>NC_069082.1:16191717-21191717 GCF_025698485.1 Gossypium arboreum
CCAAGACCGCCTTGAGAACAAGATATGGTCACTATGAGTTCCTAGTGATGCCGTTTGGGCTCACTAATGCCCCGCGGTATTTATGGATATAATGAATCGGATCTTGAGACCATATTTGGATCGATTAAGTAGTCGTGTTCATTGATGACATCTTGGTCTATTCAAGAAATGAGACCGAACATCTTGAACACTGCGGTTAGTGCTACAAATCTTACGGGATAAGCAATTATATGCTAAGTTCGCAAGTGTGAGTTACGTTTAGAGAGGTTAGCTTCTTGGGTCATGTGGTATCTGCATCGGGTATTCGAGTCGACCGAATAAAATTTCAGCCATACTTAATTGGAAGCCTCAGAAATATTGCGAGGTTCGGAGCTTTTTGGGGCTTGCGGTTATTACCGACGATTTGTAAAGGCTTCTCAACGATAGCCACGCCGATGATGGCTTCTCCAAAAGGATGTTAAGTTGAATGGACGAAATGCCAAAAAGTTTCGATCAATGAAAACTTATTTGGTGAAGCCCCAATTCTAGTGCAACCCGAGTTGCAAAGAGTTTGTCATCTATAGCGACGCCTCCCTACTTGGATTAGGTTGTGTATTGATGCAAGAAGGTCGAGTTGTGGCCTGTCGTTGAGGCAATTAAAGCCACACGAGAAAAATTATCCGACCCATGATCTCGAATTGGCCGCCATCGTATTCGCCTTAAAGATTTGGCGACATTACTTATTTGGTGAAAGGTGCCATGTGTACTCGGATCACAAAAGTCTCAAATATTTGATGACCCAAAGAGACTTAAATCTGCGACAAAGGCGTTGGCTCGAGTATGTTAAAGGATTATGAGCTGGTCATTGACTATCACCCGGAAAGGTGAATGTGGTTGCGGATGCCTTGAGTCGTAAATCATTATTAAGCTTACGGCGATGAACGTGCACTTGTCTGTTCGATCCGATAGTGTGTTAGTAGCTGAATTGAAAGCCAAACCACTATTGATACATCAAATTCGAGAAGCTCAGAAAGTCGACGACGAGTTGGCTGCAAAATGGGCTGAGTGTGTTCCGAACAAGGACTCGGAATTTCAAATCGACGATGACGATTGTTTGAGGTTCAAAAGTCGTCTGTGTGTTCCAAAGAATTCGGAACTCATTTCGATAATTCTGAATGAAGCCCATTGTAGCGAATGGCAATCCACCGGAGTACGAAGATGTACAATGATTTGAAACGTCGGTTTTGGTGGCATGGTATGAAGCGAGACATCTCCGACTTTGTTTGAGATGTTTAATATGTCAACAAGTGAAAGCGGAACATCGGTGCCTTGAGTTACTTCACCAATCACGATACCAGTGGAAATGGGATCGTGTGACAACCCGAATTAGGGCCTAATCGAATAGTGGTTTCGTGACCACAAATCCGAGATAGAAATAATTGTTTTATAATTATTTTGGGGTTTATGATATGATTGCATGATTGTGTGAAAATTTAAGTGATGAAATTCTATGCCTAAAGTGCTTAAATTGAAAGTAGGGACTAAATCGAATAAGTTGCAAAATTTGCATCCCGAAGTTTTAGTATGAAATTGTTTTGGAATATTAATTAGGAGGTCTTAAATAGCAATTTGACCAATTTTAAGTTCATGGACAAAATTAGGACATGGAAGGAATTTTGAAAGTTTAGTAAGGAGGGGCATTTTGGTCATTTGGATATTAAATGAAATAAAATGGGAAAAATAACACAAAATTGGTCATCATCCTCCTTAGTTGCTGCCAATTCTCCCTCTCTCCATAGCTAGGGTTTCTTCAATTTTCAAGCTCCATAATCAAGAAAGGCGCGAATTGATCTCGAGCGGGAAGGAAAAGTTTTGGATTAAATTGCAAAATTTCCACATTTTGCACCAAGGTAAGTTGTATGTAAATATTACAATAATTTCATGTACATTCTTATATTTCAGCCTATTATATGTATATACTAGCTGATGTTGAAGTATAAATCGACTATTGGAAGAATGGAAATAAATAATAGAGAGAGAGATCCCGGTTGAACATTGGAAAAATCGAATAAAATAGATGGGCGTAGCTAGGTCACATGTATGATGCGAGGGCACATCATGTGTACAAGAAAGCTACTGAGACACCCTGTAGTAACTAGGTCACATGTGTGATACGAGATGTATCCCATGTAGACAAGAGAGCTATGTGAAAGATAAATGTACCTAGGTCGCATGCGTGATTCCAAGTGAAGGACACCATGTAGACAAGAGAGCTACGTGAAAGATAAATGTAGCTGGGTCGCATGCGTGATTCCAAGTGGCCGGACACCATGTAGACAAGAGAGCTACGAGACAAATCGGCTAGGTCGCATGAGTGGTACTAAGTGTTCACCATGTGTACAAGAGGCCGAACTAAACGAAGTATGATGGTAATTTGTGTCTTTGAAACCATTAAATATCGAGGATTGATCCGAATTGTTCAACAGGATGGTTTTGTGGTGACATTGTGGTTTGGACCTATACTTATGGTGAATGAAATATGGTGAAAATGATTTGTGGTATATACAAATATAAGATAAAATGAGGTTAGCATAAAGAATTTGTGAAAGAGTGAAATTAGCATTAAAACTGTTTTTAGATGGTAGCAGTGACGTGATTTTGAAAAATCACCAAAAATAGGAGGAATATAATTAGAGGTTGAATGAGATGTGAAATTAAAGTTTAATGAGTCTACTTTCATATAAAAGAAACAGAGCAGGCAAAGGAATTCTATATTTTGAGATATTTACAATTGTATGTGACTTGCTCAGGATGAATACGTGATCCCCTGTTCCAACTTTGAAAAATCATTAAAAATTGTACAAAGCAAATTAAGAAATATAGTTTACATGCCTAAATTCCTTATTGAGACTATTTTTAAATGAAACAGACTTCAGGGTTGTTTGAATTGTGTACTGAGAGAAATTCAATTTGTAGTGAACAGAGGTCAGATCAGTCGAGCTGTGTAACAGGGGAAACTTTAACTAATAAACTGTACTAATCGGCTGAACCAAAATTATAGAAAAAAATTAGCAAAAAGCTTTATGAGTCTAGATTCAGGAAAATTTTACGGATTTGAATTTCGAGTTTGGTAACTCGAGTTATGATTTATTTAGTGAATATGACGCAGCAGAGACAGCTTAATCAAAGTGGAATGAATAGTGAAGTTAAAGTAGATGTACTTGAATTGTTGTGTAAACATGTTAGATTTTTTTTAATTAGTATTTACATACTTACTTACTAAGCTATAAGCTTACTTTGTTTCTCTCTTTCGTCTTATAGTGTTCTCGGCTTGCTCGGGAGTTAAGGATCGTGAAGATCTATCCGCACTATCCTACTTTAGGTATTTGAACTAAGCGTTTTGAATTATGGCATGTATAGTAGGCTTAATTATTTTGTTACGTGTCATATTTGTCTAGGTTTAAAATATTAGTTCTGATGACTCGACCAGCTAATTTGTACAAGCCTTTAAAGTTGGCTAATATTGATCAAGACATATTTATATTTCGATTATGTTTAATGGTAGGTATTATGTTACGGTAATACCTTGTATCCTGCTCGGACAGTAACGGGTAAGGGTGTTCTGGTCGAGTCACAATGGACTTTGTATCCGGACTGCCATTGTCAGCAAGTAAGAAGGATGCGGTTTGGGTCGTGGTAGATAGATTGACTAAGTCGGCCCACTTTGTCCCGTCGTCTGATTTTTCAATGGACAAATTAGCGAATTATGCGTTTCTCGATTGTGAGATTACATGGGGTGCCTATTTCCATCGTGTGGATAGAGATCCGAGATTTACCTCACGATTTTGGAAAAAGTTGCAAGAAGCTTTGGGTACCAAGTTGCATTTCAGCACCGCCTTTCACCCCAAAACCGATGGTCAATCCGGCGGATAATTGAGATACTTGAGGATATGTTAAGATGTTGCGTCCTCGAGTTTAGTGGTTCATGGGAATGGTATTTTCCGTTGATTGAATTAAACACAACAACAAGCTTTCAATCAAGTATTAAGATGGCACCTTACGAGGCCTTGTGCGATGTCGTAAATGCCGTACACCATTGTTTTGGACCGAGCTCGGTGAAAGCAAGATTTTCGGGTGGATTTGATTAGAGATCTTTGAGCAGAAAGTGAAAGTAATCCGTGAAAGTCTGAAGATAGCCTCCGATCGTCGGAAGTCGTCACGCGGATCTGAAGCATAAGGATATCGAGTATCGGTGGGTGATAAAGTGTTTCTCAAGGTATCGCCTTGGAAAAGATACTCGATTCGGCCGTAAGGGCAAGTCGAGCCGAGGTTCATTGGGCCATATGAGATATCCGGCGAGTCGGTCCGATGGCATATCGTTTGATTTTGCCCCGAACTCAAAAAGGTTCACGATGTCTTTCATGTTTCGATGCTTGACGCTATAGATCCGATCCATCGCGTGATTAGTCCATCGAAATTGAAATTCAAGCTAATATGAGTTATGAGGAAGAACCGATTCGTATCCTATCACGAGAAGTGAAAGAGTTGCGAAACAAGCGGGTTCGTGGTGAAAGTGTTATGGCTCAAGCACGGGATAGAAGAAGCTACTTGGGAGACCGAGAACTCTATGAAAGAGCGATATCCAAACCTATTTACGGTAAGATTTTGGGGCGAAAATTTCTTAAGTGGGGAGAGTTGTGACAGCCCAAAATTGACCCTAGTCGGGATGTGGTTTCGGGACCACAAAACCGAGGCATAAAAATAATTTAAAATTTATTTTGATGCCTATGATATATGTTAATTTGTGTGTGACATTTTTGATGTTTCGATTTAGTGTTATAAATGCGAATTTCACTAGAAAGGACCTAGTAGTGAACTTTGAAAGTATGATGGGGAAATGTGTGATGACTAGTTGCTCATGCATGCAAAAATAAAGGATTTGCATGTCAAATTTCCCCCCAACATGAAGTGGCCGCCATGGCAAGAGAGGATGGGCAAAACATGTCATGAAACATGTTTTGTTGGTGCATTAGGGAGAAATAATAAACAAAGGTGTATGGGTAAGAAAAGAATGAAAAAAAATGTGTGTGAGTGTGGTATTCCCCCCCCATTGCCGTGAGTTGTAGAGAAAGAAAGAAAAATTTTGTTCATCCTTTATTTGAGCCAAAACTAAGGAAGAAGGAGGATTTTTGCTTCATGCTTGGTTTGGAAGAGATCTAGAAGGAGATTTGGCTAAGTTTGCATCAAGATTAAGGTATGTATGAGGTTGTGTTAGGAGTTTCATGCATGTTTTGGTTGCTAACTTGATGTGCATGATAGCCATGGCTCAAATCTTTGTTATGCCATGGAAATGGTATTTCGCCAAAGTTGTTATGGTGATAAAGCCATTGCATGCTAAGTGTGAAGCTTGATGATGATGCATGCAATGATGGATTGTCTACTTTTGAGTAAGATTTTGAGTTTTCTTTTGTTTAATCATGATTGAAGTTGAAAAGGGCATGATTGTCATATTCGGCCATGATGCATTCATGAGCATGGTTCATGCTTCTTGCATGTTAGTTAAAATTTGTGTTTTGGATGGCTATGGACACCTTGAAATTGGCCATGCTCATATATGTATATATATGTTTGCACGTGATGTTTTGGTTATGAACTAAGTGATGAATATGGTTGTTTAAAGAAGAAGATGTTGAAGAATGATTGTGAAATTGCAAGCACATTCGGCCTAGCACACATATGAGTGCTTGATGCTATATTATAAGTTTTGAGCTACAATATGCAAAGCATTAACTAGTAAAATGCATGCTGTTTTTGTGAGGTATTAAGTGCATAATTGGCCTCAACATGTACATGAATATTCGGCCTTGGGTAGCCTATTGAAGGCCTTAGCTTTTCCTTGATGCTCGAATAAATTGTATTGAATTGCTTGATGTAGTATAAAATGTGCATGACCATTGTGTATTCAAGCTAAAGAGTGGCCATATGACCATTTAAACTCCTTGTCATATTTGGCCATAAGCTAGCACAATGAGGTTTTAATAAATTGAATTTGTTTGAATTAGCTCAAGAGCTAAGAGGGCCACAATTGGACAAGGGGAAGGAAAAAGTGATCGAATAGCCGTAAAAGCCGTTCGACAACATCCGAGGTAAGTCCTCAAGAAGTGACCTTACTTGAATTATGTGGAATGAAATATGGATGTATTGATTATTGATTTATGTGTGTATGTGACAGCCCAAAATTGACCCTAGTCGGAAGGTGGTCTCGGGACCACAAAACCGAGGCATAAAAATAATTAAAAATTTATTTTGATGCCTATAATATGTGTGTGCTCATGTATGACATTTTATGATGATTGATTTAGTGTTATAAGGGTGAATTCCACAAGAAAGGACTTAGTAATGAACTTTGAAAGTATGATAGGGAAATGTGTGATGACTAATTAAAGCATGCATGCAAAATAATGGACTTGCATGTCAAATTCCCCCTTTTTATAGGTGGTGGCGGCCATGACAAGGAGGATGGGCTAAACATGTCATGAAACATGTTTTGTTGGTGCATTAGGGTGAAATAATAAACAAAGGTGTATGGGTGATAAAAAAATGAAAAAAAATGTGTGTGAGTGTGGTAATCCCCCCATTGCCGTGAGTTGTAGAGAAGGAAAGAAAAAATTTTGTTCAGCCTTTCTTTGAGCCAAAACTAAGGAAGAAGGAGGATTTTGCTTCATGCTTGGTTTGGAAGAGATCTAGAAGGAGATTTGGCTAAGTTTGCATCAAGATTAAGGTATGTATGAGGTTGTGTTAGGAGTTTCATGCATGTTTTGGTTGCTAACTTGATGTGCATGTTAGCCATGGCTCAAATCTTTGTTAAGCCATGGAAATGGTATTTGGCCAAAGTTGTTATGGTGATAAAGCCATTGCATGCTAAGTGTGAAGCTTGATGATGATGCATGCAATGATGGATTGTCTACTCTTGAGTAAGATTTTGAGCTTTCTTTTGTTTTATCATGATTGAAGTTGAAAAGGAGCATGATTGTCATATTCGGCCATGATGCATTCATGAGCATGGTTCATGCTTCTTGCATGTTAGTTAAAATTTGTGTTTTGGATGGCTATGGACACCTTGAAATTCGGCCATGCTCATACATGTATATATATGTTTGCACATGATGTTTTGGTTATGAAGGAAGTGATGAATAAGTTTGTTTAAAGAAGAAGATGTTGAAGAATAATTGTGAAATTGTAAGCACATTCGGCCTAGCACACATATGAGTGCTTGATGCTATATTGTAAGTTTTGAGCTACAATATGCAAAGCATTAACTAGTAAAATGCATGCTGTTTTTGTGTGGTATTAAGTGCATAATTGGCCTCAACATGGACAAGTATATTCGGCCTTGGGTAGCCTATTGAAGGCCTTAGCTTTTCCTTGATGCTCGAATAAATTGTATTGAATTGCTTGATGTAGTATAAAATGTGCATGACCATTGTGTATTCAAGCTAAAGGGTGGCCATATGACCATTTAAATTCCTTGTCATATTCGCCATAAGCTAGCACAATGAGGTTTTGATAAATTGAATTTGTTTGAATTAGCTCAAGAGCTAAGAGGGCCACAATTGGACAAGGGGAAGGAAAAAGTAATCGAATAGCCGTAAAAGCCGTTCGACAACATCCGAGGTAAGTCCTCAAGAAGTGACCCTACTTGAATTATGTGAAATAAAGTATGGATGTGTATTGATTATTGATTATGTATGCATGAGTATTTGAATTCTACCGGGCTAAGTCCGAAGGCGAATATGCTTGTGACTATAATTGCGTTTGAGCCTTAATAACGAAAATGAATTATGTATGTCCAATGATAATTGATGTATGTGTTCATGGGAAATTGAATGATATCCGGGCTAAATCGAAGACAATTATGCTGGAAATTATATCCGGTTAAGACCGAAGGCAATTGTGCTAGTGGCTACATCCGGGCTAAGACCGAAGGCATTAAATGCGAGTCATTCTATCCGGGCTAAGACCGAAGGCATTTGTGCAAATCGTGATATCGGGTTAAGTCCGTGAGGCCTTGGTGCGGGTTACCATAACGGGCTATGTCGGCGATTGATCGAGTAGCGACATCCGGTTAAACTCGAAGGTATGTGATTTGAAAATTATAAGCTTGCTGGAAAATTTCAGCTAATGCACTTGTGAAATTTCCCAATGACAAGGTAAGTGCGGTGTGTGCTGCTGCGCTAGGAGTAAGCGTGTGAATATCCGCTCCTATGATGGAACGAGTTATCGGCCTTAATGAAGCCGTTATTTGTGTATGAACATAAGAGTTGGGATGGTGAAGTAAGTATGATTATGTGAATGTGCATTAATGAAATGATGCATTTAACTATGTGAATGTATTGCTGTAATTAGAGTTGATTATATTCCTTGAGACTTACTAAGCATAAAATGCTTACTCATTGCTTTGGCTCTCGGTTTTCTAGATTTCGCTCGATAGCAATCGGATTCGGGATCGTTGAAGTCGAAGTCATCCACACTATCAAGCCCCATTTTGGTATAAATTCTTGGTTGAACTTGAAATGGCATGTATAGGACTACCCCTTGTTGGTTTAAATATGTTATGATGTATATGTATGCGGCCATGCGAAAATGGCTCGTAATAGTGAAGTATCAACTTAAACTATTTGCGGTTTGTATATATATATATGGTGTCATGATGTGACTATGAATTGGAAATGGAATGTTGGTCACATGATCAGCCATTGGCATGGTTAAAATGATCATATGTGGACCTATGTAAGGCAAGACTAGTTGGTTCATGGAGACTACAAAATAGGTAAGACCTACCTTAAAAACAGATGCTGCCAGCTGCAGTAATGTGAATGTGAAAAATCACCAAAATTTGTAGGAATGGTATTAAATAGTGAATCAGCTTTGTAAATGAACATTGATGAGTCTATTTTCATATGGAAGAAACGAAATGGTCATAGGAGTTACATGTTAAGAGATATTAAAGCTATTGTGAGACAGGGCCAGAACGGTTTCTGGGTTCCCTGTCGCAACTTTAAAATTTACTATAAATTATCCAGAAAGAATTAGGAGACATACCTTATATGTACAGATTCCATTTTGAGTCTAGTTTCATTAGAAGCAAACGGTACCAGCATTAAAGCCCTGTACAGAGAGATATTCAAGTTATACCGCGCGGAGGTCAGAGCAGTCGATCCCTGTAACATGGGTGACTTTAACTAATAAACTGTACCAATTGGCCCGACCAAAATTTTAGAAATAAATCCATGGATGGATATATGAGTCTAAATTCAGGAAAATTTACGAAACCAGTTTCTGAGTTTTGAAACTCGAGATATGATTTTAAGGTGACAGTGGCGCAGTTTTCCAGCCTGACTGGAAATGTCAATGGATGGGCAAAACAAGTGAACTTGGCTTGCTAACCCCTCGTGTCCGACACGGCGATGGTCTCGGGTTCGAGGTGTTACAATTTTATTGGTATCGAGCCACGGTTTAGTCGATTCTAGGACTACCGTGAGGTGTTTGGGTCTAGCTATACATGCCATTAAATGATGAATCGATAGTGTGGTGATTTACGACAATTTGACTTTGAGTTTGTTTATAGCAATGGATCCGATCCCAACCGAGCAATAGCTGATGATATGGAGAGTGTGGCGCTGCTCCAAGACAAGGGGCAGTCTTGCGCGGACTCTCAACCTATGGCCAACAATCCGAATGATGAGGCTAGGCAAGCCTTTTATAGTGTGATGAGCGAATGGTTTAATCAATACATTCGAACTAACACTACTGTCCCACTACCTCCATTCCCGACAAATGCAACCCCGCACCTACAATACCTCCGATGGCTGACCAAATAAGGTCAAGTAAGCCCCAGTCGATAGGATTCGAAAACATGGGGCCACTGAATTTAAAGCTACGGATGATGATGATGCGAGCAGCTGAATTTTGGTTGGACAACACTATCAAGGTGCTCGATGAGCTATCTTGTACACCGATGAGTGCTTAAAGTGTACCATCTCCTTGCTACGTGATTCCACCTACTATTGGTGGAGTACTCGACTTGTGGTACCTAGAGAGCAAGTGACTTGGGAATTCTTTCAAACCAAGTTCGAAAAAAAAAAAAGTATATCGTCGAGATTCATCGACCAAAAGCGAAGGAATTTCTTGATCTTAAGCAAGGTTCTATGTCGGTTACACGACTATGAACGAAAATTTGTGAGGCTTAGCCGATACATGCGAGAATGCATTTCGTCAAAAGCTATTATGTATGCGCGCCGAGGATGGGCTGAATGATGATATAAAGATGTTCGTTGGCATTCTCGAAATCTGAGAGATCGTAGTACTTGTTGAGCGAGCTTGTAAAGTCGAAGAGCTTAGAAAGGAGAAACAAAAAGCTGATGTGGGGCTGGAGAATTCGAAAGGGTCCTCGGGAAAGTCTCTTCAACAGCAACGAAGAGATTTGAGATGATGTGAACCGGTCTAGAGGCGCTTTGGGCTTTTCTGAGCGAGGGCGCGATCGACCCCTGTGACCACACGAGTCACTTGATCGCTAGTGGTGGAAATGATCACCGAGAGAGGCGGAGTGTCAACATTGTGGCAAATGGCATTCGGGAGCTGTTGGTTTCGTGATCGCTCTGCTATAAGTGTGGATCGGCCGACCACTTTAGGAAGGATTGCGAGGATGCTTGAGCAGAATGTGAGTCGAGTGGAAACTCGGGTGCTACCTTTGCTTTCGAGGTAGGCCACCTAGAAATATGGGCAATGTCGGTGGCGGTCGGAGAGGATCTAGAGATGCTACCATCGGATCGAGGCTCGTGCTCTGCGAGGACTTATGCCATCTGCGCATCTTGAGGATCTTGCCTCTCGGATGTCATTACAGGTGCTTTCCTCTTTTCAATACTAATGTGATTGCTTTGATTGACCCTGGTTCTACTCAATCTTATATATGAAACCTTAGCATCGATAAGACTTTGCCTATTGAGTCTCTTGAGTTTGTAATTGGTGTCAAACCCTTGGGTCATTCGTGCTTGTCAACAAAGTGTGCAAGAAAAGTCCCTAGTGTTCCGAGGTTCTTGTTTCGGCGGACTTGATGCTTTTGCCGTTCGATGAATTCGACGTTATTCTTGGTTTGGATGGGTTGACCATGCGATCACGGTCGTAAATTGCAAAAGCAAGACTATCGATTTGAGGTCTTGTGAATAACGACATAATTCGGGTTAAGTCTCGGACTTAAAGGGTTGCCGTTAATAATATCAGCAATGTTGGCCCGAAAATATGTAAGAAAAGAGTGCGGCGTACCTTGCGTCGTGCTCGATGACAAGGAATCGAAAAGAAACCCGAATCTGTGCCCATGGTTTGTGAATACCGGATGTTTTCCACGAAGAATTGCGGGTTTACCACTGTTAGGAAATAGAATTTGGCATCAATTGGTACACGGTACCACTCAATTTCGATAGCTCCGTATCGTATGGCACCAACGGAATTAAAGGAGTTGGAAGCTAAGTTGCAAGAATTGGTGGATAGAGGTTTTGCTGCTTAGAGTTTTTAGCCTTGGGGTGCGCCGGTGTTGTTCGTGAAAAGAAGGATGGAACCATGCGGTGTGCATCGATTATCGTCGACTTAATAAGCGACAATAAAGAACAAATATCCGTTGCCGCGTATCGATGACTTGTTCGATCAACTAAAGGAGCCTCGGTGTTCTCGAAAATAGATTTGAGATCGGGCTATTATCAATTGCGAATCCGAGATTCGGACGCTTTTAAAGCGCCTTGAGCGAGATATGGTCACTATGAGTTCCTAGTGATGCCGTTTGGGCTCACTAATGCCCTGCGGTATTTATGGATTTAATGAATCGGATCTTTAGACCATATTTGGATCGATTAGTAGTCGTGTTCATTGATGACATCTTGGTCTATTCAAGAAATGAGACCGAACATCTTTGAACACTGCGGTTAGTCTTTGCAAATTTTACGGGATAAGCAATTATATGCTAAGTTCGCAAGTGTGAGTTACGGTTAAGAGGTTAGCTTCTTGGGTCATGTGGTATCTGCATCGTATTCGAGTCGACGAATAAATTTCAGCCATACTTAATTGGAAGCCTCAGAAATATTCTTGAGGTTTGGAGCTTTTTGGGGCTTGCGGTTATTACCGATGATTTGTAAAGGCTTCTCAACGATAGCCACGCCGATGATGGCTTCTCCAAAAGGATGTTAAGTTGAATGGACGGAGAAATGCGAAAAAGTTTCGATCAATGAAAACTTATTTGGTGAAGCCCCAATTCTAGTGCAACCGAGTTAAGCAAAGAGTTTGTCATCTATAGCGACGCCTCTCTACTTGGGTTAGGTTGCGTATTAATGCAAGAAGGTCGAGTTGTGGCCTGTCGTCGAGGCAATTAAAGCCACATGAGAAAAATTATCCGACTCATGATCTCGAATTGGCGCCATCGTATTCGCCTTAAAGATTTGGCGACATTACTTATTTGGTGAAAGGTGCCATGTATACTCGGATCACAAAAGTCTCAAATATTTGATGATCCAAAGAGACTTAAATCTCGACAAAGGCGTTGGCTCGATACATTAAAGGATTACGATTTGGTCATTGACTATCACCGGGAAAGCGAATGTGGTTGCGGATGCCTTGAGTCGTAAATCATTATTAAGCTTCTGGCGATGAGCGTGCACTTATGCATTCGATCCGATAGTGTGTTAGTAGCTGAATTGAAAGCCAAACCACTATTGATACATCAAATTCGAGAAGCTCGAGAAAGTCGACGACGAGTTGGGCGCAAAAGCGAAATTTGAGTGTGTTCGAACAAGGATTGAGTTTCAAATCAATGATGACGATTGTTTGAGGTTCAAAAGTCGTCATGTGTTCCAAAGAATTTGGAACTCATTTCGATAATTCTGAATGAAGCCCATTGTAGCGAATGGCAATCCACCCGGGAGTCTGAAGATGTACAATGATTTGAAGCGTCGGTTTTGGTGGCATGGTATGAAGCGAGACATCTCCGACTTTGTTTGAGATGTTTAATATGTCAACAAGTGAAAGCGGAACATCGGGTGCCTTGAGATTACTTGACCAATCACGATGCAGAGTGGAAATGGGATCGAGTCACAATGGACTTTGTGTCCGGACCGCCATTGTCGACAAGTAAGAAGGATGCGGTTTGGGTCGTGGTAGATCGATTGACTAAGTCGGCCCACTTTGTCCCCGTCGTACGGATTTTCAATTGACAAATTATTTGAATTATGCGTTTCTCAGTTGTGAGATTACGGGTGCCTATTTCCATCGTGTCGGATAGAGATCCAGAGATTTACCTCGCGATTTTGGAAAAAGTTGCAAGAAGCTTTGGGTACCAAGTTGCATTTCAGCACCGCCTTTCACCCCCAAACCGATGGTCAATCCGGCGGATAATTCAGATACTTGAGGATATGTTAAGATGTTGCGTCCTCGAGTTTAGTGGTTTATGGGAGCGGTATTTGCCGTTGATTGAATTCGCTTACAACAACGACTTTCAATCAAGTATTAAGATGGCACCCTCTGAGGCCTTGTACGGTCGTAAATGCCGTACACCATTGTTTTGGTGAGCTCGGTGAAAGCAAGATTTTGGGGTGGATTTGATTAGGGATCTTTGAGCGAAAGTGAAAGTAATCCGTGAAAGTCTGAAGATAGCCTCCGATCGTCGAGAAGTAAATGCGCGGACTGAAGCGTAAGGATATCGAGTATCGGTGGGTGATAAAGTGTTTCTCAAGGTATCGCCTTGGAAAAAGATACTCAGATTCGGTAGTAAGGGCAAGTTGAGCCGAGGTTCGTTGGGCCATATAAGATATCCGGCGAGTCGATCCGGTGGCATATCGTTTGATTTTGCCCCGAACTCGAAAAGGTTCACGATGTCTTTCACGTTTGATGCTTCGACGCTATAGATCCGATCCATCATGCGTGATTAGTCCATCGAAATTGAAATTCAAGCTAATATGAGTTATGAGGAAGAAGCAGAGTCGTATCCTATCACGAGAAGTGAAAGAGTTGTGAAACAAGCGGGTTCCGCTAGTAAAAGTGTTATGGCTCAAGCACGGGATAGAAGAAGCTACTTGGGAGACAGAGAACTCTATGAAAAGCGATATCCAAACCTATTTACGGTAAGATTTTGGGGACGAAAATTTCTTAAGTGGGGAGAGTTGTGACACCCAAAATTGACCCTAGTCGGAAGGTGGTCTCGGGACCACAAAACCGAAACATAAAAATAATTAAAATTTATTTTGATGCCTATAATATGTGTGCTCATGTATGACATTTTATGATGATTGTTTTAGTGTTATAAGGGTGAATTCCACAAGAAAGGACTTAGTAATGAACTTTGAAAGTATGATAGGAAATGTGTGATGACTAATTAAAGCATGCATGCAAAATAATGGACTTGCATGTCAAATTCCCCCTTTTATAGGTGGTGGCGGCCATGACAAGGGAGGATGGGCTAAACATGTCATGAAACATGTTTTGTTGGTGCATTAGGGTGAAATAATAAACAAAGGTGTATGGGTGATAAAAAATGAAAAAAAATGTGTGTGAGTGTGGTAATCCCCCTCCATTGCCGTGAGTTGTAGAGAAGGAAAGAAAAAATTTTGTTCATCCTTTCTTTGAGCCAAAACTAAGGAAGAAGGAGGATTTTGCTTCATGCTTGGTTTGGAAGAGATCTAGAAGGAGATTTGGCTAAGTTTGCATCAAGATTAAGGTATGTATGAGGTTGTGTTAGGAGTTTCATGCATGTTTTGGTTGCTAACTTGATGTGCATGTTAGCCATGGCTCAAATCTTTGTTAAGCCATGGAAATGGTATTTGGCCAAAGTTGTTATGGTGATAAAGCCATTGCATGCTAAGTGTGAAGCTTGATGATGATGCATGCAATGATGGATTATCTACTCTTGAGTAAGATTTTGAGCTTTCTTTTGTTTTATCATGATTGAAGTTGAAAAGGAGCATGATTGTCATATTCGCCATGATGCATTCATGAGCATGGTTCATGCTTCTTGCATGTTAGTTAAAATTTGTGTTTTGGATGGCTATGGACACCTTGAAATTCGCCATGCTCATACATGTATATATATGTTTGCACATGATGTTTTGGTTATGAAGGAAGTGATGAATAAGTTTGTTTAAAGAAGAAGATGTTGAAGAATAATTGTGAAATTGTAAGCACATTGGCCTAGCACACATATGAGTGCTTGATGCTATATTGTAAGTTTTGAGCTACAATATGCAAAGCATTAACTAGTAAAATGCATGCTGTTTTGTGTGGTATTAAGTGCATAATTGGCCTCAACATGGACAAGTATATTGACCTTGGGTAGCCTATTGAAGGCCTTAGCTTTTCCTTGATGCTCGAATAAATTGTATTGAATTGCTTGATGTAGTATAAAATGTGCATGACCATTGTGTATTCAAGCTAAAGGGTGGCCATATGACCATTTAAATTCCTTGTCATATTCGGCCATAAGCTAGCACAATGAGGTTTTGATAAATTGAATTTGTTTGAATTAGCTCAAGAGCTAAGAGGGCCACAATTGGACAAGGGGAAGGAAAAAGTAATCGAATAGCCGTAAAAGCCGTTCGACAACATCCGAGGTAAGTCCTCAAGAAGTGACCCTACTTGAATTATGTGAAATAAAGTATGGATGTGTATTGATTATTGATTATGTATGCATGAGTATTTGAATTCTACCCGGGCTAAGTCCCGAAGGCGAATATGCTTGTGACTATAATTGCGTTTGAGCCTTAATGCGAAAATGAATTATGTATGTCCAATGATAATTGATGTATGTGTTCATGGGAAATTGAATGATATCCGGGCTAAATCCAAGACAATTATGCTGGAAATTATATCCGGGTTAAGACCGAAGGCAATTGTGCTAGTGGCTACATCCGGGCTAAGACTCGAAGGCATTAAATGCGAGTCATTCTATCCGGGCTAAGACCGAAGGCATTTGTGCAAATCGTGATATCCGGGTTAAGTCCGTGAGGCCTTGGTGCGGGTTACCATAACGGGCTATGTCCCGAAGGCGATTGATCGAGTAGCGACATCCGGTTAAACTCAAGGTATGTGATTTGAAAATTATAAGCTTGCTGGAAAATTTCAGCTAATGCACTTGTGAAATTTCCCAATGACAAGGTAAGTGCGGTGTGTGCTTTGGCGCTAGGAGTAAGGCGTGTGAATATCCGCTCCTATGATGGAACGAGTTATCGGCCTTAATGAAGCCGTTATTTGTGTATGAACATAAGAGTTGGGATGGTGAAGTAAGTATGATTATGTGAATGTGCATTAATGAAATGATGCATTTAACTATGTGAATGTATTGCTGTAATTAGAGTTGATTATATTCCTTGAGACTTACTAAGCATAAAAATGCTTACTCTTTGCTTTGGCTCTCGGTTTTCTAGATTTCGCTCGATAGCAATCGGATTCGGGATCGTTGAAGTCGAAGTCATCCACACTATCAAGCCCCCATTTTGGTATAAATTCTTGGTTAAACTTGAAATGGCATGTATAGGACTACCCTTGTTGGTTTAAATATGTTATGATGTATATGTATACGGCCATGCGAAAATGGCTCGTAATAGTGAAGTATCAACTTAAACTATTTGCGGTTTGTATATATATATATGGTGTCATGATGTGACTATGAATTGGAAATGGGAATGTTGGTCACATGATCAGCCATTGGCATGGTTAAAATGATCATATGTGGACCTATGTAAGGCAAGACTAGTTGGTTCATGGAGACTACAAAATAGGTAAGACCTACCTTAAAACAGATGCTGCCAGCTGCAGTAACGTGAATGTGAAAAATCACCAAAATTTGTAGGAATGGTATTAAATAGTGAATCAGCTTTGTAAATGAACATTGATGAGTCTATTTTCATATGGAAGAAACGAAATGGTCATAGGAGTTACATGTTAAGAGATATTAAAGCTATTGTGAGACAGGGCCAGAACGGTTTCTGGGTTCCCTGTCGCAACTTTCAAAATTTACTATAAATTATCCAGAAAGAATTAGGAGACATACCTTATATGTACAGATTCCATTTTGAGTTTAGTTTCATTAGAAGCAAACGGCACCAGCATTAAAGCCCTGTACAGAGAGATATTCAAGTTATACCGCGCGAAGGTCAGAGCAGTCAATCCCTGTAACATGGGTGACTTTAACTAATAAACTGTACCAATTGGCCCGACCAAAAATTCTAGAAATAAATCCATGGATGGATATATGAGTCTAAATTCAGGGAAAATTTACGAAACCAGTTTCTGAGTTTTGAAACTCGAGATATGATTTTTAAGGCGACAGTGACGCAGTTTTTCCAGCCTGACTGGAAATGTCCAATGGATGGGCAAAACAAGTGAACTTGGCTTGCTAACCCCTCGTGTCTGACACCGGCGATGGTCTCGGGTTCGGGGTGTTACAGTGTATGAGTATTCGAATAATACCCGGGCTAAGTCCTGAAGGCGATTATGCTAGTGATTAAAATTGTGTTTGAGCCTTAGTAACGAAAATGAAATATGTATGTCCAATGATTATTGATGTATGTGTGCATGAGAAATTGAATGATATCCGGGCTAAATCCCGAAGACAATTATGCTGGAAATTATAACCGGGTTAAGACCCGAAGGCAATTATGCTAGTAGCTATATCCGGGCTAAGACCCGAAGGCATTCGTGCAAGTTGTTAAATCCGGGCTAAGACCCGAAGGCATTTGTGCAAATCGTGATATCCGGGTTAAGTCCGTAGAGGCCTTGGTGCGGGTTACCATAACGGGCTATGTCCGAAGGCGATTGAGCAGTAGCGACATCCGGTTAAACTCCTAAGGTATGTGATTTGAAAATTATAAGCTTGCTGGAAAATTTCAGCTAATGCACTTGTGAAATTTCCCAATGACAAGGTAAGTGCGGTGTGTGCTGCGGCGCTAGGAGTAAGAGCGTATGAATATCCGCTCCTATGATGGAACGAGTTATCGGCCTTAATGAAGCCGTTATTTGTGTATGAACATAAGAGTTGGGATGGTGAAGTAAGTATGATTATGTGAATGTGCATTAATGAAATGATGCATTTGGTTATGTGAATGTATTGCTTTAATTAAAGCTGATTATATTCCTTGAGACTTACTAAGCATAAAATGCTTACCCGTTGCTTTGGCTCTGTTTTATAGATTTCGCTCAATAGCAATCGGATTCGGGATCAATAAAGTCGAAGTCATCCACACTATCAATGCCTCTATTTTGGTATAAATTTTGGTTGAACTTTGAAATGGCATGTATAGGACTACCCTTGTTGGTTTAAAATGTGGTGATGTATATGTATACGGCCATGCGAAAATGGCTCGTAAAAGGAAGCATGAACTTAGACTATTTGTGGTTTGAATGTATATATATGGTGTCATGATGTGATTATGGATTGGAAATGGGAGTGTTGGTCACATGATCAGCCATTGGTATGGTTAAAATGATCATATGTGAACCTATGTATGGCAAGACTAGTTGGTTGATGGAGACTACAAAAATAGATAAGACCTACCTTAAAACAGATGCTGCCAGCTGCAGTGACGTGAATGTGAAAATCACCAAAATTGTAGGAATGGTATTAAATAGTGAATAAGCTATGTAAATGAACCTTGATGAGTCTATTTTCATATGGAAGAAGCGAAATGGTCATAGGAGTTACATGTTAAGAGATATTGAAGCTATTGTGAAACAGGGCCAGAACGGTTTCTGGGTCCCCTGTCGCAACTTTAAAAATTTACTATAAATTATCCAGAAAGAATTAGGAGACATACCTTATATTTACAGATTAAATTTTGAGTCTAGTTTCATTAGAAACAAACGGCACCAGCATTAAAGCCCTGTAAAGAGAGATATTCAAGTTATACCGCGCGAAGGTCAGAGCAGTCGATCCCTGTAACATGGGTGACTTTAACTAATAAACTGTACCAATTGGCCCGACCAAAAATTCTAGAAATAAATCCATGGATGGATATATGAGTCTAAATTCAGGGAAAATTTACGAAACCAGTTTCCGAGTTTTGAAACTCGAGATATGATTTTTAAGGCGACGGTGACGCAGTCTTCCAGCCTGACTGGAAATGTCAAATTGGTGGGCAAAACATGTGAACTTGGCTTGTTAACCTCTCGTGTCCGACACCGGCGATGGTCTCGGGTTCGGGGTGTTACACATTTGCACACATAGTGCCCCTATTCATTTGTTGTTACACATTGAAATGACTTAACCAAGTCTATAAACATCATGTATGTACACTTTTAAACATATCCTTTCATTTAAATTTGAATTCGTATAGTAATGAACACTTAAACTTTGCTCAAATTATCGGCACGAAGCCTACTAGGCACGAAGGCCGAATACACATCACTAGCATGATTGCTCTTCGGGACCTAGCCCAGATATAACACCAGCACGAATGCTCTTCGGGACTTAACCCTGATATAACTCTAGCACAAATGCTCTTCGAGACTTAGCCCGGATATAACACCAGCACGAATGCTCTTCGGGACTTAGCCCGGATACATCACTAGCACGAATGCTCTTCGGGACTTAGCCCGGATATAACATACTAAACTTTTATGCATATTTATCCATCAAGTATACATTTCACTAATTTATCACATACCTTAGGGCTTATACTTCTAGTTCGCACATGATATATGCATATCATAAAATTCATTGCATCATTCGAAGAAGGCACATAGCAAAATCAACAAGTACCTTTCACATAGCATATCATATTCGTAATTCACTCTTTTCTCAATTTTGACACATCATAAGCATGTTCCAATGCCCTCAATACCATCTGCCACAGCTCATTCAGGATCAGAATTTATTATTATACGAAAAACACTTTTTAACTGCCAGAAATCGTCACACTATCATTTTATCACTCTATGGCATGTATAGCTAGACTCACACGTGCTACGTTAGTCCTAGAATCGACTAAACGGTGGCTCTCATACCAATAAAATGTAACACCCCTACCCGTAACCATCGCCGGAATAAGTAAGGGGCATTACCGGACTTGTAACTCATGACAGAACGGTAAAACTTTTTTTTTTACTTTTTTTTTTCATTCATTTGGATAAACACTAAACTCAGTCAGGGATAAAATGTAAACTTCTATAAGTAAACATCCAAAAGATGCCATTTTCATATGGCTTATATACAATAGTCAAAATATCATTCTACTATATTGTCTATCCTATACATGCCATACGCTAAGTCAAATTACATAGTTGCCATAATGGTAGATAGTGTGACGAAGTGCTAATGATCCCCGAGATGGTAGTCAGAATCCACAACCTATAAACCAAAACATGATCGAACAGAGTAAGCTTTTGTAAGCTTAGTAAGTTTTAAGCAAAACAAAGTGTTCTCATTCACTATCAATGGTCATTCATTTCAACTGTTCGATGAAGTTAATCTAGAGCTTCATCTCGAACTATAATATCAATAAACGCATCACTTGACTGTCACATATATACTTTCGAGTGATAATGACCTAGATGGTCAAATATTTCCAAAGTACATTCTTCATCAATTTTCAACTTTCAATAATCTTTTCCACTTGTTCATAATCAAATCCATATTTTTAAGTATTTCCACATGACAAGTACTAAATTACCGTAGGCACATAAAGAACCAAACGTATTCCTTATCACATATACGTAAGCTTACAAAACATAATCCTTACCTTGCCTTTGGCACATCTATTGAACCCAACCCATACTCAAATCATAAGGCTTTTGGGCAGAATATGCACTAATACATAAAAATATTTCATCACATACTTCATTATACAAGCATACCATTACCAATTAGATCATTCTCATATTTAGAGTTGTAATATTAATCACATTTACCTACCTCTTTGATACTGATAATTCACCTCGAAATCACTCCACCGATGAGTAAGTAATACATACCTGAACGTCTTAAATACATAATACTTATTTGATGGTAACTTATTGCAGATACTCAATACCAAAGTCTTACTTGAATCCTAGCATTTAGCCGTCGGGTCTTTAAAGCTCGGATATAGTACGAGCACAAAGCCTACGGACATTAATTAGGATAATATTCTCGTATAAAGCCTACGGGGTTTTAACCCGGATATAGTACTGACACAAATGCCCTTCGGGACTTATCACATTTATACACTTTCATATCCATTACATTGGCCATTCGGCCTTATCACATATATACACCTTCACATCCATCACATCGGCCATTAGGTCTTATCTCATATATACACTTTCACATTCATCACATTGGCCATTCGGCCTTATCACATATATACACTTTCACATTCATCACGTTGGCCACTTGGCCTTATCACATATATACACTTTCACATTCATCACATTGGCCATTCGACCTTATCACATATATACACTTTCACATTCATCACATCGGCCACATATATACACTTTCACATTCATCACATCGGCCATTAGGCCTTATCACGTATATACACTTTCACATTCATCACATCGGCCATTAGGCCTTATCACATATATACACTTTCACATTCATCACATCGGCCATTCGGCCTTATCACATATACACACTTTCACATTCATCACATTGGCCATTAGGCCTTCTCACATATACACACTTTCACATTCATCACATTGGCCATTAGGCCTTATCACATATACACACTTTCACATTCATCACATTGGCCATTTGGCCTTATCACATATATACACCTTGTACATCAATTTCATCATAACAAAATTGACTAGGTATACTAGTCATTTACGGCTTATAGCTTCACTTTAATACGGATTTGGTACTTTGATTACCAATATTTAATCGATAGCTTATAAGCAACTCAAATAGTTTTATTAAGGTTTACAACATAATCACAAATTCAGCACAAGCTGTTTTTCCTGAGCAACAGTCATTAAATTATTCGTAGATAGAGCGACGAAACTCCAAATGAAGTGCCGTTAATTTTCCCTGAAAATAGACTCATACATATTTTATCCAACAAATTTTCAGAATTTTTGGTTTGGCCAATCAATGCCAGATTTTTCTTCAAGTTTCCACTATTTCACTATTTGACTATGCTGACCACTCTTCACTACGAATCAAATTCCTCATTGTACAAAATTCAAAATATGTTCTAGTTTATTTCATTTGAAACTAGACTCACTAAGGCATCTAGAATATAAATTTTTTCTTTTAAAAATTTTTGTACAATTTATAATGATTTTCTAAAAACAGAACAGAGGATTACAGTGTCATTCTGCACTGTCTCACACAACTTTAAATATCTCATTATCGGAAATTCCCTTGCTCACACGGTTTCTTTTATAAGAAACTAGACTCATTAAGCTTTAATTTCATGTGTCATTCAGCCTCTAATTCAAGTCCATAAATTTATAGTGATTTTCTAAAGTGACGTTACTACTGCTGTCCTAAGCAGACTATTTCAAATTACACTTAAATTCCCAAGCTCAACCACTTAAGAACTTACCATTTGAGCTTAGAACATAACATGGCCACATCACATCTTATTAAATCAATTCATCATGTCCTATTATGATTGAATTTACTCAACGCTTAATCACTTAAAACTTACCTCGGAAGTGGTCGACGACTAGATATCCACAGCTATTCGTTTACTTTCTCTTTTCCCCTATCCGACTTTGATCCTCTTTGCTCTTAAGCTTAAGTAAAACAATAGATTTGCTTAAGTACTTAACTAATATTATTCACTTAACAATCACATTTGGCAATCACATATCATTTAATCTATATCTAAAACAATAGATTTCAATATGTATCATAATTAATAAAACATGCCATGACTCGATTTCATGATTATATGCCATAACCGTATGGTTCTTATCACACTTGGACCACAAAATGCATAAATTTCACAAATTCTAATTACTATCATAAGCTCAATTTCGGCTAACACTCAATTAAATACTTACAATTTAGCACTAATTTAGCATTTCAACATAGCCGATTGTCATTAAGGAATTAAGCCACAAACATTTAATTTTACCAAGCTCAACTCATCTATAATCAACCCTCAATACACTAAAGCATCAAAACAACATCAAAGAAATACAAACATCCATGACCGATTGTCATCTTCATAACTTTACAAAACATTTGCCATGAGCTAGTTTCTATACTTGATGACCACTCCAAATATACAAAGATTTTCAATGAAAGAGCATTAACATACCTTAATATTAACCTAAGATGACCGAATGCTTCAAGACACCATACCATTTCAATTTTGGTCATGGGTTAAACAAAGAACTTAATGTCTAACTCAAAAATGCTAAAAAGAAAATCCAAGAGTCATCAATCACCATCACATGTATCACTACAAAGCTTCACACTTAGCATGCAAATGACATCAACACAAGTCCACCTTAGCCGAAACTTAGCTCATCTCCATTCCTCATCACCACAACATCAAACACCAACCAAGAAGACAACACCCATGGCCGAATATCATCTCCATCTCATAGCAAAGATTTAAACCATGGGCTAGGTAGAACTCAAGCTAACAACTAAAAACATGCATGAATCTCATGGAACAACATCAACATACCTTAGTCTAATGAACCACCATAGCCGATTTTCTCCAAACTCTTTCCCTTCTTTTTCTTTCTTCTATTCGGCCAAGTTGAACAATATGAGAACTCTTTCTTTTTTTTTTCTTCAAGTCACGGCAATGGGGGGGGGGGAGCATGGATGAGACAACTTTGTTTTCATCACCCCTCCTTTTTCATTACTTTATTACTAGCCTTTTATTTTATTCTTTCTAACATAAAACACTAACATAACATGTTTATGACATGTTTTGCCCATCACATTTTGTCCACCCTCATTGTCATGGCCGGCCACTACCAATTAAGTGGGGAATTGACATGCAAGTCCACCCTTTTGATTACATGCACTAATAGATCCTTATAGATTAACCTATCACATTTCAAAAGTGTCACACATAAGTCCTATTAACTAAATTCACATGCAATTAACTATATCGAAGCTTAAAACTTTCACACATTCATATTCACATATTTTAGACAATAATTACCATATTCAAATAATTTGGTGACTTCGGTTTAGCGGTCCCAAACCGCTTTCCGACTAGGGTCACTTTAGGGTCATCACTGCTGACACTCAGATTCGTCTCGACGATCATTTCCAACATGGCATCAAGTGACTCGTGCACTCACGAGGGGTCGATCGCGATCTCGTCTAGAAAAGCCAAGTGTCTCTAGATCGGCCTAGATCATCTCTAAATTTCTTCGATGATCGTTGAAAGGGCCTCCCAAGACCTCTTCTGAAACTCCTTTGCTCCCATATCAGCTTTTCTTTTCTCCATACTGAGCTCCTCGGCTTTGCAAGCTTGCTCGACAAGTACTACAAATTCTCGGATTTCCAAGATGCCAACATACAGCTTTATATCATCATTCAGTCCATCCTCGAAACGTTTACACATTACGGCTTCTGAGGAAATGCATTCTCATGCGTATCGGCTAAGCCTCACAAATTTTTGTTCATAGTCGGTAACCGACATGGAACCTTGTTTAAGTTTAAGAAATTCCTTCCGTTTTTTATCCATAAATCTCTGACAGATATACTTTTTCCGAAACTCGGTTTGGAAAAACTCCCAAGTTACTTGCTCTCTGGGCACAACAGAAGTCAACGTATTCCACCAATAGTAGGCAGAATCATGTAGCAAGGAGATAGTACATTTTAGGCACTCATCGGGTGTGCAAGATAGCTCATCGAGTACCCGGATAGTGTTGTCCAACCAAAATTCAGCTTGCTCGGCATCATCGCTATCCGTAGCCTTAAATCCGATAGCCCGTGTTTTGGATTACATCAGCTGGGGCTTATTTGACCTTATTTGGTCGATTCTTGGAGGTATTGTAGGTGCGAGGTGGCATTAGTCGGGAATGGAGGTTGTGGAGCAACAGTATTAGTTCGAATGTATTGGTTGAACCAATCATTCATCACGCTATAGAAAGCTTGTCTAGCTTCATCATTCGGATTACTAGCAATAGGTTGAGTCGCGGAGCTGTCCCTTGTCGGAGCAGCGCTACACTCTCAAGATCATCAGCTACCGCTTCGGTCGGGATCGGATCCATTACTATAATAAACACATTTTCAATTGTCGAAATCACCACAGTATCAAATAATCACATAATGGCATGTATAGCTAGACCCAAGCGTATTACGGTAGTCCTAGAATCGACTAAACCATAGCTCGATACCAATAAAATTGTAACACCCGTGCACGAGACTGTTGTCCGAAGCGACCACGAGGTGCTAACAGACATAATTCATGTATGTTCACAGTCCATTTTAAAATTTCAGACGGTGGCTAGCTGCGTCCTTTGTCACCTTAAAAATCATATCTTGAGTTCCGAAACTCAAACATCAGTTTCGTAATTTTTCCCTGAAACTAGACTCATATATCCATCCAAAAATTGTTTTCTAGAATTTTTGGTTGAGCCAATTACTACATGTTATTAGTTAAAGTCTCCCCTATTACAGGGTTCGACTACACTGACCTTCCTGCATTGCGACTTACATAACTCCTTATACAGGGCTTCAATACTTATATCGTTTGTTTCTAATGAAACTAGACTCAAAAAGGAATCTATAAATATATGGAATGACTTCTAATTGTCTCTGGTTAATTTATAATGAATTTCCAAAGTCAGATCAGGGTATCTAGAAATCACTCTGGCCCTGTCCCACGAAAACTTAAATATCTCTTAAAATACGACTCATATAACCATTTAGTTTCTTCCATATGGAAGTAGATTCATCAAAGTTCGATTACATAATTTATTCACTATTTAATTCCATTCCTACTATTTTTAGTAATTTTTCAAATTCACACCACTCTTTGTGTCAGCATCGCCTTTAAGGTAGACTTTACCTATTACATAGTTTCCATGATTCAACTAACCCTTTAGCATATATAGCACATAGTATGATCGTGATTAACCATTCCAATGGCCAATCATTGCCAAGCATATCCACACCTCTCAATAACCATATACATACAAAATGATTATAACATTATGCTCAAAAATATATATAAGTCATTTTCGCATGGCTATCCAAATTTGTACAATATCGAAAGGTACATGACCAACATCAAAAAGGGTAGTCCTATACATGCCATTTCAAAGTTCAACCAAAAGTGTACCAAAGGGGCTTTGATAGTGTGGACGACTTCGACTTCGACAATCCCGAGTCCGATGGTGACGAACCAAAATCTATAAAAGAGAGAATCAAAGAAAGCGGAGTAAGCATTTAATGCTTAGTAAGTTTTGAGCCATGAAATTAGACACAACTAAAGTATAACATTCGTATGGCTAAGCGGATAATTTCATATGCACAAATTCTCAATATCATACTTACTTCACATTACCGACCCTTATATTCATACACAAAAGATCAATTTAGCCAAAGGCGAGAGCTCATTTATCGATTGGCGAATACTATTTGTAAGGAATCAACCAATTCAATGCAAATCTGAAACATACCTCATCATGGGATTTCTGGCGTATTAATTGAAATTATTACAGCAAGATCGCTCATTCCCAAGCCGGTACCTTGGATTTAACGGATATAGCTACTCGCTCGAATGCCTTGGGACATAGCCGGATATAGTAACTTCGCACGAATGCCTTGGGACTTAGCCGGATATAGTAACTCGCACAAATGCCTTGGGACTTAACCGGATATAGTAACTCGCACAAATGCCTTGGGACTTAGCAGAAACTAGTCAATAAGCGCAAATGCCTTGAGGACTTAGCCCAGTTATCATCCGAATATTCACGCACATATCAATAAATCATGACACATTTATATCTCATTTTCATAATTAGAGTTCAAACACAAGTCACGTATTAAGCATTAACATTTTCAGCTCAAAAGCTACATACAAAGGGCATGATTTTCATTTGCTTATAACATAATCTAATCGAATCATAATCTAAGTTTCATTACTCGAAAACTTACCTCGGATGTTGTCGAGCGATTTGGTGACTATTCGATCACTTTTCCTTTCCTTATCCAACTTTGGTCCTCTAAGCTCTTGAGCTAATTCAAACAAATTTAACTTATTAAAGTCTCATTATGCTAGCTTATGGCGAATATGACAAGGAGTTTGATAGGTCATATGGCCACTTTTAGCTCAAATACAAAATGGTCATACGCATTTTTAATCACATTGAGTATTTTAATACAATTAATCTAACATTTCCTCATGTGCACCTTTATGACCGAAAACACACATCATTAACCTAATATCAATTACTAAGCACTTTAGCAATTTCTCCTTGAGCTGATTATCCAAGTCAAGATAGATTCATCATCATGCTTACCTATAACCGAACACATGCAACACCAATCCATCTATTCATTCATGCGTGCATCTTATTCAAGCATGTATATCTACAACCGAATTCATCATATAAATGACTATGAATTTACTCAAACAATCTCAATACCACACATGGTGCTCCAACCCTTTTGCAATTTCAAAACTCGGCTAGTACAACTATATACACTAGTAAATCAAACACTAACAATTGCACTTCACCTTACTACCATTTCTCATCCAAATAACGTGAACAACAACCATATTTCTCTTCTACTTCCTACCATGGCCGAATGCATCAAAACACCATACCATTTCAATTTTGGTCATGGTTAAACAAAGAACTTAATGTCTAACTCAAAAATGCTAAAAAGAAAATTCCAAAGTCATCAATCCACCCTCACATGTATCCTAACAAAGCTTCACTTTTAGCATGCAAATGACATCAACACCAATCCACCTTAGCCGAATATCATCTCCATGACATAGCAAAGATTTGAACCATGGGCTAGGTAGAACTCAAGCTAACAACTAAAAGCATGCATGAATCTCATGGAACAACATCAACATACCTTAACCTAGATACAAGTATGGCGAACCTCTTCCTAATCCTCTTCCAAGTAGAACATGAAGCAAGAGAGCACCTTCCTTCTTCCTTCCTCCTTAGAACTTTCGGCCAAAAATGTAAAAGGATGGACACTTTTTTTCTTTGTTTTCATCATTTTCCTTCCATTATTTTATTACTATGCTCCTTATTTTATCATTCCTCCCATGAAACACCAACATAACATGTTTATGACATGTTTTGCCCATCACACTTTGTCCACCCTATTTGTCATGGCGGCCACTACTAATTAGGGGAAATTGACATGCAAGTCCACCCTTTTATTACATGCACTAATAGATCCTTATGTTTTGACCTACCACATTTCAAAAGTGTCACACATAAGTCCTATTGACTAAATTCACATGCAATTTACTAAATCGAAGCTTAAAACTTTCACACATTCATATTCACATATTTTAGACAATAAATATCATATTCAAATAATTTGGTGACTCGGTTTAGCGGTCTCGAAACCGCTTTCCGACTAGGGTCACTTTAAGGCTGTCATATACTACAATATCTTTTCCAGGAAGTTTTGATCCCAATATTGTAGTTTTTACACAACAGCCTGTAAAGAACTAAATAGTAATTGGTTTGCTAATCAAGTGGGTAGCAAAAGGAACATCAGCCGCTGAATCGAAATACCTTATATGGGGTTTCCACCATTCTAATGGTAAGACATTTGGGTTCATGATGGTTTCTGCTGCACCAGTGTCTATGAAGGAAATTATAGTAATGGGTTTACTATATTTGTCTAGATAGACTTTAACAGGTATATGAGGAACCGGGACTGTCTCAACAGCTTTGTTAACAGACTGAGCTTTAGCTTGTATCATCTGTATATCAGAATAATCTGATTCTAGATCAGATGAGTCACAAGCAGGGATAGCACAAATCGTTCTATCTGATGGCTCATCTTCAAAAGAGCAAACAGATTCATTGTCATCTTCTTCTTGGATTTTGACTCCTGATTGTTTCACTATCTGTGCAATCTTCTTGGCTTGTTTCTTGTTTTTTTGGACAATTCTTTGAAAAATGTCCTTTTTGATTATAGATGTAGCAACGACCAGATTTTGTTGACTTTTTCTTTTTCTTAAGATATCTCCATCGAGGCCTGGTCTTTTTCTTTCTTCTTGAAGTTGGGAAAGAAGAATGTTTTTTGAAATGTTTCTTCTTCTTTGTACAGCAGTCACACAGATGATCGTTTGGACCTTTGTACTTCAAATAAGAATCATCACAGGCTCTATCAATTCTTTTGTCACCGTGGAGATAATCTTTGAATATCATTCTTCTGTTGCAGATGTCTTCTAAAGCAACAAAGACTTCTTGTTGAAGTTCTCCGACTGTGATTTGGAGAATGTCTTTGTTCTACGTCTGAAGAGCTTGGTTAACTGCAACTTGAATTGGGTTTGGGAGAGATGAGAGGATAACTATCTTGAGATTTGGATTTAGGCCTAAAGCAAAAAATATCTTTGTCATTACTTTGAAATGCCTTTCCAAATCTTTTTTGACATACAAACAACATTTTCTTTTGTACAATTCCCTTCTATTTAATGTCAGCAAATCTTCAGGGTTTCCTACAAAATGTTGATGTATGATTCGAATTGGTTGAGCCAGATGTTGGAGAACTAGAAACTGCATTTGATTATGTTGATCGGTGGAGTTCCACCAATCTCTTAACATTCCCG
Organism: Gossypium arboreum; assembly: GCF_025698485.1. Classification (NCBI taxonomy): domain Eukaryota; kingdom Viridiplantae; phylum Streptophyta; class Magnoliopsida; order Malvales; family Malvaceae; genus Gossypium; species Gossypium arboreum. The sequence continues at coordinate 16,221,450 of NC_069082.1, forward strand.
TAAATCTGGAGACAAACTCCATGAGAATGTTATAATTGCTATCTTCAGTGAGCTTGCGAGTTTCTAGCCAAGAATGAAATTCTTGAATTTTGTCTGGCCATTTTGCTGGTGGCAAATCATCTAGAGTAAAAGTGGTTCTTCCTATGGAAGATTTTGCCATCTGTCTTTGTTGTACAGAAGATGATTCTGGGATATCTTGCATTTCATTATCGCTTGGCTCTTCAACTTTAGTTGTTTGAAATGCTTTCTGCAATTCTTCATCTTCTAATTCTATCTGTTTGTCTGATAAGAATTCAGACTCTTCTGATGATCTTGAACTTTCTTCTGAATCAATTTCAGTGTTTGATTTTGGATTTTGTACAGTTGAGATCTTAGGAATCGTAGATTCTGTATAATCCTTTAAAAATTTAGTCAAAGGTTTTTGATCTACTCCTTGGATCATCAGATATTTTGAGACTTGTTTTGGAGAAGGGGATTTTGCTGAAGATTCCTCTGAAACTGGTCTTTTCCAAGTTTCTTCTCCATTTGATAGGCTTCACTTTCACTTTCTGATTTGGTTTCTTCAGTGGATTTTTTCTTCTTTTTCTCAGCTTCTTGTTTTTTGATTTCCAGAAAAATTTCATATGTACTTGGTTTGGTACTTTTTGGAGGTTCTGGAAAAGTTATTTGTACTCCTTCTATTGGGAGTAGATTCTTCTGTCTGATAGAGGGAAACAATTTAATTGTTTCTGCTCTCTAGGTAGGCTCAGGGATTTTTCCAATTTATTGAAGAGTCTTGATCTGGTCTTTCAATTTTTGGATTTCTTTTTCTCTTTGTGCAAGATGAGAAAAGAAATCTTACCCTGGTGCTGTTGGTTGTTTTGCTACTGCATCCAATCTTTTTTGTAAAAGTTGGATTAGATCTCTGACCATCTTGGTATTGTCATCTATCTTGGCTTCAACGGTTGAGATCTTTGAATCAATTCTTTTCAAAGCATGGTTTTGAGCAATAGCATTTTCTGTTTGCTAATCGAGAGTGGCCTCTGCAGCACTTATTTTGGTTGGTGCACCTGAAATATCAGTCTGAACTTTTGAAGGAATATTTGGTGCATGGGTATAACTCTTTTCAGAGTATTCTTCAAAAAGTGGGAAATCTTTGTCATATGATGTCGTGGGTTGCATCATACACACAGCAGGAATTTGTTTTTGTAGAGCAAGAAAATCTGGATTACTCTTGACCCATTTGTTTATTTTCTTATAACACGGTTGAGGAAAAGGTTTTGGTTTCTTGGAAATGTTTGCAAGAGGTAGAGTGGATGATTTTGAAGGAGGAGGAGAAGGAGGTTTACAAGGTTCAGATAGAACCTGTGTATTTTGTAAAGATTTGTAGGATGAGTAATCAACAAGGTAAACAAATTTACCATTGTCTTCTCTGAGTGGTCCAATATTTGGATCTCCTTCCATCCATCTTTTGTAAAACTCGTCTTGAGTTGAGTTCTTCTTTTTCTTTTTTTTTCCTGGCTTTGATGCAGACATGTCCATGCTATCAATCCAGGCGGCCATTTTATCATCTGCACATAATTCACATGAACAGTTTAAAGCCCAAGGACAGTGTCCAGTTATAGGGTCTTTAAACATGTATAAAGGTTTTCCATCTGCAGAAAAACTTTCTATCAGGCTTCTTTCTGGGCCAGATTCACACAACAGGCAACAACAGTCTGGATCCTCCTGATCATGGAGTTGTGCCGGTCTTTCGATTAGTTATATCATTAACTGGGTCGGGAAAATATTGGGATTCTGTGGATTTTGAAGATGACTATGATCAAACTTGATCTCAGTTGCTCCATCTCCCTTTGATGTAATCTGACTTGAGGTTGACTGGATCGGCTGGCTATGCTCATGGAGTTTTTCATAGCTAGTAATCCATTTTTCTAAGAGCAGTTTGATGAGTTCCCTTTTTGGAATTTTTCTTGGAACATGAACACGGTGAGGTTGATCATTTGTGTTTACTGAGATAAGTAGGGAGTCATCTGTCCAATGCCTTGAGAGATTAAAGGCATGATCCTGTGTAATGCCCCATACCCGAGACCGTCGCCGGAGTCGAACACGAGGTGTTAACAGACTTAATTCATTACTTAAACAGCTCAAATAATTTATTTTTAAAATTTTCAGTCAAGCTAGTAATCTGCGTCACAGTTGCTTAAAAATTCATATCTTGAGTTCTAAAACTCAAAATCCAATTCCATAAATTTTCCCTAAAACTAGACTCATATATCTATTTACTAAATTATTTCTAGAATTTTTGGTCCAGCAAATTAGTACATTTTATTAGTTAAAGTCTCCCCTGTTTCAGGGTTCGACTGCTCTGACCTCTGTGTATTACGAATCAGATATCTCCTTGTACAGAGTTTCAATGACTATGTTGTTTGTTTCTAATAAAACTAGACTCAATAAGGAATCTGTACATCTAAATCATGACTTATAATTATCTTTCAACAATTTATGGTTAATTTCCAAAGTCAGAATAGCGGATCCAGAAATCGCTCTGGACCTATTTCACAAAAATTTAAACATCTGATAAATTATAACTCATATACCTATTTTGTTCCATCCATATGAAAATAGACTCATAATTATTCAATTCCATATTTTATTCATCATCTAATTTTATCCTTACTATTTTTAATGATTTTTCAAACTTACATCACTGTTGCTGTCTGAATCTATTTTATGGTAAATTTTACCTATTTCATGGTTTCCATGGATTAGCTAACAATTTAGCATACATAACACAAATATGATCATGATTAGCCATTCCAATGGCTAATCATTATAAGCATTCCATACCACTCAATAACCATATCATAAGACCATATATACAAAATGATTATAATGCTATACATGCCATACTCAAAATATACAAGCCATTATGCCAAGATGGTATACGGATAGTGTGAGTGTGCCTCCATTATTCGATTTACGAGCTGGCTTATCAACACTACAAGGAATGAAAAGGAGGAGTAAACATAAATGCTTAGTAAGCTCACACGCATAAATAGCAAGTAACACAACTATATACATAAACATAAAACATCATTTGCATAATCATCCTTTGAGACATTCATATCACATTTTCATTTATCATCTTACCAAATTGTTGTTATATCGAGTTTTCAACCCGAGGGTTAAGTACATACCTGTTCAAAGTATTCATTTCACAACACTTACCAATCGTCCCTTTCATCTCGAGTATTCCTCCATTTGAGTAGAATTTTACCGTTGAACACATCGAATATAATTCGGATACATGGAAAGTTTGCACATAAGTGCCACATATGTAGCCAAGCTACCATGTAACCCTCCCATAAGTGAACTCGGACTCAACTCAACGAGTTCAGGCGTTCGCATCCATAAGTGAACTCGGACTCAACTCAACGAGCTCAGATGCCTAGTTACATCTCTCGAACTCGAACTCAACTCAACGAGTTCGGGCGTTCGCATCCATAAGTGAACTCGGACTCAACTCAACGAGCTCGGATGCCTAGTTACATCTCTCGAACTCGGACTCAACTCAACGAGTCGGACATTCGCATCCATAAGTGAACTCGGACTCAACTCAACGAGCTCGGATGCCTAGTTACATCTCTCGAACTCGGACTCAACTCAACGAGTTCGGACATTCGCATCCATAAGTGAACTTGGACTCAACACAACGAGTTCGGATGCCCAAATATCCTAGTGATATGTCACTTGTATCCTAATCCATTCCTAAGGTTCAATGGGACCTTTTTCCCAATCATGTGTCTCAACCATCTTCTACGGAATGCGAATTCTGATACTCGGTAGTATTTCACGATTTCCAAGTATATCACATAATTTGACATATTAACAAACAATTATCACAGTATAATATTTCATAATAATTACCATATCATTTAAATAACATTAAAACATTTAAAATAATAACTGTGTTACCAACATTTACATATGAACTTACCTCGTATGCAAAAATGGCTACTTTTACTATTTCGTCCATAACTTGGTATTTTCCCCATTTTAGCCTGAATTTTAGTTTTCCTGGCTCTATCATTTAAAATATAGTCTAATTAGGACTCACATTATACAAATTGACCCAAAATCATATTTTGGCAAAAATTATAGTTTTGCCCCTAAACTTTTGCATATTTACACTTTTGCCCCAAAGCTCGTAAATTAAACTTCAGCCTATTTTCTTATGTTTTATGAAATGTTGATCATTTTTCCCTTCTATGGTAACATTAAATTCTCACTCTAACATGTACTTATGACTATTAGGTATTTTTATCGATTAAGCCCTTTTGCTCGTTTTCACTTAAAACCGAGTAGTACAAGTTGTCTAACATAATTTAAAACCTCATATTCTATCATAAAACACCAAAATACACAAATTTCACGTATGGGTATTTTTCCAAATATGAACCCTTGGTTGAATTATTGCTAGCATAAGCTTAATCGACTCTAGGGACTCTAAAAGCGTAAAATCATTAAAAGCGAGGCTAGAAACGAACTTACAATCGAGCTTGGAAGCTTGAAAAACCCTAGCCATGGTTTCTCCTTGCTATATTCGGCCATGGGGTTGAAGATGAGCAAAATTGGCTTTTAATTTTGTGACACCCCGAATGTGACCCTAGTCGGAGAGTGGTTTCGGGACCACGAAACCGAGTCACAAGAATAATTAAGTGTTATATTCCGTACTTATTGTATGTGGAATTGGTATGCGTAAATATTTCGTGTCTCGATTTTTTATTAATTAGGTGCTAAATTATAAGAAAGGACTTAGTAGTGAACTTTGAAAGTACGATAGGGAAATAGGTGATGACTAATTAAAGCATGCATGCAAAATAATGGACTTGCATGTCAAATTCCCCTTTCTACAAGTAATGGCCGCCATGACAAAGAAATATGGGTCAAACATGTCATGAAACATGTTTTGTTGGGCATTAGGGAGAAATAGTAAACAAATAAGCATGGGTAAGAAAAGAATGAAAAAAAAATGTGTGTGAGAGAGTGGCATACCCCATTGCCGTGAGTTGTAGAGAAGGAAAGAAAAAATTTTGTTCATCCTTTCTTTGAGCCAAAACTAAGGAAGAAGGAGGATTTTTGCTTCATGCTTGGTTTGGAAGAGATCTAGAAGGAGATTTGGCTAAGTTTGCATCAAGATTAAGGTATGTATGAGGTTGTGTTGGGAGTTTCATGCATGTTTTGGTTGCTAACTTGATGTGCATGTTAGCCATGGCTCAAATCTTTGGTATGCCATGGAAATGGTATTTGGCCAAAGTTGTTATAGTGATAAAGCCATTGCATGCTAAGTGTGAAGCTTGATGATGATGCATGCAATGATGGATTTTCTACTCATGAGTAAGATTTTGAGTTTTCTCTTTGTTTTATCATGATTAAAGTTGAAAAGGAGCATGATTGTCATACTTGGCCATGATGCATTCTTGAGCATGATTCATGCTTCTTGCATGTTAGTTAAAAGTTTGTGTTTTGGATGGCTATGGACACCTTGAAAATTCGGCCATGCTCATATATGCATATATATGATTGCACATTATGTTTGGTTATGAACTAAGTGATGAATATATTGATTTAAAGAAGAAAATGTGGAAGAATGCTTGTGAAATTGCAAGCACAATTCGGCCTAGCACACATATAAGTGCTTGATGCTATATTATAAGTTTTGGGCCACAATGTGCAAAGCATAAATTAGTAGATTGCATGCTGTTTTTGTGAGGTATTAAGTGCAAATTTTGACCTCAACATGTACATGAATATTCGCCTTGGGTAGCCCATTGAAGGCCTTAGCATTTCCTTGATGTTCAAACAAATTGTATTGAATTGCTTGATGTAGTATAAAATGTGCATGACCATTGTGTATTCAAGCTAAAGAGTGGCCATATGACCATCTAAAATCCTTGTCATATTCGCCATAAGCAAGCACAATGAGGTTTTAATAAATTGAATTTGTTTGAATTAGCTCAAGAGCCAAGAGGGCCACAATTGGACAAGGGAAGGAAAAGGTGATCGAATAGCCGAAAAAGCCGTTCGACAACATCCGAGGTAAGTCCTCAAGAAGTGACCTTACTTGAATTATGTGAGATGAAATATTGATGTGTATGATTATTGATTATGTGTGTATGAGTATTTGAATTCCACCGGGCTAAGTCCCGGCGAATATGCTAATGATATTAATTGTGTTTGAGCCTTAGTAACGAAAATGAAATATGTATGTCCAATGATTATTGATGTATGTGTGCATGAGAAATTGAATGATATCGGGCTAAGCCGAAGACAATTATGCTGGAAATTATATCCGGTTAAGACCCAAGGCAATTGTGCTAGTGGTTATATCCGGGCTAAGGCCGAAGGCATTCGTATGAGTTATTCTATCCGGGCTAAGACCGAAGGCATTTGTGCGTGATTATATCCGGTTATATTCGAAGAATCTTGGGCTGGAGGTGAGTGTTGGTTGCTGAAATGAATTTAATTAGTACACTCGGACAGCCCAAAGGATAAGGTACGTTATATGTGCATTGGAAAGTCGGCGTGTTTGAGCAACATTCGCTCAATCGACTAATGAATTTCAGTTATTGAATTGATTGATGCTTTGCGAACTTATACAATGATGAAGTATGAAGTAAGAATGTGTATTAATGAAATGATGCATTTGGCTATGTGAATGTATTGCTGTAAATTATAGTTCATTATATTCCTTGAGACTTACTAAGCATAAAATGCTTACCCGTTGCTTTGGCTCTTAGTTTTCTAGATTTCGCTCGAGGCAATCGGATTTGGGATCGTTGAAGTCGAAGTCATCCACACTATCAAGCCTCCATTTTGGTATAAATTTTTGGTTGAACTTGAGATGGCATGTATAGGACTACCTCTTGTTTGTTAAATACGTTGTAATTTAAGTTTGTATGGCCATGCGAAAATGGCTCGAAAAGGGGAGCATGAACTTAGACTTATTGTGGGTTGTATGTATATATATTTGGGGTCATGATGTGGCTATGGTTTGGAAATGGGAATGTTGGTCATATGATCAGCCATTGGCATGGTTAAAATGATCATATATGAACCTATGTATGGCAAGATTAGTTGAATCATGGAGACTACCAAATAGGTAAGTCCTACCTTAAAACAGATGCTGCCAGCTGCAGTGGCGTGAATGTGAAAATCACCATAATTCATAGGAATGGAATCAAATAGTGAATAAGCTATGTAAATGAACCTTGATGAGTCTATTTTCATATGGAAGAAACAGAAACGGTCATAGGAGTTACAGGTTAAGAGATATTAAAGCTATTGTGAGACAGGGCCAGAATGGTTTCTGGGTTCCCTGTCGCAACTTTAAAATTCACTATAAATTATCCAAAAGAATTAGGAGATATACCTTATATGTACAGATTCCATTTTGAGTCTAGTTTCATTAGAAACAAACGACTCCAGCATTAAAGCCCTGTGCAGAGAGATATTCAAGTTATACCGCGCGAAGGTCAGAGCAGTCGATCCCTGTAACTTGGGTAACTTTAACTAATAAACTGTACCAATTGGCCCGACCAAAATCCTAGAAATAAATCCATGGATGTATATATGAGTCTAAATTCAGGGAAAATTTACGAAACCAGTTTCCGAGTTTTGAAACTCGAGATATGATTTTTAAGGCGACAGTGACGCAGTTTTCCAGCCTGACTGGAAATGTCAAATTGGTGGGCAAAAACATGTGAACTTGGTTTGTTAACCCTCGGGTCCGACACGGCGATGGTCTCGGGTTTGGGGTGTTACAATTTTATTGGTATCAGAGCCACGGTTTAGTCGATTCTAGGACTACCGTGATGTGTTTGGGGTCTAGCTATACATGCCATTAAATGATGAATCGATAGTGTGATGAATTCTGACAATTTGACTTCATGTTTGTTTATAGCAATGGATCCGATCCCAACCGAAGCGATAGCTGATGATGTGGAGAGTGTGGCGCTGCTCCGCGCAAGGGACAGCGCGGCGGACTCTCAACCTATGGCCAGCAATCCTAATGGCGAGGCTAAGCAAGCCTTTTATAGTGTGATGAGCGAATGGTTTAATCAATACATTCGAACCAACACTACTGTTCCACCACCTCCATTCCCGATTGAATGCAACCCCGCACCTACAATACCTCCGGTGGTGACCCAATAAGGTCGGGTAAGCCCCAGTCGATAGGATTAGAAAACATGGGGCCACTGAATTTAAGGCTACGGATGATGATGATGCCGAAGCGAGCTGAATTATGGTTAGATAACACTATCCGGTGCTTGATGAGCTATCTGTACACCGATGAGTGCTTAAAGTGTACCATCTCCTTGCTACGCGAGTCCGCCTACTATTGGTGGAGTACTCGACTTACGTGGTGCCTAGAGAGCAAGTGACTTGGGAATTCTTTCTAACCGAGTTAGAAAAAAGTATATCGATCGAGATTCATCGACCAAAAGCGGAGGGAGTTCCTTGATCTTAAGCAAGGTTCTATGTCCGTTACCGACTCTGACGAAAGTTTGTGAGGCTTAGCCGATGCTGCGAGAATGCATTTCGTCGAAGCTATTATGTGCAAACGCTCGAGGATGGGCTGAATGATGATATAAGGATGTTTGTTGGCATTCTCGAGATCGAGAGTTCGTAGTACTTGTTGAGCGAGCTTGTAAAGTCGAAGAGCTTAGAAAGGAGAAACAAAAAGCTGATGTGGGGATTGGAGAATTCGAAAGAGGTCCTCGGAAAGTCTCTTCAACAAGCATCGAAGAGATTTCGAGATGATGCGAGCCGGTCTAGAGGCGTTTGGGATTTTCTAGACGAGGACGCGATCGACCCTGTGACCACACGAGTCACCTCGATTGCGGTGGCGGAAATGATCGCCGAGAGAGGACGGAGTGTCCACATTGTGGCAAATGGCATTCGGGAGCTGTTGGTTTCGTGATCGCTCTGCTATAAGTGTGGATCGGCCGACCATTTTATGAAGGATTGCCCGAGGATGCATGAGCAGAATGCAAGTCGAGTGCAAACCGGGTGCTACCATTTGCTCGAGGTAGGCCACCTAGAAATATGGGCAATGTCGTTGGCGGTCGAGAGGATCTAGAGATGCTACCATCGGATCCGAGGCTCGTGCTCTGCTAGGACTTATGCCATCTGGCGCCGCGAGGATCTGCCTCTCCGGATGTTATTACCGGTACTTTCACTCTTTTCAATACAAATGTAATTGCTTTGATTGACCTGGTTCTACTCATTCTTATATATGTGAAACCTTAGCATCCGGTAAGACTTTGCCCATTGAGTCTCTGAGTTTGTAATTCGGTGTCAAACCCTTGGGTCATTACGTGCTTGTTAACAAAGTGTGCAAGAAAAGTCCCTAGTGTTCCGAGGTTCTTGTTTTCCGGCGGACTTAATGCTTTTGCCATTCGATGAGTTCGATGTTATTCTTGGTTTGGATTGGTTGACCATGCACGATGCGGTTGTAAATTGCAAGAGCAAGACTATCGATTTGAGGTGCGCGAATAATGAAATAATTCGGGTTGAGTCCACGGACTTAAAGGGGTTGCCAGCTGTAATATCAGCGATGTTGGCCCAGAAATATGTAAGAAAAGGGTGCGAAGCGTACCTTGCGTACGTACTCGATGACAAGGAATCAGAGAAGAAACCCGAATCGTGTGCGTGGTTTGTGAATACCGGATGTTTTCCCAGAAGAATTGCGGGTTTACCACTGTCGAGAAATAGAATTTGGCATCGAATTGGTACTGGTACCACCCCAATTCGATAGCTCCGTATCGTATGGCACCAACGGAATTGAAGGAGTTGAAAACTTCGGTTGCAAGAATTGGTGGATAGAGGTTTTGCTCGCTTGAGTTTTTCGCCTTGGGGTGCGCCGGTGTTGTTCGTGAAGAAGAAGGATGGAACCATGCGACTATGCATCGACTATCGTCGACAACAAAGCGACGATAAAGAACAAATATCCGTTGCCACGTATTGATGACTTGTTCGATCAATGAAGGGAGCCTCGGTGTTCTCGAAAATAGATTTGAGATCGGGCTACTATCAATTGCGAATCCGAGATTGAGGCGTGCCCAAGGCGCCTTGAGCGAGATATGGTCACTATGAGTTCTGGTGATGCCGTTTGGGCTCACTAATGGCCTGCGGTATTTATGGATTTAATGAATCGAATCTTTAGACCATATTTGGATCGATTAAGTAGTCGTGTTCATTGATGACATCTTGGTCTATTCAAGAAATGAGACCGAACATCTTTGAACACTGCGGTTAGTTTGCAAATTTTACGGGACAAGCAATTATATGCTAAGTTCAGCAAGTGTGAGTTACGGTTAAGAGAGGTAAGCTTCTTGGGTCATGTGGTATCTCGCATCGGGTATTCGAGTCGACCGAATAAAATTTCAGCCATACTAAATTGGAAGCCTCAGAAATATTCTCGAGGTTGAAGCTTTTGGGGCTTGCTTAGGTTACTACCGACGATTTGTAAAGGCTTCTCAACGATAGCCACGCCGATGATGGCTACTCCAAAAGGATGTTAAGTTGAATGGACGGAGAAATGCCAAAAAGCTTCGATCAAGCTGAAAACTTATTTGGTGAAGCCCCAATTCTAGTGCAACCCGAATCCGGCAAGGAGTTTGTCATCTATAGCGGCGCCTCTCTACTTGGGTTAGGTTGCGTATTAATGCAAGAAGGTCGAGTTGTGGCCTGTCGTCGAGGCAATTAAAGCCACATGAGAAAAATTATCCGACTCATGATCTCGAATTGGCCGCCATCGTATTCGCCTTAAAGATTTGGCGACATTACTTATTCGGTGAAAGGTGCCATGTATACTCGGATCACAAAAGTCTCAAGTATTTGATGACCCAACGAGACTTAAATCTGCGACAAAGGCGTTGGCTCGGTGTTAAAGGATTATGAGCTGATCATTGACTATCACGGGAAAGGCGAATGTAGTTGCGGATGCCTTGAGTCGTAAATCGTTATTCACTTTCTGACGATGAATGTGCACTTGTCTATCCGATCCGACGGTGTGTTAGTGGCTGAAATGAAAGCCAAACCATTATTGACACACCAAATTCGAGAAGCTCGAGAAAGTCGATGACGAGTTGGTTGCAAAGCGGCTGCGTGTGTTAGAACAAGGACTCGGAGTTTCAAATCGGCGATGACGATTGTTTGAGGTTCAAAAGTCGTCTGTGTGTCCCAAAGAATTGAACTCATTTCGATAATTCAGAATGAAGCCCATTGTAGCCGAATGGCAATCCACCGGAGTACGAAGATGTACAATGATTTGAAACGTCGATTTTGGTGGCATGGTATGAAGCGAGACATCTCCGACTTTGTTTCAAGATGTTTAATATGTCAACAAGTGAAAGCGGAACATCGGTGCCTTGAGATTACTTGACCAATCACGATACCCGAGTGGAAATGGGATCGAGTCACAATGGACTTTGTATCCGACCGCCATTGTCGACAAGTAAGAAGGATGCGGTTTGGGTCGTGGTAGATCGATTGACTAAGTCGGCCCACTTTGTCCCCGTCGTCGGATTTTTCAATGGACAAATTAAGCGGAATTGTACGTTTCTCGATTGTGAAATTACACGGGGTGCCTATTTCTATCGTGTCGGATAGAGATCAGAGATTTACCTCGCGGTTTTGGAAAAAGTTGCAAGAAGCTTTGGGTACCAAGTTGCATTTCAAGACCGCCTTCCACCCCCAAACCGATGGTCAATCCGGCGGGTAATTCAGATACTTGAGGATATGTTAAGATGTTGCGTCCTCGAGTTTAGTGGTTCATGGGAGCGGTATTTGCCGTTGATTGAATTCGCTTACAACAACGACTTTCAATCGAGTATTAAGATGGCACCCTACGAGGCTTTATGCGAGGCGTAAATGCCGTACACCATTGTTTTGGTGAGCTTGGTGAAAGCAAGATTTTCGGTGGATTTGATTAGGGATGCGAGCAGAAAGTGAAAGTAATCCGTGAAAGTTTGAAGATAGCCTTCGATCGTCGAAGTAAATGCGCGGATATGAAGCGTAAGGATATCGAGTGTCGGTGGGTGATAAAGTGTTCCTCAAGGTATCGCCTTGGAAAAAATACTCGAGTTGGTAGTAAGGGCAAGTTGAGCCGAGGTTCATTGGGCCATATGAGATATCGAGCGAGTCGGTCCGGTGGCATATCGTTTGATTTTGCCCCGAACTCAAAAGGTTCACGATGTCTTCCACGTTTGATGCTTGACGTTATAGATCCGACCCATCGCATGCGTGATTAGTCCATCGAAATTGAAATTCAAGCTAATATGAGTTATGAGGAAGAACCAATTCGTATCCTATCACGAGAAGTGAAAGAGTTGCGAAACAAGCGGGTTCCGCTAGTGAAAGTGTTATGGCTCAAGCACGGGATAGAAGAAGCTACTTGGGAGACCGAGAACTCAATGAGAGAGCGATATCCGAACCTATTTACCGGTAAGCTTTTCGGGGACGAAAATCTCTTGAGTGGGGGAGAGTTGTGACACCGAATGTGACCCTAGTCGGAGAGTGGTTTGGGACCACGAAACCGAGTCACAAGAATAATTAAGTGTTATATTCCGTACTTATTGTATGTGGAATTGGTATGCGTAAATATTTCGTGTCTCGATTTTTTATTAATTAGGTGCTAAATTATAAGAAAGGACTTAGTAGTGAACTTTGAAAGTACGATAGGAAATAGGTGATGACTAATTAAAGCATGCATGCAAAATAATGGACTTGCATGTCAAATTCCCCCTTTCTACAAGTAATGGCCGGCCATGACAAAGAAATATGGGTCAAACATGTCATGAAACATGTTTTGTTGGGCATTAGGGAGAAATAGTAAACAAATAAGCATGGGTAAGAAAAGAATGAAAAAAAAAATGTGTGTGAGAGAGTGGCATACCCCATTGCCGTGAGTTGTAGAGAAGGAAAGAAAAAAATTTTGTTCATCCTTTCTTTGAGCCAAAACTAAGGAAGAAGGAGGATTTTTGCTTCATGCTTGGTTTGGAAGAGATCTAGAAGGAGATTTGGCTAAGTTTGCATCAAGATTAAGGTATGTATGAGGTTGTGTTGGGAGTTTCATGCATGTTTTGGTTGCTAACTTGATGTGCATGTTAGCCATGGCTCAAATCTTTGGTATGCCATGGAAATGGTATTTGGCCAAAGTTGTTATAGTGATAAAGCCATTGCATGCTAAGTGTGAAGCTTGATGATGATGCATGCAATGATGGATTTTCTACTCATGAGTAAGATTTTGAGTTTTCTCTTTGTTTTATCATGATTAAAGTTGAAAAGGAGCATGATTGTCATACTTGGCCATGATGCATTCTTGAGCATGATTCATGCTTCTTGCATGTTAGTTAAAAGTTTGTGTTTTGGATGGCTATGGACACCTTGAAAATTCGCCATGCTCATATATGCATATATATGATTGCACATTATGTTTGGTTATGAACTAAGTGATGAATATATTGATTTAAAGAAGAAAATGTGGAAGAATGCTTGTGAAATTGCAAGCACAATTGACCTAGCACACATATAAGTGCTTGATGCTATATTATAAGTTTTGGGCCACAATGTGCAAAGCATAAATTAGTAGATTGCATGCTGTTTTTGTGAGGTATTAAGTGCAAATTTTGACCTCAACATGTACATGAATATTCGCCTTGGGTAGCCCATTGAAGGCCTTAGCATTTCCTTGATGTTCAAACAAATTGTATTGAATTGCTTGATGTAGTATAAAATGTGCATGACCATTGTGTATTCAAGCTAAAGAGTGGCCATATGACCATCTAAAATCCTTGTCATATTCGCCATAAGCAAGCACAATGAGGTTTTAATAAATTGAATTTGTTTGAATTAGCTCAAGAGCCAAGAGGGCCACAATTGGACAAGGGGAAGGAAAAGGTGATCGAATAGCCGAAAAAGCCGTTCGACAACATCCGAGGTAAGTCCTCAAGAAGTGACCTTACTTGAATTATGTGAGATGAAATATTGATGTGTATGATTATTGATTATGTGTGTATGAGTATTTGAATTCCACCGGGCTAAGTCCGGCGAATATGCTAATGATATTAATTGTGTTTGAGCCTTAATAACGAAAATGAAATATGTATGTCCAATGATTATTGATGTATGTGTGCATGAGAAATTGAATGATATCGGGCTAAGCCGAAGACAATTATGCTGGAAATTATATCCGGGTTAAGACCCGAAGGCAATTGTGCTAGTGGTTATATCCGGGCTAAGGCCCGAAGGCATTCGTGCGAGTTATTCTATCCGGGCTAAGACCCGAAGGCATTTGTGCACGTGATTATATCCGGTTATATTCGAAGAATCTTGGGCTGGAGGTGAGTGTTGGTTGCTGAAATGAATTTAATTAGTACACTCGGACAGCCCAAAGGATAAGGTACGTTATATGTGCATTGGAAAGTCGGCGTGTTTGAGCAACATTCGCTCAATCGACTAATGAATTTCAGTTATTGAATTGATTGATGCTTTGCGAACTTATACAATGATGAAGTATGAAGTAAGAATGTGTATTAATGAAATGATGCATTTGGCTATGTGAATGTATTGCTGTAAATTATAGTTCATTATATTCCTTGAGACTTACTAAGCATAAAAATGCTTACCCGTTGCTTTGGCTCTTAGTTTTCTAGATTTCGCTCGAGGCAATCGGTTTGGGATCGTTGAAGTCGAAGTCATCCACACTATCAAGCCTCCATTTTGGTATAAATTTTGGTTGAACTTGAGATGGCATGTATAGGACTACCTCTTGTTTGTTAAATACGTTGTAATTTAAGTTTGTATGGCCATGCGAAAATGGCTCGAAAAGGGAGCATGAACTTAGACTTATTGTGGGTTGTATGTATATATATTTGGGGTCATGATGTGGCTATGGTTTGGAAATGGGAATGTTGGTCATATGATCAGCCATTGGCATGGTTAAAATGATCATATATGAACCTATGTATGGCAAGATTAGTTGAATCATGGAGACTACCAAATAGGTAAGTCCTACCTTAAAACAGATGCTGCCAGCTGCAGTGGCGTGAATGTGAAAAATCACCATAATTCATAGGAATGGAATCAAATAGTGAATAAGCTATGTAAATGAACCTTGATGAGTCTATTTTCATATGGAAGAAACGAAACGGTCATAGGAGTTACAGGTTAAGAGATATTAAAGCTATTGTGAGACAGGGCCAGAATGGTTTCTGGGTTCCCTGTCGCAACTTTAAAAATTCACTATAAATTATCCAAAAAGAATTAGGAGATATACCTTATATGTACAGATTCCATTTTGAGTCTAGTTTCATTAGAAACAAACGACACCAGCATTAAAGCCCTGTGCAGAGAGATATTCAAGTTATACCGCGCGAAGGTCAGAGCAGTCGATCCCTGTAACTTGGGTAACTTTAACTAATAAACTGTACCAATTGGCCCGACCAAAAATCCTAGAAATAAATCCATGGATGTATATATGAGTCTAAATTCAGGAAAATTTACGAAACCAGTTTCGAGTTTTGAAACTCGAGATATGATTTTTAAGGCGACAGTGACGCAGTTTTCCAGCCTGACTGGAAATGTCAAATTGGTGGGCAAAAACATGTGAACTTGGTTTGTTAACCCTCGGGTCCGACACCGGCGATGGTCTCGGGTTTGGGGTGTTACAAATTTTGTATTTTAATTCATTTTACCCCTAAATGACCAAAATGCCCTTACTACTAAACTTTCCAAAAATTCCATCCATGTCCAATTTTTGTCCATAGACTTAGAAATTGGTAAAATTCTATTTAAGACCTCCTAATTAATATTTCCAAACAATTTCATACTAGAAACTTCTAGAATGCAAGTTTTACAAATTATTCGATTTAGTCCCTAATTTTAATTTAAGCACTTTATGCATAAAATTTCTTCACGAAATTTTCACACAATCATGCAATCATATCATAGACCTCAAAATAATCATAAAATAATTATTTCTATCTCGGATTTTGTGGTCACTAAACCGCTATTCGACTAGGCCCAAAATCGGGATATTACAACTCTCCCCCTTTAGGGATTTTCGTCCCGAAAATCTTACCGAAAAAGTGGTCTTCACTTTTAATCTCATATTCGATGCGAAGAACTTTCACTTAATTTGTACCTCCAATACATCTCTTTAATTTCTCATATGATCCAAAGCTTACAGTCTCAACTTTCAAGCTGTTCTTAAATTTTCATCCTTCTCGGTTTCCCATGATATCATGACATAAAACTCGGATCTTAACTTGATTAATGGAGACCGAATTCCAAGACATCCAACAATCAAAGAGACCTAAAATTCCATGAATCTGATGAGTAGGAATTCATTCAATACAGATATGATTTATAGATCTTGCTAAACATTTAACAATAGGATACATCACATTTTCTTCTTTCTGCTATGGAATTAATTCTGATATGGCCTCAAGAATAATCCTTCTCATTTCTATCCCAATATCAACACTGACAAGGATAATTTTGATAGATTCCAATGCTCGACTTTAACCTCTTTAACATCTCTGATTTTATGTAACATCGAAAGCTCTAAACTATCACATTACTTCACTGTCTTGAAACACATCACAATTCATACAACGGTACATTACTGAAAGTCAAGAAGTCTTTACTCAATGTAGACTAGTCTAGTTCAGACTCTTTGGTTACCAATATTCTCATCTATCCAAACTTTTTCAACATGTAATAAACTTTTCAGCTTTCACAAGACGAAAACCTTATCATTCGTAGTGACTTTAACTAATATCCTACTCTTTCTAATAAATATACACTTCTCGTTCAGACTATTTACACTTTTATCAGTACAAAAATGAAATTATATTATCAGACTTGAGAAAAATAATCCTGACATAATTGTCACAAGAAATCTTTCAAATAAATAATTCACCATACCGACTGAAACTTGCGCTTTTATCACCTATGCCTTTACTGATGTCAAATCCTTACACAAAAATTACAAAAAAAATCACAATACTAAAATCACCACATTACCAAGATCAAAGTAGAAGTATAGTCATATTTGACATGATTATCATGAGCTGAAGAACGATTACTTGAACATGAGTCATAATTGACAAATTATAGAACAAAGATAATAAGAAAAGCGAATAAAAAATCCAAGATACGATACTATTGGGAGAATCGAAAACCAAACTCATAGAGAAAATACAGAATACCCGATAATTCTTCAAAGAAAGAAAGTCCAAAAGAAAACATCATTTAATCCTTTGGAATCAAATATAACAAGAACAATATATCTTCCCATACATATATATCGGATGAAGCATCAAGTAGAAGAAAGCAGAATCATAATATCATATGTATTCTCTCATCAATTCTTATCGAGACGAAATGGAATAGAATACACGATGAAATAGAGCAATATAAATTATAAACCAATCGGACTACCAATGCTTTCATCCAACACTAGAATTAGAAGACATTCCCATATAACAAGAATTTCTTCAAAAGATCAATAGCCATAGAAATATTTACGAGAGCGGGTAAACACATAGAACATCTCAAAAGAGGCGCTAAATCTGTCTAGTCATAACTGTCACACTCGGATAGTTCACATTTCAAATATCATTTCCCCAACTAGTTACGCCATCACAAATTTCATATTAAACCATTCACTAAAGAAGGTCAGATTCTGAATAAATTTTGATTTACACTTTTCTCGACCTTGCACTGAGTAATTCGATTTACCAAAGAGAATTTCCTTCTCTAACTGAGACGATGCATAATTCCAATAATCTTTATATCAATCCGATACTTTCTCGACTCGACTTTACTTATCAGCTCATTTTCAGTCTCCGATCATACTTATAATTATTCTATCTTTGAACTCTTTGGGTTCTCAACTGAAACTTATTCAATACAAATCTCATGAAATTCCATTATAAGTACCACTTCGGTAAGGGGGAGGGGTTGTAGGACCTCTGACTCGACTTTCTTATACATACACATATGACACAACTTCTTTCATCATAGCAACATCATCAAAATCATGTCATTCATTCAGGCAATGCAACATTCTTGTTGGCTTTCACAAATTTTCCTATTGTCCCATTTAGACAATATACTTATGCATACATTCTATGTTTTCTAGATAGCTTTACTTATCCATTCATTTAATTAAATTAATTCATGCTCATGACATCATATAAGGTCAAACAAACATAGATATTTGCATCACAATCACAAAATTCATTTCATGCATCATCATGTACATATCATTACAATCATATAATTCAGTCCAACAATTTAACATAGATAAGTTCATTTCATTATAATCCTTTATCTTATAAAATTATATATCATTTAGCATTCATCAATATTCGACGTCCAAATCAGGACAAGGAATTTTCATTCCGTATCATAATATTATGACTTTTATTCATACCTCTACTACTTTCTATTTATTCCGTTCATCTTATCAAGTAAGCCATATACACTACATCATATAAGCATTAAGCAAATATGGATATTTATCACATATGCATCATAAACTTTTATTCATACTTTTCGAATCGAGACTTATCATAATCATAATTTTACTCAAATACCTTCACATAACATTGAACCTGGTTCAATTTGACTTGGTTGGAGTGTACCTGTCTAAATAAGGCGGTACTCATACGCGTCGGAAGACATCACACTATCACGGATCGATGGCATGTATAGCTAAACTTTACACATGCTAAGTTAGTCCGAGAACCGACTAAACCTGCTCGATACCACCAAATGTAACGCCTGCACCCGATACCATCGCGGAGTCTAACACGAGGTGTTAATGAGACTTAATTCATTACTTAAACAGCTCAAACAATTTATTTTTAAAATTTTCAGTCAAGCTAGTAATCTGCGTCACAGTCGCTTAAAAATTCATATCTCGAGTTCCAAAACTCAAAATCAATTCCGTAAATTTTCCCAAAAACTAGACTCATATATCTATTTACTAATATTTTTCTAGAATGTTTGGTCTAGCAAATTAGTACATTTTATTAGTTAAAGTCTCCCCTATTTTAGGGTTCGACTGCTCTGACCTCTGTGTATTACGAATCAGATATCTCCTTGTACAGAGTTTCAAAGACTATGAAGTTTGTTTCTAATAAAACTAGACTCAATAAGGAATATTTAAATATAAATCATGACTTATAATTATCTTTGAACAATTTATGGTGAATTTCCAAAGTCAAAACAGGGGATCCAGAAATAGCTCTGGACCTATTTCACAAAACTTTAAACATCTCATAAAATATAACTCATATACCTATTTTTTCCATACATATGAAAATAGACTCATAATTCTTCAATTAAATATTTTATTCATCATCTAATTGTATCCTTACTATTTTTAATGATTTTTCAAACTCACATCACTGTTGTTGCATGCGAATCTATTTTATGGTAAATTTTACCTATTTCATGGTTTCCATGGATTAGCTAGCAATTTAGCATACATAACACCAAATATGATCATGATTAGCCATTCCAATGGCAAATCATTACCAAGCATTTCTATACCACTCAATAAACATATCATAAGACCATATATACAAAATGATTATAATGCTATACATGCTATACTCAAAATATACAAGCGATTATGCCAAGATGGTATATGGATAGTGTGAGTGTGTAACACCCCGTACCCGAGTCTGTTACCGGAGTCGAACACAAGGTGCACACAAACTTGACTTAATCATTTTCACAGTCCATTTAAAAATTTCCAGACAAGCTGGTTACTGCGTCATTGTCGTCTTAAAAATCATATCTTGATTTCAAAGCTCGAAAATCAGTTTCGTAATTTTTCCCTGAAACTAGACTCATATGTCCATCTACAGATTTTTTTCTAGAATTTTTAGTCGAGCCAATTAGTACATTTTATTAGTTAAAGTCTCCCCTATTCCAGGGTTCGACTACACTGACCTTTATGTATTACGAATTGGATATCGTCCGGTACAGGTCTTCAATACTGATGTCGTTTATTTCTTTAGAAACTAGACGCAAAGAGGAATCTATACATATATGGCATTACTCCTAATCATCTCTGGTTAATTTATAATGAATTTTCAAAGTTGGAACAGGGGATCCAGAAACCGTTCTGGCCCTGTTTCACGAGAACTTTAATATCTCTTAACATATAACTCATATGACAGTTTCGTTTCTTCCATATGAAAGTAGATTCATCAGGGTTCATTTACATAATTTATTCACTATTTAATTCCATTCCTACAAATTTTAGTGATTTTTCAAATCCACACCACTGCTGCTGTCAACATCTGTTTTCAAGGTAAACTTTACCTATTTCGTGGTTTCCATGGACCAACTAGAGTTTTGTCATACATAGGTCCACATATAATCATATTTAGCCATTCCAATGGCTGATCATTTGCCCAACACTTCCATTCAGTCCGTAGTCACATGATGAAACCCTACATATATACATAAACACAAATCGTCTAATGCCATACTCCACTTTTACGAGCCATTTTCGCATGGCTGTACACACATACATCACAAAACGTACTTGAAAAACAGCAAAGGGTAGTCCTATACATGCCATATCCAGAGTTCAACTAAAGAGTACCGAAAGGGCTTTGATAGTGTGGATGACTTGACTTGATGATCCCGAATCCGATAGCTAACGAGCAAAATCTATAAAACAGAGAGCCAAAGCAGCGGGTAAGCATTTTTAATGCTTAGTAAGTCTCAAGTAATGAATTCAGCTTTGACTAAAGTATTACATTCACATAGCTAAATGAATCACTTTATTAATACACATTCTCATAATCATACTTACTTCACACTTCATCAACATATACACACAAGGTATCAACCTATCTAAGAGCCGAAAGTTCGTTAGTCGATTGAATGAATACTATTTCAAACGGATCGACTTTTCCGATGCACAAGTAATCATACCTTATCGTATGGGTTTTTCGAGCGTATTAATTGAATTTATTACGGCACTAAAACGCTCACCTTCAAACCGAGTCTCTTGAAATTTAGCGGATATAACCACAAGCACAATTGCCTTGGTCTTAACCCGAGTTGGTAACTTGCACAAATGCCTTGGTCTTAGCCCAGATATAACAACTTCATACGAATGCCTTGGTCTTAGCCGGATATAATCACTAGCATAAATGCCTTGGGACTTAGCCGGATATAATCACTAGCATAAATGCCTTGGGACTTAGCCGGATATAATCACTAGCATAAATGCCTTGGGACTTAGCCCGGGTATCATTCAAATGCTCATGTACACATATATCAATAATCACGACACATCCATATTTCATTCTCGTTACTAAGGCTCAAACACAAAACATTTATCAAACCTTTCCAATTTCGGCTCAATAGCCACACACAAAGAGCATGATTACAATTGACTTTATAACTTAGTCCCTACGCACATTCTATTTGTCCACCATAATATGACAAATCATTTCAATATAATTCAAGTAGGGTCATTACTCAAGACTTACCTCGGATGTTGTCGAACGATTTCGACTGGCTATTCGATCACTTTTTCCTTTCCTTATCCAATCTGCGGTCGTCTAAGCTCTTGAGCTAATTCACACAAATTTAAATTATTAAAATCTTATTATGATAGCTTATGGCCGAATATGACAAGGAGTTTAAATGGTCATATGGCCATCCTTTAGCTCAAATACACAATGGTCATGCACAGTTTTTAATCACAACAAGCAATTTAATACAATTCATTCAAACATCAAAGTGAAGCTCAAGGTACTTAGCCCTTATATACATTAGATATTAGAGTCACATGTGTACGA
This sequence comes from Gossypium arboreum, assembly GCF_025698485.1. Taxonomy (NCBI): domain Eukaryota; kingdom Viridiplantae; phylum Streptophyta; class Magnoliopsida; order Malvales; family Malvaceae; genus Gossypium; species Gossypium arboreum. The sequence goes on from NC_069082.1 coordinate 16,243,337, forward strand.
AATCACGAATCGAATTCAACACCTTAGTTAGTACTCTCCTTAGCCGAATTTTCCAAGCCAAGAATAGGCATCAATATGCTTGCCTCTAACCGAATGCATGCACACCAACCCCCTCCCTTCATGTGGCCAAATATGCATGTCCATGTTGAGGCCAATTATGCACTTAATACCACACAAAAACAGCATACATTTTACTAACTAACGCATTCCATATTGTAACTCAATACACATCCATCATTTATTTCATAACCGAAACATCATCATATGCAAATATATACCTTGAGATAGTATATATGTCATACCAATACATCATGTGCAAACATATGTACATATAGGTGCAAGGGCAGAATCTCAAGTTGCTTATATCCAAATATAAACACATATCCAAAGCTCAAATCTTACCTACCATGCAATATGCATAAATCATACTCATGGATATACCATGGCCGAATACACCACAACACCATACCGTTTCAATTTGGTCATGGTTAAACAAAGAACTTAGTGTCTCACTCAAAAATGCTAAAAGAAAATCCAAGAGTCCTCAATCCCCCATCACAATGTATCATTATCAAGCTTGATATTTAGCATGCAATGGCATTAACACAACATCCACCTTGGCCTAATATCATTCCCATGACATAGCAAAGATTTGAACCATGGGCTAATAAGAACATCAAGCTAGCAACTAAAAACATGCATGAATCTCATGGCACAACCTCAAACATACCTTAATCTTGATGCAAGTATAGCCAAACCCCTTCCTAATCCTCTTCCAAACCAAACATGAAGCAAAAATTCCTCTTCTTCCTTAGAATTTTCGGTCAAGAGAGAAAGAAAAGGATGAACAAATTTTTTTCTTTTCTTTTCTTCAACTCACGACAATGGGGAGGGGGAGAAGCCTTCACACACATTTTTTTTTCATTTTTTATTACCCATACACCTTAGTTTAATGTTTCTCCATAATGCACCAACAAAACATGTCTATGACATGTTTTGCCCATCCTCCCTTGTCATGGCCGCCACCACTTATAAAAGAGGGTATTTGACATGCAAGACCATTGTTTTGCATGCATGCTTTAATTAGTCATCACACATTTCCTATCCTACTTTCAAAGTTTACTACTAGGTCCTTTTAGTGAAATTCACATTTATAATCCTAAATCAAATCATCAAAAATGTCACACACAATTAACACATATCATAGGCATCAAAATGAACATTAAATTATTTTTATGCCTCGGTTTTGTGGTCCCGAAACCACATTCCGACTAGGGTCGTTTTAAGGCTGTTACAACTCTCCCCCACTTAAGAAATTTTCGTCCCCGAAAATCTTACCGGTAAATAGATTTGGGTATCGCTCCTTCATAGAGTTCTCGGGTTCCCAAGTAGCTTCTTCTATCCCGTGTTTGAGCCATAACACTTTCACTAGCGGAACCCTTTTGTTTTGCAATTCTTTTACTTCACGAGCTAGGATACGAATCGGTTCTTCTTCATAACTCATATCGGCTTGAATTTCAACCTCTGATGGACTAATTACGTGCGATGGATCAGATCTATAGCGTCGAAGCATCGAAACATGAAAGACGTCGTGAATCTTTTCGAGTTCAGGGGGCAAAATCAAACGATATGCAACTAGACCGACTTGTTCGGATATCTCATATGGCCCGATGAACCTCGGACTCAATTTGCCTTTACGGCCAAATCTGAGTATCTTTTTCCAAGGCGAAACTTTAAGAAACACTTTATCTCCCACCTGATACTCAATGTCTTTTCGTTTCAGATCCGCGTACGACTTCTGACGATCGGAGGCTATCTTGATTTTCACGGATTACTTTTACTTTCATTCAGCATCTTTAATCAAATCCACTCAAAATTTTACTTTCATCGAGCTCGGTCCAAAACAATGGTGTACGGCATTTACGCCCGTACAAGGCCTCGTAAAGCGCCATCTTAATACTTGATTGAAAGCTATTGTTGTAAGCGAATTCAATCAAAGGTAAATACTGCTGCCATGAACCATCGAACTCGAGGATGCAACATCTCAACATATCCTCAAGTATCCGAATTGTCCGCTCGGATTGACCATCGGTTTGGGGGTGAAAGGCGGTCTTGAAATGCAACTTGGTACCCAAAGCTTCTTGCAATTTCTTCCAAAATCGCGAGGTGAATCTCGGATCTCTATCCGACACAATGTAAATCGGTACCCGTGTAATCTCACAACTGAGAAACGTACAATTCAGCTAGTTTATCCAATGAAAATCCGACGCACGGGGATAAAGTGAGCCGACTTAGTCGGTCTATCAACAACAACCCAAATCGCATCCTTCTTGCTTGCGACAATGGCGATCCGGACACAAAGTCCATTGTGACTCGATCCCATTTCCACTCGGGTATCGTGATCGATCAAGTAACCTCGAAGGCACTTGATGCTCCGCTTTCACTTGTTGACATATTAAACATCTCGAAACAAAGTCGGAGATGTCTCGTTTCATACCATGCCACCAAAATCGACGTTTCAAATCGTTGTACATCTTCATACTCCCCGGGTGTATTGCCATTCGGCTACAATGGGCTTCGTTCAGAATTATCGAAATAAGTTCCGAATTCTTTGGAACACACAGACGACTTCTAAACCTCAAACAATCATCATCATCAATTTAAAACTCCGATTCCTTGTTCGGAACACACTCAGCCCGTTTTGCAACCAACTCGTCGTCAACTTTTTGAGCTTCACGATTTTGATGAGTCAATAATGGTTTGGCCTTTAATTCGGCTATTAACACATTGTCGGGTAGAATAGACAAGTGTACATTCATAGCTCGTAAAGCAAACAGTGATTTTCGGCTTAAGGCGTCCGCAACCGCATTAGCCTTTCCCGGGTGATAATCAATGACAAGCTCATAATCTTTTAACAACTCGAGCCAACGCCTTTGTCGCAGATTTAAGTCTCTTTGAGTCATCAAATATTTGAGACTTTTGTGATCCGAATACACATGGCACTTCTCACCAAATAAGTAATGTCACCATATCTTTAAGGCGAATACGATGACAAACCAATTCGAGATCATGGGTCGGATAATTTTTCTCATGTGGCTTTAATTGTCTCGACGATAGGCCACAACTCGACCTTCTTGCATCAATACGCAACCTAACCCAAGTAGGGATGCGTCACTATAGATGACAAACTCTTTGCCGATTCGGGTTGCACTAATATGGAGCTTCCGTCAAATGAGTTTTCAATTGATCGAAACTTTTCGACACTTTTCCGTCCATTCAACTTAACATCTTTTGAAGTAGCCGTTATGGGTGTGGCTATCATCGAGAATCCTTTCACAAACCGTCGGTAGTAACCGCAAGTCCCAAAAGCTCGAACCTCAGTAATATTTCTTGGAGGCTTCCAGTTAAGTATGGCTGAAATTTTGCTCGGGTCGACTCGAATACCCGATGCAGATACCACATGACCCAAGAAGCTAACCTCTCTTAACCAGAACTCACACTTGCTGAACTTAGCATATAACTGCTTATCCCGTAATATTTGCAACACTAATCTCAGGTGCTCCGCATGTTCGGTCTCATCTCTTGAATAAACCAAGACGTCGTCAATGAACACAACTATGAACCGATCCAAATATGGTCTGAAGATCCGATTCATCAAATCCATAAATACCGCAGGGGCATTAGTGAGCCCAAACGGCATCACTAAGAACTCGTAGTGACCATATCTCGTTCTGAAGGCAGTTTTAGGTATGTCCGAATCTCGGATTCAAGAATCGATAATAGCCCGATCTCAAATCTATTTTTGAGAACACCGAGGCTCCTTCAGTTGATCGAACAAATCATCGATACGCTGTGATCAAGTTATTTGTTCTTTATTGTCACTTTATTAAGTCGATGATAGTCGATGCACAACCTCATGGTTCCGTCCTTCTTTTCACAAACAACACCGGTGCACCCCAAGGTGAAAAACTCGAGCGAGCAAAACCTCTATCCACCAACTCTTGCAACCGAGCTTTCAACTCCTTTAATTCCATTGGTGCCATACGACACGGAGCTATCGAAATCGGTGTGGTCCGTGTACAAGCTCAATACCAAACTCTATCTCCGAATAGGTGGCAAACCCGGTAATTCTTGGAAAAACATCCGGTATTCACAAACCACCGCAGCAGATTCGGTTTTATTTCTAACTCCTTATCATCAAGTACATACGCAAGGTATGCTTCGCACCCTTTTCTTACATATTTCTGGGCCAACATTGATGATATTACAGCTGGCAACCCCTTCAAGTCCGTAGACTCAACTCGGATCATCTCGTTATTTGCGCACCTCAAATCAATAGTCTTGCTTTTGCAATTCACAACCACATCATGCACGGTCAACCAATCGAAACCAAGAATAACATCAAATTCATCGAACGGCAAAAGCATCAAGTCCGCCGAAAAATAGAAACCTCGAATTACTAGGGGGCATTTCTTACACACTTTGTCGACAAGCACGTAACGACCCAAGGGATTTGACACCCGAATTACGAACTCAGTAGACTCAATAGGCAAAGTCTTACTGGATGCTAACGTTTCACATATATAAGAATGAGTAGAACCAGGGTCAATCAAAGCAATCACATTAGTATCAAAGAGAGTGAAAGTACCGGTAATAACATCCGGCGAGGAAGCATCCTCACGCGGCGTATGGCATAAGCCCTAGCAGAGCGCGAGCCTCGGATCTGGTCGTAGCATCTCTAGATCCTCTCGACCACCACTAGCATTGCCGTATTTCTAGATGGTCTACCTCGGCGGTGGTAGCGCCCGGTTTCCCACTCGATCTACATTCTTCGCACAACCTTGGGCAATCTTTAATGAAGTGGTCAACTGATCCGCACTTGTAACAGGAGCGGTCACAGAATATACAACTTCCAAAATGCCATTTGCCACAATACTGGCACTTTGTTCTCTCTCAATGATCATTTCCACCACTGGCGATCGAAGTGACTTGTGTGGTCACAGGGGGTCGATCGCGATCTCGTCTAGAAAACCCCAAGTGTCTCTAGACCGCCTAAGCCATCTCTAAATTTTTGGATGATGGGAAGGGCTTCCCAAGACCTCTTCTGAAACTCCCTTGCTCCCACTTCACTTTTCTTTTCTCCATCTTGAGCTCCTCGGCTTTGCACGCTCGCTCGACAAGAGCCACAAACTCTCAGATTTCCAAAATGCCAACATACAGCTTTATATTATCATTCAGTCCATCTTCGAAGCGTTTACACATCACCGCTTCTGAAGAAATGCACTCTCGCGTGTACCGGCTAAGCCTCACAAATTTTCGTTTATAGTCGGTAACCGACATGGAACCTTATTTAAGTTCAAGAAATTCCTTCCGTTTTTGATCCATAAATCTCGATCGATATACTTTTTCCGAACTCGGTTTGGAAAACTCCCAAGTTACTTGCTCTTGGGGCAACAAGTCGAGTACACCACCAATAGTAGGCGTAATCACGTAGCAAGGAGATAGTACACTTTAGGCATTCATCGGGCGTACAAGATAGCTCATCGAGTGCCGGATAGTGTTGTCCAACCAAAATTCAGCTTGCTCGGCATCGTCGCTATCCGTAGCTTTAAATTCAGAGCCCCATGTTTTCGGATTCATCAGCTGGGGCTTATTGGACCTTATTTGGTCGATTACGAGAGGCATTGTAGGTGCGGGGTTGTATTAGTCGGGAATGGAGGTTGTGGAACAGTAGTGTTAGTTCGAATGTATTGGTTGAACCAATCATTCATCACGCTTATAAAAGGCTTGGCTAGCCTCATCATTCGGATTGCTAGCAATAGGTTGAGAGTCCGCCGGTCTGTCCCTCAAAGGGAGCAGCGCCACACTCTCCACATCATCAGCTATCGCTTCGGTTGGGATCGGGATCCATTACTATAAATAAACACAATTTCAAACGCCGAAATCACCACACTATCAAATAATCACATAAAATGGCATGTATAGCTAGACCCAAACGCATTACGGTAGTCCTAGAATCGACTAAACCATAGATTTGATACCAATAAAATTGTAACACCCCGTACCCGAGTCCGTTACCGGAGTCGAACACAAGATGCACACAAACTTGACTTAATCATTTTCACAGTCCATTTAAAAATTTCCAGACAAGCTGGTTACTGCGTCACTGTCGCCTTAAAAATCATATCTTCAGTTTCAAAGCTCGAAAATCAGTTTTGTAATTTTTCCCTGAAACTAGACTCATATTTCCATCTACAGATTGTTTTCTAGAATTTTTGGTCTAGCCAATTAGTACAGTTTATTAGTTAAAGTCTCCCCTATTCCAGGGTTCGACTACATTGACCTTTATGCATTAAGAATTGGATATCGTCCGGTACAGGTCTTCAATACTGATGCCGTTTGTTTCTTTAGAAACTAGACTCAAAGAGGAATCTATACATGTATGGCATGACTCGTAATCATCTCTAGTTAATTTATAATGAATTTTCAAAGTCGGAACAGGGGATCCAGAAACCGTTCTGGCCCTATTTCACGAGAACTTTAATATCTCTTAACATATAACTCATATGACCGTTTCGTTTCTTCCATATGAAAGTAGATTCATCAGGGTTCATTTACATAATTTATTAACTATTTAATTCCATTCCTACAAATTTTAGTGATTTTTCAAATCCACACCACTGCTGCTGTCAGCATCTGTTTTCAAGGTAAACTTTACCTATTTCGTGGTTTCCATGGACCAACTAGAGTTTTGTCATACATAGGTCCACATATAATCATATTTAGCCATTCCAATGGCTGATCATTTGCCCAACACTTTCATTCAGTCCGTAGTCACATCATGAAACCATACATATATACATAAACACAAATGGTCTAATGCCATACTCCACTTTTACGAGCCATTTTCGCATGGCTGTACACACATACATCACAAAACGTACTTGAAAAACAGCAAAGGTAGTCCTATACATGCCATATCCAGAGTTCAACTAAAGAGTACCAAAAGGGCTTTGATAGTGTGGATGACTTGACTTCGATGATCCCGAATCCGATAGCTAACGAGCAAAATCTATAAAACAGAGAGCCAAAGCAACGGGTAAGCATTTTAATGCTTAGTAAGTCTCAAGTAATGAATTCAGCTTTGACTAAAGTATTACATTCACATAGCTAAATGAATCACTTTATTAATACACATTCTCATAATCATACTTACTTCACACTTCATCAACATATACACACAAGGTATCAACCTATCTAAGAGCCGAAAGTTCGTTAGTCGATTGAACGAATACTATTTCAAACGGATTGACTTTTCTGATGCACATGTAATCATACCTTATCGTATGGGTTTTTCGAGCGTATTAATTGAATTTATTACGGCACCAAAACGCTCACCTTCAAACCGAGTCTTTTCGGAATTTAGCCGGATATAACCACAAGCACAATTGCCTTCGGGTCTTAACCCGGAGTTGGTAACTTGCACAAATGCCTTGGTCTTAGCCGGATATAACAACTTCATACGAATGCCTTGGTCTTAGCCGGATATAATCACTAGCATAAATGCCTTGGGACTTAGCCGGATATAATCACTAGCATAAATGCCTTCGGACTTAGCCGGTATCATTCAAATGCTCATGTACACATATATCAATAATCACGACACATCCATATTTCATTCTCGTTACTAAGGCTCAAACACAAAACATTTATCAAACCTTTCCAATTTCAGCTCAATAGCCACACACAAAGAGCATGATTACAATTGACTTTATAACTTAGTCCCTACGCACATTCGGCTGTCCGCCATAATATGACAAATCATTTCAATATAATTCAAGTAGGGTCATTACTCGAAGACTTACCTCGAATGTTGTCGAACGATTTCGACGGCTATTCGATCACTTTTTCCTTTCCCTTATCCAACTGTGGTCGTCTAAGCTCTTGAGCTAATTCACACAAATTTAAATTATTAAAATCTTATTATGATAGCTTATGGCCGAATATGACAAAGAGTTTAAATGGTCATATGGCCATCCTTTAGCTCAAATACACAATGGTCATGCACGCTTTTAATCACAACAAGAAATTTAATACAATTCATTCAAACATCAAAGTGAAGCTCAAGGTACTTAGCCCTTATATACATTAGACATTAGAGTCACATGTGTACGAAATCACGAATCAATTCAACACCTTAGTTAGTACTCTCCTTAGCGAATTTTCCAAGCCAAGAATAGGCATCAATATGCTTGCCTCTAACCGAATGCATACACACCAACCCCCCTTCATGTGCCGAATATGCATGTCCATGTTGAGGCCAATTATGCACTTAATACCACACAAAAACAGCATACATTTTACTAACTAACGATTCCATATTGTAACTCAATACGCATCCATCATTTATTTCATAACCAAACATCATCATAAGCAAATATATACCTTGAGATAGTATATATGTCATACCAATACATCATGTGCAAACATATGTACATATAGGTGCAAGGGCCGAATCTCAAGTTGCTTATATCCAAATATAAACACATATCCAAAGCTCAAATCTTACCTACCATGCAATATGCATAAATCATACTCATGGATATACCATGGCCGAATACACCACAACACCATACCGCTTCAATTTGGTCATGGTTAAACAAAGAACTTAGTGTCTCACTCAAAATGCTAAAAGAAAATCCAAGAGTCCTCAATCCCCCATCACAATGTATCATTATCAAGCTTGATATTTAGCATGCAATGGCATTAACACAACATCCACCTTGGCCGAATATCATTCCCATGACATAGCAAAGATTTGAACCATGGGCTAATAAGAACATCAAGCTAGCAACTAAAAACATGCATGAATCTCATGGCACAACCTCAAACATACCTTAATCTTGATGCAAGTATAGCCAAACCCTTCCTAATCCTCTTCCAAACCAAACATGAAGCAAAAATTCCTCTTCTTCCTTAGAATTTTCGGTCAAGAGAGAAAGAAAAGGATGAACAAATTTTTCTTTTCTTTTCTTCAACTCACGGCAATGGGGAGGGGGAGAAGCCTTCACACACATTTTTTTTTCATTTTTTTATTACCCATACACCTTAGTTTAATGTTTCTCCATAATGCACCAACAAAACATGTCTATGACATGTTTTGCCCATCCTCCCTTGTCATGGCCGCCACCACTTATAAAAAGAGGGTATTTGACATGCAAGACCATTGTTTTGCATGCATGCTTTAATTAGTCATCACACATTTCCTATCCTACTTTCAAAGTTTACTACTAGGTCCTTTTAGTGAAATTCACATTTATAATCCTAAATCAAATCATCAAAAATGTCACACACGAATTAACACATATCATAGGCATCAAAATGAACATTAAATTATTTTTATGCCTCGGTTTTGTGGTCCCGAAACCACATTCCGACTAGGGTCGTTTTAAGGCTGTCACAGAGTTTGCCTGCGACCGTTCCCGATTTCCGAGCTGGCTTATCAACATTACAAGGAATGAAAAGGAGGGAGTAAGCATAAATGCTTAGTAAGCTCACATGCAAATAGCAAGTAACACAACTATATATGCAAACATAAAACATCATTTGCATAATCATCACCCAGACATTCATATCACATTTTCATTTATCATCTTACCATATTGTTGTTATATCGAGTTTTCAACCCGAGGGTTAAGTACATACCTGTTCAAAGTATACATTTCACAACACTTACCAATACGTCCCTTTCATCTCGAGTATTCCTCCATTTGAGTAGAATTTTACCCGTTGAACACATCGGAATATAATTCGGATACATGGAAAGTTTGCACATAAGTGCCACATATGTAGCCAAGCTACCATGTAACCCGCCCATAAGTGAACTCGAACTCAACTCAACGAGTTCGGGCGTTCGCATCCATAAGTGAACTCGGACTCAACTCAACAAGCTCAGATGCCTAGTTACATCTCTCGAACTCGGACTCAACTCAACGAGTTCGGGCGTTCGCATCCATAAGTGAACTCAGACTCAACTCAACGAGCTCAGATGCCTAGTTACATCTCTCGAACTCGGACTCAACTCAACGAGTTCAGACATTCGCATCCATAAGTGAACTCGGACTCAACTCAACGAGCTCGGATGCCTAGTTACATCTCTCGAACTCGGACTCAACTCCACGCGTTCGGACATTCGCATCCATAAGTGAACTCGGACTCAACTCAACGAGTTCGGATGCCCAAATATCCTAGTGATATGTCACTTGTATCCTAATCCATTCCTAAGGTTCAACGGGACCTTTTTCCCAATCATGTGTCTCAACCATCTTCTACGGAATGCCAATTCTCGATACTCGGTAGTATTTCACATTTTCCAAGTATATCACATAATTTGACATATTAACAAACAATTATCACAAGATAATATTTCATAATAATTACCATATCATTTAAATAACATTAAAACATTTAAAATAATAACTATGTTAACATTAAAACATTTAAAATAATAACTATGTTACCAACATTTACATATGAACTTACCTCGTATGCTAAAATGGCTACTTTTACTATTTAAATCAAGAACTTGGTATTTTCCCCATTTTAGCCCGAATTTTAGTTTTCCTTGCTCTATCATTTAAAATATAGTCTAATTAGGACTCACATTATACAAATTGACCTAAAATCATATTTTGGCAAAAATTATAGTTTTGCCCCTAAACTTTCGCATATTTACACTTTTGCGCCAAAGCTTGTAAATTAAACTTCAGCCTATTTTCTTATGTTTTATGACATGCTGATCATTTTTCCCTTCTATGGTAACATCAAATTCTCACTCTAACATGTACTTATGACTATTAGGTATTTTTACCGATTAAGCCCTTTTGCTCGTTTTCACTTAAAACCGAGTAGTACAAGTTGTCTAACATAATTTAAAACCTCATATTCTATCATAAAACACCAAAATACACAAATTTCACCTATGGGTATTTTTCCAAATATGAACCCTAGGTTGAATTATTGCTAGCATAAGCTTAATCGAGCTACCGGGACTCCAAAAACATAAAAAATCATTAAAAACGAGGCTAGAATGGACTTACAATCGAGCTTGGAAGCTTGAAAAACCCTAGCCATGGTTTCTCCTTGCTATATTCGGCCATGTGGTTGAAGATGAGCAAAATTGGCTTTTAATTTTGTATTTTAATTCATTTTACCCCTAAATGACCAAAATGCCCTTACTACTAAACTTTCCAAAAATTCCATCCATGTCCAATTTTTTTCCATAGACTTCGAAATTGGTAAAATTCTATTTAAGACCTCTGAATTAATATTTCAAAACAATTTCATACTAGAAACTTCTAGAATGCAAGTTTTACAAATTATTCGATTTAGTCCCTATTTCAATTTAAGCACTTTATGCATAAAATTTCTTCACGAAATTTTCACACAATCATGCAATCATATCATAGACCTCAAAATAATCATAAAATAATTATTTCTATCTCGGATTTTGTGGTCACTAAACCGCTATTCCGACTAGGCCCAAAATTAGGATATTATATCCTGAATTCCGTAAACGATCTAATAATGGAGAGTTGCAGTAATAGCTGAGGCTACTTGTGGCGCTCCTACTATTTGAACTTGAACCTTCAAGGCCTTGGTCAGGTTGGGGTCTGCTAACGCCATCGTGAAGTTTGGGAAAAGAGTGACCATAACAAGGCCTGAGTTTAACGTTGCTTCAATAGTAGCAATACATGCATTTTGGTATTCCAAATATCTGGAATCCAAAAGCGCAATTCTTGCAACAACAGGCTTTCCAACTGTGCCATGGTAGTTTAAAGCAAGGTGTATGGCTCCAAAGTGGATATGTGTATATCCTGCACGTTTCCATTCTGCTGGAAACTCTGCTGAAATTTCGAGAGTAACAAACTGTTCTAGTGAAGCTGCATAGATGGGAAAACTATCAAAGAATTACAATATAGTATGCTCTGTGCTTGCCATATGTTGGATCATGCACATCAGAAATATTGAAATTCTGAACAAAAGATAACAATATTGTTGTGGATAGCATATGTCTCTTGAATTAAGGCTTTGTTGCTAAAAGGCAGTGCCTGTTGAATAACCCGTGTCAAGAAAGGGTTTAAGTTTTGGCATAGCATACCTGCAACAATTCCTTCTTTCTTGCAATCGCTGTGTTTATCCACACCCGTATTTTATGAGGGTTTATCCACACCCGTATTGGTATCAGAGCCGCTAGGTTCATTATAACTCATCTCTAGTAATCTAGAAGATAGATTGATTTGGAGAAAAAATTCTCAATCATGGCAGAAAATATGTTAACCCGACCTTCAACTTCTTCCACCCTCATCTCTTTACCTGAATTTCCTATGAAATCTCATTCTGCAAAAAAGAACACTTAAGTGAAGAAGATAAAGTTTAGCCTACAGACCTTCCTACTGTAAATCCTTATGCCGCTTTCAGAAAGTCTGTATTTTCCCCTGTAAAATCCATCAGAACTTTGATCAAGGGTTCTACTAAACAAGTCAGGGAAATTATTTAGTTCCACTTTTTATTTTGCAGGTGCCAATGATTGAGTTCAAATGAGTTATATTTTAATGTGTTCTATGACACCATTGCACTGTTGTTATTAAGCCGCACTATAACCTTATTTGTAATATTTACATTAATAATTATTTACTTTTTGACAATAATTCTTATTGACTCAAAATTGCAAATTTAGTTTTTTTATATTTTATTCTTGAAGATTTGTTTATATTATATTTGTTCTTTCACTATTATTTTTACCTCAAAAATAATAACATGATGTTAAATTCTATTTTGTATAAATGAATATTTAATTAATCGAAAACATGATCATTTTATTTTATTGTAACTTTTAAATTTGATAACAATAATTGCATAATCTCAAAATTTGTGATGAAAATGTTTGAAAATTCATAATATCAAATTTTAGGTATACTATGTTACTAATTATGATATAAAACTTAGTGACAAAAGTTGGAACCAAAATTTATTCGGTAAATGGAATAAGATATTATCATCATCATCATCGAAAATGGTAGTTTGCTCATAATAGTTATTAAATTGTTATAGATATTATTCATAAGAATTTTTGAACTTCTAATAAAAATTTATATTATGAAAATAATTAAATGATTAGTAAAATTAGTAATATGAATAAAAATTATCAATTATATCAAATTAATTGATTTAAAACTCAAAATATTTTAATTTTAAAAATTGAAATTATACATTTCTTTGAAGCTTCATATCTAATTCTCAACTTGTATAATCATATTTATGACTCTCGCCATAAATAAACATATTTATAACACTAAAGTAGTATTTGGAAAGACACCTAGTAATTGAATTTCGGTGATGTTTGGGTAACCATTTTTGTAACAGCCTGATTTTGGGCCTAGTCTGAACAGTGGTTTTGGAACCACTAACCCGAGGTTAGAGAAATTATTTTTAATGTTATTTTATGTGTGATGGCATGTTTATAAAGGTGCATGAAAATTTTGGTGAATTAATTTTAGCATTTGTGAGCTTAATTGCGAAAAAGGATTAAATCGCATAAAGTGCAAAAATGCTATTTTGATAGCTAAGGGTGTCAAATAGCTAGAGAACCTAAATTGGGGCTCTTTAAAAGGAAATTAGACCCTTTAGAGAGGCTTGGTCGGCCATTAGACAAGAAAATTAACATAGAACAAATATTAGGTGAAGTTTGGTGACTTATTTGACCAAAAAGAAATAAAATAAAAGAAAGATGATATCATCCCTTTTCACCATTTTTTCTCCACCAAAACTCAACCATTTTAGAGTTTTGAAAGCTTGAAAATTTCAGAAACTTGTAACCCTCTCAAGTAAGTGATTTTGATGGTCTTTCTTGATGATTTTTGTATTTTTAGAACCCTTGTAGCATGAGCTTTCAAATGAAGGGACTATTTTGCAAAATGGTTGAAAGTCTAGGGTTTTATCATGAGAGTGTTCATGTTGTTTTCTGAAATTTATGGAAGAAAATGAATCATGGTTGTGAAATAAATAATTTTTGTGCTTGGACCTCTCATGAAAACCCTAATAGGACCATTTTGTAAAGTTTGTAAAATAGATAGTAATGTTGTGAAATATTGGAAATTTGGGGTTGTCATAGGAGAGATAAATGATCGGTTAGGCTTTAATAATAAGGAAACTGAATAAAAATCGATTTCCGGGCCTAGGGGTAAAATGACCATTTTGTGAAAGTATAGGGGCAAAATGGTCATTTTGCCCAAATTATAAATTATTGAGCATTTAGATTTAATGGATGATTGAATGACTAAATGTTTCCATTTTAGATCAAGAAATATAAAATCCAAACCTAGACCGGGGGAAGGGCAAGCAGTTATATTAAATCAACTAGTCGCCACTTTTTGAGTACCAAAGTAAGTTGTATGTTAATAATGCAATTATATCTTCGTGATGTGCAATTGAACTGATATGACATAAATTGTTTTGATTTTGAAAATGGGATTACATGTTGAGAAATTAACATAGTAGAGGCTTTCGTTAAATATTTGGAATAAACTTGGATATTGGTACATTGATATTAGGCGATATGTGTGCTAGTGTAAGACATGTCTGGAACATGCATCGGCCCCGAGATATTTAAGCCAGTGTAAGACATGTCAGGGACATGCATCGGCATTGTGACGAGAGCTAGTGCAAGACATGTTTGGGACATGAATCAACTTCGAGATATTTAAGCTAGTGTAAGACATGTCAAGGACATGTATCGGCATTGAGACGAGAGCTAGTGTAAGACATGTCTGGAACATGCATCAGCCTTGAGATATTAAAGCCAGTGTAAGACATGTCAGGGATATGCATCGGCATTTAGATGAGAACTAGTGTAAGACATGTTTAGGACATGCATTAGCCTTGTGATAGACAAGCTAGTGTAAAACCTGTTTGGGACATGGTGTCAGCTTGTTGTGTGTTAGTGTAAGATCTGTCTGAGACATGGCATCGACACCAATAGATGAGAGCCAGTGTAAGACCATGTCTGGAACATGGCATCGACATCTTAACCATGTTAGGGCTGTTGAGTATTCAGTAGTATTCTAAATGGTTCAACAAAAGATTTATGGTTTATATCGAAATGAGAGAACTTATGACCATGTGACGAGTGGTACAGGTACTTAAATGAGATTATCAAAATATGAGCTTCAATTACGTTGTATGTTTAATGAGGAAGGAAAATGAGTAAGTCCTGCTTATGACCACTTGTGTATTTTACATGAAGTATGAGATCTAAGCTCAATATATGCTATGTAAATTGTATGGGATAGCGATGAGTAAGTTATGTTTATGTTCATTTATGTGTTATGAACAAAAGATGACATGTTGTGAGTATGTTGTAGGATGGTAAATTGTTGTCATATATTTTTATGCAACTTACTAAGCTTTATGCTTACCCTATTTCCTTTCCGTTTTCTTATAGTGTTGCCAAAGTAGCTCGAGGATCCTTGCCTACGTCGGAGAAGCCAGTCACACTATCATCTGAAGCACTTGGTATAGATAGATATTTTATTTTGATTATGGCATGTATAGGACCCTGACTTTTAAGTTTTGTGTTAGCGTTAATTGGCCAATGTGTTGGCTTACTTTAGCATTTGATTCATTTTGTATAAGGCCATGGAAAATGGTTAATATTGAAAGTTTGTATATAAATGCAAGATAGTTTTTCATGAATGTGAAATTGTTGGCATGGTTGGATATATGAAATTTGTATGGGCCTTAGCTATGGTTTTTTGGTTGAGAAATCACACTAAGTTAGACTTTGTTATGTTATTTGGTATTAGATTGTGTTTTAGGGTGGCAAAGGGCTTTGTAGATAGCCTTATATTGTCCAAACGGGTAGACACATCGGCGTGTGTCTAAGCCGTGTGTGACACACGGTCAGCTTCATAGGCATGTTGCTTGGTCGTGTGCCCCCTGCACATAAATTTTACAAGTCAGTATGCATGGTAGTAAACACACGGGTAGAGACACACCATGTGTCTCAACCGTGTGGAGGACACGGCCTCTGGCCACGGGCATGTACCTCAGTCGTGTGCCCTAAATTGGATGCTGACATCAGAAATTGAATGTCAAGGTTTTTAGACACAGGCTAAGACACGGGAGTTTCATGGCCGTGTGAGGAACACGGGCCATGGACACTGGCGTGTGTCAGGCTGTGTGAAAACCCTTGTAGGTTCGAATTTAGAATTTAATTCATACGGGCATGGGACACGGGCGTGTCCCTAGATGCTTAGGCTGTATGTGTCACACGGGCCATCAGCACGACCATGTTATAATGACCACATGGGCGTGTTGCCCTTCCACATAGGTGTGTGCTCGATTTCAAGAGTTATTTTTCCAAAGTTAGTTAAAGGACCCGAGTTGGTCTCGAATGGTTTCCAATGGATGTTAGGGGTCTTGTAGGCCCATATTAAGGAGTTTAGACAAAGTTCAAAATAAAAGAAAAAGGTTTTTAATTTGACCGAGTCTTAATGACATCGAAACGATTGTATGCATGTGATTAAGTGTGGTAACTCCTCGTATCTCGTCTTGGTGTAGAACTCAGGTGTGGGGTGTTACAATTTTAATTGGTGGGTTCCTTCGAATTGGGTGTAATTGTTAAATTAATTTTTATTTGATAATATGTTTTGATATAACCAATTTTAAGTGTTTTTGAATAAAAGTTAAAGTTGAACAAAATTGACAAAATGATTTCTCAAATGAAGTCTAAAAGATAAAATTTTCAATCAACCTTAGAACATTAGAGTATTGATTTTAATCAAGTAAGAACCATCTTAACTAGTCAAACTCTTTTTAAAATATGTCAGAAAAGCTCCAGGCAAAAACTGTTGATACTTTTTGGCCAAGTATCAATAGTTTTCAAAATATCGATACCCTTTTGGAAAACGATACCAAATTGACATTTTGTTTTTTTACAAATTCAGCTAAGTATTAATCTGGTATCGATACCTTTCATATGGTATCGATAAAATTTTTCTCGTATCGATTCTTAAGCTCCAGCAGTCACTGAATTTTGCATTTAATGCAAAAATTATCAATACCATTTTATCTAGTATTGATACGCACTGTTGCAAGTGAATTAAATGCACTGGTTTTCACATCCTCAATGGCTCTATTCATTTCTCCAACAACAACAATGGTTGGAAATTAAGTAAGGGTATAAATATCAGCTTCCAAATATCTTAGAAAAGCAAGAGAGAATATTCAAGCTTAAAGATCAATTAAACAACTTTTGTGCCAAAATTTTCTATACTTTTCTTTCATACACTTGTGAGTTTCATTATTATTTCATCAGTTAAAATGTACTTTATAATTGAGCTTAATTTGTATATACATTGATCTTCTAAGGATAATTTTTTTTTTTGCTTTTTTGTACCTCTTTGAGGGGGTTCGTGTCTTATGGTTTGGGGTAGATATATTAAGAGAGTTTGTAAGGTTAAACCTTTCATCAAAGGTTATCAAATTAGTGAATTTAGGAAAATCCTTAGTTGTGGAAAGCTAAGGTAGTGGCGTAGACAATTGGGGCCTAACCACTATAAATTGAAGTGTTTATTGTCTCTATCTTTTTCTGAGCAACCACAAATTTTTAAGAGGCCAAATTACCCCCTCTTGGTGATTTCAAGTTGAATTATCAAGCTAAAAATTGGTATCAAAGTTAGTTTTTATTAGATGGTTTAACGAGTAGATCCTTGAGGAAGCTCAATAATCATCAACTCAATTCCTACAATGACTTTTACTTCTGACTCAATTTTTCTTGGTGAGCCTCAATATAGTCTAAGCCTCCTTATTTCAATGGTTCCAATTACTCATATTGGAAGACAAGGATGATGCTATTCATCCAAGCAAATGATCTTGTGGTTTGAGACATTATCATGGATGGCCCTTCAATAGCAAGAAGGAGAGCTCTTAGTTTCAAAGAGTAAGAAAGAATGGAACGAAGAAGATAAAATGAGTATTCAACTCAATGCCAAGGCCATGCACACTCTCATTTGTGCACCTGGTTTGGATGAGTATTGTAGAGTTCGAATGCCTAGGAGATATAGGATAAACTAGAGCTAACTTATGATGGAACTAACCAAATGAATAAGTCAAAGGTGGGAATCCTCACTCTTAATTACGAGATCTTCAAGATGAAGCTTGAGGAGGACATCAAAACAATGTTTGATAGATTCACCATCATCATTAACGGACTAAAATCCTGTGGGAAGACCTATCCCAATGAAGAAGTTGTGAGGAAGATGCTTCAAAGCTTGCCGAAATCATGAGAAGTAGAAGTGACCGCTATTAAAGAGGCAAAGAATTTAGAAATGTTGACCTTGGATAAGCTCATTTGTTCTTTTCCTACAAATGAGTTGGGGATCAATTAAGGGGTAGAATAAGATATGAATGAGAGAAAAAAGGTTGGTGTTGCTCTTAAATCCACCACCATTGAAGATAGTGAATCAAGTGAAGAGGTGGATGAGGACAAAGAGATGACCATATTTTCTAGGAGATTCAGAAAATTTATGAGGTCCAATAGAAGTAGAAAATTGTAAAATAAGGAAGGAATCAAGCTTGAATCTACCAAGGAGAAGGACCCTATAATATGCTATGAATGTTAGAAGTTGGGACACTCAAGTTCGATTGTCCCTAATAGAAGGAAAAAGGGTCAAGAAAAAAAAGGCTCAAGACTCATGTTGCTACTTGAAGTGATGAGGATTCATCCCGTAATGAAGAAAAAGAAGTAGCCAACATTTTCCTTATGGCCATTAATGATCCTAAGGTAACTTCTAACTCATTTATTTCAAATTCTTATTCTTTTGATGAGCTCCAAGATGTCTATGATGAATTAGACATGGAGTTTCAATTAATGGTTTCAAAATATAATAAACCTATTTCAAAACTAAAAGAAAAAAATAATTCACTCTCTAAAGTCAAGCATGAACTTGAAAGTAATATAAATGATTTTGAGAAAAAGAATTATGACTTGCATAATTTACTTTGTAAAGCTCATGAGGATCATCAAAAGTAACTTGAATTACTTAAGAGTGAAAAAGCTCACTCTAACAAAGTTTTACAAAAGAAATTTCTAAGAGGAGAAAGCTCAAACCAAAGCTTTGTTAAAACTAGTTTTAACTTCTATAAAAACAGAGGTCCCCCAAGTTTTTAGAAAGGAAAAATTATTAAAAGTGTGTAGGCCCCTAAAGGACTCATAACTAATCAAGGTAAGGACATCCTTTCAAAATGGATGCATAAAGGGACTAAATGTAATAGCCCGATTTAGACCCTATTTGGAACGGTGGTTTCGGGACCACAAATCCGAGTCGAAAAATATTTTAAAATTATTTTTTGTGTTTATTATGTGTAAATTTATATGTGTGAAATTTTCGTGATCTAATTTTGTCGTTTGAGTGCCGATTAACTAAAAGGGCTTATTCACATAAAATGAAAATTTGATGGTCACTTATAAAAGGGTCGAAATTATTGTGTCTTTATAAGAGGAAGTACTTATGTTGCAATTATGCCATTGATTTTATGTATGGACGGCATTAGACATATAATATATAATTTTATTATAAAATCATTAAGGTTAAATATGTAAACTTATTAATATGTTAATATATTATAAAACATAAAATAATTATAATGCATTCATATTTGTTCTTTGTGACCGAAACTAAAGAAAAGATAAAAAGAACAGAAAGCTTTTAAGGGTTCGGCAATATTGAAGCTTGATTCAAGGTGAGTTTTAGCTCGATTTTTGATAATTTTTACGTTTTTGAGATCGTTGTTATGTTATCTCTCAAGCCCATGTTTCAATTTTTGAATTTGATGATGATTTTGTATTTTTCTATTGTTGAAAGCTTGTGATTTTTGTTGTTTGATGATGGAAAATAAAAGATATGTGATAGATTAACATGTTTTGTATTTGAATTTTTGATGATTTTGATTTATTAGGGCTAATTTATAAAAATGATAAATTGAGGGACTAAAATGTGAAAGAAATGAAAGTTGTGGACTTGTATGAGGAAGATGAATATTCGGCCTAAACATGGTATATTGAAATTTTGCATATCTTGTGTTTTGTGCAATTTGGACTAAGTTGTAAAAAGTGTAAAATGTCAGGGGTAAAACGGTAATTTGCTCATTTATGTGTTTTTGGACTAAAATGAGTGAAAATATGTTTTAATGAGTTTAATTTAAATATTTTTAGATCAAGAACCAAAGAAATCGGATTTGGATCGGGGGAAAACTAAAGTTGTCGACTAGCAGTCCCGTTCCGATTTTTATCGTCTGAGGTAAGTTTATAAGCAAATAAATGATGTTAATTTTGAATATATGTGTATTTAAAATGCTGAATTGAATTTTATGAGTATATATATATGATGGCTGAATGGTTATATACATGGGAGCAATGGTTACAATTTCGTTTTGACTGAGTTACGACGTCCAAAAGCCCCATGTGAACCTTAGGAATAGCTAGGATGTAACAGCCCAAATCCCGAAAACCCAGTTAAAATTATTTTTCTGTGTTGTGGCATGGATGTATGTCTGACTTAGTGGTTTAGTGCTCTGGGAGTGTCTGGGAAGTTAAGAGTTCAAGCCTTGGCTTGAGCAAAATTTTGGTTCTATTTGAATAAACCCTTGTCTTCAGCTAGTAGACTCTTAAATTAATGTGAGTGTTGTATGTCATCAAAAAGCCTGCTAGACTAGTGGAAAGTGGCGTGTTACTAATTCTAAGGGACTTGAGTTTGAGTCCTACTGAGCACCAAGGATGTCTTTTTGCTGTTGTGCTGTGTAGGTGGTTGTATATCACTAGAACTCTGGAGCTTTGGCTGTTGGTGAGTTTGAAGGAAATAGGAGTGCGTGGCATGATTCAAAGAGGGAAGTTAGGATGCGGATAGAGTAGAAATCAGTGGAATGATTTATGGAGAGATGTGGGGAGAGTTTTGAGGAGGGGATCAAGGCATAGGGTAGTAGTGTGCCGAATGCGGGAAACTCCCTTGTACCAATTCGATCATAGGACTCTTACCTTAGTGTCAAAAGTGTGTTTGAGTTGTGCTCTTCATTTTTGTTCATTTCATTCTTTTGAATGTTGATTGTGACCATTTAGGTCTTTCTCCCCTCTGAGTTGTACGCTTTTGTGCCTCTTTTTGATCATTTTTTTCTGGCTAACTGGTTCCTTTTTCCTTCTTTTTCTAAATTGGCCTATTTTCTTGACTGATTGCTCTTGCTACATTTTCTGTTTTGATTCCTCCTTCCCCCTCCTACAATCGGCTGTAGGCCTTAGGCCAAATATCTTATCTTGTCTTGTCTTCTTTTCGCTTCTCTGCTCTTTCTCAATTTCCTCCCTTCTTCCACTTGGTTGTTGGCCGGATGTTGATTGGTAAGTCTTTACTCTTTTGGCTTTTCTCTTTTTTTCTCTAAAAATTGATTCTCATCTTTCTCTCTGGGTTGGGTGTCCTTTGGGTTTTAGTACTTCTCGCGCAGTGGAGGAGTCTCTAGTGCCACAAAAAAGATTAGAACCTTCTTCCTCTCTTGAACTAAGGTAATGCTATTTGATATCAGGTACTAACCGAGGTATTTTGACTTGGATTCTTGGTAGTGGCCGAATATTCCTTTCCTTTATCTTTGGGGTTTGCATTTTCTATAGGATGGTATACATGATTCAATCTATGTGTATAAGTATTCATGTGTAATGGATCCGCTTATCTTGCAAATAGCCAGCAAGAAGTGTGTGATCAACCTTCGACAACGGTTTAAGCTGACTAAAACCACACTCGGTCAATCAAGGCGAGTATCAATATAATTTTGAATAAGTGCTAGGAAATGGGTGTTTAGTCTTGTTAATTAAAGTTTGATTGTGTGTTGGAATGAATGTAGGCTGGAGAACTCGTTGATTCTTCACACGTTTTTGTGAACAGGTGTGTAATCACACTGCAATAACGACTATTCGAAAAAAGCCAAAAAATTGGTCTATGGACACCAGATGAGCACGCGCTCGCTCGTGTGGTGGTCTAAACGTATAAGCACAAGCAATCAATCGTAGAGGCCACCACGAACGATTTCGTGGGTTTAGGCCACTTTAGCCCATGTTTGGCCAAAATAGGCCGTGTGGGCCCAGGGTCTCGTGGGCCCTACACGGGTAAACCACACAAAGGTGTGGAGAATATTGGGTCAGGTTGTGTAGTTTACATGGCCAAGTCCATTTCTGGGCTATTTGGGCCACACGGGCATGTGGACCCACATGGGCCCGTAATATGGGCTGTAGGCCCATTATCACTGATTGACTGTTAAGGTTGCACGGGTCGCCTAAGAAAACTGTGGACCTACTGTTGGGCCAGTAAGTATACCTGGGCCCTTATTTTGGTAAGATGACTATTTTACCCTTATGTGATGTATGACTATTTGAGCATGCCATTTTTACTGTATGTACATTAATATTATGTTGCATTGCATGGGGTGGGATATATGATTTTGGAGGAAGTATACTGAAAGGCTATAAGCCTGTTACTGGCAGCTTTGCTGCAAATACTATTTTAGTGCCGCAACTGGTACGACTTGGTGTGTAGGGTTGGGTGGGTTGATTTTATCCCCACATGGTGTGTAGGGCTGGTACGGAGATGGTGTGTAGTAGATGGATTGGGTAGGACTCTTTATTTGCATACTGTACTGAAATGGGCTAAGGCCCATCGCCATCATTCTTGAAATGGGCTCAGCCTGCATCGCTACTACTCTTGAAAGAGGCGCTAAGACCCTAATCTGGCCGAAAGTTGCGTTTACTCTAACTGTTTACTATTATGGGATTTCACACACTAAGTTTTCGTAAACTCACCCATCTGTTATCTGTCAGGAAATCCTCAGGCTTAGACAGATCGAGGCGTCAGTGGACTCAGTGGTGGCCACTCGACGTAGTTATTTTATTATATATTATAATTAAGATTTTATTTTTGGGTTTTCATTTTGTAATAAGGCCTCTTCAATTTTTATTTTAATTTGGGGATTTATTTATTCTATTTTAGCTGTTAGTAATGGGACTCAGATTTTTAAGAAAATATAAGCAAATGTTTTTTTCTGAAAACACCAGGTTTACACAACACATTTTGAAAGCTTTTGCAACAAACACTGTTTTAAAGTTTAATAACCAACTATTATAATTAATATATTACTAAAACAATATGAGTTTTCACATTGAACTAGACATTTTAACTTTTGTTAAGAACTTAAAGAAGATTCTATGTAGAACGGATTTTTCACAGAATTTGTGTTTTAACACTCCAATGTGACATCACAGATTTGGCCATAACGACTAGGCCGAGTTTGGGGTGTTACATAGGATACATATGTCATGAAATAGGATTCCAATATGTGATGTACGAGTAAGACCATGGCATCGATATATGTGGGCGAGTAAGACCACGTTTAATAGTTGGCATCGATATGTGACTCCGATATATGTGTGCGAGTAAGACCACGTTTAATACGTTGGCATTGATATGTGACTCTGATATATGTGTGCGAGTAAGACCTTGTCTGGGACAGTGGCATCGATATGTGATTACATGTAAGACCACGTCTGGGACGTTGGCATTGGACGATATGTTTGATTATCCAAGTATCCTATTCAATTCTGAATGGTTCAACGGGCAATGATAAGTTGTGATCGAATGTGTAAAACGAGCTAAAACTATCAGGTACGAGTTAGTTGATTACCTATTTGAAAATAATGTAAGTTGGCTATTTTTTATGAAACACAAAGTATACAAGTTACTAATGAAAACATATGTGCATTTGTATAGTATATTCGACCATAAGCTATGTGTTTGCATGTGATGTTATATTTTGATTTATGAGTTTATGTATATAAATGTAAGTATACTTGGTTATATAATGATAATATGTCTTTGAAATTAAATGATACTTTGAACATATATATATGTGCATTCGGTTAAGATAAGGTTTATTTATGAAAGCATATGTTATATATGAAATGATAAGCTTGAAATTAAATATATTTATGATAGTATAATTTGGTTTGGTTAAATTGAGTTGATAATGTCTATGAGTTGTTATTTTTTTATGACTTACGAAGCTATGATAGCTTATTGTGTGTGTATTGATCGTGATTTTTGTGTGACAGGTTTTAAATATTTATAAAGAATCGTTCTTGAAACTAAATATTATCACGATGTAGGCAAGTGTACCTATCGAACAGTAGTACAGTTTTAGCAAGACCGAATTGTCGAACCCAAAGGAACTAAAAGTACTAGTAATGACTGTATTTTATTATCTAGCCTAAGAATAAGGGGGTTTGCTTTAACTAACTAATTAACTAAACTAAGAATTCACAAAAAAATAGAATTGGGGGATTACTTTTGGAAAACGATTGAATTAAGACAATACCTAAGGAAGAATCCACCTAGACTTCACTTGTTATTCTAACTCCGAATCAGACGATTTATTCATTTAACTTGTTCCATAGAGATCCCTAAGTTATGTTATTATCCCTATCCAAGAGTAATAACGTCTAATCCCTATATTGAATAATTGAGACTTTTCTCTAATTAACACCCTATGGTTGCATTAACTCGATCTATGGATCCCCTTATTAGGTTTCACCCTAATCTGGCAAAATCTTATCACCCTATCTTTAGGTGCGCAATCAAATCCACTTAATTATGACAATTATAATCTTAGACAGGGTCTATTCCTCCTCTGAATAAAAGCTTAACTTGAATCAATATCCTGGAATATCAAAACAAGAATTAATAACACATAATTAAGAACAAGCCAAATATTTATCATACAATTCAGAAAATAATAACAAGATTCGTCTTAGGTTTCATTCCCCTTAGGTATTTAAGGGATTTAGTTCATAACTAAAAAGGAAAACATCTCAGAAGAATAATGAATACAAAACATTAAGAAAACCCAAAACACCTAGAGGGAAAATAAGGGGAGACCTTCAGTCTTAATGGTGAATCCAACTTTTGAGATGGATCAATCGGCTTCCCTTGAGCAGTTCCCTGCCTCCTTCTCTTTGTGTGTGTCTTTCTTCCTCCTCTAGGGTGTATTTATAGGCTTTGGAATGCCTAAGAACCCTCAAAATTAGCCTTTTTCGAATTGGACTCAACTTGGGCTCGATAGGGACACGCCCTTGTCACACGCCTATGTGCGATTACGTCAGGCCGTGCTCAAACTTGTTAGAATGGCACGGGCGTGTGTTCTACCCGTGTGAGTCATGCTTCGATTCTGCCAAATTGACACTGCCGTTGTGACAGCCCCAAATTGACCCTGGTCGGGAAGTGGTTTCGGAACCACAAACCGAGTCACAAAAACAATTAAATATTGGATTCTGTGTTTATTATATGTGTATATAGGCATGTGTGGAAATTTCGTGTTTGAATTTTGAAAATTTTAAGTGAATTTTGCTAAATAGGACTTGTGTGAGAAAACTTAGAAATGTGATAGGCAAATGTTGAAGTGGGCTATTGATGCATACTAGGAAATGTTGTCCTTGCATGTCAAATTGCCCAATTATTGCTATAGTGGCCGGCCAAGGTGGGTGTTGATGGGCAAAGGAAACATGCTCCCAACATGTTTGGTTAGTGAGTGATGTATGAAGCAATAAAATAATGTGCTAGCATTAAAGAAAATGTTGAAAAAAGAAAAGAAAAAAAGTGTGTGGATGCCCCATTGCCGTGACTAACCAAAGAAAGAAAAAAAGGGAATTTGGTTATGCTTTGTTCTTCTTGCCGTGAACCAAAGGAAAGAATTGGAGAGCTTTTCATTAAGCAAATTCGGCAACCCTTCTTCTAGTTGGAGGTAAGCTTTGAGATGTTGGCTTTAACTTCTTGAGTTTGTTGAGCTAATTGTCATAATGCATTTTGGTAATGTCATGAAAATCAAACTTTCATGGGGTTTGAACATCAAGCCGTGTATCAAGAGGTTAGGAGAAGGGATTGTTTCATGTTGTATTGAACAAGTTGAGATCGATATGAGGTTAAAATTTGTGAAAGTTTAGTTAGGAAATGTTTGGTACATTCGGCCATGAGGGTGAGGTTTTCGGCTATGGTGATTAATAATGGTGATAGTTGTTGTTCATACTAAATCTAGATGAACAAGGGTAGTTGCTTACATCTTAATAATTATGAGGTTCTTTCTTGAATCTACCTTAAACCCATGAAGCATTCGGCCATGGTTGATAGTGAAGAGGTTGATATATTTTCTTTATGTTAAATGAATAAGTGTGGATGGGTGAAGCTTGAATTAGTTAAATGTTCATATAGGTTGTTTGGATGCTAATGCCGTATATGAGGATGTTGAACTTGATTAAACAATATTCGGCTAGCATGATAGGTATGAAATATTAAGTAAATGAAAATGCTAAATTGTGCTTATATATGTATTCGGCCAAGGAAGTGTGGTATGAAGCTTCGGTAAGTTTGAGAGATGAATGACCAAATGAGCTATGGGTCATGTATGATTAAATTTTTATGCATATGTGTGTGTGGCATTAGGAGCTAATGGCATTCGGCATTGTTTAACTAAAAATTTGAAATGAATGCTTAAAAGTTAAATGGGTCGCCCAAGTGACCGAATGTGTTAAAAACAATATATGGTTGCCGTATGTGTGTGTTTGATTGGGAAGTAAATTTGTTTGATTTAGCTCAAGAGCTCAAAGGATCGAAGTTGGACAAGGGAAAAGAAAAAGTAATTGAATAGCCGTTGAAGACGTGCGACAACGTCCGAGGTAAGTCATTAAGCATATATTTGGTGTTGATGTAAATGACCATAATATATACACAATTGTGTTTAAATGAGTTGATGTGTAAATGGAAATGTATGTGTATGGAATGATGCCATTGTTGAATGTATAAAGGCAGCAAAATGCATAAGGTATTGGTCTCGGCACTAAGTCTGCGGGTATAAATGGACACGGTGACAAGATTGGCGCTAAGTGTGCGGGTTTAAAATTGTACAGCACTAAGTGTGCGAGTTTGATTATATAGCACTAAGTGTGCGAGCTGAAAATATATAGCACTAAGTGTGCGAGCTGAAAATTATATAGCACTAAGTGTGCGAGCTGAAAATATATAGCACTAAGTGTGCGGATTCACTATATGCTCTTGTATTACAATTGGCACCGAGTGTGCGACATTATCGAGTTAATCCGGACAGCGGATCGGGTAAGTACCTTGAGCTCATGACGAATAGGCAATACGTTCATGCTCGGGGTTGAGCTTGGTAAGCTTTAAATCTATGTGATTATTGCAATTGTATGATTGTGGTGAAAATGAGTTGATGTGTGAAAATGCCTCAAATATCTTATTGTATAGAACATGAAATGTGGATGCATGGCTTGGTATGAGATTGAACCGAAAGGTCCGAGGAATTATGGTATAGTTTCGATATGGATGGAGTACCTAGCCTCGTTTATCGTTTCATGTTGTGATAATTTTATTAATGGATGGTTGATGAATGCTTATGACTTACTGAGTTATAAACTCACTCGGTGTTTTCTTGTCACCCATTTTAGGTCTCTTGGACTCGTATCGTTTGCGTGCTCGGAACCGTCGTTGAAGTCATCACACCGGCTGGAAATCTTTTGGTATTGTCTTCGTAGTTGAACTAGGAGAACATTTGGCATGTATAGGCTATTTTGTTTTGTTGAATTGTGGGTTGTAAACTTTAAGCCATGCGAAAATGGCCTATGTGGTCGATTGAGTGTGATTCTAAAACCTATGGTCACGAGCCTTAGAAACCTTAATTTTGATAAGGTGGCCATAGTTACAT
The DNA here is from genome assembly GCF_025698485.1 of Gossypium arboreum. Lineage (NCBI taxonomy): Eukaryota > Viridiplantae > Streptophyta > Magnoliopsida > Malvales > Malvaceae > Gossypium > Gossypium arboreum. The sequence continues at coordinate 16,271,195 of NC_069082.1, forward strand.
TATGTATGATGAAATAGTTGGCCATGGAAGAATTATGAAATAGTCATTGTTTGCTTTAGCAACAGATGCTGCCAGCAGCAGTGAGGTGAGATGGAAAAATCACTAAAAATAGTAGAAGTAGAATTAAATAGTGAATAAATTATTAAATTTAACCTTGATAAATCTATTTTCATATGGATGAAACGAAACGACCATATGAGCCGTATTTTAAGAGATATTCGAGATTTCGTTAGACAGGGCCAGAACGGTTTCTGGATCCTCTGTTTCGACTTTGAAAATTTACCATAAATTATCCAGAAACAATTAGGAGTCATGCCTTATATGTATAGATTCCCCTTTGAGTCTAGTTTCATTAGAAACAAACGCCATGAGCATTGGAGCTCTGTACGAGATGATATCCAGGTCGTAATGCGCAAAGGTCAGTGTAGTCGAACTCTGAAACAGGAGTGACTTTAACTAATAAACTGTACCAATTGGCCCAACCAAAATTTCTAGAAATAAATCCAGGGATGGATATATGAGTCTAGTTTCAGAGAAAATTTACGGAACTGATTTTCGAGTTCTGTAACTCGAGATATGATTTTTAAGGTGACAGTGATGCAGTTAGCTAGCCTGCCTGGAACTGAAATCAATTATTGTCAAGAGAGAAATAAGGGAAGTAAGCCCGGTAACACCACGTGATCAAATCCGGTGGTATCACGGGTTTGGGGTGTTACATTTATTGGTATCGAGCTATGGTTTATTCGGTTCTAGGACTACGATAGCGTGTGAGTCTAGCTATACATGCCCAAAATGTTAGTGCTTAGAAATGTGATGACTTCGACGGTTGAAGTTTTTGTTTTGATTTGCAAATGGAACCCGGGTAGAGAGACCCTTGGCGGATGACGTTGAAAGTGTAGCGGCTGTTCTGCGCAAGGAACACCGCTGTTGAGCCTCGGACATCATGAATAATCAAGTGAAGGGCGAAACAAGCCTTCTTCACCATGATGAATGAGTGGGTCGCGCAATATGCCCGAACCAATCCTACTGTCCAACCATTCTGAATTTAAATACTCCACCCAAGAGCCCGTAATGCCTCCGATTCTCGATCCTATGAGGCTGAGTAAACCACCGTGGACTTGATTAGGAAGCGTGGGGTGAGGAGTTCAAGGCCATAGTTCTTGATGATGCCGAAAAGGCCGAGTTCGCTCGATAACACCATTAGAGTGTTAGATGAACTGTCATGCACACCGATGAATGTCTTAAGTGTGCTATATCCTTGTTGCGAGACTCACTTACTATTGGTGGAGGACTTTAATTTCCATAGTCCCAAATGAACGAGTTACTTGGGATTTCTTTCAATCCAATTTGAAAGAAATACATTAGTCAACGGTTCATCGATCGAAGCGTAAGGAATTCTTGGAACTCAAGCAAGGCGGATGATCAGTATCTAAATCTGAACATGAGTTCGTAAGACTTAGTCGGTATGCTCAAGAGTGTGTGGCTGGTGAGGTTGCTATGTGCAAGAGATTAGAAGAAGGCAGAATTTGAAGCTAGAGATTTTCGTAAAAGATCGACGGGTAAAGCTCCATTCTCGGCTGTAAAGAGGTTCAGGGAGGACACCAGTAAGTCAAGGACGACTGCGGGTATTTCCATTAGAGCCCGACCATTGACGGACTCCCAAGCTACTTCGGTAGCTAGTGTGGGCAATAATCGTCAAGAGAGACCTGAATGCCCCCAATGTAGAAGATGACACCTAGGTGAATGTTGGGGTAAGTCCATTAATAGGGCTGTTATGGATGCGGTTCAAGGACCACCTCATTAGAGATTGCACGGAGCTAGATGAGAGGAATAAGACGCAAGGTGCAAGACCTAGTGGAACGACGGTGGAGGTAGGCCCCGAGAATCTCTCGGAGGTAGGAGTGGTAATCGAGAGGAGCCTAATCTACTGTTCGATCCGAGATCCGTGCTCTGCTAGAGCATATGCCATCTGCAAGACGAGAGGAGGCATCCTCCCGACGTCATCAACGGTATTTTTACTCTCTTTGATACTAGTGTGATTGCATTGATTGACCCGCTCTACTCATTCATATGTATGTGAAACCTTAGCATCCAGAAGACTCTACCGTTGAGTCTCTTGAATTAAATAATTCAGTGTCAAACCCTTTGGGTCAATACGTACTAGTTGATAAAGTGTGCAAGAGATGCCCCCTAATAATTCGAGAATCCTGTTTTCCGGCCGATCTGATGCTTCTACCATTTGATGAATTCGATGTTATTCTTGGTATGGATTGGCTGACCGTACATGATGCAGTGGTGGACTGCAAAAGGAAAACCATTGATTTGAGGAGTGCAAATAACGAGGTAGTCCGAGTCGAGTCTACTGATTTAAAAGGAGTGCCAGCGATAATATCTTCTATGACCGCTCGGAGATATGTGAAAAAGGGGTGTGAAACATACCTTGCGTATGTGTTTGAAAGTAAAGAGATGGAAAAGAAACTCGAATCGGTACCAGTGGTTTGTGAGTATTCAGATGTTTTTCCTGAGGAGTTACCGGGATTGCCACCGGTTCGAGAAGTGGAATTCGGCATCGAAGTTGTACCGGGTACTACGCCGATCTCAATAGCCCCGTATCGTATGGCATTAACGGAGTTAAAGGAATTGAAGGTTCAATTGCAAGAATTGACGGATAGAGGTTTCGCTCGACCGAGTTTTTCTCCATGGGGCGCACCAGTATTGTTTGTGAAAAAGAAGGACGGAACCATGAGGTTGTGCATCGACTATCGTCAACTCAATAAAGTGACGATAAAGAATAAATATCTGTTGCCACGAATTGACGATTTGTTTGATCAATTAAAGGGAGCCTCAGTGTTTTCAAAGATAGATTTGAGATCGGGGTACTATCAGTTGAGGGTTCGAGAATCAGACATACCCAAAACCACTTTTAGAACGAGGTACGGTCACTACGAATTCTTGGTGATGCCGTTTGGGCTCACTAATGCCCCTGCGGTGTTTATGGATTTAATGAATAGAATTTTCAGGCCATACTTGGATCGGTTCGTAGTTGTATTTATCGATGACATTTTGGTCTATTCGAGAGATGAAACGAACATTTGAACACCGAGGCTAGTGTTGCAAATCTTACGAGATAAGCAGTTATACGCAAAGTTCAAAATGTGAATTTTGGTTGAAAGAGGTTAGCTTTTTGGGGCACGTGGTGTCGTGATCGGTGTCGAGGTGGACCCGAACAAAATTTCAGCCATAGTCGATTGGAAACCACCAAGGAATGTTACCGAAGTTAGGAGCTTTTTGGGGCTTGCCGGATACTATCGATGGTTTGTGAAAGGTTTTTCGGTGATAGCTGCACCGATGGCAAAACTACTTCAAAAATATGTTAAGTTCGAGTGGTCGGAACGCTGTCAAGAAAGTTTCGATCGACTAAAGACCCGTTTAACCGAGGCCCTGTACTAGTACAAATGAGTCCAGTAAAGAGTTTGTCATATCTGATGGACGCATCCTTGCTTGGGTTAGGTTGTGTGTTGATGCAAGAAGGTCGAGTTGTGGCTTACGCGTCGAGACAACTAAAGCCGCATGAGAGAAACTATCCGACCCATGACCTTGAACTAGCGACCATAGTGTTCGCCTTGAAGATATGGCGGCATTACTTGTTTGGGGAAAGGTGTCACATTTATTCGGACCACAAGAGTCTAAAATATTTGATGACTCGAGAGATTTAAACCTGCGACAAAGGCGTTGGCTTGAGTTGTTGAAAGACTATGAACTCATCATTGATTATCACGGGAAAGGCCAACGTGGTGGCCGATGCCTTAAGTGACAAGGCACTGTTTGCTTTGAGAGCGATGGATGCTCATCTATCCGTTTCACCCGATGAGGTGCTAGTAGTCGAATTAGAGACCAAACCGTTATTGATTCATCAAGTACTCGAATCTCGGAAGGTCGACGCCGAATTGGTCGCTAAGCGAGTGAATGTGTTTCAATGAGGAATCGAATTTCAGATTGACGACCATGATTGCTTGACGTTCAAGGGTCGATTATGTATTCCAAGGAATTCGGAACTTGTTTCGATGATTTTGAACGAGGCTCACGATGAGTCGAATGTCAATCCACAGGTAGTACTAAAATGTACAATGACCAAACGCGTCGGTTCGGTGGCATGGTATGAAACGAGACATCTCGACTTTGTTTGAGATGTTTAATATGTCAACAAGTGAAAGCGGAGCATCAAGTGCCATCGGGATTACTTCACCGATCACGATACCCGAGTGGAAATGGGATCGAGTCACCATAGACTTTGTATCCGGACCGCCTTTGTCGACCAAGTAAGAAGGATGCGATCTGGGTCATTGTTGATAGATGACCAAGTCCGCTCATTTTATTCTGTCCGCACGGATTTTTCGCTGATAAATTGGCGAATTATCGTCTCCCAAATTGTTCGATTGTATGGGGTACCTATTTCTATCGTGTCGGATAGAGACCCAAGATTTACATCGCGATTTTGGAAGAAATTGCAAGAGGCTTTGGGTACCAAAGCGCATTTTAGCACTTTTCATCCCCAAACCGATGGTCAATCCGAACGGATAATTCAAATACTCGAGGATATGTTGAGATGTTGCATCCTTGAGTTTAGTGGGTCATGGGAACGGTATTTACCTTTGATTGAATTCGCCTACAACAATAGTTTTCAATCGAGTATTAAGATGGCGCCTTACGAGGCTTTATACGGTCGTAAATACCGTACCCCATTATTCTGGACTGAACTTAGTGAAAGTAAAATCTTTGGGGTTGATTTGATTAAGGATGCCGAGCAGAAAGTTCGAGTAATTCGTGAAAGTTTGAAAGCTGCTTCGGATCGCCAAAAGTCGTATGCGGATTTGAAAAGAAAAGACATTGAATATCAGGTTGGGGACAAGGTATTTCTCAAAGTTTCACCCTGGAAGAAGGTGCTTAGATTTGGTCGTAAGGGCAAATTGGGTCCGAGGTTCATCGGGCCGTATGAAGTATCCGAACGAGTTGGACCAGTCGCATACCGATTAATCCTGCCCCCTGAGCTCGAAAAGATTCACAACGTTTTTCATGTCTCGATGCTTCGACGATATAGGTCTGACCCGACACACGTAATCACTCCATCTGAGGTCGAGGTTCAGCCTAATTTGAGTTATGAAGAAGAGCCGGTTCGCATTCTGATGCGCGAAGTAAAAGAGTTGCACAATAAGAAAATCCCATTAGTGAAGGTGTTGTGGCGTAAGCACGGAATTGAAGAAGCCACTTGGGAACTTGAGGACTCTATGAAAGAGCGATACCCGAGCCTATTTACCGTAAGATTTTCGGAAGAAAATTTCTTAAGTGGGGAGAGTTGTGACACCCCAAATTGACCTCGGTCGGGAAGTGGTTCGGGACCACAAACCGAGTCATAAAAACAATTAAATATTGGATTCGTGTTTATTATATGTGTATATAGGCATGTGTGGAAATTTCGTGTTTGAATTTTGAAAATTTTAAGTGAATTTTGCTAAATAGGACTTGTGTGAGAAAACTTAGAAATGTGATAGGCAAATGTTGAAGTGGCCTATTGATGCATACTAGGAAATGTTGTCCTTGCATGTCAAATTGCCCAATTATTGCTATAGTGGCCGGCCAAGGTGGGTGTTGATGGGCAAAGGAAACATGCTCCCAACATGTTTGGTTAGTGAGTGATGTATGAAGCAATAAAATAATGTGCTAGCATTAAAGAAAATGTTGAAAAAAAAAAGAACAAAAAGTGTGTGGATGCCCCATTGCCGTGACTAACCAAAAAAGAAAAAAAAGGGAATTTGGTTATGCTTTGTTCTTCTTGCCGTGAACCAAAGGAAAGAATTGGAGAGCTTTTCATTAAGCAAATTCGCAACCCTTCTTCTAGTTGGAGGTAAGCTTTGAGATGTTGGCTTTAACTTCTTGAGTTTGTTGAGCTAATTGTCATAATGCATTTTGGTAATGTCATGAAAATCAAACTTTCATGGGGTTTGAACATCAAGCCGTGTATCAAGAGGTTAGGAGAAGGGATTGTTTCATGTTGTATTGAACAAGTTGAGATCGATATGAGGTTAAAAATTTGTGAAAGTTTAGTTAGGAAATGTTTGGTACATTCGGCCATGAGGGTGAGGTTTTCGCTATGGTGATTAATAATGGTGATAGTTGTTGTTCATACTAAATCTAGATGAACAAGGGTAGTTGCTTACATCTTAATAATTATGAGGTTCTTTCTTGAATCTACCTTAAACCCATGAAGCATTCGCCATGGTTGATAGTGAAGAGGTTGATATATTTTCTTTATGTTAAATGAATAAGTGTGGATGGGTGAAGCTTGAATTAGTTAAATGTTCATATAGGTTGTTTGAATGCTAATGCCGTATATGAGGATGTTGAACTTGATTAAACAATATTCGGCTAGCATGATAGGTATGAAATATTAAGTAAATGAAAATGCTAAATTGTGCTTATATATGTATTCGCCAAGGAAGTGTGGTATGAAGCTTGGTAAGTTTGAGAGATGAATGACCAAATGAGCTATGGGTCATGTATGATTAAATTTTATGCATATGTGTGTGTGGCATTAGGAGCTAATGGCATTCGGCATTGTTTAACTAAAATTTGAAATGAATGCTTAAAAGTTAAATGGGTCGCCAAGTGACCGAATGTGTTAAAAACAATATATGGTTGCCGTATGTGTGTGTTTGATTGGGAAGTAAATTTGTTTGATTTAGCTCAAGAGCTCAAAGGATCGAAGTTGGACAAGGGAAAAGAAAAAGTAATTGAATAGCCGTTGAAGGCGTGCGACAACGTCCGAGGTAAGTCATTAAGCATATATTTGGTGTTGATGTAAATGACCATAATATATACACAATTGTGTTTAAATGAGTTGATGTGTAAATGGAAATGTATGTGTATGGAATGATGCCATTGTTGAATGTATAAAGGCAGCAAAATGCATAAGGTATTGGTCTCGGCACTAAGTGTGCGGGTATAAATGGACACGGTGACAAGATTGGCACTAAGTGTGCGGGTTTAAATTGTACAGCACTAAGTGTGCGAGTTTGATTATATAGCACTAAGTGTGCGAGCTGAAAATATATAGCACTAAGTGTGCGAGCTGAAAATTATATAGCACTAAGTGTGCGAGCTGAAAATATATAGCACTAAGTGTGCGGATTCACAATATGCTCTTGTATTACAATTGGCACTGAGTGTGCGACATTATCGAGTTAATCCCGGACAGCGGATCGGGTAAGTACCTTGAGCTCATGACGAATAGGCAATACGTTCATGCTCGGGGTTGAGCTTGGTAAGCTTTAAATCTATGTGATGATTGCAATTGTATGATTGTGGTGAAAATGAGTTGATGTGTGAAAATGCCTCAAATATCTTATTGTATAGAACATGAAATGTGGATGTATGGCTTGGTATGAGATTGAACCGAAAGGTCCGAGGAATTATGGTATAGTTTCGATATGGATGGAGTACCTAGCCTCGTTTATCGTTTCATGTTGTGATAATTTTATTAATGGATGGTTGATGAATGCTTATGACTTCTGAGTTATAAACTCACTCGGTGTTTTCTTGTCACCCATTTTAGGTCTCTTGGACTCGTATCGTTTGCGTTTCGGAACCATCGTTGAAGTCATCACACCGCTGGAAATCTTTTGGTATTGTCTTCGTAGTTGAACTAGGAGAACATTTGGCATGTATAGGCTATTTTGTTTTGTTGAATTGTGGGTTGTAAACTTTAAGCCATGCGAAAATGGTCTATGTGGTCGGTTGAGTGTGATTCTAAAACCTATGGTCACGAGCCTTAGAAACCTTAATTTTGATAAGGTGGCCATAGTTACATTATGTATGATGAAATAGTTGGCCATGGAAGAATTATGAAATAGTCATTGTTTGCTTTAGTAACAGATGCTGCCAGCAGCAGTGAGGTGAGATGGAAAAATCACTAAAAATAGTAGAAGTAGAATTAAATAGTGAATAAATTATTAAATTTAACCTTGATGAATCTATTTTCATATGGACGAAACGAAACGACCATATGAGCCGTATTTTAAGAGATATTCGAGATTTCATGAGACAGGGCCAGAACGGTTTCTGGATCCTCTGTTTCGACTTTGAAAATTTACCATAAATTATCCAGAAACAATTAGGAGTCATGCCTTATATGTATAGATTCCCCTTTGAGTCTAGTTTCATTAGAAACAAACGCCATGAGCATTGGAGCTCTGTACGAGATGATATCCAGGTCGTAATGCGCAAAGGTCAGTGTAGTCGAACTCTGAAACAGGAGTGACTTTAACTAATAAACTGTACCAATTGGCCCGACCAAAAATTCTAGAAATAAATGCAGGGATGGATATATGAGTCTAGTTTTAGGGAAAATTTATGGAACTGATTTTCGAGTTCTGGAACTCGAGATATGATTTTTAAGGTGACAGTGACGCAGTTAGCTAGCCTGCCTGGAACTGAAATCAATTATTGTCAAGAGAGAAATAAGGGAAGTAAGCCCGGTAACACCACGTGATCAAATCCGGTAACGGTCACGGGTTTGGGGTGTTACAGCCGTGTGGTCTACCTGTGTGTGGAAGTCCAAGCCGTGTTGATTTCGTTCTTTGGCCCATTTTCTCCGTTTTTGGCCCGTTTCTCATTCCTTTTACTCTCCTATGCTCTCCTAAGTATAAAACATGAAATTAAGGCATTAGGAGCATCAAATTCACCAATTCTAAGGAAAAATCATCCATAAAACGTGTTAAGCATGAGGTAAAAATATGTATAAATTACGGTTTATCAAATACCCCCACACTTAAGCATTTGCTTGTCCTCAAGCAAAATTCTCAACTCATAATCAAAAAAAATTCTTCTTTACTTATAATCTCTATCGAAAATATCTCAAACTAATTCATGAGTAGTCGTACATTGAGAATTCAACTAAAAGAACATTAGAGCTTCAAACATTCCAAGTTGAGTATTTAATCATGCAAAGCTTAGGCATCTCCCCTTATCTAATTGGTTAGCTCGATTCGAAATCTCATGGAGTTTAACATCCTCACTAAAGATTCACTCAAATCACTCAAAGTGTTTAAGGATAATGAAAGTAGCACTCATCAGTCAATATGAAAAGTTATTACCATAGGCTTGCATGAAAATCACATCTCCACCACTATAAATTGAGATGATACATCAATCAAAAGGTCTTTAGACCGTTGTAACGTGGCTTTGGTTAGGGGATGTGGTCACGAGCTGAAAGAAACGGTTAGAATTGAAATTGAATTGTAAAATCACTTAAGTAGAAAAAGATTTAATCATCACTTGCATACAACAAAGCTTCTTCTCAGAATATGAAATTTAAATACTTAAGCTCCAAAACAAAGATTACTACTAATGTGTATACACAATTTTTTTTTTAAGAACAAGTCAAATAACATAGACTAAATATTAAGAACAAGACATAGCTGAGTAAATATTTCAATTCAAATCTTGACAAAAATAGGGATCAAATTTAATTTAGGGGATTTCAACAATAATGGGTTAAGGGTTAATATTAAGGGTAATACAAGAAATGCCTTGTTAGCTCAACGAGGTCTACTAAGGGTTAATCGTGGAGGTAGGCTTTTCATGACATGAGTGGGTTAATCCTAAGTGCCTTTCTCATTTTGACATATCAAATCAAATAGTGTGGTCTTGACATGCATAATCAAGCAAGTTCTAGAATAACAGTTCAATACTGACGCACTCATAATGAAAGTGAGCATGACAGAATTAATAGATGCTCTGTGATAGCCCTAAAGTGACCCTAGTCGGAAAGCGGTTTCGGGACCGCTAAACCGAGTCACCAAATTATTTGAATATGATAATTATTGTCTAAAATATGTGAATATGAATATGTGAAAGTTATAAGTTTCGATTTAGTTAATTGCATGTGAATTTAATTAATAGGACTTATGTGTGACACTTTTGAAATGTGATAGGTTAATCTATAAGGATCTATTAGTGCATGTAATCAAAACGGTGGACTTACATGTCAATTTCCCCACTTAATTAGTAGTGGCCGGCCATGACAATGAGGGTGGACAAAATGTGATGGGTAAAACATGTCATAAACATGTTGTGTTAATGCTTTAGGTTAGAAATGATAAAATAAGGAGATGGTAATAAAATAATGAAAAGGAAAATGATGAAGAAAAAAAAACGAAAAAGTTCTCATGTTGTTGAACTTGGCCGAATAGAAGAAAGAAAAAGAAGGGAATGAGCTTGGAGAAATTCGGCTATGGTGGTTCACTAGACTAAGGTATGTTGATGTTGTTCCATGAGATTCATGCATATTTTTAGATGTTAGCCTGAGTTCTACCTAGCCCATGGTTTAAATCTTTGCTATGAGATGGAGATGATATTCGGCCATGGGTGTTGTCTTCTTGGTTGGTGTTTGATGTTGTGGTGATGAGGCATGAAGATGAGCTAAGTTTCGGCTAAGGTGAACTTGTGTTGATGTCATTTGCATGCTAACTGTGAAGCTTTGTAGTGATACATGTGATGGTGATTGATGACTCTTGGATTTTCTTTTTAGCATTTTTGAGTTAGACATTAAGTTTTGTTTAACCCATGACCAAAATTTAAATGGTATGGTGTCTTGATGCATTCGGCCATGGTAGGAAGTAGATGAGAATTGGTAGTAAGGTGAAGTGCAAATGTTAGTATTTGATTACTAGTGTATATATGTGTATTAGCCGAGTTTTGAACTTGAAACAAAATGGTATGTAGTCAATACAAGTAACCATATATGTAGGAAGTATTAAGCATATAATCGGCCTCAACATAGACATGCATATTCGGCCACATGAGGTAGATTGGTGTTGCATGTATTCGGTTAGAGGCAAGGATATTGATGCTTTTATCTTGGCTTAGATAATCGGCTAAAAGAGTGTGGGCTAATATGTTGAGTTGATTCATGATTTCATATATATGTGACTATAATGTCTAATGTATATATGGGTTAAGTACCTTGAGTTTCTCTTTTGGTGTTCAAATGATTAAATCAATTTATTTGTTAAATTAAGCTCAAGAGCAAAGGGAACTAAATCCGATAAAGGGAAGGAAAAGTGATCGAATAGCCGTCGAAATCGTTCGACAACATCCGAGGTAAGTTTTCGAGTAATGAAGCTTAGTTTACGATTTGATTAAGTCATGACGTATAATCATAACAAATATACGGTGATATAATGATTCTACTTGAATTATATGTTGAGTTAATTAGTCTATACGTATGATGGGTAGCCGTATGTGCATAGAGATCATGTCACAAAGCAAACCAAATCATGCTGTTTGTATGTGGCTATTGAGCCGAAAATGGGAATGCTTAATAATTGATTTGTGTTTGAATTCTAGTTATGAAAATGAAATAAAGATGTGTCATGATTTACTGATATGTGCATGAATATTCGGATGATAACGAAGGCATTTGTGCTCGTGACTAATTTCGGGCTAAGTGCCGAAGGCATTTGTGCTAGTGACTAATTCTGAGCTAAGTCCCGAAGGCATTTGTGCGAGTTACTATATCCGGGCTAAGTCCCGAAGGCATTTGTGCGAGTTACTATATTCGGGCTAAGTCCCGAAGGCATTTGTGCGAGCTACTATATCTGGGCTAAGTCCCGAAGGCATTTGAGCGAGTAGCTATATCCGGTTAAATCCCGAAGGTACTTGGTTTGGGAATGAGCGATCTTGCTGTAATAATTTCAATTAATATGCTCGTAAAATCCCAACGATGAGGTATGTTTCATATATGCATTGGATTAGTTGATTCCTTTTAAATAGTATTCACTCAGTCGATTAATGAGCTTCCGGCTTTTGGTTAAGTTGATCCCTTATGTATGAGTATAAGGGTTGGTAATGTAAAGTAGGTATGATTTTGAGAATGTGTGTATATGAAATTATCCGTTTAGTCATATGAATGCTATACTTCCATTGTGCCTAATTTCATTGCTCAAAACTTACTAAGCATTAAATGCTTACTCCGTTTCTTTGATTCTCTGTTTTATAGATTTTGGTTAAATCACTATTGGACTCGGGATTGTCAAGTCGAAGTCGTCCACACTATCAAAGCCCTTTTGGTACACTTTTGGTTGAACTCTGAAAATGGCATGTATAGGACTACCCTTTTTGTTGTTGGTCATGTACCCTTTGGTTTTGTATAAATTTGGATAGCCATGCGAAAATGGCTTATATATACTTTGAGCATAGCATTAAAATCGTTTTGTATGTTGTTCATTGAGAGGTATGGAAATGTTTGGTAACGATTAGCCATTGGAATGGTTAATCATGATCATTTTGGTGCTTTGTATGACAAATTCTAGTTGATTCATGGAAAACCATGAAATAGGTAAAGTTTACCTTAAAAGCAGATCTTGTGATAGAGAGTGGTGTGGATTAGAGAAATAACTAAAAATAGCAGGAATGGAATTAAATAGTGAATAAATTATGTAATCGAACCTTGATGAATCGACTTTCATATGGAAGAAACGAAACGATCATATCAGTCGTATTTTAAGAGATATTTAAGTTTTCGTGGAACAGGGCCAGAGCGATTTCTGGATCCCCTGATCTGCCTTTGGAAATTCACTATAAATTAACCAGAGATAATTAGAGGTCATGCCATATATTTATAGATTCCTTTTTGAGTCTAGTTTCGTTAGAAACAAACGGCATAAGTAATGAAGCCCTGTACAGGAAGATATATAAGTCGTAATGCATGAAGGTCAGAGCAGTCGAACCCTGAAACAGGGGAGACTTTAAATAATAAACTGTACTAATTGGCTCGACCAAAAATTGTAGGAAACAATTTGTAGATGGATATATGAGTCTAGCTTCAGGAAAAATTACGAAACTGGTTTTCGAGTTTTGGAATGCAAGATATGATTTTTAAAGTGACAGTGACGCAGTTAGCCAGCTTGTCTGGAAATTTTTAAAATAGACTATGAAAATCAATGAAATAAGTCCGTAAATACCTCGTGTTCGACTCCGGAAACGGTCTTGGGTACGGGGTGTTACAATTTTATTGGTATCAGAGCCAGGTTTAGTCGATTCTATGACTGCTGTAATACGTTTGGGTCTAGCTATACATGCCATTATGCGATTATTTGATAGTGTGGTGATTTCTGACAATTGAAAATGTGTTTATTTATAGTAATGCATCCCGATCCCAACCGAGCGGTAGCTGATGATCTTGAGAGTGTAGCGCCTGCTCCCGCGCAAGGGATAGCGCCGGCGGACTCTCAACCTATTGCTAGTAATCCGAACGATGAAGCTAGACAAGCTTTTTATAGCGTGATGAATGATTGGTTCAACCAATACATTCGAACTAATCTGACATTCCACAACCTCCATTCCGACTAATACCACCCCGCACCTACAATACCTCCAACAATGACCAAATAAGGTCAAATAAGCCCCAGTTGATAGAATCGAAAACACGGGCTCTTGAATTTAAAGCTACTGAGACGGCGATGATGCCGAGCAAGCTGAATTTTGGTTGGACAACACTATTCGAATTTTCGATGAGATATATTGCACACCGATGAGTGCCTAAAGTGTACTATCTCCTTGCTACGTGATTCTGCCTACTATTGGTGGAATACGTTGACTTCTGTTGTACCCAGAGAGCAAGTAACTTGGGAGTTTTTCCAAAACGAGTTTTGGAAAAAGTATATCAGTCAGGGATTCATGGATCAAAAATGGAAGGAATTTCTTGAACTTAAACAAGGTTCCATGTTGGTTACCGACTATGAACGAAAGTTTGTAAGGCTTAGCCGGTACGCTCGAGAATGTATTTCTTCAGAAGCCGTGATGTGTAAACGTTTCAAGGATGGACTGAATGATGATATAAAGCTGTATGTTGGCATTTTGGAAATCTGAGAATTTGTGGTACTTGTCGAGCGAGCTTGCAAAGCCGAGGAGCTCAGTATGGAGAAAAGAAAAGCTGAGGTGGGAGCAAAAGAGTTTCATAAGAGGTCTTCGGGGAAGCCCTTCCAACAGTCATCGAAGAAATTTAGAGATGACTGAGGTCGATCTAGATACACTTCGGGTTTTTCTAGATGAGATCGCGATCGACCCCCTATGAGTGCACGAGTCACTTCAGTCACCAGTGTTGGAAATGATCGTCGAGACAGAACGGAGTGTCAATATTGTGGTAAATGGCATTCGGGGAGTTGTAGATTCCATGACCGCTCCTGTTACAAGTGCGGATCAGCTGGCCACTTTATTAAAGATTACCCGAGATTGTCTGAACAGAACGTAAATCAGAGGGGGAAACCTGGTGCTACTACTGCTCGGGGTAGACCATTTAGAAATACGGGCAATGCTAGTGGCAGTCAGAGAGGATCTAGAGATGCTACAACCAGATCTGAGGCTCGTGCTCCTGCTAGAGCTTACACTATACACGCACGCGAGGATGCTTCCTCGCCAGATGTTATTACCGGTACTTTTACTCTCTTTGATACTAATGTGATTGCTTTGATTGACCCTGGTTCTACTCATTCTTATATATGTGAAACCTTAGCATCCAGTAAGACTCTACCTGTTGAGTCTACTGAGTTTGTAATTCGGGTGTCAAATCCTTTGGGTTGTTACGTGCTTGTCGACAAAGTGTGCAAGAAATGTCCCCTAGTAATCCGAGGTTCCTATTTTCTGGCCGATTTGATGCTTTTACCGTTTGACGAATTTGATGTTATCCTCGGTATGGATTGGTTGACCGTACATGATGCAATTGTAAATTGCAAAAGAAAAACCATCGATTTAAGGTGTGTAAATAACGAGGTAATCCGAGTTGAGTCTCTTGACTTGAATAGGTTGCCACCGTAATATCATCGATGTTGGCTCGAAATATGTAAGAAAGGGTGTGAAGCATACCTTGCGTATGTACTTGATGACAAAGAGTTAGAAAAGAAGCTGAATCTGTGCGGTGGTTTGTGAATACCGGATGTTTTTCTGAAGAATTACTGGGTTTACCACTGCTCGGGAGGTAGAGTTTGGTATTGAGCTTGTACACAGGACTACATGATTTCGATAGCTCCGTATCGTATGGCACCAACAAATTAAAGGAATTGAAAGCTCAGTTGCAAGAGTTGACGGATAGAGGTTTCGCTCGACCAAGTTTCTCACCTTAGGGTGCACCAGTATTATTTGTGAAAAAGAAGGACGGAACCATGAGGTTGTGCATCGACTATCGTCGGTGAATAAGGTGACAATAAAGAATAAATATCCGATACCGCGCATTGACGATTTGTTTGATCAACTAAAGGGAGCCTCGGTGTTTTCAAAGATAGATTTGAGATCGGGTTATTATCGATTCATGAATTCGAGATTCGGATATACCCAAAACAACTTCGAGCGAGATACGGTCACTCTGAGTTCTTAGTGATGTCGTTTGGGCTCACTAATTCCCTACGGTATTTATGGATCGATGAATCGGGTCTTCGACGATGATCTGGACCGGTTTGTAGTTGTGTTTATTGATGACATCTTGGTCTACTCAAGAGATGAAACCAAGCATCTTGAGCACACGAGATTAGTGTTGCAGATTTTACGAGATAAGCGGTTATATGCTAAGTTCGATGAAGTGTGAGTTCGGTTAAGAGAGGTGAGCTTCTTGGGTCATGTGGTATCCGCATCGGGTATTCGAGTTGATCCGAGCAAAATTTCAGCCATACTTAGCTGGAAGCCTCAGAAATATTCTTGAGGTTCGAGCTTTTTGGGACTTGCGGTTACTACCGACGGTTTGTAAAGGTTTCTCGATGATAGCCACACCAATAACGAAACTACTTCAGAAAGATGTTAAGTTTGAATGGACAGAAAAGTGTCAGAAAAGTTTCTATCAATTGAAAACTCATTTGACGGAAGCTCCAGTACTAGTGCAGCCCGAATCAGGCAAGGAGTTTGTCATTTACGGTGATGCATCCTTACTTGGGTTGGGTTGTGTATTGATGCAAGAAGGTCGAGTTGTAGCTTATGCGTCGAGGCAAGCTGAAGCCACATGAGAAAAATTATCCAACCCATGATCTCGAACCGGCCGCCATCGTATTCGCTATGAAAATATGGCGACATTACTTATTTGGTGAGAAGTGCCATGTATATTCGGATCACAAAAGTCTCAAATATTTGATGACTCAAAGAGACTTGAATCGCAACAAAGACGTTGGCTTGAGTTGTTAAAAGATTATGAGCTTGTCATTGACTATCACCGGGAAAGGCTAATGTGGTTGCGGATGCTTTGAGTCGTAAATCTTTGTTTGCTTTCTGACGATGAATGTACACTTATGCATTCTATTCGAAAATGTGTTAGTAGCGTAATTAAAGGCTAGACCATTGTTGATTCATCAAATTTGTGAAGCTCGAAAGTCGATGATGAATTGGTTGCAAAACGGGCTGAATGTGTTTGGATAGGAGTCAAAGTTTCAAATTGATGACGATGATTTTTGAGGTTCGAAGTCGTTTGTGTGTTCCAAGAAATTGAACTTATTTCGATGATTACGAACGAAGCTCATAGTAGCCGAATGTCAATTCACCGGGAGCACGAAAATGTACAACGATCCGAGGCGTCGGTTTGGTGGCATGGTATGAGACGAGACATTTCGATTTTGTTTGAAGTGTTTAATATGCCAACAAGTGAAAGCGGAACATCAAGTGCCTACGGGTTTACTCCACCGATCATGATACGAATGGAAATGGGATCGAGTCACGATGGATTTTGTGTGCAGGTTGCCATTGTCGACAAGTAAGAAAGATGCGATTTGGGTGGTTGTTGATAGATGACTAAGTCGGCTCATTTTATTCCGTGACGTACATATTATTCTTTGGATAAACTAGCTGAATTGTATGTTTCTCAGTTGTGAGATTACACGGGTACCCATTTCTATTGTGTGGATAGAGATCCGAGATTCACCTCGCGATTTTGGAAGAAATTGCAAGAAGCTTTGGGTACCAAGTTGCATTTTAGCACCGCTTTTCATCCCCAAACCGATGGTCAATCCGGCGGATAATTCGGATACTCGAGGATATGTTGAGATCTCTGCATCCTTGAGTTTAGTGGTTCATGGGAAGGGTATCTACCTTTGATTGAGTTCGGTTACAACAATAGTTTCCAGTCAAGCATTAAGATGGCGCCTTACGAGGCTTTGTACGGTCGAAAATGTCGTACACCATTGTTTTGGACCGAGCTCGGTGAAAGTAAAATTTTCGGAGTTGATTTGATTAAAGATCTTTGACGAAAGTAAAAATAATTCGTGAAAGTCTGAAGGCAGCATCAGATCGTCAGAAGTCGTACGTGGATTTGAAACGAAAAGACATTAAGTATCGTGGGAGACAAAGTGTTTCTTAAAGTTTCACCTTGGAAAAAGATACTCGATTTGGTAGTAAGGAAAATTGAGTCCGAGATTCATTGGGCGTATGAAATCTCCGAACGAGTTGGTCGATTGCATATAGGTTGCTTTTACCCCGAACTTGAAAGGATCCACAATGTTTTTCATGTTTGATGCTTGACGTTCTGATCTGATCCTTCGCACATAATAAGTCCTCCGAGGTTGAAATTCAAGCCGATATGAGTTATGAAGAAGAACCAATTCGTATCCTAGCTCGTGAAGTGAAAGAGTTGCGAAACAAAAAGGTTCCTTTAGTAAAAGTGTTGTGGCTCAAACACGGGATGGAAGAAGCTACTTGGGAACCCGAGAACTCTATGAAAGAACGATACCCAAACTTATTTACCGGTAATAATTTCAGGGAAGAAAATTTCTTAAGTGGGGGAGAGTTGTGACAGCCCTAAAGTGACCCTAGTCGGAAAGCGGTTTCGGGACCGCTAAACCGAGTCACCAAATTATTTGAATATGATAATTATTGTCTAAAATATGTGAATATGAATATGTGAAAGTTTTAAGTTTTGATTTAGTTAATTGCATGTGAATTTAGTTAATAGGACTTATGTGTGACACTTTTGAAATGTGATAGGTTAATCTATAAGGATCTATTAGTGCATGTAATCAAAACGGTGGACTTGCATGTCAATTTCCCCACTTAATTAGTAGTGGCCGGCCATGACAATGAGGGTGGACAAAATGTGATGGGTAAAACATGTCATAAACATGTTGTGTTAATGCTTTATGTTAGAAATGATAAAAGAAGGAGCATGGTAATAAAATAATGAAAAGGAAAATGATGAAGAAAAAAAAAAGAAAAAGTTCTCATGTTGTTGAACTTGGCCGAATAGAAGAAAGAAAAAGAAGGGAATGAGCTTGGAGAAAATCGGCTATGGTGGTTCACTAGACTAAGGTATGTTGATGTTGTTCCATGAGATTCATGCATATTTTTAGTTGTTAGCTTGAGTTCTACCTAGCCCATGGTTTAAATCTTTGCTATGAGATGGAGATGATATTCGGCCATGGGTGTTGTCTTCTTGGTTGGTGTTTGATGTTGTGGTGATGAGGCATGAAGATGAGCTAAGTTTCGGCTAAGGTGGACTTGTGTTGATGTCATTTGCATGCAAACTGTGAAGCTTTGTAGTGATACATGTGATGGTGATTGATGACTCTTGGATTTTCTTTTTAGCATTTTTGAGTTAGACAATAAGTTCTTTGTTTAACCCATGACCAAAATTTAAATGGTATGGTGTCTTGATGCATTCGGCCATGGTAGGAAGTAGATGAGAATTGGTAGTAAGGTGAAGTGCAAATGTTAGTATTTGATTACTAGTGTATATATGTGTATTAGCCGAGTTTTGAACTTGAAACAAAATGGTATGTAGTCAATACAAGTAACCATATATGTAGGAAGTATTAAGCATATAATCGGCCTCAACATAGACATGCATATTCGGCCACATGAGGTAGATTGGTGTTGCATGTATTCGGTTAGAGGCAAGGATATTGATGCTTTTATCTTGGCTTAGATAATCGGCTAAAAGAGAGTGTGGGCTAATATGTTGAGTTGATTCATGATTTCATATATATGTGACTCTAATGTCTAATGTATATATGGGTTAAGTACCTTGAGTTTCTCTTTTTGGTGTTCAAATGATTAAATCAATTTATTTGTTAAATTAAGCTCAAGAGCAAAGGGGAACTAAATCCGATAAAGGGAAGGAAAAAGTGATCGAATAGCCGTCGAAATCGTTCGACAACATCCGAGGTAAGTTTTCGAGTAATGAAGCTTAGTTTACGATTTGATTAAGTCATGACGTATAATCATAACAAATATACGGTGATATAATGATTCTACTTGAATTATATGTTGAGTTAATTAGTCTATACGTATGATGGGTAGCCAGTATGTGCATAGAGATCATGTCACAAAGCAAACCAAATCATCTTTGTTTGTATGTGGCTATTGAGTAGAAAATGGGAATGCTTAATAATTGATTTGTGTTTGAATTCTAGTTATGAAAATGAAATAAAGATGTGTCATGATTTACTGATATGTGCATGAATATTCGGACGATAACGAAGGCATTTGTGCTCGTGACTAATTTCGGGCTAAGTGCCGAAGGCATTTGTGCTAGTGACTAATTCCGAGCTAAGTCCCGAAGGCATTTGTGCGAGTTACTATATCCGGGCTTATATATACTTTGAGCATAGCATTAAAATCGTTTTGTATGTTGTTCATTGAGAGGTATGGAAATGTTTGGTAACGATTAGCCATTGGAATGATTAATCATGATCATTTTGGTGCTTTGTATGACAAATTCTAGTTGATTCATGGAAAACCACGAAATAGGTAAAGTTTACCTTAAAAGCAGATCTTGACAAAGACGGTGGTGTGGATTAGAAAAATCACTAAATATAGTAGGAATGTAATTAAATAGTGAATAAATTATGTAATTTAACCTTGATGAATCGAATTTCATATGGAAGAAACGAAACGATCATATGAGTCGTATTGTAAGAGATATTTAAGTTTTCGTGGAACAGGGCCAGAGCGATTTCTGGATCCCCTGATTTGACTTTGGAAATTCACTATAATTTAACCAGAGATAATTAGAGGTCATGCCATATATTTATAGATTCCTTTTTGAGTCTAGTTTCGTTAGAAACAAACGGCATAAGTAATGAAGCCCTGTACAGGAAGATATATAAGTCGTAATGCACGAAGGTCAGAGCAGTCGAACCCTGAAACAGGGGAGACTTTAACTAATAAACTGTACTAATTGACAAAAAAATTTGTAGATGGATATATGAGTCTAGTTTCAGGAAAAGTTTACGAAACTGGTTTTCAAGTTTTGGAACTCAAGATATGATTTTTAAGGTGACAGTGACGCAGTTAGCCAGCTTGTCTGGAAATTTTTAAAATAGACTGTGAAAATCAATGAAATAAGTCCGTAAATACCTCGTGTTCGACTCCGGCAACGGTCTCGGGTACAGGGTGTTACATGCTCTTGAAGGCTCAAGATCTCACAAAAATTATGGCTTTTTGATGTTTAAAACTTGTGAATTCCAACTCAAAGTAATACCTAAACTTTGGGGAAACAACCTAAAATTTTAAATTCTTAAACATCAACTTATCATGCTTGATTCTCTAATGTCTTAAAGTTTAAACAATCAATGCATAAATGCCTATGATTTAATTCAAGATATATCCATCAAAATCATAAATCAATCAAAATTTATCCTAAATATGATATGAGAGTTTTTCAAGAGAACAAGGCAGTCATTCAGGGATTTTGTTGATAATGAAATGAATACCCCCCACACTTAAGATGTGCATTGCCCTCAATGTAAAAAGATAGATATATTGAAAAATGTAAGTCTAAGTTCATAAGATTGGGAGAAAAGTGAAACTTCCTGAGTTAAAAATGGATGAAATTCCTGGATTAGCGAGAGCGAGTTGTTGGAAATAAAGCTGGAGGACAAACATGATTCTGAAGGACAAAAGGAGAATTGTGGGAATAATTTGATAGTAATCATAAAGATAAGCCGTGTTTAAAAACAAAAAAAATCTTCAAAAATTAATAAAAGAAAAATAAAATAAGATAGATAATCTAATTTTTCAAGTGGCATGGCTGGTTCACACGCCCATGTGGATCGTGTCCCGCTCGTGTTTGTCACGAAGTGAGATGTCGTCACATGGCCTTCGGGCACGCCCGTGTGTCTACGTTGTGTGGCTACGTGATCATGTTACACAACCGTGTGTGATGTGGTTTGCTTCTCCCACGGTTGTGTAACTCTGCGAACGCCCGTGTTATTTTGACAGTGTCGTCCATGGGTGCTAGACATGGGTGTGTCGCATGCCCATGGCCACTTATCGCATCTTGTGTTGGTAAAGATAACTTTTACCCTATTTTCGCATAGTCGTATTGCACAGCCATGTTTCCGTTCGTGGTTGTCACACGGCCTGAAGCACGACCATGTGCTCAGCCATGTGGAGTTGGGAACCTGTGGTCAAAGACTTTGTTAGTGACCTAGATGTTTAAAAATTGAAATTTAAATAATTAAAAATCGATAGTACTCGGGTTGCCTCCCGAGAAGCGCTTTTTTATAGTCTAAGCTCGACTGTTACCTTATTGGTTTATTCAGGGCGTATTGTGGAGTCGTAGCTCCTCTCCATCGTCTTTAAAATTCTCACCATTATAAAGTGTGAGACGATGTCCATTTACTTTGAAAGTACCGTGTGATGGGTGACTTACCTCTATTTTGCCATATGGAAGAACAAATTGTATTATGAAAGGTCCTAACCATCGTAATTTAAGTTTCCCAGGAAAAAAATTGAGTCTTGAGTTGTATAGTAGGACAAGATCTCCAACTTCAAATTGTTTTCGTTGCTTTAAACGAGTGTCATGGTGCAGCTTTGTTGCTTCCTTGTATAGGCATGAGTTTTTGTATGCTTTGGCTCGCCATTCATCAAACCCGTTCAGCTGCATCAACCTGTTTTTTCATGCAAGCTCAGGATCAAGGTTTAGAAATTTAATAGCCCAAAAAGCTTTATGCTCTAGTTCGAATGATAGATGACAACTTTTTCCATAAACAAGTCTGTAAGGTGATGTCCCTATGGGGGTCTTAAAAGCAGTTCTGTAAGCCCATAAGGCATCATCTACTTTCATTTCCCAATCTTTTCTGTTTGATTCTACTGTTTTTTCAAGGATCTGTTTTATTTCTCGGTTTGTTACTTCAACTTGTCCATTAGTTTGAGGATGGTATGGGGTGGCTGTTCTATGATGAACTCTGTATTTCTTAAGAGTTTTTTCAAATTAGGTATTACAAAAATGAGTGCCCCTGTCACTGATAATTGCTCTAGGTGTTTCGAATCTCGAGAAGAGTTTCTTAAGGAAACGTACTACCACTCTAGTATCATTAGTAGGTAGAGCTTGGGCTTCCACCCATTTGGACATATAATCAACTGCTACTAAGATGTATTTATTCTCAAATGAACTGGGGAATGGGCCCATGAAATCGATACCCCGAACGTCAAATATTTCACATGAAAGCATATAGTTTTGAGGCATTTCGTCACGTTTAGATATGTTACCTGTCCGTTGGCATTTGTCACATGAAGTAACGTACCTGTTAGCGTCTTTGAATAATGAGGGCCAATAAAAACCAGATTCAAGTATTTTATGTGCGGTCTTAGTTCCACTATAGTGTCCTCCAGTTGGCCCTGAGTGGAAATGTTCAAATACTTTTGATGTTTCTGATCTTGTAACGCATCTTCTAGTGACTTGATCTGCACATCTGCGAAAAAGAAAGGGGTCCTCCCAAAAGTAGTTTTTCACATCATTAAAGAATCGCTTCTTTTGCTGGTGTGTTAACCTTTTTGGGATAATGTTAGCGGCTAAAAAATTCGTGATGTCTGCAAACCAAGGTACCTCGGAGTCAGATATAGCGAAAAATTGTTCTTCAGGAAACGAATCATTTATTTCAACTTCATTTAGTTATTTAGTATTGGAGTTTTCAAACCTGGACAGATGATCAGCCGCAAGATTTTCAGCTCCTTTCTTATCCTAAATTTCCAAGTCAAATTCCTGCAATAGGATAAATCATCGAATGAGTCGAGGTTTTGCATCAATAGTTGAAAGGTAGTGAAGGGCGGAATGGTCAGTGTAAACAACAACTTTAGATAATATGAGATATGATCGAAATTTATCAAATGCAAAAACCACAGCTAGCAATTCTTTTTCCATAGTAGTATAATTTGATAACATCAGGAAGTTTCAAGACTTAGAAAACTTTTCAACTTTTAAAAGGTCACACGCCCGTGTGAACAGGCCGTGTGCCTGAGCCGTGGTGAAACAGGGTATACATACTAACTTGACCACACGGCCACAAGACACGCCCAAGTGCCTTGGCCATGGCTGAGCCTGACTTGGGCCACACGGCTAACCACACGCCCGTGTGCCTTGGCCGTGCTTGAGCCTGACTTACAATTGTAGGGTACCCCAGGGGACACACGGCCGTGCAACATAGCCATGTGTCGCACACGGATGAGACACGCCTGTGTCTCTGCCTATGTGGGCAAAAATAGGCCATTTGAATAGCCAAATTGCCACCACAATTTGGGTCAACCTACAGGCAAAGAAACAAGCCTATATGCACAACCAATTCAGGAAATTTTTATGCCAAAACACACATCATTTATACCACAACATTGTCAACTATTTACATAATCATGAACCTTAGCAATACATGCCAAACATGAGGTAAGATCATATCAAAACATTTCTTTCCATACATCATTCTATCTCATACTAAAACTTACCAAAACTTACCAACATATACCATTTCTTTTAACCAAATAAAACATACCACAATTGCATATTATCAACACATATCATGTACTATTATCAAACTATAGTTTCAAACATGAGCTAGCCCAATCACATGACTAAATATATACATCACAAAACATAATCCCATAACTACTAGTCTATACATGCCATGCTTTAACATATACATTTTCAAAAATACCAAAATGAGATTCGATAGTGTGGTGACGATCCTTGATGATCCCCTAGCTCACAGTAGCTTCGATATCTAAAAACAATACAAACACACACAAAGTAAGCTTTCAAAAGCTTAGTAAGCTCGTACCAAAAACATCAACAATATATAAAATATGAAACATCAACACATAAGTACTTATAAATTCTCAACTCATCCATCAAGTCCACGCCAACACCAACCATATGTTTATACCAATTCAATAATTTTTTTATGCATTTTACCATCTACCACATAGATATCATACTTACTTAAACATTCCCGTATTCATTTGTTTTCATTCTCACCTTTTGTTTGGATATTTTAAGACTTTCTGAAGATTACCAATGCTTTAAACATCCGCACACTTAGTGCTTTAAAGATTAGCCGAAGCTTTAATAATTCCGCACACTTAGTGCCATCTCTGTTAACCGAAACCATTTTGGCATCGCAGACTTAGTGCCTCATATAGCCGAAGCTAATTGAAATCGCACACTTAGTTCCAAATACCATTGGTTTCTCATTGTATTTATCCAACCAAATATATATACAATCTATGCATAATCAAACAGAAAAATATACTTATAACATCATGTTTTACGTACGAACTTACCTCGTACTTTGAATTGTCGACTCTAATCGTCTACCCTATAATCTTCGACTTCTCTCAGTCTAAGTCCGTATTCCTCTTTCTTGATCTATATGTATTCAAAATTAACCCTTTTATTCACTAAATCATTCAAACCAATCCATTCGCACATAATTAGGGCATTTTACAAACTAGTCCTCACATTTTCACATTTCGACACTTTAGTTCCTAATTCACAAAATCACAAAATACACAAAATATGCTTGTACACAAGCTGAGCTGAATTTTCTTAGCTCTCATACAAGTCCATACATTTCATTTATTTCATATTTTAGTCCCTCAAAATAACATTTTTACAATTTAGCCCAAATTTTTCAATTTCATCAAAAATTCAAAGACAACACATGTAAACCCAACATCAAGCTTTCATATTTCAACATATAACATCACAAATCTCATGAATCCATCCATGGTACATTTCAAATTCATCAACAAAATCAGAAATTGAGGCATGGGTTCGATAACATACAAAGCAACGATTACAAAAACATAGAAATTATCAAAAACTGAACAAAACTCATACCTTAATCAAGCCAAACCATAGCCGAACCCTAGCAAGCTTTTATCTTTTATTTTTCCTTTGATTTTTCGGCAAAACAAGATGACAATGGCTTTATTTTATGTTATGTTTTATTTAACATATGTTTAATATGTTTATGACCATAATACCCTTTTAATAAACCATTTAAAAGCACATATAATAAGGTCATTTATGTCCATTATCAAAGTGAATGGCATAATGTCCATATAAGGACCTCTCAATTATAAAACCAAGTCAAATAGGCACTTTTAACATCTAGAACACAGGTTTTACATTTTACGTGATTAGGTCATTTTTCAAAATTAAACACATAAATGATTAAATTTTCAAATGAAACTTTCACACATGCTAATTCACACATCATGAACACGAAGAATAATACTTAACTCAGATATGTGGTCCCCAAACCACTATTCTGACTAGGGTCTAAACTGGACTGTTACAGTTCTCCCCCTTAGGGATTTTCATCCCCGAAAATCTTACCATTGAACAGATTTGGATATTGTTGTCTCATAACATCTTCAGGCTCCCACGTGGCCTATTTGATACTGTGTCAATGGCACATCACTTTAACTAATGAAATTTTCTTATTTTGCAGTTCTTTAACCTCCCAAGCTAAAATACGGATTGAATTTTCTTCGTAAGTCATATCAGACTAAATCTCTATTTTAGACGGAGGAATCACATGCGAAAGATTGGATCTGTATCGTCGAAGCATTGATATCTGAAACACATTATGTATCTTTTCTAACTCTGGTGGCAACAACAATCTATAAGCTACAGACCCAATACGCTCGATAATCTCATATGGCTCGGTGAACCTCGGACTCAGTTTGCCTTTTCTACTGAACCGAAGCACTTTCTTCCACGGAGATGCCTTTAAAAATAATTTTTCGTCGATCTCAAATTCAATTTCTTTTCTTTTCAAATCCGCATAAGATTTCTGACGATTGGAAGCTGTTTTCAAATTATCTCGGATCACTTTAACTTTTTGCTCAGTTTTTTTTATCAAATCAACCCCGTGAATCTTATTTTCGCTGAGCTCCATCCAATACAAAGGTGTACGGCATTTGCGACCATATAAAGCTTCGTAGGGTGTCATTTTAATGCTCGACTGAAAACTGTTATTATAAGCAAATTCAATTAAAGGTAGATATTGTTCCCACATACCTTCAAACTTAAGAATGCAACATCTCAACATATCCTCGAGTATCTAAATAATTTGCTCGGATTGATTGCCCGTTTGTAGATGAATAGCAGTACTAAAGTGCAATTTAGTACCCAGAGCATCTTGCAATTTCTCCCAAAATCGTGATGTGAATCTCGGATCTCTGTCTAATATAATAGATGATGGCACACCGTACAATCTCACAATATCCGAAATGTATAATTCAGCTAACTTATCAAATGAGTAATCAGATCGAATCGGAATGAAATGAGCTGATTTTGTTAAACGATCAACTACAACCCAAATTGCATCTTTCTTTCTCAGAGACAGGGGCAAACCCAAAACAAAGTCCATGGTTACTCGATCCCATTTCCACTCCAGAACCATAATCGGTTGTAACAACCCAGATGGCATTTGAGGTTCAGCTTTAACTTGCTGACAGATCAAACATTTCGAAACAAAGTCAGAGATATCTCTTTTCATTCTGGATTACCAATAACATTATTTCAAATCATTATACATTTTTGTACTACTCGGATGCATAGATAATTGACTATTATGATCTTCTTTCAAAATCATCTGAATTAGCTCTGAATTTCTCGAAACACAAATTCGATCTTGGAATCTCAGACAATCATCTTTGTCAACTTTGAATTCTTAACTAGACTTGACATCACACTGAGCTCGTTTAGCTAAAATCTCATTGTCAATCTTCTGAGCTTCAATAATCTATTGTAAAAATAAAGGTCTTGCTTTTAATTAAGCTAAAACTGAACCATCACCGGATAGAACCAAATGAGTATTCATCGGATGCAAAGCAAACAACAATTTTTGACTCAAGACATCAGCAACAGCATTATCTTTTCCCAGATGATAATCAATCACAAGTTCGTAGTCTTTTAGCAATTCAGGCCATCTTCTCTGTCGTAGATTCAAATCTTTTTAAGTCATCAAATACTTCAAACTCTTATGATCAAAATACATGTGACATTTCTCATCGAACAGATAGTGAAGGCAAATTTTTAGAGCAAACACAACCGCATCTAGCTCAAGATTGTATGTTGGATAGTTCTTTTTCTGCAGCTTCAACTATCTCGAAGCATAAGCAATGACTTTGCCTTCCTGCATTAAAACACATCCTAGACCAATCAACGAAACATCACTGTAGATCACAAATTCTTTACCTGATTCGAGTTGTACAAAAACTGGAGCTTCAGTCAACAAAGTTTTCAACTAATCGAAACTATTCTGACACTTTTCTAACAACTCAAATTTTACATCTTTCTGAAGGAGTTTTGTCAACGGAGTCGCAATCATCAAAAAGCCTTCATAGACATTCCTTGGAGGTTTCCAATCCAAAATAGCTAAAATTTTGGTTAGATCAACTTGGATACTAGAGGCTGTGTAACACCCCAAGCCTAAGTCCGACTTCTGGTTTAAGCGATAAGGTATTATTGAGCTAAACACTTAATTTTTCATTCATAAAATTAGCAATAAAAGCAGAAATTTAGCTGATATATACCGAACCTTGAGTTATAAATGCCATTTTCATATGGCCAAAATATTTACAATTACAAAACATATTCGTTAACAGCCTAATCTATACATGCCATATCGATACCAAAATATAACTGTACCAAAAAGATCGATAGTATGAAGAACTGCTGACAATCCCCGAGTCCGTGGCCAAAGTCAACAATCTATAAAACAGAGAAATAAGAAATTGTGTAAGCTTTCGAGGCTTAGTAAGTTTTAAGCAATTCATACTATTAAAGAGTTTTAAGCAATTCATACTATTAAAGCTTGTCATTAAAATTGAACATTGAGTATCACAAAACTTGTATTCTAATTGTAATTCACTTGACCAAATATACATGTAACACCCCGAATTTAGGCCTAGAAGTATTGGGCCTTGAGTGCGGGTCCGTAAGGAGGTTGTATATAGGTATTTAATTGTGCAATGAAATAACACAATTAAATGTCTGCTTTGGTGGTTAATGGCCTTGAGAAGTGTTAGAGAAATCTTGGGTTCAAACTTCGGCTTTACCAAAAATTTTGGTATTAAGAGAAAAAAAAACCTGGATGCTTGGATGAGGGCTTTTAAATTATTGTGTTAAATAAATGACACAAGGAAGCTTGTAGTCTAGTGGTTGTGGCGTCATTAAGGTTGTATGGGAGCCTGGGTTCAAGCCTTGGCTCTTGCAATTTATTTTGGTTTTTTTTAAGGGAACCTAGACTTTGGCCTTTAGACCTTATAATTAATTGGGGATAAAATATGACACAAAAAGCCTTGTGGCTTAGTGGCAAGTAGCGTGTGGAGCATCGAGGGAGGCATGGGTTGAATCCCATGGCAAGCAAGGAGCATTTATTTTGCTAACAGTGGCAAGAGTTGGTGTTGAATTTAAACTTTGATGTTGGAGGGATCCCACATCGGGAAGCTAACATAAGAGTGGTTGCGAAGTTGGCTTTAAATAGAGGGAACCATGAGGAGAGTACAGGTACCTTTTCTTGGCTGATCCCTTCCGCTGTATGGCGTGCTCGTTTGGGTTGGGCGTCGGCTAAGAGTGTTCAGAGCGTGGATTAACTCTAGTCTCCTATCAGGTGTGTATTTTCTCGCTACTCTAGCTGTAGGATGGCTACTTCGGGCCGAAAGGGGTCATGTGGGCCTAATGGGCCTATGGGCTCAATTGGATAAGTTGTTTGATTGTGTAGTAAATATTGGACTAGGCTAGGTGAATCTTATATTTGTGGCTAGATTTGGGCTAAAAGGGCCACACTAGCATGTGGGCCCATTTGGGCTGAGAATAGGCTTTAGGACCATTCATATTTTTAACCCTGTTTAGAATACTTTAGTTTACCAAATTACTGAAATGCCCTCGATTTGTAGAATTACCATTTTACCCACGATTTATAGAATTACCGTTTCACCCTCGATTTACAAAATTACCGTTTTACCCTCGATTTATAGAATTACCATTTTGCCCTCGATTTACAGAATTAACGTTTTACGCTCGATTTACAAAATTACCATTTTACCCTCAGTTTACAAAATTACTCTTTTACCCTCAATTGTGAAATTACTGAAATACCCCTGTAAGATAGAATTACCAAAATACCCCTAGTTTGTAAAATTACCAAAATACCCCTAGTTTGTGAAATTACCGAAATAGCACTAGTTTGACAAATTACCAAAATACCCTCAATTTGTAAAATTACCAAAATACCCCTAATTTACAAAATTATAGAAATACCCTTGACTTTCTAAAAATTATAGAAATACCATTGGTTTACAAAATTACTGAAATACCCTTGGTTTGTAGATTTACCAAAACACCCTTGTAGGATGAAATGTCTAAAATACCCCTAATAGGTAAAAAGACCGTAAAGCTCCTGTTGGGTAAAGTGACCGTAATACTGTTGTATGGTAAAATGACGAATATGCCCTTATGTTTCGTATGACTGATGTGCTTACGATTTACATATATTGATATTGGATTAGTTAAGCTTGAGTGACAGGTGGTGGTTATCGTAGGTGATTGATTATGGAAACGTTTCAACTTCAACCCGTAACAGGTGTGTACTAACCCTCGTAATAGCTTAGATTAATATTTGCTGAGTAGCCGAAATGCTAAAATACCGGTATTTCGGGAACTTGTAATGTTGCGTTTGGGTATAGATGCGATAAATACGATAAGATCGGTGTTTGGATCGATGGAACGGGTAAGAACTCAATTTTGTGCACGATGGTAAGTTGGGCCTCAATGGGTAGGAATTGGGCCAAATGGGCTTTTGGGCCCATTTGGGTAAAATTGATAGAAAATGGAATTTGGAAAAGTTGCATGCTAACACGGTTAGTATTATTGTAAAATTTAGGTTAAGCAGGCTTAGTGGGCTAAATCAGCATTCGTAGGGCCCATTAGGGGTTTTGGGCCCAAAAGCCCGAATTTGATAAGTGGGTTAAAGATCATTGTTTAAACACTTGGAAATATTGACAATTGTAATGAACATGGAAAACCCTTATTTTTGGTAAAATTACGAAAATACCCTTATAATATGAAAAATGATTGTTTTGCCCTTGTGGGTAAGTGGTGACTTGGATTTGTGGTGGTTGTGGATTTGATTGTGAATATATGTTGGTGATATGAATGACTTGATTGTGATTGTTTGATTCAAATATGGGCATGACATTCTGCATACATGACATATTGCATGGGATATGGGTTATATTGATGGAGGAAGTGCTAAAAGGGCTTTGCCCCAGTTTACCGAAAAAGGCTTTGCCCCAGTTTATCAGAAAGGGCTTTGCCCCATTTATTAAAAGAGGCTAGGCCTCCAGTTATATGATAAAGTAGCTATGCTGCCAGTGGAGAGTTTGGTTGGGTGGATTGAGTTATTCCCCACATGGAGAGCTTGGTTGGTACGGGTGGAGAGTAGCGGATGGTGGGTCGAGTAGTCTCCCCAAATGGGCTTGCATACATTCATTGACATTACATGTGATATTGAAATGGGCCTAAGGGCCATCATTTCTGATAAAGGCTTGACCCGATGATAAGATTTATGAAAAGGCTTCAGCCCAGTGATATGATTTATGAAAAGGCTTCGGCCCAGAGATATGATTTATGAAAAGGCTTCGGCCCAGTATATGTTAAGACTAAATAGGACTTTGGCCCAGATTGTACTGATACCGTGTTATTTACTATTTGTTTGTTATTGGGATTACACACTGAGTTTTCATAAACTCACCCCGTTTCTAACTGTGCAGGTAATCCCTAAGCTTAGATGGTTTGGAGCTGCGAGGGACTCGGAGATAGCCACACTACTGGTTCTGTTTCTTTTAATTGCAATAAGTAGCCGATTTATTTCTTTATAAGTTTTATCTTATTAATATTATATTTGGTTTTGGGTTGTAATAAGGCCATTTTAATATTTTTCTAGGATTATTTTATTTTATACCCTATATTTTTCTGATAACAGTATCAGTTAGACTTAGGGCCCGTTTCCAAAATGATAATTGTTTTCAAAATAACGCAACGATACAATTAATTGGTTTATCAAAAATATCTGCTTAAATGAATTCCAACTCGTTTTTCTCAAAACCTAACCTAGCACCAAAGTGTGGCAATGGTTGTGGGCATGTCTAGGATTGGATCCAATCAAGAGCTTGCTACTTAAGCGACCTTCATAGCTCACCTCCTCTTTTGGATACCTACCGGTGCATGACTTCCATTCACTTTATTAACTTAGCAAAGACTATCTTTTAAAACACTAAGAAGGACGATGAAAGAGGCATGGGTTTTCTTAAAAACTTCAATGTGACACGTCGGATTCGGCCATAACGTCTGGGCCGGGTTTTTGGTGTTACAATACACCAGTACATTAGTTACAAAACCCCTTGGCCGAATATGTATGTATGTATACACAAGAAATTTCTTGCACATATTTCACTATTTACAAAGATTATACTAATACCTTTAATCACATTCTTTCATATAATGACTTACATTAACCAATTATATTGTTGTCTTATCCTCAAATACTGAATTCATTCACACACACATATATATATATATATATATATATATATCGTTCTTTGATACTAGTAAATCACTTAGAAATCAATTCAAATATGAGCACATAACACGAACCTTAACATGTAAAATATTTAATACTTACGCAACGATGTTTACCACTGACATTCGAAGTCGCAATCTTACTTAACTTACTGGCATCGGTTCCGTCAAATCTTAGAGCTCGGAATACATTACTAGCATAAGCCAGCGGGTCTTTAACCCAAATATTTTTCCAGCACATAGCCTGCGGACCTCAAGTCCGGATATTTTTCCAGCATATAGCCTGCGGATCTCATGTCCGGATATTTTTCCAGCATATAGCCTGCGGACCTCATGTCCGGATATATTTTCAATCTCATACATATTTGATCATATTTTAACACATCTCAGTCATCTTATCACTTGATAGCCGTATATTACATTCGAATATAAACTCGATACGCACATAATCATTCACATTTCAGCTCAATGGTTTTATCTCATATCACTCATTCTCTTCACCATTTAATCTTAAATTCAAAGTGACCATCAAACTATAAGTCATATACATGCATTATCTATTATACATCTTAATTCAAGTGCAAGCCAAAGATCGCAATTTACCTACTATACTCTTATAATGGCATCGTCAATTATATACTAAAGGAAACTACTTAAAACTTACTTCGGATATTTTGAACAGTTGTGGATAATCTACTCGACTGCTTTCTCCTTTCCTTTATCTGATTTAGACCCCCTTTTCTCTTGATTTAAATTAGTTACTCAATTTTACTTCTTAGTAGTCACATTTGACAATCATATAAAACTCCAATACATAATATATTTTATAAAATATGTTATGAATCGGTTTCATACTTATTTAATCAATATCTAATTCACATCCACAAACAAGGATTCATGTAACTTATCATGTTTTCATATGCATGAATTCAACCATAGATCCGATTGTTACTATAAGTACATGGTACATGCATAAGACACATAGACATATATTCATACCTATATATGACTATCACAAATTAATCATTTACCACATTACTTATTGCCATTTATCAACAATGACGCACACAAATACATACATACTCATATGCATATGATCCATTTATGATTAATATATAACCTAGTCAGCCCTAACTATGCAAACTTAACCTTCAAATTCAATTCCATTTCATGACCGAATTTACATGTATTCATGTTAAATGTGTATATTATGACTGTATCCTTAAAATAAGTTTAATATAAAGTTTACCACTTAAATTCAGACAAATCAAATCATATGCGTACATGATATACACTTACTAATATACCAAACACATACTTAACCTTAACGAAACAAAACACATTGCTTAGTCATTAAACTAATCACAAACCACATACGACATTTGTCAATTAATAATCATATTTATTTATCCAATACACTTCTACTTATTTTTATTTATCACTTGTATAATACTATCGAAACGGATTAATTATACTTTAATATACCATCATAGCCGAACATAATTTATACTACATGTAATAAAATCAATCCAAATTCCCCTTTCCAAAACATATATATTTTGTAACACCCCTAACTCGTGACCGACGCCGGTGTCGGACACGAGGGGTTAACGAGACAAATCCTCTTAAAGTACCGACCAATTTGGCATTTCTGGAGAGGCTGGAAAACTGCGTCACCGTCGCCTTAAAAATCATATCTCGAGTTCAAAAACTCGGAAACTGGTTTCGTAAATTTTCCCTGAATTTAGACTCATATACCCATCCATGGATTTATTTTTAGAATTTTTGGTTGGGCCAATTGGTACAGTTTATTAGTTAAAATCACCCATGTTACAGGGATCGACTGCTCTGACCTCCGCGCGTTACAACTTGAATATCTTTCTGTACAGGGCTTTAATACTGGTGCTGTTTGTTTCTAATGAAACTAGACTCAAAATGGAATCTGTACATATAAGGCATGACTCCTAATTCTTTCTGGATAATTTATGGTAAATTTTAAAAGTCGCGACAGGGGACCCAGAAATCGTTCTGGCCCTGTCTCACGAGAACTTTAATATCTCCCAGTATACTGCTCATATGGTCGTTTCGTTTCGTCCATATAAAAATAGATTCATCAAGGACCAGTTCCATAATTTACTCACTATTTAATTCTACTTCTACTATTTTTAGTGATTTTTCAATCTCATCTCACTGCTGCTGTCCGCAACAGTTACTGCAGTAGACTATGCCAATTTCATGAATTTTTCCTTGGCCTTAATCATCCATCATACATGACACAAATTATGGCCACCTTAACAAAATTTGAGTTTCTAAGACTCGTGGCTATAGGTTCTAGCATCCCACTCGACGACCACATAGGCCATTTTCACATGGCTTAAAGTTTACAACCCACAATTCGACAAAATATAATAGCCTATACATGCCAAATGTTCTTCAACAACAAAAACAATACCACAAGATTTCAGCGGTGTGATGACTTCAACGACGGTTCCGAGCACGCAACAATACGAGTCCAAGAGACCTAAAATGGGTGACAAGAAAACACCGAGTGAGTTTACAACTCAGTAAGTCATAAGCATTCGTCAATCCACTGATAAAGTTACTACTACATGTACAACAAATGAGGCTAGGTACTCGTCCATATCGAATCTATACCATAATACCTCGGACCTTTCGGTCCAATCTCGTACCAATTCATACATCCACATTTCATATTCTACACAACAAGATAATCAAGCATTTTACACATTAACTCATTTTCCAGCACAACCATACAATTTCAATCATCACATAGATTTAAGGCTTACCAAATTCAACCCCAAGCATGAACGTATTACCTATTCGTCATGAGCTCAAGGTACTTACCCGATCCGCTGTCCATACTCACTCGATGGAGACACACCCTCCATATAATTGTTCGATTGGAGATATTTATATATATATATAGAGTACGCACACAGTGCTTAATACTCGATTTCGCACACTTAGTGCCATGCGATTTAAGCCCGCACACACAGTGCCATGCCCTTGAGCTCGCACACTTAGTGCCATATATTTCCAGCATGCACACTTAGTGCCATATATTTCCAGCACGCACACTTAGTGCCAATCTCGTCACCGTACACGTATGTTCAAGACACTTAGTGCCGAAAGCAAACTTTCTACACATTTCACTATTTCTTTTACATTCAACAATTGTCATCACTCCATACACATACATTTTCATTTATATATATATATCATCCCATTAAACACAATTGCATAAATTTTACAATCATTTAAGCAATATCAAATACGTGCTTAATGACTTACCTCGTGTTGGGTAAAATAGTTCCAAGTCGGCTACTCGATGACCTTCGTCTTTCCCTTGCTTGATTCTCCTTCTTTAACTCCTTGAGCTTAATCAATAAATCACTAGTTTAACCATCTTGCTAAACATTCATAATTCAACTACACATGCATATGTATGCTTGTATATTCGGCAACCATTCTTACTAATCGCCCATTTGGTCGATTATACACCTAACCGAATATGCACCAAAACTTGATTCAACATTACCTACATACTCACTTTAATGGCGAATATATATATATGTACAATGTCAACTAACATCTTTTAATCACCTAATTTCATCTCATGAACATTTAATCAAATTTTCCCAATCTAGCATATATTTTCACATCCATTTGTAACATCATGTACAAACACATATACACATATATCAAAACACAAATTTTACCTATCATGCAACAAGCATAAATCGCACTTATGAGCATGCCATGGCCGAATACATCCCACACCATCCCCCTTTCAATTTTTGGTCATGGTTAAACAAAGAAAACTCCATGTCTTACTCAAGAATGCTAAAAGAAATTTCAAGAGTAGTCAATCCATCATTACATGTATCATCAACAAGCTTCACATTTAGCATGCAATGGCTTTAACACAATATCAACCTTGGCCAAATACCATTTCCATGGCATAACAAGGATTTGAACCATGGGCTAACATGAACATCAAGTTAGCAACTAAAACATGCATGAATCTCATGACACAACCTCAAACATACCTTAATCTTGACACAAGTATGACCAAATCTCCTTCTAGTTCTCTTCTAAACCAAGCATGAAGCAAAAATCCTTCCTTTTTCCCTTAGTATTTTCAGCCAAGATTTTGAGAATGGATGAACAATTTTTTCCTTTCTTTTCCTCTACTCACGGCAACAAAGGGGGGCATCCATGCTCATTTTTTTTCATTTCTTTATTTTTTTCTACATAATCCACTAACTAAACATGTTGGAAACATGTTCCCTTGCCCATATTCTTGTCATGGCCGGCCACTCACCTTAGGAAGTGGGTTATTTGACATGCAAGGACAACTATTTTCCCACATGTATTAATAGGCCACCTTACAATTGCCTAGCACATTTCTAAATTTTCTCACATAAGTCCTATTTGATAAAAATTCACTTACTATTAACAAAATCCAAACACGAAATTTTCACACATGCATATATACATATAATGAGCATCAATTATGATGGTTAATTATTATTATGACTCGGTTTGGTGGTCCCGAAACCACTTTCCGACTAGGGTCGATTTAGGGATGTCACATATTTTATACTCATGCCAAAAAAAACCATGACCGAATCACTTATAGATACTACCTAAGCCATCAACTATTTTAACACACAAACATTACTCAAAGATTACACTAGTTCACATTCGGCAAGTTTCACAACTACACAAGCCGAATTTTTTTTTTCATCTGAACTACTAATATGAACATTAAACTATATTAAACATCACCCATTTGCAAATTTTTCATTAAAACTTGAAAACAACATTCATTCTCTACAAAATTCATTTGTAGCCGTATACTAATATCATTACTAAATTCCAAATTTTAACATGGGCTAAGTAAGGAACTTAGTAATTAACTTAAAATAAGCTACCATTTCAAAATTTATCATAATTTGCTAACCTTGTTTCAAGCTTAAGATGACCGAAGGTCTTGCCCCTTTTCTCTCTTTTCAATCGGCCAAGAAGAACAAAGATGAAACTTTGTTTTCTTCACCTTTCTTTTTTTTTTATTCTTTATTTATTCATCTTTGAAAACACTGAAGCTCCCTTCAGCTGATCAAACAAATCATCAATATGCGGTAACGGATATTTATTCTTTATCATCACTTTATTCAACTGACGATAGTCGATGCACAATCTCATGGTTTCGTCCTTCTTTTTCACGAACAGTACTGGTGCACCCCAAGGTGAGAAACTCAGCCTAGCGAAACCTCTATCTGTCAACTCTTGCAACTGAGTATTCAATTCTTTCAATTCCATTGGTGCCATACGGTACGGCGCTATCGGAATTGGTGTAGTCCCAAGTACAAGTTCAATACCAAACTCTACCTCCCGAACAGGTGGTAACCCTGGCAATTCTTTAGGAAAAACATCTGGATACTCACAAACCACTGATACTGATTCAAGCTTCTTTTCTGATTCTTTACTATCAAGTACATACGCAAGATACGCTGCACACCCCTTTTTGACATATTTCTAAGCCAACATCGAGGATATAACTGCTAGTAACCTGTTCATATCAATAGACTCTACTCGGATTATCTCATCATTTGCACATCTCAAATCAATAATCTTTCTTTTGCAATTCACAACTGCATCATGAACGGTCAACCAATCCATACCAAGAATAACATCAAATTCATTAAACGATAAAAGTATCAAATCGGCCGGAAAACAGGAACCTCGGATTATCAGGGGATATTTCCTGCACACTTTGTCGACTAATATATATCGACCCAAGGGATTTGACACTCGGATTACGAACTCAGTAGACTCAACAGGTAGAGTCTTACTGGATGCTAAAGTCTCACATACATATGAATGAGTAGAACCAGGGTCAAACAAAGCAATCACATCAGTATCAAAGAGAGTGAAAGTACCGGTAATAACATCAGGCGAAGAAGCATCCTCGCGTGCGCGTATAGCATAAGCTTTAGCAGGAGCACGAGCCTCGGATCTGGTTGTAGCATCTCTAGACCCTCTCTGACCGCCACTAGCATTCCCCGTATTCCTAGGTGGTCTACCTCGTGCTGTAGTACTCGGTTTCCCACTCTAGTTCATATTTTGCTCGGATAATCTCGGGCAGTCTTTAATTAAATGGTCGGCTGACCCGCATTTATAACAGGAGCAGTCATGAAATCTACAACTCCTCGACTGCCATTTACCACAATACTTGCACTCTGTTCTGTCCCGACGATCGTTTCCAACACTGGGGGTCGATTATGTTCTTGTCTGGAAAAGCCCGAAGTGTCTTTAGTTCGACCTGAATCCTTTTTAAATTTCTTCGTGATCTTTGAAAGGGCTTTCCAAGATCTCTTCTGTAACTCTCTTACTCCCACCTCAGCTTTTCTTTTCTCTTTACTAAGCTCTTCGGCCTTGCAAGCTCGCTCGAAAAGTATTACAAATTCTCTGATTTCGAGAATGCCAACATACAATTTTATCTCTTCATTCAATCCATCTTTGAAATGTTTACACATTATAGCTTCTGAAGTAACACATTCTCGGGCATACCAGCTAAGCCTCACAAATTTTCGTTCATAGTCAGTAACCAACATAGAACCTTGTTTAAGTTCAACAAATTCTTTCCGTTTCTGATCAATAAATCTCTGCTGATATACTTTTTCCGAAACTCGGTTTGGAAGAACTCCCAAGTCACTCGCTCTTTGGGCACAACAGAAATCAACGTATTCCACCAATAATAGGTAGAATTACGTAGCAAAGATATAGCACATTTTAAGCATTCATCGGGTGTGCAAGATAGTTCATCAAACACTCGGATAGTGTTGTCCAACCAAAATTCAGCTTGCTCAGCATCATCGCTATCTGTAGCCTTAAATTTAGTAGCCCCGTGCTTTCTAATTCTGTCAACCGGGGGCTTATTTAACCTCGTCTGATCAGTTACCGGAGGTATCGTAGGTGCAGGGGGTGTACTATTTGGGAGTGGGGGTTGTGGAACAGCCTATCTAGCCTCATCGTTCTGATTACTTGCAATAGGTTGAGAGTCCATCGGCGCTGTCTCATGCGCGGGAGCAGGCGCTACACTCTCAACATCATCAGCTATCGCTCGATTGGGATCGGGATCCATTACTATAAGAAAACACATTTTTAATTGTCAGAATTCATCATACTATCTTATTAATACTACATGGCATGTATAACTAGACTCAAACACTCTACGTTAGTCCTACAATCGACTAACGCGTAGCTCTGATACCAATAAATGTAACAGCCCAAGCCTAAGTTCGATCGCCGGTTTAAGCGATAAGGTATTATTGAGCTAAACACTTAATTTTTCATTCGTAAAATTAGCAATAAAAGCATAAATTTAGCTGAATATATATACCGAATCTTGAGTTATAAATGCCATTTACATATGGCCAAAATATTTACAATTACAAAACATATTCGTCAACAGCCTAATCTATACATGCCATATTGAGACCAAAATATAACTGTACCAAAAAGATCGATAGTATGAAGAATTGCTGACGATCCCCGAGTCGGTGGCCAAAGTCAACAATCTATAAAATAGAGAAATAAGAAATAGTGTAAGCTTTCGACGCTTAGTAAGTTTTAAGCAATTCATACTATTAAAACTTGTCATTAAAATTGAACATTGAGTATCACAAAACTTGTATTCTAATTGGAATTCACTTTACCAAATATACACCAGTACATTAGTTACAAAACCCCTTGGCCGAATATGTATGTATGTATACATAAGAAATTTCTTGCACATATTTCACTATTTACAAAGATTATACTAATACCTTTAATCACATTCTTTCATATGATGACTTACATTAACCAATTATATTGTTGTCTTATCCTCAAATACCGAATTCATTCACACACATATATATCGTTCTTTGATACTAGTAAATCACTTAGAAATCAATTCAAATATGAGCACATAACACGAACCTTAACATGTAAAATATATAATACTTACGCAACGATGTTTACCACTGACATTCGAAGTCACAATCTTACTTAACATACTGGCATCGGTTCTGTCAAATCTTAGAGCTTGGAATACATTACTAGCATAAGCCTGCGGGTCTTTAACCCGAATATTTTGCAGCACATAGCCTGCGGACCTCAAGTCCAGATATATTTCTAGCATATAGCCTACAGATCTCATGTTCGGATATTTTTCCAGCATATAGCCTGCGGGTCTTTAACCCGAATATTTTTCCAGCATATAGCCTGCGAACCTCATGTCCGGATATATTTTCAATCTTATACATATTTGATCATATTTTAACACATCTCAGTCATCTTATCACTTGATAGCCGTATATTACATTCAAATATAAACTCGATACGCACATAATCATTCACATTTCAGCTCAATGGTTATATCTCATATCACTCATTCTCTTCACCATTTAATCTTAAATTCAAAGTGACCATCAAACTATAAGTCATATACATGCATTATCAATTATACATCTTAATTCAAGTGCAAGCCAAAGATCGTAATTTACCTACTATACTCTTATAATGGCATCATCAATTATATACTAAAGGAAACTACTTAAAACTTACTTGGATATTTTGAGCATTCTTGGATAATCTACTCGATCGCTTTCTCCTTTCCCTTATCTGATTTAGACCCCCTTTGCTCTTGAGCTTAATTAAAACAAAATAAATTTATTTAAATTACTTACTCAATTTTACTTCTTAGCAGTCACATTTGACAATCATATAAAACTCCAATACATAATATATTTTATAAAATATGTCATGAATCGGTTTCATACTTATTTAATCAATATCTAATTCACATCCACAAACAAGGATTCATGTAACTTATCATGTTTTCATATGCATGAATTCAACCATACATCCGATTGTCACTATAAGTACATGGTACATGCATAAGACACATATACATATATTCATACCTATATATGACTATCAAAAATTAATCATTTACCACATTACTTATTGCCATTTATCAACAATGTCGTACACAAACACATACATACTCATATGCATATGATCTATTTATGATTAATATATAACCTAGTCAGCCCTAACTATGCAAACTTAACCTTCATATTCAATTCCATTTCATGACCTAATTTACATGTATTCATGTTAAATGTGTATATTATGACCCCATCCTTAAAATAAGTTTAATATAAAGTTTACCACTTAAATTCAGACAAATCAAATCATATGCATACATGATATACACTTACTAATATACCAAACACATACTTAACCTTAACGAAACAAAACACATTGCTTAGTCATTAAACTACTCACAAACCACATACAACATTTGTCAATTAATAATCATATTTATTTAACCAATACACTTCTACTTATTTTTATTTATCACTTGTATAATACTATCGAAATGGATTAATTATACTTTAATATACCATCATACCCGAACATAATTTATAATACATGCAATAAAATCAATCCAAATTCCCCTTTCCAAAACATATATATTTTATACTCATGCAAAAAAAAAACCATGACCGAATCACTTATAGATACTACCTAAGCCATCAACTATTTTAACACACAAACATTACTCAAAGATTACACTAGTTCACATTCGGCAAGTTTCACAACTACACAAGCCAATTTTTTTTTTTCATCTCAACTACTAATATGAATATTAAAGTATATTAAACATCACCCATTTGCAAATTTTTCATCAAAACTTGAAAACAACGTTCATTCTCTACAAAATTCATTTGTAGCCGTATACTCATATCATTACTAAATTCCAAAATTTTAACATGGGCTAAGTAAGGAACTTATTAATTAACTTAAAATAAGCTACCATTTCAAAATTTATCATAATTTACTAACCTTGTTTCAAGCTTAAGATGACCGAAGGTCTTGCCCCTTTTCTCTCTTTTCAATCGGCCAAGAAGAACAAAGATGAAACTTTGTTTTCTTCACCTTGCTTTTTTTTTATTCTTTATTTATTCATCAATATTATAAAAATTATAAAGCCATTTAGTTGCCTTAAAACTAATAAATAATACATATATATTGTCATAAACATCAACATGGCCGGCCACTATAAACAAAAAGGAACATTTGACATGCAAGTCCAAACTCTTTAAAACATGCATTAATAAACCACTTATAAATTTACCTATCAAATTTCAAAATTTTCTCACATAAGTCCTATTTAATAATTTCACATACAATTGACAAAATTACAGTATGAAACTTTCACACATGCACGTTCACATATAATAAGCATCGAATATGACGGTTAATTATTTTTACAACTCAGTTTTGTGGTCTTGAAACCACTTTCCGACTAAGGTCAAATTAGGGCTGTCACAGGCTGATACAATATGACCTAGAAAACCAACTTCTTGCAACCAGAACTCACATTTACTAAATTTCGCATACAACTGTTTATCTCGCAGAATCTGTAGCACTAATCTCAGATGCTCGGCATGTTCAGATTCATCACGTGAATAAATCAATATATCATCAATGAATACAACAACAAATTGATCTAGATACGGTCTAAAAATTCTATTCATCAAATCCAAAAAGATAGTAGGTGCGTCAGTCAATCCAAAAGGCATAACTAAGAATTCATAGTGGCCATACCTCGTTTAGAAAGCAGTTTTCGGCATGTCTGAGTCTTTCACTCATAACTGATAATAGAGTGATCTCAAATCTATTTTTTAAAACACACCAACCCCTTTCAACTAATCAAACAAATCATCAATTCGGGGCAGAGGGTACTTATTCTTGATAGTCACTTTGTTTAACTGACGATAATCTATACACATTCTCATCGTACCGTCTTTCTTTTTCATGAATAGAACTGGAGCACCCCATGGTGAGAAACTTGGTCTAGAAAATCCTCTATCAGTCAATTCTTGCAACTGAGACTTTAATTCTTTTAGTTCGGTCAGAGTCATTCTATATGGAGCTA
Organism: Gossypium arboreum; assembly: GCF_025698485.1. Lineage (NCBI taxonomy): Eukaryota > Viridiplantae > Streptophyta > Magnoliopsida > Malvales > Malvaceae > Gossypium > Gossypium arboreum. The sequence continues at coordinate 16,314,106 of NC_069082.1, forward strand.
TTGAAATCGGAGTAGTACCTGGTACCAATTGAATGCCAAACTCTACTTCTCTAATTGGAGGTAAACCCGGAAGTTCTTCAGGAAATACATAAGGGAACTTACACACAACAGGTATTGATTCAACTTTCTTTTCTGACACAAATTGATCTAGATACGGTCTAAAAATTCTATTCATCAAATCCATAAAGATATTAGGTGCGTCAGTCAATCCAAAAGGCATAACTAAGAATTCATAGTGGCCATACCTCGTTTAGAAAGCAGTTTTCGGCATGTCTGAGTCTTTCACTTATAACTGATAATAGAGTGATCTCAAATCTATTTTTGAAAACACACCAACCCCTTTCAACTAATCAAACAAACCATCAATTCGGGGCAGAGGGTACTTATTCTTGATAGTCACTTTGTTTAACTGGTGATAATCTATACACATTCTTATCGTACCGTCTTTCTTTTTCATGAATAGAACTGGAGCACCCCATGGTGAGAAACTTGGTCTAGAAAATCCTCTATCAGTCAATTCTTGCAACTGAGACTTTAATTCTTTTAGTTCGGTCAGAGTCATTCTATACGGAGCTATTGAAATCAGAGTAGTACCTGGTACCAATTCAATGCCAAACTCCACTTCTCTAATTGGAGGTAAACCCGGAAGTTCTTCAGGAAATACATAAAGAAACTTACACACAATAGGTATTGATTCAACTTTCTTTTCTGACACTCTCGAATCAATCAGATATGCAAAATAAGCTTCACAACCCTTTCAAATACTCAAAGCTTTCATTGAAGATATAATAGTAGGCAATCCAATCAAATCACTAGATTCAATTCTGACTATTTCATCATTCTTGCATCTCAAATCAATAGTTTTTCGTTTGCAGTTCTCAATAGCATCATGCAAAGTTAAACAATCCATACCCATAATTATATCAAATTCATCAAAAGGTAATAGCATTAGATTAGCCGGAAAACAAGTGTCTAGAAACATTAACGGGCAATTCATGCGGACTTTATCAACCAAAACACATCTGCCTAGGGGGTTCAAAACTCTAATTACAAATTCAATAGACTCTACAAGCAAAGTCTTATTGTTCACTAACTTCAAACATATATATGAATGTGTCGATCCAGGATCTATCAAAGCAATCACATAAGTATCATAAAGAGTAAATGTACCTGTAATCACATTTGGTGATGAAGCTTCCTCGCGAGCTCGAATAGCATAGGCTCTGGCAGGTGCACGAGCCTCAGATCTAACAGTTGTATCTTTTGTTCCTCTTTGACTACCACTTACATTTCCCGTATTTATGGAAGGTCTACCACGAGAAGCATTGCCACTTGGTCTCAGATTCTGAACATTATCTTTTTTAGCTAAATCTGGGAAATCTTTTATAAAATGATTTCGTGAACCAAAACTGTAACAAGCTCAGTTATTATTCTTTCTCCAGCATTCTCCATAATGTCGTCTTCCACATTGATCACATTCAGGCTTTTCATTCTTTACACTATCAACACTGGCAACAGACGTAGCTGGAGCTCTGAAATTCGATTGCAATCTAGCACGATCTCTGTTTGAATGTCCTACACTAGTCTTTGGACGACTACTATCATCTCTAAACTTCTTTGATCCAGATTGAAATGATTTTCCCAATGAACTCTTTCGTATATCTCTAGCTTCAAAATCAGTTTTTCTTTTCTTTTTCCCGAGATCTTCAGCTTTACATGCTCATTCAACAAGCACTACAAATTCTTTGATTTCCAAAATCCCAACTAACAGATTAATATCTTCGTTAAAGCCATCCTCGAATCGATAGCACATTATTGCTTCTGTAGATACACATTCGCGAGCATACTGACTTAACCTTACAAATTCCCGCTCATATTCTATGACAGACATACAGCTTTGTTTAAGTTCGAGAAACTCTTTGCAGTTCTGATTGATGAATCTCTAACTGATATATTTCTTTCAGAATTCAGCTTGGAAGAAATCCCAAGTAACCCGTTCACTCGAAACCACAGATGTCAAAGCCTTCCAGCAATGGTACTCAGTTTCTCTCAGAAGGGAAACAACACATTTTATACATTCCTCAGGACTCAAAGACAATTCGTCAAACACTCTTATTGTGTTCTCTAACTAGAATTCGGCTTTTTTAGCATCATCACTCATTGTAGCTCGGAACTCTTCAGCCCCATATTTTCTAATCTTATAAACTGGTGGTCTACTTTAATTGAACCGGATTCACTGGTGGAATAACAGGAACTTGAGGAGGATAAACCGGGGGTGGAGGTTGTTGTACAGCCAAATTGGTTCTAATATATTGGGTGAACCAATCATTCATCATTTAATAGAAGGCTTTTTAGCCTCACCATCATGGCTACTCGTAGCCAGTCGAGAATCAGCTTGCATCGTCCCTTGCACGGGAGTAGGCGTATTGCTTTCAATGTCATCTGCTACGACTCTTTTGGGATCCATTTTCTATATAAAAGCAGATTTCAATGTCAGGATTTATCACACTATCGCAGTTTCAAAATATCACATGTATAGCTAGACTTACAAACACTATGGTAGTCTTAGAATTGACTAAACCATAGCTCTAATACCAATGAAATGTAACACCCCTAACCCGTAACCGTCGTCAGAAAAGGTTAAGAGGCATTATCGAACTCACAACACAGATCCGAACAACCACAGAAGAAAAATCATCCCAATTCAATAAAATATAGATCATACATGTTTAACACAAACTTTAAACAATCATACGGGATCTAAATCATCAATTCATAATTTGATAACATCAGGAAGTTTCAAGACTTAGAAAAATTTTCAACTTTTAAAAGGTCACACGCCCGTGTGAATAGGCCGTGTGCCTGAGCCGTGGTGAAACAGGGCATACATACTAAATTGACCACACGGCCACAAGACACGCCCAAGTGCCTTGGCAGTGGTCGAGCTTGACTTGGGCACACGGCTAACCATACGACCGTGTGCCTTGGCCGTGCTTGAGCCTGACTTACAATTGTAGGGTACCCTAAGAGACACACGGCCGTGCAACATAGCCATGTGTCGCACACGGCTGAGACACGCCCGTGTCTCTGCCTATATAAACAAAAATAGGCCATTTGAATAGCCAAATTGCCACCCCAATTTGGGTCAACCTACAATCAAAGAAGCAAGCCTATATGCACAACCAATTCAGCCAATTTTTATGCCAAAACACACATCATTTATACCATAACATTGTCAACTATTTACATAATCACGAACCTTAGCAATACATGCCAAACATAAGGCAAGGTCATATCAAAACATTTCTTTCCATACATTATTCTATCTCATACTAAAACTTACCAAAACTTACCAACATATACCATTTCCTTTAACCAAATAAAACATACCACAATTGCATATTATCAATATATATCATATACTATTATCAAAATATAGTTTCAAACATGAGCTAGCCCAATCACATGACTAAATATATACATCACAAAACATAATCCCATAACTACTAGTCTATACATGCCATGCTTTAACATATACATTTTCAAAAATACCAAAATGAGATTCGATAGTGTGGTGACGATCCTTGATGATCTCCTAGCTCATAGTAGCTTCGATATCTAAAAACAATACAAACACACACAAAGTAAGCTTTCAAAAGCTTAGTAAGCTCGTACCAAAAACATCGACAATATATAAAATATGAAACATCGACACATAAGTACTTATAAATTCTCAACTCATCCATCAAGTCCATGCCAACACCAACCATATGTTTATACCAATTCAATAATTTTTTTATGCATTTTACCATCTACCACATAGATATTATACTTACCTGAACATTCCCGTATTCATTCGTTTTCATTCTCACCTCTTGTTCGGATATTTTAAGACTTTCCAAAGTTCACCAATGCTTTAAACATCCGCACACTTAGTGCTTTAAGGATTAGCCGAAGCTTTAATAATTCCAAACACTTAGTGCCATCTCTATTAACCGAAACCATTTTGGTATCATACACTTAGTGCCTCATATTGTCGAAGCTAATTTAAATCGCACACTTAGTGTCAAATACCGTTGGTTTCTCATCGTATTCATCGAACCAATATATATACAATCTATGCATAATCAAACAGCAAAATATACTTATAACATCATGTTTTACGTATGAACTTACCTCGTACTCTGAATTGTCGACTCTAATCGTCTACCCTATAATCTTCGACTTCCCTTAGTCTAAGTCCGTATTCCTCTTTCTTGATCTATATGTATTCAAAATTAACCCTTTTATTCACTAAATCATTCAAACCAATCCATTCACACACAATTAGGGCATTTTACAAACTAGTCCTCACATTTTCACATTTCGACACTTTAGTTCCTAGTTTACAAAATCACAAAATACACAAAATTTGCTTGTAAACAAGCTGATTTGAATTTTCTTAGCTCTCATATAAGTCCATACATTTCATTTATTTCATATTTTAGTCCCTCAAAATAACATTTTTACAATTTAGCCCAAATTATTCAATTTCATCAAAAATTCAAAGACAACACATGTAAACCCAACATCAAGCTTTCATATTTCGACATATAACATCACAAATCTCATGAATCCATTCATGGCACATTTCAAATTCATCAACAAAATCAGAAATTGAGGCATGGGTTCGATAACATACAAAGCAACCATTACAAAAACGTAGAAATTATCAAAAACTGAACAAACTCATACCTTAATCAAACCAAACCATAGCCAAACCCTAGCAACCTTTTATATTTTATTTTTCCTTTGATTTTTCGACAAAACAATATGAAAATGGCTTTATTTTATGTTATGTTTTATTTAACATATGTTTAATATGTTAATGACCATAATACCCTTTTAATAAACCATTCAAAAACACATATAATAAGGTCGTTTATGTCCATTATCAAAGTGAATGGCATAAAATTCACATAAGGACCTATCAATTATAAATCCAAGTAAAAAAGGCACTTTTAACATCTAGCACATAGCTTTTAATTTTACGCGATTAGGTCCTTTTTCAAAATTAAACACAAAATTGATTAAATTTTCAAACGAAACTTTCACACATGCTAATTCACACATCATGAATACGGAGAATAATATTTAACTCATATATGTGGTCCCGAAACCACTATTTCAACTAGGGTCTAAACTAGACTTTTACAAAGTGTGTTCTAATAATAGAGTGTACGTAACGCCCCCGTACCCGAGACCATCGCCGGAGTCAAGCACGAGGTGTTAACGGACATAATTCATTAATTAAACAACTCAAACAATTTATTTTTAAAATTTCCAGACAAGCTGGCTAATTGCGTCACAGTCGCTTAAAAATTCATAACTCAAGTTCCGAAACTAGAAATTAAGATCCGTAAATTTTTCCTAAAGGTAGACTCATATATCTATCTACTACATTTTTTTCTAGAATTTTTAGTCGGGCCAATTAGTACAATTTATTAGTTTAAGTCTCACCTGTTTCAGGGTTTGGCTACTCTGACCCCTGTGCACTACGGATCAAATTTCTTTCTGTACAGAAATCCAATAACTATTCTGTTTGTTTCACTTAAAAATATACTCAATAAGAAAACCATACATATAAATTGTGAGTCCTAATTATTTTTTACACAAATTATGGTGAATTTCTAAAGTCAAAACAGGGAATCCAGAAATTGCTCTGACCTTGTTTCACCAAAACGTAAATATCTCATAAAATACAACTCTTTTACCTATTTTTCTCTTCCACATGAAAATATATTCATTAAGCTTCAATTCCATATTTTATTCGTCATCTAATTCTATCTCTACTATTTTTAGTGATTTTTCAAACTCAAGTCACTGCTGCTGTGTGATTCTGTTTTATAGCCAATTTCACCATTTTATGGATTTCTATAGATTAGTTAGCACATAAAGCATATGTGTTAACAAATATAATCTCGATTAGCCACTCCAATAGGTAATCATTCTCAAACATTTCCATGCCATCCATGACCTATATCATAAGGTTATATACACAAAAAGATTATAATGTTATACATGCCATATTCCCAAAATATGCAAGCCACCATATCGAGATGGTCCGTTGATAGTGTGAGCATGCCTCCGACCGTCCTGATCTACAAATCGGCTTGTCAAAACTACAAGGAATGGAAGAGAGGGAGTAAGCATAAATGCTTAGTAAGTTCATATGCAAATAAAAAATAACTTAACAAAGCAATTATACCAACCAACATTAGCATAATGTAACACCCCCTACCCGAGTCCGTTACCGGAATCGAACACAAGGTGCACACAGACTTAACTTAATTATTTTCACAGTCCATTTAGAAATTTCCAGACAAAATTTGGTTCTTTGCATCACTTGTCGCCTTAAAAATCATATCTTGAGTTTCAAAGCTCGAAAATCAGTTTCGTAATTTTTCCCTGAAACTAGACTCATATGTCCATCTACATATTTTTTCTAGAATTTTTGGTCGGGCCAATTAGTACAGTTTATTAGTTAAAGTCTCCCCTATTACAGGGATCGACTACACTGACCTTCACGCATTACGACTTGGATATCTCCCTGTACAGGGCTTCAATACTGATTCCGTTTGTTTCTATAGAAACTAGACTCAAAGAGGAATCTATACATATATGGCATGACTCCTAATTATCTCTGGTTAATTTAAAATGAATTTCCAAAGTCGGAACAGGGATTCCAGAAACCGTTCTGGCCCTGTTCCACGAAAACCTAAATATTTCTTAACATATAACTCATATGACCGTTTCGTTTCTTCCATATGAAAGTAGATTCATCAAGGTTCATTTACATAATTTATTCACTATTTAATTCCATCCCTACTATTTTTAGTGATTTTTCACATCCACATAATTGCTGCTGTCAGCATCTGCCCTTGAGGTAGACTTTACCTATTTCATAATTTCCATGATTCAATTAGCCCTTTTTGCATACATGGCACAAAGAATGATCATGATTAGCCATTCCAATGGCTAATAGTTTCAACATTTCCATACCTCTTAATGAACAACATACAAAATGATTATGATACCATGCCAAAGTGTATATAAGCCATTTTCGCATGGCTATCAAATTTATACAAAATCCAAGGGTCTATGACCAACAAACGAAAGAGTAGTCCTATACATGCCATTTCAAAGCTCAACCAAAATTTGTACCAAAGGGGCTTTGATAGTGTGGGAGACTTCGACTTCCAAAAATCCGAGTCCGATGGTGACGAGCCAAAATCTATAAAGCAGAGAACAAATAAGCGGAGTAAGCAATTTATGCTTAGTAAGTTTTGAGCAAGGATTCAAGCACAACAAAAGCATAGCATTCATATAGCTAAGCGGATAATTTCATATGCACACATTCTCAATATCATTCTACTTCACATTACCAACCCTTATGTTCATACACAAAAGATCAACTTAGCCAAAGGCGGTAGCTCGTTTATCAACCGGCGAATACTTATTTGTAAGGGCTCAACTAATTCAAAGCACATACGAACATACCTCATTGCTGGAATTTTTGCAAGCGTATTAACTGAAATTTTACAGAAGATTGCTCTTTCCCGAATCACGTACCTTGGATTTTATCCGAATATAGCGACTTCGCTCAAAAGCCTTGGGACATAGCCGGTTATAATAGCTCGCACAAATGCCTTGGGACTTACCCGGTTTTGGTAACTCGCACAAATGCCTTGGAATTGACCCGGATTTAGTCACTTAGCACAAAAGCCTTCGGGACTTAGCCGGATACCATTGAATAACCAAGCACATATATCAACAAATCATAACACATTCTTATTACATTCTCAATACCAAAGCTCCAACACAAGTTACTTATCATATTTACAATTTCGGCTCAATAGCCACACACAAAGAGCATGATTTCAATTTGCTTAACACATGATCTAATCAAATCATAATCTAAGTTCCATTACTCGAAAACTTACCTCGGATGTTGTCGAATGATTCCGATGGCTATTCGACCACTTTTTCCTTCCCTTTATCGGATTTAGCTCCCCTTTGCTCTTGAGCTTAATTTAACAAATAAATTGATTTAATCATTTGAGCATCGAAAGAGGAATTCAAGGTACTTAGCCCACATATTTTCATTAGACATTAAAGTCACATATGTACGGAAATCATGAATCAAACTCAACACATTAGTTAGTACTCTCCTTAGCCGAATTTTCCAAGCCAAGAATAGGCATCAATATGCTTGCCTCTAACCGAATGCATGCACACCAATCCCCTCATGTGGCGAATATGCATGTCCATGTTGAGGCCAATTATACACTTAATACCACACATAAAGCGGCATACATTTTACTAACTAACGATTCCATATTGTAACTCAATACGCATCAATCATTTACTTCATAACGAAACATCATCATATGAAAATATATACCTTGAGATAGTATATATGTCATACCAATACATCATGTGCAAACATATATATATATATGCTAGAGCCGAATCTCAAAGTTGATTATAACTAAACATGAACATAAATCCAAAACACAAATCTTACCTACCATGCAATAAGCATAAATTATACTTATGGATGTACCATGGCGAATACATCACAACACCATACCATTTCAATTTTGGTCATGGTTAAACAAAGAACTTAATGTCTCACTCAAAAATGCTAAAAAGAAAGTCCAAGAGCCATCAATCCACCATCACATGTATCATTAGCAAGCTTCATATTTAACATGCAATGGCATTAACACAAAATCCACCTTGGCGAACACCACCCCCATGACATAGCAAGGATTTGAACCATGGGCTAATTAGAACTCAAGCTAGCAACTAAAAACATGCATAAATCTCATGGCACAACCTCAACATACCTTAATCTAGATACAAGTATGGCCAAACCTCCTCCTAATCCTCTTCCAAACCAAGCATGAAACAAAAACCCCTTCCTTCTTCCTTAGAATTTTCAGCTCAAAGAAATGAAAAAAAGGATGAACAACAATTTTTTTTTCTCTCTTTTCTTCAACTCACGGCAATGGGGGGGGTAACACACACATTCTTTTTTTTTTTCTTCCCTTTCATTATTCAATTCCCATGCTCATTATTTTATTTTTTTCTTACATACACCATTGTCACAACATGTTTCATGACATGTTTTGCCCATAATCCCTTGTCATGGCCGGCCACTAGCTATTAGGGGGTGGGAAATTTGACATGCAAGTCCTCCCTTTTGATTACATGCACTATTAGGTCCTTATAGATTAGCCTATCACATTTCAAAAGTGTCACACAAGTCCTAATATCTAAATTCACATGCAATCGACTAAATCGAAGCTTGAAATTTTCACACATTCATAAATACATATTCTAGACAAAAAATATTACGTTCAAACATTTCGATGACTCGGTTTAGCGGTCCCGAAACCACTTCCCGACTAAGGTCAATTTTGGGCTGTCACAACTCTCCCCCACTTAAGAAATTTTCGTCCCCGAAAATCTTACCGGTAAATAGGTTTGGGTAACGCTTTTTCATAGAGTTCTCGGGTTCCCAAGTAGCTTCTTCCATCCCGTGTTTGAGCCATAACACTTTTACTAACGGAACCCTTTTGTTTCGCAACTCCTTCACTTCACGAGCTAGGATACGAATCGGTTCTTCTTCATAACTCATATCGGTTTGAATTTCAACCTCTGATAGACTAATTACGTGCGACGGATCAGATCTATAACATTAAAGCATCGAAACATGAAAGACGTCGTGAATCTTTTCAAGTTCAGGGGGCAAAATCAAACGATACGCAACTGGACCGACTTGTTCGGATATCTCATATGGCCCGATGAACCTCGGACTCAATTTGCCTTTACGGCCAAATCTGAGTATCTTTTTCCAAGGCGAAACTTTAAGAAACACTTTATCTCCCACCTAATACTCAATGTCTTTTCGTTTCAGATCCGCGTACGACTTCCGACGATCGGAGGCTATCTTGATTTTCACGGATTACTTTTACTTTCATTCAGCATCTTTAATCAAATCCACTCGAAAATTTTGCTTTCACCGAGCTCGGTCCAAAACAATGGTGTACGGCATTTACGCCGTACAAGGCCTCGTAAGGCGCCATCTTAATACTTGATTGAAAACTATTGTTGTAAGTGAATTCAATCAAAGGTAAATACCGCTCCATGAACCATCGAACTCGAGGATGCAACATCTTAACATATCCTCAAGTATCCGAATTATCCGCTCGGATTGACCATCGGTTTGGGGTGAAAGGCGGTCTTTGAAATGCAACTTGGTACCCAAAGCTTCTTGCAATTTCTTCCAAAATCGCGAGGTGAATCTCGGATCTCTATCCGACACAATGTAAATCGGTACCGTGTAATCTCACAACTGAGAAACGTACAATTCAGCTAGTTTATCCAATGAAAATCCGTGACGACGGGATAAAGTGAGCCGACTTAGTCAGTCTATCCACAACAACCCAAATCGCATCCTTCTTACTTGCTAACAATGGCAGTCCGGACACAAAGTCCATTGTGACTTAATCCCATTTCCACTCGGGTATCGTGATCGGCTGAAGTAACCCTAAAGGCACTTGATGTTCCGCTTTCACTTGTTGACATATTAAACATCTCGAAACAAAGTCGGAGATGTCTCGTTTCATACCATGCCACCAAAATCGACGTTTCAAATCGTTGTACATCTTCGTACTCCCCGGGTGAATTGACATTCGGCTACAATGGGCTTCGTTCAGAATCATCGAAATGAGTTCAATTCCTTGGAACACAGACGACTTCGAACCTCAAACAATCATCATCATCAATTTGAAACTCCGATTCCTTGTTCGGAACACACTCAGCCCGTTTTGCAACCAACTCATCGTCAACTTTCTGAGCTTCACGAATTTGATGAGTCAATAATGGTTTGGCCTTTAATTCGGCTATTACCACATTGTCGGGTAGAATAGACAAGTGTACATTCATCGCTCGTAAAGCAAACAGTGATTTTCGGCTTAAGGCGTCCGCAACCATATTAGCCTTTCCCGGGTGATAATCAATGACAAGCTCATAATCTTTTAACAACTCGAGCCAACGTCTTTGTCGCAGATTGAAGTCTCTTTGAGTCATCAAATATTTGAGACTTTTGTGATCCGAGAATACATGGCACTTCTCCCCAAATAGGTAGTGTCGCCATATTTTCAAAGCGAATACGATGGCAGCTAGTTCGAGATCATGGGTCGGCTAATTTTTCTCATGTGGCTTTAATTGTCTCGACGCATAGGCCACAACTCGACCTCCTTGCATCAATACGCAACCCAACCCAAGTAGGGAGGCGTCACTATAGATGACAAACTCTTTGCACGATTCGTTTGCACTAAAATTGGAACTTAGTCAAATAAGTTTTCAGTTGATCAAAACTTTTCTAACATTTTTCCGTCCATTCGAACTTAACATCTTTTGAAGTAGCCGTCATGGGTGTGGCTATCATCGAAGCCTTTCACAAACCGTCGGTAAGTAAGCAAGTCCCAAAAACTCGAACCTCGGTAATATTTCTGAGGCTTCCAGTTAAATCTGGCTGAAATTTTGCTCGGGTCGACTCGAATACCGATCGGCGCAGATACCACATGACCCAAGAAGCTAACCTCCCTTAACCGTAACTCACACTTACTGAACTTAGCATATAATTGCTTATCCCGTAGTATTTGCAACACTAATATCAGGTGTTCAGCATTTTCGGTCTCATCTCTTGAATAGACCAGGATGTCATCAATGAACACAACTACGAACCGGTCCAAATACTGTCTGAAGATCTGATTTATCAAATCCATAAATACCGCAGGGGCATTAGTGAGCCCAAACGGCATCACTAAAAATTCGTAATGACCGTACCTTGTTCTGAAAGCAGTTTTGGGTACATTCGAATCTCGAATCCGCAACTGATAATAACCCGATCTCAAATCTATCTTTGAAAACACTGAGGCTCCCTTTAGTTGATCAAACAAATCATCAATACGCGGTAACGGATATTTATTCTTTTTCGTCACTTTATTCAGCTAATGATAGTCAATACACAACCTCATGGTTCCGTCCTTCTTTTTCACAAACAATACTGGTGCACCCCATGGTGAGAAACTTGGTCGAGCGAAACCTCTATCCGTCAATTCTTGTAACTGAGCTTTCGACTCCTTTAATTCGGTTGGTGCCATACGATACGGAGCTATCGAAATTGGCGTAGTCCCAGGTACAAGCTCAATACCAAACTCTATCTCCGAACAGTGGCAAACCGGGTAATTCTTGGGAAAAACATCCGGTATTCGCAAACCACCGCAGACTCGGTTTTATTTCTAACTCCTTATCATCAAGTACATACGCAAGGTATGCTTCGCACCCTTTCTTACATATTTCGGGCCAACATTGATGATATTACGGTGGCAACCCTTTTAAGTCCGTAGACTCAACTCGAATCATCTCGTTATTTGCACCTCAAATCCATAGTCTTGCTTTTGCAATTCACAACCGCATCATGCACGATCAACCAATCCAAACCAAGAATAACATCAAATTCATCAAAGCGGCAAAAGCATCAAGTCCGTAGAAAAACAGAACCTCGAATTACTAAGGGCATTTCTTACACACTTTGTCAACAAGCACGTAACGACCCAAGGATTTGACACCGAATTACGAACTCAGCAGACTCAATAGGTAAAGTCTTCTTTGGATGCTAAGGTTTCGCATATATAAGAATGAGTAGAACCGGGGTCAATCAAAGCAATCACATTAGTATCAAAGAGAGTGAAAGTACGGTAATAACATCCGGCGAGGAAGCATCCTCGCGTGCGCAGATTGCATAAACCCTAGCAGAGCGCGAGCCTCGGATCTGGTCGTAGCATCTCTAGATCCTCTCGACCAACACTAGCGATGGTAGCGCCGGTTTCCCACTCGATCTACATTCTGCTCGGACAACCTCGGGCAATCTTTAATGAAGTGGTCAACTAATCCGCACTTGTAAGGAGCGGTCACGGAATCTACAACTTCGAATGCCATTTGCCACAATGTCGACACTTCGTTACGTCTCGACGTTCATTCCCAACACCGGCGATCAAGTGCCTCGTGTACCCATAGGGGTCGATCACGATCTCGTCTAAAAGGCCCAAGTGCCTCTAGACCGCCCACATCATCACGAAATTTCGTCGATGCTGTTGAAGAGACTTTCCGAGGATCTTTTACGAAACTCTCCGGTTCCCACATCAACTTTTTATTTTTCTTTTCTAAGCTCTTGACTTTACAAGCTCGCTCGACAAGTACTACGAACTCTCGTATTTCAAGAATGCCAACGAACATTTTATATCTTCATTCAGCCCATCCTCGAAGCGTTTACACATGATAGCCTCGGACGAAATACATTCCGGCGTATCTACTAAGTCTAACAAATTTTCGCTCGTAATCGATGGTGACATAGAACCTTGCTTAAGCTCAAGAAATTCCTTCATTTTTGATCAACAAATCTCGATCGATATACTTTTTCGAAACTCGGTTTGGAAAAACTCCCAGTTACTTGCTCTCGGGGACAACAAGTCGAGTACTCCACCAATAGTAGGCGTAATCGCGTAGCAAGGAGATAGTACACTTTAGGCATTCATCGGGTGTACAAGATAGCTCATCAGTGCGGATAGTGTTGTCCAACCAAAATTCAGCTTGCTCGGCATCGTCGCTATCTGTAGCATTAAATTCAGTAGCCCCATGTTTTCGGATTACATCAACCGGGGCTTATTCGACCTTATTTGTTCGATTCGGAGGCATTGTAGGTCTTGGGGTGTGTTTGTTGGGAATGGAGGTTGTGGAACAGTAGTATTAGTTCGAATGTATTGGTTGAACCAATCATTCATCACGCTATAGAAAGCTTGTCTAGCTTCATCATTTGGATTACTAGCATTAGGTTGAGAGTCCACCGTGCTGTCCCTTGTCTTGAGGGCAGCGCTACACTCTCAAGATCATCACTACCGCTTCGGTCGGGATCGAATCCATTACTATAAATAAACACATTTGAAATTGTCGAAATCACCACACTATCAAATAATCACATAAAATGGCATGTATAGCTAGACCCAAACGCATTACGGTAGTCCTAGAATCGACTAAACCGTAGCTCGATACCAATAAAATTGTAACACCCGTGCAGGAGTCCATTCTTGGAATCGAACACAAGGTGCACAGACTTAACTTAATTATTTTCACAGACCATTTAGAAATTTCCAGATGTTTGGTTCTGCATCACTGTCTCCTTAAAAATCATATCTTGAGTTTCAAAGCTCGAAAATCAGTTTCGTAATTTTTCCCTGAAACTAGACTCATATGTCCATCTACATATTTTTTTCTAGAATTTTTGGTCAGGCCAATTAGTACAGTTTATTAGTTAAAGTCTCCCCTGTTACAGGGATCGACTACACTGACCTTCATGCATTACGACTTGTATATCTCCCTGTACAGGGCTTCAATACTGATGCCGTTTGTTTCTATAGAAACTAGACTCAAATTGGAATCTATACATATATGGCATGACTCCTAATATCTCTGGTTAATTTACAATGAATTTCCAAATTCGGAACAGGGATTCCAGAAACCGTTCTGGCCCTGTTCCACAAAAACCTAAATATCTCTTAACATATAACTCATATGACCGTTTCGTTTCTTCCATATGAAAGTAGATTCATCAAGGTTCATTTACATAATTTATTCACTATTTAATTCCATCCCTACTATTTTTAGTGATTTTTCACATCCACATCACTGCTGCTGTCAGCATCTGCCCTTGAGGTAGACTTTACCTATTTCATAATTTCCATGATTCAATTAGCCCTTTTTGCATACATGGCACAAAGAATGATCATGATTAACCATTCCAATGGCTAATCGTTTCCAACATTTCCATACCTCTTAATGAACAACATACAAAATGATTATGATACCATGCCAAAGTGTATATAAGCCATTTTTGCATGGCTATCAAATTTATACAAAATCCAAGGGTCTATGACCAACAAGCGAAAGAGTAGTCCTATACATGCCATTTCAAAGCTCAACCAAAATTTGTACCAAAAGGGGCTTTGATAGTGTGGGAGACTTCGACTTCCAAAAATCCTGAGTCCGATGGTGACGAGCCAAAATCTATAATACAGAGAACGAAGAAATGGAGTAAGCAATTTATGCTTAGTAAGTTTTGAGCAAGGATTCGGCACAACAAAAGCATAGCATTCATATAGCTAAACGGATAATTTCATATGCACACATTCTCAATATCATTCTACTTCACATTACCAACCCTTATGTTCATACACAAAAGATCAACTTAGCCAAAGGCGGTGAGCTCGTTTATCAACCGAGCGAACACTTATTTGTAAGGGCTCAACTAATTCAAAGCACATACGAACATACCTCATTCTGGAATTTTTGCAAGCGTATTAACTGAAATTTTTACAGCAAGATTGCTCTTTCCCGAATCACGTACCTTCAGATTTTATCCGGATATAGCGACTCGCTCAAAAGCCTTGGGACATAGCCGGTTATAATAGCTCGCACAAATACCTTTGGGACTTAACCGGTTTTGGTAACTTCGCACAAATGCCTTGAATTGACCGGATTTAGTCACTTAGCACAAAAGCCTTGGGACTTAGCCGGATACCATTGAATAACCAAGCACATATATCAACAAATCATAACACATTCTTATTACATTCTCATTACCAAAGCTCCAACACAAGTTACTTATCATATTTACAATTTCGGCTCAATATCCACACACAAAGAGCATGATTTCAATTTGCTTAACACATGATCTAATCAAATCATAATCTAAGTTCCATTACTCGAAAACTTACCTCGGATGTTGTCGAATGATTAGATGGCTATTCGACCACTTTTTCCTTCCCTTTATCGGATTTAGCTCCCTTTGCTCTTGAGCTTAATTTAACAAATAAATTGATTTAATCATTTGAGCATCGAAGAGGAATTCAAGGTACTTAGCCCACATATTTTCATTAGACATTAAAGTCACTATGTACGAAATCATGAATCAAACTCAACACATTAGTTAGTACTCTCCTTAGCGAATTTTCCAAGCCAAGAATAGGCATCAATATGCTTGCCTCTAACCGAATGCATGCACACCAATCCCCTCATGTGGCGAATATGCATGTCCATGTTGAGGCCAATTATACACTTAATACCACACATAAGCGGCATACATTTTACTAACTAACGATTCCATATTGTAACTCAATACGCATCAATCATTTACTTCATAACCAAACATCATCATATGAAAATATATACCTTGAGATAGTATATATGTCATACCAATACATCATGTGCAAACATATATATATATATGCTAGAGCCGAATCTCAAAGTTGATTATAACTAAACATGAACATAAATCCAAAACACAAATCTTACCAACCATGCAATAAGCATAAATTATACTTATGGATGTACCATGGCCGAATACATCACAACACCATACTATTTCAATATTGGTCATGGTTAAACAAAGAACTTAATGTCTCACTCAAAAATGCTAAAAAGAAAGTCCAAGAGCCATCAATCCACCATCACATATATCATTAGCAAGCTTCATATTTAACATGCAATGGCATTAACACAAAATCCACCTTGGCCGAACACCACCCCCATGACATAGCAAGGATTTGAACCATGGGCTAATTAGAACTCAAGCTAGCAACTAAAAACATGCATGAATCTCATGGCACAACCTCAACATACCTTAATCTAGATACAAGTATGGCCAAACCTCCTCCTAATCCTCTTCCAAACCAAGCATGAAACAAAAACCCCTTCCTTCTTCCTTAGAATTTTCATCTCAAAGAAATGAAAAAAAGGATGAACAACAATTTTTTTTTCTCTCTTTTCTTCAACTCACGACAATGGGGGGGGTAACACACACATTCTTTCTTTTTTTTTTTTCTTCCCTTTCATTATTCAATTCCCATGCTCATTATTTTATTTTTTTCTTACATACACCATTGTCACAACATGTTTCATGACATGTTTTGCCCATAATCCTTGTCATGGCGGCCACTAGCTATTAGGGGGTGGGAAATTTGACATGCAAGTCCTCCCTTTTGATTACATGCACTATTAGGTCCTTATAGATTAGCCTATCACATTTCAAAAGTGTCACACAAGTCCTAATAACTGAATTCACATGCAATCGACTAAATCGAAGCTTGAAATTTTCACACATTCATAAATACATATTCTAGACAATAAATATTACGTTCAAACATTTCGGTGACTCGGTTTAGCGGTCCCAAAACCACTTCCCGACTAGGGTCAATTTTGGGCTGTCACACATAATATCACCAAAACATGTATCACATTTCTATTCATCATTCATCGTCTTACTACATTATTGTTGTCGTATCAAGTCTCAACCCGAGGGTTAAGTACATACCCGTCCAAAGTGCCCATTCCATAACACTTACCAATACGTCACTTGCATCTTGATTATTCTTCCATTTCACTAGAATTTTACCCGTTGAACACATCGAAATATAACTCGGATACATGGAAAGTTTGCACATAAGTGCTACATATGTAGCCAAGCTACCATGTAACCCGCCCATAAGCGAACTCGGACCCAACTCAACGAGCTCGGGTGTTTGCATCCATAAGTGAACTCGGACTCAACTAAACGAGTTCAGATGCCTAGTTACATTTCACAAACTCGAACTGAACTCGACGAGTTTGAACGTTCGCATCCATAAGTGAAATCAGACTCAACTCAACAAGTTCGGATGCCTAGTTACATTTCACGAACTCGGACTCAACTCAACGAGTTCGGACGTTCGCATCCATAAGTGAACTCGGACTCAAATCAACGAGTTCGGATGCCCAAATATCCAAATCTATTCCTTAGGTTCAACGGGACATTCCTCGTTCGTACTCCTTTACCATTCTCCTTGGAATAACAATGACGATACTTCGGTAGTCTTTCACATTTTTCACATAATTCACAAAATTTTTTGCATGTTGTCCAACACTGACCACAAAGCATAGAATTGCATGATAACAATCATAGTATCGTATAAATAACATTAAATGATTTAAAATAACAATTATATTACAATATTTACATATGAACTTACATTGTATGCGAAAATGGTCATTTTTATCATTTTATCCTCAACATGGTATTTTGCTGATTTTAACCCGAATTTTGATTTTCCTTGCTCGATCATTTCAAATATAGCCTAATTAGGACTCATATTATTCAAATCAACCCAAAATCATATTTTGACAAAATTACAATTTTTCTCCTAAACTTTCACATATTTACAATTTTGCCCCAAATCCCGTAAATTAAACTTCATCCTATTTTCTTATGTTTTATGATATGCTGATCATTTTCCCTTCTACAGCAACATCCAATTCTCACTCTAACATGTACTTATGAACATTAGGTATTTTTACCGATTATATCACTTTAGTCGTTTTTACGTAAAATCACTTAGCAAAAGTTGTTTAACACAATCTCAAGCTTCATATTCTACCATAAAACATCAAAATTCATGCATATCATTCATGGGCAAATTTTTAAATATAAACCCTAGCCCAAAATATTGGTAGAAACAGGTAAACCGAGCTACGAGGATTTCAAAAGTGTAAAGAACATTAAAAACGGGCATAGAAATCACTTACAATCAAGGCTTAAAAGTTTTGAAACCCTAGCTATGGTGGAGAGAAAAATTTGACAGCAACTTATGGAGAAGATGATCATTTTTGTGTTATTTTTCCCATTTTATTTCATTTAATATTCAAAATAACCAAAATGCCCTCCTTACTAAACTTTCAAAAATTCCATCCATGTCCAATTTTTGTCCATAAACTTAGAAATTGGTCAAATTTCTATTTAAGACCTCCTAATTAATATTTCAAAGCAATTTCATACTAGAAACTTCTAGAATGCAAATTTTGTAACTTATTCAATTTAGTCCCTAACTTCAAATTAAGCATTTTATGCATAGAATTTCTTCACGAAATTTTAACACAATCATGCAATCATATCATAGACCTCAAAATAATCATAAAATAATTATTTCTATCTCAGATTTATGGTCCTGAAACCACTATTCTGATTAGGCCCTAATTCGAGATATCACAACTCTCCCCCCTTTAGGGATTTTCGTCCTCGAAAATCTTACCGGAAAAGTGGTCTTCATTTAGATTCCTCAATTTCATATTCGGTGCCGAAGAACTTTCACTCAGGTTGTGCCTCCAATATATCTCTTTAATTTCTCATATATTCTAAAAGCCTACGGACTCATCTCTAAATTGTTCTTAAATTTTCAACCCTTCTTAGTTTCCCTTGTCATCTTGACATAAAACTCAGATCTCAATTTGGTTAATGGAGACTAGAATTCCAAGAAATCCAACAATCAAAGGGATCTGCACTCTTCTAAAATAATCATACAAATCTTCATCATCGATAAATCACAATCCAATAACATCTGAATCAAATTACAGTACACGTCATTACTCTCTGAATGAATAGGCAAATTTTCACTGTAAGCTTCATACAATTCTTTCTATATAAGCCTCGGAATAATAATACCGTGAATCAGATCCAATCTGAAATTCAACATCAGAAGTTGATCCTCACTGTACTTTTTTAGTTTACTACTCACTATCACATTTTCCTCTTTCCGCTACGAAAGTAATTCTGATATAGCCTCAAAAATAATCCTTCTCATTCTCATCCTAATATCAAACTGGCAAAGATAATTCTGGTAGATCCTAATACTCGGCTTTAACCCCAACAACAGCTCAAATTTTCTATGACATCAAATGATCCAAACTATCATATTACCTTATTTTCATGAAACACATCACCATTCATACAACAGTGCATTACTGAAAATTAGGAAATCTTTACTCAATGCAGACTAGTCCAATTCCGATGCTTTGGTTAGCAATATTCTCAGTCCAAACCTTGCTAACATGTAATAAACTTTTCAGCTTTCGTAAGATGAAAACTTTATCATTTTTAGTAGCTTCAACTCATATCAAAATTTTCTAAGAGATATACACTTCTCGTTCAGACTATTTGCCTTTTACTCGTAAAGAAATGAAATTCTATTATCAGACTTGAAAAAAATGATCCTGACATAATTGTCATATGAAAATTTTGAAATAAATAATTCACACAGATTAAACACCCGAGCCGATCTAAACACCATTGAATGACATTTCAAGTAATCCTTTCTTCTAGTTACTAAACAATTCATCATGCAGCCCTTTACTATTCATTTCTTACGATAATCAAAACCATCTCAATTGCATTAGCTCAAGTAACCAAAATATCTGAATTGAAGTCATTAATTATAATTGATTTACTTGAGAAAAGTAATCCACCATACTGATTGAAACTCGCACTTTTATCACTTATGCCTTTACTGTTGTCAAATCTTTACACAAAAATTTGAGAAATTCCAATATTAAAATCACCACATTACCAAGATCAAATAAAAAGTATAGTCATGCTTGTCATGATTATCACGAGATGAAGAGCGCACTTCGAACATAAGACATAATTGACAAATTATGGAATAAAGATAACAAGAAAACCGAATAAAGAAATCCAAGATTGAGAAACCCAGAATAAAGAAACCCAAGATACGATACTATGTCGGAAAATCGAAAACCAAACTCATAGGAAAATATAGAAGATCTCAAAAATTCCTCAGAGAAAAGAAGTCCAGAAGAAAACATCATTTAATCCCACTGGAATCAAATATAACAAGAACAATGTATCTTCCCATACATATGTATCAAATGGAGCATTAAGTAGAAGAAACAGTATCATAATATCATACATATCCTCTAATCAATTCTTATCGGACGAAATGTAATAAAATGCCTGAGGAAATACAGTAATATAAATTATAAACCAGTCGGACTACCAATGCATCCATCTAACACCAGGATTAGAAAACATTCCCATATAACAAGAATTTCTTCAAAAGATCAACAACCATAGAAATTTTTTTCTTAGAACGGATAAATACATAGAACACTTTAGAAGAAACTGTTAAATCTGTCCAGCCGTAACTGTCACACTCAGATATTACACATTTCAAATATCATTTCCCACAACTAGTTCTGCCATCACAAATTTCATGTTAGACCTTTCACTATAGAAGACCAGTTCTGAATAAATTTTGATTTACACTTTTCTCGACCTTGTATCTGAGTAATTCAATTTACCAAAGTAAATTCATTCTTTAACGGGACGATGCATAGCTCCAATAATCTTTATATCAACCTAATACTTTTCTAGCTCTAACTTTATTTACCAACTCATTCTCAGTCTCAAATCATGTTTATGATTATTCTATCACTGAACTTTTTGGTTTCTCAACTGGAAACTTATTCAGTACAAATCTCATGAAATTCCATTATAAGCTCCACTTCGGTAAGGGGGAGGGGTTATAGGGCCTCTGACTCGACTTTCTCTAACATATACATATGACACAATTTCCATCATCATAACAACATCATCAAAATCATATCATTCATTCAAGCAAGGCATCATTCATGTTGGTTTACACAAATTTTCTAGTTATCCCATTTAGACAAGTATACTTATGCATGCATCCTATGTTTTCTGGATAGCTTGACTTATCCATTCATTTACTTAAACAAATCATACTCATGACATTATATAAGGGCTAAACAAACATAGATATTTGCATCACAATCGTAACTTTCATTTCATTATAATCATTTATCTCATAAAAATATCATTGACATTCATCAACATTCAATGTTCAATCAAGGCAATGACATTTTCATTCATATCATGATATTAGGAACCTTTACTCATACCTCTACGAATTTCTCATTATCCCGTTCATCTTATCAAGTAAGCCAAGTGCACTACATCATATGAGCATTAAGCAAGTATGGATATTTATCACAACATGAACTTTCATCTCACGTGTTATCACATATATATATATATATATATATATCATAAACTTTTATTCATACTTTTTTGAATCGAGACTATCATAATCATAATTTTATTAAAACACCTTCGCATCACATTGAACATGGTCAATGCAGCTCGGTTGAAGAGTACATCTGTCTAAACAAGATGATGCTCATATGTGTCGGGAGGCATCACACTATCACGGATCCGTGGCACGTATAGCTAGACTCTTACACATGCTAGGTTAGTCCATGAACCGACTAAACCATAGCTTTGATACCACCAAATGTAACGCCCCCTACCCGAGGCCATCACCGAAGTCAAGCACGAGGTGTTAACAGACTTAATTCATTAATTAAACAACTCAAACAATTTATTTTTAAAATTTTCGGACAAGCTGGCTAACTGCGTCACAGTCGCTTAAAAATTCATATCTCGAGTTCCGAAACTCGAAATTAAGATCCGTAAATTTTCCCTGAAACTAGACTCATATATCTATCTACTAATTTTTTTCTAGAATTTTTGGTCTGGCAAATTAGTACATTTTATTAGTTAAATCTCCCCTATTTCAGGGTTTGGCTACTCTGACCCTTGTGCACTACGAATCAAATTTCTTTCTATACAGAAATCCAATGAGCATACCGTTTGCTTCACTTAAAAATAGACTCAATAAGGAATCCATACATATAAACCGTGAGTCCTAATTATTTTTTACACAAATTATGGTGAATTTATAAAATCAGAACAGGGAATCCAGAAATTGCTCTGACCTTGTTTCACCAAAACATAAATATCTCATAAAATACAACTGTTTTACCTATTTTATATCTTCCACATGAAAATAGATTATTAAGATTCAATTCCATATTTTATTCATCACCTAATTCTATCTCTACTATTTTTAGTGATTTTTCAAACTCACATCACTTCTTCTTTGTGTGATTACATTTTATAGCCAATTTCACCATTTTATGGATTTCCATAGATTAGTTAGCACATAAAGCATATGTGTTATCAAATATAATCTCGAATAGCCACTCCAATAGCTAATCATTCTCAAACATTTCCATGCCATCCATGAGCTATATCATAAGATTATATACACAAAAGGATTATAATGTTATACATGCCATATTCCCAAAATATGCAAGCCACCATACCGAGATGGTCCATTGATAGTGTGAGCGTGCCTCTGACCGTCCTGATCTCCAAACCGGCTTGTCAAAAACCACATGGAATGGAAGACAGGGAATAAGCATAAATGCTTAGTAAGTTCACATGCAAATAACAAATAACTTAACAAAGCAATTATACCAATCAATATTAGCATAATATCACCAAAACATGTATCACATTTCTATTCATCATTCACTGTCTTACTACATTGTTGTTTTCGTATCAAGTCTCAACCTGAGGGTTAAGTACATACCTGTCCAAAGTGCCCATTCCATAACACTTACAAATACATCACTTGCATCTTGAGTATTCTTCCATTTCACTATAATTTTACCCGTTGAACACATCGGAATATAACTCGGATACATAGAAAGTTTGCACATAAGTGCCACATATGTAGCCAAGCTACCATGTAACCCGCACATAAGTGAACTCGGACTCAACTCAACGAGCTCGGGCGTTCGCATCCATAAGTGAACTCGAACTCAACTCAACGAGTTCAGATGCCTAGTTACATTTCACGAACTCGGACTCAACTCAACGAGTTCGGACGTTTGCATCCATAAGTGAACTCGGACTCAACTCAACGAGTTCGGATGCCCAAGTATCAGAATCTATTCCTAAGGTTTAACGGGACTTTCCTCGTTCGTACTCCTTTACCATTCTCCTTGGAATAGCAATGACGATACTTCGGTAGTCTTTCACATTTTTCACATAATTCACAAAATTTTTGCATGTTGTCCAACAATGACCACAAAGCATAGAATTGCATGATAATAATCATAGTATCGTATAAATAGCATTAGATGATTTAAAATAATGGCTATATTACAATATTTACATATGAACTTTCGTATGCGAAAATGGTCATTTTTACCATTTTATCCACAACTTGGTATTTTACCGATTTTAGCCTGAATTTTGATTTTCCTTGCTCGATCATTTCAAATATAGCCTAATTAGGACTCATATTATTCAAATCAACCTAAAATCATATTTTGGAAAAATTACAATTTTGCTCCTAAACTTTCACATATTTACACTTTTGCCCAAATCTCGTAAATTAAACTTCATCCTATTTTCTTATGTTTTATGATATGCTAATCATTTTTCCCTTCTACAGCAACATCCAATTCTCACTCTAACATGTACTTATGAACATTAGGTATTTTTACCGATTTTGTCATTTTAGTCATTTTTACGTAAAATCACTTAGCAAAAGTTGTTTAACACAATATCAAGCTTCTTATTCTACCATAAAACATTAAAATTCATGCATATCATTCATGAGTAAATTTTTAAATATAAACCCTAGCTCAAAATATTGGTAGAAACAAGTAAATCGAGCTACGAGGATTTCAAAAATGTAAAGAACATTAAAAACGAGCATAGAAATCACTTACAATCAAGGCTTAAAAGTGCTGAAACCCTAGCTATGGTGGAGAGAAAAATTTGACAGAAACTTATGGAGAAGATGATCATTTTTGTGTTATTTTTCCCATTTTATTTCATTTAATATTCAAAATAACCAAAATGCCCTCCTTACTAAACTTTCAAAAATTCCATCCATGTCCAATTTTTGTCCATAAACTTAGAAATTGGCCAAATTTCTATTTAAGACCTCCTAATTAATATTTCAAAGCAATTTCATACTAGAAACTTCTAGAATGCAAATTTTGTAACTTATTCAATTTAGTCCCTAACTTCAAATTAGCATTTTATGCATAGAATTTCTTCACGAAATTTTAACACAATCATGCAATCATATCATAGACCTCAAAATAATCATAAAATAATTATTTCTATGTTAAATTTGTGGTCCCGAAGCCACTATTCCGATTAGGCCCTAATTCGGGATATCACAGTGTATAGAGATATCTTGTGATTCCATACAGTTTAAGCTGCATGTAAAAAAAAAGATAAAAGAAAAAAGTTAAGTGACATATTTGATGGTTCGATTTTAGTTGAGTTAAAAGTAAGACCGTTATATATTCAACATAATTATGAGGATCAGAAAGTTGATAATGAATTGTTAGTAAAGAAGGGCCAATGTCATTTGAATGTTGATTCAGAGTTTCAAATTGATGCTGAAGGTTGTCTGAGGTTCAAAAATCGAATATGTGTTCCAAGAATTCCAGAGTTGATTAAGATGATTTTGAACGAAGCTCACAGCAGTTGGTTATCTGTTCATCCCGAGTAGTACGAAAATGTATAATGATTTGAAACAGTTTTACTGGTGGCATGGTATGAAGTGAGACATTTCTGACTTTGTTTCGAAATGTTTAGTCTATCAACAAGTAAAAGCTGAACATCAAGTACATTTTGGATTGCTTCAACCGATTATGATACCTAAGTGGAAATGGGACAGAGTCACGATGGATTTTGTATCCGATTTACCGTTGACACTAAGTAAGAAAGGTGCAATCTAAGTTATTGTGGATAGATTGACAAAATCAGCTCCTTTTGTTCCGGTTCGCACAGATTGACAAAATCAGAGTACCTATTTCTATTGTCTTGGATAAATATCCGAGGTTTAAATCGCAATTTTGGAAGAAACCGCAAGATGCTCTAGGTACGAAATTACATTTCAGCACTACTTTCCATCCGTAAATAGATGGTCAGTCCAAATGAATCATTCAGATATTTGTGGATATGTTGAGATGTTGCATTCTCAAGTTCGAAGGTACGTGGGAATGATACTTACCTCTGATTGAATTTGCGTACAATAACAGCTTTCAATCGAGTATCAAAATGGCACCTTACGAGGCCTTGTACGATTTTAAATTTCGTACACCATTACATTGGATCAAGCTCAGTGAAAATAAGATACACAGAGTTGATTTGATCAGAGAGACTAGATAGAAAGAGAAAGTGATCCACGAAAGTTTGAAAATGAAGCCAAATCATCAAAAAACGTATGCAAACTTGAAACGAAAAGATATAAAATTTTAGATCGAGGACAAAGTATTTTTGAAGTCTTACCATGGAAGAAAATACTCAGATTCGAATGTAAAGGCAAATTGAGTCTGAGATTTATTGGGTCGTATGAGATTATAGAACGTATTGGAATAGTTGCGTACAAATTATTGTTGCCACCTGAGTTAGAAAAGATTCATAATATACTCCATGTTTCGATGCTTCGTAGATATCGATCTGATCCCTCATATGTGATTAATCTGTTAGAGATTGAGATTAAGTCTGATATAACATCTGAGGAAGAATCGATTCGTATTCTACCTCACGAAGTTAAAGAATTGTGAAATAAGAAAATTCTGTTAGTGAAAGTACTGTGGCATAAACACGGAATCGAAGAAGCATCGTGGGAGCCAGAGGATGCAATGAAAGAATGCTATCCAAACCTATTCACCGGTAAGATTTTCAGGGACGAAAATCCCTAAATGGGGGAGAGTTGTAACAACCTGATTTAGACCATATTCGAAATTGTGGTTTTACTACCACAAATCCGAGTTAAAAAATATTTTAAAAATATTTTATATGTTTATTATGTGTGAAATTTTCGTGATTTAATTTTTTCATTTGAGTGCCCGATTAAATAAAATGGCTTAAATCGCGTAAAATGAAAATTTGATGGTTAATTATATAATGGTTGAAATGAATGTGTCTTTGCAAGAGGAAGTACTTATGTTACAATTATGCTATTGATTTTATGTATGGACGACATTAAACATATGATATATAGTTTTATTATAAAATCATTAAGGTTAAATATGTAAACTTATTAATATGTTAATATATTATAAATCATAAAATAATTATAATGGATTCATATTTGTTCTTGGTGAATGAAACTAAAGAAAAGAAAGCTTTTAAGGGTTCGACAATATTGAAGCTTGATTCAGGGTGAGTTTTTGCTTGGTTTTTTTTGATAATTTTTACGTTTTTGAGATTGTTGCTATGTTATCTCTCAAGCCCATGTTTCAATTTTTGAATTTGATGATGATTTTGTATTTTTCCATTGTTGAAAGCTTGTGATTTTTGTTTTTTGATGATGGAATATAAAAGACATGTGGTAGATTAACATGTTTTGTATTTGAATTTTTGATGATTTTGATTAATTAGGGCTAATTTGAAAAAATGATAAATTGAGGGGCTAAAATGTGAAATAAATGAAAAGTGTGGACTTGTATGAGGAAGATGAATATTCGGCCTAAGCATGGTATATTGAAATTTTGCATATTTAGTGTTTTGTGCAATTTGGACTAAATTGTAAAAAGTGTAAAATATTAGGGGTAAGATGGTAATTTGCTCATTTATGTGTTTTTGGTCTAAGTTGAGTGAAAATATGATTGAATGAGTTTAATTTAAATATGCTTAGATCAAGAACCAAAGAATTCGGATTCGGATCGGGAGAAAACTAAAATTGTAGACTAGCATTCCTGTTCCGGTTTTCATCGTCCGAGGTAAGTTTCTAAGAAAATAAATTCCATTAATTTTGAATATATGTGTTCTTAAAATGTTGAATTGAATTTTTTGAGTATATATATATGATGGCCGAATAGTTATATTGATGAGAGCAATGTTTACAAGTTCGTTTCAACTGAGTTACGACGTCCGAAAGCCCCGTGTGAACCTTAGGAATAGGTAGTGTTTTTGCAAAATCGGTTAAGAGTTCATTTTTGCTGCTTCCTCTCCTTGTTTCCGACTCTAAGTTGTTTTACCGATTTCCTCCTCCTCTTTTCCCTCAAGCTTGGCTGAATTACTACATTCCTTTCGCTTCTCTGTTTTCACTCTCTAATCCCTGCTCGCTTTCATCTCTGATTCCTTTTTCATTGTCGAATACCCTTCCATTTTCTCCTCTCTTGACATCCCTTCATATTGATACTTTGATTGCTTATTGCTTACCTCCGTCCTTTTTGGTTTAATACCTCTTGTTTGTGACAGTTTTGCTAGAGAGTGAGATTGTCTACCTCATGCCTCGAATTTAGGAATACTCTGACGGTGGTCGAATACTGATTGTGTCACTCATGAAGTGAAGGGGTTTGCTAGTATTCCAGAAGCAGTTGGAATCTTTCTCTTGTCTCACATTTGAAGATTATCATTAAGAAGTCCATCATCAACTGACGTCAGTGAACTAAGCGGGATACTTAGGGTGCACGTGGGCTAATTTGATCGTCTTCGCAATCAGGTGTGTGTACCCCCACTGCTATTAACATAGATCGACAGGAAAGCCGAAAAGCTGAAAAGTGGGATGTTGCCACCACATGGGCGTGTGGCAGACTGTGTAGCAGGACATGGAGTAAATCATGGTCGTGTGATCGATTAGATGGCCATGAGCGTTCTCATGGAGCAAAACGATATTGGGCCATTTTGGGCCAAACCGGGCCATGTAGTCCCAATGGGCCTCTAGGCCCAACATGGGAAAATCGCACAAAAGTATGGTAAATATTAGGCTAGGCTCTGTCAATCACACGACTAAGGCCATTGCTGGGCTATATGGGTAATACGAGCGTGTGGGCCCACATAGGCCAGCGATATGGGCTATAGGCCCATTATCACTGATTAATGATAAGGTTGCACAGGTCGTCCGAGATGACTGTGTACCCATTGTAGGGCTGTTAAGTATACCTGGGCCCTTATTTTCGTAAGATGACTATTTTACCCCTATGTGATGTATGACTGTTTGAACATGCCATTTTTACTTTATGTACATTTATATTATGTTGCATTGCATGGGGTGGGATATATGATTTTGGAGGAAGTGTATTGAAAGGATATAAGCCTATTACTGGAAGCTCTACTACAAATACTGTTTTAGTGCTGCAAACAGTACGACTTGGTGTGTAGGGTTGGGTAGGTCAATTTTATCCCCATATAGTGTGTAGGGCTGGTACAGAGATGGTGTGTAGCGAATAGATTGGGTAGGATTATTTGTTTGCATACTGTACTAAAATGGGCTAAGGCCCAGGCCTCGCCATCGATCTTGAAATGGGCTCTAGCCTGCATCAAGCTCTCACATTGAAAGAGGGCTAAGGCCCTAACTAAAACTGAAAGGGCTTAGGCCCAAATTGTGTTTACTCTAACTGTATGCTTTTATGGGATTTCACAGACTGATTTTTCGTAAACTTACCCATCTATTAACTATGCAGAAAATCCCCAGGCTTAGATGGATTGAGGCGACGAAGGACTCAGAGGTGGCCACTCGACGAAGTTTCTTTTACTATTAAAATAAAGAGTTTATTTTGGGTTTTCATTTTGTAATAAGGCCTTTCTAGTTTTATTTTTATTTTAATTTGGGGATTTAGTTACTTAAATTTTAACTTGGTAGTAGTAGGTGACGAGTTTTCAAGAAAGTATAAACAAATGATATTTTTTTAAAAACGCCATGTTTACGCAACACATTTTGAAAGCTTTTACAGCAAACACTGTTTGCAAAATTAATAAGAAACTAATATACTTAACATTTTTCTTAGACAACTTGAGTTTTCACAATGAACTGGACATCCAAAAACTTTTGTTAAGAACCTAAAGCAGTTTTATGTAGAACAAATTGCCACGCAATTTATGCTTTGGGAAAACACTCCAATGTGACATCACAGATTTGGCTGAAACGTCTAGGCCGAGTTTGGGGTGTTACATTTAGTGGTATCAGAGTTAGGTTGCAAAAGTCAGTTGTGATTTGGGTTTTCAAAAACATAGAATTTTCAACAACATTGTTATAATTATTTGAAAATGTTATACTGAAGGAGTGGTACACCGAGTCTCCACGTTGATCCGGTAAGCTTTCTGATTGTTTGTTCTGAAACTCTTTAGTTAGAGTAAACTATGAACCGTAGTAAGAATGCAAACTACGAAAACAAAACTCTAAGCTAATATTGTTCATAAGATATCGGTAATAAACACTGGAACAATAAATTGACTGGCATAAAAATTTTAATACAGATAAAAGCCCGATTGGATAATGAGCACTAGAGGTACTCATGGCAGAGGCCGCGACAAAGGCTGTGAGGGTGCTTGGGCTAGGTCTTCGTCTTCTGGACACCAGCCTAATGAAGAAGTTAGAGAGGCACCAACTTCACCTATGGATGAGATAGGGTTTCAAAATCGAGTAACTGGGGACATGCACTATCCCAAGCAATGTTGAGGATTTTGGAAAGGGTTGTTGGACCTAGTACTGGCACTGTGGGTTGTGGGTCAGTTATAGAATGACTCAGGTCTAATGGGGCAGAGACTTTTAGGGGTATTGCTAGAGTTGCCCCAATGTGGCTGAATATTGGATCAAGGCTATAGAGAGGATCATGTATGACCTCGGCTGCACCCCCAAGTAAAAATTAAAAGGTGCAATATCACTGTTGAGAGATGAGACCTACCAGTGGTGGCTTACCAGCAAGGAGGGAACTCAAGGTGATCGGTTGACCTGGGAGTTTTTCAAGACTACTTTCCAGGCTAAGTATATGGGTGCCAGCTATGTGGATGCCCGTAGAAGGGAATTTCTGAACTTAACTCAGGGGGATAGAACAGTGATTGAATATGAGGCTGAATTTTTACAATTGAGCCGCTATGACGTGAGATGGTCGCAACAGAATATGAGTGATGTGTTTCATTTCAGGACTGCCTCAGAGATGGTTTAAGGGTTCTGATAGCTCATCAGAGGAAACTAAATTTTTCAGTACTGGTTGACAACGCAAAAATCACCGAGGATGTGATTTGTGCTAAGCGCCAGAACAGAGAGAAAGGTAGAGGTAAGAGGGATGCTAAGCTCTCAAATTCTTTTCAGAGGTTTAAGAAAAAGCCCAGAGCTGATGGACCAAGCAGAGTTAGGACCTCCACTGCTGCTACTAATAGACCGCAGTTTTGTGCTAATTGTGGGAAACGCCACCAAGGTGAATGTTGGAAAAAGATGGGTGCATGTTTGAGGTACGGATCATTGGAGCACTGTGTCAAGGATTGTCCATGGAAGCCCGAGCAGATGCAATCTACTGGTTTTGGTAATGTTCAGCAGGGTGGTCAATAGCCATTAAGAGGCCGTCGTCAGGCCAGGGGTGAAAATGGTATGGGCCGTGGTCATGGAGCACCGGACAGAGGTACTGGTCATTCTGAGGCAAGGCAACCGACGCTAGTTTATGCTGCACGTCACCGAAAAGATAGGGATGCTCCAGATGTCATTACGGGTACGTTCTTTATCCATAATGTACCTTATACTATATTAATTGATGTTGGGTCTACACATTCATACATAGCATGCTCTGTGTCTGAGATATTGGGTTTTATGGCTGAAAACATTATGAGTGAGATTACTCTTCTAAGTCCATTGGGGCAGTCGATTTGGATTAATAAGGTGTTTAGAGATGTTCCCTTGGAGATACAAGGTGTTATCTTTCTGATCGATCATATGGAGTTGCCTTTCAGAGAATTCGACCTAATATTGGGCAAGATTGGCTAGTTAAACATCGGGTAAGCTTGGATTGTGCCATTAAATGGGTTGTACTGAGATCTGAGGCAGATGAGTAGGTAGTGGTAATTGGGGAGCGACGAAACTATTTGAGTAATGTAATTTCTGCACTAAGGACCGAAAAATTGGTTCGCAAGGGTTGTGAGGCATTCTTGGCCTACGTCAGTGTTACAGATGTTGGGGACTCTTCGGTGAAGGGTATCAGAATAGTTAAGAATTTTCCCGACGTCTTTCCAGAAGAGCTACCAGGGTTACCTCCAGAACGTGAAGTGGAATTTGGGATTGAGCTCCTTCCTAGTACAGCTCCAGTGTCCATCGCCTCTTACAGAATGGCACTGAAAGAGCTTGTGGAGCTTATGGCCTAGATTCAAGAGCTACTAGACCATGGGTTTGGTAACACCCAAAACCTGGCCCAGACGTTATGGCCGAATCTAGCGTGTTACATTGAAGTGTTTTATCGAAAACCATGTTTTAATTGAAAACCCTTCTGAAAAAAAACCCTAATTAACTAAGAAAGAAAAACCTTTCAGTTACGAAAGCCTTGTTTAATCATTTGATATTTTAAAAAACTTAGTTGCGGAAACGTAGAAAACATACTATAATTTAAGAAATCCATGTTCAACTTCTTGTAATTACAATGAATAATAATAATAATTCAAGTAGTAATTGAAAACCTTATTACAATCTGGTCTGAACACACTTAAAAAGAAATAAATACTTAAATACTTAAAAAAACCATGTCCGAATTATCTTGCTAGCTGGCCACCCAGAGTCCTTCCAAACATCGAACCTTCTACTGAGCATCACCTAAAAATAAAATAAAAGAGGGGGTGAGTTTTCGGAAACTCAGTGTGTAAAACCCTCGGCAAAAACAAGTATTCACGAAAAAAATCATTAATCAATCATGTAATGCAATCCAATCCAAATTATCCATCCGCTACACACCAGCTCTGTCCCCCGTCACACCATGTGGGGATATAAATATCGACCCACCCAGTCCACACACCATGGTAGCTTGGTTGTAGAACTACCTTCATTTATATATTGGGCTTTAAAAGCCGTCGGTGGATCCACGATTGTCAGGCAACCATGCAATCCTCATATGCTTTCTCCATTCCATAGTTCCCACCCCATATGCAGCCTAAGCAGAACATCATTAATCAATCATGCAATGCAATCCAATCCAAATTATACATCCGTTACACACCAGCTCTGTCCCCCATCACACCATGTAGGGATATAAATATCGACCCACCCAGCCCACACACCATGGTAGCCCAGTTGCGGAACCACCTTCATTTATATCTTGGGCTTTAAAAGCCGTCGGTGGATTGTCAGGCAACCATGCGATCCTCATATGCTTTCTCCATTCCATAGTTCCCACCCCATATGTAGCCTAAGCAGAACATCATATGTATGCATGTCACATCCATTAAACGTACATTCAACACCTAGGGGTATTTTGTCATTTTCGCCCTTAGGGACATTTCAGTAATTTTCCCTTAATTATGGTTTTCACTTACCTTGACCCGTTAAGAAGTCCCGTGAGCTAAGATGAACGAATACTAAGCACCAGGTAGGATTCCAGAGAAGAGGAGGTGACTAATTAAAATTGCTTAAGTACCAAGCTCTCCCTAGATCAAATCCTAGACATGCATATACCCGTTGCCACACCTTAACCCTTTGACTTGTCCACGGTCGCAATATATTAATTAAGTCTTATGTGGATATCATATACTAGGCCCAAAACGCCTTATAAAGCCCAAACAATTTCACATACCTGTATCTGGCCCATTAAGCCCAATCATATTCATATGGCCTATTGGCCCAAATCACCTGAATATGGCCCATTAGACCCAAATCACATATATATTGCCCGTTAGGCCCAGTCACATTTATATTCATGCTCACATACAAATTCCTATAACATAGCAATAATATTCAGTTTTTGCCTTCAATATTCAGTTTTTTCCTATTATGGGCCCAACAGCTCATCGGACCCATTTAGCCCATTCTGGCCCGTATGGCCAAATCACAACCTAAGTCCACGGAATCGCTCGTGGGCCTTAGGCAACCTATCGGTCTCCCTCTTACGAGTGTTCATGCACTTACAAGACTAACGTATCCAAACTTTCAGCTTTTTGGCATTTCGGCTTTTGTCGATACATAATGTGTGTGCAGTGTATGTACACACCTGGTATGCAAGCGTGATGCGATCTCTTTAGCTCAAACCTACAATCAATATCACTCAAAGATTAATCTTACATACTCATCGAATACTTTACCAAAAGCCGGAATCCCACCTTAACCTTACCTTGCGCGATAAGTATATCAGTCCCTTCACTAACCACGATCAACTCCTAGATCTGCACCGATCGTAACTATTAAAACCAGAATAATAGGTGACTCGTATCCAACACAAGTCCCCTTACCTTACTATGGCTATTCAGCCAACCTTAGCTAATGGATGAGGAATACTTACCAAAACCGCAACACCTAAGGGGCAATTCAGCAATGAGCTTTGGTTGATTGAAAGAGTGAGGGACAATAATCGATACCTAGCAAAGAGAATCGATTGAAAGAGCAACACTTACACTAGATTCGATCAAAGAGTATTCAACCCTTGGGAGATTCGGCTTTTTGGCTTTTCAGCTTTTCAAACTTAGTATGGTGAATAAGGTTTATTTGGTACAGATTAAAGAAGAAGAGTAGAAGAAGAAATCGGCTAAGTGAAATAAAGAAAATTGTGTAGAGAAGAATAGAAATCGGTAGGAAGAAAAGAAAGAAAAGAAAAAGGGTTTTTGGCTTTTTGGATCTTGAAAAGAAAAGGGTTTTTGGCTTTTAGAGCAAGGGGTTTCTGGCAACAAGGTGAAGAAGAATTTGGCAGTAGCCTGGAAACCCTATATTCGGCCTCTATTTATAGCCCCTATAGCTGAATTTTCCATTCCCAATTCCCAATTTGGCTCCATCACTTCTCCCTTCTCATCTCCTCGTTTTTCTCCTTGATAAACCCTTGATCTTTTCCTTAATTTTCTCTTCTAAACACTCCTCTCGGGTCCATCTTCACGCCACTTCCATCCTTCTAGAAGGCCAAAATTAAACTTTTAAAAATACTAAGCTAGGATTTGAACTTTGGATCTCCTTGCTAGCTACTAACGCCACCTCCCTACTCCCTAAGTGGCGTCACTTAACCACTCCTCCACAAGGTTTTTTCATGTTATTTTTCCCCTATTTTTATTTCAAAGCCCACCAACTTGCCAACCCTGATTCTTTTAATAATTAAACTATAATTTCATTTATTCCTAGGTTCGAACTCAAACCTTAGTTAAGACCTACTTTAATTATCACATGGCTAGGAACATAAAACGTAATTTTTATCAAAACTGAAAACAAAGAAAGTTTAAGATTTCAAAATTTTTGGGTTTCGGGATTTTTGGGGCTTTACAACTCTACCCCTTAAAAGATATTTCATCCTCGAAATTTCCAACTACTAACACAAACTACCACACCACACTTCTGTTGTGCACTCTAATTCCAACTTAGGTAAATAGCACACTATGGGTAAGTACATACCATTATTCGCCTCTGGAGCGTCTCCATCCTCTTGACGACGTGCTGCATAGACCAAAGCTGACTGCCGCGCCTCATCATGACCAGCACCTCTACCTGGTGCTCCACGACCCAAACCATTTCCACCCCAGGCCTGATCATGGCCTCTCGTGATGGTGACCACCCTCGATGGTGTACACCACCTCGGTCCACGGCGGCTTTGAGCTAACATTCTAGGACAATTCCTGATCCTATGCTCCATAGATCCACAAGCTAGACAAGCTCCCGTCCTCTTCCAACACTCGCCTACATGACCTTTCCCACAATCAGCCCAAAGTGGCACCCCTGGATTAACAGCAAGGGGCCCTGCTCTATCTGGCACATTAACTCTGGCCCTAGCCTTAGGCATCTGTCCGACACCAAGAGTCTCAGCCTCCCTTTTACTCTTACCCCTTTCTTTTTCTCGATTTAGTGCTCAGTCTGCTTTACCTCCTCCGCTATCTTTGCCTTCTCCACCAACTCCAAGAAAACTCGCTCCCTTTGTGGAGCTATTAGTACCCTGAGGCTATCTTTAAGTCCATCCTCAAACCTAACACAACGCTCATACTCCGTTGCCACCATTACTCTTGCATACCTACTAAGGCGTAGAAACTCCGCCTCATACTCCGCCACCGATTTGTTTCATTGGGTCAGGTTCAGGAACTCCTTCCTTCTAGCATCCATATAGCTTGCACCCACATACTTCCCTTGGAAAGCAGCTTTGAAGAACTTCCAAGTGACCCGCTCTGGTTAGGTGCCCTCTTTCACTGTCAACCACCACTGGTAGGCTTCTTCCCTTAATAGTGACACAGCTCCTTTCAGCTTTTGTTCC
Organism: Gossypium arboreum; assembly: GCF_025698485.1. Taxonomy (NCBI): domain Eukaryota; kingdom Viridiplantae; phylum Streptophyta; class Magnoliopsida; order Malvales; family Malvaceae; genus Gossypium; species Gossypium arboreum. The sequence goes on from NC_069082.1 coordinate 16,350,133, forward strand.
GGTGAGCAGTCCAAATCCTCCATTATTCTTTCAATGGCCTCCAACCAATATTCAGCCACATTAGGAGCCACACCAGCCACGCCTTTAAAGATCTCAGCCCTGTTCGATAGAAGTCGCTCTAGAATGGACCCCCGATTTCTGCTGGCATTATTGGGCCCAACAACCCTTTCAAAAATTCTCAGCATTGCCTGCGATAATGCATCTTCTCCCGCAACCCGATCATACTGTCCATTCCCAGCCACAAGTGAGGCCGAAGCGTCTTCTATTCCAACATCAAGCATATGGCCCGATGCCGACGATTCAGCCCTAAAACTTTTGCGGCCTCGGCCACGGCCTCTTGCACCTCTTCTAGCACTCATCATCGATTTGCTATTATCTAAATTAGAAATTTTATGAAGTCTCAGTTAGCTTCAATAATTAACCCGATGTTTTATGGAAGTAATTAAAGAGAATATTGTTTTCAAAAATCCTCTATAGTTTCAAGATCCTATGGCTTCAGTTCCATTCTAACAAAATCATCTAAAGTAGCCCTCTAACTATCTACTGTATAACAATTTAAACAAATTTAAGAGTAAAAGTACTTACTTGGTTCGACATCAGAGACTCGGTGTGCCGCTCAGCAAGACTTTCCTTTTTCCAAAACATTATTATTCAAAATATATATTTTTTTCAAACACAAAAAAAACCAAGTAATAAGGCCCAATTCACGGCCTGAGTTTCACAACCTGGGCTCTGATACCACTAAATGTAACACCCCAAACCTTGCTCACACGTTATGGCTAAATTTGGCGTGTTATATTGAAGTGTTTTAGCGAAAATCGTATTTTCATTGAAAACCCTTCTTAAAAAAAACCCTAGTTAACTAAAAAAGAAAAACCTTTCAGTTACGAAAGCCTTGTTTAAATAATTTGATATTTTAAAAAATTTAGTTGCGGAAACGTAGAAAACATACTATAATTTTAGAAATCCATGTTCAACTTCTCGTAATTACAATGAAAATAATAATAATAATTCAAGTAGTAATTGAAAACCTTATTACAATCTGGTCTGAACACACTTAAAAAGAAATAAAAACTTAGATGCTTAAAAAACCAAGTCCGAATTATCTTGCTAGCCGGCCACCCAAAGTCCTTCCAAACATCGAACCTTCTATTGAGCATCACCTGAAAAAAAAAAAAAAGAGGGGGGTGAGTTTTTGCAAACTCATTGTGTAAAACCCTCGGCAAAAGCAAGCATTCAAGAAAAATAACATCATTCATCAATCATGCAATGCAATCCCATCCAAATTATCCATCTGCTACACACCAGGTACATCCCCCGTCACACCATGTGGGGATATAAATATCGACCCACCCAGCCTACACACCATGGTAGCCCGATTGCGGAACTACCTTCATTTACATATTGGGCTTTAAAAGCCGTCGATGGATCTACGATTGTCAGGCAACCATGCGATCCTCATATACTTCTTCCATTCCATAGTTCCCACCCCATATGAAGCCTAAGCAGAAAATCATATGTATGCATGTCACATCCATAAAACGTACATTCAACACCTGAGGGTTTTTTATCATTTTCGCCCTTAGGGGTATTTTGGTAATTTTCCCTTAATTATGGTTTTCACTTACCTTGACCAGTTAACAAGTCCTGTAAGCTAAGATGAACGGATACTATGCACCAGGTAGGATTCCAAAGAAGAGGAGTTGAGTAATTAAGATCGCGTAAGTACCAAGCTCTCTTTAGATCTAATCTTAGACATGCATATACCCGTTGCCACACCTTAACCCTTTGACTTCTCCACGGTCGCAATATATTAATTAAGTCTTATGTGGATATCATATACTAGGCCCCAAACCCCTTATAAAGCCCAAACAATTTCACATACCTGTATCTGGCCCATTAAGCCCAATCATATTCATATGGCCTATTAGACCCAAATCACCTGAATATGGCCCATTAGGCCCAAATCACATTTATATGGCCCGTTAGGCCCAGTCACATTCATATTCATGCTCACATACAAATTTCTATCACATAGCATCAAAATTCAGTTTTTACCTATTATGGTCCCAACAGCCCATCGGGCCCATTTAGCCTATTCTGGCCTGTATGGCCAAATCACAACCCAAGACCACGAAATTGCCCGTGGGCCTTAGGCAACTTGTCGGTCTCCCCCTTACAAGTTTTCATGCACTCGTAAGACTACTGTAGCCAAACTTTCAGCTTTTTGGCATTTCGGCATTTCGGCTTTTGCCGTTACATAATGTGTGTGCAGTGTATGTACAGACCTATTAAGCAAGCGTGATGCGATCTCTTTAGCCCAAACCTACAATCGATATCACTAAAAGATTAATCTTACGTACTTATCGAATACTTTACCAAAATTCGAAATCTCACCTTAACCTTACCTTGCACGATAAGTATAACAGCCCCTTCACTAACCACGATCAACTCCTAGATTTGCACCAATCGTAAGTATTAAAACTAGAATAATAGGTGACTCATATCCAACGCAAGTCTCCTTACCTTACTATGGCTATTTAGCCAACCTTAGCCAATGGATGAGGAATACTTACCAAAGCTGCAACACCTAAGGGGCAATTCGGCAATGAGATAAGATCCGAGATCCGATACTAATTCCCTACCAAAGTTGATTGAAAGAGTGAGGGACAATAATCGATACCTAGCAAAGAAAATAGATTGGAAGAGCAACACTTACACTAGATTCGGTCAAAGAGTATTCAGCCCTTGGGAGATTCGGCTTTTCAGCTTTTCAAACTTAGTATGGTGAATAAGGTTTATTTGGTACAGATTAAAGAAGAAGAGTAGAAGAAGAAATCGGCCAAGTGAAACAAAGAAAATTGTGTAGAGAAGAATAGAAACTGGCAGGAAGAAAAGAAAGAAAAATAAAAGGGTTTTCGACTTTTTGGATCTTGAAAAGAAAAAGGTTTTCAGCTTTTGGAGAAAGGGATTTTTGGCAACAAGGTGAAGAAGAATTTTGGCAGTAGCCTGGCAACCCTATATTTGGCCCCAATTTATATCCCTTATAGCTGAATTTTCCATTCCCAATTCCTAATTCGGTTCCATCACTTCTCCCTTCTCATCTCCTCGTTTTTCTCCCTGATAACCCCTTGATCTTTTCCTTAATTTTCTCTTCTGAACACTCCCACTGAAGTCCATCTTCACGCCAGTTCCATCCTTCTAGAAGGCCAAAATTAAACGTTTAAAAATACTAAGCTAGGATTTGAACCTTGGATCTCCTTGCTAGCTACTAACGCCACCTCTCTACTCCCTAAGTGGCGTCATTTAGCCACTCTTCCACAAGGCTTTTTCATGCTATTTTTCCCTATTTTTATTTAAAAGCCCACCTACTTGCCAACCCTGATTCTTTTAATAATTAGACTATAATTTCATTTATTCCTAGGTTCAAACTCAAACCTTAATTAAGACCTACTATAATTATCACATGGCTAGGAACATAAAAAATAAATTTTATCAAAATTGAAAACAAAGAAAGTTTGAGATTTTGGGATTTTTGAGGCGTTACAGGTTTATCCGACCTAGTTTGTTTCCGTGGGGAGCACCAGTCTTATTTGTGAAAAAGAAGGATGGATCCATGTGTATGTGCATCGACTACAGACAACTGAATAAACTGACCATTAAGAACTATTATCCTCTGCCAAGGATTGATGATCTGTTCGACCAACTGGAAGGAGAATCTGTTTTCTCTAAAATAGATCTTCGGTCGGGGTATCACCAACTTAGAGTTAAAGAGGTTGATGTACACAAGTGGTACGTGATATTTGTGACAAGTTTTAAGTATTTATAATTAATCGCTCTTGAAACTAACTATTATCACAATGAAGGGAAGTGTACCTCTAGAACAGTAGTATAGCTTTAGCAAGACCGAATTGTTGAACCCAAAGGAACCAAGAATACTAGTAATTACTTTCTTTTTATTATCTAACCTAAAAATTAAGGGATTCGTTTATCTAGACTAATTGATTAAACTGAGGATGCACAGAGAGAAAATTGGGAAAAAGCTTTTTGGGAAAACTCGATTGACTAAGACAATACCCAAGCAAAAATGCACCTAGACTTCACTTGTTATTTGACTCTGAATCAGATGATTTATTCATTAGACTTGATCCGTAAAAATCCCTAACTTATATTATTATCTCTCTCGAGACTAATAACGTCTAACCCTAGGTTGATTAATTGAAATCTCTTTCTAATTAATGCCCTAGTGTTTCATTAACTCGAGTTATAGATCCCCTTATTAGGTTTCACCCTAATCCAATAAAATTTTATCACCCTATCTCTAGGCGTGCAATCGACTTCACTTAATTATGACAAATTTACTCTTAAATAGGGTCTATTCCTCCTCTAAATAGGAGCATTAACTTGAATCAATATCCTGAAATATTAAAACAAGAAGTAAGAACACATAATTAAGAACAAGTCAAATATTTATCATACAATTTAGATAATAATAACAAGATCCGTTCTTAGGTTTCATTCCCCTTAGGTATTTAAGGAGTTTAGTTCATAATTATAAAATTAAACATCTCAGAGGAATAATGAATAGAAACCATAAAGAAAACCCAAAACCCCTGAATGGAAATTGAAGGGAGATCTTTAGTCTTGACGATAAATCTGGCTTTCGAGATGGATCAATCAGCTTCCCTTGAGTAATTTTTTGCCTCCTACTCCATGTGTCTCTTCAAAGTGCCTCCTCAGGTGCTTAAATAGGCTTTAGAATGCCTAAGAGCCCTTAAAAGTGGCCTTTTCTGAATAGGACTATACTTGGGCTCGAGAGGGACACGCCCGTGTGTGATTGGTCAAGGCTGTTGAATAGGCACGGGCATGTAGTCTACCCGTGTAAACCGTGCTTCGATCCTGCCAAATGGACACGGCCGTGTGCCACGCCCGTGTGAGGAAGTCCAGACCATGTTGATTTCCCCCATGGGTTCATTTTCTCCATTTTTGACCCGTTTCTTGCTCTTTTTACTCTCTTATGCTCACCCAAGTATAAAACATGAAATTAAGGAATTAGGAGCATCGAATTCACCAAATATAAGGAGAATTCATCCATAAATGTGCTAAGCATGTGATAGAAATATATATAAATTACGGTTTATCAAATACCGCCACACTTAAGGGTTTGCTTGTCCTGAAGTAAAATCCTCAACTCATAATCAAAATAAATTCTTCTCAATTTATATTCCCTATCAATATTATCTCAAAATAATCCATAAGTAACCATACATTGAAAATTCAACTAAAAGTACATCAAAGTTTCTAACATTACAAGTTGAGCATTTTATCATGAAAACATAGGTGTCCCCCTTCATCTAAGTAATCACCTTTGATCAAAATATCACAGAGTTTAACATCCTCACTAAAGATTCACACAAATCACTCGAGGAGTTTAAGGACATCAAATAAAGCATTCATTAGTCAATATGAAAAGTTATTACCATAAACTTGCATGAAAATGAAGTCTCCACCACTATATATTGAGATGATACATCAATCAAAAAGGTCTTTAGAGGGTTGTAACGTGGCTTTGGTTAGGGGGTGCGGTCACAAGCTGAAAGAAAAGGTTAGAATCGAGATTGAATTGAAGAAATCACCTAACTAGAAAAATCACTAATTATCAGTTAAATACAAGTGAGCTTCTTCTCAGAGTATGGTATTAACAATCAAGCTCAAAAATGACGAATTACTACTAATATGTATGTAAGTATTTTTTTTTGAACAAGTCAAATAACATAGAACTTAATTATTGCAACAAAGAATAAAACATAAATAAGCAATTAATTCAAATCAAATCTCGAAATAAATAGGGATAAAATTAGGGGATTTTAACAATAATAGGTTATAGGTTAATATTGAGGGTAAATTAATTAATGGCTTGTTAGGCTCAAAAGGGTTCACTAAGGGTTAATTATGAAGGTAGGCTTTTGTGGAGTGAGTGGGTTAAACTTAAGTGCCTTTATCATCTCGACATATCAAATCAAATGGTGTGGTCTTGACATGCATAATCAAGCAAGTTCTAGAATAACAAATCAATACTGATGCACTCATAATAAAAGTGAGCATGAAAGAAATAAAATATGCTCTAAAGGCTCAAGATCTCACACAAATTATGGCTTTTTGATGTTTAAACTTGTGAATTTCAACTCAAGATAATACCTAAACTTAGGGAAGCAACCTAAAAGTTTTTAATTCTTCAAAAATCAACTTATCATGCTTGATTCCCTAATGTCTCGAAGTTTAAACAATCAATGCATAAATGCCTACATTTTAATTCAAGACATATCAATAAAAATCTTAAATTAATTAAAGTTTATTCTAATAGTGATACGAGTGATTCACGTGAGAATAAGACAAAATTCATGGATTTCTAATGATAATATAAAAGACCCCCACACTTAAGATGTACATTGCCCTCAATGTACAAAGATGGATATTTTGAAAAATATAAATATATAATCATAAGATAGAGAGAGAGGTGAAACTTCCTGAATCATGAATGAACTCCTTGAATTGGAGTTATGGAGAATAATCAGCCAAGGCAATGATGAGAGTGGAGAAGGATACTCCGGTGGTGGTAGAGGTTCATTAGTTTATAAGTCCTGCGCCAAAAGAGTATTATATCTGGTAGTAGCTATGGTCGTAGTCGAGCAAGACATGGCAGTCATGGAGAACCTTTGCCAGTGGAGTTTTTAGTTACTATTTGATGATGAGCTTTGGAGCTCTTTATAAGTGTGATAAAATTGGGAACTCTTTAGGAAATATAAGGAAGCATAATTACTCGTAATGAAATAGTCGAAAATAAAAATTGTAAAAACTTAATATTAAAGGGAAATGAAATAAAAAGTACTTAAAGAAGATAAATAAAGATACAAGTGAAAATAAAAATAATAAATAAAAAGCTCTTAAACATCGTCATCGCCGGATGGTTCGCGAGGTGGTGGTGGCAATGACATGTAAAGGTGCTGACAAATCTGATCAAGAGTAGCATCAATGTGATCAAAACGCTGAAAACATTACTGCTCAAATCGTGTAAGGCACTCAGAGATGTCAGACAGTGGAGCCGCTGCATGAACTGGACGATGAGAGGGTGGTGACTGAGTCGGAGGGTCCTCGTGACGGGGAGGGACATCATCAGTAATGTCCTCTGGGTCCTCCTTTTCGGTGGACTGGATGAGGCAGTACTGAGGAGGGTAGGTGCCATGTCGTTTCTCGATCATCCTCATATGTAGCATGCTCAAGATGCCCTGTGGGGACATCTAGCCGATGACAGTGGGGGAGGACGATTGTGCCACTATGTTGAGGAGCGAGGGTGGTGGCTGAGTCGGAGGGTCCTCGTGACGGGGAGGGACATCATCAGTAATGTCCTCTGGGTCCTCCTTTTTGGTGGACTGGATGAGGCGGTACTGAGGAGGGTAGGTGCCACGTCGTTTCTCGATCATCCTCATATATAGCATGCTCAAGATGCCCTGTCGGGACATCTAGCCGATGACAGTGGGGGAGGATGATTGTCCCACTATGTTGAAGAGCCCAAAGTGCCGAGCCAATCAAGTCACATAGGGCTCGATAGAGATGACTCCTCTCCTGTGTCGCTTAGTCTGATGGCAGATGGCGAGGGCAATGAAGTAGGCTAGGTCGAAAATGTGCCCATTCACCATGCTCCATAAGAAATAGCCGTCGTGAGTGTTGACGATACCAGTGCCCTCTTGTCGTCCTGTCAGAGTGTGGGCCAAGATGGCGTGTAGGTATCACAGGGATGGGGCGAGAGCCGATGCCTTGGAGTGGCTAGGACCATAGGTGGCTGAGACAGGGACGAGGTCCTTTCAACACTTTGAGGAAGAGTAGTGGATGTGGCGATGGAGAGTGTCAAGTTCATTGTCATCCATGAACTCCTCCGTCTATAGGCCCAATGCGATACCGAACTCGGGGATGCTCAACTAGCGGACTAGACCGCCGAGACGGAACTGGACCGTTCCAAGATCATCGAAGTTGGTTATGACAGTATGAAGATGGAACATCGAGTAGAGTTCCAATGTGAACTCGAGATACATCAGCTCGACGATCTCAAAGAAGAGCCCCCATGGGTCAGTCGTTAGAACGGCTCAGACCGCGTCAGCTAATTAAATCTGTTCAAGTGCGGCCCAATCAATGTAGTGGCCTACACCTAGAGGTCAGGGTCGTAATATCTGATATAATTCCTCCTGGGGTCCTAAGGGAACCTGGAGGAACAGGTGCCTAATCTCTGCAGTAGGATCCGAGGATGACGCTGCTCGTTTCCTTTTCTTTGAAGCGGGGACAGCGATTTTCTTACCATGATTGGACATGATGTATCTGCAAGACAAACGAACTAATTCAAGAAGTAATCATGAATGTAGTTAAACTAACCAATCCAACCAACTATCAAACACTCAGCGGTTTAATCTAGATGATAGAAGTTTATATAGCAAATGACGTAAGAAAAGCATGATTTTTTCAACATGAAATGAATGAAATAGACTTTATGGGAACACAAGAAAGAATGAATGTACCAGAAAACATTGACTAATAATGGTAAAACATATTTTTACAGCGAGAACAATGAATATTCATAAAATATTAGCCAAATAATACCATAAGAATCATAAAATTAGTAAAAGAGATGAAGAAAATAGAGAGAAAAGAGTAATCAAACACAATATGTTGGTGGAAGGAGGAGCTTAGGTTGTCAGAAGAGGGCTGTCGTCGGTGCACGGGCGTAGTGAGGAGGGATGTGAAGTTGCAGCAGCTAGGGTTAGGGATTTTGGGGAAGGGGATGATGAATAGTGAGGGGTTTATATAGATTTTGGGGCACACGACCGTGGGGGAGGCCCTTGTGCCCTAATTTATACCTGTGTGTTCCTTGGGCGTGTGGGTGCACACGACCGTGTCGCACGGCCGTGTCCTACTTCGTTCGCTTCTCCCACGCCTGTGTATATAGGTTCACGCCTGTGTTAGTTTGACAGTGTCGACCATGGATGAATGGCACGGGCGTGTCTCACGCTCGTGCTAAATTTTCAGGTTCAACTAGGGTTTTAAGACACGGGCGTGTCACATGCCCGTGTTATTTTGGCAGTTTCACCCACGGCCATGTCGCATGGCCATGGCAACGTATCGCATCGAGTGTTGGGTAAAAATTTTGTACTATTTTTACACGGCCATATTGCATGGTCGTGTCTCCTCCCGTGGTGTTAGCACGGCCTAAGGCATGCCTGTGTACCTGGCCGTGTGGATTAGAAAACCTATGTTTCAATGACTTAATTAGTGATTAGATGTTAAAAACTAATATTTTAAAGAGGTTAACATCGTTGGTGCTCAGGTTGCCTCCCGAAAAGCACTTATTTATAGTCTAAGCTCGACTTACCTCTCTTGTTGTGTGATCATGGTGGTTCGAGGAGTTTACACTCCTCGTCCCTACTATCAGTTTTATCAACATAAGGTTTAAGACGAGTACTATTTACCTTGAACGTTTCGAATTTGGGATGAATTACCTCAACTGTACCATATGGAAAAATGCTAAGTACCGTAAGAGGGATTTCTTCATTCGGTTCAGAAGTGTTAATACGAGGGTCTGCTTCGTCTAATAGCACTTTGTCTCCAACTTTAAGTTGATTCGGGGAAAAATTTAGCTTGTCATAGTGCGGTTTTGTTTTATCATGTGTTTTTGGTTTATGTGTCCTCCATTCATTTAGTTCCTCGATTTGTAGTCCTCGTTCTTCATAGATAGGTCCTTTGTTGTTGCTTGAACATGGCTTATGTATGTTCTTCGAACCTATTTCCTGCAAAGTAGGTTGCACCACATGATTAGTTTTAGTAGAATGATTTATACCACCACCTTCAATTTTTGATGTGTTACTCGAATTACAAGCTTGAAGGGTGATTATTTCGTCTCCCACACAAAGTGTGAGTTCACCTGTGCCAACATCAATTATTGTTTTATCGACTGGGAATATAAATTTGTCAATTTTAACGAGTACATCTTCAATAATCCCCCTAGGAAATCTAATTGTTTTATCGGCTAATTGAATACTCATCTTAGTTTGTTTGGGTTTCCCAATACCTAGTTTCTTAAACATTTTGTAAGGCATGACATTGATACTAGCCCCTAAACCAGCCAAAGCATCATTAACATCTACGCTACCAATTAAACAGGGAATCGTAAAACTACCTGGATCTTTTAATTTATTGGCCAGCTTATTCTATAGTATGGCTGAGCAAATCGCATTTAGCTCCATATACGACGCCTTATCCAACTTCCGCTTGTTTTTTAAAAGCTCCTTTAAGAATTTGACTATATTTGGCATCTACGAAAGAGATTCAATAAATAGTAAGTTAATATGTAACTTCTTTAATAATTTAAGGAATTTACCGAATTGTTTTTTTGTACGGTCTTTCCTTGTCATGTTTGGGTATGGCACACGAGGTTTGTATTATGTACTTACCGGTTTCTGGTCATTGTCGTCCACCTCACCTTTACCTTTACTTAGCATAGTTTTTTACCTTGGTTCTGGTTCAAGTGCAACTAACCCTTCCTCATCTTGAACGGTAATTTCATTGATTTTCTCCCTTGGGTTAGGTTCAGTGTTACTCGGTAGGCTACCTTGTAGTCGTTTAGATATCTATTTAGCGAGCTGACCTATCTAAGTTTCGAGCCTTTGGATTGACACTTGTCGATTTTTAAGTGCTGTCTTAGTATTCTGAAAATGAGTTTCTGACACCGAGATTAATTTTGTTAGCATCTCTTCAAGGTTTAGTTTTTTCTCTTGTTGGTCGGGTGGTTGTTGGAAGCCTGGAGGTGGTGGTGGTCTCTGATTTCTTTGGCCTCCCCATGAAAAATTTGGGTGGTTCCTCCAACCTGCTTTGTAAGTGTTACTATAAGGATTATTTTGAGACCAAGGATTATTACCCATGTAATTTAACTACTCATTCTCCATGTTGTGGCCATAGGGTGGGTATTCTAAATTGCTTGATCCACCTCCACTTGCTTCGCATTTCATTACTGGGTGAACCTGTAAAGAACTGAGAAAATCGTCAATTTTTCTGTTCAAAAGTTCTACCTGATTAGAGAGCATGGTCACCGAATCGACGTTAAATACAGTGACTGTTTTCATTAGTTTTGTCCTCATGACTTGCCACTGATAATTATTCGTGACATCTCTTCTATAAATTCATATGCATCCTCAGGTGTCTTATTATTGATAGTTCCACCAGCGGCTGCGTCAATCATTTGTCGAGTCGAAGGATTCAGGCCATTATGAAACGTTTGAACCTGTAGCCAAAGTGGTAACCCATGGTGAGGGCACCTTCTTAAAAGGTCCTTGTATCTCTTCCATGCATCGTAGAGTGTTTCTAAATCCATCTGCAAAAAAGAAGAGATATCATTACGTAATTTGACTGTTTTAGCTGGCGGAAAATATTTTAATAAAAACTTTTTGGTCATTTTTTCCCAAGTAGTGATTGACCCTCGTGGTAACGAGTTCAACCATTGTTTAGCCTTATTCCTCAATGAAAAGGGAAACAACCGAAAGTGAATGGCATCATCAGAAATGCCATTGATTTTAAAAGTGTCGCAAAACTCTAAGAAATTCGCCATGTGAGCGTTGGGATCCTTGTCCTACAAACCATAAAACTAAACAAACTGTTGGATCATTTGAATGGTGTCAGGTTTCTGTTCAAAATTATTTACAGCAACAGTAGGCCTAACTATGCTCGATTCAGTTCCTGTTAAAGAAGGTTTAACATAATCATACATAGTGCGTGGAGCAGGATTCTAATTAGCAGCAATTGCAAGAGGTAGCAGATTTTCTTGGTTTTCAGCCATCTCATCGGTTGTGGTTGAAGTATCATCCTCTTGCTCTTCCTCTGTGTATCGTAAGCTTCGCCGTATTTCTCTTTGGTTTCTGTGAACTGTACGATCGATCTTACTATCAAACACTAATGGTCCCGACGAGTTTCTTCTAGTCATACACTATAAAAACCTGCCCGGAACGAATAAAAGAAAAATTAGAACAAAATAGAAATTTAAATAAATAAAGTAAAATGACTAAAGTAATAAAAATCGAGTGTTCCTAATATCTTAGTTCCCCGAAAATGGCACCAAAAACTTGGTACGTGATATTCGTGACAGGTTTTAAGTATTTATAATTAATCGTTCTTGAAACTAACTATTATCACGATGAAGACTAGTGTACCTATCGAACAGTAGTATAGCTTTAATAAGACCGGATTGTCGAACCCAAAGGAACCAAGAGTACTAGTAATTAATTTTTTTTATTGTCTAACCTAAAAATTAATGGATTCGTGTATCTAGACTAATTAACTAAACTAAGGGTGCACAGAGAGAAAATTGGGAAAAAGCTTTTTGGGCAAACTCAATTGAGTAAGACAATACCCAAGGAAAAATCCACCTAGAATTCACTTGTTATTTGACTCTGAATCAGACGATTTATTCATTTGACTTGATTCGTAAAAATCCCTAAGTTATATTATTATCTCTCTCGAGACTAATAACGTCTAACCCTAGGTTGATTAATTGAAATCTCTTTCTAATTAACGCCCTAGTGTTGCATTAACTTGATTTATGATCCCCTTATTAGGTTTCACCCTAATCCAGTAAAATCTTATCACCTTATCTCTAGGCGTGCAATCAACTCCGCTTAATTATGACAAATTTACTCTTAGACAGGGTCTATTCCTCCTCTAAGTAAGAGCATTAACTTAAATAAATATCCTAAAATATTAAAACAAGAATTAAGAACACATAATTAAGAACAAGTCAAATATTTATCATACAATTCAGATAATAATAACAAGATATGTTCTTAGGTTTCATTCCCCTTAGGTATTTAGGGAGTTTAGTTCATAATTATAAAAGTAAACATCTCAGAAGAATAATGAATACAAAACATAAAGAAAACCCAAAACCCCTGAATGGAAATTTAAGGGAGATCTTCAGTATTGACGATGAATTTGACTTCTGAGATGGATCAATCGGCTTCCCTTGAGTAATTCCTTGCCTCTTACTCCGCGTGTCCCTTCTAAGTGCCTCCTCAGGTGCTCCAATAGGCTTTAGAATGCCTAAGATTCCTCAAAAGTGGCCTTTTCTGAATAGGACTATACTTGGGCTCGACAGGGACACGCCCGTGTGTGATTACTCTAGCCAGTGGTCAAGGCTGTTGAATAGGCACGGATGTGTAGTCTACCCGTGTAAATTGTGCTTCGATCCTGCTAAATGGACATGGCCATGTGCCACGCCATTGTGAGGAAGTCCAGGCCATGTTGATTTCCCTCGTGGGTCCATTTTCTCCGTTTTCAGCCCGTTTCTTGCTCTTTTTACTCTCCTATGCTCACCTAAGTATAAAACATGAAATTAAAGAATTAGGAGCATCGAATTCACCAAATCTAAGGAGAATTCATCCATAAATGTGCTAAGCATGGGATAAAAATATGTCTAAATTACGGTTTATCCACAAGACAGCGTTTAGGACTCGTTATGGTCATTACGAGTTCTTGGTAATGCCTTTTGGGCTGACAAATGCACCAGTAGCCTTTATGAACCTAATGAATAGACTGTTTCAACCTTGTCTAGACTGGCTTGTTGTAGTATTTATTGACGACAAACTGGAGTATTCGAGGACTAAAGATGAACATGATGAACATCTATGAGTGGTTTTGTAAATTTTGAGGGAGAAACAACTATACGCGAAGTTTAGCAAGTGTGAATTCTGGTTACATGAGTAACATTTCTAGGTCATGTGGTATCTGCTGATAGGATTAAGGTTGATCCTTAAAAAATTGAGGTTGTTTTAGATTGGAAGTAGCCTAGGACTATGTCAGAAATTCATAGTTTTCTGGGACTAGCTGGGTACTATCGAAGATTTGTAAAGGGGATCTCATTGATTGCCGCGCCTTTAATGAAGCTACTACGTAAAGGCGTGCCTTTTAACTGGACTGATGTGCAACAAGAGAGCTTTGAGAAGCTTAAGAAAGTTCTGACTGAGGCCCCTATCTTGATTTAGCCAGAGTCTGGGAAAGAATTTACTATTTATAGCAATGCATCAAACGTTAGCTTAGGTTGTGTGTTGATGCAATAGGGTAAGGTGGTAGCTTATGCATCTCGTCAGCTTAATACTCATGAGGCAAATTATCAAACACATGACTTGGATTTAGCCGCAGTGTTATTTGCATTGTAAATTTAGAGGCATTACTTGTACGGTGAGAAGTTTATCACTTTGACAGATCACAAGAACCTCAAGTATCTCCTCACTTAGAAAGAATTAAATCTTAGGCAATGTAAATGGATTGAGTTTCTTAAGGATTATGACTGTTCGATTGAATACCATCCTGGTAAGGCTAACGTGGTGGCTGACGCACTGAGCCGTAGGGCTATGACTGATTTGAGAGCAATGTTTGCTCGTCTTAGTTTATTTGAGGATGGTAGCTTGTTGGCTGAGCTTCAAGTTAAACCAGTGTGGCTTGAACAAATTAAAAGTAAACAGTTGGAAGATGAGTCATTGGGTCTTTGGTTTTGAGGCAAAATTTGCGTACCTAAGGATGTTGAGTTAAGGCAGACTTTACTGCGAGAGGTGCATAGTAACCCCTATGCTATGCACCCAAGTGGAAATAAGATGTATAGAGTTCTCTGTGAGATATATTGGTGGCCAGGTCTTAAGCGTGAGATTACCGACTTTGTGGAGAGATGTCTAACTTGCCAACAGGTTAAAGTAGAACATCAGTTCCCTTCTGGGCTACTTCAGCCGGTTAAGATTCCGCTATGGAACTGGAAAGAGTAACTATGGACTTTGTGAGTAGGCTACCCCTAACGCCTTCTAAGAAAGATTTAGCTTGGGTCATCACGAAACCAATTGACCAAAACTGCCCATTTCATACCAATTCGCACAGATTATTCGTTATAGAAACTGGCTAAGTTGTACGTATCCGAGATAGTGAGACTGCATAGGGTACCAGTTTCTATAATATTTGACAGAGATCCTCGCTTCACGTCTCGGTTCTGAAAGAAGTTACATGAAGCTCTGGGTACACGGTTTAAATTCAGTACTGCATTCCATCCTCAAACAGATGGTCAGTCAGAAAGAGTGATTCAGATACTATAGGACATGTTAAGGAGTTGTGTAATTGACTTCTAAGGTAGTTGGGAGGATTACTTGCCATTAACAGAGTTTGCTTACAACCATAGCTACCATCTAGTATACAGATGGCACCTTATGAAGCACTATATGGTCGTCGGTGTCGCACTTCGTCATGTTGGACTGAATTGGGTGAGCGACGTGCTCTGGGTCCTAAGTTAGTATCTAATACCGAGGATAAGGTCATATTAATTCGGGATCAACTGAAGGTGGAATCAGACAGAAAGAAGTCATATGCGGATCTGAAGCGTAAGAAAATTAAGTTTTCTATGGGAGATTTTCTCTTTCTGAAGGTTTCACCATGGAAGAAGGTACTGAGATTTGGGCATGAGGGCAAGTTGAGCCCAAGGTTTATTGGTCCTTACCGCATACTGAGAACGAGTAGGACCAGTTGCCTACCAGTTAGAATTACCTTTAGAATTAGAGCAGATTCATGATGTGTTCCACGTCTCTATGTTGAGATGCTACCACTCTGATCCTGCTCATGTTGTACCGGTTGAGGAGATTGAGGTTAGACCAGCTTGACTTTCAAGGAAGAACCAATCCAGTTCTTGTATCGAGAGGTAAAAGTCTTATGAAAGAAAGCAATCCCATTGGTGAAAGTTCCATGGCTGAACCACAGTTCTGAGGAGGCTACGTGGGAACCCGAGGAAGCGATGCGTCAGCAGTACCCTCACCTATTCTGGCAACATAAATTTCGAGGCTGAAATTTTCTTTAAGGAGGGTAGAATTGTAACGCCCTAATTTTTCAAATCTTGAAATCCCTATTAGAAATTATTTTTGTGTGTCTATAACGTGAAAGTATGTG
This sequence comes from Gossypium arboreum, assembly GCF_025698485.1. Lineage (NCBI taxonomy): Eukaryota > Viridiplantae > Streptophyta > Magnoliopsida > Malvales > Malvaceae > Gossypium > Gossypium arboreum. The sequence goes on from NC_069082.1 coordinate 16,366,141, forward strand.
GTTGTGTGCTCTGGGAGTGTTTAGGAAGTTCTGGGTTCAAGCCTTGGCTTGAGCAAAATTTTGCTTCTAAGTGAATACACCCTTGTCTTCAGCTAATAGACTTTTAAACTAAAATGAGTAAAGTATGTCAATAAAAAGCCTTCTAGTCTAGTGGTAAGTGGCGTGTTAGGATGCTTAAGGGTCTTGAGTTTGAGTCCTCTTATGCACAAAAGTGTTCTATTTTGCTGCTCTTGCAATGTAGGAAGTTGAGCCTAACCAAAACTCTGATGTTGGAGTGGTTGAGTGGGGATGAATAGCTGAATTTGAGGAGGTTGGTGGGAGTGGATAGGGGAGTTATCGATTGAGTGATGTGGGGAGGTTTTTTAGGAAAAAATTAAAGGGTTTAGGAGGAGTAGGATTGTGGTGCCGTAAGGGGAAGTGTTGTATGGTAGAAGGATTTTTATTTTTGCAAAATCGGTGAAGAGTTCATATTGCTGCTTCCTCTCCTTGTTGCCGACTATAAGTTGTTTTACCGATTGCCTCCTCATCTTTTCCCTCAAGCTTGGCCGAATTACTTCATTCCTTTCTCTTATCTGTTTTCCCTCTCCAATCCTTGCTCGCTTTCATATCTGATTCCTTGTTCATTGCTGAATACCCTTCCCTTTTCTCCTCTTTTGACATCCCTTCATATTCATACTTTGATTACTTACTACTTATCTCTGTCCTTTTTGGTTTAATACCTCTTGTTTGTGATGGTTCTTCGAGAGAGTGAGATTGTCTACCTCTTGCCTCGGATTTAGGAATACTCTGGCGGTGTCTGAATACTGATTATGCCGCTCGTTAAGTGAAGGGGTTTGCTAGTATTCCAGAAGCAGTTGGAATCTTTCTCTTGTATCTTGTCTAAAGATTATCATTAAGAAGTCCATCATCAACCGATGTCAGCGAACTAAACGGGATAGTTGGGGAGCACATGGGCTAATTTGATCATCTTTGCAATCAGGTGTGTGTACCCCTATTGTTATTAACGTAGATCTACGAGAAAGTTGAAAAGCTGAAAAGTGGGCTATCGCCACCACATGGGCGTGTTGCAGTTTGTGTAGCAGGTCGTGGAGTAAATCATGGTCGTGTGGTCGACGAGATGGCCATGAGTGTTTTCATGGACCAAAACAATACTAGGCCATTTTGGGCCGAAATAGGCCGTGTAGGCCCAATGGACCTTTGGGCCCCACACAGGAAAATTGCACAAAAGTTTGGTAAATATTGGGCCATGCTGTGTCAACCACATGGCTAAGGCATTGTTGGGCTATATGGGCCATACAAGCGTGTGGGTCCACATGGGCCTATAATATGGGCTGTAGGCCCATTATCACTGATTAATTCTTAAGGTTGCACAGGTCACCCAAGACAACTGTGTACCTACTGTGGGGCCGGTAAGTATACCTGGGCCCTTATTTTGGTAAGATGACTATTTTACCCCTATGTGATGTATGATTGTTTGAGCATGCCATTTTTACTTTATGTACATTTATATTATCTTGCATTGCATAGGGTGGGATTTATGATTTTGGAGGAAGGTATTGAAAGCCTACAAGCCTATTACTGGTAGCTCTGCTGCAAATACTGTTTTAGTGTCGCAACCGGTACGACTTGGTGTGTAGGGTTCGGTGGGTCGATTTTATCCCCACATGGTGTGTAGGGCTGGTACGGAGATGGTGTCTAGCAAATGGATTAGGTAGGATTCTTTGTTTGAATACTGTACTAAAATGGGCTAAGGCCGAGACTACCACTGATACTGAAATCGGCTCCAGCCCAGACGTTTCTACTACTAAAAGAGAGGCTAAGGCCCTAACTAAAACTGAAAGGGCTTAGCCCAAATTGTGTTTACTCTGACTGTATGCTTTTATGGGATTTCACACACTGAGTGTTCGTAAACTCACCCATTTGTTAACTATGCAGGAAATCCCCAGGCTTAGATGGATCGAGGCGATAGAAGACTCAGAGGTGGCCACTCGACGAAGTTTCTTTTACTATTAAAATAAAGAGTTTATTTTGGGTTTTCATTTTGTAATAAGGTTTTTTTAATTTTTTTTATTTTAATTTAGGGATTTAGTTACTTAAATTTTAACTTGGTAGCAGTAGGTCACCGGTTTTCAGGAAAGTATAATCAAATGATTTTTAAAAAAAAACACCACGTTTACGGAACACATTTTGAAAGCTTCCGCAACAAACATTGTTTCCAAAATTAATAACAAACTAATATAATTAACATTTTGCTAAGACAACTTGAGTTTTCACAATGAACTGGACATCCAAAACTTTTGTTAAGAACCTAAAGCAGTTTTATGTAGAACAAATTGTCACGCAATTTATGTTTTGGGAAAACACTCCAACGTGACATCACAGATTCGGCCGTAACGTCTAGGCCGGGTTTGGGGTGTTACAACTAGGATACATATGTCATGACATAGGATTTCGATATGTGATGTGCGAGTAAGGCCATGGCATCGATATATGTGTGCGAGTAAGACCACGTTTAATAGGTTGGCATCGATATGTGACTTTGATATTTGTGTCTGAGTAAGACCACATTTAATACGTTGGCATCGATATATGACTTCGATACATGTGTGCGAGTAAGACCTAGTTTAGGACAGTGGCATCGATATGTGATTACATGTAAGACCATGTCTGGCATGTTGGCATTGTACGATATGTATGATTATCTGAGTATCCTATTCAATTCCGAATGGTTCAATGGGCAATGATAAGTTGTGATCAAATGTGTAAAATGAGCTAAAATAATCAGGTACGAGTTAGTTGATTACATATTCGAAATAAGGTAAGTTGGCTATTTGTTATGAAATACAAAGTATACAAGTTACTAATGAAAACATATGTGCATTTGTATAGTATATTCGGCCATATGCTATGTGTTTGCATGTGATGTTATATTTTGATTTATGAGCTTATGTATATAAATGTAAGTATACTTGGTTATATAATGATAATATGTCTTTGAAATTGAATGATACTTTGAACATATATATATGTACATTCGGTTAAGATAAGATTTATTTATGAAAGCATATGTTATATATGAAATGTTAAGCTTGAGATTAAACGTATTTATGATAGTATAATTTGGTTTGGTTAAATTGAGTTGATAATGTTTATGAGTTGTCATTTGTTTATGACTTACTAAGCTATGATAGCTTATTGTGTGTATATGTTTGTCTTTGTTTTATAGATTTTGAAATCAAGTTACGAGCTCGAGAATCGTCAACAAAGTCTATCACACTATCGACTGTTTCGGTACTTTTATAAGTTAAACTTGAACTTATGGCATGTATAGGCTAGCCTTGGATTTAGTTAATCTTTAATGTGTATGTATATAAAGCCATGCAAAAATGGCTAATTAATATGCTTAAGATTTTTTTATATATTCTTGATTAAAATGTTTGATGTGCTTGGTTTTGGTAATTCGGTATTGGTTATTGTGTTTGGTTAAGGTACCATAAATAGCTTATGATTAGTTCATCTTTGGTAAGTTTTATGCATGATATACTATATCATTATGAATGGATTTATAAATCAGCTAGTAAAAAAGTAAAATAACAATTATTTATCCAACTATGAATTGGTTATTTTGGTTCGGTTTGTCAAGGCAATGTATATGCATATGTGGAATGATGAAAATGTGCAAGTGTACACAATCGCAACAAGTTATAAAGTAATAAGTAAATGTCGAGTTATCGTACACACAGGGACTGTAAAAAGAATTATTTATGAAATTAATTGTAAAACACTTTGGTGAAGTGAAAATAATTTGATTTTAAAATATTGTCAAAAACTATTTAAAAACTAAAGAAATAATTAAAAATAAAACAAAGGAGTTATAATGCACAATTTCAAATAAGATTTAATCAAGGTAACTTACTTCTGTTGGATTAATTATATTTCTTGAACTTAGAATTATTAAATCATGTTTACACTGTTACGAATAAATTCACAGCAACCCGATAATTTGCTAACTTATGAACAAACTTACATAAAAAAATCCATTCATCTCTTGACATATCCCTATGTCAATTCAACCGACTAAACAGATTCTAGTAAGCAAACATGTTATTGCACATATATACTCATTAAACTGAACTAATCTCTTTCATATCCCTATGTCAATTCAAACGATTAATTAATCTAATCAGCATATAAAGACTATGTGAGGTAACAAGGCATCCCTACCTTGAGACAGTTTAATCACAATAATCTTGCAAGTTATGCAAGGCAATAATATCGCCAGATACATTGCTAATTTAACCTTCAGCTACCTTAGAAGAATAAACATGTACTGATTAAATACTGTGTCAATTAATTACAATTTCAATCCGTTTAAATAATTAATTCATTACCTACCTCACAGTCGTAACGCAAGAATAACTTAGCAATGATTTTACTTAACCAAGCAATTTACTGTGGCCTATAATAGCATAAACATCATTTTAACAATTCAAGCAGGAAGAATATAATTAACCCAACACAAAATTAATTTAAGCTAAATTGATTAAAATAACCATTTCGATAGCATAAATGTTCATAAGCATGTTCATCAAAACAACAACAAAACTTAAATAGATAGGGAACAATAAGCAAATCCGGTGTTTCTCCTTGGCTTGACTAGTTGCTCTGTTCTTTGTTCTTCGTTGCCCTCGACTATCAAGGTGGCTTATGAACACCTAATTGTAGATCCAAAATGGCTGATGAGAGACTCTTTCCCAAGAGAAGAAATCGGCACTTGAACAAGAGGGAAATGGGATGGAAAAATGAGAGAAAAGTGAGAGAGGGAATGAGAGAATGTTCTGGAATGAGGGATGGATAAGGAATGATTTGAATGATCAGCAAGGGGTGGCTTTTATAGCTGAATATGGCAGTTAAAAATAGCAAAAAGAATCATCCTAAGATACCTCCCTTGCCCGGCCACACACATGACAAAAGTTGAGAGTTCCAACTTTGCTATTTTAAGCTTGGGGCAGTTTCATAAAGCCACAATTAAAGGAGGGGTTTGAATGCATTTTGAAAGTTCTTCAAGGCCATTTTTGCAAGCATATTTAATCAGCTAAAATTCTGATTTGGGTCAGCATATGGATGGTTCTGGGCTGCCCATTAGTGGCTGGTTCGGTTCACTCAATATGGTTCGACCAGTGCGGTTCAACTGGACCCTTTCTCCATAATTAATCAAAAATAATTTATTTAACCCAAATTAAATGGGGAATAAATTAAAATTAATTAAATGATGAATTAATACACATTTTTGGACCGTCTTAGGCAGGAAATTAATGTGCCTCAAATCTTCAAATTGCTTCTTGGTTTTGTGCTTTCAGCAGTGTCAGCCGCGCCAATTTTCGCCCTTTGCACGAATCTATCGAAAATAGTCAAAATTAATCAAAATTAAGTATAAAATTAACTAAATTCACCATGTTCATATTTTTAACACATTTTAATTATTTTATAATATTTAATTATTTTTCGACAAGAATTTACCCGGATTTACATGAATTTAAGTAAAAATGGGTATGAAAAAGTACATAAATTTTTGTGTTTCCACACCCCCAAACTTAATTCATTGCTTGTCCCGAGTAAGGCATAAATTTTGAAAAGAATTTCTCGGAAACAACTTTGAAAAAAAAAATCCTTCAAAACAACATTTTTCCCAAAATTATGAATGTAAAATACTTATGCTCAAAGGCAAGAAATCTGATAGTTATGCTATTTAAGTATACATATTGTTCAAATTTAATTCAACAACTTATTATAATAGCAAAATTTAGACTAAACGCTTTTGCAACAAAGACATGTTAACCCTTACCAATTTGATTTTTATTCATTTATTCAAGACTAAGCTGCAATCACTAAGCTTAACTTATGTCTTCATATGTTGATCGTAGTAATTTCTCTCCACTAATGTAGGTAGCATGAGGACTTTGAATCAATAGGTCTTTATCAAGGTTGTAACATGGCTAGGCTAAAGGCAGGTGAAAGATAGATAAATTTTGGCTCAGCGTCAATCGAACCTTCAGAGTTTTTTCCTTTGATACACCAACTTGACTTTCATATGCTCTTTTGTACATCTCTTTCAAATACATGTGCTCTCTTTTCTTTTCTTTTTTTCATCATGAGCACTTACTTTGTGTACTGCAATTCTCGAGCAGTTGATACTTCTTTTCAACTCCCCCAAACTTATTTTCAAAGTACAATTGACTATTACTGAGTCTAGCGTTTGGGACAATTTTAAGATCATTAAGCGAAAAGTAATGCCTAATTATTGCAAGGGTCAAAATAAAATTAGGCCATATAGTCTCAAAGTTGGGTTTTAAAGGATAAAATTTTACCATGGTGGGCTTGAAAGGCTCAAATGATCCAAACAATAGTTGCCTAAATCATTTCCAACGTTCCATGCTCCCTAGGATTTCACCTTAAGAAACTACTAAGTCAATTCTAAAGACTTAAACTTTTATGCATACCTATCTTTCCTAAAGAACTGAAAATTTTATGGTACGAATTTGCATGCTTTATTAAAAATACATTCATGTCATTATTAAGCTAACATAATAGTTTTTTGAAATAATAGAACTTTATTCATACTCAAATTGAGCATACTTAACAAAATTCAAATTTTTAAATAAAATATATCCTAATCATAATTTAAAGAAAAATTTTATTCTGAGTGGAAACAATTCAAATTTTCGATCCCCCCAACTTAAAATAAACAGTGTTCTCATTGTTTAAAGTGAACATATACTATACACCAGGTAAGATTTTAGAAAAGATGAGGTGAGTCAAATTGACTGCTTAAGTACCAAGCTCTTTCTAAATCCAATCCTAGACATGTATATATCTTTTGCCACACTTTATACTTTCTGACTTGCTCACATTTTATTAGTGATTTCCCTCTCTTGTTTTATTATGCAAAAAATAAAAGATTTCTAATTAAACTTAATCCTAAAAATAGTCTAAGAACAAAAATAAAGTAAAGTCAATATCCCCTTTTTATTTATTTGCAGACCCTTCTAAATTTGACTCATCTTTTGGTCTATCACTATCGCCTTTGCATGAATCGCTTCGCTCGTTCTTTGATAATGGACTCCATGGTTCAAATATGAAATCTGAAAACTCAGGCACAAAAATAAACGGGTCATTGCATATTTTCTTAAAAGCACTTCTCATCGAGTCATCCCTTATTTTTTAGTATCTCCAGTAGGCTTATTGCTGCCATCGGCATATGTTACATTAAGTACATCAATTTTGATAGCTCATCTTAAAGGCCTGGGCTAGGTGATTGAGCTCTAAACATTGAAGTTTTAGTATCAGGTTCAGCTTTTGGCTCTACTGATTCTACTTTATCAGGGACTTCAAATGATTGCATCGTGGGATCTTCTTTTTCATCAGGGTCCTTTGGTTCCTCACTTACTTCAACTCGTTTATGTAGAACTGAGTCTCTAGCTACTCGGTAAAGGTCCCAATCCGTGATTGTGCCTTGGCTATACCCCGTCTTCCTTACATTCGTAAGAATTTCAGCTTTCAAGCATAAAATTGTTATTGTAAAGGGGAAGTGAGCAAGGCCAGAGCATTTAACAACACAATTTCGTATTTCTCTCAAGATGATCTTCCCCACATCAATGGTCTTTCCAATTAGGATCGAGTACAATAAGACCATTCGCTCTAATGATATTGTAGTCCCATGTGAGCTAGGCATAAGGCTGAATCGAATGAAGTAAAACGATATCTTCGCGAGTGGCATCAAATATTCTCTTCAACAAGTGTGGATTCCTTGTTTTGACATAGTCCATGTAGAACCTTGAACTGTCAGTTCCTCGAGAATTTCTTGCAAATTTTCAGGCTTGATATTACTCATCAATGTGGAATATTTGTCGTTTTCGAAATCTGGTAATTCAAAGAACTCATTAATAGCATTTGAATTTATTGGTACCTTGATTATGCGAACTGGGACTTCTGTCATCTCGTTTGAAGTTAAATTTGCATAGAACTCACGAACTAGCTCCTTATCCATACTAGGTCTCTTTTCACAAAACAACTCCCAATTGATGGTTTCAGCAACTTGACAAATACTTGCCATAAAGTCTCTATAGTTGCTTTCCTTTAATGTAAAGCCTTTTTCTGGATGTATCTGTTGATTTTTGAAGATACTTTTGTATCTCACTTTGGCTTCTTCACAGTGGAACTTGTTTTGTTGGTCATCAATTTGAGTAGAAGCACAAGTTCTCTTGATAGGCATAATTAACCTGATTATAAGATGGAAAACTTATTTTCTCAAAAATTTAATTTATAGAAATTAATAGTTCAATAAACTGAAAAATTAACTAATTGAATAAAATTAAAAATTAAGAGAAACTAGGTCTTACCACCCTTTTTTTTTTCTTTGTAAAAATATAAGAACTCTAGAAAATAATAATAATAATGAAGAAAAAAGATGGAATTTAAAAGGAGGGTTGGAGGGTTTATTGGCTTAGGGTGGATGAATGAAGAATGCTGCACAAGCAGCTACGGTGTGTAGGCGTGGTGCGTATGGGAGCAACGATGCACAGCAGGGCTGGATGCAAGTAGCGACACAGACGTTCGGCAGTAGGTAGCACTTGGTCGCACGCAGGGTGTGTGGGATAAAGGCTTGGCTTGAGTTGAGGTTGAAACAGCACGAGGCAAGGTACGCGTGGTGTGCGCGAGATTTGCGTACGATGGACCTGGGCGTGTGCTAGCCGGCTGCTGGGTGCTGCTGTGGCTATGGGCTTCGGCACTTTGGTGTTTTTGTGCTTTGGGTTTTGAGTGTTAAATGAATGAGAAGATGGGTGGTATTTATAGAGGGAAAAATAGGAATTAGAGTAGAATTCTTAAAACAATTTATTTAATAAAATTCTAAGTTCTAATCCTATCCAAAGGTAACAACAATTAATAATTAGATATATGCATATTAAATTATTAATTGCTATTTAGTTTATTTAAACAAAGATAAAATATGATTAAACTAATCCTAATTCTATGCTAATTGATAAAGATTTTTATATAAATTATAATAGATATAATTATATATTAAAGATTATCTTTTTATTATCATTAAAAACTTATTAAATAAAATCCTAAAATTTGATAATAATTAATATATATTATAATGGATATAATTATATATTAATAATTATCATTTTTAAACTAAAACATTTATTCTAGAAGCCTTTTAAAAATATTTACAAAAGAGGCATCTAGTTTTTATTATTTACTAAAAGAGCAACCAAATTTTAAAAATGATTCAATTAAGTCTTAGACCTAATGAAAATTTGAAATTGAGTTGCAATTTAAGACTTGGATCAAAATTGACCGTTTTATTTAAAAAATCAAAAATTGAAATTTCTATTTAGAGAATAATTTTTAGGAAAATTATGTTAAAATCAATTCCCAGGAAAGATTGGAGGGGTCACAAGCGGTCCCGATTAAGTTCCAATCTCCTAGAGAGAATTTATTTAAACATGGTTATCTCGAAAATATACCCTAAATCATTTATTAAAAATGAAAATAAGAAAATTTTAATTATCCAATAAAATGAATGAAATTTCATTCTGTTCAATATTATCTCCCCAATAGTGTTTCAGACGCTGAGCGTTAACTCAAAAATTACCTTCCTTACCTTGGAGCTCGACAACTCCGTATGGATAGACACGATGAATCATAAATGGACCAGACCAACGTGATTTTAGCTTACCTGTAAAGAACTTTAGTCTGGAATTAAATAACAAAACTCGCTGACCTATTTCAAATTCTCGAACTTGAATGTGCTTGTCGTGCCATTTCTTAAGTCTCTCCTTGAGTAATTTGGCATTTTCGTAAGAGAATAGTCGGAGTTCCTCTAGCTCATTGAGTTGGAGCATTCATTAATCTTTAGCAAGCTTAGGATCCAATTTGAGTTGTTAAAGAGCCCAGTAAGCCTTGTGCTCTAACTCTAAGGGTAGATGACATGCTTTCCCAAAGACCAACTTATAGGGTGACATCCCTGAAGGCGTTTTGTATGCTGTTCTGTAAGCCCATAAAGCATCATCCAGCCTTTTGGACCAATCTCGTCAGTTTTGGCAAACTACCTTCTCAAGTATGCCTTTGATTTCCATATTTGCCAGTTCAGCTTGCCCATTCGTCTGCGGATGGTGACCTGTTGCAACCTTGTGTTTCACTCTGTGCTTGTCTAATAACCATCTTAACCACTTGTTCACGAAGTGGGACCCTTCATCACTAATGATGGCTCTTGGGGTTCCAAACCTTGTGAACATGTGTTTCTGTAAGAACTTAATTACAACCCTAGCATCGTTTGTCAGATAAGCTTCAGCCTTGACCTACTTGGACACATAGTCTACTGCTACCAATATATATTTGTGACCAAAAGACGGAGGGAAAGGACCAAGAAAGTCAATACCCATACATCGAACAATTCTACCTCAATGATGTTTGTTCGAGGCATCTCATTTCTGTTGGTGACATTTTTGACCCTTTGACATCAGTCACAGCTCTTTACGTACGTATATGCATCATTGAATAGTATTAGCCAAAAGAATCTAGCTTGTAATACTTTGGCCGTTGTACGAGCACCTCCAAAGTGTCCCCCATTCGGAGCTGAATGATAATGGTATAAAATCTTTTCTACTTCATCTTCTACCATGCATCTCCTAATCATCTGATATGCACACCTTTTAAACAAATATGGCTCTTCCCAGAAATAGTACTTTACATTGTGAACAAACTTTCTCCTTTTTTGATAGGTCTTATGAATTGGCATCAAACCACAAGCTAAATAGTTAGCAATACCAATAAACCAAGGGGTACTATGGACATGACTTACCTTCAGCATGTGTTCATCTGGAAATGTTTCCTGAATTGGTATGATAGGAGAATTCCCTTCTTGCGGCTTCAATCTAGACAAGTGATCTACTACTTGGTTTTCTACTCCCTTCCGATCTAGAATTTCTAGATCGAACTCTTAAAGTAGAAGCACCCATCGGATCAGTCTCGGCTTAGCATCTTTCTTGGCAAGTAAATACTTAATTATCGAGTGGTCCGTATAAATAGTTACTTTGGTACCTACAAGATAAGATTGAAACTTGTCAAAAGCAAATACAATAGCAAGTAACTTTTTTTTGTTACTGTATAGTTTAGTTGAGCTCCTGTAAGAGTCCGGCTTGCATAGTAGATGGGATGGAAAATTTTGTTCCTTCGCTGGCCTATGACAGCTCCTATCGCGAAGTCGCTTGCATCACACATTAATTCAAATGGAAAATACCAGTCTGGTGTAATGATTATGGGTGTCGTAACTAATCGACTCTTCAAATCCTTGAAAGCTTTTAAGCATTCATCATCGAACTTGAACATCATCTCCTTCTCCGATAGTTTGCATAAGGGTTTAGCAATTTTGGAGAAGTCTTTGATAAATCTTCGATAGAAACCGGCATGGCCCAAAAAGCTCCTATCACCCTCTATAGATGTTAGAGGTAGGAGCTTCTCAATAACATCTACCTTTGCTTTGTCTATCTCGATTCCATGTCTCGTTATCCGATGCCCTAAAATAATTCCTTCTCGTACCATGAAATGACATTTCTCCTAGTTAAGTACGAGGTTCATTTCTTGGCGTCGTCTTAGTACCCTAGCTAGATTGGCTAAGCAATCATCATAAGTATCTCCGAATACTGAAAAGTCATCCATAAAAACTTCCAAGTACTTCTCAACCATGTCAGTAAAAATAGACATCATACATCATTGAAATGTAGTAGGTGCATTACATAAACCAAATGGCATGCGTCTAAATGCAAATGTACCATACGGGCAGGTGAACGTTGTCTTGTGTTGATCTTTCGGTGCTACTGTAATCTGATTATACCCCGAGTATCCATCGAGAAAATAGTAATAGTCTCATCCCGCGAATCTATCTAGCATCTGGTCCAAGAACGACAAAAGAAAGTGATCTTTCCTAATCCCCTTGTTTAGCTTCTAGTAATCGATGCAAATCCTCCACCCGTAACTGTTCTAGTTGGTATCAACTCGTTATTCTCATTCTCCACGACTATGATACCTCCATTCTTTGGCACGCACTGGATCGGACTTACCCACAAACTGTCTGAGATGGGATAAATGATACCCGCATCTACCCACTTGATAATCTCCTTTTTCACCACGTCCTTCATGATGGGGTTCAGTCTTCGTTGTCCATCAATTGTCCCTTTTCGCCATCTTCTAAGATAATCTTGTGCATGCATACAGATGGACTAATAGCACAAATATCGACTATGGTCTATCTGATAGCCTTCTTGAATTGTTTCAACACTGAGATGAGTTTCTCTTCTTACTCAATAGTTAATTCTACTGAAACAATCACAGGCAGAGTAGAAGCGTTACCTAAATAAATGTATTTTAAATATGAAGGTAATACCTTTAGTTCTAATTTAGGTGGTTCCTCGATTGACGCTTTTGGTTGGGCATAATCCCTTTTCTCTAACTCCAAAGATTCAAATCGGGTTTGCGGATTAAATCTTGTTTGATTAGCTTCTAGCAAAGCTAAGTATTCATCCTCCTCTTTATCATTTGGAGGATCTGATGTCAAAATTTGTTCCAACGGATCCTCAACATAGTTAAGCTCCTTTTCCACTATTAAATCCTCTAAATCGGATACTATAGAATAATCATCAATTGTGTCAAGAAATTGTATAGACTTAAAAACATTAAATGTTACTTGATCATCCTAAACACGTATCATAAGCTCACCCTTCTGCACATCAATAAGGGTCCTTCCGGTTGCTAGGAACGGTCTTCCTAGTTGAAGTGTAACCGTAGTAGGTCTAACTTCCCCTATCCCCAACTTTCTAAATATTGACATTGGCGTCAAGTTTATACTTGCACCCAAGTCACATAGTGCTTTACCACAATATGTTGCTCCAATGTTGCAAGGTATGGTAAAACATCTAGGTTCCTTCAACTTTTGGGGTAGTTTGTCTTGAAGATATGTGCTTCATTCCTTCATCAGAGCTACCGTCTCAAATTCTCCAAGTCTTCATTTTTTGGACAGGACATCCTTCATGAATTTGACGTAGTTCGGCATTTGTTAAAGTGCTTCAACAAACAGGATGTTGATGGGAAGTTGCTTGAGTAGTCTAAGAATTTCTTGAATTGAATTTCCTGCTTCTGCTTCTGAAGTCTTTGAGGGCAGGGTGGTGGAGGCTTCTTTACTGGAACTGGTTGATTCGTTTTCTGCGGCAATCATGTATCTAACGGATTTGTTAGTTGATCAGAATTAGCTGGTACTAGAATTACCTTGTCGGTTTTTGTAGATTCTGATTCTTGTGAAACTAGAATTTCAACACTCAGTTGAACTTTTTCTGAGTCTTGAGCATCAGCTGTCCCCTTCTCAGCTTCGATAGTGTTGGGCTCTACTATCTTTCCGCTCCTCAATGTTAACACTTTGCAATGTTCCTTCCCCGATTTTCTTGGATTCTCTGTATCTCTAGGTAAAACACCTTGTGGTCGGTTCTTGAGTTCAGTAGCAAGCTGGCCCACTTGATTCTCTGAATTCCTTAGAGTGGTGTCGTTTTTTACCATGTATGCCTTTAATAAATTCTCTAAGCTATTGGATGATTCAGCCTGAGCTGGTTTCTGAGCTTGTTGGGAAAAACTACGCTACTGAGTTGGTCTAGGTTAGGCGTAGTTGTTACTGGTTCCAGCCCATTGGTTACTCTAGGAAAAATTCGAGTGGTTTAGCCATGATGGGTTATAGAAGTTGGATTCCAGTCCTTGCCTTCCTTGATTTTGGTTCTGGTTATCCATGTAATATACGAGTTCGAGGTTCGATGGACATTCTTCTAACAAATGTCCTTTCTCACAATAAACACAGGTTATACTCTCAAATTGGTGAGGTGGTTGGGCTGCAAAACTGTTAGACCCATTAGTTGTAAGATTCTTAAGTATTGAAGAGATTGAAGATACTTGTGATGCAAGTGAAGTGAGAGCATCTACTTCATGTATTGCTGCGACTCGTCTTCTTGACGCGGCTCAATTGGGGGCCATTAATAATTATTACTGGTGATCCTTTTGATGATTTCGTAAGCCTCATTATAAGACTTAGAAAGGAGAGCACCATTAGCAGAAGCGTATACTACCATCCTCGTGTGAGCATTGAGACCATTATAAAATGTCTCAAGTTGGATGCAATGTGGGATTCCATGGTGAGGGCATTTTCGTAATAGTTCATTGTATCGTTCCCATGCCACATACAAGGAATCATCATCCATTTGTTAGAAGGAAGTGATCTCGTTCCTCAACTTAGCGTTCTTGCTTGGCGGGAAATACTTCATAAGGAATCTTTCGGCTAACTCTTGCTATGTAGAAATTGAGTTAGGTGGCAATGAATTCAACCAGGCTCGAGCTCTGTCCCTTAGTGAGTACGGGAACAGCTTCAATCGTAATGCATCTTCAGGAACTCCAGCTAATTTGAAAGAGTCGCTCACCTCCATAAACAGTCTTAGGTGAAGATGAGGATCTTCAGTAGGCATTCTACTGAATTGGCCCACCGTCTGAAGCATCAGGAACATGATTGGCTTCAGCTAAAATTGTTGTGCCTCAATTTTGGGTCTTTTAATGCCCGGATTAAGATCGTTAAGTATTGGCACAGCATATTTTCTTAAGGCTCTACCCCTATCGTCAACAATAAGGATAGGGAGCAAGGTTTTCTCCGTTATCTTGATTCATATTCTCTAAATTCATTCCTTCAGTCCTTCTCTGGATCGCTTGTCTTCTTCGCTGTCGAAAGGTTCGTTCTATCCCAGGGTCTACAGGAAGTAAGTCAATAATCTGGTCAATACTCATAAATACTTGAAATTATCAAAGAAAAATTAATTAAGTTAAAAATTAAATAGAAAAGTAAACCAAAATGTAAAACTAACAAATTCACAAATAATGACTTTTTTTAAAAAACAGTCCCCGACAACGGTACCAAAAACTTGGAACGACGAAAATCTGCAAGTGTACACAATTGCAACAAGTAATAAAGTGACAAGTAAATGTCGAGTTATCATACCCACAGGGACTGTAAAAAGAATTATTTGTGAAATTAATTGTAAAACACTTTGGTGAGGTAAAAATAAGTTGGTTTTAAAAAACGATCAACAACTATTTAAAAACTAAATAAATAATTAAAAATAAAACAAAGGAGTTCTAATGTACGATTTCAAATAAGATTTAATCAAGGTAACATACTTGTGTTAGATTAATTCTATTTCTTGAACTCAGAATTATTAAACTCATGTTTACACTGTTACGAATAAATTCACAACAACCCAGTAATTTGCTAACTTATGAACAAACTTACATACAAAAATTCATTCATCTCTTGACATATCCCTATGTCAATTCAATCGACTAAACAGATTCTAGTAAGCAAACATGTTATTGTACAAACATACTCATTAAGCTGAACTAATCTCTTGCGTATCCCTATGTCAATTCAAACGATTAATTCATCTAATCAGCATATAAAAGACTATGTGAGGTAACAAGGCATCCCTACCTTGAAACAGTTTAATCACAATAATCTTGCAAGTTATGCAAGGCAATAATATCGCCAGATACATTGCTAATTTAACCTTCAGCTACATTAGATGAATAAACATGCACTGATTAAGTACTGTGTCAATTAATTACAATTGCAATCCATTTAAATAATTAATTCATTCGCTACCTCACAGTCGTAACGTAAGAATAAATTAGGCATGATTTTACTTAACCAAACAATTTGCTAGGGCCTATAACAGCATAAACATCATTTTAACAATTCAAGCAAGCAGAATATAATCAACCCAACACAAACTTAATTTAAGCTAAATTGATTAAAATAACCATTTTGATAGCATAAATGTTCATAAGCATGTTCATCAAAACAATAACAAAACTTAAATAGATAGGGAACGATAAGAAAATCTAATGTCTCTCCTTGGCTTGACTAGTTGCTCCGTTCTTTATTCTTCGTTGCCCTTGACTATCAAGGTGGCTTATGAACACCTAATTGCAGATCCAAAATGGCTGATGAGAGACTCTTTCCCAAGAGAAGAAATCGGCACTTGAACAATAAGGAAATGGGATGGAAAAATGAGAGAAAAGTGAGAGAGGGAATGAGAGAATGTTGTGGAATGAGGGATGGATAAGGGATGCTTTGAATGATCAGCAAGGGGTGGATTTTATAGCTGAATATGGCAGCTAAAAATAGCAAAAATAATCATCCTAAGAGACCTCCCTTGGCCGGCCACACACATGACAAAAGTTGAGAGTTTCAACTTTGCTATTTTAAGCTTGGGGCATTTTCATAAAGCCACAATTAAAGGAGGGGTTTGAATGCATTTTGAAAGTTCTTCAAGACCATTTTTGCAAGCATATTTAATCAGCTAAAATTCTGATTTGGGTCAGCATATGGATGGTTCTGGGCTGCCTATTTAGTGGCTGGTTCGGTTCACTCAATATGGTTCGACCAGTGCGGTTCAACTGGACCCTTTCTCCATAATTAATCAAAAATAATTTATTTAACCCAAATTAAATGGAGAATAAATTAAAATTAATTAAATTATGAATTAATAAACATTTTTGGACCATCTTAGGCTGGAAATTAATGTGCCTCGAATCTTCAAATTGCTTCTCGGTTTTGTGCTTTCAGTAGTGTCAGCCGAGCCAATTTTTGCCCTTTGCGCGAATTTGTCGAAAATAGTCAAAATTAATCAAAATTAAGTATAAAATTAACTAAATTCACCAAGTTCATATTTTTAACACATTTTTATTATTTTATAATATTTAATTATTTTTCGACAAGAATTTACCCGGATTTTCTTGAATTTAAGTAAAAATGGGTATGAAAAAGTATATAAATTTTTGTGTTTCCAATATGTTATGGTTGAATGGTTGGTGGAAGAAAATAATGAATATGTTATATGATAACTTTGGTGGATATATTTTGTTTGAGGTTCAATAATGAAAGATAATGTCAAATTTAATGTTTGAGTTGGAAAGATACCAAATTATGGATTATAATTTCTTATGTGATAGATAGGTACTTTGGTATGAAGTACTTTGATCCTAATGTATATAACTGATTAAATGATATTTCTATATGGTTATATGAATATGTTTGTTTATGTGTATTATATATGCATGTCTATTATACCATGAGGTTGTCTAAATTTAGACAATTATGCATAATATGTGAATTGGTATAATTAATATTTAACTAATGGAATAGGTTAAAATATATTCGATAATTATAAAATAAAAAGGTTACATTTAGAGTAAAATGTATATATTTGAATGACATCAAAGATATGTACGACCATGTTGTAATGTTACTAATGTTGCATATATGTGTTTGGACAATAAGTTCTATGCATATTTTTATTGGTTTCATCGTTTACATATATAGAAATTGTAAATGAATATGTTTGATGCTTAACTAATGAAATTATCTACTCATATATTTTCTATATATGAAAAGTGAAATGACATGCTTGAGTATGGTTTAATGATGAAAATGCCATTAATGTATTTGTATAAAGAGAATTGAATAATGAAAGTGTCAAATATGTTCACATAATTTATAATTGAAATGTATAAATTTAAATGTGGTTAGTTGTGCATAATATTTTCATGTGTAATGTTACATAATACATTCATATTACTATGTTGTTAATGTCATGAATGTTATTGGATAATAAATTGTGTTGTATGGTTTATTTAGACTAATATGTGCATAAATGATTAATGAATTATGTACCGCCCCAAATTTTGGGCTTAGAAGTTTCTAGTCTCGAGTGGGTGCAGTTAGGAGACTGCACAAAAATCTTTAATTGTGCAAGGAAATGACACAATTGAGTGTTTGGCTTAGTGGTTGTGTGCTGTGGAAGTGTTTAGGAAGTCCCGGGTTCAAGCCTTGGCTTCCACAAAAATTTTGTTTTCTAAGGATAAAACCCCTATCTTTGGCCCGTAGGGTTATAAGTTCAATTTGGAAAAGTATGACACAAAAAGCCTACTGATCTAGTGGTAAGTGGCGTGTTGTATATGATAGTGGTCTGAGGTTCAAATCCTTACTTGAGCAAAAGAAGGTTATTTTTGCTAGAGGCCATGGGAGGAAGTTGTGTTTGACCTAAACACCAAGAATTTGAACTGGTTTGGATAGTATTGTTGTTGGCCGAATTTGGGGAGTAAAAAAGGGGATTTTTTGAATGTTTGAATTGGTAGATAGGAGGAAATTTAGGAGAAAATCGTGGAGTGGATAAAGGAGTAAGGGAGAGGGAGTTGGTTATCAAAAATAGGACTCTTCTTGTGCCAAAATCAGCCTAGGGACTTAGTGCCGAATTTGGCTATTGCTTGCTCTCTTTTTTGGTAGTTGATTCCTTTTGCTTCTATCGTTCTCTTTTGTTTATGCTGATTTAGTAGCCAAAATTTATTTGTGATTGTTTAGGGATGCTCCATGTTAATTGATTTGACTCTACTCTACCGACCGATACATTGTTTAATCTACATTCGTCTCTCCATCACTTCTCCTTCTTCTAATTTTCTTTGCCATAGCCGAACCTTCCCTCCTCTCTACTCCCTTTCTTTTAATTAGCTTTCCCCTAGCCGATTGTACCTTCTTCTCTTCTCTAACTTATTCGGTTTTTTCTTGTGGTGATTGAGTCATTCTCTTTTCTTCTCCCTTCTCTTCAGTGCCGTCTGGTTCTAGCTAGCCGAATAGTGCTCCTGCGTTGACCTTCTAGGAGTCAATTCTTTCTTTTATTCCTCTCTGTCGATCTGGGTGGTAAGTACTATTTCATTGGATGTTGTTTTTTTCCATTCTTTTCTCTTTATCCATAGCTGTGGTTCTCTTTTAACCTTATCTTTTCTGATCGACATTGTTAGAGGAGTGGTGACGTTAACTCTGCCTCGTCTTAGCGGCCATCTTGTTGGGGATTGTTAGTCGATTGTTTCCACCCTCAAGAATCAGTTTCATAATTCTTTTTGGTAAGTGTTATTTTTTGTTCAATTGGTTATTGAAATTTCTATTAGAGGATAATGGAATTCCGATCTGAATGCAGTTGATCTATAGTTATCTATAATCGATCTTCGGCAGCGTCTAAGGGATGAGGAACCTTAAGTGTTCAATCAAGGTAAGTGTCGAATCATAATTTGGATAAGTATTATTAAAGGGTTTAGTTACCCATTTGTTAAAGGACTGACGTTGGCGATATGTTTGAATATAGGTTGGTGTTTGAGGGAACTGCACTCTTTTCGCAAACAGGTGTGTATTCACACACTGAATAGACTGTAGATCGGCAAAAGCCAAAAAGCTAAAAAGCCAAAAGAATGGCCTTTTGACAACATGGGTTTGCGAATGCTCATGTGGTAAGCCAAGGCCACAAATCATGAGCGTAAGATTGTAGAGAACACCATAGGCGTTCTCTTGGGCTTAGGCTGTTTTGGGACTCGATGGGTCATGTGGGTCCAATAGGCTCATGGGCTTCACACAAGTAAATTTAGTGGTACGTTGTAATTACTGAATTGGGTTGTGTAGTTCGCATGGTTGTGGTAATTTTTGGGCTTGATGGGCCACACGGACGTATAGGCCTACTTGGACAGCATGATGGGCCTTGGGCCCATTTACACTGTTCGAACCGTTAAGGTTACATGAGTCGCTCGAGGTGACTGTAGACCTTCTATTGGGTCGATAAGAGTGCCTAGATCCCAAGTTACGTAAAATGACCAAAATACCCCTATAGGGTAAAATGACTATTTTACCCCTCGATGGTAAATGACTGATTTGTGCTATGATTTGACTGTTCTTTCTGAGTATGACATTCTGCATATATGTATGATTTATGACATGATATTTCCATGGGGATGGGTTTATATATTTTGGAGGAAGTTTACTATACTGATATGGTCGAACGGGTCCCACAAGTCGACTATGGACCTAAGGTTGCACGGGTTGCACGGGTTGCACAAGATGACTGTAGACCTACTGATGGCTTTGTGCCGTTACTTATGGCTTTATGCCACTATTAATGGCTTTGTGTCACTATTGATGGCTTTGTGCCACTATTGACGGCTTTGTGCCACTATTGATGGCTTTGTGCTACTACTGATGGTTTGTGCCGCTATTGATGGCTTTGTAACGCTATTGATGGCTTCGTGCCGCTACTCATGGATTTGTGCCATATGCTATTACTGGCAACTTTGCTGTGTTACTGATACTGGCAGCTTTGCTGCGATATTATTACTGGTAGCTATGCTAGGATACTGGTGTGTTGGCTGGGTGGGTCGACTTTGTCCCCACATGGTGTGTTGGTGGTACAGAGTGGTGTATTGGCTAGTTTGGGTTGGGTTGCATGGTTGGACTGTATTGTTTCTGCATTTGGCTAAGGCCCACACTGTTATTGTTTCGTAATGGGCTCAGGCCCAAACTGTTACTGATCTAGGCTTAAGCCCAAACTTTGTTATTCATTGTTTGCTTGATATTGGGATTACACACCGAGTTTTCATAAACTCACCCATTTGTTTTAACTGTTCAGGTAATCCATAGGCGAATCGGTGCAGTGAGGGACTCAGAGATGGCCACACTACTGCTTCTGTTTTCTTTTATTCGCTATTAGATTTTGTTTTGGGTTTTGAATCATGTAATAAGGCCTCTCTAATTTTCTTGTTTTTAATTTGGGTTTTTGTTTATTATGATGTATAACTTTTGGACGTAGAACGCGGTTTTCAAAAATGATAACTGTTTTAAAAACACTACGTGTTCGCAACACTTTTAAAATGCTTTCGCAACAAACAAAGTTTAAAAAGTAATGACAATTTGAAATGAATAAATATAGCTAGAATTATTTGAGATCTAACAAAGAGCCTTTAAATTTCCAAATGGGGTTTCATCAACAAGAGCAAGTTTTCGAAAAGCACTCTAATATGACACCGCCTAATTCGACCATAATTTCTAGGCTGGGTTTGGGGTGTTACAAATTAAATGCTTGATTTTTATTTTAAATTAAGTGTTCAAATAATATTAAAATGATGAGCACATGATTTCAGTGATGTATTATTAAAGTAACTGTGGTATGATTTGGAACATGGCTATTGAATATTAAATATGGCATATGTTTGATATGGGTTTAGTTGAACTTTGTGATATAATTTGCATACGTAGTATGATTTATATTTAATATTTGATTAATAAGAAGTTAAATTTATATATATATTTGTCAATATGACATATGTGTGTATGTGAATGTTCGAAATTTGTGTTTTGTTTGGTAATGCCTCGTAACCCCATTCCGGCGATGGATACGGGTTAGGGGTGTTACACTAAAATTATAAGAACTAATGCTTATAGACCCCAAAGAATTTCGAAACCAAAAATCAAAGTTTGATGCAATCGCAAACCAACTAAAAAATTGACTACAACAAGTACAACTATCAATTAATAATATAGCTATGGTGAGCAAAGATATTGTTCCCATGAAGACTAAAAGTATTAGTAATTACCGTCTTTCTATTATTTAACAGATAAATTTGAGTGATTGATTAAAACTAAAATTAACTAAATTAATTAACTGAGAACACGACAAAGGAAAAATCAGGAAAATAGTCTAATAATAACTAAAAAGTAAAGCAATACCCAGGAAAGAATTCACCTAGACTTCAACTATCGCTACCAATCTAAATTATGCAATTTTCACTAAGAATCTTAATCCATAGAAATCCCTAAACTATGCTAATGTCTCTTTTGAGAGTAAGAGGAATTGACTCTAGATTGATTAATTATTTAAAACCCGTATTGTCGCAGAAACTCAATCTACGGAATCCAATATTAGATTTGAATCTAATCCGATGGATTTATGTTGTCCTATTTCTAGGATTGCATGCAACTCCACTCAATTATGCAAGATCTACTCATAAACAGGGTCTATTCCTCCTTTGATTTAAGCACATCACATGGCTCAATAGTCTAGAAATATTAAACCAAGAATTAAACACACATAATTAATAACAAGATCTAAGTCTTTATTGCGTAAAATAAAAATCAAAAGACAAAATGCATCATAGGTTCGTCTCCCTAGGTATTTCAAAAATTAGTTCATGCTTGCAAATAAAAACATCCAGAATGCAGTATAACCACAAAACACAAAGAAACTTATAATAATATCCAAAGGAATCAAAAGGGAATCTTCAATCTTGATGGAGATCTAGTTCAAAATCAGCTTCAATGGTGTTTTTCGAGTTGTTTTCTTAAGTATTCTATGACGGCTCACTCCTATCTTCTTATTTTTATCATATATAGGTCCTAAAATGCCAAAAAATCAACATAACCTGCCACATGGCCATGTGCCAGCGCGAGTGGCTCACATGACCATGTGTCCAAGTCGTGTGGCCTTTGTACCTTGCTCCAATTTTTTAGTTTTCGCTCATTTTTTGCTCCTTTTTCTCCCAAATGCTATCCTAAGTATATAGACATTAATAAAAAGGATTAGGAGCATAAAATTCACCATTAACATCGAATAATCATTTAGAAACGCATTAAGAATAAGGTTAAAATATGTTACATTTAGCACTTATCAAAGTTTAATTCTATGTTTGTAGGAAAAGGAGTATAGATTCAAGGTGGGCAATTCAAGCAAAATATCATGGTACCTTTATAGTAGATGCTCAAAGCACATGATTGTCTAACACCCTTGTTCTAGCCGATTTAAAGTTTTAGCACATAGTAGTAAAAAGATTATCTAGCATAGTGTAATTCACCCAAATGATTATTTGTCATATATGTATGGGTGTATAGTAACTACCACAAGAGTAGGTAAAGATTTGATTTCCTGATCTTCTACCATATATTAATGAGAAGTTTATGCTAAGTGGTTAAGATTATTGTAGCGTGAGAAATGATATACGAATTGTGCAAGTATACACATCAAATCAAGTAATAAAGTGATAAGTGAGATCATCTCCACAGGGACTGGTTACGTATAAAATGATTGAGTGATTATAATGAAGTATGATTAATGTTATGACGAAATTAATGATAAGAATGCAACATTAGTTTGAAGGAATTATGATGTGTTGTAATATGAATAACTGATAAATAATGGAAAAATGCTTTAACAAAATAAGAAGAAGAATGTAATGGAAAATTCGAGAATAATCACGAATAATATATAAGTGAATAAGTAAGCAACTAAAAATGCTATGGAGAAGATACTAATGCAAAGGATATAGGATCTACGTTGATGATTTAGAAGGTCGGGATTACTAAGAATCTACCATTACTAACAGTAATGCCTTGACAAAACCATACTCAACCTACTACTTAGAAGAGTTCTAAGATGGTCTATTTCTTTCAAGAACAAGACCTCAAGTTACCTTGCCTTAAGAAATATATGTCCATAGGCCTTTAACATGGTACCCTGCACTATTTCATTTTTCTTCCATATGAA
Organism: Gossypium arboreum; assembly: GCF_025698485.1. Taxonomy (NCBI): domain Eukaryota; kingdom Viridiplantae; phylum Streptophyta; class Magnoliopsida; order Malvales; family Malvaceae; genus Gossypium; species Gossypium arboreum. The sequence goes on from NC_069082.1 coordinate 16,389,642, forward strand.
CGCTAGTCTATGTCTAGAGGCTGCTACAAGTCTTCAGTCGAAGACTCACTCACTCATTCAATTTCAATCTCATTAACCTAAACTTGTCAAAATTAGGTTAATTTAATGAACATGTTGTACATCCATATATGTCTAGAGTTTGCAAACATGCAATTTCATAAAGAACCATTAAATGAAACAATGTATGAAATCAGATCTAAGCTTCAGTCATTAAAGAAAATAAGAGTTTCATCAAGTAATCCTAACCCTATGAGATTTAGCTATTGATTGGTAATTAAAATTCAAATCCAAAGTATCATTCAACATCATTTCAACAAATCAATTTACGAAGAGCAATCAATAAATAATGGAAGAACTTTGGTAGGATAGCTTTCACTTATAAAACCTACACTGCAGTGATACAGTGTCTTATGGTGGCTAAAAGCTACTACCTTCATCTTCCACTTCTTGAATTTGCTCAGCCGCAACCATTTATTTTTGCCTAAAGATCTCCCTTTTTGTTGTTTCCCCCTTTAGGGTTTACTCCTTTGGCATTTTATAACCTTTTTCCTAGGGTAAATCCAATAGCCCATGATTTTCTTCCCTATTTTTTAGGCAGATTTTTCTAGCACAAATATAGTTGGGCTGAAATTGGTATGCATTGAGTATTGACTCAGTCTTCTTATTGGAATTGCAATGGCATCCATGTTGACAAATTGTCCAACTATTTTCCCTGAAAGACCTTCACTTCTTTTTCTTCATCCTGTACCTGCCAATCCACCACCACGCACAACCCTTTCACAAGCAATTAAAAATAACTAACATTTAAGTATAGTCCAAGCTCTCAATGTAATGTTAAAACAAACAAATACTAATGAAATGTCCTAAAATGAAACTAAATGTACTTAAGTACAAGAAATTAGCTAGATCTAAAAGCATGAAATATAACTTTCTTCATGAGTTATTAAGTATGTAATAGCCTACCCAACAAAGTCCTAGTATCTAGTTACTGTTTAATGATATAACAACTTGGTGGAGAGAGGATTTCGAAATGAGTGCTCGCAAAAGGCGTAGTACGCCATGTTAGTAGAGTAATGACTGCCTCCAAATGTACTAACATCCAAAGTGTGAATATTGCAATTAAATATAGAATGAGAAGGCGGTGTCTGCAAGTATACGGGTCGAGTTGTAATATAGTTTCACAACGAAGTAAGTGAATACTCTGAGGATCGTACCCAACAGAGGTGAGTGCTAAATCAATTCTTACTTAAAAAGGAAAAGATCTAATTATTACTTTAAATAAATTATAGTATGAAAACATAAAAGAAAGAGTTTTAAAGTTTTTACAGTAATAAAATAAAATAACATAAAATAAAAAAATTCAAGAGATACAAGAGTAGAGTAAATCTATAACACTCTTAACCTGTATCCACCGTCGAAACAGGGTTATGAAGCATTACCAAAGATTTTCGAAACATTTACTATAACACCCCTTACCCGTATTCAACGCCTGAACAGGGTATGAGGCATTACTGGGCTTAAACTCAAACAAACATCCAAAACCGAGAAATGAATTTCCACTCAAATTTAAAACTTTTCTCATACATTCATATCTTCCCTAAAATGAGCCTACGAGGCCCAAAACATGCATTAGAGGTGGTTCGGGATTAAACCGAGAACTTTAGAAAACTTTCCAACACGTAGAAAATTTTCTTGTTTTGAAGGGTCACATGCCCGTGTGGGTAGGCCGTGTGGTCTCACACGCCCGTGTCCTCAGCCCGTGTAATTCTCTGTTTATGATGTCATTAACAGAATAGTGTCACATGGCCAAGTTACATGCCTGTGTGCTAGACTGTGTGGTGAATTTAATTTTCATGAATTTTTACAAAAAGGTGCAGACTTCACACGGCCAGGGCACACGCCCATGTTCTAAGGCCGTGACTTTCACACGTCCGTGTCTCGTATTCGTGTGCTTACTACTGGGCATTCTGTTTCTCAAAACTAAGGTGCAGGGGACACATGGCTAGATCACACGGCCATGGGGGTAGACCGTGTGTCACACACGGCCTAGACACATACTTGTGTGTCTACCCGTGTGGACAACTTTGAGGCTATTTTCCAATCCAATTCCTACCCTTATTTCCTCAAACACATACATAATTTCAAGGGCATTTAACATGGCATAATTAAGTGCTTAAACATCATCAATTAAGTCATGTTCATGGCAACACCATATAAACTTATACATGCTCATGTTACCATACCTTGTTAAGCTAAGTTTATCAAATCACATGCAATATGTAACATCAATTTACTCCATTTTACACATTCATATCTTAGTTGTCATCATGCCATTTACTCACGATTCCATCATCAATATCCATGATCACATTCACAATTCAACCATGCCAATCAAATTTAACCACAACATGTATAAATTTAGCACATGCATGGATATATGAATAGGTTTACACCCCAGTAATCAATATGAACCATATCTCATGGCCATATACAACATGAATAGTCAAGTCATTATTAGCTAATGAATTGGGCTAAATTAATATGACACATAAACAAAAAGACCATGTCCTTTATACATGCCATATTCAAAATATCAAAACCAACTATACCCAAATGACTAAGTTGATAGTGTGATCGATACTCCGACGACTTCTAATCCCCGAGCTAGCTTGGTGACACTAAAAGTTATAAAAGAAAGGAAAGGGGTAAGCTTTAAGCTTAGTAAGTTTGTATGTAAATAATAAGCAACATTAAACATGTATTAACATACATGTTGTAGCATATTATAATTTTGCACATACTCATCAAATGATCATAGGCATATCTTACTCATTTGCATCATTACCAATAATGCATCATAAATTGAGCTCATATCTTATGAGTCTTGCGTATGTACCAGTACCACATCATAACATAATCATAGCCTTTCACATCTTTGGCAAAATCTTCAAGTTACCCGTTGAACCACTTAGAATACTAAAGGATACCCGGGAAAATCTCATACACATAATAAGATGCCATATCCCAAATATGGTTTTACATGGAATCACATATATCGATGTCGATAGCCCAGCTACGGTCTTACATGATATCTCGTATGGATGCCATGTCCCAGACATGGTCTTACATGAAATCAAATATCGATGCCATATCCTGGATATGGTCTTACACGAGATCACCCATAACCCTAATGTCATGACATTTTTATCCTATCTATTCCTAAGGTTCAACCGAGAATTTTACCATATCGAATCCTCATCGATCATATTCATAACAATAATTAAAAAATTCATGCAATATCAAAATATTAAATTCATAATATAAAGTTGCATTATTTACACATGAACTTACCTCAGTACAAAATATGGACAACTAATTCGATTTAGTCCAAAATCTTGCTCTTTCCCCAATCTAGGTCCGGATTCCATTTTTCTTGATTTATAATAGAAAATTTAGCTCATCTAATTATTTTATTGTTCAAATCAGTCCAACAACCATATTTTGGAAAAATTATAGTTTTGCCCCTAAAATTTTACATATTTACAAATTAGTCCCTAGGCTCGTAAAATGAAATGTACTCTTTTTCTTTGTTAACATGCCTAGCCGAACCTATATTATGCTTGTACCAACCCATATTATTCATCAAATCACATTTTTAAGTGTTTTCATCAAAAATCACTTACTAAAAGATGTTTATCACACGTCAAATATTCATATTCTTCCATTAAACATCAAAATACATGCCTGTCACACATGGGTCAAATTTCAAACATGAACCCTACTTTAAAATATGGCTAGAAATAAGTAAATTGGGTTATGAGGACTTCAAAAATGCAAAGAACATTAAAAATAGGGCTGGGATTGACTTACAATCAAGCTTGGAAAGTGAAGAAACCCTAGATATGGTTCCATAGAATTTTTGGCTCAAAAGGTTGAAGATGGACATGATTTTTGCTTCATTTTTTTCCTTTTAATTCTTTTATTAACCAAATGACAAAAATGCCCTTTTTGCTAAACTTTCAAAATTTACCAATTCATGCCCATTTTTGTCCATAAAAATAGAAATTAGTCAAATTGCTATTTAAGGACCTTTAATTAATAATCCATAGCTATTTCATGCTTAAAGCTTCTAGAATCACACATTTTGCAACTTTTGAAATTTAGTCCTACATGTCAAATTGGACACTTTATTAATAAAATTTCTTCATGAAATTTTCACACAATCATGAAAACATATCATAAACCTTAACACATTCATAAAATAATTATTTCTACTTCAGATTTATGGTCTCGAAACCACTACTCTGACTAGGCCCATAATCAGGATGTTACATTTACAGATATTTCATGTTATTCACTAGTTTTTTACCGAGATCATTCAAAAAGTCCCTAAATTGGACCTTTGAGGCCCAATACGAGCATTCAAATCGAGTTAGGACTTAATCAGAACTCTAAGAATTTTTTGCAAAATTTCAAAATTTTTCCAAGCTGCAGGGCTCACTCACCCACATGGTATGAGGGACACGCTCGTGTGACCCTGGGACACGCCCGTGCTACAGGTTGTGTTCTACCCCGTGTAACTCATTGACTTGTGCACACGGCCATGCCACACACCCGTGTGCTAGGTTGTGTGGTCAATTAATTCATTTCGAAATTAGGTGCAGATTTCACATTGCTAAGACACACGCCCATGTTCTAGGTCGTGTAGCACACACAGTTGAGACACACGTCCATGTCTCTACCCATGTGCTCAATTCTGAGCATTCTGTTTTCTCGAAATTAAGGTGCAGGGGATGCACGACCTAACCACACGGCCTAAACACAGGCCCATTTGTCTGCCCGTGTGGACAAAATAAAGTCATTCCTAGCTTCATTTCTCAACCAAAACTACGCCTATGACCAGCACTTGAATCACACATCTAAATACCAACCATTTCAAGCATTCAAATCAAGTAAATTTCATCATTCATTATGGCATATCATTTCATGTATACATGTCTATAATCTTACCTTAGTTAAGTCCTCAAGTTAGACATAGTTTGATTAACTACTTAACATATATGAAATACCATAGTTTGACATTACAATATATTAAAGCAAACCAAAACTAGCCATTCCAATGGCTAAATTACAAACATCATTTACATTTACATGCCAATATGGCCAATATATCTTATACATGCCATTACAACCATAATTGATTTACCATACTATACCAACATGGGCCAATGGATAATGAGAGTGATCCCCGCCGAGCTTCCAATCGAACAAGCTTTCGATTTACTCTAAACTAGGGAAATAAAACTAAATAAGCATAAAATGCTTAGTAAGTTAGTATAACATGGTACTTAATTTACCATTCATTCTATTTTGAGGTAAGGCATATCCAATCAATTTGACCTCAAGCCCTACACACACATCCTCATTGCCCTTGTTAGTTATATAATCCATAATAACATCAAAAACATGTATGGGCTCAATAACAATCAAGTTTCCATGCAAGTATGCTTTCCAAAACATGTATAATTCACATTGCTACATCTTAAGTATATTTTCATATAACACATCTTGAGTTCGATTATTTTATATCAAAACTTTACACATTTTACTCAAAATATCAATGTCGCACGAGTTGTAGTACACTCAAAGTGTACAAATCTATAACCAAGGATGAACATACTCATCAAAAGAATTCCATGTACAAATATCATCATCTCATGTTTTCATTTTTCAATTGTCATGTAGCGTCCTTTCATGGACTTCAGACAACTACGTGTAATAACTCATTTCATATTCATGTCCTTTCATGTCAAGATTTTTACCCGTTGAATTTGTTCAGAACATTGATGGATACATATGTAGTCCACCCAAGTGTACAAATCAGAATTCACCAATTCATGTCCAGTGTGTAACGGCCCGAATTTTGGGCCTAGAAATATTAGGTTTTGAGTAGGGGTACAGTTAGGAGGATGTACATAAATATTTAGTTGTGCAGGAAGGTGACACAAATGCATGCTTGCTTCAGTGGTTAAGTGTTTTGGGAAGTTTCTGAGAAGTATTGGGTTCAAGCTTGAGAAAGTGCAAAAATTTTTGTTTTTAAAGGAATAAGAACTATCTCTAGGCAGTAGGCTTTTAAGTAAATAAGGGAAAAATATGACAGAAAGGGCCTGCTGATCCAGGGGTTAAGTGGCATGTTACTAATGTCTGAGGGCTGAAGTTCGAGTCCTAGTTTGCGCAATGGGGGTTCTATTTTGCTTCCTAAGCCGTGTGAGTAGTAGAGTTTGACCAAAACACTACTGAGTGGAGTGGAGTTTAAACTGCTCATAGAGAGATTGTAGGAGGGAATGATGGGATGTGGATAGTGTTCAGTTAGAGGGATTTTAGGAGAGATTTTAAGAGAAAATCAAGGGGATTTGAAGTGGAGTGAGTGTTGGTGCCAAATTGGGATTGTAGGTAATCAAGGCATTCAGTTTTGGGGTTGGCATTTTGGCTTTTCATTTTGCGTGGCTGTCAACTTTTGTTTCTTTTCTCTCTTTAGGTGTCAGATCTGTGTTTCATGTTATGGGCTGCTCATTCTTCGGTTTGTTATGTTTTCCTCTGTAAGGCTAATTAGTGCATCTCGAGTACCTTTCATTTTTGGTCTATCTCGGCTTACTCTTTCACAATGCTCTACTGACTGATTATCTCTCCTTTCCCTCTCTTTACCTTATTTTGCTTTGGCCGAATATTTTCCTTCTCTTCTTTTCTCTGCATCTCTCTCAAATCGGGATGCTTTAGGCCGAATACCTTTCTTCCCCTTTTTTTATCAACTTTTCCCTATCCTTGCATTTTGGGTACTTTTTCTGAATATCTCCTCTTTGGATGAATATTCCATCTCTCCTCCTCATGTTCTTGAAGTTTTGGCATTGTCATTTGATCAAACAGTTTGAGTGGTTGTTTACTCTGATTACTCTCTTTCTCTTTCTTTTCCTCTCTACCGTAATAGAATTTTCATCTAACATCTCCCTTTCTCTGCCAATTATGCTAAGGGTACGACTGTTCCATCCTGTGCCTCGGTTTCATTGTATGCCTTTTGGGGGGAGGCTGATTGGTTCTGTCTCCTATTCTTAGATTACGGTTTTGGTAAGTTTTATGCGGTTAGTACAATCTTTTGGTTTGATCAATATATGGTTTAGATTGTTAAGTCTTGGTTGGATTGTAGGATACTTCTAAAAGGGGTTGAACCAGTCTTTTGCAATGGATTAAAGGAGTGATCCTCAGTCGATCGACCAAGGCAAGTGGTGAGAAACCGTTTTAATAAGTGTTATAGTAAAGGATTGTTTAATCTTGTTGTTAAAGGGACTAATGGTGTATTATGTTTCGATCTAGGGTTGGAGCGTTTGTGGTCTAATTAAACACTATTGTGTCAGGGTGTGTAAATACTGCCCAATTCATAAATAGACAAAAGCCAAAATAAGTGCCGACAACACCACACAGGCGTGCACTCGCTCGTGTGGTAGTCTGAGTGCCTAAACATGGGCATAATAACGTTGAGGCCATCCATGAGCGATTTTATGGGCCGAGGCATTTTGGGCTGAATTGTGCCATGTGGGCCCCACGTGCACATGGGCCCCACACGAACGTGTGGAGAATATTTGGCCAGGCTGTGAAATCTACATGGCCAAGGCCATTTCTAGGCTATGTGGGCCACACGGGCGTATGGGCCTACATGGGCCCACAATATGGGCCTTAGGCCCTTTTTACTATTTAACTATTAAGGTTGCACGGGTCGCTCGAGACGATTGTTGACCTTCTGTTGGGTCGGTAAGCATACCTGGACCCTTAATCGATAAAATGATTATTTTGCCGTTATGGGGTAAAATGATTGTTTTGCCCTTATGGGGTAAAATGACTGTTTTGCCCTTACCTTATGGGGTAAAATGACTATTTTTCCCTGACGAGGTAAAATTACTATTTTACCCTTAGGAGGTAAAATGATTGTTTTTCCCTTATGAAGTAAAATGATTATTTTGCCCTTATGTGGTAAAATGACTATTTTTCCCTTTTATGGTAAGATGACTATTTTACCCCTATGTGATGTATGTTTATATTTTAGCATGCTATTGTAATTGTATTGAATACATGTATAATATTATGATATGTTGCATGATGCATTACATAGGGATGGGTTTTTATATGATTGGAGGAAGTGTACTGTACTGGCAGCTCTACTGCAAATCATTGATGGCTCTAAGCTTATTATACTAGTAGCTTTGCTGCAATTTCTGTTTAGTGCTGCAACCGGTGCTAGTTTTGGTGTGTAGGGATGGGTGGGTTGATTTTATCCTCCAAATAGATAGATTAAGCTATCCTGGTTTCAAAAACATAAAAAATACTAAAAACGGGCCAAAGAAACTTACCCAATTTGGCCATAAAAGTTTCTTCTCTCTCTCCTAGGGTTTCCATGTATTTTTTGGGGAAGAAGATGATAAAATAAGATCATAATTCTTTTTATCATCTTTTAATTAATTAAATTATTTCTCTTTCCAATTTAGTCCTTGCCTTTTTTCTAACTTTCCATGGATGAGTCACCAAAATATCTACATACTTTCTCTATTGGTCTAATTACGATATAAGGACCTCAAGTTTTGAATTCCATAGCTATTTAATCTTTATAGCTACTAGAATTCAACTTTTTCATTTTATGCGATTTGATCCTTCTCGTAATTAAGCACATAATCGATAAAATTTTCTTATCAAAATTTTCACATGACATTTCTATCATATTATGGACCATATTAATAAAATAAAAATAAATTTTATTTTCAGCTCAGATTTGTGGTCTTGAACCATTGTTCTAATTTCATCGAAATTGGTCTATTACAAAATCAAATCTCGATTATGGGTGATTAGTTCACTTCGGTAATCCCCATCAACTATTGCTTTGGGTTCCTCATCAATCAATGAGCCGCTACCCTAGTAGGATCTTTTGATCCTCCACTAACATAACGAGTCAAAAATTACTACTTGTCTTTCGACCTTAAAGTCCAAACTAGCTTAGGGTGAAGGTTTTCACGAAAGGGAATACAATTTTTGGAAAATTCCTACCTAGATGACTTCCCAGGGTTGCTAGGCCCATGGTTTTTTTTTCGTTCTTCCTTTCCCAAATAGTTGATCCATTGAGTAACCCTACAAAACAATTAATAGATCATACCTCCACTCGCTAATCTCCACAGAGGGATTTGTTCCTCGTGGCTTTCATAAAGAACATAGAGTAGATGGAAGAATTAATCATGGTGAATAAACTGAAGTAAAGAGTTTTAAGAAAAAATATGAGGGGTATTAATAATAAGCGTATATCCAAAAAAGTTGATCTCCTTAACAAATCAGTTGTCTTAAAAGTAAACAAAAAAAAAAAAACTAAACCTTAAAAAAACCTTAAGAAAGCAAGAAAACTGAACTAAATCAAAATAGAGAATCTAAGCTAATGGAATGGTGTCTATAACATGTGCCAAATAAGCTCATTTATAGCCTTCAGATGGTTGTCATCCTTAACCCTAGGTCATATGATGTTCTCGCGCTTCATGTTCGATTGTGCAGACCAAAATGCCCTTATTTCGTGTTTAATTTCCATCTAAAAGTCGATGTCGTAACACACCAGAATCTGTGTTGTGACAGAGGTGGTAGTATACTTCTCCTTGAGACGTCTTCAGGGGCATGTCATGACACCCTCAGTCTATGTCGCGACATCAAAGGCAGTTTCGTACTTTCTCCATTGTGCTCTCAATGTTGCAAAATCGAGCCTCCTATGTTCTGACATAGCATCCAATATCTATCTAAAATGCCTTCTAATGGTTTCCTGTACACTCACAAGGTACGTTAGCTCTCTTTTAGGCCTCATTTGGCCCTTATGGTCAATAAAAGACTCAATTTACATATTTTATTGAATGTAAGTAAAGCTAATGAAACTTAACTAAAATATAACAAAAATGCTTGTATTTAGCCTACTTAAGTGCGAAAACTCGTTTAATCTGCTACACCAAATTAGAATAGATCAAACTCCCCCACACTTAAGTCATTGCTTGTCCTCAAGCAACATAGGAAAACATAAGAAATAAAGGTGGTGAGCCTTGAGAAAATATCATACAAGTATTGACATCGGAGCATATGATATAAGCATTTCATGTTTACTAACAACTTTAACACGATAAGTGTTTAACTTACCATTTTTTATCACAAACGTGTAAGTTCAGTATGTTAAAGAATATAAAAGTATTAAGGGTCTCACCTGTATGATATCCACTCATGATAAGGATGGTTAAGTCACATAGTCATTTATGCGTATGTTTAGTATGATGTCCATTCATGCATAAGGATGTCTAGGTCACATAGGACTTTCCAGCTTGTAACGCTCTAAGTCTTACGATAATATGAAAATAAAAAATAGTAAGCATCAAAAGGGTTACAAACACGAAAATAGTTTTGCACATTGTATTGATCCCTATTCTTCCCCCCTTAGTGACCTTTACCCTTGCCACCTTATTTCTCCTTCTCTCACCTTCCTTGTCTACGAGTTTTTATGCACTAATGAACTAGTTTTTCTTTCTTTTATGGCTTTGTGACTTTTCTCTTTCTTAATACATCTCACTCATGAATGCTTTTTCGCAATTTTAAGAATTTTTTCTACTCATATTAATTTCTTTTTTGAATTTTTCTTTTTGTTCCACAGATTAGGCTAACTTATAGTTCATATATCACACCAATGCAGGACCAAAGAAAAAGTGTAAATACAAATTAAAATTCAAATCTCGGTGGTTTGTACTAAGGTTCATCAAGAAGTGTCAACAAGCTCAAAGATCAATACTAAAGGTGAAATATAAATAGGACAAGTTTTTGGCTCAGGATGTGTTCCAAACAATGCCTTAGGTCATCCATAAATATCTTAACACGCATAAACTTAATCAACCAAGCAATTACAAATTCAACTATTTATTATTCATACTATCATGCTCGTGGTACAACTAATTGCTTAATACCTACTTACAGTGTAACATATAGAAATTTAGTTGTCTAATGGCCAAAAATTTAAAATCACCTACCATCATGCCAAATTTATTCATAACTTTCAAAAAACCTATGTACATGCTCCTAACCAATAACTTGTATATCTACAAGCTCAAGCACACAAAAGAAAAAAATCAAAGAAAAATGAATTTTCTATGTTAGCCCACAAGCTTTAATTGACACATTTTCCTCAATCTGTATCCCATAAAAATATAAGGAAAGAAGTTACTCGACTAATCGTGATTGCTCCAACTCCTATTCGTGGGTGCTTCTTCCATTACTCATATAAAGTTCAAATTGTTTGTGTCTTTTGGGTTCCTACATAGAAAACTTAAACAAAATGTAATCTAACTAAAACCTATTATTAGTCCTACTCCTAAAAAGTTAAAATCATCTAGAAATTAATATGTCTTTTTAAAAACAAAATAAAAATACTCAATCCTCCTCCTCATAATCCCACTGTAGTGGTCTCCTCATGTCCATTAGAGCTTTACTTTTTCCTTTTACATATGTTCAGTAAGAGCTCCCACTTTTTGAAGGCACATGTCGAGTTCGGATTCGTATAAGAGGCCTTTTTAGTGTAAAAAATCATGGATGAAATGTTGTTCCGTATTCGTCCTCCACTCTAGGATACTTTTGAGCAGCACCTTCCTCCTCAAGATTAGCCCCATCATCCTGGTGACTTGGAGTTGGCCTGAACATATCTGGGGGATAATTTGGAGCATGTAACCCATTCATTCTTGCAAATTCTTGAAGTACTTGTCCTATTTCTTGCATCCATCAAATCATTCCATGAAGCTTTGCATCTATGTCTCCACGTACTCCCTTTAATTGATCTTTTTCTTTTAGTGATGTTGGTACATCCATTTTCTTCTTCCTTTTTTGATTCCATTCAATTATTTGCTTCCATTGAAGCTCAACATACTGGGTATATAATGTATCTCCAATGATACTTCTCGTAGGCTTCATAGAATGCTCGTTTTTATTCATTGGCACTATTGTCTGATGGCATAGAGCCGTTACGAGTTGGGGGAAGAAAAAAAAATTTTGCTGTGTAGACACTGCTTTATTTTTTGAAAGATGCAACGCCCTACACAGACCTATCTACACTATTGAATATCATATAAAAATGGCTAGAAATAAATTAATATTAGAAACATTCAATGTGGGTGTAATTCGTAGGAACTTTCGTGTCTGGCCTATAGTTCTAGCTATCTCTACCTTGTGTTAAAAATTTTATAATATCTTCCATGTCAATTTTTTGAAATTTTTCTAAGTCCGTATTATTAATAAAATCTTTCTTGTAAAATGGAATGTTATAAAATTCACATATATCATAAGGGGAGATTGGAAATTCTTCCCCCTCGTACCTCAATATTAGTTATTACTACATTATAGCCCCATTTAGTCTTTGGTCCTTAAGGGATACATAAAACTCCTGAGCCACAAGTATGTTTGCATTATTCATGGGGGTAATGCAAAACGGCTCCCATTGATGATAACAGACCAAAGTCCAAATTTTTTTGTAGTGGACCATTGAGGGTTCAAATCTTTATTCCTAAATTAGTTGTCTCCCTTGTGAGTCAAGAAAATATTTTTCAATATTGGCATTATGGAACCGTATGGGGTTGAAAACATGTAGGGTTTCTGGAACATGAGTTCTCTTGTTCTTTCTAGGAGGCAAAGTATAAATAATGTTTCTAATAATATGAATAGTAATCAATAAAACACTAGAAAAGTTTGAGAATAATTGAACCTCAACTTTTAGACTTGTTTGCACTTCCTCTTGAAGGTAACTCCTTCCAATGTAGCTTCTTGAATTAGGAATGAGGGATTAGGGCTTAACTTTTGAAGATAGAAAGAGTTTTGGAAGTTAAGGATTTTATAGAGGTTTTAGAGGATTTTAAGTGTTAGAATGAAGTTGGATTAAGGTAGAAAGGTGTTGTCATGTTTAAAAAGGTGTTTTTTTTAGTGTTAATAGTTAGGTAAAATAAGGATTATTCCGCCGGTTTGCACCAACTGGGTTAGGTTGACCCTACAGAAAATTGCAGTGGTGTCGCGACACAAGGGTTCCATGCCGTGATATCTGTAGTAGATTACCCTTGTCGCGATAGTGGGGCTCGATGCTGCGATACACCCTACAGTTTTGAAATTTTAAAAATTTTCTTCTACGTCATGACACAGGTTAGTGATGACGCGACCTTTGGTCGATGTATGAACTTTCTTCATTGCTGCCCTTAATGTTGCAACACAGAATTGTCTTTATTGTGACATTGACCTTTTCTCTCGAATATCTGCCTTTAGAATGCTTTCTAGATCTTGTTAGACTTGTCTTTAACTGTAACAACCCTTACCCGTGTCTGACATAGGGACAAGGTAAGAGGCCTTACCGGGCTTAAACATACACACACATGCAAAAACCGGGCCATAAAATTTCTTTTAATTCAAAACTTTTCAAACACATGCATGTCATCCCTTATTTGGGTCTACGAAGCCCAAAACATACATTGGGATTGATTTGGGACTAAACCGAGAAGTTTGAGAAGTTCCAGGAAGACTTAAAAAATTTTCCCATGAAACAGGGTCACACACACATGTGGACATATGTACACGCCCGTGTCCTCAGGCCATGTAACTCTCTGTTTATGATGTCAGCATGCAAATTGAACCACACGGCCAACCACACGCTCGTGTCTCCAGGATGTCTCTCACATGATTGAGACACATAGCCGTGTCTCAGCCCGTGTAGCCAACACTTAGGCTATTTTCCAAGCCTTCATGTTACCCATAATCCCTTACAGCATGATACACATCAAAATCACAAATCATGGCATCATTTTAGTGATTAAACACCCCTTAGTAAGACACATTCATAACATTGACATGTCCTCTTACATGTAGTGAACCTACTCATAAAATACCAAGTTTAGATTCATTAACTCACATTCATAAGACCCGTCATTTTGGTGACCACTTTTACCATTATACTAGGTTACCAACTTACCCCTCGGGCACTCATATTTAACCACTGTCATGTTTTTTTTATAACATACAATTACTATATAACTATGATCACCTCAAATGGTCATAGAGCATACATCCAATACACATGTCATATTACCAACCATGCATGGCGACTAAACATAATCACATCATAAACATTGGACATAACATGAATAGCTAGAGTTACAAACCATAATCAATATAAGCCACATCTCATGGCCAAATACATATAACTTAATATAAGCCAATACATTTGGATAAAATCATGATAACACATGTCATAAAACTAGATCCCTATACATGCCACTCACATGAAAATTTCTAACATGTGCTTCATTATCCCAAAGGTAGTGACTTGATCGTGTGATGATGCCTCCAACGATCTCCAACCCCGAGCTAACCTGACAAACATAAAAGAAATGGAAAGGAGGGAGTAAGCTTTACACTTAGTAAGTCTATATAAAAATAATAAGCAATTTATCAATATGCTTCCACCAATTCTTACAACATGATCTCAAGGTAATACTCTCATAATTGTCTATTTACCTATGTTCAGGTCAAGCTATTTTCTCAAGTCATAGTAACTAAATTATTTATATCAGGAGCTAATGAACCCCAAATGAAGATCTACAAATTTTCCCTAAAACTAGACTCACATACCTTCTTACAATAAAATTTTCAGAATTTTTGGTCTAGCCAATAAGTATAGTTTATTCTTTAGAATAATCCCTTTCTTGTTGTCTAATAGTTTTGACCCTTCTTCAATAAAAATTAATTATGTCATGATATGGGATTGGGATGATGTTCCTATCTATTTCTCTTGAAAATATACTCATCAAGGATTCTAAGCATATAAATTATAACCCATAATTATTTTTTTACAATTTTCAATTATTTTCTCAAATTAGAATAGGGAATTTCAAAATCATTTTGACTTTGTCTCACAACAATTTAAATATTTCATAATATGAAACTCCTTTTCTTACACCATTTCTCCTAGGTGAAACTAGACTCGTTAAGATTGAATTTCATATTTTATTCAGCCTCTAACTTAATTTCCACAGTTTTTGGTGGATTTTCAAAGTCAGACTGCTGCTGCTATCCAAAACTATTTTAGTGTAAATTAATCTACTAAGTTTATCACACCTTATTAATTCATTTTCACCACATTGGTAAAGATACATATTTATACATCATAACTATAGACCTATAATCACAAGGTCATCACAAAATCATTCTCATAGGCATGAATTACCTATTTACATCTTCACCCAATGTGCATCATAAACAGAAATCATTTCTCATGAGCTTGGCATACATACCTGTGTTACTAAACATACTCATATTCATTCCTTACTAATCATACAATATGAATTGAATTCACATCTCATCAATTTCATGTAAGTATCTGTACCACTCACCACATGGTCATAAGTTCTCTCATTTCGATATAAATTGTAAATCTCTCGTTGAACCATTTGGAATACTACAGGATATTCAATAGCCCCAAACATGGGATAAGATGCCGACGCCATGTCCCAGTCATGGCCTTACACTGGCTAGCACATCAAAGTCGATGTCATGTCCCAGACAGGTCTTACACTGACTTTCATATATCAAGGCTGATGCCATGTCCCAGACAGGTCTTACACTAGCTATCATCTATCGGTGTCAATGCCATGTCCCAGACAGGTCTTACAGTAGCTTGTATATCTCGAGGCCGATGTATGTCCCAGACATGTCTTACACTAGCTCTCATGTAACGCCCCAATTTTCATCAGTAATTTAATTGTGTGTTGTGTTGCATGTTGGCTTACTTGCTATAATGGTTAAGGGTCCTGAATAGTGTAAGAAGCCTTGGGTTCAAATCTAGGCTTTAGCAAAAATTTTGACCTTTTGTTGAATAAGCCCTTGCATGTTGTTATTTTACTTTTAAATTTTAATAAGAAAAACATGGGAATGTAACGCCTGTTAGTTTGTTGGTAAGTGGTGTGTGGGTGTGCCTAGAGGTCTTGAGTTCGAGCTACCCTATGCGCAAGGGAGTAATATTTTACTGCGCTCACAAGGTAGGTGGTTGAGGTTGACCGAAACTCTAATGGTGGAGTGGTTGTGTGGGAGTGTATAGGCAAAAGCTAGGGGTTGAGAGGGAAGATTGAATGGTATTCGGTTTGGGGATGTGGGGAGAGTTTGTAGAAGGAAATTAAGGAGTGATGGGTAAAAGGAAGTGTTAGTGTCGTTGGTGGACTCTTGATGCTGAAGAGAATTCGGTTTTGAGTTTGGGGAACTCCTTCTATTTTCATTTTTCGATTTTGGAAACTTCTTTTCTCTTCAATTCACTTTTTTTCCTAAGTCGTCCCTTGTTTGAATTGCATCTGGGGTACATTTGGGTTTATTGGTTCATCGCTTCTTCTTTGCTCCTTAACCCTATTGCACCGATTTCTGTCCATCATTCTTTTTCTCTTTGGGTAACTTACCCTTTTGGCCGAATATCTTTGGTTCCTCTTCTCACAATTTCGCTTCGATTTTGGGCCTTGATTAGGGAACCGATTCTCTCCATCTTTGTTCTCTTGCTCTCTCTAAACTTATCTCGACCGATTACTCTCTGTTTTTACTTTGGCCAAACCCTGTTAAGACCTAGAAATCATCTTTGTCTTCTGCTCATCTTCTCTGCTTCTTTTCTCTGTGCGTGATCGTTTCTTGTTGTGAGACTATCGAAATCCCCTTATGTTCTGGTAAGTGTTCCCTAACCGAACCTTATTCGGTTTTCCTCTTAAAGGTTCGGTTTATGTTCCTCTTAGGCTGAACAGTTGCTATTTCTTTTTATCATGGGAAAGATCTTTTTAACATTCTCTTTTTGTTACGGATGTTGCTAGGGATTCAATCTCTTTAAACAAGGTGTGGAGCTGATTGCTTTTTCCTGTGCAAGTGATAAATCTTCTTTTGGTAAGTGTTAAGTTTAGATGTGTTTGTGTGGGATTACAGATTCTCATGATTTGGTTAACTGTTTTGTGAAGGTTTAAGTGTTGGGGAAAATATGTGGGTTGGAACAAGGAGGGGCTACGACTGTTGATTGGTAAGTGGTGTGGATTTGGTTGAAATATCTTATTCAAGGGTAGTATGGTTTTGTATTATCAAGGGTGTTGGACTAATGGGAGATTGTTAATGATATTAGGTTCTTGATATCAGAGGCATTTCGGTTGCAACTCTTTAACAGGAGTGTAACCACACTACACTGTTGTTAAACGGAAAAAGCCAGAAAGCATGCTCGTACACACTATATGAGTGTACGCGCGCTCGTATGGTAAATCGAATACGTAAACTCGTATGTCTGGCTATAAAGGCCACCATGAGCGAACTCATGGACTCAGGACGTTTTGGGCCGCGTTGGGCCAGAATGGGCTCGTGGGCCCTACACGGGTAAATCACACGGACATGTAGAGGCTATTGGACCAACTGTGTTATTTACATAGCCATGGTCACTATTTGGGCTTATTGGGCCACACGAGCGTGTGGACCCACATAGTCCATATTAAGGGCTTCGGCCCATTTTCATTGTTTGATTGTTAAGGTTGCACGGGTCGTACAAGACGATTGTGGACCTACTGATGGGTTGGTAAGTATACCTAGACCCTAATCTATGTTATGACTGTTATACCCCCATGAGGTAAATAACGGAAATATCCCTGTGTGATATCTGAATGTTGAGCATGCCATCTTTATTATTTATGTACATATATATTATATTGCATTGTATGGGGTGGGGTGGGGTGGGGTGGGGTGGGACATATGATATTGAAGTGTAACAGCCTAAAATTGGGTCTAGTCGAAACAGTGGTTTTGGGACAACAAACCCGACGAGAAAATTTTTTTTATTATATTTTTATAGTCTATAAATTTATGGAAATATGTCGTAAAAATTTCGTTGAAAAATTTTGACGTTTGGGCACTTAATTTAGTCAAAAGGACTAAATTGTAAAAAGTACAAAAGTTGAGTTCTTTATATATGAGGTGCCTAATTGTTATGAATTTTAAATTGAAATTCCTTATGTGATAATTAGTCCTTTAATAAGTTAGTGGATGGATATTTGTTTGGTATTTTTGAAATTTGGTTGAAATAAAAAGGGTAATTTTGTAAATTAATTAAAATGACCTAATAAGACAAAAATGATAAAAGCTATCAATTTTTTTTTTCATTCTTTCTTCTTCAACCATGGGAAAGAACCAAAAATGGCAGCCATGGATGAGCTCCATTTGGCCAAGCTTCTATGGCTTATATAGGTACGGTTTTTGTCCCGTTTTTAATGATTTTCGTATTTTTGAGATCCCTGAAGCTTAAATTTTCTATTTCTACGAATTGATTGAAGAGAAATTAGAGTTTAAAAATTTACCCATTCATGATATGGTTGTGTTTTGATGATTTATAGTAGATGATAAATTTTTAATGTGTTAAATACGAGTTTTATTCGATGAATTTCGGTAAAAATGTCAAAAAGGGGTTAAATTGTAAAAGTTATAAATTGGTCATAAGTGTTTGAATTAGTGAAAATTTGGAGTTGTCATAGAAGAGAAAAATGTTCAGCATGTCTTAAACCTTGTAGAAATTGAATAAAAAAAATTTTATGAGCATAGGGGTAAAAGTGTAATTTTTAAAAAGTTAGTGGCATAATTGTAAATTTTTCAAATTTTGATATATGAATTGAATTGGTTAGTGTGTTGATAAAATCTGTTAAATAAGTGTTATTTGACATGTTAGATCAAGAAAACATGAAATTTTGGATTAAGATCGGGGAAGAACAATGTTGTGTGCTAAGTCAGGAAAGTTAGCCGTTTCGGCATTTGAGGTAAGTTGGTATGATAATAGTACTGCAATAATGTGGTAATTTATATTTGAAAGTTAAAATTTAGTGAATTAATTGAATTATGTTAAATTAAATGTTATGGTGCCAAGTTTATGAATTGATTTAAAAAAAAATATGTCTATGGTACATGAAGAGCATTGAATTATCATGCATAAATGTGATTTCTATGATTATGGATATTATGAGCAACTGTAAGTTCATATGATTTTTAATAATGCAATGTGTTTATATGTAAGTTTATGGTTATTGCCTTGATATTAAATGAGATGTAAGTTTATATGTAAGTAATACATCAATTTTACTTGTATTATGATATTTTATAATAATATTGGAAATATGTTTGTTGATAATTACTTGATTGGTGAAATTGTTGGAAAAAAAGAGAGAAATCCCAGTTGAACCTTCGGAAAGATTGGATGATACAGATGGTTGTAGCTAGGTCACATGTATGGTGCTGAGTGCACATCATGTAAACAAGAGAACTACGAGACATTATGATGTAGCTAGGTCACATGGGTGATACTATGTGTACACCATGTAGACAAGAGAGCTACGGGATATATGTAGCTAGGTCGCATGCGTGGTTCCAGGTGAAGGACACCATGTAGACAAGAGAGCTACGAGATAAACTGGCTAGGTCACATGGGTGGTACTAAGTGTTCACCATGTGTACAAGAGAGCCGAACTTTATGATGGGTGGAGCTATGTTCTGAAACCACCAAGTATCGAGGATTGATCCGAAGTGTTCAACGGGAGACTTACTATGTACTGCTTTGTGAGTTTTGTGATGAATAAGTGCAGGAACTTGGTTATGTGAATGATGTGTTCATTAAGTGACCGGGATGTGGTAAGGTTATAAACAAGTAAGTTATACATGAGGATGATTTTATGATGACCTTGTGATCATGGGCCTATACTTGTGATATATGAAATGTGGTGAAAATGATTTGTGATATGTATATTAAAATAAAGTTAATACAAAGAAAGTGTGAAAGAGTGAATTAGCAATAAAATTGTTTTGGATAGTAGTAGTGATGTAACTTTGAAAAATCACCAAAAATAGTAGGAATTTAATTAAAGGCTGAATGAGATATGAAATTAAAGCTTAATGAGTCTATTTTCATATAAACGAAACAGACCAAGCAAAGGAATTCTATATTTGGAGATATTTATATTTTTTGAGACTGGTTCAGAATGATTACGTGACCCCCTTTTCTGACTTGGTAAAATCATCATAAATTGTACAAAAATAATTATGGGGAATGGTTTATATGCTTAGAACCTTAATGAGTCTATTTTTTATTGGACCAATCAAAAAAATTATTTGAACTCTGTATGATGAGATAACTGAGTTTTCATATAGAGCGGTCAGAATTGTCAGACAGTGAAATAGAGGAAACTTTAAGAAAAATCTGGTATTGATTGCAAAAACCAAAAATTCTGAAAATTTTATGGTAGAAATTTATATGAGTCTAGTTTTAAATTTACAAAACTTAATTTTTAGTTCTGTAGCTTAAGAAATAATTAAATTAGTGACTATGATTCTGGAAAACAGCCTTAGTTGATTTTGTGTAAAAAGATGAAATCATGTGATTAATGATTCTATTTATTGAGGAATGGGATAATATTGTTAATTAAATTGCTTATTATTATTAATATGCCAACTTTCTAAGCTTTTAAGCTTACACCATTTTCCCATTTCTCTTAGTGTTTGTCAGGTTGGCTCGGGGTTGGAGATCGTCAGAAGTATCATCACATTATTAGTTTATCAAATTAGAATAACGGTAATTCTTATTTATTGTCAAATAAGTGGCATGTATAGATAATTAGTTATTGATATTAAGTAATATTATGATTTAGCCAAATGTATAGGCTCATTTTTGCTTCATTGTATATAGCTATAAGATTTGGCTCATAATGGTTAAAGTTATGTAAACCTATTTTATGTATGCGAAAAAATAAAAATAAAAATTTCTAAGTGTCTGAAAGATTTCGGTTTGTTCCCGAACCAATTTTAATGATTGTTTTGGGCCTCGTAGGCCCTTTTTAAGGGACAAATTATAAATGTTTGAAAAGTTTAAAATTTGATGAAATTTTATGTGTCGATTTTAAATGATTACAAGTACTCAAGTCCGGTAATACCTCGTACCTTGTTCCGGAGTCAGATACAGGTAAAGGGTATTACATTTAGTGGTATCAGAGCTATGGTTTAGTCGATTCTCAGACTAACATAGCAAGTGTGAGAGTCTAGTTATACATGCCACAAATATGTGATAGAGTGATGTCTCCCGACGCTAATGAGGACCATTTTGTTTAAAATGAAGAATTCTCCAACCGAGCTACATCTAACCATTTGATAGCGATATTGAAGTATTTGAATAAAGTGTAGCTATGATGTGTTAAACTCGAAAATGTATGAATAAAAATTCGTGATATATGTATATGTAATAATATGTGAGATGAAAGTTTATATAGTGATATATTTATTCATATTTGTTTGGCCTTTATATTTGTTACGGCATCAGATACGGGTAAGAGGTATTACATGAAGGAAGTGTACTGAAAGGCTATAAGCCTATTACTTGCAACTCAGCTGCAAATACTGTTTGTGTCGAACCGATACTATATTTTGGAGTGTAGGGATAGGTGGGTCGATATTATCCCCACATGGAGTGTAGGGTTGGAAGGAGTGGAGTGTAAAGGATGGATGGGTAGGATCTTTGTGTGCATTACTGATACTGTACTGAAATGGGCTAAGGCCCACATTGATACTGTTACTGTATTGGGCTAAGGCCCAAATTGTTATTGCGTCTAAATTCTGCTTAGGCCTAGACTATTCAACACTGTATGATTGTCTATTTGATAAATATGGATTATACACTGAATTTTCATAAACTCACCTTTCCTGCCTATCTGTGCAGGTAATCCTTAGGAGGGTCGGTGCTACAAGGGACTCGGAGATGGTCACACCACTAGTTATGTTTTCATTTTGTTTTTAGGAAAAGTAAATTTATTTGGGTAAATTTATGTAATAAGGACATTTTAAGTTTTTGGGACTTCATTTAAGTTGACTTGGATTTGTTAGCACTAGGGCACGGGTTTTAAAGAAAAGAGAATAAATGTTTTTCAACTACCACGCTACGTAACATGTTTTTAAAAGCTTCCTCAAACGAACTATGTTTTCAAAAGGTAGTAATAATTCTAGTGATAGGCATGTTTTGCTTAAAAAATTCTGGAATTTAATAAATGAGTAAGGTAAGTAGCTTTTCTAAAAGGACATATCGAGGTTCTTTTACAAAAATGACATTTTTCCAATAAAACTGAGTTTTTCTAAACCTCACTACAATGTGATATCATAGATTCGGCCATAACAACTAGGCCGGGTTTGGGGTGTTACATTTAGTGGTATCAAAGCCAGGTTGCAAAGCTCGACTGTGGATTTGGGTTTCTCTAAAAACATAAAATTTTCAAAAGGGTACTATTTCAAATAGTGAAAAGAATTTTTGAAATGATGCTATTAAATGTGTGGTCTACCAAGTCTTCGGCGCTGATCCTGTAAGTTCTCTAAAACTACTGCTTGATTTAACTGAGATATTGAGATTATCATAGATGATAGACTGTACTGAAGCCTATATTAGGGTTACCTAAAACTCTAGTAAGACTACGATCTGCGAGAATAAGCAAACTCTGAATTATTGATGCTATTTTTCATAAAACATTTCTTAATAAACACTGGAACTATAAAACTGATGCTTAAAACTATTAATACAGATAATACGTAAATTGATAATGAGCACTAGAGGTACTCGTGGAAGGGGTACAAGGGGCCACGGTGGAGGCCATGGAGGTACTCGGGCTGGGTCTTCAGCATCACATCATGTGCCTAATGTTGAGGCAAGAGAGGCATCGACTTCACCTATGACTGAGACTGGGTCACATGATCGGCCAGCTGGGGATGACGCACTGTCCCAAGCTATGCTGTGAATTTTAAA
The DNA here is from genome assembly GCF_025698485.1 of Gossypium arboreum. NCBI lineage: Eukaryota > Viridiplantae > Streptophyta > Magnoliopsida > Malvales > Malvaceae > Gossypium > Gossypium arboreum. Next base: position 16,412,539 of record NC_069082.1, read on the forward strand.
AAGGATCGCTGGGCTCAATACTGGTACTGTAGTCCATGGATTGGTAACTGATCGACTCAGGTCTAACAGGGCTGAGATCTTTAGGGGTATCGCTGGAGTTGCCCCTAATGTGGCTGAATATTGGTTAGATGCCACAGAGAGGATCATAGATAACCTCGAATGCACCCTAGAGCAGAAACTAAAAGGGGCAGTATTGTTGCTACGAGATGAAGCATATCAGTGGTGGCTTACTGTGAAAGAGGGTACTCAGCCTGACCGATTGACTTGGGAGTTTTTCAAGAGTGCATTTCAAGAGAAATATGTAGGTGCTAGCTATGTGGATGCTCACAAAAGGGAGTTTCTAAATATGACTCAAGGGGATAAGTCCGTAGATGAATATGAGGCGAAATTTTTGCGATTGAGCCGCTATGCTCGAGGCATGGTGGCCACTGAGTACTAGCGTTGCGTGCGATTTGAGGACGGCCTCAGAGATGATTTACAAGTTTTAATAGCTCCACAGAGGGAGTGAGATTTTGTCGTGTTAGTAGAAAAGACAAAGATCGCCGAGGATGAGAAGTGCACTGAGCGCCAAAATCGTGAGTCAGATAGAGGAAGGAAAAAAAGGGTTTGGGAACCTTCAAGTTTAGCTTTGAGGCCTAAGAAAAAGGCTAGAGTTGATGGACCAGCCAGAGTTGGGCCCCCTGCTGCTACTTTTGGGTCGCAACCCTGTATTATTTATGGGAAATGCCATTAAAGCGAGTACTGGGTAAGGATAGGGGCATGTTTTAGGTATGGATCTATAGAGCATCGTATTAGGAACTATCTATAGAGGCCTGATTAGATGTAAGCTACTGGTATGGGTACTGTTTAGCCGTAGAAAGGGTTTCAACAGCCACCGGAAGGTCGTGGTCAGGTCAAGGGTAGAAATGGTATGCGTCGTGGGCATGGAGCACCAGGCAGAGGTGTGGGTCGTACTGAGGCGAGGCAACCAGCACTGGTTTATGCTGCACTTCATCGAGAGGATGGAGACACCATAGATGTTATTATAGGAACATTTTATATTCATAATATACCTTATACTGCATTGATTGATGTTGGATCTACGCGCTCTTATTTAGCATGCACTACATTTGAGACTTTGGGTATTATGGTTGAAACCAATATGAGTGAGGTTACTGTGTTTAGTCCATTAGGTTAGTCGGTGAGAGTGAATAAACTATTTAAGGACGTACCTTTGGAGGTTCAAGGAATGATCTTTTTAGCGGACTTAATAGAATTTCCTTTTAGGGAATTCGACATAATATTGGGCATGGATTGGTTGGTCAAGCATTAGGAAAATTTGGACTGTGCTGCAAAGTGGATGATACTGAGAACTGAAAATGGTGATGAGGTAATTATAAATGAGAGCGTCAGAATTATCTGTCAAATGTAATTTATGCACTTAGAGTTGAGAAGTTGGTTCGTAAGGGTTGTAAGGCGTATTTAGCCTATGTCAGTCTTCCAGTTTAGAAGTTTTACCTGTGAAAGATATCAGAATAGTTAAGGACTTCCAGGACGCCTTTCCTGATGAGCTGCCTGTCAAGACCTAGAAATCATCCTTCTCTTCTGCTCATATTCTCTGCTTCTCTACTCTGTGCCTGACTGTTTCTTGCTGTATGACTGTCGAAATCCCCTTGTGTTCTGGTAAGTTTTCCCTAACTGAACATTATTCGGTTTTCCTCTTAAAGGTTCGGTTTATGTTCCTCTTAGGTCAAACAGTTGCTATTTCTTTTTATCATAGGAAAGATCTTTTTAACATTCTCTTTTTGTTATGGATGTTGCTAGGGATTCAATCTCTTTAAACAAGGTGTGGAGCCGATTGCTTTTTTCATGTACAAGTGATAACTCTTCTTTTGGAAAGTGTTAAGTTTAGATGTGTTTGTGTGGGATTACAGATTCTCATGATTTGGTTAATCGTTTTGTGAAGGGTTAGGTGTTGGGGAGAACATGTGTGTTCGAACAAGGAGGGGCTATGATTGTTGATTGGTAAGTAGTGATGACTTGGTTGAAATATCTTATTCAAGGGTAGTATGGTTTTGTATTATCGAGGGTGTTGGACTAATGGGAGATTGTTAATGGTCTTAGGTTCTTGATATCAGAGGCATTTCGACTGCAACTTTCTAACAAGTGTGTAACCACACTACACTGATGTTTAACGACAAAAGCTAGAAAGCATGTTCATACACATTATACGAGCGTGTGCTTGCTCGTATGGTAAATCAAATGCATAAACTCGTACGTTTCGTTGTAGAGGCTACCATGAGCGAACTCATGGACTCAGGACGTTTTAGGACACGTTAGGCTGAAATTGGCTCGTGGGCCCCACACGAGTAAATCGCACGGAGGTGTAGAGGCTATTGGACCGACTGTGTTATTTACACAGCCATGGTCACTATTTGGGCTTATTGGGCTACACGAGCGTGTGGGCCCACGTGGGTCGTATTATGGGCTTAGGCCCATTTTCACTGTTTGATTGTTAATGTTGCACAGGTTGTACGATACGATTGTGGACCTACTAATGGGTTGGCAAGTATACCTAGACCCTAATCTATGTTATGACTGTTATACCCCTACAAGGTAAATGACAGAAATACCCTTGTGTAATATCTGAATGTTGAGCATGCCATCTTTATTATTTATGTACATATATAGTATGTTGCATTGCATGGGATGGGACATATGATATTGGAGGAAGTGTACTGAAAGGCTATAAGCATATTACTGGCAGCTCAACTGCAAATACTGGTTTTGCTGAACCGGTACTATATTTTGGAGTGTAGGGATGGGTGGGTCAATATTTTCCACACATGGAGTGTAGGGCTGGACGGAGTAGAGTGTAGAGGATGGATGGGTAGGATCTTTGCGTGCATTATTGATACTGTACTAAAATGGGCTAAGGCCCATATTGATACTGTTACTGTATTGGGCTAAGGCCCACATTGTTATTCCGTCTAAATTGGGCTTAGGCCCAGACTGTTCAACACTGTATGATTGTCTATTTGATAAATATGGATTATACAATGAGTTTTCATAAACTCAGCTTTTCTGCCTACCTGTGCAGGTAATCCTTCGGCGGATCGGTGCTGGAGGGACTCGGAGACGGTCACACCACTGGATATGTTTTCATTTTATTTTTAGTAAAAGTAAATTTATTTGGGAAAATTTATTTAATAAGACCATTTTAAGTTTTTGGGACTTTATTTAAATTGACTTAGATCTATTAGCACTAGGACTCAGGTTTTAAAGAAAAGAAAACAAATGTTTTTCAACTACCACACTACGTAACATGTTTTAAAAGCTTCCACAAATGAACTATGTTTTAGAAAGGTAGTAATAGTTCTAGTAATAGGCATGTTTTGCTTAAAAAATTCTGGAATTTAACAAATGAGTAAGGTAAGTAGCGTTTCTAAAAGGACACATCGAGGTTCTTTTACACAAATGGCCTTTTTCCGATAAAACTGAGTTTTTCTAAAACACACTACAATGTGATATCACAGATTCGGCCATAACATCAAGGCTGGGTTTGGGGTGTTACATTTGGTCTCAATGCCGATGCATATCCCGGACATGTCTTACACTAGCTCCCGTAATGTGGCCGATGCATGTTCCAGACATGTCTTACACTAGCACACATATCACCCAATGTCATGGCATGAATATCCAAATCAATTCCTCTTATTCAACTGTAAGTCTTTATTATATAAATTCTCATTCACAATGCAAATCAACAATTCATACTATACTAATCGTATAATACATGATAACATTGAATTTTGCATTATTTATGTACAACTTACTTGTTTCAATGGAATGTCATATTCCATCAACATATAATTAAATACAATCATAACAAAGTAGATTTCAAGTATATTAACAATAACATGGATAACATGTTTATTTAGTCACACGAACTTATCTCGAATGTAATTTCGGCTAATTACTCCATTTTAGTCTATAACCTCGTAGTTTCCAATTTAAGCCCAAATCTCAATTTTCTTGATTTGCAAGGGTGAAGAGTGGCTGATATTTTTGAACTTTCAAAACCCCATCTTTTCTGGTATTTTCAGTGGATGAAGAAGAAAGAAGAAAAGATGACAACTTTTTCCTTTTTGTTCTATTTTAATACCAAATATGTCACCTAATACCCACCAATTTTGACTTTTCAATTTCTTTATCTCTATGGCCGGCCAAATCTTTACCTAAAGGTCTATTTGCTCTTTAAAGATCCCTATTTATAGTTCTCTAGCTATTTAACACATTTAGCTTGCAAAACAAAACTTTTGCCCTTTATGCGATTTTAGTCTTTTTTCTCAATTAAGCTCACAATCGCTAAAATTAATTCACCAAAATTTTCATATACTTATATAATCATGCTATGACACATAAATTAATATTAAAAATAATTTCTCTGACCTTAGAAAAGTGGTTCCAAAACCACTGTTCTAACTAGGCCCAAAATCGGGCTGTTACATTAACCTTCATTAACAATTAGGTTAGCGGAATATACCATTAGTATAGTTAGTAATAATCAAATGATAGGAAAATGTTAGATCTTGCTGCCTGACTTGCTCGTTAGCTTAGTCAATTTGCAGCAATGAGCTCCATTTAATTTGTTTCTATCTATATTAATCCAACACCCATCATGCCATTCTACGGTTGTATCTTTATCTGAATTTACCTTTTCAGCCTGCTTTAACACTGTCAACTCTTTCCGTAGGTCATAACTATTAATGATTTTCATTGCCAAGTAATTATAAAACCACTTTAGCATGAACTTAGCATTCTTGCTTCGCAAAAAGGTTGAACAATATGGTTCAAACTTGCCGCTTATTATGTCTTTGCTCATCTCATCATTTTAGAATAGTTTTTCAGGTGTACTTGAGATGATGATTGGTAGCAGTGCTGACGAAAGGATTAGCAAAAGTGTTTTCACTAAGTCTTTTAGATTCCAACTTTGCAGATTTTTTAATTTATTCATTTGTGGTCTCTCCATGTTTTTACATGTAACTTCCTTACATGGCTCTTGTAATGCTCGAACATTCCGTGATGATTGCAAGTTCAGACCTATGCTCATTAGTTGCTTCGTTTAACCCAATCTTGCTATACAATCATGAATTTTGTCTATATTTACTCAAATTCTATTTAGCATTCAAAAAAATTTTACGCCATCAAATCTCTGAGGTACTTAGTTTAGGACTATTTTTATACAAATGGTAGTCAATTTAGGTTTACCAGTTTGGCCTAGTAGTATCTTTGTATTTTTCTCTGAAAATTCCTGAATCGACATACACTCTTCCACTAGATCAGCCTTAATTACCATTGTCTCAATTGGTTGGTCTACGTTATGCTGCTCTTGGATTACGGCCTTATGGGTGAAACTCAAAATTTCTGAGATAGTGAGTTTCATGCTGATCTGATTCTGCGGTTTGCTGTCCATTTCCCCTACTCTATATCTTTTTCTTTAGCAGTTGCATTTAATTTGCGTTAATGTTCTTCTGTCTATTGAGATAGATAGTAGTGTGGGATTTCTCTTTTTTCACAAGCATCAACAGCAACATTCTCTTCTTTGCTCAATTCCAGACTAAGTACTTCTTGGTACATTTCTGATGGCATGTAACACCCCAAACCCGGCCCAGATGTTATGGCCGAATTCGACGTGTCACTTTGAAGTTTTAAAGGAAACCCAAGCCTCTTCCAATTCCCTTCTTAGTGTTTTAAAAGATAGTTTTTGCTAAAGTGAATGGAAGCTGTGCACCAGGTAGGTATCCGAAACAGAGGAGGTGAGCCATGAAGGCTGCTTAAGTACCTGGCTCTCGATTGGATCCAATCCTAGACATGCTCACCACCATTGCACACTTTAGAAGGAGATTAGATTTTGTATGAAAATCGAGTTGGAGTTCATTTAAGAAGTTGTTTTGGGAAACTGATTGGTTGTATTGTTGCGTTATTTTAGAAACAAGTATCATTTTGAAAACACACCCTAAGTCCAGCCATTTTAGTTTAATATCAGTGAAGCAATAAAATAATCCCAAAAATTTAATTAAAAAGGCCTTATTACAACCCAAAACCAAATAATAATAATAACTATGATAAAACTTGGAAAAAAAACCAGTTACTTATTGCAAAGTTTGAAAGCGATCAACATGGCCACTTTGAATCCCCTTCGACTCCAAGTCTCCACATCAAGGCTCACCTGCAAGGTTAAGAAAGGGGGGTGAGTTTGGAAACTCAGTGTGCAACAAGCCCCTTTCAGAGCCTAAACCAATATCAGCAAACTGGGCCTAAGCCCATTTTCAAGCTTGATATATACTGGGCCTAAGCCTTTCGTTTAACGGTTACTGGGCCGAAGCCTTTTCATAATTCATATCACTGGCCGAAGCCTTTACTGTAAATGGTATGGCCCATAGGCCCATTTCAACATCATATGCAATAACAATGGATGTATGCAAGCCCATTTGGGGAGACTACTCAACCCACCTTCCGCTACTCTCCACCCGTACCAACCAAGCTCTCCATGTGGGTAATAACTCAACCCACCTAACCAAACTCTCTACTGGTAGCATAGCTGCTTTATCATATAACTCGAGGCCTAGCCTCTTTTAATAACCGGGGCAAAGCCCTTTTTGGTAAATTGGGACAAAGCCCTTTTTTCACTTCCTCCATTTATAATAAACCCAACCCATGCATATAATGAGTATATCATGTGCATCTCATAACATATCATGTGCATATCATATCATATCATGTATATCAAAATCTCATGCATCATAATCATAATTAATCCCTAGGGGTATAATGGTCACTTTTACCTAGGGGCAAAACAGTCATTTTTCATATTTTAAGGGTAATTTCGTAATCTTACCAAATATTATGGGGTTTTCCACGTTCATTACCAGTTATCAATATTTCCAAGTGTTTATACAATAATTTAATGTATTTTTAACAAAATCGGGCTTTTGGGCCCAAAACCCCTAATAGGCCCTACGAATGCCAATTTAGCCCACTAAGCCCTCTTAACCCAAATTTTTCAATAGTACTCACCGTGTTAACATGCAACTTTTTCCACATTCCATTATCAATCAATTTTACCCAGATGGCCCGAAAGCCTATTGGGCCCAATTCCAGCCCCTCGAGGCCCAACTTACCAACCTGCACAAAATTTGCGCTCTTACCTGTTCCATTGATTCAAACACCGACCATGCCGTATCTATCGTATCTAGAACCACATGCAAAATCTCAAGTTCCCAAAATGCCAGATTTTAAGCATTTCGGCTTTTTCAGCGAATATTAGTTTAAGATCTTACAGGGGTTATTGCGCACCTGCTTTGTGACGTTCGCTAACAAAGTGCCCCACGACAACCTACAATTATCATCACCATACTTAGCCTACAGTTCATGCTAATCAAACCCAAATTTTACCTTACCATAATCGGCCAAAGAACCCCTATTAGCCATAGATCACTTACCTTCATAGGTTTTGATGATACGATCTAATCTTATCCAAAACTGACACTCCAAGCCTTGCTGCTCCTCCAAGTTATCTATTTTACTGCACTAACCGTACAAGTCAAAAGAAAAGGCCCCCATAAGGCCTATGCTTCAAATCGACAACCTCCCTAAACCATAGGGGGATTTCGGCTTTTCTCAACATTTACCACTAAAACGGTTTGGAAAATAATTACTTACCAGATGTAGAGATCAGTCACCACAAGTAAGGAGAATAGGAAAGATGCTAGCCTAAAAGCATATTGCACAACCAACCTTTAAAGGTTTCAGTTCTTGTGACGATTCAACAAGGGGGATGAAAAGAAAGGAAGTAGTAGATGAAATGAAAGGGGGTATTGGTTTGGTTTTGGCAATAAAAGAGAAAGAAACCGGATAAAGAGAGTGGTGTTTTCTGCTAGAGAAGAAAGGGAAGAAAAGAATGACTCTATGGTGTTTAACAGAAGAAAATTAGCACAACTACAGCCCCTAATGCCGAAATACTGCCCTCAAAATCCCTAAGTCGATTTGTCCTCCCTAATCCCCACTATTCGGCCAACTCTAAGCCTCCCTTCAAATCCCTAAAATCTCTCTCCTTATCACTCCTTAATACAAGTATTCAACTGATTCAAACTCTCCCCAACAGAGTTCTATTCGGCTTCAAGCTTCTGCATGCTCAAGGCATAAAAATAACAACACAAATGCCAGCTTAGCGAATCGAACCTTGGCCTTCCCCTAACCACTTACACGCCACCCTTTTAACTCCCTAGTGGCGTCATTTAGCCACTTTTCCAGGAGCTCTCTTGTGTTACATTTTACCCACATCTTTTAATAAGGCTACCTATCCAATGCCCCTAACTCCTTAAGTCTAAAATTCAAAAATTCTACCGGGTTTGGCCAACACATGGGCCTTCCATAAGCCCATTTACATACTCCAATTAGGAATTTCACAACCAAATACCAAACTTTACAAAATTTACCAAAATCTCGAGAATTATGAAAATCCTGAAAATCAGGGTGTTACAACTTTACCCTCTTTAAAGAAATTTCGGCCTCAAAATTTTACCTGATCCAAACAGTTGAGGGTACTATTGACGCATCGCCTCCTCTGTCTCCCAAGTAGCTTCTTCTTTGCCATGGTTTCTCCAAAGTACCTTCACCAATGGGACTGACTTCCTTCTCAGCACCTTGATGTCGCGATCAAGTATTTGCACAGGTTCTTCTTCGAAGGTCAAATCTGACTGTACCTCAATTTCTGCAACTGGCACGATATGAGTAGGGTCAGAATGATATCGCCTTAGTAAGGACACATAAAAAATGTCGTGAATACAATCCAGCTCTGGAGGTAACTCTAGTTGATAAGCCACCAGCCCTATCTGCTTAAGGATCCGATAAGGCCCAATGAACCGTGCACTCAACTTGCCCTTCTTACCAAACCTCAAAATCTTCTTCCATGGCGAAACCTTCAAAAAGACCATGTCCCCTATAGCATACTCAATATACTTACGCTTCAGGTCAGCATAAGACTTTTGTCAATCCGCTGCCTCCTTTAGCCGATTCCTAATCACCTTAACTTTGTTTTCAGTATCCGCTACTAACTCTGGTCCAAGTACTTTCCTTTCCCCCAACTCTGCCCAACAGGTAGGCGAACAACACCTTCACCCATACAGTGCCTCGTAAGGAGCCATCTGAATACTTGCTTGGTAGCTGTTGTTATACGCGAACTCGGCTAATGGCAAATAATCCTCCCAACTGCCCCTAAATTCAATAACACAACCTCTCAACATGTCTTCTAAAATTTGAATGACCCTCTCTGACTGCCCATCCGATTGAGGGTGAAAAGCTGTGCTAAAATCCAGTCGCGTTCCCAATACCTCGTGCAACTTCTGCCAAAACTGAGATGTAAACATTGGGTCTTAGTCATAAATTATTGATACTGGCACCCCATGCAACCGCACTATCTCCGCCACATACAAGTTGGCAAACCTCTGAAGTGAGTAATCGACTCGGATAGGTATGAAATGGGAAGATTTCGTCAACCTATCGACAATCACCCAAACTGACCCAAACTGAGTCCTTCTTGGAAGGTGTCAATGGCAGACCACTCACAAAATCCATGGTTACCCTTTCCCACTTCCAAAGTGGTATCTTCACTGGTTGTAACAATCCTAAAGGCAGTTGATGCTCGGCCTTTACTTGTTGACACGTCAAACATTTTCCCACAAATTTGGTCACTTCTCGCATAAGCCCAGGCCACCAATATAGCTCTCGGAAGTCTCGATACATCTTACTCCCTCCTGGATGCATAACACAAGGTCCACCATGAGCCTCTCTCAGAATCATCAACCTCAAATCAGAGTCTTTCGGCATACAAATTCTTCCTCAAAAACAAAGAACCCCATCACCATTTAATCCAAAGTCTAGATTCTCCCCCTTCTCAGCTTGCTAAAATTGATAAACCAACGACTCATCCACCAACTGTTGCTTCTTAATCTGCTCCACCGAAGTCGGTCTCACTTGTAATTCTGCCAATAAACTTCCATCGTCAAACAAGCTTAAACGAGCAAACATTGCCCTCAATTCCACCACAGTCTTTCAACTTAACGCATCAGCCACGACATTTGCCTTACCCGGATGGTACTCAATCGAATAGTTGTAGTCCTTTAACAACTCTATCCACCTTTGTTGCCTAAGATTCAGCTCCTTTTGAGTCAACAAGTACTTAAGACTCTTATGATCTGTATAGATAATGCATCTTTCCCCATACAAGTAGTGCCTCCATATCTTAAGCGCAAAGATCACCGCTGCCAACTCTAAGCCATAAGTAGGATAGTTTACCTCATGAGACTTAAGCTATCGTGAAGCATAAGCGACCACTTTGCCCTCTTGTATCAACAGGAAATCCAAACCTACATGTGATCCGTCACTTGTACGCAGTGAAATCCTTATCAGACTCTGGCTGAATCAACACTGATGCCTCAGTCAGAACCTTCCTTAACTTCTCAAAAGCCTCTTGCTACTTACTTTCCCAAACAAATGGTGCTCCCTTCCTTATAAGTTTTGTTAACGGTGCTTCCAACACAGAAAATCCTTCCACAAATCTTCGATAATAACCTGCCAACCCTAGAAAACTCCAGATTTCTGTTACTGACCTTGGTGGCTTCTACTCCAGAATTGCCTCAATCTTCCAAGGGTCTACCTTGATCCCCTCAGCAGACACAACATGCCCCAAGAAAGTTACTTCATTCAACCAAAACTTGCACTTACTGAACTTTGTATAGAGTCACTTTTCCCTTAGCACTTGCAGCACAATACAAAGATACTCATCATGCTTCTCTTCTGTTTTCGAGTTCACTAAGATATCATCGATAAAAATGACTACGAACTGATCCAAGTACGACTGAAATACCCGATTCATCAAATCCATGAATGATGCCAGTGCATTAATCAAACCAAAGGGCATAACCAGAAACTCGTAATGAAAATATCGAGTTCTGAATGCCGTCTTATGAATATCCTCTTCTTTGACTCTCAACTGATGATATCCTAACCGAAGGTCGATCTTAGAAAATACCGAGGCTCCTCTTAGTTGATCGAAGAGATCGTCGATTCTTGACAAAGGATACTTGTTCTTGATCGTTAGTTTGTTCAACTGTCGATAGTCAATACACATCTTCTTCTTTATGAACAACACTGGTACGCCCCATGGAGAAACACTTTGTCTTATAAACCCTCTATCAAACAGTTCCTGGATCTGAGCTTTTAGTTTCACCAACTTCTTTGGTGCCATCCGATAAGGTGCAATGGACACTGGAGCTGTTCTAGGTAACAAGTCGATTCCGAACTCGACTTCTCCGTTCGGAGGAAGTCTAGGAAGTTCCTCCAGAAATACATCTTGAAATTCTTTGATGGTCCTAACTGACTCCACAGTCATCCCCTCTGGTTTAGCTTGACTCACAAATGCTAAAAACACCTCACAACCTTTCCGAATCAACTTCTCAGCCCTTAAAGCCCAGACAACATTGGACAAATAGTTCCTTCGCTCCTCTATGACCATTATCTCCTCATCCTTGGCAGTTCTTAGCACCATTCTTTTAACAGAACTGTAACGCCTCAATTTTTGGGTTTTCTGTGTTTCTGTGATTTTTAAAATTTGTGTGTGTTCTGGTTGGTTAAAATATATATTTTAGTAGGTTAGTAGGCTTTTGGAAGGCCCAAACTTAAGTTATATCTGTGGTAGTCTTCGGAATTTTAATTTTATGAACAGGTGATGCAATTGGCGTTTGGGCTTTTAAGAGTAAAGGGGTAAAAGATGACACAAAAAGGAGTGTGGTGTAGCGGCAAGGTGGCGCCACTTAGGGGACAAGGAAGTGACACCAGTTCAAGTCTTAGTTCTTGCAATATATTTTGGTTTTTCTTTTTAATAAATCTGGAAGCAAGTAGGTGCACTTTAAAGTTTAATGTGTTGGATTTATGACACAAATAAGTTGATGGCCCAGTGGTGGTGGCGTGAGTTGGCATGTGAAAGGACTTTGGTTTGAATCTCTTGGCACACAAAGGTTGATTGTTTTGCTATGTTGGGACGGCAAGAGTTGGTTTTGGTTTTAAACTCTGGTGCTGGAGGGATGCCATATCGGGAAGCTAACATAATAGTAGATGGAGAGCTGGCTTTAAATAGAGCAAACCATGAGGAGAGTAGGCATACACTTCTTGGCTGATCCCTTTCGCTTTGTGATGTGCTCGTTTGGGTTGGGCATCAGCTAAGAGTGTTTGGAGCGCGGATTAACTGCAGTCTTCTAACAGGTGTGTATTTCTCATTACTCTAGCAGTAGGACGGCTATTTCGGGCTGCGATGGGCTGAAATGGGCCATGTGCTCCCAATGGGTCCGTAGGCCCAAGTGGATAAGTTGTAGAATTATTGAAATACCCCTGTAGGGTAAAATTACCGAAATACCCCTGTAGGGTAGAATTATCGAAATACCCTTGTAGGATAGAATAACCGAAATACCCCTGTAGGGTAGAATTACCGAGATACCCTTGTGGGGTAAAATTACCATTTTTCCCCTAGGGTGTTAAATGACTATTTTGCCCCTCGTACGTAAATGACTAACTTGTTTGATGATTGGGTTAGTTGACGTGGATTTATGTTAAGTATCGTTAATTCGTAAGTCTAATGTGTTAGTATCCGATTGTAGGATTATCGCGTGGGAGATATCATCATCAATCATCATCAACCGGGTGTGTAAACGACACCCTCCCTTAGACTAAATCGGTAAAAGCTGAAATACTGAAACGTTGGTATTTTGTGAACTCATGACGTCACGAGCACTCGTGAACGATTGTTAATGAATATGGTGCATTTGGATGATTAGAGTGCGAGTGTGCATTTTCGTACTGTGATATTTTTGGGCTTAATTAGATGAAAACGAGCCAATAAGCCAACGGACCCACTTTGGTAAAAAGACGAGGTAAGTACTTTTGATTACTTGGTAAACATTAGAATGAGCATGAAACTTTTGTAATAGGTAATAATTACTGAAATAACCTTATGCATGCAAAATTACGATTTTACCTCTAGGGTTATAATTTTTCTAAAAAGCATGATGTTTTGTTTCTGTATACGTATGGCATTACATATTATTTCTGTTGCATGGGACATGGGTTTATATTGATGGAGGAAGCGTTACGGCGACCTCATTTGTAATCTAGTGGCCTCGCCACATATATCTGATACGGTGACTTCGTCACAATATCCGGCGACCTCATTTTGCAACTGGTAACCGCCATATATATATATATATATATATATATATATCTGCTCACTGCCTAGTCACAATATTCGAAGTTGGTGACTTCGTCACAATATCCGTAGCCTCATTGCAATTTACGTGGTGTGTAGCGGTTGGGTGGGTCGAGTAGTCTCCCATACTGTAAAAATTTGATACAGGGGTGTTATGGATGGCTCGGGTTGGGATTTTGCATTCATGATATATTTGTTATGTATCCGCTATGGGCCTATGGGTTTCATTCTCGATTCTTGTCTTGGGCCAAAGGCGCAGATAAGTCGACTCGAGGTTTGATCTATTTTGGGCTATGGTTGGGTTATGTTACACACTGAGTTTACCGAACTCACCCTTTATTTTCATCTCTGCAGGAAATCCCCAACCATAGTGGGCTTAGAGCTGTGAGGGATTCGGAGTGGCCACATCATCTGCAAAGTTGGTTTTTCTAAATTAGTTTATTTTTATTATTTTTATATTCTGATTTAATTTTTGGTTTTAAGTTGTAATAAGGCCGCTATTTAAATTTCTTATTTCCACTATGGTTTTATTTTCTGATTATATTTATACTATGATGAAACTGCTAGTGTTAGACTGTGCGGGTTTTCAAAATTAATGAACGTTTTCAAGGCTCAACAAGCATATAAAATGGATAGCCTAAAGATTGATAAACCAGATTTTCATTCAACTGCTATTTTTACAAAGACCACCCCAATCACTTAAACCAACGAATGCATACTAAGTCGTAAGTCCATGTGACACGTCAGATCTGGCCACAAAGTTTGGGCCGGGTTTAGGGTGTTACATTTAGTGGTATCAAAGCCATGTTGCAACAAGTCGGCTGTGGGACGGGTCTAAACACGGGAGTTTGTTAAAAAAACACTGAATAAAGGTTATCAAAAATCATTTTTTTTTTGGAACTTGATTGTAAATTATTTTCGAGAATGTTTCCAATATTTTCTATTTACAAATAGATGATTTTAAAGATTAAAATCGGTTTTCCAAAATTAGGTTTTTTGGAAGGTGGCACACCGAATCTCTTGCCCAAGTCTGTAAGTTTTCTGAGCCTTTCTGATTGTTTCTGAAATATCTGTTATATACAAAACCTTATCATGGTACTTTAGTTAGGGTAACACTGGAATCGTAGAAACTCTGATAAGTAGACTGAGACTGTAGCTAGGCTACCGCAAAAGGAAACAAACTCAAACTCTGAATTACTATTATTCATAAGACTTCTATAATAAACACTGAAATATTAAACTGATTCATAAAATTCTTAATCAGATAATACAAAATGAGTACACGAGCAGCTCGTGGAAGAGGCCGTGGACGTGGCCGAGGTAATGCTCAGGCTGAATCTTCGTCTTCAAGACATGTGCCAGTAGCAGATGCACCAGTACCACCAACAACGGAGGTAGATTCTCATGATTAAGGTGCCGGGGACAATGCTCTGTCTCAGGCAATGCTTCGAGTTTTGGAAAGGGTTGCTGGGCCAAGTATGAGAAATGAAATTCGGGTCTCTATTTCTGAGCGGTTTCGGGCCAATAGAGCAGAGATATTTAGGGGCATATATGGTGTAGCTCCAAATGTGGTTGAGTATTGGCCAGAAGCCACAGAGCGGATTATGGATTATCTGGACTACTCTGTGGAGCAGAAGCTGAAGGGAGCCATATTGTTACTCAGGGATAAGGATTATCAGTGGTGGCTCACGGTGAGAGATGGAACTCCTGCTGACAGTGTGACTTGGGAGCTGTTTAATACAGCCTTCAAAGGATAGTATGTTGGGGCTAGTTACGTGGACGCTCACAGGAAAGAATTTCTAAACCTAGTCCAAGGGAGTAAGTCAGTGGCTAAGTATGAGTCTGAGTTTCTGAGACTGAACCGGTATGCTTCGGGATTATCGCTCTGAGTATAAGCGTAGCGACGCGCCGAGGATGGTGCGAGAGATGAACTTAGGGTGCTGATTGCTCTGCAGAGGGCGTAACTTCACCGCTTTAGTGGAGAAAGCTAAGATAATGAGGAAGTAAAGCATCTGAGAAGATGTAATCGTGAGAAAGATCGAAACCATTTTAGGAGAGATTCAGGACTTTCAGGTGGTATGAACAGGAATGTTAAGAGAGCAAGGGTAATGGAGCCAGTTTGAGCAGTACCGATGAATGCTGTTAGACTGCAGGGTTGTAGGAATTGTGGGAAGATGCATATGGGTGAGTGTCGAAAATGTTCTGGTGCTTGTTTCGGATGCGGATCCATGGAGCATAGGGTTAAGGATTGTCCCCAAGAACCAGATCAGGTTCAAGTTTTAGAGTAGGGGGTTGCTCAACCAGTGAGGGGTGGACCACAGTTTTCGAGAGGACGTGGGCAAGGCAGTGGTGGTATTGGAAACGGTCGAGGAAGAGGAGCGCTTGGTAGCGGTGCTGGATTTGCTGAGGCTCGTCAGTCGACGTTGGTGTATGCAGCTCGTCGCCGAGAGGAGGGTGATGCACCTGACGTCATAACTAGTATGTTTCTGATTTCTAGTATCTGCGTTGATAGATGTTGGATCTAACCATTCATATGTTGCATGTGCTATATCTGGGTCGCTGGGTGTGCGCTCTGAGGAGACCGTGAGTGGGGTATCTGTACTAAGTCCTTTGGGTCACTCAGTTAGGGTAGATAAACTGTATAGAGATGTGCCTATAGAAACTCAAGGAAAAGTTTTCTCTAGAGATCTGATGGAGCTACCTTTCGAAGAATTCGATCTCATTTTTGAAATAGATTGGCTTGTTAAGCATAGGGCTACTTTGGATTGTGCTGCTGAGCGAATAATGTTAAAGACCATAAAGGATGAGGAGGTTTTGGTGATAGATGAGCCTAGGGATTATCTGTCTAATATGGTGTCGGCATTGAGAGCAGAGAAGTGGATTTGAAAGGGATGTGAGCTTATTTGGCATTTGTAAGCCAATCGAAAACTGAGGATCTGACAGTGGATAAAATTAGAATCGTCAAGGATTTTCAAGATGTTTTTCCAGAGGAGCTTCCGGGTTTGCCCCCGAACTGAGAGGTTGAGTTTGGAATCGACTTGTTGCCTGGAACGGCACCTGTGTCCATTGCACCTTATAGGATGGCACCGAAGGAGTTGGTGGAGTTGAAAGCCCAAATTCAAGAGTTATTGGATAGAGGCTTTATTAGACCAAGTGTGCCTCCGTGGGGAGCACCAGTGTTGTTTGTAAAGAAGAAAGATGGGTCAATGCGGATGTGCATCGATTATCGGTAGTTGAACAAACTGACGATTAAGAACAAGTACCTACTGCCGAGAATCAATAATTTATTCGACCAACTTAAAGGAGCTTTAATATTTTTCAAGATTGACCTTCGATCTGGGTATCATCAGTTGAGGGTTAAGGAGGTGGATATTCATAAGATGGCATTCAGAACTCAGTATGGTCACTATGAGTTCTTGGTTATGCCATTTGGATTTACGAACGCACTTGCGGCATTTAT
This sequence comes from Gossypium arboreum, assembly GCF_025698485.1. NCBI lineage: Eukaryota > Viridiplantae > Streptophyta > Magnoliopsida > Malvales > Malvaceae > Gossypium > Gossypium arboreum. The sequence goes on from NC_069082.1 coordinate 16,429,299, forward strand.
GGATTTGATGAATCGAGTGTTCTAGCCATACTTGGAACGATTCGTGGTCATCTTTATCGACGGTATTCTGGTTTATTCTGAAACTGAGGAGAAGCATGATGAGCATATTTGTATTGTGCTACAAGTGCCGAGGGAGAAAGAGCTTTATGCAAAATTCAGTAAATGTGAGTTCTGGTTGAGAGAGGTAACTTTCTTGGGGCATGTTGTCTCTGCTGAAGGGATCAAGGTGGACCCTCGAAAGATTGAAGCGATTCTGGAATGGAAGCCACCAAGGTCAGTGTCGGAAATTCAAAGTTTTCTAGGTTTAGCTGGGTGCTATAGAAGGTTTGTGGAAGGATTCTCTGTGATGGCAACGCCTTTGACAAAGCTTATAAGAAAGGGAGTACCGCTTGTTTGGACTGAGTAACAATAGGAATCTTTTGAGAAGCTGAAGAAAGTTCTGACCGAGGCACCTGTACTGATTCAGCCGGAGTCTGGAAAAGATTTTACCGTATGTAGTGATGCATCACATGTAGGGTTGGGCTGTGTGCTGATGCAAGAGGGTAAAGTGGTTGCTTATGCATCGCGACAGCTTAAACCACATGAAGTTAACTATCTTACTCATGATCTGGAGTTGGCAGTGGTAATCTTTGCGCTTAAGATTTGGAGACATTACCTGTACGGAGAAAAGTGTATTATATACATAGATCATAAGAGTCTTAAGTACTTGCTGACTCAGAAGGAGCTGAACCTTAGGCAACGGAGATGGATAGAGTTGCTTAAGGATTATGACTGCGCGATTGAGTATCACCCAACCAAAGCTAATGTGGTGGCCGATGCCCTAAGTCGTAGAACTGTATCTGATCTGAGAGCCATGTTTGCTTGTTTGAGTCTGTATGATGACGGTAGTCTATTAGCAAAACTGCAAGTTAGGCCGACCTAGGTGGATGAGATTAAGAAAAAATAGTCGTGGGATGAGTCCCTGGTTTCTCAATTTCAGCAGGTTAAGAATGGAGATACTTCTGATTTTGGACTAAACAGTGAGGGAGTTCTGTGTTACCGAGGTAGAGTTTGTATTCTAAAAGGCTCTAACTTGAGGTAAGCAATTTTGAAAGAAGCTCATGGAGGTCTGTGTGCTATGCATCCTGGAGGGAGTAAAATGTATCGCGACTTAAAGGAGTTGTATTGGTGGCCTGGATTGAAGCGAGAGGTAACGGAAGTTGTGGGAAAATGTCTGACTTGTCAGCAAGTGAAAGTGAACATCAATTACCTTCCGGACTTTTGCGACGGTGAAAGTACCACTTTGGAAGTGGGAGAGGGTAACCATGGATTTTGTGAGTGGGTTACCCTTGACACCGTCGAAGAAGGACTCGATTTGGGTAATTGTGGATAGGTTGACTAAATCTGCTCATTTCATACATGTCCACTCTGATTATTCACTTCAGAAGTTAGCCAAACTGTATGTGGCAGAATTAATGGGACTTCAAGGAGTGCCAGTGTCGATTATTTCTGATCGAGATCCTAGATTCACATCTCAATTTTGGCAAAAGTTGCATGAGGTGTTAGGTACGCTGTTGAACTTTAGTACAGCCTTTCATCCTCAGACTGATGGTCAGTCGGAAAGGGTTATAATTTTTCTGAAAAGCATGATGTTCTGTTTCTGTATACATATCGCATGACATATTATTTCTGTTGCATGGGACATGGGTTTATATTGATGGAGGAAGCGTTACGGCGCCTCATTTGCAATCTGGTGGCCTCGCCACATATCTGATACGGTGACTTCGTCACAATATCCGCCACTTTCATCGCAATCGGTGGCTTTGCCACATATATATATATATCTGCTCGTGGCCTAGCCACAATATTCAGATCTGGTGACTTCGTCACAATATCCGCACCTTTGCTGCAATTTACGTAGTGTGTAACGGTTGGGTGGGTCGGCGGTCTCCTACATGGTGTAAATTTGGTACGGGTTGTTATGGATGGCTCGGGTTGGGATTTCGCATTCATGATATATTTGTTACAGATACGCTATGGGCCTATGGGTTTCATTCGATTTCTATCTATGGGCCAAGGCGCAGATAAGTCGACTCAGAGGTTTGATCTGTTTTGGGCTATGGTTGGGTTATGTTACACAATCGAGTTTACCGAACTCACATTTTATTTTCATCTCTGCAGAAATCCCCAACCATAGTGGGCTTGGGCTGTGAGGGATTGAGTGGCCACATGATCTCGCAAAGTTGGTTTTTCTAAGTTAGTTTATTTTTATTATTTTATATTCGATTTAATTTTGGGTTTTAAGTTGTAATAAGGTCGCTATTTAAATTTCTTTTTTCCGCTATGGTTTTATTTTTTTATTATATTTATACTATGACGAAACTGCTAGTGTTAGACTGCACAGGTTCTCAAAATTAATGAATGTTTTCAAGACTCAACAAGCACAACAAATGGATAGCCTAAAGATTGATAAACCGACTTTTCATTCAACCGCTATTTTTACAAAGACCACCCCAATCACTTAAACCAGCGAATGCATACTAAGTTGTAAGTCCATGTGACATGTCAGATCTGGCCACAACGTCTGGGCCGAGTTTGGGGTGTTACAAGCACAATCCAACATCGCCCTATGCTTAGTTAGCCAGTCCATTCCAAAGATAAGATCAAAATCCCCAAATGACAGGTCCATCAAATCTCCTACAAATATCCTATCTTGTGTCTCTAAGGGCACCTCCCTAAAGAGTTTATCTACCTTAACAGAGTTTCCTAAAGGACTTATCACCGATACCCCACTCACAGTCTCTTCAGGAAGCTCACCCAACGTCCCAGATACATTACAGGCAACATACGAATGAGTGGAACCCACATCAATCAAAGCAGCGTAAGGCGTGCTATGAATGAAGAACGTACCGGTTATAACATCAAGAGCATCACCCTCCTCACGACGCCGTGCAACATAAACCAATGCTGGCTATCGAGCTTCAACATGTCCAGCACCCCTGCCAGGTGCCCCACGTCCACTTTCATTACCACCCCTACTTTGCCAGCCTCTCTGTGGTAGTGGTCCTCCTCACAGCTGTTGGACACCTCTTTACTCTGCATCTTGATCCTGAGCTGTTCTCTGAGGACACTCTCTGAACTTATGTTCCTTTGACCCACATCGAAAACATGCCCCAATTCGTTTCCAGCACTCCCCCATATGCACTCTGCCACAGTCCCTGCAAGCCTGCGGTCTAATGGTATTCACCGGAACTGCTCGAACCGGTTCCTCCATTCTCGCTCTTTTAGCATTCCTACTTGTAGCACCCGAGCGTCCAAGAATCCCTCCTAAATCTCGGTCGATCCCTCTCACGATTCTGCAGTTCAGTTTGTTTTACCTCCTCGGCTATCTTAGCGTTCTCTTCCAATGCAGCGAAATCACGCTCCATCTGTGGAGCTATCAGTACCCTAAGTTCATCGCGGAGGCCATCCTCGAACCGAACACTGTGCTCATATTCGGTTGCAACTATCCTGCTAGCATATCGACTCAGCCTCAAGAATTTCACCTCATACTCTGCAACAGTCTTATCACCCTGAGCCAGATTCAAAAATTCCTTTTGACGGGCATCCACATAACTAGCTCCAACATACCTCCCCTTAAAAGCAGTCTTGAACAGTTCTCAGGTTACTCATTCGATCGGGGTACTCCTCCTTACAGTGATCCACCACTGGTATGCCTCATCTCGTAGCAACAACACGGCCCCTTCAGCTTTTGCTCCAAAGAGTAATCTAGGTCATCCATAATCCGCTCTGTTGCCTCTAGCCAATATTCAGCCACATTTGGGGCTACTCCAGATATGCCCCTAAAAACCTCTGCTCCGTTAGCCCGGAGTCGCTCAAAGATGGATCCCCTATTTACTATCCCGGTGCTATCTCCAACAACCCTTTCCAAAACCTTCAACATTGTTTGGGACAAAGCATCGTCCCCTGCAGCCCGATCATATGACCCAGTCTTAGTTGCCTGTGGCACGAATGCCTCCTCAGCTGGCCTATGTCCTGAGTATGAAGATTCAGCTTGCACCCTTCCATGACCACGTCCGCGGCCTCGTCCACGAGTTCCCCTTGTACTCATATCAAATAATCTGATTACGAATTTTATGACATTAGTTTAATATTTCAGTTGTTTATTACAAGATGTCTTATGGAAATATAGTAGTTCAGGTATTGTTTTTGCAACGTTGTAGCCTAGCTACAGTCTCAATCCTACTGTTTTACAACTCTACCCTATCTAAAGTATCATAGTAGGGTCTCAAGATTATCTATAGCAAAGATATCAATATCTCATGTGTAAAAGAAAGTATACTTACAGACTTGGTGTCGGGATTCAGCAGCCACTTCTTTCTCCAAACCATTTAAAACTTAATAACATGTATCTAGTCCCAGAAAATAAATCATAGAAAAAGGTTTTTTTTAGAAATTCTTAAAAGTTGATTTAAAATATCTTTGTTTTCAAATTCTTGATTTTAAACCCGTTTAAAAACCCACAGCCGAGTTATTGCAACCTGGCTCCGATACCACTAAATGTAACACCCCAAACTCGGCCCAGATGTTATGGCTGAATCTGACGTGTCACTTTGAAGTTTTAAAGGAAACCCAAGCCTCTTCCAATGCCCTTCTTAGTGTTTTAAAAGATAGTCTTTACTAAAGTGAATGGAAGCTGTGCACCAGGTAGGTATCCGAAACAAAAGAGGTGAGCCATGAAGGCTGCTTAAGTACTAGGCTCTCGATTGGAACCAATCCTAGACATGCTCACCACCATTGCCACACTTTAGCGCGAGATTAGATTTTGTATGAAAATCGAGTTGGAGTTCATTTAAGAAGTTGTTTTGGTAAATCGATTGGTTGTATCGTCGCGTTATTTTGGAAACAAGTATCGTTTTGAAAACGCACCCTAAGTCTATCCATTTTAGTTTAATATCAGTGAAACATAGAGTATAAAATAAAATAATCCCAAAAAAATAATTAAAAAGGCCTTATTACAACCCAAAACCATTTAATAATAACTATGATAAAACTTGGAAAAAAAAACCAGTTACTTATTGCAAAGTTCGAAAGCGATCAACACGGCCACTCTGAATCCCCTTCGGCTCCAAGTCTCCACATCAAGGCTCACCTGCAAGGTTAAGGAAGGGGGTGAGTTTGGAAACTCAGTGTGCAACAAGCCCCTTTCAGAGCCCAAACCAATATCAGCAAACTGGGCCTAAGCCCATTTTCAGACTTGACATATACTAGGCTGAAGCCTTTCGTTTAAAGGTTACTGGGCCGAAGCCTTTTCATAATTCATATCACTGCTGAAGCCTTTACTGTAAACGATATGGCTTATAAGCCCATTTCAACATCATATGCAATAACAATGGATGTATACAAGCCCATTTGGGGAGACTACTCAACCCACCATTCGCTACTCTCCACCCGTACCAACCAAGCTCTCTATATGGGGAATAACTCAACCCACCCAACCAAACTCTCCACTGGCAGCATAGCCGCTTTATCATATAACTGGAGGGCTAGCCTCTTTTAATAACTGGGGCAAAGCCCTTTTTGATAAACTAGGGCAAAACCCTTTTTGCACTTCCTCCATTTATAACAAACCCAACCCATGCATATAATGAGTATATCATGTGCATCTCATAACATATCATGTGCATATCTAATCATATCATGTATATCAAAAGCTCATGCATCATAATCATAATTAATCCCTAGGGGTATAATGGTCACTTTTACCTAGGGGCAAAACAGTCATTTTTCATATTTTAAGGGTAATTTCGTAATCTTACCAAATATTATGGGTTTTCCACGTTCATTACTAGTTATCAATATTTCCAAGTGTTTATACAATAATTTAACGCGTTTTAACAAAATCGGGCTTTTGGGCCCAAAACCCCTAATGGACCCTATGAATGCCAATTTAGCCCACTAAGCCCTCTTAACCTAATTTTTTTAATAGTACTCTCCGTGTTAACATGAAACTTTTTCCACATTCCATTATCAATCAATTTTACCCAGATGGCCCGAAAGCCCATTGGGCCTAATTCTAGCCCCTCGAGGCCCAACTTGCCAACGTGCACAAAATTTGCGCTCTTACCTGTTCCATTGATCCGAACACCGACCATGCCGTATCTATCGCATCTAGAACCACATGCAAAATCTCAAGTTCCCAAAATGCCAGATTTTAAGCATTTCGACTTTTTCAGCGAATATTAGTTTAAGATCTTACGGGGGTTAGTACGCACCTACTTTGTGACGTTCACTAACAAAGTCCCCCACGAGAACCTACGATTAAAATCACCATACTTAGCCTGCAATTCATGCTAATCAAACCCAAATTTTACCTTACCATAATGGGCCAAAGAACCCCTATTAGCCATAGATCACTTACCTTCACAGGGTTCGATGATACGATCTAAGCTTATCCAAAACTGACACTCCAAGCCTTGCTGCTCCTCCAAAGTTATCTATTTTACTACACAAACCATACAAGAACAAGAAAAGGCCCTCATAAGGCCTATGCTTCAAATCGACAACCTCCCTAAACCATAGGGGTGTTTCGACTTATTCTGTAATGGGTTAAAGCCCATCTGGTACTGTCTGTTATAGTGGGCTAAGACCCAATTGATACTGAAACTATAAGTAAAGCTGGGGCTACATTTTTAATTCTTTTATATGACTGACTGTTCCTTTTTATAGTAGGGGATTTCACACTGAGTTTTCATAAACTCACCCCATTTATTAACCTTTCAGGTAATTTCGTAAATGCAGTGCAGTTTTCAATTGAGTGCCCGGTGATTCCCGTGTGGTATTCACATTGGGTGTTTGTGTCATACCATTTGGGATACGGGGGCTACAGCGGCTTCAGGTAGAAAGGGGATGCTACGTGAGTGTTGAACAGGTTCTGGTAGAGCTTCCTATATGTCATGGGTATAGGGCTGAATTATGGCCTTTCCGTGTTCTCCCTCGTATTGGATTCTTGTCTTAAGAAGCTACGTTGATTGGTGGCTACCGTCTTTGGCTGATTTACGGTAAGTGACTTTGACTGACCTTTGTTGAATGTGCTCGTGTTGTTCACTTCATTATCTCTTTTCCTTGGGGCCGACTTCCTGGCACACTCTCCTAATTCTATCTTACCACTTCTAACAACATTTTCGATCATTTCCCCCATCATCACTATGTCAGAGAAGCTCTTGGTGGCGCTTCCCAACATATGAGTGATAAAAAGGGCCTTCAAGGTGTTAATAAAGAGCATCGTCGTCTCCTTCTCTAGAAGTGGCAGCTGAACTTGTATGGCCACCTCTCTCCATCTTTGTGCGTACTATCTGAAGCTTTCATTTGATTTCTTCTCCATGTTCTAGAGAGTGATTCTGTCGGGGGTCATGTCCGTCACATGATTGTATTGCTTCATAAAGGCCTGAGCCAGATCCTTCCACGAGTTAGTTTTAGAGTGGCTTAATTAGTTGTACCACTTAGACGCCACCCCGACCAGACTATCTTGAAAGCAGTGGATTAATAGCTGGTGATTGTTAACGTACCCCGTCATTCGCCTACAGAACATAGTGATGTGGGCTTCAGGGCAGCTTGTTCCATTGTATTTCTCAAATTTAGGCATTTTGAATTTAGGGGGAAGGACTAAATCTGGGACCAGACTCAGGTCTTTGGCATCAATCCCTTGATGATGATTCGCGTTTTCCATGGCTTTGAATTTCTCCTCGAGCCATCTACACCGTTCTTCCAATTGTTTTTGCGAATCCATCCTCGCCTTTTCTTCGTCAGCAACTTCATCCAGATCAGGAACGGGCAGATAGTTCAAGTTGTTGACAAAGTTAGAGCCTGAGCCAGTTTGGAAATTCATTGGTATTGAAGCTCAGGCCTGAACCTGTTGGGGCGTGATCGTGACAGATGGTTTTTGTAGATTAATCTCAGGCTTCAGCGGTACATATGTCGGAGTGAAGCCAGGGGGTATTGAAGATCTTCATTAGTTTCCTCAACTTTGTCCATGGGGCTCTTTCCCTTATCCGTTCCTCCCAACAGCAATTGGGATAACTGACTCATCATTTCTCTCTAAGATTCCATCATTTGCTCATTCATCTCTCGCTGAATCTTGGCTAGGTGCTCTTGCATCTGAGACTGCATTTGTTCCTGCATGTCTTTTTGCATTTGCTCCAATTTCTCAAGTCTCTTATCCATTGATTTTTTCCTTGTACCGTAGGGGTGCGTAGTTGGTTGGTTTTCGTTGGTTTCCAGGTTATTGAAATGGTTTTTAATTAATTAATTAGAAACCTCTTATGGCCTTTAATGCATAATGATATGATATAATGCAAATTCATGAATGCAAAGGAGGTATCAATTTTGATTCAATTCCCTTTAGAAAATTTCACTTGAAAATAAAATCTTTTACATAAAGTTTAGTTACAGATAAAATTTCGCTTTAACACTCAAAGCCTTAAATTTTCTAAGCAACGAGGCCAGCTCTTATCCGCAATCTGACTCCAACTCGTACTTCACGCCCAGTGTGTCTGCCTGTACCGCTAAAGCTTACAAGTAGCCAGCTACCTCCCGAATCTGGGTTATGGCTTCCCCCATAAGGTAATCTCTGTTTCTGACTTGGTCTTACGCATGATGAAGCTGCTCTTTCCAACGGTCCTCATTTGCCTCGAAAAACTGGATCCGTATCTCACAGTTTTGCAGTGACGCCTCTAATTCTTCTATTCTTCCTTTCATTTCTTCTATCTTGCTCAAGCTCGCCCTCAATTCTATTGCGGTGTTGCGGTTTCGGTACTGATGCAGAGATTTCTCGAGTTCTGCCACTCTAGCCCTTAATTCACCTCGCTCATTTCTTCTTTTTGACAGGCTCTTCTCTAAATCTTCGTTTTGTGCTTGAGCTTCTCGGAATTTCCTTTCCCACAGGTCAGCATTGGCCTTTTCTTCTCGAATTTCATGGTGCCATTGTTTGGAAGTCTTACCTAACCTCGCAGTCCTCATAGATAGGTGCAGCTTCTTATAGTCAGTCTTCAAGCTGTCTAGATCTTCTTCGACCTTAGTTTTCCCTTTTCTCCACTTTTCAACCTCTGACCTCTGGACATCAGCATCTAATCTTAGGTGCATCTTCTCTTCCTTCAATTGTTTGATCTTCTTCCCGAGCTCCGAACTCTTCTTCTAGAAGTCTTGCCTTATAATTTCCAATTCTGACGGGGTGACTTGTAATTGTTCCCTGATAGGTCAAGCATTCTCAAAGCTTGGCCTAGGAATGTTATCATTAACCCTATTTTTAAACTATCCGCCATACTCAGGCGTTACCATGGAACCGACAGCTAACCTCTTCATCCAACAAGTTTGCTTCCAAGTATTCGATAGCTCCCGAACTTTCTTTTTATAGTGAGCACCTTTAAAAGAGACCTCACTCTGAGCAAGACCGTAGGTCGTGGGTACAAACTGCCTCGACATATAGTGCCTTAACGCAAGTAATGCAGTATACCCGGTAGCTCCCCAAATTCCTAACAACGGTACCCAATCAAAGTTACCACATCGGTACTTGATCTCATCAGGAACCATCCAATATGCTCTCCACTCGATATCTCCCTCATTGAGGTTTTGAAGAATTTCCATCCACTTCTCCTCTAAGATATCCTCTCTCCTTTGTATAGTTGCCTCTTCTTTTAGTGGGGAATAACCTTCGGAAAAGACCCGATAAGAAACATTGTCTACCTTCCAAAAGTGCCCATGAAACCATACCATCAATAATTGTGCACATCCAATAAACCGCCTCTCGCCTGTCTTCCAGCATGACCTCAAAGATCTGAATGTTTCTGCTAATATTGCCGGTACCGGTGTGATTCCCTTCTCAAGGTGATCGAATAAGTCAATGACTGCCCCATCCACGTGTCTCAAAGCCTTAGGAAAAATTACCAATCCGTAGATGCTTAAGGCGAAGATATCGACCCTCTTTCTTTCATCCGGATGTGTCTAAAGCAAGTCTCGCAGATTCTCCCAAGGGATACATTTACTGTCTCCTTTTTGTTGAATTTGGGCAGTGACCCAAGGCTCGCTCATCCCAGAAATGCTCATCAATTTCTTCACGAAAGTCTGACTACTAAAAACCCGGGCATAAGTCTTTCGGACCTGAATTTTCAGACACCTGAGCAGAGTAGTGTATTCTTCCATGGTAGGTACTAAATCCAGTTCTCCAAAAGTGAAACACTTGTACGCAGAATTCCAAAACTGAACCATAACCAGGAATAGATGCTTGTCCACTCTAATGTCTAGCAAGTAGGATATATCACCGTAGCTTTGGTAAAACAACTGCTTGATCCCTTTATCCCAACTAGCCTAAATGTCTCTCAACTCTTGCAGCTCATTTTGTACTACATTGATGCGAGTGAAATCCTGCAACTCCGATATATACCCTTCTACCAAGCTATCCCCTCTCTCTGATTGTAGCCTTTCCGACCATGCACGAACGGCCGCATTATCCTCGACTTTGCTAAGAAATTCATTCTCCATGTCAAACTTTCTAACTTAGTAATTGAATACGGATTAACACCTCCTTTAGTATGCAATGTCATGCAAAAAATACAATTAAAACAAAACACAGGTTAGTATCATATTATAATGATAAAATGCAAGCACATAAACAATAATTACAATGCATATACGGGTAAGTACTAAGGCTCAACGCAGTTGCACCCAACGATAGCTCCTAAGGTTCATTATATGTGGTTCGGTTCTAGAGATAAGGTACCCGAACCAGCAGATTCCTCAATCCTCACCCATTATAGGCTCATATAGATCGAGTTCCGTTTGGGGGGATACATTTCCCTATGACCATGCGGAGATGAAAATCCCATGAAATCATAAGTACGGATGTACCCCGGAAGCAATCCACTAGCCCATGCGGAGGTGAAAACCTCACGAAAGCATAGTTTCTCACTCCCACTTAGAGGGTGTGACCACAGCGGTCATGCAATGAAATGCAGTATTATTCTACGAGACCCGAACTATAACAACCATACAAACAAATGCATTTGAAAGACACATGATTTTTAAAACAAATTTTCGATTTTTGACTAAAGGACAGCAAATAATCGATTTTATGGCTTGACTCTCGATCGGTCCCCAGCGGATTCGCCAAGCTGTCGAAACCAACCGAAATATGGAGTCTCCACCGATCTTTTTGTTTTGGTGTGATCGGATCACCTAAGAATTTGGTTATTTTAATAAAACATTTTTGGTTTACTAAAACAACGATTTTGGTCTACGAATTTTTGAGAAAACGGGTTCGAGAGTCGGGTACGTATGAAGAAGAATTAGCACCCTCACTACGCCCAAAATTGGTACCGAATCGATTAAATACTGTCCTTATGTCTAAAATTTAAAGACGTTTTTGAAATGTGCTTCTTTTTTGTAAGACTTGAGTAACCCGAGTTGGTTGTAAAAAATCTTCTTGTTTCGAATTCCGAAAGCTTATAATTTGAAAATTACAAAAGGATGCCCAACTATTTGGTCCAACGAAAAACCGAAACCCAGCATAGTAGGGCACGATTCCTCGAATTTTCAAATATTGAACATTGCCTTACCTTAGAAAATACGAGTGAAATTCTGAAGAGATATTCGATTATTTAAAACAAGTGGAAAAGCGCAACCCAGCACGATAGGGCACGATTCTCAAATCGCCAAACATCGAACATCCCTCGTTTTGAAAGGTTTTTAACAAACATGAGTGAAAACCTAAAGGAATATTCGATTGTTTTGAGCAAACGAGAAATCACAACCCAGCACGATAGGGCATGATTCCCGAATTGTCAAGCATGAATATTGCCTTCGTTTTAACAGATTTTTAGAAGACACGAGTAAAATTTTGAAGGGATATTTGATTATTTTAAGCAAACGAGAAATTTCAACCCAGCACGTTAGGGCACGATTCTGTGAATTGCCAAATATTGCATATCGCCTTTGTTTAAGGGATTTTTAATAGCCGTGGATGAAATTCTAAAGGGACTTTCGATTACCTTAAGCAAACTAGGAATTGCAACCTAACATGTTAAGGCACGGTTCCACGAATTACCCAGTATCGAATATCACCTTCGTTTTAAAGGGTTTTTAATAATTGTGAAACTAGCTTAAAACGCATTGATAAGATGAAATTAATCATGAAATTTGGATTTTATAAAACCACATTTCAAAAATCAAATGGGAAACGATGACATGGGATAATTGACATATATGAGATGCGATCAACTAACAAAATAATTAAATATAGCTAACCTAAAAATTAATCCGATTACAATAATGCATGGAGCATAATTGATGTGACAACATAAGACAATGAACAAATAATATGCTACAACAACACGCATGATATAACATAAAATGATTACTACTAGATGCACAAAACAAAATGAAGTCGAAGAAACAATATGATAAAATTGTTTCAAAACAATGATAAGTACATGACACAAACCATATGATTTGACGAATTGATAAATAAAAAAAACATTTGTAAAGACAAGCTTAATAAACACACGCAATCATTGAAATATATATTGTAGAATGAATCTTTTTAAAATACGTGATATATAAGTTGATAAATTTATGAGAAACTAAGAATATATATAATTATTGAATGAAATATTATAGAATTAAAGTTTGAATCTAATTGTTTGTAAATGTAAATGTTTTAAACACAAATTCATTTAAAGGTTTACAAAATACATGATGATTTGAATAATATATAATACAAAAGAATAATAAGGATACAAGATGAGATATAACACACAAAATAGATTTATAAAACATATATACATGTAAGTTTCTTTGTAAAAGATCATGAAATTAATAATAATATAAATTTTAAATTAGTCTAAAACAAATGTACACATGCCTTTATACCAAAACATTTAAATAATAGACTACATAAAACACAAAAGTACTATAATATAAAAGAATATTCAAAATAATAATTAATAATTACAAAATGAAGTTTCTAAAATTATTTCATATATGTATATTGAAAACACTTGATAAATCACAAAGCAAAATGTGTTTTAACATAAGCAAATCTATTAAAATAATAAGTGAGTTAATATATATACATATAAATTTAAAAGTAAATACATGCAAAATAACATTTAAATAATATGTATAGGGCTAAATTAATTTTATTAAAAACTACATAGTAGATTTAAGGACACACTTGTATATGTAAGAAAGCTATATATATAAAATGTGTAGATTTAGAAGTATGTACGAATTAAACATTGGCACCAATAAACATACATGCTCACATGATAATAATTTAAAAGATATATTATATAGGATTACATAATAGAATATAAGAACAAATTTAAAAGGAAATATAAGTATAAAATAATAAGAGATTAATAGTTTGCATGAAGTAAAATTAGCTCTATTACGAAGTACATATATATATACAATCGTGTACGTATAAAAACATTTATATAAAAAGGTATACAAAAACGGGAAAATATGATAACCAGGATTGTAATATATAAATAAATAAATGACACCTATGCTACGATTTATATAAATAAATAACATGAATAAAAATATGAAATGAATCTAAAAGAAACTAAACCGAAATCAAATTAAAATAAAAAAGAAAGATTTAAATAAAATAAACTGCTAAAAATAGGGACCCACGCGTGCGAATTCATAGGGACTAAAAGTGTAAATGTCCCCGATCCCGAAACGCTGCACTAAGGCACGAATCCAATTGAAAATAAGCACAAATTACAAGGAAAAAATTTAAAAAAAATGGAAACGCAAATATGGGTTGATTTAAACGCAGCACGAAAGCGGAGGGTTCTATTGCGCAATTTTCCGGTTTGACGCGCAGGGGCACGGATCCGGGTCTGGAAATGGGTTGACGCGCGGATCCTCTTGCCCTTATACGCCACCGTTACTTAAATCAGCCCCTAGAAACCCTTTCTTTAATTCATTAACCCTAAAGCTATTATACTTAGCCATTTAGGAACCCAGAACAAAAAACCGAGCCCACCTCCTCTTTCTCTACTCAGCCAAACCCTGATTTCCATTTCCTCGAATGCCGATCTGCCACCACCATTGACGACCAGTGTATTCGAGTTTTGAGGGAGGTGGTTTTCAGCCTCGAGACCCTTTTCCGACTCCGATTGCAATGGAGCAAAAATGGAAATCGGTGGCTTGTCCGCAAGGTAAGGCTCCTATCCTCCTTCACCTTATTTGTTTTCGAAATAAAATAAAATAAAATAAAATACAAAGCAAGAGAATAAATCAAAAAGAAAGCCCAAAAATTTAGATCGAAAAAATCACCTTCCGATATTGGTTGCCTTTTTGTATTGCCTATTGTGTATTCGTAACCTTACAACTGATTGAAAGCTTGGCTTTTATAGCCGAAAAGAAAGAGAAATAAATCGAAAATATACAATGTTTTTTTTTTGTTTCTATTTGCTACTGTGTCTTGTTTGTTTTTACAAGTACGGGGCATGCGTTGGGGTGAGTACGGGGCCGTGTGCTGGCGTACGTGGCGTGGGCTTGGCGCCAGGTGGTCGTACGGAGGCGTGGAGGCTGGGACAGCTGCGGCGCAAAGAAGACCTTAGGGTTTTTTTCTGTGTTTCTAATATGTTTTGGGCCATATTGGGCTTGTATTTTGGGTCAGGTTTAGGTTTAGTTATTGGGTCTTGGGTTGTAATATTAATTTGGGCTTTAGTTTGTAAATGGATCTTGGGTCATGTAATCTGGACTTTGGACATTTAATTTTTATTTATTTATTTGTGACTTATTTTTTGTATTTTCGTTTTTTTTTGTTTTTGTCTTTATATGGGCCAGGCAAATTTGGCCCACTACATTCCTTTCCCAAACAGTTGATCCATTGAGTAACCCTATAAAATAATTAATAGATCATACATTTTCTCTCTAATCTCCCATAAATGGATTAGCTCCTCATGGCTTTCATAAATATGGAGTAGGTGGAAGAATTAATCATAGTGAATGAATTAATGTAGAGAATTTAAGAAAAGCTTGATTTATATTAATAATAAGCGCAAATCCACAGATGTTGATCTCTTTCACAAATCAGATCTCTTGAAAGAAAACAAAGAACAAATAAGCTACACCGTAAAAAAACCTAAGAAAGTAAGAAAACAAAACTAAAACTACATAGAGAATCTAAACTAATTGAATGGTATCTATAAAATGTGCCGAATGAGCCTATTTATAACTTTCAGGTGGTCGTCATCCTTAACCTAGGTAAGCTGATGTTCTTGAGCTTTAAGTTTGATTGTACATAACAAAATTCTAACAGCCCGATTTTGGGCCTAGTCGGAACAATGGTTTCGGAACCACGGTTCTAAGGCTGGAGAAAATTATTTTGATGTTATTTTATGTGTTATAATTTGATTTTATAAGTGCATGTTAATTATGGTATATTAATTTTAGCGATTTTTAGTCCAATTTCAAAAAAAAAAAGACTAAATTGTGTAAAAAGTAAAAGTTGTGTTTTAATACCTAAAGGTGTTAAATTGCCTTGTATCTTAAATTAGGGGTTTTTAATGTGAAATTAGGCCATTGAAAGAGTGGTGGCCGGCCATGAGACAAGAAATTAAATGGTCAAATATGTTAGGTAAGTGTTGGGTGACTTATTTGACAAATAAGTAATAAAATAAAGAAAAGAAAATATCATCTTTTCTTCATCTTCTTTCCACTGATTTTTCCAGCTAAGAAAAGGGTTTAGAAGCTGGAAAATTTCAGCAAAGAGACTCCCATGCTAGTAAGTGATTTTTAATGTCTTTCATGATAATTTTTGCATTTTTGGAACCCCTAAAGCATGAGCTTCCAAAAAAGAGGACTATTTTGCAAAATGATTAAGAGTCTATGGTTTTTCCGTGAAAGCATATGTGTTTTTTGCTGAGTTTTTATGGAAGAATATGAGTATTGGTAGTGTTATAAACAACTTTTATGAAAGAAGTCTGCATGAAAACACCTAAAATGGGGTATTTTGCAAAGTTGTTAAATAAGTGTAAATGTGTGAAATAATTGAATTTTTGAGTTGCTATAGTTATGAAAATGGTTTTTCTAGGCGTAATGAGTATGAAAATGTGATAAAAAATCATTTTACGAGCCTAGGGGCAATTTGGTATTTTTGGCAAAGTATAGGGGCAAAATAAAAAATTTTGCCAAAATGTGTCATTGGAGTAATTTGATTAGTATATTGTGTTAATAAGTTAAATGTGATGTTATAGATGATGAAAAATGAGATTCGGGCTTAGAACGAGGAAAAATGAGAAATTAATGTTTAGGCCTCTTTTACCAATTTGGTGTCGAGGTAAGTTCGTATGACTAAATAAGCATGTTATCCATGTTATTTTTAATATACTTGAATCTATCTTGCTTCAGTTATATTGAATTATATGTTGATGATATTGAGTATGATGAAAGTGACGCCAAAAGTTAATAACATTCACGTGATGGTAGAAGACATTAGAAATTCAATGGAATATGATATCTCATAGAAACGAGTAAGTCGTATGTAAATAATATAACTACATCGTTATTACACGTATTTGAATAGATATAGCATAAATTGCCTGATTGTGGAAATGATTATGTATAATGAGAATTAATGTAGAGGAACCTCCCGGTTGAACCTTAGGAATAAACGGATATTCATGCCATGACATTGGGCAATGTGTGTGTGCTAGCGTAAGACATGTCTAAGACATGCATCGGCCACATTATGATAGCCAGTGTAAGACCATATCTGGGACATGGCATCGGTATTTAGACGAGAGCTAGTGTAAGACATTTCTGGGACATGCATCAGCCTCGAGAATTAAGCCAGTGTAAGACATGTTTGGGACATGCATCGGCTATGAGATGTGCTAATGTAAGACATGTTTGGGACATGCATCGACATGGATATGTGAGAGCCAGTGTAAGACCATGTCAGGGACATGGCATCAGTATTATACCCTATGTTTGAGGCTTAGTGAATATCCGATAGCTTTTCGAATGGTTCAATGGTGAGAGTTACGATTTAAGCTAAATGAGAAAGGTTATGACCATATTGTGAGTGGTACAGATACTTACATGAAACTGATGAGATGTGAATTCAATTCATGTTATATGATTAGTAAAGAATGGATATGAGCATGTTGAGTAACACAGGTATGTATGCCAAGCTCATGAGAAATGATTTCAGTTTATGATGCACATTTAATGAAGATGTAAATAGGTAATTCATGCCTATGAGAATGATTTTGTGATGACCTTATGATTATAGGTCTATACTTATGATGTATGAATATGTAGCCTTACCAATGTGGTGGAAATGAATTCATATGGTGTGATAAACTTAGCATTGTTAATTCACACTAAAATAGTTTTGGACAACAGGCATAGTCTGACTTTGAAAATACACTAAAAATAGTGGAAAATGAGTTAGTGGCTAAATAAAATATGGAATTAAAGATTATTGAGTCTAGTTTCTTATAAAAGAAACCATGTAAGCAAAAGAGTTTCCTATAATGAGATATTTGAAGTTGTGTGAGACAGAGTGAGAATGACTTTGGAATCCCCTATTTTGATTTGAGAAAATCATTATCAATTGTAAAAAAATAGTTATGAGTTATAATTTATATGTTTAGAATCCTTCGAGTCTTGTGCTATGAGATAATTGAACTTTAGTGCAGAAGGGTCGAAACTGTCAGACAGTGAATCAGGGGTAACTTTATGGAATAAAATGTACTATTTGGCTAAACCAAAAATTTTGGAACTTTTATGGTAGAAAGGTAAATGAGCCTAGTTTCAAGGAAAATTAACGAAACTTAATTTAGAGTTTCGTAGTTTCAGATATAAATGTTTTATTGACTGTTGTACAAGAAGTTAGCTTATCATGACTTGAGAATATGTTTGAAACTTGGATAAAACATGTTAATGAGTTACTTATTGTTTTCATATGAACTTACTAAGCGTAAAGCTTACCCCTTTCCTTTCCCATGTTCTCTAGGGTTGCAAGGCTTGCCCAGGTTGGAGTTCGTCAAAATATTATCACACTGTCAAGCTATCGCTATTGGTGTAATTGATTTTAAGTACTTTGAGTCTATGGCATGTATAGGAGTTTAAATATTCGAGTATGTAATTTTATTTTAGCCAAATGTATTGGCTTATTTTGATTATGGGGTTGTAAACCCATTTTAAAGATGCATGCATGTGCTATGGACTTACGTGATGAGTTTATAATGATTATTGCATGAATGTGGTAAAGATGTGAGTAAAATCTATGATATCTATTGCATGTGAAATTTCCATGGTCATGACATGTTAGGAATGTTTAACTGCTTAATTTTGTCATGTTGTATGCTATTGTATAAGTATGCATGCATGTGTTGTGAGGGGGACAAAATGGCTTGGAAAATAGCCTTGTATATGTCCACACGGGTAGACACACGGGCGTGTGTCTAGGCCGTGTGTGACACACGGTCCACCCCCATGGGCGTGTTGCTAGCCGTGTGTCCCCTGCACCTAAGTTTTTCAAGTCAGTATGCATGGTAGTAAGCACACGGGCAAGGGAAACGACCATGTGTCCCAGCCGTGTGAAGGACACAGCCATAGGACACGGGTGTGTGCCTTGGTCGTGCGGCTTCAATTTGTTCATAACCAATTTGGCAGAATGTCCAGGTTTTTGGACACAGGTTTAGGACACAGGTGTGTCCCTAGCACACGGACGTGTGCTCTATAACAACACGGGCGTTTGAAGCCTTAAAGCATGAAAATTCTCCAAGTTTTTCTTAAGTTCCCGGTTTAGTCCCGAACCGTCTCTAATGGATGTTTTAGGCCTCGTGAGCCTGTTGATGGGACAAAATGTATGTGAAATGAAAAGTTTTAAGTTGATCAAAATTTTATGGCCCGATTTTATATAGTTGGTTGAGTTTAAGTCCGGTATCACCTCAAACCCTGTCCCGGTGTATGATACGGGCGAGGGGTGTTACAAAAACATTCCTGCTTCATGTTTAACTTCCATCCCAGAGTTTATATTGCAACACACTAGGACCTATTCCTCGATAGATGTGGTAGTATACTCCACCTTGAGATGTCTTCAAGGATATGTCATGACACCCTCAGTCTGTGTCACAGCATTGAAGGCAGTTTTGTACTTTCTGCATTCTAATTTCTATGTTGCGACATCGGGCCCCCCGTGTTGCAACAAAGCATCCAGTATCAGTCTAAAATGCCTTCTAGTGGTTTCTTGCACACTCACAAGGAACGTTGGCTTTCCCTTAGGCCTCATTTAACCCTTAAGGTCAATAAAATACTCAATTTTCATATTTTATTGAATGTAACTAAAGCTAACAAAATTTAACTAAAATATAACGAAAATGCTTGTATTCAAGCTCCTTAAGTGCAAAAACTACATTAATCTACTACAACGAATTACGACAGATCAAGTAACAATGCTAGTTGAGTATAGTAATTAGGACCCTTCTATTAACAGTAACCAGGTTTTGTTCATATTGAAATCTTATTTATATTTGCATTTACAATTGTAGACCATTAAAGAAGATATTTTGAAAGGTTGTGACACGTGTCAAGTTTATTTTGGAATATGGGTCATATCTGTAAATAAATATTAGTTAAATTGACTGGAGAGAGGAAGATGTTTTACCTTCTTCTTTCCTTTAAAAATGTTTTTGTGGCTTTCTTTGGAAGTCATCTACGGTTTTCTGCCGTTGGGTTGTATGTAACACCTCTTACTCGTGTTTGGCGCCAGGACAGGGTATGAGGCATTACCGGTCTTAAACATAACCAATCATACAAAATTAGGCCATAAAAATTCATTCAATTTAAAACCATTCATAAACATGCGTATAGTCCGTTATACGAGCCCATGAGGCCTAAAACATGCCATTGGAAGTGGTTTGGGACTAAACCGAAAACTTTGGAAAACTTAGAAATTTTTAAATCAAAATAGGGGTCACAGGCCCGTGTGGCTTGGGACGCACCCATGTGGGTAGGCCGTGTTGTCACACATGCCTGTGTCCTCAACTTGTGTAACTCTCTATGTATGATGTCAGGCACAACTTGGGGTCACACGGCCAAGTCACATGCTTGTGTCCTGGAGTCATGTCCTTTACACGGCTGAGATACACAGCCGTGTCTCTGCCTGTGTGGCTAAGAAAATGGCTATTTACTAAGCCATTTGCCACCCTCATTTGCACACTCAGATACACACTTTCAATGGCACTTAACATGGTACAATTAAGCTACCAACACAACCATAATCAAGGCTTAAACATATCACAACAATTATATACTGTTCATAACAAAACTGTCCACATGAGTCATAGTCACTAAATTATTTATATCTTGAGCTACAAAATTCTAAATTAAGATCCACTTGATTTTTCCAAAAGTAGACTCAAATATATTCCTTCCATAAAATTTTCAAAATTTATGGTTTAGCCAATAAGTATAGTTAATTCTTCAAATTTATCCCTGTTCTGTTGTTTGACAGTTTAGACCTTTCTTCACTAAAAATTAATTATCTCTTAGTACGGGATTCGAATGATGTTTCTGTTTGTTTCTCTTGGAAATAGACTCATTAAGAATTTAAAAATATAAATTTGAAACCCCAAGAAGTTTTATAAAATTTTTAATGATTTTCTAAATTTAGAATAGGGGAACCCGAAATCATTCTAACCTTGTCTCACAAAAATTCAAATATCTCATAAAATAAAATTCTTTTTCTTACACCGTTTCTTCCATCTAAAATGAGACTCAATAAGATTTAATTTAATATTTAATTCAACCTCTAATTTGATTTCCACAATTTTTGGTGATTTTTCAAAGTTATACTATTGCTGCTGTCCAAAACTGTTTTAATACTAATTTTACTCTTTCATGATTTCTTTGTATTAACTTTCACTTAGACATACAAAACACCAAAGTGTATCCATAACTAGGCATTCCATTAGCTAGTCATTATAGAATATTTACATGCCATTCATTGGCCAATTTAACCTATATATCAATAATAAAGACTTAAACATATCATTTCTTTACTTTCATATGCTCATAACATCATACTTTATCAAGTCCACACATACCCAATCACTTTTAACATAACAACTTCCCACATGTATCATCTAGTGTAATTTCATAAACATACCCTTATAAACCACATCAAACAATGACATTGGCATAGGTATATGAGTAATTAATATGCTTGCAACTCATTAGCCAATATAAGCCAATTTATGTGGCTACATACCAAATCAAATCCTTAATCATTACAAGCCAATACATTTGGCCATATCATAATGACACATACGCAAAAATGACTAAGCCCTTGTACATGCCATAGACTCAAGGGTTTGTGTTCGTTTACCCATATAATAGCTTGATAGTGTGATAGCATCTTCGGCGATCTCCAACTCGAGCTAGCATACAACCCTATAAGATATGGGAAATGAAGGGATGTAAGCTACAAAGCCTAGTAAGTTCGTATGCAAATAATAAGCAACAATAGTCATACATTTGTCATACAACAAACATAACATCACACAACATAAACATCATTAAATCTTCATAGGCATAACTTACTCAATCACAATGCTTACCTCCTTCGGTTTATAAGCTTAATTTAATACATCTTAACATTTTCCAAACGATCGTAACCTCTCCAATATAACATACCATAATAATTATTAAGAAATCATTTCAAGCCTCATAATACATTAATTATGCATATTCATATTTTCAAGCCCAAAGCTTAACATCTTTCAATGATTTAAACACTTAACTTCACATACTTTAGTAACCATTTTAATAGGCAATTATGCAAATCTTTCATTTTTTACACATATCCAATGAATAACAAATCAAGTGAACTAAACATCTTATCTCTCAATTTGATACAGCTCAAAAGCCTAACACATGATTCTCAACTGAATTTACAATGAATTTACACATCATCAACATAAATACTTATTCATAAGATTAACTTAAGGTCACTTTCATAGTGATCATGAACACATAATATCATGAAGCCAATGCTTATAAACTTTATGTACATACCTGTATGAATTCGTAACACAGTCATATCTTTTCACATCTTTGGCATAATCTTTGAATTACCCATTGAACCACTTGGAATACTAAAAGATACCCGAGAAACCTTATACACATAGTAAGATGCCAATGCCATATCCTAGATATGGTCTTACATGGGATCACATATCGATGCTGATAGCCCAGTTATGGTCTTACACGATGTCTCATATCGATGCCATGTCCCAAACATGGTCTTACACGAAATCACATATCGATGTCATATCCCAGATATGGTCTTACACGAAATCACACATAACCCTAATGTCATGACATTTGTATCCTATCTATTCCTAAGGTTCAACCGGGACTTCTTCGTTATCTTGGCAATATCGAGCTTGCTCAAAATATCAATCATATAAATCATATAATATTAAAGCAATTTAAAACATAAATATAGCATTGCATTATTCATATACAAACTTATCTCAATACCAAAAATGGTGAAAATGACCTAACCGTCAAATACTTATTTTTCCCTCGTTCTAGGCCCAAATCTCGTTTTTCTTGATCTATAATATCAAATTTAGCTCACTTATTAGTCACATTGTTCAATGTGACCCAAAAATCATATTATGGCAAAATTATATTTT
This sequence comes from Gossypium arboreum, assembly GCF_025698485.1. Taxonomy (NCBI): domain Eukaryota; kingdom Viridiplantae; phylum Streptophyta; class Magnoliopsida; order Malvales; family Malvaceae; genus Gossypium; species Gossypium arboreum. The sequence continues at coordinate 16,452,008 of NC_069082.1, forward strand.
TTCCCCTAAAGTTTGACATATTTACATTTTTGCCTCTAAACTCGAAAAATGAAATTTATTCAATTTCATCGATTCCTAAGCCTAGCCGAATCTCTTTTATACTTATAGCAGTCCACATTTTTCATTAAATCACACTTTTATGACATTTTATAACTTTTACAAATTAGTCCTTTTAGGCATTTTCACTGAAAATCACTTAGTAAAAGTCGTTTCTCTAACAATAAACATGTATTTTCTACTATTAAACACAAAAATACACACATATACATCATGGTTCAAAACCTAGACTTTATCCATATCTCAAATTAGTTTTAGAAATAGATAAATCTTGTTACGAAGATTTCAAAAACATGAAAATCATTAAAAACTAGGCAAGAACGGACTTACAAATGAGCTTGGAAGTTTTCAAAACCCTAGCTATGTCTTCTCCGTGTAATTTTCATCCATGGGGTCGAAGATGGACAAAAATTGGCTTTTAATTTTGTTTTTAATTCATTTTAATTACTAAATGACCAAAATGCCTGTAACACCCCAAACCCGACCTAGACGTAATGGCCGAATCTAGCGTGTCACATCAAAGTACATTTCAAAAATAGAACTTGTTGTTAAGAATCTAAATTTAAGTTAAAACCCTTTTAGTTTTCATTACTTTAGAAAATTTGGCAAATTAAGTTGTTACTAATTGAAATTAATTTGTCAAAACGATTGCCATGTTTATCACCGTTGATTCCTTAAACTAAATAAAATCGCGGAAGCTTTTAAAAACCTTGAAGTTTAAAATGCATGTTTTCCTTGAAAACAATTATTATTTTGGAAACTCATCTTGTCCTAGTCTAGCAGTTTAACATAAGAAATCAAAGCCCAAATAAAAGTTAAAACCACAAATAACCTTATTACATAATCAAAAGCCCAATATGAAATTTAAATAAATAAAGTCAAAAGTAGAACATCTGCAATTGTGTGGCCACCTCCAAGTCCTTCACAGCTCCAAAATCTAAGGCTGAGGATTACCTGCACAGTTAAAAGAAAGGGTGAGTTTACGAAAACTCAGTGTGTAATCCCCTATCAGTCAAACAGTAAACAATGCATGTAGTAAGAGTCTGGGCCTAAGCCCTATTTAGTAACAGTACAATCTGGGCCTTAGCCCTATACAGTAACAGTGTGGGCAATGCAATTATGCATCCCACCCAAATCCAGCCAGTACACCACCCGTACCAACCAATACACCATGTGGGGATATAAATCGACCGACCTAGCAAGCACACCAATATCGCAGCAAAGCTGCCAGTAATAATAATGCAACATAGCTGCCTGAAACAGTAAATGTGGCAAAGCCAGCAGTTTCAGTAATTGTGGCATAGCCACCAATACAATACTTCTTCCATATCAAAATCCCAACCCCCTGCAATATGTCATGTCATAAATATTATGGATATGCAAAGCCATACTCAGTACAATTATATATATAAATCATAAGCACATCAATCATACAGAACATAAGGGATAATCATCATTTTACCATACAAGGGTATTACGTTCATTTTACCCTACAGGGGCATTACGGTCATTTTACCCTACAGGGGCATTATGGTCATTTTACCCTATAGGGGCATTACGGTTATTTTACCCTACAAGGGCATTACGGTCATTTTACCCTACATGGGGTTTACTGTTATTTTACCCTATAGAGGCATTATGGTCATTTTACCCTATAGGGGTATTATGGTCATTTTACCCTATAAGGGCATTACGGTCATTTTACCCTATAGGGGCATTACGGTCATTTTACCCTACAGGGGCATTGCAGTCATTTTACCCTGCAGGGGCATTACGGTTATTTTACCCTACAGGGGCATTACGATCATTTTACCTATTTTGGGGTTTCAGCTCAGATAACGTCCTCTCCGAAGGTCTACAGTCGCCTTGAGCGACATAGATCACCTAATTGATCATAATGGTGTAAATGGGCCCAAGGCCCATTACTCGACCCAAGTGGGGCCACACACTCGTGTGGCCCATTTAGCCAAAATTTACCACTGCCATGCGAACTTCATGGCCCAAATCAGTAATTACCATGTACCGTTGATTTTACTCGTGTGGAGCCCATGAGCCCATTGGGCCCACACGGCCCATTTCATCCCATCGAGGCCCAAAACAGCCTAAGCCCATGAGAACGCTCATTGTGGCCTCTCCAGTCTTACACCCATGATTCTTGGGCTTGGCTTATCACATGTGCGTTCGCACACCCATGTGGTCAAAAGGCCATTCTTTCAGATTTTTGGCTCTTCAGCTTTTGCCGTTGAACAGTCTATTCAGTGTGTGAATACATATACTTATTCAACGTTTTGATAGTAGAAAAATTGGGTGTACAATTACACACCTGTTATGAAACTGCTGACGCACCCTTCCGAGATCAAAGCACCTCTGATTCACAATGATCCACCATTAGACATATTCATGGAAAATCCAAACCAAAGTATTGAGAACACTCTAACAGATTCATCAGAAATTATAATCCCTTGTAAATAAATACTACCTAAAGTAATTATCACAAATCGACAGGATTACTCACTAAGGAAGGACAATCGGCCTAACCCCCTTGGCTATAGAGATCGTGCCCCTAGCAACATTCGGCAACCATAGAGTTAAGTGCCAGCCATAAGGTAAAATAAGGGTGGACGAGTAGGATATATTCGGATCATAGAAGAAGAGGAAATCACAAACCTGAGAGAAGAAAAGACTAACCAAAAATCAGCCTTGACTCCAATTGAGACGCTGTCCAGGTAACACAGGAGATATTTAGTTTAAGCAGAAGAAAATAGCACGATTGAGAGGGGAGGAAGAGAAGTACGACCACAATTGCTAGTGGTATTCGGTCAAGAGGGTAATGTTGGAGTCAGAGAGAGAAAGGCGTATATTTGGCCAATGAGGAATAGAGTGAGGGAAAAAGAAAAGGCAAAATGGAGTCAAGAAGTACCTATTCAAAACTGAAATAGTGGCTAGGGTAATAGGCCTATTCGATAGACTGGAAAGGCAGGGAAGAAGAATCGAATCACCTTACCAATAGATGTACAAAAAGAAAAGTAAAGCTCGAATTTTAAAGTAAAGAGTGAAAAGCATCACAATTTGACAAAAAAAAACCAAAATGAAGTGACCAACTTACCTATAGTTGAAATCCTGAGTGATCAATGGCCTATTCGGCCACAACTCCACCTTCCATTCAAAATCCCTCAAAATTCTCCTAAATTCACTCCAACCGATCAACTCCCTATCCACATCCCCAATTCTACTCCTAGAATTTCTCAATTGACCAATTCAAACATCCTACCTACAGAGTTCTAGTCGGCTTTTGCTTCTCACTTGGCAAGAGAACAAAATAAATACTCTTTTTACCTTGCCATGACTTGAACCTTAGACCTCAAGGGAACCATCCACACACCACATCAATTAGATCACTAGGCTCTTTTTTTCATACCTTACCAAATTTTATTTATAACCCTACTGACCAAAGATAGGGGTTTTATCCTTAAAAACCAAAATTTCATAGAAGCCAGGACTTGAACCCATGACTTCCCAGTCACTTCAAGAGCACACATCCACTAAGCCAAACACTAAATTGTATCACTTCCTTGCACAATTAAATATTTATATGCAGTCTCCTAACTGCATCCCCGCTCAAACCTAATACTTCTAGGCCCAAATTCGGGGCGTTACAATGCCCCTAAAATAAAAGTATTCTATTTCACCTATTTCATGTTCATTTTTGTCCAAAAAATTAACCAATGGTCTAATTACCATTTAAGGACACCCAATTTAAAATTTCATAGCAATTAGACACCTCTAGCTTCTAGAACTCAAGTTTTGCACTTTTTACGTTTTAGTTCTTTTAACTAAATTGAGTGCCCAAATGTCGAACTTTTCGAACGAAATTTTCACAAAATCATTCTGTGAAACCATAGACCATAAAAATTTAATAAAAATAAATTTTCCTCATCAGATTTGTGGTCCCGAAACCACTGTTCTGACTAGGCCCAAAATTGGGCTGTTGCATTGTAACTAAAGATCGGATCTAAAGTATAAGATTACTTTGTATTCTAGTGAGTATTTCAGTTATGTAGGTGGAATTCTAAATAGTAAGTTGTTAATTTTGGTTGAACGTTAAGACTAAAGAAAAAAGGGCTTTGTACGGGGTTGTCTATGTTTGAGAAATGGTTAAAGGTACGTGAATAGGTTTTGACGATGTTTTTATGTTCCTTAAGTAGTGATTTCTTGTTAGATGGTTGGATCTGGAGTTTTGAATGATAATAGGTGAGGATTAAGTGATTTTCTACACTAACCCTTCTATATATTTTTTGTTCATACTGAAATATATCTATATAAAATTAATTAAACTATGAATCTCAAATTATGGATAGTATGGAAATCATAGTTATACGAATAATGGCAACAGAAAAAGAGGATAGCCCCTGAATCAAAAATTACATTAGGGAGGAACCATATATGTTTCAACAATGTGCGAATCAATTAGTTCAGAGGTGTATAGCAGAGGATGAGAAGACATGATTTGCCGTAATTCGGTGTAGTAGATTAAACTAGTTTCCGCACTTAAGGAGCCTGAATACAAGCATTTCCGTTACATTTTAGTTAAGGTTATTTAGTTTTAATTATATCTAATAAAGTGTGCGAATTGAGTCTTTTATTGACCTTAAGGGCCGAATAAGGCCTAAGGGAGAGCTAACATACTTTGTGAATGTTCAGGAGACCATTAAAAGGCATTTTAGGCCGAACTTGACACTATGTCACAACACGAGAGGTCTGATGTAGCAACATAGAAAGCATAATGGAGAAAATATGAAACTGCTTTCGATGTCGTGACATTCAGTAAGGGCATCACGACATAGCCCTGAAGACATCCCAATGAGGAGCATACTTGAGCTATACAACATAGCCTTGAAGACATAGCCCTGAATCGATGCTCACCTGCACAAACTTGAGCTATACATCATAGTTGTTCATCAAGAAATTTGAAGCTTTAATTTATTCAACCATTTTCGATCTACTCAAATAAATCGTACACCTAGTGCTAATGTTTACTCAGAAAATATATATAGTTTGTACACTTAGTGCTCAATATTCAAACTCGCACACTTAGTGCTCAATAAACACATTCGTACACTTAGTGCAAGATTCACATTCGTAATCATTTATGCTCGCACAGTTGTGCCTAAATTCTATTACTCAATACACATCAATTTAAATTCATCAATTTCTTTTAAATTCGGCAACATCAATTTTTCATGTACTTCAATTCGACCCATCTACTTAATTTGATTTAAATTTTTATCAACAACAACACAAAAATTTGCTTAATAACTTACCTCAGATATCGACGGACAGTTGGATTCGACTACTCAATGATTTTTTATTTTCCCCGATCCACGTCCGATCTTTTTGGTTCTTGATCTAAAAAGTTCCAAATGAATCTCATGCAAATAGAATTTCATTCATTTAAATCCAAATACACATAATTGAGAAATTTACCAATTTACCCCTAACATTATGCACTTTTACAATTTAATCCAATTTTTACAAAACACAAAATATAAAGAATTTGCATATAAAATGCTAGGGCCGAATGTTCACTAGGCTTATATAAGTCCTCCCGTTTCACTAATTTCACAATCTAATCCTTCAATTTCATATTTTCAAAATTTAACCCTAAATGCTCAAAATTACCAAAAATTCCAATACCAAAAATGTTAATCTAACAAATTTATTTTATTTTTTAACATCAAACATAAATTTCATCAAACTATCAACAATGACACTTCATGAATACATAATCAATTTCAAAATTTCAAGCATGGGCTTTATAATATTCATAGCAACGATCTCAAAAACGTAAAAATTAATAAAAACCGAACTCAAATCACTTACCTAATTGAATTTGCAAGGACCGAAAATACCAAAGCTTAAGCTTTCTTTTCTTTCTCTTAATTTCGGCCAAAAAATGAGAAAAAAAAAGATGAACACTTTCATCTTTTATCAAATATAATATATGAACATACATTAAAATATATCATAATGTCATAAAATATAATAAACAATTCAAGTTACTATTTCATGCATATTGGTCGGCCACTAATTCCTATTTATGGCCAAATTGCAACCTTAATATTGCATAGTATAAAAACAATCATAATTTGGCCCTTATACATTAACCCTTAAATTTTCCATTTTACTCGATTAAACCCTTTTTCATCAATCGACCTCTAAACACTAAAATTTTTAAACGAAACTTTCATAAAAGAAACTTCACACATTTTAAACATAGAAAATAATATTTAAATATTATTTTGCCTCAGATTCGTGGTCTTGAAACCATGATTCCAATTAGGGTCAAAATTAGGCTATTACAAAACCCTTATTCGAATACATATAATCCCAGCTAGAGACGTCACCTGAATCTGAGATGGGAGAACCAAGTAGCAGGTACTAATTTAAATCAAGTTCAAAACACTAATTACCAACCTTCTTATTTGCAGAAAACCCATTATAGGTTTAGCCCAAATGAACAGAATGTATGTATTCAACCCAGATGACCATAATGTATGTATTCAACCCAAATGATCAATAGTTAGTGGATAGACTAAACCGTATCGAATCTGCTTCTATACCATCTATGCATGGGGGAGACAAACCGTTTACCATTATATCAATAATTTGGATGAGGATGTAAATTATGTTGGGAATAGGGGTGGAAACCCTTATCTGAATACATATAATCTCAGCTAGAGAGATCACTCGAATCTGATATGGGGGAAACCAAGGAGCAGGTAGTAATTTGAATCAAGTTAAAAATACTAATTACCAACCTTCTTATTTGTAGAAAACCCAAGATAGGTTCAACCCAAATGACCATAATGTATTTAATCAACCCAAATGATTAGTAGTTAGTGGATAGACTCAACCATATCGAATCTGCTTCTACAACATCTATACATTGGGGAGACAAATCTCTTTTCCACTATATCAATAATCTGGATGAGGATGTAAATTATGTCAGGAATAGGGGTAGAAACCCTTATTTGAATACATATAATCCCAACTTGAGAGGTCACCCTAATCTGAGATAGAGTAAACCAAGGAGCAAGTAGTAATTTAAATCAAGTTAAAAACACTAATTACTAACCATCTTATTTTTAGAAAACTTAGGATAGCTTCAACCCAAATGACCATAATGTATGTAGTCAACGATTGGATAGAATTGAGGGAGAGATGCAGTCAATGAGAATAGATGTCAAGCAAGTGCAGTTTGAGTGCCCCAACTCAACCAAAACATTGACGAAGCTCAAAGATCAAATGAGCCAATTAATGAGCATGATGGGTGATATCAAAAGAAAAATTGGCACAGGTAATCCTAGTAATACAAAAGACAATCCATGGATGGAAGTTAAGGAGCATGTGAAGGCGATAACACTTCGATCAAGCAAAATACTGAGTAGCCCAGAAAACCTACTCCAGAAAGAGTTATGGGGACTCCCAGAAGCTGAAGAAGAACCAAGGCCAGAAGAGGCAAACGCACCATTTGCTAAACTAGAAAAAGAAACACCTAAAGATGCCGAAATCACAAGAATCCCATTCCCTGTTAGACTTGAAGAAAAAGAAAAGAGGGATGAGGACGAATTTGTAAGTTTCTTGAACCTATTTAAAGCATTAAATTTTAATCTACCTTTACTTGAGTTAATTGAGAAGGTTCCCAATTACGCTAAGTTTTTAAAGGAAATTATGGCGAGGCATAAGAAAATTAAGGTAGGAGAACAAGTTAAGTTAAGTTCTTCTTATAGTGTAATTATTTCAAGATAAGTGCTTCAAAAACTAAAAGACCTGAGAAGTTTTACTATTCCCATAAAGATAGGGAACATTTACTTTAATAGAGCCTATGTGATTTAAGAGCTAGTATTAATTTAATGACTTTATCAATTTTTGAAAAACTCGAGTTAAGGGATCTTAAAACTACTCAAATAACACTATAGTTGGTCGATAGGTCTTTAGTACATTCAAAAGGCGTACTTGAAGATGTGTTGCTTAAGGTATGAAGTTTGATTATCCCCATAAATTTTGTGGTGCTTGACTTTGAAGAGGATCATGAGATACCAATCTTATTAGGAATACCCTTTCTGGCTACTTTTAGGTCTACCATTGACTTAGAAAAGAATAAGTTAACTATGAAAATCAATGGTGAGATGGAAACGTTTAAATGTTGCCATCAATTAGGTACAAAGGATGACAGGATGGAGCTAAGAGAGTAGTGTAAAAATTTATCTGTTTGTAACGTTCCCGAATCAAGGGATACACTACCTTTTATGCATGTGAAAAGGATAAATAGGTTCAAATAATAGGATAAGCGGGCAAAGGTGGAATGGCACGACGGATGGTGGACTAATATTGATAGAACGAGATGTATGTCCATCTGTGAACTGACAACACTACTGGATGAATTTGGCAGTAAAACTTAACTTATATTTGAATTGTTGCATTATATTTGTAAATTACTTTATATTTAATTAATCACATAACTTAAATTCTAACTTTTATTTGATGCATGTTTATCTATAGACGAAAACATCCTTGAGATGGAATTTTGGGGCGAAATAGAGTAAGTGCCTTGACATGGATTCAGCATGTCATGACAAAGCAGACTAGTTTCTCAAGATATCCAAACTGATGTATGTGTCATGACACGGAACCTCTGTGTTGTGACATTGCTAAAATTTTCTGCAGGGTCGACTCAACCCAATAGTGTAACTTGGTGTTTTAACCCTTAATTTAACCAATTTTAAAACTTTGAAAGACCTATTTTCTAACCTAAAGAAACCTTAACTCTTTTACTAAACCTAGACTAACCTCTCTTACATTCATATTTTGTAAACACTGTCTCAAAACCTTAAACCCTAAACCTCCAACCTCTTAAACATTTTTCTTCTTTAACAAACTCTTCAATCATCATTAGAGCAACAAGGAACGAGAATACCATGTGAAAGCAAGGAATCCAAACAACCTCCAAGCATATAACTAAGGTTAAAGGTTCTTACATTCAATTTTTTTTACAGTTTATTTGTGACAGCCTTAAAACGACCCTAGTCGGAATGTGGTTTCGGGACCACAAAATCGAGGCATAAAAATAATTTAATATTTATTTTATTGCCTATAATATGTGTTAACTCATGTGTGACATTTTTGATGTTTTAATTTAGAGTTATAAATGTGAATTTCACTAGAAAGGACCTAGTAGAAAACTTTGAAAGTATGATGGGGAAATTTGTGATGACTAGTTGATCATGCATGCAAAAATGAGGGGTTTGCATGTCAATTTCCCCTTTTATTTGCTAATGGCCGGCCATGACAAAGAATTATGGGCAAAACATGTCATAAAACATGTTGGGTGAATGCTTGATGTTAGAAATAATAAAATAAAGAGCATGGGCAAAGAAAGAAAAAAAAATGGTCTCATCCATGCCCCCCTTGCCGTGAATGAGAGAAAGAAAACAAAGAAGAAAAAAAATGTGTGTGTTCATCCTTGAACATCTTTTGGCCAAAAATTGAAGGAAAAAGAGAAGAAGGGAGTGAAGCATTCAGCTATCCTAGGTCACTATTAAGGTAAGTTTGATGTTGTGCCATGAGATTCTTGCATGTGTTAGTTGGTAGCTTGAGCTCTACCTAGCCCATGGTCTAAACCTTGCTATGTGATGGAGATGACACTCGGCCATGGATGTATCATTCTTGCTTGGTGTTGATGTTGTGTTGATGAGATATTAAGTGATTTTTGTAAACCATGTTGAAATTTGATTTGTGGGGTGAGTATGGTTTTTGGCTATAAAAGATTAATAAGGGTGATGGTTGTGTTTTATGCTAAACTTAGATAAATAATGGTAGTTGCTTACATCTTGATATCTATGAGTTCCTTTCTTGGTTCTACCATAGACCCACGAAGTATATGTTTATTTGGTGTTGTTGGAGATTATGATAGAAGCTAATGAGTGAGAGTTTGATAGATACTATGAGGTTAAACTTCATGAGATTGTAAGCTTGTAATTTGGATGATGAAATTCATGCTTTGTGAAGGTAAATGGTGAGGAAGGAGCATTCGGCCATGGTAGTAAGATGAAATGCAAAATGTTAGTATTTGATTACTAGTGTATAAATGCGTATTAGCCGAGTCTTGAATTTCAAACGAAACGAGATATAATCAATACAAGTAACCATACTTGTAGGAAGTATTGAGCATAATTGGCCTCAACATGTACATGCATACTCGGCCACATGAGAAGATTAGTGTTGCATGCTTTCAGTTAGAGGCAAGCATAATGATGCCTTTATCTTGGTTAGGACAATCGGCTAAAAGGGATGTGGGTTAATATGTTGAGTTGATGCATGATTTCACATGTATGTGAATTTAATGTCTAATGTATAAATATGGGCTAAGTGCCTTGCATTCCTCTTTTCGATGCTCAAATGATTAAGTCAATTTGTTTGTTTAATTAAGCTCAAGAGCAAAGGGGATCTAAATCCGATAAAGGGAAGGAAAAAGTGGTCGAATAGCCATCGAAATCGTTCGACAACATCTGGGGTAAGTTCTCGAGTAATGGAACTTAGATTATGATTTGATTAGATCATGCTCTTTGTGTGTGGCTATTGAGCCGAAATTGCAAAAGTGATAAGTGACTTGTGTTTGAATTTTGCTAATGAAAATGAAATACGAATGTGTCATGATTTAATGATAATTGTGCTTGGCTATTTGAATGATGTCCGGGCTAAGTCCCGAAGGCTTTGTGCTAAGTGACTATATCCGGACTAAGATCCGAAGGCATTCATGCGAGTTAATAAATCCAGGCTAAGCCCGAAGGCATTTGTGCGAGTTACTAAACCCGGGTTAAGTCCCGAAGGCATTCGTGCGAGTTACTATACCAGGCTTTGTCCTGAAGGCATTCGAGCGAGTCGTTATATCCGGATAAATTCTGAAGGTACGTGATTCGAGAATGAGGTATCTTCGTATGTGCTTGAAATTAGTTGATTCCCTTCGAATGATATTCGCTCAGTCGAGTAATGAGTTTCCGGTATTTGGCTAAGATGATCCCTTATGTATGAATATAGGGGTTGGAATGTGAAATAAGTATGATATTGAGAATTTGTGCATATGAAATTATCCGTTAGCTATATGAATGCTATACTTTTGTTGTGCTGGAATCCCTTGCTCAAACTTACTAAGCATAAATTGCTTACTCCGTTTCTCTGTTTCTCTGTTTATAGATTTTGGCTCGTCGTTATCGATTCGGGATCATCAAGTCAAGTCATCCACACTATCAAAGCCCTTTTAGTATTCTTTTAGTTGAACTCGGATATGGCATGTATAGGACTACCCTTTGTTGTTTTTCAAGCACGTTTTGTGATGTATGTGTGTACGACCATGCGAAAATGGCTCGTAAAGGTGGAGTATGGCATTAGACCATTTGTGTTTATGTATATATGTATGGTTTCATGATATGACTATGGACTGGAATGGAATTGTTGGGCAAATGATCAGCCATTGGAATGGCTAAATATGATTATATGTGGACCTATGTATGACAAAACTCTAGTTGGTCCATGGAAACCACGAAATAGGTAAAGTTTACCTTGAAAATGATGTTGACAAAGAAGAAGTGGTGTGGATTTGAAAATCACTAAAATTTGTAGGAATGGAATTAAATATTGAATAAATTATGTAAATGAACCTTGATGAATCTACTTTCATATGGAAGAAACGAAACTGTTATATGAATTATATGTTAAGAGATATTAAAGTTCTCGTGAAACAGAGATAATTAGGAAATTCATTATAAATTAACCAGAGATAATTAGGAGTCATGCCATATATGTATAGATTCCTTTTTGAGTCTAGTTTCTATAGAAACAAACGGCATCAGTATTGAAGCCCTGTAAAGGGAGATATCCAGGTCGTAATGCATGAAGGTCAAGTAGTCGCACCTCGTAATGGGGAGACTTTAACTAATAAACTGTACTAATTGGCCTGACCAAAAATTCTAGAAAAAAATATGTAGATGGACATATGAGTCTAGTTTCAGGGAAAAATTACAAAACTGATTTTCGAGTTTTGAAACTCAAGATATGATTTTTAAGGCAACAGTAATGTAGTAACCAGCTTGTCTGGAAAAATTTTTTTTATGGACTGTGAAAACAATTAAGTTAAGTCTGTGTGCACCTTGTGTTCGACTCGAACGGACTCGGTGCACGGGTGTTACAATTTTATTGGTATCAGAGCTACGGTTTAGTCGATTCTAGGACTACCGTAATGCGTTTGGGTCTAGCTATACATGCCATTATGTTATTAATTGATAGTGTGGAGATTTCTGACATGTGAATTTGTGTTTATTTATAGTAATGGATCCCGATCCCAACCGAGCGATAGCTAATGATGTGGAGAGTGTGGCGCCTGCTCCTGCACAAGGGACAACAATGGCGGACTCTCAACCTATTGCTAGCAATCCAAATGATGAGGCTAGGCAAGCTTTTTATAGCGTGATGAATGATTGGTTCAACCAATACATTCGAACTAATATCTACTGTTCCACAACCTCCATTCCCAACAAACACACCCCAAGACCTACAATGCCTCCCAGAATCGACCAAATAAGGTCGAATAAGCCCCAGCTGATGTAATCCGAAAACATGGGGCTACTGAATTTAAAGCTACGGATAGCGACGATGCCGAGGAAGCTGAATTTTGGTTGGACAACACTATCCGCACTCGATGAGCTATCTTGTACACCGATGAATGCCTAAAGTGTACTATCTCCTTGCTACGCGATTCTGCCTACTATTGGTGGAGTACTCTGACTTCTGTTGTGCCTCGAGAGCAAGTAACTTGGGAGTTCTTCCAAACCGAGTTTCGGAAGAAGTATATCAGTCAAAGATTCATTGACCAAAAACGGAAGGAATTTCTTGAACTCAAACAAGGTTCCATGTCGGTTACCGACTATGAACAAAAATTTGTGAGGCTTAGTCGATACGCACGAGAGTGCCTTTCCTCAGAAGCCGTGATGTGTAAACGTTTCAAAAATGGACTGAATGACGATATAAAGCTGTATGTTGGCATCTTGGAAATCCAAGAATTTGTGGTACTTTTCGAGCGAGCTTGCAAAGCCGAGGAGCTCAGTGTGGAGAAAAGAAAAGCTGAAGGGGGAGCAAAGGAGTTTCGTAAGAGGTCTTCGGGGAAGCCTATCCCACAGTCATCAAAGAAATTTAGAGATGGCTTAGGCCGATCTAGAGACACTTTGGGCTTTTCTAGACGAGACCGCGATCGACCCCCTATGGGCACACGAGTCACTTCGATCGCCAGTGTTGGCAATGATCGTCGAGACAGAACGGAGTGCCAATATTGTGGCAAATGGCATTCTGGGAGTTGTAGATTCCGTGACCGCTCCTGTTACAAGTGCGAATCAGTCGACCACTTTATTAAAGATTGCCCGAGGTTGTCTGAACAGAATGTAGATCAGAGTGGGAAACCGGGTGCTACCACTGCTCGAGGTAGACCATCAAGAAATACGGGCAATGCTAGTGGTGGTCAGAGAGGATCTAGAGATGCTGTGACCAGATCTGAGGCTCGTGCTCCTGCTAGGGCTTATGCTATACGCGCACGCGAGGATGCTTCCTCGCCAGATGTTATTACCGGTACTTTCACTCTCTTTGATACTAATGTGATTGCTTTGATTGACCCTGGTTCCACTCATTCTTATATATGCGAAACCTTAGCATCCAGTAAGACTTTACCTATTGAGTCTCATCGAGTTCGTAATTCGGTGTCAAATCCTTGGGTCGTTACGTGCTGGTCGACAAAGTGTGTAAGAAATGTCCCCTAGTAATTTGAGGTTCCCGTTTTCCGGTGGACTTGATGCTTTTGCCGTTCGATGAATTTGATGTTATTCTTGGGTTGGATTGGTTGACCGTGCATGATGCGGTTGTGAATTGCAAAAGCAAGACTATTGATTTGAGGTGCGCAAATAACGAGATGATCTGAGTTGAGTCTACGGACTTAAAGGGTTGCCACTGTAATATCATCAATGTTGGCCCGTAAATATGTAAGAAAGGGTGCGAAGCATACCTTGCGTATGTACTTGATGATAAGGAGTTAGAAATAAAACCCGAATCTGTGCCGGTGGTTTGAGAAGAATGATTGAACATTTTTTTATTTTTTAAAACTTGTATTAATTTTTGGATGATTTAAAATTTGTAGGAGTATGAATAATAAGTAGATTTTTAGTATGTTGTATTTTGTTTAAGTTTTCTATATAGGAACCCAACACGAAGGAGACACAAACAATCCGAGCTTTACCTAATCAAAGGAGGAATCACCTGCATATAGGAGCTAGAATAATCACAATCAATCAGGTAACTTCTCTCCAAATTTTTTTTTCGGCTACACATTGAGGACAATGTATCAACTAAAGTGTGGGGGGTAACATAGAAAAATTGCTTCAAACTTTTACATTTTCTTTGATTTTTCTTGTCTTTTGTGTGCTTGAGCTTGTAGAAATACAAATGATTGGTTAGGAGCATGTACATAGGTTGCTTGTGTTATGAATAAATTTTGCAAGATGATAGGTGATTTGAAATTTTTGACTATTAGACTACTAAGTTCTATATGTTACACTATAAATAGGCATGAAGCTATCAACTGTACCAAGAGATATAGAAAATACAAGGAAACGAGTATGCTAGTACAAATGATAAATAGTTGAATTCGTATTTGTTTGGTTAATTAAATCTGTGCATATTGAGATATTTAAGGATGACCTAAGGCATTGTTTGTGTAACACCCCTAACTCGTCTCCGTCGCCAGAATAGGGTTACAGAGCATTACCATACAGATGAAACATTAAAACATTCATTTCATACATCATTACAAATATAATCTAATTGCATTCAATAACATACATAACGTCCCTTAATCGAGCTTTCGAGGCCCTAGAAATACCTTAGAAATAGTTCGTGACCAAATTGGAAACAATCGGAAAGTATAGGGAAAAGTTAGAAAAATTGAACTACAGGGGTCACACAGCCGTGTGGCTAGGCCATGTGCCTTACACGGTTGAGACACAAGCCTGTGTCTCAAGGCTATGTAACAATCAAAATAGGGACATGCGATCGTGTAACTCTCAAAATAGCCACACATGCCCGTGTACCAAGCCATGTGCTAGGCTATGTAATAGCCTGACTTATATGCATTAAAACCTACAAAGGGACAAACAGATGTGTTGTCTGGTCGTGTGTCGCACATGGTTGAGCCACACGCTTGTGTCTCAGGCCGTGTGGACATGAATTTGACCAAATTCAAGCCATTTCCAACACCAACTCATGCAACCTTCTAAAAGCATATTGTGCACATAAGCAAGGGATCATAACATGACCAAAACTAACATGAAATGACCAATTCAATAATCTAAAACCATTCAACCAAAATGCTAAGTAATGAACCTCTAAAGCAAACATACAAACTTACCTAAACATATTTACACTTGACCACATTTCATTCATACACATCTAATTCATTTCTATCTAAAAACATACCATAACGTGACCTATACCATTTCAACATAAACTTACCATTTAAGCCATACCATTCATTCATCATAAGTACCAAAATGACACAAACCAACCTATATCAAATGGTACCAAAACAACCAACTTATACATACCAAAATATACCGATATTATCGCTGGATAGTGTGATAGATCTCTAACAAGCTTCCAAACTAATCGAGCTTTCGATTATCTATAAAACATAGGACAGAAAACTACATAAGCACATAATGCTTATGTGACAGCCTTAAAACGACCCTAGTCAAAATGTGGTTTCGGGACCACAAAATCGAGGGATAAAAATAATTTAATGTTCATTTTGATGCCTCTGATATGTGTTAATTCGTGTGTGACATTTTTGATGATTTGATTTAGGATTATAAATGTGAATTTCACTAAAAAGGACCTAGTAGTAAACTTTGAAAGTAGGATAGGAAATGTGTGATGACTAATTAAAGCATGCATGCAAAACAATGGTCTTGCATGTCAAATACCCTCTTTTATAAGTGGTGGCCGCCATGACAAGGAGGATGGGCAAAACATGTCATAGACATGTTTTGTTGGTGCATTATGGAGAAACATTAAACTAAGGTGTATGGGTAATAAAAAATGAAAAAAATGTGTGTGAAGGCTTCTCCCCTCCCCATTGCCGTGAGTTGAAGAAAAGAAAAGAAAAAATTTGTTCATCCTTTTCTTTCTCTCTTGACCGAAAATTCTAAGGAAGAAGAGGAATTTTTGCTTCATGTTTGGTTTGGAAGAGGATTAGGAAGGGTTTGGCTATACTTGCATCAAGATTAAGGTATGTTTGAGGTTGTGCCATGAGATTCATGCATGTTTTTAGTTGCTAGCTTGATGTTCTTATTAGCCCATGGTTCAAATCATTGCTATGTCATGGGAATGATATTCGGCCAAGGTGGATGTTGTGTTAATGCCATTGCATGCTAAATATCAAGCTTAATAATGATACATTGTGATGGGGATTGAGGACTCTTGGATTTTCTTTTAGACTTTTGAGTGAGACACTAAGTTCTTTGTTTAACCATGACCAAATTGAAACGGTATGGTGTTGTGGTGTATTCGCCATGGTATATCCATTAGTATGATTTATGCATATTGCATGGTAGGTAAGATTTGAGCTTTGGATATGTGTTTATATTTGGATATAAGCAACTTGAGATTCGCCCTTGCACCTATATGTACATATGTTTGCACATGATGTATTGGTATGACATATATACTATCTCAAGGTATATATTTGCATATGATGATGTTTGGTTATGAAATAAATGATGGATGCGTATTGAGTTACAATATGGAATCGTTAGTTAGTAAAATGTATGCTGTTTTTGTGTGGTATTAAGTGCATAATTGGCCTCAACATGGACATGCATATTCGCCACATGAAGGGGGGTTGGTGTGTATGCATTCGGTTAGAGGCAAGCATATTGATGCCTATTCTTGGCTTGGAAAATTGCTAAGGAGAGTACTAACTAAGGTGTTGAATTCGATTCGTGATTTCGCATACATGTGACTCTAATGTATAATGTATATAAGGGCTAAGTACCTTGAGCTTCACTTTGATGTTTGAATGAATTGTATTAAATTGCATGTTGTGATTAAAAACTGTGCATGACCATTGTGTATTTGAGCTAAAGGACGGCCATATGACCATTTAAACTCCTTGTCATATTCGCCATAAGCTATCATAATAAGATTTTAATAAGTTAAATTTGTGTGAATTAGCTCAAGAGCTTAGAGGACCACAGTTGGATAAGGAAAGGAAAAGTGATCGAATAGCAGTCGAAATCGTTCGACAACATCCGAGGTAAGTCTTGAGTAATGACCCTACTTGAATTATATTGAAATGATTTGTCATATTATGGCGGACAGCCGAATGTGCGTAGGGACTAAGTTATAAAGTCAATTGTAATCATGCTCTTTGTGTGTGGCTATTGAGCCGAAATTGGAAAGGTTTGAGAAATGTTTTGTGTTTGAGCCTTAGTAACGAGAATGAAATATGGATGTGTCGTGATTATTGATATATGTGTACATGAGCATTTGAATGATACCCGGGCTAAGTCCCGAAGGCATTTATGCTAGTGATTATATCCGGGCTAAGTCCCGAAGGCATTTATGCTAGTGATTATATCCGGGCTAAGTCCCGAAGGCATTTATGCTAGTGATTATATCCGGGCTAAGATTCGAAGGCATTCGTGCGAGTTGTTATATTCGGGCTAAGACCCGAAGGCATTTGTGCAAGTTACCAACTCCGGGTTAAGACTCGAAGGCAATTGTGCTTGTGGTTATATCCGGCTAAATTCCGAAGAGACTCGGTTTGAAGGTGAGCATTTTGGTGCCGTAATAAATTCAATTAATACGTTCGAAAAACCCATACGATAAGGTATGTTTACATGTGCATCAGAAAAGTCGATCCGTTTGAAATAGTATTCGTTCAATCGACTAACGAACTTTCAGCTCTTAGATAGGTTGATACCTTGTGTGTATATGTTGATGAAGTGTGAAGTAAGTATGATTATGAGAATGTGTATTAATAAAGTGATTCATTTAGCTATGTGAATGTAATACTTTAGTCAAAGCTGAATTCATTACTTGAGACTTACTAAGCATTAAAAATGCTTACCCGCTGCTTTGGCTCTCTGTTTTATAGATTTTGCTCGTTAGCTATCGGATTCGGGATCATCAAGTCAAGTCATCCACACTATCAAAGCCCTTTTGGTACTCTTTAGTTGAACTCGGATATGGCATGTATAGGACTACCCTTTGCTGTTTTTCAAGCACGTTTTGTGATGTATGTGTGTACTGACCATGCGAAAATGGCTCGTAAAAGTGGAGTATGGCATTAGACCATTTGTGTTTATGTATATATGTATGGTTTCATGATGTGACTACGGACTGAATGGAAGTGTTGGGCAAATGATCAGCCATTGGAATGGCTAAATATGATTATATGTGGACCTATGTATGACAAAACTCTAGTTGGTCCATGGAAACCACGAAATAGGTAAAGTTTACCTTGAAAACAGATGCTGACAGCAGTAGTGGTGTGGATTTGAAAAATCAGTAAAATTTGTAGGAATGGAATTAAATATTGAATAAATTATGTAAATGAACCCTGATGAATCTACTTTCATATGGAAGAAACAAAACGGTCATATGAGTTATATGTTAAGAGATATTAAAGTTCTCGTGAAACAGGGCCAGAACGGTTTCTGGATTCCCTGTTCCGACTTTGTAAATTCATTTTAAATTAACCAGAGATAATTAGGAGTCAGGCCATACATTTATAGATTCTTCTTTGAGTCTAGTTTCTATAGAAACAAACAGAATCAGTATTGAAGCCCTGTACAGGGAGATATTCATGTCGTAACGCATGAAGGTCAATGTAGTCGACCCCTGTAACATGGGAGACTTTAACTAATAAACTGTACTAATTGGCCTGACCAAAAATTCTAGAAAAAATTTTTGGATGGACATATGAGTCTAATTTCAGGAAAAATTACGAAACTGATTTTTGAGCTTTGAAACTCAAGATATGATTTTTCGAGCGACAAAGGACGCTAGTAACCAAACTTTGTCGGAAAATTTTAAATGGATTGTGAAAATGATTAAGTCAAGTTTGTGTGCACCTTGTGTTCGACTCCGGTAACGGACTCGGGTATGGGGTGTTACAATTTTATTAGTATCAGAGCTACGGTTTAGTCGATTCTAGGACTACCGTAATACGTTTGGGTCTAGCTATACATGCCATTTTGTGATTAATTGATAGTGTGGTGATTTCTGACATGTGAAATTGTGTTTATCTATAGTAATGGATCCTGATCCCGACCGAGCGATAGCTGATGATGTGGAGAGTGTGGCGCCTGCTCCCGCATAAGGGACAGCTCCGGTGGACTCTCAACCTATCGCTAGCAATCCGAATGATTAGGCTAGGCAAGCCTTTTATAGCGTGATGAATGATTGGTTCAACCAATACATTCGAACTAATACGGCTGTTCCACAACCTCCATTCCCAACAAACACAACCCCCGCACCTACAATGCCTCCGGTAACTGACCAAATAAGGTCAAATAAGCCCCCAGTTGATAGAATCCAAAAACACGGGGCTATTGAATTTAAGGCTACGGATAGCGACGATGCCGAGCAAGCTGAATTTTGGTTGGACAACACTATCCGGGTACTCGATGAGCTATCTTGTACACCCGATGAATGCCTAAAGTGTACTATCTCCTTGCTACATGATTCTGCCTACTATTGGTGGTGTACTCTGACTTCTGTTGTGCCCCGAGAGCAAGTAACTTGGGAGTTTTTCTAAACTGAGTTTTGGAAAAAGTATATCAGTCAGAGATTTATGGATCAAAAATGGAAGCAATTTCTTGAACTTAAACAAGGTTCCATGTCGGTTACCGACTATGAACGAAAATTTGTGAGGCTTAGCCGATGCTGCTGAATGCATTTCTTCGAAGTCGTGATGTGTAAACGCTCAAGATGGATGAATGATGATATAAAGTCGTATGTTGGCATTTTGGAAATCCGAGAGTTTGTGGCTCTTGTCGAGCGAGCGTACAAAGCCGAGGAGCTCAGTATGGAGAAAAGAAAAGCTGAAGTGGGAGCAAGGGAGTTTTGTAAGATGTCTTCGGGGAAGCCCTTCCCACAGTCATCAAAGAAATTGAGAGATGGCTTAGGCCGGTCTAGAGACACTTCGGGCTTTTCTAGACGAGATCGCGATCGACCCCCTGTGACCACACGAGTCACTTCGATCGCCAGTGGTGGAAATGATCGTCGAGAGAGAACGGAGTGCTAGTATTGTGGCAGATGGCATTCTGGAAGTTGTAGATTCCGTGACCGCTCCTGTTACAAGTGCGGATCAGTTGACCACTTCATTAAAGATTGCCTAACGTTGTCTGAACAGAATGTAGATCAGAGTGGGAAACCGGGCGCTACCACTGCTCGAGGTAGACCATCTAGAAATACGGGCAATGCTAGTGGTGGTCAGAGAGGATCTAGAGATGCTACGACCAGATCCGAGGCTCGCGCTCCTGCTAGGGCTTATGCCATACGCGCACGTGAGGATGCTTTGCTCGCCAGATGTTATTACCGGTACTTTCACTCTCTTTGATACTAATGTGATTGCTTTGATTGACCCTGGTTCTACTCATTCTTATATATGCGAAACGTTAGCATCCAAAGAAGACTTTGCCTATTGAGTCTCTTGAGTTCGTAATTCGGTGTCAAATCCTTGGGTCGTTCGTGCTTGTCGACAAAGTGTGTAAGAAATGCCCCTAGTAATTCGAGGTTCTGTTTTCCGCGGACTTGATGCTTTTGCCGTTCGATGAATTTGATGTTATTCTTGGTTTGGATTGGTTGACCGTGCATGATGCGGTTGTGAATTGCAAAAGCAAGACTATTGATTTGAGGTGCGCAAATAACGAGATGATCCGAGTTGAGTCTACGGACTTGAAGGGGTTGCCAGCTGTAATATCATCAATGTTGGCCCAAAAATATGTAAGAAAAGGGTGTGAAGCATACCTTGCGTATGTACTTGATGAAAAGGAGTTAGAAATAAAACCCGAATCTATGCCGGTGGTTTGTGAATACCCGGATGTTTTTCTCGAAGAATTACCGGGTTTACCACCTGTTCGGGAAGTAGAGTTTGGTATTGAGCTTGTACCTGGGACTACGCCAATTTCGATAGCTCCATATCGTATGGCACCAACCGAGTTGAAGGAGTTGAAAGCTTAGTTGCAAGAGTTGACGGATAGAGGTTTCGCTCGACCAAGTTTTTCACCTTGGGGTGCACCAGTATTGTTTGTGAAAAAGAAGGACGGAACCATGAGGTTGTGCATTAACTATCGTCAGCTGAATAAAGTGACGATAAAGAATAAATATCCGTTATCACAGATCGATGATTTGTTCGATCAACTGAAGGAGCCTCGGTGTTCTCAAAAATAGATTTGAGATCGGGCTATTATCGATTCATGAATCCGAGATTCGGACATACCCAAACCGCCTTGAGCGAGATATGGTCACTACGAGTTCTTAGTGATGCCGCTTTTGGCTCACTAATGCCCCCGTAGTATTTATGGATTTGATGAATCGGATCTTCGACCATATTTGGATCGGTTCAGTAGTTGTGTTCATTGACGACATCTTGGTCTATTCAAGAGATGAGACCGAACATGCGAGCACTTGAGATTAGTGTTGCAAATATTACGGGATAAGCGGTTATATGCTAAGTTCAGCAAGTGTGAGTTACGGTTAAGAGAGGTTAGCTTCTTGGGTCATGTGGTATCTCGATCGGTATTCGAGTCGACCCGAGCAAAATTTCAGCCATACTTAATTGGAAGCCTCCAAGAAATATTACCGAGGTTCGAGCTTTTGGGACTTGCGGTTACTACCGACGGTTTGTAAAAGGATTCTCGATGATAGCCACACCCATGACGAAGCTACTTCAAAAGATGTTAAGTTCGAATGGACGGAAAAGTGTCGAAAAGTTTCGATCAATTGAAAACTCATTTGTGGAAGCTCCAGATTAGTGCAAACCGAATCGGCCAAGAGTTTGTCATCTATAGTGACGATCCCTACTTGGGTTAGGTTGCGTATTGATGCAAGAAGGTCGAGTTGTGGCCTATGCGTCGAGACAATTAAAGCCACATGAGAAAAATTATCCGACCCATGATCTCGAATTGGTCGCCATCGTATTCGCCTTAAAGATATGGCGACATTACTTATTTGGTGAGAAATGCCATGTGTATTCGGATCACAAAAGTCTCAAATATTTGATGACTCAAAGAGACTTAAATCTGATGAGGCGTTGGCTCGAGTTGTTAAAAGATTATGAGCTTGTCATTGATTATCACCGGAAAGGCTAATGTGGTTGCGGACGCCTTAAGCCGAAAATCATCGCTTGTTTTTACGAGCTATGAATGTACACTTGTCTATTCTACCCGACAATGTGTTAATAGCCGAATTAAAGGCCAAACCATTATTGACTCATCAAATTCGTGAAGCTCGTAAAGTTGAAGACGAGTTGGTTGCAAACGGTGAGTGTGTTCGAACAAGGAATCGAGTTTCAAATTGATGATGACGATTGTTTGAGGTTCAGAAGTCGTCTGTGTGTTCCAAAGAATTCGGAACTTATTTCGATAATTCTGAACGAAGCCCATTGTAGCCGAATGGCAATACACCCAGGGAGTACGAAGATGTACAACGATTTGAAACGTCGGTTTTGGTGGCATGGTATGAAACGAGACATCTCCGAATTTGTTTCGAGATGTTTAATATGTCAACAAGTGAAAGCGGAGCATCAAGTGCCTTCAGGGTTACTTCAGCCGATCACGATACCCGAGTGGAAATGGGATCGAGTCACAATGGACTTTGTGTCCAGACTGCCATTGTCAGCAAGCAAGAAGGATGCGATTTGGGTTGTTGTTGATAGACTGACTAAGTCGGCTCACTTTATCCCCGTGCGTACATATTTTTCATTGGATAAACTAGCTGAATTGTACGTTTCTCAGATTGTGAGATTACACGGGGTACCGATTTCTGTTGTGTCGGATAGAGATCCGAGATTCACCTCGCGAATTTGGAAGAAATTGCAAGAAGCTTTGGGTACCAAGTTGCATTTCAGCACCGCCTTTCACCCCCAAACCGATGGTCAATCCGAGCGGATAATTCAGATACTTGAGGATATGTTGAGATGTTGCATCCTCGAGTTCAGTGGTTCATGGGAACGGTATTTACCTTTGATTGAATTCGCTTACAACAATAGCTTTCAATCAAGTATTAAGATGGCGCCTTACGAGGCCTTGTACGGGCGTAAATGCCGTACACCATTGTTTTGGACCGAGCTCGGTGAAAGCAAATTTCGGAGTGGATTTGATTAAAGATGCTGAAGAGAAAGTAAAAGTAATCCGTGAAAATCTGAAGATAGCCTCCGATCGTCAGAAGTCGTACGCGGATTTGAAACGAAAAGACATTGAGTATCAGGTGGGAGATAAAGTGTTTCTTAAAGTTTCGCCTTGGAAAAGATACTCGATTTGGTAGTAAAGGCAAATTGAGTCCGAGGTTTATCGGGCCATATGAGATATCCGAACGAGTCGGTCCAGTTGCATATCGTTTGATTTTGCCCCCTGAACTCGAAAAGATTCACGACGTCTTTCATGTTTCGATGCTTCGACGCTATTGATCTAATCCATCGCACGTAATTAGTCCATCAGAGGTTGAGATTCAAGCCGATATGAGTTATGAAGAAGAACCGATTCGTATCCTAGCTCGTGAAGTAAAAGAATTGCGAAACAAAAGGGTTCCGCTAGTGAAAGTGTTATGGCTCAAACACGGGATAGAAGAAGCTACTTGGGAACCCAAGAACTCTATGAAGGAGCGATACCCAAATCTATTTACCGGTAAGATTTTCGGGGACGAAAATTTCTTAAGTGGGGGAGAGTTGTGACAGCCTTAAAACGACCCTAGTCGGAATGTGGTTTCGGGACCACAAAACCGAGGCATAAAAATAATTTAATGTTCATTTTGATGCCTATGATATGTGTTAATTCGTGTGTGACATTTTTGATGATTTGATTTAGGATTATAAATGTGAATTTCACTAAAAAGGACCTAGTAGTAAACTTTGAAAGTAGGATAGGAAATGTGTGATGACTAATTAAAGCATGCATGCAAAACAATGGTCTTGCATGTCAAATACCCTCTTTTATAAGTGGTGGCTGGCCATGACAAGGAGGATGGGCAAAACATGTCATAGACATGTTTTGTTGGTGCATTATGGAGAAACATTAAACTAAGGTGTATGGGTAATAAAAAATGAAAAAAATGTGTGTGAAGGCTTCTCCCCTCCCCATTGCCGTGAGATGAAGAAAAGAAAAGAAAAAATTTGTTCATCCTTTTCTTTCTCTTGACCGAAAATTCTAAGGAAGAAGAGGGAATTTTTGCTTCATGTTTGGTTTGGAAGAGGATTAGGAAGGGGTTTGGCTATACTTGCATCAAGATTAAGGTATGTTTGAGGTTGTGCCATGAGATTCATGCATGTTTTAGTTGCTAGCTTGATGTTCTTATTAG
The DNA here is from genome assembly GCF_025698485.1 of Gossypium arboreum. NCBI lineage: Eukaryota > Viridiplantae > Streptophyta > Magnoliopsida > Malvales > Malvaceae > Gossypium > Gossypium arboreum. The sequence goes on from NC_069082.1 coordinate 16,476,740, forward strand.
CCCATGGTTCAAATCTTTGCTATGTCATGGGAATGATATTCGCCAAGGTGGATGTTGTGTTAATGCCATTGCATGCTAAATATCAAGCTTGATAATGATACATTGTGATGGGGATTGAGGACTCTTGGATTTTCTTTTAGCATTTTTGAGTGAGACACTAAGTTCTTTGTTTAACCATGACCAAATTGAAACGGTATGGTGTTGTGGTGTATTCGGCCATGGTATATCCATGAGTATGATTTATGCATATTGCATGGTAGGTAAGATTTGAGCTTTGGATATGTGTTTATATTTGGATATAAGCAACTTGAGATTCGGCCCTTGCACCTATATGTACATATGTTTGCACATGATGTATTGGTATGACATATATACTATCTCAAGGTATATATTTGCATATGATGATGTTTCGGTTATGAAATAAATGTTGGATGCGTATTGAGTTACAATATGGAATGCATTGGTTAGTAAAATGTATGCTGTTTTTGTGTGGTTTTAAGTGCATAATTGGCCTCAACATGGACATGCATATTCGGCCACATGAAGGGGGGGTTGGTGTGCATGCATTCGGTTAGAGGCAAGCATATTGATGCCTATTCTTGGCTTGGAAAATTCGGCTAAGGAGAGTACTAACTAAGGTGTTGAATTCGATTCGTGATTTCGTACACATGTGACTCTAATGTATAATGTATATAAGGGCTAAGTACCTTGAGCTTCACTTTGATGTTTGAATGAATTGTATTAAATTGCTTGTTGTGATTAAAAACTGTGCATGACCATTGTGTATTTGAGCTAAAGGATGGCCATATGACCATTTAAACTCCTTGTCATATTCGCCATAAGCTATCATAATAAGATTTTAATAAGTTAAATTTGTGTGAATTAGCTCAAGAGCTTAGAGGACCACAGTTGGATAAGGAAAGGAAAAAGTGATCGAATAGCCGTCGAAATCGTTCGACAACATCCGAGGTAAGTCTTGAGTAATGACCCTACTTGAATTATATTGAAATGATTTGTCATATTATGGCGGACAGTAGAATGTGCGTAGGGACTAAGTTATAAAGTCAATTGTAATCATGCTCTTTGTGTGTGGCTATTGAGCCGAAATTGGAAAGGTTTGAGAAATGTTTTGTGTTTGAGCCTTAGTAACGAGAATGAAATATGGATGTGTCGTGATTATTGATATATGTGTACATGAGCATTTGAATGATTCCCGGGCTAAGTCCCGAAGGCATTTATGCTAGTGATTATATCCGGGCTAAGTCCCGAAGGCATTTATGCTAGTGATTATATCCGGCTAAGTCCCAAAGGCATTTATGCTAGTGATTATATCCGGCTAAGACCAAGGCATTCGTATGAAGTTGTTATATCCGGCTAAGACCAAGGCATTTGTGCAAGTTACCAACTCTGTGTTAAGACCAAGGCAATTGTGCTTGTGGTTATATCCGCTAAATTCAAGAGACTTGGTTTGAAGGTGAGCGTTTTGGTGCCGTAATAAATTCAATTAATACGCTCGAAAAACCCATACGATAAGGTATGTTTACATGTGCATCGGAAAAGTCGATCCGTTTGAAATAGTATTCGCTCAATCGACTAACGAAGTTTCGGCTCTTAGATAGGTTGATACCTTGTGTGTATATGTTGATGAAGTGTGAAGTAAGTATGATTATGAGAATGTGTATTAATAAAGTGATTCATTTAGCTATGTGAATGTAATACTTTAGTCAAAGCTGAATTCATTACTTGAGACTTACTAAGCATTAAAATGCTTACCCGTTGCTTTGGCTCTCTCTTTTATAGATTTTGCTTGTTAGCTATCGGATTCGGGATCATCAAGTCAAGTCATCCACACTATCAAAGCCCTTTTGGTACTCTTTAGTTGAACTCTGGATATGGCATGTATAGGACTACCCTTTGCTGTTTTTCAAGTACGTTTTGTGATGTATGTGTGTACAGCCATGCGAAAATGGCTCGTAAAAGTGGAGTATGGCATTAGACCATTTGTGTTTATGTATATATGTATGGTTTCATGATGTGACTACGGACTGAATGGAAGTGTTGGGCAAATGATCAGCCATTGGAATGGCTAAATATGATTATATGTGGACCTATGTATGACAAAACTCTAGTTGGTCCATGGAAACCACGAAATAGGTAAAGTTTACCTTGAAAACAGATGCTGACAGCAGCAGTGGTGTGGATTTGAAAAATCACTAAAATTTGTAGGAATGGAATTAAATAGTGAATAAATTATATAAATGAACCCTGATGAATCTACTTTCATATGGAAGAAACGAAACGGTCATATGAGTTATATGTTAAGAGATATTAAAGTTCTCGTGAAACAGGGCCAGAACTGTTTCTGGATTCCCTGTTCCGACTTTGTAAATTCAGTTTAAATTAACCAGAGATAATTAGGAGTCAGGCCATACATTTATAGATTCCTCTTTGAGTCTAGTTTCTATAGAAACAAACGGAATCAGTATTGAAGCCCTGTACAGGGAGATATTCATGTCGTAACGCGTGAAGGTCAGTGTAGTCGACCCCTGTAACATGGGAGACTTTAACTAATAAACTGTACTAATTGGCCAGACCAAAAATTCTAGAAAAAAATTTTTGGATGGACATATGAGTCTAATTTCAGGGAAAAATTACGAAACTGATTTTCGATCTTTGAAACTCAAGATATGATTTTTAAGGCGACAGTGACGCGGTAACCAGCTTGTCTGGAAAATTTTAAATGGACTGTGAAAATGATTAAGTCAAGTTTGTGTGCACCTTGTGTTCGACTCCGGTAACGGACTCGGGTACGGGGTGTTACAGCTTGGCACAAGCACAACATAATCCAACCACAAGCTTGGCACAAGCCTAAGAACCATCAATAACACATGTTAGTTCATTCAAACATAATTCACTAGAATTAAAATAAGGTAAGCGATTTGTACATGAACATAAACATACTTCCATTGAAGCTTTCCATTTCAATCCCTTTCATAATTTCATGGTGTATCTCATTTGAAAACTTTTCATTTCTTTCCTTTTCATGCTCGTTAAACCAATCAGAATATCATCGAATACGTGGGAAAGCCCACACGAAGCGTGCTAAACATATAACTGTAACCTTTCCTTTACATTGATGTTCACACGAGCTGTGAAATGGGTCTGATCACACGAGCTGTTGGTCAGAATGTAAGCTACATGATGTTGCTAATATGAGCTGTGGAGTATTTAAAAGAAATGCAAGACCTCAGCCTTCGGTAGGATATTCAAGACCAGCACCCGAAACATGAAAACCCTAATGACATGTCATTTGTATCCTACAAATTCCTAAGGCTCAAACGGGGCTCGATAACCATCATGGCATTGTTGAATAATTATCATTCAATTAAATAATAACTAACATATTTACATATAATTAAAAATAACATTAAAAATGATACTTATTCATACGAACTTACCTCGACGATATGAGCGTAAAAACTAAGTCGATCAATCCGAAGCTTTAGCTTTTCCCAGATCTAAATCCGTACGAGGTCTATCATGATATAAATAGGCAAATTCAATCCATTTAATACTTCTATTATTCAATTCAGTCCATATTTCTTTTTTTTACAGAATTATTATTTTGTCCCTAACATTTTAACTTTTCACAATTTAGTCCTTAAACTCATAAATTGAAATCTAAGCATTTTCATCCTTTTCTCAAGTTAGATGATTTCTCTAGGGATCTATATGAATCCATACAAATCATCATTTCACAAATTTACCATGGACTTTTACTACTTTTGTAGATAAGTCCCTAAATGACATTTTCATCAAAAATCACTTTACAAAACTAGTTTAGTTCTCAAGAAGGACTTATAATCTTTCATTAAACACCAAGAATTAGGTAAGAAAATTCATTAAAAATCCCTATATCTTTAACAACTTTGCAATTTGATCCCTAGGCTAGCTAGATTGAGCTACAACGATACCAAAAACATAAAAATCATTAAAAACGGGAAAAAATTATACTTACATGCAATGGAATAGCTTAGTCGAAAGTCTAACCTAGATATGGCTTTCTCTCCTTCAAATTTTAGTTGAAAAATCAACTAAAGAAGATGATACCTTTGTTTGTATTACTTTACTTTAACTTATTTATTAATTTACCAAATTAACATCAAACACTTAATTCATGCCCATCTTTTTCCACTAACATTATAAATGGTCTAATTACCATCTAAGCCCACTTATATTTAAGTTTCATAGCTATTTAACACCTTTAGCTACTAAAACTCCAGTTTTGCACCTTTTTTTAATTTAGTCCTTTTCATTTAATTAAGCATGCAAACGTCAAAATTTCTTAATGAAAATTTCTAAGTTGAGCCTTGCTAGAGATGACCTTAGCATGCTGCTTTGTCTTAGGCTACCGAAGGCACCCCCTTTCACCACGAAAGGGTAGCTAATTTTTTAATGAATTTGGGCCTAGAAGTTTTGGGCCTTGAGCATGGGAGCGGTTGAAGGTAGCTTATAATATTCTATTGTGCGTGAAAATTTTGTAGTTGAAGGCTTGTTTTAGTGGTTAAGTGTGCTGGGAAGTGTTGGAGAAGTCCTGGGTTCAAACCTGGACTCTAGCAAAAATTTTGGTTTAAGGTGAATCAAACCCTGGGTGTAGTAGGTAGGCCTTAAGAATATTGTTGGAGAAATTGTGACACAAAAAGCCTTGTGGCTTAGTGGCAAGTAGCGTGTGGAGCATTTAAGGGGAGGCATGGGTTCGAATCCCATGGCAAGCAAAGAGCATTTATTTTGCTAACAGGGGGCGGCAAGAATTGGTGTTGAATTTAAACTCTGATGATCGAGGGATCCCACATCGGGAAGCTAACATAAGAGTGGATGCAAAGTTGGCTTTAAATAGAGAGAACCCTGAGGAGAGTAAAGGTACCTTTCTTGGCTGATCCCTTTTGCTTTGTGGCGTGCTCGGTTGGGTTGGGCGTCGGCTAAGAGTGCTCGGAGCGTGGATTAACTCCAGTCTCCAATCAGGTGTGTATTTTTCACTAATCTAGCTGTAGGATGGCTACTTCGGCCGCGATGGGCCGAAAGGGGCCATGTGGGCCCAATGGGCCTACGGGCCCAATTGGATAAGTTGTTTGATTCTGTAGTAAATATTGGACTAGGCTAGGTGAATCTCATATATGTGGCTAGATTTGGGCTAAAAGGCCCATTCGTATTGTTATCCCTGTTTAAAATACTTTAGTTTACCAAATTACCAAAATACCCCTGGTTTGTAAAATTACCAAAATACCCTTGGTTTACAAAATTACCAAAATACCCCTGGTTTGTAAAATTACCAAAATACCCCTAGTTTGTAAAATTACCAAAATACCCTTGGTTTACAAAATTACCAAAATACCCTTAGTTTGTAAAATTACCAAAATGCCCCTGATTTGTGAAATTACCGAAATACCCTCAGTTTGCAAAATTACTGAAATACCCTCAATTTGTAAAATTACTGAAATACCCTCGACTTGTAAAATTACCAAAGTACCCTCGATTTACAAAATTACCATTTTACCCTCGATTTACAAAATTATCGAAATACCCCTGTAAGGTAGAATTACTGAAATACCCCTGTAGGGTAGAATTACTGAAACACCCCTATAAGGTACAATTATTGAAATACCCTTGTAAGGTAGAATTACCGAAATACCCCTATAAGGTAGAATTATTAAAATACCCCTATAGGGTAGAATTACCAAAATACCCTTGTATGGTAGAAATATTAAAATACCCCTGTAGGGTAGAATTACCGAGATACCTTCGTGGGGTAAAATTACCATTTTGCCCCTAAGATGTTAAATGACTGTTTTGCCCTTGTGGGCAAGTGACTGACTTGGATTGTGCGGTTGACAGATTTGATTGTGAATATATGTTGGTGATATGAATGACTTGACTGTGATTGTTTGATTCAAATATGGGCATGACATTCTGCATAGATGACATGTTGCATGGGTTGGGATTTCGTATGGAGGAAGATTTGATCTGTTAAGGTCGCACGGGTCACCCGAGACGACTGTGGACCGATCGATGGTTAAGTGTCGATCATGTTACCGAAGGTTGTGTGCCATTATTATGGGCTTCTTATCGATATTGTGGGCTTTGTGCCAATTATAGACCCGTTATCGATGGCTCTGTGGCAACCTAAATATGGCTTTGTGCCATCTTGACTACGGCTTCATGCCAAACGTATTTACCTGTGGCTATGTGCCTAACATATTTGTTGACGACTCTGTATTGATCATATTTACCGAAGGCTGTGTGCCAGTTATATTACCGTCACTGATGGCTATGTGCCGAAGTTATTACAGTTATCGATGGCTTTGTGCCATGTATTATGTTAAGTGGCTATGCCACATTATCTGATTCTGGTGGCTATGCCACAAATATCTGTATCTGGTGAATCTGTCACAATATCTGTTCTAGCAGTAATGCTGCAACTGTGGGTGTAGAGATGGGTGGGTTGAGCTATTCCCCACATGGAGTGTAGGGTTGGTACGGGGGTGTATACGGCTGGATTAGGTTGGGATTGCATTCACATTCTGATTTTGATTACATTACGATCATCGATTACGATTCTAATTCGATTCTGTCACCGATTACGATTCGATTACGATTCTAGTTCTGATAATCTTTCTTATTCTGTAATGGGTTAAAGCCCATCTGGTACTGTCTGTTATAGTGGGCTAAGGCCCAATTGATACTGAAACTGTAAGTAAGGCTGGGGCTACATTTTTAATTCTTTTATATGACTGACTGTTCCTTTTTATAGTAGGGGATTTCACACTGAGTTTTCGTAAACTCACCCCGTTTATTAACCTTTCAGGTAATTTCCAGCCTTAGACAGATCGGAGCTACGAGGGGCTCGGAGGAAGCCACATACACTGTTTATTGTATAGTTTCGATTATTACTTTTAAATGTTTTGTGTGGGTTGTAGTAAAGCCGTTGTAATTTTCTGGATTTCAAATTTGGAATTTTATTTATTGTTCTTATAATTGCTAGTATTAGAACACGATCTTCCAAAGCAACTACTGTTGTTCAAAACATCACGTATCCGCAATTGTTTTTAAATTAAGCTTTTGCAACTACCAAGATTTTTACAAAGTTGTTAAGAATGTTATTTAGCTGAGGTTTTCTAACAAGGTTTAAAAAGGGTATAAGTTTTTAATTATTAAGAAGGGTTTTTAATGGAAACATGGTTTTCGAAAAACACTTTAATGTGACATGCCAAATTCGAGCCAAACTTCCAGGCTGGGTTTGGGGTGTTACATTACTAACATTCCATAGATACTAAAATAATAATAAAAATAATAAAAATAATTTACTCATCAAATTTGTGGTATCGAAACCACTGTTCTGATTTCACTAAAAATCGGCTATTATAGTTTGGAACACATCTAGACCTAAAAAGTTATCCTAGTTATATTTCACTTTTAGTAACAATTTTTGAGCCTATTCACACTTCTTGATGAACCCCATTACAAGCCCCGAGCTTGAAAATGTTAATTTGTATTTGCCCTTTTCTTTGGTCCAACATTGCACGATTACAAATGTTTGGCCATATGTATTAAAGGTTAAGTAGATACATCTTGGCTGAGTTAGTAAAAATTTAGTGAAAAGGGAAGGATTACTGTGATATGGGAACTATAGGTTAGTCTGAATGTGCAAAACAAGAGAAAAATGCAAAAGGAAAATCATTATGAGTAGAATAAGTACTTGAAAAGCTAAAAAACATTATTGAGTGAGATGTATTGAAAAAGAGAAAAGTCACAAAGTCATAAAAGAAAGAATAATTCATTCATTGGTGCACAAAGAACTCTTAGGCTAGCCGTAGTTTGTATGTCATGCTATGATTTCCTATGTGGAGATATAAGGAAGGTGAGAGAAGGAGAAAAAAGGTGGTGAGCGGGTAAAGGTCACTAAGGGGGAAGAATAGGGACCAATACAACATGCCAAACTATTTTTATGTTTGTAACAAATTTTTATGCTTATTGTTTTTTACTTTCATCTTTGTCCTAAGCCTCAGTATGTTACAAGCTGAAAAGTCCTATGTGACCTAAAATATCCTTATACATAGACGGACATTACACTTAACATAAGCATAAATGTCTAGTTGTATTCTTCTCAGATAATCAAAATACTTGTATGATCTATTGGTGGATTCCTACAAATGAGACCCTTAATACTTGTATACTTTGTAACATAATAAAATTAAGTGTTTGGGTCAAAAGTGGTAAGTCAACTACTCATCATGTTAAGATTGTTTGTAAATATGAAATGCCTATATCATATACTCCAAAGTCAATACATTTATCATATTTTCTCAAGGGTCCTCATTTGTCTTTGTTTAAGTTGCTTGAGGACAAGTAATGACTTAAGTGTTGGAAAGTTTGATCTATTGTAATTCGGTGTAGCAAATTAAACTAGTTTTCACACTTAAGAAGACTGAATACTAGCATTTTTCTTACATTTTAGTTAATTTTCTTTAGTTTTACTTATATCTAATAAAGTGTGCCAATTGAGTCTTTTATTGACCTTAAAGGTTGAATGAGGCCTAAGGGAGAGATAACATACTTCGTGAGTGTGTAGAAGACCATTAAAAGGCATTTTAGGCTGATACTGGGCGCTATGTCGCAACACGGGAGGTCTGATGTCACAACAAAGAGAGCATAATGTGGAAAATAGGGAATTGCCTTCGATGTCGCAGCATTGACTAAGGATTTCATGATATACTCCTAAATACATCCCAAGAAGGAGCATAATGACTTCTATGTTGCGACACACACCCTGTTAAGAATGATGGCCACTTGAAGGCTATAAAGAGGTTCATTTGGCACATGATATGGACTTCGTTCCATTAACCTAGATTTTTTCATTAGACTTAGTTTTGTTTCTTTCTTAGGTTTTTTAGAGTTTAGTTTATTTGTTTGTTGTTTTCCTTCAAGAGATATAATTTGTAAAGACGATCGATTTCTAGGGATTCTTGTTATTATTTATATAAATCAGGTTTTTCTCAAACTCTACACTTCAATTCATTCACCATGTTTTATTCTTACATCCATTCCATGTTTTTTATGAAAGCCATGAGGAACTTCTATGGGAGATTAGTGAGTTGAGGTGTGATCTATTAACTGTTCTATAGGGTTACTCAACAGATAAACTATTTGGGAAAGGAAGAGTGGGAAACAATCCCTAGGCCTGATAACCTCGAGAAGTTATCAAGGTCGGAATTAACCCAAAATTGGTATTGCCTATCTGTGAACAGCTTCACCCTAAGCCAGTTTGGACTATGAGGTCAGAAGATAAGTAATCCTTCCTGACTCATTTTTAGTGGAAGATTGGAAGATTCTACTAGGGAAGCAACTAGTTGGTTGATAAGGAACCCGGAACGATAGTTGATTAGGATTGTTGAAGCAAGCTAACCATCCATTATCAGATTTGATTCCTTCTACTTTTTCTATCTTTTGAAATTTAGTTTTCTTTTATGTTTTTTTTTTTATTGTTATTACTATAAAAATCCAAAAAAATATCCTACTTATATTTTCATACTATAACTTGATTAAAGTATTAACTAGATCTTTTAGTGTGTAGGTTAAAATTGATCTAGCCTTCCCCTCCCTTGGGTACAATCCTCAAAGTACTTACCCACTCCATTGTAAAACTATATTACAAATAGATCTATATACAAGTGAATACCACCTCGTAATTCTATATTTTAATATTGTATTCACACTCTAGACATTAGTATGTTCAGAGGCAATCAAGGCAACATTTTACAAGGATATCATACATCTCCATGCAGAGCATTTCAGTGGAAAAAAAGATAGCCCAAAAAGTGTTACAATCAGGATTTTATTGGCCAACTATGAATAGAGAAACTTATGAATTCGTATAGGGGTGTGATAGATGTCAGTGAACTGGGAATATATAAAAAAGGGACAAAATGCCACAAGCAGGGATAATTGAGGTAGAAGTATTTGATGTATGGGGGATTGATTTCATAGCACTTTTCCAAATTCTTCTGGGAATCAATACATTCTCTTGGTTGTAGATTATGTTTTGAAATGGGTTGAAGCTGTCTCTTTACCTACAGATGATACAAAATCAATAGTGAGAAAATTGAGAAAGAACATATTCATTAAGTTTGGTACACCATGTGCATTGGTCAGTGACGAATGATCTCATTTCTGTAGCAACTGAGAAGCAACTTAATTCATGCATGGTAACAATAACATCCAAGGCAACTCGATCTTTCATGAGTTTGAAACCAAAATTAATTCCTTTCAAAAACTTCTACTTAGAAAAACATGCATTTTACTGTTCATATTCAACTAAGGGTTTCTTAGAATTTCTGTGAAGTAATAGGATGGGTTAGGTTTGAAATAATTTAATCACATAAACCTAAAAACTATGCAAGATAATAGAGTTCTTTCAAGTTATTATGAACCTTTAATTTAGTCGAGATAAGATCTAAATTAAGCATGCACTTTTCAATTATTGTGTCCATTTCTTATCATCTGGTTAGGATTACTCAACTAATTCTAATGCATTCAGTCACGTATGAATGAAATACATACTGGATTTTAATTGTAAACATGAATGATTGAGGCACAAAACATCATAAACACAATTTAAATGAACTTTATTAAATTAATGGAACCATTCTAACTAAACAAATTTAAGCTACTTTCGTTGATGATAAGACAAAAACATACATCGAAAACATGATTAAAAGTAACAAGGATAAGGAATGATAATCTTTGATTGTTTCAAAAATTCTACAGAATTTGATTGAACTAGCTTCCTCCAATCTTTCTACTGCTCTTTTGCAAGTTGCTTCTCAAGGTTGTCAGCCAAGAGAGTATCTTCTCGAGGTTTTACTAGCTAAGGGAGAAGGGGATTATGGATGCTTATACGTGGGAAGAAAGGAAAAAAATTATTATGAAATGAGGGATGATTAATGGGTGAAAGGATGATTAAAATGAGGAATAGAGGTGGGTATCTATAGTAAAGATTGGTGGATGAGTTGGCCAAAAATAGTGTGAAAAATCCCCCTATTCACTCCTTTGCTTGGCTTCCCATTTTTTGTGGAAGGTAATGGATGTTGGTTGCTTGATTCAAGCATGAAATCATGCTTGAATGAAGCAAGGGTTGGACGGTTTCAAGGCCAAAGCTTGTGGGATGGTTTCTAAGTCATTTGTTGGACAGTTTGGTGACCTAATTATCTAGCAGACTTGTCCATCAATTTGATCCATTTTCAATTAGATCAGAAGCAACCTCCTCATGACCCATTTTACATGTGTGTGTCGTCCATGTAGAGTGAATTTGGGCATGTCTGTAACACTGCAAACCCGACCTAGACGTTATGGCCGAATCTAGCGATGTCAGATTGGAATTCTTTTCGAAAATTTGCTCTTGCTCATTGATAAACCATAATTTATACATATTTTTACCACATGTTTAACGTATTTTATGGATGATTTTCCATTATAATTGGTGAATTCAATGCTCCTAATGCTCTAATTTCATGTTTTACACTTAGAAGAGTATAGGAGAGCGAAAGGAACAAAAAACGGGCCAAAACGGAGAAAATGGGCCAAAGTACGAAATCAACACGGCCTGGACCTCCTCACACGGGCAGACCATACGACCGTGTCAATTTGGCAGGCTTGAGCACGACCTGAAGTAATCATACACGGGCGTGTCCCTGCCGAGCCCAAGTTGAGTCCAATTCGAAAAAGGCTAATTTTGAGGGCTTTTAGGCATTCCAAAGCCTATAAATACATCGTAGAGAAGGAAGAAAAGGGAGGACAGAGTAGGGGGTAAGGAATTTCTCCAAGAAAGCCGATTGATTCATCTCAGAAGCTAGATTCATCATCAAGACTAAAGATCTCTCCTCAATTCCCCTTCAGGAGTTTTAGGTTTTCTTTATGTTTTGTATTCTTTATTATTCTGAGATGTTTTCTTATTTAGTTATGAACTAAATTCCCTAAATTCCTAAGGGGAATGAAACCTAAGATGAATCTTGTTGTTATTTTCTAAATTGTATGATAAATATTTGATTTGTTCTTAATTATGTGTTCTTAATTCTTGTTTTGATATCCCAGGATACCGATTCAAGATAAGCTCTTATTCAGAGGAGGAATAGACCCTGTTTAAGAGTACAATTGTCATAATTAAGCGGAGTTGATTGCACACCCAGACATAGGGTGACAAGATTTTTCCAGATTAGGGTGAAACCTAATAAGGGGATCCATAGATCGAGTTAATGCAACCCTAGAGTGTTAATTAGAGAAAAGTCTCGGTTATTCAATCTAGGGATTAGACGTTATTAGTCTTGAATAGGGATAATAACATAACTTAGGGATCTCTACGGAACAAGTTAAATGAATGAATCGTCCGATTTGAAGCCAAAATAACAAGTACAGTCTAGGTGGATTTTTCTTTAGGTATTGTCTTCATTCAATCGATTTTTCCAAAAGCAAATCCCTAATTCCATTCTCTGTGCGTTCTTAGTTTAGATAATTAGTTAGTTAAAACAAAAAACTATTTATTCTTAGGCTAGATAAGAAAAAGACAGCTTTACTAGTACTTTAAGTTCCTTTGGGTTCGACAATCCGGTCTTGCTAAAACTATACTACTGTTCGATAGGTACACTTGCCTACATCGCGATAGTAGTTAGTTCAAGAACGAGTAATTATAAATATTTAAAACATATCACGAAATCACGAGATCAAGTTTTTGGCGCCGTTTCCAAGGAATTGAAATATTAGGAACACTCAATTTTTAGTACTTTAGCCATTTATTTTTCGTGCACTTTAATTTATTATTATTATTTATTAATTTACTTTTTCCTTCTCTTGGCAGGTTTTTATAGTTTATGACAAGAAGAAATCCATCAGGGCCATTACTTTTGGATGAAGAAATTGATCGTACAGTTCGCAGAAATCAAGGAGAAATAAGGCAATCAGCTAATCAAACAAGAAGACGATACTCAACCCCTAATCGAAGAGATGGCTGAAAACTAAGGCAATCAGCTACCTCCTGCAATTGTGGTTAATCAAAATCCTGCTCCACGCACTATGTATGATTATGCTAAACCTTCTTTAACAGGAACTGAATCGAGCATAGTTAGACCTGCTGCAGTAGCAAATACTTTTGAATTAAAACCTAACAGTATTCAAATGATACAACAATTTGTTCAGTTTGATGGTTTGCAGGATGAGGATCCCAATGTTCATTTAGCCAACTTCTTAGAACTATGTGATACATTTAAAATTAATGGTGTCTCTGATTATGCCATTTGTCTTCGGTTATTGCCTTTTTCATTGAGGAACAAAGCTAAACAATGGTTGAACTCGTTACCACGAGGGTCAATTACTACTTGGAAACAAATGACCGAAAATTTTTTACTAAAATAATTTTTCGCCGGCTAAAATCGCTAAATTATGTAATGATATCTCCTCTTTTGTGCAGATGGATTTAGAAACACTCTATGATGCATGGGAGAGATACAAGGACCTTTTGAGAAGGTGCCTTCACCATGGGTTACCGCTTTGGCTACAGGTTTAAACGTTCAATAATGGCTTGAATCCTTTGACTCGACAAATGGTTGACATAGCTGCTGGCAGATCCATCAATAATAAAACACCTGAAGATGCCTATGAGTTTATAGAGGAGATGTCACTAAATAACTATCAATGGCAAGTCATGACAACAAAGGCAACGAAAGCAGCCAACGTTTATAACGTCAATTCGGTCACCATGCTCTCTAATCAGGTAGAACTCTTAAATAAAAAGATTGATAGTTTTCTTAGTTCTTCACAGGTTCACCCAGTAATGTAGTGCGAAGCAAGTGGAGGTGGAACAAGCCATTCGGAATACCAACCTTATGGCCAAAACATGGATAACGAGCAATTAAACTACATGGGTAATAATCCTCGACCTCAAAACAATCTATATAGTAACACTTACAATGCAAGTTGGAGGAACCATCCCAATTTCTCGTGGAGCGGTCAAGAAAATCAAAGACCACAACCACCCTACCAACAGGAAAAGAAGCCAAACCTTGAAGAGATGCTCTCAAAGTTTATTTTGGAGTCAGAAACTCGTTTCTAGAACACCGATACAGCACTTAAAAATCAACAAGTGTCGATCCAAGGGCTCGAAACTCAGATAGGCCAGCTTTCCAAACTAATTTCTGAATCACCATAAGGTAGCTTGCCAAGTAATACTGAACCCAACCCAAGGGAACAGCTCAACGCAATTAATATTCAAGATGATGAAGAAGTTGTTGAGCCTAAACCAGAACCGAGGCAAGAAACTGTGGTAAGCAAGGGTCAAGGTGAGGTAGATAACAATAAAAACAAAATGGTGATCGTCGAATATAAGCCTCGTGTGCCATACCCCAACGCAACAAGGAAAGACCGCTCAGATGAACAATTTGGTAAATTCCTTAAACTCTTAAAAAAATTACATATTAAGTTACCGTTTATTGAAGCCCTATCGCAGATGCCAAATGAAATGAAATTTTGAAAGGAACTTTTAGCAAATAAGCGAAAGTTGGACAAGGCGTCGCACGTGGAGCTAAACATAGTTTACTTAGCTATTCTACAAAATAGACTACCGAACAAACTAAAAGATCTAGGAAGTTTTACAATTCCTTGCTTAATTAGTAGTTTAGATGTTAATAATGCAGTAGCTGATTTAGGGGCTAGTATTAACGTCATGCCCTACAAAATGTTTAAGTAATTAGCTCTAGGGAAACCCAAACAAACTAGGATGAGCATTCAATTAGCAGATAAAACTACAAGGTTCCCTAGGGGTATTATTGAAGATGTACTAGTTAAAATCGATAAATTTATATTTATTGTTGACTTTATTGTTCTAGATATAGAGGATAATATCAACACTCCTTTAACTCTGGGAAGGCCCTTTTTAGCAACTGCTAAAACGATTATTGATGTTGGCATAGGTGAACTCACACTCCGCGTGGGAGATGAAACAATCACCCTTCAAGCTCGCAATTCTGGCAACACATCGGGAATTGAAGGTGATCGTTTAACCCATTCTCCTAGAGCTGACAATATGGTACAACCTACTTTACAGTAAATGAGTTTGAAGGAAGCACACGAGTCATTCTCAAGCAATAGTAGAGGACCTGTTCATGAAGATCGAAGATTACAAATCGAGGAGGTCGATGAATGGTGGACGCATAAACCAAGAACACCCGACAAACTGAATCTACGACAAAACGAGCTCAATACCTTTCTAAATCAACTTAAGATTGGAGATAGAGTCTTATTAGATGCCGCAGATCCCCACATTGTCGCTACCACACTGAATGAAGAAATCCCTCTTACTAGACGTAGTATCTTTTCATTCAGTATGGTCGAGGTAAGGCACCCCTAGTTCGGCACTTTTAAGGTAAACAACACCCGTTTAAAACCTTATTTTGATGAGATTGATGACAGGAATGAGGAGTATAAACTCCTCAAACCACCATGATTATTTAACGGAGAGGTAAGTCAAGCTTAGACTATAAATAAGCACTTCTCGATAGGCAACCCGAGCAATAACTGTATTAACTTTTTTAAAAATTTAGTCTTCAATATCTACCTTACTAATGGAGCTCTCTAATACAGGTTTTCCATAGAGACACGGCCAAGCACACAAGCGTGCTTATGGCCGTGTGAATATAGAGCAATGATTTCCCTAAACACGAGCTACGAAAAAATGCCACGGCCGTGCTACATGGCCGTGGCCTAGCCTGTCAAAACAACACGGGCGTACGACACCCCCGTGTGGAAGACCCGTGATTGAAACTGAGAAACTAGCACGAGCGTGCAACACGCCCGTGTCTAACACCCGTGGTCGAACATGTTAGATTGACACAGGCTTGGGGATTTCCCACACAGGCGTGGGAGAAGCGAACAACGCCAGACACGACCGTGCGACATGGCCATGTGCACCCACATGCCCAAGGAACACAGGCGTGTACTAAATGTCATACGTGCCCAATTTTGAAATTCGCGAATCACACGAGCTGAAATTGGGAAACACGGGCATGTGCCCTGGTCGTGTGGCCCCAAATATATAAATACCCTGCACTATTCACTTTCTTCCCCATTCAAAAACCCTAACCCTAGCCGCTGCAACTCCACACGGCCTCCCTGCCATGCCCGTGCGCCACTTCCCACTTCATTTTTGACACTCAATCTCTTTCCCTTAACATTTGTTTACTCCTTTCACTTCTATTTTACTTATTTCTAATACATACTATCAATATAATCTTTATATCTTTTGAACTATTTTTCATTTTTCTATCATTTAATTTGCATTCTTAGGTTAATTATCATACATTTCATGTTAAATCAAGTTATTAGGAACACCTCATACCCATGAGATTACTATGCTTATTCTCATGCTATTACCATGCCAATATCTATCATTTAATTTGTATGCCTAGGTTAGTTATCATACATTTCGTGTTAAATTGAGATTAGGAAAACCTCATACCCATTACATCTCTATTCTCATTCTCATTGTTATTGTGGTTCAGTTTGCTTCATATTAGTAGTCTTGGCTGAAATAGTTAGTTCAAATTCATGCACTTTACTTCTTCGAATTCGTTTACCTATTATTATTATTCTTTTTATTACAGGTTTTTAATGCCGTCTTCATGAGGAAAGAAAACTGTCGTACCTGTCTTGAAAAAGAGGAAGGGAGCGTCATCTTTCGAGGGTCCAACCATGAAAATTCGTTACCCTCTCTTGTAGTTCCCCCGAGGGCCCCAAGAAGAGCTTTCCCAAATACTTCTGGCCCGACCCTTAATTGTGGGCCGTACATCGACTGGGCTGGCGTAGAACGAGTTCAGATGGCTGATGTGATTCGGGCCCTCCTAACCACCGACCCTTGGGAGCTGTTCTTTGGGATCATCGAACCAACATACCTCGAGCTCACGATGGAACTATGCTCAACGTTCCATCTTCAGACCGTAATGACAAATTACGATGATCCCGGCATGCTCCAATTTCGCCTAGGCAGGTTAGTCAGACAGCTAAGCGTCCTAGAATTTGGTGCAGCACTAGGCTAATATACGGAGAAGTTCAAGGAGGAAAATGAACTACATGCTCTCACTCGCCACATACATTTCTCTCCCTCGAAGTGCTGGCATACTTTGGCCCTTGGTGTAGCCTCTTACAATCCTAGCCGCTCCAAGGCATCAATTCTCCCACCATCCCTGAGGTACCTACATGCCATTTTGGCTCACACGATTATAGGGAGGCGAGAGAGCATTGTCGTCGTCAACACTCACGACGCCTACTTCTTATGGTGTATGTCGCACGGGCATGTCATCGACCTAGCCTATTTCATGGCCCTCGCAATTCAACACCAGATGGAGCGGCATAGGAAGGGAGTCATCTCCATTGGCCCCTATGTGGCACGATTGGCTCGACACTTCGGGCTCCTCAACACCACGGCCCAAGAATCATCCTTTACCCATATTGGCTAGATATCTCCATAAGGCATCTTGAGCATGCTTAGTATGAGGATGATTGAGAGGCACCGAGGAACCTACCCTCCTCAATGCCGTCTCACCCAATCCATCGAGAAGGAGGCCTACAAAGACATTCCTGATGATGTCCCTTCACAGCATGAGGACCCACCATCCCAGCCACTGCCACCCTCTCATCCAGTTCATGCGGCGGATTCATATGCTAACATCTCTAAGTGCCTCAGTCGATTCGAGTAATAATATTTTCAACGATTTGACAACATTGATGCTACTCTACAACAGATTTGTCAGTGCCTCCACATCTCATCGCCAGTCCCACCTCGCGAACCATCCAGCGATGAAGATGTTTAAAAGCATTTTTTTATTATTTTATGTTTTGAATTTTTATTAAAACTACTTTTTTATTTTTATTAGATTTTAGAATTTTTTTTAATTATTAATTTTAGTTATTTATTTTTGAGTAATTATTCTTCCTAATATCCCCTAAAAAGTTCCTGATTTTATCACAGTTATATAGAGCTCTTAAGCCCATCATCACATAGGAACTAAAATACCACCAGGAAAGGTTCTCCATGACTGCCATGTCCTACTCGCCCACGACCATAGCTACCACTAGAGATAATATCCTTTTGGCACAGGACTTATGGCCTAATGAACCTCTATGGCCGCTGGAGTATCCTCCTCCACAATCGAACCGATTACTCTCTAGAACTCCAGTTCGAGGAATTCATCATACAGGAAGTTTCACTTCTCTCCCTATCTTATTTTTATACTCTAATATTTGTCTTTGTATATTGAGGGCAATGTACATCTTAAGTGTGGGGGGTATTTATTTCATTATCAGAAAAATCCTTGAATGACTGCCTTGTTATCTTAAAAAGCTCTCATATGATATTTAGGATAAATTTTGATTGATTTATGATTTTGATTGATATATCTTGAATTAAAACATAGGCATTTATGAATTGATTGTTTAGATTTTACGACATTAGAGAATCAAGCATGATAAGTTGATTTTTAAGAATTTAAAGTTTTAGGTTGTTTCCCCAAAATTTAGGTATTACTTTGAGTTGGGATTCACAAGTTTTAAACATCAAAAAGCCATAATTTTTGTGAGATTTTTGAGCCTTTTGAGCATCTATTAATTCTTTCATGCTCACTTTTATTATTGCTTGAGTGCGTTAGTAGTGAACTGTTATTCTAGAACTTTCTTGATTATTCATGTTGAGACCGCACCATTTGATTTGATATGTCAAAATGATTAAGGCACTTAGGATTAACCCACTCACGCCATAAAAATCCTACCTCCACAATTAACTCCTAGTGAACCCCCTTGAGCCTAACAAGCCATTTCTTGTATTACCCTTAATATTAACCTTTAACCCATTATTGTCGAAATCCCCTAAATTAATTTAAGCCTCCTTTTTGTCGAGATTTGAATTGAAATAGTTACTTAGCTATGTTTTATTATACTTTGTAATTTAATGTGTTCTTAGAAATAAAAAAAAAACATGTATACATATTAGTAGTGGTCTTCTATTTGTAAGCTTCAGAAGTTAAATTCCTTAGTTTGAGAAGAAGCTCTATTGTACTCAAGTGATGATTAACTCTTTTTCTAGTTAGGTAATTTTTCAATTCAATCTCAATTCTAACCCTTTCTTTTAGCTTGTGACCACACCCCCTAACCAAACCTCATTACAACCCTCTAAAGACCTTTTGATTGATGTATCTTCTTAAATTATAGTGGTGGAGATTTGATTTTCATGCAAGCCTATGGTAATGACTTTTCATTATTGACTATTGAGTGCTTCATTTATTGTACTTAAACACCTCGAGTGATTTGAGTGAATCTGTTGTGAGGATGGGAAACTCTGTGATATTCTGAATCAAAGGTAATTACTTAAATGAGGAGAGACACCTATGTTTGCAGGATTAAATACTCAACTTAGAATGTTTGAAACTTTTATGTTCTTTTAGTTGAATTCTCAATGTATGATTACCTATGGGTTATTCTGAGAAATTATCGATAGAAATTATAAGTTGAGAAGAATTTATTTTGATTATGAGTTGAGAATTTTGCTTGAGGACAAGCAAATGCTTAAGTGTGGGGGTATTTGATAAACCGTAATTTATACATTTTTTTATCCCATGTTTAACGCATTTTACGGATGATTTTCCATTAGAATTGGTGAATTTGATGCTCCAAATGCTTTAATTTCATGTTTTACACTTAGGAGAGCATAGGATAGCGAAAGGAACGAGAAATGGGCCAAAAACAAAGAAAATGGGCCAAAGTACGAAATCAACACGGCCTAGACCTCCTCACACGGGCAGACCACACAGCGCGCCTAGACATAGGGTGACAAGATTTTGTCGGATTAGGGTGAAACCTATTAAAGGGATCCTTAGATCGAGTTAATGCAACCCTAGAGTGTTAATTAGAGAAAAGTCTCGGTTATTCAATCTAGGGATTAGACATTATTAGTCTTGAATAGGGATAATAACATAACTTAGGGATCTTTACAGAACAAGTTAAATGAGTAAATCGTCCGATTCGGAGCCAGAATAACAAGTACAGTCTAGGTGTATTTTTCCTTAGGTATTGTCTTCATTCAATCAAATTTTCCAAAAGTAATTCCCCAATTCCATTCTCTGTGCATTCTTAGTTTAGATAATTAGTTAGTTAAAACAAAAACCTCTTTATTCTTAGGCTAGATAATAAAAGACAGTCTTTACTAGTATTTTTACTTCCTTTGGTTTCGACAATCAGGTCTTGCTAAAACTATACTACTGTTCGATAGGTACACTTTCCTACATCGTGATAATAGTTAGTTCAAGAACGAGTAATTATAAATATTTAAAACCTATCACAAAATCAAGTGGCCACTCATGTAAACCCGTTTGGGAATTTAAGGCTTCTTTGTTAGAACTCAAATCAAAGTATCTATTTTTATTCATTTTAAATTTTATTACTTCCAAAACATTGTTTTTTATGGAAGCATTTCAAAAGTGTTGCGAAAACGTAGTGTTTTGAAAACAGTTATCGTTTAGGAAAACCGCGCTCTACTTCTAACAGATATAAATTATAATAACAAAAATCCCAAATTAAAAGCTAGAAAACTAGAGAGGCCTTCTTACATAATTTAAAACCCAAATCATAATCTAAAAGAAAATAAACGCCAAATAAAAGAAAACAGGAGCAGTAGTGTGGCCATCTCCAAGCCCCTCGCAGCACCGATCCACCTAAGGATTACCTGCACAGTTAGATAGATGGGTGAGTTTACAAAAACTCAGTGTGTAATCCCAATAATAAACAAATAGTGAACAATATAGTCTGGGCCTAAGCTCATATCAGTAACAGACTGGGCATGAGCCTATTACAGTAAAAGTAACAGTAACAATACAATACAATAATGCAACCCAACCCAATCTAGCCAATACACCATTCCGTACCACCAACACACCATGTGGGGACCACGTCGACCCACCCAGCCAACACACAAATATCGCAGCAAAGCTGCCAGTAACAATAACGCAGCAAGCTGCCAGTATTAGTATATAGCACAAATCCATGAGTAGCAGCTCGAAGCCATCAATAGCGGCACAAAGCCACCAATAGTGGCACAAAGCCATAAGTATCGCAGCAATGCTACCAGTAGTAGTAACGCAACAAAGCTACCAGTAATAAGATTTAAGCCATCAACAGGTCCACAGTCGTCTTGTGCGACCCGTGCAACCTTAGGTCCACAGTCGTCTTGTGCAACCCGTACAACCATAGCAGTACAGTACACTTCCTCCAAAGCATATAAACCCATCCCAATGCAAAATGTCATGTCATAAATCACACATATATGCAAAATGTCATACTCAGAAACAACAGTCAAATCATAACACAAATCAGTCATCTACCCTCGAAGGGTAAAATAGTCATTTTACCCTAAAAGGGTATTTTGGGATTTTTCCTTCCTTGGGGTCTAGGTACTCTTATCGAACCATCAGAAGGTCAATAGTTGCCTCGAGCGACTTGTGTAATCTTAACGGTCCTAACAGTGAAAATGGGCTCGAGGCCCATTATGCGGCCCAAGTAGGCCCACACGCTTGTGTGGCCCATCAAGCCCAAAAATTACCACGGCCATGCGAACTACGCAGCCCAATCCAGTAATTACCACATACTGTTGATTTTATCCGTGTGGAGCCTATAAGCCCATTGGGCCCACATGGCCCATTCCAGCCCATCGTGGTCCAAAACGGCCCAAACCCACGAGAACGCCTATGGTGGCCTCTATAGTCTAACACTCACGTTTCGTGGGCTTGGTTCACCACATGCGCATTGGCACACCCATGTGGCCAAAAGGCCATCCTTTTGGCTTTTCAAATTTTTGGGTTTTGCCAATCTACAGTCTATTTAGTGTGTGAATACACACTTGTTTGTGAAAAGAGTGCAATTCCCTCGAACACCAACCTATATTCAAACATATTCCCAACGTCAGTCCTTTAACAAATGGGTAACTAAACACTTTAATAATACTTACCAAAATTATGATTCGACACTTACCTTCATCGAACACTTAAGGTTCCACACCCCTTAGACGCCGCGGAAGATTGATTATAGATTACTACAGATTGACTGCATTCAGACCGGAATTCCATTATCCTCTAATAGAAAGTTCACATAACCAATTGAACCAACAAATAACACTTACCAAAAAGAATTGTGAAACCGATCCTTGAGGGTGGAAACAATCGATTCACAATCCCCAACAAGATAGCCGCTAAGATGAGGCAAAACTAACGTCACCAATCCCTTAACAACGCCGATCAAAAAAGACAAGGTTAAAAGAGAACCATCGCTATGACTGAAGAGAAGAATGGATAGAAACAACATCCAATGAAATAGTACTTACCACCCAGATTGACAGAGAGGAATAACAAAAAGAATCGACTCCCAGAAGGTCAATGTAAGAGCACTATTCGGCTAGCTAGAACTCGATGGCACTGAAGAGAAGGGAGAAGGAAAAGAGAATGACTCAATCACCATAAGCCAAACACTCAATTGTGTCACTTCCTTGCACAATTAAATATTTATGTGCAGTCTCCTAACTACACCCACTCAAGAGTAAAAACTTCTAGGCCCAAAATTTGGGGCGTTACAATGTCCATGTAACCTTTTTTATAAATAAATCATGCATAATTTACTTGGTCTAACTACATTAAATAAAGTCAAATTTTAATATGTAGCAAAAACAATTAAATTATGTAATAATTTATTAGAAAATAACATAAAATTACATTCTTCCTTAAATCATGTTCGTTATTATAATATAAACAAAATTCACTCAATTAGTGATCAAATACTCAGGATTAATATTAGTTATAAGTTAAAAGGAATTATAAACTACTAAAAAAGATATAAATTAGAGTTTATACACCCTAAACTTAATCCATTGCTTGTCCTAAGAAATGTAAAGTAAAAATTTGGATAAGACAATCTTGTAATAGGTTTATAGAATCTTTAAGCAGAATCAACTTTTACACATACACATACACATACATCAACAAAATCATGCTCACAAACTATTTTTATTGATACATAGGTCATATGCAAACATTATTTCAAAAATTTTATACTAAGTGGAAGAAAAATGCTAACATAAGTCATAGAGTGCATGCTTTTCAAGTTCATACATAATATTCATCATTCAATCAAAGTCTCATTATCAATTAGATAGAACAATCACAAGATTTAATTAGTGGTCCTTATATCTTGAACTTAGAAATTCCTCTCCACTACTGTAGTCGACATAATCATCAAAACCAATAGGTCTTTTATAAGGTTGTAATGGGGCTAGGCTCTTGGTAAGGATAAAGATGAGTGAATTTTTAGGTCCAATAATCTTAACCTTAACTTTGCCTTGAAACTTTTTGAGGTACATCCTTCCTACTAATGGGTTTTACCATCCTTAAACTTAATTTGAAGCTTTCTTCCTAACAATACTTCTCAATATTTTGAGTATTTGCTCTTTTTGCTTTAAGAGATTTGAACAAAGATTCCTCTCTCTCTCTTTCTTTTCATTTTTTTTAAACACACATAAGACATATACATCTTTTTGAATTTTTCCTCGATCTTTTCTCACCAAGGCAAATATAGTTAAGAGAGGTGCAAAAATAGGATAAAACTTTTAAAAAATGGTAATATGATTAAATGGTAATATGACTTATAATGTAGATGAATAACAATAAAATTGGCTTTAATGTCTCAAACTAAAGTTTCAAGGGTTAAATTCATATGGTAGGTTTGGAAGGCTCAAACGATCCAAAGAAAAATGTACCAAATCATACTTAGATCCTTATGCCTCCTAGGATTTCGCCTCAAGAAAGTTACTAAATAAATTCTAAGGACTTAAACCTTTATGCATGTCTATTTCTAAGAAAGTTTAATTTTCATGGAAAAATGCTACATAAGACCTAACAGTATACAAGCATTCCATAACTCAAGAAAACATAAAAAAACTCAGATAAAATAAGAAATCATACTTGCATTTGAACTAAAATATTTTTTGAACATTATTTTATTTCAACATACTTATGTATAAACATTGAATTATACTTAAGAAAAAAAAATTACAATTTATGAAAAATTGCCTTACCCCCATTTAAAAAGAAGCCATGGGTTCATTGTGAAAACAAAGTAATAAATGAAAAATAAACATCAGGTAGGATTGCAAGGAAAGAGATGTGAGTCATGAAGACTACTTAAGTACCAAGTCTTTCTTAATAATCTAATCCTAAACATGTTCATTCCCATTACCACATTACTTTGCTTTAGAGAAGAGGCATTGAACTTAATTTATTGATGTTTGCAATTTTATTGTGCGAAAACAAAAGACTAATTAAGGAAACAAATATAAATGCCTAAAATAAATACTTAAGAAAAAAGAAATTTCCCCCCTTTTTAACTTGTGTGATCCTTCAAGTCTTTTTCTTTTCCCCTTCTTTTTCACACTTGATACCACAAGCTCTTCTTTCCATGTATCAAAAATATGATTTGGAAACTTAGGAATAAAATAGTTAGAGATATTCTTAGAAGTATTTTGTATAGTATCATCTCTAACTTTTGCATATATCTAGTAAGCTTGTTGTTGTTTATGCATGAATTTCCACATATCTATCATAGTTGAAAATTCTGAATTCTTCATAGTGTTTTAAGAAGTGAGAATGGTCAACTTAGGATTAAAACTTGGATCCATTGGCTCAGTAACATTTGGCTCCACCCTAGGTTCAGGATTGTTTGGTTCCTCTTCAGTTTCTGCTTCTTCCCTTTCCTTTAATGAATCAACTTTCAGTACAGATTTGGTTGACAACTCGTTAGATTCTGGTTCATTTGGCTCATCTGGCTCAACTTGGTTAAATAATTCAACATTCTCCACTAACCTTTCAAGGTCATGCCTTGCTATGCAAATGTATCGTACAGGCACATAAAAGTGGTTTCATGTTGGTATCCTGAGACTACAACTATTTGGTTATATCTCGAATATCCATCTAAGAAATAGTAATATTTGTTACTTGCTAGTTGGTCTAACATCTAATCTATAAAAGGTAACATAAAATGATCCTTTCGAGTGGATTTGTTCAATTTTCTGTAGTCTATACAGATTCTCCAACCCATGACTATTCTTGTCGGGATTTACTCATTTCAATCATTCTCAAAAAACATGATTCTACCTTTCCTTGGTACACACTGCACTGAATTTACCGATAAACTATCTGAGATAGGGTATTTGACACCCCAAACCCGACCGGGATAGGCTGACCTGAATCTGAAGCAACACAATAGCCACCGAAGTGACTCTCTAGCTCAATATCACCCAAAGCACACCCCTACCTTATAACACCTTAATTCTAACTAATTAACTATCTAATTCTAATGCATAAGCAATTTTATGAACCATTTTTAAACTATTTCTAATTATTTAACCACAAGGATATTTTGGTTATTTTACCATCTAAAGTTAAACAATCTCATTTTTAGTTCTAAATAATTACCAGCCTTCTTTTAGTTAATTTATGCGAGCCCTAAAATTTTAGTTTCATTCGAGTTTATTTTCTAAGTGTAAATATTATTTTATTATTAGAAACTAAAACGTAAATTATTTAAACTTTTAATACATTATATTATCTAAGAATATTTCTACCAAATTCTAGCACTCACTAGTCTAATTCTAAAGTACTATCAGGTTTCCCTATCGTTAAAGGCTTAAATTAATCTAATAAAGTTTTAGGACTAAATTATAATTTAAACAAACTAAGATATTAAATTAAAAAATCTAAAAAAATCAGGCACAAAAGAACCACACGGCCATGTTTGGTGCCCGTGTGTCCTTAAATGCCCGTGTTCGAATCATGAAAAAACTTTCAGGATGTTTGCACACGCCCATGTCAAATTTCTACATGCTCGTGTGTGACCACCACTAGCCTCCACATGCGTGTGTCCCATTTCAACATGCCTGTGTTCAACCCCAACACACTCGTGTCTAATGGAACATACCTGTGAGTAGACCACTGCATTTTTTTTGTCAAAAATTTGATTTAATTACCCAAATCATACTTAGCAACCATCAATTATATCACACAAGGTACATACCTTAGCCATTCCACTCCAAACTCCTACATATCAGAAACAGTCCCGAGTTGAGTGAGCTGAAGCCACACACCCCCTTATATCGCCTCACAATCTCGTTAAGTGGAGACACAAGCTCAACATTCCCTTATTTACTCAAAAAATCAGAACTTCTTGAGCCATATGCTCACAAATAACACATATAATGGTGAGTACTTACAAATCCTATGGCATGCTAACTATTTCCAATGCATCCACTACGCAATGTTGCAAATATAATCATACATACAAGGCATAAAATCTTATGTTTAAGCACTTAATTTAAGATGCAAAAATGCCATTAAAAGCATGTAGCTTAATAATTTCAACATTAATATAAGTAAGCACAACAAATTCCTTTGTCCCTGAATCTTAAACCAATCATACCATCAACATCAAGTGCTCAAAAAATTAGTAACTCTTGCTCTAATTAACAATCCATTCAATCCAATTTAATCATGCCAAAAGCTTAACACATAATTTTCCAAAATCCAATTGCAATAATGCTCTTGTAAAAGAAAATTAATTTTTGCAAATCCACCAAAATAAGATGCAATTAAGTAATTAAAAACACTATTTAAAACTTCTATTTAACACATAACCAAACAAATTTACCAATAGAATTTAAAATCAATCACCTCCACACTTTGTTTTTTCAAAACAAAAGTGTGTTCTAGTAAGTAAGTTTGAGCCTCAAATTCGATTAGCATCATCCTAATCTCGGTGAGAAGATTTAACAGAGACAAAATATGCATTAAAAACTAACATTAACATCAAGAAAGTCAAAATTTCATAAATTATACAGATCTAAATCGTTTCTCTAATCTATCGTACCGAAATTGCACAATTAAGTTGAAACATAAAATTTATAAACTAAACGACCTTCTTAGCACCATAAACCACTTTAAAATTTATTCCTAGTCCACTAATATAAAACCTAAGTGTTAATTTCATCTATTAAATCATTTTAAAATTTTTCACAAAATCAACTCATCTTCTTAATTAAAAATGGATTTATCAAAATTGATCAACCAAATGAGTTTGATCTCTTATTTTATGATTAAAAAACTCCTAATAAACATATTTTGAGATTAGACATCCATTAAAACTTGGATTGTAATGCCCCAAAATTTTAAGAACATGATTGTGAAAATCTGTAGTAATTAAATTTTTGTGTAACTGGTATTGTGCACTGCTTCTAGGATTAAGGTCTACAGTTTGAGTCATATCATTAAAAGTTTTGTTGTTTTAGAATCTGTCCACAAGCACACACTACCCACTTAAGTTCAATGCTATGAGAAATGGTGACAAGAATGAGCCTGTTGGTTCACTGGTTAAACATCTGTCTATATTCTGTTTGGTTCTGAGTTTGAATCTCATAGTATCTGTAGGAAAAACATTTTTGCTAAATGCTACAAATCTAGGTGGAAGTTAATTAATAATTAACATTAGTTCTTTTCCCATATTTCTTTTCATTAATAATTAACGTTAGTTCTTTTTCCATATTTCTTTTCCTCTATATTTTTTCCTTCTTTTCTCTTTATTTTTTTATTCTTTTTCTATCCTTTTTCTTTTCCTTCTTTAATTGTCATAAGGAATACGGGATAGTGAAGTTACAATGTTATCATTCTCTGCTGGGAGGTTATTAAGTAAGTCTTAATGTCAATTCATTAAATTTTAGGGTTTCCCTTTTTATTTTTCATAGTATACTTTGAAATGGTTGTTCGAGTGTGTTGTGTGAATCTCTGATAGTTAATTGCTTAGCTTCCCTATTAGGCAGGGATATTGAGAGTAGCAAACCTCATCATGTCAATTTGAGTAATCGTCATTGATCTTCTATAAGTATGGATTTCGTTGAAAGTTCGTGTCAAACCTTTTGACATAGGTATTTCGAGTATAATTGTGCATTGTTGTTGATAAACTTGATTGATTGAGTTATTGGATGGTCATTTTAGGCTTTGGAACTTCTCTACATTGTTACTACTTTGAAATTGACTCAGGTGAGTATCGAAAACCTTAGTTTTTTGCAATTTGTATTGCTGGAAATGGTGGCTACCAATGCCACAAGGCCAGGCACACAGGTGTGTGACTAGGATGTGTGAGACACATGGGTGTGTGGCAAGCTGTGTGAACGGCTGTGTAACTCATTGTTTATTGAATTAAGGCCAGACGGGAGTGTGTCTAGGCCGTGTGTGACCATGCTAGTGCATGGTTCATACGGCCAGGGACACGAGCATTTGCCCAGGCCGTATAACTCACTTTCTGTAGTACAAAAACCACATGGCTAGGGACACGGGCATGTGCCCAGGCCATGTAACTCACTGTTTGAGGTATAAAAACCACACGACCAAGGACACAAGCGTGTGCCCAGGCTGTGTAACTCACTGTTTGTGGTTAAAAACCACACGGCCAAGGCATATGGGCGTGTACCCAGGCCGTGTATCAGGATGTTGGGTCTGTGAACTATTTCTGAAGCCCAAAAAGGTTGATATTAGTTTCCTCAATATACGATTGACTGGATTTACTTATATGAGAACTGTTTGATATATTGAGACTGATCTGTGAATCCCATACTTGAATGTGCATTGTAACTGTAATGCCCCAAATTTCGGCCTAGAAGTATTAGGTCTTGAGCAAGGGAGCATTTGGGAAGTTGCTCATAAATATTTAATTGTGCAAGGAAGTGACACAATTGTGTGTTTGGCTTAGTGGTTATGTGCTCTGGAAGTGTCTGGGAAGTCAGGGGTTCAAGCCCTGGTTTTGCACAAAATTTTGGTTTTTGAGGATAAAACCCCTATCTTTGGCCAGTAGTGTAACACCCCGTACCCGTAACCCATGCTGGGACAGAGTACAAGGCATTACCTAACGTGATCTCATGTACACAAACAATCTTGAGTTACCCAGACTCAGTCTAATTTAAATCTTTTTCAATTTCTAGTTAAATCTTCTTATTATGGGCCTACGAGCCCCAAATTGACCATTGAGAACTAATCGGGACTATACTGGGCCCTTAAACCAATTATGAAAATTTTGCCCTTAAAACAGGGCGCACGCCCGTGTGACCAACTCGACATGGTCGTGCTGATGGCCAGTATGACTCACACGACATATACACCTAGGGTCACGCTCGTGTCCTTTACCTGTGTGAAATTAATTTCTAATCCACACCTACAGGGGTTTTCACACGGCCAGACACACGCCCATGTTGATGGCTCGTGTCCCTCACACGGCCAGGACACGCCCGTGTGTTAGCCTGTGTGTAAAAACCTGGGTATCCTATTTGTAACATTAGCATTCCGAAAATGACACACAACCATGGCACACGCTCGTGTACTAGGCCGTGTCCTCTACATGGCCGTGTCTCTGCACGTGTGTTTATTACCATGCATACTAACTTGAAATTTTTACGTGTAAGGGAATCACAGCTGGACTACATGCCCCTGGGGTAGATGTGTGTCACACACTGCCTAGGCACACACCCGTGTGTCTACCCGTGTGGACAATATAAGGGTACTTACCAAGCATCATTACCACCCTTACATACCTAATCTCATGCCAATACAAACCAATACCAAAACAAGCAAAATAATACAACTAGATCAGTCAAAATATACATTCATTCAACTGTGAAAATGCTTCTTTTATAAAACTCAAGATGAATGTTAATCATCAATCAAGGCTTAATACAAAATGAAGGGTTTCCAACCCAAGCCAACACATTTGGCCAATTCTCAAAGTCACAAAATAATAAAGTATAAGTCCTATACATGCCATAATCAAAAATATAAATCAACTATACCGAATGCTTCAGTTGATAGTGTGATCGATATCTCTAACTTCTGGTGATCCTTGAGCTAGCTAGGCGGCACTAAAAGGAAATGGAAAGGAATGGGAGTAAGCATAAAAGCATAGTAAGTTGCATATAAGTAAGTACACAACAATAACATTTTATGAATGATCCACATGCTCATGATGCCAAGGTAGGCATAAGTATAACTTACTCATTACCATCCATACTAGTCACATATTGTTCAATGAGCTCATATCTCATACGTACCAACTAGGTACCTGTACCACTCACAACTTGGTTATACTTTCCTCATTAGCTTAAGACCATAACGTTCACCGTTGAACCATTTGGAACACTTCCAGATATTCATTTAGCCTCAAACGTAGGTAAGGTGCCGATGCCATGTCTCAGACATGGTCTTACACTGGCTCACATCTCAAGTCGATGCCATGTCCCAAACATGGTCTTACACCGTAGTTGATGCATGTCCCAGACATGTTTTACACTGGCTTAGGTCTCGAGGTCGATGCATGTCCCAGACATGTCTTACACTAGCTCTCGTCTCAATGCCGATGCCATGTCCTAGACATGGACTTACATTGGCTCTCATAATGTGGCCAATGCGTGTCCCAGACATGTCTTACACTAGCCCACAATAACCCTTCTGTCACGGCATGAATATCCAATTTATTTCCTAGGTTGAAACAATAACTCTACTATCTCTATTATCATCATACCATCTCAATTCCACAATCAAGAAATTTATGCTATATTAATTCAAATACAATTCGACACATACGTTAGTTATGTAGTTGCATTATTTACATACAACTTACCACGAATTACAAAATGTGTCGACTAGTCAATTTAGTCGATTTGCTTGGGTTTCCCCCGGTCTAGGCTCGAATTAGGAATTTCTTGATCTATAATAGCAAAATGCACTCATTTAATCACTAAGTAAATATAAGCAATTAAAAGTTCCCATATTTGGTAAAATAACCATTTTGCCCCTAAACTTTGGCAAAATGACCATTTTACCCCTATGCTCAAAAATCAAATTTTTTTTTATCAAATTTCTTTGTATCTTAAGCGTACCTAAACTCTTTTTACTCTTATAGTAACCCCTAATTCTCTCTATTTTACACATTTATCATTCATTTTACACCTTGTGCAAAATGGTCTCTTTAGGTGTTTTCATAGTAACACATTTCACAAAAGTTGTCTATTACACAACTAAGGCTCATATTCTTCCATAAGATTTTAGAAAATACCCTAAATGCTCTCATGGAAAAACCCCAAACCTTCAACCATTTTGCAAGATATACCCCTCATTTGAAAGCTCATGCTTCTGGGGTCACAAAAATGTAAAAATCATTAAGAGAAGCTATCAAAATCACTTACTTGAGAGGGCTCAAAGTTGCTAAAATTTTTAAAGCTTTCAAACCCCTACAATGGCTGATATTTTTAGCTAAGAAGAGAGAAAATATGATAGCTTTTCCTTTTTGTTTTATTAAAAAGACAACTAGTCAAAATTGGTGACCTAAGCTTCACCTAATTTTGACCTTCTCTCCAATTTGTCTCCCATGGCCGGTCAAGCAATTTTATAAGGGTCTAATTGCCGTATAAAGACCCCCAATTTTGGTTCTCTAACTATTTGACACCTTTAGCTATCAATTTAGGACTTTTGCACTTTAAGCGATTTAGTCCTTTTTCGCAATTTGGCTAAAAAACGTCAAAATTAACTCACCAAATTTTTCGTGTACTATTATAAACATGCTATGACTCCAAAGTGATAATAAAATAATTTCTTCGACTTTGAATTTGTGGTCCCGATACCACTATTCTGACTAGCCCTAAAATCGGGCTGTTACAAGTAGGGTTATAAGTTTATTTTGATTAAGTATGACATAAAGAGCCTGCTGGTCTAGTGGATAGTGGCATGTGGAGTCTGCTAGTGGTCTGAGGTTTGAATCCTTGCTTGTGCGAATGGAGATTATTTTTATTGTTGGCTATGGGTGGTAGTAGTGTTTGACTGAAACACTACAGAGTGTAGTGGAGTTTGAATTGGTCATGGAGGGATTTTAAGAGGGAGTTGAGGAGAGAATTAAGGGGAGGAAAAATGGGGATTTGAAGAGAAGTGGTGTTGTGCCAAAATTGGTGAGGTGGTACACAAAATTCTGGGTAAGTTAGCTTTTCCCTAAAAAAGTGTCGGTTTTGGGAAATTCTGTTTCCTTTTTGCGTTTTGGGACTTTACTCTGAGGGTGTCATTTTTGTGCTAGAAACTTTGTTGTTTCTCTTTTTCTCTTTTGTTGTTGAGACCGGACATTATTGACCACTCAGGTATTTTGCATTTCGGGTATGTTTTGGGTTGCTCTTCTTTACAAAGCCTAGTTTTGATAAACTTTTCTTCTTCCCTACTCTAGTAGCAAATCGTTTCCTCTCATGTTCTTCTTCTTGTCGTTAATCGAATGCCATTCTTTTTTCCACCTCATTCGATTTTCTTCAATCATCATTTCTTGTGTTGATGCTTTTGGTAGAATACTCCCATATCTGTCTCTTAAACCCCTCGATTGTTGCTAATACTATTTTCTTCCCTTTTGTTCACTTGTCGAATACCTCATTCTTCTCCTCTCATCTGGTCATTCTTTCATCTTAATACTTTAACCGTTATAGTATATACCTCTCCCCACTCTATTTTCGGCTTTTGCAGGTGTTCTCTGATATTGGGGGTGCCTCTATCATTCTATCTGTTCTCTCAACTTGTGTGGGTAAGAGCCCATTGTTCTTCCCTCCTAAATTTGGACTTTGCGTTTTCGGTAAGCGACTGTTCGTCTTGTTCAACTATTATTTGATTGATGATTGATAATCGTTGGTTGGATTGTAGAGAACCTTAAGGCCTATTTAATCAGGTAAGAGGTAAACTGTTAGACAAGTTTTTGGTGAGGGCCTTTGATAGGTCGTTTGGGAAATGAGTAACCAAAGCTTGTGACTAATTGTAGGGTTAAGTACTCGTGGTCTTTTTTGTGCATTCTGCAATTAGGTGTGTAGAACACTGCCATTACCGTAAATCGGAAAAAGCCAGAGAATAGGACCGTTGATGCCACATGGGCGTGCAATTACTCATGTGGTAACCCCAAATGCATTAACGTGGGTACTAAATTTTGAGAGGTCACCATGGGTGATACTATGGACTTAGGCCATTTTGGGCCATGTTGGGCCAAAATGGGCCATGTGGGTCCCACGGGCTCGTGGGCCCACACAGGAAAATTATAGAGATGCGTGGAAATTTTTGGGCCAGATTGTGTAGTTTGCACAGTCAAGGCCATTTCCACACGAGTGTGTAGGCCCACATGGGCGCGCATTATGGGCTTTGGGCCCATTTTCACTGTTTGATTGTTAAGGTTGCACGGGTCGCTCGAGACGACTGTGACCTTCTGTTGGGTCGGTAAGCGTACCTGAACCCTCATGTGATAAAATGACGCTTTTGCCCATATCTGATAAAATGACAATTTTGCCCTTATGTGATAAAATAACGATTTTGCCCTCATGTAATAAAATGACAATTTTACTCTTATGTGATAAAATGAAAATTTTGCCCTTATGTGATAAAATGACAATTTTTCCCTTATGTGATAAAATAACAATTTTGCCCTTATGTGATAAAATGACGATTTTGCACTTATGTGATCAAATGACCGAAATACCCTCATAGGGTAAAATGACCGAAATACCCCCATAAGATAGAATGATCGAAATACCCCTGTAGGGTAAACTGACTGTAATACCCCTATAACATAAAATGACAGATTTGTTCTACGATGTGTATGACTGCATTTGAGCATGCCACGGTATATTTATGTTGCATCCATGTATGATATTATGTTGCATTGCATGGGGTGGGATATATGATTTTGGAGGAAGTGTATTGTACTGATATGGTCGCACGGGTCGCGCAAGACGACTATTGACCTACTAAGGCCTTTAAGCCTACTATATTGGCAGCTTTGCTGCAATGATGTTTTAGTGCTGCAATCGGTGCTACTTGGTGCGTAGGGTTGGGTGGGTCGATTTTATCCCCGCATGGCGTGTTGGATTGGTATGAAAATGGTGTGTAGAGGCTAGATTGGATAGGATATTTTGCTTGCATACTGCACCGATTATTGTTACTGCATTGATCATGGTTACTACCCCGATTCATCACATTGAAATGGGCTAAACCTGGACTACTATTCATCGAAATGGGCTAAGGCCCGGACTACTATCACATCGATATGGGCTTAGGCCCAAAATGTTTTCGCTCTCTATATGTTTTTCTTTTGTTATTATGGGATTACACACTGAGTTTTTATAAACGTACCCATTTGTTTTAACTGTACAGGTAATCCCCAGTCGTAGGCGAATCGGTGCTGCGAGGAACTCAAAGGTGGCCACACAATCGCTCTTGCTCCCATATTTGTTTTTAATTTATAAGTAGTTTTATTTGGGTATTGTTATGTAATAAGGCCTCTATTATTTTGAATTTAGGGTTTTATTTATTTTTTATTTATATCTGCTAGTAGTAGGATGTGGATTTTCAAAAGATATGCATGATTTACCAAAATACCGCGAATACAGAAAAACCGTTTTAAAAGCTTCTGTGATAAATGATATTTTAAAATAAATAACATTTTAAAGTAAATACTTTTGATAGTGACACAAGTTTTAAAATTATTTTCTAGATCACACTTTAAAATTATTTTCTAGATCACACAATGAGGCTAAATAAACATTGGGCTTTTCAAACGATATCTTTTTTTTTGAAAAACACTTCAATGTGACATCGCCAGATTCGGCCATAACATCCAGGCCGGGTTTGGGGTGTTACAATAACACCACTCTGATATTGAACTATTTTATTAATTATGTAATGTGTTAGAATGGCTAAACATGTGTTACGGATAATTGCATTTTGCATTAACATGTGGTGGGAGATTGTTAAGAGAAAGGGAGTCTGTACTGAAATCGTGGCTATGCCAGAACGAGTATCACTTTGATTCTGGCGCTTGTCGCATACTGAACTAGCAGCTAAGCTTTGTTTATATGAAAGTGTCATTGAACACTCAAAAGGTGTGAAAGGATAGATGGGCACTAAATGTCCATAGTGGTGTGCTGGGATGGCCGAAGTTGGTATGTAGCGGATGGAGATAGGAACATTGCATTTGAATCTGATCTGAACTATATCTGAACTGGAATAATACATGTATACATATGTAAACCTCTGCTTTGAGCCTAGACTGAACATGTTTCTATGTTAAATAGAATCTTTGAATTGGAAATTCTCTATAAGCCACCGTTTTTGAATTACATTCCTTTTTACGCTCTGAGTTCACAACTCACCTGTTATTGTTTGGATTTTAGGTGGTAATCAGTCTTGATCGGGTTGGTTTTGTAGAAGCTCAGTCGAACACTTAATGTTGTTTTTTTAACACTACTATTAGGGATATATGTTTTATGATGTTACGGATTTATGATGGCTATGTCTTTAAATTACTATTGTGATGAATAATATGTGACTATTGATATATTTTGATTGCGTTATGGTAGTATTACTTTTAGAATGGATAATGTAACTCTCCAATTTCGTCTGGACGTCTAGGCCAGGTTTAAGGTGTTACATGGATTCCAACTCAAAATCATGGATTCACCATTGTTGAGTTTCATGTTCAAGAAAGAAGAAATCAAAACTTGAAAATTCATTTTTATCAATTTAAATAGCCAATAATGATTGAAAATAACTTTAAAATGAATTGAGAATTACGAATTACCTTCAAATGATCTCAAATCATCAATTTAGAAGATTGAATCAAGATCCTTGAAGAAATTTCGAATGACTGTTGCTCAACTTTGGAAAACTTTTATGGATATTTTGGAGACAATTTTGAGAGAGTAAATGTTTAGATCTATTCTCTCATATGTGGTCTATGAAAATAAGCAAACAAAAATGAGAGAAAAAGCTTTTAATTTAGGCGAAAATGGTGTGCAAAGTGAGGTAGTTGCAGTGTTTTTAAAACAGAAAACCCCTACCTGATTTTCAAAAATCAGGGAAATTGCCATCAGGCCACTCCCACATTTCCCTTGTTTTACAAAATACTCCTTTCCCTCCAAAATTTTGAAAATAGTATAATTTGATATAAAACTACTCTTACATTTCCCTTGTTTTGCAAAATGATCCTATTTATTTAATATTTTAAATTCTCTCAATTAAACCCCATTTTAATTTATTTTTCAATTCTAATCATGCTCAAAATATTTATTTTACCCAAAAATTATTTAAAACAATAAAATTAAATTTTCTACAATATTTTTATTTTTTGAAATATTATTTACCTATTTAAAATGAAATTTACCTAACTAAATTAAGAAAATATCACTAATAAACCTGATTAACTCCTAATTTTCACTCAAAACTTAGTAAACTTACTCGAAACTACTAGATATATTTTCAGGGCCTTACAGGGTAGATAATTCTTGCATCTAACCATTTGATAACTTACTTTCAAACTACCTCTTTCATGATAGGATTGAGTCTTTTTTGCCCATCAATTCTAGCTCGCTGAACCTTCTCTAAGGTAATTTTATGCATGCAGAAAGAAGGGCTTATTCCTCGAATATCAACTATGGTCCAACCAATCGCTTTTTTAAATTTCTTTAAGACTTCGATTAGTTGCTCCTATTGGTGTTCTATTAGCTCTACTAAAACAATTAGAGGCAAAGTAAAGCTATTATCCAAATAAACATATTTCAAATAGGAACAAAGTACCTTAAGTTCGAGTTTTGTCGGTTCCTCGATTGACAACTTAGGTTGTGCGAATTCTCGAGCTTCTAAATCTAATGGTTCAGACCATGTTGATTGAACATAGTTCCTCAGATTGACTTTCATCAAAGCCATATTTTCATTATATTATTTTTCTTTAAATGGCTCAGACCCTAAGGAGTTCTTGTTAGTAATAGTGCCCTAAGCCTATTGTATGGACATTTTATTTTGATTAAACTATTTATTATTATTATAATTTGCATGTTTAATATATAACAATATCCTTGAATAATTTTATTCTAAATGTCCTTAATCAATCGTTGTTGTAGGAACAATAATGAATTAAGATTAGTATGGAATATGATAGATATTCATGTGATGAATATGTGTTTGAGAAGCAAATCATACACATATGTATTTGTTGAGAATCAATATTAGGCTAACCCATTTTAAGATTAATGCATAGATCAAAGTCATAAATAGAATCTATAAACAGTTGTGTCATTAAATCCTTGGACCTAAAATCACTATAGTTCTCAACATGAGGAATTTTATGTTTTAACATAATCATATGTTGTCTTAATCGGACAACTATAAAACTTATTAGAATCATGTAGTGAGATGTGAGTGATTAAGATGAAATTTGTCCTTCTTATTATAATAGAGATATCTCTAGGTCCCTCAACAATTAAGACTGAAAAATGCATGGTTGTGCTTGAATGAATTGATAGAGATCAATGTCATTCATTTTGTCAGTCTAATTGGGTATCGGGAAATTAAAGATAGAACGATATAAGGTTAACATTATCCATGCCTTATACTCTATCTAGATATCGTGAGACAAAAGGATTATGTCATGAGCTATATTTAGGTTGTCTTGGATCATGAGCTTTCATTTAACTTGGGTAGTTGTAATGTCTTGCTAAAGGCCACTTATGATTTGTTGGAACAAATACAATTTGTAGGACCTGTAACAGGCCATTTTTAGTCGAATTAGAAAAGGGGTTTAGGAAACATAAATCTGAGGTCAGAATATTTATTTTATTATTATTTTAATGTCTACATCATGATAGTATGATTCTGTAAAAATTTTGTTATGAAATTTTATAGTTTGAATGTTTAATTTGATAAAAAGGATTAAATCGTGCAAAGTGTAAATCTTGTGTTCTATTAGCTAAAAGTGTCTAATAGCAATGGAATATTAAAGTGGAGGTCCTTATGTTGTAATTAGACCATTTATAAAGTTAGTGGACATTCTTGGACATCATTTAAGTGAATTTTAATGTTTTAACTTAAGGTTAAATAGGTAATTTGGTTATTAAAGGTAAATAAAATAAAACAAATGAAAATTTTATTCATTCATCTTCTTCATAGAAAACAATTAGGGTTGAAAAAGTCATTAAAATAGCTTGAAGCATTCAGCACCTTCCCTAGCTTGCATGTAAGTGATTTTGACTCGGTTCTTAATGATTTCTATATTTTCGGAGTCGTTGTAGCTTAATCTAGCTAGCCTAGGGACTA
The DNA here is from genome assembly GCF_025698485.1 of Gossypium arboreum. Taxonomy (NCBI): domain Eukaryota; kingdom Viridiplantae; phylum Streptophyta; class Magnoliopsida; order Malvales; family Malvaceae; genus Gossypium; species Gossypium arboreum. The sequence continues at coordinate 16,515,055 of NC_069082.1, forward strand.
ATTTGCAAAACTATTAAAGGTTTAGGGTTTTTCCATTGATGAATACATATGTATTTTGATGTTTGATGATAGAAAATGTATGCTTATTGTCAGATAAACAACATTTGTAAAGTGATTTTGATAAAATTGCTAATTAGGGATTAAATTGTGAAATGTGTAAATTTTGTGGTTAAATTATGAAATAAATGAAAAATATGGAGTGCTTTAGGACTATATGAAATTCAGCTAGCATGGGTAGGGGCCTAATTACATGAATTTGTGTTTTTATGAGATAAGGACTAAATTGTAAAAATGTTGAAATATTAGGGGCCAAAGTGTAAAACTGGTATAATGTGATTTTTCGGTTAAATTGAATGGAATTATAATTAAATAAGTTAATTTTGATACATATAGATCAAGAAAAGCGAAATTCAAATTTAGATTGGGTGAAAAACTAAGTGTTGGACTAATGGACTCATTTCATCGTTTTTGCATTCGAAGTAAGTTTGTATGTTAATAAGCATTAATATATTTGTGTTTTAAATGATTATTATTGAATTATTTTTGAAATACGATCTTGTGGGTATATTTGACGAAGATTCGACATTGAGTAATCCCGGTTGAACCTTAGCAATAGATTAGGATACGAATGACATGTCATTAGCGGTTATGTGATTTGGGTGCTGGTCCGTACATCCTATCGGTGGCTAAGTTATCCAGCATGTGTTGCGGATTCTCATCAGCTTGTGTGAGCAGCACTGTGTAGCTACGTCATGACCGTCAGCTTGTGTGAGCAGACCCATTGATAGCTCGAGAGTGAGCATTATATGTGATATGAGATTGAGATAGCTTCGGCTATGTATTGGCACTTTGGGTGCGAGATTCCCAATTATCCGATAGTATTCCAAATGGTTCAACGGGTATATCAAAGATATGGATGAGTATGAGGTCGATACGAGCTTGTACAGGTATGTATGTGAACTATACAATCATCTAATTGAAGAAGTTGATGGCAAATGTATTTAATCTTTGGATTGAGTATATATGTTTAGATATGCTTCAAGTTTGAATTGTAATATATGATGTTTATGTAATTGAATTGCTAGTTGATAAGTTTTACTTATTTAGCATACGAGCTTACTATGCTTTATAGCTTATTCTGTTTATTTTTATGTGTTTTTTAGTGTATATCGAAGCTAGCTCAGTTTTAGGAGTCATCGGAGATCTCATCACACTATCAAGCTATTACTTTGGTACTTTTGAACTTATGTTTTGGTTATATGGCATGTATAGGAATTATGGTCATTTTGGTTTATGGTTTGATAATGAATGTAGCCATTTGAATTGGTTTGTAAACGTTAAGTGTTCGGTTTTGTGTATAGCCATGAGAGTTGGCTTATTTTGGTATATTTGTTGATGTATATATATGAGCAAATGGCCTTGGTTATGCATTTGGTAATTGATACATAAATGCTTGTGGTGAATGGTTGTTTGTGAATTGACATGCTTGTGATTTAGGTAACGTGATGTATAAATGAAAGGGCATATATGAAGTTAACTAGTTAATTGGATTGAGAATGTGAATTTGGTATAGAATTGAATAGCCTAATGTGGTACTTGTGTGCCTTGTTGTTTTTGGTATGGAAATGGTATGAATTATGCTTGGTTGAGGTTGGTTGAATGCTTATTTATTCCATATTATGTGCCATTTGTGTAACGCCCCGTACTCGAGACCGTCGCCGGAGTCGAACACGAGGTGTTAACAGACTTAATTCATTACTTAAACAGCTCAAACAATTTATTTTTAAAATTTTTAGTCAATCTAGCAATCTGAGTCATAGTCACTTAAAAATTCATATCTCGAGTTAAGAAACTCGAAATCCAATTCCATAAATTTCCCTGAGACTAGACTCACATATCTATTTACTAATTTTTTTATAGAATTTTTAGTCAAGCAAATTAGTACAGTTTATTAGTTAAAATCTCCCCTGTTTCAGAGTTTGACTACTCTGACCTCTGTGTATTACGAATTAGATATCTCCCTGTACAGAGTTTCAATGACTATGCCGTTTGTTTCTAATAAAACTAGACTAAATAAGGAATCTGTACATATTAATAATGACTTCTAATTATATTTTAAAAATTTATGGTGAATTTCCAAAGTCAGAACAGGGGATCCAGAAATCGCTCTGGCCCTGTTTCACAAAAATTTAAACATCTCATAAAATATAACTCATATACCTATTTTGTCCCATCCATATGAAAATAGACTCATAATTATTCAATTCCATATTTATTCATCATCTAATTGTATCTCTACTATTTTTAATGATTTTTCAAACTCACGTCACTGCTGCTATCTGAATCTATTTTATGGTAAATTTTACCTATTTCATGGTTTCCATGAATTAGCTAGCAATTTAGCATACATAACACCAAATAGGATCATGATTAGTCATTCCAATGGCTAATCATTACCAAGCATTTCCATACCACTCAATAACCATATCATAAGACCATATACACAAAATGATTATAATGTTATACATGCCATACTCAAAATATACAAGCCATTATGCCAAGATGGTATACGGATAGTGTGAGCGTGCCTCCGACCGTTTCCGATTTCCGAGCTGGCTTGTCAACACTACATGGAATGAAAAGGAGGGAGTAAGCATAAATGCTTAGTAAGTTCACATGCAAATAGCAAGTAACATAACCATATAAGCAAACATAAAACATCATTTGCATAATCATCACCAAGACATTCATATCACATTTTCATTTATCATCTTACCATATTGTTGTTATATCGAGTTTTCAATCCGAGGGTTAGGTACATACCTGTTCAAAGTATTCATTTCACAACACCTACCAATACGTCCCTTTCATCTTGAGTATTCCTCCATTTGAGTAGAATTTTACCCGTTGAACACATCGGAATATAATTCGGATACATGGAAAGTTTGCACATAAGTGCCACATATGTAGCCAAGCTACCATGTAATCCGCCCATAAGTGAACTCGGACTCAACTCAACGAGCTCGGGTGTTCGCATCCATAAGTGAACTCGGACTCAACTCAATGAGCTCGGATGCCTAGTTACATCTCTCGAACTCGGACTCAACTCAACGAGTTCGGACATTCACATCCATAAGTGAACTCGGACTCAACTCAACGAGTTCGGATGCCCAAACATCCCAGTGGCATGTCACTTGTATCCTAATCTATTCCTAAGGCTCAAACGGGCGTTTTCCTTGATCACACATCTTTGCCATCTTCCACGGAATGTCAAAATTGATACTTCGGTGATAGTTCATACTCATCAAGTAATTCACATAATTACATATTATTCAACAATAACCACAAAGAATAATATTTCATGATAATAATCAGCATCATATCATATAAACAACATTAAATTGCTTAAAATGACAATTATGTTACTACATTTACACATGAACTTACCTCGTATGCGAAAATGGCTACTTTTACCATTTCGTCCACAACTTGGTATTTTCCCCATTTTAACCCGAATTTTAGTTTTCCTTGCTCTATCATTTAAAATATAGTCTAATTTGGACTCACATTATTCAAATTGACCCAAAATCATATTTTGGAAAAATTACAATTTTGCCCCTAAACTTTTGCATATTTACACTTTTTCCCCAAAGCTCGTAAATTAAACTTCAGCCTATTTTCTTATGTTTTATGACATGCTGATCATTTTTCCCTTCTATGGCAACATCAAATTCTCACTCTAACATGTACTTATGACTATTAGGTATTTTTACCGATTAAGCCCTTTTGCTAGTTTTCGCTTAAAACCGAGTAGCACAAGTTGTCTAACATAATTTAAAACCTCATATTCTATCATAAAACACCAAAATACACAAATTTAACCTATGGGTATTTTTCCAAATATGAACCCTAGGTTGAATTATTGCTAGCATAAGCTTAATCGAGCTACCAGGACTCCAAAAACGTAAAAATCATTAAAATGAGGCTAGAACGGACTTACAATCGAGCTTGGAAGCTTGAAAACCCTAGCCATGGTTTCTCCTTGCTATATTCGGCCATGGGGTTGAAGATGAGCAAAATTGGCTTTTAAGTTTGTATTTTAATTCATTTTACCCTAAATGACCAAAATGCCCTTACTACTAAACTTTCCAAAATTCCATCCATGTCCAATTTTGTCCATAGACTTAGAAATTGGTAAAATTTCTATTTAATACCTCCTAATTAATATTTCAAAACAATTTCATACTAGAAACTTCTAGAATGCAAGTTTTACAAATTATTCGATTTAGTCCCTAATTTCAATTTAAGCACTTTATGCATAAAATTTCTTCACGAATTTTCACACAATCATGAAATCATATCATAGACCTAAAAATAATCATAAAATCATTATTTCTATCTCGAATGTTGTGGTCACGAAACCACTATTCCGACTAGGCCCAAAATCAGGATATTACAATTTGGATTATATAGGTGTATGCTAATTTGGGTGAGAAAGATGGCTTGGTAAATAGCCTATTTTTGTCCACATAGGCAAAGACACGGGCGCGTGTCTCAGTAGTGCATGACACATGATCAGCTGACACGGCCATGTGTCCTCTAGTGTTTAATTACAAATCAAGTCAGTATGCTCCACACGACCTAACACACGGGCTTGTGACTTGGCCGTGTGGCATAAGTCAGTATACCCTACAAGTTTGGCATGACCTAACACACGGCATGGCACACAGGCATGGGATGCCATTTTGAAGGGCACACTGGTTGGTCACAAGGGCGTGTGGTTGGCCTTGTGAACCAAGTCAGAAAGTTACACAAGGTTGGATATGGGCTGGGACACGGCCTTGTGATCCCATTTCGAATGTCCACACAGCCAGTGACATGGGCGTGTGTCCTCTGTATTATGAAAAAAAATTCTAATTTTCCTAAAAATTTCCTAAGTTAACAATTTAGTCTCGAACCTCTTCTAACGCGTGTTTTGGGCCTTTTAGGCTCGTATTAGGGACTTAATGAACGATTGTGAATGACTTGTATTTGAATTTGATAATTATATGAGAAATGTATGGTTGATTGTATAATAAGTTCGGTGATGATCCGTAACCCTATTTGGGGGATAGATACACGTGAGAGTTGTTACATTTATTGGTATCAGACCTATAGTTTAGTCGATTCTCGGACTAATGTATCGTGTGTGAAAGTCTAGCTATACATGCCATTTATAACCTGAGATAGTGTGATATTTTTTGATAGTTTAAAACGTGTTTTCTTATAGTAAATTGATCCCTATTAAGCTGTGGCTAATGATGTTGAGAGTATTGCATCGGCCTCCGTTCACGGCGTAACGCAATTTGAGTCGAGACCCGTATCAAGTAGTCAGGGAGAAGAGGCCAAGGAAGCTTCTTCAAAATGATGAACAAGTGGTTTACTGAGTTTGTTCGAACTAATCCAGCTACTCAGCAACCTCCACCCCCACTTATTCCCCAACCAATCCCCGTATCTCCTGAAGGTTTGGAACCTTTACGATTGAGTAAGCCACCAGTTGATAAAATCTAAAAGTATGAGGCTGAAAAGTTTAGAGCTACAGTTGATGACGATCCTGAGATAGCCGAGTTTTGACTTAAGAATACTATTAGAGTATTTGATGAATTATCTTGCACATCAATTGAATGTGTAAAATGCATCATATCACTTCTAAGAGACACTGCATATTAGTGGTGGAATACTTTGATATCAGTAATGCTGAGAGAACGGATCACATGGGAATTCTTTCAAAGCAGAGTCGGATGTTTGTGACAGAGTATGAGAGAGAGTTTGTAAGACTTAGTAGATATGCTCGAGAATGTGTTTACCCTGAGGAAATTATGTGTCAGAGATTCAAAGACGAGTTAAATGAAGACATTGATTGTTAGTCAGGATTTTAGAGTTGAAAGAATTTGTGGTGCTAGTAGAGAGAGCTTGTAAAGCTGAAGAACTGGGCAAAGAAAAGAGAAAAGTTGATTTCGAATCTAGAGATTCGAGAAGGAGATCAATAAATAAACCCTATCAATCCTCGTCAAAGAAATCACGAGATTCGTATAGTCGTTTGAATGCTTTAGTGGGGTATTCTAATACAGATTGTGGAAGCAATATACGAGTCCTAAAGCTTAGGCTACTATAGTATCGAGTGTGGATAGTGTGAGAAACAATAATCTCGGGTGTCAATAGTATAGAAGGCAACATTTTGGAGACTGTTGGATGAATAATAAAGGTTGTTTTAAATGTGGTTTGTAAGATCACTTCATTCGGGATTATCCTAAGTTACCTGAGAAAGATAGATATCAGAATGCAAGATCGAGTAACACCACTGCTAGAGGGAGACCACCTAGAAAGACGGGAAATGTGACTAGTAGCAAAGGAATGACAAAGGACTCTGCTGTGAAATCTGAGGCTAGAGCACCAGCCAGAGCTTAAGCCATTCGCGCTTAAGAAGATGCGCCATCATTAGATGTTATCACTGGTACATTTTCTCTCTGTGACACTAATGTAATTGCCTTGATAGATCCTGGATCGACTCATTCATATGTCTGTATGAATTTAGTGTCTAGTAAAAGTTTTCCTGTTGAGTCTACTGAATTTGTGATTAAAGTATCGAACCCCTTAGGCAAGTATGTTCTAATTGATAAAGATTACAAGAATTGTTCTTTGATGACTCGGGGTTATTGTTTTCTGGCTAATTTGATGCTTTTACCATTTGATGAATTCGATGTGATTCTAGGTATGGATTGGTTGACTCTGCATGATGCCATTGTAAATTTTAGACAAAAGACTATTGAATTGAAATGTCAGAATATTGAAATCCTTAGAATTGAATCTAATGAGTCGAGTCGATTACCTATTGTGATATCATCGATGTTAGCTTAAAAATATGTGAGAAAGGTTATGATGCTTACCTTGAGTATATACTGGATACAATGGTTTCTGGATCAAAGATTGAATCAATACCAGTGGTTTGCAAATATCCGGATGTGTTTTTAGAAGAATTTCCTAGGTTACCACTGATCAGAGAGGTCGAGTTTTGCTATTGAATTAGTACCGGGAACATCACCAATATCGATAGCATTATAAAGAGTGGTCTGACAGAAATGAAAGAGTTGAAACCTCAGTTGCAAGAGTTAGCAGATAGAGGCTATATGCGACCTAGTTTTTCTCCCTAGGGTGCACCAGTGTTGTTCGTAAAGAAGAAAGATGGATCGCTGAGATTGTATATCGACTGTTGTCAGCTCAACAAGGATACAATTAAAAATAAGTATCCTTTGATGAGAATTGATGATTTGTTTGATTAGTTGAAAGGAGCAATCGTATTTTCAGATATCGATCTGAGATCTGGTTATTATCAGTTGCCAGTTAAAGATTCGAATGTACCGAAGACTACATTCAAAATAAGGTACGGGCATTATGAATTTCTTGTTCTGCCTTTCAGATTAGCTAATGCTCCTGTAGTTTTTATGGATTTGATGAATTGGATTTTTAGACCGTATCTAGACTGATTTTTTGTTGTATTCATTGATGACATTTTGATTTATTCCCGAGATGAGTTGAGCATGCTGAACATTTGAGGATCATATTACAAATATTGAGAGATAAGCAATTGTTTGTTAAATTTAGCAAATGTGAGTTTTGGCTTCGAGAAGTTGGATTTTTAGGCCATATTGTTTCAGCGGAAGGTATCCAAGTTGATCCGAGCAAGATTTTAGGAATTGTTAATTGGAAACCACCAAGAAATGTGTTAGAAGTTAGAAGTTTTCTGCGATTAGCTAGCTACTATCAGTATATTTTGAAAGAACTTTCGATGATTGCTACACCGATGACTCGATTGCTGCAGAAAGATTTGAAGTTTGAATGGTCTTAGAAATGTCAATAGAGTTTTGAACAGTTGAAAGCATTGCTAACTGAAGCACCAGTTTTAGTTTAGCCTGAGTCGAGTAAAGAGTTTGCGATTTTCAGTGGCGCGTCATTAAATGGTTTGGGATGTGTTTTGATGCAAGAAGGCAAAGTGATAGCCTATGCTTTCAGACTGTTGAAACTACATGAAAAGAATTATCTGACGCACGATTTTGAGTTGGCCGCTATTTTTTCGCATTGAAAATTTGGCGACATCATTTATTTCGTGAGAAGTGCCACTTCTTTAATGATCATAAGAGTTTGAAGTATTTAATGACTTAGAAAGACTTCAATTTATGACAATGAAGATGGCTCGAGTTGTTAAAAGACTATGAATTAGTGATTGATTATCATCCGGGGAAAGCAAATATAGTCATGGATGCTTTGAGTAGAAAATCTTTGTTTGTGTTACGAGCAATGAATAAGCAGCTAACTTTGTCTGATGATGGTACAATTTTAGCTGAGTTAAAAGCTAAACTTTTATTTCTTCAACAAATTTGAGAAGCTAAAAAATGTGATAATGAGTCGCAAGCTAAAAGAATGCAGTGCGAGTTGATTACTAATTCAAAATATTAGATCGAATCCGATTATTGTTTGATGTTCCAAAATAGAATTTGTGTACCAAAGAATTTCGAGCTTATTCAGAAAATTCTACACGAAGCACATAATGGTTGATTATTTGTTCATCCAGGAAGTACTAAAATGTACAATGATTTGAAACAATTGTATTGGTGGTTGGGCATGAAACGAGACATTTTAGAATTTGTGTTGAAATGCTTGGTTTGTCAACAAGTTAAAGCTGAACATCAAGTGCCTTCCGAACTATTACAGCCAGTGATGATACCAAAGTGGAAATGGGATAAAGTTACGATGGATTTCGTATCGGGATTACCACTGTCTTCAAAAAAGAGTGATGCTATCTGGGTTATTTTTGATCGTTTAACAAAGTTGGCACATTTCATTCCGGTACGTATAGACTTTTCGCTTGATATATTAGTTGAGTTGTACATCTCTGAGATCGTTAGATTGCACAAGGTGCCAGTTTCTATTATTTCGGATAGAGATCCGAAATTTACATCACAATTTTGAAAGAAATTACAAGAAGCTTTAGGTACGTGGTTGCACTTTAGTACTACTTTTCATCCACAAACTGACGGTCAGTCTAAGAGAGTAATTGAAATTCTCGAAGATATGCTTTGTTGCTGTGTTTTAGAATTTGAAGGCAACTGGGAGAAATATTTACCGTTGGTTGAATTTGTGTATAACAACAATTTTCAATCAAGTATAAAGATGGCACCGTATGAAGCATTGTATGGTCGCAAATGCCAAACTCCATTGCACTGGACTGAACTGAGTGAGAAAAAGATTCACGGGGTTGATTTGGTTAGAGAGACAGAAGAGAAAGTGAAAGTAATTCACGATATTTTGAAAGTAGCCTCAGATCAACATAAATCTAATGTGGATTTGAAACATAAAGACATTGAATTTCAAATCGGTGACAAAGTATTTTTTAAAGTATATCCGTGGAAGAAGATTCTTCGATTTGGTCGCAAAGGCAAATTGAGTTTCCGGTTCATTGGGCCATATGAGATTATTGAAAGAATAAGGCCAATGGTATATCGACTAGCTTTACCGTCAGAGTTAGAAAAGATCCCAAATGTGTTTCATGTTTCAATGTTGCGTCGATATAGATCAAATCTATCACACGTAATTTCTCTGACAGAGATTGGAATTCAACCTAAAATGACGTATAACGAAGAACCGATTAGAATTTTAGCTCAAGAGATTAAAGAGTTGAGAAATAAGAGTATAGATTTGGTGAAGGTTTTGTCGCAATGTCACGGGGTTGAAGAAGCTACATGAGAACCAAAGGAAGCTATGAGAAAACAGTACCCTAATATCTGTTCTAGTAAGATTTTCAGAGACAAAAATTCTTATATGGGGAGAGTTGCAACAGCCTATTTTTAGTCGAATTGAAACAGTGGTCTTGGGACCATAAATTCGAGGTAAAAATATTTATTTTATTATTATTTTAATATCTACAGCATGATAGTATGATTGTATAAAAATTTCATTAAGAAATTTTATCGTTTGAATGTTTAATTTGATAAAAAGGATTAAATCGCGTAAAGTGTAAAACGTGTGTTCTATTAGCTAAAGGTGTCTAATAGCTATGAAATATTAAAGTGGAGGTCCTTATGTGGTAATTATCCAATTTATAAAGTTAGTGGACATTCTTGGACATCATTTAAGTGAATTTTAATGTTTTAACTCAAGGTTAAATAGGTACTTTGGTTATTAAAGGTAAATTAAATAAAGAAAATGAAAATTTTATTCATTCATCTTCTTCCTAGCTGAAAATTAGGGTTGAAAAAATCCATTGCAATAGCTTGAAGCATTAGGCACCTTCCCTAGCTTGCATGTAAGTGATTTTGACTCGGTTTTTAATGATTTCTATGTTTTCGGATTCGTTGTAGCTTAATCTAGCTAGCCTAAGGACTAATTTGCAAAACTATTAAAGGTTTAGAGCTTTTCCATTGATGAATACATATTTATTTTGATGTTTGATGATAGAAAATGTATGCTTGTTGTCAGATAAACAACATTCGTAATGTAATTTTTGATAAAATTGCTAATTAGGGATTAAATTGTGAAATGTGTAAATTTTGTGGGTAAATTATGAAATAAATGAAAATTATGGACTGCTTTGGGGCTATATGAAATTCGGCTAGCATGGGTAGGGTCTTCATTGCATGAATTTCTGTTTTTATGAGATAAGGACTAAATTGCAAAAATGTTGAAATATTAGGGGAAAAAGTGTAAAGTTGCCATAATGTGATTTTTGGGTTAAATTGACTAGAATGATAATTATTAAATTGACTAGAATGATAATTAAATAAGTTACTTTTGATGGGATCAAGAAAAGTGAAATTTGTATTTAAATCGGGGGAAAACAAAGTGTTGGACTAATCGACTAGTTTCATTGTTTTTGCATTTGAGGTAAGTTCGTATGTTAATAAGCATTAATATAATTGTGTTTCAAATGCTTATCATTGAATTATTTGTGAAATACGAACTTGCGGATATATTTGACAAAGATTCAGCATTGAGAAATCCCGGTTGAACCTTAGGAATAGATTAGGATACAAACGACATGTCGTTAGGGGTTATGTGAATTGGGTGCTGGTCCTTACATCCTATCGGTGGCTGAGTTATTCGGCATGTGTTGCGGATTCTCATCAACTTGTGTGAGCAGCATCATGTAGCTACCTCATGACCGTTAGCTTGTATGATCAGACCCGTTGATAGCTTGAGAGTGAGCATTATATGTGATATGAGATTGAGATAGCTTCGTCTATGTATTAGCACTTTGGGTGTGAGATTCCCAAGTATCCAATAGTATTCCAAATGGTTCAAAGGGTATATCAAAGATATGGATGAGTATGAGGTCAATACGAGCTTGTACAGGTGTGTATATGAACTATACAATCATCAAATCAAAGAAGTTTGTAACACCGCTCACCTGTATTTAACGCTGGAATAGGCTTACGGAGCATTATCAGACTTATAACACATTTAAACATACATTTCACATACATTTTTTTAACTTCATGTAATCATCATTCAACATTAATCACATTATCCCTAATACGAGCCTATGAGACCTAAAACATGCATTCAGGGTGGTTCAGGACTAAACTGATAACTCAAGAAATTTTTACAAAACTTAAAAAAATTTTCAAACTACAGGGGACACAAGCTCGTGTGGCCTGGCTGTGTGTCTCACATAGCCAAGGACACGTCCATGTCACATGCGTTGCGGACATTCAAAATGGAACCACAAGGCCATGTCTTGGCACATGTAACTCTCTGACTTGGATCACACGGCCAACACACATGCCCGTGTGCCCTAAGAAATGCCCACACACGCTCGTGTGCCAGGCTGTGTGCTAGGCCGTGCCAATCCTGTATGGTATACTGACTTGTTCCATAAGGCCAAGTCACACGCTTGTGTTCTTGGCCGTGTGGAGCATATTGACTTGAATTATAATTTAACAACAGGGAGGGGACACCGTGTATCACACACGGCCATGTAACCTGACCGTGTATCACACACGGCTGAGACACACACCCATGTAGACAAAAATAGGCTATTTACCAAGGCATTTTGTCACACAATTTGCATAGACCTGCACCAAACCAAATGGCACCAAAACATGTCATAAAAAGGCATTCAAACCAACTAAATCAAGCCTAATTCATACTAGTTCTATACCATCATCCACAATACACACAAGTAACAGAATAGGCCATTCCATTTACACCAAATTCAGATTCACAATTCAACTAAATTGACACTTTCAAACATGCATCATTTTGTCCAAACTCACAAGCATATAACTTTTCAAATATCAACCATTCACCACAAGCATTAATATAGCAATTATCAACACAAGGCAAAGGCCATTTGCATATATATTTACACAACCAAATCAACCAAAATAAGCAAACTCTCATGGCCATACACAAAACCAAATACTTAACATTTACAAGCCATTTCAAATGACCAAATTCATTACCAAACTATATATTAAAATTACCATAATCCTATACATGCCATATATCCGAAAACATAGATTCAAAAGTACCAAAGTGATAGTTGGATAGTGTGATGAAGTCTCCAACGATTCCCAAATCCGAGCTAGCTTTGGTTTCACTAGAAAACACAAAAAAATAAACAACGTAAGCTACAAAGCTTAGTAAATTCGTATAGCAATAAACTTAACTTACCAAATATGCAAAATTAAAGCAATTTAAAACATATCATGACATATCTTATTTTAAACCATCAACCAACCAAAATTTTCATTCACAAGGTTACATATAAATTTCACAGGTTTCTTCGATTCAATGTTTGTACGGTTTATGTACATACCTGTACCATCTCGTATCAATTACATATTTATCCACATCATGGATATACCCATTGAACCATTCAAAATACTACCGGATACTCGAGAATCTCACACCCTATGTGCCACATACATAGCTGAAGCTATCTCAAACTTGTATCACATATAATGCTCACTCTTGAGCTATCAACGAGTCTGCTCACACAAGCTGACAGTCATGACGAAGCTACACGGTGCTGCTCACATAATCTGATGAAAATTCACAGTACATGCCGGATAACTTAGCCACCGATGGGACGTACGGACCAGCACCCAAATCACATAATCCTTAATGACATGTCATTTGTATCCTAATCTATTACTAAGGTTCAACCGAGATTTCTCATTTGTCAAATCTTCGTCGAATCATATCCACAACGTCGTATTCATAATTTATGCAATATCAAAGCATTTAAAACACAAAAAATAATAATGGTTATTATATAAGAACTTACGTTGAATGTAAAAACGATGAAACGAGTCGATTAGTCCAAAACCTTGTTATTTCCCCGATCTAAATTCGTATTTTGCTTTTCCTGATGTAAATGTAATCAAAATTAACTTATTTAATTATCACTCTATTCAATTTAGTCCAAAATACACATTAAGGCAACACTACACTTTTGCTCCTAAAATTTCAACATTTTTACAATTTAGTCCTCATCTCATAAAAATACAAATTCATCCAATTCAAGCTAAATCCATGCTAGCCAAATTTCAATTAGGTCCCTAACAGCCCACATTTTTCATGTATTTGACAATTTAACCATGAATTTTACACATTTTACAATTTAATCCCTATTTGGACATTTTACTAAAAATCACTTAACAAAAGTTATTTATCTAACAATAAGCATACATTTTCTACAATTAAACATCAAAATACACATAGATTCATCAATAGAATAACCCTAAACCTTTAAAAATTTTGCAAAATAGTCCCTGGGCTAGCTAGATTAAGCTGCAATGATCTCAAAAAACATAAAAATCATTAAAAACAGGACAAAACGAACTTACAATTAAACCATGAAGTGGTCGAATGTTGAAACCCTAGAAATGGATTATCTTCAATCAAAATTTGGTGGAAGAAGGTGACTCAAAGATGATACAATTTGTTGTTTTTATTTAATTTACCTTAATTACCAAATTTCAAAATTAACCTTCTTATATAATCATTTTAAACATCCATTTTAAGCCCATAAATGTCCATTAACATTAAAAATATACTAATTAGTACATAAGGGCCTCCAATATATAATTTCATAGCCATTTAATACCTTTAACTAATAGAACAGAAGTTTTACACTTTACGCGATTTAGTCCTTTTCATCGAATTAAGCATTCAAACAATAAAATTTCTTAACAGAATTTTCACACAATCACATTATCATGTTGTAAAAATTAAAATAATAATAAAATAATTATATTGACTTTGGATTTGTGGTCTCAAAATCATTATTTTGATTTGACTAAAAACGGGCTATTACAAAGTTGATGGCAAATGTGTTTAATATTTGGATTGAATATATATGTTTAGATATGCTTCATGTTTGAATTGTAATATATGATGTTTATGTTACTGAATTGTTGGTTGATAAGTTTTACTTATTTAGCATGCGAGCTTACTAAGCTTTATAGCTGACTCTGTTTATTGTTCCATTTTTTTAGTAAATATCAAAGCTCGCTCAATTTTGGGAGCCATTGGAGATCTCATCACACTATCAAGCTATCACTTTGGTACTTTTGAACTTATGTTTTGGTTATATGGCATGTATAGGAGTTATGGTCATTTTGGTTTATGGTTTGGTAATGAATTTAACCATTTGAATTGGTTTGTAAATGTTAAGTGTTTGGTTTTGTGTATGGCCATGAGAGTTGGCTTATTTTGGTATATTTAGTGATGTATATATATGAGCAAATGGCCTTGGTTATGCATTTGGTAATTGATATATAAATGCTTGTGGTGAATGGTTGTTTGTGAATTGGTATGCTTGTGATTTAGGTAAAGTGATGTATAAATGAAAGTGCATATATGAAGTTAACTAGTTAAGTGAATTGAGAATGTGTATTTGGTATAGAATTGAATAGCCTAATGTGGTACTTGTGTGCCTTGTTGTTTTGGGTATGGAAATGGTATGAATTATGCTTGGTTGAGGTTGGTTGAATGCTTATTTATACCATATTATGTGTCATTTGGATTATATAGGTGTATGCTAATTTGGGTGAGAAAGATGGCTTGGTAAATAGCCTATTTTTGTCCACACGGACAGAGACACGGGCCTGTGTCTCAACCGTATGTGACACATGGTCAAGTGACACGGTCGTGTCTCCCTTAGTATTTAATTAGAAAAGAAGTCAGTATACTCTACACGGGCTAGCACACGAGCATGTGACTTGGTCGTGTGGCATAAGTCCGTATACCCTACAGGGTTGGCCTGGCCTAGCACACGGCCCAGAATACGGGAGTGTGAGGCCATTTCGAATGGCACACCGGTTGGTCAGACGGGCATGTGGTTGGTCGTGTGACCCAAGTCAGAGAGTTACACGGGGTCAGACATGGGTTGGGACACGACCATATGATCCCATTTTGAATGTCCACACGACCTGTGACACGGGCGTGTCTTTGGCCATGTGAGACACATGGCTGGGCCACATGGGCTTGTGTCCCCTGTATTTTGAAAATAATTTCTAAGTTTTCTAAAAATTTCCTGAGTTATCCATTTAGTCCCGAACCTCTTCTAAAGCATGTTTTGGGTCTCGTAGGCTCATCTTAGGGACTTGATGAATAATTTTGAGTGACTTGTATTTGAATTTTATAATTATAGAGAAATGTATGTTTGATCCGTAACCCTATTCTGGCAACGGATACGGGTGAGGGGTGTTACAGGACGAAATATGATTTAGGCCTAATGCTAAAGTTAATTGAACCTATAGGATCATACACGAAGAATGAACAAGAATGGTTAAGTTTATCACTCTCTTCAAGTAATTTAAAATGATAAGATTATTTTAAATTATGAGTAATAATCAGTTATTATTGTGATTCCAATTCAGTTTTGGAAATTTAAATTAGTAGCCAAAATGATAACAAATAGTAATTTTGTTACTATTTCCTATTAAATTCGGAAATAATAATAAACAAGATAAAAGGAGATTTGATATATTCCTTATCGATAAGGAAATAGAATTTAATTATTATTTAAAAGAGTTTTAGATAAATAATAATTAAAATTCAAAAGCAAAAGGATTTGATATATTCCTTATCAAATAAGGAAATAGAATATAGTTATTATTTAAAAGAGTTTTAGATAAATAATAATTATATTATTTAAAATATGTTTAGATAAATAATAATTGAAACATAATTTAATTATTATTATTCAAAAGAGTTTTAAATAAAAGATAATTAAATAGAATTTAAATTATTATTTAAACAAGTTTTAAAAAATTCAAGTTAAAATCTGATATTCCTTATCAGATAGGGAAAGAGATTTTAAATTATTTAAAAGAATTTTAAATATATATACAATTTGAAATCCAGTTTTACCCAACCCTATATATATGTGATATACGTACACTTCTCCAATAATACAAGTTTTTGGCTATTCGTCGTTTGAGAGAATAAATCAAAAATGTTTTGAGAAAACGAAGTTGGAACTAGCATTCTATTCGACCATTCATTGTTCATTCGAGAGTGGATACTTGTAGAGGGAGGTCGTATTCCAACAATGCATCACCTTTGGAGATTCAATTCAAATCAAGTGTTAGTATCTAGAAGTTTAACAAAATAAGGTAATTTTTGTTATTCCCTTTTTGATTTGTACGTATTGCATGAGATCCTTGGCAATTCATGGGATATCAATTTTATTTTTTGTCGTGTTATGTTCATATGAGATTCGAACCTTATCCCATATCCCAATAGTGGTATCAAAACGTATTGCTTTATGTATTTATCGTGCTTGCGCTATGTTTGAATCACATAATGTTGTTGTATGTAATGTTGCCTATTGCATGGTGTATAGTATGTCCTTTTAGGTTTATGTGAATGGCATATTCTTTTGTTATTATTTTACAAGGGGTTATAATTTTTAAATACGGCCTGCGTGTCATTTTATTTCATTGTAATTTTATTTCTCTAGTAGAATTAAATTTTATTATAATATAACAAGAAGGCGTTATAGGCCTCTTTGGAGTCATGCCACCTGACCATGATAATGGAGGAGTTAAATGACTATACACAGGTTGGTGGTCCAAGGCGATGCCGTAAAGATGCTTATTACCTTGGGTTAGCTTTAAATTTTCATATTTTATTATGAACATCAATTTAGATTAAGGCCATACTATGTCACGTTTATTTTAATGCATATATGTGATGCTATGAATATGGAATGCCTTGGATGATATCTATTAGTATGTGATACTCATATTTTGTTAAGACATATATACTAAATATTAAAATCAACAAAGATTCCTCGCATAAAATTTTAAGTTTATATGTTATCCATTTTAGAATACTTGTCAACGCTTTTATCATTTTAATGTGGGTTCTACCAAAGTAGGAGTACATTAGGTTATATTAGTGAGACAAGATGGATAATGGTACTACTCATATGTTTAAAGTGGTTTAACTTAATTAGGCCATCAAAATGGTTTTGGGCCTAAAGACATAAGATGAGATTTAAACATGTCGGGACATATGATGTCAAAAATCTCATAGATTTCTAAGAGTTACATGAAATGTAATTGGTAAGAGTTACCTACCTAAATAACTTAACTTTAATGTCATGCCAAAGCTAAATTAAAGTTGAGTGAAATATGGATGTTAGGCTCACTAAATTCATATGATTATTCTTGAGGGTTATTGATTTAGTGGAAGCTTTTCATTTATCAAAATTCCTATTAAACTTTGCATTTTATTGTACATTACCAACAATAATAATTCTACTATGTCACTGCGATCGGTCCTTGAGAAGGACAAACTTACTAGGACTAACTTCCTTGACTAGTATCGAAATTTGAGAATTGTTCTCAAATAAAAAAAAAGAAGCTTTATGTCCTGGATGAACCTCACCCCAGGGAACTAGCTGAGAATGCTACTAGAACTAAAAAGAATGCTTATGAGAGTAATAAAAAATAATTTATTGATGTCGCATGCATGATGCTAGCTACCATGAGTTTTGAACTTCAAAAGAATCTTGAACACATGGATGCTTAGGATATGATTTACAATCTAAAGGAAATGTTCCAGTAACAGGCAAGGCAAGAAAGGTGTGACACTTCCAAGGCATTGTATTCTTATAAGATGAGTGAGGGTGTTTCAGTTAGCGCTCATGTCCTAAAGATGAAAGGCTATATTGATCACCTTAATAGAATTGGATTTCCATTAAGCCATGAGTTGGCAATTGATTTGATCCTAAATTTACTGCCTAAAAGTTATGGCCAAATTTTCATGAACTACAACATGAATGAGATGGACAAATCAATTCCTGAGCTGTATATGATTCTTAAAACTAGTGATTAGAATATCAAGTCCAAGTCTAATCATGTACTAATGGTTTAAAAGGAAAAGGAACTCAATAAAAGAGGAAAAGGAATTGGCAAGGGAAAGGGAAAGGCTAGAAAGTCCAATGCCTACCCCAAGCCCAAACCTTAACCCAAGGCTAAACCCCCTAAGGAGGGTGTTTGCTTCTTTTGCAATGATCCTGGTCATTGGAAAAGAAACTACAAACTATATTTGGAGGATCTAAAAAAAAAGACGACTGGTGAAACCGGCTCTTCAGGTATTTATGTTATACATGTTAATTTTTCTCCTTCACGTTCCTGGGTATTAGATACTAGATGTCGATCTCACATTTGTACAAATGTGTAGGGACTTATAAGGAGTAGAAAACTGAAGAAAGGTAAAGTTGACCTATGATTAAGCAATAGAACAAGATTGTTGTGTTAGCTCTAGGCAATTATGAACTTACATTGCCTAGTGGGCTTTTGTTAGATTTGAACAATAACTTTTATGTTCCTACTATAAGTAAGAATACCATTTTAGTTTCTTTTTTGGATAATGAAGGTTTTTTTTTTATTATTAAGAATAATAATTTTTATTATGAAGACATGTTCTATGCAAATACCGGTTTACAAGATGGTCTTTATATTTTGAATCTTCAAAAATCAAACAATTCTTCAATCCATAACATAAATACAAAGAGATTTAAGTCTAACTATATAAATCTAACCTACCTTTGGCATTGTCGCGTTGGCCATATAAATGAGAAATACATTGCAAAACTCCATCAAGATATAATTTTGAATTCATTTGATTTTGAATCATATGGTACTTATGAATCTTGTTTATTAGGTAAGATGAAAAAGAATCTTTTTTCTAGACACAGAGAAAGGGCCAATGAATTATTAGGCTTAATACATATAGATGTATGTGGACCATTCAGTTCAATAGCTAGTGGAGGTTACAAGTACTTTATTACATTTACTGATAACTTCAGTAGATATGGTTATGTCTACCTGATGAGACATAAATTGAATCATTTGAAGTATTCAAATCCTTTCAAAATGAAGCACAAAATAATAAAAGCCTTTTGATCTGATTGAGGTGGAGAATGTTTGAGCCAAGAGTTTGATGACCATCTTAGAAAGTGTGAAATTATTTCACAATTAACTCCTCTAGAACACCACAATAGAATGGTGTGTCGGAAAGGAAGAATCGAACCTTATTAGATATAGTTCGATCTATGATGAATTTGACAAATCTTTCGCTTACCTTTTGGGGTTATGCACTTAAAATAGCTAAATTCACACTAAATTGAGTTCCTTCCAAAGCAATTGAAAAAACACCATATAAGATGTGGTCTAGTAAGAAGCCCAACTTGTCTTTGCTTATGCTTTGGGGTTGTGAGGCTTATGTGAAACGTCTAGTTTCTAATAAGCTGAAGCCCAAATTAGACAAATGTCTTTTTGTAGGGTATCCTAGAGAAACTAAGCGATACCACTTTTACAATCCCACTAAGAATAAAGTATTTGTCACTCAGAATGGTGTTCTCCTAAAAAAGGAATTGATTACTAAAGGAACCAATGGGAGCAAGATACAACTCGTAGAAGTTCAAGAACCACCAAATTACATTGAACCACCTTTGGATACTTAGAGTCAACAAACCATTGTTGACACTTCTCTAGTAACACAAGTATTATTTTAGATATGATAGGACACATCATGAGATTGAGATATATGGATTTATTGTGACTAATAACCATGATGTAATGTTAGTAGATCAAGATGAACCTAGTAACTATCAAAAGGCTATGTCAGATCTAAACTTTAAGAAATGGTTGGAAGCCATCAAGTTTGAAATGTAATCCATGTATGATAATTAGGTATGGACCTTGGTTGATCCACCTAAAGGTACAAAGAGCATTAGGTGCAAATGGGTTTTCAAGAAGAAAACTAACATGGATGGCAAAGTGCATACTTACAAAGCAACGTTAGTTGCAAGAGGCTATGTCAGATCTGGACTCTAAGAAATGGTTGGAGGCCATGAAGCCTGGAAAGCAATCCATGTATGATAATCAAGTATGGACCTTGATTGATCCACCTAAAGGTACAAACACCATTAGGTGCAAATCTGTTTTCAAGAAGGAAACTGACATGAATGGTAAAGTGCGTACTTACAAAGCAAGGTTAGTTGCAAAAGGTTTCAAACAAACTCACGGTCTAGACTCTGATGAAACTTTTTCACCTGCACCCATGCTTAAGTCTATCAGAATCCTCATTGCCATTGCTACATATTATGACTATGAGATTTGGAAAATGGATGTCAAAATTGAGGATGTGTACATGACACAACTCGTGTGCTTTGTACAACCAGAGAATTTTGGTAAAGTATGCAAGCTTCAAAGATCCATTTATGGTTTGAAGCAGGCTTCATGGAGTTGGAATCTTCATTTTGATGAATTAATCAAAGAGCCTGTATTTATCAAAAATGAAGATGAACCTTGTGTTTACAAGAAAAATAGTGGGAGCCCAGTTGCATTTTTAGTATTATAT
Organism: Gossypium arboreum; assembly: GCF_025698485.1. Taxonomy (NCBI): domain Eukaryota; kingdom Viridiplantae; phylum Streptophyta; class Magnoliopsida; order Malvales; family Malvaceae; genus Gossypium; species Gossypium arboreum. The sequence goes on from NC_069082.1 coordinate 16,535,977, forward strand.
GTTGATGACATTTTACTCATTGGGAATAACATTCCTACCTTGTTGAATATCAAGTCTTGGTTAGGGAAGTATTTCTCAATGAAAGACTTAGGTGACCAGCCTACACCCTTGGGATAAAGATCCATAGAGATAGATCTAAAAGGTTGATTGGTCTAAGTCAAAATGCTTACATAGACAAAGTACTGAAAAGGTTCAATATACAAGATACCAAGAGAGGATTCTTCCCTATGTCTCATGGTATTAATCTTAGCAAGAATCAGTGTCCTAGCGCAAAAGATAAGCGAGACAGCATGAGTAAAATTCCTTATACTTCAATAGTAGGATCCATCATGTATGCCATGTTATGCACTAGACCAGATGTCTCTTATGCTTTAAGCATAACGAGTAAATACTAATCAGATTCTGGTGAGAGTCATTTGACAGTTGTAAAGAACATACTTGAGTACTTAAGAAGATCCAAAGATATGTTATTGGTGTATGGCATTTTGGAAGATGATCTAGTTGTAAACAGTTACACAGATGCAAGCTTTCAAGCCGAAAAAGATGATTTCCTATTGCAATCAGGATATGTGTTTGGATCAAGTTGGAAAAGTTCAAAGCAAAGCACTATTGTTGTTTCTACAACTGAAGTTGAATACATAGCAACATCTGATACAGCAAAGGAAGTAGTTTGGATCAAGAAGTTCATTAGTGACCTTGGAGTGGTTCCTAGAATCACAAATCCTATTGATGTTTATTGTGACAACAATGGTTCTATTTCACAAGCTAAGAACCTAGATCACATCAGCAATCCAAACACATTATAAGCCTTTATCATCTCCTTTGAGAAATCATTGAGAGAGGTGGTGTTAAGATATGCAAAATTCCAACAAATGACAATGTTGTTGATCAATTGACTAAGCCTTTGCTAGAAGCAAAGCAAGATTGTCATGCTAGGTTCATAAGTATGAGATACATTAATAATTATGCCTAGTGCAAGTGGGAGATTGCTAGTAATAGTGCCCTAGGACAATTGTATGGACGATTTATTTTGATTAAACTATTTTTTATTATTATAATTTGCATGCTTAATATATAATAATATCCTTGAATAATTTTATTCAAATTGTCCCTAATCAATCATTATTGTGGGAACAACAATGAATAAAGATTAGTATGGAATATGATAGATATTCATGTGATGAATATGTGTTTGAGAAACAAACCATATTCATATGTATATGTTGAGAATTAATATTGGACCAACTGGTTTTGAGATTAATACATGGATCAAAATCATAAATTAAATCTCTAAACAGTTGTGTCATTAAATCCCTAGACCTGAAATCACTATAGTTCTCAACATGAGGAATATTATGTTTTGACATAATCAAATGTTGTCTTAACCGAATATATAACACCCCTAACCCGTATCCGTCGGACTAGGGTTAAAGGTGTTACCAGACAAATTGGAACATTTTACAAACAATTCATATACATTATCCACAATCATAATCAAACATTACATAGAGTCCCTTATATAGGTCATCGAGACCTTAAACATGCTTTAGAAATAGGTTGGGACTAAACCGAGCTCATACAAAATTTTCAAAACTTAAACATTTTTCAAAATTCTATAGGCTACACGCCCGTGTGAATAGGCCATGTGTCACACACAGCTTTAGACATGCCCATGTGTCTAGGCCGTGTCAAAACAGGGCATATATACTGACTTGTCCACACGGCCACAAGATACGCCTATGTGCCAGGCCATGTGAAAAATAAGGGAGGCTACTGTCTTGGCCACATGGTTGACCATACGCCCGTGTGTCTAGCCTGTGGTCAAAATTGACTTGGCCACACGACCTAGCACACGCCCATGTGTGCGACCGTTTGGTCTGCCCAGGCTCATTTCAAAATGCCTCTCGAGCAACACGGCTAAGACACACGCCCGTGTCTCTACCCGTGTGAGCAAAAATAGGCTATTTACAAGGCCAAAATGCCACCCATTAAGGTTCTTCCCTACAAGAATCAAAACCACAACAATTTATACCAAATTCTCAACCAAATCATACACCATTCATTCCATTACATTATCAACAAATTCCATTCACAATTCACCAACCAAATCATACCAAATCTATACCAAAATCATACCAAAGCATATGTTTCAATACTTCAATTTTACATCATTCAATCTCATGACCAAAACTTACCACTCTCTCAAATAAACATATACCAATACTTACGAAAATGACCAATTTCTATAGCCATTCAAAACACATCATATTAATCATATTGCATCACATATTTCATACCAAGAACTCATTCGTATACACAATCATAATCAAGCGAAATCACATAGCTAGATATATACATCACAAAACATATTCACATACTTCTAGCCTATACATGGCATACTTCAATATTTATACTTTCAAAAGGTACCAAAATAGAGTTGATAGTTTGGTGAAGATCCTCAATGATCCCTGAGCTCCCAGTAGCTTTGATAACTATAAAACAATTCAAACACACACAAAGTAAGCCTTCAAAAGCTTAGTAAGCCATATACAAATAAACTTAACAAATAACATCAATTCATTCATACAATTTAAGGCAAAATACATTCACTTAGCCATATATCTCTTATATTTCATTTGAACATGATTCACATATACATATCATAACTCATTTTCATAGAAACTAATACTTATATCATATATTCACCAATGTACATATACTTACCTTTCATTCTCAAACATGGTACACAATTCAAACGTACCTGAGCCGGATACAAATTCACATAGTCATCTATTTTCTTAGAATGCCCATTGAACCGTTTGGAATCATAAGGATCTGCGGATAGCTTGGAAAGCTCGTACAATGCCAACGTCCCAGATGTGGTCTTACATTTAATCAAATATCGATGCAACTGTCCCAGACAGGGTCTTACACAAAATCAAATATGATGTCAACGTCCTAGAAGTGGTCTTACACGTAAATCATAAGTCGATGCCAATGTCCCAGATGTGGTCTTACACGATAACACATATCGGATCCTATGTCATGACATACGTATCCAAACTATTCTTATGGTTCGTACGGGGCTTTTTGAATGTCGAAACTTTGTTGATACTTTCTCGGATATCTCATGCTCAACTCATATAATCATTTAACATTGTTCAATAATATATAAACATTAATAATTCAATTCAAAACACATTTTTTCTATATTGACTTACCTCGTACTGATTCGGATAGACGGAATCGGCTACTCAACGACTTTTAACTTTCCTCGATCTAATTTCATTTTCTTTAATTCTTAATCTATACAAATTCAAATTTAACTCTTACAAACAAGAACCAGGCTAGGCTACTCCTCTTCCCCTTTCTGAATCAACTTGTCCTTTTATTCACCAAATCATTCAAATCAATCCACAAACACACATTTAGGGCATTTTACAAATTAGCCCTCATATTTTCATATTTTGATAATTTAGTCCCTAATCACAAAAATCACAAAATACACAAAATTTGCATATACTTATGCTTAGCCGAATATTCATAGCACTCATACAAGTCCACATATTTCATTTATTTCACATTTTAGTCCCTCAATTTAAAATTTTCACAATTTAGCCCAAATTACTCAAATTCATCAAAAAATTCAAAGATAAAACTTTTTAATCTAAGACATATCCTTAATATACTATCATTAAACTTCATAAAGCTCATAGTTTCATCAATGGCATAACTTAAAATCATAAAAAAATCAAAAATTGGGACATGGGCTTGATAGTATATAAAGCAACGATTACAAAAATGTAGAAATTATCAAAAACTGAACATAAACCATACCTTAATCAAAGAAGACAAGGATGAACCCTAGATCACCTTTTTCTTTCTTATTTCTTTTTATTTTCGGCAATATGAGATGTTAATTGTGTAATAGCTTGATTTTAGGGCTAGTCAGAATAGTGGTCCCGGGGCCACAAATCCGAAGTTAGAGAAATTATTTTATTATCATTTTGGAGTCATAGCATGTTTATAATAGTATATGAAAATTTTGGTAAGTTAATTTTGACGTTTGTGAGCCCAATTACGAAAAAGGACTAAATCGCATAAAGTGCAAAAGTCCTAAATTGATAGGTAAAGGTGTCAAATAGTTAGAGAACCAAAATTGGGGGTCTTTGAAGGAAAGTGGACCCTTAGACAATAGCTTGACCGGCCATGGGAGACAAATTGGAGAGAAGGTTAAAATTAGGTGAAGCTTAGGTCACCAATTTTGACTAGTTGTCTTTTTAATAAAACAAAAAGGAAAAGCTATCATCTTTTCTCTCTTCTTAGCCGAAAATATTAGCCATTGTAGGGGTTTGAATGCTTCAAAAATTTCAGCAACTTTGAGCCCTCTCAAGTAAGTTATTTTGATAGCTTTTCTTAATGATTTTGACATTTTTTAGACCCTAAAAGCATAAGCTTTCAAATGAGGGGTATATCTTGCAAAATGGTTGAAGGTATAAGGTTTTTCCATGAGAGAATTTAGAGTGTTTTCTAAAATTTTATGGAAGAATATGAGTCTTAGTTGTGTAATAGACAACTTTTGTGAAAGGTGTTACCATGAAAACACCAAAAGGGACCATTTTGCATGAGTTGTAAAATGAATGATAAATGTGTGAAATAGAGAGAATTTGGGGTTGCAATAAGAGTAAAAAGAGTACAGCTAGGCGCAGCATGCGAACAAATTCGATAAAAATTGATTTTTGAGCATAGGGGTGAAATGGTCATTTTGCCAAAGTTTAGGGGCAAAATGGTCATTTTACTAAAGATGTGAATTTTTAATTGCTTAAATTTACTTAGTGATTAAATGAGCGCGTTTTGCTATTATAGTTCAAGAAATACCGAATTCGAACCTAAACCGGGGGAAAGCCAAGCAAATCGACTAAATTGACTAGTTGCCACATTTTGTAATTTAAGGTAAATTGTATGTAAATAATGCAACTACATTACTAATGTATGTGTTGAATTATATTTGAATTAATATAGCATGAATTTCTTAATTGTGGAATTGAGATGGTATGATGATAATAGAGATAGTAGAGTCCCTGTTTGAACCTAGGAAATAAATAGGATAGTCATGCCGTGACATATGGGTTATTGTTGGCTAGTGTAAGACATGTCTGGAACATGCATCAGCCTTGAGACATAAGCCAGTGAAAGACATGTCTGAGACATACATCGACTACAAGATGATAGTCAATGTAAGACCATGTCTAGTACATGGCATTGACTTGAGATATGAGCCAGTGTAAGACCATGTCTGGGACATGGCTTCGACACCTTACCCACATTTGAGGCTAAATGAATATCCAGTAGTGTTCCAAATGGTTCAATGGTGAACGTTATGTTCTTAAGCTAATGAGGAAAGAATAACCGTGTTGTGAGTGGTACATGTACCTAATTGGTACGTTTGAGATATGAGCTCATTGAACAATATGTGACTAGTATGGATGGTCATGAGTAAGTTATGCTTATGCCTGCCTTGGTATCATGAGCATGTGCATCATTAATAAAATGTTGTTATTGTGTACTTATATGCAACTTACTAAACTTTTATGCTTACTCCCTTTCCTTTCCATTTCCTTTCAGTGCCGCCTAGCTAGCTCAAGGCTCACCGGAAGTCAAAGATATTGATCACACTATCAACCGAAGCATTCGGTATAGTTGGATTTATATTTTTAATTATGGCATGTATAGGACTTATTGTAACATCCCGAAATAGGGCCTAAATGGAATAGTGGTTGCGAAACCACAAATCTGAGGTAGAAAATTTATTTTATTATTATTTTGAGGTTCATGATATGATTGCATGATTGTGTGAAAGTTTCGTGATGAAATTCTATGCATAAAGTGCTTAAGTTGAGATTAGTGACTAAATCGAATAATTTGCAAAACTTGCATTCTAGAAGTTTTTAGTATGAAATTGCTTTGGAATATTAATGAGGAGGTCTTAAATAGAAATTTGACCAATTTCTAAGTCTATGGACAAAAACTGGACATGGATGGAATTTTTGGAAACTTTAGTAGTAAGGGCATTTTGGTCATTTAGTTATTAAAATGAATGAAAAACAAAATTAAAAGCCAATTTTTGTCCATCTTCTTCATTAGGACGAAATTTCAAGGGTTCTCCATAGCTAGGGTTTGTTTCAAGCTTTCAAACTCCATAGTAAGTGATTCCAAGCCCCGTTTTTAATGATCTTTACGTTTTTGGAGTTAGATAACTTGATTAAGCTTATTCTAGCAATAATTCAACCTAGGGTTCATATTTGGAAAAATACCCATAGGTGAAATTTGTGTATTTTGGTGTTTTATGATAGAATATGAGGTTTTCAATTATGTTAGAAAACTTGTGCTACTCGGTTTTAAGTGAAAACGAGTAAAAGGGTTTAATCGGTAAAAATACCTAATAGTCATAAGTACATGTTAGAGTGTGAATTTGATGTTGTCATAGAAGAGAAAAATGATCAGCATGTCATAAAACATAAGAAAATAGGATGAAGTTTAATTTACGAGACTTGGGGCAAAAGTGCAAATATGTGAAAGTTTAGGGGCAAAAATGTAATTTTGCCAAATTTTGGGTCAAGGACTGTTTTAATAAATGTGAGTATTAAATAAGCTAATTTTTTATTATAGATCAAGAACAACAAAATCCGGAGTTAGACCGGGGAAAGACAAAGATAGTGGGCTAAATCGATATAGTTGATCGTATTTTGTTTCGAGGTAAGTTTGCGGTAAATAAATGCAATATTCTATTATTTTATTTTAATTTTGTTAATTTCTAGCATGTGTATATTTATTTTATGAAATTATTCAAAGAAGACTTAAGCATGAATTGACGGAGAAGAAATTTCAGAAAGTCCCGGTTGAACCTTAGGAATGTGTAGGATACAAATGTCATGACATTAGGGTTTAAGGATACCGTGTAAGCCATGCCATGGCATGGCAATTGGTAAGGTTTCTAAGGCAAGGAAATCATGTAAGAACATGTCAAGACATGGCATTGATAAGTTACTATAAGGCAAAGGTCTCATGTAAGACCACGCCAAGGCATGGCATTAGTGAGTTCATAAGGCAAGGCTACCATGTAAGACCATGTCAGGACATGGCAATGGTAAGTTTCAAAAGGATACCACGTAAGACCATGACAAGTCATGGTAATGGTAAGGTACCCGCGTATCCTTAATATTCCAAGTGGTTCAACGGGAAAATTTAAAGAGAATATCAAGGTAAGGTAAGGTAAGACGAGTTATACTAAAAAGGTAAGACAAGTTCGTGCTAGAAGAGTAAAGGTAAGTACATAATGTCCATGTATGCTTGATAAGGAAAAAGGTAAGTAAAATGTATTAATAAATTTGATTAAGTAAGTAAGTATTTTAAGTAAGTGAGTAAGTGAAGAAGTTTTAAATATGTCTATGACAATTAATGAAGTTGCATTAAGTAGTATCATGCCAAGTAGTAAGATAATTCTTATGAATGTTGTTATTTATTTGCATGAAAACTTACTAAGCTTAATGCTTACCCCTTTTATTTTCCTTCTTTTTATAGTTTTTTCAAGCTAACTCGGGGATCGTAAAGTACGTCGGAGGTCCGGGCACACTATCACGAGGATTATTTTGGTATAGCTAGACGTTTCATTTTGAGTATGGCATGTATAGCATCGTAGCCATTTTGTGTGTATGATCTTATGATATGACTAATGATTGGTATGTAAATGCTTGATAATGATTAGCTGTTGGAATGGCTAATCAAAGACATGTTTGGTGCTATCTATGCCTAAATGCTAGTTATTCCATGGAAATCATGAAAATGTGAAATTAGCACAAAGCAGAATCAGACGATAGCGATGGACGTGAATCGAAAAATCACTAAAAATAGTAGAAATGGAATTAAATGATGAATAAGTCATGAAATCAAATATTATTATGTCTATTTTCAAATGGAAGAAACAAAATAGGTAAATGAGATATATTTTATGAGATATTTAAATTTTTTGTGAAACAGGGCCAGAGTGATTTCTGGATCCCCTGTTCTGATTTTGGAAATTCACCAGAAATTGTACAAAAATAATTAGAAGTCATTATTTACATGTAAATATTCCTTATTGAGTCTATTTTTATGATAAATAAAATTCATAGTAGTTGAAATTTTTATAGGGAAATATTTGATTCGTAATACACAGAGGTCAGAGCAGTCAAACACTGAAATAGGGGAGACATTAATTAATAAACTGTACCAGTTGGCCCAACCAAAAATTCTAGAAAAAAATTATTTGATAGATATATGAGTCTAGTTTTAGGGAAAATTTACAGAATTGGATTTTGAGTTTCGTAACTCGAGATATGAATTATTAAGCGACTGTGACGCAGATTGCCAGATTCTCTGGAAGTTTTAAAAATAAATTGTTTGAGCTGTTTAAGTAATGAATTAAGTCCGTTAACACCTCGTGTTCGACTCCGGTGACAGTCTCGGGTATGGGGCGTTACATTTATTAGTATCAGAGTAAAGGTTTAGTCAGTTCTCGGAATATTTAGTATGAGTAAGAGTCTAGCTATACATGCCATACTTATGTGTTGATAGTGTGACGACTCCTGATGATTTTAAAATGTTTTCTTTTATAGTTATGGATCCCGAACAAGCTGGTGTAGATTATGTACAGAGTAACGTACCCGCTCCCGCAGAAGGGACGGTGCCACCAAATAGTAGTGAAAGGCCTGTTACAGTTTGTCAAGTAGGAGGGGCTCTAGAAGCCTTCTTCCAAGCTATGAATGAATGGTTTGCCGAGTTCGTTTGAACGAATCCGGCTGTTAGACCTCCACCTCCTCATGATCATCAGACCACCCATGTAGCTCCCCCAATCACAGGTACGGTTATAAGAGAAAAATCACCAGTTGATAAAATCAAAAAACAATGAGCCGAAGAGTTTCAAGCTACAAAAGATGATGATGCAGAAAAGGCAAAATTTTGGCTCAAGAATACTATCAGAGTCTTTGATGAGTTATCCTCCACACCTGAGGAATGTATGAAATGTGTTGTATCACTCCTTAGAGATTCGGCCTACCATTGGTGGAAGACACTTGTATCAGTTGTATCGAAAGAGAGAGTCACTTGGGACATCTTTCAGGAGGAATTCCGTAAAAAGTACATCAGTCAGAGGTTTGTTGACCAGAAAAGAAAAGAGTTTCTAAAGTTGAAACAGGGAAATATGACAGTGACTAAATATGAACGCGAGTTTGTTAGACTCAGCAATTATGCTCAAGAGTGTGTGTCTACAGAGGCTATTATGTGCAAAAGATTTGAGGATGGGCTTAATGATGATATCCGATTGTCTGTTGGTGTCCTAGAAATAAAAGAGTTTGTTATCCTAGTTGAGAGAGCCTGTAAGGCAGAGGAACTGTTAAAAAGAAAGAGCAAAGTTGAAATTGAGACGCAAGACACGAAGAAAAGACTAATGAGCAAGTCATTTCAGTCTACATCCAAGAGGCCTAGAGAGTTCTCCACTAGATCTAATTTTTCATTTGGATATTCTAGCCAAACAGAGGCGAATATTTATGAGTCCAAAGCTCGAGACCACTTCGATTGCAAGCGTTGGCAGTGTTCAGCCTAATAGACCAGAGTGTCCCCAATGTGGTCGACGTCACCCAGGTCAGTGTCGAGCAACTGAGACAGGTTGTTTTCGATGTGGTGCACCAGACCATTTTATTTGGGAGTGTCTCGAAATGATTAAAAGGGAAGCAATACCGAATGTAAGATCAGGAAAAGCTCCTGTCAGAGGTAGACCACTGAGAAATCTGGGAGTTGGGGCAAATAATAGAGGTGCATCTAGAGATTTAGCGGTGAGGCCGGATGTTAGAGTACTTGCAAGGACTTATGCTATCCGTACTGCCAAGAGGCATCCTCCCCGATGTGATTATGGGTACATTTTCTCTCCATGATACTAGAGTTATTGCTTTGATTGATCCGGGTTCAACCCATTCATATGTTTACATGAAATTGATGCCTAGTATAAGTATGCCTATAGAATCTACAGAATTTGTGATTAAAGTATCGAATCCATTAGGCAAGCATGTATTAATAGATAAAGTTTGTAGAAATTGTCCTTTGATGATTAGAGGCTCTTGTTTTTGGCCAATCTCATGCTATTGCCATTTGATGAGTTTGATGTGATTCTTGGTATGGATTGGTTGACTACACATGATGTGATAGTGAATTGTGGAAAGAAATTCATTGAGTTGAAGTGTGAAAATGGTGAAATTCTTGGGTTAATTCGGAAGAGTCGATAGTTCATTTCCATAATTTCGTTATGTCCGCTCGTAAATGTTTGAGAAAAGGGTATGAAGCTTATCTGGCTTTTGTGTTGAACACTGAAGATCCAGAATTGAAAATTGAATCAGTGCCTGTGGTATGTGAGTTTCCCGATGTGTTTCCAGAAGAACTACCAGGTTTGCCTCCTATTAGAGAAGTTGAGTTTGGTATTGAGTTGATTCCAGGTACCACGCCCATTTCTATTGCTCCTTACAGAATGCCTCTGCTGGAATTGAAAGAATTGAAAGCTCAGTTGCAGGAATTAACAGATAAAGGCTTTGTAAGACCCAGTAGTTCACTATGGGGTGCACCAGTGCTATTTGTGAAAAAGAAATATGGATTGATGAGATTGTGCATAGATTATCGGCAACTTAACAAGGTAACAGTAAAGAACAAGTATCCATTGCCTATAATTGATGCTCTGTTTGATCAATTGAAGGGAGCTACTATGTTCTCCAAGATAGATTTGAGATCCGGATACTATCAGTTGCGAGTTAAAGAGTCAGATGTCCTGAAGACTGCTTTCCAGACTATGTATGGTCATTATGAGTTCCTTGTGATGCCATTTGGCTTGACGAATGCTCCTGCCATTTTCATGGACTTAATGAACTGAATTTTTAGACCGTACTTGGATAAGTTTGTAGTTGTGTTCATTGATGATAACTTGATTTATTCTCATGATGAGACTGAGCATGCAGCATTTGAGAACAGTTTTACAGACTCTGAGAGATAATCAGTTGTATGCCAAGTTCAGCAAAAGTGAGTTCTGGTTACGAGAAGTTGGTTTTCTTGGACGTATTGTCTCAGGTGAAGGTATTAAGGTTGATTCGAGCAAGATTTCAGCCATTGTTGATTGGAAGTCTCCTAGAAATGTATCAAAAGTTAGAAGTTTTCTTGGCCTTGCCGGATATTATAGACGATTTGTAGAGGGATTTTCCATGATAGCTACCCCACTGACAAGATTGCTGCGAAAGGATGTCAAGTGTGAATGGACTGAGAAGTGTCAACAGAGTTTTGACAAGTTAAAAGCATTGTTGACTAAAGCTCCTGTTTTAGTACAACCAAAACCAGGTAAGGAGTTTGTGATTTACAGTGATGCGTCCATGAATGGACTTGGTTGTGTACTTATGCAGGAAGGGAAAGTAATTGTTTATGCCTCTAGACAGCTAAAGCCACATAAGAAGAACTATCCGACACATGATTTAGAGCTAGCTGCCATTGTTTTTACGCTAAAGATTTGGAGACATCATTTGTACGGTGAGAAGTGCCACATATTCACTGATCACAAAAGTTTGAAATATTTGATGACTCAAAAAGATTTTTATTTGAGGCAAAGAAAATGGTTAGAGTTGATTACAAATTATGAGCTAGTGATCGATTATCACCCAGGTAAGGCAAACGTTGTTGCTGATGCTTTGAATCGGAAATCTTTGTTTGCATTAAGAGCTTTGAACACTAGTCTAGCCTTATCAGATGATGGTTTTATCTTAGCTGAGTTGAGAGCTAAACCGATGTTTCTTGAAGAAATTTGTGAAGCTCAAAAAAAATGACAGTGAGTTGTTAGCCAAAAGAGATCAGTGTGGGTCGGATATAGAGTTAGATTTTTAGATCAGTTCTGACGGTTGTTTGATGTTCCGAGATAGGGTATGCGTACCGAAGAATGATGACCTTATTTGAAAGATCTTACAGGAAGCACATAGTAGTTCTTTGTCTATTCATCCAAGTAGTACAAAGATGTATAATGATTTGAAAAAAATGTACTGGTGGGTAGGAATGAAAAGGGACATTTCAGAGTTTGTTTCTAGATGCTTGATCTGTCAGTAGGTAAAGGCCGAACATCAAGTACCTTCAGGTTTATTGCAGCCTATGCTAGTCCCTGAGTGGAAATGGGATCTAGTTACTATGGATTTTGTGATAGGATTGCCGTTGACACCAAGAAAGAAAGATGCAATATGGGTTGTGATTGATAAGTTAACGAAGCCAGCTCATTTTATTCCAGTTCGTATGGATTATTCACTTGACAAGTTGGCCGAATTGTATATTTCAGAGATAGTCAGACTACACGGGGTACCATTATCGATCATTTCAGATAGAGATCCAAGATTTACTTCATGGTTTTCAAGAAATTACAGGAGGCTTTGGGCACAAAGTTGAGTTTTAGTCTGACTTTCCATCCTCAAACCGACGGTCGATCGAGAGAGTTATTCAGGTACTTGAAGATATGCTTAGATGTTGTGTACTAGAATTTCAAGGCAGTTGGGAAAAATATTTACCATTAGTAGAGTTTGCCTACAATAATAGTTATCAGTCGAGTTTGAAGATGGCACCTTATGAAGCTTTGTATGGATGTAAATGTCGCACACCTTTGTATTGGATGAGCTTAAGGAAAATCGATTCTGAGATTGATCTAGTTAAGGAAGCAAGAGAAAGTAAAAATCATCGAGATTGCTTGAAAGTAGCCAGATGACAAAAGTCGTATGCGATTTGAAGAGAAAAGAGATTGAGTATCAAGTTGGTGACAAAGTGTTTTTGCAAGTATCCCCGTGGAAGAAAGTACTCAGATTTGGCAAGAAAGGCAAACTAAGTCCACGTTTTATTGGACCGTTTGAAGTGATTGAGAGAGTCGGACCATTAGCATATCAGTTAGCTTTGCCGATTAAGTTAGAGAAGAATCATAATGTATTTCATGTGTCTATGCTACGTCGTTATCGTTCAGATCCGTCACATGTGATTTCTCAGACAGAGGTTGAAATTCAGCCAAACATGACTTACGGTGAAGAACCCGGTAAAGATTCTAGCTCGAGAGGTAAAGCAATTAAGGAACAAAAGTATTGCACTTGTGAAAGTACTATGGAATAGACATGGGGTAGACGAGGCAACATGGGAGCCGAAGAGGCTATCTAAAAACAGTACCCAAATCTCTTCACGGTAAGATTTTCGGGGACGAAAATCCCTAAAGGGGGGAGAAATGTAACATCCCGAAATAGGGCCTAAACGAAACAATGGTTGCGAAACCACAAATCTGAGGTAGAAAATTTATTTTATTATTATTTTGAGGTTCATGATATGATTGCATGATTGTGTGAAAATTTCGTGATGAAGTTCTATGCATAAAGTGCTTAAGTTGAGATTAGTGACTAAATCGAATAATTTGCAAAACTTGCATTCTAGAAGTTTTTAGTATGAAATTGCTTTGGAATATTAATGAGGAGGTCTTAAATAGAAATTTGACCAATTTCTAAGTCTATGGACAAAAATTGGACATGGATGGAATTTTTGAAAAGTTTAGTAGTAAGGGCATTTTGGTCATTTAGTTATTAAAATGAATGAAAAACAAAATTAATAGCCGATTTTTGTCCATCTTCTTCATTAGGAAGAAATTTAAAGGGTTCTCCATAGCTAGGGTTGTTTCAAGCTTTCAAACTCCATAGTAAGTGATTCCAAGCCCCGTTTTTAATGATCTTTACGTTTTTGGAGTCCCGATAACTTGATTAAGCTTATTCTAGCAATAATTCAACCTAGGGTTCATATTTGGAAAAATACCCATAGGTGAAATTTTTTTATTTTGTTGTTTTATGATAGAATATGACATTTTAAATTATGTTAGACAACTTGTGCTACTCGGTTTTATGTGAAAACGAGTAAAAGGGTTTAATCGGTAAAAATACCTAATAGTCATAAGTACATGTTAGAGTGTGAATTTGATGTTGTCATAGAAGGGAAAAATTATCAGCATGTCATAAAACATAAGAAAATAGGATGAAGTTTAATTTACGAGCCTTAGGGAAAAAGTGCAAATATGTAAAAGTTTAGGGGAAAAAATGTAATTTTGCCAAAGTTTGGGTCAAGGACTGTTTTAATAAATGTGAGTATTAAATAAGCTAATTTTTATTTTAGATCAAGAAGAACAAAATCGGAGTTAGACAGGGAAAGAAAAAGATAGTGGACTAAATCGATATAGTTGATCGTATTTTGTTTCGAGGTAAGTTTGCGATAAATAAATGCAATATTCTATTATTTTATGTTAATTTTGTTAATTTCCAGCATGTGTATATTTATTTTATGAAATTATTCAAAGAAAACTTAAGCATGAATTGATGGAGAAGAAATTTGAAAGTCCGGTTGAACCTTAGGAATTTGTAAGATACAAATGTCATGACATTAGGGTTTAAGGATACAGTGTAAGACCATGCCAAGGCATGGCAATTGGTAAGGTTTCTAAGGCAAGGAAATCATGTAAGACCATGTCAAGACATGGCATTGGTAAGTTACTATAAGGCAAAGGTCCCATGTAAGACCATGCCACGGCATGGCATTGGTGAGTTCATAAGGTAAGGCTACCATATAAGACCATGTCAAGACATGGCAATGGTAAGTTTCAAAAGGATACCACGTAAGACCATGACAGTCATGGAAATGGTAAGGTACCAGCGTATCCTTAATATTCCAAGTGGTTCAACGGGAAAATTTAAAGAGAATATCAAGGTAAGGTAAGGTAAGACGAGTTATACTAAAAAGGTAAGACAAGTTCATGCTAGAAGAGTAAAGGTAAGTACATAATGTTCATGTATGCTTGATAGGAAAAAGGTAAGTAAAATGTATTAATAAATTTGATTAAGTAAGTAAGTATTTAAGTAAGTGAGTAAGTGAAGAAGTTTTAAATATGTCTATGACAATTAATGAAGTTGCATTAAGTAGTATCATGCCAAGTAGTAAGATAATTCTTATGAATGTTGTTATTTATTTGCATGCAAACTTACTAAGCCGGTAAGGCGAGGAACTGTTAAAAAGAAAGAGCAAAGTTGAAATTGAGACGCAAGACACGAAGAAAAGACTAATGAGCAAGTCATTTCAGTCTACATCCAAGAGGCCTAGAGAGTTCTCCACTAGATCTAATTTTTCAGCTGGATATTCTAGCCGAAACAGAGGCAGAATATTTATGAGTCCGAAAGCTCAGACCACTTCGATTGCAAGCGTTGGCAGTGTTCAGCCTAATAGACCAGAGTGTCCCCAATGTGGTCGACGTCACCCAGGTCAGTGTCGAGCAACTGAGACAGGTTGTTTTCGATGTGGTGCACCAGACCATTTTATTTGGGAGTGTCTCGAAATGATTAAAAGGGAAGCAATACCGAATGTAAGATCAGGAAAAGCTCCTGTCAGAGGTAGACCACTGAGAAATCTGGGAGTTGGGGCAAATAATAGAGGTGCATCTAGAGATTTAGCAGTGAGGCCAGATGTTAGAGTACTTGCAAGGACTTATGCTATCCGTACTCGCGAAGAGGCATCCTCCCCCGATGTGATTATGGGTACATTTTCTCTCCATGATACTAGAGTTATTGCTTTGATTGATCCGGGTTCAACCCATTCATATGTTTACATGAAATTGATGCCTAGTATAAGTATGCCTATAGAATCTACAGAATTTGTGATTAAAGTATCGAATCCATTAGGCAAGCATGTATTAATAGATAAAGTTTGTAGAAATTGTCCTTTGATGATTAGAGGCTACTGTTTTTTGGCCAATCTCATGCTATTGCCATTTGATGAGTTTGATGTGATTCTTGGTATGGATTGGTTGACTACACATGATGTGATAGTGAATTGTGGAAAGAAATTCATTGAGTTGAAGTGTGAAAATGGTGAAATTCTTCGGGTTAATTCAGAAGAGTCAGATAGTTCATTTCCATAATTTCGTTATGTCCGCTCGAAATGTTTGAGAAAAGGGTATGAAGCTTATCGGCTTTTGTGTTGAACACTTGAAGATCCGAATTGAAAATTGAATCGATTCGTGGTATGTGAGTTTCCGATGTGTTTCGGAAGAACTACCAGGTTTGCCTCCTATTAGAGAAGTTGAGTTTGGTATTGAGTTGATTCCGGTACCACGCCCATTTCTATTGCTCCTTCTGAATGCCTCTGCTGGAATTGAAAGAATTGAAAGCTCGCATGTGAATTAACAGATAAAGGCTTTGTAAGACCCAGTAGTTCACTATGGGGTGCACCAGTGCTATTTGTGAAAAGAAATATGGATTGATGAGATTGTGCATAGATTATCGGCAACTTAACAAGGTAACAGTAAAGAACAAGTATCCATTGCCTATAATTGATGCTCTGTTTGATCAATTGAAGGGAGCTACTATGTTCTCCAAGATAGATTTGAGATCCGGATACTATCAGTTGCGAGTTAAAGAGTCAGATGTCCTGAAGACTGCTTTCCAGACTATGTATGGTCATTATGAGTTCCTTGTGATGCCATTTGGCTTGACGAATGCTCCTGCCATTTTCATGGACTTAATGAACTGAATTTTTAGACCGTACTTGGATAAGTTTGTAGTTGTGTTCATTGATGATAACTTGATTTATTCTCATGATGAGACTGAGCATGCAGCATTTGAGAACAGTTTCTGAGACTCGAGAGATAATCGGTTGTATGCCAAGTTCAAGCAAAAGTGAGTTCAGTTACGAAGTTGGTTTTCTTGGACGTATTGTCTCGGTGAAGGTATTAAGGTTGATTCGAGCAAGATTTCAGCCATTGTTGATTGGAAGTCTCCTAGAAATGTATCAAAAGTTAGAAGTTTTCTTGGCCTTGCGGATATTATAGACGATTTGTAGAGGATTTTCCATGATAGCTACCCCACTGACAAGATTGCTGCGAAAGGATGTCAAGTGTGAATGGACTGAGAAGTGTCAACGAGTTTTGACAAGTTAAAAGCATTGTTGACTAAAGCTCTGTTTAGTACAACCAAAACCGGTAAGGAGTTTGTGATTTCTGAGTGATCGTCCATGAATGGACTTGGTTGTGTACTTATGCAGGAAGGGAAAGTAATTGTTTATGCCTCTAGACAGCTAAAGCCACATAAGAAGAACTATCCGACACATGATTTAGAGCTAGCTGCCATTGTTTTTACGCTAAAGATTTGGAGACATCATTTGTACGGTGAGAAGTGCCACATATTCACTGATCACAAAAGTTTGAAATATTTGATGACTCAAAAAGATTTTTATT
Source organism: Gossypium arboreum (assembly GCF_025698485.1). Lineage (NCBI taxonomy): Eukaryota > Viridiplantae > Streptophyta > Magnoliopsida > Malvales > Malvaceae > Gossypium > Gossypium arboreum. Next base: position 16,553,318 of record NC_069082.1, read on the forward strand.
TGAGGCAAAGAAAATGGTTAGAGTTGATTACAAATTATGAGCTAGTGATCGATTATCACCCAGGTAAGGCAAACGTTGTTGCTGATGCTTTGAATCGGAAATCTTTGTTTGCATTAAGAGCTTTGAACACTAGTCTAGCCTTATCAGATGATGGTTTTATCTTAGCTGAGTTGAGAGCTAAACCGATGTTTCTTGAAGAAATTTGTGAAGCTCAAAAAAAATGACAGTGAGTTGTTAGCCAAAAGAGATCAGTGTGGGTCGGATATAGAGTTAGATTTTTAGATCAGTTCTGACGGTTGTTTGATGTTCCGAGATAGGGTATGCGTACCCAAGAATGATGACCTTATTTGAAAGATCTTACAGGAAGCACATAGTAGTTCTTTGTCTATTCATCCAAGTAGTACAAAGATGTATAATGATTTGAAAAAATGTACTGGTGGGTAGGAATGAAAAGGGACATTTCAGAGTTTGTTTCTAGATGCTTGATCTGTCAGTAGGTAAAGGCCGAACATCAAGTACCTTCAGGTTTATTGCAGCCTATGCTAGTCCCTGAGTGGAAATGGGATCTAGTTACTATGGATTTTGTGATAGGATTGCCGTTGACACCAAGAAAGAAAGATGCAATATGGGTTGTGATTGATAAGTTAACGAAGCCAGCTCATTTTATTCCAGTTCGTATGGATTATTCACTTGACAAGTTGGCCGAATTGTATATTTCAGAGATAGTCAGACTACACGGGGTACCATTATCGATCATTTCAGATAGAGATCCAAGATTTACTTCATGGTTTTCGAAGAAATTACAGGAGGCTTTGGGCACAAAGTTGAGTTTTAGTACAGCTTTCCATCCTCAAACTGACGGTCAGTCAGAGAGAGTTATTCAGGTACTTGAAGATATGCTTAGATGTTGTGTACTAGAATTTCAAGGCAGTTGGGAAAAATATTTACCATTAGTAGAGTTTGCCTACAATAATAGTTATCAGTCGAGTTTGAAGATGGCACCTTATGAAGCTTTGTATGGATGTAAATGTCGCACACCTTTGTATTGGACAGAGCTTAAGGAAAATCAGATTTACAGGATTGATCTAGTTAAGGAAACAGAAGAGAAAGTAAAAATCATCAGAGATTGCTTGAAAGTAGCTTCAGACAGACAAAAGTCGTATGCAGATTTGAAGAGAAAAGAGATTGAGTATCAAGTTGGTGACAAAGTGTTTTTGCAAGTATCCCCGTGGAAGAAAGTACTCAGATTTGGCAAGAAAGGCAAACTAAGTCCACGTTTTATTGGACCGTTTGAAGTGATTGAGAGAGTCGGACCATTAGCATATCAGTTAGCTTTGCCGATTAAGTTAGAGAAGAATCATAATGTATTTCATGTGTCTATGCTACGTCGTTATCGTTCAGATCCGTCACATGTGATTTCTCAGACAGAGGTTGAAATTCAGCCAAACATGACTTACGGTGAAGAACCGGTAAAGATTCTAGCTCGAGAGGTAAAGCAATTAAGGAACAAAAGTATTGCACTTGTGAAAGTACTATGGAATAGACATGGGGTAGACGAGGCAACATGGGAGCCCGAAGAGGCTATGCGAAAACAGTACCCAAATCTCTTCACAGGTAAGATTTTCGGGGACGAAAATCCCTAAAGGGGGGAGAAATGTAACATCCCGAAATAGGGCCTAAACGAAACAATGGTTGCGAAACCACAAATCTGAGGTAGAAAATTTATTTTATTATTATTTTGAGGTTCATGATATGATTGCATGATTGTGTGAAAATTTCGTGATGAAGTTCTATGCATAAAGTGCTTAAGTTGAGATTAGTGACTAAATCGAATAATTTGCAAAACTTGCATTCTAGAAGTTTTAGTATGAAATTGCTTTGGAATATTAATGAGGAGGTCTTAAATAGAAATTTGACCAATTTCTAAGTCTATGGACAAAATTGGACATGGATGGAATTTTGAAAAGTTTAGTAGTAAGGGCATTTTGGTCATTTAGTTATTAAAATGAATGAAAAACAAAATTAATAGCCGATTTTTGTCCATCTTCTTCATTAGGAAGAAATTTAAAGGGTTCTCCATAGCTAGGGTTGTTTCAAGCTTTCAAACTCCATAGTAAGTGATTCCAAGCCCCGTTTTTAATGATCTTTACGTTTTTGGAGTCCCGATAACTTGATTAAGCTTATTCTAGCAATAATTCAACCTAGGGTTCATATTTGGAAAAATACCCATAGGTGAAATTTTTTTATTTTGTTGTTTTATGATAGAATATGACATTTTAAATTATGTTAGACAACTTGTGCTACTCGGTTTTATGTGAAAACGAGTAAAAGGGTTTAATTGGTAAAAATACCTAATAGTCATAAGTACATGTTAGAGTGTGAATTTGATGTTGTCATAGAAGGGAAAAATTATCAGCATGTCATAAAACATAAGAAAATAGGATGAAGTTTAATTTACGAGCCTTAGGGAAAAAGTGCAAATATGTAAAAGTTTAGGGGAAAAAATGTAATTTTGCCAAAGTTTGGGTCAAGGACTGTTTTAATAAATGTGAGTATTAAATAAGCTAATTTTTTATTTTAGATCAAGAAGAACAAAATCTGGAGTTAGACCGGGGAAAGAAAAAGATAGTGGACTAAATCGATATAGTTGATCGTATTTTGTTTCGAGGTAAGTTTGCGATAAATAAATGCAATATTCTATTATTTTATGTTAATTTTGTTAATTTCCAGCATGTGTATATTTATTTTATGAAATTATTCAAAGAAAACTTAAGCATGAATTGACGGAGAAGAAATTTCAGAAAGTCCCGGTTGAACCTTAGGAATTTGTAAGATACAAATGTCATGACATTAGGGTTTAAGGATACCGTGTAAGACCATGCCAAGGCATGGCAATTGGTAAGGTTTCTAAGGCAAGGAAATCATGTAAGACCATGTCAAGACATGGCATTGGTAAGTTACTATAAGGCAAAGGTCCCATGTAAGACCATGCCACGGCATGGCATTGGTGAGTTCATAAGGTAAGGCTACCATATAAGACCATGTCAAGACATGGCAATGGTAAGTTTCAAAAGGATACCACGTAAGACCATGACAGGTCATGGAAATGGTAAGGTACCCGCGTATCCTTAATATTCCAAGTGGTTCAACGGGAAAATTTAAAGAGAATATCAAGGTAAGGTAAGGTAAGACGAGTTATACTAAAAAGGTAAGACAAGTTCATGCTAGAAGAGTAAAGGTAAGTACATAATGTTCATGTATGCTTGATAGGAAAAAGGTAAGTAAAATGTATTAATAAATTTGATTAAGTAAGTAAGTATTTAAGTAAGTGAGTAAGTGAAGAAGTTTTAAATATGTCTATGACAATTAATGAAGTTGCATTAAGTAGTATCATGCCAAGTAGTAAGATAATTCTTATGAATGTTGTTATTTATTTGCATGCAAACTTACTAAGCTTAATGCTTACCCCCTTTATTTTCCTTCTTTTTATAGTTTTTTCAAGCTAACTCGGGGATCGTAAAGTACGTCGGAGGTCCGGGCACACTATCACGAGGATTATTTTGGTATAGCTAGACGTTTCATTTTGAGTATGGCATGAATAGCATCATAGTCATTTTGTGTGTATGATCTTATGATATGGCTAATGATTGGTATGTAAATGCTTGATAATGATTAGCTGTTGGAATGGCTAATCAAAGACATGTTTGGTGTTATGTATGCCTAAATGCTAGTTATTCCATGGAAATCATGAAAAGGTGAAATTAGCACAAAATGTAATCAGACGATAGAGTGACGTGAATTTGAAAAATCACTAAAAATAGTAGAAATGGAATTAAATGATGAATAAGTTATGAAATCAAATATTATTATGTCTATTTTTAAATGGAAGAAACAAAATAGGTATGTGAGATATATTTTATGAGATATTTAAATTTTTTGTGAAACAGGGCCAGAGCAATTTCTGGATCCCCTGTTCTGACTTTGGAAATTCCTCAAAAACTGTACAAAGATAATTAGAAGTCATTATTTACATGTAAATATTCATTATTGAGTCTAGTGTTATGATAAATAAACTTCATAGTAATTGGAACTCTGTATAGGGAGATATTTGATTTGTAATACATAGAGGTCAGAGCAGTCAAACCCTGAAATAGGGGAGACTTTAACTAATAAACTATACCAGTTGGCCAAACCAAAAATTATAGAAAACCATTAGTTAATAGATATATGAGTCTAGTTTCATGGAAATTTTACGGAATTTGATTTCGAGTTTCGTAACTCGAGATATGAATTTTTAAGCGACTGTGACGCAGATTGCCAGCTTCTCTGGAAGTTTTAAAAATAAATTGTTTGAGCTGTTTAAGTAATGAATTAAGTCCGTTAACACCTCGTGTTCGACTTCGGCGATGGTCTCGGGTACGGGACGTTACACTTATACTTTATTATTTTAAACTTTGAGAATTGGCCAAATGTGTTGGCTTGGTTTGGAAACCCTTCCTTTTGTATTAAGCCTTGATTGCTGGCTAATATTCATTTTGAGTTTTATAAAAGAAGCATTTTCATAGTTGAATGAATGTCTATTGTGACTGATCTGATTGTATGAATTTTTCTTGTTTTGGTATTGGTTGGTATTGGCATGGGATTAGGTATGTAAGGGTGGCAATGAGGCTTGGTAAATACCCTTATATTGTCCACACGGGTAGACACACGGGCGTGTGTCTAGGCCGTATGTGACACACGTCTGCCCCTGGGCGTGTAGTCCAGCTGTGTGTCTCCTGCACGTAAAAATTTCAAGTCAGTATGCATGGTAATAAACACACAGGCAGAGACATGACCGTGTGTCTCAATCGTGTGGAGGACACGGCCTAGTACAAGGGCGTGTGACATGGTCGTGTGTCATTTTGGGAATGCTGACGTCAGAAATAGAATACTCAGGTTTTTGCACACGGGCTAACACACGGGCATGTCCTGGCCGTGTGAGGGACACGGGCTATCAACACGAACGTGTGTCTGGCTGTGTGAAAACCCCTGTAGGTGTGAATTAGAAATTAATTTCACATGGCTAAAAGACATAGGTGTGTCCCTAGGTGTGTAGGCCGTGTGAGTCACACGAGCCATCAGCACGACCATGTCGAGTTGGTCATAACGGGCGGGTTGCCCTTTCACACGGGCATGTGCCCTGTTTTAAGGACAAAATATTCATAGTTTGTTTAACGACTCGGTATAGTCCCGATTAGTTCCCAATGGTCGATTTGGGGTTAGTAGTCCCATAATAAGAAGATTAAAGTAGAAATTGAAAAGGATTTAAATTAGACTAAGTCTGAGTAACTCGAGATTGTTTGTGTACATAAGATCACGTTAGGTAATGCCTTGTACTCCATCCCGGCATGGGTTACGGGTACGGGGTGTTACAAATAACCTAATTTCATACTTCGTTTTAATTATAATAAGTTTCTTAAAATTTTACTTATTTACCCTTTATAATTAAATATATAATTCATATCAATTAAGGCTATTAATGTCCACTCATACTTCCAATATCAAATAACCACATAAGGACCTCACAATTAAAAAGGCACAACAAATAAGCACCCTTAACATATAGCAGGCAACTTTTACATTTTACGCGATTAGGTTCTTTTATCAAATTAAGCACACAAATGATCGAATATTCATACGCAAGTTTCACACATGTCAATTCACATATTTTAAGCACAAAAAATAATATTTAAATATTATTCTGACTCGAATTTATGGTCCCAAAACCACTATTTCGACTAGGGTCTAAACCGAACTATTACAATTCTCCCCCTTAGGGATTTTCGTCCCTGAAAATCTTACCGTTGAATAGATTTGGGTATTGTTGTCTCGTAACATCTTCAGGCTCCCACGTAGCCTCTTCAACACCTTGACGATGCCACATTACTTTACTAATGGAATTTTCTTATTTCGCAGTTCTTTAATCTCACAAGCTAAGATACGAATCAGTTCTTCATCGTAAGTCATAGTAGACTGAATCTCAATCTCAGACAGAGGAATCACAAGCGAAAGATCAGATCCGTATCGTAGAAGCATCGATACGTGAAATACATTGTGAATCTTTTCTAGCTGTGATGGCAATTAAAATCTATATGCAATCGGTCCGATACGATTGATAATCTCATACGGTTCGATAAAACTCGTACTCAATTTTCCTTTTCTATCGAACCAAAATACTTTCTTCCATGAGGATACTTTCGAAAACACTTCGTCGCCGATCTCAAATTCAATATCTTTTCTTTCAAATCTGCATAAGATTTTTGACGATCAGAAGCTGCTTTCAAACTATCTCGGATCACTTTTACTTTCTGTTTAGTCTCTTTTATAAAGTCAACCCCGTGTATCTTATTCTCACTGAGCTCAGTTCAATATAAAGGTGTTTGACATTTTCTACCATATAAGGCTTCGTATGGTGCCATTTTGATGCTCGATTGAAAACTGTTATTATAAGCAAATTCAAGGAAAGGAAGATACTATTCCCACGAACATTCAAACTCAAGAATGCAACATCTCAACATATCCTCGAGTATCTGAATAATTCGCTCAGATTGACCATTTGTCTGTGGGTGAAAAGCAGTACTGGATTGCAATTTCATACCTAATGCCTCTTGTAGTTTCTTCCAGAACCGCGATGCAAATCTCAGATCTCTATCCGACATAATAGATATTGGCGCACCATGCAATCTCAATATATCAGAAATGTATAACTCGGCTAACTTATGAAGTGAGTAATCAAATCGTACCGAAATAAAATGGGTTGATTTCGTTAATTGATCAACTATAACCCAGATTGCATCTTTCTTTCTCGGAGATAGGGGAAAACTTGAAACAAAGTCCATTGTCACTCTATCCCATTTCCATTCCGGAATCATAATGGGTAGTAACAAACCAGAGAGCACTTGATGTTCAGCTTTAACTTGCTAACAATTTAAACATTTCACAATAAATTCAGAGAGATCACATTTCATACCAGGCCACCAATAAAGTTGTTTCAGATAATTATACATTTTTGTACTACCCGGATGAATAGATAAATGACTGTTGTGAGCTGCATTCAAAATCATCTGAATCAATTCTGGATTTCTCAGAACACAAATTGGATCTTGAAATCTCAGAAAATTATCTTTATCAACTCTAAATTTTGAATTAGAATCTAGATTACACTAAGCTCGCTTTGCTAAAATCTCTTTATCAATCTTCTGAGTTTCGATAATCTATTGAATGAATAACGGTCTTGCTTTTAATTCGGTTAAAACCAAACTATCATTGGACACAACCAAATGAGCAATCATCACACGCAAAGCAAACAATGATTTTCGACTCAAAGCATTAGCAACAACATTTTCTTTTCTCGGATGATAATCAATCACAAGCTCATAGTCTTTTAGCAATTCTAACCACCTTCTTTGTCGCAGATTCAAATCTTTCTGAGTCATCAGATATTTCAAATTCTTATGATCAGAATATATGTGACATTTCTCACCAAACAGGTAGTGAGGCCAAATTTTCAAAGTAAACACAATCGCAGCTAATTCCAAATCCTGCGCCGGATAGTTCTTTTCGTGCGCCTTTAACTGTCTCGAAGCATAAGCAATGACCTTGCCTTCGTGCGTCAAAACACATCCCAGACTGTTCAAAGAAGCATCACTATAGATCACAAATTCTTTACTTGATTCAGGTTGTACTAACACTGGAGCTTTAGTCAGTAGGGCTTTCAATTGATCAAAGCTTTTTTGACACTTTTCGGACCATTCGAACTTCACATCATTTTGAAGCAGTTTCGTTAACAGAGTTGCAATCATAGAAAAGCCATTTACGAACCGTCTATAATAACCGGCAAGTCCCAGAATGCTGCAGACTTCAGAGACATTCTTTGGAGGCTTCCAATCCAAAATAGCTGAAATTTTGCTCGAATCAACTCGGATACATGATGCTTATACAATATGACCCAGAAGACTGACTTCTCGTAACCATAATTCACATTTGCTAAGCTTCACATACAATTGCTTATCACACAAAGTCTGTAGTACTATTCTCAAATGCTCGGCATGCTCAGATTTATGACATGAACAAATCAATATGTCATCAATGAATATGACAATAAATTGATCTAAATATGGTCTAAAAATTCTGTTCATCAAATCCATAAAGATAGCAGTTGCATTAGTTAACCAAAAAGGCATAACTAAGAACTCATAGTGGTCGTACCTCATTTTGAATGTGATTTTTGGAATGTCTGAGTCTTTTACTCGGAACTGATAATAGCCTGATCTCAAATCTATCTTCGAAAACACGATAGCTCCTTTCAATTGATCAAACAAATCATCAATTCGAGGCAGAAGGTATTTATTCTTAATACTCACCTTATCCAACTGACGATAATCAATGCACATTCTCATCGTACCATCTTTCTTTTTAACAAATAGAACTGGTGCACCCCAAGGTGAGAAACTCGGTCTTGTAAGCCTTTTATTGGTCAACTCTTGCAACTGAGACTTTAATTCTTTTAACTCGGTTGGAGCCATTCTATACGAAGCTATCTAAATCGGAGTAGTTCTAGGTACTAATTCAATGCCAAATTCAACTTCTAGGATCGGAGGTAATCCCGGAAGTTCTTCAGGAAACACATCAGGGAATTCACAGAAAACAGGTACTGATTCAACTCTCTTTTCTGACACTTATGAATCAATTACATAGGTAAAGTATGCTTCACAACCTTTTCTCACAATACTCTAAGCTTTCATTGATGAAATCACAGCCGGTAACCCATTTAAATCACTGGATTCAATTCGGACTATTTCATCATTCTTGCATCTCAAATCAATAATTTTCTGTTTGCAATTCACAACAGCATCATGCAAAGTTAACCAATCCATACCCAGAATTATATCAAACTCATCAGAGGGTAATAACATCAGATCAACCGAAAAAAAATGTCTCGAAACATTAATAGATAGTTCTTGTACACTTTGACAACTAAGGCACTTTTTTCCTAGGGGGTTCGATACTTTAATCACAAATTCAGTAAACTCTACCGGAAAAGTCTTAATGGATACTAAATTCGTGCATATATACGAATGTGTTGATCCAGGATCTATCAAAGCAATCACAGAAGTATCATAAAGTGTGAAAGTACCAGTTATAACATCTGGAGACGAAGCTTCCTCACGAGCTCGAATGGCGTAGGCTCTGGCAGGTGCTTTAGCCTTAGATCAAACAGCAGTGTCTTTAGTCCCTCTTTGAATACCACTCATGTTTCTCGTTAGGAGGTCTACCACGAGACGCATTGCCACTTGGCCTTAGATTTTGTACAATTTCTTGCTCAACAGATTGGAGGCAATCACGGATGAAATGGTCTAATGATCCACATTTGAAACAAGCCCGATCATACAATATACAATTGTTGGGATGTCTTTTACCACAATGTTTGCACTCAGGGCGATCAGTTCAAACATTTTCAACACTGGCAACAGATGTAGGTAGAGCTTTGAAACTCAAATGCGATCTCATACGATCTCTACTCGCATGTCCCATATTAGCCTTTGAACGGCTATAATCATCTCGAAACTTCTTTGATGCAGATTAAAATGGCTTGCTCAATGATCTTTTTCAAACTTCTCTAGCTTCTAAATCAGCTTTTCTTTTCTCTTTTCTGAGCTCTTCAGCTTTACATGCTCGTTCAACAAGCACTACAAACTCTTTTATCTCTAGAATCCCGACTAACAAACGAACATCTTTATTCAGACCATCTTTAAATATTTTGCACGTTATTGCCTTAGTAGATACATTTTCTCGAGGATACTGACTCAGTCTTACAAATTCTCGCTCATACTCTGTAACAGACATACGGCCTTGTTTAAGCTCAAGAAACTCTTTACGTTTTTGGTCGATAAATCTCTGCTAATGTATTTCTTTTGGAATTCAGCTTAAAAGAAATCCCAGCTGACTCGCTCTCTTGGAACCACTGATATCGAAATCTTCCACCAATGATACATCGTATCTCTTAGAACTGAAACAACATATATTTATGCATTCATCTGGAGTCAAAGATAATTTATCAAATGCTCTTATCGTATTTTCTAACTAGAATTTGGCTCTCTCAACATCATCACTAGTGGTAGCTCAGAACTCTTGAGCCCCATATTTTCTAATTATACCGACTGGAGGCTAATTCAATTGATTCAAAATAGCTTGTGACACAGCAGGAACTTGTGGAGGATTGACCGGGGTTGGGGGCTGTTGAACCACCGGATTAGTTCTAATGTACTGACTGAACCAATCATTCATCATCTGATAGAAGGCTTGTCTAGCCTCTCCATCATGGCTACTCGTAGCTGGTATAGAATCAGATGGCGTTGTCCCTTGCGCTGGAGTAGCTGCATTACTTTTGACATCGTCAGCTACGGCTCGTTTGGGATCCAGTTGCTATATAAAAACATAGTTTCATTGTCAGGATTCATCACACTATCATAGCTCATAAATATGGAATGTATAGCTAAACTCACATACTCTACGTTGGTCCTATAATCGACTGTACTATAGCTCTGATACCAACCAAATGTAACAACCCTAACCCGTATTCATCGTCGAATTATGGTTAAAGGCGTTACCAGAAAAATTGGAACATTTTACGAACAATTCATATACATTATCCACAATCATAATCAAACATTACATAGAGTCCCTTATATAGGTCATCAAAACTTTAAACATGCTTTAGAAATAGGTCAGGACTAAACTGAGCTCATACAAATTTTTTCACAACTTAAATATTTTTCAAAATTCTACAAGCCACACACCAGTGTGAACGGGCCGTGTGTCACACACGGCTTTAGACACACCCGTGTGAACAGGTCGTGTGTCATACGCGGCTTTAGACACACCCGTGTGAACAGGCCATATGTCACACATGACTTTAGACACGCCTGTGTGTCTAGGCTGGGTCAAAACAGGGCATACATACTGCCTTATCCACACGGCCTCAAGACATGACCGTGTGCCGGGCTGTGTGAAAAAATAAGGAGGCTACTGACATGGCCACACGACTGACCACAAGCCCATGTGTCTAGCCCGTGGTCGAAACTGACTTGGCCACACGACCTAGCACACGCCAGTGTGTACGACCGTGTGGTCTGCACAGGCTCATTTTGAAATGGCTCTCGAGCAACACGGCTGAGACACACGCCCGTGTATCCGCCCGTGTGAGCAAAAATAGGCCATTTATAAGGCCAAAATGCCACCCATTAAGGTTCCTCCCTACAAGCATCAAAACCACAATATTTTATACCAAATTCTCAACCAAATCATACATCATTCATGCCATTATATTATCAACAAATTCCATTCTCAATTCACCAACCAAATCATACCAAATCTATACCAAAATCATACCAAAGCATATGTTTCAATACTTCAAATTTACATCATTCAATCTCATGACCAAAACTTACCACTCTCTCAAATAAACATATACCAATACTTACGAAAATGACCAATTTCTATAGCCATTCAAAACACATCATATTAATCATATTGCATCACATATTTCATACCAAGAACTCATTCATATACACAATCATAATTAAGCCAAATCACATATCTAGATATATACATCACAAAACATATTCACATACTTCTAACCTATGCATGCCATACTTTAATATTTACACTTTCAAAAGGTACCAAAATAGAGTCGATAGTGTGGTGAAGATCCTCGACGATCCCTGACCTCCCAGTAGCTTTGATAACTATAAAATAATGCAAACACACACAAAGTAAGCCTTCAAAAGCTTAGTAAGCCATATACAAATAAACTTAACAAATAACATCAATTCATTCATATAATTTAAGGCAAAAAAACATTCACTTAGCCATATATCTCTTATATTTCATTTGAACATGATTCACATATACATATCATAACTCATTCTCATAGCAACTCATACTTATATCATATATTCACCAATGTACATATACTTACCTTTCATTCTCAAACATGGTATACAATTCAAATGTACCTGAGTCAGATACAAATTCACATAGTCATCTATTTTCTCGGAATGCTCGTTGAATCGTTCGCAATCATAAGGATACATGGATAGCTTGAAAAGCTCGTACAATGCCAACATCCCAGACTTGGTCTTACATGTAATCAAATATCGATGCCACTGTCCCAGACAGGGTCTTACACAAAATCAAATCTGATGTCAACGTCCCAGACGTGGTCTTACACGTAAATCATAAGTTGATGCCAACATCCCAGATGTGGTCTTATACGATAACACATATCGGATCCTATGTCATGACATATGTATCCAAACTATTCCTATGGTTCGTATGGGGCTTTTTGGACATCGAAACTTTGTTGATACTTTTTCGGATATCTCATGCTCAACTCATATAATCATTTAACATCATTCAATAGTTTATAAACATTAATAATTCAATTCAAAACACATTTTTTTGTATATTGACTTACCTCGTACGGATTCGGATAGACGGAGTCGACTATTCAATGACTTTCGACTTTTCCTGATTGAATTCCATTTTCTTTAATTCTTCATCTAGATAAATTCAAATTTAACTCTTTTATCCACCAAATCATTCAAATCAATCTACAAACACACATTTAGGGCATTTTACATATTAGCCCTAATATTTTCATATTTTGATAATTTAATCCCTAATCACAAAAATTACAAAATACACAAAATTTACATATACTTATGCTAAGCCGAACATTCATAGCACTCATACAAGTCCACATATTTCATTTATTTTACATTTTAGTCCATCAATTTACAAATTTCACAATTTAGCCCAAATTACTCAAATTCATCAAAAATTCAAAGGCAAAACTTAGTAATCTAACACATATCTTTAATATAATATCATCAAACTTCATAAAGATCATAGTTTCATCAATGGCATAACTTAAATTCACCAAAAAAGTTCCAAAATTGAGACATGGGCTTGATAGTATATAAAGCAATGATTACAAAAACGTAGAAATTATCAAAAACAGAACATAAACCATACCTTAGTCAAAGAAGACAAGGCCGAACACTAGCTCAACTTTTTCTTTCTTATTTCTTTGAATTTTTGGAAATATGAGATGTTAATAGCCTAATTTCATACTTTGTTTTAATTATAATAAGTTTATTACAATTTTACTTATTTACCGTTTATAATTAAATATATAATTCATATCAATTAAGGCTATTAATGTCCGCTCATACTTCCAATGGTCAAATAACCATACAAGGACCTCACAATTAAAAAGCCACAACAAATAAGCACCCATAACATATAGCAGGTAACTTTTACATTTTATGCGATTAGGTCCTTTTATAAAATTAAGCACACAAATGATCAAATTTTCATACAAAACTTTCACACATGTCAATTCACATATTTTAAGAAGAAAAAATAATATTTAAATATTTTTTTGACTCATATTTGTGGTCTTACCGTTGAACAGATTTGGATATTGTTGGCTCGTAAGATCTTCAAGCTTCCACATAGCCTCTTCAACACCTTGTCGATGCCACATTACTTTTACTAACGAAATTTTCTTATTTTGCAGTTTGTTAATCTCACGAGCTAAGATACGAATTAGTTCTTCATCATAAGTCATATTAGACTGAATCTCAATCTCAGACGGAGGAATCACATGCGAAGGATTAGATCTGTATCATTGAAGCATCGATACATGAAATACATTGTGAATCTTTTCTATCTCTAGTGGCAACGAAAATCTATATGCAACCGGTCCGATACGCTCGATAATTTCATACGGCCCTATAAACCTTAGACTCAATTTGCTTTTTCTACCAAACCGAAGTACTTTCTTCCACGGGGATACTTTCAAAAACACTTTGTCCCCGATCTCAAATTCAATATCTTTTCTATTAAATCTGCGTAAGATTTTTGAAGATCAGAAGCTGCTTTCAAACTATCTCGGATCACTTTTACTTTCTGTTCAGTCTTTTTTATCAAGTCAACCCTGTACATCTTATTCTCACTGAGCTAAGTCTAATACAAAGGTGTCTAACATTTTCTACCATATAAGGCTTCATACGATGCCATTTTGATGCTCGATTGAAAACTGTTATTATAAGAGAATTCAGTCAAAGGCAAATACTGTTCCCACGTACATTCAAACTAAAGAATGCAACATCTCAACATGTCCTCGAGTATCTGAATAATCCGCTCAAATTGACCATCCGTCTGCGGGTGTTGTGAAAAAATTGCGATAAGTTTTATAATTTATGAATGTTCGTTCTTGAAAACTAACTATTATCACGACAAAGGCAAGTTCACCTTTTCGAACAGTAGTATAGTTTATGGCAAGACCGGGATATCGAACCTAAAGGAACTAAAAGTACTAGTATTAACTTTCTTTTTATTATCTAGCCTAAAAATAAAGGGGTTTGTTTTATCTAAAGTAATTACTAAACTAAGAATGCACGAAAAGTAAATTGGAGAAATAACTTTTTGGGAAAACTGAATGATTTGGACAATACCCAAGGGAAAAATCCACCTCGACTTCACTTGTTATTGACTCTAAATTAGACGAGTTATTAATTTGACTTGATCCATAGAAATCCCTAATTTATATTATTATCTCTCTCGAGACTAACAATGTCTAACCCTAGTTTGATTAATTGAAATCTCTTTCTAATTAAAACCCCTAGTGTTGCATTAACTCGAGCTATGGATTCCTTTATTAGGTTTCACCCTAATCTGACAAAATTATGTCACCCTATGTCTAGGCGTGCAATCAACTCCGCTCAATTATGCTAGATCTACTCTTAGACAGGGACTTTTGCTCCTCTGAATAAGCACGTCAATACTTGAATCAATATCCTGGAATATTAAGACAAGAATTAAGAACAAATTAAATATTTATCATATAATTCAAAAAATAATAACAAGATTCATCTTAGGTTTCATTTCCCTTATGTATTTGGGGGGTTTAGTTCATAAGTGTGAAGGAAAACATCTAAGAAGAATAATGATAACAAAACATAAAGAAAACCCAAAAAACTCCTGAAGGAAATTGAAGGGAGATCTTTAGTCTTGAAGGATAATCAGGCTTCTAAGATGGATCAATCGGCTTCCTTCGAGTAATTCCTTGCCTCATACTCCGTGTGTCCCTTCTTGGTACTCTTGGGGTGTTTATATAGGCTTTAGAATGCTTCAAAACCCTCAAGAGTGGTCAAGAGTGGCCGTTTCTGAATAGGACTAGATTTGGGCTCGACAGGGACACGCCTGTGTGAGGTTGCCTAGACCGTGTTGCAATCTATTAAATAGACACGGGCGTGTGAATTACCCGTGTGAGGATGTCCAGGCCGTGTGATTTCCTACGTTAACCTATTTTCTTCTTTTTTGGCCCGTTTCTCGCTCTTTTTACTCTCCTATGTTCACCACAGTATAAATCATGAAATTAAGGCATTAGGAGATCAAAGTCCACAAATCCAATGATAATTCATCCCAAAATATGCTAAGCATGGGATAAAAATATGTATAAATTACGATTTATCAAATACCCCCACACTTAAGCGTTTGCTTGTCCTCAAGCAAAATCCTCAACTCACAATCAAAATAAATTCTTCTTAATTTATAATTCTCATCAATAGTATCTCAAAATAATCCATAAGTAATCATACATTGAAAATTCAACTCGAAGAACATCAAAGTTTCAAACATTCCAAGTTGAGCATTTTATCACGAAAACCTAGGTGTCTCCCCTTATCTAAGTAATCACCTTTGATTCAAAATATCACAGGGTTTCACATCCTCACTAAAGATTCACTCAACTCATTCGAGGTGTTTAAGGACAAGAAATTTAGCACTCAACAGTCAATATGAAAAGTTGTTACCATAGGCTTGCGTGAAAATCAAATTTCCACCACTATATAATGAGATGATACATCAATCAAAAGGTCTTTAGAGGGTTGTAACTTGGCTTTGGTTAGAGGGTGTGGTTACAAGCTGAAAAAGAAGGTTAGAATCGAGATGAAATTGAAAAATTACTTAATTAGAAAAATACTACAACTGACAAATTACATTCCTAATTAGATCCTATAATTGAGCTTTTCTTCATGGAATAAAGAATTAAATACTTAAGCTCAAAAACAAAGAATTACTATTAATATGTATGCTAGGTTTTTTTTTAAGAACAAGTGAAATATAACATAGAACTTTACTAATTATCAAAAATAAAACATAGCTAAGCAATTTATTCAAATCAAATTTCGATAAAAATAGGGGTCAAATGAGGGGTTTTCAACAATAATGGGTTATGGGTTAATATTGAAGGTAAATCAATGAATGGCTTATTAGGCTCAAGGGGGTTCACTAAAGGTTAATTATGAATGTAGGCTTTTTATTGAGTGAGTGGGTTAAACCTAGGTGCCTTTATCATCTCAACATATCAAATCAAAGGTGTGGTCTTGACATGCATAATCAAGCAAGTTCTAGAATAAAAATTCGATATTGACGCATTCAAAGCAATAATAAAAGTGAGCATGAAAGAAATAATATATGCTCCAAAGGCTGAAGATCTCACAAAAATTATGGCTTTTTGATGTTAAACCTGTGAATTTCAACTCAAGATAATACCTAAACTTGAGGGAACATCCTAAAAATTTTAATTCTCAAAAATCAACTTATCATGCTTGATTATCTAATTCCTTAAAGTTTAAAAAATCAATGCATAAATGCCTATGTTTTAAATTATCAAAAAAAATCATAAATTAATCAAAATTCATTCTAATAATGATATGAGTGATTCACGTGAGAATAAGATAAAATTCAGGGATTTTTCTGATAATGATATAAATAAGCCCCCACACTTAAGATGTACATTGTTCTTAATGTACAAAGATATATAATAGCGATATAAATATAATATCGAAAGAGAGGAAGAGAAGTGAAACTGCCCTGAGATTCTAGATGAAATCCTTAGATTAGCTAGAGCGAGAACTGAAGATAAAGCTGAAGGAAAGGCATGATTCTGAGGGATAATTGAGAAGACACTATTGTGAAGGAGAATTAAGGGAATAATTTGATGATTACCATAAAGATAGGTAGACTTTAAAAATATAAAACACGAGTCTTCAAAAATAAATAGAAATAAAAGTAAAGAAAATAAAAATAAAACGAGTTTAAAAAGAGGCACAGTCGTGTCGCCTAACACTGGTCTCACACGGCTGTGTCACACGCCCATGTGGCTCGCGTCTAGCCCGTGTTTATCCCAAAATGAGGAATCACCACACGGCCTGAGGACACGCCATTGTGTATAGGCTGTGTGGTCACATGGTTGTATCGCACGCCCTGCGCGATGTGGTTCGCTTCTCCAACGCCCGTGTATATATGCGCACGCCCATGTTCTTTTGGCAGTCTTGACCACGGGTGGTGACACAGATGTGTCGTATGCTCGATTACTTTGGTAGGTTTAACCACGATTAGTAGACACGGGCGTGTCGTACGTCCATGTTGATTTGATAGAATTACCCATGGCCACGTCGCACGGCCATGTCAATGTATCTCGTGTTTTGGGTAAATTTTTTCCTCTGTTTTCACACAGCCGTATCACACGGCCATGTCGCAGCCCGTGGTATGAGCACGGCCTAAAGCAAGTCCGTGGGCTAGGCCGAGTTCATCCCTGTCAAATGTCAAAATTTCTTGCAGTTAAACTATGAACAGTTAAAGAAAAATTAAACCCTATTTAGTGAGGTTAGTGCTTGGGTTGCCTCCCAAGAAGTGAGTATTTAGAGTCTAAGCTTGACTCTACCTTGTGGGTATATTTAGGGAAGTTTGTGGAGCCGTAGCTTCTCTCTATAGTCTTTGAAACTCTCACCGTTGTAGATTTTGAGGCGATGTCTCTTTACCTTGAAAGTGCCTTGTGATGGGTGACTTACCTCTACTATGCCATATGGAAAGACAGTTTGGACTACGAAAGGACCTGACCATCGTGATTTGAGCTTCCCAGGGAATAATTTGAGCCTCGAGTTATACAACAGGACAAGATCTCCAACTTCAAATTGCTTGCATTGTCTTAAACGAGTGTCGTGGCTGTGCTTCATTGCTTCCTTGTATAGGCGTGAATTTTCATATGCATTGGTTCATCACTCATCTAACTCGTTCAACTGCATCAACCTATTTTCACCTGCAAGTTTGGGATCAAGGTTTAGAAATTTTATAGCCCAAAATGCCTTGTGTTCTAACTCAAATGGTAGATGATAACTTTTTCCATAAACAATTCTGTAAGGTGATGTTCCTATAGGGGTCTTAAAAGCAGTTCTATAAGCCCATAAAGTATAATCTACTTTCATCGCCCAATCCTTCCTATTTGATTCTACTATCTTTTCTAGGATACGTTTAAGTTCTCAGTTCGCCACTTCGACTTGGCCACTAGTTTGAGGGTGGTAAAGGGTAGCTATTCTATGGTGAATTTCGTATTTCTTAAGGATCTTGTCAAATTGGGCGTTACAAAAATGAGTACCCCTATCACTGATGATTGCTCTAGGTGTTCCAAATTGAGAGAAAAGTTTTTTAAGGAAACGTACTACTATTCTAGCATCATTAGTAGGTAAAGCTTAGGCTTCAACCAATTTGGACATATAATCTACAGCAACTAAGATGTATTTATTCCCAAATGAACTAGGGAATGGACCCATGAAGTTGATACCCCAAACGTCAAATATTTCACATGAGAGCATATATGTCTGAGGCATTTCATCATGTTTGGAGATATTACCTGTCCTTTGGCATTTGTCACAAGAAGTAACGTACCTGTTGGCATCTTTGAATAGAGTAGGCCAATAAAAACCTGATTCGAGTATTTTATGTGCGGTCTTATTCCCACTTTAATGTCCTCTAGTCAGTCCTGAGTCGCAATGTTCCAAGATCTTCAATGCTTCTGTCCTTGTAACGCATCTCCTAATGACTTGGTCTGCACATATACGAAAAAGGAAAGGGTCTTCCCAAAAGTAGTTTTTCACATCAGTAAAGAATCGCTTCTTTTTCTGATGTGTCAACCCTTTTGGGATAATGTTAGCGGCTAAAAAATTTGCAATGTCTGCAAACTAGGGTACCTCAGAATCAGATATGGCAAAAAATTGTTCTTCAGGGAATGAATCATTTATTTCAACTTCATCTAGCTCTTTGGTACTTGAATTTTCAAGCTTGGAAAGATGATCAGCTGCGAGATTTTTAGTTCCTTTCTAATCTTTAATCTCCAAGTCAAATTCCTGGAATAACAAAATCCATCGAATGAGTCGAGGTTTTGCATCAGTCTTAGTTAAAAGGTAGCAAAGAGCAGAATGGTCAGTATAAACAATAACTTTAGACAATATTAGATATGTCCTAAATTTATCGAATGCAAAAACCACAGCTAGCAACTCTTTCTCCGTGGTGGTGTAGTTTTCTTGTGCGGCTATCAAAGTTTTGCTAGCATAGTAGATAGGTTGAAAATGCTTATCTCTTCGCTGTCCCAAAACTGCACCTACTGCAAAATCACTTGCATCGCACATTAGTTCGAAAGGTGAATTCCAATCAGGTGCAATTATAATTGGAGCTTTAGTCAATTTATCCTTTAAAATATTAAATGCTTCTAAACATTCCTGATCGAAATTAAAAGGCACATCTTTTTCTAGCAATTTAGTCAAAGGCTTAGCTATTTTAGGAAAATCTTTAATAAATCTTCTATAAAACCCAACATGTCCTAAAAAGCTTCTAATAGCCTTAACCTATTTAGGGGGGAGGTAGTTTTTCATTGGCTTCAATTTTAGATTTATCAACATCAATCCCTTTACTAGAAATTTTATGTCCTAACACAATACCTTCTTGAACCATAAAGTGACATTTTTCCCAGTTGAGCATAAGACTTGTTTCATCGAATCTTATTAAGACTCGTTTTAAATTTTTAAGGAAAAGATGGAAAGAGTTACCGAAAACCAAGAAATCATCCATAAATACCTCCATGATGTCTTCTACGAGTTCATCAAAAATGGCCATCATGCAACACTGAAAAGTAGCAGGAGCATTACATAATCCAAAAGGCATTCTACGATAAGAAAATGTACCGTATGGACATGTAAATGTCATATTTTCTTGATCTTCAGGAGCTATGGGGATTTGAAAATAGCTAGAGAGTTCGTCTAAGAAGCAGTAGTACATATGCCCTGATAATCTTTCCAACATTTGGTCAATGAATGGAAGGGGGAAGTGATCTTTTCTCGTGGCATCATTCAGCTTCCTATAGTCAATGCAAACTCTCCAACCTGTAACTGTCCTTGTTGGGATTAATTCATTTTTCTCATTGGCTACAACAGTCATGCCTCCTTTCTTAGGAACAACCCGCACTGGACTTACCCAAGAGCTGTCAGAAATAGGATAAATAATTCCAGCATCTAGAAGTTTAATTACCTCAGCTTTAACAACTTCTTTCATGTTGGGGTTCAGTCGTCTTTGGACTTGCACATATGGCTTATATTCATCTTTCATTAAAATTTTGTGGGGGCAAAAAGAAGGGCTGATCCCTTTAATGTCAGAAATTTTCCAAGCTATGGCCCTTTTATGCTCTCTTAATACTTGGAGTAATTCCTCTTTCTCCTTGGGTTGCAAGTTGGATGCAATAATCACCGGCAACATAGAATTATTTCCAAGGAATGCATATTCGAATTGCTTTGGCAATTGTTTAGTTCCGGTTTGGGAGGTTCTTTAATAGAGGGTTTTTGCTTAAGTTCATCGTTTACCTTAATACCCTCATATTCTGCTAGTCTTGGAGAGGTTTCATTGGAATTTAGTTCGGTTCCTATCTCAGAATCATCATCCACCCCCTCTCCTTGGGCAAGACACAGTTCCATTGTGTCCTTATGTACGATTTCCTGAAAAGAATCTTGAGCAGCATGATCAATAGAATCAATTAATTAACATGAGTCATCCTGTTCCCTAGAAATCTCATGGCATCATAAATTTTAAAAATAATCTCTTCGTCACCTACTCTAAGTACCAATTTACCATCACCCACATCAATAACAGCCCTAGCAGTGGCTAAAAATGGACAGCCTAAGATTAAAGGTACTTCAACATCCTCATCCATGTCAAGCATAATGAAATCAACAAGGAATATAAATTTATCTACTTTTACAAGTACGTCCTCTATAATTCCCCTAGGATATTTAGCAGATCTAATTAGCTAATTGAATACTCATCCTAGTGGGTTTAGGTTTCCCAAGACCAAGTTGTTTAAACATTTTATATGGCATCAAATTAATGCTAGTGCCTAAATCAGCTAGTGTCTTATCGACATTCAAACTACCAATTAAGTAGGGAATAGTAAAACTTCCTAGATCTTTCAGTTTTGTTGGCAGTTTATTTTGGAGTATGGCTGAGCACTCCTCATTAAGTTCCACTGTAGATAGGTCTTCAGACTTCTTTTTGTTTGTTAGAAGCTCCATTAAAAATTTTGCATATGTAGGCATCTGTGATATAGCTTCAACAAAAGGTAAGTTAATATGCAGTTATTTAAAAAGTTTAGGAAATTTACCAAATTGTGCATCCATGTGGTCTTTCTTCATTGTTTTCAGGTTTTACCTCCTCTTCTTTGTTTTTATCAACTTCTTGTGGTGGCTTTTTTTCAGATTCAGCTAACACTTCGCCACTCCTTAGTGTAACTGCTTTTACATGCTCTTTTGGATTGGGTTTGGTGTTACTAGGTAGACTTCTTGGTGGTCTTTCTGAAATCATCTTAGCCAGCTGCCCAATTTGATTCACAAGTCCTTGGATCGATGCTTGCTGATTTTTAAGTGCAGTTTTAGTGTTCTCAAAACAAGTTTCCGCTACTGAAATAAATTTTGACATCATCTCCTCAAGGTTTAGCTTTTTCTCTTGCTGGTAAGGTTGTTGTTGGAAGCCTAGAGGGGGTGGTGGTCTCTGATTCCCTTGGCCTCCCCATAAGAAATTTGGGTGGCTCCTCCATCCTGCATTGTAAGTGTTACTATAAGGATTATTTTGAGGTCGAGGATTATTACCCATATAATTTAGTTGCTCATTTTCCATGTTGCGGCCATAAGGTGGGTATTCTAAATTGCTCGTTCCTCCTCCACTTGCATTGCATTGCATTACTGGGTGAACCTGTGAAGAACCAAGTAATCCATCAATTTTTCTATTCAAAATTTCTACCTGATTAGAGAGCATGGTGAATGAATCAACGTTAAAAGCGCCAGCTACTTTTGTTGGCTTTGTCCTTATGACTTGCCACTGATAATTATTCAGTGACATCTCTTTAATAAATTCATAAGCCTCCTCAGGTGTCTTATTATTGATAGTCCTACCAGCAGCTGCATCAATCATCTGTCTAGTCGAAGGATTCAGGCCATTGTGAAAATTTTCAACCTGTAGCCAGAGTGGTAACCTATGGTGAAAGCACCTTCTCAAAAGATCCTTTTATCTCTCCCATGCATCATAGAGTGTTTCTAGATCCATCTGCACAAAAGAAGAGATATCATTCCTCAACTTAGCCATTTTAGTTGGCGGAAAATATTTAAGTAAGAATTTTTCGATCATTTGTTCCCAAGTAGTGATTGACCCTCGTGGTAACGAGTTCAACCACTGTTTAGCTTTGTTCCTCAACAAAAAGGGAAATAACCGAAGGCGAATGGCATCATTAGAAACACCATTGATTTTAAATGTGTCACAGAGTTCCAAAAAATTCGCCAAATGAGTGTTTGGGTCCTCGTCCTGCAAACCATCAAACTGAACAAACTGTTGTATCATTTGAATCGTGTTAGGTTTCAGTTCAAAATTATTTGTAGCAACAGCAGGCCTAACTATACCTACTCATTTCCTGTTAAAGTAGGTTTATCATAATCATACACAGTGCGCGGAGCAGGATTCTAATTTACTGGATCAGCAGCAATTGCAGGAGGTAGCGGGTTTTCCTGATTTTTAGCCATCTCCTCAGTTTGTTTGGAAATATCTTTCTCTTGCTCTTCCTCTGTGTATCTTAGGCTTCACCTTATTTCTCTTCGGTTTTTGTGAGTTGTGTGATCGAGCTTACTATAAAAAAGTAATGGTTCAGACGGGTTTCTTCTAGTCATAGACTATAAAAACATGCCAGAAGGAAAAAAGAAAATTTAGTAACAAAAATCAAAATAAAATTTAAATTGCAATAAAATAAATGGCTAAAGTAATAAAAAATTAAGTGTTCCTAATATCTTAGTTCCCCGGCAACGGCGCCAAAAACTTGATGTGAGTAAATCACGATAAGTTTTATAATTTATGAATGTCCGTTCTTGAAAACTAAGTATTATCACGACAAAGGAAAGCACACCTTATCGAACAGTAGTATAGTTTATGGCAAGACTGGGATGTCGAACCCAAAGGAACTAAAAGTACTAGTATTAACTTTCTTTTTATTATCTACCCTAAAAATAAAGGGGTTTGTTTTATCTAAACTAATTACTAAACTAAGAATGCACAGAAAGTAAACTGGGAAAATAAATTTTTGGGGAAACTGAGTGATTTGGACAATACCCAAGGGAAAAATCCACTTCGACTTCACTTGTTATTGACTCTGAATTAGACGAGTTATCCATTCGACTTGATCCGTAGAAATCCCTAATTTATATTATTATCTCTTTCGAGACTAACAATGTAACACCCCGTACCCGAGTCCGTTACCGGAATCGAACACAAGGTGCACACAGACTTAATTATTTTCACAGTCCATTTAGAAATTTCCAGACAAGCTGGTTACTGCATCACAGTCGCCTTAAAAATCATATCTTGAGTTTCAAAGCTCGAAAATCACTTTTGTAATTTTTCCCTGAAACTAGACTCATATGTCCATCTACATATTTTTTTATAGAATTTTTTGTCAGGCCAATTAGTACAGTTTATTAGTTAAAGTCTCCCCTGTTACAGGGATCAACTACACTGACCTTCACGCATTACGACTTGGATATCTCCCTGTAAAGGGCTTCAATACTGATTCCGTTTGTTTCTATAGAAACTAGACTCAAAGAGGAATCTATACATATATGGCATGACTCCTAATTATCTCTGGTTAATTTACAATGAATTTCCAAATTCGGAACAGGGATTCCAGAAACCGTTCTGGCCCTGTTTGACGAAAACCTAAATATCTCTTAACATATAACTCATATGACCGTTTCGTTTCTTCCATATAAAAGTAGATTCATCAAGGTTCATTTACATAATTTATTCACTATTTAATTCCATCCATACTATTTTTAGTGATTTTTCACATCCACATCACTGCTGCTGTCAGCATCTGCCCTTGAGGTAGACTTTACCTATTTCATAATTTCCATGATTCAATTAGCCCTTTTTGCATACATGGCACAAAGAATGATCATGATTAACCATTCCAATGGCTAATCGTTTCCAACATTTCCATACCTCTTAATGAAAAACACACAAAATGATTATGATACCATGCCAAAGTGTATATAAGCCATTTTCGCATGGCTATCCAAATTTATACAAAATCCAAGGGGTCTATGACCAACAAACGAAAGAGTAGTCCTATACATGCCATTTCAAAGCTCAACCAAAATTTGTACCAAAAGGGGGCTTTGATAGTGTGGAGAACCGACTTCCAAAAATCCAGTCTGATAGTGACGAGCCAAAATCTATAAAACAGAGAACGAAGAAAGCGGAGTAAGCAATTTATGCTTAGTAAGTTTTGAGCAAGGGATTCCACACAACAAAAGCATAGCATTCATATAGCTAAACGGATAATTTCATATGCACACATTCTCAATATCATACTACTTCACATTACCAACCCTTATGTTCATACACAAAAGATCAACTTAGCTAAAGGCGGTAGCTCGTTTATCAACCGGCGAATACTTATTTGTAAGGGCTCAACTAATTCAAAGCACATACTGAACATACCTCATTGCTGGAATTTTTTTGCAAGCGTATTAACTGAAATTTTACAGCAAGATTACACTTTCCGAATCACGTACCTTCGGATTTTATCCGGATATAGCGACTTCGCTCAAAAGCCTTGGGACATAGCCGGTTATAATAGCTCGCACAAATGCCTTCGGGACTTAACCCGGTTTTGGTAACTCGCACAAATGCCTTCGGGAATTGACCCGGATTTAGTCACTTAGCACAAAAGCCTTCGGGACTTAGCCCGGATACCATTCGAATAACCAAGCACATATATCAACAAATCATAACACATTCTTATTACATTCTCATTACCAAAGCTCCAACACAAGTTACTTATCATATTTACAATTTCGGCTCAATAGCCACACACAAAAAGCATGATTTCAATTTGCTTAACACATGATCTAATCAAATCATAATCTAAGTTCCATTACTCGAAAACTTACCTCGGATGTTGTCGAATGATTCCGATGGCTATTCGACCACTTTTTCCTTCCCTTTATCGGATTTAGCTCCCTTAGCCGAATTTTCCAAGCCAAGAATAGGCATCAATATGCTTGCCTCTAACCGAATGCATGCACACCAATCCCCCTCATGTGGCCGAATATGCATGTCCATGTTGAGGCCAATTATACACTTAATACCACACATAAACGACATACATTTTACTAACTAACGTATTCCATATTGTAACTCAATACGCATCAATCATTTACTTCATAACCGAAACATCATCATATGAAAATATATACCTTGAGATAGTATATATGTCATACCAATACATCATGTGCAAACATATATATATATATATATATATGCTAGAGCTGAATCTCAAAGTTGATTATAACTAAATATGAACATAAATCTAAAACACAAATCTTACCTACCATGCAATAAGCATAAATTATACTTATGGATGTACCATGGCCGAATACATCACAACACCATACCATTTCAATTTTGGTCATGGTTAAACAAAGAACTTAATGTCTCACTCAAAAATGCTAAAAAGAAAGTCCAAGAGCCATCAATCCACCATCACATGTATCATTAGCAAGCTTCATATTTAACATGCAATGGCATTAACACAAAATCCACCTTGGCCGAACACCACCCCCATGACATAGCAAGGATTTGAACCATGGGCTAATTAGAACTCAAGCTAGCAACTAAAAACATGCATGAATCTCATGGCACAACCTCAACATACCTTAATCTAGATACAAGTATGGCCAAACCTCCTCCTAATCCTCTTCCAAACCAAGCATGAAGCAAAAACCCCTTCCTTCTTCCTTAGAATTTTCAGCTCAAAGAAATGAAAAAAAAGGATGAACAACAATTTTTTCTTTCTCTCTTTTCTTCAACTCACGGCAATGGGGGGGTAACACACACATTCTTTCTTTTTTTTTTCTTCCCTTTCATTATTCAATTCCCATGCTCATTATTTTATTTTTTTCTTACATACACCATTGTCACAACATGTTTCATGACATGTTTTGCCCATAATCCCTTGTCATGGCCGGCCACTAGCTATTAGGGGGGGAATTTGACATGCAAGTCCTCCCTTTTGATTACATGCACTATTAGGTCCTTATAGATTAGCCTATCACATTTCAAAAGTGTCACAAGTCCTAATAACTGAATTCACATGCAATCGACTAAATCGAAGCTTGAAATTTTCACACATTCATAAATACATATTCTAGACAATAAATATTACGTTCAAACATTTCGGTGACTTGGTTTAGCGGTCCCAAAACCACTTCCCGACTAGGGTCAATTTTGGGCTGTCATAACTCTCCCCCACTTAAGAAATTTTCGTCCCCGAAAATCTTACCGGTAAATAGGTTTGGGTAACGCTCTTTCATAGAGTTCTCGGGTTCCCAAGTACCTTCTTCCATCCCGTGTTTGAGCCATAACACTTTTACTAACGGAACCCTTTTGTTTCGCAACTCCTTCGCTTCACGAGCTAGGATACGAATCGGTTCTTCTTCATAACTCATATCGGCTTGAATTTCAACCTCTGATGGACTAATTACGTGCGACGGATCAGATCTATAACGTCGAAGCATCGAAACATGAAAGACGTCGTGAATCTTTTCAAGTTCAGGGGGCAAAATCAAACGACACATAGCTGGACCGACTCGTTCGGATATCTCATATGGCCCGATGAACCTCAGACTCAATTTGCCTTTACGGCCAAATCTGAGTATCTTTTTCCAAGGCGAAACTTTAAGAAACACTTTATCTCCCACCTGATACTCAATGTCTTTTCGTTTCAGATCCGCGTCACGACTTCGACGATCGGAGGCTATCTTGATTTTCACGGATTACTTTTACTTTCATTCAGCATCTTTAATCAAATCCACTCGAAAATTTTACTTTCACCGAGCTCGGTCCAAAACAATGGTGTACGGCATTTACGCCCGTACAAGGCCTCGTAAGGCGCCATCTTAATACTTGGTTGAAAACTATTGTTGTAAGCAAATTCAATCAAAGGTAAATACCGTTCCCATGAACCACTGAACTCGAGGATGCAACATCTCAACATATCCTCAAGAATCTGAATTATCCGCTCGGATTGACCATCGGTTTGGGGGTGAAAGGCGGTGCTGAAATGCAACTTGGTACCTAAAGCTTCTTGCAATTTCTTCCAAAATCGCGAGGTGAATCTCGGATCTCTATCCGACACAACAGAAATCGGTACCCCGTGAATCTCACAATCTGAGAAACGTACAATTCAGCTAGTTTATCCAATGAAAAATCCATACGCACGGCGATAAAGTGAGCCGACTTAGTCAGTCTATCCATAACAACCCAAATCGCATCCTTCTTACTTGCTGACAATGGCATTCCGGACACAAAGTCCATTGTGACTCGATCCCATTTCCACTCGGGTATCGTGATTGGCTGAAGTAACCCTGAAGGCACTTGATGTTTCGCTTTCACTTGTTGACATATTAAACATCTCGAAACAAAGTCGGAGATGTCTCGTTTCATACCATGCCACCAAAACCGACGTTTCAAATCGTTGTACATCTTCGTACTCCCCGGGTGAATTGACATTCGGCTACAATGGGCTTCGTTCAGAATCATCGAAATGAGTTCCGAATTCCTTGGAACACACAGACGACTTCTGAACCTCAAACAATCATCATCATCAATTTGAAACTCCGATTCCTTGTTCGGAACACACTCAGCCCGTTTTGCAACCAACTCATCGTCAACTTTCTGAGCTTCACGAATTTGGTGAGTCAATAATGGTTTGGCCTTTAATTCGGCTATTAACACATTGTCGGGTAGAATAGACAAGTGTACATTCATCGCTCATAAAGCAAACAGTGATTTTCAGCTTAAGGCGTCCGCAACCACATTAGCCTTTCCCGGGTGATAATCAATGACAAGCTCATAATCTTTTAACAACTCGAGCCAACGTCTTTGTCGTAGATTCAAGTCTCTTTGAGTCATCAAATATTTGAGACCCGAAAATACATGGCACTTCTCCCCAAATAGGTAGTGTCGCCATATTTTCAAAGCGAATACGATGGCAGCTAGTTCGAGATCATGGGTCGGATAATTTTTCTCATGTGGCTTTAATTGTCTCGACGATAGGCCACAACTCGACCTTCTTGCATCAATACGCAACCCAACCCAAGTAGGGAGGCGTCACTATAGATGACAAACTCTTTGCCCGATTCGGGCCGCACTAAAATTGAGCTTCCAGTCAAATAAGTTTTCAGTTGATCAAAACTTTTCGACATTTTCCGTCCATTCGAACTTAACATCTTTTTGAAGTAGCCGTCATGGGTGTGGCTATCATCGAGAAACCTTTCACAAACCGTCGGTAGTAATGTAAGCAAGTCCCAAAAAGCTCGAACCTCGATAATATTTCTCGGAGGCTTCCAGTTAAGTATGGCTGAAATTTTGCTCGGGTCGACTCGAATACCGATGAGATACCACATGACCCAAGAAGCTAACCTCCCTTAACGAACTCACACTTCTTGAACTTAGCATATAATTGCTTATCCCGTAGTATTTGCAACACTAATCTCGGTGTTCAAGATGTTCGGTCTCATCTCTTGAATAGACCGGGATGTCATCAATGAACACAACTACGAACCGGTCCAAAATCGTCTCAAGATCCGATTCATCAAATCCATAAATCTGTAGGGCATTAGTGAGCCCAAAGCGGCATCACTAAAAATTCGTAATGACCGTACCTCGTTCGAAAGCGGTTTTGGGTGCGTCCGAATCTCGAATCCAGAATCGATAATAACCCGATCTCAAATCTATCTTTGAAAACACCGAGACTCCTTTAGTTGATCAAACAAATCATCAATACGCTGTAACGGATATTTATTCTTTATCGTCACTTTATTCGGTGACGATAGTCAATACACAACCTCATGGTTCCGTCCTTCTTTTTCACAAACAATACTGGTGCACCCCAAGGTGAGAAACTTGGTCGAGCGAAACCTCTATCCGTCAATTCTTGCAACTGAGCTTTCAACTCCTTTAACTCGGTTGGTGCCATACGATACGGAGCTATCGAAATTGGCGTAGTCCCAGGTACAAGCTCAATACCAAACTCTATCTCTCGAACAGGTGGCAAACCCGGTAATTCTTCGGGAAAAACATCCGGGTATTCGTAAATCACCGGTACAGACTCGGGTTTTATTTCTAACTCCTTATCATCAAGTACATACGCAAGGTATGCTTCGCACCCCTTTCTTACATATTTCTGGGCCAACATTGATGATATTACAGCTGGCAACCCTTTTAAGTCCGTAGACTCAACTCGGATCATCTCGTTATTTGCGCACCTCAAATCCATAGTCTTGCTTTTGCAATTCACAACCGCATCATGCACTGTCAACCAATCCAAACCAAGAATAACATCAAATTCATCGAACGGCAAAAGCATCAAGTCCGCCGAAAAACAGGAACCTCGAATTACTAGGGGGCATTTCTTACACACTTTGTCAACAAGCACGTAACGACCCAAGGGATTTGACACCCGAATTACGAACTCAGTAGACTCAATAGGTAAAGTCTTATTGGATGCTAAGGTTTCGCATATATAAGAATGAGTAGAACCAGGGTCAATCAAAGCAATCACATTAGTATCAAAGAGAGTGAAAGTACCGGTAATAACATCTGGCGAGGAAGTATCCTCGCGTGCGCGTATTGCATAAGCCCTAGCAGGAGCGCGAGCCTCGGATCTGGTCGTAGCATCTCTAGATCCTCTCTGACCACCACTAGCATTGCCCGTATTTCTAGATGGTCTACCTCGAGCAGTGGTAGCGCCCGGTTTCCCACTCTGATCTACATTCTATTTAGACAACCTCGGGCAATCTTTAATGAAGTGGTCAACTGATCCGCACTTGTAACAGGAGCGGTCACGGAATCTACAACTTCCAGAATGCCGTTTGCCACAATGTCGACATTCGCTCTGTCTCGACGTTCATTCCCAACATCGGCGATGAAGTGCCTCGTGTACCCACAGGGGGTCGATCACGATCTGGTCTAAAAAGGCCCAAAGTGCCTCTAGACCGGCCCACATCATCACGAAATTTCTTCGATGCCTGTTGAAGAGACTTTCCCGAGGATCTTTTACGAAACTCTCCAGTTCCCACATCAACTTTTTCTTTTTCTTTTCTAAGCTCTTCGGCTTTACAAGCTCGCTCGACAAGTACTACGAACCCTCGTATTTCAAGAATGCCAACGAACATTTTATATCTTCATTCAGCCCATCCTCGAAGCGTTTACATGATAGCCTCGGACGAAATACATTCCGGCGTATCTACTAAGTCTAACAAATTTTTGCTCGTAATCGTTGGTGACATAGAACCTTGCTTAGGCTCAAGAAATTCCTTCCGTTTTTGATCAACAAATCTCTGAATGATATACTCTTTTCGAAACTCAGTTTGGAAAAACTCCCAAGTTACTTGCTCTCGGGCACTGTGAAGTCGAGTACTCCACCACTAGTAGGCGTAATCGCGTAGCAAGGAGATAGTACACTTTAGGCATTCATCGGTGTACAAGATAGCTCATCGAGTACCGGATAGTGTTGTCCAACCAAAATTCAGCTTGCTCGGCATCGTCGCTATCCGTAGCTTTAAATTCAGTAGCCCCATGTTTTCGGATTCTGTCAACTGGGGGCTTATTCAACCTTATTTGGTCAATTACCGGAGGCATTCTAGGTGCGGGGGCTGTGTTTGTTGGGAATGGAGGTTGTGGAACAGCCGTATTAGTTCGAATGTATTGGTTGAACCAATCATTCATCACGCTATAGAAAGCTTGTCTAGCTTCATCATTTGGATTACTAGCATTAGGTTGAGAGCCCTTGTGGCTGTCCCTTGTCTTGGGAGCAAAGCGCTACACTCTCAAGATCATCAGCCACCGCTCGGTCGGGATAGAAATCCATTACTATAAATAAACACATTTGAAATTGTCAGAAATCACCACACTATCAAATAATCACATAAAATGGCATGTATAGCTAGACCCAAACGCATTACGGTAGTCCTAGAATTGACTAAACCGTAGCTCTGATACCAATAAAATTGTAACACCCCATACCCGAGTCCGTTACCGGAATCGAACACAAGGTGCACACAGACTTAACTTAATTATTTTCACAGTCCATTTAGAAATTTCCAGACAAGCTGGTTACTGCGTCACTGTCGCCTTCAAAATCATATCTTGAGTTTCAAAGCTCTAAAATCAGTTTTGTAATTTTTCCCTGAAAATAGACTCGTATTTCCATCTACATATTTTTTTATAGAATTTTTGGTCAGGCCAATTAGTACAGTTTATTAGTTAAAGTCTCCCCTGTTACAGGGATCGACTACACTGACCTTCACACATTACGACTTGGATATCTCCCTGTACAGGGCTTCAATACTGATTCCGTTTGTTTCTATAGAAACTAGACTCAAATAGGAATCTATACATATATGGCATGACTCCTAATTATCTCTCGTTAATTTACAATGAATTTCCAAAGTCGGAACAGGGATTCCAGAAACCGTTCTGGCCCTGTTCCATGAAAACCTAAATGTCTCTTAACATATAACTCATATGACCGTTTCGTTTCATCCATATAAAAGTAGATTCATCAAGGTTCATTTACATAATTTATTCACTATTTAATTCCATCTCTACTATTTTTAGTGATTTTTCACATCCACATCATTGCTGCTGTCAGCATCTGCCCTTGAGGTAGACTTTACCTATTTCATAATTTCCATGATTCAATTAGCCCTTTTTGCATACATGGCACAAAGAATGATCATGATTAACCATTCCAACGGCTAATCGTTTCCAACATTTCCATACCTCTTAATGAACAACATACAAAATGATTATGATACCATGCCAAAGTGTATATAAGCCATTTTCGCATGGCTATCCAAATTTATACAAAATCCAAGGGGTCTATGACCAACTAACGAAAGAGTAGTCCTATACATGCCATTTCAAAGCTCAACCAAAATTTGTACCAAAAGGGGCTTTGATAGTGTGGGAGACTTTGACTTCCAAAATCCCGAGTCCGATGGTGACGAGCCAAAATCTATAAAACAGAGAACGAAGAAAGCGGAGTAAGCAATTTATGCTTAGTAAGTTTTGAGCAAGGGATTCCAAGACAACAAAAGCATAGCATTCATATAGCTAAACGGATAATTTCATATGCACACATTCTTAATATCATACTACTTCACATTACCAACCTTTATGTTCATACACAAAGATCAACTTAGCCAAAGGCGGTAGCTCGTTTATCAAGCGGCGAATACTTATTTGTAAGGGCTCAACTAATTCAAAGCACATACGAACATACCTCATTGCTGGAATTTTTTGCAAGCGTATTAACTGAAATTTTACAGCAAGATTGCACTTTCCCGAATCACGTACCTTGGATTTTATCCGGATATAGCGACTTCGCTCAAAAGCCTTGGGACATAGCCGGTTATAATAGCTCGCACAAATGCCTTGGGACTTAACCGGTTTTGGTAACTCGCACAAATGCCTTCGGAATTGACCGGATTTAGTCACTTAGCACAAAAGCCTTGGGACTTAGCCGGATACCGTTCGAATAACCAAGCACATATATCAACAAATCATAACACATTCTTATTACATTCTCATTACCAAAGCTCCAACACAAGTTACTTATCATATTTACAATTTCGCTCAATAGCCACACACAAAGAGCATGATTTCAATTTGCTTAACACATGATCTAATCAAATCATAATCTAAGTTCCATTACTCGAAAACTTACCTCGGATGTTGTCGAATGATTCCGATGGCTATTCGACCACTTTTTCCTTCCGTTATCGGATTTAGCTCCCTTTGCTCTTGAGCTTAATTTAACAAATAAATTGATTTAATCATTTGAGCATCGAAAGAGAATTCAAGGTACTTAGCCCACATATTTTCATTAGACATTAAAGTCACATATGTACGAAATCATGAATCAAACTCAACACATTAGTTAGTACTCTCTTTAGCTGAATTTTCCAAGCCAAGAATAGGCATCAATATGCTTGCCTCTAACCGAATGCATGCACACCAATCCCCCTCATGTGGCCGAATATGCATGTCCATGTTGAGGCCAATTATACACTTAATACCACACATAAACGGCATACATTTTACTAACTAACGCATTCCATATTGTAACTCAATACGCATCAATCATTTACTTCATAACCGAAACATCATCATATGAAAATATATACCTTGAGATAGTATATATGTCATACCAATACATCATGTGCAAACATATATATATATATATATATGCTAGAGCCGAATCTCAAAGTTGATTATAACTAAACATGAACATAAATCCAAAACACAAATCTTACCTACCATGCAATAAGCATAAATTATACTTATGGATGTACCATGGCCGAATACATCACAACACCATACCATTTCAATTTTGGTCATGGTTAAACAAAGAACTTAATGTCTCACTCAAAATGCTAAAAAGAAAGTCCAAGAGCCATCAATCCACCATCACATGTATCATTAGCAAGCTTCATATTTAACATGCAATGGCATTAACACAAAATCCACCTTGGCCGAACACCACCCCCATGACATAGCAAGGATTTGAACCATGGGCTAATTAGAACTCAAGCTAGCAACTAAAAACATGCATGAATCTCATGGCACAACCTCAACATACCTTAATCTAGATACAAGTATGGCCAAACCTCCTCCTAATCCTCTTCCAAACCAAGCATGAAGCAAAAACCCCTTCCTTCTTCCTTAGAATTTTCAGCTCAAAGAAATGAAAAAAAGGATGAACAACAATTTTTTTTTCTCTCTTTTCTTCAACTCACGGCAATGGGGGGGGTAGCACACACATTCTTTCTTTTTTTTTCTTCCATTTCATTATTCAATTCCCATGCTCATTATTTTATTTTTTTCTTACATACACCATTGTCACAACATGTTTCACGACATGTTTTGCCCATAATCCTTGTCATGGCGGCCACTAGCTATTAGGGGAAATTTGACATGCAAGTCCTCCTTTTGATTACATGCACTATTAGGTCCTTATAGATTAGCCTATCACATTTCAAAAGTGTCGCACAAGTCCTAATAACTGAATTCACATGCAATCGACTAAATCAAAGCTTGAAATTTTCACACATTCATAAATACATATTCTAGACAATAAATATTACGTTCAAACATTTCGGTGACTTGGTTTAGCGGTCCCGAAACCACTTCCCGACTAGGGTCAATTTTGGGCTGTCACAAACAATGTCTAACCCTAGGTTGATTAATTGAAATCTCTTTCTAATAAAAACCCCTAGTGTTACATTAACTCGATCTATGGATTCCTTTATTAGGTTTCACCCTAATCCGGAAAAATTATGTCACCCTATGTCTAGGCGTGCAATCAACTCCGCTCAATTATGCTAGATCTACTCCTAGACAGGGACTTTTGCTCCTCTGAATAAGCACATCAATACTTGAATCAATATCCTGGAATATTAAAACAAGAATTAAGAACACATAATTAAAAACAAATCTAATGCTTATCATATAATTCAGAAAATAATAACAAGATCCATCTTAGATTTCATTCCCCTTAGGTATTTGGGGAGTTTAGTTCATAAGTGTGAAAGAAAACATCTCAGAAGAATAATGATAACAAAATATAAAGAAAACCTAAAAAAATCCTGAAGGAATTTGAAGGGAGATCTTCAGTCTTGAAGGATAATCCAGCTTCTGAGATGGATCAATCGCTTTCTTCGAGTAATTCCTTACCTCCTACTCCGTGTGTCCCTTCTAGGTACCTTGTGGGGTGTTTGTATAGGCTTTAGAATGCTTCAAAACCCTCAAGATCGGCCTCTTCCGAATAGGACTAGATTTGGGCTCGATAGGGACACGCCCATGTGAGGTGGCTTAGGTTGTGTTGCAATCTGTTAAATAGACACGAGGGTGTGAATTACGCGTGTAGGGAAGTCAAGCCGTGTTGATTTCCTACGTTGACCCATTTTCTTTGTTTTTGGCTCGTTTTCGCTCTTTTTACTCTCATATGCTCACCTAAGTATAAAACATGAAATTAAGGGATTAGGAGCATCAAATTCCACAAATCCAATGATAATTCAACCAAAAATATGCTAAGCATGGGATAAAAATATGTATAAATTATGATTTATCAGTGGGTGAAAAGCAGTACTGAATTGCAATTTCGTACCTAATGCCTTTTGTAATTTCTTCCAAAACCGCGATTTAAATCTCGAATCTCTATCTGAGACAATAGATAATGGGACACCATGCAATCTCAAAATATTAGCAATGTATAACTCAGCCAGCTTATGAAGTGAGTAATCAGATCGTACCAGAATAAAATGGGCTGATTTCGTCAATCGATCAACTATAACCCAGATTGCATCTTTCTTGCTCAGAGATAGGGGCAAACGAGAAACAAAGTCCATTGTCACTTTATCCCATTTCCATTCTGGAATAATAATTGGTTGTAACAAACTAGAGGTCACTTGATGTTTATCTTTAACTTGCAGACAAATTAAACATTTCGTAACAAATTCAAAGATATCGCGCTTCATACCAGGCCACCAAGAAGCTGTTTCAGATCAGTATACATTTTCGTACTACCTTAATGAATATATAAATGACTGTTGTGAGGTTCATTCAAAATCATCTAAAACAATTTTGGATTTCTTGAAACACATATTCAATCACGAAACCTCAAAAAATTATCTTTATGAACTCTGAATTCTCAATCAGAATCTAGATGACACTGAGCTCGCTTTGCTAAAATCTCATTATTAGTCTTCTGAGCTTTGATAATCTATTGAATGAATAACGGTCTTGCTTTTAATTTTTTTAAAATCAAACCATCATTGGACACAACCAAATGAGCATTCATCACACACAAAGCAAACAGTGATTTTTGACTTAAAGCATCAGCAACAACATTTGCTTTTCCCTGATGATAATCAATCACAAACTCATAGTCTTTTAGCAATTCTAACCATCTTTTTTGTCGCAGATTCAAATCTTTCTGAGTCATCAGATATTTCAAACTCTTATGATTAGAATATACGTGACATTTCTCACCAAACAGATAGTGGCGGCAAATTTTCAAAGCAAACACAATCGCAGCTAATACCAAACCCTGTGTCAGATAGTTCTTTTCGTGGGGGTTTAGCTGTCTCGAAGCATAAGCAATGACCTTGCCTTCCTGCATCAAAACACATCCCAGACCATTCAATGAAGCATCACTATAGATAACAACTTCTTTACCTGATTCGGGTTGTACTAACACTAGAGCTTCAGTCAATAGGGCTTTCAATTGATCAAAGCTTTTCTGACACTTTTCAAACCATTCGAACTTCACATCTTTCTGAAGTAGTTTCATTAATAGAGTTGCAATCATAGAAAAGCCATTTACGAACCTCTATAATAACTGATAAGTCTAAAAAAATTACAAACTTCGGAGACATTCCTCGGAAGCTTCCAATCCAAAATAGCTGCAATTTTGCTCGGATCAACTCAGATACCTGATGCTGATACAATATGACCAGAAAACTGACTTCTCGTAACCAGAATTCACATTTGCTAAACTTCGCATACAATTGCTTATCATGCAAAGTCTGTAATACTATTCTCAAATACTCGGCATGATCAGATTCATCATGCGAATAAATCAATATGTCGTCAATGAATACGACAACAAATCAATCTAAATATGGTCTGAAAATTCTTTTCATCAAATCCATAACAATGCACATTCTCATTGTACCATCTTTCTTTTTCACAAATAGAACTGGTGCACCCCAAGGTAAGAGACTCGGTCTTGTTTACCTTATATCGGTAAACTCTTGCAATTGACACTTTAATTCTTTTAACTCAGTTAGAGCTAATCTATATGGAGCTATCAAAATCAGAGTAGTTCCAGGTACTAATTCAATGCCAAATTTAATTTCTCGGATTGAATTAGGGAATTCACAAACAACAAGCACTGATTCAGCTCTCTTTTTTGACACTTTCGAATTAATTACATAGGCAAAGTAAGCTTCACAACCTTTTCTCACAATACTCAGAGCTTTCATTAATGAAATCACAGCCGGTAACCCATTTAAATCACTGGATTCAATTCAAACTATTTCATCATGCTTGCATCTCAAATCAATAATTCTCCATTTGCAATTTATAATAGTGTCAGCAAAGTTAACCAAACCATACCTAGAATTATATCAAACTCATCAAAGGGTAATAACATTAGATCAGCCAGAAAACAAATGTCTCGTAACATTAACGGACAGTTCTTGAACACTTTGTACACAAAGTTGGAAGGGTACAGGTATGTACACAAAGCCCATAAATATAGAGATTATGAATCGATGAGGCCTCGATAAAAAGCCAATGAATAAACACACTACGTAAATGACATGATTTAAAATGTGTCTATTACACTTGATGACATTGTGGCAAACTATATTATGTTCTGTGTATAATAATGCATGATTAATGTTGTTAATAATTTACATGCAAACTTATTAAGCTTTATGCTTACTCCCTTTTCTTTTCCAATTTCTTATAGTATCGCCAAGCTAGGTCCAGGATCAAAGGACGTCGGAGCTTGATTCACACTATCAAACTAATCTTTTGGGTATAGTGAATTCAAGTATTTGAGTATGGCATGTATAGGGGACTTGGTCTTTTTGTTTATGTGTTATATTAATTTGGCCAAGTGTGTTGGCTTATAACGATTTGATGATTCATTTTGTATATGGCCATAAGATATGGTTCATATTGATTATTGGGTTGTAAACCTAATTATTTATGCATCCATGTGTCGAAGCCTTGTTGATGATGGATAGTGTTATATGGCATACAAGTATGATGAATGGATGATGACAAATTGGTATGACTATGACCATGGTTTAAATGTGTGAATCGTGAGTAGATTAATAATGTTCATTGGATATAAAATTGGTGTGGAATGCCTTAAGTAATCTTGTTAATTTGAGTATGTGAATTGGTGACATTACATAGGCATGTATTAGTCTTGATTAGGAATGATTGCTTGTCAAAATGTGACATGTTGTGTGCCATGAAATATAGCTAAGTATGCGAGTGTCTAAGGGTGGAAAAGGGCTTGGAAAATAGACTTATAGTTGTCCACATGGGTAGACACATGGGCATATGTCTAGGCCGTGTGTGACACGCGGTCTACCCCATGGGCGTGTGATCCGGCCGTGTGTCCCCTACACCCTAATTAGGTAAAATATAATGCCCAGTAGTAAACACATGGGCAGAGACACGGCTGTGTGTCTCGACCGTGTGTCTCAGCCGTGTAAAGGACATAGCCTCAGGCCATGGGCGTGTGCCCAGGCCGTGTGAAGTCTGCACTAGCTTTTTGGAATTTAATTTGCCACACGGCCTAAGTACATAGACATGTGACTTGGCCGTGTGACCCTATTTAGTTAATGATGTCATAAAAAGAGAGTTACAAGGGCTAAGGACATAGGCATGTCCCAAGTCATACAGGCGTGTGTGATCACATGGCCTACCACACGGGCGTGTAACCCTCCAAAACGAGAAAATTTTCTGTGTCACAAATGTTCTGAAAGTCCTCGCTTTAGTCCCGAACCACATCCAATGTACGTTTTGGGCCTTGTGGGCCCGTATCAGGGACAATATGCTTGTGTATGAATGGTTTTAACTTGAGCAAAATTTTATGGCCTGATTTTGTATGAATGTTTATGTTTGAGCCAAGTAACGCCTCGGACCTTGTCTGAGTGAGGGATACGGGTAAAGGGTGTTACATTTAGTGGTATCAAAGCTATGGTTTAGTCGATTCTCGGACTAACATAGTATGTGTACGAGTCTAGCTATACATGCCATACATATATTATGATAGTGTGACGACTCTTGACCTTTTACATTGTGTTTTCATATAGTAATGGATCCTAATCAAGTTAAAGCTGACGATGTAGAAAGTAATGCGCCGGCTCCTACTCAAGGGGCAGTGGTAGTTGAGAGTATACCCATGATCGTGAGCCAGAGAGGAGGAGAAGAGGCTATGTAACACCCCTAACCTGTATCCGTTGCCGGACTGGGGTTATGAGGCATTACCCGAAAAGATAAAACTCTCACACATTCACACAGTTTATGTAACATTCTAGTTTTGACCCTAATCAGAATAGTGGTTTTGGAACCACATATCCGAGTCAAAAAAATATTTAAATATTATTTTTTGTGCTTATAATGAGTGAATTAGCATATGTGAAAGTTTCGTCTGAAAATTCAATTATTTGTGTGCTCAATTTGATAAAAGGACCTAATCGCGTAAAATGTAAAAGTTACCTGCTACTTGTTAAAAGTGCCTATTTGACTTGCCTTTATGATTGTGAGGTTCGTATGAGCTTATTTAACCATTGAATGAATTAAATGACTTAAATGGGCATTATGTTATAATACATTTATGGTTTAATAAAAGGGCAAAATTGGTATTTAGCTTATTAAGTTAATTATATGAAAACACAATAGGAAACAAAGCCATTTTATGTGTTCATCCACCGAAAATAAAAAGAAAGAAAACAAATTAGGGTTCGGCACTTTGATTTGGTGAATTAGGTATGTGTTTTTCTCGATTTTTGATAATTTCTACGTTTTTGTAATCGTTGCTTCATATACTATCAAGCCCATGCCTCAATTCTTGATTTTGATGATGACTTTGAAATGTTTCATGGATGAATTCATGAGATTTAGGTTGTTAATTAATAAAGTATGAAAGTTTGATGCTGGGTTTATATGTTTTATCTTTGGATTTTTGATGATTTTGAGTAAATGGGCTAAATTGTGAAATTTGTAAATTGAGGGACTAAAGTGTGAAATAAATGAACTACATGGACTGATATAAACCTTATAGAAATTTGGCTAGGCTTGTGTACAAGCAAATTATGTGTATTTTTTTATTTTATGAATTAAGGACTAAAGTGTCAAATTGTGAAAATGTGAAGGCTAGTTTGCAAAATTCCTTAAATTTGTGTTTGTGGATAGTTTTGAATGAATTTGTGATTGAATTAGTTAAATTTGAATTTATATAGATCGAGAATTAAAGAATACGGAGTTAGATCGGGGAAAGTCAAAAGTTGTCGAGTAATTGATTTCATTCATCCGAATCCGTACGAGGTAAGTCAATATACAAATAAATGTATTTGAAATGGTTTATTTATGCTTATTACCATCGAACTATGATGAATGAACATTCAAGCTTAATATGTGCTATTCAAGAAAGTATCAATAATGCCCTGACGTCTGAAAAGCCCCGTACGAACCCTAGCAATAGTTAGGATACATATGTCATGACATAGGATTTCTTTTTTTTTGTAAGACCACGTCTGGGACGTTGGCATCGACTTCTGTTTTACATGTAAGACCATGTCTGGGACATCGGCATCATATATGATTTTGTGTAAGACCCTGTCTGAGACAGTGGCATTGATGTTTGATTACATGTAAGACCACATCTGGGACGTTGGCATTGTATATGTTCTTTGAGCTATCCCCGTATCCTTACGTTTTCGAATGGTTCAAACGGGCATTCCACGAAAATGAATAACTTTGTGAAATCATATCAGATTCAGGTATGTTTACTTTGTATAGCCTATTTGAGAATGAAAGGTAAGTATTTTGAATATGATATTTGTGTTAGCATTGGTATACAAAGTATAAATGATTTGATGATACTTATTTGCTTTGAATGATATGTTTATTTGTATATGACTTACTAAGCTTTTGAAAGCTTACTTTGTGTGTGTGTTTGCATTGTTTTATAGATATCAAAGCTACTGCAAGCTCGGGGATCGTCGAGGTTCGTCACCACACTATTGAACCTTATTTTGGTACTTTGAAAATGTATATATTAAAGTATGGCATGTATAGGCTAGAAGTTGTGGAATTATGTTTTGTGATGTACATATTTAGCCATGTGATATGGCTAGTTTGTGCTTAAACTTATAGTTTGATAATGGTATATGATATGTGATGCTAATGTGAAAATTTTGGTATGTTTTGGTTGACTAAAAGAAATGGTTAATGTCGAGAAGTTTTGGTAAGTTTTGAGCATTTAATTGAATGATGTATTGATTGTATGTTTAGGTATGATTTTAGTTTAAGTTTTAGAATGAATTTATTTATGAATTGAGATTTGAAATGATTGGTAATGTTGTAGCATGAATTATGTATGGTTTGGTATAGATATTGGGTGAAACGGTAGTGCATATATTGTAATATCCTGATTTTGGGCCTAATCGGAATAGTGGTTTCGTGACCACAAAATCTGAGATAGAAATAATTATTTTATGATTATTTTAAGG
This sequence comes from Gossypium arboreum, assembly GCF_025698485.1. Taxonomy (NCBI): domain Eukaryota; kingdom Viridiplantae; phylum Streptophyta; class Magnoliopsida; order Malvales; family Malvaceae; genus Gossypium; species Gossypium arboreum. Next base: position 16,595,182 of record NC_069082.1, read on the forward strand.
TCTATGATATGATTGCATGATTGTGTGAAAATTTCGTGAAGAAATTTTATGCATAAAGTGCTTAAATTGAAATTAGGGACTAAATCGAATAATTTGCAAAACTTGTATTCTAGGAGTTTCTAGTATGAAATTGTTTTGAAATATTAATTAGGAGGTCTTAAATAGCAATTTTACCAATTTCTAGGTCTATGGACAAAAATTGGACATGGATGGAATTTTTGGAAAGTTTAGTAGTAAGGGCATTTTGGTCATTTAGGGGTAAAATGAATTAAAATACAAAATTAAAAGCCAATTTTGCTCATCTTCAACCCCATGGCCGAATATAGCAAGGAGAAACTATGGCTAGGGTTTTTCAAGCTTCCAAGCTCGATTGTAAGTCCATTCTAGCCCCGTTTTTCAAGTTCTTTACGTTTTTGGAGTCCCGGTAGCTCGATTTAGCTTATGCTAGCAATAATTCAACCTAGGGTTCATATTTGGAAAAATACCCATAGGTGAAATTTGTGTATTTTGGTGTTCTATGATAGAATATGAGGTTTTAAATTATGTTAGACAACTTGTGCTACTCGGTTTTAAGCGAAAACTAGCAAAAGGGCTTAATCGGTAAAAATACCTAATAGTCATAAGTACATGTTAGAGTGAGAATTTGATGTCGCCATAGAAGGGAAAAATGATTAGCATGTCATTAAACATAAGAAAATAGGCTGAAGTTTAATTTACGAGCTTTGGGGCAAAAGTGTAAATATGCGAAATTTAAGGGCAAAACTATAATTTTGCCAAAATATGATTTTGGGTCAATTTGTATAATGTGAGTCCTAATTAGACTATATTTTAAATGATAGAGCAAGGAAAACTAAAATTCGGGCTAAAATGGGGAAAATACCAAGTTGTGGACGAAATGGTAAAAGTAGCCATTTTTGCATACGAGGTAAGTTCATATATAAATGTTGGTAACATAGTTATTATTTTAAATGTTTTAATGTTATTTAAATGATATGATAATTATTATGAAATATCATACTTGTGACAATTGTTTGATAATATGTCAAATTATGTGATATACTTGGAAAATGTGAAATACTACCGAGTATCGGTATCGGCATTCCGTAGAAGATGGTTGAGACACATGATTGGGAAAAAGGTCCCGTTGAACATTAGGAATGGATTAGGATACAAGTGACATGTCACTAGGATGGTTGAGCATCCGAACTCGTTGAGTTGAGTCCGAGTTCACTTATGGATGAAAATGTCCAAACTCGTTGAGTTTAGTCCGAGTTCGTGAGATGTAACTAGGCATCCGAACTCGTTGAGTTGAGTCCGAGTTCACTCATGGATGCGAACACCCGAGCTCGTTGAGTTGAGTCCGAGTTCGCTTATGGGCGGGTTACATAGTAGCTTGGCTACATATGTGGCACTTATGTGCAAACTTTCCATGTATCCGAATTATATTCGATGTGTTCAACGGGTAAAGTTCTCTTGAAATGGAGGAATACTCAAGATGAAAGGGACGTATTGGTAAGTGTTGTGAAATGGGTACTTTGAACAGGTATGTACTTAACCCCGGGTTGAAAAATCGATATAACAACAATATGGTAAGATGATAAATGAAAATGTGATATGAATGTCTTGGTGATGATTATGCAAATGATGTTTTATGTTTGGTTATATGGTTATGTTACTTGCTATTTGCATGTGAACTTATTAAGCATTTATGCTTACTCCCTCCTTTTCATTCCTTGTAGTTTTGACAAGCTAGCTCGGAAATCGGGAACGGTCGGAGGCTCGCTCACACTATCCGTATAATGGCTTGTATATTTTGAGTATGCCATGTATAGCATTATAATCATTTTGTATATATGGTCTTATGATATGGTTATGAGTGGTATGGAAATGCTTGGTAATGATTAGCCATTGGAATGGCTAATCATGATCATATTTGGTGTTATGTATGTCAAATTACTAGCTAATCCATGGAAAACCATGAAATAGGTAAAATTTACCATAAAATAGATTCAGACAACAGTAGTAACGTGAATTTGAAAAATCACTAAAAATAGTAGAAATAGAATTAAATAATGAATAAGTGATAGAATCGAAGCTTGATGAGTCTATTTTCATATGGACGAAGCGAAACAGGTATATGAGCTATATTTTATGAGATGTTTAAATTTTTGTGAAATAGGGCCAGAGCGATTTCTGGATCCCCTGTTCAAACTTTTGAAATTCACCATAAATTTTATAAAGATAATTAGAAGTAATGCTTTATATTTACAGATTCATTATTGAGTCTAGTTTTATTAGAGACAAACTGCATAGTTATTGAAGCTCTGTACAGGGAGATATATGATTCGTAATACACAGAGGTCAGAGTAGTCAAACCCTGAAACAGGGTAGACTTTAACTAATAAACTGTACTAATTGGCCAGACCAAAAAATCTAGAAAAAAATTAGTAGATGGATATATGAGTCTAGTTTCAGGAAAAATTTACATAATTGGATTTCGAGTTTCGGAACTCAAGATATGATTTTTAAAGCGACTATGATGCAGTTAGCCAGCTTGTCTGGAAATTTTAAAATGAATTGTATGAGCTGTTTAAGTAATGAATTAAGCCCGTTAACACCTCGTGCTCGACTCCGGCAATGGTCTCGGGCACGGGGGATTACATTTAGTGGTATCAGAGCAGGTTTAGTTGGTTCTCGGACTAACCGAGCATGTGTAAAAGCTTAGCTATACATGCCACTGATTTGTGATAGTGTGATGTCTTCCGACGCGTATGAGGACCGTCTTATTTAGACAGGGTACTCTCCAACCGAGCTGCGCCGACCATGTTCAATGTTATGTGAAGGTATTTGGGTAAAATTATGATTATGATAAGTCTCGGTTCAGAAAAGTATGAATAAAAGTTTATGATACATATGTGATAAATATCCATATTTGCTTCATGCTCATATGATGTAGTGTATGTGGCTTACTTGATAAGATGAACGGAATAAATAGAAAGTAGTAGAGGTATGAATAAAGGTCATAATATTATGATACGAGTGAAAATGTCCTTGTCTTGATTTGGACGTCGAATGTTGATGAATGCTAATGATATATAATTTTTATAAGATAAAGGATTATAATGAAATGAACTTATCTATGTTAAATTGTTGGACTGAATTATATGATTGTAATGATATGTACATGATGATGCATGAAATGAATGTTGTGATTGTGATGCAAATATCTATGTTTGTTTGGCCTTATATGATGTCATGAGCATGACTTAATATAATTAAATGAATGGATAAGTAAAGCTATCTAGAAAACATAGAATGTATGCATAAGTATATTGTCTAAATAGACAATAGGAAAATTTGTGTAAGCCAACATGAATGTTGCATTGCCTGAATGAATGACATGATTTTGATGATGTTGCTATGATGATGAGAGTTATGTCATATGTGTATGTATAAGAAAGTCGAGTCAGAGGTCCTACAACCCCTCCCCCTTACCGAAGTGGTACTTATAATGGAATTTCATGAGATTTGTATTGAATAAGTTTCCGGTTGAGAACCCAAAGAGTACAGTGATAGAATAATTATAAGTATGATTAGAGATTGAAAATGAGCTGATAAGTAAAGTCAGAGCCAGTAAAGTATCGGATTGACGTAAAAATTATTGGAGTTATGCATCTTGTCCCGATTAGAAAAGGAATTCTCCTTGGTAAACCGAATTACTCGGTGCAAGGTCGAGAAAAGTGTAAATCGAAATTTATTCAGAAGCGGCCTTCTTTAGTGAATGGTTTAATATGAAATTTGTGATGGCGAACTAGTTGGGAAATGATAATTGAAATGTGAACTATCTGAGTGTGATGATTATGACCGGACAGATTTAGCGATCTCTTTTAAGATGTTCTATGTGTTTACCCGTTCTTAGAAATATTTCTATGGCTATTGATCTTGAAGAAATTCTTGTTATATGGGAATGTCTTCTAATTCGTGTTGGATGAAAGCATTGGTAGTCCTGATTGGTTTATAATTTATATTGCTCTATTTCATCGGGTATTCTATTTCATTTCGTCGATAAGAATTGATGAGAGAATACATATGATATTATGATTCTTTCTTCTACTTGATGCTTCATCGATATATATGTATGGGAAGATATATTGATCTTGTTATATTTGATTTCATGGGATTAAATGATGTTTTCTTTGGACTTTCTTTCTTTGAAGAATTATCGGGTATTCTGTATTTTCTCTATGAGTTTGGTTTTGATTCTCGGCATAGTATCGTATCTTGGGTTTCTTTATCCCGGATATCTTTATTCGGATTTTTTATTCGGTTTCTCTATCTTGGATTTCTTTATTCGGTTTTCTTGTTATCTTTGTTCCATAATTTGTCAATTACGACTCATGTTCGAAGTGGGTTCTTCAGCTCGTGATAATCATGTCAAATATGACTATACTTCTAATTTGATCTTGATAATATGGTGATTTTAGTATTGGGATTTTTTCTAATTTCTGTGTAAGGATTTGACATCAGTAAAGGCATAGGTGATAAAAGCGCGAGTTTCAGTCGGTATGGCAAATCATTTATTTGAAAGATTTCATGTGACAATTATTTCAAGATTATTTTTCCCAAGTCTAATAATAGAATTTCATTTTATACGGATAAAAGGGTAAATAGTCTGAACGAGAAGTGTATATTTATTAGAAAGAGTTGGATATTAGTTAAAATCACTACGAATGATAAGGTTTTCATCTTGTGAAAGCTGAAAAGTTTATTACATGTTGACAAAGTTTGGATAGATGAGAATATTGGTAACCGAAGCGTCTGAACTAGACTAGTCTACATTGAGCAAAGACTTCGACTTTCAAGAATGTCTTGTTGTATGAATTGTGATGTGTTTCAAGACAGTGAGGTAATGTGATAGTTTAGAGCATCCGATGTTACATAAAATCGGAGTTGTTAAAGGGGTTAAAGCTGAGCATTGGAATCTATCAAAATTATCCTTGTCAGTGTTGATATTGGGATGGAAATGAGAAGGATTATTCTTGAGGCCATATCAGAATTATTTCCATAGCGGAAAGAGGAAAATCTGATGTATCCTATTGTTAAATATTTGGCGAGATCTATAAATCATATCTATATTGAATGAATTCCTACTTATCAGATTCATGGAATTTTAGGTCTCTTTGATTGTTGGATTTCTTGGAATTCTGGTCTCCATTAAATTAATTTGAGATCTGGGTTTTATGTCATGATATCATGGGAAACTGAGAAGGGTTGAAAATTTAAGAACAGTTGAGAGTTGAGACTGTAAGGTTTTAAATCATATGAGAAATTAAAGAGATGTATTGGAGGTACAGCCTAAGTGAAAGTTTTCGGCACCGAATATGAGATTAAAAGTGAAGACCACTTTTCTGGTAAGATTTTCGGGGACGAATATCCCTGAAGGGGGGAGAGTTGTAATATCCTGATTTTGAGCCTAATCGGAATAGTGGTTTCGTGACCACGAAATCCGAGATAGAAATAATTATTTTATGATTATTTTAAGTTCTATGATATGATTGCATGATTGTGTGAAAATTTCGTGAAGAAATTTTATGCATAAAGTGCTTAAATTGAAATTAGGGACTAAATTGAATAATTTACAAAACTTGTATTCTAGAAGTTTCTAGTATGAAATTGTTTTGAAATATTAATTAGTAGGTCTTAAATAGCAATTTTACCAATTTCTAAGTCTATGGACAAAAATTGGACATGGATGGAATTTTTGGAAAGTTTAGTAGTAAGGGCATTTTGGTCATTTAGGGGTAAAATGAATTAAAATACAAAATTAAAAGCCAATTTTGCTCATCTTCAACCCCATGGCCGAATATAGCAAGGAGAAACCATGGCTAGGGTTTTTCAAGCTTCCAAGCTCGATTGTAAGTCCATTCTAGCCCCGTTTTTCTAGTTCTTTACGTTTTTGGAGTCCCGGTAGCTCGATTTAGCTTATGCTAGGAATAATTCAACCTAGGGTTCATATTTGGAAAAAAACCCATAGGTGAAATTTGTGTATTTTGGTGTTCTATGATAGAATATGAGGTTTTAAATTATGTTAGACAACTTGTGCTACTCGGTTTTAAGCGAAAACTAGCAAAAGGGCTTAATCGGTTAAAATACCTAATAGTCATAAGTACATGTTAGAGTGAGAATTTGATGTTGCCATAGAAGGGAAAAATCATCAGCATGTCATTAAACATAAGAAAATAGGCTGAATTTTAATTTACGATCTTTGGGGCAAAAGTGTAAATATGCGAAATTTAGGGGCAAAACTGTAATTTTGCCAAAATATGATTTTGGGTCAATTTGTATAATGTGAGTCCTAATTAGACTATATTTTAAATGATAGAGCAAGGAAAACTAAAATTCGGGCTAAAATGGGGAAAATACCAAGTTGTGGACGAAATGCTAAAAGTAGCCATTTTTGCATACGAGATAAGTTCATATGTAAATGTTGGTAACATAGTTATTATTTTAAATGTTTTAATGTTATTTAAATGATATGATAATTATTATGAAATATCATACTTGTGACAATTGTTTGATAATATGTCAAATTATGTGATATACTTGGAAAATGTGAAATACTACCGAGTATCGGTATCGGCATTCCGTAGAAGATGGTTGAGACACATGATTGGGAAAAAGGTCCCGTTGAACCTTAGGAATGGATTAGGATACAAGTGACATGTCACTAGGATGGTTGAGCATCCGAACTCGTTGAGTTGAGTCCGAGTTCACTTATGGATGCAAATGTCCGAACTCGTTGAGTTTAGTCCGAGTTCGTGAGATGTAACTAGGCATCCGAACTTGTTGAGTTGAGTCCGAGTTCACTCATGGATGCGAACACCCGAGCTCGTTGAGTTGAGTCTGAGTTCGCTTATGGGCGGGTTACATAGTAGCTTGGCTACATATGTGGCACTTATGTGCAAACTTTCCATGTATCCGAATTATATTCCGATGTGTTCAACGGGTAAAGTTCTACTGAAATGGAGGAATACTCAAGATGAAAGGGACGTATTGGTAAGTGTTGTGAAATGGGTACATTGAACAGGTATGTACTTAACCCTCGGGTTGAAAAATCGATATAACAACAATATGGTAAGATGATAAATGAAAATGTGATATGAATGTCTTGGTGATGATTATGCAAATGATGTTTTATGTTTGCTTATATGGTTATGTTACTTGCTATTTGCATGTGAACTTATTAAGCATTTATGCTTACTCCTCCTTTTCATTCCTTGTAGTTTTGACAAGCCACTCGAAATCGGGAAGCGATTCGGAGGCTCGCTCACACTATCCGTATACCATCTTGGCATAATGGCTTGTATATTTTGAGTATGCCATGTATAGCATTATAATCATTTTGTATATATGGTCTTATGATATGGTTATTGAGTGGTATGGAAATGCTTGGTAATGATTAGCCATTGGAATGGGTAATCATGATCATATTTGGTGTTATGTATGTCAAATTACTAGCTAATCCATGGAAAACCATGAAATAGGTAAAATTTACCATAAAATAGATTCAGACAGCAGTAGTAACGTGAATTTGAAAAATCACTAAAAATATTAGAAATGGAATTAAATAATGAATAAGTTATGGAATCGAAGCTTGATGAGTCTATTTTCATATGGAAGAAGTGAAGTAGGTATATGAGCTATATTTTATGAGATGTTTAAATTTTTGTGAAATAGGGCCAGAGCGATTTCTGGATCCCCTGTTCAAACTTTGGAAATTCACCATAAATTTTACAAAGATAATTAGAAGTCATGCTTTATATGTACAGATTCATTATTGAGTCTAGTTTTATTAGAGACAAACTACATAGTTATTGAAGCTCCGTACAGGGAGATATCTGATTCGTAATATAGAGAGGGCAGAGTAGTCGAACCCTGAAACAGGGGAGAATTTAACTAATAAACTCTACTAATTGGCCCGACCAAAAATTCTAGAAAACAATTAGTAGATGGATATATGAGTCTAGTTTCAGGAAAAATTTACATAATTGGATTTCGAGTTTCGGAACTCGAGATATGATTTTTAAAGCAACTGTGATGCAGTTAGCTAGCTTGTCTGGAAATTTTAAAATGAATTGTATGAGCTGTTTAAGTAATGTGTTAAGTCCGTTACACCTCGTGTTCGACTCCGGCAATGGTCTCGGGTACGGGGCGTTACATTTAGTGGTATTAGAGTAGGTTTAGTCGGTTCTCGGACTAACCGAGCATGTGTAAAAGGTTAGCTATACATGCCACTAATTTGTGATAGTGTGATGTCTTCCGACGCGTATGAGTACCGTCTTATTTAGACAGGGTACTCTCCAACCGAGCTGCGCCGACCATGTTCAATGTTATGTGAAGGTATTTGAGTAAAATTATGATTATGATAAGTCTCGGTTCAGAAAAGTATGAATAAAAGTTTATGATACATATGTGATAAATATCCATATTTGCTTCATGCTCATATAATGTAGTGTATGTGGCTTACTTGATAAGATGAACGGAATAAATAGAAAGTAGTAGAGGTATGAATAAAGGTCATAATATTATGATACGAGTGAAAATGTCCTTGTCTTGATTTGGATGTCGAATGTTGATGAATGCTAATGATATATAATTTTTATAAGATAAAGGATTATAATGAAATGAACTTATCTATGTTAAATTGTTGGACTGAATTATATGATTGTAATGATATGTACATGATGATGCATGAAATGAATGTTGTGATTGTGATGCAAATATCTATGTTTGTTTGGCCTTATATGATGTCATGAGCATGACTTAATTTAATTAAATGAATGGATAAGTAAAGCTATCTAGAAAACATAGAATGTATGCATAAGTATATTGTCTAAATGGACAATAGGAAAATTTGTGTAAGCCAACATGAATGTTGCATTGCTGAATGAATGACATGATTTTGATGATGTTGCTATGATGATTGGAGTTATGTCATATGTGTATGTATAAGAAAGTCGAGTCGAGGTCCTACAACCCTCCCCTTACCAAGTGGTACTTATAATGGAATTTCATGAGATTTGTATTGAATAAGTTTCGGTTGAGAACCCAAAGAGTACACAGTGATAGAATAATTATAAGTATGATTAGAGATTGAAAATGAGCTGATAAGTAAAGTCGAGCCGAAGAAAGTATCGGATTGACGTAAAAATTATTGGAGTTATATACCTTTGTCCAGTTAGAAAAGGAATTCTCCTTGGTAAACCGAATTACTCGGTGCAAGGTCGAGAAAAGTGTAAATCGAAATTTATTGAATCGGCCTTCTTTAGTGAATGGTTTAATATGAAATTTGTGATGGCGAACTAGTTGGGGAAATGATAATTGAAATGTGAACTATCTGAGTGTGACGATTTATGACCGGATGATTTAGCATCTCTTTTAAGATGTTCTATGTGTTTACCCGTTCTAAGAAATATTTCTATGGCTATTGATCTTGAAGAAATTCTTGTTATATGGGAATGTCTTCTAATTTCGTGTTGGATGAAAGCATTGGTAGTCTGATTGGTTTATAATTTATATTGCTCTATTTCATCGGGTATTCTATTTCATTTAAATCGATAAGAATTGATGAGAGAATACATATGATATTATGATTCTGTTTCTTCTACTTGATGCTTCATCCGATATATATGTATGGGAAGATATATTGATCTTGTTATATTTGATTTCGATGGGATTAAATGATGTTTTCTTGGACTTTCTTTCTTTGAAGAATTATCGGGTATTCTGTATTTTCTCTATGAGTTTGGTTTTGATTCTCGGCATAGTATCGTATCTTGGGTTTCTTTATCCTGGATATCTTTATTCGGATTGCTTTATTCGGTTTCTCTATCTTGGATTTCTTTATTCGGTTTTCTTGCTATCTTTGTTCCATAATTTGTCAATTACGACTCATGTTCGAAGTGGGTTCTTCAGCTCGTGATAATCATGTCAAATATGACTATACTTCTAATTTGATCTTGATAATGTGGTGATTTTAGTATTGGGATTTTTTCTAATTTCTGTGTAAGGATTTGACATCAGTAAAGGCATAGGTGATAAAAGCACGAGTTTCAGTCGGTATGGTAAATTATTTATTTGAAAGATTTCATGTGACAATTATTTCAGGATTATTTTTCCCAAGTCTGATAATAGAATATCATTTTGTACGGATAAAAGAGTAAATAGTTTGAACGAGAAGTGTATATTTATTAGAAAGAGTTGGATATTAGTTAAAATCACTACAAATGGTAAGGTTTTCATCTTGTGAAAGCTGAAAAGTTTATTACATGTTGACAAAGTTTGGATAGATGAGAATATTGGTAACTGAAGCGTCTGAACTAGACTAGTCTACATTGAGCAAAGACTTCCTGACTTTCAGTAATGTACTGTTGTATGAATTGTGATGTGTTTCAAGACAGTGAGGTAATGTGATAGTTTAGAGCATCCGATGTTACATAAAATCGGAGTTGTTAAAGGGGTTAAAGCTGAGCATTGGAATCTATCAAAATTATCCTTGTCAGTGTTGATATTGGGATGGAAATGAGAAGGATTATTCTTGAGGTCATATCAGAATTATTTCCATAGCGGAAAGAGGAAAATGTGATGTATCCTTTTGTTAAATGTTTGGCGAGATCTATAAATCATATCTATATTTAATGAATTCCTACTTATCAGATTCATGGAATTTTAGGTCTCTTTGATTGTTGGATTTCTTGGAATTCCGGTCTCCATTAAATTAATTTGAGATCTGGGTTTTATGTCATGATATCATGGGAAACTGAGAAGGGTTGAAAATTTAAGAACAGTTGAGAGTTGAGACTGTAAGGTTTTAGATCATATGAGAAATTAAAGAGATGTATTGGAGGTACAAGCCTAAGTGAAAGTTTTTGACCGAATATGAGATTAAAAGTGAAGACCACTTTTCTGGTAAGATTTTCGGGGACGAAAATCCCTGAAGGGGGGAGAGTTGTAATATCCTGATTTTGGGCCTAATCGGAATAGTGGTTTCGTGACCAAAAAATCTGAGATAGAAATAATTATTTTATGATTATTTTAAGGTCTATGATATGATTGCATGATTGTGTGAAAATTTCGTGAAGAAATTTTATGCATAAAGTGCTTAAATTGAAATTAGGGACTAAATCGAATAATTTGCAAAACTTGTATGTAGAAGTTTCTAGTATGAAATTGTTTTGAAATATTAATTAGGAGGTCTTAAATAGCAATTTTACCAATTTCTAAGTCTATGGACAAAAATTGGACATGGATGGAATTTTTGGAAAGTTTAGTAGTAAGGGCATTTTGGTCATTTAGGGGTAAAATGAATTAAAATACAAAATTAAAAGCCAATTTTGCTCATCTTCAACCCCATGGCCGAATATAGAAAGGAGAAACCATGGCTAGGGTTTTTTATGCTTCCAAGCTCGATTGTAAGTCCATTCTAGCCCCATTTTTCAAGTTCTTTATGTTTTTGGAGTCCCGGTAACTCGATTTAGCTTATGCTAGCAATAATTCAACCTAGGGTTCATATTTGGAAAAATACCCATAGGTGAAATTTGTGTATTTTGGTGTTCTATGATAGAATATGAGGTTTTAAATTATGTTAGACAACTTGTGCTACTCGGTTTTAAGCGAAAACTAGCAAAAGGGCTTAATCGGTAAAAATACCTAATAGTCATAAGTACATGTTAGAGTGAGAATTTGATGTTTCCATAGAAGGGAAAAATTATCAGCATGTCATTAAACATAAGAAAATAGGCTGAATTTTAATTTACGAGCTTTGGGGCAATAGTGTAAATATGCAAAATTTAGGGGCAAAACTGTAATTTTGCCAAAATATGATTTTGGGTCAATTTGTATAATGTGAGTCCTAATTAGACTATATTTTAAATGATAGAGCAAGGAAAACTAAAATTCGGGCTAAAATGGGGAAAATACCAAGTTGTGGACGAAATGGTAAAAGTAGCCATTTTTGCATACGAGATAAGTTCATATGTAAATGTTGGTAACATAGTTATTATTTTAAATGTTTTAATGTTATTTAAATGATATGATAATTATTATGAAATATCATACTTGTGACAATTGTTTGATAATATGTCAAATTATGTGATATACTTGGAAAATGTGAAATACTACCGAGTATCGGTATCGGCATTCCGTAGAAGATGGTTGAGACACATGATTGGGAAAAAGGTCCCGTTGAACCTTAGGAATGGATTAGGATACAAGTGACATGTCACTAGGATGGTTGAGCATCCGAACTCGTTGAGTTGAGTTCGAGTTCACTTATGGATGCAAATGTCCGAACTCGTTGAGTTTAGTCCGAGTTCGTGAGATGTAACTAGGCATCCGAACTCGTTGAGTTGAGTCTGAGTTCACTCATGGATGCGAACACCCGAGCTCGTTGAGTTGAGTCTGAGTTCGCTTATGGGCGGGTTACATAGTAGCTTGGCTACATATGTGGCACTTATGTGCAAACTTTCCATGTATCCGAATTATATTCCGATGTGTTCAACGGGTAAAGTTCTACTGAAATGGAGGAATACTCAAGATGAAAGGGACGTATTGGTAAGTGTTGTGAAATGGGTACTTTGAACAGGTATGTACTTAACCCTCGGGTTGAAAAATCGATATAACAACAATATGGTAAGATGATAAATGAAAATGTGATATGAATGTCTTGGTGATGATTATGCAAATGATGTTTTATGTTTGCTTATATGGTTATGTTACTTGCTATTTGCATGTGAACTTATTAAGCATTTATGCTTACTCCCTCCTTTTCATTCCTTGTAGTTTTGACAAGCCAGCTCAGAAATCGGGAACGGTCGGAGGCTCGTTCACACTATCCGTATACCATCTTGGCATAATGGCTTGTATATTTTGAGTATGCCATGTATAGCATTATAATCATTTTGTATATATGGTCTTATGATATTGTTATTGAGTGGTATGGAAATGCTTGGTAATGATTAGCCATTGGAATGGCTAATCATGATAATATTTGGTGTTATGTATGTCAAATTACTAGCTAATCCATGGAAAACCATGAAATAGGTAAAATTTACCATAAAATAGATTCAGATAGCAGTAGTAACGTGAATTTGAAAAATCACTAAAAATAGTAGAAACGGAATTAAATAATGAATAAGTTATGGAATCGAAGCTTGATGAGTCTATTTTCATATGGAAGAAGCAAAACAGGTATATGAGCTATATTTTATGAGATGTTTAAATTTTTGTGAAATAGGGCCAGAGCGATTTCTAGATCCCCTGTTCAAACTTTGGAAATTCACCATAAATTTTACAAAGATAATTAGAAGTCATGCTTTATATGTACAGATTCATTATTGAGTCTAGTTTTATTAGAGACAAACTGCATAGTTATTGAAGCTCTGTACAGGGAGATATCTGATTCGTAATACACAGAGGTCAGAGTAGTCGAACCCTGAAACAGGGGAGACTTTAACTAATAAACTGTACTAATTGGCCCGACCAAAAATTCTAGAAAAAAATTAGTAGATGGATATATGAGTCTAGTTTCAGGAAAAATTTACATTATTGGATTTCGAGTTTTGGAATTCAAGATATGATTTTTAAAGCGACTCTGATGCAGTTAGCGAGCTTGTCTGGAAATTTTAAAATGAATTGTATAAGCTGTTTAAGTAATGAATTAAGTCCGTTAACACCTCGTGTTCGACTCCGGCAACGGTCTCGGGCACGGGGCGTTACATATATGCTTGGTTTGGTGCTTGTAGGTTGACGCAAATTGGGGTGGCAAATTGGCTTTTCAAATAGCCTATTTTTGTCCACACGGGCGTGTGTCTCAGCCGTGTGCGGCACACGGTCATGTTACACAGACGTGTGTCCCCTGGGTACCCTACGAATTAAAGTTAGTATACCCTTCAATTTTGGCACGGCCTAGACACAAGAGCGTGTCTACTGGCCGTGTGTGGCACGCAAGCTGGCACACGGGCATGTTGTTAGCCGTGTGGCCAAATCAGTAGCCTCCCTAATTTTCACACGGCCTGGCACATGGGCGTGTCTTGTGGCCGTGTGGACAAGTCAGTATATATGCCCTGTTTTGCCACGGTTTAGACACACGGGCGTGTCTAATACCGTGTGAGGCACATGGCCTGTTCACACGGGCGTGTGACCTTTGAAAAGTTGAAAATTTTTCTACGTTCTGAAACTTTCATATGTTACCGATTTGTTACCGAATGCATGATTTAGACCTTGTATGCTCAATTTAAATTCATATTGAGTATGAATGACTTATATTTATTAAAATGAGATGATATCAGTTCTGATTTGAGTTACAAGTCCGGTAATGCCCCTTAACCTATTCCAACGACGGTAACGGGTTAGGGGTGTTACAGTCTATCAAACCATATTAAAAAATATGCATTTGTAACTTTAGTTTACCAAATCTTGAATCATTAATACTCAAAGCACAAATCAACTTTATTAAACTCACATATATCCATTTTATTATCTTATAACAAAATTACTATTTATACGGTAAATTTTCAATACAAAATCTAAATATTTAAAACATGCTAATTATATATGCTATTTTCCATGCCAACTTTATTTTTTCCACTAATACTATACACGCATAAAACATTTTACAGCATCTAATCCGTATATCCAATAAACAAGCCATACCATATACCTAGTTATAAAATTCATCATAAAGCTATGGGCAAAAGACCATAACAATTTAAACTCTCTTGAGCACAAATAATAACTATACGTACATTCATTTTACATGCCAAATTACCAAACTTAAAACACATACACATAACCAATAAGTTAAATAGTTATTCGGTCATTTATAATATCTTCAATACATTATAAATGTAAATATACCATATACGGTATCACATATTCAACAAGCCAAAAATACTTATACACATAATTCATTATTTCCAACCAAATCACCAACACAATTGTTATATGCATACGTATTTAATATAACTGCAATTATTTGAATATGCATATATGAAATTTACCAATTCCAAGGAAATTTTACAAGTCAAATTGTATATCAAATTTTGTGTCAATACTAAAACACACCAAATAACCAAATTCACTATATAGCAAAGTCATCACATAACTTATCAAAACATGCACTGCATGTCACATATTAATCAATTTTCAATCTTAATTGTCGAATACAACCATCCATAATGTCATGCATTTCATACACATATCTTATATCAATAAAATACACGTTACCTTTGGACATGATCAACTAAAACCATTCATTAGACATATTACTCAACCATTAACAAATATATATCAAACACCTCACACATACACACACACACACACACACACACACATATATATCAAGACCGAAATTTACTTAAACTTAAACATATACTTAGCCATTTTTGCATGGCTTTATATACATACACAAACCAAAATTCAGCATTTTAAAATATAATATAGCCTATACATGCCATAAGTTCGAGTTCAACTTATAAAAGTATCGAAGCAGTGATAGTGTGATGGACTGTGCTGACGATCCCCGAGCTCGTAACTTGATTTCAAAATCTATAAAACAAAGACAAACATACATACACAATAAGCTATCACATCTTAGCAAGTCATAAGCAAATAAACAACTCAATGATATAATCAACTCATTTAAACTAAACCAAATTATAATATCATTATCACATTTAGTCTCAAGCTTACAATTTCATATATAACATATATTTTCATACATAAATGTTACCTTGATTGAATACTCATATAATTATATTAACAAAATATCATTCAAATTTCAAAGCCAAAATGTCATTATATAACCAAGTATACTTACATTCATATACACAAGCTCATGAATAAAAATATAACATCATATACATACACTTATTATATGGCGAATATACTATACAATACTCATATATTTACTTTAGCACCTTGTAAACTTTGTATTTCATATCAAATAACCAACTTACCCTATTTTCAAATAGGTAATTAACAAACTCATACCTGATCGTTTTAGCTTATTTTGCACCTTCGATCACAAGTTATCATTACCCATTGAACCATTACGGATCGAATAGGATACTCGGATAATCACATATATCGAACAATGCCAACGTTCCAGACGTGGTCTTACATGCTATCTCATATCGATGCCGCTACCCTAAACAGGGTCTTACATGAATCGAATACGATGTCAATGTCCCAAACATTGTCTTACGTAACGACATATATTGATGTCAATGTCCCAGACGTGGTCTTACATGAAAACACATATCAGAATCCTATGGTTTGTATGGGGCTTCCGGACGTCATAACTTAGTTGAAACAAATTTGTTAACATAGCTCCCAAGCTTATTTACATTCGGCTAACATATATATATTTTCAAATAATTCATTTCAGCATATAGAAATCATATTTATTTAAAATTAACAATATATATTTGCTTATAAACTTCCCTCGGACGATGAAAATCGGAACGGGACAGCTAGTCGACAACTTTAGTTTTTCCCCGATCCAAATCTGATTTCTTTGGTTCTTGATCTAAAAATATATAAATTAAAATCATTCAAACATATTTTCATTCATTTTAGTCGAAAAACATATAAATCGTTAATTTACCATTTTACCCCTGACATTTTACACTTTTTACAATTTAGTCCCTATTGCACAAAACACAAAATATGCAAAATTTCAATATGTCATGCTTAGGCCGAATATTCATCTTCCTCATATAAGTCCATATATTTCATTTATTTCACATTTTAGTCCCTTAATTTATTATTTTTGCAATTTAGTCTTAATTACTCAAAATCATCAAAAATTCCAATACAAAACATATCAATCCAAAACATATCTTTCATATTTCATCAACTAACATCACAAAACTCAAATATTCATCAATGGAATAACTCAAAATATTCATCAAAATTGAAAATTCAAGCATGGGCCTTGTAGATAACATAGCAACAATCTCAAAAACGTAAAAATGATAAAAAATTGATATAAAACTCACCTTGAGTCAAGTTTGCTAATGGCCGAACCCTTAAACTCCTTATTTTCTTTTTCTTTTCTCTAATTTAGGTCATGCAAAGTATATGAACACTTTATGTTTTATTTTATGTTTTATATTATTATTACATATTAACTAATTTACAAATACAACCTTTATAATTAAATAACTAAAACATATATACCAAGGATATAACCGTCCATCACTAACTCCAATGGTCTATTTGCAACTTAAATGCTTCATATTAATAAGACAAGTTCAATTGGACCCCTACATGTTTAACCACCAAATTTTTATTTTACGCGATTAAGCCCTTTTTATTAAATCCACACTCAAATGACTAAATTAAATCATGAAAATTTCACAGATATAAATTCACACATAATAAACACTAAAAATAATTTTAAAATATTTTTCTGACTCAGATTCATGGTCCCAAAACCACCATTCTAATTAGGGTCTAAATGAGGCTGTTACAACTCTCCCCCTTAGGGATTTTTGTCCCCGAAAATCTTACCAGTGAATAGGCTTGGATAACGCTCTTTCATTGCATCCTCTTTCTCACACGTTACTTCCTCAACTCCGTGTTTATGCCACAACACTTTAACTAATGAAATTTTCTTATTTCGCAATTCTTTAACCTCGCGATCCAGAATGCGAATCGGTTCTTCCTCATATGTCATATCAAACTTAATCTCAATCTTTAACGGACAAATCAGATGTGAGAGATCAGATCGATATCTATGACGCATCGATACATGGAATACTTTGTGGATCTTTTCTAGCTCAGGTGGCAACAATAGTCTTGATCGCATGATTCATAACAAGTAATAAATATTTATAATGAAGATCAAACCTAGACTAACTATTATCACGATGAAAAGGCAAGCGCACCTATCGAACAATAGTATAGTAATGGCAAGACTAGGATATCGTACCCAAGGGAACCAAAAGTACTAGTAATAACTATCTTTTTATTATTTAACCTAGAAATAAAGAGGGGTTGTTTATTAAACTAATTAACTAAACTGATTAACTAATTAAACTAAAGCAAAGAGAAAATTTGGAAAAAGACTTGAAGAAAATTAATTGATAAAGACAACACCCAAGGAGGATTCCACCTAGATTTCACTTGTTATCTAACTCTGAACTAGATGATTTATTCACTTGACTTGATCCGTGAGACTCCCTAACCTATATTATTATCTCTTTCGAGACTAATAACGTCTAACCCTCAGTTGAATTAATTGATATCTCTTTCTTAATTAAATCCCCTAGGGAAGCAATAAATCGATCTATGGACTCCCATATTAGGTTTCACCCTAATTCGGCAAAATCTCGTAACCCTATTTCTAGGCGTTCGATGAACTCCGCTTAATTATGCCAAATCTACTCTTAGACAGGGACTTTTGCTCCTCAGTATAAGCACATCAAATCATGAATTAATACCCAGAATATTAACTCAAGCATTAAGAACACATAATTAAGAAAAATCAAGTATTTATCATACAGTTCAGATAATAATAACAGGATCCATCATAGGTTTCAACCCCATTAGGTATCTAAGGCGTTTAGTTCATAATAAAACAAGAGTACATCTCAAAAGTATGAAAAAAACAAAACATAAAGAAAACTCTAAAACCCCTGAAGGAATTCTGTGAGAGATCTTCAGTCTTGGAGTAGCTCCGACTTTTGGGATGGATCGTCTGGCTTCCTTCAAGTAATTCCCGGCGTGTGGTTTTATACTCTAGAAAAGTTCTAGAGGGAGACCCCCTTTTTAAGTCATACTTAGGGTGTTTATATAGGCTTTGGATTGGCTTTCTTCCTCCCTAAGTATCCTTTTCTGTGTAAAATACAACTTCTTGAAAAAGGGACACGCTCGTGTGCCACGGCCGTGTGACGTGATTGCCAGGCCGTGTTCGATCCGTTAAATTGCACACGACCGTGTGGGTCAATGGTCAGGCCGTGTGAATCGTAAAAGCCTTGGCCGACACCCTCGAAAGACACGGGCGTGTGAGCTACCCGTGTGGCAAGGCTTAGGCCGTGTCATCTTCTCAATTTGGTCTATTTTGTCCCTTTTTTTGCTCGTTTTTGGCTCTTTTTGACTCTTGGTGCTCTGCTGAGTACAAAACATGAAATAATCGGATTAAGAGCACCAAAATCCACAAATATAGTAATAAACATCCATAAATATGCTAAGTATTTGGGGGCAAAATATGTATAATTTGGCGTTTATCAAATACCCCCACACTTAAGCATTGCTTGTCCTCAAGCAAAACTCTCATTTACTGCTAGAATACATTCCTTTCAGTAACATAATTATTACTGATAATGTTACAAATTATTCCACGAAAAATCATACAGTGAGAATTCAACTATAGGGGCATTAAAAGCCTCAAACAATCTAAATCGAATATTTTGATAATAAAATCGTAGGTAATCTTCTTCCTCTAAGTAATTAACTTTAGTCCTAAATATATAAGAGATGACATTCTCACTAAAGATTTACTCAAATCATTCAAAGTGTTTAAGCTTCAAGATGAAACACTCGATTGTCTAACATGAGAAGTTATTACCATAGGCTTGTATGAAAATCAAATCTTCACCACTTGTAAATGATATGATACACAAATCAAAAGGTATTTGCATGGTTGTAATGGGGTTTAGGTTACGGGTATGGATACAAGCTGAAAAGAAAAAGGTTAGAATCGAGATAATTTCAATATATTAGCCCACTATCAAAAACTTAATTACTGAATCACAAATAAATATCTAGAACTATATTACATGAGCTCTCTTTTTTTTTTCATGACAACTTTAGCTTGCTGAGGATTACAATAATAATATTGATTTTTTTTTAAGAACAGATCAAGTTAATACAATATAGAAATCATACTTCATGATTCAGTAACAAAAAATGGTGAACATAGTGAGGTAACAATATTAAATTTAATCTCGATAAAAAAAAAGTAAATTAAGTAAGAGGATTTCAAAAATAATGGGTTAATGGGTTAATGATGAGGGTTACTCAATAAAAAGGGTTAGTAGGCTTAAGGGGGTTCACTAAAGGTTTAATTATGTGGGATGACTTTTTATGGAGTAAGTGGGTTAAATCCTAAGTGCCTTTATCATCTCAGTATATCAAATCATATGTGTGATCTCAACATGTATAATCGAAGCAAGTTCTAGAATAACAGTTCAATGTTGACATACTCAAACTACAAAAGAAAGAAAGCTATATGCTCAAAAGGCTCAAAAATCTCACCAAAAATTTGGGTTTGTGATGTCATTCCTGTATACTTAAGATTTCAAGATAATACCTCAATTTAGGAAAATAATCTAAAAATTTTAGTTCTCAAAATATCAATTTATCATGCTCGATTCTCTAATGTCCTATAATCAAGTAATCATACAAAATTCCCATGATCTAATTCATGACATATCAACATTAATTATAGATCAATCAAAATTCATTCGATCAATATTATGAGAAAATCACTTAAGCACAAGACCAAACTTAGGGATTTGAGAATAATGCAAAAAGTTAAGCAGTATGTTCATGTTCACCCCCCCACACTTAACATGTATATTGCCCTCAATGTACAAAGATAGAATATTCAAAATAAAGAAAATAATAAGAGGGAAAAAGGTGAAACTCCCTGGTTTATGGATGCGGAGCTTGATTCTGTGGCTGGAGTGTTTGGAGAAAGTGGTAGATGCCACTGTTCGTTGCTAGATGAAGAAATTGGGTCGTTGAACATGGCACTCGTGAGGTATTGTTCCCTATTTGTTTTCTCATTCCGTAAGATATTCCTAGCCACTTTACTTGGAAGTCTGTAGAATCATGAAGAGCTTTATTAAGAGTGGGTGTGGAAGAGAGCGTAGTGGGATTACTTGTTAGAAATACCAGAAAAATGAAGAAAGTAAAATTTACTAATATAGATATGTCTTTCAAAAGAAAATAATAAAATTAAAATGAAAATAAAAATAAAAATAAAAAGATAGGAAGATTCAATGATCCTCGTCAGTGGGGCCCTCAAGTGGTGGCACTGGAGCGGCAATGTGAAAGTGCTGGCATAGTTGCTGCATCAAGGCCTGCATGTCGTCCATCTGTCTATCACGTCGCCAATCTCGCTCGTGAATCATCTCGAACTGTGTAGTGCAATACTGCTCGAAGTGAGTGAGTCGATCAGAAAGGTGTGCCAATGAAGCAGCCGCATGAACTGGTCGCTCCCTAGGTGGTGTTGTAGAAGGCTTCTCGTGCTGTGGGGGGACATCATCAGGAACGTCCTCAAGATCCTCCTCGTCAATGGCATGAGTGAGACAGTACTGAGGAGGATCGCTCTCTAGGGCCACGCCCGTGTACTCTAAAGGTGAGCCCGTGTTTTTTCAAATTTTGCAATTTAGGTCGTTCCCAACTACTATCCCATGCCCGTGTGTTAGGGTACCATGCCCGTGTATTATTGTCTACGGCTTAACGGCACGGGAGTGCCTCACGCCCATGTCGAATAAACAAAATCGAGCCTTGCCCCTAGCACGCCCGTGTTTTTCTATTCCCATGCCTTTGTTCACCTATCAAGTTCACCCACGGCCATGTCGCACGGCCATGGGGATTTATCGCATCCCGTGTTTTGGAGAAATCATGTCCTGCTTTCACACGGCCGTATCGCATGGCCGTGTCTCTTTCCCTGTTTGGCCACATCTTTAGGCATGCCTATGTGCCTAGCCGTGTATGCTAAAAAAATTTGCAATTCAAAGATAAAGTTAATGATTTAAAGTGTTAGAAATTAAAAATAAAGAAATCAAAATATGTTAGTGCTCGGGTTGCCTCCCGAGAAGCGCTTATTTATAGTCTAAGCTCAACTTACCTCTCTGGTTAAAAATTCATGGTGGTTCAAGGAGTTCGTACTCCTCGTTCCTGTTATTAGTCCTGACAAAATAAGGTTTTAATTAAGTGTTGTTTACCTTAAAAGAGCCGAACTTGGGATGACTCACCTCCACTATACCGAATGGAAAAATACTAAGTACCGTAAGAGGGATTTCCTCATTCAGTGTGGTAGTGACAATGTGGGGATCTACGGCATCTAGCAAGATTTTGTCACCAACCTTAAGTTGATTTAGATAGGTATCGGGCTCATTTTGGCATAGTTTCAGTTTATCGTGTGTCGTTGGTTTATGTGCTCGACATTCGTCTAGCTCCTCTATCCGTAGTCTTCGTTCTTCATGAGTGTGTCCTCTATCATTTTTGGAACATGGCTCGTGAACTTCTTTAAAGCTCAATTTCTACAAAGTCATATTGTCAATTTGAATAGATTGGTGTGGACTATTACCTTCAATGTTCGATGTTATGCCAGAATTACGAGCTTGAAGGATGATCGTGTCATCTCCTATGTAAAGCGTGAGCTCACCTGTGCCAACATCAATAATTGTTTTAGCAGTTGCTAAAAAGGGCCTCCCTAAAATCAAAGGGGTGTTATTATCCTCCTCTACGTCTAGAATAACGAAATCAGCGAGAAATATGAACTTATCTACTTTCACTAGTACAGCTTCAATCATACCCCTAGGAAATCTTATAGTTTTATCTGCCAATTGAATGCTCATCCTAGTTTGTTTAGGTTTCCCAAGACCTAGTTGCTTAAATATTTTGTAAGGCATGACGTTAGTACTAGCCCCTAAATCAGCTAATGCATGACTTATATCTAAACTACCACTTAAGCAAGGAATTGTAAAACTCCCTAGATCTTTCAATTTGTGGGGTAGCTTATTCTGTAGAATAGCTGAGTAGACTGCGTTTAGCTTCACATGCGACGCTTTGTCCAACTTCCGCTTATTTACTAAAAGCTCTTTTAAAAATTTCATTGCATTCGGCATCTACGACAGAGCTTCAATAAACGGTAAGTTAATATGTAATTTTTTCAAAACTTTAAGGAATTTACCGAATTGTTCGTCTGAGCAGTCTTTCCTTGTCGCGTTAGGATATGGGACATGAGGTTTATATTCTTCATTCACCGTTTTGTTATGACTTACCTCACTTTTACCTTTGCTCACCACAGTTTCTTGCATCAATTCTGGCTCAGGCGTAATGAATCCTTCCTTATCTTGAGTACTAATTGCGTTGAGGTGTTCCCTTGGGTTAGGTTCAGTATTACTTGGTAAGCTACCTTGTGGTTGTTCGGAAATTAGTTTGGATAGCTGGCCTATCTAAGTTTCGAGCCATTGGATTGATGCTTGTTGATTCTTAAGTGTTGTCTCGGTATTTTGGAAACGGGTTTCTGATACCGAGATGAATTTAGAGAGCATCTCTTCAAGGTTCAGTTTCTTCTCTTTTTGATAGGTGGCTGTTGAAAACCGTAAGGATTTTGTGGCTTTTGATTCCCTTGACCACCCAGGAGAAATTTGGGTGGTTCCTCCAACTTGCATTATAAGTATTAATGTATGGGTTATTTTGAGATCTAAAGTTATTGTTACCCATATAGTTGACTTGTTCCTCTTCGGTTGTAGGATTGAAGGATTGATATTTTGTATGCACACCTCCTCCACTTGAGACACACCTCATTACTGGATGTACCTACGTAGAAACAAGCAAACCATCAATCTTTTTATTGAGAAGTTCTACCTGATTTGACAGCATAGTAACTGAGTCGACATTATATACGCCAGTCATTTTTGTTGGCTTAGTCCTCATGACTTGCCACTGATAATTATTCAGTGACATTTCTTTAATAAATTCATAAGCCTCTTCAGGTGTTTTGTTGTTGATGGTTCCTCCAGCAGCTGCGTCAATCATCTGTCATGTTGAGGGATTCACCCTATTGTAAAACGTTTGAACTTGCAGCCATAGAGGTAACCTATGGTGAGGGCACCTTCGCAATAGATCCTTGTATCTATCCCATGCATCGTAAAGTGTTTCTAAGTCCATCTGCACAAAAGAAGAAATATCATTATGTAACTTAGTCGTTTTAGCCGGCGAAAAATATTTTAGTAGAAATTTTTCGGTCATTTGTTCCCAAGTAGTGATGGACCCACGTGGTAATGAGTTCAACCACTATTTAGCTTTGTTTCTCAGTGAGAAAGGGAACAACCGAAGGCGAATGGCATCATCAGAAACGCCATCAATTTTGAAAGTGTCGTAAAACTCCAGAAAATTTGCCAAGTGAGTGTTGGGATCCTCATCCTGCAAACCATCAAACTGAACAAACTGCTATATCATCAAAATTGTAGTAGGTTTCAGTTTGAAATTATTTGCAGTCATAACAGGTCTAACTATACTAGATTCAGTTCCTGTTAAAGAAGGTTTAGCATAGTCATACATAGTACGTGGAGCAGGATTTTGATTAGCTGCAATTGCAGGAGGAAGCTGATAGCCTTAGTTTTCAGCCATCTCGTCGGTTGGAGGTTGAGTATCGTCTTCTTGCTCGTTCTCTGTGTATCTTAAGCTTTGCCTTATTTCTCTTTGGTATCTACAAACTGTGCGATTGATTTCTTCATCTAAAAGTAATGGTCCCGACGGGTTTCTTCTAGTCATAAACTAGGAAAACCTGCTAACAGAAAGAAAAAAAAATTAATTAGTAATAATAAAATTAAATTAAATTTCAAGAAAAATAAATGGCTAAAGTAATAAAAATTGAGTGTTCCTAATATTTTAGTTCCCCGACAATGGCGCCAAAAACTTGATCATGTGATTCGTAACAAGTAATAAATATTTATAATGAAAATCAAATCTAGACTAACTATTATCACAACGAAAAGGCAAGTGCACCTATCAAACAATAGTATAGTAATGGCAAGACTGGGATATCGTACCCAAGGGAACCAAAAGTACTAGTAATAACTATCTTTTTATTATTTAACCTAGAAATAAAGAGGGGTTGTTTATTAAACTAATTAACTAAACTGATTAACTAATTAAACTAAAGCAAAGATAAAATTTGGAAAAAGACTTGAAGGAAATTAATTGATAAAGACGACACCCAAGGAGGAATCCACCTAGATTTCACTTGTTATCTGACTCTAAACCAAACGATTTATTCACTCGACTTGATCCGTGTGACTCCCTAACCTATATTATTATCTCTTTCGAGACTAATTACGTCTAACCCTCAGTTGAATTAATTGAAATCTCTTTCTTAATTAAAACCCCTAGGGAAGCAGTAAATCGATCTATTGACTCCCATATTAGGTTTCACCCTAATTTGGCAAAATCTTCTAACCCTATTTCTAGGCGTTCGATCAACTCTACTTAATCATGCCAAATCTACTCTTAGACAGGGACTTTTGCTCCTCTGCATAAGCACATCAAATCATGAATTAATACCCAGAATATTAACTCAAGCATTAAGAACACATAATTAAGAACAAATCAAGTATTTATCATACAGTTTAGATAATAATAACAAGATCCATTATAGGTTTCAACCCCCTTAGGTATCTAAGGGGTTCATAATAAAATAAGAGTACATCTCAAAAGTATGAAAAAAACAAAACATAAAGAAAACTCTAAAACCCCTGAAGGAATTTTGATAGAGATCTTCAGTGTTGGAGTAGCTCCGGCTTTTGGGATAGATCGTCTGGCTTCCTTCAAGTAATTCCTGGCGTGTGGTTTTATACTCCAAAAAAGTTCTGGAGGGAGACCCCCTTTCTAAGTCATACTTAGGGTGTTTATATAGGCTTTGGATTGGCATTCTTCCTCCCTAAGTATCCTTTTCCGTGTAAAATATAGCTTCATGAAAAAGGGCCACACCAGTGTGCCACGGCCGTGTGACGTGATTGCCAGGCCGTGTTCGATCCGTTAAATTGCACATGGCCGTATGGGTCAATGGCCAGGCCGTGTGAATCATGAAAGCCTTGGTTGACACCCTCGAAAGACACGGGCGTGTGAGCTGCCAGTGTGGCAAGGCTTAGGCCATGTCATCTTCTTGATTTGGTCAGTTTTGTCCATTTTTTGCTCGTTTTTGGCTCCTTTTGACTCTTGGTGCTCTCCTGAGTACAAAACATGAAATAACCGGATTAAGAGCACCAAAATCCACAAATCTAGTAATAAACACCCATAAATATGCTAAGTATTCAAGGTAAAAATATGTATAATTTGGCGTTTATCAAGTCTATAAGCAACCGGCCCAATACGCTCTATAATCTCATACAGTCCAATAAAATTTAGACTCAATTTGCCTTTACGACCAAATATCTGTATTTTCTTCCACGGTGAGACTTTCAGAAAGACTTTTTCCCCGATCTGAAACTCTATATCCTTTGGTTTCAAGTTCGCATAGATTTCTATTGATCTGATGTTGTTTCAAAATTTCACAGATTACTTTCACTTTCTATTCAGTCTCTCTAATTAAATCGACCCCGTGTATCTTGTTTTAACTGAACTCAGGCCAATACAATGGTGTACGACATTTACGACCACACAAAGCTTCGTAAGGTGCCATTTTGATACTCGATTGAAAACTATTATTGTACGCAAATTCAGTCAGTGGTAAATATAGTTTCCACATACCTTCAAACTTGAGAATGCAGCATATCAACATATCCTGAAGTATTTGAATGACTCGTTCGGACTGACCATGTATTTACAGATGGAAAGAAGTGCTAAAATGTAATTTCGTTCCTAGTGTATCTTGCAGTTTCTTGTAACATCTCGAAATAGGGCCTAAATAGAATACTGGTTGCGAAACCATGAATTCGAGGTAAAAAAATTTATTCTGACTAAGTTTTAAGGTTTATTCATTGATTTAATAATTGTGTGAAAATTTCGTGAAGAAATGTTATGTATAAGTGCCTAATTTTATAATTAGGATTAAATTGTAAAATTAGCAAAATGTGTGTTCTAGATAATAAAGGGGATTTAATTGAAATGGGTCCTTAAAGTGGAGGTCCTTATTTAGTAATTAGACCATTATATTTAATTTTTCACAAAAATGGGCAAGAATAGGACAAATTTGAAAGAAAAGCCTTTAAGGGCATTTTGGTCATTTAGTAATTAAAAGAATTAAAAAGGGAAAATAAAGCCAAAATTGGTCCATCTTCTTTATGGAGGCCGAATATAGCATGGGGGAAGCCATGGTTGGGGTTTCCAAGCTTTCCAAGCTCAATAATCCCGGAAAGTGAGATTTGGACCTAGAATAGGAGAAAAATCAAAAATCGAGAAAGTTGGTAAAATGGTCATTTTGGTATCGAGGTAAGTTCATATGTTTAATAAGCATTTAATTATGCATATTTGAATGATAAATTGATATTTTTTCCATAAATACTTTAGTATTGAGTTTCAGATATAATGATTAATGTTCGATAATAATTCGATATTGGAAAGAGAACTTGTATAATTTATATGTAAGACCATATTTTGTATTATGGCTTTGTATGATAACAAGAAAGTACTGACTAGCATAGTTTGATGAGAATAAGTTAAGTTGATAAGATGATAAGATTGAGAATGTAAGTATGTAAGTTGAGTAGCATTTTATTATTATGCAATTATTGTTATTAGTATTATTATTATTGAGTTATGCGACTAACTTGAGAATTTGAGCAAGTATGTTTCAGTTATGACTTGACAAGGCATTGATATCTCAAGGTTGTACCATGGCAATTAAGGAAAAATTCATGAAAAAGTCCATGTTCATAACATGGCATTTAAGGAGGAATTGACGGTTAAAGATACCATGTAAGACCATGTCAAGACATGGCATTGGTAAGGCAAGGATTCTGTGTAATACCATGTCAAGACATGGCATAAGCATTGATTAAGGACTCCATGTAAGACCACATCAAGATGTGGCATTGGCACTAAGACAAGGATACCATGTAAGACCATGTATGGAACATGGCATTTGGTAAGACAATGATACCATGTAAAACCATGTTTAGAACATGGCATTTGGTATGATAAGGATATCATGCAAGACCATGCCAAGGCATGGCATTGATAAGTTCTATATGGCAAGGAAATCATGTAAGACCATGCCAAGACATGGCATTGATGAGTTACTATAAGGCAAAGGTCCCATGTAAGACCATGCCAAGGCATAGCATTGGTGATGTAACAGCCCGATTTAGACCCTAATCAGAATGGTGGTTTCGGGATCATGAATCCAAGTTAAAAAAATATTTAAAAATTATTTTCTATGTTTATTTTGTGTGAATTTATATTTGTAAAATTTTTGTGATTTAATTTTGTCATTTGGGTGTCCGATTAAACACAAGGGCTTAATCGCATAAATTGAAAATTTGATAGTTTTAATTGTAAGGACTGAATTAGTAATGGCTTTTCAAATGGAAGCCCTTAAGTTGTAAATAGCCCATGTCTTTATAAGTGGTACGGTGGTAGGTAAAATTTTAATAGTTTTTATATTATTTTATTTAAGTTATACATATATGTAAAATTAAGCTTTATTTTATAATAAGATATTATGTGTATATATATATATTTATATTATAATGCATGAAATAGAAAGCCAACTCATGTCCATTAATTTATTTAAGAGACAAAAAGGGTTTATAACATAAAGCTTGGTTATAATTTTAAAAGGGGTAATTTAGGAAACCAAGTTATAAATTATATAATATATGTTATATGTTATACCATAAAATTATCCTAAGTGCTCATATACTTCCATTGCCGAAACCTAAGCAAGAAAGAAAACAAAACAAAAATCTAGGGTTCGGTTATATTCAGGAATGATTAAGGTATGTGTTTAGCTCAGTTTTTGATAATTTTAATGTTTTTGAGATCGTCGCTTCAAGTACTACAAAACCGATGCTTAAATTTCTAATTTTGATGAATTTTTTAAGTTATGCCATTGATGAGAGCTTGTGATTTATATTGTTTGAGGATGAAATATGAAAGATAGGTGTTGGGTTAACATATTTTCTATTGGAATTTTTGGTGATTTTGAGTAATTAGGACTTAATTGCAAAAATAAAAAGTTGAGGGACTAAATTGTGAAATTGATGGAAAATATGGACTTGTATGTATATAGGGAGCATTCGGCCTAACTAGAGTGTAGCCAAATTTTGTGTATTTTGTGTTTTATGCAATAGGAACTAAATTGAAAAAATTACAAATATTAGGGGCGAAATGGTAATTTGCCCATTTGTGTGTTTTTGGACAAAAGTGATTAAAAATATGTTTGAATGAGCTTAATTTGAATATGATTAGATCAAGAACCAAAGAAATCAGATTTGGATCGGGGAAAAATGAAAGTTGTCGACTAGCAGCCCCATCCCGTTTTACAATGTCCGAGGTAAGTTTATAAGAAAATAGATGTGTTTATTGGTAGTTTAATGTTATAAGTACTTGTTGTTATGGAATATTAGAAACTAAATATATTAAGGCCAAATGTGAATAAATGTGGCTACTAAATTTTTGAGTCCGATTCGACAGAGATACGACGTTTGAAAGCCCCGTATGAACCTTAGGAATAACTAGGATACATATGTCATGACATAGGATACCGATATATGTGTACGAGTAAGTCCATGGCATCGATTTGTGATTCCGATATGTGTTTACGAGTAAGACCCTATCTGGGGCAGTGGCATCGTTTGAGGTTACATGTAAGACCACATCTGGGACGTTGGCTTTGTACGATTTATGTTATTATCCGAGTGTCCTATTCAATTCTGAATAGTTTAGAGGGCAATGATAAGCTAAGTTTAAAAAGGTAAAACGAGCTAAATGCCAGGTATGAATTAGTTTGTTACCAGGTCAAGGTAACTAAGTAAGTAATTAGTATTTTTTATAATGTCTTATTGAATAAGTATGGTTGGTGAAATTTTATTATAATAATCAAAATCGAAAAGGATGAACATAGATGTATTGTGTTTGTCTTTGAATGATATATGGTATGTTTATTAATGGTACCAAGTATATTCGGTCTTTTGGATAATGTACACACAATGGTATATATATTATAATGCTTGAGTAGAAGTTATGTGTAGCACCCTAAACCCGGCCGAGACGTTATGGCCAAATCTGACGTGCCACATAGATGTCAAAAACCCATGTTCCCTTATAAGTGTTTTAAAAGCTGACTTTTGTTAAGCTAACCAAGTGAATAGAAGCTGGGCACCAGGTAGGTATCCATAACAGAGGAGGTGAGCCATGAAGGCTACTTAAGTACCAAGCTCTTCGATTGGATCCAATCCTAGATATGCCCTCATCCATTGCCACACTTGGTTATAACAGATTGAAACTTCTTTGAGTGGTTATCTTTGATAAATCGAATATTCGTGACGTCGTGTTATTTTAAAAACAAGTATCATTTTGAAATCGCGCCCTAAGTCTAGCCCATTTGAATTATTATCCACCAGAATAAAGTTATTAAAAACAATATAATCCCAGAAAATCAAAGAAGAAAATAAAGTTAAAATGGCCTTATTACACCCCAAAAATTAAATAGTAAATAAAACTGACTTAAGGAAACCAGTCTCTTTTCAAACCCAAAAGCGTTCACCATGGCCACTCTGAATCCCCTCCGGCTCCAAGACACCCACATCAAGGCCCACCTGCAAGGTTAAAGAAGGGGTGAGTTTGGAAACTCAGTGTGTAAGGAAAACCCATTCAAAGCCCTGGTCAGCTCAAGCCCATCGGGCCTAAGCTCATTCAGATAACGGTGATACTAGGCCAGAGCCCTTTTTAGATTACATTAAACTCGGCCTTAGCCCCTTATTTAGATAACAGTATGGCCATAGGCCCATTTCAAAATACATGCAACATCAATAAACATATGCAAGCCCATTTGGGGAGACAACTCAACCCACCAACAGCTACACTCCACCCGTACCAAGCCTACATGTAATATCTTGATTTTGGGCCTAGTCGGAATAGTGGTTTCGTGACCACAAAATTCGAGATATAAATAATTATTTTATGATTATTTTAAGGTCTATGATATGATTGCATGATTGTGTGAAAATTTCGTGAAGAAATTTTATGCATAAAGTGCTTAATTTGAAATTTGGGACTAAATTGAATAAATTGCAAAACTTGTGTTCTAGAAGTATTTTGCATAAAATTGAATTAGATTATTAATTAGAGGTCCTTAAAGAGTAATTTTACCAATTTCTAAGTCTATGGACAAAAATTAGGACATGGAAGGAATTTTGGAAAGTTTAGTAGTAAGGGCATTTTGGTCATTTAGGGTAAAATGAATTAAAATACAAAATTAAAAGCTAATTTTGCTCATCTTCAACCCCATGGCCGAATATAGCAAGGAGAAACCATGGCTAGGGTTTTCAAGCTTCCAAGCTCGATTGTAAGTCCGTTCTAGCCTCGTTTTTAATGATTTTACGTTTTGGAGTCCGTAGCTCGATTTAGCTTATGCTAGCAATAATTTAACCTAGGGTTTATATTTGGAAAAATACCCATAGGTGAAATTTGTGTAATTTGGTGTTTTATGATAGAATATGAGGTTTTAAATTATGTTAGACAACTTGTGCTACTTGGTTTTAAGTGAAAACGAGCAAAAGGGCTTAATCGGTAAAAATACCTAATAGTCATAAGTACATGTTAGAGTGAGAATTTGATGTTGCCATAGAAGGAAAAATGATCAGCATGTCATAAAACATAAGAAAATAGGCTGAATTTTAATTTACGAGCTTTGGGGCAAAAGTGTAAATATGCAAAAGTTTAGGGGAAAAATTGTAATTTTCCCAAAATATGATTTTGGGTCAATTTGAATAATGTGAGTCCTAATTAGACTATATTTTAAATGATAGAGCAAGGAAAACTGAAATTCGGGCTAAAATGGGGAAAATACCAAGTTGTGGACGAAATGGTAAAAATAGCCATTTTCGCATACGAGGTAAGTTCATGTGTAAATGTAGTAACATAATTGTCATTTTAAGCAATTTAATGTTGTTTATATGATATGATGCTGATTATTATCATGAAATATTATGCTTTGTGGTTATTGTCAAATAATATGTAAATTATGTGAACTACTTGTTAAATATAATTGTTACCGAGTATTAATTTCGGCATTCTACGGAAGACGGCAAGGATAAGTGTTCGAGGAAAAAGCCCGTTTGAACCTTAGGAATAGATTAGGATACAAGTGACATGTCACTAGGATGGTTGAGCATCCGAACTCGTTGAGTTGAGTCCGAGTTCACTTATGGATGCGAGCGTCCGAACTCGTTGAGTTGAGTCCAGAGTTCGTGAGATGTAACTAGGCATCCGAACTCGTTGAGTTGAGTCCAAGTTCACTTATGGATCGAACGCTTGAGCTCGTTGAGTTGAGTCCGAGTTCACTTATGGGCGGGTTACATGGTAGCTTGGCTACATATGTGGCACTTATGTGCAAACTTTCCATGTATCCGAATTATATTCCGATGTGTTCAACGGGTAAAGTTCTACTCAAATGGAGGAATACTCAAGATGAAAGGGACGTATTGGTAAGTGTTGTGAAATGGATACTTTGAACAGGTATGTACTTAACCCTCGGGTTGAAAACTCGATATAACAACAATATGGTAAGATGATAAATGAAAAGGTGATATGAATGTCTTGGTGATGATTATGCAAATGATGTTTTATGTTTGCTTATATGGTTATGTTACTTGCTATTTGCATGTGAGCTTACTAAGCATTTATGTTTACTCCTCCTTTTCATTCCTTGTAGTGTTGACAAGCCAGCTCGAAATCGGAAGCGGTCGGAGGCACGCTCACACTATCCGTATACCATCTTGGCATAATGGCTTGTATATTTTGAGTATGGCATGTATAGCATTATAATCATTTTATATATGGTCTTATGATATGGTTATTGAGTGGTATGGAAATAGAAATGCTTGGTAATGATTAGCCATTGGAATGGCTAATCATGATCATATTGGTATTATGTATGTCAAATTGCTAGCTAATCCATGGAAACCATGAAATAGGTAAAATTTACCATAAAATAGATTCAGACAGCAGCAGTGACGTGAGTTTGAAAAATCACTAAAAATATTAGAAATGGAATTAAATAATGAATAAGTTATGGAATCGAAGCTTGATGAGTCTATTTTCATATGGAATAAGCGAAACAGGTATATGAGCTATATTTTATGAGATGTTTAAATTTTTGTGAAACAGGGCCAGAGCGATTTCTGGATCCCCTGTTATGACTTTGGAAATTCACCATAAATTTTACAAAGATAATTAGAAGTCACGCTTTATATGTAAAGATTCCTTATTGCGTCTAGTTTTATTAGAGATAAACGGCATAGTCATTGAAGGTCTGTATAGGGAGATATCTGATTCGTAATACACAGAGGTCAGAGTAGTTGAACCCTGAAACAGGGAGACTTTAACTAATAAACTGTACTAATTGGCCCAACCAAAATTCTAGAAAAAATTAGTAGATATATATATGAGTCTAGTTTCAGGAAAAATTTACAGAATTGGATTTCGAGTTTCGTAACTCGAGATATGATTTTAAAGCGACTGTGATGCAGTTAGCCAGCTTGTCTGGAAATTTTAAAATGAATTGTATGAGCTGTTTAATTAATAAATTAAGTCCGTTAACACCTCGTGTTCGACTCGGAAGCGGTCTCGAGTGCGGGTGTTACATTTAGTGGTATCGAGCAGGTTTAGTCGGTTCTCGGACTAACCTAGCATGTGTAAAAGTTTAGCTATACATGCCAGCGATGCGTGATAGTGTGATGTCTTCCGAGCGTATAAGTACCGTCTTATTTAGGCGGTACTCTCCAACCGAAATGTGCCGACCATGTTCAATGTTATGTGAAGGTATTTGAGTAAAATTATGATTATGATAAGTCTCGGTTCAGAAAAGTATGAATAAAGGTTTATGATACATATGTGATAATATGTGAGATGAAAGTTCATGTTGTGATAAATATTCATATTTGCTTAATGCTCATATGATGTAGTGTATGTGGCTTACTTGATAAGATGAACGGAATAAATAAAAAGTAGTAGAGGTATGAATAAAGGTCATAATATTATGATCTGAATGAAAATGTCCTTGTCTTGATTGGATGTCGAATGTTGATGAATGTTAATGGTATATAATTTTTATGAGGTAAAGGATTATAATGAAATGAACTTATCTATGTTAAATTGTTGGACTGAATTATATGATTGTAATGATATGTACATGATGATGCACGAAATGAAAGTTGTGATTGTGATGCAAATATTTATGTTTGTTTGGTCTTATATAATGTCATGAGCATGAATTAATTTAATTAAATGAATGGATAAGTAAAGCTATCTAGAAAACATAGAATGTATGCATAAGTATATTGTCTAAATGGGACAATAGGAAAATTGGTGTAAGCCAACATGAATGAATGACATGATTTTGATGATGTTACTATGATGATGGAAGTTGTGTCATATGTGTATGTATAAGAAAGTCGAGTCAGAGGTCCTATAACCCTCCCCTTACCAAAGTGGTACTTATAATGGAATTTCATGAGATTTGTATTGAATAAGTTTCTGTTGAAAACCCAAAGAGTTCGGTGATAGAATAATTATAAGTATGATCCGAGATTGAAAATGAGTGATAAGTAAAGTCGAGAGCAGAAAGTATCGATTGATATAAAGATTATTGGAATTATGCCTTTGTCCAGTTAGAGAAGGAATTCTCTTTGGTAAATCGAATTACTCAAGTGCAAGGTCGAGAAAAGTGTAAATCGAAATTTATTCAGGCTGACATTCTTTAGTGAATGATTTAATATGAAATTTGTGACGCAGAACTAGTTGGGGAAATGATATTTCAAATGTGAATTATCCGAGTGTGATGATTATGACCGGATGATTTAGCGATCTCTTTTGAGATGTTCTATGTGTTCACCCGTTCTCGAAATATTTCTATGGCTATTGATCTTTTGAAGAAATTCTTGTTATCTGGGAATGTCTTCTAATTTGGTGTTGGATGAAAGCATTGGTAGTCTGACTGGTTTATAATTTATATTGCTCTATTTCATCGGGTATTCTATTTCATTTAAATGCGATAAGAATTGATGAGAGAATTCATATGATATTATGATTCTTTCTTCTACTTGATGCTTCATCGATATATATGTATGGGAAGATATATTGATCTTGTTATATTTGATTTGATTGGGATTAAATGATGTTTTCTTTTGGACTTTCTTTCTTTGAAGAATTATCGAGGTATTCGTATTTTCTCTATGAATTTGGTTTTCGATTCTCGGCATAGTATCGTATCTTAGGTTTCTTTATCCCGGATCTCTTTATTCGGATTTCTTTATTCGGGTTTCTCTATCTTGGATTTCTTTATTCGGTTTTCTTGTTATCTTTGTTCCATAATTTGTCAATTATGACTCATGTTCAATCGTTCTTCATTTCGTGATAATCATGTCAAATATGACTATACTTCTAATTTGATCTTGGTAATGTGGTGATTTTAGTATTGGGATTTTTTCTAATTTCCGTGTAAGGATTTGACATCAGTAAAGGCATAGGTGATAAAAGCGCGAGTTTTAGTCGGTATGGTAAATTATTTATTTGAAAGATTTCATGTGACAATTATGTCAGGATTATTTTTCCCAAGTTTGATAATAGAATTTCATTTTGTACAGATCAAAGAGTAAATAGTTTGAGCGAGAAGTCTATATTTATTAGAAAGAGTTGAATATTAGTTTAAGTCACTACTGAATGATAAGGTTTCCATCTTGTGAAAGCTGAAAAGTTTATTACATGTTGATGAGTTCGGATAGATGAGAATATTGGTAAGCAAGGCGTCGAACTAGACTAGTCTACATTGAGCAAAGACTTCCTGACTTTCAGTAATGTATTGTTGTATGAATTGTGATGTGTTTCAAGACAGTGAGGTAATGTGATAGTTTAGAGCATCCGATGTTACATAAAATCGGAGTTGTTAAAGGGGTTAAAGCCGAGCATTGGGATCTATCAAAATTATCCTTGTCAATGTTGATATTGGGATGGAAATGAGAAGGATTATTCTTGAGGCCATATCGAATTATTTCTATGGCGGAAAGAGGAAAATGTGATGTATCCTATTGTTAAATGTTTGGCGAGATCTATAAATCACATCGTATTGAATGAATTCCTACTCATCGATTCATGGAATTTCGGTCTCTTTGATTGTTGGATTTCTTGGAATTCGGTCTCCATTAAATCAAGTTGAGATCCGGGTTTTATGTCATGATATCATGGGAAATTGAGAAGGGTTGAAAATTTAAGAACAGTTGAGAGTTGAGGTCGTAAGCTTTTAGATCATATGAGAAATTGAAGAGATGTATTGGAGGTACAGTCTAAGTGCAAGTTCTTGACACCAAATATGAGATTAAAAGTGAAGACCACTTTTACGGTAAGATTTTCGGGGACGAAAATCCCTGAAGGGGGGAGAGTTGTAATATCTTGATTTTGGGCCTAGTCGGAATAGTGGTTTCGTGACCACAAAATTCAAGATATAAATAATTATTTTATGATTATTTTAAGGTCTATGATATGATTGCATGATTATGTGAAAATTTCGTGAAGAAATTTTATGCATAAAGTGCTTAATTTGAAATTTGGGACTAAATTGAATAAATTGCAAAACTTGTGTTCTAGAAGTATTTTGCATAAAATTGAATTAGATTATTAATTAGAGGTCCTTAAAGAGTAATTTTACCAATTTCTAAGTCTACGGACAAAAATTAGGACATGGAAGGAATTTTGGAAAGTTTAGTAGTAAGGGCATTTTGGTCATTTAGGGTAAAATGAATTAAAATACAAAATTAAAGCCAATTTTGCTCATCTTCAACCCCATGGCCGAATATAGCAAGGAGAAACCATGGCTAGGGTTTTCAAGCTTCCAAGCTCGATTGTAAGTCCGTTCTAGCCTCGTTTTTAATGATTTTTACGTTTTGGAGTCCGTAGCTCGATTTAGCTTATGCTAGCAATAATTTAACCTAGGGTTTATATTTGGAAAAATACCCATAGGTGAAATTTGTGTAATTTGGTGTTTTATGATAGAATATGAGGTTTTAAATTATGTTAGACAACTTGTGCTACTTGGTTTTAAGTGAAAACGAGCAAAAGGGCTTAATCGGTAAAAATACCTAATAGTCATAAGTACATGTTAGAGTGAGAATTTGATGTTGCCATAGAAGGGAAAAATGATCAGCATGTCATAAAACATAAGAAAATAGGCTGAATTTTAATTTACGAGCTTTGGGGCAAAAGTGTAAATATGCAAAAGTTTAGGGGCAAAATTGTAATTTTCCCAAAATATGATTTTGGGTCAATTTGAATAATGTGAGTCCTAATTAGACTATATTTTAAATGATAGAGCAAGGAAAACTGAAATTCGGGCTAAAATGGGGAAAATACCAAGTTGTGGACGAAATGGTAAAATAGCCATTTTAGCATACGAGGTAAGTTCATGTGTAAATGTAGTAACATAATTGTCATTTTAAGCAATTTAATGTTGTTTATATGATATGATGCTGATTATTATCATGAAATATTATGCTTTGTGGTTATTGTCAAATAATATGTAAATTATGTGAACTACTTGTTAAATATAATTGTTACCGAGTATTAATTTGGCATTCTACGGAAGACGGCAAGGATAAGTGTTCGAGGAAAAGCCCGTTTGAACCTTAGGAATAGATTAGGATACAAGTGACATGTCACTAGGATGGTTGAGCATCCGAACTCGTTGAGTTGAGTCCGAGTTCACTTATGGATGCGAGCGTCCGAACTCGTTGAGTTGAGTCCGAGTTCGTGAGATGTAACTAGGCATCCGAACTCGTTGAGTTGAGTCCGAGTTCACTTATGGATGCGAACGCCTGAGCTCGTTGAGTTGAGTCCGAGTTCACTTATGGGCGGGTTACATGGTAGCTTGGCTACATATGTGGCACTTATGTGCAAACTTTCCATGTATCCGAATTATATTCCGATGTGTTCAACGGGTAAAGTTCTACTCAAATGGAGGAATACTCAAGATGAAAGGGACGTATTGGTAAGTGTTGTGAAATGGATACTTTGAACAGGTATGTACTTAACCCTCGGGTTGAAAACTCGATATAACAACAATATGGTAAGATGATAAATGAAAAGGTGATATGAATGTCTTGGTGATGATTATGCAAATGATGTTTTATGTTTGCTTATATGGTTATGTTACTTGCTATTTGCATGTGAGCTTACTAAGCATTTATGCTTACTCCTCCTTTTCATTCCTTGTAGTGTTGACAAGCCAGCTCGAAATCGGAAGCGGTCGGAGGCACGCTCACACTATCCGTATACCATCTTGGCATAATGGCTTGTATATTTTGAGTATGGCATGTATAGCATTATAATCATTTTATATATATGGTCTTATGATATGGTTATTGAGTGGTATGGAAATAGAAATGCTTGGTAATGATTAGCCATTGGAATGGCTAATCATGATCATATTTGGTATTATGTATGTCAAATTGCTAGCTAATCCATGGAAACCATGAAATAGGTAAAATTTACCTTAAAATAGATTCAGACAGCAGCAGTGACGTGAGTTTGAAAAATCACTAAAAATAGTAGAAATGGAATTAAATAATGAATAAGTTATGGAATCGAAGCTTGATGAGTCTATTTTCATATGGACTAAGCGAAACAGGTATATGAGCTATATTTTATGAGATGTTTAAATTTTTGTGAAACAGGGCCAGAGCGATTTCTGGATCCCCTGTTATGACTTTGGAAATTCACCATAAATTTTACAAAGATAATTAGAAGTCACGCTTTATATGTACAGATTCCTTATTGCGTCTAGTTTTATTAGAGATAAACGGCATAGTCATTGAAGGTCTGTATAGGGAGATATCTGATTTGTAATACACAGAGGTCAGAGTAGTTGAACCCTGAAACAGGGGAGACTTTAACTAATAAACTGTACTAATTGGCCCAACCAAAAATTCTAGAAAAAAATTAGTAGATATATATATGAGTCTAGTTTCAGGAAAAATTTACAGAATTGGATTTCGAGTTTCGTAACTCGAGATATGATTTTTAAAGCGACTGTGATGCAGTTAGCCAGCTTGTCTGGAAATTTTAAAATGAATTGTATGAGCTGTTTAATTAATAAATTAAGTCCGTTAACACCTCGTGTTCGACTCCGGAAACGGTCTCGGGTACGGGGTGTTACACTACACTCCATGTGGGGAATAACTCAACCCACCCAGCCTTACACTCCACAGTTGCAGCCTTGCTGCTCAGTTAACAGTAATTGAGGCAAAGCCTCCAGTACGTGGACAAGCCACTTTCAGTACTTCTTCCATCAATATCCTAGTCCCATGCATCAGATAATAACAACATGGCATGCAGTAAATAACAACAGTCAAACATGCATTTAGGTCAATTTACTCCTAGGGGTATTTCGGTAGTTTATCTCCTAGGGGTAAAACTATAAATTTTCCACTTTTTAAAGGTATTTCAGTAATTTATCTTTTCTAGGGTTTTCATGTATATTCCTACCTTTCATGTACTAACAGAATCACTTACCGAGGGTTCTTACCGAATTGGGCCCGTTGGCCCTTTATTCCAATTTTGGCCCAATAAGCCCAAAAATATCGAGGGCACAGAAATCATGCACTTTGAAGTCCAAACATTGCAGGTTACCAAAAACATTAATCAATTTACCTCACGAGCATTCGCACACTCGCAAATCTACAAAATACCGGTTTTTCAACATTTCGACTTTTCGGCTTTTGCCAAACTAGACTAAGAAAGGGTGTCAATTACACACCTATTTTATGATGATTCGTTTGACGAGATCCACGCATGAACTACCTACAATTATATTACTACCACGTTAATCTACTACCGAAACGAACTACATAATATCTCCTTACCTTATTCGGCCATAACACCTTAGGCACTAGCAATCCTACCTTTGCCGAAGTTTGCGACTAGACTTAGATCCCGTTGCTCCACTTGTCCAAGCCCTTGATTAGCAGCCTCTAGATCACATTATTATCAAGACAAAATAGTTATCACAACCCTTTAGGGCTACAAGTCCAAGTCGACAGCCTCCCTAACCTTTAGGGGTTTCGGCTTTTCTAAAATACGAAATAAAGACTAGATTGAAAAGACTTACCACCGGTTCCTTTGGTCAATGATTCCAATTAATTTCTACTCAATTCTGATGTCGATCTAAGCCCTCAAATGATAACAAAAGTCGAGCCTTCAGTGATCTCACTATTCAGCCAGGTCCCTAACAAAGTGGGGTTTTCGGCTTTTGTTGAAGCTGTGTAAAGAAAGATGAAATAGGAGGGTTTTGCTATGGTCCCATCGACAGAACGTTGAGGTTTAGAGAACTAGAGAATCGGTCAAGAATGATGGATAAGATAATAAAATTGGCTAGGAGAAATCGGCACAGAAAAAGTATAATTTTCAGGATTTCAACTTTTTATGGCAATGGCTATGAAGGTTTTAGAAAAGTCTGAAGAAAAATATGGAGATGCACAGGTGGTTAGAGAGATTCGGCTATGGAGGAGAAGAAGAAAAAGAAAAAGTTGAAGAGAAAATGAGAAAAGAAAGAAGAGGAGAATGGTCAGCAAATGGCACAACTTTCCCCCTCATGCCGAATTTATACTGGCACTTAACCTAGCCAAATTTTCCCATGCTAGAGGCCCTTGGCCGGCTAACTCCTGCTCCTTGATCAGCTCCTAAATCTTCTCCTTTATCAGCTCCTAAATCCTCTCCCTTATCAGCTCCTAAATCCTCTCCCTTATCAGCTCCTAAATCTTCTCCTGACAGCCTCTCACTTTAGTTCCATTGCTTACCTTTTCTGTACATAAAAATTAATATCACCAATTTGCTTACCTTGCGGCTCGAACCTTTGCTCTCCTTGGTCATCCACACGCCACCTCTCAAGCCCCCAAGTGATGCCACAAACCAACTTACCACAGACTTCCTTGTGTTTTATTTTACCCAATTAATACCTTAAAGCCCAGCTAGCAGAACCCCTTCTTCTATAGAATTAAAATTAACTAAAATTACCTGATTTTAACTTAAACTTGGGCCTTCTAGAGACCCACTAACTTTGATTAAATCTCACGCCAAGCAGAACACCAAAATTTAAAATTTACCAACACTCACGAATTCCGAAAATTGGGGCGTTACAACTCTACCCCCTAAAAGAAATTTCGTCCTCGAAATTTACCTGATCCAAATAGTTGAGGGTATTGTTGACGCATAGTCTCTTCTGACTCCCAAGTAGCTTCTTCCCTTCCATGATTATGCCAAAGCACTTTTACTAACGGAACAGATTTCCTTCTAAGAACCTTAACATCTCGTGCCAATATCTGCACAGGCTCCTCCTCAAAGGTCAAATCAGTCTTTACTTCAATCTCCTCCACTGGCACAACATGTGAGGGATCCAATCGATATCGTCTTAACATAGACACATGAAAGATGTCATGGATTCTGTCCAACTCTGGTGGTAACTCTAACTGATACGCTTCTGGCCCTACCCGCTTAAGAACCCGATAAGGCCCTATAAACCGCAGACTCAATTTGCCCTTCTTGCCGAATCTCAAGATCTTCTTCCAAGGTAAAACCTTCAAGAAAACCATATCCCCAACAGCGAACTCTATCTCTTTGCGTTTTAGATCTGCATATGACTTCTGTCTATCAGATGCCTCCTTTAATCAATCTCTTATCAACTTAACCTTACTCTCGGTATCTTCCACCAACTCCGGTCCAAGCACTTGTCGTTCACCCAACTCTGTCCAACACGTAGGCGTACGACATCTCCGCCCATAAAGTGCCTCATATGGAGCCATCTGAATACTTGCTTGGTAGTTGTTATTGTATGTAAACTCCGCCAATGGCAAATAGTCCTCTCAACTCCCACGAAAATCGATGATACAACCCCTTAACATATCCTCCAAAATTTGAATAACCCTCTCCATTGTCCATCATGCGTGGGTGAAAAGCGATCTTGAAATCAAGCGTGTACCCAATGCCTCCTGTAACATCTTCCAGAACCGAGATGTAAACCTAGGGTCTCGGTCAGAAATAATCGACACTGGCACTCCATGTAGTCGCACTATCTCTGCCACATACAACCTAGCCAACTTTTGCAGGGAGTAATCAGTACGAACTGGTATGAAATGGGCAGATTTTGTTAACCTATCCACCACTACCCACACAAAATCTTTCTTGGCAGGTGTCAAAGGTAGCCCACTCACAAAGTCCATAGTGACTCTCTCCCACTTCCACAATGGAATTTTCAAAGGTTGCAGTAATCTAGAAGGAAATTGATGCTCAGCTTTCACTTGCTGGCATGTTATACATTTCCCCACGAATTTCGTTACTTCTCGTTTAAGCCCAGACCATCAGTACAGCTTTCGCAAGTCA
Organism: Gossypium arboreum; assembly: GCF_025698485.1. Classification (NCBI taxonomy): domain Eukaryota; kingdom Viridiplantae; phylum Streptophyta; class Magnoliopsida; order Malvales; family Malvaceae; genus Gossypium; species Gossypium arboreum. The sequence continues at coordinate 16,637,575 of NC_069082.1, forward strand.
TGATACAACTTATTCCCTCCAGGATGCATGGTACAAATTCCCCCATGAGCTTCCTTCAATATTGACTGTCTCAAGTCGGAGTCCTTCGGAACACAAATTCTTCCTCGGAAGCATAAAACTCCTTCAGTATTTAGTCCAAAATCCTCATTCTCACCCTTCTCAACTTGCTGAAACTGAAGAACCAACGAATCATCCTTCAACTGTTTTTCTTTAATCTGCTCAGTCCAAGTAGGCCTCACTTGCAAATCTGCTAACAGACTTCCATCGTTAATCAGACTCAAACGTGCAAACAAGGCTCTCAAATTAGAAACAACCCTTCGACTCAACGCATCAGCCACCATGTTAGCCTTACCTGGGTGCTACTCAATCGAATAGTCATAATCCTTAAGCAACTCTACCCATCTTCGTTGCCTATGGTTTAACTCCTTCTGAGTTAACAGATACTTTAGGCTCTTATGGTCTGTGTATATGATACACTTTTCTCCATATAAGTAATGTCTCCAGATTTTCAACGCGAAGATCACTGCTGCTAGCTCTAAATCGTGCGTATGGTAGTTCGCTTCATGAGGCTTAAGCTATCGCGAAGCATAAGCGACCACCTTACCCTCTTGCATTAATACACATCCTAACCCCACATGCGACGCATTGCTGTACACAGTGAAGTCCTTCCCAGACTCCGGTTGAATCAACACTGGTGCTTCAGTCAATACCCTTTTCAAATGGTCAAAAGCTTTTTGCTTATTCTCAGTCCAGACAAATGCTACCCCTTTCCTTAACAGTTTCATCAATGGTGCAGCAATCAAAGAAAATCCTTCTACGAATCTTCGGTAATAGCCTGCCAAACCCAGAAAACTCCAAATTTTCGATACTGATTTTGGTGCCTTCCATCCCAGAACTACCTCAACTTTATAAGGATCCACTCTAATTCCTTCAGTAGAAACCACATGACCTAGAAAAGCCACTTCTCGCAACCAAAATTCACACTTACTAAACTTTACATACAGTTGCTTCTCTCTTAGCACTTGCAGTACAATACGTAGATGCTCCTCATGTTTCTCCTCGATTTCCGAGTATACCAGAATATCATTGATGAAAACTACCATGAATCGGTCCAAGTAAGGTTGGAATCCATGAAAGCGGCATGTGCGTTCGTCAATCCAAATGGCATAACCAGGAACTCGTAATGACCATATCGAGTCCTGAATGTTGTCTTATGAGTATCCACTTCCTTTACCCTTAACTGATGGTATCCAGATCGAAGGTCAATCTTGGAAAATACCGAAGCTCCTCTAAGTTGGTCAAATAAATCATCAATCCTTGGCAGTGGGTATTTTTTCTTTATCGTCAGTTTGTTCAACTAGCGATAATTGATGCACATGTACATTGTCCCGTTCTTTTTCTTCACAAACAGGACCGGTGCTCCCCATGGAGACACACTAGGTCTGATGAAGCCCCTATCTAACAACTCTTGGATTTGAGCTTTCAGTTCCACTAACTCCTTCGGTGCCATTCTATAGGGTGCAATGGATACTGGAGATGTTCTAGGCAACAAATCGATTCCAAACTCCACTTCTCGATTTGGAGGCAATCCAAGAAGCTCCTATGGAAAAACATCTCGGAATTCCCTAACAGTCCTGACGGTATCCACAGTCAGACCCCTAGTTTCAACTTGATTTATAAAAGCCAAGTACGTCTCGCATCCCTTACGCATCAGTTTCTCAGCCCTTAAAGCCGATACCATATTGGACAAGTAATCTCTCTGTTCCCTAATAATCATTACCTCCTCATCTTCAATAGTCCTTAACACCATCCTTTTAGCTGCACAATCCAGCGTTGCCCTATGCCTGGTCAGCCAATCCATCCCTAAGATCAAATCGAATTCTCCGAACGGTAACTTCATTAAGTCTCCACAGAAAATCCTACATTGAGTCTCTAAAAGCACCTCCCTAAAGAGTTTCTCTACTTTAACTGAGTGACCTAACGGACTTATCACAGTTACCCCACACAGAATCTCCTCAAAGTGAACACCCAATGCCCCAGAAATATCACAAGCTACATATGAATGAGTTGACCCCACATCTATCAGAGTAGTATAGGGTACGTCAGAGATAAAAAAACGTATCAGTTATGACATCAGGTGCGTCACCCTCCTCGCGGCGACGAGAAGCATATACCAAAGCTGGCTGACAAGCCTCAGTGTTAGCAGTACCCCTGCTAGGTGCCCCACGTCCATGGCCATTACCACCGCGACCTTGGCCACGACCTCTCGACAGCGGCGGTCTACCTAGCGCTAGTTGGACGGGTTGCACAGCCCTTTGTTCAACCACTTGAGCCTGAGCTGGCCTCCTAGGACAATCCCTGACCTTATGTTCCATTGATCCACAACGAAGACAAGCCCAGAATGTTTCCAACATTCCCCCAGATGCATTCTACCACAATCTCCACAAACTTGTGATCTAACAGTGTTCACTGGAACCGCTCGAACTGGTTCATCCATCCTGGCTCTCTTAACATTCTGGTTTGCAGCACCAGCCAGTCCAGCATCTCTCCTGAACCGATTTCGATCCCTGTCGCGGTCCCATCGTTCGGCTTGCTTCACCTCTTCAGCTATCTTAGCCTTTTCTACCAGTGCAGGAAAATCGCGCTCTCTCTGCGGAGCTATGAGCACCCTTAGCTCATCCCTGAGGCCATCCTCAAAGCAAACACTGCGCTCATATTCGGTAAAGACAATACCACTAGCATACCGGCTCAATCGCAGAAACTCTGCCTCATATTCAGCAACGGTCTTACCACCTTGGGTCAGGTTCAGGAATTTCTTCCTTCTCGCATCCACATAGCTAGCTCCAACATACCTCGCCTTGAAGAACTGCTTAAAAAACTCCCAAGTTACCCTCTCAGCTGGGGTACCCTCTCTCGCAGTGATCCACCACTGATATGCCTCGTCCATGATGAGGACACCGCCCTTTTAACTTTTGCTCCTTTGGCGATTCGGGTCATCCATAATCCGCTCCGTGGCTTCCAACCAATACCCAGCCACATTTGGGGCTACTCCAAATACACCCCTAAAAACTTCTGCTCCGTTGGCCCGGAGTCGCTCAGAAATGGACCCCCTATTCATGGGCCCGATATTAGCTCCGACCACCCTTTCCAAAACTCTTAGCATGGCCTGTGACAGAGCGTCATCCCCCGCGGCCTGATCATATGGCCCATTCTCATCCATCGGTGGTAGTCGTGCTACCCCAGCGGGTATGTGCTCAAAAGATGAAGATCTAGCTTGAGTACTACCTCGGCCTCGACCACGACCTCTTCCCCGAGTAGCTCTCTTACTCATATCGATTTATCTGATTACGAATTTTATGCAATTAGTTTACTGTTTCCACTATTTATTACAGAATATCTTATGAACAGATAAGGTTTTAGAGTTGTTCTCGCGTAACCACAGTTTAGCTACTGTCTCAGTTTCCTAGGGCTTAGTTTACCCTACAATCTCAGTTTTGTAGCCTTTATGCTACATTATCTATAGTACTATCGCTAAGGCTTAATACTAACTACAGTACAGTTTAGTATGTAAAATAGAAAGGTACTTACAGCCTTGGTGCCGGGGATTCAGTGTGCCACCTCATCAGTTTTCAGATAAACTCAAAAGATTTAGGCTTTTTGAAATCCATTTTTCAAACATTTGAAAAAAAACAAGTTCGGAGATGATCCCCTTTTAAACAGAAAATTTATTTTCAAAAGTCAAGTTTTTCCAAAAACACCCTTTTTGGCGTAAAGTTTTGAGAACCCTTTTTGGACCCTATTCACAGCTGAGTTGTTCCAACCTGGCTCTGATACCACTAAATGTAGCACCCCAAATTCGGCCTAGATGTTATGGCCGAATCTGACGTACGACATTGAAGTTAAAAACCCATGTTCCCTTATAAGTGTTTTAAAAGTCGACTTTTCTTAAGCTAACCAAGTGAATGGAAGTTGGGCACCAGGTAGGTATCCATAACAGAGGAGGTGAGCCATGAAGGCTGCTTAAATACCAAGCTCTTCGATTGGATCCAATCCTAGACATGCCCACATCCATTGCCACACTTGGTTATAACAGATTGAAACTTCTTTGAGTGGTTATCTTTGATAAATCGAATATTCGTGACGTCATATTATTTTAAAAACAAGTCTCTTTTCAAACCCAGAAAATCAAAGAAGAAAATAAAGTTAAAATGGCCTTATTACACCCCAAAAATTAAATAGTAAATAAAAATGACTTAAGGAAACCAGTCTCTTTTCAAACCCAAAAGCGTTCACCATGGCCACTCTGAATCCCCTCCGGCTCCAAGACACCCACATTAAGGCCCACCTGCAAGGTTAAAGAAGGGGTGAGTTTGGAAACTCAGTGCGTAAGGAAAACCCATTCAAAGCCCAGGTTAGCTTGGGCCTATCAGGCCTAAGCCCATTCAGATAACAGTGATACCGGGCCAGAGCCCTTTTCAGATTACATTAAATTGGGCCTTAGCCCCTTATTCAGATAATAGTATGGCCCATAGGCCCATTTCAAAATACATGCAACATCAATAAACATATGCAAGCCCATTTGGGGAGACTACTCAACCCACCAACCGCTACACTCCACCCGTACCACCCTACACTCCATGTGGGAATAACTCAACCCACCCTGACCTTACACTTCACGATTCATGCCTTCTTTGCTCGATTAACGATAAATTGAGGCTAAGCCTCCAGTACGTGGACAAGCCACTTTCAGTACTTCCTCCATCAATATCCTAGTCCCATGCATAATATAATAACAACATGGCATGCAGTAAATAACAACAGTTAAACATGCATTTAGGTGAATTTACTCTTAGGGGTATTTTGGTACTTTATCTCCTAGGGGTAAAATTGTAAATTTTCCACTTTTTAAACGTATTTCAGTAATTTATCTATTCTAGGGTTTTCATTCATATTCCTACCTTTCACGTACTAACAGAATCACTTACTGAGGGTTCTTACCGAATTGGGCCCGTTGGCCCTTTATTCCAATTTTGGCCCAATAAGCCCAAAAATATCGAGGGCACAGAAATCATGCACTTTGCAGTCCAAACATTGTAGCTTACCAAAAACATTAATCGATTTACCTCACGAGCATTCGCACACTCGTAAATCTATAAAATACTGGTTTTTCAGCATTTCGGCTTTTTGGCTTTTGCCGATCTAGACTAAGAAAGGGTGTCAGTTACACACCTTTTTTATGACAATGGTTTGACGAGATCCACGCACGAACTACCTACAATTATATTACTACGACGTTAATCTACTATCGAAACGAACTACATAATATCTTCTTACCTTATTCGGCCATAACACCTTAGGCACTAGCAATCCTACCTTTGCCGAAGTTTGCGACTATACTTAGATCCCGTTGCTCCACTTATCCAAGCCCTTGATCAGCAGCCTCTAGATCACATTATTATCAAGACAAAATAGTTATCACAACCCCTTAGGGCTACAAGTCCAAGTCGACAGCCTCCTTAACCTTTAGGGGTTTCGGCTTTTCTAAAATACGAAATAAAGACTAGATTGAAAAGACTTACCACCGGTTCGTTCGGTCAATGATTCCAATTAATTTCTACTCAATTTTGATGCTGATCTAAGCCCTCAAATGATAACAAAATTTGAGCCTTCAATGATCTCACTATTCGGCCAAGTTCCTAAGAGAATTGGGTTTTCGGCTTTTGTTGAAGCTGTGTAAAGAAAGATGAAATAGGAGGGTTTTGCTATGGTCCTGTCGATAGAACCTTGAGGTGTAGAGAACTAGAGAATCGGTCAAGAATGATGGAAAAGATAATAAAATTGTCTAGGAGAAATCGGCAGAGAAAAAGTATAGTTTTCGGGATTTCAACTTTTTATGGCAATGGCTATGAAGGTTTTAGAAACTTCTGAAGAAAAAGATAGAGATGCACAGGTGGTTAGAGAGATTTGGATATGGAGGAAAAGAAGAAAAAGAAAAATTTGAAGAGAAAAGGAGAAAAGAAAGAAGAGGAGAATGGTCAGCAAACTGCACAACTTTCCCCCTCATGCCGAATTTATACTGGCACTTAACCTAGCCAAATTTTCCCATGTTAGAGGCTCTTGGCCGGCCAACTCCTGCTCCTTGATCAGCTCCTAAATCCTCTCCCTTACCAGCTCCTAAATCCTCTCCCTTATCACCTCCTAAATCCTCTCCCTTATCAGCTCCTAAATCTTCTCCTGACAGCTTTTCACTTTAGTTCCACTGCTTACCTTTTCTGCACATAAAAATTAATATCACCAATTTGCTTACCTTGCGACTCAAACCTTTGCTCTCCTTGGTCATCCACATGCCACCTCTCAAGCCCTCAAGTGACACCACAAGCCAACTTACCATGGGCTTCTTTGTGTTTTATTTTACCCAGTTAATACCTTAAAGCCCAGCTAACCAGAACCACTTCTTCTATAGAATTAAAATTAACTAAAATTACCAGATTTTAACTTAAACTTGGGCCTTCTAGAGACCCACTAACCTGATTAAATATACACCAAGCAGACAGGACACCAAAATTTAAAATTTTCCAACACTAACAGAATTCCCGAAAATTGGGGCGTTACATTATGAATATATGTGAATTCGATTGTTTAATGATGTCTTGGCTTGTAAATGGAATATGAATTATTTGTGTTGGTTTTATACGTATTCGGCCAAGGTGAGAATTTTGTATAAAATGAAATGTCATGAATGAATGTGGTAGTTTGAGACTAAGTATACTCATATTAGTATAGTTCGGTTAAATTTACTATGAGATTGTTATATTATTAGTTGTTTACTTGCTTATAGCTTATTAAGCTATAGTAGTTTATCATGTGAATATTTGTTTTTGTTTTATAGATTTTTGGAAGTCAAGCTACAAGTTCGGGATCGTCTACGAAGCTCATCACACTATCCTCTATTTTGGGTACTTTTATAAGTTAAATTAAAGATTATGGCATGTATAAGCTAAAATATGTCTTGGAAATGTTAATTTTGGGTTGTGTATAAAGCCATGTGAAAATGGATAATATGCTATGAAAGTATGTGACGCTTTAGTTACGTTTATCTGTGTTATATGAATTGATTATAGTTGATGAATTTGGATGTGGATGATGAATCGGTCAAGGTACATATTGTCCTAAATATGTTAGTTGATTCGACCATGATTCTTGCTAGGATAAAATATACATGTGAAATCGGTTGAGATGTTTGGTTAAGGTGCTACATGTGATTTAGCATAAATGGAAATTCAGTTATGTCTGAACTTGATACGAGTTCATTTTGATATATTTATTACATGGTATGTAGGTTTTGTGTTTGAATAAATATATTTGTATTTGGTTAGGTGATAAAATATAAATGTTATGTAAGTAAGTTAGTCATGATTTGGCATTTGTATATGTATAAGTATATAATGATTTGACTTGATGTGTAAATTATGGTTGGTATATATGTATATTAATTCATTTCCATTGAAGGTTATACGCATATGAAATGGTAGTGTAAAATAATGAAAACGTAACCTTGAACATAGCATGATTTTAGGTATGTTTATATTCTGGCAATGCATTGAAATAAATGACCAAATGAATAGTGAACTTTGTATTGGTAAAACAAAAGGTAATATGAGTTTTATTCGATGCTTATGTGTTTGGTTTGGTCACATTGACATGATCATATTTAATTGGTTTTGTGAGTAACTTCTTGGTTTGGTTATATTGATATATATCTGAATATGCTTAGATGTATTTATATATGTATGTGGTTTGATTACTAATGTACTTATGAAATAGACGTTTATAAATGGATAAAATAAAATATGTTTGACTATTATCTAGAAACTTGAATGATGTGATTATTGTTCATATGATTTAGCTATTGGAGTAATAATATTTATGTAATATGATATGATGTTTGTTAGTTGGATCAAATAAGTGATTTAATAAATAAAAAAAATTCTTTTGTATGTGATTGTGATTTCCATAATTGAACAGATGGTTACTAATTTAGTTTTATAATTATTATAAATAAGTTGGTACATTTTTTATGCATGTTTTGACTTGAATGATTGTATTTAACTGTGTTGTGTTCAGTAACGTCTCGTAACCCTAGTTCAGCGATGGATACGGGTTAAGGGTGTTACATTTTATTGGTATCAGAGTTATGGTTTAGTCGGTTCTAGGACTAACATAGTGAGTGTAAGTTTAACTATACATGCCATAATTATATATTGTGATAGTGTGATGACTTCTGACATTTGAAATGTGTTTTAATATAGTAAATGGATCCCAACAGAGCTGTAGTTGATGATGTCGAGAGTGTAGCGCCTGCTCCCGTACAAGGGACAGCGCAGGCTGATTCTCGACCGACTTTGAGTAATCCAGAAAGTGAGGCTAAACAAGCCTTTTATTAAATGATTATTGACCGGTTCACTCAATCTATCCGGACTAACCTGGCTGCACAACAACCTCCACCCCCGACTAATCCATCTTTCATGCCTACTGTACCTCAAGTAAGTGATCCGTTGCAATTGAGTAGACCACTTGTTGATAAAATCAGAAAACATGGAGCTAAAGAGTTTAAGGCCACTGATAATGATGATCTTTGAAGCGGTGGGTTACGGCTTGATAATACCATCCGTGTGTTTGATGAGTCATCATCCTGTACCCGGATGAATGTTTAAAATGTGCTATATCCTTGCTCCGAGACACAGCATACCACTGGTGGAATACCCTAGTATCAGTAGTTCTGAGAGAGCATGTGACTTGGGAATTCTTTTAGACTGAGTTCCGTAAGAAATATATCTGTCAGATATTTATCAACCAGAAGCGTAAAGAATTTCTGGAGTTGAAATAGGGTAGGATGACAGTGACAGAGTATGAGCGGAAATTCGTGAGACTCAGCTGGTATGCCCGAGAGTGTGTTTCCACTGAAGCCATAATGTGTAAAAGATTTGAAGATGGGCTGAATGAAGACATTAAGCTGTTAGTTGGCATACTTGAGATAAAAGAATTTGTGGTACTTGTTGAGCAATCCTGTAAGGCTGAGGAGCTCGGGAAAGAGAAAAAGAAAGTTGATTTTGAAGAAAGAGACTTGCATAAGATATTATTCAGTAGGTCAGTTCAGTCGGCACCAATGAAGTTCCGAGATGATTTTAGCCGTTCTAAAGCCACTTTAGGTTACTCCAGACGGGATCAAAATAGACCACCGGTGAGCTTGAGAGCTAGCTCATTAGCGAGTGTGGGTAATGTTAGATCAAATCAACCCGAGTGTAAGCACTGTGGTAAACGACATCCTGGCAGTTGCAGATTGCATGAGCGGGCCTATTTTAAATTTGGATCGACAGATCACTATATTCGAGACTGCCCAACATTAGCTGAGGAAAATTCGGTGCAGAATACGAGATCGGGTAACACTGCAGCCCGAGGTAGACCACCCAAAAATGCTGGTAATACGAGTGGTAGTCAGAGAGGGACTAAAGATACAGTAATTAGATCTAAGGCTTGCGTACCTGCCAGAGCCTATGCTATACATGCACGAGAGGAGGCTTCATCCTCGGATGTTATTACTGGTACATTTACTCTTTATGATACTAATGTAATTGCATTGATTGATCCTGGTTCTACTCATTCTTATGTATGTGAGACATTAGTATTCAGCATGACTCTACCTGTTGAGTCTACTCAGTTTGTGATTAGAGTGTCAAACCCCTTGGGTCGGTATGTTATGGTTGATAAAGTGTGCAAGAATTGTCCCTTGATGGTTCGAGATTTGTGCTTTCTGACTGATTTGATGTTGCTGCCATTTGATGAGTTTGATATAATTCTGGGTATGGATTGGCTGACTTTACATGATATGTTGTGAACTGTAAATTGATCTACGGAGTCAGAATGATGAAGTCATTCGGGTTGAATCTAGTGATTTGTATGGTTTACTAGCAGTGATATCTTCGATGCTAGCTCAAAAATATGTGAGAAAAGCGTGTGAAGCTTATTTTGCCTATGTGCTCGATAGTAAAGCAGCTAAAAGAAAAATTGAATCAGTACCTGTTGTATGTGAGTATACGGATGTATTTCTAGAAGAATTACCAGGTTTGCCACCTATTCGGGAAGTAGAGTTTGGTATTGAGTTAATGCCTGGGATGATTCCGATATCCATAGCTTTGTACAGAATGGCACCTACAGAATTAAAAGAATTGAAAGCTCAGTTACAAGAATTGACAGATAGAGGTTTTGCGCGACCGAGTTTCTTTCCATGGGGTGCACCTGTGTTGTTTGTGAAAAAGAAAGACGGAACTATGAGAATGTGTATCGATTACGGATAGCTTAATAAGGTGACTATAAAGAATAAGTATCCGTTACCACCGATTAATGATCTGTTTGACCAACTGAAAGGGGCTACAGTATTTTCGAAGATAGATTTGAGATCAGGCTACTCTCAGTTGCGAGTTAAAGATTCAGATGTGCCAAAGACTGCGTTCAAAACGAGGTATGGACATTATGAGTTTCTGGTTATGCCTTTCAGACTCACTGATGCACTTGCTTTTTTCATGGATTTGATGAATCAGATCTTCAGACCGTATTTGGACCGGTTTGTGGTTGTGTTTATAGATGACATTTTGATCTACTCTCGTGATGAAGCTGAACATTTGAGACTGGTGTTGTAGACTTTATGAGATAAGCAGTTATATGTGAAATTTAGTAAATGTGAGTTTTGGTTAAATGAAGTTAGTTTTCTGGGCCATGTGGTATCAGCATCAGGTATTTGGGTTGATCCAAGCAAAATTTCAGCTATACTGGATTGGAAACTTTCGAAGAATATTTCTGAGGTCCGAAGCTTTCTAGGACTTGCTGGTTATTATAGACGATTCGTGAAAGGTTACTCTATGATTGCAGCTCTAATGACAAAGCTACTATGGAAAAACTTTAAGTTTGAGTGGTCAGAGAAGTGTAAGAAAAGTTTTGAACAATTGAAAGCCTTTTGACTGAAGCTCCAATGCTAGTTCAGCCAGAATCGGGTAGAGGATTTGTTATTTATAGTGATGCATTATTAAATGGTTTGGGCTGTGTTCAGATGCAGGAAGGCAGAGTGATAGCTTATGCCTCGAGACAGTTAAAGCCACATGAAAAGAACTATCCCACACATGACTTGGAACTGGCAGCCATTGGGTTCGCACTGAAAATTTGGCGTCAATATCTGTTCGGTGAGAAATGTCATGTTTATTCTGATCACAAAAGCCTAAAATATTTGATGACTCAGAAAGATATGAATTTGAGACAACGTCGATGGTTAGGATTACTAAAAGACTACGAGCTTATAATTGATTATCACTTGGGAAAGGCACGTCGATGGTTAGGATTACTAAAAGACTCCGAGCTTATAATTGATTATCACTTGGGAAAGGCTAACGTTGTTGCTGATGCTTTAAGCTGAAAGTCACTGTTTACTTTGCGTGCAATGAATACAGATCAATCCATGTCTGATGATGGTTCGATAGTAGGTGAATTGAAAGCTAGACCATTATTTTTTCAACAAATATGTGATGCCTAGAAGGTTGATAATGAATTGATTGCAAAACGAGCTCAGTGTGAGATGGATGCTGATTCAGAGTTCAGAGTTGATGCTGATGATTGTTTGAGATTCAAAGACCGGATATGTGTTCCGAGGAATTCAGAGTTGATTCAGATGATTTTGAATGAAGCACGTAGTAGTCGGTTATCTATTCACCTAGGTAGTACAAAGATGTAAAATGATCTGAAATAGCTTTACTGGTGGCATGGTATGAAACGAGACATTTTTGACATTGTTGCAAGATGTTTAATCTGTCAACAAGTAAAAGCTGAACATCAGGTGCCTTCAGGATTACTTCTGTAACACCCCTATCCCTTATCCGTCGCCGAAATAGGTAAGGGGCATTACCAGAAAAATAGAACATTTCAGACCAATTCAAAATCACCGATATCATATAACATCATTTCATAAGCAATCATCTCTTAAGATGGTATACGAGACCTAAAATATACTTTTAGGAACAGTCAGAACTAAACCAAACCCATTCTTAAATTTCAGAACTTAGAAATTTTTCAATTCTATTGAGGTCACACGCCCGTGTGACCAGGCCGTGTGCCTTACACGGGCATCAGACATACCCATGTGAACTAGCCGTGCCAAAACATGGCACCCATACTGAATTTCACCCACGGCCAATAGGCACGCCCGTATGTTATTGCCGTGTGATACTTAGCTAGCTACTGACTTGAGCCCACGGCTATATGGCACGCCCGTGTGCCAAGACCGTGTGATTTTTAAGAGGTTACTACTTTTCTTACACGGCCAAAAGGCACGCCCATGTCCCCTGATCGTGTGGCACAATGCAGGCTTGGTTTAAGCCAACTTGCCACCCTTAAATGGTTCTTTCCTACTAGCAATGTTAAACAACATTCATACAAAAATTTTCAACCATTTCCTTGCACAAAACATGCTTCATCACAACTAAATCATCATCATTCAATAACCCATTCAAAACCAATTCAAAACTTAACACAAACGTACTATTTGCTAGCCAACTTTCATCGCATAACATATATTTACAAATCAAAACTTAATACATAGACCTTCTAGCCTATACATGCTGTACTTTAAAATATTTACACTTTCAAAAGTACCAAAATGAGTTCGATAGTGTGGTGACGATCCTCGACTATCCTTGAGCCTTCAGTAGCTACAATAACTGTAAAACAGACAGAAATCACATAGATAAGCTACAAAGAGCTTAGTAAGCCAAATACAATTGGTCTAACTGCTAAAGCTTATAAGTACAATTCAACCATAAAGATTCATAACTATTTCATAGAATAATTCATAAGCTTAACCATGCTCCTTTGTTTGCTTATATGTCATGTCTCATTTCCAAATTCCATACATATTTCATAGAGACAGTCTTTTATATTAAAAAATTTAATACGATACAAACGTACCTGTATAGGTTATACATTTCATATAATCATTCTCATATTTCGTACTCTATCATCAGACAGTTTAGAAACAATACTGATACTCACAAACAAGTACAATGCCGACGTCCTTGACGTGGTCTTACATGTAATTCAATATCGATGCCTCTGTCCCAGACAGGGTCTTACATGAAATCAGATAAGATGTCGATGTCCCAGACAAGGTCTTATACATAAATATCAATCGAGGCCTGTGTCCCAGACACGATCTTACACAATATCTTAGATAGATGTCAACATTCCTTTAGAAGCATACATAGCTTTTTGGATACCAACATATTAACATAATTTACTCGAAAGGTATTCATCAGGCTCTCAAGGCCATCAATACAAATTAAATTTTGTATATGCAGAAGTTAGTCAGTTTAAGACGTAATTGTAATTTGACTTACCTCGTACGGATTTCGGACGGAACGAGTCGACTATTCAACTATTTTGGACTTCCCTTGATCTAAGTTCGATTTTATTTTTTCTTGATCTAATACAATTCAAATTCAACCATTCAATCATTCATTTCACTCAAAATAATCCATGAACACATATTTACGGCACTTTTCATTTTAGCCCTTACATTTTCACACTTTGACAATTTAGTCCATTTTTCACAAAATTACAAATATGAAAAATTCACCAAGACTATAGCTTGGCCGAATATACATGGCTTCCATACCAGCCCAAACAACATATTCAACTCACAATTTAGTCCTCCAAAACCTCATTTTCACAAATTAGCCCAAATAGCTCTATTTCATCAAAATTCAAAGACAAAACTTATAAATCATCTACCAAGCCTTTATAATTCATCTAAAAACATCACAAAACTCATGATATCAACAATGCCATTTCATGAAATCTTTAACAGAAATAGAAATTCAAACATGGGTTCTGAAGAACACAAAGCAACGATCAAAGAAGCGTAAAAATCATAAATAATCGAGCAAAATAAGCTCACCTATTTAACCATGCACTAGCCGAACATCAAAATGCTTCAATGGCTTCTTCCTTCTCTTAATTTTCGGCTGAACAAGGTGATAATAATGCCACCTTTTGTTTTGTTTTTATTATAATCAACATTATTTCACCTTTTACCAATTTGCCCATAGCTTATACCATTAAATTTCTACCAACTAATGTCCATCATTGTCTACCATTAATATAAATGGTAAATTTGATATGCAAGGACCTTTATTTTAAAAGCCAAACCAAATAGGTGCTTTAACATTTAGCACTCAACTTTTACACTTTACGTGATTTGATCCTTTTTCATAATTAAGCACAGACACAGATAATTTAAATCATAGAAATTTGGCATATATAAATTCACATATCACAGACACAAAAAATAATATTAAAATATTTTTTAGACTCAAATTTGTGGTCTCAAAACCACTATTCCGACTAGGGTCAAAATCGAAATATTACAATTCTCCCCCCTTAGGGCTTTTCATCTACGAAAATCTTACCATTAAACAGATTCGGATATTGTTGTCTCATTGAATCTTCAGGCTCCCACGTAGCCTCTTCAACACCATGTCGATGCCATATCACTTTAACTAATAGAATTTTCTTGTTTCATAACTCTTTAACCTCATTAGCTAAAATATAGATCGGCTTTTCTTCGTAAGTCATATTAGGCTTAATTTCAATCTCAGACACGGATATCACATGTGAGGGATCAGATCTGTATCGTCAAAGCATCGATACGTGAAACACATTATGAATCTTTTCTAACTCAGACGGTAGCCTCAATCTATAAGCAACCAGCCCAACTCGCTCGATGATTTCATATGGTTCGATGAACCTCAGACTCAACTTCCCCTTTTTACCAAATTGGAACAGTTTCTTCCACGGAGATACTTTCAGAAACACTTTATCACTGATCTCAAATTTGATATCTTTTCGTTTTAAATCCGCATAAGATTTGTGACGATCAGAGGCAACTTTCAAACTATATCGAATTACTTTCACTTTCAGTTATGTTTCTTTTATCAGATCAATACCGTAAATCTTATTCTCACTGAGTTCAATCCAGTATAATGGAGTTCTACACTTTCTATCGTATAAGGCTTCGTATGGTGCCATTTTAATGCTCAATTGAAAGCTATTATTATAAGAAAATTCAATCAAAGGTAGATATTGTTCCCACATACCTTCGAACTCAAGAATGCAACATCTCAACATATCCTCAAGTATCTGAATAATTCGTTCAGATTGACCATCGGTTTGTAGATGAAAAGCAGTGCTAAAATGCAATTTAGTACCTAAAGCATCTTGCAACTTCTTCCAAAATTGCAATGTAAATCTCAGGTCTCTATCTGACACTATCGACGGTGGCACACCATGCAATCTCACAATATCAGAAATACATAACTCACCCAATTTATCGAGTGAGAAATCAGATCGTACTAGAATAAAATGAGCTGACTTTTTAAATCTGTCAACTACAACCCAAATTGAATCTTTCTTTCTTGGAGACAGGGGCAAACCCGAAACAAAATCCATGGCCACTCGATCCCATTTCCATTACGGAATCATAATTGGTTGTAATAACCCAGATGGCACATGATGTTCAGCTTTAACTTGCTGACAGATTAAACATTTAGAAACAAAATCAGACATATCTTTTTTCATTCCTGACCACCAATAATGCTTCTTTAGATCATTATACATTTTTGTACTTCCTGAATGTACAGAAAAACTACTACTGTGAGCTTTACTCAAAATCATTTGAATCAACTTCAGATTTCTTCGAAAACAAAGTCTATTTCTGAATCTCAGGCAGTCATCAACATCTATTCGAAATTCAGAATTAGAATTAGAATTACACTAAGTTCATTTAACCATAATCTCATTATCCATCTTCTGATCCTCGCAGATATGTTGTAAGAACATAGGTCTCGCTTTTAATTAAACTAAAACTGAACCATTATCAGACAGAACTAAATGAGCATTCATCGTACTCAAAGTAAATAACAATTTTTGACTCAAAGCATCAGCAACAACATTTGCTTTCCTTGGGTGATAATCAATCACAAGTTCGTAGTCTTTTAGCAATTCTAACCATATTCTCTATCGCAGATTCAAATCTTTTTGCGTCATTAAATATTTCAGACTTTTATGATCAGAAAACATGTGACATTTCTCACCAAACAGATAGTGACGCCATATCTTCAAAGCAAACATAATGGCAGCTAACTTAAGATCGTGTGTCGGATAGTTTTTCTCATGCAGCTTTAATTGTCTCGAAGCGTAAGCAACAAATTTTCCTTCTTGCATTAAAACACAACCTAGTCCATCCAACGAAGCATCGTTGTAAACGACGAATTCTTTACCTGACCCAGGTTGTACCAACACTGGAGCTTCAGTTAACAAAGCTTTTAACCGATAAAACTTTTCTGATATTTCTCAGACCATTCAAATTTCACATTTTTCTGAAGCAATTTTTTCAACGGAGTTGCTATCACAGAGAAATCTTTTGCAAATCATCTGTAATAACCGGCAATGGGAACTTCGGAGTGATGTTAAGGCCCCGAAGGCCGCCCAGAAAACTGTGGACTTCAGACATATTCCTCGGGGGCTTCCAATCCAGAATAGCTGAAATTTTGCTTGGATCAACTCGGATACCAGATGTTGATACAATATGACCTAAGAAACCAACTTCTCGCAACCAAAATTCAAATTTACTGAACTTTGCATACAACTGTGTATCTCACAAATTTTTTAGCACTAATTTCAGATGCTAGGCATGCTCAGATTCATCACGTGAACAAATCAATATATCATCATACAACAACAAATTGATCTACATACGATCTAAAAATTCTATTCATTAAATCCATAAATTCAGAAGGTGCATTCGTTAATCCAAAAGGCATAACTAAAAATTCAGAATGTCCATACCTCGTTGTGAAAGTAGTTTTCAGAATGTCAGAGTCCTTTACCCGCAACTGATTGTAACCCGATCTCAGATCTATCTTTGAAAATACAGTAGCGCCTTTCAATTGATCGAATAAGTCATCAATTCTGGGCAAAGGATATTTATTCTTTATAGTCACTTTGTTAAGCTGACAGTAATCAATACACATTCTCATTGTGCCATCTTTCTTTTTCACAAATAGAACAGGAGCAACCTATGGTGAAAAACTCGGTCTAGCAAACCCTCGATCGGTCAATTCTTGCAACTTAGATTTTAATTCCTTTAACTCGGTTGGATCCATTCTATACGGAGCTATCGAAATCAAAGTAGTACCAGGTACTAATTCAATGCCAAACTAAACTTCTCGAATCAGAGGCAAACCCGGTAGTTCTTCAGGAAACACATCAGAAAATTCGCAGACAACAGGCACTGATTCAACTTTCCTATCATCCACTTTCGAGTCTAACACATAAGTTAAGTAGGCTTCACAGCCTTTCTTCACAAATTTTCATGCTTTCATTGCAGATATCACAGCTGGTAATCCATTCAGATCGCTAGACTCAATTCGAATTATCTTGTCATTCTTACACCTCAAATCAATGACTTTTCATTTACAATTCACAATAGCATCATGCAGAGTTAACCAATCCATTCCCAGAATTATATCAAATTCGTCAAAAGGCAAAAGCATCAAATCAATAGGAAAATAGACATCTCGAATCATTAACGGACAATTCTTGCAGACTTTATCAACTAGAACACATCTACCTAGGGGGTTTGAAACTCTAATTATGAATTCAATAGACTTTACAGGCAAAGTCTTACTGTGCCCTAAATTCATACAGATATAAGAATGCGTTGATCCATGGTCTATCAATGCAATCACAGAAGTATCATAAAGAGTAAAAGTACTAGTAATCACGTTTGGAGACGAGGCTTCCTCACGAGCTCAGATAGTATAGGCTCTGGCAGGTGCTCTGGCCTCAGATCTAACAGTAGTATCCCTAGTAGCTCTTTGACCACCGCTAACATTTTTCATATTTCTAGAAGGTCTACCTCTAGCTGAGGTGTTGCTTAGTCTCAGATTTTGTACATTCTCTTGCTCAGCAGGTTCAGAACAATCTCCTACAAAATGGTCTAGAGATCCACATCGAAAACAGGCTTGGTCATTCAATCTACAATTTCCCGGATGTCTTTTACCACAATGTTTACATTCAGGTCTCTTAGATTGGACATTCCGGACACTTGCAATAGAAGTAGCAGGGACTCTGAAGTTCAAATGCGATCAAGCTCGACCTTGATTCGAATGTCCGACTTTAGCATTTGGACAGCTTTGATCATCTCAGAATTTCTTGGACATAGAGTAGAATGGTCTACTCGAAGATCTCTTTCTAGCATCTCTAGCTTCAGAATCAACTTTTATTTTCTCTTTACTTAATTCTTCAGCTTTACAAGCTTGCTCAACAAGCACTACCATTTCTTTAATCTCCAAAATCCCAACTAACAGACGGATATCTTCATTTAGTCCATCTTCAAACCTTTTTCACATTATTGCTTCATTTGATACACATTCACGAGCATACTAGCTTAATCTCACAAATTCATGTTCGTATTCAATAACAGACATACGACCCTGTTTAAGCTCGAGAAACTCTTTACGTTTCTAATCAATGAATCTCTGACTGATATATTTCATCTGAAATTCAGATTGGGAGAAATCCCACGTAACTCGTTCACTCGGAACCATAGATATTAAAGTTTTCCACCAATGGTACGCCGTATCTCTCAGAAGTGAAACAACACACTTTACACATTCCTCAAGATTTAAAGACATTTCATCAAACACTCGTATTGTATTCTCTAACCAGAATTCGGCTCTTTGAGCATCATCATTTGTTGTAGCTCGAAACTCTTCAACCCCATACTTTCTAATCTTATCAACTGGTGGTTTACTAGACTGAATCGGACTCACAGAGGGCATGGCAGGAACTTGAGAAAGATTAACTGACGGTGGAGGTTGTTGTACAGTTAGATTGGTTCTAATGTATTGGGTGAACCATTCATTCATCATCTAATAGAAGGCTTGCTTAGCCTCACCATCACGGCTACTCGTAGCCGGTCTAGAATTAGCTTGCACCGTCCTTTGCGTGGGAGCAGACACATTACTTTCTACATCGTCAGCTACAGCTCTATTGGGATCCATTTGCTATATAAAAGCACATTTCAATGTCAGGGGTCATCACACTATCACAGATTTAGATATATGGCATGTATAGCTAGACTCACATATACTATGGTAGTCCTAGAACTGACTAAACCATAGCTCTGATACCAATAAAATGTAACACCCCTATTCCGTATCCGTCACCAGAATAGGTAAAGGGAATTACCAAACAAACAGAACATTTCAAACCAATTCAGAATCACCGATATCATATAACATCATTTCATAAGCAATCATCTCTTAAGATGGTCTACGAGACCTAAAATATACTTTTAGGAACAATCAGAACTAAACCAAACCCATTCTTAAATTTCAGAACTCAGAAAATCTTTCAATTCTGTTGAGGTCACACACTCATGTGACCAAGCCGTGTGCCTTACAAGGGCATCAAACACACCCACGTGAATCAGCCGTGCCAAAACAAGGCACCCATACTGACTTTTACCCATGGCCAATAGGCACGCCCGTGTGCTATGGCCGTGTGATACTTAGCTAGCTACTGAATTGAGCCGACGGCCATATGACACGCCCGTGTGTCAAGACCGTGTGATCTTTAAGAGGTTACTGCTTTTCTTACACGGCCACAAGGCACGCCCGTGTCCCTTGTCCATGTGGCACAATGCAGGCTTGGTTTAAGCCAACTTGCCACCCCTAAATGGTTCTTTCCTACTAGCAATGTTAAACAAAATTCATGCAACAATTTTTAGCCATTTCCATGCTTAAAACATGCTTCATCACAACTAAATCATCAACATTCAATAACCCATTCAAAACCAATTCAAAACTTAACACAAACGTACCATTTGCTAGCCAACTTTCATGGCATAACATATATTTACAAATCAAAACTTAATACATAGACCTTCTAGCCTATACATGTCATACTTTAAAATATTTACACTTTCAAAAGTACTAAAATGAGTTCGATAGTGTGGTGACGATCCTTGACTATCTTCGAGCCTTCAGTAGCTACAATAACTGTAAAACAGATAGAAATCATACAGGTAAGGTACAAAGAGCTTAGTAAGCCAAATACAATTAGTCTAACTACTAAAGCTTATAAGTACAATTCAAACATAAAGATTCATAACTATTTCATAGAATAATTCATAAGCTTAACCATGCTCCTTTGTTTGCTTATATAACATGCCTCATTTCCAGATTCCAAACATATTTCACAGAGACAGAGTCTTTTATATTCAAAAATTTAATAAGATACAAACGTACCTGTATAGGTTATACATTTCATATAATCATTCTCATATTTTGTACTCTATCATCAAAAAGTTTAGAAATGATACCAATACTCACAAACAAGTACAATGCCGACGTCCTTGACGTGGTCTTACATGTAATTCAATATCGATGCCTCTGTCCCAGATAGGGTCTTACACGAAATTAGATACGATGCCAATGTCCCAGACATGGTCTTGTATGTAAATATCAATCGAGGCACGATATCTCTGATAGATGCCAACGTTCCTTTAGAAGCATACAGAGCTTTTCGGATACCAACATATTAACATAATTTACTCGAAAGGTATTCATCAAGATCTAAAGGCCATCCAATACAAATTAAATTTTGTATATGCAGAATTTAGTCAGTTTAACATGTAATTGTAATTTGATTTACCTCGTACGGATTTCAGACGGAAAGAGTCGACTATTCAACTGTTTTGGACTTCCCTTGATCTAAGTCTGATTTTCTTTGTTCTTGATCTAATACAATTCAAATTCAACCATCCAATCATTCATTCCACTCAAAATAATCCATGAACACATATTTAGGGCACTTTTCATTTTAGCCCTTGCATTTTCACCCTTTGACAATTTAGTCCATTTTTCACAAAATCACAAATATGCAAAATTCACCAAGACTATAGCTTGGCCAAATAAACATGGCTTCGATACCAACCCAAATAACATATTTAATTCACAATTTAGTCCTTCAAAACCTCATTTTTACAAATTAGCCCAAATAGCTCTATTTCATCAAAATTCAAAAACATCACAAAACTCATGATATCAACAATGGCATTTCATGAAATCTTTAATAGAAATAGATATTTAGACATGGGTTTTGAAGAAGACAAAGCAACGATTACAGAAACGTAAAAATCATCAAAAACCGAGCAAAATAAGCTTACCTATTTAACCATGCACTAGCCGAACATCAAAATGCTTCAATGGCTTCTTCCTTCTCTTAATTTTCGGCTAAACAAGGTGATAATAATGCCACCTTTTGTTTTGTTTTTATTATAATTAACATTATTTCACCTTTTACCAATTTGCCCATGGCTTATACTGTTAAATTTTTACTAACTAATGTCCATCATTGTCTACGATTAATATAAATGGTAAATTTGACATGCAAGGACCTTTATTTTAAAAGCCAAAACAAATAGGAGCTTTAACATTTAGCACTCAACTTTTACACTTTACGCGATTTAATCTTTTTTCATAATTAAGCACAGAAATAGACAAATTAAATCACAGAAATTTCGCAGATATAAATGCACTTATCACAGACACAAAAAATAATATTAAAATATTTTTCAGACTTTAATTTCTGGTCCCAAAACAACTATTCCGACTAGGGTCAAAACCAGACTGTTACAACTTCAGCCTATCATGATACCTGAGTGGAAATGGGATAGAGTTATGGTGGATTTTGTATCTGGTTTACCGGTGACACCGAGCAAGAAAGATGCAATCTAGGTTATTGTTGATAGATTGACTAAATCGACTCATTTTGTTTCGTTACGTACAGATTACTCACTGGATAAGTTCGCTGAATTATATGTCTCTCAGATTGTGAGATTACATGGTGTGCCTATATCCATTATTTCGGATAGAGATCCGAGGTTTACATCGCAATTTTAGAAGAAACTGCAAGATGCACTAGGTACAAAATTACATTTCAGTACTGCTTTCCATCCACAAGCAGATGGCCAGTCTGAGTGAATTATTCAGATACTTGAGGATATGTTGAGATGCTGCATTCTCGAGTTCGAAGGCACGTGGGAACGATACCTGCCTTTGATTGAATTTGCATATAATTACAGTTATCAATTGAGTATCAAAATGGCACCTTATGAGGCTTTGTATGGTCATAAATGTCGTACGCCATTGTACTGGACTGAGCTCAGTGAAAATAAGATACACGGAGTCGATTTGATCAGAGAAACTGAACAAAAAGTGAAAGTGATCTGTGAAAGTTTAAAAGCAGCATCAAATCATCAAAAATATTATGTAGACTTGAAACATAAAGATATAGAGTTTCAAATTGGAGATAAAGTATTCTTGAAAGTCTTATTGTGGAAGAAAATACTCAGATTCGATCGTAAAGGCAAATTGAGTCCAAGGTTTATTGGGTAGTATGAGGTTAAGGAGCGTATCAGACTGGTTGCTTACAGACTGTTGTTGCCACCTGAGTTAGAAAAGATCCACAATGCATTCAACGTTTCAATGCTTCGGAGGTATCAATCTGATCCTTTACATGTGATTAGTCCGTTTGAGATTGAAATTCAACCCGATATGACCTACGAAGAAGAACCGATTCGCATCTAGACTCGTGAGGTTAAAGAGTTGCAGAATAAGAAGATTCCGTTAGTTAAAGTATTGTGGCATAAGCACGGAGTTGAGGAAGCAACATGAAAGCTAGAGGATACAATAAGAGAATGTTATCCTAACCTATTCACCGGTAAGATTTTCAGGCACGAAAATCCCTAAAGGGGGAGAGTTGTAACAGCCCGATTTAAACCCTAATCGGAACGGTGGTTTTGGGACCACTAATTTGAGTCAGAAAAATATTTAAAAATTATTTTCTATGTTTATTTTGTGTGAATTTAAATTTGTGAAATTTTTGGTGATTTAATTCTGTCATTTGGGTGTCCGATTAAACAAAAGGGCTTAATCGCATAAATTGAAAATTTGATAGTTTTAATTGTAAGTACTGAATTAGTAATGGCTTTTTAAATGGAATCCCTTAAGTTGTAAATAGCCTATGTCTTTATAAGTGGTACGGTGGTAGGTAAAAATTTAATAGTTTTTATATTATTTTATTTAAGTTATACATATATGTAAAATTAAGCTTTATTTTATAATAAGATATTATGTGTATATATATATATATATTTATATTATAATGGATGAAATTGAAAGCCAAATCATGCCCATTAATTTATTTAAGAGACAAAAAAAGGGTTTATAACATTAAGCTTGGTTATAATTTTAAAAGGGGTAATTTAGGGAACCAAGTTATAAATTATATAATATATGTTATATGTTATATCATGAAATTATCCTAAGCGCTCATATACTTCCATTGCTAAAACTTAAGCAAGAAAGAAAACAAAACAAAAAGTTAGGGTTCGGTTATATTCAGGCTTGATCAAGGTATGTGTTTAACTCAGTTTTTGATAATTTTTATGTTTTTAAGATTGTTGCTTCGAGTACTACAAAACCCATGCTTAAATTTTGAATTTTTGATGAATATTTTAAGTTATGCCACTAATGAGAGCTTGTGTTTTTTATTTTTTTGATGATGAAATATGAAAGATAGGTGTTGGATTAACATATTTTGTATTGGAATTTTTGATGATTTTGAGTAATTAGGACTTAATTGCAAAAATAAAAAGTTAAGGGACTAAATTGTGAAATTGATGGAAAATTTGGACTTGTATGTATATAGGGAGCATTCGGCCTAACTAGAGTGTAGCCAAAGTTTGTGTATTTTGTGTTTATGTAATAGGGACTAAATTGAAAAAATTTCAAATATTAGGGGTAAAATGGTAATTTGCCCATTTGTGTGTTTTTGGACAAAAGTGAATGAAAATATGTTTGAATGAGCTTAATTTGGATATGTTTAGATCAAGAACCAAAGAAACCGGATTTAGATTAGGGAAAAACGAAAGTTATCGACTAGCAGCCCTGTCCCGTTTTACGACGTCCAAGGTAAGTTTATAAGCAAATAAACATGTTTGTTGGTAGTTTAATGTTATAATTACTTGCTGTTATGGAATATTAGAAACTAAATATATTGTGGCCAAATGTGAATAAATGTGGCTACTACATTTTCGAGTCTGATTCGACCGAGATACGACGTTCGAAAGGCCCGTATGAACCTTAGGAATAACTAGGATACATATGTCATGACATAGGATACTGATTTATGTGTGCAAGTAAGTCCATGGCATTGATTTGTGATTCCGATATGTGTTTACGAGTAAGACCCTATATGGGACAGTGGCATCGTTTGAGGTTACATGTAAGACCACGTCTGGGACGTTGGCTTTGTACGATTTATGTGATTATCCGAGTGTCCTATTAAATTTTGAATGGTTCATCGGAAAATGATAAGCTATGTTTAAAAAGGTAAAACGAGCTAAATGCTAGGTATGAATTAGTTTGTTACTAAGTTAAGGTAAGTAAGTAAGTAATTAGTATTTGTTATAATGTCTTATTGAATAAGTAGGGATGGTGAAATTTTATTATAATAGTCAAAACCGATAAAGATGAACATAAATGTATTGTGTTTGTCTTCGAATGATATGTGGTATGTTTATTAATGGTACCAAGTATATTCGGTTATTTGGGTAATGTACATATGATGGTATATATATTATGATGCTTGAGTAGAAGTTATGAATATATGTGAATTTAATTGTTTAATGATGTCTTGGCTTGTAAATGGAATATGAATTATTTATGTTGGTTTTATAGGTATTCGGCCAAGGTGAGAATTTTGTATAAAATGAAATGTCATGAATGAATATGGTAGTTTGAGACTAAGTATACTCATATTAGTATAGTTCGGTTAAATTTACTATGAGATAGTTATATTATTAGTTGTTTATTTTCTTATAGCTTACTAAGCTATAGTAGCTTATCATGTGAATATTTGTTTCTATTTTATAGATTTTTGCAAGTCAAGCTACAAGTTCGGGATTGTCTATGAAGTTCATCACACTATCCTCTATTTAGGGTACTTTTATAAGTTAAATTAAAGATTATGGCATGTATAAGCTAAAGTATGTTTTGGAAATGTTAATTTTAGGTTGGGTATAAAGCCATGCGAAAATGGCTAATATGCTATGAAAGTATGTGAAGGCACTTCAACATCTTCGTCCATATCAAGCACAACGAAATCAATAGGGAATATAAATTTATCTACTTTTACAAGTACGTCCTCTATAATTCCCCTAGGATATTTAACATATCTATCAGCTAATTGAATACTCATCCTAGTGGGTTTAGATTCCCCAAGACCAAGTTGTTTAAACATTTTATATGGCATCAAATTAATGCTGGCGCCTAAATCAGCTAGTACTTTATCAACATTCAAACTACCAATTAAACAGGGGATAGTAACACTTCCTGGGTCTTTCAGTTTGGTTGGCAGTTTGTTTTAGAATATGGCTAAGCACTTTTCATTAAGCTCCACTATAGATAAGTCTTCAAACATCCTTTTGTTTGTTAGAAGCTCCTTTAAGAATTTTGCATATGTAGGCATCTACGATATGGCTTCAACAAAAGGTAAGTTAATATGAAGTTGCTTAAAAAGTTCAAGAAATTTACCGAATTGTGCATCCATGCGGTCTTTCTTCAACTTTGCTGGGTATAGGATTTGTGGTTTATATTTTATACTCACCGGTTTTGGGTCATTTTGGCCTACCACATTCTTACCTTTGCTTACCACCGTTTCTGGCCTTGGTTTTGCAACTAACCCTTTCTCATCTTGAATGGTAATCGCGTTAAGTTGCTCCCTTGGGTTAGATTTAGTGTTGCTTGGCAGGCTACCTTGTGGTCATTCAAAAATGAACTTTGCGAGTTGTCCAATCTGAGTTTCGAGCCCCTGGATTGATGCTTGTTGATTTTTGAGTGCCGTTTCAGTATTCTGAAAATGAGTTTCTGACACCGAGATAAATTTGGTTAGCACCTCCTCAAGGTTCGATTTTTTCTCCTGCTGGTATGGGGGTTGCTGAAAGCCTGGAAGGGGTGGTGGTCTCTGATTCCCTTGGCCTCCCTATGAGAAATTTGGGTGGTTCCTCCAACCTGCATTGTAAGTATTACTATAAAAATTATTTTGAGATCGAGGATTATTACCCATGTAATTTAACTGCTCGTTCTCCATGTTGTGGCCATAAGGTGGGTATTCTAAACTGCTTAATCCACCTTCACTTGCTTCGTACTACATTACTGGGTGAACCCGTGAAGAACTAAGAAAACCATCAATTTTCTTATTCAAGAGTTCTACCTAATTAGAGAGCATGGTGACCAAATCAACGTTATAAACGCTGGCTGTTTTCGTTAGCTTTGTCCTCATGACTTGCCACTGATAGCTATTCAGTGACATCTCCTCTATAAATTCATAAGCATCTTCAAGTGTCTTATTATTGATGTTTCCACCAGCAGCTGCGTCAACCATCTGCCGAGTCAAAGGGTTCATATCATTGTGAAACATTTCGACCTGTAGCCAGAGTGGTAACCCATGGTGAGGGCATCTTCGCAAAAGGTCCTTGTATCTCTCCCATGCATCGTAGAGTGTTTCTAAATCCATCTGCACAAAAGAAGAGATATCATTACGTAATTTAGCAGTTTTAGTTGGCGGAAAATATTTTAATAAAAACTTTTCGATCATTTGTTCCCAAGTAGTGATTGACCCCTATGGTAACTAATTCAACCACTGTTTAGCTTTGTTTCTCAATGAAAAAGGGAATAAACAAAGGCGAATGACCTCATCAGAAACGCCATTAATTTTAAATGTATCACATAGTTCCAAAAAGTTTGCCAAGTGAACGTTGGGATCTTCGTCCTGCAAACCATCGAACTGAACAAATTCCTGTATCATTTGAATTGTGTTAGGTTTCAGTTCAAAAGCATTTGCAGCTACAGCAGGTCTAACTATGCTGGATTTAGTTCCTGTTAAAGAAGGTTTAGAGCAGGATTCTGATTAACAACAATCGCAAAAGGTAGCGAATTTTCTTGGTTTTTATCCATCTCCTCGGTTGTGGCTAAAGTATCGTCCTCTTGCTCTTCTGTATATCGTAAGCTTTGCCTTATTTCTCTTTGGTTTCTGCAAGCTGTACGATCGAGCTCACTATCAAACAGTAATGGTCCTGACGGGTTTCTTCTGGTCATAAACTAGAAAAACCTGTCAGAAGAAAATAAATGAAGAATTAGGAAAGAAAATAAAAATTTAAATTGCAATAAAAGTAAAATAGCTAAAGTAATAAAAATCAAGTGTTCCTAATATCCTAGTTCCCCGACAACGGGGCCAAAAACTTGATGCATGATAATCGTAACAGGTTTTAAAAATTTATAAATGAATCGTTCTTGAGACTAACATATTATCACGATTAAGGCAAGTGTACCTATCGAACAATAGTATAGTTCAGCAAGACCGGATTGTCAAACCCAAAGGAACTACGAGTACTAGTATTTACTTCCTTTTTATTATCTAGCCTAAAAATTAAGAGGTTTGGTTATCTAAACTAATTACTAACTAAGAACGCACAGAAAGAAGATTTGGGAAAATAATTTCGGGAAAATTCAGTTGATTAAGACAATACCTAAGGAAAAATCCACCTAGACTTCACTTGTTATTTGACTCTGAATCAGACGATTTATTCATTTGACTTGATCCGTAGAAATCCCTAAGTTATATTATTATCACTCTTGAGACTAATAACTTCTAACCCTAGGTTTAATAATTGAAATATCTTTCTAATTAACACCCTAGAATTGCATTAACTCGATCTATGGATTCCCTTATTAGGTTTCACCCTAATCCGGCAAAATCTTATCACCCTATCTCTAGGCGTGCAATCAATTTTTCTTAATTATGACAAATTTACTCTTAGATAGGGTCTATTTCTCCTCTGAATAAGAGCTTAACTTGAATCAATATCCTGGAATATCAAAACAATAATTAAGAACTCATAATTAAGAACAAGCCAAATATTTATCATAAAATTTAGATAATAATAACAAGATTCGTCTTAGGTTTCATTCCCTTAGGTATTTAGAGGGCTTAGTTCATACTTATGAAAGAAAACATCTCAAAAGCATAAAGTTAACAAAACATAAGAAAACCCAAAACTCCTGAAAGAACATGAAGGGAGATCTTCAGTCTTGATGATGAATCCCGCTTCTGAGATGGATCAATCGGCTTTCCTTGTAACACCACAAACCCGGCCCAGACGTTATGGCCAGATCTAACATGTCACATGGACTTAGGACTTAGTATGCATTCATTGGTTTAAGTGATTGGGGTGGTCTTTGTAAAAACAGCGGTTGAATGAAAAGCCGGTTTATCAATCTTTAGGCTATCCATTTGTTGTGCTTGTTGAGTCTTGAAAACGTTCATTAATTTTGAAAACCCGCGCAACCTAACACTAGCAGTTTTGTCATAGTATAAATATAATCAGAAAATAAAACCATAGCAGAAAAAAGAAATTTAAATAACGGCCTTATTACAACTTAAAACCCAAAATTAAATCAGAATATAAAAATAATAAAAATAAACTAACTTAGAAAAACCAACTTTGCAGATGATGTGGCCACTCCGAATCCCCCACAGCTCCAAGCCCACTATGGTTAGGGATTTCCTGCAGAGATGAAAATAAATGGTGAGTTCGGTAAACTCAGTGTGTAACATAACCCAACCATAGCCCAAAATAGATCAAACCTCAGAGTCAGACTTATCTGGGCCTTGGCCCAGTACAGAAATCAGAATGAAACCCATAGGCCCATAGCATGTAATATCCTGAATTAGGGCTTAATCGGAATAGTGGTTTAGTGACCACAAATCTGAGATAGAAATAATTATTTTATAATTATTTTGATGAATATGATATGATTGCATGATTGTGTGAAAATTTCGTGATGAAATTCTATGCCTAAAGTGTTTAAATTGAAAGTAAGGACTAAATTGAATAAGTTGCAAAATTTGCATTCTAGAAGTTTTTAGTATGAAATTGCATTGAAATATTAATTAGGAGGTCTTAAATAGCAATTTGACCAATTTCTAAGTCTATGGACAAAAATTGGACATGGATGGAATTTTTGGAAAGTTTAGTAGTAAGGGCATTTTGGTCATTTAGTTATTAAAATGAATTAAAACAAAATTAAAAGCCAATTTTTGTCCATCTTCTTCATTAGGCCGAAATTTCAAGGGTTCTCCATAGTTAGGGTTTGTTTCAAGCTTCCAAGCTCCATAGTAAGTGATTTCAAGCCCCGTTTTTAATGTTCTTTACGTTTTTAGAATCTCGGTAGCTCGATTAAGCTTATGTTAGCAATAATTCAACCTAAGGTTTATATTTGGAAAAATACCCATAGGTGAAATTTGTGTATTTTGATGTTTTATGATAGAATATGGGGTTTTAAATTATGTTAGACAACTTGTGCTACTCGGTTTTGAGTGAAAACAAGTAAAAGGGCTTAATCGGCAAAAATACCTAATAGTCACAAGAATATGTTAGAGTAAGAATTTGATGTTGCCATTGAAGGGAAAAATGACCAGCATGTTATAAAACATAAGAATAAGGAATAAAGTTTAATTCTCGAGCCTAGGGGCAAAAGTGAAATTATGCAAAAGTTTAGGGGCAAAAGTGTAATTTTTCCAAAGTTTGTATTAAATGCTGTTTTGATGAATGTATGTATTGAATAAGATTAATTTGGCATTATAGATCAAGAGAAAGGAGATTCAAGTCGCGATCGAGGAAAAGAAAAGATTGTGGACTAAATTGCAAAATCTTTATATTTTGGTACCAAAGTAAGTTCATGTGTAAATAATGTAGCATAAATGTTATTTTTAAGTTATTAATGTTAATTATATGATATGCTGATTTTTAATCGTGAAATATTATGCTTTGTGGTTAATATTGAGTAATATGCAAATTATGTTTACTACTTGATAAATATGAATTGCTACCGAGTATCGGTTGCGATATTCCATGGAAGACGACAAATGTGAGATCGAGGGAAAAAGCCCGTTTGAACCTTAGGAATAGATTAGGATACAAGTGACATGTCACTAGGATGGTTGAGCATCCGAACTCGTTGAGTTGAGTCCGAGTTCACCTATGGATGCGAATGTCCGAACTCGTTGAGTTGAGTCCGAGTTCACTTATGGATGCGAACGCCCAAGCTCGTTGAGTTGAGTGCGAGTTCACTTAGGGGCGGGTTACATGATTTCTTGATTACATATGAGGCACTTATGTGCAAATTATCCGTGTATCCGAGCTGTATTCCGAGGTGTTCAACGGGTGAAATTTCTAGTGAAATGGAAGAACACTTAAGATGCAAGCGACATTTTGGTAAGTGTTGTGAAATGGACACTTTGGACAGTTATGTTCTTAACCCTCGGGTTGAAAATAGATTCAACAACGATAAGGTGGTAAGATGATGAATGATGTTTAGAAATGTGATATATGTTTTAGTGATACCATGCTAAAGTTGTTTGGTATATTTGTATTGTTATGTTACTTGTTATTTACATATGAACTTACTAAGCATTTATGCTTACTCCTCCTCTTTATTTACTGTAGTTTTGAAAAAGCCAGCTCGGGAATCGGACGGTCGAAGGTTCGATCACACTATCCAAAGGACTTTCATCGGGTAAATGGCTTGTAAAACTTAAGTATGGTATGTATAGCAATATACTTATTTTGTGTAAATAATTTTATGATATGGCCATGATTGGTTGAGAAAATGTTTGATATTGATAAGTCATGGTGATGGTTAAATTTAGATCATGTTTGATATCATGGAAGTTTAATAGGTTATCTAGTTCATAACAACTCATGAAAAGATGAAATTTGCCTTAAAATAGAATATTGTTACAGCAATGACATGAAATTGAAAAATCACTAAAAATAGTATAAATGGAATTAAATGATGAGAAAGTTATGAAATTGAAGCTTAATGAGTCTATTTTCATATGGATTAAAAAAAACAGGCATATAAATTATACTTTATGAGATATTTGAAACCTTGTGAAACAGGGCCAGAGTGATTTTTGGATCCTCTGTTCTGACTTTAAAAATTCATAATAAATTGTAAGAAAATAATTAGAAGTCATTATTTATATGTACAGATTCCATGTTGAGTCTAGTTTTAAGAGAAACAAACCTAGTAGTCATTGAAATTCTTTATAGAGAGACATATGATTCGTAATACACAGAGGTTAGAGCAGTCGAACCCTGAAATAGGGGAGATTTTAACTAATAAACTGTACTAATTGGCCCAACCAAAAATTCTAGAAAAAATTTAGTAAATATATATATGAGTCTAGATTTAGGGAAAATTTACAGATCTTGATTTTGAATTTCGTAACTTGAGATATGATTTTTTTTAACTGTGACGCGGGTAGCTAGAAAGCTGTGAATGTAGAAACAAATGATTTGAAGTTCTTAATTTGATAAATTATGTTCGGTAACCCCTCAAGCTCGACTCCGGTGACGGTTTCGGGCGTGGGGGTGTTACATAGTAGATACAAAACAAATATATCATGAATGCAGAAATCCCAACCCAGAGCCATCCATAACAGCCCCGTACTAGCCTTACACCATGTGGGGAGACTACTCGACCTACCCAACCGCTACACACCACAGAAATTGCAGCGAGGCTGCCAGATATTGTGACGAAGTCACCAGATACAGATATTGTGGCTAGGCCACCAAAACAGATATATATATATGTGGCGAAGCCACCGGATGCAATGAGGTGCGGATATTATAATGAAGTCACGGAGCAGATATATGTGGCGAGGCCACAGTTGCAAGCGAGGTCGCGTAACGCTTCCTCCATCAATATAAACCCATGTCCCATGCAATGAAATAATATGTCATGGCATACATATCTGAAACAGAACATCATGCTTTTGGAAAAAATAACCTAGGGGTAAAATCATAATTTTGCATGCATAAGGGTATTTCAGTAATTATTACCTATTGCTAAGGTTTCATGCTCATTCTAACGTTTACCAAGTAATCAGAAGTACTTACCTCGTCTTTTTACCAAAGTGGGCCTGTTGGCCCATTGGCCCGTTTTCGACCCATTAAGCCTAACAATACCGTTGTGCACGAAAATGCACCCTCTGCACTCTAATCATCCAAATGCACCATATTCATTAACAACTATCTCACGAGCGCTCGCACACTTGCGAGTTCACAAACTACCAACGTTTTGGTATTTCAGCTTTTACCGATTTAGTCTAAGGGAGGGTGTCGTTTACACACCTAGTTGATGACGATTGATGACGATATCTCCCACGCGATAATCCTGTTAGGAGACTACAGTTAATCCGCGCTCCAAACACTCTTAGCTGATGCCCAACCCAAACGAGTACGTCACAAAGCGAAAGGGATCAGCCAAGAAGGGTATGCCTACTCTCCTCAGGGTTTGCTCTATTTAAAGCTAGCTCTCCATCTACTCTTATGTTAGCTTTCATATGTGGGATTCCTCCATCACCAGAGTTTAAAACCAACACAAACTCTTGCCGTCCCAACATAGCAAAATAATCAACCTTTGCGTGCCAAGGTATTCGAACCAAAGTCCTCTCACATGCCAACTCACGCCACCACCACTAGGCCATCAACTCATTTGTGTCATAAATCGAACACATTAAACTTTAAAGCGCACCTACTTGCTTCCAGATTTTTTGAAAAGAAAACAAAATATATTGCAAGAGCCAAGACTTGAACCTTGGACCCCTTGCTTCCTCTATGGTGTCACTTCCTTGTCCCCTAAGTTGCGCCACTTTGCCACTACACCACATTCCTTTTTGTGTCATCTGTTACCCCTCTACTCTTAAAAGCCCAAACGCCAATTGCATCACCTATTCATAAAATTAAAATTCCGAAGACTACCACGGATTTAACTTAAGTTTGAGCCTTCCAAAGGTCCACTAACCTACTAAAATATATATTTTAACCAACCAGAACACACACAAATTTTAAAAATCATAGAAACACAGAAAACCCGAAAATTGGGGCATTTTAACTCTACCCTCGTTAAAGAGATTTTGTCCTCGAAATTTTACCTGAATCAAACAGATGAGGATATTGTTAATGCATCGCCACTTCTGGCTCCCAAGTAGCTTCCTCTTTGCCATGATTACGCCACAGCACCTTTACTAGCAGAACTGATTTCCTCCTTAAAATCTTAACATCTCGATCCAAAATCTGTACAGGCTCTTCCTCAAAAGTCAAGTCTGTTTGGACCTCGATCTCTGCAACTAGCACAACATGAGTAGGGTCAGAACGATACCGCCTTAACATAGAGATGTACAAGACATCATGAATCCTATTCAACTCTAGAGGTAGCTCCAACTGATAAGCCACTGGACCCTCACGCTTAAGAATTCGATAAGGCCCAATAAACCGCGGACTTAACTTGCCTTTCCTCCCAAACCTTAATATTTTCTTCCAAGGCGAAACCTTTAAGAAGACCATATCAGCCATAGAGTACTCAATTTCCTTGCGCTTCAAATCTGCATATGGCTTCTGTCTTTCAGATGCTTCCTTCAACCGGTCTCTAATCAACTTGACCTTATCCTCAATATCTGCCACCAACTCAGGTCCAAGAACCTGTCGTTCACCCAACTTGGTCCAACAACTAGGTGTACGACACCTTCGCCCATACAGTGCCTCATAAGGAGCCATTCGAATACTTGCCTAATAACTGTTGTTGTATGCAAACTCTGCCGACGGTAAGTAATCCTCCCAACTGCCTCGAAAGTAGATAATGCATCCCCTCAACATGTCTTCTAGAATCTGAATAACCCTTTCCGACTGACAATCAGTTTGAGGATGAAAGGTTGTACTAAAGTTCAACCGCGTACCCAACGCTTCATACAACTTTTACCAAAACCGAGATGTGAATCTAGGATCTCGATCAGAAATAATCGACACTGGCACTTCGTGAAGTCGCACTATTTCCGCCACATACAATTCGGCTAACTTTTGAAGTGAATAATCAGTACGGACAGGTATGAAATGAGCAGATTTGGTCAACCTATCCAAAATTACCCAAATTGAGTCCTTCTTCGACGGTGTCAAGTGTAACCCACTTACAAAATCCTTGGTTACCCTCTCCCACTTCCAAAGTGGTACTTTCACTGGCTGTAAAAGTCTGGAAGGTAATTGATGTTCAGCTTTCACTTGCTGACAAGTCAGAAATTTTCCCACAACTTCCGTTACCTCTCGCTTCAATCCAGGCCACCAATACAACTCCTTTAAGTCGCGATACATTTTACTCCCTCCAGGATGCATAGCACACAGACCTCCATGAGCTTCTTTCAGAATTGCTTGCCTCAAGTCAGAGTCCTTCAAAATACAAACTCTACCTCGGTAACACAGAACTCCCTCACTATTCAGTCTGAACTGAGAAGTATCCCCATTCTTAACCTATCAAAATTGAGAAACTAGGGACTCATCCCTCGACTGTTTTTCCTTAATCTCATCCACCCAGGTTGGCCTAACTTGCAGTTCTGCTAACAGACTACCATTGTCATACAGACTCAAACGAGCAAACATGGCTCTCAGATCAGATACAGTTCTACGACTTAGGGTATCAGCCACCACATTAGCTTTGCCTGGGTGATACTCAATTGTGCAGTCATAATCCTTAAGCAACTCTATCCATCTCCGCTGCCTAAGGTTCAGCTCTTTCTGAATCAGCAAGTACTTAAGAGTCTTATGATCTGTGTATATAATACACCTTTCTCCGTACAGGTAACGTCTCCAAATCTTAAGTGCAAAGATTACCGCTGCCAACTCTAGATCATGAGTAGGATAGTTAACTTCATGTGGTTTAAGCTATCGCGATGCATAAGCAACCACTTTACCCTCTTGCATCAGCACACAGCCCAACCCTACATGTGATGCATCACTGCATATGGTAAAATCTTTTTCAGACTCTAGCTGAATCAGTACAGGTGCCTCGGTCAGAACTTTCTTCAACTTCTCAAAAGATTCCTGTTGTTTCTCAGTCCAAACAAACGGTACTCCCTTCCTTATAAGCTTTGTCAAAGGCGCTGCCATCAAAGAAAATCCTTCCACAAACCTTCTATAGTACCCAGCTAAACCCAGAAAACTTCGAATTCTGACACTGACCTCGGTGGCTTCCATTCCAGAATCGCTTCAATCTTTCGAGGGTCCACCTTGATCCCTTCAGCAGAGACAACATGCCGCAAGAAAGTTACCTCTCTCAAGCAGAAATCACACTTACTGAATTTCGCATAAAGCTCCTTCTCCCTTAGCACTTGCATCACAATACAAAGATGCTCATCATGCTTCTCCTTAATTTCAGAATAAACCAGAATATCATCGATAAAGACGACCATGAATTGATCCAAGTATGGCTAGAACACTCGATTCATCAGATCCAAAAATGCCGCAGGTGCGTTCATCAATCTAAATGGCATAACCAAGAACTCATAGTGACCATACCGAGTTCTGAATGTCGTCTTGTGAATATCCACCTCCTTAACCCTCAACTGATGATACCCAGATCGAAGGTCAATCTTGGAAAATACTGAACTCCTCTAATTTGGTCGAATAAATCATCGATTCTCGGCAGTGGGTACTTGTTCTTAATCGTCAGTTTGTTCAACTGTTGATAATCGATGCACATCTGTATTGACCCATCTTTCTTCTTTACGAACAACACTGG
The DNA here is from genome assembly GCF_025698485.1 of Gossypium arboreum. NCBI lineage: Eukaryota > Viridiplantae > Streptophyta > Magnoliopsida > Malvales > Malvaceae > Gossypium > Gossypium arboreum. The sequence continues at coordinate 16,673,439 of NC_069082.1, forward strand.
TGCTCCCCACGGAGACACACTTGGTCTAATGAAGCCTCTATCCAATAACTCTTGAATTTGGGCTTTCAGCTCCACCAACTCCTTCGGTGCCATCCTATAAGGTGTAATGGACACCAGTGTCATTCTAGGCAACAAGTCGATTCCAAACTCAACCTCTCGGTTCAGGGGAAAACCTAGAAGCTCCTCTAGAAAAACATCTTGAAAATCCTTGATGGTTCTAACTTTATCCACTGTCAGATCCTTAATTTTTGATTGCCTTACAAATGCCAAATAAGCCTCACATCCCTTTCAAAACCACTTCTCGACTCTCAATGCTGACACCACATTAGACAGATAATCCCTACACTCGGCTATCACCAAAACCTCCTCATCCTTTGTGGTCCTTAACATTATTCGCTTAGCAGCACAATCCAGAGTAGCCCTATGCTTAACAAGCTAATCCATTCCCAAAATGAGATTGAATTCTCCGAAAGGTAGCTCTATCAGATCTCCAGAGAAAACTTTTCCTTGATTTTCTATAGCCACATCTCTATACAGTTTATCTACCCTAACCGAGTGACCCAAAGGACTTAGTATAGATACCCCACTCACGGTCTCCTCAGAGCGCACACCCAGCGACCCAGATATAGCACATGCAACATATGAATGGGTAGATCCAACATCTATCAACGCAGTGTATGGCATACTGGAAATCAAAAACGTACCAGTTATGAAGTCAGGTGCATCACTCTCCTCTCAGCGAAGAGCTACATACACCAACGCTGACTGATGAGCCTCAGCAAGTCCAGCACCCTTGCCAGGCACTCCTCTTCCTCGACCATTTCCATTACCACCTCTGCCTTGCCCATGTCTTCTCGAAAACTGTGTCCACCCCTCACTGGTTGAGTGACCCACTGCTCTAAAACTTGAACCTGATCTGGTTCCTTGGGACAATCCTTAACCCTATGCTCCATAGATCCGCATCGGAAACAAGCACCAGAAATTTTACGACACTCGCCCATATGCATCTTCCTACAATTCCTACAACCCTGCGGTCTAACAGCATTCATAGGTACTGCTCGAACTGGTTCCATTACCCTTACTCTCTTAACATTCCTGTTCATACCACCTGAAAGTCCTGAATCTCTCCTAAAACGGTTTCGATCTTTCTCACGATTCTATTTTTCTGTATGCTTCATTTCCTCAACTATCTTAGCTTTCTCCACTAAAGCAGCAAAGTTACGCTCCCTCTGCGAAGCAATCAGCACCCTAAGTTCATCTCTCAGACTATCCTTGAAGCGTATGCTACACTCACACTCTGTAGCGACAATCCCAAAAGCATACCAGCTCAGTCTCAGAAACTCAGACTCATACTCAGCCACTGACTTACTCCCTTGGACCAAGTTTAGAAATTCTTTCCCGCGAGCGTCCACGTAACTAGCCCCAACATACTTTCCTTTGAAGGCTGTCTTAAACAGTTCCCAAGTCACACTGTCAGCAGGAGTTCCATCTCTCATCGTGAGCCACCACTGATAAGCCTTATCCCTGAGTAACGATATGGCTCCCTTCAGTTTCTGCTCCACAGAGTAGTCTAGATTATCCATAATCCACTCTGTGGCTTCTAACCAATACTCAGCCACATTTGGAGCTACACCAGATACGCCCCTAAATATCTCTGCTCCATTGGCCCGGAGCCGCTCAAAAATAGACCCCTGAATTCCGTTTCCCGTACTTGCCCCAGCAACCCTTTCCAAAACTCAGAGCATTGCCTGGGACAGAGCATCGTCCCCGGCACCTCGATCATGAGACTCTACCTCCGTTGCCGGTGGTATCGGTGCATCTGTTGCCGATACATGTCCTGAAGACGAAGATTCAGCCTGAGCATTACCTCGGCCACGTCCACAGCCTCTTCCACGAGCTGCTCGTGTACTCATTTTGTATTATCTGGTTAAGAATTTTATGAATCAGTTTAATATTTTAGTGTTTATTACAGATGTCTTATGAATAACAGTAATTCAAAGTTTGAGTTTGTTTCCTTTTGCGGTAGCCTAGCTACTGATCTCGATCTACTTATCGAGTTTCTATAGTTCTAGTGTTACCTAACTAAAGTACCATGATAAGGTTTTGTACAAGCATATAATGAGATATTTGAGAAAAAATCGAAAGGCTCGGAAAACTTACGGACTTGGGTAGGAGATTGGTGTGCCACCTTCTAAAAACCTAATTTTAGAAAATCGATTTTAATCTTTAAAATCATCTATTTGTAAAGAGAAAATACTGGAAACATTCTCGAAAACAATTTATAATCAAGTTCCAAAAAAAACAATTTTTGAAAACCTTTATTCAGTTTTTCTTTACAAACTCTCGTTTTTAGACCCGTTCCACTGCCGAGTTGTTGCAACTTGACTCTGATACCACTAAATGTAACACCCCAACCCGGCCCAGACATTATGGCCAGATCTGACGTGTCACATGGACTTACGACTTAGTATGCATTAATTGGTTTAAGTGATTGGGGTGGTCTTTATAAAAATAGCGGTTGAATGAAAAGCCGGTTTACCAATCTTTAGGCTATCCATTTGTTGTGCTTGTTGAGTCTTGAAAACGTTCATTAATTTTGAAAACCCGTGCAGCCTAACACTAGCAGTTTATTCATAGTATAAATATAATCAGAAAATAAAACCATAGCGGAAAAAAGAAATTTAAATGGCGGCCTTATTACAACTTAAAACCCAAAATTAAATCAGAATATAAAAATAATAAAAATAAACTAACTTAGAAATACCAACTTTGCAGATGATGTGGCCACTCCGAATCCTTCGTAGCTCCAAGCCCACTATGGTTGGGGATATCCTGCAGAGATGAAAATAAAGGGTGAGTTCGGTAAACTCAGTGTGTAACATAACCCAACCATAGCGCAAAACAGATCAAACCTCAGAGTCAGACTTATCTGGGCCTTGGCCCAGTATAGAAATTAGAATGAAACCCATAGGCCCATAGCAGATACAAAATAAATATATCATGAATGTAGAAATCCCAACCCAGAGCCATCCATAACACCCCCGTACCAGCCTTACACCATGTGGGGAGACTACTCGACCCACCCAACCGTTACACACCACAGAAATTGCAGCGAGGCTGCTAGATATTGTGACGAAGTCAGTAGATACAGATATTGTAGCTAGGCCACCAGAATAGATATATATATATATATATATATATATATGTGGCGAAGCCACCAGATTGCAGCGTGGCTGCCAGATATAATGACGAAGTCACCAGAACAGATATATGTGGCGAGTCCACCAGATTGCAGCGAGGCTGCCAGAACACTTCCTCCATCAATATAAACCCATGTCCCATGCGACTACACCACACTCCTTTTTGTGTCATCTTTTACCCCTTTACTCTTAAAAGCCCAAACGCCAATTGCATCACCTGTGCATAAAATTAAAATTCCAAAGACTACCACAGATTTAACTTAAGTTTGGGCCTTCCAAAGGCCCACTAACCTACTAAAATATATATTTTAACCAACCAGAACACACACAAATTTTAAAAATCACAGAAATAAAGAAAACCCAAAAATTGGGGCGTTACATTCCTTAAGTAATTCCTCACTTCCTACTCTACGTCCCTCTTTTTGAGTGCCTCCTCAGGTGTTTAAATAGACTTTTGGATGCCTAAGAGCCCTAAAAATTGGCCTTTTTCAAATAGGATTATACTTGGGCTCGACAGGGACATGCTCCTGTGACACGCCCGTGTGCAATTGCTTCAGCCCATGGTCAAGGCTGTTGAATAGGCACGAGCATGTAGTCTACCCGTGTAAGTCATGCTTCAATCCTACCAAATGGACACAACCATGTGATTCGCCCGTGTGAGGAAGTCCAGGCCGTGTTGATTTCCCACGTGGGTCTATTTTCTTTATTTTAGGCCCGTTTTTCGCTCTTTTTACTCTCTTATGCTCTCCTAAGTATAAAACATGAAATTAAAGGATTAGGAGCATCGAATTCACCAAATCTAAGGAGGAACCATTCATAAATGGACTAAGCATGGGATAAAAATATGTATAAATTACGGTTTATCAAATACCCCAACACTTAAGCATTTGCTTGTCCTCAAGCAAAAATCCTCAACTCATAATCAAAATAAATTGTTCTCAATTTATAATCCCCATCAATAATATCTCAAAATAATCCATAAGTACTCATACATTGAAAATTCAATTAAAAGTACATCAAAGTTTCAAACATTCCAAGTTGAGCATTTTATCACGAAAACATAGGTGTCTCCCCTCATCTAAGTGATTACCTTTGATCAAAATATCATAGAGTTTAACATCATCACTAAAGATTCACTCAAATCACTCAAGGTGTTTAAGGACATCAATAAAAGCACTCATTAGTCAATATGATAAGTTATCACTATAGGCTTGCTTGAAAATAAAATCTCCACCACTATATATTGAGCTGATACATTAATCAAAAAGGTCTCTTTAGAGGGTTGTAACGTGGCTTTGGTTAGGGGGTGTGGTCACAAGCTAAAAGTAGATGTTAGAATCGAGATTGAATTGAAAAATTACCTAGCTAGAAAAATAACTAGTCATCAGTTGAATACAAGTGAGCTTCTTCTCAGAATATGGAATTAACACTCAAGCTCAAAAATGACGAATAACTTGTGACAACCCGAATTAGGGCCTAATCGGAATAGTGGTTTCGTGACCACAAATCTGAGATAGAAATAATTATTTTATGATTATTTTAAGGTCAATGATATGATTGCATGATTGTGTGAAAATTTCGTGAAGAAATTTTATGCATAAAGTGCTTAATTTGAAATTTGGGACTAAATTGAATAAATTGCAAAACTTGTGTTCTAGAAGTATTTTGCATAAAATTGAATTAGATTATTAATTAGGAGGTCTTAAATAGCAATTTGACCAATTTTAAATTCATGGACAAAATTAGGACATGGAAGGAATTTTTGAAAGTTTAGTAAGGAGGGGCATTTTGGTCATTTGGATATTAAATGAAATAAAATGGGAAAAATAACACAAAATTGATCATCATCCTCCTTAGTTGCTGCCGAATTCTCCCTCTCTCCATAGCTAGGGTTTCTTCAATTTTCAAGCTCCATAGTAAGTGATTCCAAGCCCGCTTTTAATGTTCTTTACGTTTTGGAATCCGGAAGCTCGATTAAGCTTATGCTAGTAATAATTTAACCTAGGGTTCACATTTGGAAAAATACCCATAGGTGAAATTTGTGTATTTTGATGTTTTATGATAGAATATGAGGTTTTAAATTATGTTAAATAACTTGTGCTACTCGGTTTTAAGTGAAAACGAGTAAAAGCAAGATAATCAGTAAAAATACCTATTGTTCATAACTATATGATGGAGTGAGAATTTGATGTTGTTGTAGAAGAGAAAAATGTTCAACATATCATGAAACATAAGAATAAGGGCTGAAATTAAATTCCCGAGCCTAGGGGCAAAAATGTAATTTTGTGGTGGGGCTGTGTGCTGAAACCATTAAATATCGAGGATTGATCCGAATTGTTCAACGGGATGGTTTTGTGGTGATATTGTGGTTTGGACCTACACTTATGGTGAATGAAATGTGGTGAAAATGATTTGTGGTATATACATATATAAGTTAAAATGAGGTTAGCATAAAGAATGTGTGAAAGAGTGAAATTAGCATTAAAACTGTTTTTAGATGGTAGCAGTGACGTGAATTTGAAAAATCACAAAAAATAGGAGGAATATAATTAGAGGTTGAATGAGATGTGAAATTAAATTTTAATGAGTCTACTTTCATATAAAAGAAACAGAGCAAGCAAAGGAATTCTATATTTTGAGATATTTACAATTGTATGTGACTTGCTCAGGATGAATACGTGATCCCCTGTTCCAACTTTGAAAAATCATTAAAATTGTACAAAGCAAATTAAGAAATATAGTTTACATGCCTAAATTCCTTATTGAGACTAGTTTTAAATGAAACAGACTTCAGGGTTGTTTGAATTGTGTACTGATAGAAATTCAATTTGTAGTGAACAGAGGTCAGATCAGTCGAGCTGTGTAACAGGGAAACTTTAACTAATAAACTGTACTAATCGGCTGAACCAAAATTATAGAAAAAATTAGCAAAAATCCTTATGAGTCTAGATTCAGGGAAATTTTACGGATTTGAATTTCGAGTTTTTTAACTCGAGTTATGATTTATTTAGTGAATATGACGCAGCAGAGACAGCTTAATCAAAGTGGAATGAATAGTGAAGTTAAAGTAGATATACTTGAATTGTTGTGTAAACATGTTAGATTCTTTAATTAGTATTTACATACTTACTTACTAAGCTATAAGCTTACTTTGTTTCTCTCTTTTGTCTTATAGTGTCCTTGCTTGTTCGGGAGTTAAGGATCGTGAAGATCTACCCGCACTATCATACTTTAGGGTATTTGAACTAAACGTTTTGAATTATGGCATGTATAGTAGGCTTAATTATTTTGTTACGCGTCATATTTGTCTAGGTTTAAAATATTAGTTACTGATACTCGACCAGCTACTTTGTACAAGCCACTAAAGTTGGCTAATATTGTTCAAGACATATGTTATACGATGCACTATCAAATTGGATGACATATTTATATCTCGATTATGTTTAATGGTATGTGTTATGTTCGGTAATACCTTATATCTCTGCTCCGACGATTTAGCGGGTAAGGGTGTTACATTTAGTGGTATCGAGCTATGGTTTAGTCGGTTCTCGGACTAATAAAGTGTGTGTAAAGGTCTAGCTATACATGCCATAAAAATATTGTGATAGTGTGGTGACTCCTGATTATTCTAAACTGTGTTTTGTTTTCCGGCCAACTTGATGCTGTTACCATTTGGTGAGTTTGACGTTATCTTGGGAATGGACTGGTTAACATTGTATGATGCTAAGGTAGATTGTAAACAAAAGACACTAGAGTTGAAATGTGAAAATGGAGAATATCGTGGGTTGAAACAGATGAATCAAATAAATTGCCTATGGTGATTTCGCACATGTCCGCATGTAAATACATGAGAAAAGGGTGTGAAGCTTATCTGGCTTATGTAATGAATATTGAGTTGCCCCAACTGAAATTTGAATCAGTGCCGATAGTCTGTGACTTTCCAGATGTATTTCCAGAGGGATTGCCTGGGTTGCTTCCGAATAGAGAGATAGATTTTGCTATTGATTTGTTGCCGGGTACTACACCGATCTCGATTGCTCCATATAGAATGGCTCCGACTGAATTAAAAGAATTGAAGGCTCAGTTGCAGGAGTTAACAGACAAGGGATTTGTGAGACCGAGTTTCTCTCCCGGGTGCTCTGTATTATTCAGAAGAAGAAGGATGGTTCAATGAGACTTTGCATTGATTACCGTCGACTTAATAAGGTGACTATAAAGAACAAGTACCCATTGCCGAGGATTGATGATTTATTCGATCGGTTAAAGGGGCCACAGTGTTTTCAAAGATTGATTTGAGGTCCGGTTACTACCAAATTGAGAGTTAAGGAGTCGAAAATAAAACAGCCTTTAGGACAAGGTATGGACATTATGAGTTTCTTGTGATGCCTTTCGCTTAACAAATGCTCCAGCTATATTTATGGACTTAATGAATCGGATCTTCCGACCATATTTGGATAAGTTTGTAGTAGTGTTTATAGATGACATTTTAATTTATTCTCGAGATGAGTCCGAACATGCCGAACACTTGAGAACTATATTGCGATCTTGAGAAAAAGAAACTGCTTGCCAAGTTTAGTAAAAGTGAGTTCGGCTTCGTGAAGTCGGATTTTTGGGACATATAGTCTCGGTGATGGTATTCGGTGGATCCAAGCAAGATTTCTGCGATCGTTGATTGGAAACCGCCCAAGAATGTATCCGAGGTTAGAAGCTTTTAGGCTTAGCGGGTATTATAGACGTTTTGTTGAAGGATTTTCGATGATTGCCTCTCCTATGATTAAGTTGTTGCAAAAGAATGTTAAGTTTGAATGGACTAATAAATGTCAACAAAGTTTTGAAAAGTTGAAAGCACGATTGACAGAAGCACCAATTTTAGTACAGCCTGAGTCAGGAAAGGAGTTCGTAATTTATAGTGATGCATCATTGACAGGCCTTGGATGTGTGTTGATGCAAAAGGGTAAAGTGGTAGCTTATGCTTCGAGACAGTTAAAACCGCATGAGAAGAACTATCCTACACATGATTTGGGCGGCATTGTTGTTTTTGCCTTGAAGATTTGGCAACATTATTTGTACGGTGAAAAATGCCGAATTTTTACCGATCACAAAAGTTTGAAGTACTTGATGAATCAAAAGGATCTGAATCTGCGACATGAAGATGGCTTGAATTATTAAAGGATTATGATCTAGTGATTGATTATCATCCGGAAAAGTAAATGTAGTTCTTGACGCCTTGAGCGAAAATTTCTTTTTACTTTGAGAGCCATGAACACGGGTTAGCATTGTCGATGATGGGTCAATCTTAGCGAAATGAGAGCTAAACCGTTATTTCTCCGCTTGATTTGTGATGCTCAAAAGAATGATAGTGAGTTGCGGATCAAGAGAACTCAATGCGAATCGAGTTACGACTCGATTTTTGAGTTGGACCAGATGATTGTTTGATGTTTGAGACGGGATATGTGTGCCGAAAAACGATAAATTGATTCGAAAATATTACATGAGGCGCACAATGGTCGTTTATCGGTTCATCTGGTAGCACAAAATGTATAATGATTTAAAGAAGTCAGTATTGGTGGCGGTATGAAAAGGACATTTCGAATTTGTAACCAAGTGTTTGATCGTCAACAAGTAAAAGTTGAACATCAAGTGCCTTCGGATTACTTAAACGGTAATGGTGCACGAGTGGAAATGGGACAAGATTACCATGGATTTCAGAAACGGTTTGCCTTTAACTCCTAAAAAGAAGGATCTTGTTTGGGTAGTGGTTGATAGATTAACAAAGTCAGCCCACTTTATACCAAGACGCGTCGATTACTCACTTGATAAATTAGCGAATTATATATTGCTGAAATTGTGAAGTTGCACGAGTACCTATATCTATAATATCGATAGAAATCCAAGATTTACCTCGAGATTTTGGAAAAAGTTACAAGAAGCTTTGGGTACAAAATTGAACTTTAGTACCGCATTTCATCCACAAACAGATGGTCAAACAGAAAGAGTAATCCGGTACTCAAGATATGCTTAGATCTTGTGTTTTAGAATTTGGAGGTAGTTGGGAGAAATATCTATCTTTGATTGAGTTTGCCTACAATAACAGTTATAAATCAAGTATACAAATGGCACCGTCTGAAGCCTTGTATGGTCGTAAGTGTCGGACTCCTTTATATTGGACCGAGCTTAGTGAGAAGCAGATTCATGGAGTTGATCTAGTTAAAGAAACCAAGAGAAAATAAAAGTAATTCGGGATTGCTTAAAAGTCGCTTCAGATCGACAAAAGTCATATGCTGATTTAAAAGAAAAGAGATTGAATTTCGGTGGGTGATAAAGTGTTCTTGAAGGTGTCACCATGGAAAAAGATTCTGAGATTTAGTCGGAAAGGCAAGTTGAGTCCGCGTTTTATTGGGCCGTACAAGATTACTGAGAGAATTGGACCAGTGGCATATCAGTTGGCCTTACCGGCAGAGTTAGAAAGAATTCATAACGTGTTTCATGTATCAATGTTGCGACGTTATCGTTCTGATCCTTCACATGTGATTTCCCCAACAGAAATTGAGATTCGATCGGATATGACCTATGAGGAGAAACCAATAAAGATTTTGGCTCGAGAGGTTAAACAGTTAAGAAATAAAAGTATAGCTTTAGTGAAAGTATTGTGGCACAGACATGGGATAGAAGAGGCTACGTGGGAACCTGAGGAAGCTATGAGGAAACAGTACCCAAACCTCTTTACCGGTAAGATTTTCGGGGACGAAAATCTCAAAAGGGGGGGAGAATTGTGACAACCCGAATTAGGGCCTAATCGGAATAGTGGTTTCGTGACCACAAATCTGAGATAGAAATAATTATTTTATGATTATTTTAAGGTCTATGATATGATTGCATGATTGTGTGAAAATTTCGTGAAGAAATTTTATGCATAAAGTGCTTAATTTGAAATTTGGGACTAAATTGAATAAATTGCAAAACTTGTGTTCTAGAAGTATTTTGCATAAAATTGAATTAGATTATTAATTAGGAGGTCTTAAATAGCAATTTGACCAATTTTAAATTCATGGACAAAATTAGGACATGGAAGGAATTTTTGAAAGTTTATTAAGGAGGGGCATTTTGGTCATTTGGATATTAAATGAAATAAAATGGGAAAAATAACACAAAATTGATCATCATTCTCCTTAGTTGCTGCCAATTCTCCCTCTCTCCATAGCTAGGGTTTCTTCAATTTTCAAGCTCCATAGTAAGTGATTCCAAGCCCGCTTTTAATGTTCTTTACGTTTTGGAATCCGGAAGCTCGATTAAGCTTATGCTAGTAATAATTTAACCTAGGGTTCACATTTGGAAAAATACCCATAGATGAAATTTGTGTATTTTGATGTTTTATGATAGAATATGAGGTTTTAAATTATGTTAAATAACTTGTGCTACTCGGTTTTAAGTGAAAACGAGTAAAACGGCATAATCGGTAAAAATACCTATTGTTCATAACTATATGATGGAGTGAGAATTTGATGTTGTTGTAGAAGAGAAAAATGTTCAACATATCATGAAACATAAGAATAAGGGCAGAAATTAAATTCCCGAGCCTAGGGGCAAAAATGTAATTTTGTAAAAGTTAGGGGCAAAATGTAATTTTTCCATAATGTGATTTTGGATTGAAATAAATAGTATGAGTATTAAATGAGCTAAATGTGTTATTATAGATCAAGAAAGACGCGGAATTGATCTCGAGCAGGGAAGGAAAAATTTTGGACTAAATTGCAAAATTTCCACATTTTGCACCAAGGTAAGTTTGTATGTAAATATTACAATAATTTCATGTACATTCTTATATTTCAGCCTATTATATAAATATACTAGCTGATGTTAAAATATAAATCGACTATTGGAAGAATGGAAATAAATATAGAGAGAGATCCGGTTGAACATTCTGGAAAAATCGAATAAAATAGATGGAGCGTAGCTAGGTCACATGTATGATGCCGAGTGCACATCATGTGTACAAGAAAGCTACGAGACACCCTGTAGTAGCTAGGTCACATGTGTGATACGAGATGTATCCCATGTAGACAAGAGAGCTACGTGAAAGATAAATTTAGCTAGGTCGCATGCGTGATTCCAAGTGAAGGACACCATGTAGACAAGAGAGCTACGTGAAAGATAAATGTAGCTGGGTGCATGCGTGATTCCAAGTGACGGACACCATGTAGACAAGAGAGCTACGAGACAAATCAGCTAGGTCGCATGAGTGGTACTAAGTGTTCACCATGTGTACAAGAGAGCCGAACTAAACGAAGTATGATGGTGGGGTGTGTCTTTGAAACCATTAAATATCGAGGATTGATCCGAATTGTTCAACGGGATGGTTTTGTGGTGATATTGTGGTTTGGACCTACACTTATGGTGAATGAAATGTGGTGAAAATGATTTGTGGTATATACATATATAAGTTAAAATGAGGTTAGCATAAAGAATGTGTGAAAGAGTGAAATTAGCATTAAAACTGTTTTTAGATGGTAGCAGTGACGTGATTTTGAAAAATCACAAAAAATAGGAGGAATATAATTAGAGGTTGAATGAGATGTGAAATTAAAGTTTAATGAGTCTACTTTCATATAAAAGAAACAGAGCAAGCAAAGGAATTCTATATTTTGAGATATTTACAATTGTATGTGACTTGCTCAGGATGAATACGTGATCCCCTGTTCCAACTTTGAAAAATCATTAAAAATTGTACAAAGCAAATTAAGAAATATAGTTTACATGCCTAAATTCCTTATTGAGAGTAATTTTAAATGAAACAGACTTCAGGGTTTTTTGAATTGTGTACTGAGAGAAATTCAATTTGTAGTGAACAGAGGTCAGATCAGTCGAGCTGTGTAACAGGGGAAACTTTAACTAATAAACTGTACTAATCGGCTGAACCAAAAATTATAGAAAACAATTAGCAAAAATCTTTATGAGTATAGATTTAGGTAAATTTTACGGATTTGAATTTCGAGTTTTGTAACTCGAGTTATGATTTATTTAGTGAATATGACGCAGCAGAGACAGCTTAATCAAAGTGGAATGAATAGTGAAGTTAAAGTAGATATACTTGAATTGTTGTGTAAACATGTTAGATTCTTTAATTAGTATTTACATACTTACTTACTAAGCTATAAGCTTACTTTGTTTCTCTCTTTTGTCTTATAGTGTCCTTCGGCTTGTTCAGGAGTTAAGGATCGTGAAGATCTACCCGCACTATCATACTTTAGGGTATTTGAACTAAACGTTTTGAATTATGGCATGTATAGTAGGCTTAATTATTTTGTTACGTGTCATATTTGTCTAGGTTTAAAATATTAGTTACAGTACTCGACCAGCTACTTTGTACAAGCCACTAAAGTTGGCTAATATTGTTCAAGACATATGTTATACGATGCACTATCAAATTGGATGACATATTTATATCTCGATTATGTTTAATGGTATGTGTTATGTTCTGGTAATACCTTATATCCTGTTCCGGCGACGGTAACAGGTAAGGGGTGTTACATAACTACTAATATGTATGTAAGTATTTTTTTTAAGAACAATTCAAATATTTAGAAGCTCAAAACATAACTAAGCAATTTGTTCAAATCAAATCTCGACAAAAATAGGGATCAAATTAGGAGATTTCAACAATAATGGGTTATGGGTTAATATTGAGGGTAAATCAATTAATGACTTGTTAGGCTCAAAAGGGGTTCACTAAGGGTTAATTATGGAGGTAGGCTTTTGTGGAGTGAGTGGGTTAAACCTAAGTGCCTTTATCATCTTGACATATCAAATCAAATGGTGTGGTCTTGACATGCATAATCAAGCAAGTTCTAGAATAACAAATCAAAACTGACGCACTCATAATGAAAGTGAGCATGAAAGGAATAAAATATACTGTAAAGGCTCAAGATTTCACAAAAATTATGGCTTTTTGATGTTCAAACTTGTGAATTTCAACTCAAGATAATAACTAAACTTAGGGAAACAACCTAAAAGTTTTTAATTCTTCAAAAATCAACTTATCATGCTTGAATCCCTAATGTCTTAAAGGTTAAACAATCAATGCATAAATACCTATATTTTAATTCAAGACATATCAATAAAAATCATAAATTAATCAAAATTCATTCTAATAGTGATATCAGTGATTCACGTGAGAATAAGATAAAATTCAGGGATTTCTAATGATGATATGAAAGACCCCCTACTCTTAAGATATACATTGCCCCCAATGTACAAAAATAGGTATATTGAAAAGTATAGATATATAATCATAAGAGAGGGAAAGAGGTGAAACTTCCTGAGTGATGAATAGACTCATTGAATTGGAGTTATGGAGAATAATCGACCAAGGCAATGATGAGAGTGGAGGAGGATACTCCGGTGGTAGTAGAGGTTCATTAGTCCATAAGTCCTGCGCCATTGGAGTTTTTAGTTCCTGTTTGATGATGAGCTTTCGAGCTCTTTATGACTGTGATAAAATCAATAACTCTTTAGGAAATATAATGAAGCATATTTACTCGTAATGAAATAGCCGAAAAAATTGTAAAAACTCAAGATAAAATAGTATTAACAGGAAATAAAAACTAATTTCAAAATATAAAGATAAAGCTAAAATAGATAATAGGTGTGTATAGAGAAATTGGGGCACACGGCTAGGGCACACCCGTGTGCCTTCATTTCAGCCCGTGTATTTCGTGGTGTTCGAAATTGGGTGCATTGGTGTCCACGGCAATGTTGCACGGTCGTGTCAATCTTCGTTCGCTTCTCCCACGCCTGTGTATGTAGGCACATGACCGTGTTATTGTGACAGTGTTGACCATGGGGGTTGGGCACTGGCGTGTCGAACGCTCGTGCTAAATTGATAGGTTTGCCCATGGTTTCAAAACACGGGCATTTCGCACGCCAGTGTTATTTTGGCAGTTTCATCCACGGCCATGTCGCACGGGCGTGGCAACTTATCACATCCCATGTTGGGGAAAATTTTTTGCCCTATTTTCACACGACCATAGCTCATGGTCATGTTGCATCCCGTGGTATGTGCACGGCCTACGGCATGCCCGTGTGCCTGGCCGTGTGGTTTCGAAAGTCTTGTGTTTAGTGACGTAGTTAGTGAATTAAATGTTAAAGACTAAAATTTAAAAAAGTTAGCACCGTTAGTCCTCTCGAGAAGTGCTTGTTTATAGTCTAACCTAGACTCTACATTGTGGGTGTATTTAGATAACTTTATGGAGTCGTAGCTACTCTTTATCATCTTTGAAATTCTCACTGTTATAGATTTTGAGACGATGTCCATTTACCTTAAAAGTGCCTTGTGATGGATGACTTACCTCTACTATACCATATAAAAATATAGTTTGAACCACGAAAGGACTTGACCATCGTGATTTAAGCTTTTCAGGAAACAATTTGAGCCTCGAGTTATATAACAGGACAAGATCTCCAACTTGAAATTGACTTCGTTGCTTCAAACGGCCGTCGTGGCGGCACTTCGTCGGTTCCTTATATAGGCACGAATCTTCATATGCATTGGCTTGCCACTCATCTAACTCGTTCAACTGCATCAACCTGCTTTCACCTGCAAGTTTGGGGTCAAGGTTTAGAAATTTTATAGCCAGAATACCTTGTGTTCCAACTCAAACGGTAGGTGACAACTTTTCCCATAAACAAGTCTGTAAGGTGATGTTTCTATGGGAGTCTTAAAAACAGTTCTATAAGCCTATAAAGCATCATCTACTTTCATCGCCCAATCCTTCCTATTTAATTCTACTGTCTTTTCTACGATACATTTAAGCTCTCAGTTCGCTACTTCGACTTGGCCACTAGTTTGAGGGTGATAAGGGGTAGTTGTTCTGTGATGAACTCCATATTTCTTGAGGTTCTTGTCAAATTGGGCATTACAAAATGAGTACCCCTATCACTGATAATTGCTCTAGGTGTACCAAATTGAGAGAAAAGTTTCTTAAGGAATCGTACTACTATTCATACATCATTAGTAGGTAAAGCTTGGGCTTCAACCCGTTTGGACATATAATCAGCAGCTACTAAGATGTATTTATTCTCGAATGAACTAGGGAATGGACCCATGAAGTCGATACCCCAAACGTCAAATATTTCACATGAGATCAGATATGTCTGAGGCATTTCATCACGTTTGGATATATTACCTGTCCGTTGACATTTGTCGCAAGAAGTAACATACCTATTGGCGTTTTTGAATAGAGTGGGCCAATAAAAAATTGATTCAAGGACTTTATGTGCGGTCTTATTTCCACCGTAATGTCCTCCAGCCGGTCCTGAATGGCAATGTTCTAAGATTTTCAATGCTTCTGTCCTTGTAACGCATCTCCTAATGATTTGATCTGCACATTTACGGAAAAGAAAAGGGTCTTCCCAGAAGTATTTTTTCATATCAGTGAAGAATCACTTCTTTTGCTGATGTGTCAACCCTTTTGGGATAATGTTAGCGGCTAAAAAATCTGTAATATCTGCAAACCAAGGTACCTCAAAATCAGATATAGCAAAAAATTGTTCTTTAGGGAATGAATCATTTATTTCAATGTCATCTGGTTCTTTGGTACTTAAGTTTTCAAGCCTGGAGAGATGGTCAGCCGCAAGATTTTTAGCTCCTTTTTTATCCTTAATCTCCAAGTCAATTTCTTGCAATAATAAAATCCATCGACTGAGTCAAGGTTTTTCATCAGTTTTAGTCAAAAGGTGGCGAAGAGCGGAGTGGTTAGTATAAACGACAACTTTAGACAATATTAAATATGGCCTAAATTTATCGAATGCAAAAACTACAGCTAGCGGCTCTTTCTTCGTGGTGGTGTAGTTTTCTTGTGTGGCTGCCAAAGTCCTGTATCATAATAGATAGGTTGAAAATGTTTATCTCTTCGCTGTCCCAAAACTACACCTACTACAAAATCACTCGCATCGTACATTAGTTCAAAAGGTGAATTCCAATCAGGTGCAATTATAATTGGAGCTTTAGTTAGTTTATCCTTTAAAGTATTAAATGCTTCTAAAAACTCCTGATTAAAATTAAAAAGCACATCTTTTTCTAGTAATTTAGTCAAAGGATTAGTTATTTTAGAAAAGTCTTTAATAAATCTTCTATGAAACCCAGCATGTCCTAAGAGGCTTCTAATAGCCTTAACCGAATTAGGGGGTAGTTTTTCAATGGTTTCAATTTTATATTTATCAACCTCAATCCCTCTACTAGAAATTTTATGCCCTAACACAATACCTTCTTGAACCATAAAGTGACATTTTTCCCAGTTAAGTACAAGGTTTGTTTCCTCACATCTTATTAACACTCGTTTTAATTTTTTTAGGCAAAGATGGAAAGAGTTACCGAAAACCAAAAAATCATCCATAAATACCTCCATGACGTCTTCTACGAGTTCATAAAAAATGGCCATCATGCAGCGGTGAAAAGTAGCAGGATCATTACATAATCGAAAAGGCATTCTACGATAAGCAAACGTACCATATGGACATGTAAATACCGTCTTTTCTTGATCTTCAAGAGCTATTGGGATTTGGAAATAGCCACAGAGTCCGTCTAAAAAGCAATAGTACATGTGTCCTAACAATCTTTCCAACATTTGGTCAATGAATGGAAGGGGAAAGTGGTCTTTTCTCATGGCATCATTTAGCGTCCTATAATCAATGCAGACTCTCCAACCTATGACTATCCTTGTTGGGATTAATTCATTCTTCTCATTGACTACAACAGTCATGATCCTTTCTTAGGAACAACCTGCACTGGACTCACCCAAGAACTGTAAGAGATAGGATAAATAATAACAGCATCTAGGAGTTTAATTACCTCAACTTTAACAGCTTCCTTCATATTGGGGATCAGTTGTCTTTGGGCTTGCACGCATGGTTTATATTCATCTTCCATTAAAATTTTGTGGGTACAAAAAGAAGGGCTGATCCCTTTAATGTCAAAAATTTTCCAAGCTATGGCCCTTTTATGCTCTCTTAATACTTGGATAATTCCTCTTTCTCCTTGGGTTACAAGTTGGATGCAATAATTACCGGTAATGTGGAATTTTTTCCAAAGAATGCATATTCCAAGTGATTCGACAATTGTTTAAGTTCTAGTTTGGGAGGTTTGTCAATAGAGGGTTTTTGCTTAAATTCATCTTTTATCTTAATTCCCTCATATTCTACTAGTTTTAGGGAGTTTCATTAGAGTTAGGTCAGTTCCGATTTTAGAATCATCATCCATCCCCTCTCATTGGGTGAAACACAGTTCCATCTTGTCCTTGTGTACGATTTCTGAAAAGAATCTTGAGTAGCATGATCAATAGAGTCGATAAAATAACATGAGTCATCCTGTTCTCTAGAAAATCTCATGACATAATATATTTTAAAAATAATCTCTTCGTCACCTACTCTAAGTACCAATTTACCATCACCCACATCAATTACAGCTCTCGCAGTGGCTAAAAATGGCCGACCTAAAATTAAAGGCACTTCAACATCTTCATCCATATCAAGCACAACGAAATCAACAGGGAATATAAATTTATCTACTTTTACAAATAAGTCCTCTATAATTCCCCTAGGATCTTTAACAGATCTATCAGCTAATTGAATACTCATCCTAGTGGGTTTAGGTTCCCTAAGACCAAGTTGTTTAAACATTTTATATGGCATCAAATTAATATTGGCGCCTAAATCAGCTAGTGCTTTATCAACATTCAAACTACCAATTAAACAGGGAATAGTAAAACTTCCTGGGTCTTTCAGTTTGGTTTGTAGTTTGTTTTAGAGTATGGCTGAGCACTTTTCATTAAGCTCCACTATAGATAAGTCTTCAAACTTCCTTTTGTTTGTTAGAAGCTCCTTTAAGAATTTTGCATATGTAGGCATCTGCGATATAGCTTCAACAAAAGGTAAGTTAATATGAAGTTGTTTAAAAAGTTCAAGAAATTTACCGAATTGCGCATCCATACGATCTTTTTTCAACTTTGTTAGGTATGGGATTGGTGGTTTATATTCTGTACTCACCGGCTTTGGGTCATTTTTACCTACACATTCTTACCTTTGCTTACCACCGTTTCTGTCCTTGGTTTTTCAACTAACCCTTTCTCATCTTGAATGGCAATCGCGTTGAGTTGCTTCCTTAGGTTAGATTCAGTGTTGCTTGGTAGGCTATCTTGTGGTCATTCAAAAATCAACTTGGCGAGCTGTCCAATCTGAGTTTCAAGCCCCTGGATTGATGCTTGTTGATTTTTGAGTGCCGTCTCGGTATTCTAAAAATGAGTTTCTGACACCGAGATGAATTTGGTTAGTATCTCCTCAAGGTTCAGTTTTTTCTCCTGCTGGTACGGGGGTTGTTGAAAACCTGAAGGGGGTAGTGGTCTCTGATTCCCTTGGCCTCCCCATGAGAAATTTGGGTGGTTCCTCCAACCTGCATTGTAAGTATTACTATAAGAATTATTTTGAGATCGAGGATTATTACCCATGTAATTTAACTGCTCGTTCTCCATGTTGTGGCCATAAGGTGGGTATTCTGAACTGCTTGATCTACCTCCACTTGTTTCGCACTACATTACTGGGTGAACCTGTGAAGAACTAAGAAAACCATCAATTTTCTTATTCAAGAGTTCTACCTGATTAGAGAGCATGGTGACCAAATCGACGTTATAAACGCCAGCTATTTTCGTTGGCTTTATCCTCATGACTTCCCACTGATAGTTATTCAGTGACATCTCCTCTATAAATTCATAGGCATCTTCAAGTGTCTTATTATTGATGGTTCCGCCAGCAGCTGCGTCAACCATCTACCGAGTCAAAGGGCTCAGGCTATTGTGAAACGTTAGGACTTGTAGCTAGAGTGGTAACCCATGGTGAGGGCATCTTAGCAAAAGGTCCTTGTATCTCTCCCATGCATCGTAGAGTGTTTCTAAATCCATCTGAACAAAAGAAGAGATATCATTATGTAATTTAGCCGTTTTAGCCGGTGGAAAATATTTTAATAAAAACTTTTCGGTCATTTGTTCCCAAGTAGTTATTGACCCCTGTGGTAACAAATTCAACCACTGTTTAGCTTTGTTTCTCAATGAAAAAGAGAATAACCGAAGGCGAATGACCTCATCAGAAATGCCATTAATTTTAAATGTATCACATAGTTCCAAAAAGTTTGCGAAGGGAGCGTTGGGATCTTTGTCCTGCAAACCATCAAACTGAACAAATTGCTGTATCATTTGAATTGTGTTAGGTTTCAGTTCAAAAGTATTTGCAGCTACAGCAGGTCTAGCTATGCTAGATTCAGTTGCTGTTAATGAAGGTTTAGCATAATTATACATAGTACACAGAGCAGGATTCTGATTAACAGTAATCACAAGAGGTAGCAGATTTTCTTGGTTTTTAGCCATCTCCTCGGCTGTGGTTGAAGTATCGTCCTCTTGCTCTTCTGTGTATTGTAAGCTTTGCCTTATTTGTTTTCGGTTTCTACAAACTGTGCGATCGAGCTCACTATCAAATAGTAATGGTCTTGACGGGTTTCTCCTGCTCATAAACTAAAAAAACCTGTCAAAAGAAAATAAATGAAAAATTAGGAAAGAAAATAAAAATTTAAATTGCAATAAAAGTAAAATGGCTAAAGTAATAAAAATCGAGTGTTCCTAATAGTGTGATCGAGTCTCCGAAGTTTTCTTCGATCCCCAAGTGGCTTGATAAAAACTCTAAGAAAAAGAAAATAAAGAAAGTAAGCACTAGGCTTAGTAAGCTTACAAGCAAATAAATTATAACATTCAACATAATGAATAATTATACATAATGTCACCTAGCCTCATAAACTTTCTTTACTTCTCATTTTCTACCTTTTTCGTTACTCACTTACCTTCTTTCTTACCTGACCTTTTACTATTCATAAATATAATCTACGTTCCCTTTTGCTGATAATTCACTGTAATTTAACGTGTACAATGACCCGTTGAACCACTCGAAATACTAAGGATACTAGGGTCGTTCCTGTCTATCAATATCCTGCCAATGCCATGTCTTCGACATTGACTTACATGAATTATTCCTGTCTCCAATGCCATTTATATATATAATATGGGCTTACATGGCTCATTCCTGTCTCCAAAGCCATATATTTGATATGGACTTACATGGCTCATTTCTGTCTTGTCCTGTCTTGTCCTGTCAACCCCAATATCCTAACATTCCTAAGGATCAAACAGGGCTTCCTAATACTTTTTCTCTGTCACTTCGCCTTTAATTCGACTTTAAATATTCTCAAAAAATAAGTATATAAATGCTGGAAATTGACAATAATAATGTAAAATAAAAGAATATTGCATTTATTTACTGTAAACTCACCTCGATACAAAATGTGACTAAACTTTACAATTTAGTCCTTTACTTTTTCTTTTCTCCGATCTACTCCTGAATTTCGCTCTTCTTGATCTATAATAGCAAACTTAACTTATTTAATATTCACATTTATCAAAACAGTCCTTGACCCAAACTTTGGCAAAATCACATTTTTGCCCCTAAATTTTCACATATTTTCACTTTTATCCCAAGGCTCGTAATTTAAATTTCATCCTATTTTCTTATGTTTTATGACATGCTGATCATTTTTCCCTTCTATGACAACATCAAATTCACACTCTAACATGTACTTATGACTATTAGGTATTTTTACCGATTAAGCCCTTTTACTCGTTTTCACTTAAAACCGAGTACCACAAGTTGTCTAACATAATTTAAAACCTCATATTCTTTCATAAAACATCAAAATAAACACTTTTCACCTATGGGTATTTTTCCAAATATGAACCCTAACTTAAATTATTGCTAGCATAAGCTTTATGGAGCTACTGGGACTCCGAAAACGTAAAGAACATTAAAAACGGGGCTTGGAATCACTTACTATGGAGCTTGAAAGCTTGAAACAAACCCTAGCTATGGAGAACCCTTGAAATTTCGTGCTAATGAAGAAGATGATGAATTTTATGTTATTTTTCCCTTTTTATTTCATTTAATATCCAAATGACTAAAATGGCCTTCCTTATTAAACTTTCAAAAATTCCATCCATGTCGTCAAATTGTTATTTAAACCCTCCTAATTAATATTCCAAAGCAATTTCATACTAAAATCTTCTAGAATGCAAGTTTTGCAAATTATTCGATTTAGTCCCTAATCTCAACTTAAGCACTTTATGCATAGAATTTCATCACAAAGTTTTCACATAATCATGCAATCATATCATAGACCTCAAAATAATAATAAAATAAATTTTTCTACCTCGGATTTGTGGTTTCGCAACCACTGTTCCATTTAGACCCTATTTCGGGATGTTACAGATATAATCAACTCATTTAAACTAAACCAAATTATAATATCATTATCACATTCAGTCTCAAACTTACAATTTCATATATAACATATACTTTCATACATAAATGTTACCTTGGCCGAATATTCATATAATTATATTAACGAAATATCATTAAATTTTTAAAGCCAAAATGTCCTTATACAACAAAGTATACTTACACTCATATACACAAGCTCATGAATCAAAATATAACATCATATGCATACACTTATTATATGGTCGAATATACTATACAATACTCATATATTTACTTTAATAACTTGTATACTTTGTCTTTCATATCAAACAACCAACTTACCCTATTTTCAAATAGGTAATTAACTAACTCATACTTGATCGTTTTAGCTTATTTTACTCCTTCAATCATAACTTATCATTGCCTGTTGAACCATAAGGGATCGAATAGGATACTCAGATAATCACATATATCGAACAAGCCAATGTCCCAGACGTGGTCTTACATGCTATCTCATATCAATGCCACTGTCCCAGACAGGGTCCTACACGAATCGAATACGATACCGATGTCCCAGACATGGTCTTACACGTAACTACATATATCGATGCCAACGACCCAGTCGTGGTCTTACATGAAAACACATATCAGAATCCTATGGTTCGTACGGGGCTTTTGGACGTCATAACTCAGTCGAAACAAATTCGTTAACATAGCTCCCAAGCTTATTTACATTCTGCTAACATATATATTTTCAAATAATTCATTTCAGCATATATAACTCATATTTATTTAAAATTAACAATATCTATTTGCTTATAAACTTACCTCGGACAATGAAAATCAGAACGGGACGGCTAGTCGACAACTTTAGTTTTCCCCCCAATCCAAATCCGATTTCTTTGGTTCTTGATCTAAACATATACAAATTAAACTAGTTCAAACATATTTTCATTCATTTTAGTCCAAAAACAATTAAATCGTTAAATTACCATTTTACCCCTGACATTTTACACTTTTTACAATTTAGTCCTTATTAACAAAACACAAAATATGCAAAATTTCAATATATCTTGCTTAGGTCGAACATTCATTATTCTCATACAAGTCCATATATTTCATTTATTTCATATTTTAGTCCCTCAATTTATTATTTTTGCAATTTAGTACTAATTACTCAAAATCATCAAAAATTCCAATACAAAACATATCAATCCAAAACATATCTTTCATATTTCATCAACTAACATCACAAAACTCAAATATTCATCAATGGCATAACTTAAAATATTCATCAAAATAAAAAATTCAAGCATAGGCTTTGTAGATAACATAGCAACGATCTCAAAAACGTATAAATTATCAAAAACCGAGCTAAAATTCACCTTGAATCAAGTTTGCTAATGGCCGAACCCTTAAACTCCTTATTTTCTTTTTCTTTTCTCTAATTTCGATCATGCAAAGTGTTTGAACACTTTATGTTTTATTTAATGTTTTATAATATTATTACATATTAATTAATTTATAAATATAACCTTTATAATTAAATAACTAAAACATATATATCAAGGGTACAACCGTCCATCATTATCTCCAATGGCCTATTTGCACCTTAAATGTTTCATATTAAAAAGACAAGTTCAATTCGGCTCTTACATGTTTAACCACCAAATTTTCATTTTACGTGATTGAGCCCTTTTTATTAAATTGACACTCAAATAGCAAAATTAAATCACGAAAATTTTACAGATATAAATTCATACATAATAAACACGGAAAATAATTTTAAAATATTTTATGACTGAGATTCGTGGTTCCGAAACCACCGTTCTAATTAGGGTCTAAATCAGACTGTTATAGGCTAGGGAAGCATTCCTCTATATGATGAGTGCCTGGTATACGGAGTTTGTTTAAACGAACCCGAACGCTTAACCCCCTCCACCCCTACGTATTCCTCAGCCTATTCCTATAGCACCATAATGTATGGTTTTTATGAGATTGAATAAACCTCCAGTGGATAAAATTCGAAAGCAAGGAGCCGAAGTGTTTCGAGCTAGTATAGATGATGATCCCAAAAGGGTAGAGTTCTGGCTTGAGAATACTATCAGGGTAATTGATGAGTTATCATGCACACCTGAGGAATGCATGAAGTGTGTTGTGTCACTCCTGAGAAACTTAGCTTATCAATGGTGGAACACCCTTGTGTTGGTTGTACCAAGGGAGAGAGTTAATTGGGGATTTTTCCAATAGGAGTTTCGTAAGAAGTACATTAGCCAGAGGTTTATCGATCAGAAGCAAAAGGAATTTCTTGGGTTCAAACAGGATCGAATGACTATAACAGAGTATGAACGTAAGTTCATAAGTGTAACAGTTCGGTTTTGACCCTAGTCAGAATAATGGGTTCGGGACCATAAATCTAAGTCTAAAAAATATTTTAATATTATTTTCTGTGTCTGTGATATGTGAATTTACATCTGTGAAATTTTTGTGATTTAATTTGTCTGTTTCTTTGCTTAATTATGAAAAAAGGATTAAATCGCGTAAAGTATAAAAGTTGAATGCTAGATGCTAAAGCACCTATTTGTTTTGACTTTTAAAATAAAGGTCCTTCCATGTCAATTGGACCATTATACTAATTTATGTACAAGTATGGACACTAGTGGATGGAATTTTTAATTGTTAATTAAGGGCAAAATTGGAAAATGTATATTGATGTATATTTTAATAAAATAAACATGAAATGTCCATGCATATTAGTTCATCTTTGGCCAAAAATTAAAAGGAAAAATTGTAACACCCCGAACCCGAGACCATCGCCGGTGTCGGACACGAGGGGTTAGCAAGCCAAGTTCACTTGTTTTGCCCATCCATTGGACATTTCCAGTCAGGCTGGAAAAACTGCGTCACTGTCGCCTTAAAAATCATATCTCGAGTTTCAAAACTCGGAAACTGGTTTCGTAAATTTTCCTGAATTTAGACTCATATATCCATCCATGGATTTATTTCTAGAATTTTGGTCGGGCCAATTGGTACAGTTTATTAGTTAAAGTCACCCATGTTACAGGGATCGACTGCTCTGACCTTCGCGCGGTATAACTTGAATATCTCTCTGTACAGGGCTTTAATGCTGGTGCCGTTTGTTTCAAATGAAACTAGACTCAAAATGGAATCTGTACATATAAGGTATGTCGCCTAATTCTTTCTGGATAATTTATAGTAAATTTTAAATTTGCGACAGGGAACCCAGAAACCATTCTGGCCCTGTCTCACAATAGCTTTAATATCTCTTAACCTGTAACTCCTATGACCATTTCGTTTCTTCCATAAGAAAATAGACTCATCAAGGTTCATTTACATAGCTTATTCACTATTTAATTCCATTCCTATGAATTTTGGTGATTTTTCACATTCACGCCACTGCAGCTGGCAGCATCTGTTTTAAGGTAGGTCTTACCTATTTGGTAGTCTCCATGAACCAACTAGTCTTGCCATACATAGGTTCATATATGATCATTTTAACCATGCCAATGGCTGATCATATGACCAACATTCCCATTTCCAATCCATAGCCACATCATGACACCAAATATATACATACAAACCACAATTAGTCTAAGTTCATGCTTCCCTTTTCGAGCCATTTTCGCATGGCCGTACATACTTACATTACAACATATTTAACAAACAAGAGGTAGTCCTATACATGCCATCTCAAGTTCAACCAAAATTTATACCAAAATGGAGGCTTGATAGTGTGGATGACTTCGACTTCAACGATCCCGAATCCGATTGCTATCGGCGAAATCTAGAAAACCGAGAGCCAAAGCGGAGTAAGCATTTTTATGCTTAGTAAGTCTCAAGGAATATAATCAACTCTAATTACAGCAATACATTCACATAGTTAAATGCATCATTTCATTAATGCACATTCACATAATCATACTTACTTCACCATCCCAACTCTTATGTTCATACACAAATAACGGCTTCATTAAGGCCGATAACTCGTTCCATCATAGGAGCGGATATTCACACTCTTACTCCTAGCGCGCATAAGCACACACCGCACTTACCTTGTCATTGGGAAATTTCACAAGTGCATTAGCTGAAATTTTCCAGCAAGCTTATAATTTTCAAATCACATACCTTGAGTTTAACCGGATGTCGCTACTCGATCAATCGCCGGGACATAGCCGGTTATGGTAACCCGCACCAAGGCCTCACGGACTTAACCCGGATATCACGATTTGCACAAATGCCTTGGTCTTAGCCGGATAGACCGACTTCGCACGAATGCCTTGGTCTTAGCCGGATGTAGCCACTAGCACAATTGCCTTCGGTCTTAACCGGTTATAATTTCCAGCATAATTGTCTTCGGGCTTAGCCGGATATCATTCAATTTCTCATGCACACATACATCAATAATCATTGGACATACATATTTCATTTTCGTTACTAAGGCTCAAACACAATTATAATCATTAGCATATTCGCCTTGGGACTTAGCCCGGGTGGAATTCAAATACTCATACACACATAATCAATAATCATACACATCCATATTTCATCTCACATAATTCAAGTAAGGTCACTTCTTGAGGACTTACCTCGGATGTTGTCGAACGGCTTTTACGGCTATTCGATTACTTTTTCCTTCCCTTGTCCAATTGTGGCCCTCTTAGCTCTTGAGCTAATTCAAACAAATTCAATTTATCAAAACCTCATTGTGCTAGCTTATGGCGAATATGACAAGGAATTTAAATGGTCATATGGCCACCCTTTAGCTTGAATACACAATGGTCATGCACATTTTATACTACATCAAGCAATTCAATACAATTTATTCGAGCATCAAGGAAAAGCTAAGGCCTTCAATAGGCTACCCAAGGCGAATATTCATGTACATGTTGAGGTCAATTTTGCACTTAATACCTCACAAAACAGCATGCAATTTACTAATTAATGCTTTGCACATTGTGGCTCAAAACTTATAATATAGCATCAAGCACTTATATGTGTGCTAGGCGAATTGTGCTTGCAATTTCACAAGCATTCTTCCACATTTTCTTCTTTAAACCAATATATTCATCACTTAGTTCATAACCAAACATAATGTGCAATCATATATATGCATATATGAGCATGGCCAATTTTCAAGGTGTCCATAGCCATCCAAAACACAAATTTTTAACTAACATGCAAGAAGCATGAATCATGCTCAAGAATGCATCATGGCGAATATGACAATCATGCTCCTTTTCAATTTCAATCATGATAAAACAAAAGAAAACTCAAAATCTTACTCAAGAGTAGACAATCCATCATTGCATGCATCATCATCAAGCTTCACACTTAGCATGCAATGGCTTTATCACCATAACAACTTTGGCCAAATACCATTTCCATGGCTTAACAAAGATTTGAGCCATGGCTAACATGCACATCAAGTTAGCAACCAAAGCATGCATGAAACTCCTAACACAACCTCATACATACCTTAATCTTGATGCAAACTTAGCCAAATCTCCTTCTAGATCTCTTCCAAACCAAGCATGAAGCAAAATCCTCCTTCTTCCTTAGTTTTGGCTCAAAGAAAGGATGAACAAAATTTTTTCTTTCCTTCTCTACAACTCACGGCAATGGGGGATTACCACACTCACACACATTTTTTTTTCATTTTTTTATCACCCATACACCTTTGTTTATTATTTCACCCTAATGCACCAACAAAACATGTTTCATGACATGTTTAGCCCATCCTCCCTTGTCATGGGAGGCCACCACCTATAAAAGGGGGAATTTGACATGCAAGTCCATTATTTTGCATGCATGCTTTAATTAGTCATCACACATTTCCCTATCATACTTTCAAAGTTCATTACTAAGTCCTTTCTTGTGGAATTCACCCTTATAACACTAAATCAATCATCATAAAATGTCATACATGAGCACACACATATTATAGGCATCAAAATAAATTTTAATTATTTTTATGCCTCGGTTTTGTGGTCCCGAGACCACCTTCCGACTAGGGTCAATTTTGGGTGTCACAACTCTCCCCACTTAAGAAATTTTCGTCCCGAAAATCTTACCGTAAATAGGTTTGGATATCGCTCTTTCATAGAGTTCTCGGTCTCCCAAGTAGCTTCTTCTATCCCGTGCTTGAGCCATAACACTTTTACTAGCGGAACCCACTTGTTTCACAACTCTTTCACTTCTCGTGATAGGATACGAATCGGTTCTTCCTCATAACTCATATTAGCTTGAATTTCAATTTCGATGGACTAATCACGTGCGATGGATCGGATCTATAGCGTCAAGCATCGAAACGTGAAAGACATCGTGAACCTTTTCGAGTTCGGGGCAAAATCAAACGATATGCCACTTTGGATCGACTCGCCGGATATCTCATATGGCCCAACGAACCTCGGGCTCAACTTGCCCTTACGGCCGAATCGAGTATCTTTTTCCAAGGCGATACCTTGAGAAACACTTTATCACCCACGATACTCGATATCCTTACGCTTCAGTCCGCGACGACTTCCGACGATCGGAGGCTATCTTCGACTTTCACGGATTACTTTCACTTTCGTTCAGCATCCCTAATCAAATCCACCGAAAATCTTGCTTTCACCGAGCTCGGTCCAAAACAATGGTGTACGGCATTTACGACCGCATAAGGCCTCGTAGGGTGCCATCTTAATACTTGATTGAAAGTGTTGTTGTAGCGAATTCAATCAATGGCAAATACCGTTCCCATAAACCACTAAACTCGAGGACGCAACATCTTAACATATCCTCAAGTATCTGAATTATCCGCTCGGATTGACCATCGGTTTGGGGTGAAAGGCGGTGCTGAAATGCAACTTGGTACCCAAAGCCTCTTGTAATTTTTTCCAAAATCGCGACGTAATCTTGGGTCTCTATCCGACACGATAGAAATAGGCACCCCATTCAATCGAATAATTTGGGAGACGATAATTACGCCAATTTATCGAGCGAAAAATCCGTATGACAGGATAAAATGAGCGACTTGGTCATCTATCAACAATGACCCAAATCGCATCTTTCTTACTTGCCGACACCGGTAATCCGGATATAAAATCCATTGTCACTCGATCCCATTTCTATTCGGTATCATGATTGGTGAAGTAATCCCGATGGCACTTGATGTTCCGCTTTCACTTGTTGACATATCGACACCTTGAAACAAATTCGAAATATCTTATTTCATACCGGCCACCAAAATTGGCGTTTGTGTCATTGTACATTTTAGTACTACCCGGTGGATTGACATTCGACTCTTGTGAGCCTCGCTCAAAATCATCGAAACAAGTTCGAATCCTTGGAATACATAATCGACCCTTGAACGTCAAGCGGTCATTGTCGTCAATGAAATTCGATTCTTCATCCGAAACACATTCGCTCGCTTAGCGACCAATTCAGCGTCGACCTTTTGAGATTCAAGTATTTGATGAATCAATAATGGTTTGGCCTCTAATTCGACTACTAGCACCTCCTGGGTGAAACGGATAAATGAGCATCCATCGCTCTCAAAGCGAGCGATGCCTTGCGACTTAAAGCATCGGCCACCACGTTGGCCTTTCCCGTGATAATCGATGCTGAGTTCATAGTCTTTCAACAACTCAAGCCAACGTCGTTGTCGCAGTTTAAATCTTTCGAGTCATCAAATATTTTAGACTCTTGTGGTCCGAATAAATATGACACCTTTCTCCAAACAAGTAATGCCGCCATATCTTCAAGGCGAACACTATGGTCTGCTAGTTCAAGGTCATGGGTCGGATAGTTTCTCTCATGCGGCTTTAGTTGTCTCGACGCGTAAGCCACAACTCGACCTTCTTGCATCAACACACAACCTAACCCAAGCAAGGATGCGCCATCAGATATGACAAACTCTTTACCGGACTCATTTGTACTAGCACTGGGGCCTCGGTTAAACAAGTTTTTAGTCGATCGAAACTTTCTTGACAAACGTTCGACCACTCAAACTCAACATCTTTTTGGAGTAGTTTCGTCATCGACGCAGACTATCATCGAAAAACCTTTCACAAATCGTCGATAGTATCCGGCAAGCCCCAAAAGCTCCTAACTTCGGTAACATTCCTTGGAGGTTTCCAATTGACTATGGTCGAAATTTTGTTCGGTCCACCCGACACCCGATCGCGGACACCACATGCCCCAAAAAACTAACCTCTTTCACCAAAATTCACATTTACCGAACTTTGCGTATAAGCGCTTATCTCGTAAGATTTGCAACACTAGCCTCGGTGTTCGGTTTCATCTCTCGAATTGACCTAAATGTCATCGATAAATACAACTACGAACCGATCCAAGTATGGTCTGAAAATTCTATTCATTAAATCCATAAACACCGCAGGGGCATCAGTGAGCCCAAACGGCATCACTAGGAACTCATAGTGACCATATCTCGTTCTGAAAGCGTCTTGGGTACGTCCGAATCTCGGATTCGCAATTGATAATAGCCCGATCTCAAATCTATTTTCGAGAACACCGAGGCCCCTTTAGTTGATCGAACAAGTCATCGATACGTGGCAACGGATATTTGTTCTTTATTGTCGCTTTATTAAGTCGACGATAATCGATGCACAATACCGGTTCCATCCTTCTTTTCACGAACAACACCGGCGCACCCAAGGCGAAAAACTCGGGTGAGCAAAACCTCTATCCACCAATTCTTGCAACTGAGCTTCCAACTCCTTTAATTCCGTTAATGCCATACGATACGGAGCTATCGAAATTGGAATGGTACCAGGTACCAATTCGATGCCAAATTCTACTTCCGAACGGTGGTAAGCGGCAATTCTTCGGGAAAACATCCGGTATTCACAAACCACGAGCACTGATTCGGGTTTCTTTTCTGATTCCTTGTCATCGAGCACGTACGCAAGGTACGCTTCGCCCCCTTTTCTTACATATTTCTGGGCCAACATCGCTGATATTACAGCTGGCAACTCCTTTAAGTCCGTAGACTCAACCCGTATTATCTTGTTATTCGAGCTCCTCAAATCGATAGTCTTGCTCTTTCAATTTACAACCGCATCGTGCATGGTCAACCAATCCAGACCAAGAATAACGTCGAACTCATCGAACGGCAAAAGCATCAAGTTCACGGAAAACAAGAACCTCGAACACTAGGGGACTTTTCTTGCACACTTTGTTGACAAGCACGTAATGACCCAAGGGTTTGACACCGAATTACAAACTCAAGAGACTCAATAGGAAAAGTCTTCTTTGGATGCTAAGGTTTCACATATATAAGATTGAGTAGAACCAGGTCAATCAAAGCAATCACATTAGTATTGAAAAGAGTGAAAGCACCGTAATGACATCCGGAGAGGCAGCATCCTCGGCGTGCAGATGGCATAAGTCCTCGCAGGAGCACGAGCCTCGGATCGATGGTAGCATCTCTAGATCCTCTCGACCGCCAACGACATTGCCCATATTTCTAGGTGGCCTACCTCGAGCAGCAGAGTACCCGAGTTTCCACTCGACTCACATTCATTCAAGCATCCTCGGGCAATCCTTCCTAAAGTGGTCGGCCGATCCACACTTATAGCGAGAGCGATCACGAAACCAACAGCTCCCGAATGCCATTTGCCACAATGTTGACACTCCGCCTCTCTCGGCGATCATTTCCACCATGGCGATCGAAGTGACTCGTGTGGTCACAGGGGTCGATCGCGTCCTCGTCTAGAAAAGCCCAAAGCGCCTCTAGACCGGTTCACATCATCTCGAAATCTCTTGATTGCTGTTGAAGAGACTTTCCGAGGACCTCTTCGAATTCTCCGGTTCCCATATCAGCTTTTTGTTTCTCCTTTCTAAGCTCTTCGACTTTACAAGCTCGCTCAACAAGTACTACGATCTCTCGTATTTCGAGAATGCCAACGAACATCCTTATATCATCATTCAGCCCATCCTCGGCGTTTACACATAATAGCTTCGGACGA
The DNA here is from genome assembly GCF_025698485.1 of Gossypium arboreum. NCBI lineage: Eukaryota > Viridiplantae > Streptophyta > Magnoliopsida > Malvales > Malvaceae > Gossypium > Gossypium arboreum. The sequence goes on from NC_069082.1 coordinate 16,704,970, forward strand.
AATGCATTCTCGCGTGTACGGCTAAGCCTCACAAACTTTCGTCAGTAGTCGTAACGGACATAGAACCTTGCTTAAGATCAAGGAATTCCCTCCGCTTTTGGTCGATGAATCTCGACTAATATACTTTTTTGAACTCGGTTAGAAAGAATTCCCAAGTCACTTGTTCTCTAGGCACCACGAAGTCGAGTACTCCACCAATAGTAGGTGGAATCACGTAGCAAGGAGATGGTACACTTTAAGCACTCATCGGTGTACAAGATAGCTCATCGAGCACCGGATAGTGTTGTCCAACCAAAATTCAGCTCGTTCGGCATCATCATCATCCGTAGCTTTAAATTCAGTGGCCCCATGTTTTCGAATCCTATCGATCGGGGCTTACTTGACCTTATTTGGTCAGATTACGGAGGTATTGTATGTGCGGGGTTGCATTTGTCGGGAATGGAGGTTGTGGGACAGCCGTGTTAGTTCGAATGTATTGATTAAACCATTCGCTCATCACACTATAAAAGGCTTGCCTAGCCTCATCATTCGGATTGCTGGCCATAGGTTGAGAGTCCGGCGCTGTCCCTTGTACGGAGCAGGCGCCACACTCTCCACATCATCAGCTATTGCTCGGTTGGGATCGGGATCCATTGCTATAAACAAACTCAAAGTCAAATTGTCGTAAATCACCACACTATCGATTCATCATTTAATGGCATGTATAGCTAGACCCCAAACACCTCACGGTAGTCCTAGAATCGACTAAACCGTGGCTCGATACCAATAAAATTGTAACACCCGAACCCGAGACCATCGCCGTGTCGGACACGAGGGGTTAGCAAGCCAAGTTCACTTGTTTTGCCCATCCATTGGACATTTCCAGTCAGGCTGGAAAAACTGCGTCACTGTCGCCTTAAAATCATATCTCGAGTTTCAAAACTCGGAAACTGGTTTCGTAAATTTTCCTGAATTTAGACTCATATATCCATCCATGGATTTATTTCTAGAATTTTGGTCGGGCCAATTGGTACAGTTTATTAGTTAAAGTCACCCATGTTACAGGGATCGACTGCTCTGACCTTCGCGCGGTATAACTTGAATATCTCTCTGTACAGGGCTTTAATGCTGGTGCCGTTTGTTTCAAATGAAACTAGACTCAAAATGGAATCTGTACATATAAGGTATGTCGCCTAATTCTTTCTGGATAATTTATAGTAAATTTTAAATTTGCGACAGGGAACCCAGAAACCATTCTGGCCCTGTCTCACAATAGCTTTAATATCTCTTAACCTGTAACTCCTATGACCATTTCGTTTCTTCCATAAGAAAATAGACTCATCAAGGTTCATTTACATAGCTTATTCACTATTTAATTCCATTCCTATGAATTTTGGTGATTTTTCACATTCACGCCACTGCAGCTGGCAGCATCTGTTTTAAGGTAGGTCTTACCTATTTGGTAGTCTCCATGAACCAACTAGTCTTGCCATACATAGGTTCATATATGATCATTTTAACCATGCCAATGGCTGATCATATGACCAACATTCCCATTTCAATCCATAGCCACATCATGACACCAAATATATACATACAAACCACAATTAGTCTAAGTTCATGCTTCCCTTTTCGAGCCATTTTCGCATGGCCGTACATACTTACATTACAACATATTTAACAAACAAGAGGTAGTCCTATACATGCCATCTCAAGTTCAACCAAAAATTTATACCAAAATGGAGGCTTGATAGTGTGGATGACTTCGACTTCAACGATCCCGAATCCGATTGCTATCGAGCGAAATCTAGAAAACTGAGAGCCAAAGCAATGAGTAAGCATTTTTATGCTTAGTAAGTCTCAAGGAATATAATCAACTCTAATTACAGCAATACATTCACATAGTTAAATGCATCATTTCATTAATGCACATTCACATAATCATACTTACTTCACCATCCCAACTCTTATGTTCATACACAAATAACGGCTTCATTAAGGCCGATAACTCGTTCCATCATAGGAGCGGATATTCACACGCTCTTACTCCTAGCGCAAAGCACACACCGCACTTACCTTGTCATTGGGAAATTTCACAAGTGCATTAGCTGAAATTTTCCAGCAAGCTTATAATTTTCAAATCACATACCTTCGAGTTTAACCGGATGTCGCTACTCGATCAATCGCCTTGGGACATAGCCCGGTTATGGTAACCCGCACCAAGGCCTACGGGACTTAACCCGGATATCACGATTTGCACAAATGCCTTGGTCTTAGCCGGATAGAATGACTCGCATACGAATGCCTTCGGTCTTAGCCCGGATGTAGCCACTAGCACAATTGCCTTCGGTCTTAACCGGTTATAATTTCCAGCATAATTGTCTTGGGGCTTAGCCGGATATCATTCAATTTCTCATGCACACATACATCAATAATCATTGGACATACATATTTCATTTTCGTTACTAAGGCTCAAACACAATTATAATCATTAGCATATTCGCCTTGGGACTTAGCCCGTGGAATTCAAATACTCATACACACATAATCAATAATCATACACATCCATATTTCATCTCACATAATTCAAGTAAGGTCACTTCTTGAGGACTTACCTCGGATGTTGTCGAACGGCTTTTACGGCTATTCGATTACTTTTCCTTCCCTTGTCCAATTGTGGCCCTCTTAGCTCTTGAGCTAATTCAAACAAATTCAATTTATCAAAACCTCATTGTGCTAGCTTATGGCGAATATGACAAGGAATTTAAATGGTCATATGGCCACCCTTTAGCTTGAATACACAATGGTCATGCACATTTTATACTACATCAAGCAATTCAATACAATTTATTCGAGCATCAAGGAAAAGCTAAGGCCTTCAATAGGCTACCCAAGGCCGAATATTCATGTACATGTTGAGGTCAATTTTGCACTTAATACCTCACAAAAACAGCATGCAATTTACTAATTAATGCTTTGCACATTGTGGCTCAAAACTTATAATATAGCATCAAGCACTTATATGTGTGCTAGGCCGAATTGTGCTTGCAATTTCACAAGCATTCTTCCACATTTTCTTCTTTAAACCAATATATTCATCACTTAGTTCATAACCAAACATAATGTGCAATCATATATATGCATATATGAGCATGGCCGAATTTTCAAGGTGTCCATAGCCATCCAAAACACAAATTTTTAACTAACATGCAAGAAGCATGAATCATGCTCAAGAATGCATCATGGCCGAATATGACAATCATGCTCCTTTTCAATTTCAATCATGATAAAACAAAGAGAAAACTCAAAATCTTACTCAAGAGTAGACAATCCATCATTGCATGCATCATCATCAAGCTTCACACTTAGCATGCAATGGCTTTATCACCATAACAACTTTGGCCAAATACCATTTCCATGGCTTAACAAAGATTTGAGCCATGGCTAACATGCACATCAAGTTAGCAACCAAAGCATGCATGAAACTCCTAACACAACCTCATACATACCTTAATCTTGATGCAAACTTAGCCAAATCTCCTTCTAGATCTCTTCCAAACCAAGCATGAAGCAAAAATCCTCCTTCTTCCTTAGTTTTGGCTCAAAGAAAGGATGAACAAAATTTTTTCTTTCCTTCTCTACAACTCACGGCAATGGGGGATTACCACACTCACACACATTTTTTTTTCATTTTTTATCACCCATACACCTTTGTTTATTATTTCACCCTAATGCACCAACAAAACATGTTTCATGACATGTTTAGCCCATCCTCCTTGTCATGGCCGGCCACCACCTATAAAGGGGAATTTGACATGCAAGTCCATTATTTTGCATGCATGCTTTAATTAGTCATCACACATTTCCCTATCATACTTTCAAAGTTCATTACTAAGTCCTTTCTTGTGGAATTCACCCTTATAACACTAAATCAATCATCATAAAATGTCATACATGAGCACACACATATTATAGGCATCAAAATAAATTTTTAATTATTTTTATGCCTCGGTTTTGTGGTCCCGAGACCACCTTCCGACTAGGGTCAATTTTGGGCTGTCACAAAAATAAAGAAAAAGAACAAGCTCGGTTTGGCCTTGTCCAAGCTTGATTAATGTTAGAATTTTTGTTTCGTTTTTGATAATTTCTACGTTTCTCTGATCGCTGCTTCGTGTTCTCCAAAATCCATGTCTGAATTTTTGTTTCTGTTAAAGATTTCATGAAATTCCATTGTTGATCTCATGAGTTTTGTGATGTTTTTGAATGAATTATGAAGGCTTGGTAGATGGTTCATAAATTTTGTCTTTGAGTTTTTGATGAAATTGAGCTATTTGGGTTAAATTGTGAAAATGAGGCTTAGAAGGACTAAATTGTGAAATAAACATGTTGTATGGGCTTATCTAGAAGCCATAAAAATATGGCTAGCCCCTGTTGCAAAGAAATTTTGCTTATTTGTGATTTTATGAAAAATGGACTAAATTGTCAAAGTGCGAAAATGTAAAGGCTAAAATGCAAAGTGCCCTAAATACGTGTATATGGATTAAATTGAATGAAATGAATTATTGAATGGTTGAATTTGTATTGCATTAGATTAAGAACAAAGAAAATCAGACTTAGATCGAGGAAAGTCTAAAATACTCGAATAGTCGACTCGTTCCGCACGAAATCCGTCTGAGGTAAGCCAAATTACAATTACATGTTAATTGAAATAAATTATGTACATATAAACTGTAATCTGTATTGGATGTCCTTGAGAGCCTGATAAATGGATTTTGAATAAATTTTGATAATATGATAGTATCCGGAAAGCTGTGTATGTTTCTAAAGAAAGGTTGACATCTGTCTGAGACAACATATAAGATCGTGTCTGGGACACAGGCCTCGATTGAGAATTACATATAAGACCATGTATGGGACATTGGCATCGTATCTGATTTTGTCTAAGACCCTATTTGGAATAGAGGCATCGATATTGAATTACATGTAAGACCACGTCTGGGACAACGGCATTGTACTTGATTATGAGCATCTGTATCGTTTCTGACCCGTCTGATTATAGGGTACGAAATCTGAGATTGAGTATATGAATTGTATAACCTATGCAGGTACATTTGTATCGTACTAAATTTTCTGAATATGAAAAACTCTGTCTATGTGAAATATGTATGGAAATGAAGCATGAAATATATGCAAACAAAGGAGCATGGCTAAGTTTATGAATTATTCTATTAAATGGTTATGAAGCTAGATGGTTGAATGGTACTTATATGCTTTAGTAATTATACCAATTGTATTTAGCTTACTAAGCTGTTTGTAGCTTACTCTGTGTGATTACTGTCTGTTTTACAGTTATCATGGCTACTAAAGGCTTGGGGATAGTCAAGGATCATCACCACACTATCGATCTCATTTTGGTACTTTTGAAAGTGTACATATTTTAAAGTATGGCATGTATAGGCTAGAAGGTCTATGTATATAAGTTTTGTTATCTATATATTATGCCATAGGAGTTGGCTAGCAAATGAAATGTTGTATATAGTTTTGGTATTTGGTTGATGGTGCGAAATGATGTATGGTTGTAGTGTTTTATGAGCTAATACGTTTTTGTTATAATGAAGCATTCTTTGAGCATGAAATTGGTTGAAAATTTTTTGTATGAATGTTGCTTAGCATTTCTTGTAGGTTTCACCCAAAGAGAAGTGGCAAATTGGCTTAAACCAAACCTGCATTGTGTCACACGGTCAAGGGACACAGGCGTGCCTTGTGGCTGTGTAAGAAAAATAGTATTCACCTAAAAATCACACAGCCTTGAAACGGGCGTGTCATATGGCCGTGGGCTAAAGTCAGTAGCTAGCTAAGTATCACACGACCATAGTACACGGGCGTGCCTATTGGCCATATGAAAAAGTCAGTATAGGATCTAGTTTTGGCACGGCTGGTTTACATGGGCGTGTCTAATGCCTGTGTGTGACACACTGCCTAGTCACACGGGCTTGTGGATTTGATAGTTTTGAAATATTTGTTAAGTTCTAAAAATTCTGAATAGGTTCGGTTTAGTTTCAGCCTTTCCTTAAATGTATGTTTAAGTCTTACAGACTATATTTGGAGATGATTGCTTATGAAATGATGTTAAATAATATATGTGATTCTGTCTTGGTCCAAAATGTTCTGTCTGTCTGGTAATGCCTCATAACCCTAATCTGATGTCGGTTACGGGTTAGGGGTGTTACAGTAAGACTCAGTAAGTATGCCCAAAAGTGTGTATCAACTGAGGCCATCATGTGTAAGAGGTTTGAGCATGGGTTAAATTAGGACATCCGATTGTTGGTTGGTAACCTAGAATGTTGCACTTTTAAGAGAGCTTGTAAGGCCGAGGAACTCGTTAAAGAGAAAAGAAATGTTGAGTTTGAGTCTCAAGATTTGAAGAAGAGACAGATGAGTAAGTCACTGCAGTATTCATTTAATAAACCAAGAGAGTTTAATACTTGATTGAGTGCATCAGTTGGGTACTGAAATAGAAATAAGCGTAAGCAATACTCGGTTTCGAAAGCTCAGACTACTTTGATTGCTAGTGTTGGTAACGCCTGATCGAGTAAACCGAAGTGTTCGCATTGTTATAGACATCACTTCGGTGAGTACCGAGCTAATGATGGAGCTTGTTTTAAGTGTGGTTCCCAAGATCATTTAATTAGAGATTGCCCCGAAATGGTTGATAAGGAAAGATTTTAGAGTGCAAGATCGGGCAGTGCTACGTCTAGAGGGAGACCCTAGAGAAATCTGGGAAATGGAGCTAGTAGTAAGAGTGCACTTAGAGTTCCAGCTGTGAGACCTGAGGAAGAGCACCTGCGAGGACTTATGCCATTCGTGCTCACGAAGAGGCTTCATCTCCTGATGTGATTACAGGTACTTTTTCTTTTTATGATACTTCTATTATTGCTTTGATTGATCCGGGATCTACCCACTCGTATGTTTGTTTGAAATTGGTATCTAGTATGAATATGTCTATTGAGTTTGCAGAATTTGTGATAAAAGTGCCAAACCCTCTAGCCAAGTATGTGTTAATTGATAAAGAATGTAAGAATTGCCCTTTAATGATTAGAGGTCATTGTTTTTCGACTAATCTTATGCTTTTGCCGTTTGATGAATTTGATACAATACTTACTATGGATTGGTTGACCATGCATGATGTAGTAGTAAACTGTGGAAGGAAATTCGTTGAATTGAAATATGAAAGTGGTAATATTCTTCGGGTTGAATCAGATAAATCAGATAGCTTGCCTGCAGTGATTTCTTCTTTGACTGCTCAGAAATGTATGAGAAAAGGTTGTGAAGCTTATCTTGCCTTTGTGTTGAATACAAAAGAGTCCAAGTTGAAAATTGAGTCGGTGCCAGTAGTATGTGAGTATCCGAATGTGTTTCCGGAAGAGTTTCTCGGATTACCTCCTATTAGAGAAGTTGAATTTGGTATTAAGTTAATTCATGGTACTACACCTATTTCGATTGCTCTGTATAGGATGGCTCCGATGGAATTAAAGGAGTTGAAAGTTCAATTACAAGTGTTAACGGATAAAGGTTTTACGAGACCTAGTTATTGTCTGTGGGGTGCACCGGTACTATTTGTGAAGAAGAAAGATGGTTCAATGAGACTGTGTATAGACTATCGACAGCTCAATAAGGTAACAATAAAGAACAAGTATCCCTTACCAAGGATCGATGATTTGTTTGACCAATTGAAGAGAGCGACAGTATTTTCAAATATAGACTTGAGGTCCGATTACTACCAGTTGAGAGTTAAGGAGCTAGATGTGCCAAAAACTACATTTCGGACAAGTTATGGACATTATGAATTTGTTATCAAGCCTTTTGGTTTAACGAATGATCCTGCTGTATTTATGAATTTGATGAACTGTATTTTTTAACCGTATTTGGATAAATTTGTTGTTGTTTTTATTGATGATATACTGATTTATTCTCATGATGAGACCGAGCATGCCGAGCACTTGAGAACAATTTTGCAAACTTTAAGAGACAAGTAGTTGTATGCTAAGTTTAGTAAAAGTAAATTTTGGCTTCAAAAAGTCAGATTTTTGGGGCACATTGTTTTGGGTGATGGTATTAAAGTTGACCCGAGTAAGATTACGAGTTAGTGATTGACTACCACCCAGGAAAGGTGAATATCGTCACCGATGCTTTGAGTAGGAAGTCGTTATTTACTTTGAGGGCTATGAACACTCAGTTGGCTTTATCAGATGATGATTCGATTCTAGCTGAGTTAAGAGCTAGACCAATGTTTCTCCAAGAGATTTATGAAGCTCAGAAAAATGACCGTAATTTGCAAGATAAGAGAGTTTAGTGTGAGTCGGGTATTGAATCAGATTTCAGATTGGTTCCGATGGATGCTTGATGTTTCGAGATAGGATTTGTGTCCCTAAAAATATCGAATTGATTTAGAAGATTTTGTGTGAGGCACATAGTAGTCGTTTGTCTGTTCATCCAGGCAGAACAAAGATGTATAATGACTCGAAGAAAATGTATTGGTGGTCGGGAATGAAAAGAGATATTTCTAAATTTTTATTGAGATGTCTGATTTGTCAGCAAGTAAAAGCTAAACACTGAGTACCTTCCAGTTTACTTTAGCTTGTGATGGCTCCCGAGTAGAAGTGGGACAGCATTACTATGGATTTTGTGACGGGTTTGCGTTTGAGACCAAGAAAGAAAGATGTTGTATGGGTTGTTGTAGATCAATTGAGAAAGTTAGCTTATTTTATACCGATACTACCAATTATTCACTTGATAAGTTAGTCGAATTGTATGTTTCTGAAATTGTGAGATTCCATGGAGTGCCTTTGTCGATTATATCAGATAGAGATCTGAGGTTCACTTTGCGGTTTTGGAAAAAGTTACAAGAAGCGTTGGGTACAAAATTGAAATTTAGTAATGCTTTCCATTCACAAACGGAAAATCAATCCAAAAGTGCAATTCAAATCCCTTAAGATATGTTACGGTGTTGTGTTCTTAAGTTCCAAAGTAGTTGGGAAAAGTATTTATAGTTGGTGGAATTTGGCTACAACAATATTTTCAGTCGAGTTTGAAAATGGCGCCTTATGAGGCATTGTATGGGCGTAAGTGAGAGAATTAGATTCATGGAGTTAATTTAGTCAGAGAAACCGAAGAAAAAGTAAAGGTAATTCATGATTTCTTGAAAGCTGCTTCGGATAGATAGAAATCCTACGCGGATTTGAAACAGAAAGAGATTGAGTTTCAAGTCGGTGATAAAGTATTCCTGAAAGTATTTCCACAGAAGAAAGTCCTTAGATTTGGCCAGAAGGGCAAGTTGAGTCCATGTTTTATTGGACCGTATGAAATTACAGAAAGGATAGGGCCGGTAACATATCGATTGGCTTTCCGTCTAGATTGGAAAGAACTCATGATGTGTTCCATATGTCTATGTTGCGCCGTTACCGATCAAACCTTTCACATTTGATTTCATCGACAGAAGTTGAGATTCGACCGGATATGACTCATGGCGAAGAGCTAGTAAAAATTTTGGCTCAGGAAGTCAAACAATTGACAAACAAAAGTATTGCCCTTGTGAAAGTATTATGGCAAAGACATGGCGTTGAAGAGGTTACATGGGAGACCGTGGAAAACATAAGAAACTGATACCTAAACCTTTTCACTGGTAAGATTTTTGGGGACGAAAATCCCTAAAGGGGGAGAGTTGTAACATCCCGAATTAGAGTCTAATCAGAACAGTAGTTTTGAGACCACAAATCTGAAGTAGAAATAATTATTTTATGATTATTTATGAGGTCTATGATATGATTGCATGCTTGTGTGAAAATTTCATGAAGAAATTTTATTAATAAAGTGCCCAATTTGACATTTAGGACTAAATTGAAAAGGTTGCAAAATGTGAGTTCTAGAAGCTTTAAGCATGAGATTGCCATGGATTATTAATTAGAGGTCTTTAAATAGCAATTTGCCCAATTTATATTTTTATGGGAAAAAGGGCATAAATAGGAAAAATTTGAAAGAAAGGCCTTAAGGGAATTTTTGTCATTTATTTAATAAAAGAATAAAAAGGGAAAAGTGAAACAAAAATCTTGTCCATCTTCTCCTACCTTAGCCAAAATTCTCAAAGAGCCATAACTAGGGTTTTGTTCATCCTTTCAAGATCAATAGTAAGTATATCCTAGCCCCTTTTTTAATGTTCTTTGTATTTTTGAAGTTGTTATCAACCGATATAGCTATTTATACCATTATTTTGATCTAGGGTTCGTATTCAAAAACTTACCCATGTGTGACAAGCATGTATTTTTATGTTTAATGGAGAAATATGAAAGTTTGATGTATGATAAACATATTTTACTAAGTGATTTTTTCATGAAAACACCTAAAAAGGACCTTTTTGTAAAATTTATAAAATAGGGGGTAAAAAGCTGTTATAAGTATGATATAGGTTCAGCTAGGCTTGGGTAACAAAGAAAATGAGTACATTTTATTTTACGAGCCTAGAGACTAAGTTGTAAATATGTGAAAAGTTAGTGATAAAAAGGTAATTTTGTCAAAGTATGAGTTATGGACTGAATTGAATAATGTGGTTATTAAACAAATGAAATTTGCTATTATAGCTCAAGAAAAACGGAGTCTAGACCTAAACCAGGAAAGAACAGAGTTGTGGACTAAATCGAATAGTTAGCCATATTTTGGGACCGAGGTAAGTTCATGTGTAAATAATTCAATATTATGTTATTATAAATCTATTACTTTGATATTGCATGAAATGTATATTGTCTCTATTAATTTGGTTATTGATGACTCGATGACGATCCGACAAAGGTTTGGTGCTTTGAAACCCCGGTTGAACCTTAGGAATAGTTAGGATACAAATGTTATGACATTAGGGTTATGTGTGATCCCATGTAAGACCATGTCTGGGACATGGCATTGGCACCGATATGTGATCCCATGTAAGACCATATATGGGATATGGCATTGGCATCTATATGTGATTTCTTGTAAGACCATGTTTGGGACATGGCATCGATATGAGACATCGTGTAAGACCATAATTGGGCTATCGGCATCGATATGTGATCCCATGTAAGACCATATTTGGGATATGACATTGCCATCTTACTATGTGTATGAGGTTTCCCGGGTATCCTTTAGTACTCCAAGTGGTTCAACAGGTAATTCAAAGATTATGTCAAAGAAATGAAAAGGTATGATCAAGTTGGAAGGGTACAGGTATGTACACAAAGCCCATAAATATTGAGATTATGAATCAATGAGAACTCGGTATGAAGTGAATGAATAAATCATGATTATGAGTTTATTTGTACACTATGTAAATGACATGATTTAAGATGTATCTATGACACTTGATGACATTGTGACAAACTATATTATGTTATCTGTATAATAATGCATGATTAATGTTGTTCATTATTTACATTCAAACTTACTAAGCTTTATGCTTACTCCTCTTTCTTTTCCAATTTCTTATAGTATTACCATGCTAGCTCAGGGATCGAAGGACATCAAAGCTCGATTCACACTATCAAACTGATCTTTTGGGTATAGTGAATTCAAGTATTTTGAGTATGGCATGTATAGGGCACTTGATCTTTTTGTTTATGTGTCATTAATTTAGCAAGCGTGTTGGCTTATAATGATTTGATGATTCATTTTGTATATGGCCATGAGATATGGTTCATATTGATTATTAGGTTGTAAACCTAATTATTTATGCATGCATGTGTCAAAGTCTTGATGATAATGGATGGTGTTATATGGCATACAAGTATGATGAATGGATGATGACAGATTGGTATGGCTATGATCATGGTTTAAATGTGTGAATTGAGAGTAGATTAATAATGTTGATTGGATATGAAATTGGTAAGTAAGCTTGTTAATTTGAGTATGTGTCATATTAATTTGGCCAAATGTGTTGGCTTATAATGATTTGATGATTCATTTTGTATATGGCCATGAGATATGGTTCATATTGACTATTGGGTTGTAAACCTAATTATTTATGCATGCATGTGTCAAAGTCTTGATGATAATGGATGGTGTTATATGGCATACAAGTATGATGAATGGATGATGAAAAATTGGTATGGCTATGATCATAGTTTAAATGTGTGAACTGAAAGTAGATTAATAATGTTGATTGGATATGAAATTGGTGTGGAGTGCCTTAAGTAAGCTTGTTCATTTGAGTATGTGAAATGGTGACTTTACATGGGCATGAATTAGTCTTGATTAGGAATGATTGATTGTCAAAATGTGACATGTTCTGTGCCATGAAATATGTCTAAGTATATGAGTGTCTAAGGGTGGCAAAGGGCTTGGAAAATAGCCTTATAGTTGTCCACACTGGTAGACACACGGGCATGTGTGTAGGTCGTGTGTGACACATGGTCAGCCCCATGGGCGTGTGTGACACACGGTCAGCCCCATGGGTGTGTGACCTGACCGTGTGTCCTCCGTATCTAATTAGGCAAAATAGAATGCCCAGTAGTAAACATATGAGCAGAGACATAGCCATGTATCTTAGCCGTGTAAAAGACACAGCCTCAGGACATGGGCGTGTGCCCTGGCTGTGTGAAGTCTGCACTGGATTTTTGGAATTTAATTCGCGACACGGTCTAAGCACACGGGCATGTGACTCGACCGTGTGACCCTATTTAGTTGATGACGTCATAAACAGAGAGTTACACGGACGTGTCCCAAGCCATATAGGCGTTTGTGATCACACGGCCTACCCACACAGGCATGTGTCCCTCCAAAATGAGAAAATTTTCTAAGTGTCACAAAAGTTCTGAAAGTCCTCAGTTTAGTCCCAAACCACACCCCATGTACGTGTTGGGCCTCCTAGGCCTATATAAGGGACAATATGCTTATGTATGAATGGTTTTAAATTGAGCAAAATTTTATGGCCCGGTTTTGTATGAATGTTTATGTTTGAGTCCGGTAATGCCTCGGACCCTATCCCGGTGACGGATACGGGTAAGGGGTGTTACATGTATTTAGGTTTTGTTGTATCATGAGCTTTCATCTAACTTGTGTAGTCGTAATGTCTTGCTAGAGGCCACTTATGACTTGTAGGACCAAATATGATTTGGGCGTAGTGCCAACTTTAACTGAACCTATAGGGTCACATGTTAAGAAGGAACAAGAATGGTTAAGTTTATCGCTCTCTTTAAGTAATTAAAATGATAATATTATTTTAAATTACGAATAATAATCGATTATTATTTTGATTGAATTTAATTTTGGAAATTTAAATTCATAGTAAAAATGATAACAAATAGTAATTTTGTTTCTATTTCTGTCAAATTCGAAATAATAATAAACCGATAAAAATGGGATTTGATATATTCCTTATTAGATAAAGGAATACAATTTAGTTATTCTTTAAAAGAGTTTTAGATTAAATAATAATAATTATTTAAAAGAGTTTTAGGTAAATAATAATTAAAAGCAATTTCATTATTATTTAAAAAGTTTAAAAAGATAATTAAATAGAATTTAAATTATTATTTAAAAGATTTTTAAAATTCAAGATAAAATCTAATTTTACTTTTCAGATAATGAAAGAGATTTTAAATTGTTTAAAAGAGTTTTAAATATATATACAACTTGAAATCTAGTTTTCTTGAACCCTATATATGTGATATATGTACACTTCTCTAGTAACAAAAGCTTTTGGCTATCCGCTGTTTGAGAGAATAAGTCAAAAATGTTTTGAGAAAATGCAGTTGGAACTAGCATTCCATTCCAACCGTTCGTCATTTGTTCAAGTGTGGATACTTGTAGAGGGTATCCTCGATTGTGTTTTGAACGCAATACGGTAAGCCCACAAAGCTTCATCTAGTATGGATGACCAATCCTTGCGAGTTGGGTTCACCACTTACTCCAAAATTTGCTTAATTCCTCTATTAAAAACTTTAGCTTATCCCTTTTTTAGGGATTATATTTCGTGAAAATCTGATGTTTCACTCCATACCTATGCAAGGCATTAGCAATGAATTTGTAATCAAAATGAGAGCCTTTGTCATTGATAAGTCCACAAGCTGTACTAAAACTTGTGAAGATATTTTTGTGCAAGAACTTCATCACCAAATTGGCATCATTAGTAGGGAGAGCTACAGCTTCAACCCACTTTGATACATATTCAACTACCACAAGTATATATAAATTTCCCAAGAGGGTGGAAATTGACCCATAAAGTCTAGTCCCCACACATCAAACAACTCAGTCTCTTGGATATTTTACAGTGGCATTTCATGCCTCCTAGAGAGGTTGCTCGTCCTTTGACAATGGTCTCATGCCTGGTAAAAGTCATGAGCATCCTTGAACATGCTTGGCCAATAAAAGCCAAATTAGAGAACCTTGGTAGCAGTTCTCATTCCTCCAAAATGTCCTCCGGAAGGAGCTGAATGACAATGTTGCAAAATGTTTTCGATTTTGGCATTAGGGACATATCTCTTAATTATTTGCTTAGCATAATGTTTGAATAATGCTCATCCTAATAATAGTGTCTAGGATCGTGAATAAATTTCCTTCTTCTGTGGCTATTGAGATCAGGGGGCATCAACTTACTCAGTAAGAAGTTCAAGATATCAGCATACCAAAGTAGTGCCATGGCAACTAACAATTGCTCGTCTGGGAAGTTTTCCTTAATGATTTGAATATTGCCATCTTCAAGTCCAGCTTCCAATCTCGACAAGTGATTAGCCACTTGATTCTTAGTCCATTTTCTATATCAAATTTCATCAGCAAAAGTATCAACTGGATCAACCTTGGCTTGACATCTTTTTTAGTCACCAAATACTTAATAGCAGAGTGGTCTGCATAAACTGTGACCTTGGTACCAGCTAAATAATATCTAAATTCATCAAACGTGAATGCCACAAACAATAACTCTTTTTCAATGGTGGTGTAGTTCAGTTGCGCGTCTGTCAAGGTCCTACTTGCGTAATATATAGCATGAAATACTTTGTTTTTCCTTTGCCCCAACACTGCACCTACAGCAAAGTCACTGGCATCACACATATGTTCAAATGGCTATGTCCACTCTAGTGGTATTACAATCGGTGTTGTCACCTATTGCTTCTTCCATTCTTCAAATGCTTGCAAGCAAGGTTTATCAAAATTGAAGGGTCTATTATGCTGTAACAAAGCATACAGAGGTTGGATATCTTTGAAAAATATTTAATAAATCTTTTATAAAATCTTGCGTAGCCTAAGAAACTCTTAATAACTTTTACAATGGTAGGAGGCGACAATTTTTTGATCACCTCAATTTTGGCTTTGTCAACTGCAATCCCTTGCTGTGATATTTTATGTCCGAGAAAAATTCCTTCACAAACCATAAATTTGTAATTTTCCCAATTTAAAACAAGATTTGTTTCTTTACAGTGAGAAAGAACCAATTCTAAGTTCTTTAAGCAGCTCTCGAAGGTACTGCCAAACATAGATACATTATCCATGAAAACATCCAAAAAGGTTTCCACCATGTCTGAGAATATTGCCATTATGCAATGCTGAAATGTTGCTGGGGCAGTACACAACCAAATGGCATTCGTCTAAACGCAAAAGTTCCTTATGGACATGTGAAAGTATTCTTTTCATAGTCACTAGGAGCTATGGCAATATGATTATACCTTGAATACCTATCCAAGAAATAGTAGAAGGCTATCCTAGCTAATTTATCCAACATTTTACAGATGAACAACAAGGGAAAATGGTTCTTCTTAGTTGCCCTGTTAAGCTTGCGATAGTCCATGCATACTCTCCATCCCATAACAATACGAGTTAGTATGAGCTCATTATTAGTATTGCTAACTACTGTGACACCTTCTTTCTTGGGTACACATTGTACAGGGCTCACCCATAAACTATCTAAAATAGGGTATATAATTCCAGCATCGAGCCACTTGAGGATCTCTTTCTTTACAACTTCCTTCATGGTTGGGTTTAACCTTCTCTATTGTTTGATAGAATTGTTATGGCAATCTTCCAACAAAATCTTATGCATGCAGATAGCAAGGTTGATTTCCTTGATGTAAGCAATTGTCCATCCCAACGCCTTCTTATATCTCCTAAAAACATCTAGCAACTTGACCTCTTGATCAAGTGTTAATTCTACAGATATAACTACTGCCAGAGTGTTGTTGTGTGACAGCCCTAAATTGACCCTAGTCGGAAAGTGGTTTCGGGACCGCTAAACCGAGTCACCGAAGTATTTGAATATGATATTTATTGTCTAAAATATGTGAATATGAATGTGTGAAAGTTTTAAGCTTCGATTTAGTCGATTGCATGTGAATTTAATTAATAGGACTTATGTGTGACACTTTTAAAAGGTGATAGGTTAATCTATAAGGACCTATTAATGCATGTTATAAAAATGATTGGTTTTGCATGTCAAATTTCCATTTATAATAAGTAGTGGCCGGCCATGGTATGGGTCATTGATGATAATATGTATTTTCTATTAGCATTATTAGTTTACAAAATAAAATAAGTAATTAAGAATAATAAAACATGTGGTAAATGGGAGGAGAAACCAAAGTTTTCATCTTTGCTCCTCATTGCCGTGACTAGGAGAGAATAAGCTTGGAAAAATTCAGCTATGGTGGTTAGCTAAATCAAGGTAAGTTCAAGGATGATTCTTGGATTTCTAGCATTTTATTTGAGTTAGTCATTAAGCTCCTTGCTTAGCCCATGTCCAAATTTTGAATCTTGTTGGTAACATGAGTAATCAGTTAAGAGAAAATGTTCAAGAAATGGTTGTTGTTCATGTTATTTGGATGAAAAGAAAAAATTGGTAGTTAGGTGAAGTAGAGTCTAACAAATGAGCACATATGTGCATTAGTTGCTAGATGGAGAAAAATCAGCTAGCAAGTTGAGTACTAAGGCCGAATATGATTTTGGATATTATTGGGCAATGTATGTGTTTTGAATTAATGGAATGGAGAGGATGCTTTAATTGTGTTATGAACAATTATATGTTAAATTAAGGTTTGCTAAGCTAGCTATTAAGGTGAAGTGCAAATGTTAGTATTTGATTGCTAGTGTATATATGTGTAATAGCCGAAATAAAGATGCTTGATGTCATGAATAAATGTTGTTTATATGTTTGGGAATTGAGTAAAAATTTGATGTTTAATCACTTAAGGATTCGGCATTGTTTAAGATAATTTACTTAAAATGTGATTTTGAATGTTATGAGTATTGGGATGTAAGTATATGTGTGTGCTTGGTCATAGGAGTTTGCTATGAAAGTTTGTTTGGTTGAGTGATGAATGGCCGAATGAACTATAGGCTAGGGTGGATAAATTTTTGTACATAAGTAGTGTGTGTGACTATTGGTTAATGAATATTCGGCATTATGGGGTTTATGAGTAAATGGCATAATATATATATATATATGTGTGTGTGTGTGAATATGTGGTAGTGCATAAAACAAGAAATCGATTAAATTGGGATGGTCACTCATAGGTATATTCGGCTTGTAGTTTTATAAATGTGATATGGGTATTTTGTTTGTAAATGAGTAGTAAATATGTTAAGAATGGTTCTAAAATGTATATGGATGCCGTGTGATTGTGTTTGATTGGGAAGTAAATTGTTTGATTTAGCTCAAGAGCTTAGAGGATCAAAGTTGGATAAGGAAAGGAAAAAGTGATCGAATAGCCGTTGAAATCGTTTGACAACATCCGAGGTAAGTTTTGAGTAATGAAACTTAGTTTATGATTTGATTAAGTCATGACATATAAGCATAACAAATAAACGGTGATATAATGATTCTACTTGAATTGTATATTGAGGTGATTAGTTTATACCTATGATGGGTAGCCGAATGTGTATAGAGATCATGTTATAAAGCAAATCAAAATCATGCTCTTTGTATGTGGCTATTGAGCCGAAAATGGTAATGGTTGATAAGCGTCTTGTGTTTGAATTCTAGTTATGATAATGAAATATGGATGTGTCATGATTTATTGGTATATGTACTTGATTATTCGGATGATATCCGAGCTAAGTCCCGAAGGCATTTGTGCAAGTTACTATATCCGGGCTAAGTCCCGAAGGCATTTGTGCCAGTGACTATATCCGGGCTAAGACCCGAAGGCATTTGTGCGAGTTGCTATATCCGGCTAAATCCCGAAGATACTTGGGTTTGGAAGCGAGCGATCTTGCTGTAATAATTTCAATTAATACGCTCATAAAATACAAACGATAAGGTATGTTTCAGATATGCATCGGAAAGGTTGATTCCTTTCAAATAGTACTCGCTCAATTGATTAACGAGCTTAGGCCTCTAGTTAGGTTTGATACCACGTGTATGAATATATTGGTTGAAGCGTGAAGAAATTATGATTTTGAGAATGTGCATATATGAAATTATTCATTTAGTCATATGAACGCTATACTTTAGTCGTAAATAATTTCGTTACTCAAAACTTACTAAGCATTAAATGCTTATTCCGTTTCTTTAATCTCTCTTTTATAGATTTTTGTTCGTCACCTATCGGACTCGGGATTTTCAAGTCAAGTCATCCACACTATCTAAGCCCTTTTGGTACTCTTTTAGTTAAACGTTGATAATGGCATGTATAGGACTAACATTTGTTGTTAATCAAGTACCTTTGGTAATGTGTATATATTCGGATAGCCATGCGAAAATAGCTTAAATATTTTGAGCATAGTATTAAAATCATTTTGCATATATATGGATATTGAGTGGTGTGGAAATGCTTGGCAATGATTAGCCATTGGAATGGTTAATCACGATCATATTTGGTGCTATGTATGTCAAATGGCTAGTTGAATCATGGAAACTATGAAATAGGTGAAATTTACCTTAAAATAGATGCTGACAGCAGCAGTGATGTGAGTTTGAAAATTCACTAAAAATAGTAGGAATGTAATTAAATAATGAATAAATCATGTAATCGAACCTTGGTGAGTCTATTTTCATATGGAAGAAGAGAAACGACCATATGAGCCGTATTTTATGAGATGTTTAAGTTTTCGTGAAACAGGGCCAGAACAGTTACTGGATCCCCTGTTCTGACTTTGGAAATTTACCATAAATTAACCAAAAATAACTAGAAGTCATGCTTTATATGTGCAGATTCATTTTTGAGTATAGTTTCATTAGAAAAAAACGGCATATGTTTTGAAGCCCTGTAGAGGGAGATATCTAAGTCGTAATGTATGAAGGTCAGAGTAGTCAAACCCTGAAACAGGGGAGACTTTAACTAATAAACTGTACTAATTGGCCTGACCAAAAATTCTAGAAAAAAATATGTAGATGGATATATGAGTCTAGTTTCAGGGAAAATTTATGGAATCAGTTTTTGAGTTTTGGAACTCGAGATATGATTTTTAAGGTGACAGTGACGCAGTTAGCCAGCTTGTCTGGAAATTTTAAAATGAACGGTGTAAATAAATGAATTAAGTTCGTTAACACCTCGTGTTCGACTCCGGCAACGGTCTCGGGTGCGGGGCGTTACATGTTGTCTCACAAGTAGGCATACTTTAAATGCAACAGCAAATGGTTTAACTCCAGTGTGGGAGGTTCTTCTATAGAAAATTTAGGAGGTTTAAAAGAACGATATTATAAATTCAAGGATTCAAACTTCTTTCCTGGTCTATCCATCAATTGCTTGGTCTCCATGATTTCATCGAGTTCTACAAGTGTTTCTGCTTCCCTTAGCTCAGATAGATCTTCATCATCAAACTTAACATGAAATTTTTTTGCAAACTACTCCTCCATTATTGTTTCGATCAACCCAATAGCATGACACTCCTCATTTTCATTTGCATATTTCAAGGCATCGAATACATTGAAAGTAATTTGCTGATCGTTTACCTTCATTGTTAACTCGCCTTTTTGAATATCAGGTAACATTCTACCTATAGCAAGAAAAGGTCTTCCAAGAAAAATCGACACATGTTTTTTAGGCTCATATTCTAAAATAATAAAATTAGCTTGAAAAATAAATTTATCTACTCTTACCAGTCCGTCTTTAATTTTACCTTCCAGATGTGTGTAAGATCAATCAAGTAGCTGCAACGTAACTTTGTTGGGTCTTGCCTTCCCAATTCCTAGCTTCTTAAAGATAGACATAGGCATTAAATTTTTACTTACTCCTAAATCACATAATTCCTTACCAACATAATGATTTCTAATTGAACAAGGGATAGTAAAACTCCCTAGGTCATTCAACTTTTGGGGCAATTATTCATCAACATCAGCATGCACCCTTCAATGAGAGTAATAGTTTCAAATTCCCCCAATTGTCACTTCATTGATAATATGTCCTTCACATATTTTATGTAATTGGGCATTTGCTCCAAAACTTCCACCAAAATTATGTTGATATTAAGTTGCTTCAGGACATCCAAAAATCTCTTAAACTGAATATCTTGCTTGGAATTCTAGAACCACTAAGGAAAAGGTGGCGATGCCCTGCCTTCAAACTGCTGATATTATTTTGCTATGACATTCAGTTTGGCCATATGATCTGATTATGTTGCAACATTCTTATTTTTGGCCTTTTTAGATGTAGGTTGCTTTTCATATGGTTTTGCAATCTATCCTTCAATCTTCCTCTTCAATAGTGGTATCCCTAACAACTTCATTCAACTAAGTACCACTTCTGAGAGTGATGGCCATGCAATACTCCTTTCCTTGTGATCTCGCATTCTTAGTATCGCTTGGCAATGCTCCTTGAGGTCTGGAATTTAGAGCATTGGCCATTTATCCCACTTGATTTTCCTAGGCTCTTAAGGATGCAACTTGACTCTCACATCTGTCACACAAGCAACTCGGGTTTAATCCCCAGCAATGGCGTAAAAACTTGTTGCATGTGAATATAGTACACGAAATATGCAAGTATACACGTCGAATCAAGCAATATAATGATAAGTAAGATCATCTCCAAATGGATCAGTTAGGATTAATTTGGTTACATTACTACTATAAAGTGTATGAATTATGTTTTGTCAAAACAATGATACAAATGTAATGATAATTAAAATGATGTTGATGTATGCAAAATGTAACAAAAAAAATATAAAAAATACTATTGCAAAGTTATCAAGGCAAGAATGAGAGGATCAAATCTATTGAATGAGAAGGTTGAGATTACTAAGAATCTACCCTTATAAACCAAAAATGCCTCAGCAAACTCTTAACCATTTTATTGCACAGAACGGATCTAAGATAGCCTACTTCTTTTGAGAGTAGGACCTCAGGTTACCCCACCTATAGTGATATATGTCTATAGGCCTTAGATGTCATTCCCAACACTGATTTCTCTTTGTTTTGTACAAACGCTGCTCTATTTCTAGAAATTGCTATGGGAATTCTGTCGAACAACCACTTGTATCATTCAATTTCAATCCAACTAACTTAACCATTTCAGAATTAGATTATGTTTATAAGTATACTAAACATTCATATATGTCTAGAGTCTACATGCAAGCAGTTCAAGAAGAACAAATTGAATGAAATAGTAAAATTGATCAGATCAAAGCTTCAACACTAATGGAAAATTAGAGTGTAAACCCAACCTAATGAGATTTAGCTCATGTGTTGATTAATCAAATCCAAATTCAAAATAGCATTCAACTCCTTAAACATTTAATTGAACAAAGAAGTAATGTAAAATAAAATAAGGAAGAACTTTAGGAAGCACGCTTTCACTGATCCAGCCCTCAACTATAGCATTGCAATGTTTCGCAAAGAGCTAGTTGTCTACACTCATCCTTTTCCTCGTGTTCTGCTCTGCTTTTCAGCTATGCTGCTACCCTCTATTTTTGCCTCAAGATCCTTCCTCTGAGAAAGGCTTGTTTTTTTCTTTCTTTTCTCTTTTAGATCTTCTTTATTTTTTATACGGTTAGATCCCCTTCTCAACATACAATTTTTCCTCCCCTTTTTAGATAGATCTTTCTAGTACAAGTAAAGCTGGCTGAGAGTGGAACGAATTGAGTGCTAACTCGGAGTCTTCCTGGAATTGTCATGGCATTAATGTTGGCAATCTGTCCAACCTTTTTCCATGAAAAAAGTTCACTCCTTCATTTCTTTTCCTCATTCTACACCTGTCATTCAACCACAAACAAATTCTTCCACCCACAAGTAAAAGTAACATAAAAACATTTAAGACAACCCAGACTTCACGATGCAATGTTCTAAAAATACTAATACAATATCCTAAAATACAAATACATCTACTTAAGCGAAAATAATTAACCAAGTTTAGAGGCCTGAAATATAACTTTTTTAGGAGTTATCAGCACTCAACCGACCACATCAGGTTCTATATGAGTAAGAGAGCAGATGAGTAAGGTTCTATATGCTTCGGTGGTTGGAAGCTATATGCATGTGATGCTTCGCACATGCCTAGATTTTTATTTTAACAGTAGGAATGGTTAGTCGATATCAAAAGAATCTTGGTATCAGGCATTAGCAAGCTCTAAAGCATATATTAAAGTATCCTAAAAGAACCAGGGATTATATACTTGTTTATTTTGGGGATAACCTTACTCTTATTGGATATATAGACTTAGAATTCCAAACCTATAAAGGTTAAAGGAAATCAACATCGAGAAATGTATTCGTTCTAGGCCATGGAGCCATAGTATGGAGAAATGTAAAACAAACTTACACTGCTGACTCTACTATAGAGGCTGAGTATATGGATGCTTCTAAGACAGCGAAATAAGCAATATTGCTTTGAAAGTTCTTAACCGATCTTGAAGTCATTCATAGTGTGGGAAAAACTATAACACTGTATTGTGATAACAGTGCTACAATAGCTAATACCAAGGAAATGAGAAGCCACAAGAGTACGAAGCACATTGATCGAAAGTATCACTTGATCCGAGAGGCAGTAGCTAAAAGAATTATAGATGCGGTGAAAGTAGCTTCTGAAGTTAACCTTGCAGATTCTTTTACATAGAATCTTGTAACTAGGAGTTTTAACAAACACATCGTGGATATGGGAATGTGAAACTGACACATTTACTTCTTTAGGGCAAGTGGGAGATTGTTGGGAAATATGTCCATATTGTAGTAAACATGTAATTGTTTTCTATGTATTTGAATGATGAAAAATTAAATTTCACATTTCACTGTTATGTCTTTTGTATTTTTGTATTTCATATTTTACATGCATAGTAAAATTGTGATAAGAAAATATTAGCTCATTGATTGTATCAGTTCAAACTGATGATAAGTGGCACTGTAAGAACGTTTACATTGCGAGAAAGATAACTTACTTTAGTAGATAATCTAAACGAGTCTGCAATCCCGTAAAAGAATCAAAGTGAGCATTTGATTCAAATACTGGGAAGGATTATTTTGTCGCCTACAATTCCAATTGAGGAAATGACTAGTCTTGGCTATTAGAGTAATTGACTCCACGAGTAGAGACATAGATATATTCATTGGCAGAATAATACATTGGACTGGACCCAAGATGAATTAATTTTGAATCCATTTGGTAATTAATTTACTTCTGACATTCATGGTGTGGTTTACCTATATACTGAGTTAGTCTCTGGCCATGCATATGTAGCTTATGTGCTTTGATATAAGTGGAGGCTTATGTTCTAAAGATGATCGAGCCGATAACCAATATGTTGGGTACATGACTTGTGTATGGCATGTATTTACTAGCAATAGTGGAATTCATAGCTAAATTAAAGAGTTAACGATATCCTCTTATTGTCATTATGTGGATTGATAAATATGGAACGTGGCTACAGGTTGCTTATTCTTGAGTGAGCAAATTAACACATTCATTTGTTGACAATGGTCATATTAATTATTAAGAAGACACAATGGTGACAATGAAAAAAAAATAGGATTGTATTGAGTGACGGATTTAACTTAAAGGAATCAATGATATCATGAGGGTAACACATACATGACGAGGTCATTGGACAAAGCAGGTGGATGAATTGCTTTCTTAAAGAGAATACAATAAGGAGTTTCCAATCATGGTTCTTCTTGTGGATTGACTCCGTGATTAATTAATTGTGTAACACCCCAAACCTGGTCTAGACATTATTTTCGAATCTTGAAAGTCACATTAAAAACCATTGAAAACATTTACTTGTTAAAAATAACTAGGTTTTAGTAATTTTTACAAAAAAAAAGCTCTAAATTTTATAAATCAAGTAACTTTTTATTTGAAATACACTTATTGAAACTCAAGTACTTGAAAAGTATCAGTATTATATTGAAACCTTGTTTGAAATTATAACATGAAGAACTTGCAATATTTTTAATTATTTCTTCAAAAAGATGTTAGTAAAAATCTTTCACAGTGGACTTTTGAAAAGACTTAGAAAAATCACAAAGGTTGTTTAAAATCAAGTAAAAATCGTAAATAATTTAAATAAACTCAACAATTCCAAAATACTTGTAAATCAATCAAACATGCATGCACGTCAATTTAACGTTATAAAGTAAAACAACCAAATAAAAAGTCCAATTGTCCCAAATCCAAAATAACTTCCCAAAAATTTTTTAATCCATTTATTAGAAATTCATCTGAGAAGCTCCTTCGAATGCTGAATCCAAGCCTTAAGTCCGTGAACCACTTAAAAGGTTATGAAACTAAAGATGTGAGCTTTTAAGCTCAATGTGAGTCTTATAACAAATTAAATAACAATAAGCACATAGTTATCATACAACATAATCAATTTTATGCATGTGACCAAGGTAGTGTAATTTTTGTAAAACAATTACGTAATTTAAAAAACAAAACATGCCACACATCACTGCTACACTCTAAAAAGAGTTTTACAAAACTCATCCATCCAGAAACTCAAATATATGTGGTTGAAGTGACCAAAATTTGCAGACAAGTTGCCATGTAGGTTGTGGATAAACCACCATGTAGGTTGTGGAAGAAGCCACCAATATTTGCAGACAAGCTATTCTGTAGGTTGTGGATAAACCACAAAATTTGCAAACAAACTGTCATGTAAGTTGTGGACGAAGCCACCAATTCTTCCTCCTTATAGTGTGATATGGTCACAATAATCATATATATACATATTTTTTTCATTTCGATATATCAATTGTCACATTGGGCATGTTGAAACGTGAAAATCAAATTTCTCAATATATCATGTAGGGCATGTTTAACATGCATTCCACGTATTGTTTCAAGATATCAAAATATCATAATTTATTTGTCATATAGAATCAATTATACCAATATATCACATAACATGAGAATGCGAATAACATATGTTTCAAACAACGAAAATCATAACCACACAACTTATTTTTCATAGGTTAGTTAGATTGGGTTACTTACTTGGTATAATACACATCGATGGGTTTTGTCTCCCTTTTCGGAATACTTTAAGTATTTGCATAAAGCATGATCCAAATAATAATATTTGTTTGAACATTAAAATTAATGTATATTTATTTTCAATTAGATTAGACCCACCCTTGATAGTAGATCTAATGCGAGACACCACTTTAAAGAACACCCACACTCATATCTTAACCAATGGAATATTGATTTGTTATCAAATTGTTTTTCCATTAAAAATGTCTTTTTAAACATATTATGAAATTAGTCACTTAAACTAAATCATCTGTTTCGAACTTACTCTCGTAAATAATCGTTCAAAAAGATAATTTCATTTTTAAAATTAGGACCTTTTTGATATGGTATCAATCAACCCTTTATCAAAAGTAGAATACGATGTTAATACACGAAGGAAAATACAACATGATCTTTTATACACATTCGACCTAAAGAAAAAACTAGGGAAGAAATAGGGGTCTTCATTCAACTACCATACTTACTCTAACTCGTTCGAATCAAAAGGATTGATGGGTCACTCAGTCCCGAATCAGATGGGAAACAGAGTCTAGAGAAAATAGCCACTTGAAAAAGTGAGTCACTAAGTACAACCTTTTAAAAGAATAAATTAAAAACTATTTGAATTAGATGATTTAGAGTTTTTTATTACTATAGGAACAATGGAGATCGAAAAGTGGTGAAGAAAAGAGAAAGAATCACCGAAGCTGGTGGAGGAAGTCCGACGAGAAATCGATCAAAGAGGAGGAAAGGTAAGGTTATGGCACTTGAGAGAAGGAGGAGAATATTTAAATAAAAAGAAGAAAAATATTAATACAGAAATGAAGATAAGAAGATGGTAGAATTGGTGGTGGTGAAAGGTGGTGGCCACGGTGGTGATTAGTGATACAAGGGGCGGTGTCGGAGCAAAATAACAGAGAGAAGCGGTGGCAAGGAGGAGGTATAGTGGTGTGATATGGTGCTTTTAGGGAAAGAAATGGAGGAAGAGAGAATGAAAAATAATGCAAAGGTGGTGGGTGTTGGCTAAAGTAAAAGAAAAAAGGAGGAGCAATGGAGGGGGACGATAATAAATAGGAAAATAATGAAAAAATGGAACAAAAGGGTGTTATTCAACTTGCATAGGTTCAATGAACATCACACAAGGTAAGGGTGGAGAGAAAGGTATGTTGAAGGGACAAAGGAGCAAAATAGGGATCATGTTTGTAAAAATAAAGCAAGTTGACTTGACAAGAATGAAAAAAAATCCTCTCCTTGCATGGTAACTTGTATAGATGACAATAGGAGGTTGGCACATGCTAAAATTGGATAAAAAAATATGGAGAATTGTTGGAACACCGGTACAAGTGAGAAGGGTATGAACGATTACCTTTAATTGTCTAGAAAACGAAAGAAAACTATTGTGAAATTGATTATGCAATTGTATGTCGATTCCAAGCTGCTATGAAAAAGTTTTGACTTCTAAAATAATACACTCATCGTGTGTAACACTCTTCACCCGTATTCATTGCCGAAATAGGGTTACAAAGCATTACCAGACTTATTTCACAAATAAACATACATTTCTCATACATTTTTCCATTTCAAATATAAAACATTCACAATCATTCATAACGTCCCTAATATGAGCCTATGAGACCCAAAACATGCTTTAGAAGTGGTTTGGGACTAAACCGATATTTCAAGAAATTCTTGGAACACTTAGAAAATTTTACAAAATACAAGGGACATATGCCCCTCCAAAGACACGCTCGTGTCACCAGCCGTGTGGACATTCGAAATGGGATCAAATGGCCGTGTTTCAGCCCGTGTTCGACCCCGTGTAACTCCCTGACTTAGATCACAAGGGTAACCATACGCCAGTGTGACCAGCCCGTGTGCCCTTCGAAATGGCCTCACACGTCCGTGTGCTCGTCCGTGCGCTAGACCGTGTCAAACCTATATGGTATACTGACTTATGCCACAGGCCAAGTCACATGCTCATGTGTTGGGCCGTGTCTCTGCTCGTGCGGATAAAAATAGGCTATTTACCAAGCCATCTTTCTCACCCAAATTACAATCACCTACACCAAACCAAAAGGCATATATTATGGCATAAATAGGCACTCCAACCAATCTCAACAAAGCCTAATTCATGCTAAATCCATACTATCAACCATATGACATACAAGTGACACAAATAGTCATTCAATTTCATACCAAATTCACATTCTCAAATCACCTAAATGGTCGCTTTCATTTATACATCACTATGCCTAAAATCACAAGCATACCAATTCTCAATTCTCTACTATTTGATACTCAAAGTACCAATTCATAAAGAAGCTTACACCACAAACATTTACATAACAATTACCAAATGCGTAATAAAGGCCATTTTCACATATATATATAGACAACCAAATCAACCAAAATAAGCCAAATCACATCGCTATACACATAAGAAACCATTCATCATTTACAAGCCAACTCAAATGGCTAAATCCATTACCAAACTATATACAAAAATGACCATAACTCCTACACTTGCCATAACCAAATACATAAGTTAGAAAGTACCAAAGTGATAGCTTCTGTGACATCCCTAAATTGACCCTAGTCGGAAAGTGGTTTCGGGACCACTAAACCGAGTCATAATAATAATTAACCATCACAATTGATGCTCATTATATGTATATATGCATGTGTGAAAATTTCATGTTTGGATTTTGTTAATTGTAAGTGAATTTTTATCAAATAGGACTTATGTGAGAAAATTTAGAAATGTGCTAGGCAAATGTAAGGTGGCCTATTAATACATGTGGGAAAGTGTTGTCCTTGCATGTCAAATTAGCCAAAATGAAGCATGATGGCCGGCCATGCTATGGGTGGAAACATGTCTCCAACATGTTAGACTAGTGATGCATGTAGGAAACAATAAAATAAGAAAGTTAGCATTAAAGAAATGGAAAAAGAAAATGATGATAACAAAAAAAAAGAGTGTGGATGCTTTCCCCCCTTGCAGTACATGAGAGAAACAAAAGCAAAGAAAGAAAAAAAAAAAAGGGTGTTCATTCTCTCATTTTCTCCTTGCTTGGCGAATATACTAAGAAGAAAGGGGAAAAAGCTTGAGAAAATCAGCCATGGGAGCTTACTAGACTAAGGTGTTTTGATACAAGAAGGTATGTTTTATGCCACTCTTGAAAATGCATGCATGATTTGGAGGATTGGTTCAAAATTTTCCTTCAATCTCAAATCGAAACTAAGTTGTTAGGTGAGTTAAAATTCGGCCATGCATGTTGTTTTCCTTGGTGAGTGTTTTGATGTTGTTGTGATGAAAGCATGGAAATGAGTAAGTTCGAATGTTTAACAAAAAGGAAATTTTGTGCCATTGAGTTCTTGTTGTTATGTGTGTGTGCATGAGTATTCGGCCATGCTATAGAATTTATGTTGCAACATGATTAATGCTTAATGAGATGTATAATAGTACTTGTGAATGAGCTTGAGAGTATTTAAACAATTAGACATGAAAAGGGTGGTAATGAGGCTGAAAAATTGTTGGATGGTTAATTGGGTAAGGAATGAAGCATTCGCCATATGGGGTACAAATGGGCATAGGTGTTAAATACCTTGTATTGGAAACTTTGATAAATAAGTAGCAATAAATTAAGATGAGATTGAGTAAATTTTCAGCTTAGTTGTGTTAAGTAGTCGGCAATAACCATAATAATGCATGTGAATGCCGTATGTTTGTGTTTGATGGAGAGGTAAATTGTTTGATTTAGCTCAAGAGCAAAGGGGAACTAGATTGGACAAAGGAAAGGAGAAAGCAAACGAGTAGCCGATTTGGAACCGTTCTACCCCAAACAAGGTAAGTCATTAAGCACGTATTTGATATTGCTTAAATGATTGTAAAATTTATACAATTGTGTTTAATGGGATGATATATATATATATGAATGAAAATGTATGTGTATGGAGTGATGACATTTGTTGAATGTAAAAGAAATAGTGAAATGTGTAGAAAGTTTGCTTTCGGCACTAAGTGTGCGGGCAATACGTGTGTCGGTGACGAGATCGGCACTAAGTGTGCGTGTTGGAAATATATGGCACTAAGTGTGCGTGCTGGAAATATATGGCACTAAGTGTGCAAGCTGGAAAAATACTGACCTTTGGGTGTGCGAGCTCGGAGGGTATGGCTTGTGTGTGCGGGCTTAAATTACGTGGCACTAAGTGTGCGAAATCGAGTAGTAAGCACTGTGTGTGCGTACTTTAAATATATGGAGGTGTGTCTCCATTGAATTGAGTATGGACAGCGGATCGGGTAAGTACCTCGAGCTCATGACGAATAGAGAATACGTTCATGCTTGGGGTTGAAATTGGTAAGCCTTAAATCTATGTGATGATTGAAATTGTATGGTTGTGCTGGAAAATGAGTTAATGTGTAAAAATGCTTGATTATCTTGTTGTGTAGAATATGAAATGTGGATGTATGAATTGGTGCGAGATTGGACCGAAAGGTCCGAGGTATTATGGTATAGATTCGATATGGACGAGTACCTAGCCTCATTTGTTGTACATGTAGTAGTAACTTTATCAGTGGATTGATGAATGCTTATGACTTACTGAGTTGTAAACTCACTCGGTGTTTTTCTTGTCACCCATTTTAGGTCTCTCGGACTCGTATTGTTTGCGTGATCGGGACCGTCGTTGAAGTCATCACACCGGCTGAAATCTTGTGGTATTGTTTTTGTTGTTGAAGAACATTTGGCATGTATAGGCTATTATATTTTGTCGAATTGTGGGTTGTAAACTTTAAGCCATGTGAAAATGGCCTATGTGGTCGTCGAGTGGGATGCTAGAACCTATAGCCACGAGTCTTAGAAACTCAAATTTTGATAAGGTGGCCATAATTTGTGTCATGTATGATGGATGATTAAGGCCAAGGAAAAATTCATGAAATTGGCATAGTCTACTGCAGTAACTGTTGCGGACAGCAGCAGTGAGATGAGATTGAAAAATCACTAAAAATAGTAGAAGTAAAATTAAATAGTGAGTAAATCATGGAACTGAACCTTGATGAATCTATTTTTATATGGACGAAACGAAACGACCATATGAGCAGTATACTGAGAAATATTAAGGTTCTCGTGAGACAGGGCCAGAACGGTTTCTGGGTCCCCTGTCGCGACTTTGAAAATATACCATAAATTATCCAGAAAGAATTAGGAGTCATGCCTTATATGTAAAGATTCCATTTTGAGTCTAGTTTCATTAGAAACAAACGGCACCAGTATTAAAGCCCTGTACAGAGAGATATTCAAGTTGTAACGCGCGAAGGTCAGAGCAGTCGGTCCCTGTAACATGGGTGACTTTAACTAATAAACTGTACCAATTGGCCCAACCAAAATTCTAAAAATAAATCCATGGATGGGTATATGAGTCTAAATTCAGGAAAATTTACGAAACCAGTTTCCGAGTTTTGAAACTCGAGATATGATTTTAAGGCGACGGTGACGCAGTTTTCCAGCCTGACTGGTAATGTCAAATTGGTTGGTATCTTGAGAGGGTTTGGCGTTAACCCTCGTGTCCGACACCGGCGTCGGTCACGAGTTAGGTGTTACAATTTTATTGGTATCAGAGCTATGGTTTAGTCGGTTCTAGGACTACCATAGCGTGTGAGTCTAGCTATACATGCCAAATTGTTAGCGCTTAATAATGTGATGACTTCGACGGTTGGAATTTTTGTTTTGATTAGCAATGGAACCCGGGTAGAGAGACCCTTGGCGGATGACGTTGAAAGTGTAGCGGCTGCTCCTGCGCAAGGGACACCGCCTGTTGAGCCTCGATCATCCGCGAATAATCAAAATGAAGGGCGAAACAAGCCTTCTTCACCATGATGAATGAGTGGGTCGCGCAATATGCCCGAACCAACCCGGCTGTCCAACCATTCCGAATTTAAATACTCCACCCAAGAGCCCGCAATGCCTCCATTCATCGATCCTGTGAGGCTGAGTAAACCACCGTGGACTTGATTAGGAAGCGTGGGGCGAGGAGTTCAAGGCCATAGTTACCGATGATGCCGAAAAGGCCGAGTTCGCTCGATAAC
The DNA here is from genome assembly GCF_025698485.1 of Gossypium arboreum. Taxonomy (NCBI): domain Eukaryota; kingdom Viridiplantae; phylum Streptophyta; class Magnoliopsida; order Malvales; family Malvaceae; genus Gossypium; species Gossypium arboreum. The sequence continues at coordinate 16,736,422 of NC_069082.1, forward strand.
ACCATTAGAGTGTTAGATGAACTGTCATGCACACCGATGAATGTCTTAAGTGTGCTATATCCTTGTTAAGTAGACTCACTTACTATTGGTGGAGGACTTTAATTTCCATAGTCCCAAATGAATGAGTTACTTGGGATTTCTTCCAATTCAATTTCGAAAGAAATACATTAGTCAACGGTTCATCGATCGAAGCGTAGGGAATTCTTGGAACTCAAGCAAGGCGGATGATCAGATCTCGAATCTGAACATGAGTTCGTAAGACTTAGTCGGTATGCTCGGGAGTGTGTGGCTGATGAGGTTGCAATGTGCAAAAGATTTGAAGAAGGATTGAATGAAGAGTTAAAGTTACTAGTGGGAATTTTAGAGATAAAGGAGTTCGTGACACTAGTCGAACGAGCCTGCAAGGCGGAAGAACTTGGGAAGGAGAAGAAGAAGGCTGAATTTGAAGCAAGAGATTACCGTAAAAGATCGACGAGTAAAGCTCCGTTCTCGGCTGTAAAGAGGTTCAGGGAGGACACCAGTAAGTCGAGGACGACTGCGGGAATTTCCATTAGAGCCCGACCATTGACGGACTCGAGCTACTTGAGTAGCTAGTGTGGGCAATAATCGTCAAGAGAGACTGAATGCCCCCAATGTGGAAGACGACACCTAGGTGAATGTTGGGGTAAGTCCATTAATAGGGCTGTTATGGATGCGGTTCAAGGACCACTTCATTAGAGATTGCACGGAGCTAGATGAGAGGAATAAGACGCAAGGTGCAAGACCTAGTGGAATGACGGCTGGAGGTAGGCCCTCGAGAATCTCTGGAGGTAGGGGTGGTAATCAGAGAGGAGCCTCTAATACGGCTGTCCGATCCGAGACCCGTGCTCCTGCTAGAGCATATGCCATCCGCGCACGAGAGGAGGCATCCTCCCCGACGTTATCACGGTACTTTTACTCTCTTTGATACTATTGTGATTGCATTGATTGACCCCGCTCTACTCACTCATATGTATGTGAAACCTTAGCATCCAAAGAAGACTCTACCGTTGAGTCTCTCGAGTTCGTAATTCGAGTGTCAAACCCTTTGGGTCAATACGTGCTCGTTGATAAAGTGTGCAAGAGATGCCCCTAATAATTCGAGAATCGCTTTTCCAACCGATCCGATGCTTCTACCATTTAATGAATTCGATGTTATTCTTGGTATGGATTGGTGACCGTACATGATGCGTTGGTGGACGCAAAAGGAAAACCATTGATTTGAGGAGTGCAAATAATGAGGTAGTCCGAGTCGAGTCTCATCGATTTAAAAGGAGCGCCACGATAATATCTTCTATGACCGCTCGGAGGTATGTGAAAAGGGTGTGAAACATACCTTGCGTATGTGTTTGAAAGTAAAGAGACGGAAAGGAAACTCGAATCGGTACCAGTGGTTTGTGAGTATTGGATGTTTTCCGAGGAGTTACCGGATTGCCACCGGTTCGAGAAGTGGAATTGACATCGAAGTTGTACCGGTACTACGCTGATTTCAATAGCCCCGTATCGTATGGCATTAATGGAATTAAAGGAATTGAAGGTTCAATTGCAAGAATTGACGGATAGAGGTTTCGCTCGACCGAGTTTTTCTCCATGGGCGCTTTGTATTGTTTGTGAAGAAGAAGGACGGAACCATGAGGTTGTGCATCGACTATCGTCAACTCAATAAAGTGACGATAAAGAATAAATATCCATTGCCACGAATTGACGATTTGTTTGATCAATTAAAGGGAGCCTCGGTGTTTTCAAAGATAGATTTGAGGTCGGGTACTATCGGTTGAGGGTCCGAGAATCGGACATACCCAAAACCGCTTTTAGAACGAGGTACGGTCACTACGAATTCTTGGTGATGCCGTTTGGGCTCACTAATGCCCTGCGGTGTTTATGGATTTAATGAATAGAATTTTCAGGCCATACTTGGATCGGTTCGTAGTTGTATTTATCGATGACATTTTGGTCTATTCGAGAGATGAAACCGAACATCTTGAACACCGAGGCTAGTGTTGCAAATCTTACGAGATAAGCGATTATACATAAAGTTCAAGAATGTGAATTTTGGTTGAAAGAGGTTAGCTTTTTGGGGCACGTGGTGTCCGTGATCGGTGTCGTGGTGGACCCGAACAAAATTTTGGCCATAGTCGATTGGAAACCACCAAGGAATGTTACCGAAGTTAGGAGCTTTTTGGGGCTTGCGGTTATTACCGACGATTCGTAAAGGTTTCTCGACGATAGCCACGCCAATGACGGCTACTCCAAAAGGATGTTAAGTTCGAATGGACGGAGAAATGTCGAAAAGTTTCGATCAATGAAAGCTTATTTGGTGAAGCCCCAATTCTAGTGCAACCCGAATCGGGCAAAGAGTTTGTCATTTATAGTGACGCATCCCTACTTGGGTTGGGTTGCGTATTGATGCAAGAAGGGCGAGTTGTGGCCTATGCGTCGAGACAATTAAAGCCACATGAGAAAAATTATCCAACCCATGATCTCGAATTGGTCGCCATCGTGTTCGCCTTAAAGATATGGCGACATTACTTATTTGGTGAGAAGTGCCATGTGTATTCGGATCACAAAAGTCTCAAATATTTGATGACTCGAGAGACTTAAATCTGCGACAAAGACGATGGCTCGAGTTGTTAAAAGATTATGAACTCGTCATTGATTATCACCCGGAAAGGCTAATGTGGTTGCGGATGCCTTAAGTCGGAAATCACCTTTGTTTGCTTCTGACGATGAATGTACACTTGTCTATTCTACCCGACAATGTGTTAGTAGCCGGATTAAAGGCCAAACCATTATTGGCTCATCAAATTCGTGAAGCTCGAGAAAGTTGATGAGGAGTTGCTTGCAAAAGCGGGGTGAGTGTGTTCGAACAAGGAATCAGAGTTTCAAATTGATGATGACAATTGTTTGAGGTTCAGAAGTCGTCTGTGTGTTCCAAAGAATTCGGAACTTATTTCGATAATTCTAAATAAAGCCCATTGTAGACGAATGTCAATCCACCCGGGTAGTACTAAAATGTACAATGACCTGAAACGCCAATTTTGGTGGCCGGTATGAAACGAGACATTTCGAATTTGTTTCAAGGTGTCGATATGTCAACAAGTGAAAGCGGAACATCAAGTGCCATCGGGATTACTTCACCGATCATGATACCCGAATGGAAATGGGATCGAGTAACAATGGACTTTGTGTGCAGGTTACCATTGACTCGAATAAGAAAGACTCGGTTTGGGTCATTGTTGATAGACTAACCAAGTCTCGCTCATTTTATCCTGTTCGCACGGATTTTACGCTCGATAAGTTGGCGTAATTATCGTCTCCCAAATTGTTCGATTGCATGGGGTACCTATTTCTATCGTGTCGGATAGAGACCCAAGATTTACGTCGCGGTTTTGGAAGAAATTGCAAGAGGCTTTGGGTACCAAACGCATTTTAGCTTTGCTTTTCACCCCCAAACCGATGGTCAATCCGAACGGATAATTCAAATACTCGAGGATATGTTGAGATGTTGCATCCTTGAGTTTAGTGGTTCATGGGAACAGTATCGCCTTTGATTGAATTCGCACAACAATAGCTTTCAATCAAGTATTAAGATGGCGCCTTACGAGGCTTTATACGGTCGTAAATGCCGTACCCCATTATTCTGGTGAACTTAGTGAAGGTAAATTCTTGAGGTTGATTTGGTTAAGGATGCCGAGCAAAAGTTCGAGTAATTCGTAAAAGTTTGAAAGTCGCCGGATCGCCAAAAGTCGTATGCGGATTTGAAAAGAAAAGATATTGAATATCGGGTTGGAGACAAGGTCTTTCTCAAAGTTTCACCTTGGAAGAAGGTACTTAGATTTGGTCGTAAGGGCAAATTGAGTCCGAGGTTCATCGGGCCATATGAAGTATCCGAACGAATTGGGCGATCGCATATCGATTAATTTTGCCCCGAGCTCGAAAGGATTCACAACTTTTTCATGTCTCGATGCTTGACGATATAGGTCGATCCATCGCACGTAATTGCTCCATCCGAGATTGAGATTCAGCCTAATTTGAGCTATGAAGAGGAACCGGTTCACATTATGAGGCGTGAAGTAAAAGAGTTGCTAATAGGAAAATCCCGTTAGTGAAGGTGTTGTGGCATAAACACGGAATGGAAGAAGCCACTTGGGAACTTGAGGACTCTATGAAAGAGCGATACCGAGCCTATCTACCGATAAGATTTTCGGGACGAAAATTTCTTAAGTGGGGAGAGTTGTGACATCCCTAAATTGACCCTAGTCGGAAAGTGGTTTGGGACCACTAAACCGAGTCATAATAATAATTAACCATCATAATTGATGCTCATTATATGTATATATGCATGTGTGAAAATTTCATGTTTGGATTTTGTTAATTGTAAGTGAATTTTTATCAAATAGGACTTATGTGAGAAAATTTAGAAATGTGCTAGGCAAATGTAAGGTGGCCTATTAATACATGTGGGAAAGTGTTGTCCTTGCATGTCAAATTAGCCAAAATGAAGCATGATGGCCGGCCATGCTATGGGTGGAAACATGTCTCCAACATGTTAGACTAGTGATGCATGTAGGAAACAATAAAATAAGAAAGTTAGCATTAAAGAAATGGAAAAAGAAAATGATGATAACAAAAAAAAAAAAGAGTGTGGATGCTTCCCCCTTGCAGTACATGAGAGAAACAAAAGCAAAGAAAAAAAAAAAAAAAAAGGGGTGTTCATTCTCTCATTTTCTCTTTGCTTGGCGAATATACTAAGAAGAAAGGGGAAAAAGCTTGAGAAAATCAGCCATGGGAGCTTACTAGACTAAGGTGTTTTGATACAAGAAGGTATGTTTTATGCCACTCTTGAAAATGCATGCATGATTTGGAGGATTGGTTCAAAATTTTCCTTGAATCTCAAATCGAAACTAAGTTGTTAGGTGAGTTAAAATTCGCCATGCATGTTGTTTTCCTTGGTGAGTGTTTTGATGTTGTTGTGATGAAAGCATGGAAATGAGTAAGTTCGAATGTTTAACAAAAGGAAATTTTGTGCCATTGAGTTCTTGTTGTTATGTGTGTGTGCATGAGTATTCGGCCATGCTATAGAATTTATGTTGCAACATGATTAATGCTTAATGAGATGTATAATAGTACTTGTGAATGAGCTTGAGAGTATTTAAACAATTAGACATGAAAAGGGTGGTAATGAGGCTGAAAAATTGTTGGATGGTTAATTGGGTAAGGAATGAAGCATTCGACCATATGGGGTACAAATGGGCATAGGTGTTAAATACCTTGTATTGGAAACTTTGATAAATAAGTAGCAATAAATTAAGATGAGATTGAGTAAATTTTCAGCTTAGTTGTGTTAAGTAGTCGGCAATAACCATAATAATGCATGTGAATGCCGTATGTTTGTGTTTGATGGAGAGGTAAATTGTTTGATTTAGCTCAAGAGCAAAGGGGAACTAGATTGGACAAAGGAAAGGAGAAAGCAAACGAGTAGCCGATTTGGAACCGTTCTACCCCGAACAAGGTAAGTCATTAAGCACGTATTTGATATTGCTTAAATGATTGTAAAATTTATACAATTGTGTTTAATGGGATGATATATATATATATGAATGAAAATGTATGTGTATGGAGTGATGACATTTGTTGAATGTAAAAGAAATAGTGAAATGTGTAGAAAGTTTGCTTTCGGCACTAAGTGTGTGGGCAATACGTGTGTACGGTGACGAGATCGGCACTAAGTGTGCGTGCTGGAAATATATGGCACTAAGTGTGCGTGCTGGAAATATATGGCACTAAGTGTGCAAGCTGGAAAAATACGGCACTGGGTGTGCGAGCTCGGAGGGTATGGCACTGTGTGTGCGGGCTTAAATTACGTGGCACTAAGTGTGCGAAATTGAGTAGTAAGCACTGTGTGTGCGTACTTTAAATATATGGAGGGTGTGTCTCCATTGAATTGAGTATGGACAGCGGATCGGGTAAGTACCTCGAGCTCATGACGAATAGAGAATACGTTCATGCTTGGGGTTGAAATTGGTAAGCCTTAAATCTATGTGATGATTGAAATTGTATGGTTGTGCTGGAAAATGAGTTAATGTGTAAAAATGCTTGATTATCTTGTTGTGTAGAATATGAAATGTGGATGTATGAATTAGTACGAGATTGGACCGAAAGGTCCGAGGTATTATGGTATAGATTCGATATGGACGAGTACCTAGTCTCATTTGTTGTACATGTAGTAGTAACTTTATCGGTGGATTGATGAATGCTTATGACTTCTGAGTTGTAAACTCACTCGGTGTTTTCTTGTCACCCATTTTAGGTCTCTCGGACTCGTATTGTTTGCGTGATCGGGACCGTCGTTGAAGTCATCACACCGGCTGAAATCTTGTGGTATTGTTTTTGTTGTTGAAGAACATTTGGCATGTATAGGCTATTATATTTTGTCGAATTGTGGGTTGTAAACTTTAAGCCATGTGAAAATGGCCTATGTGGTCGTCGAGTGGGATGCTAGAACCTATAGCCACGAGTCTTAGAAACTCAAATTTTGATAAGGTGGCCATAATTTGTGTCATGTATGATGGATGATTAAGGCCAAGGAAAAATTCATGAAATTGGCATAGTCTACTGCAGTAACTGTTGCGGACAGCAGCAGTGAGATGAGATTGAAAAATCACTAAAAATAGTAGAAGTAAAATTAAATAGTGAGTAAATCATGGAACTGAACCTTGATGAATCTATTTTTATATGGACAAAACGAAACGACCATATGAGCAGTATACTGAGAAATATTAAGGTTCTCGTGAGACAGGGCCAGAACGGTTTCTGGGTCCCCTGTCGCGACTTTGAAAATATACCATAAATTATCCAGAAAGAATTAGGAGTCATGCCTTATATGTAAAGATTCCATTTTGAGTCTAGTTTCATTAGAAACAAACGACACCAGTATTAAAGCCCTGTACAGAGAGATATTCAAGTTGTAACGCGCGAAGGTCAGAGCAGTCGGTCCCTGTAACATGGGTGACTTTAACTAATAAACTGTACCAATTGGCCCAACCAAAAATTCTAAAAATAAATCCATGGATGGGTATATGAGTCTAAATTCAGGGAAAATTTACGAAACCAGTTTCCGAGTTTTGAAACTCGAGATATGATTTTTAAGGCGACGGTGATGCAGTTTTCCAGCCTGACTGGTAATGTCAAATTGGTTGGTATCTTGAGAGGGTTTGGCCGTTAACCCCTCGTGTCCGACACCGGCGTCGGTCACGAGTTAGGGGTGTTACAGCTTCATAGTGTGATGAGATCTCTGACGACTCCCAATCTGAGCTACCTTTGATATTCACTGTAAAACACAAAAAAGTAAACAGAGTAAGCCATAAAGCTTAGTAAGCTCGTATAGTTAATAAGTAAAACTTACCATTCATTTACCAATCAAGTAGTATGATCATAATATACAACAAAATCATTAAATCATAGGGTTAACATATATTCAATCACATAAATAATCATGAACTCACAACTTTCATAAGTTCAATGCTCATATAGTTTATGTACATACCTGTACAGATACGTATCTATTTCACACCATTTCATATCTTTGATATACCAGTTGAATCATTCAGAATAATATCAGATACCTAGGAATCTCGCACCCTAAGTGCCAAATACATAGTCGAAGCTATCTCGATCTCATATCTCATATAATGCTCACTCTCGAGTTATCAACGGGTCTGCTCACACAAGCTGACAGTCATGACATATCTACACGGTGCTGCCCACACAAGCTGACAAGAATTTGCAACACATGCCGAATAACTCAGCCACGGGTAGGATGTACTACCGACACCCAAATCACATAAGCCCTAATGACGTGTCATTTGTATTCTAATCTATTCTTAAGGTTCAACTGGGATTTCTCATTACTGAATCTTCATCGAACTTTTTCGTACAATCATATTCATCAACAATTCAAATATAAAACATTTAAAACACAATTACAATAATGCTTATTAACATACTAACTTACCTCGATTGCAAAAATGACGAAATAGATCGATTAATCCAAAACTTTATTTTTCCCCCGATCTAGATCCGAACTTTGCTTTTTTAATATATATGTAATCCAATTTAGCTTATTTAATTATCATTCTATTCAATTTAGCCCAAAAATCACATTATGCCAACTTTACACTTTTGCCCTTAATATTTTAACATTTTTACAATTTACTCCTTATATCATAAAAATACAAATTCATGCAATTCAATTTCAACCCATTACAGCCGAATATCAATTAAGTCCCTAAAAGCCTAAAATTTTCATTTATTTCTCATTTCCACCATAAAGTTTACACATTTCCCAATTTAATCTCTAATTGGAAATTTTACCAAAAATCATTTTACAAATTTTGTTTATCCAACAACAAACATACATTTTCTATCATCAAACATCAAAATACATGTACATTCATCAATGGTAAAACCCTAAACCTTTAACATTTTTGCAAAATTGTCCCAAGGCTAGCTAGATTAAGTTACAACGATCTCAAAAACGTAGAAATCATTAAAAACGGGACAAAAATCACTCACCAATTGCATACACAAGCTTGGTCAAATGTAAAGGATGAAAATGGCTTCTCTTTGCCTTAGTTTCAGTTAAAGATGGAGAAGAAAAAGATGATACCTTCTTTAATTTCATTTATTTTAACATTATTTTCTAAATTACTTAATTAACCTTAACGAACATTATTATTTCACTAAATACCAAGCCATTATCATCTATTAACTCATTAATGTGTTAATTACCACTTAAGCACCTCCACTTTAAGATTCTGTAGCTATTAGACACCATTAGCTATTAGAACACTACTTTTACACTTTACGCAATTTAGTCATTTTTATCGAATTAAGCATTCAAATGATAAAATTTCTGAACAAAATTTTCACACAATCATAATAACATGTTGTAGAAATTAAAATAATAATAAAATAATTATTTCAACCTTGGATTTTTGGTCCCGAAACCACTGTTCTGATTTGACTACAAATAGGTTGTTACAACTCTCCCCTCTTAGGAATTTTCGTCCCCGAAAATCTTACCAGAAAAGAGGTTAGGGTACTGTTTTATCATAGCTTGTTCCCACATAGCTTCTTCAATATCATGATGTTGCCATAGAACCTTCAATAAAGCTATGCTCTTATTCCTCAACTCTTTAACCTCTCGAGCTAAAATTCTAATCGGTTCTTCGCTATACATCATATCAGGCTGAATTTCAATCTCAGTCGGAGAATTTAGATGTGACAGATCTGATCTATATCGACGTAACATCGAAACATGAAATACATTGTGAATCTTTTCTAATTGTGAATCTTTTCTAACTCTTACACTAAAGCTAGTCAATATGCCACTGGTCCTATTCTTTCGATAATCTGATACGACCCAATAAATCGCAGACTTAATTTTCTTTTGCGACCAAAACGAAGAATCTTCTTCCACGGAGATACTTTCAAAAATACTCTGTTGCCGATTTGAAATTCAATGTATTTACATTTCAAATCCTTTGACAATTTCTATCGATCTGAAGCTGCTTTCAAACTATCACAAATTACTTTCACTTTCTCTTTGGTTTCTCTAACTGAATCAAACCCATGAATCTTTTTCTCACTAAGCTCGGTCCAATACAATGGAGTTTGACATTTGCAACCATGCAATGCTTCATACGATGCCATTTTTATGCTCGATTGAAAACTGTTGTTATATGGGAATTCAACTAACGGTAAATATTTTTCTCAGTTACCTTCAAACTCTAAAACACAAATGAAGCATATCTTCAAGAATATGAATTACTCTCCCAGCCTGATCGTCAGTTTATGGATGAAACGCAGTACTAAAATGCAATTGCATACCCAAAACTTCTTGCAATTTCTTCCAAAATCGTAATGTAAACCTCGAATCTCTATCCGAAATAATTGAAACTGGCACCTTGTGTAATCTGACAACTTCAAAGATGTGCAATTCGGCTAATCTATCAAGTGAAAAGCCTGTATATACCGAAATGAAATGTGCCGATTTCGTCAAATGATCAAGAACAACCCAGATAGCATCTTTCTTTTTCGGAGATAGGGATAATCTCGATACGAAATCCATCGTAACTCTTTCCTATTTCCACTCTGGTATCATCACTGACTGTAGTAATCTTGAAGGCACTTGATGTTTGGCTTTAACTTGTTGAAAAACTAAGCATCTCAATACAAACTCTGAAATGTCTCGCTTCATGCCCAACCATCAGTACAACCGTTTCAAATCATTATACATTTTAACACTCCCCAGATGAACAGATAAACAACCACTGTGTGCTTCATGTAGAATTTTCTGAATAAGCTTAGGATTCTTTGGTACACAAATTCTACCTCGGAACATTAAACAATCATCAGATCCAATCTAGAACCCTAAATCAATAATTTACTCGCATTGCACTCTTTTAGCTTGCAATTCATTATTGTACTCCTAATATTTACAAATTTGCTGAAGAAATACCGGTTTAACTTTTAACTCAGCTAAAATTGAACCATCATCAAATAAGGTTAACTGTGCATTCATCGCTCACAAAGCAAATAAAGATTTTCTACTTAAAGCATTTATAGCTACATTCACTTTCCCCGGATGATAATCAATTACTAATTCAGAATCTTTCAACAATTTAAGCCATCTTCGTTATCGCAAATTCAAATATTTCAGAGTCATTATATACTTCAAACTCTTGTGGTTGGTAGAGATATGGCACTTCTCACTGATTAAATGATGTCACCAAATTTTCAATGCAAATACAATAGCAACCAACTCTAAGTCGTATGTCGGATAATACTTTTCATGCGGTTTCAATTGTCTAGAAGCATAAGCTATCACTTTGCCCTCTTGTATCAAAACACATCCCAAACCATTTAATGACGCGCCGCTAAAAATTACAAACTCTTTACCCAACTCAGGCTGAACTAAAACTGGTGCTTCACTTAACAATGCTTTCAACATATCAAAACTCTATTGGCATTTCTCAGACCATTCAAACTTCACATCTCTCTATAGTAATCGAGTCACCAGTGTAGCTATCATCGAGAATCCTTTCACAAAATGTCAATAGTAGCCAGGTAATCCCAGAAAGCTTCTGACTTCAGACACATTTCTTGGTGGTTTCCAGTCCACAACTGCTGAAATCTTACTCGGATCAACTCGTATACCTTTCACTGAAACAATATGCCCTAAAAATACAACCTCTTAGAGCAAAAACTTACATTCACTGAATTTAGCAAACAATTACTTATCTCTTAAAGTTTGTAATAAAATTCTCAAATGCTCGGTATGATCAGATTCGTCTCGAGAATAGATTAGAATGTCATCTATGAATACAACTACGAATCTGTCCAAATATGGCCTGAAAATTCTATTCATCAAATCCATAAAAACTACAGGAGCATTAGTTAATCCGAATGGCATACCAAGGAATTCATAATGCCCGTACCTTGTTCTGAACGCAGTTTTTGGCATATCTGAATCTTTAACTCATAACTGATAATAGCCAGATCTCAAATCAATCTTCGAAAATACTATTGCTCATTTCAACTGATCGAACAAATCATCAATTCTTGACAAAGGATACTTATTCTTAATTGTAACCTTGTTGAGCTGATGGTAGTGGATACACAATCTCATCGATCCATCTTTCTTTTTTATGAACAGAACTAGTGCACCCCAGGGTGAAAAACTAGGTCGAATAAAACCTCTATCTGTTAACTCTTGCAACTGAGATTTCAACTTTTTCAATTCTATTGGAGCCATTCTGTATGGATCTATCGATATCGGTGATGTTCCCGGTACTAATTCAATAGCAAAATCAACTTATCTGATAGTTGGCAACCCAGACAACTCTTTTGGAAACACATCCGGATATTCACAAACTACTAGCACTGATTCAATCTTCGATTCAGACACTTTTGTATCAAGTACATAAGCAAGATAAGCATTGAAGCCTTTCCTAACATATTTATTTGCTAGCATCGCCGATATCACAACAGAAAACCCACTCCAATCATCAGATTCAATACAAAGAATTTCACTATTCTAACATTTTAACTCAATAGTCTTTTGTCTAAAATTCACAACAGTATCATGCAGAGTCAACCAATCCGTACTCAAAAGCACATCGAATTCATCAAATGGTTAAAGCATCAAATTTTCTAGAAAACAGTAACCCCGAATCATCAAATGACAATTCTTGCAAACTTTATCAATTAGAACATACTTGCCTAAGGGGCTTGATACTTAAATCACAAATTTAGTAGACTCAACAGGCAAACTCTTACTAAACACTAAATTCAAACAGACATATGAATGAGTCGATCCAGGATCAATCAAAGTAATTACATCAGTGTCATAGAGAGAAAATGTATTAGTGATAACATATGGTGACGACGCATCTTCGCGAGTGCGAATAGCATAAGCTCTAGCTAGTGCTCTAGCGTCAAATCTCACAGCAGATTCCTTTGTCACTCCTTTGCTACTAGTAACATTTCCCGTATTTCTAGGTGGTCTCCCTCTGGCAGTTGTGATACTCAGTCTTGCATTCTTAAATTTGTCTTTCTCGGTTAACTCAGGACAATCCTGAATAAAGTGATCTAGCGAACCACATTTGAAACAACCTTTATTATTCATCTAGTAGTGTCCAAAATGCCGTCTACCACACTGTTGACACTCGGATTTGTTGATTCTAACACTATTAACGCTCGATATTGAAGTGACTTGGGTTTTAGGACTCGTGTATTGTTTCCCACGATCTCTATTAGAAAACCCCAATGTAGCATTAGAATGATTATACAAATTTCATGATTTCTTTTACAAGGAGTGATAGGGTTTACTCATTGGCCTTTTTCTCGAATCTCTAGCCTCAGAATCGACTTTTCTCTTTTCTTTGCTCAGTTTCTCGGTTTGCATTCTCTGCCGACGGACACAACAAATTCTTTCAACTCTAGAATCCCGACTAGAAGTCTAATGTCTTTGTTCAACCTATCTTAGAATCTTTTACACATAATTGCCTCTATGGAAACACATTCTCGAGCATATTTACTGAGTCTCACAAACTCTCTCTTGTACTCAGTCATAGACATTCGACCTTGCTTCAGTTCTAAAAATTCCTTGCACTTCTGGTCGATAAACGGCTGGCTTATATATTTTTTTAAACTCAGTTGAAAGAATTCCCATGTGACCCGTTCTCTCGGCACCGCAAATATCAAAGTATTTCACCACTGATATGCAGTGTCTCTCAGAAGTGATACGGTGCATTTTACACATTCAGCTAGCGTGCAAAATAGTTCATCAAATACTCAAATTGTATTCTCAAGCCAAAACTCAGGTCATTTAGGATCGTCATCAGCGATAGCTCTAAACTGTTCAGCCCCATATTTTCAGATTTTATCCACAGGCGGCTTACTCAATCGTAAAGGTTCCAAACCTTGAGAAACTATGGGGACCGGTTGGGGAATAAGTTGGGGTGGAGGTTGCTGAGCAGTCGAATTAGTTCGAAAAAACTCAGTAAACAATTAGTTCATCATTTGGAAGAAGGCTTCTTTGACCTCTCCTCCCTGACTACCCGATACAGGTCTCAACTTAGATTGCACTACTCTATGAACGGTGGGTAGCGCATTACTCTCAATATCATCAGCCTTTACTCAATTGGGATCCATTACTATAAGAAAACACAATTTAAATTGTCAGGAGATATCACACTATCATAGGCCATATATGGCATGTATAGTTATACTCTCACATATGCTATGTTAGTCCTAGATTCCACTAAACTGTAGCTCTAATACCAATAAATGTAACACCCATCACCCGTATTCATTGCCGGAATAGGGTTACAGAGCATTATCAGGCTTATTTTACAAATAAACATACATTTCTCATACAGTTTTCCATTTCACATATAAAACATTCACAATCATTCATAACGTCCCTAATACGAGCCTAGAGACCCAAAACATGCTTTAGAAGCGGTTTGAGACTAAACCAATATTTCAAGAAATTCTAGGAATACTTATAAAATTTTACAAAATACAGGGGACACACGCTAGTATGGCCAGGCCGTGTGTCTCACACGGCCAAAGACACGCCCGTGTCACCGACCGTGTGGGAATTTGAAATGGGATCACATGGCCGTGTCCCAGCCCATGTCTGACCCCGTATAACTCTCTAACTTGGGTCACCTAGCCAACCATACGCCCTTGTGACCAACCCGTGTGCCCTTCGAAATGGCCTCATATGCCCGTGTGTTAGGCCATGTGCTAAGCCTTGTCAAACCTATAGGGTATACTCACTTATGCCACACAGCCAAGTCACACGCCCGTGTGCTAGGCCATGTGGAGCATACTGACTTGGTTTCTAATTAAACACTAGGGGGCACACGGCCGTGTCACTTGACCGTGTGTCACACACGACTGAGACACACGCCCGTGTCTTTTCCCGCGTGGACAAAAATAGGCTATTTACCAATCCATCTTTCTCACCCAAATTGCAATCACTTACACCAAATCAAAAGGCGTATAATATGGCATAAATAGGCATTCCAACCAATCTCAACCAGGCCTACTTCATGCTAAATCCATACCATCAACCATATGACATACAAGTATCACAAATAGTCATTAAATTTCATACCAAATTCACATTCTCAAATCACCTAAATGGTCACTTTCATTTGTACATCACTTTGCCTAAAATCACAAGCGTACCAATTCTCAATTATCAACTATTTGATACTCAAATTACCAATTCATAAAGAACCTTACACCATAAACATTTACATAACAATTACCAAATGCAAAACAAAGGCCATTTCCACATATATATACACAACCAAATCAACCAAAATAAGCCAAATCACAAGGCTATACACATAACAAACCATTCATCATTTACAAGCCAACTCAATTAGATAAATCCATTAACAAACTATATACCAAAATGCCCATAACTCCTATACATGCCATATAACCAAATACATAAGTTCAAAAGTACCAAAGTGATAGCTTGATAGTGTGATGAGATCTCCGACGACTCCCAATCCGAGCTAGCTTTGATATTCACTATAAAACATGGAAAAGTAAACAGAGTAAGCTATAAAACTTAGTAAGCTCGTATATTTAATAAGTAAAGCTTACCATTCATTTACCAATCAAGTAGTATGATCATAATATACAACAAAATCATTAAATCATAAAGTTAACATATATTCAATAAAGAAATAATCATGAACTCCAAACTTTCATAAGTTCAATGCTAATATAGTTTTCGTACATACATGTACTGATACGTATCTATTTCTCACCATTTGATATCTTTGATATACTCGTTGAACCATTCAGAATAATATCAGATATTCGAGAATCTCACACCCTAAGTGCCAAATACATAGCCAAGCTATCTCGATCTCATATCTCATACAATGCTCACTCTCGAGCTATCAACGGGTCTACTCACACAAGCTGATAGTCATAATATAGCTACACGGTGTTGCTCATACAAGTTAACGACACCCACCGGTTAACTCAGCCATCGGTAGGACATAGGGACCAGCACCTAAATCATATAAGCCCTAATGACATGTTATTTGTATCCTAATCTATTCCTAAGGTTCAACCAGGATTTCTCATTACCGAATCTTCGTCGAACATTTTCATACAATCATATTCATCAATAATTAAAATATAAAGCATTTAAAACACAATTACAATAATGTTTATTAACATACGAACTTACCTCTGTTGCAAAAATGACGAAATAGATCGATTAGTCCAAAACTTTTTTTCCCTGATCTAGATTCGAAATTCGCTTTTCTTGATCTATATGTAATCAAAATTAGCTTATTTAATTATCATTATATTCAATTTAGCCCAACAATCACATTATGGTAACTTTACACTTTTGCCCCTGATATTTCAACATTTTTACAATTTAGTCCTTATCTCATAAAAATACAAATTCATGCAATTCAATTTCAGCCCGTTATAGCTGAATATCAATAAAGTCCGTAGCAGCCCAAAATTTTCATTTATTTCTCAATTCCACCACAAAATTTACAGATTTCCCAATTTAATCCCAAATTGGAAATTTTACCAAAAATTATTTACAAATGTAACGCCCCGAATTTGGGCCTAGAAGTATTGGGCCTTTAGTATGGGTCCGTAAGGAGGTTGTATATAATCATTTAATTATACAAGGAAATGACACAATTAAATGTTTGTTTTAGTGGTTAATGGCCCTGGGAAGTGTTGGAGAAATCTTGGGTTCAAACCTGGGCTTTAGCAAAAATTTTGGTAATAAGTGAATAAAACCTTGCGTGCTTGGATGAAGGCCTTTTAAATTATTGTGGTAAATAAATGACATAAGAAAGCTTGTGGTCTAGTGGTTGTGGCGTCATTAAGGTTGCAAGGGAGCCTGGGTTCAAGTCTTGGCTCTTGCAATTTATTTTGGTTTTTCTTTTAAAGGAACCTGGACTTTGGACTATAGACCTTATATTTAATTGAGGATAAAATATAACACAGAAAGAGCCTGTGGTGGACTAGCAAGGTGGCGTGTTGTGTAATGTGAGGTGTAAGGTTCAAGTCTTGTGATGCGCAATGGAGTATTTATTTTGCTGTTTGAGCTGTGTAGGAGGTGGAGTTGGACTAGAACTCTGTGGTTGAGGTAGTCATAAGAAAATAAGGAATTTTCCTAATGGTTGAAAGTAATCCCACATTGGGAAGCTAACATGGGAACTAGTGAGAAGCTGGCTTTAAATAGAGCGAACCAGATGAGTTGGTGAAAAAGAAAAAGGTGATTAAGACCCAATGTAGGATGTGCCAAGGTTGGTGATCGTGGACTTCGGCGCGTTCTCATAAACAGGTGTATATTTACGCCCTTCTTTGTTAGAAATCAGCAAAAGCTGAAAGCCGCCATGAGCATTCTCGTGTGCTGGGCCTCGATGGGCCCGTAGGCTCGCTTGTGTAAATCTAACTGTTACGTGGGAAGTAGTTGGGCCTGATGGGCCATACGAACTTGATCTAGGCCTAATGGGCCATATGAATAGTGGGCCTAGTGGGCTATATGCATGTATGTAGACTTGTTTGGGCCTTGAAAGGGGGTTTTGGTCTCAATATTTGAAACTGCTTAAACGAACATAAAACTTAATTAATTAATCACGACCGTGGACAAGTCATAAAGTTAAGGTGTGGCAATGGGTATATGCATGTCTAGGATTAGATCTAGGGAGAGCTTGGTACTTAAGTGGTCTTAATGACTCACCTCCTCTTGTCTGGAATCTTACCTGGTGCATAGTATCTGTTCACTTTAGCCAACGAGGACTTCTAAACGGGCCAAGGTAAGTAATAAACCCATGATAAAGAGAAATTACTGAAACACCCTCAATTTATAAAATTACCGAAATACCCCCGATTTGTAAAATTATCGAAATACCCTCGATTGTGAAATTACTAAAATATCCTTGATTTGTAAAATTACCTAAATACCCCTAATTTGTAAAATTACCAAAACACCCTTAATTTGTAAAATTACCAAAACACCCTCGATTTGTAAAATTACCAAAATACTCCCGATTTGTAAAATTATCGAAATACCTCTAATTTGTAAAATTACCGAAATACCCTCGATTGTGAAATTATTAAAATACCCTCGATTTGTAAAATTACCAAAATACCCATGATTTGTAAAATTATCGAAACACCCTCGATTTGTAAAATTATCGAAACACCCTCAATTTGTAAAATTACCGAAACACCCTCGATTTATAAAATTATCGAAATACCCTCAATTTTAAAATTATCGAAATATCCTTAATTTGTAAAATTATCAAAATACCCTTGTAGTGTAAAATGACCAACATACCCTTGTAGGGTAAAATGACTATTTTGCCCTTGAGGGTAAATGACCGACTTAGACTTTGAATTTGACTGATTTGATTATGAATGTATGACTGCATTTTAATTGACTTGACTGTGGTTGTATGACTGATATGCTCTTAATATATGTTTAAAAGACTATTACTGAGTATGGCCATTCTGCATACACGTGTGATGATTGAGCATGACATACATGACATATTGCATGGGTTGGGAATTATAGAATAGAGGAAGTATATGAGGATCGCATGGTTGCTTGACGATCATGGATCCACCGATGGCTATTAAGCCTAATATTTGATTAGCAGCTTCCTGCAATGAAGGTAGTACCGCAACCGGGCTACCATTGATGTGTATTAGATGGGTGAGTCGATATTTATATCCCCACATGATGTGTACCGGGGGACGGAGTGGGTGTGTAGTAGTTGGATTATTGGGGTGGGTTGCACAGCATTGCATGTATGATATTATTGTGATATTATTATGATGTGGGCTTCGGCCCAACTAAGGCTAAGATGGGCTAGGCCCAATTGATTCTGTTATGGCCTGTGACCCAAAGGATATTGTAACAGGCTTTGGCCCACGTATGCTCTGAAGTGGACTGTACTGTTACTCTAATGGGCTCTGGCCCAGACTGATTATGAATTTTGTCTGTTTACTGACTGTTACTCTAGTAAGGGGATTACACACTGAGTTTTTGTAAACTCACTCCGTTTATTAACTGTGCAGGTAATCCCCAGCGTTAGGTGAATTGATGTCGCAGAGGGACTCGGAGATGACTACACAACTGCACATGTTGTTCTGTGTCGTTATTTAGTTAAGCACTTTGGTTTTTGATTTGGGTTGTATTAAGGCCTCTTTATTTTCTTAACCTTTTATTTGGGAAATATATTTAGTATGCTTAATATTTGTTAGAAGTAGGGCACAGTTTTCCAAAACAATAACTGGTTTTCAAAATATCTCGCTTCCGTAACTGTTTAAAAGTAAGCTTCCACAGCAAGTAAGGTTTTAAGGGAATTAACGTTTCACAAATTTTAAAATAGCCAGAGGTTTTGAGTAGTTGATACGTGATATTTGTGATAGGTTTTAAATATTTATAATGAATTGTTCTTGAAACTAACTATTATCACGATGAAGGCAAGTGTACCTATCAAACAATAGTATAGCTTTATTAAGACCGGATTATCGAACCCAAAGGAACTAAAAGTACTAGTATCAACTTTCTTTTTATTATCTAGCCTAAAAAATAAAAGGTTTTGTTTATCTAACTAATTAATTGAACTAAGGAATCATAGAAAAGAAATTTGGGGAAAATACTTTTTGGAAAACTCGATTGATTAAGACAATACCTAAGGAAAAATCCAACTAGACTTCACATGTTATTTGACTCTGAATCAGATGATTTTTTCATTCAACTTGTTCTGTAGAGATCCCTAAGTTATATTATTATCTCTCTCGAGACTAACAACGTCTAACGCTAGATTGAATAATTGAAATCTCTTTCTAATTAACGCCCTAGGGTTGTATTAACTCGATCTATGAATCCCCTTATTAGGTTTCATCCTAATCCGGTAAAATCTTGTCACCCTATCTCTAGGCACACAATCAACTCCACTTAATTATGATAAATTTACTCTTAGACAGGGTTTATTCCTCATCTGAATAAAAGCTTAACTTGAATCAATATCTTGGAATATCAAAACAAGAATTAAGAACATATAATTAAGAACAAGTCAAATATTTATCATACAATTCAGATAATAATAACAAGATCCGTCTTAGGTTTCATTCCCCTTAGGTGTTTAGGGGTTTTAGTTCATACTAATGAAAGAAAACATCTCAAAAGAATAAAAATAACAAAACATAAGAAAGCCCAAAACTCCTGAGGGAATTTGAAGGGAGATCTTCAGTCTTGATGGTGAATCCAGCTTTTGCGATGGATCGATCGACTTTCCTTGAGCAATTCCTTGCTTCTTCTTGTGTGTCCCTGTCTTCTCCTCTTCTAGGGTGTATTTATAGGCTTTGGAATGCCTAAGGGCCCTCAAAAGTGGCCTTTTTCGAATAGGACTCTGCTTGGGCTCGACAGGGACATGCCCGTGTGTGATTACTTCAAGCCGTGGTTAAGCTTGTTAAATAGGCATGGGCGTGTGGTCTACACATGGGAGTCGTGCTTCGATTATGCCAATTTGACACGGCCGTGTGGTCTGCCCATGTGAGGAAGTCTAGGCCGTGTTGATTTTATACGTTGGCCCATTTTCTCTATTTTTGGCCCGTTTTCGTTCCTTTCACTATCTTATGCTCACCTAAGTATAAAACATGAAATTAAGGCATTAGGAGCATCGAATTCACCAAATCTAAGGAAAAATCATCCATGAAATGTGCTAAGCATGGGATAGAAATATGTATAAATTATGGTTTATCAAATACCCCCACACTTAAGTATTTTCTTGTCCTTAAGCAAAATCCTCAACTCATAATCAAAATAAATTCTTCTCAACTTATAATTTCTATTGATAATATCTCAAAATAATCCATAGGTAATCATAAATTGGAAATTCAACTGAAAGAACATCAAAGTTTCAAACATTCCAAGTTGAGCATTTTATCATGAAAACATAGGTGTCTCCCCTAACCTAAGTAATTACCTTTGATTCAAAATATCACAGAGTTTCACATCCTCACTAAAGATTCACTCAAATCACTCGAGGTGTTTAAGGACAATAAATGAAGCACTCAATAGTCAATAATGAAAAGTCATTACCATAGGCTTGTATGAAAATCAAATCTCCACCACTATAAATTGAGATGACACATCAATCAAAAGGTCTTTAGAGGGTTGTAACGTGGCTTTGGTTAGAAGGTTTGGTCACAAACTGAAAGAAAAGGTTAGAATTGAGATTGAATTGAAAAATTGCTTAACTAGAAAAATGACTAGTCATCAATTCCGTATAACAGAGCTTTTTCTCAGAAGATAGAATTTAAATTCTGTAGCTCAGAAGATCACTACTACTAATATGTATACATGCATATTTTTATTATTATTACTATTATTTTTTTAAGAACAAGTCAAATTACAAAATAGAATAAAACATCGCTAAGCAACTATTCCAACTCAAATGTCGAAAAATAGGGATCAAATTAATTTAGGGGATTTCAACAATAATAAGTTATGGGTTAATATTGAGGGTAAATTAAAGAATGAGTTGTTAGGCTCAAGGGTGTTCACTAAGGGTTAATTGTGAAGGTAGGCTTTTATGGAGTGAGTGGGTTAAACCTAAGTGCCTTTATCATTTTGACATATTAAATCAAATGGTATGGTTTTGACATGCATAATCAAGCAAGTTCTAGAATAACAATTCAATACTGAGGCACTCATAATGAAAGTGAGCATGAAAGAAATAGTAGATGCTCTAAAGGCTCAAGATCTCACAAAAATTATGGCTTTTTGATGTTTAAACTTGTGAAATCCAACTCAAGGTAATACCTAAACTTGAGGGAAACAACCTAAAAGTTTTTAATTCTTCAAAAATCAATTTATCATGCTTGATTCTCTAATGTCTTAAAGTTTAAACAATCAATGTATAAATGCCTATGTTTTAATTCAGGACATATCAATAAACATTATAAACTAATCGTGATTTATTCTAATAATGATATGAGAAGATCGCATGAGAATAAGACAAAATTCAGGGATTTTTCTGATATAGATGTAAGTAACCCCCCCACACTTAAGATGTACAATGTCCTCAATGTACAAAGATAGATATATTGACCAATATAAATATAAGTTCATAAGATAGGGAGACAAGTGAAACTTCCTGAGTTAAAAATGGATGAAATTCCTGGATTAACGAGAGCGAGTATTAGAAATATAGTTGGAGGGCAAGCATGATTCTGAAGGATAAAAAGGAGAACTGAGGAAATAATCTGATAGTAATCATAAAGATAAGCTGTGTTTAAAAACAAATGAGACTTCAAATAAATTAAAGTAAAAAAAAAGGTAAAAGAAAATAAAATAAAAGAGATAATATAATTTTAAAAGTGGCACGGCCGTGTCCCACTCCCGTGTGGTATGTGTCCAGCCCGTGTTTGTCGAGAATTGAGAGATCGTCATACGGACTTAGGACACAGTCGTATGTCTAGGCCGTGTGGATGCCTGATTGTGTTGCACGACCGTGTACGATGTGGTTTGCTTCTCCCACGCTCGTGTACCCATCCGCACGCCCGTGTTATTTTGACAGTGTCGACCATGGGTGTGGGGCACGTGTGTGTCGCACGCCCGTGTTGTTTTGATAGTTTCACCTACAGTTATGTCACACGGTCGTGGCAGCTTATTGCAGCCCTGTGTTAGGAAAAAAACTTTTGCTCTGTTTGCACACGGTCGTATCGCACAGCTGTGTCATTACCCGTGGTGTAGGCACGGCATAAGGCACTCTCGTGTGCCTGGCCGTGTGGTTTTGGAAAGCCTGTGTTCAATGATTTGGCTAGTATGTTAGATTTTAAAAACTAAAATTTTAAGAAAGTAATATTGTTAGTGCTCGGGTTGCCTCCCGAGAAGCGCTTATATATAGTCTAAGCTCGACTTACCTCTTTGGTGAATGGTCATGGTGGTTCGAGGAGTTTATATTCCTCATTCTTGTTATGAATCCCATCAAAATAAGGTTTTACGCGAGTATTGCTTACCTTAAAGGTGCCGAATTTGGGATGACTTACCTCAACTATACCAAATGGGAAAATGCTAAGTATCGTAAAAGGAATTTCTTCATTCGGTTTGGCAGTGTCAATGTGAGGATCTGTGACATCTAATGAAACTTTATCTCCAAACTTAAGTTGATTTGGTGAGGCATTGAGCTCGTTCTGGCATAGTTTTGGTTTATCGTGTTTTCTCGGTTTAAATGTCAGCCATTCATCTAAGTCCTCGATTCGTAACCTTCATTCTTCATGGGTAGATTCTTTGTTGTGGATTGAACATGGCTCATGTATGTTCTTTGAACTTATTTCCTACAAAATAGGTTGCACTGTATGATCAGTCTTAGTAGAATAATTTGTACAATCACCTTTAATTTTTGACGTGTTGTTCGCGTTGCGAGCTTAAAGGTTGATTGTTTTGTCTCCTACACGAAGTGTGAGTTCTCCTGTTCCAACGTCAATAATTGTTCTAGTTGTTGCTAAAAAGGGCCTTCCCAAAATTAAAGGAACATTACTGACCTCTTCTATGTCTAAAACAACAAAATCAACTGGGAATATAAATTTGTCAATTTTAACGAGTACGTCTTCAATGATACCCCTAGGAAATCTGACAGGTTTATCTGCAGTTGAATGCTCATCCTATTTTTTTGGGGGTTTCCCTAGACCTAGTTGCTTAAACAATTTGTAAGGCATAACATTGATACTAGCCCCTAGATCAGCCAGCGCATTATTAACATCTAAACTACCAATTAAACAAGGAATCGTAAAACTCCATGGATCTTTTAGTTTGTTGGGTAGCTTATTCTGAAGAATGGCTAAGCAAACCACTTTCAGCTCCACATGTGACCTGTCATCTAACTTTCGTTTATTTGCTAGAAGCTCCTTTAAAAATTTGACTGCGTTCGGCATCTGCGAAAGTGCTTCAATAAACTGTAGGTTAATATGTAGTTTCTTCAAAAGTTTAAGGAATTTACCAAATTGTTCGTCTGAGTTGTCTTTCCTTCTCGTATTGGGGCATGGCACACGAGGTTTATATTCTGGACTTATCGATTTTTGTTCATTTTGGCCTACCTCATTCTTACCTTCACTTACCACCGGTTCTAGCCTTGGTTTTGCCACTAACCCTTCCTCATATTGAATGGAACTTGCGTTGAGTTGCTCCATTGGGTTAGATTCAGTGTTGCTTGGCAAACTACCTTGTGGTCATTCGGAAATCAACTTGGCGAGCTGTCCAATTTGAGTTTCGAGCTCCTGGATTGATGCTTGTTGATTTTTACATGCCATCTTAGTATTTTGAAAATGAGTCTCTGACACCGAGATGAATTTGGTTAGCATCTCCTCAAGGTTTGGCTTTTTCTCCTGCTGGTACGGTGGTGGCTGAAAGCCTGGAGGGGGTGGTGGTTTCTGATTTCCTTGGCCTCCCCATGAAAATTTTGGGTGATTCCTCCAACCTGCATTGTAAGTATTGCTATAAGGATTGTTTTGAGATCGAGGATTATTACCCACGTAATTTAACTTCTCATTCCTCATGTTGTAGCCATAAGGTGGGTATTCTGAATTGCTCGATGCACCTCCATTTGCTTTGCACTGCATTACTCGGTGAACCTGTGAAGAACTAAGAAAACCATCAATTTTATTATTCAAGAGTTCTACCTGATTAGAGAGCATGGTGACCAAATCGACTTTATAAACACTGGCTATTTTCATTGCCTTTTTCCTCATGACTTGCCACTGATAGTTATTTAGTGACATCTCCTTTATAAATTCATAAGCATCTTCAGGTGTTTTATTATTAATGGTTCCGCCAGCAGCTGCGTCAACCATTTGTCGAGTCAAAGGATTCAGGCCATTATGAAAAGTTTGATCCTATAGCCAGAGTGGTAACCCATGGTGAGGGCATCTTCGTAAAAGGTCCTTATATCTCTCCCATGCATTGTAGAGTGTCTCTAAATCCATCTGCACAAAAGAAGAAATATCATTATGTAATTTAGCCTTTTTGGCTGGCGAAAAATATTTTAGTAGAAACTTTTCGATCATTTGTTCCCAAGTAGTGATTGACCCCCATGGTAACAAATTCAACCACTGTTTAGTTTTGTTTCTCAAAGAAAAAGGGAATAACCAAAGGCGAATGGCGTCATCAGAAACACCATTAATTTTAAATGTATCGCATAGTTCCAAAAAGTTTTCCAAGTGAATGTTGGGATCTTCATCCTTCAAACCATCAAACTGAACAAATTGTTGTATCATTTGAATTGTGTTAGGTCTTAGTTCAAAAGTATTTGCAGCTACAGCAGGTCTAACTATGCTCGATTCAGTTCCTGTTAAAGAAGGTTTAGCATACTCATACATAGTGCGCGGAGCAGGATTCTGATTTACTGGACTAACAGCAATCGCAGAAGGTATCAGGTTTTCCTGATTTTCAGCCATCTCCTTGGTTGTGGTTTGAATATCGTCCTCTTGCTCGTTCTCTGTGTATCTTAAGCTTCGCGTTATTTCTCTTTGGTTTCTTCAAACTGTGCGATCGATCTCACTATTAAAAAGTAATGGTCCTGACGGGTTTCTTCTGGTCACAAACTAGAAAAACCTGTCAGAAGAAAATAAATGAAGAATTAGAAAATAAAATAAATATTTAAATTGCAATAAAAGTAAAATGGCTAAAGTAATAAAAATTGATCGTTCCTAATATCTTATTTCCCCAGCAACGGTGCCAAAAACTTGATACGTGATATTCGTGACAGGTTTTAAGTATTTATAATGAATCGTTCTTGAAACTAACTATTATCACGATGAAGGCAAGTGTACCTATCGAACAGTAGTATAGCTTTAGCAAGACTGGATTATCAAACCCAAAGGAACTAAAAGTACTAGTATCAACTTTCTTTTTATTATCTAGCCTAAAAAATAAACGGGTTTTGTTTATCTAACTAATTAATTAAACTAAGGAATCACAGAAAAGAAATTTTGGGAAAATACTTTTTGGAAAACTCGATTGATTAAGACAATACCTAAGGAAAAATCCACCTAGACTTCACTTGTTATTTGACCCTGAATCGGACAATTTATTCATTCAACTTGTTCCGTAGAGATCCCTAAGTTATATTATTATCTCTCTCGAGACTAAGAACGTCTAACCCTAGATTGAATAATTAAAATCTATTTCTAATTAACGCCTTAGGGTTGTATTAACTCAATCTCTGGATCCCCTTATTAGGTTTCACCCTAATCTCTCAAAATCTTGTCACCATATCTCTAGGCGCGCAATCAACTCCGCTTAATTATGACAAATTTACTCTTAGACAAGGTCTATTTCTCCTCTGAATAAGAGCATAACTTGAATCAATATCCTGGAATATCAAAACAAGAATTAAGAACACATAATTAAGAATAAGTCAAATATTTATCATACAATTCAGATAATAATAAAAACATCCGTCTTAGGTTTCATTCACCTTAGGTATTTAAGGGTTGTAGTCCATACTAATGAAAGAAAACATCTCAAAAGAATAAAAATAACAAAACATAAGAAAACCTAAAACTACTGACAGAATTTGAAGGGAGATCTTCAGTCTTGATGGTGAATCCAGATTTTGAGATAGATCGATCGGCTTTCCTTGAGCAATTTCTTGCTTCCTCCTATGCGTCCCGCTTTTCTCCTCTTCTAGGGTGTATTTATAGGCTTTGGAATGCCTAAGAGCCCTCAAAAGTGGCCTTTTTCTGAATAGGACTCTGCTTGGGCTCGATAGGGACATGCCCGTGTACCATTACTTCAGGCCGTGGTTAAGCCTGTTAAATAGGCACGGTCGTGTGGTCTACCTGTGTGAGTCGTGCTTCGATTCTACCAAATTGACATGGCCGTGTGGTCTGCCCGTGTGAGGAAGTCCAGGCCGTGTTGATTTCATACGTTGGACCATTTTCTCCATTTTTGGCCCGTTTCTCGTTCCTTTCACTCTCCTATCCTCACCTAAGTATAAAACATAAAATTAAGGTATTAGGAGCATCGAATTCACCAAATCTAAGGAAAAATCATCCATAAAATATGCTAATCATGGGATAGAAATATGTATAAATTACGGTTTTTTAGTAGTAAGAAGGGTTTTCAATGAGAAAATGGTTTTCAAAAAACACTTCAATGTGACACGCCAGATTCGGTCCTAACTTCTAGGCCGGGTTTGGGGTGTTACAAAAAATATTGTTTATCTAACAAGCATGCATTTTCTATCATCAAACATCAAAATACATGCACATTCATCAATGGTAAAACCCTAAACCTTTAATATTTTTTCAAATTAGTCCCTTGGCTAGCTAGATTAAGCTGCAATAATCTCAAAAACATAGAAATCAATAAAAAGGGGACAAAAATCACTCACCAATTGCATACACAAGCTTGGATGAATGTAAAGGATGAGAATGAGTTATCTTTGCCTTAATTTCAATTGTAGATGGAGAAGAAAAAGATGATACCTTGTTTTCTTTCATTTATTTTAACATTAATTTCTAAATTACTTAATTAACCTTAATAAACATTAATTATTTCTCTAAATGTCAAGCCATTATCATCCATTAACTCATTAATGGGTTAATTACCACTTATGGGTATCCTCTTTAAGATTCAATAGCTATTAGACATCTTTAGCTATTAGAACATTACTTTTACACTTTACTCAATTAAGTCTTGTTTATTGATTTGAGCATTCAAATGATAAAATTTTTGAACGAAATTTTCACACAATCATACTAACATGATGTATACATTATAAAAATAATTATTTCGATCTTGGATTTGTGGTCCCGAAACCATTGTTCCGATTTGACTAAAAATGGGTTGTTATAGTGTGACAATGATTGACAAGAACTCCCTTAAACTTTTTTAGAGAGAAAAACTCATTGACGGCTGCTAGATCTCATACACTATATTTCGGGTATATAAAAACTTATATTTCCTATTTCAAGAATAGTTGATATCTTAATATGAATCAAAATTCATTATAATATAATTAATTGAATATAATAATTATAATTACCATATTTCTAATAATGTTTGACCAAAAACTTACAATTACAATAATTATCATAATATTAATGTAACACCCCAAACCCGGCCTAGACGTTATGACCGGATCTGACGTGCCACATCAAAACGTTAAAACATTTTTTCATTCTAAGTCTAGGAAATCGTACTTGATGTTCAAAGGATTAATTCATTGAGGGTTAAAGTGAATCGAAGCTGCGCGCCAGGTAGGAAACTGGAAAAAGGAGGTGAGTCCATCGGACTGCTTAAGTACCAAGCTCTTTCGGATCCAATCCAAGACATCCACAACGCCATTGCCACACTCTAATATCGCGTAAATTTTTAGGTTACCATTGAAATTATGTCCATTTTAGAATAAAACGTATTTAATTTTGTAAAATGTTATCATAGCAGAAGCCTTATTTGTAATCGTGTTACTTCGAAATCAGTTTATGTTTTTCGAAAACGAACCCTAGATCTAGCCCATTTTGATAGTTGATATAATTTAAGGTCATCATTATAAGTTATAAATCGAAACCCAATTAAAAATAATCATAAGCGGCCTTATTACATAACAAAACCCAAATCATCAAACTAAAGAAAATTGAAGTCCAAATCACTAGAAGAAATCCATATTGCAGAACGAGTGGCCACTCCGAATCTCTCGCAGCTCCAAGCCCACTATGGCTGGGGATTACCTGCATGGATGAAAATAGGGGATGAGTTTGGGGAAACTCAGTGTGTAAAATTTACCCAACCATAGCCCATATTAGCTCAAACCACGTAAATGTAATAACTTGGCCTTAGCCCGAGCAAGATATCTGAAATTAAGCCCATAGGCCCATAATGATCGATCGATATTTCATGTATATGCAAAACCCAACCCATATCCAACCATGTACACCCCCATACCATCCTTTCACTATGTGGGGAGACTACACGACCCACCCAACCGATACACGCCACAGAATTATGCAGCATGGCTGCCAGAATAGATAATGTGACAGAGTCACCACATACAGATAATCGTGGCAGAGCCACCAGATCAGATAATTGTGGCATAGCCACCAGGACGCTTCCTCCAAAATATAACCCATGTCCCCATGCAACAAATATTCATTCATGGCATACATCATACAGATTTAAATTATCATGGTAATTTTCCATACATAAGGGTATTGTAGTGATTTAGCTACTTCTAGGGTTTTCATGCATATCCTATCCATTTACGTACTATCAGAACCGCACATACTTACCAAATTGAGCCCGTTGGCCCATGAACCCGATTTTTGGCCCATTAAGCCCAAGTTATCAAAATGCACGAAATCACACGTACTGCAGTTTGTTACCTTCGAATACCAAACATACAAATCCAACTATCTTACGAGCATTCTTGACATAAATTCCCAAAATACCAACTTTTCAAAGATTTCGCTTTTCGGTTTTCTTGATCGAGCTATGAGAGGGTCTCAGTTACACACCTGTTTTATGACGATTCGCTGACGAGATCCACGCACGAACTACCTACAATTATAATACTACCACATTAATCTTACTACTGAATCGAACTACATATTAACTTCTTACCATATTCATCCAACAACACCTTAGGCCTTAGCGTTCCTACCTCTGCTGAAAATAGTGTCTCGATCCAGATCCATTTGCTCCACTTGTCTAAGCCCTTGATCAATAGCCTCTTAATCACACTATTACCAAAATAATACTATTATCACAACCCCTTAGGGCTACAAGTCCAAAAAATGACAACCTCCCAAACCTTTTAGGGATTCCGGCTTTTCTTAAAATATGCAAGATAGACTAAGTTGGAAAGACTTACCACCGATTCTTCGAGTCAACGTTCCTATTAGTTCCTACTTGATTCTGATGCAGTTCTAAGCCCTCAAACGATAACAAAATTCAAGCCCTCAGTGATCTCAGTATTCAGCTATGTCCCTAGGATAGTGTAGGAGTTTCGGCTTTTTGCAAAAGTGTAGAGAAAGATAAAATATGAGGGTTTTTACTTGTGGTATTGTCGACAGAAACCTGGGGTTTAGAGGTTGAGAGAATCAGCCAAAGATGATGAGAAAAAAAAGAGATTTGGCGAGGGAAAAATTGGTACAAAAGGAGTCAAGTTTTCGGGATTTCGGGATTTGAGGCAATCGGCTATAGTCTTAAAAATAATAGAAGCAAGGTGGTATAGAGTAGGGTGGCTAAAGGATTCGGCTATGGGGAAAAGAAGAAGAAAAGAATAAGTGGATGGAGAGAAGAGAAAAAGAAAAGAAGAAGAGAATGGTCAGGAAACGGCACCACTTACCACTAATGCCAAATTTAAACTAGCACTAACCCTTGCCGAAATTCTCATGCTAAAGTCCCTTGGCCGGCCACCTCTTGTTCCTTGATCAGCTCCTAGATTTCCTCCCTTATCTGCTCCTAAATCCTATCCTTTATCAACTCCTAAATCCTATCCCTTATCAACTCCTCCATCCTCTCCTGACAGACTTTCACTTCAGTTCCACTACTTACCTTTTCCATTCATAAAAATTAATCCCTTATTTGCTATCATTATGACTTGAACCTGGGTCCTCCCAATCATCCACACGCCACTTATAGCATTCCCAGTGGCGTCACTTAGCCACTTTACCACATGCTTCCTTATGATTTATTTACACAATTAATACCTAAAAGCCCAATTAACCAGAACCCCTTTTTCTTATGGAACTAAAATTAATTAAAACTACCAGGTTTTACCTTAAGCTTGGGCCTTCTAGAGGCCCACTACCGTACTTAATCCTATGACAAACAAACAGGACACAGAATTTTTAAAATTTTCCAACATTTTTAAAATTCCCAAAAATTGGGGCGTTACAACTCTACCCTCTTTAAAGAAATTTCGCCCTCGAAATTTACCTGGTCCGAACAGATGAGGGTATTGTTGTTGCATCGCCTCCTCTGGCTCCCAAGTAGCTTCCTCTCTGCCATGATTACGCCAAAGCACCTTTACTAATGGGACAGATTTCCTTCTCAGAATCTTAACATCTCGATCCAAAATTTGCACAAGCTCCTCCTCAAAAGTCAAATCAGTTTGCACCTCAATTTCTGCAACCGGCACAACATGAGTAGGGTCAGAACGATAACGCCTTAACATGGAGACGTGGAAAACATCGTGAATCCTATCAAACTCTGGAGGTAATTCCAACTGATATGCTACTGGGCCTACTCGCTTCAAAACCCGATAAGGCCCAATGAACCGCGGACTCAACTTGCCTTTCTTACCAAACCTCAATATCTTCTTCCAAGGAGAAACCTTTAAAAAGACCATATCCCCTACTGAGTACTCAATCTCCTTACGCTTCAAATCTGCACACGATTTCTGCCTATGAGATACTTCTTTCAAACGGTCCATAATTATTCTGACCTTAGCCTCAGTATCAGCCACCAATTTCGGTCCAAGAACTTGTCGCTCCCCTAGCTCCGTCCAACAACTAGGTGTACGACACCTTCGACCATACAGTGCTTCATACGGTGCCATTCGAATACTCGCCTGATAACTGTTATTGTATGCAAATTCTGCCAACGGTAAGTAGTCCTCCCAACTACCTCGAAAGTCAATCACGCATCCCCTTAACATGTCCTCCAGAATCTGAATAACCCTTTCCGACTGACCATCAGTTTGGGTATGGAAAGCCGTACTGAAGTTTAACCGCGTCCCCAATGCCTCATGCAACTTTTGCCAAAACCGAGATGTGAATCTGGGATCCTGGTCAGAGATAATCGAAACTGGGACTCCATGAAGTTGCACAATCTCCGCCACATACGCTTTGGCTAACTTTTGAAGCGAAAAGTCGAGACGATCGGTATGAAATGGGCCGATTTGGTCAACCTATCCACAATCACCCATACCGAGTCTTTCTTCGATGGTGTCAACAAGAACCCACTCACAAAGTCCATGGTTACCCTCTCCCACTTCCAAAGTGGTATCTTTACCTACCGCATCAATCCGGATGGTAATTGATGCTCACTTTCACTTGTTGGCACGTCAAACATTTTCCTACAAACTCCGTCACTTCTCGCTTAAGTCCAGGTTACCAGTACAATTCCCGCAAGTCGTGATACAACTTATTCCCTCCAGGATGCATGGCACATAGTCCCCCATGAGCTTCCTTCAATATTGTCTGCCTCAAGTCAGAGTCCTTCGGAACACAAATTCTTCCTCGGAAACACAGAACTCCATCACTATTTAAGCCAAACTCAGAAGTTTTCCCTTCCTTAACTTGTTGAAAACGAGCAACCAAAGACTCATCTTCCAACTGCTTTTCCTTAATCTGGTCCACCCAGGTTGGCCTTACTTGCAATTCAGCTAACAAACTACCATCATCATACAAACTCAAATGAGCAAACATTGCTCTCAGATCAAATACGGTTCTAAACTCAAAGCATCGGCTACCACTTTAGCCTTTCCTGAGTGATACTCGATTGAACAGTCATAATCGTTAAGCAACTCAATCCATCTCCTTTGCCTAAGGTTCAGCTCCTTCTGAGTCAACAAATACTTAAGACTCTTATGGTCTGTGTATATAATACACCTTTCTCCGTACAAGTAATGTCTCCAAATCTTAAGTGCAAAAACCACTGCTGCTAATTCCAAATCATGAGTAGGATAGTTCCCCTCGTGAGGCTTAAGCTGTCGTGACGCATATGCAACCACCTTACCCTCCTGCATTAACATGCAGCCCAAACCTACATGTGATGCGTCGCTGTACACAGTAAAATCCTTCCCAGACTCCGGCTAAATTAACACAGTGCTTCATCAAAACTTTCTTCAAGTTTTCAAAAGTTTCTCTGGGTCTCATCCATACAAATGGTACCCTTTCCTTATGAGTTTAGTCGAGGTGCGACCAACACCGAAAAACCTTCCACAAACCTTCAGAGTATCCCGCCAATCCTAGGAAACTCCGTATCTCGACATCGACCTAGGCGACTTCCACTCCAAAAGCGCTTCAATTTTTCGAGGATCCACCTTAATCCCTCGGCAGAGACCACATGTCCTAAGAAAGTTACCTCCTCAACCGAATTCACACTTCTTTGAACTTTGCATAAAGTTCATTCTTCCTAACACTTGTAGCACTATACGGAGATGCTCATCATGCTTTGCTTCTGTTTCAGAATATACCAGAATATCGTCAATAAAGACGACTACGAATTGATCCAGAAATGGTTGAAACACCCGATTCATCAGATCCATAAATGCCACAGGAGCGTTCGTCAGCCCAAATGGCATAACCAGAAATTCGTAATAACCATACCGAGTCCTGAATGCTGTCTTATGGATATCCGTCTCCTTGACCTTTAACTGATGATATCCATATCTAAGGTCAATCTTAGAAAATACAGAAGCCCCCTTAAGCTGGTCAAACAGATCGTCAATCTTTGGCAGTGGATACTTATTCTTAATGGTCAGTTTTTTCAACTGGCGATAGTCAATGTACATCCGCATTATACCATCCTTCTTCTTCACGAATAACACTGGTGCTCCCCATGGAGACACGCTTGGCCTAATAAAGCCCCTATCAAACAACTCTTGAATTTGTGCCTTTAGCTCCACCAACTCCTTCGGTGCCATCCTATACGGTGCGATAGACACCGCACCGTTCGTGCAACAAGTCGATTCCAAACTCCACTTCTCGGTTTGGAGGTAATCCCGGAAGCTCCTCCGAAAAAACATCCTGAAACTCCTTTATGGTCCTTACTTTATCCACTGTCAATCCCTTCTCTTCCGACTGGCTTACAAATGCCAAATAGGCCTCACAACCTTTTCGAATCCACTTTTTGGCCCTCAATGCCGACACCACATTAGAAAATAGTCCCTTCGCTCACCTATCATCATAACCTCCTCACCCTTCGTTGTCCTTAACACCATTCGTTTTGTAGCACAATCCAAAGTCGCCCTATGCTTAACAAGCCAGTCCATTCCTAGAATGAGGTCAAACTCTCTGAACGGCAACTCCATTAGATCTCCAGGAAAGATCCTACCTTGAGTTTCTAGGGGTACATCCCTATACAATTTGTCTACCCTAACCGAGTGGCCCAAAGGACTTAACACAGAGACCCTACTCACTATCTTTTCAGAATGCACTCCCAATGACCCAGATATGGCACATGCAACATAGGAATGAGTAGATCCAATATCCACCAAAGCAGTATATCGGCATGCTAGAAACCAAAACGTACTAGTTATGACGTCAAAAGGCCACCCTCCTCTCGACGATGAGCCGTGATACACCAACGCCGGGGCCGTCGAGCCTCAAGATTCGCACCCCGCCAGTGCCCTTGACCTCGACTATTTCCATTTCCATTTCTGCCCCTACCTTGTCCACGTCCTCTCGGTGGTTGTGGTCCACCTCTCATGGGTTGAACAACCTCTCAGACAAGAACTCGAGCTCGATCGGCTCTATGTGGGCAGTCCTTAACTCTATGCTCCATAGATCCGCATCGGAAACAAGCATCGGAATTCCAACACTCGCCCAAATGTACCTTACCACAGTCTCCACAGATTGGTGGTCTAACCACATTCATCAGCACTGCTCGCACTGGTTCCTCTACTCTTGCTCTCTTAATATTCTTATTGGCACCACCCGAGGGTCCTGAATCCCTCTGGAAACGGTTTCGATCTTTCTCACGGTTCTGCCTCTCAGTACGCTTTACCTCTCAGCTATCTTAGCTTTTTCCACCAGAATCGCGAAATCCCGCTCTCTTTGCGGAGCAATCAGCACCTTAAGGTCATCTCTGAGTCCATCCTCAAAGCGAACGCTATGCTCATACTCCGTAGTGACTATCCCCACAGGATACCGGCTCAGCCTTAGAAACTCAGCCTCATACTCAGCGACAGTTTTACATCCTTGGACCAGATTCAGGAATTCCTTCCTACGGGCATCCACATAACTTGCCCCGACGTACTTTCCTTTAAAGGCTGTCTTAAATAGATCCCAAGTAACCCTATCAGCTGGGGTTCCATCCCTCACGGTGAGCCACCACTGATAAGCCTCATCTCATAACAACGATACGGCCCCCTTCAGCTTTTGCTCCACTGAGTAGTCCAAGTCATCCATAATTCGTTCTGTGGCCTCCAACCAATATTTTACCACATTCGAAGTAATCCTGAAGGTACTTGATGTTCACTTTTACTTGTTGATGATCAAACACTTAGTTACAAATTGAAATGTCCCTTTTCATACCGCCACCAATGACTTCTTTAAATCATTATACATTTTTGTGCTACCAGGTGAAGCGATAAGCACCATTGTGCGCCTCATGTAATATTTTCGAATCAATTTATCATTTTTCGGACACATATTCTCGTCTCGAAACATCAAGCAGTCATCTGGTCCAACTCGAAAATCGAGTCATAACTCGATTCGCATTGAGTTCTCTTGATCCGCAACTCACTATCATTCTTTTGAGCATCACAAATCAACTGGAGAAATAACGGTTTAGCTCTCATCTCGCTAAAATTGACCCGTCATCGACAATGCTAACCCGTGTTCATGGCTCTCAAAGTGAAAAGAAATTTTTCGCTCAAGGCGCCAAGAACTACATTTGCTTTTCCGGATGATAATCAATCACTAGATCATAATCCTTTAATAATTCAAGCCATCTTCGCTTTCGCAAATTTAGTTCCTTTTGATTCATCAAGTACTTCAAACTTTTGTGATCAGTAAAAATTCGACATTTTTCACCGTATAAATAATGTCGCCAAATCTTCAAGGCAAAAACAACAATGCCGCCCAAATCATGTGTAGGATAGTTCTTCTCATGCGGTTTTAACTGTCTCAAGCATAAGCTACTACTTTGCCCTCTTGCATCAACACACATCCAAGGCACATCAATGATGCATCACTATAAATTACGAACTCCTTTTCGACTCGGGCTGTACTAAAATTGGTGCTTCATCAATCATGCTTTCAACTTTTCAAAACTCGTTGACATTTATCGGTCCATTCAAACTTAACATTCTTACGCAACAATTTAGTCATAGGAGAGGCAATTATCGAAAATCCTTCAACAAAACGCCTATAATACCCGCCAAGCCTAAAAGCTTCTAACCTCAGATACATTCTTGGGCGGTTTCAATCAACGATCACGTAAATCTTGCTTGGATCCACCAATACCATCACCGAGACTATATGCCCCAAAAATCCGACTTCACGAAGCCGTAACTCACTTTTACTAAACTTGGCAAACAGTTTCTTTTCTCTCAAGATCGCAATATAGTTCTCAAGTGTTCGCATGTTCAAACTCATCTCGAGAATAAATTAAAATGTCATCTATAAACACTACTACAAACTTATCCAAATATGGTAGGAAAATCCGATTCATTAAGTCCATAAATATGGTGGAGCATTTGTTAAGCCAAAAGGCATCACCGAAACTCATAATGTCCATACCTTGTCCTAAAGGCGGTTTTCGACATCGACTCCTTAACTCTCGGTGATAGTAACCGGACCTCAAATCAATCTTTGAAAACACTTGTGGCCCCTTTAACCGATCGAATAAATCATCAATCCTCGGCAATGGGTACTTGTTCTTTATAGTCACCTTATTGTCGACGGTAATCAATGCAAAGTCTCATTGAACCATCCTTCTTCTTCTGAATAATACAGAGCACCCGGGAGAGAAACTTCGGTCTCACAAATCCCTTGTCTGTTAACTCCCTGAATCGAGCCTTCAATTCTTTTAATTCGTTGGAGCCATTCTATATGGAGCAATCGAGATCGGTGCGATGCAGGCAACAAATCAATGGCAAAATCTATCTCTCTGTTTGGAGGCAACCCCTGCAATTCCTCCGAAATACATCCGAAACTCATAGACTATAGGTATCGATTCAAATTTCAGTTGAGACATCTCAACATTCATTACATAAGCAGATAAGCTTCACACCCTTTTCTCATGTATTTACGTGCAGACATGTGCGAAATCACCATAGGCAATTTATTTGATTCGTCTGTTTCAACCCACGTAATTTCTCCATTTTCACATTTTAACTCTAGTGTCTTTTGTTTACAATCTACCTTAGCATCATACAATGTTAACGGTCCATTCCCAAGATAACGTCAAACTCACCAAATGGTAACAAGATCAAGTTGGCCGGAAAAGCAGTGACCTTGAATCATTAATGGGCAATTCTTGCAAACCTTGTCAACTAGCACATATTGGCCTAAGGGTTCGACACTTTAATCGTAAACTCAAGAATTCAACAGCAACTTTTTATTGGATACTAAATTCATGCAAATATAGGAATGGGTGGACCGGGATCAATCAATGCAATAACAATAGTATCATAAAGAGAAAATGTACCAAGAATGACATCGGAGATGATGCATCTTCTCGAGCACGTATAGCATAAGCTCTAGCAGTGCTCTAGCTTCGATCTTGCCGTTAAATCTTTCATCACAGTTCTACTACTAGTCCCACCTCCAAGATTTCTCGGTGGTCTACCTCTACTAGCGGTGGTATTCATCTAACACTGAAATCTTTCTTCTTTAACCTTCTCCGGACAGTCTCTAATAAAATGCTCATGAGAAGAACGCTTTGAAACAAGCTCGCTCGGTCCCCCAACACTCACCATAATGTTGCTCGCCACATTGTCGACACTCGGGCTTTCTAGGTCGCACATTACCCACACTTGCCACCAAGTAGCTTGAGCTTTAGACCCGAATATGCTCTACCACGATCTCTGTAAATCCCCAATTGAAACTGTCATTCGAGGGTTTGTCTCTTTGGACCTCTTTGGTTGAGATTGAAATGGCTTACTTATCTGTCTTTTTTCGACATCTCGAGCCTCAATAGCGACTTTTCTTCTTTCTTTGTTCAATTCTTGACTTTAAGAGCTCGATCAACCAATACTACAAATTCTTTCAACTCCAAAATCCTACAAACACTTTAATGTCCTCATTCAGCCCATCTTCAAATCTTCTACACATAATGGCCTCGGTGGACACACATTCACGGGCATACTTGTTGAGTCTTACAAATTCGCGTTCATACTCATGATGAGACATTTTCCTTGCTTCAATTCAAGGAACTCCTTCCGCTTTTTGATCAATAAATCGCTGACTTATGTATTTCTTTCTAAATTCTTCTGGAAGAAATCCCAAGTAACTTTTCTTTTGGCACCACTTGCAACCAAAGTCTTCCACCGGTGGTAGGTCAATCTCTCAAAAGTGATACAAAGACACTTTAAGCATTCCTCGGTGTACATGAGAGCTCATCAAATACACGGTAGAATTTTCAAGCCGAATTCCGCTTTCTCGGGATCATCATCAACCTTTGCTCTAAACTCTTGCCCCTTGTTTCGAATCTTGTCAACCGGAGGCTTGTTCATTCTTACCAAATTTATACCTTGAGCAGCTCACAGAATCGTCCGAGGTATAGGAGGGGTGGAGGAGGTTGAGCATTTGGATTTGCTCGAATAAATTCAAGATACCAATTGTTCATCATTTGGAGAAAGGCGCCCCGAGCCTCATCTCCTTGTCCCAATGTCTCAGTCTACTTTCCCGGTAGCGGTCCCTTCAAAGGGAGCCGCAGACATTAGCAAAGATCATCATCGCAGCCTTCCTTGAGGATCCATTACTATATTAAAATAAAACACGTTTAGAATAATCGAGTCACCACACTATCACAATATTTTTATGGCATGTATAGCTAGACTTTTACACACACTTTATTAGTCCGAGAACCGACTAAACCATAGCTCGATACCACTAAATGTAACACCCTTACCCGCTATCGTCAGGAACAGATACAAGGTATTACCGAACATAACATATACCAAGATAGAAATATGTCATCCCATTTGATAATGCATCGTATAACATATATCTTGAACAATATTAGCCAACTTTTATGGCTTGTACAAAGTAACCGGTCGAATAATTTGTAACTAATATTTTAAACCTAGATAAATATGACACATAACAAAATAATTTTTGCCTACTATACATGCCATAATTCAAAACATTTAGTTCAAATACCCCAAAGTATGATAGTGCGGGTAGATCTTCACGATCCTTGACTCTGAGCAAGTGGAGAACACTATGAGACAAAAGAGAGAAAACGAAGTAAGCTTATAGCTTAGTAAGTAGTATGTAAATACTAATTTAAGAATCTAACATGTTTACACAACAATTCAAGTATGTCTACTTTAACTTCACTACTTATTCCACTTCGATTAAGCTGTCTCTGCTGTGTCATATTCACTAAATAAATCATAACTCGAGTTACAAAACTCGAAATTCATATCCGTAAAATTTCCCTGAATCTAGACTCATAAAGCTTCTTGCTAAATTTTTTTTTATAATTTTTGGTTCAGCAGATTAGTACAGTTTATTAGTTAAAGTTTCCCTGTTACACAGCTCGACTGGCCTGACCTCTGTCCACTACGAATTGAATTTCTCTCAGTACATAACTCAAACAACCCTGAAGTCTGTTGTATTTAAAACTAGTCTCAATAAGGAATTTAGGCATGTAAACTATATTTCTTAGTTTGCTTTGTACAATTTTTAATGATTTTTCAAAGTGGAAACAGGGGATCACGTATTCATCCTGAGCAAGTCAGTTACAATTGTAAATATCTCAAAATATTGAATTCCTTTGCTTGCCCTGCTTCTTTTATATGAAAGTAGACTCATTAAGCTTTAATTTCACATCTCATTCAACCTCTAATTATATTCCTCCTATTTTTGGTGATTTTTCAAAATCACGTCACTGCTGCCATCTAAAAACAGTTTTAATACTAATTTCACTCTTTCACACATTCTTTATGCTAACCTCATTTTATCGTATATATGTATATGCCACAATTCATTTTCACCACATTTCATTCACTATAAGTGTAGGTCCAAACCACAATGTCACCACAAAACCATCCCGTTGAACAATTCGGATCAATCCTCGATATTTAACGGTTTCAAAGACACGCCCCACCATCATACTTCATTTAGTTCGGCTCTCTTGTACACATGGGGAACACTTAGTACCACTCATGCGACCTAGCCGATTTGTCTCGTAGCTCTCTTGTCTACATGGTGTCCTTCACTTGGAATCACGCATGCGACCTAGCTACATTTATCTTTCACGTAGCTCTCTTGTCTACATGGTGTCCTTCACTTGGAATCACGCATGCGACCTAGCTACATTTATCTTTCACGTAGCTCTCTTGTCTACATGGGATACATCTCGTATCACGCATGTGACCTAGCTACTACAGGTGTCTCGTAGCTTTCTTGTACACATGATGTGCACTCAGCATTATACATGTGACCTAGCTCGCTCCCTCTATTTCATTCGATCTCTCCAATGTTCAACCGGATCTCTCTCTCTGTATTTATTTCCATTCTTCCCATAGTCAATTTATATTTTAACATCAGCTAGTATATTTATATAATAGGCTGAAATATAAGAATGTACATGAAATTATTGTAATATTTACATACAACTTACCTTGGTGCAAAATATGGAAATTTTGCAATTTAGTCCAAAACTTTTTCTTTCCCTCGTTCGAGGTCAGTTCCGCGCCTTTCTTGATTATGGAGCTTGAAAGTTGAAGAATCCCTAGCTATGGAGAGAGTGAAGTTTCGGCAGCAACTAAATGGGGAAGATGACTATTTTGTGTTATTTTTCCCATTTTATTTCATTTAATATCAAAATGACTAAAATACCCTTACTACTAAACTTTCCAAAATTCCTTCCATGTCCTAAATTTGTCCATGAACTTAAAATTGGTAGAATTGCTATTTAAGACCTCCTAATAAATATTTCAAAACAATTTCATACTAAAAATTTCTAGTATGCAAATTTTGCAACTTATTCGATTTAGTCCCTACTTTCAATTTAAACACTTTAGGCATAGAATTTCATCACGAAATTTTCACACAATCATGCAATCATATCATAAACCCCAAAATATTTATAAAACAATTATTTCTATCTCGGATTTGTGGTCACGAAACCACTATTCCGATTAGGCCCTAATTCGGGTTGTCACAGTTAAAGTGAATGGAAGCTGCGCACCAGGTAGGAAACCGAAAAAAGGATGTGAGTCCATCGGACTGCTTAAGTACCAAGCTCTTTCGGATCCAATCCTAGACATGCACACCGCCGTTGCCACACTCTAACATCGCGTATATTTTTAGGTTACCATTGAAATTATGTCTATTTTAGAATAAAACGATTTAAGTTTGTAAAACGTTATCATAGCGTAAGCCTTGTTTGTAATCGTGTTACTTCAAATCGGTTTATATTTTTGGAAAATGAACCTAGATCTAGCCCATTTTGATAGTTAATATAATTTAAGGTCACCATGATAAGTTATAAATCGAAACCCAATTAAAAATAATCATAAGCGGCCTTATTACATAACAAAACCCAGATCATCAAAGTAAAGAAAATTGAAGTCCAAATCACCAGAAGAAATCCATATTGCAGAACGAGTGGCCACTCCGAATACCTCGCAGCTCCAAGCCCACTATGGCTGGGGATTACCTGCATGGATGAAGATAGGGATGAGTTTGGGAAACTCGATGTGTAAAATTGACCCAACCATAGCCCATATCACTCAAACCACGTAAATGTAATAAATAGGCCTTAGCCTGAGCAAGATATCTGAAATTAAGCCCATAGGCCCATAACAGATCAGATTAGATATTTCGTATATATGCAAAACCCAACCCATATCCAACCATGTACACCCCCATACCATCCTTTCACCATGTGGGGAGACTACTCGACCAACCCAACCGCTACATGTGACATCCTTAAAACGACCCTAATCGGAATGTGATTTCGGGACCACAAAACCGAGGCATAAAAATAATTTGATATTTATTTTGATGCCTATAATATGTGTTAACTCATGTGTGACATTTTGATGCTTTAATTTAGAGTTATAAATGTGAATTTCACTAGAAAGCACCTAGTAGGAAACTTTGAAAGTATGATGGGTTGTATGATGACTAATTAAAGCATGCATGCAAAACAATGGCCTTGCATGTCAAATACCCCCTTTTTACAAGTGATGGCCGGCCATGACAAGGGAGTATGGGCAAAACATGTCATGAAACATGTTTTGTTGGTGCATTAGGGGGAAACAATAAACAAATAAGCATGGGTAGTAAAGAAAAAAAATGTGTGTGTGTGAGTGAAACCCCCCCATTGCCGTACATGGAAGAAAAGAAAAGAAAAAAAATTTTGCTCATCCATTTCATTCTCTCTTGACCGAAAATACTAGAGGGGAAGGGAGGAATTTAGCTTCATGCTTGGGTTGGAAGAGGATTAGGAAGAGGCTTGGCTATATTTGCATCAAGATTAAGGTATGTTTGATGTTGTGCCATGAGATTCATGCATGTTTTTGGTTGTTAACTTGATGTTCTTATTAGCCCATGGTTCAAATCTTTGTTATATCATGGGGATGGTATTTGGCCAAGGTGGATTTTGAGTTAATGCCATTGCATGTTAAATATGAAGCTTGATGATGATACATGTGATGGTGGATTGAGGACTCTTAGATTTTCTTTGAGCATTTTTGAATGATATACTAAGTTCTTTGTGTAATCATGACCAAAATTATGGTGTTGTGATGTATTCGCCATGGTGCATCCCCAAGTGTGATTTATGCTCTTTGCATGGAGAGTAAGATTTGTGTTTCAAATCATGTTCATGTTTAGTTACAATCAACTTGAGATTCGGCTCTAGCATACATATATGTATATATGTTTGAGCATGATGTATTGGTATGACGATATACTATCTTAAGGTATATACTTACTTATGATGATGTTTTGGTTATGAAGGAAATGATAGATGTGTATTGAGTTACAATATGGAAAGGTATTAGTTAGTAAAATGTATGCTGTTTTTGTGTGGTAATAAGTGCATAAATGGCCTCAACATGGACATGCATATTCGGCCACATGAAGGGAAATTGGTGAGCATGTATTGGTTAGAGGCAACCATATTGAAGCCTTATCTTGGCTTAGATTGTTGACTAAATGGGTAATAAGTGAGGATGGTTGCGAATATACAAACATACATATGCATGTGTAATTGAATTATGAATGTTTAGCGAGATGGTTAAACTAGTTGATTTATTGATTAAGCTCAAGGAGTTAAAGAAGGAGAATCAAGCAAGGAAAGGCGAAGGTCATCGAGTAGCCGACTTGGACTATTTTTACCCAACACAAGGTAAGTCATTAAGCATATATTTGATATTGCTTAAATGATTGTA
The DNA here is from genome assembly GCF_025698485.1 of Gossypium arboreum. Lineage (NCBI taxonomy): Eukaryota > Viridiplantae > Streptophyta > Magnoliopsida > Malvales > Malvaceae > Gossypium > Gossypium arboreum. The sequence goes on from NC_069082.1 coordinate 16,779,345, forward strand.
ATGTCTATGCAATTGTGTTTAATGAGATGAAATATATACAAATGCATGTGTATGAAAAGATGATAATGTTGAACGTAAAAGAGATAGTGAAATGTGTAGGAAGTTTGCTTCGGCACTAAGTGTGCGAGAAATAGATGTGTACGGTGACGAGATTGGCACTGAGTGTGCGAGCTTGTAATGTACGGCACTAAGTGTGCGAGTGTAACACCCCAAACCCGTGACCGTGACCGGATTTGATCACGTGGTGTTACCGGGCTTACTTCCCTTATTTCTCTCTTGACAATAATTGATTTCAGTTCCAGGCAGGCTAGCTAACTGCGTCACTGTCACCTTAAAAATCATATCTCGAGTTCCAGAACTCGAAAATCAGTTACGTAAATTTTCCCTGAAACTAGACTCATATATCCATCCCTGGATTTATTTCTAGAATTTTTGGTCGGGCCAATTGGTACAGTTTATTAGTTAAAGTCACTCCTTTTTCGGAGTTCGACTACACGGACCTTTGCACATTACGACCTGGATATCATCTCGTACAGAGATCCAATTCTCATACCGTTTGTTTCTAATGAAACTAGACTCAAAGGGAAATCTATACATATAATGCATGACTCCTAATTGTTTCTGGATAATTTATGGTAAATTTTCAAAGTCGAAACAGAGGATCCAGAAACTGTTCTAGCCCTGTCTCACGAAATCTCGAATATCTCATAAAATACGGCTCATATGGTCGTTTCGTTTCGTCCATATGAAAATAGATTCATCAAGGTTAAATTTAATAATTTATTCACTATTTAATTCTACTTGTACTATTTTTAGTGATTTTTCCATCTCACCTCACTGCTGCTGGCAGCATCTGTTACTAAAGCAAACAATGACTATTTCATAATTCTTCCATGGCCAACTATTTCATCATACATAATGTAACTATGGCCACCTTATCAAAATTAAGGTTTCTAAGGCTCGTGACCATAGGTTTTAGAATCACACTCAACCGACCACATAGGCCATTTTCTCATGGCTTAAAGTTTACAACCCACAATTCAACAAAACAAAATAGCCTATACATGCCAAATGTTCTCCTAGTTCAACTACGAAGACAATACCAAAAGATTTCCAGCCGGTGTGATGACTTCAACGACGGTTCCGAGCACGCAAACGATACGAGTCCGATTACAGGACTCTTACGCAAGTTATACAACTATAAAATGTTGACCGGGTTCACAATCAATGCACACTAGTATCAAGGAGTAATAGGATGAGCGGAGTCCGCTCATGGATGCATGCCTACAGACAGGATACACCATGACGCTCCGATTCCTCCTCGACATCTAGCACTCGAGCTGCCTCATCATCTCACTAATCTCTCTGCTAGTCTTCACTCCTGGTCTTCCATCCTTCAATCACCTCATCAAACTTCCTCGAACATCCACTAAGTTACCACATCATTTGCACGTTCCTACATTCACTTTATTGCCACTTAGTACAATCTTACGATTCGCTCAATGGATCCAGTGAACTTGATCATCTCTCAAGGTTAAAGAATCCTATACCGAGTTACTACCCTACTATTTATCTCACATAACTTCCAGTTCTCTAATCTCTACAACACTTCCAATACCACTCATCACCACTACACTATTCATCTAGTACTCACCGCCTGCTTTAGTCATAGTTTCGATTAGATCACTGAACTCGCCTATATTTCTTTCTTGATGAAAAACTAAGTATTCTCATTTGGGATTATAAAGTTAAATCCTCAGAGTATTACAGTTTGATAAATACTCAGAATTAGAGTCTGGTCATGATCATAACACTCTATTATGGTACTGTACTCTCTAATTAGGTCCGAACTTCACTCGTATTCCTACGAACCTCACGTCACAGGTTCTCACCTACGTTAAGATGACAATTCGGTCTGGTGAATATTTAATTGCAAATTTGGACAGGATGGGATATGCGACCCCTTCATGGTACTGAACCAGCTCTAAATTTTATCATGACGACCTCAACCGGGTTCATCACCATTCCTTACGCACTTCCATCATTACGTTCATTTCACATAATTCACCTTCATTTTGCATTAACTACATTCCTATATTAGTATTTCCTAATACCTGATGACTCAAGATCCTACTCGATATAATTAACACAAACTGATACATTATATGTTCCCTTCCTATCCACATATCCTGTTCACTTACATTACTGTATTGTCAACATACTGTCAACTAAAATATATTCGTTTCCTAAACTGAACTATCAAGAATTTTGAAATCAATCTATGACTTAATTATTTAATTTAGTTGTACATTGCTCATATGACACTGGATCACGTACAACTCCGTCACCCATTCTCACAACTCAATACTATACATAAATACTACAGGTCTAATATAAATATTCCAATGAAAATGTTCCAAAGTTGCCTGTTACAAATTGAATTCAATCCAAATCGTTCATTGTCCTATAAATGATTCTCAATAATATCATGTTATTCTTTCTATGCATTAAATACTTTATTCTATATTTCACATATCCATCATTTACTAATTCCATGCCCATTCATATCAAATGTAACATACTATAAATCAGGCCTACTACAAGTACTAGGCCATATCATCAGGTCTAACTAATCCATGCAATTCAACACAAACAATCTAATAGCTAATGCCATTCTAAGTTCAACAAACAAATACAAATCCTTATATTCAATGTTCTTACCAAACATCCAAGCCGATGACATTCCGACCACAAAGTAAGTAAACTAAGAGAAACACCGAGTAGTTATAACTCATAAAGTCATAAGATTCATCAACCTAAAACCATAAAATCACAACTAGACATAATCAGCTAGTACTCACCATATCAATTACCATAATTCCTGACTTCCGTTCAATGTCATACCACATAATCATTTCATTTACTATCAATAATTTGCACATTTTCACAATCACTCATTTAAGCAACCACAAACATCTATACTCAGTCAGTCCGATACTTCGTAGACTAGTCATCACTCGCCATTAATCAAGAGCTAACAGCCACTTAGTCTACATATTAGCTCCTTACTTATTTGCTCGCACTATCAATTTAGTCGCAAATTATCAACTTCAGTCCACACTTAGTTTAAATCACCTAATGTCAATTTTACCCACACTTAGTGCCATTAATTCCACTTCTCGAATCGGTGGTAATCCGGTAACTCCTCGGAAAAACATCCGAATACTCACAAACCACTGTACCGATTCGAGTTTCTTTTCCATCTCTTTACTTTCAAACACATACGCAAGGTATGTTTCACACCCCTTTTTCACATATCCCCGAGCAGTCATAGAAGATATTATCGCTGGCACTCCTTTTAAATCAGTAGACTCGACTCGGACTACCTCGTTATTTGCACTCCTCAAATCAATGGTTTTCCTTTTGCAGTCCACCACTGCATCATGTACGGTCAGCCAATCCATACCAAGAATAACATCGAATTCATCAAATGGTAGAAGCATCAGATCGACCGGAAAATAGGATTCTCGAATTATTAGGGGGCATCTCTTGCACACTTTATCAACTAGTACGTATTGACCCAAAGGGTTTGACACTCGAATTGAATTGATAGACTCAACGGTAGAGTCTTCTTTGGATGCTAAGGTTTCACATACATATGAATGAGTAGAGCCGGGGTCAATCAATGCAATCACACTAGTATCAAAGAGAGTAAAAATACCAGTGATGACGTCAGGGGAGGATGCCTCCTCTCGTGCGTGGATGGCATATGCTCTAGCAGGAGCACGGGTCTCGGATCGACGGCCGTATTAGAGGCTCCTCTCGATTACCACTCCTACCTCCAGAGATTCTCGGGGCCTACCTCCAGCCGTCGTTCCACTAGGTCTTGCACCTTGCGTCTTATTCCTCTCATCTAGCTCGTGCAATCTCTAATGAGGTGGTCCTTGAACCGCATCCATAACAGCCCTATTAAGCAGACTTACCCCAACATTCACCTAGGTGTCATCTTCCACATTGGGGGCATTGGGTCTCTCTTGGCGATTATTGCCCACACTAGCTACCAAGTAGCTCGAGTCCGTCAATGGTAGGGCTCTAATGGAAATTCAGGAGTCGTCCTCGACTTCTTGGTTTCCTCCCGAACCTCTTTATAGCGAGAGAATGGAGCTTTACCCATCGATCTTTTACGAAAATCTCTAGCATCAAATTCAGCCTTCTTCTAATCTCTTGCACATAGCAACCTCACCAGCCACACACTCCCGAGCATACCGACTAAGTCTTACGAACTCATGTTCGTATTTAGATACGGTCATCCGGCCTTGCTTGAGTTCCAAGAATTCCTTACGCTCGATCGATGAACTGTTGACTAATGTATTTCTTTCAAATTGGATTGAAAGAAATCCCAAGTAACTCGCTCATTTGGGACTATGGAAATTAAAGTCCTCCACCAATAGTAAGTCGAGTCTCGCAACAAGGATATAGCAAACTTAAGACATTCATCGGTGTGCATGACGGTTCATCTAACACTCTAATGGTGTTATCGAGCGAACTTCGGCCTTTTCGGTATCATCAAGAACTATGGCCTTGAACTCCTCCCCCACGCTTCCTAATCAAGTCCACGGTGGTTTACTCAACCTCACGGGATCGAGAATCGGAGGCATTACGGGCTCTTGGGTGGAGTATTTAAATTCGAGAATGGTTGGATGACCGGATTGGTTCGGGCATATTGCGCGACCCACTCATTCATCATGGTGAAGAAGGCTTGTTTCGCCCCTTCAGCTTGATTATTCGCGGATGACTGAGGCTCAACAGGCGGTGTTCCTTGCACAGGAACAGCCACTACACTTTCAACGTCATCCACCAAGGGTCTCTCTACCGGGTTCCATTTGCAAATCAAAACAAAAACTTCAACCGTCAAGTCATCACATTTCTAAGCACTAACATTTTGGGCATGTATAGCTAGACTCACACGCGCTATGGTAGTCCTAGAACCGACTAAACCATAGCTCGATACCAATAAAATGTAACACCCCAAACCCGTGACCGTCACCGGATTTGATCACGTGGTGTTACCGGCTTACTTCCTTATTTCTCTCTTGACAATAATTGATTTGAGTTCGAGCAGGCTAGCTAACTGCATCACTGTCACCTTAAAATCATATCTCGAGTTCCAGAACTCGAAAATCAGTTCCGTAAATTTTCCCTGAAACTAGACTCATATATGCATCCCTGGATTTATTTCTAGAATTTTTTGTTAGGGACAATTGGTACAGTTTATTAGTTAAATTCACTTCTGTTTCAGAGTTCGACTACACTGACCTTTGCGCATTACGACCTGGATATCATCTCGTACAGAGCTCCAATGCTCACTCCATTTGTTTCTAATGAAACTAGACTCAAAGGGGAATCTATACATATAAGGCATGACTCCTAATTGTTTCTTGATAATTTATGGTAAATTTTCAAAGTGGAAACAGAGGATCCAGAAACCGTTCTGGCCCTGTCTCACGAAATCTCGAATATCTCTTAAAATACGGCTCATATGGTCGTTTCATTTTGTCCATATGAAAATAGATTCATCAAGGTTCAATTTAATAATTTATTCACTATTTAATTCTACTTCTACTATTTTTAGTGATTTTTCCATCTCACCTCACTGCTGCTGGCAGCATCTGTTACTAAAGCAAACAATGACTATTTCATAATTCTTCCATGGCCAACTATTTCATCATACATAATGTAACTATGGCCACCTTATCAAAATTAAGGTTTCTAAGGCTCGTGACCATAGGTTTTAGAATCACACTCAACCGACCACATAGGCCATTTTCTCATGGCTTAAAGTTTACAACCCACAATTCAACAAAACAAAATAGCCTATACATGCCAAATGTTCTCCTAGTTCAACTACGAAGACAATACCAAAAGATTTCCAGCCGGTGTGATGACTTCAACGACGGTTCCGAAACGCATAAGCGATACGAGTCCAAGAGACCTAAAATGGGTGACAAGAAAACACCGAGTGAGTTTATAACTCGAGAAGTCATAAGCATTCATCAACCATCCATTAATAAAATTATCACAACATGAAACGATAAACGAGGCTAGGTACTCCATCCATATCGAAACTATACCATAATTCCTCGGACCTTTCGGTTCAATCTCATACCAAGCCATACATCCACATTTCATGTTCTATACAATAAGATATTTGAGGCATTTTCACACATCAACTCATTTTCACCACAATCATACAATTGCAATCATCACATAGATTTAAAGCTTACCAAGCTCAACCCCGAGCATGAACGTATTGCCTATTCGTCATGAGCTCAAGGTACTTACCCGATCCGCTGTCCGGATTAACTCGATAATGTCGCACACTCGAGTGCCAATTGTAATACAAGAGCATATAGTGAATCCGCACACTTAGTGCTATATATTTTCAGCTCGCACACTTAGTGCTATATAATTTTCAGCTCGCACACTTAGTGCTATATATTTTCAGCTCGCACACTTAGTGCTATATAATCAAACTCGCACACTTAGTGTCTGTACAATTTTAAACCCGCACACTTAGTGCCAATCTTGTCACCGTGTCCATTTATACCCGCACACTTAGTGCCGAGACCAATACCTTATGCATTTTGCTGCCTTTATACATTCAACAATGGCATCATTCCATACACATACATTTCCATTTACACATCAACTCATTTAAACACAATTGTGTATATATTATGGTCATTTACATCAACACCAAATATATGCTTAATGACTTACCTCGGACGTTGTCGCACGTCTTCAACGGCTATTCAATTACTTTTTATTTTCCCTTGTCCAACTTCGATCCTTTGAGCTCTTGAGCTAAATCAAACAAATTTACTTCCCAATCAAACACACACATACGGCAACCATATATTGTTTTTAACACATTCGGTCACTTGGGCGACCCATTTAACTTTTAAGCATTCATTTCAAATTTTTAGTTAAACAATGCCGAATGCCATTAGCTCCTAATGCCACACACACATATGCATAAAAATTAGGCTGAACCTCGACCTCAGATGGAGTGATTACGTGTGTCGGGTCAGACCTATATCGTCGAAGCATCGAGACATGAAAAACGTTGTGAATCTTTTCGAGCTCATGGGGCAGGATTAATCGGTATGCGACTGGTCCAACTCGTTCGGATACTTCATACGGCCCGATGAACCTCGGACCCAATTTGCCCTTACGACCAAATCTAAGCACCTTCTTCCAGGGTGAAACTTTGAGAAATACCTTGTCCCCAACCCGATATTCAATGTCTTTTCTTTTCAAATCCGATACGACTTTTGGCGATCCAAGCGACTTTCAAACTTTCACGAATTACTCGAACTTTCGCTCGCATCCTTAATCAAATCAACCCCAAAGATTTTACTTTCACTAAGTTCAGTCCAGAATATTTGAAGTACGGCATTTACGATCGTATAAAGCCTCGTAAGGCGCCATCTTAATACTCGATTGAAAACTATTGTTGTAGGGAATTCAATCAAAGGTAAATACTGCTCCCATGACCCACTAAACTCAAGGATGCAACATCTCAACATATCCTCGAGTATTTGAATTATCCGTTCGGATTGACCATCGGTTTGGGGATGAAAAGTGCTAAAATACGTTTGGTACCCAAAGCCTCTTGCAATTTCTTCCAAAATCGCGATGTAAATCTTGGGTCTCTATCGACACGATAGAAATAGGTACCCCATGCAATCGAACAATTTGGGAGACGATAATTCTACCAATTTATCAGCGAAAAATCCATGCGACAGAATAAAATGAGCAGACTTGGTCATCTATCAACAATGACCCGGATCGCATCCTTCTTACTTGTCGACAAAGGCGGTCCGGATACAAAGTCCATGGTGACTCGATCCCATTTCCACTCGGGTATCGTGATCGGTGAAGTAATCCCGATGGCACTTGATGCTCCGCTTTCACTTGTTGACATATTAAACATCTCAAACAAAGTCGAGATGTCTCGTTTCATACCATGCCACCAAAACCGACGTTTGTGTCATTGTACATTTTAGTACTACGGGTGGATTGACATTCGACTCATCGTGAGCCTCGTTCAAAATCATCGAAACAAGTTCGAATTCCTTGGAATACATAATCGACCCTTGAACGTCAAGCAATCATGGTCGTCAATCTGAAATTCGATTCCTCATTGAAACACATTCACCGCTTAGCGACCAATTCAGCGTCGACCTTCCGAGATTCGAGTACTTGATGAATCAATAACGGTTTGGTCTCTAATTCGACTACTAGCACCTCATCGGGTGAAACGGATAGATGAGCATCCATCGCTCTCAAAGCAAACGGTTGCCTTGCGACTTAAGGCATCGGCCACCACGTTGGCCTTTCCCGGTGATAATCAATGATGAGTTCATAGTCTTTCAACAACTCAAGCCAACGTCTTTGTCGCAGGTTTAAATCTCTCGAGTCATCAAATATTTTAGACTCTTGTGGTCCGAATAAATGTGACACCTTTCCCCAAACAAGTAATGCCACCATATCTTCAAGGCGAACACTATGGTCGCTAGTTCAAGGTCATGGGTGGATAGTTTCTCTCATGCGGCTTTAGTTGTCTCGACGCAGAAGCCACAACTCGACCTTCTTGCATCAACACACAACCTAACCCAAGCAAGGATGCGCCATCAGATATGACAAACTCTTTATGGACTCTACATTGTACTAGTACGGGCCTTGGTTAAACGGGTCTTTAGTCGATCGAAACTTTCTTGACAATGTTAGACCACTCGAACTTAACATCTTTTGAAGTAGTTTTGTCATCGGTGCACTATCATCGAAAAACCTTTCACAAATCGTCGATAGTATCCGCAAGCCCCAAAAGCTCCTAACTTCGGTAACATTCCTTGGTGGTTTCCAATCGACTATGGCCAAAATTTTGTTCGGGTCCACCTCGACACCGATGCGGACACCACATGCCCCAAAAGCTAACCTCTTTCAACCAAAATTCACATTTCTTGAACTTTATGATAATCGCTTATCTCGTAAGATTTGCAACACTAGCCTCGGTGTTCAAGATGTTCGGTTTCATCTCTCGAATAGACCAAAATGTCATCGATAAATACAACGACGAACCGATCCAAGTATGGCCTGAAAATTCTATTCATTAAATCTATAAACACCGCAGGGGCATTAGTGAGCCCAAACGGCATCACCAAGAATTCGTAGTGACCGTACCTCGTTCTAAAAGTGGTTTTGGGTATGTCCGATTCTCGGACCCTCAACTGATAGTACCCCGATCTCAAATCTATCTTTGAAAACACTGAGGCTCCCTTTAATTGATCAAACAAATCGTCAATTCGTGGCAACGGATATTTATTCTTTATCGTCACTTTATTGAGTTGACGATAGTCGATGCACAACCTCATGGTTCCGTCCTTCTTTTCACAAACAATTTAGTGCGCCGATGGAGAAAAACTTCGGTCGAGCGAAACCTCTATCCGTCAATTCTTGCAATTGAACCTTCAATTCCTTTAACTCCGTTAATGCCATACGATACGGGGCTATTGAGATCGGCGTAGTACCCGGTACAACTTCGATGCCGAATTCCACTTCTCGAATCGGTGGTAATCCCAGAACTCCTCGGAAAAACATCCGAATACTCACAAACCACGGTACCGATTCGAGTTTCTTTTCCATCTCTTTACTTTCAAACACATACGCAAGGTATGTTTCACACCCCTTTTTCACATATCCCCGAGCAGTCATAGAAGATATTATCGCTGGCACTCCTTTTAAATCGAGAGACTCGACTCGGACTACCTCGTTATTTGCACTCCTCAAATCAATGGTTTTCCTTTTGCGATCCACCATTGCATCATGTACGGTCAGCCAATCCATACCAAGAATAACATCGAATTCATCAAATGGTAGAAGCATCAGATCGACCGGAAAATAGGATTCTCGAATTATTAGGGGGCATCTCTTGCACACTTTATCAACTAGTACGTATTGACCCAAAGGGTTTGACACTGAATTACAATTCAAGAGACTCAACAGTAGAGTCTTCTTGGATGCTAAGGTTTCACATACATATGAATGAGTAGAGCGGGGTCAATCAATGCAATCACACTAGTATCAAAGAGAGTAAAAATACCGATGATGACGTCGGGGAGGATGCCTCCTCTCGTGCGTGGATGGCATATGCTCTAGCAGAGCACGGGTCTCGGATCGACAGTACCGTATTAGAGGCTCCTCTCGATTACCACTCCTACCTCCAGAGATTCTCGGGGCCTACCTCCACCGTCGTTCCACTAGGTCTTGCACCTTGCGTCTTATTCCTCTCATCTAGCTCGTGCAATCTCTAATGAGGTGGTCCTTGAACCGCATCCATAACAGCCCTATTAATGACTTACCCCAACATTCACCTAGGTGTCATCTTCCACATTGGGGGCATTGGTCTCTCTTGACGATTATTGCCCACACTAGCTACCGAAGTAGCTCGGGAGTCCGTCAATGGCCGGGCTCTAATGGAAATTCCCGGAGTCGTCCTCGACTTCATGGTTTCCTCCCGAACCTCTTTATAGCGAGAATGGAGCTTTACCCATCGATCTTTTACGAAAATCTCTAGCATCAAATTCAGCCTTCTTCTAATCTCTTGCACATAGCAACCTCACCAGCCACACACTCCCGAGCATACCGACTAAGTCTTACGAACTCATGTTCGTATTTAGATACGGTCATCCGGCCTTGCTTGAGTTCCAAGAATTCCTTACGCTTCGATCGATGAACTGTTGACTAATGTATTTCTTTGAAATTGGATTGAAAGAAATCCCAAGTAACTCGTTCATTTGGGACTATGGAAATTAAAGTCCTCCACCAATAGTAAGCTGAGTCTCGCAACAAGGATATAGCAAACTTAAGACATTCATCGGGTGTGCATGACAGTTCATCTAACACTCTAATGGTGTTATCGAGCCAGAACTCGGCCTTTTCGGTATCATCAAGAACTATGGCCTTGAACTCCCTCGCCCCACGCTTCCTAATCAAGTCCACGGTGGTTTACTCGACCTCACGGGATCGATGAATCGGAGGCATTACGGGCTCTTGGGTGGAGTATTTAAATTCGAGAATGGTTGGATGGTAGGATTGGTTCGGGCATATTGCGCGACCCACTCATTCATCATGGTGAAGAAGGCTTGTTTCGCCCCTTCAGCTTGATTATTCGCGGATGACTGAGGCTCAACAGGCGGTGTTCCTTGCACAGGAACAGCCACTACACTTTCAACGTCATCCACCAAGGGTCTCTCTACCCCGGGTTCCATTTGCAAATCAAAACAAAAACTTCAACCGTCAGAAGTCATCACATTTCTAAGCACTAACATTTTGGGCATGTATAGCTAGACTCACACGCGCTATGGTAGTCCTAGAACCGACTAAACCATAGCTCTGATACCAATAAAATGTAACACCCCAAACCCGTGACCGTCACCGGATTTGATCACGTGGTGTTACCGGGCTTACTTCCCTTATTTCTCTCTTGACAATAATTGATTTCAGTTCCAGGCAGGCTAGCTAACTGCATCACTGTCACCTTAAAAATCATATCTCGAGTTCCAGAACTCGAAAATCAGTTCCGTAAATTTTCCCTGAAACTAGACTCATATATGCATCCCTGGATTTATTTCTAGAATTTTTTGTTAGGGACAATTGGTACAGTTTATTAGTTAAATTCACTTCTGTTTCAGAGTTCGACTACACTGACCTTTGCGCATTACGACCTGGATATCATCTCGTACAGAGCTCCAATGCTCACTCCATTTGTTTCTAATGAAACTAGACTCAAAGGGGAATCTATACATATAAGGCATGACTCCTAATTGTTTCTTGATAATTTATGGTAAATTTTCAAAGTGGAAACAGAGGATCCAGAAACCGTTCTGGCCCTGTCTCACGAAATCTCGAATATCTCTTAAAATACGGCTCATATGGTCGTTTCATTTTGTCCATATGAAAATAGATTCATCAAGGTTCAATTTAATAATTTATTCACTATTTAATTCTACTTCTACTATTTTTAGTGATTTTTCCATCTCACCTCACTGCTGCTGGCAGCATCTGTTACTAAAGCAAACAATGACTATTTCATAATTCTTCCATGGCCAACTATTTCATCATACATAATGTAACTATGGCCACCTTATCAAAATTAAGGTTTCTAAGGCTCGTGACCATAGGTTTTAGAATCACACTCAACCGACCACATAGGCCATTTTCTCATGGCTTAAAGTTTACAACCCACAATTCAACAAAACAAAATAGCCTATACATGCCAAATGTTCTCCTAGTTCAACTACTGAAGACAATACCAAAAGATTTCCAGCCGGTGTGATGACTTCAACGACGGTTCCGAGCACGCAAACGATACGAGTCCAAGAGACCTAAAATGGGTGACAAGAAAACACCGAGTGAGTTTATAACTCAGAAGTCATAAGCATTCATCAACCATCCATTAATAAAATTATCACAACATGAAACGATAAACGAGGCTAGGTACTCCATCCATATCGAAACTATACCATAATTCCTCGGACCTTTCGGTTCAATCTCATACCAAGCCATACATCCACATTTCATGTTCTATACAATAAGATATTTGAGGCATTTTCACATCAACTCATTTTCACCACAATCATACAATTGCAATCATCACATAGATTTAAAGCTTACCAAGCTCAACCCCGAGCATGAACGTATTGCCTATTCGTCATGAGCTCAAGGTACTTACCCGATCCGCTGTCCGGATTAACTCGATAATGTCGCACACTCAGTGCCAATTGTAATACAAGAGCATATAGTGAATCCGCACACTTAGTGCTATATATTTTCAGCTCGCACACTTAGTGCTATATAATTTTCAGCTCGCACACTTAGTGCTATATATTTTCAGCTCGCACACTTAGTGCTATATAATCAAACTCGCACACTTAGTGCTGTATAATTTTAAACCCGCACACTTAGTGCCAATCTTGTCACCGTGTCCATTTATACCCGCACACTTAGTGCCGAGACCAATACCTTATGCATTCTGCTGCCTTTATACATTCAACAATGGCATCATTCCATACACATACATTTCCATTTACACATCAACTCATTTAAACACAATTGTGTATATATTATGGTCATTTACATCAACACCAAATATATGCTTAATGACTTACCTCGGACGTTGTCGCATCGTCTTCAACGGCTATTCAATTACTTTTTATTTTCCTTGTCCAACTTGATCCTTTGAGCTCTTGAGCTAAATCAAACAAATTTACTTCCCAATCAAACACACACATACGGCAACCATATATTGTTTTAACACATTCGGTCACTTGGCGACCCATTTAACTTTTAAGCATTCATTTCAAATTTTTAGTTAAACAATGCCGAATGCCATTAGCTCCTAATGCCACACACACATATGCATAAAAATTAGGCTGAACCTCGACCTCAGATGGAGTGATTACGTGTGTCGGGTCAGACCTATATCGTCGAAGCATCGAGACATGAAAAACGTTGTGAATCTTTTCGAGCTCATGGGGCAGGATTAATCGGTATGCGACTGGTCCAACTCGTTCGGATACTTCATACGGCCCGATGAACCTCGGACCCAATTTGCCCTTACGACCAAATCTAAGCACCTTCTTCCAGGGTGAAACTTTGAGAAATACCTTGTCCCCAACCTGATATTCAATGTCTTTTCTTTTCAAATCCGCATACGACTTTTGGCGATCCGAAGCAGCTTTCAAACTTTCACGAATTACTCGAACTTTTTGCTCGGCATCCTTAATCAAATCAACCCCAAAGATTTTACTTTCACTAAGTTCATCCGAATCTTTGGGTACGGCATTTACGATCGTGATAAAGCCTCGTAAGGCGCCATCTTAATACTCGATTGAAAACTATTGTTGTAGGGGAATTCAATCAAAGGTAAATACCGTTCCCATGACCCACTAAACTCAAGGATGCAACATCTCAACATATCCTCGAGTATTTGAATTATCCGTTCGGATTGACCATCGGTTTGGGGATGAAAAGCAGTGCTAAAATACAGTTTGGTACCCAAAGCCTCTTGCAATTTCTTCCAAAATCGCGATGTAAATCTTGGGTCTCTATCTGACACGATAGAAATAGGTACCCCATGCAATCGAACAATTTGGGAGACGTATAATTCTACCAATTTATCAAGCGAAAAATCCATGCGGACAGGAATAAAATGAGCAGACTTGGTCAGTCTATCAACAATGACCCAGATCGCATCCTTCTTACTTGCTGACAAAGGCAGTCCGGATACAAAGTCCATGGTGACTCGATCCCATTTCCACTCGGGTATCGTGATCGGCTGAAGTAATCCCGATGGCACTTGATGCTCCGCTTTCACTTGTTGACATATTAAACATCTCGAAACAAAGTCAGAGATGTCTCGTTTCATACCATGCCACCAAAACCGACGCGTTTGTGTCATTGTACATTTTAGTACTACCCGGGTGGATTGACATTCGACTACTGTGAGCCTCGTTCAAAATCATCGAAACAAGTTCCGAATTCCTTGGAATACATAATCGACCCTTGAACGTCAAGCAATCATGGTCGTCAATCTGAAATTCCGATTCCTCATTCGAAACACATTCAGCTCGCTTAGCGACCAATTCGGCGTCGACCTTCTGAGATTCGAGTACTTGATGAATCAATAACGGTTTGGTCTCTAATTCGACTACTAGCACCTCATCGGGTGAAACGGATAGATGAGCATCCATCGCTCTCAAAGCAAACAGTGCCTTGCGACTTAAGGCATCGGCCACCACGTTGGCCTTTCCCGGGTGATAATCAATGATGAGTTCATAGTCTTTCAACAACTCAAGCCAACGTCTTTGTCGCAGTTTAAATCTCTACGAGTCATCAAATATTTTAGACTCTTGTGGTCCGAATAAATGTGACACCTTTCCCCAAACAAGTAATGCCACCATATCTTCAAGGCGAACACTATGGTCGCTAGTTCAAGGTCATGGGTGGATAGTTTCTCTCATGCGGCTTTAGTTGTCTCGACGCGTAAGCCACAACTCGACCTTCTTGCATCAACACACAACCTAACCCAAGCAAGGATGCGTCCTCGTATATGACAAACTCTTTCTTGGACTCATTTGTACTAGTCTAGGGGCCTTGGTTAAACGGGTCTTTAGTCGATCGAAACTTTCTTGACAAACGTTCGACCACTCGAACTTAACATCTTTTGAAGTAGTTTTGTCATCGGTGCAGCTATCATCGAAAACCTTTCACAAATCGTCGATAGTATCCGCAAGCCCCAAAAGCTCCTAACCGGTAACATTCCTTGGTGGTTTCCAATCGACTATGGCCAAAATTTTGTTGGGTCCACCCGACACCGATGCGGACACCACATGCCCCAAAAGCTAACCTCTTTCAACCAAAATTCACATTCTTGAACTTTGCGATAATCGCTTATCTCGTAAGATTTGCAACACTAGCCTCGGTGTTCAGCATGTTGAGTTTCATCTCTCGAATAGACCAAAATGTCATCGATAAATACAACGACGAACCGATCCAAGTATGGCCTGAAAATTCTATTCATTAAATCTATAAACACCTTAGGGCATTAGTGAGCCCAAACGGCATCACCAAGAATTCAGTAGTGACCGTACCTCGTTCTAAAAGTGGTTTTGGGTATGTCCGATTCTCGGACCTCAACCGATAGTACCCGATCTCAAATCTATCTTTGAAAACACCGAGGCTCCCTTTAATTGATCAAACAAATCGTCAATTCGTGGCAGCGGATATTTATTCTTTATCGTCACTTTATTGAGTTGACGATAGTCGATGCACAACCTCATGGTTCCGTCCTTCTTTTCACAAACAATCTTGTGCGCCCGATGGAGAAAAACTCGATCGGCGAAACCTCTATCCGTCAATTCTTGCAATTGAACCTTCAATTCCTTTAACTCCGTTAATGCCATACGATCACGGGCTATTGAGATCGGCGTAGTACGGTACAACTTCGATGCGAATTCCACTTCTCGAATCGGTGGTAATCCAGTAACTCCTCGGGAAAAACATCGAATACTCACAAACCACTTGGTACCGATTCGAGTTTCTTTTCCATCTCTTTACTTTCAAACACATACGCAAGGTATGTTTCACACCCCTTTTCACATATCCCGAGCGGTCATAGAAGATATTATCGCCGGCACTCCTTTTAAATCGAGAGACTCGACTCGGACTACCTCGTTATTTGCACTCCTCAAATCAATGGTTTTCCTTTTGCGTCCACCCTTTGCATCATGTACGGTCACCAATCCATACCAAGAATAACATCGAATTCATCAAATGGTAGAAGCATCGATCGACCGGAAAATAGGATTCTCGAATTATTAGGGGCATCTCTTGCACACTTTATCAACTAATGCGTATTGACCCAAAGGGTTTGACACTGAATTACAATTGAAGAGACTCAACGGTAGAGTCTTCTTGGATGCTAAGGTTTCACATACATATGAATGAGTAGAGCCGGGGTCAATCAATGCAATCACACTAGTATCAAAGAGAGTAAAATACCGGTGATGGCGTCGGGGAGGATGCCTCCTCTCGTGCGTGGATGGCATATGCTCTAGCAGAGCACGGGTCTCGGATCGACACCAGTATTAGAGGCTCCTCTCTGATTACCACTCCTACCTCCAGAGATTCTCGGGGGCCTACCTCCAGCCGTCGTTCCACTAGGTCTTGCACCTTGCGTCTTATTCCTCTCATCTAGCTCCGTGCAATCTCTAATGAGGTGGTCCTTCGAACCGCATCCATAACAGGCCCTATTAACAGACTTACCCCAACATTCACCTAGGTGTCATCTTCCACATTGGGGGCATTCAGGTCTCTCTTGACGATTATTGCCCACACTAGCTACCGAAGTAGCTCGGGAGTCCGTCAATGGCCGGGCTCTAATGGAAATTCCCGGAGTCGTCCTCGACTTACTGGTTTCCTCCCTGAACCTCTTTATAGCAGAGAATGGAGCTTTACCCATCGATCTTTTACGAAAATCTCTAGCATCAAATTCAGCCTTCTTCTAATCTCTTGCACATAGCAACCTCACCAGCCACACACTCCCGAGCATACCGACTAAGTCTTACGAACTCATGTTCAGTATTTAGATACTGATCATCCGCCTTGCTTGAGTTCCAAGAATTCCTTACGCTTCGATCGATGAACCGTTGACTAATGTATTTCTTTGAAATTGGATTGAAAGAAATCCCAAGTAACTCGTTCATTTGGGACTATGGAAATTAAAGTCCTCCACCAATAGTAAGCTGAGTCTCGCAACAAGGATATAGCAAACTTAAGACATTCATCGGGTGTGCATGACAGTTCATCTAACACTCTAATGGTGTTATCGAGCCAGAACTCGGCCTTTTCGGTATCATCAAGTAACTATGGCCTTGAACTCCTCCCCACGCTTCCTAATCAAGTCCACGGTGGTTTACTCACCTCACAGGATCGAGAATCGGAGGCATTACGGGCTCTTGGGTGGAGTATTTAAATTCGAGAATGGTTGGACGGTAGGATTGGTTCGGGCATATTGCGCGACCCACTCATTCATCATGGTGAAGAAGGCTTGTTTCGCCCCTTCAGCTTGATTATTCGCGGATGACCGAGGCTCACAGCGGTGTTCCTTGCACAGAACAGCCACTACACTTTCAACGTCATCCACCAAGGGTCTCTCTACCGGGTTCCATTTGCAAATCAAAACAAAAACTTCAACCGTCGAAGTCATCACATTTCTAAGCACTAACATTTTGGGCATGTATAGCTAGACTCACACGCGCTATGGTAGTCCTAGAACCGACTAAACCATAGCTCGATACCAATAAAATGTAACACCCCAAACCCGTGACCGTCACCGGATTTGATCACGTGGTGTTACAGGGCTTACTTCCTTATTTCTCTCTTGACAATAATTGATTTCAGTTCCAGGCGGGCTAGCTAACTGCATCACTGTCACCTTAAAATCATATCTCGAGTTCCAGAACTCGAAAATCAGTTCCGTAAATTTTCCCTGAAACTAGACTCATATATGCATCCCTGGATTTATTTCTAGAATTTTTTGTTAGGGACAATTGGTACAGTTTATTAGTTAAATTCACTTCTGTTTCAGAGTTCGACTACACTGACCTTTGCGCATTACGACCTGGATATCATCTCGTACAGAGCTCCAATGCTCACTCCATTTGTTTCTAATGAAACTAGACTCAAAGGGGAATCTATACATATAAGGCATGACTCCTAATTGTTTCTTGATAATTTATGGTAAATTTTCAAAGTGGAAACAGAGGATCCAGAAACCGTTCTGGCCCTGTCTCACGAAATCTCGAATATCTCTTAAAATACGGCTCATATGGTCGTTTCATTTTGTCCATATGAAAATAGATTCATCAAGGTTCAATTTAATAATTTATTCACTATTTAATTCTACTTCTACTATTTTTAGTGATTTTCCATCTCACCTCACTGCTGCTGGCAGCATCTGTTACTAAAGCAAACAATGACTATTTCATAATTCTTCCATGGCCAACTATTTCATCATACATAATGTAACTATGGCCACCTTATCAAAATTAAGGTTTCTAAGGCTCGTGACCATAGGTTTTAGAATCACACTCAACCGACCACATAGGCCATTTTCTCATGGCTTAAAGTTTACAACCCACAATTCAACAAAACAAAATAGCCTATACATGCCAAATGTTCTCCTAGTTCAACTACGAAGACAATACCAAAAGATTTCCAGCGGTGTGATGACTTCAACGACGGTTCCGAGCACATAAACGATACGAGTCCAAGAGACCTAAAATGGGTGACAAGAAAACACCGAGTGAGTTTATAACTCAGTAAGTCATAAGCATTCATCAACCATCCATTAATAAAATTATCACAACATGAAAGCGATAAACGAGGCTAGGTACTCCATCCATATCGAAACTATACCATAATTCCTCGGACCTTTCGGTTCAATCTCATACCAAGCCATACATCCACATTTCATGTTCTATACAATAAGATATTTGAGGCATTTTCACACATCAACTCATTTTCACCACAATCATACAATTGCAATCATCACATAGATTTAAAGCTTACCAAGCTCAACCCCGAGCATGAACGTATTGCCTATTCGTCATGAGCTCAAGGTACTTACCCGATCCGCTGTCCGGGATTAACTCGATAATGTCGCACACTCAGTGCCAATTGTAATACAAGAGCATATAGTGAATCCGCACACTTAGTGCTATATATTTTCAGCTCGCACACTTAGTGCTATATAATTTTCAGCTTCGCACACTTAGTGCTATATATTTTCAGCTCGCACACTTAGTGCTATATAATCAAACTCGCACACTTAGTGCTGTACAATTTTAAACCCGCACACTTAGTGCCAATCTTGTCACCGTGTCCATTTATACCCGCACACTTAGTGCCGAGACCAATACCTTATGCATTTTGCTGCCTTTATACATTCAACAATGGCATCATTCCATACACATACATTTCCATTTACACATCAACTCATTTAAACACAATTGTGTATATATTATGGTCATTTACATCAACACCAAATATATGCTTAATGACTTACCTCGGACGTTGTCGCACGTCTTCAACGGCTATTCAATTACTTTTTATTTTCCCTTGTCCAACTTCGATCCTTTGAGCTCTTGAGCTAAATCAAACAAATTTACTTCCCAATCAAACACACACATATGGCAACCATATATTGTTTTTAACACATTCGGTCACTTGGGCGACCCATTTAACTTTTAAGCATTCATTTCAAATTTTTAGTTAAACAATGCCGAATGCCATTAGCTCCTAATGCCACACACACATATGCATAAAAATTTAATCATACATGACCCATAGCTCATTTGGTCATTCATCTCTCAAACTTACCGAAGCTTCATACCACACTTCCTTGGCCGAATACATATATAAGCACAATTTAGCATTTTCATTTACTTAATATTTCATACCTATCATGCTAGCCGAATATTGTTTAATCAAGTTCAACATCCTCATATACGGCATTAGCATCCAAACAACCTATATGAACATTTAACTAATTCAAGCTTCACCCATCCACACTTATTCATTTAACATAAAGAAAATATATCAACCTCTTCACTATCAACCATGGCCGAATGCTTCATGGGTTTAAGGTAGATTCAAGAAAGAACCTCATAATTATTAAGATGTACGCAACTACCCTTGTTCATCTAGATTTAGTATGAACAACAACTATCACCATTATGAATCACCATAGCGAAAACCTCACCCTCATGGCGAATGTACCAAACATTTCCTAACTAAACTTTCACAAATTTTAACTTCATATCGATCTCAACTTGTTCAATACAACATGAAACAATCCCTTCTCCTAACCTCTTGATACACGGCTTGATGTTCAAACCCCCATGAAAGTTTGATTTTCATGACATTACCAAAATGCATTATGACAATGAGCTCAACAAACTCAAGAAGATAAAGCCAACATCTCAAAGCTTACCTCCAACTAGAAGAAGGGTTGCGAATTTGCTTAATGAAAAGCTCTCCAATTCTTTCCTTTGGTTCACGGCAAGAAGAACAAAGCATAACCAAATTCCCTTTTTTTTCTTTCTTTGGTTAGTCACGGCAATGGGGCATCCACACACTTTTTTTTCCTTTTTTTTTTTCAACATTTTCTTTAATGCTAGCACATTATTTTATTGCTTCATACATCACTCAGTAACCAAACATGTTGCGAGCATGTTTCCTTTGCCCATCAACACCCACCTTGGCCGGCCACTATAGCAATAATTGGGCAATTTGACATGCAAGGACAACATTTCCTAGTATGCATCAATAGGCCACTTCAACATTTGCCTATCACATTTCTAAGTTTTCTCACACAAGTCCTATTTAGCAAAATTCACTTAAAATTTTCAAAATTCAAACACGAAATTTCCACACATGCCTATATACACATATAATAAACACAGAATCCAATATTTAATTTTTTTTATGACTCGGTTTGTGGTCCCGAAACCACTTCCTGACTAGGGTCAATTTGGGGCTGTCACAGCGAGTTTGGACTATATGGCACTATGTGTGCGGGCTTGAATCATATGGCACTAAGTGTGCGTGATTGAGTATTAAGCACTATGTGTGCGAACTCTACACATATCTCCGATTGAACATTTATATGGAGGCGTGACTTTATCGAGATGAGTATGGACAGCGGAAAGAGTAAGTACCTTGAGTTCATGGCTAATAGATGCTATGTTCATGCTCGGGGTAGAGTTGGTATGATTTAAATCTATGTGATGATTTCAATTGCATTCCCGTAAATAAGGTATCGTGGAATAGATGAAAGTTCATTTGATTGCATGATTGTTGCGGAAATGAAATGATGTATGGAAATTGCTTCAAATATCCTATTGAACAGTATATGAAATGTAAATGTATGACTTGGTATGATATTGATCCGAAAGATCTAAGGAACTATGGTATAGTTCGGTATGGCTGGAACATTTGGCCTTGTTTCATTATTTCATTTTATGATAATTGTATTAATGGATGGTTGTGGAATGCTTATGACTTACTGAGTTATAAACTCACTTGGTGTTTTCTTGTCACCCATTTTAGGTTCCTTGGGCTCGTCTCCTTTTGGGTGTTCGTAACCGTCAACGAAGTCATCACACCGGCGAGCAATTTTTGGCATTGTCTTCTTAGTCGACTTAGGAGAACATTTGGCATGTATGAGCTATTTTGTTTTGTTAAATTTTGGGTTGTAAACTTTAAGCCATGTGAAAATGGCCTATGTGGTCGTTTGAGTGGGATGCTAGAATCTATAGCCACGAGTCTTAGAAACCTTAATTTTGATAAGGTGGCCATAATTTGTGTCACGTATGATGGATGAGTAGTAAGGCTAAGGAAGGATTCATGAAATTGGCATAGTCTACTGCAGTAACTGTTGCGGACAGCAGCAGTGATATGAGATCGAAAAATCACTAAAAATAGTAGAAGTGGAATTAATAGCTAAAAAAATTACGTACTCGAAGCTTGATGGGTCTATTTTCATATGGATGAAACAAAATGACCATATGAGCTGTATTTTAAGAGATATTAAAGTTCTTGTGAAACAGGGCCAGAACGGTTTCTGGATCCCCTGTTCCGACTTTGGAAAATCATTGTAAATTAACCAGAGATAATTAGGAGTCATGCCATATATGTGTAGATTCCTCTCTGAGCTTAGGTTCTATAGAAACAAACGGAATGAGTATTGAAGCCCTGTACAGGGAGATATCCAATTCGTAACGTACAAAGGTCAGTGTAGTCGATCCCTGCAACAGGGGAGAATTTAACTAATAAACTGTACTAATTGGCTCGACCAAAAATTCTAGAAAAAAATATGTAGATGGACATATGAGTCTAGTTTCAGGGAAAAATTACGAAACTGATTTTCGAGTTGTAAAACTCAAGATATGATTTTTGAAGCCACTAGTACACAGATTGGCAGCTTGTCTGGGAAATTCTCAATAAGTGGTTTGAAGTCTGTTAACACCTCGTGTTCGACTCCGGCGACGGTCTCGGGTTCGGGGTGTTACACTACACGCCACAGAATTATGCAGCATGGCTACCAGAATAGATAATGTGTGAGTCACCGGATATGATAATCGTGGCGAGCCACGTAGCGTAAATATGTGGCGAGCCACCAGATCGAATAATTGTGGCATAGCCACGGGACCCTTCCTCCAAAATATAACCCATGTCCCCATGCAACAAATATTCATTCATGGCATACATCATACTGATTTAAATTAACATGTTTTTAGACAAAATTAACCCTAGGGGCATATTGGTCATTTACACCTAGGGGTATCATGGTAATTTTCCATACATAAGGGTATTGTAGTGATTTAGCTACTTCTAGGTTTTCATGCATATCCTATCCATTTACGTACTATCGAATACTTTCACGCATACTTACCAAATTGAGCTGTTGGCCCATGAAACGATTTTGGCCCATTAAGCCCAAGTTATCAAAATGCACGAAATCGCATCGCGTCTTGCAGTTTATTACCTTGAA
The DNA here is from genome assembly GCF_025698485.1 of Gossypium arboreum. Taxonomy (NCBI): domain Eukaryota; kingdom Viridiplantae; phylum Streptophyta; class Magnoliopsida; order Malvales; family Malvaceae; genus Gossypium; species Gossypium arboreum. The sequence continues at coordinate 16,802,527 of NC_069082.1, forward strand.
TACCAAACATAAAACCCAACTATCTTATGAGCATTCGCACACTCGCAAATTCCCAAAATACTAACTTTTCGGCATTTCGGCTTTTCGGCTTTTGCCGATCGAGTCTATGAGAGGGTCTCAATTACACACCTGTTTTATGACGATTCACTGACGAGATCCACGCACGAACTGCCTACAATTATAATACTACCACGTTAATCTTACTACCGAATCGAACTACATATTAACTTCTTACCATATTCGGCCAACAACACCTTAGGCCTTAGCGTTCCTACCTTTGCCGAAAATAGTGTCTCGATCCATATCCGTTCGCTCCACTTGTCCAAGCCCTTGATCAACAGCCTCTTAATCACACTATTACCAAAATAATACTATTATCACAACCCCTTAGGGCTACAAGTCCAAAAAAACGACAACCTCCCTAACCTTTTAGGGATTCCGGCTTTTCTTAAAATATGCAAGATAGACTAAGTTGGAAAGACTTACCACCGATTCTTCCAGTCAACGTTCCCCCTTAGTTCCTACTTGATTCTGATGCAGTTCTAAGCCCTCAAACGATAACAAAAGTCGAGCCCTCAGTGATCTCAGTATTCGGCTATGTCCCTAGGATAGTGTGGGAGTTTCGGCTTTTTGCAAAAGTGTAGAGAAAGATAAAATATGAGGGTTTTTACTTGTGGTATTTTCGATAGAAACCTGGGGTTTAGAGGTTGAGAGAATCGGCCAAAGATGATGAGAAAAATAAGAGATTTGGCTAGGGAAAAATCGGTACAAAAGGAGTCAAGTTTTCGGGATTTCGAGATTTGAGGCAATCGGCTATAGTCTTAAAAATAATGGAAGGAAGGTGGTATAGAGTAGGGTGGCTGAAGGATTCTGCTATGGGGAAAAGAAGAAGAAAAGAATAAGTGGATGGAGAGAAGAGAAAAGAAAAGAAGAAGAGAATGGTGGGAAACGACACCACTTACCATTAATGCCGAATTTATCTTGGCACTAACCCTAGCCGAAATTCCCATGCTAAAGTCCCTTGGCCACCACCTCTTTCCTTGATCGGTTCCTAGATTTCCTCCCTTATCCGCTCCTAAATCCTATCCCTTATCAACTCCTAAATCCTATCCCTTATCAACTCCTAAATCCTATCCCTTATCAACTCCTAAATCCTCTCCCGATGCAGACTTTCACTTGGGCCCACTACTTACCTTTTCCATTCATAAAATTAATCCCTTATTTCTTGTCATTGTGACTTGAACACAGGTCCTCCCAATCATCCACACGCCACTTATAGCATTCCCGGTGGCGTCACTTAGCCACTTTACCACATGCTTCCTTGTGATTTATTTTACACAATTAATACCTAAAAGCCCAATTAACCAGAACCCCTTTTTCTTATGGAATTAAAATTAATTAAAACTACCGGGTTTTACCTTAAGCTTGGGCCTTCTAGAGGCCCACTACCATACTTAATCCTACGACAAACAAAAAGGACACAGAATTTTTAAAATTTTCCAACATTTTTAAAATTCCCGAAAATTGGGGCGTTACAATTAAAGTTTATACGAATCAAATTCATATATATTAATTTAACCATGTCCTCATTATGTGTACAACATACTTGTACATATAATTCGTTCGATATTTAACTGTCCAATTAAATTAATTCTATAATCAATTTAATTCTGGTGGCAGCCAAAAAACAATACCAACTATGTTTGAATTCTGTTCGTTTCAACCATTGGTTGTGACCCTGGAGGTTCTTGTAACATTAGTAGTATGACTAGAACGATTCTAATATTACAAACAATGAGTGGCATCTGGCAATGCATCATTGCTACCTAAGTTACAAGAAGTCATGATTCGACATAACCTCTCAATGACTAACCCTTCATCCATTAAATTCTTTTATCCTTTATATCTAGAATGAACACAAGTCATGGAATAGTCACACTTGCATAGTCCATCTAATGTTTCTTAATATCCTGGGTAGACTATGATAAACAAATAAGTATGATATCTCATATCAACCAATTCAAGCATGGCCATACATTTCTAGTCTCACTCAATCAAGTGGCCTAAGATATTTCTCCCATTATGTAGGAGAGACAAATCCTATATTAATCAGCCATATCCTACTACATAGATTGTGGTATATCTAACATCAGCCTTTATAGAACAACTAGTTACGATAGACTTTTGACTGTATCAAAATATACGACTCAGGATGTTGAGGTAATAATGATCTCAAGTCTGAGGATTGTATATATAGTAATCAATATGAGTATTGTTGTGATTATTACATAATAATCCAAGAAACATACTCATACTGAGTCAGTCCAATATGTTGTTTTCTAACACACATACTAATGTACTGATTTTGACATCCCATGTCAATGACAACACTTTTTCATCAATAAACTACACATTAGTCTTAATGTATTATTGTTGTCCAACCCCACAATAATACTCGACTAAGAACCATTTAAGAATAATCATATTATTCTTAGGACATTGTTATAAAACAACTAATTTATATACACAGAAAAGAAACTAAAATAATATTAGCAATGCCTTATATTAATAAATGAGGTAAAACAAGCATGTTAATACAATCATTTCATGATTGGTCTTTGGGCATACTCTAACAAGAATATGGAGTCTTCAACCTAGGACCCTAAGAAAATTATTTAAGCTTCTAATCACTAGGTCATTTTACTTGTTCAGACTTCTACAACAATTATTTAAAAAACATGGTGTGACCTTTACTAAGGTTTGAAGAAAATTTGCACCGAATAGAAATTAATGAGAGGGAAGGGATGCAAAATCAAGTCTTCAAGGAAAACACCACCACTAGAAAATCACTAGACTTGATACTTATACATTGAAAAATATGCCAAGTTCATCATAAAAAAAATTGGGTGTGCTCACTCTAAATTCATTAACCCAATTTCTACTAATCTTATTTTTGGGATGTGAAAATTGTGAATTATTGGAATAACCCTTCTGGACATAATTGCAATTACTAGAGCTTTATAACAACTCATTTTTCTATGGTGTCAGGAACGATGGTTTTGGAGCCACACATCCGACGAGTGAGTCCATAAATATTATTATCTAATATTTACAAGTTAAGTATAAAATTTCGTTGAATTTTGATTTAAGGATTTTTGTTAATTGAAAATATAATTAGGTTCAAGTGGTATATCCCTAAAGTCAAGTGGTTTTAGAAAAGGAGGTATCGAGACCTCATTTTTACAAATCGAGTATTTATAGAGTGTTATTAGGGTCATATTAAAATTTGGTTAAGAAATTTTAATGTTTAGATATTTAATTAATTAAAAGGACTAAATTGTAAAAGATTTCAAAGTGAATCTCTATTAATTTCATTAGCTAAAATGCATGATTAAAATTGGTCTAGGGCTTTAAATGGCAATTATACCATTTTTAATAGTGAATGGATGGTAATGGAAGGAGTGCTTTAACTAAAATGTATTATATTATAATTATAATTATATTATAATGTATAATAGTTAAAAATAAATAATAATAAAGAAACAAAAAAGAAAACATTTCATTCCTTTTATCTATTATCTTTCTCCCATGAAAAGAAAAGAAAAAAACTAGGGTTGGTTTTAAAGCTTTTAGTTAAGCCTTTGTGGTTCAAATTGGTGAGTTTTTCTAGCTTGTTTCTTGTAATTTTTATGTTTTTTGGAATCCCAAGAGCTAGAGTTAGCTAGCCCGAGGACTATTTCACAAAACTGTTAAAGTTTGCAGATGTTATTGTTGATGAAATGATGATGTTTTTGAAGTTTTATGATAGATTTATAAGCTTGATAGTTAAATAAGGCAATTTGTGTAACGCCCTAAATTTTGGGCCTAGAAGTTTTGGATTTTGAGCATAGGGACAGTGAGAAGGTTGCACTTAAGTGATTAGTTGGGCATTCTAGTGATAGAATGGGCCTGTTGGTCTACTGGTTGAGGGAGTGATAGTGCACCTTGAGGTTCCGAGTCCGAGTCTTATTGAGAACATTTTGGTAGGTATTTTGTTTTGTTTTAGTTAATAATTATAATTATTTATAATTATTAAATTATTAGTTTTATGAAAAAAGTTGTTTTTATTTTTCTATTTTATTTTATTTTTGGCTTTTCTGTTTTCACGTTCTCCTCTCCTCCTACCTCTTCTACGTTCTAAATATTTCTCAAAATTGTTGATTAGGATTCGGGAATTTTGTGCCTCTGACGTATTCTCTTATCGCAAATTGGTGTGGGATTCGAACTGTAACTACACTATTTCTATTTGTCTATTTAATTTGCAAACTCTCTGTTTGGATTTTCTTGACTGTAGACTAACCTGTTAGTTTTGGATTTTTAGTCGATGAAAGAGATTGGAATCGTTGCATTTTGATATGTGTTGATAGGGCAAAGGTTAGGAACAGTTCTAGCGACTGAAACAACATATTTGGAGCTATTTTAGGGTGATTTCGTGATCACCCTGACAACCACACGGTCATGTGGCTGATTTGGGAATTAGGGTTTCGGAGATTTGGAGTCACACAGCTTGCTCATACGGTTGCGTGGTTGATTTGGGGATTTGGGGATCCCACACGGGCATGTGTTTCGGAACATACGGTCGTGTCTAGATGGCATACGGATGTGTGAGACCCTCACATGGCAGTGTCTTCCTTGCACCTTATTTTAGTGATTTTGGATAGTGAGTTACATGGCTTGTTCACATGGCCGTATTCCTGCTTCACATAGGCGTGTGCCTCTGTCACACGACTGTGTGCTACCCTTCACACGGGCATTGGACCCCCACACGGCCAAAGTACACGGGCGTGTGGCCCTATCTCGCCAAGTTTTGATTTTAGGTTAGTTTAATTGTAATCGCAACTCTGTGTGTTCCAGCCCTTGACTGGGCTTTACTGAGGGTAAGTGTGACTTGATTTGGGCATGATATGTATGTACATGTATGATTCTGTAACTGACTGATTGGATGTGAATGTTTAACTAGTATTCTGATTGTGTACTTCTGACTGCATACATACATACATATGCATAAACCATTTTGGGTTGGATTTTGAAGAGAAGGAAGATTTATGAACCTGGCAGCTGATCTGCTGGCGATTGATAGCCCTAATACCAAAACGGTCGTGGGCGACCCAATACTCTGAGGGTCATGGACAATGCGGATGGTCATTGTTGCCGAGCAACCTGGGATGACATCATATCAGTATAGTAGATTATTGTAACAGCCCAAAATTGACCCTAGTCGGAATGTGGTTTCGGGACCACAAAACCGAGGCATAAAAATAATTAAAAATTTTATTGGTATCAGAGCTATGGTTTAGTCGGTTCTAGGACTACCATAGCGCGTGTGAGTCTAGCTATACATGCCAAATTGTTAGCGCTTAATAATGTGATGACTTCTGACGGTTGGAATTTTTGTTTTGATTAGCAATGGAACCCGGGTAGAGACCCTTGGCGGATGACGTTGAAAGTGTAGCGGCTGCTCTGCGCAAGGGACACCGCCGTTGAGCCTCATCATCCGCGAATAATCAAAATGAAGGGGCGAAACAAGCCTTCTTCACCATGATGAATGAGTGGGTCGCGCAATATGCCCGAACCAACCCGGCTGTCCAACCATTCCCGAATTTAAATACTCCACCCCAAGAGCCCGCAATGCCTCCGATTCATCGATCCCGTGAGGTGAGTAAACCACCGTGGACTTGATTAGGAAGCGTAATGAGGAGTTCAAGGCCATAGTTCTTGATGATGCCGAAAAGGCCGAGTTCGCTCGATAACACCATTAGAGTGTTAGATGAATGTCATGCACACCGACGAATGTCTTAAGTGTGCTATATCCTTGTTGCGTAGACTCACTTACTATTGGTGGAGGACTTTAATTTCCATAGTCCCAAATGAACGAGTTACTTGGGATTTCTTCCAATCCAATTTCAAAGAAATACATTAGTCAACGGTTCATCGATCGAAGCGTAAGGAATTCTTGGAACTCAAGCAAGGCCGGATGATCAGATGTCTGAATCTGAACATGAGTTCGTAAGACTTAGTCGGTATGCTCGGGAGTGTGTGGGTGATGAGGTTGCGATGTGCAAAAGATTTGAAGAAGGATTGAATGAAGAGTTAAAGTTACTAGTGGGAATTTTGGAGATAAAGGAGTTCGTGACACTAGTCGAACGAGCCTGCAAGGCGGAAGAACTTGGGAAGGAGAAGAAGAAGGCTGAATTTGAAGCAAGAGATTACCGTAAAAGATCGACGAGTAAAGCTCCGTTCTCTACTGTAAAGAGGTTCAGGAGGACACCAAGAAGTCGAGGACGATCGGGAATTTCCATTAGAGCCCGACCATTGACGGACTCCCGAGCTACTTCAGTAGCTAGTGTGGGCAATAATCGTCAAGAGAGACCTGAATGCCCCCAATGTGGAAGACGACACAAAGGTGAATTTCACTAGAAAGGACTTGTGTGAGAAAATTTAGAATTGAGATAGGCACATGTGAAAATGGCCTATGTGGTCGTCGAGTGGGATGCTAGAACCTATAGCCACGAGTCTTAGAAACTCAAATTTTGTTAAGGTGGCCATAATTTGTGTCATGTATGATGGATGATTAAGGCCAAGGAAAAATTCATGAAATTGGCATAGTCTACTGCAGTAACTGTTGCGGACAGCAGCAGTGAGATGAGATTGAAAAATCACTAAAAATAGTAGAAGTAGAATTAAATAGTGAGTAAATTATGGAACTGAACCTTGATGAATCTATTTTTATATGGACGAAACGAAACGACCATATGAGCAGTATACTGGGAAATATTAAAGTTCTCGTGAGACAGGGCCAGAACGATTTCTGGGTCCCCTGTCGCGACTTTGAAAATTTACCATAAATTATCCAGAAATAATTAGGAGTCATGCCTTATATGTACAGATTCCATTTTGAGTCTAGTTTCATTAGAAACAAACGGCACCAGTATTAAATCCCTGTACAGAAAGATATTCAAGTTGTAACGCGCGGAGGTCAGAGCAGTCGATCCCTGTAACATGGGTGACTTTAACTAATAAACTGTACCAATTGGCCCAACCAAAATTCTAAAAATAAATCCATGGATGGGTATATGAGTCTAAATTCAGGGAAAATTTACGAAACCAGTTTCCGAGTTTTGGAACTCGAGATATGATTTTTAAGGCGACGGTGACGCAGTTTTCCAGCCTGTCCAGAAATGCCAAATTGGTCGGTACTTTAAGAGGATTTGTCTCGTTAACCCCTCGTGTCCGACACCGGCGTCGGTCACGAGTTAGGGGTGTTACAATTTTATTGGAATTTTTAATTATTTTTATGCCTCGGTTTTGTGGTCCCGAAACCACATTCCGACTAGGGTCAATTTTGGGTTGTTACAATTATTGCATTGCACTATACCGCATGTACGTTAGCTATAACACCCCGTACCCGAGACCGCTGCCAGAGTCGGACACGAGGGGTTAACGGCTTAAACCATTCATTTTCACAGTCCATTTTAAAAATTTTCCAGGCAGTTGGCTAACTGCGTCACTGTCACTTTAAAAATCATATCTTGAGTTCCAAAACTCTAAAATCAGTTTTGTAATTTTTCCCTGAAACTAGACTCATATATGCATGTGAAAATTTTTTTCTAGAATTTTTGGTCGGGCTAATTAGTACAGTTTATTAGTTAAAGTCTCCCCTAATCCAGGGTTCGACTACTCTGACCTTCACGTATTATGAATTGGATATCTCCCTGTACAGGGCTTCAATACTGATGCCGTTTGTTTCTATAGAAACTAGACTCAGAGAGGAATCTAAACATATATGGAATGACTCCTAATTATCTCTGTTTAATTTATAATGAATTTCCAAAGCCGGAACAGGGAATCCAGAAACCGTTCTGGCCCTATTTCACGAAAACCTAAATATCTCTTAACATACAACTCATATGACCGTTTCGTTTCTTCCATATGAAAGAAGATTCATCAAGGTTAATTTAAATAATTTATTCACTATTTAATTATATTCCTACTATTTTTAGTGATTTTTCACATCCACATCGCTGCTGCTGTCAGCATCTGCCTTTAAGGTAGACTTTACCTATTTCATAGTTTCCATGATTCAATTAGCCCTTTTTGCATACATAGCACAAAGTATAATCATGATTAACCATTCCAATGGCTAATCGTTTCTATACATTTCCATACCTCTTAGTGATCAACATGCAAAATGATTATAGTACTATGCTAAAAAAAAACGTATATAAGCCATTTTCGCATGGCTATCCAAATTTACAGAAAATCCATGGGTACATGACCAACAACAAAAAGGGTAGTCCTATACATGCCATTTCAAAGTTCAACCAAAATTGTACCAAAAGGGGCTTTGATAGTGTGGGAGACTTCGACTTCCAAATATCCCAAGTCCGATGGTGACGAGCCAAAATCTATAAAACAGAGAAACAAAGAAACGGAGTAAGCAATTTATGCTTAGTAAGTTTTGAGTAAGGGATTCCAAGACAATGAAGCATAGCATTCAGATAGCTAAACGGATAATTTCATATGCACAAATTCTCAATATCATACTTACTTCACATTACCAACCCTTATGTTCATACACAAAGATCAACTTAGCTAAAGGCGGTAGCTCATTTATCAAGCGGCGAATACTTATTTGTAAGGGCTCGACTAATTCAAAGCACATACGAAACATACCTCATTGTCGGGATTTCACAAGCGTATTAACTGAAATTTTTTTACAGCAAGTTCATTCATTCACGAATCACGTACCTTCGGAGTTTAACCGGATATAGCTACTCATTCAAATACCTTCAGGACATAGCCCGGTTATAGTAGCTCGCACAAATGCCTTCGGGACTTATCCCGGATTTAGTAACTCGCACAAATGCCTTCGGATCTTAGTCCGGATTTAGTAACTCACACAATTGCCTTCGGATCTTAGTCGAATTTAGTAACTTAGCACAAAGCCTTGGGACTTAGCCGGACATCATTCAAGAACCATGCACACATATATCAATAAATCATGACACATCCATATTTCATTTTCATTACCAAAGCTCAACACAAGACACTTATCATATTTACAATTTCGCTCAATAGCCACATACAAAGGGCATGATTTTGATTTACTTAAGACATAATCTAATCGAATCATAATTTAAGTTCCATTACTCGAAAACTTACCTCGGATGTTGTCGAACGGCTTCAACGGCTATTCGATCACTTTTTCCTTTCCCTTATCCAACTGTGGTCCCCTAAGCTCTTGAGCTAATTCAAACAAATTTAACTTATCAAAGTCTCATTTTGCTAGCTTATGGCGAATATGACAAGGAGTTTGATAGGTCATATGGCCACCCTTTAGCTCAAATACACAATGATCATACGCATTTTAATCACATCAACAATTTAATACAATTCATTCGAACATCAAAGAGAAGCTCAAGGTACTTAGCCCATATATATACATTAGACATTAGAGTCACATATGTACGAAATCATTTAATCGAATTCAACATACTAGCTAATATTTCCCCTTAGCCGAATTTTTCTAAGTCAAGCTAAAGGCATCAATAGGCTACCAATGGCCGAACATACACATCTATGCTAAGGCCGATTGCAACACTTAATACATTCTACAAGTATGGTCACTTGTGTTGACTAAACCATATTTGTTTCAAGTTCAAAACTTGGCTAATACACATATATACACTATTAAAGCATCCTCTCCCTTTACACTAATTCAACACATGCATTACCCATAATATACCAAATTACATTCGGCCTTAGCACACAACTTGCTAGCCGATTCTTCTCCATCTAGCAACCAATGCCCATACGAGCTCATTTGTTAGACTCTACTTCATCTAACAACAACCTTATTTCTCTTCTATATCCTACCATGGCCGAATACATCACAACACCTTACCATTTCAATTTTTGGTCATGGTTGAACAAAGAACTTAATGTCTCACTCAAGGATGCTAAAAAGGAGATTCAAGAGTTATCAATCCACCATCACATGCATCATTAACAAGCTTCACATTTAGCATGCAATGACATCAACACAAAATCCACCTTGGCGAATACCATCCCCATGACATAGCAAAGATTTGAACCATGGGCTAATAAGAACATCAAGGTAGCAACTAAAACATGCATGAATCTCATGGCACAACATCAAACATACCTTAATCTTGATACAAGTATGGCGAACCTCCTCCTAATCCTCTTCTAAACCAAACATGGAGCAAGAATTCCTTCCTTCTTCCTTAGAATTTTCGGCCAAAAGAAAATGAAAAGGATGAACAAATTTTTTTTTCTCTTTTCTTCAACTCACGGCAATGGGGGGGGGATCACACACCTTCTTTCCTTTTTTTTTCATTTCTTTATTACCCATACACCTTATTTTATTTATTCCAACATAAACCACTTACACAACATGTTTTATGACATGTTTTGCCCATCCCCCTTTGTCATGGCGGCCACTAGGCTTTAATCTAGGAAATTTGACATGCAAGCCCATCATTTTCACATCATGCATTAATAGGCCACTTTACATTTGCCTAGCACATTTCTAAATTTTCTCACATAAGTCCTATTTGGTAAAATTCACTTACAATTAACAAAATTCAAACATGAATTTTTCACACATGCATATGTACATATAATGAGCATCAACTATGACGGCTAATTATTTTTATGACTCGGTTTAGTGGTCCCGAGACCACTTTCCGACTAGGGTCAATTTAGGGCTGTCACATTAGCTATGCTACATACCTTGACTGAATTGGCAGTTTTACTGTAACCTATAGGTATAGCAGATTACCATATTGCACCGTACCACATGTACATTAGCTACGCTACGTACTATTATTTGATCTGGTAGTTCAGACTGCATGTTTATACAGCGGTTTACCGTATTGCACAGTACAGTTGATACGCTAGATTCTGCATAATATATGAGACTGGAAGGTTATCTGCATACTGTTAGCCCTAATATCCAGAAGGTCGAGGGTTGTTCCAATACCCAGAGGGTCATGGACAATTCTCATAGCCATCGTTACCGGGCAACATGAAATGACATCAGTTGGAGTGTAGGGTTGGATGGTTCTTATGAGGTCCTGAGTTGAGTTATTGGTGGGACGAGCTTAAAGCTATTATGAGGAGTGATGGGGGACAGAGAAGTGTATTGGCTAGATGGGTGGGAATTTTATAACTCATTTGCATTCATATACATTTGATTGATCTGTTCGACTGAATTGAAACTTTTGAATGGTTGAGAATTACTGATATTGTGACTGAATGTGTTACTGTTCAACTGAAAGGCACTTGTGCCTACGTGAATTCTGTAGATTCTGTGTGCAACTATTTGACTGAACTGTTATTGTGACTGTGTATGAGTCTGATTGTTCTATGGTATATTGATTTTGGGAAAATATGCTCAATTGTCATTTGTCGGTAACTTTGCTTTCCATATATTGATCGGTTCTGAATAGTGCTATAATTTAGTTCTGCTTCACAACTGAAGCTGGACTGCATCAAGTCTTTCTATTTCTGTCGCTATTTTCGCTTCTATAGTTTAACTGGTTTGATATCACATTGAGCTCGAGTAGCTCACCCCTTCTTTTGTGTCCCATTTTAGGTGCATTTCGAAGTTCTGGAAGCTAGATTTGGTATGCAAAATTCTCGGACAGTCTCACAAACAAATAAATTATCAGTGCTGTTTTCCATTACGATTTTGTTATTTGGTTAACTTTGAACTATAAGGCTTTATAATTCTGTGGTATAGTTTCCATTTTAGATTTTCATTTGTACGTTTGTTTCGGGTTTTATATTGAGTCTTATTGTAAATTTTATTAACTGATTATTAATTGGTTTTAAAGAGTTTTGGTTCACTAAGATGAGTTGTTTTGTAAAATTTTCCTATGATCACTTCAGTGATCAATGTAGCATCCTAGATTCGGTCTATGTAACACCCCAAACCTGGCCCAGATGTTATGGCCGGATCCGACGTGTCACATTGAAGTTTTTAAGAAAACCCATGCCTTTTTCAATGTCCTTCTTAGTGTTTTAAAAGATAGTCTTTGCTAAGTTAATAAAGTGAATGGAAGCTGTGCACCAGGTAGGTATCCAAAACAGAGGAGGTGAGCCATAAAGGCTGCTTAAGTACGAAGCTCTTGTTTGGATCCAATCCTAGACATGCCCACAACCATTGCCACACTTTGGTGCTAGGTTAGGTTTTGAGAAAAAAGAGTTGGAATTCATTTAAGTAGATATTTTTGATAAACCAATTAATTGTATCCTTGCGTTATTTTGAAAACAATTATCATTTTGGAAACGCGCCTAGGTCTAACTCATATTGTTATCGAAAAATATAGGTATAAGATAAAATAATCCCTAAAAATAATTAAAATGGCCTTACTACAACCCAAAACCAAATAATAATATTAATAAGATAAAACTTATAAAGAAATAAATCGGCTACTTATTGCAATTAAAAGAAAGAAAGCTTGATGAGTGTGGCCATCTCAAGTCCTTGCAGCTCCAAACCATCTAAGCTTAGGGATTACGAGCAGTTAGAAACGGGGTGAGTTTACGAAAACTCGTGTGTAATCCCAACAAAAAAAAACAAAGTGAATAACACGTTGTCAAGACAATCTGGGCCAAAGCCCTATTCAAGAATAATCTGATCTGGGCCTTAGCCCTTAAACAGTAGCAATATAGGCCTAAGCCCTAATTCAGTCCCGACATATACTGGGCCGAAGCCTTTTCATAAATCATATCATTGGGCCGAAGCCTTTACTGTAAGAGGTATGGGTCATAGGCCCATTTCAATATCACATGTAATATCAATAAATGTATGCAAGCCCATTTGGGGAGACTACTCAACCCACCATCCGCTACTCTCCACCCGTACCAACCAACACACCATGTGGGGAATAACTCAACCGACCCAACCAAACTCTCCACTGGCAGCATAGCTGCTTTATCATATAACTGGAGGCCTAGCCTCTTTTAATAACTGGGGTAAAGCCCTTTTTGATAAACTTGGGCAAAGCCCATTTCGGTAAACTAGGGCATAGCCCTTTTAGCACTTCCTCCATTTATAAAACCCAACCCATGCAACATGTCATGTATGCAGAATGTCATGCCCATATTTGAATCAAACAATCATAGTCAAGTCATTCATATCACCAACATATATTCACAATCTAATCCATCAACCACACAGTCCAAGTCAGTCACTTGCCCACAAGGGCAAAATAGTCATTTTTCATATTATAAGGGTATTTTCGTAATTTTACCAAAAATCAGGGTTTTCCATGTTCATTACAATTGTCAATATTTCCGAGTGTTTATACAATTATCTTTAACCCACTTATCAAATTCGAGCTTTTGGGCCTAAAACCTCTAATGGGCTATACGAATGCTGATTTAGCCCACTAAGCCTGCTTAACCCAGATTTTACAACAATACTAACCATGTTAACATGCAACTTTTCCAAATTCCATTTTCTATCAATTTTACCCAAATGGGCCCAAAAGCCCATTTGGCCCAATTCTTGCCCATTGAGGCCTAACTTACCATCGTGCACAAAATTGAGTTCTTACCTGTTCCATCGATTCGAACACCGATCTTATCGTATTTATCACATCTATACCCACACGAAACATTACAAGTTCCCGAAATACCAGTATTTTAGCATTTTGGCTTCTCAGCAGATATTAATCTAAGCTACTACGAGGGTTAATACACACCTGTTATGGGTTGAAGTTGAAACGTTTCCATAATCAATCACCTACGATAACCACCACCTGTCACTCAAACTTAACTAATCCAATATCAATATATGTAAATCCTAAACACATCAGTCATACGGAACATAAGGGCATATTCGTCATTTTACCATACAAGGGTATTACGGTCACTTTACCCTATAGGGGCTTTACGGTCTTTTTACCTATTAGGGGTATTTTAGTCATTTCTTCCTACAAGGGTGTTTTGGTAAATCTACAAACCAAGGGTATTTTAGTAATTTTGTAAACCAATGGTATTTCTATAATTTTTTTAAAAAAGTTAAGGGTATTTCTGTAATTTTGTAGATCAGGGGTATTTTTGTAATTTTACAAATTGAGGGTATTTTGGTAATTTCACAAACCAGTGGTATTTCGGTAATTTTACAAACTAGGGGTATTTTGGTAATTTTACAAACTAGGGGTATTTTGGTAATTCTATCCTACAGGGGTATTTCAGTAATTTCACAATCGAGGGTAAAACGATAATTTTGTAAACTGCGGGTAAAATGGTAATTTTGTAAATCAAGAGTAAAACAGTAATTCTGTAAATCAATGGTAAAATGGTAATTCTATAAATCGAGGGTAAAATGATAATTTTGTAAATCAAGGGTGAAATGGTAATTCTATAAATTGAGGGTAAAATGGTAATTCTACAAATTGAGGGCATTTTAGTAATTTGGTAAACTAAAGTATTCTAAACAGGGATAACAATACGAATGGGCCTAAGGCCTATTCTCGACCCAAATGGGCCCACACGCTCGTGTGGCCTTTTTAGCCCAAATCTAGCCACAAATATGAGATTCACCTAACCTAGTCCAATATTTACTACACAATCAAACAACTTATCCAATTGGGCCCGTAGGCCCATTAGGCCCACCTGACCCCTTTCGGCCCATCGCGGCCCGAAGTAGCTATCCTAAAGCTAAAGTAGCGAGAAAATACACACCTGATTGGCGACTGGAGTTAATCCACGCTCCGAGCACTCTTAGCCGACGCCCAACCCAAACGAGCACGCCATACAGCGAAAGGGATCAGCCAAGAAATGTACCTTTACTCTTATGTTAGCTTCCTGATGTGGGATTGTAACACCCCTAACTCGTGACCGACGCCGGTGTCGGACACGAGGGGTTAACGAGACAAATCCTCTTAAAGTACCGACCAATTTGGCATTTCTGGACAGGCTGGAAAACTGCGTCACCGTCGCCTTAAAAATCATATCTCGAGTTCCAAAACTCGGAAACTGGTTTCGTAAATTTTCCCTGAATTTAGACTCATATACCCATCCATGGATTTATTTTTAGAATTTTTGGTTGGGCCAATTGGTACAGTTTATTAGTTAAAGTCACCCATGTTACAGGGATCGACTGCTCTGACCTCCGCGCGTTACAACTTGAATATCTTTCTGTACAGGGCTTTAATACTGGTGCCGTTTGTTTCTAATGAAACTAGACTCAAAATGGAATCTGTACATATAAGGCATGACTCCTAATTATTTCTGGATAGTTTATGGTAAATTTTAAAAGTCGCGACAGGGGACCCAGAAATCGTTCTGGCCCTGTCTCACGAGAACTTTAATATCTCCCAGTATACTGCTCATATGGTCATTTCGTTTCGTCCATATAAAAATAGATTCATCAAGGACCAGTTCCATAATTTACTCACTATTTAATTCTACTTCTACTATTTTTAGTGATTTTTCAATCTCATCTCACTGCTGCTGTCCGCAACAGTTACTGCAGTAGACTATGCCAATTTCATGAATTTTTCCTTGGCCTTAATCATCCATCATACATGACACAAATTATGGCCACCTTAACAAAATTTGAGTTTCTAAGACTCGTGGCTATAGGTTCTAGCATCCCACTCGACGACCACATAGGCCATTTTCACATGGCTTAAAGTTTACAACCCACAATTCGACAAAATATAATAGCCTATACATGCCAAATGTTCTTCAACAACAAAAACAATACCACAAGATTTCAGCCGGTGTGATGACTTCAACGCGGTTCCGAGCACGCAACAACAACGAGTCCAAGAGACCTAAAATGGGTGACAAGAAAACACCGAGTGAGTTTACAACTCAGTAAGTCATAAGCATTCGTCAATCCACCGATAAAGTTACTACTACATGTACAACAAATGAGGCTAGGTACTCATCCATATCGAATCTATACCATAATACCTCGGACCTTTCGGTCCAATCTCGCACCAATTCATACATCCACATTTCATATTCTACACAACAAGATAATCAAGCATTTTACACATTAACTCATTTTCCAGCACAACCATACAATTTCAATCATCACATAGATTTAAGGCTTACCAAATTCAACCCCAAGCATGAACGTATTACCTATTCGTCATGAGCTCAAGGTACTTACCGATCCGCTGTCCATACTCACTCGATGGAGACACACCCTCCATATAATTGTTCGATTGGAGATATTTATATATATATATAGAGTACGCACACACAGTGCTTAATACTCGATTTCGCACACTTAGTGCCATGCGATTTAAGCCCGCACACACGGTGCCATGCCCTTCGAGCTCGCACACTTAGTGCCATATATTTCCAGCATGCACACTTAGTGCCATATATTTCCAGCACGCACACTTAGTGCCAATCTCGTCACCGTATACACACGTATTGCCCGCACACTTAGTGCCGAAAGCAAACTTTCTACACATTTCACTATTTCTTTTACATTCAACAATTGTCATCACTCCATACACATACATTTTCATTTATATATATATATCATCCCATTAAACACAATTGCATAAATTTTACAATCATTTAAGCAATATCAAATACGTGCTTAATGACTTACCTCGTGTTGGGTAAAATAGTTCCAAGTCGGCTACTCGATGACCTTCGTCTTTCCCTTGCTTGATTCTCCTTCTTTAACTCCTTGAGCTTAATCAATAAATCACTAGTTTAACCATCTTGCTAAACATTCATAATTCAACTACACATGCATATGTATGCTTGTATATTCGGCAACCATTCTTACTAATCGCCCATTTGGTCGATTATACACCTAACCGAATATGCACCAAAAACTTGATTCAACATTACCTACATACTCACTTTAATGGCGAATATATATATATGTACAATGTCAACTAACATCTTTTAATCACCTAATTTCATCTCATGAACATTTAATCAAATTTTCCCAATCTAGCATATATTTTCACATCCATTTGTAACATCATGTACAACACATATACACATATATCAAAACACAAATTTTTACCTATCATGCAACAAGCATAGATCGCACTTATGAGCATGCCATGGCGAATACATCCCACACCATCCCCTTTCAATTTTTGGTCATGGTTAAACAAAGAAAACTCCATGTCTTACTCAAGAATGCTAAAAGAAATTTCAAGAGTAGTCAATCCATCATTACATGTATCATCAACAAGCTTCACATTTAGCATGCAATGGCTTTAACACAATATCAACCTTGGCCAAATACCATTTCCATGGCATAACAAGGATTTGAACCATGGGCTAACATGAACATCAAGTTAGCAACTAAAACATGCATGAATCTCATGACACAACCTCAAACATACCTTAATCTTGACACAAGTATGACCAAATCTCCTTCTAGTTCTCTTCTAAACCAAGCATGAAGCAAAAATCCTTCCTTTTTCCCTTAGTATTTTCAGCCAAGATTTTGAGAATGGATGAACAATTTTTTTCCTTTCTTTTCCTCTACTCACGGCAACAAAGGGGGGCATCCATGCTCATTTTTTTCATGTCTTTATTTTTTTCTACATAATCCACTAACTAAACATGTTGGAAACATGTTCCCTTGCCCATATTCTTGTCATGGCGGCCACTCACCTTAGGAAGTGGGTTATTTGACATGCAAGGACAACTATTTTCCCACATGTATTAATAGGCCACCTTACAATTGCCTAGCACATTTCTAAATTTTCTCACATAAGTCCTATTTGATAAAAATTCACTTACTATTAACAAAATCCAAACACGAAATTTTCACACATGCATATATACATATAATGAGTATCAATTATGATGGTTAATTATTATTATGACTCGGTTTGGTGGTCCCGAAACCACTTTCCGACTAGGGTCGATTTAGGGATGTCACAGGGATCCCTCCAACATCAGAGTTTAAATTCAACACCAACTCTTGCCGCCCCCTGCTAGCAAAATAAATGCTCCTTGCTTGCCATGGGATTCGAACCCATGCCTCCCCTCGATGCTCCACATGCTACTTGCCACTAAACCACAAGGCTTTTTGTGTCATATTTTATCCCCAATTAATTATAAGGTCTAAAGGCCAAGGTCCAGGTTCCCTAAAAAAAACCCAAAATAAATTGCAAGAGCCAAGGCTTGAACCCAGGCTCCCATACAATCTTAATGACACCACAACCACTAGACTACATGCTTCCTTGTGTCATTTATTTACCACAATAATTTCAAAGGCCCTCTGTAACACCCCGTACCCAAGTCCGTTACCGGAATCGAACACGAGGTGCACACAAACTTAACTTAGTTAACTTCACAGTCCATTTAGAAATTTCCAGACAAGCTGATTACTGCATCACTGTCGCCTTAAAAATCATATCTTGAGTTTCAAAGCTCGAAAATCAGTTTCATAATTTTTCCCTGAAACTCGACTCATATTTCCATATACATATTTTTTTCTAGAATTTTTGGTCGGGCCAATTAGTACAGTTTATTAGTTAAAGTCTCCCCTTTTAAAGGGTTCAACTACACTGACCTTCATGCGTTACAAATTGGATATCTGCCTGTACAGGGCGTCAATACTGATGTCATTTCTTTCTATAGAAACTAGACTCAAATAGGAATCTATACATATATGGCATGACTCCTAATCATATCTGGTTAATTTACAATGAATTTCCAAAGTCGTAACAAGGATTCCAGAAACCGTTCTGGCCCTATTCCACGAAAACCCAAATATCTCTTAACATATAACTCATATGACCGTTTCGTTTCTTACATATGAAAGTAGATTCATCAAGGTTCATTTAAATAATTTATTCACTATTTAATTCCATTCCTAAAATTTTTAGTGATTTTGCAAATCCACACCACTGCTACTGACAGCATCTGTTTCCAAGGTAAACTTTACCTATTTGTGGTTTCCATGGACCAACTATAGTTTTGTCATACATAAGTCCACATATAGTCATATTTAGCCATTCCAATGGCTGATCATTTGCCCAACACTTCTATTCCAGTCCATAATCACATCATGAAACCATACATAAATACATAAACACAAATGGTCTAATGCCACACTCCACTTTTACGAGCCATTTTCGCATGGCTTTACACACATACATCACAAAACGTGCTTGAAAAACAGAAAAAGGGTAGTCCTATACATGCCATTTCAAAATCCAACCAAAATATATACCGAAAGGGACTTTGATAGTGTGGGAGACTTGACTTCCGAAATCCGAGTCCGATAGTGACGAGCCAAAATCTATAGACAGAGAAATAGAGAAGCGGAGTAAGCAATTTATGCTTAGTAAGTTAGAGCAAGGGATTCCAGCACAACAAAAGCATAACACTCATATAGCTAACGGATAATTTCATATGCACAAATTCTCAATATCATACTTATTTCACATTCCAACCCCTATATTCATACATAAGGGTTCATCTTAGCCAAATGCCAAAGCTCATTACTCGATTGAGCGAATATTATTCAAGGAATCAACTATTCCAAAGCACATACGAACATACCTCGTTGCTGGAATTTTCAAGCATATTAGCTGAAATTTTACAGCAGGTTCATTCATTCTTGAATCACGTATCTTGAGTTTAACCGGATATGGCTACACATTCAAATGCCTTGGGACATAGCCCGATTCTGATAACTAACACGAATGCCTTCGGGACTTAACCCGATTTAGTAGCTCGCTCGAAAGCCTTCGGATTTTAGTCCGGATTTAGTAACTCGCACGTATGCCGTCGGATCTTAGTCCGGATTTAGTCACTTAGCACAAAGCCTTGGGACTTAGCCGGATATCATTCGAATAACCATGTACATTTATCAATAAATCATAACACATTCATATTTCATTTTCATTAGCAAAATTCAAACACAAGTCACTTATCACATTTGCAATTTTGGCTCAATAGCCACACACAAAGAGCATGGTTTTAATTTGCTTTAAACATGATCTAATCAATTCAGAATTTAAGCTCTATTACTCAAGAATTTACATAGGATGTCGTCGAACGATTTCAATGGCTATTCGACCACTTTTTCCTTCCCTTTGTCGGATCTAGTTCCCCTTTGCTCTTGACCTTAATTTAACAAATAAATTGATTTAATCATTTGAGCATCGAAAGAGGAATACAAGGTACTTAGCCAATATATATACTCGTTAGGCATCAAAGTCGCATGTATACGAAATCATGAATCGAACTCAACACATTAGTTAATATTCCTCTTAGCCGAATTTTCTAAGCCAAGAATAGGCATCAATATGCTTGCCTCTAACCGAATGCATGCACTGTAACACCCCGAACCCGAGACCATCGCCGGTGTCGGACACGAGGGGTTAACAAGCCAAGTTCACTTGTTTTGCCCATCCATTTGACATTTTCAGTCAAGCTGGAAAACTGTGTCACCGTCGCCTTAAAAATCATATCTCGAGTTTCAAAACTCGAAAACTGGTTTCGTAAATTTTCCCTAAATTTATACTCATATATCCATCCATGGATTTATTTCTAGAATTTTTGGTTCGGCCAATTGATACAGTTTATTAGTTAAAGTCACCCATGTTACAGGGATCGACTGCTCTGACCTTCGCGTGGTATAACTTGAATATCTCTCTGTACAGGGCTTTAATGCTGGTGCCGTTTGTTTCTAATGAAACTAGACTCAAAATGGAATCTGTACATATAAGGTATGTCTCCTAATTCTTTTTGGATAATTTATAGTGAATTTTTAAAGTTTCGACAGGGAACCCAGAAACCATTCTGGCCCTGTCTCACAATAGCTTTAATATCTCTTAACATGTAACTCCTATGACCATTTCGTTTCTTCCATATGAAAATAGACTCATCAAGGTTCATTTACATAGCTTATTCACTATTTAATTCCATTCCTACGAATTTTGGTGATTTTTCACATTCACGTCACTGCAGCTGGCAGCATCTGTTTTTAAGGTAGGTCTTACCTATTTGGTAGTCTCCATGAACCAACTAGTCTTGCCATACATAGGTTCATATATGATCATTTTAACCATGCCAATGGCTGATCATATGACCAACATTCCCATTTCCAAGCCATAGCCACATCATGACACCAAATATAAACATACAACCACAATTATTCTAAGTTCATGTTTCCTTTTGAGCCATTTTCGCATGGCCGTACATACTTACATCACAACATATTTAACAAACAAGGGGTAGTCCTATACATGCCATCTCAAGTTCAACCAAAATTTATACCAAAATGGAGGATTGATAGTGTGGATGACTTGACTTCAACGATCCCAAATCCGATTGCTTGACGAAATCTAGAAAAGCGAGAGCCAAAGCAACGGGTAAGCATTTTTTATGCTTAGTAAGTCTCAAGGAATATAATCAACTCTAATTACAGCAATACATTCACATAGCCAAATGCATCATTTCATTAATACACATTCTTACTTCACACTTCATCATTATATAATTTCACAAAATATCAATCAATTCAATAACTGAAATTCATTAGTCGATTGAGCGAATGTTGCTCAAACATGTCGACTTTCAATGCACATATAACGTACCTTATCCTTTGGGCTTTTCGAGTGTACTAATTGAATTCATTACAGCAACCAACACTCACCTCCAGCCCAAGATTCTTGAATATAACCGGATATAATCACGTGCACAAATGCCTTGGTCTTAGCCGGATAGAATATCTCGCACGAATGCCTTGGTCTTAGCCCGGATGTAGCCACTAGCACAATTGCCTTGGTCTTAACCGGATATAATTTCCAGCATAATTGTCTTCGGATTTAGCCGGATATCATTCAATTTCCCATGAACACATACATCAATTATCATTGGACATACATAATTCATTTTCGTTACTAAGGCTCAAACGCAATTATAGTCACAAGCATATTCGCCTTGGGACTTAGCCGGGTAGAATTCAAATACTCATGCATACATAATCAATAATCAAAACACATCCATACTTTATTTCACATAATTCAAGTAGGGTCACTTCTTGAGGACTTACCTCGGATGTTGTCGAACGGCTTTTTCGGCTATTCGATCACCTTTTCCTTCCCCTTGTCCAATTGTGGCCCTCTTAGCTCTTGAGCTAATTCAAACAAATTCAATTTATTAAAACCTCATTGTGCTAGCTTATGGTCGAATATGACAAGGAGTTTAAATGGTCATATGGCCACCCTTTAGCTTGAATACACAATGGTCATGCACATTTTATACTACATCAAGCAATTCAATACAATTTATTCGAGCATCAAGGAAATGCTAAGGCCTTCAATAGGCTACCCAAGGCCGAATATTCATGTACATGTTGAGGTCAATTTTCCTCACAAAAACAGCATGCAATTTACTAATTAATGCTTTGCACATTGTATTTAAAACTTATAATATAGCATCAAGCACTTATATGTGTGCTAAGCGAATTGTGCTTGCAATTTCTCAAGCATTCTTCACATCTTCTTCTTTAAACCAATATATTCATCACTTAGTTCATAACCAAAACATAATGTGCAATCATATATATGCATATATGAGCATGGCAATTTCAAGGTGTCCATAGCCATCCAAAACACAAATTTTAACTAACATGCAAGAAGCATGAATCATGCTCAAGAATGCATCATGGCGAATATGACAATCATGCTCCTTTTCAACTTCAATCATGATAAAACAAAAAAAGCTCAAAATCTTACTCATGAGTAGAAAATCCATCATTGCATGCATCATCATCAAGCTTCACACTTAGCATGCAATGGCTTTATCACCATAACAACTTTGGCCAAATGCCATTTCCATGGCATAACAAAGATTTGAGCCATGGCTAACATGCACATCAAATTAGCAACCAAAACATGCATGAAACTCCCAACACAACCTCATACATACCTTACTCTTGATGCAAATTTAGCCAAATCACCTTCTAGATCTCTTCTAAACAAAGGAAATGAAGCAAAATCCCTTCTTCCTCTTAGTATTTTTGGCCAAAAGGAGAGAGCAAGCATGAACAAATTTTTTTGTTTTGTTTTCTTTTCTTCTTGGTTGCACGGCAATGGGGTATGCTACTCTCTCACACATTTTTTTTTTTCATTCTTTTCTTACCCATGCCTATTTGTTTACTATTTCTCCTAATGCCCAACAAAACATGTTTCATGACATGTTTAACCCATATCTCTTTGTCATGGCCGGCCATCACTTGTAAAAAGGGGGAATTTGACATGCAAGTCCATTATTTTGCATGCATGCTTTAATTAGTCATCACCCCTTTCCCTATCGTATTTTCAAAGTTCACTACTAAGTCCTTTCTAGTGGAATTCACCTTTATAACACTAAATCAATCATCAAAAAATGTCATACATGAATACTCACATATTATAGGCATCGAAATAAATTTTAAGTTATTGTTATGCCTCGGTTTTGTGGTCCCGAAACCACATTCCGGCTAGGGTCTATTTTGGGCTGTCACAACTCCCCCCTCTTAAGGAATTTTCGTCCCGAAAATCTTACCGTAAATAGGTTTGGATATCGTTCTTTCATAGAGTTCTCGGTCTCCCAAGTAGCTTCTTCTATCCGTGCTTGAGCCATAACACTTTCACTAGCGGAACCCGCTTGTTTCATAACTCTTTCACTTCTCGTGATAGGATACGAATCGGTTCTTCCTCATAACTCATATTAGCTTGAATTTCAATTTCGATGGACTAATCACGTGCGATGGATCGGATCTATAGCGTCAAGCATCGAAGCGTGAAAGACATCGTGAACCTTTTGAGTTCGGGGGCAAAATCAAGCGATATGCCACTGGACCGACTCGCTCGATATCTCATATGGTCCAATGAACCTCGGGCTCAACTTGCCCTTACGGTAGAACACGAGTATCTTTTTCCAAGGCGATACCTTGAGAAACACTTTATCACCCACGATACTCGATATCCTTACGCTTCGGATCCGCGTCACGACTTCGACGATCGGAGGCTATCTTGAGACTTTCACGGATTACTTTCACTTTGCATTCAGCATCCCTAATCAAATCCACCCGAAAATCTTACTTTCACCGAGCTCGGTCCAAAACAATGGCTTACGGCATTTACGACCGTACAAGGCCTCGTAGGGTGCCATCTTAATACTTGATTGAAAGTTGTTGTTGTAAGCGAATTCAATCAACGGCAAATACCGTTCCCATGAACCACTAAACTCGAGGACGCAACATCTTAACATATCCTCAAGTATCCGAATTATCCGCTCGGATTGACCATCGGTTTGGGGGTGAAAGGCGGTCTTTGAAATGCAACTTGGTACCCAAAGCTTCTTGCAACTTTTCCAAAATCGCGAGGTAAATCTCGGATCTCTATCCGACACGATAGAAATAGGCACCCGTGTAATCTCACAATCTGAGAAAGCGTACAATTCCGCTAATTTGTCCATTGAAAATCCGTGCGTCACGGGGACAAAGTGGGCCGACTTAGTCAATCGATCTACCACGACCCAAACCGCATCCTTCTTACTTGCGACAATGGCGGTCCGGATACAAAGTCCATTATGACTCGATCCCATTTCCACTCGGGTATCGTGATTGGTGAAGTAATCTGAAGGCACCTGATGTTCCGCTTTCACTTGTTGACATATTAGACATCTCGAAACAAAGTCGGAGATGTATCGCTTCATACCATGCCACCAAAACCGACGTTTCAATTCATTGTACATCTTCGTACTCCCCGGGTGGATTGCCATTCGGCTACAATGGGCTTCATTCAGAATTATCGAAATGAGTTCCGAATTCTTTGGGACACACAGACGACCTTTGAACCTCAAACAATCGTCATCGTCGATTTGAAACTCCGAGTCCTTGTTCAGAACACACGCAGCCCGTTTTGCAACCAACTCGTCATCGACTTTCTGGGCTTCTCGAATTTGGTGTGTCAATAATGGTTTGGCTTTCAATTCAGCCACTAACACATTGTCGGATCGGACAGACAAGTGCACATTCATCGCTCGTAAAGTGAATAACGATTTACGACTCAAGGCATCCGCAACCACATTCGCCTTTCCGGGTGATAGTCAATGATCAGCTCATAATCCTTTAATGACTCAAGCCAACGTCTTTGTCGCAGATTTAAGTCTCTTTGGGTCATCAAATATTTGAGACTTTTGTGATCCGAGTATACATGGCACCTTTCACCAAATAAGTAATGTCGCCAAATCTTTAAAGCGAATACGATGGCTGCCAATTCGAGATCATGAGTCGGATAATTTTTCTCATGTGGCTTTAATTGCCTCGACGATAGGCCACAACTCGACCTTCTTGCATTAATACGCAACCTAACCCAAGTAGAGAGGCGTCGCTATAGATGACAAACTCCTTAGGGCTCGGGTTGCACTAGAATTGGGGCTTCATCAAATAAGTTTTGATTGATCGAAACTTTTTGGCATTTCTCATCCATTCGAACTTAACATCCTTTTGGAGTAAGCCGTCATCGGCGTGGCTATCGTTGAGAAGCCTTTACAAATCGTCGGTAATAACTAAGCAAGCCCCAAAAGCTCGAACCTCAAGTAATATTTCTGAGGCTTCCAATTAAGTATGGCTGAAATTTTATTTGGTCGACTCGAATACCCGATCTGAGATACCACATGACCCAAGAAGCTAACCTCTCTTAACCGAACTCACACTTGCTGAACTTAGCATATAATTGCTTATCCCGTAAAATTTGCAGCACTAACCGCGGTGTTCAGCATGTTCGGTCTCATTTCTTGAATAGACCAAGATGTCATCAATGAACACGACTACGAATCGATCCAAATATGGTCTAAAGATCCGATTCATTAAATCCATAAATCTGCAGGGCATTAGTGAGCCCAAGCGGCATCACTAGGAACTCATAGTGACCATATCTCGATTCAAGGCGGTCTTGGGTACGTCCGAATCTCGGATTCGCAATTGATAATAGCCCGATCTCAAATCTATTTTCGAGAACACCGAGGCTCCCTTCAGATTGATCGAACAAGTCATCAATACGTGGCAGCGGATATTTGTTCTTTATCGTCGCTTTATTAAGGCGACGATAGTCGATCTGCACGATCGCATGGTTCCATCCTTCTTCTTCACGAACAACACGGCGCACCCCAAGGCGAAAAACTCGGGCGAGCAAAACCTCTATCCACCAATTCTTGCAACCGAGCTTTCAACTCCTTTAATTCCGTTGGTGCCATACGATCACGGAGCTATCGAAATTGGAGTGGTACCGGTACCAATTCGATGCCAAATTCTATTTCCGAGCAGTGGTAAACCGGTAATTCTTTGGGAAAACATCCGGTATTCACAAACCACGAGCACGATTCGGGTTTCTTTTTCGATTCCTTGTCATCGAGCACGTCGCAAGGTACGCCGCCCTTTTCTTATATATTTACGGGCCAACATCACGATATTACGGTGGCAACCCTTTAAGTCCGTAGACTCAACCCGAATTATTTCATTATTCGCGCACCTCAAATCGATAGTCTTGCTTTTGCAATTTACAACCGCATCGTGCATGGTCAACCAATCCAAACCAAGAATAACGTCGAACTCATCGAGCGGCAAAAGCATCAAGTCCGCCGGAAAACAAGAACCTCGGAACACTAGGGGACTTTTCTTGCACACTTTGTTGACAAGCACGTAATGACCTAAGGGTTTGACACCGAATTACAAACTCATGAGACTCAATGGGCAAAGTCTTCTTGGATGCTAAGGTTTCACATATATATGAATGAGTAGAACCGGGGTCAATCAAAGCAATCACATTTGTATTGAAAAGAGTGAAAGTACCGGTAATAACATCCGAGAGGCAGCATCCTCGCGTGCGCGTATGGCATAAGTCCTAGCAGAGCACGAGCCTCGGATCGATGGTAGCATCTCTAGATCCTCTCGACCGCCACCGACATTGCCCATATTTCTAGGTGGCCTACCTCGGCGATGTTAGCACCGGGTTTGCACTCGACTTACATTACATTCATGCATCCTCGGGCAATCCTTCATAAAGTGGTCGGCCGATCCACACTTATAGCAGAGCGATCACGAAACCAACAGCTCCCGAATGCCATTTGCCACAATGTGGACACTCGCCCTCTCTCGCGATCATTTCCACCATGGCGATCAAGTGACTCGTGTGGTCACAGGGGTCGATCGCGTCCTCGTCTAGAAAAGCCGAAGCGCCTCTAGACCGGCTCGCATCATCTCGAAATCTCTTCGATGCTTGTTTAAGAGACTTTCGAGGACCTCTTTCGAATTCTCCAGTTCCCACATCAGCTTTTTGTTTCTCCTTTCTAAGCTCTTGACTTTACAAGCTCGCTCAACAAGTACTCGAACTCGTATCTCGAGAATGCCAACAAACATCCTTATATCATCATTCAGCCCATCCTCAAGCGTTTACACATAATAGCTTCGGACGAAATGCATTCTCGTGCGTACCGGCTAAGCCTCACAAACTTTCGTTCGTAGTCGGTAACGGACATAGAACCTTGCTTAAGATCAAGAAATTCCCTCCGCTTTTGGTCGATGAATCTCTGACTGATATACTTTTTTCGGAACTCGGTTTGAAAGAATTCCCAAGTCACTTGCTCTCTAGGCACCACAAGTCGAGTACTCCACCAATAGTAGGCGGACTCGCAGTAGCAAGGAGATGGTACACTTTAAGCACTCATCGGGTGTACAGGATAGCTCATCAAGCACCGGATAGTGTTATCTAACCAAAATTCAGCTCGCTTCGGCATCATCATCATCCGTAGCCTTAAATTCAGTGGCCCCATGTTTTGAATCCTATCGACCGGGGCTTACTTGACCTTATTTGGTCAGTCACCGGAGGTATTGTAGGTGTGGGGGTTGCATTTGTCGGGAATGGAGGTTGTGGAACAGCCGTGTTGGTTCGAATGTATTGATTAAACCATTCGTTCATCACACTATAAAAGGCTTGCCTAGCCTCGTCATTAGGATTGCTGGCCATAGGTTGAGAGTCCGGCGCTGTCCCTTGCACGGAGCAGGCGCCACACTCTCCACATCATCAGCTATCGCTCGGTTGGGATCGGGATCCATTGCTATAAACAAACACAAAGTCAAATTGTCAGAAATCATCACACTATCGATTCATCATTTAATGGCATGTATAGCTAGACCCCAAACACATCACGGTAGTCCTAGAATCGACTAAACCGTGGCTCTGATACCAATAAAATTGTAACACCCCGAACCCGAGACCATCGCCGGTGTCGGACACGAGGGGTTAACAAGCCAAGTTCACTTGTTTTGCCCATCCATTTGACATTTTCAGTCAAGCTGGAAAACTGCGTCACCGTCGCCTTAAAAATCATATCTCGAGTTTCAAAACTCGAAAACTGGTTTCGTAAATTTTCCCTGAATTTAGACTCATATATCCATCCATGGATTTATTTGTAGAATTTTTGGTTGGGCCAATTGGTACAGTTTATTAGTTAAAGTCACCCATGTTACAGGGATCGACTGCTCTGACCTTCGCGTGGTATAACTTGAATATCTCTCTGTACAGGGCTTTAATGCTGGTGCCGTTTATTTCTAATGAAACTAGACTCAAAATGGAATCTGTACATATAAGGTATGTCTCCTAATTCTTTTTGTATAATTTATAGTGAATTTTTAAAGTTGCGACAGGGAACCCAGAAACCATTCTGGCCCTGTCTCACAATAGCTTTAATATCTCTTAACATGTAACTCCTATGACCATTTTGTTTCTTCCATATGAAAATAGACTCATCAAGGTACATTTACATAGCTTATTCACTATTTAATTCCATTCCTACGAATTTTGGTGATTTTTCACATTCACGTCACTGCAGCTGGCAGCATCTGTTTTTAAGGTAGGTCTTACCTATTTGGTAGTCTCCATGAACCAACTAGTCTTGCCATACATAGGTTCATATATGATCATTTTAACCATACCAATGGCTGATCATATGACCAACATTCCCATTTCAAGCCATAGCCACATCATGACACCAAATATAAACATACAACCACAATTATTCTAAGTTCATGTTTCCTTTTGAGCCATTTTCGCATGGCCGTACATACTTACATCACAACATATTTAACAAACAAGGGTAGTCCTATACATGCCATCTCAAGTTCAACCAAAATTTATACCAAAATGGAGGCTTGATAGTGTGGATGACTTGACTTCAACGATCCCAAATCCGATTGCTTGACGAAATCTAGAAAAGCGAGAGCCAAAGCAACGGGGTAAGCATTTTTTATGCTTAGTAAGTCTCAAGGAATATAATCAACTCTAATTACAGCAATACATTCACATAGCCAAATGCATCATTTCATTAATACACATTCTTACTTCACACTTCATCATTATATAATTTCACAAAATATCAATCAATTCAATAACTGAAATTTATTAGTCGATTGAGCGAATGTTGCTCAAACATGTCGACTTTCAATGCACATATAACGTACCTTATCCTTTGGGCTTTTCGAGTGTACTAATTGAATTCATTACAGCAACCAACACTCACCTCCAGCCCAAGATTCTTGAATATAACCGGATATAATCACGTGCACAAATGCCTTGGTCTTAGCCGGATAGAATATCTCGCATACGAATGCCTTGGTCTTAGCCGGATGTAGCCACTAGCACAATTGCCTTGGTCTTAACCGGATATAATTTCCAGCATAATTGTCTTGAGTTTAGCCGGATATCATTCAATTTCCCATGAACACATACATCAATTATCATTGGACATACATAATTCATTTACGTTACTAAGGCTCAAACGCAATTATAGTCACAAGCATATTCGCCTTGGGACTTAGCCGGGTAGAATTCAAATACTCATGCATACATAATCAATAATCAATACACATCCATACTTTATTTCACATAATTCAAGTAGGGTCACTTCTTGAGGACTTACCTCGGATGTTGTCGAGCGGCTTTTTCGGCTATTCGATCACCTTTTCCTTCCCTTGTCCAATTGTGGCCCTCTTAGCTCTTGAGCTAATTCAAACAAATTCAATTTATTAAAACCTCATTGTGCTAGCTTATGGCGAATATGACAAGGAGTTTAAATGGTCATATGGCCACCCTTTAGCTTGAATACACAATGGTCATGCACATTTTATACTACATCAAGCAATTCAATACAATTTATTCGAGCATCAAGGAAATGCTAAGGCCTTCAATAGGCTACCCAAGGCGAATATTCATGTACATGTTGAGGTCAATTTTGCACTTAATACCTCACAAAACAGCATGCAATTTACTAATTAATGCTTTGCACATTGTATTTAAAACTTATAATATAGCATCAAGCACTTATATGTGTGCTAGGCGAATTGTGCTTGCAATTTCTCAAGCATTCTTCACATCTTCTTCTTTAAACCAATATATTCATCACTTAGTTCATAACCAAAACATAATGTGCAATCATATATATGCATATATGAGCATGGCCAATTTCAAGGTGTCCATAGCCATCCAAAACACAAATTTTAACTAACATGCAAGAAGCATGAATCATGCTCAAGAATGCATCATGGCGAATATGACAATCATGCTCCTTTTCAACTTCAATCATGATAAAACAAAAAAGCTCAAAATCTTACTCATGAGTAGAAAATCCATCATTGCATGCATCATCATCAAGCTTCACACTTAGCATGCAATGGCTTTATCACCATAACAACTTTGGCCAAATGCCATTTCCATGGCATAACAAAGATTTGAGCCATGGCTAACATGCACATCAAATTAGCAACCAAAACATGCATGAAACTCCCAACACAACCTCATACATACCTTACTCTTGATGCAAATTTAGCCAAATCACCTTCTAGATCTCTTCTAAACAAAGGAAATGAAGCAAAAATCCCTTCTTCCTCTTAGTATTTTTGGCCAAAAAGGGAGAGAGCAAGCATGAACAATTTTTTTTTTGTTTTTGTTTTCTTTTCTTCTTGGTTGCACGGCAATGGGGTATGCTACTCTCTCACACACATTTTTTTTTCATTCTTTTCTTACCCATGCCTATTTGTTTACTATTTCTCCCTAATGCCCAACAAAACATGTTTCATGACATGTTTAACCCATATCTCTTTGTCATGGCGGCCATCACTTGTAAAAGGGAATTTGACATGCAAGTCCATTATTTTGCATGCATGCTTTAATTAGTCATCACCCCTTTCCCTATCGTATTTTCAAAGTTCACTACTAAGTCCTTTCTAGTGGAATTCACCTTGATAACACTAAATCAATCATCAAAAAATGTCATACATGAATACTCACATATTATAGGCATCGAAATAAATTTTAAGTTATTGTTATGCCTCGGTTTTGTGGTCCCGAAACCACATTCCGGCTAGGGTCTATTTTGGGCTGTCACATGCACACCAATTTCCCCTCATGTGGCCGAATATGCATGTCCATGTTGAGGCCAATTATACACTTAATACCACACAAAAACAGCATACATTTTACTAACTAACGTATTACATATCGTAGCTCAATACACATCTCTCATTTATTTCATAACCGAAACATCATCATATGCAAAATATATACCTTGAGATAGTATATATGTCATACCAATACATCATGTGCAACATATATGCATGTAGGTGCAAGGGCCGAATCTCAAATTGATTATAACTATCCCATATATTTTCATCATGGCCGAATGTTCCTTCCACACCATTTACCATCACAAAGCATGGATTTCATCATCCAACTTACAAGCTTACAATGTCATGAAGTTTAATCTCATAGTATCTATCAAACTCTCACTCAAAAGTGTTAAAAAGAATATTCAAAAATCATCAATCCACCATCACATGCACCATTACAAAGTTTCACTTTTAGCATGCAAATGATGTCAACACAATCTCACCTTAGCCGAATATCATCTCCATGACATAGTAAGGATTTGAACCGTGGCTAGTTAGAACTCAAGCTAACTACTAAAATATACATGAATCTCATGGCAAAACATCAAACTTACCTTAATCTCAACACAAGTATGGCCAAACCTCCTCCTAATCCCCCCTCCAAACCAAGCATGAAGCAAGACCCCTTCCTTCTTCCTTAGAATTTCAGCTCAAAGAAAGTGAAAAAAAAGATGAACAACAATTTTTTTTCTTCTCTTTTCCTCTACTCACGGCAATGGGGGGGGAGAAGTCTTCACACACATTTTTTTTTATTTTTTTATTACCCATGCATCTTATTTTATTTATTCCAACATCAAGCACTTACACAACATGTTTCATGACATGTTTTGCCCATAATTCATTGTCATGGCCGGCCACTAGGCTTTAGTTTAGGGAAATTTGACATGCAAACCCCTCATTTTTGCATGCATGATCAACTAGTCATCACACATTTCCCTATCCTATTTTCAATGTTTACTACTAGGTCCTTTTTAGTGAAATTCACATTTAAAAACCCTAAATCAAAACATCAAAAATGTCACACACGAATTAACACATATTATAGGCATCAAAATGAATATTAGATTATTTTTGTGCCTCGGTTTGGTGGTCCCGAACCCACTTCCCGACTAGGGTCAATTTTGGGCTGTCACAACTCTCCCCCACTTAAGAAATTTTCGTCCCCGAAAATCTTACCGGTAAATAGGTTTGGGTAACGCTCTTTCAGAGAGTTCTCGGGTTCCCAAGTAGCTTCTTCCATCCCGTGTTTGAGCCATAACACTTTTACTAACGGAACCCTTTTGTTTCGCAACTCCTTCACTTCACGAGCTAGGATACGAATCGGTTCTTCTTCATAACTCATATCGGCTTGAATTTCAACCTCTGATGGACTAATTACGTACGATGGATCAGATCTATAACGTCGAAGCATCGAAACATGAAAGACGTCGTGAATCTTTTCAAGTTCAGGGGGCAAAATCAAACGATACGCAACTAGACCGACTCGTTCGGATATCTCATATGGTCCGACGAACCTCGGACTCAATTTGCCTTCTGACCAAATCGAGTATCTTTTTCCAAGGCGAAACTTTAAGAAACACTTTATCTCCCACGATACTCAATGTCTTTTCGTTTGAGATCCGCGTCGACTTCTGACGATCGGAGGCTATCTTCAGACTTTCACGGATTACTTTTACTTTCTGTTCAGCATCTTTAATCAAATCCACTCCGAAAATTTTGCTTTCATCGAGCTCGGTCCAAAACAATGGTGTACGGCATTTACGCCCGTACAAGGCCTCGTAAGGCGCCATCTTAATACTTGATTGAAACTATTGTTGTAAGCGAATTCAATCAAAGGTAAATACTGTTCCCATGAACCACTGAACTCGAGGATGCAACATCTCAACATATCCTCAAGTATCTGAATTATCCGCTCGAATTGCCCATCGGTTTGGGGGTGAAAGGCGGTGCTGAAATGCAACTTGGTACCCAAAGCTTCTTGCAATTTCTTCCAAAATCGCGAGGTGAATCTCGGATCTCTATCCGACACAACAAAAATCGGTACCCCGTGTAATCTCACAATCTGAGAAACGTACAATTCAGCTAGTTTATCCAATGAAAAATCCGTACGCACGGGGATAAAGTGAGCCAACTTAGTCAGTCTATCCACAACAACCCAAATCGCATCCTTCTTGCTTGCTGACAATGGCAGTCCAGACACAAAGTCCATTGTGACTCGATCCGATTTCCACTCGGGTATCGTGATCGGCTGAAGTAACCCTGAAGGCACTTGATGTTCCGCTTTCACTTGTTGACATATTAAACATCTCGAAACAAAGTCGGTGATGTCTCGTTTCATACCATGCCACCAAAACTGGCGTCTCAGGTCGTTGTACATTTTCGTACTCCCCGGGAGAATTGACATTCGGCTACAATGAGCTTCGTTCAGAATCATCGAAATGAGTTCTGAATTTCTTGGGACGCACAAACGATTTCTGAACCTCAAGCAATCGTCATCATCAACTTGAAACTCTGATTCCGCATTCGGAACACATTCAGCCCGTTTCGCCACCAATTCATCGTCGACTTTCTGAGCTTCACGAATTTGTTGAGTCAATAATGATTTGGCCTTTAATTCCGCCACTAACACACTGTCGGGTAGAATAGACAAGTGTACATTCATTGCTCGTAAAGCAAACAGTGATTTCCGGCTTAAGGCGTTCGCAACCACATTAGCCTTTCCCGGGTGATAATCAATGACAAGCTCATAATCTTTTAACAACTCGAGCCAACGTCTTTGTCGCAGATTTAAGTCTCTTTGAGTCATCAAATATTTGAGACTTTTGTGATCCGAATACACATGGCACTTCTCACCAAACAAGTAATGTCGCCATATTTTCGGGCGAATACGATGGCGACCAATTCGAGATCATGGGTCGGATAATTTTCTCATGTGGCTTTAATTGTCTCGACGATAGGCCACAACTCGACCTTCTTGCATCAATACGCAGCCTAACCCAAGTAGGGAGGCATCACTATAGATGACAAACTCTTTGCCGATTCGATTTGTACTAGTCTTGGAGCTTAGTCAAATGAGTTTTCAATTGGTCGAAACTTTTCGACACTTTTCCGTCCATTCAAACTTGACATCTTTACAAGCGGCTTCGTCATGGGTGTGGCTATCATCGAGAATCCTTTTACAAACGTCGGTAATAGTAAAGCAAGTCCCAAAAAGCTCCAAACCTCGGTAATATTTCTTGGAGGCTTCCAGTTAAGTATGGCTGAAATTTTGCTCGGTCGACTCGAATGCCCGTCTGAGATACCACATGACCCAAGAAGCTAACCTCTCTTAACCAAAACTCACACTTCTTTGAACTTAGCGTATAGCGCTTATCCGTAAAATTTGCAACACTAATCTCAGGTGTTCAGCATGTTCGGTCTCATCTCTTGAATAGACCAAGATGTCATCGATGAACACAACTACGAACCGGTCCAAATACTATCTAAAGATCCGATTCATCAAATCCATAAATACTGCAGGGGCATTAGTGAGCCCGAACGGCATCACCAAGAACTCGTAGTGACCATACCTCGTTCTGAAAGCAGTTTTGGGTACGTCCGAATCTCGAATTCGCAACTGGTAATACCCCGATCTCAAATCTATCTTTGAAAACACTGAGGCTCCCTTTAGCTGATCGAACAAGTCATCAATACGCTGTAAGCGGATATTTATTCTTTATCGTCACTTTATTCAATCGACGATAGTCAATGCACAACCTCATGGTTCGTCCTTCTTTTCACGAACAATCTTGGTGCACCCCAAGGTGAGAAAGCGGGTCGGCGAAACCTCTATCCGTCAATTCTTGCAACTAAGCTTTCAACTCTTTTAACTTCGGTTGGTGCCATACGATCACGGAGCTATCGAAATCGGTGTAGTCCGGTACAAGCTCAATACCAAACTCTACTTCCCGAGCAGGTGGTAGACACTGGTAATTCTTGGGAAAAACATCCGGTATTCACAAACCACCGCGCAGATTCGGGTTTCTTTTCCAATTCCTTGTCATCGAGTACATATGCAAGGTATGCTTCGCACCCTTTCTCACATATTTACGGGCCAACATTGCGATATTACGGTGGCAACCCCTTTAAGTCCGTAGACTCAACTCGGATTATCTCATTATTTTGCATCTCAAATCAATAGTCTTGCCTTTGCAATTCACAACCGCATCATGCACGGTCAACCAATCTAAACCGAGGATAACATCAAATTAAATCGAGCGGCAAAAGCATCAAGTCCGCGGAAAAGCAGGATCCTCGAATTACTAGGAGGCATTTCTTACACACTTTGTCAACAAGCACGTAACGACCCAAGGGATTTGACACCCGAATTACGAACTCAGTAGACTCAATAGGTAAAGTCTTACTGGATGCTAAGGTTTCGCATATATAAGAATGAGTGGAACCAGGGTCAATCAAAGCAATCACATTAGTATCAAAGAGAGTGAAAGTACCCGTAATAACATCTGGCGATGAAGCATCCTTGCGGGCACGTATAGCATAAGCTCTAGCAGGAGCGCGAGCCTCGGATCTGGTCGTAGCATCTCTAGATCCTCTCTGACCACCACTAGCATTGCCCATATTTCTAGATGGTCTACCTCGGGCAGTGGTAGCGCCCGGTTTCCCACTCTGATCTACATTCTGTTCAGACAACCTCGGGCAATCTTTAATGAAGTGGTCAACTGATCCGCACTTGTAACAGGAGCGGTCACGGAATCTACAACTTCGTAATGCCATTTGCCACAATGTCGACACTCGTTCTATCTCGGCGTTCATTCCCAACACCGGCAACCGAAGTGCCTCGTGTACCCATTGGGGTCGATCACGATCTCGTCTAAAAGGCCGAAGTGCCTCTAGACCGCCCACATCATCTCGAAATTTCTTCGATGCTGTTGAAGAGACTTTCCGAGGATCTTTACGAAACTCTCCGGTTTCCACATCAACTTTTGTTTTTCTTTTCTAAGCTCCTCGGCTTTACAATCTCGCTCGACAAGTACTACGAACTCTCGTATTTCAAGAATGCCAACGAACATTTTATATCTTCATTCAGCCCATCCTCGAAGCGTTTACACATGATAGCCTCGGACGAAACACATTCCGGCGTATCTACTAAGTCTAACAAATTTTCGCTCGTAGTCGATGGCGACATAGAACCTTGCTTAAGCTCAAGAAATTCCTTCCGTTTTTGATTAACAAATCTCGATCGATATACTTCTTCCAAACTCGGTTTGGAAAAACTCCCAAGTTACTTGCTCTCGGACACAACAAGTCGAGTACTCCACCAATAGTAGGCGAATCGCGTAGCAAGGAGATAGTACACTTTAGGCATTCATCGGTGTACAAGATAGCTCATCGAGTGCCGGATAGTGTTGTCTAACCAAAATTCACTTGCTCGGCGTCGTCGCTATCCGTAGCCTTAAATTCAGTAGCCCGTGTTCCGAATTCTATCAACTGGGGCTTACTTGACCTTATTTGGTCGATTACGGAGGCATTGTAGGTGCGGGGTTGTATTTGTTGGGAATGGAGGTTGTGGAACAGTAGTATTTGTTCGAATGTATTGGTTAAACCAATCATTCATCATGCTATAAAGCTTGTCTAGCTTCATCATTTGGATTACTAGCATTAGGTTGAGAGTCCGCGGAGCTGTCCCTTGTCTTGAGCAGGCGCTACACTCTCAAGATCATCACCTACCGCTTCGGTCGGGATCGGGATCCATTACTATAAATAAACACATTTCAATTGTCAGAAATCACCACACTATCAAATAATCACATAAAATGGCATGTATAGCTAGACCCAACACATTACGGTAGTCCTAGAATCGACTAAACCGTAGCTCGATACCAATAAATTGTAACACCCGTGCATCAAGTCCGTTACGGAATCGAACACGAGGTGCACACAAACTTAACTTAGTTAATTTCACAGTCCATTTAGAAATTTCCAGACAAGCTGGTTACTGCATCACTGTCGCCTTAAAAATCATATCTTGAGTTTCAAAGCTCGAAAATCAGTTTCGTAATTTTTCCCTGAAACTAGACTCATATGTCCATATACATATTTTTTTCTAGAATTTTTGGTCTGGCCAATTAGTACAGTTTATTAGTTAAAGTCTCCCCTTTTCCAGGGTTCGACTACACTGACCTTCATGCGTTACAAATTGGATATCTCCCTGTACAGGGCTTCAATACTGATGCCGTTTGCTTCTATAGAAACTAGACTCAAGGAGGAATCTATAAATATATGGCATAACTCCTAATCATCTCTGGTTAATTTAAAATGAATTTCCAAAGTCGGAATAGGGATTCCAGAAACCGTTCTGGCCCTGTTCCACGAAAACCCAAATATCTCTTAACATATAACTCATATGACCGTTTCGTTTCTTCCATATGAAAGTAGATTCATCAAGGTTCATTTCAATAATTTATTCACTATTTAATTCTATTCCTACAATTTTTAGTGATTTTGTAAATCCACACCACTGCTACTGACAGCATCTGTTTCCAAGGTAAACTTTACCTATTTGTGGTTTCCATGGACCAACTATAGTTTTGTCATACATAAGTCCACATATAGTCATATTTAGCCATTCCAATGGCTGATCATTTGCCCAACACTTCTATTCCAATCCATAATCACATCATGAAACCATACATAAATACATAAACACAAATGGTCTAATGCCACACTCCACTTTTACGAGCCATTTTCGCATGGCTTTACACACATACATCACAAAGCGTGCTTGAAAAGCAGAAAAAGGGTAGTCCTATACATGCCATTTCAAAATCCAACCAAAATATATACGGAAGGACTTTGATAGTGTGGGAGACTTTGACTTCCAGAAATCCCAAGTCCGATGGTGACGAGCCAAAATCTATAGACAGAGAAACAGAGAAACGGAGTAAGCAATTTATGCTTAGTAAGTTAGAGCAAGGGATTCCAGCACAACAAAAGCATAACATTCATATAGCTAACGGATAATTTCATATGCACAAATTCTCAATATCATACTTATTTCACATTCCAACCCCTATATTCATACATAAGGGTTCATCTTAGCCAAATGCAAAGCTCATTACTCGATTGAGCGAATATTATTCAAAGGAATCAACTATTCCAAAGCACATACGAACATACCTCGTTGCTGGAATTTTCAAGTGTATTAGCTGAAATTTTACAGCAGGTTCATTCATTCTTGAATCACGTATCTTGAGTTTAACCGGATATGGCTACACATTCAAATGCCTTGGGACATAGCCGGTTCTGATAACTTCATACGAATGCCTTGGGACTTAACCCGGATTTAGTAGCTCGCTCGAAAGCCTTCGGATCTTAGTCCGGATTTAGTAACTTCGCACGTATGCCGTCGGATCTTAGTCGGATTTAGTCACTTAGCACAAAGCCTTGGGACTTAGCCGGATATCATTCGAATAACCATGTACATTTATCAATAAATCATAACACATTCATATTTCATTTTCATTAGCAAAATTCAAACACAAGTCACTTATCACATTTGCAATTTCGGCTCAATAGCCACACACAAAGAGCATGATTTTAATTTGCTTTAAACATGATCTAATCAATTCGAATTTAAGCTCTATTACTCAAGAACTTACATAGGATGTCGTCGAACGATTTCAATGGCTATTCGACCACTTTTTCCTTCCCTTTGTCGGATCTAGTTCCCCTTTGCTCTTGACCTTAATTTAACAAATAAATCGGTTTAATCATTTGAGCATCGAAAGAGGAATACAAGGTACTTAGCCAATATATATACTCGTTAGGCATCAAAGTCGCATGTATACGAAATCATGAATCGAACTCAACACATTAGTTAATATTCCTCTTAGCCGAATTTTCTAAGCCAAGAATAGGCATCAATATGCTTGCCTCTAACCGAATGCATGCACACCAATTTCCCCTCATGTGGCTGAATATGCATGTCCATGTTGAGGCCAATTATACACTTAATACCACACAAAAACAGCATACATTTTACTAACTAACGTATTACATATCATAGCTCAATACACATCTCTCATTTATTTCATAACTGAAACATCATCA
The DNA here is from genome assembly GCF_025698485.1 of Gossypium arboreum. NCBI lineage: Eukaryota > Viridiplantae > Streptophyta > Magnoliopsida > Malvales > Malvaceae > Gossypium > Gossypium arboreum. The sequence continues at coordinate 16,842,161 of NC_069082.1, forward strand.
TATGCAAAATATATACCTTGAGATAGTATATATGTCATACCAATACATCATGTGCAACATATATGCATGTAGGTGCAAGGGCCGAATCTCAAATTGATTATAACTATCCCATATATTTTCATCATGGCTGAATGTTCCTTCCACACCATTTACCATCACAAAGCATGGATTTCATCATCCAACTTACAAGCTTACAATGTCATGAAGTTTAATCTCATAGTATCTATCAAACTCTCACTCAAAAGTGTTAAAAGAATATTCAAAATCATCAATCCACCATCACATGCACCATTACAAAGTTTCACTTTTAGCATGCAAATGATGTCAACACAATCTCACCTTAGCCGAATATCATCTCCATGACATAGTAAGGATTTGAACCATGGCTAGTTAGAACTCAAGCTAACTACTAAAATATACATGAATCTCATGGCAAAACATCAAACTTACCTTAATCTCAACACAAGTATGGCCAAACCTCCTCCTAATCCCCCCTCCAAACCAAGCATGAAGCAAGACCCCTTCCTTCTTCCTTAGAATTTCAGCTCAAAGAAAGTGAAAAAAAAGATGAACAACAATTTTTTTTCTTCTCTTTTCCTCTACTCACGGCAATAGGGGGGGGAAGCCTTCACACACATTTTTTTTTATTTTTTATTATTACCCATGCATCTTATTTTATTTATTCCAACATCAAGCACTTACACAACATGTTTCATGACATGTTTTGCCCATAATTCATTGTCATGGCCGGCCACTAGGCTTTAGTTTAGGGAAATTTGACATGCAAACCCCTCATTTTTGCATGCATGATCAACTAGTCATCACACATTTCCTATCCTATTTTCAAAGTTTACTACTAGGTCCTTTTAGTGAAATTCACATTTAAAACCCTAAATCAAAACATCAAAAATGTCGCACACGAATTAACACATATTATAGGCATCAAAATGAATATTAGATTATTTTTGTGCCTCGGTTTGGTGGTCCCGAAACCACTTCCCGACTAGGGTCAATTTTGGGCTGTCACACCCTCATCCAAGCATCCAGGTTTTTTTTCACTTAATACCAAAATTTTTGCTAAAGCCCAAGTTTAAACCCAAGATTTCTCCAACACTTCTCAAAGCCATTAACCACTAAAGCAAACATTTAATTGTTTCATTTCATTGCACAATTAAATACCTATATACAACCTCCTTACGGACCCCCATTCAAGGCACAATACTTCTAGGCCCAAATTGGGGGTGTTACAATTCTACCCCCTTAAAGAAATTTCATCCTCGAAATTTTCCACTCTCAGACTACACCACCACACTTCATGCAAGCACTCGATACTAATAATACTAACATACACCCAAAAATTTGTCCATCGAGATGGATAGATTTCACATGCAACCAATTTCTACATTTTAAGCACACCAAATAAATACTAAATCTAAATTCAAGCGTTACAGTTTACTCTAACTAGAAAGTTCCAGTATAGTGCTACTATCTATAGTGGTTTCTCAATATAGCATTTCAATCTATAACAGTAAACAGAGTTAGAGAACTTACAAATTTGGTGCCGGAGACTCGATGTGCCACACTTCCAATAACATCTTTCCGGAAACAAGTCAAGTTTCGTTGAGATATTTCAAAACAAAATTTTAGAAAAACCCTTTTCAAACCCCCAATTTCGAAAAAAAAAAAACAACCATAATTTTCTGCTACCCATACCACAGCCGAGTTTTGCAACCTGACTCTGATACCACTAAATGTAACACCCCAAACCCGGCCCTAACGTTATGGCTGGATCCGACGTGTCACATTGAAGTTTTTAAGAAAACCCATGCCTCTTTCAACGTCCTTCTTAGTGTTTTAAAAGATAGTCTTTGCTAAGTTAATAAAGTGAATGGAAGTTGTGCACCAAGTAGGTATCCAAAACAGAGGAGGTGAGCCATGAAGGCTGCTTAAGTACCAAGCTCTTGATTGGATCCAATCCTAGACATGCCCACAACCATTGCCACACTTTGGTGCTAGGTTAGGTTTTGAGAAAACTGAGTTGGAATTCATTTAAGTAGATATTTTTGATAAACCGATTAATTATATCATTGCATTATTTTGAAAACAATTATCATTTTGGAAACGCGCCCTAGGTCTAACTCATATTGTTATCAGAAAAATATAGGGTATAAGATAAAATAATTCCAGAAAAATAATTAAAATGGCCTTATTACAACCCAAAACCAAATAATAATATTAATAAGATAAAACTTATAAAGAAATAAATCGGCTACTTATTGCAATTAAAAGAAACAGAAACAATAGTGTGGCCATCTCTGAGTCCCTTGCAGCTCCAAACCCTCTAAGCTTAGGGATTACCTGCACAGTTAGAAACGGGGTGAGTTTATGAAAACTCAGTGTGTAATCCCCAACAAAAAAAACAAACAGTGAATAACACTGTGTCAGTACAATCTGGGCTAAAGCCCTATTCAGTAACAATACAGTCTGGGCCTTAGCACTTAAACAGTAGCAATATGGGCCTAAGCCCTAATTCAGTCCCGACATATACTGGGCCGAAGCCTTTTCATAAATCATATCATTGGGCCGAAGCGTTTTCATAAATCATATCACTGGACCGAAGCCTTTTCATAAATCATATCACTAGCCGAAGCCTTTATTGTAAGCGGTATGGGCCGTAGGCCCATTTCAATATCACATGTAATATCAATGAATGTATGCAAGCCCATTTGGGGAGACTACTCAACCCACCATCCGCTGCTCTCCACCCGTACCAACCAACACACCATGTGGGGAATAACTCAACCCACCCAACCAAACTCTCCACTAGCAGCATAGCTGCTTTATCATATAACTGGAGACCTAGCCTCTTTTAATAACTGGGGCAAAGCCCTTTTTGATAAACTAGGGCAAAGCCCTTTTCGGTAAACTGGGGCATAGCCCTTTTAGCACTTCCTCCATTTATAAAACCCAACCCATGCAACATGTCATGTATGCAGAATGTCATGCCCATATTTGAATCAAACAATCACAGTCAAGTCATTCATATCACCAACATATATTCACAATCAAATCCATCAACCACATAGTCCAAGTCAGTCACTTGCCCACAAGGGCAAAATAGTCATTTTTCATATTATAAGGGTATTTTCGTAATTTTACCAAAAATCAGGGTTTTCCATGTTCATTACAATTGTCAATATTTCTGAGTGTTTAAACAATGATCTTTAACCCACTTATCAAATTAGGGCTTTTGGGCCCAAAACCCTAATGGGCCATCTGAATCTTGATTTAGCCCACTAAGCACGCTTAACCGGATCTTACAACAATACAAACCGTGTTAACATGCAACTTTTCCCAATTCCTGCCCATTGAGGCCCAACTTACCATCGTGCACAAAATTGAATTCTTACCCGTTCCATCGATCCGAACACCGATCTTATCGTATTTATCGCATCTATACCCACACGAAACATTACAAGTTCCCGAAATGCCGGTATTTTAGCATTTTGACTTCTCAGTAGATATTAATCTAAGCTACTACGAGGGTTAGTACACACCTGTTATGGGTTGAAGTTGAAACGTTTCCATAATCAATCACCTATGATAACCACCACCTGTCACTCAAACTTAACTAATCCAATATCAATATATGTAAATCCTAAGCACATCATTCATACGGAACATAAGGGCATATTCGTCATTTTACCATACAAGGGTATTACGGTCACTTTACCCTAAGGGGCTTTACCGGTCTTTTTACCTATTAGGGGTATTTTAATCATTTCTTCCTACAAAGGTGTTTTGGTAAATCTACAAACCAAGGGTATTTTAGTAATTTTTTAAACCAATGGTATTCCTATAATTTTTTAAAAAAAGTTAAGGGTATTTATGTAATTTTGTAAATTAGGGGTATTTTGGTAATTTTACAAATTGAGGGTATTTCGGTAATTTCACAAACCAGTGGTATTTCGGTAATTTTACAAACTAGGGGTATTTCGGTAATTTTACAAACTAGGGGTATTTTGGTAATTCTATCCTACAGGGGTATTTCAGTAATTTCATAATCAAGGGTAAAATGGTAATTTTGTAAACTAAGGGTAAAATGGAAATTTTGTAAATCGAGGGTAAAACGGTAATTCTGTAAATCAAGGGTAAAATGGTAATTCTATAAATCGGGGGTAAAACGATAATTTTGTAAATCGAGGGTGAAACGGTAATTCTATAAATCGAGGGTAAAATGGTAATTCTACAAATCGAGGGCATTTCAGTAATTTAGTAAACTAAAGTATTCTCAACAGGGATAACAATATGAATGGGCCTAAAGCCTATTCTCGGCCCAAATGGGCCCACACGCTCCTGTGGCCCTTTTAGCCTAAATCTAGCCACAAATATGAGATTCACCTAGCCTAGTCCAATATATATTACACAATCAAACAACTTATCCAATTGGGCCTGTAGGCCCATTAGGCCTCCATGACCCCTTTCGGCCCATCGCGGCCCGAAGTAGCCATCCTACAGCTAGAGTAGTGAGAAAATACACACCTGATTGGCGACTGGAGTTAATCTACACTCCGAGCACTCTTAGCCGACGCCCAACCCAAACGAGCATGCCATACAGCGAAATGGATCAGCCAAGAAAGGTACATTTACTCTCCTCATGGTTCTCTCTATTTAAAGCCAGCTTCGCATCCACTCTTATGTTAGCTTCCCGATGTAGGATCCCTCCAACATCAGAGTTTAAATTCAACACCAACTCTTGCCGCCCCCTGCTAGCAAAATAAATGCTCCTTGCTTGCCATGGGATTCGAACCCATGCCTCCCTTCAGATGCTCCACACGCTACTTGCCACTAAACCATAAGGCTTTTTGTGTCATATTTTATCCCCAATTAATTATAATGTCTAAAGGCCAAAGTCCAGGTTCCCTAAAAAAAACCAAAATAAATTGCAAGAGCCAAGGCTTGAACCCAGGCTCCCATATAACCTTAATGACGCCACAACCACTAGACTACATGCTTCCTTGTGTCATTTATTTACCACAATAATTTAAAAGGCCCTCATCCAAGCATCTAGGTTTTTTTTCACTTAATACCAAAATTTTTGCTAAAGCCCAAGTTTAAACCCAAGATTTCTCCAACACTTCTCAAAGCCATTAACCACTAAAGCAAACATTTAATTGTTTCATTTCATTGCACAATTAAATACCTATATACAACCTCCTTACAGACCCCGACTCAAGGCCCAATATTTCTAGGCCCAAATTTAGGGTGTTACAGTCTAGACTTCTAGGCGAGTTTGGGTTGTTACATTTAGTGGTATTAGAGCCAGGTTTGTAAAAACTCGGCCTCTATTTTTTACGCGAACGTGTACGTAAATAATTGATTTTGGAAAACATTTGAAAAGTTGTACCACAAAAATTTGAAATGGTTTGAATTTTGTAAGTGATTTACGAAAATGAACTGTCTGAGACTCCGATGCTGGTCTAGGTAGAAATTTGAAACTGTGATACTTGAAATTTTGATTTGGTACTTATTCTATGTTTTCCTTCTAAAAGTGTAGGTCCTATAAGTTAGCGACAATATTGATATGGATTCTGAAGGCACGCATGATCGCGAGGAGTTGTTTGTTTCTCCGGAACGTGAGATTGTTAAGGAGCCGATAGTTAATGTGAGTACACCAACTCTGGGTAGCGATAACCCGGAGGTTGGTACTGAGGCACTAACCCGGTTAGTGAGGGAAGTGCTAGAGGAAGTGTTTGAGGCTTGGATAAAGAAGAATAGTGAAGTGTTTTAGGCTAGATGCGTAGATTATAGGAAGAAGAGAGATCGCAGTTCTCTAAGGTCAGAGCCATATTCTGCGAAGTGTGCAAGGACACATCTAAGTATCAATAAAGGTAGTGCTAGTAGTGGTATGAGCGTACTATCTTGCGAGCATTGTAAAAGGCATTATTCAGGTTAGGTCTCAGGGGCGTCGGGTTCGAGATTGTCCTCGGTGATTTAGACTCAGCTATAATTGGAAATGTTTGGATGTTTGTTTTGAGCATAGAATTTGTGTGTGTACAACTGTGTATTTGCTTCAGTGGTTAAGTGTTCTAGGCGTGTGAGAGAGAAGTCCTAGGTTCAAGCTTAGTGCGGTGGTGTTTCAGGGATTAGAGTGCACAGCGGGAGTGTAGTGGTATAGTTCTTGATTTAGAATAGTTCTGAGAGTTGGAAATTTCAGGGATGAAATTTCTTTAAGGAGGGGTGAATTGTAACGCCCTAAATTTTGGGCCTAGAAGTTTTGGGTTTTGAACATAGGGACAGTGAGAAGGTTACACTTAAGTGATTAGTTGGGCATTTTAGTGACAGAATGGGCCTGCTGGTCTAGTGGTTGAGGGAGTGATAATGCATCTTGAGGTTCCATGTTCGAGTCTTAGTGTGAATGTTTTGGTAGGTATTTTGTTTTGTTTTAGTTAATTATTATAATTATTTATAATTATTAAATTATTAGTTTTATGTCTAAAGCTATTTTTATTTTTCTATTTTATTTTATTTTTTGACTTTTCTGTTTTCACGTTCTCCTCTCCTCCTAGCTCTTCTTGTAATAGGCCAAAATTGGGTCTAGTTGGAACAGAGGTTTCGGGACCGCAAAATCTAAGATAAAAATAATTATTTTATGATTATTTTGAGGTCTATGATATGATTGCATGATTGTGTGAAAATTTCATGAAGAAATTCTATGCATAAAGTGCTCAATTTGAAGTTAGGGACTAAATTGAATAAGTTGCAAAACTTGTATTCTAGAAGTTTCTAGTATGAAATTGCTTTGAAATATTAATTAGGAGGTCTTAAATAGCAATTTGACCAATTTCTAAGTGATGGAAAAAAATTGGACATGGATGGAATTTTTGAAAGTTTAGTAAGGAAGGGCATTTTGGTCATTTGGTAATTAAAAGAAATAAAAAGGGAAAATAAAGCCAAAAATTGACTCATCTTTCTCATGGAGGCCAAAATTATCATGGGGGAAGCCATGGCTACGGTTTTCAAGCTTTCCAAGCTCAATAGTAAGTCCGTTCTAACCCTGTTTTTCAAGTTCTTTACGTTTTTGGAATCCAGGTAATTTGATTAAGCTTATTCTAGAAATAATTTAAGCTAGGGTTCTTATTTGGAAAAATAACCATAGGTGAAATGTGTTTATTTTGATTTTTTATGATAGAATATGAGGTTTTAAATTATGTTAGACAACTTGTGCTACTCAGTTTTGAGTGAAAACGAGTAAAAGGCACTACAGGAAAACAGACTTTTAGCGGCGTTTTTAAGCGCCGCTAATACTTTTAGCGGCGCTTTCCCAAGAGCCGCAAAAAACGTCGATATATGCAGCGCCACAAAAATTAACAGCGTTTTTTGAAAAAAAAACACCGCTAAAGACCTGGACCTTTAGCGGCGGTCTTATAAAAACGCCGCCAAAGACTAGGACCTTTAGCGGCGATTTTATAAAAACGCCGCTAAATACCTATACTTTTAGCGGCGCTTTTTTAAAAAATGCCGCTATAGACCAAGAACTTTAGCGGCGCTTTTATAAAAAAGGCCGCTATAGACTTGTACTTTTAGCGGCGCTTTTAGAAAAAATTGCCACTATATACCTGTACTTTTAGCGGCGCTTTTTTAAAAAACGCCGCTAATTTGCCCAGTTTTGCAATATGTATTTTTACACCTATATCCAACCTTCCTGCAAGAAATTCAATAAAAACAGCAAATATACCATGAAATCCAACCCAACCAAAACACGCAAATTTAAATAATACAAAATTATCCGAAAAATATATTATATAAATTGTAAATGAATATTCAAAATATTCTTAAAATAATGTTAAAAGTTACAAGAAAACAAATGTCTATGATGGCGGATTTTGAAATTGGTGGAACATAGTCATCATAGATGAAAGCTCTTCTTTGGAGTTCATTATATTTCTGCTCGCTCGCCTCCTCGCTCTTGCCTCTGCTCTAAGTTGAGAAATTTGCTCATCTGTGCTAGCTTGTATCCGAACTATCGATCTTTTAACCTCACGAACTTGACTTGACTTTGACTCCCGGAAGGCATGTATTGGTGCGAGGTGGATCCAAAATATTGGGTCGGGTTAACACCAGATCCTTGAAATCTAACCCGACCATACCTTTCAGGACCCAAAACTTCATTAATAATTCTGTTATCAATATCCTCAAAATTAACAGAACTATCGATTGAAGCGATCGCTTCATACTCGCCTTCTTATCTTTTAGTTTCACATAATAAATCGGTTAAAGAGTTAGAAACAAAATATACAATAAAAGGAATACAACATAACATTATTTAAATTACACTAATAAAAGCATTTAATTAAAACATTATAATTAAATATTATAAATATTTATAATGAATCAATTTTATTAAGTAAATATACCATAATTTATGACCTCGGATGACATCGAGTTCCATCTTTTTTACGTGCGTAATGTCAAAAGTTGAAGGCGTCCAACTTTTTGACAGACGAGGCTTCCTACAATATAGTAGTAAAAATATTATTTAATAGTAAAAGTTATTAATACTTGATAGATTTAATAAATCCATAGTACCTCGGCTTTGAGCTACACAAGCAAAACTTTTGACCCTACCGGTATGCGTAAATTTTTGTTTTTGACTGCTGCTTGTTCCAACTCGCTCACGGTCCTCCATAATGAAATTATTATTACGTATATAGAAAATACTATAAACCGAAAAATTTGTAAGAGTTTGCAAGTACATAATACCTCTCCTTTCTTGAATTCCAAAATCGAACCGCATCTTCCCATTGGTACCTCAGCATTCCCGGTGGGACATTTTGCAATTTTTCTTGAGGCTTATGGGTTTTTAAAATATTCTTTTTCAAAATACTTTTATTGTCTCTCCATTTTTACCCAATGCCTTCTTGATATAGGCATCGAGACCTCTAAAGCAAACCTATCCTAAAAACACAAGTTTAGGAAGTAAATATAAATGAAACTTAAACAAAAGTATTATAATTACATTAACGTTTTGTTACCTTAATATTAGAAAGAGCTTGATTTTTATTGCTATCGGGCATGTTATGCCATGATTAAGTAGTTGATGGGCAACATATTGGCATTTCGTGCTATAATGCCCAAATAGCACCGCTAAAAGTCGAGCTTCTTGTCCAACAGTGACCATGGGTCATTTCTAGTTACTTTGACACGCTCGATAGAATTTAAGTTATATAAATCTGTTAGGAGCGTCGTCCTCGACCTCTGCGCGTCCCACCATTTTCAGCTGAAAATAATAAATTATTACTCTATTGAAATTTAAAAATAAATCAGTAATAAAATTTAATACAATTTGTAAAATAAACTTAACATTACTTTGAATTTCCACAGACTCGTCAAGTGTCTCTAAAGACGCTTGAAGATCCAACAATGTCTCATTTATCAAGATTTACTTACTTCCGAATTTGTAGTATTACTCGTACAATACTAAGATCTCTTAATCTTCTTCTAGGCATTTTTCCGCAACACATAAAATAGATAAAATTTTAGTAAGAAATAACAACAATAGTAAATATAAAATAGTTAAATTATATAACATGACCAATGTTAATATTGTAACATTACATATAAATAAAAATTCATAAAATCTTACTACATCATAAATCGTAAATATCTTCGTCTACATCTGACGAACCCATTGAAATTGTGTACTAGTACTAGGGATATTTTCATCTAAGTCTTGCTCTGGAAAAGGCAAAGTTTCTGATCTTTCACCGATGTCATCTCTACTTCCATTCCCCATGTCAAACAAGTCTCTAGGGGTGTTTCGGAGTACAACATACCAACCCTCATCAATTGGATCTTTCGAGTAAAAAACTTGTTTAACTTGAGAAGAAAATACATACGGCTCGTCTATCAAATGTTCTCCAGTGTGAATTAATCGAGAGAAATTCACTATTGTAAAACCAAACTGATCATTTTTAATTACTGAGCGATATTAGCATCACCCAATCACATCGAAATAAGACAACTTTCCATTTTCCATAATAATCCAACTCAATAATGTCGGTTAGAAGTCCATAATACTCCACATTTCCCTCGACAAGATTACTATCCCTAGCACTAGCGTAACTTGTAATTAAAGAATTAACAACTACTCCACAATTTTGAGTTCTCCTCAATCTCTCGCGATATTTGGTATGAAATCTGAATCCATTCATGATGAAGCCACTATATCTTTTTACTACTCGATTCGGACCTTGGGAAAGCCATTTAACTTCGTCATTAACGATATTCCCACTCCAAACCTATTGAATCAAAAGTAAATTGAGTAATTATAAATGTTATGAGAAAACATTATTATTTGTCAACAAAATGTTGAGTTGCATACCGTTTGGCTTAACCATTCATGAAAAGATTCTGCGAATAACCTATTAATCTCGCGATGTTGTAATCTTCGTGAGCGTGGACGAGATTTTAAGATTTGTTTGTACTCACTATGTTAAACACAAGTTTAATTCGTTAAAAAAATAAACAAATCAAAAAAATAAGAATATTTATCATATTCTAGAACTTACTTGCGTAATTGTTCAAGTGCATCGTGGTGGAAAAGAACATATCTATGTGCTTGTATCCAAGATCGGTCATCTAATTCAACAATTTCAACTTTGCCGATTGGTTCTCCATATCTTTGAAATAAATAAGTTTTGTCCAAGTTAGGATCATTGAGTCTGGCATTTCTACTTGGTCTATTCAATCTTGTTTCAACATCTAAATATCTAGAACAGAATGTCATACACTCCTCTGCCAAGTAGCCTTCAGCAATTGATCCTTCCGGATAACAACATTACGGCAATAAGACTTCAATTTGCTTAGGAACCTAAACACCATATACAACATTATCAAAACTGGTAACTATAGGTATAAAGGTGAATGCCTTTGAAATAAATTAGCACCTTTCAATTGGATACATCCAACGATAGAAAACCGGCCCACCAATTATTGCTTTACGAGGGAGATGAATGACAAGATGCACCATAATAGTGAAGAATAAAGGTGGAAAGATCTTCTCCAAATTGCATAATGTCAAAGCGGCTCGATCTTGTACTTTTTCAAGTTCTTCAACATTCAGAACTTTGCCACAAATTGCTTTCATTATATTGGACAGCTCAATTATACAGGACATTACCTTCTTTGACATACAGCACCGTAAAGCAACTGGAAGTAGATCTTGCATCAGGATGTGATAGTAATGTGATTTTAATGAATATAGTCTTCGATCTTTAAGACTTACACATCGAGATATATTTGATGAATACGCATCCGGAACCTTTATATCCTTCAACACCGTGCAGAACATTTCTTTCTCTTCCTTTGACATTGCAAAAATTGTAGGCGGCAACCAATATTTTCCATTAGGAAGTACTTGGGGATGAAGATCACGCCTAATTCCCATGTGAACTAAATCAAGTCAACTTTGAAGATTATCTTTTGATTTACCATCGACGTTCAAAATTATGCGGATGATGTTCTCGCAGACATTCTTCTCAATATGCATCACATCAAGATTGTGGCGTAATATGTGATGCTCCCAATAAGGCAACTCAAAAAATATTTCTTTTCTTCCACAAGTCCGCCTCATTAGGGTCATCCTCCTCGTCGATTCATCATCGATTCATCCTCGATCGTCTATTTGTTTGCTGTTAGATGGTTGATTCACTTCCGTAATCGAAATCCATATCTTTTAACATGAATAAGATTTCAGATCAATGGTGCGCTTCAGAGCTTTTTCAACTCTTGATGCAGTCAAATAAAGCCTTCGAAATCTATATCTATGATTTTCATCTAACCACCGACGATGCCCCATATAGCAGAACTTCTTCCCATTATATAAGCACTGTGAACACGTTTGAGCAGCACAACAAGGACAAGCATAACGTCCTTTGGTACTCCAACCCGATAAATTCGCATATGCTGGGAAATCATTAATTGTCCACATCAAAGCAGTACATAGGTAAAAGTTCTCCTTTCTCAATACATCATACGTCTCAACACCCGCCTATAATTGTTTTAACTCTTCAATAAGTGGCTGCAGATATATGTCAATATCATTTCCGGGGCCTTTCTCTCTGGGGATAATCATAGATAATATCAAAGAAGATTGCTTCATGCAGAGCCATGGAGGCAAATTATAAGGAACAAGGACCATAGGCCAAGTACTGTACGAGGTGCTCATGATTTTAAAAGGATTAAATCTGTCAGATGCTAACCCGAGCCTTACACTCCGAGGATCACTTGCAAAGCTTGGAAATTTATTGTCAAATGATTTCTATGCAAAAGAATCTGTAGGATGCCTTAATAATCCATCATCCGTTCGTTGATCATGATGCCACGTCATAAACTCAGCTGTCTTTGACGACATGAATAGCCTTTGAAGCCTTGGGATTAGCGGGAAATATCGCAAAATCTTGTTCGGCTTCCTTCTTGACTGTGGCCCATATTCATCCTCATTAACATCTTCTGCATCTCTATTCATCCAACGAGATTTACCGCAAACATGACAAGACTGTTGATTTCTCCGATCACCCCAATACAACATGCAATCATTTGGGCAACTATGAATTTTGTTTACCCAAGGCCCAAATCTTTTATCACTTTCTTCATGTCTTTACATGATTGAGGGATTTTTACAAATGGGAACATTTATCTCAAAAGCTCTAACAGCATTGTCAAAGAGTTTCCGGTCCAGCCTCCCAAATATTTTAAGTGGAAAAGGCGAATATAGAATGACGTTTTTGAAAATTTTGATCCCTCATAAAGTTCTTCATTCATTTCACCAAGTAACGTGTAGAACTTCGCCTCTTCTTCATTCGGTTGTTCATCCAGTACACTTCTTCTCGTTTCCATAAAAGTATTCCCACCAATATTATAATCATCAGATGCAACATAGTTTGGTGGAAATGATTGGAAACTTTCACTCTGCATATTAAATGCATCCCGCATCATACCTTCCATGTCATCTTCTCTAACATGCTGACGGTAACCACTATAACGATAACCCGGATTAATTGTCGAAGAGGCTCCACTAGGTGTACACTCTCCATGGAAAATCCATTTTTTATACCCCCGAATGAAGCCATCAACAATTAGATGTTCGTAGACAACTTCACGATAATGCCAATAGATATTGCCACACTTCTTACACGGGCAAAGAATCATATTCTCTTGGCTTGAATTGTGAAATGCAAAATCTAAAAAGATTGCACTCCATTTTGATACTCGTTGCTTGCCCTTGAGAAATTCATCCAAGTCCTATCCATTTAAGTAGTTGTTGAAGTCTAAAGTTGGCAATAAGTTTCACGGGTAAGTTGTTTATTATGTAAGTCTTGATATGATATATATTTATGTTTTATGTAAGTTATGTAGATTATGTAAGTTATGAAATTTGAACTTTTAAACTATATGCTTTTAAGGAAATTATTAGATTAAACTACATGTATTAGTTAAGTTATGTAAGTTGTTATATACGTTATGTGAGTTATGTAATTTATTTAAGTAATGATCAATATTAATACTATTTTGATAAAAATTAGTTATAACTTTTAAAGACATTTAAAAATATTAAATACTAAAATCAAACATGTTTAATATAACAAAATAGTAATTTGAATATAATAATATCAAGAAAGAATCGTAGTTTAATTTTTATATGTAAATTGGAAATAAATTAAGGTTATTAAATATTCAATAGCAATAGAACTTTTTAGATTCTTTTGAATTTTTAAGATTCATCATACATGGCGTTGTTACATCTAGGGAGGATCCATTATATCTTGCATTTCGATATAAGGCAACCCGTCAAGTTTCCACCTATATACTTTGAATCTTTAAAATATTTAAAATAAGGAATGGACAAGCAAGCTACATATATGGTAATAAAATTAATTCATACTTAAGTTGAATCAAATAATACTTAAGTTGAACCAAAATATAAAAACTTATTCATACTTCAAATAATAATTAATACTATTTTGATAAAAATTAGTTATAACTTTTAAAGACATTTAAAAATATTAAATATTAAAATCAAACATGTTTAATATAACAAAATAGTAATTTGAATATAATAATATCAAGAAAGAATCATAGTTTAATTTTTATAAGTAAATTGGAAATAAATTAAGGTTATATAAATATTCAATAGCGATAGAACTTTTTCAATTCTTTTGAATTTTTAAAATTCATCATACGTGGCGTTGTTACACCTAGGAGGATCCATTATATCTTACATTTCGATATAAGGCAACCCGTCGGGTTTCCAACCTATATACTTTGAATCTTTAAAATATTTAAAATAAGATTGGAGAGAAGGTCACTATTGTCGTAATTATAATGGACAAGCAAGCTACATATATGGTAATAAAATTAATTCATACTTATTCATACTTCAAATAATTAATACTATAAGGTTAGGTTTCCGACCTATATACTTTGAATCTTTAAAATATTTAAAACGTACCTTAATAAAAGCGCACTGGTCTACTCCACTCTCACCCGACAAGCAGGTGGAGTCCAAAAAGTAATACTTGTTAAGTAATTTAAACTGAAAATGCATTGAAATAAGGAAAAAAAATTTAGCAACTAGACGGCCTGTACGTACCTAGAACAAATGTCAATGGCTGTGGTGTATTTAGTTGCACCAAATATTATTTCAGGTGCTCGATAGTACCTAGAACAGATGTAGGATTATAAGACTAGCACCAAATATATTTCAGTTTAAGCAAATATAAAAACTTTATCTATATCAGTACCAAATTTTAATTTGAAGATTAAATGGCAGCTTCAGTTGAACCAATACTTGCGGAGGACGAGCAGAAGCGATAAATGAAGCTGTACACCTCGGCAAAATCTGGCAAAAGCGCATTTGTATAGAAAGCACACTTATCATCAATGGGACAAAGGAAACTTAAGGATGTGATGACGGGAACTCTTGAAGAAGACCTTGATTATCACGTGTTCTTATTCATACTTATTCATGCTTCAAATAATAATTAGTACTATTTTGATAAAAATTAGTTATAACTTTTAAAGACATTTAAAAATATTAAATATTAAATATTAAAATCAATTGCTTCAACCCCAATCAACTGGAATTTGCCAATGACCATGAAAAAAATCATAATATATTGAGTCTTGCTGCAATTTACTATATCCAATATAAGCTTGCCATTCTAAATACCATTATCAGTGCCATTTTCTTCCTTCACCATAGCATTTATTACCTTCAATCGACATCTCATTTTATAATTAGAAATTGAAAAGCATTTTCAAACAAAATATAACAATTTTATTATATAAAACGTGAGCAACAAGACAGCATTAAACTCTTAAATCAATCTAAGTCCACGGTAAACACATAAGTTGGATAGAAACATGAAAACAGACCAAAAGAACATCTAAAAAACCAAAATGGAATCACCATTATTATGTAAACATGAAAATGCATAGCTTGAAACAAACCAACTTTGCATGTGCAGAATCATACTCCACAAAACTCATAAACATTAACTTCTCCTAACCAGAATACCAACTTTATGTTTATAGAGGCCTTGATGGAAACTAACATAACTGTTGATATATAACTTATCTAATAAGAATCACAGAATATGCAGAAAGTACCTGAGTATTTAGTATCAAGAGAACCATGTATTCAAAGGAAAAGAGCCAGAATTTGATCAATGTATGCAAAACTTGGTCTATATTTCAAAACTAGAATAAAGCTTTCATCTAGTACCAAATACATACATATATAGAGACACAAACACACAGGCATACATCTTCCATTACCTAAATCTGTTTCTTGAAAATAAAAGATAAGTAAGCTTCTATAGGAAACTTAACGAAGGAAGCTAAATCGAGACAAAACACAAAAAAGAGTGGATGAAATAAGCTTAAAATTTTAGGAATGTAATTAAAATGTTAATTAAATGTTAGGAAAAACATTAAAAATTTAGGAATGTAATTAAATGTTAATTAAACATTGAAAACATAAAAGGAAAAACATGTTGAAAGAAACATAAATTTTAGGGAAGACAATGTTTACCTTGATTGAATTGGAAATGTTTTCTTGAGGGTTTATTTAGAGATGCTTGGGATTGATCTCTAATAATGTCGAGAGACTTCCCTACTCATTGCATTTGAAGAACAAAAGTCTGTTTCTGGTCGACAAAACAATCTAATGAGTTCTAAAAATAAACAACATTTAATGGTTGGTATAATATTAATTATATTGCATAATAATAGGTGGGAGTAAACAAATAAAATGATTAAAAAAAATAGCCAGTAATTTGGTATAACATTAACAGGAGAAATAGTATACCATTAACAGGAGAAATAGGACCAAGCTCAATACCATTAAAAGATAGTAAGTTACATTGTATACCTATTATCATTGCAATTTGGTATAAATATTCCCGATTGTCCCAGCAATGCTAACTATCACAGCCAGTATTAACATTAACCACGACAAAAATTCCTCTACTCTGCTCAAGCTCATCCTCTCTTCTTGTTGACTTATCCTCAATGCAATTAGAGCAGGGAACATAAAACCTAAGGAAAAAGCTGTTGTTGCTCCAGTAAATTTGAAAGCTATCCATATATTTGGGATCATAGTAGATCCAATATATATAAGCACTAACAATATTACTGTTAATGCCAAAGACCTTTTTCTACTCTCCGTGAGAGGAGCTGATCCCTCAAACACCAAGTTATCCACAATTTGCCGTAGGGAAAAGTGAATAATAGGGAAAACCAAAACCAAATGAAGAGTAAATATAATTCAAAGGAGTGCTAAAACGAATTCCCAGATTCCTATCAAAATTGGTCAAAACATCACCTTCGAGCTCATTGTATATAGGTTGAACATTGAAATGGAAAACATATGCATTAGTCATAATAGGGATAACTACTAGTAAATCCAAAATTGCCATTTTCGATCCAAAATCTGCGTTCCTCCTTGGAGCCTCTATCTTCCCTTCAATAAGCTTAATGAATGCAACAGCAAAGCAAACCACAACGAAAACAACAGCAAGAGCTACCGAAGTAGCCGAAGTCATGCTCAATGAATCAATCCTATCTAACAAGCAAAGTGGAGCAAGAAAAACAACCATAACAACCAAAACCAATAACTTCCTATGATCCCAAAAACCAGTCCTAACCACTTGTGACATCCCTAAATTGACCCTAGTCGGAAAGTGGTTTCGGGACCACTAAACCGAGTCATAATAATAATTAACCATCATAATTGATGCTCATTATATGCATATATGCATGTGTGAAAATTTCATGTTTGGATTTTGTTAATTGTAAGTGAATTTTTATCAAATAGGACTTATGTGAGAAAATTTAGAAATGTGCTAGGCAAATGTAAGGTGGCCTATTAATACATGTGGGAAAGTGTTGTCCTTGCATGTCAAATTAGCCAAAATGAAGCATGATGGCCGGCCATGCTATGAGTGGAAACATGTTGCCAACATGTTTAGTTAGTGGATTATGTAGAAAGAATAAACAAATGAAAAAAAAAAGAAAGAGAATATGAAGAAAAACAAAGAAAAGGAAAAAAAAAAGTGTTCATTCTCTCATTTTCTCCTTGCTTGGCGGAATGTACTAAGAAGAAAGGGGGGGAAAGCTTGAGAAAATCAGCCATGGGAGTTTGCTAGACTAAGGTATGTTGATATTATCCATGAGATTCATGCATGTTTTTAGTTGATAGTTTGAGTTCCACCTAACCCATGGTCTAAACCTTTACCATGAAATGGGGATGATATTCGGCCATGGGTGTTGTCTTCTTGGTATCATTGATGTTTGATGTTTGATGTTGTGGTGGTGAGGCATGAAGATGAGTTAAGTTTCGGCTAAGGTGGGTTTGTGTGGATGTCATTTGCATGCTAAGTGTCAAGCTTTGTAATGATATATGTGTATGGTGTCTTTGATGTTGTGAATGGAAGTAGAAGAAAAGTAAAAGAAATTTATGTAGAAATGTGATGTATGTGGATTCATAGGATGTTACAAATAGGTGTGAAGCTATGCTAGAAGAGAAAAGAAATTGACCAAGTGTTCATGGGAGGAAAACTAAGTGTTTGAAAGAATAAAAAATGATGCCATAATTGATAGTATAGGTATTGACCATTTAATCAAGTGTGTAGGTGATGTTAGATCAATTTTAGCACATTCGGCTATAGATAGGCATGTTGATAATCTCATTTAGACAATTAGATATAAAAGGGTGGTAATGAGGTTGAAAATTCTTGAATGGCTAGTTGGGTAATGAATGAAGCATTCGCCATATGGGGTAAAAATGGGTCATATGCTCATGAGATAAAATTTTGTGAATTGATGTATTAATGATGATAGTATAGTTGATGTCATGTATATATGTATAAATATTTGGCAAGACGGTTAAACTAGTTAATTTATTGACTAAGCTCAAGAAGCTCGAGGTGGAGAAACAAGCAAAGGCAAAGGAAAGAACATCGAGTAGCGAGTTGGAACCATTTTGCCCAACACAAGGTAAGTCATTAAGCACATATGTTTGATATTGCTTAAATGATTGTAAAATCTATGCAATTGTATTTAATGGGATGCTATATATATATATAAATGAAATTGTATGTGTATGGAGTGATGACAATTGTTGAATGTAAAAGAAATAGTTAAATGTGTAGAAAGTTTGCTTTCGGCACTAAGTGTCTTGAACAATACGTGTGTACGGTGTGAGATTGGCACTAAGTGTGCATGCTGGAAATATATGGCACTAAGTGTGCATGCTGGAAAAATCTGACCTTTGGGTGTGCGAGCTCGAAGGGTATGGCACTATGTGTGCGGGCTTAAATTGCGTGGCACTAAGTGTGCGAAATCGAGTATTAAGCACTATGTGTGCGTACTCTATATATATGGAGGGTGTGTCTCCATCGAGTTGAGTATGGACAGCGGATCGGGTAAGTACCTCGAGCTCATGACGAATAGAAAATACGTTCATGCTCGGGGTTGAATTTGGTAAGCCTTAAATCTATGTGATGATTGAAATTGTATGATTGTGGTGGAAATGAGTTAGTGTGTGAAAATGCTTCAAATATCTTGTTGTGTAGAATATGAAATGTGGATGTATGACTTGGTATGAGATTGGACCAAAAGGTCCGAGGAATTATGGTATAGATTCGATATGGATGAGTACCTAGCCTCGTTTATTGTTCATGTTGTAGTAACTTTATCGATTGGATTGATGAATGCTTATGACTTCTGAGTTATAAACTCACTCGGTGTTTTCTTGTCACCCATTTTAGGTCTCTCGGACTCGTATTGTTTGCGTGATCGGAACCGTCGTTGAAGTCATCACACCGGCTGAAATCTTTTGGTATTGTCTTCGTTGTTGAAGAACATTTGGCATGTATAGGCTATTATATTTTGTTGAACTGTGGGTTGTAAACTTTAAGCCATGTGAAAATGGCCTATGTGGTCGTCGAGTGGGATGCTAGAACCTATAGCCACGAGTCTTAGAAACTTTAATTTTGATAAGGTGGCCATAATTTGTGTCATGTATGATGGATGATTAAGGCCAAGGAAAGATTCATGAAATTGGCATAGTCTCTGCAGTAACTGTTGCGGACAGCAGCAGTGAGATGAGATTGAAAAATCACTAAAAATAGTAGAAGTAGAATTAAATAGTGAGTAAATTATGAAATTTAACCTTGATGAATCTATTTTTATATGGATGAAACGAAACGACCATATGAGCAGTATACTGAGAAATATTAAAGTTCTCGTGAGACAGGGCCAGAACGGTTTCTGGGTCCCCTGTCGCGACTTTGAAAATTTTCCATAAATTATCCAGAAACAATTAGAAGTCATGCCTTATATGAATAGATTCCCCTTTGAGTCTAGTTTCATTAGAAACAAACGGAATGAGCATTAGAGCTCTGTACGAGATGATATTCAAGTTGTAACGCGCGAAGGTCAGTGTAGTCGACCCCTGTAACATGGGTGACTTTAACTAATAAACTGTACCAATTGGCCCAACAAAAAATTCTAGAAATAAATCCATGGATGGATTTATAAGTCTAAATTCAGGGAAAATTTACGTAATTAGTTTCCAAGTTTTGGAACTTGAGATATGATTTTTAAGGCGACAGTGACGCAGTTTTCCAGCCTGTCTGGAAATGCCAAATTGGTTGGTACCTTGAGAGGATTTGGCCCGTTAACCCCTCGTGTCCGACACCGGCGACAGTCACGGGTTCGGAGTGTTACAATTTTATTGGTATCAGAGCTATGGTTTAGTCAGTTCTAGGACTACCATAGGCGTGTGAGTCTAGCTATCTGAGCCAAATTGTTAGTGCTTAATAATGTGATGACTTGACGGTTGAAATTTTTGTTTTGATTAGCGATGGAACTCGGGATAGAGAGACCCTTGGCGGATGGCGTTGAAAGTGTAGCGGCTGCTCTGCGCAAGGGACACCGCTGTTGAGCCTCGGTCATCCGCGAATAATCAAAATGAAGGCGAAACAAGCCTTCTTCACCATGATGAATGAGTGGGTCGCGCGGTATGCCCGAACTAATCCATTTGTCCAGCCATTCCCGAATTTAAATAATCCACCCAAGAGCCCGTGATGCCATCAGTTACTAATCCTGTGAGGCTGAGTAAACCACCGTGGACTTGATTAGGAAGCGTGGGGCGAGGAGTTTAAGGCCATAGTTACCGATGATGCCGAAAGGGTAGATTCGCTTGATAACACCATTAGAGTGTTTGATGAACTATCATGCACACCGATGAATGTCTTAAGTGTGCTATATCTTTGTTACGAGACTCACCTACTATTGGTGGAGGACCTTGATTTCCATAGTCCCAAAGGAACAAGTTACTTGGGATTTCTTTCAAACGAATTTGGAAGAAATATATTAGTCAACGGTTCATCGATCGAAATGTAAGGAATTTTTGGAGCTCAAGCAAGGCCGTATGACATGATCTGAATCTGAACATGAGTTCGTAAGACTTAGTCGATATGCTCATGAGTGTGTGGCTGATGAGGTTGCTATGTGCAAAAGATTTGAAGAAGGATTGAATGAAGATTTAAAGCTACTAGTGGGTATTTTGGAGATAAAGGAGTTCGTAACACTAGTCGAACGAGCACGCAAGGCGAAGAACTTGGAAAGGAGAAGAAGAAGGCTGAATTTGAAGCAAGAGATTATCGTAAAAGATCGTGAGTAAAGCTCCGTTCTCGATCGTAAAGAAATTCGGGGAGGACACTAGTAAGTCGAGGCGATGCGGAATTTCCATCGAGCCCGACCATTGGCGGACTCGAGCTACATCGGTAGCTAGTGTGGGCAATAATCGTCAAGAGCGACCTGAATGCCCCCAATGTGGAAGACGACACCTAGGTGAATGTTGGGGTAAGTCCGTTAACCGGGCCTGTTACGGATGTGGTTCGAAGGACCACTTCATTAGAGATTGCACGGAACTAGATGAGAAGAATAAGATGCAAGGTGCAAGATCTAGTGGGGCGACAGCTAGAGGTAGACCCCCGAGGATTTCAGGAGGTAGGGGTGGTAATCAGAGAGGAGCCACTGATACGGCTGTTCGATCCGAGACCCGCGCTCCTGCTAGAGCATATGCCATCCGCGCACGAGAGGAGGCATCCTCCCCTGACGTTATCACCGGTACTTTCACTCTTTTCGATACTAATGTGATTGCTTTGATTGACCCTGGTTCTACTCATTCTTATATATGCGAAACCTTAGCATCCAGTAAGACTTTGCCTATTGAGTCTACTGAGTTTGTAATTCGGGTGTCAAACCCCTTGGGTCATTACGTGCTTGTCAACAAAGTGTGTAAGAAAAGTCCCCTAGTGTTTCGAGGTTCTTGTTTTCCAGCGGACTTGATGCTTTTGCCGTTCGACGAATTCGACGTTATTCTTGGGTTGGATTGGTTGACCATGCACGATGCGGTTGTAAATTGCAAAAGCAAGACTATCGATCGAGGTCGCGAATAACGAGATAATTCGGGTTGAGTCTACGGACTTAAAGGGTTGCCGGTGTAATATCGGCAATGTTGGCCCGAAATATGTAAGAAAAGGGTGAAGCGTACCTTGCGTATGTGGTCGATGACAAGGAGTCGAAAAGAAACCCGAATCATGCGTGGTTTGTGAATACCGGATGTTTTCCACGAAGAATTGTCGGGTTTGCCACTGTTCGGAAATAGAGTTTGGCATCGAATTGGTACCGGTACCACTCCAATTTTGATAGCTCCGTATCGTATGGCACCAACGGAATTAAAGGAGTTGAAAGCTCGATTGCAAGAATTGGTGGATAGAGGTTTTGCTGCTTGAGTTTTTCTCCTTGGGGTGCACCGGTGTTGTTTGTGAAAAGAAGGATGGAACCATGAGGTCGTGCATCGACTATCGTCGACTTAATAAAGCGACGATAAATAACAAATATCCGTTACAGCGTATCGATGATTTGTTTGATCAATGAAGAACCTCGGTGTTTTGAAAATAGATCGAGATCGGGCTATTATCGATTCTTGAATTCGAGATTGGACGTACCCAAAGGCGCCTTGAGCGAGATATGGTCACTACGAGTTCCTAGTGATGCCATTTGGGCTTACTAATGCCCTGCGGTATTTATGGATTTGATGAATCGGATCTTCGACCATATCCGGATCGGTTCGTAGTTGTCTTCATTAATGACATTTTGGTCTATTCGCAAAATGAGACCGAACACGTTGAACACCGAGGATAGTGTTGCGAATTTTACGGGATAAGCGGTTATATGCTAAGTTGAGCAAGTGTGAGTTACGGTTGAGGAGGTTAGCTTCTTGGGTCATGTGATATCGCATCGGGTATTCGAGTCGACCGAACAAAATTTGACCATAGTCGATTGGAAACCTCCAAGGAATGTTACCGAAGTTAGGAGCTTTTTGGGGCTTGCCGGATACTATCGACGATTTGTGAAAGGTTTTTCGATGATAGCTGTCCGATGATGAAACTACTCCAAAAAGATGTTAAGTTCGAGTGGTCGAACATTTGTCAAGAAAGTTTCGATCGACTAAAAACTTGTTTAACCGAGGCCCCAGTGCTAGTACATGTGAGTCCCAGTAAAGAGTTTGTCATATCTGATGGCGCATCTTTGCTTGGGTTAGGTTGTGTGTTGATGCAAGAAGGTCGAGTTGTGGCTTACGCGTCGACACAACTAAAGCCGCATGAGAGAAACTATCCGACCCATGACCTTGAACTAGCGACCATAGTGTTCGCCTTGAAGATATGGCGGCATTACTTGTTTGGAGAAAGGTGTCACATTTATTCGGACCACAAGAGTCTAAAATATTTGATGACTCGAGAGATTTAAACTGCGACAAAGGCGTTGGCTTGAGTTGTTGAAAGACTACGAACTCATCATTGATTATCACCGGAAAGGCCAGCGTGGTGGCCGATGCTTTAAGTCGCAAGGCTTTGTTTGCTTTGAGGCGATGGATGCTCATCTGTCCGTTTCACCCGATGAGGTGCTAGTAGTCGAATTAGAGACCAAACCGTTATTGATTCAACAAGTACTTGAATCTCGGAAGGTCGACGCCGAATTGGTCGCTAAGCGAGCGAATGTGTTTGAAGGAGGAATCGAAATTTCAGATTGGCGACCATGATTGCTTGACGTTCAAGGGTCGATTATGTATTCCAAGGAATTGAACTTGTTTCGATGATTTTGAACGAGGCTCACAGAGTCGAATGTCAATCCACCGGGTAGTACTAAAATGTACAATGACACAAAGCGTCGGTTTTGGTGGCATGGTATGAAACGAGACATCTCGACTTTGTTTGAGATGTTTAATATGTCAACAAGTGAAAGCGGAGCATCAAGTGCCATCGGGATTACTTGACCGATCACGATACCCGAGTGGAAATGGGATCGAGTCACCATGGACTTTGTATCCGGACCGCCATTGTCGACAAGTAAGAAGGATGCGATCTGGGTCATTGTTGATAGGTGACCAAGTCGCTCATTTTATTCTGTCGCACGGATTTTTGCTTGATAAATTGGCGAATTATCGTCTCCCAAATTATTCGATTGCATGGGGTGCCTATTTCTATCGTGTCGGATAGAGACCCAAGATTTACATCGCGATTTTGGAAGAAATTGCAAGAGGCTTTGGGGACCAAGCTGCATTTTGCCTTGCTTTTCATCCCCAAACCGATGGTCAATCCGAACGGATAATTCAAATCTGGAGGATATGTTGAGATGTTGCATCCTTGAGTTTAGTGGTTCATGGGAAAGATATTTGCCTTTGATTGAATTCGCACAACAATAGCTTTCAATCAAGTATTAAGATGGCGCCTTACGAGGCTTTATACGATCGTAAATGCCGTACCCCATTATTCTGGGTGAACTTAGTGAAGGTAAATTCTTTGGGGTTGATTTGGTTAAGGATGCCGAGCAAAAGTTCGAGTAATTCGTGAAAGTTTGAAAGTCGCCGGATCGCCAAAAGTCGTATGCTTATTTGAAAAGAAAAGATATTGAATATCAAGTTGGAGACAAGGTCTTTCTCAAAGTTTCACCTTGGAAGAAGGTGCTTAGATTTGGTCGTAAGGGCAAATTGAGTCTGAGGTTCATCGGGCCATATGAAGTATCCGAACGAGTTGGGCGATCGCATATCGATTAATTTTGCCCCGAGCTCGAAAAGATTCACAACATTTTTCATGTCTCGATGCTTGACGATATAGGTCGATCCATCATGCGTAATTGCTCCATCTCGAGATTGAGATTCAACCTAATTTGAACTATGAAGAGGATCCGGTTCGCATTATGAGGCGTGAAGTAAAAGAATTGCGCAATAGGAAAATCCCGTTAGTGAAGGTGTTGTGGCATAAACACGAAATGGAAGAAGCCACTTGGGAACTTGAAGACTCTATGAAAGAGCGATACCGAGCCTATTCTACGGTAAGATTTTTCGGGACGAAAATTTCTTAAGTGGGGAGAGTTGTGACATCCTAAATTGACCCTAGTCGGAAAGTGGTTTGGGACCACTAAACCGAGTCATAATAATAATTAACCATCATAATTGATGCTCATTATATGCATATATGCATGTGTGAAAATTTCATGTTTGGATTTTGTTAATTGTAAGTGAATTTTTATCAAATAGGACTTATGTGAGAAAATTTAGAAATGTGCTAGGCAAATGTAAGGTGGCCTATTAATACATGTGGGAAAGTGTTGTCCTTGCATGTCAAATTAGCCAAAATGAAGCATGATGGTCGGCCATGCTATGAGTGGAAACATGTTGCCAACATGTTTAGTTAGTGGATTATGTAGAAAGAATAAAGAAATGAAAAAAAAAAAAGAAAGAGAATATGAAGAAAAACAAAGAAAAGGAAAAAAAAAAAAGTGTTCATTCTCTCATTTTCTCCTTGCTTGGCCGAATGTACTAAGAAGAAAGAGGGGGGAAAGCTTGAGAAAATCAGCCATGGGAGTTTGCTAGACTACGGTATATTGATGTTATCCATGAGATTCATGCATGTTTTTAGTTGATAGTTTGAGTTCCACCTAACCCATGGTCTAAACCTTTACCATGAAATGGGGATGATATTCGGCCATGGGTGTTGTCTTCTTGGTATCATTGATGTTTGATGTTTGATGTTGTGGTGGTGAGGCATGAAGATGAGTTAAGTTTGGCTAAGGTGGGTTTGTGTGGATGTCATTTGCATGCTAAGTGTCAAGCTTTGTAATGATATATGTGTATGGTGTCTTTGATGTTGTGAATGGAAGTAGAAGAAAAGTAAAAGAAATTTATGTAGAAATGTGATGTATGTGGATTCATAGGATGTTACAAATAGGTGTGAAGCTATGCTAGAAGAGAAAAGAAATTGCCAAGTGTTCATGGGAGGAAAACTAAGTGTTTGAAAGAATAAAAAATGATGCCATAATTGATAGTATAGGTATTCGCCATTTAATCAAGTGTGTAGGTGATGTTAGATCAATTTTAGCACATTCGGCTATAGATAGGCATGTTGATAATCTCATTTAGACAATTAGACATAAAAGGGTGGTAATGAGGTTGAAAATTGTTGAATGGCTAGTTGGGTAATGAATGAAGCATTGACCATATGGGGTAAAAATGGGTCATATGCTCATGAGATAAAATTTTGTGAATTGATGTATTAATGATGATAGTATAGTTGATGTCATGTATATATGTATAAATATTTGGCAAGACGGTTAAACTAGTTAATTTATTGACTAAGCTCAAGAAGCTCGAGGTGGAGAAACAAGCAAAGGCAAAGGAAAGAACATCGAGTAGCCGAGTTGGAACCATTTTGCCCAACACAAGGTAAGTCGAGAAGCACATATGTTTGATATTGCTTAAATGATTGTAAAATCTATGCAATTGTATTTAATGGGATGCTATATATATATATAAATGAAATTGTATGTGTATGGAGTGATGACAATTGTTGAATGTAAAAGAAATAGTGAAATGTGTAGAAAGTTTGCTTTCGGCACTAAGTGTCTTGGGCAATACGTGTGTACAGTGTGTGAGATTGGCACTAAGTGTGCATGCTGGAAATATATGGCACTAAGTGTGCATGCTGGAAAAATACGGCCTTTGGGTGTGCGAGCTCGAAGGGTATGGCACTATGTGTGCGGGCTTAAATTGCGTGGCACTAAGTGTGCGAAATCGAGTATTAAGCACTCGTGTGTGCGTACTCTATATATATGGAGGTGTGTCTCCATCGAGTTGAGTATGGACAGCGGATCGGGTAAGTACCTCGAGCTCATGACGAATAGAAAATACGTTCATGCTCGGGGTTGAATTTAGTAAGCCTTAAATCTATGTGATGATTGAAATTGTATGATTGTGGTGGAAATGAGTTAGTGTGTGAAAATGCTTCAAATATCTTGTTGTGTAGAATATGAAATGTGGATGTATGACTTGGTATGAGATTGGACCAAAAGGTCCGAGGAATTATGGTATAGATTCGATATGGATGAGTACCTAGCCTCGTTTATTGTTCATGTTGTAGTAACTTTATCGATTGGATTGATGAATGCTTATGACTTCTGAGTTATAAACTCACTCGGTGTTTTCTTGTCACCCATTTTAGGTCTCTCGGACTCGTATTGTTTGCGTGATCGGAACCGTCGTTGAAGTCATCACACCGGCTGAAATCTTTTGGTATTGTCTTCGTTGTTGAAGAACATTTGGCATGTATAGGCTATTATATTTTGTTGAACTGTGGGTTGTAAACTTTAAGCCATGTGAAAATGGCCTATGTGGTCGTCGAGTGGGATGCTAGAACCTATAGCCACGAGTCTTAGAAACTTTAATTTTGATAAGGTGGCCATAATTTGTGTCATGTATGATGGATGATTAAGGCCAAGGAAAGATTCATGAAATTGGCATAGTCTACTGCAGTAACTGTTGCAGACAGCAGCAGTGAGATGAGATTGAAAAATCACTAAAAATAGTAGAAGTAGAATTAAATAGTGAGTAAATTACGAAATTTAACCTTGATGAATCTATTTTTATATGGACGAAACGAAACGACCATATGAGCAGTATACTGAGAAATATTAAAGTTCTCGTGAGACAGGGCCAGAACGGTTTCTGGGTCCCCTGTCTCTACTTTGAAAATTTACCATAAATTATTCAGAAACAATTAGAAGTCATGCCTTATATGAATAGATTCCCCTTTGAGTCTAGTTTCATTAGAAACAAACGGAATGAGCATTAGATCTCTGTACGAGATGATATTCAAGTTGTAACGCGCGAAGATCAGTGTAGTCGACCCCTGTAACATGGGTGACTTTAACTAATAAACTGTACCAATTGGCCCAACCAAAAATTCTAGAAATAAATCCATGGATGGATATATGAGTCTAAATTCAGGGAAAATTTACAGAATTAGTTTCCAAGTTTTGGAACTCGAGATATGATTTTTAAGGCGACAGTGACGCAGTTTTCCAGCCTGTCTGGAAATGCCAAATTGGTTGGTACCTTGAGAGGATTTGGCCCGTTAACCCCTCGTGTCGGACACCGGTGACGGTCACGGGTTCGGGGTGTTACACCACTGATCGAGAACCCCAATATGACGAACCGAACCAGACATAACATCACCCAGACATTACGAACCGAACCAGTCTTAACCACTGATCAAGAATCCCTAAAACAAGCCCCAGAACCTTCATAGTAGCAGGTAAAGCCATGATTCCAGCACCAATAATTGTGGTGGTTCAGTTAAAAACAGCACCAGAAACACCAGACCCGGTATTGGGTTTACTTAAAACAAGGGTATAATCATCGAGATCAACATCAACATCAGTATCAACATAATCATCGTCATTAAGATCATCAAAATCATCAATAACCTTGGGATGATTTACCCGGTTCCCATCATCAGAGAGGAGCGGTTTTTGTTGGTATCTAAAGTCGTGGTGTTCATTATGCATTTGTAATTCTACAAATGAGCCTTTGGGTATAGCTGAATAATTACTATCCATTCTAGATCAAAGAAATGCTTAAGAAGCTTGAAACTTTATAAAGATCTCTTAGAAAAAAATCGAATGTAACGATTAAAAAACTAACAAAGAATTGGGAGGAATTGAATTGAATGGAATGGATTTTGAAAGGGTCAAGAAAAAGCAGCAGATCCGTGGTGGGTCAACGTTTTTGGATGATTTATTGGAAGGAGAGAGATAAAGAGCAATATGTTTGGAAATAAAGGAAAAGTTTTCCAGTGCTACCATTGGAGGATATAATTAAAAGCCAAAGCAACATGGCCAGAGCATAATCACTCCCAGACTACTATAGCAACTGAACAAATCAGAGCAGAGGTAATGTGCTAAAAACGAGTTGCAAGTTCTCCATGAATAACATTTAATTACACGAATGACAGAGAAGTCTACAAGAGAAGAAAACGTAAGAAAATTCCAGCATACACTACATATCAAGAAAGGAAGTGGTTGTTCAAAATAGCAAGTTCAGTCAATTAAGCTTAATTCCAAAAAAAAATAAAAGGCAAGTAATACAGTAACTACACATTAATCTAAAGGGGACTAAAAAACTAACCATTTCAAACCCATGAAGCATCTGACCGTCGACGAGAGGAAAGGGAAAATAGTTAGAGATTTCGAGTATGGGGGAACAGATTAAGGGAAAAAAGGGGACTTGGGGAAAATGTTAGGGATTTTGGGTTTGGGGAATTAGGGGATGATTTGGGGAAAAAGAAAGAGGTGTTTGTTTTAGGGATTTGGGGAAGGAAGACGAGATGGGGGAAAATGACTTAGCAAAAAAATGAAACCGATTTCGGGTAAAGGGCATAAACCTCAGGAGAGAAAAAACGATGCCGTTTCAAAGAAGGAAAATTTGTGGTGTTTTCATCAACGTGCCGCTAATAAGACCTTTTGCGGCGTTTTCAGCAAAGCGCCAGTAACACCTATTTTATCTACACTATAAAATGACGCCATTCTAATACGCGTTGTGGCGTTTATTATAGAAACGCCGCTAAAGCCACTACTATTTAGAGGAAACGACGCCGTTTTACTCTAATGTATAATGAAATACTGTGGCGTTTTCTAAAAAAATGCCACTATTTTTTATCTTTTATGCGTTTTATGTATAAGCGCCGCTAATACTGAATATTTTATAGAAATTGATCAAAATTTAAAACTATATATTTAGAATTTCTTTTAAATTATATATAAACCCTAAAACCCTAACTATAGTTGAAACTTTAATTTTGATTTAATACATTTTAAAATACATACTATGTATGCATATAAATTAATTAAATAAAACATGATCTTTGTTTATTATATCAATAACGTGTAAATATTTTACAAGATCTAGATCAAATTACAGTTCATGTACACAATTGCACACTAAACCACTTTTCATATATATATTTATATATATTTTAAAATAATATTTTATATATATTTATCTTATATACATTTATCTTCTAAATAAAAATCCAAAATTATACTCTAAATTTAAAACCCTAAACCTGATACTCTAAACCCTAAACCTTAGACCACAAACACAAAACCACTCACCCCAAACTTTAAACCCCAAAACCATTCGGTAACCCCTAAACCAACCATAACTCCTAGACCATAAAGCCCAAACTATAAAGTACTCTAAAAAACTGTTAACCCTAAACCATAATAAACATATTTTTGGGAATTCGTGTGGCCAATGTTAGTGTAGTACAAATTGAAACACACACATATATATATGTTTATATTCTTATATTAAATAATATTATGAGTACGTATATACAAAATAACATGAATCTTAGTAAAATCCAAATGTTCTTGAGTTAATTTCTAGCTAATAGTATCATTAATTTCCTTAAACCCTTAACCTAAACTTAATTTTTAACATATTTTATTTAGGACATTCTATTAATTTAATCTAAATATATTTAAACAAAAAAATAGATAATTAAAAATACACAATAGCATTATTATTTATACAAAGTTACATAACTTTAATAAAACAATTAATTCTCTATTGGAACACTCTAGTTATTATGTCCACTCAGTAAGATATTTCTATGTTATATAAGCTTGGAATTTATACATAGTTCAACAAATGCTAATTCCACATTCAAAATCACCCTTTCTTAATAGCATCTCGGTAAGAATCGAAAGGAAATTATCTCTTAAGAAGTTAATAATTGTCCCCTTGATCTAAACTTTAACCCTAACCTTTAAACCCTAAATCATAATCCATAAACCCCGAATTCATCATAAACCTTCAAATACTAGTTAACTCCTAAACCTTAAACCATAGTTAACTCATAATTAAACCTGCTTAAACCATATATCTTAAACCATAAACCTTAAACTATAATGATAATTAATTCAATATTTTAAATTCAATACTATCTCTTTTATGATTATATAACAAAATATTTAATATATTGTATAATCATAAATTTTAATAATTATTGTTTTAGAGGTTATGATTCTTTTTGAGGTTTAGGGGTTATGGGATTTTTAGCGGCGTTTTAGCAAAAGCGCTGCTAATGCTCTGGTTTTTAGCGGCGTTTTACCAAAAGCGCCGCTAGTGCTCTGGTTTTTAGTGGCGTTTTGCTGAAAGCGGCACTAATGCTCTGGCTTTTAGCGGCGTTTTAGCAAAAGTGCCGCTAATGCTCTGGTTTTTAGCGGCGTTTTACCGAAAGCGCCGTTAATGCTCTGTTTTTCGCGGCATTTTTTACTAAAACACCACTGTTGCTCTATTTTTACCGGCGTTTTGTTTAGAACGCCGTTATTGCTCTGAATTTTAAAATTTTGGCGGCTTTTTTTATAAAACGCCACTAAAAACGCCACTAAAGCCCTATTTTCCTGTAGTGAGGGCTTAATCGGTAAAAATACCTAATAGTCATAAGTATATGTTAGAGTGAGAATTTGATGTTGCCATAGAAGGGAAAATTAATCAGCATGTCATAAAACATAAGAATAAGGGATGAAGTTTAATTCTCGAGCCTAGGGGCAAAAGTGTAAATATGCAAAAGTTTAGGGGCAAAATTGTAATTTTTCCAAAGTTTGAGTTAAGGACTGTTTTCAATAGTACATTAATTAAATAAGTAAAATATGATGTTTTAGATCCCGGAAAATGAGATTTGAACCTAGAATGAGAGAAAAATCGAAAATTGGGAAAGTTGGTAAAATGATTGTTTTAGTATCGAGTAAGTTCATATGTATAATAAGCATTAATTTATGCATGTTTCAATGTAAAATTGATATATTCATTATGATTTCGAGGTGTTGAAAGTATGTAAGTTGGTATGATAATAATCTGACAATAATCTTGTAATTTATATTTGAAAGTTAAATTTAGTGAATTAATTGAATTATATTAAATTAAATGATTATGGTGCCAAGTTTATGAATTGATTTAAAAATATGTCTATGGTACATGAAGTGCATTGAATTATCATACATAAATGTGATTTCTATGATTATGGATATTATGGGAAATTGTAAGTTCATATGATTTTTAATAAGGCAATGTCTAATTTAATGTTATTGCCTTGATATTAAATGAGATGTAAGTTTATATGTAAGTAATACATCAATATTACTTGTAATATGATATTTTATAATAAAATTGGAAAAATGTTTGTGGATAATTACTTGATTGGTGAAATTGTTGGAAAAGAGAGAAATCCGGTTGAACCTTGAAAAGATTGGATGATCTGAGATAGTATGTAGCTAGGTCACATGTATGGTCTTTGAGTGCACATCATGTGTACAAGAGAGCTACAAGACATTATGATGTAGCTAGGTCGCATGGGTGATACTATGTGTACACCATGTAGACAAGAGAGCTACGGGATATATATAGCTAGGTCGCATGCGTGGCTCCAGGTGAAGGACACCATGTAGACAAGAGAGCTACGAGATAAATTGGCTAGGTCACATGGGTGGTACTGAGTGTTCACCATGTGTACAAGAGAGCCGAACTATATGATGGGTGGAGCTATGTGCTGAAACCACCAAGTATCGAGAATTGATCCGAAGTGTTCAACGGGAGACTCTCTATGTATTGCTTTGTGAGTTTTGTGATGAATAAGTGCAGGAACTTGATTATGTGAATGATGTGTTCATTAAGTGACCAGGATGTTGTGAGGTTATAAACAAGTAAGTTATACATGAGGATGATTTTATGGTGACCTTGTGATCATGGGCCTATACTTATGATGTATGAAATGTGGTGAAAATGATTTGTGATATGTATGTTAAAATGAGGTTAATACAAAGAAAGTGTGAAAGAGTGAATTAGCAATAAAACTGTTTTGGACAGTAGTAGTGATGTGATTTTGAAAAATCACCAAAAATAGTATAAATTGAATCAGAGACTGAATTAGATATCAAATTAAATCTTAATGAGTCTATTTTCATATAAAAGAAATAAAACAAGAAAAGGAGTTCTATATTTTGAGATATTTATGTTTTTGTGAGACTGGTTCAGAATGATTACGTGATCCCCTGTTCTGACTTTGGAAAATCACAAAAATTTGGATAAAAATAATTAGAGGCTTAAACTTATATTTTTAAATGCCTAATGAGTCTATTTTCAAGATAAATCAACAAGAACATTATCCAATTTCTGTATAATTAATTTTTAGTGAAGAGAGGTCAGAACTGTCAGAATGTGAAACAGGGGAAATTTTAATGAATAAACTGCACTAATTGGATAAACCAAAAATTATGAAAATTTTATGGTGGAAAGATATGTGAGTCTAGTTTCAGGGGAAATTTATGGATCTTAATTTGGAGCTCTGTAGCTCGAATTATAAATAAGTGACTATGACTCGTGTGGATAGTTTGATGTGAGCATTTATTAGTAAATTGTGAAATCGTACTTACAAGAATGCTATATACATTAAGGATGTGGAATGAAGAGGAGGAGGAAAATAAATATATGTGAAATACATGGAAACTATGGTATATGAAATATTGATATAATGAAATAAATGATATGTGTTTATAAGAAAAGCAGAAAGAGAATGATATGTATCATGACATGTATATATATATATGACTAGTCTCAATGTAATGTTTGTTGGGTATGGAGTTGAATTGAAATGTTTTAGGCAAACATGTTATTTTATGATCTGAATTGTGGTATTTTATAAAGATATGATCTAGTTTTAAATATGAATGCTTAATGATTAAGCTGAAGATATTTGGTAAGATGATAATCTTGGTATAAATGTATAAGTTGTACTATAATAAACAAGGTAAAATGAGTATGAGAGACACATGTATGATGACATAAAAATGCTATGTTTGTGTTTTAATTGAGAATATTTAATCATTAAATGAATACCATGTTATATGCTTTTGATTTTGTATAAGTGTGTAAGAGATTAAGGTTGACTAAAGCTTGGAAAATAGCCTAGGTATATTCCACACAGGCAGAGACACGACCATGTGTCTCAGCCGTGTATGGAACACGACTTTGGGACACGGGCGTGTAGAGCCTTAAAGCATGAAATTTCCAAGATTTTCATAAGTTCTCGGTTTAGTCCCGAACCCTTTCTAAAGTATGTTTTGGGCTTCGTAGACTCAAATAAGGGACTATGTGTAAGTGAATGAATGTTTTGAAATATGAATGAAATTTTATGGCCCGTATTTTAGTTTAACGTTTGTATGTTTTTCCGGTAACACCTCGTACCTTATCCCGGCCTCGGGTATAGGTAAGGGGTGTTACACTTCTACGTTCTAAAAATTTCTCAAAACTGTTGATTGTGGATTCGGGAATTTTGTGCCTCTACCGTCTTCTCTAATCACAAATAGGTGTGGGATTCGAACTATAACTATGCTATTTCTATTTGCCTAGTTAATTTGCAAACTCCCTGTTTGGCTTTTCTTGACTGTAAGCTAACCCATTGGTTTTGGGTTTTTAGTCGATGAAAGAGATAGGAATCATTGCTTTTTGATATGTGTTGATAGGGCAAAGGTTAGGAATGGTTTTGGTGGTTGAAACGGTGGATTTGGGGCTATTTTAGGGTGGTTTTGTGATCACCCGGAAGGCCACACGGCCATGTGGATTTGGGAACTAAGGTTCTGGGTTAAATTGGGTGCCACACGGCCTAGCCACACGGCTGTGTGGCCGACTTTGGGATTTTGCCAAAATTCACACTACCGTGTCCTTTGGGCACATGGGCGTATGTGTTTGATCACTATGGTTTCGGAGATTTGGGAATTATGGTTTCAGAACACACGGTCGTGTCTAGTTAGAACACAGACGTGTGAGACTCTGTCGTGTCTAGTTAGAACACAGACGTGTGAGACCCTCAAACGGCCCTGTCTTCCCTGTACCTTATTTTAGAGATTTTGGGCAGTGAGTTAATGGCCTTTTCACACAGCCGTGTGCTACCCTTCATATGGGAGTTGGACCTCCACACAGCCTAGTTTGCTCCACACAGGTGGAGCACACGGGCGTGTGGCCCTATCTCCCCGACTTTTTGATTTTAGGTCAATTTAATTGTAATCGTAACTCTATGTGTTCCAGCCCTTAACTTGGCTTTATTAAGGGTAAGTATGACTTAATTTAGGCTTGATATGTGTGCATATGTATGATTTTGTAGCTGATTGATTGGACATGAATGTATGCTTTTGATTGATTGTCTGAGAACTGGTATTCTGATTGTGTACTTCTGATTGTATACATACATACATATGCATAAACTATTTTGGGTGGGATTTTGAAAGGAAGGAAGATTTACGAAACTGGCAGCTGATCTGCTAGCAATTGATAGCTCTAATACCTAAAGGGTCGTGGACAATGCGGATGGTCATCATTGCTGGGCAACTTGGGATGACATCATATCGGTATAGCGGATTACCATATTGTACTGTACCGCATGTACATTAGCTCTGCTACGTACTATTGATTGAACAGGCAGTTTTACTGCAACCTATAGGTATAGCGGATTACCGCATTGCACCATACCACACGTACGTTAGCTACGCTACGTACTACTATCTGATCTAGTAGTCCAGACTGCATGTCTGTATTGCGGTTCACCGTATTGCACAGTACAGCTGATACGCTAGATTTGCTGCATAATATATGAGACTAATAGTTTATCTACACACTGTTAGCCCTAATATCCAGAGGGTCGAGGGTAGTTCCAATACCTAGAGGGTCATGCACAATTTTGATAGCCATCGTTGTCGGGCAACCCGAGATGACGTCAATTGGAGTGTAGGGTTGAATGGACCTTACGAGGTCTTGAGTGGAGTGATTAGTGGGATGAGCTTAAAGCTCTTTTGAGGAGTGATGGGGGAAGGAGAGATGTGTTGGCTAGATGGTTGGGAATTTTATAACTCATTTGCATTCATATACATCTGATTGATCTATTCAACTAAATTAAAACTTTTGAATGGTTCAGAATTGCTGATACCGTGACTGAAAGTGTTACTGTTCGGCTGAAATGCACTTGTGCTTATGTAAATTCTATAGATTTTGCCTACAACTATTTAACGGAACTGTTATTGTGACTGTGTGTGAGTCTGATTGTTCCATGTGACCAAAAGGTACCTATGGTATATTGATTTTGGGCGAATATGCTCAATTGTCATCTGTCGGTAACTTTGCTTTGCATATATCGACCAGTTCTAAATAGTGTTGTAAGTTAGTTTTGCTTCACAACTGAAGCTAAACTACATCCAGGCTTTCTATTTCTGTCCCTGTTTTTGATTCTGTAGTTTAATTGGTTTGATCTCACACTTTGCTCGAGTAGCTCACCCCTTTCTTTTGTTTCCCTTTCCAGGTACATTTCGAAGTTCTGGAAGCTAGACTTGGTATGTGGATGTCTCAAACATTCTTGCAGACAAATAAATTATCAGTATTGTTTTTCATTACGATTTTGTTATTTGGTTAACTTTGAACTGTAAGGCTTTATAATTCTATGGTACAATTTTCGTTTTAGATTTACATTTGTATGTTTATTTTGGGTTTTATATTGAGTCTTATTGTAAATTTTATTGACTGATTATGAATTGGTTTTAAAGAATTTTGGTTCACTGAGATAAGTTGTTTTGTAAACTTTTCCTATGATCACTTCCGTAATCAATGTAGCATCCTAGATTCGGTCTAGACTTCTAGGCCGGGTTTGGGGTGTTACAATTTGGTAAAGTAAGTTTTGTTAATTTTTTTTAGGGACAAAGTTTTTAAAATAGTAAATACATGAAATTCTTGTGAAAATGTAATAAATATGGGCTATATTCAGACTTAGGAAAATTCGGTTAACATGGGAAATTATGACATCTTGATAAATTTGGAATTTCAATTTTAAGGACTAAATTGAAAGACATGTAAAAGTTTAGGGAAAATGTGTAAATAATAAAAATATAAGGGCTATATGTATAAAACTATGTAACACCCTAAGACCAGGGTTAGAAGAATTAAGATTTGTTGGGTTGGGGTCAGTGGTTTGAATAGACCTTTATGTAAGTTTCTACGTGTTAGAGATAAGAATGAGCCTATTGATTCAGTGGTAAAACTTCAACTTACTCTTTGGTCTTGTATTTGAATCCTTATGTATGCTAATTGGGATTTAATTTTATTGTATTTAGTTTTGGTTTTGGTTTCAACTTTGAAAAAAATCATACTGGCATTTAGTTAAATATTATTTTTAATTATTTAACTTTATTTTATTTTAAGTTTTCAAATTAGAAAGTCCTAAAATGTTTCAAAAATTTTCCTTCTCTTATGAGTTCAATTTCTCTTTCTCTAAATTTGTAGAATTTGATTTTTGGCTTTCTCCTTTCTTGTTTCTTTCTGCTTTTGGTTTTCAATATCATTGTTAACTGCTACCCTTCAAGTTTTGTTGTGCTCTTATGCTTCACTTAATCAGGCGTCGAATTGGGTGAGCGTTGGTAGAGTAAAGGAAAATCGGTCAATTCTTAGTGCCTTGGAACATCTATCAGGTGTGTTTTTGGAATTTATGTACTTGGAATTGATTTGGTGTTGAGTTTCATCACTTACAGCCGATTTTGGGGTGGTTTATGAACCATAGAGCCGTATGCCAATTAGAAATTTTGTGATTTTTTGAGTCACACAGCCTGGGGTGTCTCACACAGGCTAGCCACACAGTTGTGTGACCTATGTTAGGGAAAGTTATCAATTGCACACGGACGTGTCCTTTTGCCACACAGCCGCGTGTCTTAGTCATACGGGCGTGTCATTCAACCACACGGTCGTGTCTCTCCTGCTTCTTAATTGTGTAATTTTTTCACATGCGATCAGAGAGTTACACAGTTTACCCACATAGTCCTGTACTCCTGTCACATGAGCGTGTCCCTTAGCCACACTAGCGTGTTTGTCAATCACATGGTCGGGTATCCTAGTCACACGGTCTAAACCTTCGTACATGGTCGTGTTGTCTTGTTTTTGCAGTTTTGCCACTATTTTTGCAAATTGATTCGTTTTGATCCTTGGTTGATTTCTTAAATGTTTAAGCCTTTGTAGAGTTATTTGGAGCACTGATTACGGTTATGGTTGGCATAATACAGTTAGAATAATTTATTAATAAATATACATAAGGTGTAGTTTTGATATTCGTATAGATTGGAAATATGTTTATGTAATGGAAACTTTGGTGTATGTAAATGACTATGCATGATGATCATAAAATTTTGCATACTAATTATGCTATTTTATAATTGATTATGTAAAAGTCTGATTTGATGTACATATCTACATTGAGGATTTTGTATATGCATTATGGGTTGGGATCTAATGATGAAGAGAAGGAAGTTTGCTTTTAAGTAGTTAAATTGTATTATTGTAATTTGGAGGTAAAATTTCAATATTGTTAGCATTTTAACCGCTTTACAATCATATGGCATATGACCACTTTATTGGTGTGTAACGGTTGGATGGGTTCACCATAACCCAACATTAGTGTGTAGAGGTTGGAAAGGGGTTTAGTACACCCTTATTGGTGTGTTTGTGGGATTTGCAGAGCTAGTGTATAGCGGTTGGCTTGGTGGGATTTTGTGACACACTTCATCATAATTCGTTGTTCATATCTACTAAGTGTCATGTTGATGCTATGTGTTGCTCTGATATGTTATCTGATTGTGTTTCGAATTTTTGCTATTGAAAGTTTGTAGGATTAATTAGTTGTGCTCACTGCCTACTTGCATTTGTTTTAGACTCACACTTAGCTTTTGTGGCTCATTCCCTTAGTTTTTTCCCTTTCAGGCAATCCGTGAGGATAGGTGTCAAACTAAGCAAAACAGATGTGTTTGAAGTTTCCATTACAATTTGCTTTTTTAAATAAATATTTATGAAGTTTGGTAATATGTTTTAGTTAGGTTTATAATAATTTTTATAAGGTCTATGGTATGAATTTTGATTCTGGACTCGAACTAAATTGATGATTCCATGTATGGTTTTTAATGATTGTCTATGGTTTTCATTCAAGGTGAAAGTCCAAGATTTTATGTCACGAATTTTGGTTTGAAATTTTAGTTTTAATAAATTACTACCCTATTTTGGTTACAAAATTAATACATAAAATTTAACCTTCAAAATTTTCAAATCGGGTTTTAAAGTGTTACATTTAGTGGTATCAGAGTCAAGTTTGCAAAAACTAGCCTGTGTTTTTTAATGTGTCTGCATGCGTAGATTTAAATGGTTTTCGATAACAGCATACCATATTATTTTTAAATTATGTTTGTCAAACAAAGTGTTTGAGACTATGATACTGGTCCATAGGAAACTTTGAAACTGTAAGATCAGGATTATAAGAGTTTAGATATTTATCTTTTAATTTTACAGTGTAATTGTAGATACCTTAATAATTTAGAATCAAGAACTGTTATGGAATTTGATTGTCAACAAAATTGGGAAGATTAGCCTAGTAGGACTTCAGATGAGTCTTTTGTTTCTCCGTGGTGTGTGTCTGCATATGAGCGGAAAGTCACCATGGCTACGCCAGTCACTAGTGGAAGTA
Organism: Gossypium arboreum; assembly: GCF_025698485.1. Taxonomy (NCBI): domain Eukaryota; kingdom Viridiplantae; phylum Streptophyta; class Magnoliopsida; order Malvales; family Malvaceae; genus Gossypium; species Gossypium arboreum. The sequence goes on from NC_069082.1 coordinate 16,881,679, forward strand.
ATTCTGAGGCTGGTGTTGACACATTGACCCAATCTGTGTTAGGATTTCTATAGAGGTCTTCGAGACCATGTTGGAGAGAACTAAGGAGGTTAATGAAAGTAAGTTTGTCAAGTGTGAGTGTAATAGTCATAGTAAGGCTCGAAAGAAGAGAGGTCCTAGTTCCTCAAGGTTTGAGCCACGTTCTACAAAGTGGGCCAGATTTCAAAAAGGTTATGCAAATGGTTCTAGTAGTGGTTTAGACTTTTCAATATGCAGGTTTTGTAGTAAGCGCCATCCAGGCAAGTGCCAAAAAAATTCTGGAACGTGTTTCAGATGTGGCTCCAAGGAGCATCGAATTAAGGATTGCACTTGTTGATCACCTATTCAGAGGCAAGCCCTAAAAACGACTCAAAATTGGGGAGCTGAAACCAATGTAAAGATAGGTATTGATATAGGATGCCTTGTTATGTGTGTTGTACTACTTTGGATATGGTTGGTTTTTGGTTGTTAGTGTGGTGTTTGCATGTTAGTAAGTTAGATCCGTAAGTGTAAGGTTAGGTATTTGTTTGATAGTGTGTTTGAGATTAGAGTGCGCAGCGGAAGCAAGGTAGCAAATGTACGAGTTAGTGACTGTTAGGTAGTGGCAAATTTCGAGGATGAAATTTCTTTTAAGAGGGGTGACTTGTAGCACCCCGATATTGATGATAGAAGAATTAAGGTTTGTTAGGTTAGGGTCAATGGTTCAGATAGAACTTTAAGTGAGTTTCTACATTTTGGAAACAAGAAGAGCTTTCTCCTTTTTTTGCTTCTTTGTTTCTTTCTCCTTTAGGGTTTCAATATCAATGTTCACTACTGCCTTCAATTTTTGTTTTGCTCTTATCCTTCGCTTAATTAGAAATCTAATAAGGTGATTGCCGATAGAATAAAGGTAAAGCAACTGATTCTTAGTGCCTTGGAACATCTATCAGGTGTGTTTCAAGAATTTTTGTAATTGGGATTGATTTGGTTTTTAGTTTCATCACTTATAGCTAATTTTGGAGTGGTTTATGAACCACATGAGCGTGTGCCACACACAGGCAATCCACGCAACTATGTGCTGCTTAGAAATTTGGTAACATTTCGAGTCACACAACCTAAGGTGTGTTACATAGGCTAGCCACATAGCTGTGTGACCTCTGTTAGGGAAAGTTATCTATTGCACACGGGCGTGTCCTTTAGCCACACAACCGTGTGCCTCAATCACATGGGCGTGTCATTCAACCACATGGTCATGTCTCTCCTGCTTTTTAATTGTGTAATTTTGTCCCATGGTGTTAGAGAGTTTCAAAGTTTTCCCACACGGTCGTGTACTCCTGTCACATGAACGTGTCCCTTACCCACACTGGCGTGTTCGTCAATCACATGGTTTGAACCTTCCTACATGGTCGTGTGGTCATGTTTTTGTAGTTTTGGCGCTATTTTTGCAAGTTGATTCATTTTGATCCTTGGTTAATTTCTTACATGTTTAAGCCTTTGTAGAGATGTTTGGAGCATTGATTATGGTTACAGTTGGCATAATATTGATAGAATAATTTATTAATAAATATTCGTAAGTTGTAGTTCTGATATTCATATAGATTGGAAATATTTTTATACTATGGAAACTTTGGTATATTTAAATGTTTGTACATGATGATTTGGAAATTTTTCATACTGATTCTGCTATTTTATAATTGATTATGTGAAATTTTGAATTGATATATGTATCTGCATTGAGGATTTTGCATATGCATTTTGGGTCGAGATTTGATGATGAGGAGAAGGAAGTTTGTTTTAAAGTAGCTAAATTTCAATGTTATCATTTAGCAGTAAAACTGCAATATTGTTAGCAGCTTAACTACTTTACAAACATGTGACATACGACCACACTACTGGTGTGTATCGGTTGGATGGGTCCACCATAACTCAACATTGGTGAGTAGAGGTTGGAATGGGGTTTTGTATACCCTTATTGGTGTTTCTGTCGGATCTGCAGAGCTGGTATGTAGTGGTTGGCTAGGTGAGATTTTGTACCACATTTCATCAGATTTCATTGTGTATATCTGTTAAGTGTCATTTCAATGTTACACATTACTCTGATATGTTATCTGATTGTGTTTTGAAATTTTCCTATTGAAAGTTTGTACGATTAATTAGCTTTTATTTTGTTGTGATTGTTCTGTCACTGCCTACTTGTAACAACCCGTTTTCAAGTCAAATCAACACAGTGGTTTTGGGACCACAAATCTAAAGTAAAAATATTTATTTTATTATTTTAATAAGGTCTACATCATGATAGATTAATTATGTGAAAGTTTCGTAAATAAATTTTATTGTTTAAATGCTTAATTCGGTAAAAAAGGACTAAATCGCATAATGCATAAAATACCCTTGTTAATGTTAGTGGACATTCATGTCCATGAATTACATGATATATAGATGAATTATAATAAGGTTATAATGGTATTTTGGTTAATAAAGTTTAACTTAATAAAACAAAATGCATTTTATTTCTTCATTCATCTTCTCAACTGAATTAAGGGCAAGGAATAGCCATTTTTAAAGCTTCAAATATTCGGTCACTTCACCTTGAGCATGTAAGTTCATTTTAGCTAGATTTTTATGATCTTTATGTTTTATAACTCGTTGTAGCTTAATTTAGCTAGCCGGTACCTTCGTTTTTGAAACTGTTATAGATATTGAGATATGTCATTATTGAATATATGGTATTTTAAAGTTTCTTGATAGATTATTGATGGTTGTTAATAGTTATACAAGTTTTATAAAGTGATTTTTACAAAAATGAGAATTAGGGATTAAATTGTGAAAGATAGAAATGTTGTGGCTGAAAATGTGAATAAAATGAAAATATGGTCTAATATGAATTCCATTGAAATTCGGCTACCTTGGATTAGGGCTTAATTGTGCAATTTTGCATTTTTATTTGTTAAGGACTAAATTACAAAGTAGTCAAAAGTCTAGAGGTAAATTTGTAATTTAGCCAAAATGAATGTTTTAGGCTAAATTGAATTGAATGAAAGTTTGAATAAGTTTATTTGATATAATATAGATCAAGATAAGCCGAGATCGAGTTTAGATTGGGGAAAAGGAAAGATCGACGAATAACTGATAATTTTATCCGAGTTCATACGTGGTAAGTTCGTATAAGTAGAATCAAACTTTTCTATACTTGTAATTGTTGAATTGAATGTATTTAATTGAAATACTTGAAATATGAATCCCTTAATGATATATTGTATTTGTTACTGGGCCCCGTTTGAACTATGTGAATTCATTGGATACGAGTGACGTGTTACTGGAATTACCCTAATAGTCGAGCTCCTGCATTTGTTGCAGACTCACGATACCTCGTAAGAGCTTACTGTTCAGCTCATTGGAGCTTACTGATTTAGCTTGAATGAGCTTACTGTTCAACTCAATAGAGCTTACTGTTTATCAGCACATGAAGAGCTTATCGACCATGACTCGAAAGAGCATGTATGATGATGAATTGACGGATTACTGACATTATTCACTCGACTATCCTTTGAGATTCTAATAGGTTCAAGAGCTTAAATAATGTTATATTGATGAGATACAGTTTATAAATTTTATTAATGATATATATGGTATATGAATCTAGAATGATGAAGCCTTGTATTAATGGATGATTTCATATATGATTACAATGACTAACATTGGATGAATATTTGTGATTAGGTGTTGGTTAATTGAATTGGTTGCATATTTGTATTACTTTGATTATGTATAAATGGTAAGTTTAATTCTAAGTTATACGGGCTTACTAAGCTTAGAAGGTTACTCTATATCAGTTTTTATGTCTTATAGAGGTTCGTTAGCTTGCTCGTTTTGGACAAGTCAGAGTTGCACATCACACTATCCAATTTCCAATTGGTATTTTGAACTTGTGAACTTATGTAAATATGGCATGTATAGGCTAGCTTGATAGTAGTAGGTTATGTAATGCTCTGACGACCAAAACCGTCGCCAGAGTCGAGTTTGAGATGTTACTAAACTTAATTCATTGATTAAACAGCTCAAACAATTTATTTTAAAAATTTTCAAACAAGTTTACTAACTGTGTCACAGTCGCTTAAAAATTCATATCTTGAGTTTCGAAACTCAAAATTAAGATCCGTAATTTTTTCATGAAACTAGACTCATATATCTATCTACTACTTTTTTTCTAGAATTTTTTGTTGGGCCAATTAGTACAGTTTATTAGTTAAACTCTCCCTTATTCCAGGGTTTGACTGCTCTGACCCCTGTGTATTACGAATCAGATATCTCTCTGTACAGAGTTTTAATGATTATATTGTTTATTTCTCCTAAAACTAAACTAAATAAGGAATCTTTACATATAAAGCATGACTTCTAATTATGTTTTTACAATTTATGGTAAAATTTTAAATTCAGAACAGGGGATTCAGAGACCACTCTGACCCTGTTCCACCAAAACTTAAATATCTAATAAAATATAACTCATATACCTGTGTCATTCCATCCATATGAAAGTAGACTTATTAAGCTTTGTTTTCATAACTTATTTATCATTTAATTCCATTTCTACTATTTTTAGTGATTTTTATAGCTAATCATTTACATACCCTTTTCTTACCAAATCATAACCATATCTTAAGATCATTTATACAAAGTGAGTATATTGTTATACATGCCACTCTAAAAATATACAAGCCATTTTACCAATTTGGGTCTTCGGATAGTGTGAACGAGCCTTCGACCTATCCCGATTCTCAAGCCGGCTTGTCAAAACTACAATGAATGAAAAGGAGGGAGTAAGCATAAATGCTTAGTAAGTTCACATGCTAATAATAAGTAACATGATCATGCAATCCAACATAAACATCATTAAGACACTCATAACATAAGAATACTTACTATCTTACCACAATTTTGTCTCACCGAGTTATCAACCAAGTATTAAACTCATACCTATCCATTTTCACTTCTTCAACACATTCATCATCGAATCACTTTCATTTTAAGTATTCTCCATATTCTCTTACAATTCTCTCGTTGAACACATCGGAATATAATTTCGGATACGCGGATAGTGTGCACGTAAGTGCTATACTCATAAATGAACAAGCTCAATAGCTTTTGAAATCTATGTAGCCAAGCTACTGTGTAACCCGCCCATAAACGAACTGGGACTCAACTCAACGAGCTCGGGTGTTCGCATCCATAAGTGAACTCAGACTTAACTCAACGAGCTCAGATGCCTAGTTACAACTCACGAACTCGAGCTCAACTCAACAAGTTTGGAACACAAATATCCTAGTGACATGTCACTTGTACCCTAATCTATTCCCAAGGTTCAAACGGGATTCTTCTCAATTACACATTTTAATCATCTTCTTCGAAATATAGAAACTGATAATTGCTAGCATCTCATACTTATCGAGTTGTTCACACAATTTGCATATTACCAAATACTAATTCACAAAGCATAATATTTCATGATAATAAGTATAATATCATATAATTATCATTAAATCACTTAAAATAAAATTTATGTTACCTTATTTACACATGGACTTAACTCGATACACAATATTAGTAATCGAGCCTGTTCCTCGTAAACTTTGTTTTTCCCTCGATCACGACTTAAATCTTGTTTCTCTTGATCTATAATACCAATTTAATTTATTTAATACATACATTCATCAAAATAGCCCCTAGTACGAACTTTGGCAAAATTACCATTTTGCCCCTAAATTTTCACATATTTGCACTTTTTCCCCAAGGCTCGTAAATTAAATCTCATCCTATTTTCTTATGTTTTATGACATGCTGATCATTTTTCCCTTCTATGGAAACATCAAATTCACACTCTAACATGTAGTTATGAATATTAGGTATTTTTACTGATTAAGTCCTTTTACTCGTTTTCACTTAAAACCGAGTAGCACAAGTTGTCTAACATAATTTAAAACCACATATGCCATCATAAAACACCAAAATACAAAAATTTCACCTATGGGTATTTTTCCAAATATGAACCCTAGGTTGACTTATTGCTAGCATAAGCTAAATCAAGCTATCGAGATCCAAAAACATAAAAATCATTAAAAACGAGGCTTGAAATCACTTACTATGAAGCTTGGAAGTTGAAGAAACCCTAGCTATGGAGAGAGGTAAGGTTCGGTCAAGTCTTGATGAAGATGAACACATTTTGGCCTTAATTTCCCTTTTAATTAATTTTAATTACAAAATGACTAAAATACCCTTAATACCTTTCTTTGAAAATTTTCATGTACAAGCCCATTTTTGTCCAAAATTTTAGAAATTGGTCAAATTGCTAGTTAAGACCTCCTCATTAATATTCCAAAGTAATTTCATACTAAAAACTTCTAAAATACAAGTTTTGCAAATTATTCGATTTAGTCCCTAATCTCAACTTAAGCACTTTATGCTTAGAATTTCGTCACGAAATTTTCACACAATCATGTAATCATATCATAAACCTCAAAATAATTATAAAATAATTATTTCTATCTCAGATTTGTGGTCACGAAACCACTATTCTGATTATGCCCTAATTCGGGATATTACAACTCTCCCCCCTTTAAGGATTTTCGTCCTCGAAAATCTTACCGGTAAACAGGTGTGGGTATTGATTTCTCATGGTTTCCTCAGGTTCCCATGTAGTCTTTTGCTACAATACATTCACGAGAGCGACACTTTTATTTCTTAGTTGCTTGACCTCTCGAGCTAAAATCTTAATCGGTTCTTCTTCGTAAGTCATATCCGGTCGTAACTCAATTTCTGTCGGTGAAATTATATGTGAAGGATTTGAATGATACCGACGTAGCATAGATACATGGAACACATCATGCATCTTCTGTAATTCAGATGGCAATGCTAACCGATAAGCTACTGGTCCAACTTTTTCAATTATTTCATACGGTCCGATAAAACGCGGACTAAACTTGCCCTTCCGTCTAAATCTAAGAACTTTCTTCCATGGAGACACTTTTAAAAATACCTTATCACCAACTTGAAACTCGATTTCCTTTCGTTTCAAATCCGCATAAGATTTCTATCTATCTGAAGCAGCTTTCAAACAATTTCGAATCACTTTCACTTTTTCTTCGGTTTCTTTTATTAGATCAACTCCATAAATCTAATTTTCCTTGAGTTCAGTCCAATACAATGGCGTCCGACATTTACGACCATACAATGCTACATAAGGTGCCATCTTCCAACTCGTCTGATAACTATTTTTATAAGTAAATTCTACTAACGGTAAGTACCTTTCCCAACTACCTTGAAATTCCAATACACAACATTTGAACATGTCTTCAAGAATTTGAATCACTTTCTCTGACTGTCCATCAGTTTGTGGATGAAAGGCAGTACTGAAATTTAACTTCGTACCTAATGCCTCTTGCAGCTTTTGCCAAAACCATGAAGTAAATCTCGGATCACTATCCGAAATGATTGAAAAAGGTATTACGTGAAGTCTAACAATCTCACTGATATACAATTCAACCAACTTATTAAGAGAATAATCCATACGCACCGGAATAAAATGAGCCGATTTAGTCAGTCTGACAACTATTACCCAATTGGCATCTTTCTTCCCCGAAGTTAACGACAACCCTGATACAAAATCCATAGTAATCTTGTAACACCCCGAACCCGAGACCATTGCCGGTGTCGGACACGAGGGGTTAACAAGCCAAGTTCACATGGTTTGCCCACCAATTTGACATTTCCAGTCAGGCTGGAAGACTGCATCACCGTCGCCTTAAAAATCATATCTCGAGTTTCAAAACTCAGAAACTGGTTTCGTAAATTTTCCCTGAATTTAGACTCATATATCCATCCATGGATTTATTTCTAGAATTTTGGATGGGCCAATTGGTACAGTTTATTAGTTAAAGTCACCCATGTTACAGGGATCGACTGCTCTGACCTTCGCGCGGTATAACTTTAATATCTCTCTGTACAGGGCTTTAATGCTGGTGTCGTTTGTTTCTAATGAAACTAGACTCAAAATGGAATCTGTACATATAAGGTATGTCGCCTAATTCTTTCTGGATAATTTATAGTAAATTTTTTAAAGTTGCGACAGGGAACCCAGAAACCGTTCTGGCCCTGTCTCACAATAGCATTAATATCTCTTAACATGTAACTCCTATGACCATTTCGTTTCTTCCATATGAAAATAGACTCATCAAGGTTCATTTACATAGCTTATTCACTATTTAATTCCTTTTCTACGAATTTTGGTGATTTTTCACATTCACGTCACTGCAGCTGGCAGCATCTGTTTCTAAGGTAGGTCTTACCTATTTGGTAGTCTCCATGAACCAACTAGTCTTTGCCATACATAGGTTCATATATGATCATTTTAACCATGCCAATGGCTGATCATATGACCAACATTCCCATTTCCAAGCCATAGCCACATCATGACACCAAATATATACATACAAACCACAATTATTCTAAGTTCATGTTCCTTTTCGAGCCATTTTCGCATGGCCGTACATACTTACATCACCACATATTTAACAAACAAGGGTAGTCCTATACATGCCATTTCAAGTTCAACCAAGAATTTATACCAAAATGGGGGCTTGATAGTGTGGATGACTTGACTTCAACGATCCCGAATCCGATTGCTATCGGCGAAATCTAGAAAACCGAGAGCCAAAGCGGCGGAGTAAGCATTTTTATGCTTAGTAAGTCTCAAGGAATATAATCAACTCTAATTACAGCAATACATTCACATAGTTAAATGCATCATTTCATTAATGCGCATTCACATAATCATACTTACTTTACCATCTCAACTCTTATGTTCATACACAAATAACGGCTTCATTAAGGCCGATAACTCGCTCCATCATAGGAGCGGATATTCATCGCTCTTACTCCTAGCGCAAAGCACACACCGCACTTACCTTATCATTGGGAAATTTCACAAGTGCATTAGCTGAAATTTTCCAGCAAGCTCATAATTTTCAAATCACATACCTTCGGAGTTTATCCGGATGTCGGTACTCGTTCAATCGCCTTGGGACATAGCCCGGTTATGGTAACCCGCACCAAGGCCAGCGGGACTTTACCGGATATCACGATTTGCACAAATGCCTTGGTCTTAGCCGGATTTAACAACTTGCACGAATGCCTTGGGTCTTAGCCGGATATAGCTACTAGCACAATTGCCTTGGTCTTAACCGGATATAAATTTCAGCATAATTGTCTTGAGGCTTAGCCGGATATCATTCAATTTCTCATGCACACATACATCAATAATCATTGGACATACATATTTCATTTTCGTTACTAAGGCTCAAACACAATTATAATCATTAGCATATTCGCCGGGACTTAGCCGGGTGGAATTCAAATACTCATACACACATGATCAATAATCATACACATCCATGTTTCATCTTACATAATTCAAGTAAGATCACTTCTTGAGGACTTACCTCGGATGTTGTCGAAGCGGCTTTTTCGGCTATTCGATCACCTTTTCCTTCCCTTGTCCAATTGTGGCCCTCTTAGCTCTTGAGCTAATTCAAACAAATTCAATTTATTAAAACCTCATTGTGCTTGCTTATGGCGAATATGACAAGGATTTTAAATGGTCATATGGCCACTCTTTAGCTTGAATACACAATGGTCATGCACATTTTATACTACATCAAGCAATTCAATATAATTTATTTGAGCATCAAGGAAATGCTAAGGCCTTCAATAGGCTACCCAAGGCGAATATTCATGTACATGTTGAGGCCAATTATGCACTTAATACCTCACAAAAACAGCATGCATTTTACTAGTTAATGCTTTGCATATTGTGGCTCAAAACTTATAATATAGCATCAAGCACTTATATGTGTGCTAGGCAATTGTGCTTGAAATTTCACAATTATTCTTCAACATCTTCTTCTTTAAACCAACTTATTCATCACTTACTTCATAGCCAAAACATCATGTGCAAACATATATATACAATATGAGCATGGCGAATTTTCAAGGTGTCCATAGCCATCCAAAATACAAATTTTAACTAACATGCAAGAAGCATGAACCATGCTCATGAATGGCGAATATGACAATCATGCTCCTTTTCAACTTCAATCATGATAAATCAAAAAAGAAGGCTCAAAATCTTGCTCAAGAGTAGACAATCCATCATTGCATGCATCATCATCAAGCTTCACACTTAGCATGCAATGGCTTTATCACCATAATAACTTTGGCCAAATACCATTTCCATGGCTTAACAAAGATTTGAGCCATGGCTAACATGCACATCAAGTTAGCAACCAAAACATGCATGAAACTCCTAACACAACCTCATACATACCTTAATCTTGATGCAAACTTGGCCAAATCTCCTTCTAGATCTCTTCCAAACCAAGCATGAAGCAAAAATCCTCCTTCTTCCTTAGTTTTGGCTCGAAGAAAGGATGAACAAAAATTTTTTTCTTTCCTTCTCTACAACTCACGGCAATGGGGGATTACCACACTCACACACATTTTTTTCATTTTTTTTATCACCCATACACCTTTGTTTATTATTTCACCCTAATGCACCAACAAAACATGTTTCATGACATGTTTAGCCCATCCTCCTTGTCATGGCCGCCACCACCTATAAAGGGGAATTTGACATGCAAGTCCATTATTTTGCATGCATGCTTTAATTAGTCATCACACATTTCCTATCATACTTTCAAAGTTCATTACTAAGTCCTTTCTTGTGGAATTCACCCTTATAACACTAAATCAATCATCATAAAATGTCATACATGAGCACACACATATTATAGGCATCGAATAAATTTTAATTATTTTTATGCCTCGGTTTTGTGGTCCCGAGACCACCTTCCGACTAGGGTCAATTTTGGGCTGTCACAACTCTCCCCACTTAAGAAATTTTCGTCCCCGAAAATCTTACCGTAAATAGGTTTGGATATCGCTCTTTCATAGAGTTCTCGGTCTCCCAAGTAGCTTCTTCTATCCGTGCTTGAGCCATAACACTTTTACTAGCGGAACCGCTTGTTTCACAACTCTTTCACTTCTCGTGATAGGATACGAATCGGTTCTTCCTCATAACTCATATTAGCTTGAATTTCAATTTCGATGGACTAATCACGTGCGATGGATCGGATCTATAGCGTCAAGCATCGAAGCGTGAAAGACATCGTGAACCTTTTCGAGTTCGGGGCAAAATCAAGCGATATGCCCTTTGGATCGACTCTTCGGATATCTCATATGGCCCAACGAACCTCGGGCTCAACTTGCCCTTACGGTAGAATCGAGTATCTTTTTCCAAGCGATACCTTGAGAAACACTTTATCACCCACGATACTCGATATCCTTACGCTTCAGATCCGCGTCACGACTTACGGCGATTGGAGGTTATCTTGGACTTTCACGGATTACTTTCACTTCTGTTCAGCATCCCTAATCAAATCCACCGAAAATCTTGCTTTCACCGAGCTTAGTCCAAAACAATGGTGTACGGCATTTACGACCGTACAAGGCCTCGTAGGGTGCCATCTTAATACTTGATTGAAAGTTGTTGTTGTAGCGAATTCAATCAACGGCAAATACCGTTCCCATGAACCACTAAACTCGAGGACGCAACATCTTAACATATCCTCAAGTATCTGAATTATCCGCTCGGATTGACCATCGGTTTGGGGGTGAAAAGCGGTCTTGAAATGCAACTTGGTACCCAAAGCTTCTTGCAACTTTTTCCAAAATCGCGAGGTAAATCTCGGATCTCTATCAAACCACGATGGAAATAGGCACCCATGTAATCTCACAATCGAGAAAGCGTACAATTCCGCTAATTTGTCCATTGAAAAATCCGTGCGACGGGGACAAAGTGGGCCGACTTAGTCAATCGATCTACCACGACCCAAACCGCATCCTTCTTACTTGCGACAATGGCGGTCCGGATACAAAGTCCATTGTGACTCGATCCCATTTCCACTCGGGTATCGTGATTGGTGAAGTAATCTCGAAGGCACCGATGTTCCGCTTTCACTTGTTGACATATTAAACATCTTGAAACAAAGTCGGAGATGTCTCGCTTCATACCATGCCACCAAAACCGAGCGTTTCAAATTATTGTACATCTTCGTACTCCCGGGTGGATTGCCATTCGGCTACAATGGGCTTCATTGAATTATCGAAATGAGTTCGAATTCTTTGGGACACACCAAGCGACTTTTGAACCTCAAACAATCGTCATCGTCGATTTGAAACTCCGAGTCCTTGTTGAACACACGCAGCCCGTTTTGCAACCAACTCGTCATCGACTTTACGAGCTTCTCGAATTTGGTGTGTCAATAATGGTTTGGCTTTCAATTCAGCCACTAACACCTTTGTCGGATTGGACGGACAAGTGCACATTCATCGCTCGTAAAGTGAATAACGATTTACGACTCAAGGCATCCGCAACCATATTCGCCTTTCGGGTGATAGTCAATGATCAGCTCATAATCCTTTAACACTCGAGCCAAGCGTCTTTGTCATGATTTAAGTCTCTTTGGGTCATCAAATATTTGAGACTTTTGTGATCCGAGTATACATGGCACCTTTCACCAAATAAGTAATGTCGCCAAATCTTTAAGGCGAATACGATGGCGGCCAACTCGAGATCATGAGTCGGATAATTTTTCTCATGTGGCTTTAATTGCCTCGGCGCGCAGGCCACAACTCGACCTTCTTGCATTAATCGCAACCTAACCCAAGTAGAGGCGTCGCTATAGATGACAAACTCCTTGGGACTCGGGTTGTACTAGAATTGGGGCTTCAGTCAAATAAGTTTTCAGTTGATCGAAACTTTTTTGGCATTTCTCCGTCCATTCGAACTTAACGTCCTTTTGGAGTAGCTTCGTCATCGGCGTGGCTATCGTTGAGAAGCCTTTTACAAATCGTCGGTAATAACCTAAGCAAGCCCCAAAAGCTCGAACCTCGATAATATTTCTCGGAGGCTTCCAATTAAGTATGGCTGAAATTTTATTGGGTCGACTCGAATACCGATCTGAGATACCACATGACCTAAGAAGCTAACCCTCTTAACGAACTCACACTTGCTGAACTTAGCATATAATTGCTTGTCCGTAAAATTTGCAGCACTAACCGCGGTGTTCAAAGATGTTCGGTCTCATTTCTTGAATAGACCAAGATGTCATCAATGAACACGACTACGAATCGATCCAAATATGGTCTAAAGATCCGATTCATTAAATCCATAAATACCATGAGGGCATTAGTGAGCCCAAGCGGCATCACTAGGAACTCATAGTGACCATATCTCGTTCGAAGGCGGTCTTGGGCGCGTCTGAATCTCGGATTCGCAATTGATAGTAGCCGATCTCAAATCTATTTTCGAGAACACCGAGGCTCCCTTGAGTTGATCGAACAAGTCGTCAATACGTGGCAGCGGATATTTGTTCTTTATCGTCGCTTTATTAAGGCGACGATAGTCGATGCTGCAACCGCATGGTTCCATCCTTCTTTTCACGAACAACAACTGGCGCACCCTAAGGCGAAAAACTTCGGCGAGCAAAACCTCTATCCACCAATTCTTGCAATCGAGCTTCCAACTCCTTTAATTCGTTGGTGCCATACGATATGGAGCTATCGAAATTGGAGTGGTACCAGTACCAATTCGATGCCAAATTCTATTTCCGAGCGGTGGTAAACCCGGCAATTCTTGAGGAAAACATCCGGTATTCACAAACCACGGACGCAGATTCGGGTTTCTTTTTCGATTCCTTGTCATCGAGCACGTCGCCTGTGTACGCTTCGCACTCTTTTCTTACATATTTTCGGGCCAACATTGCGATATTACGGTGGCAACCCCTTTAAGTCCGTAGACTTAACCCGAATTATCTCGTTATTCGCGCACCTCAAATCGATAGTCTTGCTTTTTCAATTTACGACCGCATCATGCATGGTCAACCCATCCAAACCAAGAATAACGTCGAATTCATCAAGCGGCAAAAGCATCAAGTCCGCGGAAACAAGAACCTCGGAACACTAGGAGACTTTTCTTGCACACTTTGTTGACAAGCACGTAATGACCCGAGGGTTTGACACCGAATTACAAACTCGATGAGACTCAATAGGCAAAGTCTTCTTTGGATGCTAAGGTTTCACATATATAAGATTGAGTAGAACCGGGGTCAATCAACGCAATCACTTTAGTATTGAAAAGGGTGAAAGCACCAGTAATGACATCGGAGAGGCAGCATCCTCGCGTCTTGGCGTATGGCATAAGTCCTCGCAGGAGCACGAGCCTCGGATCGATGGTAGCATCTCTAGATCCTCTCGACCGCCAACGACATTGCCCATATTTCTAGGTGGCCTACCTCGGCGATGGTAGCACCGAGTTTCCACTCGACTCACATTCATTCAAGCTTCCTCGGGCAATCCTTCCTAAAGTGGTCGGCCGATCCACACTTATAGCGAGGAGTGATCACGAAACCAACAGCTTCCCGAATGCCATTTGCCACAATGTTGACACTCCGCCCTCTCTCGGCGATCATTTCCACCATCTGGCGATCGAAGTGACTCGTGTGGTCACAGGGGTCGATCGCGTCCTCGTCTAGAAAAGCCCAAAGCGCCTCTAGACCGGTTCACATCATCTCGAAATCTCTTGATTGCTGTTGAAGAGACTTTCCGAGGACCTCTTCGAATTCTCCGGTTCCCACATCACTTTTGTTTCTCCTTTCTAAGCTCTTCGACTTTACAAGCTCGCTCAACAAGTACTACGATCTCTCGTATTTCGAGAATGCCAACGAACATCCTTATATCATCATTCAGCCCATCCTCGAAGCATTTACACATAATAGCTTGGACGAAATGCATTCTCGCGTGTATCGGCTAAGCCTCACAAATTTTCGTTCATAGTCGGTAACCGACATAGAACCTTGCTTAAGATCAAGAAATTCCCAAGTCACTTGCTCTCTAGGTACCACGAAGTCGAGTACTCCACCAATAGTAGGTGGAATCACGTAGCAAGGAGATGGTACACTTTAAGCATTCATCGGTGTACAAGATAGCTCATCGAGCACCGGATAGTGTTGTCCAACCGAAATTCAGCTCGTTCGGCATCATCATCATCCGTAGCTTTAAATTCAGTGGCCCCATGTTTTGAATCCTATCGATTGGGGCTTACTTGACCTTATTTGGTCGATTCTCGGAGGTATTGTAGGTCTTGGGGTTGCATTTGTCGGGAATGGAGGTTGTGGGACGGTAGTGTTAGTTCGAATGTATTGATTAAACCATTCGTTCATCACACTATAAAAGGCTTGCCTAGCCTCATCATTCGGATTGCTGGCCATAGGTTGAGAGTCCGCCGGCGCTGTCCCTTGTCGGGAGCAGCGCCACACTCTCCACATCATCAGCTATTGCTCGGTTGGGATCGGGACCCATTGCTATAAACAAACTCAAAGTCAAATTGTCGAAATCACCACACTATCGATTCATCATTTAATGGCATGTATAGCTAGACCCCAAACACCTCACGGTAGTCCTAGAATCGACTAAACCGTGGCTCGATACCATAAAATTGTAACACCCGAACCCGAGACCATTGCCGGTGTCGGACACGAGGGTTAACAAGCCAAGTTCACATGGTTTGCCCACCAATTTGACATTTCAGTCAGGCTGGAAGACTGCATCACTGTCGCCTTAAAATCATATCTCGAGTTTCAAAACTCGGAAACTGGTTTCGTAAATTTTCCCTGAATTTAGACTCATATATCCATCCATGGATTTATTTCTAGAATTTTTGGATGGGCCAATTGGTACATTTTATTAGTTAAAGTCACCCATGTTACAGGGATCGACTGCTCTGACCTTCGCGCGGTATAACTTGAATATCTCTCTGTACAGGGCTTTAATGCTGGTGTCGTTTGTTTCTAATGAAACTAGACTCAAAATGGAATCTGTAAATATAAGGTATGTCTCCTAATTCTTTCTGGATAATTTATAGTAAATTTTTAAAGTTGCGACAGGGAACCCAGAAACCGTTCTGGCCCTGTCTCACAATAGCTTTAATATCTCTTAACATGTAACTCCTATGACCATTTCGTTTCTTCCATATGAAAATAGACTCATCAAGGTTCATTTACATAGCTTATTCACTATTTAATTCCTTTTCTACAAATTTTGGTGATTTTTCACATTCACGTCACTGCAGTTGGCAGCATCTGTTTTTAAGGTAGGTCTTACCTATTTGGTAGTCTCCATGAACCAACTAGTCTTTGCCATACATAGGTTCATATATGATCATTTTAACCATGCCAATGGCTGATCATATGACCAACATTCCCATTTCCAAGCCATAGCCACATCATGACACCAAATATATACATACAAACCACAATTATTCTAAGTTCATGTTCCTTTTGAGCCATTTTCGCATGGCCGTACATACTTACATCACCACATATTTAACAAACAAGGGGTAGTCCTATACATGCCATTTCAAGTTCAACCAAGAATTTATACCAAAATGGGGGCTTGATAGTGTGGATGACTTGACTTCAACGATCCCAAATCCGATTGCTATCGGCGAAATCTAAGCCGAGAGCCAAAGCGGCGGAGTAAGCATTTTATGCTTAGTAAGTCTCAAGGAATATAATCAACTCTAATTACAGCAATACATTCACATAGTTAAATGCATCATTTCATTAATGCGCATTCACATAATCATACTTACTTTACCATCCCAACTCTTATGTTCATACACAAATAACGGCTTCATTAAGGCCGATAACTCGCTCCATCATAGGAGCGGATATTCATCGCTCTTACTCCTAGCGCGCAAAGCACACACCGCACTTACCTTATCATTGGGAAATTTCACAAGTGCATTAGCTGAAATTTTCCAGCAAGCTCATAATTTTCAAATCACATACCTTCGGAGTTTATCCGGATGTCGGTACTCGTTCAATCGCCTTGGGACATAGCCGGTTATGGTAACCCGCACCAAGGCCAACGGGACTTTACCGGATATCACGATTTGCACAAATGCCTTGGTCTTAGCCGGATTTAACAACTTGCACGAATGCCTTGGTCTTAGCCGGATATAGCTACTAGCACAATTGCCTTGGTCTTAACCGGATATAAATTTCAGCATAATTGTCTTGGGCTTAGCAGGATATCATTCAATTTCTCATGCACACATACATCAATAATCATTGGACATACATATTTCATTTTCGTTACTAAGGCTCAAACACAATTATAATCATTAGCATATTCGCCGGGACTTAGCCGGGTGGAATTCAAATACTCATACACACATGATCAATAATCATACACATCCATGTTTCATCTTACATAATTCAAGTAAGATCACTTCTTGAGGACTTACCTCGGATGTTGTCGAGCGGCTTTTTCGGCTATTCGATCACCTTTTCCTTCCCTTGTCCAATTGTGGCCCTCTTAGCTCTTGAGCTAATTCAAACAAATTCAATTTATTAAAACCTCATTGTGCTTGCTTATGGCCGAATATGACAAGGATTTTAAATGGTCATATGGCCACTCTTTAGCTTGAATACACAATGGTCATGCACATTTTATACTACATCAAGCAATTCAATATAATTTATTTGAGCATCAAGGAAATGCTAAGGCCTTCAATAGGCTACCCAAGGCGAATATTCATGTACATGTTGAGGCCAATTATGCACTTAATACCTCACAAAAACAGCATGCATTTTACTAGTTAATGCTTTGCATATTGTGGCTCAAAACTTATAATATAGCATCAAGCACTTATATGTGTGCTAGGTAGAATTGTGCTTGAAATTTCACAATTATTCTTCAACATCTTCTTCTTTAAACCAACTTATTCATCACTTACTTCATAGCCAAAACATCATGTGCAAACATATATATACAATATGAGCATGGCGAATTTTCAAGGTGTCCATAGCCATCCAAAATACAAATTTTAACTAACATGCAAGAAGCATGAACCATGCTCATGAATGGCGAATATGACAATCATGCTCCTTTTCAACTTCAATCATGATAAATCAAAAGAAGGCTCAAAATCTTGCTCAAGAGTAGACAATCCATCATTGCATGCATCATCATCAAGCTTCACACTTAGCATGCAATGGCTTTATCACCATAACAACTTTGGCCAAATACCATTTCCATGGCTTAACAAAGATTTGAGCCATGGCTAACATGCACATCAAGTTAGCAACCAAAACATGCATGAAACTCCTAACACAACCTCATACATACCTTAATCTTGATGCAAACTTGGCCAAATCTCCTTCTAGATCTCTTCCAAACCAAGCATGAAGCAAAAATCCTCCTTCTTCCTTAGTTTTGGCTCAAAGAAAGGATGAACAAAATTTTTTCTTTCCTTCTCTACAACTCACGGCAATGGGGGATTACCACACTCACACACATTTTTTTCATTTTTTTTATCACCCATACACCTTTGTTTATTATTTCACCCTAATGCACCAACAAAACATGTTTCATGACATGTTTAGCCCATCCTCCTTGTCATGGCCGGCCACCACCTATAAAAGGGGAATTTGACATGCAAGTCCATTATTTTGCATGCATGCTTTAATTAGTCATCACACATTTCCCTATCATACTTTCAAAGTTCATTACTAAGTCCTTTCTTGTGGAATTCACCCTTATAACACTAAATCAATCATCATAAAATGTCATACATGAGCACACACATATTATAGGCATCAAAATAAATTTTTAATTATTTTTATGCCTCGGTTTTGTGGTCCCGAGACCACCTTCCGACTAGGGTCAATTTTGGGCTGTCACAAATCTGATCCTACTTCCATTCAGGAACCATGATAGGCTGGAGTAGTCCCGAAGGTACTTGGTGTTCAGCTTTCACTTGTTGACAAATTAAGCACTTTGATACAAACTCGGAGATAACTCTTTTCAATCCACTCCACCAATACATTTTCTTCAAGTCATTATACATTTTCGTATTCCCCGGATGAACTGCCAAACAACTATTATGTGCTTCATGCAAAATCTTTTGAATCAACTCATCATTTTTCGGTACACAAATCCAATTTTTAAACATCAAGCAACCATCAAAACCGATTCTGAAATCTGACCTTGTATCAATCTCACATTGTTTTCTTTTGGCTTGCAAATCTTCATCGCTTTTTTGAGCTTCACAAATCTCTTATAAAAACATCGGTCTTGCTCTTAACTCTGCTAAAATCGAACCATCATCTGATGCCTTTAACTGAGTATTCATAGCTCTCAAAGTAAATAGCAACTTTCTGCTCAAAGCATCAACAACCATATTCGCTTTTCCCGGATGGTAGTCAATAACAAGCTCGTAATCTTTCAATAACTCTAACCATCTTCGCTGTCTCAAATTCAAGTCTTTTTGTGACATCAAGTACTTAAGACTTTTGTGGTCGGTATATACTTGGCACTTTTCACCATACAGATAATGTCGCCAAATCTTCAGAGCAAACACTATAGCAGCCAATTCTAAATCATGAGTCAGATAATTCCTTTCGTGAGATTTTAACTGCCTCGAAGCATAAGCCACCACTTTTCCTTCTTGTATAAGTACACATCCTAAGCCATTATGAGAGCATCACTATACACCACAAATTCTTTACCTGATTCGGGTTGTACCAACACTGGTGCTTCAGTTAATAACTTTTTCAATTCTTCAAAACTCTTTTGACATTCTTCCGTCCACTCAAATTTAACATCCTTTCGGAGTAGTCTAGTCATAGGAGCAGTAATTATAGAAAATCCATTTACAAACCCCCGATAATACCCAGCTAGCCCTAAGAAACTTCTAACTTCGGTTACATTTTTCAGTGGTTTCCAATCAACAATGGCCAAAATTTTACTAGGATCAACCCGTATACCATCACCTGAAACAATGTGACCCAAAAATCCAACTTCCCGAAAGCAAAATTCACTTTTACTAAACTTGGCATATAACTGCTTATTTCTCAAAGTTTGCAAAACTATCTTCAAGTGTTCAGCATGCGTTGTCTCATCTTTCGAATAAATTAAGATGTCATCTATAAATACCAAAACAAATTTGTCTAAGTATGGTCGAAATATGCGATTCATCAAATCCATAAACACAGCAGGAGCATTTGTTAACCCAAATGGCATAACTAAAAATTCATAATGACCGTACCTTGTTCTAAAAATAGTTTTAGGCACATCCGACTCTTTTACTCGCAGCTGGTAGTACCCAGATCTCAAGTCAATCTTTGAAAAGCATGTCACTCCTTTCAGCTGATCAAACAAATCATCAATTCTCGGCAACAAATACTTGTTCTTGATTGTCACCTTGTTTAATTGCCGATAGTCAACACACAATCTCATAGAACCATCCTTTTGTTTTTTTACAAATAACACGGGAGCACCCCAAGGTGAAAAACTCGGTCTCACAAAGCTTTTGTAAGTCAACTCTTGCAATTGCGACTTTAATTGTTTCAACTCTGCTAGTGCCATTCTATACGGAGTAATCGAGATCAGAGTTGCCCCCGGTATCAACTCAATACCAAATTCTATTTCCCTGACTAGAGGCAAACCCGGCAACTCTTCTAGAAATACATCCGCGAACTCACACACAATCAGCACTGATTCAACTTTCTTTTCAATTTCTTTTGTATTAATTACATATGCCAAATAAGCTTCATAACCCTTCCTCAAATATCTCTGAGCCGACATCGGAGAAATCACACTAGATAATGCCTCTGATTTGCCTAGTTCAACCCGCAGAATTTTACCACTTTCACACTTTAATTCTATAACCTTTTCTTTGCAATTTACTAGAGCATTGTGCAATGTCAACCAACCCATACCCAAAATAACGTCGAATTCATCAAACGGCAACAACATCATGTCGGCCGGAAAGTAATGACCCCAAATCATTAAAGGGCATTTCTCGCATACTTTATCAACTATCACACATTTGCCTAATGGATTCGACACTCTGATCATAAATTCTGTGTACTCAATAGGTATATTCATACTAAACACCAATTTCATGCACACATATGAATGAGTAAAACCAGGATCAATCAAAGTAATAACATTAACATCATAAAGAGAAAATATACCAGTAATCACGTCGGGTGATGAAGCATCTTCACGTGCCTTTATGGCATAAGTTCTAGTTGGAGCCCTTGCTTCAGGTTTAGCTACTGAATCTCAGACTACATTCTTGCTGCTTGCTTCATTTCCAGCTTTTCTCGAATATCTTCCCCTCGAGTCTGCACCACTAGCTTTTACACTCTGAAATTTTTCCTTCTCAACTCTCTCTGGGCAGCCTTTAATAAAATGATCCGGAGAACCACACTGAAAACATTCATTCACTCTACATGGGCCAAAATGATTTCTGCCACACCTCTGGCACTCGGGCTTAACAAATCTCGAATTCCCCACACTAGCCACGAAAGTAGTCTAAGATTTAAGACCCACATTTTGCTTCTTAAAATTTCCATATGATTGTCCGACCGAAACCTTAGAACAAGGATTCATATTTCTAGATTTTCTAGATTGCTGTGAGAATGAACTGCTCGTCGATCTTTTATTCCAACTTCTAGTCTCAGCCTCTACTTTTTTCTTCTCTTTAAGTAGTTCTTCAGCCTTGCAAGCCCGACCAACAAGTACTACCATTTCTTTTAATTCAAGAATTCCAACAAATACTTTGATATCTTCATTGAGTCCGTCTTCAAATCGTCTACACATTTTAGCCTCTATAGGAACATATTCTCTAGCATACTTACTCAACTTGATGAACTCTCTTTTGTATTTAGTAACTGTCATGTTCCCCTACTTCAATTCAAGAAACTCTTTATGCTTTTGATCAACAAATCTTTCACTGATGTATTTCTTTCGAAATTCTTCTTGAAAGAATTCCCATGTTACTTTCTCTTTTGGTACTACTGAAATCAATGTCTTCCACCAATGATAGGCTAAATCCCTCAACAATGATATAGCACATTTTAAGCATTCCTCAGGTGTACAAGACAATTCATCAAATACCCGAATAGAATTCTCAAGCCAAAACTCTATTTTCTCGGCATCATCATCAACATTTGCCCTGAATTCTTCAGCCCCTTGCTTATGGATTCTGTCAACTGGAGTTCTGTGAAATTTCATCAGATCTACACCTTGAGGCATCGGGGGTACAGGTTGAGGAATCAGGGGAGGTGGGGGAGGTTGTGCATTCGGGTTCGTACGAACGAACTCAGTATACCATGCATTCATCATCTAGAGAAAGGCTTCCCGGGCCCCTTCTCCTCCTCCTTGATCAACAGTAGGAGTTGGGTTTTCAGTTGGCACCGCCCCTTTAGGTGGAGCTGGTGCATTACTCTCTACATCATCAGCCACAGCTAGATCGGGATCCATTTACTACAAAAAAAAAATTTACAAGGTCAAAAGTCGTCACACTATCACAATATATGTATATGGCATGTATAGCAAAACCCGTACATACAACACGTTAGTCTAAGAACCGACTAAACCTGCTCTGATACCACTAAAGGTAACGCCCTCAGGCCCGAAATCGTCGCCATAGTCGAGTTTGAGGTGTTACTAAACTTAATTCGTTGATTAAACAGCTCAAACAATTTATTTTAAAAATTTTCAAACAAGCTGACTAACTGCGTCACAGTCGCTTAAAAATTCATATCTCGAGTTTCGAAACTCGAAATTAAGATCCGTAAATCTTTCCTAAAACTAGACTCATATATATATCTACTAATTGTTTTCTATAATTTTTTGTTAGGCCAATTAGTACAGTTTATTAGTTAAAATCTCCCCTGTTTCAAGGTTTGACTGCTCTAACCCTTGTGTATTACAAATCAGATATCTCTCTGTAAAGAGTTTCAATCATTATGCCGTTTGTTTCTATTAAAACTAGACTAAATAAGGAATCCATACATATAAATAATGACTTATAATTATTTTGTTATAATTTATGGTAAATTTTTAAATTTAGAATAGGGGATTCAGAGACTACTCTGACCCTATTCCACCAAAACTTAAATATCTCATAAAATATAACTCATATACTTGTTTCGTTCCATCCATATGAAAATAGACTTACTATGTTTTGATTTCATAAATCATTTATCATTTAGTTCCATTTCTACTATTTTTAATGATTTTTCAAATTCACGTCACTGCTGCTGTCTGATTCTATTTTGTGACCAATTTTACCTTATCAAGGATTTTCATGGTTTAGTTAAGACATAAAGCATACATGTTATTATATATAAACTTGATTAGCCATTCCAATATCTAATCATTTACATACTCTTTTCTTACCAAATCATAACCATATCTTAAGATCATTTATACAAAGTGAGTATATTGCTATACTTGCCACTCTTAAAATATACAAGCCATTTTACCAATTTGGGTCATCGGATAGTGTGAACGAGTCTTCGACCTATCCCGATTCTCAAGCCGGCTTGTCAAGACTACATTGAATGAAAAGGAGGGAGTAAGCATAAATTCTTAGTAAGTTCACATGCAAATAATAAGTAACATGATCATGCAATCCAACATAAACATCATTAAGACACTCATAACATAAGAATACTTACTATCTTACCACAATTTTGTCTCACCAAGTTCTCAACCAAGGATTAAACTCATACCTGTCCATTTTCACTTCTTCAACACATTCATCATCGAATCACTTTCGTTTTAAGTATTCTCCATATTCTCTTACAATTCTCCCGTTGAACACATTGGAATATAATTTCGGATACGCGGATAGTGTGCACGTAAATGCTATACTCATAACTAAACAAGCTCAATAGATTTTGAAATCTATGTAGCCAAGCTACCATGTAAGCAGCCCATAAATGAACTCGGACTCAACTCAACGAGCTCGGGCGTTCGCATCCATAAGTGAACTCAGACTCAACTCAATGAGCTCGGATGCCTAGTTACATCTCACGAACTCGGACTCAACTCAACGAGTTCGGAACTCAAATATCCTAGTGACATGTCACTTGTCCCCTAATCTATTCCCAAGGTTCAAACGGGATTCTTCTCAATTACACATTTTAATCATCTTCTTTGATGAAACCGATAATTGCTAGCATCTCATACTTATTAAGTTGTTCACACAATTTGCATATTACCAAATACTAATTCACAAAGCATAGTATTTCATGATAATAAGTATAATGCCATATAAATATCATTAAATCACTTAAAATAAAAATTATGTTACCTTATTTACACATTCGAGCCTATTCCTCGTAAACTTTGTTTTTCCCTCGATCACGACTTGAATCTTGTTTCTCTTGATCTATAATACCAATTTAATTTATTTAATATATACATTCATCAAAACAGCCCCTAATATGAAATTTGACAAAATTACCGTTTTGCCCCTAAACTTCCACATATTTGCACTTTTGCCCTAAGGCTCGTAAATTAAACCTCATCCTATTTTCTTATGCTTTATGATATGCTGATCATTTTTCCCTTCTATGGAAACATCAAATTCACACTCTAACATGTAGTTATGAATATTAGGTATTTTTACTGATTAAGTCCTTTTACTCGTTTTCACTTAAAACCGAGTAGCACAAGTTGTCTAACATAATTTAAAACCACATATTCTATTATAAAACACCAAAATACACAAATTTCACCTATGGGTATTTTTCCAAATATGAACCCTAGGTTGACTTATTGCTAGCATAAGCTAAATCGAGCTACCGGGATTCCAAAAACATAAAAATCATTAAAAACGGGGCTTGAAATCACTTACTATGAAGCTTGGAAGTTGAAGAAACCCTAGATATGGAGAGAGGTAAGGTTTGGCCAAGGCTTGATGAAGATGAACACATTTTGGCCTTAATTTCTCTTTTAATTAATTTTAATTACAAAATGACTAAAATACCCTTAATACCTTTCTTTGAAAATTTTCATGTACAAGCCCATTTTTGTCCAACATTTTAGAAATTGGTAAAATTTCCATTTAATACCTTTTCATTAATATTCCAAAGTAATTTCATATTAAAAACTTCTAAAATACAAGTTTTGCAAATTATTCGATTTAGTCCCTAATCTCAACTTAAGCACTTTATGCATAGAATTTCGCCACGAAATTTTCACACAATCATGCACTCATATCATAAACCTCAAAATAATTATAAAATAATTATTTCTATCTCAGATTTGTGGTCACGAAACCACTATTCTGATTAGGCCCTAATTCGGGATATTACAAGTTATGTTTTGGTATCATGATTTGAGAATGAATTTGTATATAACTTAAGACATGTGATTTGGCTGACTTTTATTTTGATATCATGTTGTGATTGCATATATGTACCTAATGATGATATGTTTTGGTATGGTAATATTTGAATGAAATTTTGTAAATGAATTCTTCATATATAGATGTTAGATGAATGAATTGTATATGTGGATAAATAGATATTTGAATATGTAAATGGTATGTTTGGATATGGCTTATAATGTGTATTGAATTGGTTAATTTGGTTTCCAATTGAGTTGCATAAATGTTGTCAAATATGAATGTAAATGCTTATGTTTTAGGGTGGAAATTTTGGCTTTCCAAATGGCCTATTTTTGTCCACACGGGCAGAGACACTGGCGTGTGTCTCAACTATGTGTGACACACGGTCATGTTACACGGTCGTGTATCCCTTGGGGTACCCCACGAATTAAAGTCAGTATACCCTACAGGTTTGACACAGCCTAGACACACAGGCGTGTCAATTGGTCGTGTGTGGCACACAGGCTGGCACATGGGTGTGAGGTCTGCCGTGTGACCCAAGTCAATAGCCTCTCTAATTTTCACACAGCCTGGTACACGGGCGTGTCTTGTGGCCGTGTGGACAAGTCAGTATGTATGTCCTGTTTTGCCACGGCTTAGACACACGGGCGTGTTTAATGCCGTGTGAAGCACACGGCCTGTTCACACGGGTGTGGATATTTGAAACGTTGAAAATTTTATAAGTTTCTAAAATTTTTATATGTTATCAATTTAGTCCCAAATGCATGATTAAGGCTTTGTTTGATTGATTTAATTATATAACGAATGTGAATGAATGATATTTACTGAATTGTAATGTTATTTGATCAATTATCGTTCTAAACTGAGTTATAAGTCAGGTAATGCCTCTTAACCTATTTCGACAATAATTACAGGTTAGGGGTGTTACACTACTTGTAGTTATTTTAGACTCACACTGATACTTCAGAGCTCACTCGCTTAGGTTTTTTTCCCTTTCAAGTCATCCGTGAAGATAGGTGTCAGACTCAGCAAAACAAAGGTCTCTAAAGTTCCTCTTTCAATTTGTATTTTTAAATAAATATTTATAAAATTCTATAATATGTTTTCAGTTGGGTTTGTAATAATTTTTGTAAGGTCTATAGTATGAGTTTTGATTCTTGACTTGTAAAGTAGCAGGTTTTGGTTTCAAACTAAATTTATGATTCCATGCATGGGTTTTAATGATTGTCTATGGTTTTCATTCAAGCTGAAACTCCCAGAGTTTACTTGTGAATTTTGGTTTGAAGTTTCAGTTTTTACAAATTACTTCTTTGTTTTGGTTACAAAATTAGTACATAAAATGTGACCTCCAAAATCTAGTCAAAACTTCTAGGTCGTGTTTTGGGGTGTTACATTTAGTGGTATCAGAGTCAGGTTTGTAAAAACTCAGCCTGTTTTTTTTAATGTGTCTCCATGCACGAATTTAAAAGGGTTTTCAATAAAAACATACCACAGTTTTTTGAAGTTATGTTTATCAAACAAAGTGCCTGAGACTCCGGTGCTGGTCCATAGGAAACTCTGAAACTGTAAGATTAGGATTATAAGGGTTTAGATATTTATCTTTAAATTTTTTGTTGTGTAATTGTAGAGACCTTAATAATTTAGACTCAAGAGCTGCTATGGGATCTGATGGTCAACAAAATCGAGAATATCAGTCTAGTAGGACTCCATATGAGTCCGGTAGTAGTCATGGCTATAACAGCCACTTGTGGCAGTAATTATGAGGCTGGCGTTGACAAATTGACCCAATCTGTGTTGGGAGTTATAGAGAGGGTCTTCGAGACCATGTTGGAGAGGACTAAGGAGGTTAATGAAATTAAGTGAGCTGAGTGTGAGTGTAATGGTCATGGTAAAGCTAAAAATAAGAGATCTCCTAGTTCTTCAAGGTTGGAGCCATGTTCTACAAAGCGAGCCAGATTTTAGAAAAGTAATGTGAGTTGTTTTCGTAGTAGTTCAAATTTTCCTGTATATGGGTTTTGTAGTAAGCGCAATTTCGGTGAGTGTTGAAAAATGTTTGGAGTGTGTTTTAGGTGTTCGTCCATAGAGTATCGAATTAAGGATTGTCCTCGCCGACCACCTATTCAGAGGCAAGCCCTGAAAAAGACTCAAAATCGGGGAGCTGGAACCAACATCGAGACATCTATTGATATATGATACTTTTATGTGTGTTGTACTACTTTGGATATGGTTGTTTTTTTTATTGTTAGTGTGGTGTTTGTATGTTAGTATGTAAGATCCATAATTGTAAGGTTAGGTATTTTTTTGATAGTGCGTTTGACATTAAAGTTCCCAGCGGAAGCGTGGTAGCAAATTGTGCGAGTTAGCAACTATTAGGTAAAGGGAAATTTCAAGGACGAAATTTCTTTAAGGAGAGGTGAGTTGTAACTCCCCTGAAATTGGGGTTAGAAGAATTAAGGTTTGTTGGGTTAGGGTCAATCATTCGGATGGACCTTTATGTGAGTTTCTCCATTTTAAAGACAAGAATGAGCCTGTTGGTTTAGTGGTAAGGCTTCAAATTACTCTTTGGTCTTGTGTTCGAATCCTTGTGTGCACTAAGTTTGAATTAATTTTACTGTATTTTGTTTCAGTTTTGGCTTCAACTTCGAAAAAAAATTTCTTATTGGTCTTTTGTTAAATATTATTTTTAATTATTTAACTTTATTTTATTTTAGTTTCTGAAATTAGAAAGTCCTTAAATTTTCTCTCCATTTTTCCATCTCACATTAGTTTAGTTTCTCTTTCTCTAAATTTTCAGATTTTGATTTTTGGCTTTCTCTTTTCTCTTGTTCTTTTTTAATTTGTCCTTCTTAGTTTTAATATCATTGTTAACTACTGCCCTGCAAGTTTTGTTGTCTTATCCTTCGCTTAATAAGACATTGAATCGGGTGAGTGTTGATGGACTAAAGGTGAAGGCATCGATTCTTAGTGGTTTGCAACATCTATCAGGTGTGTTTCTAGCACTTATGTAATTGAGGGTCGATTTGGTGTTGATTTTCATCACTTATAGCCGATTTAAGGGTGGTTTATCAACAACAAAGCAACCACATGGACTTGTGCCGCTTAAAAATTTGGTAAGTTTTTCAGTCACGTGGCCTGGGGTGTGTCGCAAAGGCTAGCCACATGGTCGTGTGATTGCTGTTAGGGAAAGTTATCGATTCTACACAAGTGTTTCGTTTAGCCACACAGTCATGTGCCTCATTCACACTGAAGTGTCATTTAGCCACACGACCGCGTCTCTCCTATTTCTTAATTGTGTATTTTTTTTTACTCGAGGTCAAAGAGCTCCACAGTCTACCCACACACTCGTGTACCCCTATCACACAGGCATGTCCCTCAACCACATAGGTGTGTCCCTCAGCCACACGGTCGTGTAACTTGGTCTCACGGTCTGAACCTTCCCACACAGTCATGTGGTCATATTTTTGCAGTTTTGGCACTATTTTTGGAAATTGATTCATTCTAATCCTTGGTTGATTTCTTACATGTTTCAGCCTCTATAGAGATGTTTGGAGCACTGATTATGGTTACGATTGCCGTAATACTATTAGATTAATTTATTAATAAATATTCATAAAGTGTAGTTCTGATATTCGTAAAGATTTGAAATATGTTTATGCTATGAAAACTTTGGTATATGTAAATGTCTGTACATGATGATCTAAAAATTTTTCATACTGATTTTGCTATTTTATAATTGATGCTACGCGTTACTCTGATATGTTATTTGATTGTGTTTTGAAATTTTGCTATTGAAAGTTTGTACTATTAATTAGCTTTGATTTTTTTTATTGTCCTGTCACTACCTACTTGCATTTGTTTCAGACTCACACTAATTTTTCTAGCTTACTCCCTTAGATTTTTCTCTTTCAAGCAATCTGCGAGGATAGGTGCTGGAATTAGCAAAACAAAGGTCTCTAAAGTTTTTGTTTTAGTTTGCATTTTTAAATAAATATTTATGAAGTTTGGTAATATGCTTTTAGTTGGGTTTGCAATAATTTTTATAAGGACTATGGTATGAGTTTTGATTCTAGACTTGTAAAGTAATGAGTTTTGGTTTCAAATTAAATTAATGATTGTCTATGGTCGAAGTTTCAGTTTTTACAAATTACTACTATGTTTTGCTTACAAAATTCAGACATAAAATGTGACCACCAGAATCTGATCGAAACTTTTGGGCTAGGTTTTAGGGTGTTAAAAATTCATTAGTAGTGTTGATAAAGAAGCAAGATGATGATAATAATAATAACCTAAATAAATTAAACTAAACCTAAACCTACTCCTAAATTCTTGTATCGGCCTTTCCTATTCCTTGTTTTGACTATGGGAGTTCCTTTTAGCCTAGATCCAATTGTTTTGCCTAATTACTTATTGATGTAGAGTTCTAATCAATCAACTTGTCGATAACTTCGCAGGATCTTTCGATCTTCCACTAGAATATCAAGTCAACAAGAATTACTTATCTCTCGGCTTCATAGTCTAGACCAGTTTGGGGTTAAGGTTTTATCGATGAAAGAAAGAAATATAAAGAAGATAATAAGGAAAAGAGATGCTCATGGATTTATCGATGAAAGTGTGGTTTCGTAACATTCTCCCACCGTGGAAGTCTCACTTTGGAATAGGATCTTCTCTTTATAAGGACATAAAATAACCTAAGAAAAAGCTAGGTGTAACAGCCCGGTTTAGACCCTAGTTGGAATAGTGGTTTTGGGACCACAATCCGAGGTCAAAACAATTATTTTATTATTTTATTAATGTTTATAATATGATAGAATGTTCGTGTGAAAATTTCGTAAAGAAATTTTACCGTTTGAGTGGTTAATTTGGTAAAAAGGACTAAATCGCGTAAAGCGTAAAAGTTGTGTTCTATTACCTAAAAGTGACAAATAGAAATATAACATTAAATTAAAGGTCCTTATGTGATAATTAACCCAATTGTGAGTTATTGGATGATATTTGGTTTGGCATTTGTGTAAATTTGATTAATTTTAAAGGTTAATTTAGTAAAAAGGTAAATAATGATAATAAATAAAATAAAACCAAATTTCATCTTTCTATTCATCGTCTTCCACTGAAAATGAGAAAGATGAATAGCCATGAAAGCTTCAATATTCTGCCAAGTTTTGTACTTTATTTGGTGAGTCATTTTTGCTTGGTTTTTAATAATTTCTATGTTTTGAAGCTCGTTGCAGCTTAATCTAGCTAGCCCGTATCTCCGTTTTCAAAATTGTTACAGATTTTATGAGATTCCATTGATGAATATTCATGCCTTTTGATGATTAATGATGAAATATGGAAGTCAGATGATAGTTTTACATATTTTACAAAGTGATTTTGAGTAAAAATGCAAATTATGGACTAATTTGTAAAATTATGAAATTATGTGGTTAAATGTATGAATAAAGTGAAAATATGGGTAGATATATGATAGAGTAAAATTTGGCTAAGCATGGGTGTGGTCAAATTTTGAATATTTTGTGTTTTGTGAAATAGGGACTAAATTGTAAAAAATGTAAAATGTTAGGGGCAAAAGTGAAAATTTCCCATTTATATGTTTCTAGATGAATTTGATTGAATATATGATTAAAGAAGTTCAATTTGTATTGAATTAGATCAAGAAATTAGAAAATCGAATTTGGATTAGGGAAAGTAAAAAATTATCGAATAGTCGTTCTTGTCTGTTCATGTTAGTACGAGGTAAGTTCATAAGCAAATAAATGTTGTTAAATTGAAATGTGTGTGCATTATATGTGCTGAATTGAGTTGTAAAGAAATATGATTGTGAAGTTGAAATATGTAAAATGTGAATTGAATTTGAAGCACTAAGTGTGCGATAAATGAAATAGCTATGGCTATTAAAATGGCACTGAGTGTGCGAGATTATAACAACATTGACTGAATAAATGGCACTATGTGTGCGATACCTATATAAGTTTGGTTTAATGTAATGGCACTAAGTGTGCGAGTTCGTGGAAGGTTCAAGGATGATCGAATGAATTAGTGCTTTGAGCATTGAAGTGATAAATGTGATAGATAAGAACGTAATGGTACATGTATGTACAAAACCTATGTGGTTGATGATGTTAAGTATGAAGTAGATAAAAAAATTAAAAAAACTATGTAAATGAATGATGAAATAAGTTGGATTGAATAGCATTATTAATGCTAATTAGAAGTTTAAAGATGTAGAATGAAGGTAAGATATGGCTTTGAATAAGGGTGAGTTATATTTTGTGTTATACATACTCTTTATATGAAATTGTGGTCTTATGTTTCGGATATGAGATTTACGAAACATGAAATATGGCTTTGATGTATGATTGCTTGGATAAAAAACTGGAACAGATAATGAAATTAAAATGGTTGAGTTGGTTATATGATTCATGTATGCAAATTTGGTTTATATGAATAAGGAAATTATGGATGTTCAATTTTGGAAGTTTTTATAAAGAAGTTGATATAACTTTATGAATGATTTATAATAAATGACCATGGTTTGGTTGGCAATGAAATATATATTTATGAGTTTGATTATATGGATGAGGTAACGGTTGTTAATCAAATTTGAAAGCATGGTTGTACGTTCATTGATAAATAAGTTAAGTGAATTATTTAATGTGTTATATGAATTTACGAGTACAATAAAGTTATATGTGATTGAGATTGTTAATTTCGGTTTAGTGTTATTGGTTTATAAATATCATTGAAATGATTAATTTGCTTATGGCTTACTAAGCTTTCAAAGCTTACTTTGTGTGTTTTTCCTATGTCTATAGAGTTTCAGAGACTTGCTCGAGTTGGAAGTTGTTGGAGACGTCATCACACTATCCGGTTATCGCTTCGGTAAATAAAAGCTGTGAGTTTTGGTAATGTGGCATGTATAGGCTAGTTTGGCATGTATAGGCTAGTTTCGATATGGTTCCTTCTGATTTGTATATATATGTAGCCATGCAAAAATGGCTCATTAATGAGGTTAATTTTTGTGTATATTCAGGCATGGTTTAAACACATTTTGGGAAGCATGTTTTATGGTATGTGTGTATCGTGTCTTGGTTACATGTGTTGGTTGAATAATAATTCAGCTTGTATTTTGAGTTAAATAATGTGATATGTTTTGAGATATGTATATGGCCAAGTGAAATGGTCATTTTGGTATGTTCATAATTGAGAATTTGGTAATGTTTGACATATAATTTTAATTTGTTTGGTATAGAGAATAAACATGAAATTGGTTGATGATATTTTAGATTAATTGATACATGTTTGGAGCTGGATTTGGCTGAAAATGTTGCATTTATGATGCTTGACTTTGGACTTGTAGGGAGGACCTAAATGGGCGGCATAATGGCCTTGTAAATGGCCTATTTTTGCCCTCACGGGGAAGAACACGGGCGTGTGTCTCTGCCGTTGTAACACCCCTTACCTGTATCCACGGCCGGAATAGAGTATGAGGTATTACCAGACTTAACAATACACATAGACGAAAACCGGGCCATAAAATTTCATTTAATTCAAAACTTTTCGAACACATGCATAACAAACAAAGCTAACAATATCATCACATCAAAACATAGGACATGGCATGATTAATTAAACTTATAAACCATAATGGATAAGTACCACATCTCATGATTTTATATGATAACTCAATGCAGACTGATACGTATGGTCAAAATCATAATAAAAATACATATCACAAACCAACTTCCTATACATGCCACTCACTTGATATTTCTAATATTTGAATTAATTTTCCCAAAAATGATAGTTTGATAGTGTGATTTTGCCTCCAACGATCTCCAACCCTGAGCCGACCTGCCAATACAAAAGAAATGGAGAGGATGGGTAAGCTTTACGCTTAGTAAGTTCATATGAAAATAATAAGCAATTACTACCATGCTTTTCAAGATAAAACACTATAATTGTACAATTACACATATTCAGACAATTTGTTTTTCGAGTCCGGTGTTAAAAAAATCATATCTCAGGTTACAAAACTTTAAATCCAATTTCGTAAATTTTTTGTGAAACTAAACTCATATGTCTAATTACTAAGTTTTTCCTAGAATATTTGGTTGGGCCATTTAGTACAGTTTATTAATTAAAGTCTCCCCTATTTCAGGGTATGACTACTCTGACCCCTGTACACTACAAACCGAATTTCTCCCTGTACAGAATTCCAACGACCATGCCATTTATTTCCTTTAAAATTAGATTCAATAAGAAATCCATGCATGTAAGGTATGACTCTCAAAAAGTTTTGTACAATTTATGGTGAATTTATAAAATCAGAACAGGGGATCTCAAATTTATTCTGACACTGTCTCACAAAAATTATAATATCACATAATATATAACTCTTTTGCTCACCCTGTTTCTTTTATATGAAAATATACACATTAATCTTTAATTCCATAATTTTTTTAAAATTTAATTAAACTTACACAATTTTTGGTAAATTTTCAAAATCATGCACTGCTGTTGTTCAACACTGTTTTTCTACTAAAGTTCACTTTTACACAATTCACTGAATCCATTCCATTTTACCGAGGTTCGCTCAAATATCGAGCATATTGCTCATAAATTCAAATAAACATATACTTGCACTTTTTCATCACATAATCACTTTTACATGTATTTTCATTTAATCGATTTCCCGTTGAACTCATCGGAATAATAATAGATACACAATTGTCTGCACATTTTCCCATTTCCACACTTGTAGTCGAAGCTATCTGGTACGCATAGTAGCCTACACTTAGTACTACACATGCGACCAATAATTTGGTACATGTAGTAGCCTGCACATAGTACTACACACGTGATCACAGTTTTCGGGTACGCATAGTAGCCTGCACTTAGTACTACACATGCGACCAATTATCCGGTACACGTAGTAGCCTGCACTTAGTACTACACACGTGATCACAGTTTTCGGGTACGCATAGTAGCTTGCACTTAGTAATACACATGCGACCAATTATCCAGTACACGTAGTAGCCTGCACTTAGTATTACACACGTGACCTCACAATAGTTCATTTGTATCGTTTCTGTTCCGAAGGTTCAACCGGGAAATTCCTCACTTTTCAAAATTTTACTAAATTGTCCGTAATCAATTTAGATTAATAACTTACATCAAATAACCATTTGCTAGGCAACCACATTTCATATGATATCAAAATATAATAACATAAAAAGAATCGATAGATTATTTATGTACGAACTTACTCGAAGTGTCGATCTCACTATCCATAGTACCAATTTTTCATTCATAGTATAATAAGACACAACTCAAATATCAAATCAGCTTTTAAGAATTTACATAACATATATCACATATTTCATATATCACTTGTCATGTATCATCATTTTATTGCATTTCATGTAACATTCTTTCATGTCATATTTCCACATCATAAACACCATTCCATCAACTTTTCCAATATATTAAATCATACAATATATGCAATAATAGTAAGAAATATAATTCAAACATAACATTGCATTATTATTATCATACGAACTTACCTCGATCTAGAAACGTAAATTTACCATATTAGTCCATAACCTTGTATTTTCCCGATTTAAGCCCGAATCTCGATTTCCTTCATCTATAATATCACATTTAGCCTAATAATTAGTCACACTATTCATACGGGTCCAAAATCATATTTTTAAAATTTTCATTTTGACCCTAAACTTTTGCATATTTGCACTTTTGCCCCAAGGTTCAGAAATTAAACTTCATCCTATCTTCTTATGTTTTATGACATGCTGATCATTTTTCCCTTCTATGGCAACATCAAATTCTCACTCTAACATGTACTTATGACTATTAGGTATTTTTACCGATTAAGCCATTTTGCTCTTTTTCACTTAAAACCGAGTAGCACAAGTTGTCTAACATAATTTAAAACCTCATATTCTATAATAAAAAACCAAAATACACAAATTTAACCTATGGGTATTTTTCCAAATATGAACCCTAGGTTGAATTATTGCTAGCATAAGCTAAATCAAGTTACCGGGACTCCAAAAACGTAAAAATCATTGAAAACGAGGCTAGAACGGACTTACAATCGAGATTGGAAGCTTGGAAACCCTAGCCATGGAGTCTCCCTTGGTATACACGTCCATGTTGAAGAAGATGAGCAAAATTGGCTTTTAATTTTGTATTTTAATTCATTTTACCCCTAAATGACCAAAATGCCCTTACTACTAAACTTTCCAAAAATTCCATTCATGTCCAATAGTTTTCCATAAACTTTGAAATTGGTCTATTTAATACCTCCTAATTAATATTTCAAAGCAATTTCATACTAGAAACTTCTAGAATGCATGTTTTGCAACTTATTCAATTTAGTCCCTAACTTCAAATTAAGCACTTTATGCATAGAATTTCTTCACAAAATTTTCACACAATCATGCAATCATATCATAGACCTAAAAATAATCATAAAATAATTATTTATATCTCGGATTTTTGGTCACGAGACTACTATTCCAATTAGGCCCTAATTCGGGATATTACAGCCGTGTTGTTCGAGGGTCATTTCGAAATGAGCCTGAGCACACCACATAGTTGCACACACACGGGCATGTGCCAGATCGTGTGGCCAATTCAATTTTGACCACGAGTTAGACACACGAGCTTGTCTTGTGGCCGTGTGGATAAGTCAGTATGTATGCCCTGTTTTGCCACGGTTTGGACACACGGGCGTTTCTAAAGCCATGTGGGGCACACAGCCTACTTCCACAAGCGTGTGACCTTAGTAACTTAGAAAAGAAATTGTTAAGTTTCGAAAAAATTTTGTATGTGTTCAGTTTAGTCCTGACCTCTTCCTAATGCATGTTTATTGTCTCAATGACCTAAGAAAAGGGACTTATTGTTGATGTTTGATTATAATATGATGATGTATGACTTCTGTTTGTGAAATGATAGTGAAATGTTTCGATATGTTTGGTAATGCCTCTTAACCCTAGTCCGGCAGTGGATACAGGTTGGTAATGCTTCTTAACCCTAGTCCGGCGACAGATACGGGTTAGGGGTGTTACACTAGGAATGAAAGAAAACCTTAAAATTGTATGTTTAACCTAATTATAATGGCCTTTATATATGCTCAACTTGGAATATTAAAGTTCCTAAATTATCCTTAGAGTTCGATTAGGATAAATACACCTAAATTCCTTCCAAAATGTAATTAAAACCTGCAGGAATTTTTTGGCTATACAGGGCCTTGGTTGCAACACAAGCCTATAGTGTTGTAACATTAGAGTCCAATATCGCGACATAAAAGGGCTATGTCCTGACATCAAGGGCAGTTTCGCTCTAGAACTTGTTTTTAGCTTCTGTCTTCGACGTTGACACATCAATATCTTGGTGTCATGACATAAGTATCAGTTTTGACCCGAATAAGCATCTTTAGTGCCTGAATTGACCTACAATACCATGTAACCTTATTTAGATATATAAAATATAATAAAAACTACTAAAAAGCATAAATTACTACTTTAAGTATGAAAACCTAATTATATATTAAGATGCTTTGATTTAACTATCAAACAAGCTAAAGTTATGTATAAAAAGGGTATAAATAATAGTGTAA
The DNA here is from genome assembly GCF_025698485.1 of Gossypium arboreum. Classification (NCBI taxonomy): domain Eukaryota; kingdom Viridiplantae; phylum Streptophyta; class Magnoliopsida; order Malvales; family Malvaceae; genus Gossypium; species Gossypium arboreum. Next base: position 16,918,647 of record NC_069082.1, read on the forward strand.
TTCATGGAAGATCACACCCCCACGCTTAACTTGTTACTTGTCCTCAAGCAACCAAAACACATTTATTGGAAAAATATTCATACGAAAATGATTCAATTTCTTTCGTTAAACAAGTGAAAGCTAGTGAAGATGGATGTAAATAAGAACATCACACCTAAGCTCCCCCATACATAACTTTTTGCTTGGCCTCAAGAAAACTAAGTTTTGACACATAGCATGCAAAAATAAGATGTCCCTTGGATTTTACTAGTACTAAGAACATAATTATCAAATATTAAAGGTATAACAATTCTTATCGCACATATAACTTAATCTTGATGGTTCGATGCCTTGAAATTTTTTAAAGTAAACCAGTATTAGGTTACAAAGTTATATTACTAACAAATTAGAAATAATTCCCATGACCAAATGTTTAACAATATCACCATTAACATAACTCAAATAGATATGTAGCAAACACAATTATGTAAATCAAAAAACATTCATTAAATAAATTTCTTAGCAATTCTAGAAGATTATCCACAGAGAACACTTAAGTCATATTGGTCTACTAGGCCTATAACATTCTGAGGTTTAGGACGATATGAGTTCAAAGAAAAATATAGCACAAAATGGTTCAAAAACTAGAAATAGTTAGGCACATGACATTGTTCCCTCTCATCCCCCTTAGTGTCCTATCCAAGCTCACCGCCTTTTGTCTCCCTCTCTTACCCGCCTTATCTTTCCATGCAGGAAAATACAATATAATACTAGCAACTATGGTCAGATTTAACACGTTTTGGTGCACTAATTACTTTATTTTTCTCACTTTTGTGACTTTGTTTTGTCACTTGACTTTTTACTCTTTTCTTAGTCACAGTGCTTTTGTTCAATACTTTTTCCACTTATTTTTACTTTTGACTTTTTTCTAGATTATTATTCTTTTTCGCACATTTTTGCTCGACCTATAATCATTGTGTAACATTATTTCTTCTGTTTTCGCTTTTTTTTAAACCACCATGATGCATCTACCTAAACCCTCAATATCTATGGCCTGACATCTATTTTGTAATGTATTAAAGGACCAAGGATAGGGGAAAGTTCATGTTTTATGTGTGGTCTTTGAGTTTCAATTTTGTTAGTTCATAATAAAGGAGTTACCAGACTCAAATAAGAGGACTAGGGATCCATAACATTAATGTATGGTCATTTGAGAATTGTCTATTCAAACAATGCTTTAGGTCATCCCTAAGCATCCCACCGCACACAATTTCTTTCATGCTTCAAAATAAATCAAATGAATAATAATAAATTTAAGCATTCATGTCTCTGCGACTATCTATAAGACATATATCTCATTCGACATATTAAACATTCTTACTTAGGTACTCTTAATCAATTATGTTGTAACACCCTATACCCGACCTGGTCCCCTGGCCCAAGTGTGGAATGCCACAACACCATCCCGTCTCATGTTCATGAAACAAGAAGCTTGATTCAAGAAAATCGATCATCTTTTGTTAAGATGAACAAGTTTTAATACGTCTCAATAGTTACTTTAACAATGTTACATGCAAATCATTCATTATTCGAACATACATACAGCCAGAATCATGCTTAAGGGCTATTTCACAAAATTTCATAAAAATGTATATAGGTATCGTTATTGACATACAAGTATCGATAATTTCCTTAAGTGGTATCAATACCACTTGGAAAATGATACCAATTGAGCATATTTTTTCTATATTTAAAACCCAATTGTCGAAAATTATCAATACCACCAAGCCAAGTATGGATATTTCTTCCCCAAGTATTGATACTCGAGCAAAGGTATCAATACCAAAACTCTATTCTATTTCCTGTACATTTTAATTCACAGAGGTATCGATTTTTGAAGCCTAATATTGATACCTCTGATACTAGAGCTAAAAATACAGTATAGGAAAAAAATAATTCTTCTCAAATAGTACCTAAACTACATGCATCAAGTACTAAGTTAAATAACTATTCATACGACTTAATCAATAGTACAAAGTTCCAAAAACTAGTCCGAACAGTTATCGTCATGCCAACATCAATGTCTATAGTTCTAAGCAATAGTAATAACACTATGTTTTTAGAAACCAAATCTATTATTCAAAAATCAATGTAACTAAAACAAATCTACCACATTTCCTATTACCCCAAAATAAATAAAAATAATTAAGCACCTACGAAGAATATCAAGACTTCCTTGGATCACTCACTTGGAAACCACACTGCCCACACTGTGACGTCAGTAATCTGCATATGTTGAAATGAGGGGGTGAGCTTTAACAAGCTTAGTGAATGCAAGAATTTCCACAACATAAACATATCATCATGCAACACAACCAGACATTTACTTACAAGTACCGCATTCTTAGGTCTAGCATCATATAGTATTAAATCATATTTAGTATAAAAGGTCATTCTCATAACACATATACATGATAATTCAAGCATAAAACATATTCCATACAATTAAATAAAAAAAACAATAAGATGACACTTGGATTATGAAACATGTAGTGAGTTTTATGATCCATCTCAGAAGCCGGATTCATCACCAAGACTGAAGATGTCCCTTCAAGTTCCTTCAGGAGTTTTGGGTTTTCTTATATTTTGTTATCTTTATGCTTTTGAGATGTTTTCTTCTATAATTATGAACTAAACCCCCTAAATACCTAAGGGGAATAAAACCTAAGATGAATCTTGTTATTATTATCTGAATTGTATGATAAATATTTGACTTGTTCTTAATTATGTGTTCTTAATTCTTGTTTTAATATTCCAGGATATTGATTCAAGTTAATGTTCTTATTCAGAGGAGGAATAGACCCTGTCTAAGAGTAAATTTGTCATTAGTAATTGGAGTTGATTGCATGCCTAGAGATAGTGTGACAACCCGAATTAGGGCCTAATCGGAATAGTGGTTTCGTGACCACAAATCCGAGATAGAAATAATTGTTTTATAATTATTTTGGGGTTTATGATATGATTGCATGATTGTGTGAAAATTTCGTGATGAAATTCTATGCCTAAAGTGCTTAAATTGAAAGTAGGGACTAAATCGAATAAGTTGCAAAATTTGCATCCCGAAGTTTTAGTATGAAATTGTTTTGGAATATTAATTAGGAGGTCTTAAATAGCAATTTGACCAATTTTAAGTTCATGGACAAAATTAGGACATGGAAGGAATTTTGAAAGTTTAGTAAGGAGGGCATTTTGGTCATTTGGATATTAAATGAAATAAAATGGGAAAAATAACACAAAATTGGTCATCATCCTCCTTAGTTGCTGCGAATTCTCCCTCTCTCCATAGCTAGGGTTTCTTCAATTTTCAAGCTCCATAGTAAGTGATTCCAAGCCCGCTTTTAATGTTCTTTACGTTTTTGGAATCCGGAAGCTCGATTAAGCTTATGCTAGTAATAATTTAACATAAGGTTCATATTTGGAAAAATACCCATAGGTGAAATTTGTGTATTTTGATGTTTTATGATAGAATATGAGGTTTTAAATTATGTTAAATAACTTGTGCTACTCGGTTTTAAGTGAAAAGCGAGTAAAAGCAGCATAATCGGTAAAAATACCTATTGTTCATAACTATATGATAGAGTGAGAATTTGATGTGGTTGTAGAAGAGAAAATGTTCAGCATATCATAAAACATAAGAATAAGGGCTGAAATTAATTCCAGAGCCTAGGGGCAAAATGTAATTTTGTAAAGTTAGGGGCAAAATGTAATTTTTCCATGATGTGATTTTTGGATTGAAATAAATAGTATGAGTATTAAATGAGCTAAATGTGTTATTATAGATCAAGAAAGACGCGGAATTGATCTTGAACAGGGGAAGGAAAAGTTTTGGACTAAATTGCAAAATTTCCACATTTTGCACCAAGGTAAGTTTGTATGTAAATATTACAATAATTTCATGTACATTCTTATATTTCAGCCTATTATATGTATATACTAGCTGATGTTGAAGTATAAATCGACTATTGGAAGAATGGAAATAAATAATAGAGAGAGATCCGGTTGAACATTGGAAAAATCGAATAAAATAGATGGAGCGTAGCTAGGTCACATGTATGATGCCGAGTGCACATCATGTGTACAAGAAAGCTACGAGACACCTGTAGTAGCTAGGTCACATGTGTGATACGAGATGTATCCCATGTAGACAAGAGAGCTACGTGAAAGATAAATGTAGCTAGGTCGCATGTGTGATTCCAAGTGAAGGACACCATGTAGACAAGAGAGCTACGTGAAAGATAAATGTAGCTGGGTGCATGCGTGATTCCAAGTGACGGACACCATGTAGACAAGAGAGCTACGAGACAAATCGGCTAGGTCGCATGAGTGGTACTAAGTGTTCACCATGTGTACAAGAGAGCCGAACTAAACGAAGTATGATGGTGAAATGTGTGTTTGAAACCATTAAATATTGAGGATTGATCCAATTGTTCAACGGGATGGTTTTGTGGTGACATTGTGGTTTGGACCTATACTTATGGTGAATGAAATATGGTGAAAATGATTTGTGGTATATACAAATATAAGATAAAATGAGGTTAGCATAAAGAATTTGTGAAAGAGTGAAATTAGCATTAAAACTGTTTTTAGATGGTAGCAGTGACGTGATTTTGAAAAATCACCAAAAATAGGAGGAATATAATTAGAGGTTGAATGAGATGTGAAATTAAAGTTTAATGAGTCTACTTTCATATAAAAGAAACAGAGCAAGCAAAAGAATTCTATATTTTAGATATTTACAATTGTATGTGACTTGCTCAGGATGAATACGTGATCCCCTGTTCCAACTTTGAAAAATCATTAAAATTGTACAAAGCAAATTAAGAAATATAGTTTACATGCCTAAATTCCTTATTGAGACTATTTTAAATGAAACAGACTTCAGGGTTGTTTGAATTGTGTACTAAGAGAAATTCAATTTGTAGTGAACAGAGGTCAGATCAGTCGAGCTGTGTAACAGGGGAAACTTTAACTAATAAACTGTACTAATCTGCTGAACCAAAATTATAGAAAAAATTAGCAAAAATCTTTATGAGTCTAGATTCAGGAAATTTTACAGATTTGAATTTCGAGTTTGGTAACTCGAGTTATGATTTATTTAGTGAATATGACGCAGCAGAGACAGCTTAATCAAAGTGGAATGAATAGTGAAGTTAAAGTAGATGTACTTGAATTGTTGTGTAAACATGTTAGATTTTTTTTAATTAGTATTTACATACTTACTTACTAAGCTATAAGCTTACTTTGTTTCTCTCTTTTGTCTTATAGTGTTCTCCGGCTTGCTCGGGAGTTAAGGATCGTGAAGATCTATCCGCACTATCCTACTTTAGGGTATTTGAACTAAACGTTTTGAATTATGGCATGTATAGTAGGCTTAGTTATTTTGTTACGTGTCATATTTGTCTAGGTTTAAAATATTAGTTACTGAAGCTCGACCAGCTAATTTGTACAAACCATTAAAGTTGGCTAATATTGTTCAAGACATATTTATATTTCGATTATGTTTAATGGTAGGTATTATGTTTCGTAATACCTTGTATCTGTTAACGACAGTAGAAGGTAAGGGTGTTACATTTAGTGGTATCGAGCTATGGTTTAGTCGGTTCTCGGACTAATAAAGTGTGTGTAAAAGTCTAGCTATACATGCCATAAAAATATTGTGATAGTGTGGTGACTCTGATTATTCTAAACGTGTTTTGTTTTAATATAGTAATGGATCCTCAAGGAACTGCGGTGATGATCTTTAGTAATGCGCCGCTCCCGCACAAGGGACCGCTACTGTGGAAAGTAGACTGAGACATTGAGACAAGGAGATGAGGCTCGGGATGCCTTTCTCCAAATGATGAACAATTGGTATCTGAATTTATTCGAGCAAATCCAAATGCTCAACCTCCTCCACCCCTCCTATACCTCGGGCGATTCTCAGAGCTGCTCAAGGTATAGATTTGGTAAGAATGAACAAGCCTCCGGTTGACAAGATTCAAAACAAGGGGCTGAAGAGTTTAGAGCAAAGATCGATGATGATCCCGAGAAAGCGGAATTCGGCTTGAAAATTCTACCGTGTATTTGATGAGCTCTCATGTACACCCGAGGAATGCTTAAAGTGTCAGTATCACTTTTGAGAGATTGACTTACCACCGGTGGAAGACTTTGGTTGCAGTGGTGCCAAAAGAAAAAGTTACTTGGGATTTCTTCCAGAAGAATTTAGAAAGAAATACATAAATCAGCGATTCATTGATCAAAAACGGAAGGAGTTCCTTGAATTGAAGCAGGGGAAAATGTCTGTAGCAGAGTATGAACGAATTTGTAAGACTCAGCAAGTATGCCTGTGAATGTGTGTCCACCGAGGCCATTATGTGTAGAAGATTTGAAGATGGGCTGAATGAGGACATTAAAGTGCTTGTAGGAATTTTGGAGTTGAAAGAATTTGTAGTATTGGTTGATCGAGCTCTTAAAGTCAAGAATTGAACAAAGAAAGAAGAAAAGTCGCTATTGAGGCCCGAGATGTCGAAAAGACAGATAAGCAAGCCATTTCAATCTCAACCAAAGAGGTCCAAAGAGACAAACCCTCGAATGACAGTTTCAATTGGGGATTCACAGAGATCGTGGTAGAGCATATTCGGGTCTAAAGCTCAAGCTACTTGATTGGCAAGTGTGGGTAATGTGCGACCTAGAAAGCCCGAGTGTCGACAATGTGGCGAGCAACATTATGGTGAGTGTTGGGGACCGAGCGAGCTTGTTTCAAAGCGGTTCTCGCGAGCATTTTATTAGAGATTGTCCGGAGAAAGTTAAAGAAGAAAGATTTGAGTGCTAGATGAATACCACCGCTAGTAGAGGTAGACCACCGAGAAATCTTGGATGTGGGACTAGTAGTAAGACTGTGATGAAAGATTTAACAGCAAGATCGAAGCTAGAGCACTGCTAGAGCTTATGCTATACGTGCCGAGAAGATGCATCATCTCTCGATGTTATTATGGTACATTTTCTCTATGATACTATTGTTATTGCATTGATTGATCCGGGTCCACTCATTCCTATATTTGCATGAATTTAGTATCCAATAAAAAGTTGCTCGTTGAATTTATCGAGTTTACGATTAAAGTGTCGAACCCTTAGGCCAATATGTGCTAGTTGACAAGGTTTGCAAGAATTGCCCATTAATGATTCAAGGTCACTGCTTTTCCTACCAACTTGATGTTGTTACCATTTGGTGAGTTTGACGTTATCTTGGGAATGGTGGTTAACATTGTATGATGCTAAGGTAGATTGTAAACAAAAGACACTAGAGTTGAAATGTGAAAATGGAGAAATTCGTGGGTTGAAACAGATGAATCAAATAAATTGCCTATGGTGATTTCGCACATGTCCGCATGTAAATACATGAGAAAAGGGTGTGAAGCTTATCCGCTTATGTAATGAATATTGAGTTGCCCTAACTGAAATTTGAATCAAGGCCGATAGTCTGTGAGTTTCGGATGTATTTCGGAGGAATTGCAGGTTGCCTCCGAATAGAGATAGATTTTGCTATTGATTTGTTGCCGCCTTCGCACCGATCTCGATTGCTCCATATAGAATGGCTCGATGAATTAAAAGAATTGAAGGCTCGATTGCAGGAGTTAACGAGACAAGGGATTTGTGAGACCGAGTTTCTCTCCCGGGTGCTCTGTATTATTCAGAAGAAGAAGGATGGTTCAATGAGACTTTGCATTGATTACCGTCGACTTAATAAGGTGACTATAAAGAACAAGTACCCATTGCCGAGGATTGATGATTTATTCGATCGGTTAAAGGGGGCCACAGTGTTTTCAAAGATTGATTTGAGGTCCGGTTACTACCAAATTGAGAGTTAAGGAGTCGATGTCAAAAAAGCGCCTTTAGGACAAGGTATGGACATTATGAGTTTCTTGTGATGCCTTTCGCTTAACAAATGCTCCAACTATATTTATGGACTTAATGAATCGGATCTTAGGCCATATTTGGATAAGTTTGTAGTAGTGTTTATAGATGACATTTTAATTTATTCTCGAGATGAGTCCGAACATGCCGAACACTTGAGAACTATATTGCAAATCTTGAGAGAAAAGAAACTGTTTGCCAAGTTTAGTAAAAGTGAGTTCGCTTCGTGAAGTCGGATTTTGGGGCATATAGTCTCGGTGATGGTATTCGGTGGATCCAAGTAAGATTTCTGCGATCGTCGATTGAAACCGCCAAGAATGTATCCGAGGTTAGAAGCTTTTAGGCTTAGCCGGGTATTATAGACGTTTTGTTGAAGGATTTTCGATGATTGCCTCTCCTATGACTAAGTTGTTGCAAAAGAATGTTAAATTTGAATGGACTGATAAATATCAACAAAGTTTTGAAAAATTGAAAGCACGATTGATCAAGCACCAATTTTAGTACAGCCCGAGTCGGAAAGGAGTTCGTAATTTATAGTGATGCATCATTGAGGACTTGGATGTGTGTTGATGCAAGAGGGTAAAGTGGTAGCTTATGCTTCGAGATGCTTAAAACCGCATGAGAAGAACTATCCTACACATGATTTGGAACCGTCATTGTTGTTTTTGCCTTGAAGATTTGGCGACATTATTTGTACGGTGAAAAATGTCGAATTTTTACCGATCACAAAAGTTTGAAGTACTTGATGAATCAAAAGGATCTGAATCATGACAATAAGATGGCTTGAATTATTAAAGGATTATGATCTAGTGATTGATTATCATCCGGAAAAGCAAATGTAGTTCTTGACGCCTTGAGCGAAAATTTCTTTTTACTTTGAGAGCCATGAACACGGGTTAGCATTGTCTCGATGATGGGTCAATCTTAGCGTAAATGAGAGCTAAACCGTTATTTCTCCGATTAATTTGTGATGCTCAAAAGAATGATAGTGAGTTGCGGATCAAGAGAACTCAATGCGAATCGAGTTACGACTCGATTTTCGAGTTGGACCAGATGATTGTTTGATGTTTCGAGACAGGATATGTGTGCCAAAAACGATAAATTGATTCGTAAAATATTACATGAGGCGCACAATGGTCATTTATCGTTCATCCTGGTAGCACAAAATGTATAATGATTTAAAGAAGTCAGTATTGGTGGCGTGTATGAAAAGGACATTTCGAATTTGTAACCAAGTGTTTGATCTGTCAACAAGTAAAAGTTGAACATCAAGTGCCTTGAGGATTACTTCAACCAAGAATGGTGCTCGAGTGGAAATGGGACAAGATTACCATGGATTATGTAACCGGTTTGCCTTTAACTCCTAAAAAGAAGGATCTTTGTTTGGGTAGTGGTTGATAGATTAACAAAATCAGCCCACTTTATACCAAGACGCACTGATTACTCACTTGATAAATTAGCCGAATTATATGTTGCTGAAATTGTGAAGTTGCACGAGTACCTATGTCTATAATATCGATAGAGATCCAAGATTTACCTCGAGATTTTGGAAAAAGTTACAAGAAGCTTTGGGTACAAAATTGAACTTTAGTACCGCATTTCATCCACAAACAGATGGTCAAACGAAAGAGTAATCCAGTACTCAAGATATGCTTAGATCTTGTGTTTTAGAATTTGGAGGTAGTTGGGAGAAATATCTATCTTTGATTGAGTTTGCCTACAATAACAGCTTATCAATCAAGTATACAAATGGCAACTCTGAAGCCTTGTATGGTCGTAAGTGTCGAACTCTTTTATATTGGACCGAGCTTAGTGAGAAGCAGATTCATGGAGTTGATCTAGTTAAAGAAACCAAGAGAAAATAAAAGTAATTCGGGATTGCTTGAAAGTCGCTTCAGATCGACAAAAGTCATATGCGATTTAAAAAGAAAAGAGATTGAATTTCGGTGGGTGATAAAGTGTTCTTGAAGGTGTCACCATGGAAAAAGATTCGAGATTTAGTCGAAAAGGCAAGTTGAGTCCGCTTTATTGGGCCGCACGAGATTCTCGAGAGAATTGGACCATGGCATATCGGTTGGCCTTACCGCAGAATTAGAAAGAATTCATAACGTGTTTCATGTATCAATGTTATGACGTTATCGTTCGATCCTTCACATGTGATTTCTCCAATGTAAATTGAGATTCGATCGGATATGACCTATGAGGAGGAACCAATAAAGATTTTGGCTCGAGAGGTTAAACAGTTAAGAAATAAAAGTATAGCTTTAGTGAAAGTATTGTGGCACGACATGGGATAGAAGAGGCTACGTGGGAACCTGAAGAAGCTATGAGGAAACAAGACCCAAACCTCTTTACGGTAAGATTTTCGGGACGAAAATCTCAAAAGGGGGAGAATTGTGACAACCCGAATTAGGGCCTAATCGGAATAGTGGTTTCGTGACCACAAATCCGAGATAGAAATAATTGTTTTATAATTATTTTGGGGTTTATGATATGATTGCATGATTGTGTGAAAATTTCGTGATGAAATTCTATGCCTAAAGTGTTTAAATTGAAAGTAGGGACTAAATCGAATAAGTTGCAAAATTTGCATCCCGTAAGTTTTAGTATGAAATTGTTTTGGAATATTAATTAGGAGGTCTTAAATAGCAATTTGACCAATTTTAAGTTCATGGACAAAATTAGGACATGGAAGGAATTTTGAAAGTTTAGTAAGGAGGGCATTTTGGTCATTTGGATATTAAATGAAATAAAATGGGAAAAATAACACAAAATTGGTCATCATCCTCCTTAGTTGCTGCCGAATTCTCCTCTCTCCATAGCTAGGGTTTCTTCAATTTTCAAGCTCCATAGTAAGTGATTCCAAGCCCGCTTTTAATGTTCTTTACGTTTTGGAATCCCTAAGCTCGATTAAGCTTATGCTAGTAATAATTTAACATAAGGTTCATATTTGGAAAAATACCCATAGGTGAAATTTGTGTATTTTGATGTTTTATGATAGAATATGAGGTTTTAAATTATGTTAAATAACTTGTGCTACTCGGTTTTAAGTGAAAACGAGTAAAAGCAAGATAATCGGTAAAAATACCTATTGTTCATAACTATATGATAGAGTGCGAATTTGATGTGGTTGTAGAAGAGAAAATGTTCAGCATATCATAAAACATAAGAATAAGGGCTGAAATTAATTCCCGAGCCTAGGGCAAAATGTAATTTTGTAAAGTTAGGGGCAAAATGTAATTTTTCCATGATGTGATTTTTGGATTGAAATAAATAGTATGAGTATTAAATGAGCTAAATGTGTTATTATAGATCAAGAAAGACGCGGAATTGATCTTGAACGGGGGAAGGAAAAAGTTTTGGACTAAATTGCAAAATTTCCACATTTTGCACCAAGGTAAGTTAGTATGTAAATATTACAATAATTTCATGTACATTCTTATATTTCAGCCTATTATATGTATATACTAGCTGATGTTGAAGTATAAATCGACTATTGGAAGAATGGAAATAAATAATAGAGAGAGAGATCCCGGTTGAACATTCGGAAAAATCGAATAAAATAGATGGAGCGTAGCTAGGTCACATGTATGATGCCGAGTGCACATCATGTGTACAAGAAAGCTACGAGACACCTCAGTAGTAGCTAGGTCACATGTGTGATACGAGATGTATCCCATGTAGACAAGAGAGCTACGTGAAAGATAAATGTAGCTAGGTCGCATGCGTGATTCCAAGTGAAGGACACCATGTAGACAAGAGAGCTACGTGAAAGATAAATGTAGCTGGGTCGCATGCGTGATTCCAAGTGACGGACACCATGTAGACAAGAGAGCTACGAGACAAATCGGCTAGGTCGCATGAGTGGTACTAAGTGTTCACCATGTGTACAAGAGAGCCGAACTAAACGAAGTATGATGGTGGGGTGTGTAGTCAAACCATTAAATATCGAGGATTGATCCGAATTGTTCAACGGGATGGTTTTGTGGTGATATTGTGGTTTGGACCTACACTTATGGCGAATGAAATGTGGTGAAAATAATTTGTGGTATATACATATATAAGTTAAAATGAGGTTAGCATAAAGAATGTGTGAAAGAGTGAAATTAGCATTAAAACTGTTTTTAGATGGTAGCAGTGACGTGATTTTGAAAAATCACAAAAAATAGGAGGAATATAATTAGAGGTTGAATGAGATGTGAAATTAAAGTTTAATGAGTCTACTTTCATATAAAAGAAACAGAGCAAGCAAAGGAATTCTATATTTTGAGATATTTACAATTGTATGTGACTTGCTCAGGATGAATACGTGATCCCCTATTCCAACTTTGAAAAATCATTAAAAATTGTACAAAGCAAAGTAAGAAATATAGTTTACATGCCTAAATTCCTTATTGAGACTATTTTTAAATGAAACAGACTTCAGGGTTGTTTGAATTGTGTACTGAGAGAAATTCAATTTGAAGTGAACAGAGGTCAGATCAGTCGAGCTGTGTAACAGGGGAAACTTTAACTAATAAACTGTACTAATCGGCTGAACCAAAAATTATAGAAAAAAATTAGCAAAAATATTTATGAGTCTAGATTCAGGGAAATTTTACGGATTTGAATTTCGAGTTTGGTAACTCGAGTTATGATTTATTTAGTGAATATGACGCAGCAGAGACAGCTTAATCAAAGTGGAATGAATAGTGAAGTTAAAGTAGATGTACTTGAATTGTTGTGTAAACATGTTAGATTTTTTTTTAATTAGTATTTACATACTTACTTACTAAGCTATAAGCTTACTTTGTTTCTCTCTTTTGTCTTATAGTGTTCTCCGGCTTGCTCAGGAGTTAAGGATCGTGAAGATCTATCCGCACTATCCTACTTTAGGGTATTTGAACTAAACGTTTTGAATTATGGCATGTATAGTAGGCTTAGTTATTTTGTTACGTGTCATATTTGTCTAGGTTTAAAATATTAGTTACAGTACTCGACCAGCTAATTTGTACAAACCATTAAAGTTGGCTAATATTGTTCAAGACATATTTATATTTCGATTATGTTTAATGGTAGGTATTATGTTCTGGTAATACCTTGTATCCTGTTCCGGCGACGGTAACGGGTAAGGGGTGTTACAGATAGGGTGATAAGATTTTGCCAGATTAGGGTGAAACCTAAGAAGGGGATCCATAGATCGAGTTAATGCAACACTAGGTGTTAATTAAAAAGAGATTTCAATTAATCAACCTAGGGTTACAGTTATTAGTCTCGAGAGAGATAATAATATAACTTAAGGATTTCTACTGATCAAGTTAAATGAATAAATCGTCTGATTCAGAGTCAAATAACAAGTAAAGTCTAAGTGAATTTTTCCTTGGGTATTGTCTTAATCAATCGAGTTTTCCCAAAAGATTTTTCCCAATCTTCTCTTTGTGCAGTCTTAGTTTAGTAATTAGTTTAGATAACCAAATCCCTTAATTTTTAGGCTAGATAATAAAAAGAAGGTAATTACTAGTACTCTTGGTTCCTTTGGGTTCGACAATCCGGTCTTGTTAAAGCTATACTACTGTTCGATAGGTACACTTGCCTTCATCGTGATAATAAGTTAGTCTCAAGAACAATTCATTCATAAATCTTTAAAACCTGTCACGAATATAACGTATCAAGTTTTTGGCGCCGTTTCCGGGGAACTAGTATATTAGGAACACTGGATTTTTATTACTTTAGCCATTTTACTTTTATTGCAATTAAAATTTTTCTTTTCTTTTCTAATTCTTCATTTATTCTCTTCTAACAGGTTTTTTCTAGTTTATGACCAGAAGAAACCCGTCAGGACCATTATTGTTTGATAGTGAGATCGATTGAATAGTTCGTAGAAATCAAAGAGAAATAAGGCGAAGCTTACGATACACAGAGGAAGAGCAAGAGGAGGATACTTCTACCACAACCGAGGAGATTGCTGAAAACCAAAAGAATTCGCCACCTCCTGCGATTGCTACTAATCAAAATCTTGCTCCACGCACTATGTATGATTATGCTAAACCTTCTTTAACAGGAACTAAATCGAGCATAGTTAGACCTGCTATAGCTGCAAATACTTTTGAACTGAAACTTAACACAATTCAAATGATACAGCAATTTGTTCAATTTGATGGTTTGCAGGACGAAGATCCCAATGCTCACTTGGCAAATTTCTTAGAATTTTGCGACACTTTTAAAGTCAATGGTGTTTCTGATGACGCCATTCGTCTTTGGCTGTTTCCCTTTTCGTTGGGGAATAAGGCTAAAAAGTGGTTGAATTCGTTACCACGAGGGTCAATCACTACTTGGGAACAAATGACCGAAAAGTTTTTATTAAAATATTTTTCGCTAGCTAAAATGGCTAAATTACGTAATGATATCTCTTCTTTTGTGCAGATGGATTTAGAAACACTCTACGATGCATGGGAAAGATACAAGGACCTCTTGAGAAGATGCCCTCGCCATGGGTTACCACTCTGGCTATAGATTCAAATGTTTCATAATGGCCTGAATCCTTCAACTCGACAAATGGTTGACGCAGCCACTGGTGGAACCATCAATAATAAGACACCTGAAGATGCTTATGAATTTATAGAAGAGATGTCACTGAATAATTATCAGTGGCAAGTCATGAGGACAAAGCCAACGAAACCAGCCGGCGTTTATGACTTTGATTCAGTCACCATGCTCTCTAATCAGGTAGAACTCTTGAATAAGAAAATTGATGGTTTTCTTAGTTCTTCACTGAGTTCACCCAATGAATGATCTTGAAGCAAGTGGAGGTGGATCAAGCAATTCAGATTTCCCACCCTATGGTCACAACGTGGAGAACGAACAGTTAAATTACATGGGTAATAATCCTCGATCTCAAAATAATCCTTATAGTAATACTTACAATGCAGGTTGGAGGAACTACCCAAATATCTCATGGGGAGGCAAAGGGAATCAGAGAACACCACCTCCAGGCTTCTAACAACCACCCTACCAATAAGAGAAAAAGCCAAACCTTGAGGAGATGCTAACAAAATTCATCTCGGCATCAGAAACTCGTTTCCAGAATACCGAGATAGCCCTTAAGAATCAACAAGCATCAATCCAAGGGCTCGAAACTCAGATAGGCCAACTTGCCAAACTAATTTCTAAACGACCACAAGGTAGTTTGTCGAGTAACACGGAATCTAACCCAAGGGAAAAACTCAATGCGATTACCACTCATGACAACAAAGGGTTAGTTGAGCCTGCATCAGAACCAAGGCAAGGCATTATGGTAAGTCAAGATAAAGGTGAGGTAGCCTACAGTGAGCAAAAAATGGTAAGTAAGGAGTACAAACGACGGGTGCCATACCCAAATGCGATAAGGAAAGACCGTACAGATGAACAATTCGATAAATTCCTTAAACTATTAAAGAAAGTACATATTGTGACAGCCCTAAAGTGACCCTATTCGGGAAGCGGATTCGGGACCGCTAAACTGAGTCACCAAATTATTTGAACATGATATTTATTGTCTAAAATATGTGATTATGAATGTGTGAAAGTTTTAGGCTTCGATTTAGTAAATTGCATGCGAATTTAGTC
Organism: Gossypium arboreum; assembly: GCF_025698485.1. Classification (NCBI taxonomy): domain Eukaryota; kingdom Viridiplantae; phylum Streptophyta; class Magnoliopsida; order Malvales; family Malvaceae; genus Gossypium; species Gossypium arboreum. The sequence continues at coordinate 16,934,163 of NC_069082.1, forward strand.
AAAAGGACTTATGTGAGAAAATTTAGAAATGTGCTAGGCAAATGTAAAGTGGCCTAATAATGCATGTTGTAGAAATGGTGGGTTTGCATGTCAAATTGCCCAATATTTAAGCTAATGGCCGGCCATGCTATGAGTGGAAACATGTCACAAACATGTTATGTAGTGATGTACGTTAGGAACAATAAAATAATGAGTATGGGTAATAAAGAAATGGAAAAAGGAAAAAAAAATGTGTATGGTTGCCCCCCCTCCATTGCCGTGAATAGAAGAAAGAAAAAGAAAAAAAAATTGTGTCCATCCTTTTTTCATTCTTCTTGACCGAAAATTCAAACGAAAGAAGGGAGGAAATATTGAAGAGATTCGGCCATGCTTGTAGCTAGGTGAAGGTAAGTTTGATGTGGTGCCATGAGATTCATGCATGTTTTTTTTTGTTAGCTTGAGTTCTAACTAGCCATGGTTCAAATCTTTACTATGTCATGGAGATGATATTCGGCTAAGGTGGATTTGTGTTGATGTTAATTGCATGCTAAAAGTGAAGCTTGTAATGATGCATGTGATGGTGGATTGATGACTCTTGAATCTCCTTTTAGCATCCTTGAGTGAGACATTAAGTTCTTTGTTTAACCATGACCAAAATCGAAATGATATGGTGTTGTGATGCATTCGCCATGGTAGGAAATAGAAGAGAAATAAGGTTGTTGTTAGATGAAGTAGAGTCTAACAAATGAGCTCCTATGTGCATTAGTTGCAAGATGGAGAAGAATCGGCTAGCAAGTTGTGTGCTAAGGCCGAATATAATTTTGTATATTATGGGTAATGCATGTGTTGAATTAATGTAAAGGGAGAGGATGCTTTAATAGTGTATATATGTGTATTAGCCAAGTTTTGAATTGAAACAAATGGTGTTTAGTCAATACAAGTGACCATACTTGTAGAATGTATTAAGTGTTGCAATCGGCCTTAGCATAGATGTGTATGTTCGGCCACATGAATGGGTACATGAGTCGATGGGTATGTTCGGCCATAGGTAGCCTATTGATGTCTTTAGCTTGACTTAGAAAATTCGGCTAAGGGGAAATATTAGCTAGTATGTTGAATTCGATTCGTGATTTCGTACATATGTGACTCTAATGTCTAATGTATATATGGGTGAAGTACCTTGAGCTTCTCTTTTGATGTTTGAATGAATTGTATTAAATTGCTTGATGTGATTAAAAATGCGTATGATCATTGTGTATTTGAGCTAAAAGGTGGCCATATGACCTATCAAACTCTTTGTCATATTTGGCCATAAGCTAGCAAAATGAGACTTTAATAAGTTAAATTTGTTTGAATTAGCTCAAGAGCTTAGAGGACCACAGTTGTATAAGGGAAAGGAAAAAGTGATCGAATAGTGGTTGAAGCCGTTCGACAACATCCGAGGTAAGTTTTCGAGTAATGGAACTTAGATTATGATTTGATTAGATCATGTTTTAAGCAAATCAAAATCATGCTCTTTGTGTGTGGCTATTGAGCCAAAATTGCGAGTGTGATAAGTGCCTTGTGTTTGAGTTTTGTTAATGAAAATGAAATACGAATGTGTCATGATTTATTGATAAATGTGCATGGTTATTCAATGATGTCCGGCTCGATCTCAAGGCTTTGTGCTAAGTGACTATATCCGGACTAAGATCCAAGGCATTCGTGTGAGTTACTAAATCCGGACTAAGATCCAAGCCATTTGTGCGAAGTTACTAAATCGGGTTAAGTCCCAAAGGCATTTGTGCGAGTTACTATAACCGGCTATGTCCCAAGGCATTTGAACGAGTAGATATATCCGGTTAAACTCAGAAGGTACGTGATTCGAAATGAATGATCTTGCTGTAAAAATTTCGCTTAATACGCTTGTGAAATCCCAACAATGAGGTATGTTTCATATGTGCTTTGAATTAGTTGAGCCCTTACAAATAAGTATTCGCTCAGTTGATAAATGAGCTATCGGCCTTTGGCTAAGTTGATCTTTGTGTATGAATATAAGGGTTGGTAATGTGAAGTAAGTCTGATATTGAGAATTTGTTCATATGAAATTATATGTTTAGCTACATGAATGCTATACTTTGGTTGTGTCTAAATTCATGACTCAAACTTACTAAGCATTAAATGCTTACTCCGTTTCTTTGATTCTCTGTTTTATAGATTTTGGTTCTTCAGGTATCAGACTCGGGATTTTGAAGTCAAAGTCGCCCACACTATCAAAGCTCCTTTCGGTATATTTTTGGTTGGACTTTGAAATGGGTAGGTCATGTACCTTTCGGTTTTGTGTAAATTTGGATAGCCATGCGAAAATGGCTTAAGTATACTTTGGGCATGGTATTATAATCATTGTATGTTGTTCATTAAGAGGTATGGAAATTTTTGGAAACGATTAGCCATTGGGATGGTTAATCATCATCATATTTTGTGCTATTTATGTTAAAGGGCTGGTTGAATCATGGAAACTATGAAATAGGTAAAGCCTACCTTAAAGACAGATGCTGACAACTGCAGTGACATGGATGTGAAAAATCACTAAAAATAGTAGGAATGGAATTAAATAGTGAATAAATTATGTAAACTAACCTTGACGAGTCTATTTTCATAGGAAAGTAACGAAACGATCATATGCGCAGTATGTTAAGAGATATTTAAGTTTTCGTGAGACAGGGCCAGAACGGCTTCTGGAGTCCCTATTCCGACTTTGGAAATTCATTATAAATTGAACAGAGATAATTAGAAGTCATGCCATATATGTACAGATTCCATTTTGAGTCTAGTTTCTGTAGAAATAAACTGCATCAGTATTGAAGCCCTGTATAGGGAGATATCCAAGTCGAAATACGCAAAGGTCAGTGTAGTCAATCCCTGTAACATGGGGGAATTTAACTAATAAACTATACTAATTGGCCAAACCAAAAATTCTAGAAAAAACTTTGTGGATGCATATATGAGTCTAGTTTCAGGGAAAAATTATGAAACTGATTTTCAAGTTGTGGAACTCAAGATTTGATTTTTAAGGTGATAGTGACACGCTTAGTCATTGTCTGGAAATTTTAAAATGAACTGCAAGTAAGTGGATTAAGCCGTTAACCCCTCGTGTCCGACTCCGTGACGGTCTCTGCACGGGTGTTATAGTTTTATTGGTATCAGAGCTACGATTTAGTCGATTCTAGGACTACCGTAATGCGTTTGGGTCTAGCTATACATGCCATTTTATGTGACTATTTGATAGTGTGGTGATTTCTGACATTTGCAAATGTGTTTATTTATAGTTATCGATCCCGATCCCGACCGAGCGGTAGCTGATGATCTTGAGAGTGTAGCGCTGCTCCTTACGAGGGACAACGCCGGACTCTCAACGTAATGCTAGTAATCCGAATGATGAAGCTAGACAAGCTTTCTATAGCGTGATGAATGATTGGTTCAACCAATACATTCGAACTAATACGGCTGTTCCACAACCTCCCTTCCCGACAAACACAATCCCCGCACCTACAATACCTTCGGCAACTGACCAAATAAGGTCAAATAAGCCCCCAGTTGACAGAATCCGAAAACACGAGGCTACTGAATTTATGGCTACGGATAGCGATGATGCCGAGCAAGCTGAATTTTGGTTGGACAACACTATCCTGGTACTCGATGAGCTATCTTGCACACCCAATGAGTGCCTAAAGTGTACTATCTCCTTGCTACGTGATTCTGCCTACTATTGGTGGAACACGTTGACTTCTGTCGTGCCCAGAGAGCAAGTAACTTGGGAGTTCTTCCAAACTAAGTTTCGAAAGAAGTATATCAGTCAGAGATTTTCATTGACCAAAAATGGAAGGAATTTCTTGAACTCAAACAAGGTTCCATGTCGGTTACCGACTATGAATGAAAATTTGTGAGGCTTGGCCAGACATGACGAGAATGCATTTCCTCGAAGCCGTAATGTGTAAACGTTTCGAGGATGGACTAAATGATGATATAAAGTCGTATGTTGGCATCTTGGAAATCCGAGAATTTGTGGTACTTGTTGAGCGAGCTTGCAAGGCCGAGGAGCTCAAGATGGAGAAAAGAAAAGCGAGGTGGGAGCAAGGGAGTTTCAGAAGAGGTCTTGGGAAGCCCTTCCCACACCATCGAAGAAATTTAGAGATGGCTTGGGCGGTCTAGGATACTTCAGCTTTTCTAGACGAGATCGCGATCGACCCTTCGTGAGCACACGAGTCACTTCGATCGCCGCTGTTGGAAATGACCGTCGAGATGAGCGGAATGCCGTGATTGTGGTAAATGGCATTCGGGAGTTGTAGGTTCCATGACCGCTCTGTTACAAGTGCGGTCACCGACCACTTTATCAAAGATTGCCCGAGATTGTCTAAGCAGAATGTAAATCGAGTGGGAAACCGGTACTACCACCGCCGAGGTAGACCATCTAGGAATACGGGCAATGCTAGCGGCGGTCGAGAGGATCTAGAGATGCTACCACCGGATCCGAGGCTCGTGCTCTGCTAGGGCTTATGCCATACGCCAGCACGCGAGGATGCTTCCTCGCCAGATGTTATTACCGGTACTTTTACTTTCTTTGATACTAATGTGATTGCTTTGATTGACCCTGGTTCTACTCATTCTTATATATGTGAAACCTTAGCATCCAGTAAGACTTTACCTATTGAGTCTACTGAGTTTGTAATTCGGGTGTCAAATCCCTTGGGTCATTACGTGCTTGTCAACAAAGTGTGTAAGAAATGTCCCCTAGAACTTCGAGGTTCCTGTTTTCCGGCGGACTTGATGCTGTTAACATTTGACGAATTTGAAGTCATCCTCGGTTTAGATTGGTTAACCATGCATGATGCGGTTGTGAATTGCAAAAGCAAGACTATTGATTTGAGATGCGCAAATAATGAGATAATCCGAGTTGAGTCTACAGACTTAAAGGGTTGCCACCGTAATATCGCAATGTTGGCCCGTAAATATGTAAGAAAGGGGTGCGAAGCATACCTTGCGTATGTACTTGATGACAAGGAATTGGAAAAGAAACCCGAATCTATGCCGGTGGTTTGTGAATACCCGGATGTTTTTCCCGAAGAATTACCGGGTTTACCACCTGTTCGGGAAGTAGAGTTTGGTATTGAGCTTGTACCGGACTACGCCAATTTCGATAGCCAGATCGTATGGCACCAATCGAGTTAAAAGAATTGAAAGCTCGGTTGCAAGAGTTGACGGATAGAGGTTTCGCTCAACCGAAGTTTCTCACCTTGGGTGCACCAAGATTGTTTGTGAAAAGAAGGACGGAACCATGAGGATGTGCATTGACTATCGTCGGTGAATAAAGTGACGATAAAGAATAAATATCCATTACCGCGTATTAATGATTTGTTTAACCAACTAAAGGGAGCCTCAGTGTTTTCAAAGATAGATTTGAGATCGGGGTATTACCAGTTGCGAATTCGAGATTCGGATATACCCAAAACGCTTTCGAGCGAGATACGGCCACTACGAGTTCTTAGTAATGCCGTTTGGGCTCACTAATGCCCCTGCGGTATTTATGGATTTGATGAATCGGATCTTGAGACAGTATTTGGACTGGTTCATAGTTGTGTTCATTGACAACATCTTGGTCTATTCAAGAGACGAGACCGAACATGCCGAGCACCGAGATTAGTGTTGCAAATTTTACGGATAAGCGTTATATGCTAAGTTCGAGAAGTGTGAGTTCGGTTAAGAGAGGTTAGCTTCTTGGGTCACGTGGTATCCGTGACGGTATTCGAGTTGACCGAGCAAAATTTCAGCCATACTTAACTGGAAGCCTCCAGAAATATTCTTGAGGTTCGAGCTTTTTGGGACTTGCCGATTACTACCGACGGTTTGTAAAAGGTTTCTCGATGATAGCCACGCCCATGACGAAGCTACTTCAAAAGATGTTAAGTTCGAATGGACGGAAAATGTCGAAAAGTTTTGATCAACTGAAAACTTATTTGTGGAAGCTCAATTTTAGTGCAGCCGAATCGTGCAAAGAGTTTGTCATTTATAGTGACGCCTCCCTACTTGGGTTAGGTTGCGTATTGATGCAAGAAGGTCGAGTTGTGGCCTATGCGTCGAGACAATTAAAGCCACATGAGAAAAATTATCGACCCATGATCTCGAATTAGTCGCCATCGTATTCGCTTTGAAAATATGGCGACATTACTTATTTGGTGAGAAGTGCCATGTATTTTCGGATCACAAAAGTCTCAAATATTTGATAACTCAAAGAGACTTGAATCTGCGACAAAGGCGTTGGCTTGAGTTATTGAAAGATTATGAGCTGGTCATTGATTATCACCCGGGAAAGGCTAATGTGGTTGCGGACGCCTTAAGATGGAAATCACTGTTTGCTTTACGAGCAATGAATGTACACTTGTCTGTTCTACCCGAAAATGTGTTAGTGGCCGAATTAAAGGCCAAACCATTATTGATTCATCAAATTCGTGAAGCTCAGAAAGTCGACAATGAGTTGGTTGCAAAACGGGCTGAATGTGTTCCGAATATGGAATCGGAGTTTCAAATTGATGATGACGATTGTTTGAGGTATAGAAATCGGCGTGTGTTCCAAGAAATTCAGAACTCATTTCGATGATTCTGAACGAAGCTCATTGTAGCCGAATGTCAATTCACCCGAGGAGTACGAAAATGTACCACGACCTAAGATGTCAGTTTTGGTGGCATGGTATGAAACGAGACATTTCTGATTTTGTTTCGAAGTGTTTAATATGTCAGCAAGTGAAGGCGGAACATCAAGTGCCTACGGGTTTACTCCAACCGATCATGATACCTGAATGGAAATGGGATCGAGTAACGATGGATTTTGTATCTGGGTTGCCAGTGTCGGCAAGTAAGAAAGATCGATTTGGGTCGTTGTTGATAGATTGACTAAGTCGGCTCACGTTATCCCCGTACGCACGGAATTTTCAATGGATAAATTAGCCGAATTGTATGTTTCTCAGATTGTGAGATTACACGGGGTACCTATTTCTATCGTGTCGGATAGAGATCCGAGATTCACCTCACAATTTTGGAAGAAATTGCAAGAAGCTTTGGGTACCAAGCTGTATTTTAGCACCGCTTTTCATCCACAAACAGATGGTCAATCCGAGCGGATAATTCAGATACTTGAGGATATGTTGAGATGTTGCATCCTCGAGTTTAGTGGTTCATGGGAACGGTATTTACCTTTGATTGAATTCGCCACAACAATAGTTTTCAGTCAAGTATTAAGATGGCACCTTACGAGGCTTTGTACGGTCGAAAATGCCGACGCCATTGTTTTGGACCGAGCTCGGTGAAAGTAAAATTTTGAGTGGATTTGATTAAAGATGCTTTGAAAGAAAGTAAAGGTAATCCGTGAAAGTCCGAAGGCACCACGATCATCGTAAATCGTATGCGGATTTGAAACCAAAAGACATTGAATATCAGGTGGGAGATAAAGTGTTTCTTAAAGTTTCGCCTTGGAAAAAGATACTCAGATTTGGCCGTAAGGGCAAGTTGAGCTCGAGATTCATTGGGCCGTACGAAATCTCTGAACGAGTTGGTCCAGTTGCGTATAGATTGATTTTGCCCCCTGAACTTGAAAAGATTCACGACGTCTTTCATGTTTCGATGCTTCGACGTTATAGATCCGATTCGTCACACGTAATTAATCCATCAGAAGTTGAAATTCAATCTGACTTGAGTTATGAAGAGGAACCGATTCGTATCCTAGCTCGTGAAGTGAAAGAGTTGCGAAACAAAAGGGTTCCATTGGTAAAAGTGTTATGGCTCAAACACGGAATCAAAGAAGCTACTTGGGAAACCGAGAACTCTAGGAAAGAACGATACCCAAACCTGTTTACCGGTAAGATTTTCGGGGACGAAAATTTCTTAAGTGGGGGAGAGTTGTGACAGCCCTAAAGTGACCCTAGTCGAGAAGCGGATTCGGATCGCTAAACCGAGTCACCAAATTATTTGAACATGATATTTATTGTCTAAAATATGTGATTATGAATGTGTGAAAGTTTTAGGCTTCGATTTAGTAAATTGCATGCGAATTTAGTCAAAAGGACTTATGTGAGAAAATTTAGAAATGTGCTAGGCAAATGTAAAGTGGCCTAATAATGCATGTTGTAGAAATGGTGGGTTTGCATGTCAAATTGCCCAATATTTAAGCTAATGGCCGGCCATGCTATGAGTGGAAACATGTCACAAACATGTTATGTAGTGATATATGTTAGGAACAATAAAATAATGAGTATGGGTAATAAAGAAATGGAAAAAGGAAAAAAAAATGTGTGTGGTTGCCCCCCCTCCATTGCCGTGAATAGAAGAAAGAAAAAGAAAAAAAAATGTTTCCATCCTTTTTTCATTCTTCTTGACCGAAAATTCAAAGGAAAGAAGGGAGGAAATGTTGAAGAGATTCGGCCATGCTTGTAGCTAGGTGAAGGTAAGTTTGATGTGGTGCCATGAGATTCATGCATGTTTTTCTTTGTTAGCTTGAGTTCTAACTAGCCATGGTTCAAATCTTTACTATGTCATGGAGATGATATTCGGCTAAGGTGGATTTGTGTTGATGTTAATTGCATGCTAAAAGTGAAGCTTGTAATGATGCATGTGATGGTGGATTGATGACTCTTGAATCTCCTTTTAGCATCCTTGAGTGAGACATTAAGTTCTTTGTTTAACCATGACCAAAATCGAAATGATATGGTGTTATGATGCATTCGCCATGGTAGGAAATAGAAGAGAAATAAGGTTGTTGTTAGATGAAGTAGAGTCTAACAAATGAGCTCGTATGTGCATTAGTTGCAAGATGGAGAAGAATCGGCTAGCAAGTTGTGTGCTAAGGCGAATATAATTTTGTATATTATGGGTAATGCATGTGTTGAATTAATGTAAAGGAGAGGATGCTTTAATAGTGTATATATGTGTATTAGCCAAGTTTTGAATTGAAACAAATGGTGTTTAGTCAATACAAGTGACCATACTTGTAGAATGTATTAAGTGTTGCAATCGGCCTTAGCATAGATGTGTATGTTCGGCCACATGAATGGGTACATGAGTTGATGGGTATGTTCGCCATAGGTAGCCTATTGATGGCTTTAGCTTGACTTAGAAAATTCGCTAAGGGAAATATTAGCTAGTATGTTGAATTCGATTCGTGATTTCGTACATATGTGACTCTAATGTCTAATGTATATATGGGCTAAGTACCTTGAGCTTCTCTTTTGATGTTCGAATGAATTGTATTAAATTGCTTGATGTGATTAAAAATGCGTATGATCATTGTGTATTTGAGCTAAAAGGTGGCCATATGACCTATCAAACTCCTTGTCATATTCGGCCATAAGCTAGCAAAACGAGACTTTAATAAGTTAAATTTGTTTGAATTAGCTCAAGAGCTTAGAGGACCACAGTTGGATAAGGGAAAGGAAAAAGTGATCGAATAGCCGTTGAAGCCGTTCGACAACATCCGAGGTAAGTTTTCGAGTAATGGAACTTAGATTATGATTTGATTAGATCATGTTTTAAGCAAATCAAAATCATGCTCTTTGTGTGTGGCTATTGAGCCGAAATTGCGAGTGTGATAAGTGCCTTGTGTTTGAGTTTTGTTAATGAAAATGAAATACGAATGTGTCATGATTTATTGATAAATGTGCATGGTTATTGAATGATCTCCGGCTCGATCCAGAAGGCTTTGTGCTAAGTGACTATATCCGGACTAAGATCCAAGGCATTCGTGCGAGTTACTAAATCCGGACTAAGATCCGAAGGCATTTGTGCGAGTTACTAAATCCGGGTTAAGTCCCGAAGGCATTTGTGCGAGTTACTATAACCGGCTATGTCCCAAGGCATTTGAACAGTAGATATATCCGTTAAACTCAAGGTACGTGATTCGAAATGAATGATCTTGCTGTAAAATTTCAGTTAATACGCTTGTGAAATCCCAACAATGAGGTATGTTTCATATGTGCTTTGAATTAGTTGAGCCCTTACAAATAAGTATTCGCCTCGGTGATAAATGAGCTACCGCCTTTGGCTAAGTTGATCTTTGTGTATGAATATAAGGGTTGGAAATGTGAAGTAAGCCTGATATTGAGAATTTGTGCATATGAAATTATATGTTTAGCTACATGAATGCTATACTTTGGTTGTGTCTAAATTCATGACTCAAACTTACTAAGCATTAAATGCTTACTCCGTTTCTTTGATTCTCTGTTTTATAGATTTTGGTTCTTCAGCTATCGGACTCGGGATTTTGAAGTCAAAGTCGCCCACACTATCAAAGCTCCTTTCGGTATATTTTTGGTTGGACTTTGAAATGGCATGTATAGGACTACCCTTTTGTTGTAGGTCATGTACCTTTCGGTTTTGTGTAAATTTGGATAGCCATGCGAAAATGGCTTAAGTATACTTTGGGCATGGTATTATAATCATTGTATGTTGTTCATTAAGAGGTATGGAAATGTTTGGAAACGATTAGCCATTGGGATGGTTAATCATGATCATATTTTGTGCTATTTATGTTAAAGGGCTAGTTGAATCATGGAAACTATGAAATAGGTAAAGCCTACCTTAAAGACAGATGCTGACAGCTGCAGTGACATGGATGTGAAAAATCACTAAAAATATTAGGAATGGAATTAAATAGTGAATAAATTATGTAAACGAACCTTGACGAGTCTATTTTCATAGAAAAGTAGCAAAACGATCATATGCACAGTATGTTAAAAGATATTTAAGTTTTCGTGAGACAGGGCCAGAACGGCTTCGGGAGTCCCTGTTCCGACTTTGGAAATTCATTATAAATTGACCATAGATAATTAGAAGTCATGCCATATATGTACAGATTCCTTCTTGAGTCTAGTTTCTGTAGAAATAAACTGCATCAGTATTGAAGCCCTGTACAGGGAGATATCCAAGTCGTAATGCGCAAAGGTCAGTGTAGTCGATCCCTGTAACATGGGGGACTTTAACTAATAAACTGTACTAATTGGCCAGACCAAAAATTCTAGAAAAAAATTTGTGGATGCATATATGAGTCTAGTTTCAGGGAAAAATCACGAAACTGATTTTTAAGTTGTGGAACTCAAGATATGAGTTTTAAGGTGACAGTGACACAGTTAGTCGGCTGTCTGGAAATTTTTAAAATGAACTGTGCAAGTAAGTGGATTAAGCCCGTTAACCCCTCGTGTCTGACTCCGGTGACGGTCTCGGGTACGAGGTGTTACACATATTAACTTACCGTTTATCGAAGCTCTCTCACAAACAAATGAAAGTTGAAAGTTGGATGAGGCCTCACATGTGGAGTTGAATGCAGTTTGCTCAGCCATACTATAGAATAAGCTACCCAACAAATTGAAAGATCCTGGGAGTTTTACGATTCCTTGTTTAATTGGTAGTTTAAATGTTCATAATGCATTGGCTGACTTAGGGGCAAGCATTAATGTTATTCCTTATAAAATGTTTAAACAGCTAGGTCTTGGGAAACCCAAACAAACTAGGATGAGCATTCAATTGGCTGATAAAACCATTAGATTTCCTAGGGTTATCATTCAAGATGCTCTTGTTAAGATCGATAAATTTATATACCTAGTAGACTTTGTTGTTCTAGACATGGAAGAGGGTAGTAACGCACCTTTGATTTTAGGACGACCTTTTCAGCAACTACTAGAACCATTATTGATGTTGGTACAGCTGAACTCACACTTCATTTGGGAGACAAAACAGTCACCCTTCAAGCTCGTAATTTGAGTAACACATCAAAATTTAAAGGTGGTTGTATAAATCATTCTACTAGTACTAATCATGTGGTGAAACCCTCTGTGCAGGAAACAGTTTCGAAGAACGTATATGAGCTGTGTTCAAACAACAACAAATGACCTATCCATGAAGAACGAAGGCTACAAATCGAGGAACTAGATGAATGGTGGACACATAGACCGAGGACACACGATAAACCAAAACCACGCCATGACAAGCTCAATGACGCACCAAATCAACTTAAGGTTGGAGACAAAGTACTACTAGATGCAGCAGACCCTCGTATTGCCACTTATGAACCTAATGAAGAAATTCATCTCACGGTACTCAATATTTTCCCATATGGTACAGTCGAGGTAGTTCATCCCAAATTCGGCACTTTTAAGGTAAATAATACTCGTCTTAAACCTTATATTGATAAAGTTGATAGCAGGGATGAGGAGTGTAAACTCCTCGAGCCACCATGACCATGCACCAGAAAGGTAAGTCCAGCTTAAGACTATAAATAAGCGCTTTTCGGGAGGCAACTCGAGCACTAATAGTAATGATTTATTTAAGTTCTAGTTTTTCACATCTAACCTACTAAGTCTTGAAACACAGCGTTTTCCCATCCACACGGCCAGGCACACGGGCGTGCCCTAGGCCGTGCTCACACCAGAAGAGGAGACACTGCCGTGCAATACGGCCGTGTGAAAACAGGGCAAAAGTTTTTCTCCAACACGGGATGCGATAAGTCACCACGGCCGTGGGTGAAACTGCCAAAACAACATGGGTGTCAGACATGCCCGTGCCTTGAAACTGTGGTTGAAACTGAGAATTTAACATGGGCGTGCGACACGCCTGTGTCATCCACCCATGGTCGACACTGTCAAAATGAACACGGGCGTGGACCTATGTATACGGGTGTGGAAGAAGCAAACGAAGAAAGACATGGCCATGCGACATAACTGTGTACACCTACACTCCCAAAGAACATGAGCGTGGGCTGAATGTTAGACATGCCCAAATCTAAAAATTGCGAAACACACAGGCAACCCCAAAATCTATATAAACCCCTCACTATTCATAATCTCCCTCCTCAAAAATCCCTAACCCTAGCCGCTGCAACTCCACACGCCCTACCTGCCATGCCGTGTGCCACCCACAACACTATTCCGATGACCCAAGCTTCTTCCTTTTGCATTTGTTTACACTTTTCTCTCTATTTTCTTTAAATATTTTTCCTATTTCATGTTTTCTCTGATCCATTTGACTATTTAAGCGAACATTCATAGTAGAATAATAGAAACACTCATGCTTGTCATTAAAGAATATTGCCATTTTTCATACTACATTCATCCATTTTTCTTGTTTCCATGGATTTTATGTTTACCCACATACATTCATGCATTAGATTTTTCCGTCATATTATTCTCATAGTCCTATTTTAAATGACTTGATATAATTGCTTTAGTTGTTTTATTTTTTTTCTCTTAATTTAGTACGTGAGTCTCATGAAATATTTCTAATTAGTTTTGTTTTTCCATGCTATTTTAGGGACGTATTGGTTGAACTTCGACTTTTCAATGCAGGTACAATGTCATCCTCATGTGGTAAAAAGACCGTTGTTCCCGCCTCGAAGAAAAGGAAAGGAGTAGCGTCATCCTCTGGTCCTACCACGGAGATTAGGCACCCGTTCCTCCAGGTTCCCTTGGGACCCCAGGAGGAATTATATCAGATATTATGGGCCCGACCCCTAGGTGTGGGCCGTTACATTGATTGGATCATACTAGAACAGATTCATTTGGCTGACGCGGTCCGAGCCCTCTTGACGACTGACCAGTGGGGGCTCTTCTTTGAGATCATCGAGCCAATGTATCTCGAGTTCACATTGGAACTCAGCTCGACGTTCCATCTTTAGACCATCATAACCAACTTCGACGATCCTAGAACGGTCCAGTTCTGCCTTAGTGGTCTAGTATGCCAGTTGAGCGTACCAGCGTTCGGGATTGCACTAGGGCTATACACAGAGGAGTTCATGAATGACAATAAACTCGAGACCCTCCACCGCCACATCCACTACTCCTCCTCAAAATGCTGGATGGACCTCGTCCCTGCCTCAGCCACCTACGATCCTAGCCGCTCCAAGGCATCAGCTCTCCCTCCATCCTTGAGGTATCTACACGCCATCTTGGCTCACACGCTGACAGGGAGACGAGAGAGCTCCGGTGTCGTCACCACCACGACGCCTATTTCTTATGGAGCATGGATAACAGGCACATCCTCTTTCATGCTTACTTCATCGCCCTCACCATCCGCCATCAGACGGAACGACATAGGAGAGGGGTCATCTCTATCGGGCCCTATGTGACTCGATTGGCTCGTGGTGACGGGCTCCTCAACACAAAGAAGACAATCATCCTCCCTCACTCTCATCGGCCAGATGTCCCCACAGGGCATCTCGAGCATGCTAAGTATGAGGATGATCGAGAAACGACATGGCACCTACCCTCCTCAGTACCGCTTCATCCAGTCCACCGAGGAGGAGGACCCAAAAGACATTACTGATGATGTCCCTCCACGTCATGAGGACCCATCGTCTCAGCCACCACCCATCCATCGTCCAGTTCATGTGGCGGCTTCATACTCTGACATCTCTGAGCGCCTTACTCGAGTAGCAGTGTTTTCAATGTTTTGATCACATTGATGCTACACTTCATCAGATTTGTCAACACCTTCACATCTCATCGCCACCACCACCTCGCGAACCATCCGGCGATGACGATGTTTAAAAACTTTTTATTTATTATTTTTATTTTCACTTTTATCTTTATTTATCTTATTTAAGTACTTTTTATTTCATTTTCCTTTATTATTATTTTAATTTTAGTTTTTATACTTTTTATTGAATAATTTATAGCTTCGGCTATTTCATTACGAGTAATTATGCTTCCTTATATTTCCTAAAAAGTTCTTGATTCTATTTCAGTTATAAAGAGCTCCAAAGCTCATCATCGCATAGGAACTAAAAACTCCACTAGCAAAGGTTCTCCACGACTGCCATTTCCTGCTCAACCACGACCATAGCTACCACCAGATATAATATTCTTTTGGCACAAGACTTATGGACTAATGAACCTCTACCACCACCGGAGTATCCTCCTCCACTCTCATCATTACCTTGGCTGATTATTCTCCATAACTCAAAATCAAGGAGTTTATTCATCATTCAGGAAGTTTCACTTCTCTCCCTATCTTATGATTATTTATCTATCTTTTTCAATATATCTATCTTTGTACATTGAGGGCAATGTACATCTTAAGTGTGGGGGGTCTTTTATATCATCATTAGAAATCCCTGAATTTTGTCTTATTCTCACGTGAATCACTCATATCACTATT
This sequence comes from Gossypium arboreum, assembly GCF_025698485.1. Taxonomy (NCBI): domain Eukaryota; kingdom Viridiplantae; phylum Streptophyta; class Magnoliopsida; order Malvales; family Malvaceae; genus Gossypium; species Gossypium arboreum. The sequence goes on from NC_069082.1 coordinate 16,949,313, forward strand.
AGAATGAATTTTAATTAATTTATGATTTTTAATAATATGTCTTGAATTAAAACATAGGCATTCATGCATTGATTGTTTATCAAGCATGATAAGTTGATTTTTGAAGAATTATAAACTTCTAGGTTGTTTCATTAAGTTTGTTTATTATCATGAGTTGAAATTCACAAGTTTAAACATCAAAAAGCCATAATTTTTGTGAGATCTTGATCCTTAAAGCATCTTTTATTTCTTTGATGCTCACTTTTATTATGAGTGCGTCTGTATTGATTTGTTATTCTAGAACTTGCTTGATTATGCATGTCAAGACCACACCATTTGATTTGATATGTCAATATGATAAAGGCACTTAGGTTTAACCCACTCACTCCACAAAAGCCTACCTTCATAATTAACCCTTAGTGAACCCCTTTGAGCCTAACAAGCCATTAATTGATTTACCCTCAATATTAACCCATAACCTATTATTGTTGAAATCCCCTAATTTGATCCCTATTTTTGTCGAGATTTGATTTGAACTAATTGCTTAGTTATGTTTTGTTCTTCTATGTATTTGACTTGTTCTTAAAAAAAATTTACTTCAATACATATTAGTAGTAATTCGTCATTTTTTAGCTTGAGTGTTAATTCCATATTCTGAGAAATTCCATATTCTGAGAAGAAGCTCACTTGTATTCAACTAATGACTGGTTACTTTTCTAGCTAGGTAATTTTTCAATTCAATCTCGATTCTAACCTTTTCTTTTAGCTTGTGACCACACCCTCTAACCAAAAGCCATATTACAACCCTCTAAAAGACCTTTTTGATTTATGTATCAGCTCAATTTATAGTGGTGGAGATTTGATTTTCAAGCAAGCCTATGGCAATAGCGCTTCATATTGGCTAATTAGTGCTTTAATTGATGTCCTTAAGCACCTTGAGTGATTTGAGTGAATCTTTAGTGGGGATGTTAAACTCTGTGATATTTTGATCAAAGGTAATCACTTAGATAAGAGGAGACACCTATGTTTTCGTGATAAAATACTCAACTTGGAATGTTTGAAACTTTGATGTACTTTTAGTTGAATTTTCAATGTATGAATACTTATGGATTATTCTGAGATATTATTGATAGGGATTATAAATTGAGAAAAATTTATTTTGATTGTGAGTCAAGGATTTTGCTTGAGGACAAGCAAACGTTTAAGTGTGGAGGTATTTAAAAACTTGATACGTGATATTCGTAACAGGTTTTAAAGATTTATGAATGAATTGTTCTTGAAACTAACTTATTATCATGATGAAGGCAAGTGTACCTATCGAACAGTAGTATAGCTTTAGCAAGACCGGATTGTTGAACCCAAAGGAACCAAGAGTACTAGTAATTACCTTTTTTTATTATCTAGCTTAAAAATTAAAGGACTTGGTTATCTAAACTAATTACTAAACTAAGAGTGCATAGAGAGAAGATTAGGAAAAATCTTTTGGGAAAACTCGATTGATTAAGACAATACCCAAGGAAAAATCCACCTAGATTTCACTTGTTATTTGACTCTGAATTAGACGATTTATTCATTTGACTTGATCCATAGAAATCCCTAAGTTATATTATTATCTCTCTCGAGACTAATAACGTCTAACCCTAGGTTGATTAATTGAAATCTCTTTCTAATTAACACCTAGTGTTGAATTAACTTGATATATGGATCCCCTTATTAGGTTTCACCCTAATCCGGTAAAATCTTATCACCCTATCTCTATACATGCAATCAACTCTGCTTAATTATGACAAATTTACTCTTAGATAGGGTCTATTCCTCCTCTGAATAAGAAAATTAATTTGAATCAATATCCTGGAATATTAAAACAATAATTAATAACACATAATTAAGAACAAGTCAAATATTTATCATACAATTCAGATAATAATAACAAGATCCATCTTAGGTTTCATTCTCCTTAGGTATTTAGGGAGTTTAGTTCATAATTATAGAAGAAAACATCTCAAAGTTATAAAGATAACAAAACATAAGAAAACCCAAAACTCCTGAAGGAACTTAAGGGAGATTTTTAGTCTTGATAATGAATCCGGCTTCTAGGATGGATCAATCGACTTTTCTTAAGTAATTCCCTACTTTCTACTCCACGTCCCTCTCTTAAGTGCCTCCTCAGGTGTTTAAATAGGCTTTTGAATGCCTAAGAGCCCTAAAAATTGGCCTTTTCCTAATAGGACTATACTTGGGCTCGAAAGGGACACACCCGTGTGCGATTACTCTAGCCTGTGGTCAAGGCTGTTGAATAGGCATGGGCGTGTAGTCTACCCGTGTAACTTGTGCTTCGATCCTGCCAAAAAGACATGGCCGTGTGACACTCTCGTATGAGGAAGTCCAGGCCGTGTTGATTTCCTATGTGGGTCTATTTTTCTCCGTTTTCAGCCCGTTTCTCGCTCTTTTTACTCTCCTATGCTCACCTAAGTATAAAACATGAAATTAAAGAATTAGGAGCATCGAATTTACCAAATATAAGGAGAAATCATCCATAAATGTGTTCAGCATGGGATAAAAATATGTATAAATTACGGTTTATCATTTTATTATCACATATTGGATACATGGATCTCCTTACACCACATAAACTCGTAGTGTCAAACATGTCCCAAAAGTGAAGCGTATAGCTAGCACTCTCCTTATTTCCCCTCACATATCCCATTGGATGGAGATTCGCTCACATTCCCTTATCCCTCCAAACATGTCCCAAGGCCTCAATGCCCCAAACCACTATACATATAAGTAAGTACCCACAATCTTATGGCATGCCAACTATATCTAACGGTTCGGAGATCACAATGCCAGAAAATCTTAAAAGCATCACATGTTACTTACCGACTAACTGAGCACTATCATTGCATATTTGCATCTTTTGCAAAACACTAGCATAGTTATATAACATGTATCTTACACATTTATTGCATGTATATAATTACACTTTACATAATAAGCACCATATCCACATATCACATATCATTCATATTATATAACCACATAATCACAAGACAAGTATGGTTCAAGAAAACTTACACTCCGAATTTAGAGTAGGGGTTTAGGCTACATCTAAATTCCCAACAACACATGACTTGTTTTTATGAGTAACAATTTCATAAACTCACCACTTTATGATTTTTTCGAAAACCAAAAGCTCAACTAACGCTTCCCTAGCTCGTAGCAAGCTCTAATGAGTCTGAAGCTTTACATACAAGAATCATACAATAACCATAGTCAAATACCAACCAAGAATCCACTCAAACTAACTAAAACACAAGGTTTAAGCTAAGCTCTCATGTGCTTTAAACCATTAGCGTAACAAACTTTATGTACTAATATCTCGATCCATACTCAACCTTTTTCTTTAAATCAGTTTTGTTCATCTTCTAAATCATCTACACCTAATTTGCAACCTTCAAATAAAACAAATCTTCTCAATTCATGGTATCGACATTTTTCCACATCTTTTAGGCAATTTTCAAAAAATCATTAAAACATGAGACATCATTAACAAAATTTGAAGATAAGTTTAAAAACCTTCTAATCATGCTAAAACAAGTTGAAAAATAATTTGAAACCAGGTTTTGACTCAAAATTTCAAAATCCACCATTAATGGTTCGATTTTCAGCTTTTATTTAAAACATGCGATTCGAGGGCTAATAATTCATTTTTAGAATCTAAATAATATTAAAAACCAATGGATTCATGAATGGTTACCTTTTTTGAAGGAATGAACAAGTTTTGATGAATTCAAAAAACCCACATTTGAAGAAGATGGTGAAATATATGGAGTTTTGGGTGTTTTTGTTGGGCCTTTTTTATGGTAGATGACTTGGAATGATAAGAAATTAATGTATTGTATTTTGGAACTAAAAAATCAATGGAATAGTTAAGGATATGGCAAGGGGTGGCACAAGTTTGAAACAAAAAGAAACATACGTGAAAAACCTGTTGATGGGGAAGAAATATGTTTAATTTTACAAAATGGTAAAACTGCAACACAAATGGCTACTATTTTGACTTTGTTACAAATCAATTATTTTTCAAAATTAAGTGTTTCTAGAACACTGTTTCAAAAATTGATTTGACAGTTAAGGTGCCATAGTTGAAAACCCTATCGAGTACTAACCCTACAAAATTTCGAGCGTATATAGGCCAAAATTCCTAAAATACCCCTAAAACTCTTAAGCCCTATTTTGAGGTGTTACAATTCTCCCTCTCTAAAAATAATTTCGATCTCAAAATTACTTGAGCTAAACAAATGAGGATATTGGCGTCTCATCGTTTCCTCGGTTTCCCAAGTAGCCTCTTCCACTTTCTGGTTGCACCACAAAACTTTAACCAACAGACTCTTTTGTTTCGAAACACTTTCACTTCATAATCTAAAATCTCAACTGGTTCTTCCTCATAATACAAATCATCATTGAATTCAATTTCCTCAACCGGAACTAAATACGATGGATCAGAAAGATACTTCCTTAACATAGACACATGGAAAAGAACATGAATTCTTTCAAGCTCTGGTGGCAACTCGAGACGATAAGGTACTGAACCTATCCTCTCAACAACTTTATAAGGTCCAATGTATCTTGGACTTAACTTACCCTTCCTACCAAATCTCAAAACTTTCTTCCACGGTGAAACCTTCAAAAATACCTTATCACCAACTTAAAACTCGATATCTCAATGTCTCAAATCTGTAGAAGATTTTTGCCTGTTTGATGTTGCTTTCAAATGGTCAAAAATTAGTTTTCCCTTCTCCTCAATTTAAAGAACTAAATCTGGCCTAGCAACTCGCCTTTCATCTAATTCTATCCAACACAAAGGAGTTCCACACTTCCTACCATATAATGCTTCAAATGGTGCCATACAAATACTCGCTTGAAAACTATTATTGTAAGCGAAATCTTCTAAAGGCAGATATCATTCCCAACTACCACTGAACTCAAACACACAACTTCACAACATGTCTTCTAGAACTTGAACTACCCTTTTAGACTGGCCATCAGTGTGAGGGTGATAAGCCGTACTGAAAGTAAAGTTCGACCCAAAGCTTCTTGCAAACTCTTCCAAAACCTTTTAGTAAACCTTGGATCCCTATACAAAATAATCAAACCTGGAACCACATAAAGACGAAAATCTCTGCAATATACAACTCCACTAACTTATGCAATGAATAATTGGTTCGCACTGCTAAGAAATGCACAGTCTTCCAAAATCGATCAACTATAGCCTATACTGAATCTTTTCTTAAGGGGTCAATAGCAAACTCGAAACAAAATCCATAATAATCCTTTCTCACTTCCATTCAAAAATCGCAATAGGTTGCAACATAGTCGAAGGAAATTTATGTTTAGCTTTCACCTTTTGATAACCCAAACATCAAGTCACAAAAACCCATAGCATCATGCTTTGAACCAAGCTACCAATAAACTTCCCTAAGATCATGATATATTTTTCCACTTTCGATGCGTGGCGTAAGGACTACTATGCACCTCAGTAAGAATCTCTTACCTTAACTCCCCATCTTATCGCACACACAACCTTCCTAAAAAATTTGAAATACCACCACTAACAACATCAAAGTCTCCTTTAACACCTTGCTTAACCTGTCGAATTCTCTTCAATAATTCCCTATATTAAGGTTGCTTCTCCTTAATTGGTTGCGACAAGGTTAGCCTTACCAAAATTTTAGCACATAAACTATCATCACTAGCTAAACTCAATCATGTAAACATATCTCTTAACTCCATCACCGAATTCCTACTTAAAGTATTAGCAACTACATTAGCCTTGCCAAGATGATAGTCTATCACAAAATCATAATCCTTTAAAAGCTCAATCCAATGCCTTTTCCTTAAATTTAACTCCTTTTGGGTGAGGAAGTACTTAAGGCTCTTATGATCAATGTAGATAACACACTTCTCTCCATAAAGATAATGTTGACATCTTTTAGGCAATTTTCAAAAAATTCATTAAAACATGAGACATCATTAATGAAATTTCAAGATAAGTTTAAAAACCTACTAATCATGCTAAAACAAGTTGAAAAACACTTTGAAACTAAGTTTTGACTCAAACTCTTAAAATCTACCAGTAATGGTTCAATTTTCTTTTATTTAAAACATGCAATTTGAGGGTAATAATTAAGTTTTAAAATCAAATAACATTAAAAAAAATGGGTTCATGAATGATTACCTTTGTTGAAGGAATGAATGAGTTTTCACGAATATCCAAAAAAACCCATGTTTGAAGAAGTTGGTGAAATTTATAGAGTTTTGGGTGTTTTTCTTAGGGCTTTTTTATGGTAGATGACTTAGGAATGATAGGGGATCAATGTATTGTGGTTTGATAATAAAAGAATCAATGGAATAACTAAGGATATGGCAAAAGGAGGCACAAGTTTGAAACAAGAAGAAACAGACGTGAAGAACATGTTGATAGGGAAGAAATATGTTCAATTTTACAAAATGGTAAAACTGTAACATAAATGGCTACTATTTTGAATTTGTTACAAATTAGTCATTTTTCAAAATTAAGGGTTTCTAGAACATTTTTTCAAAAATTGATTTGACAGTTAAGGTGCCATAGTCGAAAACATTATCAAGAACCAACCTTACGAAATTTTGAACGCATATTGGCCAAAATTCCTAAAATACCCCTAAAACTCCTAAGCCCTATTTTAGGGTGTTACATATGCAATTTAACTAGGTAACCTAATCAATTTCCTTAAAAAATAATCAATTTATCTTACCTCAATTAAAAATTTCATTCTTGACAAGAACCATTACATGCTTTATTAACTTCAACCACTATTCCTAGTATTAATATCATCCATACACCATGCAACAATAATAATTTTTTTAAAGAAAATAAATAATTAACAAATTAAAAATACACAAACTAATCCTATGTTCTTCCCCCCACACTTTGGAACATACATTTCCTTTAACAAAAAAAAAAATTAAAGTGCAAACAAGAAAACTTTCTTGAGTGGGTTGGATCCTTGTTGTTATGAAAATCTCGGGATTTGCATAGTCCAAGCGGTTGAAAAGAGTACCTAAAACTATACTTCAACAATAAACATGAAATATAATATAAGGAAGATAAAAATAAAACTAAGAAGTGTTGATAATGGATGACAAAACGTCTGAGATGAACTTCGCCCTTTAATGTTGTGAGGTAGTGTTCTATCTTGGATGTCGCAACATTAGGGTGTGATTCCATTAATATTACCTTATTTTCGACCGTCATGAAATCCACATCACAAGCCATTTTGTACCAAATCTGAGCTAACCCTAAATCATTTTCTGGGGTATTATTGCCTCAAGCTTCCTTCTCTCCATGTTGGGTGAAGTTTTAGTCACTCGAGATTTGTTGCCCTTATCAGATGAGAATGAGTCAAACCCATCAATCTCTTCAACTGATACATTTTCTACTATGGCTAAAAGGTGTATTGGCTCTTCTACACCTCTCATCTAAGTCTAGACGATTGTTGGTAATATAATAGCCATCATGGTCAGAGTTGAGAACATCATGTACGACCTGTTTCTATGGAGGTAATGCCTCTGGTATCTCTCGGAGCATTGCCATTTTTTGTGACATCTTATTTGACATTCTTGATAAAATATTAGATGTTTCATTGTTAGCTTGGTAGATATGATCACACTCAGATGGATGTTTATTCAACTCATGTATGGGTTTCTCCAGATACTTACTTTTATCTTTGTAGTCAAAACTCCCATATACATTGTAAGGTCACTTGTCCAAATGTTTGGGAATATTGTATTCATTATTATCTCTCCACCAGGTTGTCTAAACTCCATTCAACCAAATTTGTCCTTCATTTTTATGTCATTCATCATACCATAAGGACAACTCATTTGACTCAAACCCACTATCGTCGTCATCAAAATTATCCATGTGTGCATCTATGTTCTGGGCTAAAGGTTTGTCAGGCTTAATTATTCCACATGAATATATTTCTTGTAACACCCTTAACCCTTATCCGTCGCCAGATTAGGGTTATAGAGAAATACCGAACAAACAAAAAATTTAAACATACATTTCATATATTATCATAAACATATTATAAAACAATCATTCATATACATATCGTCCCTAAATTGAGCCCTAGAGACCTTAAAAATACCTTAGAAATGAATTAGAACTAAATTGAAAACATTTTAAAGGTTTGAGATAAGTTATAAAAATTTAACTACAGAGGTCATACGGCCGTGTGCCTCACACGACTAAGACACACACCCATGTCTCAAACCATGTAACCTTTGAATTAGGGACACACGACCGTGTCCCAACCCGTGTCCATACCCTTGTAACTCTCTAAGTAGGGTCACACACCCATGCATCAGACCGTGTAATTCTCAAAATAGCCACACACACCCATGTGCCAGGTCGTGTGCTAGGCCATGTAATTAACTGACTTAGATGCAAAAGAACCTACAGGGGACACAAGGCCATGTTACTAGGCCATGTGCCACACATGGTTGAGTCACATGCCCATGTCTCAAGCCGTGTGGACATGAATTTTCCCAAAATAAAGCCATTTCCAGCACAAACTCATGTATACACCTATAGATCTTTTGTGCACTTAATCAAGGCCTCAAAACCTTACCAAAACATGCGTATAATGACCAATTCAATAATCCTAAATCAACCAACCAATATGCCATTCAAGGTACCTCAAATATATTCATTGAAATCTTACCTAAACATGTATACTTTACCACATTTCAATCATACACATCTAGCTCAATACCTTCCCAAAACATACCATATCTTGATCATATTGAAACCAATTCAACACATATCATTTTAGCCATTCAAACATGTAACATAACATAGCCACATTAACATATACTAATAAGTTATCAAAAGTACCAAACCAAGTAACTTATACAAACAAAATCATCAACCAAACATTCAACTAAACATCACTATAATTCCACCTATACATGGCATTACAACCTTGGCCAAAACATAAAATACTGATATTTAAGCTAGATAGTGTGATAGATCTCCGACGAGCATCCCAATCAATCAAGCTTCTGATAATCTATAAAAACATAGGAAAGAAAAATACATAAGCACATAATGTTTAGTAAGTTCATAGAACATGAAACATAACTTACCAACTCATCTAAATAACATTAAGTATAAGTATAATGTAATCCATGTAACAACCCATTTCTCTAAAGTGTCGAAATAGTGCTTTCAGGGCAAGAAACCCGATGTATAAGTCTATAAATATTATTATTTATTATTTATGAATAAGATATAGTATAATGGTAGATTTTTATTTAATGATTTATGTTAAATGAAAGAACAAGTAGGTTCAAGTGGTATGACCCTAAAGTCAAGTGGTTTTAGAGAATAAGGTATCAGGACCTCGTTTCTATAAATCGAGCCATAAATATTTTTATAAATATTTATAGAGGGTTATTAAAGCCATATTAAAGTTTTGTTAAGAAATTTTGATGTTTAAAGGGTTAATTAAGTGAAAAGAACTATATTGGAAAAGGTGCAAAAGTTAGGTTCTATTAATTAAAGTTGTCTAATAGCTATGAAAAGGTGAATTGTTGGACTTAGCTGGTAATTATACAAATTGAATTATTGGTGGACGGTTTTGGGTAATTAAAAGCTTGAAATTTGGTTGATTATTAAATGAACAAAATTGTAATTTCATAATTAAATTAATTAAAAGAAACAAAATGGCCTAAATGCTATCATCTTTTTGGTTTTCTAAAACACAACCAAAAACACCATGGTTTAGGAAGAAAGCTTTCGGCCTTGGTGAAATTTCATGCATGGTATGGTGTTTTTGTCCCGTTTCTAATAATTGTTATGTTTTTGAGATCGTTGCAACTAGGTCCAGCTAGCTTGTACCTTCATTTTTGAAACTGTTAAAGATTTTGAATGTTTCCAATGATGAATCTTTGTGATTTTATATGTTAAATGATGAATTTGAAGTGTGAGTTGTTATTTATAAGTATTTTGTCATGTGATTTTTGGTGAATTTAACAATTAGGGATTATATTGTTGAAATAGTAAAAGAACAAGGATTTAATGTGTAATAACAGGAAATATGGGCTGCAATAAGGTCCTAATAGATTTGGTTAAGCTTAAATTTGAGTAAAAATGTTTAATTTGCATGTTTTAGGCTCATGGTCTAAATTGAATAAAAGTAAAATGTTGGGGAAATTTTTTAAAATCTCAAAAAGGACTAAATTGCATAAAATGAATTGGTTTTGTTGTCTAAATTAATGAATTGAATGAAATTGTTAATTTAGATCAACAACGAGTGTAAAATCGAGGAGAAGAGAAAATTACCAAATAGCCCTTGTACTTAGTCATTACTGCAATTTAGCCAGGTAAGTTCGTATGATTAATTAAAGTTTTAATGTTATATTGAATTATACATTCATTTATTATTTGCCATGAAATCAAATGTGGAAATCCAACAATGCTACGACAATTATAGAGTCTCGTTTGAACCATAGGAATACGTAGGATACAAATGACATGTCATTAGGGTTACCATGTTTCAGGTGGTCGTCTTGAATGTCCTACTGATGGCTGAGGTCTTGCATTTGTTGTGGATATTCAACAGCTAGTGTGAGCAACATCGTGTAGCTTAAATTTTGACCATTAGCTTGTGTGAGCAGACCTATTTCACAGTTGAGTGAGAAACGATAGAAATGAAAAGGAAAGGTTACGAATATATGTTTAGCACACTTTGTTTAAGCTTTGTCACATATCCGATATTTTTCTAAATGGTTCAAAGGGCATGAAAAGGAAAGGAATGGTAAGTGTTCAAATGACTCATGTTATGAATCTATAAAAAGGATTGAAAAGGAAATGTTAAATGAAAGTATATCTATGTTCATGAAGATGATGATTTCAAATGAATTTGTTCATGTATAATGACTTACCTTATGTCAATTCAAGTAAATTATGAGTTGATGCACTAACATGTGTTGTTGATGGTGCTTAGGCTTGTTCCAAGCTTATGGCTGATGTTTATGCTTATGTCTTGTATTATGTAAATGGAACGGGTAAGAAAAGGTAAGAAAATGGTAAGTTCATAATTGAAATGTAATATGATGGTATAAATGGATTAATGAGTTAAATGACGTACTTATATGTGAGAAATTTATTTATCCTATGGATGAATTTACCTATGACATGAATATATGACATGAATAAATATACTTATTCATGAATTGATAATATTATTTAAGCTTATGTTAAGTAAATGGAATGGTAAGTAAATAAATGGAGCGGTTTATAGTCTTATGAAAAGGTCAATGATTGAGTAATATGTCTTATAAAATCCTATTATGTTAGGAATGAAAAATATATGTGATGTTAATAGACTTACTCATTTGTGAGTTGATGGTTATATAGTCTGATAAATCTTGTGGCATTGGTATAGGTTTTTATTTACCCTATAAAGTTCATTATTGAGATGGAGTGTATGATTAAAGTTTATATGAGCTTACTAAGCATTCATTGCTTACATAATTACTTTCCTTTACTTTACAGATTATCGAAAGCTAGACCGGTTTGGAAGCTCGTCGGAGATCTATCACACTATCCAGTGATTATATTGATAGTTTCGATGTGTTGGTCAAGGTTATAATGGCATGTATAGGTTAACTTGTTTTGGTGTCTAATTGAATGCTAGTTGATGATATTGGCATGTATAACTTGTTTTGGTACCATTTGATGTTGGTTGTGTAACACCCTTAACTCGTAATCGTCATCGGATTAGGGTTTCAAGGCATTATTAGACAAACAGAACATTCCAGACCAATTTAGAATCACTGATATCACATAACATTAATACATAGACAATCATCTACAATCCATCTCTTATGAAGGTCTACGAGACCTAAAACATATTTTTAAGGACAGTCGGGACTAAACCGAACACATTCATAAATTTCAAAATTCAGAAAATTTTTCAATTCTGTTGAGGTCACACACCCGTGTGACCAGGCCGTGTGCCTCACACGGGCACTAGACATGCCCATGTGAACCAGCCGTGCCAAAACAAGGCATACATACTGACTTTCACCCATGGCCAACAGACACGCCCGTGTGCTATGGCCGTGTGATACTTAGCTAGCTATTAACTTAAGCCCATAGCCACATGACATGCCCATCTGTCTTAATCGTACGATCTTAGGGGGTTTTTGCTTTGCATACACGGCCACAAGGCACGCCCGTGTGCCCTGTCCGTATGGCACAATGCAGGCTTGGTTTAAGCCAAATTGCCACCCCTTTTTGTGTCATTCCTACAAACAACATTAAACAACATTTATACTAGAATTTTCACCCAATTCTATGCTCAAAACATGCTTTACTATAACAAAATCATCATCTTTCAATAACTTATTCAAATCCATACCAAAACTAATCACAAACATTTCATTTGCTAGCCAACTCTCATAGCATAACATATATACATATCAAAACTTAAATACATAGACATTCCAGCCTATACATGTCATACTTAAAATATTTACACTTTCAAAAGTACCAAAATAAGTTCGATAGTGTGGTGATAATCCTCAACTATCCCTGAGCCTTCAGTAGCTATAATAACTGTAAAACAGATAGAAATCACATAGAGTAAGCTACAAATAGCTTAGTAAGCCAAATACAATTGGTTTAACTATTAAATCATATAAAGTACAAATCAACAACAAGAATTCATAACCATTTCACAGAATAGTTCATGAGCCTAACCATGCTCATTTGCTTGTATACATGTCATATTTCATTTCCATGATTTCATACATACTTTGCATTCATTATTTCACAGAAACAGAGTCTTTCATATTTAGAAATTTAGTATGATGCAAATGTACCTGTATGGATTATACATTTCATATATTCATTCCCATATCTCGTATTCTATCATCAGACGGTTCATAAACGATACAGACACTCATAAACGGGTTCAAGGCCGACGTCCTGAATGTGGTCCTACATGTAATTCAGTATCGATGACTCTGTCCCAGACAGGGCCTTACACGAAATCAGATACAATGCCTATGTCCCAAACATGGTCTTACACGTAAATCTCAAATCGAGGCATGTGTCTCAGACACGGTCTTACACGATATCTCAGAGCAATGTCAACGTTCTTTTAGAAACATACAGAGCTTTTCAGATACTAGCATAATATTGGAGTTTACTTGAAATTTATTCATCAGGCTCTCAAGGCTGTCCAATACAAATTAAAATTTATATGCGCAGAATTTAGTCAATTTAACACGTAATTGTAATTTAACTTACCTCGTACGAATTTCGAATGGAAGCGAGTCAACTATTCAACTATTTTAGACTTCCCTTGATCTCAGTCTAATTTTCTTTGTTCTTGATCTAATACAATTCAAATTCAATCATTCATTTCATTCAAAATAATCCATGAATACATATTTAGGGCACTTTGCATTTTAACCCATACATTTTCACACTTTGACAATTTAATCCATTTTTCACAAAATCACAAATATGCAAAATTCACCAAGACTATACCTTGGTCGAATATACATAGCTTCCATACAAGCCCAAATAACATATTTAATTCACAATTGAGTCCTTCAAAGCCTTATTTTCACAAATTAGCCCAAATAGCTCTATTCCATCAAAAATTCAAGAACAAAACATGATAACCTCACATATATCTTTCATAATCCATATAAAAATATTACAAAGCTCATATAATCATCAATGACACATTTCATAATCTTCAACAGAAATAGAAATTCAGACATGGGTTTTGAAGAACACGAAGCAACGATCACAGAAATGTAAAGATTATCAAAAACAGACGAAAATGCATACCTTAATCAAGGATTAAGCTAGCCGAAACCTAAAATGGTTTTCTTCTCTTTATTTTCTTTGATTTTCGGTTCTCATATGTGTTTTATGAACACATGCATGAAATTTGTTTTATTTAATTCATTGTTAAAGCATGAATTACTATTATATCCCTCATTAATAAACATATCTATTTCATAAAACAAGGTCATTTATGACCACTCATAAATTCAATGGAGTAATTGCCACATAAGGCCATAATAATCCAAAGCCATGCCAATTAAACACATTGAATAAATGGCATGCAAATTTTATCATTTACATAATTAAATCCTTTTTTATAATTAAGCATAGAAACAGACAAATTAAATCACAGAAACTTTGCAAATATAAATTCACATATCACAGACACAGAAAATAATATTAAAGTATTTTTCAGAAACGGTTACGTGGTCTCAAAACCACTGTTCTGACTAGGGTCAAAACTAGACTGTTACAATTCTCCCCCCTTAGGGATTTTCGTCCCCGAAAATCTTACCATTAAACATATTCATATATTGTTGTCTCATAGCATCTTCAGACTCCTACGTGACCTCTTCAACACCGTGTCGATGCCACAATACTTTAACTAATGGAATTTTCTTATTTCGTAACTCTTTAACCTCACAGTCTAAAATATGTATCGACTTTTCTTCATAATTCATATTAGATTGAATTTCAATATCAGACGGGGAAATTATATGCGATGGATCGGATTTGTATCGTCGAACCATCGATACATGAAACACATTATGTATCTTTTCTAACTTAGATGGTAGCCTCAATCTATAAGCAACCGGCCCAACTCGTTCAATGATTTCATACAGTTCGATGAACCTCGGACTAAACTTGCCCTTTTTACCAAATCGGAACAGTTTCTTCCACTGAGATACTTTCAGAAACACTTTATCACCGATCTCAAATTCGATATCTTTTCGTTTTAAATCCGCATAAGATTTCTGATAATCAGAGGCAGCTTTTTTGTGTCTTTTGATGCTCGAATGAAAACTATTATTCTCACTGAGCTCAGACTAGTATAACAGAGTTCTACACTATCTACCGTATAAGGCTTCGTACAGTGCCATTTTGATGCTCGAATGAAAACTATTATTATAAGCAAATTCAATCAAAGGTAGATATTGTTCCCATGTACCTTCAAACTCAAGAATGCAACATCTCAACATGTCTTCGAGTATCTAAATAATCCGTTCAGACTGACCATCCATTTGAGGCTGAAAAGCAGTGCTAAAATGCAATTTTATGCCCAAAGCCTCTTGCAATTTCTTCCAGAAATGCAAAGTGAATCGTGGATCTCTATCAGACACAATAGATATAGGCACACCATGCAATCTCACGATATCAGAAATATATAACTCAGCTAATATATCGAGTGATTAATTAGATCGAATTGGAATAAAATGAGCTTATTTCGTCAAATGATCAACTACAACCCAAATTGCGTCTTTCTTTCTCTGAGACAGGGGCAAACCCGAAACAAAATCCATGGTTACCTGATCCCACTTCAACTCAGGAATCATAATCGGTTGTAACAAACCACATGGCGCCTGATGCTCAGCTTTAACTTGCTGACAGATTAAACATCTCGAAACAAAGTCAGAAATATCACTTTTCATTCTCGGCCACCAGTATAGTTGTTTCAAATCGTTATACATTTTCATACTTCCCGAATGTACAAAAAATCTACTACTGTGAGCTTCATTCAAAATCATCCAAATTAACTCTGAATTTCTCATAACACAAAATCTATTTCTAAATCTCAAACAATCATCAACATCAACTCGGAATTCAGAATCATACTGCGCTCGTTTTGCTATTAATTCATTATCAGACTTCTGAGCCTCGCAAATCTATTCTATAAACAAGGGTTTTGCTTTCAGTTCAACACAAACCAAGATATCATCAGATAGAACTAAATAGCATTCATTGCGTGCAAAGTAAATAACAATTTTTGACTCAAAGTATCAACAACAACATTTGCTTTTCCTGAGTGATAATCAATAACAAGTTCATAATCTTTTAATAACTCTAACCATCTCCTCTGTCACAGATTTAGATCTTTTTGCATCATTAAATACTTCAAACTTTTATGATTAGAAAACACGTGAAATTTCTCACCGAACAGATAGTGGTGCCAAATCTTTAAGGCAAACACATTAGCAGCTAACTCGAGATCGTGAGTCGGATAGTTTTTTCATGCGGCTTCAACTGTCTCGAAGCATAGGAAACAACGTAAACAACGAATTCTTTACCTGATTCAGGTTGCACAAGTACGGAAGCTTCAGTTAACAGAACTTTTAACCGATCAAAACTTTTCTGACATTTCTCAGACCATTCAAATTTCACATCTTTCTGAAGTAACTTTGTCAATAGAGTTGCTATCACAGAGAAATCTTTTACAAATCGTCTGTAGTAACCGGAAAGTCCCAGAAAACTGCGGACTTCAGAAACATTTCTCGGAGGCTTCCAATCCAGAATAGCAGAAATTTTGCTCAGATCAACTCGAATACCGGAGGCTGATACAATATGACCTAGTAAACCAACTTCTCGCAACCAGAATTCACATTTACTGAACTTTGCATACAAATGTTTATCTCGCAGAGCCTGTAGCACTATTCTCAGATGTTCAGCATGCTCAAATTCATCACGTGAATAAATCAATATGTCTTCAATGAATACCACAACAAATTGATCTAAATACGATCTGAAAATTCTATTCATTAAATCCATAAAGATAGTAGGTGCATTCGTTAATCCAAAAGGCATAACTAAAAATTCATAAAGCTCGTACCTCGTTCAAAAAGCAGTTTTCAGAATATCAGAGTCCTTTACTCGGAACTGATAGTAACCTGATCTCAAATCTATTTTTGAAAACATAGTAGCACCTTTCAACTGATCGAATAAGTCATCAATTCCGGGCAGAGGATATTTGTTCTTTATAGTCACTTTGTTAAGCTGATAGTAATCAATACACATTCTCATTGTGTCATCTTTCTTTTTCACAAACAGAACAGGAGCACCCCATGGTGAAAAGCTCGATCTAGCAAATCCCTGATCGGTCACTTCTTGTAGCTGAGATTTTAATTCCTTTAACTCGGTCGGAGCCATTCTATACGGAGCTATCGAAATCAGAGTAGTACCAGGTACTAATTCAATACCAAACTTGACTTTTCGAATAAGAGGTAAGCCAGGTAGTTCTTCAGGAAACACATCAGAGAATTCACAGAAAAGAGGTACATATTCAACTTTTTTATCATTTACTTTCGAGTCTAACACATAAGCTAAGTAGGCTTCACAACCTTTCTTCACATATTTCTGTGCTTTCATTGTAGATATCACATCTGGTAGTCCGTTCAGATCACTGGACTCAATTGGAATTATCTCATCATTCTTACACCTTAAAGCAATGACTTTTTGTTTGCAATTCATAATAGCATCGTGCAAAGTTAACCAGTCCATTCCTAGAATTATATCAAATTTGTCGAAAGGAAAAAGTATCAGATCAGTAGGAAAACAAATATCTCGAATCAATAATGGGCAATTCTTGCAGACTTTATCAACCAAGACACTTTTGCCTAAGGGGTTGGATACTCTAATTACAAATTCAGTAGACTCTACAGGCACAGTCTTACTGTGCACTAATTTCATACAGATATAAGAATGCGCTGATCCAGGGTTTATCAATGCAATCACAGAAGTATCATAAAGAGTAAAAATACCAGTAATCACGTCAGGAGACGAGGCTTCCTCACGAGCTTGGATAGCATAGGCTCTGGCAGGTGATCTGGCCTCAAATCTAACAATAGTATCCCTAGTAGCTCTTTGACCACCACTTGCATTTCTAGTATTTTTGGAAGGTCTACCTCTAGCTGTGGTGTTGCTCAGTCTCGGAATCTTTACATTCTCTTGCTCAGCAGTTTAGAACAATCTCTTACAAAATGGTCCAGAGATTCACATTTAAAATAGGCTTGGTCATTCAATCTACAATTTCCCGGATGTCTTTTACCACAATGTGTACATTCAGGTTTCTCAGGTCAGACATTTCCAACACTTGCAACAGAAGTAGCAGGAGCTCTAAAATTCGAATGCGATCTAGCTCGATCTAGGTTCGAATGTCCTACATCAACCTTTGAACGGCTATAATCATCCCAGAATTTCTTTGACACAAACTGAAATGATCTACTTGAAGATCTCTTTCTAACATCTCTAGCTTCAAAATTATCTTTTCTTTTCTCTTTACTTAATTCTTCAGCTTTACAAGCTCGCTGAACGAGCACTACCATTTCTTTAATCTCCAAAATCCCAACTAACAGACGGATATCTTCGTTTAGTCCATCTTCAAACCTTTTGTACATTATTACTTCATTTGATACACATTCCCAAGCATACTGGCTCAATCTCACAAATTCACGTTCGTATTCAGTAACAAACATACGACCTTATTTAAGCTCGAGAAGCTCTTTACGTTTCTGATCGATGAATTCTGACTAATGTATTTCTTTCGAAATTCAGCTTGGAAGAAATCCCAAGTAACCCGTTCACTCAGAACCATAGATATTAAAGTTTTCCACCAATGGTACGATGTATCTCTCAGAAGTGAAATGACACATTTTACACATTCTTTAGGATTCAGAGACATTTCATCAAACACTCGTATTGTATTTTCCAACCAGAATTCGACTGTCTTAGCATCATCATTCTTTGTAGCTCGGAACTCTTCAGTCCCATATTTTCAAATCTTATCAACTGGTGGTCTACTTATCTATACCAGATTCATTGGTGGCATAACAGGAGTTTGAGGAAAATTAACTGGGGGTGGAAGTTGTTGTACAACTGGATTGGTTCTAATATACTGGGTGAACTAATCATTCATCATCTGATAGAAAGCATGTTTAGCCTCACCATCACGGCTACTCGTAGCCAGTCAAGAATCAGCTTGCCATCCCTTGCGTGGGAGCAGGCGCATTACTTTCAACATCGTCAGCCACAGCTCTATCGAGATCCATTTGCTATATAAAAGTACATTTCAATGTCAGGATTCATCACACTATCGTAGTTTCAGATATATGACATGTATAGCTAGACTCATATACGCTATGGTAGTCCTAGAACCGATTAAACCATAGCTCTGATACCAATAAAATGTAACACCCCTAACTCGTAACCATCATCAGATTAGGGTTACGACGAATTACAAGATAGACAAAACATTTTAGTCCAACTCAGAATCACAGATATCATATAATATTAATACATAGGCAATCATCTACAATCCATCTCTTATGAAGGACTACGAGACCTAAAACATATTTTTAAGAATAGCTGGAACTAAATCGAACACATTCTTAAATTTTAGAACTCAGAAAATTTTTCAATTCTGTTGAGGTCACACGCCTGTGTGACCAGGCTGTGTGCTTGACACGGGCACCAGACATGCCCATGTGAACCAGTCGTGCCAGAACAAGGCATACATACTGACTTTCACTCACGGCCAGCAGACACGCCTGTGTGCTATGGCCGTGTGATACTTAGCTAGCTGCTGACTTAAGCCCACGGCCATATGACATGCCTATGTGTCTTAACCGTGTGATCTTAGGGGGTTATTGCTTTGCATACATGGCCACAAGGCACGCCCGTGTGCCATGTTAGTGTGGCACAATACAGGCTTGGTTTAAGCCAAATTGCCACCCCTTTTTGGGCCATTCCTACAAGCAACATTAAACAACGTTTATACCAGAATTTTCATCCAATTCTATACTCAAAACATGCTTTACTATAACTAAATCATCATCTTTCAATAAATTACTCATATCCATACCAAACTAAGTACAAACATATCATTTGCTAGCCAACTCTCATGGCATAACATATATACATATCAAAACTTAAATACATAGACATTCCAGCCTATACATGCCATACTTAAAATATTTACACTTTCAAAAGTACAAAAATAAGTTTGATAGTGTGGTGACAATCCTCAACTATCCCCAAGCCTTCAGCAGCTACGATAACTGTAAAACATACAAAAATCACACAGAGTAAGCTACAAAGAGCTTAGTAAGACAAATACAATTGGTTTAACTATTAAATCATATAAAGTACAAATCAACAACAAGAAATCATAACCATTTCACAGAATAGTTCATGAGCCTAACCATGCTCATTTGCTTGTATACATGTCATATTTCATTTCCATGATTTCATACATACTTCACATTCATTATTTCACAGAAATAGAGTCTTTAATATTCAGAAATTTAATACGATACAAACGTACTTGTATAGATTATACATTTCGTATATTCATTCCCATACCACGTATTCTATCATTAGACGGTTCAGAAATGATACAGACACTCATAAACGGGTACAATGCCGATGTCCTAGATGTGGTCTTACATGTAACTAGTATCGATGCCTCTGTCCTAGACAGGGTCTTACACGAAATCAGATACAATGCCTATGTCCCAGACATGGTCTTACACTTAAATCTCAAATCAAGGCCTGTGTACCTGACACGGTCTTAAACGATATCTTAGATCAATGTCAACATTCTTTTCGAAACATACAGAGCTTTTCAGATACTAGCATAATATTAGAGTTTACTCGGAATTTATTTATCAGGCTCTCAAGGCCGTCCAATATAGATTACAATTTGTATGCGTAGAATTTAATCAATTTAACACATAATTGTAATTTGACTTACCTTATACGAATTTCAAACAGAAACGAGTCAACTATTCAACTATTTTGGACTTCCCTCAATCTAAGTCTGATTTTTTTTTTATTCTTGATTTATTACAATTCAAATTCAACCATTCAATCATTTGTTTCACTCAAAATAATCCATGAACACATATTTAGGGCACTTTGCATTTTATCCCATACATTTACACACTTTGATAATTTAGTCCATTTTTCACAAAATCACAAATATGCAAAATTCACCAAGACTATAGCTTGTCCGAATATACATAGCTTCCATACAAGCCCAAATAACATATTTCATTCACAATTTAGTCCTTCAAAACCTCATTTTCACAAATTAGCCCAAATAGCTCTATTCCATCAAAAATTCAGTAACAAAACATGATAATCTCATATATATCTTTCATAATCCATATAGAAACATTACAAAGCTCATATAATCATCAATGGCACATTTCATAATCTTCAACAGAAGCAGAAATTCGGACATGAGTTTTGAAGAACACGTAGCAACGATCACAGAAACGTAGAAATTATCAAAAACAGACAAAATTCATACCTTAATCAAGGATTACTATTATATCCCTCATTAATAAACATACCTATTTCATAAAACAAGGTCATTTATGACCACTCATAAATTTAGTGGAGTAATTGCCACATAAGGCCATAATAATCCAAAGCCATGCCAATTAAACACATTGAATAAATGGCATGCAAATTTTATCATTTACGCAATTAAATCCTTTTTCATAATTAAGCATAAAAAAAGACAAATTAAATCACAGAAACTTCGCAGATATAAATTCACATATCACAGACACAGAAAATAATATTAAAATATTTTTTAAAAACAGTTACGTGGTCTCGAAACCACTGTTCTGACTAGGGTCGAAACCGAACTATTACAGGTTGGTTGGTTAGTGTCATTTTGGTACTTATAGATGCTATACTAGTATGTGTTATTTTGGCAATGTGTTAATGCATGTTTGAATGGCCAAAGTGGTATGTACTGAATTGATCTCAATATGGTGAAGTTATGGAATGTTTTGAAAATGGTATTGAGCTAGATGTTTATGAATTAATTGTGTTCAAGTATATGCATATGTTTAGGTAAGTACGAATGTTTCAATTGAGGTGCCTTGTATGGCATATTGGTTGAATGGTTATGAACTATTGAATTGTTCAATTTTTGTTGGTTTTGGTCATGTTTCGATACCTTAATTATATGCTCAAAAGGTCATTAAGTGAGTCATGATTTGGTAAAGGAATTGGCTTGTTTTTGGGAAAATTCATGTCCATACGGCCTTAGACAAGGGCGTGTGACTCAGTCGTGTGTGACACATGGCCACGTGACATGTCCATGTGTCCCCCGTAGGTTTTAAGGTTTGCAAGTCAGGCTATTACACAGCATGGCAAACGGGCGTGTGAGGCCATTTTGAGAGTTACACAGCTTGGCACATGGGCATGTGGCCTGGCCATGTGACCCAACTTCAAAAGTTAAACTGGCAAGTACACGGGCTGGGGCACGGCTGTGTGTCCGATTATTACACGGCCTGAGACACGGGCGTGTGTCTTAGCCGTGTGAGTCACACAGCCTGGCAACATAGCTGTGTGACCCCTCTAGTCCAAATTTTCTAACTTTTTCATAAACTTTCTAAATGTTTCCAGTTTAGTTTCGATTTGTTTCTAAAGTGTTTTTAGGGCTTCTCTATTAAGGATGATAAACATGTGAATGAATGATTTAAATTCATTATTTTTAATGTGTGAAATGTTGTTTTATGTTACATTTTTATGGTAATACTCCATAACCCTATTTTGGTGACGAATATGGGTTAGGAGTGTTACAATTCAACCACAAGCTTGGCACAAGCCTAAGCATCATCATCAACAATACACAAGTTAGTGAATTAGTACATAACTTACTTTAATTAAAAATAAGGTAAGCCATTCCTACATGAACATACTTCATTTGATTCATTCACCTTTTCATATGCATATGCATTATTCCATTTGGAAACTTACCTTTCAATTCCTTCTTATGCCCATTGAACTATTTAGAATATCATCAGATACTTAGGAAAGCTCATACAAAGTGTACTTAAACATATAACTGTAACCTTTCCTTTACATCATTGCTCACATGAGCTATGAAATAGGCCTGCTTACACGAGTTGGGTGTGAGAATGTAAGCTACACGATGCTGCTCACATGAGTTGTGGAGTATCTGCAACAAATGCAGTACCTTAGCCATCAGTAGGACATTCAAGACCAGCACCCAAAACATGAAATCCCCAACGACATGTCATTCGTATCCTACGAATTTCTAAGGTTCAATCGGGACTCGTTAACCGTCATGGCATTTTTTTGGATATACATTGTTCAATAGCATTATAAATACATAATAACATACAATTGAATAACATGCAAAATATGGAGAAGGAACTAACTGATTCTAATTTTTACACAAACATTCATCTAACAACGTTAAAGGAAGAAATATAAAGAAGAGAATAAGGAAAAGAGATGCTCATGGATTTATTGATGAAAGCGTGGTTTCGTAACAATCTCCCACCATGGAAGTCTCACTACAGAGTAGGATCCTTTGATTATAAGAACATAAAATAACCTAAGAAAAAACTAGGAATGAAAGAAAACCCTAAAATTGTATGTTTAACTTGATTACAATGGCCTTTATATATGCTTAATTTCAAATTTTAAAGTGCCTAAATTATCCTTGAAGTCCTTAGAGATTGATTAGGATAAATACACCTAAATTCCCTCCAAAAGGTAGTCAAAATGTGTTGGAATTTTTAGGTTATGCAGGGGCTTGGTTGCAACATAGGCCTACAATATTGTAACATCAGAGTCCGATGTCACAACATCGAGGGAAATTTCACTCTAGAACTTGTTTTTAGCTTTTGTCTTTGACATTAGTATCTTGGTGTGGTGACATAGGCATCAGTTTTGGCCCGAATAAGCATCTTTAACTCTTGGCTTGACCTACAAGACCATGTGACCTTATTTAGATATATAAAATGTAATAAAAACAAATAGAAAGCATAAATTTCTACTTTAAGTATGAACACCAAAATATATACTAAGATGCTTTAATTTAATTATCAAACAATCTAAAGTTATGTATAAAAAAGGCATAAATAATAGTGTAATTCATGGCAGATCAATAACCAAGAAAAATGAAAAATTATGGACTAGTACCTATGAGTCGACCGTTAGTATATATTAGGTAAGTTCATAATGTAAGTATGTGTATATGAATATTTATTTATATTTGTATTAATGTTTGCTAGATAGTTGTAGTTAATGTGAAATTTCATTATTTACCTATAAATTATTAAATGTTGCGATTGCGTACAAATGGTAAATAGATATTCGAAAGTGATGAATTTTGTGGTTGCACAAAATTAAAATGAATATAAAGGACTTATGGTATGTGTAACGCCTCGAATTTGGGCCTAAAAGTATTGGGCCTTGAGTATAGGTCCGTAAGGAGGTTGTATATAAGCATTTAATTATGTAAATGTTTGCTTTGGTGGTTAATGGCTCTGAGAAGTGTTGGAGAAATCTTGGGTTCAAACCTGGGCTTTAGCAAAAAATTTGGTTTTAAGTAAATAAAACCCTATGTGCTTGGATGAAGGCCTTTTAAATTATTATGGTAAATAAATGACACAAGGAAGTATTTGGTCTAATGGTTGTGGTGTCATTAAGGTTGCAAGGGAGCTTGGTTCAAGTCTTGGCACTTGCAATTTATTTTAGTTTTTCTTTTAAAGGAACCTGGACTTTGGCCTATAGACCTTATAATTAATTGAGGATAAAATATGATATAGAAAGAGCCTGTGGTGGAATGGCAAGATGGCGTGTTATGTAACTATGAGGTCTAAGGTTCAAGTCTTGGGATGCGCAATGGGGTATTTATTTTGTTGTATGAGCTGTGTAGAAGGTGGAGTTAGACTGGAACTCTGTGGTTCAAGTGGTCATATGAAAATTAGGAATTTTGCTAATGGTTGAAAGTAATCCCACATCGAGAAGCTAACATGAGAATCGGCAAGAAGCTGGCTTTAAATAGAGTGAACCAGATGAGTTGGGGAGGGAAAAAATGATTAAGACTCAATGCAAGATGTGCCAAGGTTGGTGATCGTGAACTTCGGCGCGTTCTCATAAAGAGGTGTGTATTCACACCCTTCTTTGTTGGAAGTCGACAAAAGTCGAAAAGCCAAAGCCTCAGCATTTGGGGCCTCACGAGCTTGCGAACTCACGAGGGGTGAACTGAGCCCACAAATCATGGGTGATAGACAGTGGAGGCCAGCACGAGCGTTCTCGTGTGTTGGGGCTGCTCTGGGCATCGATGGGCTTGATGGGCTTGTAGGCCCGCTTGTGTAAACTTCATTGTTAAGTGGGATGTAGATAGACTTGTCATGTCGCGCACATGACTTAGGTAGTTCTGGGCCACGTTGGGCCTAGATGGGCTATGTAGGTCACATAGCCATATCTAAATTTAGGCTAAATGGGCCACACGAGCATGTGGGCCTATTAGGCCGAGTAATGGGCCTTAGGCCCATTTGCACTGTTATGTCTGTTTAGGTTACTTAAGTCACTCAAGGTAATGGTGGACCTTCTGTTGGGTCGTTAAGACCCCAGTTTGTGAAATTACCAAAATACCCTTGTAGTGTAAAATGACTGTAATACCCCTGCATGGTAGAATGACAATTATGACTTTATGTTCCGTATGACTGATGTGCCTATGATTTACATATATGATTGTGCCGAGTATGAATTTGCATGCACGTAATATTTATGACATGACATATTGCATGGGGTTGGGTTATTATGGACGGAGGAAGCGTACGACCTGTAGCCATCCTGTATAAGGCTTTCAGCCTTCCTGTGATACTTATGGCTTACGTTGTTCTGATAATTGGCAGCACTGCTGCGATATTTACGGCCTGTAGTCGTCCTGTATAAGGCTTTCAGCCTTTCTGCGATACTTATGGATTATTGCCATTCTGTTAACTGGCAGTGTTACTGCGATATTTACGGCCTTTAGCCAACCTGTCTACGGCGTTGAGCCATCCTATCTACGACATTGAGCCATCCTGTCTACAGCGTTGAGCCGTCCTTTGACTCAGTGTCGCAATCGGTGCTAATCTTGGTGTGTTGGCTGGGTGGGTTGATTTTATCCCCACATGGTGTGTTGGTTGGTATGGGTGGTGTGTTGGTTGGACTGGTGGGAATCATGCGCATATCGCATCGACATCGATTCTATCTTGGGCTTAGGCCCACCTGATTCTGTTAATGGGCTAGGCCTAACTGTTACTGATTTTGAGAATGGACTAGGCCCAATTGATTCTGATGAGGGTTGAGACCCAAAATTGTATTGGGATTTGGCCACACACATTGTTCTGTTACTGTAATGGGCTCCAGCCCAGACTGATTCTGAATTTTGTCTGTTTCCTAACTGTTTTAGTTTAGGAGGGGATTACACATTAAGTTTTCATAAACTCACCCCGTTTATTAACTGTGCAGGTAATCCCCAACATTAAGAGGATCGGTGCTGCGAGGGAATCGGAGATTGCCACACAACTGCTATTGTTTTTGATTTTGTTTTAAGCTATCTATTTACAAGTACTTATATTTGATCTGGGTTGTAACAAGGCCTCTTTTAATTTCTGGTTCTAAATTTGGAATTTTATATATTATTTTATAACTATTGGAGTAGAACACGATTTTCTTTTCCAAAACAATAACTGTTTTTCAAAATATCACGTTTTCGCAAAACTTTAAACTAAGCTTCCGCAGTAAATAAAGTTTTAAAGGTAATAATGTTTTACAAGAGAATGACTTTTAATAAACCAACGGAAACTGAGGTTTTTACAAGTTTTAAAATGGCCAGAGGTTTTAAATAGTAAGCAGGGTTTTCAATGAGAACATGGTTTTCGAAAAACACTTCAATGTGACACGCCAAATTTTGGCCATAGCGTCTAGGCCCGGTTTAAGGTGTTACATTTAGTGGTATCAGAGTCAAGTTTCAAAACTCGGCTGTGGAATGGGTTTTAAAATTGGATTTCTGAAAAGAATTGTTTCAAAAAGGTTTGAAAAGATTTGAAGTATTTGAAATGTTTTTCTGAATATTTTTCTAAAAGTGTGGTTACCGAGTCTCCGACGCCGAGTTCGTAAATTTTCTGTTAGACTGTACTTAAAGTTAGATTTTGTATTTATTCAGTGTATGTTCTGGAAATCAGATTTTTTTTAAGTTAGCAACAGTACTGTGATGGATTCCAAAGGCAAGCAAGGTCGCAAGGAGTTGCCCGTCTGCCCGGAACATGAGATGGTTCAGGAAACTGTAGTCTAGATAAGTCTTCCAACTTTGGCTAACAATAACCTGGAGCTTGGTACGGAGGCATTGACCCAGTTGGTAAGGGAAGTGCTGAAAGAAGTGTTCGAGGTAAGAGTTAAGGCGTATGGTGAAACACTTCAGGCTAGGTGCTTGGAGTGCAACAGGAAGAGGGATCACAATCCTCTGAAGTAGGAGCCTCGTTCTGTGAAACGCGTTAAGACACATCCGAACTTTCCAGCTTGCAAGCATTGCAAAAGGCACCATCCGGGAGAATGCTAGAAGAAGTTAGGAGCGTGTCTCAGATGCGGGTCTAAGGAGCATCGGGTTCAGGATTGCACAATTCCTTTTAAGCCAGGTGTGTTTTGTTTGGATATGATGTTTGAATATAGAAATTGTAAGCATGTGCGGTAAATATCTGTTTGCTTCTATGGTTAGATGTTTGGTTGGGTGTGAGAGATTTTGAGATTAAGTTAAAAATGTATTAGTGTAGTTTGGAACTAGAGTGCGCAGTAAGAGTGTAGCGGTGTAGATTGAGCTAAGCGCTTGTTCAGATAGTTGGAAATTTCGAGGACAAAATTTCTTGAAGGGGGTAGAATTGTAACGCCCTAAATTTGGGCCTAGAAGTATTGGGCCTTGAGTATGGGTCCGTAAGGAGGTTGTATATAAGCATTTAATTGTGTAAGGAAATAACACAATTAAATGTCTGCTTTGGTGGTTAATGGCTCTGAGAAGTGTTGGAGAAGTCTTGGATTCAAACCTGGGCTTTAGCAAAAATTTTGGTTTTAAGTGAATAAAACCTTAGGTGCTTGGATGAAGGCCTTTTAAATTATTGTAGTAAATAAATGACAGAAGGAAGCATGTGGTCTAATGGTTGTGGTGTCATTAAGGTTGCAAGGGAGCTTGGGTTCAAGTCTTGGCACTTGCAATTTATTTTGGTTTTTCTTTTAAAGGAACCTGGACTTTGGCCTATAGAACTTATAATTGATTGAGGATAAAATATGACACAGAAAGAGCCTATGATGAAGTGGCAAGGTGGCGTTAGATTGGAACTCTGTGGTTGAAGTGGTCATATAAAAATAAGGAATTTTCCTAATGGTTGAAAGTAATCCCACATGGGGAAGTTAACATGAGAATTGGCAAGAAGCTGGCTTTAAATTGAGCGAACCAGAAGAGTTGGGGAGGGAAAAAGTGATTAGGACTCAATGCAGTATGTGCCAAAGTTGGTGATCATGGACTTCGGCGCGTTCTCATAAACAGGTGTGTATTCACGCCGTTCGTTGTTGGAAGTCGGAAAAAGTCGAAAAGTCAAAACCTCGGCATTCGAGGCCTCACGAGCATGCAAATGAAAGAGGGGTGAACCGAGCCCACATATCATGGGTGATAGATTGTAGAGGCCGCCACGAGCGTTCCCGTGTGCTAGGGCTATTCTGTGCCTTGATGGGCCCGATGGGCCTACTTGTGTAAACTTCATTGTTAAGTGGGATGTAGATAGACTTGTCATGTCATGCACACGACTTAAGTAGTTCTAGGCCACGTTGGGCCTAGATGGGTCATGTGGGATTAATGGGCTCGTGGGCCCCACACGGATTGAATCTGCAACTTGTGATAATTATTGGACTAGGCTATGTAGGTCACATAGCCGTATCTAAATTTGGGCTAAATAGGCCCATTTGCACTGTTAAGTGTGTTTAGGTTACTTAAGTCACTCGAGGCGACAGTGGACCTTCTGTTGCATCGTTAAGACCTCATTTTGTGAAATTACCGAAATACCCTTGTAGTGTAAAATGGCCCTAATACCCCTGTATGGTCGAATGACGATTATGACCTTATGTTCCGTATGACTGATGTGCCTATGATTTACATATATTATTGTGTTGAGTATGACTTTGCATGCACGTAATATTTATGAGATGACATATTCCATGGGGTTGGGTTATTATGGACGGAGGAAGTGTACGACCTGTAGCCGTCCTGTATAAGGCTTTCAGCCTTTCTGTGATACTTATGGCTTATAGTTGTTCTGTTAATTGGCAGCGCTGCTACGATATTTACAACATGTAGTCGTCCTGTATAAGGCTTTCATCCTTTTTGCGATACTTATGGCTTATAGCTGTTCTGTTAATTGGCAGCGTTGCTGCGATATTTACAGCATTGAGTCGTCCTATCTATGGCATTGAGCCGTCTTGTTGACTTAGTGCCGCAACCGATGCTAAGCTTGGTGTATTGGCTGGATGGGTCGATTTTATCCCCACATGGTGTGTTGGTTGGACTGGGCTGGGAATCTGTCGGCATATCTGTATCTGATACTGATTTTGTACTGGGCTTATGGCCACCTGATTCTGTTAATGGGCTAGGCCCAACTATTACTGATTTTGAGAATGGGCTAGGCCCAATTGATTCTGATGAGGGCTGAGACCCAAGTGAAATTGTACTGGGGTTTGGCCCACACACATTGTTCTGTTACTGTAATGGGTTTCGACCGGGACTGATTCTGAATTCTGTCTGTTTACTAACTATTTTAGTTTAGGAGGGGATTACACATTGAGTTTTTATAAACTCACCCCATTTATTAACTGTACAGGTAATCCCCAACATTAGGAGGATTGGTGTTGCGATGGACTCGGAGGTGGCCACACAACTGCTATTGTTTCCGATTTTGTTTTAAGCTATCTATTTACAAGTACTTATATTTGATCTGGGTTGTAACAAGGCCTCTTTTAATTTCTGGTTCTAAATTTGGAATTTTATATATTGTTTTATAACTGTTGGAGTAGAACATGATTTTCTTTTCCAAAATAATAATTGTTTTTCAAAATATCACATTTCTACAAAACTTTAAACTAAGCTTCCACAGTAAATAAAATTTTAAAGGTAATAATGTTTTACAAGAGAATGACATTTAATAAACCAACGGAAACTGAGGTTTTCAGAAGTTTTAAAATGGCCAAATGTTGTAAATAGTAAGAAGGGTTTTCAATGAGAACATGGTTTTGGAAAAACACTTCAATGTGACACGCCAGATTTCAGCCATAGCGTCTAGGTCGGGTTTAGGGTGTTATAGTATGTGTATGAAAATAAGAAGTGCCTCTAAAAAATTAATTTATCAATATTGTGAATTTAATTATAATGCTTGATTGAACATAGTAAATGGTTAGGATACAATTAGCATGCCAAAAGGGTTAGTACGCACACTTGCATGGGATTCGGTGCCTCAAATTTCACTTTGGTGCCTCTATATTTGAGCTACAGTGCCTCTGTTAGCATTTTGATGCTCTCTGGTGTCTTTTGGAGGAAACCCAAGTATCCGAGTCAATTTGCTATAGTTCAATAGGCCATGAAACTTTATGATTAAAGGTAAAATCATTCTTTAAATTTAAATTATGTATAATGACTTGTTTGGATATATATGTGAATATGTAAGTTTAGTTTCTTTTATTCGAACTTACCAAGCATTAGTTGCTTACATAGTTGTTTTTCTCTATTTTGTAGATCATCGGAAGCTCGACTGGTTGGAATCGCGTAGGAGCGCAATCACACTATCCATTCGTCAATATTGGTAGTTTTGGTTGTTTTGGATAACAATTATAAATGGCATGTACTAGGAATTTTATGTTATTTATCCATGTGATATGGTTTAAGTTTATTTGCCTATATGCCTTGATGTTGGCTTATAAAATTATATGTGTAAGTATATGTTTTGGTCGCTTGTGAATGCCTTGAGATTTAAATGTTTTTGGTTCATTAAAGTGTGAATGAAGTGGTTACATGGTAGATGTGTGATGTAAGTTTAAGGCATGAATTTATGGCATGGGATTTGAATTGATTTGGACGTTAAATTGTGGTACCAATAAGGGTATATTGGATAGACATTTAGATTAAATGATATGAGTGTGTTTTGGCATGTAATAAGGCTTGAATTTTGATTTGATAACTTGGTTTGTTTTGAGTTTGTACCAAGCTTATATGTGTCTTAATGCCTTGCAAATGAAAGTGTAAAAACACGGTAGGTGACATTTATGTATGCTCATATGTAAGTAGGTAAATATGGATGAATGGTATGCTTTGAAATGGTTATTTGATATATATATATATATATATATATATATATATATATGAATTATGCTTAATGAATGAACTTGAAATTTTGAATTGAGTCAAATTGATGTGTTGAATTGTGGCATCAATTGATAGCATATTGGTTAGGCACCTAAGTTGGTTGGTTTTGGTCATGTGAAAATTATTGGAATGATATGGTTTGTTATACAAGAAAAGGTTAGTGCTTTCGCCTTTTTTAGGGTCATTTTGAGAAGCACACAGCCTGGTACACGAGCTATCACATAGTCATGTTCCACACACGGTCACCCCACATGGCCGTATGTCATTATTGTTTTAGGTGCAGGTTTCACCCAGTCTGAGACACAACCATGTATCTCAAGTTAGTATTGACAACACTTGAAAGGAGTTATATTGTAGGTCTCTAGATGGAATTAATTGTTTGTAATTAAGTAAATAAATCTTCATTTTTAGGATAATTTTAGAACATTGCATAACAAAGCTTGGATTGTGCTATAATGGTCATTATTTATTATTTTTATTTCTTGAGGAAGGAAAAGTTGTGGTTGCGTAACAGCCCATTTTCAATGAAATCGAAACAGTCGTTTCAGGACCACAAATTCAAGTCAGAAAGAAAATTTATTTTAATATTATTGCATGAATTCCATTATGATAGAAATGAAGTATAAAAATTTCTTTAAGAAAATTTTACCGAATTCATGTTTAATTGTGGAAAGGACCAAATTGCATAAAATGTAAAAGTTGAGCTCTAGTAGCTATAAGTATCAAATAGCTATGAAATTCAAAACTTGAGATCCTTATATGGTAATTAAACCATTAAGAAAAGTTAGTAGATATTTATGATGAATCATCCATGAAAAATTAGAAAAAGAAAAGGACTAAATTGGAAAGTAGGAAAAACAAAGGATGATATAATAGTTAAATAGAAAATCATATTATTATTATCATTTTCTTCCCCAAAAATAATCTTGGCTTAATTTGGTAAGTAATCTTGTGCCGTTTTTAGTAATTTTTATATTTCCAAGATTGAAATAGCTTAATCTATCTATTTTGGGAATTAATTTGTAAAGATATCAAAGTATAGAAATTTTCCATGGATGTAAATGCTGAAAATTTGAAATTTATGGTAGGAAATGAAAGGTTGTTGATAGATAAACAACTTTTATAGAGAGATTTTGACCAAATTGTGATTTATGGACTAAGGCTCCGTTTGTTTCACTGAAAATGACTTTCGGAAAATGATTTCTGGAAAATGATTTACTTTTCTGGAAAAGCTAATATATTCTGGTGTTTGGATAAATCTATGTAAAATATTTTCTGTTGTTTGGTAGATTTCTTAAAAATATTTCATAAAAGTTGTTTTCAATTAAGCAAACATACATTTGAGATTTTCTTATTTTTCATTGTTTAATTAAATTTATTTTTATCTACAATTTTATATTTTACATTGTTTTTGCATATATTAAAATATTATGTTAAATTGATTCATTTCAACGTCATTTTTAATTACATGACTACTAAGTGAGTATTTTTATTTAAAATGTGACATCAAAAAATTAACAATGTCAACAATTGGACTTGATTTTCAAATTTGAAAGGTAAATGGAATAAATTCTTGAAAATAAAAGTACAAATACTAAATTACAAATCTATAAATTGTATATAGACTTATGACATATTTTAACCTTTATACTACAAACATTTATTATTAATTATTTATAATTGTAATAAATATTTATTATTAAAATATTAATATTGAATATTTTCAATAATAAGTGAATAATATTATTCAAAATTATTATTTTTAAAATTTATTATTAAAATAAAATTGAATTATTAAATAATTTATTAAAATAATAAATTATATTTATTACATTAACAATTTATTATAAGAATAAATATAAATAATTAAATATGTATGTTTAATAATATTGAAAAATATAATATTTTAAATATTTTAAAAATAAAAATAAAATTCATTATCAATATAATAATGTTAATCTTGATTTAAGTTAATTTTTATAAAAAAAATAAAATTATCTATAGATGAGCTCTTTTTTGGAAAATGACTCACGCTTTTCAAAAGGGTAAGTAATTTTACAGGAAAAAGGGCTTATTTTACCCTGACCTCTAAGTCATTTTCCATTGAACAGACTATTTTCTGTGAAACAAACACAGGAAAATGCAAAAAATATTTTTCGTAAAACTTTTTACATGTAAACAAACGGACCATAAATTGAAAAATGGTAAAACCCATGGAAAAATCCTGATTTTTGTGAAATTCATGGGCTGTTATTGTAACAAGTAAATTTTGGTTAGTCTTGAAATAAGGATTAAATTGCATGAATTTCATTTTCCAAGCTTAGGGACGAAATTGTCATTTATGAAAATATAGGGGCAAAATGGTAATTTTGCCTAAGATGTGAATTGAATTCAATTGAGTATAAAGTGAATTAAATTGATGCTAAATTCATTTATATAGATTCAGAAAGATCAAATAAAGAGTTAGATCGAGGAAAAGAAAATGTGTTGGATTAGTAGATTTACATACACGAATAACTGTCGAGGTAAGTTCGTGTAACTTAATTATGTATATTAATATATTTGAATTGAATGTTGTAATTGTATTAACTGTATAAATGTTTAATGTATGAAATTAATCACATGCTCGATATTGCTCGATAAATGATAAGTCCCATTTGAATAATGAAATGCGATGGATACAGTATTTTCCCATATTGATTATAGTCCTGCAAATGTTGCGAACATTATAGCTCGAATGAGTAATCCTGTTATAAGACCTCTTGAGTGTCTTTTTATATAGTTCCTGCGAGCATCTTGATCGGTAGTGAACTTGCATGTGTTGCACACTACAGCAGCTCTTTATGAGCGTCCTGTTACATGATTCGATCAGTTGTGATCCAGCATTTAGTGCGGACACAAACACAGCTTTTTGTGAGCATCCTGATATAGGTTCTTATGAGCTTCCTGATATGGCTCGCTTAAACTCCCTGTTATGCTATCTGGGGCTCTCTGATAATAACTCTTCGGAGTTACTTATTAAGTTCAATGAGCTTCATGTGCTAAACTCTTATGAGTTTCCTGTTTAGCCCGGATAAGCTTCCTAATACATGGCTCACATGAGCATCTTGTTACATGGCTCGAGAGAGTGCTTCCTGATTATGTGCCCTAGTTGGGTACCCCTAAATACGAATTGATAGATTTACAGATTTGTATGCTTTGAGTGTACTACTAATGTATCCATCGATATTTCAAATAAATTCAACGAGTAAAGTTTTAACGTGTCTCCACTAAACTTGAGATGACTTGTTATGGAAATGTATGAGTTATGTGAAAATACGATATGAAAGGATTATGTATATGAAAGTTATTACCTAATAACCTCATCATCATCATTATTTGAAAAGTATTTAGAAAATTTATGACTAACTTATTTGATTAAGTGCATATGATTAGGCAGATGGTTAATTTTGTTGGGATGCATTTTATTGATATATTTATTTTAAATGAACATGATTTGTAAGTAAAATTCTTGTTATATGAACTTACTAAACATCAAACGCTTACTAGGTTTTCTTTCCTCTATTTTATAGTACTCGGAAGCTCGTAAAGATTGTAGATTGGTTGGAGCATCATATCCTCCAGTACATTTTGGTATAAATAGGAATCTTATCCTAGTGTAATGACATGTATAGGCTAATGATAATAAATGAGGGTATGTAAATGTTTTGGTTGTAACTAGCCATTGAAATGGCTAGTGATAGCAAATTTAATGCATACTTAAGCATAAGGTTTATTATGTTTAGTATATGAATGTGTTTGGTTTATTATATTAGATGTAATTAAGTTTGGGTAAGTATATAAATTTAATGTAAAGATGATACTTGAAAGCATGAGTAAATGTGTAATGCATAAAACTTGATCATTAGATTGATTTATATGCCTTGAATTGGTTGGTGAATATATTGAACTATTGATGCAAGTGCAAGGTAAAAAGGATGAGAAATAAGGCTTGGAAAATGGCTTTATTCTGTCCATATGGGCAGACACATGGGTGTGTGTCTCAACCGTGTGTGACACACGGCCATGCGCATGAGCGTGTGGTTTGGGCATGTGTCTCTGCATCTTAAAATTAGAGAAACAGAATGCTCAGAATTGAGCACACGAGTAGAGACACGAGCGTGTGACTCAGCCGTGTGAGGCACACGACCTAGCACATGGGTATGTGTCCTGACCGTGTAACCCCTACACCTAATTTTCAAAAATTTAATTGTCCAATGGGTCTAGAACACGGGCATATAGCTGGTTGTGTGACCCAAGTCAGAGAGTTACACGGATAAGGACACCGGTTGGAACACGACCGTGTAACAGCCTAATTTCAGTGAAATCGAAACAGTGGTTTTGGGACCACAAATCTGATCCAAAAATAAAATTTATTTTCATTTTATTACATGGTCTGTATTATGTTAGAAATGTCATGTGAAAATTCCGATAAGAAAATTTTATCGATTATGTGCTTAATTAGGGAAAGGACTAAATCGCATAAAATGAAAAAGTTGAATTCTAGTAGCTAGAAGGATTAAATAGCTATGGAATTCAAAACTTGAGGTCCTTATATGGTAGTTAGACCATTAAATAAAAGTATGTAGATATTTTGGTGACTCATCCATGAAAATTTAGAAAAAGTACAAGGACTAAAGTGGAAATTGAAATAACTTAATTAATTAAAAGATGATAAAAGAAATTATCATCTTATTTTCTCATTATCTTCCCCAAAAATATATGGAAACCCTAGGAGAGAGAGAAGAAACTTTCATGGCTTAATTGGGTAAGTTTTCTTGTCCCGTTTTTAGTAATTTTGGTATTTTAGAAACCGGGATAGCTTAATCTATCTATTTGGAGGATCAATTTGAAAAGTTATCAAGGTATGGAAATTAGGTCATGGATGAATATGCTGAAAATTTAAAATTTATGGTAGAAAATGAAAGGTTGTTGATAGATCAACAACTTTCATAAAGTGATTTTTGATGAAAACATGATTTAGGGACGAAAATGTAAAGTTGAGAAAATTGACGAAAATTTCTGAAATTTATAGAAAATATTTATTGTAAATTTTATGTTGAAATTTCATTTAGGCTTGGAATAGGGAGTAAATTGCATGAATTTCATTTTCTGAGCATATGGATGAAATTGGAATTTATGAAAAAGTTAAGGGAAAAATGGTAATTTTGCCTAGCATGTAAGTTGAGTCCAAATGAATATGAAATGTGTGAAATTGATTATTAAAGTTATTTATATAGATCCAAAAAACACAAATTTGAGGTTAAATCGAGGAAAAGGAAAAAGGTTTTGGATTAGTAGATTATTTACGCGAACAAGTGCCGAGGTAAGTTCGTGTAACTTAATCGAGCATGTAAATATTTTAACTTGAATGTTATGATTGTATGCAATATGATTTATATTTATGTGAATTTTATAAATGTGTGAAATGATTACATGTTCGAAAATGTTGGAAAAAGGGTAAAGTCTTGTTTCAATATTGAATCCCGATGAAATATGTGTTTTCTCGAAATGAATGAGGTCGTGCATCTCTTGCTGACGAGATTTAGCTCGGACGAGTAATCCTATTGACCTCATTATGGAAAGGATTTAGCTTGGACTAGTAATCCTGTAATATGATATGTGGCTCAAGAGTGTGTTTTATGATTAAAGGCCCTAATGGGTACTCTTGAATAAGAATTGATGGGTTATTGAATTGTACACCTTGAGTGTACTACTTGAGTATCCATCAAAATTTCAATGATTCAACGGACACAACTCTTGGCATGATAAGAGAATTATGGGATGAAATGAATAATGTCTTGAAGGAAAATTGTATGATAAGCTCGTCTACGTTTACTTGATGTATATGAAAGTTTTGTAACTAACATGTTTGATTGAATGAATGTGTTTAGGCAAATTTTCCAAATGGATGGAAACCATGATATTTTATGCTTAGATTTAATAAACGGGATTGGTAAGTTTAGTTTTTATTATACGAAATTACTAAGCATGTAATGCTTACTCTGTTTTATTTCCCGCTGTTTTATAGTGTTCAGAAGCTTGCGAAGGCTGGAGATCATTGGAGCATCATCACACTATCCTCTAGCTTATTTTGGGTATATATAGTAAAATCATTTCGGTATAATGGCATGTATAGGCTAACTTGGCCATAGATGGCTTAAATATGTGGTTTGTAATGTAGCCATTGGAATAGCTAGTAATGGTTGTTTTTGATATACTTGTAAGTCATACTGTAACACCCCTAACTCGTGACCGACGCCAGTGTCGGACACGAGGGGTTAACGAGACAAATCCTCTTAAAGTACCGACCAATTTGGCATTTCTGGACAGGCTGGAAAACTGCATCACCGTCGTCTTAAAAATCATATCTCGAGTTACAAAACTCGGAAACTGGTTTCGTAAATTTTCCCTGAATTTAGACTCATATACCCATCCATGGATTTATTTTAGAATTTTGGTTGGGCCAATTGGTACAGTTTATTAGTTAAATTCACCCATGTTACAGGGATCGACTGCTCTGACCTCCGCGCGTTACAACTTGAATATCTTTCTGTACAGGGCTTTAATACTGGTGTCGTTTGTTTCTAATGAAACTAGACTCAAAATGGAATCTGTACATATAAGGCATGACTCCTAATTCTTTCTGGATAATTTATGGTAAATTTTCAAAGTCGCGACAGGGGACCCAGAAATCGTTCTGGCCCTGTCTCACGAGAACTTTGATATCTCCCAGTATACTGCTCATATGGTTGTTTCGTTTCGTCCATATAAAAATAGATTCATCAAGGATCAGTTCCATAATTTACTCACTATTTAATTCTACTTCTACTATTTTTAGTGATTTTTCAATCTCATCTCACTGCTGCTGTCCGCAACAGTTACTGCAGTAGACTATGCCAATTTCATGAATTTTTCCTTGGCCTTAATCATCCATCATACATGACACAAATTATGGCCACCTTAACAAAATTTGAGTTTCTAAGACTCGTGGCTATAGGTTCTAGCATCCCACTCGACGACCACATAGGCCATTTTCACATGGCTTAAAGTTTACAACCCACAATTCGACAAAATATGATAGCCTATACATGCCAAATGTTCTTCAACAACAAAAACAATACCACAAGATTTCAGCCGGTGTGATGACTTCAACGACGGTTCCGAAAGCATAACAATACGAGTCCAAGAGACCTAAAATGGGTGACAAGAAAACACCGAGTGAGTTTACAACTCAGTAAGTCATAAGCATTCGTCAATCCATCGATAAAGTTACTACTACATGTACAACAAATGAGGCTAGGTACTCGTCCATATCGAATCTATACCATAATACCTCGGACCTTTTGGTCCAATCTCGTACCAATTCATACATCCACATTTCATATTCTACACAACAAGATAATCGAAGCATTTTTACACATTAACTCATTTTCCAGCACAACCATACAATTTCAATCATCACATAGATTTAAGGCTTACCAAATTCAACCCCAAGCATGAACGTATTACCTATTCGTCATGAGCTCAAGGTACTTACCCGATCCGCTGTCCATACTCACTCGATGGAGACACAACCTCCATATAATTGTTCGATTGGAGATATTTATATATATATAGAGTACGCACACACAGTGCTTAATACTCGATTTCGCACACTTAGTGCCATGCGATTTAGGCCCGCACACACAGTGCCATGCCCTTCGAGCTCGCACACTTAGTGCCATATATTTCCAGCATGCACACTTAGTGCCATATATTTCCAGCACGCACACTTAGTGCCAATCTAAATCACCGTACACACGTATTGCCAAGACACTTAGTGCCGAAAGCAAACTTTCTACACATTTCACTATTTCTTTTACATTCAACAATTGTCATCACTCCATACATATATATTTTCATTTATATATATATATCATCCCATTAAACACAATTGCATAAATTTTACAATCATTTAAGCAATATCAAATACGTGCTTAATGACTTACCTCGTGTTGGGTAAAATAGTTCCAAGTCGGCTACTCGATGACCTTCGTCTTTCCCTTGCTTGATTCTCCTTCTTTAACTCCTTGAGCTTAATCAATAAATCACTAGTTTAACCATCTTGCTAAACATTCATAATTCAACTACACATGCATATGTATGCTTGTATATTCGGCAACCATTCTTACTAATCGTCCATTTGGTCGATTATACCCCTAACCGAATATGCACCAAAAACTTGATTCAACATTACCTACATACTCACTTTAATGGCCGAATATATATATATATATGTACAATGTCAACTAACATCTTTTAATCACCTAATTTCATCTCATGAACATTTAATCAAATTTTCCCAATCTAGCATATTTTCACATCCATTTGTAACATCATGTACAAACACATATACACATATATCAAAACACAAATTTTTACCTATCATGCAACAAGCATAAATCGCACTTATGAGCATGCCATGGCCGAATACATCCCACACCATCCCCCTTTCAATTTTTGGTCATGGTTAAACAAAGAAAACTCCATGTCTTACTCAAGAATGCTAAAAGAAATTTCAAGAGTAGTCAATTCATCATTGCATGCATCATTAGCAAGCTTCACATTTAGCATGCAATGGCTTTAACATAATATCAACCTTGGCCAAATACCATTTTTCATGGCATAACAAGGATTTGAACCATGGCTAACATGCACATCAAGTTAGCAACCAAAACAAGCATGAATCTCATGACACAACCTCATACATACCTTAATCTTGATGCAAGTTTAGCCAAATCTCCTTCTAGATCTCTTCTAAACAAAGAAAATGAAGCAAAAATCTCTTCTTCCTCTTAGGAATTTCGGCCAAAGGAAGGAGGGGAAAAGATGAATAATTTTTTTTTTTTTTCTTTCTTAGTCTTTGCTCAAAGAAAGGATGAATGACAACTTTTTTTTTTTCTTTCTCTCTAGCTACGGCACCATGGGGGGCATCCATGCTCATTTTTTTTTTTTTTTTTCATTTCTTAATTCTTTCTACATAATGCACTAACTAAACATGTTGGAAACATGTCCCTTGCCCATAATCTAGACATGGTAGGCCACTCATTCAAAATAAATGGAGTATTTGACATGCAACTCCATTTATTTTGCTTCATTCCTTTATTAACCTCTTGAAATTAGCTACATATTTTTAAATCCTTTCACATGAGTCCTTTTCTTTCAATTCACAATCAAATTAACTAAATCAAAGAATTCAAAATTCACACATGTGCACACATATTATAGGCATCAAAATAAATTTTAAATTATTTTTATGCCTCGATTTTGTGGTACCGAAACCACATTCCGACTAGGGTCAATTTAGGGATGTCACAACTCTCCCC
This sequence comes from Gossypium arboreum, assembly GCF_025698485.1. Lineage (NCBI taxonomy): Eukaryota > Viridiplantae > Streptophyta > Magnoliopsida > Malvales > Malvaceae > Gossypium > Gossypium arboreum. The sequence continues at coordinate 16,989,832 of NC_069082.1, forward strand.
CACTTAGAAATTTTCGTCCCCGAAAATCTTACCGTAAATAGGCTCGGGTATCGCTCTTTCATAGAGTCCTCAAGTTCCCAAGTGGCTTCTTCCATTCCGTGTTTATGCCACAACACCTTCACTAACGGGATTTTCCTATTGCGCAACTCTTTTACTTCACGCCTCATAATGCGAACGGTTCCTCTTCATAGCTCAAATTAGGCTGAATCTCAATCTCGAGATGGAGCAATTACGTGCGACGGATCAGACCTATATCGTCAAGCATCGAGACATGAAAACGTTGTGAATCCTTTCGAGCTCGGGGCAAAATTAATCGATATCGATCGCCCAACTCGTTCGGATACTTCATATGGCCCGATAAACCTCGGACTCAATTTGCCCTTACGACCAAATCTAAGCACCTTCTTCCAAGGTGAAACTTTGAGAAAGACCTTGTCTCCAACCCGATATTCAATATCTTTTCTTTTCAAATCCGCATACGACTTTTGGCGATCCGGCGACTTTCAAACTTTCACGAATTACTCGAACTTTTGCTCGGCATCCTTAACCAAATCAACCTCAAGAATTTACCTTCACTAAGTTCACCAGAATAATGGGGTACGGCATTTACGACCGTATAAAGCCTCGTAAGGCGCCATCTTAATACTTGATTGAAAGCTATTGTTGTAGGCGAATTCAATCAAAGGTAAATACCGTTCCATGAACCACTAAACTCAAGGATGCAACATCTCAACATATCCTCGAGTATTTGAATTATCCGTTCGGATTGACCATCGGTTTGGGGATGAAAAGCGGTGCTAAAATGCAGCTTGGTACCCAAAGCATCCCGCAATTTCTTCCAAAATCGCGACGTAAATCTTGGGTCTCTATCCGACACGATAGAAATAGGCACCCGTGTAATCTCACAATCGAGAAACGTACAATTCCGCTAATTTGTCCATTGAAAAATCCAGACGTCACGGGGATAAAGTGAGCCGACTTAGTTAGTCTATCGACAACGACCCAAATCGCATCCTTCTTACTCATCGACAATGGCGGTCCGGATACAAAGTCCATTGTGACTCGATCCCATTTCCATTCGGGTATCATGATCGGTGAAGTAATCCCGATGGCACTTGATGTTCCGCTTTCACTTGTTGACATATCGACACCTTGAAACAAATTGAAATGTCTCGTTTCATACCGGCCACCAAAATTGGCGTTTGGTCATTGTACATTTTAGTACTACCCGGGTGGATTGACATTCGACTACAATGGGCTTCATTTAGAATTATCGAAATAAGTTCCGAATTCTTTGGAACACACAGACGACTTCTGAACCTCAAACAATCGTCATCATCAATTTGAAACTCTGATTCCTTGTTCAGAACACATTCAGCCCGTTTTGCAAGCAACTCCTCATCGACTTTCTGAGCTTCCCGAATTTGATGAGCCAACAATGGTTTGGCCTTTAATTCGGCTACTAACACATTGTCGGGTAGAATAGACAAGTGTACATTCATCGTCAGTAAAAGCAAGCGGTGATTTCGACTTAAGGCATCCGCAACCACATTGGCCTTTCCGGGTGATAATCAATAACGAGTTCATAATCTTTTAACAACTCGAGCCATCGTCTTTGTCGCAGATTTAAGTCTCTTTGAGTCATCAAATATTTGAGACTTTTGTGATCCGAATACACTTGGCACTTCTCACCAAATAAGTAATGTCGCCATATCTTTAAGGCGAATACGATGGCAGCCAATTCGAGGTCATGGGTTGGATAATTTTTCTCATGTGGCTTTAATTGTCTCGACGATAGGCCACAACTCGACCTTCTTGCATCAATACGCAACCTAACCCAAGTAGGGAGGCATCACTATAGATGACAAACTCTTTGCCGATTCGGTCGTACTAGAACCGGAGCTTTCGTCAAATGGGTTTTCAATTGGTGAAACTTTTCGACACTTTTCCGTCCATTCAAATTTGACATCTTTCAAGCGGTTTTGTCATGGGTGTGGCTATCATCGAGAATCCTTTCACAAACCGTCGGTAAGTAACCGGCAAGCCCCAAAAAGCTCCTAACCCGGTAACATTCCTTGAGGTTTCCAATCGACTATGGTCGAAATTTTGTTCAGTCCACCCGACACCGTCGCGACACCACGTGCCCCAAAAAGCTAACCTCTTTCAACCAAAATTCACATTCTTGAACTTTATGTATAATCGCTTATCTCGTAAGATTTGCAACACTAGCCTCGGTGTTCAGCATGTTCGGTTTCATCTTCGAATAGACCAAAATGTCATCGATAAATACAACTACGAACCGATCCAAGTATGGCCTGAAAATTCTATTCATTAAATCCATAAACACCGCAGGGCATTAGTGAGCCCAAACGGCATCACCAAGAATTCGTAGTGACCGTACCTCGTTCTAAAAGCGGTTTTGGTATGTCCGATTCTCGGACCCTCAACCGATAGTACCCGACCTCAAATCTATCTTTGAAAACACCGAGGCTCCCTTTAATTGATCAAACAAATCGTCAATTCGTGGCAATGGATATTTATTCTTTATCGTCACTTTATTGAGTTGACGATAGTCGATGCACAACCTCATGGTTCCGTCCTTCTTCTTCACAAACAATACAAAGCGCCCATGGAGAAAAACTCGGTCGAGCGAAACCTCTATCCGTCAATTCTTGCAATTGAACCTTCAATTCCTTTAATTCCGTTAATGCCATACGACACGGGCTATTGAAATCGGCGTAGTACCGGTACAACCGATGCGAATTCCACTTCTCGAACCGGTGGCAATCCGGTAACTCCTCAGAAAAACATCTGAATACTCACAAACCACTGGTACCGATTCGAGTTTCCTTTCCGTCTCTTTACTCCCAAACACATACGCAAGGTATGTTTCACCCCTTTTCACATATCTTGACGGTCATAGAAGATATTATTCTTGGCACTCCCTTTAAATCAAGAGACTCGACTCGGACTACCTCATTATTTGCACTCCTCAAATTAATGGTTTTCCTTTTGCGATCCACCTTTGCATCATGTACGGTCACCAATCCATACCAAGAATAACATCGAATTCATGAAATGGTAGAAGCATCGATCGGCCGGAAAACAGATTCTCGAATTATTAGGGGCATCTCTTGCACACTTTATCAACAAGCACGTATTGACCCAAAGGGTTTGACACTGAATTACGAACTCAGAGACTCAACGGTAGAGTCTTCTTTGGATGCTAAGGTTTCACATACATATGAGTGAGTAGAGCCGGGTCAATCAATGCAATCACAATAGTATCAAAGAGAGTAAAAGTACCGGTGATAACGTCGGGGAGGATGCCTCCTCTCGTGCGCGGATGGCATATGCTCTAGCAGAGCACGGGTCTCGGATCGGACGGCCGTATTAGAGGCTCCTCTCGATTACCACCCCTACCTCCAGAGATTCTCGGGGCCTACCTCCACCGTCGTTCCACTAGGTCTTGCACCTTGCGTCTTATTCCTCTCATCTAGCTCCGTGCAATCTCTAATGAAGTGGTCCTTGAACCGCATCCATAACAGCCCTATTAACAGACTTACCCCAACATTCACCTAGGTGTCGTCTTCCACATTGGGGGCATTCAGTCTCTCTTGACGATTATTGCCCACACTAGCTACTGAAGTAGCTCGGAGTCCGTCAATGGTCGGGCTCTAATGGAAATTCCTGATCGTCCTCGACTTCTTGGTGTCCTCCCGAACCTCTTTACAGCCGAGAACGGAGCTTTACTCGTCGATCTTTTACGGTAATCTCTTGCTTCAAATTCAGCCTTCTTCTTCTCCTCCCAAGTTCTTCCGCCTTGCAGGCTCGTTCGACTAGTGTCACGAACTCCTTTATCTCCAAAATTCCCACCAAGAACTTTAACTCTTCATTCAATCCTTCTTCAAATCTTTTGCACATCGCAACCTCATCAGCCACACACTCCCGAGCATACCGACTAAGTCTTACGAACTCATGTTCAGATTCGATACTGATCATCCGGCCTTGCTTGAGTTCCAAGAATTCCTTACGCTTCGATCGATGAACCGTTGACTAATGTATTTCTTTCGAAATTGGATTGGAAGAAATCCCAAGTAACTCGTTCATTTGGGACTATGGAAATTAAAGTCCTCCACCAATAGTAAGTCGAGTCTCTTAACAAGGATATAGCACACTTAAGACATTCGTCGGTGTGCATGACATTCATCTAACACTCTAATGGTGTTATCGAGCGTAACTCGGCCTTTTCGGCATCATCAAGAACTATGGCCTTGAACTCCTCGGCCCCACGCTTCCTAATCAAGTCCACGGTGGTTTACTCAGCCTCACAGGATCGAATCGGAGGCATTGCGGGCTCTTGGGGTGGAGTATTTAAATTCGGGAATGGTTGGACATTTGGGTTGGTTCGGGCATATTGCGCGACCCATTCATTCATCATAGTGAAGAAGGCTTGTTTCGCCCTTCATTTTGATTATTCGCGGATGACCGAGGCTCAACAGCGGTGTCCCTTGCGCAGAGCAGCCGCTACACTTTCAACGTCATCCACCAAGGGTCTCTCTACCCCGGGTTCCATCGCTAATCAAAACAAAAATTTCAACCGTCAGAAGTCATCACATTATTAAGCACTATCAATTTGGCATGTATAGCTAGACTCACACGCGCTATGGTAGTCCTAGAACCGACTAAACCATAGCTCTGATACCAATAAAATTGTAACACCCCTAACTCGTGACCGACGCCAGTGTCGGACACGAGGGGTTAACGAGACAAATCCTCTTAAAGTACCGACCAATTTGGCATTTCTGGACAGGCTGGAAAACTGCATCACCGTCGTCTTAAAAATCATATCTCGAGTTACAAAACTCGGAAACTGGTTTCGTAAATTTTCCCTGAATTTAGACTCATATACCCATCCATGGATTTATTTTTAGAATTTTTGGTTGGGCCAATTGGTACAGTTTATTAGTTAAATTCACCCATGTTACAGGGATCGACTGCTCTGACCTCCGCGCGTTACAACTTGAATATCTTTCTGTACAGGGCTTTAATACTGGTGTCGTTTGTTTCTAATGAAACTAGACTCAAAATGGAATCTGTACATATAAGGCATGACTCCTAATTCTTTCTGGATAATTTATGGTAAATTTTCAAAGTCGCGACAGGGGACCCAGAAATCGTTCTGGCCCTGTCTCACGAGAACTTTGATATCTCCCAGTATACTGCTCATATGGTTGTTTCGTTTCGTCCATATAAAAATAGATTCATCAAGGATCAGTTCCATAATTTACTCACTATTTAATTCTACTTCTACTATTTTTAGTGATTTTTCAATCTCATCTCACTGCTGCTGTCCGCAACAGTTACTGCAGTAGACTATGCCAATTTCATGAATTTTTCCTTGGCCTTAATCATCCATCATACATGACACAAATTATGGCCACCTTAACAAAATTTGAGTTTCTAAGACTCGTGGCTATAGGTTCTAGCATCCCACTCGACGACCACATAGGCCATTTTCACATGGCTTAAAGTTTACAACCCACAATTCGACAAAATATGATAGCCTATACATGCCAAATGTTCTTCAACAACAAAAACAATACCACAAGATTTCAGCCGGTGTGATGACTTCAACGACGGTTCCGAAAGCCGCAACAATACGAGTCCAAGAGACCTAAAATGGGTGACAAGAAAACACCGAGTGAGTTTACAACTCAGTAAGTCATAAGCATTCGTCAATCCATCGATAAAGTTACTACTACATGTACAACAAATGAGGCTAGGTACTCGTCCATATCGAATCTATACCATAATACCTCGGACCTTTTGGTCCAATCTCGCACCAATTCATACATCCACATTTCATATTCTACACAACAAGATAATCAAGCATTTTTACACATTAACTCATTTTCCAGCACAACCATACAATTTCAATCATCACATAGATTTAAGGCTTACCAAATTCAACCCCAAGCATGAACGTATTACCTATTCGTCATGAGCTCAAGGTACTTACCCGATCCGCTGTCCATACTCACTCGATGGAGACACAACCTCCATATAATTGTTCGATTGGAGATATTTATATATATATAGAGTACGCACACACAAGGCTTAATACTCGATTTCGCACACTTAGTGCCATGCGATTTAGGCCCGCACACACATGCCATGCCCTTCGAGCTCGCACACTTAGTGCCATATATTTCCAGCATGCACACTTAGTGCCATATATTTCCAGCACGCACACTTAGTGCCAATCTCGTCACCGTACACACGTATTGCCCAAGACACTTAGTGCCGAAAGCAAACTTTCTACACATTTCACTATTTCTTTTACATTCAACAATTGTCATCACTCCATACATATATATTTTCATTTATATATATATATCATCCCATTAAACACAATTGCATAAATTTTACAATCATTTAAGCAATATCAAATACGTGCTTAATGACTTACCTCGTGTTGGGTAAAATAGTTCCAAGTCGGCTACTCGATGACCTTCGTCTTTCCCTTGCTTGATTCTCCTTCTTTAACTCCTTGAGCTTAATCAATAAATCACTAGTTTAACCATCTTGCTAAACATTCATAATTCAACTACACATGCATATGTATGCTTGTATATTCGGCAACCATTCTTACTAATCGTCCATTTGGTCGATTATACCCTAACCGAATATGCACCAAAAACTTGATTCAACATTACCTACATACTCACTTTAATGGCGAATATATATATATATATGTACAATGTCAACTAACATCTTTTAATCACCTAATTTCATCTCATGAACATTTAATCAAATTTTCCCAATCTAGCATATTTTCACATCCATTTGTAACATCATGTACAAACACATATACACATATATCAAAACACAAATTTTTACCTATCATGCAACAAGCATAAATCGCACTTATGAGCATGCCATGGCGAATACATCCCACACCATCCCCTTTCAATTTTTGGTCATGGTTAAACAAAGAAAACTCCATGTCTTACTCAAGAATGCTAAAAGAAATTTCAAGAGTAGTCAATTCATCATTGCATGCATCATTAGCAAGCTTCACATTTAGCATGCAATGGCTTTAACATAATATCAACCTTGGCCAAATACCATTTTTCATGGCATAACAAGGATTTGAACCATGGCTAACATGCACATCAAGTTAGCAACCAAAACAAGCATGAATCTCATGACACAACCTCATACATACCTTAATCTTGATGCAAGTTTAGCCAAATCTCCTTCTAGATCTCTTCTAAACAAAGAAAATGAAGCAAAATCTCTTCTTCCTCTTAGGAATTTCGCCAAAGGAAGGAGGGAAAAGATGAATAATTTTTTGTTTTTTTCTTTCTTAGTCTTTGCTCAAAGAAAGGATGAATGACAACTTTTTTTCTTTCTTTCTCTCTAGCTACGGCACCATGGGGGGCATCCATGCTCATTTTTTTTTTTTTTTTCATTTCTTAATTCTTTCTACATAATGCACTAACTAAACATGTTGGAAACATGTCCCTTGCCCATAATCTAGACATGGCGGCCACTCATTCAAAATAAATGGAGTATTTGACATGCAACTCCATTTATTTTGCTTCATTCCTTTATTAACCTCTTGAAATTAGCTACATATTTTAAATCCTTTCACATGAGTCCTTTTCTTTCAATTCACAATCAAATTAACTAAATCAAAGAATTCAAAATTCACACATGTGCACACATATTATAGGCATCAAAATAAATTTTAAATTATTTTTATGCCTCGATTTTGTGGTACCGAAACCACATTCCGACTAGGGTCAATTTAGGGATGTCACACATACTATGGTTGTTACATGTATGTTAAGTAGTTGATCAAATTATGCCTAACATATGGAATATACCAAGGTATGATTATGAACATGTATGCATGTAATGATATGCCATGTTGAATGATAGAGTTTGCTTAATTTCAGTGCTTGAAATGGTTGGTATTTGGATGTGAGTTTAAGTGTAGGTCATTGGTGAGATTTTAGGTGAGAAATGAAGCTAGAAATTGCTTTATTTTGTCCACACAGGAAGACATATGGGTGTGTGTCTAGGCCGTGTGTGACACATTGTCTGGTACATAGGTGTATGGTTTGGTCGTGCGTCCCTTGTACCTTAAATTTGAGAAACAGAATGCTCAGAATTAAGCGTAAAGGCAGAGACACGGGCGTGTGTCTCAGTCGTGTGTGCTACACGGCCTAGAACACGGGCATGTGTCTTGGCTGTGTGAAACCTGCACCTAAATTTCAAAAATAAAATTAATCACACAGCCTACTCACACGGGCGTGTAGCTGGCCGTGTAGCACAAGTCAGAGAGTTACATGGGATTGAACACGACCTGTAGCACGGGCGTGTCCTAGGGTCACACGGGCGTGTCCCTTAGACCACACGAGGCTTGTCAGCCCTAAAACTTAATTTTTTTTTTAAATTCATGAAAAAATTTTAGAGTTTTCGATTAAGTCCCGACTCGATTCCAATGCTCATATTGGGCTTTGAGGGTCCATTTGAGGGACGCTACGAATAATTTCGAAAATTGAATAGTAATTGTTGTAAATTATCTAAAAATGTTTTGAATTTCAGTAATATTCTAAAACCCTAATCTGGCAACGTACACGGGATCAGGGTGTTACAGGACGTGTGCCTCACATCGAATGCTCACACGGCCTGGGACACGGGCGTGTCATTGGCCGTGTGAGCCACACAGGCGTGTGTCCCTTGCATCTAAGAAAAATTTTGAGATTTCGTGAAAAATTTTTTGTGATCCCAATTTAGTCCCGACTCGATTCTAATATGTATTTTGGGCCTCAAGGACCTATATAAGGGATATTATGATTGATTGTGATGATTTTCGGAAATGAATAGTAAATAAAATGAATTAACTATAATTGAACTATAAATTCTGATAATGCTCTATAACCCTATTTTGGCAACAGATACGGGTTAGGGGTGTTACATTTATTGGTATCAGAGTTATGGTTTAGCCGAGTCTCAAACTAATATAGCAAATACGAGTTTAGCTATACATGCCATTATATAATTTGTTATAGTGTGATATCTCCGGACCATTTTAAACATGTTTTTCATATAGTAATGTTATCCAACCAAGCTAGAGCTAAATCCGAGGAAGCTGAGAGCAATGCTCAAGCTTCAGTTCAAAGAGCTGCATCTAGTAGTAGTAGAAGTCCCATATCTGAAGGCCAAGGTGAGGAGGCAAAAGAAGCCTTCTTCCAAATGATGAATGAGTAGTTCATAAAATTTATAAAAACAAATCCTGTTGTACAATAGCCTCACCCTCTTGCTCCTCAACCGATTCCTGACATCACAAGGTGCTGAACTTGTTAGAACTGGTAAGCCTTCGGTAGATAAAATCCGTAAATATGGAGCCAAAGAATTTAGGGATATTGTTGAAGATGATCCGGAAAGGGCTAAATTTTGGTTAGAGAATACAATTAGGGTTTTGGATGAATTATCATGCACACCAGCTAAGTGCCTAAAATGTGCGGTATCATTTTTAAAAGACACAGCTTATCAGTGGTGGAATACTTTGATTTCTATTGTACAAAGAGAAAATGTTACATGGGAGTTTTTCCAAACAAAATTCAGAAAGAAGTATATTAGCCAGAGATTTCTAGACCAGAAAAAGAAAGAATTTCTAGAGCTTAAACAAGGAAATATGACAGTATCTAAATACGAGCGGGAATTCATTCAGTTAAGTAAGTATGCCCGAGAATAGGTTCCAACTAAGGCTGATATGTATAGACATTTTGAAGAAGGATTAAATTAATACATCAAGCTATTGATAGGAATTCTTGAATTAAGGGAATTTGTAGTACTGGCTGGTGAGGCACACAAAGTTGAGGAATTAAGCAAAGAGAAGAGACAATCAGAGAGAGAAGCCCGGATTTCTAGTAAATGATTTATGGGGAAGTCACAAGCATCTGCTTCAAAGAAATAAAAGAAATACCATGATCGTTCTACCACATTTATGTGGTATTCTGGAAAAGAATGAGGTTTTCAACGCTCTAATTCGAGATCTCTGTCTCTATCTGTAACAAGTGTTTGGTAACCTCAAACCTAGATGTAATTATTGCAAGAAATTTCATTTTGGGGAGTGCCGTATGAGTAGCGGAGCTTGCTATAGATGTGTTTCTCTTTACTACTATCTTCAATAATGTCTAGAAAGAATTGAAAGAGATACTGATCAGACTTTAAAGTCGAGTAGCCCCGCCTCGAGAGGTAGACCACCTCGACACCCCGACAATGTTAGTGGTAGCCAAAGTGCTACAAAAGATTCAACAGTTAAATCTGAAGTAAGAGCAACTGTAAGGACATATGTTGTACGTGCAAGAGAGGATGCCTCTACACCAGATGACATTACTGGTACATTTTCTCTTTTTGATACTAATATTACTATTTTGATTGATCCTAGTTCAACACATTCATACATATGCACAAATTTAGTGTTTGTTAAAACTTTACCTGTTGAGTTCACTGAATTTATGGTTAAAGTTTCAAAGCCCATGTGCCAGTATGTTATGATGGATAAAGTTGGTAAAAAATGTCCATTGATAGTAAAAGGTTATTGTTTCTCAGCTAATTTGATGCTACTGTCTTTTGATGAATTTGATGTAATTTTGGGAATGGATTGGTTAACTTAACATGATGCTATGGTGAATTGTAAACATGTAACAGCCCGATCTTGGGCCTAATTGGAATAGTGGTTTCGAGATCACAAATCTGACGTAATAAAATTTATTTTTATTATATTTTTAAGGTCTACAATTTCACGGAATGATTTCGTGAAAATTTCGTTTAAAAATTTTGACGTTTGAGCACTCAATTTAGTCAAAAGAACTAAATCGTAAAAAAGTGCAAAACTTGAGTTTTAGAAGCTAGAGGTGTCTAATTGCTATGAAATTTTAAATTGGACATCCTTAAATGGCAATTAGACCATTGGTTAATTTTTTGGACAAAAATGGACATGAAATAGGTGAAATAGAATATTTTTAAGTTAGGGGCATTTTGGTCATTTAGTAATTAAAATGAATTAAAAACAAAATTAAAAGCCAATTTTTGTCCATCTTCAATCCCTTGGCAGAATTTAACATGAGGAAGACATAGGTAGGATTTTTCAAGCTTCCAAGCTCGATTGTAAGTCCGTTTTAGCCCCGTTTTTAATGTTCTTTACATTTTTTAGATCCTCGTAGCTCGGTCTAGCTATTTCCACCATTATTTGAGCTAGAGTTTGTGTTTAAAAATTTACCCATGGATCATATGCATGTTTTTTGATGTTTTATGGAAGAATATTGTGACAGCCCTAAAGTGACCCTAGTCGGAAAGCGGTTTCGGGACCGCTAAACCGAGTCACCAAATTATTTGAATATGATATTTATTGTCTAAAATATGTGATTATGAATGTGTGAAAGTTTTAAGCTTCGATTTAGTAAATTGCATGTGAATTTAGTCAATAGGACTTATGTGTGACACTTCTGAAATGTGATAGGTTAATCTATAAGGATCTATTAGTGCATGTAATCAAAGGGGTGGACTTGCATGTCAATTTCCCCCATTTAATTACTAGTGGCCGGCCATGACAAAGGGTGATGGGCAAAACATGTCATAGACATGTTATGTTGGTGCATCATGGGAGGAACAACAAAATAAAAAGTTAGTAATAAAGAAATGGAAAAAGGAAAATGATGAAAGAAAAAAAAAAGGGATCATCATTCATGTTCTTGCTAGCCGAATCTAAAGAAAAAAAAAGGGAACAAGAGCATTCGGTGATGAAAACAAGTTGTGTCCTTTGATTCTTCTTGGCCGAATTGAAAGGAGGAAGAAAGGAGTGAAGCAATCGGCCATCTTAGGTCAATATTAAGGTAAGGTGTTCATATTAGTTCTTGAAATTTTAGTTGATCTTGAGTGAGATATGAAGTTATTTTTTTTGTAACCCATGATGAAATTTTGACTTTGGATTGAGTAAGGTTTTTGACTATGGTAGTTAATAATGGTGAGTTTTGTTGTTTCATGTTAAAGTTAGGTGAATGATGATGGATGAGTGTTTGAACCATAAAAAGAATTTAGCTACCTTGTTATGAACTAGGGCCGAATGTGAGTTGGTTGTGGTTGAATATTGCATGCTTGGTAGAATGGTGGATGAAAGTGCCGAATGTGGTCTTTGGTTTGGCATGAAGTGATAAATAAAGGTTTAAAAGATAGCTTAAGTTAATTGATACTCACTAATGAGTTCGAATGGAAGCTTTGTTAGTGGGAAATGAGTGGCCGAGAGAGAGAATTATGGACTATTACCGAATGTATGTTGGATTGATAGAGTCTCCAAATTGATTTTATGTGTGTATGCATGACCGAATATAATCGGCCACATGAGTAAAGAAATGGGTTATTTGACATGTGGTAAAAGTTAAGTGTTAAACGAAATGGAAATGAAATCATATTGGAATATGTATACTCGACCACATGAATGAGTACATAGGTTGATGTGTATGTTCGGCCATAGGTAAACATGTTGATGGCTTTATCTTGACTTAGAAAATTCGGCTAAGGTGAATATTGGCTAATATGTTGAGTTGATTCATGATTTCATATGTATGTGACTTTAGTGTCTAATGTATATATATGAGCTAAGTATCTTGAGTTCCTCTTTTGATGCTCAAATGATTAAATCAATTTATTTGTTAAATTAAGCTCAAGAGCAAAGGGGAACTAAATCCGATAAAGGGAAGGAAAAAGTGGTCGAATAGCCATCGAAATCGTTCGACAACATCCGAGGTAAGTTTTCGAGCAATGAGACTTAGTTATGATTTGATTAAGTCATAATGTATGTGCATAGAGATCGTGTTATAAAGCAAACTAAACCATGCTATTTGTATGTGGCTAGTGAGCCGAAATGGGAATGCTTAATACGTGACTTGTGTTTGAACTCTAATTATGAAAATGAAATTAGATGTGTCATGATTTATTGATATGTGCATGAATGTTCGGATGATAACCGGGCTAAGTCCCGAGATCATTTGAGCTAGTGGCTAATTTCGGGCTAAGTCCCGAAGGCATTCGTGCGAGCTACTATATCCGGGCTATGTCCCGAAGGCGTTTGTGCGAGCTATTATATCCGGGCTAAGTCCCGAAGGCATTTGTACGAGTTATTATACGGGCTAAGTCCTGAAGGCATTTGTGCAAGTTACTATAACGGGCTAAGTCCGAAGGCATTTGAGCTAGTGGCTATATCCGCTAAACTCGAAGGTACTTGGTTTGAGAACGAGTGATCTTGCTGTAATAATTTAAATTGATACGCTCGTAAAACCCAATGATGAGGTGCGTTTCAGTATATGCATTAAGGTGGTGATTCCGTTTAAATAATATTCGCCGAGAAATTAATGAGCTTAGGCCTTAGCTAAGTTGATCTTTTGTGTATGAATATAAGGGTTGGTAATGTGAAGTAAGTATGATATTGAGAATTTGTGCATATGAGATTATCCGTTTAGCCATATGAATGCTATACTTTGGTTGTGTCTAATTTCATGGCTCAAACTTACTAAGCATTAAATGCTTACTCCGTTTCTTTGATTCTCTGTTTTATAGATTTTGGGTTCGTCAGCTATCAGACTCGGGATTGTTGAAGTCGAAGTCGTCCACACTATCAAAGCCCCTTTTTGGTACACTTTTGGTTGAACTTTGAAATGGCATGTATAGGACTACCCGTTTTGTTGTTGGTCATGGACCCTTTGGTTTTGTGTAAATTTGGATAACCATGCGAAAATGGCTTATATACACTTTGAGCTTAGTATTATAATCATCTTGTATGATGCTCATTAAGAGGTATGGAAATTTTTGGGAACGATTAGCCGTTGGAATGGTTAATCATGATCATATTTTGTGCTATATATGCTAAAGGGCTAGTTGAATCATGAAAACTATGTAATAGGTAAAGTCTACCTTAAAAATAGGTGCTGATAGCAGCAGTGATGTGAATGTGAAAAATCAATAAAAATAGTAGGAATGGAATTAAATAGTGAATAAATTATATAATTGAACCTTGATGAATCTATTTTCATAGGAAAGTAACGAAACGATCCTATGCACAGTATATTATGAGATATTTAAGTTTTCGCGAAACAGGGCCAGAACAGTTTCTGGATTCCCTGTTCCGACTTTGGAAATTCATTATAAATTAACCAGAGATAATTAAAAGTCATGCCATATATGTATAGATTCCTTTTCAAGTTTAGTTTCCATAGAAACAAACGGAATCAATATTGAAGCCCTGTACAGAGAGATATCTAGGTCGCAATGCAGGAAGGTCAGGGTAGTCGAACCCTATAACAGGGGAGATTTTAACTAATAAAATGTACTAATTTGCTCGACCAAAAATTCTAGAAAAAAATTTGTGGATGGATATATGAGTCTAGTTTCAGGAAAAATTTGAAACTGATTTTCGAGTTCTGGAACTCAAGATATGATTTTTAAGGTGACAAAGGACGCAGTTAGTCACCGTCTGGAAATTTTAAAATGGACTGTGAAAATAAGTGAATTAAGTCTGTTAACCCCTCGTGTCCGACTCCGGAAACGGTCTCAGGCACGGGGTGTTACAATTATGAATGTTTGGGGTGTGATAAACAACTTTTACTAAGTGATTTTTGATGAAATTGCATAAAAGGACCTATTTGTAAAAGCTGTAAATTTATGTGTAGAAAATATGATTTAGTGAAAATTGTGAGCTGCTATAAGAGGGAATATGAATCAGCTAGGCTTAAAATTTGAGAAAAATGAGTTCTTTTCATCTTACGAGCCTAGGGGAAAAATTGTAAATATGTGAAACTTTAGGGGCAAAAATGTAATTATGCCATAGTGTGATTTTTGGACTAAATTGAATAATGTGAGTATTAAATGAGTTAAATGTGTTATTGTAAATCAAGAAAGACAATGAATTGACCTTGATCGGGGAAAGGAAAATGTTGTGGGCAAATTCGTCATATTTTGCATCGAGGTAAGTTTGTATGTAAATAATGCATCATTTTTACTTATGTTATCACATTTTATTATGTTTTATGAAATGTGGCTGAATATTGAATGAAATTGACAAGTATCGAAAAGTGAAAAATTTCTCGGTTGAACATTAGGAACATAATAGGATACAAGTGACATGTCACTAGTGACTCAAGTGTGGTACTATGTGAAGGCCACTTTGAGAAGAGATAGCTTGGTCACAAGTGTGGTACTATGTGAAGGCCACTTTGTGAATAAAGATAGCTTTGGTCACAAGTGTAGTACTATGTGAAGGCCACTTTGTGAAGAAGGTAGCTTTGACTATAGGGTGTTGCTATGTGCAGGCCACCGAGTATTCGTTATTATTCTGATGTGTTCAATGGGAAATGACTAGGTGTAATTGAATATGACTATGTGATGAATAAGTATAGGTACGTGTGTGTAAACTTATGAGCAATGTGCTGGATATGTGATCGAACTTTGGTGAGATTGATATGATGTAAGTGTTACAATGAAAGTTACTACAAAGAAACATGAAAGAGTGAAATTTAGTAATAAAACAATTTTGGACAGCAACAGTTGTGTGACTTTGAAAAATCACTAAAAATAGTGGAAATCGAATTAGAGGTTGAATAAGATATTAAATTAAATCTTATTGAGTCTATTTTCATTTAAAGGAAATTATGTAAGCAAAACGATTTCATATTATGAAATATTTGAATTTTTGTGAGACAAATTTAGAATGATTTTGGGATCCCCTATTCTGATTTGGGAAAATCATTAAAAATTGTAAACAAATAATTATGGGTTATAATTTATATGCTTAAAATCCTTAATGAGTCTATTTTCAAAATAAAGAAACGGAAACATCATCCAAATCATGTATAAGGAGATAATTAATTTTTAGTGAAGAGGGATTTGAACTATCGAAGAGCAAAATAGGGGTGACTTTAAGGAATAAAATGTATTGATTGGCTGAATAAAAAATTCTAAAAATTTTATGGTAAGAATATATGTGAGTCTATTTTCTTGAAAAATTACCATATCTTAATTTGGAGTTCCATAGCTCTAGATATAAATTATTTAGTGGCTGTGACTTGAATAGATAACTTGTTTTGAAGCTGAGTAAATAGTGGATCTATGTGTAGTTATGATTGTTTTATTTTGAAAACATATTTTGAGGATTTATAAAAGCATGTTAATAAATTTTTTTATTTACATACCTACTTACTAAGCTATATTCTTACTCCCCTCTCTTGTCCCTTATTTTATAGTGTCACCAAGCTAGCTCGGGTACGGAGATCGTCGGAAATCCATCCACACTATCATCATTCTTTTGATATTTTGAAATTCAAATTTTTGAATTATGGCATTTATAGTGGACTTGGTTATTTTTTTATATGTCATAATTGATTTGGCATAAAATGTTGGCCTTTAATATTTGATAACTCATTTTGTATAAGGCCATCGATGTTGGCTAATATTAGTTAAGTTATATGTTAGATGTTGCATTTTGTGAGAGGCATGAGTTGGTTGAATGAGTGTTTAATGAATAAGTATGGAAAATATGGCATGTGAATGGTTGTGTGAAGGACATAGCCTTGGACATGGGCGTATGCCCTATTTTCAAAAAAAATTCTAATGTTTTCCAAAGTTCTCGGTTTAGTCCCGGACGCTTCCATAGTATGTTTTGGGCCTCGTAGATCTATATCAGGGACTTAGTGATGAAAATTGAAAAGTTTAATTTGGATGTAAAAATTATGTCTTGGTTTTGTACGATTGCATGTGTATGTTTCGGTAATGTCTCGTACCCTGTTCCGGTGTCGAAAACGGGTAAGGGATGTTACAAAACAAAAATACATTGTGTTGAAATATCAGAATGGTGAATTACTTCATGTTGAATCTGATAAACTGGATGGGTTATCTAAGTAATATCAGCTATATTAGCATAGAAATATGTTAGAAAAGGGTATGATGCTTATCTTGCATATATGTTGGACACTAAAATATCTGAATCAAAGATTAAGTCAATGCCAGTTGTTTGTGAGTTTCCTGATGTGTTTCTGGAAGAATTACCCAGATTACCGACAGTTAGAAAG
This sequence comes from Gossypium arboreum, assembly GCF_025698485.1. Lineage (NCBI taxonomy): Eukaryota > Viridiplantae > Streptophyta > Magnoliopsida > Malvales > Malvaceae > Gossypium > Gossypium arboreum. The sequence goes on from NC_069082.1 coordinate 17,006,970, forward strand.
GTGGAATTTTATATAGCACCTTATCGAATGGCCCCAACAGAGTTAAAAGAATTGAAAGCACAGTTGCAAGAATTGACAGATAGGGACTTTGCTCGACCTAGTCATTCACCTTGGGGTGCACTAGTTTTGTTTGTAAAGAAGAAAGATGGATCGTTAAGGTTGTGTATTGGTTACAGACAACTCAACAAGGTTACAATCAAGAACAAGTATCCATTACCTCTAATTGATGACTTGTTTGATCAGCTAAAAGATGCCACTGTGTTCTCTAAAATCGATCTCCGTTCTAGATACTATCAGTTACGAGTGAAAGACTCAAATGTACCGAAGACAACTTTTAGAACCAGGCATGGACACTATGAGTTCCTTGTGATGCCGTTTGGTTTGGCAAATGCACCTGCCATATTTATGGATTTGATGAATAGAATTTTCAGATCGTATTTAGACAGATTTGTGGAGGTGTTTATTGATGATATTTTGGTATACTCCCGAGATGAAAATGAACATGCTGATCATCTGAGAATTGTGTTGCAAACTCTTCATGAAAAATAATTATATTCCAAATTCAGTAAATGTGAATTTTGGCTTAGGGAAGTTGGTTTCCTTGGACATATAATATCTGCTGAAGGCATCAGAGCGAACCTGAATAAAATTTTAGCTATTGTTACTTAGAAACCACCGAAAAATGTGTCTGGAGTAAGAAGTTTTTTGGGATTAGCTAGTTACTATCGGAGATTTGTACAAGGTTTCTTGATAATAGCTTCTTCAATGGCTCGTTTGTTGCAAAAACATGTGAAATTCGAGTGGTCTGATAAATGTCAGCAAAGGTTTGACAGATTAAAAGCCTTGTTGACAGAAACACTTGTGTTAGTTCAACCTGAATCAGGTAAAGAATTTTTAATTTATAGTGATGCATCGTTAAATGGTTTAGGCTTTGTATTAATGCGAAAAGGTAAAGTAATAGCTTATACTTCTAGACAGCTAAAACTATATGAAAGAAATTACCCGATACATGATTTGGAGTAAGCAGCTATTGTATTTGCATTGAAAATCTGGCAGCATTACTTTTTTGGTGAAAAATGTCACATATTCACTGATAATAAGAGTTTGAAGTATCTGATGTCGTAAAATGACTTGAATTTGAGACAGCGTAGATGGCTTAAATTATTTAAAGATTATGATCTCATTATTGACTATCATTTGGAAAAGCAAATATGATTGCTAATGCTCTAAGCAGGAAGTCTTTGTTTGCTTTGCAAGCAATGAATACCCGGTTGTCATTGTTAAATGATTATTCAGTCATAACTAAGTTAAAAGCTAGACCAAGATTCTTGCAACAAATTTGTGAAGCTCAGAAGAGTAATGATGAATTACAAGCTAGACGGGTACAGTACGAGTTGGATTCTGATTCACAATTTTAGATTGGGTCTGATGGTTGTCTGTTATTTAGAGATAGGATATGTGTACCAAAGAGTTTAAAACATGTACAGAAGATTTTGTATGAAGCTCACAATGGTACAATGTCTAGTCATCCTAGTAGTAACAAGATGTACAATGATTTGAAAAAGATGTATTGGTGGTCGGGAATGAAACGAGATATTTCTAAATTTGTATCTAAATGTTTGATATGTCAGTAAGTAAAAGCTGAACGTCAGGTACTTTGAGATTATTACAGCCAGTTACAATACTGGAATGGAAATGGGAAAGAGTTACCATGGATTTTGTATCTGGATTACCCTTATCTCCAAAAAAGAAAAATGCTATTTGGGTAATTGTTGACCGTCTAACAAAATTAGCAAAGTTTATTCCTGTACGTATGGATTTCTCCTTCAATAGATTGGCTGAATTATATGTTTCTAAGATTTTTATACTGCATGGAGTACCAGTCTCCATTATCTTTGAGAGAGATCCTTGGTTTACATCTTGATTTTGGAATAAGTTGCAAGAAGCTCAGGGTGCGCAGTTACATTTCAGTACTGCATTTCATCCTTAGATGGATGGTCAATCTGAGTGTGTAATACAGATTTTAGAAGATATGCTCCGGTGTTGTGTTTTGGAATTCGATGGTAACAGGGAAAAATACTTAACTTTGGTTGAATTTGCATATAATTATAGTCATCAATCCAGCATTAAAATGGAACCGTATGAGGCTCTGTATGATTATAAATGTAGAACTCAATTGTATTGGACAAAGCTTAGTGAGAAAAAGATACACGAAGTTGACTTAGCCCTTGAAACGAAAGAAAAGGTAAAGGTGATTCAGGATAGTTTAAAAGCAACCTCTGATCGTCAAAAGTCTTATGTTAATCTTAAATGAAAAGAGATAGAATGTCAGGTCAGTGACAAGGTATTCTTGAAAGTATCACCTTGGAAGAGAGTTCTTCGGTTTGGCCGTAAAGGAAAACTGAGTCCACGGTTCATCAAGCCATATGAAATTATTGAAAGAATTGAACTAGTTGCTTATCGGTTGACATTACCACCAGAGCTTAATAGAATTCATAATGTTTTTCATGTGTCCATGTTACGACGGTATCGATCAGATCCTTCACATGTAATTTCTCTGACAGAAGTTAAGATTCAGCCTGATATGACTTACAGTGAAGAACCGATCAATATCATGGCACGTGAAACAAAAGAGCTAAGAAATAAAAATGTAGCTTTAGTAAAAGTTCTTTGGCAACGACATGGGATTGAAGAAGCTACCTGAGAATCAGAGGATACCTTGAGAAAGAAAGAATCGAACCTTTTTACTGGTAAGATTTTCGAGGACGAAAATTTTTAAGAAGGAAAGTTGTAACAGCCCATTTTCAGTGAAATCAGAACAGTGGTTTCGAGACCACAAATCTGAGTCAGAACGAAAATTTATTTTAATATTATTGCATGAATTGCATTATGATAGAAATGACGTATAAAAAATTCATTAAAAAAATTTTACTGAATTCATGTTTAATTGTGGAAAGGACCAAATTGCATAAAATGCAAAAGTTGATTTCTAGTAGCTATATGTACCAAATAGCTATGGAATTCAAAACTTGAGATCCTTATATGGTAATTAGACCATTAAGAAAAGTTAGTAGATATTTATGATGAATCATCCATGGAAAATTAGAAAAAGAAAAGGACTAAATTGAAAAGTAGGAAAAATAAAGGATGATATAATAATTAAATAGAAATATCATATTATTATCATCTTCTTTTTAAAAAATACATGGAAAACCTAGGAAAGAGAAAGAAAGCTTTCTTGGCTTAGTTTGGTAAGTAATCTTGTCTCGTTTTTAGTAACTTTTTTTATTTTTGAGATCGAAATAGCTTAATCTATCTATTTTGGGGATTAATTTGTAAAGATATCAAAGTATATAAATTATTCCATGGATTTAAATTCTAAAATTTTCAAATTTATGGTAGGAAATGAATGGTTGTTGATAGATAAACAACTTTTACAAAGAGAATTTTGATAAAATTGTGATTTAAGGACTAAATTGAAAAATGGTAAAACCTATGGAAAATTCTAATTTTTGTGAAATTCATGGGCTGTTATTATAACATGTAAAATTTGGTTAGGCTTGAAATAAGGATTAAATTGCATGGATTTCATTTTCTGAGCTTAGGGACGAAATTGTCATTTATGAAAAGTATAGTGGCAAAATAGTAATTTTGCTTAAGATGTGAATTGAATTCAATTGAGTATAAAGTGAATTAAATTGATGCTAAACTCATTTATATAGATCCGGAATGATCAAATAAAGAGTTAGATCGAGGAAAAGAAAAGGTGTTGGATTAGTAGATTTTCATACACGAACAAGTGTCGGGGTAAATTCGTGTAACTTAATTATGTATATTAATATGTTTAAATTGAGTGTTGTAATTGTATGTGACATCCCTAAATTGACCCTAGTCGGAAAGTAGTTTCGGGACCACTAAACCGAGTCATAATAATAATTAACCATCATAATTGATGCTCATTATATGTATATATGCATGTGTGAAAATTTCATGTTTGGATTTTGTTAATTGTAAGTGAATTTTTATCAAATAGGACTTATGTGAGAAAATTTAGAAATGTGCTAGGCAAATGTAAGGTGGCCTATTAATACATGTGGGAAAGTGTTGTCCTTGCATGTCAAATTAGCCAAAATGAAGCATGATGGCCGGCCATACTATGGGTGGAAACATGTCTCCAACATGTTAGACTAGTGATGCATGTAGGAAACAATAAATTAAGAAAGTTAGTATTAAAGAAATGGAAAAAAGAAAATGATGATAACAAAAAAAAAAAAGAGTGTGGATGCTTTCCCCCTTGCCGTACATGAGAGAAACAAAACAAAGAAAGAAAGAAAAAAAAGTGTTCATTCTCTCATTTTCTCCTTGCTTGGCCGAATGTACTAAGAAGAAAAGGGGAAGCTTGAGAAAATCAGCCATGGGAGTTTGCTAGACTAAGGTATGTTGATGTTATCCATGAGATTTATGCATGTTTTTAGTTGATAGTTTGAGTTTCACCTAACCCATGGTCTAAACCTTTACCATGAAATGGGGATGATATTCGGCCATGGGTGTTGTCTTCTTGGTATCATTGATGTTTGATGTTTGATGTTGTGGTGGTGAGGCATGAAGATGAGTTAAGGTTCAACTAAGGTGGATTTGTGGATGTTATTTGCATGCTAAAGGTAAAGCTTGTAATGATGCATGGTATGGTGTTGTATGGCATTTGGCCATGGTAGGAAATAAAAGGAAACTATGTTCGTTGTTCATGTCATTTGAATGAGAAGTGCTAGTAAGGTGAAGTACAAATGTTAGTGTTTGATTTACTAGTGTATATATGCATACTAGCCTAGTTGTGAACTTGAATCAAATTGGTGTTAAGTCGATACAAGCGACCTTACTTGTTGAATGTATCAAGTGTGGAAATCGGCCTTAACATGAATGTGTATGTTCGGCCACATGAACGAATACATATGTTGATGTGTATATTCGGCCTTAGGTAGCCTATTGAGGGCCTTAGCTTTTCCTTGATGCTTGAATGAATTGTATTGAATTGCTTGATGTAATATAAAATGTGCATGACCAATGTGAATCCAAGCAAAAGGGTGGCCATATGACCATTTAAACTCCTTGTCATATTCGCCATAAGCTAGCATAATGAGGTTTTAATAAGTTAAATTTGTGTGAACTAGCTCAAGAACTCAAAGGATCAAAGTTGGACAAGGGGAAAGACAAAGTAATTGAATAGCCATTGAAAACGTGCGACAACATCCGAGGTAAGTCATTAAGCATATATTTGGTATTGATTTAAATGATCATAATATATATGCAATTGTGTTTAATGAATTGATGTGTAAATGAAAATGTATGTGTATGGAATGATGCCATTGTTGAATGTATAAAGGCAGCAAAATGCAATAAGGTATTGGTCACGGCACTAAGTGTGCGGGTATAAATGGACACGGTGACAAGATTGGCACTAAGTGTGCGGGTTTAAAATTGTACAGCACTAAGTGTGCGAGTTTGATTCTATAGCACTAAGTGTGCGAGCTGAAAATATATAGCACTAAGTGTGCGGATTCACTATATGCTCTTGTATTACAATTGGCACTGAGTGTGCGACATTATCGAGTTAATCCCGGACAGCGAATCGGGTAAGTACCTTGAGCTCATGACGAATAGGCAATATGTTCATGCTCGGGGTTGAGCTTGGTAAGCTTTAAATCTATGCGATGATTGCAATTGTGTGATTGTGGTGAAAATGAGTTAGTGTGTGAAAATGCCTCAAATATCTTATCGTATAAGTATGAAATGTGGATGTATGGCTTGGTATGAGATTGAACCGAAAGGTCCGAGGAATTATGGTATAGTTCGATATGGATGAAGTACCTAGCCTTGTTTCATTGTTTCACTTTGTGATGAATTTAGCTAATGGATAATTGTAAAGTGCTTATGACTTCTGAGTTATAAACTCACTCAGTGTTTTCTTGTCACCCATTTTAGGTCTCTTGGACTCGTATTGTTGTGTGCTCGGAACCGTCGTTGAAGTCATCACACCTGGCTGAAATATTTTGGTATTGTCTTCGTTGTTGAAGAACATTTGGCATGTATAGGCTATTATATTTTGTTGAACTGTGGGTTGTAAACTTTAAGCCATGTGAAAATGGCCTATGTGGTCGTCGAGTGGGATGCTAGAACCTATAGCCACGAGTCTTAGAAACTTTAATTTTGATAAGGTGGCCATAATTTGTGTCATGTTTGATGGATGATTAAGGCCAAGGAAAGATTCATGAAATTGGCATAGTCTACTGCAGTAACTGTTGCGGACAGCAGCAGTGAGGTGAGATTGAAAAATCACTAAAAATAGTAGAAGTAGAATTAAATAGTGAATAAATTATGCAATTGAACCTTGATGAATCTAGTTTAATATGGATGGAACGAAAATACCATATGAGCAGTATATTGAGAGATATTAAAGTTCTTGTGAGACAGGGCCAGAACGGTTTCTGGGTCCCCTGTCGTGACTTTGAAAATTTACTATAAATTATCCAGAAAGAATTAGAAGTCATGACTTATATTTGCAGATTCCATTTTGAGTCTAGTTTCATTAGAAACAAACAGCACCAGTATTAAAGCCCTGTACAGAGAGATATTCAAGTTTTAACGCGCGAAGGTCAGTGTAGTCGACTCCTGTAACATTGGTGACTTTAACTAATAAACTGTACCAATTGGCCCAACCAAAAATTCTAGAAATAAATCCATGGATAGATATATGAGTCTAAATTCAGGGAAAATTTACGGAATTAGTTTCTGAGTTTTGAAACTCGATATATGATTTTTATGGTGACAGTGACGCAGTTTTCCAGCCTGTCTGGAAATGCCAAATTGGTTGGTACCTTGAGAAGATTTGGCCCATTAACCCCTCGTGTCCGACACCGGCGATGGTCATGGGTTCGGGGTGTTACATTGTATGAATTGTATAAATGTTTAATGTATGAAATTAATCACATGCTCAATATTGCTCGATAAATGATAAGTCTCATTTGAATAATGAAATGCGATGGATACAGTATTTTCTCGTATTGCTTATAGTCCTGCATATGTTGTGGACATTATAGCTTGGACGAGAAATCTTATTATAAGCCCTCTTGAGCATCCTGATCGGTACTGAACTTGCATGTATTGCGCACTACCGCAACTCTTTGTGAGTGTACTGTTACATGATTCGATCAGTTCTGATCCAGCTTTTATTGCAGACACAAATGAATCTCTTCGTGATCATCCTGATATCGGCTCTTATGAGATTCCTGATATGGCTCGCTTGAACTCCCTGTTATGCAATCCGAAGCTCCCTGATAATAACTCTTCGGAGTTACCTATTAAGCTCAATGAACTTCCTATGCTAAACTCTTTTGAGTTTCTTGTTTAGCCCGGATAAGCTTCCTGATACATGGCTCACATGAGCATCCTGTTACATGGCTCGAGAGAGCGCTTCCTAATTATGTGCCCTAATTGGGTACCCTTGAATAAGAATTTACAGATTTATAGTTTTGTAAAATTTGAGTGTACTACTAATGTATCCATCGATATTTCAAATAAATTCAACGGGTAAAGTTTTAACATGTCTACACTGAACTTGAGATGACTTGTTATGGAAATGTATGAGTTATGTGAAAATATGATATGAAAGGATTAAGTATATGAAAGTTATTACCTGATGAGCTCATCATCATTATTATTTGAAAAGTGTTTAGAAAATTTATGACTAACTTATTTGATTAAGTGTCTGTGATTAGACAAATGGTTAATTTTGTTGGGATGCATGTTATTGATATGTTTATTTTAAATGAACATGATTGGTAAGTGAAATTCCTGTTATATGAACTTACTAAGCATCAAATGCTTACTAGGTTTTCTTTCCTCTGTTTTATAGTACTCAGAAGCTCGTAAAGGTTGGAGATCGCTCGGAGCATTATCACACTATCCTCCAGCACATTTTGGTATAAATAGGAATCTTATCTTGGTGTAATGGCATGTATAGGCTAGTGATAATAAATGAGGGTATGTAAATGTTTTAGTTGTAACTAGCCACTGAAATGACTAGGGATAGTAAATTTAATGCATACTTATGCATGAGGTTTATTATATCTAGTATATAAACGTGTTTGGTTTAATTTATTAGATGTAATTAAGTTTGGGTAAGTATATAAATTTAATGTAAATATGATACTTGAAAGCATAAGTAAATGTGTCATGCATAAAGCTTGATCATTAGATTGATTTATATGCCTTCAATTGGTTGGTGAATAGATTGAAGTGTTGATGCAAGTGCAAGGTAAAAAGGGTGAGAAATAAGGCTTGAAAAATGGCCTTATTCTGTCCACAGAGGCAGACACACGGGCGTGTGTCTCAACCATGTGTGACACATGACCATGTGCATGGGCATGTGGTTTGGCCGTGTGTTCCCTGCATCTTAAAATTAGAGAAACAGAATGCTCAGAAATTGAGCACACGAGTAGAGACACGGCCATGTGACTCAACCGTGTGAGACACATGGTGCAGCATATGGACATGTGTCCTGACCGTGTAACCCCTGTACCTAATTTTCGAAAATTAAATTGCCCACACGATCTAGCACACGGGTATGAGGCTGGCCATGTGACCCAACTTAAAGAGTTACATGGATAAGGACACAGGCTGGGACACGGCCGTGTACCTCACATCGAATGGCCACACGGCCTAAGACACGGCCGTGTCATTGGCCGTGTAAGCCACACAACCTACTCACACAGGCATGTGTCCCCTGCACTTAAGAAAAATTTTGAGATTGTCACTCTATCCATGTTACTCTCAGCCAGCTAGACATGTGCTAGAAAACCACCCTGAAAAATAGTATAACCAAATGTGTGCTGAGAGGGACGAATCTACACAATAAAATAAGGAGAGAGAAAAAGAAACAGAGGAGGAGAATTTGTGTGAGAATAAAATTGGTGACAATGATTTTTCACTCTATTGGAGAATTCTATAGAAAGAAAGGGTAGCAGTTTAAGAGCATAGAATATAGACGTGAAGAAGGGGGAGAGATAGCTATCCTGGATTCACATACAATCTGAAGATCAGAAAGAAGCTGGAGTGTGGCAAGAATTCCTTGATTTCTGCTTTTATTTTCCTAATTTCTATGATTCGAACTTATTTAAGAATGTTGATAAATGATTTTATTTTGATGTTAACTTTTCCATCTATGAGCTAAATCTTTTCTAGGTTGGAGTTATTTCGGTGAATGTTTTATCATCTTTAATGCCCGTTATTTGAGATTGTCTGTCATTATTTCGTTTGACTTATTCTTATTTTAAATACATGCATGCAAGCTCTAGACATAGTTGATTGTGTACTGTGCTCTTAGATGTATTTTTAATTCTGAAAATGTTAAATATATTAGATCTTGAATCATTTGATGCAAACGAATATTCGACAGAATATTCATAGCACTCTAGACATAAATGTTACGAGTTGTACAGAGAAGAACGTTCATTATAGTTATTAATCTAGAGTTCTGTAGACATACAGTAACTTAGATTTTTGGCTTAAGATCTAGCTATTGAAAAAGGTAGGTTATAGTAAATATTCAAAATATATAACATAAAATTCATCACTAACATGTATTATAAAACATTTATTCATACCTTTATGAGTTCTGATTTATCATAATCAACTTTTTACTCATAGAATTGAGTATCGCTTTCAACATTACTGAAATTAGCTCGATTGGAAAGCATCTTTGTCTATAAGTAAAACAAAACTTATCAGAGTTGGGAGATATCACACTATCACAGGTTCTATAATAGCATGTATTTCTAGACTTCACTAATGTAATAACCATAAATCGTAGCTCTAATACTACTAAATCGTAGCTCTAATACCACTAAATGTAATGACCCTAAACCAAATCTGTCGCCAAAATAGGGTTACGGAGCATTACCGGAGTTTACAAATTAATTATCAAACATTTCATTTCACAATTTATACCTCAGCTTTTACAACTTTTACAATTTAGTCCCTTAACTAGTTAATCTATCAAATCAACTAATTTTTCTCAATTAATAATTTATCCAAATATTCTAGACTATCATACAACCCATAATAAAATAGAAATTTAATACCAAACCCTAATATTTTAGCCATTTTCACAATTTGATCCTAACATCAATTGTTAACAAAATCACTTTATAATATCATCATACGACAAAATTAAAGCTCTAAACCCACTTGATATTAATAATTTCTTTCAGTATATTAGTTTAGACAATAAAAAATTTCATTTCATGTAATTTGGTCGTTTTTGACATTTTTATAAAATTGTCCTTTAAAATTTTACTTTTATTCAATTTAGTGCCTGAGCCTAATACATGCAAATTAGCCATTGTTAATGTAAACCCATGCTAGCTGAATATTCATATATATTTTCCTCCTCCTCCTCTCCATTCCACGTCCTTAATGTATATAACATGCTTATATATAACATTATCTATAATTCTACCATTTACTTATATGTTCATTCAAAGCTGTCTACTTTAGTCATAGTCACTAAATTATTTATATCTTGATCTATAGAATTCCTATTTAAGATCTGCTTGATGTTTTTGAAACTAGACTCAAATAGCTTTCTACCATAAAAATTTCAGAATTTATAGTTTATCCAATAAGAACAATAAAATCTTCAATTTGTTTATCACACTCCAAACTTTCATATTCTTCCATAAAACATCAAAACACATGTATGTCATCCATGCATAAATTTTAAACACAAACCCTAGCTCAAAATAATGGTAGAAATAGCTAAACCGAGTTACGAGGATCTCAAAAATGTAAAAATCATTAAAAACGGGGCTAGAACGGACTTACAATCGAGCTTGGAAGCTTGAAAAACCCTAGACATGTTTTCCCCTTGTGAAATTTGGCCATGGGGTTAAAGATAGACAAAAATTGGCTTTTAAATTTGCTTTTAATTCATTTTAATTACTAAATGACAAAAATGCCCCTAACTTAAAAATATTCTATTTCACCTATTTCATGCCCAATTTTGTCCAACAAATTAACCAATGGTCTAATTACCATTTAAGGACCTCTAATTTAAAATTTCATAACAATTGGACAACTCTAACATGTAGAACTCAAATTTTGCACTTTTTACAATTTAATCCTTTTGACTAAATTTAGTGTCCAAACGTCGAAATTTTCGAATGAAATTTTCACAAAATCATTCCGTGAAATCGTAGACCAAAAAAAATAATAAAAATAAATTTTTTCCTCTTCGAATTTGTAGTCCCAAAACCACTGTTCCGACTAGGCCCAAAATCAGACTGTTGCACATCATGTGTATTAGGTTAGTATAAAAAAGTAGCTTATAATACGATTAAAATAAAAATAAAATGAAAAATAAACATCATATGAAATTTTATCTACTTTTTTCAATGCATATTTTTTTAGTTATTTTGTAACACCCCACACCCGGCCTAAATGTTATGGCCGAATCTTAAGGAATTACATAAATATGTTTTAAACTCCAATTTTGAATTAAAAAACATGTGCTTTGACAATATTAATTTTGGTAAAATGTGTGGCTCACATAGTTTGGCACACAGTCATGTGGCGTCGATAGTGACTTTTTGGCTTCACCTCGTTCATTATTTTTTGGGTTTATCGTTACACACCATGTCGTTTCTGATTAGTGACACATCGACACACTTTCAGACCCTAAAATCATCATTCAAAATGAACCAATTAACAATGACACATGAAAATCAATCAAGAATTCAGCCACAAGCACTAAACATTCAGCCTTAATCACTAAGAATTAGCCCCTAAAAGGCGTTCGAACACTTACCCTGATCGAAACAACCATTCCAAAGGCTCACCAAACATCGGAGAAGGGTTTTGTGCCTCTCGATTTTCACCTAACAGAAGTAAAAGAAAAATTAACCCAACAAGAATCATTCACAAACCACTAACGAAAGTTCGCACTCAACCTCCCTAACCATACGAATAGATTTTTAGTTACACCAGAAATTTGATACTGCAGCGGAGAAACTTCCAAACACACAAGACCGAATACAACATTCAAGCGACGTAATCACCAAAACAACGATGGCAAGCAGATAAAACAAAAGATAAGTGAAGAAAGAAAAGGGACGAAGATTATGGGAGGAAAGAAAAGAAAAGAAAAGTGTAACGTGAAAACAAAACTAAAAGAGGTGTGGGGAGAGTGAGACACTTAAGAGGAAAGTGAGAGAATTTTAGGAGAAATATTTTTAATTTAAAATAAAAATATCTAACCAAACCAAGTTTTTGATAACCAATCAGATTATCTAGAGTTCAAATTTAACTTAACTACTACCACACATGAGTGACACACTTAGGGCGAAACAAAAATAATTCACTCTGCACGTGCAAGATTCAAACACAAGACCTTTGGGTAAGCTGAAGCCTTGCCACTGAACCAACAGGCTCATTCAATAAGAAGGATTTTGTGACAGCCCAAAATTGACCCTAGTCAGAAGGTGGTCTCGGGACCACAAAACCGAGGCATAAAAATAATTTAAAATTTATTTCGATGCCTATAATATGTGTGTATTCATGTATGACATTTTTTGATGATTGATTTAGTGTTATAAAGGTGAATTTCACACGAAAGGACCTAGTAGTGAACTTTGAAAGTATGATGGGGAAATGTGTGATGACTAATTAAAGCATGCATGCAAAATAATGGACTTGCATGTCAAATTCCCTTTGTACAAGTGATGGCCGCCATGACAAAGAGATATGGGCTAAACATGTCATGAAACATGTTTTGTTGGGCATTAGGGAGAAATAATAAACAAATAAGCATGGGTAAGAAAAGAATGAAAAAAAAATGTGTGTGAGTGTGGTAATCCCCTTGCCGTGAGTTGAGAAAGAAGGAAGAAAAAATTTGTTGTGTTCATCCTTTCTCATCTTTTGGCCGAAAATCATAAGGAGGAAGAAAGAGGATTTTTGCTTCATGCTTGGTTTAGAAGAGATCTAGAAGGTGATTTGGCTAAATTGGCATCAAGATTAAGGTATGTATGAGGTTGTGTTAGGAGTTTCATGCATGTTTTGGTTGCTAACTTGATGTGCATGTTAGCCATGGCTCAAATCTTTGTTATGCCATGGAAATGGTATTTGGCCAAAGTTGTTATGGTGATAAAGCCATTGCATGCTAAGTGTGAAGCTTGATGATGATGCATGCAATGATGGATTGTCTACTCATGAGTAAGATTTTGAGTTTTCTTTTGTTTAACCATGATTGAAGTTGAAAAGGGCATGATTGTCATATTCGCCATGATGCATTCATGAGCATGGTTCATGCTTCTTGCATGTTAGTTAAAATTTGTGTTTTGGATGGCTATGGACACCTTGAAATTCGCCATGCTCATATATGTATATATATGTTTGCACATGATGTTTTGGTTGTGAACTAAGTGATGAATATGTTTGTTTAAAGAAGAAGATGTTGAAGAATGATTGTGAAATTTCAAGCACATTCGGCCTAGCACACATATGAGTGCTTGATGCTATAATATAAGTTTTGAGCTACAATATGCAAAGCATTAACTAGTAAAATGCATGCTGTTTTTGTGAGGTATTAAGTGCATAATTGGCCTCAACATGGACATGAATATTCGCCTTGGGTAGCCTATTGAAGGCCTTAGCTTTTCCTTGATGCTTGAATGAATTGTATTGAATTGCTTGATGTAGTATAAAATGTGCATGACCATTGTGTATTCAAGCTAAAGGGTGGCCATATGACCATTTAAACTCCTTGTCATATTCGCCATAAGCTAGCACAATGAGGTTTTAATAAATTGAATTTGTTTGAATTAGCTCAAGAGCTTAGAGGGCCACAATTGGACAAGGGAAGGAAAAAGTGATCGAATAGCCGTAAAAGCCGTTCGACAACATCCGAGGTAAGTCCTCAAGAAGTGACCTTAATTGAATTATGTGGAAAGAAATATGGATGTATTGATTATTGATTTATGTGTGTATGAGTATTGAATGATACCGGGCTAAGTCCCAAGGCGATTATGCTAATGATTATAATTGTGTTTGAGCCTTAGTAACGAAAATGAAATATGTATGTCCAATGATTATTGATGTATGTGTGCATGAGAAATTGAATGATATCCGGCTAAGCCTCAAGACAATTATGCTGGAAATTATAACCGGGTTAAGACCAAGGCAATAGTGCTAGTGGCTATATCCGGCTAAGACCAAGGCATTCGTGCGAAGTCATTCTATCCGGGCTAAGACCAAGGCATTTGTGCAATCGTGATATCCGGGTTAAGTCCGTGAGGCCTTGGTGCGGGTTACCATATCCGGCTATGTCCCGAAGGCGTTTGAACGAGTAGCTATATCCGGTTAAGCTCAAGGTATGTGATTTGAAAATTTTAAGCTTGCTGGAAAATTTCAGCTAATACACTTGTGAAATTTCCCAATAACAAGGTAAGTGTGGTGTGTGCTTTATGCGCTAGGAGTAAGAGCGTATGCATATCCGCTCCTATGATGGAACGAGTTATCGGCCTTAACGAAGCCGTTATTTGTGTATGAACCTAAGAGTTGGGATGGTGAAGTAAGTATGATTATGTGAATGTGTATTAGTGAAATGATGTATTTGGTTATGTGAATGTAATGCTTTAATTAAAGCTGATTTTATTCCTTGAGACTTACTAAGCATAAAAATGCTTACCCGCTGCTTTGGCTCTCTGTCTTATAGATTTTGCTCGATAGCAATCGGATTCGGGATCATTAAAGTCAAGTCATCCACACTATCAACGCCTCTATTTTGGTATAAATTTTGGTTGAACTTTGAAATGGCATGTATAGGACTACCCTTGTTGGTTTAAAAATGTGGTGATGTATATGTGTACGGCCATGCGAAAACGGCTCGTAAAAGTGAAGAATGAACTTAGACTATTTGCGGTTTGTATATATATATATGGTGTCATGATGTGACTATGAATTGGAAATCGGAATGTTGGTCACATGATCAGCCATTGGCATGGTTAAAATGATCATATGTGGACCTATGTATGGCAAGACTAGTTGGTTCATGGAGACTACAAAATAGGTAAGACCTACCTTAAAAACAGATGCTGCCAGCTGCAGTAACGTGAATGTGAAAAATCACCAAAATTTGTAGGAATGGTATTAAATAGTGAATCAGCTATGTAAATGAACATTGATGAGTCTATTTTCATATGGAAGAAACGAAATGGTCATAGGAGTTACTTGTTAAGAGATATTAAAGCTATTGTGAGACAGGGCCAGAATGGTTTTCGGGTCCCCTGTCGCAACTTTAAAAATTTACTATAAATTATCCAGAAAGAATTAGGAGTCATGCCTTATATGTGCAGATTCCATTTTGAGTCTAGTTTCATTAGAAACAAACAACACCAGTATTAAAGCCCTGTACAGAGATATATTCAAGTTGTAACGCGCGAAGGTCAGAGCAGTCGATCCCTGTAACAGGGGTGAGTTTAACTAATAAACTGTACCAATTGGCCGGACCAAAAATTCTAGAAATAAATCCATGGATGGATATATGAGTCTAAATTCAGGGAAAATTTACGAAACCAGTTTCCGAGTTTTGAAACTCGAGATATGATTTTTAAGGCGACAGTGACGCAGTTTTCCAGCCCGACTGGAAATGTCAAATTGGTGGGCAAAATATGTGGACTTGACTTGTTAACCCCTCGTGTCCGACACCGGTGATGGTCTCGGGATCGGGGTGTTACAATTTTATTGGTATCAGAGCCACGGTTTAGTCGATTCTAGGACTACCGTGAGGTGTTTGGGGTCTAGCTATACATGCCATTAAATGATGAATCGATAGTGTGGTGATTTCGACAATTTGACTTTGAGTTTGTTTATAGCAATGGATCCCGATCCCAACCGAGCAATAGCTGATGATGGGGAGAGTGTGGCGCTGCTCCCGCACAAGGGGGACAGCGCCGGCGGACTCTCAACCTATGGCCAGCAATCCGAATGATGAGGCTAGGCAAGCCTTTTATAGTGTGATGAACGAATGGTTTAACCAATACATTCGAACTAACACTACTGTTCCACAACCTCCATTCCCGACAAATGCAACCCCAGACCTACAATACCTCCGAATCGACCAAATAAGGTCAAGTAAGCCCCCATCGATAGGATTCGAAAACATGGGGCCACCGAATTTAAAGCTACGGATGATGATGATGCCGAACGAGCTGAATTTTGGTTGGACAACACTATCCGGTGCTCGATGAGCTATCTTGTACACCGATGAGTGCTTAAAGTGTACCATCTCCTTGCTACGTGATTACGCCTACTATTGGTGGAGTACTCGACTGTGGTGCCTAGAGAGCAAGTGACTTGGGAATTCTTTCAAATCGAGTTCGAAAAAAGTATATCATCGAGATTCATCGACCAAAAGCGAAGGAATTTCTTGATCTTAAGCAAGGTTCTATGTCGGTTACTGACTATGAACGAAAATTTGTGAGGCTTAGCCGACACGCGAGAATGCATTTCGTCCAAAGCTATTATGTGTAAACGCTTCGAGGATGGGCTGAATGATGATATAAGGATGTTCGTTGGCATTCTCGAAATATGAGAGATCGTAGTACTTGTTGAGCGAGCTTGTAAAGTCAAGAGCTTAGAAAGGAGAAACAAAAAGCTGATGTGGGAACCGGAGAATTCGAAGAGGTCCTCGTGAAAGTCTCTTCAACAGCATCAAGAGATTTCGAGATGATGTGAACCGGTCTAGAGGCGCTTTGGGCTTTTCTAGACGAGGACGCAATCGACCCCTTGTGACCACACGAGTCACTTCGATCGCCAGTGGTGGAAATGATCACCGAGAGATGGCGGAGTGTCAACAAAGTGTGCAAGAAAAGTTCCCTAGTGTTCCGACGTTCTTGTTTCCCGGCGGACTTGATGCTTTTGCCGTTCGATGAGTTCGACGTTATTCTTGGTTTGGATGGGTTGACCATGCACGATGAGGTCGTAAATTGCAAAAGCAAGACTATCGATTTGAGGTGCGCGAATAACGAGATAATTCGGGTCGAGTCTACGGACTTAAAGGGGTTGCCAGCTGTAATATCAGCAATGTTGGCCCGGAAATATGTAAGAAAAGGGTGCGAAGCGTACCTTGCATATGTGCTCAATGACAAGGAATCAGAAAAGAAACCCGAATCTCTGCCCGTGGTTTGTGAATACCCGGATGTTTTCCCTGAAGAATTGCCGGGTTTACCACCTGTTCGGGAAATAAAATTTGGCATCGAATTGGTACCTGGTACCACTCCAATTTCGATAGCTCCGTATCGTATGGCACCAACGGAATTAAAGGAGTTGAAAGCTCAGTTGCAAGAATTGGTGGATAGAGGTTTTGCTCGCCCGAGTTTCTCGCTTTGGGGTGCGCCAGTGTTGTTCGTGAAGAAGAAGGATGGAACCATGCGGCTGTGCATCGACTATCGTCAGCTTAATAAAGCGACAATAAAGAACAAATATCCGTTACCACGTATCGATGACTTGTTCGATCAACTGAAGGAGCCTCGGTGTTCTCGAAAATAGATTTGAGATCGGGCTATTATCAATTGCGAATCCGAGATTCGGACGCATACAAGACCGCCTTGAGCGAGATATGGTCACTATGAGTTCCTAGTAATGCCGTTTGGGCTCACTAATGCCCTGCGGTATTTATGGATTTAATGAATCGATCTTCGACCATATTTGGATCGATTCGTAGTCGTGTTCATTGATGACATCTTGGTCTATTCAAGAAATGAGATCGAACATCTTGAACACTGCGGTTAGTGCTGCAAATTTTACGGGATAAGCAATTATATGCTAAGTTCAAGCAAGGGTGAGTTTCGTTAAGAGAGGTTAGCTTCTTGGGTCATGTGGTATCTGCACGGGTATTCGAGTCGACGAATAAAATTTCAGCCATACTTAATTGGAAGCCTCCGAGAAATATTACTGAGGTTCGGAGCTTTTTGGGGCTTGCCGGTTATTACCGATGATTTGTAAAAGGTTTCTCAACGATAGCCACGCCGATGATGAAGCTACTCCAAAAAGGATGTTAAGTTCGAATGGACGGAGAAATGCCAAAAAAGTTTCGATCAACTGAAGACTTATTTGACTGAAGCCCCAATTCTAGTGCAACCCGAATCTGGCAAAGAGTTTGTCATCTATAGTGACGCCTCCCTCCTTGGGTTAGGTTGCGTATTGATGCAAGAAGGTCGAGTTGTGGCCTATGCGTCGAGGCAATTGAAGCCACACGAGAAAAAAAATTATCCGACCCATGATCTCGAATTGGCCGCCATCGTGTTCGCCTTAAAGATTTGGCGACATTACTTATTTGGTGAAAGGTGCCATGTGTACTCGGATCACAAAAGTCTCAAATATTTGATGACCCAAAGAGACTTAAATCTGCAACAAAGACGTTGGCTTGAACTGTTAAAGGATTATGAGCTGGTCATTGACTATCACCCCGGAAAGGCGAATATGGTTGCGGATGCCTTGAGTCGTAAATCATTATTCGCTTTACAAGCGATGAACGTGCACTTGTCTGTTCGATCCGATAGTGTGTTAGTAGCTGAATTGAAAGCCAAACCACTATTGATACCTCAAATTCGAGAAGCTCAGAAAGTCGACGACGAGTTGGCTGCAAAACGGGCTGAGTGTGTTCCGAACAAGGACTCGGAATTTCAAATTGATGATGACGATTGTTGGAGGTTCAAAAGTCGTCTGTGTGTTCCAAAGAATTCGGAACTCATTTCGATAATTCTGAATGAAGCCCATTGTAGCCGAATGGCAATCCACCCGGGGAGTACGAAGATGTACAATGATTTGAAACGTCGGTTTTGGTGGCATGGTATGAAGCGAGACATCTCCGACTTTGTTTCGAGATGTTTAATATGTCAACAAGTGAAAGCGGAACATCAGGTGCCTTCAGGATTACTTCAGCCAATCACGATACCCGAGTGGAAATGGGATCGAGTCACAATGGACTTTGTATCCGGACTGCCATTGTCAGCAGGTAAGAAGGATGCGGTTTGGGTCGTGGTAGATCGATTGACTAAGTCGCTCACTTTGTCCCCGTGACGCACGGATTTTTCAATGGACAAATTAGCCGAATCGACGTTTCTCGATTGTGAGATTACACGGGTGCCTATTTCCATCGTGTCGAATAGAGATCCGAGATTTACCTCGCGATTTTGGAAAAAGTTGCAAGAAGTTTTGGGTACCAAGTTGCATTTCAAAGACCGCCTTTCACCCCCAAACCGATGGTCAATCCGAGTGGATAATTCGGATACTTGAGGATATATTAAGATGTTGTGTCCTCGAGTTTAGTGGTTCATGGGAACGGTATTTGTCGTTGATTGAATTCGCCACAACAACAAACTTTCAATCAAGTATTAAGATGGCACCCTACGAGGCCTTGTACGGTCGTAAATGTCGTACACCATTGATTTGGACCGAGCGTGGTGAAAGCAAGATTTTCGGGTGGATTTGATTAGAGATGTTGAATGAAAGTGAAAGTAATCCGTGAAAGTCCAAGATAGCCTCCGATCGTCGAAGTCGACGCGGACTGAAGCGTAAGGATATCGAGTATCGTGGGTGATAAAGTGTTTCTCAAGGTATCGCCTTGGAAAAAGATACTCGATTCTACCGTAAGGGCAAGTTGAGCCCGAGGTTCGTTGGGCCATATGAGATATCCGAGCGAGTCACCCAGTGGCATATCGTTTGATTTTGCCCCGAACTCGAAAAGGTTCACGATGTCTTTCACGCTTCGATGCTTGACGCTATAGATCCGATCCATCGCACGTGATTAGTCCATCGAAATTGAAATTCAAGCTAATATGAGTTATGAGGAAGAACCGATTCGTATCCTATCACGAGAAGTGAAAGAGTTGCGAAACAAGGAGGTTCCGCTAGTAAAAGTGTTATGGCTCAAGCACGGGATAGAAGAAGCTACTTGTGAGACCGAGAACTCTATGAAAGAGTGATATCCAAACCTATTTATCGGTAAGATTTTCGGGGACGAAAATTTCTTAAGTGAGGGAGAGTTGTGACCGCCCAAAATTGACCCTAGTCGGAAGGTGGTCTCGGGACCACAAAACCGAGGCATAAAAATAATTTAAAATTTATTTCGATGCCTATAATATGTGTGTATTCATGTATGACATTTTTTGATGATTGATTTAGTGTTATAAAGGTGAATTTCACAAGAAAGGTCCTAGTAGTGAACTTTGAAAGTATGATGGGAAAAGGTGTGATGACTAATTAAAGCATGCATGCAAAATAATGGACTTGCATGTCAAATTCCCCTTTGTACAAGTGATGGCCGGCCATGACAAAGAGATATGGGCTAAACATGTCATGAAACATGTTTTGTTGGGCATTAGGGAGAAATAATAAACAAATAAGCATGGGTAAGAAAAGAATGAAAAAAAAATGTGTGTGAGTGTGGTAATCCCCCTTGCCGTGAGTTGAGAAAGAAGGAAGAAAAAATTTGTTGTGTTCATCCTTTCTCATCTTTTGGCCGAAAATCATAAGGAGGAAGAAAGAGGATTTTTGCTTCATGCTTGGTTTAGAAGAGATCTAGAAGGTGATTTGGCTAAATTGGCATCAAGATTAAGGTATGTATGACGTTGTGTTAGGAGTTTCATGCATGTTTTGGTTGCTAACTTGATGTGCATGTTAGCCATGGCTCAAATCTTTGTTATGCCATGGAAATGGTATTTGGCCAAAGTTGTTATGGTGATAAAGCCATTGCATGCTAAGTGTGAAGCTTGATGATGATGCATGCAATGATGGATTGTCTACTCATGAGTAAGATTTTGAGTTTTCTTTTGTTTAACCATGATTGAAGTTGAAAAGGGCATGATTGTCATATTCGCCATGATGCATTCATGAGCATGGTTCATGCTTCTTGCATGTTAGTTAAAATTTGTGTTTTGGATGGCTATGGACACCTTGAAATTCGCCATGCTCATATATGTATATATATGTTTGCACATGATGTTTTGGTTGTGAACTAAGTGATGAATATGTTTGTTTAAAGAAGAAGATGTTGAAGAATGATTGTGAAATTTCAAGCACATTCGGCCTAGCACACATATGAGTGCTTGATGCTATAATATAAGTTTTGAGCTACAATATGCAAAGCATTAACTAGTAAAATGCATGCTGTTTTTGTGAGGTATTAAGTGCATAATTGGCCTCAACATGGACATGAATATTCGCCTTGGGTAGCCTATTGAAGGCCTTAGCTTTTCCTTGATGCTTGAATGAATTGTATTGAATTGCTTGATGTAGTATAAAATGTGCATGACCATTGTGTATTCAAGCTAAAGGGTGGCCATATGACCATTTAAACTCCTTGTCATATTCGCCATAAGCTAGCACAATGAGGTTTTAATAAATTGAATTTGTTTGAATTAGCTCAAGAGCTTAGAGGGCCACAATTGGACAAGGGAAGGAAAAAGTGATCGAATAGCCGTAAAAGCCGTTCGACAACATCCGAGGTAAGTCCTCAAGAAGTGACCTTAATTGAATTATGTGGAATGAAATATGGATGTATTGATTATTGATTTATGTGTGTATGAGTATTCGAATGATACCCGGCTAAGTCCGAAGGCGATTATGCTAATGATTATAATTGTGTTTGAGCCTTAGTAATGAAAATGAAATATGTATGTCCAATGATTATTGATGTATGTGTGCATGAGAAATTGAATGATATCCGGCTAAGCCCAAGACAATTATGCTGGAAATTATAACCGGGTTAAGACCAAGGCAATGGTGCTAGTGGCTATATCCGGCTAAGACCAAGGCATTCGTGCGAGTCATTCTATCCGGGCTAAGACCCAAGGCATTTGTGCAATCGTGATATCCGGTTAAGTCCGTAGGCCTTGGTGCGGGTTACCATATCCGGCTATGTCCCAAGGCGTTTGAACGAGTAGCTATATCCGGTTAAGCTCAAGGTATGTGATTTGAAAATTTTAAGCTTGCTGGAAAATTTCAGCTAATACACTTGTGAAATTTCCCAATAACAAGGTAAGTGTGGTGTGTGCTTATGCTGGCGCTAGGAGTAAGAGCGTATGCATATCCGCTCCTATGATGGAACGAGTTATCGCCTTAACGAAGCCGTTATTTGTGTATGAACCTAAGAGTTGGGATGGTGAAGTAAGTATGATTATGTGAATGTGTATTAGTGAAATGATGTATTTGGTTATGTGAATGTAATGCTTTAATTAAAGCTGATTTTATTCCTTGAGACTTACTAAGCATAAAAATGCTTACCCCGCTGCTTTGGCTCTCTGTCTTATAGATTTTGCTCGATAGCAATCGGATTCGGGATCATTAAAGTCGAAGTCATCCACACTATCAACGCCTCTATTTTGGTATAAATTTTGGTTGAACTTTGAAATGGCATGTATAGGACTACCCTTGTTGGTTTAAAAATGTGGTGATGTATATGTGTACGGCCATGAAAACGGCTCGTAAAAGTGAAGAATGAACTTAGACTATTTGCGGTTTGTATATATATATATGGTGTCATGATGTGACTATGAATTGGAAATCGGAATGTTGGTCACATGATCAGCCATTGGCATGGTTAAAATGATCATATGTGGACCTATGTATGGCAAGACTAGTTGGTTCATGGAGACTACAAAATAGGTAAGACCTACCTTAAAAGCAGATGCTGCCAGCTGCAGTAACGTGAATGTGAAAAATCACCAAAATTTGTAGGAATGGTATTAAATAGTGAATCAGCTATGTAAATGAACATTGATGAGTCTATTTTCATATGGAAGAAACGAAATGGTCATAGGAGTTACTTGTTAAGAGATATTAAAGCTATTGTGAGACAGGGCCAGAATGGTTTTCGGGTCCCCTGTCGCAACTTTAAAAATTTACTATAAATTATCCAGAAAGAATTAGGAGTCATGCCTTATATGTGCAGATTCCATTTTGAGTCTAGTTTCATTAGAAACAAACGGCACCAGTATTAAATCCCTGTACAGAGATATATTCAAGTTGTAACGTGCGAAGGTCAGAGCAGTCGATCCCTGTAACAGGGGTGACTTTAACTAATAAACTGTACCAATTGGCCCGACCAAAAATTCTAGAAATAAATCCATGGATGGATATATGAGTCTAAATTCAGGGAAAATTTACGAAACCAGTTTCCGAGTTTTGAAACTCGAGATATGATTTTTAAGGCGACAGTGACGCAGTTTTCCAGCCCGACTGGAAATGTCAAATTGGTGGGCAAAATATGTGGACTTGACTTGTTAACCCCTCGTGTCCGACACCGGTGATGGTCTCGGGATCGGGGTGTTACAGATTTAAACCCAGAACCTCTCACACACAATAAAAACACTAAACCATTGAACTAGATCAATTAAATTGACAAATTTTAACAACTTAAAAACAAAAATTTTGAGGCGTTACGTACCCCCTTTTTAATATTAAACATATGCTCATTATTGTCATTTGTTAGTCCTTGGCTGAATTCATCATCGTCTAAAATTGAATTTGCATAATTATGATTACCAATATCTCCTTCTTCCATTTAGTCTTTAAAGTATGAATCATCTTAAATTCACCTATGATTGGATTTATGAAGTATCTAACATGCTAGTGTTGGAAAATCGGGTTTGTAAAACATAACAGAAAATGAACTTTTTAAAACTAGAGTTTTAAAATTTTGAATGTAACACCCCAAGCCCGACCTAGACGTTACGAACAAATCTGGAGAGTTACAATAACCATTTTGGAAAACTTCAACTTAGATTGATAGAAATTCAAACAATTTAAAACAACTTAAACTGTTATACCAAACCATGGAAATCCAAACTTTTAAACAACAATTCAAAGAAGTATGCGATAATATAAATTTAGATAAAAAATTAAAATGACCGAAATGGAGATGACTGAGCTCCTACTACATCGACCCGCCTAAGTTTTTGAGTTACCTAAAATTCAAACAAATAGACAAAATAAGTTTACAAACTCAATGTGTCTCATATGTATTCAAATACACAGAAGAATATCAAACATGTCTTTAATTTTCATTGTTCAAGAAGCTCTCAGAATCGGATAAAGAGGTAGAAACAGAGTATATTAGGTACAAATGTAGATCATAACAGATACAAATGCATATTCCTACCCCCATCTAATACACACCACCTTTGTCCATCCCTACATACCATATAGGGTATCATATACCCATCCATCCCTACACACTGCATGGTGATTGTATCTCATATTTTAGAATAATTACAGACTAGTTGTCAAATCAGAATGCGATAAATCACCTGAATTAGATATATATACATGGCTTAGCTACCACAATCGACAGATCGTTAAACTACCTACAGCTCCTTCTTTACACAAACCCCAACCTAATATAGATACAGAGCTATCAAATGTTAGAGATGCATATGCAGTGGTACAAATTCAGACCATATTCAGATAGTGCACATCATACTTATTTAGCAGATATCATATCAGATATATGTATAGATAACAAAATTTCATCATCAGGTCTTCAGATAGCAAACATATAGCCTAATTTTGATCATACGGACCTTATGGAAGTCCTTTGTTTGATTTGAACAATGGTTATGGCCCTAAGGAAAAATTCATATTTTTGGGCCACACACCTATATGGACTCACATATACTACAAGGCTGGCTCATGTAGCCTACACGGCCTGGCACATGACCGTGTGACTTATAACTGTGTCTTACATAGAATGTCACATGGTCAGGCATAGAACTGTGTGACCCAAGTCAGAGAGTTACACAGTCTAGACACACACTTGTGTGACTCACAATCAAAATAGTCTTTCATGCGGCTTGGACACATGCTCATGTCACATGCCCATGTGATCGAAAATAGTGTCTTACACGGCTTACCACACAGCCTGGCACACGACCATTTGGCTTCTACAACCATGGATTTCAGCTCTCTTTATTCGTAAAATTCTTGGGTTTTCGTTACACACTTGATACATTTTAGATGTAGAAGCAATGTGAGCGATTTCGTAACCTAAAACAACAATCAATTGACCAATTCAGATAAATTAACCGAACCAAAATGCAAAATTAACATAAAAAAATTGAAGTGACTTCAAAGAACTTTGACAAAACCCCAAGTCAAAATTAAACACTTACCCTTGTGTATAACGACAATTACAAGAATCCTACGTCGATGGAAGATCTTTACACTCAAGAACTTCGCCTAATGAAGACCTATGCAAGTCAGAAATTCATTCCAAACAAGAAAACCATAACTACGACCATTGTCAAACTCAAGCAACAAAATGAAATATAAAACACTTACACAATCCAATCAAACAATTGACAACACAATGAAGCTTAGATTTATAGATACAAACATATTCAGCAGTAAATTAATAAGGAAAAAGAAAAGAAAATCACAATGAAGAAGAGAAAAAACAAAATAAAAGAAAGAACAAAAGATAAGGAGAAAGGTTTTGGGAAAACATGGAAAAGTTGAGAAAATAAAAATAAAATAAAAACATTAATTACTTTTTAAAAGAAAATAAAGTTAATTTACAAAGGCACATAAAAATATTTCTTTAACGCTTACACGAAGACTCGAACACAAGACCAAAGGGTATACATAAGTTTAACCATTGAACCAACATACTCATTCTTGAAATAATTTGACATAGAATTAAACATAAATCGAAGTTTCATGACAAAGGTTAAGTAAAAAATAAATATCAAAATTTTCCAAAACTGGGACTTGAACCCCTTATCTTAAACACACAATTTTAGGCTCTAAACCACTGAAGCAAACATATGCTTAATGACATAATTTAACAAGGTTAAAATTTTTGGGGCATTACAAATCTCTCCCCCTAAAAGAAATTTGGGCCTCCAAATTTACCTAATTCAAACAGATGAGGGTATTCCTATCAAATCAAATCATCAGGTTCCCAAGTTGCTTCCTCAGTGCCATGATTCCACTATAGAACCTTAACCAAAGAAATAATTTTCCTTCTCAAGACCTTAACGTCTAGATTCAGGACCTGACTAGGCTCATCCTCAAAATTTAGATCCGGTCTTACCTCTATCTCTCCAACAGGAACAATGTGAGACGAGTCAAACCGGTATCGTCTCAATGTAGAGACGTGTAACCGGTTGTGACTATGATGTAATTCTAGAGGTAACTCTAGCTGGTAGGCGACAGGTCAAACACATTTCAAAATTCAAAAAGTCCCATTGAACCTCGGGCTCAATTTGCCCTTACGTCCAAATCGAATGACCTTTCACCACAGCGATACATTCAGAAAAACCTAGTCCATTATAGAATACTTGATATCCCTTCTCTTTAGATCTGAATGCGACTTCTATCTATCAAAAACTACCTTAAGACGATCTCAAATTAGTCTAACCTTATCTTCAATCTCGGAAACCAACTTAGGACCCAAAACCCAATGCTCACTTAATTCAGTCCAATACAAAGGTGTACGACAGTTATGACTATACAGAGCCTCGTAAAGTTCCATTTGAATACTGGACTAGAAGCTATTATTATACACAAACTCAACTAGCGATAGAAACTCATCCCAACTACCTCAGAAGTCGATTAGACAAGTCCACAACATATCCTCTAGAACCTAAATAACTCTCTCAGATTGCCCATTATTTTGACGTTGGTATGCAGTGCTAAAGCCCAATCAAGTGCCTAATGCCTCATGCAGATTTGTTCAACCAATCCACGATGACCCGAACAGAATCCTTCTTAGTGAGTGTCAGAGGTAAGGCATTAACGAAATCCATAGTCACTCTCTTCCATTTTGAAAGAGGAATCTTAACCGGTTGTAGTAAACCTGAAGGTAGTTGGTGCTTAGCCTTAACCTGCTAGCACATCAGACAATGAGAGACAAAGGCAATTACCTCTTGTTTCAAACTGAGCCACCTGTATAACTCTTAGAGATCCTTGTACATTTCATTTCCACCTGAATGCATAACATAAGGGCTACTATGCGCATCCCACATAATTGATTGCCTCAACTTAGCATCGTTAGGCACATAGACCTAACATTTGAAGCACACAACCCAGTTATCATTCTGTCTAAATCCAAAAGTCCCACTATCTTCAACCTAACAAAATTCTGGTACTAGAGTTTCATCCACTAACTACTTAACCCAAATTTAATCAATCCAAGTCGACTTAACTTGTAGCTCAACTAATAGACTACCTTCGTCAAATAGACTCAGGTGAGCAAACATCACTTTTAGATCGATCATTGCTTTATGACTAAGAGCATTGACCATAACATTGGCCTTACCGAGGTGGTACTCTATAGTGTAGTCATAATCCTTAACCAACTTCAGCCATCTACGATGCCTAAGGTTCAACTCTTTCTGAGCCAATAGATACTTGAAGCTCTTGTGATCGGTGTAAATGATACACCTCTCACCATACAGATAATACCTCTAAGTTTTCAGAACGAAGACAACCACAACCAACTTAAGGTCGTACGTGGGATAGTTGTCTTCGTGTAACTTAAGCTGTCAAGATACATAAGCCACAACCTTACCATCCTACATTACAACACAACCCAATCCAATGTACAACGCATCATTGTAAACTACAAACTCTACCACATTTAGGATGTATTAGAATAGGTACCTAAGTTAGAACGGACTTGAGATTCTTAAAGCTCACTTTTTTCTCATTAGACAATATAAAAGGCACATTTTTATACAATAGCTTAGTCAGAGGAGCTACGATAAGCGAGGACCCCTCATAAACCTCCAGTAATAACCTGGCAACCCAAGGAAACTCTGAATCTCAGACACATTCCTAGGCTATTTCCACTCGATCATAGCCTCAATCTTTTTAAGATCAACTCGGATCCCTTCAGCAGAAACAATATACCCCAGAAAGGTAACTTTACGCGACTAAAATTCACACTTGCTCAGCTTAGCATAGAGCTATTTCTCATAGAGTATCTGCAAAACTACTATAACGTACTTGTAACATCCTAATTTTTTGGATTTATTCGTGGTTTGCAACATTTTATAAAGACTTTAAAATTTTGTATTTGGATGTGAAATTAATATTTTGAGTAAGTAAATGGGTTTGTGGAAGGCCCATGAGTTGGCCAAAACCCTGTTGAATTTTTGAAATTTTGGACTTTGGAGTTAGGGGTTCTGGCTAAGAGGCCTTAAGTAGAGTTGTGGGTAAATTGCATCACAAAAAGAGCCTTGGTAAAGTGGCAAGGGTGACGCCACTAGGCTCCTAGGAAAGTGGTGTGTGGAGATTTGGGAAGGCAAGGGATCGATTCCCTGTGTTGGCAAATGGATGCATTTATTTTTAAGTTCAGGAGGGGTAAGTGTTGGAGTTCAGGTGGATTCTGCTAGAGGAGAGTTGGATCAGTTTAAATGCTTGGATTAAGGGGTGATAAGGGGAGAGATTTAAGGGATTGGGATGAGGCTAGGAGTTAGCCGAATGGTGGCAATTGAAGAGGGAAAATCGGCAGGGGGATTATGAGGTTAGTATTTCGGCACTTAGGGTATTGATGGTGCCGTTTTCTTCTGCTTTTACACCTTAGGATTGTTCTTTTCTCTCTTCTTCCTCTCTAGCCGAAACTACCACCTCCCCTATTCTACTCTTTCTATTTTTCTTCTTCACAACCATTCATCATACCTGTTATTCATCAATACTGTTGCCGAATCCATAAAAGCCGAAATCTTGTGATCACTGCTTGTGCCGATTTCTTCAAAGGCAGGTTTTTTCTTCTATGTTCTTTGTTTTTATTAATCTACAATTATCTTATATTAATCCTAGATACCTGACGGAAATTCTTCTTCAAGGTTATAGCCTCATATCTCAATCTCCTTCACTACCCAAAAGCCGAAGTGCCACTGGTTTAGGGGCTTATAGCCGAAATTTCATCAACCCTTGGATTCGGGTTTTACCATTGTTCTAAGGTTAAATCTGCACCGGATTACGAGGAAATCAAGTAGGAGTAAGGGGTAAGTACTTATCATCTCAGATCTGTTCTTATTTTGCAAAGTTAAGAAAAGCCGAAGTCCCTAAAATTGGGGAGGCTGTCGATTTGGGCATGTGGCTCTAAGGGTTTTTAAATAACGTTTTCTGTCAATGATTGGTGCCTTCTTAAGTGTTGGATTGAAAGCGTGAATCATTGGAACAATCAGATTCGGAGCTAGCTATCGATTTTGGCAAAAAGGTAAGGGTTCAAAGGCTTTTTAGGGATATGGTTCGATCATAGATGAGTAAGTTTTGGAATTTAGTGATTATAGTTTGTAAATAAGAACTGTGCTAATCAATTGTAGGACATCGAAAGTGATCTCAGTAGCAGTTGTCGCGAATCAGGTGTGTACCGAACACCCTTCCTTAGTTCAATTCGGCAAAAGCCGAAATGCCGAAATTCCGGCATTTCATAGGCTTGTGAGTATGCGAATGCTCTCAAGACATAGAGTAATTGTTAGATCTAGCACCGCAAAGTGGTAAGTAAGTTCGTGGGACATTTTAGCGTATTTCGGAAAAAGAGGCCTCGATGGGCCAAAACTGGGCCTAATGGACTTACGGGCCAATATGGGTAAGAGATGGGCAAAGTAGCCTGTTAGTTAGATGGTGGAATCAAATTGCATAAAACTGCTAAAATCACTGAAAAAGCTTATGTAGTTGCGTAAGTTACGAAATTACCCCTAATAGCATAATTACCGAAATACCCCTAGGGTTTAAATTGGCTGAAATGCATGAATAGTTGATACTGTATTTTGCATGAAATGCTTTTGTTAATATCTATTGCAGTCTAGGATTGGATTGGATCCGAAGGGAGCTTGGTACTTAAGCAGTCCGACGGACTCACCTCCTCCTCTTCCTGGTTTCCTACCTGGTGCACAGCTTCTATTCACTTTAACCTAACTTTTAAAAGTGTCTTTTACAACACCAACTAAGTTTTTTTCCAAACTAAGTAATACAGAATGTTTTGAACGCTTCGATGTGGCGTATCAGATCCGGTCATAACGTCTAGGCCGGGTTTGGGGTGTTACATTTAGTGGTATCAGAGCCTGGTTGCAACAACTCGGCTGTGCATCGGGTCTGAAAATCTTTAAAAAAAAAATTTAAGTTTTTCCAAGATGTTCAATGTTTTTCTATTGAACGAGGTTAAATCAATAGTTTTGAAATGAAAGTGTTCTCAAATGAAATCTTTTATTTTGATGAAACAAAAACGTGGGTTTTATGGATCGATAAAGAAGTGGCACATTGAATCCTCGCACCAAGTCTGTAAGTGTTCTTTTTTGCTTTACATATTTATATGGAATCGGATCGAAATAATACTATAGATAGTACTGAGCCTTAGAGATAGTGCTATTAATAAGGTAGTATTAGGGCTACAAACCTGAGACCGTAGCTAAACTGTGATTGCGCGAAAATAACTCAAACTCTACTGCTCATAAGACATTTCAGACTAAACAAGGAAATCAAGACACTAATGTCATAAAATTCGTAATCAGATAAATCGTTATGAGTACAAGGGCTACTCGAGGAAGAGGCCGTGGTCGAGGTCGAGGTAGCACTCAAGCTGGATCTGTGTCATCTGAACACATGCCTGCTGGCGAGGTACGTCCACCACCGGTTAATGAAAATGGGCCATATGACCGGGCCGCAGGGGATGACGCTTTGTCTCAGGTCATGTTGGGGGTTTTGGAAAGGGTGGCCGGAGCTAACGTCGGGCCCATGAATAGGGGGTCCATTTCTGAACGACTTCGCCAATGAGTTGAGATTTTTAGGGCGATGTCGAGTAGCCCCAAATGTGGTAATCTTGGTTGGAAGCCACAGAGCGGATCATGGACGACTCGGACCGCTCAAGAGAGCGAAGTTGAAAGGGCGATGTCGTTCTTGTGGGATGAAGCATATCAGTGGTGGATTACTGTGAGAGAGGGTACCCCAGCTGAGAGGGTAACATAGGAGCTGTTCAAACAGACCTTTAAGGCAAAATATGTTGGAGCTAGCTATGTGGATGCACGCAGAAAGGAGTTCCTGAATCTGACTCAGGGAAATAAGACCATTGCTGAATATGAGGCGGAGTTTCTACGATTGAGTCGGTATGCTAATGGCATCGTTTCCACCGAATACGAGCGCAGCGTTCGTTTTGAGGATGGTCTCAGAGATGAGTTAAGGGTGCTCATAGCTCCACAGAGAGAGCGAGATTTCGCTACACTGGTAGAGAAGGCTAAGATAGCCGAGGAGGTGAAACAAACCGAACGGAAGAATCGTGATAGGGATCGGAATCGGTTCAAGAGGGATGCTGGACCAGCGGGTGCTGCAAATCGAAATATTAAAAGAGCTAGGATGGAAGAACCGATTTGAGCAGTGCCGGTGAACACAGGTAGACCGCAAGTTTGTGGGGATTGCGGCAGAATGCATCAAGGAGAGTGCTGGAAGCGTTCTGGGGCTTGTCTTCGTTGTGGGTCTAAGGAGCATAGGATTAAAGATTGTCCTAGGAGGGCCACTCAGGCTCAGGTGGCCGAACAAGGGGCTGTGCGACCGGCTCAACCTGTGAGGGATGGACCGCTGCTGCCAAGAGGTCGTGGACAAGGTCGCGGTGGTAATGGCCTTGGACGTGGGGCACCCGGCAGGGGTATTGGTAACGCGGATGCTCGTCAGCCAGCTTTGGTGTATGCTGCTCGTCGCCGCGAGGAGGGTGACGCACCTGATGTCATAACTGGTATGTTTTTTATCTATGGTGTACCTTATACTGCTCTGATTGATGTGGGATCAACCCATTCATATGTGGCATCTAACATTTCTGGGGCACTGGGTGTGCACTCCGAGGAGACTGTATATGGGGTGTCTGTGATAAGTCCTTTGGGTCATTCGGTTAAGGTAGAGAAACTTTTCAAGGAGGTGCCTCTGGAGATTCAAGGTAGGATTTTCTGTGGGGATTTGATGGAGTTACCGCTTGAAGAATTCGATTTGATACTACAGATGGATTGGTTGACCAAGCATAAGGCAACTTTGGATTGTGCAGCTAAGAGGATGGTGTTAAGGACTGTCAATGATGAAGAGGTAATGATTATTGGAGAACGGAGGGATTACTTAGCCAATGTAGTATTGGCGTGGAGGGCTGAGAAACTGATGCGCAAGGGATGCGAGGTGACTGAGGATCTGACTGTGGAGACCATCAGAACTGTTAGGGAATTCCGAGATGTTTTTCCGGAAGAGCTTCCTGGATTACCTCCGAATCGGGAAGTTGAGTTTGGAATCGATTTGTTGCCTGGAACAGCTCTAGTATCTATTGCACCCTATAGGATGGCACCGAAGGAGTTAGTGGAGCTGAAGGCTCAAATTCAAGAGTTGTTAGATAGAGGCTTCATTAGGCCTAGTGTGTCTCCTTGGGGAGCATCGGTCCTGTTTGTGAAGAAAAAGGACGGCACGATGTGTATGTGCATCGATTATTGCCAGTTGAACAAACTGACGATTAAGAATAAGTATCCATTACCAAGAATTGACGATCTGTTTGATCAGCTTAGGGGAGCTTCGGTATTCTCCAAAATCGATCTTCGTTCTGGATACCATCAGCTAAGGGTAAAAGAAGGGGATATTCACAAAACAGCATTTCGAACTCGATATGGGCATTATGAGTTTGTGGTCATGCCGTTTGGGTGATTTAACGCACTCGCAGCCTTTTATGGATCTGATGAACCGAGTATTCCAACCTTAATTGGATCGGTTCGTAGTCGTCTTTATCGACGATATCCTGGTATACTCTAAAACGGAGGCGAAGCATGATGAGCATCTCCGTATTGTGCTGCAAGTGTTAAGGGAAAAGGAGCTCTATACGAAATTCAGCAAGTGCGAATTCTGGTTGAGGGAGGTAACTCTCCTAGGGCATGTGGTCTCTGCCGAGGGGATTAAGGTGGATCCTCATAAAATTGAAGCGATTCTGGAATGGAAGCCACCTAGGTCAGTATCGGAAATTCGGAGTTTCCTAGGGTTGGTAGGTTACTACAGAAGGTTTGTGGAGGGTTTCTCGGTAATGGCGGCACCTTTGACAAAACTCATAAGGAAAGGAGTACCATTTGTGTGGACCGAGAAACAGCAAAAAGCTTTTGATCAGTTGAAAAAGGTATTGACCGAAGCGCCAGTGTTGATTCAATCGGTGTGCAGGAAGGACTTTTATCAGATACTGACGATGCGTCGCATGTGGGGTTAGGTTGCGATCGATGCAAGAGGGCAAGGTGGTCGCTATGCATCGTGATGACTTAAGGCTCATGAGGTGAATTACCCTACGCATGATTTGGAGCTAGCAGCAGTGATTTTTGCGTTAAAAATTTGGAGACACTACTTATATGGGGAAAAGTGCATCATATACACAGATCATAAGAGCTTAAAGTATTTGTTGACTCAGAAGGAGTTGAATCTTAGGCAACGAAGATGGGTGGAGTTGCTAAAGACTACGACTGTTCGATAGAGTACCACCCAGGAAAAGCTACTGTGGTGGCGGATGCCTTGAGTCGAAGGGTAGTTACTGATTTGAGAGCCTTGTTCGCACGATTAAGTTTGTACGACGATGGAAGCTTATTGGCGTAATCGCAAGTAAGGCCTACTTGGACCGAAAGGAGTTAAGGAAAAACAGTTGAAGGATGATTCATTAGCTCTTGGTTCCAAACAAGTTAAGAATGGTGAGAACGAGGATTTTGGGTTGAACACTTGAAGGAGTTACGTGCTTCGTGGAAGGGTTTGTATTCCAAAGGACCACGAATTGAGACAGATTAATTCTAAAAGAGGCTCATGGTGGACTCGTGCCATGCATCCCGGAGGGAATAAGTTATACCGAGACTTGCGAGAGGTGTCTTGGTGGCGGATTAAAACGAGAGGTGACTGAATTTGTTGGGAAATGTCCGACGTGCAAGCAGAGTTAAGGTGAGCACCAATTGCCTTCGGATTATCAGTAACTGTGAAAATTCCACTATGGAAGTGGGAAAGAGTAACAATGGACTTTGTGAGTGGGTTACCTTTGACACCCACCAAGAAAGATTCGGTGTGGGTAGTGGTGGATAGGTTAACAAAATCGCTCATTTCATACTGTTCGCACCGACTACTCACTGCGCAAAAGTTGGCCAAGTTATATGTGGCGGAGGTAGTGCGACCGCATGGGGTGCCAATGTCGATAATTTCTGATCGAGACCCTAGGTTTACATCTCGGTTTTGGCGGAAGTTGCAGGAAGCGTTGGGTACACGATTGATTTTAGCACTGCTCGCCACCCACGCATGATGGACAATCGGAAAGGGTTATTCGAGTTCTGGAGGATATGTTGAGAGGTTGAATCATTGACTTTCGTGGAAGTTGGGAGGACTACCTGTCATTGGCGGAGTTTGCCTACAATAACAGCTATCAAGCAAGTATTCAGATGGCTCCATATGAAGCACTCTATGGGCGAAGATGTCATACGCCGACGTGTTGGATAGAGTTGGGCGAACGACGAGTGCTTGGACCGGAGTTGGTGGCAGACACTGAGAGCAAGGTTAGGCTGATAAGGGATCGGTTAAAGGAGGCATCCGATAGACGTAAGTCGATGCGGATCTGAAGTGCAAAGAGATGGAGTTATTTGTTGGGGATATGGTTTTCTTGAAGGTTTCCTTGGAAGAAAATTTTGAGATTTGGTAAGAAGGGTAAGTTGAGCCCACGGTTTATTGGGCCTTATCGAATTGTTAAGCGGGTTGGACCGGTGGCTTATCACTAGAGTTACCACCAGATCGCATCGTATCCACGACGTTTTTCATGTATCCATCTGAGGCGGTATCGATCGACCCAAGTCATATCATACCGATTCGTAAATCGAGGTACAATCGGATTTAACTTTCAAGAGGAACTCAGTGCAAATACTTGATCGTGACGTCAAGGTGTTGAGAAGGAAATCAGTTCCACTAGTGAAAGTACTTTGGAGGAACCATGGCAAGGAAGAAGCTACTTGGGAGACTGAGGAGGCTATGCGTCAACAGTACCCTCAACTGTTCTAATAAGGTAAAATTTCGAGGACGAAATTTCTTTAAGGAGGGTAGAGTTGTAACATCCTAATTTTTCGGATTTATTCGTGGTTTGCAACATTTTATAAAGACTTTAAAATTTTGTATTTGGATGTGAAATTAATATTTTGAGTAAGTAAATGGGTTTGTGGAAGGCCCATGAGTTGGCCAAAACCCTGTTGAATTTTTGAAATTTTGGACTTTAGAGTTAGGGGTTCTGGCTAGGAGGCCTTAAGTAGAGTTGTGGGTAAATTGCATCACAAAAAGAGCCTTGGTAAAGTGGCAAGGGTGACGCCACTAGGTTCCTAGGAAAGTGGCGTGTGGAGATTTGGGAAGGCAAGGGATCGATTCCCTGTGTTGGCAAATGGATGCATTTATTTTTAAGTGCAGGAGGGGTAAGTGTTGGAGTTCAGGTGGATTCTGCTAGAGGAGAGTTGGATCAGTTTAAATGCTTGGATTAAGGAGTGATAAGGGGAGAGATTTAAGGGATTGGGATGAGGCTAGGAGTTAGCCAAATGGTGGGAATTGAAGAGGGAAAATCGGCAGGGGGATTATGAGGTTAGTATTTCGGCACTTAGGGTATTGATGGTGCCGTTTTCTTCTGCTTTTACACCTTAGGATTGTTCTTTTTTCTTCTTCCTCTCTAATGAAAATACCACCTCCCTATTCTTCTTTTTCTATTTTTCTTCTTCACAACCATTCATCATACACGCTATTCATCAATCATGCTGTCGAATCCATAAAAGCGAAATCTTGTGATCCTTTGCTTGCCGATTTCTTCAAAGCCGGTTTTTTATTCTATGTTCTTTTTTTTATTAATCTACGATTATCTTATCTTAATCCTAGATACCGACGGCAATTCTTCTTCAAGGTTATAGCCTCATATCTCCATCTCCTTCACCACCCAAAAGTCAAGTGCCATTTGGTTTAGGGCTTATAGCGAAATTTCATCAACCCTTGGATTCGGGTTTTACCATTGTTCTAAGGTTAAATCTGACCGGATTGCGAGGAAATCAAGTAGGAGTAAGGGGTAAGTACTTATCATCTCGGATCTGTTCTTATTTTGCAAAGTTAAGAAAAGTCAAGTCCCTAAAATTAGGAGGCTGTCGATTTGGGCTTGTGGCTCTAAGGGTTTTTAATCGACGTTTTCATCAATGATTAGTGCCTTCTTAAGTGTTGGATTGAAAGCGTGAATCATTGGAACAATCGATCGAGCTAGCTATCGATTTTGGCAAAAGGTAAGGGTTCAAAGGCTTTTTAGGGATATGGTTCGATCATAGATGAGTAAGTTTTGGAATTTAGTGATTATAGTTTGTAAATAAGAACTGTGCTAATCAATTGTAGGACATCGAAAGTGATCTCGAGAGCGGGCCGTCATGAATCGTGTGTGTACGAACACCCTTCCTTAGTTCAATTTAAAAAGCGAAATGCCGAAATTCCGGCATTTCATAGGCTTGTGAGTATGCGAATGTTCTCAAGACATAGAGTAATTGTTAGATCTAGCACCGCAAAGTGGTAAGTAAGTTCGTGGGACATTTTAGCGTATTTCGGAAAAAGAGGCCTCGATGGGCCAAAACTGGGCCCAATGGACTTACGGGCCAATATGGGTAAGAGATGGGCAAAGTAGCCTTTTAGTTAGATGGTGGAATCAAATTGCATAAAACTGCTAAAATCACTGAAAAAGCTTATGTAGTTGCGTAAGTTACGAAATTACCCCTAAGAGCATAATTACCGAAATACCCCTAGGGTTTAAATTGGCTGAAATGCATGAATAGTTGATACTGTATTTTGCTTTGTTAATATCTGTTGCATGGGATTGGGGTATTGATGGAGGAAGTACTGAATGTGGTTCATCCACGTATTGGAGGCTTTGCCTCAATCGATCGATAATTGAGTGAGCGTTCTTTGCAACTGTGGAGTGTAGGGTGGGTGGGTTGAGATATTCCCCACATGGAGTGTAGGGCTGATGCAGGCAAGTGTAGCGGTTGGTGGGTTGAGTAGTCTCCCAGTTGG
Source organism: Gossypium arboreum (assembly GCF_025698485.1). Lineage (NCBI taxonomy): Eukaryota > Viridiplantae > Streptophyta > Magnoliopsida > Malvales > Malvaceae > Gossypium > Gossypium arboreum. Next base: position 17,044,071 of record NC_069082.1, read on the forward strand.
GCTTGCATTCATTATGATATTGTTACATATGTTATCGAATCGGGCCTATGGGCCATCTTGTTATGTTAAAAGGGCTAAGGCCTTGCTCTTGTATTCGAAAAGGACTTTGTTCTCTGTAATCGTTATCTCAGATAGGGCTTAGGCCCAATGGGCTTCTGTGTACACTGAGTTTTCCCAAACTCACCCCTTCCTCTTCCATCCTTGCAGGTGAGCCCTAGTTGGTGGACTTGGAGCTGGGCGGGATTCAGAGTGGCCACACGTTTTCTGTAAATTCGTTTTCTTCTGGTGAACTGGATTTTCCACATATTCGTTTATGGTTTGGGTTTTTTGTAATAAGGCCGCTAATTATTTTATGGTTTGGGTTGTTTCTTTATTATTTAACTCGATTATGATAAATCTGAACTATGATAAATAACAGAATGGATTAGCTTTAGGATGCGTTTTCAAAAACGTTAAAGTGTTTTCAAAATATCGCGAACACTAGTAAGACTTTCGCTAAGCAAACGTTTTCAACCTTAACCACTTTCTTAAGATAGACACAACAAAACGGTTTTCTCAAAATTAAACGAGATGTTAGAGTGTGGCAATGGCGGTGTGCATGTCTAGGATTGGATCCGAAGGAGCTTGGTACTTAGCAAATCGACGGACTCACCTCCTCCTCTTCCTGGTTTCCTACCTGGTGCACAGCTTCTATTCACTTTAACCTAACTTTTAAAAGTGTCTTTTACAACACCAACTAAGTTTTTTTCCAAACTAAGTAATACGGAATGTTTTGAACGCTTCGATGTGGCGCATCAGATCCGGTCATAATGTCTAGGCCGGGTTTGGGGTGTTACAGTACTCATCATGTTTCTCTTCAAATCTAGAAAAAATCAAAAAATCATCGCTAAAAACCACGATGAACCGATCCAAATATGATTAAAACACCTAGTTCATCATATCCATAAATGCAGTCAGAGCATTCGTCAAACCAAATGGCATAACTAGGAACTTGTAATGTCTGTAACGATTCCTAAAAGCAGTCTTATACCTATCAGCCTCTTTAGCTTTTAGTTGATGGTACTCAGAACAATTTTCGATCTTAGAGAATACAAATGCCCTACAGAATTGATCAAATAGGTCACTGATCCTCAGAAGCGGATACCTAATCCTTATCGTTAACCTATTCAGCTGGCTATAATCCACACACATTCTTATCCTGCCGTTCTTTTTCATTACAAATAGCACTGGTGCTCCCTACAGAGACACACTCTACCTAATGAACCCTCAATCGAGAACTTCCTGAAGCTGAGCCTGTAACTCCATAAGCTCCTTTGATGCCATGCGATAAGGGGCAATGGATACAAGAGCTGTACCTATAAGAATTTCAATACCAAACTTGACCTCCTTATCTGAAGGTAACCCTGACAACCCTTTAAGGAAAACATCTGAGAAGTCCCTTATAGTTCGAAAGTCATTAGTAAAAGGTTTTACAGAGTTAGAATCAGACACAAAGGGCAGATATGCCTTACAGCCTTTTCGAACTAACTTTTTAGCTACTAGAGCAGGGAACATATTAGAAAGGTAATCTCGATGCTTGCCAATCAAAACAATCTTAGTATCATTATCAGATCTTAGCTATGAGAAATAAAATCATAGCTTTAATGAAAGTAGTTTGGCAATGACATGGTGTCGAATAAGCCACATGGGAGCCCGGAAGCTATGAGAAAATAGTACCTTAACCTTTTTGCTAATAAGATTTTTGGGGACGAAAATCCCTAAGGGGGAGAGTTGTAACAACCCGTTTTTAGTCAAATCGGAACAGTGATTTTGGGACCACAAATATAAAGATGAAATAATTATTTTATTATTATTTCAATGTCTACAACAAGATAGTATAACTGTGTGAAATTTTTGTTAAGAAATTTTATCATTTAAATGCTCAATTTGATAAAAAGGACTAAATAACGTAAAGTGCAAAAATGATGTTCTATTAGTTAAAAGTATTAAACAGCTATGAAATTAAATAGTGGAGGTCCTTATGTTGTAATTAGCCCATTTTTAATATGATTGGACATTTTTGGACACATTATTAAGTGTTTTTAATGTTTTAATTAAAGGTTAAAATAGTAAATTATTAAATAAACTATGTAAAATATAGAAAAACAAATGAGTTGTCTTCTTTATTATGCTCATGCATTGAATTTTAAGCTAGGAAATCACCATTAAAATAGCTTCAAGTTTTGATAACTATCCTAGGTGCATGTAAGTGATTTTTGACTTGGTTGTTAAAGATTTCTATGTTTTTGAGATCGTTGCAACTAGGTTTAGCTAGCCCAGGGACTAATTTGTAAAAAATGTTAAAGGTTTAGGGTGTTACCATCGATGAATGTATGTGACCGTTAATGATTGATGATAGATTATGAATGTTTGATGATAGTTATACAAGTTTGTTAAATGATTTTTAGTAAAAATGCAAATTAGAGATTAAATTGAGAAATGTGGAAATTTAGTGAGTAAATTGTGAAATAAATGAAAATTATGGTTTGATATGTGTACTAGGAAAATTCGACTAGCATGGGTTGGTATCAAATTGTATTAATTTGTGTTTTTATGAAGTAAGGACTACAATGTAAAAGTTGTGAAACACTTGGGACAAAAGTGTAAATGTGCTTTAATGAGTGTTTTTGGATTAAATTGAATAGAGAGATAATTAATAAGCTAAATTTGATTGCATATACATCAAGAAAAGTGAAATTCAGATCTAGTGATCGCGATTTTCGTGTGACAGGTTTTAAATATTTATAATGAATCGTTCTTGAAACTAACTATTATCACGATGTAGGTAAGTGTACCTATCGAACAATAGTATAGTTTTAGCAAGACCGGATTGTCGAACCCAAAGGAACTAAAAGTACTAGTAATGACGGCCTTTTTATTATCTAGCCTAAGAATAAGGGGGTTTTGTTTTAACTAACTAAATATCTAAACTAAAAATTCACAGAAAGTAGAATTGGGGAATTACTTTTGGAAAAACGATTGAATTAAGACAATACCTAAAGGAAAACTCCTGTAACACCCCGAACCCGAGACCATCGCCGGTGTCGGACACGAGGGGTTAGCAAGCCAAGTTCACTTGTTTTGCCCATCCATTGGACATTTCCAGTCAGGCTGGAAAAACTGCGTCACTGTCGCCTTAAAAATCATATCTCGAGTTTCAAAACTCGGAAACTGGTTTCGTAAATTTTCCATGAATTTAGACTAATATATCCATCCATGGATTTATTTCTAGAATTTTTGGTCGGGCCAATTGGTACAGTTTATTAGTTAAAGTCACCCATGTTACAGGGATCGACTGCTCTGACCTTCGCGCGGTATAACTTCAATATCTATCTGTACAGAGCTTTAATGCTGGTGCCGTTTGTTTCTAATGAAACTAGACTCAAAATGGAATCTGTATATATAAGGTATGTCTCCTAATTCTTTCTGGATAATTTATAGTAAATTTTTAAAGTTGCAACAGGGAACCCAGAAACCGTTCTGGCCCTGTCTTACAATAGCTTTAATATCTCTTAACATGTAACTCCTATGACCATTTCGTTTCTTCCATATGAAAATAGACTCATCAATGTTCATTTACATAGCTGATTCACTATTTAATACCATTCCTACAAATTTTGGTGATTTTCACATTCACGTTACTGCAGCTGGCAGCATCTGTTTTAAGGTAGGTCTTACCTATTTTGTAGTCTCCATGAACCAACTAGTCTTGCCTTACATAGGTCCACATATGATCATTTTAACCATGCCAATGGCTGATCATGTGACCAACATTCCCATTTCCAATTCATAGTCACATCATGACACCATATATATATATACAAACCGCAAATAGTTTAAGTTGATACTTCACTATTACGAGCCATTTTCGCATGGCCGTATACATATACATCATAACATATTTAAACCAACAAGGGTAGTCCTATACATGCCATTTCAAGTTCAACCAAGAATTATACCAAAATGGGGGCTTGATAGTGTGGATGGCTTCGACTTCAACGATCCCGAATCCGATTGCTATCGAGCGAAATCTAGAAAACCGAGAGCCAAAGCGGCGGAGTAAGCATTTTATGCTTAGTAAGTCTCAAGGAATATAATCAACTCTAATTACAGCAATACATTCACATAGTTAAATGCATCATTTCATTAATGCACATTCACATAATCATACTTACTTCACCGTCCCAACTCTTATGTTCATACACAAATAACGGCTTCATTAAGGCCGATAACTCGTTCCATCATAGGAGCGGATATTCACACGCTCTTACTCCTAGCGCAGCAAAGCACACACCGCACTTACCTTGTCATTGGGAAATTTCACAAGTGCATTAGCTGAAATTTTCCAGCAAGCTTATAATTTTCAAATCACATACCTTGAGTTTAACCGGATGTCGCTACTCGATCAATTGCCTTGGGACATAGCCCGGTTATGGTAACCCGCACCAAGGCCTACGGGACTTAACCCGGATATCACGATTTGCACAAATGCCTTGGTCTTAGCCGGATAGAATGACTCGCACGAATGCCTTGGTCTTAGCCGGATGTAGCCACTAGCACAATTGCCTTGGTCTTAACCCGGTTATAATTTCCAGCATAATTGTCTTGGGCTTAGCCCGGATATCATTCAATTTCTCATGCACACATACATCAATAATCATTGGACATACATATTTATTTTCGTTACTAAGGCTCAAACACAATTATAATCACTAACATAATCGCCTTGGGACTTAGCCCGGTATCATTCGAATACTCATACACACATAAATCAATAATCAATACATCCATATTTCATTCCACATAATTCAAGTAAGGTCACTTCTTGAGGACTTACCTCGGATGTTGTCGAACGGCTTTTACGGCTATTCGATTACTTTTTCCTTCCCCTTGTCCAATTGTGGCCCTCTTAGCTCTTGAGCTAATTCAAATAAATTCAATTTATCAAAACCTCATTGTGCTAGCTTATGGCCGAATATGACAAGGAATTTAAATGGTCATATGGCCACCCTTTAGCTTGAATACACAATGGTCATGCACATTTTATACTACATCAAGCAATTCAATACAATTTATTCGAGCATCAAGGAAAAGCTAAGGCCTTCAATAGGCTACCCAAGGCCGAATATACTTGTCCATGTTGAGGCCAATTATGCACTTAATACCACACAAAAACAGCATGCATTTTACTAGTTAATGCTTTGCATATTGTAGCTCAAAACTTACAATATAGCATCAAGCACTCATATGTGTGCTAGGCGAATGTGCTTACAATTTCACAATTATTCTTCAACATCTTCTTCTTTAAACAAACTTATTCATCACTTCCTTCATAACCAAAACATCATGTGCAAACATATATATACATATATGAGCATGGCGAATTTCAAGGTGTCCATAGCCATCCAAAACACAAATTTTAACTAACATGCAAGAAGCATGAACCATGCTCATGAATGCATCATGGCGAATATGACAATCATGCTCCTTTTCAACTTCAATCATGATAAAACAAAAAGAAAGCTCAAAATCTTACTCAAGAGTAGACAATCCATCATTGCATGCATCATCATCAAGCTTCACACTTAGCATGCAATGGCTTTATCACCATAACAACTTTGGCCAAATACCATTTCCATGGCTTAACAAAGATTTGAGCCATGGCTAACATGCACATCAAGTTAGCAACCAAAACATGCATGAAACTCCTAACACAACCTCATACATACCTTAATCTTGATGCAAACTTAGCCAAATCTCCTTCTAGATCTCTTCCAAACCAAGCATGAAGCAAAAATCCTCCTTCTTCCTTAGTTTTGGCTCAAAGAAAGGATGAACAAAATTTTTTCTTTCCTTCTCTACAACTCACGGCAATGGGGGATTACCACACTCACACACATTTTTTTTTCATTTTTTATCACCCATACACCTTTGTTTATTATTTCACCCTAATGCACCAACAAAACATGTTTCATGACATGTTTAGCCCATCCTCCCTTGTCATGGCCGCCACCACCTATAAAGGGGAATTTGACATGCAAGTCCATTATTTTGCATGCATGCTTTAATTAGTCATCACACATTTCCTATCATACTTTCAAAGTTCATTACTAAGTCCTTTCTTGTGGAATTCACCCTTATAACACTAAATCAATCATCATAAAATGTCATACATGAGCACACATATTATAGGCATCAAAATAAATTTTAATTATTTTTATGCCTCGGTTTTGTGGTCCCGAGACCACCTTCCGACTAGGGTCAATTTTGGCTGTCACAACTCTCCCCACTTAAGAAATTTTCGTCCCGAAAATCTTACCGTAAATAGGTTTGGATATCGCTCTTTCATAGAGTTCTCGGTCTCCCAAGTAGCTTCTTCTATCCCGTGCTTGAGCCATAACACTTTTACTAGCGGAACCCGCTTGTTTCACAACTCTTTCACTTCTCGTGATAGGATACTGAATCGGTTCTTCCTCATAACTCATATTAGCTTGAATTTCAATTTCGATGGACTAATCACGTGCGATGGATCGGATCTATAGCGTCGAAGCATCGAAACGTGAAAGACATCGTGAACCTTTTCGAGTTCAGGGGCAAAATCAAACGATATGCCTTTGGATCGACTCGCTCGGATATCTCATATGGCCCAACGAACCTCGGGCTCAACTTGCCCTTACGGCCGAATCGAGTATCTTTTTCCAAGGCGATACCTTGAGAAACACTTTATCACCCACCGATACTCGATATCCTCTTCAGACTTTCACGGATTACTTTCACTTTCTGCTCAAAGATCCCTAATCAAATCCACCGAAAATCTTGCTTTCACCGAGCTCGGTCCAAAACAATGGTGTACGGCATTTACGATCGCATAAGGCCTCGTAGGTGCCATCTTAATACTTGATTGAAAGTCGTTGTTGTATGGCGAATTCAATCAACCGCAAATACCGCTCCCATAAACCACTAAACTCGAGGACGCAACATCTTAACATATCCTCAAGTATCTCAATTATCCGCCGGATTGACCATCGGTTTGGGGGTGAAAGCGGTTTGAAATGCAACTTGGTACCCAAAGCTTCTTGCAACTTTTTCCAAAATCGCGAGGTAAATCTCGGATCTCTATCCGACACGATGGAAATAGGCACCCGTGTAATCTCACAACTGAGAAACGTACAATTCAGCTAATTTGTCAATTGAAAAATCCGACGCGACAGGGACAAAGTGGGCCGACTTAGTAAATCGATCTACCACGACCCAAACCGCATCCTTCTTACTTGTCGACAATGGCGGTCCGGATACAAAGTCCATTGTGACTCGATCCCATTTCCACTCGGTATCGTGATTGGTCAAGTAATCTCAAGGCACCGATGTTCCGCTTTCACTTGTTGACATATTAAACATCTCAAAACAAAGTCGGAGATGTCTCGCTTCATACCATGCCACCAAACCGACGTTTCAAATCATTGTACATCTTCAGACTTCGGGTGGATTGCCATTCGCTACAATGGGCTTCATTCAGAATTATCGAAATGAGTTCAATTCTTTGGAACACACAGACGACTTTTGAACCTCAAACAATCGTCATCATCGATTTGAAACTCAATCCTTGTTTGGAACACACTCAGCCCGCTTTTGCGCCAACTCGTCATCGACTTTCGAGCTTCTCGAATTTGATGTATCAATAGTGGTTTGGCTTTCAATTCAGCTACTAACACACTATCGGATCGAATGCATAAGTGCACGCTCATCGTCAGAAGCGAATAATGATTTACGACTCAAGGCATCCGCAACCACATTCACCTTTCCGGGTGATAGTCAATGACCAGCTCGTAATCCTTTAACACTCGAGCCAACGCCTTTGTCGCAGATTTAAGTCTCTTTGGATCATCAAATATTTGAGACTTTTGTGATCCGAGTATACATGGCACCTTTCACCAAATAAGTAATGTCGCCAAATCTTTAAGGCGAATACGATGGCGCCAATTCGAGATCATGAGTCGGATAATTTTTCTCATGTGGCTTTAATTGCCTTGACGATAGGCCACAACTCGACCTTCTTGCATTAATACGCAACCTAACCCAAGTAGAGAGGCGTCGCTATAGATGACAAGCTCTTTCCGGACTCGGGTTGCACTAGAATTGGGGCTTCGGTCAAATAAGTTTTCATTGATCGAAACTTTTTGGCATTTCTCATCCATTCAACTTAACATCCTTTTGGAGAAGCCATCATCGGCGTGGCTATCGTTGAGAAGCCTTTACAAATCGTCGGTAATAACCAAGCAAGCCCCAAAAGCTCGAACCTCAAGAATATTTCTGAGGCTTCCAATTAAGTATGGCTGAAATTTTATTCGGTCGACTCGAATACCGATCGCAGATACCACATGACCCAAGAAGCTAACCTCTTAACCGTAACTCACACTTGTCAACTTAGCATATAATTGCTTATCCCGTAAAATTTGCAAAGACTAACCGCAGTGTTCAAAGATGTTCGGTCTCATTTCTTGAATAGACCAGATGTCATCAATGAACACGACTACTTAATCGATCCAAATATGGTCTAAAGATCCGATTCATTAAATCCATAAATACCGCAGGGCATTAGTGAGCCCAAACGGCATCACTAGGAACTCATAGTGACCATATCTCGCTCAAGGCGGTCTTGGGTACGTCCAATCTCGGATTCTCAATTGATAATAGCCCGATCTCAAATCTATTTTCGAGAACACCGAGGCTCCCTTTAGTTGATCGAACAAGTCATCGATACGTGGCAACGGATATTTGTTCTTTATTGTCGCTTTATTAAGTCGACGATAATCGATGCACACCGCATGGTTCCATCCTTCTTTTCACGAACAACACCGGCGCACCCCAAGGCGAAAAACTCAAGCAGCAAAACCTCTATCCACCAATTCTTGCAACCGAAGCTTCCAACTCCTTTAATTCCGTTGGTGCCATACGATACGGAGCTATCGAAATTGGAGTGGTACCGGTACCAATTAGATGCCAAATTCTATTTCCGAACATGTGGTAAACCCGCAATTCTTCAGGAAAACATCCGGGTATTCACAAACCACGCACGATTCGGTTTCTTTTCTAATTCCTTGTCATCGAGCACGACGCAAGGTACGCCGCACTCTTTTCTTACATATTTTCGGGCCAACATTGCCGATATTACAATGGCAACCCTTTAAGTCCGTAGACTTAACCCGAATTATCTCGTTATTCGCGCACCTCAAATCGATAGTCTTGCTTTTGCAATTTACGACCGCATCGTGCATGGTCAACCCATCCAAACCAAGAATAACGTCAATTCATCGAACGGCAAAAGCATCAAGTCCGCCGAAATAAGAACCTCGGAACACTAGGGGACTTTTCTTGCACACTTTGTTGACAAGCACGTAATGACCCAAGGGTTTGACACCGAATTACAAACTCAAGAGACTCAATAGGCAAAGTCTTCTTTGGATGCTAAGGTTTCACATATATAAGATTGAGTAGAACCGGGGTCAATCAAAGCAATCACATTAGTATTGAGAAGAGTGAAAGCACCGGTAATGACATCCGAGAGGCAAGATCCTCGCGTGCGCAGATGGCATAAGTCCTCGCAGAGCACGAGCCTCAGATCCGATGGTAGCATCTCTAGATCCTCTCGACCGCCAACGACATTGCCCATATTTCTAGGTGGCCTACCTCGAGCAATGGTAGCACCCGAGTTTCCACTCGACTCACATTCTGCTCAAGCATCCTGCAATCCTTCCTAAAGTGGTCGGCCGATCCACACTTATAGCAGAGCGATCACGAAACCAACAGCTCCCGAATGCCATTTGCCACAATGTTGACACTCCGCCTCTCTCGGCGATCATTTCCACCATGGCGATCGAAGTGACTCGTGTGGTCACAGGGGTCGATCGCGTCCTCGTCTAGAAAAGCCCAAAGCCTCTAGACCGGTTCACATCATCTCGAAATCTCTTGATTGCTGTTGAAGAGACTTTCCCGAGGACCTCTTCGAATTCTCCAGTTCCCACATCAGCTTTTTGTTTCTCCTTTCTAAGCTCTTCGACTTTACAAGCTCGCTCAACAAGTACTACGATCTCTCAGATTTCGAGAATGCCAACGAACATCCTTATATCATCATTCAGCCCATCCTCAAGCGTTTACACATAATAGCTTCGGACGAAATGCATTCTCGCGTGTATCGGCTAAGCCTCACAAATTTTCGCTCATAGTCGGTAATCACATAGAACCTTGCTTAAGATCAAGAAATTCCTTCGCTTTTGGTCGATGAATCTCGATCGATATACTTTTTTTTTTTTGAACTTGGTTTGAAAGAATTCCCAAGTCACTTGCTCTCTAGGTACCACGAAGTTAGAGTACTCCACCAATAGTAGGTGGAATCACGTAGCAAGGAGATGGTACACTTTAAGCACTCATCGGTGTACAAGATAGCTCATCGAGCACCGGATAGTGTTGTCCAACCAAAATTCAGCTCGCTTCGGCATCATCATCATCCGTAGCTTTAAAATCAGTGGCCCCATGTTTTCGAATCCTATCGATTGGGGGCTTACTTGACCTTATTTGGTCATTCACGGAGGTATTGTAGGTCTTGGGGTTGCATTTGTCGGGAATGGAGGTTGTGGGACAGCCGTGTTAGTTCGAATGTATTGATTAAACCATTCGCTCATCACACTATAAAAGGCTTGCCTAGCCTCATCATTCGGATTGCTGGCCATAGGTTGAGAGTCCGCGGCGCTATCCCTTGTGCGGAGCAGCGCCACACTCTCCACATCATCAGCTATTGCTCGGTTGGGATCGGGATCCATTGCTATAAACAAACTCAAAGTCAAATTGTCGAAATCACCACACTATCGATTCATCATTTAATGGCATGTATAGCTAGACCCCAAACACCTCACGGTAGTCCTAGAATCGACTAAACCGTGGCTTTGATACCAATAAAATTGTAACACCCCGAACCCGAGACCATCGCCGGTGTCGGACACGAGGGGTTAGCAAGCCAAGTTCACTTGTTTTGCCCATCCATTGGACATTTCCAGTCAGGCTGGAAAAACTGCGTCACTGTCGCCTTAAAATCATATCTCGAGTTTCAAAACTCGGAAACTGGTTTCGTAAATTTTCCATGAATTTAGACTCATATATCCATCCATGGATTTATTTCTAGAATTTTTGGTCGGGCCAATTGGTACAGTTTATTAGTTAAAGTCACCCATGTTACAGGGATCGACTGCTCTGACCTTCGCGCGGTATAACTTCAATATCTATCTGTACAGAGCTTTAATGCTGGTGCCGTTTGTTTCTAATGAAACTAGACTCAAAATGGAATCTGTATATATAAGGTATGTCTCCTAATTCTTTCTGGATAATTTATAGTAAATTTTTAAAGTTGCGACAGGGAACCCAGAAACCGTTCTGGCCCTGTCTTACAATAGCTTTAATATCTCTTAACATGTAACTCCTATGACCATTTCGTTTCTTCCATATGAAAATAGACTCATCAATGTTCATTTACATAGCTGATTCACTATTTAATACCATTCCTACAAATTTTGGTGATTTTTCACATTCACGTTACTGCAGCTGGCAGCATCTGTTTTAAGGTAGGTCTTACCTATTTTGTAGTCTCCATGAACCAACTAGTCTTGCCTTACATAGGTCCACATATGATCATTTTAACCATGCCAATGGCTGATCATGTGACCAACATTCCCATTTCCAATTCATAGTCACATCATGACACCATATATATATATACAAACCGCAAATAGTTTAAGTTGATACTTCACTATTACGAGCCATTTTCGCATGGCCGCATACATATACATCATAACATATTTAAACCAACAAGGGTAGTCCTATACATGCCATTTCAAGTTCAACCAAGAATTTATACCAAAATGGGGGCTTGATAGTGTGGATGGCTTCGACTTCAACGATCCCGAATCCGATTGCTATCGAGCGAAATCTAGAAAACCGAGAGCCAAAGCAATGAGTAAGCATTTTTATGCTTAGTAAGTCTCAAGGAATACAATCAACTCTAATTACAGCAATACATTCACATAGTTAAATGCATCATTTCATTAATGCACATTCACATAATCATACTTACTTCACCATCCCAACTCTTATGTTCATACACAAATAACGGCTTCATTAAGGCCGATAACTCGTTCCATCATAGGAGCGGATATTCACACGCTCTTACTCCTAGCGCAAGCAAAGCACACACCGCACTTACCTTGTCATTGGGAAATTTCACAAGTGCATTAGCTGAAATTTTCCAGCAAGCTTATAATTTTCAAATCACATACCTTCGAGTTTAACCGGATGTCGCTACTCGATCAATCGCCGGGACATAGCCCGGTTATGGTAACCCGCACCAAGGCCTCACGGACTTAACCCGGATATCACGATTTGCACAAATGCCTTCGGTCTTAGCCGGATAGAATGACTCGCACGAATGCCTTCGGTCTTAGCCCGGATGTAGCCACTAGCACAATTGCCTTGGTCTTAACCCGTTATAATTTCCAGCATAATTGTCTTCGGGGCTTAGCCCGGATATCATTCGAATACTCATACACACATAAATCAATAATCAATACATCCATATTTCATTCCACATAATTCAAGTAAGGTCACTTCTTGAGGACTTACCTCAGATGTTGTCGAACGGCTTTTACGGCTATTCGATTACTTTTTCCTTCCCCTTGTCCAATTGTGGCCCTCTTAGCTCTTGAGCTAATTCAAACAAATTCAATTTATCAAAACCTCATTGTGCTAGCTTATGGCGAATATGACAAGGAATTTAAATGGTCATATGGCCACCCTTTAGCTTGAATACACAATGGTCATGCACATTTTATACTACATCAAGCAATTCAATACAATTTATTCGAGCATCAAGGAAAAGCTAAGGCCTTCAATAGGCTACCCAAGGCGAATATACTTGTCCATGTTGAGGCCAATTATGCACTTAATACCACAAAAACAGCATGCATTTTACTAGTTAATGCTTTGCATATTGTAGCTCAAAACTTACAATATAGCATCAAGCACTCATATGTGTGCTAGGCCGAATGTGCTTACAATTTCACAATTATTCTTCAACATCTTCTTCTTTAAACAAACTTATTCATCACTTCCTTCATAACCAAAACATCATGTGCAAACATATATATACATATATGAGCATGGCCGAATTTCAAGGTGTCCATAGCCATCCAAAACACAAATTTTAACTAACATGCAAGAAGCATGAACCATGCTCATGAATGCATCATGGCGAATATGACAATCATGCTCCTTTTCAACTTCAATCATGATAAAACAAAAGAAAGCTCAAAATCTTACTTAAGAGTAGACAATCCATCATTGCATGCATCATCATCAAGCTTCACACTTAGCATGCAATGGCTTTATCACCATAACAACTTTGGCCAAATACCATTTCCATGGCTTAACAAAGATTTGAGCCATGGCTAACATGCACATCAAGTTAGCAACCAAAACATGCATGAAACTCCTAACACAACCTCATACATACCTTAATCTTGATGCAAACTTAGCCAAATCTCCTTCTAGATCTCTTCCAAACCAAGCATGAAGCAAAAATCCTCCTTCTTCCTTAGTTTTGGCTCAAAGAAAGGATGAACAAAATTTTTTCTTTCCTTCTCTACAACTCACGGCAATGGGGGGATTACCACACTCACACACATTTTTTTTCATTTTTTATCACCCATACACCTTTGTTTATTATTTCACCCTAATGCACCAACAAAACATGTTTCATGACATGTTTAGCCCATCCTCCTTGTCATGGCCGCCACCACCTATAAAAGGGGAATTTGACATGCAAGTCCATTATTTTGCATGCATGCTTTAATTAGTCATCACACATTTCCCTATCATACTTTCAAAGTTCATTACTAAGTCCTTTCTTGTGGAATTCACCCTTATAACACTAAATCAATCATCATAAAATGTCATACATGAGCACACACATATTATAGGCATCAAAATAAATTTTTAATTATTTTTATGCCTCAGTTTTGTGGTCCCGAGACCACCTTCCGACTAGGGTCAATTTTGGGCTGTCACAACTCCACCTAGACTTTACATGTTATTCTGGCTCCGAATCGGATGATTTATTCATTTAACTTGTTCCGTAGAGATCGCTAAGTTATGTTATTATCCCTTTTCAAGACTAATAACGTCTAATCCCTAGATTGAATAATTGAGACTTTTCTTTAATTAACACCTTAGGGTTGCATTAACTCGATCTATGGATCCTCTTATTAGGTTTCACCCTAATCTGGAAAAATCTTGTCACCCTATCTCTAGGCGCACAATTAACTCCACTTAATTATGACAAGTGTACCCTTAGACAGGGTCTATTCCTCCTCTGAATAAGAGCTTATCTTGAATCAGTATCCTAGGATATCAAAACAAGAATTAAGAACACATAATTAAGAATATGTTAAATATTTATCATACAATTCAGAAAATAATAACAAGATTCGTCTTAGGTTTCATTCCACTTAGGTATTTAGGGGATTTAGTTCATAACTAAAAAGGAAAACATCTCAGAAGAATAATGAATGCATAAAATAAAGAAAACCCAAAACTCCTGAAGGGAAATTGAGGGGAGATCTTCAATTTTGATGATGAATCCAGCTTTTGAGATGGAACAATTAGCTTTCTTCGAGTAATTCCTTCCTCCCTCTCTATGCCTCCCCTTTTCTTCCTCCTCTAGGGTGTATTTATAGGCTTTGGAATGCCTAAGAACCCTCAAAATTAGCCTTTTCCGAATTGGACTCAACTTGGGCTCGGCAGGGACACGCCCGTGTGAATCATGCTTCGAATCTGCCAAATTGACACGGCCGTGTGGTCTGCCCGTATGAGGAAGTCCAGACCGTGTTGATTTCTCTGTTTTTGGCTCGTTTCTCATTCCTTTCGCTCTCCTATGCTCTCCCAAGTATAATACATGAAATTAAGGCATTAGAAGCGTCAAATTCACCAATTCTAAGGAAAAATCATCCATAAAATGTGTTAAGAATGGGGTAAAAATATGTATAATTTACGGTTTATCATCTAGATCGAGAGAAAAACAAAGTACTCGACTAATTGACCTATTTCAATGTTTTTGTGAACCGAGGTAAGTTTGTATGATTAATAAGCTTAATGTTATATGTGTTTATATGCTTAAATAATATAATTGTGATATTACGACACTACGCAATCTATCGACAAAGCATTGACATAGTGAGAATCCCGGTTGAACCTTAGGAATAGATAGGATACTAATGACATGTCATTAGAGGTTACTGTGATTATGTGATTCGGATGTTGGTCTTGTATGTCCTACCAGTGGCTGAGTATACCAGCATGGGTTACAGTTACTTGAAAACTTGTGTGAATAGTACAATATAGCTACGTCTAGACTGACAGCTTGTGAGAGCAGGCCCGTTGATAGCTCGAGAGTGATCATATATGTACTATGAGATTGAGGTAACATTGGCTATGTATCTGGCACTTTGATGAGAGATTCCCGAGTATCTGATATTATTCAAAATGGTTCAACAGGTAAAGATGATGGTACGTGGATGTAAGTAATGATACGGATCAGTTTAGGTACTCGTGATAAGTTTGGCAAGTAAGTGATAATTGATAAGTTTATATACAAAGTAAGAGAAAGTTGATGAAATTATACATGATACCAATAATTATGGCAATGTGTAAATTGTTAAATTGAACATATTTACTTATGTTCTTTAAATTGTAAATGAATTGGCATATTACACTTATTAATCATATGAGCTAACTAAGCTATAAATCTTACTCTATTTATTTTACCGTGTTTTATAGTGATTTCAATGCTAGCTCAGATTCGGAGATCGTCGGAGACTTCATCACACTATCAAGCTATCATTTTGGTACTTTTGAATATATGTTTTTGGACTATATGGCATGTATAGGAACTTTGTCACTTTGGTAAATAAGTTGATGATGAATTTAGCCATTAGAATTGGCTTGTAAATGTTTAAAGTTTGGTCTTGTATATAGCCATGGAAGTTGGCTTAATTTGGTTAGGTGTTCATATGGCTTATGTTTTGTGATTGAGGTTGGCTTTGTGCTGCTTATTGTTAGTAGGTATTGTAGTTGTCAAATGGTTGATGTTAAAGAAAATATATGCTCGTAAATTTGAGCATAATGATAAATGTTTGGAAATGTTTACTTAGTTCAATTGTAGATGTGAATTAGGTATAATGTAATGACCCAGTATATTGTGGATAATGGAATTGAGTTTGCATGATTTAGGCTTGATTTAGTTGGTTTGAATGCCTATATATGCTATGTTTTGGTGCCATTTGGTTTGGTGTAGGTGCATGCAAATTTGGGCGGCAAAATGGCTTGGTAAATAGCCTATTTTTATCCACATGAGAAGGGACACGAGCATATGTCTCAGCCGTGTGTGATACATGGTCAGGCCATGTGTCCCCTGGAGTTGAATTAAAAACCAAGTCAGTATGCCCCACACGACCTTACACATGAGTGTGTGACCTGGCCGTGTGGCATAAAACAGTATACCTTACAAGTTTGGCACGGCTTAGCGCACGGCCTGGCACACGGGTGTGTGTGGTCATTTTCAGGGCACACAGGCATGTGTGTTGGCTTATGGCCCAATTCAGAGAGTTACAAGAGGTCGGATATGGGCTGGGACACGGCCATGTGCTCCAATTTCGAATGTCCACAAGGCCTGTGACAAGGGCGTGTTTGTACCCGTGTGAGACACACGGTCGGGCCACACGGGCGTGTGGGTCCCCTATTTTTGGAAAAATTTTCTAAGTGTTCAAGTAATTTCTAAAGTTATCAGTTTAGTCTCAAACCATCCTGAATGCATAATTTGGGTCTCATAGGCTAATATTAGGGACGATATGAATGTTGTTGATTGATGATTATATGAAATTTGAAAATGTACATAAGATGCATGTGTAATTGTTTGATATGTTTGGTAACGCTCTGTAACCCTATTCCGGCATTGAATACGGGTGAGGGGTGTTACACAATCAACCCTATCTCGTTTCTTAGGGCACTGGATAGAACTAGAGGTACCCGAATCCTTCTTAATCTTACTCTAACCCTTCTTCTGGTCTCTCCTCTTGTGCTTAGTGTGCTTTTACTCCTCCGCTATTTTTGCTCGTCAACCAAGGCCTCAAACACTCACTTCCTCAAAGGAGCTATCACAACCCTCAAATCATATCTCAGTCCCCTATTGAATCGGATACTATTTTAATAATCATTTGAAATCAAACTATTAGCATATTTGCTCAATCTCAAAACCTCAACCTCATACTAGGCCATGGTCCTATCACCTTGAGTTAGGCTCAAAAACTCGCATCTATGAGCCTCCATATAACTCGCCCCCATATACTTACTTTGGAAGGCATTCTTGAAGAAATCCCAAGTGATGCATTTGGGTTGGGTGCCCTCCTCAACTGTTAATAGCCACCGGTAAGCCTCATATTGTAATAGAGACATTATACCCCTCATTTTTTGTATAAGAGTGCGGGCAATATCATCTATAATGCGTTCGGTGGCCTCTAACCAGTACTCAACCACCGTCAAGGTGACTCCAGTGAGGCCCCTCCATACCTCAGCATTGCTTGACCTGAGTCATTCAGTTATCGATTCTCAACCTCTAGATCTTGAAAAGGTCCTAGCGACCCTCTCTAACATACATAACATAGTTTAGGATAGTGCATCGTCCCTAGCTATCGTAGTTTGAGACTAGTCTCAATATTAGGAGTACCAACTGTCTCGTTGGTATCCAATTTAGGAATACTACCCATCGTGTAAGATTCAGCTCGAGCTCTTCCTCAGCACCTACAACATCCACGGGAACCACGCCTACGACTACTGCGTAAACTCATAATATTAATTTATCTACAAATTTCAGAAGTTTATAGATCAGTTACAAATTCTTATCATATATGTAACACCCTAATACCTGTGTCCAATATTAATTTAAGTAATTACAACAATAATAGCACGTTTCCATGAGTAACTTCTACAGTATGCACATACTAAAACAAGGGTAAAAATTGTAAGGTGATTTTTCTCCTCTTGACCGAATATACATACATAATGTATCTCGAATGCTTAACATGTTAGTTCAAGCATAACATAATCACACTCATATCACAATATGAACTCATATGTCAAGTTGATTTCACTTCAAGATGTATATTTAAACCATTATTACATCCATACATAGAACTTTAGCCATATTCACATGGCCTTATATATACAATACTATAAAAATAGCAAACCTCCCAAAATATTATTCTATACATGCCATAATGTCTATTTGAGTTTTAAACAAAGGTACCAAAAAGGGGTTGTCAAAAGATGCGATGACTTCGTAACAGATCCAAGCTTTCCTCGACAAGATGATCTATACAAAACCAATAAACACACCAAGTGAGTTATTAACTCAATAAGTCCTAAGAAATTTTAAAAAGAATGTAATGATCCAATTATCTTAACAAAAATTAAAGTTTCAATCCAATATTAGCCAAATTCAAACAGGATATCACAAGGAAATCTTATGTCACATGTGTACATTATGAATTTGGTACATACTTACCCGAATTCACTATGTACTCCTACACCATTTAATCGCAAATTGAAAAGACCAAGGTAAATGTCATATGCATATCATTGGCGTATATATATATATATAAATGACAAACAAGGTTCAATTAATCAAATAAAGCACAAACCAAGCCACTCCATCTATAAATCAAATCTCTAATCCATTTAGATTCATTTATCACTAATTTATATCTTCGTTAAATTATATACTAATTGAGCCGATTACCTTTCTCTTCTTTCTCTCTTCCCAAGCATTATCTATTAATATATAGATTTAGATCAAGTCCCATGTCTAATATCCATGCACATTTCATTATTCCCAGTTTAAAGTTTTAAACTTTTTCATTTGCACAAGCAATTCTCTACGATCGATATCGCACACTTAGTGCTCGATTTAAAGGTCTGCATACATAGTGCTGTTACTCATTCGCACACATAGTGCCACGTTTCCTCGCACACATAGTGCTATGTAATCTCACACACATAGTGCCACGTAGTTTTTGCACACATAGTGCCGCATAACCTCGCACACATAGTGCTGAAATTTCTTATCTATAGCTACCATAATGTCATAGATAGGTTGATAAATCTCACATTCGATTTTCACAAATTCATACATACCATGATTTCTTATCCAACCTATTTTATGTACAATATTGACCGAAACTTAAATTACTTAGGAACTTACCTTTTTAGTCGGATGAACAACTCCGATCAGCTACTCAACCGCTTTCGGTTTTCCTTTGGCCGAACTTGGCTCCCTTTGATCTTAAGCTCCAACTAAGCAAATAAAATAATTCAATCATCATAGCCCCAATTTATAATCATTCCTTATAGACATCCACACAGATTCGGTATTCCATCTAATATTAACCAAGCCATAACAATTTAAAGTTTAACCCTTAAACTTAATGCACATCCAAACATACTTCTCATTTATTCCATTTATTCGCTACATATACAAGATAATTTCGGCAATTTCACATTTCCAAATTTTTCAATACTTAATAATTTGTAAATTAATTAACTAAACTCATTTTCAGTTAGTATCCGTTTAAATACTATCAAGCTCGTATACTTCTAATTTAATGAGTTCAACATCTTAATGTCAATTGTAATCACTCAATAAATTTCTAATACATAAATTAAGCTACTCAAACAATCTAAATTTAAATTCGGCAAACACCATACCAAACTATTTTAATCAAATTCTCCATAGCACATAAACTAAAATATGCACCTTAAAACTTACTCAAATTTTTATTATGCCTTTCCTCCTAAAACATAAAATATAAGTTTTACTCCTTCTTCCATGTTTCGGTCAATTACTCAACTTACCTCTTAACATGAAATTTTGCATTTCAACTTATCAATCAAAACTCATTCGGCCTTAACAATGAACCGTTTCTCATACAAGGAAATAACAATTAAAAAGAACATTCCATTTAAACCCCATATGGCCGAATGCACAAAATATTACCCAACTACTTATTCAACAAGTTCAACCCCATTCTATCATCTACTTATTCAATACAACATGAAAACAACCTCTAATTCTAACACTTTGATACACGGCTTAGTGCCCAAACCACCATAGAAGTTTAAATTTTCTTGACATTGCCAAAAGTGCATTCAAAATTAACTTAACATATAAAAAGATTTAACCAACACTTCAAAACATACCTCCTACTAGCAAAAGAAGATGCCAAATTGCCTTAGTGTAAATTTCCATTTTTCTTTCCTTTTTGTTTCGATTTTGGAAGAAGAAGAAGATGATGAACACTTTCTCTCTCCTTCCTTTTCTTCTTTTATTCATCTTTTTCTTACTAATTCATTTTATTTAGAATATTTTAATCATTTGCTAACAAAACATTATAATTAAGTAAACTTAGTGGAAGGGCATCATTACTTGGCCGGCCACTTATTATATTTTGGGCATTTTGACATGCAAACCCAAGCTTTCACACTTTGTAGTTGTTTGGTCCTTACAATTTACCTATCATATTTTCTAAGTTTCTCAACTAAGTCCTTTCAAGTAAAATTCACATTCATAAGACTAAATTAAAATATCAAATTTTCACACATGCACTATCACACATAGAAGATATGCAAATAAATTTTAAATGAATTTTATGACTTAGTTTTGTGGTCCCGAAACCACATTCCGACTAGGGTCAAATTAGGGCTGTCACAATATATCTTACGACAGTTCATATTAGAATACTTTCCAGTGTTGCTACTATCTCTAACTAAAGCAATTAAGTTTAATCACTACAGTATTTTCTAACTAAAGCAGAAGTACTTACAGGTTCAACGCAAGAGACTCAATATTTTATGAAATCAATTTTCAGAGTTAATCAGATAAATACTTTATTCAAAACATTTTTCCTAAAAATAAGAACCTAAAAATCACAACCCAAGTTTTCCAACCTAACTCTGATACCACTGAAAAAAGGTTAATTAGAAAGAGAGAGAACTCTAGAAGGCAATGATGATATTAGAGATATTTTAATGATATTTTATAATTATTTAATTAGATAAATATTATTTTATTAATATTTTACTCTTAAATATATTTTTGAGTTTGATATTATTGAAAAGTATGAAAATGATGTTAAAGTAGAGTTTTATTATATAAGGTTCTATATTATTGATATGTTAGTGAAGGGAAATAAGAGGAAGTGGTGGAAAATATTGTAGATAAAGGAAAGGAGGGTGTTATAAATTTGGTTATCAACATTCTACACTAAAATAGTTTTGGACAGCAATAGTAGTCTAAATTTGAAAATTCACCAAAAATTATAGAAATTGAATTAGAGGTTGATTAAAGTATTAAATTAAAGCATATTAAGTCTAGTTTTGTATAGAAGAAATGGTGTAAGCAAAAGAATTTCATATTATGAGATATATGAAATTTTTTGAGTCAGGGTCAGATTAATTTTGGGTTCCCCTATTCTGACTTTGAAAAATCATCAGAAATTGTAAAAACATAATTTGGGGTTTAAATTTATGTGTTTAAATTCTTAATGAGTCTATTTTCAGGAAACAGAAACATCATACAAATCTCGTACTAAGAGATAATTAATTTTAAATAAGGGAAGGTCGAAGCTGTCAAATAGCAGAACAGGGATAAATTTGAAGATTTTACTATACTTAATGGCTAGACTATAAATCATGAAATATTTATGGTAGAAATATATTTGAGTATAATTTCAAAAACATCAACCGGATCTTAATTTGGAATTTTGTAGATCAAGATATAAATAATTTAGTGACTATGACTTAAGTAGACAGCTTTGAATGAACATATAAGTAAATAGTGGAATTATAGATAATATTACATATAAGCATATTATATACATTAAGGATGTGGAATGGAGAGGAGGAGGAAAATATATATGAATATTCAGCTAGCATGGGTTTACATTAAAAATGGCTAATTTGCATGTATTAGGCTCAGGGACTAAATTGAATAAAAGTAAAATTTTAAAGGGCAATTCGTAAAAATGTCAAAAATGACCAAATTGCATTAAATGAATTTTTTATTCTCAAAATTAATATATTGAAAGAAATTATTAATATCAAGTGAGTTTAGAGCTTTAATTTTGTCGTATGATGATATTATAAAGTGATTCGTTAAATATTGATGTTAGGATCAAATTGTGAAAATGGTTAAAATATTACAGTTTGGTATTAAATTTCTATTTTATTAAGGGTTGTATGATAGCCTATAATATTTGGATAAATTATTAATTGAGAAAAAATTAGTTGATTTGATAGATTAACTAGTTAAGGGACTAAATTGTAAAAGTTGTAAAAGTGGGTAATTGTATAATTTCAAAAATTGAAAGGTATGAATTGTGAAATGATTTGGAACTGAAATATATGCTAATAAATGAGTAATTTTATATTACTAATCATTCATTGCTTATGTGTGTGTTTTCCTTCAACTTTTTCATATTTACACTTTAACCCCTCAAATTTTGAGTATTTACTCATGGACAACAAAACTTTTCTCACTTTGGCGATTTTGGGCAATCAAGAAACTAAACATGGCCTGGGGTGCTGCTGCAACTCATCGCTTACTGGAGATGAATTAGATGGATGAATTTCGTCCTCAAGCTTATTAGAATGCCAGACTGTATAAAAAAAAAAGACAAAGCGATGGCATGACAAGAAAATTTTATCCCGGCAATTTGTACCTGGACAACAAGTCTTGCTCTTCAATTCTAGACATAAACTATTTCCTAGAAAATTAAAGTTCAGATGTTCTGGACCATTTGAAGTCGAACGTATATACCCTCATGGAGCTATCAATGTTAAAGATGAAAAAATAAGATCTGCTTTCGAAGTCAATGGTCAACACCTAAAACATTATTTTGGAGCTCCTATAATGTGCGAAAAAAAGCTTTTTTCTCTTTAAAATACTTAATATTGTTCTCTTGCAAAAATTTTCTTCATTTATTTTATTTTTACTTTTTCTTATTTCTTACCCAATAAATTTATTTAACTGTTTATTTTCTATTCTAATAGGTTTCTGTTTATGCCAGAGTATATACAAATTGATTTTGATTTTGAGCGGTGAATGATTGAAGCTATAGAGGGTTTGAAACAACAATTTTGTATGTTGGAAAAACATCATAAAATGCTTGTCGCTGACTTTGGCAAAGCTTGAGAGGAGATGGACTTCTTTTGGGAATATGTTCGCTAACGTGATATTGCCATTCGTAAATCCCTGCAACAGAACTTCTCACGCCCAATGCCACCATTTATTATTTTTCCTAAGGAACTGTTATTGAATACTAAAGAAGATGAAGAACCTATTACTGTTCCCTTGCACAACCAAGAACCAGAGAGAGATAAAGCCAAGATAGAATCTGTCCACATTGAATCTGATGATGATGGAATGGATACCACTCAAGCTACTACACCTGCACCACAATCCAAGGGCCCTATGTCTACCCAGGAACGTGCAATACATCAACTGATTGATGAACTCGCAAAGTTAGATACTGACACTGATGAGGAAGAGGTGCCCATCAACTAGCTTAAGGAAAAAAATTCAAGAAGGTTGTTGGTAAAATCATTCAAGCTGATAGTGGTGACCAGGACAAGAAGCAACGTTACAAACGAGCTATAAAGAAATCTACACGACCTAAGTAAAGTAACATTCTTCCCATATAAGCTTTACTTTTGATAATTTTCATTCATTTTAGTTCATATATGTTTATTGCATTCATGTAGCTTTTATTCATTTAATTCTTTCATGTTCATGCATTGAGGATAATGCATCCCTTAGGTTTAGGGGTGTGTTGTGCATATAGACTGCATTGTTAATTGTACCTATGTCCTTTTTCCATATCATTCAATTTCCATTCAATTGCCTGATTATATGAGTATATGGTTATTAATGATGTTCAATGAGGATAATAAATCTTTTTTGTGAACATAAAAAACACTGTGATAGTTTTTTAGGCATGTTTAGCATAGGATAGTTGTTGAAAATGAATTTCTAAAAGTAGAATAATTGAAATATAAATGCAATTAGGCTGTAGTAGCATTCTTTGAATAAATTTAGGACTTCTTGACTTAGATTCAATATAGTAATAATGTATAATTTATGTCATGGTAAAATAATATGCATACTCCAATGTTTGAATTTGTTGAGTACATTAGTAATATTTTATTTGCTCCATTATATTGCTGACCAAAAAAATGAATTAAGATATGAGTTTTTGTCAAAAAAAAAGTATATATTTTAGGGACACTCCACTGAATTTTTAGGCTAAATTGTTAAGAAATTAGTTGTTTTCTCCATCCATCTTTTTAGTTCAAAGCTTTTGTTTCATGACTGATTTATATTCAAATTGCGACATGATATAATACATGTCAGTCTAGTGTATGCTCCATTGAGGTTGTCAAGTATAAAATCATGTGACAATATGAATTCCCTAGAAAAATTTTGTGTTGGAAATTGAATAAATGTGAATAAAAAACTGAGTTTAGGAGAGAGATAACCTAGGTATATTCAAAAGAAATCTGCTATAGTTTTACTTGCTGAAATATTTAGGAACTCTTACCTTTAGGAAACATTTTCTACACTTCATTTTCTAAATAGGTTAGCAAAAACTGTAAGAAATTTTTCTTTGTTTCAGTAGAAGGTTGTTGAGAATAGAGGTACACGGCATGCTCATTATGATTTGGCAGTATAATTGGTGACTAATTGTTTTGGAAATTCATTGCATTCATGCATATTCATACATTATTTGCTTGAGGACAAGCAATAATTCAAGTTTGAGGGTGTGATAACTATTGAAAAGAGTTATATTTTAAGCCTCTAGATGGAATTAATTGTTTGTAATTAAGTAAATACATCTACATTTTTAGGATAATTTTACAAAATTGCATAACAAAGCTTGGATTATGCTATAATGGTCA
Source organism: Gossypium arboreum (assembly GCF_025698485.1). Taxonomy (NCBI): domain Eukaryota; kingdom Viridiplantae; phylum Streptophyta; class Magnoliopsida; order Malvales; family Malvaceae; genus Gossypium; species Gossypium arboreum. Next base: position 17,069,214 of record NC_069082.1, read on the forward strand.
TCAGTTATTACTTTTATTGTATAAGGAAGGAAAAGTTGTGGCTGTGGTTGTGGTTAGACACAGGTGTAGGTAGAAGAACAGGATGAAGAGGATGTAGAAGGAAAATAAGGGAAGTGAAACATTTCCTTGGCAAATGGTGAGATTGATTGTCAATACTATTGCTATGGTAATTCTAGGAAGATGACTCAGCACTCTATCCGCGTCACTCTCAGCCAAAAAAACCACCCTGAAAAAGAGGAGAAACAAATGTGTGTTGAGAGGGACGGATCTACCCAATAAAAGAATGAGAGAGATGAAGAAAGAGATGGAGAAGAATTTGTGTGAGAAGAAAATTGTTGACAACAATTTTTCTCTCTATTGGAGAATTCCAAAGAAATAAAGGGTAGCAGCTTAAGAGCGTAGAATACAGACGTGAAGAAGAGGGAGAGGCAACTATCCTAGATTAACATACAATTTGAAAGTCAAAGAGAAGATGGAGTGTGGCTAGAATTCCCTGATTTCTTCCTTTATTTTCCTAATTTCTGTGATTCGAACTTATTTGAGAATATCGATGAATGATTTTATTTTAATGTTAACTTTTTCACCCATGAGCTAAATTTTTCTGGGTTAGAGTTATTTAGGTGAATGTTTTATCATCTTTAATGCCCGTGATTTGAGATTGTCTATGTCACTATTTCATTCGCTTTACGCTTATTTTAAATACATGCATGCAAGCTCTAGACATAGTTGACTGTGTGTTGTGTTCTTAGATGTATTTTTAATTTTGAAAATGTTAAATATATTGGATCTTGAATCGTTTGATGGAAGTGAATACTCGACAGAATATTTGGAGTAGTCTAGCCATAGATGTTGCGAGTTGTACAGAAAAGAACGTTCATTATAGTTATTGATCCAGAGTTCTCTAGACATATAGTAACTTAGATTTCTAGCTCAAGATCTAGCTATCGATAATGGTAGGTTACAGTAGTGACTCTCTGAGCAGTTGATTAGACAATATTTTTCCATGGCATTATTTATATATGAACATTTCACTTGAATAATTCCACCCTATTCATTCAACAATAGAAATACTCTTGCTTTTCTCTGTAACTTTCCACAACATTTTTTTTGTTATATCAATTCTTTTTTTAGTATTTGATTTCATCAGTTCATTATACAAACATCTTATTCAACTTGAGAATATTTCCTGCTATTTAGTATAGTCAATAGGATTATAATAACTTACTCAATCTCTCACCAATTTTCGATCCATGTGGAGACAATACTTACTTATCACTTTATTACTTGAATGACGAGTACACTTGCACAATTGCATTAGTTATTTACATGCAACAAGTATGTAAAATGATTTGGCACACGACCTAAGACACGACCGTGTGACTCAACATCGAATACACACACGGTTTGGCACATGGCCTGCGACATGACCGTGTGGCCCTATTACAAATACCTGTATAGGCGGACACACGGGCTAGGACACGACTGTGCTTCCAGACATTGAATATTCACACGGTCTGGGCTGTGTTACATGGCCTGTCCACACATCCATGTGACCCTTATTTAAAAAATTTTAAAGTTTTGTCAAAACTTTGTATTTTATTTCAAATTGATCTTAGAATATTTCCAAACTATTTTTAGGGCCCGTAGGATTGGTTTAAAGCCCGTAAGTGTATTGTATGCTATAATTGTTATAATTTAAATTGAATAAATGTTCTATTTCAAGTAAAATGTTTTGAATGTTCTGAATTGTACTGTAACACTTTGTAACCCTAATTTGGGGACAAAGATAGGTCAGGGGTGTTACAAGTTTAATTATATATGTCTGATTGGTCCTTCCGGTAAGCTCGATCAGATTGTATTTTAAATTAGAAGAAAATTCTACAACCATGGAAATAATTTAATTTAGTGAATTTATTCGATGTGGAATTAAAATAGGTGGTTGTAAGAATTGTTCAAATAAAGAATTTGATTAAAGAATTTACATGAAAATTTAATTTGGAAAATCTAGGTGATTTTTGTGAAAATTAATTTTGGTCAAGTAAAATTAAATTAATCGAGTTAATTAAAATTAATATGATATTTTTGGAAATTAATTTTCAAGTGAGACAATTGGCGAAATGGGAAATTGAACTTGAAAATTGGACTTCAGATTGTAAATTGGGTCTTAGAGCCCAAAAGCGAGACCAATATCCAAACACTGGTCGAGCCGGGTCTGGTATGTAAAATCGAATCGACAGTTCAACTGGTGGATGGACTGGACCGGTCAGGCAGTCACTAGCCTGGACCGAACCGATAAAAATCCAACTAGCTCAAGGTACCTGCAGCTGCTACGGTAGCATTTTGGTGGCCAACTATGTGACAGCCTTAAAACGACCCTAGTCGGAATGTGGTTTCGGGACCACAAAACCGAGGCATAAAAATAATTTGATATTTATTTTGATGCCTATAATATGTGTTAACTCATGTGTGACATTTTTGATGTTTTGATTTAGAGTTATAAATGTGAATTTCACTAGAAAGGACCTAGTAGAAAACTTTGAAAGTATGATGGGGAAATGTGTAATGACTAGTTGATCATGCATGCAAAAATGAGGGGTTTGCATGTCAATTTCCCCTTTAATTTGCTAATGGCTGGCCATGACAAAGAATTATGGGCAAAACATGTCATAGACATGTTTTGTTGGTGCATCATGGGTGGAAAAATAAATTAATGAGAATGGGTAATAAAGAAATGAAAAAAAAAGTGTGAGTAGTTGTTCCCCCCCCCCATTGCCGTGAATGTAAGAAGAAAAACAAAAAAAAAAAAAAGTGTCCATCTTTCTCTCATCTTCTTGGCTGAATGAAGAGGAAGAAATAAGGGGAACTTACCAAAAGAAATTCGGCATTCTTCTTTAGCTAGTAAGAGGTAAGTTTTGAATTGTTGATTTAGTTTTATGATAGGTTAAGTTAGTAATTGGAGGCACTCTTAGTAATGTTAAGAAAGTTGGAGCTTTTATGGTGGTTTGGGCATCATGCCGTGAATCTAAGTGCTAACATTGGAGGTCACTTGCATGTTGTTTGGGTTAGAAGGGGGATGATAGTATGGAATGAAGATTTTTGAATAAGTAAGGTTAAATTTAATTTGGTATAATCGGCCATATAGGTGTATATGTTTGTGAAAATATATTTTTTTGTTAACTCTTTACAATCGATTGAAGGAGTAATATTGGCTTATAAGGTTGAGTTGATTTATGATGTTGTATATTAGGATTAAAAATACTTGAGACTAGGTTAACTTAATAGTGATAATACATTCGACCTTGAAGCATTAATCGAATAATGGTTGAGGTTTTGATATTTTGAACAAGGATAGTTGTGAAATGGGGTGAAAACCATTAAATTATACACATAAGTATCCAGCAAGAAAATTTAACTACTAAATGTATTTATTTTAGATCAAGACATCAAAGAGGGAGAATCAAACAAAGGCAAAGCAAAGATAATCGAGTAGACGATTGGGAATCATTTCATCCAATATAAGGTAAGTCATTAAGCATATATTTTGTATTAATTTAAATGGTCATAACGTCTATGTAATGATGCTGAATGGAATGATAAATATATATATATATACATGTCTGCATGGGGTGATGAAAGTATTGAATGAAAAAGAAAAGAGGTGAGATGTATTGAGTAATTGGTTTCGGCACTAGGTGTGCGGGTGTAAACATTTATGATCATGAATTGGCACTAAGTGTGCAGGTTCAAATTGTATAGCACTAAGTGTGCGAGTTTGATTATATAGCAATAAGTGTGCGAGTTCGACTATTAAGCACTAAGTGTGCGAGTTCGACTATCAAGCACTAAGTGTGCGGGCTTATTATACATTCTCTAATAAATATACATGCTCTAAGTGTGCGGCCTTATCGAGTCAATCATGGACAGCGGTACGAGTAAACACCTTGAGCTCATGAGGAATAGGCATTTTGTAACACCCCGAACCCGAGACCATCGCCGGTGTCGGACGCGAGGGGTTAACGAGCTAAATCCTCTTAAAGCACCGACCAATTTGGCATTTCCAGACAGGCTGGAAAACTGCGTCACTGTCGCCTTAAAAATCATATCTCGAGTTTCAAAACTCAGAAACTGGTTCCATAAATTTTCCCTGAATTTAGACTCATATATCCTTCCATGGATTTATTTCTAGAATTTTTGGTCAGGCCAATTGGTACAGTTTATTAGTTAAAGTCACCCATATTACAGGGATCGACTGCTCTGACATTTGCGCGTTACAAATTGAATATCTCTCTGTACAGGGCTTTAATACTGGTTCCGTTTGTTTCTAATGAAACTAGACTCAAAATGAAATCTGCACATATAATGCATGACTTCTAATCCTTTCTGGATGATTTATAGTAAATTTTTAAAATCGCGAAAGGGGACCCAGAAACCGTTCTGGCCATGTCTCACAATAACTTTAATAACTCTTAACATGTAACTTCTATGACCGTTTCGTTTCTTCCATATGAAAGTAGACTCATCAAGGTTCAATTACATAACTTATTCACTATTTAATACGATTCCTACAAATTTTGGTGATTTTTAAAAACCACACCACTGCTGCTGCCAGCATCTGTTTTCAAGGTAACCTTTACTAATTTCATGATTTCCACGATTCAATTGGCCCTTATTGCATACATAGCACAAAGTGTGATCATGATTAACCATTCCAATGGCTAATCTTTTCAAAACAATTCCATACCCCATAATGATCATCATACAAACGATTATAGAATCATACTAAAAACGTATATAAGCCATTTTCGCATGGCTAACCAAGCTTACACAAAACCGAAAGGTACATGACTTCAACAATAGGGCAGTCCTATACATGCCATTTCAAAGTTCAACCAAAATTATACCAAAATGGAGGATTTGATAGTGTAGATGACTTCGACTTTAATGATCCCGAATCCGATCGCTAACGAGCAAAATCTATAAAACAGAGAAACAAAGGAACGGAGTAAGCAATTTATGCTTAGTAAGTTTCGAGCCATAATTTACACACAACCAAAGCATAGCATTCAAGTAGCTAAACAATAATTCATATGCACAATTTCTCAATGACATGCTTACTTCACAATCCCAACTCTTATATTCATACACAAATAACGGCTTAGTTAAGGCCGATAACTCGTTTATCATTGGAGCAAATATTCATACGCACTTACTCCTAGTGTGCAAAGCACACACAACACATACCTTGTTGTTGGGAATTTCACAAGTGCATTAACTGAAAATTTTCCAGCAAGCTTATAATTTTCAAATCACATACCTTCGGAGTTTAACCAGATATAGCTACTGCTCAAACGCTTTGGGACATAGCCCGGTTATGGTAACCGCACAAATGCCTTCGGACTTAACCCGGATATCACAACTCGCACAATTGCCTTGGGCTTAGCCCGATATCATAGCTCGCACCATTGCCTTGGGCTTAGCCCGATATCACAACTCGCACAATTGCCTTCGGGCTTAGCCCGGATATCACAATTCGCACATTCATACACGTCTTTGTTTCAACTTCATAACAAACTTTTATGCACAATTTACTTAATCAAAAATATCATTTCAGCTCAATGGCCACATACAAGGGCACAATTTCCATTGCTTATTACTTTGTTCAATCGAATCAAAGTCTAAGTTTTGATACTCGAAAACTTACCTTGGAGATTATCGAGCGCTTCCAACGGCTATTCAATCACCTTTTCTTTTCCTTTATTGGAGCTAGTTCCCCTTTGCTCTTGAGCTTAATGTTAACAAATAAATTGATTTAATCGTTTTGAATATCAAAAGGGGAATCCAAGGTACTTAGCCCTTATAAGGCCGCACACACTTACATCCACATACTTAAGCTCAATAATTATAACACAGCATCAAGCACTCATATGGCCGATTATACTTAGTCATACTTGCACAAATCAACAATAAATTTCGAGATTTTCACACCATATAAGTACTAGGCCGAATATACATGCAAGTTTCACAAACATTCTTCAACCATTTCTTCTTTAAACAAACATATTTATCATTTACTTCATAACCAAATCATCATGTGCAAACACATATACACATATAGGTGCAAGGTCAATTTCAAGGTGTTCATAACCATCCAAAACACAAATTTTAACTAACATGCAAGAAACATAAACCATGCTCATGAGCATGCCATGGCGAATACCTCACACACCATACTCCTTTTAAATTTTTGGTCATGGTTAAACAAAGGACTCAATGCCCTACTCAAGAATACTAAAAAGAAATTTCAAGAGTAGTCAATCCATCATTGCATGCATCATCATCAAGCTTCACATTTAGCATGCAATGGCTTTATCACAATATCAACTTTGACCAAATACCACTTCCATGGCATAACAAGGATTTGAACCATGGCTAACATGAACATCAAGTTGGCAACTAAAACATGCATGAATCTCATGACACAACCTCATACATACCTTAATCTTGATGCAAGTTTAGCCAAATCTCCTTCTAGATCTCTTCTAAACAAAGAAAATGAAGCAAAAATCTCTTCTTCCTCTTAGTATTTTCGGCCAAAAGGAGAGAACAAGGATGAACAAAATTTTTTGTTTTCTTTCTTAGTTGCACGGCAAAATTTTTTGTTTTCTTTCTTAGTTGCACGGCAATGGGGGGAATGCTACACTCTCACACATTTTTTTTTGTTTCTCTTCCCACATCTAATTATTAATCATTTCTTTCATGCTCCATTAACAAAACATGTTTCAACATGTTTTCTTTGCCCATAAACCATGTCATGGCCGCCACCACCTATAAAGGGGAATTTGACATGCAAGTCCATTGTTTTGCATGCATGCTTTAATTAGTCATCACACATTTCCTATCGTACTTTCAAAGTTCACTACTAAGTCCTTTCTAGTGGAATTCACCTTTATAACACTAAATCAATCATCAAAATGTCACACATGAGCACACACATATTATAGGCATCAAAATAAATTTTAAATTATTTTTATGCCTCGGTTTTGTGGTCCCGAAACCACATTCCGACTAGGGTCAATTATGGGCTGTCACAACTCTCCCCCACTTAAGAAATTTTCGTCCCCAAAAATCTTACCGGTAAATAGGGTTGGGTATCGCTCTTTCATAGAGTTCTCGGTTTCCCAAGTAGCTTCTTCTATCCCGTGTTTGAGCCATAACACTTTCACTAGCGGAACCCGCTTGTTTCGCAACTCTTTCACTTCACGTGATACGATACGAATCGATTCTTCCTCATAACTCATATTGGCTTGAATTTCAACCTCTGATGGACTAATCACGTGCGATGGATCAGATCTATAGCGTCGAAGCATCGAAACATGAAAGACATCGTGAATCCTTTCGAGTTCAGGGGGCAAAATCAAACGATATGCAACTGGACCGACTCGCTCGGATATCTCATATGGCCCAATGAACCTCGGGCTCAACTTGCCCTTACGGCCGAATCTGAGTATCTTTTTCCAAGGCGAAACCTTGAGAAACACTTTATCCCCCACCTGATGCTCGATGTCTTTACGCTTCAGATCCGCGTACGACTTCTGACAGTCGGAGGCTATCTTCAGACTTTCACGGATTACTTTCACTTTCTGTTCAGCATCTCTAATCAAATCCACCCCAAAAATTTTGCTTTCACCGAGCTCAGTCCAAAACAATGGTGTACGACATTTACGACCGTACAAAGCCTCGTAGGGTGCCATCTTAATACTTGATTGAAAGCTGTTGTTGTAAGCGAATTCAATCAAAGGCAAATACCGTTCCCATGAACCACTGAACTCGAGGATGCAACATCTCAACATATCCTCAAGTATCTGAATTATCAGCTCGGATTGGCCATCGGTTTGGGGGTGAAAGGCGGTGCTGAAATGTAACTTGGTACCCAAAGCTTCTTGCAACTTTTTCCAAAATCGCGAGGTAAATCTCGGATCTCTATCTGACACGATGGAAATAGGCACTCCGTGTAATCTCACAATCTGAGAAACGTACAGTTCGGCTAGTTTGTCCATTGAAAATCCGACGACGGGACAAAGTGAGTGACTTAGTCAATCTATCTACCACGACCCAAACCGCATCCTTCTTACTCACGACAATGGCGGTCCGGATACAAAGTCCATTGTGACTCGATCCCATTTCCACTTGGGTATCGTGATCGGTGAAGTAATCTCAAGGCACTTGATGTTCCGCTTTCACTTGTTGACATATTAAACATCTCAAACAAAGTCGAGATGTCTCGTTTCATACCATGCCACCAAAACCGACGTTTCAAATCGTTGTACATCTTCGTACTCCCGGTGGATCGCCATTCGGCTACAATGGGCTTCGTTCAGTATTATCGAAATAAGTTCAATTCTTTGGAACACACAGACGACTCTGAACCTCAAACAATCGTCATCATCGATCCGAAACTCCGATTCCTTGTTCGAACACACTCGCCCGCTTTTGCAACCAACTCATTGTCGACCTTCCGAGCTTCACAAATTTGATGTATCAACAATGGTTTGGCTTTCAATTCAGCTACTAACACATTGTCGGATCGAACGGACAAGTGCACATTCATCGCTCGTAAAGCGAATAATGATTTACGACTCAAGGCATCCGCAACCACATTCGCCTTTCCCGGGTGATAGTCAATGACCAGCTCATAATCCTTTAACAGCTCGAGTCAACGTCTTTGACGCAGATTTAAGTCTCTTTGAGTTGTAACACCCCGAACCCGAGACCATCGCCGGTGTCGGACACGAGGGGTTAACAAACCAAGTTCACTTGTTTTGCCCACCAATTTAAACATTTCCAGTCAGGCTGGAAAACTGCGTCACCGTCGCCTTAAAAATCATATCTCAAGTTTCAAAACTCGGAAACTGGTTTCGTAAATTTTCCCTGAATTTAGACTCATGTATCCATCCATGGATTTATTTCTAGAATTTTTGGTCGGGCCAATTGGTACAGTTTATTAGTTAAAGTCACCCATGTTACAGGGATCGACTGCTCTGACCTTTACGCGTTACAACTTGAATATCTCACTGTACAGAACTTTAATACTGGTGCCGTTTGTTTCTAATGAAACTAGACTCAAAATGAAATCTGTAAATATAAGGCATGACTCCTAATTCTTTCTGGATAATTTATAGAAAATTTTTAAAGTTGCGACAGGGGACCCAGAAACCGTTCTGGCCCTGTCTCACAATAGCTTTAATATCTCTTAGCATGTAACTCCTATGACCATTTCGTTTCTTCCATATGAAAATAGACTCATCAAGGTTCATTTACATAGCTTATTCACTATTTAATACCATTCGTACAAATTTTGGTGATTTTTCACATTCACGTCACTGCAGCTGGCAGCATCTGTTTTTAAGGTAGGTCTTACCTATTTGGTAGTCTCCATGAACCAACTAGTCTTGCCATACATAGGTTCATATATGATCATTTTAACCATGCCAATGGCTGATCATGTGACCAACATTCCCATTTCCAATCCATGGTCACATCATGACACCAAATATATACATATACAAACCGCAAATAGTCTAAGTCGATACTTCACTTTTACGAGCCATTTTCGCATGGCCGTACACAAATACATCACAACATATTTAACCAACAAGGGGTAGTCCTATACATGCCATTTCAAAGTTCAACCAAAATTTATACCAAAATAGAGACGTTGATAGTGTGGATGACTTCGACTTTATTGATCCCGAATCCGATTGCTATCGGCGAAATCTATAAAAAGAGAGCCAAAGTAACGGGTAAGCATTTTTATGCTTAGTAAGTCTCAAGGAATATAATCAACTCTAATTACAGCAATACATTCACATAGCCAAATGCGTCATTTCATTAATACACATTCTTACTTCACACTTCATCATTATATACTTTCACAAAGTATCAATCAATTCAATAACTGAAATTCATTAGTCGATTGAGCGAACATTGCTCAAACATGTCGACTTTCCAATGCACATATAAACGTACCTTATTCTTTGGGCTTCTCGAGTGTACTAATTGAATTTATTACAGCAACCAACACTCACCTCCAGCCCAAGATTCTTCGGAATATAACCGGATATAAGCATGTGCACAAATGCCTTGGTCTTAGCCGGATAGAATGACTCGCACGAATGCCTTTGGGTCTTAGCCCGGATATAGCCGCTAGCACAATTGCCTTCGGGTCTTAACCCGGATATAATTTCCAGCATAATTGTCTTCGGGGCTTAGCCCGGATATCATTCAATTTCTCATGCACACATACATCAATAATCATTGGACATACATATTTCATTTTCGTTACTAAGGCTCAAACACAATTATAATCATTAGCATAATCGCCTTCGGGACTTAGCCGGGTAGAATTGAATACTCATACACACATAAATCAATAATCAATACATCCATATTTCATTCCACATAATTCAATTAAGGTCACTTCTTGAGGACTTACTCGGATGTTGTCGAACGGCTTTACGGCTATTCGATCACTTTTTCCTTCCCCTTGTCCAATTGTGGCCCTCTTAGCTCTTGAGCTAATTCAAACAAATTCAATCTATTAAAACCTCATTGTGCTAGCTTATGGCCGAATATGACAAGGAGTTTAAATGGTCATATGGCCACTCTTTAGCTTGAATACACAATGGTCATGCACATTTTATACTACATCAAGCAATTCAATACAATTTATTCGAGCATCAAGGAAAAGCTAAGGCCTTCAATAGGCTACCCAAGGCCGAATATTCATGTACATGTTGAGGCCAATTATGCACTTAATACCTCACAAAAACAGCATGCATTTTACTAGTTAATGCTTTGCATATTGTTGCTCAAAACTTATAATATAGCATCGAGCACTCATATGTGTGCTAGGCCGAATGTGCTTGCAATTTCACATTCATTCTTCAACATCTTCTTCTTTAAACAAACATATTCATCAGTTAGTTCATAACCAAACATCATGTGCAAACATATATATACATATATGAGCATGGCCGAATTTCAAGGTGTCCATAGCCATCCAAAACACAAATTTTAACTACCATGCAAGAAGCATGAACTATGCTTATGAATGCATCATGGCCGAATATGACAATCATGCTCCTTTTCAACTTCAATCATGATTAAACAAAAAGAAAACTCAAAATCTTACTCAAGAGTAGACAATCCATCATTGCATGCATCATCATCAAGCTTTACACTTAGCATGCAATGGCTTTATCACCATAACAACTTTGGCCAAATACCATTTCCATGGCATAACAAGGATTTGAGCCATGGCTAACATGCACATCAAGTTAGCAACCAAAACATGCATGAAACTCCTAACACAACCTCATACATACCTTAATCTTGATGCAAACTTAGCCAAATCTCCTTCTAGATCTCTTCCAACCCAAGCATGAAGCAAAAGTCCTCCCCTTTTCCTTAGTATTTTCGCCAAGAAGTGAAAATGGATGAACACAACAAAAATTTTTTCTTCCTTCTTTCTCAACTCACGGCAAGGGGCATCCAAGCTCATCTTTTCTTTTTTTTTTTCATTTTTTATGCTTATTTTTATTATAATACTTCCTACATGACTCACTAGCCAAACATGTTGGAAACATGTTTTCCTTGCCCATCATGCCCACCTTGGCGGTCATTATAGTCAAATTTGGGAATTTGACATGCAAGGACAACATTTTCCTAGTGTGCATCAATAGGCCTCTTCAACATTTGCCTATCTCATTTCTAAGTTTTCTCACACAAGTCCTTTCTAGTGGAATTCACCTTTATAACACTAAATCAATCATCATAAAATGTCATACATGAGCACGCACATATTATAGGTATCAAAATAAATTTTAATTATTTTTATGCTTGGTTTTGTGGTCCCGAAACCACATTCCGACTAGGGTCAATTTTGGGCTGTCACAACTCTCCCCACTTAAGATATTTTCGTCCCGAAAATCTTACTGTAAATAGGTTTGGATATCGCTCTTTCATAGAGTTCTCGGTCTCCCAAGTAGCTTCTTCTATCCGTGCTTGAGCCATAACACTTTCACTAGCGGAACCCGCTTGTTTCGCAACTCTTTCACTTCTCGTGATAGGATACGAATCTGTTCTTCCTCATAACTCATATTAGCTTGAATTTCAATTTCGATGGACTAATCACGTGCGATGGATCGGATCTATAGCGTCAAGCATCGAAACATGAAAGACATCATGAACCTTTTGAGTTCGGGGCAAAATCAAACGATATGCCATCGGACCGACTCGCTCGGATATCTCATATGGCCCAATGAACCTCGGGCTCAACTTGCCCTTACGGCCGAATCTGAGTATCTTTTTCCAAGGCGATACCTTGAGAAACACTTTATCACCCACCTGATACTCGATATCCTTACGCTTCAGATCCGCGTACGACTTCTGACGATCGGAGGCTATCTTCAGACTTTCACGGATTACTTTCACTTTCTGCTCAAGCATCCCTAACCAAATCCACCCGAAAATCTTGCTTTCACCAAGCTCGGTCCAAAACAATGGTGTACGGCATTTACGATCGTATAAAGCCTCGTAGGGTGCCATCTTAATACTTGATTGAAAGTCGTTGTTGTTGTAAGCGAATTCAATCAACGGAAAATACCGCTCCCATGAACCACTAAACTCGAGGACGCAACATCTTAACATATCCTCAAGTATCTGAATTATCCGCTCGGATTGACCATCGGTTTGGGGGTGAAAGGCGGTGCTGAAATGCAACTTGCTACCCAAAGCTTCTTGCAACTTTTTCCAAAATCGCGAGGTAAATCTCGGATCTCTATCCGACACGATGGAAATAGGCACCCCGTGTAATTTCACAATCTGAGAAACGTACAATTCGGCTAATTTGTCCATTGAAAATTCGTACGTACGGGGACAAAGTGGGCCGACTTAGTCAATCGATCTACCACGACCCAAACCGCATCCTTCTTACTTGTCGACAATGGCGGTCCGGATACAAAGTCCATTGTGACTCGATCCCATTTCCACTCGGGTATCGTGATTGGTCAAGTAATCCTCAAGGCACCGATGTTCCGCTTTCACTTGTTGACATATTAAACATCTCGAAACAAAGTCGGAGATGTCTCGCTTCATACCATGCCACCAAAACCGACGTTTCAAATCGTTGTACATCTTCGTACTCCCCGGGTGGATCGCCATTCGGCTACAATGGGCTTCGTTCGAATTATCGAAATGAGTTCAATTCTTTGGAACACATGACGACTTTGAACCTCAAACAATCGTCATCATCGATCTGAAATTCCGAGTCCTTGTTCGCACACACTCACCGTTTGCGCCAACTCGTCGTCGACTTTTTCGAGCCTCACAAATTTGATGTATCAACAATGGTTTGGCTTTCAATTCAGCTACTAACACGTTGTCGGATCGAATGCATAAGTGCACGCTCATCGTCAGTAAAGCGAATTATGATTTACGACTCAAGGCATCCGCAACCACATTCGCCTTTCCCGGTGATAGTCAATGATCACTCATAATCCTTTAACAGCTCGAGCCAACGTCTTTTTGCAGATTTAAGTCTCTTTGGGTCATCAAATATTTGAGACTTTTGTGATCCAAATACACATGGCACTTCTCACCAAATAAGTAATGTCGCCATATCTTTAAGGCGAATACGATGGCAGCAAATTCGAGATCATGGGTCGGATAATTTTTCTCATGTGGCTTTAATTGCCTCGACGCATAGGCCACAACTCGACCTTCTTGCATCAATACACAACCTAACCCAAGGAGGGAGGCGTCACTATAGATGACAAACTCTTTGCCAGATTCGGGTTGCACTAAAATTGGGGCTTCAGTCAAATAAGTTTTCAGTTGATCGAAACTTTTTTGGCATTTCTCCGTCCATTCGAACTTAACATCCTTTTGGAGTAGCTTCGTCATCGGCGTGGCTATTGTTGAGAAGCCTTTTACAAATCGTCGGTAATAACCTAAGAAGCCCAAAAAGCTCGAACCTCAAGAATATTTCTGAGGCTTCCAATTAAGTATGGCTGAAATTTTATTGAATCGACTCGAATACCCGATGCAGATACCACATGACCCAAGAAGCTAACCTCTCTTAACCGTAACTCACACTTGCTGAGCTTAGCATATAATTGCTTATCCCGTAAGATTTGCAAAGACTAACCGCAGTGTTCAAAGATGTTCGGTCTCATTTCTTGAATAGACCAAGATGTCATCAATGAACACGACTACGAATCGATCCAAATATGGTCCAAGATCCGATTCATTAAATCCATAAATACCACAGGGCATTAGTGAGCCCAAACGGCATCACTAGGAACTCATAGTGACCATATCTCGCTCAAGGCGGTCTTGGGTACGTCCGAATCTCGGATTCGCAATTGATAATAGCCCGATCTCAAATCTATTTCCGAGAACACCGAGGCTCCTTGATTGATCGAACAAGTCATCAATACGTGGCAACGGATATTTGTTCTTTATCGTCGCTTTATTAAGTCGACGATAGTCGATGCACACCGCATGGTTCCATCCTTCTTCTTCACGAACAACACCGGCGCACCCTAAGGCGAAAAACTCGGCGAGCAAAACCTCTATCCACCAATTCTTGCAACCGAGCTTTCAACTCCTTTAATTCCGTTGGTGCCATATGATACGGAGCTATCGAAATTGGAGTGGTACCAGGTACCAATTCGATGCCAAATTCTATTTCCCGAACAGGTGGTAAACCCGGCAATTCTTCGGGGAAAACATCTGGGTATTCACAAACCACGAGCACGATTCGGGTTTCTTTTTCGATTCCTTGTCATCGAGCACGTACGCAAGGTACGCTTCGCACCCTTTTCTTACATATTTCTGGGCCACCATCGCTGATATTACCGCTGGCAACCCCTTTAAGTCCGTAGACTCAACCCGAATTATTTCATTATTCGCGCACCTCAAATCGATAATCTTGCTCTTGCAATTTACAACCGCATCGTGCATGGTCAACCAATCTAAACCAAGAATAACGTCGAACTCATCGAACGGCAAAAGCATCAAGTCCGCCGGAAAACAAGAACCTCGGAACACTAGGGGACTTTTCTTGCACACTTTGTTGACAAGCACGTAATGACCCAAGGGTTTGACACCGAATTACAAACTCGAGAGACTCAATAGGCGAGTCTTTTGGATGCTAAGGTTTCACATATATATGAATGAGTAGAACCAGGTCAATCAAAGCAATCACATTTGTATTGAAAAGAGTGAAAGTACCGTAATGACATCGGAGAGGCAGCATCCTCACGCGCGCAGATGGCATAAGTCCTTGCAGAGCACGAGCCTCAGATCGATGGTAGCATCTCTAGATCCTCCCCGACCGCCACCGACATTGCCCATATTTCTAGGTGGCCTACCTCGGCGATGGTAGCACCTGTGTTTCCACTCGACTTACATTCTGTTCATGCATCCTCGGGCAATCCTTCATAAAGTGGTCGGCCGACCCACACTTATAGCAGGAGCGATCACGAAACCAACAGCTCCCGAATGCCATTTGCCACAATGTGGACACTCCGCCTCTCTCAACGATCATTTCCACCATCGGCGATCGAAATGACTCGTGTGGTCACAGGGGTCGATCGCGTCCTCGTCTAGAAAAGCCCAAACGCCTCTAGACCGGCTTGCATCATCTCGAAATCTCTTGATGCTTGTTGAAGAGACTTTCCGAGGACCTCTTCGAATTCTCCGGTTCCCACATCAGCTTTTTGTTTCTCCTTTCTAAGCTCTTGACTTTACAAGCTCGCTCAACAAGTACTACGAACTCTCGTATCTCGAGAATGCCAACGAACATCCTTATATCATCATTCAGCCCATCCTCAAGCGTTTACATAATGGCTTGGACGAAATGCATTCTCGCGTGCATCGACTAAGCCTCACAAATTTTCGTTCGAGTCGAATCGACATAGAACCTTGCTTAAGGTCAAGGAATTCCTTCGCTTTTGGTCGATGAATCTCTCGATCGATATACTTTTTTCGAACTCGGTTTGAAAGAATTCCCAAGTCACTTGCTCTCTAGGTACCACGAAGTCGAGTACTCCACCAATAGTAGGCGGACTCACGTAGCAAGGAGATGGTACACTTTAAGCACTCATCGGGTGTACGGATAGCTCATCGAGCACCGGATAGTGTTATCCAACCAAAATTCAGCTCGCTTCGGCATCATCATCATCCGTAGCCTTAAATTCAAGTGGCCCCATGTTTTCGAATCTCGTCGATTGGGGCTTACTTGACCTTATTTGGTCAGTCACCGGAGGTATTGTAGGTCTTGGGGTTGCATTTGTCGGGAATGGAGGTTGTGGAACAGTAGTGTTAGTTCGAATGTATTGATTAAACCATTCGTTCATCACACAATAAAAGGCTTGCCTAGCCTCATCATTCGGATTGCTGGCCATAGGTTGAGAGTCCGGCGCTGTCCCCTTGCGCGAGCAGCGCCACACTCTCCACATCATCAGCTATCGCTTCGGTTGGGATCGGGATCCATTGCTATAAACAAACACAAAGTCAAATTGTCAGAAATCACCACACTATCGATTCATCATTTAATGGCATGTATAGCTAGACCCCAAACACATCACAGTAGTCCTAGAATCGACTAAACCGTGGCTCTGATACCAATAAAATTGTAACACCCCGAACCCGAGACCATCGCCGGTGTCGGACACGAGGGGTTAACAAACCAAGTTCACTTGTTTTGCCCACCAATTTGACATTTCCAGTCAGGCTGGAAAACTGCATCACTGTCGCCTTAAAAATCATATCTCGAGTTTCAAAACTCGGAAACTGGTTTTGTAAATTTTCCCTGAATTTAGACTCATGTATCCATCCATGGATTTATTTCTAGAATTTTTGGTCGGGCTAATTGGTACAGTTTATTAGTTAAAGACACCCATGTTACAGGGATCGACTGCTCTGACCTTCGCGCATTACAACTTGAATATCTCACTGTACAGAACTTTAATACTGGTTCCGTTTGTTTCTAATGAAACTAGACTCAAAATGGAATCTGTACATATAAGGCATGGCTCCTAATTCTTTTTGGATAATTTATATGAAATTTTTAAAGTTACGACAGGGGACCCAGAAACCGTTCTGGCCCTGTCTCACAATAGCTTTAATATCTCTTAACATGTAACTCCTATGACCATTTCGTTTCTTCCATATGAAAATAGACTCATCAAGGTTCATTTACATAGCTTATTCACTATTTAATACCATTCCTACAAATTTTGGTGATTTTCACATTCACGTCACTGCAGCTGGCAGCATCTGTTTTTAAGGTAGGTCTTACCTATTTGGTAGTCTCCATGAACCAACTAGTCTTGCCATACATAGGTTCATATATGATCATTTTAACCATGCCAATGGCTGATCATGTGACCAACATTCCCATTTCCAATCCATGGTCACATCATGACACCAAATATATACATATACAAACCGCAAATAGTCTAAGTCGATACTTCACTTTTACGAGCCATTTTCGCATGGCCGTATGTAAATACATCACAACATATTTAACCAACAAGGGTAGTCCTATACATGCCATTTCAAAGTTCAACCAAAATTTATACCAAAATAGAGACGTTGATAGTGTGGATGACTTCAACTTTATTGATCCCGAATCCGATTGCTATCGGCGAAATCTATAAAACAGAGAGCCAAAGTAACAGGGTAAGCATTTTTATGCTTAGTAAGTCTCAAGGAATATAATCAACTCTAATTACAGCAATGCATTCACATAGCCAAATGCGTCATTTCATTAATACACATTCTTACTTCACACTTCATCATTATATACTTTCACAAAGTATCAATCAATTCAATAACTGAAATTCATTAGTCGATTGAGCTTAACGTTGCTCAAACATGTCGACTTTCCAATGCACATATAAACGCATACCTTATTCTTTGGGCTTCTCGAGTGTACTAATTGAATTTATTACAGCAACCAACACTCACCTCCAGCCCAAGATTCTTCGGAATATAACCGGATATAAGCATGTGCACAAATGCCTTCGGGTCTTAGCCCGGATAGAATGACTCGCACGAATGCCTTCGGGTCTTAGCCCGGATATAGCCGCTAGCACAATTGCCTTCGGGTCTTAACCCGGATATAATTTCCAGTATAATTGTCTTTGGGGCTTAGCCCGGATATCATTCAATTTCTCATGCACACATACATCAATAATCATTGGACATACATATTTCATTTTCGTTACTAAGGCTCAAACACAATTATAATCATTAGCATAATCGCCTTCGGGACTTAGCCCGGGTAGAATTCGAATACTCATACACACATAAATCAATAATCAATACATCCATATTTCATTCCACATAATTCAATTAAGGTCACTTCTTGAGGACTTACCTCGGATGTTGTCGAACGGCTTTTACGGCTATTCGATCACTTTTTCCTTCCCCTTGTCCAATTGTGGCCCTCTTAGCTCTTGAGCTAATTCAAACAAATTCAATCTATTAAAACCTCATTGTGCTAGCTTATGGCGAATATGACAAGGAGTTTAAATGGTCATATGGCCACTCTTTAGCTTGAATACACAATGGTCATGCACATTTTATACTACATCAAGCAATTCAATACAATTTATTCGAGCATCAAGGAAAAGCTAAGGCCTTCAATAGGCTACCCAAGGCGAATATTCATGTACATGTTGAGGCCAATTATGCACTTAATACCTCACAAAAACAGCATGCATTTTACTAGTTAATGCTTTGCATATTGTTGCTCAAAACTTATAATATAGCATCAAGCACTCATATGTGTGCTAGGCGAATGTGCTTGCAATTTCACATTCATTCTTCAACATCTTCTTCTTTAAACAAACATATTCATCAGTTAGTTCATAACCAAACATCATGTGCAAACATATATATACATATATGAGCATGGCGAATTTCAAGGTGTCCATAGCCATCCAAAACACAAATTTTAACTAACATGCAAGAAGCATGAACCATGCTTATGAATGCATCATGGCGAATATGACAATCATGCTCCTTTTCAACTTCAATCATGATTAAACAAAAGAAAACTCAAAATCTTACTCAAGAGTAGACAATCCATCATTGCATGCATCATCATCAAGCTTTACACTTAGCATGCAATGGCTTTATCACCATAACAACTTTGGCCAAATACCATTTCCATGGCATAACAAGGATTTGAGCCATGGCTAACATGCACATCAAGTTAGCAACCAAAACATGCATGAAACTCCTAACACAACCTCATACATACCTTAATCTTGATGCAAACTTAGCCAAATCTCCTTCTAGATCTCTTCCAACCCAAGCATGAAGCAAAAGTCCTCCCCTTTTCCTTAGTATTTTCGGCCAAGAAGTGAAAATGGATGAACACAACAAAAATTTTTTCTTCCTTCTTTGTCAACTCACGGCAAGGGGCATCCAAGCTCATCTTTCTCTTTTTTTTTTTTCATTTTTTATGCTTATTTTATTATAATACTTCCTACATGACTCACTAGCCAAACATGTTGGAAACATGTTTTCCTTGCCCATCATGCCCACCTTGGCGGCCATTATAGTCAAATTTGGGAATTTGACATGCAAGGACAACATTTTCCTAGTGTGCATCAATAGGCCTCTTCAACATTTGCCTATCTCATTTCTAAGTTTTCTCACACAAGTCCTTTCTAGTGAAATTCACCTTTATAACACTAAATCAATCATCATAAAATGTCATACATGAGCACGCACATATTATAGGTATCAAAATAAATTTTTAGTTATTTTTATGCTTCGGTTTTGTGGTCCCGAAACCACATTCCGACTAGGGTCAATTTTGGGCTGTCACATGAGTCATCAAATATTTGAGACTTTTGTGATCCGAATACACATGGCACTTCTCACCAAATAAGTAATGCCGCCAAATCTTTAAGGCGAATACGATGGCAGCAAATTTGAGATCATGGGTCGGATAATTTTTCTCATGTGGCTTTAATTGCCTCGACGCATAGGCCACAACTCGACCTTCTTGCATCAATACACAACCTAACCCAAGTAGGGAGGCGTCACTATAGATGAGAAACTCTTTGCCAGATTCGGGTTTCTTTTCTGACTCCTTGTCATCGAGCACATACGCAAGGTACGCTTCGCACCCTTTTCTTACATATTTCGGGCCAACATTGCTGAAATTACGGTGGCAACCCTTTAAGTCCGTAGACTCAACCCGAATTATCTCGTATATCGCGCACCTCGGATCGATAGTCTTGCTTTTGCAATTTACAACCGCATCGTGCATGGTCAACCAATCCAAACCAAGAATAACGTCGAATTCGCCGAACGGCAAAAGCATCAAGTCCGCCGGAAAATAAGAACCTCGAAATACTAGGGACTTTTCTTACACTTTGTTGACAAGCACGTAATGACCCAAGGGTTTGACACCGAATTACAAACTCGAGAGACTCAATAGGCAAAGTCTTCTATGGATGCTAAGGTTTCACATATATAAGAATGAGTAGAACTAGGGTCAATCAAAGCAATCACATTAGTATCGAAAAGAGTGAAAGTACCGGTAATGACATCCGGTGAGGCAAGCATCCTCGCGTCTTGGCAGATGGCATAAGTCCTAGCAGAGCACGAGCCTCGGGTCTTGTTGTAGCATCTCTCGACCCTCTCGACCGCCACTAGCATTGGCCGATTTCGGATGGCCTACTTGAGCAAATGGTAGCACCCGGTTTCCACTCGACTTACATTTTGTTCAAGCAACCTCGGGCAATCCTTGATAAAGTGGTCGGCCGATCCACACTTATAGCAGGAGTGATCACGGAACCTACAGCTCCCCGAATGCCATTTGCCACAATGCTGACACTCCATTCGGTTTCGACGATCATTCCCAACACCGGAGACCGAAGTGCCTCGTATACCCATAGGGGGTCGATCACGATCTCGTCTAAAAGGCCCGAAGCGCCTCTAGACCGGCTCACATCTTCTCGAAATCTCTTCGATGCCTGTTGAAGAGACTTTCCGAGGACCTTTTCGAAATTCTCCGGTTCCCACATCAACTTTTGATTCTCCTTTCTAAGCTCTTGGCTTTACAAGCTCGCTCAACAAGTACTACGAACTCTCGATTTCGAGAATGCCAACAAACATCCTTATATCATCATTCAGCCCATCCTCAAGCGTTTACACATAATAGCTTCGGACGAAACACATTCCCGAGCGTATCAACCGAGTCTAACAAATTTTCGCTCGAGTCGTGAACGGACATAGAGCCTTGCTTAAGATCAAGAAATTCCTTTCGTTTTGGTCGATGAATCTCGATCGATATACTTCTTTCGAACTCGGTTTGGAAAACTCCCAAGTTACTTGCTCCCTAGGCACAACCGAAGTCGAGTACTCCACCAATAGTAGGCGGAATCGCGTAGCAAGGAGATAGTACACTTTAAGCACTCATCGGTGTACAAGATAGCTCATCGAGCACCGGATAGTGTTGTCCAACCAAAATTCAGCTTGCTCGGCATCGTCGTCATCCGTAGCTTTAAATTCAGTGGCCCCATGTTTTGAATCACGTCGATTGGGGCTTACTTGACCTTATTTGGTCGATTCATTGGAGGTATTGTAGGTGCGGGGTTTAGTTTGTCGGGAATGGAGGTTGTGGAACAGTAGTGTTAGTTCGAATGTATTGGTTAAACCAATCATTCATCACACTATAAAAGGCTTGCCTAGCCTCATCATTCGGATTGTTGGCCATAGGTTGAGAGTCCGCGGTGCTGTCCCTTCTTGCGCGGAGCAAAGCGCCACACTCTCCACATCATCGATTATTGCTCGGTTGGGATCGGGATCCATTGCTATAAACAAACACAAAGTCAAATTGTCAGAAATCACCACACTATCAATTCATCATTTAATGGCATGTATAGCTAGACCCCAAACATATCACGGTAGTCCTAGAATCGACTAAACCGTAGCTCTGATACCAATAAAATTGTAACACCCCGAACCCAAGACCATCGCCGGTGTCGGATGCGAGGGGTTAACGAGCTAAATCCTCTTAAAGCACCGACCAATTTGCCATTTCCAGACAGGCTGGAAAACTGCGTCACTGTCGCCTTAAAAATTATATCTCGAGTTTCAAAACTCAGAAACTGGTTCCGTAAATTTTCCCTGAATTTAGACTCATATATCCTTCTATGGATTTATTTCTAGAATTTTTGGTCGGGCCAATTGGTACAGTTTATTAGTTAAAGTCACCCATATTACAGGGATCGACTGCTCTGACCTTTGGGTGTTTCAAATTGAATATCTCTCCGTACAGGGCTTTAATACTGGTGCCGTTTCTTTCTAATGAAACTAGACTCAAAATGGAATCTGCACATATAAGGAATGACTACTAATTCTTTCTGGATGATTTATAGTAAATTTTTAAAGTCGCGACAGGGGACCCAGAAACCGTTCTGGCCCTGTCTCACAATAACTTTAATAACTCTTAACATGTAACTTCTATGACCGTTTCGTTTCTTCCATATGAAAGTAGACTCATCAAGGTTCAATTACATAACTTATTCACTATTTAATACCATTCCTACAAATTTTGGTGATTTTTCAAAACCACACCACTGCTGCTGCCAGCATCTGTTTTCAAGGTATCCTTTACTAATTTCATGATTTCCACGATTCAATTGGCCCTTATTGCATACATAGCACAAAGTGTGATCATGATTAACCATTCCAATGGCTAATCTTTTCAAAACAATTCCATACCCCTTAATGATCATCATACAAACGATTATAGAATCATACTAAAAACGTATATAAGCCATTTTCGCATGGCTAACTAAGCTTACACAAAACCGAAAGGTACATGACTTCAACAATAGGGTAGTCCTATACATGCCATTTCAAAGTTCAACCAAAATTATACCAAAATGGAGGCTTTGATAGTGTAGATGACTTCGACTTTAATGATCCCAAATCCGATCGCTAACGAGCAAAATCTATAAAACAGAGAAACAAAGGAACGGAGTAAGCAATTTATGCTTAGTAAGTTTCGAGCCATAATTTACACACAACCAAAGCATAGCATTCAAGTAGCTAAACAATAATTCATATGCACAATTTCTCAATGACATGCTTACTTCACAATCCCAACTCTTATATTCATACACAAATAACGGCTTAGTTAAGGCCGATAACTCGTTTATCATTGGAGCAAATATTCATACGCACTTACTCCTAGTGTGCAAAGCACACACAACACATACCTTGTTGTTGGGAATTTCACAAGTGCATTAACTGAAAATTTTCCAGCAAGCTTATAATTTTCAAATCACATACCTTCGGAGTTTAACCGGATATAGCTACTCGTTCAAACGCCTTTGGGACATAGCCCGGTTATGGTAACCCGCACAAATGCCTTCGGGACTTAACCCGGATATCACAACTCGCACAATTGCCTTCGGGCTTAGCCCGGATATCATGGCTCGCACCATTGCCTTCGGGCTTAGCCCGGATATCACAACTCGCACAATTGCCTTCGGGCTTAGCCCGGATATCACAATTCGCACATTCATACACATCTTTGTTTCAATTTCATAACAAACTTTTATGCACTATTTACTTAATCAAGAATATCATTTCGGCTCAATGGCCACATACAAGGGCACAATTTCCATTGCTTATTACTTTGTTCAATTGAATCAAAGTCTAAGTTTCGATACTTGAAAACTTACCTTGGAGATTATCGAGCGCTTCCAACGGCTATTCAATCACCTTTTCTTTTCCTTTATTGGAGCTAGTTCCCCTTTGCTCTTGAGCTTAATGTTAACAAATAAATTGATTTAATCGTTTTGAATATCAAAAGGGGAATCCAAGGTACTTAGCCCTTATAAGGCCGCACACACTTACATCCACATACTTAAGCTCAATAATTATAACACAGCGTCAAGCACTCATATGGCCGATTATACTTAGTCATACTTGCACAAATCAACAATAAATTTCGAGATTTTCACACCATATAAGTACTAGGCCGAATATACATGCAAGTTTCACAAACATTCTTCAACCATTTCTTCTTTAAACAAACATATTTATCATTTACTTCATAACCAAATCATCATGTGCAAACACATATACACATATAGGTGCAAGGTCAATTTCAAGGTGTTCATAACCATCCAAAACACAAATTTTAACTAACATGCAAGAAACATAAACCATGCTCATGAGCATGCCATGGCCGAATACCTCACACACCATACTCCTTTTAAATTTTTGGTCATGGTTAAACAAAGGACTCAATGCCCTACTCAAGAATACTAAAAAGAAATTTCAAGAGTAGTCAATCCATCATTGCATGCATCATCATCAAGCTTCACATTTAGCATGCAATGGCTTTATCACAATATCAACTTTGACCAAATACCATTTCCATGGCATAACAAGGATTTGAACCATGGCTAACATGAACATCAAGTTGGCAACTAAAACATGCATGAATCTCATGACACAACCTCATACATACCTTAATCTTGATGCAAGTTTAGCCAAATCTCCTTCTAGATCTCTTCTAAACAAAGAAAATGAAGCAAAAATCTCTTCTTCCTCTTAGTATTTTCGGCCAAAAGGAGAGAACAAGGATGAACAAAATTTTTTGTTTTCTTTCTTAGTTGCACGGCAATGGGGGAATGCTACACTCTCACACACATTTTTTTTTGTTTCTCTTCCCACATCTAATTATTAATCATTTCTTTCATGCTCCATTAACAAAACATGTTTCAACATGTTTTCTTTGCCCATAAACCATGTCATGGCCGCCACCACCTATAAAAGGGGAATTTGACATGCAAGTCCATTGTTTTGCATGCATGCTTTAATTAGTCATCACACATTTCCTATCGTACTTTCAAAGTTCACTACTAAGTCCTTTCTAGTGGAATTCACCTTTATAACACTAAATCAATCATCAAAATGTCACACATGAGCACACATATTATAGGCATCAAAATAAATTTTAAATTATTTTTATGCCTCGGTTTTGTGGTCCCGAAACCACATTCCGACTAGGGTCAATTTTGGGCTGTCACAACTCTCCCCACTTAAGAAATTTTCGTCCCGAAAATCTTACCGTAAATAGGGTTGGGTATCGCTCTTTCATAGAGTTCTCGGTTTCCCAAGTAGCTTCTTCTATCCCGTGTTTGAGCCATAACACTTTCACTAGCGGAACCCGCTTGTTTCGTAACTCTTTCACTTCACGTGATAGGATACGAATCGATTCTTCCTCATAACTCATATTGGCTTGAATTTCAACCTCGATGGACTAATCACGTGCGATGGATCAGATCTATAGCGTCAAGCATCGAAACATGAAAGACATCGTGAATCTTTACGAGTTCGGGGCAAAATCAAACGATATGCAATCTGGACCGACTCGCTTCGGATATCTCATATGGCCCAATGAACCTCGGGCTCAACTTGCCCTTACGGCCGAATCTGAGTATCTTTTTCCAAGGCGAAACCTTGAGAAACACTTTATCCCCCACCTGATGCTCGATGTCTTTACGCTTCAGATCCGCGTACGACTTCTGACGGTCGGAGGCTATCTTCAGACTTTCACGGATTACTTTCACTTTCTGTTCAGCATCTCTAATCAAATCCACCCCAAAAATTTTGCTTTCACCGAGCTCAATCCAAAACAATGGTGTACGGCATTTACGACCGTACAAAGCCTCGTAGGGTGCCATCTTAATACTTGATTGAAAGCTGTTGTTGTGTTTAATTCAATCAAAGGCAAATACCGTTCCCATGAACCACTGAACTCGAGGATGCAACATCTCAACATATCCTCAAGTATCTAAATTATCCGCTCGGATTGACCATCGGTTTGGGGGTGAAAGGCAGTGCTGAAATGTAACTTGGTACCCAAAGCTTCTTGCAACTTTTTCCAAAATTGCGAGGTAAATCTCGGATTTCTATCCGACACGATGGAAATTGGCACTCCGTGTAATCTCACAATCTGAGAAACGTATAGTTCGGCTAGTTTGTCCATTGAAAAATCCGTACGTACGGGGACAAAGTGAGCTGACTTAGTCAATCTATCTACCACGACCCAAACCGCATCCTTCTTACTCGCTGACAATGGCAGTCCAGATACAAAGTCCATTGTGACTCGATCCCATTTCCACTCGGGTATCGTGATCGGCTGAAGTAATCCTGAAGGCACTTGATGTTCCGCTTTCACTTGTTGACATATTAAACATCTCAAACAAAGTCGAGATGTCTCGCTTCATACCATGCCACCAAAACCGACGTTTCAAATCGTTGTACATCTTCGTACTCCGGGTGGATCGCCATTCGGCTACAATGGGCTTCGTTCAAGATATCGAAATAAGTTCAATTCTTTGGAACACACGAATACTCCTGAACCTCAAACAATCGTCATCATCAATCTGAAACTCCGAGTCCTTGTTCGGAACACACTCGGCCCGTTTTGCAACCAACTCATTGTCGACTTTCCGAGCTTCTGGAATTTGATGTATCAACAATGGTTTGGCTTTCAATTCAGCTACTAATACACTATCGGATCGAACGGACAAGTGCACGTTCATCGCTCGTAAAGCGAATTATGATTTACGACTCAAGGCATCCGCAACCACATTTGCCTTTCCCGGGTGATAGTCAATGACCAGCTCATAATCCTTTAACAGCTCGAGCCAACGTCTTTGCCGCAGATTTAAGTCTCTTTGGGTCATCAAATATTTGAGACTTTTGTGATCCGAATACACATGGCACTTCTCACCAAATAAGTAATGTCGCCAAATCTTTAAGGCGAATACGATGGCAGCAAATTCGAGATCATGGGTCGGATAATTTTTCTCATGTGGCTTTAATTGCCTCGACGCATAGGCCACAACTCGACCTTCTTGCATCAATACACAACCTAACCCAAGTAGGGAGGCGCCACTATAGATGAGAAACTCTTTGCCAAATTCGGGTTTCTTTTCTGACTCCTTGTCATCGAGCACATACGCAAGGTACGCTTCGCACCCTTTTCTTACATATTTCTGGGCCAACATTGCTGAAATTACAGCTGGCAACCCCTTTAAGTCCGTAGACTCAACCCGAATTATCTCGTTATTCGCGTACCTCAGATCGATAGTCTTGCTTTTGCAATTTACAACCGCATCGTGCATGGTCAACCAATCCAAACCAAGAATAACGTCGAATTCGTCGAACGGCAAAAGCATCAAGTCCGCCGGAAAACAAGAACCTCGAAATACTAGGGGACTTTTCTTACACACTTTGTTGACAAGCACGTAATGACCCAAGGGGTTTGACACCCGAATTACAAACTCAGTAGACTCAATAGGCAAAGTCTTACTGGATGCTAAGGTTTCGCATATATAAGAATGAGTAGAACCAGGGTCAATCAAAGCAATCACATTAGTATCGAAAAGAGTGAAAGTACGGTAATGACATCGGTGAGGCAACATCCTCGCGTGCGCGTATGGCATAAGTCCTAGCAGGAGCACGAGCCTCGGGTCTTGTTGTAGCATCTCTCGACCCTCTCTGACCGCCACTAGCATTGCCCGTATTTCTGGATGGCCTACTTCGAGCAGTGGTAGCACCCGGGTTTCCACTCTGACTTACATTTTGTTCAAGCAACCTCGGGCAATCCTTGATAAAGTGGTCGGCCGATCCACACTTATAGCAGGAGTGATCACGGAACCTACAGCTCCCCGAATGCCATTTGCCACAATGCTGACACTCCATTCGGTTTCGACGATCATTCCCAACACCGGAGACCGAAGTGCCTCGTATACCCACAGGGGGTCGATCACGATCTCGTCTAAAAGGCTGAAGCGCCTCTAGACCGGCTCACATCTTCTCGAAATCTCTTCGATGCTGTTGAAGAGACTTTCCGAGGACCTTTTCAAATTCTCCGGTTCCCACATCAACTTTTTGATTCTCCTTTCTAAGCTCTTGGCTTTACAAGCTCGCTCAACAAGTACTACGAACTCTCGTATTTCGAGAATGCCAACAAACATCCTTATATCATCATTCAGCCCATCCTCAAGCGTTTACATAATAGCTTCGGACGAAACACATTCCCGAGCGTATCAACCGAGTCTAACAAATTTTCGCCAGAGTCGTGAACGGACATAGAGCCTTGCTTAAGATCAAGAAATTCCTTTCGTTTTGGTCGATGAATCTCGATCGATATACTTCTTTCGAACTCGGTTTGGAAAAACTCCCAAGTTACTTGCTCCCTAGGCACAACCGAAGTCGAGTACTCCACCAATAGTAGGCGGAATCGCGTAGCAAGGAGATAGTACACTTTAAGCACTCATCGGTGTACAAGATAGCTCATCGAGCACCGGATAGTGTTGTCCAACCAAAATTCAGCTTGCTCGGCATCGTCGTCATCCGTAGCTTTAAATTCAGTGGCCCCATGTTTTCGAATCCTGTCGACTGGGGGCTTACTTGACCTTATTTGGTCAGTTACTGGAGGTATTGTAGGTGCGGGGGTTGCGTTTGTCGGGAATGGAGGTTGTGGAACAGCCGTGTTAGTTCGAATGTATTGGTTAAACCAATCATTCATCACACTATAAAAGGCTTGCCTAGCCTCATCATTCGGATTGCTGGCCATAGGTTGAGAGTCCGCCGGCGCTGTCCCTTGCGCGGGAGCAGGAACCACACTCTCCACATCATCAGCTATTGCTCGGTTGGGATCGGGATCCATTGCTATAAACAAACACAAAGTCAAATTGTCAGAAATCACCACACTATCAATTCATCATTTAATGGCATGTATAGCTAGACCCCAAACATATCACGGTAGTCCTAGAATCGACTAAACCGTAGCTCTGATACCAATAAAATTGTAACACCCCGAACCCGAGACCATCGCCGGTGTCGGACGCGAGGGGTTAACGAGCTAAATCCTCCTAAAGCACCGACCAATTTGGCATTTCCAGACAGGCTGGAAAACTGCGTCACTGTCGCCTTAAAAATCATATCTCGAGTTTCAAAACTCGGAAACTGGTTCCATAAATTTTCCCTGAATTTAGACTCATATATCCTTCCATGGATTTATTTCTAGAATTTTTGGTCGGGCCAATTGGTACAGTTTATTAGTTAAAGTCACCCATATTACAGGGATCGACTGCTCTGACCTTCGCGCGTTACAAATTGAATATCTCCCTTTACAGGGATTTAATACTGGTACCGTTTGTTTCTAATGAAACTAGACTCAAAATGGAATCTGCACATATAAGGCATGACTTCTAATTCTTTCTGGATGATTTATAGTAAATTTTTAAAGTCTAGACAGGGGACCCAGAAACCGTTCTGGCCCTGTCTCACAATAACTTTAATAACTCTTAACATGTAACTTCTATGACCATTTCGTTTCTTCCATATGAAAGTAGACTCATCAAGGTTAAATTACATAACTTATTCACTATTTAATACCATTCCTACAAATTTTGGTGATTTTTCAAAACCACACCACTGCTGCTGCCAGCATCTGTTTTCAAGGTAACCTTTACTAATTTCATGATTTCCACGATTCAATTGGCCCTTATTGCATACATAGCACAAAATGTGATCATGATTAACCATTCCAATGGCTAATCTTTTCAAAACAATTCCATACCCCATAATGATCATCATACAAACGATTATAGAATCATACTAAAAACGTATATAAGCCATTTTCGCATGGCTAACCAAGCTTACACAAAACCGAAAGGTACATGACTTCAACAATAGGGTAGTCCAATACATGCCATTTCAAAGTTCAACCAAAATTATACCAAAATAGAGGCTTTGATAGTGTAGATGACTTCGACTTTAATGATCCCGAATCCGATCGCCAACGAGCAAAATCTATAAAACAGAGAAACAAAGGAACGGAGTAAGCAATTTATGCTTAGTAAGTTTCGAGCCATAATTTAAACACAACCAAAGCATAGCATTCAAGTAGCTAAACAATAATTCATATGCACAATTTCTCAATGACATGCTTACTTCACAATCCCAACTCTTATATTCATACACAAATAACGGCTTAGTTAAGGCCGATAACTCGTTTATCATTGGAGCAAATATTCATACGCACTTACTCCTAGTGTGCAAAGCACACACAACACATACCTTGTTGTTGGGAATTTCACAAGTGCATTAACTGAAAATTTTCCAGCAAGCTTATAATTTTCAAATCACATACCTTCGGAGTTTAACCGGATATAGCTACTCGTTCAAACGCCTTCGGGACATAGCCCGGTTATGGTAACCCGCACAAATGCCTTCGGGACTTAACCCGGATATCACAACTCGCACAATTGCCTTCGGGCTTAGCCCGGATATCATAGCTCGCACCATTGCCTTCGGGCTTAGCCCGGATATCACAACTCGCACAATTGCCTTCGGGCTTAGCCCGGATATCACAATTCGCACATTCATACACATCTTTGTTTCAATTTCATAACAAACTTTTATGCACAATTTACTTAATCAAGAATATCATTTCGCTCAATGGCCACATACAAGGGCACAATTTCCATTGCTTATTACTTTGTTCAATTGAATCAAAGTCTAAGTTTCGATACTTGAAAACTTACCTTGAGATTATCGAGCGCTTCCAACGGCTATTCAATCCCTTTTCTTTTCCTTTATTGGAGCTAGTTCCCTTTGCTCTTGAGCTTAATGTTAACAAATAAATTGATTTAATCGTTTTGAATATCAAAGGGAATCCAAGGTACTTAGCCCTTATAAGGCCGCATACACTTACATCCACATACTTAAGCTCAATAATTATAACATAGCATCAAGCACTCATATGGCCGATTATACTTAGTCATACTTGCACAAATCAACAATAAATTTGAGATTTTCACACCATATAAGTACTAGGCGAATATACATGCAAGTTTCACAAACATTCTTCAACCATTTCTTCTTTAAACAAACATATTTATCATTTACTTCATAACCAAATCATCATGTGCAAACACATATACACATATAGGTGCAAGGTCAATTTCAAGGTGTTCATAACCATCCAAAACACAAATTTTAACTAACATGCAAGAAACATAAACCATGCTCATGAGCATGAGCATGCCATGTTGAATACCTCACACACCATACTCCTTTTAAATTTTTGGTCATGGTTAAACAAAGGACTCAATGCCCTACTCAAGAATACTAAAAAGAAATTTCAAGAGTAGTCAATCCATCATTGCATGCATCATCATCAAGCTTCACATTTAGCATGCAATGGCTTTATCACAATATCAACTTTGACCAAATACCACTTCCATGGCATAACAAGGATTTGAACCATGGCTAACATGAACATCAAGTTGGCAACTAAAACATGCATGAATCTCATGACACAACCTCATACATACCTTAATCTTGATGCAAGTTTAGCCTAATCTCCTCTAGATCTCTTCTAAACAAAGAAAATGAAGCAAAATCTCTTCTTCCTCTTAGTATTTTCGGCCAAAAGGAGAGAACAAGGATGAACAAATTTTTTTTGTTTTCTTTCTTAGTTGCATGGCAATGGGGGGGGGGGGATGCTACACTCTCACACACATTTTTCTTTTGTTTCTCTTCCCACATCTAATTATTAATCATTTCTTTCATGCTCCATTAACAAAACATGTTTCAACATGTTTTCTTTGCCCATAAACCATGTCATGGCCGCCACCACCTATAAAGGGGAATTTGACATGCAAGTCCATTGTTTTGCATGCATGCTTTAATTAGTCATCACACATTTCCCTATCGTACTTTCAAAGTTCACTACTAAGTCCTTTCTAGTGGAATTCACCTTTATAACACTAAATCAATCATCAAAAATGTCACACATGAGCACACACATATTATAGGCATCAAAATAAATTTTAAATTATTTTATGCCTCGGTTTTATGGTCCCGAAACCACATTCCGACTAGGGTCAATTTTGGGCTGTCACACATTTTATTTATATTTGGGATTGAGCTTGGTAAGTCTTGAACCTATGTGGTGATTACACTTGAAGATAAATGCATCCAATGTTATATGATGTAATGTATGAAATATCAAAGTAGGGCTTGGTATGAGATTAAACCGAAATGCCTAAGGAATTATAGCACAGTTTGGGTGTGGATGGAGGATTTTAATCCCACATTATTTATTTTCTCTTATGATATATTATTACTGAACGGCAATGTAATGCTTATGACTTACTGAGTTATATACTCACTCGGTGTTTGCTTGTCACCTACTTTAGGTTTCTTGGACTCGTCTTTTTGCGTGCTCGGGGATTGTCACGAAGTCATCACACCGGCTAGCAACTTTTGGTATCTTCTGTTTAGTCGGTCTAGGAGAACATTTCGGCATGTATAGGCTAATATGTTTTGTTGAAATTTGGTATGTAAACTTTTAGCCATGCGAAAATGGCATAAATGTTCGGTTGGATTTGGTTCTATAATGTTAGGTCGCAAGTCTTGGTAATTCGATTTTTATGCCATATGTTATGGTTGATTATTTTTGGTGTTAAAATTCATGATATGGCAATAGTGTAGTAGGGAGATATTTGACAATGATTAGCCTTTGGTATGGCTAGTCATGATCATAATTTGTGATATGTATGATGAATTACTAGTTAGATCAAGGAGAAATCACGAAATAGGCATAGTTGCTTTAGTAACAGATGCTGGCAGCAGCAGTGACGTGAGATTGAAAAATCACTAAAAATAGTGGGAATTGAATTAAATAATGAATAAATTATGTAATCGAAGCTCGATGAGTCTATTTTCATATAGAAGAAACGAAGAGACCATGTGAGCCGTATGTTAAGAGATATTTAAGTTTTCGTGAGACAGGGCCAGAACGGTTACTGGAGTCCCTGTCCTGACTTTGGAAATTCATTGTGAATGGACCAGAGATAATTAGAAGCCATGCCATATATGTACAGATTCCTTTTCGAGTCTAGTTTCTGTAGAAACAAACGACATCAGTATTGAGCCCTGTACAGGGAGATATCCAAGTCGTAATGCGCAAAGGTCAGTGTAGTCGATCCCTGTAACATGGGGGACTTTAACTAATAAACTGTACTAATTGGCCAGACCAAAAAATTCTAGAAAAAAATTTGTAGATGCATATATGAGTCTAGTTTCAGGAAAAATTTACGGAAATGGATTTCGAGTTTCAGAACTCAAGATATGATTTTTAATGCGACTCGTATGCAGATTGGCAGCTTGTCTGGGAAATTTCTAATAAGTGGTTTGAAGCCTGTTAACACCTCGTGTTCGACTCCGGCGACGGTCTCGGGTTCGGGTGTTACAAACTAATTGTCGACGGTGATGGGTTTTTGGTGGTTGAACAGTGGAAGAATTACACTCCTACTGGGACTCTACTAAAGAATTTGATTTCAGATTAACTATTCCAAAAATAATATTATTTTAATATATTTAATATTAAGTTTAATTTAATACTTATCTTAATAGAATTTTATTAATTTAATATTAAAGTGGTTATCTTAATATTAAATTTAATTTAATGTTTATCTTGTAGATAAATATTCTATTAATAAAATAAAATTTAATATTAAATTTAATCTAATATTTATCTAGATAAATATTATATTAATTTAATATTAAAGTGATTAAGTTTAATCATAGTTGAACTCTCTAAACTCTCCTTATATGAAGAGAGCCTTGGGTCATTATTTACATCTACTTGAATTTAAGAGAAAGTTGTAGAGAGAAAATTTTCTAAAGAAATTATTTCAAAAATATTTCTAGAGATATTTTTCTTATTTATAACTTGCCAAAAGTTTAGAGAAATTGCGAAACTACCCCACTGGTAATTTTTATGAAAAATTTTCTAATTTGAAGCGAGCACACACTCCACAAATGTGAGTTGGAGGATAACGGAGAAGACTACTTGGTCGAAGAGCTCATCCTAGATGAATCGAAAAGGTACAACTTTGATTAAGTGTTTATTACTTTAGATATCACAACAAAGTTCTTGTTTTTAATGTGATGCCCCAAAAATTTGAACCTTTACTTATTAAATTATGTTATTAAGAGTATGTTTGCTTCAATGGTTTAGAGCCACAAATTGTGTGTTGGAGATCAGGGGTTCAAGTGTAACAGCTTGAAATAGGGCCTAGTCGGAACAGTGGTTACGACACCACAAATTCGAGGTAGAAATATTAATTTTATGATTATTTTAGAGTCCATGATATGTTTGAGTGATTGTGTGCAAATTTTGTTCAGTAATTTTATCGATAAAGTGCCCAATTTATTATTAGGATTAAATTGCGTTAATTGCAAAATATGAGTTCTAAAATATAAGTACTTGTTTGAAATGGGGATTTAAACTAGAAGTATTTAAATGGCAAATAGATCATCATATTTTGCTATGGACAAAGTTAGACATGGAAGGGTAAAATTGAAGGTTTAGTAAAAAGGGGCATTTTGGTCATTTGGGTGTTTTAAGGCATAAAAGACAAAATTTAAAATCCAAAAATCTGCTCGTTCTATTCCCGATGCTGCCGAAATTCTCAAGAAGCCATGGTTAGGGTTTCAAGCTTTTCAAAGATCAATTGTAAGTGCATTTGAGCCATGTTTTTAATGTTCATCATATTTTTGAAATTCCAGTAACTCAGTTTAGCTATTCCTACCATTATTTTGAGTTAGAGTTTGATTTTAAAAATTGACCCATGTTGAATAATTGTGTATTTTGATGAATTATGGTAGATTATGCATGTCTATGATTAGAGAAACGAGTTTTATTAGATGATTTTTTATGAAATCGTATAAAAGGGGTTAAATTGTAAAAGCTATAATTGGGTCATAAGTGTATGAATTAGTGAGAATTTGAAGTTTACATAGAAGAGAAAAATGTTTAGCATGTCATGAAACATAAGAAAATTTAATAAAATTTATTTTACAAGCTTAGAGGTAACAGTGTAATTTTTGAAAAGTTAGGGGGCAAAATTGTAAATTTTTCAAAATTTGATATGTGAATTGAATTGATTAGTGTGTTGATAAAAGGTGTTAAATGAGTGCTATTTGACATGTTAGATCAAGAAAACATGAAATTTAGACTAGGATGTGGAAGAACGAAGTTGTGGGCTAAGTCAGGAAAATTAGCCATTTCGGCATTCGAGGTAAGTTGGTGTAAAAATAATAATGTAATAACATTGTAATTTATATTTGAAAGTTAAATTAGTGAATTAATTGAATTATGTTGAATTAAATGTTTAATATGCCAAGTTTATAAATCGATTTAAAAATGTCTATGGTACAAGAAAGTGCATTGAAATATTGTATTTAAATGTGGTTTCTATGATTATGCATATTATGAAAAAAATTGTGAATTATTGTTGTTACGAGACAAGTGATTAAGTGAATGTTGAATAAGTGTTAATTAGTGAAACCGAAACAAATACGGATTGAACCTTAGGAATCTATCGGCTACATCTCAGTGGTAGTTTCGGCTACAATACAGTGGTAGCTTTGGCTACAATATAGTGGTAGCTTCGGCTACATCTCAGCGGTAGCTTTGGCTACAATATAGTGATAGCTTCGGCTACATCTCAGTGGTAACTTTGGCTACAATACAGAGGTAGCTTCGGCTACGTTACAGTGATAGCTTCGGCTATATTACAGTGTGGCACTTTGTGCCTTATTCGTGTATCCTTTAGTATTCCATAGGGTTCAACGGGTATTGAATTGATATAATGAAAAGTGATTAAATGTGAAGATGTTTTAATCATGTGATAATAATGTGCAAGTGAACATTGTGTTTGAGGCATTTATATGTGTAAGTGTGAATATGAATCTTGTGAATAAGTGCAGGTATATATGTGTAAACTATGAGCAATAAGCTCATTTTATGATTGTACTTTGGTAAGGTTGATAAGGGGTAAGTGTTACCATTAATGCAACTATAAAGAAAGCATGAAATAGTGAATTTTAAAAGTAAAGCAGATTTGGACAGTACCAGTCATGTACATTTGAAAAATCACCAAAAATGGTAGGAATTGAATTAATAATTTCATGAGATATGAAATTAAAAGTCATTGAGTCTATTTTCATAGAAATAAAACGGTGTGAGCAAATGGATTATACTTTATGAGATATTTAAATTATTGTGAGACTGATTTAGAATGATTACGTGATCTCCTGTTCTGACTTGGACAAATCATTATAAATTGTATAAAAATGATTATGGTGCGTGGTTTATATACTTAGAATCCATATTGAGTCTAATTTATATTGGAATAAACATTATTTGAATTCTGTATAATGAAATATCTTAGTTTTTGTGAAGAGATGTCAGAACCGTCAAATAGTGAAATAGAGGAAAATTTAATGAATAAACAATATTAATTGGCTAAGCAAAAAATTCTAGAAATTTTATAGTGAGAAGGTATATGAGTATGATTTTAGGGAAAATTTACAGAACTTAGTTTCAAGTTCTGTAGCGTATGAAATAATTAAATTAGTGACTGGGACTCGGGAAAACAATTTAAACTGAATTTGAGTAAAAAGGTGAAAATCGTGTGAATATTGATTCTATTTTCTTGAGCATACTTATTGAGGAATGGGTTAATATTGTTAATTTAATTTGTTTATTATTATATGCCAACTTACTAAGTTATAAAGCTTACACTACTTTCCTATTTCTCCCAGTGTTTTTCAGGATTGGCTCGGTGTTGGAGATCGTTTGAGGTATCATCACACTATCAATTTGTCAGGTTGGAATAACATAAATTCTTATTTATATATAATTGAGTGGCATGTATAGAGATTTCAGGTTGGAATAACATAAATTCTTATTTATATATAAGTGAGTGGCATGTATAGAGATTTAGGTTTTGGTATTATGTAATATTATGATTTAGCCAAATGTATAGGCTTATACTGTCCCATTGTATAAAGCAATGATGTATGCCTCATAATGGCTATAACTAAGTCAACCTATTTTATGTATACATGAGTAATGTCGTGATGTGGTTAATATAAGTATAACTAAGAGTATGATAAAGGTTGATATATCTTATATTAGTACAAAGAGTTAAGAACATAAAAAGGGCATGCAAAATAGCCTAATGTGTGCCACATGGGCTAAAGGCATGGCCGTGTGTCTCAGCCGTGGGTTAGGACACGGCCACCGCACGGGCGTGTGGTTTGGCTGTGGTGCATAAACAAAATACTCGATGTTTTTAACACGAGTGTGTATGACCACTCGGCTTGCCCACACGGGCGTGGCCCATGTCACATGGGTGTACAACCCCTATTTTAGTGAAAAATGTATAAGTGTTCGAAAAGTTCTGGTTTGGTTCTGAACCAACTTCAATGATTGTTTTGGGTTTCATAAAGCCCATAATAGGGACATAGAGGGTACTCATGAAAGGTTTTTAATATATAATTGAAATGTATATATCGAAAAAAGTGCATAAGAGTGTAGTAATTCCTCATACCCTGATCTGGCGGCGGTTAGAGGTAAGGGTTGTTACATCAAGTCCCACTTTTGGAATATTTTTCTATTTATCTTTTACTTAAACTGTGTCTTAAACCTTCGATTTACATGTAATTTTGTGTCAAATTGTGTCAAGAATCAGTTGGTTGGTTTAATGGTTAAGTTTTTGTATACCCTTTGTCTTGTGTTCGAGTCTTTGTGTAAGTGTTAAGGAAATATTTTTATGTGCCTTTGTAAATTAACTTTCTTTTCTTTTAAAAAGTAATTAATTTTTTTATTTTTTATTTTTTATTTTTATTTTTTCAACTTTTCCACATTTTCCTAAAACGTTTCCCCTTCTCTTCTGTTCTTTCTTTTCTTTTGTTTTTGCTCTTTTTCATTGCAATTTTCTTTTCTTTTGCCTTGTTAATTTATTGTCGAATCTATTCGTATCTGTGAATCTAAGTTTCGTTTTGTTGTAAAGTGTTCGATTGGATTGTGTAAGTGCTCTATATTTTGTTTTGTTGCTTGAGTTTGATAGTTGTAGTAGTTATGGTTTTCTCACTTAGAATGAATTTCTGGCTTGCATAGGTCTTTGTTAGGTGAATTTCTCGAGAGTAACGATCTCTCATCGACATAGGATTCATGTAATTATTATTATATGCAAAGGTAAGTGTTTAATTTTGACTTCGAGTTTTGTCGAAGTTCTTTGACGTCAGTTCGATTTTTTATGTTAATTTGGCATTTTGGTTAGGTTAATTTGTTTGAATTAGTCAATTTTGATTCGGGGTTTTGTAACGAAAATCTGAGAATTTTGCGAAGGACGAAAGCTAGAATCTATAGATGTCGATGCCACACGATCGTGTACCAGACCGTGTGGTAAGTCCTGTAAGACACTAACTTGGGTCACATGGGCGTGTATCCAGGCCATGTGAAGGACAGTTTTGATTGTGAGTCATACAAGCGTATAAAACGGGCATGTGACTAGACCACATAACTCTCTAACTTGAGTAACACGAGCGCGTGCCAAGTCATGTGCTAGACCCTTCAACTCTTTGACTTAGGTCACATGGTTGTGTGCGAGGCCATGTGACAATCTGTCTAAGGCACTGTTATGAGTCACATGGCCATATGCCAAGCCATGTGGGCTGCACAGGGCAGCCTATAGGCTGTGTGAATTTACACGGGTGTGTGGGACAAAATTTTAAAATTTTCCTATGGTTGTAATCATCAGTCAAATCAAACGAAGGCCTTCCATAGGGTCTGTATGATCTGAATTAGGCTATATACTTGATATCTGACGACTTGATGATGAAAATTTGTTATTTATACCTATATCTGATGTGAAATCTTCTAAATGCGTATGACATGCACTATCTGAATATGATCTAAATTTGTACCACTGCATATGCATCTCTGACATTTGATAGCTCTATATTTGTATGGGGTTAGGGTTTGTGTAAGGAAGGAAGTGTGGGTAGTTTAAAGATCTACCGATTTTGGTGGCTTAGCCATGTATATATGTAATACTCCTAAAATTGCTACAGTAAGAAAGTAAGATATTATCTTTAATATAGTAAAATAAGGAAATAAAGTGACAAAAAGGGGAATTTTGAGTTATGTCAACATTGGGAAGTATATTATGACATACTAATTTAAAAAAGGATTAAATCGCAAAAGTGAGAAAAGTTTTGTTACCCAAGAGTAAATACTCAAAATTTAAGGGGTTAAAGTGTAAATATGTAAAGTTAAAGGACCAATAGTGCAAATATTTTAAGGGTGGAATGATTTAGAAACTAAGGAAAATGGATGAATTAGGACCAAATTGAATAGGTGAAGAATTATGAGGGATTAAATTGTAATTTTACCAAATTAAGTGATGACTCAAGGTTGGAATTGTAAAAGATCATAAAGGGAAAAATGATCAATTACAAAGAGAGAGAACTCTAGAGGGCAATGATGATATTAGAGATATTTTGATGATATTTTATAATTATTTAATTAGATAAATATTATTTTATTAATATTTTAATGAGATATTTTATTATTATTTTATTTAGTTTATAAGGAAAGAAAGACGAAGAATTTTCTTCATCTTTCCCATGCAACCAACATGATAAGAGAAAAGAGAAGAAATAAATTTTCTTTATAATTTGGTCCTTTTACAAAAAATTCACCAATTTCACTTAGATATCAAAAGAATTTTCATAGCTACCAAGAGAGAAAAATAATAAGGAGACTATGGAGAGCTAGAGTATCAAGTTAAATTCAATAAATAGAAGCTGGAGGAGAGAGAAAATCAAGTTAAAGATTGAAATCGATAGGACAAGGTAAGAACATCAAGATTTCAATATATTTTTAAGTTTGATATTATTGAAAAAGTATGAAGATGATGTTAAAGTAGAGTTTTATTATATAATTTTCTATGTTCTTGATATGTTAGTGAAGGGAAATAAGATAAAGTGATGGGAAATATTGAGAAAAAGGAAATGAAGGTGTTATAAATTTGGTTATCAACATTCTACACTAAAATAGTTTTAGACAGCAGCAGTAGTTTGAATTTGAAAATTCACCAATTGTAATAATTAAATTAGAGGTTAATTAAAGTATTAAATTAAAGCCTATTGAGTCTAGTTTTGCATAGAAGAAACGGTGTAAGCAAAAGAATTTCATATTATGAGATATATGAATTTATGTGAGATAGGGTCAGATTGATTTCGGGTTCCCCTGTTTTGACATTGGAAAATCGTCAAAAATTGTAAAACAATAATTAGGGGTTTAAATTTATATGTTTAAATTATTAATGAATATTTTTTTTTCAACAGAAACAAATAGAAACATCATCCAAATGATGTACTAAGAGATGATTAATTTTTAGTAAGGAAAGGCCGAAGCTGTCAAACGGCAGAACATGGATAAATTTGAAGATTTTATTGACCTATTTGTAAAAGTTGTAAAATATGTGTAGAAAACGTGATTTAGTGAAAAATGTGGGCTGTTATAAGAGGGAATATGAATCGGCTAGCTTGGGTATTGAGATAAATGGATACATTTCATTTTACGAGTCTAGGGGCAAATTTGTAAATATGTTAAATTTTAGGGGCAAAAATGTAATTTTATCATAATATGATTTTTGGACTGATTTGAATAGTATAATAATTTAATAAGTAGAATGTGATATTATAGATAAAGAAAAATGAAGTTTAGACTTAGAATAGGGGAAAAACGAGTATTGGACGATTTGGTCCTTTTTGCCATTTTAGGTTGAGGTAAGTTCGTATGTTAATAAACGTTATTGATTTGTGTTAATTATGCAATATTATTATATATTTGATTAAATTGTGAAAATTAAAGTAAACGTTCGAATTGAGTAAAAATGCAGGATCGATCTCGATCGTTGTGTAGTGAAATATGAATTGACAATAAAAATACCAAGGTTAGACCATGGCAATATGCTAAGTGAAATAAGTGATTGGCATGTAAGACCACATATAGGATATGACATTGTGCTAAGTGAAATAAGACCATGGCATCTAAGTGAAATAAGTCCACAGCAATGTGCTAAGTGAAATAAGTCCATGGCATCTAAGTGAAATAAGTCCATGGAATTGTGCTAAGTGAGAAATTTCCTGGTTGGATCTTAGGAATAAAATATCATTGGATACAAGTGTGGTACTATGAAGGCCACTTTATGAATAAAATAGCCTTGGACACAAGTGTGGTACTATGTGAAGGCCACTTTGTGAATAAAATAGCTTTGGCTACAAGGGTGGTACTATGTGAAGGCCACCGTATATCCGTTATTATTCTGATGTGTTCAATAGAAATGACTAAGTGTAAACGAATATGACTATGTGATGATTAAATGTGAAAGAATTATGAACCAATAATATTATTTGATGTTGGATTGAAATAATGTGTTTTCATTGAGGTTTAAGTGTAACAACTGACATAGCCAAGATGAAAAAAAAAATTAAAGTAGAATTGATTTAAGTGATACAGCTACGTACGAAATCTATGTGAATGTTCAATGAAAGTTAATACAAAGAAAACTTGAGAGAGTAAAATTAGCAACAAAACAGTTTTGGACAGCAGTAGTTGTGTGACTTTGAAATATCATCAAGAATGATGGTAATCGAATTAGAGGTTGAATAAGATATGATATTAAATCTTATTATGAGATATTTGAATTTTTGAGAGACAGGGTCATAATGATTTCGAAATCCCTTATTCTAACTTTGGAAAATCATTAAAATTGTATAAAAATAATTATTAGTTAGATTTTATATTTTTAAAATTCTTATTGAGTTTATTTTCAATAGAAACAAACGGGAACATGATCCAAATCCCATACAATGAGATAATTAATTTTTAATGAAGAAGGGTTGAAATTGTCAAACAACAGAATAGGGGAGATTTTAAAGAATAAACTGTACTTATTGGCTAGACCAAAAATTCTGAACATTTTATGGTAATAAGATATGTGAGTCTAGTTTCAGGGAAAATTAATGGATCTTAATTTGGAGTTCGGTAACTCAAGATATAAATAATTTAGTAACTGTGACTCGAGTAGATAGTTTGAGATAAACAAGAGTAAATAGTGGAACTATGTGCAATTATGATTGTATTATCATGAGAACATATTGTGAGAATTCGTAAAAGCATGTTAATAAATTTCTTATTATTTACATACCAACTTACTAAGCTATATAGCTTACTCCATTTATTTTCTGTTAGGTTAGCTCGGGTTGGAAGTTGCCAGAGAACCTATCACACTATCAAACTAACAAATTGGGTATTGATAATTCTTATACTTATGGTCATGGCATGTATAGGGGACTTGGTTATTTTTGTGTGTCATAATTGTTTTGGCCTAAAATGTTGGCCTATGTTATTTGAAAGTTCATTGTTGTGCAAGGCCATTTGATGTTGGTATATTGGCTATATTATAAGTCCATGATGATGCATTTCAAGGATGTGTATGCTTACATATGTGGATGAATGAGTGGTGATATCTATGTGTGACATAAATTTGTTTGCAATGACAAGTCAGATTAGTGCATGGGCTAAGGACATGGCCATGCTGTAACACCCCAAACCCAGCCTGGATGTTATGACCGGATCTGATGCGCCACATTGATGCGTTCAAAACACTTAGTTTGGAAAAGCTGAGTTGGTGTTGTAAAAGACACTTTTAAAAGTAAGTTAAAGTGAATGGAAGCTGCGCACTGTAGGAAACCAGAAGAAGAGGAGGTGAGTCCGTCGGACCGCTTAAGTACCAAGCTCTCTTTGGATCCAATCCTAGACATGCACACCGCCCTTGCCACACTCTAACATCTCGTATAATTTTGAGAAAACCGTTTGATTATGACCAGCTTAAGAAAATGATTAAGGTTGCAAATCGTTTGCTTAAAATATTTATTTTTCTTGGGAAAACATTTACTTATGGAAACTTTATGCGTCATCGTGATCTTTTAAAAACAAGTAGATTTTATAAAACGAACCCTAGTGCTAGCCAGTTTAATAATCCCCAAAATATAAGTAATTAAAAAGAGCGACCTTATTACAACTTTAAGCATAATAAAAATAATCCAAAATAAATGCTAAACTTATTTAAAATCGGCAATCAATCTTCATGGCCACTCTGAATCCCGCCTAGCTCCAAGTCCACCAACTCTAGGGCTCACCTGCAAGGATGGAAGAGGAAGGGGGGTGAGTTTGGGAAAACTCAGTGTATACAGAAACCCATCCAAAGCCCAATTCAGCTCGAGCCCATTGGGCCTAAGCCCTATTCAGATAACAAGACACAGAGGTCAAGCCCTTTTCGAATCTGAGAGCAAGGCCTTAGCCCTTTTACATAACAATGTGGCCCATAGGCCCGTTCAAGAATATGAGTAACAACAGTAATAATGAATGCAAGCCCATCTGGGGAGACTACTCAACCCACCAACCGCTACACTGCCCCGTACCAACCCTACACACCATGTGGGGAATATCTCAACCCACCCAGCCCTACACACCACAGTTGCAGCAACGCTGCTCAAATTTCAGTCAGTTGAGGCAAAGCCTCCAGTACGTGGATGAACCACTTTCAGTACTTCCTCCATTAATACCCCAATCCCATGCAACAGATATTAATAAATGCATATCATGCAAAATACAGTAGTAATCAATCAAGCAGTTCAGCCAATTTAAAACCCTAGGGGTATATCGGTAATTTTGCTCTTTAGGGGTAATTTCGTGATCTACGCTACTGCACAAGCTAATTCAGTAATTTTTATCAGTTTTATGCAATTTGATTCCACCATCTACCTAACAGGCTAATTTGCCCATCTCTTACCCATGTTGGTCCGTAAGCCCATTGGGCCCAGTTTTGGCCCATCGAGCCCCTTTTTCCGAAATACGCTAAAACGTCACGCGAACGTGCTTACCACCTTGCGGTGCCAGATCTAACAATTACTCTATGACTTGAGAGCATACGATACCACATGACCATGAAATGCCGAATTTGGCATTTCGCTTTTCTTGAATTGAACTAAAGAAAGGGTGTTGGTACACACCGATTCATGACGATCGCCATCGAGATCTCTTCGATATCCTACAATTGATTAGCACAATTCTTATTTACAAACCATAATCACTAAATTCCAAAACTTACTCACCCATGATCGAACCATGTCCCTAAAAGCCTTTGAACGTTACCTTTTGCCACAATCGATAGCTAGCTCGAATCCGATTGTTCCAATGATTCACGCTTTCAATCCAACACTTAAGAAGACACTAATCATTGACAAAAACGCCGATTAAAAACCTTTAGAGCCACATGCCCAATTCGATGACCTCT
The DNA here is from genome assembly GCF_025698485.1 of Gossypium arboreum. NCBI lineage: Eukaryota > Viridiplantae > Streptophyta > Magnoliopsida > Malvales > Malvaceae > Gossypium > Gossypium arboreum. The sequence continues at coordinate 17,113,583 of NC_069082.1, forward strand.
CTATATTTTAGGGACTTCGCTTTTCTTAACTTTGCAAAATAAGAACAGATCCGAGATGATACGTACTTACCCTTACTCCCACTTGATTTCCACGCAATCTAGAGTAGATTTATCTATCAAACGACAGAGAACTCAATTCCCCAAAGTCTTGAAGTTTCGCTATAAGCCCCCAAATCTATGGTTTTTCGGCTTTTGTGTGATGAAGAAGATGATAATGTGGGGCTACAACCTTGAAGTAGAATTGCGGTCAGGAATCTAGGATTAAGAAAAGATAATTGTAAATTAATAAAAGTAAAAGAACATAGGAGAACCCGACTTTGAAGGAATCGGCACAAGCAATGATCACAAGATTTGGCTTTTATGGATTCGCAAAAGTATTGATGAATAAAGGTATGATGAATAGTTTTGAAGAAGAAAAAATAGAAGAAGAGGAATAGGGAGGTGGTAGTTTGGCTAGAGAGGAAAAGAGAGGAAAAACAACCCTAAGGTGTTAAAGCGAAGAAAAGCGGCACCACTCAATACCCTAAGTGCGAAATACTAACAACATAGGCCCCGCCGCTTTTTCCCTCTTCAATTCCCATAATTCGCCAACTCCTAGCCTCATCCAAATCCATTAAATCTCTCCCTTATCCCTCCTTAATCCAAGCATTTAAACCGATCCAACTCTCCTCTAGCGTAATCCACGAACTCCAACACTTACCCTCCCGCCCTTAACAAAATTAATGCATCTATTTGCCAACACAGGGAATCGATCCCTTGCCTTCCCAAAGCTCCACACGCCACTTTTCTAGGAGCCTAGTGGCGTCACCCTTGCCACTTAACCAAGGCTCTTTTTGTGATGCAATTTACCCATCACTCTACTTAAGGCCACTTAGCCAGAACCCCTAACTCCTAAGTCTAGAATTCCAAAAATTCAACTGGGTTTTGGCCAACTCATGGGCCTTCTATAAGACCATTTACCTACTCAAAATACTAACTCCACATCCAAATACAAAATTTTAAAAAATCTTTACAAAATATTGAAAATCGCGAATAAACCCGAAAATCAGGATGTTACAACTCTACCCTTCTTAAAGAAATTTCGACCTCGAAATTTTACCTTATCAAAACAGTTGAGGGTACTGTTGACGCATCGCCTCCTCAGTCTCCCAAGTAGCTTCTTCCTTGCCATGGTTTCTCCAAAGTACTTTCACTAGTGGAACTGATTTCCTTCTCAACATCTTGACGTCACGATCAAGCATTTGCATGAGTTCCTCCTCGAAAGTTAAATCGATTGTACCTCGATCTCAAAGAATCGGTATGATATGAGTTGGGTCGATCGATACCGCCTCAAAGATGGATACATGAAAACGTCGTGGATACGATGCGATTCGGTGGTAACTCTAGTGATAAGCCACGGTCCAACCCGCTTAACAATCCGGTAAGGCCCAATAAACCGTGGGCTCAACTTACCCTTCTTACCAAATCTCAAAATTTTCTTCCAAGGGAAACCTTCAAGAAAACCATATCCCCACAAATAACTCAATCTCTTTGCGCTTCAAATCCGCATCGACTTCTATCTATCGGATGCCTCCTTTAACAAACCCTTATCGCCTTAACCTTACTTTCGATTATGCCACCAATTCCGGTCCAAGCACTCGTCGTTCACCCAACTCGTCCAACACGTCGGCGCATCGACATCTTCACCCATAAAGCGCTTCATATGGTGCCATCTGAATACTTGCTTGATAGCTGTTATTGTACGCAAACTCCGCCAATGGTAAGTAGTCCTCCCAACTTCCACGAAAATCGATGATACAACCTCTCAACATATCTTCCAGAACTTGAATAACCCTTTTCTGACTGTCCATCTGTCTGTGGGTGAAAAGCGGTGCTAAAATCCAATCGTGTTCCCAACGCTTCTTGCAACTTCCGCCAAAACCTAGACGTGAACCTAGGGTCTCGATCGAAATTATTGACACCGGCACACCATGCAACAAGACTACCTCCGCCACGTATAACTTGGCCAACTTTTGCGATGAGTAGTCGGACGAACGGTATGAAATGAGCAGATTTTGTTAACCTATCCACAACTACCCACACCGAATCTTTCTTGGTGGGTGTCAAAGGTAACCCACTCACAAAGTCCATTGTTACCCTTTCCCACTTCCATAGTGGAATTTTCACTGGTTGTAATAATCCCAACGGCAGTTGGTGCTCACCTTAACTCGCCGGGCACGCCGACATTTCCCACAAATTCGGTCACCTCTCGCTTTAATCCGGGCCACCAAGACACCTCTCGCAAGTCTCGGTATAACTTATTCCCTCCAGATGCATGGCACAGAGTCCACCATGAGCCTCTTTTAGAATTAATCGCCTCAATTCGTGGTCCTTTGGAATACAAACCCTTCCACGAAAACACGTAACTCCTTCACTGTTCAACCCAAAATCCTTGTTCTCACCACTTTTAATTTGCTGGAACTGAAGAGCTAATGAATCGTCCTTCAACTATTTTTCCTTAATCTGCTCAGTCCAAGTAGGCCTTATTTGCAGTTTTGCCAACAAGCTTCCATCATCGTATAGACTTAATCGTACGAACAAGGCTCTCAAATCCGTAACAACCCTTCGACTCAATGTATCCTTTACGCATCAGTTTCTCAGCCCTCAACGCCGATACTACATTGGATAAGTAATCCCTTCGTTCTCCAATAATCATAACCTTTTCATCATTGACAGTTCTTAACACCATCCTCTTAGCTGCACAATCCAAAGTTGCCTTATGCTTGGTCAACCAATCCATCCCTAGTATCAAATCGAATTCCTCAAACGGTAACTCTATCAAATCCCCACAGAAAACCCTGCCTTGAATCTCCAGAGGCACCTCCTTGAAGAGTTTCTCTACCTTAACCGAATGACCTAAAGGACTTATCACAGACACCCCACATACAGTCTCCTCGAAGTGCACGCCCAGTGCCCCAGAAATGTTATATGCCACATACGAATGGGTTGATCCCACATCAATCAGAGCAGTATAAGGTACACCATAGATAAAAACATACCGGTTATGACATCAAAAGGTCGTCACCCTCCTCCTCGCGACGAAGCAAGATACACCAAAGTGGCCGACGAGCATCCGCGTTACCAATACCCGCCGGGTGCCCACGTCCACGGCCATTACCACCGCGACCTTGTCCACGACCTCTTGGCGTGGCGGTCCATCCTCACTGAGTTGAGCCGGTCGCCTGACCCCTTGTTCGCCACCGAGCCCGAGTGGCCCTCCTAGGACAATCCTTAATCCTATGCTCCTTAGACCCACAACGAAAACAAGCCCGTAACGCTTCAAAGACTCTCCTTGATGCATTCTCGCCACAATCTCCACAAGCTTGCGGTCTACCTGTTCACCGGAATCGCCGAACCGGTTCCTCTATCCTAGCTCTCTTAACATTTCGATTACAAAGACCCGCTAGTCCAAAGATCCCTCCCGAACCGATTTCGATCCTTATCATGATTCCTCCTTTCGTTTGCTTCACTTCCTCGGCTATCTTAGCCTTCTCTACCAAAGGGCGAAATCTCGCTCTCTCTGGAGCTATGAGCACCCTTAACTCATCTCTAAGGCCATCCTCAAAACGTACGCAAGGCCAGATTCAAGTGGAAACGATGCCATTAGCATACCGACTCAATCGTAGAAACTCCGCCTCATATTCAGCAATGGTCTTATTTCCCTGAGTCAGGTTCAGGAACTTCTTTCTGCGTGCATCTACATAGCTCGCTCCAACATATTTTGCCTTAAAGGTCTGTTTGAACAGTTCCCATGTTACCCTCTCAGCTGGGGTACCTTCTCTCACAGTAATCCACCACTGATACGCTTCATCCCGCAAGAACGACACTACCCTTTCAACTTCGCTCTCCGAAAGCGGTTTAGGTCGTCCATGATCCGCCTGTGGCTTCCAACCAAGATTACCACATTTGGGGCCACTCCAGACACGCTCTAAAATCTCACTCCGTGGTTCAAGTCGTTCGTAAATGGACCCCTATTCATGGGCTGACGTTAGCTCCGGCCACCCTTTCCAAAACCCTCAACATGGCCTAAGACAAAGCGTCATCCCCGCGGCCGGTCATACGGCACATTTTCATTAATCGGTGGTGGGCGTACTTCGCCTTGGTGGCATGTGTTCGATGACGCAGATCCAGCTTGAGTGCTACCTCGGCCTCGACCACGGCCTCTTCCTCGAGTAGCCCTTGTACTCATAACGATTTATCGACACGAATTTTATGACATTAGTTTCTTGATTTCTTTGTTTATTACTGAATATCTTATGAGCAGATAGAGTTTGAGTTATTTCGCAATCATAATTTAGCTACGGTTTCGGTCTTGTAGTCCCGATACTACATCATCAATAGCTCTATCTCTAAGGCTCAAGACTATCGCAATATTATTTACAAGATGCAGTTCTATATAAATATTTAAAGCAAAAAGATCACTTACGAGACTTGGTGCCGGGATTCATGTGCCACTTCCTTATCATCCATGTAAAATTAAAACCATGTTTTTTGTTTACAAAAAAAAGATTTCATTTGTAAACACTTTTATTTTACAACTATTGATTTAACCCGTTTAACAAATAGAAAAACTTGAACATCTTGAAAAACTTACTATTTCCAAAATACCCTTCTTAGGCCCAAGTTTTTGAAAAGATTTTTGGACCGATCCACGTACCGAGTTGTTGCAACCTAGGCTCGATACCACTAAATGTAACACCCCAAACCCTACTGGATGTTATGACCGGATCGATCGCCACATTGATGCGTTCAAAACACTTAGTTTGGAAAAGTGAGTTGGTGTTGTAAAAGACACTTTTAAAAGTAAGTTAAAGTGAATGGAAGTGCGCACTGTAGGAAACCAAGAAGAAGAGGAGGTGAGTCCGTTGACCGCTTAAGTACCAAGCTCTCTTGGATCCAATCCTAGACATGCACACCGCCTTGCCACACTCTAACATCTCGTATAATTTTGAGAAAACCGTTTGATTATGACCACTTAAGAAAATGATTAAGGTTGCAAATCGTTTGCTTAAAATATTTATTTTTCTTGGGAAAACATTTACTTTATGGAAACTTTATGCATCATCGTGATCTTTTAAAACAAGTAGATTTTATAAAACGAACCCTAGTGCTAGCCAATTTAATAATCCCCAAAATATAAGTAATTAAAATGAGCGACCTTATTACAACTTTAAGCATAATAAAAATAATCCAAAATAAATGCTAAATTTATTTAAAATCGGCAATCAATCTTCATGGCCACTCTGAATCCCGCCCAGCTCCAAGTCCACCAATTCTAGGGCTCACCTGCAAGGATGGAAGAGGAAGGGGGGTGAGTTTGGGAAAACTCAGTGTATACAGAAACCCATCCAAAGCCCAATTCAGCTCGAGCCCATTGGGCCTAAGCCCTATTCAGATAACAGAGACAGAGAGGTCAAGCCCTTTTCGAATCTGATGAGCAAGGCCTTAGCCCCTTTTTACATAACAGTGTGGCCCATAGGCCCAGTTCAGTAACATGAGTATCAACAGTAATAATGAATGCAAGCCCATCTGGGGAGACTACTCAACCCACCAACCGCTACACTGCCCCGTACCAACCCTACACACCATGTGGGGAATATCTCAACCCACCCAGCCCTACACACCACAGTTGCAGCAACGCTGCTCAAATTTCAGTCAGTTGAGGCAAAGCCTCCAGTACGTGGATGAACCACTTTTAGTACTTCCTCCATTAATACCCCAATCCCATGCAACAGATATTAATAAATGCATATCATGCAAAATACAGTAGTAATCAATCAAGCAGTTCAGCCAATTTAAAACCCTAGGGGTATATCGGTAATTTTGCTCTTTAGGTGTAATTTCGTGATCTACGCTACTGTACAAGCTAATTTAGTAATTTTTATCAGTTTTATGTAATTTGATTCCACCATCTACCTAACAGGCTAATTTGCCCATCTCTTACCCATGTTGGTCCGTAAGCCCATTGGGCCCAGTTTTGGCCCATCGAGCCCCTTTTTCCAAATACGCTAAAACGTCACGCTGAACGTGCTTACCACCTTGCGGTGCAGATCTAACAATTACTCTATGACTTGAGAGCATACGATACCCACATGACCATGAAATGCGAATTTCGGCATTTCGCTTTTGCCGAATTGAACTAAAGAAAGGGTGTTGGTACACACCGATTCATGACGATCGCTCATCGAGATCTCTTCGATATCCTACAATTGATTAGCACAATTCTTATTTACAAACCATAATCACTAAATTCCAAAACTTACTCACCCATGATCGAACCATGTCCCTAAAAGCCTTTGAAGCGTTACCTTTTGCCACAATCGATAGCTAGCTCGAATCCGATTGTTCCAATGATTCACGCTTTCAATCCAACACTTAAGAAGACACTAATCATTGACAAAAAACGTCAGTTAAAAACCTTTAGAGCCACATGCCCAATTCGACAGCCTCTGTATATTTTAAGGACTTCGGCTTTTCTTAACTTTGCAAAATAAGAACAGATCTGAGATGATACGTACTTACCCCTTACTCCTACTTGATTTCCATGCAATCTAGAGTAGATTTATCTATCAAACGACGGTAGAACTCGATTCCCCAAAGTCTTGAAGTTTCGGCTATAAGCCCCCAAATCTATGGTTTTTCGGCTTTTGTGTGATGAAGAAGATGATAATGTGGGGCTACAACCTTGAAGTAGAATTGCGGTCAGGAATCTAGGATTAAGAAAAGATAATTGTAAATTAATAAAAGCAAAAGAACATAGGAGAACCTGACTTTGAAGGAATCGGCACAAGCAATGATCACAAGATTTGGCTTTTATGGATTCGCAAAAGTATTGATGAATAGCAGGTATGATGAATAGTTTTGAAGAAGAAAAAATAGAAGAAGAGGAATAGGGAGGTGGTAGTTTGGCTAGAGAGGAAAAGAGAGAAAAACAACCCTAAGGTGTTAAAGGAAGAAAAACGGCACCACTCAACACCCTAAGTGCCAAATACTAACAACATAGCCCCCCTGCTTTTTTCCTCTTCAATTCCCATAATTCGCCAACTCCTAGCCTCATCCAAATCCTTAAATCTCTCCCTTATCCCTCCTTAATCCAAGCATTTAAACTGATCCAACTCTCCTCTAGCGTAATCCACGAACTCCAACACTTACCCCTCCCGCACTTAAAAAAAATTAATGCATCTATTTGCCAACACAGGGAATCGATCCCTTGCCTTCCCAAAGCTCCACACGCCACTTTTCTAGGAGCCTAGTGGCGTCACCCTTGCCACTTAACCAAGGCTCTTTTTGTGATGCAATTTACCCATCACTCTACTTAAAGCCACTTAGCCAGAACCCCTAACTCCTAAGTCTAAAATTCCAAAAATTCAACTGGGTTTTGGCCAACTCATGGGCCTTCTATAAGCCCATTTACCTACTCAAAATACTAATTCCACATCCAAATACAAAATTTTAAAAAATCTTTACAAAATATTGAAAATCGCGAATAAACCCGAAAATCAGGATGTTACACATGCGAGCCACACGGCCGTGTCCTAATGTCACATGGGAGTGTGCCCCTATTTTTCATGAATTTTCTCAAAGTTTTCTAAAGTTCTTGGTTTGGTTTCGAACCATTTCCAAAGCATGATTTGGGCTTTGTAGGCCAATATCAGAAACTTTAAGATGAAATATGAAAAGATTTAAATTTGAACGCAAATTCATGACCCAATTTTATACGATTGCATGTGTTTATGTCCAGTAATGCCTCATACCCTGTTCTGGTGTCGAACATGGGTAAGGGGTGTTATATTTAGTGGTATCAAAGTTATGGTTTATTCAATTCTCGGACTAACCTAGCGTGTGTAAGAGTCTAGCTATAAATGCCAGATATGAACTTGAATCGTGATAGTGTGATATCTCTCGACTTTGATGAAATTGTTTTGTTGAGACAGAGGTGCTTTCCAACCGAGCTATTTTCGAAAATGCTGCAAATGACATTGGGATATTTGAAACTGTGTGTTTCTGATAAATTGAAACTTGAAAGGGTATGAATAATAGTTCATGACGTGTATGCGATGAGGTACAAAAATGAAACACCCATAAGTTGAGAATTATGAGTAAGATGTTATTATTTTAGTTGAATGTAGTATTTCGATTAATTGTGATGATTTTATGAAACGGGTAAAATGTTATAAATGTTACGAAAAGGCTTTAACCTGGACTGGTAGTATTATTATATCGTATGTGACTCTAAAGTGTGTATTATGAATATGTGCCAAAAAGGGGCATTTTTGAAAATGAAATGATAAATTGTTAATATACATACCTTGAGCATACTATCTGAATATTCCTTGAAATTAAAATAATGTAAAGGGGAATTATTCTTGAAATATGGGAAAGTAACATAAAATGCAAATTTGTATTACGACAAGCATTCATGTTTGTTTGACCTTTATATGATGTTGTGTGTTTGACTTGTATGATTAAGTGAATGCAGTAAGTAAACTTACGCAAAATTTGTGGAACGCATGTATAAGTGCACTTGTTTGAATAAGATAATCAGAAAGTTAGTGTAACATAAATATGTGTGTTAAATTGCCTGAAGTGAATTGTATAATTGTGATGATGATGATGAATGTTAACCCATATGTGTATGTATGAGAGTCAAGTTAGAGGCTTTACAACCTCACCCCCTTACTAATGTGATATCTTATAATGAAATTTCATAAGATTTGTGCCGCATGAGTTCACCAGTGAAAGGTTAAAGAGTTTAATAGCGGATTTTCTAATAATTTAGACAGAGTTGAAAATAGTTGAGTAAGTAAATATAATTTTGGAAAGGATGTCAGGTTATTCTAAAGACTATTTGGACTTCAAGTCACAGTTAGAGAAAAAGTTAATCTCGATTAATCGGCTTAAACAGGTATGATGACTAAAGTATGTGTTTGGTGGAATTTCTTCCGAATTGATTTACGTTAGTGAATTGAATAATACGGGATTGGTAATGACAGAAATGGTCGGAGAAACGAATTACGTCTTGTAAAGATGTCTGAGCATGACAATATCAATTGAGTAGATTATGATGATCTCTTCTGGGTATTATATATATGTGTGATTGTTGATTATATGATGAAATTCTTACCGTATGAGAATGAGAGCTGATAATAATGTTAGATGAAAGCACTCTGGTTTGGTTGATTGATGATTAGTATATCTCACCGTTCTCTTTGGAGTCTATTCTAATATGTTTGGTATGAAAAGTTAATGGTGAAATTATGTGAGGCTATACTTCTGCTACTACTGAGCATTGATTTAGTTAAGATATGTATAATTGTAAATATGTTACTTTTGTTACAATTGATTCCAAAACAAGTAAGCATAATTTTCTTCTAGATCTCCCTGAGGAACCGTCAAGGTCTTTATTCTTATTTCCTTCTGAATTGTGTTCTCGGACTTTTAGTATGTGTATTCTTTAACTTGTGATGGCTATGTCTATTATGGATGTTATCTCGATTTGATCATGGGAACATGGTGATTCTGGCATCAGGATTCCTTAAATTTTTATGAAAAGAATTGTTATTGGAAGAGGTATGGATAGTGAAAGTTCATGTAACAGCCTGGTTTAGACCCTAGTCAGAATAGTGGTTTTGAGACCACAAATTTGAGTCAAAAAAATATTTTAATATTATTTTTCATGCTCACTATACGTAAATTGATTTCTGTGGAAATTTTGTATAAAAATTTGATTGTTCGTGTGCTTAATTTGATAAAAGGACCTAATCGCGTAAATTGTAAAAGTGATCTTCTATATATTAAAGTGTTTAATTGATATGTCTTTATAATTGAGAGATCCTTATGTGGTAATTATGCCTGTATATATGTTAGTGGACATTTATAGACACTTATTTAAGTAATATAAAAGGTTATTATAAAGGTTAAATTGGTAATTATCAAATAAAGGTTAATTAAATGAAACGAAAATGGATTTTGGTTGTTATTTTCCACCATTCTTGTCGAAAATACTAATGAAAAAGAAAGAAAATATCAAGTTAGGGTTAGGCACTTTGAAAGCTTAATTAAGGTACGATTTAAGCTCGATTTTTGATGATTTCTATGTGTTTGTGATCGTTGTTAAGTATTCTAGCTAGCCCATTCTTAAATTCATGAAATTGTTAATGATTTGATGAGATGTCATTGATGAATTTATGAATTTTGTGATGTTAAATGGTGAAATATGAGAGCTTGGTGATAGATAAAAATGTTTTGTATTGTGATTTTTCATGAAATTGCTTATTATGGACTAATTTGTGAAAGTGAGAAATAGAGGGGTTGAAATGTAAAATAAATGAAACATATGGACTGCTAGGGACTTAATAGATATTCGACTAAGCTTGTGTTTAATGGGATTATGTAAATTTTGTGTATTGGGGAAATAGGACTAAAATGTCAAAAATGTGGAAATTAGGGGCTAATGTTCAAAAAGGCCAAATTATGTGATTATTAATTTAATTGAATTAATGTGAGATTGAATAAGTGAATTTGAATTTATATAGATAAAGAAAGGAGAAATTCAGACCTAGATCGAGGAAAAAACAATATGCTCGATTGATCGACTAATATCGTTGTTCTTATGTCTGAGGTAAGTTTGTGTATAATACATAATGTTTAAATAATGTTTATATGAGTTGAAATGAATAGAAATGTGATTGTGAAGTTTGAGTATGTGAATTGTGGATTGAATATATGAGGCACTAAGTGTGCGAGATTAAAACAACGTTGGCTAAATAAATGGCACTATGTGTGCAATACTGATATTAATTCAGTTTATTGTAATGGAACTAAGTGTGCGATACTATTATAGCTTTGGCTACTTAATTGGCACTAAGTATGTGAGTTCATTGAATGTTTAAGGATGATCAAAGGAATTAGTGCATCGAGTATTGAAGTTATAAATGTGATAGATATGAACCTGATGGTTCAGGTATGTACGGAACCTATGTGGTTGATGATATAGAGTATGAAATAGATGAAAGATTTTGTAAGTGAATGATGAAATGAGTAATGTGATGAGTTGTATTAAGTGTTAGTTAATTGATTGAATTATATTTTAATTGATGAGTTAGATGTGTTATATAATGAACTTACTAAGCTTTAAAGCTTACTGTGTGAAATTTTCTCTATTTACAGTTTTATAAAGCTAGCTCAGATCCAGGAATTGTCAGTGACTCAATCACACTTTCAGACATCTATTTTTGTACCATTTTGAGAGTTGTATATATGGTATATGGCATGTATAGGCTAAAGTTATTTTGGTATGTTTTGTGATATGAATACTTAGCCATGTGATATGGCTTGGTTTTGGTTGTGTATAAGAATGAAGTACGATTATAATCGATGTGATGTAATATTGTCTATAGGCTATATTTTGATGTGTATAAAAGGGCCTTGTGAGAAATGGTTGATTTGGTAAGATAGAAATGTGAATTTGCTATAGAAATGGTATAATGATGCTATGAGAATGAATGAAGTGAAATGATATTATAGCTTATGATTTGGCATGATATTGGTATGGATTACAAGCATTTGCATGAATGGTGTACGTTTTGGTTGTGAATTGGTTGAGAATTTGGCATAAATTGGTTTGGTTTTGGTGCTTGTAGGGAGTACCCATAATGGGTGGTATATTGGCCTTGTAAATGACCTATTTTTGCTCATACGGGTAGGGACATGGGCATGTGTCTCAGCCGTGTTGTTCGAGAGGCATTTCGAAATGAGCCTGAGAAAATCACATAGTCACACACACATGAGCGTGTGCTAGGCCGTGTGGCTAAGTCAGTAGCCTCCCTAATTTTCCCACGGCCTGGTACACGGGCGTGTAAATGGGTGTGTCTAATGCCATATGAGGCACATGACCTATTCACACGGGCGTGTGACCTTTATAACTTAGAAAAAATTATTAAGTTTTGAAAAAGTTTGATTGTGCTCGGTTTAGTCTCGACCCCTTCCTAATGCATGTTTAAGGTCTCGATGACCTAAGAAAGGGACTTTTTGTTGATGTTCGATTATGATATGATGACGTATGACTTTTAGATTGTGAAATGAATTCGAGATGTTTCGATTGTCCGGTAATGCCTCTTAACCCTAGTCCAGCGACGGATACGGGTTATGGGTATTACATTTGATTGGTATCAGAATTACGGTTTAATTGATTCTAGGACAAACGTAGCTTGAGAGAGTCTAGCTATATATGTCATATATATAATTTGCGATAGTGTGATGATTCCTGACAGTTAAAATGTGTTTTTCATATAGCAAATAGATCCCGAACGACCGATAGCTGATGATGGTGAAAGTAATGCACCTGCTCCCACTCAAGGAGCAGTGCCGGTTGAATCTAGGTCAATATCTAGTAGTCAGGGAGGAGAGGCTAAGCAAGCCTTCTTCCAAATGATGAGCGAGTGGTTCACGGAATTCGTTCGAAGAAATCCAGATGCTCAACAACCTCGCACCCCACCTGTTCCTCTACAAGTCCCGGTTGTGCCACAAGTAATAGATCCGATTTGATTGAGTAAGCCACCTATTGATAAGATTCGTAAACATGGGCCTGGAGAGTTTTGGGCTACAGTTGATGATGATGTCGAGAGGGCTGAGTTCTGGCTTGAGAACACTATCTGAGTATTCAATGAATTTTCCTATACTCCAGATGAATGTATCAAATGCGTAGTATCCTTACTTAGAGATAATGCATATCACTGGTGGAAAACATTGACATCGGTGGTGCCTAGGGAATGGGTTACCTAGGAATTCTTTCAGACTGAGTTTCGAAAAAAGTATATAAGCCAGAGATTTCTCAATCAGAAAAATAAAAAGTTTCTGGAATTGAAACAAGGCAGAATTACCGTTACTGAGTATGAACGAGAATTTGTACGTTTGAGAAACTATCTTAGGAATACGTGTCTACTGAAGAGATCATTTGTTGATGGATTGAACGAAGATATAAAGTTGTTAGTCAGGATACTTGAATTGAAAGAATTCGTAATATTGGTTGAGAGGGCTTGTAAAGCCGAGGATCTTAGTAAAGAAAAGAGAAAAGTTGATTCAGAGGTGAGAGATTTGAGAAAGAGATCAATTAATAAATCTTATCATTCCTCGTCAAAGAAACCTAGGGACTATTTTAATCGATCGACAGCTTCAATGGATATCAGAATAGAGAACAGGGAAAGCAATATACCAACCCTAAAACTCAAACCACATCAGTATCAAGTGTTGGTAACGCAAAAGATGTTAAGCCTGAGTGTCAACGATGTGGAAGACGACATTTTGGAGATTGTTGGGGGAAAAGTAATAAAAGAGCTTGTTACAATTATGGTTCACGAGACTATTTTATAAAAGATTGCCCAGAGTTAGCTGAAAAAGATAATTAGCTGAAAAAGATAATGCTCAGAACATGAGGCCGAGTAACACTGCATCTAGAGGTAGACCATTGAGAAACATGGGAAATGTGAGTGGTGGTAGAGGTGTGACGTGAGATACTACAACGAGATCTAATATTAGAGCACCTGCACGAGCCTACGCTATTCGAGCACACAAAGAAGTGTCATCTTCAGATGTTATTATCGGTACTTTTACTCTCTATGGTACTAAAGTTATTGCATTGATAGATCCAGGGTCTACTCATTCATATATAAGTGTGAATTTAGTATCCAGTAAGACTTTGCCTGTAGAGTCCACAAAATTTGTAATTAGAGTATCGAACCCCTTAGGCAAGTGTGTATTAGTTCATAAAGTTTGTAAGAATTGTCCATTGATGATTCGGGGTAATTCTTTTCTGGCCAATTTGATGTCACAGTTTGACATAATCCTGGGCATGGATTGGCTAACGTTGCATGATGCTGTTGTAAATTGCAAACGAAAGATGATTGATTTGAGATGTCAGTGTAATGAGATTATTCGAATTAAATCAGATGATTTGAACAGATTGCCAGTAGTGATTTCAATGATGTTAGCTTAGAAATATGTGAGAAAGGGTTGTGAAGCTTATTTAGCTTATGTGCTTGACACAAAAGTGACTGAAAAGAAGATTGAATTAGTGTCAATTGTTTGTGAATATCCAGATGTGTTTCCTGATGAGTTACCGGGTTTACCTCCAATCCAAGAAGTTGAGTTTGGTATTGAGTTAATACCAGGAACTACTCTGATATCAACAGCTCCGTATCAAATGGCTCCAACAGAATTAAAAGAATTAAAGTCTCAGTTGCAAGAGTTGACAGATAGAGGATTTGCACAACCGAGTTTCTCACCTTGGGGTGCACCTGTTCTGTTTGTGAAAAAGAAAGACAGCACGATAAGAATGTGCATTGATTATCGCCAGTTGAACAAAGTGACTATCAAGAACAAATATCCTCTTCCCCAAATTGATGATTTGTCTGATCAATTGAAAGGAGCTACAGTGTTTTCAAAGATAGATTTGAGATCAGGTTACTATCAGTTACGAGTAAAAGATTCATACATTCTGAAAACTGCATTCAAAACGAGGTACAGACACTATGAGTTTCTAGTTATGCCTTTCAGATTAACGAATGCACCTGCTGTTTTCATGGATTTGATGAGCAGAATTTTCAGACCATATTTAGATCGATTTGTTGTCGTATTCATTGATGACATTTTGATTTATTCGCGTGATGAAACTGAGCATGCCGAACATTTGAGAATAGTACTACAGACCTTGCGAGATAAGCAATTATATGTGAAGTTTAGAAAATGTGAATTTTGGTTACAAGAAGTTGCTTTTCTGAGACATGTTGTGTCAGCATCTGGTATCCGAGTTGATTCGAGCAAGATTTCAGCTATTTTGGATTGGAAGCTACGAGAAATGTTTATGAAGTCCGCAGTTTTCTTGGACTTGCTGGTTATTATTACTGATTCGTAAAAGGCTTTTCTATAATTGTGACTCCGTTCACAAAATTTCTTCAAAAAGATGTGAAATTTGAATGGTCTGAAAAGTGTTAGGAAAGTTTTGGTCAGTTGAAAGCTCCATTAACCGAAGCTCCGGCGTTAGTTCAACCAGAATTAGATAAAGAATTTGTGATCTATAGCGATGCATCTTTGAATGGTTTAGGCTATGTTTTGATGCAGGAAGGCAAAGTCATAGCTTATGACTCGAGACAGTTAAAGCTGCATGAAAAGAACTATTTGACACATGATTTGGAATTGGCAGCTATTGTGTTCGCGCTGAAGATTTGACGCCATTATCGGTTTGGTGAGAAATGTCACGTTTATTCTGATCAGAAAAGATTAAAATATTTGATGACTCAAAAAGATCTGAATCTACGACAACAAAGATGGTGAGAGTTGTTAAAAGATTACGAGCATGTAATTGACTATCATCCGGGAAAAGCAAATGTTGTTGCTGATGCTCTAAGTCGAAAATCATTGTTTGTATTACGTGCAATGAATACTCAGTTAACTTTGTCTAATGATGGTTCAGTTTTAGCTAAGTTGAAAGCAAGACCATTATTTATTCAGCAGATCTACAAAGCTTAGAAGGTTGATAATGAATTGTTAGCAAAATGGGCTTAGTGTGATTTGAATACTGATTCAGAATTCTGAGTTGATGATGAAGGATGTTTGAGATTCAGAGGCTTAATATGTGTTCTGTAACACCCCGTACCCGAGTCCGTTACCGGAGTCGAACACAAGGTGCACACAAACTTGACTTAATCATTTTCACAGTCCATATAAAATTTTCCAGACAAGCTGGTTACTGCATCACTGTCGCCTTAAAAATCATATCTTGAGTTTCAAGGCTCGAAAATCAGTTTCGTAATTTTTCCCTGAAGTTAGACTCATATGTCCATCCACAAAAGTTTTTCTAGAATTTTTGGTCAGGCCAATTAGTACAGTTTATTAGTTAAAGTCTCCCCTGTTACAGGGATCGACTACACTGACCTTCGCGCATTACGACTTGGATATCTCCCTGTACAGGGCTTCAATACTGATGCTGTTTGTTTCTATAGAAACTAGACTCATATAGGAATCTATACATATATGGAATGACTCCTAATTATCTTTGGTTAATTTAAAATGAATTTCCAAAGTTGGAATAGGGGATCCAGAAACCGTTCTAGCCCTGTTTCACAAGAACTTTAATATCTCTTAACATATAACTCATATGACCGATTCGTTTCTTCCATATGAAAGTAGATTCATCAAGGTTAATTTACATAATTTATTCACTATTTAATTCCATTCCTATTATTTTTAGTGATTTTTCACATCCACATCACTGCTGCTGTCAGCATCTGTTTTCAAGGTAACCTTTACCTACTTCATAATTTCTTTGATTCAACTAGCCCTTTTAGCATACATGGCACAAGGAATGATCATGATTAACCATTCCAATGGCTAATCGTTTCCAACATTTCCATACCTCTTAATGAACAACATACAAAATGATTATGATACCATGCCAAAGTGTATATAAGCCATTTTCGCATGGCTATCCAAATTTATACAAAATCAAAGGGGTCTATGACCAACAAACGAAAAAGTAGTCCTATACATGCCATTTCAAAGTTCAACCAAAATTTGTACCAAAAAGGGGGCTTTGATAGTGTGGATGACTTCGACTTCGATGATCCCGAATCCGATACTAACGAGCAAAATCTATAAAACAGAGAGCCAAAGCAACGGGGTAAGCATTTTAATGCTTAGTAAGTCTCAAGTAAAGAAATCAGCTTTGACTAAAGTATTACATTCACATAGCTAAATGAATCACTTTATTAATACACATTCTCATAATCATACTTACTTCACACTTCATCAACATATACACACAAGGTATCAACCTATCTAAGAGCCGAAAGTTCGTTAGTCGATTGAACGAATACTATTTCAAACGGATCAACTTTTCCGATGCACATGTAAACATACCTTATCGTATGGGTTTTTCGAGCGTATTAATTGAATTTATTACAGCACCAGAACGCTCACCTTCAACCAAGCTTCTTCGGAATTTAACCGGATATAACCACAAGCACAATTGCCTTCGGGTCTTAACCCGGATTTGGTAACTTGCACAAATGCCTTCGGGTCTTAGCCCGGATATAACAACTCGCACGAATGCCTTCGGGTCTTAGCCCGGATATAATCACTAGCATAAATGCCTTCGGGTCTTAGCCCGGATATAATCATTAGCATAAATTGTAACACCCCGAACCCGAGACCATCGCCGGTGTCAGACACGAGGGGTTAACAAGCCAAGTTCACATGTTTTGCCCACCAATTTGGCATTTCCAGTCAGGCTGGAAGACTGCATCACCGTCGCCTTAAAAATCATATCTCGAGTTTCAAAACTCGGAAACTGGTTTCGTAAATTTTCCCTGAATTTAGACTCATATATCCATCCATGGATTTATTTCTAGAATTTTTGGTCGGGCCAATTGGTACAGTTTATTAGTTAAAGTCACCCATGTTACAGGGATCGACTGCTCTGACCTTCTCGCGGTATAACTTGAATATCTCTCTGTACAGGGATTTAATTCTGGTGCCGTTTGTTTCTAATGAAACTAGACTCAAAACGGAATCTGTACATATAAGGTATGTCTCCTAATTCTTTCTGGATAATTTACAGTGAATTTTTAAAGTTGCGACAGGGGACCCAGAAACCATTCTGGCCCTGTTTCACAATAGCTTCAATATCTCTTAACATGTAACTCCTATGATCATTTCGCTTCTTCCATATGAAAATAGACTCATTAAGGTTCATTTACATAGCTTATTCACTATTTAATACCATTCCTACAATTTTGGTGATTTTTCACATTCACGTCACTGCAGCTGGCAGCATCTGTTTTAAGGTAGGTCTTATCTATTTTTGTAGTCTCCATCAACCAACTAGTCTTGCCATACATAGGTTCACATATGATCATTTTAACCATACCAATGGCTGATCATGTGACCAACACTCCCATTTCCGATCCATAATCACATCATGACACCATATATATACATTCAAACCACAAATAGTCTAAGTTCATGCTTCCTTTTACGAGCCATTTTCGCATGGCAGATACATATACATCGCCACATTTTTAAACCAACAAGGGTAGTCCTATACATGCCATTTCAAAGTTCAACCAAAATTTATACCAAAATAGAGGCGTGGATAGTGTGGATGACTTCGACTTTATTGATCCCGAATCCGTTTGCTATCGAAATAAATCTATAAAACAGAGAGCCAAAGCAACGGGTAAGCATTTTATGCTTAGTAAGTCTCAAGGAATATAATCAGCTTTAATTAAAGCAATACATTCACATAACCAAATGCATCATTTCATTAATGCACATTCACATAATCGTACTTACTTCACCATCCCAACACTTATGTTCATACACAAATAACGGCTTCATTAAGGCCGATAACTCGCTCCATCATAGGAGCGGATATTCATACGCTCTTACTCCTAGCGCGCAAAGCACACACCGCACTTACCTTGTCATTGGGAAATTTCACAAGTGCATTAGCTGAAATTTTCCAGCAAGCTTATAATTTTCAAATCACATACCTTCGAGTTTAACCGGACGTCGCTACTTGTTCAATCGCCTTGGGACATAGCCCGGTTATGGTAACCCGCACCAAGGCCTCACGGGACTTAACCCGGATATCACGATTTGGACAAATGCCTTCGGGTCTTAGCCCGGATTTAACAACTTGCACGAATGCCTTCGGGTCTTAGCCCGGATATAGCTACTAGCACAATTGCCTTCGGGTCTTAACCCGGATATAATTTTCAGCATAATTGTCTTCGGGGCTTAGCCCGGATATCATTCAATTTCTCATGCACACATACATCAATAATCATTGGACATACATATTTCATTTTCCTTACTAAGGCTCAAACACAATTATAATCATTAGCATATTCGCCGGGACTTAGCCCGGTGGAATTCAAATACTCATACACACATAATCAATAATCATACACATCCATATTTCATCTCACATAATTCAAGTAAGGTCACTTCTTGAGGACTTACCTCGGATGTTGTCGAACGGCTTTTACGGCTATTCGATCACTTTTTCCTTCCCCTTGTCCAATTGTGGACCTCTTAGCTCTTGAGCTAATTCAAACAAATTCAATTTATTAAAACCTCATTGTGCTAGCTTATGGCCGAATATGACAAGGAATTTAAATGGTCATATGGCCACTCTTTAGCTTGAATACACAATGGTCATGCACATTTTATACTACATCAAGCAATTCAATACAATTTATTTGAGCATCAAGGAAATGCTAAGGCCTTCAATAGGCTACCCAAGGCCGAATATTCATGTACATGTTGAGGCCAATTATGCACTTAATACCTCACAAAAACAGCATGCATTTTACTAGTTAATGCTTTGCATATTGTGGCTCAAAACTTATAATATAGCATCAAGCACTTATATGTGTGCTAGGCCGATTTGTGCTTGCAATTTCACAATTATTCTTCAACATCTTCTTCTTTAAACAAACTTATTCATCACTTCCTTCATAACCAAAACATCATGTGCAAACATATATATACATATATGAGCATGGCGAATTTCAAGGTGTCCATAGCCATCCAAAACACAAATTTTAACTAACATGCAAGAAGCATGAACCATGCTCATGAATGCATCATGGCGAATATGACAATCATGCTCCTTTTCAACTTCAATCATGATAAAACAAAAGAAAGCTCAAAATCTTACTCAAGAGTAGACAATCCATCATTGCATGCATCATCATCAAGCTTCACACTTAGCATGCAATGGCTTTATCACCATAACAACTTTGGCCAAATACCATTTCCATGGCTTAACAAAGATTTGAGCCATGGCTAACATGCACATCAAGTTAGCAACCAAAACATGCATGAAACTCCTAACACAACCTCATACATACCTTAATCTTGATGCAAACTTAGCCAAATCTCCTTCTAGATCTCTTCCAAACCAAGCATGAAGCAAAATCCTCCTTCTTCCTTAGTTTTGGCTCAAAGAAAGGATGAACAAAATTTTTTCTTTCCTTCTCTACAACTCACGGCAATGGGGGATTACCATACTCACACACATTTTTTTTCATTTTTTATCACCCATACACCTTTGTTTATTATTTCACCCTAATGCACCAACAAAACATGTTTCATGACATGTTTAGCCCATCCTCCTTGTCATGGCCGCCACCACCTATAAAGGGGAATTTGACATGCAAGTCCATTATTTTGCATGCATGCTTTAATTAGTCATCACACATTTCCTATCATACTTTCAAAGTTCATTACTAAGTCCTTTCTTGTGGAATTCACCCTTATAACACTAAATCAATCATCATAAAATGTCATACATGAGCACACACATATTATAGGCATCAAAATAAATTTTAATTATTTTTATGCCTCGGTTTTGTGGTCCCGAGACCACCTTCCGACTAGGGTCAATTTTGGGCTGTCACAACTCTCCCCACTTAAGAAATTTTCGTCCCGAAAATCTTACCGTAAATAGGTTTGGATATCGCTCTTTCATAGAGTTCTCGGTCTCCCAAGTAGCTTCTTCTATCCCGTGCTTGAGCCATAACACTTTTACTAGCGGAACCCGCTTGTTTCGCAACTCTTTCACTTCTCGTGATAGGATACGAATCGGTTCTTCCTCATAACTCATATTAGCTTGAATTTCAATTTCTGATGGACTAATCACGTGCGATGGATCGGATCTATAGCGTCGAAGCATCGAAACGTGAAAGACATCGTGAACCTTTTCGAGTTTAGGGGGCAAAATCAAACGATATGCCACTGGATCGACTCGCTCGGATATCTCGTATGGCCCAATGAACCTCGGCCTCAACTTGCCCTTACGGCTGAATCTGAGTATCTTTTTCCAAGGCGATACCTTGAGAAACACTTTATCACCCGCTTGATACTCGATATCCTTACGCTTCAGGCCCGCGTACGACTTCTGACGATCGGAGGCTATCTTCAGACTTTCACGGATTACTTTCACTTTCATTCAGCATCTCTAATCAAATCCACCGAAAATCTTGCTTTCACCAAGCTCGGTCCAAAACAATGGTGTACGGCATTTACGACCGTACAAGGCCTCGTAGGTGCCATCTTAATACTTGATTGAAAGTTGTTGTTGTAAGCGAATTCAATCAACGGCAAATACCGCTCCCATGAACCACTAAACTCGAGGACGCAACATCTTAACATATCCTCAAGTATCTCGAATTATCCGCTCGGATTGACCATCGGTTTGGGGTGAAAAGCGGTGCTGAAATGCAACTTGGTACCCAAAGCCTCTTGCAATTTCTTCCAAAATCGCGATGTAATCTTGGGTCTCTATCCGACACGATAGAAATAGGCACCCCATGCAATCGAATAATTTGGGAGACGATAATTCGCCAATTTATCGGCGAAAAATCCGTGCGGACAGGATAAAATGAGCGACTTGGTCAATCTATCAACAATGACCCAAATCGCATCTTTCTTACTTGCCGACACCGGTAATCCGGATATAAAATCCATTGTCACTCGATCCCATTTCTATTCGGTATCATGATTGGTCAAGTAATCCCGATGGCACTTGATGTTCCGCTTTCACTTGTTGACATATCGGACACCTTGAAACAAATTCGAAATGTCTCATTTCATACCGCCACCAAAATTGGCGTTTGGTCATTGTACATTTTAGTACTACCCGGGTGGATTGACATTCGACTCTTGTGAGCCTCGCTCAAAATCATCGAAACAAGTTCAATTCCTTTGAATACATAATCGACCCTTGAACGTCAGCGGTCATTATCGTCAATCTGAAATTCGATTCTTCATCCAAAACACATTCGCTCGCTTAGCGACCAATTCAGCGTCGACCTTCCGAGATTCAAGTATTTGATGAATCAATAACGGTTTGGCCTCTAATTCGACTACTAGCACCTCCTGGGTGAAACGGATAAATGAGCATCCATCGCTCTCAAAGCGCATAAAGTGCCTTGCGACTTAAAGCATCGGCCACCACGTTGGCCTTTCCCGTGATAATCAATGATGAGTTCATAGTCTTTCAACAACTCAAGCCAACGTCTTTGTCGCAGTTTAAATCTTTCGAGTCATCAAATATTTTAGACTCTTGTGGTCCGAATAAATATGACACCTTTCTCCAAACAAGTAATGCCACCATATCTTCAAGGCGAACACTATGGTGCTAGTTCAAGGTCATGGGTCGGATAGTTTCTCTCATGCGGCTTTAGTTGTCTCGACGCGTAAGCCACAACTCGACCTTCTTGCATAACACACAACCTAACCCAAGCAAGGATGCGTCAGATATGACAAACTCTTTACCGGACTCATTTGTACTAGCACTTTGGGGCCTCGGTTAAACAAGTTTTAGTCGATCGAAACTTTCTTGACAGCGTTCGACCACTCGAACTCAACATCTTTTTGGAGTAGTTTCGTCATCGGTAGCAGCTATCATCGAAAAACCTTTCACAAATCGTCGATAGTATCCGGCAAGCCCCAAAAGCTCCTAACCGGTAACATTCCTTGAGGTTTCCAATTGACTATGGTCGAAATTTTGTTCAGTCCACCCGACACCGATGCGGACACCACGTGCCCCAAAAAAGCTAACCTCTTTCACCAAAATTCACATTTACCGAACTTTGCGATAATCGCTTATCTCGTAAGATTTGCAACACTAGCCTCGGTGTTCAAAGATGTTCGGTTTCATCTCTCGAATTGACCTAAATGTCATCGATAAATACAACTACGAACCGATCCAAGTATGGCCTAAAAATTCTATTCATTAAATCCATAAACACCGCAGTGGCATTAGTGAGCCCAAACGGCATCACCAAGAATTCGTAGTGACCGTACCTCGTTCTAAAAGCGGTTTTGGGTATGTCCGATTCTCGGACCCTCAACCGATAGTACCCCGACCTTAAATCTATCTTTGAAAACACCAAGGCTCCCTTTAATTGATCAAACAAATCGTCAATTCGTGGCAACAGATATTTATTCTTTATCGTCACTTTATTGAGTTGACGATAGTCGATGCAAAACCTCATGCTTCCGTCCTTCTTTTCACAAACAATACTTGGTGCGCCCCATGGAGAAAAACTCGTCGAGCGAAACCTCTATCCGTCAATTCTTGCAATTGGACCTTCAATTCCTTTAACTCGTTAATGCCATACGATCTGAGCTATCGAAATTGGAGTGGTACCGGTACCAATTCGATGCCAAATTCTACTTCGAACAGTGGTAAGCCCGGCAATTCTTGGGAAAACATCCGGTATTCACAAACCACGGCAGATTCGGGTTTCTTTTTCGATTCCTTGTCATCGAAAGCACGACGCAAGGTACGCCGCACCCTTTTCTTACATATTTACGGGCCAACATCGGCGATGTTACGGTGGCAACTCCTTTAAGTCCGTAGACTCAACCCGTATTATCTTGTTACTCGCGCTCCTCAAATCGATAGTCTTGCTCTTGCAATTTACAACCGCATCGTGCATGGTCAACCAATCCAGACCAAGAATAACGTCGATCTCATCGAACGGCAAAAGCATCAAGTCCGCCGGAAAACAAGAACCTCGGAACACTAGGGGACTTTTCTTGCACACTTTGTTGACAAGCACGTAATGACCCAAGGGGTTTGATACCCGAATTACAAACTCAAGAGACTCAATAGGCAAGTCTTCTTTGGATGCTAAGGTTTCACATATATATGAATGAGTAGAACCGGGGTCAATCAAAGCAATCACATTTGTATTGAAAAGAGTGAAAGTACCAGTAATGACATCCGAGAGGCGGAATCCTCGGCGTGCTGGCGATGGCATAAGTCCTCGCAGGAGCACGAGCCTCAGATCTGATGGTAGCATCTCTAGATCCTCTCTGACCGCCACTGACATTGCCCATATTTCTAGGTGGCCTACCTCGAGCAGCGGTAGCACCCGGGTTTCCACTCTGACTCACATTCTGTTCAAGCATCCTCGGGCAATCCTTCATAAAGTGGTCGGCCGTTCCACACTTATAACAGGAGCGATCACGAAACCAACAGCTCCCCGAATGCCATTTGCCACAATGTGGACACTCCGCCCTCTCTCGGCGATCATTTCCACCATCGGCGATCAAGTGACTCGTGTGGTCACAGGGGGTCGATCGCGTCCTCGTCTAGAAAAGCCCGAAACGCCTCTAGACCGGCTCACATCATCTCGAAATCTCTTCGATGCTTGTTGAAGAGACTTTCCCGAGGACCTCTTTCGGAATTCTCCAGTTCCCACATCAACTTTTTGTTTCTCCTTTCTAAGCTCTTGACTTTACAAGCTCGCTCAACAAGTACTCTGAACTCTCGTATCTCGAGAATGCCAACGAACATCCTTATATCATCATTCAGCCCATCCTCAAGCGTTTACACATAATAGCTTCGGACGAAATGCATTCACGCGTCTGGCTAAGCCTCACAAACTTTCGTTCAGTAGTCGGTGCGGACATAGAACCTTGCTTAAGATCAAGAAATTCCCTTCGCTTTTGGTCGATGAATCTCGACTAATATACTTTTTTGAACTCGGTTTGAAAGAATTCCCAAGTCACTTGCTCTCTAGGCACCACGAAGTCGAGTACTCCACCAATAGTAGGCGGACTCACGTAGCAAGGAGATGGTACACTTTAAGCACTCATCGGGTGTACAGGATAGCTCATCGAGCACCGGATAGTGTTATCCAACCAAAATTCAGCTCGCTTCGGCATCATCATCATCCGTAGCCTTAAATTCAGTGGCCCCATGTTTTGAATCCTATCGATTGGGGCTTACATGACCTTATTTGGTCAGTCATCGGAGGTATTATGGGTGCGGGGTTGCATTTGTCGGGAATGGAGGTTGTGGAACAGTAGTGTTAGTTCGAATGTATTGATTAAACCATTCGTTCATCACACTATAAAAGGCTTGCCTAGCCTCATCATTCGGATTGCTGGCCATAGGTTGAGAGTCCGCCGGTTGTCCCTTGCGCGGAGCAGCGCCACACTCTCACACCATCGCTATCGCTTCGGTTGGGATCGGGATCCATTCTAATAACAAACACAAAGTCAAATTGTCGTAAATCACCACACTATCGATTCATCATTTAATGGCATGTATAGCTAGACCCCAAACACATCACGGTAGTCCTAGAATCGACTAAACCGTGGCTCGATACCAATAAAATTGTAACACCCGAACCCGAGACCATCGCCGGTGTCGTACACGAGGGTTAACAAGCCAAGTTCACATGTTTTGCCCACCAATTTGGCATTTCCAATCAGGCTGGAAGACTGCATCACCGTCGCCTTAAAAATCATATCTCGAGTTTCAAAACTCGGAAACTGGTTTCATAAATTTTCCCTGAATTTAGACTCATATATCCATCCATGGATTTATTTCTAGAATTTTTGGTTGGGCCAATTGATACAGTTTATTAGTTAAAGTCACCCATGTTACAGGGATCGACTGCTCTGAACTTCTCGCGGTATAACTTGAATATCTCTCTGTACAGGGATTTAATTCTGGTGCCGTTTGTTTCTAATGAAACTAGACTCAAAACGGAATCTGTACATATAAGGTATGTCTCCTAATTCTTTCTGGATAATTTACAGTGAATTTTTAAAGTTGCGACAGGGGACCCAGAAACCATTCTGGCCCTGTTTCACAATAGCTTCAATATCTCTTAACATGTAACTCCTATGATCATTTCGCTTCTTCCATATGAAAATAGACTCATTAAGGTTCATTTACATAGCTTATTCACTATTTAATACCATTCCTACAATTTTTGGTGATTTTTCACATTCACGTCACTGCAGCTGGCAGCATCTGTTTTAAGGTAGGTCTTATCTATTTTTTGTAGTCTCCATCAACCAACTAGTCTTGCCATACATAGGTTCACATATGATCATTTTAACCATACCAATGGCTGATCATGTGACCAACACTCCCATTTCCGATCCATAATCACATCATGACACCATATATATACATTCAAACCACAAATAGTCTAAGTTCATGCTTCCTTTTACGAGCCATTTTCGCATGGCCGTATACATATACATCGCCACATTTTTAAACCAACAAGGGTAGTCCTATACATGCCATTTCAAAGTTCAACCAAAATTTATACCAAAATAGAGGCGTGGATAGTGTGGATGACTTCGACTTTATTGATCCCGAATCCGTTTGCTATCGAGCGAAATCTATAAAACAGAGAGCCAAAGCAACGGGTAAGCATTTTATGCTTAGTAAGTCTCAAGGAATATAATCAGCTTTAATTAAAGCAATACATTCACATAACCAAATGCATCATTTCATTAATGCACATTCACATAATCGTACTTACTTCACCATCCCAACACTTATGTTCATACACAAATAACGGCTTCATTAAGGCCGATAACTCGCTCCATCATAGGAGCGGATATTCATACGCTCTTACTCCTAGCGCAAAAGCACACACCGCACTTACCTTGTCATTGGGAAATTTCACAAGTGCATTAGCTGAAATTTTCCAGCAAGCTTATAATTTTCAAATCACATACCTTCGGAGTTTAACCGGACGTCGCTACTCGTTCAATCGCCTTGGGACATAGCCGGTTATGGTAACCCGCACCAAGGCCTACGGACTTAACCCGGATATCACGATTTGGACAAATGCCTTGGTCTTAGCCCGGATTTAACAACTTGCACGAATGCCTTGGTCTTAGCCCAGATATAGCTACTAGCACAATTGCCTTGGTCTTAACCGGATATAATTTTCAGCATAATTGTCTTGGGGCTTAGCCGGATATCATTCAATTTCTCATGCACACATACATCAATAATCATTGGACATACATATTTCATTTTCCTTACTAAGGCTCAAACACAATTATAATCATTAGCATATTCGCCTTGGGACTTAGCCGGGTGGAATTCAAATACTCATACACACATAATCAATAATCATACACATCCATATTTCATCTCACATAATTCAAGTAAGGTCACTTCTTGAGGACTTACCTCGGATGTTGTCGAAGCGGCTTTTACGGCTATTCGATAACTTTTTCCTTCCCTTGTCCAATTGTGGACCTCTTAGCTCTTGAGCTAATTCAAACAAATTCAATTTATTAAAACCTCATTGTGCTAGCTTATGGCGAATATGACAAGGAATTTAAATGGTCATATGGCCACTCTTTAGCTTGAATACACAATGGTCATGCACATTTTATACTACATCAAGCAATTCAATACAATTTATTTGAGCATCAAGGAAATGCTAAGGCCTTCAATAGGCTACCCAAGGCCGAATATTCATGTATATGTCGAGGCCAATTATGCACTTAATACCTCACAAAAACAGCATGCATTTTACTAGTTAATGCTTTGCATATTGTGGCTCAAAACTTATAATATAGCATCAAGCACTTATATGTGTGCTAGGCCGATTTGTGCTTGCAATTTCACAATTATTCTTCAACATCTTCTTCTTTAAACAAACTTATTCATCACTTCCTTCATAACCAAAACATCATGTGCAAACATATATATACATATATGAGCATGGCGAATTTCAAGGTGTCCATAGCCATCCAAAACACAAATTTTAACTAACATGCAAGAAGCATGAACCATGCTCATGAATGCATCATGGCGAATATGACAATCATGCTCCTTTTCAACTTCAATCATGATAAAACAAAAGAAAGCTCAAAATCTTACTCAAGAGTAGACAATCCATCATTGCATGCATCATCATCAAGCTTCACACTTAGCATGCAATGGCTTTATCACCATAACAACTTTGGCCAAATACCATTTCCATGGCTTAACAAAGATTTGAGCCATGGCTAACATGCACATCAAGTTAGCAACCAAAACATGCATGAAACTCCTAACACAACCTCATACATACCTTAATCTTGATGCAAACTTAGCCAAATCTCCTTCTAGATCTCTTCCAAACCAAGCATGAAGCAAAAATCCTCCTTCTTCCTTAGTTTTGGCTCAAAGAAAGGATGAACAAAATTTTTTCTTTCCTTCTCTACAACTCACGGCAATGGGGGATTACCATACTCACACACATTTTTTTTTCATTTTTTATCACCCATACACCTTTGTTTATTATTTCACCCTAATGCACCAACAAAACATGTTTCATGACATGTTTAGCCCATCCTCCTTGTCATGGCCGCCACCACCTATAAAGGGGAATTTGACATGCAAGTCCATTATTTTGCATGCATGCTTTAATTAGTCATCACACATTTCCCTATCATACTTTCAAAGTTCATTACTAAGTCCTTTCTTGTGGAATTCACCCTTATAACACTAAATCAATCATCATAAAATGTCATACATGAGCACACACATATTGTAGGCATCAAAATAAATTTTTAATTATTTTTATGCCTCGGTTTTGTGGTCCCGAGACCACCTTCCGACTAGGGTCAATTTTGGGCTGTCACATAATCACTAGCATAAATGCCTTCGGGACTTAGCCCGGGTATCATTCAAATGCTCATGTACACATATATCAATAATCACGACACATCCATATTTCATTCTCGTTACTAAGGCTCAAACACAAAACATTTATCAAACCTTTCCAATTTGGCTCAATAGCCACACACAAAAGCATGATTACAATTGACTTTATAACTTAGTCCCTACGCACATTCTACTGTCCGCCATAATATGACAAATCATTTCAATATAATTCAAGTAGGGTCATTACTCAAGACTTACCTCGGACGTGGTCGAACGATTTGACGGCTATTCGACTACTTTTTCCTTCCCTTTATCGGATTTAGCTCCATTTGCTCTTGACAATTTAACAAATAAATTGATTTAATCATTTGAGCATCGAAAGAGGAATTCAAGGTACTTAGCCCACATATTTTCATTAGACATTAAAGTCACATATGTACGAAATCATGAATCAACTCAACACATTAGTTAGTACTCTCCTTAGCGAATTTTCTAAGCCAAGAATAGGCATCAATATGCTTGCCTCTAACCGAATGCATGCACACCAATTCCCCTCGTGTGGCGAATATGCATGTCCATGTTGAGGCCAATTATACACTTCATACCACACAAAAACAACATACATTTTACTAACTAACGATTCCATATTGTAACTCAATACGCATTAATCATTTATTTCATAACCAAACATCATCATATGCAAATATATACCTTGAGATGGTATATATGTCATACCAATACATCATGTGCAAACATGTATATCTATATATATATATATATGCTAGATAGAATCTCAAAGTTCCTTATATCCAAATATAAACATATATCCAAAGCTCAAATCTTATCTACCATGCAATATGCATAAATCATACTTATGGTTATACCATGGCCAAATACACCACAACACCATACCGTTTCGAATTTGGTCACGGTTGAACAAGGAACTTAATGCCTCACTCGAAAGAAAAAAATGCTAAAAAGAGGATTTAAGAGTCATCAATCCACCTTCACATGCATCATTACAAAGCTTCCTTTTTTAGCATGTAAATGACATCAACACCAAGCAAGAATGATGCATCCATGGCCGAGTGTGATTTCCATCACCTAACAAGATTTCGACCATGGGCTAGGTAGAACTCAAGCTACCAACTAAAACATGCATGCATCTCATGGACAACATCAAACATACCTTAGTCTAACAAATCACCATAGCCGATTGTTTCAAGCTCCTCCCCTTCCTTTCTTTCCTCTATTCGGCCAAGGATGAACCAAAGGACACACTTGTTTCCTTTCTTCCTGACTAGCTATTAGGGGGGTAAATTTTGACATGCAAGTCCTCCCTTTTGATTACATGCACTATTAGGTCCTTATAGATTAGCCTATCACATTTCAAAAGTGTCACACAAGTCCTAATAACTGAATTCACATGCAATCGACTAAATCGAAGCTTGAAATTTTCACACATTCATAAATGCATATTCTTGACAATAAATATTACGTTCACACATTTCGGTGACTCGGTTTAGCGGTCCCGAAACCACTTCCTGACTAGGGTCAATTTTGGACTGTCACATGTTCCAAGAAATTTAGAGTTGATTCAGATGATTTTAAATGAAGCTCATAGCAGTCGGTTATTTGTTCATCCTGGTAGTACTAAAATGTATAATGATCTGAAATAGCTTTATTGGTGGTATGGTATGAAGCGAGATATATCAGAATTTATTTTGAAATGCTTAATTTATCAGCAAGTTAAAGCTGAGCATCAGGTTCCGTCTAGATTACTTCAACTGATTATGATTTCAGAGTGGAAATTGGACAGAATCACGATGGATTTTGTATGGGGCTTACCTCTGTCACCGAGTAAGAAAGATGCAATCTGGGTTATTATTGATAGATTGACTAAATCAGCTCATTTCATTCTGGTTCGTACAGATTATTTACTTGATAAGCTTATCAATTTGTACATTTCTCAGATTGTGAGATTGCACAGAGTACCTATTTCTGTTGTTTCGGATATAGATCTGAGGTTCACATCACGATTTTGGAAGAAACTGCAAGATGCATTAGGTATGAAACTACACTTTAGCACTGCTTTTCACCCACAAACGGATGGTCAATCTGAGCGGATTATTCAAATACTCGAGGATATGTTGAGATGTTATATTCTTGATTTTGAAGGTACTTGGGAATGATATTTGTCACTAATTGAATTTGCATATAATAATAGCTTTCAATTGAGTATTAAAATGGCACCGTACGAAGCCTTATATGGTAGAAAATGTCATACACCATTGTATTGGAATGAGCTTAGCAAGAATAATATCCACGGGGTTGATTTGATTAGAGAAACAGAAGAAAAAGTGAAAGTAATATGTGATAGTCTGAAAGTAGCTTTGAATCATCAAAAATCATATGCAAATTTAAAAAGAAAAGATATTGAATTTGAAATCAGTGACAAAGTGTTTCTAAAAGTATCTCTATGGAAGAAAATACTTCGATTCGGTCGTAAAAGTAAATTGAGTCTGAGGTTCATCGGACTGTATGAAATCATAGAGCATGTCGGGCCAGTTGCGTATAGATTGCTATTGCCACCTGAGCTAGAAAAGATCCACAACGTATTTCACGTGTTGATGCTACGAAGGTACAGATCAGATCCTTCGCATGTTATTTCCCCTATTGAGGTTGAAATTCAGCCTGATATGTCTTATGAAGAAGATCTGATCCGTATCTTAGCTCGCGAGGTTAAAGAGTTGCAAAACAAAAAAATTCCCTTAGAAAAAGTACTGTGGCATTGTCACGGTGTTGAAGAGGTTACATGGGAGCCTAAAGATACTATGAGATAGCAATATTCGAATCTGTTCAACGGTAAGATTTTCGAGGACAAAAATCCTTAAGGAGGGAGAGTTGTAACAGTCTGGTTTAGACCCTAGTCGAAATTCTAGTTTCGAGACTACAAATACGAGTTAGAAAAATATTTTAATATTATTTTTCATGCTCATTATATGTGAATTGATATCTGTGAAAATTCCGTATAAAAATTTGATCGTTTGTATGCTTAATTTGATAAAAGGACTTAATTGTGTAAATTGTAAAACTGGACTTCTATATGTTAAAGTGTTTAATTGATATGTCTTTATAATTGAGAGGTCCTTATGTGGTAAATATGTCTGTATATATGTTAGTGGACATTTATGGACACTTATTTAAGTAATATAAAAGGTTATTATAAAGGTTAAATTGGTAATTATCAAATAAAAGTTAATTAAATGAAACCAAAATGGATTTTGGTTGTTATTTTACACCATTCTTGCCGAAAAACTAAAGAGAAAGAAAGAAAATATCAAGTTAGGGTTTGACACTTTGGAAGCTTGATTAAGGTACAGTTTGAGCTTAATTTTTGATAATTTCTACGTGTTTGTGATCGTTGTTAAGTGTTCTAGCTAGCCTATACTTAAATTCATGAAATTGTTGATGATTTGATAAGATGCCATTGATGAATTTATGAATTTTGTGATGTTAAATGGTGAAATATGAAAGCTTGGTGATAGATAAAAAAAATTTTCTATTGTGATTTTTGATGAAATTGCTTATTATGGACTAATTTGTGAAAATGAGAAATTGAGGGTTTGAAATGAAAAATAAATGAAATATATAATAGATATTCGACCAAGCTTTTGTTTAATGGGATTATGTAAGTTTTTTGTATTTGCGAAATAGGACTAAAATGTCAAAAATGTGGAAACTAGGGGCTAATGTGCAAAAAGGCCAAATTATGTGATTATTAATTTAATTGAATTAATGTGAGATTGAATAATTGAATTTGAATTTATATAGATTAAGAAAAGAGGAATTCGGACCTAGATCGGGGCAAAAACAAAGTGCTCGATTGATCGATTAATATCGTCGTTCTTACGTCTAGGATAAGTTCTTGTATAATACATATTGTTTAGACAATGTTTATATGAGTTGAAATGAATAGAAATGTGATTGTGAAGTTTGAGTATATGAATTGTGGATTGAATATATGAGGCACTAAGTGTGCGAATAAAGAAATAGCTACGGCTACTAAAATGGCACTAAGTGTGCGAGATTAAAACAACGTTGGCTGAATAAATGGCACTATGTGTGCGATCCAGCATTAATTAGGTTTATTGTAATGGCACTAAGTGTACGATACTATTGTAACACCCCAAACCCGGCCTAGATGTTATGACCGGATCTGATGCACCACATCGAAGCGTTCAAAACATTCCGTATTACTTAGTTGGAAAACTTAGTTGCTGTTGTAAAAGACACTTTTAAAAGTAGGTTAAAGTGAATGGAAGCTGTGCACCAGGTAGGAAGCTAGGAAGAAGAGGAGGTGAGTCCGTTGGACTGCTTAAGTACCAAGCTCCCTTCGGATCTAATCCTAGACATGCACACCGCCATTGCCACACTCTAACATCTCGTATGATTTTGAGAAAAGCGTTTGGTTATGTCCATCTTAAGAAAATGATTAAGGTTGAAAACATTTGCTTAGCGGAATTCTTACTTGTATTCGTGTTATTTTGAAATCACTTAATGTTTTTGAAAATGCGTCCTAGAGCTAATCTATTTCGTTAGTTATCATAGTTCAGTTTTATCATAATAGAATTAAATAATAAAGAAACAACCCAAACCATAAAAATAATTAGCGGCCTTATTACAAAAACCTAAAACCATAAACGAAAAATATGGAAAATCTAGTTCACCAAAAGAAAACGAATTTGCAGAAAACGTGTGGCCACTCCGAATCCCTTGACTCCAAGTCCACCAACTAGGGCTCACCGCAAGGATGGAAGGAAGAAGGGTGAGTTTGGGAAAACTCGGTGTATCTGAAACCCATCCAAAGCCCAAATCATTTCGAGCCCATTGGGCCTAAGCCTATCTAGATAACAGATACCAGTGGATGAAGCCCTTTTCGAATCTGAGCAAGGCCTTAGCCCCTTTTTACATAACAGTGTAGCCCATAGGCCCAGTACAGTAACATAAGTAACAATAGCAGTAATGCATGCAAACCCATCCGGGGAGACTACTCAACCCACCAACCGCTACACTGCCCCATACCAGCCCTACACTCCATGTGGGGAATATCTCAACCCACCCAGCCCTACACTCTACAGTTGCAGCAACGCTGCTTAAATATCAGTGAGTTGAGGCAAAGCCTCCAGTACATGGATAAACCACTTTCAATACTTCCTCTATCAATACCCCAATCCCATGCAACAGATATTAATAAAAGCATATCATGCAAAATACAGTATCAATCAGTCATGTAGTTTAGCCAATTTAAACCCTAGGGGTATTTTGGTAATTATGCTCTTTAGGGGTAGTTTCGTAACTTACGCAACTACACAAGCTACTTCAGTAATTTTTACCAGTTTTATGCAATTTGGTTCCACAATCTAACTAACAGGCTAATTTTCCCATCTCTTACCCATATTGGTCCGTAAGCCCATTGGGCCCAGTTTTGGCCCATCGAGGCCCTTTTTTCCGAGGTACGTTAAAATGTCACACGAATTCACTTACCACCTTGCGGTGCTAGATCTAACAATTACTCTATGTGCTGAGAGCATTCGCATACTCACAAGCCCATGAAATGCCGGAATTTCGGCATTTCGACTTTTGCCAAATTGAACTAAGAAAGGGTGTTTAGACACACCGATTCATGACGACCGCCACTGAGATCTCTTCCGATGTCCTACAATTGATTAGCACAGTTCTTATTTACAAACCATAATCACTAAACCCACAACCTACTTATCCATGATCGAACCATGTCCCTAAAAACCTTTGAAACCTTACCTTTTTGCCAAAATCGATAGCTAGCTCCGAATCCTATTGTTCCAATGATTCACGCTTTTGATCCAACGCTTAAGAAGACTCTAATCATCGAAAGAAAACATCAGTTACAAACCCTTAAAGCCTTATGCTCAAATCGATAGCCTCCCTAATTTTTAGGGACTTCGGCTTTTCCTAACATCGTAAAATAAGAACAGATCTGAGATGATAATTACTTACCCCTTACTCCTACTTGATTTCCACACAATCCGGTGTTGATTTATCCTTAGAGCAATGGTAAAACCCAAATCCAGGGGTTGAAGAAGTTTAGGCTATAAGGCCCTAACCAATGGTACTTTCGGCTTTTGGGTGGTGAAGGAGATGACAATATGGAACTATAACCTTGAAGTAAAATTGCCGTCAGGTATCTAGGATTAAGAAAAGATAATCGTAGATTTAATAAAAACAAAAGAACATAGAAGAACCTGGCTTTGAAGAAATCGGCACAAGCAGTGATGACAGGATTTTGGCTTTTGCGACTTTGGCAAAGGTGCCGATGAATAGCAGAATTGATGAATGGTTTTGAAGAAGAAAAATAGAAAAGAAGAATAGGGGACGTGGTAGTTTCGGCTAGAGAGGAAGAAGAGAAAAAAAGAAAACCCTTGTGGTGTCTGAGGAGAAGAAAACGGCACCTCACAAAGCCCTAGGTGCCGAAATTTTACCTAAACCCTCTGCCGAATTTTCCCTCTTCAATTCCCAAAATTCGGCCAACTCTTAGCCTCTCTCCTAATCCCTTAAATCTCTCCCCTTATCCCTCCTTAATCCAAGCGTTTAGACTGATTCAAACTCTCCTCTAGCAGAATCCACTTGGACTCCAACACTTACCCCTCCTGCACTTAAAAATAAATGCACCTATTTGTCAACACAGGGAATTGATCCCATGCCTCCCTCAAAGCTCCACATGCCACCTTTTTAGGAGCCTAGTGGCGTCACCCTGGCCACTTTACCAAGGCTCTTTTTGTGATGCAATTTGCCCATCACTCCACTTAAGGCCACTTAGCCAGAACCTCTAACCTTTTAAGTCCAAAATTCAAAAATTCAACCGGGTTTTGGTCAACACATGGGCCTTCTATAAGCCCATTTACCTACTCAAAATATTAATTTCACATCCAAATACAAAATTTTTAAAATCTTTACAAAATATTGAAAACCGCGAATAAATCCAAAAATCAGGAAGTTACAACTCTACCCTCCTTAAAGAAATTTCGACCTCGAAATTTTACGTTATTAGAAACAGATTGAGGGTCTTTGTTGACGATAGCCTCCTCGATCTCCCAAGTAGCTTCTTCTTTGCCATGGTTCCTCCAAAGTACTTTCACTAGTGGAACTGATTTCCTTCTCAACATCTTGACGTCACAATCAAGTATTTGCACAAGTTCCTCTTTGAAAGTTAAATCGATTGTACCTCGATTTACGAATCGGTATGATATGAGTTGGGTCGATCGATACCACCAAAGCATGGATACATGAAAACGTCGTGGATACGATGCGATTCGATGGTAACTCTAGTGATAAGCCCTTGGTCCAACCCGCTTAACAATTCGGTAAGGCCCAATAAACCGTGGGCTCAACTTACCCTTCTTACCAAATCTCAAAATTTTCTTCCAAGGGAAACCTTCAAGAAAACCATATCCCCAACAATGAACTCAATCTCCTTGCGCTTCAGATCCGCATCGACTTACATCTCATCGATGCCTCCTTTAACCGATCCCTTATCACCTAACCTTGCTTTCGAGTTCCGCCACCAATTCGGTCCAAGCACTCGTCGTTCACCCAACTCGTCCAACACACGTCGGCACGACATCTTCGCCCATAAAGCGCTTCATATGGTGCCATCTGAATACTTGCTTGATAGTCTGTTATTGTAAGCAAACTCCGCCAATGGTAAGTAGTCCTCCCAACTTCTACGAAAATCAATGATACAACCTCTTAACATATCTTCCAGAACCTGAATAACCCTTTCGACTATCCATCATGCGTGGGTGAAAAGTGGTGCTAAAATCCAATCGTGTACCCAACGCTTCTGCAACTTTCGCCAAAACCGAGATGTAAACCTAGGGTCTCGATCGAAATTATCGACCTTTGGTACCCCATACAATCGCACTACCTCATACATATAACTTGGCCAACTTTTGCGTTGAGTAGTCGGTGCGAATAGGTATGAAATGAGCGATTTTGTTAACCTATCCACAACTACCCACACCGAATCTTTCTTGGTGGGTGTCAAAGGTAACCCACTCACAAAGTCCATTGTTACTCTTTCCCACTTCCATAACGGAATTTTCACAGGTTGCAATAATCCCGAAGGCAATTGGTGCTCAGCCTTAACCTGCTGGCACGTCAAACATTTCCCAACAAATTCAGTCACCTCTCGTTTTAATCCGGGCCACCAGTACACCTCTCGCAAGTCTCGATATAACTTATTCCCCCCAGGATGCATGGCACAGAGTCCACCATGAGCCTCTTTTAGAATTAACTGCCTCAACTCAGGGTCCTTTGGAATACAAACCCTTCCACGAAAGCACAGAACTCCTTCAGTGTTCAACCCAAAATCCTCGTTCTCACCATTCTTAACTTGCTGGAACCGAAGAGCTAATGAATCATCCTTCAACTGTTTTTCCCTAACCTGCTCAGTCTAAGTAGGGCTTACTTGCAGTTCTGCCAACAAGCTTCCATCGTCGTACAGACTTAAACGTGCGAATAAGGCTCTCAAGTCAGTAACAACCCTTCGACTCAACGCATCCGCCACCACATTAGCTTTTCCTGGGTGGTACTCTATCGAACAGTCGTAATCCTTAAGCAACTCCACCCATCTACGTTGCCTAAGGTCCATCTCCTTCTGAGTCAACAGATACTTTAGGCTTTTATGATCTGTGTATATGATGCACTTTTCCCCATATAAGTAGTGTCTCCAAATTTTTAACGCAAAAATCACCGCTGCTAGCTCCAAATCATGCGTAGGGTAATTCACCTCGTGAGCCTTAAGTCGTCGCGATGCATAGCGACCACCTTGCCCTCTTGCATCGATATACAACCTAACCCCACATGCGACGCATCGTCAGATCTGATAAAGTCCTTCCCGGACACCGGTTGAATCAACACTGGCGCTTCGGTCAATACCTTTTTCAACCGATCAAAAGCTTTTTACTATATCTCGGTCCAGACAAATGGTACTCCTTTCCGTATGAGTTTTGTCAAGGGTGCCGCCATCACCAAGAAACCCTCCACAAACCTTCTGTAGTAACCTGCCAACCCTAGGAAACTTCGAATTTCCAATACTGACCTAGGTGGCTTCTATTCCAGAGTTGCTTCAATTTTACAAGGATCCACCTTAATCTCCTCGGCAGAAACCACATGCCCAAGGAAGGTTACCTCCCTCAACCAGAATTCACACTTGCTGAATTTCGCATAAAGCTCCTTTTCCCTTAACACTTGCAGCACAATACGGAGATGCACATCATGCTTCACCTCCGTTTCAGAGTATACTAGGATATCGTCGATAAAGACGACTACGAACCGATCCAAGTAAGGTTGGAATACTCGATTCATCAGATCCATAAAAGCTGCAGGTGAGTTCGTTAGCCCAAACGGCATGACCACAAACTCATAATGTCCATATCGAGTTCGAAATGCTGTCTTATGAATATCCCCTTCTTTTACCCTTAGTTGATGGTATCCAGAACGAAGATCAATTTTGGAGAATACCGAAGCTCCCCTTAGTTGATCGAACAGATCGTCAATCCTTGGTAGTGGATACTTATTCTTAATCGTCAGTTTGTTCAACTGGCAATAATCGATACACATGCGCATCGTTCCGTCCTTTTTCTTCACAAACAGGACCGGTGCTCTCCAAGGAGACACACTAGGCCTAATGAAGCCTCTATCTAACAACTCTTGAATTTGAGCTTTCAGTTCCACTAACTCGTTAGGTGCCATCCTATAGGGTGCAATAGATACTGGAGCTGTTCCAGGCAACAAATCGATTCCAAACTCAACTTCCCGATTCGGAGGAAATCCAGGAAGCTCTTCTGGAAAAACATCCCGAAATTCCCTAACAGTTCTGATGGTCTCCACGGTCAGATCCTCCGTTTCAGCTTGGCTTACCAAAGCCAGATATGCCTCGCATCCCTTGCGCATCAGTTTCTCAGCCCTCAACGCCGATACTACATTGGATAAGTAATCCCTTCGTTCTCCAATAATCATTACCTCTTCATCATTGACAATCCTTAACACCATCTTTTTAGCTGCACAATCCAAAGTTGCCTTATGCTTGGTCCACCAATCCATCCCTAGTATCAAATCGAATTCTTCAAACGGTAACTCCATCAAATCCCCACAGAAAACCCTGCCTTGAATCTCCAGAGGCACCTCTTTGAAGAGTTTCTCTACCTTAACCGGATGACCTAAAGGACTTATCACAGACACCCCATATACAGTCTCCTCAGAGTGCACACCCAGTGCCCCAAAAATGTTATATGCCACATATGAATGGGTTGATCCCACGTCAATCAGAGCAGCATAAGGTATACCATATATATAAAACATACCAGTTATGACATCAGGTGCGTCACCCTCCTCGCGGCGACAAGCAAAGCATACACCAAAGCTGGCTGACGAGCATCCGCGTTACCAATACCCTGCCGGTGCCCCACGTCCACGGCCATTACCACCGCGACCTTGTCCCCGACCTCTTGGGCGGCGGTCCATCCCTCATGAGTTGAGCCGGTCGCCTGACCCCTTGTTCGGCTACACGAGCACGAGTGGCCCTCCTAGGACAATCCTTAATCACATGCTCCTTAGACCCACAATGAAGACAAGCCCCGAATGCTTCCGGACTCTCCTTGATGCATTCGCGCAATCCACACAAGCTTGCGGTCTACTGTGTTCATCGGGCTCGCTCGAACCGGTTCCTCCATCCTAGCTCTCTTAGCATTTCGATTTGCAAAGCACCATTGGTCCAAGCATCCCTCTGAACCGATTTCGATCCCTATCACGATTCTTCCGTTCAGTTTGCTTCACCTCCTCGGCTATCTTAGCCTTCTCTACTATTGCAGCGAAATCTCGCTCTCTCTGTGGAGCTATGAGCACCCTTAACTCATCTCTGAGGCCATCTTCAAAACGAACGCTGCGCTCATATTCAGTGGAAATGATGCCATTAGCATACCGGCTCAATCGTAGAAACTCCGCCTCATATTCAGCAATGGTCTTATTTCCCTGAGTCAGATTCAAGAACTCCTTTCTACGTGCATCCACAAAGCTAGCTCCAACATATTTTGCCTTAAAGGTCTGTTTGAACAGCTCCCATGTTACCCTCTCAGCTGGGGTACCCTCTCTCACAGTAATCCACCACTGATACGCTTCATCCCGCAGTAACGACATCGCCCCTTTCAATTTCTGTTCTACTGAGCAGTCCAGGTCATCCATGATTTGCTCTGTGGCTTCCAACCAGTACTTAGCCACATTTGGGGCCACTCCAGATACGCCTCTAAAAATCTCAGCTCCGTTGGCCCAAAGTCATTCAGAAATGGACCCCCTATTCATGGGCCCGATGTTAGCTCCGGCCACCCTTTCCAACACCCTCAACATGGCATGAGACAGAGCGTCATCCCCTGTGGCCCGGTCATATAGCCCATTTTCATTAACCAGTGGTGGACGTACCTCGCCAGCTGGCATGTGTTCAGATGACGCAGATCCAGCTTGAGTGCTACCTCGGCCTCGACCACGGCCTCTTCCCCGAGTAGCCCTTGTACTCATAACGATTTATCGATTCTGAATTTTATGACATTAGTTCTTTGGTTTCACTGTTTATTACAGAATGTCTTATGAACAGATAGAGTTTCAGAGTTATTTTCGCGCAATCACAATTTAGCTACGGTCCGAGTTTTGTAGCCCTAATACTACCTTATCAATAGCACTATCTCTAAGGCTCGAGACTATCTACGATATTATTTCCGGTCCGGTTCCATATAAATATTTAAAGCGAGAAAAAGAACACTTACAGACTTGGTACCGGGATTGATCGCCACTTATTTATCGATCCATAAAAACCCATGTTCTTGTTTTAGAAAATAAAAAGATTTCATTTGAAAACACTTTTATTTTAAAACTATTGATTTAACCTCGTTCAATAGAATAACTTTGAACATCTTTGAAAAAAACTTACAGAAAAAATTCTTTTTTTTAAAAGATTTTCGGACCCGATCTACAGCCAAGTTGTTGCAACCAGGCTCTGATACCACTAAATGTAACACCCCAAACCCGGCCTAGACGTTATGACCGGATCTGATGCGCCACATCGAAGCGTTCAAAACATTCCGTATTACTTAGTTGGAAAAATTAGTTGGTGTTGTAAAAGACACTTTTAAAAGTAGGTTAAAGTGAATGGAAGCTGTGCACCAGGTAGGAAACCAGGAAGAAGAGGAGGTGAGTCTGTCGGACTGCTTAAGTACCAAGCTCCCTTCGGATCCAATCCTAGACATGCACACCACCATTGCCACACTCTAACATCTCGTATGATTTTGAGAAAACCGTTTGGTTATGTCCATCTTAAGAAAATGATTAAGGTTGAAAACGTTTGCTTAGCGGAATTCTTACTTGTATTTGTGTTATTTTGAAATCACTTAATGTTTTTGAAAATGCGTCCTAGAGCTAATCTATTTCGTTAGTTATCATAGTTCAGTTTTATCATAATAGAATTAAATAATAAAGAAACAACCCAAACCATAAAAATAATTAGCGGCCTTATTACAAAAACCCAAAACCATAAACGAAAAATATGGAAAATCTAGTTCACCAGAAGAAAACGAATTTGCAGAAAACGTGTGGCCACTCCAAATCCCGCCCAGCTCCAACTCTACCAACTAGGGCTCACTGCAAGGATGGAAGGAAGAAGGGTGAGTTTGGGAAAACTCGGTGTATCTGAAACCCATCCAAAGCCCAAATCACTCGAGCCCATTGGGCCTAAGCCTATCCGGATAACGATACCAGTGGACCGAAGCCCTTTCGAATACGATAGCAAGGCCTTAGCCCTTTTACATAACAGTGTGGCCCATAGGCCCAAGTCTGATAACATAAGTAACAATAGCAGTAATGCATGCAAACCTATCTGGGGAGACTACTCAACCCACCAACTGCTACACTGCCCCGTACCAACCCTACACTCCATGTGGGGAATATCTCAACCCATCCAGCCCTACACTCCACAGTTGCAGCAAGCTACTCAAATATCAGTGAGTTGAGGCAAAGCCTCCAGTACGTGGATAAACCACTTTCAATACTTCCTCCATCAATACCCCAATCCCATGCAATAGATATTAATAAAAGCATATCATGCAAAATACAGTATCAATTAGTCATGTAGTTTAGCCAATTTAAACCCTAAGGGTATTTCAGTAATTATGCTCTTTAGGGGTAGTTTCGTAACTTACGCAACTACACAAGCTACTTCAATAATTTTTAGCAGTTTTATGCAATTTGGTTCCACCATCTAACTAACAGGCTAATTTGCCCATCTCTTACCCATATTGGTCCGTAAGCCCATTGGGCCCAGTTTTGGCCCATCGAGGCCCTTTTTTTCGAGGTACGTTAAAACGTCACACGAATTCACTTACCACCTTGCGGTGCTAGATCTAACAATTACTCTATGTCCTGAGAGCATTCGCATACTCACAAGCCCATGAAATGCCAAAATTTTGGCATTTCGGCTTTTGCCGAATTGAACTAAGAAAGGGTGTTCTGTACACACCTGATTTGCGACGACCGCTACTGAGATCTCTTCCGTTGTCCTACAATTGATTAGCACAGTTCTTATTTACAAACCATAATCACTAAACCCACAACCTACTTATCCATGATCGAACCATGTCCCTAAAAGCCTTTGAAACCTTACCTTTTTGCCAAAATCGATAGCTAGCTCCGAATCCGATTGTTCCAATGATTCACGCTTTTGATCCAACGCTTAAGAAGACTCTAATCATCGAAAGAAAACATCAGTTACAAACCCTTAAAGCCTTATGCTCAAATCGACAGCCTCCCTAATTTTTAGGGACTTCGGCTTTTCCTAACATCATAAAATAAGAACAGATCTGAGATGATAAGTACTTACCCCTTACTCCTACTTGATTTCCACGAAATCCGGTGCAGATTTATCCTTAGAACAATGGTAAAACCCAAATCCAGGGGTTGAAGAAGTTTCGGCTATAAGGCCCTAACCAATGGTACTTTCGGCTTTTGGGTGGTGAAGGAGATGACAATATGGAACTATAACCTTGAAGTAAAATTGCCGCCAGGTATCTAGGATTAAAAAAAGATAATTGTAGATTTAATAAAAATAAAAGAACATAGAAGAACCTGGCTTTGAAGAAATCGGCACAAGCAGTGATGATAGGATTTCGGCTTTTGTGACTTCGGCAAAGGTGCTGATGAATAGCAGAATTGATGAATGGTTTTGAAGAAGAAAAATAGAAAAGAAGAATAAGGGACGTGGTAGTTTCGGCTAGAGAGGAAGAAGAGAGAAAAAGAAAACCCTTGTGGTGCCTGAACTGAAGAAAACGGCACCTCACAAAGCCCTAGGTGCCCAAATTTTACCTAAACCCTCTGCCGAATTTTCCCTCTTCAATTCCCAAAATTCGGCCAACTTTTAGCCTCTTTCCTAATCCCTTAAATCTCTCCCCTTATCCCTCCTTAATCCAAGCGTTTAGACTGATTCAAACTCTCCTTTATCAGAATCCACTTGGACTCCAATACTTACCCCTCCTGCACTTAAAAATAAATGCACCTATTTGTCAACACAGGGAATCGATCCCATGCCTCCCTCAAAGCTCCACACGCCACCTTTTTAGAAGCCTGGTGGCGTCACCCTGGCCACTTTACCAAGGCTCTTTTTGTGATGCAATTTGCCCATCACTCCACTTAAGGCCACTTAGCCAGAACCCCTAACCTTTTAAGTCCAAAATTCAAAAATTCAATCGGGTTTTGGCCAACACATGGGCCTTCTATAAGCCCATTTACCTACTCAAAATATTAATTTCACATCCAAATAAAAAAATTTTAAAATCTTTACAAAATATTGAAAACCGCGAATAAATCCGAAAATCAGAATGTTACAACTATTATAGCTTTGGCTACTTAATTGGCACTAAGTTTGCGAGTTCATTGAATGTTTAAGGATGATCAAAGGAATTAGTGCATTGGGTATTGAAGTGATAAATGTGATAGATATGAACCTGATGGTTCAGGTATGTACAGAACCTATGTGGTTGATGATATAAAGTATGAAATAGGCGAAAGAATTTTGAAATGAATGATGAAATGAGTATTGTGATGAGTTGTATTAAGTGTTAGTTATTTGATTGAATTATATTTTAATGAATGATGAACTTACTAAGCTTTAAAGCTTACTATGTGAAATGTACTTTGTTATGCAGCGTTAAAAAGCTACCTCGGATCCGGGAATCGTCAACAACTCAATCACACTATCGGACATCTATTTTGGTACCATTTTGAGAGTTGTATATATGTTATATGGCATGTATAGGCTATAGTTATTTTGGTATGTTTTGTGATATGAATACTTAGCCATGTGATATAGCTTGGTTTTGGTTGTGTATAAGAATGAAGTATGGTTATAATATATGTGATGTAATATTGTCTATAGGCTATATTTTGATATGTATAAAAGGGCCTTGTGAGAAATGGCTAATTTAGTAGGATAGAAATGTGAATTTTGCTATGGAAATGGTATAATGATGCTATGAGAATGAAAGAAATGTATTGAGTTTATAGCTTATGATTTGGCATGATTTTGGTATAGATTGCAAGC
Source organism: Gossypium arboreum (assembly GCF_025698485.1). Classification (NCBI taxonomy): domain Eukaryota; kingdom Viridiplantae; phylum Streptophyta; class Magnoliopsida; order Malvales; family Malvaceae; genus Gossypium; species Gossypium arboreum. Next base: position 17,157,793 of record NC_069082.1, read on the forward strand.
ATGAAATTTATTGATGATGGTATTGCATGAATGGTGTATGTTTTGGTTGTGAATTGTTTGAGAATTTGGTATAAATTGGTTTGGTTTTGGTGTTTGTAGGGAGGACCCATAATGGGTGGTATATTGGCCTTGTAAATGGCCTATTTTCGTTCACACGGTAGGAACATGAGCGTGTGTCTTAGCCGTGTTGTTTGAAGGCCATTTCAAAATGAGCCTGAGTAGATCACATGGTCACACACACACGGGCGTGTGCTAAGCCGTGTGGCCAAGTCAGTTTTGAGCACAGGCTAGACACACGGGCATGTGCCTAGCCGTGTGGCTAAGTTAGTAGCCTCCCTAATTTTCCCACAGCCTGGCACACGGGCTTGTCTTGTGGCCGTGTGGATAAGTCAGTATGTATGCCCTGTTTTGACACGGCCTAGACACACGGACGTGTCTAATGCCGTGTGAGGTACACGGCCTGTTCACACGGGCATGTGACCTTTATAACTTAGAAAAAAATTTTAAGTTTTGAGAAAGTTTGAGCGTGCTAGGTTTAGTCCCGACCCCTTCCTAATGCATGTTTAAGGTCTCGATGACCTAAGAAAGGGACTATTTGTTAATGTTTGATTATGATATGATGACTTATGACTTTTAGATTGTGAAATGAATTTGAAATTATCTGATTGTCTGATAATGCCTCTTAACCCTAGTCCAGCGACAAATACGAGTTAGGGGTGTTATAGTTCAAACTCAAATGGTATAATGGTTTTCTTTCCTCTGGCAAGTTTGATTAAAGCAAACGAGTTCAATCGAGATATTTTGTTTCCTTGAGCAAATGCAGTCGTAAAGCTCTTTGATTAGCATGATAAGAGAACTTTGAAAGATTATGTGTTTGAGTTGTTTTAATAGCGTGAAGAAAGGAGCATTTTGTTATGTTATTATTTGATAGTCGAAATTGACTCGGTAGTTTTTATTAGAGTGAGCTAGTCAATTTAAATGTGATTTGAGTTACATGTAGTTAAAGTATCCTCAGTTATGGTAATAAATTTTGTGCATTCATGAGAATATCGATGGACAATCTGAATGAAGGATTGATATTCTAGAGAGTATGATACCAAGATATACCTATTAGATTTGTTCTAATCTGATGATGTTATTATGATTTAAAGCTGTTCTGAATGATATGGTTATCACATTTATGAAAATTTGGATGGTCTATACATGTTAGCTAAGTTGAAAACAGTTGAAGATATTATTAACCGAAGCTCTAGTTCTGAGTTCAGTTTGAATTGAGTAATGAATTTATGATTTTTCAGTGAAGCTCTATTGAAAGGATTGGAATGTGTTTTATTATTAAAATGTAAAGTGATGGTTTATATTTTCATACGGTTAATGTCACATTAAAAAGAACTGTTCGACCTGTGATTTAGAGACGGTCGCTTTTATGTCCGTATTGAGAATTTGGTGATATTGTTTAATCGACGAAAAGTGTCACATGTTCCCTAATTTCAAGAATTAAAGTATCGAATGTCATAGAAAGATATGAAGTTAAGATAGTGTTAAAGACTTGAACTATTGAAAGATTGCGAGTAGTTATTAATTAATCTTTGGGAAAGCAAATATAGTTACAGATATGGAATGGAAAAATCTTTGTTTATTTTGTGAGTGGGTTACACGATTGATCTTAATTGATGATGGTCTATTTTTAGCTAGATTAAAAGCTAAAGCTGTGTTTTGATTGCAAGATTGAGAATCTCATAAATGTGCTAATGAATGGTAAGTTAAAGAGTTCAGTATGAGTTGATTTTTTATTCTGAATTTCAAGTCTGACTTGTTGATTGATGTTATTGTTCTAAGATAGAAATTGCATGCAGATGAATTCAAAGCTTATGCATGAAATTTTTGTCCGAGGCTTAGTAGTAGCTTGTTGGTTCATTTTGGGAGTAATAAAAATGTGCAGTTACTTGAAATAGATGCTTTAATGATAGGGTATGTAAACTAATATTTTTGAGTTTATGCTCAGATGTCGATTTGATAATGGATAAAACTCAAATATCAAGAGCATTTAGGTCTATTGCAATCAGTGATAACCTTGATGTTATATGAGATAGAATTACTATAGATTTTGTATCTAAATTATCTTTATCTCCAAAAAGGAAGATGTTATCGGATTGTGATTGATCGATAGTGTACAGATTTCTTGTTTAACGAACCAGCCCAGTAAGATGTTTCTAGGATTATTCGATTATGTGAAGTTTCAGTCTCCATTATTACAGATAGAGATCCGAAGGCTATATCCCAATTATGGAAAGAGTTACAGGAAACTATGATACGCAGTTGCATCTTAGCACGGTAACACACCTGTAAATCAATGATAAGTCTCTGAAAGTAATTCAAAACTTTAACGATATGCTCCGACACTGTGTGTTAAAGTTCAAAGGTGATTAGAAAGAGATATACGAGGTTAATATAATTTGTAATTCTAGGAAACTTAGTGAAAGTGATTCATGATACTTGAAAGCAATTTCTTCTGGTAAGATTTTCGGGGACGAAAATCCCTAAAGGGGGGAGAGTTGTAACAGCCTGATTTTGTGCCTAGTCAGAACAGTGGCTTTGGGACCACAAATCTAACTAGGAAAAATTTTATTTTAATTGTATTTTTATGGTCTACGATTTCACGGAATGATTTCGTGAAAATTTCGTTCAAAAATTTTGACGTTTGGGCACTCAATTTAGTCAAAAGGACTAAATTGTAAAAAGTGCAAAAGTTGAGTTCTACATTTTAGAGGTGTCCAATTGTTATTAAAATTTTAAATTGGAGGTCCTTAAATTGTAATTAGACCATTGGTTATTTTGTTGGACAAAAATAGACATGAAATAGGTGAAATAGAATATTTTTAAGTTACGGGCATTTTGGTCATTTAGTAATTAAAATGAATTAAAAATAAAATTAAAAGCCAATTTTTGTCCATCTTCAACCCCATTGCCAAATTTCAGAAGGGGAAACCATGGCTAGGGTTTTTCAAGTTTCCAAGCTCGATTATAAGTCCCTTCTAGCCTCGTTTTTAATGATTTTTACATTTTTGATATCCTCGTAACTCGACTTAGCTATTTCTACCATTATTTTGAGCTAGGGTTTGTGTTTAAAATTTACCCATGAATGACATACATGTGTTTTGATATTTTATGGAAGAATATGAAAGTTTGGAGTGTAATAAACAATTTTGACTAAGTGATTTTTGATGAAATTTCATAAAAGGACCAATTTGTAAAAGTTGTAAAATATGTGTAGGAAATGTGATTTAGTGAAAAATGTGTGCTGCTATAAGAGGGAATACGAATTGGTTAGGCTTGGGTATTGACATAAATGGATACATTTCATTTTACGAGTCTAGGGGCAAATTTATAAATATGTGAAACTTTAAGGGCAAAAATGTAATTTTTCTATAATATGATTTTTGGACTGACCTTAATAGTAAAATAAGTTAATAAGTCAAAAGTGATATTATAGATCAAGAAAAACGAAGTTCAGACTTAGAACGTGGGAAAAATGAGCATTGGACGATTTAGTCCTTTTCGCCATTTTAGGTCGAGGTAAGTTCGTATGTTAATAAATGTTATTGATTTGTGTTAATTATGCAATATTGTTATATATTTGATTAAATTGTGAAAATTAAAGTAAACATTCGAATTGAGTAAAAACGCAGGATCCATCACGATCGTTGCGTAGTGAAATATGAATTGACGATAAAAAGACCATGGTTAGACTATGGCAATGTGCTAAGTGAAATAAGTGATTCGCATGTAAGACCACATCTAGGATATGACATTGTGCTAAGTGAAATAAGACCATGGCATCTAAGTGAAATAAATCCATGGTAATGTGCTAAGTAAAATAAGTCCATGGCATCTAAGTGAAATAAGTCAATGGCATTGTGCTAAGTGAGAAATTTCTGGGTTGGACCTTAGGAATAAAATAGCTTTGGACACAAGTCTAGTACTATGTGAAGGCCACTTTGTGAATATAATAGCTTTGGACACAAGTGTGGAGCTTTGGACACAAGTGTGGTACTATGTGAAGGCCACTTTGTGAATAAAATAACTTTGGACACAAGTTTGGTACTTTATGAAGGCCACTTTGTAAATAAAATAGCTTTGGCTACAAGGTACTATGTGAAAGCCACCTTATATCAGTTATTATTCCGATGTGTTCAACGGAAATGACTAAGTGTAAATGAATATGACTATGTGATGATTAAATTTGGAAGAATCATGAACCAATAATATTATTTGCTATTGAATTGAAATAATGTATTTTGATTGAGGTTTAAGTGTATCAACTGACATAGCCAAGATGAAAAAAAAAATGAAAGTATAACTGATTTAAGGGATACAGGTACGTACGAAATCTATGTGAATGTTGAATGAAAGTTAATACAAAGAAAACGTGAGAGAGTAAAATTAGCGATAAAATAGTTTTGGATAGCAACAATTGTGTGAATTTGAAAAATCATCAAAAATGGTAGCAATTTAATTAGAGGTTTAATAAGATATGAAATTAAAGCTCTGAGTCTATTTTAAAATAAAAGAAATGGTGTAAGCAAAAGAATTTCATATTATAAGATATTTGAATTTTTGAGAGACAGGGTCTGAATGATTTTGAAATCCCCTGTTCTGACTTTGAAAAATTATTAAAAATTGTATAATTAATTATTGGTTATATTTCATTTTTTTTAAAATTATTATTGAGTATATTTTCAATAGAAACAAACGGGAACATCATCTGAATCCCATAAGATGAGATAGTTAATTTTTATTGAAGAAGGGTTCAAACTGTCAAATAGTAGAATAGGGGAGACTTTAAGGAATAAAGTGTTCTTATTGGCTAGACCAAAAATTTTGAAAATTTTATGGTAATAAGATATGTGAGTATAGTTTCATGGAAAATTAGCGGATCCTAATTTGGAGTTTCGTAGCTCAAGATATAAATAATTTACTGACTGTGACTCGAGTAGATAGCTTGAGATAAACAAGAGTAAATAGTGGACTATGTGCAATTATGATTGTATTATCTTGAGAACATATTGTGAGAATTGGTAAAAGCATGTTAATGAATTTATTATTATTTACATACCAACTTACTAGGCTATATAGCTTATTTCGCTTATTTTCTGTGTTTATAATGTCCTCAGGTTAGCTCGGGTTGGAAGTCGCCAGAAAACCTATCACACTATCAAACTAACAAATTGGGTATTGATAATTCTTATACTTAGGGTCATGGCATGTATAGGGGACTTGGCTATTTTTGTATGTGTTATAATTGTTTTGGCCTAAAATGTTGGCTTATGCTATTTGAAAGTTTATTGTTGTGCAAGGCCATTTGATGTTGGTATATTGGCTATATTATAAGTCCATGACGATGCATTTCAAGGATGTGTATGCTTACATATGTGGATGAATGAGTGGTGATATCTATGTGTGACGTAAATTTGTTTGCAACGGCAAGTCTGATTAGTGCACGGGCTAGGGACATGGTCATGCGAGCCATACGGCCATGTCCTAATTCACATGGAAGTGTGCCTCTATTTTTCATGAAATTTTTCAAAGTTTTCTAAAGTTATCGGTTTGGTCCCGAACCGTTTCCAAAGCATAATTTGGGCTTCGTAGGCCTATATTAGGGACTTTAAGATGAAATGTGAAAAGATTTAAATTTGAACGCAAATTCATGACCCAGTTTTATACAATTGCATGTGTTTATGTCTGGTAATGGCTCATACCCTGTTCCGGTGTCGAACACGGGTAAAGGGTGTTACATGATGATTTTATTTTTCTTTTTTTTTACTTATTTAGAAATTATTTTTATCATACTAATATTTTTTATAGTAATTAATATTTTATAAATATAAAGTATTGTAACTATATTATTAAAATTTGTACTAGAAAGCGTGACATAAAAAATTATGATATAATTAAACACGATAGAGAAATACAATTTTTTTATAATTACAACAGAATATAACTACACTTTTATTCTATTATTCGACATTATTCAAACAAACCCTAATCATATCTTTGCATTTCTTTTGAACTAAAATACACTCTTTGAACAATATAAAATTCAAGAGGTTTCTTTTCTATTTTAGTTTTATTTATTTGTTTTCTTTCTTGATTTCATTAGTACATTTTGTGTGTTAGTGGAAAAAGGATGGATTTTGTGGTGGTAAATAAATGTTCCAAAGCAATCACGCTTAGTATATTCTTCAAGTTTTTGTTGGTCTTTTGAGAGCTTTGATTCATCTTTTTACAAATATTTTAGTTATAATTTTTATTAAAATATTTCTAGATATATATTATTTTTGCAGTTTTCAAATACTTAAAAAATAAAATTCAATTTTATTGGTAAAAATATTACTATAAAAGAAATTTTTAATGGAATGAGCAATAAAAGTTCCAAATTTCTTTTTTTTCATTATATCTCATATATTTTGCAAAATTGTAGGGATAAAAGAGGTATTAAGTTAAAATAGAAAAACATGCACAATATATTAAGAAAACTTAATAATCTCATCTAATATAATACCTATAGCAAGATTTTCTAGCATTAATTGTAATTGAAAACCTAAATCAATATGCATTTGAATGAACACTATTTATGGAAAAAAGTTACCTTTGTCTAAGAAAATAACAAAATTTCAACAACAAAAAATTGTCGAAACCATTTTTTTGAAAGGTCGACTTTTTGTTTGAAAATAAAAAAAGGGAGTCGCCACCAATCTTTTTTTATGAGGTGTGATTGGATCACCTTGTAATTTGATCATTTTAATAAAAGGTTTGATTTATTAAAACACTATTTTTTGGTCCACAAAAATCCAAAAAATAGGTTTGGGAGTCGATTACGCACGAGGAAAGATTAGCACCCCTGTGACGCCCAAAATTGGTACCTAGTTGATTACTTGATGTTTTAGTGTCAAAAATTGAAAATTTGATGAGACTTTAAAATACGATCTTTTGTTAAAATATTACTTAATTAAATTTTTACAAAAAAAGACGTATATTTTACGTTAACCGAGTAAAAGGGTTACGTCCCTTAAGTTAGGACACAATACTTTAAATTCTTGAAACGAGAATAAACACCAAAAAAAATTATTAATTTTAAAAGATATTTGATTATCTTGGTTTTTAGAAAGAAATCATATTCCGTAAGTTAGAACACGATTTTTTCTAATTCCAAAACAATGAAAATTAATCTCGGTTTAAAAATCTCTTTTTATGCATTGTGCGAAAACGAATAACATTTGAAATGTCGTGTATTTAATTTATTCAAGTATGGTATATAAAAAAACGGTTAAAAATTTAAAAATGTCATGCTTAGCGAATAATGATAATCCAACATAAATTAAGTAGTGATAATGGCATAATATCTGAATAAAATATAAAAGATATAATAGTAATAATAAATCACGGTACTAAATGCATAATGAATAATAATAATGAAGATAATAATATAATAACAATAATAATAATAATAACGAATAATCTAAAATTTTGAAGGTATATAAAAAGATATAAATAAATAAATATATAATAAAATAACAATAATGAGGGAAAAATAAAATAAAAATAACATAAATGAAAAAATAAATAAATAAAACATGTCAAAAGGAATAATAAGTGAATAAACAAATAAATACTAATAAAAGTTTAATTGAAAATTAAGAGTAAGCAAATAAACAAATAAATAAAGAAATATTAAATAAAATAGTTTAATAATAATAATAATAATAGGACTAAATTGAAAGCTAAACAGGATTTTAGGGGAAAATATGAATAAAATAAAGTAAAGGACTGAATTGTAACGCGCGAATGAAAGGGAGGGACCAAATGGGAAATATTCCCTGTCCTCCAAAACGCGCCATTTCAAATGGACCAAATTGAAACTAAAATAAAATTCTGGAGCATAAATTAAAAACAAAAAAAACCAGATTTAAAAACCAAAAAATGCAGAAGGGCCAAATGCACAAATATCCCCTCAAGCGATAACACGAGAATCATAGGGGGCGGATCAGACCAAGGTGCGGGTAAGGGGGTAAAACAACACTGTTTTGGGGCCTGGAGCACTGGCCCAAAACAACATCGTTTCAATAGGCCTATTTAACTCAAATTTTTTTCAAAAAAGTTCATTTCCGCACTATCTAAAAAAAAACTAAAATTTTTTATTTTCTCTCCAAAAATCCTCTCCCCTTTTCTAGAATCCGGCCATCCTCCGGTGAACTGCCACTGCGTCGACCATCGGTTACCGGTGACTACACCGCCGTCTATGGCGGCAGGAAAATCAATTGTTTTTCTTTTTCCTCCAGCAATCGAAAACAGTTGAACCTTCTCTCCCTTTTTTTTGTTGTTATATTATATATGTATATGTTTAAAAAAATTTGAGAAAGAAAAAAGTAAGAAAGAAAAGAAAGAAAGAAAAATAATAATAAGTAAATAAACATTAGTCTGATTCTATTTCCTTTTCTATTTTGCTTCGTTTTTTGTGAAATTTTGTTGTTTGACTCGATTTTCTATGTGTGTTTTTTTTTTGTATTCAATCTCGTAAAAAAGTTACATTCGTATTGAGGATTTTATAGCCCAATTTACAACTTGCTTTTGCTAATGATTATTTTTGCTTCTTTGCAGGTGCAAATGGGTGGTGGAGCAGGTGGGCAGTGGCGGTTGCTAGTGGTTGTGGCAGAGGCTAGGGACTAGGGCGACACATTAGGTTTTTTTGTTTTTCTGTTTACTTTTATTTTTGGCTGCTTTTTTTTCTTTGTAATTGGGCTGCAGTTTTTTTTCTTTTGTTTTTTTATTTAATATTTTGGCCCCGAGCGAAATAGGCCTGTTATAGCTGCCCCTCTTTGCTCATTGTCGTGTGACGAGAATGGAGCAAAGACCTTAAAAAGGGCCAATTTTGCCTAATCTGGCTGAATCTCGACTTCTTTAGTGTTCCTCTTCTCAAGTAGCCTCATTCCAACCCACTGCATCTTCAGAGGTATAGGAATTGTTGCTTCGATCGATTCCACTACAATCTTCAAAGAGATAAGACTTGTAGCTTCAATTTGCTCCACTGCAACTTTAGGGAAATGAGATTTGTGGCTTCAATCTGCTCCACTGCAACTTTGAGGAGATAAGATTTTCCATCTTCAGCCTGCTCCACTGCAATTTCAAAGAAATAAGACTTGTAACTTCAATCTGCTCCATTGCAACTTCAGGGAGATAAGACTTGTAACTTCAACCTGCTCCACTACAACTTCAGGGAGATAAGGCTTGTAACTTCAACCTGCTCCACTATAACTTCAGGAAGATAATGTTTATAGCATTAATCTGCTCTACTACAACTTCAGAGAGATAAGATTTGCTATCTTTGATCTACCTCACTGCAACTTCAGAGAGAGAAGATTTGTAATTTGTAGCTTTAATTTGTTCCACTGCAACTTCAGGGAAATACGATTCGCTATCTTCAATCTACTCCATTGCAACTTCAGGGAGATAAGACTTGTAACTTCAGCCTGCTCCACTGCAACTTCAAGGAGATAAGGTTTGTGGCTTTAATCTGCTCCACTACAACTTTAGGGAGATAAGATTTGCTATCTTTGATCTACCCCACTGCAACTTTAGGGAGATAAGATTTGTTGTTTATAGCTTTAATCTGTTCCATTGCAACTTCAGGGAAATAAGATTTACTATCTTCAGTCTGCTCCACTGCAACTTCAAGGAGATAAGACTTTTAACTTTAACCTGCTCCACTATAACTTTAGAGAGATAAGGTTTGTGGCTTCAATCTATTCCACTGCAACTTCAGGGAGATAAGATTCGCCATTATAACTTCAATCTATCCCACTACAACTTCAAGGGTATGGGATTTGTGATTCGTCTGGTCTATCAACCATTTTCTGGGGAACATGACCTGTAGAATCCATCTCATGGGCCTATTTATGCCAAGTGATTAGGATGTCATGATATAAATGAATCAAATGCTAGTAACTAGATATGTATGAATAATATTTGCATGAATGAAAAATGTCATTTTTCAAGAATGATCCCTTTGTATTGCTTAGGTTGTCATCGCTTATTGCTCATTGAGGTTCTGTCACTGATGTGTTACCATGCATTCTTGTTTAGTTGGTATCTTTGGCAAAAAATCTGAAGAAATAGTCACAATTTAGACTATTCTTTCTCAAATTTATGCAACTCTTAGGTTTGGTTAGTTCTAACTAGTGGTCCTTGTTCAGGGCCCTATACTATTTAGAAGCTTTCCAGAGCAATATGAAAAACTCCTTTTACGTGAATATTATGAGTCCATTAATTATTATTTCAATTAAAAAAATGCTTGAAAAAGATTGTAACAATGGACAAGATTGAAATTTATTAGAAGCAAAGCTCGAAATGAATGGAATTAATCAAAATAGCAAAGTTTGCTAAAAAACAAAGCGGATAAGATGAAAGTCGGTGCCCCAGATATTGCAACATGAGCTTCTCTGCACAAAACTTCTTGAGCACCATTTTGAGCTCAATTATGTGTTTAGGGGATCTAGAGTACTTTGTCGATGCCCCAAGATGTAACATTATTCTTTCTAAAGAGGCCAGACCATCACATGTTCAATCTTCAATCCAAATTTGAGCTGCCTCTTTCCAAGTTTTCAACTCAAATCCCTTTGGTCTCAAGGCACCCTTTGTGAGTTTTCGCCTTAGCCTCTCCTCTTCCTTTTTTTTAGGTGAAGTATTTCTCGACTGAATCTAAATTCACTGGATTAGGCAGGTTCTTGCCATCCATTTCGGTCAATATCAATGCTCCTCCAGAAAAGGCCTTCTTTACCACAAAAGGTCCTTCCCAGTTTGGCATCCACTTTCCTCTGAAGTCTTTTTGTATAGGAAGGATTTTTTTCAATACTAGGTCTCCCTCATGGAATTCTCTGGGTGAACATTTTTTTTTGTATGCTCGCATCATTCATTTTTGGTACATCTGACCATGATGGATGGCTTTCAACTTTTTCTCTTCAATCAAGTTTAGCTGATCATATAGGGATCAGATCCATTCTGCTTCATCCAACTTATCCAACTTCAATTCTGACAAAACCCAGAGAGAAGGAATCTCAACTTCAATGGGCAAAACTGTAATAGTCTGATTTAGACCCTAGTCAGAACAGTGGTTTCGAGACCACGTAACCGATTCTGAAAAATATTTTAATATTATTTTCTATCTGTGATATGTGAATTTATATTTGTGAAGTTTCTGTGATTTAATTTGTCTGTTTCTATGATTAATTTGCAAAATGGACCTAATAGCGTAAAGTATAAAAGCAGTGTGCTAAATATTAAAAGTACCAATTTGATTTGACATATTTAAGTAAGAGTCCTTGCATGTCAAATTTACCATTTATGTTAATGGTGGACAATTATGGACATGTTAGGTAAATTTTAATGATTTAAAACTAAAGGATATTATGGTCATTAGCATATTAAACATATGTTAAATAAAATATAACATAAAATAATGTCCAATTTATCATTTTCATGGCCGAATGAAGCAAGGAAAAGAGCTAAAATGGGGTTTTGATATTCGACATTTGTAATCCTTGATTAAGGTTTGTACTTTGGTCCGTTTTTGCTAATTTTTACATTTCTGTGATCGTTGTTTCGTGTTCTTCAAAACCCATGTCTGAATTTTTGTTGAAGATTATGAAATGTGCCATTGATGATTATATGAGCTTTGTAATGTTTTTATATGGATTATGAAAGATATATGTGAGATTATCATGTTTTGTTCTTGAATTTTTAATGGAATAGAGCTATTTGGGCTAATTTGTGAAAATGAGGTTTTGAAGGACTAAATTGTGAATTAAATATGTTATTTGGGCTTGTATGGAAGCTATGTATATTCGGCCAAGCTATAGTATTGGTAAATTTTGCATATTTTTTGATTTTGTGAAAAATAGACTAAATTGTCAAAGTGTGAAAATGTAAGGGCTAAAATACAAAGTGCCCTAAATATGTGTTCATGGATTATTTTGCATGAAATGAATGATTGAATGGTTGAATTTGAATTTTATTAGATCAAGAACAAAGAAAATAGGACTTAGATCGAGGGAAGTCCAAAATAGTTGAATAGTCGACTAGTTTCCGTCCGAAATTTGTACGAGGTAAGTCAAATTACAATTACGTATTAAATTGACTAAATTCTGAGCATACAAATTGTAATCTGTATTTGATGGCCTTGAGAGCCTGATGAATAAATTTTGAGTAAACTTCGATAACATGCTAGTATCTGAAAAGCTCTGTATGTTCCTAAAAGAACGTTGACATTGATCTGAAATATTGTGTAAGACCGTGTCTGGGACACAGGCCTTGATTTGAGATTTACGTGTAAGACCATGTTTGGAACATCGGCATCGTATCTGATTTCATGGAAGACCCTATCTGGGACAGAGGCATCGATATTGAATTACATGTAAGACCACGCCTGGGACGTCAGCATTGTACTAGTTTATGAGTATCTGTATCGTTTCTGAACTGTCTGATGATAGAGTACGAGATATGAGAATGAATATATGAAATGTATAATCTATACAAGTACGTTTGTATCATAGTAAATTTCTTAATATGGAAGACTCTGTTTCTGTGAAATAATGAATGCGAAGTATGTATGAAATCATGGAAATGAAACATGACATGTATACAAGCAAATGGACATGGTTAGGCTCATGAACTATTCTGTAAAATGGTTATGAATTCTTGCTATTGATTTGTACTTTATATGATTTAATAGTTAAACCAATTGTATTTGGCTTACTAAGCTCTTTGTAGCTTACTCGGTGTGATTTCTGTCTGTTTTACAATTATCGTAGCCATTGAAGGCTCGGGGATAGTCGAGGAATTGTCACCATTCTATCGAACTCATTTTGGTACTTTTGAAAGTGTAAATATGATTAAATATGGCATGTATAGGGTATAATGTCTATGTATTTAAGCTTTGATATGCATATATGTAATGCCATGAGAGTTGGCTAGCAAATGGTATGTTTGTGCTTAGTTTTGGTAAATGAATTGTGATGCCAAATTGTGTATGTGTAACATCTCAAAATAGGGCCTAGTCGGAATGGTGGTTTGGGACCACAAATCCGAGGCTAAGAAATTATTTTATTAATATTTTTGGTGTCATAGCATGATTATATAAGTGCATGAAAATTTTGGTGAATTAATTTTGCCATTTGAGTGCTTAATTGCGAAAAAGGGGCTAAATCGCATAAAGGGTAAAAGTTATGTTTTAGTACTGAAATGTGTTAAATGCTCGGAAAACCAAAATTGGGGGTCTTTAAGGTGCAATAAGACCCTTAATTAAAGCATGGCCGGCCATAAGGGGGGACAATAGAGTTGAAAAGTTAAAATTAGGAGCATGTTAGGTGTTTTAAATGGTAAAAGAATAAAAGAAAAGAAAAAGTTGTCAGCTTTTTATTTCTTCATCATCTTTCACCAAAAATGGCAGCAAAGAATGGGGGTTTTGAGATTTAAACTTTTAGCCACTTTAAACCCTAACAAGGAAGTAATCTTTGGTTATTTCTTGATAATTTTTACATTTTTGGAACCCCTAAAGCATAAGCTTTCAAATAAGGGGTCTAGTTTGCAAAATGATAAAGAGTCTAGGGTTCTTCCATGGATGTATATGTGTTGTTTGCTGAGTTTTTATGGAAGAATATGAGTTGCAGTTGTCTAATAAACAACTTTTGTGAAGGAAATTTGCATGAGAATACCTTAAAAAGGTTATTATGCAAAGTTGTAAAATGGGTTGTTAATGTGTGTAATAATGATTTTTGTGAGTTTCCATAGTTATGAAAATGGTTTATCTAGGCTTGGACAATCAAGAAATTGAATAAAACTCATTTTATGAGCCTAGGGGAAAAAATGTAATATTGACAAAGTTTAAGGGTAAAATTATAAATTTTCCAAAATATGATTTTTGGGTCAATTTGAATAATGTGGGTCCTAAATAGGCTATATTTGAAATGATAGATCAAGGAAAATCAAGATTCGGGCTAAAATCAGGAAAATACCAAGTTGTGGACAAAATAGTAAATTTGTCGTTTTCGTATTCGAGGTAAGTTTATGTGATTTAATAAGCCGGTTATTCATGTTATTATTGTTATACATGAAATATATCTTTCTATGATTGCATTTAAATTGATGTTAATGGAAGTTTGATGGAATATGACATTTTAAATAAAATGAGCAAGTTGTATGGAAACATTGTGATATGTTATTCTTATAGCATGGTTTAATACTTAATAAACATGAAAATGAGTTGGTTTGATTGTACATTTCATGGTCATCAATGCATATTGATATACTTGATAAAAAGAGAAAATCCCGGTTGAATAAAAAGGATGTTCGATGGGTTTCTCAAAAATGAATTGCCAGTAAAAACGATCTAGCCCGGACGGGTGTTCCTTGAGTGATCAAGCCTCTCGAAGAATATGGGTGCATTAAGGCTTTAGCCCAAACAAGTAATCCAATTAGGATCTGAATTTTGCCTGGACTGGTGATTCAGATTCAAGCTCACTAGATTAATTGTCGTTGTAGGGGATTTAGCCTGGACTGGTAATCCCGCCATATTATGCGAGGTTCGCGGGAGTGCGTATTTAAAATGATCACTTGTATGATTTGACGGTAAATGAGATATCCATCGAGATTCCGAGAAATTCAACGGGATAAATATGAAAAATGAATTAAAAGGTTCCTGTCATGTTGAACTCATTCATGTTACATGGTACTATTATGATGCATATGAATCGTCATGTTTGGATGAGCGCTGTGCTAAAAGATAGCACAGGTAAGTACTTGAAACTCATGGATATGTATTGGACATGAAAAATGAAATGGATATGTAGTAAGAATGTAAATGAATGAGTGATATATATGAGAATAATTTTTGTGGCAATCCTATGATGGTTATCATTTTGTGGCATTAAAACAGCTTGTACAACATTAGTAGTCCTACTTTGAAAATCCACTAAAACTAGTGAAAGTCAAATTAAAGGTTGAATAAAATATTTAGTTAAAGCTTATAAAGTTAGTTTCTTATAAAGGAACGATGCAAGTAAAGGAATCTCATATTAGGAGATATTCGAATTTTTGTAAAATAGGGTCAGAGTGATTTCACGCTCCCTTGTCTCAAATTTGGAAAATTTTTAAAAATTGTATATAAATAATTATGGATCATACTTTATATTCTTGAAATCTTTAGTGAATCTATTTTCAATGAAAATAGACAGAAACATTATCCAAGTCTCGTAATATGAGATAATAAATCTTTAGTGACAAAAGATCAGAACTATTGAGTAGCGAAACAGGGGTAACTTTAATGAATAAACTGTACTAATTGGCTAAGAAAATTTTTTTTAAAATTTTATGGTAAAAGGATATGTGAGTCTAGTTTCTGGGAAAATTAACGGATCTTGATTTGGAGTTCCATAGCTCTAGATATAAATAATTTAGTGATTGTGACTTGAGAAAATAGCATGACTGGACTATGAATAAATATGAGAATTTAGAAATAGCATGTTAATACATTGCTTATTATTTTTCAAGCGAGCTTGCTAAGCTTAATGATTACTCCCTCTCCATTTCTTTTAGTGTTGTCAGGTCGGCTCGGGGTTGAAGATCGGCGGAGACAGCGTCACACTATCAAGTCAACACCTTTGAAGCATTGATACATATGTTAGGAATATCAAGTGAGTGGCATGTATAGGGACTTAGTTCATGTTATGTGTCATTATAATTTGGTCAAATGAAATGGCCTATGCTGAGCTATTAAATATGGCTCATATTAATTATAGCTTGTAACCTATTTATTCATAATATGTCTAATGTTTAAGATGTGATTATGTGGGTTTGCTATGCACGGTTGGTAGTATGACATGTGTGTTGGACATATGCTCTTAGACCATCAGAGATGGTCATAGCCATGAGAGATGGCTTACATTGACTTTATTATCATTCTTATGTATGCTAATGTCTTGGTTGTGGTTCACAGCCATAAGAGTTGGCTAAATATGATATTTATGCGTGATAAATAAAGTTAGGTGGATGACATGCTATTGCATGATTGAGGTTGGTTTAATTGCATTTATATGCTTGATATTGTGCCTTGAGATGTTGTACGAACATGTATATGTGAGGGTGACAAAATGGCTTGGAAAATAGCCCTGTATTGTCCACACGGGTAGACACACGGGTGTGTGTCTAGGCCGTGTGTGACACACGGCTCACTCCCATGGGTATGTGTTATGGCCATGCATCCCCTGCACTTAAAATTTTTTAAGTCATTGTTGTACACGAGCAGGCCACACAGGCCTGTTCCATGGCCGTATTTTAAAGTCAGTGTTGCATACGGGCTAAGGGCACGGACATGTCCTAAGCCACACGGGTGTGCGTGACCACATGGTCCATACCCACATGGGCGTGTGGAGCCTTCAAGCATGAATTTTCCAAGTTTTTCTTGAGCCCTCAATTTAACCCCGAACCACCTTGAATGTATTTTTTGGGCCTCTTAAGCCCAATTAAGGGAAATGTAACACCTTGAATTTGGGACCTAGAAGAGTTGGGTTTTGAGTCTGGGATTCGGATAGAAGAAAACCTGAATAATTAAGAAGTTTTAAATATTATCGTTTAAGAACAAAAAATTTTGAATTAAATTACTACTAGAAAATTTTTACTATATTTATTATTACGGATATTATAATTTTTATGATTAGATATATTTATAAAATTATTATTATTAGATAGGAATATATATATATATATATATATATATATATATATATTTATAAAAGTATTGTTGTTTTGGTTTTAAAACTCTAGGAAAAAAATTGTTTAATTTTTGCCTCATAGAGGGAATCTGGGCATAAGGCTTATAAAATAAATTGGGCAAGACTGGGCATGAAGAAGCGTACCTGGCCTGTGACAGCCCTAATGTGACCCTAGTCGGAAAGTGGTTTTGGGACCACAAAACCGAGTCATAAAGATAATTAACCGTCATATTTGATGCTTATTATATGTATATATGCATGTGTGAAAATTTCATGTTTGAATTTTGTTAATTGTAAGTGAATTTTATTAAATAGGACTTGTGTGAGAAAATTTAGAAATGTGCTAGGCAAATGTTAAAGGAACTATTAATGCATGTTATAAAAATGATGGGTTTGCATGTCAAATTAACCAAAAAATCAAGATGGTGGCCGGCCATGCTATGGGTTAAAGCATATTATAAACATTTTGTGTTAATGTTTTATGTTAGAAATAATAAAATAAAAGGTTAGTAATAAAGTAATGAAAAGGGAGGGGTGATGAAAACAAAGTTGTCTCATCCATGCTCCCCCATTGCCGTGACTTGAGGAAGGAAGAAGAAGAGGATTCTCTTGCTTCATGTTCAGTTGGTGGATGTTTAGGAAGAGCTCAAGAGCCCAGAGGATCAAAGTTGGATAAGGGAAAGGAAAAAGTGATCGAATAGCTGTCGAAATCGTTCGACAACATCCAAGGTAAGTCTTCGAGTAATGAAACTTAGTTTATGATTTGATTAAGTCATGACATATAAGCATAACAAATAAACGGTGATATAATGATTCTACTTGAATTATATATTGAGGTGATTAGTTTATACGTATGCCGGGTAGCCGAATGTGTATAGAGATCATGTTATAAAGCCAATCAAAATCATGCTCTTTGTATGTGGCTATTGAGCCGAAATTGGTAAGGTTTGATAAGTGTCTTGTGTTTGAGCTTTAGTAATGAAAATGAAATATGGATGTGTCATAATTTATTGATATTCGTGCATGATTATTCAAATGATATCCGGGCTAAGTCCCGAAGGCATTTGTGCTAGTGACTATATCCGGGCTAAGACCCGAAGGCATTTGTGCGAGTTGCTATATCCGGCTGCATCCCGAAGGTACTTGGGTTTGGAAGAGAGCGACCTTGCTGTAATAATTTCAATTAATACGCTCATAAAATCCAAACGATAAGGTATGTTTTGTATATGCTTCGGAAAAGTCGATTCCCATTAAATAGTATTCGCTCAATTGATTAACGAACTTTCAGCCTTTAGTTAGGTTTGATACCTTGTTTATGAATATATTGATTGAAGCGTGGAGTAAGTATGATTTTGAGAATATGCATATATGAAATTATTCATTTAGCCATATGAACGTTATACTTTAGTCGTAACTAATTTCATTACTCAAAACTTACTAAGCATTAAATGCTTATTCTGTTTTTTTGATTCTCTGTTTTATATATTTTGTTCGTCAACTATCGGACTCGGGATTGTCAAAGTCGAAGTCGTCCACACTATCTAAGCCCTTTTGGTACTCTTTTAGTTAAACTTTGATAACGGCATGTATAGGATTGACCTTCGTTGTTAATTAAGTACCTTTTTGGTATTGTATATATTCGGTTGGCCATGCGAAAATGGCTTATATATTTTGAGCATAGCGTTATAATCATTTTGTATATATATATATGGTTATTGAGAAGTGTGGAAATGCGTGGCAATGATTAGCCATTGGAATGGTTAATCACGATCATATTTGGTGCTATGTATGTTAAATGGCTAGTTGATTCATGGAAACTATGAAATAGGTAAAATCTGCCTTAAAATAGATGCTGACAGCAGCAGTGATGTGAGTTTGAAAAATCATTAAAAATAGTAGAAATGTAATTAAATAATGAATAGATTCTGTAATTGAACCTTGATGAGTTTAGTTTCATATGGAAGAAGAGAAACGACCATATGAGCCGTATTTTATGAGATGTTTAAGTTTTCGTGAAATAGGGCCAGAGCGATTACTGGATCCCCTGTTCTGACTTTGAAAATTTACCATAAATTAACCAGAGACAATTAGAAGTCATGCTTCATATGTATAGATTCCTTCTTGAGTCTAGTTTCATTAGAAACAAACGGAATAAGTATTGAAGCTCTGTATAGGGAGATATCTAAGTCGTAATGCATGAAGGTCAGAGTAGTAGAACCCTAAAACAGGGGAGACTTTAACTAATAAACTGTACTAATTGGCTTGACCAAAAATTATAGAAAAAAATATGTAGATGGATATATGAGTCTAGTTCAGGGAAAATTTATGGAATCAGTTTTCGAGTTTTGGAAACTCGAGATATGATTTTAGGGTGTGATGACACGTTAGCCGACTTATGTCCGAAATTTTAAAATGAACTGTGTAAATAAATGAATTAAGTTCGTTAACACCTCGTGTTCGACTCCGGCAACGGTCTCGGGTGCGGGGCGTTACAATTTTATGGGTATCATAGCTACGGTTTAGTTGATTCTAGGACTACCGTAATACGTTCGGGTCTAGCTATACATGCCATTGTGTGTTGATTTGATAGTGTGGCGATTTCTGACAGTTAAAAATGTGGTTATTTATAGTAATGGATCCCGATCCCAACCGAGCGGTAGCTGATGATCTTGAGAGTGTAGCGCCTACTCCCGCACAAGGACGGCGCCGGTGGACTCTCAACCTATTGCTAGTAATCAGAATGATGAAGCTAGACAGGCTTTTTATAGCGTGATGAATGATTGGTTCAACCAATACATTCGAACTAATACGGCAGTTCCACAACCCCTATTTCTGACTAATACAACCCCCCACTGCGATACCTCCGAATCGACTAGATAAGGTTAAATAAGCCCCAGTTGATAGAATCGAAAACAGAGGCTCTTGAATTTAAAGCTACAGACAATGACGATGCCGAGCAAGCTGAATTTTGGTTGGACAACACTATTCGGTACTTGATGAACTATCTTGCACACCGATGAATGCCTAAAGTGTACGATCTCCTTGCTACGTGATTACGCCTACTATTGGTGGAATACGTTGATTTCTATTGTGCCCAGAGAGCAAGTAACTTGGGAGTTTTTCCAAACCGAGTTTGAAAAAAGTATATCACCCGAGATTCATTGATCAAAAGCGAAAAGAATTTCTTGAACTTAAACAAGGTTCCATGTCGGTTCTCGATTATGAGCGAAAGTTTGTAAGGCTTAGATGCAGCGAGAATGCATTTCTTTAGAAGGCGTGATGTGTAAACGTTTGAAGATGGACTGAACAATGATATAAAGCTGTATGTTGGCATTTTAGAAATCAGAGAATTTGTGGTACTTGTTGAGCGAGCTTGCAAAGTCGAAGAGCTCGATGAGGAGAAAAGAAAAGGCGATATGGGAGCAAAGGAGTTTCAGAAGAGATCTTTGGGAAAGCCCTTTCAAGATCATCGAAGAAATTTAGAGATGATTTAGGCCGATCTAGAGACACGTCGGGCTTTTCTAGACGAGACCGTGATCGACCCGTGAGTACGAGTTACTTGATCGCCGATGTTGGAAATGATCGTCGAGGCGAATAGAGTGCGATATTGTGGTAAATGGCATTCGGGAGTTGTAGATTCCATGACCGCTCTGTTACAAGTGCGGATCAGTTGACCACTTTATTAAAGATTGCCCGAGATTGTGCGAGCAGAATGTAAATCGAGTGGGAAAGCGGGTGCTACTCTGCTCGAGGTAGACCATCTAAAAATACGGGAATGCTAGTGGCGGTCGAGAGGATCTAGAGATGTTACCACCGGATTCGAGGCTCGTGCTCTGCCGAGCTTATGCTATACGTGCACGCGAGGATGCTTCTTCGCCTGATGTTATTACCGGTACATTCACTCTATTTGATACTAATGTGATTGCATTGATTGACCCTGGTTCTACTCATTCTTATATATGTGAGACTTTAGCATCCAGTAAGACTTTACCTGTTGAGTCTACTGAGTTTGTTATTAGATTGTCGAATCCCTTGGGTCATTGTGTGCTTGTTGATAAGGTGTGTAAGAAATGTCCCCTAGTAATTCGAGGTTCCCGTTTTCTGGCGGACTTGATGCTTTTACAGTTTGATGAATTTGATGTTATTATCAGTTTGGATTGGTTGACCGTGCATGATGAGGTTGTGAATTGCAAAAGCAAGACTATTGATTTGAGGTGTGCAAATAATGAGATAATCTGAGTTGAGTCTACTGTCTTGAATGAATTGCCAACAATAATATCCTCGATGTTAGCTCAAAAATATGTGAGAAAGGGGTGTGAAGCGTACCTTGCGTACGCGTTGGATAATAAAGAGTCAGAAAAGAAACTTGAATCGGTACCAGTGGTTTGTGAATACCCGGATGTTTTTCCCAAAGAATTACCGGGTTTACCACCTATTCGGGAGGTAGAGTTTGGCATTGAGCTCGTACCTGGGACTACACCGATTTCGATAGCTCCGTATCGTATGGCACCAACGGAATTAAAGGAATTGAAAGCTCAGTTGCAAGAGTTGACGGATAGAGGTTTCGCTCGACCGAGTTTCTCACCTTGGGGTGCACCAAGTATTATTTGTGAAAAGAAGGACGGAACCATGAGGTTGTGCATCGACTATCGTCGGTGAATAAAGTGACAATAAAGAATAAATATCCGTTACCACGTATTGATGATTTGTTTGATCAACTAAAGGAGCCTTAGTGTTTTCAAAGATAGATTTGAGATCGGGCTATTATCGATTCGAATTCGAGATTCGGATATACCCAAAACCGCTTTCGAGCGAGATACGGTCACTACGAGTTCTTAGTGATGCCGTTTGGGCTCACTAATGCCCTCGCGGTATTTATGGATTTGATGAATCGGATCTTCGACCGTTTTGGATCGGTTTGTAGTTGTGTTTATCGATGATATTTTGGTCTATTCGAGAAATGAAACCGATCATCTTTGAACACCTAGGATTAGTCTTTGCAGATTTTACGGGATAAGCGGTTATATGCTAAGTTCGATGAAGTGTGAGTTTTGGTTAAGAGGTGAGCTTCTTGGGTCATGTGGTATCTGATCGGGTATTCGAGTTGATCTGAACAAAATTTCAGCCATACTTAGCGGAAGCCCCGAGAAATATTCTTGAGGTTCGGAGCTTTTGGGACTTACCGGTTACTACAGACGGTTTGTAAAGGGTTTCTCGATGATAGCCACACCAATGACGAAGCTACTTCAGAAAGATGTTAAGTTCGAATGGTCAGAAAAATGTCAGAAAAGTTTTGATCAACTAAAACTTACTTGATGAAGCTCGATGCTAGTGCGACTGAATCGAGCAAAGAGTTTGTCATTTGATGGCGCATCCTTACTTGGGTTGGGTTGTGTATTGATGCAAGAAGGTCGAGTTATAGCTCATGCGTCGAGACAATTGAAGCCACATGAGAAAAATTATCCAACCCATGATCTCGAACTAGCTGCCATCATATTCGCTTTGAAAATATGGCGACATTACTTATTTGGTGAGAAGTGTCATGTATATTCGGATCACAAAAGTCTCAAATTTGATGACTCAAAGAGACTTGAATCTGCGACAAAGATATTGGCTCGAGTTGTTAAAAGATTATGAGCTTGTCATTGACTATCACCCGGAAAAGGCTAATGTGGTTACGGATGCTTTAAGTCATAAATCACCGTTTGCTTTATGAGCGATGAATGTACACCTGTCTGTTCTATCCGACAATGTGTTAGTAGCAGAATTAAAGGCCAAACCATTGTTGATTCACCAAATTCGTGAAGCTCAGAAATTCAATGATGAATTGGTTGCAAAATGGGCTGAATGCATTTCGAATATGGAATCAGAGTTCCAAATTGATGATGACGATTGCTTGAGGTTTAGAAGTCGTTTGTGTGTTACAAGAAATTTAGAACTTATTTCGATGATTCTGAACGAAGCTCATTGTAGCCGAATGTCAATTCACCCAGGGAGTACGAAAATGTACAACGATCTGAGACGTCAGTTTTGGTGGCATGGTATGAAACGAGACATTTCTGATTTTGTTTCGAGGTGTTTAATATGTCAACAAGTGAAAGCGGAACATCAAGTGCCTCTGTGTTTACTTACGCGATCATGATACCTGAATGGAAATGGGATCGAGTCACCATGGATTTTGTATCTGGGTTGCCATTGTCGGCAACTAAGAAAGATGCGATTTGGGTTGTTGTTGATAGACTGACTAAGTCGGCTCATTTTATTCCCGTACGTACGAATTACTCATTGGATAAACTAGCTGAATTGTATGTTTCTCAGTTGTAAAATTACACGGGTACCTATTTCTATTGTGTCGATAGAGATCCAAGATTCACATCGCGATTTTGGAAGAAATTGCAAGAAGCTTTGGGTACCAAGTTGCATTTAGCACCGCTTTTCATCCCAGACCGATGGTCAATCCGAGCGGATAATTCGGATACTCGAGGATATGTTGGGATGTTGCATCCTTGAGTTTAGTGGTTCATGGGAGCTGTATTTACCTTTGATTGAATTAAGCACAACAATAGTTTTCAATCAAGTATTAAGATGGCACCATCTGAGGCTTTGTACCGTCGCAAATGGCGTACACCATTGTTTTGGACCGAACTCGGTGAAAGTAAAATTTTTGAGTTGATTTGATTAAAGATCTTTGAGCGAAAGTAAAGATAATTCGTGAAAGCTGAAGGCGACATCGGATCGTCGAGAAGTCGTCTGCGGATTTAAAAGCGAAGAGATATTGAGTATCGTGGGAGACAAAGTGTTTCTTAAAGTTTCACCTTGGAAAAAGATACTCAGATTTGGCCGTAAGGGCAAACTGAGTCCGAGGTTCATAGGGCCGTATGAAATATCCGAACGAGTTGGTCCAGTGGCATATAGATTGATTTTGCCCCCTGATCTCGAGAAGATTCACAATGTTTTTCATGTTTCAATGTTTCGACGTTACAGATCCGACCCTTCGCACATAATAAATCACTCCGAGGTTGAAATTCAAGCCGATATGAGTTATGAAGAAGAACCGATTCGTATCCTAGCTCATGAAGTGAAAGAGTTGCGAAACAAAAGGGTTCCGTTAGTAAAGGTGTTATGGCTCAAACAGGGGATCGAAGAAGCTACTTGGGAAACCGAGAACTCCATGAAAGAACGATACCCGGGGACGAAAATTTCTTAAGTGGGGGAGAGTTGTGACAGCCCTAATGTGACCCTAGTCGGAAAGTGGTTTCGGGACCACAAAATCGAGTCATAAAGATAATTAACCATCATATTTGATGCTTATTATATGTATATATGCATGTGTGAAAATTTCATGTTTGAATTTTGTTAATTGTAAGTGAATTTTATTAAATAGGACTTGTGTGAGAAAATTTAGAAATGTGCTGGGCAAATGTTATAGGAACTATTAATGCATGTTATAAAAATGATGGGTTTGCATGTCAAATTAACCAAAAAATCAAGATGGTGGCCGGCCATGCTATGGGTTAAAGCATATTATAAACATTTTGTGTTAATGTTTTATGTTAGAAATAATAAAATAAAAGGTTAGTAATAAAGTAATGAAAAGGGAGGGGTGATGAAAACAAAGTTGTCTCATCCATGCTCCCCCATTGCCGTGACTTGAGGAAGGAAGAAGAAGAAGATTCTCTTGCTTCATGTTCGGTTGGTGAATGTTTAGGAAGAGCTCAAGAGCCTAGAGGATCAAAGTTGGATAAGGGAAAGGAAAAAGTGATCGAATAGCCGTCGAAATCGTTCGACAACATCCGAGGTAAGTCTTCGAGTAATGAAACTTAGTTTATGATTTGATTAAGTCATGACATATAAGCATAACAAATAAACGGTGATATAATGATTCTACTTGAATTATATATTGAGGTGATTAGTTTATACCTATGCCGGGTAGCCGAATGTGTATAGAGATCATGTTATAAAGCCAATCAAAATCATGCTCTTTGTATGTGGCTATTGAGCCGAAATTGGTAAGGTTTGATCAGTGTCTTGTGTTTGAGCTTTATTAATGAAAATGAAATATGGATGTGTAATGATTTATTGATATTCGTGCATGATTATTCGAATGATATCCGGGCTAAGTCCCGAAGGCATTTGTGCTAGTGACTATATCCGGGCTAAGACCCGAAGGCATTTGTGTGAGTTGCTATATCCGGCTGCATCCCGAAGGTACTTGGGTTTGGAAGAGAGCGACCTTGCTGTAATAATTTCAATTAATACGCTCATAAAATCCAAACGATAAGGTATGTTTCGTATATGCTTCGGAAAAGTCGATTCCAATTAAATAGTATTCACTCAATTGATTAACCAACTTTCAGCCTTTAGTTAGGTTTGATACCTTGTGTATGAATATATTGATTGAAGCGTGGAGTAAGTATGATTTTGAGAATATGCATATATGAAATTATTCATTTAGCCATATGAACGTTCTGCTTTAGTCGTAACTAATTTCATTACTCAAAACTTACTAAGCATTAAATGCTTATTCTGTTTCTTTGATTCTCTGTTTTATAGATTTTGTTTGTCAGCTATCGGACTTGGGATTGTCAAAGTCGAAGTCGTCCACACTATCTAAGCGCTTTTGGTACTCTTTTAGTTAAACTTTGATAACGGCATGTATAGGATTGACCTTCGTTGTTAATTAAGTACCTTTTTGGTATTGTATATATTCGGTTGGCCATGCGAAAATGGCTTATATATTTTGAGAATAGCGTTATAATCATTTTGTATATATATATATATGGTTATTGAGAAGTGTGGAAATGCGTGGCAATGATTAGCCATTGGAATGGTTAATCACGATCATATTTGGTGCTATGTATGTTAAATGGCTAGTTGATTCATGGAAACTATGAAATAGGTAAAATCTGCCTTAAAATAGATGCTGACAGCAGCAGTGATGTGAGTTGGAAAAATCATTAAAAATAGTAGAAATGTAATTAAATAATGAATAAATTATGTAATCGAACCTTGATGAGTCTATTTTCATATGAAAGAAGCAAAACTACCATATGAGCCGTATTTTATGAGATGTTTAAGTTTTTGTGAAACAGGGCCAGAGCGATTACTGGATCCCCTGTTTTGACTTTCCAAATTTACCATACATTAACCAGAGACAATTAGAAGTCATTCTTTATATATATAGATTCCTTCTTGAGTCTAGTTTCATTAGAAACAAACGACATAAGTATTGAAGCTCTGTATAGGGAGGTATCTAAGTCGTAATGCATGAAGGTCAGAGTAGTCAAACCCTGAAACAGGGGAGACTTTAACTAATAAACTGTCCTAATTAGATCGATCAAAAATTCTAGAAAAAAATCTGTAGATGGATATATGAGTCTAGTTTCAGGGAAAATTTACAGAATCAGTTTTCGAGTTTTGGAACTCGAGATATGATTTTTAAGGTGACAGCGATGCAGTTAGCCAGCTTGTCTAGAAATTTTAAAATGAACTGTGTAAATAAATGAATTAAGTTCGTTAACACCTCGTGTTCGACTCCGGCAACGGTCTCAGGTGCGGGGCGTTACATGGCCCAATGGTTAGCATGCTAGGTAGTGGGAAGGAGAGCTGGGGTTCGACTCCCAGCATGTGCAAAAGTGTTTTATTTTTTCTTTATATCAGGGAACGACGCAGGGAAGCCTTATATATAGTTGGGGTTAAAAGGTAACACAAAGGGAAGCTCGGTCTAGTGGCAAAGGTGCTGGGAGTATGGTATAGTGCCTAGGTTCGAGGTTGGCATACAGAAAGGCTTGTTTTTATTTTAGAAGCTAGGTCGCACTAAAGTAAGGTTTAAGACTAGTTGCGACCGAGTTATGCTACAAGGACGCCTGTGGCGCAGTGGCAGTAGGGTGCTAGAAGTTCCACAAGGGCACAGGTTCGAGTTGCGTGGAAGGAAAAATTCCCTTTTTATTTTTAAGCGAACCAAAGCTTCAGCAGGTAAGGTTTATAATTAATTGTAACCTTATATTAGTAAAGGAGAAAACGTGGTGCAGTGGCCAGCAGCTCGGGCGAAGGCGCAAGGGCGCAAGGCAGACGGAGGTCTAGGGTTCGAGCTTCATCTCGTGCACGCAAGGTTGGGATTTTTGCTACATGCGTGGGGAAGGAGTTGAGGTTTGATCAGGACTCTTGGCAGCATGCTGAGGCGGTACAAACGGTGGGCTTGATCAGTTAAGAGTTTGAATGGAATTCAAACATTGAATGTGGCCAAAAATCAAGGAGCAATTCGGGGAATTGGAATTTAGGAAGAATTCCTATGCCGAAATACACTCACTCGGCCATAACTAATAAGTGCTGTATATGTAACACCCCGAATTTGGGCCTAGAAGTATTGGGCCTTGAGTACGGGTTCGTAAGGAGGTTGTATATAGGTATTTAATTGTGCAATGAAATAACACAATTAAATGTCTGCTTTGGTGGTTAATGGCCCTGAGAAGTGTTAGAGAAATCTTGGGTTCGAACTTGGGCTTTAGCAAAAATTTTGGTATTAAGTGAAAAAAAACCTAGATGCTTGGATGAGGGTTTTTAAATTATTGTGTTAAATAAATGACACAAGGAAGCTTGTAGTTTAGTGGTTGTGGCGTCATTAAGGTTGTATGGGAGCCTGGGTTCAAGCCTTGGCTCTTACAATTTATTTTAGTTTTTTTTAAGGGAACCTGGACTTTGGCCTCTAGACCTTATAATTAATTGGGGATAAAATATGACACAAAAAGCCTTGTGGCTTAGTGGCAAGTAGCGTGTGGAGCATTTAAGGGGAGGCATGGGTTCGAATCCCATGGCAAGCAAGGAGCATTTATTTTGCTAACAAGGGGCGGCAAGAGTTGGTGTTGAATTTAAACTCTGATGTTGGAGGGATCCCACATCGGGAAGCTAACATAAGAGTGGTTGCGAAGCTGGCTTTAAATAGAGGGAACCATGAGGAGAGTAAAGGTACCTTTTCTTGGCTGATGCCTTTAGCTGTATGGCGTGCTCGTTTGGGTCAGGCATCGGCTAAGAGTGCTCGGAGCATGGATTAACTCTAGTCTCCTATCAGGTTTGTATTTTCTCGCTAGCTGTAGGATGGCTACTTCGGGCCGAATGGGCCGAAAGGGGTCATGTGGGCCTAATGGGCCTACGGGCCCAATTGGATAAGTTGTTTGATTGTGTAGTAAATATTGGACTAGGCTAGGTGAATCTCATATTTGTGGCTAGATTTGGGCTAAAAGGACCATACGAGCGTGTGGGCCCATTTGGGCCGAGAATAGGCTTTAGGCCCATTCGTATTGTTATCTCTGTTTAGAATACTTTAGTTTACCAAATTACTGAAATGCCCTTGATTTGTAGAATTACCATTTTACCATCGATTTATAGAATTATCGTTTCACCCTCGATTTACAAAATTATTGTTTTACCCTCGATTTATAGAATTACCATTTTACCCTCGATTTACAGAATTACCGTTTTACCCTCGATTTACAAAATTACCATTTTACCCTCAGTTTACAAAATTACCGTTTTACACTCGATTGTGAAATTACTAAAATACCCCTGTAGGATAGAATTACCAAAATACCCTAGTTTGTAAAATTACTAAAATACCCCTAGTTTGTAAAATTACCGAAATACCACTGGGTTGTGAAATTACCAAAATACCCTCAATTTGTAAAATTACCAAAATACCCCTAATTTACAAAATTACAGAAATACCCTTGACTTTCTAAAAATTATAGAAATACCATTGGTTTACAAAATTACTGAAATACCCTTGGTTTGTAGATTTACCAAAACACCCTTGTAGGATGAAATTACTAAAATACCCCTGATAGGTAAAAAGACCGTAAAGCCCCTGTAGGGTAAAGTGACCATAATACCCTTGTATGGTAAAATGATGAATATGCCCTTATGTTTCGTATGACTGATGTGCTTAGGATTTACATATATTGATATTGGATTAGTTAAGTTTCAGTGACAGGTGGTGGTTATCGTAGGTGATTGATTATGGAAACGTTTCAACTTCAACCCTGATTATGGAAACGTTTCAACTTCAACCCATAACAGGTGTGTACTAACCCTCGTAGTAGCTTAGATTAATATCTGCTGAGAAGCCGAAATGCTAAAATACCGGCATTTCGTGAACTTGTAATGTTACGTGTGGGTATAGATGCGATAAATACGATAAGATCGGTGTTTGGATCGATGGAACGGGTAAGAACTCAATTTTGTGCACGATGGTAAGTTGGGCCTCAATGGGCTAGAATTGGGCCAAATGGGCTTTTGGGCCCATTTGGGTAAAATTGATAGAAAATAGAATTTGGAAAAGTTGCATGTTAACACGGTTAGTATTGTTGTAAAATTTGGGTTAAGCAGGCTTAATGGCCTAAATCAACATTCGTAGGGCCCATTAGGGGTTTTGGGCCCAAAAGCCCGAATTTGATAAGTGGGTTAAAGATCATTGTTTAAACACTTGGAAATATTGACAATTGTAATGAACATGGAAAACCCTGATTTTTGGTAAAATTACGAAAATACCCTTATAATATGAAAAATGATTGTTTGCCCTTGTGGGCAAGTGGTGACTTAGATTTGTGTGGTTGTGGATTTGATTGTGAATATATGTTGGTGATATGAATGACTTGACTGTGATTGTTTGATTCAAATATGGGTATGACATTCTGCATACATGACATATTGCATGGGATATGGGTTATATTGATGGAGGAAGTGCTAAAAGGGCTCGCCCGGCCATCAAAAGGGCTTTGCCCCAGTTTATCAGAACGGGCTTTGCCTTAATTATTAAAAGAGGCTAGGCCTCTAGTTATATGATAAAGCAGCTATGCTGCCAGTGGAGAGTTTGGTTGGGTGGGTTGAGTTATTCCCCACATGGAGAGCTTGGTTGGTACGGGTGGAGAGTAGCGGATGGTGGGTCAAATAGTCTCCCCAAATGGGCTTGCATACATTCATTGACATTACATGTGATATTGAAATGGGCTTGCATACATCCATTGACATTACATGTGATATTGAAATGGGCCTAAGGGCCATACCGTTTACAGTAAAGGCTTCAGCCCAGTGATATGATTTATAGAAAGGCTTCGACCCAGTATATGTCAAGACTAAATAGGGCTTTGGCCCAGATTGTACTGACATTGTGTTATTCACTATTTGTTTGTTGTTGGGGATTACACACTGAGTTTTTGTAAACTCACCCCGTTTCTAACTGTACAGGTAATCCCTAAGCTTAGATGGTTTGGAGCTGCGAGGGACTCGAAGATGGCCACACTCTTTTTACATTTCTTTTAATTGCAATAAGTAGCGATTTATTTCTTTATAAGTTTTATCTTATTAATATTATTATTTGGTTTTGGGTTGTAATAAGGCCATTTTAATTATTTTTCTGAGATTATTTTATCTTATACCCTATACTTTTCTGATAACAATATGAGTTAGACCTAGGGCGCGTTTCCAAAATGATAATTGTTTTCAAAATAACGCAACGATACAATTAATCGACTTATCAAAAATAACTACTTAAATGAATTCCAACTTGTTTTTCTCAAAACCTAACCTAGCACCAAAGTGTGGTAATGGTTGTGGGCATGTCTAGGATTGAGTCCAATCAAGAGCTTGGTACTTAAGCAGCCTTCTAGGCTCACCTCTTCTATTTCGGATACCTACTTGGTGCACAGCTTCCATTCACTTTGTTAGCTCAACAAAAGTCAGTTTATAAAACACTAAAATGAAAAATGGATTTTTAAATTTCAATGTGACATGTCGGATCCGGCCATAACGTCTGGGCAGGGTTTGGGGTGTTACAGTATATTTTGGCCTTTAGGATTCAGTTTTTTTTCTTCTTTTCTTTTCTTTTCTTTTCTTTTCATCTACTTTCTCTTCTTCTTTTCCCCCATGGCTGAATCCTTCTACTATTTTACTCATCTCCACTTTCTAATCATTTGTTCCTAAGCTTTATACACAAAAGCCGAAATCCCGAAAGCCTATATTTCTTCTGTGCAGATTCCTCCTAGCCAAACCCTCTGATTCTTCTCCATCTTGTGGCTGATTCTTTTTTCTTCTAAACCCTAAAGTTCTATCAACAAATCCACTACAAAACTCTCATATCTCATCTTCTTCACTATTTCAAAAAGCCGAAAACCCCATAGTTTAGGGGCATAGCTGAATTTTTAGACCAGAAAAGGACCGACTTCTGCTAGGGTTTGAAGGTTAGATCTACATCAGAATCGAATAAGAACTAAAGTGGAATCGTTGGCTGAAGGAACCGGTGGTAAGTTTTCGAAACTATTTTTTTATTTAGGGAGTTAAGAAAAGTCGAAACCCTTATGGGTGGCTAGCATTTTGGACTAAGGGTTTTGTGCCTCCTTCTGTTTGGTAAGCGTTAGCGTGGACAAGAGCAAAGGGCTTGAAGACTAATTCGGTTGGCTCATCAGATCTAACCTATATTTCGGCAAAAGGTAAAGAACTCTGGGATCTAAGGCTGTGTTGGCTGAATATGGTAAGGGGTTAAATACATAGTTCATTTTCGATATTTAGATTGACGTGTTTGTAATCCAATTGTAGGCAGTTCGTGTGAGGATCTCGCCAACGTACCTGTGACATCCCAAAATTGACCATAGTCGGGATGTGGTTTTGGGACCACAAAACCGAGACACAAGAATAATTAATTACTATTTTCTATGTTTATTGTGCATGAACGCACATATGTGAAAATTTCGTGCCTTAATTTCGTCATTCGTAGGTGAAATTTATTAGAAAGGACTTATGTGAGGAAATTGAGAAATGTGCTAGGCTAATGCTAAAGTGGCCTATTGATACATATTAGAAAATGCTTGGACTTGCATGTCAAATTGCCAAATTTTCCTTATGGTGGCCAGCCAAGTTAGATTGATGATGGGCAATATATTTGTTTGCCTTAGATATTATAATAAGAAATTGGATTATGGGAGACAAACTAAAATAAAGAAAGGAATTAAAAGAAAGGGAATAAAATAAAAAAAAAAGTGTGTGGATGCCTCCCCCAATTTGCCGTGAATGGAGCAAAGAAAGAAAAAAAGAGAGCTTCATTTCCTTTGGTTCTCTCTTAGCGAATTGAAGAAAGAAAGGGGGAGGGGAGATTTCGGTCAACTTTAAGCTCAAAACAAGGTTAGTAATTCATGTTAGATTTTGAAATTTCAGCTTAATGAAAGTTGATTACTAAGTTCTTTAACTAGCCCATGTTAAAATTTTGGATTTGGGTGGTGCATGAAGTATTCGGCCATGGTAGATAGTGAAGGGAGTTGATTATTTTCTTTGTGTTAAATGAGTGATTGTGGATGGGTGAAGTGTGAGCTAGTTAAATATTCATATAGTTAGGTTGGATGATAGGAAGAAAAAAATCAGCTTGTGTATGTACACTAAGGCCGAATATGAAGTTGGAGATTTGTGGGAAATGTATGTGTCTTGAAGTGTTGGAATGGAGAGGATGCTTTAATTGTGTTATGAACAATTATGTGTTAGAAATTGTGATTTTGGGTTGACTAGGATTTTCGGCCATAGTGGTCATTGAGGATTAAGGTTATGTTTCATGCTAAACTTGATAAATCTTGGTGTATGGGTGTTTGAACTAAACTAATGATCAAATAGATGCATAAATACAAAGTAAGAAGAATCGGCTATTGTATGTAATATTATTGCGAATGTGAAAATACTATACTTGAGTAATGAATGTGATTGGATTATTGATAGTATGGTAATTGCATAAGGCTATTAGCGAATAGCTAAGAACGTAAGGTAGTAAGATAAAAATTTTACTATGTCGTTCCGTATGTCATAAGATCATTAAAATGTGGATACCAATATATGTACCAAAGCGGTTGAATGAGCTAATTTATTTGTTTAAGCTCAAGATCCTAAAGGAGAGGCGTCCAACAAGGGGAAATCGAAGATCATCGAGTAGCCGACTTGGAATTATTTACGAACACAAGGTAAGTCATTTAGCACATATGTTTGATATTGCTTAAATGATTGGAAAATCTATGCAATTGTGTTTAATGGAATGCTATATATATGTATAAATGAAATTGTATGTGTATGGAATGAGGATAATTGTTGAATGTAAAAGAAATAGTGGAATGTGTAGAAAGTTTGCTTTCGGCACTATGTGTCTTGAGTAATACGTGTGTATGGTGACGAGATTGGCACTAAGTGTGCGTGCTGGAAATATATGGCACTAAGTGTGCGTGCTGGAAATATATGGCACTAAGTGTGCGTGCTGGAAATATATGGCACTAAGTGTGCGTGCTGGAAATATTTGGCACTAAGTGTGCAAGCTGGAAAAATACTGACCTTGGGTGTGCGAGTTCGGAGGGTATGGCTTTGTGTGTGCGAGCTTAAATTACGTGGCACTAAGTGTGCGAAATCGAGTAGTAAGCACTGTGTGTGCGTACTCTATATATATGGAGGTGTGTCTCCATTGAATTGAGTATGGACAGCGGATCGGTAAGTACCTCGAGCTCATGACGAATAGAGAATACGTTCATGCTTGGGGTTGAATTTGGTAAGCCTTAAATCTATGTGATGATTGAAATTGTATGGTTGTGCTGGAAAATGAGTTAATGTGTAAAATGCTTGATTATCTTGTTGTGTAGAGTATGAAATGTGGATGTATGAATTGGTGCGAGATTGGACCGAAAGGTCCGAGGTATTATGGTATAGATTCGATATGGACGAGTACCTAGCCTCATTTGTTGTACATGTAGTAGTAACTTTATCGGTGGATTGATGAATGCTTATGACTTACTGAGTTGTAAACTCACTCAGTGTTTTCTTGTCACCCATTTTAGGTCTCTCGGACTCGTATTGTTTGCATGATCGGGACCGTCGTTGGAGTCATCACACCGGCTGAAATCTTGTGGTATTGTTTTTGTTGTTGAAGAACATTTGGCATGTATAGGCTATTATATTTTGTCGAATTGTGGGTTGTAAACTTTAAGCCATGTGAAAATGGCCTATGTGGTCGTCGAGTGGGATGCTAGAACCTATAGCCACGAGTCTAAGAAACTCAAATTTTGATAAGGTGGCCATAATTTGTGTCATGTATGATGGATGATTAAGGCCAAGGAAAAATTCATGAAATTGGCATAGTCTACTACAGTAACTGTTGCGGACAGCAGCAGTGAGATGAGATTGAAAAATCACTAAAAATAGTAGAAGTAGAATTAAATAGTGAGTAAATTATGGAACTGAACCTTGATGAATCTATTTTTATATGGATGAAACGAAACGACCATATGAGCAGTATACTGAGAAATATTAAAGTTCTCGTGAGACAGGGCCAGAACGGTTTCTGGGTCCCCTGTCGCGACTTTGAAAATTTACCATAAATTATCCAGAAAGAATTAGGAGTCATGCCTTATATGTACAGATTCCATTTTGAGTCTAGTTTCATTAGAAATAAACGGGACCAGTATTAAAGCCCTGTACAGAGAGATATTCAAGTTGTAACGCGCGAAGGTCAGAGCAGTCGATCCCTGTAACATGGGTGACTTTAACTAATAAACTGTACCAATTGGCCCAACCAAAAATTCTAAAAATAAATCCATAGATGGGTATATGAGTCTAAATTCATGGAAAATTTACGAAACCAGTTTCTGAGTTTTGAAACTCGAGATATGATTTTTAAGGCGACGGTGACGCAGTTTTCCAGCCTGACTGGTAATGTCAAATTGGTTGGTATCTTGAGAGGATTTGGCCGTTAACCCCTCGTGTCCGACACCGGCGTCGGTCACGAATTAGGGGTGTTACAGTACCATTCTAAATCAGGTGTGTATCGAACATCCTCTCATAGTTCAAATCGACAAAAGCCGAAATGACGAAAATCTGGCATTTCATGGGCTTGTGAGTGTGCGAGTGCTCACAAGACGTTTATAAATCATTAGATCTGAAATCGCAAAGTGGTAAGTTAGTCGTGTGTGAAATTTCATGCACTTTGGTAATTAGGCCTCTATAGACTAAAACTGGGCCCAATGGGCTTATGGGCCCATATGAGAAAAAAAGATAATAAAAAATAGGCAATAAGTATGTTCTGTTAGACTGTGGAATTGAAACTGCTTAAACCGGTAAACTGGTCATAAAACTTGAGTTAAATGGGCTTAAATGGCTAATGGACACTGTAGGGCTCATCAGGGGTTTTAGAGTCCAATGGCTAAAATTGTGAAATTGAGATAAATAAATTACTGCGATGACAAATGGGCTAGTAAGGACCATAACATTCATGAGAACCCTTAAAACTGAAAAAATTACTGAAATACCTTTATAGGTGGAAAGTTTACAGTTTTACTCCTGTAACACCCCAAACCCGGCCCAGACATTATGGCCGGATCCGACATGCCACATCGAAGCGTTCAAAACATTTCAGGTTGTTGTTCTAGAAAAAAACTTACTTAGTGTTTTAAAAGATAATTTCAATGCAGGTTAAAGTGAATGGAAGCTACGCACCAAGTAGGAAACCGGAAAAGAGGAGGTGAGCCCCTTGGACTACTTAAGTACCAAGCTCCCTTCGGATCCAATCCTAGACATGCACACCACCATTACCACACCTTAACGTCGTGTATATTTCTAGGAAACCAATTTGATTATGTCCTTTTTAGGAAAGGTGATTAATTTTGGAAAAATATTCTCATTGTGGAAGCTTTGCTTGTTGTCGTGTTATTTTGAAATCAATTACCATTTTTAAAAACGCGCCCTAATGCTATCCAAATTCAACAGTTAAATATAAATAATACCTAACTCAATAAAACATATAAAACCCATCAAAGAAAATAATTAAGTGGCCTTATTACATGTTAAAAACCCAAAACCTTAAACGTAAATAAAAAAATGTCCAATTCACCAGAATAAAATCAACTTACGTAGCGTGTGGCCACTCTGAATCCCTCACGCTCCAAGCCCACTATGGTTGGGGATTACTGCGTGGATGAAAAATAAAGGGGTGAGTTTGGGAAACTCGGTGTGTAAATTAACCCAACCATAGCCTATATCGGTTTAAACCACGAGAGAACAAAATAAGTTGGCCTTAGCCTGCAAGAAGTCGAGAATAAAGCCCATAGGCCCATAATGAACGTAAGATATTACATGTCTATGCAAAACCCAACCCATATCCAACCACCTGCACCCCCATACCAACCTTTCACCATGTGGGGAGACTACTCGACCCACCCAACCGCTACACACCACAGAAATATGCAGCATGGCTGCCAGAACAGATAATGTGATAGTGTCACCAGAACAGATAATTGTGGCAGAGCCACCAAAACAGATATATGTGGCAGTGACACCAGATCAGATAATTGTGGCATAGCCACCAGGACGCTTCCTCCATAATATAACCCATGTCCCCATGCAACAGATATACAATCATGGCATACATCATACAAAATTAAATCATCATGCTTTTCAGTCAAAAGTAACCCTAGGGATATAATGGTAATTTTGCACCTAGGGGTATATCAGAAATTTCCATACATAGGGGTATTCAAGTAATTTAACTATTCTTAGGGTTTTCATGCATAGCATAGCCATTTTCATATGACCAGAAACACTTACCGTACTTTCTTACCGAATTGGGTCCGTTGGCCCATTAACCCGTTTTTGGCCCGTTAAGCCCAAAATATCATTAATGCACGAAATTGCACGTACTATAGTTTTATCACTTTAGATTACCAAAAATATTAACCCACTTATCTTACGAGCATTCGCACACTTGCAAGTTCCCAAAATACCGACTTTTCGGCATTTCGGCTTTTCAGCTTTCGCCGATCTAATCTATGAGAGGGTGTCAGTTACACACCTGTTTGCGAAGATTCGTTGACGAGATCCACACACGAACTACCTACAATTATATTACTACCACGTTAATCTAACTACCGAAACGAACTACATATTAACCCCTTACTATATTCGGCCAATAACACCTTAGGCACTAGCAATCCTACCTTTGCTGGAATTAGCGACTAGATTTAGATCCCGTTCTTCCCCTTGTCCAAGCCCTTGATCAGCAGCCTCTAGATCACACTATCATCAAGATAAAATAGTTATCACAACCCCTTAGGGCTACAAGTCCAAAACGACAGCCTCCCTAACCTTTAGGGATTTCAGCTTTTTTTAAAATACGAAATAAAGACTAGGCAGAAAAGACTTACCACCGATTCCTTCCATCAGCAATACCTCTTAATCCCCACTTGATTCTGATGCAGTTTTAAGCCCTCAAATGATAGAAAAAGTCGAGCCTTCAGTGATCTCAATATTCGGCTAAGTCCTTAAGAGTGTGGAGTTTTTGGTTTTTTTTCCTTGCAACAGTGTAACGAAATATGAAATTGGAGCGTTTTGTTGTAGTCTTGTCGACAGAAGCTTGAAGTTTAGAGAACTAAAGAATCGGTCAAGAATGATGAAAAATATGAGAGAATTGGCTAGGAAAAATCGGCACAGAAGGAAATATGGCTTTCGGGATTTCAGCTTTTCTTATGGCAAATGGCTATGAAGGTTTAGGATCGTCTGAAGAAAAAGATGGAGATGAACAGGAGGATAGAAAGATTCGGCTATAGAGAAAAGAAGGAAAAGAAAATGTTAATAGAGAGAGGAGAAAAAGAAAAGAAGAGGAGAATAGTCAGGAAACATTACAACTTACCCCTAGTGCCGAATTTATACTGGCACTTAACCTAGCCGAAATTTGCCCCCTAAAGCACCCCTTGGCCGACTAACTCTTGCTCCTCAAGATTCCACCATTCGTCCAACATCGTTCTCCCTAATCAGCTCCTAAATCCTCTCCCTTATCAGCTCCTAAATCCTCTCCCTTATCAGCTCTCAAATCTTCTCCTGACAGCCTTTCACTTCAATTCCACTGCTTACCTTTTCTGTACATAAAAATTAATATCACTAATTTGCTTACCCTGCGACTCGAACCTTATCTCACCTTGGTCATCCACACGTCACCTCTAAAGCCCCCAAGTGGTGTCACATGCCAACTTACCACAGGCTTTCTTGTGTTTTATTTTAGCCAGTTAGTACTGAAAAGCCTAGCTAACCAGAACCTCTTTTCCCTATGGATTAAAATCACTTAAAATTACCAGGTTTTAGCTTAAGCTTGGGCCTTCTAGAGGCCCACTAACATAATTAAACCTACGCCAAACAGTCAAAACACAGGAATTTTAAAATTCATTGAAAACCACAGAAATCCCGAAAATCCTGAAAATTAGGGCGTTACAACTCTACCCTCCTTAAAGAAATTTCGTCCTCGAAATTTTACTTGATTCAAACAGATGAGGGTATTGTTGTTGCATCGCCTCTTCTATCTCCTACGTAGCTTCCTCTCCGCCATGATTACACCAAAGCACTTTCACTAATGGGACAGATTTCCTTCCGAGAACCTTAACATCTCGTGCCAATATCTACACAGGCTCCTCCTCAAAGGTCAAATCAGTCTGAACATCAATTTCTGCAACTGGCACGACATGAGCAGGGTCAGAACGATAATGCCTTAACATAGAGACGTGAAAAACATCGTGAATCCTGTCTCGCTCTGGAGGCAATTCCAATTGATAAGCCACTGGGCCTACTCGCTTCTAAACCTGATAGGGCCCAATGAACCGTGGACTCAGCTTGCCCTTCTTTCCAAACCTTAATATCTTCTTCCAAAGAGAAACCTTCAAGAAAACCATATCACCTACTGAGTACTCAATCTCCTTTCGCTTCAAATCTGCATACGACTTTTGACTATCAGAAGCTTCTTTTAACCGATCCCTAATTATTCTGACCTTATCCTCAGTATCAGCTACCAACTCTGGTCCAAGAACTTGTCTCTCTCCTAGTTCAGTCCAACAACTAGGGTACGACACCTTCGTCCATGCAGTGCTTCATATGGTGCCATTCAAATACTTGCCTGGTAACTGTTATTGTACGCAAATTTTGCCAACGGTAAGTAATCTTCCCAACTACCTCGAAAGTCAATCACGCATCCCCTCAACATGTCCTCTAGAATCTGAATAACCCTTTCAGACTGTCCATCAGTTTGGGGATGGAAAGCCGTACTAAAGTTCAATCGCGTTCCCAACGCCTCATGTAACTTTTTCCAAAATCGATATGTGAATCTGGGATCCCGGTCAGAGATAATCGACACTGGGACTCCATGAAGTCGCACAATCTCTGCCACATACAACTTGGCTAACTTTGGAAGTGAGAAGTCAGTACGCACCGGTATGAAATAGGCTGATTTGGTCAACCTATCCACAATCACCCACACCGAGTCTTTCTTCAATGGTGCCAAAGGGAACCCAATCACAAAGTCCATGGTTACCCTCTCCCACATCCAAAGTGGTATCTTCACCGGCTGTAACAGTCCAGAAGGTAATTGATGCTCAGCTTTCACTTGTTGGCATGTCATACATTTTCCTACAAACTCCGTTACTTCTCGTTTAAGTCTAGGCCACCAGTACAATTCTCGCAAGTCGTGATACAACTTATTCCCTCCAGGATGCATAGCACAAAGTCCCCCATGAGCTTCCTTCAATATTGCCTGCCTCAAGTCAAAGTCCTTCAGAACACAAATTCTTCCTCGGAAACACAGAACTGCTTCGCCATTTAACCCAAACTCAGAAGTTTCATCTTCCTTAACTTGTTGAAAACGAGTGACCAAAGACTCATCGTTCAACTGCTTTTCCTTAATCTAATCCATCCAGGTTGGCCTCACTTGCAACTCAGCAAACAGACTTCCATCATCATACAGACTCAGACGAGCAAACATTTCTCTCAGATCAAATACAGTTCTACGACTTAGAGCGTCGGCTACCACATTAGCCTTGCCTGGGTGATACTCGATCGAACAGTCATAATCCTTAAGCAACTCAATCCATCTCCTTTGCCTAAGGTTCAGCTCCTTCTGAGTCAACAAATACTTAAGACTCTTGTGGTCTGTGTATATAATACACCTCTCCCCGTACAAGTAATGTCTCCAAATCTTATGTGCAAATATCACTGCCGCCAACTCCAAATCATGAGTAAGATAGTTCCCCTCGTGAGGCTTAAGCTGTCGTGATGCATATGCAACCACCTTACCCTCTTGCATTAACACGTAGCCCAAACCTACATGTGATGTGTCACTGTACACAGTAAAATCCTTCCTAGACTCCGGCTGAATTAACACAGGTGCTTCAGTCAAAACTTTCTTCAACTTCTCAAAAGCCTCCTGCTACTTCTCAGTCCATACAAACAGTGCTCCTTTCCTTATGAGTTTTTTCAAAGGTGCTGCCATCACAGAAAAACCTTCCACAAACCTTCTGTAGTATCCTGCCAATCCTAGGAAACTCCGTATTTTCGACACTGACCTAGGCGGCTTCCACTCCAAAATTGCTTCAATCTTTCGAGGGTCCACCTTAATCCCCTCAGCAGAGACCACATGACCTAAGAAGGTTACCTCCCTCAACCAGAATTCACACATGCTGAACTTCGCATAAAGTTCCTTCTCCCTTAACACTTGTAGCACTATACGGAGATGCTCATCATGCCTCACTTCCGTTTCAGAATATACCAGGATATCGTCAATAAAGACGGCTACAAACTGATCCAAAATGGTTGGAACACACGATTCATCAGATCCATAAATACTGCAGGAGCGTTCGTCAGTCCAAATTGCATAACCAGAAACTCGTAATGACCATACCGAGTCCTAAATGCCATTTTATGGATATCTGCCTCCTTGACCCTTAGTTGATGATATCCAAATCGAAGGTCGATCTTGGAAAATACAGACGCTCCTCTAAGCTGGTCGAATAGATCGTCAATCCTTGGCAATGGATACTTATTCTTAATCGTCAGTTTGTTCAACTGGTGATAATCGATGCACATCCACATCGTACCATCCTTCTTTTTCATGAATAGCACCGGTGCTCCCCATGGAGACACACTTGGCCTAATAAAACCCCTATCCAACAACTCCTGAATTTGTGCCTTTAACTCCACTAACTCTTTCGGTACCATCCTATATGGTGCGATGGACACGGGCGCCGTTCCAGGCAACAAGTCGATTCCAAACTCAACTTTCCGGTTCAGAGGCAATCTTCAAAGCTCCTCCGAAAAAACATCTTGGAACTCTTTTACGGTCCTGAGCTTAACCACTGTCAGACTCTCTTCCTCCGACTAACTTACAAA
Organism: Gossypium arboreum; assembly: GCF_025698485.1. Lineage (NCBI taxonomy): Eukaryota > Viridiplantae > Streptophyta > Magnoliopsida > Malvales > Malvaceae > Gossypium > Gossypium arboreum. Next base: position 17,198,817 of record NC_069082.1, read on the forward strand.
TGCCAAATAGGCCTCACAACCTTTCTGAATCCACTTTTCGGCTCTTAATGCCAACACCACATTGGACAAATAATCCCTTCGCTCACCTATTACCATAACCTCCTCATCCTCCATGGTCCGTAAGATCATTCGTTTAGCAGCACAATCTAAAGTCACCTTATGCTTAACAAGCCAGTCCATTCCCAGAATAAGATCAAACTCTCCGAACGGTAACTCCATCAGATCTCCAAGGAAAATCCTACCTTGAGTTTCTAAGGGTACTTCCCTATATAGTTTGTCTACCCTAACCGAGTGACCCAAAGGACTTAGCATAGATACCCCACTTACAATCTTCTCAGAGTGCACACCCAACAACCCAGATATGGCACATGCAACATCGGAATAAGTAGATCCAACACCAAAGCAGTATACGGTATGCTAGAGACCAAAAACATACCTGTTATGACGTCAAGTACGTCGCCCTTCTCTCGACGACGAGCTGCATACACCAACGCTGGCTGTCGAGCTTCAGCATTTCCGACACCCTTGCTAGGTGCCCCTCGACCTCGACCATTTCCATTTCCATTCCTACCTTGCCCACGTCCTCTCGGTGGTTATGGTCTACCTCTCATGGTTTGAGCAACCCTCTGTACAGCTACCTGAGCCTGATCAGCTCTCTGAGGATAGTCCTTAACTCTATGCTCCATAGATCCGCATAAAAAACAAGCACCGGAACATTTCCTACACTCGCCTAAATGTGCCTTACCACAGTCTCCACAGATTGGTGGTCTAACCACATTCATCGGCTCTACTCGACATTCCTATTATACCACCTGAGGGCCCTGAATCCCTCCGAAAACGGTTTTGATCCTTCTCCTGATTCTGCTTTTCAGCACGCTTAACCTCCTCAGCTATCTTTGCCTTCTCCACCAGGACCGCAAAGTCCTGCTTCCTCTGCGGAGCAATCAACACCCTCAGGTCATCCCTAAGACCATCCTCGAAGTGCACACTTCGCTCATATTCCGTAGCGACTATGCCCACGGCATACCGGCTCAGCCTTACAAACTCGGCCTCGTACTCAGCAACTGTTTTACCTCCTTGCACCAGATTCAAGAATTCCTTTCTGCGAGCGTCCACATAACTTGCCCCAACGTACTTCCCTTTAAAGGCTGTCTTAAACAGTTCCCAAGTTACCCTATCAGCTGGGGTCCATTCTCTCACAGTGAGCCACCACTGATAGGCCTCGTCTCGCAGCAATGATACGGCTCCTTTCAACCGCTCCACCAAAGCGGTCCAAGTAAATCCATAATCCGTTCCGTGGCCTCCAACCAATATTTCGCCACATTCGGGGCTACACCAGACACACCTTTAAAGATTTCTGCTCCGTTAGCCCGAAGTCGTTCAGAAATAGATCCCCAAATTTCGTTGCCTGTACTTGCCCCAGCAACACTTTCTAGAACCCGAAGCATTGCCTGTGACAGGGCATCATCCCCGACACTACGATCATGAGATTCCACCTCCGTTGTCGGTGGTACCAGTGCATCCGCCGCTGACATATGTCTCGAAGACGAAGATCTCGCTCGAGCACTTCCTCGGCCCCGTCCACGGCCTCTTCCATGAGCGGCTCTTGTACTCATATCGTATTATCTGATTTATGAAATTTTATGCATTAATTCAATATTCTTGTGTTTATTACATATGTTTTATGAATCAGACAGTAATTCAGAGTTTTTTTTTGCCGAATCAAAATCAAGGTACAGTTTCAGTCTCTTATCAAATTTTCCTATGGTTTCAGTATCATCCTATCTAGAGTATCCTAGTGGAATTTCAGTACAGACAGATAATTAAAAAAATATTTAGAGAAGTTCAGAGTAATACTTACAGGCTTGGGCCAGAGATTTGGAATGCCACCTTTCAAAGATCTAAATTTTGAAAAATCGAGTTTTTTTCGAAAACCTTTGTTTTTGTAAACCCTTCCACAGCCGAGTTGTTGTAACCAAGCTTTGATACCACTAAATGTAACACCCCAAACTCGGCCCAGACATTATGGCTGGATCCGACATGCCACATCGAAGCGTTCAAAACATTTCAGGTTGTTGTTCTAGAAAAAAACTTACTTAGTGTTTTAAAAGATAATTTCAATGCAGGTTAAAGTGAATGGAAGCTGCGCACCAGGTAGGAAACCAGAAAAGAGGAGGCGAGTCCCTCGGACTGCTTAAGTACCAAGCTCCCTTCGGATCCAATCCTAGACATGCACACCGCCATTACTACACCTTAACGTCGTGTATATTTCTAGGAAACCAATTTGATTAAGTCCTTTTTAGGAGAAGTGATTAATTTTGGAAAAATATTCTCATTGTGGAAGCTTTGCTTATTGTCGTGTTATTTTGAAATCAATTACCGTTTTTGAAAACGTGCCCTAATGCTATCCAAATTCAACAGTTAAATATAAATAATACCTAACTCAATAAAACATATGAAACCCATCAAAGAAAATAATTAAGTGGCCTTATTACATTTTAAAAACCCAAAACCTTAAACGCAAATAAAAAAATATCCAATTCACCAGAATAAAATCAACTTGCAGAACGCGTGGCCACTCCGAATCCCTCACAGCTCCAAGCCCACTATGGTTGGGGATTACCTGCATGGATGAAAAATAAAGGGGTGAGTTTGGGGAAACTCAGTGTGTAAATTAACCCAACCATAGCCTATATCGGTTTAAACCACAGAGAACAAAATAAGTTGGCCTTAGCCCAGAACAGAAGTCAAAATAAAGCCCATAGGCCCATAACAGAACAGAACAGATATTACATGTCTATACAAAACCCAACCCATATCCAACCACCTACACCCCCATACCAACCTTTCACCATGCGGGGAGACTACTCGACCCACCCAACCGCTACACGCCACAGAAATATGCAGCATGGCTGCCAGAACAGATAATGTGACATGTCACCAGAACAGATAATTGTGGCAGAGCCACCAGAACAGATATATGTGGTAGTGCCACCAGATCAGATAATTGTGGCATAGCCACCAGGACGTTTCCTCCATAATATAACCCATGTCCCCATGCAACAGATATACAATCATGGCATACATCATACAGAATTAAATCATCATGCTTTTCAGTCAAAAGTAACCCTAGGGGTATAATGGTAATTTTGCACGTAGTGGTATATCAGAAACTTCCACAAATAGGGGTATTCAAGTAATTTAACTATTCTTAAGGTTTTCATGCATAGCATAGCCATTTTCATACGACCAGAAACACTTACCGCGTTTTCTTACTAAATTGGGCCCGTTGGCCCATTAACCCATTTTCAGCCCGTTAAGCCCAAAATATCATTAATGCACGAAATTGTACGTATTGCAGTTTTATCACTTTAGATTACCAAAAATATTAACCCACTTATCTTACGAGTATTCGCATACTCACAAGTTCCCAAAATAGTGGTTTTTCGGCATTTTGGCATTTCAGCATTTCGGCTTTCGCCAATCTAGTCTATGAGAGGGTGTCAGTTACACACCTGTTTACGATGATTCATTGACGAGATACACACACGAACTACCTAAAATTATATTACTACCACATTAATCTAACTACCGAAATGAACTACATATTAACCCCTTACCCTATTCGGCCAATAACACCTTAGGCACTAGCAATCCTACCTTTGCCGGAATTAGCGACTAGATTTAGATCCCGTTGTTCCCCTTGTCCAAGCCCTTGATCAGCAGCCTCTAGATCACACTATCATCAAGATAAAGCAGTTATCACAACCCCTTAGGGCTACAAGTCTAAAAAGACAGCCTTTCTAACCTTTAGAGATTTTGGCTTTTTCTAAAATACGAAATAAAGACTAGGTTGAAAAGACTTACCACTGATTCCTTCCGTCAACAATACCTCTTAATCCCCACTCGATTCTGATGCAGCTCTAAGCCCTCAAATGATAGCAAAAGTCCAGCCTTCAGTGATCTCAATATTCGGCTAAGTCCTTAGGAGTGTGGAGTTTTTGGTTTTTTTTTCCTTGCAATAGTGTAACGAAAGATGAAATAGGAGGGTTTTGCTGTGGCCTTGTCGACAGAAGCTTGAGGTTTAGAGAACTAAAGAATCGGTCAAGAATGATGAAAAAGATAAGAGAATTGGCTAGGAGAAATCGGCACAGAAGGAACTATGGCTTTCGAGATTTCGGCTTTTCTTATGGCAAATGGCTATGAAGGTTTAGGATCATCTAAAGAAAAAGATGGAGGTGAACAGGAGGATAGAAAGATTCGGCTATAGAGAAAAGAAGGAAAAGAAAAGGTTGATGGAGGGAGGAGAAAAAGAAAAGAAGAAGAGAATAGTCAGGAAGCGGTACAACTAACCCCTAGTGCTGAATTTATACTGGCACTTAACCTAGCCGAAATTTGCCCCCCTAAAGCACCCCTTGGCCGGCCACCTCTTTCTCCTCAAGAGTCCACCATTCGGCCAACACCGTTCTCCCTAATCATCTCCTAAATCCTTTCCCTTATCAGCTCTTAAATCCTCTCCTGATAGCCTTTCACTTCAATTCCACTGCTTACCTTTTCTGTACATAAAAATTAATATCACTAATTTGCTTACACTACGACTCGAACCTTAGCTCACCTTGGTCATCCACACGCCACCTCTAAAGCCCCCAAGTGGCGTCACATGCCAACTTACCACAGGCTTTCTTGTGTTTTATTTTACCCAGTTAATACTTAAAAGCCTGGCTAACTAGAACCTCTTTTCCCTATGGATTAAAATCAGTTAAAATTACCAGGTTTTAGCTTAAGCTTGGTCCTTCTAGAGGCCCACTAACATAATTAAACCTACGCCAAACAGTCAAAACACAGGAATTTTAAAATTCGTTGAAAGCCACAGAAATCCCGAAAATCCCAAAAATTGGACTGTTACAACTCCAAGGAGCAAAATTACTGATATACCCCTAGGTTAAGGTTGACCTAAATGCATGTTTGACTATTACTATTTACTAAATGACATGTTATTATTATCTGATGCATGGGACTGGGTTATTGATGGAGGAAGTACTGAAAGTGGCTTGACCACGTACTAGAGACTTTGCCTCAACTTACTAATATCTGAGCAGCAATGCTGCAACTGTGGAGTGTAGGGCTGGGTGGGTTGAGATATTCTCCACATGGAGTGTAAGGCTGGTACGAGTGGAGTGTAGCGGTTGGTTATAGGCTGGGTTGGGCTTGCATACACGAATATGTCTGTTCTGTTTTGGAATGGGCCTATGGGCCATACTATTATCTGAAAAGGGGCTAAGGCCCAGTTTACTGTATTCTGAAAAGGGCTTCGGCCCAGTACCCACTATTATCTGAATAGGGCTTAGGCCCAATGGGCTTGAGCTGACTTGGGCTTTGGATGGGTTTTCCATACACACTGAGTTTTCCAAACTCACCCCCTTTCTCTTCCATCCTTGCAGGTGAGCCCTAGTTGGTAGGCTTGGAGCTAGGCGGGATTTAGAGTGGCCACGAAGATTAAATTTCTGGTTTTTAAATAAGTTTCAATTAGCTTCCTTTTAAATTTCGCATTTATTTTTGATTATTTCTATTTTGGTTAAAGTTGTAAAAAGGCCGTTTTACTATTTTTATTTTGGGTTTTTAAATTACTTACATCATTTTCAACTTGAGATTCACATCACTTAATTTGATTCCTTAAAATTGTTAGCTCTAGGGCGTGTTTTATAAAAGTTACTTATTTTCAAAATATCACGATAACCGAGCAAAGCTTCCGCAACGTAAATGTTTTTAAAGGAAATAAATATTCTAAACAGACTTAAACTTAATTTGTTCTTCGTGGACAAGTAATAAGCTTAAAGTGTGGCAATGGATGTGTGCATGTCTAGGATTGGATCATCGAAGAGCTAGGTACTTAAGCAGTCTAATTGACTCACCTCCTCTTTTCCTGAATCCTACTTGGTGCGTAGCTTCCATTCACTTTAATTTAAATCTTTAAACACTAAGAAAGATTTTAGATAAAACATGAGTTCTCTAATAACGCTTCAATGTGACACGACAGATTCGGTCGTAACGTCTAGGCCGGGTTTAGGGTGTTACAGGAAACGTTGCTTATAGAGCGAAAAGTTTTCAATTGATCAAAATTTTATGGCCCGATTTCTTAAGATTGATTGAATTTAAGTTCGGTAGCACCTCAAACCCTGTTCCAGCGCTGGTTGCGGGTGATGGGTGTTACAGGATGCTTGTAATGGTTATATGGCCTTTTATATGGTTGTTATTTTTAAATATGCCAAGTTGAGGAAATAGTAAGTTTAAGCATGTTATGAGCATGGAATTGGCTGAAAATTTTAGTATAAATGTTGTTTAATATTGCTTGTAAGAATTACCCAAAAAGGGGTGGCAAGTTGGCTTAAACCAAGCCTGTATTGTGCCACACGGTCAGTGAACACGGGTGTGCCTTGTGGCTGTGTATGCAAAGTAGTAACCTCTTAAGACCACACGGTTAAGACACATGGTCGTGTCATATGGCCATCGACTTAAGTCAGTAGCTAGCTAAGTACCACACGGCCATGGCACATGGCTATGTCTATTAGCTGTGTGTAAAAGTCAGTATGTATACTCTGTGTTGGCACGATTGGACCTCATGGGCGTGTCTGGTGCCCGTGTAAGGCACACAGCCTGATCACACGGGCATGTGACCTCAACAGAATTGAAAAATTTTTCTAAGTTCTGAAAATTCTAAATGTGTTCGGTTTAGTCCCGACCTTTTCTAAAAGTATGTCTTTGGTCTTGGAGACCTCCATAAGGGATGAATTATTTAATTGCTTATGCATTAATATTATATGATATCCGTGATTCTATATTGATTTGTGATGTTTTGTCTGTCTGGTAATGCCCCTTACCTATTTTGGCGATAGTTATGGGATAGGGGTGTTACATTTTATTGGTATCAAAGCTATGGTTTAGTCAGTTCTAGGACTACCATAGCGTATGTGAGTCTAGCTATACATGCCATATTTATGAACTGCGATAGTATGATGAATCCTGACATTGAAATGTGCTTTTATATAGCAATAGATCCCGATAGAGCTGTAGCTGATGATGTTGAAAGCAATGTGTAAGACCCCTAACTCGTGACCGACGCCGGTGTCGGACACGAGGGGTTAACGAGACAAATCCTCTTAAAGTACCGACCAATTTGGCATTTCTGGACAGGCTGGAAAACTGCGTCACCGTCGCCTTAAAAATCATATCTCAAGTTCCAAAACTCGGAAACTGGTTTCGTAAATTTTCCCTGAATTTAGACTCATATACCCATCCATGGATTTATTTTTAGAATTTTTGGTTGGGCCAATTGATACAGTTTATTAGTTAAAGTCACCCATGTTACAGGGATCGACTGCTCTGACCTCCGCGCGTTACAACTTGAATATCTTTCTGTACAGGGATTTAATACTGGTGCCGTTTGTTTCTAATGAAACTAGACTCAAAATGGAATCTGTACATATAAGGCATGACTCCTAATTATTTCTGGATAATTTATGGTAAATTTTCAAAGTCGCGACAGGGGACCCAGAAATCGTTCTGGCCCTGTCTCACGAGAACTTTAATATTTCCCAGTATACTGCTCATATGGTCGTTTCGTTTCATCCATATAAAAATAGATTCATCAAGGATCAGTTCCATAATTTACTCACTATTTAATTCTACTTCTACTATTTTTAGTGATTTTTCAATCTCATCTCACTGCTGCTGTCCGCAACAGTTACTGCAGTAGACTATGCCAATTTCATGAATTTTTCCTTGGCCTTAATCATCCATCATACATGACACAATTTATGGCCACCTAATAAAATTTGAGTTTCTAAGACTCGTGGCTATAGGTTCTAGCATCCCACTCGACGACCACATAGGCCATTTTCACATGGCTTAAAGTTTACAACCCACAATTCGACAAAATATAGTAGCCTATACATGCCAAATGTTCTTCAACAACAAAAAAAACAATACCACAAGATTTCAGCCGGTGTGATGACTTCAACGACGGTTCCGAGCACGCAACAATACGAGTCCAAGAGACCTAAAATGGGTGACAAGAAAAAACACCGAGTGAGTTTACAACTCAGTAAGTCATAAGCATTCATCAATCCACTGATAAAGTTACTACTACATGTACAACAAATGAGGCTAGGTACTCGTCCATATCGAATCTATACCATAATACCTCGGACCTTTCAGTCCAATCTCATACCAATTCATACATCCACATTTCATATTCTACACAACAAGATAATCGAAGCATTTTTACACATTAACTCAATTTCCAGCACAACCATACAATTTCAATCATCACATAGATTTAAGGCTTACCAAATTCAACCCCAAGCATGAACGTATTCTCTCTTCGTCATTGAGCTCGAGGTACTTACCCGATCCGCTGTCCATACTCAATTCAATGGAGACACACCCTCCATATATATAGAGTACGCACACACAGTGCTTACCACTCGATTTCGCACACTTAGTGCCACGTAATTTAAGCTCGCTTTTACAGTGCCATACCCTCCGAACTCGCACACCCAGTGCCGTATTTTTCCAGCTTGCACACTTAGTGCCAAATATTTCCAGCACGCACACTTAGTGCCATATATTTCCAGCACGCACACTTAGTGCCATATATTTCCAGCACGCACACTTAGTGCCAATCTCGTCACCACACACACGTATTGCCCGCACACATAGTGCCGAAAGCAAACTTTCTACACATTCCACTATTTCTTTTACATTCAACAATTATCCTCATTCCATACACATACAATTTCATTTATCCATATATATAGCATTCCATTAAACACAATTGCATAGATTTTCCAATCATTTAAGCAATATCAAACATATGTGCTTAATGACTTACCTCGGATGTTGTCGAACGTCTTCAACGGCTATTCAATTACTTTTTCCTTTCCTTTATCGGATCTAGTTCCCCTTTGCTCTTGAGCTTAATATTAACAAATAAATTGATTCAATCATTTTGAATATCAAAGGGGAAATTCAAGGTACTTAGCCCTTATATATATTAGGCATTAGAGTCATATATGTATGCAATCATGAATCAAATTCCACATATTAGCCCATATTTTCCTTTAGCCGATTTTTCTAAGTCAAGATTAAGCCACCAATATGCTCACTTATGGCGAATACGAAATCACCCATCTATGCATTCAATCATGTGGCGAATGTGCATGTTCCAATATAACACCATTTCCATTTCGTTTAACACTTACATTTACCTCATATCAATTTAGAGATTCTACTAACCCATCATACATCCGCAATAGTCTATAGCTCTTTCGCCACTCCTTTCACAACATAATAAAACTTAATTTCAAAATCATTAGTGAGCATTTTATTTAGGCATGTACATCTACAACCAATTCATCATATAAACATCTTTGAATTCACTCAAACATTCTCAATACAACACATTGCCCACTAGCAATTAGTTCATCAAACCAACATTTGACCCTATTTCCTTTAACACCATTGCATTCGCAATGACCACATCATTAACCAACTAAATAATAAACCACAACATTTAAATTCATCTTATTCTTCTCCCATTTGACCGAATGAATATCAAATGCAACTCAACTAACAACAACATTTTTTTCTTTCTAAAATGTATATACACTCTTACGACCATGAATCCTACTCATCCAAGCATCAATTAAGCTACTTAACAAGTAATTAACATCCCAAAGAAACTTATCAAAATGACACTAATTTAGCACTTGCCGAATGGATATTGAGCTATGGACTCATGAAATTAAACCATAGGTCAACTAAGCTATGTACTTATCCATTTAGTCTCATAGTCAATTAAAAAGAAAAATCACCATGCATACCTTAGACTAGGATAGCCATGGCCGAAATACCTTAGTTTCTCCTCTTCAAATTTCAACTTTTTTTTTGGTTTTCTTTGCTCAATTCACGGCAATGGGGAAAGGATGAGCATTCTCTTTTTTTTCTTTTCTTTTCTTTCTTTACTAACATTATTTTATCTCCAATGACCCATTCCTTATTACAAAAATCTAATTAAACATATATATTGCCCATCAATATCCTATCTTGGCGCCACCATTAATAAATTGGGCAATTTGACATGCAAGTCCACCTTTGTGTTAACATGCACTAATAAGCCATTTAAAATTAGCCTATCATATTTCACCATGTCTCACATTGATCCCTATTTAATAATTTCTCATACAATTGGTAAAATTAGAGAATGAAACTTCCACATGTGCATGTACACACACAATAAGCATAGAATATAACAATTAATTATTTTTATGACTCGGTTTTGTGGTCCCGAAACCACTTTCCGACTAGGGTCAATTTTGGGCTGTCACACAATGTGCTTGCTCCTATGCAAGGGATGGTGCAAGCTGATTCTTAACCGGCTACGACTATCCGTGATGGTCAGGCTAAAGAAGCCTTCTATTAGATGATGAATGATTGGTTCACCCAATACATTAGAACCAATCCGGCTATACAACAACCTCCACCCCCAATTAATCCTTCTCAAATTCCTGTTATGCCCTCAGTGCATCCGGTTCAGTTAAGTAGACCACTAGTTGATAAGATTAGAAAGTATGGGGCTGAAGAGTTCCGAGCTACAATGAATGATGATGCTGAAAGAGCTGAATTCTGGTTAGAGAATACAATACAAGTGTTTGATGAAATGTCTTTAAATCCTGAGGAATGTGTAAAATGTGCTGTTTCACTTATAAGAGATACGGCGTACCATTGGTGAAAACTTTAATATCTGTGGTTCCAAGTGAATGGGTTACTTGGGATTTCTTCCAAGCTGAATTTCAGAAGAAATACATTAGTCAAAGATTCATTGATAAAAAACGTGAAGAGTTTCTCGAGCTTAAACAAGGCCTTATGTCTGTTACTGAATACGAACATGAATTTGTAAGATTGAGCCAGTATGCTTGAGAATGTGTGTCAAATGAAACAATAATGTGCTAAAGGTTTGAAGATGGATTAAACGAGGATATCCATCTATTACTTGGGATTTTGGAGATTAAAGAAACGGTAGTGCTCGTTGAGCGAGCTTGTAAAGTTGAAGAATTAAGTAAAGAGAAAAAAAAGCTGATTCTGAAGTTAAAGATGTTAGAAAAGATCTTCGAGTAGATCATTTCAGTCTGTGTCAAAGAAATTTTGAGATGATCATAGCCGTTCAAAGGCTGATGTAGGACATTCAATTCGAGATCGAGCTAGATCGCATTCGAAATTCAGAGCTCCTGCTACTTCTGTTGCAAGTGTTGGGAATATCTGATCTGAGAAACCTGAATGTAAACATTGTTGTAAAAGACATCCGGGAAATTGTAGATTGAATGATTGAGCTTGTTTTCGATGTGGATCTCTGGACCATTTTGTAAGAGATTGTTCTGAACCTGCTGAGCAAGAGAATGTACAGAATCTGAGATCGAGCAACACCTCAGCTAGAGGTAGACCTTCCAAAAATACTGGAAATGAAAGTGGTAGTCAAAGAGCTACTAGGGATACTGTTGTTAGATCTGAGGCCAGAGCACTTGCCAGAGCCTATGCTATCCGAGCTCGTGAGGAAGCCTTGTCTCCAGACGTGATTACTGGTACTTTTACTCTTTATGATACTTCTGTGATTGCATTGATAGACCCTGGATCAACGCATTCATATATCTGTATGAATTTAGTGCACAGTAAGTCTTTGCCTATAGAGTCTATTGAATTCGTAATTAGAGTATCGAACCCCTTAGGCAAAAATGTCTTAGTTGATAAAGTCTGCAAGAATTGCCCTTTATTGATTCGATATATGTTTTTTCCTGTCGATCTGATGCTTTTGCCTTTCAACGAATTTGATATAATTCTGGGAATGGACTAGTTAATTTTGTACGATGCTATTGTGAATTGCAAACGAAAAGTCATTGATTTAAGGTTTAAGAATGATGAGATAATTCAAATTTAGTCTAGTGATCTAAATGGACTACCAGCTGTGATATCTGCAATGAAAGCACGAAAATATGTGAAGAAAGGCTGTGAAGCCTACTTAGCTTATGTGTTAGACTGGAAAGTGAATGATAAGAAAGTTGAATCTGTACCTGTTGTCTGTGAATTCTTTGATGTGTTTCCTGAAGAACTATCGGGTTTGCCTTCGATTCAAGAAGTCGAGTTTGGCATTGAATTAGTACCTGGTACTACTCCGATTTCAATAGCTCCTATAGAATGGCTTCGACCGAGTTAAAGGAATTAAAGTCTCAGTTACAAGAATTGACTGATCGAGGACTTGCTAGACTGAGCTTTTCACCATGGGGTGCTCCTATTCTGTTTGTGAAAAAGAAAGATGACATAATGAGAATGTGTATTGATTATCGTCAACTTAACAAAGTGACTATAAAGAACAAATATCCTCTGCCCAGAATTGATGAATTATTTGATCAGTTGAAAGGTGCTACTGTGTTTTCAAAGATAGATCTGAGATCGGGTTACTATCAGTTGCGAGTAAAGGACTCTGATATTTCGAAAACTGCTTTTAGAACGAGGTACATGCATTATGAATTTTTAGTTATGCCTTTTGGATTAACGAATGCACCTACTGTCTTTATGGATTTAGTGAATAGAATTTTCAGACTGTATCTAGATTAATTTGTTGTGGTATTCATTGATGACATATTGATTATTCACGTAATGAATCGGAGCATGTCGAACATCTGATAATAGTGCTACAGACTCTACGAAATAAATAGTTGTATGCAAAGTTCAGTAAATGTGAATTCTCGTTCGGAGAAGTTGGTTTCCTGGGTCATATTGTATCAGCCTCTGGTATCTGAGTTGATCCGAGCAAAATTTCATCTATTCTGGATTGGAAACCTCCGAGGAATGTATCTGAAGTCCATAGTTTTTTGGGACTTACTGGTTACTATAGAAGATTCATAAAAGGTTTCTCGATGATTGCGACTCCATTGACAAAATTGCTCCAGAAAGATGTGAAGTTTGAGTGGTCTGAAAAGTGTCAGAACAACTTTGATCAGTTGAAATCTTTATTGACTGAAGCTCCGATTTTACTACAACCTGAATGGGGTAAAGAATTTTTGATTTATAGTGATGCTTCGCTGATTGGTCTGGAATGTGTTCTAATGCAAAAAGGAAAAGTTATAGCTTATGCCTCGAGACAACTAAAGCCGCATGAAAAGAGCTATTTGACTCAAGACCTCAAGTTAGCTGCTATTGTGTTTGCCTTGAAGATCTGGCGTCACTATCTGTTTAGTGAGAAATGTCACGTGTTTTCTGATCATAAAAGTATGAAGTATTTAATGACGTAAAAAGATTTGAATCTGCGATAGAGAAGATGGCTTGAATTACAAAAGGACTACGAACTTGTGATATATTATCATTCGGGTAAAGCAAATGTTGTTGCTGATGCCCTGAGTCGAAAATCGTTGTTTGCTTTGCGTGCGATAAATGGTCATTAGGTTCTGTCTGATGATGGTTCAGTTTTAGCTAAATTAAAAGTAAGACCCTTGTTCTTACAACAGATTAACGAAGCTCAGAAGGTTGATAATGAATTAATAGCAAAACGAGCTCAGTGTGATTCTGAATTTCAAGTGGATGTTGATGATTGTTAGAGATTCAGAAATAGACTTTGTGTTTTGAGAAATCCTGAGTTAATTCAGACGATTTTGAGTGAAGTTTATAGAGTAGATTTTCTGTACATCCGGGTAGTACGAAAATGTATAATGATTTGAACCAGCATTATTGGTGGTCCGGAATGAAAAGTGATATTTCTGACTTTTTTTTGAGATGTTTAATCTATCAGTAAGTTAAACCTGAGCATTAGGTGCCATCTGGTTTGTTACAACCGATTATGATTCCTGAGTGGAAGTGGGATCGAGTAACCATGGATTTTGTTTTGGGTTTGCCCTTGTTTCCGAGAAAGAAAGTCGCAATTTGGGTTGTAGTTGATCGTTTGACGAAATCAGCTCATTTTATTTTGATTTGATCTGATTACTCACTATATAAATTAGCTAAGTTGTATATTTCCGATATCGTGAAATTGCATGGTGTACCATTATCGATAGTGTCAGATAGAGACCCGAGATTTACATTGTGATTCTGGAAGAAATTGCAAGATGCTCTGGGTATTAAATTGCATTTTAGCACTGCTTTTCATTCGCAAACGGATGGTCAATCTGAACGGATTATTCAGATACTCGAGGATATGTTGAGATGTTGCATTCTTGAGTTTGAAGGTACATGGGAATAATATCTACCTTTGATTGAATTCGCTTATAATAATAGTTTTCAATCGAACATTAAAATGGCACCGTACGAAGCCTTATACGGTAGAAAGTGTAGAACTCTGTTATACTGGTCTGAGCTCAGTGAGAATAAGATTTACAGTATTGATCTGATAAAAGAAACAAAACAGAAAGTGAAAGTAATTCGAGATAGTCTGAAAGCTGCCTCTGATCGTCAACAATCTTATGTGTTTCATGTATCAATGCTTCGACTACACAGATCCAATTCGTCAAATATAATTTCCCCGTCTGATATTGAAATCCATTTTGATATGACTTACGAAGAAAAGCCAATTCGTATCTTAGCTTGTGAGGTTAAAAAATTGCGAAATAAGAAAATTTCGTTAGTAAAAGTATTGTGGCATTGACATAGAATTGAAGAGGCCACGTGGGAGCCTGAAGATTCAATAAGATAATAATATTCGAATCTGTTTAACTGCAAGATTTTTCGAGACGAAAATCCCTAAGGGGGGAGTGTTGTAACAGTCCGATTTAGACCCTAGTCGGAACAGTGGTTTCGAGACCACGTAACCGATTGTGAAAAATATTTTAATATTATTTTTTGTGTCTGTGATATGTGAATTTATATTTGACTATGATTTAATTTGTCTGTTTCTATGATTAATTTGCAAAAAGGACCTAATAGCATAATGTGTAAAAGCTGTGTGCTAAATGTTAAAAGTACCAATTTTACTTGGCTTATTTAAGTGAGGGTCCTTGCATGTCAAATTTACCATTTATGTTAATGGTTAGGTAAATTTTAATGATTTATAATTAAAGGATATTATGGTCATTAGCATATTAAACATATGTTAAATAAAATATAACATAAAATAATGGCCAATTTATCATTTTCATGGCCGAATGAAGCAAGGAAAAGAGCTAAAATGGGGTTTTGATATTCGGCATTTGTAATCCTTGCTTAAGGTATGTAATTTGGTCCGTTTTTGATAATTTCTACATCTCTGTGATTGTTGCTTCGTGTTCTTCAAAACCCATGTTTGAATTTCTATTTCTGTTGAAGATTAAGAAATGTTCCATTGATGATTATATGAGCTTTGTAATGTTTTTATATGGATTATGAAAGATATATGTGAGATTATCATGTTTTGTTCTTGAATTTTTAATGGAATAGAGCTATTTGGGCTAATTTGTGAAAATGAGGTTTTGAAGGACTAAATTGTAAATTAAATATGTTATTTGGGCTTGTATAGAAGCTATGTATATTCGGCCAAGATATAGTCTTGGTGATATTTGCATATTTGTGATGTTGTGAAAAATGGACTAAATTGTCAAAGTGTGAAAATGTAAGGGCTAAAATACAAAGTGCCCTAAATATGTGTTCATGGATTATTTTGCATGAAATGAATGATTGAATGGTTGAATTTGAATTGTATTAGATCAAGAACAAAGAAAATCAGACTTAGATCGAGGGAAGTCCAAAATAGTTGAATAGTCGACTCGTTTCCGTCCAAAATTCGTACAAGGTAAGTCAAATTTCAATTACGTGTTAACTTAAATAAATTCTACGCACAGAAACTGTAATCTGTATTGGACGGCCTTGAGATCCTAACTAATAAATTTCGAGTAAACTCCCATAATATGCTAGTATCTGAAAAGCTCTGTACGTTTCTAAAAGAATGTTGACGTTGATTTGAAATATCGTGTAAGACCGTGTCTAGGACACAGGCCTCGATTTGAGATTTACGTGTAAGACCATGTTTGGGACATCGACATCGTATCTGATTTTGTGTAAAACCCTATCTGGGATAGAGGCATCGATACTGAATTACATGTAAGATCACGTCTGGGATGTCGGTATTGTACTAGTTTATGAGTATTTGTATCGTTTCTAAACTCTCTGATGATAGAGTACGAGATATGGGAACGAATATCTGAAATGTATAATCTATATAGGTACATTTGTATCGTACTAAATTTCTGAATATGAAAGACTCCGTTTCTGTGAAATAATGAATGTGAAGTATGTATGAAATCATGGAAATGAAACATGACATGTATACAAGCAAATGGGAATGGTTAGGCTCACGAAATGGTTATGAATTCTTGCTGTTAATTTGTACTTTATATGATTTAATAGTTAAACCAATTTTATTTGGCTTACTAAGCTCTTTGTAGCTTCCTTGGTGTGATTTCCGTCTGTTTTACAGTTATCGTAGCTACTGAAGGCTCGGGGATAGTCAAGGAATTGTCACCATACTATCGAACTCATTTTGGTACTTTTGAATGTGTAAAAATTTTTAAGTATGGCATGTATAGGCTAGAATGACTATGTATTTAAACTTTGATATGCATATACGTAATGCCATGAGAGTTGGCTATCAAATGGTATATTTTTGCTTAGTTTTGGTAAATGAATTGTGATGCCAAATTGTGTATGCTTGTAATGGTTATATGGCCTTGTATATGGTTGTTATTTTGAAATATGCCAAGTTGAGGAAATGGCAAGTTTAAGCATGTTTTGAGCATGGAATTGGCTGAAAATTTTAGTATAAATGTTGTTTAATATTGCTTGTAGGAATGACCCAAAAAGGGGTGGCAAGTTGGCTTAAACCAAGCCTGCATTGTGCCACACGGTTAAGACGCATGGGCGTGTCATATGGCTATCGGCTTAAGTCAGTAGCTAGCTAAGTACCACACGGCTATGGCACATGGTCGTGTCTATTGGCTGTGTGTAAAAGTCAGTATGTATACTCTATTTTGGCATGGCTAGACCTCATGGGCGTGTCTGGTGCCCGTTTAAGGCACACGGCCTGATCACACGAGCGTGTGACCTCAACAGAATTGAAAAATTTTTCTAAGTTTTGAAAATTCTAAATGTGTTCGGTTTAGTCCCGACCTTTTCTAAAAGTATGTCTTAGGTCTTGGAGACCTCCATAAGGGATTAATTATTGAATTGCTTGTGCATTAATATTATGTGATATCCATAATTCTATATTGATCTGTGATGTTTTGTCTGTCTGGTAATGCCTCTTACCTATTCCGACGATAATTACGGGATAGGGTTGTTACAAAAACCACCTCTATTCTAAAAACTGATGAGAAAGGCGTTACCCCGGTGGACGTCCTGACAGACGTTCGATAAGCATAGAGGGCAAATGGTAACTTCTCATGCCAACCTTTATAAGACTGAGTCATTTTCCTTACGATCTTCTTAATGTTTTTATTAGCTGCCTCAACTCCACCGTTCATTTTTAGGCGATACGGTGACGAGTTGTGGTGTCTGATCTTGAACTGGCTGCAGACTTTTGATAGTATGCTATTGTTCAAATTCAATGCATTTTCAGATATGATCCTTTCTAGCATTCCATATTGACATATGATTTCCTTCTTCAGGAATTTGCTGACTGCCGACTTTGTAACGTTGGCATATGAAGCGACTTCTACCCACTTGGTGAAGTAGTCAATGACCACAAAGATGAATCGATGCACATTTGAAGCTTTTGGTGAGGTCGGCCCAATGACATCCATGCCCCACATAGAGAAAGACCATGGAGAAGACGTAACATGCAGAGGCGAAGGAGGTACATGAATATTATCTCCATAAATTTGGCACTTATGTCATTTCTTGGCATAATTGATGCAGTCTCCTTCCATGGTTGACCAATAATACCCGAATCTCATGATTTTCCTGGCCATTTTGAAACCATTAGCATGTGTTCTGCAGACGACCTCATGGACTTCTTCCAAGATTTTCTTAGC
The DNA here is from genome assembly GCF_025698485.1 of Gossypium arboreum. Lineage (NCBI taxonomy): Eukaryota > Viridiplantae > Streptophyta > Magnoliopsida > Malvales > Malvaceae > Gossypium > Gossypium arboreum. Next base: position 17,216,858 of record NC_069082.1, read on the forward strand.
CTCAATAGTGTCCACACATCTTAGTAGCACTTGATCCTTTCTTCTTTTATATAGGATCTTCCCATCCAAGACATAGTCACTGGCCAGTCTTCTCAACATCTTTTTTATCATTCTCAGTTGCTTGGTCAGGGTATTCACGATTCTTCACATATCGTAGTATATCATTGTACCAAAGATGATCATCCTTTTCTTCTTCTTTGATGTTGTAACAATGAGCCATAGTCTCACAAATACTCATCTGGATCAGTTTCACATCCTCTTGTTTGTTCACTTGACCATGGAAGCTAAAGTTGCTAGGGCGTCAGCCATCTGATTTTCTTCTTGTGGGAGGTAGCAGAAGGTGAAATCATCAAACTCTTTGATTAATTCAAGGACGAACCTTCGATAATCGATCAACTTGGGATCTATTGTCTCCCATTCACCTTTAAGTAGATAGATCACTAGCGCAAAATCCCCATATACCTCCAGTACTTTGATCTCGTGTTCTATGGCTGCACAAATACCCATGATGCATTCTTCGTATTCTGCCATGTTATTTGTACAATCAAAATCCAATTTACTAGTAAAGGGATAATGATCTCCATTTGGGGATACCAAGACTGCCCCGATTCCATTGCCCACAACATTTGATGCTCCGTCGAAGTTTAGTTTCCAAGGATAGCCTTCTTGAGAGTCTTCTTCAGTGGTGGCAACATACATTAGATCTTCGCTTGGGAAATCAAAGGTCAAAGGCTCGTAATCCTCTAGAGCTTTACTGGCTAGAAAATCTATTATTGCACTCCCTTTTATAGCTTTCTAATTCACATAAACTATATCATATTCGGAAAGTGATACGTGATATTCGTGATAGGATTTAAAGATTTATGAAAGAATCGTTCTTGAGACTAACTTATTATCACGATTAACGCAAGTGTACCTATCAAACAGTAGTATAGTTCAGCAAGACCAGATTGTCGAACCCAAAGGAACTACAAGTACTAGTATTTACTTCCTTTTTATTATCTAGCCTAAAAATTAAGAGGTTTGCTTATCTAAACTAATTACTAACTAAGAATGCACAGAAAGAAAATTTGGGAAAATACTTTTGGGAAAATTCGATTGATTAAGACAAAACCTAAGGAAAAATCCACCAAGACTTCACTTATTATTTGACTCTGAATTAGACGATTTATTCATTTGACTTGATCCGTAGAAATCCCCAAGTTATATTATTATCTCTCTCGAGACTAATAACATCTAACCCTAGGTTGAATAATTGAAATCTCTTTCTAATTAACACCCTAGAATTGCATTAACTCGATCTATAGATTCTCTTATTAGGTTTCACCCTAATCCGACAAAATCTTATCACCCTATCTCTAGGTGTGCAATCAACTCCGCTTAATTATCAAAAAATTACTCTTAGACAGGGCCTATTCCTCATCTGAATAAGAGCTTAACTTGAATCAATATATTGGAATATCAAAACAAAAAATTAAAAACACATAATTAAGAACAAGTCAAATATTTATCATACAATTCAAAAAATAATAACAACATCTGTCTTAGGTTTCATTCCCCTTAGGTATTTAGGGGGTTTAGTTCATACTTATGAACGAAAACATCTCAAATGCATAAAGATAACAAAACATAAGAAAACCCAAAACACCTGAAGGAACTTGAAGGGAGATCTTCAGTCTTAATGATGAATTCGACTTCTGAGATGGATCAGTCGGCTTTCCTTGAGTAATTCCTTGCTTCCTACTCTGCGTCCCCCTTCTAAGTGCCTCCTCAGGTGTTTAAATAGGCTTTAGAATGCCTAAGAGCCCCCAAAATTGGCCTTTTTCGAATAGGGTTATACTTGGGCTCGGTAGGGACACGCCTGTGTGCGATTACTCCAGCCCGTGGCTGAAGCTGTTTAACAGGCACGGGCGTGTAGTATACCCGTGTAAGTCATGCTTCAATCATGCCAAAGGGACATAGCCGTGTAACACGCCCATGTGAGAAAGTCCAGGTTGTGTTGATTTCCCACGTAGGTCCATTTTCTCTGTTTTCGGCCCGTTTCTAAGGAGCATCGAATTCACCAAATCTAAGGAGAAACCATTCATAAATAGGCTAACCATGGGATAAAAATATATATAAATTACGGTTTATCAAATACCCCCACACTTAAGAATTTGCTTGTCCTCAAGCAAAAATCCTCAACTCATAATCAAAATAAATTCTTCTCAATTTATAATCCCTATCAATAAGATCTCAAAATAATCCATAAGTACTCATACATTGAAAATTCAACTAAAAGTACATCAAAGTTTCTAACATTCCAAGTTGATCATTTTATCACGAAGACATAGGTGTGTCCCCTCATCAAAGTGGTTGCCTTTGATCAAAATACCACAGAGTTTAACATCCTCACTAGAGATTCACTCAAATCACTCAAGGTGTTTAAGGACATCAATAAAAGCACTCATTAGTCAATATGAAAAGTTACTACCATAGGCTTGCTTGAAAATCAAATCTCCACCACTATATATTGAGCTGATACATCAATCAAAAAAGTCTTTTTAGAGAGTTGTAACGTGGCTTTGGTTAGGGGGTGTGGTCACAAGCTGAAAGAATATGTTAGAATCAAGATTGAATTGAAATATTACCTAGCTAGAAAAATAACTAGTCATCAATTGAATACAAGTGAGCTTCTTCTTGGAATATGGAATTAACATTCAAGCTTAAAAATGACGAATTACTACTAATATGTATTGAATTTTTTTTTTAGAACAAATCAAACCCATAGAAGAACAAAACATAGATAAGTAATTAGTTCAAATCAAATCTCGAAAAAAATAGGGATCAAATTAGGGGATTTCAACAAAAATGGGTTATAGGTTAATATTGAGGGTAAATCAATTAATGGTTTGTTAGGCTCAAAGGGGTTCAATAAGGGTTAATTATGAAGGTAGGCTTTTTTGGAGTGAGTGGGTTAAACCTAAGTGTCTTTATCATTTTAACATATCAAATCAAATAGTGTGGTCTTGACATGCATAATTAAGCAAGTTATAGAATAACAAATCAAAACTGACGCACTCATAATGAAAGTGAGCATAAAAGGAATAAAATATGCTCTAAAAGCTCAAGATCTCACAAAAATTATGGCTTTTTGATGTTCAAACTTGTGAATTTCAACTCAAGATAATACCTAAGCTTAGGGAAACAACCTAAAAGTTTTTAATTCTTCAAAAAATCATCTTATCATGCTCGATTCCCTAATGTCCTAAAGTTTAAAAAATCAATGCATAAATACCTATGTTTTAATTCAAGACATATCAATTAAAATCATAAATTAATTAAAATTCATTCTAATAGTGATATGAGTGATTCACGTGAGAATAAGACAAAATTCTGGGATTTCTAATGATGATATGAAAGACCCTCCCACACTTAAGATGTACATTGCCCTCAATGTACAAAGAAAAATATATTGACAAAGATAGATATATAACCATAAGATAGGGAGAGAAGTGAAACTTCCTGAATGATGCATAGACTCCTTGAATTGGAGTTGTGGAGAATAATCAGTGGAAGTAATGATGAGGGTGGAGGAGGATACTCCAGTGGTGGTAAAGGTTGGGTTCCACAAATGCTACACCAAAAGAATATTATATCTCAAGTTGGTTATGGTCGTGGTCGAGTAGGGCATGGCAGTCGTGGAGAACCTTTCCCAGTGGAGTTTCAAGTTTCTGAGTAATAGTGAGCTTTGGAGCTCTTTATAACTATGATAGAATCAGGAACTTTTTTAGGAAATATATAAGGAAGAATAATTACTCGTAATGAAATAGCCGAAATTAAAAATTGTAAAATAATAATTATAAAACCTATAAAAAAAAGCTTAAAGAAAAATAAAAAGTAGTCTTAAAATAGAATAAAAGTAACAACATAAAATAATAAATAAAAGTTTTTAAACATCTTTATCGCTAGATGGTTCGCGAGATGGGGGTGGCGATAAGATGTGGCACTGCTGAAAAATCTACTGTAGAGTAGCATCAATGTTATCGAAGCGCCTATAACAATGCCACTCGAATTGAGTAACGCGCTCAGAGATGTCAGCGTATGAAGTCGCCGCATGAACTGGATGAGAGGGGGGTGGTGGCTGAGTCAGTGGATCCTCATGACGTGGAGGGACATCATTAGTAATGTCCTCTGGGTCCTCCTCCTCGGTGGATTGGGCGAGACGATACTGAGGAGGGTTGATAAACCGTAAATTATATATATTTTTACCCCATGTTTAATGCATTTTATGGATGATTTCTCATTAGAGTTGGTGAATTCGATGCTTCTAATGCTTTAATTTCATGTTTTATACTTAGGAGAGCATAGGAGAGTGAAAGGAATGAGAAACGAGCCAAAAATAGAGAAAATCGGCCAAAGTATGAAATCAACACGACCTGGACCTCCTCACACAAGCAGACCACACGACCGTGTCAACCTGGCAGAATTGGAGCATGACTCAAACGGGTATAGTACACGCTCGTGCCATTCTAATAGGCTCAAACACGGCCTGAAGTAATCGTACACGGGCATGTCCCTGCCGACCCCAAGTTAAGTCCAATTCAGAAAAGGCCACTTTTGAGGGCTTCTAGGCATTCCAAAGCCTATAAATCACCCTAGAAGAGGAGAAAAGGGGAGACAGAGAATAGAGGGCAAGGAATTACTCCAAGGAAGCCGATCTCAAAAGCCGGATTCATCATCAAGACTGAAGATCTCTCCTCAATTTCCCTTCAGGAGATTTGGGTTTCTTTATGTTTTGTATTCTTTATTCTTCTGAGATGTTTTCTTATTTAGTTATGAACTAAAACCCCTAAATACCTAAGGGGAATAAAACCTAAGACGAATCTTGTTATTATTTTCTGAATATTATGATAAATATTTAACTTGTTCTTAATTATGTGTTCTTAATTCTTGTTTTGATATCCTAGGATACTGATTCAAGGCATACTCTTACTCAGAGGAGGAATAGACCCTGTCTAAGAGTACTTTTTTCATAATTAAGCAGAGTTGATTGCGTGCCTAGAAATAGGGTGACAAGATTTTTTCGGATTAGGGTGAAACCTAATAAGGGGATCCATAGATCGAGTTAATGCAACCCTAGAGTGTTAATTAGAGAAAAGTCTCAGTTATTCAATCTAGGGATTAGACATTATTAGTCTTGAATAGGGATAATAACATAACTTAGGGATCTCTACGGAACAAGTTGAATGAATAAATCGTCCGATTTGGAGCCAGAATAACAAGTAAAGTCTAGGTGGATTTTTCCTTGGGTATTGTCTTCATTCAATCGATTTTCCCAAAAGCAATTCCCCAATTCTTTTCTCTGTGAGTTCTTAGTTTAGATAATTAGTTAATTAAAACAAAACCCAATTATTCTTAGGCTAGATAATAAGCAGAAAGTCATTACTAGTACTTTTAGTTCCTTTGGGTTCGACAATCCGGTCTTGCTAAAACTATACTACTGTTCGATAGGTACACTTGCCTACATCGCGATAATAGTTAGTTCAAGAATGAGTAATTATAAATATTTAAAAACTATCACGAAACCTCGCGATCAAGTTTTTGGTGCCGTTGCCGGGGAACTAAAATATTAGGAGCACTCAATTTTTATTACTTTAGCAATTTATTTTTCTTGCAATTTAATTTAATTTAATTTAATTATTATTACTAATCAACTTCCTTTTTCTTTCTCTTGGCAGGTTTTCATAGTTTATGATTAGAAGAAACCTGTCGGGATCATTACTTTTTGACGAAGAAATCGATTGTACAGTTCCTAGAAACCAAAGAGAAATAAGGCGAAGCTTAAGATACACAGAGAACGAGCAAGAAGACGATACTCAACCCCCAACCGAAGGGATGGCTGAAAACCAAGGCAATCAGCTACCTCCTGCAATTGCGGCTAATCAAAATCCTGCTCCACGTACTATGTATGACTATGCTAAACCTTCTTTAACAGGAACTGAGTCAAGTATAGTTAGACCTGCTATTGTTGTGAATAATTTTGAACTGAAACCTAACACAATTCAGATGATACGGTAGTTTGTTCAGTTTGGTGGTTTGCAGGATGAGGATCCCAACACTCACTTGGCGAATTTTCTGGAGTTTTACAACACTTTCAAAATTAATGGCATTTCTGATTATGCCATTCGCCTTCGTTTATTCACTTTTTCATTGAGAAACAAAGCTAAACAGTGGTTGAACTCGTTACCACGAGGGTCCATCACTACTTGGGAACAAATGACCAAAAAATTTCTACTAAAATATTTTTCACCGGCTAAAATGGCTAAGTTATGTAATGATATCTCTTCTTTTGTGCAGATAGACTTAGAAACACTTTACGATGCATGGGAGAGATACAAGGATCTATTGTGAAGGTTCCCTCACCATGGGTTACCTCTATGGCTGCAAGTTCAAACATTTTACAATAGTGTGAATCCCTCAACAAGACAGATGATTGACGCAGCTGCTGGAGGAACCATCAACAACAAAACACCTGAAGAGGCTTATGAATTTAGTGAAGAAATGTCACTGAATAACTATCAGTGGCAAATCATGAGGACTAAGCCAAAAAAAATAGCCGACGTTTATAACGTCGACTCAATTACTATGTTGTCAAATAAGGTAGAACTTCTCAATAAAAAGATTGATGGTTTACTTGGTTCTACGCAGGTACATCCAGTAGTGAGGTGTGACTCAAGTGGAGGAGGTGTGCATACAGAATACCAGTCCTTCAATCCTACAACCGAAGAGGAACAAGTCAACTATATGGGTAACAATAACTTTCGATCTCAAAATAACCCTGTAACACCCCGTACCCGAGTCTGTTGCCGGAGTCGAACACAAGGTGCATACAGACTTAACTTAATTATTTTCACAGTCCATTTAAGAATTTCCAGACAAGCTGGTTACTGCATCACTGTCGCCTTAAAAATCATATCCTGAGTTTCAAAGCTCGAAAATCAGTTTCGTAATTTTTACCTGAAACTAGACTCATATGTCCATCTACATATTTTTTTCTAAAAGTTTTGGTCAGGCCAATTACTACAGTTTATTAGTTAAAGTATCCCCTGTTACAGGGTGCGACTAAACTGACCTTTATGCATTACGACCTAGATATCTCCCTGTACAGGGATTCAATACTGATGTTGTTTGTTTCTATAGAAACTAGACTCAGAGAGGAATCTATACATGTATGGCATTACTCCTAATTATCTCTGGTTAATTTATAATGAGTTTCCAAAGTCGGAATAGGGAATCCAGAAACCGTTCTGACCCTGTTTCACGAAAACCTAAATATCTCTTAACATACAACTCATATGACCGTTTCGTTTCTTCCATATGAAAGTAGACTCATCAAGGTTCATTTACATAATTTATTCACTATTTAATTCCATTCCTGCTATTTTGAGTGATTTTTCACATCCACACCACTGCTGCTGTCAGCATCTGTTTTCAAGGTAAACCTTACCTATTTCGTGGTTTCCATGGACCAACTAGAGTTTTGTCATACATAGGTCCACATATGATCATATTTAGCCATTCCAAGGGCTGATCATTGCCCAACACTTCCATTCCAGTCCATAGTCACATCATGAAACCATACATATATACATAAACACAAATGGTCTAATGCCATACTCCACTTCTACGAGCCATTTTCGCATGGCTGTACACACATACATCACAAAAAAAAGTACTTGAAAACCAAAAAAGGGTAGTCCTATACATGCCATTTCAAAGCTCAACCAAAATTGTACCAAAGGGGCTTTGATAGTGTGGGAGACTTCGACTTCCAAAAATCCCGAGTCCGATGGTGACGAGCCAAAATCTATAAAGCAGAGAACAAAGAAACGGAGTAAGCAATTTATGCTTAGTAAGTTTTGAGCAAGGATTCAGCACAACAAAAGCATAGCATTCATATAGCTAAACGGATAATTTCATATGCACACATTCTCAATATCATACTTACTTCACATTACCAACCCTTATGTTCATACACAAAAGATCAACTTAGCCAAAGGCGGTAGCTCGTTTATCAACCGGCGAATACTTATTTGTAAGGGCTCAACTAATTCAAAGCACATATGAAACATACCTCATTGCTGGAATTTTGCAAGCGTATTAACTGAAATTTTTACAGCAAGATTGCTCATTCTCGAATCACGTACCTTCGGATTTTATCCGGATATAGCGACTCGCTCAAAAGCCTTCGGGACATAGCCCGGTTATAATAGCTCGCACAAATGCCTTGGGACTTAACCGGATTTGGGAACTCGCACAAATGCCTTCGGATCTTAGTCCGGATATGATCACTTAGCACAAAGCCTTGGGACTTAGCAGGACATCAATCGAATAATCATGCACATTTAACACTAAATCATGACACATTCGCATTTCATTTTCATTAGCAAAACTCAAACACAATACACTTATCACTCTTGCAAATTTCGGCTCAATATCCACACACAAAGAGCATGATTTCGATTTGCTTAAAACATGATCTAATCCATTCATAATTTAAGCTCTATTACTCAAGAACTTACCTCGGATGTTGTCGAACGATTTCGATGGTTATTCGACCACTTTTTCCTTCCCTTTATCGGATTTGGATCCCCTTTGCTCTTGAGCTTAATTAAATAAATAAATCGATTTAATCATTTGAGCATCGAAAAGAGGAACACAAGGCACTTAGCCCATACTTATACATTAGACATTAAAGCCACATACATGTGAAATCATGCATCAAACTCAACACATTAGTTAGTACTCTCCTTAGCCGAATTTTCTAGGTCGAGATAAAGCCTTCAACATGCTTACTTATGGCCGAACAACACATCAACCTATGTACTCATTCATGTGGCCGATTATGCATGTTGATGTTGAGGCTGATTACATGTTTAATACCACACTTGAATGGCATACATCTTACTAACTAATGCATTACATATTGTAGTTCAATACACATCTATCATTTACTTCATAACCAAAACATCATCATAAGTAAATATATACCTTGAGATAGTATATATGTCATACCAATACATCATGTGCAAACATATATACATATAGGTGCAAGGGCTGAATCTCAAGTTGATTATAACCAAATATAAACATATATCCAAAACACAAATCTTACCTACCATGCAATAAGCATAAATCATTCTTATGGATCTACCATGGCCGAATACTTCACAACACCATACCATTTCAATTTTGGTCATGGTTAAACAAAGAACTTAATGTCTTACTCAAAAATGCTAAAAAGAAAATCCAAGAGTCATCAACCCACCATCACATATATCATCAACAAGCTTCATATTTAGCATGCAATGGCATTAACACATAATCCACCTTGGCCGAACATCATTCCCATGACATAGCAAAGATTTGAACCATGGGCTAATTAGAACTCAAGCTAGCAACTAAAAACATGCATGAATCTCATGGCACAACCTCAACATACCTTAATCTAGATACAAGTATGGCCAAACCTCCTCCTAATCCTCTTCCAAACCAAGCATGAAGCAAAAACTTCTCCCTTCTTCCTTAGAATTTTCAGCTCAAAGAAATGAAAAAGGATGAACAAAATTTTCTTTTCTTTTTCTTCAACTTACGGCAATGGGGGTAACACTCACACATTCCCTTTTTTTTCTTTTCCATTTCTTTATTACCCATAACCATTAATTTATTTTTTCCTCCCATGATGCACCAACATAACATGTCTATGACATGTTTTGCCCATAATCCTTGTCATGGCGGCCACTAGCTATTAGGGGGAAATTTGACATGCAAGTCCTCCTTTTGATTACATGCACTATTAGGTCCTTATAGATTAGCCTATCACATTTCAAAAGTGTCACACAAGTCCTAATAACTGAATTCGCATGCAATCGACTAAATCGAAGCTTGAAATTTTCACACATTCATAAATGCATATTCTAGACAATAAATATTACGTTCAAACATTTCGGTGACTCGGTTTAGCAGTCCCAAAACCACTTCCCGACTAGGGTAAATTTTGGGCTGTCACAACTCTCCCCCACTTAAGAAATTTTCATCCCCGAAAATCTTACCGGTAAATAGGTTTTGGTATCGCTCTTTCATAGAGTTCTCGAGTTCCCAAGTAGCTTCTTCTATCCCGTGTTTCAGCCATAACACTTTCACTAGCAGAACCCTTTTGTTTCGCAACTCTTTCACTTCACGTGCTAGGATACGAATCGGTTCTTCTTCATAACTCATATTGGCTTGAATTTCAACCTCTGATGGACTAATTACGTGCGACGGATCAGATCTATAACGTCGAAGCATCGAAACATGGAAGACGTTGTGAATCTTTTCAAGTTCAGGGGGCAAAATCAAACGATACGCAACTGGACCGATTCGTTCGGATACTTCATATGGCCCGATGAACCTCGGACTCAATTTGCCTTTACGGCCAAATCTGAGTATCTTTTTCCAAGGCGAAACTTTAAGAAACACTTTATCTCCCACCTGATACTCAATGTCTTTTCATTTCAGATCCGCGTACGACTTCTGACGATCGGAGGCTATCTTCAGACTTTCACGGATTACTTTTACTTTCTGTTCAGCATCTTTAATCAAATCTGCTCCGAAAATTTTACTTTCACCGAGCTCGGTCCAAAACAATGGTGTACGGCATTTACACCCGTACAAAGCCTCATAGGGTGCCATCTTAATACTTGATTGAAAACTATTGTTGTAAGCAAATTCAATCAAAGGTAAATATCGTTCCCATGAACCATTAAACTCAAGGACGCAACATCTCAACATATCCTCAAGTATCTTAATTATCCGCTCGGATTGACCATCGGTTTGTGGATGGAAAGCGGTGCTAAAATGCAGCTTGGTACCCAAAGCTTCTTGCAATTTCTTCCAAAATTGCGAGGTAAATCTCGGATCTCTATCCGACACAATAGAAATTGGTACCCCGTGTAATCTCACAATCTGAGAAACATACACCTCAGCTAGTTTATCCAATGAAAAATCCGTACGTACGGGGATAAAGTGAGCCGACTTAGTCATTCTATCAACGACGACCCAAATCGCATCTTTCTTACTTGCCGATACTGGCAACCAAGATACAAAATCCATTGTGACTCGATCCCATTTCCACTCGGGTATCGTGATCGGCTGAAGTAATCCTGAAGGCACTTGATGTTCCGCTTTCACTTGTTGACATATCAAACATCTCGAAACAAAGTCGGAGATGTCTCGTTTCATACCATGCCACCAAAACTGACGTTTCAAATCGTTGTACATCTTCGTACTCCCCGGGTGAATTAACATTCGGCTACAATGGGCTTCGTTCAGAATCATCGAAATGAGTTCCGAATTCCTTGGAACACACAGACGACTTCTGAACCTCAAACAATCATCATCATCAATTTGAAACTCCGATTCCTTGTTCAGAACACACTCAGCCCGTTTTGCAACCAACTCATCGTTAACTTTCTGAGCTTCACGAATTTGATGAGTCAATAATGGTTTGGCCTTTAATTCGGCTATTAACACATTGTCGGGTAGAATAGACAAGTGTACATTCATCGCTCGTAAAGCAAACAGTGATTTTCGGCTTAAGGCGTCCGCAACCACATTAGCCTTTGCCGGGTGATAATTAATGACAAGCTCATAATCTTTCAACAACTCGAGCCAACGTCTTTGTCGCAGATTCAAGTCTCTTTGAGTCATCAAATATTTGAGACTTTTGTGATCCGAAAATACATGGCACTTCTCTCCAAATAAGTAATGTCGCCATATTTTCAAGGCGAATACAATGGCAGCTAATTCTAGATCATGGGTCGGATAATTTTTCTCATGTGGCTTTAATTGTCTCGACGCATAGGCCACAACTCGACCTTCTTGCATCAATACGCAACCTAACCCAAGTAGGGAGGCGTCACTATAGATGACAAACTCTTTGCCGATTCGGTGCACCAAAATTGAGCTTAGTCAAATAAGTTTTCAGTTGATCAAAACTTTTCGACATTTTTCCGTCCATTCGAACTTAACATCTTTTGAAGTAGCCGTCATGGGTGTGGCTATCATCGAGAAACCTTTTACAAATCGTCGGTAGTAACCAAGTCCCAAAAACTCCGAACCTCGGTAATATTTCTCGGAGGCTTCCAGTTAAGTATGGCTGAAATTTTGCTCGGGTCGACTCGAATACCCGATGCAGATACCACATGACCCAAGAAGTTGACCTCTTTTAACCAGAACTTACACTTGCTGAACTTAGCATATAACTGCTTATCCCGTAAAATTTGCAACACTAATCTCAGGTGTTCAGCATGTTCGGTCTCATTTCTTGAATAGACCAAGATGTCATCAATGAACACAACTACGAACCGGTCCAAATCATCGCTCAAGATCCGATTCATCAAATCCATAAATACCGTAGGGGCATTAGTGAGCCCGAACGGCATCACTAAGAACTCGTAGTGACCGTACCTCGTTCTGAAAGTAGTTTTGGGTACGTCCGAATCTCGAATCCGCAACTGATAATAACCCGATCTCAAATCTATCTTTGAAAACACTAAGGCTCCCTTTAGTTGATCAAACAAATCATCGATACGCGGTAACGGATATTTATTCTTTTTCGTCACTTTATTCAGCTAACGATAGTCAATGCACAACCTCATGGTTCCGTCCTTCTTTTTCACAAACAATACTGGTGCACCCCAAGGTGAGAAACTTGGTCGTGCAAAACCTCTATCCGTCAGTTCTTGCAACTGAGCTTTCAACTCTTTTAACTCGGTTGGTGCCATACGATACGGAGCTATCAAAATTGGCGTAGTCCCAGGTACAAGCTTAATACCAAACTCTACTTCCTGAACAGGTGGTAGACCAGGTAATTCTTCAGGAAAAACATCCGGGTATTCACAAACCACCGGCACATATTCGGGTTTTATTTCTAACTCCTTATCATCAAGTACATACGCAAGGTATGCTTCGCACCCCTTTCTTACATATTTCTGGGCCAACATTGATGATATTACAGCTGGCAACCCCTTTAAGTCTGTAGACTCAACTTGGATCATCTCGTTATTTGCGCACCTCAAATCCATAGTCTTGGTTTTGCAATTCACAACCGCATCATGCACGGTCAACCAATCCAAACCAAGAATAACATCAAATTCATCGAACGACAAAAGCATCAAGTCCGCCGGAAAACAGGAACCTCGAGTTACTAGGGGGCATTTCTTACACACTTTGTCGACTAGCACGTAACGACCCAAGGGATTTGACACCCGAATTAAAAACTCAGTAGACTCAATAGGTAAAGTCTTACTGGATGCTAGGGTTTCGTATATATAAGAATGAGTAGAACCAGGGTCAATCAAAGCAATCACATTAGTATCAAAGAGAGTGAAAGTACCGGTAATAACATCTGGCGAGGAAGCATCCTCACGTGCGCGTATGGCATAAGCCCTAGCAGGAGCGTGAGCCTCGGATATGGTCGTAGCATCTCTAGATCCTCTCTGACCACTACTAGCATTGCCCGTATTTCTAGATGGTCTACCTCGAACAGTAGTAGCGCCCGGTTTCCCACTCTGATCTACATTCTGTTCAGACAACCTCGGGCAATCTTTAATGAAGTGGTCAACGATCGCACTTGTAACAGAGCGGTCACGGAATCTACAACTTCGAATGCCATTTGCCACAATGTCGACACTCGTTCTATCTCGACGTTCATTCCCAACACTGGCGACCGAAGTGCCTCGTGTACCCACAGGGGGTCGATCACGATCTCGTCTAAAAAGGCCCGAAGTGCCTCTAGACCGGCCCACATCATCACGAAATTTCTTCGATGCCTGTTGAAGAGACTTTCCCGAGGATCTTTTACGAAACTCTCCAGTTCCCACATCAACTTTTTATTTTTCTTTTCTAAGCTCTTCGGCTTTACAAGCTCGCTCGACAAGTACTACGAACTCTCGTATTTCAAGAATGCCAACGAACATTTTTATATCTTCATTCAGCCCATCCTCGAAGCGTTTACACATGATAGCCTCGGACGAAATACATTCCCGAGCGTATCTACTAAGTCTAACAAATTTTCGCTCAGAATCGATGGCGACATACAACCTTGCTTAAGCTCAAGAAATTCCTTCCGTTTTTATCAACAAATCTCGATCGATATACTTTTTCCAAACTCGGTTTGGAAAAACTCCCAAGTTACTTGCTCTCGGGGCAACAAGTCGAGTACTCCACCAATAGTAGGCAGAATCGCGTAGCAAGGAGATAGTACACTTTAGGCATTCATCGGGTGTACAAGATAGCTCATCGAGTACCCGGATAGTGTTGTCCAACCAAAATTCAGCTTGCTCGGCATCGTCGCTATCCATAGCTTTAAATTCAGTAGCCCCATGTTTTCGAATTCTGTCAACTGGGGGCTTATTTGACCTTATTTGGTCAGTTACTGGAGGTATTGTACGTGCGGGGGTTGTACTAGTCGGGAAAGGAGGTTGTGGAACAGCCGTATTAGTTCGAATGTATTGGTTAAACCAATCATTCATCACGCTATAAAAAGCTTGCCTAACCTCATCATTCGGATTGCTAGCAATAGGTTGAGAGTCCGCCGTATTTGTCCCTTGTCTTGAGCAAAGCGCCACACTCTCCACATCATCAGCTATCGCTCGGTTGGGATCGAGCCTTACAAAATGTCATGCCTTACATATAAGTCATGCATTAGCTGATTTAGGGGCTAGTATTAATGTCATGCCTTACAAAATGTTTAAGGAACTAAGTCTTGGGAAACCTAAACAAACTAGGATGAGCATTTAATTGGCAGATAAAACAATAAGATTTCCTAGGGGTATTATTGAGGATGTACTAGTGAAAGTAGATAAGTTCATATTTCCCGTTGATTTCGTTGTTCTAGACATAGAGGAGGATAATAACACCCCTTTGATTTTAGGGAGGCCCTTTTTAGCAACTGCTAAAAAAATTATTGATGTTGGCACAGGTGAGCTTACACTTCGTGTAGGAGACGAAACGATCACCCTTCAAGCTCGTAATTCTGGCATCACATCTTACATTGAAGGTAATAGTCCACACCAATCTACTAAAATTGGTAAAATGACTTTGCAAAAATTGAGCTTCAAAGAAGTTCATGAGCCATGTTCCAGAAATGATAGAGGACACATTCTTGAAGAACGAAGGCTACAGATAAAGGAGCTAGACGAATGGCGAGCACATAAACTGAGAACACACAATAAACCAAAATTACGCCAGAATGAGTTTGATACCTCCTTAAATATACTTAAGGTTGGTGATAAGGTCTTATTAGATGCCGCAGATCCCCACATTGTCACTACCACACTGAATGAGGAAATCCCTCTTACGATACTCAGTATTTTTCCATTCAGTACGGTGGAGGTGAGTCATCCCAAGTTTGGCACTTTGAAAGTAAACAACACCCGATTAAAACCTTATTTTGATGAGATTGATAGCAGGAATGAGAAGTATAAACTCCTGAAACCACCATGACCATTCACTGAAGAGGTAAGTCGAGGTTAGACTATAAATAAGCACTTCTCGGGAGGCAACCCGAGCACTAACATTATTAATTTCTTTAAATTTTGGTATTTAACTCCTAACCTACTAATAGAGATCTTGAATACAAGTGTTTCCACAGAGACACGGGCAAGCACACGGGCGTGCTTAAGGCCGTGTGAAAATAGGGCAAAAGATTTCCCCAACACGGGCTACGATAAAATGCCACGGCCGTGTGACATGGCCGTGGTCGAGCCTGCCAAAACAATAGGGACGTGCGACATGCCCGTGTGGAAAACCCGTGGTTGAAATTGAGAAACTAGCACGGGCGTGCGACACGCCCGTGTCTAACACCCGTGGTCGAACCTGTTAAATTAACAAGGGCTGGAGCTTGAACACACGAGCATGGGAGAAGTGAACGAAGCTAGACACGGCTGTGCAACATGGCCATGTGAACCCACATACCTGAGGAACACGGACGTGTACTAAATGTCAGACGCGCCCAAATTTGAAATTCGCAAATCACACGGGCTAAAATTGGGGGACACGAGCGTGTGCCACGGCTGTGTGCCCCAAAATCTATAAATACCCTGCACTATTCACTTTCTTCCCCATTCAAAAGCCCTAACCCTAGCCGCTGCAACTCTACACGGCCCACTGCTATGCTCGTGCACCGCCTTTAACTTTTTTTTTCACGCCCAATCTCTCTCCCTTAACGTACCATGTCATCATCAAGAGGAAAGAAAACCGTCGTACCTGCTTCAAAGAAGAGGAAGGGAGTGTCCTCTTCTCCGGGCCCAACCGCGAAAATCCATCACCCTCTCCTACAGTTTCCCCAAGGGCCTCAGGAAGAACTGTTCCAAATACTTCGGGCCCGACCCTTAATTGCAGGCCACTGCATCGACTGAGCTACCGTAGAACAAGTCTAGATGGTTGACGCGATTCGGGCTCTCCTAACCACCGACCCTTGGGAGCTGTTCTTTGGGATTATTGAGCCGACATACCTCCAGCTCACGATGGAACTATGCTTAACGTTCCATCTCCAGATCATAATGAAAAGGTATGATGATCCCAACATGGTCCAGTTTCGCCTAGGCAAATTAATCCGCCAGCTAAGTGCCCCAGAGTTCGGTGCTGCTCTAGGCCTATATACGAAGGAGTTTTGAGAGGAGAATGAACTACATGCTCTCAGTCGCCACATACATTTCTCTCCCTCGAAGTGCTGGCACACTTTGGCCCCTAGCACGGCCTCACACAATCCTAGCCGCTCCAAGGCATCAGTTCTCCCACCATCCCTAAGGTACTTACAATCTATTTTAGCTCACACGATTATAGGGAGGTGAGAGAGCACTGGCTTTGTCAACACCCACGACGTCTACTTCTTATGGTGCATGTCGTAAGGGCATGTCATCAACCTTGCCTATTTCATCGCCCTTGCGATTCAACACCAAATAGGGTGGCATCGAAAGGGGGTCATCTCCATTGGCCCTACGTGACTAGGCTGGCACGACACTACGGGCTCCTCAACACCGCGACCCAAGAATCATCCCTCCCTATCATCAGCCAGATGTCTCCACAAGGCATCTCGAGCATGCTTAGCATGAGGATGATCGAGAGGCGCCGAGGAACCTACCCTCCCCAGTATCGTCTCGCCCAATCTATCAAGGAAGAGGCCTACAAGGACATTCCTGATGATGTCCTCCCACAGCACGAAGACCCACTGACTCAGCCACCACCACCCTCTCGTCCAGTTCATGCGGCGACTTCATAGGCTGACATCTCTGAGCACCTCACCCGATTCGAGCAGCAGTGTTTTCAATGATTTGACAACATTGATGCTACTCTACAGCAGATTTGTCAGCACCTCCACATCTCATCACCAGTCCACCCTTGAACCATCCAAATGATGAAGATGTTTAGAAATATTTATTTATTGTTTTATGTTTTTAATTTTTATTGAAACTACTTTTTATTTTTGTTAGATTTTAGAATTTTATTATTAATTATTAATTTTGGTTATTTC
The DNA here is from genome assembly GCF_025698485.1 of Gossypium arboreum. Lineage (NCBI taxonomy): Eukaryota > Viridiplantae > Streptophyta > Magnoliopsida > Malvales > Malvaceae > Gossypium > Gossypium arboreum. The sequence continues at coordinate 17,234,415 of NC_069082.1, forward strand.
TTTTCGATTACTTATTCTTCCTAATATTCCCTAAAAAGTTCTTGATTTTATCACAGTTATATAGAGCTCTTAAGCTCATCATCACATAGGAATTAAAACTCTACCGGGAAAGGTTCTCCACGATTGCCATGTCCTACTCGACCACGACCATAACTACCACTAGATATAATATTGTTTTGGCATAGGACTTCTGGACTAATGAACCTCTATGACCACCAGAGTATCCTCATCCACTCTCGAACCAATTATTCTCTAAAACTCTAGCTCGAGGAATTCATCATACAGGAAGTTTGACTTCTCTCCCTATCTTATTTTTATTTTATAATACCTATCATTGTACATTGAGGGCAATGTACATCTTAAGTGTGGAGGGAGGCATTAATTTCATTATCAGAAAAATCCCTGAATGACTGTCTTGTTCTCTTGAAAATCTCTCATATCATATTTAGGATAAATTTTGATTGGTTTATGATTTTGATTGATATATCTTGAATTAAAACATAGGGACTTATGCATTGACTATTTAAACTTTAAGACATTAAAGAATCAAGCATGATAAGTTGATTTTTAAGAATTTAAAATTATAGGTTGTCTCCCCAAGTCTAGGTATTACTTTGAATTGGAGTTCACGAGTCCAAACATCAAAAAGCCATAATTCTTGTGAGATTTTTGAGCCTTTTGAGCATCTACTCATCATTTCATGCTCACTTTTATTATTGCTTTGAGTGCGTCAGTATTGAACTGTTATTCAGGAACTTGCTTGATTATGCATGTCGAGACCACACCATTTGATTTGCTATGTTAAAATGATTAAGGCACTTAGGATTAACCCACTCATGCCATGAAAATCCTACCTCCACGATTAACCCCTAGTAAACCCCTTTGAGCCTAACAAGCCATTTCTTGTATTACCCTTAATATTAACCTTTAACCCATTATTGTTGAAATCCCTTAAATTAATCCCTATTTTTTGTCGAGATTTGAGTTGAATGGATTGCCTAGCTATGTTTTGTTCTTGATAGTTAGTCTATATTATTTTAACTTGTTCTTAAAAAAAATATATATGTATACATATCTGTAATTTCATATTTTGAAAGAATCTCTGTTGTACGCAAGTGAAGATTAACTCTTTTTCTAATTAGGCAATTTTTCAATTTAATCTCGATTCTAACCTTTTCTTTTAGCTTGTGACCACACCCCCTAACAAAGCCTCATTACAACCCTCTAAAGACCTTTTGATTGATGTATCATCTTAAATTATAGTGGTGGAGATTTGATTTTCATGCAAGCCTATGGTAATGACTTTTAATTATTAACTATCGAGTGCTTCATTTATTTTCCTTAAACACCTCGAGTGATTTGAGTGTACCTTTAGTGAGGATGTGAAACTCTTTGATATTCTGAATCAAAGGTAATTACTTCGACGAACGGAAGCACCTAAGTTTGCATGACTAAATACTCAACTTGGAATGTTTGAAACTTTTATGTTCTTTTAGTTGAATTCTCAATGTATGATTACTTATGGATTAATGTGAGATATTATTGATAGAAATTATAAGCTGAGAAGAATTTATTTTGATTATGAGTTGAGAGTTTTTATTGAGGACAAGAAAATGCTTAAGTGTGGGGGTATTTGATAAACCGTAAATTATACATATTTTTATCCCATGTTTAATGCATTTAATGGATGATTTCTCATTAGAGTTGGTGAATTCGATGCTCCTAATGCTTTAATTTTATGTTTTATACTTAGGAGAGCATAGGAGAGCGAAAGGAACGAGAAACGGGCCAAAAACAGAGAAAATGGGGCAAAGTACGAAATTAACACGGCATGGACCTCCTCACACGGGCAGACCACACGACTATGTCAATCTACTAGAATTGGAGCACGACTCATACGGGTATAGTACACGCCCGTGCCATTCTAACATGCTTGAACATGACCTGAAGTAATCGCACATGGGCGTGTCACACGGGCGTGTCCCTGCCGAGGCCAACTTAAGTCCAATTCGGAAAAGGCCACTTTTGAGGTCTTCTAGGCATTCCAAAGCCTATAAATACACCTAAAAGAAGAGAAAAGGGGAGATGGAGAATAGGGGGTAAGGAATTACTCTATGGAAGCCGATTGATCCATCTCAGAAGTTGGATTCATCATCAAGACTGAAGATCTCTCCTCAATTTCCTTTCAGGAGTTTTGGGTTTTCTTTATGTTTTGTATTCTTTATTCTTCTGAGATGTTTTCTTATTTAGTTATGAACTAAAACCCCTAATTACCTAAGGGGAATGAAACCTAAGACGAATCTTGTTATTATTTTCTGAATTGTATGATAAATATTTAACTTGTTCTTAATTATGTGTTCTTAATTCTTGTTTTGATATCCCAGGATACAGATTCAAGGCATGCTCTTATTCAGAGGAGGAATAAACCCTGTCTAAGAGTACTTTAGTCATAATTAAGCGGAGTTGATTGCGCGCCTAGAAATAGGGTCAAAGGATTTTGTCGGATTAGGGTGAAACCTAATAAGAGGATCCATAGATCGACTTAATGCAACCCTAGAGTGTTAATTAGAGAAAAGTCTCGGTTATTCAATCTAGGGATTAGACGTTATTAGTTTTAAATAGGGATAATAACATAACTTAAGGATCTCCACGGAACAAGTTGAATGAATAAATCGTCCGATTCGGAGCGAGAATAACAAGTCTGGGTGAATTTTTCCTTAGGTATTGTCTTCATTCAATCGATTTTCCCAAAAGCAATTCCCCAATTCTTTTCTTTGTGAGTTTTGTGTTTAGATAATTAGTTAATTAAAACAAAACCCCATAATTCTTAGGCTAGATAATAAAAAGACAATCATTACTAGTACTTTTAGTTCCTTTGGGTTCGACAATCCGGTCTTTCTAAAACTATAATACTGTTCGATAGGTACACTTGCCTACATCATGATAATAGTTAGTTCAAGAACGAGTAATTATAAGTATTTAAAACCTATCACAAAACCTCTCGATCAAGGGTATGTGCCACGTCATTTCTCAATCATCCTCATACTTAGCATGCTTGAGATGCCTTGGGGGACATCTGGTCGATGAGAGTGAGGGACGATGATTGTGCTGCCGTGTTGAGGAGCCCAAAGTGCCAATAGAGATGACCCCTCTTCTGTTCCACTCCGTCTGGTGACGAATGGCGAAGGCAATAAAGTAGGTGAGGTCGATGACGTGGCAATTCACCATACTCCATAAGAAATAGGCGTCATGGATGGTGACGACGCCAGTGCTCTCTCGTCTCCCTGTTAGAGTGTGAGCCAAGATGGCGTGTAGATACCTCAAGGATGGAGGGAGAGCCGATGCCTTGGAACGGCTAAGATCGTAGGTGGTCGAGGTAGGGACGTAGTCCCTCCAGCATTTCGAGGTGTAGTAGTGGATGTGGCAGTGGAGGTTGTTGAATTCATTGTTTTCCATGAACTCTTCTGTGTATAGCCCTAGTGCAATCCCGAACTCGGGTATGCTCAACTGGCGTACTAGACTACTAAGACGGAACTGGACCATTTTAGGATCGTCGAAGTTGGTCATGATGGTCTGAAGATGGAACGTCGAGAAGAGCTCTAATGTGAACTCGGGATATGTTGGCTCGATGATTTCAAAAAAGAGCCCCTACGGGTCAGCCGTCAGGAGGGCTCAGAACGTGTCAGTCAAATGAATCTATTCTAATGCGGCCTAGTCAATGCAGCGGCCCACACCTAGGGGCTGGGCCCATAATATATGATATAATTCCTCCTAGTGTCCCATGGGAACCTGGAGGAACGGGTGCCTAATCTCCATGGTAGGACCCGAGGATGACGCTATTCCTTTCCTCTTCTTTGAGGCAGGAACAACATTCTTCTTACCACGTGAGGACGACATTGTACCTGCATTGAAAAATCGAAGTTCAACCAATATGCCCCAAGAATAGTTTGGAAAATCTAGACTAAATATGAATATTTCATGAGATTAACGTACTAGATGATATAAATTAAAACAACTAAATATATCAAGTTATAAGATTATGGAAATAATGAATGGATGCATGTGGGTAAGCATAAATTTCATGGAAACAAGGAAAAATGAAAAAGTATAGCATAATGTAGTAACTAAAATGAAATTTTTTTTTATTAAACAAGCATGAGTATTTTAATATTCTAACTATGAACATTCATTCAAAATAGTTCAATAGAGTAGAGAAATCATGAAAAAAAGCAACATATATAAAGAAAATAGAGAGAAAAGAGTAAACAAACGCAAAAGGAAGGAGCTTGGGGCGTCGGAATTAGTGTTGTAGGTGGCGCACGGGCTTGGGGAGTAGGGCTTGTGGAGTTGCAACGGCTAGGGATTGGGATTTTTTTTTGGGGGGGGGAGATGATGAATAGTGAGGGGTTTATATAGATTTTAATTTTTACACGTATGTGTCACGATTTTTAAATTTGGGCGCGTCTGACATTCGGCCCTCGCCCGTGTTGCTTGGGCGTGTGGGTGCACACGACCATGTCAAACGGCCGTTTCTTGCTTCGTTCACTTCTCCTACGCCTGTGTACATAGGTCCACGCTCGTGTTCGTTTTGACAATGTCGACCACGGGTGGATGGCACGGGCGTGTCGCACACCCGTGTTACATTCTCGATTTCAACCATAGTCTCAAGGCACAAGCGTGTCTCACATCCGTGTTGTTTTGGCAGTTTTGCCTACGGCTCTGCCGTATGGTCGTGGCAACTTATCGCACCCCGTGTTGGGGAAAAATCTTGCCCTGTTATCTGAATTGGACTAAACTTGGGCTCGGTAGGGACACGCCTGTGTGCAATTACTCTAGCCTGTGGTCAAGGCTGTTGAGCAGGCACAGGCGTGTAGTATACCGTGTAAGCCGTGCTTCAATCCTGCCAAAGGGACACGGCCATGTGACACACCTGTATGAGAATGTCCAGGCCATGTTGATTTCCCATGTGTGTCCATTTTCTCTGTTTTTGGCCTGTTTCTCTAGCTTTTTACTCTCCTATGCTCACCTAAGTATAAAACATAAAATTAAAGGATTAGGGGCACTGAATTCACCAATTCTAAAGAGAAACCATCTATAAATGCGCTAAGCATGGGATAAAAATATGTATAAATTATGGTTTATCAAATACCCCCACACTTAAGCATTTGCTTGTCCTTAAGCAAAATCCTCAACTCACAATCAAAATAAATTCTTCTCAATTTATAGTCCCTATCAATAGTATCTCAAAATAATCTATAAGTATTCATACATTGAAAATTCAACTAAAAGTTCATCAAAGTTTCAAACATTCCAAGTTGAGCATTTTATCACGAAAACATAGGTGTCTCCCCTCATCTAAGTGATTACCTTAGATCAAAATATCATAGAGTTTAACATACTAACTAAAGATTCACTCAAATCACTCAAGGTGTTTAAGGACATCAATAAAAGCACTTATTAGTCAATATGAAAAGTTATTACCATAGGCTTGCGTGCAAATCAAATCTCCACCACTATATATTGAGCTGATACATTAATCCAAAATGTCTTTTTAGAGGGTTGTAACGTGGCTTTGGTTAGGGGGTGTGGTCATAAGCTGAAAGTAAAGGTTAGAATCAAGATTGTATTGAAAAATCACTTAGCGAGAAAAATAACTAGTCATCAATTGAATACAAATGAGCTTCTTCTCAGAATTTGGAATTAACAATCAAGCTCAAAAACGACGCATTACAACTAATATGTATTGAAGCACATTCGTTTTTTTTAAGAACAAGTCAAATACATAGAAGAGCAAAACATAGCTAAGCAATTAGTTCAAATCAAATCTCAACAAAAATAGGGATCAAATTAGGGGATTTCAACAATAATGGGTTATGGGTTAATATTGATGGTGAATCAATTAATGGCTTGTTAGGCTCAAAGGGTTTCACTAAGGTTTAATTATGAAGGTTAAACCTAAGTGCCTTTATTATCTTGACATATCAAATCAAATGGTGTGGTCTTGACATGCATAATCAAGCAAGTTCTAGAATAACAAATCAAAACTGACGCACTCATAATGAAAGTGAGCATGAAAGTAATAAAATATGCTCTAAAGGCTGAAGATCTCACAAAAATTATGGCTTTTTGATGTTCAAACTTGTGAATTTCAACTCAAGATAATACCTAAACTGTAATATCCCGAATTAGGGCCTAATCGGATTAGTGGTCTCGTGACCACAAATTTGAGATAGAAATAATTATTTTATGATTATTTTGAGGTCTATGATATGATTGCATGATTGTGTGAAAATTTCGTGAAGAAATTCTATGCATAAAGTGCTTAATTTGAAGTTAGGGACTAAATTGAATAAGTTGCAAAACTTGCATTCTAGAAGTTTCTAGTATGAAATTGCTTTGAAATATTAATTAGGAGGTCTTAAATATCAATTTGACCAATTTCAAAGTTTATGGACAAATATTGGACATGAATGGAATTTTTGAAAAGTGAGTAGTAAGGGCATTTTGGTCATTTAGGGGTAAAATGAATTAAAATACAAAATTAAAAGCCAATTTTTCTCATCTTCTTCACCATGTACGTGTATACCAAGGGAGAATCCATGGCTAGGGTTTCAAAGCTTCCAAGCTCGATTGTAAGTCCGTTCTAGCCTTTTGGAGTCCCGGTAACTTGATTTAGCTTATGCTAGCAATAATTCAACCTAGGGTTCATATTTGGAAAAATACCCATAGGTGAAATTTGTGTATTTTGGTGTTTTATGATAGAATATGAGGTTTTAAATTATGTTAGACAACTTGTGCTACTCGGTTATAAGTGAAAACGAGCAAAAGGGCTTAATCGGTAAAAATACCTAATAGTCATAAGTACATGTTAGAGTGAGAATTTCATGTTGCCATAGAAGGGAAAAATGATCAGCATGTCATAAAACATAAGAAAATAGGATGAATTTTAATTTCCGAACCTTGGGGAAAAAGTGCAAATACAAAAGTTTAGGGGTCAAAATGAAAATTTTTAAAAATATGATTTTTGGACCCGTATGAATAGTGTGACTAATTATTAGGCTAAATGTGATATTATAGATGAAGGAAATCAAGATTTGGGCTTAAATCGGGAAAATACAAGGTTATGGACTAAAATGGTAAATTGTTGTTTCTGGATCGAGGTAAGTTCGTATGATAATAATAATGAAATGTTATGTTTGAATTATATTTCTTACTATTATTGCGTATATTTTATGATTTAATATATTGGAAAAGTTGATGGAATGGTGTTTACGATGTGGAAATATGACATGAAAGAATGTTACATGAAATGCAAGAAAATGATGATACATGACAAGTGATATATGAAATATGTGAGATATGTTATCTAAATTCTTAAAAGCTGATTTGATATTTCAGTTGTGTCTTATAATACTATGAATGGACAATTGGTATTATGGATAGTGAGATTGACACTTCGAGTAAATTCGTACATAAATAATCTATCGATTCTTTTTATGTTATTATATTTTGATATCATATGAAATGTGGCTACCTATCAAATGGTTATTTGATGTAAATTATGAATTTAAATTGATTACGGACAATTTAGTAAAATGTTGAAAAGTGAGGAATTTCCCGATTGAACCTTCGGAATAAAAACGATATGAATGATCTATTGTGAGATCGCATGTGTAGTACTAAGTGCAGGCTACTATGCGTACCCGAAAACTATGATCACGTGTGTAGTACTAAGTGCAGGCTACTACGTGTATCAGATGATTAGGTCACGTGTGTAGTACTAAGTGCAGGCTACTATATGTACCAGATAATTGGTCACGTGTGTAGTAGTACTAAGTGCAGGCTACTACGTGTACCGGATAATTGGTCGCATGTGTAGTACTATGTGCAGGCTACTATGCGTACCAGATAGCTTCGGCTACAAGTGTGGAAATGGGAAAATGTGCAGGCAATTGTGTATCTGTTATTATTCCGATGAGTTCAACGGGAAATCGATTAAATGAAAATACATGTGAAAGTGATTATGTAATGAACAAGTGCAAGTATATGTTTATTTAAATTTATGAGTAATATGCTCAATATTTGAGCGAACCTCGGTAAAATGGAATGGATTAAGAGAAATTGTGTAAAAGTGAACTTTAGTAGTAAAACAGTATTAGACAGTAGCAGTGCATGACTTTGAAAATTCACCAAAAATTGTGTACGTTGAATTAAATTTAAAAAAATTATGGAAATAAATCTTAATGAGTCTATTTTCACATGAAAAAAACAGGGGAAGCAAAAGAATTCTATATTATGTGATATTTGAATTTTTGTGAAACAGGGTCTGAATGAATTCGAGATTCCCTGTTCTGACTTTAGAAATTCACCATAAATTGTAAACAAATTATTAAGAGTCATACCTTACATGGATAGATTCCTTATTGAGTCTATGTTTAAGGGAAACAAACTTCATGGTCGTTGGAATTCTGTACAGGGAGAAATTTGGTTCGTAGTGCACAGAGGTCAGAGTAGTTGAACTCTGAAACAGGAGAGACTTTAACTAATAAACTGTACTAATTGGATAAACCAAAAATTCTGGAAATTTTGTGGGAGAAATATATATGAATCTAGTTTCAAGGAAAATTAACAAAACTAAATTTATAGTTTTTAAGCTTCAGATATGAATGATTTAGTAACTGTAACTCGATAACACATCTTAACCTGAATATGTGTAATTGTACAATTATAGTGTTTTATCTTGAAAAGCATGATAGTAATTGCTTATTATTTTCATATGAACTTACTAAGCGTAAAGCTTACCCATCCTCTCCATTTCTTTAGTATTGGCAGGTCGGGTCGGGTTGGAGATCGTCGGAGGCAAAATCACACTATCAAACTATCATTTTTGGGAAAATTAATTCAAATATTAGAAATATCAAGTGAGTGGCATGTATAGGAAGTTGGTTTGTGATATGTATTTTATTATGATTTTGACCTTACGATCGACCGCATTGAGTTATCGTATATGATCATGAGATGTGGTCCTTATCCATTATGGTTTATAAGTTTAATTAATCGTGCCATGTCCTACGCTTTGATGTGATGATATAGTTAGCTTTGTTTGTTATGCATGTGTTCGAAAAGTTTTGAATTAAATGAAATTTTATGGCCTGGTTTTTGTCTATGTGTATTGTTAAGTCTGGTAATGCCTCGTACTCTGTTCCGGCCTTGGATACGGGTAAGGGGTGTTACATAAACTTAGAGAAACAACCTAAAAGTTTTTAATGCTTCAAAAATCAACTTATTATGCTTGAATTCCTAGTGTCCTAAAGTTTAAGCAATCAATGCATAAATACCTATGTTTTAATTCAAGACATATCAATAAAAATCATAAATTAATTAAAATTCATTCTAATAGTGATATGAGTGATTCACGTGAGAATAAGACAAAATTTAGGGATTTCTAATGATGATATGAAAGACCCCCCATACTTAAGATGTACATTGCCCTCAATGTACAAAGAAAGATATATTGAAAAAGATAGATATATAACCATAAGATAGGGAGAGAAGTGAAACTTCCTGAATGATGTATGGACTCCTTGAATTGGAGTTATGGAGAATAATCGGCGAAAGCAATGATGAGGGTGGAGGAGGATACTCCGGTGTTGGTAGAGGTTGGGTTCCACAAATGCTACGCCAAAAGAATATTATATCTCAAGTTGGCTATGGTCGTGGTCGAGCAAGGCATGGTAGTCATGGAGAACCTTTCCCAGTGGAGTTTCAAGTTCCTGAGTAATTGTGAGCTTTGGAGCTCTTTATAACTGTGATAGAATCAGAAACTTTTTTAGGAAATATATAAGGAAGAATAATTACTCGTAATGAAATAGCCAAAATTATAACTTGTAAAATAATAATTATAAAACCTAATAAAAAAAGCATAAAGAAAAATAAAAAGTAGTCTTAAAATAAAATAAAAGTAACAACATAAAATAATAAATAAAAGTTTTTAAACATCTTCATCACTAGATGGTTCGTGAGGTGGGGGTGGCGATAAGATGTGGAAGTGCTAACAAATCTGCTGTAGAGTAGCATCAATGTTATCGAAGTGCCGAAAACACTGCTACTCGAATCGAGTAAGGCACTCAGAGATGTCTGCGTATGAAGCCGCCGCATGAATTGGACGAGAGGGGGGTGGTGGCTGAGTCGGTGGATCCTCTTGACGTGAAGGGACATCATCAGTAATGTCCTCTGGGTCCTCCTCCTCGGTGGACTATGCGAGGTGATACTGATGAGGGTATGTGCCACGTTGTTTCTCGATCATCCTTATATTTAGCATGCTCGAGATGCCCAGTGGGGACATCTGGCCGATGAGAGTGAGGGAGGATGATTGTGCTGCCATGTTGAGGAGCCCAAAATGCCGAGCGAATCGAGTCACGTAGGGCCCGATAGAGATGACCCCTCTTCTGTGCCGCTCGTCTGGTGGCGAATGGAGAAGGTAATAAAGTAGGTGAGGTCGATGACGTATCCATTCGCTATACTCCATAAGAAATAGGCATCGTGGGTGGTGACAACGCTAGTGCTCTCTCGTCTCCCTGTCAGAGTGTGAGCCAATATGGCGTATAAATACCTCAAGAATGGAGGGAGAGCCGATGCCTTCGAGCGGATAGGATCGTAGGTGGCTGAGGCAGGGATGAGGTCCCTCCAGCATTTCGAGGGGGAGTAGTGGATGTGGTGGTGGAGGGTGTTGAGTTCATTGTCATCCATGAACTCCTCTGTGTATAGCCCTAGTGCAATCCCGAACTCGGGTACGCTAAACTAGCTTACTAGACCACCAAGGCAGAACTAGACCGTTCCAGGATTGTCGAAGTTGGTCATGACGGTCTGAAGATGGAACATCGAGTAGAGCTTCAATGTGAACTCGAGATATGTTGGCTCGATGATCTCAAAGAAGAGCCCTCACAAGTCAGTCGTCAGGAGGGCTCGGTGATCTCAATTTTTGGGATAGGTAAGTTTTGTATATTTATAATTAATCGTTCTTAAAACTAACTATTATCACGATGTAGGCAAGTGTACCAATCAAATAGTAGTATAGTTTTAGCAAGATCGGATTGTCAATCCCAAAGGAACTAAAAGTACTAGTAATGACTGTCTTTTTATTATCTAGCCTAATAATAAGGGGGCTTTGTTTTAACTAACTAATTATCTAAACTAAGAATTCATAGAAAATAGAATTGGGGAATTACTTTTGGAAAAACGATTGAATTAAGACAATACCTAAGGAAGAATGCACCTAGACTTCACTTGTTATTCTGACTCTGAATCGGACGATTTATTCATTTAACTTGTTTCGTAGAGATCCCTAACTTATGTTATTATCCCTATTCAAGACTAATAACGTCTAATCCCTAGATTGAATAATTGAGACTTTTCTCTAATTAACACCCTAGGGTTGCATTAACTCGATCTATGGATCCCTTTATTAGGTTTCACCCTAATCCAGCAAAATCTTGTCACCTTATCTCTAGGCGCGCAATCAACTCCACTTAATTATGACAAATGTACTCTTAGACAGGGTCTATTCCTCCTCTAAATAAGAGCTTATCTTGAATCAGTGTCCTGGGATATCAAAACAAGAATTAAGAACACATAATTAAGAACAAGCCAAATATTTATCATACAATTTGGAAAATAATAACAAGATTCGTCATAGGTTTCATTCCCCTTAGGTATTTAGGGGATTTAGTTCATAACTAAAAAGGAAAACATCTCAAAAGAATAATGAATACAAAACATAAAGAAAACCCAAAACTCCTGAAGGGAAATCAAGGGGAGATCTTCAGTCATGATGGTGAATCCGACTTCTGAGATGGATCAATCAGCTTCCCTTGAGCAATTCCTTGCCTCCTTCTCTCTGTGTCCCTTTCTTCCTCCTCTAGGGTGTATTTATAGGCTTTGGAATGCCTAAGAACCCTCAAAATTAGCCTTTTTCGAATTAGACTCAACTTGGGCTCGGCAGGGACACGCTTGTGTGCGATTTCTTCAGGCCGTGCTTGAACCTGTTAGAATCGCATGGGCATGTGTTCTACCCTTGTGAGTATTGCTTCGATTCTGCCAAAATGACAGGTCGTGTGGTCTGCCCGTGTGAGGAAGTCCAAGCAGTGTTGGTTTCGTACTATAGCCTGTTTCTCGTTCCTTTCGCTCTCCTATGCTCTCCTAAGTATAAAACATGAAATTAAGGCATTAGGAGAATCCAATTCACCAATTCTAATGAAAACTCATCCATAAAATGTGTTAAGCATGGGGTAAAAATATGTATAAATTACGGTTTATCAAATACCCCCACACTTAAGCATTTGCTTGTCCTCAAGCAAAATCCTCAAATCATAATCAAAATAAATTCTTCTCAACTTATAAGTTCTATCGATAATATCTCAAAATAATCCATAGGTAATCATACATTGAAAATTCAATTGAAAGAACATCAAAGTTTCAAACATTCCAAGTTGAGCACTTTATCATGAAAATATTGGTGTCTCCCCTCGTCTAAGTAATTACCTTTGATTCAAAATGTCACAGAGTTTCACATCCTCACTAAAGATTCACTCAAATCACTCAAGGTGTTTAAGGACAATAAATGAAGCACTCAATAGTCAATAATGAAAAGTCATTACCATAGGCTTGCATGAAAATCAAATCTCCACCACTATAAATTGAGATGACACATCAATTAAAAGGTGTTTAGAGGGTTGTAATGAGGCTTGGTTAGGGGGTGTAGGCACAAGCCGAAAGAAACAGTTAGAATCAAGATTGAATTGAAAAATTACCTAACTAGAAAAATGATTTAATCACCACTTGCATACAATAGAGCTTCTTCTCCGAATATGGAATTTAAATACTTAAGCTCAAAAACAAAAGATTACTACTAATGTGTATACACAACTTTTTTTTTTTTTAGGAACGAGTCAAATAACATAGACAAACTATTAAGAACAAGACATGGCTGAGCATCTATTTCAATTCAATTCTCGACAAAAATAGGGGTCAAATTTAATTTAGGGGATTTCAACAATAATGGGCTAAGGGTTAATATTAAGGGTAATACAAGAAATGGCTTGTTAAACTCAAGGGGGTTCACCAGGGGTTAATCGTGGAGGTAGGCTTTTCATGGCATGAGTGAGTTAATCCTAAGTGCCTTAATCATTTTAACATATCGAATCAAATGGTGTGGCCTTGACATGCATAATCAAGCAAGTTCTAGAATAACAATTCAATACTGACGCATTCGAAGCAATAATAAAAGTGAGCATGAAAGAATTAATAGATGCTCAAAAGGCTCAAAAATCTCACAATAATTATGGCTTTTTGATATTTAAAACTTGTGAATTCCAACTCAAAGTAATACCTAAACTTTGGGGAAACAATCTAAAATTTTAAATTCTTAAAAATCAACTTATCATGCTTGATTCTCTAATGTCTTAAAGTTTAAACAATCAATGCATAAATGCCTATGTTTTAATTCAAGATATATCAATGAAAATCATAAATCAATCAAAATTTATCCTAAATATGATACGAGAGTTTTTCAAGAGAACAAGGCAATCATTTAGGGATTTTTCTAATAATGAAATGAATACCCCCCACACTTAAGATGTACATTGCCCTCAATGTATAAAGATAGATATATAGAAAGGAATGTCAAAATAAGATAGGGAGAGAAGTGAAACTTCCTGAGTGATGAATGAATTTCCTTGAACTGGAGTTTCGGAGAATAATCGGCGTGAGGGTGAAGGAGGATACTCCGGCGGTGGTAGAGGTTCATTAGTCCATAAGTCCTGCGCCAAAAGAATATTATATCTAAAATTTGTTATGGTCATGGTCGAGCAGGACATGGTAGTCGTGGAGAACCTTTACCAGTTGAGTTTCGAGTCCCTGAGTAATAGTGAGCTTTGGAGCTTTTTCTAACTGTGAGAGCATCAGGAACTCTTTTCTAAAGTATATAAGGAAGAATGATTACTAGGTAGGAAATAATAGAATTCAAAATTGTTAAATAAAATTATAAATCCTAATAAAATAAGATGAAAGAAAATAAAAATAATCTTAAAATAAAATAAAAGTAAAAACATAAAATAATAAATAAAGTTTTTAAACATCTTCATCGCTAGATGGTTCGCAAGGTGGGGGTGGCGATGAGATGTGGAGGTGCTGACAGATTTGCTGTAGAGTAGCATCAATGTTGTCAAATCATTGAAAACACTGCTGCTCGAATCGAGTGAGGTGCTCAGAAATGTCAGCATATGAAGGTGCTGCATGAATTGGACGAGAGGGTGGTGGTGGCTGAGACGGTAGGTCCTCGTGCTGTGGGGGGACATCATCAGTAATGTCCTCGGGGGCCTCCTTCTAGGTAGATTGGGCGATACGATATCGAAGAGGGTAGGTTCCTCGGTGCTTTTCAATCATCTTCATGCTTAGCATGCTCGAGATGCCTTGTGAAGACATCTAGCCAATGAGGGTCAAGGATGATTCCTGGGCCACGGTGTTGAGGAGGCCGAAGTGTCGAGCCAACCGAGTAATATAGAAGCCAATGGAGATGACCCTCTTTCCATGCTGCTCCGTCTAGTGTTGAATGGTGAGGGCAATGAAATAGGCAAGGTCGATGACGTGCCCGTGCGACATACACCATAAAAAGTAGGCATCGTGAGTGTTGATGACGCCAGTGCTCTCTTGCCTTCCTGTTAATGTGTGAGCCAAAATGGAATGTAGGTACCTCACAGATGGAGAGTGAGCCGATGCCTTGGAGTGGCTAGGAATATAGGTGGCTGAACCTAGTACTAGTGTGTCCGAGCACCGTGAAGGAGAATGATGGATATGGCGGTTAAGAGTATCTAAGTCATTCTCCTCCTTGAACTCCTCCGTATATAGGCCCAATGCAGTACCAAATTTTGGGACGCTGAGCTGGCGGACTAATCCTTTTAGGCGAAATTTTATCGTGCCGAGATCATCGTAGTTTCTTATTACGTTCTAAAGATGAAACGTTGAGCATAGTTCCATCGTGAGCTCGAGATATGTTGGCTTGATGATCCCAAAGGAAATCTTCCAAGGATCGGTAGTTAGGAGGGCCTGAATTGCATCAGCCAACTGAACTTGTTCTACTGCAGCCCAGTTGATGCAGCGGCCCACAATTAAAGGTCAGACCCGGAGTATTTGGAAATTTCTTCTTAGGGCTCGATGGGGAATTGCAGGAAAGGGTGGCGAATTTTCGCGGTAGGACCCGGAGAAGATGACGTTTCCTTCCTTTTCTTTGAAACAGGGACAGCAGTCTTCTTTCCTCGTGAAGATGACATTGTATACCTGCAATATAAAGAATAATAATAGTAAGCAACGAATTTGAAAAGGAAAAAGCCATGAATTTGAACTAACAATTTCAGCCAAAACTACTAATACTAACCGAACTCAACCAAAATAATCAATTTGATAGCATAATTTTGTGACATTAACATGGTAATAGTATAAGAATGAGCATAGTAATGGCATAGGTATGACAATAGAATGAGGCTTTCCTAACAACTCAATTCAACATGAAATGTATGATAAATAACCTAAGAATGCAAATTAAATGATATAATAATGAGCAAAATGAAAAATAGTATGAGAAAAATGGAGATTATTTTGATAATAAGCATTAGAAATAAGTAAAATAGAAGTGAAAGGAGTAAACAAACGCTAAGGGTGAGAGATTGGGCGTCAAAAATGGAGTTGGAAGCGGTGCACGGGCATGGTGGGGAGGTCGTGTGGACGTGTAGCAGCTAGGGTTAGGGTTTTTTGGGTGAAGAAGATAATGAATAGTATAGCCTATATATAGATTTTGGGGCACACGGCCAGAGAACATGCCCGTGTTCCCCAATTTCAACCCGTGTGATTCACGAATTTTGAATTTGGGCACGCCTGACAATTGTCCCACGCCCGTGTTCCTTGGGCGTGTTCGTGCGCACGGTTGTGTCGCACGACTGTGTCTGGCGTTGTTTGCTTCTCTCACGCCAGTGTATGTGGGCCCACGCCCGTGTTAATTTAATAGGTTCGACCACGGGCACTAGACACGGGTGTGTCACACGCCCATGTTAATTTGACAGTTTCAGCCATTGTTTCAAGGCACGGGCGTGTCGTACGCCCGTATTGTTTTGGCAGGTCAGCCTACAGCCATGTTGCATGGCCGTGGCAATTTATTGTAGCCCGTGGTGGGGAAATATTTACCCTGTTTTCACATAGCCTAAGGCACGTCCGTGTGATAGGTAGTGTCTGTGTTAATTTGACAGTTTCAGCCATTGTTTCAAGGCACGGGCGTGTCGTACGCCCGTATTGTTTTGGCAGGTTTGCCCACAGCCATGTTGCATGGCCGTGGCAATTTATTGTAGCCCGTGGTGGGGAAATATTTACCCCGTTTTCACATAGCCTAAGGCACGTTCGTGTGATAGGTAGTGTTTGTGTGGGAAACCTATATTCAAGAGCTCTGTTAGTAAGTTAGGTGTTAAACACTAAATTTTAAAGAAGTTAATATAGTTAGTGCTCGGTTTGCCTCCCGAGAAGCGCTTATTTATAGTCTAAGCTTGACTTACCTCTCCATTGAATGGTCATGGTGGTTTGAGGAGTTTATACACCTCATTTCTGCTATCATTCTCATCAAAATAAGGTTTTAGATGGGTGTTGTTTACCTTAAAGTGTCGAACATGGGATGACTTACCTCAATTGTACCGAATGGGAAAATGCTAAGTGTCGTAAGAGGGATTTCTTCATTCGGTTTGGTAGTAACAATGTGAGGATCTGTGGCATCTAATAATACTTTATCTCCAACCTTAAGTTGATTTTGGAAGGTTTTGAGCTCGTTCTAGCGTAGTTTTGGTTTATCGTGTGTTCTCGGTTTATGCGTCCGCCATTCATCTAGCTCCTCGATTTGTAGCCTTCGATATTCATGAATAGGTCCTTTGCTACTACTTGAGAATGGCTCATGTACTTCCTTCAGACCCATTTCCTGCAAAGTAGGTTGCACCATATTGTCAGTTTTAGTAGAATGGTTTAGACAATCACCTTCAATTTCCGATGTGTTGCCAGAATTTCGAGCTTGAAGGGTGATTGTTTCGTCTCCCACACGGAGTGAGCTCACCTGTGCCAACATCAATAATCGTTTTAGCAGTTGCTAAAAAGGGCCATCCTAAAATCAAAGAAGTGTTGCTATCCTCCTCTATGTCTAGAACAATGAAGTCAATGGGAAATATAAATTTATCGATTTTAACTAGCACATCTTCAATAATACCCGAAGGAAATCTTATAGTTTTATCTGCTAATTGAATGCTCATCCTAGTCTATTTGGGTTTCCCAAGACCTAATTGTTTGAACATTTTGTACGGCATGACGTTAGTACTAGCCCCTAAATCAGCTAATGCATTATTAACATCTAAACTACCAATTAAGCAAGCAATCGTAAAACTCCTTGGATCTTTTATTTTGTTGGGTATTTTATTCTGTAGAATAGCTGAGCAAACTGTGTTTATCTCCACATGCGATGCCTCATCAAACTTTCTCTTATTTGTTAAAAGCTACTTTAACAATTTTATTACGTTTGGCATCTGCGATAGAGCTTCAATAAATGGTAAGTTAATATGTAATTTTTTTAAGAGTTTAAGGAATTTACCAAATTGTTCATCTGAGTGGTCTTTCCTTGGCGCGTTGGGGTATGGCACATGAGGTTTATATTCGAAATTCACTGATTTGTTTTTATTATGACCTACCTCACCTTGACCTCTGCTCACCACAGTTTCTTGCCTCGGTTCTGGCTCAGGCTCAACGAATCCTTCTTCATCTTGAACATTAATCACGTTAAGCTATTCCCTTAGGTTGGGTTCAGTATTACTTGGCAAGCTACCTTGTGGTCGTTCAGAGATTAGTTTGGAAAGCTGGCCTATTTGAGTTTCGAGCCCTTGGATCGACGCTTGTTGATTTTTAACTGCTGTCTCGGTGTTCTGGAAACGCGTTTTTGACACCAAGATAAATTTAGACAGCATCTCTTCAAGGTTCGACTTCTTTTCCTATTGATATGGTGGTTGTTGAAAACCCGAAAGGTGTTGTGATATTTGATTTCCTTGATTGCCCCATGAGAAATTAGGATGGTTCCTCCAACCTGCATTTTAAGTGTTACTATATAGGTTATTTTGGGATCTAGAGTTATTGTTACCCATATATTGGACTTGTTCCTCCTCGATGCTAGGGTTGAAGGGCTGATACTCTGTGCTTGCTCCTCCTCCATTCGTCTCGCACCTCATTACTGGATGTACCTAAGTAGAACCAAGTAAACCATCAATCTTTTTATTTAGAAGTTCTACCTAGTTTGACAGCATAGTAACCGAATCGACGTTATAAACGTCTGCTGTTTTAGTTGGCTTAGTCCTCATGACTTGCCACTGATAGTTATTCAGTGACATCTCTTCAATAAATTCGTAAGCCTCTTCAGGTGTTTTGTTGTTGATGGTTCCCCCGGCTACTACATCAATCATTTGCGTTGTCGAGGGGTTCACACTATTGTAGAATATTTGAACTTGCAACCATAGAGGTAATCCATGGTGAGGACACCTTCGTAGTAGGTCCTTGTATCTCTCTCATACATCATAAATAGTTTCTAAGTCCATCTACACAAACGAAGACATATCATTACGTAATTTGGCTATTTTAGCCGGTGGAAAATATTTTAATAAAAATTTTTGGGTCATTTGTTCCCAAGTAGTAATTCACCCTCATCGTAATGAGTTCAACCACTGTTTAGCTTTGTTCCTCAATGAAAAAGGGAATAATCGAAGACAAATGGCATCGTCAGAAACGCCATTAATTTTAAATGTATCGCAGAATTCCAGGAAATTTGCCAAGTGAGTGTTTGGATCCTCATCCTACAAACCATCAAACTGAACAAATTGCTGTATCATTTGAATAGTGTTAGCCTTTAGTTCAAAATTATTTGTAGCAATAGCAGGCCTAACTATACTTGACTCAGTTTCTATTAAAGTAGGTTGAGCATAATCATACATAGTACGAGGAGTAGGATTTTGATTTGTTAGTTCAACGGGTATCGTAGGAGGTAGCTGATTGTCTTGGCTTTCAGCCATCTCCTCGGTTGGGGTTTGAGTATCGTCCTCTTGCTCTTTCTCTGTGTATCTTAAGCTTCACCTTATTTCTCTTTAGTTTACGTAAACTATACGATCGATTTCTTCGTCAAAAAGTAGTGGTCCTGACAGGTTTCTTCTAGTCATAAACTATAAAAACCTGCCAAGAGAAAGAAAAAGTAAATTAATAAATAATAATAAAAAAATAGAATTAACTTGTAAGAAAAATAAATGGCTAAAGTAATAAAAATTGAGCGTTCCTAATATCTTAGTTCCCCGGTAACGGCGCCAAAAACTTGATCGCGATTTTCGTGATAGGTAAGTTTTGTATATTTATAATTAATCATTCTTGAAACCAACTATTATCACGATATAGGCAAGTGTACCTATCGAACAGTAGTACAGTTTTAGCAAAACCGAATTGTCGAACCCAAAAGAACTAAAAGTACTAGTAATGACAGTCTTTTTATTATCTAGCCTAAGAATAAGGAGGCTTTGTTTTAACTAACTAATTATCTAAATTAAGAATTCACAAAAAATAGAATTGGGGAATTACTTTTGGAAAAATGATTGAATTAAGACAATATCTAAGGAAGAATCCACCTAGACTTAACTTGTTATTCTGACTCCAAATCGGACGATTTATTCATTTAACTTGTTCCATAGAAATCCCTATGTGACAGCCCTAAATTGACCCTAGTCAGAAAGCGGTTTTGGGACCGCTAAACCGAATCACCGAAGTATTTGAATATAATATTTATTGTCTAAAATATATGGATATGAATGTGTGAAAGTTTTAAGCTTCGATTTAGTCGATTGCATGTGAATTTAGTTAATAGGACTTAGGTGTGACACTTTTGAAATGTGATAGGTTAATCTATAAGGATCTAATAGTGCATGACGTCAAAAAAAGTGTACTTGCATGTCAAATTAGCCAAATCTTGGATAGTGGCCGGCCATGGTATGGGCTATTAATGGTAATATGTATTTTTCTATTAACATTTTTTAGTTACAAAATAAAATAATGAATTAAGAATAATAAAACATGAGGTGAGTGGGAGGAGAAACCAAAGTTGTTTCATCCTTGCTCCTCCATTGCCGTGACTTGAGGGAGGAAGAAGAAAAGAATTCTCTTGCTTCATGTTTGGTTGGTTGATGATTAGGAAGAGGTAAGTTTGATGTTATTCCATGAAATTCATGCATATTTTTAGTTGTTAGTTTGAATTCCACCTAGCCCACGGTTTAAATCTTTGCTATTTGATGGAGATGATACTCGGCCATGGATGTTTTCTTTCTTGGTTGGTGTTTGATGTTGTGTTGATGAGGTATGAAGATGATAGAGTTTGAGTGCTTAACAAAAAGGATTGGATGTGAGTGTGTGTGAGAATTTGAAAAGGATGGGTCTTAGCAACTTCATGAAGTGTTCGGCCATGGTGCTAAAATATTGTATTGTGTTTAAACTTAGAATTTTTAGTTATATGGTTAGTATAGGTATGGATAACCGAATATGAGAGCATGAATAGATGAAGAATTTTGTAATTATAAAAAAATGTGTTAATTGATATGCGGTAAATGTTAAGTGTTAAATGAAATGGAAATGATATCATATTAGAATATGTATACTCGACCACATGAATGAATACATAGATTGGTGCTGCATGTATTCGGCTATAGGTAAGCATATTGATGATTTTATCTTGACTTAGATAATCGGATAAAGGAGAATATTAGCTAATATGTTGAATTTGATTCATGATTTCATATATATGACTCTAATGTCTAATATATATATGGGCTAAGTACCTTGAATTTCTCTTGATGTTCAAGATGATTAAATCAATTTATTTGTTAAATTAAGCTCAAGAGCAAAGGGGAACTAAATCCGATAAAGGAAAGGAAAAAGTAATTGAATAGCCGTTGAAGTCGTTCGACAACATCCGAGGTAAGTCTTCGAGTAATGGAACTTAGTTTATGATTTGTTTAAGTCATGACACATAAGCATAACAAATAAACGGTGATATAATGATTCTACTTGAGTTATATATTGAGGTAATTAGTATATACTTATGACGGGCAGCCGAATATGTATAGAGATCATGTTATGAAGTAAATCAAAATCATGCTCTTTGTATGTGGCTATTGAGCCGAAAATGGTAATGGTTGATAAGTGTCTTGTGTTTGAGTTCTAGTAATGAAAATGAAATATAGATGTGTTATGATTTATTGATATATGTGCATGATTATTCGAATGATAACCGGACTAAGATCCGAAGGCATTTGTGCTAGTGATTATATCCAGGCTAAGTCCCGAAGGCATTGGTGCTAGTGATTATATCCGGGCTAAGTCCCGAAAGCATTTGTGCTAGTGACTATATCCGGGCTAAGTCCCGAAGGCATTTGTGCTAGTGACTATGTCCGGGCTAAGTCCCGAAGGCATTCGTGCGAGTTGCTATATCCGGCTAAATTCCGAAGGTACTTGGGTTTGGAAATGAGCGATCTTGCTGTAATAATTTCAATTAATACGCTCATAAAATCCAAACGATAAGGTATGTTTCGTATACGCATCGGAAAAGTTGATTCCTTTTTAATAGTATTCGCTCAATTGATTAACGATCTTTCAGGCTTTAGATAGGTTTGATTCCCTGTGTATGAATATAATGGTTGAAGCGTGAAGTAAGTATGATTTTGAGAATATGTATATATGCAGTTATTGATTTGGTCATATGAACGCTATACTTTAGTCGTAAATAATTTCATTACTCAGAACTTACTAAGCATTAAATGCTTATTCTGTTTCTTTAATTCTCTGTTTTATAGATTTTGTTCGTCAGCTATCGGACTCGGGATTGCCAAAGTCGAAGTCGTCCACACTATCTAAGCCCTTTTTGTACTCTTTTAGTTGAACTTCGATAGTGGCATGTATAGGACTGACCTTTGTTGTTAATTAAGTACCTTTTGGTAATGTATACATTCGGATAGCCATGCGAAAATGGCTTATATATTTTGAGCATAGCATTATAATCATTTTGTATATATGGTTATTGAGTGGTATGGAAATGCTTGCTAATGACTAGCCATTGGAATGGTTAATCATGATCATATTTGGTGCTATGTATGTCAAGTGGCTAGTTGAATCATGGAAACTATGAAATAGGTGAGATTTACCTTAAAGTAGATGCTGACAGCAGGAGTGATGTGAGTTTGAAAAATCACTAAAAATAGTAAAAATGTAATTAAATAATGAATAGATTATGTAATCGAGTCTTGATGAGTCTATTTTCATATGAAAGAAAGAAACGACCATATGAGCCGTATTTTATGAGATGTTTAAGTTTTCGTGAAACAGGGCCAGAGTGATTTCTAGATCCCCTATTCTGACTTTGGAAATTCACCATAAATTAACCAGAGATAATTAGAAGTCATTCTTTATATGTACAGATTCCTTTTTGAGTCTAGTTTCATTAGAAACAAACAGCATAAGTATTTAAGCCCTGTACAGGGATATATCTAAGTCGTAATGCGTGAAGGTCAGAGTAGTCGAACCCTAAAACAGGGGAGAATTTAACTAATAAACTGTACTAATTGGCCCGACCAAAAGTTCTAGAAAACAATTTGTAGATGGATATATGAGTCTAGTTTCAGGAAAAATTTACAGAATCAGTTTTCGAGTTTTGGAACTCGAGATATGATTTTTAAAGTGACTGTGATGCAGTTAACCAGCTTGTCTGGAAATTTTAAAATGAACTGTGTAAATAAAGGAATTAAGTCTGTTAACACCTCGTGTTCGACTCCGACAACGGTCTCGGGTACGGGGCGTTACAATTTTATTGGTATCAGAGCTATGGTTTAGTCGATTCGAGGACTACCGTAATACGTCCGGGTCTATCTATACATGCCATTATGTGTTTATTTGATAGTGTGGAGATTTACGCGATTAAAATGTGTTTATTTATAGTAATGGATCCCGATCCCAACCGAGCGGTAGCTGATGATCTTGAGAGTGTAGCGCCTGCTCCCGCACAAGGGATAGCACCGGGGGACTCTCAACCTATTGCTAGTAATCAGAATGATGAAGCTAGACAGGCTTTTTATAGCGTGATGAATGATTGGTTCAATCAGTATATTCAAACTAATACGGTTGGTCCACAACCTCCATTCCCGACTAATACATTTCACACTGCGATACCTCCGGTAACTGACCAGATAAGGTTAAATAAGCCCCCAGTTGACAGAATCAGAAAACATGGGGCTACTAAATTTAAAGCTACAGATAGCGACGATGCCGAGCAAGCTGAATTTTGGTTGGACAACACTATTCGGGTACTTGATGAACTATCTTGCACACCCGATGAATGCCTAAAGTGTACGATCTCCTTACTACGTGATTTCGCTTACTATTGGTGGAATACATTGATTTCTGTTGTGCCCAGAGAGCAAGTAACTTGGGAGTTTTTCCAAACCGAGTTTCGAAAAAAGTATATCAGCCAGAGATTCATTGATCAAAAATGGAAAGAATTTCTTGAACTTAAACAAGGTTCCATGTCGGTTACTGACTATGAATGAAAGTTTGTAAGGCTTAGCCAGTACGTGCGAGAATGCATTTCTTCAGAAGCTGTGATGTGCAAACGCTTCGAAGATGGACTGAACGATGATATAAAGCTGTATGTTGGCATTTTAGAAATCAGAGAATTTGTGGTACTTGTCGAGCGAGCTTGCAAAGCCGAAGAGCTCAGTAAGGAGAAAAGAAAAGCTGATATGGGAGCAAAGGAGTTTCGTAAGAGATCTTCGGGAAAGCCCTTTCAACAGTCATCGAAGAAATTTAGAGATGATTTAGGCCGATCTAAAGACACTTCGGGCTTTTCTAGACGAGATCGTGATCGACCCCCTGTGAGTACACGAGTCACTTCGGTTGCCAGTGTTGGAAATGATCGTCGAGACAGAACAGAGTGCCAGTATTGTGGTAAATGGCATTCGGGGAGTTGTAGATTCCATGACCGCTCCTGTTATAAGTGCGGATCAGCTGACCACTTTATTAAGGATTGCCCGAGACTGTCTGAACAAAATATAAATCAGAGTGGGAAACCAGGTGCTACTACTGCTCGGGGTAGACCATCTAGAAATACGGGGAATGCTAGTGGTGGTCAGAGAGGATCTAGAGATGCTACAACTAGATCTGAGGCTCGTGCTCCTGCTAGAGCTTATGCTATACGTGTACGCGAGGATGCTTCCTCGCCAGATGTTATTACCGGTACTTTCACTCTCTTTGATACTAATGTGATTGCTTTGATTGACCCTGGTTCTACTCATTCATATGTATGTGAGACCTTAGCATCCAGTAAGACTTTACTTGTTGAGCCTACTGAGTTCGTAATTCGAGTGTCGAATCCCTTGGGTCGTTATGTGCTTGTCGATAAGGTGTGTAAGAAATGCCCCCTAGTAATCAGAGGTTCCTGCTTTCCGGCCGATTTGATGCTTTTACCGTTTGATGAATTTGATGTTATTCTCGGTTTTGATTGGTTGATCGTACATGATGCAATTGTGAATTGCAAACGTAAGACTATTGATTTGAGGTGTGCAAATAATGAGATAATCCGAGTTGAGTCTACTGTTTTGAATGGATTGCCAACAATAATATCCTCGATGTTAGCTCAAAAATATGTGAGAAAGGGGTGTGAAGTGTACCTTGCATACGTACTTGATAATAAAGAGTCAGAAAAGAAGCTTGAATCGGTACCAGTGGTTTGTGAATATCCGGATGTTTTTCCCGAAGAATTACCGGGGTTACCACCTGTTCGGGAAGTAGAGTTTGGCATCAAACTTGTACCTGGACTACACCGATTTCAATAGCTCCGTATCGTATGGCACCAACGGAATTAAAGGAATTGAAAGCTCAGTTGCAAGAGTTGATGGATAGAGGTTTCGCTCGACCGAGTTTCTCACCTTGGGGTGCACCAGTATTGTTTGTGAAAAAGAAGGACGAAACCATGAGGTTGTGCATCTACTATCGTCAGCTGAATAAAGTGACAATAAAGAATAAATATCCGTTCAGCGTATTGATGATTTGTTTGATCAACTAAAGGAGCCTCGGTGTTTTCAAAGATAGATTTGAGATCGGGTTATTATCGATTATGAGTTCGAGACTCGATATACCCAAAAGCGCTTTAAGAACGAGATACGGTCACTACGAGTTTTTAGTGCTGCCGTTTGGGCTCACTAATGCCCCGGCAGTATTTATGGATTTGACAAATCGGATCTTCAGACCGTATTTGGATCGAGTTGTAGTCGTGTTTATCGATGATATCTTGGTCTATTCGAGAAATGAAACCGATCATCTTTGAACACCAGGATTAGTGTTGCAGATTTTACGGGATAAGCAGTTATATGCTAAGTTCAGTAAGTGTGAGTTCTGGTTAAGAGAGGCTAGCTTCTTGGGTCATGTGGTATCTGCATCGGGTATTCGAGTTGATCCGAGCAAAATTTCGGCCATACTTAACTGGAAGCCTCCGAGAAATATTACTGAAGTTTGGAGCTTTTTGGGACTTGCCGGTTACTACAAACGCTTTGTAAAGGGTTTCTCGATGATAGCCACACCAATAACAAAACTACTTTAGAAAGATGCTAAGTTTGAATGGACTGAAAAGTGTCAGGAAAGTTTCGATCAACTGAAAACTTATTTGACTGAAGCTCCAGTACTAGTGCAGCCCGAATCAGGCAAGGAGTTTGTCATTTACAGTGATGCATCCTTACTTGGGTTGGGTTGTGTATTGATGCAAGAAGGTCGAGTTGTAGCTTATGCGTCGAGACAATTGAAGCCACATGAGAAAAATTATCCAACCCATGATCTCGAACTAGCTACCATCGTATTCGCTTTGAAAACATGGCGACATTACTTAATTGGTGAGAAGTGCCATGTATATTCGGATCACAAAAGTCTCAAATATTTGATGACTCAAAGAGACTTGAATCTGCGACAAAGACGTTGGCTTGAGTTATTAAAAGATTATGAGCTTGTCATTGACTATCACCCGGGAAAGGCTAATGTGGTTGCGGATGCTTTAAGTCGTAAATCACTGTTTGCTTTACGAGCGATGAATGTACACTTTTCTGTTCTATCCGACAATGTGTTAGTAGCTGAATTAAAGGCCAAACCCTTATTGATTCATCAAATTCGTGAAGCTCAGAAAGTCGATGATGAATTGGTTGCAAAACGGGCTGAATGTGTTTCGAACGTGGAATCAGAGTTTCAAATTGACGATGACGATTGTTTGAGGTTGAAGTTGTTTGTGTGTCCCAAGAAATTCGAACTTATTTCGATGATTCGACGAAGCTCATTGAGCGAATGTCAATTCACCCGGGAGTACGAAAATGTACAATGATCCGAGACGTCAATTTTGGTGGCATGGTATGAAACGAGACATTTCGATTTTGTTTGAAGTGTTTAATATGTCAACAAGTGAAAGCGGAACATCAAGTGCCTCTGGTTTACTTCAACGATCATGATACCGAATGGAAATGGGAGCGAATCACGATGGATTTTGTATCTAGGTTGCCATTGTCGGCAAGTAAGAAAGATGCGATTTGTGTTGTTGTTGATAGGTGACTAAGTCGACTCATTTTATTCCGCACGTCATGATTATTCCTTTGGATAAACTAGCTGAATTGTATGTTTCTTAGATTGTGAGATTACACGGGTACCTATTTCTATTGTGTCGGATAGAGATCTCGAGATTCACCTCGCGATTTTGGAAGAAGCGCAAGAAGCTTTGGGTACCAAGTTGCATTTAGCACCGCTTTTCATCCTGATGATGGTCAATCCGAGCGGATAATTCGGATACTCGAGGATATGTTGAGATGTTGCATCCTTGAGTTTAGTGGTTCATGGGAGCGGTATTTATCTTTGATTGAATTCGCTTACAACAATAGTTTTCAATCAAGTATTAAGATGGCACCTTACGAGGCTTTGTACGATCGTAAATGCCGTACACCATTGTTTTGGACCGAGCTCGGTGAAAGTAAAATTTTCAGAGTTGATTTGATTAAAGATCTTTGAGCGAAAGTAAAAATAATTCGTGAAAGTCCGAAGGCGACATCGGATCGTCGAAGTCGTCGACGGATTTAAAACGAAGAGATATTGAGTATCGGTGGGAGACAAAGTGTTTCTTAAAGTTTCACCTTGGAAAAAGATACTCGATTTGGCCGTAAAAGGCAAACCGAGTCCGAGGTTCATAGGGCCGTATGAAATATTCGAACGAGTTGGTCGATGGCATATAGATTGATTTTACCCCCTGATCTCCAAAAGATTCACAACGTTTTTCATGTTTCGATGCTTGACGTTACAGATCCGATCCTTCGCACGTAATAAATCCTCCGAGGTCGAAATTCAAGCCGATATGAGTTATGAAGAAGAACCGATTCGGTATCCTAGCCCGTGAAGTGAAAGAGTTGCGAAACAAAAGGGTTCCGTTAGTAAAGGTGTTATGGCTCAAACACGGGGTCGAAGAAGCTACTTGGGAAACTGAGAACTCTATGAAAGAACGATACCCAAACCTATTTACCGGTAAGATTTTCGGGGACGAAAATTTCTTAAGTGGGGGAGAGTTGTGATAGCCCTAAATTGACCCTAGTCGGAAAGCGATTTCGGGACCGCTAAACCGAATCACAGAAGTATTTGAATATAATATTTATTGTCTAAAATATGTGGATATGAATGTGTGAAAGTTTTAAGCTTCGATTTAGTCAATTGCATGTGAATTTAGTTAATAGGACTTAGGTGTGACACTTTTGAAATGTGATAGGTTAATCTATAAGGATCTAATAGTGCATGATGTCAAAAAAAGTGTACTTGCATGTCAAATTAGCCAAATCTTGGATAGTGGCCAGCCATGGTATGGGCTATTAATGGTAATATGTATTTTTCTATTAACATTTTTTAGTTACAAAATAAAATAATGAATTAAGAATAATAAAACATGAGGTGAGTGGGAGGAGAAACCAAAGTTGTTTCATCCTTGCTCCTCCATTGCCGTGACTTGAGGGAGGAAGAAAAGAAGAATTCTCTTGCTTCATGTTCGGTTGGTTGATGATTAGGAAGAGGTAAGTTTGATGTTATTCAATGAAATTCATGCATATTTTTAGTTGTTAGTTTGAATTCTACCTAGCCCATGGTTTAAATCTTTGCTATTTGATAGAGATGATACTCGGCCATGGATGTTGTCTTTCTTGGTTGGTGTTTGATGTTGTATTGATGAGGTATGAAGATGATAGAGTTTGAGTGCTTAACCAAAAGGATTGGATGTGAGTGTGTGTGAGAATTTGAAAAGGATGGGTCTTAGCAACTTCATGAAGTGTTCGGCCATGGTGCTAAAATGTTGTATTGTGTTTAAACTTAGAATTTTTAGTTATATGGTTAGTATAGGTATGGATAACCGAATATGAGAGCATGAATAGATGAAGAGTTTTGTAATTATAAAAAAAGGGGTTAATTGATATGTGGTAAATGTTAAGTGTTAAATGAAATGGAAATGATATCATATTGGAATATGTATACTCGACCACATGAATGAATACATAGATTGGTGTTGCATGTATTCGGCTATAGGTAAGCATATTGATGATTCTATCTTGACTTAGATAATCGGATAAAGGAGAATATTAGCTAATATGTTGAATTTGATTCATGATTTCATATATATGACTCTAATGTCTAATATATATATGGGCTAAATACCTTGAATTTCTCTTGATGTTCAAGATGATTAAATCAATTTATTTGTTAAATTAAGCACAAGAGCAAAGGGGAACTAAATCCGATAAAGGAAAGGAAAAAGTAATTGAATAGCCGTTGAAGTCGTTCGACAACATCCGAGGTAAGTATTCGAGTAATGGAACTTAGTTTATGATTTGTTTAAGTCATGACACATAAGCATAACAAATAAACGGTGATATAATGATTCTACTTGAGTTATATATTGAGGTAATTAGTTTATACTTATGATGAGCAGCCGAATGTGTATAGAGATCATGTTATGAAGTAAATCAAAATCATGCTCTTTGTATGTGGCTATTGAGCCGAAAATGGTAATGGTTGATAAGTGTCTTGTGTTTGAGTTCTAGTAATGAAAATGAAATATAGATGTGTTATGATTTATTGATATATGTGCATGATTATTCGAATGATAACCGGACTAAGATCCGAAGGCATTTGTGCTAGTGATTATATCCAGGCTAAGTCCCGAAGGCATTGGTGCTAGTGATTATATCCGGGCTAAGTCCCGAAGGCACTTGTGCTAGTGACTATATCCGAGCTAAGTCCCGAAGGCATTTGTGCTAGTGACTATGTCCGGGCTAAGTCCCAAAGGCATTCGTGCGAGTTGCTATATCCGGCTAAATTCCGAAGGTACTTGGGTTTGGAAATGAGCGATCTTGCTGTAATAATTTCAATTAATACGCTCATAAAATCCAAACGATAAGGTATGTTTCGTATACGCATCGGAAAAGTTGATTCCTTTTTAATAGTATTCGCTCAATTGATTAACGATCTTTCAGGCTTTAGAGAGGTTTGATTCCCTGTGTATGAATATAATGGTTGAAGCATGAAGTAAGTATGATTTTGAGAATATGCATATATGCAATTATTCATTTAGTCATATGAACGCTATACTTTAGTCGTAAATAATTTCATTACTCAAAACTTACTAAGCATTAAATGCTTATTCATTTCTTTAATTCTCTTTTATAGATTTTGTTCGTCACCTATCGGACTCGGATTGTCAAAGTCGAAGTCGTCCACACTATCTAAGCCCTTTTGTACTCTTTTAGTTGAACTTCGATAGTGGCATGTATAGGACTGACCTTTGTTGTTAATTAAGTACCTTTTGGTAATGTATACATTCAGATAGCCATGCAAAAATGGCTTATATATTTTGAGCATAGCATTATAATCATTTTGTATATATGGTTATTGAGTGGTATGGAAATGCTTGGTAATGACTAGCCATTGGAATGGTTAATCATGATCATATTTGGTGCTATGTATGTCAAGTGGCTAGTTGAATCATGGAAACTATGAAATAGGTGAGATTTACCTTAAAGTAGATGCTGACAGCAGCAATGATGTGAGTTTGAAAAATCACTAAAAATAGTAGAAATATAATTAAATAATGAATAAATTATGTAATCGAATCTTGATGAGTCTATCTTCATACGAAAGAAACGAAACGACCATATGAGCCGTATTTTATGAGATGTTTAAGTTTTCGTGAAACAGGGCCAGAGCGATTTCTGGATCCCCTGTTCTGACTTTGGAAATTCACCATAAATTAACCAGAGATAATTAGAAGTCATTCTTTATATGTACAGATTCATTTTTGAGTCTAGTTTCATTAGAAACAAACGGCATAAGTATTGAAGCCCTGTACAGGGAGATATCTAAGTTGTAATGCATGAAGTTCATAGTAGTCAAACCCTGAAACAGGGGAGACTTTAACTAATAAACTGTACTAATTGGCCTGACAAAAAATTCTAGAAAAAAAATTGTAGATGAATACATGAGTCTAGTTTCAGGGAAAATTTACGGAATCAGTTTTCGAGTTTTGGAACTCGAGATATGATTTTTAAAGTGACTGTGATGTAGTTAACCAGCTTGTCTGGAAATTTTAAAATGAACTGTGTAAATAAAGGAATTAAGTCTGTTAATACCTCGTGTTCGACTCCGACAATGGTCTCGGGTACGGGGCGTTACACCCTAAGTTATGTTATTATCCCTATTCAAGACTAATAATGTCTAATCCCTAGATTGAATAATTGAGACTTTTCTCTAATTAACACCCTAGGGTTGCATTAACTCGATCTATGGATCCCCTTATTAGGTTTCACCCTAATCCATCAAAATCTTGCCACCCTATCTCTAGGCACGCAATCAACTCCACTTAATTATGACAAATGTACTCTTAGACAGGGTCTATTCCTCCTCTAAATAAGAGCTTATCTTGAATCAGTATCCTGGGATATCAAAACAAGAATTAAGAACACATAATTAAGACCAAGCCAAATATTTATCATACAATTCGGAAAATAATAACAAGATTCATCTTAGGTTTCATTCCCCTTAGGTATTTAGGGGATTTAGTTCATAATTTAAAAGAAAAATGTCTCAGAAGAATAATGAATACAAAACATAAAGAAAACCCAAAACTCCTGAAGGGAAATTGAGGGGAGATCTTCAGTCTTGATGGTGAATCCGGCTTCTGAGATGGATCAATCGACTTCCCTTGAGCAGTTCCATGCCTCCTTCTCTTTGTGTCCCTTTCTTCCTCCTCTAGGGTGTATTTATAGGCTTTGGAATGCCTAAGAACCCTTGAAATTAGCCTTTTCTAAATTGGACTCAACTTGGGCTCGGTAGGGAGATGCCCATGTGACATGCCCATGAGCGATTACTTTAGGCCTTGCTCGAACCTGTTAGAATGGCACGGGCCTGTGTTCCACCCATGTGAGTTGTGCTTCGATTCTGCCAAATTGACATGACCGTGTGGTCTGCCCATGAGAGGAAGTCCAGGCCGTGTTGATTTCATACTTTGGCCCATTTTCTTCGTTTTTGGCTCGTTTCTCGTTCCTTTCGCTCTCCTATGCTCTCCTAAGTATAAAACATGAAATTAAGGCATAGGAGCATCGAATTCACCAATTCTAAGGAAAAATCATCCATAAAATGTGTTAAGCATGGGGTAAAAATATGTATAAATTACGGTTTATCACTCGGACTGCGTCAACCAAATGAATTTGTTCTAGTACAGTCTAGTCAATGCAGCGGCACACACCTAGGGGTCGGTCTCGTAATATCTGATATAATTCCTCCTGGGGTCCCATGGAAACCTGGAGGAACGGGTGCCTAATCTCCATGGTAGGACCTGAGGATAACGCTGCTCCTTTCCTCTTCTTCGAGGCAGGAACAGCGGTCTTCTTACCACATGAGGACGACATTGTACCTACATTGAAAAATCAAAGTTAAACCAATATGCCCCAAGAATAGTATGGAAAATCAAGACTAAATATGAATATTTCATGAGATTAACTTACTAGATGATATAAACTAAAACAACTAAATATATCAATTTATAGGATTATGGGAATAATGAATGAATGCATGTGGCTAAGCATAAATTTTATGGAAACAATGAAAAATGAAAGAGTATAGCATTATGTAGTAACTAAAATGACAAAATTTTTATTAAACAAGCATGAGTATTTTAATATTCTAACTATGAATATTCATTCAAAATAGTTCAATAGAGTAGAGAAATCATAAAAGAAAACAACATATATAAAGAAAATAGAGAGAAAAGAGTAAACAAACGTAAAAGGAAGGAGCTTGGGGCATCAGAATCGATGTTGTAGGCCGCGCACAGGCGTGGGGGTAGGGCTTGTGGAGTTGCAGCGGCTAGGGTTAGGGATTTTTGGGGAGGGAGATGATGAATAGTGAGGTGTTTATATAGATTTTGGGGCACACGGTCATAGGACACGCCCGTGTGCCCTAATTTTTGCCCGTGTGTTTCATGGTTTTTAAATTTGGGCACATCTAACATTCGGCCCACGATCGTGTTGCTTGGGCATGTGGGTGCACACATCCGTGTCGAATAGCCGTGTCTTGCTTCGTTCGCTTCTTCCACGCCCGTGTACATAGGTCCACACCCTTGTTTGTTTTAACAGTGTCAACCACGGGTGGATAGCACGGGTGTGCCGCACACCCGTGTTACATTCTCAATTTCAACCACGGTCTCGTGGCATGGGCGTGTCTCACGCCTGTGCTATTTTGGCAGTTTTTCCCACGGCCCTATCGCATGGCCATGGCAACTTATTACACCCTGTGTTGGAGAAAAAATCTTACACTATTTTCACACGGCCGAATGCATGCCTGTGTGGTCTTTAGAAAGCCTGCGTTCCATGATTTGGTCAGTATGTTAGATGTTAAAAACTAAAATTTAAAGAAATTAACACTATTAGTGCTCGGTTTGCCTCCTGAGAAGCGCTTATTTATAGTCTAAGCTCGACTTACCTCACTTTTTCATGGTCGAGGTGGAGCGAGGAGTTTACACTCTTTATCCCTGCTATAAACTTTATCAACATAAGGTTTAAGACGAGTATTGTTTACCTTAAATGTGTCGAATTTGGGATGATTTACCTTGACTGTACCATATGAGAAAATACTGAGTACCGTAAGAGGAATTTCTTCATTAGGTTCAGAAGTGGTATTACAAGGATCTGCTGCATCTAGTAGTACTTTGTCTCCAACTGTAAGTTAATTTGGTGAGGTATTGAGCTCGTCCTGGCTCGGTTTCGGCTTATCGGGTGTTCTCGATTTTTGTGTCTGCTATTCATCTATCTCCTCGATTTGTAGCCTTCGTTCTTCATAGATAGGTCCCTTGATGTTGTTTGAACACGACTCATATGCGTTCTTCGTAACTGTTTCCTACACAGAAGGTTTCACCACATGATCAGTACTAGTAGAATGATTTATACAACCACCTTCAATTTTTGATGTGTTACTCGAATTACGAGCTTGAAGGGTGATTGTTTCGTCTCCCACACGAAGTGTGAGTTCATCTATACCAACATCAATAATGGTTCTAGCAGTCGCTAAAAAGGGTCGTCCTAAAATTAAAGGTGCTTTACTATCCTCTTTCATGTATAGAACAACAAAGTCTACTGGGTATATAAATTTATCGATCTTAACAAGAACATCTTCAATGATACCCCTAGGAAATCTAATGGTTTTATCAGCCAGTTGAATGCTTATCCTAGTTTGTTTGGGTTTTCCAAGACCTAGCTGTTTAAACATTTTATAAGGCATAACATTAATGCTTACCCCTAAGTTAGCTAATGCATGATGAACATCTAAACTACCAATTAAACAAAGAATCATAAAACTCCCTGGATCCTTCAATTTGTTGGGTATCTTATTCTATAATATGGCTGAGTAAACTACATTCAACTCCACATGTGACGCCTCATCCAACTTTCGTTTATTTTTTAAAAGCTCCTTTAAAAACTTGACTACGTTTGGCATCTGCGAAAGGGCTTCAATAAATGGTAAGTTAATATGTAGTTTCTTTAAAAGTTTAAGAAATTTACCAAATTATTCATCTGATCGGTCTTTCCTTGTCGCATTGGGTATGGCACACGAGGTTTATATTTTGTACTCATCGGTTTTGGGTCATTGTGGCCTACCTCATTCTTACCTTTGCTTACCATCATTTCTGGCCTTGGTTTTGTAACTAACTGTTCCTCATCTTGAATTGCAATCGCGTTGAGTTTCTCCCTTGGGTTAGATTCAGTGTTGCTTGGCTAGCTACCTTGTGGTCGTTCAGAAATCAACTTGGCGAGCTGTCCAATTTGAGTTTCGAGCCCCTGGATTGATGCTTGTTGATTTTTAAGTACCGTCTCGGTATTCTAAAAATGAGTTTCTGACACAGAGATGAATTTAGTTAGCATCTCCTTAAGGTTCGACTTTTTCTCCTGCTGGTATGGTGGTTGCTGAAAGCCTAAAGGAGGTGGTGGTCTCTGATTTCCTTGGCCTCCACATGAAAAATTTGGGTGGTTCCTCCAACATGCATTGTAAGTATTGCTATAAGGATTGTTTTGAGATCAAGGATTGTTACCCATGTAATTTAACTGCTCGTTCTCCATGTTGTGGCCATAAGGTGGGTATTCTGAACTACTTGATCCACCTCCACTTGCTTCACACTGCATTTCTAAGTGAACCTGTGAAGAACTAAAGAAACCATCAATTTTCTTATTCAAGAGTTCTACCTGATTAGAGAGCATGGTGACTAAATAGACGTTATAAACGCTGACTATTTTTGTTGGCTTTGTCTTCATGACTTGCCACTGATAGTTATTCAGTAACATCTCCTCTATAAATTCATAGGTGTCTTCAAGTGTCTTATTGTTGATGGTTCCGCCAGTAGTTGTGTCAACCATCTGCCAAGTCGAATGATTCAGGCCATTATGAAACGTTTGGACCTGTAGCCAGAGTGGTAACCCATGGTGAAGACATCTTCTCAAAAGGTCCTTGTATCTCTCCCATGCATCATAGAGTGTTTCTAAATCCATCTGCACAAATGAAGAGATATCATTACGTAATTTAGCCGTTTTAGCTGGCGAAAAATATTTTAATAAAAACTTTTCGGTCATTTGTTCCTAAGTAGGGATTAACCCCTGTGGTAACGAATCCAACCACTGTTTAGCTTTGTTTCTCAATGAAAAAAGGAATAACTGAAGGTGAATGGCATCATCAGAAACGCCATTTATTTTAAAAGTGTCGCAAAATTCTAAGAAATTTGCCAAGTGAGCTTTGGGATCTTCATCCTGCAAACCATCAAACTGAACAAATTGCTGTATCATTTGAATTGTGTTAGGTTTTAGTTCAAAAGTATTTGCAGCTACAGCAGGTCTAATTATGCTCGATTCAGTTCCTGTTAAAGAAGGTTTAGCATAATCATACATAGTGCACAGAGCAGGATTCTGATTAACAGCAATCATAGGAGGTAGCGCATTTTCTTAGTTTTTAGCCATCTCCTCGGTTGTGGATGAAGTATCGTCCTCGTGCTCTTCCTTTGTGTATCGTAAGCCTCGTCTTATTTCTCTTCAGTTTCTATGAACTGTACGATCGAGCTCACTATCAAACAGTAACGGTCCTAACGGGTTTCTTCTGGTCATAAACTAGAAAAACCTGTCAGAAGAAAATAAATGAAGAATTAGAAAAGAAAATAAAAATTTAAATTACAATAAAAGTAAAATGGCTAAAGTAATAAAAATCAAGTGTTTCTAATATCCTAGTTCCCCAGCAACAGGGCAAAAACTTGATACGTGATATTCGTGACAAGTTTTAAAGATTTATGAAAGGATCGTTCTTGAGACTAACTTATTATCATAATTAAGGCAAGTGTACCTATCGAACAGTAGTATAGTTCAGCAAGATCGGATTGTCGAACCCAAAGGAACTACGAGTACTAGTATTTACTTCCTTTTTATTATCTAGCCTAAAAATTAAGAGGTTCGGTTATCTAAACTAATTACTAACTAAGAATGCACAGAAAGAAAATTTGGGAAAATTTGATTGATTAAGACAACACCTAAGGAAAAATCCACCTAGACTTCACTTGTTATTTGACTCTGAATTAGACGATTTATTCATTTGACTTGATCCGTAGAAATCCCTAAGTTATATTATTATCTCTCTTGAGACTAATAACGTCTAACCCTAGGTTGAATAATTGAAATCTCTTTCTAATTAACACCCTAGAATTGCATTAACTCGATATATGGATTCCCTTATTAGGTTTTACCCTAATCCAGCAAAATCTTATCACCCTATCTCTAGGTGTGCAATCAACTCTGCTTAATTATGATAAATTTACTCTTAGACAGGGTCTATTCCTCCTCTGAATAAGAGCTTAACTTGAATCAATATCCTAGAATATCAAAACAAGAATTAAGAACACATAATTAAGAACAAGTCAAATATTTATCATACAATTCAGAAAATAATAACAAGATCCGTCTTAAGTTTCATTCCCCTTAGGTATTTAGGGGGTTTAGTTAATACTTATGAACAAAAACATCTCAAAAGCATAAAGATAACAAAACATAAGAAAACCCAAAACTCCAGAATGAACTTGAAGGGAGATCTTCAGTCTTGATGATGAATCCAGCTTCTGAGATGGATCAATCGGCTTTCCTTGAGTAATTCCTTGCTTCCTACTCTGTGTCCCCCTTCTAAGTGCCTCATCAGGTGTTTAAATAGGCTTTAGAATGCCCAATAGCCCCCAAAATTGGCCTTTTCTGAATAGGGTTATACTTGGGCTCAGTAGGGACACGCCCGTGTGCGATTACTCCAGCCATGACCAAGGCTGTTGAACAGGCACGGGCCTATAGTATACCCGTGTAAGTTGTGCTTCAATCCTGCCAAAGGGACACGGCCGTGTGAGAAAGTCCAGGCCATGTTGATTTCCCATGTGGGTCCATTTTCTCTGTTTTCAGCCCGTTTCTCGCTCTTTTTACTCTCCTATGCTCTGCTAAGTATAAAACATGAAATTAATGGATTAGGCGCATCAAATTCACCAAATCTAAGGAGAAACCATTCATAAATAGGCTAAGCATGGGATAAAAATATGTATGAATTATGCTTTATCAGAAAAGCAGAATTTGCCATCGAGCCATCCTTCCATTCAAAGCGTTGACTCCATCATGTACTTTAGAGGGTCTAGTTTCGAGGTAAGCCATGCTGTGTGGTACAACATGTACTGTCTCAATCTTTGGGTTTACCAGATTAAGGTACAATACAACTTCTTAATTGGCGAGTATCTCGTCTCACACTCAGTGAACTTCTTACTAAGGCAGTATATCACCCTTTCTTTCCTTCCTAACTTATCGTGTTGGCCAAGCACACATCCTATAGAATTCTCAAATATTGCCACATACAGTATCAGTGGCTTATCTGGATTAGGTGGCATCAGCACTGGAGCATTGGACAGGTATTGTTTAACCTTGTCAAAATTTTTCTGGCATTCGTCACCCTATACACCTGGATTGTGTTTCTTGAGAAGACGGAATATGAGGTCTCATTTCTCGGTTAGTTGTAAAATGAACCAGGCAATGTAATTTAACCTCCCTAAGAAACCTCGAACTTATCTTTGAGTACGCGGTGGAGGTAGATCTTGTATAACTCTGACTTTATCCAGGTCAATCTCAATCACCTTTTCGCTGACTACAAATCCTAGCAGTTTCCCTGACCTAGCCTGAAGGTACATTTTGTTGGATTGAGCTTTAACTGGAATTTCCTCAACCTCAAGAATAATTTCCTTAAGACTTGCACATGCTCCTCTTCTGTTCGAGATTTGGCGATCATATCGTCGACATATTATGGAATAGGGTTACCATGGCTCTTTGATATGTCGCTCTTGTGTTTTTCAGTCTAAATGGCATCACTGTATAGCAAAATGTTCTCCAAATGGTTACAAATGTGGTCTTATCCATGTTATAGCAAAATGTTCTCCAAATGGTTACAAATGTGGTCTTATCCATGTATTCAAGATGCATATTTATATGGTTGTATCTTGAGAAGCCATCCATGAAGGAAAATAATAAGTAACCTGTCATGTTGTCCACTAAGGTGTCAATATGGGGAAATGGAAATTGTCCTTCAGGCTGGTTTTATTCAGGTCCCTGTAATCTACGCACATTCATACTTTCCCATCTTTTTTAGGGACAAGGATGATATTGGCTACCTATAATGAGTATTTGACCACTTGTAAGAAACCAGCATTGAATTGCTTCTTAACCTCTTCTTTTATTTTTAGCAAAACATCGAGCCTCATCCTCACTCTTCCTTTATAGAGAGCCGGTGTACCACAATATCAGTACTTAGTCTAGGAATATCTCTATATGACCATGCGAAAACATTTTTGAATTCTTGGAGTAACTCAATCAGGTCTCGCTTTGTCTCTGCGGCAATGTAAGCTCCAATTTTCACCTCTTTTTTCTCTCCTAAGCTCACAATTTTCACTGACTCTTTGTAAGGTAGGATTTATTTCTCATCTTGTTCTACCATCCTCAACAAATCAGGAGATAGGTTACAGTCTCGATCATTTTTAAAATCCTGAAAATCCTCCATACACATATCTTGCTCAAAAGGAGACTTTGAGTTAGTAGCAGCATCACTCATATCATTGATATCTAAAGACCTGTTATAGGGATGAAGGAAGATACAAAGAACAAAAGAATCTAAGAATGATTATCTGTATGGTATGATTATGAATGAAATGGAAAGAATAAAAGAATATTTGCTTAAGATGATACGCAAAGATGCATTTTTATTGAAATAAAAATGTTGGACATAAGCCTATTTCACAAAAGAATTCTTATTGCTCTTAGGCTTATAGCAATAAGTGTGTTTTGAATGTTACTCTGAATTAGCTCTAAAAACTACAGGAATCTCTTCTGTAGTCCAGTTGTTTAGAACACTCCCTGGTTCATAGGGGTAGATGTCTGATAAATTTTCTCCCCAAATTCCTTCTTCGGATATGGTGTTGATTTTCAGATTTCCTAACATTTATTCAGCGGTCTCTTTTCTTGACATCTCGTTCAAGGTGAATAGTTCCTCCTGACACAAAAGTCCTGGATATATGGGGAAAGGTCATCGGTTCCAACTTGACCTCTTCCCCACTCAGTCGCACTTTTCTCCTTTCTTGCTTTTTCTCTAGCTCTCTCTTCTTTTGCTTTGCATCTGGCTTGTATCCTAAGCCAAAGCAGTCTTGTTTGTCCATAAGCATGGGTGTCTCTACCCTTCCTTTTAGGTATTTTCCAAGTCCTCTCTCAGGCAAAGCTCCTTTCCCAACTGTCAGTTACAGGCCTATCCTTGTAGTTTTGGAGATTCTGGGCGTCGGGATCTATTCCCTTAGACAACGAAGGTTGCATTCACGAATTCCAGTGATCGAAAGGAACATTATATCGCTTCATCATCTACCCCTATATATATGACATGTCATTGGTCATAGTTGCTATAATATCTTCTTCTGTGTTTATCGTTACCAGTCAACCCTCAATTACCAACTTTAGCTTTTGATGCAGTGATGACAACACTGCCCCAGCCGAGTGAATCCAAGGTCTCCTTAACAAGCAACGATAGGAAAGCTTGATGTCCATCACCAAGAAATCTACTTCATACGTGTTTGGACCAATCAAAAGGGGTATCTCAATCCTTCCCAACACCTTCCTTTCGGTTCCATCGAATGTTCTTACTATGTTTTGACATGTCTTCATATGAGAGCTATCCACGGGCAACCTATTTAGCATGGATAGGGGCAAGACATTTAATGCAGATCCATTATCAATTAACACCCTTAGCAATGTAAATACTTTACAGTGGGTGGTAATGTGAAGAGTCTTTGTAGATCCCATGCCCTACAGAGGTATCTCATCATCATTAAAGAAGATGAAGTTGTCAA
This sequence comes from Gossypium arboreum, assembly GCF_025698485.1. Lineage (NCBI taxonomy): Eukaryota > Viridiplantae > Streptophyta > Magnoliopsida > Malvales > Malvaceae > Gossypium > Gossypium arboreum. The sequence continues at coordinate 17,274,541 of NC_069082.1, forward strand.
CATTTATATTGTTGACTAGGCGATCTAGCTTGTTTACAGAGATATTGCTAGTTACATAAGTTTCATTTAGCACTTTCATCAACGTGCTACAATGTGTCTCTGAACTTAATAGCAAAGCTAACACTGATATATGAGCTAGTTGCTTGTGCAACTATTCCACAACACTATACTCGTTATGCTTTAAGAATTTTAAGAATTCCTTGTCTCTTTCTCAGTTACCGGCTCATTAACGGGTGATTCAGGTCTGGCTATCTTTCGTTCTTTTGTTCAACCGTCAAGGCTTTTCCTTTTATAAGCTCCGCTCCTGCATTTGATGGATCATAGTGCCTTCCACTACGCATGTAGAAACCCATGTCTTGACCTTCTTCTGAAGCACTAATTAAGTTCTCTTCTCCCGGATTGTCATGTTGCAGTCATAATTCTAGGGAACCTTCTTGCTATACTTGTAGGGAAAGGTTACAGGTTTCTAGATTATGACCCTTGGCGCAATTTGTACTCTGGCTTCACTGCTCCTTGGTCGTGAAATAATAATCACTGGGTGGTTGACCTATGGACCTTCTCCATTGATCTTTCTTCTGAGGCACATATATCTTCTTCTTTTAAGCCCTTAACCTCCTCATAAAATTCAATTTCCTTGTTGTCCATTAGATTTTTTACTAGGGTTCTGAACTCAATGCACTCTTGGATTTCATAACCCTGCTTAGCATGGAATTCACAATAGTTCCTTACCCCTTCGGGTCTCTTTTTTGAATCTTGTTTGATTAATCCTCCTTCTACCAACTTTTTCCAAACTCATCTTAGTGGGGTTTTTACGTCTACCACATCAATTTGGTTCTTTTCCCTCCACTCTCAATTATTGCATTTACCCATTTATCGGAATGACTGGGTAACAGATTTCCTGCCACGTTAGGTCCTGATGGGTCGTCAAACTTTACAATTTCCATTTTAATGAACCTTTCAATTAACTTTTTAAATGTGGTGTAGTTCTCGATTGAGTGTCCTGTGATTCCTGCGTGGTACTCGCATTGAGCATTTACATCGTACCATTTGGGGAATGGATGTTGCATAGGTTTCAAGTAGAAAAGGGATACCACATGTGCATCAAATAGACTCTGATACAGCTCTCTATATGTCATCGGGATGGATGAGAGCTAGAGAATTTCTGTGTTTTGCCTTGGGTTGGATTCTTGCCTTAGGAGCCTCTGATGGCTAATGGTTACTGTCATTGGTGGGCCTATAGTGATTGGTTTCAAATAACCCTTATTATACATGCTTGCATTATTCACCTCGTTTTTATTCTTCCTCAGGGTCGATCTTTTGGAGTTTTCTCCCGTGTTTATCTTACCATTTCTCACTGCGTTTTCAATCATTTCACCAGACATTACTATATCCGAGAAGCTCTTAGTAGCGCTTCCCAACATATAGTTTATGAACGAGAATTTTAAAGTGTTGATGAAAAGCATTGTGGTTTCTTTCTCCAGAAAATGTAACTGGACTTGTGTTGCCACCTCTCTCTATATTTGGGCGTATTTGCCTAAAGCTCTTATTTTGCTTCTTCTCCATGTTCTACAGCATGATTCTATCGGGTGTCATGTCGTCACATGACTATATTGCTTCATAAAAGCTTTTGCTAAGTCTTTCCACGAATTGATTTTGGCACGACTCAATTGATTGTACTATTTAGCTGCTGACCCAATCAGAATGTCCTGAAAGCAGTGGATTAACAGTTGATCATTATTGACGTATCCTGTCATCCTTCGGCAGAACATAGTGATGTGAGCTTCTGGAAAATTAGTCCCATTATACTTTTCAAACTCTATAGTTTTGAACTTCGGAGGGAGCCCTAATTCTGGGACCAAATTCAGGTCCTTGGCATCGATTTCGCAATGATAATTAGCATTTTCCATTGCTCTAAAATTTTCTTCTAACCATCAGTACTTGTCTTCTAGTTGCTTTGGCAGTTCCACTTTTACTTTGTCCATTTCTACCATATCATCTCGATCAAGAACAACGAGATTGGTTGGGTTATCCCCCTGATTGGAACCAGAGCCTATTTGGTAGTTCATCGGCGCCGAGGTACCGGTTTGATACTATTGGGGTTTGATTGTAATGGGTACCCTCCGTGGGTACACCTCTGGTTGGGCCTGAGCGTTTATCAGGGTAAAACTCTGGGGGTAGATAGGGTCCTTATTATCATCCCCTGAGTTGGCCACAGTGTTCTTCCCCTTTTCAGGTCCCCCAACTAGCAACTGCTTCAGTTAGTTCATCATGCTTCTTTGATATTACTGTATTTGATCTCTCATATCTTGTTGTACTTTTGCTAAATATTCTTGCAGTTGCATTTGTAGTTGATCTTGCATATCCTTTTGAATATGTTCTAATCTTTCTAATCTCTAATCCATTGCTTTGTAGCGATATTCAGTTGGTAAACTTTTGTTGGTTTTTAGATTAACTGAAATAATTTTAACTAATTAGGGTCTTTTTGTGAAATTTAATGCATATGATGCAATGTGATGTAAATGCATGAAATGAATGCAAAAAGGCATTGACTCTGATTCAATTCCATTAGAACAACTTCACTAGAAAATGAATTTCTTTACATAAAATGGATTACATATATGGTTTTTCCCTAATGCTTAAAGCCTTGACTTTCCTAAGAAGCCAAGCTAACTCTCGACCCCGACCCAATTCTAATTCAGATTTCAAGCTTAATACTTCATCCTAATCTGCTAGGGTTTGTAAATGATCAGTCACCTTCTATATTTGAGCCACAGCTTTACCCATAATATGATCTCTATCCCTGACTTGGTCTTAAGAACGGTAGAGTTGTTCTTTCTAATGTTTGTTATTTACTTCAAGGAGTTTAACTTGGAGTTCATAATTTTGTAGCGCGGTCTCAAGCTCTTCTATTTTTTCTTTTAGCTCTTCAATCTTGTTTAGGCTCGCTTTCAATTTAATTATGGAGTTGCGACTACGGTGCTGATGAAGTGACTTCTCCAATTCTGCTACCCAGGCTTTTAATCAGATCTTTTCATTTTGGCTTTCTAAAAATCTCCTTTCTAGGGCCTCTTTTCGAACCTGAGCATCTTGGAATTTTTTCTCCCATCGATTGGCTCTAATCTTTTCTTTTTTGATCTCTTGTCGCCATTGCTCTGATGTTTTCCCCAATCTAATATTTTTCATCGATAAACGCAACTTCTTATAATCCATTTTCATACTGTCTAAATCCTCTTCGGCCTTATTCTTTCCCTTTCTTAATTTTTCGACCTCTAGCTTCTGAACATCAACATCTAATCCTAACTGCATTTTTTCCTCTTCCAATTGTTCTATCTTCTTTCCTAGCTCCAAATTTCTCTTTTCAAAATCCTACTTTATGATTTCTAGCTCGGACAGGACCACTTGTAGGTTTTCCTCCATTGATCAAGTGCCTTCTAGACTTGACATAGGATTTTGTCATTGACTCTTTTACCCCACCACCAATTATATTTATGGGTTGTCAAGGGACCTGCAGCAAAACTTTTCATTCTACGGGTTTGGGTCCAAGCATTAGATATCTCTCGAACCTTTTTCTTGTAATTATCACCCCTATACACAAACTCGCACTGGGCCAACCCTTGCATCGCTGGTATGAATTGCCTTGATCTATATTGCCCCAACACTAGTAGAGGAGAATAGCCAACAACCCCCCATATCCCAAGTAGAGGGACCCAGTCAAAGTCTCCATATCGGTAGAATTTCGTTAGGGATCGTCCAAGGAGCCCTCCATTCAACATCTTCATCCTCTAGACCCTGGAGAATTGCCATCCATTTCTCCTCCGAAATTTTGTCTCATCTTGGAGTAGCTACAAATTCTTTTAGCGGAGAGTAATTCTCAAAGAATGCCCGGTAAGAGACCTTTTCCACTTTCCAAAAGTGGTAGTGAAACCAAACTAGCAGGAGTTGTGCACACCCGATGATTCTTCCTTCATCTGCTCTTCGGCATGCACTCAAAGATTTAAAGGTTTTGGCCAAGATTACCAAGACGGGCATAACCCTTTTATCTAGCTGATCAAACAAATCTGAAACCTCTTCGTCTACGTGCCCTAGTGCTTTAGGGAAAATTACTAACCCGTAGATGCTCAGAGCGAAGACATCAATCCTCTTTTTTGTGTTTGGATGTACCAAGATCATCCCGTAAACTTCTCTAAGGGATACACTTACTATCTCCTTTTTGCTTGATCCGGGCCCCGACCCATTACTCACTCATCCCTGTTATGCTCATTAACTTCTTTACGAAAGTCGGGGCATTGACGGCTCTAGAATAGGCCTTGTCAGCTTGAATATTTGGAAAACGAAGAAAGGTTGTATACTCCTCCATAGTAGGCACCAAATCTACCTTCCCAAAGGTAAAGCAGCTATAAGTGAGATTCCAAAACTAAGCCAGAGCTCTGGACAAGCGTTCATCTACTTTCACGTCGAGTAGATAAGACAAGTCACCATAATTACAGTAAAATAATTGTTTTATTTCATCGTCCCATTGGTTCCACACCTCTTTCAACTCTTGGAAGGTATTTTTGGTTACACTAACACAAGTGAAATCCCATAATTCTGATACATACCCTTCCGTCAGACTATCACCTTTCTCTAATTGCATTTTCTCAGACCATATTCAGATAGCCGCATTATCTTCCACTTTATTAAGAAATCCCTTTTCCATGGTAAGATCTCTATTTAGTAACTGAATGTCAGTCAACACCTTTTTATAATAAAAATGTCATGCAATCATAGTCAAAACAAAACAAAACAACTCAACATATAAAGCTAGAATTCAAAGTAAGCAAGAAATAATAAAGCGCCTATTCGGGTAACCACTAATGGTTCGGTGCGGCTCTACCTAAGACAGGCTTTTAGGGCTCATTATATGCGATTCGATTCTACAGTAAGAGTACCTGAACCGGAAGATTCCTTGATCCTCACCTATTATAGGCTCATACGGACCGAGTTCAGTTTAGCGCCCTATGGCTATACGGAGATGAAAATCACATGAAGACATAGGTACAGATGTATCCCGAAAGCGATCCATTATTCTATACGGAGGTGAAGACCTCACAAAGGAATAGTTTCTCACTCCCACTTAAAAGGGTATAATTGACCGATTACGCAAATGCAATACACGAAAATATACCAAGAGACTTGAACCAATGAAGCAAATATATCACTATGTAACAAAATGATGAAGATCACAAGAATGAAGAATGAAATGAAATGAAGGGATCATAAATTAAACCAAATTTTCAATTTTCAACAAAAAGACAAGAAGTAATCAACTCGTGGCTTGACTATCTTATTTTGTCCCCAGCGGAGTCACCAAGCTGTCGAAACCATTTTTTCGAAAGGTAGACTTTTTGTTTGAAAATGAAAAAATAGGAGTCACTACCAATCTTTTTTTATGAGGTGTGATCGGATCACCTCGTAATTTGACTGTTTTAATAAACGGTTTGATTTATTAAAACAATATTTTTCGGTTCACAAAAACCCAGAAAATAAGTTCGAGAGTCAATTACGTACGAGGAAGGATTAGCACCCTCGTGACACCCAAAATGGTTTCCTAGTTGATTACTCGATGTTTTAGTGTCGAAAATTGAAAATTTGATGCGACTTTAAAATACGATCTTTTGTTAAAATATTAATTAATTAAATTTTTACAAAAAAGGGGGTATATTTGACGTTAACCGAGGAAAAAGATTATGTAACGCCCCGTACCCAAGACCGTCGCCGGAGTCGAACACGAGGTGTTAACAGACTTAATTCATTACTTAAACAGCTCAAACAATTTATTTTTAAAATTTTCAGTCAAGCTAGCAATCTGCGTCACAGTCACTTAAAAAGTCATATCTCAAATTCCAAAACTCGAAATCCAATTCCATAAATTTTTCCCAAAACTAGACTCATATATCTATTTACTAATTGTTTTCTAGAATTTTTGGTCTAGCTAATTAGTACAGTTTATTAGTTAAAGTCTCCTCTATTTAAGGGTTCGACTGCTCTGACCTCTGTGTATTACGAATCAGATATCTCCTTGTACAGAGTTTCAATGACTATTACATTTGTTTCTAATAAAACTAGACTCAATAAGGAATCTTTACATATAAATCATGACTTATAATTATATTTGAACAATTTATGGTGAATTTCCAAATTTATAACAGGGGATCCAGAAATTGTTCTGGACCTGTTTCACAAAAAATTAAACATCTCATAAAATATAACTCATATACCTGTTTTGTTCCATCCATATGCAAATAGACTCATAATTCTTCAATTCCATATTTTATTCATCATCTAATTGTATCTCTACTATTTTTAATGATTTTTCAAACTCACATCACTGTTGCTATTTGAATCTATTTTATGGTAAATTTTACCTATTTCATGGTTTCCATGTATTAGCTAGCAATTTAGCATACATAACACCAAATATGATCATGATTAGCCATTCCAATGGCTAATCATTACCAAGCATTTCCATACCACTCAATAACCATATCATAAGACCATATATACAAAATGATTATAATGCTATACATGCCATACTCAAAATATACAAGCCATTATGCCAAGATGGTATACAATTAGTGTGAGTGTGCCTCCGACCGTTCCCGATTTCCGAGCTGGCTTGTCAACACTACAAGGAATGAAAAGGAGGGAGTAAGCATAAATGCCTAGTAAGCTCACATGCAAATAGCAAGTAACACAACTATATACGCAAACATAAAACATCATTTGCATAATCATCACCGAGACATTCATATCACATTTTCATTTATCATCTTACCATATTGTTGTTATATCGAGTTTTCAACCCGAGGGTTAAGTACATACCTGTTAAAAGTATTCATTTCACAACACTTACCAATACGTCCCTTTCATCTCGAGTATTCCTCCATTTGAGTAGAATTTTACCCGTTGAACACATCGGAATATAATTCAGATACATGGAAAGTTTGCACATAAGTGCCATATATGTAGCCAAGCTACTATGTAACCCGCCCATAAGCGAACTCGGACTAAACTCAACGAGCTCGGGCATTCGCATCCATGAGTGAACTCAGGCTCAACTCAACGAGTTCGAATGCCTAGTTACATCTCACGAACTTGGACTCAACTCAACGAGTTCGGACATTTGCATCCATAAGTGAACTCGAACTCAACTCAACGAGTTTGGATGCCCAAATATCCTAGTGATATGTCACTTGTATCCTAATCCATTCCTAAGGTTCAACGGGACCTTTTTCCCAATCATGTGTCTCAACCATCTTCTACGGAATGCCGTTACCGATACTCGGTATTATTTCACATTTTCCAAGTATATCACATAATTTGACATATTAACAAACAATTATCACAGTATAATATTTCATAATAATTATCATATCATTTAAATAACATTAAAACATTTAAAATAATAACTATGTTACCAACATTTACATATGAACTTACCTCGTATGCGAAAATGGCTACTTTTACCATTTCGTCCACAACTTGGTATTTTCCCCATTTTAGCCCGAATTTTAGTTTTCCTTGCTAATCGAGCTTGGAAGCTTGAAAAACCCTAGTCATGGTTTCTCCTTGCTATATTCGGCCATGGGGTTGAAGATGAGCAAAATTGGCTTTTAATTTTGTATTTTAATTCATTTTACCCCTAAATGACCAAAATGCCCTTACTACTAAACTTTCCAAAAATTCCATCCATGTCGAATTTTTGTCCATAGACTTAGAAATTGGTAAAATTGAAATTTAAGACCTCCTAATTAATATTTCAAAACAATTTCATACTAGAAATTTCTAGAATGCAAGTTTTACAAATTATTCGATTTAGTCCCTAATTTCAATTTAAGCACTTTATGCATAAAATTTCTTCACGAAATTTTCACACAATCATGCAATCATATCATAGACCTCAAAATAATCATAAAATAATTATTTCTATCTCGAATTTTGTGGTCACGAAACCGCTATTCTGACTAGGCCCAAAATCAGGATATTACAACTCTCCCTCCCCCCTTAGGGATTTTCGTCCCTGAAAATCTTACCAGAAAAGTGGTCTTCACTTTTAATCTCATATTCGGTGCCAAAGAACTTTCACTTAGGTTGTACCTCCAATACATCTCTTTAATTTCTCATATGATCTGAAAGCTTACAGTCTCAACTCTCAACTATTCTTAAATTTTCAACCCTTTTCAGTTTCCCATGATATCATGACATAAAACTCGGATCTTAACTTGATTAATGGAGACCAGAATTCCAAGAAATCCAACAATCAAAGAGACCTAAAATTCCATGAATCTGATGAGTAGGAATTCATTCAATACAGATATGATTTATAGATCTCGCTAAACATTTAACAATAGGATACATCACATTTTCCTCTTTCTGCTATGGAATTAATTCTGATATGGCCTCAAGAATAATCCTTCTCATTTCCATCCCAATATCAACACTGACAAGGATAATTTTGATAGATTCCAATGCTCGGCTTTAACCCCTTTAACAACTCCAATTTTATGTAACATCAAAAGCTCTAAGCTATCACATTACCTCACTGTCTTGAAACACATCACAATTCATACAACGGTACATTATTGAAAGTCAGGAAGTCTTTACTCAATGTAGACTAGTCTAGTTCAGACGCTTCGGTTACCAATATTCTCATCTATCCAAACTTTGTCAACATGTAATAAACTTTTCAGCTTTCACAAGACGAAAACCTTATCATTCGTAGTTACTTTAACTAATATCCAACTCTTTCTAATAAATATACACTTCTCGTTCAGACTATTTACACTTTTATCAGTACAAAAATGAAATTATATTATCAGACTTAAGAAAAATAATCTTGACATAATTGTCACATGAAATCTTTCAAATAAATAATTCACCATACCGACTGAAACTCGCGCTTTTATCACCTATGCCTTTACTGATGTCAAATCCTTACACAGAAATTAGAAAAAAAATCCCAATACTAAAATCACCACATTACCAAGATCAAATTAGAAGTATAGTTATATTTGACATGATTATCATGAGTGAAGAACATTACTTGAACATGAGTCATAATTGACAAATTATAGAACAAAGATAACAAGAAAACCAAATAAAGAAATCCAAGATACGATACTATGCCGGAGAATCGAAAACCAAACTCATAGAGAAAATACAGAATACCCCAATAATTCTTCAAAGAAAGAAAGTCCAAAAGAAAACATCATTTAATCCCTTGGAATCAAATATAACAAGAACAATATATCTTCCCATACATATATATCGGATGAAGCATCAAGTAGAAAAGCAGAATCATAATATCATATGTATTCTCTCATCAATTCTTATTAGACGAAATGGAATAGAATACCCGATGAAATAGAGCAATATAAATTATAAACCAGTCAGACTACCAATGCTTTCATCCAACACTAGAATTAGAAGACATTCCCATATAACAAGAATTTCTTCAAAAGATCAATAGCCATAGAAATATTTTTGAGAACAGTAAACACATAGAACATCTCAAAAGAGATCATTAAATCTGTCCGATCATAACTGTCACACTCAGATAGTTCACATTTCAAATATCATTTCCCAACTAGTTACGCCATCACAAATTTCATATTAAACCATTCACTAAAGAAGGTCAGTTCTGAATAAATTTTGATTTACACTTTTCTCGACCTTGCACCGAGTAATTCGATTTACCAAAGAGAATTTCCTTCTCTAACTAGGACGATTGCATAATTCCAATAATCTTTATATCAATCGATACTTTCTTCGACTCGACTTTACTTATCAGCTCATTTTCAATCTCTGATCATACTTATAATTATTCTATCCTTTGAACTCTTTGGGTTCTCAATCGGAAACTTATTCAATACAAATCTCATGAAATTCCATTATAAGTACCACTTCGGTAAGGGGGAGGGGTCGTAGGACCTCTGACTCGACTTTCTTATACATACACATATGACACAACTTCCATCATCATAGCAACATCATCAAAATCATGTCATTCATTCAGGCAATGCAACATTCATGTTGGCTTACACAAATTACACAAATTTTCCTATTGTCCCATTTAGACAATATACTTATGCATACATTCTATGTTTTCTAGATAGCTTTACTTATCCATTCATTTAATTAAATTAATTCATGCTCATGACATCATATAAGGCCAAACAAACATAGATATTTGCATCACAATTACAACATTCATTTCGTGCATCATCATGTACATATCATTACAATCATATAATTCAGTCCAACAATTTAACATAGATAAGTTCATTTCATTATAATCCTTTATCTTATAAAAATTATATATCATTAGCATTCATCAACATTCGACATCCAAATCAAGACAGGACATTTTCATTCGTATCATAATATTATGACTTTTATTCATACCTCTACTACTTTCTATTTATTCCGTTCATCTTATCAAGTAAGCCATATACACTACATCATATAAGCATTAAGCAAATATGGATATTTATCACATATGTATCATAAACTTTTATTCATAATTTTCTGAACCGAGACTTATCATAATCATAATTTTACTCAAATACCTTCACATAACATTGAACATGGTCGTTGTGACAACCCGAATTAGGGCCTAATCGAAATAGTGGTTTCGTGACCACAAATCCGAGATAGAAATAATCTTTTTATAATTATTTTGGGGTTTATGATATGATTTCATGATTTCATGAAAATTTCATGATGAAATTCTGTGCATTTTGTGCTTAAGTTGAGAATAGGGACTAAATCAAATAAATTGTAAAACTCGTGTTTTAGAAGTTTTTAGTATGAAATTGCTTTGGGATATTAATTAGGAAGTCTTAAATAGCAATTTGACCCATTCTTAAGTTATGGAAAAAAGTTGGACATGGAAGGAATTTTTTTGAAAGTTTAGTAGTAAGGGCATTTTGGTCATTTGTATATTAAATGAAATAAAATAGGAAAAATAACACAAAATTGGTTATCATCTTCATTAGTTGCTGCCAAAAATTGCTCTCCTCCATAGCTAGGGTTTCTTCAACTTTCAAGCTTCATATTAAGTGAATTCAAGCCCCGTTTTTAATGTTCTTCACATTTTTGAAATCCTCGTAGCTCGGTTTACTTATTTCTACCATTAGTTCGAATTAGGGTTTATGTTTAAAAATTTACCCATGAATGATAGGCATGTATTTTGTTGTTTGATGGTAGAATATGAATGTTTGAAGTTAGGGGAATGATCTTTTCTAAGCGATTTTTAACGAAAACGAGCAAAACGGCATAATCGATAAAAATACCTATTGTTCATAACTATGTGTTAGAGTGAGAATTTGATGTTGCCATAGAAGAGAAAAATGATCAATAGGTCATTAAACATAAGAATAAGGGCTAAAATTAAATTTTCGAGCCTTGAGGCAAAATCGTAATTTTGTAAAAGTTAGGGGGCAAAATTATAATTTTTGTATTATGTTATTTTTGGATTAAAATAAATAGTTTGAGTGTTAAGTGAGCTAAATATGTTGTTATAGATCAAGAAAGGCGTGGAATCGACCTCGAACGGGGAAAGGAGAAAGTTTTGGACTAAATTACAAAATTCTCATATTTTCCACCGAGATAAGTTTGTATGTAAATAATACATTAATTTCATTTACATTTTTATATTTCAGCCTATTATATATATATTAGCTAATGTTGAAGTATAAATCGACTATTGAAAGAATGGAAATAAGTAATAGAGAGAGAGATCCCGGTTGAACATTCGAAAAAATCGAATAAAATAGAGGGAGCGTAGCTAGGTCACATGTATGGTGCTGAGTGCACATCATGTGTACAAGAAAGCTACGAGATACTATGTAGTAGCTAGGTCACATGTGTGATACGGGATGTATCCCATGTAGACAAGAGAGCTACGTGAGAGATAAATGTAGCTAGGTCGCATGCGTGATTCCAAGTGAAGGACACCATGCATACAAGGGAGCTACGAGACAAATCGGCTAGGTCGCATGAGTGGTACTAAGTGTTCACCATGTGTACCAGAGAGCCGAATTAAATGAAATATGATGGTGGGGTTGTATGTTGAAACCATCAAGTATCGAGGATTATTCCGAATTGTTCAACGGGATGGTTTTGTGGTGACATTGTAGTCATGGACCTACATTTGTGATGTACGAAATGTGGTGAAAATGATTTGTGGTATATATATATGTAAGTTAAAATGAGGTTAGTATAAAGAATGTGTGAAAGAATGAAATTAGCATTAAAACTGTTTTGGACAGTAGCGGTGACGTGATTTTGAAAATTCACCAAAAATAGAAAGAATTTAATTAGAGGTTGAATGAGATATAAAATTAAAGCTTAATGAGTCTATTTTCATATAAAAGAAACAGAGCAAGCAAAGGAATTCTATATTTTTATATATTTACAATTGTGTGAGACTTGCTCAGGATGACTATGTAATCCCCTGTTTCAACTTTGAAAAATCATTAAAAATTTTCCAAAACAAATTAAGAAATATAGTTTATATGCATAAATTCCTTATTGAGTCTAGTTTTAAATGAAATAGGTTTCATGGTTATTTGAATTGTGTACTGAGAGAAATTCAATTCGTAATGAACAGAGGTCAGATCAGTTGAGCTGTGTAACAGGGGAAACTTTAACTAATAAACTGTACTAATTGGCTGAACCAAAAATTCTAGAAAAAAATTAGTAAGAATTTTTATGAGTATAGATTCAGGGAAATTTTATGGATTTGAATTTCAAGTTTTGTAACTCGAGTTATGATTTATTTAGTGATCATGATGCAGGAGGGACAGCTTGATCAAATTGGAGTAAACAATAAAATTAAAAATATGATATAATTGAGTTATGTTGTAAACATATTAGATTTCTTATTTGTTATTTATATACTTATCTTATTTGTTATTTATATACTTACTTACTAAGCTATAAGCTTACTTTCTTTTCTCTCCTTTGTCTTATAGTGTCATCCAGCTAGCACAGGAGTCAGAGATCGTAGAAGATTTGCCCGCACTATGAATACTCTTGGTATCTGAACTCAACATTTTGAAAATTTTGTTACGTGTCATAATTGTCTAGGTTCAAATTACTACTTATAGTATCAAACTAATCATTTTGTATGAAGCCTTTGAAGTTGGTTTGTATTGTTAATGGCATATGTATAATGATCAAATTGCACGCCATATTTTTGTTGGGTTTTGTTTAATAGTATATACTATAATTTGTTAATACCTCGTACCCTGTTCCGGCGACGGATACGGGTAAGGGGTGTTACATTTAGTGGTATCAGAGCTATGGTTTAGTCAGTTCTCGGACTAATAAAGTGTGTGTAAAAGTCTAGTTATACATGCCATAAAAATATTGTGATAGTGTGGTGACTCTGATTATTCTAAAGCTGTGTTTTTTTAATATAGTAATGGATCTGAAGGGCTGTGGTGATGATCTTTGCTAGTAATCTGTGAGCTCCCGCACAAGGGACCGCGCCTGTGGAAAGTAGACCTGAGACATTGAGACAGGGAGATGAGGCTCGGGATGCCTTTCTCCAAATGGTGAACAATTGGTATACTGAATTTATTCGAGCAAATCCAAATGGTCAACCTCCTCCACCCCCTCCTATACCTCAGGCGATTCCTGTAGCTGCTCAAGGCATAGATTTGGTAAGAATGAACAAGCCTCCGGCTGACAAGATTCGAAAATAAGGGGCCAAAGAGTTTAGAGCAAAGGTCGATGATGATCCCGAGAAAGCGGAATTCTGGCTTGAAAATTCTACCCGAGTATTTGATGAGCTCTCATGTACACCCGAGGAGTGCTTAAAGTGTGCTGTATCACTTTTGAGAGATTCGGCCTACCACTGGTGGAAGACTTTGGTAGTAGTGGTGCCAAAAGAAAGAGTTACTTGGGATTTCTTCCAGGAAGAATATAGAAATAAATACATAAGTCAGCGATTTATTGATCAAAAACGGAAGGAGTTCCTTGAATTGAAGCAGGGCAAGATGTCTGTGGCAGAGTATGAACACGAATTTGTGAGACTCAGCAAGTATGCCTAGGAATGTGTGTCCACCGAGGCCATTATGTGCAGAAGGTTTGAAGATGGGCTCAATGAGGACATTAAAGTGCTTGTAGGAATTTTGGAGTTGAAAGAATTTGTAGTATTGGTTGATCGAGCTCTTAAAGCCGAAGAATTGAACAAAGAAAGTAGAAAAGCTGCTATTGAGGCTCGAGATGCCAGAAAAAGACCGATAAGCAAGCCATTGAATCTCAATCAAAAAGGTCCAAAGAGACAAACCCTCGAATGACAGTTTCAACTGGGGATTCACACAGAGATCGTGGTAGAGCATATTCAGGGTCTAAAGCTCAAGCTACTTGATGGCAAGTGTGGGTAATGTGCGACCTAGAAAGCGAGTGTCGGCGGTGTGGCGGGCAACATTATGGTGAGTGTTGGGGAACCAAAGCGAGCTTGTTTTAGGTGCGGTTCTCGCGAGCATTTTATTAGAGATTGTCCGGAGAAAGTTAAAGAAGAAAGATTTGAGTGCTAGATGAATACCACCGCTAGTAGAGGTAGACCACCGAGAAATCTGGAGGTGGGACTAGCGATAAAGCTGCGATGAAATATTCAATGGCAAGATCGAAGCTAGAGCACTGCTAGAGCTTATGCTATACGTGCAGAAGATGCATCATCTCCGATGTCATTCTTGGTACATTTTCTCTTTATGATACTATTGTTATTACATTGATTGATCCGGGTCCACTCATTCCTATATTTGCATGAATTTAGTATCTAATAAAAAGTTGCCTGTTGAGTTTACTGAGTTTACGATTAAAGTGTCGAACCCCTTAGGCCAATATGTGCTAGTTGACAACATTTGCAAGAATTGCCCATTAATGATTCAAGGTCACTTTTTCCGGCTAATTTGATGTTGTTACCATTTGATGAGTTTGATGTTATCTTGGGAATGGACTGGTTGACATTGTATGATGCCAAGGTAGATTGTAAACAAAAAACACTAGAGTTGAAATGTGAAAATGGAGAAATTTTGTGGGTTGAAACAGACGAATCAAATAAATTGCCTATGATGATTTCGCACATGTCTGCACAGAAATACATGAGGAAAGGGTGTGAAGCTTATCTGGCTTATGTAATGAATCTTGAGTTGCCTCAATGAAGTTTGAATCGATCGATAGTCTGTGAGTTTCGGATGTATTTCGGAGGAATTGCACAGGTTGCCTCGAACAGAGAGATAGAGTTTGCCATTGATTTGTTGCCGGGTACAGCACCGATCTCGATTGCTCCATATAGAATGGCTCCGACTGAATTAAAAGAATTGAAGGCTCAGTTGGAAGAGTTAACAAACAAAGAATTTGTGAGACTGAGTTTCTCTCCCTGGGGTGCTCCTGTATTGTTCGTAAAGAAGAAGGATGGTTCAATGAGACTTTGCATTGATTACCGTCAGCTTAATAAGGTGACTATAAAGAACAAGTACCCATTGCCGAGGATTGATGATTTATTCGATCAATTAAAGGGGGCCATAGTGTTTTCAAAGATCGATTTGAGGTCTGGTTACTACCAGTTGAGAGTTAAGGAGTCGGATGTGCCGAAAACCGCCTTGAGGACAAGGTATGGACATTATGAGTTTCTTGTGATGCCTTTCAGCTTAACAAATGCTCCAGCTATATTTATGGACTTAATGAATTGGATCTTTCAGCCGTATTTGGATAAGTTTGTAGTAGTGTTTATAGATGACATTCTAATTTATTCTCGGGATGAGTCCGAACATGCGAACACTTGAGAACCATATTGCGAGATCTTGAGAGAAAAAGCTGTTTGCTAAGTTCATAAAATTGAGTTACGGCTTCGTGAAGTCGGATTTTGGGACATATAGTCTCGGTGATGGTATTCGGGTGGATCCAAGCAAGATTTCTGCGATCGTTGATTGAAACCGCCAAGAATGTATCCGAGGTTAGAAGCTTTTAGGCTTAGCTGGGTATTATAGACGTTTTGTTGAGGATTTTCGATGATTGCCTCTCCTATGACTAAGTTGTTGCAAAAGAATGTTATGTTTGAATGGATGATAAATGTCGCAGAGTTTTGAAAAGTTGAAAGCATGATTAATGAAGCACCAATTTTAGTACTGACTGAGCCGGAAAGGAGTTCGTAATTTATAGTGATGCATCATTGATAGGCCTTGGATGTGTGTTGATGCAAGAGGGTAAAGTGGTAGCTTATGCTTGAGACAGTTAAAACCGCATGAGAAGAACTATCCTACACATGATTTGGAATTGGCGCTATTGTCTTTGCCTTGAATATTTGGCGACATTATTTGTATGGTGAAAACGCGAATTTTCTTGATCACAAAAGTTTGAAGTATTTGATGAATCAAAAGGATTTGAATCTGCGACAGAAGAGATGACTTGAATTATTAAAAGATTATGATCTAGTGATTGATTATCATCCGGGAAAAGCAAATGTGGTTGCTGACGCCTTAGCAAGAAATTTCTTTTTACTTTGAGAGCCATGAATACGGGGTTAGCATTGTCTGATGATAGGTCAATCTTAGCAGAGATGAGGGCTAAACCGTTATTTCTCCAGTTGATTTGTGATGCTCAAAAGAACGATATTGAGTTGCGAACCAAGAGAACTCAATGCGAATCAGGTTATGACTCAGATTTTTGAGTTGGACCGGATGACTGTTTGATGTTTGAGACGGGATATGTGTCTGAAAAGCGATGAATTGATTCAGAAAATATTACATGAGGCGCATAGTGGTGTTTATCGATTCACCTGGTAGCACAAAAATGTATAATGATTTAAAGAAGTTGTATTGGTGGCGGTATGAAAAGGACATTTCGAATTTGTAACCAAGTGTTTGATCTGTCAACAAGTAAAAGTTTGAACATCAAGTGCCTTGAGATTACTTCAACGTAATGGTGCACGAGTGGAAATGGGACAAGATTACCATGGATTTTGTAACGGTTTGCCTTTAACTCCTAAAAGAAGGATGTTGTGCAGGTAGTGGTTGATAAATTAACAAAGTCAGCCCACTTTATACCAAGACGTATCGATTACTCACTTGATAAATTAGTGAATTATATATTCTTTGAAATTGTGACGTTACGGAGTACCTATGTCTATAATATCGATAGAGATCCGAGATTTACCTCGAGATTTTGGAAAAAGGTTACAAAAAGCTTTGGGTACAAAATTGAACTTTAGTACCGCATTTCATCCACAAACAGATGGTCAGTCAGAAAGAGTAATCCAGGTACTCGAGGATATGCTTAGATGCTGTGTCTTAGAATTTGGAGGTAGTTGGGAGAAATATCTATCTTTGATTGAATTTGCCTAAAATAATAGTTATCAGTCAAGTATACAAATGGCACCGTACGAAGCCTTGTATGGTCGTAAGTGTCAGACTCCTTTATATTGGACCGAACTTAGTGAGAAACAGATTCACGGAGTTGATCTAGTTAAAGAAACCGAAGAGAAAATAAAAGTAATTCGGGATTGCTTGAAAGTTGCTTCAGATCGACAAAAGTCATATGCAGATTTAAAAAGAAAAGAGATTGAATTTCAGGTGGGTGATAAAGTGTTCTTGAAGGTGTCACCATGGAAAAAGATTCTGAGATTTAGCCGAAAAGGCAAGTTGAGTCCGCGTTTTATTAGGCCGTACGAGATTACTGAGAGGATTGGACCAGTGGCATACCAGTTGGCCTTACCGGTAGAGTTAGAAAGAATTCATAACGTGTTTCATGTATCAATGTTGCGATGTTATCATTCTGATCCTTCACATGTGATTTCTCCAACAGAAATTGAGATTCGACCAGATATGACCTATGAAGAGGAACCAATAAAGATTTTGGCTCGAGAAATTAAACAGTTAAGAAATAAAAGTATAGCCTTAGTGAAAGTATTGTGGCACAGACATGGGATAGAATAGGCCACGTGGGAACTCGAGGAAGCTATGAGGAAACAGTACCTAAACCTCTTTACCGGTAAGATTTTCGGGGACGAAAATCTCTAAAGGGGGGAGAATTGTGACAACCCGAATTAGGGCCTAATCGGAATAGTGGTTTTGTGACCACAAATACGAGATAGAAATAATCATTTTATAATTATTTTAGGGTTTATGATATGATTTCATGATTTCATGAAAATTTCGTGATGAAATTCTGTGCATTTCGCGCTTAAGTTGAGAATAGGGACTAAATCGAATAAATTGTAAAACTCGTGTTTTAGAAGTTTTTAGTATGAAATTGCTTTGGGATATTAATTAGGAGGTCTTAAATAGCAATTTGATCCATTCTTAAGTTATGGACAAAAGTTGGACATGGAGGGAATTTTTTTGAAAGTTTAGTAGTAAGGGCATTTTGGTCATTTGTATATTAAATGAAATAAAATGGGAAAAATAACACAAAATTGGTTATCATCTTCATTAGTTGCTGCCAAAAATTGCTCTCCTCCATAGCTAGGGTTTCTTCAACTTTCAAGCTTCATAGTAAGTGAATTCAAGCCCCGTTTTTAATGTTCTTCACATTTTTGAAATCCTCGTACCTCGGTTTACTTATTTCTACCATTTGTTCGAATTAGGGGTTATGTTTAAAAATTTACCCATGAATGATAGGCATGTATTTTGTTGTTTGATGGTAGAATATGAATGTTTGAAGTTAGGGGAATGATCTTTTCTAAGCGATTTTTAACGAAAACGAGCAAAACGACATAATCGATAAAAATACCTATTGTTCATAACTATGTGTTAGAGTGAGAATTTGATGTTGCCATAAAAGAGAAAAATGATCAGTAGGTCATTAAACATAATAATAAGGGCTAAAATTAAATTTCCGAGCCTTGGGGTAAAATTGTAATTTTGTAAAAGTTAGGGGGCAAAAATGTAATTTTTGTATAATGTGATTTTTGGATTAAAATAAATAGTTTGAGTGTTAAATGAGCTAAATATGTTGTTATAGATCAAGAAAGGTGTGGAATCGACCTCGAACGGGGAAAGGAGAAAGTTTTGGACTAAATTGCAAAATTCCCATATTTTGCACCGAGATAAGTTTGTATGTAAATAATACATTAATTTCATTTACATTTTTATATTTCAGCCTATTATATATATATTAGCTGATGTTGAAGTATAAATCGACTATTGAAAGAATGGAAATAAGTAATAGAGAGAAAGATCCCAGTTGAACATTAGGAAAAATCGAATAAAATAGAGGGAGGGTAGCTAGGTCACATGTATGGTGCCGAGTGCACATCATGTGTACAAGAAAGCTACAAGATACTATATAGTAGCTAGGTCACATGTGTGATACGGGATGTATCCCATGTAGACAAGAGAGCTACGTGAGAGATAAATGTAGCTAGGTCGCATACGTGATTCCAAGTGAAGGACACCATGTAAACAAGAGAGCTACGAGACAAATCGGCTAGGTCGCATGAGTGGTACTAAGTGTTCACCATGTGTACAAGAGAGCCGAATTAAATGAAATATGATGGTGGGGCTGTGTGCTGAAACCATCAAGTATTGAGGATTATTTCGAATTGTTCAACGGGATGGTTTTGTGGTGACATTGTAGTCATGGACCTACACTTGTGATGTATGAAATGTGGTGAAAATGATTTGTGGTATATATATATGTAAGTTAAAATGAGGTTTGTATAAAGAATGTGTGAAAGAATGAAACTAGCATTAAAACTGTTTGGTACAGTAGCAGTGACGTGATTTTGAAAATTCACCAAAAATAGAAGGAATTTAATTAGGGGTTGAATGATATGTGAAATTAAAGCTTAATGAGTCTATTTTTATATAAAAGAAACAGAGCAAGCAAAGAATTCTATATTTTGAGATATTTACAATTGTGTGAGACTTGCTCAGGATGACTATGTAATCCCCTGTATCAACTTTGAAAAATCATTAAAAATTGTACAAACCAAATTAAGAAATATAGTTTATATGCCTAAATTCCTTATTTAGTCTAGTTTTAAATGAAATAGGTTTCATGGTTATTTGTATTGTTTACTAAGAGAAATTCAATTTGTAATGAACAGAGGTCAAATCAGTTGAGCTGTGTAACAGGGGAAAATGTAACTAATAAACTGTACTAATTGGTTGAACCAAAAATTCTAGAACGAAATTAGTAAGAATTTTTATGAGTCTAGATTCAGGGAAATTTTATGGATTTGAATTTCAAGTTTCGTAACTCGAGTTATGATGTATTTAGTGATCATGACGCAGGAGGGACAGCTTGATCAAATTGGAGTAAACAATAAAATTAAAAATATGATATAATTGAGTTATGTTGTAAACATATTAGATTTCGATTTGTTATTTATATACTTACTTACTAAGCTATAAGCTTACTTTCTTTTCTCTCCTTTGTCTTATAGTGTCATCCATTAGCACGAGAGTCGAGATCGTAGAAGATCCGCCCGCACTATCAATACTCTTGGTATCTGAACTCAACATTTTGAAATATGGCATGTATAGCAGACTTAGTTATTTTGTTACGTGTCATAATTGTCTAGGTTCAAATTACTACTTATAGTATCAAACTAATCATTTTGTATGAAGCCTTTGAAGTTGGTTTGTATTGTTAATGGCATATGTTATAATGATCAAATTGCACGCCATATTTTTGTTGGGTTTTGTTTAATAGTATATACTATAATTTGTTAATACATTGTACCCTGTTCTGGCGACGGATACGGGTAAGGGGTGTTACAGGCGCAGCTCGGTTGGAGAGTACCCTGTCTAAATAAGACGGTACTCATACGTGTCGGAAGACATCACACTATCACAGATCAGTGGCATGTATAGCTAAACTTTTACAAATGCTAAGTTAGTCCGAGAACCGACTAAACCTGCTCTGATACCACCAAATGTAATGCCCCGTACCCGAGACCGTCACTAGAGTCGAACACGAGGTGTTAACAGACTTAATTCATTACTTAAACAGCTCAAACAATTTATTTTTAAAATTTTTAGTCAAGGTAGCAATCTGAATCACAGTCGCTTAAAAATTCATATCTCGAGTTCCAAAACTCAAAATCAAATTCTGTAAATTTTCCCTAAAAGTAGACTCATATAGCTATTTAAAAAAAAATTTCTAGAATTTTTAGTCTAGCAAATTAGTACAATTTATTAGTTAAATTATCCCCTGTTTCAGGGTTTGACTGCTCTGACCTCTGTGTATTACGAATCAGATATCTCCTTGTACAGAGTTTCAATGACTATTCCGTTTGTTTCTAATAAAACTAGACTCAATAAGGAATCTGTACATATAAATCATGACTTATAATTATCTTTTAACAATTTATGGTGAATTTCCAAAGTCAGAATAGGGAATCCAGAAATCGCTCTGGACCTGTTTCACAAAAATTTAAACATCTCATAAAATATAACTCATATACCTGTTTTTTTTAATCCATATGAAAATAGACTCATAATTCTTCAATTCCATATTTTATTCATCATCTAATTGTATATCTAATATTTTTAATGATTTTTCAAACTCACATCATTGTTGCTGTTTGAATCTATTTTATGGTAAATTTTACCTATTTCATGGTTTCCATGGATTAGCTAGCAATTTAGCATACATAACACCAAATATGATCATGATTAGCCATTCCAATGGCTAATCATTACCAAGCATTTCCATACCACTCAATAACCATATCATAAGACCATATATACAAAATGATTATAATGCTATACATGCCATACTCAAAATATACAAGCCATTATGCCAAGATGGTATACTGAGATAGTGTGAGTGTGCCTCAGACCATTCCCGATTTCCGAGCTGGCTTGTCAACACTACAAGGAATGAAAAGGAGGAGTAAGCATAAATGCTTAGTAAGCTCACATGCAAATAGCAAGTAACACAACTATATCACGCAAACATAAAACATCATTTGCATAATCATCACCGAGACATTCATATCACATTTTCATTTATCATCTTACCATATTGTTGTTATATAGAGTTTTCAACCCGAGGGTTAAGTACATACCTGTTCAAAGTATTCATTTCACAACACTTACCAATACGTCCCTTTCATCCTGAGTATTCCTCCATTTGAGTAGAATTTTACCCGTTGAACACATCAGAATATAATTCGGATACATGGAAAGTTTGCACATAAGTGCCACATATGTAGCCAAGCTACTATGTAACCCGCCCATAAGCGAACTCGGACTCAACTCAACGAGCTCGGGCGTTCGCATTCATGAGTGAACTCGGACTCAACTCAACGAGTTCGGATGCCTAGTTACATCTCACGAACTCGGACTCAACTCAACGAGTTCGGACATTTGCATCCATAAGTGAACTCGGACTCAACTCAACGAGTTCGAATGCCCAAATATCCTAGTGATATGTCATTTGTATCCTAATCCATTTCTAAGGTTCAACGGGACCTTTTTCCCAATCATGTGTCTCAACCATCTTCTACGGAATGCCGTTACCGATACTCGGTAGTATTTCACATTTTCCAAGTATATCACATAATTTGACATATTAACAAACAATTATCACAGTATAATATTTCATAATAATTATCATATCATTTAAATAACATTAAAACATTTAAAATAATAACTATGTTACCAACATTTACATATGAACTTACCTCGTATGCAAAAATGGCTACTTTTACCATTTCGTCCACAACTTGGTATTTTCCCCATTTTAGCCGAATTTTAGTTTTCCTTGCTAATCGAGCTTGGAAGCTTGAAAACCCTAGCCATGGTTTCTCCTTGCTATATTTGGCCATGGGGTTGAAGATGAGCAAAATTGGCTTTTAATTTTGTATTTTAATTCATTTTACCCTAAATGACCAAAATGCCCTTACTACTAAACTTTCCAAAATTCCATCCATGTCGAATTTTTGTCCATAGACTTAGAAATTGGTAAAATTGCTATTTAAGACCTCCTAATTAATATTTCAAAACAATTTCATACTAGAAACTTCTAGAATGCAAGTTTTACAAATTATTCGATTTAGTCCCTAATTTCAATTTAAGCACTTTATGCATAAAATTTCTTCACGAAATTTTCACACAATCATGCAATCATATCATAGACCTCAAAATAATCATAAAATAATTATTTCTATCTCGGATTTTGTGGTCACGAAACCGCTATTCCGACTAGGCCCAAAATCAGGATATTATAGATTACGTCCCGTAAGTTAGAACACAGTGTTTTAAATCCTCAAAACGAGAATAAACACCAAAAAAAATTTATTAATTTTAAAAGATATTTGATTATCTTGGTTTTTAGAAAGAAATCATATTTCGTAAGTTAGAACACTGTTTTTTCTAATTCCAAAATAATGAAAGTTAATCTCGGTTTAAAAATCTCTTTTTATGCATTGTGCGAAAACGAATAACATTTGAAATGTCGTGTATTTAATTTATTCGGGTATGGTATATAAAAAATGGTTAAAAGGTTAAAAATATCATGCTTAGCGAATAATGATAATGCAACACAAATTCATTGTGATAATGGCATAATATCTTTGAATAAAATATAAAAGATATAATAGTAATAATAAATCACGGTACTAAATGCATAATAGAATAATAATAATGAAGATAATAATATAATAACAATAACAACAACAACAACAACAACAACAATAATAATAACAACATTAATAATAATAACAGATAATCTAAATTTTGAAGGTATATAAAAGATATAAATAAATAAATAAATATATAATGAAATAACAATAATGAGGGCAAAATAAAATAAAAATAACAAGCATGAGAAAGATGATGAGATTTTGGCTTTATTTTCCCTTTTTATTCTTTTATTTACCAAAAGACAAAAATGCCCTTATGGCCTTCCTTTAAAATTTTTCCTATGCATGCCCATTTTTGTCCATAAAAATAGAAATTCGGCAAATTGCTATTTAAGAACCTCTAATTACTAATCTAATGTCATTTCATACTTAAACTTCTAGAATATTTAATTTTGCAACTTTTGAAATTTAGTCCCTAAAGTTAAATTGGAGACTTTACATATAAAATTTCTTCATGAAACTTTCACACAAGCATGTAATCATATCATAGACCTCATAAAAATCACAAAATAATTATTTCTACTTCCGAATCATGGTCTCAAAACCACTGTTCCGACTAGACCCTAATTTGGGATGTTACAACCAAAAATTCTAAAAATTTTATGGTAATAAGATATGTGAGTCTAGTTTCAGGGAAAATTAGTGGATCTTAATTTGGAGTTCCATGGCTCAAGATATAAATAATTTAGTGACTGTGACTCGAGTAGACAACTTGAGATGAACAAGAGTAAATAGTGGAACTATGTGCAATTATGATTGTATTATCTTGAGAACATATTGTGAGGATTGGTAAAAGCATGTTACTTATTATTTACATACCAACTTTCTAATCTAAATAGCTTCATCCGTTTATTTTTTGTGTTTATAATGTCCTCAGGTTAGCTCGGGTTTGAAGTCGTCGGAGAACTTATCACACTATCAAACTAACAAATTGGGTATTGATAATTCTTAAACTTAAGGCCATGGCATGTATAGGGGACTTGGTTATTTTTGTATGTGTCATAATTGTTTTGGCCTAAAATGTCGGCCTATGCTATTCGAAAGTTCATTGTTGTGCAAGGCCATTCGATGTTGGTATATTGGCTATATTATAAGTCCATGATGATGCATTTCAAGGATGTGTATACTTACATATGTGGATGAATGAGTGTTGATATCTATGTGTGATGTAAATTTGTTTGCAATGGTAAGTCAAATTAGTGCACAGGCTAAGGACATGGCCATGCGAGCCACACGGCCGTGTCCTAATATCACACGAGAGTGTGCCCCTGTTTTTCATGAAAATTTTCAAAGTTTTTGAAAGTTCTCGGTTTGGTCCTAAACCATTTCCAAAGCATGATTTGGGCTTCGTTGGCCTATATTAGGGACTTTAAGATGAAATGTATAAAGATTTAAATTTGCACGAAAATTCATGACTCGGTTTTATACGATTGCATGTGTTTATCTCCGGTAATGCCTCATACCCTGTTCCGGGGTCGAACATGGGTATGTTACATGATGATTTCATTTTATTTTTTACTTATTTAGAAATTATTTTATCATACTAATATTTTTTATAGTAATTAATATTTTATAAATATAAAGTATTGTAACTATATTATTACAATTTGTACTAGAAAACGTGACATAAGAAATCACAATGTAATTAAACACGATAGAGAAATACAATTTTTTATAATTACAACAGAATATAATTACACTTTTATTCAATTATTCGACATTATTCAAACAAACCCTTAATCATATCTTTGCATTTCTTTTGAACTAAAAGTACACTCTTCGAACAATATAAAATTCAAGAGGTTTCTTTTCTGTTTTTAGTTTTATTTACTTGTTTTCTTTCTTCATTTCATTAGTACAATTTTCTGTGTTAGTGGAAAAAAGGATGGATTTTGTGGTGGTAAATAAATGTTCTTAAGCAATCATGCTCAGAATATTCTTCAAGTTTTTGTTGGTCTTTTGAGAGCTTTGATTCATCTTTTACAAATATTTTAGTTATAATTTTTATTAAAATATTTTTAGATATATATTACTTTTGCAGTTTTCAAATACTTAAAAATATCAAATTCAATTTTATTGGTAAAATATTACTATAAAAGAAACATTTAATGGAATGAGCAATAAAATTTCCAAATTTCCTTCTTTTTTTAATTATATCTCATATATTTTTCAAAATTGTAGGGGTAAAAAGAGGTATTAAGTTAAAATAGAAAAACATGCACAATATATTGAGAAAACTTAATAATCTCATCTAATATAATACATATAGCAAGATTTTCTAGCATTAATTGTATTTGAAAACCTAAATCAATATACATTTGAGTGAACACTATTCATTGAAAAAAATTAGCTTTTTCTAAGCAAATAACAAAATTTCAACAACAAAAAATTGTCAAAACCATTTTTTTGAAAGGTGGACTTTTTGTTTGAAAACGAAAAAAGGGAGTTGCCACCAATCTTTTTTTATGAGGTGTGATCGGATCACCTCGTATTTTAATCGTTTTAATAAACGGTTTGATTTATTAAAACAATGTTTTTTGGTCCACAAAAATCCAGAAAATAGGTTCGGGAGTCGGTTACGCACGAGGAAGGATTAACACCCCCGTGACGCCCAAAATTGGTACTTTGTTGATTACGTGATGTTTTAGTGACGAAAATTAAAAATTTGATGAGACTTTAAAATATGATCTTTTGTTAAAATATTACTTAATTGAATTTTTACAAAAAAAATTGGGTATATTTTACGTTAACAGAGGAAAAGGATTACGTCCCGTAAGTTAGGGAACAATGCTTTAAATCCTCGAAACGAGAATAAACACTAAAAAAAATTATTAATTTTGAAAGATATTTGATTATCTTGGTTTTTATAAAGAAATCATATTCCGTAAGTTAGAACACGATATTCTCTAATTCCAAAATAATGAAGATTAATCTTGGTTTAAAAATCTTTTTTTATGCATTGTGCGAAAACGAATAACATTTGAAATGTCGTGTATTTAATTTATTCGGGTATGGTATATAAAAAACGGTTAAAAGGTTAAAAATGTCATGCTTAGCGAATAATGATAATGCAACATAAATTCGTAGTGATAATGGCATAATATGCTGAATAAAATATAAAAGATGTAATAGTAATAATAAATCACGGTACTAAATGCATAACAAAATAATAATAATAATAATAATAATAATAATAATAATAATAATAATAATAATAATAATCATCATCATCATCATCTAAGTTTTTGAAGGTATATAAAAGATATAAATAAATATATAATGAAATAATAATGAGGGCAAGAATAAAATAAAAAGAACATAAATGAAAAAAATAAAACATGTCAAAAGGAATAATAAGTGAATAAACAAATAAATACTAATAAAAGTTTAATTGAAAATTTAGAGTAAGCAAATAAACAAATGTTAAATAAAGTAGTTTTAATAATAATAATAATAATAATAATAATAATAATAATAATAATAATAATAGGACTAAATTGAAAGCTAAACAAGATTTTAGGGAAAAAATAAGAATAAAATAAAGTAAAGGACCGAATTGTAACGTGCGAATGAAAGGGAGTGACAAAATAGGAAATATTCCCCGTCCTCCCAAACGCGCCGTTTCAAATGGGCCAAATTGAAATCGAAATAAAATTTCAGGGCATAAATTAATAAAAAACCAAATTTAAAAACAAAAAAAATGCAGAAGGGTCAAATGCGCAAATATCCCCTCAAGCGATAACACGCGGATCATAGGGGTTGATCGGGTCAAGGTGCAGGTAAGGGGCAAAACGATGCCGTTTTGGCACCTGGAGCACTGGCCCAAAACGACATCGTTTCATAGGGCCTATTTAACTCAAATTTTTTCAAAAAAGTTCATTTCCGTACTCTCTAAAAAAACTAAAATTTTTTATTTTCTCTCCAAAAATCCTCTCCCCTTTTCCAGAATCCAGCGAACCGTCGTAGCGCCATCGCCGGTCACCGACGATCGAAAACAGGTGAACCTTCTCTCCCTTTTTTTTTATATTATATATGTATATGTATATGTATAAAAAAATTTTGAGAAAGAAAAAAATAAGAATGAAAAGAAAGAAAAAAAATAGTAAGTAAATAAACCTTAGTCCGATTCAGTTTCCTTTTCTATTTTGCTTTGTTTTTTTGTGAAATTTTGTTGTTTGACTCGATTTTCTGTGTGTGTGTGTGTTTTTTTTTTTTTTTTATTCAATGTTGTAAAAAAGTTACATTTGTCTTGAGGCTTTTATAGCCCGATTTACAACTTGCTTTTGCTAATGATTATTTTTGCTTCTCTGCAGGTGCAAATGGGCGGTGGAGCAGGTGGGCAGAGATAGTGGCCAGTGGCGAGGGTAGAGGCGGTGGCCAGTAGCGGTAGCAGAAACTAGGGACTAGGGCGGCACACTTAGATTTTTTGTTTTTTTTTTTGTTTTTTTTTTTGTTTTGGGCAGTATTGAATTTGAGCTACTTTTTTTTCTTTTTAATTGGAGTGTTGCTTTTTTTGTGTTGTTTTGTTTTTGTTTTATTTAACATTTAAACCCAGGCGAAATAGGCTGGTTACAAAAATAATATACACTAAAATTTTATATTGATCCAATTGTTATTTAAATAATAATTATTTTATAAAACACATAAACAACCTACGTTATATGGGTAAAAAATTAGTATAATCTATAGCATTGATTTTAGGTAAAATTGAAAAAGAAATATTTTCTTATTTAACAAGTGGTCGTGCTGCTCATATAACACTAACTTTTGTAATGATGTGGCTCTCATTTTTAAAATTACATTTTCCTACTAATTTTTCTACTATAATAATTATTAATACAGTAATAATTTATTTAAAACTAATGCACACACAATATTTATCCCTATAAATTATTACATGTTATAGTTTGATATTCTAAATTTCCTATAATTCTAACTGATTTTTATAGATGATAGTAATTAAAACATCTATTTAGTTGTTTTAATAATTCTCTATTTAATCTTACAATATTAGTCCCTTTTATTTTAAAATAGTTTTAAATAATTTTTTGTTGTAATTAATTATATGAATATAATTACAAACTTAATGATATATGTTAAATTTTTATTTTTATTTTAAAATTACATAACAAGAGAATTGTAAAATTTTAAAAATAATTTTAACTTTACAATTAAATAAAACATATATTTATAAACACAATTTTATATTTTAAGATATCATGCAATTCTAATTGAAGTAAGCACAACTTTTCAAACTATTGCATGAGTTAATTATTTATTAGTTATTTTTAAATCAGACTTATAAAAATATTTTGAAACAACTATTTAAGGTAGAGATTGAAAATATGAAACATTTACATCATTAATTCTTTTTAAAATTCAAAAGTTTCCATCATTTTGATGAATATAAATAATTAATTCAAGTTTATTTTAAACATTAAATTTTTTTAATTTATATTGATCATAATACTAGCTATCATAATTTTAAAAAGTAAACATTTATATCGTAATCGTGATTATATGTACAAGTTGAGTAAAACCCTATATGGTCTCTAATAGGCAACTTGTGCATAGTATGAAAGGCTAACTCAGTTCCTTATTGCTCAAGGTTTTCAAAGGGATTTTGTTAATAAAACCTTATTTATTAGAAAGCAAAGAAGGTTGACTACCTTGGCTCAAATTTACATTAATGACATCATATGTGGAGCCACAGCAACAACTAAAGACAACTTTGTGAGGCTTATGTAGGGTGAATTCGAGCTGAGTATGGTTGGTGAATTGAGCTACTTCCTTAGATTCCAAATTAAGCAAATGAAAGATGGAGCTTTTCTTTCACAAGAAAAGTGTGGTGAAAAAGTTTAGGCTTGAAAATGCTAAAGCGGTTAAGACAACAACGGTTAATAGTGAGAAATTGTCTAAAGATGAGAAGGGAATGACTACTTCAAAGACCACTTACAGAAGTAGATAGTCTCTTGTATCTTACTACTAGTAAACCTAATTTATCATTTAATGTGAAAGTATGTGCTAGGTACCAATCAAGTCCAAGAAAGTCCCATGTTAAAGCTATGAAGAGAATTATTTCATATGTCCATGGAATTACTAATTTGGGTATTTTGTTATTCAAGGATAGCACTATGAGTCTAGTTGGTTATAGTGATGTTGATAGGGGAGGTAACATTGATGATAGGAAGAGTACATCAAGTGGTTGTTTCTATCTTGGTTTGAACATGGTGTTATGTTACAGTGAGAAGAAAAGCTTCAATTTCATTGTCTATCGTAGAAGCTGAGTAGATTGTTGCAGGGAGTTGTTGTGCTCAACTACCATGGATGAAGCAAATGATAAAGGATTTTTGGGTTGAGTTGGATATGACTGGTGACACCAAACGGTTAATGACATAAATAATAGTAAGTATAGATAGTATAGATAATGAAATATGCATTAAAAATCACCTCATGGGTTCAATTATGCCTCTAATATCTATAATTTTTATACTTTTAAAATCCAATCCTTCTATTTTTAAAATTACATGAATTTAGTCCTTTACTTATCTAATTTTTTAATAAAAATAATCTAATTGGTAACACTACTAATAAACTTTCATTAAATTTGAATACTTAGTATTTTTATAATGAAAGGTTCGATTAAAAAATTAAAGTTCAACTGATATCACATATTTAGATTTAATAAAAATCAATCAACAATGTTACCAATTGAACTTTTACTTTTTAAATCAGCTAAGTGGAAGGACTAAAGTCTTGAAATTGAAAGCAAAGAGATTTAATCTCAAAATGTTAAAGGGTGTAGGGATTGGAGAAGAATTAGAGAAAAAATTATTTGTAATTTTTGAAATTAGGTGTTCAAAATGTCGTAAAAAATTCAGGAAAATTCTCAACTATTTTTATCAAAAAAAATCCCAACGTTTTGTAGGCGCTAAAAACACTAATAGCCAAATGTGTTTTTTAAATTTGGTAATTTTGATGAATCCTGGTGTAGTATAAATAACAGCATGATGGTGGTTTTCCAAGCAGGTCAAGCTCGAGTTCCACAATTTGGAACCGTAGCTTGTCTCTCCTATCCTATCAGTGTCTTGTTTACATCCAACCAATTGTTTCCAAGACCTGCGCTTTGATAGTTAAAATAGAAACCACCATGGGTATTCTGGTTATAGTTATAGTTGGTTTCTATTGTTATTTTTGTCCTAATCCCAACCCTAGAAGCTCACATCGCTAAATATGATGAGTATTGGAAGGCACGAGAATTGGAAGCCACTGAGAACCTGAACAAGGCTTATCACCCCAATCCGGAGGAGGTGGTTCGACATTATAATGTCCACTTTGCTAGGACCATGCTTGAGTTTAATAGCACCAGAAGGGCATTGAAAGGAAAGAAAAAAGGTCCTTGCGAGATTACCAACCCCGTTGATAACTGTTGGTGATGTGATCCTTACTGGGAAAAGAATAGGAAGAGGCTGGCCGACTGTGCCCCTGGATTTGCTCGCGGTACTGTCGGTGGAAAGGACGGCAAGTTTTACATGGTCACTAACCCTAGTGATGATATTGCTAACCCCAAGCCCGAAACTCTACGTCATGCTGTCACCCAACTCAGGCCACTTTGGATCACTTTCAAAAAATCTATGATCATCAATCTGGAACAGGAGCTCATTGTTACAAGCGACAAGACCATTGATGCGAGGGGAGCCAATGTGCATATTTGCAATAGTGCTGGTATTACTATCCAGTTTGCTAGGAATGTCATTATCCACGGCCTCCATATCCATCACATTAAACCCGCCAATGGTGGCATGATCAGAGATGCTGAAAACCACATTGGGTTAAGAACTGCCAGCGACGGAGATGGGGTCTCTCTTTTGGAGCAACCAACATTTGGCTCGACCATCTTTCCCTTCACGATTGCTCGACGGTCTTATCGATGTCATTCAAGGTTCCACTGCCGTTACCATTTCTAATTGCCACTTCACTGACCACAACGATGTAATCTTACTTTCTTTTCTATTTTAAACTAGGCACGAGGAGTACTTTTTGACTGACAAAACAATATAACTGAAATGAAAAAATTGCAGGTGATGTTGTTCGGAGCAAGTGACTCCTATGTTACCGACGAGAAGATGCAGATCACTGTTGCTTTGAACCACTTCGGTAAAGGATTGGTAGAGAGGATGCCTAGATGTCGATTAGGTTTTATTCATGTTGTCAATAATGACTATACTCACTGGTCATGTATGCCATTGGTGGTAGCAGCCACCCTACAATTATAAGCCAGGGTAACAGGTATTCAGCGTCAGGAAGCTACGTGACTAAGGAGGTTACTAGTAGGGGCTACTTGCCACCTGAGCAATGGAAGAAATGGAACTGGGTATCACAAGGTGACCAGTTCAAGAACGGTGCCTATTTTACTCCATCCGGTGATCCGAATGCCTCCAAGTTATTTGGCACCAACAAAATGATGCCTTTCCAACCCGGTCAATTCGTCCACAAACTCACAAGGTATGCTGGAACAGTCCACTATAGAATCGGCCGCCCTTGCTAAAAACACTATTATGATATGCATGTGTCCTCTCTTTTTGTTATGTGCAACATTTGGTACCCATGAATTATACATTTGGGATTTATTGGGAATGATTATGAGGAAATATTTTTACGTAATTCCACCCTATTTTTTTCTTCTCTCCTAATATAATTAGAAATCTTATCACACGCATATATACTGAGCGTTTAAAAATAATATAACATTTGGTTTGAAACAAATTAATAATAACAGTGATTATCATGGTGTGGTCATCAATCTTAAGTTTGTGTTGACACCAACCCAATCAAATACATTAATCTAAAATATCTAATATATATATACATATATATATATATATTCTATTACAAGGTTTTCTTGAATTTTGAAACCTTAAGTTTGAAGTGAGTTTAGAATTTGCCATGTGTCACCAATCATTTTAATGTTTTCTAATTAATTAATTTTTTTAATAATCATCAATAATCAAGGACTAAGACCACTATGTAACACCCCAAACTCAACCTAGACATTATGACCGAATCTGGTGATGTCACATGGAATGAGATTTGAAATTGAAGTTATCAAGTTAAAACCATCTTCGTTTATTATTTTATATCTATCTCTCATAAATTTCAAAAATTGTTTCCTCGTTAATTTTATTCGTTTAAAACAATATTTTGTAGTGAAAGCTTTTAAAACCGAGTATTTAAAGAAAATCGTTCCCATTTAGGAAAATGTTGTTTTGAATTAAACCGAGCTTTTGTTGAGTTTGCCATTTAAAAATCCTTGAAACAGTGAAAATCCAAAGTGTATGCAACAGTCCCAAAAGTCCAATTTACATAAAAAAATAACCCAAAAAAATAAATAGGAAATAAATACCGTAATAAAATTAAAATAGTTCAATAATAATGTTGTCACCGTCGAGTCCTCTACCACACTAATCTGTCTAAGTCTGGGGATTACCTTGACAGATAAAACGGAAAGGGGTGACTTTACGTAAACTCAGTGTGTAATCCCCATAGTAGTCATGCATACAGTCAAACAGCGGTCATCAGTCAAATGCAATCAGGGCCTAAGCCCACTTCAGTTTCAGTAGCATTTCGGGCCTTAGCCCATTTCAATTTCAGTATTAGATATACATTAGGGCCTGAGCCCATCACAGTAATAGTATCAGATATACATTAATCAGTAAACAGGGTCCTACCCAATCAGCCTCTACACTCCATGTGGGGTTTAAAACACCCACCCATCCTTACACTCTAAATAGTATCGAATGTGGCACATAATCAGTAAATTGTAGCTGAGCTACCAGATAATAGGCTTAAGAGCCTTTCAGTACACTTCCTCCAAATATCAACATCCAACCCAATACAATGCAACATGCAATATATCACATGCTAGTACATGAATATCAGTTACACATACAGTTCAGTATTCATTCATATAATCATCATGCTTAGTACATACATCATACATACAATTCACGCATTTAAGGGTCTAAGTAGTACTTACCGACCCTACGGTAGGTTCACAGTCAACTTGGGTGACCCGTGCAACCTTAGAACACATTTTAGTTAAATGGGCTCACATGCCCAAATGGCCTGCCCGTGTGGGCCTACACGTCCGTGTGGCCCATACGACCCAATTTGGCCTTAGCCGTGTGGATCACACAGCTTGGTCCAGAATCATACACGCTCGTGTGGACCCACAGACCCGTGTGGCCCACACGGCCCAAATTAGTCTAGCCTGTGTGTCACACATGACCTACCTAGCCATCACACGGACGTGTTTTGCGAGCATAGCTTGGCCTCGTCGATCACACGCCCGTGTTATGGCACACGGCCTACCACACGGGCGACCACACGTATGTGTGGCATCGACAGTGGGGTTTTTAGCTTTCACCGAAACCTCAACATTTTCAGGTACACATCTGGTATTGATTCGATGAAAAACACCCCCGAATAGACTAGCACCTAAAATTGATACCACAAACTTCCCAAAATCAGTCATAAATCTCAATTAAACTAAAATCATGAAACTGACAGTATTTCAATAAAACGTTTAACACTTACGCAACAACCCCAAACGATTTAGCTACGATTCTAAATGAGGAGAGTCCCTAACCTCTTGATTCATTGTTGCCAAAACAACCAATGAGTCTCCTAACAACAATTGGAAAACAAGATTACCAAAAAGAACATTTGCCTCCACTTACCGAACAACTAAACAAAGGGGGCGTAGAATGGAAATAGTTGAAACCAAAATCAAAATGAAAGAGATCAAAACGAAAAAGAACGGGGAGGAAAAATTTCAAAAGAAAAAGGAGAAAGGAACGTCAGTTTTCTACAGAGAATTTCTTTTTAGGAAAACAGTTTTACCCAAATCCCTAAATTCACTCATCCACTACTTAGAATTCCAACAGCACTAAAACATTTGTGCAAAACCCAACAAAAATAAACTCCCACGCTTGCATAAGGATTCAAACACTTGACCATCATCAAACTAACACTCCACTTAACCACTAGACCAACGGGCCTATTTTGATATATTTCTTCACATAATTAAATATAAGCCCAAACTCCTAACGCAAAGCTTAGATTAGAAAAATATCAAAATTTGCCAAAGATAGGGCTTGAATTTGGGACCTCTCACACATACCCAGAGCACTTAACCACTGAAGCAGGTACAACATTGTGTCACATTTTCACAAAAGTAGAAATAGAAAATTTAGAAAGTTACAACTCTACCGCTTTAAAATAAAATTTTGGCCTCGAAATTTACCTGATCAGAACAGATGAAGATACTACTGACGCATCGCATCCTCAGGCTCCCACGTGGCCTCCTCAGTGCTGTGATTCAGCCACAACACCTTCACTAATAGGATAGACTTCTTCCAAAGAACCTTTACATTGTGATCCAGATTGTCCTCCTTGAAGGTAAAATCTGGCCTAACTTCAATCTCCTTAACAGGGACAACATGAGTAGGATCAGAGTGGTAATGCCTCAACATCGAGACTTGGAATATGTCATTAATATGGTCTAGCTGTGGAGGTAAATCTAACAGGTAAGCAACCAGTCCCACTTGCTTCAAAATTCGGTCAGGCCCAATAAACCTTGGGCTCAACTTACCCTTGCAACCGAACCTCAGAACCTTCTTTCATGGTGAGTTTTTAAGAAACACGAAGTCTCCCACAGAATACTCAATTTTACACTTCTTCAAATCTGCATAGGAATTTTGTATATTAGAAGTCGCCTTCAGACAATCCCTAATCAGCCAAACCTTATCCTCAGTCTCGAAAACCAACTCAGGACCCAAAACTTGACGTTCACACAACTCAATCCAACACAAAGGAGTACGACACTTATGACCATACAAAGCCTCCTAAGGTGCCATCTGAGTACTCGACTGAAAACTGTTATTGTAGATAAACTCAGCTAGTAGCAGATAATCCTCCCAACTACCTCGGAGATCGATAACACAACTCCTCAATATATCTTCTAGTATCTGAATCACCCTCTCAGATTAACCATTAGTCTGAGGATGGAACGCAATACTGAAGTCCAAGCTTGAACTTAGAGCCTCATGTAACTTTTTCCAAAACCAAGACATGAAGCAAAGATCCCTATCAAAAATGATCGACACCGGAATTCCATGCAGTTTAACTATCTCCGAGATATACAGTTTTGCCAACTTCTGAAGAAAATAGTCGGTCCTAATCGGAATGAAGTACATAGACTTGGTCAATTGATCCACGATGACCCAAACAGAATCCTTCTTAGTGGGTGTCAAGGGCAACCCACTAACGAAGTTCATAATCACTCGTTCTCATTTCCATAAGGGAATTTTAACTGGCTGCAGCAAACCCGAAGGTAACTGATGTTGAGCTTTAACTGCTGGCATGTCAGACAACGTGCCACAAAATCAGTAACCTCTCGTTTCAATCCTAGCCACCAATGTAGCTCACGAAGGTCGTGATACATCTTATTACCACCGGGGTACATAACATAAGGACTACTATGTGCCTCCCTCAAAATATATTGTCTCGGATCAGTATCATTCAGTACACAAATTTGACCATGGAAACAGAGTATCCTATCATTATTTAGCCCAAAGTCCGTAGTGATGCCACTTTCAACCTAACAGAACCGAAGACACAAGATTCATCCTCTAACTGCCTATCTCGAATCTGTTCTATCCAAGTCAGTATAACCTTCAGCTCAGCTAGCAAACTTTTGTCGTCAAAAGAACTAAGTTGAGCAAACATCGCTCTTAAATCAATCATCGCCCTATGGTTCAACGCATCGGCCACCACATTGGCCTTGCCAGGATGGTACCCAATAGTACAGTCATAGTTTTTAAGTAGCTCAATCCACCTACGCTGCCTAAGATTCAACTCATTCTGAGTCAGGAGGTAACTAAGGCTTTTGTGATCAGTGTAGATAATTCAATTCTCATCGTACAGATAGTGCCTCTAGATTTTCAGGGCAAAGTCTAAGGCAGCCAATTCCAAATCCTGCATTAGATAGTTTGCCTCATGTGTCTTAAGCTGACAAGATACATATGCCACAACCTTACCATCCTGCATCAGCACACAACCCAAACTCACATGCGACGCATCGTTGTATACTACAAACTCCTTTCCAGACTCAGGTTGTATCAGAACAGGAGCCTGAGTCAGAATAGACTTGAGCTTTTCAAAGCTCTTTTGCAGCACATTAGTCCAGACAAATGAAACACCCTTACGTAGTAGATTAGTTGAGGGAGCTACAATCAGAGAGAATCCCTCAACTAACCAACAATAATAACCCACCAAACCCAGAAAGATGCGAATCTTAGATACATTCTTAGGCTATTTCCAATCCAGTACAACCTCAATCTTACGACGATCAACTCAAATCCCCTTAGCAAAAACTAGGTGCCCTAGAAAAGTGACTTCACGAAGCCAGAACTCACACTTACTAAACATAGTGTACAATTGCTTCTCAATCAAAATCTAGAGCAAAACTCTAAGATGCTCATCATGCTCATCCTCAGTCTTAGAGTATACCAATATGTCATCGATGACGACTACGAAGAACTAATCCAAATAGGGCTGAAACACTCAGTTCATAAGATCCATAAATGCGGCCAGAGCATTAGTCAAACTAAAAGGCATCCTCGTAATGTCCATAACGAGTCCTAAATGCCATCTTATGTACATCCACCTTCTTAACCCTCAACTGGTGATACCCTGAATGCAGATCAATCTTGAAAAACACAGAAGCCCCTCGAAACTCATCAAACAGATCATCAATCCTTGGAAGAAGATACTTGTTCTTAATGGTCAACTTGTTTAGTTGCCGATAGTCGACACACATTCTTATGGACCTATAATTCTTCTTAACTAATAGCACAGGTGCTCCCCAAAGAGACATTAGGACGGATGAACCAACAGTCCAACAACTCCTGAAGTTGAGCCTTAAACTCAATAAGTTCCTTAATACCATGCGATAGGGGGCTATAGACACTGGAGCTATACCAAAAAGAAGCTCAATTCCAAATACCACTTCCCGATACGAAGGTAAACCCAGTAGCTCCTTAGGAAAGATGTTTGAAAAATCCCTTACAGTTCTAATATCCTTTACAGTAGAGTCCCTAGAAACGGAAACACTAATATAGGCCAAGAAAGCCTTACATCCCTTACAAACCAGTTTCTTTGCCATCAGTGCAGATATCACATTAGCCAAATAATTTCGATGTTCTCCAATCATAACTACCTCATTATCCCCCTCAGTTCTCAAGACGACCCTTTTAGTCGTATAGTCCAGACTAACATGGTGCTTGACCAACCAGTCCATACCCAGAATCATGTTGAACTCTCCAAACGGAAGCTCTATTAGATCAGCCAGAAATACCGACCCTTGAACCTCTAGCAGAACATCTCTATACAATTTGCTAACCCGAACCGGTTGCCCCAGTGGACTTAGTATAGTCACCTCACTAGAAGTACTCTCAACCAAAATCCCCAAGTTTTCATAAATTAAGAATGTACTAGTAATGATGTCTGGAGCATCTCTGTCCTCTCGGCAACTAGCAGCATAAACAAGAGCAGGCTGCCTCATCTCAGTTTGTCTAGTACCTCTGCCTAATGCTCTCTATCGACAGCCCATACTGTTACCACCCCTGGCCTGACCATGGCCCTTCAGTGGCTGCTGAACTATCCTCTGTGGCTACGAAGTACCAGAACTCGAAGCTTGTATCTGATCGGCCCTCAGCAGACACTCTCAAATGCGGTGCTCTAATGACCCACACCTCAAACACGCCCTAGTCCTCCTCCAACACTCGCCTTGATGGCGTCTACCATAATCTACACACAATTGTAATCCAGTGGGAGCAACAGGGGGCCTAACTCTAATCGGCCCATTAGTCCTGGCCTTTTTCTTAGCCTCTGTACTGAACTCGAGGGCTCCGAATCCTACTTGTTCTTACTCCTCTCACGATCTCTATTTTGGTGCTTAGTGCGCTTAACCTCTTCGGCGATCTTTCCTTCTCTACCAGAACAGAGAACTCTCACTCCCTTTGCGGAGCTATCAACACCCTTAGATTATCCCTAAGGCAATCCTCAAAACGGATACATCTATCATACTCATCCACCACCATGCCTCGAGCATAACAGCTCAGCCTTAGGAATTCGGCTTCATACTCCGCCATAGATCGGCCACCTTGTGTGAGGTTTAAGAACTCATGCCTCCTAGGGTCAACATAGCTAGCTCCCACATATTTACTCTAAAACCTAGTCTTAAAGAACTCCCAAGTCAGACGGTCAAGCTGAGTGCCCTCTTTAACAGTCAACCAACTCTGGTAAGCTTCATCGTGAAGCAAGGAGACTGCACCCTTCAATTTCTACTCAGGGATACAGTCCTGATCATCCATAATCCTCTCAGTAGCCTCTATCCAGTACTCATCCACATTAGGGGTGACTCCAGTGACACCCTAAAAAGTTCAGCTCCATTGGAGCGAAGTCATTCCGTAACCGACCCTCGGTCCCCAGATCTAGTATTAGGCCCAACAACCCTCTTTAATATCCTTAAAATAGCTTGGGACAACGCATCGTCCCCAACCATGCAATCTTGAGACCCAATCTCAGTAGAAGGTGACACCAGCGTCTCATTAGTGTCCAGATTTGACATGCTGCCCAAAGAAGATGACTCAGATCGAGCCCCTCTACGGTCTCTACCTCAGCCTCTAGTACCCTGTCCACGAATACCTTATGCGCTCATGTCTATTCAAATTTATCTGTATTACAAATTTTATGAATAAGTTATAGTTCCAGTATTTATTAACAGATGTTATATGTAGAGCAATATCATAAATTCAAAGTTTGTTTTTTGCAAGCACAGTCTCTGTCAGTTTCATTTTCAATACAGTTTCGGTATACACTAACTAGAGTGTTTCTAGAACAGACTATCCATAATAATAGTTTATTAGAATACTTATAAGATCGATGCTGAAGACTCAGTGTACCACCTTCTCAATCAAATCATTTCAAATTATTTGAAAATCAATTCTTAAAATCCAAGTTTTAAAACCTAAAATCCATGGTCGAGTTTTGTATCTTGACTATGATACCATTAAATGTAACACCCCAAACCCAGCCTAGACGTTCATGGAATGAGATCTGAAATCGAAGTTATAATGTTAAAACCGTATCCGTTTATTATTTTATATCTATCTCTTATAAATTTAAAAAATCATTTCCTCGTTAATTTGATTCATTTAAAACCATATGTTGTAGCGAAAGCTTTTAAAATTGTGATATTTCCTATTTAGGAAAGCGTTGTTTTGAATTAAACCGAGTTTTTTTTGAGTTTTCCATTTAAAAATCCTTGAAACAATGAAAATCCAAAGTAACTGCAATAGTCCCAACAATCCAATTTACATAAAAAAATAACCCAAAAAATAAATAGGAAATAAATACCATAACTAAAATTAACATAGTTCAATAATCTTGTGGCCACCACCGAGTCCTCTGCCATAACTAAAATTAAAATAGTTCAATAGTCTGGGGATTACCTGGATAGATAAAATGGAAAGGGGTGAGTTTACGTAAACTAAGTGTGTAATCCCTACAGTAGACATGCATACAGTCAAACAACAGTCATCAGTCAAATGCGGTCTAGGCCTAGAGCCACTTCAGTTTTAGTAACAGTTCGGGCCTTAGCCTATTTTAGTTTAAGTATTAGATATGCATTAGGGCCTGAGCCCATCACAGTAACAGTATCAGTATTAGATATACATTAATCAGTAAATAGGGTCCTACCCAGCCAGCCTCTATACACCATCTCCATCCATCCTTACACTCCATGTGGGGTTTAAAACACCCATGCATCCTTACACTCCAAGTAGTACCGAATACGGCACATAATTGGTAAATTGTAGCTGAGCTGCTAGATAATAGGCTTAAGAGCCTTTTAGTACATTTCCTCCAAATATCAACATCCCAAACCAATGCAATGCAACATGTAATATATGACATGCTAATACATGAATATTAGTTACACATACAATTCAATATTCATTCATATAATCATCATGCTCAGTACAAACATCATACATACAATTCGCGTATTTAAGGGTCTAAGTAGTGTTTACCGACCCTATAGTAGGTTCACAGTTGACTTGGGCGACCCGTGCAACCTTAGAACACATTTCAGTTAAATGGACTCACATGCATATGTGGCCTACTCGTGTGGCCCATACAACCCAATTTGGCCTTGGCCAAATTTCGTTTTGGAAAAATAGGTTTACTCAAATCCCTAAATTCACTCATCCACTCACCCACTACTTAGAATTCCAATAGCACTGAAACACTTGTGCAAAACCCAACAAAAATAAACTTTCACACTTGCATAGGGATTCGAACACTTGACCATCAGCAAACTAACACTCCACTTAACAACCAGGCCAGCAAGCCTATTCTAATATATTTCTTCACATAATTAAATATAAGCCCAAACTCCTAACGCAGGGCTTAGATCAAAAAAAAAATTTGCCAAAGATAAAGCTTGAACTTGGGACCTCTCACACACACCCAGAACACAAAACCACTGAAGCAGGTACACCATTGTGTTATATTTTCACAAAAGCAGAAATAGAAATTTTGGGGTGTTACACACTAATTTTTTATAAATTTTGTAGTCCCAACTTATATATTTGGGTACTCAGTTATTCTGCAAAACACATCTTTTCGAGAAAAGAAAGAAAAATTATGAGTGTTCTTCATATAGTACTGTTCTTATTATTGCAATGGTATTGGCGATTCCTCCCGATGTTCTTGCATCACCATGAACAAAACTTAGTTTTTACTATAACATTTTAAATGGAGAGTCAAGTATATATATAAGGTGGTGTATGAGTTTGATTACTTTAAGGCTCAATGTGGATTGAGGATCCATCCAACGCCCCTAAAACTATTGAAATATTTGTTTCAAGAAGTTGGCTTGATAAATTTGAGCTCCCACAACTGATGTGTTGCTTTTATCAATATAGAATCAAATATAAAGCAAACAAACATACAAAACCGAGAGTACATAGGATTAATAATTTGGTGTCTATGTTTTGAGTAAGTAAATTGTTTAATTCTACCCGAGAATTTGCAGGTGTCAATGATTGGGTTCAGATGAGTTATATTTTAGTGTGTTTTTGTTATTATTGAGCAATACTATAACCTTATTTGTAGTAATATTATCATGATGGAATTGAGACACAATGTTTTGGCAATATGTTTATAGACCCAAAATTACAAATTTAGTTTATTTTTATACATCATTTTAAAAGAGTTGTTTATATTTTTTTCTTTTGCACTTATTTTTACCTTAGTAATAATAACATGATGTTAAATGTTTTTTATTTTTATTTATATTTTATTAACTGAAAACATAATCATTTTATTTTATTATAACTTTTAAATTTGGTAACAATAATTGCATTATTTCAAAATTTGTGATAAAATGGTTGAAAGTTTATAAAATCAAATTTTAGGTATCCTATGTTCCTAATTATGATATTAAACTCAACTGCCAATACTTGGAACCAAAATTTATTCGGTAAATAATAGTTTGTTCATAATAGTTATGGATATTATTGGGAACACTTTTGAACTTTTATGCAAAATTTATGTTATGAAGTAATTAAATAATTAGTAAAATTAGTAATATGAATAAAAATATCAATTGCATTAAATAAATTTATTTAAAGTTCAAAAATATTTTGATTTTAAAACTGATTTTTATGTTTGTACAGATTTATATGAAGTTTCATATCTAATTCTCAACTTGTATAATCATATTTGTAACTCTCTTCATATATAAACATATTTATAACAGTAAAGTATTGTTTGGAAATACATTTAGTAATTGAATTTGAGTGTAACTATTTGTAATTACACAAGAATGACATGTTTGAGTAACAATTGTAATTGGTGGGTTCCACTGAATTGGGTGTAACTGAAATACCCACTACAGCAAAACAGGTTTTTAACAGCGTTTTTAGAGACATTTTAGTGACGTTTGGATAAAAAACGCCGCTATAGATTGAGCATTAGCGACGATTTTTGAAAAACGTAGCTATAGATCGAGAATTAGTGCCGCTTTTTAAAAAACTGCCACTATAGGTCAACCATTAGCGCTGCTTTTTGAAAAACGCCACAAAAAAATTAAGCACAATGCCGTCGTTTTATGTTGAGCTTTAGTGGCATTAGCGGCGCTTTTTGAAAATTGCTGCTATAGATTGAGCATTAGCAGCGCTTTTTAAAAAACGCCTCAAAAAAATTCAGTAAGATGCCGCTGTTTTATGTTGAGATTCAGTGGAATTAGCGATGCTTTTTGAAAAACGATGCTATAGATCGAGCTTTAGCGGCGCTTTATAAAAAACGCTGCAAAAAATATTTTATCTGTCTATTTATTATTTAACTGGTTTATTTATATTAATTAAAATAAAAATTATTTTAATTGAATATTTAAATTCTTCAGATAAAAATAATGACACGTAAAAAAATTGAAAGTAAAAACATAGAAAAATATTTGTTAAAATGGAAAAATTAAAATACTATTATTTAAAATAATTTTAAAGTTTTTTGGGTATATAACTAATTGTTTTTTAATTTATATATTAAATAATTTCTTATATAATCGTAAATGAGATAATTTAATTTTAAAATATTGAATTAATTATCATTATAGTTTAGAGTTTACGGTTTAGGGTTTAATGTTTAAGAGTTACTATTTTAAGGTTTATGGATTATAGTTTAAGGGTTGGGGTTTAAGGTTTAGGGGTTAGGTGTAATGTCCTGATTTTCGGATTTATTCGCGGTTTTCAATATTTTGTGAAGATTTTAAAATTTTTTTATTTGGATGTGAAATTAATATTTTGAGTAGGTAAATGGGCTTATAGAAGGCCCATGTGTTGGCCAAAACACAGTTGAATTTTTGAATTTTGGACTTAGGAGTTAGGGGTTACGGCTAGGCGGCCCTTGTATAGAGTTATGGGTAAATTGCATCACAAAAGAGCCTTACTAGAGTGGCAAGGGTGGCGCCACTAGGCTCCTAAAAGGTGGCGTATGGAGCATTGGGGAAGGCATGGGATCGATTCCCTGTGTTGACAAATAGATGCATTTATTTTTTAAGTGCAGGAGGGGTAAGTGTTGGAGTCCAAGTGGATTCTGCTAAAGGAAAGTTTGAATCAGTCCAAATGCTTGAATTAAGGAGTGATAAGGGAGAGATTTAAGGATTGGGTGAGAGGCGGGAGTTGGCGAATTTAGGGAATTGAAGAGGAAAATTCGAGAGGGTTTAGGTTAATATTTCGGCACCTAGGGCTTTGTGAGGTGCCTTTTCTTCTGCTCAGGCACCACAAGGGTTTTCTTTTTCTCTCTTTTCCTCTCTAGCTGAAACTTTCACCTATCCTATTCTTCTTTCTCTACTTCCTTCTCCAAAGCCGTCCATCAAACCTGCTATTCATTAGCACCTTTGCCGAAGTCGCAAAAGCCGAAATCCTGTGATCACTGCTTGTCCCGATTTCTTAAAAGCCAGGTCCTTCTATGTTCTTTTGTTTTTATTAAATCTACGATTATCTTTTCTTAATGCTAGATACCTGACGGCAATTCTACTTTAAGCTCATAGCCTCATATCGCCATCTCCTTCACCACCCAAAAGCCGAAAGTACCATTGGTTTAGGGGCTTATAGCCGAAACTTCTTCAACCCTTGGATTCGGGTTTTACCATTATTCTAAGGATAAATCTGCACCGGATTGCGTGGAAATCAAGTAGGAGTAAGGGGTAAGTACTTATCATCTCAGATCTGTTCTTATTTTACGATGTTAGGAAAAGCCGAAGTCTCTAAAAA
This sequence comes from Gossypium arboreum, assembly GCF_025698485.1. NCBI lineage: Eukaryota > Viridiplantae > Streptophyta > Magnoliopsida > Malvales > Malvaceae > Gossypium > Gossypium arboreum. The sequence continues at coordinate 17,319,091 of NC_069082.1, forward strand.
TTAGGGAGGTGTCGATTTGAGCATAAGGCTTTAAGGGTTTATGGCGATGTTTTCTTTCGGTGATTAGAGTCTTCTTAAGCATTGGATCAAAGCGTGAATCATTGGAACAATCGGATTCGAGCTAGCTATCGATTTTAGCAAAAAGGTAAGGGTTCAAAGGCTTTTTAGGAACATGGTTCGACTTTGGTTGAGCAAGTTTTGGGTTTAGTGATTACGGTTTGTAAATAAGAACTGTACTAATCAATTGTAGGACATTGAAAGGGATCTCGGTAGCGATGTCATGAATCGGTGTGTACCAACACCCTTCCTTAGTTCAATTCGGTAAAAGCCGAAATGCCGAAATTCTGGCATTTCATAGGCTTGTGAGTATGCGAATGCTCTCAAGACATAGAGTAATTGTTAGATCTAGCACCGCAAAGTGGTAGGCAAGTTCGTGTGACATTTTAACGTACTTCGGAAAAAGAGGGCCTCGATGGGCCAAAACTAGGCCCAATGGGCTTACGGACCAATATGGGTAAGAGATAGGCAAATTAGCCTGTCAATTAGATGGTGGAACGAAATGGCATAAAACTGATGAAAATTAATGAAGTAGCTTGTGTAGTTGTTAAGTTACGAAAATTACCCCTGAAGAGCAAAATTACCGATATACCCCTAGGGTTTAAATTGGCTAATCTGCATGATTGATTAATACTGTATTTTACATGATGTGCTTTATTAATATCTGTTGCATGGGATTGGGGTATTGATGGAGGAAGTATTGAAAGTGGTTCATCCACGTCTTGGAGGCTTTGCCTCAACTTATCGATATTTGAGCGGCGTTCTTCATCCTTTGTGGAGTGTAGGGTTGGGTGGGTTGAGATATTCCCACATGGAGTGTAGGGCTGATGCAGGCGGTGTAGCGGTTGGTGGGTTGAGTAGTCTTCCCAGATGGGTTTGCATGCATTACTACTATTCTTACCTATGTTACTGTACTGGGCCTATGGGCCACACTGTTATGTTAAAAAGGGCTAAAGCCTTGCTACTGTGTTTTGAAAAGGGCTTTGGTCCACTTTGTACTATTATCTGGGTAGGGCTTAGGCCCAATGGGCTCAAGCTGATTTGGGCTTTGGATGGGTTTCTGTATACACTGAGTTTTCCCAAACTCACCCCTTTTTCGTTCCATCCTTGTAGGTGAGCCCTAGTTGGTGGACTTGGAGCTGAGCGGGATTCGGAGTGGCCACACGTTTTCTGCAAATTCATTTTCTTCTGGTGAACTAGATTTTTCATATTTTTCGTTTCTGGTTTTGGGTTTTTTTTGTAATAAGGCCGCTAATTATTTTATGGTTTGGGTTGTTTCTTTATTATTTAACTCTATTATGATAAAACTTAACTATGATAATTATCGGAATGGATTAGCTCTAGGACGCATTTTCAAAAACGTTAAGTGATTTCAAAATAACACGTATACAAGTAAGACTTCCGCTAAGCAAATGTTTTCAACCTTAATCACTTCCTTAAGACGGACATAACCAAACGGTTTTCTCAAAATTATACGAGATGTTAGAGTGTGGCAATGGCAGTGTGCATGTCTAGGATTGGATCCGAAGGGAGCTTGGTACTTAAGCATTCCGACGGACTCACCTCCTCTTCTTCCTGGTTTCCTACCTGGTGCACAACTTCTGTTCACTTTAACCTACTTTTAAAAGCGTCTTTTACAACACCAACTAAGTTTTTCCAAACTAGGTAATACGGAATGTTTTAAACGCTTCGATGTGACGCATCAGATCCGGTCATAACGTCTAGGCCGGGTTTGGGGTGTTATATTTAGTGGTATCAGAGCCTGGTTGCAACAACTCGGCTGTGGATCGGGTCCGAAAATCTTTTCAAAAACTCAAGCCTAAGAAGGGTATTTTTGGAAATGGTAAGTTTTTCAAAGAATGTTCAAGTTTTTTTTCTATTGTTAAACAGGGTTAAATCAATAGTTTTAAAATAAAAGTGTTTTCCAATCAAATCCTTTTATTTTCGGTTAACAGAAACAGGGTTTTTAATTTCTACAAAATGAGGTGGCACACTGAATTCCCGGCACCAAGTCTGTAAGTGTTCTTTTCCTACTTTAAATATTTATATAGAACTGGACTGGAAATAATACTGTAGATAGTACTGAGCCTTAGGGATAGTGCTATTGATAATATAGTATTAGGGCTACAAAACTGGGACCGTAGCTAAATTGTGATTGCGCGAAAATAACTCTAAAACTCTATCTGTTCATAAGACATTCTGTAATAAATAGTGAAACCAGTAAACTAATGTCATAAAATTCGTAATCAGATAAATCGTTATGAGTCCAAGGGCTACTCGGGGAAGAGGCCGTGGTCGAGGCCGAGGTAGCACTCAAGCGGGATCTGCGTCATCTGAACACATACCAGCTGGCGAGGCACGTCCACCACCGGTTAATGAAAATGGACCGTATGACCGGGCCGCAGGGGATGACGCTTTGTCTCAGGCCATGTTGAGGGTTTTGGAAAGGGTGGCCGGAGCTAACATCGGGCCCATGAATAGGGTTCTATTTCGAACGACTTTCGCCAACTGAGCTGAGATTTTAGGGCATATCCGAGTGGCCCCAAATGTGGTGAAATCATGGTTGGAAGCCACAGAGCAGATCATGGATGACCTGGACTGCTCAGTAGAACAGAAGTTGAAAGGGGCGGTTTCGTTACTACGGGATGAAGCATATCAGTGGTGGATTAATGTGAGAGAGGGTACCCCAGCTGAGAGGGTAACATGGGAGCTGTTCAAACCGACCTTTAAGGCAAAATATGTTGGAGCTAGCTATGTGGATGCACGCAGAAAGGAGTTCCTGAATCTGACTTAGGGAAATAAGACCATTGCTGAATATGAGGCGGAGTTTCTACGATTGAGTCGGTCTGCTAATGGCATCGTTTCCACCAAATACGAGCCCAGTGTTCGTTTTGAGGATGGCCTCAGAGATGAGTTAAGGGTGCTCATAGCTCCGCAGAGAGAGCGAGATTTCGCTGCACTAGTAGAGAAGGCTAAGATAGCCGAGGAGGTGAAGCAAACTGAACGGAAGAATCGTGATAGGGATCGGAATCGGTTCAGGAGGGATGCTGGACCAGTGGGTGCTGCAAATCGAAATGCTAAGAGAGCTAGGATGGAGGAACCGGTTCGAGCAGTTCCGATGAACACAAGTAGACCGCAAGCTTGTGGGGATTGCAGCAGAACGCATCAAGGAGAGTCTTGGAAGCGTTAAGGGCTTGTCTTCGTTAGGGTCTAAACAAAGATAGGATTAAGGATTGTCCTAGGAGGGCCACTCAGGCTCAAGTGGCCGAACAAGGGGCTGTGCGACCGGCTCAACCTGTGAGGGATGGACCGCCGCTGTCAAGAGGTCGTGGACAAGGTCGCGGTGGTAATGGCCGTGGGCGTGGGGCACCTGGCAGGGGTATTGGTAACACGGATGCTCGTCAGCCAGCTTTGGTGTATGCTGCTTGTCGCCGCGAGGAGGGTGACGCACCTGATGTCATAACTGGTACATTTTTCATCTATGGTGTACCTCATACTGCTCTGATTGATGTGGGATCAACCCATTCATATGTGGCATATAACATTTCTGGGGTACTGGGTGTGCATTCCGAGGAGACTGTATGTGGGGTGTCTGTGATAAGTCCTTTAGGTCATTCGGTTAAGGTAGAGAAACTCTTCAAGGAGGTGCCTCTGGAGATTCAAGGCGGGGTTTTCTGTGGGGACTTGATGGAGTTACCGCTTGAAGAATTTGATTTGATACTAGAGATGGATTGGTTGACCAAGCATAAGGCAACATTGGATTGTGCACTAAGAGGATGGTGTTAAGGATCATCAATGATGAAGAGGTAATGATTATTGGAGAACGAAGGATTACTTATCCAATGTAGTATCGGCGTTGAGGGTGAAACCGATGCTAAGGGTGCGAGGCATATCGGCTTTGGTAAGCCAAGTCAAATCGAGGATTTGACCGTGGAGACCATCGAATCGTAGGAAATTCCGGATGTTTTTCCGTAAGAGCTTCTGGATTACCTCCGAATCGGAAGTTGAGTTTGGAATCGATTTGTTGCCTGGAACAGCTCCAGTATCTATTACACCCTATAGGATGGCACCGAAGGAGTTAGTGGAACTGAAGGCTCAAATTCAAGAGTTGTTAGATAGAGGCTTCATTAGGCCTAGTATGTCTCCTTGGGGAGCACCGGTCCTGTTTGTGAAGAAAAAGGCCAGTTGAACAAACTGACGATTAAGAATAAGTATCCACTACCAAGGATTGATGATCTGTTTGATCAACTGAGGGGAGCTTCAGTATTGTCCAAAATCGATCTTCGTTCAAGATACCATCAGCTAAGGGTAAAAGAAGGGGATATTCAAAAGACAGCATTCCGAACTCGATATGGACATTATGAGTTTGTAGTCATGCCGTTTAATGATTTAACGCACTGCAGATTTTTATGGATCGATGAATCGAGTATTCCAACCTTACTTGGATCGGTTCGTAGTCGTCTTTATCGACGATATCGTAGTATACTCAAACGGAGGCGAAACATGATGAGCATCTCAGACAGTCTTTGCAAGTGTTAAGGAAAAGGAGCTCTATGTGAAATTCACAAGTGTGAATTTTGGTTGAGGGAGGCAACCTTCCTAGGGCATGTGGTCTCCGAGGGGATTAAGGTGGATCTCGAAATTGAAGCGATTCGGAATGGAAGCCACCTAGGTCAAGATGTCGAAATTGAGTTTTCGGGATTAGCGTTTACTATGAAGGTTTGTGGAGGGTTTCTCGGTAATGGCGACACCCTTGACAAAACTCATAAGGAAAGGAGTACCATTTGTCTGGACTGAGAAACAACAAAAAGCTTTTGATCGGTTGAAAAAGGTATTGATCGAAGCGCCAGTGTTGATTCAACCAGTGTCTGGGAAGGACTTTACTGTACACAGCGATGCGTCGCATGTGGGGTTAGGTTGCGTACTGATGCAAGAGGGCAAGGTGGTCTCTTATGCATCGCGACAGCTTAAGGCTCATGAGGTGAATTACCCTACGCATGATTTGGAGCTAGCAGCGGTGATTTTTGCGTTAAAAATTTGGAGACATTACTTATATGGGGAGAAGTGCATTATATATACAGATCATAAGAGCCTAAAGTATTTGTTGACTCTGAAGGAGTTGAACCTTAGGCAACGAAGATGGGTGGAGTTGCTTAAAGATTACGATTGCTCGATAGAGTACCACCCAGGAAAGGCTAATGTGGTGGCGGATGCATTGAGTCGAAGGGTAAGTTGAGCCCACGGTTTATTGGGCCTTACCGAATTATTAAGCGGGTTGGACCAGTGGCTTATCAGCTAGAGTTACCACGAATCGCATCGTATCCACGACGTTTTCATGTATCCATGTTTGGCGGTATCGATCCGACCCAACTCATATCATACCGATTCCATGTAAATCGAGGTACGATCAGATTTAACTTTCAAGAGGAACTCGTGCAAATACTTGATCGTGACGTCAAGGTGTTGAGAAGGAAATCAGTTCCACTAGTGAAAGTACTTTGGAGGAACCATGACAAAGAAGAAGCTACTTGGGAGACTGAGGAGGCTATGCGTCAACAATACCCTCAACTTTTCTAATAAGGTAAAATTTCGAGGTCGAAATTTCTTTAAGGAGGGTAGAGTTGTAACGTCCTGATTTTCGGATTTATTCGCGGTTTTCAATATTTTGTGAAGATTTTAAAAAGTTTTGTATTTGGATGTGAAATTAATATTTTGAGTAGGTAAATGGGCTTATAGAAGGCCCATGTGTTGGCCAAAACCTGGTTGAATTTTTGAATTTTGGACTTAGGAGTTAGGGGTTCGCTAGGTGGCCCTTGTATAGAGTTATGGGTAAATTGCATCACAAAAGAGCCTTAGTAGAGTGGCAAGGGTGACGCCACTAGGCTCCTAAAAAGGTGGCGTGTGGAGCATTGGGGAAGGCATGGGATCGATTCCTGTGTTGACAAATAGATGCATTTATTTTTTAAGTGCGGGAGGGTAAGTGTTGGAGTCCAATTGGATTCTCGCTAAAGGAAAGTTTGAATCACCCAAATGCTTGAATTAAGGAGTGATAAGGGAGAGATTTAAGGATTGGGTGAAAGATCGGAAGTTGGCGAATTTAGGGAATTGAAGAGGAAAATTCGGCAGAGGGTTTAGGTTAATATTTCGGCACCTAGGGCTTTGTGAGGTGCCGTTTTCTTCTTTCGAGCACCACAAGGGTTTTCTTTTCTCTCTTTTCCTCTCTAGCCGAAACTTTCACCTATCTTGTTCTTCTTTCTCTACTTCCTTCTCCAAAGCCGTCCATCAAACCTGCTATTCATTAGCACCTTTGCCGAAGTCGCAAAAGCCGAAATCCTGTGATCACTTTGCTTGTGCCGATTTCTTCAAAGCCGTGTCCTTCTATGTTTTTTTGGTTTTATTAAATCTACGATTATCTGTTCTTAATCCTAGATACCTGACGGCAATTCTACTTCAAGGTTATAGCCTCATATCGTCATCTCCTTTACCACCCAAAAGCCGAAAGTACCATTGGTTTAGGGGCTTATAGCCGAAACTTCTTCAACCCTTGGATTCGGGTTTTACCATTATTCTAAGGATAAATCTACACCGAATTTCGTGGAAATCAAGTAGGAGTAAGGGGTAAGTACTTATCATCTCAGATCTGTTCTTATTTTACGATGTTAGGAAAAGCCGAAGTCCCTAAAAATTAGGGAGGCTGTCGATTTGAGCATAAGGCTTTAAGGGTTTGTAACTGATGTTTTCTTTCGGTGATTAGAGTCTTCTTAAGCGTTGGATTAAAAGCGTGAATCATTGGAACAATCCGATTCGGAGCTAGATATCGATTTTGGCAAAAAGGTAAGGGTTCAAAGGCTTTTTAGGAACATGGTTCGACTTTGGTTGAGCAAGTTTTGGGTTTAGTGATTACGGTTTGTAAATAAGAGCAGTACTAATCAATTGTAGGACATCGAAAGGGATCTCGGTAGCAGTCGTCGCGAATCAGGTGTGTACCGAACACCCTTCCTTAGTTCAATTCGGCAAAAGCCAAAATGTCGAAATTCCGGCCTCGATAGGCCAAAACTGGGTCCAATGGGCTTACGGACCAATATGGGTAAAAGATGGGCAAATTAGCCTGTCAATTAGATGGTGGAACCAAATGGCATAAAACTGATGAAAATTACTGAAGTAGCTTGTGTAGTTGCTAAGTTACGAAAATTACCCCTAAAGAGCAAAATTACCGATATACCCCTAGGGTTTAAATTGGCTAATCTGCATGATTGATTAATATTGTATTTTACATGATATGTTTTATTAATATCTGTTGCATGGGATTGGGGTATTGATGGAGGAAGTATTGAAAGTGGTTCATCCACGTACTAGAGGCTTTGCCTCAACTTACTGATATTTGAGCAGCGTTGCTGCCACTGTGGAGTGTAGGGTTGGGTGGGTTGAGATATTCCCCACATGGAGTGTAGGAATGGTGCAGGCGGTCACGGTGGTTGGTGGGTTGAGTAGTCTCCCGCATGGGTTTCCATGCATTACTACTATTCTTACCTATGTTATCAGATCTTGGGCCTATGGGCTACATTGTTATGTTAAAAGGGCTAAGGCCTTGCTATTGTGTTCGAAAAGGGCTTGGTCCTTGTGTAATCGTTATCTGGTAGGGCTTAGGCCCAATGGGCTCGAGCTGATTTGGGCTTTGGATGGGTTTCAGATACATCGAGTTTTCCCAAACTCACCCCTTTTTCCTTCCATCCTTGCGGTGAGCCCTAGTTGGTGGACTTAGAGTGGGCGGGATTCGAGTGGCCACACGTTTTCTGCAAATTCGTTTTCTTCTCGTGAACTAGATTTTCCATATTTTTCGTTTCTGGTTTTGGGTTTTTTTTGTAATAAGGCCGCTAATTATTTTATGGTTTGGGTTGTTTCTTTATTATTTAACTCTATTATGATAAAACTGAACTATGATAATTAACGGAATGGATTAGCTCTAGGACGCGTTTTCAAAAACGTTAAGTGATTTCAAAATAACACGAATACAAGTAAGACTTCCGCTAAGCAAACGTTTTCAACCTTAATCACTTTCTTAAGACGGACATAACCAAACGGTTTTCTCAAAATTATACGAGATGTTAGAGTGTGGCAATGGCGGTGTGCATGTCTAGGATTGGATCCGAAGGGAGCTTGGTACTTAAGCAAAATCCGACGGACTCACCTCCTCTTCTTCTGGTTTCCTACGGTGCATGACTTTGCTCACTTTAACTTACTTTTAAAAGTGTCTTTACAACACCAACTAAGTTTTTCCAAACTAGGTAATACGGAATGTTTTAAACGCTTCGATGTGACGCATCAGATCCGGTCATAACGTCTAGGCCGGGTTTGGGGTGTTACATTAGGGGTTAAGGGTTAGGAGTTTAGGGTTTAAGGGTTATGTTTTATGATTTAGGGGTTAGGGGAAAAGGGCTAGGGGTTTAGGGTTTAGATTAATTAGTGTTTTTAATTATATATTAAATAATTTGTAATATAATTGTAAAATAGATAATATTAATTTTAATATATTAAAATTATGATTATAGTTTAAATTATTTAAGAGATAATAGATAAACTTTATATATATTAAATGGTTTAGGATTTAAAGTTTAATTGAGATTTGTTAAATGATGAAATTTTATACGATCAATTAATGCTTTTATATTTAAAAATATTTAATCTAATCCATTTGATATATTTAAATATTAGATTTAAAAAACATTGATAAATAAATAAAAAAGTAATGATTGATATGGATAGGTAACTATCTATCTTGGATAGGACCAAATTATAAAAAATAAAAATGAAATACAAAATCTAAAACATTCCACATCGAACATCTAGAAAAATAGTTATATTTTAGTTAGGAAGAAATATCTCTAATAAAATGAAGATTAGATTGGAAAAGAATAATATAAAATCATGATTAACGTCTCAATCTTTAATAGAAATTTGATATGTGAGAGATTAATTGCTTAAATTGGATAATTCTAACTTAATAATTAATTACGACCATTTAATCATTTGTTTTCTTATTAAAATATACGATATTAATTTTGAGAGTACTTATTTTTTTTATAAAAATCTAATTTATAAAAAATAGTAATAATAAATGTTTTATAAAATCACTTAACTAATAATTTTTAATAGACAAAATAAATTTTTTATAAAATATTCTTTAAATATTTAGTAGTATCAAAGTCATTAGCGGCGTTTTTATCATAAACGTCGCAAAAGGTAAGCAATAGCGGCGTTTTGCAAAAATCATTTTGTTTTAATAAAAACGACGTTGTTCTATTGGATTTCTTAGTGGCATCTTTGGTGAAAAGCTGCAATATGTCGGGCTTTAGTGGCACTAGTGAAAAAACGCCGCAAAGAGTTATTTTGTTTTAATCAAAATGACGCCGTTTTATTTGATTTTTTACTGGCGTTTTTGTTAAAACGTCGCAATAGGTTGGGCTTTAGTGGCGCTAGGTGGAAAGCATCGTAAAATGTTATTTTGTTTTAATCAAAACGGCGCCTTTTTGTAGGTTTTTTAGTGGCTTTTTTTGTTAAACGCCTTAATATGTAGGGGATTTAGCGGCGCTAGTGGATAAACACCACAAAGGTTGATTTCTTTTAGGCAAAATGTCATTGTTTTGCTCTCCTCCTTTTTTACCCAACCAATAAACCCGATGAACCTTATTCATTTCCCTCTTTTTCCCAATCTAAAATCCCTAAATTTCTCCCAAAATTTGTAGCCCAACCTTTTTTCATCTGCTTTTTTTCCCTAACCTTTTCTCCTTACTCTTTTTCCCCCCCGAAATCCCTAAGTTCCACCTGAAATCAGCAGCCTAACTATTTTCCCCAAATTGGCAGCCTTGAAATCGATTTTGAAGGTTTTTAGCATAAACGCTCAGACCGCATAATTCAAAACTATGTTTGGTGCGATAGGCATCATTTAAACATTCATGGTGGTGCAAGGGTGAGAATGGTGATCAGCACAAACGTGACATTGTCGCTTTTGAAAAACGAAATATTACGACAACAGAGTGCAGCAGTAAACAGGTATTCCTTCATCTATCCAGTTAGGGAGCTTTTTTAACTGTAAATTTATAAGCAACACACTTTCTATCATGGACTAATATTTACCCTTTTTTTCCCCTTAGTATCTTCCTTTAAATTTTAGTTTGGATATTGTTTGTTTATTATGTGCCTCCTATCTGTCATCTAGTAAACCCTTTTTCTTTCCAGATTTCTCTGAAGTGTGAATCTGACCCATGAACTGTGCTTATTTTGACAAAACCAAATTCAGTTTCTCTTCGAATTCTTTGTGCACAAATGGTCAGGTGTGGATATTGAGAATGATAATTACCTTTACATTATAAAATTCTGAGTGCAAGTTTCATGCAAATCGCTTTAAGTCTTTTTTCCTTTGTTGATCTCTGCAAAACTCTTTGAGACATACAAAATAATGCATATTTTAATGTGTTTCACTTGCTTTAAGGCTAATTATCCCAGGGAAAAAATACAAAGAACTTGCTCCTACTTTTTGGTCATAATATAAGTACCTTTTAATGCACTACTTCATTCCTCTTCTCCATGCCTCATCTGTATGATTCATCCATGTCCTATGGTTTATCACTGGGACCTTTCTTTCTTATTTATGTGATGTTGTATGTTGTGATTTAGGAGCCATTGTTGAATGTTGATGTGGTCTTAGAGGGATTTACTACTTTTAAAGCTAAAACAGTTTTAGTTTCTTTGAAATATTTGTTGTAAGTTATAGGATACTTGCTTAAATTTCTATCATCTTTGTTCGAGAAATAAATTTATTCAGACTCTCACTTCCATATCCAGCAAGAACTTATGAACAAACCTCCATAATTAGATATAGCTTTATTGTGAACCATTTTTCTTTAAGGTTGCATGCAGGGCAAATTTAGGATTTTTGTTTTAAGGAGTAAGTGTAAAAATATATATTATACTCAAAATGAAACAAATTATACTATATACTTCTTTAACTAGTAAAAGATAAACAAATTTCAATCTACTTTGTGCGTACATAAAGACCATGATAAAATTACAAAGTTCTTTTAAAAATTCAAGAAGAAATTATGAAGATTTATTGAAAAAAAACAAGATGATGAAGAAAAATTAAAAGAAGTTCCATACACAATTAACATTGAAAATTCTTTGAACAAAGATTTATTAGTATAGAAAGAAATTATTTGACTAATTAAAAAAGGTAAATTCTTAATTTAACTACAATTATTAAGTCTAAAAGTATTAATAAATTACAAAACTTGTCACTTATGCTAAACTTTTGTCCTTTTTTCATTAGCCAATAAAAAGAAACTCTTGTAAGAGGACCAAGTTAAAATTTCATTTGGGTGGGGCATGGGAATTTGAATAATGTATTTTCACCACAAAAGGTAATATAATTAAATTTCTAAAGGTAAAGTGGGGCTATGGCCCCTGTAACAGCCCTGGCTTCTCCCTTAGTTATTTAGTACTTATGCTAGATGGCACTGGCCCTTGACTACCCTGATTGGCTGCAAGGTGGTGTTTAGGTCGACTGATGTTTAAGATAAAGTTTTGAAAATCAGGATATTGTTCTTATTAATTATTCTGAGGGTGTTCAACTTTTTGTAATTTTTTGGCATTTTTAGTTCTCTAGACTTGCATTAACTTCTTTGACTCTATATTGTATATTGTCTTTACAATGTTGTATGTAAATATTCCTTAAAAGGGCAAAATAAATTTTCTTCTATTGTATATTTTTTTAATCTCACTCTAAACTTTTCATCCAAATGGTTGAAAGAAAAGAAAAAGTTAAAAATTTATGTTGAACCACGTGTGAGAGCTGAACTTCTGACAGAATCGTCTAACTTCAATTATGTACAAACATGGAAAGATGGTAAGTACTTAGTCATTTATTCTACTTATCGAAGTAGTTATGGTTATACTAATACCCATTTCACAATGAATTAAATATCTCGGCTTATTATATATTTGGTGCTGCCTGTCTAGAAGCTTTTAAGTGTTGATGTTCAATTCTCTACTGGTTGGTGGTTCTTTTTATTTGCTTTTATATAATTTTTAAAATACATGTTTCTAGGTTCATGTTGTTATACAACCAAGACATCGATTCTCTACTTGTGTTTGCAAACCTCAAATATAGATAAGGAATCAAAGATAGGGAAAATTGGATTCATTCCAGATTATTTCTTAACATAGAATTAGATAAATTTGAGTGAGAAAATAACAATTTAATAATTATATAGAAAAATAAAATTTTAGAACAAATGAATTTTGAGATTAAATATAAGGGACAAAAAATATGAACATACTTATTTATGAAGGTTTTTTCTTTGCTCAAGGCACTTATGTCTTCTCCTTTGCTTCCTTTTGCCAAGAAGTCCTATCCGCTAGTATCTTTGAATCTTTGCAAGCAACCTTTTCTAGGATTAGGTATAAGTTTACATTTGCTAGCTTTTGAGAAACCTACCTTTCAATTTAATGAAGAAACCAAGATTCTCTTTTTTTCCTAATTTAGTGCTTGTTGGTATTTGTAGCTGATGGTTCTATGCTTTCTCTACAGTCAATAGGAAAAACCAACTATACTAGATTGCGGTCCACGAACAATTTGCAGAAGGCACATAATGACTGGCTCCTACCTCTGCGAATGCTTGTGTGAGGCATTGCAACAGCGAATAAGAATGGTATTGATCAATATGTAGTTGACACAGTATGTGCTCTGAATCCGAATTCTGGTGTGAGTTTTAGATATTTTATGTGCAAAAAAGTATTAGAGTGCCTTATGTTTGTATGTTAGTTAAGCAGATTATAGATAGAACCTGCAGTAGGATCAACTTATTAATTGATCAAAAACTACACCCAGTTTTGTAATCATCTACTTGCATATACTTAATAATAATCCCATGTAAACTAATTATTCTATTTTTATTTAATTGTTTTATTTTCAACATCTTATTTTTATTTGAGTTGAAACAAGAAAAACAAGAATTGCAATTTTGACTTAGAAAAGAGAATATTCATTAGCGACTTAATCAATTTAAATAATCAATGTTGATATTTCACATGGGAATGGATTCAAATCTTATATTTTACATGGTTATGATTTAAGTCCTTATTTCATTTAAGTAACTTCATTATAGTATCTTATTTTATTGATATCTTTATATTTAATCTAATTTTTATTATTTATTTTAGTTTCGATTCTAAATTTTTTATTTTTATTTTAATATTTAAGATAATGGAGTTCTAACTTTTGGATTTTAATTGTGTATTAATTTATTATTTTAAATTCTAAATTTAAATTCATTAATTTTTATATTTAGTTTTAAAGTTAAAATTTTAATAGAAAATTTAATTTAATTAATATATTTGTATTCATCCTTAAATGTATATAGAAATAAATATTATTTAATTAAAATATTTTTTAAAGGTCATGTTCTTTAGCGGCGTTTGTGAGAAAAGCACCGCTAAAGGTCTGTTCTATAGTGGCGTTTGTGGCAAAAGCGCCGCTAAAGGTCTATTCTATAGTGGCATTTGTGGGAAAAGCGCCGCTAAAGGTCATGTTCTTTAGAAGCGTTTGTAGGAAAAGCGCCGCTAAAGGTTATGTTCTTTAGTAGTGTTTGTAGGAAAAGCGCCGCTAAAGTTCATGTTCTTTAGCAGTGTTTGTGGTAAAGTGCCGCTAAAAGTCATGTTCTATAGCAGCATTTTTTTTACATAAACGCCGAAAAATGTTAGCGGTGCCGCAAATAGTTTTAGCGGCGCTTATAAGCGCCACTATAGGCCCTAGAAAAAGGCCGCTAAAAACATGTTTTTGCTGTAGTGACCCCAATTCTACTTTCCAATTCTTAAGGGGAGTGTGAAAGTTGGAGTAATTACATACGTAATTACACTTAAATCAAATTTAAAAAAATTATTTTTGTACAAGTTATAAAAATTATATTGTAACCTCCCTAACCTGGTTTAGACGTGCTCGAATCCAATAAATTACATAGGCCACTGGAATGACCTATTTCGATAGGAGTTTATAAAAAAATGAATTTAAAACATTTATTTTTTTAGAAGAAAATTAATCTATTTTCATAAAAACGGTGAGTTATCAAGAAATTGATTTATATTAACTATGTAACGAAGTCTACTTTTCTTTAAAAAGAACTTAGCTAATTTCTTATTTATTCGTTACTCCAAATCTTAAATAAATTTTAGCTACGAAAAAGTGATTTTTAACTAGGTTTTAATAAAACTATATTTCATGTTTAATTAACTAAAAATCATGTCTTAAATTAAGTTAAATAAACTACCACTTGGTTTGTAATTGAACCACACTGTTTGCAAATTAATCTGTCAGTCTTCCTCCGTATATATCATCTCACCCTATGCAATGCAATATGACACACTTTGTAATAGAATAAATCGACACTAGTAGTACTTATGCTTAACATGTATTCAATTCACCACTAGCAATTAACATGCTTTAACATATATTTAAATAAGGTGGTGCCAATATTAATACTAACAGATTATCTATTTAATAATGTCAATAGCACATATTATAAACTTCACATACGATATAGCCATAACAATTTAGTCCTTAAATCACAAATTCCAGAATATCACAATATCAGGGACAAAATTGAGTACATAAAAACTTTGAAGACAATTTCGAGCATATATAGGGACTAAACTTAACATATCATATATATACATAATATTAATAATTCAATTAATCGGATCATGGATTCTACTATTATTTATTTTTCATGGACTTAGTTGAATAAAATTAAACATTAAAAACATTTCAAAAATCAATCATGGACTAAACTAGTCAGAACATAAAATTTTGGGTTAAAATTATAAAATCTAAAAAAAGGGGAAAATTGTAAAAATCTAAAAAGAAGGGGGAAAACTGTAATATTTGAAAAATAAGGGCAACATTATGAAATCTAAAAAATTGGGGAAGAACTGTAAAATATTGAAAATAAGGGAAAACTGTAAAATCTGAAAAGTAGGGGTAAAATTGTAAAAATTAAAAAATAGGGGTGTAACAGCCCGTTTTTAGTCAAATCGAAACAGTGGTTTCGAGACCAAAAAATTGAAGTCAAAATATTTATTTTCTTATTATTTTAATATCTTCAACATGATTGAATGATTATATGAAAGTTTCGTTTAGAAATTTTATTGTTTAAGTGTTCAATTCAACAAAAAAGACTAAATCGCATAAAGTGCAAAAGTACTGTTCTATTAGTTTAAAGTATTAATAGCTATGAAATTAATTAGTCAAGGGATTTATGTTGCAATTCGCCCATTAATAAAATGAGTGGACACTTTTGGACATGTGTTAGGTGAATTTTAGTGTTATATACTTAAGGTTAAATTGGTAATTTATGAAATAACATAGTAAAATAATAAAATAATGCATAAGGCTATCATCTTTCTTAGTTTATTCCACCAAATTATCAAATATTAAAAGCCATGGGAATGAGCTAGGGTTCTGCTACTTTGAAAGCTCAATTTTGAGATCTTTGTAGCTAGGTCTAGCTAGCCTAAGGACTGTTTTGCAAAACTTTTAAAGATTTTGAATGTTTTCATTGATTAATACATGTGTGCTTTGATGTTTAATGATATATTATGAATTTTTGATGGTAGTTATACAAGTTTTATAAAGTGATTTTTAGTAAAAATGTAAAATTAGGGATTAAATTGTGAAATGTGCAAAATTTATTGTTTAAATGTGAAATAAATAAAAAATATGGGCTGCTAGGGGCATAATAGTTATTTGGATACCATGGGTTAGTCTTAAATTGAATAAATTTGTGTTTTTATAAAATAAGGACTAAATTGTAAAAGATGTGAAATACTAGGGACAATTGTGTAAAAATGCCTTAAAGTGAATTTTGGACTAAATTGAATAGAGAGATGATTAAATAAGCTAAATTTGATATTATATAGATCAAGAAAAATGAAATTTGGATCTAGAATGGGGGAAAAACAAAGTACTCGATTGATCAACTCGTCTCATCATTTTTACATCCGAGGAAAGTTCGTATGTGATAAATTCCATTATAAATGTATTTTAAATGTTTTAATATTGCACAAACTGTGATTATGAGTCTACGGATATGTTCGACAATGATTTGACGATGTTTCGGCAATTGATATCCCGGTTGAACCTTAGGAATAGATTTGGATACTGGTGACATGCCACTAGGAGATTAATGTGATTATGTGATCTGGGTGCTGGTCCTTAACGTCCTACCAGTGGCTGAGTATACCGGCATGTGTTACGGATACTTGACAGCTTGTTTGAGCAACACCGTGTAGCTACGTCTTGACTGACAGCTTATGTGAGCTGTGACAGCCTTAAAACGACCCTAGTCGGAATGTGGTTTCGGGAACACAAAACCGAGGCATAAAAATAATTTAATATTTATTTTATTGCCTATAATATGTGTTAACTCATGTGTGACATTTTTGATGTTTTAATTTAGAGTTATAAATGTGAATTTCACTAGAAAGGTCCTAGTAGAAAACTTTGAAAGTATGATGGGGAAATGTGTGATGACTAATTTAAAGCATGCATGCAAAACAATGGACTTGCATGTCAAATTTCCCCCTAATAGCTAGTGGCCGGCCATGACAAGGAAATATGGGCAAGACATGTCATGAAACATGTTTTGTAAGTGCATTATGTAAGGAGAAATAAAATAAGATGCATGGGTAATAAAAAATAAAAAAATTGTGTGTGAAGGCTCTCCCCTCCCCATTGCCGTGAGTAGAGGAAAAGAGAAGAAAAAATTGTTGTTCATCTTTTTTCATTTTCTTTGAGCTGAAATTCTAAGGAAGAAGGAAGGGTTCTTGCTTCATGCTTGGTTTGGAGGGGATTAGGAGGAAGTTTGGCCATACTTGTGTCAAGATTAAGGTATGTTTGAGGTTGTGCCATGGGATTCATGCATGTTTTTAGTTGCTAGCTTGATGTTTTATTAGCCCATGGTTCAAATCTTTGCTATGTCATGGAATGATATTCGCCAAAGTGGATGTGGTGTTAATGCCATTGCATGCTAAATATCAAGCTTGATAATGATACATGTGATGGGGATTGAGGACTCTTAGATTTTCTTTTAGAATTTTGAATGAGATACTAAGTTCTTTGTTTAACCATGACCAAATTGAAACGGTATGGTGTGGTGGTGTATTCGCCATGGTATATCCATAAATACGATTCATGCATGTTGCATGGTAAGTAAGATTTGAGCTTTGGATATGTGTTTATATTTGGATATAAGCAACTTGAGATTCGCCCTTGCATCTACATGAATATATGTTTGCACATGATGTATTGGTATGACATGTATACTATTTCAAGGTGTATATTTGCTTGTGATGATGTTTGGTTATGAAGGAAATGATAGATGTGTATTGAGTTACAATATGGAATCGTTAGTTAGTAAAATGTATGCTATTTTTTTTGTGTGGTATTAAGTGTATAATTGGCCTCAACATGGACATGCATATTCGGCCACATGAGGGGAAATGGTGTGCATGCATTCGGTTAGAGGCAAGCATATTGATGCCTATTCTTGGCTTAGAAAATCCGGCTAAGGAGAGTACTAACTAATGTGTTGAGTTGATTCATGATTTCGTACATATGTGACTTTAATGTCTAATGAAAATATGTGGGCTAAGTACCTTGAATTCCTCTTTCGATGCTCAAATGATAAAACCAATTTATTTGTTAAATTAAGCTCAAGAGCAAAGGGGAGCTAAATCCGATAAGGGGAAGGAAAAAGTCGTCGAATAGCCGTCGAAATCGTTCGACCACGTCCGAGGTAAGTTCTCGAGTAATGGAACTTAGATTATGATTTGATTAGATCATGCTCTTTGTGTGTGGCTATTGAGCCGAAATTGCAAATGTGATAAGTGACTTGTGTTTGAATTTTGCTAATGAGAATGAAATATGAATGTGTCATGATTTATTGATAATTGTGCTTGGCTATTTGAATGATGTCCGGGCTAAGTCCCGAAGGCTTTGTGTTAAGTGACCATATCCGGACTAAGATCCGAAGGCGTTCGTGCGAGTTACTAAATCCGGGTTAAGCCCGAAGGCATTTGTGCGAGTTAATAAATCCGGGTTAAGCCCGAAGGCATTTGTGCGAGTTACTAAACCCGGGTTAAGTCCCAAAGGCATTCGTGCGAGTTACTATAACCGGGGTTTGTCCCGAAGGCATTTGAGCTAGTCGTTATATCCGGTTAAATTCCAAAGGTACGTGATTCGAGAACGAGCGTTCTTGCTGTAAAAATTTCAGTTAATACGCTTGAAAAATTCCAGCAATGAGGTATGTTCGTATGTGCTTGAAATTAGTTGATTCCCTTCGAATGATATTCGCTCAGTCGAGTAATGAGCTTCCGGTATTTGGCTAAGATGATCCCTTATGTATGAATATAGGGGTTGGAATGTGAAATAAGTATGACATTGAGAATTTGTGCATACGAAATTATCCGTTAGCTATATGATTGCTATGCTTTTGTTGTCTGGAATCCTTGCTCAAACTTACTAAGCATAAATTGCTTACTCCGTTTCTCTGTTTCTCTGCTTTTATAGATTTTGCTCGTTAGCTATCGGATTCGGGATCATCAAGTCGAAGTCATCCACACTATCAAAGCCCTTTTGGTATTCTTTTAGTTGAACTCCGGATATGGCATGTATAGGACTACCCTTTGCTGTTTTTCAAATACGTTTTGTGATGTATGTGTGTACAGCCATGCGAAAATGGCTCGTAAAAGTGGGGTATGGCATTAGACTATTTGTGTTTATGTATATATGTATGGTTTCATGATGTGAGCATGGACTGGAATGGAAGTGTTAGGCAAATGGTCAGCCATTGGAATGGCTAAATATGAGTATATGTGGACCTATGTATGACAAAACTCTAGTTGGTCCATGGAAACCACGAAATAGGTAAAGTTTACCTTGAAAACAGATACGGACAGCAGCAGTGGTGAGCATTTGAAAAATCACTAAAATTTGTTGGAATGGAATTAAATAGTGAATAAATTATGTAAATGAACCTTGATGAATCTACTTTCATATGGAAGAAACGAAACAGTCATATGAGTTATATGTTAAGAGATATTAAAGTTCTCGTGAAACAGGGCCAGAACGGTTTCTGGATCCCCTGTTCCGACTTTGGAAATTCATTATAAATTAACCAGAGATAATTAGGAGTCATGCAATATATGTATAGATTCCTCTCTGAGTCTAGTTTCTATAGAAAAAACAGCATCAGTATTGAAGCCCTGTACAGGGAGATATCCAATTCGTAATGCGTGAAGGTCAGTGTAGTCGAACCCTGGATTAGGGGAGACTTTAACTAATAAACTGTACTAATTGGCTCGACCAAAAATTCTAGAAAAAAATCTGTAGATGGAAATATGAGTCTAGTTTCAGGGAAAAATTACGAAACTGATTTTCGAGTTTTGAAACTCAAGATATGATTTTTAAGGCGACAGTGACGCAGTAACCAGCTTGTCTGGAAAATTTTAAATGGACAGTGAAAATGATTAAGTTAAGTTTGTGTGCACCTTGTGTTCGACTCCGGTAACGGACTCGGGTACGGGGTGTTACATGAGCAGGCCCGTTGGTAGCTCTAGTGTGAGAAGTATATCTGATATGAGATTGAGTTCGCTTCGGGCCATGATATTGGCATTTAGTGTGCGAGATTTCCGAGCATCTGATAGTTTTCTGAATAGTTCAAAGGGTAAATGGAAGACGTAATTGTGTATGAGATTGATATGAGATGGTACAGGTATGTACATGAACTGTATAAGCTTAAATCGAAGAAGTAGTGAAGTTCATATATAAGATTATGATTGAAAATGTGAAAGGTTTGTTAGTTAAATGAATTACATGTTGATATGTTTAAATTGAGGATTTGTATATTTATGTTAAGATTGAGTTTATTTCATACGAGCTTACTAAGCTATAAAGCTTACTTTGTTTATTTTTCCATGTTTTATAGTGACTTCAAAGTTAGCTCAGATTCAGGGATCTTTAGAGACTTCATCACACTATCAATCTATTAAATGGGTACTTTTGAATCTATGTTTTGAGTATATGGAATGTATAGGGACTTTGGTCATTTTAGTAATGTGTTGTGCCATTTGAAAGGGCTTGTAAATGTTTATATTTTGGTTTGTATATATAACGATGAGTGTTGGCTTATTTTGGGTTAATTTGGTATGTTTGAATCATGTATTTCTATAAGTGTATGTGGTTTGTGTGATGTTTTGAAAGTTGGACATGTTATGCCTATGGATAGTTAGTATTATAGATATCTAATAGTTAAGTTTTGAATGGTTGAAATGCTTGAAAGTTTAGATCAAATGAAGCATATTTTTAAATGGTCATTTTGATGATTTGAGAATATAAAGATTGGTATGTATTAGATGGCAAATTGGAATATTGTGTGTCTTGTATATTATTGGTATTGAAATGGTATAAATGATACTTGGTTGAGGTTGATTAATGCTTATTTATGCCTTGTGTTAGTGCCTTTGAATTGTGGTGTAGGTACATGTAAGTTTGGGTGGAAAAATGACTTGGTAAATAGCCTATTTTTGTCCACACGGGCAGAGACATGGGCGTGTGTCTCAGCCATGTGTGATACATAGCCATGTGCACGGCCATGTACTCCTTGGTGTTGAAATTAAAATCAAGTCAGTATGGTCCACACAGCCTCACACACCGGCGTGTGACTTGGCCATGTGGCATAAGTCAGTATACCCTACATGTTTGGCACGGCCTAGCACACGGGTGTGTATGGCCATTTTTAGGGTACACGGGCTAGCCACATGGGTGTGGGTGTTGGCCGTGTGACCCAAGTCAGAGAGTTACACGTGGTCAGACATGGGCTGGGACACCGCCATGTGCTTCCATTTCGAATGCCCGCATAGCCTGTGACATGGGCGTGTTTGTTGGCTGTGTGAGAGACACGGCTGGGCCACAAGGGCGTGTGTCCCCTATTTTGAGAAAATTTTTCTAAGTGTTCTATGAGATTCCAAAGTTATTGGTTAGTCCCGAACCACTCCCAATGCATGTTTTGGGCCTCGTAGGCTCGTATTAGGGACAAAATGTCTGGTTGTGAATGGAATGTACATGATTTGATTTACTGTATGTGAAATGTATGTTTGATTGTGGTATAAGTCTGGTAATGCTCTGTAACCCTGTTTCGGTGTTAAATATGGGTGAGGGGTGTTACATTTATTAGTATCAGAGCTACGGTTTAGTCGATTCTTCGATTAACATAGCGTGTGTGAGAGTCTAGCTATACATGCCATATATAAATTATGATAGTGTGATGACTCCTGACAATTTTAAAATGTGTTTTTGTATAGTAAATGGATTCCGATCTATTTGTAGCTGACGATGTAGAGCATAATGCGCAAGCTCCCACTCAAGGGACAGCACCATCTGATTCAAGACCTATATCGAGTAGTCACGGGAGAGAGGCTAAAGAAGCCTTTTTCCAAATGATGAACGAGTGGTTCACACAATATGTCCGGAAAAATCCAGCCCCTCAACAACCTCCACCCCTACCTAATCCCTAACTTGTTCCTATAGCTCCTCAAGTTATAGAACTTCAATGACTGAATAAGCCTCTAGTTGATAAGATTCGAAAACACGAGGCTGAAGAGTTTAGAGCTACCTTAGATAATGATCCTTAACGAGTAGAATTTTGGCTGAAAATACTATTTGGGTATTTGATGAGTTGTCGTGTACACCAACTGAATGTCTAAAATGTGTTATATCATTATTGAGGGACGTTGCGTATCAATGGTGAAACACATTAGTATCTGCGGTACCGAGAGAAAGGGTTACCTAGGAATTATTTTAGACTGAGTTCTGAAAGAAATATATAAGCCAGCGGTTTCTCGATCAAAAGCACAAGGAGTTTCTAGAATTGAAACATGACTAAATGACTGTGACTAAGTATGAAAGAGAATTTGTACGGTTGAGTAAGTATGCTCGGGAGTATGTTTCCACAGAAGAAATCATGTGTAAGCGGTTTGTTGATGGGTTGAATGAGGACATTAAACTTCTAGTCGGAATTCTAGAATTAAAAGAATTTGTTGTTTTGGTTGATAGAGCTTGCAAAGCCGAGGAGCTTAGCAAAGAAAAGAGAAAAGAAGATTCAGATGCTAGAGACTCGAGAAAAAGGTCGATGAACAAGCCGTATCAATCTTCGTCAAAGAAATGCAGAGATTCATTCACTCGTTCAAATGTTTCAATCAGGCATTCAAGCAGAGATCGTAGAAAACATTACTCAAGTCCTAAAGCTCAAGCTACATCGGTATCAAGTGTTGGAAGTGTAAGAAATTATAGACCTGAATGTCAGCAATGTGGAATATGACATCCTGGTGAATGTAGAATGAATAATAGGGCTTGTTTCAAATATGGTTCACAAGATCATTTCATATGTGATTGCCCAAAGTTAGTTAAGAAAGATAATGTACAAAATGCAAGATCGGGTAACATAGCCACTAGAGGGAGGCCACCAAGAAATACGAGAAATGCGAGTGCTAATCATGGTACTATAAGAGATTCTACAATAAGATCCTGTAACACCTTTAATCAGTATCCGTCGTCAAAACAGGGTTTTCGAGCATTACCAAAACTTTTAGAAACATTTACAGATAAATCATGCAAGTTACCATTCAAATTTCAAAATCATTCATAACGTCCCTTAAATGGACCCTCGAGGTCCAATACGAGCATTAGAATCGAGTCGGGACTTAATCAGAACATCTCAGAATTTTTTATGACATTTGAAAAATTTTCCAAGGTGTAGGGCTCACACGCCCGTATGGCCCATGGAACACCCCATGTGACCCTAGGACACGCCCCTGTTGGAGGCCGTGTTTGACCCCGTGTAACTCTCTGACTTGTGCACACGACCGTGCCACACGCCCGTGTGTTAGGCCGTGTGGTTAATTAATTCATTTCAAATTTAGGTGCAGGTTTCACACAGCCAAGACACATGCTTGTGTTATAGGTTGTGTAGCACACACGGCTGAGACACACAGCCTATGTGCTCAATTTTGAGCATTCTGTTTCTCAAAAATTAAGGTGCAGGGGACACACAGCCTAACTACACGCCCATGTACCCGACCATGTGTCATACACAGTCTGGATACACGCCCGTGTGCCTTCTCGTGTGGACAAAATAAAGCCATTCCTAGCTTCATTTCTCACCCAAAATCACAGCCATGACCTGCACTTGAATCACGCATCCAAATACCGACCATTTCAAGCATTCAAATCAAGAAAATTCCATCATTCATCATGGCATATCATTTCATGCATACATGCTTACAATCTTACCTTAGTTCAATCTATGTATTAAACATGATTTGATCAACTACTTAACATATATGTAGCTACAATAGTTTGACATTACAAGTATATTTATGCAAACCATTACTAGCCATTCCAATGGCTAGATTACAATCATCATTTATAGTTACATGCCAATATGGCCAATATATCCTATACATGCCATTACAACCATAATTGATTTACCATATTGTACCGACATGGGCCGATGGATAGTGTGAGTAACATCCGCCGAGCTTCCTATCCAACGAGCTTCTGATTTACTCAAAAATAGGGAAATAAAACTAAGTAAGCATGCTTAGTAAGTTCGTATAACGTGGTACTTAACTTACCATTCATTCTATTTTGAGGTATTTATGTAAGGCATAATCAATCAGTTTGATCTCAAGCCCTATACACATTCTCATTGCCCTTGTTAGTCATGTATTCCATATTAACATCAAAACATATATGAGCTCAACAATAATCAAGTTTCCAAGCACATATGCTTTCCACAACATTTATTCATTCAACATGCATAATTCATCTCATTATTTCAAGTATAATTTCATAATAGTTCATTTCGAGTTCAGATCATTTCATATCAGAACTTTACTCATATTACTCAAAACACCAAGGTCACAATTAGTACACTCAACGTGTACAAGTTTATAATCAAGAATGAACATATATTTATCAAATAAAGTCCATGTACAAATATCATCATCTCATGTTTTCATATGTCAATAGTCACATAGCATTATTTTCATGGATTTCATACAACTACGTGTAATAACTCATTTCTTATTCCTGTCCTTTCATGTCAAGATTTTTACCCGTTGAATTTGTTCGGAACATCGATGGATACACATATAGCACACCCAAGGTGTACAAATCAGAATCCATCAATTCATGTTTAGTGATACCTATAAGGTACTATTTTAGAGAATACACTCTCGATCCACGCATATATACAACAAGATTACCAGTCCAGGCTAAATCCTTTGTATGACATATGCTCAAGGAGCTTGATCTGGATTACCCATCCGAGCTAAACCCAATCCATAACATATGCTCGAGAGGACTTACATCAGGATTACCCGTCTGGGCTAAATCCTTTCATAAATGAAGTCAGTAGGATTACTCGTCTGAGCCAAATCTCGTCAGCAACAAATGCAGGACCTCATTCATTTCTGGAAATCACATATCCATCAAATTTTCCATTTATTCAAATGGAATTTAGCATCTTTCAAGGATTATCAAGCATGTGGTCAATCTCATTTATTTATGCATTTATGCAATTCAAATGTTCACATTCATCTCAAGTATAAAATTTACATTTTTATAATTTATCATTTGTCAGGCATTATAATTGATCAGGCACTTTCATTTATCAGCTTTAACAAGCATGTGATCATTTCACATATTTATGCCATTTATACAATTCAAAAAAACAACATTTAATTCAAGCATAAAAATATATACAATTTAGTTACACGAACTTCCCTCGACAATTGTTCGTGTACGGAAAATCTACTAATCCGACTTTTTTTCTCTTTTCCTCGTTCTAGCTCCGGATTTGGTCTATCTAGATCTATACAAGTAAATTTGACATCAATTTATCATATTTTATATTCAAGTGGACTCAATTTTTATCCTAGGAAAATTATCATTTTGCCCCTAGCTTTTCCATAAATTCCCATTTCGTCTCTAGGCTCGAAAAATGATATTTATGCAATTTACTCCCTATTCCAAGCCTAACCAAAATTTATATACTACATTTACAACACATACATTTCACAAAGTTTAGAATTTTCCTTGGGTTTTATCACTTTTTTCATTTTAGTCCCTAAATCAAGTTTCCATAAAAAATTACTTTTTTAAAGTTGTTTATCTATCAACAACATTTCATTTTCAACCATAAATTTCATATTTCCAGCATATTCATCCATGAACCAAATTAAATACTTTGATAAATTTTGAAATTAATCCCCCAAGTAGATAGATTAGAAAAATGACTAAAAATGGGGCTTGATTACTTACCCAAATAAGCTTGATAAGTCTTCTTCCTCTCTCCTAGGGTTTCCATAGAAATATTTAGGGAAGATGATATGAAATAGAAAAATTTGGGGAATATGATATGAAATTGTTTTCTTTTTAATTTAATTAAATTGTCATTTAATAACTTTTCATCTTTCCAATTTAGTCCTTAGCCTTTTTTTTTTCCATGGATGAGTCATACCAAAATATCTACATACTTTCTTTAATGTTCTAATTACCATATAAGGACCTTAAGTTTTGAATTCCATAGCTATTTGATCCTTCTAGCTACTAGAATCCAACTTTTGCATTTTATGCGATTTGGTCCTTCTCATAATTAAACACATAATCGGTAAAATTTTCTTATCAAAATTTTCACATGACATTTCTAATATAATACGGATCATATAATAAAATAAAAATAAATTTTGTTTTTGGCTCAGATTTGTGGTCTCAAAACCACTATTTCGATTTCACCAAAATTGGGCTGTTACAGATCCAAGGCTAGAGCACCTCCTAAAGCTTATGTTATTCGTGCTCACGAAGTGGCATCGTCACTCGATGTTATCACTAGAACACTTTCTCTTTACGACACTAATTTGATTTGCATTGATTGATCCTGGATCAACTCATTCGTATATCTGTATGAATTTAGTGTTTAGTAAGAATTTGCCTGTTGAGTCTACTGAGTTTGTGATTAAAATATCGAACCCCTTAGGCAAGTATGTTCTAGTCGATAAAGTTTGCAAGAACTTCCTTTTAATGACTCAGGGTTACTATTTTTCGGTTGACTTGATGCTGCTACCTTTTGATGAGTTCGATATAATTTTGGGAATGGATTGGTTGACGTTGCATGATGCTGCCGTGAATTGTAGACGAAAGACTATTGGATTGAAATGTTAGAATAATGAAATTATTCAAATTGAATCTACTAAATCGAATGAATTGCCTATTGTGATTTCGTCTATGTCAGCTCAGAGATGTGTGAGAAAAGGGTGCGAAGCTTATCTTGCTTATGTTTTAGATACAAAAGTGTTTGAATCAAAGATTGAATCAGTGCCTGTGGTCTATGAATATCCAGATGTATTTCAAAAAGAATTATTGGGGTTGCCACCGATCAGTGAGGTTGAATTTGCTATTGAGTTAGTATTGGGAACTTCACCAATATCTATAACTCTGTATAGAATGGCTCCAACAGAATTGAAAAATTTGAATCTCAGTTGCAAGATTTAACGGATAGAGGTTTTGAACGACCTAGTTTTTCACCCTGTGGTGCACCAGTATTGTTTGTAAAGAAGAAAGATGGGTCGATAAGAATGTGTATTAACTATTGATAGCTCAACAAGGTTACAATAAAGAATAAGTATCCATTGCCTAGAATAGATGATTTGTTTAATCAGTTAAAAGGGGCAACAATGTTTTTGAATATTGATTTGTGGTCTGGTTATTATCAGTTGCGAGTTAAAGATTCAGATGTGCTGAAAACAACTTTCAGAATGAATTCCTTATTATTCCTTTTGGTTTAACTAATGCTCTTGCAGTCTTTATGGATTTAATTAATTAGATTTTTAGATCGTATTTAGACAGATTTGTTGTTGTGTTAATTGACGACATTTTGATCTATTCACGAGATGAGTCTGAGCATGCCGAGCATTTGAGAATAGTATTACAAGCCTTGAGAGATAAGCAATTTTGTGCTAAATTCAGTAAATATGAGTTTTGGCTTAGAGAAGTCAGATTTTTAGGACACATTATTTCAGTAGAAGGTATAAGAGTTGATCCGAGCAAGATTTCAGCAGTTGTTGACTGGAAACCACCTAGAAATGTATCCAAAGTTACAAGTTTTCTGGGGTTAGCTAGTTATTATCGATGTTTTGTTAAAGGGTTTTCGATGATTGCTACTCCTATGACTAGATTGCTACAAAAAGATGTGAAATTTGAGTGGTCCAAGAAATGTCAACAGAGTTTCAATCAGTTGAAAGCATTGTTAACTGAGGTACCAGTGTTGGTTCAACCTGAGTCGGGTAAAGAGTTTGTGATTTATAGCGATGCGTCACTGAATGGTTTGGGTTTTGTTTCGATGCAAGAGGGTAAAGTTATAGCTTACACCTCCAGACAGTTGAAACCTCATGAAAACAACTATCGGACACACAATTTATGGTTGGCCGCTATTATTTTCACATTGAAAATTTGGCGACACCATTTGTACGGTGAAAAATACCACATCTTTACTAATCATAAGAGTTTGAAATATATACTGACTCAGAAAGATTTGAATTTGCAACAATAAAGATGGCTCGAGCTATTGAAAGATTATGAGTTAGTAATTGATTATCATTCGAGGAAAGCAAATGTCGTTGTAGATGCTTTGAGTAGAAAATCATTATTTCCTTTGAGAGTGTTGAATACACAGTTATCGTTGTCTGATGATGGTTCGTTACTAGTCGAATCAAAAGCTAAACCAGTTTTCTTCAACAAATTTATGAAGCTCAAAAGTGTGATACTGAATTACAAGCTAAAAGAATGCAATGTGAGTCTACTAC
Source organism: Gossypium arboreum (assembly GCF_025698485.1). Classification (NCBI taxonomy): domain Eukaryota; kingdom Viridiplantae; phylum Streptophyta; class Magnoliopsida; order Malvales; family Malvaceae; genus Gossypium; species Gossypium arboreum. The sequence continues at coordinate 17,347,120 of NC_069082.1, forward strand.
TGATTCTGACTATCAAATCAGATTCAGTGATTGTTTAACATTTCGAGGTAGAATATGTGTACCAAAGAATTCTGAGCTCATTCAGAAAAATTTTCAAGAAGCACATGATAGTTGTTTATCTGTTCACCATGGGAGTACCAAAATGTACAATGACTTGAAACAACTATATTGGTGGTCAGGCATAAAATAAGACATTTCAAAATTTGTATCGAGATGTTTAGTGTGTCAACAAGTTAAAGCTGAACATCAAGTACCTTTAGGATTGTTACAACCAGTGATGATACTAGAGTGGAAAGGGGATAGAGTTACGATGGATTTTGTATCGGGTTTGCCTATTTTTGAAAAGGAAAGATGCTATCTGGGTTGTCATAGATCAACTAACGAAGTCTGCGCATTTCCTTCTGGTACGTACTGACTATTCACTTGATAAATTGGTCGAATTGTACATATTTGAGATTGTTAGATTGCACAGGTGCTAATTTTAATTGTTTTGGATAGAGATCTGAGATTTGCATTGCGATTTTGGAAGAAATTGCAAGAAGCTCTGGGTACGAAATTGAATTTTAGTACAACATTTCATTCGCAAACTGACGGTCAGTCTAAGTGAGTAATACAGATTCTCAAAGATATGCTTCATTTTTGTGTGTTAGAATTCAAAAGCAACTGGGAGAGATTTTTTTCGTTGGTTGAATTTGATATAACAACAACTTTCAATCGAGTATAAAGATGGAACTGTATGAAGCTTTATATGGTCGCAAGTGTCGAACTCCATTGTAATGGATTCAGTTGAGCGAGAAAAAGATTCACAGGGTTGATTTAATTCAAGAGACTGAAGAAAAAGTGAAAGTAATTTGAGACAGTCTGAAAGCAGCTTCAGATTGACAAAAATCGTACACAGATTTAAAATGGAAAGTTATTGAATTTCAAATTGGTTATAAAGTATTTCTGAAAGTGTCTCCGTGGAAGAATATCCTTCAGTTTAGTCGTAAAGGTAAACTGAGTCCACGATTGATAAACCGTAATTTATACATATTTTTACCCCATGCTTAATGCATTTTATGGATGATTTCCCGTTAGAATTGGTGAATTCGATGCTCTTAATGCTTTAATTTCATGTTTTATACTTAGAAGAGCATAGGAGAGCGAAAGGAACGAGAAATAGGCCAAAAAAGGAGAAAATGGGCCAAAGTACGAAATAAACACGGCTTGGATCTCCTCACACGGGCAGACCACACGGCCGTGTCAATTTGGTAGGCTCGAGCATAGCCTGAAGTAATTGCACACGGGCGTGTCCCTACCGAGCCCAAGTTGAGTCCAATTTGGAAAAGACTAATTTTGAGGGCTCTTAGGCATTCCAAAGCCTATAAATACACCCTAAAGGAGGTAGAAAAGGGGACACACAGGGAGGAAGGAAAGAATTACTCGAAGGAAGCCAGTTGATCCTTCTCAAAAGCCAGATTCATCATCAAGACTGAAGATCTCCCCTCAATTTCCCTTCAGGAGTTTTGGTTTTCTATATGTTTTGTATTCTTTATTATTCTGAGATGTTTTCTTATTTAATTATGAACAAAAACCCCTAAATACCTAAGGAGAATGAAACCTAAGACGAATCTTGTTATTATTTTCTGAATTGTATGATAAATATTTAGCTTGTTCTTAATCATGTGTTCTTAATTCTTGTTTTGATATCCCAGGATACTGATTCAAGAGAAGCTCTTATTCAGAGGAGGAATAGACCCCATCTAAGAGTACATTTGTCATAATTAAGCGGAGTTGATTGCGCGCCTACAGATAGGGTGACAAGATTTTGCCGGATTAGGGTGAAACCTAATAAGGGGATCTATAGATTGAGTTAATGCAACCCTAAGGTGTTAATTAGAGAAAGGTCTCAATTATTCAATCTAGGGATTAGACGTTATTAGTCTTGAATAGGGATAATAACATGATTTTGGGATCTCTACGGAACAAGTTGAATGAATAAATCATTCGATTCGGAGCCAGAATAACAAGTAAAGTCTAGGTGGATTTTTCCTTAGGTATTGTCTTAATTCAATCGATTTTCCCAAAAGTAATTCCCCAATTCTATTCTCTGTGAGTTCTTATATTAGATAATTAGTTAGTTAAAACAAAACCTCTTTATACTTTGGCTAGATAATAAAAAGACAGTCATTACTAGTACTTTTAGTTCCTTTGGGTTCGACAATCCGGTCTTGCTAAAACTATACTATTGTTTGATAGGTACACTAGCCTACATCACGATAATAGTTAGTTTCAAGAACAATTAATTATAAATATTTAAAACCCATGACGAAATCACGCGATCAAGTTTTTGGCGCCGTTGCAGCGGAACTAAGATATTAGGAACGCTCAATTTTTATTACTTTAGCCATTTATTTTTCTTGCAATTTAATTTAATTTAATTTATTATTATTATTATTATTTATTAATTTACCTTTTTCTTTCTCTTGGCAGGTTTTTATAGTTTATGACTAGAAGAAACCCGTCAGGACCACTACTTTTTGACGAAAAAATCGATCGCACAGTTCGCAGACATCAAAGAGAAATAAGGTGAAGCTTAAGATACACAGAGAACGAGCAAGAGGACGATACTCAACCCCCAACCGAAGAGATGGCTAGAAACCAAGACAATCATCTACCTCCTGCAATTGTGGTTAATCAAAATCCTACTCCACACACTATGTATGATTATACTAAACCTTCTTTAACAAGAACTGAATCGAGCATAGTTAGACCTGCTATAGTTGCAAATACTTTTGAACTAAAACCTAACACTATTCAAATGATACATCAATTTGTTTAGTTTGATGGTTTGCAGGATAAGGATCCCAACGCTCACTTAGCAAACTTCTTAGAACTATGCGATACATTTAAAATTAAGGGTGTTTTTGATGATGCCATTCGTCTTCGGTTATTCCCTTTTTCATTGAGAAACAAAGCGAAACAGTGGTTGAACTCATTACCACGAGGGTCAATCACTACTTGGGAACAAATGACCAAAAAATTTCTATTAAAATATTTTTCACCAGCTAAAATGGCTAAATTACGTAATGATATCTCTTCGTTTGTGTAGATAGACTTAGAAACTCTTTACGATGCATAGGAGAGATACAAAGACTTACTGAGAAGGTGCCCTCACCATGGGTTACTACTTTGGCTATAGGTTCAAACATTCCATAATGGCCTGAATCCTTCGACTCGACAAATGGATGACGCAGCTACTGGTGGAACCATCAATAATAAAACACCTGAAGATAACTATGAGTTTATAGAGGAGATGTCACTGAATAACTATCAGTGGCAAGTCATGAGGACTAAGCCAACTAAAATAGCAGGCATTTATAACGTATCTATAGTAGAACTCAACGAGGAGTGCTCAGCCATACTCCAAAACAAACTGCCAACCAAACTGAAAGATCCAGGAAGTTTTACTATTCCTTTCTTAATTGGTAGTCTGAATGTTGAGAAAGCACTAGCTTATTTAGGCGCTAGCATTAATCTGATGCCATATAAAATGTTCAAGCAACTTGGTCTTGGGGAACCTAAACCCACTAGGAAGAGTATTCAATTATTTGATAGATCTATTAAATATCCTAGGGATATTATAGAAGACGTACTTGTGAAAGTAGATAAATTCATATTTCCTATTGACTTTGTTGTGCTTGACATAGACGAAGATGTGGAAGTACCTTTAATTTTAGGGCACCTATTTTTAGCCACTGCTAGGGCTGTAATCGATGTGGGTGACGGTAAATTGGTACTTAGAGTAGGTGATGAGGAGATTATCTTTAAAATTTATGATGCTATGAGGTTTTCTAAGGAACACGATGATTCATGTTATTTTATTGACTCAAATGATCATACTACTCAAGACTCTTTTCAGGAAATTATACAGGAGGACACGATGGAACTGTATCTAGCTCAAGAAGAGGAGACAGATGACAAACCTAATGAGCATTCTTCAAGACAAGAAGAATATGAGGGCATTAAGATAAATGATGAATTGAAGCAAAAACCCTCTATTGAAGAGCCTCCCAAACTGGAACTTAAACAATTACCAAACCACTTTGAGTACGCATTCCCTGGAAATAATTCTACATTACCAGTTATTATTGCTTCTAACTTGAAACCCAAGGAGAAAGAGGAATTGATCCAAGTATTAAAAGAACATAAAAAGGCCATAGCTTGGAAAATTTCTGACATTAAAGGAATCAACCCTTCTTTTTGCACCCACAAAATTTTAATGGAAGATGAATACAAACCGTGTGTGCAAGCTCAAAGACAACTGAACCTCAACATGAAAGAAGTTGTAAAATTCGAGGTAATTAAACTTCTAGATGCTGGGATTATTTATCCTATTTCTGACATTTCTTGGGTAAGTCCAATGCAGGTTGTCCCTAAGAAAGGTGGCATGACAGTTGTGACCAACGAGAAGAATGAATTAATCTCATCAAGGACAGTCACAGGATGGGGAGTTTGCATTGATTACAGGAAACTGAATGATGCCACAAGAAAAGATCATTTCCCCTTGCCATTCATTGATCAAATGTTAGAAAGATTATCCAGGCACATGTACTACTGCTTCTTAGACGGACTCTCTGGCTACTTCCAAATCCCAATAGCTCTTGAAGAACAAGAAAAGACGACATTCACATGCCCATATGGTACGCTTGCTTATCGTAGAATGCCTTTTGGATTATGTAATGCTCCTGCCACTTTTCAGCGCTGTATGATGGCTATCTTTGGCGAACTCCTGGAAGATATCATAGAAGTATTTATGGATGATTTCTCGATATTCGGTAACTTGTTCCATCTCTGCCTTAAAAATTTAAAACGAGTTTTAATAAGATGTGAGGAAACGAACCTTTTGCTTAACTGGGAGAAATGTCACTTTATGGTTCAAGAAGGTATTGTATTAGGGCATAAAATTTCTAGTAAAGGGATTGAAGTAGACAAATCTAAAATAGAAACAATCGAAAAATTACCCCCTCCTAGTTCCGTTAAGGCTATTAGAAGCTTTTTAGGACATGTTGGTTTTTATAGAAGATTTATTAAGGATTTTTCTAAAATAGCTAAGCCTTTGACTAAACTGCTAGAAAAAGATATACTTTTTAATTTCAATCAGGAATGTTTAGAAGCATTTAATACTTTAAAGGATAAATTAATTAATGCTCCAATCATAGTTGCACCTGATTGGAACTTACCATTCGAATTAATGTGTGATGCGAGTGATTTTACAGTAGGTGCAGTATTGGGACAGCGATGAGACAAGCATTTCTAACCTATCTATTATGCTAGCAAAGCTTTGACAGCTGCAGAAGAGAATTATACTACTACAGAAAAAGAATTGCTAGCTATGGTTTTTGCATTTGATAAATTTTGATCATATCTCATATTGTCTAAAGTTGTTGTTTACACTGACCATTTCGCCCTTCATTACCTTTTAACTAAAACTGATGCAAAACCTCGACTCATTCGATGGATTCTCCTATTGCAGGAATTTGACTTGGAAATTCAGGATAAGAAAGGATCTAAAAATCTCGCGGCTGATCATTTGTCTAGGCTTGAGAACTCCAATACCAAAGAACTAGATGAAGTTGAAATAAATGATTCATTTCCTGAGGAACAATTTTTCACTATATCTGACTCCGAGGTACCGTGGTTTGTAGACATCGCGAATTTTTTAGCCGCTAACATTATCCCAAAAGGGTTAGCACACCAACAAAAGAAGCGATTCTTTAAGGATGTGAAAAACTACTTTTGGGACGACCCCTTTCTTTTCCGCAAATGTGCAGATCAAGTCATTAGAAAATGCATTACAAGATCAGAAACATAAAAAATATTGGAACATTGTCACTCAGGGCCAACTGGAGGACACTATAGTGGAACTAAGGCCGCATATAAAATACTTGAATCAGGTTTTTATTGGCCCTCGTTATTCAAAGACGCTAACAGGTACGTTACTTCATGTGAAAAATGCCAATGAACAGGTAACATATCTAAACGTGAGGAAATGTCTCAAAACTATATGCTTACATGTGAAATATTTGATGTTTGGGGTATAGATTTCATAGGCCCATTCCCCAGTTCATTTGGGAATAAATACATCTTAGTGGTAGTTGATTATATGTCCAAATGTGTGGAAGCCCAAGCTCTACCTACTAATGATGCTAGAGTGGTAGTACGCTTTCTTAAAAAACTCTTCTCGAGATTCAGGACACCTAGAGCAATTATTAGTGACAAGGGCACTCATTTTTGTAATACCTAATTTGAAAAAACTCTTAAGAAATATGGAGTTCATCATAAAACAGCCACCCCATACCATCCTCAAACTAATGGACAAGTTGAAGTGGCAAACCAAGATATCAAACGAATCCTTGAAAAAATAGTAGAATCAAACAGAAAATATTGGACAATAAAAGTAGATGATGCCTTATGGGCATACAAAACTGCTTTTAAGACCACCATAGGGACATCACGTTACAGACTTGCCATCTACCATTCGAACTAGAGCATAAAGCTTTTTGGGCTATTAAATTTCTAAACCTTGATCCCGAACTTGCAGGAAAAAATAGGTTGATGCAGCTGAACGAACTTGATAAGTAGTGAGCCAATGCATACGAAAACTCATGCCTATACAAGGAAGCAACAAAGGGGCGCCATGACACTAGTTTAAAGCAACAAAAACAATTTGAAGTTGGAGATCTTGTCCTCCTATACAACTCAAGACTCAAATTGTTTCCCGAGAAACTTAAATCGCAATGGTCAGGACCTTTCGTAATTCAATCTGTTCTTCCATATGGCACAATAGAGGTAAGTCACCCATCATACAGTACTTTCAAAGTAAATGGACATCATCTCAAACTTTATAACGGGGAGAATTGTAAAGACAATGGAGAGGAGCTACAACTCCACAAACTGCCCTGAATAAATAGTCGAGCTTAGACTATAAACAAGTGCTTCTCGAGAGGCAACCCGAGTACTAACGATTTTAAATTATTTAAATTTCAAATTTCAAACATCTAGGTCACTATCAGAGTCTTTAAAGCACAGGTTCTCAACTCCACATGGTCGATCACAAGGCCATGCTTATGGCTGTGTTACCACCACAGACGGAAACACGGCCGTGCGAAAATAGGGTAAAAATTATCTTTCCCAACACGAGATGCGATAAATGAACACGAGTGTGTGACCTGGCCTTGGGCAAATCTTCCAAATGAACACGGGCGTGTGACATGCCCGTGTCTAGCACCCGTGGACAACACGATCAAAATAACACGAGTGTGCACAGAGGTACACTACCGTTGGAGAAGCAAACCATGCTAGACACGGTCGTACGGCACGATCATGTAGCCACACGGCCTAGACACACGGGCGTGCTAGAAGGCTGTGTGACGACATCTCAATTCGCGACGAACACGGACGGGACACGAGCCACACGGGCATGTGCACCGGCCGTGCCACTTGAAAAATTAGATTATTTCTCTTATTTTATTTTTCTTTTATTAAGTTTTTAAGATTCATTTGTTTTTTTAAACACGGCTTATCTTTATGACTACTATCAGATTATTCCCTTCACTCTCCTTTTATCATTCAGAATCATGCTTGCCCTCTAGCTTTATTTCTAGTACTCGATCTCGCCAATCGAATATCATCCATTCTTAATTCAGGAATTTTCACTTCTCTCCCTATCTTATTTTTATATTCTTTTCAATAGGGTATTTATTTCATTATCAGAAAAATCCCTGAATGACTGCCTTGCTCTCTTGAAAAGCTCTTATATCGTATTTAGGATAAATTTTGATTGATTTATGACGTTGATTGATATATCTTGAATTAAAACATAGGAGTTTATGCATTGATTGTTTAAACCTCAAGACATTAGAGAATCAAGCATGATAAGTTGATTTTTAAGAATTTAAAATTTTAGGTTGTTTCCCCAAAGTTTAGGTATTACTTTGAGCTAGAATTCACAAGTTTTAAACATCAAAAAGCCATAATTTTTGTGAGATTCTTGAGCCTTTTGAGCATCTATTAATTCTTTCATGCTCACTTTTATTATTGCTTTGAGTGCGTCAGTATTGAACTGTTATTCTAGAACTTGCTTGATTATGCATGTCAAGACCACACCATTTGATTTGATATGTCAAAATGATTAAGGCACTTAGGATTAACCCACTCATGCCATGAAAAGCTTACCTCCACGATTAACCCCTAGTAAACCCCTTTGAGCCTAACAAGCCATTTCTTGTATTACCCTTAATATTAACCCTTAACCCATTTTTTGTTGAAATCCCCTCAATTATTTTTTATTCTTATTTTTATCGAGATTTAAGTTGAATAAATTGCTTAGCTATGTCTTTTTCTTAATAGTTAGTCTATGTTATCTAACTTTATTTAACTTGTTCTTAAAAAAAATGTGTATACATCTTAATAGTAGTAATCTTCTGAGCTAAAGAACTTAAATTCCATTTTCTGAGAAAAGCTCTGCTGTATGCAAGTGATGATTAAATCTTTTTCTAGTTAAGTAATTTTTCAACTCAATCTCGATTTTAACTCTTTCTTTCAGCTTGTGACCACACCTTCTAACCAAGCCTCATTACAACCCTCTAAAGACCTTTTGATTGATGTATCATCTTAAATTATAGTGGTGGAGATTTGATTTTCATACAAGCCTATGGTAATGACATTTCATTATTGACTATTGACTGTTTCATTTATTGTCCTTAAACACCTCGAGTGATTTGAGTGAATCTTTAGTGAGGATGTGAAACTTTGTGATATTCTGAATCAAAGGTAATTACTTAAATGAGGGAAGACACCTATGTTGGCATGATTAAATACTCAACTTGGAATGTTTGAAACTTTTATGTTCTTTTAGTTTAATTTTCAATGTATGATTACCTATGGATTATTTTGAGATATTATCGATATAAATTATAAGTTGAGAATAATTTATTTTGATTATAAGTTGAGAATTTTGCTTGAGGACAAGAAAATGCTTAAGTGTGGGGGTATTTGATAAACTGTAATTTATACATATTTTTTCCCTATTTTTAATGCATTTTATGGATGATTTTCCATTAGAATTGGTGAATTCGATGCTCCTAATGCTTTAATTTCATGTTTTATACTTAGGAGAGCATAGGAGAGCGAAATGAACGAGAAACAGGCTAAAAATGAAGAAAATGGGCCAAAGTATGAAATCAACACGGCTTGGACCTCCTCACACGGGCAGACCACACGGCTGTGTCAATTTGGTAGGCTCGAGCACGGCCTGAAGTAATCGCACATGGGCGTGTCACACGAGCGTGTCCCTGTCGAGCCCAAGTTGAGTCCAATTCAGAAAAGGCTAATTTTGAGGGCTCTTAGGAATTCCAAAGCCATAAATACACCCTAGAGGAAGAAGAAAAAGGGACACACAGGGAGGAAGGAAGGAATTACTCAAAGGAAGCCGATTGATCCATCTCAGAAGCCAAATTCATCATCAAGACTGAAGATCTCCCCTTAATTTCCCTTCAAGAGTTTTGGGTTTTCTTTATGTTTTGTATTATTTATTATTCTAAGATGTTTTCTTATTTAGTTATGAACTAAAACCCCTAAATACCTAAGGGGAATGAAACCTAAGACGAATCTTGTTATTATTTTTTGAATTGTCTGATAAATATTTAACTTGTTCTTAATTATGTGTTCTTAATTCTTGTTTTGATATCCCAGGATACTGATTCAAGAGAAGCTCTTATTCAGAGGAGGAATAAACCCTATCTAAGAGTACATTTGTCATAATTAAGCGGAGTTGATTGTGTGCCTAGAGATAGGGTGACAAGATTTTGCCGGATTGGGGTGAACCTAATAAGGGGATCCATAGATCGAGTTAATGCAACCCTAGGGTGTTAATTAGAGAAAGGTCTCAATTATCCAATCTAGGGATTAGACATTATTAGTCTTGAATAGGGATAATAACATAACTTAGGGATCTCTACAGAACAAGTTGAATGAATAAATCGTCCGATTCAGAGCCAGAATAACAAGTAAAGTCTAGGTGGATTTTTCCTTAGGTATTGTCTTTATTCAATCGATTTTCCCCAAAGAAATTCCCCAATTCTATTCTCTATGAGTTCTTAGATTAAATAATTAGTTAGTTAAAACAAAACCTCTTTATTCTTAGGCTAGATAATAAAAAGACAGTCATTACTAGTACTTTTAGTTCCTTTGGGTTCGACAATCCAGTCTTGCTAAAACTATACTACTGTTCGATAGGTACACTTGCCTACATCGCGATAATAGTTAGTTTCAAGAACGATTAATTATAAATATTTAAAACCTATCACAAAATCACGCGATCAGCGATTCATCTAGCCATTTGAGATCATTAAAAGAATAGGTCTAGTGGCATATTGGCTAGCTTTTTCGTCAGAATTAGAACAGATTCACAATGTGTTTCATGTATCGATGTTGCAATGATATAGATTAGATCCATCACATGCAATTTCTCTGGCAAAGATCGAAATTCAACCCAATATGACATACAACAAAGAACTGATTAGAATTTTAAACTGTGAGGTTAAACAATTGAGAAATAAAAGCATAGCTCTCATGAAAGTACTTTGGCAATGAAACAGTGTCGAAGAGGCTACGAGGGAACTCGAGGAAACTATGAGAAAATAGTACCCTAACCTTTTTGCTGGTAAGATTTTCGGGACGAAAATCCTTAAGGGGGAGAGTTGTAACAGCCCGTTTTTAGTCGGACCAAAACAGTGGTTTCGGGACCACAATCTAAAGTCAAAATATTTATTTTATTATTATTTTAATATCTTCAGCATGATTGAATGATTGTGTGAAAGTTTCGTTTAGAAATTTTATTGTTTAAGTGTTCAATTCGATTAAGAGGACTAAGTCACGTAAAGTGTAAAAGTATTGTTCTATTAGTTTAAAGTATTAAATAGCTATAAAATTTATTATTCAAGGGACTTATTTTGCAATTAGCCCATTAATAAAATGAGTGGACACTTTTGGACATGTGTTAGGTGAATTTTAATGTTATATACTTAAGGTTAAATTGGTAATTTATGAAATAACATAGTAAAATAATAACATAATGCATAAGGCTATCATCTTTCTTAGTTTCTTCCACCTAATTATCAAAGATTAAAAGCCATGGGAATGAGCTAGGTTTCGGCTACTTTGAAAGTTCATTTTTGAGATCGTTGCAGTTAGGTCTAGCTAGCCTAGGGACTACTTTGCAAAACTGTTAAAGATTTTGAATGTCGTCATTGATTAATACATCTGCTCTTTGATGTTTGATGATAGATTCTGAATGTCTGATGATAATTATACAAGTTTTATAAAGTAATTTTTAGTGAAAATGCAAAATTAGGGATTAAATTGTGAAATGTGGAAACTTTGTGGTTTAAATGTGAAATAAGTAAAAAATATGGGCTGCTAGGGCATAATAGTAATTCAACTAGCATGGGTTAGGCTTAAATTGAATGAATTTTTATTTCTATGAAATAAGGACTAAATTGTAAAAGATGTGAAATACTAGGGTCAATTGTGTAAAAATGCCTTAAAGTGAATTTTGGAAAAAATTGAATAGAGAGATGATTAAATAAGCTGAATTTGATATTATATAGATCAAGAAGAACAAAATTTGGATCTAGAACGAGGGAAAAACAAAGTACTCGGTTGATCGACTTGTTTCGTCGTTTTTACATCTGAGGTCAGTTCGTATGTGATAAATTTTATTATAAATGTATTTTAAATGTTTTAATATTGCATAAATTATGATTATGAGTCTAGGATATGTTCGACAATGATTTGACGATGTTTCAGCATTTGAAATCCCAGTTGAACCTTAGGAATAGATTCGGATACTAGTGACATGTCACTAGGATATTAATGTGATTATGTGATCCGGGTGCTGGTCCTCTACGTCCTACCAGTGGCTGAGTATACCGGCATGTGTTAAAGATACTTGATAGCTTTTGTGAGAAGCACCGTGTAGCTACATCTCGACTGACTACTTGTGCAAGCAAGCTCGTTGATAGCTTTAGTGTGAGCAGTATATGTGATATGAGATTGAGCTGGCTTCGAGGCATGATATTGGCACTTAGTGTGTGAGATTTCCGAGTATACGATAGTATTCCAAATGGTTCAACGGGTAAATGAAAGACATGATTGTGTATAAGATTGGTAGGAGATGGTACAGGTATGTACATGAATTGTATAAGCTTAAATCGAAGAAGTTGTGAAGTTCATATATAAGATTATGATTGAAAATGTGAAAGGTTTGTTAGTTAAATGAATTACATGTTGATATGTTTAAATTGAGGATTTGTATATTTATGTTAAGATTGAGTTTATTTCATACGAGCTTACTAATCTATAAAGCTTACTTTGTTTATTTTTCCATGTTTTATAGTGACTTCAAAGCTAGCTCAGATTCAGGGATCTTTGGAGACTTCATCACACTATCAATCTATTAATTGGGAACTTCTGAATCTATGTTTTTAGTATATGGCATGTATAGGGACTTTGGTCATTTTAGTAATGTGTTGTGCCATTTGAAATGGCTTGTAAATGTTTATATTTTCGTTTGTATATATGGCCACGAGTGTTGGCATATTTTGGGTTAATTTGGTATGTTTGAATCATGTATTTATATATGTGTATGTGGCTTGTGTGATGTTTTGAAAGTTGGACATGTTATGCTTATGGATAGTTAGTACTATAGATATCTAATACCTAAGTTTTACAAGGCTAAAATGCTTGAAAGTTTAGATCAAATGATGTGTAACATCCCGAAATAGGGCCTAAACGGAACAGTGGTTGCGAAACCACAAATCCGAGGTAGAATATTTTATTTTATTATCATTTTAAGGTCTATGGCATGATTGTATGATTGTGTGAAAATTTCATTTAGAAATTTTATTGATAGAGGGTCCAATTTGATATTTAGGACTATATTGCAAAAGTTGTAAAATGTGTGTTCTAGTTCACAAAGGTATTAGTACTTGTGAGTAATGGGTTTTTAAAGTGGAGGTCCTTGGATAGTAATTAGACCATTATACTAGTTTGGACAAAAATACCTAAAGGAAAATAAAACACCATAGTTTTTAATTAAGGGCATTTTGGTCATTTAGTTATTAAAATGAATTAAAAACAAAATTAAAGGCCAATTTTTGTCCATCTTCTTCATTAGGAAAAAATTTCAAGGTTTCTCCATAGCTAGGGTTTGTTCCAAGCTTCCAAGCTCCATATTAAGTGATTCCAAGCCCCATTTTTAATGTTCTTTACGTTTTTGGAGTCCCGGTAACTTGATTAAGCTTATTCTAGCAATAATTCAACCTAGGGTTCATATTTGGAAAAATACCCATAGGTGAAATTTGTGTATTTTGGTGTTTTATGATAGAATATGAGGTTTTAAATTATGTTAGACAACTTGTGCTACTCAGTTTTAAGTGAAAACGAGTAAAAGGGATTAATCGGTAAAAATACCTAACAGTCATAAGTACATGTTAGAGTGAGAATTTGATGTTGTCATAGAAGGAAAAAATGATCAGAATGTTATAAAACGTAAGAAAATAGGATGAAGTTTAATTTCCGAGCGTTGGGGAAAAAGTGTAAATATGTAAAAGTTTAGGGGCAAAAATGTAATTTTGCCAAAGTTTGGGTCAAGGACTGTTTTAAATAAATGTGAGTATTAAATAAGCTAAATTTTTTATTATAGATCAAGAAGAACAAAATTCAGAGTTAGATCGAGAAAAGAAAAAGATAGTGGACTAAATCGATATAGTTGATCGTATTTTGTTTTGAGGTAAGTTTGCAGTAAATAAATGCAATATTCTATTATTTTATGTTAATTTTGTTAATTTCCATCATGTGCATATTTATTTTATGAAATTATCCAAAGAAGACTCAAGCATGAATTGACGGAGAAGTAATTTCAGAAAGTCCCAGTTGAACCTTAGGAATGTGTAGGATACAAATGTCATGGTATTAGGGTTTAAGGATACCATGTAAGACCATGCCAAGGTATGGCAATTGGTAAGGTTTCTAAGGCAAGGAAATCATGTAAGACCATGTTAAGACATGGCATTGATAAGTTACTATAAGGCAAAGGTCCCATGAAAGACCATGCCAAGGCATGGCATTGGTGAGTTCATAAGGCAAGGATACCATGTAAGACCATGTCAAGACATGGAAATGGTAAGTTTCAAAAGGATACCACGTAAGACCATGACAAGTCATGGTAATGGTAAGGTACCCGCATATCCTTAGTATTCCAAGTGGTTCAACGGGAAAATTTAAAGAAAATATCAAGGTAAGGTAAGGTAAGACGAGTTATACTAAAAAGGTAAGACAAGTTCATGCCAGAAGAGCAAAGGTAAGTACATAATGTTCATGTATGCTTGAAAAAGAAAAAGGTAAGTAAAATTTTGTAACACGCCGAACCCGAGACCATCGCCGGTGTCGGACACGAGGGGTTAACGAGACAAATCCTCTTAAAGTACCGACCAATTTGGCATTTCCAGACAGGCTGGAAAACTGCATCACTGTCGCCTTAAAAATCATATCTTGAGTTTCAAAACTCGGAAACTGATTCCGTAAATTTTCCCTGAATTTAGACTCATATATCCATCCATGGATTTATTTCTAGAATTTTTGGTTGGGCCGATTGGTACAGTTTATTAGTTAAAGTCACCCATGTTACAGGGATCGACTGCTCTGACCTTCGCGCGTTACAACTTGAATATCTCTCTGTACAGGGCTTTAATACTGGTGCCGTTTGTTTCTAATGAAACTACAGTCAAAATAGAATCTGCACATATAAGACATGACTTCTAATTCTTTCTGGATAATTTATAGAAAATTTTTAAAGTCGCGACAGGGGACCCAGAAACCGTTCTGGCCCTGTCTCACAATAACTTTAATATCTCTTAACAAGTAACTCCTATGACCGTTTCGTTTCTTCCATATGAAAGGAGACTCATCAAGGTTCATTTACATAACTTATTCACTATTTAATACCATTCCTACAAATTTTGGTGATTTTCAAAACCACACCACTGCTGCTGCCAGCATCTGTTTTCAAGGTAACCTTTACCTATTTCATGATTTCCACGATTCAATTGGCCCTTTTGCATACATAGCACAAGTGTGATCATGATTAACCATTCCAATGGCTAATCTTTTCAAGACCATTCCATACCCCATAATGATCATCATACAAACGATTATAGAATCATACTAACAACGATATAAGCCATTTTCGCATGGCTATCCAAGCTTACATAAAACCGAAAGGTACATGACCTTCTACAATAGGGTAGTCCTATACATGCCATTTCAAAGTTCAACCAAAATTATACCCAAAATGGAGGCTTTGATAGTGTAGATGACTTCGACTTTAATGATCCCGAATCCGATCGCTAACGAGCAAAATCTATAAAACAGAGAGCCAAAGCAACGGGGTAAGCATTTTTATGCCTAGTAAGTCTCAAGCAATAAAATCAGCTTTAACTAAAGCTTTACATTCACATAGCCAAATGAATCATTTCATTAATACACATTCACATAATCATACTTACTTCACACTTCATCATTGTATACTTTCACAACATATCAACCAATTCAATAGCTGAAAATTCGTTAGTCGATTGAACAAATGTTACTCAAACATATCGACTTTTCCAATGCACATATAAACATACCTTATCCTTTGGGCTTTTCGAGCGTACTAATTAAATTTATTACAGCAACCAACGCTCACCTTCGGCCCAAGCTTCTTGAATACAACCGGATATAACCACATGCATGAATGCCTTCGGGTCTTAGCCCGGATAGAACGACTTGCACAAATGCCTTCGGGTATTAGCCCGGATTTAACAACTTGCACGAATGCCTTGGTCTTAGCCCGGATGTGGTCACTAGCACAATGGCCTTGGTCTTAACCGGATATAATTACTAGCATAAATGTCTTGGGACTTAGCCGGATATCATTCAATTGCTCATGCACACACATACATCAATAATCATTACACATCCATGTTTCATTTTCGTTACTAAGGCTCAAACACAAACATATCACTTGCATAATCGCCTTTGGGACTTAGCCCGGTATCATTCAAATACTCATACACACATAAATCAATAATCATTACACATCCATATTTCATTTCACATAATTCGAGTAGGGTCATTTCTTGAGGACTTACCTCGGATGTTGTCGAACAACTTCGACGGCTAATCGATCACTTTTTCCTTCCCTTATCCAATTGTGGCCCTCTAAGCTCTTGAGCTAATTCAAACAAATTCAATTCATTAAAGTCTCGCTTGCTAGCCTTGGCGAATACACATATCATTGACTCAACATCACATAACTAAGCACTTTAGTCAATTTTCTTTAATTACGCACACATTCGGCCTTAGCTCACAACAAGGTAGCCGATTACCTAAGTCAAGAATAGGCATCATTAAGCTTGCCTTTAACCGAATGCATGCACAATAATTCCCCTCATGTGGCCGATTATACTTAGTCATACTTGCACAAAATCAAAAATAAATTGCAAGATTTTCACATCATATGTGTACTAGGCCGAATGTACATGCAAATTTCACAACATTCTTCAACAAATTTCTTCTTTAAACAACATATTTATCACTTTCTTCATAATCAAAATATCATGTGCAATCATATATACACATATAGGTGCAAGGTCAATTTCAAGGTGTCCATAGCCATCCAAAACACAAATTTTAACTAACATGCAAGAAGCATGAACCATGCTCATGAATGCATCGTGGCCGAATACATCACAATCATGCCCCTTTCAACTTCAATCATGGTTAAATAAAAAGAAAACTCAATGTCTTACTCAAGATGGCTACAAAGAAATTTCAAGAGTAGACAATCCATCATTGCATGCATCATTAGCAAGCTTCACATTTAGCATGCAATGGCTTTAACACAATAACAACTTTGGCCAAATACCATTCCCATGGCATAACAAGGATTTGAACCATGGCTAACATGAACATCAAGTTAGCAACTAAAACATGCATGAAACTCATAACACAACCTCATACATACCTTACTCTTGATGCAAGTTTAGCCAAATCTCCTTCTAGATCTCTTCTAAACAAAGAAAATGAAGCAAAAATCTCTTCTCCCTCTTAGAATTTTCAGCCAAAAGAAGGAGAGAACAAGGATGAGCAATTTTTTTTTTTGTTTTTCTTTCACTTGCACGGCAATGGGGGATTGCTACTCTCACACACATTTTTTTTTATTTCTCTTCCCACATCTAATTATTTTATCACTTAATACATCATGCATTAACAAAACATGTCATAACATGTTTTATTTGCCCATAATTCCTTGCCATGGCCTGCCACCACCTATAAAAAGGGGAATTTGACATGCAAGTCCATTGTTTTGCATGCATGCTTTAATTAGTCATCACACATTTCCCTATCATACTTTCAAAGTTTACTACTAGGCCCTTTCTAGTGAAATTCACATTTATAACACTAAATCAAATCATCAAAAATGTCACACACAATTTAACACATATCATAGGCATCAAAATAAATTTTAAATTATTTTTATGCCTCGGTTTTGTGGTCCCGAAACCACATCCCGACTAGGGTCAATTTTGGGCTGTCACAAATTTCTTAATAAATTGTTTGAGCTGTTTAATTAATGAATTAAGTCCTTTAACACCTCGTGCTCGACTCTAGTGACAGTCTCGGGTTCGGGGTGTTACATTTATTGGTATCAGATCAAAGGTTTAGTCGGTTCTCAGAATATTTAGTATGAGTAAGAGTCTAGCTATACATGCCATAGTTATGTGTTGATAGTATGACGACTCCTGACGATTTTAAAATGTTTTCTTTTATAGTTATGAATCTCGAACAAGCTGGTGCAGATGATGTAGAGAGTAACATGCCCGCTCCCGTAGAAGGGACGGTGCCACCAAATTGTAGTGAAAGGCCCATTACAGTTAGTCAGGGAGGAGGGGCTCGAGAAGCTTTCTTCCAAGCTATGAATGAATGGTTTGCCGAGTTCGTTTGAACGAATCTGGATGTTAGACCTCCACCCCTTCATGGTCATCAGACCACCCATGTAGCTTCCCCAGTCACAGGTACGGTTATAAGAGAAAAACCACCAGTTGATAAAATTAGAAAACAATGACCTGAAGAGTTTTGAGCTACAAAAGATGATGATGCAGAAAAGGTAGAATTTTTGCTCGAGAATACTATTAGAGTCTTTGATGAGTTATCCTACACACCTAAGGAATGTATGAAATGTGTTGTATCACTTCTTAGAGATTCGGCCTACCATTGGTGGAAGACACTTGTATCAGTTGTACCGAAAGAGAGAGTCGCTTGGGACTTCTTTCAGAAGGAATTCCATAAAAAGTACATCAGTCAGAGGTTTGTTGACCAGAAAAGAAAAGAGTTTCTAGAGTTGAAACGGGGCAATATGACAGTGACAAAATATGAGTGCGAGTTTGTTAGACACAGCAATTATGCTCGAGAGTGTGTGTCTACAGAGGCTATTATGTGCAAAAGATTTGAGGATGGGCTTAATGATGATATCCGATTGTTTGTTGGTGTCTTAGAAATAAAAGAGTTTGTTATCCTAGTTGAGAGAGCTTGTAAGGCAGAGGAGCTATTAAAAAGAAAGGGCAAAGTTGAACTTGAGATGCAAGACACAAAGAAAATACTAATGAGTAAGTCATTTCAGTCGACATCCAAGAGGCCTAGAGAGTTCTCCACTAGATCTAATTTTTCAGCTGGATATTCTAGCCGAAACAGAGGCAGAAGATTTATGAGTTTGAAAGCTCAGACCACTTCGATTGCAAGTGTTGGCAGTGTTCAGCCTGATAGACCAGAGTGTCCCCAATGTGGTCGACGTCACCCAGGTCAATGTCAAGCAACTGAGACAGGTTGTTTCTAATATGGTGCACTAGAGCATTTTATTCGGGAGTGTCCCGAGATGATTAAAAGGGAAGCAATACCGAGTGTAAGATCAGGAAAAGCTCTGTCGTAAGCGCACTAATCGAGAAATCTGGGAGCTGGGGCAAATAATAGAAGTGCATCTAGAGATTTAGCAGTAAGGCCAGATGTTAGAGCACCTGCGAGGACTTAAACTATCCGTGCTCGTGAAAAGGCATCCTCCCCCGATGTGATTACGAGTACATTTTCTCTCCATGATACTAGAGTTATTGTTTTGATTGATCTGGGTTCAACCCATTCATATGTTTGCATGAAATTGATGCCTAGTATGAGTATGCTTATAGAATCTACAGCATTTGTGATTAAAGTATCAAATCTATTAGGCAAGCATGTATTAGTAGATAAAGTATGTAGAAATTGCCCTTTGATCATTAGAGGCTACTGTTTTTCAGCCGATATCATGCTATTGCCATTTGATGAGTTTGATGTGATTCTTGGTATGGATTGGCTGACTACACATGATGTGATAGTGAATTGTGGAATGAAATTCATTGAGTTGAAGTGTGAAAATGGTAAAATTCTTCGGGTTAATTCAGAAGAGTCAGATAGTTCATTGAAACATGCATAAATTAATGCTTATTATACATATGAACTTACCTTGATATTAAAACGGCCATTTTACCAACTTTCCCAATTTTCAATTTTTCTCTCATTCTAGGTTAAAATCTCGTTTTCCGGGACCTAAAACATCATATTTTACTTATTTAATTAATGTACTATTCAAAACAGTCCTTAACTCAAACTTTGGAAAAATTACAATTTTTCCCCTAAACTTTTGCATATTTACACTTTTGCCCCTAGGCTCGGGAATTAAACTTCATCCCTTATTCTTATGTTTTATGACATGATGATCACTTTTCCCTTCTATGGCAACATCAAATTCTCACTCTAACATATACTTATGCCTATTAGGTATTTTTACCGATTAAGCCTTTTTGCTCGTTTTCACTCTAACACAATCATGCAATCATATCATAGACCTCAAAATAATCATAAAATAATTATTTATATCTCAGATTTTGTGGTCCCGAAACCTCTGTTCCAACTAGACCCAATTTTGGGCTATTACAACTCTCCCCCCTTCAGAGATTTTCGTCCTTGAAAATCTTACCGGAGTGAGGTTTAGTATCTTTATCATAATTTCTAGCATTACTAACTAATTGTTTTCAAGACGATACTTTCAGAAACACTCTGTCATCAATTTGAATCCCAAGATAACTCAGTAAACTCTGATATTTCTCTAACTCTGTCCTTCACTTGTCAACCATTCTCAGACTCTGGTCATATCTATAATTATTTTATCACTGAACTCTTTGATTCCACACTTAGCAACATAGTCAACATGATTCTCATAAATTTCCATTATATACACCTCATTGGTAAGGGGGTGAGGTCGTACAGTCTCTAACTCGATTCTGACATACATCTATATGACACATATTTTTCATTATCCACATATGTCATTATAATCATACTATCCACTTCAAACAATTTATTATTCATACCTGTCTTACATAAAATTTCCAATTATCTCATTTCAAACAAGTGCACTCACTCATACATTCTATGAATTTTGAATAACTTTAATCATCACATTTACTAATTAATTTAGTCAAGCATGCAACAAAGATATGAAGGCCAAACAAATATGAATAAATATATCACTATATAAACTTTCATCTCACATATTATCACATATACATATATCACGAATTCTTATTCATACCTTTCCAAGTTTAACACATCATAGCTACACTTTATTCAAATACTTCAATATCACTATCAAATGGTCAGATGTAGCTCGGTTGGAGAATATTTCATTTTAAACAAAATAGTCCTTATTAGTGTCGGGAGACATCACACTATCACATATTTGTGGCATGTATAACTAAACTCTTACACTTGCTATGTTAGTCCGAGAATCGACTAAACCTACTCTGATACCACTAAATGTAACACCCCTTACCCATATCCGAGGTCGGGCTAAGGTACAAGGCGTTACCAGACAAACATACAAACATTAAACTAAAATACGAGCCATAAAATTTTATTCATATTTCAAAGCGTTCATTCTTTTACACATAGTCCCTTATTTGAGTCTACAGAGCCCAAAACATACTTTAGAAAGGGTTTGGGACTAAACCGAGAACTTATGAAAATCTTGGAAATTTCATGCTTTAAGGCTCCACACGCCTGTGTCCCAAAGTCGTGTTCTATACACGGCTGAGACATATGGTCGTGTCTCTGCCTGTGTGGAATATACCTAGGCTATTTTCCAAGCTTTGGTCAACCTTGATCTCTTACACACTTATATAAAATCAAAAGCATATAACATGGTATTCATTTAATGATTAAACATACTCAATTAAACCACAAACATAGCATTTTTATGTCATCATACATGTGTCTCTCATACTCATTTTACCTTGTTTATTATAGTACCACTTATACATTTATACCAAGATTATCATCTTACCAAATATCTTCAGCTTAATCATCAAGCATTCATATTTAATGCTAGATCATATCTTTATAAAATACCACGATTCAGATAAAAGTGAATAACATGTTTGCTGAAACATTTCAATTCAATTCCATACCCAACAAGCATTACATTGAGACTAGTCATATATATATATACATGTCATGATACATAACATTCTCTTTTTGTTTTCTTATAAACACATATCATTTATTTCATTATATCAATATTTCATATACCATAGTTTCCATGTATTCCACATATATTTATTTTCCTCCTCCTCCTCTCCATTCCACATCCTTAATGTATATAGCATTATTGTAAGTACAATTTCACAATTTACTAATAAATGTTCACATCAAACTGTCCACACGAGTCATAGTCACTTAATTATTTATAATTCGAGCTACAGAGCTCCAAATTAATATCCGTAAATTTCCCCAGAAACTATACTCACATATATTTCCACCATAAAATTTTCATAATTTTTGGTTTAGTCAATTAGTACAGTTTATTCATTAAAATTTCCCCTATTTCACTTTCTGACAGTTCTGACCTCTCTTCACTAAAAAATAATTATCTCACAGTACAGAACTCGGATAATGTTCTTGTTGATTTATCTTAAAAATAAACTCATTATGGATTTTAGAAATATAATTTTGAGCCTCTAATTATTTTTCTCCAAATTTTTGTGATTTTCCAAAGTCAGAATAGGGGATCACATAATCATTCTGAATCAGTCTCAGAAAAACATAAATATCTCACAATATAGAGCTCCTTTGATTTCTATATTTCTTTTATATGAAAATAGACTCATTAAGCTTTAATTTGATATCTCATTCAGTCTCTGATTCAATTTATACTATTTTTGGCGATTTTTCAAAATCACGTCACTGCTACTGTCCAAAACAGTTTTATTGCTAATTCACTCTTTCACACTTTCTTTGTATTAACCTCATTTTAACATACATATCACAAATCATTTTCACCACATTTCATACATCACAAGTATAGGCCCATGATCACAAGGTCACCATAAAATCATCCTCATGTATAACTTACTTGTTTATAACCTTACCACATCCTGGTCACTTAATGAACACATCATTCACATAACCAAGTTCCTGCACTTATTCATCACAAAACTCACAAAGCAATACATAGAGAGTCTCCTGTTGAACACTTCGGAAGACATACAGGAAGCACATAGTAGTTCTTTGTCTATTCATCCATGTAGTACAAATATGTATAATGATTTGAAGAAAATGTACTAGCGGGTAGGAATGAAAAGGGACATTTCAGAGTTTGTTTCTAGATGCTTGATCTGTCAGTAGGTAAAGGCCGAACATCAGGTACCTTCAGGTTTATTGCAGCCTGTGCTAGTCCCTGAGTGGAAATGGGATCGAGTTACTATGGATTTTGTGACAGGATTGCCATTGACACTGAGAAAGAAAGATGCAGTATGGGTTGTGATTGATAAGTTAACGAAGTCGGCTCATTTTATCCTAGTTCGTATGGATTATTCACTTGAAAAGTTGGCCGAGTTGTATATTTCAGAGATAGTCAGACTACACGGGGTACCATTATCGATCATTTCAGACAAAGATCCAAGATTTACTTCACGGTTTTGGAAGAAATTACAGGAGGCTTTGGGCACAAAGTTGAGTTTTAGTACAACTTTCCATCCTCAAACCGACGGTCAGTCAAAGAGAGTTATTTAGGTACTTGAAGATATGCTTAAATGCTGTGTACTGGAATTTCAAGGCAGTTGGGAAAAATATTTACCATTAGTAGAGTTTGCCTACAATAATAGTTATCAATCGAGTTTGAAGATGGCACCTTATGAAGCTTTGTATGGACGTAAATGTCGCACACCATTGTATTGGACAAAGCTTAAGGAAAATCGGATTTACTGGGTTGATCTAGTTAAGGAAACAGAAGAGAAAGTAAAAGTCCTCAGAGATTGCTTGAAAGTAGCTTTAGACAGACAAAAGTCGTATGTAGATTTGAAGAGAAAAGAGCAAGTTGGTGACAAAGTGTTTTTGAAAGTATCCCTGTGGAAGAAAGTTCTCAGATTTGGTAAGAAAGGCAAACTAAGTCCACGTTTTATTGGACCGTTTGAAGTGATTGAGATAGTCGGATCATTAGCATATCAGTTAGCTTTGTCGATTGAGTTAGAGAAGATTCATAATGTATTTCATGTGTCTATGCTAGTCATTATCGTTCAGATCAATCACATGTGATTTCTCAGACAGAGGTTGAGATTCAGCCAGGCATGACTTACGGTGAAGAACCGGTAAAGATTCTAGCTCGAGAGGTAAAGCAATTAAGGAACAAAAGTATTGCACTTGTGAAAGTACTATGCAATAGACATGGGGTAGACGAGGCTACATGGGAGCCTGAAGAGGCTATGCTAAAACAGTACTCAAATCTCTTCATAGGTAAGATTTTCGGGGACGAAAATCCCTAAAGAGGGGAGAAATGTAACATCCCGAAGTAGGGCCTAAACGGAACAGTGGTTGCGAAACCACAAATCCAAGGTAGAAAAATTTATTTTATTATCATTTTAAGGTCTATGGCATGATTGCATGATTGTGTGAAAATTTCGTTTACAAATTTTATCGATAGAGGGTCCAATTTGATATTTAGGACTATATTGCAAAAGTTGTAAAATGTGTGTTCTAGTTCACAAAGGTATTAAGTACTTGTGAGTAATGGGTTTTTTAAGTGGAGGTCCTTGGATAGTAATTAGACCATTATACTAGTTTGGAACAAAATACCTAAAGGAAAATAAAACACCATAGTTTTTAATTAAGGGCATTTTGGTCATTTAGTTATTAAAATGAATTAAAAACAAAATTAAAAGCCAATTTTTTTCTATCTTCTTCATTAGGCAAAAATTTCAAGGTTTCTCCACAGCTAGGGTTTGTTCCAAGCTTCCAAGCTCCATAGTAAGTGATCCCAAGCCCCGTTTTTAATGTTCTTTACGTTTTGGAGTCCCGGTAACTTGATTAAGCTTATTCTAGCAATAATTCAACCTAGGGTTCATATTTGGAAAAGCACCCATAGGTGAAATTTGTGTATTTTGGTGTTTTATGATAGAATATGAGGTTTTAAATTATGTTAGACAACTTGTGCTACTCGATCTTAAGTGAAAACGAGTAAAAGAGCTTAATTAGAAAAAATACCTAATAGTCATAAGTACATGTTAGAGTGAGAATTTGATGTTGTCATAGAAGGGAAAAATGATCAGCATGCCATAAAACATAAGAAAGTAGGATGAAGTTTAATTTCCGAGCCTTGGGGAAAAAGTGTAAATATGTAAAAATTTAGGGGCAAAAATGTAATTTTGCCAAAGTTTGGGTCAAGGACTGTTTTAATAAATGTGAGTATTAAATAAGCTAAATTTTTTTATTATAGATCAAGAAGAACAAAATCCAGAGTTAGACCGGGGAAAGAAAAAGATAGTGGACTAAATCGATATAATTGATCGTATTTTGTTTCGACATAAGTTTGCAGAAAATAAATGCAATATTCTATTATTTTATGTTAATTTTGTTAATTTCCATTATCTGTATATTTATTTTATGAAATTATTCAAAGAAGACTCAAGCATGAATTGACGGAGAAGTAGAACCTTAGAAATGTGTAGGATACAAATGTCATGACATTAGGGTTTAAGGATACCATGTAAGACCATGCCAAGGCATGGCAATTGGTAAGGTTTCTAAGGCAAGGACATCATGTAAGACCATGTTAAGACAAGGCATTGATAAGTTACTATAAGGCAAAGGTCCCATTTATGACCATGCCAAGGCATGGCATTGGTGAGTTCATAAGGCAAGGATACCATGTAAGACCATGTCAAGACATGGCAATGGTAAGTTTCAAAAGGATACTATGTAAGACCATGACAAGTCATGGCAATGGTAAGGTACCCACATATCCTTAGTATTCCAAGTGGTTCAACGGGAAAATTTAAAGAGAATATCAAGGTAACTAAAGGTAAGACGAGTTATACTAAAAAGGTAAGACAAGTTGATGCTAGAAGAGCAAAGGTAAGTACATAATCTTCATGTATGCTTGATAAGGAAAAAGACAAGTAAAATGTATTAATCAATTGTTGGAGCTGTTTAATTAATGAATTAAGTCCTTTAACACCTCGTGCTCGACTCTGGCGACAGTCTCAGGTTTAGGGCGTTACATTTATTGGTATCAGATTAAAGGTTTAGTCGGTTCTTGGAATATTTAGTATGAGTAAGAGTCTAGCTATACATGCCATAGTTATGTGTTGATAGTGTGACGACTCCTGACGATTTTAAAATGTTTTCTTTTATAGTTATAGATCCCGAACAAGCTGGTGCAGATGATGTAGAGAGTAACATGCCCGCTCCCGCAGAAGGGACGGTGCCACCAAATAGTAGTGAAAGGCCCGTTACAGTTAGTCAGGGAGGAGGGGCTCGAGAAGCCTTCGTCCAAGCTATTAATGA
The DNA here is from genome assembly GCF_025698485.1 of Gossypium arboreum. NCBI lineage: Eukaryota > Viridiplantae > Streptophyta > Magnoliopsida > Malvales > Malvaceae > Gossypium > Gossypium arboreum. The sequence goes on from NC_069082.1 coordinate 17,373,130, forward strand.
AAGGTTTGCCGAGTTCGTTCGAATGAATCTGGCTGTTAGACCTCCACCACTTCATTATCATTAGACCACCCAAGTAGCTTCCCCAGTCACAGGTACGGTTATAAGAGAAAAACCACCAGTTGATAAAGTTAGAAAACAAGGAGCCGAAGAGTTTCGAGCTACAAAAGATGATGATGCAGAAAAGGCAGAATTTTTGCTCAAGAATACTATTAGAGTCTTTGATGAGTTATCCTGCACACCTAAGGAATGTATGAAATGTGTTGTATCACTCCTTAGAGATTCAGCCTACCATTGGTGGAAGACACTTGTATCAGTTGTACCGAAAGAGAGAGCCACTTGGGACTTCTTTCAGGAGGAATTCCGTAAAAAGTACATCAGTCAGAGGTTTGTTGACCAGAAAAGAAAAGAGTTTCTAGAGTTGAAATAAGGCAATATGACAGTGACTAAATATGAGCGCGAGTTTGTTAGACTCAGCAATTATGCTTGAGAGTGTGTGTCTACAGAGGCTATTATGTGCAAAAGATTTGAGGATGGGCTTAATGATGATATCCGATTGTCTGTTGGTGTCTTAGAAATAAAAGAGTTTGTTATCCTAGTTGAGAGAGCCTGTAAGGTAGAGGAGCTGTTAAAAAGAAAGGGAAAAGTTGAACTTGAGACGCAAGACACGAAGAAAAGACTAATGAGTAAGTCATTTCAGTCGACATCTAAGAGGCCTAGAGAGTTCTCTACTAGATCTAATTTTTCAGCTGGATATTCTAGCCGGAACAGAGGCAGAAGATTTATGAGTCCGAAAGCTCAGACCACTTCGATTGCAAGTGTTGGCAGTGTTCAGCCTGATAGACCTGAGTGTCCCCAGTGGGGTCGACGTCACCTAGGTCAGTGTCGAGCAACTGAGACAGGTTGTTTCTGATATGGTGCACTAGACCATTTTATTCGGGAGTGTCTCGAGATGATTAAAAGGGAAGCAATACCGAGTGTAAGATCAAGAAAAGCTCCTGTCCGAGGCAGACCATTGAGAAATCTGGGAGCTGGGGCAAATAATAGAAGTGCATCTAGAGATTAAGCAGTAAGGCCAGATGTTAGAGCACCTGTGAGGACTTATGCTATCTGTGCTCGCGAAGAGGCATCCTCCCCCGATGTGATTACGGGTACATTTTCTCTCCATGATGCTAGAGTTATTACTTTGATTGATCCGGGTTCAACCCATTCATATGTTTGCATGAAATTGATGCCTAGTATGAGTATGCTTATAGAATCTACAGAATTTGTGATTAAAGTATCGAATCCATTAGGAAAGCATGTATTAGTAGATAAAGTATGTAGAAATTGCCCTTTGATGATTAGAGGCTATTGTTTTTCGGCTGATCTCATGCTATTGCCATTTGATGAGTTTGATGTGATTCTTGGTATGGATTGGTTGACTACACATGATGTGATAGTGAATTGTGGAAAGAAATTCATTGAGTTGAAGTGTGAAAATGGTGAAATTCTTCAGGTTAATTCAAAAGAGTCAGATAGTTCATTTGCCATAATTTCTGTAATGTCTGCTCAGAAATGTTTGAGAAAAGGTTATAAAGCTTATCTTGCTTTTGTGCTGAACACTAAATATCTAGAATTGAAAATTGAATCAGTGCCTGTGGTATGTGAGTTTCCCGATGTGTTTCCGAAAGAACTACCAGGTTTGCCTCCTGTTAGAGAAGTTGAGTTTGGTATTGAGTTGATTCCAGGTACCACGACCATTTCTATTGCTCCTTATAGAATGGCCTCGTTGGAATTGAAAGAATTGAAAGCTCAGTTGCAGGAATTAACAGATAAAGGCTTTGTAAGACCCAGTAGTTCACCATGGGGTGCACCAGTGCTATTTGTGAAAAAGAAAGACAGATCGATGAGATTGTGCATAGATTATCGGCAACTTAACAAGGTAACAGTAAAGAACAAGTATCTATTGCCTAGAATTGATGATTTGTTTGATCAATTGAAGGGAGCCACTGCATTCTCCAAGATAGATTTGAGATCCGGATAGTATCAGTTGCGAGTTAAAGAGTCAGATGTCCTGAAGACTACTTTCCGGACTAGGTATGGTCATTATGAGTTCCTTGTGATGCCATTTGGCTTAACTAATGCTCCTGCCATTTTCATGGACTTAATGAACCATATTTTTAGACCGTACTTGGATAAGTTTGTAATTGTGTTCATTGATGATATCTTGATTTATTCTCATGATGAGACTGAGCATGCATAGCATTTGAGAACAATTTTACAGATTCTGAGAGATAATCAGTTGTATGCCAAGTTCAGCAAAAGTGAGTTCTGGTTACGAGAAGTTGGTGACATATTGTCTCAAGTGAAGGTATCAAGGTTGATCTGAGCAAGATTTCAGCCATTGTTGATTGGAAGCCTCCTAAAAATGTATCAGAAGTTAGAAGTTTCTTAGTCTTGCCGGATATTATAGACAATTTGTAGAGGGATTTTCCATGATAGCTACCCGCTGACAAGATTGCTGTGAAAGGATGTCAAGTTTGAATGGACTGAGAAGTGTCAACATAGTTTTGACAAGTTAAAAGCATTGTTAACTAAAGCTCCTGTTTTAGTACAACCAGAACCAAGTAAGGAGTTTGTTATTTACAGTGATGCGTCCATAAATGGACTTGGTTGTGTACGTATACAGGAAGGGAAGGTAATTGCATATGCCTCTAGACAGCTAAAGCCACATGAGAAGAACTATCCAACACATGATTTAGAGCTAGTTGCCATTGTTTTTGCACTTCTCACCGTACACATGATTTGGCTCGTTTCTTACACTTTTTGCTATCCTAGGCTCTCCTGAGTATAAAACATGAAATTAAAGGATTAGGATCATCAAATTCACTAAAACCAAGGAAAAAATCATTCATAAATATGCCAAGAATGCAATAAAAATATGTATATATTATGGTTTATCAAATACTGGATGCAATTGTTGGAAATTACAAAATCGATAAAGGAAACGAATTAACGAAATCTAATTTTAAGTCAGGATAGCAAAATAATTCTCAAAAAGAGATGTAAAGTTTGATAAAAGAAAAAGGGAAAATAAGAGAAAAATAATAATACAAAGAGGATAAAGAAAATATCCTATTTAGGGTTGGAAAGAAATTAAAATCCACGTCTAATTAGGAAAGTTTTGACTAAATACTTAGAATTTGGAAAAATATCTTTAGGGCTGCATGACAATTTCCCCTTTCTTTCAAAATTAAAAGAATATGGAGGGGAAGGGAGTGACTTAAACTTAGGCAAGCAAGGAGGAAAGAGTGATGCTTAACCATTTGGGTTTCTACCTATACTTGTTGAGTTTCTAGTCTAATTAATATATATTCTAATGTGGTTTTCATTCTTGGTTGCTAAAAATAAAATGAAAAGAAATGAGAGAGGAATTGATAAAACCTAGGACCTCTAAAGAGTGCACTAACAACTTAGCCATCAAGCCTAATCTTTTAGTTGGTCAATGTTTGCAATTAACCCCTTATATTTTGGGGTTTGACATATATTATAAGCAATAATGCGTATGAGTGTTTGGGATGCTTATTTAAAAATATTATATTATAAATCCTTAAAATTATATTATAAAAATAATTTGTGAATTTTGTAAAATTATAACAAAAATTGTATTACTTAAATCCAAAAAATTTCTAAAGTTATGGTCACAAAGTTTATTATAAAAAATATTACATGTTATAAAGTGTTATAATATATTTATTTATAAAAAATATGACCAAGAATTACGGACATAATATATTTATGCATCCAAGTTATATATTATAAAAATAATATGCTTAAAGAATGTTATAGTTTTATTTTATTATAACTTATTCATAAAAATAGCTTTATAAAGTAATCATAAAAAATTATATTATTTATAAGAAATATTACGAATGTTATTGAAACATTTATAGAACATTATTTATAAATGTTATATTATTTTTACTTATTTTACGTATTATAAAAAGGGATATAAACTAGCATTAGTGTTTTTCCAAATTAAGTTTATATAAGTTTCTTATAATTAAATATACAAATTACTTGGAATGTCAACTTTAAATATTAAAAGGTCGATGCTAATTATGCAAATACAAAAAAATTTCTTACACCATATCATGGGGTATGATACCATTTTAGATAATGATGCTAGACGCACCATAAACAACTTGCGATCTCTTTAAATTGAGACATTCAAGACAACAAAATGTGGTTGAGAAGACATTTGTTGTTCAAAAAATATATTTCTCATATTAACATTTTAACATCTCAAATTAGGGCCTAGTCGGAACAGTGGTTTCGGGACCATAAATTTGACACAATAAAATTTTTTTTATTATATTTTTGTTGTTTACAATTTCATGGGATGATTTCATGAAAATTTCGTTCGAAAAATTTGACGTTTGGGCACTTAATTTGGTCGAAAGGACTAAATTGTAAAAAGTGCAAAAGTTGAGTTCTACATGTTAGAGGTGTCTAATTGTTATGAAATTTTAAATTGGAGCCCCTTAAAAGGTAATTAGACCAATGGATAATTTTTTTGGACAAAAATGGACATGAAATGGGTGAAATAGAATATTTTTAAGTTAGGGGCATTTTGGTAATCCAGTAATTAAAAGGAATTAAAAACAAAATTAAAAGCCAATTTTTGTCCATCTTCTACGCCATGGCTGAAACTTGCATGGAGAAGACATAGATAGGGTTTTTCAAGCTTCCAAGCTCGATTGTAAGTCCGTTCTAGCACCGTTTTTAATGATTTTTACATTTTTGAAATCCTCGTAACAATATCTACTCATTTCTACCCATATTTGAGCTAGGGTTTGTGTTTAAAAATTTACCCATGGATGACATGCATTTTTTTGATATCTAATGTAGAATATGAATGCTCGGTGTGTAATAAACGACTTTTACTAAGTGATTTTCGGTGAAATTGTCAAAAAGGATTGTTTTGTAAAAGTTACAAAATTTGTCATAAAAATGTGATTTAGTGGAAATTAGGGGCTGCTAAAGTTATGAAAATGATTCGGCTAGGCTCAAAATGCAAGGAAATTGAATAAAATTCATTTTACGAGCAAATGGGCCAAAGTGCAAATATGTGAAAGTTTAGGGGTCAAAATGAAAATTTATAAGAGTATGATTTTTGGACCCATATGAATAATGTGACTAATTAGTAAGCTAAATATGGTATTATAGATTAAGGTGTAACACCCCGAACCCGAGACCATCGCCGGTGTCGGACACGAGGGGTTAGCAAGCCAAGTTCACTTGTTTTGCCCATCCATTGGACATTTCCAGTCAGGCTGGAAAAACTGCGTCACTGTCGCCTTAAAAATCATATCTCGTGTTTCAAAACTCGGAAACTGATTTCGTAAATTTTCCCTGAATTTAGACTCATATATCCATCCATGGATTTATTTCTAGAATTTTTGGTCAGGCCAATTGGTACAGTTTATTAGTTAAAGTCACCCATGTTACAGGGATCGACTGCTCTGACCTTCGCGCGGTATAACTTGAATATCTCTCTGTACAGGGCTTTAATTCTGGTGCTGTTTGTTTCTAATGAAACTAGACTCAAAATGGAATCTGTAAATATAAGGTATGCCTCCTAATTCTTTCTGGATAATTTATAGTAAATTTTTAAAGTTGCGACAGGGAACCCAGAAACCGTTCTGGCCCTGTCTCACAATAGCTTTAATATCTCTTAACATGTAACTCCTATGACCATTTCGTTTCTTCCATATGAAAATAGACTCATCAATGTTCATTTAAATAGCTGATTCACTATTTAATACCATTCCTACAAATTTTGGTGATTTTTCACATTCACGTTACTGCAGCTGGCAGCATCTGTTTTTAAGGTAGGTCTTACCTATTTTGAAGTCTCCATGAACCAACTAGTCTTGCCTTACATAGGTCCACATATGATCATTTTAACCATGCCAATGGCTGATCATGTGACCAACATTCCCATTTCCAATTCATAGTCACATCATGACACCATATATATATATACAAACCGCAAATAGTTTAAGTTAATACTTCACTATTACGAGCCATTTTCGCATGGCCGCATACATATACATCATAACATATTTAAACCAACAAGGGTAGTCCTATACATGCCATTTCAAGTTCAACCAAGAATTTATACCAAAATGGGGGCTTGATAGTGTGGATGACTTCGACTTCAACGATCCCGAATCCGATTGCTATCGAGCGAAATCTAGAAAACCGAGAGCCAAAGCAATGAGTAAGTATTTTTATGCTTAGTAAGTCTCAAGGAATATAATCAACTCTAATTACAGCAATACATTCACATAGTTAAATGCATCATTTCATTAATGCACATTCACATAATCATACTTACTTCACCATCCCAACTCTTATGTTCATACACAAATAACGGCTTCATTAAGGCCGATAACTCGTTCCATCATAGGAGCGGATATTCACACGCCTACTCCTAGCGCAAAGCACACACCGCACTTACCTTGTCATTGGGAAATTTCACAAGTGCATTAGCTGAAATTTTCCAGCAAGCTTATAATTTTCAAATCACATACCTTCGAGTTTAACCGGATGTCGCTACTCGATCAATCGCCGGGACATAGCCCGGTTATGGTAACCCGCACCAAGGCTCACGGACTTAACCCGGATATCACGATTTGCACAAATGCCTTCGGGTCTTAGCCCGGATAGAATGACTCGCACGAATGCCTTCGGGTCTTAGCCCGGATGTAGCCACTAGCACAATTGCTTTCGGGTCTTAACCCGGTTATAATTTCCAGCATAATTGTCTTCGGGGCTTAGCCCGGATATCATTCAATTTCTCATGCACACATACATCAATAATCATTGGACATACATATTTATTTTCGTTACTAAGGCTCAAACACAATTATAATCACTAACATAATCGCCTTCTCTACAACTCACGGCAATGGGCCGGGGGGGATTACCACACTCACACACATTTTTTTTTCATTTTTTTATCACCCATACACCTTTGTTTATTATTTCACCCTAATGCACCAACAAAACATGTTTCATGACATGTTTAGCCCATCCTCCCTTGTCATGGCCGGCCACCACCTATAAAAGGGGGAATTTGACATGCAAGTCCATTATTTTGCATGCATGCTTTAATTAGTCATCACACATTTCCCTATCATACTTTCAAAGTTCATTACTAAGTCCTTTCTTGTGGAATTTACCCTTATAACACTAAATCAATCATCATAAAATGTCATACATGAGCACACACATATTATAGGCATCAAAATAAATTTTTAATTATTTTTATGCCTCGGTTTTGTGGTCCCGAGACCACCTTCCGACTAGGGTCAATTTTGGGCTGTCACATAAGGAAAATGTGATTCGGGCATAGATTGGAAATAAATGAGATTATGGACAAAATCATAATATATAGTCGTACTCGAACCCGAGGTAAGTTCATATGATTTTAATAATGTAATATTGTATTTGAAAGCTAATGCTTCGAGATTACACAAGTTGTAAGTATATATATGTGAATAATTTGATATTATGTGATAATTTTGATGATATAACCTGTTCTTGATGTTTTGCTATTATGATGAAAAGGTTGCAATGCCATGTAAATCTTACCGGTAAATAGGTTTGGATATCGCTCTTTCATAGAGTTCTCGGTCTCCCAAGTAGCTTCTTCTATCCCGTGCTTGAGCCATAACACTTTTACTAGCGGAACCCGCTTGTTTCACAACTCTTTCACTTCTCGTGATAGGATACGAATCGGTTCTTCCTCATAACTCATATTAGCTTGAATTTCAATTTCTGATGGACTAATCACGTGTGATGGATCGGATCTATAGCGTCGAAGCATCGAAACGTGAAAGACATCGTGAACCTTTTCGAGTTCGGGGGCAAAATCAAACGATATGCCATCGGATCGACTCGCCGGATATCTCATATGGCCCAACGAACCTCGGGCTCAACTTGCCCTTACTACCGAATCGAGTATCTTTTTCCAAGGCGATACCTTGAGAAACACTTTATCACCCACCGATACTCGATATCCTTACGCTTCAGTCCGCGCATCGACTTCGACGATCGGAGGCTATCTTCGACTTTCACGGATTACTTTCACTTTCGCTTCAGATCCCTAATCAAATCCACCCAAAATCTTGCTTTCACCGAGCTCGGTCCAAAACAATGGTGTACGGCATTTACTAATCGCACAAGGCCTCGTAGGTGCCATCTTAATACTTGATTGAAAGTCTGTTGTTGTAAGCGAATTCAATCAACGGCAAATACCGCTCCCATAAACCACTAAACTCGAGGACGCAACATCTTAACATATCCTCAAGTATCCGAATTATCCGCCGGATTGACCATCGGTTTGGGGGTGAAAGGCGGTCTTTGAAATGCAACTTGGTACCCAAAGCTTCTTGCAACTTTTTCCAAAATCGCGAGGTAAATCTTGGATCTCTATCCGACACGATGGAAATAGGCACCCGTGTAATCTCACAACTGAGAAACGTACAATTCAGCTAATTTGTCAATTGAAAAATCCAGACGACGGGGACAAAGTGGGCCGACTTAGTCAATCGATCTACCACGACCCAAACCGCATCCTTCTTACTTGTCGACAATGGCGGTCCGGATACAAAGTCCATTGTGACTCGATCCCATTTCCACTCGGGTATCGTGATTGGTCAAGTAATCTCAAGGCACCGATGTTCCGCTTTCACTTGTTGACATATTAAACATCTCAAACAAAGTCGGAGATGTCTCGCTTCATACCATGCCACCAAAACCGACGTTTCAAATCATTGTACATCTTCGACTCTCGGTGGATTGCCATTCGGCTACAATGGGCTTCATTCGAATTATCGAAATGAGTTCAATTCTTTGGAACACAGACGACTTTTGAACCTCAAACAATCGTCATCATCGATTTGAAACTCAATCCTTGTTCGAACACACTCACTGCTTTTGCGACCAACTCGTCGTCGACTTTTCGAGCTTCTCGAATTTGATGTATCAATAGTGGTTTGGCTTTCAATTCAGCTACTAACACACTATCGGATCGAATGCATAAGTGCACGCTCATCGTCAGAAGCTTAATAATGATTTACGACTCAAGGCATCCGCAACCACATTCGCCTTTCCGGGTGATAGTCAATGACCAGCTCGTAATCCTTTAACAGCTCGAGCCAATGTCTTTGTCGCAGATTTAAGTCTCTTTGGATCATCAAATATTTGAGACTTTTGTGATCCGAGTATACATGGCACCTTTCACCAAATAAGTAATATCGCCAAATCTTTAAGGCGAATACGATGGCGCCAATTCGAGATCATGAGTCGGATAATTTTTCTCATGTGGCTTTAATTGCCTCGACGATAGGCCACAACTCGACCTTCTTGCATTAATACGCAACCTAACCCAAGTAGAGAGGCGTCGCTATAGATGACAAACTCTTTGCCGGACTCGGGTTGCACTACAATTGGGGCTTCATCAAATAAGTTTTCATTGATCGAAACTTTTTGGCATTTCTCCGTCCATTCAACTTAACATCCTTTTGGAGTAGCCATCATCGGGTGGCTATCGTTGAGAAGCCTTTACAAATCGTCGGTAATAACCTAAGAAGCCCCAAAAAGCTCGAACCTCAAGAATATTTCTGAGGCTTCCAATTAAGTATGGCTGAAATTTTACTCGGTCGACTCGAATACCGATGCAGATACCACATGACCCAAGAAGCTAACTCTCTTAACCGTAACTCACACTTGTTTGAACTTAGCATATAATTGCTTATCCCGTAAAATTTGCAAAGACTAACCGCAGTGTTCAAGATGTTCGGTCTCATTTCTTGAATAGACCAAGATGTCATCAATGAACACGACTACGAATCGATCCAAATATGGTCTAAAGATCCGATTCATTAAATCCATAAATACCGCAGGGGCATTAGTGAGCCCAAACGGCATCACTAGGAACTCATAGTGACCATATCTCGCTCAAGGCAAGTGTTGGAGTACGTCCAATCTCGGATTCGCAATTGATAATAGCCCGATCTCAAATCTATTTTCGAGAACACTGAGGCTCCCTTTAGTTGATCGAACAAGTCATCGATACGTGGCAACGGATATTTGTTCTTTATTGTCGCTTTATTAAGCTGACGATAATCGATGCACAGCCGCATGGTTCCATCCTTCTTTTCACGAACAACACCGGCGCACCCTAAGGCGAAAAACTCAAGCAGCAAAACCTCTATCCACCAATTCTTGCAACCGAGCCCAACTCCTTTAATTCCGCTGGTACCATACGATACGGAGCTATCGAAATTGAGTGGTACCAGTACCAATTCGATGCCAAATTCTATTTCCGAACAGTGGTAAACCCGCAATTCTTCGTGGAAAACATCCGGTATTCACAAACCACGCACAGATTCGGGTTTCTTTTCGATTCCTTGTCATCGAGCACATACGCAAGGTACGCTCGCACTCTTTTCTTACATATTTTCGGGCCAACATTGCCGATATTATACCGGCAACCCCTTTAAGTCCGTAGACTTAACTGAATTATCTCGTTATTCACGCACCTCAAATCGATAGTCTTGCTTTTGCAATTTACGACCGCATCGTGCATGGTCAACCCATCCAAACCAAGAATAACGTCAATTCATCGAACGGCAAAAGCATCAAGTCCGCCGAAACAAGAACCTCGGAACACTAGGGACTTTTCTTGCACACTTTGTTGACAAGCACGTAATGACCCAAGGGTTTGACACCAATTACAAACTCAAGAGACTCAATAGGCAATGTCTTATGGATGCTAAGGTTTCACATATATATGATTGAGTAGAACCAGGGTCAATCAAAGCAATCACATTAGTATTGAAAAGAGTGAAAGCACCGTAATGACATCCGGAGAGGCAAGATCCTCGCGCGCCAGATGGCATAAGTCCTCGCAGAGCACGAGCCTCAGATCCGATGGTAGCATCTCTAGATCCTCTCGACCACCACCGACATTGCCCATATTTCTAGTGGCCTACCTCGAGCAGTGGTAGCACCCGAGTTTCCACTCTGACTCACATTCTGTTCAAGCATCCTCGGGCAATCCTTCCTAAAGTGGTCGGCCGATCCACACTTATAGCAGGAGTGATCACGAAACCAACAGCTCCCCGAATGCCATTTGCCACAATGTTGACACTCCGCCTCTCTCGGCGATCATTTCCACCATGGCGATCAAAGTGACTCGTGTGGTCACAGGGGTCGATCGCGTCCTCGTCTAGAAAAGCCCAAAGCGCTCTAGACCGGTTCACATCATCTCAAATCTCTTGATTGCTGTTGAAGAGACTTTCCCGAGGACCTCTTTCCGAATTCTCCAGTTCCCACATCAGCTTTTTGTTTCTCCTTTCTAAGCTCTTCGACTTTACAAGCTCGCTCAACAAGTACTACGATCTCTCGTATTTCGAGAATGCCAACGAACATCCTTATATCATCATTCAGCCCATCCTCAAGCGTTATACATAATAGCTTCGGACGAAATGCATTCTCGCGTATCGCCTAAGCCTCACAAATTTCGTTCATAGTCGGTAACCACATAGAACCTTGCTTAAGATCAAGAAATTCCTTCGCTTTTGGTCGATGAATCTCGATCGATATACTTTTTTTTTTTGAACTTGGTTTGAAAGAATTCCCAAGTCACTTGCTCTCTAGGTACCACGAAGTCGAGTACTCCACCAATAGTAGGTGGAATCACGTAGCAAGGAGATGGTACACTTTAAGCATTCATCGGTGTACAAGATAGCTCATCGAGCACCCGGATAGTGTTGTCCAACCAAAATTCAGCTCGCTCGCATCATCATCATCCGTAGCTTTAAATTCAGTGGCCCCATGTTTTCAAATCCTATCGATTGGGGCTTACTTGACCTTATTTGGTCGGGATTCGGAGGTATTGTAGGTGCGGGGTTGCATTTGTCGGGAATGGAGGTTGTGGGACAGCCGTGTTAGTTCGAATGTATTGATTAAACCATTCGCTCATCACACTATAAAAGGCTTGCCTAGCCTCATCATTCGGATTGTTGGCCATAGGTTGAGAGTCCCGGCGCTGTCCCTTGTGCGGAGCAGCGCCACACTCTCCACATCATCAGCTATTGCTCGGTTGGGATCGGGATCCATTGCTATAAACAAACTCAAAGTCAAATTGTCGAAATCACCACACTATCGATTCATCATTTAATGGCATGTATAGCTAGACCCCAAACACCTCACGGTAGTCCTAGAATCGACTAAACCGTGGCTCGATACCAATAAAATTGTAACACCCGAACCCGAGACCATCGCCGGTTGTCGGACACGAGGGGTTAGCAAGCCAAGTTCACTTGTTTTGCCCATCCATTGGACATTTCAGTCAGGCTGGAAAAACTGCGCCACTGTCGCCTTAAAATCATATCTCGAGTTTCAAAACTGGAAACCTATTTTCGTAAATTTTCCTGAATTTAGACTCATATATCCATCCATGGATTTATTTCTAGAATTTTTGTTCGGGCCAATTGGTACAGTTTATTAGTTAAAGTCACCCATGTTACAGGGATCGACTGCTCTGACCTTTGCGCGGTATAACTTGAATATCTCTCTGTACAGGGCTTTATTGCTGGTACCGTTTGTTTCTAATGAAACTAGACTCAAAATGGAATCTTTACATATAAGGTATGTCTCCTAATTCTTTCTGGATAATTTATAGTAAATTTTTAAAGTTGCGACAGGGAACCCAGAAACCGTTCTGGCCCTGTCTCACAATAGCTTTAATATCTCTTAACATGTAACTCCTATGACCATTTCGTTTCTTCCATATGAAAATAGACTCATCAATGTTCATTTACATAGCTGATTCACTATTTAATACCATTCCTACAAATTTTGGTGATTTTTCACATTCACGTTACTGCAGCTGGCAGCATCTGTTTTAAGGTAGGTCTTACCTATTTTGTAGTCTCCATGAACCAACTAGTCTTGCCTTACATAGGTCCACATATGATCATTTTAACCATGCCAATGGCTGATCATGTGACCAACATTCCCATTTCCAATTCATAGTCACATCATGACACCATATATATATATACAAACCGCAAATAGTTTAAGTTAATACTTCACTATTACGAGCCATTTTCGCATGGCCGTACACATATACATCATAACATATTTAAACCAACAAGGGTAGTCCTATACATGCCATTTCAAGTTCAACCAAGAATTTATACCAAAATGGGGGCTTGATAGTGTGGATGACTTCGACTTCAACGATCCCGAATCCGATTGCTATCGAGCGAAATCTAGAAAACCGAGCCAAAGCAATGGAGTAAGCATTTTTATGCTTAGTAAGTCTCAAGGAATATAATCAACTCTAATTACAGCAATACATTCACATAGTTAAATGCATCATTTCATTAATGCACATTCACATAATCATACTTACTTCACCATCCCAACTCTTATGTTCATACACAAATAACGGCTTCATTAAGGCCGATAACTCGTTCCATCATAGGAGCGGATATTCACACGCTCTTACTCCTAGCGCAGCAAAGCACACACCGCACTTACCTTGTCATTGGGAAATTTCACAAGTGCATTAGCTGAAATTTTCCAGCAAGCTTATAATTTTAAATCACATACCTTCGAGTTTAACCGGATGTCGCTACTCGATCAATCGCCTTGGGACATAGCCCGGTTATGGTAACCCGCACCAAGGCTCACGGACTTAACCCGGATATCACGATTTGCACAAATGCCTTGGTCTTAGCCCGGATAGAATGACTCGCACGAATGCCTTCGGTCTTAGCCCGGATGTAGCCACTAGCACAATTGCTTTCGGTCTTAACCCTGTTATAATTTCCAGATAATCGTCTTGGGCTTAGCCCGATATCATTCAATTTCTCATGCACACATACATCAATAATCATTGGACATACATATTTATTTTCGTTACTAAGGCTCAAACACAATTATAATCACTAACATAATCGCCTTCTCTACAACTCACGGCAATGGGGGGGGGATTACCACACTCACCCACATTTTTTTTCATTTTTTATCACCCATACACCTTTGTTTATTATTTCACCCTAATGCACCAACAAAACATGTTTCATGACATGTTTAGCCCATCCTCCCTTGTCATGGCCGCCACCACCTATAAAAGGGGAATTTGACATGCAAGTCCATTATTTTGCATGCATGCTTTAATTAGTCATCACACATTTCCTATCATACTTTCAAAGTTCATTACTAAGTCCTTTCTTGTGGAATTCACCCTTATAACACTAAATCAATCATCATAAAATGTCATACATGAGCACACACATATTATAGGCATCAAAATAAATTTTAATTATTTTTATGCCTCGGTTTTGTGGTCCCGAGACCACCTTCTGACTAGGGTCAATTTTGGGCTGTCACATAAGGAAAATGTGATTCGGGCATAGATTGGAAATAAATGAGATTATGGACAAAATCATAATATATAGTCGCATTTCGAACCCGAGGTAAGTTCATATGATTTTAATAATGTAATATTGTATTTGAAAGCTAATGCTTGAGATTACACAAGTTGTAAGTATATATATGTGAATAATTTGATATTATGTGATAATTTTGATGATATAACCTGTTCTTGATGTTTTGCTATTATGATGAAAAGGTTGCAATGCCATGTGATTATGAGATATTGCTATGTGAATGAAGCCACAATTTGAGTACGTCCGGTAAAGGTTTGGAAGTTTGATGGAATACGATGATTCTTTGAAATGAGTAAGTTTGTATGTAAAAAATATTATGTTATTATCTTTTGTTATTATATGAGATGTGGTTGCCTATAGAATGATCAATTGATGTAAACTACGAATCAGAATTGACTAAGAACGGGTTAGTAAAATGTTGAAGAGTGAAGAATTTCCCGATTGAACCTTCGGAATAGAAGAGATACAAATGATTCATTGTGAGTCACGTGTGTAGTACTAAGTGTAGGCTACTATGCGTACCCTTTAACTTCGATCACATGTATAGTACTAAGTGTAGGCTACTACGCGTATCAAATGGTTAAGTCACGTATGCAGTACTACGTGCAGGCTACTACGTGTACCAAATTGATAGGTCGCATGTGTAGTACTAAGTGTAGGCTACCATGCGTACCCGTTAACTTCGATCACTTGTGTGACATCCCTAAATCGACCCTAGTCGGAAAGTGGGTTCGGGACCACCAAACCGAGTCATAATAATAATTAACCATCATAATTGATGCTCATTATATGTATATATGCATGTGTGAAAATTTCGTGTTTGGATTTTGTTAATAGTAAGTGAATTTTTATCAAATAGGACTTATGTGAGAAAATTTAGAAATGTGCTAGGCAATTGTAAGGTGGCCTATTAATACATGTGGGAAAATAGTTGTCCTTGCATGTCAAATAACCCACTTCCTAAGGTGAGTGGCCGGCCATGACAAGAATATATAAGGGAACATGTTTCCAACATGTTTAGTTAGTGGATTATGTAGAAAAAATAAAGAAATGAAAAAAATGAGCATGGATGCCCCCCTTTGTTGCCGTGAGTAGAGGAAAAAGAAAGAAAAAAATTGTTCATCCATTCTCAAAATCTTGGCTGAAAATACTAAGGGAAAAAGGAAGGATTTTTGCTTCATGCTTGGTTTAGAAGAGAACTAGAAGGAGATTTGGTCATACTTGTGTCAAGATTAAGGTATGTTTGAGGTTGTGTCATGAGATTCATGCATGTTTTAGTTGCTAACTTGATGTTCATGTTAGCCCATGGTTCAAATCCTTGTTATGCCATGGAAATGGTATTTGGCCAAGGTTGATATTGTGTTAAAGCCATTGCATGCTAAATGTGAAGCTTGTTGATGATACATGTAATGATGGATTGACTACTCTTGAAATTTCTTTTAGCATTCTTGAGTAAGACATGGAGTTTTCTTTGTTTAACCATGACCAAAAATTGAAAGGGGATGGTGTGGGATGTATTCGCCATGGCATGCTCATAAGTGCGATTTATGCTTGTTGCATGATAGGTAAAATTTGTGTTTTGATATATGTGTATATGTGTTTGTACATGATGTTACAAATGGATGTGAAAATATATGCTAGATTGGGAAAATTTGATTAAATGTTCATGAGATGAAATTAGGTGATTAAAAGATGTTAGTTGACATTGTACATATATATATATTCGCCATTAAAGTGAGTATGTAGGTAATGTTGAATCAAGTTTTTGGTGCATATTCGGTTAGGTGTATAATCGACCAAATGGGCGATTAGTAAGAATGGTTGCCGAATATACAAGCATACATATGCATGTGTAGTTGAATTATGAATGTTTAGCAAGATGGTTAAACTAGTGATTTATTGATTAAGCTCAAGGAGTTAAAGAAGGAGAATCAAGCAAGGGAAAGACGAAGGTCATCGAGTAGCCGACTTGGAACTATTTTACCCAACACGAGGTAAGTCATTAAGCACGTATTTGATATTGCTTAAATGATTGTAAAATTTATGCAATTGTGTTTAATGGGATGATATATATATATATAAATGAAAATGTATGTGTATGGAGTGATGACAATTGTTGAATGTAAAAGAAATAGTGAAATGTGTAGAAAGTTTGCTTTCGGCACTAAGTGTGCGGGCAATACGTGTACGGTGACGAGATTGGCACTAAGTGTGCGTGTTGGAAATATATGGCACTAAGTGTGCATGCTGGAAATATATGGCACTAAGTGTGCGAGCTCAAGGGCATGGCACTCGTGTGTGGGCTTAAATCGCATGGCACTAAGTGTGCGAAATCGAGTATTAAGCACTGTGTGTGCGCATTCTATATATATATATAAATATCTCCAATCGAACAATTATATGGAGGGTGTGTCTCCATCGAGTGAGTATGGACAGCGGATCGGTAAGTACCTTGAGCTCATGACGAATAGGTAATACGTTCATGCTTGGGGTTGAATTTGGTAAGCCTTAAATCTATGTGATGATTGAAATTGTATGGTTGTGCTGGAAAATGAGTTAATGTGTAAAAATGCTTCGATTATCTTGTTGTGTAGAATATGAAATGTGGATGTATGAATTGGTACGAGATTGGACCGAAAGGTCCGAGGTATTATGGTATAGATTCGATATGGACGAGTACCTAGCCTCATTTGTTGTACATGTAGTAGTAACTTTATCAGTGGATTGACGAATGCTTATGACTTACTGAGTTGTAAACTCACTCGGTGTTTTCTTGTCACCCATTTTAGGTCTCTTGGACTCGTATTCTTGCATGCTCAGAACCGTCGTTGAAGTCATCACACCGCTGAAATCTTGTGGTATTGTTTTTGTTGTTGAAGAACATTTGGCATGTATAGGCTATTATATTTTGTCGAATTGTGGGTTGTAAACTTTAAGCCATGTGAAAATGGCCTATGTGGTCGCCGAGTGGGATGCTAGAACCTATAGCCACGAGTCTTAGAAACTCAAATTTTGTTAAGGTGGCCATAATTTGTGTCATGTATGATGGATGATTAAGGCCAAGGAAAAATTCATGAAATGGGCATAGTCTACTGCAGTAACTGTTGCGGACAGCAGCAGTGAGATGAGATTGAAAAATCACTAAAAATAGTAGAAGTAGAATTAAATAGTGAGTAAATTATGGAACTGGTCCTTGATGAATCTATTTTTATATGGACGAAACGAAACGACCATATGAGCAGTATACTGGGAGATATTAAAGTTCTCGTGAGACAGGGCCAGAACGATTTCTGGGTCCCCTGTCACGACTTTTAAAATTTACCATAAATTATCCAGAAAGAATTAGGAGTCATGCCTTATATGTACAGATTCCATTTTGAGTCTAGTTTCATTTGAAACAAACGGCACCAGTATTAAAGCCCTGTACAGAAAGATATTCAAGTTGTAACGCGCGGAGGTCAGAGCAGTCGATCCCTGTAACATGGGTGACTTTAACTAATAAACTGTACCAATTGGCCCAACCAAAAATTCTAAAAATAAATCCATGGATGGATATATGAGTCTAAATTCAGGGAAAATTTACGAAACCAGTTTCCGAGTTTTGGAACTCAGGATATGATTTTTAAGGCGACGGTGACGCAGTTTTCCAGCCTGTCCAGAAATGCCAAATTGGTCGGTACTTTAAGAGGATTTGTCTCGTTAACCCTCGTGTCCGATTAACCGCCGGTCACGAGTTAGGGTGTTACAATTTTATTGGTATCGAGCTATGGTTTAGTCGGTTCTAGGACTACCATAGCGCGTGTGAGTCTAGCTATACATGCCAAATTGATAGTGCTTAATAATGTGATGACTTCGACGGTTGAAATTTTTGTTTTGATTAGCGATGGAACCGGGGTAGAGAGACCCTTGGCGGATGACGTTGAAAGTGTAGCGGCTGCTCTGCGCAAGGGACACCGCCTGTTGAGCCTCACCATCCGCGAATAATCAAAATGAAGGGGCTAAACAAGACTTCTTCACTATGATGAATGAGTGGGTCGCATAATATGCCCGAACCAACCCGGCTGTCCAACCATTCCCGAATTTAAATACTCCACCCCAAGAGCCCGCAATGCCTCCATTCATCGATCCCGTGAGGCTGAGTAAACCACCGTGGACTTGATTAGGAAGCGCAATGAGGAGTTCAAGGCCATAGTTACCGATGATGCCGAAAAGGCCGAAGTTCGCTCGATAACACCATTAGAGTGTTAGATGAATCGTCATGCACACCGATTTAATGTCTTAAGTGTGCTATATCCTTGTTTGTAGACTCACTTACTATTGGTGGAGGACTTTAATTTCCATAGTCCCAAATGAACGAGTTACTTGGGATTTCTTCCAATCCAATTTCAAAGAAATACATTAGTCAACGGTTCATCGATCGAAGCGTAAGGAATTCTTGAACTCAAGCAAGGTCGGATGATCAGATTCGAATACTGAACATGAGTTCGTAAGACTTAGTCGGTATGCTCGGAGTGTGTGGCTGATGAGGTTGCGATGTGCAAAAGATTTGAAGAAGGATTGAATGAAGAGTTAAAGTTACTAGTGGGAATTTTGGAGATAAAGGAGTTCGTGACACTAGTCGAACGAGCTCGCAAGGCGGAAGAACTTGGGAGGAGAAGAAGAAGGCTGAATTTGAAGCAAGAGATTACCGTAAAAGATCGACGAGTAAAGCTCCGCTTCTCGGCTGTAAAGAGGTTCGTGGAGGACACCAGAAGTCGAGGACGATCGGGAATTTCCATTAGAGCCCGACCATTGACGGACTCGAGCTACTTCAGTAGCTAGTGTGGGCAATAATCGTCAAGAGAGACTGAATGCCCCCAATGTGGAAGACGACACCTAGGTGAATGTTGGGGTAAGTCTCATTAATAGGGCTCGTTATGGATGCGGTTCAAGGACCACTTCATTAGAGATTGCACGAGCTAGATGAGAGGAATAAGACGCAAGGTGCAAGACCTAGTGGAACGACGGCCGGAGGTAGGCCCCGAGAATCTCTGGAGGTAGGGGTGGTAATCGAGAGGAGCCTCTAATACGGCCGTCCGATCCGAGACCCGTGCTCTGCTAGAGCATATGCCATCCGCGCACGAGAGGAGGCATCCTCCCCGACGTTATCACCGGTACTTTTACTCTCTTTGATACTATTATGATTGCATTGATTGACCCCGCTCTACTCACTCATATGTATGTGAAACCTTAGCATCCAAGAAGACTCTACCGCTGAGTCTACCGAGTTCGTAATTCGAGTGTCAAACCCTTTGGGTCAATACGTGCTTGTTGATAAAGTGTGCAAGAGATGCCCCTAATAATTCGAGAATCTGTTTTCCTACCGATCCGATGCTTCTACCATTTCATGAATTCGATGTTATTCTTGGTATGGATTGGTGATCAGACATGATGCAAAGGTGGATCGCAAAAGGAAAACCATTAATTTGAGGAGTGCAAATAATGACGAGTCCGAGTCGAGTCTCATCGATTTAAAAGGAGTGCAGCAATAATATCTTCTATGACCGTCAAGATATGTGAAAAGGGTGTGAAACATACCTTGCGTATGTGTTTGGGAGTAAAGAGACTAAAGGAAACTCGAATCGGTACCAAGTGGTTTGTGAGTATTCGGATGTTTTTCCGAGGAGTTACCGGATTGCCACGGTTCGAGAAGTGGAATTCGCATCGGTTGTACCGTACTACGCCGATTTCAATAGCCCCAGATCGTATGGCATTAACTAATTAAAGGAATTGAAGGTTCAATTGCAAGAATTGACGGATAGAGGTTTCGCTCGACCGAGTTTTTCTCCATGGGGCGACTCGTATTGTTTGTGAAGAAGAAGGACGGAACCATGAGGTTGTGCATCGACTATCGTCAACTCAATAAAGTGACGATAAAGAATAAATATCCATTGCCACGAATTGACGATTTGTTTGATCAATTAAAGGGAGCCTCGGTGTTTTCAAAGATAGATTTGAGGTCGGGTACTATCGGTTGAGGGTCCGAGAATCGGACATACCCAAAACCGCTTTTAGAACGAGGTACGGTCACTACGAATTCTTGGTGATGCCGTTTGGGCTCACTAATGCCCTCGCGGTGTTTATGGATTTAATGAATAGAATTTTCGGCCATACTTGGATCGGTTCGTAGTTGTATTTATCGATGACATTTTGGTCTATTCGAAAGATGAAATCGAACATGCTTGAACACCGAGGCTAGTGTTGCAAATCTTACGAGATAAGCGATTATACGCAAAGTTCAAGAAATGTGAATTTTGGTTGAAAGAGGTTAGCTTTTTGGGGCACGTGGTGTCCGTGATCGGTGTCGTGGTGGACTGAACAAAATTTCTACCATAGTCAATTGGAAACCTCCAAGGAATGTTACCGGTTAGGAGCTTTTGGGGCTTGCGGTTACTACCGACGGTTTGTGAAAGGATTCTCGATGATAGCCACACCCATGACAAAACCGCTTGTAAAGATGTCAAATTTGAATGGACGGAAAAGTGTCGTAAAAGTTTCACCAATTGAAAACCCATTTGACGAAAAGCTCCAGTTCTAGTACGTACCGAATCTGCAAAGAGTTTGTCATCTATAGTGATGCCTCCCTACTTGGGTTAGGTTGCGATTGATGCAAGAAGGTCGAGTTGTGGCCTATGCGTCGAGACAATTAAAGCCACATGAGAAAAATTATCCAACCCATGACCTCGAATTGGTCGCCATCGTATTCGCCTTTAAAGATATGGCGACATTACTTATTTGGTGAGAAGTGCCAAGTGTATTCGGATCACAAAAGTCTCAAATATTTGATGACTCAAAGAGACTTAAATCATGACAAAGACGATGGCTCGAGTTGTTAAAAGATTATGAACTCGTTATTGATTATCACCCGAAAGGCCAATGTGGTTGCGGATGCCTTAAGTCGAAATCACCTGTTTGTTTTACTGACGATGAATGTACACTTGTCTATTCTACCCGACAATGTGTTAGTAGCCAATTAAAGGCCAAACCATTGTTGGCTCATCAAATTCGGGAAGCTCGTAAAGTTGATGAGGAGTTGCTTGCAAAACGGGCCGAGTGTGTTCGAACAAGGAATCGAGTTTCAAATTGATGATGACGATTGTTTGAGGTTCGAAGTCGTCGTGTGTTCCAAAGAATTGAACTTATTTCGATAATTCTAAATGAAGCCCATTGTAGTCGAATGTCAATCCACCGGGTAGTACTAAAATGTACAATGACCAAACGCCAATTTTGGTGGCCCGATATGAAACGAGACATTTCGAATTTGTTTCAAGGTGTCCGATATGTCAACAAGTGAAAGCGAACATCAAGTGCCATCGGATTACTTCACCGATCATGATACCCGAATGGAAATGGGATCGAGTCACAATGGACTTTGTATCCGGACCGCCATTGTCGTGAGTAAGAAGGATGCGATTTGGGTCGTTGTCGATAGACTAACTAAGTCGGCTCACTTTATCCCCGCACGCACGGATTTTTCAATGGACAAATTAGCGGAATTGTACGTTTCTCGATTGTGAGATTACACGGGTGCCTATTTCTATCGTGGTCGGATAGAGACCCAAGATTTACGCCGCGATTTTGGAAGAAATTGCAAGATGCTTTGGGTACCAAGCGCATTTTAGCACCGCTTTTCATCCCCAAACCGATGGTCAATCCGAACGGATAATTCAAATACTCGAGGATATGTTGAGATGTTGCATCCTTGAGTTTAGTGGTTCATGGGAACGGTATTTACCTTTGATTGAATTCGCCACAACAATAGCTTTCAATCAAGTATTAAGATGGCGCCTTACGAGGCTTTATACGGTCGTAAATGCCGCACCCCATTATTCGGACCGAACTTAGTGAAGGTAAATTCTTCGGTTGATTTGGTTAAGGATGCCGAGCAAAAGTTCGAGTAATTCGTGAAAGTTTGAAAGTCGCCGGATCGCCAAAAGTCGATGCGGATTTGAAAAGAAAAGATATTGAATATCGTGTTGGAGACAAGGTCTTTCTCAAAGTTTCACCTTGGAAGAAGGTGCTTAGATTTGGTCGTAAGGGCAAATTGAGTCCGAGGTTTATCGGGCCATATGAAGTATCCGAACGAGTTGGGCCAATCGATATCAATTAATTTTGCCCTCGAGCTCGAAAGGATTCACAATGTTTTTCATGTCTCGATGCTTCGACGATATAGGTCGATCCATCGCACGTAATTGCTCCATCCGAGATTGAGATTCACCTAATTTGAGCTATGAAGAGGAACCGGTTCGCATTATGAGGCGTGAAGTAAAAGAGTTGCTAATAGGAAAATCCCGTTAGTGAAGGTGTTGTGGCATAAACACGGAATGGAAGAAGCCACTTGGGAACTTGAGGACTCTATGAAAGAGCGATACCCGAGCCTATTTACTCGGTAAGATTTTCGGGACGAAAATTTCTAAGTGGGGAGAGTTGTGACATCCCTAAATCGACCCTAGTCGGAAAGTGGGTTCGGGACCACCAAACCGAAGTCATAATAATAATTAACCATCATAATTGATGCTCATTATATGTATATATGCATGTGTGAAAATTTCGTGTTTGGATTTTGTTAATAGTAAGTGAATTTTTATCAAATAGGACTTATGTGAGAAAATTTAGAAATGTGCTAGGCAATTGTAAGGTGGCCTATTAATACATGTGGGAAAATAGTTGTCCTTGCATGTCAAATAACCCACTTCCTAAGGTGAGTGGCCGCCATGACAAGAATATGGGCAAGGGAACATGTTTCCAACATGTTTAGTTAGTGGATTATGTAGAAAAAATAAAGAAATGAAAAAAATGAGCATGGATGCCCCCCTTTGTTGCCGTGAGTAGAGGAAAAGAAAGAAAAAAAATTGTTCATCCATTCTCAAAATCTTGGCTGAAAATACTAAGGGAAAAAGGAAGGATTTTTGCTTCATGCTTGGTTTAGAAGAGAACTAGAAGGAGATTTGGTCATACTTGTGTCAAGATTAAGGTATGTTTGAGGTTGTGTCATGAGATTCATGCATGTTTTAGTTGCTAACTTGATGTTCATGTTAGCCCATGGTTCAAATCCTTGTTATGCCATGGAAATGGTATTTGGCCAAGGTTGATATTGTGTTAAAGCCATTGCATGCTAAATGTGAAGCTTGTTGATGATACATGTAATGATGGATTGACTACTCTTGAAATTTCTTTTAGCATTCTTGAGTAAGACATGGAGTTTTCTTTGTTTAACCATGACCAAAAATTGAAAGGGGATGGTGTGGGATGTATTCGCCATGGCATGCTCATAAGTGCGATTTATGCTTGTTGCATGATAGGTAAAATTTGTGTTTTGATATATGTGTATATGTGTTTGTACATGATGTTACAAATGGATGTGAAAATATATGCTAGATTGGGAAAATTTGATTAAATGTTCATGAGATGAAATTAGGTGATTAAAAGATGTATGTTGACATTGTACATATATATATATTCGCCATTAAAGTGAGTATGTAGGTAATGTTGAATCAAGTTTTGGTGCATATTCGGTTAGGTGTATAATCGACCAAATGGGCGATTAGTAAGAATGGTTGCCGAATATACAAGCATACATATGCATGTGTAGTTGAATTATGAATGTTTAGCAAGATGGTTAAACTAGTGATTTATTGATTAAGCTCAAGGAGTTAAAGAAGGAGAATCAAGCAAGGGAAAGACGAAGGTCATCGAGTAGCCGACTTGGAACTATTTTACCCAACACGAGGTAAGTCATTAAGCACGTATTTGATATTGCTTAAATGATTGTAAAATTTATGCAATTGTGTTTAATGGGATGATATATATATATAAATGAAAATGTATGTGTATGGAGTGATGACAATTGTTGAATGTAAAAGAAATAGTGAAATGTGTAGAAAGTTTGCTTTCGGCACTAAGTGTGCGGGCAATACGTGTGTACGGTGACGAGATTGGCACTAAGTGTGCGTGTTGGAAATATATGGCACTAAGTGTGCATGCTGGAAATATATGGCACTAAGTGTGCGAGCTCGAAGGGCATGGCACTGTAAAAGGGCTTAAATCGCATGGCACTAAGTGTGCGAAATCGAGTATTAAGCACTGTGTGTGCGTATTCTATATATATATATATAAATATCTCCAATCGAACAATTATATGGAGGGTGTGTCTCCATCGAGTGAGTATGGACAGCGGATCGGTAAGTACCTTGAGCTCATGACGAATAGGTAATACGCTCATGCTTGGGGTTGAATTTGGTAAGCCTTAAATCTATGTGATGATTGAAATTGTATGGTTGTGCTGGAAAATGAGTTAATGTGTAAAAATGCTTCGATTATCTTGTTGTGTAGAATATGAAATGTGGATGTATGAATTGGTACGAGATTGGACCGAAAGGTCCGAGGTATTATGGTATAGATTCGATATGGACGAGTACCTAGCCTCATTTGTTGTACATGTAGTAGTAACTTTATCGTGGATTGACGAATGCTTATGACTTACTGAGTTGTAAACTCACTCGGTGTTTTCTTGTCACCCATTTTAGGTCTCTTGGACTCGATTGTTGCGTGCTCGAACCGTCGTTGAAGTCATCACACCGCTGAAATCTTGTGGTATTGTTTTTGTTGTTGAAGAACATTTGGCATGTATAGGCTATTATATTTTGTCGAATTGTGGGTTGTAAACTTTAAGCCATGTGAAAATGGCCTATGTGGTCGCCGAGTGGGATGCTAGAACCTATAGCCACGAGTCTTAGAAACTCAAATTTTGTTAAGGTGGCCATAATTTGTGTCATGTATGATGGATGATTAAGGCCAAGGAAAAATTCATGAAATTGGCATAGTTCATCTGTAGTAACTGTTGCGGACAGCAGCAGTGAGATGAGATTGAAAATCACTAAAAATAGTAGAAGTAGAATTAAATAGTGAGTAAATTATGGAACTGGTCCTTGATGAATCTATTTTATATGGACGAAACGAAACGACCATATGAGCAGTATACTGGGAGATATTAAAATTCTCGTGAGACAGGGCCAGAACGATTTCTGGGTCCCCTGTCGCGACTTTTAAAATTTACCATAAATTATCCAGAAAGAATTAGGGGTCATGCCTTATATGTACAGATTCCATTTTGAGTCTAGTTTCATTAGAAACAAACGGCACCAGTATTAAAGCCCTGTACAGAAAGATATTCAAGTTGTAACGCGCGGAGGTCAGAGCAGTCGATCCCTGTAACATGGGTGACTTTAACTAATAAACTGTACCAATTGGCCCAACCAAAAATTCTAAAAATAAATCCATGGATGGGTATATGAGTCTAAATTCAGGGAAAATTTACGAAACCAGTTTCCGAGTTTTGGAACTCTAGATATGATTTTTAAGGCGACGGTGACGCAGTTTTCCAGCCTGTCCAGAAATGCCAAATTGGTCGGTACTTTAAGAGGATTTGTCTCGTTAACCCCTCGTGTCCCACACCGGCGTCGGTCACGAGTTAGGGGTGTTACAACTTGTGTAGTACTAAGCGTAGGCTACTACGTGTATAAGATGGTTAAATCATGTGTGTAGTACTAAGTGCATGCTACTACGTGTACCAGATTGATAGGTCGCATGTATAGTACTAAGTGTCAGCTACTATGCGTACCAGAGAGCTTCGGTTACAAGCGTGGTATATGCACAGGGCACTAGGTATCTGTTATTATTCCGATGAGTTCAACAAGAAATTTATTAAGTGAAAATACATATGTACATGAATATGTGATGAATAAGTGAAAATATATCTATGTGAAAAGTTGTGAGCAATGTGCTCGATAGTTGAGCGAATCTTTTGGTAAGATAGAATAGAGTAAGTGAAATTATGTAAAAGTGAAATTTTGTAATAAAACAATTTTGAACAGTTGCAGTTGTGTGAATTTGAAAAATCACCAAAAATGGTATAAACTGAATTTGAGGTTGAATAAGATATTAAATTAAAGCTTAATGAGTCTATGTTCTCATAAAAGAAATGGTGAAGGCAAAAGAATTTCATATTCTGTGATAATTGGATTTTTGTGAGATAGGGTCAGAATGATTTTGGAATCCCCTGTTCTAATTTGGAAAAATCATTGAAAATTGTAAAAATGTAATTATGGATCATAATTACCATGGTTAGTGGTTCTCAATTTGGAGTCCCGTACCATTAGATAAATATTTTTTAGTGAAGAGAGGTTGGAACTGTCAAACAGTTAAATAAGGGTATATTTAATGAATAAACTGTACTTATTGGATAGACCAAAAATTTTTAAAATTATATGGTAAGAATATATATAAGTCTAGTTTCATATAAAATTAACGGATCTTAATTTGGAGTTTCGTAGCTCCGGGTATAAATAAATTAGTAACTATGACTCGAGAAAATAGCATGACCAGAAAACCAGCAAAAGTGTAATTATGATTACATTTTCATGGAATCATGTTGATAATTTTCTTATTATTTTCATATGGACTTATAAGCTTTAAGCTTACTCCCTCCTCTCCATTTCCTTAGTGTTCTCAGGTTAGCTCGGGGTTAGAGACCGTCGAAGGCAGCATCACACTATCAAGCCAACAACTTCGGAGTATTGCCATATGTGTATTAAATACTTTCAAGTGAGTGGCATGTATAAGGATTAGTTTTTATGTTAGATGTTGTTATGATTAGCTTATCGGCTTATATTGATTTATTGTATATGGCCATGAGACGTGGCTTAAATGGTTATGGCTAGTAAGCTAATTATTTTTGCTATGTGTTAATGTTTGTGATGTGTTTATAATTGGTTGTTATGAATGATTAGTATAACACATGTACATAATGAATGCTCTAAGACCATTTGAGGTGGTTGTGGCCATGGAATGAATGTGTGGCATGGTAGTAAGTTGATAATGATTGAATATGGACAATTGTAGAATGTGAAATGAAATGTCTAACTTGGTGTAACATGAGTATAGGTAATAAGCACATGTATGACAACATGTAAATGCTTTAACGAAATTTTACTAAAGGATGATTAACCATTAAATTTATGTTATAATGTGTGTCTATAATGTGTATAAGTATGGTAGAGAATTAAGGACAACATAAGGGTTGGAAAATAGCATAAGTGTTGGCTACACGAGCAGAGACACGGCCATGTGTCTCAGCCGTGTGGAGGACACGGCCTAGCACACGGGTGTGTGGCTTGGCCGTGTGGATCAATTTGTTTTGCTGACATCATAAACAGAGAGTTACACAGCCTGAGGACACGAGCGTGTTGAAGACACACAAGCGTGTCCCTGTGTCCAGATGGGCTTATGACCCTATTTCATGAAAATTTCTCTAAGTTTTCCCAGAGCTTTCAAAAGTCCTCAGTTTAGTCCCGAACCACCTCGATGTATGTTTTAGGCCTCGAAGGCCTGTATAAGGGATGATTTGCATGTGTTTGAAAAGTTTTAATTTGTATGAAATTTTATGGCCCGGTTTTGCTTGTTTGTGAATATTTAAGTCTGGTAACGCCTCAAACCCTATCCCGACTTCAGATACGGGTAAAGAATGTTACATTTAGTGGTATCAGAGCTATGGTTTAGTCGGTTCTCAGACTATCCTAGCATGATGAGAATCTAGCTATACATGCCACCAATCCGTGATAGTGTGATGTCTCCCGACACGAATGTGAACCATTTTGTTTAGACAGAGGTACTCTCCAACCGAGCTACACCAACCATGTTAAATGTGAAGCTAAGGTACTCGGGTAAAGTACATTATGATGAGCCTAAACTCATAAAAGTACGAATTAAAGTTCATGATATGTATGTGATAACATGTGAGCTAAAACTTTATGTTACGAGGAATACTCATGCTTGTTTGATATTCATATGATGTTGTGCACTTGACTTGTTTGATTAAGTGAATGTGATAAAAAGAAATTCAAAAAGGTATGAATAAAGGTTTATAATATCATGTTATGGATAAAAATGTCATTTTCCCAATTGGACATTGAAAGTTGATGAATTTTAACGATATCTTTAAATGAGACAAAGGATTATAATGTAATGAACTTATTTACGTTAAATTGATGGATTGATTCATATGAATGTAATGATATGTATATGATGAAGTGCCAGATAAAAGTTTTGATTGTAACATACTTATCCATGTTTGTTTGGCCCCCATAAGATGTTATGTGCATGACTTGTTTGATTGAATTAATGAGATAAGTAAGGTTATTCAGAATCCATAGAATACATGCATAAATGCACTGGTTTAAATAAGATAACTGAAATGTTCGTGTCATACAAACGTGAATAATAGTTTGCCTGAAGTGGATGATATGCTTGTGAAAATGTTACTAAGATGATGAAATACTGTTATATGTATATGTGTATGAGAGACGAGTTAGGGACCTTACGACTCCACCCCCTTACCATAGTGGTGTTTTGTAAAGGATTTTATAAGATCAGTATTGAATAAGCTCACAAGTATGAGACCAAAGAGTTCAACTGTAGAATGATTATAACTATGATTAGAGATTAATTGGATTGATAAGTAAAGACAGAGCTAGTAAAGTGCGATGTCGAGAAACGTATTAACTGGAATTTCTTCAGAACCAATCTTCTTCAATGAAAATCATAATGTGGGATTTGTAATAATAGAAATAGTTGGAGGAATAAATATTGACATGTAAGATATCATAATGTAGTAATTATAGTAAGCAAATTATGACTATCTCTCTTGAGGTACCCTATGAGGTCATTTACTCTCGAAAGTATTACTGGGGCTATTTATTTTCAGATAAATTGTTATCGTTCGAAAATGTTTTCTAATATTGGAATAAGATAAAAGTATTGATAGTCTGACTGGTATATAATCTGTATTGCTTTATTTTCCCTCTGGCATTCTATTACGTTCTATCTGTTGGGATTTTATGAGATAATGTACCTGATGTTATGATTCTATTCCTTCTAATGGATGCTCTGTTCGATATATATATATATATATATATATATATATATGGGAAGGTACATTATCCTTGTTGCATTTAGTTCCAGTGGGCTTGAATGATGTATTCTTCTGGACTTCTTTCTTCTGGGAAATTATCAAAATCTTCCATATTTTCTTGTGAGCTTTGTTCTGGGTCTTTCATTATGATATTGTATCTTGGATTTCCTTATCTTGGATTTCTCTCTCTTGGAGATCTTTGTTTTCTTGTTATCTATATCTGGAATTTATCAATCACGGCTCATACCTACAGTGTGTTCTTCAGTTGTGATAATCATGTCAAGTGTGACTATGCTTCTGCTTTGATCAAGTAATGTGGTAATTCTAGTATCTGGGTTTCTATAAATCTTCATGAAGGATTTGACATCGGCAAAGGCATAAGTGGTGAAATTGATAGTATTGTAACACCCCAAACCCGGCCCAGACGTTATGGTCGGATCCGACATGCCACATCGAAGCATTCAAAACATTTTATATTGTTGATCCAGAAAAACTTACTTAGTGTTTTAAAAGATGATTTCATTATAAGTTACAGTGGATGGAAGCTGTGCACCAGGTAGGAAACCGAAAAAGAGGAGGTGAGGCCATCGGACTGCTTAAGTACCAAGCTCCCTTCAGATCCAATCCTAGACATGCACACTGCCATTGCCACACCTTAACGTCATGTATATTTCTAGGAAACCGATTTGATTAAGTCCTTTTTAGGAAAAAAGATTAATTTTGGAAAATATCTTCATTGCGGAAGCTTTGCTTGTTGTTGTGTTATTTTGAAATCAATTACTGTTTTTGAAAATGCGCCCTAAAGCTATCCAATTCCAACAGTTAATATAAGTAATACCTATCTTAATAAAACATATCAAAACCATCAAAAATAATTAAGCGGCCTTATTACAACTTAAAACCCAAATCATAAAAATAAAAGAATAGATGTCCAATTCACCGGAAGAAAACAGGAATTTGCAGAACGTGTGGCCACTCCGAATTCCCTCACAGCTCCAAGCCCACTATGGTTGGGGTTTACCTACGTGGATGAAAAATAAGGGGTGAGTTTGAGAAAACTCAGCGTGTAAAATAACGCAACCATAGTCTAAATCACTCAAACCATAGAAATGAATAAGTTGGCCTTAGCCTGAATGATTTTAATGAAGCCAATAGGCCCATAATAGAACGTAATGATATTACATGTTTATGCGTAAACCCACCTGATTCATCCATAACACCCCGCATTAGCCTTACACCATGTGGGAGCCTACTCGACCCACCCAACCGCTACATAATTACGTAATATGCAGCATGGTCGCTGTAATGTATAATGTGATAGAGTCACCAGATACAAATAATCGTGGCAGAGCCACCAAAACAGATATATGTGGCAGAGCCACCAGATCAGATAATCGTGGCAGAGCCACCAGAACAGATATATGTGGCAGAGCTACCAGATCAGATAATCGTGGCAGAGCCACCAGAACAGATATATGTGGCAGAGCCACCAGATCAGATATTTGTGGCATAGCCACCAGGACGCTTCCTCCATAATATAACCCATGTCCCCATGCAATGTAAATAATATGTCATGGCATACGATACGTAAATGTAACATCATGCTTTTCAGAAAAAAATAACCCTAGGGGTATAACGGTAATTTTGCATACATAGGGGTGTTCAAGTAATTTCACTATTCTTAAGGTTTTCATACATAGCATAGTCATTTACGTACGATCAGAAACACTTACCGTGTTTTCTTACCAACTTGGGCCCGTTGGCCCATTATCCCGTTTTTGGCCCATTAAGCCCAAAAACATCGAAATGCACGGAATCGCGCACTCTACAATCTTATCACTTTAATTTACCATATACATCAAACTATTAATCTCATGAGCATTAGCACACTCGCAAGATCTCAAAATACCGATTTTTCGGCTTTTGCCGATCTAGTTTATAAGAGGGTGTTAGGTACACACCTTTTCGGCTTTTGCCGATCTAGTTTATAACATGTCCTCCAGAATCTGAATAACCCTCTCTGAGTGACCATCAGTTTGGGGATGGAAAGCAGTATTAAAGTTCAATCGCGTCCCCAACGCCTCATACAACTTTTCCCAAAACCGAGATGTGAATCGAGATCCCGTCGAGACAATCGAACGGGACTCCATGAAGTCGCATAATCTCTCGCCACATACGCCTTGGCTAACTTTTGAAGCGAAAAGTCAAGACGTCTGGTATGAAATGGGCTGGTTTGGTCAACCTATCCACAATCACCCACATCGAGTCTTTCTTTGATGGTGTCAAAGGCAACCCACCCACAAAGTCCATGGTTACCCTCTCCCACTTCCAAAGTGGTATCTTCACCTACCGTAATAAATCCGGAAGGTAATTGATGCTCAGCTTTCACTTTTTGGCATGTCAGACATTTTCCTACAAACTCCGTTACTTCTCGTTTAAGTCCAGGCCACCAGTACAATTCTCGCAACTCGTGATACAACTTATTCCCTCCAGGATGCATGGCACATAGTCCCCCATGAGCTTCCTTCAATATTGTTTGCCTTAAATCAGAGTCCCTCGGAACACAAATTCTTCCTCAGAAACACAGAACTCCATCGCCATTTAAACCAAACTCAGAAGTTTCCCCTTCCTTAACTTGTTGAAAACGAGCAACCAAAGACTCATCTTCCAACTGCTTTTCCTTAATCTGGTCCACCCAGGTTGGCCTTACTTGCAATTCAGCCAACAAACTGCCATCATCATACAAACTCAAACGACCAAACATTGCTCTCAGATCAGATACAGTTCTACGACTTAAAGCATCGGCTACCATATTAGCCTTGCCTGGGTGATACTCGATCGAACAGTCATAGTCCTTAAGCAACTCAATCCATCTTCTTTGCCTAAGGTTCAGCTCCTTCTGAGTCAACAAATACTTAAGACTCTTGTGGTCTGTGAATATAATACACCTCTCCCCGTACAAGTAATGTCTCCAAATCTTAAGTGCAAATATCACTGCCGCCAACTCCAAATCATGAGTAGGATAGTTCCCTTCGTGAGGTTTAAGCTGTAGTGATGCATATGCAACCACTTTACCTTCCTGCATTAACACGCAGCCCAAACCCACGTGTGATGCGCCACGCATACAAGAAAATCCTTTCCAAACTCGTGAATCAACACAGTATTTCAAATAACTTTCTTCAACTTCTCAAAAGCTTCCTGTTGTTTCTCAGTCCATACAAACGGTACTCCTTTCCTTATGAGTTTTTTCAGAGGTGCTGCCAACACAGAAAAACCTTCCACAAACCTTCTGTAGTATCCTGCCAACCCTAGGAAACTTTAAATTTCCGACACCGTCCTAGGTGGCTTCCACTCCAAAATTGCTTCAATCTTTCGAGGGTCCACCTTAATCCCTTCGGCAGAGACCACATGTCCTAAGAAGGTTACCTCCCTCAACCAAAATTCACACTTGCTAAACTTCGCAAAGAGTTCCTTCTCCTCTAACACTTGCAGCACTATATGGAGATACTCATCATGTTTCGCTTCAGTTTCAGAATATACCAGGATATCGTCAATAAAGACGACTACGAATTGATCTAAAAATGGTTGGAACACACGATTCATCAGATCCATAAACGCCGCAGAGCGTTCGTCATCCGATGGCATAACCGTAAACTCGTAATGACCATACCGAGTCCCGAATCTTTGTCTTATGGATATCTGCCTCCTTGACCCTTAATCGATGATATCCAGATCGAAGGTCGATCTTGGAAAATACTGAAGCTCCTCTAAACCGGTCGAATGATCATCAATCCTTGGCAAGGATACTTATTCTTAATCGCCGGTTTGTTCAATGGCGATAATCAATGCACATCCGCATCGCACCATCCTTCTTTTTCACGAATAGCACCGGTGCTCCCCATAGAGACACGCTTGGCCTAATGAAGCCCCTATCCAACAACTCTTAAATTTGAGCCTTTAACTCCACTAACTCCTTCGGTGCCATCCTATACAGTGTGATGGACATGGGCGCCATTCCAGGCAACAAATCTATTCCAAACTCAACTTCTCAGTTCGGAGGCAATCTTGGAAGCTTCTCCGAAAAAACATCTTGGAACTCCTTTACGGTCCTAACCTTATCCACTGTCAATCCCTCATCTTCTGACTGACTTACAAATGCCAAATAGGCCTCACAACCTTTCCGAACCCACTTTTCGGCTCTTAAAGCTGACACCACATTGGACAAATAATCCTTCGCCACCTATCACCATAACCTCCTCATCCTTTGTGGTCCTTAACACCATTCGCTTAGCAAAGACAATCCGTGGTCGCTTTTGCTTAACAAGCCGCCTATTCCCAAAATGAGATCAAACTCTCCGAATGGTAACTCCATCAGATCTCCAGGGAAAATCCAACCTTGAGTTTCTAAGGATACATCCCTATACAATTTGTCTACCCTAACCGAGTGACCCAAATGACTTAGTACAGATACCCCACTCACAATCTCCTCAGAGTGCACACCCAACGACCCAGATATGGCACATGCAACATAGGAATGAGTAGATCCAACATCCACCAAAGTAGTATACGGCATGCTAGAAACAAAAAACATACCAGTTATGACGTCGGGTGCATCGCCCTCTTCTCGACGCATGAAGTCAGATACACCAATGTCGGGTGTCGAGCTTCAAAGATTTCCAGCAACCTTACCAGGTGCCCCTCGTCCTTGACCATTTCCATTTCCACCTCTACCTTGTCCACGTCCTCTCGGTGGTTGTGGTCTACCTCTTACGGGTTGAGCAACTTGAATCGGATCAGCTCTCTGAGGATAGTCCTTAACTCTATGCTCCATAGATCCGCATCAAACAAGCACCAAAACGTTTCCTATACTCGCCCAAATGTACCTTACCACAGTCTGTGGCTTGTGGTCTAACAACATTCATCGATACTGCTCAAACTGGTTCCTCCACTCTTGCTCTCTTAACATTCCTATTAGCACCACCCGAGGGTCCTGAATCCCTCCGGAAACAGTTCCAATCCTTCTCCCAATTCTACTTTTTAGCACGCTTTACCTCTTCAGCTATCTTAGCCTTCTCCACCAAAACCACAAAGTCCCACTCCCTCTGCGGAGCAATCAACACCCTAAGGTCATCTCTAAGACCATCCTCAAAGCGCACACTTTGTTCATATTCCGTAACGACCATGCCCACGACATACCGGCTTAGCCTCAAAAACTCGGCCTCGTACTCAGCAACTGTTTTACCTCTTTGCACCAGATTCAAGAATTCCTTTCTGCGGGCGTTCACATAACTCATCCCAACATACTTCCCTTTAAATGCCATCTTAAACAGTTCCCAAGTTACCCTATCAGCTGGGATCCCTTCTCTCACAATGAGCCACCACTGATAGGCCTCGTCCCGCAGGAACGATGCAGCTCCCTTCAGCTTCTACTCTACAGAGCAGTCCAAGTCATCCATAATCCGTTCTATGGCCTCTAACCAATATACCGCCACATTCGGGGCTATACCAGACACGCCCCTAAAGATCTCCGCTCCATTAGCCCGAAGTCATTCAGAAATAGATCCCCGAACTCCATTACCCGTACTTGCCCCGGCAACCCTTTCCAGAACATAAAGCATTGCCTGTGACAGGGCATCATCCTCGACACCTCGGTCATGAGACTCTACCTCTGTTGCCGGTGGTACCGGTGCATCCACCGCTGGCATATGTCTCGAAGACGAAGATCTCGCTCGAGCACTTCCTCGGCTCCGTCCACGGCCTCTTGTACTCATATCGTATTATCTTGATTACGAATTTTTTTGCATCAATTAATATTCTAGTGTTTATTACAGATGTTTTATGAATCGCATGTAAATTGAGTTCGTTTTTGCAGAATCAAGTCCAAACTACGATTCGATCTCTTATCAAATTTTCCTATGGTTTCGAGATCATACTATCTAGAGTATCCTAATAGGGTTTCAAGCAGACAGATAATTCAGAGAATATTCGAAAAGTTCAGAGTAATACTTACAGGCTTGAGCCGGAGATTCGGAATGCCACCTTCTAAAGATCTAAATTTTTCGCATTATTTATAAAATATTTGTTTTCGAAAATCTTTGCTTTTGTAAACCCATTGCACAGCCGAGTTATTGATACCACTAAATGTAACACCTCAAACCCGGCCCAGACGTTTATGGTCAGATCCGACATGCCACATCGAAGCATTCAAAACATTTTATATTGTTGATCCAGAAAAACTTACTTAGTGTTTTAAAAGATGATTTCATTATAGGTTAAAGTGGATGGAAGCTGTGCACCAGGTAGGAAACCGGAAAAGAGGAGGTGAGTCCATCAGACTGCTTAAGTACCAAGCTCCCTTCAGATCCAATACTAGACATGCACGTTGCCATTGCCACACCTTAACATCATGTATATTTCTAGGAAATCGATTTGATTAAGTCCTTTTTAGGAAAAGTGATTAATTTTGGAAAATATCTTCATTGCGGAAGCTTTGCTTGTTGTTGTGTTATTTTGAAATGAATTACTGTTTTTGAAAACGCGCCCTAAAGCTATCCAATTCCAACAGTTAATATAAGTAATACCTATCTTAATAAAACATATCAAAACCATCAAAAATAATTAAGCGTTCTTATTACAACTTAAAACCCAAATAATAAAAATAAAAGAATAGATGTCCAATTCACCGGAAGAAAACAGGAATTTGCAGAACGTGTGGCCACTCCGAATTCCCTCACAGCTCCAAGCCCACTATGGTTGGGGTTTACCTACGTGGATGAAAAATAAGGGTGAGTTTGAGAAAACTCGATGTGTAAAATAACCCAACCATAGTCTAAATCACTCAAACCACGTAAACAAAATAAGTTGGCCTTAGCCTGAATAGATTTGAGAATGAAGCCCATAGGCCCATAATGAATAGAATGATATTACATGTTTACGCAGAAACCCATTTGATTCATCCATAACACCTCAGACCAGCTTTGTAACACCCCAAACCCGCCTAGACGTTATGACCGGATCTCGTGCGCCACATCAAGCATTCAAAACATTCCAGTATTACTTAGTTGGAAAATCTTAGTTGGTGATTGTAAAGACACTTTTAAAAGTAGGTTAAAGTGAACGGAAGCCGTGCACCGTGTAGGAAACCGGGAAGGAGAGGAGGTGAGTCCGCTTGACCGCTTAAGTACCAAGCTCCCTTCGATCCAATACTAGACATGCACGCCGCCATTGCCACACTCTAACATCTCGTATGATTTGGAGAAAACCTTTTGGTTATGTCTCATTTTAAGAAAATGTTTAAGGTTGAAAAACTCTTGCTCAAAACATTTATTTTCTTGGAAAAACATTTACTTTGCGGAAACTTTGCGCGTCATCGTGATCTTTTAAAACAAGTAGTTTTTATAAAACGAACCCTAGTGCTAACCAGTTTAATAATTCCCAAAATAAAATTAATTAAAAAGAGCGGCCTTATTACAACTTTGAGCACAATAAAATAATCCAAATTAAATGCTAAACTTATTTAAAATTGGCAATCAATCTTGTGGCCACTGAATCCCTTGACTCCAAGTCCACCAACTAGGGCTCACCGCAAGGATGGAAGGGAAGGGGTGAGTTTGGGAAAACTCGGTATACTGAAGCCCATCCAAAGCCCAAATCAGCTCGAGCCCATTGGGCCTAAGCCCTATTCAGATAACGAAAGATACAATGGGATGAAGCCCTTTTCGAATACAAGAGCAAGGCCTTAGCCCTTATTACATAACAATGTGGCCCATAGGCCCGTTCAAGAATATAAGTAACAAAGAGTAATAATGCATGCAAACCCATCCTGGGAGACTACTCAACCCACCAACCGCTACACGGTCCCCTGCACCAGCCCTACACTCCATGTGGGGAATATCTCAACCCACCCAAATTTACACTCCACAAAGGCAAGAACGTTTGCTCAAATATCGAGAAGTTGAGGCAAAGCCTCCAAGACGTGGATGAACCACTTTCAAGACTTCCTCCATCAATACCCCAATCCCATGCAATGTATCAATAAAAGCATAATATGCAAAATACAAGATCAATTATTCATGCATTTTAGCCATTTTAAACCCTAGGGTATTTGGTAATTATGCTCTTTAGGGTAATTTCAGTAACTTACGTAACTACATAAGCTATTCCAGTAATTCTTAACAATTTTATGCAATTTGATTCTACCTCTAACCGACAAAGCTACTTTGCCCATCTCTTACCCATATTGGTCCCTAAGCCCATTGGGCCCGCTTTTGGCCCATCGAGGCCTTTTTTTTCAAATACGTTATAACGTCACACAAACTTACTTACCACTTTGCGGTGCTAGATCTAACAATTACTCTATGTCTTGAGAGCATTCGCATACTCACAAGCCTATGAAATGCCGAATTTGGCATTTAAACTTTTTTAGAATTAAACTAAGAAAGGGTGTTCGTACACACCGATTTGCGACGATCGCCATCGAGATCTCTTCCGATATCCTACAATTGATTAGCACAGTGCTTATTTACAAACCATAATCACTAAACCCCAAAACTTACTCATCCATGCTCAAACCATATCCCTAAAAGCCTTTGAAACCTTACCTTCTTTGCCAAAAACGGTAGCTAGCTCCGAATCCGATTGCTCCAACAACCCACGCCTTTAATCCAACACTTAAGAAGACACTAATCATTGACAGAAAATGTCAGTTAAAAACCTTTAGAGCCACATGCCCAATTCGACAGCCTCTCTATATTTTGGGGATTTCGGCTTTTCTTAACTTTGCAAAATAAGAACAGATCTGAGATGATAAGTACTTACCCCTTACTCCTACTTGATTTCCACGCAATCTAGTGCAGATTTATCCTTAGAACAATGGTAAAACCCGAATCCAAGAGTTTGAAGAAGTTTCGGCTATAAGCCCCTAAACCAGTGGTACTTTCGGCTTTTGGGTGGTGAAGAAGATGATAATGTGGAACTATAACCTTGAAGTAGAATTGCTGTCAGGTATCTAGGATTAAGAAAAGATAATCGTAGATTAATAAAAACAAAGAACATAGAAAAAAACCTGGCTTTGAAGAAATCAGCACAAGCAGTGATCACAAGATTTCGGCTTTAATGGATTCGGCAACAGTATTGATGAATAGCAGGTATGATGAATGGTTGTGAAGAAGAAAAATAGAAAGAGAAGAATAGGGGAGGTGGTAGTTTCAGCTAGAGAGGAAAAAGAGAGAAAAGAAAACCTTGTGATGTCTGAGCAGAAGAGAACGGCACCACTCAATACCCTAGGTGCCGAAATACTATCCTCAAAACCCTCTGCCGATTTTTCCCTCTTCAATTCCCATAATTTGGCCAACTTCTAGCCTCATACAAATCCCTTAAATCTCTCCTCTTATCCCTCCTTAATCCAAGCATTTAAACTGATCCAACTCTCTTCTAGCAGAATCCACCTGAACTCCAACACTTACCCCTCCTGCACTAAAAAAATAAATGCATCCGTTTGCCAACACAGGGAATCGATCCCTTGCCTTCCCCAAAGCTCCACACGCCACTTTCCTAGAAGCCTAGTGGCGTCACCCTTGCCACTTTACCAAGGCTCTTTTTGTGATGCAATTTACCCACAACTCTACTTAAGGCCTCTTAGCCAGAACCCCTAACTCCAAAGTCCAAAATTTCAAAAATTCAACAGGGTTTTGGCCAACCCATGGGCCTTCCATAAGCCCATTTACTTACTCAAAATATTAATTCCACATCCAAATACAAAATTTTAAAATCTTTACAAAATATTGAAAACCGCGGATAAATCCGGAAATCAGGATGTTACAACTTTTACACCTTGTGGGGAGGCTACTCGACCCACCCAACCGCTACACACCACAGAAATATGCAGTATGGCTGCCAGAACAGATAATGTGACAGAGTCACCAGATACAGATAGTCGTGGCAGAGCCACCAGAACAGATATACGTGGCAGAGCCACCAGATTAGATAATCGTGGCAGAGCCACCAGAACAGATATATGTGGCAGAGCCACCAGATCAGATAATCGTGGCAGAGCCACCAGAATAGATATATGTGGCAGAGCCACCAGATCAGATATTTGTGGCATAGCCACCAGGACGCTTCCTCCATAATATAACCCATGTCCCCATGCAACAGAAATAATATGTCATGGCATACGTATACAGAAACAGAACATCATGCTTTTCAGAAAAAAATAACCCTATAGGTATAACGGTAATTTTGCATACATAAGGGTGTTCAAGTAATTTCACTATTCTTAAGGTTTTCATACATAGCATAGCCATTTACGTACGATCAGAAACACTTACCGCGTTTTCTTACCAACTTGGGCCCGTTGGCCCATTATCCCGTTTTTGGCCCATTAAGCCCAAAAACATCGAAATGCACGGAATCGCGCACTCTGTAGTCTTATCACTTTAATTTACCATATACATCAAACTATTAATCTCATGAGCATTAGCAAACTCGCAAGATCTCTAAATACCGGCTTTTCGGCTTTTGCCGATCTAGTCTATAAGAGGGTGTTAGTTACACACATTGCTTATGACGATATCTTGATTTGAGATCCACACACGAACTGCCTACAATTGGATTACTAACACGTTAATCTAACTATTCAAACACGAACTACATTTTAACCCCATACCATATTCGACGAACCACACCTACAGATCATAGTAAGCTTATAAGAAATCAATAAGCAACTCATTAACAAATTTTTGTCAATGTTTACCAAATAATCAAAATTTCACTGCAAGTTGTCTTCCTGCGCAACAGTCACTAAATCATTTATAACTGGAGCTACGAAACTCCAAATCAAGTTCCGTTAATTTTACCTGAAAATAGACTCATATAGCTTATATCCATAAAATTTTCAGAATTTTTGGTTTATCCAATCAATACCAGATTTTTCTCAAAGTTTCCTATGTTACACTGTTTGACTAATCTGACCACTCTTCGTTACGAATCAAATTTCTCATTGTACAGAATTCAAAATATGTTCTCATTTATTTCATTTGAAACTAGACTCATTAAGATTTAATTACATAATTTATTCAGCTTCTAATTCATCTCCCATAATTTATGGTGATTTTCCAAAGTCACGTTACTGCTGCTGTCCCAAGCAGATTTATTACCAAATCACTCTTTCACACATACCTTGCATGCATATTATTTAAACATGTATATCACCAATCAATCATCACATATCTATGATTTTACTTAAGTATAATCTCCATTTCATCATTTTAAAGCACAACATGTTAGCCGATTTTTCCCTTTATCATCTAAGGCACATGCATGCTCATTTGTTTGGCTCAACTTCACCTATCTTCCATTTTTCATCAAAAGAACATGAAACAACAACCATTTCCTTCATTTTAATTCATGACTAAATGCTCACAACACAACTAAAAACTAAAATATGCTTCAAGAGTTAAGGTAGAATCAATAAGAACTCATGAACCTCAAAATAGAAGCAAGGTACCAAGAACTTACCTTCAATT
Source organism: Gossypium arboreum (assembly GCF_025698485.1). Lineage (NCBI taxonomy): Eukaryota > Viridiplantae > Streptophyta > Magnoliopsida > Malvales > Malvaceae > Gossypium > Gossypium arboreum. Next base: position 17,414,181 of record NC_069082.1, read on the forward strand.
TTCCTCCTCCTAGTGACCGAATACTCAAAAGCTTTCTCCTCTCCTTTCTCTTCTCTAACTTTCGGCTATGATGAACAAAGATGGACAAAACTTTGTTCTTTTCATCCTTTTGTTATTTTATTACCTAACATTTTATGACACAAAATAACCTATATTATTTGTGCCATACCTATGCCATAATATCAATAAAAAAAAATGCCCATAATGCTTATCATGCCCATCATGGAACATTTACCTAACTCATTATCAAAATGCCCATAATGCTTATCATGCCCATCATGGAACATTTACCTAACTCATTATCAATTTTTTATCAATTTGTACCATAAATTATGGATATCAAGTGCACATATTGTCTTCAACAATATGATGGCCGGCCACTTCTTGTAAAATGGGAGGTTTGACATGCAAATCCTCCTATTTTGCACTACTATTTATTTGGCCACTACAAATTAGCCTATAGCATTTTCAAACATTTTCACATAGATTCTATTTCATAATTTCCCTCGCAAATGACAAAATCAAAGCATGAAATTTTGCCAACATTCACAGAATTCCAGAAAATTGGGGCGTTACAAGTATCAGCTTGTATGATGGATTTCTTTTCTCAAGAAAGTTAATCAATTTAACGCCTTCGATTGGGAACATTTATACTACCTTGAGCTAATGCAATTTAAATGAACTTTGATTAGTATGATGAGTGAATTTTGCATGTTTACATGTTAAATCATTTTGACAACTGAAAGGAAGGATTTCCTGAAACTTTATCAAGTAATAATTAAGACCGACTTGGTTGTTCAGTTTGTATGGGTTATTGTTTGAAAGATTTAATGGGATATTTATGTCTGAATTTTTTTCCCAAGTCTGAGAATAAGATTTTATCTCTCCAGGTAAAAGACAGATAGTCTGAATGAAAGCGTATATATCTTAGAAGACTTTGATACGATTTAAAGTTACTTTGAATGATAAAGTTTTTGTCTTGTGAAAGTTGATGGTCTACTACATGTTGGTAACGATTTGAATATACGAGAATATTGTTAACCGAAGCCTTGAAACTGGTTTAGTCTGCATTGAGCAAAGACTTCTCGATTTTTAGTGATGTGTTTTAAGACAAGAAGGGCAGTGTGATAACTTAAAGTATCTCTGTCATAGAAAGACTTAAGTTGAGATAGTATAGCTGACTTGAATTGTTAAAGGATGATAAGATAGTTATGGTATATCTTTGAGAATGAGATTACTATTGATTTCATATTAGAATTATTCCTATCTTTGAAAGGGAAAGATGTCATATGACTTGTTGTTAAGTAATTGATGAATCTGCAAATCATGTCGGTAAGTACTGAATTTCCTCTCATCAGACTTATGGGATTAAGTATCTTTGAGATTGTTGAATTTCTTAAAATTCTAGTTTTTGTTAATCGGATTGAGATCTGGGATTTATATCGTGAATTATTGAAAAAGCTAATTGAGGCTCTGAATTTTAATGATGACTAGAGGTCGAACTAGTGAACTGTCGAGCTATATAAAATGATAGAGAACTTAAGGCCATGATGATCGGGCTAGCTACGCTATTTGAATTCGAGAGTATTCATGTATGATGTGTATATACATATTCTATGACGGTATGGGTTCGACCCTTGTATACATGAGTTCTCTGATAGAAGTCAAGATTCGATTGGTGTGTCGTATAACACAAAATTGTTCATGACTTTAGTATGAGAAATTAAAGAGCTAAGCATTAAACATAGCCTGAGTAAAGGTTCTTCAACAATGATTATGAGATAGTGGAGTTTATTTGAAAACCGAACCACTCTTCTGGTAAAATTTTCGGGGATGAAAATCCCTAAAGGGGGGAGAGTTGTAACATCCCAAATTAGGGCCTAGTCGAAACAGTGGTTTCGAGACCAAAAATCTGACACAATAAAATTTTTTATTATATTTTTATGGTCTACAATTTCATGGGATGATTTTGTGAAAATTTCGTTTGAAAATTTTGACGTTTTGGCACTCAATTTGGTCGAAAGGACTAAATTTTTAAAAGTGCAAAAGTTGAGTTCTACATGTTAGAGGTGTCTAATTGTTATGAAATTTTAAATTGGAGGCCCTTAAATGGTAATTAGACCAATGGATAAGTTTTTGGACAAAAATGGACATGAAATGGGTGAAATAGAATATTTTTAAGTTAGGGGCATTTTTGTAATCTAGTAATTAAAATGAATTAAAAACAAAATTAAAAGCCAATTTTTGTCCATCTTCTAACCCATGGCCAGAACTTGCATGGAGAAGACATAGCTAGGGTTTTTCAAGCTTCCAAGCTCGATTGTAAGTCTGTTCTAGCCCCATTTTTAATGATTTTTACGTTTTTGAAATCCTCATTACAAGATCTACTCATTTCTACCCATATTTTGAGCTAGGGTTTGTGTTTTAAAATTTTCCCGTGCATGACATGCATGTGTTTTGATGTCTAATGGTAGAATATGAATGCTCGGTGTGTAATAAACAACTTTTACTAAGTGATTTTCGGTGAAATTGTTAAAATGGACCGTTTTGTAAAAGTTACAAAATTTTTCATAAAAGTGTGATTTAGTGGAAATTAGGGGCTGCAACAGTTATTAAAATGATTCGGCTAGGCTTAAAATGCAAGGAAATTGAATAAAAATAATTTTACGAGCCTAAGGTCTAAAGTGCAAATATGTGAAAGTTTAGGGGTCAAAATGAAAATTTGTAAAAGTATGATTTTTGGACGTATATGAATAATGCGTCTAATTTGTAAGCTAAATGTGGTATTATAGATTAAGGAAAATGAGATTCGGGCATAGATTGGAAATGAATGAGATTATGGACTAAATCAGAATATATAGTCGTACTCGAACCCGAGGTAAGTTCATGTGATTTTAAGAATGCAATATTGTATTTTAATGCTAATGCTTCGATATTACACGAGTTGTAAGTATATATATGTGAATAATTTGATATTGTGTGATTATTTTGATGATATAACATGTTCTTGATGTTTTGCTATTATGATGAAAATGTTGCAATGCCATGTAATTATAAGATATTGCTATGTGAATGAAGCCACAAATCGAGTACGTCCAGTAAAGGTTTGGAAGTTTGATGGAATATGATGTTTCTTTTAAACGAGTAAGTTTGTATGTAAATACTATTTTGATTCTTTTTACATTATTATCTTTTGTTATTATATGAGATGTGACTACCTATAAAATGATCAATTAATGTAAACTACAAATCGAAATTGACTAAGAACGAGTTAGTAAAATGTTTAAAAGTGAAGAATTTCCCAATTGAACCTTCGGAATAGAAGAGATACAAATGATTCGTTGTGAGTCACGTGTGCAGTACTAAGTGCAGGCTACTACGTGTACCAGATTGATAGGTTGCATGTGTAGTACTAAGTGTAGGCTACTATGCATACCCGTTAACTTCGATCACGTGTGTAGTACTAAGTGTAGGCTACTACGTGTATTAGATGGTTAAATCACGTGTGTAGTACTAAGTGCAGGCTACTACGTGTACCAGATTGATAGGTCGCATGTGTAGTACTAAGTGCAGGCGTACCCATTAACTTCGATCACGTGTATAGTACTAAGTGCAGGCTACTACGTGTATCAAATGGTTAAGTCACGTGTGTAGTACTAAGTGCAGGCTACTACGTGTACTAGATTGATAGGTCGCATGTGTAGTACTAAGTACAAGCTACTATGCGTACCAGAGAGCTTCGGTTACAAGGGTGTTATATGTACAGGCCACTGTTTATCTGTTATTATTCCGATGAGTTCAACAGGGAATTTATTAAGTGAAAATACATATGTACATGAATATGTGATGAATAAGTGCAAATATATCTATGTGAAAAGTTGTGAGCAATGTGCTCGATAGTTGAGCGAATCTTTTGGTAAGATAGAATAGAGTAAGTGAAATTATGTAAAAGTGAAATTTTGTAATAAAACAATTTTGAACAGCAGCAGTTGTGTTAATTTGAAAAATCACCAAAAATGGTAGAAACTGAATTTGAGGTTGAATAAGATATGAAATTAAAGCTTAATGAGTCTATGTTCTCATAAAATAAATGGTGAAGGCAAAAGAATTTAATATTCTGTGATAATTGGATTTTTGTGAGATAGGGGAAGAATGATTTTGGAATCCCCTATTCTAATTTGGAAAAATCATTGAAAATTGTAAAAAAGTAATTATGGGTCATAATTTGCACAGTTAAAATCCTTAGTGAGTCTATTTCTGGGAAAATTAGCGGTTCTCAATTTGGAGTCCCGTACCATTAGATAAATATTTTTTAGTGAAGAGAGGTCGGAACTGTCAGACAGTTAAATAAGGGTATCTTTAATGAATAAATTGTACTTATTGGAGAGACAAAAAATGCTTAAAATTTTATAGTAAAAATATATATGATTCTAGTTTCATAGAAAATTAATGGATCTTAGTATGACTCGAGAAAATAGTATGACCAGAAAATCAGCAAAAGTGTAATTATGATTACATTTTCATGGAATCATGTTGGTAATTTGCTTATTATTTTCATATGGACTTACTAAATTTTAAGCTTACTTGCTCCTCTCCATTTCCTTAGTGTTCTCACGTCAGCTCGAGGTTGGAGATCGTCGGAGGCAGCATCACACTATCAAGCCAACAACTCCGGAGTATTGTTATATGTGTATTAAATACTTTCAAGTGAGTGGCATGTATAAGGACTAGTTTTTCTGTTAGATGTTGTTATGATTAGCCAAATGTATCGGCTTATATTGATTTATTGTATATGGCCATGAGATGTGTCTTAAATGGTTATGGCTTGTAAGCCTAATTATTCTTGCTATGTGTTAATATTTGTGATGTGTTTATAATTGGTTGTTATGAATGATTAGTATAACACATGTACATGATGAATGCTCGAAGACCATTTGAGGTGGTCGTGGCCATGGAATGAATGTGTGGCATGGTAGCAAGTTGACAATGATTGAATATGGACAATTGTAGAATGTGAATTGGAATGTCCAACTTGGTGTAACATGAGTATCGGTAATAAACACATGTATGACAACATGTAAATGCTTTAACAAAATTTTTCTAAAGGATGATTAACCATTAAATTTATGTTATAATGTGCGTCTATAATGTGTATAAATATGGGAGAGAATTAAGGGCAACATAAGGCTTGGAAAATAACCTAAGTGTTCACTACATGGGCAGAGGCACGGCCATGTGTCTCAGCATATGGAGAACACGGCCTAGCACACGGGCATGTGGCTTGGCCGTGTGGATCAATTTGTTTTGCTGACATCATAAACAGAGAGTTACACGGCCTGAGGACATTGGCGTGTTGAAGACACACGAGCGCGTCCCTGTGTCCACACGGTGTGTGACCCTGTTTCATGAAAATTTCTCTATGTTTTCCCAAAGCTTTCTAAAGTCCTGGGTTTAGTCCCAAACCACACCGATGTATGGTTTAGGCCTCGAAGGCCTGTATAAGGGATGATTTACATGTGTTTGAAAAGTTTTAATTTGGATGAAATTTTATGACCCGGTTTTGCATGTTTATGAATACTTAAGTTCGGTAATGCCTCGAACCCTATCCCGGCTTCGGATACGGGAAAGAGATGTTACAAACATCACCTTAGTATAACATAAGAAAACAAGGTTGGATCTTAGAAGCATGTTGCATATTTCATAAATTCGATCATATGTGGAATTAATGATTCATACTTTGAAGACTATATGAAATAAAGAAATTTTGGTAACCAAAATGATGCAGATTCAAATTTAGATGATAATGAATTCAGTCAAGGACCAACAGATGACAATAAGGAGAATATGTGAAGTATTAATGAGGGAATAACTCAACGAATATGCACTAGAAAAATTAGATAAAATTGTATATGAAGTTTATTTTTCTTGTTATTTTATTAGTAATCGTATTATAATATACTATTTAGACTAACATAATATATATGATGATTTGATTTTAATTTTTGTTTCTTATTTAGAAATTATTTTTATCATACTAATACTTTTATAGTAAATAATACTTTTACAAATACAAAGTATGTAACTATATAATTATAATTTGTATTAGGAAAATGACATAAGGTATTACAACGTAATTACACTTTTTAGTCAAACACATTTAGAGAATTACAATTTTTATAATTACAAGAGAATATAATTACTTAATTATTCAGTATTATTCAAACAAACCCTTAATCATATCTCGCATTTCTTTTCAACTAAAAATACACTCATTCAACAATATAAAATTCCAAAGGTTTCTTTTCTATTTTTAGTTTTATTTACTTGCTTTCATTCTTCATTTGATTAATACATTTCCTTAGTTAGTGGCAAAAGGATGGATTTGAATCCAAAAGACAAGTATAAAGATTGGGTTGGTAAAAAAATGTTCCAAATCAATCATGCTCGGTATATTCTTCAAGTTTTATTAGGTTTTTGAGTGCTTTGATTCATATTATTACAAATATTTTAATTATAATTTTATTAAAATATTTCTAGATATATATTATTTTGTAGTTTTCAAATACTTAAAATATCAAATTCAATTTTATTGGTAAAAATATAACTATAAGAGAAACTTTTATTGGAAGAAGCAATAAAAGTTTTGAATTTCAATTTTTTCATTCATGTCTCGTATATTTTTCAAAATTGTAGTGGTAAGAAGAGGTATTAAGTTATAATAGGAAAATATGCACAATATATTAAGAGAGATCTTTGATAAAAATGGAAACTTAATAGTCTAATCTTGTCATGCTCCAAAATATAGGGGTTAATTGGAATGATTAATTAAGAAATGAATTAGGTTTGATGGTTAAATAGTTAGCGTCCTCCTTAGAGGTCCTACGTTTGAGCTACCCTCCTCCCATTTCTTTTCCTTCTGTTTTCAGTAACTTAGGGTAATAGCCACACTAAAATATATATTGTGTAACGCCCCGAATTTTGGGCCTAGATGAATTGGGCTTTGGGCATTGGGTTTCATAAAATTTTTAAGTGAGCAAGAAAATGACAAATGACAAATGACATGTTGGCTTTAAGGGTTTAAAGAATTTGAAGTGTCTAGGTGTGTTGGAGAAGTTCTGGGTTCAATTTTTGTGGTGGTAGAATTTTAATTAAATTATTAAAAGAACCCTGATGTCAAGTAGTTGGGCTTTTAAATAAAGATAAGGGGAGAATGACATCAAAAAGCCTTGTGGAGGAGTGGCTAAGTGACGCCACTTAGGGTGTAGGGAGGTGGCGTTAGTAGATAGCAAGGAGATTCGAGGTTTGAATCCTAGCTTATTATTTTTTTAGGAGTTTAATTTTGGCCTTCTAGAAGGTTGGAAGTGGCGTGAAGATGGACTATAAGGGGAGTGTTTGAAGAGAAAATTTAGGAAATAGATTAGGGAGTTATTAGGGAGAAAAACAAGGAGATGAGAAGGGGGAAGTGATGGAGCTGAATTGGGAATTGAGGGTCAGGCAATTTGGCTAGAGGCTACAAATATTTGCTGAGTTTGGGATCCTAGGGTAATGCCAAATTCTTCATTTTTTTTTAGTGCCGATTGGCTTTTCCATCTTTGCTAGCTGATTCTTTTGCCATTTTTTCTCTCCTCATATATCTCTTTTGATTTACCCTTTGGGTTAGTCGATTCCTTCTTCTAACCTTCTTCTTTAATTTGCGCCAAATAAACCTTATTCACCATATTAGTTTGAAAGTTGAAAAGCTGAATCTTCCTTGGGCCGATTACTCTTTTGGTGTAAGTACCTTATCTCTTTTTCGGTTAATATTGTTAATACCAATTACTCCCCTCCCTCACTCTTTTTAATCAACTTTGGTAGGGAATTAGTATCAGATCTCGGATTTTAGCTCTCTGCCAAATTGCTCATTAGGTGTTTTGCGATTTTGGTAAGTATTTCTCTCTTATCGGCTAAGGTTGGCCGAATGGTCTTAAGTGAGATAAGAGGGTGAATTATGTTGGATGCTAGTCCTCAAGTATTTGGTTTTAATGGGTAAGATTAATGCAGATCTAGGGAGTACATGATCAAGGAAAAGCTATTAGGGATTAGTGTTCAAGGTAAGGTTAAGGTGAGGTTTCGATTTTTGGGTAGAATATGGATTAAACATACAATTAATGGAAGGGTGATATCATTGTAGGTTGGTGACTAAGGGAATCACGACACGCTTGCTTACCGGGTGTGTACATACATTGCACACACAAGTAGATCGGCAAAAGCCGAATGCCGAAATGCCGAAATGCTAAAAGTTTGGCTACGGTAGTCTTGCGAGTGCGTGAACACTTGTGAGGAGAAAACCGATAGGTTATTTGAGGCCTATGGGTGACTCCATGGACTTGGGCTGTGAATTGGCCAACCGGGCCAGAATATGCTTAATGGGCCCGATAGGCTGTTGGGCCCATAATAGGCCAAAAATTGATCATTGATGCTATGTGATAGGAATTCGTATGTGAGCATGAATATAATGTGATTTGGGCTTAATGGGCCACATAAATGTGATTTGGGCCTAAAGGGCCATATAAATGTGAATTGGGCCTAATGGGCCATGTGAATATAATTGGGTCTAGTGGGCCATATACAGGTATGTGAATTTGTCTGGGCCTTGTAAGGGGTTTTAAGTTTGATATATGATGACTACATAAAACTTAATTAATTTAATGCGACCATGGACAAGTCATAGGGTTAAGGTGTGGCAATGGGTATATGCATGTCTAGGATTGGATCTAGGGAGAGCTTGGTACTTAAGCGGTCTTAATGACTCACCTCATCTTCTCTGGAATCTTACCTAGTGCATAGTATTCATTCATCTTAGCTCACAGTATTTGTTAACGGGCCAAGGTAAGTGAAAATCATAATAAAGGAAAAATTATCGATATGCCCCTAAGGGTGAAAATGACCAAATTACCCCTAAGTGTTTATGTAAGGGTTATAGATGTTACATGCATATCTACTGCACGCATATGATATTCTGCTTAGGTTGCATATGGGTTGGGAATTATGGAACAGAGGAAGTATATGAGGATCGCATGGTTGGTTGACAACCGTGGATCCACCGACGGCTTTTAAGCCCAATGTATAAATGAAGGTAGTTCCGCAACTGGGCTACCATGGATGTGTATAGGTTGGGTGGGCCGATATTTATATCCCCACATGATGTGTATTGGGGGACGGAGCTGGTGTGTAGCGGATGTATTATTGGGATGGGATTGCACTGCATGGCATTGTATGTTTGATGTATGGTGAATATTGAATGCTTGTTACTTGTCCAGGATTGTACACACTGAGTTTATGAAAACTCACCCCCTCTTTTATTTTATTTTCAGGTTATGCTCAGTAGAAGGTTCGATGTTGGAGGGACTCTGGGTGGCAAGCTAGCAAGACAACTTGGACTTGTTTCTCTTTTAAAAGCATATAAGTTATTTATTTTATTAAGTACTTTTCGGACCGGAATGTAATAAGGCTTCCTTTTTTGTTATTATTTGGATTATTATTTTTATGCGTTGTAATTACGAGAAGTTGAACATGGATTTTCTAAACCATAGTTTTTCTTATACTACGTTTCCACAACTAAATTTTAAAGTGACAACTTTTCATAAAATCATATGTCATAAATAGGTTTTTGTGATTGAAAAGAGAGTTTAATAAGTTTATTAAGGGTTCATATTTTTTTCAAGGAAGGGTTTTCAATGAAAACAAGGTTTTTCTAAAACACTTCAATGTGACACGCTAGATTCGAACATAACGTCTGGGCTGGGTTTGGGGTGTTACATACTGTCTAGAATACAAAACAAAGTAAAAAATAAGCCTTAGGCTTAATGTTTAAAACACTAGTATCCTCTCTTTTGAACTTGATTTTGAGCCATACATCTCCTTTCCATTTCCTTTTAATTTCGCCCAAATTTGGGATAATTACCCTTGTTGCCTCTAGGGTTACAAGCCCTAGCCTATTAGTCATTCTTTTTCCCATTTTAATTAGGATTACTTCTTTACAAAATTTTAGTAAAACTCTTCTACATCTTATATTTATTTTCTTTCTCTTTTCCTTTCCTCTCCGTTTTTCTCATAATTGCATTATACTTAAATTCTAATTCTTGATAAATATTTTTCTACTTGAATCAAATCAACCTACATTCAATCATTCTTTTCTATAGGTTTCATAATTGCCATCAATAACATCCCTATCTTTTCGAAAAAATAGTAAGTACATCTTGTTTCGAAGTTTGGATTCCAAATATTTTTAGAATTTTTATCCAATGATAATCTTGTGACTGGTTAAACAACCTTCTACGGTTCTTGTCAATTTCTTTGATAATCTTGACAAATATTGTAATCTACCATTAACTCTTGCATAAATGTCATTTGAAGGACTAGATTTAAGTGAATCAAATAAGATTTGATCTCGAAGAACGTCGATTGGACCCCGTATAGAAGGTGTGTGTTCTTTACCAAGTGAATCAAGGCAAACCACGTGTAGTTTTAGGGCCACATAGTCTCCTACACGGCCGTGTGAAACACATGGGTGGACCACACAGCCACCACATGGCCATGTGCCACTGTTATGTTAAGGTACTTCATTTTACACTCAGCCAAAAACCTTCCACATTGCTTACCACACGGTCGTGTCTCCCCTGTAGGGTAATTTTTACGTTTACCACACGATCGTGTGACCCTTTTTTTTTTACAGTTTTCCCTAGTGAATTATTTAGTTTAGTCCCTATATAATCCTGAACAATTTTTAGAGTTTTATTTCACTCAATTGAGCCAATGATAATATGAATAATTTTGGTATCTATAATTTGAGTGACTGAATTATTACTATATATGCATGATATGTGAATGTTACATGTCTTCCATCACCATGTTTATAGTAAACTATTAATGTTACTCTTAACATTATATTGCCAATAGCATGAACAACATGCCTACTATTACTTTTAAACCAAACACATGTTAAGCATGTCTACTATTACTGTTGAACTGAATACATGTTTAGCATGTCTACTGTTTTACATGATACTATTACAAGCATGTCATACTTTATTGCATGGGGGTACGATATGAAAGGAGGAAGTATTGGCGGTTTAATAATCTGCAGCACTAGTGGTTCATCCACAAATTATTGGTAGCTTTTATATGCAAATATGATGTGCATCCACAACAAGTGGCAATTCATCTTTATATTACTGGTGGTTCATCCATAAATTACTAGCAGCTTTTACCTGCAAATATGTTGTGCATCCACAACAAGTGACAGTTTATTTGCAAATGTTTTTAACTGAAAATACTGGTGGTTAATCCAATTTTTTTACTATTGGCAATTTATCTACATATTACTGGTGGTTTATACACAATGCGGTGTATAGGGATGGATGACTTATGGGGAACTCTTATTGTGGTGTGTAGTGGAGTTGGGTAAGATCTTTTCTGTTAAACTGAAATTGCATTGCATTCATAATGTAACGCCCCAAATTTGGGCCTAGAAGTATTGGGCCTTCAGTATAGGTCCGTAAGGAGGTTGTATATAAGCATTTAATTATACAAGGAAATGACACAATTAAATGTCTACTTTAGTGGTTAATAGCCCTGAGAGAAATATTGGGCTCAAACCTGGGCTTTAGCAAAAATTTTGGTAATAAGTGAATAAAACCCTGGGTGCTTGGATGAAGACCTTTTAAATTATTGTGGTAAATAAATGACACAAGGAAGCTTGTGGTCTAGTGGTTGTGGCGTCATTAAGGTTGCAAGGGAGCCTGGTTTCAAGTCTTGGCTCTTGCAATTTATTTTGGTTTTTCTTTTAAAGGAACCTGGACTTTGACCTATAGACCTTATAATTAATTGAGGATAAAATATGACATAGAAAGAGCTTGTGGTGGAGTGGTAATGTGGCATTTTGTTTAACTGTGAGGTCTAAGGTTCAAGTCTTGGGATGCGCAAGAGAGTATTTATTTTTCTATTTGAGCTGTGTAAGAGGTGAGTTGGACTGGAACTCTGTGGTTGAGGTGGTCATAAAAAAATAAGGAATTTTCCTAATGGTTGAAAGTAATCCCACATTGGGAAGCTAACATGAGAATTGGCAAGAAGTTGGTTTTAAATAGAGCGAACTAGATGAGTTGGAGGGGGAAAAGGGATTAAGACTGAATGCAGGATGTGCCACGGTTGGCGATCGTGGACTTCGGCGCATTATCATAAACAGGTGTGTATTTCGCACTACTCTAGCTGTAGAACGGAAAATACTAGTCACACGGTGATGGTAGCCACAAGAGCGTGCGAGCGCACGTGTGGGAGCTTTAACGTGATGGGTGAGGCCATCATGAGTGCTCTCGTGGGCTTAGGTTACTTTGGGTTGGGATGGGTCATGTGGGCCCATTAGGCCCATAGGTCTAAGTGGATAAATTGTATGATTGTGTAGTAAATATTAGATTGGACTATGTGAATCTCATATCTGTAGGCTAGTATTACTAAAATGCCCCTGTAGGGTAGAATTACTGAAATACCCTTGGTTTACAAAATTACCAAAATACCCTCGATTAGAAAAATTACCAAAATACCCGTGCTTTGTAAAAATTACCAAAAACCACTGATTTGTGAAATTATTGAAATACCCTTAACCTGTAAAATTACCAAAATATCCTCGACTTGTAAAATTATCGAAATACCCTCGATTTGGAAAATTACCAAAATATCGTTGATTTAAAAAATTACCAAAATACCCTTGATTTGGAAAATTACATAAATACACTGATTTACAAAATTACAAAAAATACCCTTGACTTTCAAAAATTATAGAAATACCATTGGTTTGCAAAATTATCGAAATAACCTTGGTTTGTAGATTTACCAAAACACCCTTGTAGGGTGAAATGACTAAAATACCCCTAATAGGTAAAAAAATCGTTCTGCCTCTCTAGGGTATATGACTCTCTCATAATATAATTTAATTGATTTGACTATGTTTTGACTGAGGATGTATGACTGTGATTTGGATGATTTTGTATGTCGTGCGTATATTTGTTGCATTCATATAATATTATGTTGCACATGGGTGGGGATTATGAAACGGAGGAAGAAATTGAGGATCGTATGGTTGTTTGATGACCGTGGATCCACCGATTGAGGATCGCATAGTTGCTTAATGAATGTGGATCTACTGATGATCGCATGGTTGCTTGACTACCGTGGATCCACAGGTGGCTTTTAAGCCCAATATATGATTATTGACAACTCTGTGTCGATCATATTTACCCGAGGCTGTGTGCCGACTATATTACCATCGCTGATGGCTACGTGCCTAACATGATACAGCTACCGATGGCTTAAAGCCAATTATTCTGATTATGGCTTTGCGCCAACCTACATATGGCTCTGTGCCAACCTGATTATGGCTGTGTGCCAAACGTATTTGCCTAAGGTTATGTTCCACTATATGATTATTGACGACTCTATGTCAATGACATTTACCTAGGGCTGTGTGCCGATTATGTTACTCTAGTTGAGAGCTATATGCCTAACATAATGCAGTTATCGATGGCTTTGTGCCATTGTGCCATTCTACTTATGGCTTCTAGCCGTCCTGTTATCTGGCAGTGTTGCTGCGATGTTTACGGCTATATGCTGTCCTGTTTACGGCTATGTTCTATCCTGTCTACAGCGTTGAGCTGTCCTGTTGATTTGGTGCCACAACTGGTGCTAAGCTTGGTGTGTTGGCTCGGTAGGTCGATTTTATCCCCACATGGTGAGTTGGGTGGTACAGGTGGTGTGTTGGTTGGACTAGGCTGGGAATCTGTCTGCATATCTACATCTAATACTGATTCTGTACTGGGCTTAGGCCTACCTAATTCTGTTAATGGGCTAGGCCCAACTGTTACTGATTTTGAGAATGGGCTAGGCCCAATTGATTCTGATGAGGGCTGAGACCCAAGTGAAATTGTACTGGGCTTTGGCCCACAAACATTGTTCTGTGACTGTAATGGGTTTTGGCTCAGACTGATTCTGAATTCTATCTGTTTACTAATTATTTTAGTTTAGGAGGGGATTACACACTAAGTTTTCATAAACTCACCCCATTTATTAGCTGTGCAGGTAATCCCCAGCATTAGGAGGATTGGTGCTGCGAGGGACTCGGAGGTGGCCACACAACTGCTGTTGTTTCTGATTTTCTTTTAAGTTATCTATTTACAAGTACTTATATTTAATCTGGGTTGTAACAAGGCCTCTTTTAATTTCTGGTTTTAAATTTGGAATTTTATATACTGGTTTATAACAACTGGAGTAGAACATGGTTTTCTTTTCCAAAGCAATAACTGGTTTTTCAAAATATCACGTTTCCGTAAAACTTTAAACTAAGCTTCCACAGAAAATAAAGTTTTAAAGGTAATAATGTTTTACAAGAGAATGACTTTTAATAAACCAATGGAAACTGAGGTTTTCACAAAGTTTTAAAATGACAAGAGGTTCTAAATAGCAGGAAGGGTTTTCAATGAGAACATGGTTTTTGAAAAACACTTCAATGTGACACGCTAGATTTCGGCCATAGCGTCTAGGCCGGGTTTGGGGTGTTACACATAAGCATTTGCATACAGAACTGTGAATACTGAGATGCTATATTGATGATTTGATTTGAAATATCGATATTCTAAATTGCTATTCTAATTGTGATTATTCTATGAGTTATTATTATGTATGAATTGTCTATTGTTTGCACTGATTTTCTTGTGATTGAACTCACAATGAGCTTCTTAAGTTCACTCCCCTTATTTTTCATCTTTACAGATAACCCACTAGGTTAGGAAGCAGACTCGGTATACAGAGGGCTCGACTCGAATTTTTTTCATAAAAGTATCTTAGATGTACTATTTGAAATTTTTGTTATTTTGGAACTATATTGCTTTATTTAAATTGTGGAATAGGACTTCGATTGGATTTATTTAGCATGTATGGTATTTAAATTGAATTTAAGTTATTGAAACATGTATTTATTCTTAATTATGCATAAAATAATTCTGATTTTCCTTAGTTAAAACTAAGTTGAATATCAGTTTTTCACTGCTAGATTATAAATAATTTTTTAGATAATAGATAAATTGGAATTTAGCTAAGTTTCAAAATGTAATCACTACTACAAAGAAAATGTTAAACTGAATCGATTTTTGTTAACTCGTGAGTATGGACTAAGATTTTTTCTAAGATATAGTTTGTTTTAAATGACTGTTTTACAAACATCATTAGCTTATAGGGCCATTTCAGTGGCCATGTAATCTTTCAAATTCAGGACTAATGTCTAGATCGAGTGAGGAAGGTTACATTTGGTGGTATCAGGGCCTAGGATTTCTATAACTTGGACTATGGATTTTGAATGAGACTATGAAGTATTACCAGACGAAACACAAAATTTTGAACAATCATATGCATACACTTGTACAACTTTTAAATCAATCAAATTATGACCAACATTTAAGGACTAACATATATACCACTCAACATTTATTTTTAAATCAAGTAGAACATTTATACATCACATAAAACTCATATAATCTTCATGATTTACTAATGCATAAATCACTATTCATTTGGTCATTTTTCAATGCATCAGCCGAATACAAATATGTTCAACATTTGTCCACTTTTAACTTTATTCAATCACTATACAAGTCTATGTATTTCAAAGAGCCAAACCAATATATCAAACATAATTTGTCTAATATTTTATCAAACATAATTTGTCTAATATTTTAACATACCATAATTGAATATATATAAACATGCTAATATTACCGATCAAGCTTTATAACAAAGATCATATTTAACTAATTCAAAGATCATATATTTGCTAAGTACATAAATATACATATTACTAAAATTTATGTCATATCAAACTATTTATCAATATAACTCAACTAATGTATAAATATTAAATCATTACATCATATGCCGAATCTTATACCAAAATACAATTCAAACCTACTTATTTCTTGTCAATTCGGTAGTAATAATAACCATGAAAATCATATAAGTTCTAAATACTTTAAACTAAGCCAAAACATCTCTTGTAAAGCCAATATTCATATAAACATCATTGTCATTTTACTTCATTAATAAACCAAATCAATAATCTATTCATAAAGACAAATCATACCATATAACATGCACATCGAAATATACTCTAAGCATATTTGGATATAACCGAATATTATTTATTACTAAATCACATTATAACGCTTTAACTAAACATATCAACCAAATTCACATACATGTTTATCTATGCATGAACTAAAGCCAAATAATTTTAACCATGAATAACATAACAAGCTGAAAACATACTTATGGATATACCATAGCTAATTTAATCAAATCACATCCAAAACCACCAACCATTTTCTATATACAAAATGCACATAAACTTGACTAAAGTTTCACATATTCACATAGCATATTAGCCATTTTCGCATGGCTTAATATATATACATGCTTCAAACTTGACCAAAAACAACCTAGCTTATACATGCCATAAGTTCAAGTGTAAACTTATCAAATACCAACAACGGTTGATAGTGTGATGGACTTTGTTGACGATCCCTGAGCTCGTACCTAATCACCAAAATCTATAAAACAGAAGTAAATATAAACACACACAGAGTAAGCTATCATAGCTTAGTAAGTCATAAGCAAATAATCAACTCAATAACATTATCAACTTATTTTAACCAAACCAAGTTAAACTATCATAGTTACATATAATATCAAGCTCAACATTTCATATTTAACATATGCTTTCATAAGTAATTTTATCTTAACCGATTGTACATATTCATATATACACATTCAAAGTATTATTCAATTTCAAAGACATAACATCATTATATGACCGAATGTGTACACATACGTATACATGTACTTATGAACCAAAATACAACATCACATACATATATATAACCTATAACCAAATATACTTTGCAAGTGCACATATGTTCATATTAATAACTTATATAATTTGTATCACATATCAAATGGCCAACTTACCTTATTTTCAATTAGGTAATCAACTAACTTATACCTGATTGTTTTAGCTCATTTTACACCTTCGATCACAACTTATTATTGCCCGTTGAACCATTCAGAATTGAATAGGATACTCGGATAATCACATATATCATACAATTCCAATGTCCCAGACGTGGTCTTACATGTTATCTCATATCGATGCCACTATCCCAAACAGGGTCTTACACGAATCAAATACGATGCTGATGTCCCAAACATGGTCTTACTCGAAACCACATATCGATGCCAACTTCCAAGACATAATCTTACACGAGAAAACATATCGGGAGTCCTATGTCATGACATATGTATCATAGTTATTCCTAAGGTTCATATGGGACTTTCGGACATTGTAATTAGGTCGAATCGAACTCGTAAACTTTGTTTCCATGCATATGTACATTTGACTTTCACATATATAATTTCACACAATTTAATTTCAACATATAAATTCATACATAATTAAAATTAACAATATCTATTTGCTTATAAACTTACCTTGGACGATGAAAATCGAAACGAGACAACTAGTCGACAACTTTAGTTTTCCCCCGATCCAAATCCAATTTCTTTGGTTCTTGATCTAAACTTATTCCAATTAAACTCATTCAAACATATTTTCACTCAATTTATTCCAAAAACACATAAATGGGAAAATTACTATTTTACTCCTAACATTTTACACTTTTTACAATTTAGTCCAAATTGCACAAAACACAAAACATGCAAAATTTCAATATACCATGCTTGGGCCGAATCTTCCTTATGTTCATAAACGTCTATAAATTTCATTTATTTCACATTTTAGTCCCTCAATTTATTATTTTTTTAATTTAGTCCTAATTACTCAAAATCATCAAAAATTCCAATACAAAAAATGTTAATCCAAAACATATATTTCATATTTCATCAAGTAACATCACATAACTCAAATATTCATCAATGGCATAACTCAAAATATTCATCAAAATAAAAAATTCAAGCACGGGCTTTGTAGATAACATAGCAACGATCTCAAAAACGTAAAAATTATCAAAACCAAGCTAGAAATCACCTTGAATTAAGCTTGAGAATGGTCGAATACCCTAAGATTTTATTCTTTTATTTCTTTTTATTATTTGGCAAGAAAAAAGTATGAACAAAGGTTATTTTAATTATGTTATATTATAACATATATTAACATATTATTTAATTACATATTTAACCTTTAATATATAATATGAATTCTTTATAATGGCTGTCTACAACCGTCCAAAACCTAATATTATGGTCTAATTGCAACTTAAATGCCTCCATTTAAAAAGACAACAACAATTCGGCCCCTTACACATTAAACTATCAAGTTTTCCTTTTACGCGATCAAGCCCTTTTATTTAATCGGGAACTCAAACGACAAAATTAAATCACGAAAATTTCACACATATAAAGTCACACATAATAAACATAGAAAATAATTTTTAAATATTTCTCTAACATAGATTCGTGGTCCCGAAACCACCATTCTGAATAGGGTCTAAATTGGGCTATTACAGAGATTGCATTCATGTAATAGAAAAGGGATGTTTTTGAAAAAACAATACCATATGTTTTTAAAATTTTGATTTTCATAGGAAATTAAATCTAAGATTCTTGAAAATTTAGATGAATTGTAATTGTTAGATTGTAAACACTCAAGAAATAACTAATGCTTAAATTTTTGTTTGAAAACTATAGATATAATATTATAATTTAAACTTCCGAGAATACAATATGAACACTCAAGGTAGACGTGGTAGGAGCAGGCCAAGTAGGACTGCATCCGTTAAGCTGGCCACTGTTCAAGGAGAAAACCCAATCCCTGAGGAGTTCATAAAGAATTCTACTGCTAATGGTGGTGAAGGCTATGAGAACAAAGATGATGTAGTGTCGTAGGCTATGTTGAGGTTTCTACAAAGGGTTACTAGAGCCCAAACTAGATTGGGGAGTTGTGGGTTTGTTCTAGAGAGGCTTCGATGGAATGCAGGTAAAATATATAAAGGTGTTGAAAAAATGACTCTGGTTGTGGTGGAGTAATAGATGGATTGGACGAAAAGGATCTTAGAGGATCTAGATTGTATTCCAGAATAAAAATTGAAGGGCACTATGTCCTTGTTAAAGGAAGAGACCTATCTTTGGTACCAATTTTTTTGTAAGGGGTACACAAGCTGAATGTTTGTCCCGGGAATATTTCCAGGAGGCTTTCCAAAAGAAGTATGTGGGAACTAGGTGATAACTCTTGAAAAGAGCTATATTTAAGACCTCTAAATGGAATTAATTGTTTGTAACTAAGTGAATACATCTGCATTTTTAGGATAAATTTAGAACATTGCATAAAAAAGCTTGGATTGTGCTATAATGGTAATAATTTATTACTGTTATTACTTGGGGAAGGAAAATTTGTGGTTGTGGTTGGACACAGGTGCAGGTAGAATAAGAAGATGCAGAAGGAAAATAAGAGAAGTGAAACAGTGCCATGGCAAATGGTGAGATTGATTGCCAAAAGAATTGCCATGGCAATTCCAAGAAGATTACTCGGCTCTCTATCCAGGTCACTATTAGCCAGTTGTACGTGTACCTGAAAAGTGGAATGAAAAATGTGTGTTGATGTGGGACGGATCTACCCAAAAAAAGAAGGAGAGAGAAGAAGAAAAGAGGAGAATTAAGATGAGGAAAAAAATGGTGATAGTAATTCTCTCTTTGCACAAAGAAGAACTCCATTGTAGAATTGTAAAGAAAGAAAGGGTAACAGCTACAGAGAACAGAATACAAACGTGAAGAAGGGGAAGAGACTTCTATCTTAGATTCATGTACAACTAGAAGATAAAAGAAAAGCTAGAGTGTGGCCAGAAATCCTGCATTTTCTGCATTTGGTTTCTTGATTTCTGTGATTCAAACTTATTTTGTGAATGTTGATGAATGATTTTGTGTTAACTTTTCCACCCATAAACTAAATCTTTTCTAGGTTGGCATTATTTGGGTGAATGTTTTATCATCTTTAATGCTCATGATTTGAGATTGTCTATGTCACTGTTTCATTCAATTTATGCTTATTTTGAATACATGCATGCAAGCTCTAGACATAATTAATTGTGTGTTGTGTTTTTTAGATGTATTTTTCATTCTGAATAGGTTAAATATATTGGATCTTGAATTGTTTGATGTAAGTGAATACTCAACAGAATATTCATAGCAGTCTAGACATAGATGTTGTGAGTTGTGTAGAGAAGAACGTTGATTGTTATTAATCCAAAGTTCTGTAGACATACAGTAACTTAGATTTTTAGCTTAAGATCTAGCTATTGAAAGAGGCAAGTTACAGTAGTGACTCTCTAAGCAGTTGATTAGACAATATTTTTCCATGACATTCTTTAGATATGAGCATTACACCTGAATAATTCCTGCCCTATCTATTCAAAAATAGAATTACTCTTGTTTTTCTTTGTAATTAGCCACTACATTTTATTTGCCATATCAATTCTTTATTTTTAGCCGTTGATTTCATTAATTCATTATACAAACATCCTATTCAACTTGAGAGTATTTCCTGCTATTTAGTATAATTAATAGGATTATAATAACTTACTCTATTTCTTACCAATTTCTGATCCCTATGGAGATAAAACTTACTTATCACTTTATTACTTGAATGACATGTACACTTCCACAATTGCATTATTTATTTACACGCAACACTAGGTATGTGGAAGCCTACAGACTCGAGTTTATCGATTTGAATCAAGGAGACAAGACTATGGCGGAGTATTAGGCTAAATTCCTAAGGCTCAGCTATTATGCTCATGGTATGGTCGCCACAAAACAAGATAAGTTTGTGAGGTTCGAAAACGGGTTGCTTTTCGACCTCAAAATTCAGGTTTCTCTACACTAGGAACAGGTGATTGAGACCCTAGTGGAGAAATCCAAAATTGTTGAGGAGATCAAATAGGTGAAACGCAAAAAATAAGACAAAGGTAAGGTCCCAGTTAAGTGAGATTCTATTTCAACAGGCTCAAATACTCATCCCATAAAATGAGCCAGAAAAGGTATACCGTAGTAAGGGGTTGTTATGGTTAATTTTGGGGATAAGATTTCCAATTATACATACTGTGGTAAGCGCAACTAGGGCGAGTGTTAGAGGAAATTGGGTGCTTGTTTAAGATGTGGGTTGACTGAACATAGGGTTAAGGATTTTCCTCATCAAGCCAAGTAGATGCAAGCTCCAGCCTAAAATCATAGAATGGGCCAACTACTTCCAAAGGGCTGAGGTCAAAATAGGGCACTGGCACACCCCGTGGGGCAGCAGAATAATTATTTGGGCGATTATCAAACATGGATCCATGTACGAGGAATGACTCGGGTTGAAACAAGGTTGAATGTATACCTTCTGAAACTGAAGAATGGAAAATAACGTTGTTGGTTGGATTCCTTTGGATGATATACCTTCTGAAATTGAAGAATGGCAAATTATGTTGTTGGTTAGATTCCTTTGGATGATGTCAATCCTAGCTGCAACAAAATGTCTTGGCCTTTACGTAGTCCACCCAATCAGCACACATAGAAAACTCTTTTGAACTTTTCAGAGAGTATCCAAACCTTTTTGCTGCTATAGCTAGTTTGATTTTTCTTACTCACTCTTACACCTCTGGGATTGTATTCCTTTGTTAAAATCATGTATATTAAAAAATAAAATAATTCCCTTTTTTCTTTTAGAGAAAATCATGGAAGTTATTAAAATTATATTCTTTCCAAAAGAATACTAACTTCCATAAATATTAACTATGGGAAAGTAGTTGTGAATCATGTCCACCAAGAAATACTATTCACCAGGCAATAATGTTTGTCAGGCTATACTTATACAAAAAGGATAAGAATCTACCATTGTCATATGTAGGAGGTATACACCCATTATTTTGCTTGAAGTCTATTGCTTTAACCATAGGGTGTGACACTATAGGTTCTTGTAACATTGGTACTAATACTAGAACATTTCTAATGTTACAAGCAATGAGTGGCATCTACCAATGCATCATTGCTACCCATGTTCCAAGAAGTCCTGATTCGGCATAAACTTTCTGTGATAAAATTCTCATGTATCATATCCTTTTATCCTTTATATATAGATTGGACACAATTCGTGGTATAGTCACACTTGTGAAGTTCAGTATTATATATCTTGATATTCTGAGTAAACTATGTTAAACAAATAAGTGTGATATCTCATACCAACTAATTTGAGCATGGTCATGCAATTCTAGTCTTACTTCATCAAGTGGAACAAAATATCACTCTCATTAAGAAAGAGGGATAAATCCTATCTTGATAAATCATACCTGACTGTTGGATCACTGGTACCCCCTGTGGCGCAGCAGAAAAATTATTTCGGCGATCATCAACCATTGTTCCATGTATGAGAAATGAATTGGGTTGAAATAAAGTTGAAAATATGCATTCTTTACTGAAAATGTTGAAAGGATGTTGCTGATTCAATGTCGATTCCAAGCCATAATGAAAACATCTCGGCCTCTACGTAGTCCACCCCATAAAAAAATGAACAACCACTTTCCTTTGAACTTTTCAGAGAGAATTAAAAACGGTTGCTAGAACTTTTCAATTATTAAGTTGGTAACCTTAACACACTAAGGGATTATCATCCTTTTATCCTCTTTGATATCACATATTAAAAAGGAAAACTAGGATTATTCCCTTATTAATAAATAAGGCAAATGGAAAGTTTTAAAAAAATGAATTATATTCTATCCAAAAGAATATTAATTTCCATTCCTTTTATATTTTAACCAAAATTAATTAATATAACTGTTTATATTAATAAATTCAGTAAAATATATACAATTAATATTTTATATAAATCAAATTCATATATTAATTTTATCTATGTTCTCTATTTTTATACAACAAGTTTGTACTTAATGTGTTTAATATTTAACTATCAAATTAAATTAATTCAACAATTAATTTAATTCATGTGTAAACTAAATACAATACCAAATGTATTTGGATTCTATTCGTTTTAACTACAAGATGTGACCCTGTAGGCTCTTGTAACATTGGTAGTAATACTAGAACATTTCTAGCATTACAAGCAATGAGTGGCATCTAGCAATGCATCATTGTCATCCAAGTTATAAGAATTCATGTATTATATCCTCTTTTCCTTAATATCTAGATTGTATAGAAGTAATGGAATAGTCACACTTGTATAATCCAATCTCATATTTCTTGATTTTCTGAGTAGATTACAATAAACAAATAAGTTTGATATCTATCGCGTGTGAATATGATATGCAAATTATGCAAGTATACATGTTGAATCAAGTAATAAAGTGATAAGTGAGATTGTGACAGCCCAAAATAGACCCTAGCCGGAATGTGGTTTCGGGACCACAAAACCGAGGCATAACAATAATTTAAAATTTATTTCGATGCCTATAATATGTGAGTATTCATGTATGACATTTTTTGATGATTGATTTAGTGTTATAAAGGTGAATTTCACTAGAAAGGACTTGTGTGAGAAAATTTAGAATTGAGATAGGCAAATGTGGAAGTGGCCTATTGATGCACACTAGGAAATGTTGTCCTTGCATGTCAAATTCCCAAATTTGACTATAGTGGCGGCCATGGTGATGAATATGGGCAAAAGAAAACATGTCTTAAACATGTTTTGCTAGTGGTGCATGTTAGAAATAATAAAATAAGAGTATGGAAAAAAAAAGAAAAAAAAGAGTTCATGTTTCACCATAGCTCTTGGCGAATGTCCTAAGGAAAGAAAAGAAAATTTTGCTCATCCATTTTCACTTCTTGGCGAAAATACTAAGGAAAAGGGGAGGATTTTTGCTTCATGCTTGGTTTGGAAGAGATCTAGAAGGAGATTTGGCTAAGTTTGCATCAAGATTAAGGTATGTATGAGGTTGTGTTAGGAGTTTCATGCATGTCTTGGTTGTTAACTAGATGTGCATGTTAGCCATGGCTCAAATCTTTGTTATGCCATGGAAATGGTATTTGGCCAAAGTTGTTATGGTGATAAAGCCATTGCATGCTAAGTGTGAAGCTTGATGATGATGCATGCAATGATGGATTTTCTACTCATGAGTAAGATTTTGAGTTTTCTCTTTGTTTTATCATGATTGAAGTTGAAAAGGAGCATGATTGTCATATTCGGCCATGATGCATTCTTGAGCATGATTCATGCTTCTTGCATGTTAGTTAAAATTTGTGTTTTGGATGGCTATGGACACCTTGAAAATTTGGCCATGCTCATATATGCATATATATGATTGCACATTATGTTTTGGTTATGAACTAAGTGATGAATATATTGGTTTAAAGAAGAAGATGTGGAAGAATGCTTGTGAAATTGCAAGCACAATTGCCTAGCACACATGTAGGTGCTTGATGCTATATTATAAGTTTTAAATACAATGTGCAAAGCATTAATTAGTAAATTGCATGCTGTTTTGTGAGGTATTAAGTGCAAAATTGACCTCAACATGTACATGAATATTCGCCTTGGGTAGCCTATTGAAGGCCTTAGCATTTCCTTGATGCTCGAATAAATTGTATTGAATTGCTTGATGTAGTATAAAATGTGCATGACCATTGTGTATTCAAGCTAAAGGGTGGCCATATGACCATTTAAACTCCTTGTCATATTCAGCCAAAAGCTAGCACAATGAGGTTTTAATAAATTGAATTTGTTTGAATTAGCTCAAGAGCTTAGAGGGCCACAATTGGACAAGGGGAAGGAGAAAGTGATCGAATAGCCGAAAAAGCCGTTCGACAACATCCGAGGTAAGTCCTCAAGAAGTGACCCTACTTGAATTGTGTGAAATAAAGTATGGATGTGTATTGATTATTGATTGTGTATGCATGAGTATTTGAATTCTACCCGGGCTAAGTCCCGAAGGCGAATATGCTTGTGACTATAATTGCGTTTGAGCCTTAGTAACGAAAATGAATTATGTATGTCCAATGATAATTGATGTATGTGTTCATGGGAAATTGAATGATATCTGGGCTAAATCCAAGACAATTATGCTGAAATTATATCCGGTTAAGACCAAGGCAATTGCGCTTAGTGGCTACATCCGGCTAAGACCAAGGCATTCGTGCGAGACATTCTATCCGGCTAAGACCAAGGCATTTGTGCACGTGATTATATCCGGTTATATTCGAAGAATCTTGGGCTGGAGGTGAGTGTTGGTTGCTGTAATGAATTCAATTAGTACACTCGAAAAGCCCAAAGGATAAGGTACGTTATATGTGCATTGAAAGTCGACATGTTTGAGCAACATTCGCTCAATCGACTAATGAATTTCAGTTATTGAATTGATTGATATTTTGTGAAATCATATAATGATGAAGTGTGAAGTAAGAATGTGTATTAATGAAATGATGCATTTGGCTATGTGAATGTATTGCTGTAATTAGAGTTGATTATATTCCTTGAGACTTACTAAGCATAAAAATGCTTACCCCGTTGCTTTGGCTCTCAGTTTTTTTTTTAGATTTCGCTCGAAGCAATTGGATTTGGGATCGTTGAAGTCGAAGTCATTCACACTATCAAGCCTCCATTTTGGTATAAATTTTTGATTGAACTTGAGATGGCATGTATAGGACTACCTCTTGTTTGTTAAATATGTTGTAATGTAAGTATGTACGGCCATGCGAAAATGGCTCGAAAAGGGAAGCATGAACTTAGACTAATTGTGGGTTGTATGTATATATTTGGTGTCATGATGTGGCTATGGCTTGGAAATGGGAATGTTGGTCATATGATCAGCCATTGGCATGGATAAAATGATCATATATGAACCTATGTTTGGCAAGACTAGTTGATTCATGGAGACTACCAAATAGGTAAGTCCTACCTTAAAAACAGATGCTGCCAGCTGCAGTGGCATGAATGTGAAAAATCACCAAAATTCATAGGAATGGAATTAAATAGTGAATAAGCTATGTAAATGAACCTTTATGAGTCTATTTTCATATGGAAGAAACGAAATGGTCATAGGAGTTACAGGTTAAGAGATATTAAAGCTATTGTGAGACAGGGCCAGAATGGTTTCTGGGTTCCCTGTCGAAACTTTAAAAATTCACTATAAATTATCCAAAAAGAATTAGGAGACATACCTTATATGTACAGATTCCATTTTGAGTCTAGTTTCATTATAAACAAACTAAACCAGTATTAAAGCCCTGTACAGAGAGATATTCAAGTTATACCGGGCGAAGGTCAGAGCAGTCGATCCCTGTAACATGGGTAACTTTAACTAATAAACTGTACCAATTGGCCCGACCAAAAATCCTAGAAATAAATCCATGGATGGATATATGAGTCTAAATTCAGGGAAAATTTACGAAACCAGTTTCCGAGTTTTGAAACTCGAGATATGATTTTTAAGGCGACAGTGACGCAGTTTTCCAGCCTGACTGGAAATGTCAAATTGGTGGGCAAAACATGTGAACTTGGCTTGTTAACCCCTCGGGTCCGACACCGGCAATGGTCTCGGGTTTGGGGTGTTACAATTTTATTGGTATCAGAGCCACGGTTTAGTCGATTCTAGGACTACCGTGATGTGTTTGGGGTCTAGCTATACATGCCATTAAATGATGAATCGATAGTGTGATGATTTCTGACAATTTGACTTTATGTTTGTTTATAGCAATGGATCCCGATCCCAACCGAAAGCGATAGTGATGATGTGGAGAGTGTGGCACCTGCTCCGCGCAAGGGACAGCGCGGCGGACTCTCAACCTATGGCCAGCAATCCTAATGACGAGGCTAGGCAAGCCTTTTATAGTGTGATGAACGAATGGTTTAATCAATACATTCGAACCAACACTACTGTTCCACAACCTCCATTCCCGACAAATGCAACCCCGCACCTACAATACCTCCGATGGTGACCAAATAAGGTCAAGTAAGCCCCATCGATAGGATTCGAAAACATGGGGCCACTGAATTTAAGGCTACGGATGATGATGATGCCGAAGCGAGCTGAATTATGGTTAGATAACACTATCCGGTGCTTGATGAGCTATCCTGTACACCCGATGAGTGCTTAAAGTGTACCATCTCCTTGCTACGAGTCCGCCTACTATTGGTGGAGTACTTTGACTTCGTGGTGCCTAGAGAGCAAGTGACTTGGGAATTCTTTCAAACCGAGTTCAGAAAAAAGTATATCATCGAGATTCATCGACCAAAAGCGGAGGAATTTCTTGATCTTAAGCAAGGTTCTATGTCCGTTATCGACTACGAACGAAAGTTTGTGAGGCTTAGCCGTGCTGCGAGAATGCATTTCGTCCGAAGCTATTATGTAAACGCTTCGAGGATGGGCTGAATGATGATATAAGGATGTTTGTTGGCATTCTCGAGATACGAGAGTTCGTAGTACTTGTTGAGCGAGCTTGTAAAGTCAAGAGCTTAGAAAGGAGAGACAAAAGCTGATGTGGGGATTGGAGAATTCGAAAGAGGTCCTCGGAAAGTCTCTTCAACAAGCATCGAAGAGATTTCGAGATGATGCGAGCCGGTCTAGAAGCGTTTGGGCTTTTCTAGATGAGGACGCGATCGACCCCTGTGACCACACGAGTCGCCCGATCGCCGATGGTGGAAATGATCGCCGAGAGAGGCGAGTGTCCACATTGTGGCAAATGGCATTCGGGAGCTGTTGGTTTCGTGATTGCTCTCGCTATAAGTGTGGATCGGCCGACCACTTTATGAAGGATTGCCCGAGGATGCATGAACAGAATGTAAGTCGGAGGGCAAACCCGGTGCTACCATCGCCGAGGTAGGCCACCTAGAAATATGGGCAATGTCGGTGGCGGTCGAGAGGATCTAGAGATGCTACCATCGATTCGAGGCTCATGCTCCTGCTAGGACTTATGCCATACGCCGCACGCCGAGGATCTTGCCTCTCCGGATGTTATTACCGGTACTTTCACTCTTTTCAATACAAATGTGATTGCTTTGATTGACCCCGGTTCTACTCATTCATATATATGTGAAACCTTAGCATCCGAGAAGACTTTTCCTATTGAGTCTCTTGAGTTTGTAATTCGGTGTCAAACCCTTGGGTCATTACGTGCTTGTTAACAAAGTGTGCAAGAAAAGTCCCCTAGTGTTCCGAGGTTCTTGTTTTCTGGCGGACTTAATGCTTTTGCCGTTCGATGAGTTCGATGTTATTCTTGGTTTGGATTGGTTGACCATGCACGATGCGGTTGTAAATTGCAAGAGCAAGACTATCGATTTGAGGTGCGCGAATAATGAAATAGTTCGGGTTGAGTCCACGGACTTAAAGGGGTTGCCAGTTGTAATATCAGCGATGTTGGCCCAGAAATATGTAAGAAAAGGGTGCGAAGCGTACCTTGCGTACGTGCTCGATGACAAGGAATCAGAGAAGAAACCCGAATCTGTGCCCGTGGTTTGTGAATACCCGGATGTTTTCCCCGAGGAATTGCCGGGTTTACCACCTGTTCGGGAAATAGAATTTGGCATCGAATTGGTACCTGGTACCACTCCAATTTCGATAGCTCCGTATCGTATGGCACCAACGGAATTAAAGGAGTTGAAAGCTCAGTTGCAAGAATTGGTGGATAGAGGTTTTGCTCGCCCGAGTTTTTCGCCTTGGGGTGCGCCGGTGTTGTTCGTGAAGAAGAAGGATGGAACCATGCGACTGTGCATCGACTATCGTCAGCTTAACAAAGCGACGATAAAGAACAAATATTCGTTGCCACGTATTGATGACTTGTTCGATCAATCAAGGGAGCCTCGGTGTTCTCGAAAATAGATTTGAGATCGGGCTACTATCAATTGCGAATCCGAGATTCGGGCGTGCCCAAGGCGCCTTGAGCGAGATATGGTCACTATGAGTTCCTAGTGATGCCGTTTGGGCTCACTAATGCCCTGCGGTATTTATGGATTTAATGAATCGAATCTTTAGACCATATTTGGATCGATTCGTAGTCGTGTTCATTGATGACATCTTGGTCTATTCAAGAAATGAGACCGAACATCTTTGAACACTGCGGTTAGTGCTGCAAATTTTACGGGACAAGCAATTATATGCTAAGTTCAGCAAGTGTGAGTTACGGTTAAGAGAGGTTAGCTTCTTGGGTCATGTGGTATCGTGACGGGTATTCGAGTCGACCGAATAAAATTTCAGCCATACTAAATTGGAAGCCTCCAGAAATATTCCGAGGTTCAAGCATTTTGGGGCTTGCGGTTATTACCGACGATTTGTAAAGGCTTCTCAACGATAGCCACGCCGATGACGGCTTACTCCAAAAGGACGTTAAGTTCGAATGGAGGAGAAATGCCAAAAAGTTTCGATCAACTGAAAACTTATTTGATGAAGCCCCAATTCTAGTGCAACCCGAGTCCAAGCAAGGAGTTTGTTATCTATAGCGACGCCTCTCTACTTGGGTTAGGTTGCGTATTAATGCAAGAAGGTCGAGTTGTGGCCTGTGCGTCGAGGCAATTAAAGGCACATGAGAAAAATTATCCGACTCATGATCTCGAATTGGCGCCATCGTATTCGCCTTTAAAGATTTGGCGACATTACTTATTTGGTGAAAGGTGCCATGTATACTCGGATCACAAAAGTCTCAAGTATTTGATGACCCAAAGAGACTTAAATCTGCGACAAATACGTTGGCTCGAGCTGTTAAAGGATTATGAGTGATCATTGACTATCACCGGGAAAGGCGAATGTGGTTGCGGATGCCTTGAGTCGTAAATCGTTATTCACTTTACGAGCGATGAATGTGCACTTGTCTATCCGATCCGACGGTGTGTTAGTGGCTGAATTGAAAGCCAAACCATTATTGACACACCAAATTCGAGAAGCTCGTAAAGTCGATGACGAGTTGGTTGCAAAACGGCTGCGTGTGTTCGAACAAGGACTCGGAGTTTCAAATCGACGATGACGATTGTTTGAGGTTCAAAAGTCGTCTGTGTGTCCCAAAGAATTCAGAACTCATTTCGATAATTCGAATGAAGCCCATTGTAGCCGAATGGCAATCCACCCGGGAGTACGAAGATGTACAATGATTTGAAACGTCGCTTTTGGTGGCATGGTATGAAGCGAGACATCTCCGACTTTGTTTGAGATGTTTAATATGTCAACAAGTGAAAGCGGAACATCGGTGCCTTCAGATTACTTCACCAATCACGATACCCGAGTGGAAATGGGATCGAGTCACAATGGACTTTGTATCCGGACCGCCATTGTCGCAAGTAAGAAGGATGCGGTTTGGGTCGTGGTAGATCGATTGACTAAGTCGGCCCACTTTGTCCCCAGACGTCGGATTTTTCAATGGACAAATTAGCGGAATTGTACGTTTCTCGATTGTGAGATTACACGGGTGCCTATTTCTATCGTGTCGATAGAGATCCGAGATTTACCTCGCGATTTTGGAAAAAGTTGCAAGAAGCTTTGGGTACCAAGTTGCATTTCAAGACCGCCTTTCACCCCAAACCGATGGTCAATCCGAGCGGATAATTCAGATACTTGAGGATATGTTAAGATGTTGCGTCCTCGAGTTTAGTGGTTCATGGGAGCGGTATTTGCCGTTGATTGAATTCGCCACAACAACAAACTTTCAATCAAGTATTAAGATGGCACCCTACGAGGCCTTGTACGGTCGTAAATGCCGACGCCATTGTTTTGGACCGAGCTCGGTGAAAGCAAGATTTTCGGGTGGATTTGATTAGGGATGCTGAATGAAAGTGAAAGTAATCCGTGAAAGTCTGAAGATAGCCTCCGATCGTCGAAGTCGACGCGGATCCGAGGCGTAAGGATATCGAGTATCGTGGGTGATAAAGTGTTTCTCAAGGTATCGCCTTGGAAAAAGATACTCGTGTTCGGCCGTAAGGGCAAGTTGAGCCCGAGGTTCATTGGACCATATGAGATATCGAGCGAGTCGGTCCGGTGGCATATCGCTTGATTTTGCCCCGAACTCAAAAGGTTCACGATGTCTTTCACGTTTCGATGCTTCGACGCTATAGATCCGATCCATCGCACGTGATTAGTCCATCGAAATTGAAATTCAAGCTAATATGAGTTATGAGGAAGAACCGATTCGTATCCTATCACGAGAAGTGAAAGAGTTGCGAAACAAGCGGGTTCCGCTAGTGAAAGTGTTATGGCTCAAGCACGGGATAGAAGAAGCTACTTGGGAGACCGAGAACTCTATGAAAGAACGATATCCAAACCTATTTACGGTAAGATTTTCGGGACGAAAATTCCTTAAGAGGGGGGAGTTATGACACCAAAATAGACCCTAGCAGGAATGTGGTTTCGGGACCACAAAACCGAGGCATAACAATAATTTAAAATTTATTTCGATGCCTATAATATGTGAGTATTCATGTATGACATTTTTTGATGATTGATTTAGTGTTATAAAGGTGAATTTCACTAGAAAGGACTTGTGTGAGAAAATTTAGAATTGAGATAGGCAAATGTGGAAGTGGCCTATTGATGCACACTAGGAAATGTTGTCCTTGCATGTCAAATTCCCAAATTTGACTATAGTGGCCGGCCATGGTGATGAATATGGGCAAAAGAAAACATGTCTTAAACATGTTTTGCTAGTGGTGCATGTTAGAAATAATAAAATAAGAGTATGGAAAAAAAAAGGAAAAAAAAGTGTTCATCTTTCACCATAGCTCTTGGCGAATGTCCTAAGGAAAGAAAAGAAAATTTTGCTCATCCATTTTCACTTCTTGGCGAAAATACTAAGGAAAAAGGGGAGGATTTTTGCTTCATGCTTGGTTTGGAAGAGATCTAGAAGGAGATTTGGCTAAGTTTGCATCAAGATTAAGGTATGTATGAGGTTGTGTTAGGAGTTTCATGCATGTCTTGGTTGCTAACTAGATGTGCATGTTAGCCATGGCTCAAATCTTTGTTATGCCATCGAAATGGTATTTGGCCAAAGTTGTTATGGTGATAAAGCCATTGCATGCTAAGTGTGAAGCTTGATGATGATGCATGCAATGATGGATTTTCTACTCATGAGTAAGATTTTGAGTTTTCTCTTTGTTTTATCATGATTGAAGTTGAAAAGGAGCATGATTGTCATATTCGCCATGATGCATTCTTGAGCATGATTCATGCTTCTTGCATGTTAGTTAAAATTTGTGTTTTGGATGGCTATGGACACCTTGAAAATTCGGCCATGCTCATATATGCATATATATGATTGCACATTATGTTTTGGTTATGAACTAAGTGATGAATATATTGGTTTAAAGAAGAAGATGTGGAAGAATGCTTGTGAAATTGCAAGCACAATTCGCCTAGCACACATGTAGGTGCTTGATGCTATATTATAAGTTTTGGGCCACAATGTGCAAAGCATTAATTAGTAAATTGCATGCTGTTTTTGTGAGGTATTAAGTGCAAAATTGACCTCAACATGTACATGAATATTCGCCTTGGGTAGCCTATTGAAGGCCTTAGCATTTCCTTGATGCTCGAATAAATTGTATTGAATTGCTTGATGTAGTATAAAATGTGCATGACCATTGTGTATTCAAGCTAAAGGGTGGCCATATGACCATTTAAACTCCTTGTCATATTCAGCCAAAAGCTAGCACAATGAGGTTTTAATAAATTGAATTTGTTTGAATTAGCTCAAGAGCTTAGAGGGCCACAATTGGACAAGGGAAGGAGAAAGTGATCGAATAGCCAAAAAGCCGTTCGACAACATCCGAGGTAAGTCCTCAAGAAGTGACCCTACTTGAATTGTGTGAAATAAAGTATGGATGTGTATTGATTATTGATTGTGTATGCATGAGTATTTGAATTCTACCGGGCTAAGTCCCGAAGGCGAATATGCTTGTGACTATAATTGCGTTTGAGCCTTAGTAACGAAAATGAATTATGTATGTCCAATGATAATTGATGTATGTGTTCATGGAAATTGAATGATATCTGGGCTAAATCAAGACAATTATGCTGGAAATTATATCCGGTTAAGACCAAGGCAATTCGCTTAGTGGCTACATCCGGCTAAGACCAAGGCATTCGTATGCGAGACATTCTATCCGGCTAAGACCAAGGCATTTGTGCACGTGATTATATCCGGTTATATTCAAGAATCTTGGGCTGGAGGTGAGTGTTGGTTGCTGTAATGAATTCAATTAGTACACTCGAAAAGCCCAAAGGATAAGGTACGTTATATGTGCATTGGAAAGTCGACATGTTTGAGCAACATTCGCTCAATCGACTAATGAATTTCAGTTATTGAATTGATTGATATTTTGTGAAATCATATAATGATGAAGTGTGAAGTAAGAATGTGTATTAATGAAATGATGCATTTGGCTATGTGAATGTATTGCTGTAATTAGAGTTGATTATATTCCTTGAGACTTACTAAGCATAAAAATGCTTACCCGTTGCTTTGGCTCTCGGTTTTTTTTAGATTTCGCTCAAGCAATTGGATTTGGGATCATTGAAGTGAAGTCATTCACACTATCAAGCCTCCATTTTGGTATAAATTTTGATTGAACTTGAGATGGCATGTATAGGACTACCTCTTGTTTGTTAAATATGTTGTAATGTAAGTATGTACGGCCATGCTAAAATGGCTCGAAAAGGGAAGCATGAACTTAGACTAATTGTGGGTTGTATGTATATATTTGGTGTCATGATGTGGCTATGGCTTGAAATGGGAATGTTGGTCATATGATCAGCCATTGGCATGGATAAAATGATCATATATGAACCTATGTTTGGCAAGACTAGTTGATTCATGGAGACTACCAAATAGGTAAGTCCTACCTTAAAAACAGATGCTGCCAGCTGCAGTGGCATGAATGTGAAAAATCACAAAAATTCATAGGAATGGAATTAAATAGTGAATAAGATATGTAAATGAACCTTGATGAGTCTATTTTCATATGGAAGAAACGAAATGGTCATAGGAGTTACAGGTTAAGAGATATTAAAGCTATTGTGAGACAGGGCCAGAATGGTTTCTGGGTTCCCTGTCGCAACTTTAAAAATTCACTATAAATTATCCGAAAATAATTAGGAGACATACATTATATGTACAGATTCCATTTTGAGTCTAGTTTCATTAGAAACAAACGACACCAGCATTAAAGCCCTGTACAGAGAGATATTCAAGTTATACCGCGCGAAGGTCAGAGCAGTCGATCCCTGTAACATGGGTAACTTTAACTAATAAACTGTACCAATTGGCCCGACCAAAAATCCTAGAAATAAATACATGGATGGATATATGAGTCTAAATTCAGGGAAAATTTACGAAACCAGTTTCCGAGTTTTGAAACTCGAGATATGATTTTTAAGGCGACAGTGACGCAGTTTTCCAGCCTGACTGGAAATGTCAAATTGGTGGGCAAAACATGTGAACTTGGCTTGTTAACCCCTCGGGTCCGACACCGGCAATGGTCTCGGGTTTGGGGTGTTACAGAGATCGTCTCCATAGGGATCGAATTAGGTATAGAAATGGTCAAGTTATTATAATGATTAATGATATGGAAAAACCGAGTTAAGTACACAATGATAAATTAAAATAATAAGGATGAGTGTGAAATGTACAGTGATTAATATAGGAAAATGCTAAGGGAAAGCAAGAGTAAAAATGCAATGGCAATTATGTGAATAAAATGTGAGCGAATAAATAAATAACTAAGAATATTATGGCAAAGATATTGCAGCAACAGATTGAAGGTCTACAATGTTGATTTGAAAGGTTGGGACTACTAAAAATCTACCTTAATTTCAGCACTGCCTCAGCATAATCATACTTCACCTACTATTCAAAAGAGACTTAAAGTGACCTGCTTCTTTCGAGGGCAAGGTCTCAAGTTACCTGGCCTGTGTCTATAGGCCATATCAAGGTACCCTGCATTGCTTTTTCTTCATTCTGTACAAATGCTGCTCTATGTCTGGAGTCTACTGCATGTATTCCGTCGAACAATCACTTGTACCATTCAATTTAAGTCCAACTAATCCAACCTTTTTAGAATTTAATTCAGTTTATGGGCATGCTACACATTCATCTATGTCTAGATAATATACGCATACATTTAGAAAATAAAAAAATTGAATGAAATAGTAGATTAAATAAAATATATGATTCAACCATTAAAGAAAATAAAAGTTTTCATAGTGTAACCCAAAGCCTATGAGATTTAGCTCATGGATTGGTGATTAAAATTCAAGTTTGAAATAACATCCAACATCATTTTGATCAAATTAATTCACTGGAGAACAAATTAAGAAATAAAGGAAGATCTTAAGAAGATGGCTATCGCCAAATAAATCTACAATCTAGCGGCACAGTGTCTTATGGTGGCTGAGAGGAACTGCCCTCGGTTTCCTCTTTCTGACTCTACTCAGCTGTTACCCTTTATTATTTCCTTTTACTCTCTACTCCTAATGCTCCCTCCTTTGGATTTTTATAAGCATTTTGTACTAGGGTAACTCCAATAGCCCACATATCCTCTCCTCTTTGTTATGTAGATTTTTCTAGTGCAAGTAGAGTTGGCCTGAGACTGGTATGCGTTGAATGTTGACTCAGTCATCTTCTCAAATTACATGGCAAACTGTCTAACCTTTTTCCCTGGCAAACCTTCACTCCTTTATTTCTTTCTCCCCAAACTGCACTTTCCAAACCACCAAACACAACCTGTCCACACATAATTAAAAGTATATAACATGTAAACACAATCCAAGATCTAATGCAAAAAATAGTAATAAAATGTCCTAAAATGCCACTAAATATACCTAAGTACAAACAATTAGCTAGGTCTAAATGCATGAAATATAACTCTTTCCAAGAGTTAGCACACCCCCAAACCTGAGTTATCGCTTGTCCTCAAGCAAAATATGCATGGATGCATGTATGCATCAGTTTTGCCAGTTCATGTACCCATCTTGTACTATCAATCTATTCGAAGACCTATGTGTACATCAATTCTTGCCATATTCTCTCGTTAAAATCTTGTTCAAGTTTCAAAGGTTTGATTTAACAAGGGTAGTGTAGAAAGTTGCTCCCTAAAAACAAGATTTTCTTAGTTTCATATATGCTCTTACCATAGCAAATATCTCGTAGCTTACTCAATTTATTTGTTACCCAAACTTAGGTTACTCTTTCTGTAAGCATACTTGTACAAGCTTACTATTCTTTTATATACAATATATGCATATTAGGGGATTTAACATATCACAAAATTATTTGACTTGATAACCACAATGGAGCATACACTTAATTATCTAGTACTAAATCTTGTCACAATTTAAACTGAAATCACTCTTGAAGCTAAGGATTTTGGCATGGATGATGGGTAGAGCAAACAACTATCTCCTTAGCTACTCAACCTGTTACTACAGTGGAGTGCTATTAATTTATTTACTTTTTATTACACATTCTTACTTAAACTAACTTTGCTAGTCAATCGTACGATGGGACAAACAAAGCGGTACTGACTTACCCGAAAATTCTAACCATTAGAGTGCCTACTATCCTTTATTTAATAATACCAAGGAAAATTGATTAAATTTGGATTCAAAAGTCCCTATGTTCATTAGAAAATACTCACTATAACCCAAAAAAACTGAGTATAGGACACCTCACTTTTAGGAATTAATCTTTCAAGAAACCAATCCTAAGCTAAATTCTCCCAATCCATTGCCACATGTTCTAGGTGTATTGATGAATCTAATCTCATCATCAAACATCATAAGTACAGATTGTACTCTTTATAGACAAAGAATATATAATAGTTACATTTTTGTGGCAAAACATATTCAACTAAACTAAAATGATTATACTAAAGTGATCATACATACTAAATATAAAATGCATCCTAAATGCAAAACACACTCCCAAACCTAAGGGATGCATTGCCCTCAATTCTTGACCAAATATTTAAGAGAACAACTAAAAGATAAATTTATACAATAAATGTTATGGCACAAGAAAAGAAGATGCAAGATGCATGCAAGAAAGTGGCAAACTTAATTGGCTTGGACTAGCATGTATATACCTCATTCTACTCGACGAGTGGATTTTTAGGCACTGACCTTGTATCGCCCTTTTTTTCTTTTTAGGGGTAGTTTCTTCCTCCTCTTTTTCAGTCTTCGTTAACTCATCAATCTAATGATCAATGTCATGACATGTGTAAATACGGAAGCTGGTGGCAAGGGTGAAATAGGGTCTTTCCCTTTGGCGGTGGCAGTATCATCCTTTTCTCTTTCTTCCTACTTCTCAGAATTTAGAGATGTCATCTTTTTGGGTTCTTCAACAGTAATTTGAGTAGGTGCCTCGCTATCAAGTTGAATGGAAGCTTCTGCAGCAACTTGAGTGGGCTGCTTGGCAGCATCAACAAATAAGAGCAAAGTGGTTAGGTAGAGAAGAAATTTTGGCATTAGCTTCGTAAAATTATTTTGGAGGGATTTCCTTAGATCCAAATCCTTATTCCTCACATAAGCCCAATATTACGCTTGCTGTTGTTGGGCCTGTGCCATCTCCTCAGTCAGGTGAAAAAAGGGACATCCTTTGCTCTAATTGCTTCAAGGAGTGCAATATTTGTTGCTGAAAGGAGCTACAAGAAACTAAAGGTGCTATTTTAGGAGTATGCGCATCAAAAGAGGTGGTGGCATGGCTATGCTGAGTTGCCCTGGCAACATCAGTGCCTTGGATCTTGGTAAAGATGATCCTGGTTAGCCCACCCTTGTTAGGGGCGATATCTTCCTCCACATTGAGAAGGACTTGGGTAGTTCGACATAGGGTAGTAATAAGTGAGGGGAAATTTAAGCTACATGCATTCTTATCAGCACACCTATGTATTTCATGAAAAATGATCCTTCTGACATTAATCTTTCTCCCTTTTATAATGGAATGCAACAAAGGATTCGTTATTTTGAAATAATGGTATAGTGTGTAAACGACATAAGTCGGCTTCTCAAAAAATGATACTAAATCTTCCCAATGGGCTTCAACAAAGTCCTCTCGATAGTATAACAGTCCTAGCTGGAAACAGTCCATCGTGTTCCCTTAATACACAAATCCTCTAATACTTGGTTTAAACCCTCAACAGTAA
Source organism: Gossypium arboreum (assembly GCF_025698485.1). Classification (NCBI taxonomy): domain Eukaryota; kingdom Viridiplantae; phylum Streptophyta; class Magnoliopsida; order Malvales; family Malvaceae; genus Gossypium; species Gossypium arboreum. The sequence continues at coordinate 17,452,366 of NC_069082.1, forward strand.
TACATTCAAAAAATAGTGTGTGTTCGTCCTGTATACCTACAAGACCAAACTGTGCATTAATAAGGTCTTCATCAAAAGGAACGGATGTACCTTTTACATAGATAACAAGGGAATATGGAGAGTTGACATGGGTATAAAACTCTTGAACAATTTGTCCTAAAACATCTTCGAGGTGTAAACAAATAATATTCCACCCATGTTTTTCTACTATTAAAAATACAGATTCATCGTATCCCATGTATGGTTCATCTTTAAACACGAACCCTTACTCAAAATACAAAGGCCGCTTTGCTATGTTTCTATTGTATCTCATGGTTGTGGTAGCGTTAAAGAATGTCTTTGGCTAAGTAGCACTAGCCCTTGACGATTTGACATTTTTAGAGGCAATTTTGATACAAGCCATTGGAGAAAACTGGAAGAAATCGTGGAGAATATAGTGGAAAAAATTGGATAGATTGAAAAGAAAGAGTAATAAAAATGAAAAAAATAAAGAGAAAATTAAGAGACATAAGTAGTTAAGGATAGAAAAATAAAGTGATAGTGATGACACTTCCATAGACGTGCTCATGTGAGTAGTTGAGCAATTGAAAAGTGCTTGGGAAATTGCATGACATGGAGGGGAAAAGAAGAAAACTAAGAGGATTTTGGGGGAGGGGGAATGTGAAGTGCCCTGATCCCAAAAAGTTTGACTTCCCTTCTATAGACTTGGCCAATAACATTATTGGCCCAAATAAAAGAAACATCTCTCCCCTTGAACTTATCTACTTGGTCAACATCCCGTTGTCCACTACCCAGTTCGTCACAATGCTACGACAAACTCCTCTGAATATCACAGCTACCTAGTTCACATTTTTTATTCTACCTTTGAAAATCGTAGAATTTTTTCAAAAATAAAAACAAAAATGAAATCAATATTAAATAAGTACTAAAAATAAATTAAAGTAAAACAATTAAAGAAAAGAAAGATAAAAGAAATTGCTAGCTCAAACATCACGGAGATAAATGGACTGCATGTCTAGATCCACATGGGCACCCTATTAGTGCTTTAAGCGTCGCCCATTAACTTTAAATATGACTCATGTTTTCAAATCCTTGATATTAACAACTCCATGAGGATACACTTGGGCTACTTCAAAAGGACATGACCAATGAGACTTTAATTTACCTAGAAACAATTTGTGCCTATAGTTAAATAACAACACCTATTTTCCGGTTTCAAATTGTCATGAAATGATTATTTAATTGTGCCAACAATTGGTCCTTTCCTTGTACAGCATAGCATTATCATATCATTGTGCTTGGAAATCCTCCATTTCATTCAATTCTAACAACCTTTTATGGTTAGCAACAACCTAATCCATGTTTAGCTTCTTAATAGCCCAAAATGCTTTGTGCTCAGGTTCAACAGGACGGTGACATGGCTTGCCATAGAAAAGCTTAAAAGTTGACATTCCCAACAAATTTTTGTATTGAGTACGATACGCCCACAAAGCTTCATTCAACTTGGTAGACCAGTCCTTACGAGTAGGAATCACCACTTTTTCTAAAAAAAAATTAATTTCTCTATTTGAAATTTTAGCTTGTCAATTTATTTGGGGGTAATATGTCGTGGCAATCTTATGTTTCACCTCATATCGATACAAAGCATTGGCTACCAACTTACAGTCAAAATGAGACCCCTCATCACTAATAATGGCTTTAGGTGTACCAAATCTTGTAAAAATGTTCTTGTGTAAAAACTTTATTACTGACCTTGCATCATTGGTAGGAAGAGAAGCAACCTCGACCCACTTAGAGACATAGTCGACTGCTAACAGTATGTACACCTTGCCTGCTGATGGTAGAAATGGACCCATAAAGTCTATTCCCCATAAATCAAACAACGAAATCTCCAGTATACTTTGTAATGGCATTTCGTGTCTTCTAGATAGATTCCCTGTTCTCTAACAACAATCGCAAGATTGATTGAATTCATGAGCATCTTTGAACAGACTTGGCAAATAAAATTCTGACTAAAGTACTCTGGCAGTAGTCTTCATCCCTCCGAAATGTCCTCCGTATGGAGCTGAATGACATTACTGTAGAATACTATGTATTTCATCATCATGGATACACTTCTTAATTATTTGATCAATACAATGTTTAAACAAGAAAGGTTCATCCTAATAATAGTGCTTGGCATCATGAAGAAATTTTCGTATACTCTGACTGTTGAGATCGGGCAGCAAGACACCACTTACTAAATAGCTCACTATGTCGACATACCAAGGTAATGTCGTGGTAACTAATAGTTTTTCATCTGAGAATTCTTTTTTAATAAGTTTATCATGGCTACCTTCACTTCCAGATTCTATCCTTGACAAGTGATCAACCACTTGATTTTTGTTCCCTTTCTGATCTCTAATTTTCAAGTCAAACTCCTGCAGCAACAGTATCCACCTAATCAACCTTAGCTCAACATCTTTCTTAGTCATTAGATCCTTAAGAGTAGAGTGACCTGTGCAGACTATAACCTTTATAGAAATTAGATTTGAATGAAACTTATTGAACACGAATGCCATAACCAATAACTCATTTTCCATGGTGGTGTAGTTAAGCTGTGCTTTTGATAAAGTTTTGTTAGCATAGTATACTGCCCGCAGTATTTTGTCTTTCTTTTGCCCCAACATGGCTCCCACGGCATAATCGTTGGTGTCACACATGAGTTTAAAAAGTTGTGTTCAATCTGGAGCTACTACAATTGGTGTTGTTATGAGTTTTTTCTTTAACTATTCAAACGCTACCAAACACTGTTCTTCAAATTTGAAAAGCCTATTTTACTCCAACAAAGTGCACATGGGTTTAGATATCTTTTTAAAAATCCTTAATGAATCTTCTATGAAAACCTGCATGACCTAAAACACTTCTAATACCATTGACACTAGTGGGAGGTGGCAATTTTTCTATCAATTCAATTTTTGCTCTATCCACTTCAATTCCTCTCTGTGATATCCTACGCCCCAGGACAATTCCTTCACGAACCATGAAGTGGCATTTCTCTTAATTTAACACAAGATTCATTTCTTTGTAGGGCACAAAACCAATTCCAAATTTTACAAATAATCTTTAAAATCATTCCAGAATACAGAAAAATCATCCATAAGGACTTCAAGAAAATTTTTCACCATGTCATATAATATGGCTATCATAAAACGAAGAAAAGTTGTTGGGGTATTACATAACTCGAACGGCATCTGTCTGAACGCAAAAGTACCATATGGACATGTGAAATTTGTCTTCTCTTTGTCATTGGGGTTATGGCAATCTGTTTATATCCTGAATAATCATCTAAAAAATAGTAGAAAGCTTTCCCACTAACCTATCCAACATATGATCAATAAATGGAAAGGGAAAATGGTCCTTCCTCGTTGCCTTGTTAAGATTGTAGTAATCCATACACACTCTCCATCCCGTGAAAGTGTGAATTTGTATCAGCTCATTGTTACCATTACTTACCATAGTGACACCTCCTTTCTTGGGTACACATTGTACAGGACTCACCCATGAGTTATTCAAAATCGAGTAAATAATGCTAGCGTCAGGTCACTTAATAATCTTTTTCTTGACGACTTCTTTCATAATCGAATTCAGTATTTGCTGCTGTTCAGTGGAATTGCTAGGGAAATCCTCCAACTAAATCTTATGCATGTATAATGCAGTGCTAATTCCCTTTATATCAGCCAGGGTCCATCCCAATGCCTTCTTAAATCACCGAAGAAATTCTAACAACTTTTCCTCTTGCTTGGGTATTAGTTTCGTAGAAATTACTACCAACAAAGTACTCTTGTTGCCCAAATATGCATACTTCAAATGTTGTGGAAAAGGTTTTAACTCTAATGTAAGAGGTTCCTCTATAGAAGGTTTGGGCGGGTTGAAAGGTTGATTTGATAAATCTAACTATTCATACTTCTTCCTTGGTTTATCCACCATTTTCTTGGCCACCATAGATTCACGAAACTCCTCAAAACTTACTGTATCACACTGCTCAAGCGAGTCTTCGCCACTGCCAGAATTGTTGTGGTAATATCTAGTGAATTCCTCCACTTCTATTTCTATTAACCCAATAGCGTCGCATTCATCATTAACATCAGCATACTTCAAAGCATCAAATACATTAAAGGTAACTCACTAATCATTTACCCTCATGGTCATCTCGCCTTTTTGTACATCAATTAATGTTCTGCCTATAGCAAGAAAAGGTCTTCCAAGAATAATTGGCACATATTGTTCAGCTTCACATTCTAAAATAAGAAAATCCACAGGAAAGATAAATTTATCTACTTTTACCAAGACATCTTAAATTTTACCTTCTGGATGTGCATAGGATCGGTCAGCTAATTGCAACATAACTGTAGTAGGTCTCATTTTTCCAATTCCTAGCTTTGTAAAAATAAATATAGGCATTAGATTTATGCTCGCCATTAGATCATATAATGTTTTACCTATGTAATGATTTCCAATGGAACATGGGATAGTGAAACTCCCTAGGTCCTTCAACTTTAGAGGTAATTTATTCGTCAACATTTTTGTGCATCCTTCAGTGAGAGTAACAGTCTCAAATTCTTCCAATCTGTGCTTTTTCAACAATATATCTTTCATAAACTTCACATAAATGGGCATTTGCTCCAAAGCTTCAACCAGTGGAGTTGTTTCAAAACCTCCAAAAATCTTTTGAACTGAATATCCTAATTAGAATTATGAAATCGCTAAGGAAAAGGTAAAGGTGGTCAACTTTCTGATTGTTGATATTATTTTGCCATGGCATTCTTGTTGGCAACATGATCTGGGTCTGCCATAGCATTTTGCTACTTACCATTTTCAAATTTAGTTTATTTTTTCGATAACTCCGGGATCTTTACCTGTAGTTATTCGAGTTTTCCTCTTTTAACGTGGCGTTTTGAGCAACTTCATCAAGCTGAGTTCCATTTCTAAAAGTGATGGCCTTGCACTACACCTTCCCTTGTGATCTTGAATTCTCGGTACCACTTGGCAATGCCCCTTGTGGGCTCGAATTCAAAGCATTCGCTATTTGCCCTATCTAATTCTCAAGTGCTCAGAGATACGCAGCTTGAATCTAAATTATAGCATCATTCTTGGCCATATATTCCTTCAGCAAAGCTTCAATAGATAGTGATGATGAAATCGATGCCTGACCTTACTAGACATTTTGCCTCAACATGGGTTGAGTATAACCAAGTGGTGTAATGTTGGTATTCTATCTTGCTGTAACGCACCAAATTTTAAGCCTAGAAGAAATGGGCTTCACGTATCAGAGGAATTATAATTTAGTTGTGCAAGTGAATGACTCAAATAAATACTTGCTTCAGTGGTTAAGTGTCCCAAGAAGTGCCTGAGAAGTCTTGGGTTCAAGCCTTGGCTCTTGCAAAATTTTGGTTTTTAAGGGATGAACCATTGATCTGGCATGTAGGCTTTATAAATAATTGTGGATGATTTATGACACAGAAAGAGCCTGTGGTGGAGTGGCAAGGTGGCGTGTTGTGTAACTGTATGGTTTGAGGTTCAAGTCTTGGGATGCGCAATGGAGTATTTATTTTGTTGTTTGAGCTATGTAGGAGGTGGAGTTTGACTGAGACTCTGAGGTTGAATTGGTCATGAGAGTTTGAATAGAGTTTGAATGGGAGGTTGGAATAATTTATGGAGTGTATCATAGAGAGATATTAGGAGAAAATCAAGGAGTGATTTATAGAGAGATTTAAGGAGGAAAATATGAGATTTTATGTGGGTTATTGTTATCTTGTGTTCAAAGAATTAGGTTCCCATTCTTTTCCCAAAAAAATTATAGACGATAGTTTTCCTCTACTTCTCAAGTCTGCCATTTTGTTCTTTGCCGATTTTTGCTAGATTGTTTTTTTTTATTTCTTTCGGTTCCCTTTTTGTTCTGTTCTTTCCTATGGCAACATTTGCACCCTCATCCTCCCTTGCCAATTTTTCATTGTCTTCTTTTGTTTCTGCCAACTGCCTGTTGAACTTTCTTTTTCTTTCTTCTCACAGCTTTGGATTTTCCTTATAAGTCATTCCTTCCTTAATCCTTGGTTTTCGTTGCCGCAACTTGCCACCTTTGTTTTGGGTTCTTGCGTTATTGGTAAGTGTAGAAACTGTGAAGTATTCTTTTCGTTTACGGATTTTTGTGAAATCGATTGACTGTTTTATTTGCGAAGGTTAAGGATTGGAACGACTCGGTTAGCGTTGGAATAGTGCGACTCTACTGTTACGCGGTTGGTAGGTAAAGTGGCTATATTTTGGTGGTGTTAAAGGAAAGTTTTTGTTTTTTCCATGGATATGAAATGTGAATTGATGTTGGTATTGGGTCTTTACAGAATTTTCTGCGGTGACTTGTGGAGTAGTGAACTATCTTGTTCAGATCTGCAGGTCTCGGATTGCTTGATAGTGTTTTACAGAAAATGGCATCAGGTGTGTAGTAGTATCGTATTTGATAATCAGTCAAAAGCCGAAAGAGTGTGTGAATCCACACACATTGATTTGACCATAGGTCGGTAAATGCCGAAATGCTGAAATATCGAGAAGTTTAAAAGTCAAAAGGAGGGGCTTAGGGCGTGCAATCCCATGCACGGTAAATCGAGGCCACGAAACATGGGTGTACGGTGGAAAAGGCCGCCATGAACAAATTCATGGGCTTAGGCTATAGTTGGCCGAATGGGCCCGATAGGCCCGTGGGCCCGCTTGTGTAAATTTTACATTAGGTGGAAAATAGTGGGGCTTGTCATGTCGCGCACATGGCATAGGCCATTCTGGGCCTCAATAGGCTAAATTGGGCCGTGTGGGCCCAATGGGCTCGTGGGCCTCGCACGGATAATATCCTCGATAGTTGACAAACTTTGGACTGGGTTGTGTAGTATGCATAGCCATGGCTAATCTGGGCTAATTGGGCTGCATGAGCTTGTGGGCCTATTTGGGCCGAATAATGGGCCTTGGGCCCATTTTCACCGATAGGACCGTTAGGGTTGTAAAAGTCGCTCGGGGCGACTGTAAACCTTCGGATGCGCCGATAAGCATGTTTAGGCCAAACTGTTTAGATTATTGAAATGCCCTCGAATTGTAAAATTATCGAAATACCCCTAGTTTGTAAAATTACTGAAATACCCTTAGATTGTAAAATTATCGAAATACCCTTAGTTTGTAAAATTACCGAAACACCCTTGTAGTGTAAAATTATCGAAATACCCTTATAGGGTAAAATGATTGTTTTGCCCTTGTAGGTAAATGACCGACTTAGACTCTGAATTTGACTGATTTGACTGTGATTGTATAACTGTGTTTTAACTGACTTGACATTGGTTGTAAAACTGATATGCTTTTAATATATGTTTAAATGATTGTTACTGAGCATGGCCATTTTGCATACTCGTGCGATGATTGAGCATGACATACACGACATATTGCATGAGGTTGGGACATTGATATGAATGAAGTTCTGATAGGATCGCACGGGTTACATGAGACGACTGTGGATCCAGTATTGATTTGTTAAGGTCGCACGGGTCGCACGAGACAACTGTGGACCGACGAACGTCTTACTACTGCTTAATCTAATTATGGGTCTATGCCAACCTAAATATGGCTTTGTGCTATGTTGATTATTGCTTTGTGCAAATTATATTTACTAGTGGCTATGTGCCTATCATATTTATCGATGACTCTGTGTCAATCATATTTACCTAGGGCTGTGTGCCGATTATATTACCATCGCTTATGGCTATGTGCCAAACTTATTACAGTTACCAATGGCTTTGTGCCAATTATAATACCGCTACTGAAGGCTAAAAGCCATATATGTACTAGCAGCTTTGCTGTAATTTCGGTTAGTGCTACAACCGGTGCTAACATTGTAAGTTTAAGGATGGCGTGGGTGAGTTATTCCCTACAGGTAATGCAGGGTTGGACGAAGGCAAGTGTAGGGTTAGATGGGATAGCATGCATCCATGCATTCACACATTCTGTTTTGTTACTGAGATGGGCTAGGCCCAACTGATTCTGTTATGGGCTATGACCCAAATGATAATGTAATAGGCATTGGCCCACTTATGCTTTAAACTGGACTGTACTGTTAACATTAAAGGGCTCTGGCCCAGACTATTTCTGTTTCTGTATACTGACTGTTACTCTAGTAAGGGAATTACACACTGAGTTTTCGTAAACTCACCCCATTTATTAACTGTGTAGGTAATCCCCAGCGTTAGGTGGATCGGTGTCGTAGAGAGACACAGAGACGACCACACAACTGCACATGTTTTTCTATTTCGTTTATTTAGTTAAGCACTTTGGTTTTTGATTTGGGTTGTAATAAGGCCTCTTTATTTTCTTAACTTTTTATTTGCGAAATTTATTTAGTATGTTTAATATCTGTTAGAAGTAGGACATGGTTTTTCAAAACAATAATTGTTTTCGAACACTATGTTTCTGCAACATTTTCTAAATGGTTTAGCGACTTAACTTTTAAACATCACGTGTTCATAAATCGGTTACTTTTAAAATTAGCTTCCGCAACCAAAAAAAGGAATTTTGGGAATAAAATTAATAATTTTTCTGTATACCACGTTTAAAAAAATAAACTAACGTAACTGGGATTTTACTCAGGGTTTTTTTTTAAATAAGAAGGGTTTTTAATGAAAACATGGTTTAAGAAAAAAACACCTCAATGTGACACGCTAGATTCGGGCCTAACTCTGGGCCAGGTTTGGGGTGTTACACTTGATGTATTGGTGAAATTCCTCATACCTTGATTATTCCAATTAAAGTTTGAATTTTGCTTCCACCCTAGACTATATGTGTTTGGAATAGGGATTATTGTTCCGATTGAAATTACCCATGTAGCAAACAGATGTTGGATTTGATAGGCATTCATCAAACACATGGTCTTCACAACAATAAACACACGATAGTTCAGCTGATTTTAATTCCTAGACTGTTGTAGGCCTTTTCATTATTTTAATCATATTATTCAAAGAAGATACTTGGGCTATCAACGAAGTGATTGCTTCCAGCTCCATAGTATTAGAAGCTCTCTAGTCTGTCTAACTCTTATGGTAGGATATTGATAATCATTTTTGGTAATCCTTTCCAAAATCTCATATGCTTTATTATAAGATTTATCCAACAAAGTATATCTCCGTCTGATACTAGTGTTGGAATCCATGCATTGGACATTTTCGAATTGAATCTTTGAATCATTCCCAAGCTTTATATAGTGTTTCATCCTCTAATTTTTGAAAAGATGTGATATCATTTCTAAGCTTGGCATTCATATTTGGGGGATTATACCGTATCAAAAACCTTTGGAAAAGGTCATTCAATGATGCCACTATTTTCGACATTAGAGCATTTAGCCATGCTGTCGCTCGATCTTTTAAAGAATATGCAAATAGTTTAAGTCGTAAAGCATCTTCAAGCACATCCTGCTACCCAAACGAGTCATAAATGCCATGTCAGATCTTCAATGCGCAGTCCACCAAGCTGTCCTATTATTTGTAACATCTAAAACATCAATAGTTTCAACTCAAACTGTTGCGCCTGTATTTGTGGTCTGACTATCCCTAGATTTAGGTAATCCAAGATTGGTACAATATGCTCTCAGATTGGTCTATCTCGATCATTTATCATCTCACGAACATAAGGATTAGCAACCTGACCATTCAAATTATCATTTATACCAGGTATCACCTTACGAATAGAGGGATTAGCATCTTGTCAATTCTGACTATAATTAAGACCAAGATCATTCCCGTTCCTAGCCATTTTTTGCATTTCTTTTCCTCTAATTCGTAAAGTTGTTTCAATATTTGGGTCAAAAGGATATTCTTTGTTAGCAGGACTGCCTCTTCTCATGCATTGATGACAAACTTGTAGAAATTAAACATAACTAAGTGAAATAAAACTGATGGAATTAAGTAAAATAACGAAACCACATTACACCAAATTGCTGATCCCCAACAATTGTCCCAAAAACTTATCACATGTGAATATGATATGTGAATTGTGCAAGTATACACGTCGAATCAAGTAATAAAGTGATAAGTGAGATCATATCCACAAGGATTGAATTAGGTATAGAAATGGTCAAGTTAAGATAATGATTAATGTTATGACAAAAACAAGTTAAGTACGCAGTGATAAATTAAAATAGTAAGGATGAATGTGAAATGTACACTGACTAATATTGGAAAATGCTATGGCAAAGCAAGAGTAAAAATGCAATGGCAATTACGAGAATAATTAAGTGAATAAAATACGAGCGAATAAATAAATGACTAAGGATGTTATGAAAAAGATGTGGCGGCAATGATTTGAAGGCCTACGATGTTGATTTAGAAGATTAGGACTACTAAGAATCTACCATTCCTTTTAGAAATACCTCAACATAATCATACTAAATCCACTGCTAAGACGAGACATAAAATGACCTGCACCTTTCAAGAGCAAGGTCTCAAGTTACCTAGCCTATGTTTATAGGCCTTATCATGGTACCCTGCACTGTTTTGTCTTCATTCTATACAAATACTACTTTATTTCTAGAGTCTACTGCAAGTATTCTATCGAATACTTACTTGTATCATTCAATTTCAGTCCAACTAATCCAACCTTTTCAAAATTTGATTCAGGTTATGGGCATGCTGCATATTCATCTATTTCTAGGGAATATACGTATACATTTAGAAAATAAAAGCAATCGAATGAAACAATAGATTAAATAAAATACATGTTTCAACCATTAAAGAAAAAAAATTTCTCCTCATGTAATCCCAAGTCTATGAGATTTAGCTTATGGATTGGTGATTAAAATTCAAGTAACATCCAACATCGTTTTGATCAAATTAACTCATGGAAGAATAAATTAAGAAATAAAGGAAGAACTTAGGAAGATGGTTGTCACCAAACCAATCCGCAATCTAGTAGCACAGTGTCCTGTAGTGGTTGAGAGTGAGTACCTTCAATTTCCTCTTTCCAACTCTACTTAGCCACTACCCTTTATAATTGCCTTTCACTCTCTATCCTTTAGGCTTCCTCCTTTGGCTTTTTATAAGCATTTCATCCTAGAGTAACTCCAACATCCCACAATATTCTCTCCTCTTTTTTAGGTAGATTTTTTGGTAGAAGTAGAGTTAGCCTGAGACTGGTATGCTTTGAATGTTGACTCTATCATCTTCTTGAATTGCCACGACATACAAGGTGCCAAACTATTCAACCTTTTTCCCTGGAAAACCTGCACTCCTTTATTTCTTTCTCCCTAGCATGCACCTGCCAAACCACCAAGCACAACCCTTCCATATGCAATTAAAAGTATCTAACATGTTAACACATTCCAAACTCCTAATGCAAAAAATACTAATAAAATGTCCTAAAATGCCACTAAGTGTACCTAAGTACAAACAATTAGTTAGATCTAGAGGCATAAAATATGACTCTTTCAAATAGTTATCAATATCTCATATCAACTTATTTGAGCATGGCCATGCATTTCTAGTCTCACTCAATCAAGAAGCCTAAGATATTTCTCCCATTATGTAGGAGGGATAAATCCTATCTTGATCAACCATATCCACTACATGGATTGCATTATATCAAACATTAACCATTATAATACAACCTGTTACGGTAGACATTTTGACTATGAGTATCATATCCATAGTTTTCACTATGAGTAACAGTGTAACTATTACACAATAATCCAAGAAACACACTTGTAGCTGGTCAGTCCAATATGTTGTTCTCTGACACATACTCATGTATTGATTTTGACATCTTTATGTCAATGACAACTCTTTGTCATCAATCAACTACACATTAGTCTTAATGCATTATTATTTTCCAAGCCCACAATCATACTTGACCAAGGACCTTTTAAGAATAATCATATGTTCTTACGACTTTATTACAATTTAGTTTATTTATATTCACAGAAAAAGAAATAGAAATAAAATGGCAATACCTTATATTAATAAACAAGGTAAAACGAGTATGTGATTACAATCATCTCATTATTGGTCTTTCGGCATACTCTAACATCTCTCACTAGCACTAAGACCAATCAATCATATATCAGAGGCTTCGTTAGTGGACCAGTGATGTTGTCATCTGCTGGTACTCTGAATATTTTTGCATCTCCTTGACCAATGATTTCTCAAATGAAATGAAAGCACCTAAGTATATGTTTGGATCGCTAGTGAGATCTAGGTTCCTTTGCTTGTGCAATGCCTCCGTTGTTGGAACAATGAAGTTCTATAGCATTTGATATGCTAGGCACAACCCCTAGTTCTAATATAAACTTTTGGATGTGAACAGCCTCTTTTACAGCCTCACTAGTTGCACTATACTCGACCTCAATTGTAAAAGAAACTATGTATCTAGGTTTGAATATTTCCAACTCACAACACCACCATTACGGCAAAACACAAAACCCGACTGCGATCGATAATCATCCTTGTCGATTTGGAAACTATCATAAGTGTAACCTTTTACACTCAGCTCTTCCTCACCTTCATATATATGGAATGTATCCTTAGTCCTTCTCAAGTACTTAAGGATATTTTTAACTACAAACCAATGACCTTTACAGGAAACTACTTGGTAATGATTTATCATGCTTAAAGCATACAATACATCTGAACGAGCACATAGGATGACATACAGATAGATCCAATAGTCGAAGCATATGAAATTTTACTCATACATTCTCTCTCTTATGAATTTGAAGGACACATTTCTTTCGAGAGTGAAATACAATGTCTCATAGGTAGGAATCCTCTATTAGATTCTTGCATACTGAACATTTTTAGCACTTTATCTGTAACAACCCATTTCCAGTGAAATCATAACAGTAGTTTCGGGACCAAAAATCTGAGCCAAAAAAATAATATTTTATTTTATTTTTATTTTATGGTTGGCATCATGATAGGAAGGTCACATGAAAATTTTGATACGAAAATTTTACCGATTATATGTTAAATTAGGGAAAGGACTATATTGCATAAAATGCAAAAGTTGGGTTCTAGTAGCTATAGGTGTCAAATAGCTATGGAATTCAAAACTAGAGGTCCTTCTCTAGTAATTAGACCATTAAAGAAAAGTATGTAGATATTTTAATGACTCATCCATGGAAAAATTAGAAAAGGGTAGGGACTAAATTGGAAATTAATAAAATTAATAGATGATAATTAATTAAAAAGGAAAAAATCATCTATTTTCATATCATCTTCCCCAATTTTTCTATGGAAACCCTAGGAGAGAGGAAGAACACTTTTCAAGCATAAAAAGGTATGAAATCAAGTCTCATTTTTAGTAATTTCTATATTTTTAGAATCGGGATAGTCTAATCTTTCTATTTAAGGGATTTATTTGAAAAGTTATCAAGGTATGAAATTTATGTCATGGATGAATATGCTGAAAATTAGAAATTTATGGTAGAAAATGAAAAGTTATTCATAGATAAACAACCTTTACAAAGCAATTTTTGATGAAAACTTGATTTAGGGACTAAAATGAAAAAATGGTAAAACCTATGGAAAATTTTAAAATTTGTGAAATGTATGTGCTATAAATGTAGTATATAAATTACGGCTTGGCTTGGAAAGGAGGTTAAATTTCATGAATTTCAATTTTCGAGCCTAGGGACGAAATCATAATTTTTGAAAAAGATAGGGGCAAAATGATAATTTTTCCTAGGATGTAATAGGATGCAAATGTATATGAAATGTGATAGTTTAATAGTTAAATTTACCTATATAGATCCGGAAAGACGAACTACGAAACTAGATCGAGGAGAGCAAAAGGTTTCGGATTAGTTGAAATTCAAATATGAACCAATTTCAAGGTAAGTTCGTGTAACTTAAATATGTATGTTATTTTGCTTGAATTGAAATGTATGATTGTGTTGATATGCATGAGATGAGATACATAATGAAATAGTCATAAGTTGTGAAATATGGACAAATTGTCATGTTCTGGTTAAATGTTGAATTTCGATGGATTAAGGTGATTTCTTGAATAAGAATAATATTGCACATGTTGCAGATAGAATTTAGCCCGGACGAGTAATTCTAATGTAAGCCCTCTAAGCTTAGGTTATAAATTGGATTTAGCCCGGACGGGTAATTGTAACGCATAGGTTTGTGCAAGTGTACACAGTCGTTATGAAGTAATAAGTAAGTATCGAGTTATCGTCTCCACAGGGATTGTATTTGTGCTAAGTCACCTAATTTGTAAAATTATATTAACAATTTGGTAAATAAAAACAGAATATAGTTGAGAAGTGATGGTTAAAATATATTAAACTACATGCAATGATCCCTAATGCAACTTATCCCAAGTATGCAAACTATATGACTGAAATAGATTTTAGCAAAATTAAACATAATTTGCAACAATTATAACATAAATAAACTAGGACAATTACTTTAATTAAACTCAACTTATTGTCAACATGCTTAATAACATTCGGAAAAACATTCCATGGCAACTCTATCTTTCATGAGTTTGGAAACCACATTAGGTTCTTTTGGAATCCTTTACTTAGTAAATACATATTTTACTAATCCTTAATTACTAATGGTTTCTTAGTCTTCGTGTGAGTTAATAGGGACATGCTAGGTTTGCAACAGTTTAATCACACAAATCTAAAAACTATGCAGATAACAGAGCTTGGTTAAAGTTGTTATGCAACCTACAATTTAATTGGGTTAGGATCTAAATTGAGCATGGACATTTCAATTATGTGTCCACTAGCCATCATCTGGTTAGGATCGCTTAGCTAGGTCAGGTGCATTTCAATCACGTATGAATGAAATACAGACTTGATTTTAATTGAAAACATGATCTATTGAGGCACAAACATTATAAGCATGAATCAAATAAATATTATTTAATCAAAGCAATCATCCTAGCTTAAATAAAATTAAGCTAACATTGTTGTGAACAAGAACAAAGAACACATATCAAACATTTTTAGATTAAATTAAATAAAGGAAAGATTAAACCCAAATCAAAGTGGCTGTCACCCAAGATTTTAACTAACTAGGCTCCTTCACTTCTTTACTTTGCTCCTTTGCTGATGCTCTCCAAGGTGGCCGACCAAGTGCTCTTTAAGAGGATTTAATTGCTAAAATCGCTATGAAGAGATGATGCTAGGCGTGGGAAATGGAAAAGGCTAAGAGAATTTGGAGAGAAGAAGGAATGATGAATGATGAGGGATTATGAATGAGTGGATGAATGGGTCATATTTATAGGTGAAGAGAGGTGGGTAGTTTGCTAAAAATAACTAGGTTTAGTCTTTTCAAATCTCTTCTTTGGATGGCTGGCCACAATTAGTGGAATTTGAGCTGATTTTTGCTTGATTTTCAAGCAAATCAAATGCCATAATAACTCAGGACTGACACTCGGTCCATCGTAAATTTTCAAGAAAATCTTTAATTTCTTCAACAATGCAAGGACCTTGTGTAATTAAACCAAAACGTGGCTTAAAAGAACAGCCATGTGTACCCAAATTTGGGTTGACTTGGTCTTCAATTTCGATGGTTTTATAAGCCAACAAAGCTATCAGAGCTGTCCAAAATAAATTAATAAGTTAAAGGACCAAAGAATAAAATTTAACCAAATTAAATAATTAATTAAAACCCATATTATTAATGAAATATTTTAAAATAAAGTATTAAATATAATTTTATATTTTATTATTTAATTTAATCATGCATGACCCATTTTATATGTTAAAATATCTTGCTTAAATCAATATAAAATAAGTCATTTTATGAATGAAAACTATATAATAAAGCATAAAATCACATTTTAATAATTTGTATGTCCTAATTTCAAATTTTCACATATTTCATTAATTTATTAAACAATTACTTAGTTTTAACAACGAATTTAAGTAAAAAGGTGATAAATTACATAGGAAAAATCTTATATATTTTTCGTTTGCACACCCCTAAACTTAAATCATTGTCGTCTCGAGTAATGTTTATGCACAACAAAAAGTCTTGCTAAAGAAAAGTTGCTAATTGTGTAAGCAACATTAATCTTTGTCCTATAATCATGCATTAATAACTTCATGCTCATCGATCTTTTTTATTAACAAGTAATTCATATGCAAACATTTTGAGAATTTTATACTAGGTTTCAAAATGTACCAACATGAATCATAGTTTTTATGTATGTCACAGCCACAGATAACATTCTTCATTCAACATAATTTCTTATCAATCAAGCAAACAATCATAAGACTTGTTTACGATCTTCATATGTTGAACTTAGGACTTCTTCTCCACTAATGTAGGTGCCATAATCATCAAATCAATAGGTCTTTTATAAGGTTGTAATAGGGCTCGATTAAAGGTAGGGATTTTAAGAGATAGGACATTTCGGTTTTAAAAATCTTAACCTTTAACTTTGTCTCGAATTTCTCAAAATACAGCCTATTTCTTTAAGTGAACCTTTGGAACACCCCCAAACTTATTTTGAACTCAAGCTTATACATTTTTCCTTTTTGGAGACTGAGCAAATCTTCACTCTTTTTTTTTTTAAGCATGATCACATACATCATTTTGAATATTTCCCCAAATGTTGATTACTAAGACAACTTTAGTTAAGATGGGTGCACAAAATTAAGATAACTTAAAAAGATGGTAATGTGGCTTATAATGTAGGTTCATTGCAATAAACAGGCCTAAAAGCTCAAAATTACAGTTTCAAGGATCTAATATAATAGGGGTGGCTTGAAAAGGCTTAAACAATCCAAAGAAATGGTGCCTATATTATTTTTTATTTTTATGTCCCCTAGGATTTCGCCTCAAGAAAGTTACTAAGTCAATTCTAAAAATATAAACCTTCATGCATGTCTAATCTCAAGAGAAACTAAGTTTTCTTGGCAAACATTACTAAGGCTAAGATTATACAAGCATTCCATTCTTCATGATAACATAATTTCACTCAAATAAAATCATCATTCATACTTGCATACAAACTATCTCATTAACAAAAAAATGTCTCTAAACATTCA
The DNA here is from genome assembly GCF_025698485.1 of Gossypium arboreum. NCBI lineage: Eukaryota > Viridiplantae > Streptophyta > Magnoliopsida > Malvales > Malvaceae > Gossypium > Gossypium arboreum. Next base: position 17,469,434 of record NC_069082.1, read on the forward strand.
TTTATTAAAACATACTTATAAAAGAATTGATTGAAACATACTTGAAAATTTAAAATTTTGAGCAATTTATTTTCATTACCCCCCTTTAAAAGGAAGCAATGTCCTCATTACAAGAACAAAGTAATGAATGAAAACTGAACACCAGGTAGGGTTGTAAAGAAAAAAAAAGGTGAGTCATTAAGACTGCTTAAATACTAAGTCTTTCCTAATAACCCAATCCTAGACATGTTCATTCTCGTTACCACATCAGTTAGTCATTTTCTTTCTAAAGAAGTGTTAAGTTTATTCAAACTTGCTATGTTTTATTCTGTAGAAATTAAATCCTAATTACGAAATAAATAAATTCCTAAGACCTAAAAATAATTAAATAAATAACAAGATAAGAATCCCCCCTTTTATTTTTCTGACTCATTCCCCTTATGTTCTTTAGCTTCATCTCCGCTTGCATCGTAAATATCTTCTATCTATGTCTTAAAGATAACATCTGAGAACTCAGGAACAAAAGTATTAGAAATTTTCTTAAAAGAATTTTGAATTGAGTCATCTAATTTTTGCATATTTCTAATAAGTTTATTGTTGATTGTGCTTGAACTTGCACATATCCATCAAAATTGACAATTCCAATTTCCTTGAAGCACTTGCAGAAGTCGGCATAGGAGTTATAGGTTTAGGTTCAACACTTAGCCTGACTGGTTCTTCTTCTGGCTCAGCCCTTGGTTCAGGGTTTTCAGATCCTTCAACTGGTTTAGGACTGTTCGGTTCCTTATGAGATTCTTCCTCTTCAGTGTTTGTAACTAAATTACCTTTAGTCTCAATTCCATCTGTTGACTCCTCGGTATCTAGCTCAGTTGACTCTTCTTGCTCGCCTTGATTCAGCTCATGCACCTTCTCTACTAATCTTTTAAGATTATAATTTATAATGCATCCTTGAACATATCACCTCTTCAGATTTTCTTGTGTTTTAACACGAACCCTTAAGCAAAGTGAAGTGATTAATGAAACGAAATAAGCACTTCCTTGTAATAGCCCGGTTTAAACCCTAATCAGAATAGTGGTTTTGGGACCAAAAATTTGAGTTAGAAAAATATTTTAATATTATTTTTCATGCTTATAATATGTGAATTAATATGTGTGAAAGTTTCGTGTGTAAATTTGATCATTTGTGTGCTTAGTTTGCAAAAAGGACTAAATAGCAGAAAATACAAAAGTTGTGTCATTTGATTAAGTGTTGAATTGATGTGTCTCTTTAAATGTGAGGTCCTTATGTTGTAAATGGACCATTGAATTCATGAATGGACATAAATGGGCATTAAAATGATGGTTTTTAAATGGTTCATTAAAGGTGTAAAATGGTAAAATATGCATTAATGTTAATTAAATTAAAACAAAAGTAAAATTAATCCATTATCATTCATTATTTGCCAAAAATACAAGGAAAAAGAAAAGAAAAAGAGTCTTAGGGTTCGGCTAAGGAAATTGATGATTTAGGTATGTGTTTTGATTCGTTTTTGATAATTTCTACATTTTCGTGATCGTTGTTTTGTATTCTATCAAGCCCGTGTCTCAATTTTTGGATTTGATGATGATGATGATTTTGAATTATGCCATTGATTATTTTGTGAGATTTGTGATGATAGTCGATCAAAAATGAAAGATATGTGTTAGATTACTATGTTTTGTATTAGGATTTTTGATGAATTTGAGTATGTTGGACTAAATTGTGAAAATGAGAAATTGAGGGGCTAAAATGTGAAATAAATGAAATATGTGGGCTTGTATGAGCTAAAGGAAAATTTTTCTAGGCATTTGTGAAAGGAAATTTTGTGTATTTTGTGATTTTATGAATTAGGGACTAAAGTGTTAAAATGTGAAAATGTGAAAATGTGAAAATATGAGGGTTAATTTGTAAAATGCCCTAAATATGTGTTTATGGATTGATTTGAATGAATTTGAGACTAAATAAGTCAAATTTGAATGTGTTTGATCAAGAACCAAAGAAAACGGAATTAAATCGGGGAAAATCGAAAGTTGTTGAATAGTTGTTCGTTTCCGTTCATTTTCGTATGAGGTAAGTTGATATACAAATAAATGTGTTTGAATTGATTTATTCATGTTTAAATGATATTGAATTGTGATGAATAATTATAGAAGCTGAATATGTGAAATTGAGAAAGTTTTGATAATTTAACGACATCCGAAAGCCACGTACAAACCATAAGAATAGTTAGGATACATATGTCATGACATAGGATTCTAATATGTGATTTCGTGTAAGACTACGTCTGGGACATTGGCATTGATTTGAGATTTACGTGTAAGACCATGTCTGGGACATCGGTATCGTATTTAATTTCGTGTAAGACCCTGTCTGGGACAGTGGCATCGATATTTGATTACATGTAAGACCACGTCTGGGACATAGGCATTGTATGAGCTTTTCGAGCTATACGAGTATCCTTAATGATTCCGAATGATTCAACGGGCATTTCAAGAAATGGATAACTATGTGATTGTGTATCCGATCCAGGTACATTTGAGATGTATATCATGAATGAGAATGAAAAGTAAGTATATGTGCAAGTGATGATATGTGATATAAGTATGAGAAATTATGTTATATGTGCAATGAATTGGGAATATGTATAATGCATATGAACTATGTGGCTTGTAATTAGTAGTTGCCTATGGAATATATGCATTTTATGATGCTTATATGCTTAAAATGATAAGTTTATTTGTATATGACTTACTAAGCTGTTGAAAGCTTCCTTTATGTGTGTTTGCATTATTTTTAGATATCAAAGCTACTGAAGGCTCGGGGATTGTCGAGGATCATCACCACACTATCAAATTTATCTTTGGTACCTTTTGAAAGTGTAAATATTTAGGTATGTCATGTATAGTCTAGATAAATTGAGATATGTTTATGAGTTATGAAAATTTAGCCATGTGATATGGCTTGGTTTTAGTTGTGTTTATGAATAACTTTTGAGTATAAATTATGTGATGCAATATTGCCAATATGATGTGTTCATGAATGGCCAAGAGAAATGGTCAATTTGGTAAGAATTTGGCATGAGATTGAATAAAGTAAATTGAGGTTATGAAACATATGTTTTGGTATGACTTTGGCTTGTGATTTAGCATGATTTTGGTATGGATATAATTATGAAATTGGCTGTTAATGATATAGCATGAATGGTTTATGTTTTGGCTATGCATTGATTGAAAATTTGGTATGAAATGACTTGGTTTTGAACTTGTGGGGAGGGCCCAAAATTAGGGTGGCAAGTTGGCCTTGTAAATGGCCTATTTTTGCCAACATGGGCATGTGTCACTGCCGTGTTGCTTGAGGGCTATTTTAAAATGAGCCTGGGTAGATCATATAGTCGCATACAAGGGTGTGTACCAAGCCGTGTGGCCAAGTTAGTTTCAAGCATGGGCTAGACACACAGACGTGTGACTGGCCGTGTAAACCAAGTCAGTAGCCTCCTTAATTTTCACAAAGTCTGGCACACAGGCGTGTCTTGTGGCCATGTGGATAAGTCAGTATGTATGCCCTGTTTTGCCACGGCCTAGACACACGGGCGTGTCTTGTGGCCATGTGGATAAGTCAGTATGTATACCGTGTGAGGCACACAGTCTGTTCAAACGTACGTGTGACCTTTGTAACTTAGAAAAAGTTTTTAGTTTCAAAAAGTTTTGTATGTTTTCAGTTTAGTCCCGACCTCTTCCTAATGCATGTTTAAGGTCTTGTTAACCTAAGAAAGGGAGTTATTGTTGATATTTGAATATTATATGATAATGTATGACTGTTGACTGTGAAATGACTACGAAATGTTTTGATATGTCCGATACTGCCTCTTAACCCTAGTCCGACGACGAATACGGGTTAGGGGTGTTACATTCTTGCCTTCTTTTTAGCACAATCATGAATCTCCTTAAGAATAATTTTTCCAACATTAATAGACTTTTCTATCAAGATTGCTTATAACAAGAGCATTCGTTCCACCGAGATGGCGGAACTATGTGAGATAGGCATAAAACTATAGCGAACAAAATAAAACCATACATTTGCTACTGGTTTTAGGTATTCCTTTCAGCAAGAATGGCTCCCATACTTTCTTCTAATCCATTGGGATCCCAGATTTGTCACAACATCAAGCACTTGTTGAAGAAAATCCAAATTGATATTGTTCATCATAAGGTAGTCCTTATCTTCTTCAACATTAGGTAAATTAAAGAAATCATTGATGGACTTAGAAGTAAGAGATATATTTTCTTCCGAAGGATGACTTTAGTAGCATCTTGCGTAGTCAAACTAGCATAGAATTCTTGAACTAGTTCATCATCGGGAAGTGAACGAGCATCACAAAATTGTTCCCACTTGATAGCATTGATTTTCTTTCTAATCGGTATAAGAACAACCATCAAATCAATACTATTCAAGTTAAAACCTTTTTCCAGCATCATTGGTTGATGCTTGAAGATTGAATCAAATCTCTCTTTCACTTATTCATCAATTAAAATAGGGTTTTCAGGAGGAGTCTTTGAAGATCTGGTTCTTTTGCGAGACATGGTATCATTTCTTGAAAATTGGCAAAGTTTCTGCACAAGGGGAAAAAAAGAAATTGGCAAAGTGGTAAAGACTTGCTATAGCAAAAATCTTGTGATGGCAAGAATAATACGGCAGTAACAACGGCATACGATAGCGACGACGACAATAGCAATGTGCGGCTACAAAGTTGGTGCTTCAGCAATCTTCTTGTGTGGCATTAGGTGATTTCGAAAAAAAGGGAAGAGAACTAGGGTTTCTTTCGGGATTTGAGGTTGACGGCAAAAAGGAGAGATTTAGGCATTTTTTTAGGGGTTCAGCAAATTGCTTTGAGGGGTATGATTAGTATATAGGGAAAAATTAGTGTAACATGTAGCAAAACTTTAGCTACATTAGGGTTACTTAGGCGACAAGTAATGGGAATGGCGGCAAGATATGGATTTTTCCCTCTTTTTTGCTATCTTGGGCCTCAAACTCAGACTGTATCTACAAACTTACTCAAAAAAACTGATTAGTACTTGGGCCAAATTTGACCCCCTTTATTAACATAAAAATTCAAAAATTAAACAGAACAAATAAAACTTAAAAATTTTAAAGTTTAATTAGAAAATTTCTTCTAAACAAATTACATTAAATTAATTCCCAGGAAAGGTTGGAGGGGTCATAGCGGTCCCGTTTAAGTTCCAATCTCCTTAGACATAATTAATTAAATGTACTAAGTTAAGAAAATAAGTTCTAATCATTTATTTATTTACAAAATGAGTTCATGAAAAATCAAGGGTCTGTTAATTTGAACGATGATTCAACTCGCTCAACTTCACCCTCCCAATAGTGTTTGGGACATTGAGCATTAACTTTAAATGTATCTCCGTAATTGTCGTATAATTCAATAGATCCATAAGGATAAACTCTGTATATGGTATAGGGTCCTTTCCATCAAGATTTAAGCTTCCCAGGAAATAACTTCAACCTTGAATTAAGCAACAAAAATCTTCTGACCTTCTTTAAACTTGCGAGGTTGTATATGACTATCATGCCATCTCTTTGATCTTTCTTTACACATTTTGGCATTCTCATAGGAAAACAACCTCAACTCTTCCAACTCATCAAGTTGTAACATCCTTCTCTCACCAGCTTGCTTAAGATCAAAGTTCAACTGCTTCGAAGCCCAGTGAGCTCTATTCTCCAACTCTACTGGCAAATGACATGCATTTCCAAAGACTAACCGATAGGTTGTCATTCCTAACAGTGTGTTAAATGCTATTCGATAGGCCCATAATGCATCATTGAGCCTTCAAGACCAATCTTTTCTGTTAGGGTGTACTATCGTTTCAAGAATACCTTTGATTTCACGGTCCACTCTTTCAACTTGCCCATTAGATTGGGGGTGATAGCCAGTAGCAATCTTCTGCTTCACATCAAAATTTTCAAGCAACCACTTAAGCCATTTGTTCACAAAGTGAGAACCTTCATCACTAATAATAGCTCTTGGTGTCCTAAATTGTGTAAACATATGCTTATGTAAGAATCGCATGACTGCTTTAGCATCATTTGTAGGGTATGCTTTAGCCTTAACCCACTTGGATACATAGTCCACAGCAACTAAGATGTATTTGTTCCCATACGAAGAAGGAAACGAGCCTAAGAATTCAACGCCCCATACGTCGAACAATTCAATCTCCAAAATATTTGTTAAGGGCATCTCGTTCCTCCTTGATATATTTTTGGTCCTTTGGCATTTATCGCAGTTCTTCACATAAACATAAGCGTCTTTAAATAGCGTAGGCCAAAAGAAACTTGCTTGCAAAATCTTAGTTGCAGTACGTGAACCACCAAATTGTCCCCCCACTTGGAGATGAATGGCAATGATACAAGATCTCAGCAATCTCACTTTTAGCTACACACTTTCGGATTATATTATCTTGAACCTGTTTAAACAGAAACGGATCCTCCCAAAAATAATACCGACTATCATGAAGGCATTTTTTCCTCTGTTGCTATGTCATTTCTCGTGGAATTTTTCCATATGCAAGATAATTGGCAAAATCAGCAAACCAAGGTGTTTCACGAATTTGACTTACCTCAAATAAGTGTTCAACTGGGAAATTCTCGTTGAAAGGCATAAATGATTGAGTTACCTCATCTTGTTCCAACCTCGACAGATGATCAGCAATTTGATTTTCGACACCTTTCTATCTTGGATCTCAAGGTCAAATTCTTAGAGTAAAAGTATCTAACAAATTAGCCTCGGTTTCGTATCTTTCTTCGTGAGCAAGTATTTAATGGTCGCATTGTCACTAAATACTGTAACTTTGGTACATATAAGATATGAGCGGAATTTATCAAAAGCAAAAACTATAGCAAAGAGTTCTTTTTCAGTTATCGTATAATTGAGTTGGGCTCCTATCAAAGTTCTACTTGCCTAGTAAATAGGGTGAAACACTTTGTTTATTCTTTGACCCATCATAGCTCCAACGGCATAATCACTTGCATTGCACATCAACTCAAAAGGTGAGCTCCAATCAGGTGTAACAATTATCGGAGCTGAGATTAACTGTTTTTTTAGAACTTAAAAAGCTTTCAAACTTGCTTTGTTAAAATCAAACACTGTCTCTTTCTCTAACAACAAACACAACAGTTTAGAAATTTTCGAGAAGTCTTTGATAAACCTTCGGTAAAAACTGGCATGGCCTAAGAAACTTCTGACTCCTTTTCTTTAAATTACATCCACCATTGCTTTATCGACTTCAATTACTCTCTTTGAGATTTTATGCCCTAAGACAATCCCTTCCTTAACCATAAAATGACATTTCTCCTAGTTAAGGACAAGATTCGTCCCTTCGTATCTTTTCATTACCTTAGCCAAATTACTCAAACAAATATGATAAGTGTTACCAAAAAAAAAATCATCCATGAAAGCCTCAATAAAATTTTCAACCATATCAGTAAATATTGCCATCATGCATCGTTGAAATGTTGCAAGTGCATTGCCTAAGCCCAAAGGCATTCATCTAAAAGCAAACGTACCATATGGACAAGTAAAGGTTATTTTATGTTGGTCCTCCAGAGCTACAACTATTTGTTATATCCCGAATAGCCATCTAAAAAATAATAGAAATCATTACCTACTAGTCGGTCTAACATCTGGTCCATAAAAGGCAATGGAAAACGGTCCTTTCGAGTGGCTTTATTCAATTTTCTATAATCAATACAGATTCTCCAACCAGTAACAATTCTCGTTGGAATCAACTCGCTATGCTCATTTTCAACAATCGTGATTCCACCTTTCTTTGGCACACACTGCACCAGACTTACCCTTGAACTATATAAAATAGGATAGATGATTCCTTCATCTAACCATTTGATCACTTCTTTTCTCACAACTTCTTTCATAATCAAATTGAGCCTCCTTTTCCCATCAATTCGAGCTATTTCACCTTCTTCTAAAATAATTTTATGCATGCAAAAAGAAGGGCTTATACCTTGAATATCAACTATGGTCCATCCAATTGCTTTCTTAAATTTCTTTAGAATAGCAATTAGTTGCTCCTCTTGATTTTTCATTAGTCCTACTGAAATAATCACAGGCAAAGTGGAACAGTCACCTAAATACATGTATTTCAAATGGGAAGTAAATACCTGTAGTTCAAGTTTAGGTGGTTCTTTAATTGACAACTTGGGTTGCACAAATTCTCTAACTTTTAACTCCAACAGTTAAAACCGTGTGGATTGAATAAAATTTCTCAGATTGGCTTCTATTAAAACCATGTTTTCTTCACCTTCTTCATCCACCAAAGGGTCAAGATCTAAAGCTTTCTCCAATCTTCAAAATTGATTTCCATAAAAACTAAGGTTTCTATCTCTTCCATAACTGAACATTCTTCTGCTGGATTGAGAAATTTCATCGCTTTAAGAATGTTAAAGGTTACCTGATCGTCTTGAACTCGCATGTTGAGTTCACCTTTCTGCACATCAATTAACTTTCTTCTTGTGGCTAAGAAAGGTTTCCCAAGTATGATCAACGCTTCCTTATCTGCTTTAGAATCTAAGATAATGAAATCAGTAGGAAAAATAAATTTAACGACTCTTACCAAAACATCCTCGATCTTTCCTTCGGGATATACTAAATATCAATCCGCTAGCTGAAGCGTCACGTTTGTAGGTCTTACTTCACCTATCCCTAGCATCTTGAAAATAGACTTAGGCATCAAGTTGATACTTACTCTTAAATCACACAAAGCTTTACCACAGTAAGATTCTCCAATGTTATAGGGTATAGTAAAGCTTCTTGTGTCTTTCAATTTCAGTGGCAGTTTGTTTTATAGGAACGAACTGCACTCCTTGTCAAGGCAACAGTCTCATACTCACTCAGCCGTTTCTTCTTGGACAGCATGTCTTTTGTAAACTTCACATAATTTGGCATTTGTTCTAAAGCCTCCACCAATAGAATATTGATGTGTAACTTCTTCATAACATCCAAAAACTTCTTGAATTGCACTCCCTATTTCTGCTTGTGTTGCTGCAATCTTTGCAGATATAGAAGTGACGGAACTTTCAGTTGAACCGGATAACTCTTCTGAGTAGGTAAATATGCATCCAAAGATGTTAAAGTATCTAAATCCTTGTCAGTCTTTGCAGATTCTGATTCCTTTGGTGTAGGAATTTCAATAGCTGGTTGATTCTTCGCAATGGGCTTATCTTCGACATCAATCAATCGGGGTTCCAGAATTTTACCACTTCGTAAAGCCACTGCCTTGATATGTTCTTTACCCAAATTTCTTGGATTCTTAGTATTGCTTGGCAAGATTGCTTGCGGTCTATTACGAAACTCTGTAGCTAACCGACCCATTTGGTTTTCCAAATTTTTTAATGTTGCTGCTTGGCTTTGGATCAAAGCGTCATTCTTTGCCATGTACGCTTTCAACAAGTTCTCCAAATTGTTTGATGCCTCATCTTGAGGTGGTTTTGGAGCTTGCTAATTAAACCCTTGAGATTGGTTGGGTTTATGCTGCAAGAAGTTTATGATAAGAGTAATATAAGTTTATGATGTGACACCCCTAAAGTGACCCTAGTCGGAAAGTGGTTTCGGGACCACAAAACCGAGTCATAAAATAATTATTAACCATTATATTTGATGCTTATTATATGTATATAGGCATGTGTGAAAATTTCATGTTTGAATTTTGTTAATTGTAAGTGAATTTTGCTAAATAGGATTTGTGTGAGAAAAATTAGAAATGTGCTAGGCAAATGTTAAAGTGGCCTATTGATGCATCTTGGAAAAATGTTGTCCTTGCATGTCAAAATACCCAAAAGAGGGACTAGTGGCCGGCCATGCTATGGGTTAAAATGTATTTTAGACATTTTATGTTAGTGTTTTATGTTAGAATTAATAAAATAAAGAACATGGGTGATAAAATAATAGTGGTTAGTAGGGAGAAATAAAAAATGAGCTAGGTTGCTCCTCCATTGCCGTGAATTGAAGGAAGAAGAAGAGGGAAGTTCGCCAAGGTGATTCTTGAGATTAAGGTATGTTCAATTCTGTTTTGGAGGTTTACACATCCTTTGGAGGGTTAGCCTACATCTATTTATCTCATGGATGAAATTGGAGTTGTTGGAGAGTTAGGATTCGGCTAAGAGGCTTCAAAATTTTAGTTGATGCCTTGATACTACTAGCATGTTAGCTATATGGATGTGTTAAGTTACTTGAAATGTTAGATAAATTTGAACTCCCTACCAAATTCTTTAGGCAACCCATGTTATAAATTTCGGTATTGAGATGTCTAGATCTTTCGGCCATTGTAGCTATGGAGGAATAAAGTTTTTGTTTCTTGATAAATTGGGTGAATCATGTTGTATGAGTGCTTGAACAAACTATGATTAAATGGATGCATAGATTCAAAGTGGGAAGAAATGGGCTATTATATTTGATGCTAATGCGAATATGAAGATGATGAACTTGAATAAATAATATTCAGCTAGTATGATAAGTTATGAAATATTAAGTAGATGATATAATTGATTGATGAAGTGGCTAATAGGATTTCTAATGAAATTTTGTCAAGGCCGAATGAATCATGAAGTAAATAAAAAATGCTAAATGTGCATTATGTGCTTATGTGTGTATTCGCCATGGAAGTTTGACATGAAACTTTGATAGGTTTGAGAGATGAATGACCGAATGAGCTAGAGGTTATGTATGGATGAATTTTATGCACATGTGTGTGTGTGGCATTAGTAGCTAATAGCATTCGCCAAGGACTATATGGGCTTGCTAATTCGGTTTAAGTGAAGAAACTATGATAGATAAATATGACTAAATTGTGGACTTTGACAATTTAAATGATGCATTTGACTTGTGTGGACAATATGTGTGTTTCTATATGAAGTTAGATGGTGTTGATGAAATTCGGTAATGCATAATGTTTAAATAGTCTTGAGCAAGGTCATTGTACTTGAATTGTATGACATACATGTATTGAATGGAATTGCCCAAGTGAAAAATAATTAAATGAATTTATTTGTGTAAATTAAGCTCAAGAGCAAAGGGATCTAAATCCGATAAAGGGAAGGAGAAAGTGAAGCGAATAGCCGTGGACATCTAATCGTCGACCACTTCCGAGGTAAGTTTTAAGTGATTAAATGTTGAGTAAATTCAACTATAATAGGATATAATGAGTTGATTTAATAAGATATGATGTGGCCATGATATGTCTTAAACTCAAATGGTAAGTTCCTAAGTGTTTGGACTTGGAAATTTAAGAGCAAATTGTAATAATTTGCTCAAGACAGCAGCAGTAACGTGATTTTAGAAAATCACTATAAATGTTTGGTGTGGAATTATAGGCTGAACAAAATATGAAATCAAAGCTTAATTAGTCTAGTTTCTTATAAAAGAGACCGTGTAAGAAAAGAAATTTCCTATAAAGAGATATTTAAAGTTGTGTGAGACGGTGTCAGAATGACCCCGAAATCCCCTGTTCGGTTTTAAGAAAACCATTATAATTTGTACAAAAATGGTTACAAGATAAAATTTATATGCTTAGACTCCTGAATGAGTCTAGTTTCAAATGAAATCAAATAGAACACACTTCGAATTCTGTACAATGAGAATTTTGATTCGTAGTGAAGACTGGTCAGGATAGTCAAACAGTGAAACAGGGGAAACTTTAAGAAACATCTGGTATTGATTGGCCACACCTAAAATTCTGAAAATTTTATGGATGAAAGATACATGAATTTACATTCGGAGAAAATTAACGGCAATTGATTTTGAGTTTTGTAGCTCCAGTTATAAACAATTTAGTGACTGTTGCTCAGGAAAAACTGCTTGTAGTGAATTGGTGATTTTGTTGTAAACTTTGATGAAATTATTTGAGTTGCTTATGAGCTATTGCTGAAATTGATGTACAAGAAAAATATGAAATATGTATGAGATGTATATATGTGATACGGCCTAATGGCCAATGTGATGAATGTGAAAGTGTAAATATATGTGATAAGGCCTAATGGCCGATGTGATGAATGTGAAAGTGTGTATATATGTGATAAGGCCTAATGGCCAACGTGATGAATGTGAAAGTGTATATATATGTGATAAGGCCTAATGGCGGAGGTGATGAATGTGAAAGTGTGTATATATGTGATAAGGCCTAATGGCCGATGTGAAGAATGTGAAAGTGTATATAAATGTGATAAGGCCTAATGGCCGATGTGATGAATGTGAAGGTGTATATATGTGATAGGGCCGAATGGCCAATGTGATGAATGTGAAAGTGTATAAATGTGATAAGTCCCGAAGGGCATTTGTGTCGATATTATATCCGGGTTAAAACCCGCAGTCTTTATGCGAGAATATTATCTCGATTAATGTCCGTGAGGCTTCGTGCTAAATACTATATCCGAGCTTTAAAGACCCGACGGCTAAATGCTAGGATTCAAGTAAGACTTTGATATTGAGTATCTGCATTAAGTTACCATCAAATAAGTATTATGTACTTAAGATGTTCAGTGCACGTATCACTTACTCATCGGTGGAGTGATTTCGAGGTGAATTATCGGTATCAAAGAGGTAAGGATTATGATTTGTAAGCTTAAGTATGGATGTGATTATAAACAAGTGGAAAGGATTATTGAAAGCGATAATCGATGAAGCATGTGCTTTGGAAATATTTGACCATCTAGGTCATTGTTATTGAAAGTATATATGTGGCAGCCAAGTGTTGCGTTTAATGACATTATAGATCAAGATGAAGCTCTAGATTAACTTCATCGAACAGTTGAAATGAATGACCAATGATAGTGATTGAGAACACTTTGTTTTGCTTAAAACTTACTAAGCATAAATTGCTTACTCCGTTTCTTTGTTCTTTGTTTTATAGATTTTGCTCGTTAGCTATCAGATTCGGGATCATCGAGGTCGAAGTCATCCACACTATCAAAGCCCCCTATTTTGGTACAATTTTGGTTGAACTTTGAAATGGCATGTATAGGACTACCCTTTTGTTGTAGGTCATGTACCTTTTGGTTTGTGTAAACTTGGATAGCCATGCGAAAATGGCTCATATGCGTTTTTAGCATAGTACTATAATCGTTTGTATGTTGATCATGTGACAGCCCAAAATAGACCCTAGCCGGAATATGGTTTCGGGACCACAAAACCGAGGCATAACAATAATTTAAAATTTATTTTGATGCCTATAATATGTGAGTATTCATGTATGACATTTTTTGATGATTGATTTAGTGTTATAAAGGTGAATTTCACTAGAAAGGACTTGTGTGAGAAAATTTAGAATTTGAGATAGGCAAATGTGGAAGTGGCCTATTGATGCACACTAGAAATGTTGTCCTTGCATGTCAAATTCCCCAAATTTGACTATAGTGGCCGCCATGGTGATGAATATGGGCAAAAGAAAACATGTCTTAAACATGTTTTGCTAGTGGTGCATGTTTGAAATAATAAAATAAGAGTATGAAAAAAAAAGAAAAAAAAATGTTCATCCTTCTCCATAGGCTTGGCGAATGTACTAAGGAAAGAAAAGAAAATTTGTTCATCTTTTCTCATCTTCTTGGCCGAAATTACTAGGGAAAAGGGGGAGGATTTTTGCTTCATGCTTGGGTTGGAAGAGACCTAGAAGGAGATTTGGCTAAGTTTACATCAAGATTAAGGTATGTATGAGGTTGTGTTAGGAGTTTCATGCATGACTTGGTTGCTAACTTGATGTGCATGTTAGCCATGGCTCAAATCTTTGTTATGCCATGGAAATGGTATTTGGGCAAAGTTGTTATGGTGATAAAGCCATTGCATGCTAAGTGTGAAGCTTGATGATGATGCATGCAATGATGGATTTTCTACTCATGAGTAAGATTTTGAGTTTTCTCTTTGTTTTATCATGATTGAAGTTGAAAAGGAACATGATTGTCATATTCGCCATGATGCATTCTTGAGCATGATTCATGCTTCTTGCATGTTAGTTAAAATTTGTGTTTTGGATGGCCATGGACACCTTGAAAATTCGCCATGCTCATATATGCATATATATGATTGCACATTATGTTTTGGTTATGAACTAAGTGATGAATATATTGGTTTAAAGAAGAAGATGTGGAAGAATGCTTGTGAAATTGCAAGCACAATTGACCTAGCACACATGTAGGTGCTTGATGCTATATTATAAGTTTTGGGCCACAATGTGCAAAGCATTAATTAGTAAATTGCATGCTGTTTTTGTGAGGTATTAAGTGCAAAATTGACCTCAACATGTACATGAATATTCGCCTTGGGTAGCCTATTGAAGGCCTTAGCATTTCCTTGATGCTCAAATAAATTGTATTGAATTGCTTGATGTAGTATAAAATGTGCATGACCATTGTGTATTCAAGTTAAAGAGTGGCCATATGACCATTTAAAATCCTTGTCATATTCGCCATAAGCAAGCACAATGAGGTTTTAATAAATTGAATTTGTTGAATTAGCTCAAGAGCTAAGAGGGCCACAATTGGACAAGGGAAGGAAAAGGTGATCGAATAGCCGAAAAAGCCGTTCGACAACATCCGAGGTAAGTCCTCAAGAAGTGATCTTACTTGAATTATGTGAGATGAAATATGGTTGTGTATGATTATTGATTATGTGTGTATGAGTATTTGAATTCCACCGGGCTAAGTCCCAAGGCGAATATGCTAATGATTATAATTGTGTTTGAGCCTTAGTAACTAAAATGAAATATGTATGTCCAATGATTATTGATGTATGTGTGCATGAGAAATTGAATGATATCGGGCTAAGCCCAAGACAATTATGCTGGAAATTATATCCGAGTTAAGACCAAGGCAATTGTGCTAGTGGCTATATCGGGCTAAGGCCCAAGGCATTCGTATGAAGTTATTCTATCCGGGCTAAGACCAAGGCATTTGTGCACGTGATTATATCCGGTTATATTCGAAGAATCTTGGGCTGGAGGTGCGTGTTGGTTGCTGAAATGAATTCAATTAGTACACTCGGAAAGCCCAAAGGATAAGGTACGTTATATGTGCATTGGAAAGTCGACGTGTTTGAGCAACATTCGCTCAATCGACTAATGAATTTCAGTTATTGAATTGATTGATGCTTTGCGAACTTATATAATGATGAAGTATGAAGTAAGAATGTGTATTAATGAAATGATGCATTTGGCTATGTGAATGTATTGCTGTAATTAGAGTTAATTACATTCCTTGAGACTTACTAAGCATAAAAATGCTTACCCGTTGCTTTGGCTCTTAGTTTTCTAGATTTCGCTCAAGCAATCGGATTTGGGATCGTTGAAGTCAAGTCATCCACACTATCAAGCCTCCATTTTGGTATAAATTTTTGATTGAACTTGAGATGGCATGTATAGGACTACCTCTTGTTTGTTAAATACGTTGTAATGTAAGTATGTACGGCCATGCGAAAATGGCTCAAAAGGGAGCATGAACTTAGACTAATTGTGGGTTGTATGTATATATTTGGTGTCATGATGTGGCTATGGCTTGGAAATGGGAATGTTGGTCATATGATCAGCCATTGGCATGGTTAAAATGATCATATATGAACCTATGTATGGCAAGACTAGTTGAATCATGGAGACTACCAAATAGGTAAGTCCTACCTTAAAAACAGATGCTGCCAGCTGCAGTGGCGTGAATGTGAAAAATCACCAAAATTCATAGGAATGGAATTAATTAGTGAATAAGCTATGTAAATGAACCTTGATGAGTCTATTTTCATATGGAAGAAACGAAATGGTCATAAGAGTTACAGGTTAAGAGTTATTAAAGCTATTGTGAGACAGGGCCAGAATGGTTTCTGGGTTCCCTGTCGAAACTTTAAAAATTCACTATAAATTATCCAAAAAGAATTAGGAGACATACCTTATATGTACGGATTCCATTTTGCGTCTAGTTTCATTAGAAACAAACGACACCAGCATTAAATCCCTATACGGAGAGATATTCAAGTTATACCGCGCGAAGGTCAGAGCAGTCGATCCCTGTAACATGGGTAACTTTAACTAATAAACTGTACCAATTGGCCCGACCAAAAATCCTAGAAATAAATCCATGGATGGATATATGAGTCTAAATTCAGGGAAAATTTACGAAACCAGTTTCCGAGTTTTGAAACTCGAGATATGATTTTAAGGCGACAGTGACGCAGTTTTCCAGCCTGACTGGAAATGTCAAATTGGTGGGCAAAAACATGTGAACTTGGCTTGTTAACCCCTCGGTCCGATAACCGCAATGGTCTCGGGTTTGGGTTGTTACAATTTTATTGGTATCGAGCCACGGTTTAGTCGATTCTAGGACTACCGTGATGTGTTTGGGGTCTAGCTATACATGCCATTAAATGATGAATCGATAGTGTGGTGATTTCGACAATTTGACTTTGTGTTTGTTTATAGCAATGGATCCCGATCCCAACCGAAGCGATAGCTGATGATGTGGAGAGTGTGGCGCTGCTCCGCGCAAGGGACAGCGCCGGACTCTCAACCTATGGCCAGCAATCCTAATGACGAGGCTAAGCAAGCCTTTTATAGTGTGATGAACGAATGGTTTAATCAATACATTCGAACCAACACTACTGTTCCACAACCTCCATTCCCGACAAATGCAACCCCGCCCTACAATACCTCCGGTGACTGACCAAATAAGGTCAAGTAAGCCCCCATCGATAGGATTCAAAACATGGGGCCACTGAATTTAAGGCTACGGATGATGATGATGCCGAAGCGCTGAATTTTGGTTAGATAACACTATCCGGTGCTTGATGAGCTATCCTGCACACCCGATGAGTGCTTAAAGTGTACCATCTCCGTGCTACGCGAGTCCGCCTACTATTGGTGGAGTACTCGACTTCGTGGTGCCTAGAGAGCAAGTGACTTGGGAATTCTTTCAAACCGAGTTCAAAAAAGTATATCATCGAGATTCATCGACCAAAAGCGGAGGGAATTTCTTGATCTTAAGCAAGGTTCTATGTCCGTTACCGACTACGAACGAAAGTTTGTGAGGCTTAGCCGACGCTGCGAGAATGCATTTCGTCCAAGCTATTATGTGTAACGCGCCGAGGATGGGCTGAATGATGATATAAGGATGTTTGTTGGCATTCTTGAGATACGAGAGTTCGTAGTACTTGTTGAGCGAGCTTGTAAAGTCAAGAGCTTAGAAAGGAGAAACAAAAAGCTGATGTGGGGATTGGAGAATTCGAAAGAGGTCCTCGGAAAGTCTCTTCAACAAGCATCGAAGAGATTTCGAGATGATGCGAGCCGGTCTAGAGGCGTTCGGGCTTTTCTAGACGAGGACGCGATCGACCCTGTGACCACACGAGTCACCTCGATCGCCGGTGGCGGAAATGATCGCCGAGAGAGGCGGAGTGTCCACATTGTGGCAAATGGCATTCGGGAGCTGTTGGTTTCGTGATCGCTCTGCTATAAGTGTGGATCGGCCGACCACTTTATGAAGGATTGCCCGAGGATGCATGAACAGAATGCAAGTCGAGTGCAAACCCGGTGCTACCATCGCCGAGGTAGGCCACCTAGAAATATGGGCAATGTCGTTGGCGGTCGAGAGGATCTAGAGATGCTACCATCGATCCGAGGCTCGTGTTCTCTGCTAGGACTTATGCCATACGCCGCACGCCGAGGATCTGCCTCTCCGGATGTTATTACCGGTACTTTCACTCTTTTCAATACAAATGTAATTGCTTTGATTGACCCCGGTTCTACTCATTCATATATATGTGAAACCTTAGCATCCAAGAAGACTTTGCCCATTGAGTCTCATCGAGTTTGTAATTCGGTGTCAAACCCTTGGGTCATTACGTGCTTGTTAACAAAGTGTGCAAGAAAAGTCCCCTAGTGTTCCGAGGTTCTTGTTTTCCGCGGACTTAATGCTTTTGCCATTCGATGAGTTCGATGTTATTCTTGGTTTGGATTGGTTGACCATGCACGATGCGGTTGTAAATTGCAAGAGCAAGACTATCGATTTGAGGTGCGCGAATAATGAAATAATTCGGGTTGAGTCCACGGACTTAAAAGGGTTGCCACCGTAATATCGCGATGTTGGCCCGTAAATATGTAAGAAAAGGGTGCGGCGTACCTTGCGTACGTACTCGATGACAAGGAATCAGAGAAGAAACCCGAATTTGTGCCCGTGGTTTGTGAATACCCGGATGTTTTCCCCGAAGAATTGCCGGGTTTACCACCTGTTCGGGATATAGAATTTGGCATCGAATTGGTACCTGATACCACTCCAATTTCGATAGCTCCGTATCGTATGGCACCAACGGAATTGAAGGAGTTGAAAGCTCGATTGCAAGAATTGGTGGATAGAGGTTTTGCGCCCGAGTTTTTCGCCTTGGGTGCGCCGGTGTTGTTCGTGAAGAAGAAGGATGGAACCATGCGATTGCAGATCGACTATCGTCGCCTTAACAAAGCGACGATAAAGAACAAATATCCGCTGCCACGTATTGATGACTTGTTCGATCAATCGAAGGGAGCCTCGGTGTTCTCGAAAATAGATTTGAGATCGGGCTACTATCAATTGCGAATCCGAGATTCAGGCGTGCCCAAGACCGCCTTGAGCGAGATATGGTCACTATGAGTTCTGGTGATGCCGTTTGGGCTCACTAATGCCCCGCGGTATTTATGGATTTAATGAATCGAATCTTTAGACCATATTTGGATCGATTCGTAGTCGTGTTCATTGATGACATCTTGGTCTATTCAAGAAATGAGACCGAACATCTGAACACTGCGGTTAGTGCTGCAAATTTTACGGGACAAGCAATTATATGCTAAGTTCAGCAAGTGTGAGTTCGTTAAGAGAGGTTAGCTTCTTGGGTCATGTGGTATCTGATCGGTATTCGAGTCGACCGAATAAAATTTCAGCCATACTAAATTGGAAGCCTCCAGAAATATTCTCGAGGTTCAAAGCTTTTGGGGCTTTAGGTTATTACCGACGATTTGTAAAGGCTTCTCAACGATAGCCACGCCGATGACGGTTACTCCAAAAGGATGTTAAGTTCGAATGGACGGAGAAATGCCAAAAAGCTTCGATCAATGAAAACTTATTTGGTGAAGCCCCAATTCTAGTGCAACCCGAGTCCGCAAGGAGTTTGTCATCTATAGCGACGCCTCTCTACTTGGGTTAGGTTGCGTATTAATGCAAGAAGGTCGAGTTGTGGCCTATGCGTCGAGGCAATTAAAGCCACATGAGAAAAATTATCCGACTCATGATCTCGAATTGGCGCCATCGTATTCGCCTTTAAAGATTTGGCGACATTACTTATTTGGTGAAAGGTGCCATGTATACTCGGATCACAAAAGTCTCAAGTATTTGATGACCCAAAGAGACTTAAATCTGCGACAAAGACGTTGGCTCGAGCTGTTAAAGGATTATGAGTGATCATTGACTATCACCCGGAAAGGCGAATGTGGTTGCGGATGCCTTGAGTCGTAAATCGTTATTCACTTTACGAGCGATGAATGTGCACTTGTCTATCCGATCCGAAGCAGTGTGTTAGTGGCTGAATTGAAAGCCAAACCATTATTGACACACCAAATTCGAGAAGCTCGTAAAGTCGATGACGAGTTGGTTGCAAACGGGCTGCGTGTGTTCGAACAAGGACTCGGAGTTTCAAATCGACGATGACGATTGTTTGAGGTTCAAAAGTAAATGTGTGTCCCAAAGAATTGAACTCATTTCGATAATTCGAATGAAGCCCATTGTAGCCGAATGGCAATCCACCCGGGAGTACGAAGATGTACAATGATTTGAAACGTCGATTTTGGTGGCGTGGTATGAAGCGAGACATCTCCGACTTTGTTTGAGATGTTTAATATGTCAACAAGTGAAAGCGGAACATCGGTGCCTTGAGATTACTTCACCAATCACGATACCCGAGTGGAAATGGGATCGAGTCACAATGGACTTTGTATCCGGACTGCCATTGTCAGCAAGTAAGAAGGATGCGGTTTGGGTCGTGGTAGATCGATTGACTAAGTCGGCCCACTTTGTCCCCGTACGTACGGATTTTTCAATGGACAAATTAGCGGAATTGTACGTTTCTCAGATCGTGAGATTACACGGGGTGCCTATTTCCATCGTGTCGGATAGAGATCCGAGATTTACCTCGCGATTTTGGAAAAAGTTGCAAGAAGCTTTGGGTACCAAGTTGCATTTCAGCACCGCCTTTCACCCCCAAACCGATGGTCAATCCGGCGGATAATTCGGATACTCGAGGATATGTTAAGATGTTGCGTCCTCGAGTTTAGTGGTTCATGGGAACGGTATTTGCCGTTGATTGAATTTGCTTACAACAACGACTTTCAATCGAGTATTAAGATGGCACCCTACGAGGCTTTGTACGGCGTAAATGCCGTACACCATTGTTTTGGACCGAGCTTGGTGAAAGCAAGATTTTCGGTGGATTTGATTAGGGATGCTGAATGAAAGTGAAAGTAATCCGTGAAAGTTTGAAGATAGCCTTCGATCGTCGTAAGTCGACGCGGATATGAAGCGTAAGGATATCGAGTATCGTGGGTGATAAAGTGTTTCTCAAGGTATCGCCTTGGAAAAGATACTCGAGTTGGTAGTAAGGGCAAGTTGAGCCCGAGGTTCATTGGGCCATATGAGATATCGAGCGAGTCGGTTCAGTGGCATATCGTTTGATTTTGCCGCCTGAACTCAAAAAGGTTCACGATGTCTTCCACGTTTCGATGCTTCGACGTTATAGATCCGATCCATCGCACGTGATTAGTCCATCAGGAATTGAAATTCAAGCTAATATGAGTTATGAAGAAGAACCGATTCGTATCCTATCACGAGAAGTGAAAGAGTTGCGAAACAAGCGGGTTTCGCTAGTGAAAGTGTTATGGCTCAAGCACGGGATAGAAGAAGCTACTTGGGAGACCGAGAACTCTATGAGAGAGCGATATCCGAACCTATTTACCGGTAAGATTTTCGGGGACGAAAATTCCTTAAGAGGGGGGGGAGTTGTGACAGCCCAAAATAGACCCTAGCCAGAATGTGGTTTCGGGACCACAAAACCGAGGCATAACAATAATTTAAAATTTATTTTGATGCCTATAATATGTGAGTATTCATGTATGACATTTTTTTGATGATTGATTTAGTGTTATAAAGGTGAATTTCACTAGAAAGGACTTGTGTGAGAAAATTTAGAATTTGAGATAGGCAAATGTGGAAGTGGCCTATTGATGCACACTAGGAAATGTTGTCCTTGCATGTCAAATTCCCCAAATTTGACTATAGTGGCCGGCCATGGTGATGAATATAGGCAAAAGAAAACATGTCTTAAACATGTTTTGCTAGTGGTGCATGTTTGAAATAATAAAATAAGAGTATGAAAAAAAAAAAGAAAAAAAAATGTTCATCCTTCTCCATAGGCTTGGCCGAATGTACTAAGGAAAGAAAAGAAAAATTTGTTCATCTTTTCTCATCTTCTTGGCCAAAATTACTAGGGAAAAGGGGGAGGATTTTTGCTTCATGCTTGGGTTGGAAGAGACCTAGAAGGAGATTTGGCTAAGTTTACATCAAGATTAAGGTATGTATGAGGTTGTGTTAGGAGTTTCATGCATGACTTGGTTGCTAACTTGATGTGCATGTTAGCCATGGCTCAAATCTTTGTTATGCCATGGAAATGGTATTTGGGCAAAGTTGTTATGGTGATAAAGCCATTGCATGCTAAGTGTGAAGCTTGATGATGATGCATGCAATGATGGATTTTCTACTCATGAGTAAGATTTTGAGTTTCTCTTTGTTTTATCATGATTGAAGTTGAAAAGGAACATGATTTTCATATTCGCCATGATGCATTCTTGAGCATGATTCATGCTTCTTGCATGTTAGTTAAAATTTGTGTTTTGGATGGCCATGGACACCTTGAAAATTCGCCATGCTCATATATGCATATATATGATTGCACATTATGTTTTGGTTATGAACTAAGTGATGAATATATTGGTTTAAAGAAGAAGATGTGGAAGAATGCTTGTGAAATTGCAAGCACAATTCGCCTAGCACACATGTAGGTGCTTGATGCTATATTATAAGTTTTGGGCCACAATGTGCAAAGCATTAATTAGTAAATTGCATGCTGTTTTGTGAGGTATTAAGTGCAAAATTGACCTCAACATGTACATGAATATTCGGCCTTGGGTAGCCTATTGAAGGCCTTAGCATTTCCTTGATGCTCAAATAAATTGTATTGAATTGCTTGATGTAGTATAAAATGTGCATGACCATTGTGTATTCAAGTTAAAGAGTGGCCATATGACCATTTAAAATCCTTGTCATATTCGCCATAAGCAAGCACAATGAGGTTTTAATAAATTGAATTTGTTGAATTAGCTCAAGAGCTAAGAGGGCCACAATTGGACAAGGGAAGGAAAAGGTGATCGAATAGCGAAAAAGCCGTTCGACAACATCCGAGGTAAGTCCTCAAGAAGTGATCTTACTTGAATTATGTGAGATGAAATATGGTTGTGTATGATTATTGATTATGTGTGTATGAGTATTTGAATTCCACCGGGCTAAGTCCCAAGGCGAATATGCTAATGATTATAATTGTGTTTGAGCCTTAGTAACTGAAAATGAAATATGTATGTCCAATGATTATTGATGTATGTGTGCATGAGAAATTGAATGATATCCGGCTAAGCCTGAAGACAATTATGCTGGAAATTATATCCGGGTTAAGACCCAAGGCAATTGTGCTAGTGGCTATATCCGGCTAAGGCCGAAGGCATTCGTATGAAGTTATTCTATCCGGCTAAGACCAAGGCATTTGTGCACGTGATTATATCCGGTTATATTCAAGAATCTTGGGCTGGAGGTGAGTGTTGGTTGCTGAAATGAATTCAATTAGTACACTCGGAAAGCCCAAAGGATAAGGTACGTTATATGTGCATTGGAAAGTCGACGTGTTTGAGCAACATTCGCTCAATCGACTAATGAATTTCAGTTATTGAATTGATTGATGCTTTGCGAACTTATATAATGATGAAGTATGAAGTAAGAATGTGTATTAATGAAATGATGCATTTGGCTATGTGAATGTATTGCTGTAATTAGAGTTAATTACATTCCTTGAGACTTACTAAGCATAAAAATGCTTACCCCGTTGCTTTGGCTCTTAGTTTTCTAGATTTCGTCAAGCAATCGGATTTGGGATCGTTGAAGTCAAGTCATCCACACTATCAAGCCTCCATTTTGGTATAAATTTTTGATTGAACTTGAGATGGCATGTATAGGACTACCTCTTGTTTGTTAAATACGTTGTAATGTAAGTATGTACGGCCATGCGAAAATGGCTCGAAAAGGGAGCATGAACTTAGACTAATTGTGGGTTGTATGTATATATTTGGTGTCATGATGTGGCTATGGCTTGGAAATGGGAATGTTGGTCATATGATCAGCCATTGGCATGGTTAAAATGATCATATATGAACCTATGTATGGCAAGACTAGTTGAATCATGGAGACTACCAAATAGGTAAGTCCTACCTTAAAACAGATGCTGCCAGCTGCAGTGGTGTGAATGTGAAAATCACCAAAATTCATAGGAATGGAATTAATTAGTGAATAAGCTATGTAAATGAACCTTGATGAGTCTATTTTCATATGGAAGAAACGAAATGGTCATAAGAGTTACAGGTTAAGAGTTATTAAAGCTATTGTGAGACAGGGCCAGAATGGTTTCTGGGTTCCCTGTCGAAACTTTAAAATTCACTATAAATTATCCAAAAGAATTAGGAGACATACCTTATATGTACGGATTCCATTTTGAGTCTAGTTTCATTAGAAACAAACGACACCAGCATTAAATCCCTATACGGAGAGATATTCAAGTTATACCGCGCGAAGGTCAGAGCAGTCGATCCCTGTAACATGGGTAACTTTAACTAATAAACTGTACCAATTGGCCCGACCAAAAATCCTAGAAATAAATCCATGGATGGATATATGAGTCTAAATTCAGGGAAAATTTACGAAACCAGTTTCCGAGTTTTGAAACTCGAGATATGATTTTTAAGGCGACAGTGACACAGTTTTCCAGCCTGACTGGAAATGTCAAATTGGTGGGCAAAAACATGTGAACTTGGCTTGTTAACCCCTCGGGTCTGACACCGGCAATGGTCTCGGGTTTGGGGTGTTACAGATCATTATGAGATATGATATTGTTTTGAAACGGTTAGCCATTGGAATGGTTAATCATGATCACTCTTTGTGCTATGTATGAAAAAAGGGCCAATTGAATCATGAAATCATGAAATAGGTAAAGCCTACCTTAAAGGCAGATGCTGACAGCAGCAGTGATGTGGATGTGAAAAATCACTAAAAATAGTAGAAATGGTATTAAATAGTGAATAAATTATGTAAATGAGCCTTGATGAATCTAATTTCATATGGAAGAAACGAAACGGTCATATGAGTTGTATGTTAAGATATATTTAGGTTTTTGTGAAATAGGGCCAGAACGGTTTCTGGAATCCCTGTTCCGACTTTGGAAATTCATTGTAAATTAACCAGAGATAATTAGGAGTCAAGCCATATATGTATAGATTCCTCTTTGAGTCTAGTTTCTATAGAAACAAACGACATCAGAATTTAAGCCCTGTACATGGAGATATCGCATTTGTAATGCATGAAGGTCAGTGTAGTCGAACCCTGGAATAGGGGAGACTTTAACTAATAA
Source organism: Gossypium arboreum (assembly GCF_025698485.1). NCBI lineage: Eukaryota > Viridiplantae > Streptophyta > Magnoliopsida > Malvales > Malvaceae > Gossypium > Gossypium arboreum. The sequence goes on from NC_069082.1 coordinate 17,494,228, forward strand.
ACTGTACTAATTGGCTTGACAAAAAATTCTAGAAAAAAATCTGTAGATGGAAATATGAGTCTAGTTTCAGGGAAAAATTACGAAACAAATTTTCGAGCTTTGAAACTCAAGATATGATTTTTAAGGCGACAGTGATGCAGTAACCAACTTGTCTGGAAATTTCTAAATGGACTGTGAAAATAGTTAAGTCTGTGTGCACCTTGTGTTCGATTCCGGTAACGAACTCGGGTACGGGGTGTTACAATTTTATTGGTATCAGAGCTACGGTTTAGTCGATTCTAGGACTACCGTAATACGTTTGGGTCTAGCTATACATGCCATTATGTGATTATTTGATAGTGTGGTGACTTTTGATAATTGAAAATGTGTTTATTTATTGTAATGAATTCCGATCCCGATCGAGTTGTAGCAGATGGTATTGAGAGGACTGAGACATGCTTATGGTGTGTCAATATTGAGAAGGGTATAACATAAGTAAGTTTTGAGTAATTGAAGTTGGTATTTAATTTAAAATGCCATGAAATACATGTATGATAGATGAATGATGTCCCATTGTCCTTATCATAATAAGGTTATTAGAGAAATGAACAAAGGAAGAGATTGGGGATATATGCTTTTGTGTGATTGCTTATTGAGCTGAAAGTTTAGTGAAAGAAGCATACATGTATTTGATTTGAATGATCTTTACGACTTAAAGTCAAGAATCATGTTATATGTTTACATGTGAATGAATTGATTAAATTATAAATGTGATTTGTGCCATGTGAAACATGATAACATGTGAATAAATATGTATGAGACTCAGTGATGTGAATCCGAGTTTAAAAACCCGCTGACTATATGAAGAAATTATGTCCGGGTAAAGACCCGATGGCTATGTACAGAGATTATGTCCGGATTAAAATTCGCTGGCTTTGTGTGGAGTTCTCATCCGAGCTAAAAGTCTCGACGATGATCCGGGCTAAGTCCCAAAGAGCATTCATGCTAGTGATGTATCCGGGCTAAGTCCCGAAGAGCATTCGTGCTAGTGATGTATCCGGGCTAAGTCCCGAAGAGCATTCGTGCTAGTGATGTATCCGGCTAAGTCCCAAGAGCATTCATGCTAGTGATGTATCCGGCTAGGTCCCAAGAGCAATCATCTTTGGTGGACGTGTATTTGGGCCTTCGTGCCTAGTAGGCTTCGTGCTTGGGTAATTTGAGCAAAGTTTAAGTGTTCATTACTATCTGAATTCAAATTTAAATGAGATGATATGTTTAAAAGTGTACATACATGATGTTTATCGACTTGGTTAAGTCATTTCAATGTGTAATAACGAATGAATAAGAGCACTATGTGTGTGAATGATTGGAGGCACTGTGTGTGTGTAAATCCTTTAACCGAGCACTATGAGTGCGAGATCGGTCATGGGCACTAAGTGTGTGAAATGGAATTCAAGTAAGACCTAAATGGGACAAAGGCATTGATTTGAGATAATGTGTAAGACCATGCAGGACATGGCATCGGCTCGATATATGAGAATATGTAAGACCATATCTAGGATATGGCATTGTAAGAGCTATATGTGCTTGAATTAGTTGAGCCCTTACAAGTAAGTAGTCGTCAGTTGATAAACGAGCTAGGCCCTTAGCTAAGTTGATCTTTTGTGTATGAACATAAGGGTTGGTAATGTGAAGTAAGTTTTCGAGTAATGGAACTTAGATTATGATTTGATTGGATCATGTGTTAAGCAAATTGAAATCATGCTCTAAATTGTAAATATGATAAGTGTCTTGTGTTTGAGCTTTGGTAATGAGAATGTAATAAGAATGTGTATTGATTTATTGATATATGTGCTTGGTTATTCAAATGGTATCCGGATTAAGTCCCGAAGGCTTTTGTGCTAAGTGACTAAATCCGGGCTAATTCTCGAAGGCAATTGTGCGAATCACTATAACCGGGCTATGTCCCGAAGACAATCGAGCGAGTCGCTATATCCGGTTAAATTCCGAAGGTACGTGATTCGGAAACGAGCAATCTTGCTGTAAAAATTTCAGTTAATACGCTTGCAAAAATTCCAGCAATGAGGTATGTTCGTATGTGCTGAATGAATTAAATGTTCAGGTGTGTGGAAGTTGAATTTTCTTTTGGAAGTAAGTTAAGTTGAATATTGAGATACGATGGAGCTATAAAGGATGTTTATTGGGATGTTTGAGTATATGTGTATTTTCGGCCAGGTTACAGCTTATACATGGATGAAAATGTGGGTTGATGAAGTGAATTATAAATGTTAATATGTGCTTGATATGTGTTTGAAATGCAATTGTGAATTAAATTAAGTGATTATTGCTTATGAAATCAATAATGAATTACAATTGCTATCGATGAGCTAATGTTTATATGAATATAATTCAATAAGAGGACGTTATTCTAAACTATGCATCGGTAGAAATTTTCGGGGACGAAAATTTCTTAAGTGGGGGAGAGTTGTGACACCCCTAAAGTGACCCTAGTCGGAAAGTGGTTTCGGGACCACAAAATCGAGTCATAAAATAATTATTAACCATTATATTTGATGCTTATTATATGTATATAGGCATGTGTGAAAATTTCATGTTTGAATTTTGTTAATTGTAAGTGAATTTTGCTAAATAGGATTTGTGTGAGAAAATTAGAAATGTGCTAGGCAAATGTTAAAGTGGCCTATTGATGCATCTTGGAAAATGTTGTCCTTGCATGTCAAAGTACCCAAAAGAGGGACTAGTGGCGGCCATGCTATGGGTTAAAATGTATTTTAGACATTTTATGTTAGTGTTTTATGTTAGAATTAATAAAATAAAGAACATGGGTGATAAAATAATAGTGGTTAGTAGGGGAGAAACAAAAAATGAGCTAGGTTGCTCCTCCATTGCCGTGAATTGAAGGAAAAGAAGAGGGAAGTTCGCCAAGGTGATTCTTGAGATTAAGGTATGTTCAATTCTGTTTTGGAGGTTTACACATCCTTTGGAGGGTTAGCCTACTTCTATTTATCTCATGGATGAAATTGGAGTTGTTGGAGAGTTAGGATTCTGCTAAGAGGCTTCAAAATTTTAGTTGATGCCTTGATACTACTAGCATGTTAGCTATATGGATGTGTTAAGTTACTTGAAATGTTAGATAAATTTGAACTCCCTACCAAATTCTTTAGGCAACCCATGTTAGAAATTTCGGTATTGAGATGTCTAGATCTTTCGCCATTGTAGCTATGGAGGAATAAAGTTTTGTTTCTTGATAAATTGGGTGAATCATGTTGTATGAGTGCTTGAACAAACTATGATTAAATGGATGCATAGATTCAAAGTGGGAAGAAATGGGCTATTATATTTGATGCTAATGCCGAATATGAAGATGATGAACTTGAATAAATAATATTCAGCTAGTATGATAAGTTATGAAATATTAAGTAGATGATATAATTGATTGATGAAGTGGCTAATAGGGATTTCTAATGAAATTTTGTCAAGGCCGAATGAATCATGAAGTAAATAAAAAAAATGCTAAATGTGCATTATGTGCTTATGTGTGTATTCGGCCATGGAAGTTTGACATGAAACTTTGATAGGTTTGAGAGATGAATGACCGAATGAGCTAGAGGTTATGTATGGATGAATTTTATGCACATGTGTGTGTGTGGCATTAGTAGCTAATAGCATTCGGCCAAGGACTATATGGGCTTGCTAATTCGGTTTAAGTGAAGAAACTATGATAGATAAATATGACTAAATTGTGGACTTTGACAATTTAAATGATGCATTTGACTTGTGTGGACAATATGTGTGTTTCTATATGAAGTTAGATGGTGTTGATGAAATTCGGTAATGCATGATGTTTAAATAGTATTGAGCAAGGTCATTGTACTTGAATTGTATGACATACATGTATTGAATGGAATTGCCCAAGTGAAAAATAATTAAATGAATTTATTTGTGTAAATTAAGCTCAAGAGCAAAGGGGATCTAAATCCGATAAAGGGAAGGAGAAAGTGAACGAATAGCCGTGGACATCTAATCGTCGACCACTTCTGAGGTAAGTTTTAAGTGATTAAATGTTGAGTAAATTCAACTATAATAGGATATAATAAGTTGATTTAATAAGATATGATGTGGCCATGATATGTCTTAAACTCAAATGGTAAGTTCCTAAGTGTTTGGACTTGGAAATTTAAGAGCAAATTGTAATAATTTGCTCAAGACAGCAGCAGTAACGTGATTTTAGAAAATCACTATAAATGTTTGGTGTGGAATTATAGGTTGAACAAAATATGAAATCAAAGCTTAATTAGTCTAGTTTCTTATAAAAGAGACCGTAAGCAAAGAAATTTCTTATAAAGAGATATTTAAAGTTGTGTGAGACGGTGTCGAATGACCCGAAATCCCTGTTCGGTTTTAAGAAAACCATTATAATTTGTACAAAAATGGTTACAAGATAAAATTTATATGCTTAGACTCCTTAATGAGTCTAGTTTCAAATGAAATCAAATAGAACACACTTCGAATTCTGTACAATGAGAATTTTGATTCGTAGTGAAGACTAGTCAGGATAGTCAAACAGTGAAACAGGGGAAACTTTAAGAAAAATCTGGTATTGATTGGCCACACCTAAAATTCTGAAAATTTTATGAATGAAAGATACATGAATTTAAATTCGGGGAAAATTAACGGCAATTGATTTTGAGTTTTGTAGCTCCAGTTATAAACAATTTAGTGACTATTGCTCAGGAAAAACTGCTTGTAGTGAATTGGTGATTTTGTTGTAAACTTTGATGAAATTATTTGAGTTGCTTATGAGCTATTGCTGAAATTGATGTACAAGAAAAATATGAAATATGTATGAGATGTATATATGTGATACGGCCTAATGGGCAATGTGATGAATGTGAAAGTGTAAATATATGTGATAAGGCCTAATGGCCGATGTGATGAATGTGAAAGTGTATATATATGTGATAAGGCCTAATGGCCGATGTGATGAATGTGAAAGTGTGTATATATGTGATAAGGCCTAATGGCCGATGTGATGAATGTGAAAGTGTGTATATATGTGATAAGGCCTAATGGCCGATGTGATGAATGTGAAAGTGTGTATATATGTGATAAGGCCTAATGGCCGACGTGATGAATGTGAAAGTGTGTATATATGTGATAAGGCCTAATGGCCGACGTGATGAATGTGAAAGTGTATATATATGTGATAAGGCCTAATGGCCGACGTGATGAATGTGAAAGTGTCTATATATGTGATAAGGCCTAATGGCCGACGTGAAGAATGTGAAAGTGTATATAAATGTGATAAGGCCTAATGGCCGATGTGATGAATGTGAAGGTGTATATATGTGATAGGGCCGAATGGCCAATGTGATGAATGTGAAAGTGTATAAATGTGATAAGTCCCGAAGGGCATTTGTGTCGATATTATATCCGGGTTAAAACCCCGAGGCTTTATGCGAGAATATTATCTGATTAATGTCCGTAGGCTTCGTTGCTCGTACTATATCCGAGCTTTAAAGACCCGACGGCTAAATGCTAGGATTCAAGTAAGACTTTGATATTGAGTATCGCATTAAGTTACCATCAAATAAGTATTATATACTTAAGATGTTCAGTGCACGTATCACTTACTCATCGGTGGAGTGATTTCGAGGTGAATTATCGTATCAAAGAGGTAAGGATTATGATTTGTAAGCTTAAGTATGGATGTGATTATAAACAAGTGGAAAGGATTATTGAAAGCTGATAATCGATGAAGCATGTGCTTTGGAAATATTTGACCATCTAGGTCATTGTTATTCGAAAGTATATATGTGGCAGCCAAGTGTTGCGTTTAATGACATTATAGATCAAGATGAAGCTCTAGATTAACTTCATCGAACAGTTGAAATGAATGACCAATGATAGTGATTGAGAACACTTTGTTTTGCTTAAAACTTACTAAGCATAAATTGCTTACTCCGTTTCTTTGTTCTTTGTTTTATAGATTTTGCTCGTTAGCTATCAGATTCGGGATCATCGAAGTCGAAGTCATCCACACTATCAAAGGCCCCTATTTTGGTACAATTTTGGTTGAACTTTGAAATGGCATGTATAGGACTACCCTTTTGTTGTAGGTCATGTACCTTTTGGTTTGTGTAAACTTGGATAGCCATGCGAAAATGGCTCATATACGTTTTTAGCATAGTACTATAATCGTTTGTATGTTGATCATTATGAGATATGATATTGTTTTGAAACGGTTAGCCATTGGAATGGTTAATCATGATCACTCTTTGTGCTATGTATGCAAAAAGGGCCAATTGAATCATGAAATCATGAAATAGGTAAAGCCTACCTTAAAGGCAGATGCTGACAGCAGCAGTGATGTGGATGTGAAAAATCACTAAAAATAGTAGGAATGGTATTAAATAGTGAATAAATTATGTAAATGAGCCTTGATGAATCTACTTTCATATGGAAGAAACGAAACGGTCATATGAGTTGTATGTTAAGAGATATTTTGGTTTTTGTGAAATAGGGCCAGAACGGTTTCTGGAATCCCTGTTCCGACTTTGGAAATTCATTGTAAATTAACCAGAGATAATTAGGAGTCAAGCCATATATGTATAGATTTCTCTTTGAGTCTAGTTTCTATAGAAACAAACGTCATCAGAATTTAAGCCCTGTACATGGAGATATCCCATTCGTAATGCATGAAGGAAAGTGTAGTCGAACCCTGGAATAGGGGAGACTTTAACTAATAAACTGTACTAATTGAATCGACCAAAATTTCTAGAAAAAAATCTGTAGATTGAAATATGAGTCTAGTTTCAGGTAAAAATTACGAAACAAATTTTTGAGCTTTGAAACTCAAGATATGATTTTTAAGGCGACAGTGATGCAGTAACCAGCTTGTCTGGAAATTTCTAAATGGACTGTGAAAATAGTTAAGTCTGTGTGCAACTTGTGTTCAATTCCGGTAACGGACTCGGGTACGGGGTGTTACATATGATAAGAGTAAGTTTATATCCATTGATGCATGAGTTAATACCACATGATTGATGGCAAATTTTATGTGATATGATGTTGGATTGGTGGATATATGCTTGAGATTTTTGGTGCAGGAAAATGATGATCTATGGGTGACAAATGAGGCTAGGAAATGGCTTTATTTTGTCCACACGGGTAGACACACGAGCGTGTGTCTTGGCCATGTGTGACACACAGCTTGTCCCATAGGCATGTGGTTCGGCCGTGTGTCCCCTACATCTTAAAAATGAGAAATAGAATGCTCAGATTTGGGTACACAGACAGAGATACAGGCGTATGTCTTAGCCGTGTGGTTGGTGCAGCTTTGGACATGGGCGTGTTACACAGCCGTGTGAAAACTGCACCTAAATTTTGAAAATAAAATTTGCCACACGGCTTAGCACACGGGCGTGTGACTTGGCCGTGTGACTTTATTTTATTCATGCCTTATAACTCACGGTTAGTGACACGGGCATGTGTAGTCACAGGTCCAACCATACGGACGTGTCCCTAGACCACACGGGTGTGTGGGGACTATTCATACGCAAAGCTTTTAAAACTTTGAGGAAAATTTTATGAGATCCCAATTGAGTTTTGATTCGTTTCTAAAGTTCATTTTGGGCCTCGAAGGTCCATTTAAGGGATGTTATGATTCATATTGAAAAATGTTTAATAACTAGTATAAATTATCTGTAAATGTTCTGTAAACCCCTGTAATACTCCATAATCCTGTTCCAGTGACAAATACAGGTTAGAGGTGTTACATTTAGTTGTATCAAAGCTACGATTTAGCTGATTCTCAAACAAACGTAGCAAGTACGAGTCTAGCTATACATGCCATTATATAAATTATGATAGTGTGATATCTCTTGACCACTTTTAAATGTATTTTCATATAGTAATGTCTTCCAACCAAGCTAGAGTTGAGACTGAGGAAGCTAAGAGTATTGCTCAAGCTTCCATGCAACATGTTGCATCTAGTGGTAGTCGAATGCCCGTATTTGAGGGCCGAAGTGAGGTGGCAAAAGCAGCCTTCTTTGAATTGATGGATGAATGTTTTAGTGAATATATGAGAACAAACCTTGCTATTCAACGACCTTCCCCACTTGCTTCACAACATGATGAAATTCCACAGGATACTAGACTTGTTAGAATTAGTAAGGCTCTAGTTGTAACAAACCGGTTTTAGCTAAATCAAAATAGTGGTTTCAGAACAAAAAATTCAATGTTGCAAAATTATTTTAATATTATTTTTGGTGTCTATAGTATGAATATATGATTGTGTTAAAGTTTCATTTAGAAATTTTATCGTTTAATTGGTCAATTTGATAAAAAGGACTAAATCGTATAAAGTATAAAAGTAGAGTTCTATTAGGTAAAGGTATTAAATAACTATAGAACCTTAAATTTAAGATCCTTATGTAATTATTAACCCATTTATAAGATAGTGGAAGTTAGTGGCATGGCTTTTGGAGTAGTTATTAAAGTTTATTAAGGTTAAATTTATAAATTGGTAAATTATGTTAAAATAAATAAAACAAAATGAAATTATCTCCTAATATCTTCATCTTCAACCGATTATAAGGAGAAGAATAGCCATTCTTTTAGTTTGACATTTGGCCCTGGTTAAATTGCTCATTAAGGTATGATTTTTATCCCGTTTTTAATGATTTCTATGTTTTTGAGATCGTTGCAACTAGTACTAACTAGCCCAGGGACTAATTTGCAAAACTGTTAAAGATTTTGAATGTTTCCATTGACGAATATGTATGAGTTTTGATGATTGATGATAGATTATGAATATTTGATGTTAGTTAAACAAGTTTTGTTAAGTGATTTTTGGTGAAAATACAAATTAGGGGCTAAATTGAGAAATGTTGAAAATGTGTGGCTGAAATGTGAAATAAATGTGAAATATGGGCTGCTAGAGGTATATGGGTAATTCAACTAAGCATGGGTATTTTGATAATTTCACTAATTTGAGATATTATGTAATAATGACTAAATTGAAAAAGTGTGAAATAATAGGGGCAATAGTGTAAATATGCCTTAAAGAGTGTTTTGGATTAAATTGAATGAATATGTGATTGAATAAGTTAATTTTGAATACATTCTGATCAAAAAAGGAGGAATTCAAACCTAGATCGGGGAAAAAAATTATCAAGTAGTCGACTCGATACATCAATTCTGAATATGAGGTAAGTTTGTATGTACTAAGCATTGCTATTTTTATGCTTGTACTACTTTTATATCGTATAAATTATATATACTTGACTATTATTATGTTCGATTAAATGTGGCACTTAGTGTGCAATTCAATATAGCTTCGGTTATGTAGGGCACTTAGTGTGCGAGACATTGATTATGGCACTTAGTGTGCTAGACATTGATTATGGCACTTAGTGTGCAAGACATTGATTGTGCCACTTAGTGTGCGAGACATCAATTATAGCACTTAGTGTATGAGAGATTGAATATGGCACTTAGTGTGCGAGACATTGGGTATGGCACTTAGTGTGCAAAATATTGAGTATTGAACGGCGTATTATTTATGAACTAGTTATGGATTAATACATGTATGTATATGTATATTATAAGTTTTAAACCGAAGAAGTCATGAAGTTTACACATAACATATGAACATGAAGGTAAAAGGTTTTTTATTAATCAAGAGTTACAAATTATTATGCTTAAATTGTTGAATGATATATTTCTGATTAAATAAGTTTATATCATACGAACTTACTAAGCTTTATAGCTTACCTTGTTTGTTTCTTCCATGTTTTATAGTGAATTCAAAGCTAACTCAAATTTGGGGATTCTTAGAGACTACGTCACACTATCCAACCATCTACTTGGTACTTTTAAGTTGTATATATATATATATGGTATATGGCATGTATAAGCTAGTTATTATACTTAGGTTGTGAATATAACCATGAGTTTTGGCTTATAAATGTATATGTTTTGTTTTGTATTTATAGCCAGGAGTGATGGCTTATTTTGGTATATTTTGGTATAAATGTGATTAATGTTTCATAGTTGTTCAAATGGTTATATTTTGAGTTTGGTAAATGAGCTATATAGTATTATTGAAGTTGATAATTTGAGAAGTTTATTGCTTGTGATTGGATGCTTGATGATATAAGTATTTGCATAAGTATCTGGTGCTGATTTGAGTATTAAATATGGTTAAATTAGATATGGTATGATTGTGTATTGGTTAATGACTTTTGGTTGTATATTTGTGTCTTAAAATGATATCATATGAGCTTGTTTAGGTATGTACAAAAAGGGTGGCAAATTGGCTTTGCAAATAGCCTATTTTTGTCCACACGGGCGAGACACAGGTGTGTGTCTCAGTCGTGTGCAACACACGGCTGTGTGTCCCTTGGGTTGAAATTGAATCGAAGTCAGTATGCTCTACACGGACATGTGGTATAAGTTAGTATACCCTAAATGGCACACGACTTAGCAGATGGGTGTTTGTGGCCATTTCATAGGGCACACGGGCTAGACACACGGGCATGTGGTTGGCTGTGAAACCCAAGTCAGCATACTATCCAATTTTTACACAGCCTGGCACACGGGCGTGTCCTCGACCGTGTGATGCAAGTCAGTATGTATGCCCTGTTTCCACACAGCCTGTAACACGAGCATGTCTGGTGGCCGTGTGAGGCACACAGCCTGTTCACACAGGCGTGTGAACCCTGTATGCAAGAAAATATTCTAAGTTTTTTCAAAGTTTTCAAATGTTATTGGTTTAGTCCCAAACCCCTTTTAAGCTTGCTTTAAGGTCTCGTAGAGCCTCATAAGGGACAACATGATTATGTTTGATTAATGTTTATATGATAATGTGTTCAAGAATGAGAAATGTATGTTATATGCTATAATTGATCGGTAATGCCTCGTAGCTCTATTCAAACGATGGATATAGGTTACCGGTGCTACGTTTATTGGTACCAAAGCTATGGTTTAGTCGATTCTAGGACTAACGAGCGTGTGTGAGAGTGTATCTATACATGCCATATATAAATTGTGATAGTATGATGAGTCTTGACATTTTAAAATGTGCTTTTATATAGCAAATGGATCCCAATCGAGCGATAGCTAACGAGGTTGAAAGTAATGCACCTGCTCCTGCGCAAGGGACAGCGCTGTCTAATTCTAGACCTATGACAGGTAGTCAGGGAGGAGAGGCTAAATAAGTCTTCTTCCAAATGATGAACGAGCGGTTCACTCAATACATTCATACAAACACGACTGCTCAACAACCTATACCTCTTCTTAGTCCCCAACCTGTACCTGTAGCTCCTAAAAGAGTCGAGCTATTAAGATTTAATAAGCATCCTATTGACAAGATTTGTAAACACAACGCTGAATAGTTCAGAGTTAACGTTGATGATGACCGTGAGAGAGCTGAGTTTTGTCTTGAAAATACAATCCGACGCTAGCTGAATGTTTAAGTGTGCTATATCCCTTTTGAGAGATACCGCGTATCAGTGGTGGAATACGTTAGTCTCGGTGGTGCCGCAGGAGAGAGTTACCTGGGAATTCTTTTAGATTGAATTCTGAAAGAAATATATCAGTCAATGGTTTCTAGATAAAAAGCATAAAGAGCTTTTAGAATTGAAATAAGGCCGCATGACAGTAACTGAGTACGATAAGGAATTTGTACTGAAGAAATTATGTGCAAGTGGTTTGTTGATGGGCTGAATGAAGATATTAAACTTCTGGTTGGAATTTTAGATTTAAAAGAATTTGTTGTGCTAGTTGAATTAGCTTGCAAGCCAAAGACTTTAGTCAAGAAAAGAAGAAAGTTGAATTAGAAGCTAGAGATACAAGAAAAAGTTTAATGAGTAAACCTTATCAATCCTCGTCGAAGAAATCCATAGATTATTTTAGCCGATTAGTAGCTTCAGTGGGATATGCTAATAGAGATTGTGGAAAGCAATTCACCAGCCCTAAAGCTCAAACTACATCAGTATCAAGTCTTGGGAATGTGAAAGATGTTAAACCCAAGTGTCAACATTGTGGAAGACGGCATTTTGGAGAGCGCTAGATGAAAGCTAATAATAGAGCTTGTTACAGTTGTGGTTCACGTGATCATTTTATCATATATTGTCCTGAACTAAATGAAAAAGATAAATCTCATAATGTAAGATCGAGCAACACAGCTACTCGAGGGAGGTCGCCAAGAAATACGGGAAATGCAAGGGGTAACCATGGTACAATGAGAGAATCTATAGCGAGATCTGAGGCCAGAGAACCTGCTAGAGCCTAAGTTATTCGCGCTCGCGAAAAAGCATTGTAACATCTTGAATTAGGGCCTAGTCAGAATAGTGGTTTCGAGACCACAAATCCAGAATGGAAATATTTATTTTATGATTATTATAAAGTCTATGATATGTTTCTATGCTTGTGTGAAAATTTCATGAGGAAATTTTATGCAAAAAGTGCCTAATTGCACTTTAGGGACTAAATCGAATAATTTTTAAAACTTGTGTTCTAGAAGCATTTTGCATGAAATTGAATTGGATTATTAATTAGAGGTCCTTACTGAGTAATTTCACTAAGTTCAAAAAATTTTGGACAAAAATGGGCTTGGAAGGGTAAAATTTCAAAGAATAGTAAAAAGGGCATTTTGGTTATTTAGGGGTAAAATGAACTGAAAGACAAAATTAAAAGCCAAATGTGTCCATCTTCTTCATAAGGGCTGAAATTCTCATGAAAAACACCATGGCTATGGTTTCCAAGCTTCCAAGCTCAATAACAAGTGCTTCTGAACCCCATTTTTAATGTTCTAAGCATTTTTAAAGTCCTAGTAGTATGATCTATCTATTTCTACCATTATTTTTAGCTAGGGTTCATGTTTAAAAATTTACCCATGCATGACATGTTAGTATTTTGATGTTTAATGGTAGAATATGAAAGATTGGAGTGTGTTTAACATCTTTTATTAAGTGATTTATCATGAAAAAGCCTAAAAAGGACTAAATTGCAAAAGGTGTAAAATGGGTAATTAAAAATCTATTTTAATGAGAAATGTGGGCTGCTATAAGCTTGAATATGATTCGACTAGGCTTGGGTAACCAAGAAATTTAACACATTTCATTTTACGAACCTAGGGACTAAATTGTAAATATGTGAAAGTTTTTTTAAATTTTCTAAAATATAATTTTTGGGTCAATTTTAATAATGTGAGTCCTAAATAGTCTATATTTGAAATGTTGGATCAAGGAAATCATGATTCGAGCTTAAATCAGAAAAGTACAAGGTTAAGGGCTAAATTGGTAATTTTGCTGTTTTCGTATTCGAGGTAAGTTTGTGTGTTAATAATAAGGCACTATTATGTATGAATTAAATTCCTTGTTATTATGGCATAAATTGTATGATGGATTATATTGAAAAGTTGATGGAATGAGTATATGATGTGGAAATATGATATGAAATAGAGACACATGGCTAGTAATGCATGAAATATATGATGATTATATGATTAATGTGTTTATATGATTACTTGATAATATAACATGCTGTACTAATGTGATGAAAGTTATTTCAATGATTTATGAATATATGATAATTGCTATGTGAGATGAGATCGACATTCCTAATATGCCCGACGGAGATTTGTAATCAGAAATGCCGTTTGAACATTAGGAATAGCTTAGGATACAAGTGACATGTCACTAGGATAGATATGTGATATATGCTTTAATCGGGTGCTGGGTATCTTGAGTGTGTCAGATACTCTTTAGCTCTTTGAGTAGCCCCGTGAGTAGCATTTATGAGCTCAGTTGATATATGATACATGCTAGGGTCCTGGTGCTGGGTATCCTGAGTTGTGTTCGAATACTCTTTAGCTCTTTGAGTAGCCCCCATTGGGAGCAGCATGTGATTCTATGATATGAGGAACTTTGGTGCATTCTCTGTCTGGTAGCCAAGGCTACATTCAGGCACTTTGGTGCATTACATCCGCGTATTCGATCTTCATTCCGAGTGTTCAACGGGAAAGAAAGAGAAAAGTAATATGAAATTCAATGGTAAATAAGTGTACCAAATGATTATGTGCGAACGGGCACATATACGCCTTTGAATTCATGTGAGTAATTTGGAAAATGATGGTTTTGTGGAAGGTATGTATATATGAGTTTATGTGTATAAGTATGTATGTGGTCATCTGTATATGTATATGAAGGTGTATGAACTTAGTTACCATCATTGTGACACTAAAACAACCTTGGGTAGTAGATGTAGTTTGAATTTGAAAATCCACCAAAAATTATGTAAATTGAATTAGAGGGTGGATAAAATATGAGATTAAAGCTTATCGAGCCTAGTTTCACATAGAAGAAATGGAGTAAGTAAAAGAATTCCATATTATGAGATATTTGAATTTATGTGAGACAGAATCAAAATGATTTTGGAATCCCATGTGCTGATTTGGGAAAATCATTTAAAATTGGAAAAAAATAATTATGAGTTATAATTTATGTTCTTGAAATTCTTAATGAGTCTATTTTCAATAGAAACAGACGGAACATTATTCGAGTCTTGTATTATAAGATAATTGATTTTTAGTAAAGAATGGTCAAAACTGTAAGATAGCAAAATAGGGCGAAATTTAACGAATGAACTATACTAATTGGCTCAATCAAAAATTCTAAAAATTTTATGGTATGAATATATGTGAGTCTAGTTTCTGGGGAAATTAGCAAATCTAAAACTAGAGCTTTGTAGCTCCAGATATAAATTATTTAGCAATTGTCACCCGAGAAAATAGCCTGACTAGAATATGAATAAATAATGAGAAATTGGCAAGAACTTGTTAATAATTTGCTTATTATATTACAAACTTACTAAGCGTAAAGCTTACTCCCCTTTTTGTTTTCCCTTAGTGTTGTCAGGTTAGCTCGGGGTTGGAGATCGTCGGAGGCAGCATCATACTATCAAGTCACCTCTTTTGGAGTATTGATGCATATGTTAATAATTTCAAGTGAGTGGCATGTATAGGGACTAGACAAATGATATTTGTGATTATGATTTAGTCAAATATGTTGGCTATATTGAGTTATTTGTATATGGCTATAAGATGTGGCTCATATTAATTACGGTTTGTATGTTTAGCTAATTATGCTATGTTTAATGCTTATGATGTGATGGCGAAATTATGTGGTTATCTTGTATGATTGATAGTATGTCATGTGTGTTGGATGTATGCTTTATGACCATTCGAGATGGTCATAATTTTGAAGTAATTGCATGATTTAGAAATAAGATGATGATGGTTAAACATGAGTGTTTGATGGATATGTAACACCCCGAACCCGAGACCATTGCCGGTGTCGGACACGAGGGGTTAACAAGCCAAGTTCACATGGTTTGCCCACCAATTTGACATTTCCAGTCAGGCTGGAAGACTGCATCACCGTCGCCTTAAAAATCATATCTCGAGTTTCAAAACTCGGAAACTGGTTTCGTAAATTTTCCCTGAATTTAGACTCATATATCCATCCATGGATTTATTTCTAGAATTTTTGGATGGGCCAATTGGTACAGTTTATTTGTTAAAGTCACCCATGTTACAGGGATCGACTGCTCTGACCTTCGCGCGGTATAACTTGAATATCTCTCTGTACAGGGCTTTAATGCTGGTGTCGTTTGTTTCTAATGAAACTAGACTCAAAATGGAATCTGTACATATAAGGTATGTCGCCTAATTCTTTCTGGATAATTTATAGTAAATTTTAAAGTTGCGACAGGGAACCCAGAAACCGTTCTGGCCCTGTCTCACAATAGCATTAATATCTCTTAACATGTAACTCCTATGACCATTTCGTTTCTTCCATATGAAAATAGACTCATCAAGGTTCATTTACATAGCTTATTCACTATTTAATTCCATTTCTACGAATTTTGGTGATTTTTCACATTCACGTCACTGCAGCTGGCAGCATCTGTTTTAAGGTAGGTCTTACCTATTTGGTAGTCTCCATGAACCAACTAGTCTTTGCCATACATAGGTTCATATATGATCATTTTAACCATGCCAATGGCTGATCATATGACCAACATTCCCATTTCCAAGCCATAGCCACATCATGACACCAAATATATACATACAAACCACAATTATTCTAAGTTCATGTTCCCTTTTCGAGCCATTTTCGCATGGCCGTACATACTTACATCACCACATATTTAACAAACAAGGGGTAGTCCTATACATGCCATTTCAAGTTCAACCAAGAATTTATACCAAAATGGGGGCTTGATAGTGTGGATGACTTCGACTTCAACGATCCCGAATCCGATTGCTATCGAGCGAAATCTAGAAAAGCGAGAGCCAAAGCAATGAGTAAGCATTTTATGCTTAGTAAGTCTCAAGGAATATAATCAACTCTAATTACAGCAATACATTCACATAGTTAAATGCATCATTTCATTAATGCGCATTCACATAATCATACTTACTTTACCATCCCAACTCTTATGTTCATACACAAATAACGGCTTCATTAAGGCCGATAACTCGCTCCATCATAGGAGCGGATATTCATACGCTCTTACTCCTAGCGCGCAAAGCACACACCGCACTTACCTTATCATTGGGAAATTTCACAAGTGCATTAGCTGAAATTTTCCAGCAAGCTCATAATTTTCAAATCACATACCTTCGGAGTTTATCCGGATGTCGGTACTCGTTCAATCGCCGGGACATAGCCCGGTTATGGTAACCCGCACCAAGGCCAACGGGACTTTACCCGGATATCACGATTTGCACAAATGCCTTGGTCTTAGCCCGGATTTAACAACTTGCACGAATGCCTTCGGTCTTAGCCGGATATAGCTACTAGCACAATTGCCTTGGTCTTAACCCGGATATAAATTTCAGCATAATTGTCTTGGGCTTAGCCCGGATATCATTCAATTTCTCATGCACACATACATCAATAATCATTGGACATACATATTTCATTTTCAGTTACTAAGGCTCAAACACAATTATAATCATTAGCATATTCGCCTTGGGACTTAGCCCGGTGGAATTCAAATACTCATACACACATGATCAATAATCATACACATCCATGTTTCATCTTACATAATTCAAGTAAGATCGCTTCTTGAGGACTTACCTCGGATGTTGTCGAACGGCTTTTTCGGCTATTCGATCACCTTTTCCTTCCCCTTGTCCAATTGTGGCCCTCTTAGCTCTTGAGCTAATTCAAACAAATTCAATTTATTAAAACCTCATTGTGCTTGCTTATGGCGAATATGACAAGGATTTTAAATGGTCATATGGCCACTCTTTAGCTTGAATACACAATGGTCATGCACATTTTATACTACATCAAGCAATTCAATACAATTTATTTGAACATCAAGGAAATGCTAAGGCCTTCAATAGGCTACCCAAGGCCGAATATTCATGTACATGTTGAGGCCAATTATGCACTTAATACCTCACAAAAACAGCATGCATTTTACTAGTTAATGCTTTGCATATTGTGGCTCAAAACTTATAATATAGCATCAAGCACTTATATGTGTGCTAGGCGAATTGTGCTTGAAATTTCACAATTATTCTTCAACATCTTCTTCTTTAAACCAACTTATTCATCACTTATTTCATAGCCAAAACATCATGTGCAAACATATATATACAATATGAGCATGGCGAATTTTCAAGGTGTCCATAGCCATCCAAAATACAAATTTTAACTAACATGCAAGAAGCATGAACCATGCTCATGAATGGCCGAATATGACAATCATGCTCCTTTTCAACTTCAATCATGATAAATCAAAAGAAGGCTCAAATCTTGCTCAAGAGTAGACAATCCATCATTGCATGCATCATCATCAAGCTTCACACTTAGCATGCAATGGCTTTATCACCATAACAACTTTGGCCAAATACCATTTCCATGGCTTAACAAAGATTTGAGCCATGGCTAACATGCACATCAAGTTAGCAACCAAAACATGCATGAAACTCCTAACACAACCTCATACATACCTTAATCTTGATGCAAACTTGGCCAAATCTCCTTCTAGATCTCTTCCAAACCAAGCATGAAGCAAAAATCCTCCTTCTTCCTTAGTTTTGGCTCAAAGAAAGGATGAACAAAATTTTTTCTTTCCTTCTCTACAACTCACGGCAATGGGGGATTACCACACTCACACACATTTTTTTTCATTTTTTATCACCCATACACCTTTGTTTATTATTTCACCCTAATGCACCAACAAAACATGTTTCATGACATGTTTAGCCCATCCTCCCTTGTCATGGCCGGCCACCACCTACAAAGGGGGAATTTGACATGCAAGTCCATTATTTTGCATGCATGCTTTAATTAGTCATCACACATTTCCTATCATACTTTCAAAGTTCATTACTAAGTCCTTTCTTGTGGAATTCACCCTTATAACACTAAATCAATCATCATAAAATGTCATACATGAGCACACACATATTATAGGCATCAAAATAAATTTTAATTATTTTATGCCTCGGTTTTGTGGTCCCGAGACCACCTTCCGACTAGGGTCAATTTTGGGCTGTCACAACTCTCCCCACTTAAGAAATTTTCGTCCCGAAAATCTTACCGATAAATAGGTTTGGATATCGCTCTTTCATAGAGTTCTCGGTCTCCCAAGTAGCTTATTCTATCCCGTGCTTGAGCCATAACACTTTTACTAGCGGAACCCGCTTGTTTCACAACTCTTTCACTTCTCGTGATAGGATACGAATCGGTTCTTCCTCATAACTCATATTAGCTTGAATTTCAATTTCTGATGGACTAATCACGTGCGATGGATCGGATCTATAGCGTCAAGCATCGAAACGTGAAAGACATCGTGAACCTTTTCGAGTTCGGGGCAAAGTCAAACGATATGCCACTTTGGATCGACTCGCCGGATATCTCATATGGCCCAACAAACCTCGGGCTCAACTTGCCCTTACGGCCGAATCTGAGTATCTTTTTCCAAGGCGATACCTTGAGGAACACTTTATCACCCACCTGATACTCGATATTCTTACGCTTCAGATCCGCGTACGACTTCTGACGATCGGAGGTTATCTTCAGACTTTCACGGATTACTTTCACTTCCTGTTCAGCATCCCTAATCAAATCCACCCCGAAAATCTTGCTTTCACCGAGCTCAGTCCAAAACAATGGTGTACGGCATTTACGACCGTACAAGGCCTCGTAGGGTGCCATTTTAATACTTGATTGAAAGCTGTTGTTGTAAGCGAATTCAATCAACGGCAAATACCGTTCCCATGAACCACTAAACTCGAGGACGCAACATCTTAACATATCCTCAAGTATCTGAATTATCCGCCGGATTAACCATCGGTTTGAGGGTGAAAGGCGGTCTTGAAATGCAACTTGGTACCCAAAGCTTCTTGCAACTTTTTCCAAAATCGCGAGGTAAATCTCGGATCTCTATCGACACGATGGAAATAGGCACCCCATGTAATCTCACAATCGAGAAACGTACAATTCCGCTAATTTGTCCATTGAAAATCCGACGTCGACGGGACAAAGTGGGCCGACTTAGTCAATCGATCTACCACGACCCAAACCGCATCCTTCTTACTTGGCGACAATGGCGGTCCGGATACAAAGTCCATTGTGACTCGATCCCATTTCCACTCGGGTATTGTGATTGGTGAAGTAATCTCAAGGCACCGATGTTCCGCTTTCACTTGTTGACATATTAAACATCTTGAAACAAAGTCGGAGATGTCTCGCTTCATACCATGCCACCAAAACCGACGTTTCAAATCATTGTACATCTTCGTACTCCCGGGTGGATTGCCATTCGGCTACAATGGGCTTCATTTGAATTATCGAAATGAGTTCAATTCTTTGGGACACACCGACGACTTTTGAACCTCAAACAATCGTCATCGTCGATTTGAAACTCCGAGTCCTTGTTCGAACACACGCAGCCCGTTTTGCAACCAACTCGTCGTCGACTTTTCGAGCTTCTCGAATTTGGTGTGTCAATAATGGTTTGGCTTTCAATTCAGCCACTAACACACCGTCGGATCGGACGGACAAGTGCACATTCATCGTCGTAAAGTGAATAACGATTTACGACTCAAGGCATCCGCAACCATATTCGCCTTTCCCGGTGATAGTCAATGATCACTCATAATCCTTTAATACTCGAGCCAACGTCTTTGTCGCAGATTTAAGTCTCTTTGGGTCATCAAATATTTGAGACTTTTGTGATCCGAGTATACATGGCACCTTTCACCAAATAAGTAATGTCGCCAAATCTTTAAGGCGAATACGATGGCGGCCACTCGAGATCATGAGTCGGATAATTTTTCTCATGTGGCTTTAATTGCCTCGACGATAGGCCACAACTCGACCTTCTTGCATTAATACGCAACCTAACCCAAGTAGAGAGGCGTCGCTATAGATGACAAACTCCTTGCGGACTCGGGTTGCACTAGAATTGGGGCTTCATCAAATAAGTTTTCATTGATCGAAACCTTTTGGCATTTCTCCGTCCATTCGAACTTAACGTCCTTTTGGAGTAGCCGTCATCGGCGTGGCTATCGTTGAGAAGCCTTTACAAATCGTCGGTAATAACTAAGAAGCCCCAAAAAGCTCGAACCTCGTAATATTTCTGAGGCTTCCAATTAAGTATGGCTGAAATTTTATTCGGTCGACTCGAATACCGATGCAGATACCACATGACCCAAGAAGCTAACCTCTCTTAACCGAACTCACACTTGCTGAACTTAGCATATAATTGCTTGTCCCGTAAAATTTGCAAAGACTAACCGTAGGTGTTCAAGATGTTCGGTCTCATTTCTTGAATAGACCAAGATGTCATCAACGAACACGACTACTTAATCGATCCAAATATGGTCTAAAGATCCGATTCATTAAATCCATAAATACCATAGGGCATTAGTGAGCCCAAACGGCATCACTAGGAACTCATAGTGACCATATCTCGCTCAAGGCGGTCTTGGGCACGTCCGAATCTCGGATTCGCAATTGATAGTAGCCCGATCTCAAATCTATTTTCGAGAACACCGAGGCTCCCTTCATTGATCGAACAAGTCGTCAATACGCGTGGCAACGGATATTTGTTCTTTATCGTCGCTTTATTAAGTCGACGATAGTCGATGCACAACCGCATGGTTCCATCCTTCTTTTCACGAACAACACCGGCGCACCCTAAGGCGAAAAACTCGGCGAGCAAAACCTCTATCCACCAATTCTTGCAATCGAGCTTCCAACTCCTTTAATTCCGTTGGTGCCATACGATACGGAGCTATCGAAATTGAGTGGTACGGTACCAATTCGATGCCAAATTCTATTTCCGAACAGTGGTAAACCCGCAATTCTTGTGGAAAACATCCGGTATTCACAAACCACGCACAGATTCGGGTTTCTTTTTCGATTCCTTGTCATCGAAAGCACGACGCTGTGTACGCCGCACTCTTTTCTTACATATTTTCGGGCCAACATTGCGATATTACGGTGGCAACCCCTTTAAGTCCGTAGACTTAACCCGAATTATCTCGTTATTCGCGCACCTCAAATCGATAGTCTTGCTTTTGCAATTTACGACCGCATCGTGCATGGTCAACCCATCCAAACCAAGAATAACGTCGAATTCATCGAACGGCAAAAGCATCAAGTCCGCGGAAACAAGAACCTCGGAACACTAGGAGACTTTTCTTGCACACTTTGTTGACAAGCACGTAATGACCCAAGGGTTTGACACCGAATTACAAACTCAGAGACTCAATAGGCAAAGTCTTCTTTGGATGCTAAGGTTTCACATATATAAGATTGAGTAGAACCAGGTCAATCAACGCAATCACTTTAGTATTGAAAAGGGTGAAAGCACCAGAATGACATCCGAGAGGCGGCATCCTCGCGTGCGCGTATGGCATAAGTCCTCGCAGAGCACGAGCCTTAGATCCGATGGTAGCATCTCTAGATCCTCTCGACCGCCACCGACATTGCCCATATTTCTAGGTGGCCTACCTCGGCAATGGTAGCACCCGAGTTTCCACTCGACTCACATTCATTCAAGCTTCCTCGGGCAATCCTTCCTAAAGTGGTCGGCCGATCCACACTTATAGCGGGAGTGATCACGAAACCAACAGCTCCCGAATGCCATTTGCCACAATGTTGACACTCGCCCTCTCGGCGATCATTTCCACCATGGCGATCGAAGTGACTCGTGTGGTCACAGGGTCGATCGCGTCCTCGTCTAAAAAGCCCAAAGCGCCTCTAGACCGGTTCACATCATCTCGAAATCTCTTGATTGCTGTTGAAGAGACTTTCCGAGGACCTCTTCGAATTCTCCGGTTCCCACATCACTTTTTGTTTCTCCTTTCTAAGCTCTTCGACTTTACAAGCTTGCTCAACAAGTACTACGATCTCTCGTATTTCGAGAATGCCAACGAACATCCTTATATCATCATTCAGCCCATCCTCGAAGCATTTACACATAATAGCTTCGGACGAAATGCATTCTCGCGTGTATCGCCTAAGCCTCACAAATTTTCGTTCATAGTCGGTAACCGACATAGAACCTTGCTTAAGATCAAGAAATTCCCAAGTCACTTGCTCTCTAGGTACCACGAAGTCGAGTACTCCACCAATAGTAGGTGGAATCACGTAGCAAGGAGATGGTACACTTTAAGCATTCATCGGTGTACAAGATAGCTCATCGAGCACCGGATAGTGTTGTCCAACCGAAATTCAGCTCGTTCGCATCATCATCATCCGTAGCTTTAAATTCAGTGGCCCCATGTTTTGAATCCTATCATTGGGGCTTACTTGACCTTATTTGGTCGATTCACGGAGGTATTGTAGGTGCGGGGTTGCATTTGTCGGGAATGGAGGTCGTGGGACGGCCGTGTTAGTTCGAATGTATTGATTAAACCATTCGTTCATCACACTATAAAAGGCTTGCCTAGCCTCATCATTCGGATTGCTGGCCATAGGTTGAGAGTCCATGGCGCTGTCCCTTGTCGGAGCAGCGCCACACTCTCCACATCATCAGCTATTGCTCGGTTGGGATCGGGACCCATTGCTATAAACAAACTCAAAGTCAAATTGTCGAAATCACCACACTATCGGTTCATCATTTAATGGCATGTATAGCTAGACCCCAAACACCTCACGGTAGTCCTAGAATCGACTAAACCGTGGCTCGATACCATAAAATTGTAACACCCGAACCCGAGACCATTGCCGGTGTCGGACACGAGGGTTAACAAGCCAAGTTCACATGGTTTGCCCACCAATTTGACATTTCCAGTCAGGCTGGAAGACTGCATCACCGTCGCCTTAAAATCATATCTCGAGTTTCAAAACTCGGAAACTGGTTTCGTAAATTTTCCTGAATTTAGACTCATATATCCATCCATGGATTTATTTCTAGAATTTTGGATGGGCCAATTGGTACAGTTTATTTGTTAAAGTCACCCATGTTACAGGGATCGACTGCTCTGACCTTCGCGCGGTATAACTTGAATATCTCTCTGTACAGGGCTTTAATGCTGGTGTCGTTTGTTTCTAATGAAACTAGACTCAAAATGGAATCTGTACATATAAGGTATGTTGCCTAATTCTTTCTGGATAATTTATAGTAAATTTTAAAGTTGCGACAGGAACCCAGAAACCGTTCTGGCCCTGTCTCACAATAGCATTAATATCTCTTAACATGTAACTCCTATGACCATTTCGTTTCTTCCATATGAAAATAGACTCATCAAGGTTCATTTACATAGCTTATTCACTATTTAATTCCATTTCTACGAATTTTGGTGATTTTTCACATTCACGTCACTGCAGCTGGCAGCATCTGTTTTTAAGGTAGGTCTTACCTATTTGGTAGTCTCCATGAACCAACTAGTCTTTGCCATACATAGGTTCATATATGATCATTTTAACCATGCCAATGGCTGATCATATGACCAACATTCCATTTCAAGCCATAGCCACATCATGACACCAAATATATACATACAAGCCACAATTATTCTAAGTTCATGTTCCCTTTTCGAGCCATTTTCGCATGGCCGTACATACTTACATCACCACATATTTAACAAACAAGGGGTAGTCCTATACATGCCATTTCAAGTTCAACCAAGAATTTATACCAAAATGGGGGCTTGATAGTGTGGATGACTTCGACTTCAACGATCCCGAATCCGATTGCTATCGAGCGAAATCTAGAAAACTGAGAGCCAAAGCGTGAGTAAGCATTTTATGCTTAGTAAGTCTCAAGGAATATAATCAACTCTAATTACAGCAATACATTCACATAGTTAAATGCATCATTTCATTAATGCGCATTCACATAATCATACTTACTTTACCATCCCAACTCTTATGTTCATACACAAATAACGGCTTCATTAAGGCCGATAACTCGCTCCATCATAGGAGCGGATATTCATACGCTCTTACTCCTAGCGCATAAAGCACACACCGCACTTACCTTATCATTGGGAAATTTCACAAGTGCATTAGCTGAAATTTTCCAGCAAGCTCATAATTTTCAAATCACATACCTTCGAGTTTATCCGGATGTCGGTACTCGTTCAATCGCCTTCGGGACATAGCCGGTTATGGTAACCCGCACCAAGGCCAACGGACTTTACCGGATATCACGATTTGCACAAATGCCTTGGTCTTAGCCCGGATTTAACAACTTGCACGAATGCCTTGGTCTTAGCCGGATATAGCTACTAGCACAATTGCCTTGGTCTTAACCGGATATAAATTTCAGCATAATTGTCTTGGGCTTAGCCGGATATCATTCAATTTCTCATGCACACATACATCAATAATCATTGGACATACATATTTCATTTTCGTTACTAAGGCTCAAACACAATTATAATCATTAGCATATTCGCCTTGGGACTTAGCCGGGTGGAATTCAAATACTCATACACACATGATCAATAATCATACACATCCATGTTTCATCTTACATAATTCAAGTAAGATCGCTTCTTGAGGACTTACCTCGGATGTTGTCGAACGGCTTTTTGGCTATTCGATCACCTTTTCCTTCCCTTGTCCAATTGTGGCCCTCTTAGCTCTTGAGCTAATTCAAACAAATTCAATTTATTAAAACCTCATTGTGCTTGCTTATGGCGAATATGACAAGGATTTTAAATGGTCATATGGCCACTCTTTAGCTTGAATACACAATGGTCATGCACATTTTATACTACATCAAGCAATTCAATACAATTTATTTGAACATCAAGGAAATGCTAAGGCCTTCAATAGGCTACCCAAGGCGAATATTCATGTACATGTTGAGGCCAATTATGCACTTAATACCTCACAAAAACAGCATGCATTTTACTAGTTAATGCTTTGCATATTGTGGCTCAAAACTTATAATATAGCATCAAGCACTTATATGTGTGCTAGGCGAATTGTGCTTGAAATTTCACAATTATTCTTCAACATCTTCTTCTTTAAACCAACTTATTCATCACTTATTTCATAGCCAAAACATCATGTGCAAACATATATATACAATATGAGCATGGCGAATTTTCAAGGTGTCCATAGCCATCCAAAAATACAAATTTTAACTAACATGCAAGAAGCATGAACCATGCTCATGAATGGCGAATATGACAATCATGCTCCTTTTCAACTTCAATCATGATAAATCAAAAGAAGGCTCAAATCTTGCTCAAGAGTAGACAATCCATCATTGCATGCATCATCATCAAGCTTCACACTTAGCATGCAATGGCTTTATCACCATAACAACTTTGGCCAAATACCATTTCCATGGCTTAACAAAGATTTGAGCCATGGCTAACATGCACATCAAGTTAGCAACCAAAACATGCATGAAACTCCTAACACAACCTCATACATACCTTAATCTTGATGCAAACTTGGCCAAATCTCCTTCTAGATCTCTTCCAAACCAAGCATGAAGCAAAAATCCTCCTTCTTCCTTAGTTTTGGCTCAAAGAAAGGATGAACAAAATTTTTTCTTTCCTTCTCTACAACTCACGGCAATGGGGGGGGATTACCACACTCACACACATTTTTTTTTCATTTTTTATCACCCATACACCTTTGTTTATTATTTCACCCTAATGCACCAACAAAACATGTTTCATGACATGTTTAGCCCATCCTCCTTGTCATGGCCGGCCACCACCTACAAAGGGGGAATTTGACATGCAAGTCCATTATTTTGCATGCATGCTTTAATTAGTCATCACACATTTCCTATCATACTTTCAAAGTTCATTACTAAGTCCTTTCTTGTGGAATTCACCCTTATAACACTAAATCAATCATCATAAAATGTCATACATGAGCACACACATATTATAGGCATCAAAATAAATTTTTAATTATTTTTATGCCTCGGTTTTGTGGTCCCGAGACCACCTTCCGACTAGGGTCAATTTTGGGCTGTCACAGGATAAGTTGGTAACCTTGGTTTAATAGTAAAAGTGGGTATCAAAATGACAAGTCTTATGAATGGGGATTAATGAGTCTGGACTTGGTATTTCATGAGTAAGTGCATTATAGGAAAAATGATATGTTAGTATGATAAATGTGTCTTAATAAAGAGTGTTTACTTATTAAAATGATGCCATGAATTGTGATTTGGATGTGTGCAAGGTTGTAAGGGATTATGAGTAACATAAAGGCTTGGAAAATAGCCTAAGTTTTGGCCATACGGGCTGAGACACGGCCGTCTGTCACAACCGTGTGAGGGACAAGGCCTAGAGACACGCGCATGTAGCCTGGTCGTGTGGTTCAATTTGTGTGCTGACATCATAAACAGAGAGTTACACGGCCTGAGGACACGGGTGTGTCAAAGGCACACGGGCGTGCCCCTGTGTCCACAAGGGTGTGTGACTCTGTTTTATGGTAAAATTTTCTAAGTTTTCTTAGAACTTTCCAAAGTTTCCTGTTTAGTCCCAAACCCTCTCTAAAGTATGTTTTGGGCTTCATAGACCCAAATAAGGGACGATGTGTAGGAGTATGAAAAGTTTTGAATTAAAAGAAATTTTATGGCCCGATTTTACATGTTTGTTTATACTTAAGTTAGGTAATACCTCGTATCCTATCCCGGTGTTAGACACAGGTAAGGGTGTTACATTTAATGGTATCAGAGCTATGGTTTATCCTATTCACTAACTAACCTATCATGTGTATGAGAGTCTAGCTATACATGCCACATATCTGTGATAGTGTGATGTCTCCCGACGCGAATGAGATCCATTTTGTTTAGACAAAGGTACTCTCCAACCGAGCTACACCCGATCACGTAGATAGTGATACTAAAGTATTTGAATACAGTGCAATTTCGATGAGTTAAAATTCAGAAAGGTATGAATAAAATTCATGATATCTATATACATATATGAGACACAAGAAACATGAAATAGAATGTGTATATGGCTTAATGAGCTTATCTATGATTGATTGAAAATTTCATGATGTATAAGACTAATTTGCTTGAGTGAATGCATGTGTTTAGATGACTTACCAAAAATATTGATGGGATGAATATTCATGTTTATCTGTTTGGATGATTATGGCGGGCAAGCTCGTATGGTTTAAATAAATGTGTTAAATTGCTTGGCTTGATTTGCATGATTTTAACAATGTGTATATGATGATACTTGAAATGAAAGTTTCAATTGTAATATAGTTATCCAAGTTTGTTTGGCCCTTATGTGATGTTGTGTGCATGACTAGTTCGATTAAATGAATGGGATAAGTAAAGTAATCCGGAATTCATAGAATGCATCCATAAGAATACTTGTTTAGATGAAATAACTAAAAAATTGGCGTAAAACAAATATGAATGTTAGTTTGTCTGACATGAATGATATGATTGTTATAATGTTGCTATGATGATGAAAGTTGTGTCAGGTGTATATGTATATGAGATTCGAGTCAGAGGCCCTACGACCCCTCCCCCTTACCAAAATGGTGTTTTATAATGGAATATATAAGTTTCCGGGTGAGAAACCTGAGAGCTTGATGATAGAATAATCATAAACATGATCAGAGATTGAGAATGAATGGATATGAAAAGACAAAACTAGAGAAATATCAGATTGATCGAAAGATTTATTGATTTTCGTAATATCACAGTCAGTAAAAGGTCAACTTTGGAAATTGGTCTGTTCTGAAATGATGTCAGGAAATGTACTAATTCAAATTCCTTCATGAGTAGATCTCCTTTAGTGAAAAGAATAATATGGAATTTTGATGCAGAAATAGTTAAAGGAATAATGTTCGAAACATGAGATGTCTGAGTATGGAAATTTTAGTGAACCGATGGTAGATATCTCTCTCAAGGCACTCTATGAGTCCATTTATTTTTTGAAATTGCTATAGTGGTTATATATATATTCTCTGATGAATTCTTGTAATATGGGAACATTGACTGATCTTAATGTTAGAGGAAGATATTGTCAATCTGGTTGGTTTATGATCTACATGATCTTATTTTCTTTCTTTCTGGTATTTCGTTACTTTCTGCCTGTTGGGAATTGATGAGAAATTGTGTATGGTACCATGATTCAGTCACTACTAATCATTGCTCTATCTGATTACATATATATGCGGTAAGTATATTGTTCTTGACATATTTGTTTCCAGTAGGTTCAAATGATGTCTTTCTGGATTTCTTTTCTCTGAAAAATCATTGAGACCATTTATATTTTCTCATGAGCTTTGTTCACAGTCTTTTGATACGGTATTGTAATTTGGATTTCCTTATCTTCGACTTCTCTATCTGGGATTTCTTTATGTTGGATTTTGTAATACCTTGAAAATCTTTACAGTAATATATTATCCTTGATATAATAAAATAAGGAAATAAAGTGATAAAAGGGGAAGTTTTGAGTTATGGCAACATTGGGAAGTAAATTATGATATCTTGATTCAGGAAAGGACTAAATTGTAAAAGTTAGAAAAGTTTTGTTGCCTAAGAGTAAATACTCAAGACTTAAAGGGTTAAAGTGTAAATATGAAAAAGTTGAAGGACCAATAGTGTAAATATTTTAAGGGTAGAATGATCTAGAAACTAAGGAAAATGGATGAATTAGGACCAAATTGAATAAGTGAAGAACTATGAGGGACTAAATTGCAATTTTACCAAATTAAATGATGACTCAAGGATGGAATTCTAAAAGATCATGAAGGGCAAAATGGTCAATTAGTAAGAGAGAGAATTCTAGAATGTAATGATTATGTTAATGATATTTTAAATTAATTAATTAGATAAATATTATTTTATTAATATTTTATGAGATATTTAATATTATTTTATTATTATTTATTTAGTATATAAGGAAAGAAAGATGAAGAATTTTCATCATCTTTCCTTTCCATGCAAACTAACGTGAGAGAAAGAGAGGAAGAAAGAAAGTTTTACTTTCTTTATAATTTGGTCCTTTTACCAAAAATTCACCATTTTCACCCAAAAATCAAATGAATTTCCATAGCTACCAAGAGAGAAAATGTTAAGGAGAACATGGGGAGTTAGAATATCAAGTTGGATTCAAGAAATAGAAGCTGGAGGAGAGAAAATCAAGTTAAAGATTGGTATCAAGAGAATAAGGTAAGTACATCAAGATTTCAATATGTTTTTAAGTTTGTTATTGTTGATAAATCATGGAAATAATGTTATAGTAGAGTTTTATTACATAAGGTCCTATGTTCTTGATATGTTAGTGAAGAGAAAATAAGAGAAAGTGATGAGAAATGGTGTAGAAAAAGAAAATAAGGGTGTTATAACATGGTAATTAATATCTTGCACTAAAACAGTTATGGACAGCAGCAGTAGTCTAACTTTGAAAAATCACCATAAATTTTATAAATTGAATTAGAAGATGAAAAAATATGGAATTAAATCTTAATGAGTCTTGTTTCTCATAGAAGAAACATTGTAAGCAATGAATTTGTAAATTTTGATATATAATGAATTTTGTGAGACAAGGTCAGAATGAATTCAGGTTCCCTATTCAGACTTTGAAAAATAATAAAAAATGAAGAAAAATAATTAGAGGCTTAAATTTATATTTATAGAATCCTGAATGAGTCTAGTTTTATTAGAAACAAACTAGAACATCATTTGAATTCTGTAAAAGGAGATAACTAATTTTAGTGAAGAAGGGTAAGAACTGTCAGACAGCAGAACAGGGTGACTTTAATGAATAAACTGTACTAATTGGCTAAACCAAAATTCTGAAAATTTTATGATAAGAATACATGTGAGTCTATTTTCAGGAAAAATTAACGGATCTTAATTTCGAGTTCTGTAGCTTAATATATAAATAATTTAGTGACTATGATGCAAATGGACAGTTTTGAATGTACATATAAGTAAATAGTGAAATTATTGATAATGTTACTTGTTGTATGTTATATGAATTAAGGATGTGGAATGGAGAGGAGGAGGAGGAAAATATGTATGAATATTCATCTAGCATGGCTAATTTGCATGTTTTAGGCTCGGGGACTAAATTGAATAAAAGTAAAATTTTATGGGCAATTTTGTAAAATGTCGAAATGACTAAATTGCATGAAATAGATTATTTTATTATTTAAATTACAAAATTTAACGAAATTATCAATTTAGCTCAAGATCGGGAAAACATGTTTTAGGGATTAAATTGCAAAGTGTTGAAATTATGGAAAATTTTGATATTTTATAGAATTCATGGACTGTTATCATTATATATGAGAATAATAGTTGGAAATAAGGATTAAATTGCAAGAATTTTACTTTCCTGTCCCTAAGGATGAAATCGTCATTAATTAAAGTTTAGGGGCAAAATGGTAATTTTGCCTAGAGCATTAATTAAATGTATTAGAATATGAAATGAATGAAAATGATGATCAAATTTATTTATAAAGATCCAGACGACACAAATACGAGACTTGATCATGGAAAGAAAATATATCGAATAATGAAATAATAAACACGAGCAATCAATGAGGAAAGTTCGTGTAACTTGAATTATATTCGAAATGCTTGAGATTGTATGTTATTGATGTGAATATGATTTGAATGTTCATTGTATGAAAATTTATAAAACATTGATATATTTGATAAAATGGGAAGAAATCCGGTTGAATGAAAGGAAAATTCGATGGATCTCGAAAAGGAATTGACGGTAAAAGGATCTAGCGGACGGGTGATCCTATCTGATATAGCCCTCCGAAGAATATGTGTAAAATGGATTTAGCCGGACGGGTAATCCGAATTAGGTTCAATTTAGCTTGGTGCAGTAATTGGATCCAAGCTCATTAGAGTAATTGTCGTTGCGAGGATTTAGCTCGACCGGTAATCCCGACAATACTCGTGAGTTTATATTGAGGATTTAGCTCGGACGGTAATCCCATTTGCAAGGATGAGGTTCAGGGAGTGTGCTCTCGATATGAAATGTGTAAGACCATGGTTGAAAGATACCATGGCAACTTTGAGTGTAAGACCATGGTTGAAAGATACCATGGCAACTCGATATAAAATGTGTAAGACCATGGTTGAAAGATACCATGGCAACTGATATGAAATGTGTAAGACCATGGTTGAAAGATACCATGGCAACGTGATATGAAATGAACAAGACCATGGTTGAAAGATACCATGGCAACATGACAGAAAATGAGTAAGACCATAGTTGAAAGACACTATGGCATCATATCTAAGATAAATAAGACCGTGGGTGGGAGACGCTCTAGCATCTGTTGAACAATTGATATTCAGGTAATATGTATCAGA
The DNA here is from genome assembly GCF_025698485.1 of Gossypium arboreum. Classification (NCBI taxonomy): domain Eukaryota; kingdom Viridiplantae; phylum Streptophyta; class Magnoliopsida; order Malvales; family Malvaceae; genus Gossypium; species Gossypium arboreum. Next base: position 17,526,061 of record NC_069082.1, read on the forward strand.
TGACGAATGGTTATATGAAATAATTATGAAGATAGATAAACGAAATAAGTACAAGTACATGAAATATAATTTATGTTAAGTTTGATATAAGCTATTACCGGAATAAATATACATAAAATATATGGAAATGATGGAGCATGAAATATTGATATAATGAAATGAATGATATATGCTTATGAAGAAAGCGGTAAGAGCATGATATGTTTCATGACATGTACATATATGATTATCTTTGATATGTTGATACAAGGAAATTATGTAATTGAGACTATTATTAAACTCAAGTGCGATATGTCGAGAAAATAGATATATCGATGTTGAATTTATATAAGATATGTGCAAGTATACTAACAATGTTCTTTGTTTGATGCTTATACAAGCTGTCAAACTGTTGATTGAATGGTAATATATTTATTTATATGATGCATTGAATCGGTATGTATTTAAATTTTTTTAGTGATCGTAAATGGTAGTAATGCTCAAACCCATTACGGCGATGAGATACGGGTTAGGGTGTTACATTTAGTGGTATCGAGCTATGGTTTAGTCGATTCTCGGACCAAACGTAGTACATGTGAAGTCTAAAACACATGTCATTATAATATGTGATAGTGTGATATCTTTCGACTCGATGAGATTTGTTTTATTTATAGAAAGAGATGTTTTCAACCAAGCTAATTCGATAATGTTAAAAGCGATACTCAAGTATATGAGTAGAAAGTTGATTATGATGAATCGGTATAAAAAAATGGTATGAATAAATGTTTTATAATACATGTCGATGATGAATATGATGCTATATGTATTATTAAAAGCAAATTATATTACTACATGAAATATTGTCTTGATGACTAAATTACAAAATATATAAAAGTAATATATGAAGTACATGATAAGGATTATTAGAGAATTATGAATAAATAGTGAATTTTGAAATATATTACATGTATGGAAGATACGGAAGATATAAGTATATGAATTATTGGTACAAGGATTAAATTGTAAAGCATGTAAAAGTATCATGCGAAAGGTGTAAAAGTGATATGCGTGCATGAAATAATTTGCCCAAGTAGACAAGATTAGAACTACTAGTATATTAAGGGACCTCAAGATGCTTTTCGATTATTAGCACATTCAAAGACATTTGTACTTTTCAGTATAGCACTTGGTGTTCTCTGTTTAATAGTGCATAATAATGCACCTCTATATAAGTCCCATATATCCAAGTGTTCTATCTAGTCTCTTGGGCCTCTACTAAGTAAAAAGTAAACAATTTTAGATTCTAAGTAAAGGATTATCTCGAGTAAAAATGTTAGTTATGATGAAGTAGAACTCGTAAAAGTACGAATAAATGTTTTATAGTACTTGAGAAAGATAAATGTTATATGAGTAAATATATGACAATTAAATTATGAGACTTTACGATCTATACCCTTTACTAGTACAATTATATGCAATGAAATTCATGAGATTTATATTGATTAAGTTCGAAGCGGAAAGTGAAAAACTCAATGGTTGAACAATTGATAATGCAATGAACCGAGAATGAGTTAATAAGTAAAGATGGTTTTGAATAAAGATATCGATTTTTCTTAAACTAGTTGAGATATACAAGATATCCTTTGTTAAAGAAAGAAGTTATTTATGGGAAAATCGATTTATTTAAATATGGTATTTGAGAATAGTTAACTGAAAATTTCTTCCGAATTAGTTTTTTTGAGTGGAGTAAATGATGTGAAATTATTGATGACTATACTAGTCAATAGATTGGTGAATAGATTGCAAAAATATTTGAATATAGCCGTTATAACTGGGTATATTATAGTAAATTTTGGGATTTTATATGGGTATCTTATATATATTGATATTTTAGAGGCATATAGAAGCTGTTCATGTTTGGATGCTATAATCAATATATGAAAAGGTTGGATAAATATGCTAATAGACGAAATTATCGCAAGTCCGATTGATTCACAAGTGGTACTACTCTATCTTTCTTTGGTTTTCAAGCCAATATATGTGATAGAACACTTGATAATAAGATTCATATGATATTATTTTCTATTTCTATTGGTAGAAGCTCGAAAGGTAAATGTGAAATATTGTATTGAAAATAAATTATGAAATGAAAAGATAGAGAATGGATATAAATGATAAACTGGGTAAATATGTACAGAAAGAAACTATAGAACTATAGAAATAATGAAATTCATGATCAAAGAAAACAAGAAAATTTCGAGGACGAAATTTATTTTAAGGGGAGAGAAATGTAATACCACGAAAATCTTTACGATAATATATTATCCTTGATATAATAAAATAAGGAAATAAAGTGATAAAAAGGAAGTTTTGAGTTATGGCAACATTGCGAAGTAAATTATGATATCTTGATTAGGAAAGGACTAAATTGTAAAAGTTAGAAAAGTTTTGTTGCCTAAGAGTAAATACTCAAGACTTAAAGGGTTAAAGTGTAAATATGAAAAGTTGAAGGACCAATAGTGTAAATATTTTAAGGGTAGAATGATCTAGAAACTAAGGAAAATGGATGAATTAGGACCAAATTGAATAAGTGAAGAACTATGAGGGACTAAATTGCAATTTTACCAAATTAAATGATGACTCAAGGATGGAATTCTAAAAGATCATGAAGGGCAAAATGGTCAATTAGTAAGAGAGAATTCTAGAATGTAATGATTATGTTAATGATATTTTAAATTAATTAATTAGATAAATATTATTTTATTAATATTTTATGAGATATTTAATATTATTTTATTATTATTTATTTAGTATATAAGGAAAGAAAGATGAAGAATTTTCATCATCTTTCCTTTCCATGCAAACTAACGTGAGAGAAAGAGAGGAAGAAAGAAAGTTTTACTTTCTTTACAATTTGGTCCTTTTACCAAAAATTCACCATTTTCACCCAAAAATCAAATGAATTTCCATAGCTACCAAGAGAGAAAATGTTAAGGAGAACATGGGGAGTTAGAATATCAAGTTGGATTCAAGAAATAGAAGCTGGAGGAGAGAGAAAATCAAGTTAAAGATTGGTATCAAGAGAATAAGGTAAGTACATCAAGATTTCAATATGTTTTAAGTTTGTTATTGTTGATAAATCATGGAAATAATGTTATAGTAGAGTTTTATTACATAAGGTCCTATGTTCTTGATATGTTAGTGAAGAGAAAATAAGAGAAAGTGATGAGAAATGGTGTAGAAAAAGAAAATAAGGGTGTTATAACATGGTAATTAATATCTTGCACTAAAACAGTTATGGACAGCAGCAGTAGTCTAACTTTGAAAAATCACCATAAATTTTATAAATTGAATTAGAAGATGAAAAAAATATGGAATTAAATCTTAATGAGTCTTGTTTCTCATAGAAGAAACATTGTAAGCAATGAATCTGTAAATTTGGATATATAATGAATTTTGTGAGACAAGGTCAGAATGAATTCGGGTTCCCCTGTTCAGATTTTGAAAAATAATAAAAAAATGAAGAAAAATAATTAGAGGCTTAAATTTATATTTATAGAATCCTGAATGAGTCTAGTTTTATTAGAAACAAACTAGAACATCATTTGAATTCTGTAAAAGGAGATAACTAATTTTTAGTGAAGAAGGGTAAGAACTGTCAGACAGCAGAATAGGGGTGACTTTAATGAATAAACTGTACTAATTGGCTAAACCAAAAATTCTGAAAATTTTATGATAAGAATACATGTGAGTCTATTTTCAGGAAAAATTAACGGATCTTAATTTCGAGTTCTGTAGCTTAATATATAAATAATTTAGTGACTATGATGCAAATGGACAGTTTTGAATGTACATATAAGTAAATAGTGAAATTATTGATAATGTTACTTGTTGTATGTTATATGAATTAAGGATGTGGAATGGAGAGGAGGAGGAGGAAAATATGTATGAATATTCATCTAGCATGGCTAATTTGCATGTTTTAGGCTCGGGGACTAAATTGAATAAAAGTAAAATTTTATGGGCAATTTTGTAAAAATGTCAAAATGACTAAATTGCATGAAATAGATTATTTTATTATTTAAATTACAAAATTTAACGAAATTATCAATTTAGCTCAAGATCGGGGAAAACATGTTTTAGGGATTAAATTGAAAAGTGTTGAAATTATGGAAAATTTTGATATTTTATAGAATTCATGGACTGTTATCATTATATATGAGAATAATAGTTGGAAATAAGGATTAAATTGCAAGAATTTTACTTTCTGTCCCTAAGGATGAAATCGTCATTAAAATTAAAGTTTAGGGCAAAATGGTAATTTTGCCTAGAGCATTAATTAAATGTATTAGAATATGAAATGAATGAAAATGATGATCAAATTTATTTATAAAGATCCGGACGACACAAATACGAGACTTGATCATGGAAAGAAAATATATCGAATAATGAAATAATAAACACGAGCAATCAATGAGGAAAGTTCGTAACTTGAATTATATTCGAAATGCTTGAGATTGTATGTTATTGATGTGAATATGATTTGAATGTTCATTGTATGAAAATTTATAAAACATTGATATATTTGATAAAATGGGAAGAAATCCGGTTGAATGAAAGGAAAATTCGATGGATCTCGAAAAGGAATTGTGAAGAAAAGGATCTAGCAGGACGGGTGATCCTATCTGATATAGCCCTCCAGAAGAATATGTGTAAAATGGATTTAGCCGGACGGGTAATCCGAATTAGGGTCTGAATTTAGCTTTGGATGGTAATTCGGATCCAAGCTCATTAGAGTAATTGTCGCTGAGGATTTAGCCACGACCGGTAATCCCGACAATACTCGTGAGTTTATATTGCGGGATTTAGCCTGATGGTAATCCCATTGCAAGGATGAGGTTCATGGAGTGTGCTCTCGATATGAAATGTGTAAGACCATGGTTGAAAGATACCATGGCAACTTGAGTGTAAGACCATGGTTGAAAGATACCATGGCAACTGATATAAAATGTGTAAGACCATGGTTGAAAGATACCATGGCAACTCGATATGAAATGTGTAAGACCATGGTTGAAAGATACCATGGCAACGTGATATGAAATGAACAAGACCATGGTTGAAAGATACCATGGCAACATGACAGAAAATGAGTAAGACCATAGTTGAAAGACACTATGGCATCATGTCAAAGATAAATAAGACCGTGGATGGGAGACGCCTAGCATCTGTTGAACAATTGATATTCGTGTAATATGTATCGATGACGAATGGTTATATGAAATAATTATGAAGATAGATAAACGAAATAAGTACAAGTACATGAAATATAATTTATGTTAAGTTTGATATAAGCTATTACCTAATAAATATACATAAAATATATGGAAATGATAGAGCATGAAATATTGATATAATGAAATGAATGATATATGCTTATGAAGAAAGCGGTAAGAGCATGATATGTTTCATGACATGTACATATATGATTATCTTTGATATGTTGATACAAGGAAATTATGTAATTGAGACTATTATTAAACTCAAGTGCGATATGTCGAGAAAATAGATATATCAGTGTTGAATTTATATGAGATATGTGCAAGTATACTAACAATGTTGCTGTTTGATGCTTATACAACTGTCAAACTGTTGATTGAATGGTAATATATTTATTTATATGATGCATTGAATCGGTAAGTATTTAAATTTTTTTTTAGTGATCTGTAAATGGTATAATGCTCCGAAACCCTGTTCTGGCAGCGGATACGGGTTAGGGGTGTTACAGATTTCTTTATTCTAGGTTTCCCTATCTTGGTTATCTGGTTATCCTTATGTAGTAAGTTGTCAAGCATGGCTTATATTTAAAGTAAAATCTTCTGCTTGTGATATATATATATCAAGTATGACTATGTTTTCAGCTTGATCGTAGTGATGTGATGATTCTGGTATTTGGATTTCTCAAACTTTTGTGTAAGAATTTGAACTTTGACTGAGGCCTAAGTGGAGAAAATTTGAGTTTCAAATTGAATGGTGGAGTAAGTTGATCAGCGTTAATATATTCAGTCGAGACATCTGAGTTGCTTGAGCTATCAAAATTGAAATGGTCTTTGATTAGCATGATGAGTGAGTTTTGAATGATTGCAATCTGAATCGTTCTATTGTCTGGAAGAGAGGATTTCTTGAAATATCATTCATGAATGATTAAGACTGGCTTGATTGTTCAATCCTTGTAAATTAGTTGTTTGAGGAATTAAATGATATATTCATCTCTGAGAATAAAATTTCATTTCTTTATGGGCAAAGGACAGAGAGTCTAAATGAAAAGTGTATGTTCCTTAGAAGACTTTGATACGACTTAAAGCTGCTATGGATGATAGAATTTTCGCCTTGTGAAAGTTGAAAAGTCTATTACATGCTAGTAAAGTTTTGAATAGATGAGAACGTTGTTAACCGAAGCATTTAAACTGGTTTAGTCTGAGTTGGGCAAAGACTTCTTGATTTTTAGTGTTATGTTGATGTATGATTTGTAATGTGTTTAAAGACAATGAGACAATGTGATAGTTGTAGGTATTTGATGCCATGTAAGATCTGAGTTATAATAGTTTAGCTGACTTGAATTTATTAAGTCACAATGAGATGATTATTGCATGATCCTTGAGGAAGTAAATTGTGGTTACGAGTACTTGGATAGTTATTAAATGTTACGAGGTTGGTAAATTGTATCGATACGTCCCGAATTTTTGCTCCTCAAATTCATGGAATTCTGTGTCCTTATGATTGTTGGATTTCTTGAAATTCTAATCTCCACTAATCGGATTGAAAACTGAGTTTTATATCATGGTTTCTTGTGAAAGCTAAATAAGGTTTCAAATTTTAAAGGCAACCGAGTGTGGAGTCCGCAAGCTTTTAGACGGTATGAATTTAGAGAGTATAAGGCTATGATGAACTGACTTGTTCACTATTTGAATTCAAAAAGATTTAAGTATGAGTGTATATGTAACATGATGGAGTGGATCTGATCCTCGTGTGTAGGGACTTATAGGTAAGAGTTGAAATTCAGTCGATGTGCAGCATTACAATAAAACACTCACGGTACTAGTATGGGAAAATAAAAAGATAAGTATTAAAAGCTCAGTCAGAGTGAAAGTTCTTTAATTGAGATTATGAGATTGGTGAATTTAAGTGAAAACCAAAACCACTTTCCTGGTAAGATTTTCGGGGACGAAAATCCCTAAAGGGGGAGAAATGTAACATCCTAAATTAGGGCCTAGTCGAAATAGTAGTTTTGACACCACAAATCAAGTGGAAATATTTATTTTATTATTATTATAAAGTCTATTATATGTTTCTATGCTTTTTTGATAATTTCATGAGGAAATTTTATGTGTAAAGTGCCTAATTGAACTTTAGGACTAAATCGAATAATTTGTAAAACTTGTGTTATAGAAGCATTTTGCATGAAATTGAATTAGATTATTAAATAGAACTCCCTAATGAGTAATTTGACGAAGTTCTAAAAATTTTGGACAAAGTGGGCTTAGAAGGGTAAAATTTGAAAGAATAGTAAAAAGGGCATTTTGGTCATTTAGGGGCAAAATGAACTAAAAGACAAAATTAAAAGCCAAATGTGTCCATCTTCTTCCTAAAGGCCGAAATTCTAATGAAAACACCATGGCTAGGGTTTCCAAGCTCAAGAACAAGTGCTTCTGAACCCCGTTTTTAATGTTCTAAGCATTTTTAAAGTCCTGGTAGTATGATCTATCTATTTCTACCATTATTTTTAGCTAGGGTTCATGTTTAATAATTTACCCATGCATGACATGTTAGTATTTTGATGTTTAATGGAAGAATATGAAAGATTGGAGCGTGTTTAACATCTTGCACTAAGTGATTTTTCGTGAAAAAGCCTAAAAAGGACTAAATTGAAAACGGTGTAAAATGGGTAACTAAAATTCTATTTTAATGAGAAATGTGGGCTTTCATAAGCTTGAATATGGTTCGGCTAGGCTTGTGTAACCAAGAAATTGAACACATTTCATTTTACGAGCCTAGGGACTAAATTGCAAATATGTGAAAGTTTAGAGGTAAAATTGTAAATTTTCCAAAATATGATTTTTGGGTCAATTTGAATAATGTGTGTCCTAAATAGGCTATATTTGAAATGTTAGGTCAAGGAAATCGAGATTCGGGCTTAAATCGAAAAAGTACAAGGTTAAAGGCTAAATTGGTAATTTTGTCGTTTTCGTATTCGAGGTAAGTTTGTGTGTTAATAATAGGCATATTATTTATGAATTAACTCCCTTGTTATTATGACATAAATTGTATAATGGACTATATGAAAAGTTGATGGAATGAGTATATGATGTGGAAATATGATATGAAATAGAGATACATGACTAGCAATGCATGAAATATATGATGATGATATGACTAATGTGTTTATTTGATTACTTGATGATATAACATGCTGTACTAATGTGGTGAAAGTTTTTTCAATGATTTATGAATATATGATAATTGCTATGTGAGATGAGACCGACATTCCGAGTATGTCCGACGGAGATTTGTAATCAGAAATCCTGTTTGAACATTAGGAATAGCTTAGGATACAAATGACATGTCACTAGGATAGATATGTGATATATGCTTTAATCCGGGTGCTGTGTATCCTAAGTGTATTGGATACTCTTTAGCTCTTTGAGTAGCCCCGTGAGTAGCATTTATGAGCTCATTTGATATGTGATACATGCTAGGGTCCGGGTGCTGGGTATCCTGAGTTGTGTTCGGATACTCTTTAGCTCTTTGAGTAGCCCCCATTGAGAGCAGCACGTGATCCTATGATATGAGGAACTTTGGTGCACTCTCTGTCTGGTAGCCAAGGCTACATTCAGGCACTTCGGTGCATTACATCCACATATCTGATCTTCATTTCGAGTGTTCATCAGGAAAGAAAGAGAAAAGTAATATGAAATTCAATGGTAAATAAGTGTACCAAATGATTATGTGCGAATGGGCACAGGTACGCATTTGAATTCAAGTGAGTACTTTGCCAAATGATGGTTTTATGGAAGGTATGTATATATGTGTTTATGTGTATAAGTATGTATGTGTTCAAGTGTATATGTATATGAAGGTGTATGAACTTAGTTAACATCATTGTGACACTAAAACAGCCTTGGACAGTAGATGTAGTTTGAATTTGAAAATCCACCAAAAATTATGGAAATTGAACTAGAGGGTGGATAAAATATGAAACTAAAGCTTATCGAGCCTAGTTTCACGTAGAAGAAATGGAGTAAGTAAAAGAATTTCATATTATGAGATATTTGAATTTATGTGAGATAGAGTCAGAATGATTTTGGAATCCCCTGTTCTGATTTAAGAAAAACATTTAAAATTGGAAAAAAATAATTATGAGTTATAATTTATATGATTGAAATTCTTAATGAGTCTATTTTCAATAGAAATAGATGGCAACATTATTCGACTCTTGTATTATAAGATAATTGATTTTTAGTAAAGAAAGGTCAGAACTGTGACATAGTAAAATAGAGGCGAATTTAATGAATAAACTATACTAATTGGATAAACCAAAAATTTTGAAAATCTTATGGTAGGAATACATGTGAGTCTAGTTTCTAGGGAAATTAGCAGATCTAAAATTGGAGTTCTGTAGCTCCAGATATAAATTATTTAACAAATGTGACCCGAGAAAATAGTCTTACTAGAATATAAATAAATAATGAGAATTTGGCAAGAACTTGTTAATAATTTGCTTATTACTTTCATACAAACTAACTAAGTGTAAAGCTTACTCCCCTTTTTATTTTCTCTTAGTGTTGTCAGGTCATCTCAGGGTTGGAGATCATCGGAGGTAGCATCACACTATCAAGTCACCTCTTTTGGAGTATTGATGCATATATGAATAATTTCAAGTGAGTGGCATGTATAGGGACTGGACAAATGATATGTGTTATTATGATTTTTTCAAATATGTTGGCTACATTAAGTTATTTATATATGGCCATGAGATGTGGCTCATATTGATTATGGTTTGTAAGTTTAGCTAATTATACTATGTTTAATGCTTATGATGTGATGACGAAATTATATGGTTGCCTTGCATGATTGATAGTATGTCATGTGTGTTGGATGTATGCTTTATGACCATTCGAGATGGTCATAATTTTGAAGTAATTGCATGATGTAGAACCAAGATGATGATGGCTAAACATAAGTGTTTGATGGATAAGTTGGTAACCTTGGTTTAATGGTAAAAGTGGGCATCAAAAAGACAAGTCCTATGAATAGGGATTAATGAATCTAGACTTGATATTTCATGAGTAAGTGCATTATATGAAAAATGATATGTTAGTATGATAAATGTGTCTTAATAAAGAGTGTTTAGTTATTAAAATGATGTCATGAATTGTGGTTTGGATGTGTGCAAGGTTGTAAGGGATTATGAGTAACATAAAGGTTTGGAAAATAGCCTAAGTGTTGGTCATACTAGCTGAGTCACGATCGTGTGTCACAACCGTATGAGGGACACGGCCTGGAGACACAGGCGTGTAGCCTGGCCGTGTGGTTCAATTTGTGTGCTGACATCATAAACAGAGAGTTACACGGCTTGAAGACACGGGTGTGTCAAAGGCACAAGGGCGTGTGACTCTATTTTATGGTAAAATTTTCTAAGTTTTCTCAGAACTTTCCAAAGTTCCCGAATTAGTTCTGAACCCTCTCTAAAGTATCTTTTGGGCTTCGTAGAGCCAAATAAGGGACAATGTGTATAGTGTGAAAATTTTTGAATTAAAAGAAATTGTATGGCCTGGTTTTCCATATTTGTTTATGCTTAAGTCCGGTAATGCCTCGTATCCTGTCCCAGTGTTGGACATAGGTAAGGGGTGTTACAAGTGTCATCTCAGGATGTTATCACTTTCACTCTTTATGATGCTATTGTGATTGCATTGATAGATCTAGGATCAACTCATTCTTATATATGTATGAATTTAGTATCCAGTAAGACTTTGCCTATAGAGTCTAGTGAATTTGTGATTAGAGTATCAAACCCCTTAGGGAAGTGCGTTTTGATTGATAAAGTGTACAAGAACTGTCCATTGATGATTCAGGTTTTTTTTTTTCTGGCTGATCTGATGTTGTTTCCATTTGATGAATTTGGTATAATTCTGGGTATGGATTGGCTAACGCTACATGATGCTATAGTAAACTGTAAATGAAAGAGGATTGATCTTAGATGTCAAAATAATGAGATTATCTGGATTGAGTCAGATGATTTGAATGGTTTACCAGTAGTGATTTCTTCGATGTTAGCTTAGAAATTTGTGAGAAAGGGTTGCGAAGCTTATTTTGCTTATGTGCTTGATACGAAAGTAACTGAAAAGAATATCAAATTAATGCTAGTTGTGTGTGAGTATCCGGATGTGCTTCCTGAATAGTTATCGAGTTTACCACTAATACAAGAGGTTGAGCTTCACATTGAGTTAGTGCCGGGAACAACACCAGTATCGATAACTCCGTACAAATGGCTCCGACAGAGTTAAAAGAATTGAAAGCCCAGTTGCAAGAATTGACGGATAAAGGTTTTACTAGACCGAGTTTCTCTCCCTGGGGTGCACCAGTGTTGCTTGTGAAAAAGAAAGATGGCACGATGAGAATGTGTATTGATTACAGACAGCTGAATAAAGTGACTATAAAGAAAAAATATCCTCTACTGCGGATTGATGATTTGTTTGATTAGTTAAAAGGGGCAACAGTGTTTTCGAAAATTGATTTGAGATTCGGTTATTACCAATTGTGAGTTAAAGACTTTGACGTACCAAAGACTGGTTTTAGAACGAGGTACGGACATTATGAATTTCTGGTTATGCTTTTCGGATTAACAAATACACTTGCTATCTTTATAGACTTAATGAACAGAATTTTTAGACTGTACCTAGATCGATTTGTCATTATATTCATTGATGATATTCTGATCTATCACGTGATGAATTTGAGCATGCCGAGCATTTGAGGGTTGTGTTGCAAACCTTGAGAGATAAATAACTGTATGCTAAATTCAGCAAATGCGAGTTCTGGCTCTGGGAAGTTGGATTTTTGGGGCACCTTGTTTCTGCAGAAGGTATAAGAGTTGACCCAAGCACGATTTCTGCTATTATTGATTGGAAATCTCTGAAAAATCTGTCTGAAGTCCGTAGTTTTCTGGGCTTAGTGGGTTATTACTGAATATTTCTGAAAGGATTCTCCATGATTGCAATATCGATGACTCGGCTACTTCAAAAAGATGTTAAATTTGAGTGGTCAAAAAAGTTTCGAAAAGTTAAAAACATTATTGATAGAGGCACCAGTGTTAGTTCAGCCTGAGGCGGGTAAAGAATTTGTAGTTTGCAATGATGCTTTGTTAAATGGCCTGGGTTGTGTTTTGATGCAGGAAGGCAAAGTTATAGCTTATGCCCCTAAACAGTTGAAGCCGTAAGAAAAGAATTATCTGACGCACGATCTAGAGTTAGTCGCGATAGTGTTTGCATTGAAAATTTGGCATCATTACTTGTTTGGTGAAAAATGTCATATTTATACTGACCAAAAAAGCTTGAAATATTTGATAACTCAGAAAGACTTGAATATGCGTAAACAGAGATGGTTAGAATTACTAAAAGACTATGAATTAGTGATTGATTATCATCCAGGAAAAGCGAACGTAGTTGCTAATGCTTTGAGCTGGAAGTCTTTATTTGCTTTGCTTGCTTTGAACACACAATTAACTTTGTCTGATGATGGTTCGATAGTAGCTAAGTTTAAAAGAGATTGTTGTTTATACAGCAAATTTGTGAGGCTAAAAAATTTGATAATGAATTGCAAGCAAAACGGGTTCAATGTGAGTCAATTTCTAATTCAGAGTTTCAAGTTGATTCAGATGATTGTTTGAGATTCAGTCGAATATGTGTTTCGAGAAATTTAGAGTTGATTTAAATGATTTTGAACGAAGCACATAGTGATTGTTTATCAGTACATCCAGGAAGCACGAAAATGTATAATGATTTGAAACAATTTTATTGGTGGCATGGCATGAAACGAGATATCTCAGAATTTGTTTCAAAATGTTTGATTTGTCAGCAAGTCAAAGTCGAGCATCAAGTGCCGTCAGGTTTGTTACAGCCTATCATGATTCCTGAGTGGAAATGGGACAGAATAACTATGGATTTTGTTTCGGGTTTGCCCTTAACTCCAAGAAAGAAAGATGCAATATGGGCTGTTGTTGATAGATTGACGAAATCAGCTCATTTAATTCTGTATGTATAGATTTCTCACTTGATAAATTGGCTGAGTTATATATCTCAGAAATTGTTCGATTGCACGGAGTGCCACTATCTATTATTTCGGATAGAGATCTGCGATTCACTTCACGATTTTGGAAGAAAATACAAGAGGCATTGGGTACAAAATTACATTTCAGTACCGCATTTCACCAGCAGACGGATGGTCAATCCGAGCGTGTTATTCAGATACTTGAGGATATGTCGCGTTGTTGCAATCTAAAGTTCGAAGGTACGTAGGAAAAATATTTTTCGTTGATTGAATTTCCTATAACAATAGCTTCCAATCGAGTATAAAGATGGCACCATTCAAAGCTCTATACGGTCGTAAATGTCGGACATCGTTGTACTAGACTAAGCTAAGTGAGAATAAGATTCACGGGGTTGATCTGATTAGAGAAACTGAAGAAAAAGTGAAAGTGATTCACGATAGTTTGAAAGTAGCATCAGATCGACAAAAATCTTATGCATATTTGAAACAAAAAGATATTGAGTTTTAGGTTCGGGATAAAGTGTTTTTGAAAGTATTATCGTGAAAAAAGATATTGTCGTTTGGTCAAAAAGGAAAATTAAGTACACAATTCATCGGGCCGTATGAGATTACTGAACGAGTTGGACCAATGGCATGTCGGTTGTCCTTACTGTCTAAATTAGAAAAGATACATAATGTTTTCAATGTATCGATGCTACGAAGATATCGATCTAACCCTTCACATGTTATTTCCCCGACCGAAGTTGAAATTCAATCAAATATGTCATATGCTGAAGAACCGATTCGAATTTTAGCTATCAAAGAGTTAAGAAATAAAAGAATAGCGTTAGTGAAAGTCTTGTGGCATCGACACGGAGTTGAGCAAGCTATGTGGAAGCCCAAGGATGCTTTGAGAAATAAATACCCTAACCTATTCACTGATAAGATTTTCGGGGATGAAAATCCCTAAGGAGGAGAGTTATAACAGACTGGTTTTAGCTAAATCAAAACAGTTGTTTTGGAACCACAAATCTGATGTTGGAAAATTATTTTAATATTATTTTTGGTGTCTACAGTATGAATATATGATTGTGTAAAAGTTTCGTTTAGAAATTTTATCGTTTAATTGGTCAATTTGATAAAAAGGACTAAATCGTGAAAAGTGTAAAAGTAGAGTTCTATTAGCTAAAGGTATTAAATAACTATAGAACCTTAAAGTTAAGGTCCTTATATGGTTATTAACCTATTTATAAGATACTGGAAGTTAGTGGCATGGCATTTGGAGTAGTTATTAAATTTTCTTAAGGTTAAATTTGTAAATTGGTAAATTATGTTAAAATAAATAAAAAAATGAGAAATGTATGTTATATGCTGTAATTGATCAGTAATGCCTCGTAGCCTTATTAAGCGATGGACACGAGAATGACCGATTTTAGCTAAACTAGGTTTTGGGACCACAAATTTGAGGTTGTAAAATTATTTTAATATTATTTTTTGTGTTTATAGCATGTGAATATATATGTGTGAAAATTTCGTAAACTAATTTTATCGTTTAATAGCTCAATTTGAGAAAATGACTTAATCGCGTAAAATGCAAAAGTTGCATTCTATTTGTTAAAGGTGTCTATTTGCTATGGCTTATTAAATCTGAAGTCCTTATGTTGTAAATAGACCATTGATTGTGGGAATGGACATAAATAGACATGTATTTGATGTTTATTAAATGTTTTATATTAAGGTTAAAATTGTAAATTAGTTATTTAAGTTATATTAATTAAAACAAAAGCCAAATTAAGCTCCATTTCTTTCTCCCTTGGCTGAATATTGACGAAAAGAAAAGCCATGGATGTGTTTTAAGGTTCGGTCAATTGGGAGCTTAATTGGCAAGTGTTTTGAGCTCGGTTTTTGATGATTTCTATGTTTTTGTGACCGTTGCTTTCAATACTAGCTAGCCCGTACCCTAATTTATGAAATTGTTGATAATTTTAGGAAGTGACGTTGCTGAATTTACGAGCTTTGTGATGCTTAATGATAGATTGTGAAGGTTTAATGCTAGATATACAAGTTTTGTTAAGTGATTTTTGACAAAAATGTCAATTAGGGATTAAATTGTGAAAAGTGTAAAATGTGTGGTTAAATGTGTGAAATATTGAAAAATATGGGCTGTTACAGAGTCTATAAAAAATTCAACTAGCTTGGGTGTAATTGAAATTGTTGAATTTTTTGTATTTGTGAAATAGGGACTAAATTGTAAGAAATGTGAAACTTTAGGGGTTAAAATGAGAAAATGCCCCAACATTTGTTTGTGGACTAAATTGAATGGTTTGGTGAATAAATGAGTTAATTTTGAATGTGTTTAGGTCAAGAACGAAAGAAATCAGATTTAGATCAAGGGAAATCAAAAGTTATCGAATAGTCGATTCGATTCCTTCATTCCAACTACGAGGTAAGTTCATATGCAAATAAATGTCTTTGAATTGAATTATATATATTTTATTATCATTGAATTTCTATGAATGTCGAATGAGAAAATACGAGCATGGATCGACGAAGTTACAATATCCGAAAGTCCCATACTAACCTTAGAAATAGTATAGGATACAAATGTCATGACATTAGGTTATCAAGATGTGATTACATGTAAGACCATGTCTGGGACATTGGCATTATATTGAGATTACGCGTAAGACCATGTCTGTGACATTGGCATCGTTAATCGATTTTGTGTAAGACCCTGTCTGGGAGAGTGTCATCGATATGTGATAACATGTAAGACCATATCTGGGATATGGCATTGTATGAGCTTATGTGATTTCCAAGTATCCTTAATGATTCCAAATGGTTCAATGGGCAAAGTCAAGTCGAGAAAGAATGTTTGAATGAGTTAAATGACTCAGGTACGTACGAGATTTATATGAGTACTGAAAGGTGAAGTAAATGATGAATTTGATTAAGATGTTGAATATGTGTTCAATGATAAAGGTTTGTGAACTTGTATGTGATTAGCTATTCTTAGCATATTTGAATTAATATGCAAATGTTCATATGATGATTTTATTTATATATGGCTTACTAAGCTTTTAAAGTTTACTTTGTGTGTTCTTTTCATGTTTTATAGCTTATCGAAGCTAGCTCAGACTCGGCGATCGTCGAGAAATGTTATCACACTATCGATCATTTTGTTGTTACTTTTGAAGCTTTGTATGTATGGTATGTGGCATGTATAGGCTAGTGTCATCTTAGTATGTTTTGAGTTGTGATTATAGCTATGAGATTTGGCTTGTAAATGTTGGAATATGGCCATTTAAGTTTGCTTGAATTATACGTTTGATAAATGATATATATGATGTATATAATGTCCTAAGTGTTGATTTGTTTGGAGTGGTTGTATGGATGCACTTTTGGATAGTTATATGTTGTGGTATTATTGCTTGGAATTGGGTATATTTTGATATATTTGAGAAGCATGATTTGGTTGATAAAAAGGTGAGAAAATTCATTTAGGAGTTATGTAAGTTTGATGATTGTGGCTTATTGATTTTGTATGTTTTGAAATGGAATTTAGTAGTTAAATTGATTGATGATAGATGGTATGATATGTGTGAAATCGTATGTTTTGGCTGCCTATATATGTGTTGAATTGATACCATTTTGATGGCTAGGTGTGTATAAGATAAGGGTGGCAAATTGGCTTTGCAAATAGCCTATTTTTGTCCACACAGGTAGAGACACGGGTGTGTGTCTCGACCGTGTGCGACACACGGTCATATTACAAGGTCGTGTGTCCCCTAGGGTACCCTTTCAAATTAAGGCAGTATAACCTACAGTTTTGACACGACCTGGACACACGGGCGTGTCTATTGGCCGTGTGAGACACATAGCCTTGGCACATGGGTGTATGTGGCAATTTTGAATGGTACATGGGTTTGACACACGAGCTTGTGGTCGACTGTGTGGCAAGTCAGTAACCCCCTTAGATTTCACACAGCTTGGCACATGGGCGTGTCCACCGTGTAGTGCAAGTCAGTATGTATGCTTTGTTTTCACATGGCTTGTGACACGGGCGTGTCTAGTAGCCGTGTGAGGTGCACCGCCTGTTCATACGGGCATGTGAGCTTTAAATGTTTGTTTTTAAGTTTTTCAAAATTTACATAGGTTGTCGGTTTAGTCCCAAACCACTTCTATGCATGTTTTAAGGTCTCGTAAACCTAATTAAAGAACATTGTGTATGTAAATAAATGTTATTTGATACTGAATATTTACTGAGTTATAAAATGTATGTTTTATGTTATGATGATCGAAAATGCCTCGTAACCCTATTCTGGTGAAGAATATGGGTTATGGTATTACATTTTATTGATATCAGAGTTACAGTTTAATCGATTCTAGGACTAACGTAGCATGTGAAAGTCTAGCTATACATGGTATGTATATAAACAGAGATAGTGTGATGATTCCTGATAGTTAAAACGTGTTTTTATATAGCAAATGGATCCCAATCGAGCCATAGCTAATGATATGGAAAGTGATGTGTCCGCTCCTGCTCAAGAGCCAGCACCGACCAATTCTAGGCCTATAGTAGCCAAGGGGGAGAAGCTAAGAAAACCTTCTTCCAAATGATAAGTGAGTGGTTCACGGAGTTCGTTCGAACTAATTCGGCTGCTCAACAAGCTCCACCCCCACCTGTTCCTCAACAAAATTCTAGTTGGGCAATAAGTGATAGATTTGATTTGATTGAATAAGCCGCAAGTGGATAAGATTCGTAAACATGGGGTTCTAGAATTTCGGGCTACAGTTGATGATGCAGAGAGGGCTGACTTCTGGCTCGAGAACACAATCAGAGTATTCGAGGAACTATTTTTACTCCTGATGAATGCATTAAATGCTTTGTATCATTGCTGAGAGATAATGCGTATTATTGGTGGAAAACCTTAATATTTGTGGTTCCTAGAGAACGGATTACTTGGAAGTTCTTTTAATCTAAATTTCGAAAGAAATATATAAGTCAGCGATTCCTTGACCAGAAGCACAAAGAGTTTCTAGAATTGAAACAGGGTCGAATGACTGTGACTGAGTACGAAAGAGAATTTGTTCAATTGAGAAAATATGCTCGGGAATATGTTTCTGTCGAAGAGATCATGTGTAAACAATTCGTTGATGGACTAAACAAAGATATAAAGCTATTAGTTTGGATTTTGGAAATCAAAGAATTTGTTGTTTTAGTTGAAAGGCCTTGTAAAGCTGAGGATCTCAGAAAAGAAAAGAGAAAAGCTAATTTTGAAGCAAGAGATTCAAGAAAGAGATCAACTAGTAAGTTTTATCAGTCTGCATCGAAGAAATTTCGAGACTCATTTAATCGTTCTATTGCGTCGGTGGGACATTTAAACAGAGACTGAGATAACAGTCAAGCTTCAAAGCTCCAACTACATCGATAGCTAGTGTTAGAAGTGCGAGACTTAATTGACTTGAATGTAAACATTGTGGAAAAAGGAATCTCGGTGATTGTAGATTGAATGATCGGCCCTATTTTAAATGTGGATCATTGGATCATTTTATTCGTAATTGTCCTGAGTTAGCTGACCAAGACATGGTACAAAATATGAGGCCGAGTAACACTTCAACGAGGGGTAAACTGCCCAGAAACACAGGAAATGTGAGTGGTAGCCAGAAAGCGACTAAAGACTCTACTGTGAGGTCAGATGAGAGAGCACTTGCACGAGCCTGCGCTATTTACACTTGCGAAGAAGCGTCATCTCCAAAAGTCATTACCGATACTTTTACTCTCTATGATACTAAAGTTATTGCATTGATAGATATTCAGGATCAACTCATTTGTATATATGTGTGAATTTAGTATCCAATAAGACTTTGTCTGTAGAGTCTACTGAATTTGTAATTAGAGTATCAAACCCCTTAAGCAAGTGCGTGTTGGTTGATAAAGTGTGCAAGAACTGTCCATTGATGATTCGGATATTTCGGTTGATCTAATGTTGTTACCACTTGATGAATTTGATATAATTCTGGGTATGGATTGGTTAACACTGCATGAAGCTGTTGTGACTTGCAAACGAAAGATGATTGATCTAAGATGTCAGAATAATGAGATTATTTGAATTGATTCAGATGATCTGAATGGTTTGCCAACAATGATTTCATTGATGTTGGCTCAGAAATATGTGAGAAAGGGTTGCAAAGCTGACTTAGCTTATGTGCTTGATACGAAAGTGACTAAAAAGAAGATCGAATCAGTACTAGTTATGTATGAGTATACAGATGTGTTTCCCTGTGACAACCCGAATTAGGGCCTAATCGGAATAGTGGTTTCGTGACCACAAATCCGAGATAGAAATAATTGTTTTATAATTATTTTGGGGTTTATGATATGATTGCATGATTGTGTGAAAATTTCGTGATGAAATTCTATGCCTAAAGTGCTTAAATTGAAAGTAGGGACTAAATCGAATAAGTTGCAAAATTTGCATCCCGAAGTTTTAGTATGAAATTGTTTTGGAATATTAATTAGGAGGTCTTAAATAGCAATTTGACCAATTTTAAGTTCATGGACAAAATTAGGACATGGAAGGAATTTTTGAAAGTTTAGTAAGGAGGGCATTTTGGTCATTTGGATATTAAATGAAATAAAATGGGAAAAATAACACAAAATTGGTCATCATCCTCCTTAGTTGCTGCGAATTCTCCCTCTCTCCATAGCTAGGGTTTCTTCAATTTTCAAGCTCCATAGTAAGTGATTCCAAGCCCCGTTTTAATGTTCTTTACGTTTTGGAATCCGGAAGCTCGATTAAGTTTATGCTAGTAATAATTTAACCTAGGGTTCATATTTGGAAAAATACCCATAGGTGAAATTTGTGTATTTTGATGTTTTATGATAGAATATGAGGTTTTAAATTATGTTAAATAACTTGTGCTACTCGGTTTTAAGTGAAAAGCGAGTAAAAGCAGCATAATCGGTAAAAATACCTATTGTTCATAACTATATGATAGAGTGAGAATTTGATGTGGTTGTAGAAGAGAAAATGTTCAGAATATCATAAAACATAAGAAAAAGGGCTGAAATTAATTCCCGAGCCTAGGGGCAAAAATGTAATTTTGTAAAGTTAGGGGCAAAATGTAATTTTTCCATGATGTGATTTTGGATTGAAATAAATAGTATGAGTATTAAATGAGCTAAATGTGTTATTATAGATCAAGAAAGGCGAATTGATCTCGAGCAGGGAAGGAAAAAGTTTTGGATTAAATTGCAAAATTTTCACATTTTGCACCAAGGTAAGTTTGTATGTAAATATTACAATAATTTCATGTACATTCTTATATTTCAGCCTATTATATGTATATACTAGCTGATGTTGAAGTATAAATCGACTATTGGAAGAATGGAAATAAATAATAGAGGAGAGATCCGGTTGAACATTGGAAAAATCGAATAAAATAGATGGAGCGTAGCTAGGTCACATGTATGATGCCGAGTGCACATCATGTGTACAAGAAAGCTACGAGACACCCTGTAGTAGCTAGGTCACATGTGTGATACGAGATGTATCCCATGTAGACAAGAGAGCTACGTGAAAGATAAATGTAGCTAGGTCGCATGCGTGATTCCAAGTGAAGGACACCATGTAGACAAGAGAGCTACGTGAAAGATAAATGTAGCTGGGTGCATGCGTGATTCCAAGTGACGGACACCATGTAGACAAGAGAGCTACGAGACAAATCGGCTAGGTCGCATGAGTGGTACTAAGTGTTCACCATGTGTACAAGAGAGCCGAACTAAGCGAAGTATGATGGTGGGGTCGTGTCTTTGAAACCATTAAATATCGAGGATTGATCCGAATTGTTCAACGGGATGATTTTGTGGTGACATTGTGGTTTGGACCTATACTTATGGTGAATGAAATATGGTGAAAATGATTTGTGGTATATACAAATATAAGATAAAATGAGGTTAGCATAAAGAATTTGTGAAAGAGTGAAATTAGCATTAAAACTGTTTTTAGATGGTAGCAGTGACGTGATTTTGAAAAATCACCAAAAATAGGAGGAATATAATTAGAGGTTGAATGAGATGTGAAATTAAAGTTTAATGAGTCTACTTTCATATAAAAGAAACAGAGCAAGCAAAGGAATTTTATATTTGGAGATATTTACAATTGTATGTGACTTGCTCAGGATGAATACGTGATCCCCTGTTCCAACTTTGAAAAATCATTATAAATTGTACAAAGCAAATTAAGAAATATAGTTTACATGCCTAAATTCCTTATTGAGACTATTTTAAATGAAACAGACTTAAGGGTTGTTTGAATTGTGTACTGAGAGAAATTCAATTTGTAGTGAACAGAGGTCAGATCAGTCGAGCTGTGTAACAGGGAAACTTTAACTAATAAACTGTACTAATCGGCTGAACCAAAATTATAGAAAAAATTAGTAAAAATATTTATGAGTCTAGATTCAGGAAATTTTACGGATTTGAATTTCGAGTTTGGTAACTCGAGTTATGATTTATTTAGTGAATATGACGCAGCAGAGACAGCTTAATCAAAGTGGAATGAATAGTGAAGTTAAAGTAGATGTTCTTGAATTGTTGTGTAAACATGTTAGATTTTTTTTAATTAGTATTTACATACTTACTTACTAAGCTATAAGCTTACTTTGTTTCTCTCTTTTGTCTTATAGTGTTCTCCGGCTTGCTCGGGAGTTAAGGATCGTGAAGATCTATCCGCACTATCCTACTTTAGGGTATTTGAACTAAACGTTTTGAATTATGGCATGTATAGTAGGCTTAGTTATTTTGTTACGTGTCATATTTGTCTAGGTTTAAAATATTAGTTCTGATACTCGACCAGCTAATTTGTACAAATCATTAAAGTTGGCTAATATTGTTCAAGACATATTTATATTTCGATTATGTTTAATGGTAGGTATTATGTTCTGGTAATACCTTGTATCCTGTTCCGACGACGGTAACGGGTAAGGGGTGTTACATTCCCAAAGAATTACCGAGTTTACCACCGATCTGAGAGGTTTATTTTGGGATTGAGTTAATGCCAGGTACAATGCCGATATCGATAGCTCTGTACAAAATGGCTCAGACAGAGTTAAAAGAATTGAAAGCTCAGTTGCAAGAGTTGACAGACAGAGGGTTTGCAAGACTGGATTTTTCACCTTAGGGTGCTCCCATATTATTTGTGAAAAAGAAAGATGGCACAATGAGAATGTGTATAGACTACCAATAGCTTAACAAAGTGACGATCAAGAATAAGTATCCTCTGCCCAGAATATATGATTTGTTTTATCAGTTAAAAGGGCTACAGTGTTTTCAAAGATAGATTTGAGATTTGGTTATTATCAGTTGCGAGTTAGAGACTCTGATGTGCCGAAGACTACATTCAGAACAAGTTATGGTCACTATGAATTATTGGTTATGCCTTTTGGACTAACGAATGCACCTACTGTCTTTATGGACTGTACCTAGATCAATTTGTTGTTGTGTTCATAGATGATATTTTGATTTATTCGAGAGATCAAATTGAGCATGCTGACCATTTGAGAATTGTATTGCAAACTCTGCGAGATAAGCAGTTTTATGCAAAGTTCAGTAAATGTGAATTTTTGTTGTGTGAGTTTGGTTTTCTGGGGCATATTGTGTTAGCATCGGGTATCCAAGTTGATCTGAGCAAGATTTTTGCAATAATGGACTGGAAGCCTCCGAGAAATGTATCCGAAGTCCACAGTTTTTTAGGACTCACCAGTTATTATAGACGATTTGTGAAAGGCTTTTCGATGATTGTAAATCTGTTGACGATATTGCTTTAGAAAGATATAAAGTTTGAATGGTCCAAGAAATGTCAGAAAAGTTTTGATCAGCTGAAAACTCTTTTGACTAAAGCTCCAGTGTTAGTACAGCCAGAATCGGGTAAAGAATTTGTAATCTATAATGATGCATCACTAAATGGTATGGGTTGCGTTTGATGCAGGAAGGCAAAATCATAGTTTATGCCTTGAGACAGTTAAAGCCGCATGAAAAGAATTATCTGACGCACGATTTAGAGTTAGCAGCCATTGTGTTTGCGTTAAAGATTTGGCACCATTATTTGTTCGGTGAGAAATGCCATGTTTATTCAGATCATAAGAGTTTAAAATATCTGATGACTCAGAAAGATTTGAATTTGGGATAGCGGAGATGGCTAGAATTGCTAAAAGATTACGAGCTAGTGATTGACTACCATCGGCTTAAAGCAAATGTTGTTGTTGATGCATTAAGTCGCAAATCTTTGTTTGCTCTACGTGTAATGAATACTCAGTTGGCTCTTTCTGATGATAGCTTGATTGTAGCTTAGTTGAAAGCGAGACCGTTGTTTGTACAACAGATTTGTGAAGCTCAAAAAGTTGATAATGAAATGTTAGCTAAAAGTGTTCAATATGATTCGAACCCTGATTAAAAGTTTCATGTTGATTCTGATGATTGTTTAAGATTCAAAGGCCGAATATGTGTTCCGAGAAATTCAGAGTTGATTCAGATGATTTTGAATGAAGCACATAGTAGTCGTTTATCTGTTCATCCGGGAAGCATGAAAATGTATAATGACTTGAAACAGCTTTATTGGTGGCATGGTATGAAACGTCACATTTCAGTATTTGTTTATAAATGTTTAATTTGTCAGTAAGTTAAAGCTGAACATCAGGTATCTTCTGGTTTATTATAGCCGATTATGATTCCTGAGTGGAAATGGGATAGAGTAACTATGGATTTTGTTTTGGGTTTACCCTTATATTCGAGTAAGAAAGATGTAATATGGGTTGTTGTTGACTGGTTGACAAAATCAGGTTATTTCATTCCTATGCACACTGATTATTTGCTTGACAAGCTTGTTGAGTTGTATATCTCTGAGATTGTGAGATTACACGGAGTACCTATTTCTATTGTTTTAGATAGAGATATGAGATTCACATCGAGGTTTTGGAAGAAATTACAAGATTCACTAGGTACGAAACTACATTTTAGTACCACATTTCATCTACAAACAGATGGTTAATCCGAGATGTTGCTTACTTGAGTTCGAAGGTACGTGGGAAAAATATTTGCCATTGATTGAATTTGCGTATAACAATAGTTTTCAATTAAGTATTAAAATGGCACCTTACGAAGCTTTATACGATTGAAAGTGTCGAACATTGTTGTACTGGACTGAACTTAGCGAAAATAAGATTCACAAGGTTGATCTGATTAGAGAAACATAAGAGAAACTGATAGTGATCCATGATAGTTTGAAAGCAACGTCAGATCGTCAGAAATCATACACAGATTTGAAACAGAAAGATATCGAGTTTCAAATCGGGGATAAAGTTCTTTTTGAAAGTATCTCCGTGGAAGAAAATACTTCAATTCAGTCGTAAAGGCAAATTGAGTCTGAGATTCATCAGGCCGTATGAGATTATCGAGCGAATTGGACCAGTGGCTTATCAGCTAGCATTGTCGTCTGAGCTAGAAAAGATTCATAATATGTTTCACGTAGCAATATTTTTACGATACCGATCTGATCCTTCCCATGTTATTTCCCCGACTGAAATTGAGATTCAGTCAGATTTATCGTATAGTGAAGAACCGATCCGAATTTTAGCTCGTGAGATCAACGAGCTGAGAAATAAATGAATAGCATTAGTAAAAGTATTATGGCATCGACACGAGGTTGAAGAAGCTACATGGGAACCCGAGGATGCTATGAGAAAGCAATATCGAAACCTATTCACTGGTAAGATTTTCGGGGACGAAAATCCCTAATCGGGAGAATTGTAACAGCTCGGTTTTAGCTAAATCAAAATAGTGGTTTTAGGACCACAAATATGCAGTTTTAAAATTATTTTAATATTATTTTTGGTGTTTACAGCTTGTGAATATATATGTGTGAAAACTTCGTGAGCTAATTTTATCGTTAATACCTCAATTTGAGAAAATAACTTAATCGCGTAAAATGCAAAAGTTGCATTCT
Organism: Gossypium arboreum; assembly: GCF_025698485.1. Lineage (NCBI taxonomy): Eukaryota > Viridiplantae > Streptophyta > Magnoliopsida > Malvales > Malvaceae > Gossypium > Gossypium arboreum. Next base: position 17,551,347 of record NC_069082.1, read on the forward strand.
ATTTGTTAAAGGTGTCTATTTGCTATGACTTATTAAATTTGAAATCCTTATGTTGCAAATAGACCATTGATAGTGGAAATGCACATAAATAGACATGTATTTGATGTTTATTAACTGTTTTATATTAAGGTTAAAATTGTAAATTGCTTAATTAAGTTATATTAATTAAAAAAAAGCCAAATTAAGCTTCATTTCTTTCTTTCTTGGCCAAATATTGATGAAAAGAAAAGCCATGGATGTGTTTTAGGATTCGGTCAATTGGGAGCTTAATTGGTAAGTGTGTTTAGCTCGAATTTTGATGATTTCTATGTTTTTGTGTGCTTAATTTAATAAAAGGACCTAATCGCGTAAAATGTAAGAGGTGCCTGCTATTTTATTAAATGTAAAGTGCTTAATTGATTTGTCTTATTAAATGAGAGGTCCTTATTATGTAATTGGACCATGGATAGTGGGATTGGTCATAAATGACCTTAATATTAATGTTTTATAAGTTATTAAAACAAGAGTAAAATGGTAAATAATGAATTAATGTTTATTAATTAAAAAAACATAATTTTTGCTTCATTTATTCATCATTTTGCCAAAAATCACTAAGTAAATAACAAGAAAGTTGAATTTATGAGCTTTGTGATGTTTAATGATAGATTATGAAGGTTTAATTATAGATATGCAAGTTTTGTTAAGTGATTTTTGACAAAAATGTCAATTACATATTAAATTGTGAAAAGTGTAAAATGTGTGGTTAAATATGTGAAATATTGACAAATATAGGCTGTTATAGAGTCTATAAAAAGTTCGGCTAGCTTGGGTGTAATTGAAATTGTTGAATTTTGAGTATTTGTGAAATAGGGTCTAAATTGTAAGAAATATGAAAATTTAGGGCTAAAATGCAAAAATGCCCAATATATGTGTTTTTGGACTAAATTTAATGGTTTGGTGAATAAATTAGTTAATTTTGAATGTTTTTAGATCAAGAACGGAAGAAATCAGATTTAGATCGGGGGAAATCAGAAGTTATCAAATAGTTGATCCAATTCTTCTATTCCGACTACGAGGTAAGTTCATATACAAATAAATGTCTTTGAATTGAATTATATATGTTTTATTATCATTGAATTGCTATAATGTAGAACGAGCAAATACGAGCATGAATCGACAAAGTTACAATATCTGAAAGTCCCGTATGTATCTTAGGAATAGTATAGAATACGAATGTCATGACATTAGGTTATCAAGATGTGATTACATGTTAGACCATGTCTGGGACATTGGAATAGTATTGAGATTACGTGTAAGACCATGTCTGTGACATTGGAATAGTATTGAGATTACGTGTAAGACCATGTCTGTGACATTGGCAGCTTTAATCGATTTCGTGAAAGACCTTATCTGGGATAGTGACATCTATATGTTATAACATGTAACACCATATCTGGGATATGGCATTGTACGAGTTTATGTGACTTCCAAGTATCCTTAATGATTCCAAATGGTTCAACAGGCAAAGTCAAGTAGAGAAAGAATGTGTGAATGAGTTAAATGAATCAGGTATGTACGAGATTCATATGAGTACTGAAAGGTGAAATAAATGATGAATTTGATTAAGATGTTGAATATGTGTTCAATGATAAAGGTTTGTGAACTTGTATATGATTAGCTATGCTTAGCATATTTGAATTAATATGCAAATGTTCATATGATGATTTTATTTGTATATGACTTACTAAGCTTTTAAAGCTTATTTTGTGTGTTCTTTCCATGTTTTATAGATTATCGAAGCTAGCTCGAACTTGGGGATCATCGAGAAGCATACTTTGTGTGTTCTTTCCATGTTTTTTCCTAGGTGCACTCTTACTACTTGCTCCATTTCTTAGATTTCTCTGTGGTCTCCCTGTAGAAGTAGCATTGCCCGATCTTGTACTCTGAAATCTCTCCTTTTCAACCCTTTTGGGGCAATCTTTAATGAAATGATCCTGAGAACCACACTTAAAACAAGTTCCATCATTAGCTCGGCACTCGCCGAGTGATGTCTACGACAATGTGAAAACTTCAGTCTACTCAGACAGGCGTTACCAATACTAGCAATTGAAGTAGTCTGAGCTTTTAAAATCGAGTACTGCTTACCGTTATTTCTATTTGAGTACTCAACAAAAGTGCTCAGTCGAGTGTTAAACTCTATCAGTTTCTTAGATGAGTACTGCAGTGACTTACTCATCTATCTCTTCTTCAAATCTGAAGACTCCAACTCAGCCTTTCTTTTCTCTTTATCTAATTCCTCGGCCTTGCAAGCTCTCTCTACCAGTACAAAAAACTTTTTTAATTCTAGGATGCCAACCAGTAGTCAGAAGTCTTCATTTAATCCATCCTCAAACCTCTTACACATGATGGTCTTAGGCACTACACACTCTTGAGCGTACTTGCTAAGTCTCATGAAATCACGCTCATATTCGGTTACAGACATTCGGCCTATTTTAACTCAAGAAATTCCTTTTGCTTCTAATCAATAATCCTCTAACTTATGTACTTCTTACGAAACTCCTCTTGAAAAAGTTCCCAATTAACTCTCTCCCTTGGTGCAACCGACACAAGGGTGTTTCACCACTAATAAGCTGAGTCTCTCAGGAGTGATACTACACATTTCATGCATTCATCAGGTGTGAATAATAATTCATCAAATACCTTGATGGTATTCTCGAGCCAAAACTCTACCCTTTCGGGATCATCATCTATACTAGCTCAAAACTCTTGGGCTCCTTATTTCTGAATCTTATCAACTGGAGGTCTATTCAGTCTCACAAAGTCCATACCTTGGGGTGCTACGGGGATAGGTTGAGAAATAGGTGGGGGTAGAGGGGGTTGAGTGTTTGGGTTCGTTCGAACGAACTCCCTATACCAGGCATTCATCATATGGAGAAAGGCTTCCAACATCTCCTCCTCCCTAACTCACAATTATGGGTTTACTCTCAACTGGCGCTGCCCTTTGAGCGGGAGCCGACACATAACTTTCTACATCATCTGCTCCATCTTGATTGGGATCCATTACTATATGAAAACACAATTTAAAAAGATCAGGAGTCATCACACTATCATAATTCATTTATGGCATGTATAACTAGACTCGTACACATGTTACGTTAGTCTGAGAATCGACTAAATCGTAGCTCTGATACCACTAAATGTAACACCCCTTACCTGTGTCCGACGCCGGAACCGGATATGAGGCATTACCGAACTTAAACATGAATAAACATACAGAATTGAGCCATAAATTTTCATTCAAATCAAATTCATTCATACACATGCAAATTGTCCCTTATATGGGCTTACGAGGCCCAAAGCATACATCGGGGGTAGTTCAGAACTAAACCAAAAAATTTAGAAAAACTTTGGGAAAACTTAGAAAATTTTCATGGTTCACACTCCCGTGTAGGTAGGCCGTGTGGTAACACACTCCCGTGTGGCTTGAGACACGCCAGTGTCCTCAACCTATCTAACTCTCTGTTTATGACATCATCAATACAATTAAGGTCACACAACCAAGACACACACGTGTGCTTAGGCCATATGGAGATTTATATTCAAAAAATTAAGTGCAGACTTCACACGGCCTGGGCACATGCCCACGTCTTGCGGCCATGTCCTTCACACGGCTGAGACACACGGTCCTGTCTCTGCCCATCTGTTTACTAAGGAGCATTTTGTTTTGCATTTAACAGGGTGCAGAGGACACACAGCCAGAGCAATGCCTATAGGGCAGACCATGTGTCACACACGGCCTAGACACATGCCTATGTGCCTACCCATGTGGAAAATTTTGACGCTATATTCCAAGGCTTTTGTCACCCTTAATGACACAAGCACACTTACACATTCATAATCATGGCTCATGCAAGTCAACTTCTTATCAATTTACACTTGCTTAAGACTTCATATTTTATTTAAACCAAGCTTACCAAATTCACATGCAATATGAAACATCAATTTACTTCCATTTCATACATTCATGCCCCAGTTGTTATAATGTCATTTACTCATATTTCCATCATCAAACATCCATGATCATATCGACTGTAACAGCCCGGTTTTGGGCCTACTCAGAAATAGTAGTTTTGAAACCACTAATCAGAGGTCGGGGAAATTATTTTTAATATCATTTTACGTGTTATAGCATGATTATATGAGTGCATGAAAATTTTGGTGAACTAATTTTAGCGATCCCTTGCTTAATTGCGAAAAAGGACTAAATCGCATAAAGTGTGAAAGTTTTGTTCTACTAGCTAAAGGTATGAAATAGCTATGGAACATTAAAGTAGAGGTCCTTATTGAGTAAATAGACCAATAAAATATTAATGGCTGGACATGGAGCCTTAATTTAAGGGATGGTCAAATGTTAGGTGACTAAGTTGATAAAAAAATAATAAACCTAAAGACTAGCTATCATCTTTTTCATTTCTTCTCTTCACCATTGAAAATATCAGCCATTTTAGGAGTTTTGGAGCTTTAAAATTTGAGCCACTCTTTACTCTTGCAAGTAACTGATTTTGATGGTCTTTCTTGATGATTTTTGTATTTTTGGGACTCTTGTAGCATAAGCTAACTAATGGGGGGGACTATTTTGCAAAATGGCTGAGAGTCTAGGGTTTTTCCATGAGAGTACTCATGTTGGTTGCTAAAATTTTATAGAATAAAATGAGTTATGGTTGTTAAATAAACAACTTTTGTGAAGTAGTTTACATGAAAACCCTAACTAAGGACCATTTTGCATAAGTTATAAGTTATGTGCTAAATGTGTGAAATGATTGGAATTGTGGCCTGCTTCTAGTTTACAAAGAATTCGGCTAGGCTTGGTTAGTGAGAAAATTTGATGGAAATCAATTTACGAGCCTAGGGGTAAATCGTAATTTTGTGAAAGTCTAGGGGCAAATTGGTTATTTTGCCAAAAATGTGGTTTATAAAATGTCTTGATTAATGTGATGATTAAACTAGTAAATTTTATCATTATAGATCAAGAAATACAAAATCCAGACCTAGACCGGGGGAAACCCAAGCTAGTGGATTAAAAAAAGACTGGTCGCCCACTTTTTTCAAACTGAGGTAAGTTGAACGTAAGTAAGGCAACTTTATCGTTATTATGTGTTGAATGATTGATTTTGCATAATAATGCTGAATATGCTTATGAATAGTGCATGATGAAATTTAATGTGGTAAATTCCCAGTTGAACCTAGGAATAGATTGGATATCCATGCCATTGCGTTTGGGTGATATGTATGCTAGTGTAAGACCATGTAACAGCCCGATTTAGACCCTAATCAGAACGGTGGTTTCGGGACCATGAATCTTAGTAAAAAAATATTTAAAGATTATTTTGTGTTTATTTTGTGTTAATTTATATCTGTGAATTTTTCATGATTTAATTTTGTCGTTTAGGTATCTAATTAAATAAAAGGACTTAATCGCGTAAAATGAAAATTTAGGGGTTATTTCTAAAAAGGGTTGAATTTTTAATGGCTTTCTAAATTGAAGCCTTAAAGTGGTAATTATGCCATTATTAATGTATGTGGACGGTAATGGGTAAGGAATATAATGATTTTTATTTAATTAGAAAGGACATAATAGTAATTAATTAAAATGTTAATATATATCATAATAAAACATTAGTTAAAATACATACATGTTATAATCATTTTTTCACCACCGAAACAACAAATAAGAAATAAAAAATAGGTTCGGTCATCCTTTCAAGCTCAATCAAGGTTTGGTTTTTGTTCAGTTTTTGATAATTTCTACGTTTTTGAGATTGTTGCTTCGAGTACTATGAAACCCATGCTTGAATTTTTTATTTTGATGAATATTTTGAGTTATGCCATTGATGAGAGCTTATGATTTTTGTTGTTTGATGATGAAATATGAAAGATATGTTTTAGATTAACATGTTTTGTATTGGAGTTTTTGATGATTTTGAGTAATTAGGACTAAATTGCAAAAGTAATAATTTGAGGGACTAAAATGTGAAATAAATGAATTATATGGGTTTGTATAGTTATGGGTAATATTCGGCCTGGCTTGGGTATGGAGAAATTTTGTGTATTTTGTGTTTTGTGCAATAGGGACTAAATTGTAAAAATTGTAAATGTCCGGGGAAAAATGGTAATTTGTCCATTTATGTGTTTTTGAGTAAATTCAATCAAAATATGTTTGAATGAGCTTAATTTGAATATGTCTAGATCAAGAACCAAAGAAATCGGATTTGGATTGGGGAAAAACGAAAGTTGTCGACTAGCCGCTCCGTCCCATTTTATATTGTCTGAGGTAAGTTTATAAGCAAATCGACGTGTTTAATTGTAGTTAAATGCTAGATATATATGTTGTTATGAAATGTATGAATTTATATTTGTTATGTCCAAATATGAAAAGGCTTGACTACTACATTTTCGAATTCATTTCGACCGAGTTACGATGTCCGAAAGCCCTATATGAACATTAGGAATAGTTAGGATACATATGTCATGACATAGGATTCCGATTTATGTGTGCGAATAAGACCATAGCATCCACTTGTGATTCTGATATATGTGTGTGAGTAAGACCCTGCCTGGGACAGTGGCATCGATATGTGATTACATGTAAGACCACGTCTTGGACGTTGGCAACCCAATTCTGAATGGTTCATCAGGAAAAGGTAAATTTAAAACGAGTTATATGCCAGGTATGAATTAACTTGTTACCTATTTGAGGTAAGGTAAGTAAACACCTTGGCTATTTGTTACAAATCTTGTAAAATGCAAATAAAGCAAATATGTGTATGTGATATGTATATTTGGCTTTGAGAATGAGTAGTAAATATATTATGAATAGTCCTTATATTTGTGTATATATGATGAGATATATTCAATTATATGATTAGTATGTGTATATGAAACTATATTGTGACACATGAGCTTATGTGTTTATGGTATGTGAAGTAGGTTTGTGATTATAATGCTAATGGATGTTTGTATAAATGGTCATGTTTATTATGGTATTCCGTTATTATTTTCATCTGATATATGCTTTGGAGTTGGTTGATGATTACGGGCATATAAATATTTGTGGATGAAAAATCGGTTATGATATACATATATGCATATTCATAGATGTATTTAATTGACTCAACCAACTTTCATGATAACATATAATATATATGTCTGCTTATAATATGGATGATATTTTTACGGGTTTAGTTATATAAATTAGTTGGTTACTTATAAGATTTATGTTTTGAATATATGACAACTTGTGATTCGGTATTTGTTTATATAAATTTTATGCACATGATGAATGGATTTTATATATATATAACTTATCTTAAGGTATATATTTATATAGGTAATTTTCTTATCCAAATAAGCAAAAGAAAAATATGGTTAGTTAATTAAGTAGTATAATTTGGTTGGTGAGCACATTCAACGGAATGTGAATTTAGGTAATGAAAATGTTGATTGGCGATTTGGCTTTTGCACTTATGTAATTAAGTATATAATGTTTCGGTTTGATATATGTAAGTGTATAAATATAATGTTGAATATATGAATTTAATTTAGTGAATAAATATGATTGTTCGAGGAATTTTGGTTGAGGTTCATTAGTGACTTATATTTTAATATGATTTGTATATCATATTATGATTAATAAAATCATGCTTATTATTTTAATTGAACTTATGTCTTATATATATATATATGAATATGACTTGTATAAATGTGTGGTTAATTGAAAATTTGTTTATGTTCGTTAATGCCTCGTAATCCTAGTCCGATGACGGATACGGGTTAGGGGTGTCATAGACCATGTCTGGGACGTGGCATTGGCCACATAATGAGAACAAGTGTAAGACCATGTTTGGAACATGGCATTGGCAATGTTATGAGACCTAAAGTAAGACCATGTCTAGGACATGGCATCGGCATTGAGATGAGAGCTAGTGTAAGACCATGTCTGGGACATGGCATCAGCCTCGACATGTGAGCCAATGTAAGACCATGTTTGGAACATGGCATCGGTATTGTTATATGTGTCAATGTAAGACCATGTCTGGGACATGGCATCGACATTGATGTATGAGAGCCAGTGTAAAACTATGTCCGAGACATGACATCTACATTTTACCCTTTGTATGAGGCTTATCGAGTATCCTTTAGTATTCCAAATGGGTTCACGGGTTATTTTAAAGCTTATGATAACGATATGTAATGATATAATCATGTTGTGAGTGGTACAGATTCTTATTCGAAACTCATGAGATATGAGTCTAGTTATGTTGCCTTAATGGTAAAAAAAACATGAGTAAGTTCTATCTATGAAAATGATTTTGGGATGATTTTGTAATCTTTGGCTTACACTTGTGATATATAAGTATGTAGTGATATCTATCTTTGTTCACTCAAGAATGTTGTGTTGATTTATAATATGCTATGTGTTTAAATATGCATGGTTGATGTTGTTACCTATTTACATGCAACTTACTAAGCTTTATGCTTACTCCCTCTCTTTTCCATTTTCATGTAGTTCCGCCAAGTTAGCATCAAGAATGATGGGACGCCAGAGGCATCGATGATACTATCACCTGAAGCTTTTGGTATAGCTAGTTTAAATGTTTTAAGTGTGGCATGTATAGGGACTTTATCTTTTTGTTTAGTGTCATGTTAGTTTAGCTACAAGTGTTGGCTCATGTGGAGGTGATATTCATTTTGTATAGGCCATTAATGTTGGCTAATATTGATTATTATTAAATGCATTTGATGAAAATTCTCATGGTTGTGGTTGTTTTGGTTATGTATGTTTATGCTTGGATTGGTTATGTTTGATGTTGTGTAGGTTGGTGCAAGTAAGGGTGGCAAAAAGGCTTGGTAGATAGCCTTATTTTTGTCCACACGGGCAGACACACGGGCGTTTGTCTAGGCCGTGTGTGACACACAGTCTGCCCCATGGGCATGTAGTCAGGTTGTGTGTCCCCTGCATCTAAATTTGGCAAAACAGAATGCCCAGTAGCAACCACACGGACGTGTACCATGGCCGTGTGCCTCTAAAGGGTTGTTGACGTCAGAAACAGAATGTCAGGGTTTTTGCACACAGGCTGAGACACGAGCGTGTGCCAAGCCATTTGAAAACCCCTGTAGGTTCGAATAGAGAAATAAATTTACATAGCTAAGGACATGGGCATGTCTCGATATGCTCAAGCCGTGTAAGCCACAGGGGCCTTCAACATGACCATGTTAAGAAGACACTGGTGTGTCATCCTTCCACATAGTCATGTGCCCCTGTCTGCTTGAAATTTTACAATTTTTTGTAGAATGCATGGATTAGTCCCGAATTAATCCCAAAGTGTGTTTAGGGCCTCGTAGGCCCATAGTGGGGACATTAAGGTAGTGTGAAAAGTTTTAAATTGGAGTGAAATTTCATAACTAGGAAATGTATGTTTGCATGTGTTGAGATAGGTAGTGCCTCGTACTCTATTCTGGCGTCGAATATGAGTAAGGGGTGTTACATTTAGTGGTATCAGAGCTACGGTTTAGTCGATTCTCAGACTAACATAGTGAGTGTACAAGTCTAGCTATACATGCCATAAATAGATTGTGATAGTGTGATCGACTTTTAACCTTTAAATTGTGTTTTCATATAGTAAATGAATCCTGACGGAGGAATGGCAGATAATGTGGAGTGTAATGCACCGGCTCCCGCTGAGGGGACTCCACCAGTTGAGAGTGGGCTCTTGACACTAAGTCAGGGTATTCAGAGTTTGTTCGTACAAATCCGAACACTCCACCTCCCTCACCCTCTTCAATCCCTCAGCCTAACCCCATAGCGCCCCAAGCAGTGGAGATGTTAAGAAGGGAGAAGCCTCCGATTAATAGAATTAGGAAGCAGGGGGTTGAGGAATTTAGAGTGAATATAGATGATGACCCAGAAATTGTAGAGTTCTGGCTAGAAAATACCAATAGGGTATTCGATGAGTTGTCTTGTACAGCTGACGAGTGCATGAAGTGCATTGTGTCACTCCTACGAGACTCGGCCTACCAATGGTGGAACACCCTTGTATCGGTTGTACCAAGGGAAAAGATTACCTGGGAGTTTTTCCAAGAGGAATTCCGAAAGAAGTATATTAGTCAGAGGTTTATAGATTAGAAGAAGACAGAATTTCTAGAATTAAAGTAAGGCCAAATGACAGTAACAGAGTACGAGCGTGAGTTTGTAAAGCTCAGCAAATACGCTAGCGAGTGCATATCTATCAAAGCCATCATGTGTAATAGATTTGAGGACGGATTGAATGAAGACATCCAATTATTAGTTGGCATATTAGAGTTAGGGGAGTTTGTGGTGCTAGTTGCGAGAGCTTGCAAGGCAGAAGAATTGGTCAAGGAGAAGAGAAGAGCTAATAACAAGTCTCGTGACTCAAGGAAAAGACAAATGGGAAAATCATTTCAGACCTCATCCAAGAGATCGAGAGGGTTCACTACTTGATTAAATCTTTAGTGTGATTCTCAAGTAGAAATTAGAATAAGCAGTACACAGCGTCTAAGGGTCAAACCACTTCTATCGTAAGTGTTGGTAGTGCTCGATCGAACAAACCAGAATGTTCACAGTGCGGTATACACCATTTTGGTGAGTGCCGAGGAAATGAAAAAGGCTGTTTCAAATATGGGTCGTTAGGCCATTTCATCCAAAACTGTCTTGAAATTGAGAAGAAAGGTGAAAAGCATGATGTGAGAGCTAGTAATGCTCTTTTGAGAGGTAAACCACAGAAGTACCCGGGAAGAGGGGCTAATAGTAGAGGTGCACCTAGAGATTCCGCCGTGACGTCCAAGGGCAGAGCTCCTGCAAGGACTTATGCCATTCGCGCTCGCAAAGAGGCACCGTCACCAGATGTGATTACGGGTACTTTTTCTCTTCACGATATTTCTGTTGTTGCTTTAATTGATCTGGGGTCTACCCATTCGTATGCTTGTGTGAAATAGGTGTCTGAGATGAATATGTCTGTCGACTCTACAGAATTTGTGGTTAAAGTGTCAAACCCATTAGGCAAGCATGTGTTAGTTGACAAAGTGTGTAGAAACTGTCCTTTGATGATTAGAGGTCATTGTTTTCCTACTAACCTCATGCTACTACTGTTTGAAGAATTTGACCTAATTCTTAGCATGGATTGGTTGACTGTTCATAAAGTGTTAGTAAACTGTAGTAGTAAGTTTATTGAGCTGAAATGTGAAAATAGAGATATTATTCGGGTTGAATCAGGTGAACCGGATAGCTTAGCTGTACTGATTTCTTCTATGACTGTTGAGAAATACATGAGAAAAGGGTATGAGCCTTATCTTGCATTTGTGTTGAATACCCAAGTATCGGAAGTAAAGACTGAGTCAGTGCCAATGGTATGTGAGTTTCCAGATGTATTTCCGGAAGAGTTTCCCGGATTGCCTCCAACTAGGGAAGTCAAGTTTGGTATCGAGTTAGTCCCTGGTACAATGCCTATATCGATTGCCCCATATAGGATGGCACCGTTGGAGTTAAAAGAGTTGAAGGCTCAGTTATAAGAGTTAACGGATAAGGGTTTTGCGAGACTGAACTATTCTTCGTGGGGTGCTCTGGTACTTCTTGCGAGAAAGAAAGACGGGTCGATGAGGTTATGTATAGACTACAGACAGCTCAACAAGGTAACTGTGAAGAACAAGTATCCTTTGCCAAGGATCGATGATCTGTTTGACCAATTGAAAGGAGCCACAGTGTTTTCTAAGATAAACTTAAGATCCGGCTATTACCAGCTAAGAGTTAAGGAGCAAGATGTACTGAAAATCGCGTTTCAAACGAGGTACGGGTACTATGAGTTCCTTGTCATGCCCTTTGGCTTAACAAATGTTGTCGCAGTGTTTATGGATTTAATGAACCGTATTTTCTGATCGTACTTGGATAAGTTCATTGTTATTTTTATCGATGATATATTAATCTATTCCTGTGATGAGGGTGAACAAGCAGAGCATTTCAGAACTGCTTTGCAGACTCTAAGAGATAAGCAGTTGTATGCCAAGTTTAGTAAAAGTGAGTTTTGGCTCCGAGAGGTTAGATTCTTAGGACACATTGTGTCGAGTGATGGAATTAGAGTTGACTCGAGTAAGATCTCAGTTATTGTTGAGTGGAAACCGTTGAGGAATGTATCAGAGGTTAAAAGTTTTCTAGGTTTAGTGGGTTACTACCAAAAAATCGTTAAAGGATTCTCCATGATTGCTACTCCAATAACGAGGTTACTACAGAAAGATGTCAAGTTCGAATGGACAGAGAAGTGCCACCAGAGTTTTGAGAAACTAAAAGCACTATTGACTGAAGCACCAGTCCTAGTGCAACCAGAACCGAAAAAAGAATTCGTAGTGTATAGTGATGCATCCTTGAATGGATTGGGGTGCGTGCTCATGCAAGAAGACAAGATAATAGCATATGCCTCGATAAAACTGAAGCCGCATGAGAAATTTATCCGATACATGACTTAGAGCTAGCAGCCATAGTGTTTGCCCTGAAGATTTGGAGACACCACTTGTATGGCGAGAGATGCCGAGTATTCACCAGCCATAAAAGTCTAAGGTATTTGATGACTCAAAAGGATTTGAACCTTCGCCAACAGAGGTGGTTAGAGCTCATAAAAGATTACGAGCTGGTGATCGACTATCACCCCGGGAAGGCGAACGTGGTCACCGATGCTTTGAGTAGGAAGTCATTGTTTGCCTTGAGAGCTATGAACACTCAGTTTTCAGTAACCGATGATGGCTAAATTTTAGCCGAGTTGAGAGCGAAACCAATGTTTTTGCAAGAGATCTTCGAAGCTCAGAAAGGTGATAAAGAATTTTAAGCTACGATAATTTAGTGTGAGACAGGTATAGAATCAGATTTTCGGATTGGTTCAGATGGCTTTTTAATGTTTCGAGACAGAATTTGAGTACCCAAAGATGATGAGCTTATTCGAAAAATTTGGCATGAGCTTATTCGAAAAATTTGGTGGTCAGGAATGAAGAGAGACATTTCAGAGTTTGTCTCTAAGTGTTTAATTTGTCAGCAAGTGAAAGCCGAGCACCAAGTACCTTCCGGTTTACTTCAGCTTGTGATGGTGTAACGTCCCAAATTTTGGGCCTAGAAGAAATAGGCTTTGGGTATCAGAGGATTTGGAATTTAGTTCTGTAAGTGAATGACACAAATAAATGCCTGCTTCAGTGGTTAAGTGTCCTGGAAAGTGCCTGAGAAGTCTTGGGTTCAAGCCTTAGCTCTTGAAAAATTTTGGTTTTTAAGGGATGAACCATGGCTCTGGTATGTAGGCTTTATAAATAATTCTGGATGATTTATTGATGCGATTTGACTCGGGAAACTGGAGTCGAATTCACGTAGTGCCCGATCGTCTTCGAGAAGAGTTGTTCGCGAGAATGGTGTAATTGTTGGAATTGGCTTAGTAGACTTGATAATAGCAAAATAGGGTTCAAGAGGGCTAATAGGATAACAGTTTCTTCTAGGGAAAAACAAGGAAAGGTAATGTGCGGATGGTTCGGTTCGGGATAACAAGAAAATAAGAAGGAGTATGGAGATGGAAAAATGAACTTAAATGTCAGGAGCGATTCAACACTAAGGAGTGTCAACCCGATTCCTATATTCTTTAAGGTGGAGGATGAAATAGCTGGATATGAGAACGCCACACCAATACGGTGATAAGTTCTAAAACAAGCTCAGTAAACACCACTAGCACAACTAGATAAGTCTTCGAAACTTGTACGAGATATGTGAGGAAGCAACCTCACAGAAACAAAGTTTCATTAATAAAATTGTAAAAAGTCCTTTTACAAAGAAATAAACAAACTATTTATAGCCTAATACGTGATAGCCGAATGGAAAATTTTGACTAGCTTAAGAAATAAGTAATTCGGTCATGAATGTGCTAGAATAATCTAGAAAAGATTCATTAATAAGCTAGATATAAATTCGGCTGAATGTAACTCCAATGAGCAGCTTCATGTATTTAGAAATTGACTTGGATGTTGATGAATGTATGGCAGCTCAATGGCTTGTCTAAATTCAGCCATGGAATGAATGGGGCAGCCAAGAAGTGTCTCTTGGCCGAATAAAAACCTAGGGAATTCGATTGGGCAGCAAACAATTCATGTAGCAAGTTATGGATGCATTCTCCCATTCGTTGTAACTTGCTATCCGTTCATCTAAATCATTCTTGAATTAATCTTGTAAATTAATTATGCAGCTACTCCTTGGTCGAATAGGTGTTTAGGGAAACCAAAAATCAGCACAAAAATGCATGTAACAAGTCATGCATGAATCCTTCTAAGCCTTGAACCTGGTCGTACATGAATCCTCCCAAACATTGAACCAAGTCGTGCATGCATCTAGATTTAAATGCTCTTCCACATTCGGCTGCACCTACAAAATTCATGAACACATTAATTCAACTGTATATTCGACTGGACATATTCAAAACAGCAACTAGACAACTTAAATAACAAAAACTAACTAATTTGGACACAAGTAATTAAAGACTAGCTAACATATTAAATTCGGTAAGCTCAAATGAGTAAAAACAATTTAATGAGCTGACTTGAGCTAGGATATTCAGTCATGAGTTGTAATAAACTAAATTAAAATAAAACAAACATTAAATTTATTTTAATGATTAAGATATGAGCTGAAAAAAGCTAAATTAAGCTCAAACTAGCTGAAACAAGCTCAAGTGAGCTGATTGGAGCTGAGTGGAGCTCAGAGAGCTAAAGATGAGTTGAGTTCGACTTGCACTAAGGTGAAATGAGTCTTTAAGGAGTTGGCCTAATTTTCTTCATCGACAAGGAGTTTTGATTCATCCCAAAATCGAACCAATAAAGCTAAAAAAGCTTTTTGAAGTCGCTTAGCTCGTGCTCAGGTCATTAGGCCTTTTGGAAGCTCGATAGGATCTTAGTTCGAAGTTGTTGAACCCTCAGGCATGCTTGCATCATTTATGACACAGAAAGAGCCTGTGGTGGAGTAGCAAGGCGACGTGTTGTGAAACTGTGAGGTCTGAGGTTCAAGTCTTGGGATGCAGAATGGAGTATTTATTTTGTTGTTTGAGCTGTGTAGGAGGTGGAGTTGGACTAAGACTCTGAGGTTGAATTGGTCATGAGAGTTTGAATAGAGTTTGAATGGGAGGTTGGAGTGATTTATGGAGTGTATCATGGAGAGATATTAGGAGAAAATCAAAGAGTGATTTATGGAGAGATTTAAGTAGGAAAATATGGGATTTTATTTGGGTTATTGTCATCTTGTGTTCAAAGAATTTGGTTCCTATTTTTTTCCCAAAAAAATTATAGACGATAGTTTTCCTCTCTTTCTCAAGTCTGCCATTTTATTCTTTGCCGATTTTTGCTAGATAGTTCGTTGCGATTTCTTTCGGTTCCCTTTTTGTTCTTTTATTTCCTATGGCAACATTTGCACCCTCCTCGTCCTTTACCAATTTTTCATTGTTTTCTTTTATTTTAGCCAACTGCCTTTTGAACTTTCTTTTCCTTTCTTTTTACAGCTTTGGATTTTCTTTATAAGTCATTCCTTCCTCAATACTTGGTTTTCGTTGCCACAACTTGCCACCTTTGTTTTGTGTTCTTGCATTACTGGTAAGTGTCGTAACTGTGAAGTATTCTTTTCGTTTATGGATTTTTGGTGAATCGATCAACTGTTCCATTTGTAAAGCTTAAGGGTTAGAACGACTCTGTTAGCGTTGGAGTAGTGCGACTCTACTATTACGCGGTTGGTAGGTAAAGTGGTTATATTTTGGTGGTGTTAAAGGAAAGTTTTTCTTTTTCCCTTGGATATGAAATGTGAATTGATGTTGATATTGGGTCTTTACAGAATTGTCTGCAGTGAATTGTGGAGTAGTGAACTATCTTGTTCAGATCTGTAGGTCCCGGAGTGCTCGATAGTGTTATTGTAACACCCCAATCCCGTATCCGTCGCCAGAATAGGTAAGGGGCATTACCGGACTTGAAACTCCTATCAGAACAGTAAATTTTTTTTTTTTTTTGAAATAAGGAGCATTCCTTTGGGTAAATACTAAAGACAGACAGGAATACAATTTAAACTTCTATAAGTACACATTCAAAAGATGCCATATTCGCATGCCTTATATACATTAACCAAAATATCCTCCCACTACTAGTCTATTCTATACATGCCATAAGATAATCCAAAACATAGCAGTACTAGACAGTGGATAGTGATAGTGTGACTAGTTCTTGGCGATCCCGAGGCTGTAGCTTGAAATGAGATCTATAAAGCAGAGGAAACAAAGTAAGCGGAGTAAGCATTACAATGCTTAGTAAGTTTTAAGCAGTGTCAACAGATAACAATCAAATTATAACATAGTTGTTCGTATTTTTATTTCACTCTTCCTTCGGGCATACCATCCTTTTTATCGAATATGCACATCTCATCATATACAATAGGCAGATAAACTTTCACATAAAAGTGAGCTCATGTGACATAGATATATTGTATAATTTCACATAACCTCTCACACTGATCCTATGTCACATAAACATAGGAATAGTCTCATAGATTACTCACGTATGCATCACATGACTACCTTATGATTTAGTTCAAATCAAGCTCACATATAAACTTGGAGTACATACCTGTTTAACCTTTCGCATTGAATATATTTATAAGCAATTCTTATTACGAAGTCTTATAGCTTTAACCTTTACTCGGATTATCGGTGAAACCTTTAGCTCAGATGAAATCTCCACACGAAGTTATCGGGTCTTACCCGAACAAAATCTCCACACGTAGTCATCGGGTCTTACCCGGATATAGTCACCACATATGGTCATCTGGTCTTTAATCCCAGGTTTACATCATAGAGTTTCATGCATATTTATTCACATGTTACAACATTCACATCGACTATCATATTTGTAATTAATTTACCTTATCAAATATCTAATAAAACACACCCTCCACCGTTTGTCATTTGGCCACAATATATATATATATATACACATCTCATACATATCTCACATTAGCCATTTGGCTTTACCACATATCCATCTCATACACGTTTCGCATTAGCCATTCGGCTTTACCTCATATCTATCTCATACACATTTCACATTAGCCATTCGGCCTTACCTCATATATGCATGTTCACATTCATCACATTGGCCATTCGGCCTTATCTCATATATGCATGTTCACATTCATCACATTGGCCATTCGGCCTTATCACACATACGCATGTTCACATTCATCACATTGGCCATTTGGCCTTATCACACATACGCGTGTTCACATTCATCACATTGGCCATTTGGCCTTATCACGCATATATATATCTGAGTTCACATTCATCACATTTGCCATTCGGCCTTATCTCATATATACACATTCACATTCATCACATAAAATCCTAAATCAAAATATAAATTTCCATGTATTCACATCACAATTATCCAAATATACTTCACATACCACATATACCTTCATGTATACACTTTGTCTTGGCTGAATCTACATCTATCATTTCCAATGAGTAATTCAATTTCAAGCCATACTATCATTTCATATTCGAATACTTATAAACTTACAAATTTCACAAATTTTAATATCAAAGATCCATCTAACACTCATATATCATTTTATAACATCACAATTTAGAATTCACGTATGAGTTTAATCAATAGCTTATGAGCAACTAAAACAAGTTTTATCCATGTTTACAACATGACCACAATTTGTCTACAAGCTATTTTCCTGAGCAATAGTCGTTAAATTATTTGTAACTAGGGCTACGAAATACAAAATTATATGCCGTTAATTTTTCCTGAATATAGACTCATATATCTTCCATCCATAAAATTTTCAAAATTTTAGCTTTGGCCAATCAATACCAGATTTTTCTTAAATTTTCCCCTGTTTCACTATTTGACTAATCTGACCACTCTTCACTACGAATCAAATTTCTCATTGTACAGAATTCAAAATATGTTCTATTTGATTTCGTTTGAAACTAGACTCATTAAGGAGTCTAAGCATATAAATTTTATCTTATAACCATTTTTTACAAATTATAATGATTTTCTAAAAACAGAACAGGGATTTGAGTCATTCCGACAACTGTCTCACACAACTTTAAATATCTCTTTATAGGAAATTTCTTTGCTCACACGGTCTCTTTTACAAGAAACTAGACTAATTAAGCTTTGATTACATATTTTATTCAGCCTATAATTCCACACCAACAATTCATGGTGATTTTCTAAATCCACGTTACTGCTGCTGTCCTAAGCAAATTATTACAATTTGCTCTTAAATTTCCAAGTCCAAACACTTATGAACTTACCGTTTGAGTTTAAAACATATCATTACCACATCATATCTTATTAAATCAACTCATTATGTCCTATTATGATTGAATTTACTCAACATTTAATCACTTAAAACTTACAAAGGAATCAAACTCAAATACTTAAGAACTTACTTTGTGTTGGGTAAAACGGTTCCAACTCGGCTACTCGATGTTCTTTGCTTTGCCCTTGCTTGATTCCTCTCCTTTACCCTCTTGAGCTTTCTACCTTATGCTTTTGGGCCATTGGGCTAATAACCATGTAATATCATTACTATCAATAAACCAATTACACATACACATATACATATTTGTATATTAGGTAACCAGCCTTACTAACTACCCATTTTAGTCGATTTTATACAATCAAAGGTAATATCACAAATGGGCATACTTATATAGCCGAATGTGCTAAAATTAGATCTAACATCACCTATACACTTGATTAAATGGCCGAATACCTATACTATCAATTATAGTATCATTTTTATTCTTTCAAACACATAGTTTCCTCCCATGAACACTTGGCCGAATTTTTTTCTTCTAATCTAGCATAGCTTCACATCTATTTGTAACATCATATAAATCCACATATAACTACATTTCTACCTAAATCTTCTTTCACCTTCCTATTATTTCCCTTCACAACATCAAAAGCACCATACTCTTAGCATTTACCTCTCCCTAACCGTATGCCATTTAATTACTTATTTAGGTAGAAAATTAACATATGGGACATGATAAGACATTGGCTACTAGCTAGATTTTCACAAAAATTTAACAAAACTAACATGAATCCTACCTTAATCTTCCCTTATGATGGTCGAATGTCTTAGAACATTTCTCCCCTCCTTCCCTAGCTCACGGCACTTCAAGAAAAGAAAGAAGATGAAGACTTTCTCTTGCTTTCTTATTTTATTCCCCTTTCTTTTCTTTTTTTTGATCTATTTTAATCATTTACTAATAAAAGCATCATTAAAAATTCAACTTAATGGAAGAACCATCCTTGCTTGGCCGGCCACTACTTGAGGTTTGGGTGATTTGACATGCAAACCCAAGTTTCCTCACTTTGTTATCATTTGATCCTTACATATTCCCCTATCATATTTTCTTAGGTTCTCAACGAAGTCAATCACATGAAATTCACCTTCATAAGTCTAAATTAAAACATCAAATTTTCACACATGCACTAATATACATAGAGGATACGCAACCAAATTTTAAATAAATTTTGGGACTCGGTTTTGTGGCCCCGAAACCACATTCCGACTAGGGTCGAATTAGGACTGTCACATTTCTCCTTACAAATTATCAAAACATACACAATGTAACCCATTGAGCTCATGACCGAATGCTTCATGCATCACAAACACAAAATCACATACATGGGTCATTTTAGGAGCTTTAAAACCAATTTAAATTTCTCAAAATCCAAAGAAAAACATATGAAATCATACCTTAATTCCCACCAATTAAAAATGGAGACAAGAGAACACATTGTTACATGCATGTGTTGGCCGGCCATTTGCATTCAAAAATGGTCTAATTGACATGCAAGTCCACATTTTTGAATCTCTATTAGATCACTTTATATATTTACCTAACCTATTTTACCAATGTTTCACATAAGTCCCGTTTCAAAATTTCACATACAAATGGCGAAATAAATGCTTGAATTTTTTTTTTTACACATGCATTTACTCACCTCATGAACATAGAATATAACTTTCAATTATTTATAAAACTCGGTTTCGTGGTCCCGAAACCACATTTCGACTAGGGTCAGATTAGGGGTGTCACAATTCCCCCCCTTTAGGGATTTTAGTCTCCGAAAATTTCTACCGATGCATAGTTTAGGATAACGTCCTCTTATTGAATTATATCCATATAAATATTAGCTCATCGATAGCAATTGTAATTCATTACTGATTTCGCATCGATCTATAAAATCATTTTCTTATCTTAAAACAAATACATAAACATTTCTATAAGTATGCACATATATCTCATTTTCTTGATTTCATAAGCAATAATCACTTAATTTAATTTACAAATGCATTTCAAACACATATTAAGCATATATTAACATGTATAATTCACATCATCAACCCACATATTTGTAACCCACATTTTCATTCATGTATAAGTTGTAACCTAACCGAAAGTACACATATACTCAAACATCCCAATAAATATCCTTTATAACTCCATCATATCTCAGTATTCAACTTAACCTATTTCCAACAGAAAATCAACTTCCACATACCTGAACATTGAATTTATTTAGCACATTCAATCACCGTTAACGATACCCGTATACAATCGATTTGGCAATAAGCCTCATATAGTATACCGGCATGAGATTTATTTTAGCACATAACCCATATATCCAAAATTATCAGCATTCATTAAAAATTCTTACAGACTTTCAAATGTCGAACTGAATCGAAATAATTTCTTGAACATGATTAACAAAAAATAGGGGTCATTTTGCAATAGCACATATGACTTCATATACCAAGAATTCCATAAACTAAATCTGTAACACATTTATAACATGAATTTATTTCTTAACAACATATCCACCATCTTAAATCAATGCCTTCGTTCCATACGAGGTCTTACATGAATCTTGTTTTACTCACTTAATGTCTACTGACCGATCTCGCACACATAGTGCTCGGTTGAAGAACTCGCACTCTCAGTGCCTCTAATCATTTGCACACATAGTGCCCCTATTCATTTGTTGTTACACATTGAAATGACTTAACCAAGTCTATAAACATCATGTATGTATACTTTTAAACATATCCTTTCATTTAAATTTGAATTCGTATAGTAATGGACACTTAAACTTTGCTCAAGTTACCGGCACGAAGCCTACTAGGCACGAAGGCCGAATACACATCACCAACATGATTGCTCTTGGGACCTAGCCGGATATAACACCAGACGAATGCTCTTGGGACTTAGCCGGATATAACACCAAAGACGAATGCTCTTGGGACTTAGCGGCTATATATCACTAGCACGAATGCTCTTGGGACTTAGCAGGATATAACACCAAGACGAATGCTCTTGAGACTTAGCCCGGCTATATATCACTAGCACGAATGCTCTTCGGGACTTAGCCCAGATATAACACCAGCACGAATGCTCTTTGGGGCTTAGCCCGACTATATATCACTAGCACGAATGCTCTTCGGGACTTAGCCCGGATATATATAACTCTCAATTCTCATGTACATATACATATATAACAATACACATTTGTATATCATTTACATTACTTGAATACAAACACAACATGCTTATCGACCATTCAACTTTCAGTTCCATAGCCACATACAATGATCACATTTATAGTCGTAACATTCTTTCAAAATTGCCTCACTTATACCCTTATAATTCAATCCAAATCAAAATTCAAATATGAGTACATGAACGTACCTGATCAACTTAATAATTTAAGCATATCCAAGTGAAGTTATATCGCAAATTCTTATAGTCAGAAGCTTGCTACGGCTCGATTGGGATCAAGATTCATTACAATACCACAAACACATTTTAATAGTCAAAAATCATCACACTATCATTTAATCACTTTATGGCATGTATAAATAGACTCACGCGTGCTACGTTAGTCCTAGAATCGACTAAACCGTAGCTCTGATACCACTAAAATTGTAACACCCCAATCCCGTATCCGTCACCGGAATAGGTAAAGGGGCATTACCGGACTTGAAACTCCTATCAGAACAGTAAATTTTTTTTTTTTGAAATAAGGAGCATTCCTTTGGGTAAATACTAAAGACAGTCAGGGATACAATTTAAATTTCTATAAGTACACATTCAAAAGATGCCATATTCGTATGGCTTATATACATTAACCAAAATATCCTCCCACTACTAGTCTATTCTATACATGCCATAAGATAATCCAAAACATAGCAGTACCAGACAGTAGATAGTGATAGTGTGACTAGTTGCTGACGATCCCCGAGCCTGTAGCTTCGAAATGAGATCTATAAAACAGAGGAAACAAAGTAAATGGAGTAAGCATTACAATGCTTAGTAAGTTTTAAGCAGTGTCAATAGATAACAATCAAATTATAACATAGTTGTTCGTATTTTTATTTCACTCTTCCTTCGGGCATACCATCCCTTTTACCGAATATGCACATCTCATCATATACAATAGGCAGATAAACTTTCACATAAAAGTGAGCTCATGTGACATAGATATATTGTATAATTTCACATAACCTCTCACACTGATCCGATGTCACATAAACATAGGAATAGTCTCATAGATTGCTCACGTATGCATCACATGACTACCTTATGATTTAGTTCAAATCAAGCTCACATATAAACTTGGAGTACATACCTGTTTAACCTTTCGTATTGAATATATTTATAAGCAATTCTTATTACGAAGTCTTATAGCTTTAACCTTTACTCGGATTATCGGCGAAACCTTTAGCTCAGATGAAATCTCCACACGAAGTTATCGGGTCTTACCCGAACAAAATCTCCACACGTAGTCATCGGGTCTTACCCGGACAAAATCTCCACACGTAGTCATCGGGTCTTACCCGGACATAGTCACCACATATGGTCATCTGGTCTTTAATCCCAGGTTTACATCATAGAGTTTTCATGCATATTTATTCACATGTTACAACATTCACATTGACTATCACATTTGTAATTAATTTACCTTATCAAATATCTAATAAAACACACCCTCCACCGTTTGTCATTTGGCCACAATATATATATATATACACATCTCATACATATCTCACATTAGCCATTTGGCTTTACCACATATCCATCTCATACACGTTTCGCATTAGCCATTCGGCTTTACCTCATATCTATCTCATACACATTTTGCATTAGCCATTCGTCCTTACCTCATATATGCATGTTCACATTCATCACATTGGCCATTCGGCCTTATCTCATAGATGCATGTTCACATTCATCACATTGGCCATTTGGCCTTATCACACATACGCATGTTCACATTCATCACATTGGCCATTTGGCCTTATCACACATACGCGTGTTCACATTCATCACATTGGCCATTTGGCCTTATCACATATATATCTGAGTTCACATTCATCACATTTGCCATTCTACCTTATCTCATATATACACATTCACATTCATCACATAAAATCCTAAATCAAAATATAAATTTCCATGTATTCACATCACAATTATCCAAATATACTTCACATACCACATATACCTTCATGTATACACTTTGTCTTGGCTGAATCTACATCTATCATTTCCAATGAGTAATTCAATTTCAAGCCATACTATCATTTCATATTCGAATACTTATAAACTTACAAATTTCACAAATTTTAATATCAAAGATCCATCTAACACTCATATATCATTTTATAACATCACAATTTAGAATTCACGTATGAGCTTAATCAATAGCTTATGAGCAACTAAAACAAGTTTTATCCATGTTTACAACATGACCACAATTTGTCTACAAGCTGTTTTCCTGAGCAATAGTCGTTAAATTATTTGTAACTAGGTCTACGAAATTCAAAATTATATGCCGTTAATTTTCCCTGAATATAGACTCATATATCTTCCATCCATAAAATTTTCAGAATTTTAGCTTTGGCCAATCAATACCAGATTTTTCTTAAATTTTCCCCTGTTTCACTATTTGACTAATCTGACCACTCTTCACTATGAATCAAATTTCTCATTGTAAAGAATTCAAAATATGTTCTATTTGATTTCATTTGAAACTAGACTCATTAAGGAGTCTAAGAATATAAATTTTATCTTATAACCATTTTTGTACAAATTATAATGATTTTCTAAAAACAGAACAGGGGATTTCGGAGTCATTCCGACACTGTCTCACACAACTTTAAATATCTCTTTATAGGAAATTTCTTTGCTCACACGGTCTCTTTTACAAGAAACTAGACTAATTAAGCTTTGATTACATATTTTATTCAGCCTATAATCCCACACCAACAATTTATGGTGATTTTCTAAAACCACGTTACTGCTGCTGTCCTAAGCATATTATTACAATTTGCTCTTAAATTTCCAAGTCCAAACACTTATGAACTTACCATTTGAGTTTAAAACATATAATGACCACATCATATCTTATTAAATCAACTCATTATGTCCTATTATGATTGAATTTACTCAACATTTAATCACTTAAAACTTACAACGGAATCAAACTCAAATACTTAAGAACTTACTTTGTGTTGGGTAAAACGGTTCCAACTCGGCTACTCGATGTTCTTTGCTTTGCCCTTGCTTGATTCCCCTCCTTTACCCTCTTGAGCTTTCTACCTTATGCTTTTGGGCCATTGGGCTAATAACCATGTAATATCATTACTATCAATAATCCAATTACACATACACATATACATATTTGTATATTAGGTAACCACCCTTACTAACTACCCATTTTAGTCGATTTTATACAATCAAAGGTAATATCACAAATGGGCATACTTATATAGCCGAATGTGCTAAAATTAGATCTAACATCACCTATACACTTGATTAAATGGTCGAATACCTATACTATCAATTATAGTATCATTTTTATTCTTTCAAACACATAGTTTCCTCCCATGAACACTTGGCCGAATTTTTTTTCTTCTAATCTAGCATAGCTTCACATCTATTTGTAACATCATATAAATCCACATATAACTACATTTCTACCTAAATCTTCTTTCACCTTCCTATTATTTCCCTTCACAACATCAAAAGCACCATACTCTTAGCATTTACCTCTCCCTAACCGTATGCCATTTAATTACTTATTTAGGTAGAAAATTAACATATGGGACATGATAAGACATTGGCTACTAGCTAGATTTTCACAAAAATTTAACAAAACTAACATGAATCCTACCGTAATCTTCCCTTATGATGGCCGAATGTCTTACAACATTTCTCCCCTCCTTCCCTAGCTCACGGCACTTCAAGAAAAGAAAGAAGATGAAGACTTTCTCTTGCTTTCTTATTTTATTCCCCTTTCTTTTTTTTTTTTGATCTATTTTAATCATTTACTAATAAAAGCATCATTAAAAATTCAACTTAATGGAAGAACCATCCTTGCTTGGCCAGCCACTACTTGAGGTTTGGGTGATTTGACATGCAAACCCAAGTTTCCTCACTTTGTTATCATTTGATCCTTACATATTCCCTATCATATTTTTTAGGTTCTCAACTAAGTCAATCACATGAAATTCACCTTCATAAGTCTAAATTAAAACATCAAATTTTCACACATGCACTAATATACATAGAGGATACGCAACCAAATTTTAAATAAATTTTGGGACTCGGTTTTGTGGCCCGAAACCACATTCGACTAGGGTCGAATTAGGACTGTCACATTTCTCCTTACAAATTATCAAAACATACACAATGTAACCCATTGAGCTCATGACCGAATGCTTCATGCATCACAAACACAAAATCACATACATGGGTCATTTTAGGAGCTTTAAAACCAATTTAAATTTCTCAAAATCCAAAGAAAAACATATGAAATCATACCTTAATTCCCACCAATTAAAAATGGAGACAAGAGAACACATTGTTACATGCATGTGTTGGCCGGCCATTTGCATTCAAAAATGGTCTAATTGACATGCAAGTCCACATTTTTGAATACATGATCTATTAGATCACTTTATATTTACCTAACCTATTTTACCAATGTTTCACATAAGTCCCGTTTCAAAATTTCACATACAAATGGCAAAATAAATGCTTGAAATTTTTTTTTTACACATGCATTTACTCACCTCATAAACATAGAATATAACTTTCAATTATTTCTAAAACTCGGTTTCGTGGTCCCGAAACCACATTTCGACTAGGGTCAGATTAGGGGTGTCACAGTTATGCAGCAAATCACATCAGGTGTGTAGTAGTACCGTATTTGATAATCGGTCAAAAGCCGAAAGAGTGTTTGAATCCACACACATTGATTTGACCATAGGTCGGTAAATGCCGAAATGATGAATTATCAAAAAGCCTAAAATTCGAAAAGAGGGGCTTAGAGCGTGCGATCGCACACATGGTAAATAGAGCCCACGAAATGTGAGTGTACAGCAGAAAAGGCCGCCATGAACGAATTCATGGGCTTAGGCCATAATGGGCCGAATGGGCCTGCCTGTGAAAATTGAACTGTTAGGTGGAAAATAGTGGGGCTTGTCATGTCGCGCACATGGCATAGGCCATTCTGGGCCTCAATGGGCTGAAGTGGGTCGTGTGGGCCCATTGGGCTCGTAGGCCCCTCACGGATAAAATCTTTGATAAGTGACAAACTTTGGACTGGCTTATGTAGTATGCATAGCCATGGCTAATCCTGGGCTAATTGGGCCGTACGAGCGTGTGGGCCTATTTGGGCCGAATAATGGGCCTTGGGCCCATTTTTACCAATAGGACCGTTAGGGTTATAAAAGTCGCTTGGGCCGACTGTAAACCTTTGGATGGGCTGATAAGCATGTTTAGGCCAAACTATTTAAAATTACCGAAATACCCTTGTAGTGTAAAATTACCAAAATACCCATTAAGGTAAAATGACTGTTTTGCCCTTGTGGGTAAAAGACTGACTTAGACTATGAATTTGACTAATTTGATTGTGATTGTATGACTGTGTTTTAACTAACTTGACTATGGTTGTAAAACTGATATGCTTTTAATATATGTTTAAATGATTGTTACTGAGCGTGGCTATTATGCATACACCTATAATGATTGAGCATGACATACACGACATATTGTATGAGGTTGGGACATTGATATGGGGGAAGTTCTGATAGGATCGAACGAGTTGCATGAGATGACGATGGATCCAGTATTGATATGTTAAGGTCACACGAGTCGCACGAGACGACTGTGGACCAATGAACAGCTTAGTGCTGCTTAATCTGATTATGGCTCTGTGCTACGTTGATTATGGCTTTGTGCAAATCGTATTTACCAGTGGCTATGTGCCGAATTTATTACAGTTACCGATGGCTTTCTGCCAATTATAATACCGCTACTGAAGGCTTAAAGTCGTGTATGTACTAGCATCTTTGTTGGGATTTCGGTTAGTGCTGCAATCGGTTCTAACATTGTAAGTGTAGGGATGGCGTGATTTATTCCCCACAGGTTGTGCAGGGTTGGATGGAGGCAAGTGCAGGGCTGGATGGGATAGAATGCATCCATGCATTTACACATTTTATTTTGTTACTGAGATGGGCTAGGCCAATTGATTTTATTATGGGCTGTAAGAGGATTACACGCTGAGTTTTTGTAAACTCATCTCATTTTTAACTGTACAGGTAGTCCCCAGCATTAGACAGATCAGTGCTGTGAGGGACTCGGAGATGGCCACACAACTACCCCTACTGCTACATTAAATTGCTTATTCGTATTTTTATTTTTGATTTTTGGTTTGTAATAGGACCATTTGTGGGATTTACTTTTAATTGGGCTTTTGATTACTCACTTTAAACTGCTAGTCTAGGAAAAGACGAGTTTTCAGACCAATTACTGTTTCCAAAAACATATGTTTTAAACTTCTTTAATTTAAATTAGCTTCCGCAATTGTAAAAGATTTTCAACGAAATTAATAATGTTTTTTAAAAGTGATTAACTTTCTAATGAACCACGTTTTAAAATTAAACGAACCCAAACTGAGACTTTACACAAGTTTTAAATAGTAAGAAGGGTTTTTCAATGAAATCACGGTTTCAAAAAACACTTCAATGTGACACCGCCAAATTCAGCCATAATGTTTAGGCCAGGTTTGGGGTGTTACAGATGGTCCCCGAGTGGAAATGGGATCAAATTACCATGGATTTTGTGAAGGGATTGTCGTTGTCACCAAGAAAGAAAGATGTTGTATGGGTCATAGTTGATTGATTAACGAAATCAACTCACTTTATTCTAGTACATATCGACTACTCACTTGATAAGCTAGTCGAGTTGTATATTTCTGAGATTGTGAGACTTCATGGAGTACCATTGTCAATTATTTTGGATAGGGATTCGAGATTCACCTTGCGGTTTTGGAAAAAGTTACAAGAAGCTTTGGGGACAAAGTTGAATTTTAGCATGGGTTTCCATCCACAAACCGACGGCCAGTCAGGAAGAGTAATTCAGATTCTTGAAGACATGTTACGGTGTTATGTTCTTGAATTCCAAGGCAGTTGGGAAAAGTATTTACCGCTAGTAGAGTTTGCCTACAACAATAGCTACCAGTTGAGTTTGAAAATGGGGCCTTATGAGGCTTTATACGGGCGTAAGTTCTGAACGCCTTTGTTTTGGACTGAACTCAGAGAATATTAAATTCACGAGGTTGACTTAGTCAAAAAGACAAAAGAGGAAGTAAAGGTAATTCGTGATTGATTGAAGGCAGCTTCGGATTGACCGAAATCCTATACGAATTTGAAACGAAAAGAAATTGAGTTTCAAATGGGTGATAAGGTTTTTTTGAAAGTGTCCCCGTGGAGGAAAGTCCTCAGATTCGGTAAGAGAGGAAAATTAAGCCTACATTTTATTGGACCTTATGAGGTGATTGGGAGAATTGGACCGGTAGCTTATCGACTAGCCTTGCCATCCGAGTTAGAGAAGATCCACAATGTTTTCCATGTGTCGATGTTGCTCTATTACCATTCTAACCCTTCGCACGTTCTTTCACCAACAGAGGTTGAGATTAGATCAGACATGACTTATGGTGAAGAGCCAATTAAGATCTTGGCTCTAGAGGTCAAGCTATTGAGAAATAAAAGTATAGCACTCCTGAAAGTACTATGGCATAGACATAGAGTTAAAGAGACCACATGGGAGCCCGAGGAGACTATGAGAGACCAATACCCAAACCTTTTCACTGCTAATATTTTCTAGGACGAAAATTTCTAAGGGGGAGAATTGTAACAACCCTATTTTGGGCCTAGTCAAAACAGTGGTTTTGAAACCACTAATCTGATGTCAGGGAAATTATTTTTAATATCATTTTATGTGTTATATCATGATTATATGAGTGCATGAAAATTTTGGTGAACTAATTTTAGCAATTGCTTGCTTAATTAAGAAAAAGGACTAAATCGCATAAAGTGCGAAAGTTCTATTCTACTAGCTAAAGGTGTCAAATAGCTATGGAACATTAAAGTAGAGTTCCTTATTGAGTAAATAGACCAATAAAATATTAGTGGCTGGACATGGAGCCTAAATTTAAGGGATGGTCAAATGTTAGGTTACTAAATTAATAAAAAATAATAAACCTAAAGACTAGATATCATCTTTTTCATTTCTTCTCTTCACCACTAAAAATATCATCCATTTTAGGAGTTTTGGAGATTCAAATTTTCAGCCACTCTTTACTCTTGCAAGTAAGTGATTTTGATGGTCTTTCTTGATGATTTTTGTATTTTTGGGACCCTTGTAGCATAAGCTAACTAATAGGAGGACTATTTTGCAAAATGGCTAAGAGTCTATGGTTTCGCCATGAGAGTACTCATGTTGGTTACTGAAACTTTATAGAAGAAAATGAGTTATGGTTGTTAAATAAATAACTTTTGTGAAGTAGTTTTCATGAAAACCTTAACTAATGACTATTTTGCATAAGTTATAAGTTATGTGGTAAATGTGTGAAATGATTGTAATTGTGGGCTACTTCTAGTTTACAAAGAATTCAGCTAGGCTTGGTTAGTGAGAAAATTTGATGGAAATCAATTTACGAGCCTATGGGGTAAAATCGTAATTTTGTGAAAGTATTGGGGCAAATTGGTTATTTTGCCAAAAATGTGGTTTATAGAATGTCTTGATTAATGCGATGATTAAACTAGTAAATTTTATCATTATAGATCAAGAAATACAAAATTCGGACCTAGACCAGGGGAAACCTAAGCTAGTGGATTAAAAAAAGACTGGTCGCCCACCTTTTGTAAATCGAGGTAAGTTGTACGTAAGTAAGGCAACTTTATCGTTATTATATGTTGAATGATTGATTTTGCATAATAATGTTGAATATGCTTATGAATAATGCATGACGAAATTTAATGTGGTAAAGTCTCGGTTGAACCTAGGAATAGATTGGATATCCATGCCATTGCATTTGAGTGATATGTGTGCTAGTGTAAGACTATGTCTGGGACATGGTATCGGCCACATAATGAGAACCAGTGTAAGACCACGTTTGGATCATGGCATCGGTAATGTTATAAGACACAGAGTAAGACCATGTCTGGGACATGGCATCGGCCTCGACATGTGAGCCAGTGTAAGACCATGTTTGGAACATGGCATCGGCATTGTTATATGTGTCAGTGTAAGACCATGTCTGGGACATGGCATCAACACTAATGTATGAGAGCTAGTGTAAGACCATGTCCGGGACATGGCATCAGCATTTTACCCTTTGTATGAGGCTTATTGAGTATCCTTTAGGATTCCAAATGGGTTCACGGGTTCTTTTACAGCTTATGATAAAGATATGGAATGATATAATCATGTTGTGAGTAGTACAGATTCTTATTCGAAACTCATGAGATATGAGTCTAGTTATGTTTCCTTAATGGTAAGAAAAACATGAGTAAGTTCTATCTATGAAAATGATTTTGGGACAATTTTCTAATCTTTCGCTAAGACTTGTGATATATAAGTATGTATTGATATCTACCTTTGTTCACTCAAGAATGTTGTGTTGATTTATAATATGCTATGTGTTTAAATATGCATGGTTGATGTTGTAACCTATTTACATGCAACTTACTAAGCTTTATGCTTACTCCCTCTCTTTTCCATTTTCATATAGTTCCGCCAAGTTAGCATCGAGAATCATGGGACGTTGGAGGCATCGATCACACTATTACCTGAAGCTTTTGGTATAGCTAGTTTAAATGTTTTGAGTGTGGCATGTATAAGGACTTTATCTTTTTTTTAGTGTCATGTTAGTTTAGCCACAAGTGTTTGCTCATATGGAGGTGATATTCATTTTGTATAGGCCATTAATGTTGGCTAATATTGATTATAATTAAATGCATTTGATGAAAATTCTCATGGTTGTGGCTGTCTGTTTTGTATGTTTATGCTTGGGTTGGTTATGTTTGATGTTGTGTAGGTTGGTGCAAGTAAGGGTGGCAAAAAGGCTTGGTAGATAGCCTTGGTTTTGTCCACACGGTCAGACACACGGGCATGTGTCTAGGCCGTGTGTGACACACCGTCTGCCCCATAGGCGTGTAGTCAGACCATGTGTCCCCTGCACCTAAATTTGGCAAAACAGAATGCCCAGTAGCAACCACACAGGCATAGACACGACCGTGTGTCTCAATAGTGTAGAGGATACAGTGTAGTACACGGGCGTGTACATGGTCGTGTACCTCTATAGGGTTGCTAACCTCAAAAATAGAATCTCACGGTTTTTGCACATGGGTTGAGACACAGGTGTGTCATGGCCGTGTGGAGGACATGGGTCATGGACACAGGCTTGTGCCAAGCCGTGTGAAAACCCCTGTAGATTCGAATCGAGAAATAAATTCGTAGGAGCTAGGGACATCGGCGTATCCCGATATGTCGTGTAAGCCCCACGGGCCTTTAGCATGGCCATGTTAAGAAGACACACGGGCATGTCGCCCTTCCACACGGGCATGTGCCCTTGTCTGCTTGAAATTTTACAAAGTTTTCTAGAGTGCACAGGTTAGTCCCGAATTAATCCCAAGTGTGTTTGGGGAATCGTAGGCCCATAGTAGGGGCATTAAGGTATTGTCAAAAGTTTTAAATTCAAGCGGAATTTCATAGCTAGGAAATTTATGTTTGCATGTGTTGATATAGGTAGCGCCTCGTACTCTATTCCGGCGTCGGATATGAGTAAGGGGTGTTACATCCACGATTCATCCATGCCAAATGAATTTAACCACAACATGAATGGCCATAGCACATGTATGCATGTATGAAAAGGATTACATCCCTATAATTAATGTGGGCCATATCTCATGGCCATATACAAAATGAATCATAAAATTATTATAAGCCAACACATTTGGCTACACAAATATGACATATAACAAAAAGACCGAGTCCCTATACATGCCATACTCAAAATACTAAAATTCACTATACCCAAAAGATTAGTTTGATAGTGTGAATCGAGCTCAAACGTCCTTCGATCCCCGAGCTAACTTGGCAACACTATAAGAAAATGGAAAAGGAAAGGGAGTAAGCATAAAGCTTAGTAAGTTTGCATGTAGATAATTAGCAACATTAACCAAGCAATATTACACACATAACAGAATAATATTTATCACAATGTCATCAAGTATCATAGGTACATTTTTTTTTAGTCATGCCATTTACTCAATGTACAATAAAACTCATGATCATAATTCATTCGTTCACTACATCTGAGGTCTCATCAATTCGTAATCTCAATGTTTATGAGCTTTGTGTACGTATTTTTTTTCTTTTAACATGATCATACCTTGTCATCTCTTTGACATAATCGTTGGATTACTTGTTGAACCACTTGGAATAATAAAGGATACTCGAGAACTCTCATAGACATGGTAGGATGCCAATGCCATATCCCAGATATAGTCTTACGTGGGATCACATATCAATGCCAATGCCATGTCCCAGACATGGTCTTACATGGGATCACATATCGATGCCGATAGCCTAGCTATGGTCTTACACAAAATTACATATCGATGCCAAAGCCATGTCCCTGACATGGTCTTACATGGGATCATACCTAACCCTAATGTTGTGACATTTGTATCCTAACTATTCCTAAGGTTCAAGCGGTATCGAACTCATCGAATCATCATCAAGCCATCATTAATTAAATCCATAAAAATAATTATACAAACAATCCATGCAATATTAAAGCATTAAATACATAATAATGTAACGTTGCATTATTTACACACAAACTTACCTCGGTACCCAAAATATGGCTACTATTCAATTTAGTCCACATCCTTGTTCTTTCCTCAGATTAGGTACGGACTCCGTTTTTCTTGATCTATAATAGCAAATTTCACTTATTTAATTATCACATTGTTCAAAATAGTCAATAAATCATACTTTGGCAAGATTACAATTTTTCCCTAAACTTTTACATAATTACAACTTAGCCCCTAGGCTCATAAAATGAAATGTGTTCATTTTCTTTGATACCCAAGCCTAGCTGAACTTATATCATACTCATATCAGTCCACATTTTCTTTCAAATTAGATTTTTAACCACCTATTTTATAACTTTTACAAGAAGTTCCTTTTTAGGTGTTTTCATGAAAAACCACTTAGTAAAAGATGTTTATCTTGCATCAAAATTTCATATTCCTTCATTAAACACCAAAATACATGCATGTTACACATGGTTAAGTTTTTGAACTTGAACCCTAGCTCAAAAAAATGGTAGAAATAGCTAGCCATGCTTCACGGATCTTAAAAACATAAAGAACATTAAAAACAGGGCTAGGGAGTACTTACAATCGAGCTTGAAAGTTGAAGAAAAACCCTAGCTATGGCTCTTCAAATTTTTGGCACACGCATGAAGAAGATGAACACAATTTTGACTTATTTTTCCCTTTTTATTCTTTTATTAACCAAATGACAAAAATGCCCTTAAAGCCTTTCTTTCAAAATTTTCCTATTCATGCCCATTTTTGTCCATAAAAATAGAAATTGGGAAAATTACTATTTAAAGACCTCTAATTAATAATCCATGGAAATTTCTTGCTTAAAGCTTCTAGAACTGACATTTTGCAACTTTTTCAATTTAGTCCTAAATGTCATATTGGACACTTTATCAACAGAATTTCTTCATGAAACTTTCGCACAAGCATGCAATCATATCATATACCTCAAAAGAATCATAAAATAACTATTTCTACTTTGAATTTATGGTCTAAAAACCACTGTTCTGACTAGGCCCTAATTCGGGATGTTACAAAACAAATACAAATTGAATCGACTCCTGATTCAAAACTTTCAGATCGGGACCGATGGTTGTTTGTTATTTAGAGGCAGAGTATGTGTACCGAAAAGTTCAAAACTAGTACAGAATATTTTGAATGAAGCTCATAATGGTAACATGTCTATTCATCCCGGTAGTAATAAGATGTATAGCGATCTGAAAAAGAAGTACTGGTGGTTGGGAACGAAATAGGATATTTCTAAATTTGTATCCAAATGTTTGATATGTCAGGAGGTGAAGGCTGAACACCAAGTACCTTTGAGATTATTGCAGCCAATTATAATATCGGAATGGAAATGGGAAAGAGTTAATATGGACTTTGTAACGGGATTACCTTTATCATCGAAAAAGAAAGATGTCGTCTAGGTAATTGTCAATCGTTTAACGAAGTCTACACACTTTATCCCATTAGTATGGATTTTTTATTGGATAGATTGGCTGTATTATATGTCTCTAAGATTGTAAGGCTACACGGAGTGCCAATCTTCATTATTTCAGATAGAGATCCCTGGTTTACATCTCGATTTTAGGGTAAGTTACAAGAAGCTCTAGGCACTCGTTTACACTTTAATACTGTACTCCATCTTCAAATAGATGGACAATCTGAATATGTAATACAGATTCTAGAAGACATGCTTCGGTGTTGTGTTCTTGAATTTGGAGGTAACTAGGAAAAATACTTGCCTTTGATTGAATTTGCTTACAATAATAGTTATCAATCCAGTATTAAAATGGCACCATATGAAGCTCTATATGGTCACAAATGTAAAACTCCATTGTATTGGACAGAGTTTAGTAGGAAAAAGATACATGGGGTTGACTTAATCTGGGAGACCGAAAAAAAGGTGAAGATAATTAGAGACAGTTTGAAAGCGGCCTCAAACCGTCAAAAGTCTTATGCTGATTTAAAGCGAAAAGATATAGAATTTCAGGTTAGTGATAAAGTATTCTTGAAAGTTTCACCTTGGAAGAAGGTTCTCCGATTCAGTCGTAAAGGAAAACTGGGTCCACAGTTCATCGGGCCATATGAGATCATTGAAAGAATCGGGCCTGTTGCATATCGGTTAGCATTACCAGTGAAGCTTGATAAAATTCATAATGTGTTTCATGTGTCCATGCTACGACGATATCGATAGGATCCTTCACACGTTGTTACTCCAAAAGAAGTTGAGATTCAACCTGATATGACTTACAATGAGGAACCGATTAAAATACTGGCATATGAAACGAAAGAAATAAAAAGGTGGCATTGGTAAAATATCTTTGGAAATGAAATGGATTAGAGGAAGCTACCTAGGAGCCTGAGGATACCATGAAGAAGCAATACCCTAACCTCTTTTCCGGTAAGAATTTTCGAGGATGAAAATTTTTACGGGGGAGAGTTGTAACAGCCCATTTCTAATGAGATCGAAACAATGGTTTCGGGACCATAAATTCAAGCCAAAAAAATAAAAAATTTTATTTTATTTTTATTTTATGGTTGGCATCATGATAGGAAGGTCACATGAAAATTTTGATACGAAAATTTTATCGATTGAGTGCTAAATTAGGGAAAGGACTAAATTGAATAAAATGTAAAAGTTGGGTTCTAGTAGTTATAGATATCAAATAGCTATGGAATTCAAAACTAGAGATCCTTATATAGTAATTAGACCATTAAAGAAAAGTATGTAGATATTTTAATGACTCATCCATGAAAAAATTAGAAAAGGGTATGGGCTAAATTGGAAATAAATAGAATTAATAGATGATAATTAATTAAAAAGGAAAAAATCATCTATTTTCATATCATCTTCCCCAATTTTTCTATGGAAACCCTAAGAGAGAGGAAGAAAACTTTTCAAGCTTAAAAAGGTATGAAATCAAGTCCCGTTTTTAGTAATTTCTATATTTTGGAATCGGGATAGTCTAATCTTTCTATTTAAGGGATTTATTTGAAAGGTTATCAAGGTATGAAATTTGGTTCATGTATGAATATGTTGAAAATTAGAAATTTATGGTAGAAAATGAAAAGTTATTCATAAATAAACAACTTTTACAAAGCAATTTTTGATGAATACTTGATTTAGGAACTAAAATGAAAAAGTGGTAAAACCCATGGAAAATTCTGAAATTTTTGAAATGTATGTGTTGTAAATATAGTATATAAAATTTGGATAGGCTTGGAAAGAGGGTTAAATTTCATGAATTTCATTTCCCGAGCCTAGAGACGAAATCAGAATTTTTGAAAAAGATAGGGGCAAAATGATAATTTTGCTTAGGATGTACTAGGATGCAAATGTATATGAAATGTGATAGATTAATAGTTAAATTTACCCATATAGATTCGGAAAGACCAACTACAGAACTAGATTGAGGAAAGCAAAAGGTTTCAAATTAGTTGAAATTCAAATACGAACCAATTTCAAGGTAAGTTCGTGTAACTTAAATATGTATGTTAATATGCTTGAATTGAATTGTATGATTGTTTTGATATGTATGAGATGAGATACATAATGAAGTAGTCATAAGTTGTGAAATATAGACAAATTGTCATGTTCCTATTGAATGTTGAATTTCGATGGATTAAGGTGATTTCTTGAATAAGAATAATACTGCACATGTTGCAGATAGAATTTAGCCTGGACGGGTAATTATAATGTAAGCCCTCTTGAGCTTAGGTTATAAATTGGATTTAGCTCAGACGGGTAATCAAAATTAAGCTCTCTAGAGCATATGCTACGGATAGGATTTAGCCTGGACTAGTAATCCTACTGTAAAATGTGCGACTTAAGAGTGTGCCTTTTTATTATGTACCCTAATGGGTACTTTTGCATATGAGTATATTACCGAACATCCACCAAAATTTCAATATTTTGACAGAAATGACTCTTGAAGTGTGGAAAGATGAAATTAATGGATGTTGATAATGTGATGAGCTCATCTATGTTTACTTGATATTTATATGAGGATACGTGATTAACTTGTTTGATTAAGTGTTGTGTTTAGGTAAGCTCATCCAAATTTTATGGAAAGTATGGCTATGTATGCTTGTATTATTAAATATGATTGGTAAGTTTATTTTCTATTATACGAACTTACTAAGCATAAAATGCTTACTCCATTTACTTCTTACTGTTTTATAGTGCTCAAAAGCTTGCGAAGGTTGGAAGTCAGGCGGAGCAATCACCACACTATCCACTGTCTTATTTTGGTATAATTAGAAATCTCATTTGGTATAATTTCATGTATAAGCTTATTTGGCCAATGATGGCTTGTAATTTTTGTTTCTTATTCTTTCCATTGGAGTGGCTAACAATAGTCTAAGTTTGGCTATTTTTAAAGTGATGTTTTGGTAATCACATAAGTGCTTATTACGTGTTAGTTGTTGGAATTATGTTAGCATATAAGTTTACAATAAGAGTAAGTTTATATCCATTGATGCATGAGTTAATACCACATGATTGATGGCAAATTTTATGGGAATATGATGTTGGATTGGTGAATATATGCTTGAGAGTTTTGGTGCAGGAAAATGATGATTTATGGGTGACAAATGAGGCTAGGAAATGGCTTTAATTTGTAAACACAAGTAGACACACGGGCATGTGTCTTGGCCATGTGTGACACACGGCTTGTCCCATGGGCTTGTGGTTCGGCTACATGTCCCCTACATCTTAAAAATGAGAAACATAATGCTCAAAATTGGGCACACGGGCAGAGACACAGGCATGTGTCTCAGCCATGTGGTTGGCACAGCCTTGGACATGGGTGTGTTACACGGCCGTGTGAAAACTGCACCTAAATTTCAAAAATAAAATTCGCCACATGGCCTAGTAGACGGGTGTGTGACTTGGTCGTGTGACTTCATTTTCTTCATGCCTTATAAGTCAGAGAGTTACACGAGTTAGGAACACGGGTGTGTGTAGTCACACGGTCTGACCACACGGGCGTGTGCGTACTATTCATAAGCAAAACTTTTAAAATTTTGAGGAAAATTTTATGAGATCCTAATTGAGTCCCGATTCGTTTCTAATGTTCGTTTTGGGCCTCAAGGGTCCATTTAAGGGATGTTATGATTGATATCAGGAAATGTTTAGTAATTGGTATAAATTATCTGTAAATGTTCTGTAAACTTTGGTAATACTCCGTAACCCTATTTCGATGACGAATATGGGTTAGGGGTGTTACATTATCTATTTATGGTTTCGCTTAGACCTAGGTGTCGTCTTGGTCTATCTCTATAGATTTTGACTCCTAATATGTATGTAGTCTGGCCTAAGTCCTTCATAGAAAAATAACTTCCTAACCAAGTATTAACAGATTGTAGGGTAGGTATATCATTTCCTGTGATAAGTATTTCATCTACATACAGTACTAAGAATACTATAGTGTTCCCACTAATGTTCTTGTAAACACAATAATCATCTTCATTTTTTATAAAACCAAACTCTTTGATTGCATCATTAAAAGGAAGATTCCAACTTTGAGAAGCTTGCTTTAATCTATAAATGGATCTTTATAGCTTGCATATCTTACCAGCATCTTTCGGATTGTCAAAACCTTCGGGTTGTGTCATGTACACATCTCCTTCCAGTGTCCCATTAAGGAAAGTTATTTTGACGTCTATTTTCCAAATTTTATAATCATGAAATGCAACTATTGCAAGTAAGATGCAAATAGATTTTAACATAGCAACAGGAGAAAAGGTTTCGTCATAGTCTACAACATGAACTTGTCAAAAACCTTAAGAGACTAATCGTCTTTTGTATGTTTGTACACTACAATCCATGTCAATTTTCTTTTTTGAAAACCCACTTGCACCCTATGGGTTTAACCCTTTCAAATGGGTCAACCAAGAGCCATACTTGGTTTTATGACATGGAATCCATCTCAGACCTCATGACCTTAAGCCATTTATTAGAATCTGGGCTCGCTACCACTTCTTGATAAGTCCTAGGCTCATCTTGATCCAGAAGTAGAATATCACCATGTGCTGTAATGAGAAATCCATATCTCTCAGGTACATGACATTCTCTTAAAGATCTTCACTGTTGTTGTGTTTCCAAAATAGTCAATTGTTCCACAACAACTTGTGGAACCTGTTATTGTTCAATCTCTGGTTTAGTGATCTATTTTCATTCTACCACTTGCCTTTTTAGAGACAAACTCTCTTTCAAGGAAGACTCTTGTACGAGCAACAAACACTTTGTTCTCGTTAATATAGAAGAAATAATATCTTTTAGTTTCCTTAAGATATGCCACAAGAAAGCACTTTTGAGATTTAAGTTTAGCTTAATAGACGTCTAACATTTAACATAAGCTTCACAACCCTAAATTTAATGAAAGACATACTAGGACACTTTATAGTACACATCTCATATGGTGTCTTTTAAACCAATTTAAAGGGAACACAATTTAGTGTGAAAGCAATGTTTCTAGTGCATGTCCCCAAAAGAAAGTAGAAAGATCAACATGACTCATCATTGATTGAACCATGTGCAATAGTGTTTAATTTCTCCTTTTAGAAACTCCATTCCATTGTGGAGTACTAGGAGGTGTAAGTTGTGAGACATTCCTACATTCCTTCAAAAACTCCTTATCGATTTAATAGAAATGCCTTAATACTTTTACCTAGTTGGTTTTGTCCTTCATTTTTAAATTCCTTGAACTTTTCAAAGGCTTCATATTTATGGCGTATAAGATAAATATACCCATATCTATTGAAGTCATCAGTGAAAGTAATGAAGTATTGAAAACCTCTTCTAGCTTGTGCGTTCATTGGTCCACATATATCACTATGTATTAAGCCCAATAAATTATTAGCTCGTTCACTTTTACTATTAAAAGGAGTTTTAGTTATTTTACCTAACAAGCAAGACTTATATATATCCAATTTTTCGAAAACAAAAGAATCCAAAATCCCATCTTTATGGAGCTCTGATATGCGCTTCTCACTTATATGACCCAAATGGCAATGCCAAAGATAAGTTTGGTTAGAGTCATTTATTTTTGATCTTTTAGTATTTATGATATAAATGGGTCTATCTTGAACTAAAATGTAAAGTTCATTTACTAATTGTGTCAAACCATAGAAAACATTATTGAAATAAAAAAGAACAACAATTTTTCTTAGTAATTATTTCAAAACCAATTTTGTCTAAATAAGAAATTGAAAAAATCTTTCTAGTCAAACTGGGCACAAAATAAAAATCCTCAAAAATTAAATCAAGTCAACTAGGCAATAATAAAATATGTGTTCCTACAACTAATGTAGCAACTCTTGCTCCATTCCTAACTTGCATGTCTACATCTCCTTTAGCCAGATTCCTACTCCTTTACAGTCCCTGTACAGAGGTACAAATATGAGAACTACATCCAACATCTAATACCCAATAAGTATATGTTGATAAATTAATATCAATAACATAAATACCTGAAGTGGACGCTCCGTTTTTCTTTGGCTTCGTGACCTCTGCAAGATAAGCAGAGCAATTCTTCTTCCATTGTCCTATTTTACAACAATAGAAACATTTTCCTTTATTAGCAATTACTCCTTTAGGTTTCAATGTAACTTTTCTTTTGTTGGGCTTAGCCTTGCCATTGTCTTTAGCCTTAGCCTTAGACTTTCCTTTGCCCTTGTCCTTGCAGACCATCAGAATGGGCTTAGGCCCAGCCTTTTTCATGTTACTCTCAGCAATTCGTAACATGCTAAGTTATTGTGGCAAAGTCTTATTAATCTCATTCCTATTGAAATTAAGGACAAATTGGCTAAAATTATCTGACAATGATTGCAGGATGACATTAGTGGCCAACTCCACACCTAGAGGGAATCTAGTTTTTCAAGGCTTTCTATATAGCCTATCATCTTGATAATATGAGTTCCTAGAAGAGTTTCCTCCACCATTTTGTATCAAAACAAAGCTTTAGAGGTCTTGTATCTCTCTTGATATGCTTGCCCCTCATATAATTCCTTAAGGTATTGGATCATATAATAGGCAACCATATCCTCATGTTGCCTTTGAAGCTCAAAAGCCAGGGTGGCAAGCATTAGACATCCTATGTCTAGCATGTTATCAATATGCTTCTTATAAGCATCCATGTTAGCTCTAGAGGCATTAGCTATTGGTTCATAAGGAACGGGTTCTTCAATGACATATAATTTTCACTCTTGTTTGAAAACAATCCTCAAGTTACATAACCAATCAAGGAAGTTCAAGTCATTCAACTTGTCAATCTCAAAGACCAGTCACAATGATAAATATTTTTTCTTTTTTACCATAATTAATCTAAACTAATAAAATATGATCATGAGTACTTTTACCAAGTTTATTATAATCATTAAAAAGACTTTATTAAATGATGCTCCTACTATTTTATTCAAAATTGATAACCTTCATATTTTATTTTTGGAAAAACTTTCTCTAAAGTTTTCTAGTGGGTAAGAATCCATATTTCACCACCTTCTTAAGTTAGCTTTGGCTTTACACTCAAGATTATGGTTATTTAGCTAATTACATCACATGTAACTCCTCTATTTTGTTCTAATCATCTCATTATTTATCCAAATATCTTGCCTTTAGATATCTAATCCTATTAGAGTAACCTAGTTAAGTTATTAACCAATATCATAATCGTCGAATATCACTTGCTTATTCTTCACATTTGACCAAGATAGATACATATACTTTGCTTTAGTAGAACCCACATTGTATTGATCGAGGTTTTAACGAGGGTAAATATTGGAAGGCAATCTTAACTTAATATATTATTGATGGGTTTTTTAAACTAAATTAATCTCACCATTAACGGTCAACATTTGTCCATTTAATCCTTAAATTGATCTTACCAATATCCTATAACATGCATGCTAACATATCATCAACTGTATCATATACAAGAAATATATAATGCAATAAATAAATGCAATGGTTATAACCCATAAAACTAAGGTGGTTCCTCCCAAGCCAATGGGAAAACCGTAGGGAATCCTAAGGGTTTATGTCACTTCTCAAGCTTCTTTTCCACTATAGGTAGCCCAGCCTTCTTTTCCTCTAGTTCCTATCAACTCGTACAATTTACAATTATAAAAATTCATTTTACATACGAGAGAGTAAGATGAGAAGAGAAGTACAAGAGAAATATAGAAAGGCACGACATGTAAGCCATATTTATAAAATTACAACCTTTGCAAACAATAAATTAAATGGGTTATCGGGATATAACTATGCATTTCCAAACATCATGCATATCTAACATAGTATACAACATGTATCTCATACAATCAAATCAACTAATAAATTTAATCCTGAACCCGTATGGTATAAGTGGTGTAGTAGAAAAATTATTCCAACCATCATCAACCACATATCCATGTACAAGGAATGAATCGGGTTGAAATAGGGTTGAAAATATACCATATTTCCACCGAATTTAGAAGAAGTCGTGATTCGACATAACCTATTTGTGATAATATTTTCATGTATTATATCATTTTATCCTTAATATCTAAATTGAACACAAGTCATGGAATAGTCACACTTGTATAGCCCAATCTCATATTTCTTGTAATAGCCCAAAATTGGGTCTAGTTGGAACAGAGGTTTTGGGACCACAAAATCCGAGATAGAAATAATTATTTTTGGATCTATGATATGATTGCATGATTGTGTGAAAATTTCGTGAAGAAATTCTATGCATAAAGTGCTCATTTTGAAGTTAGAGACTAAATTGAATAAGTTGCAAAAATTGCATTCTAGAAGTTTCTAGTATGAAATTGCTTTGAAATATTAATTAGGAGGTCTTAAATAGAAATTTTACCAATTCCTAAGTTATGGACAAAAATTGGACATGGATGGAATTTTTGAAAGTTTAGTAAGGAAGGGCATTTTGGTCATTTGGTAATTAAAAGAAATAAAAGGGAAAATAAAGCCAAAATTGACTCATCTTTTTCATGGATGCCGAAATTAGCATGGGGGAAGCCATGGCTAGGGTTTTCAAGCTTTCCAAGCTCAATAGTAAGTCCGTTCTAATCCCGTTTTTCAAGTTCTTTATGTTTTTGGAATCCCGGTAATTTGATTAAGCTTATTCTAACAATAATTTAAGCTAGGGTTCATATTTGGAAAAATACCCATAGGTGAAATTTGTTTATTTTGATGTTTTATGATAGAATATGAGGTTCTAAGTTATGTTAGACAACTTGTGCTACTCGGTTTTGAGTGAAAACAAGCAAAAGGGCTTAATCGGTAAAAATACCTAATAGTCATAAGTATATGCTAGAGTCAGAATTTGATGTTGCCATAGAAGGGAAAAGTGATAAGCATGTCATAAAACATAAGAATAAGGGATGAAGTTTAATTCCCGAGCCTAGGGGCAAAAGTGTAAATATGCAAAAGTTTAGGGGCAAAATTGTAATTTTTCCAAAGTTTGAGTTAAGGACTTTTTTGAATAGTACATTAATTAAATAAGTTAAATATGATGTTTTAGATCCCGAAAAATAAGATTTGAACCTAGAATGAGAGAAAAATCGAAAATTGGAAAAGTTGATAAAATGGTCGTTTTAGTATCGAGGTAAGTTCATATGTATAATAAGCATTAATTTATGCATGTTTCAATGTAAAATTGATATATTTACTATGATTGCCGAGGTGTTGAAAGTAT
This sequence comes from Gossypium arboreum, assembly GCF_025698485.1. Classification (NCBI taxonomy): domain Eukaryota; kingdom Viridiplantae; phylum Streptophyta; class Magnoliopsida; order Malvales; family Malvaceae; genus Gossypium; species Gossypium arboreum. The sequence continues at coordinate 17,595,372 of NC_069082.1, forward strand.
GTAAGTTGGTGTGATAATAATACTGACAATAATCTTGTAATTTATATTTGAAAGTTAAATTTAGTGAATTAATTGAATTATGTTAAATTAAATGTTTATGGTGCCCGGTTTATGAATTGATTTAAAATATGTCTATGGTACATGAAGTGCATTGAACTATCATACATAAATGTGATTTCTATGATTATGGATATTATGGGAAATTGTAAGTTCATATGATTTTTAATAAGGCAATGTGTAATTTAATGTTATTGCATTGATATTAAATGAGATGTAAGTTTATATGTAAGTAATACATCAATTTTACTTGTATTATGATATTTTATAATAATATTGGAAATATGTTTGTTGATAATTACTTGATTGGTGAAATTGTTGGAAAAGAGAGAAATCCGGTTGAACCTTGAAAGATTGGATGATCTGAGATGGTATGTAGCTAGGTCACATGTATGGTCTTGAGTGCACATCATGTGTACAAGAGAGCTACAAGACATTATGATGTAGCTAGGTCACATGAGTGATACTATGTGTACACCATGTAGACAAGAGAGCTACGGGATATATGTAGCTAGGTCGCATGCGTGGTTCCAGGTGAAGGACACCATGTAGACAAGAGAGCTACGAGATAAACTGGCTAGGTCACATGGGTGGTACTAAGTGTTCACCATGTGTACAAGAGAGCCGAACTATATGATGGGTTGAGCTATGTGCTGAAACCACCAAGTATTGAGGATTGATCCGAAGTGTTCAACGGGAGACTCTCTATGTATTGCTTTGTGAGTTTTGTGATGAATAAGTGCAGGAACTTGGTTATGTGAATGATGTGTACATTAAGTGAACGGGATGTGGTAAGGTTATAAACAAGTAAGTTATACGTGAGGATGATTTTATGGTGACCTTGTGATCATGGGCCTATACTTGTGATGTATGAAATGTGGTGAAAATTATTTGTGATATGCATGTTAAAATGAGGTTAATACAAAGAAAGTGTGAAAGATGAATTAGCAATAAAACTGTTTTGGACAGTAGCAGTGACGTGATTTTGAAAAATCACCAAAAATAGTATAAATTGAATCAGAGACTGAATGAGAGATCAAATTAAATCTTAATTAGTCTATTTTCATATAAAAGAAACATAAAAAGAAAAGGAGTTCTATATTTTTTGATATTTATGTTTTTGTGAGACTGGTTCAGAATGATTATGTGATCCCCTATTCTGACTTTGGAAAATCACAAAAATTTGGAGAAAACTAATTAGAGGCTCAAACTTATATTTTTAAAATCCCTAATGAGTCTATTTTCAATATAAATCAACAATAACATTATCTGAGTTCTGTACTGTGAGATAATTAATTTTTAGTGAAGAGAGGTCATAACTGTCAGAAAGTGAAATAGGGGAAAATTTAATGAATAAACTGTACTAATTGGCTAAACCAAAAATTATGAAAATTTTATGGTGGAAAGATATGTGAGTCTAGTTTCAGGGGAAATTTACATATCTTAATTTGGAGCTCTGTAGCTCGAATTATAAATAAGTAAGTGACTATGACTCGTGTGGGCAGTTTGATGTGAGCATTTATTAGTAAATTGTGAAATCGTACTTACAAGAATACTATATACATTAAGGATGTGGAATGGAGAGGAGGAGGTGGAAAATAAATATATGTTGAATACATGGAAACTATGGTATATGAAATATTGATATAATGAAATAAATGATATGTGTTTATAAGAAAACAGAAAGAGAATGATATGTATCATGATATATATATATATATATATATATGACTAGTCTCAATGTAATGCTTGTTGGGTATGGAGTTGAATTGAAATGTTTCAGGCAAACATGTTATTCTGTGCATCTGAATTATGGTATTTTATAAAGATATGATCTAGGTTTAAATATGAATGCTTGATGATTAAGTTGAAGATATTTGGTAAGATGATAATCTTGGTATAAATGTATAAGTGTGTAAGAGATTAAGGTTGACCAAAGCTTGGAAAATAGCCTAGGTATATTCCACACAGACAGAGACACGACCATGTGTCTCAGCCGTGTATGGAACACAACTTTGGGACACGGGCATGTGGAGCCTTAAAGCATGAAATTTCTAAGATTTTCGTAAGTTCTCGGTTTAGTCCAGAACCCTTTTTAAAGTATGTTTTGGGCTCCGTAGACTCAAATAAGGGACTATGTGTAAGTGAATGAACGTTTTGAAATATGAATGAAATTTTATGGCCCGTATTTTAGTTTAATGTTTGTATGTTTGTCCAGTAACACCTCGTACCTTATCCCAGCCTCGGGTACGGGTAAGGGGTATTACATTTCTTGATTTTCTGAGCAGATTACAATAAACAAATAAGTGTGATATTTCATTTCAACTTATTTGAGCATGGACATTCATTTCTAGTCTCACTCCATCAAGGGGCATAAGATATTGCTCCCATTATGTAGGAGGGATAAATCCTATCTTGATCAACCATATCCCACTACATGAATTGTGGTATATCCAACATCAGTCTTTATAATACAACCTATTATGGTAGACGTTTTGACTATATCAAACTATACAACTCACGACGTTTGGACAATGATGATCTCAAGTCTAAGGATCATATACATAGTTACCACTATAAGTAATATTGTGACTACTACATAATAATCCAAGAAATAGAATTATAGCGAATCAGTCCAATATGTTGCTCTCTAACACATACTTATGTATTGATTTTGGCATCCTTATGTCAATGACAACTTTTTGTCATCAATCAACTACACATTAGTCTCAATGCATTATTATTGTCCAAGCCCACAATAATACTTGACCAAGGACCTTTTAAGAAAAATCATATTATTCTTAGGACTTTACTATTTATAAGTTTATTTATATACATAGAAAAGAAACTAAAATAACAATGACAATACCTTATATTAATAATGAGGTAAAATGAGTATATAATTACGACCATCTCATGTTTAGTCTTTAGGCATACTCTAATAGTAGCAACTGTTGTGAATCAAACTTAGGCTAGATAGTCTACTATTGTTTATGCCGTTAGAGGTTGTGAGGAAAGAGATGCATCTGATATCATCGCAGGTATTTTTACCATTCATTCTATCCCATATTTTTTCGTAGTAGGCATATGATCCACCCATTCATATGTTTCTTGTAATATGCCTGATAAACTAGGTGTTGGGGTAGAGAAAACCACTACGTATGTTACCGTAGTAAGCCATATAGGGAAATAAGTTATTGTAAATAAGATCTGTAAGAGATGGCCAATGGAGGTTCAAGGGGGTAATGTTTTTGTGGATCTTATGGAATTACCTTTTGAGGAGTTTGATTTAATTCTAGGAATAGATTGGTCGGTAGAACACCAAGTTAGCCTAGATTGTGCCTATAAGAGAGTAACCTTGAAAATGGCTAAGGGTTGGTTATGGTTGGGGAGCAATAAAACTATTTATTGAATGTAATCTCCGCTATGATCACCAAAAAGTTAGTTCGAAAAGGTTGTGAGGCTTACCTAGCCTATGTAATGGATGTGAATGTTAAAAACTCTATCATAAACAATATTTGTATTGTTAGGGAATTCCCAGATGTGTTTCATAGGGAGCTACTAGGGTTACCTTCAGATCATAAGGTAAAATTCAGAACTGATTTGTTGCTAAAGACTGCTTCTAGTACTATCAATTAAAGGTAAATGAGGTAGATGTATCGAAAATTGCATTTATGTCTCGATATGGCCACTGCGAATTATTGGTAATGCCTTTTAGATTAACCAATGCTCCAACTGCCTTCATGGACCTAATGAACTGAGTGTTCCAACCTTTCCTTGATCAGTTCGTCCCTATGTTCATTGATGATATCTTAGTTTATTTAAAAACTGAAACTGAACAAGATGAACACCTTAGGAAAGTTTGGCAAATCCTTCGCAAAAACAAACTTTATGTGAAACTAAGTACAAATTCTAACTTAAAGAAGTCAAGTTTCTAGGACATGTGGTATTCGCAAAGGGTATTTGTGTAGATTCGAAAAAGATAAAAGCTAACCTAGAATGGAAACAACCCAAAAATGTTTTTGAAATCTGTAGTTTCATTGGTTTAGTCGGGTACTAACGTAAATTTGTTAAAGGGTTCTTTCTGATTGTTGCTCCTCTAACTAAGTTGTTGAAGAAGAATGTCTCGTTTTAATGGTTAGAATGTCTCGTTTTAATGGTTAGACGAGCAACAAGCTAGCTTTGAAAGCTAAAGCTTGTCTTAACTCAAGCTTCTGTATTAATTCAGCCCGAGTCAGGAAAAAAGTATATGGTGTATAGTGATGCATCCTACACTAGCCTTAGATGTGTGTTGATGTAAGGTGATAAATTTGTTGTCTATGTGTCAAGACAATTGAAATATCATGAGTGCAACTATCGGACTCATGACTTGGAGTTGGTAGTAATGCTATTCGCACTAAAACTTTAGAGGGACTACTTGTATGGTGAGAAGTGCTACATCTATACCGATGATAAGAGTCTCAAGTATCTTCTCAACCAAAACAAATTGAACTTTAGGCAACAGAAGAGGATATAACTATTAAAAAACTATGACTATGTAATTGAATACCACCCCGGAAAAACCAATGTAGTGGTGGATGCTCTAAGTAGAAAATAGATGACCGATTTAAGAGCAATGTTTTCTAGGTTAAGTCTAGTGGATGATAGAGGCTTACTAGTTAAACTAAAAGTGAAACCCACTTTGGTTAATGAGATTTAGGCTAAACAATTATTAGATGTATTACTGCTACCATTGATTAATTAAGTGGAAGATGGCAAAATTGAGGATTATGGGTTTAATTACAAGGGTATTTTGTGCTTCAGTGGTATGTACTGTGTGCCAAACAATAAGGATTTAAAATATTACATACTTTGGGAAGCACATGTTATCCCTTATGCTAGGCATCCTAGAGGAAACAAGATGATTAGGATTTATAGGAACCATACTAGTGGCCTATACTGAAACTTGAAGTGGCAGAATTTGTATCTAAGTGTCTAACATGTCAGCAAGTGAAAGTTGAACACCAATTTCTTTCGGTTTATTACAACTGATCAAAATACCACAGTAGAAATGGGAGTGAATAACTATGGACTTTCATAGAGGATCACCCTCAACACCCACTAAGAAAGATTCAATTTGGGTGACAGTAGATAGATTAACTAAGGTAGCTCATTTCTTACTTGCTCGTACAGATGACACATTACAAAAGTTGGCTAAGTTATATATTTTGGCGATTGTAAGGTTGCATGTGGTACTTGTATCAATTATTTTAGATCCAAGTCCCTGTTTTACATCTCAATTTTGGAAAATGCTATATGAGGCACTGGGTACTTGTTTGGATTTTGGTACTTATTTCTATTTGCAAACTGATAGACAATCCCAATGAGTTATTCAGATATTATAAGATATGTTAAGGGCTTGTATTTTCAAATTTTGAGGTAGTTGGGAGGAGCATTTTCCTCTACCTAAATTCGCCCATAATAATAGCTTCCAATCGAGTATGCAAATGGAACCCTATGAAGCCTTGTATAGTCAAAAGTGTCAAACACCACTTTGTTGGACTAACTAGGTGACAGGAAAACTTTTGGGTCAGTAAGTGGTGAAGGAGTTTGAAAGGAAAATTAGATTAATTCAAGATAGACTAAAAGTGGCTTTGGATAGGCAATTTTCTTTTGTAACTAAAAGTGGCTTCGGATAGGAAAATTTATTTTGTAAACCTTAAAAAGAAGGACATTGAATATAGTGTTGGAGATCAAGTCTTCCTGAAAGTGTCTCCATGGTGAAAAGTGTAGAGGTTCGGAAAAAAATGGCAACTTAAGTCTTAGGTTCACCGAACCTTATAAAATCCTTAAGAGAGTTGGTCTAGTGGCGTACCAATTAGAATTAGCTCCAGAACTGGACCAAATTTATGATTTATTCCACATCTTTATGTTGAGACAATACCAAGCTGACCCTTCACATATTGTACCAATCAAATAGATTGTGGTTATATCGAATTTTTCCTTTGAGAAAGAACCCGAACAAATTCTATATCATGAAGAAAATGTTCTGATAAGGAAATGGATTCCATTTCTTAAGGTCTTGTCACGGAATCATGATACTGAGGCAGCCACATGGGAATCAGAAGAGAAGTTTCGTCAATAGTATACTCATATGGTTTAACCAAATAAATTTTAAGGATGAAATTTCTTTTAAGGAGAAAAAAGTTGTCACTCCCCAAAATATAATAGGTTAATTTAAATGGTTAACAAAGAAATGAATTAGACTTGATGGTTAAATAATTAGTGCCCTCCCTAAAATATATATTTTTTTCAAGAACCTAGGATAAAAGCCACACTAAAATATATACTGTCTGGAATAAAAAAACTAAGAAGTAGGCATTAAGCCTAATGCTTAAAACACTAGTATCCTCCCTTGTGAACCCGAGTTTGAGCTACGCATCTCCCTTTTATTTTCTTTTAATTCTGCCCAAATTTTGGGAAAATTGCTTTGCTACCCCTAAGTTTACAAACCCTGGGCCAATTAGTCATTCCTTTTCCCATTTTAAATACGATTACTTTTTTACAAAATTTTAGTAAAACCCTCTGCATCCTATATTTATTTTCTTTATCTTTTATTTTCCACTCCTTTTCTTTCATATTTGCATCATATTTTAATTCTAATTCTTGATAAATATTTTGCTACTCGAATGAAATCAACCTACATTCAATCATTCATTTCAACCAATTTCATAATTGCCATCAATAGCATCCCGATGTTTGCCAAGAAAGGGTAAGTACATCTTGTTCTTAAGTTTAGATTTCAATTTTTTGTAGAATTCTTTCTTTCCAATGCTAATCTTATGATAGATTAAACTATCTTTTACGGTTCTTAAAAAATTCTTCGATAGTCTTGACAAATTATGTAACCAACCATTAACTCGTGTATAAATGTCATTTGAAGGATCATATTTAGGTGAATCAGATTAGATTTAATCGCGAGGAATGTCGATCAGACCCCCAGTGAAAGGTGTGCGTTCTTTACCAAGTGAATGGAGGCAAACCATGTGTAGGTTTATGGCCATACAGTCTCCCACACAGGTGTGGACCATACGGCCATGTCCTACTGTTACATTAGGGTACTTCGTTTTAAACACGGCCAATAACCTTCTACATGGCCATGTCTATAACAGCTCATTTTTCAGTGGTTTCGAGGCCACCAAATTCGAGGAGTATGTTCGTAAATATTATTATTTAATATTTATGAGTCAAACATGGTTTTTAAAAAGGTTTTTGATATAGTGATTTTTATTATATAAGCGATTTATTAAGTTCAAGTGGTTTGACCCCAAGGTCAAGTGATTTTAGAAAATGAGGTAACAGAATCTCATTTCTATAAACTGAGCTGTGCATATTTTTATAAATATTTACAAAGTGGCATTAAGGTGGTATTCATTTCAATGGTTAATTAATTAAAAAGGACTAAATTGTAAAGATGTAAAATTTAATCACTATTTGATTTGAGTGATTAAATGGTTAATTGAATAAAGAAAAAGGACTTAAATGGTAATTAGACCATTCAAGGTGTTAGTGGACAATAATGGACATGAATTTGATGTTTTATTTAATTATTAACTAAGGTTAATATGGTAATTTGATAATTATATTAAAATAAATAAAACAAAAAATTTATTCATCTTTTTCAAAGCTTCATCATCGATTTGAAAATGGGGAAAAAAGCCATTTCTTTTTCTTGGAGGTTTCAACAACTTTACAAGAAAAATTGGTATGTGATTTTAACCCCGTTTTTTGTAATTTTTATGTTTTTGAGATCGTTGCAACTAGGTCCAGCTAGCCCGTACCTTTGATTTTGAAAATCTTAAAGATTTTGAATGTTTCCATTGATGAACCTTGTGATTTTATGTTTTAAATGATGAATTTGAAATTTTAGTTGTTATTTAAAAGTATTTTATTAAGGGATTTTTGATGAATTTTTCGATTAGGGATTAAATTGTTAAAATAGTAAAAATGCAAGGATTAAATGTGAATTTGTTGCATGAAAGGGCTATTTTTGATACCATGAGTACTTGGCTAGGCTCAATTTTGTGTAAAATTTGTTGATTTGCATGTTTTGGGCTCAATGACTAAATTGAATCAAAGTAAAAATGTAAGGGTAATTTTGTAAAAATGTCAAAATTGACTAAATTGCATGAAACACGTTGTTTTACTGTCTAAATTGATAAATTGAATGAAATTATTAATTTAGATTAAGATCAGGAGGAAAATCGAGAAAAATGGAAAATTACCAAAATGCCCCTAAACTTTGGTATTTCTGCAATTTAGCCAGGAAAGTTCATATGAATTTTATTCTGTACAATTTTGATTAAATTGAATGTTAATATGTGATTATGTTGTAATTAAATCAATATATATTAGTATGCAATTTACTGTGTTATGAAATGACGTAAATCTAACGACATATGACGATTACCGAGCCCCGTTTGAACCTTAGGAATTTGTAGGATACAACTGACATGTCATTAAGGTTTACATTATTCGGGTGCTGGTCTTGAACGTCCTACTGATGGATGAGGTCCAGCATGTGTTGCGGGTACTCCACAGCTCGTGTGAGCATACATGTACAAGAATTGACGGATTACAGTTATATGAGTTAGCAAACTATTTGTGAGCTATCCCCGATATCCAACAGTATTCTAAATGGTTCAACGGGCACTATATGGATTTGAAATGGTAAGAGAAGGATATGAAATATAACATGTACATATGTGAACATCCTTAATATGATGATACATGGAAATTATATAGGTTAAGATGAGATATAAACTCATGAGATACATGTTGTGGCTAACATGTTTGGTGTAAATGCTTAAGCTTTGGCCAAGTTGTGATTGGATTATGTCATGTTAAACTTATAAGTTATGCATTGAAATGGTAAGTGCCTAAATAGAAATATCCTTGTATTCATGAAAGAGTGGTAAGGTTTAAATTATGTAATTTCTTATGAAGGGGTTTATCATGTGATTAATTCCAAAAAATCTATGTTTAAATGCACTAGCTTGTAGTTATGGTTGATGATATACTTATGTCTTTTGTGTTATGCATATGAAACGGGTGTAGAAAAGTAATGAAATAGTAAGTTCATACTTGAAGTGTAAAATGATGAAAAAAGGAATGATGAGTTGAACTGATGTTGTTATTTAAGCTAAAAAAAGTAAATGCAATCGAAAGTAATAAAATGCAAATGAAAATAAGAAAATTTGAAAGGGTTTAAAGTTATTTAAAATCCTACTATGCTAGGGATGATAAGTATATGTGATGTTGTGGATTTATTCACTTTGTGAGTTGTTAAATATGGTTTCATGAATCTTTCAGTATTGATATAGGATTATTCATGATATGTATAAATTTCATATTTGATATGGATTAATATGACTAAAGTTTATACGAGCTTACTAAGCATTCATTACTTACATAGTTTTTTTCCGTTACTTTTCAAATTATCGAAAGCTTGATCAGGTTGGAAGTTTATCGAAGATCTATCACACTATCCAACAGTTATATCAGTAGATTTCCATATCTTGGTTAAGGTTATAATAGCATGTATAGGTGAACTTATGGTTGATGATTAGTTTAATGTTAATTGATGTGTTTGGCATGTATATGTCATTTTGGGTGATGTAACCTTGGTACATTTGGTGCGTTGTTGATATGTGTTAATTTGATAATATATTAAAGCATGTTTGAATAGCCAAAATGATATATGATGAATTGACCTCAACATGGTCAAGATATGGTATGCTTTGGAAAAGTTTTGAACTAAATATGGCATAAATCTAATATGGTATGGTAATTATGTAATGTTTTAGCATGGAAACAAGTTAATTGATAATTGGATAAATATGCACATGTAGAGGTGTTTTTGGTTGATGTTTTAGCCATTATGTATTGGCTTGTAAATTTGGTATTTTGAGTGGTTGAAATGGTTGATATATGGATATATGTATGTAACCTTTTAATGGATGAATTTATAGTTTTTATGATATTTAGCTGATGGAAGTTGAACATGGTCATTTTGGTATTAAAAATGTAGTTGGTATTTGTAGCTTATGATGCTAAATGTTAAATGGTAAATTTGGTACATATGAGTGTTGATTTGATATGTGTACAAAATGGTAAGTTTTAGGTAAACTAAGCATTTAGTTATACATGTTTAATTGTTATGATTGAGGTGCCTTTTGGGCATATTGGTTGAATGATTATGTGCCTATTTGGATAGCTTGTTGTTGCATGGTTTGGTGCACTTTAGGATGCTTTATTTCATATGGTAAATTGGTTATCGGTGTGTGCATGAATAGGTGAGAAAAATGGCTAGGAAATGGACTACTTTTCATCCACATGGTCAGAGACACAAGTTTGTGTCTCAGCCGTGTGTGACACATGGCCAGGCAACACAGCCGTGTGTCCCCTATAGGTTTTTAAATGTTGCATTTCAAGAGTTACACAGCCTGGCACACGGGCGTGTGGCTTGGCCTTGTGACCCAAGTCAAAGAGTTACACGGGCATGGACACGGGCATGGACACGGCCGTGTGTCCCTACTTCGAATGCCCACACGGTCTAAGACACGGGTGTGTGTCTCAGTCGTGTGAGTCACATAGCCTAACCATATAGCTGTGTGACCCTTAGTTTGAAAAATATTCTTCTTTTTCCTAAAAGTTTTATGTCTTTGATTTAGTCCCGACTTGTTTTTAATGTGTTTTTAGGTTCTCGTAGGATAGTGTAAGGGACAATATGTATGTCATTGATTGGTTTTACCATGATTGATGTTGTGAATTACATGTTTAAAATTCTTTGATAGTTTTGAAACGTAAACTTCGGTAATGCTTTAGAACCCTATTTCGGTGATGAATACGGGATAGGAGTGTTATAATGTCTCCCCTGTAGGGTAATTTTTACGTTTGCAACACGGCCTCAAATTGTTACACGGTTTACCCAAACGGTTGTGTAACTCTTCTCACACGGCCTAGCCAAAAGGCCATGTAAACCTTGTTTTACAATTTTGGCCAGAACTTTGTGAACTATTCATTTTAGTTTTTCCAAACTATTTTTAATATTTTATTTCATTGAATTGAGTCTCTGATAATATGAATAATGGAATCCATGATTTGAATGACTAAATTATTATTGTATATGCATGATATGTGAATGTTACATGTCTACCATCACCGTGTTTCTAATAAACTGTTATTGTTACTATTACTATTACCATTGTATTAGCAATGGCATGATCAACATGCCTACTATTACTATTAAATTGAACACATGTTAAGCACGTCTACTGCTACTATTGAACTAAATACATGTCAAGCATGTTTACTGTTTTACATAATACAGTTAAAAGCATGTCATACAACATTACATGGGGGGAAATATGAAAGGACGAAGTATAGGCCGTTTCATAATCTGCAACATTAGTGATTCATCCACAAATTACAGACAAATTGTATCAGTAAATATGTTTTGCATTTACAACAAGTGGCAATTTATTTGTATATACTGGTGGTTCATCCACAAATTACTGACAACTTTTACCTACAAATATGTTGTGCATCCATAACAAGTAGCATTTTATTTGTGAATGTTTTTAACTAAAAATACTGGTGGTTAATTTAAAATTTTTACTACTAACAGTTTTTCAGCATATTACTAGTGGTTTATCCACAATGCGGTGTGTGTGTAAGGATGGATGAGATATAGGGAACTCTTACTGTAGTGTGTACTGAAGTTGCGTAGGATCTTTTCTGTAACACCCCGTACCCGAGTCCATTACCAGAGTCGAACACAAGGTGCATACAGACTTAACTTAATTATTTTCACAGTCCATTTAAAAATTTCCAGACAAGCTGGTTACTGCATCACTGTTGCCTTAAAATTCATATCTTGAGTTTCAAAACTCAAAAATCAGTTTCGTAATTTTTCCTTGAAACTAGACTCATATGTCCATCTACATATTTTTTTATAAAATTTTTGGTTGAGCCAATTAGTACAGTTTATTAGTTAAAGTCTCCCCTGTTTCAGGGTTTGACTACACTGACCTTCATGCATTACGACTTGGATATCTCCTTGTACAGAGCTTCAATACTCATTCCGTTTGTTTCTAATGAAACTAGACTCAAAGGGGAATCTATAAATATAAGGCATAACTTCTAATTGTCTCTGGATAATTTATGGTAAATTTTCAAAGTCGAAACAGGGGATCCAGAAACTGTTCTGGCCCTGTTTCACGAGAACTTTAATATCTCTTAATATACTGTTCATATGATCATTTCGTTACTTTCATATGAAAATAGATTCATCAAGGTTCGATTACATAATTTATTAACTATTTAATTCCATTCCTACAAATTTTAGTGATTTTTCAAATCTGCACCACTGCTGCTGTCAGCATCTGTTTTCAAGGTAAACTTTACCTATTTCGTGGTTTCCATGGACCAACTAGAGTTTTGTCATACATAGGTCCACATATAATCATATTTAGCCATTCCAATGGCTGATCATTTGCCCAACACTTCCATTCCAGTCCATAGTCACATCATGAAACCATACATATATACATAAACACAAATGGTCTAATGCCATACTCCACTTCTACGAGCCATTTTCGCATGGCTGTACACACATACATCACAAAAAGTACTTGAAAAACAACAAAGGGTAGTCCTATACATGCCATATCCAGAGTTCAACTAAAAGAGTACCAAAAGGGCTTTGATAGTGTGGATGACTTCGACTTTGATGATCCCGAATCCGATGGCTAACGAACAAAATCTAGAAAACAAAGAGCCAAAGCAACGGGGTAAGCATTTTAATGCTTAGTAAGTTTCAAGTAATGAAATCGGCTTTGACTAAAGTATTACGTTCACGTAGCTAAATGAATCACTTTATTAATACACATTCTCATAATCATACTTACTTCACACTTCATCAACATATACACACACAAGGTATCAACCTATCTAAGAGCCGAAAGTCCGTTAGTCAATTGAACGAATACTATTTCAAACGAATCGACTTTTCCGATGCACATGCAAACATACCTTATCGTTTGAGTTTTTCGAGCGTATTAATTGAATTTATTACAGCACAAAACGCTCACCTTCAAACTAAGTTTCTTCGGAATTTAGCCGGATATAACCACAAGCACAATTGCCTTCGGGTCTTAACCCGGGTATAGCAACTCGCACAAATGCCTTCGGGTCTTAGCCCGGATATAACAACTCGCACAAATGCCTTCGGGTCTTAGCCCGGATATAACAACTTGCACAAATGCCTTCGGGTCTTAGCCCGGATATAATCACTAGCATAAATGCCTTCGGGACTTAGCCCGGGTATCATTCAAATGCTCATGCACACATATATCAATAATCATGAGATATCCATATTTCATTTTCGTTACTAAGGCTCAAACACAAAACATTTATCAAACCTTTCCAATTTCGGCTCAATAGCCACACACAAAGAGCATGATTTCAATTGGCTTTGTAACGTAGTCCCTACGCACATTCGGCTATCCGCCATAATATGACAAATCATTTCGATATAATTCAAGTAGGGTCATTACTCGAAGACTTACCTCGGATGTTGTCGAACGATTTCGACGGCTATTCGCTCACTTTTTCCTTCCCCTTATCCAACTTTGGTCCTCTAAGCTCTTGAGCTTAATTCAAACAAATAGAGCTTATTTAATAATTTATCAATTTAACAATCCGATTAAATACATTTATATTATACAATTAGGCGCGAATAGCTTTATTGACTAGTTATTCAAGCATTATACATGTGCTCTACTCATGCACCACCGAATAATAGGACTAGCTTAATACCTTTCATTTTCGAATTCATAGACATCATTTCGTTCCTCACATCACACATTTTGTCCCTAACCATCATAAGAGCCCAAGGCATCACTTACAATGCCGAATTCCAATTAAGTCTACCATCATAGCATTATCATATTTATGCACTTGGTAAGTTGCGTTTGAACACATTCGGCACTAGGTGTCCAAACCAATGTTCCTCGAACATTAAACTCAATTTATAACCCATTCAAAATTCCTTAGCAACAAGCATTTAACAACAATGTACTTAACCAATTCCTTAAGCACACATTCGGCAACATATATATATCGTCAATGACTAAAACACTTAGGCCGATTCTTTCCATTTTGTATCTATGCACCTATTTGATCATTAGTTTAGTTCAAACACCCTTACACCAAGATTCATCCAATTTAACATGAAACACAAACCTAAATCCTCAATAGCTACCATGGCGAAAGTTCTAGTCATCCCAAAATCAAAATTCTTAGCATGGGCTACCTAGAGGATTTGATGACTAGTTCAAATCTCAAACCATTTAACATGCTTATCAAAATATATAACATTACCACCATTTTCTTTAACCTCTACCATGGCGAATGTTCATATCACCATCCATTTCAAAGATTTCGGCATGGTTAAGTAAGGGACTTAGAATCTAGCTTAAAACCATGCTAAGATTTTAAAGGACTAGCTTGAGTTTCTTACCTTAATGAAGGCCTACCATGGCCGAATGGCTCCTCCTCTTCCTCTCTTAGAATCGGCCAAGAAAAAAACATGAGAAAGACTCCTTTGTTTCTTTTCTCTTTTCCTTATTTTATTTGCTTATGTTATAAAATATAAGCTACTAACTAATAATTAATACATATTATGTGCATATAAGCCCATCATGGCCGGTCACTACTTATGATATATGGGAAATTTGACATGCAAACCCCTCATTTTTGCATGCATGATCAACTAGTCATCACACATTTCCCCATCATACTTTCAAAGTTTACTACTAGGTCCTTTCTAGTGAAATTCACATTTATAACTCTAAATCAAAACATCAAAAATGTCACACATGAGTTAACACATATTATAGGCATCAAAATAAATTTTAAATTATTTTTATGCCTCGGTTTTGTGGTCCCGAAACCACATTCCGACTAGGGTCGTTTTAAGGCTGTCACATTTTCTATTAAACTAACACTGCATTGCATTCATAAGCTGTAACACCCCTAACCTGAATCCATAACCGGAACAAGGTTACAAAGAATTACCGGAGTTTACAAATTAATTATCAGACATTTCATTTCATCTCTTATTCATATTAGAAACCAATCAAAATCATACATATTGTCCCTTAAATGAGCCTTCGAGGGCCAAATTACATATTAGAAACAAATAGGGACTAAATCAAAGACTCAGAAAATTTTTCAAAAAATATTTAAAATTTTCAACATTGCAGGAGTCACACGGCCATGACTCAGCCCATGTATGTCCCCGTGTGAGTATACTGACTTGGGTCACACGGCCAAGTCATACCCCCGTGCACTAGGCCGTGTGAACTTTCTAATTTGAGCAAATCTAAGATATAGAGGACACACAACTGTGTCATCTGGCCGTGTGTCACACACAGTTGAGACACATGCCCGTGAGGATGAAAATTGGCCATTTTACAAGCAATATTTCTCACCCAATTCTATGTTAATCTATATATGCCATTATAACTAAAATCAAAACATTTGAAAGTATCAATAGAACCGATGGATAGTGTGATACAACTCCGACAAGCTTTCAACCCAATCGAGCTTCTAATAATCGGAAAATTAAAGGAAAACACATGTATAAGCAATGAATGATTAGTAAGCTTGTATAACTTTAATCAGAAAACTTCCTTTCAAATATGAAATTTAAACATATAAAGAATAATCCAATATTGATACCACAATACTCATGAAGTTATATTTAATAGCTCACTAAGTGAATAAATGTAACGACCTAATTTTCAGTGGTGCCGGAAACAGTGATTTGAGATCACTAAATCTGACAAGTAAGATGGAAAAAGTTAATAATTTAATATTTTTGAGTTAAGTAAGAATTTAGAAGAATTTTTGAATTAGTGAATTGTTTGAATTAAAAGAATTTATTAGGATAAATGGGTCAAAAACAAGGTATCGAGACCTCGAATACGAAAAATGAGCCATAAATATTTTAGAAATAATTATGGAGTGTTATTGAGTTAGTATTAAAGTTTCGTTAGGAAATTTTAACGTTTTGATGGTCAATTAATTAAAAAGGACTAAATTGTAACAAATGCAAAATTTGCTTGAGTGCTTAAATAGCTTAAGGGAAAAAAGAGGGAGAATTTAAAAGGAAATTAAGCCTAAAAGTGAGTAATCTAGATGGAAAGGGCAAGAAAATTGGAAAGAAAATAAGGAGGAATAAGGGCAAAATTGGAAATTTTGCAAATTAGGTAAATAAAATAAGAACCAAATTGAAAAATCTAGAAAAATCATCATTTTTCTTTAGAAAAAACTCCATAGGAGAGCTCTCAAGCTAGTTTTTCATGTTTTTGCACCATGTGAGTTTAATTCTTACTTTGTCTTTGTCATTTTTATGTTTTTATGACTTTTACAATTAGGTCTAACTATTGAATTCATTAGTTTTTGATTTTATAGATGAAATTGAAAGTCACCATGATTGAGTGTTGGTATTTTATGATAAATTATCATGGATTTGAAGCTTTAAATTCATTATATGATGATTTACTTAAGTAATTTTGATTAGAAAGTGATTTTGGGACCTAGTTGTAAAAGAGTTGCAAATTGGAGTCTGGTTTTGAAATTTTGTATATCCAAGGTTGCATAATAGTTTACAATAACTAGGTAAACTATTAATTGAGGAAAATTAGTTCAATTGATGGGTTTATTGAACAGGGGCTAAATTGTAAAAACTATACATTTGGGGTAAAAGTGCAATTTCAAAAATTGAAGAGCATAAATTGTGAAGTGAAATAGAAGTAAAATAAATGCTAATGAGTGGAAATATTCTATATTATAGATCAAGATCCAAAGATGAACCAGGAAAAGAAAAAGTTGCTGAATAGTCCCTGAATTTCAATATCTTCTGTAAATTAGCGAAGTAAGTTCATATGGTTGAACTTTCCTGTTTGTTTGTGAATGAATGAATGATATAATGTGTTATTATATATGAATTTGTTATTAGATTGTGAAATTATGATAAAACGAAACGTAAAAGTGGAAATTCAAATTAAGGAAACGCATGAATGAGTATGTGTATTCAGTGATCAGTAGTGAATTGACAGATATTTCCATGGTTAATCCATGGTAAAGTGTGAAAAGTAGGTATGGTATTTCGATGGAAAATCCATATTGAGTTATGGCATAGTAAAGTGAAAGTAAGACCATGATTAATCCATGGCAAAAATGTGGAATGTAGGTATGGTTTTTCAGCGAAAAAAACCATATTGATTATGACAATGAAAATGAACGTAAGTCCATGATTAAATCATGGTTGTTATGTATGTGTGTGAAAGTGTAAGTCCATAGCTAAGCTATGGAAAAGTGATCAGTATGCAACCGTGGCTAGGCCATGAATGAAAGTGACAAAGTGTGCAGAATTAATGTGAGATGTGATATCAGATGAATAACGTACTCAATTGCGTAAGACATTTCCTAATTTGATAAGAAGTGGTAAGTGACGTGTGAATTAAAATGAAAGAAACTTAATAGTTGACATTATTGAGCTCAATTATGATATGTGTATTGATTGCAATGGTCAATGGCAGGAATTATTAGTGAAATGTTTTATTATGGTTTTCGAAATATTATATTTGGTAAGTTTACTTTCGGATGTATGATCTTACTCAGCTTCAATAAGCTTACTTGGGTGTATTAATGTTGTTTTGTAGATTGAAGTGAAATTGGATGGTCGGATCATCATAACAAGGCACACTATCCAGATCAGTTCCTGTAGATTTTGTTGTATATTTAAAGGTTTATATGGCATGTATAGGAATTGAGGAGTTTAACTTTTTTAAAAAAGGTTGTGTATAGTACATAAGAATACATGCTTTACACATGAGTACAAGAAGTTTATAATAGCTAGTAAATGAAATTAAAATGATAAAATTTTCATAAATTGTATTTTGTGAGTGCCTATGATGATTATAAGGCTTGATATTGGATTGATTTGGTTGCTTGGTTAAGAATATATTAGTATTGGAAAGTGTTTGTGCAGGTTAAATGAATAAGGGTGAGAAAATTGACCTTAAAATGACCTATTTTCGTCTACGTGAGTGGATACACGGGCGTGTGTCTAGGCCGTGTGTGACACACGGCTTGCCCCATGGGCATGTGTTGTGGCCATGTGTCCCTACACCTTAAAATTCAGAAGCAAAATGCTAGAATTAAGCATAAGGGCAGGGATACGAGTGTGTGTCTCAGCCGTGTGGATAACATCGTCTTAGATATGGCCACGTGAAACTTGCACATAATTTGTAAAATTTAAATTAATTACACAGCCTAGCACATGGGCGTGTGAGTTGGCCGTGTGATCTCAATTTGTTCATGATATATAAGTGAGAGAGTTACACAGGATCAGGACACAGGCGTGTGTAACCACACGGCTTGCCTACACGGGCGTGTAAGCCATGCATGTATGAAAAATTTTGTAATTTTGTGAAATTTCTCTGAGACTCCGAATAAGTCCTGAGTCAATTCTAATGTTCATATAGGGCCTCAAGGGTCCATTTAAGGGATGGTTTGTATGTTTTTAATTATGAATGGTAAGTTTGACTCGAATTGATTATACATATTTAGTCATCCTTGGTAATACTCTGTAACTCTGCTCCAGAGACGGATACAGGTTAGGGGTGTTACATTTATTGGTATCAGAGCTTCGGTTTAGCCAATTCTCGAAACATTAGTGATGTGTAAAGTGTTTAGAAATACATGCCATATAAATCTTTGATAGAGTAATGTGAATGATCTGATCTAATTTTAATTTTTGTTATAGGTTGTAAAGATGTCTGATAGTCCCGAAAGTGCTAGTCAAGAAGAGGAATTAATAGTAGAATACAGACTTCTAAGCAGGGAACAAGTAGTAATGTTCCGATCTCTTTGATGCGGGAAGAAGAACTTAAAAATATGATTTATGGATTCATGAATTAGTGGTATAGTGAGACAATACAAGAAAGAAGTCAGGCACAGCAACCTCCTCCTCCTACTGTACCACCAGTTATACCCCTGATTTCTCATTCTCCTTCAATAGATGAATCTAGCAAACGATCATCGATTAAGAAACTCAGAAAGTTTGAAGCTGAAGAATTTCTAGGAAGATTGGATGATGATTCGGTTAAAGTAGATTATTGGTTAAAAAACTTGGAAAGAGTTTTTAAACAGATGATGTGTTCTCTAGATGACTATCTGAGATGTGCAGTTTCTCTATTAAAAGAAGAAGCGTATAATTGGTAGGAAACCATTAAAGCAGTAGTACATACGGATAAACTTACTTGGGAATTCTTCCAAAACAAGTTTAAAAAGAAGTATGTTGGAAAGAGATATTTAGATAAAAAAAGAAAGAATTTCTTGATCTTCGACAAGGGAGTAAGACAATGGTTGAATATGAAAGAGAATTTGTGTATCTCAGTAAATATGCTCGGGATGTTGTACTGACGGAAGAAGAAATGTGTACTAGATTCGAAGAAGGGCTTAACGATGAAATTAGAGTGATGATTGGAGGCACGAAAATTTGAGAATTTGTGGTTTTGTCTGATCGAGCTCAAAAGATGGAAGAAGTGTATAATAAAAAAAAGCAATGAGAAAGAAGAGGTAAAGAAGTTTACAAGAGGAGTTCTTCTAAATCAATTTTGACTTTTCCATCTAAAAAGTTTAGAGATGATTCTAATTGACCTACTTCAATTCTAGAATGATCAAGCAAGAGTAGGACAACACAATGAGATGTTAGAGTAACCATTAAACCGGCAGCTAGTACTAGTAGTGTGCAAAATGCTCCAAGACCCAGATGCAAATATTGTGGTAGATTTCATCTTGGTGAATGTTGGGGTAGAACAGGAGCTTGTTATAGATGTGGTGGTACTGATCATTTTATTCAGAACTGTCCTCAATTGTTAAAAGAAGAAAGAGAACAAAAAGAGAAGCAAGCAAGTACTTATCAGAAAAGTAAACATTCAGCTCAAAGTAGTGCTACGGGGACTGCTCGTTTGGGAATGAGAGATTCTGCAGCCTGATTAGAAACTAGGGCACCTACTCGCACATATGCCATTCGAGCAAGAGAAGAAGCTTCTGCTCCCGATGTGATAGCTGGTACTTTCTATCTTTTTGATCATTCTATATATGTTTTAATTGACCCTGGGTCTACACATTCATATATTTGCACTACATTAGTGTCAGAAAAGAAATTGACTGTTGAGTCTACTGATATTGATGTGCAAGTTACTAATCCGTTAGGATAAAGTGTGCAAGTTAATTTAATATGTAGAAATTGTCCATTGAAAACACAAGGCTGTAAATTCTCTACTGATCTGGTGTTGTTACCATTCTGAGAATTTGATGTTATTCATGGAATCGATTGGTTGACTAAACACGATTCCATAGTTAATTGTAGAGAAAAATGGATTGATCTAAAATGTTAGATCGGAGAAATAGTCTCAGCTAAATTTGGAGATAAAAAGGATGTTTTCAAAATTATTTCAGCCTTTACCACTCGAAAATTGATTCTAAAGGGAAATGAAGCATTTTTAGCTTATATTCTGGATACTAGGGGTTCTGAATTTAAAATGGAACAGTTGACAGTTGTTAATGAGTTTACTGATGTGTTTTCTGAGGAATTACCCAGTTTACCCCAGATCGTGAAGTTGAGTCTGTAATTGATGTGATTCCGGGTACGGCTCTAATATCAATAACACCATATAGAATGGCACCAGCTGAGTTAAAAGAATTAAAGTCACAGTTGAAGGAATTGTTGGATAAAGGGTTCATCAGACCGAGTACATCACCTTAGGGCGCACATGTTTTATTTGTGAAAAAGAAAGATGGCTCGTTGAGATTGTGTATTGATTACAGACAGTTGAATAAGGTAACAATTAAGAATATATATCCTTTACCTCGTATTAATGATTTGTTCGATTAATTGAAAGGTGCTGCAGTATTTTCAAAGATAGATCTTCGATGTGGATATTATCAACTGAAGGTTAAAGAATGTGATGTGCCAAAAACTGCTTTCAGAACTCAGTATGGTCATTACAAACTTTTAGTTATGTCATTTGGTTTGAAAAATGCTCATGTTGTTTTTATGAATCTGATGAAGCAGATTTTTCAACCTTACTTGGATAGATTTGTAGTAGTATTTATTGATGATATACTAATTTATTCTAAGATAGAATTCGATCATGTACAGCATTTGAAAATTGTGTTACAGACCTTAAGAGAGAAGCAGTTGTATGCAAAGTTCAGCAAATTTGGATTTTGGTTACATGAATTTGGATTTTTGGGTCATATTATATCGGCTAAAGGGATTTGTGTGGATCCAAGCAAAATATCGGCAGTGGTAAATTGGAAAGTTCCGAAGAATGTAACTAAAGTGAGAAGTTTCTTAGGTTTAGCAGGGTATTATCATCGATTTGTTAAGAATTTTTTTGATGGTTGCCTTGCCGATGACTAGACTACTACAGAAGAATGTAGAATTTAATTGGTCTGATGATTTTCAGAGAAGTTTTTGACTAGTTGAAGAAAATGTTAACAGAAGCTCTAGTGTTGACTCAGTCAGAATCGGGTGTACCGTATGTTGTTTTAGTAATGCATCTCTAAATGGTTTGGGTTGTATGCTAATGCAGTCGGGAAAAGTTGTGGCTTATGCTTCTCAGCAGTTAAAAAAACATGAAAAGAATTATCTTACACATGATCTCGAGTTGGCCGCAATTGTATTTGCTTTGAAAATTTAGAGGCATTACCTATACGGCGAGAAATGTTATATGTATACAAATCATAAAAGTTTGAAATATTTAATGACTCAAAAGGAACTGAATTTGAGACAGAGACGGTGGTTAGAATTACTTAAAGATTATGATCTTGTTATTGATTATCACCCAAGAATAGCTAATGTGGTTGCTGATCCGCTAAGTCGGAAGTCATCCTTTTTTGCATTAAGGGCAATGAATGCTCATTTATCTGTTAATAAATATGGTTCTGTAGTAGCAGAATTAAAAGTGAAACCAATGTTCTTTCAACGAATTCGAGAATTACAAGATGATGACTCGAAATTGGTGTTGAAGAAACAGTTGGTTCGAGACAAGTTGAGTTCTAAGTATATCATTGATGATGAAGGTATGTTACGTTATCATAACAGGATTTGTGTTCCAGACAATTGTGATTTGAAGAATGATATTCTTTCTGAAGCACATAATAGTATGTATTCTATTCATCCAGGCAGTACAAAAATGTATGGTGATTTGAAAAAGATATATTGGTGGCCTAGTATGAAAGGAGAAATCTGTGAGTTTGTTGCAAAATGTTTGATTTGTCAGCAAGTTCAAAAAGAGCATCAAGTGCCAACAGGTTTGTTACAATCTATTATGATTCCTAAGTGGAAGTGGGAGCCTGTTACAATAGATTTTGTATCTGGATTACCTGTAACACCGAGGAAGAAAGATTCAATATAGGTTATTGTTGATAAATTGACAAAGTCAGAACACTTTATTCCAGTCAGAAAAAATATTTCACTTGAAAAGTTAGTAGAGTTATATGTGTCAGAGATTGTACGATTACATAGGGTACCAACCTCTATTATTTTGGATCGAGATCCAAGGTTCACATCGAGGTTTTAGGGTAAATTGCAGGAAGCTTTGGGCACTAAATTGAATTTCAGCACAGCATTTCATCCTTAGGTGGATGGGCAATCAGAGCGAGTGATTCAGATTTTAGAAAACATGTTGAGGTGTTGTATACTCGAGTTTGGTGACAATTGGGAAAGGTATTTACCTTTAACTAAAATTGCTTATAACAATAGCTATCAGTCTAGTATAAAAGTGGCACCATTTGAGGCTCTTTACGATAGAAAATGCAAGACTCCATTGTATTGGTCTGAATTGAGTGAATCCAAGTTAGTTGGAGCAAATTTGATTTGAGAAACTGAAGAAAAAGTTCGAATTATCCGAGATAGTTTGAAAGCTACTTCAAATCGTCAGAAGTCTTTTCCAGATTTAAAAAGAAGAGACATAGAGTTTGTAGCTAGAGATCAAGTGTTCTTAAAGGTTTCACCGTGGAAGAAAGTGTTATGATTTGGTAAAAAGGGGAAACTGAGTCCAAGATTTTTTGGACCATATGAAATAATTGAAAGAATAGGCCCAGTGGCTTATCAATTAGCTTTGCCTCCAGAACTTGAGAAGATTCATAATGTGTTTCATGTGTCTATATTCAGAAGATACAGATTAGATCCTTCACATGTGATTCCTCATAATGAAATTGAGCTTCAACCAGGAAGAGTCGGTAAAGATTTTAGCTGGAGAAGTTAAAGAACTGTGAAATAAAAAAGTGCCATTAGTGAAAGTTTTGCAGCATCGACATGGTGTGGAGGAGGCAACCTAAACAGGTGAATCAATGAGATCACAGTATCAAAAATCTATTTTCAGGTAACTAATTTCAAGGACGAAATTTTCTAAATGGGGGAGAATTGTAACGACCTAATTTTCTGTGGTATCAGAAACAGTGATTTGAGATCACTAAATCTAACAAGTAAGGTTGAAAAAGTTAATAATTTAATATTTGTGAGTTAAGTAAGAATTTAGAAGAATTTTTTAATTAGTGAATTGTTAAAAGAATTCATTAGGATAAATGGGTCAAAAATGAGGTATCGAGACCTAAAATACGTAAACCGAGCCATAAATATTTTTAGAAATAATTATGGAGTGTTATTGAGTTAGTATTAAAGTTTCGTTAGGAAATTTTAACGCTTTGATGGTCAATTAATTAAAAAGAACTAAATTGTAATAAATGCAAAATTTGCTTGAGTGCTTAAATAGCTTAAGGGAAAAAAGAGGGAGGATTTAAAAGGAAATTTAGCCTAAAAGTGAGTAATCTAGACAGAAAGGGCAAGAAAATTGGAAAGAAAATAAGGAGGAATAAGGGCAAAATTGGAAATTTTGCAAATTAGGTAAATAAAATAAGAACCAAATTGAAAATTCTAGAAAAATCATCATTTTTCTTTAGAAAAAACTCCATAGGAGAGCTCTCAAGCTGGTTTTTCATATTTTTGCACCATGTGAGTTTAATTCTTACTTTGTCTTTGTCAATTTTATGTTTTTATGACTTTTACAATTAGGTCTAACTATTGAATTCATTAGTTTTTGATTTTATGGATGAAATTGAAAGTCACCATGATTGAGTGTTGGTAGTTTATGATAAATTATCATGGATTGGAAGCTTTAAATTCATTATATGATGATTTACTTAAGTAATTTTGATTAGAAATTGATTTTGGGACCTAGTTGTAAAAGAGTTGTAAATTAGGGTCTGGTTTTGAAATTTTGTATATCCAAGGCTGCATAATAGTTTACAATAACTAGGTAAACTGTTAATTGAGAAAAATTAGTTCAATTGATGGGTTAATTGAACATGGACTAAATTGTAAAAATTTTAAATTTTAGGGTAAAAGTGTAATTTTGAAAATTGAAGAGAATAAATTGTGAAGTGAAATAGAAGTAAAATAAATGCTAATGAGTGGAAATACTCTATATTATAGATCAAGAATCCAAAAACGAATGAGGAAAAGAAAAAGTTGCTGAATAGTCCCTGAATTTCAATATCTTCTGCAAATTTGCAAAGTAAGTTCATATGGTTGAACTTTCCTGTTTGTTTGTGAATGAATGAATGATATAATGTGCTATAATATATGAATTTGTTAGATTGTGAAATTGTGATAAAACAAAAAGTAAAAGTGGAAATTCAAATTAAAGAAACGCAGGAATGATTATGTGTATTCAGTGATCAGTACTGAATTGACGGATAATTCCATGGTTAATCCATGGTAAAGTGTGAAAAGTAGGTATGGTATTTCGATGGAAAATCCATACTGAGTTATGGCACAGTAAAGTGAAAGTAAGACCATGGCTAATCCATGGAAAAAAATGTGGAATGTAGGTATGGCTTTTCAATGAAAGGACCATACTGAATTATGACAGTGAAAATGAACGTAAGTCCATGATTAAATCATGGTTGTTATATATGTGTGTGAAAGTGTAAGGCCATGAATGAAAGTGAAAAAGTGTGCAGAATTAAAGTGAGATGTGATATTAGATGAATAACGTACTCAATTTCGTAAGACGCTTCCTAATTTGATAAGAAGTGGTAAGTGACGTGTGAATTAAAATGAAAGAAACTGAGTAGTTGGCAATATTGAGCTAATTATGAGATGTGTATTGACTGTGATGGTGAATGGCGGGAATTATTAGCGAAATTTTTTATTATGGTTTTTGAAATATTACATTTGGTAAGTTTACTTTTGAATCTATGAACTTACTAAGCTTCAATAAGCTTACTTGAGTGTGTGAATGTTGTTTTGTAGACTGAAGTGAAATTGGAAGGTCGGATCATCACAACAAGGCACACTATCTAGATCAATTTCGGTAGATTTTGTTGTATATTTAAAGGTTTATATGGCATGTATAGGAATTGAGGAGTTTAATTTTTAAAAAAAGGTTGTGTGTAGTACATAAGAATATATGCTTTACATATGAGTACAAGTAGTTTATAATAGTTACTAAATGAAATTAAAATGATAAAATTTACTCAAATTGTATTTTGTGAGTGCCTATGATGATAATTAGGCTTAATATTGGATTGATTTGGTTGCTTGGTTGAGAATATATTAGTATTGGAAAGTGTTTGTGCAGGTTAAATGAATAAGAGTGAGAAAAAAAGGCCTTAAAATGGCCTATTTTCGTCTACACGGGTGGATACACAGGCATATGTTTAGGTCGTGTGTGACACACGGCTTGCCCCATGGGCATGTGTATTGGCTGTGTGTCCCCTGCACCTTAAAATTTAGAAGCAGAATACCAGAATTAAGCACACGGGCAAGGACACGAGCGTGTGTTTCAACCATGTGGATAACATGGTCTTTGACATGGCAAAGTGATTTGGCAATGTGAAACCTGCACGTAATTTGTAAAATTTAAATTAATCATACAGCCTAGCACATGGGCATATGACTTGGTAGTGTGATCTCAATTTGTTCATGATATATAAGTCAGAGAGTTACACAAGATCAGGACATGGGCATGTGTAACCACTCGGCCCGCCTAAACAGGCGTGTCCTTAAACTACATGGGCGTGTGAGCCACGCATGTGTGAAAAATTTTGTAATTTCGTGAAAATTTCTCTGAGACTCCGAATAAGTCTCGATTCAATTCTAATATTCATATTGGGCCTCGAAGGTCCATTTAAGGGATGGTTTGTATGTTTTTAATTATGAATGGTATGTTTGACTCGAATTGATTATACATATTTAGTCATCCTCGGTAATACTGTGTAACTCTGTTCGGGCGACGGATATGGGTTAGGGGTATTACAATATATCTACAATATCACTATATATATATATATATATATATATATATTATTCCTAACATAGTAGGAATTTTAAACTACTTAAACTCTTCCAAAGTTTCTTTATTTTCATTTGTGTTTCTTTACCTTCCACACTCATTCTATATGCATAGCACACCAGTTAGAAGCATATCATTCAACCATAGATACAAACTAGTGCATTTAAACATAGACCATTTTTCATTTTCTTTTTTTTTTTCGAATTAATTACATGATAACTCATTCTATAAGAAATTGCATAACTTAAATCTTACCACTCTTTCATGAGCACAAACATAATTCCATTTGAGCACTCACCATTTCAATACACCTTATAATTAAACATATTATCATTCAACCAATAATTTGGCATTTGCCTAAACATCAAACAACAACACTTGTTTGCGCACTTGAACATATTTCATATAATTTCAACATTAATAACCTTATTATCTCAACATGTCACACTTGAATTTATACTCGTCTCGACTTACATAATTTTCATGTATCACATATTAGTATATTAATATATATAGAATTCATGATACATATCATCTTTTACTGTTTCTTCATATATCATCCAAGACAACTCCTGATAACTTACCATTCGAGGAACAACTTACGGATATGAGTACATCATTTTTAGAAGCCCGAAGGCTAAATCGAAGTTCATGAGAACTAAACAGGAAGTAAACACGAAAGTTCGCACCAAACGCTGAACCTCAATTTACTTGGGTAATTTACTGTCAATTCATACTTTAAATTTTCCGTCAATTCATCCTTTACATTTTTCTTCAATTCATACTTTACATTCGTAGTGCCATAACCCAGTTATGGTCTTATCATCAGAATGCCATAGCCCACTTATGGTCTTACATATAAACACTACCATGGTCCAACCATGGTCTTAAGTTTATTATGCCATAGCCTAAATATGGTCTTATCATTAGAATGTCATAGCCCAACTATGGTCTTTCATATAAACTGTCATGGTCCAACCATGGACTTACGTTCATAGTGCCATAACCCAGTTATGGTCTTATTCGTCAATTCATCATTTGCACTGAATGATTGTACTTAATCCCACGTTCCGCTCGTTTTGAACATTTAATTCAATTTCATAATTTAACAATAATTTTATTTTCAGTAATAGATATGCATAATTACATAATATCATTCATCAATCAAATAAATAAACATTATAGTTTAACCATACGAACTTACCTGAATTGAATTGTAATAATTGCAGGACTTCAGAAACTATTCCGCTATTTTTCCTTTTTCACGAGTATCCGCGGAATCTTAATCTAATATAAAATTACTCATTTATTATCATATATTTCAGTTCCAATTCATTTAACAATTTATACCCTTCAATTTTTTGAATTTACACAATTACCCCAACTTTTACAACTTTTACAATTTAGTCCATTAACTAGTTAATCTATCAAATCAAATAATTTTTCTCAATTAATAATTTATCAAAATATTTTAGAGTATCATTTTCACAATTTGATCCTAACATCAATATTTAACAAAATCACTTTATAATATCATCATACAACAAAATTAAAGCTTTAAACCCACTTGATATTAATAATTTCTTTCAATATATTAATTTAGATAATAAAACAACTTATTTCATCCAATTTGGTCATTTGACATTTTTACAAAATTCCCTTTAAAATTTTACTTTATTCAATTTAGTCCCTGAGCCTAATACATGCAAATTAGCCATTTTTTAATGTAAACCCATGCTAGCTAAATATTCATATATATTTTTCTTCTCCTCTCCGTTCCACATCCTTAATGTATATAACACGCTTATATGTAACATTCAACTACTTACTTATATGTTCATTCAAAGCTATTTACTTGAGTCATAGTCACAAAATTATTTATATCTTGAGCATAAAAATTCCAAATTAAGATCCATTTGATGTTTTTGAAACTAAAATCAAATATCTTTCTACCATAAAAATTTCAGAATTTATAGTTTAGCCAATAAGTACAATAAAATCTTCAAATTTATCACTGTTCTGCTGTTTGACAGCTTCGACCTTTCCTTACTAAAAATTAATTATCTCTTAGTACGGAGTTTAGATAATGTTTCCGTTTGTTTCTCCTAAAAATAGACTCATTAAAAATTTAAAAATATAAATTTAAACCCATAATTATTTTTTTAAAATTGTTGATGATTTTCCAAAGTCAGAACAGGAGAACCCAAAATCAATCTGACCCTGTCTCACAAAAATTCATATATCTCATAATATGAAACTATTTTGCTTACACCGTTTCTTCTATACAAAACTAGACTAAATAGAATTTAATTTAACACTTTAACTAACCTCTAATTCAATTTTTACAATTTTTGGTGAATTTTCAAATTCAAACTACTGCTGCTGTCCAAAATTGTTTTACTTTAGCATGTTGATAACAAAATTTATAACACCCTCTTTTCCTTTCTCTACAATATTTCCCATCACTAACATATCAAGAAAATAGAACCTTATTTAATAAAACTCTACTTTAACATCATTACTTTTTCAATAATATCAAGCTCAAAAATATATTGAAATTTGATGTTCTTACTTTGTCCTATTGACTTCAATCTTTAACTTGATTTTCTCTCTCCTCCAGCTTCTATTTCTTGAATCTAACTTGATATTCTAGCTCTCTATAGTCTCATTATTTTTCTCTCTTGGGAGCTATGGAAATTCTTTTGATATCTAATGAATTGGTGAATTTTCGGTAAAAGTATCAAATTGTAAAGAAAATTTCTTTCTTCTCTTTTCTCTTCTAACGTTGGTTGCATGGGAAAGATGAAGAAAATTCTTCATCTTTCTTTCCTTATATACTAAATAAAATAATAATAAAATATCTCATTAAAATATTAATAAAATAATATTTATCTAACTACAAAATATCATCAAAATATCTCTAATATCATCATTGCCTTATAGACTTCTCTCTCTTTCTAATTAACCATTTTTCCCTTTATGTTCTTTTAAAATTCCATCCTTGAGTCATCATTTAATTTGATAAAATTACAATTTAGTCACTCATAATTCCTCACTTATTCAATTTGGTCCTAATTCTACCATTTTCATTAGTTTCTAGATCATTCCACCCTTAAAATATTTGCACTATTGGTAAAAAGAAAAAATAGCGGAATAGTCTCTGAACTCCTACAATTAGTACAATTCAATTCAGGTAAGTTCGTATGGTTAAACTATAATGTTTATTTATTTTATTGATGAATGGTATTGTGTATTTATTCATATCTATTACTGAAAATAAAATTATTGTTAAATTATGAAATTGAATTAAATGTTCGAAATGAGTGGAACCCGAGATTGAGTACAATCGTTCTGTGCAAAGGATGAATTGACAGATAAGACCATAATTGGGTTATGGCACTATGAACATAAACCATGGTTGGACCATGGCAATGTTTATGTAAGACCATAGCTGGCATTTTGATGATATACTTTAATATCAATAGTGCAATTATTATAAGGGTGGAATGATCTAGAAACTAAGGAAAATGGATGAATTAGAACCAAATTGAATAGGTGAAGAATTATGAGGGACTAAATTACAATTTTACCAAATTAAGTGATGACTCAAGGATAGAAATTTAAAAGATCATAAAGGGAAAAATAACCTATTAGAAAGAGAGAGAACTCTAGAAGGCAATGATGATATTAGAGATATTTTATGTGACATCCCAAAATTGACCCTAGTCGGGATGTGGTTTCGGGACCACAAAACTGAGGCATAAAAATAATTTATAATTTATTTTGATGCCTATAATATGTGTTAATTCATGTGTGACATTTTTGATGTTTCGATTTAGAGTTATAAATGTGAATTTCACTAGAAAGGGCCTAGTAGTAAACATTGAAAGTATGATGGGGAAATGTGGGATGACTAGTTGATAATGCATGCAAAAATAAGGATTTGCATGTCAAATTTCCCCTAACATGAAGTGGCCGCCATGACAAGGAATCATGGGCTAAACATGTCATGAAACATGTTTTGTTGGTGCACTAGGAGAAACAATAAACAAATGAGTATGGGTAATAAAGAAAGAAAAAAATGTGTGTGTGTGAGTGAAACCCCCCTTTGCGTGCATTGTGGAAGAGAAAAGAAAAATTTTGTTCATCCATTTTCTCTTCTTTGGCCGAAAATACTAAGGAAAAGGGAGGATTTTTGCTTCATGCTTGGTTTAGAAGAGAACTAGAAGGAGATTTGGCTATATTTGCATCAAGATTAAGGTATGTTTGAGGTTGTGTCATGAGATTCATGCTTGTTTTGGTTGCTAACTTGATGTGCATGTTAGCCATGGTTCAAATCCTTGTTATGCCATGGAAATGGTATTTGGCCAAGGTGGATTTTGTGTTAATGCCATTGCATGTTAAATATGAAGCTTGTTAATGGTGTATGTGATGGGGATTGATGGCTCTTGGACTTTCTTTTTAGTATTTTTGAGTGAGACATTAAGTTCTTTGCTTAATCATGACCAAAATGATGGTGTTGTGATGTATTCGGTCATGGTATATCCACAAGTATGATTCATGCATGTTGCATGGTAGGTAAGATTTGAGCTTTGAATATGTGTTTGCACATGATGAATTGGTATGACATATATACTATTTCAAGGTATATATTTGCTTGGGATGATGTTTTCGGTTATGTAGTACATGAGAGATGTGTATTGAGCTACAATATGTAATCGTTAGTTAGTAAAATGCATGCTGTTTTGTGTGGTATTAAGTGCATAATCGGCCTCAACATGGACATGCATATTCGGCCACATGAGGGAAATTGGTGTGCATGCATTCGGTTAGAGGCAAGCATATTGATGCCTATTCTTGGCTTAGAAAATTCGCTAAGAGGAATACTAACTAAGGTGTTGAGTTCGATTCATGATTTTGTACATATGCGACTTTGATGCCTAATGAGTAGATATTTATATATTGGCTAGGCATCTTGAATTCCTCTTCCGATGCTCAAATGATAAAACCAATTTATTTGTTAAATTTAGCTCAAGAAGCTAGAGGTGGAGAATCAAGCAAAGGCAAAGGAAAGATAATCGAGTAGTCGATTGGAAATCGTTTCATCCAATATAAGGTAAGTCATTAAGCATATATTTGGTGTTGATGTAAATGACCATAATATATACACAATTGTGTTTAAATGAATTGATGTGTAAATGGAAATGTATGTGTATGGAATGATGCCATTGTTGAATGTATAAAGGCAGCAAAATGCATAAGGTATTGGTCTCGGCACTAAGTGTGCGGGTATAAATGGACACGGTGACAAGATTGGCACTAAGTGTGCGGGTTTAAATTGTACAGCACTAAGTGTGCGTTTGATTATATAGCACTAAGTGTGCGAGCTGAAAATTATATAGCACTAAGTGTGCGAGCTGAAAATTATATAGCACTAAGTGTGCGAGCTGAAAATATATAGCACTAAGTGTGCGGATTCACTATATGCTCTTGTATTACAATTGGCACTGAGTGTGCGACATTATCGAGTTAATCCCGGACAGCGGATCGGGTAAGTACCTCGAGCTCATGATGAATAGAAAATACGTCCATGCTTGGGGTTGAATTGGTAAGCCTTAAATCTATGTGATGATTGAAATTGTATGGTTGTGCTGGAAAATGAGTTAATGTGTAAAAATGCTTCGATTATCTTGTTGTGTAGAATATGGAATGTGGATGTATGACTTGGTACGAGATTGGACCGAAAGGTCCGAGGTATTATGGTATAGATTCGATATGGATGAGTACCTAGCCTCGTTTGCTGTACATGTTGTAGTGACTTTATTAGTGGATTGATGAATGCTTATGACTTACTGAGTTGTAAACTCACTCGGTGTTTTCTTGTCACCCATTTTAGGTCTCTTGGACTCGTATTGTTGCGTGCTCGGAACCGTCGTTGAAGTCATCACACCGGCTGAAATCTTGTGGTATTGTTTTTGTTGTTGAAGAACATTTGGCATGTATAGGCTATTATATTTGGTCGAATTGTGGGTTGTAAACTTTAAGCCATGTGAAAATGGCCTATGTGGTCGTCGAGTGGGATGCTAGAACCTATAGCCACGAGTCTTAGAAACTCAAATTTTGATAAGGTGGCCATAATTTGTGTCATGTATGATGGATGATTAAGGCCAAGGAAAAATTCACGAAATTGGCATAGTCTACTGCAGTAACTGTTGCGGACAGCAGCAGTGAGATGAGATTGAAAAATCACTAAAATAGTAGAAGTAGAATTAAATAGTGAGTAAATTATGGAACTGAACCTTGATGAATCTATTTTTATATGGACAAAACGAAACGACCATATGAGCAGTATACTGGGAAATATTAAAGTTCTCGTGAGACAGGGCCAGAACGGTTTCTGGGTCCCCTGTCGCGACTTTGAAAATTTACCATAAATTATCCAGAAAGAATTAGGAGTCATGCCTTATATGTAAAGATTCCATTTTGAGTCTAGTTTCATTAGAAACAAACGGCACCAGTATTAAAGCCCTGTACAGAGAGATATTCAAGTTGTAACACGCGAAGGTCAGAGCAGTCGGTCCCTGTAACATGGGTGACTTTAACTAATAAACTGTACCAATTGGCCCAACCAAAAATTCTAAAAATAAATCCATGGATGGGCATATGAGTCTAAATTCAGGTAAAATTTACGAAACCAGTTTCCGAGTTTTGAAACTCGAGATATGATTTTTAAGGCGACGGTGACGCAGTTTTCCAGCCTGACTGGTAATGTCAAATTGGTTGGTATCTTGAGAAGGTTTGGTGTTAACCCTCGTGTCCGCTAACCGCGCCGGTCACGAAGTTAGGTGTTACAATTTTATTGGTATCAGAGCTATGGTTTAGTCGGTTCTAGGACTACCATAGCGCGTGTGAGTCTAGCTATACATGCCAAATTGTTAGTGCTGAATAATGTGATGACTTGACGGTTGAAATTTTTATTTTAAATAGCAATGGAACCCGGATAGAGACCCTTGGCGGATGACGTTGAAGGTGTAGCGGCTGCTCCGCACAAGGGACACCGCCTGTTGAGCCTCGGTCATCCGCGAATAATCAAAATGAAGGCGAAACAAGCCTTCTTCACCATGATGAATGAGTGGGTCGCGCAATATGCCCGAACCAACCCGGCTGTCCAACCATTCCCGAATTTAAATACTCCACCCCAAGAGCCCGCAATGCCTCCAGTTATTGATCCTGTGAGGCTGAGTAAACCACCTGTGGACTTGATTAGGAAGCGCGGGGCCGAGGAGTTCAAGGCCATAGTTACCGATGATGCCGAAAAGGTGAGTTCGCTCGATAACACCATTAGAGTGTTAGATGAACTGTCATGCACACCGATGAATGTCTTAAGTGTGCTATATCCTTGTTATGAGACTCAGCTTACTATTGGTGGAGGACTTTAATTTCCATAATCCCAAATGAACGAGTTACTTGGGATTTCTTTCAATCCGAATTTCGAAAGAAATACATTAGTCAACGGTTCATCGATCAGAAGCGTAAGGAATTTTTGGAACTCAAGCAAGGCCGGATGACAAGATTCGAATACGAATATGAGTTCGTAAGACTTAGTCGGTATGCTCTGGAGTGTGTGGCTGATGAGGTTGCGATGTGCAAAAGATTTGAAGAAGGATTGAATGAAGAGTTAAAGTTACTAGTGGGAATTTTGGAGATAAAGGAGTTCGTGACACTAGTCTAACGAGCACGCAAGGCGGAAGAACTTGGGAAGGAGAAGAAGAAGGCTGAATTTGAAGCAAGAGATTACCGTAAAAGATCGACGAGTAAAGCTCCGCTTCGGCTGTAGAGAGGTTCGTGGAGGACACCAGAAGTCGAGGATGATCTGGAATTTCCATTAGAGCCCGACCATTGACGGACTCGAGCTACTTCAGTAGCTAGTGTGGGCAATAATCGTCAAGAGAGACCTGAATGCCCCAATGTGGAAGACGACACCTAGGTGAATGTTGGGGTAAGTCATTAATAGGGCTGTTATGGATGCGGTTCAAGGACCACTTCATTAGAGATTGCACGAGCTAGATGAGAGGAATAAGACGCAAGGTACAAGACCTAGTGGAACGACGGTGGAGGTAGGCCCCGAGAATCTCTGGAGGTAGGGGTGGTAATCGAGAGGAGCCTCTAATACGGCTGTCCGATCCGAGACCCGTACTCTGCTAGAGCATATGCCATTCGCAAGACGAGAGGAGGCATCCTCCCCGACGTTATCAACGGTACTTTTACTCTCTTTGATACTAGTGTGATTACATTGATTGACCCCGCTCTACTCATTCATATGTATGTGAAACCTTAGCATCGGTAAGACTCTACCGTTGAGTCTCATCGAGTTCATAATTCGAGTGTCAAACCCTTTGGGTCGACACGTACTGTTGATAAAGTGTGCAAGAGATGCCCCTAATAATTCGAGAATCTGCTTTTCCTACCGATCCGATG
The DNA here is from genome assembly GCF_025698485.1 of Gossypium arboreum. Lineage (NCBI taxonomy): Eukaryota > Viridiplantae > Streptophyta > Magnoliopsida > Malvales > Malvaceae > Gossypium > Gossypium arboreum. The sequence goes on from NC_069082.1 coordinate 17,630,393, forward strand.
CTTCTACCATTTAATGAATTCGATGTTATTCTTGGTATGGATTGGTGACCGTACATGATGCGAAGAGTGGATCGCAAAAGGAAAACCATTGATTTGAGGAGTGCAAATAATGAGGTAGTCCGAGTCGAGTCTCATCGATTTAAAAGGAGCGCCAACGATAATATCTTCTATGACCGCCGAGGTATGTGAAAAGGGTGTGAAACATACCTTGCGTATGTGTTTGAAAGTAAAGAGACGGAAAGGAAACTCGAATCGGTACTAGTGGTTTGTGAGTATTCAGATGTTTTTCCGAGGAGTTACCGGATTGCCACCGGTTCGAGAAGTGGAATTCGCATCGGTTGTACCGGTACTACGCCGATTTCAATAGCCCCATATCGTATGGCATTAACGAAATTAAAGGAATTGAAGGTTCAATTGCAAGAATTGACGGATAGAGGTTTCGCTCGACCGAGTTTTTCTCCATGGGCGCTTTGTATTGTTTGTGAAGAAGAAGGACGGAACCATGAGGTTGTGCATCGACTATCGTCAACTCAATAAAGTGACGATAAAGAATAAATATCCATTGCCACGAATTGACGATTTGTTTGATCAATTAAAGGGAGCCTCGATGTTTTCAAAGATAGATTTGAGGTCGGGTACTATCGGTTGAGGGTCCGAGAATCGGACATACCCAAAACCGCTTTTAGAACGAGGTACGGTCACTACTAATTCTTGGTGATGCCGTTTGGGCTCACTAATGCCCTGCGGTGTTTATGGATTTAATGAATAGAATTTTCAGGCCATACTTGGATCGGTTCGTAGTTGTATTTATTGATGACATTTTGGTCTATTCGAGAGATGAAACCGAGCATCTTGAACACCGAGGCTAGTGTTGCAAATCTTACGAGATAAGCAGTTATCATAAAGTTCAAGAAATGTGAATTTTGGGTTGAAAGAGGTTAGCTTCTTGGGGCACGTGGTGTCCGTGACGGTGTCGTGGTGGACCCGAACAAAATTCGCCATAGTCGATTGGAAACCACCAAGGAATGTTACCGAAGTTAGGAGCTTTTGGGGCTTGCCGGTTATTACCGACGATTTGTAAAAGGTTTCTCGACGATAGCCACGCCAATGACGGCTACTCCAAAAGGATGTTAAGTTCGAATGGACGGAGAAATGTCGAAAAGTTTCGATCAATCGAAAGCTTATTTGATCGAAGCCCCAATTCTAGTGCAACCCGAATTGGGCAAAGAGTTTGTCATTTATAGTGACGCATCTCTACTTGGGTTAGGTTGCGTATTAATGCAAGAAGGTCGAGTTGTGGCCTGCGCGTCGAGGCAATTAAAGCCACATGAGAAAAATTATCCGACTCATGATCTCGAATTGGCGCCATCGTATTCGCCTTTAAAGATTTGGCGACATTACTTATTTGGTGAAAGGTGCCATGTATACTCGGATCACAAAAGTCTCAAATATTTGATGACCCAAAGAGACTTAAATCTGCGACAAAGACGTTGGCTCGAGCTGTTAAAGGATTATGAGTGATCATTGACTATCACCCGGAAAGGCGAATGTGGTTGCGGATGCCTTGAGTCGTAAATCGTTATTCACTTTACGAGCGATGAATGTGCACTTGTCTGTCCGATCCGACAGTGTGTTAGTGGCTGAATTGAAAGCCAAACCATTATTGACACAACAAATTCGAGAAGCTCAGAAAGTCGACGACGAGTTGGTTGCAAAACGGGCTGCATGTGTTCCGAACAAGGACTCGGAGTTTCAAATCGACGATGATGATTGTTTGAGGTTCAAAAGTCGTCTGTGTGTCCCAAAGAATTCGGAACTCATTTCGATAATTCTGAATGAAGCCCATTGTAGCCGAATGGCAATCCACCCGGGGAGTACGAAGATGTACAATGAATTGAAACGTCGGTTTTGGTGGCATGGTATGAAGCGAGACATCTCCGACTTTGTTTCGAGATGTCTAATATGTCAACAAGTGAAAGCGGAACATCGGTGCCTTCGAGATTACTTCACCAATCACGATACCCGAGTGGAAATGGGATCGAGTCACAATGGACTTTGTATCCGGACTGCCATTGTCAGCAAGTAAGAAGGATGCGGTTTGGGTCGTGGTAGATCGATTGACTAAGTCGGCCCACTTTGTCCCCGTACGTACGGATTTTTCAATGGACAAATTAGCCGAATTGTACGTTTCTCAGATTGTGAGATTACACGGGGTACCGATTTCTATTGTGTCGGATAGAGATCCGAGATTTACCTCGCGATTTTGGAAGAAATTTCAAGTAGCTTTGGGTACCAAGTTGCATTTCAGCACCGCCTTTCACCCCCAAACCGATGGTCAATCCGAACGGATAATTCAAATACTCGAGGATATGTTGAGATGTTGTATCCTTGAGTTTAGTGGTTCATGGGAGCAGTATTCGCCTTTGATTGAATTCGCACAACAATAGCTTTCAATCAAGTATTAAGATGGCGCCTTACGAGGCTTTATACGATCGTAAATGCCGTACCCATTATTCTCGGATGAACTTAGTGAAGGTAAATTCTTGAGGTTGATTTGGTGAAGGATGCCGAGCAAAAGTTCGAATGATTCGTGAAAGTTTGAAGGTCGCTACGGATCGCCAAAAGTCGATGCGGATTTGAAAAAGGAAAGACATTGAATATCGGGTTGGAGACAAGGTATTTCTCAAAGTTTCACCTGGAAGAAGGTGCTTAGATTTGGCCATAAGGGCAAATTGAGTCCGAGGTTCATCGGTCCGTATGAAGTATCTCGAACGAATTGGGCCGAGAGCGCATCGATTAATTTTACCCCCGAGCTCGAAAAGATTCACAACGTTTTCCATGTTTCGATGCTTCAAGATATAGGTCGACCCGACGCACGTAATTACTCCATCCGAGGTCGAGGTTCACCTAATTTGAGTTATGAAGAAGAGCGGTTCGCATTCGATGCGTGAAGTAAAAGACCTACGAAACAAGAAAATCCCATTAGTGAAGGTGTTGTGGCATAAACACGAATTGAAGAAGCCACTTGGGAACTTGAGGACTCTATGAGAGAGCGATACCGAGCCTATTTACGGTAAGATTTTCGGGACGAAAATTTCTTAAGTGGGGAGAGTTGTGACATCCCAAAATTGACCCTAGTCGGGATGTGGTTTCGGGACCTAAAACCGAGGCATAAAAATAATTTATAATTTATTTTGATGCCTATAATATGTGTTAATTCATGTGTGACATTTTGATGTTTCGATTTAGAGTTATAAATGTGAATTTCACTAGAAAGGGCCTAGTAGTAAACATTGAAAGTATGATGGGGAAATGTGGGATGACTAGTTGATAATGCATGCAAAAATAAGGGATTTGCATGTCAAATTTCCCCCTAACATGAAGTGGCCGCCATGACAAGGAATCATGGGCTAAACATGTCATGAAACATGTTTTGTTGGTGCACTAGGAGAAACAATAAACAAATGAGTATGGGTAATAAAGAAAGAAAAAAAATGTGTGTGTGTGAGTGAAACCCCCTTTGCGTGCATTGTGGAAGAGAAAAGAAAATTTTGTTCATCCATTTTCTCTTCTTTGGCCGAAAATACTAAGGAAAAGGGAGGATTTTTGCTTCATGCTTGGTTTAGAAGAGAACTAGAAGGAGATTTGGCTATATTTGCATCAAGATTAAGGTATGTTTGAGGTTGTGTCATGAGATTCATGCTTGTTTTGGTTGCTAACTTGATGTGCATGTTAGCCATGGTTCAAATCCTTGTTATGCCATGGAAATGGTATTTGGCCAAGGTGGATTTTGTGTTAATGCCATTGCATGTTAAATATGAAGCTTGTTAATGGTGTATGTGATGGGGATTGATGGCTCTTGGACTTTCTTTTTAGTGTTTTTGAGTGAGACATTAAGTTCTTTGCTTAATCATGACCAAAATGATGGTGTTGTGATGTATTCGGTCATGGTATATCCACAAGTATGATTCATGCATGTTGCATGGTAGGTAAGATTTGAGCTTTGAATATGTGTTTGCACATGATGAATTGGTATGACATATATACTATTTCAAGGTATATATTTGCTTGGGATGATGTTTTCGGTTATGTAGTACATGAGAGATGTGTATTGAGCTACAATATGTAATCGTTAGTTAGTAAAATGCATGCTGTTTTGTGTGGTATTAAGTGCATAATCGGCCTCAACATGGACATGCATATTCGCCACATGAGGGGAAATTGGTGTGCATGCATTCGGTTAGAGGCAAGCATATTGATGCCTATTCTTGGCTTAGAAAATTCGCTAAGAGGAATACTAACTAAGGTGTTGAGTTCGATTCATGATTTTGTACATATGCGACTTTGATGCCTAATGAGTAGATATTTATATATTGGCTAGGCATCTTGAATTCCTCTTCCGATGCTCAAATGATAAAACCAATTTATTTGTTAAATTTAGCTCAAGAAGCTAGAGGTGGAGAATCAAGCAAAGGCAAAGGAAAGATAATCGAGTAGTCGATTGGAAATCGTTTCATCCAATATAAGGTAAGTCATTAAGCATATATTTGGTGTTGATGTAAATGACCATAATATATACACAATTGTGTTTAAATGAATTGATGTGTAAATGGAAATGTATGTGTATGGAATGATGCCATTGTTGAATGTATAAAGGCAGCAAAATGCATAAGGTATTGGTCTCGGCACTAAGTGTGCGGGTATAAATGGACACGGTGACAAGATTGGCACTAAGTGTGCGGGTTTAAAATTGTACAGCACTAAGTGTGCGCGTTTGATTATATAGCACTAAGTGTGCGAGCTGAAAATTATATAGCACTAAGTGTGCGAGCTGAAAATTATATAGCACTAAGTGTGCGAGCTGAAAATTATATAGCACTAAGTGTGCGAGCTGAAAATATATAGCACTAAGTGTGCGGATTCACTATATGCTCTTGTATTACAATTGGCACTGAGTGTGCGACATTATCGAGTTAATCCGGACAGCGGATCGGGTAAGTACCTCGAGCTCATGATGAATAGAAAATACGTCCATGCTTGGGGTTGAATTGGTAAGCCTTAAATCTATGTGATGATTGAAATTGTATGGTTGTGCTGGAAAATGAGTTAATGTGTAAAAATGCTTGATTATCTTGTTGTGTAGAATATGGAATGTGGATGTATGACTTGGTACGAGATTGGACCGAAAGGTCCGAGGTATTATGGTATAGATTCGATATGGATGAGTACCTAGCCTCGCTTTGCTGTACATGTTGTAGTGACTTTATTAGTGGATTGATGAATGCTTATGACTTACTGAGTTGTAAACTCACTCGGTGTTTTCTTGTCACCCATTTTAGGTCTCTTGGACTCGTATTGTTATGCGTGCTCGGAACCGTCGTTGAAGTCATCACACCGGCTGAAATCTTGTGGTATTGTTTTTGTTGTTGAAGAACATTTGGCATGTATAGGCTATTATATTTGGTCGAATTGTGGGTTGTAAACTTTAAGCCATGTGAAAATGGCCTATGTGGTCGCCGAGTGGGATGCTAGAACCTATAGCCACGAGTCTTAGAAACTCAAATTTTGATAAGGTGGCCATAATCTGTGTCATGTATGATGGATGATTAAGGCCAAGGAAAAATTCACGAAATTGGCATAGTCTACTGCAGTAACTGTTGCGGACAGCAGCAGTGAGATGAGATTGAAAATCACTAAAAATAGTAGAAGTAGAATTAAATAGTGAGTAAATTATGGAACTGAACCTTGATGAATCTATTTTTATATGGATGAAACGAAACGACCATATGAGCAGTATACTGGGAAATATTAAAGTTCTCGTGAGACAGGGCCAGAACGGTTTCTGGGTCCCCTGTCGCGACTTTGAAAATTTACCATAAATTATCCAGAAAGAATTAGGAGTCATGCCTTATATGTAAAGATTCCATTTTGAGTCTAGTTTCATTAGAAACAAACGGCACCAGTATTAAAGCCCTGTACAGAGAGATATTCAAGTTGTAACGCGCGAAGGCCAGAGCAGTCGGTCCCTGTAACATGGGTGACTTTAACTAATAAACTGTACCAATTGGCCCAACCAAAATTCTAAAATAAATCCATGGATGGGCATATGAGTCTAAATTCAGGTAAAATTTACGAAACCAGTTTCCGAGTTTTGAAACTCGAGATATGATTTTTAAGGCGACGGTGACGCAGTTTTCCAGCCTGACTGGTAATGTCAAATTGGTTGGTATCTTGAGAAGGTTTGGCCGTTAACCCCTCGTGTCCGACACCGGCGTCGGTCACGAGTTAGGGGTGTTACATTTTATTATCATACATATTGTCCCTTAAAGGAGCCATCGAGACCCAAATTACGTATTAGAAACAAATAGGGACTAAATTGAAGACAAAAAAAATTCAAAAAATATTTAAAATTTTCAACACTGCAGGGGTCACACGGCCAAGTCACATGCCCGTGTGCTAGGCCGTGTGAGCATTCTGTTTTGTGTAAATTTAAGATACAGGGAACACACAACCGTGTTATCTGGTCATGTGCCACACACGGTTGAGACACATGCCCATGTCTCTGCCTGTGTGGATGAAAATTAGTCATTTTACAAGCCATATTTCTCACCCAATTCTATGTTAATCTATACATGCCATTATAACTAAAATCAAAACATTTGAAAATACCGATAGAACTGATGGATAGTGTGATACAATTCCGACAAGTTTCCAACCCAATCGAGCTTCTGTTAATTTGAAAAGTAAAGGAAAACACATACATAAGCAATGAATGATTAGTAAGCTTGTATAACTTTAATCATAAAACTTCTTTTCAAATATGAAATTTAAACATATCAAGAATAATCCAATATTGATACCACAATACTCATGAAGTTATAGTTAATAGCTCACTAAGTGAATAAATCTACAGTATCACTATATATATATATATATATATATATATATATTATTCCTAACATAGTAGGAATTTTAAACAACTTAAACTCTTCCAAAATTTCTTTATTTTCATTTGTGTTTCTTTACGTTCCACACTCATTCCATATGCATGGCATACCAGTTAGAAGCATATCATTCAACCATAGCTACAAGCTAGTGCATTTAAACATAAACCCTTTTCCTTTTTATTTTCTTTTTTCTTTTTTTGAATTAATCACATGATAATTCATTTTATAAGAAATTGCATAACTTAAATCTTACCACTCTTTCATGAGCACAAACATATTTCCATTTGAGCGCTTACCATTTCAATGCACCTTATAATTAGACATATTACCATTAAACAGTAATTTGGCATTTGCCTAAGCATCAAACAACAACACTTGTTCACGTACTTGAACATATTTCATATAATTTCAACATCAATAACCTTAATATCTCAACATGTCACACTTGAATTTATACTCGTCTCAACTTACATAATTTTCATGATACATATCATATTCTACTGTTTCTTCATATATCAACCAAGATAACTCTCGAAAACTTACCATTCAAGGAACGACTTACAGATATGAGTACATCGTTTTCAGAAGCTCGAAGGCTGAATAGAAGCTCATGAGAGTTAAACGGAAAGTAAACACGAAAGTTCGCAACAAATGTTAAACCTCGGTTTACTTGGTAATTTACCATCAATTTATCCTTCACATTTTTCATCAATTCATCCTTTACATTCATAATGCCATAACCCAATTATGGTCTTATCATTAGAATGCCATAGCCCAGTTACAGTCTTACATATAAACACTGTCATGGTCCAACCATAGTCTTAAGTTCATAGTGGCATAACCTAGTTATGGTCTTATCATTAGAATGCCATAGCCCAACTATGGTATTATATATAAACACTGCCACGGTCCAACTATGCTCTTATGTTCATAGTGCCATAACCCAGTTATGGTCTTATCCGTCAATTCATCCTTCGCACAAAACGATTGTACACAATCCCACGTTCCATTCGTTTTGAACATTTAATTCAATTTCATAATTTAAAAATAATTTTATTTTCAGTAATAGATATGAATAAATGCATAATACCATTCATCAATCAAATAAATAAATATTATCGTTTAACCATACGAACTTACCTGAATTGAATTGTAATAATTGCAAGAGTTCAGAGACTATTCCGCTATTTTTCCTTTTTCAAGAGTATCCACAGAATCTTAATCTAATAGAAAATTACTCATTTACTAGCATATATTTTAGTTCCAATTCATTTCACAATTTTTACCCTTCAATTTTTTTTAATTTACACAATTACCCCTGCTTTTACAACTTTTACAATTTAGTTCGCAAGTAGTTAATCTATCAAATCAACTAATTTTTCTCAATTGATAATTTATCCAAATATTTTAGGCTATCATTCAACCCTTAATAAAATATAAATTTAATACCAAACCCTAATATTTTAACCATTTTCACAATTTGATCCTAACATCAATATTTAACAAAATCACTTTATAATATCATCATACGACAAAATTAAAGCTCTAAACCCACTTGATATTAATAATTCTTTAAATATATTAATTTAGACAATAAAAAATTAATTTCATCCAATTTGACATTTTTACAAAATTGCCTTTTAAAATTTTAATTTTATTCAATTTAGCCACTGAGCCTAATACATGCAAATAAGCCATTTTTAATGTAAACCCATGCTAGTTGAATATTCATATATATATTTTCCTCCTCTTCCCCTTCATTCCACATCCTTAATGTATATAACATGCTTATATGTAACATCGTCTATAATTCCACTATTTACTTATATGTTCATTCAAAGCTGTCTACTTGAGTCATAGTCACTTAATTATTTATATCTTGAGCTAAATAATTCCAAATTAAGATCTGCTTGATGTTTTTGAAACTAGACTCAAATATCTTTCTACCATAAAAATTTCAGAATTTATAGTTTAGCTAATAAGTACAGTAAAATATTCAAATTTATCACTGTTTTGCTGTTTGACAGCTTCGACTTTTCCTTACTAAAAATTAATTATCTCTTAGTACGAAGTTTAGATAATGTTTCCGTTTATTTCTCTTGAACATAGACTCATTAAAAATTTTAAAAAAATAAATTTAAACCCATAATTATTTTTTAAAAATTGTTGATGATTTTCCAAATTCAGAATACGAGAACCCAAAATCAATTTGACCCTGTCTCACCAAAATTCATATATCTCATAATGAAATTATTTTGCTTACATCGTTTCTTCTATGCAAAACTAGACTTAATAGGAATTAATTTAATACTTGAATTAACCTCTAATTCAATTTCTACAATTTTTGGTGAATTTTCGAAGTCAGACTACTACTGCTGTCCAAAACTGTTTTAGTGTAGAATGTTGATTACCAAATTTATAACACCCTCCTTTCCTTTCTCTACAATATTTCCCATCACTTCATCTTATTTCATTTCACTAACATATCAAGAACATAGAACCTTATATAATAAAACTCTACTTTAACATCATTTTCATACCTTTTCAATAATATCAAACTCAAAAATATATTTAATAGTAAAATTTAATAAAATAATATTTATCTAATTAAATAATTACAAAACATCATTAAAATATCTCTAATATCATTATTACCTTCTAGACTTCTCTTTCTTTCTAATTGACCTTTTTCCCTTTATGATCTTTTAAAATTCCAATTTAGTAAAATTGTAATTTAATCCCTCATAATTCTTCACCTATTCAATTTGGTCCTAATTCATCCATTTTCCTTAGTTGCTAGATCATTCCACCCTTAAAATATTTGCACTATTGGCCTTTCAACTTTTTCATATTTACACTTTAACTCCTTAAATTTTGAGTATTTACTCTTGAGCAACAAAACTTTTCTCGCTTTTGCGATTTAATCCTTTCTTAAATTAATATGTCATAATATACTTCCCAATATTAACATAACTCAAAATTTCCCTTTTTGTCACTTTATTTCCTTATTTTACTATATTAAGGATAATATCTTACTTTCTTACTATAGTAATTTTAGGGTATTACATAAGCATATGCATATAAAACTGTGGATCTTGAGATACTATATTGATGAGTTGATCTGAAATATCGATATTCTAAATTGCTATTCAAACTGTGATTATTCTACGAGTTGTTATTCTATAGGATTTGTCTACTGTTTACACTGATTTTCTTGTGATTGAACTCACATTGAGCTTATTAAGCTCACTCCCCTTATTTTCTATCTTTACAGATAACCCTCCAGGTTAGGATGTGAACTTGGCATACGTAAGGCTCGGCAAGATTGTTTTTTGCATCAAAGTATCTTAGCTTTACTATTTGAAATTTCTACTATTTTGGAATTGTATCGCTTTATGTAAAATGTGGAATGGAACTTTGATTTTTGGTTTATTTAGCATGCATGGTATTTAAATTGAATTTAGGGTATTGAAACATGAACTTAGAATTAATTATGCATAAAATAATTCTGATTTTACTTGATTAAAACTAAGTTGAATATCACTTTTCCACTGCTAGATTATAAATAATTTTTTAGATAATAGATAAATTGAAAATTAGCTAAGTTTTCAAAAATAATCATCGTTACAAGGAAATGTTAAACTTAATCGGTTTTTATTAGCTCGTGATGTTTTTTTTTTTTTTTTTGAAAATGAGCTAAGTTTTCTTATAAGATATACAAATGTTTTAAAATAATTGTTTCATAAACATTGTTAGCGTTTGGATCATTTTGGTAGTCAATGTAATGTTTTAAATTCGGGTCTAACGTCTAGGCCGAGTTAGGGAGATTACAAACATAATATAATATATATAGCAATGTTTTGGAGCATTAATTGTAATTCAAAACCTAAATCAATATGCATTTGAATGAACACTATTCATAGAAAAAAATTACCTTTGTCCAAACAAAGAATAAAATTCCAGTAACAAATAATATACACTGAAATTTTGTATTCATCCAATTGTTATTTAAATAATAAGTATTTTATAAAACACATAAACAGGCAGCGTACACTGTTTGGGTAAAAAAAAAATAATCTACAGCAATATTTTCAGGTTAAAATGAAAATAACCTTAAGTGAAATAGTTTATTATTCGACAAGTGGACGTGCTCTTTATTGACACTATGACTCCCATTTTTGAAATTATATTTTCCTACTAATTGTTATAATAGTAATTTATTTAAAACTAATGGACACATTATTTATCCCTATAAATTATCACATGTTATAGTTCGGTTTTCTGAATTTCCTAAAATTCTACATTATATTTGTAGATGATAGTAATTAAAACACCTATTTAGTTTTTCAATATTTCGCTATTTAATCTTTAAATATTAGCCCCTTTTGTTTTAAATAGTTTTAAATAAGTTTTTGTTGTCACTAATTAAATGAATATAATTACAAACTTAATTATATATTTTAAATTTTAATTTTAATTTTAAAATTAAATCACAACAGAATTGTAAAATTTAACAATAAATATAAATTTTAAATTTTACAATTAAATAAAAACATATATTTAAATATTAAAAACTCTAGAAACACAATTTTATATTTTTAAAACAAACATTATAATCTAACTATTTTAATATTAGTAATTCTATAGACACAATTTTAAATTTTAGAATTAACTTTTGATTAAATATATAAAATATTACGATAAATTTATTTTACATTTTTGCCACCACATTTATTTTACATTTTGAAACTTTCATCAACCAATCGTGGAACATGTTAATATTGTGCTAACTTATTAAAATAATGTTTATAAATAGGATAATATATTTTAACATACTATATAATTCTAATCAAGTAAGCACACCTTATCAAATTATTGCACGAGTTAATTAATTATTAATTACTTTTAAATCAAACTTTTAAAAATATTTTGAAAAACTATTCAAAGCAGAGATTGAAAATATGAAACATTTACATCATGTATTATTTTTTAAAATTTAAAAGTTTAGATAATTTTGATGAATATAAATAATTAATTCAAGTTTATTTTAAATATTAAATTTTTATTCTTAATTTATATTGATTATAATACCAAATTTCATAATTTTAAATTAAACATTTATATAATAATCATGATTAGGTGTTCAAATTGAGTAAAACCCTATATGGTTTCAAATAGACACCTTGTGTATGGTATGAAAGGCTAACTCAGTTCCTTATTGCTCAAGGTTTTGAAAGGGGTTCTGTTAATTTGAGATCAATATGGCAGGTGAATTGAGCTATTTCCTTAGATTCCAAATTAAGCAAATGAAAGATAGAACTTTTCTTTCACAAGAAAAGTGTGGAGAAAAAGTTTAAGCTGGAAAATGCTAAAGTGGCTAGGACACTTATGGTTACCCGTGAGAAACTATCTAAAGATGAGAAGGGAATGCCTAGAAAGACCACTTATAGAAGTACAATGGGTAGTCTCTTATATCTTACTACTAGTAGACCTAATTTATCAATTTAGTGTAAGAGTATGTGCTAGATACCAGGCAAGTCCAAGAGAGTCCTATGTTAAAACTATGAAGAGGATTACTCGATATGTCCATGAAACTACTAATTTGGGAATTTCATTCTCAAAGGATAATGCTATGAGTCTAGTTGGTTATAGTGATGTTGACAGGCCAAGTAACATTGATGATAGTAAGAGTACATCAAGTGGTTGTTTCTATATTGGTTCGAACTTGGTGTCATAGTACAATAGGAAGCAAGCTTCAATTTCATTGTCTACCGCAGAAGCTTGAGTAGATTACTGCAAGGAATTGTTGTGCTCAACTACCATGGATGAAGCAAATGATGAAGGATTTTGAGGTTGAGTTGGATATGAATTGTGATACCAAATCAATTAATAACTTAAATAATAGTAAGTGTAGCTAGTATATATAAGGAAATATGCATTAAAAATCACCGTAAGGGTTCAATTATGCCTCCAATCTCTATACTATTTAGACTACTAAAATCCAATCCTTATTTTTTTAAAATTTACATGATTAAGTCCTTTACTTATCCACTTTAATTTTTTCCAGAAAAAATCTATTTGGTAACACAACTAATAAACTTTCATTAAAATTGAATACCTAGTATTTTTATATTGAAAGGTCAAATTAAAAATTAAAGTCCAATTGATATCACATATTCAAATTTAATAGAAATCAACCAAAAATGTTACCAATTGAACTTTTACTTTTTAAATCAACCAAGTGGAAGGACTAAAATCTTGAAATTGAAAGCAAACAGATTGAATTTCAAAATGTTAAAGAGTAGAGGGATTGGAGAAGAATTAGAGCAAAATTTATTTGTAATTTTCAAAATTAGGCATTCAAAATGTCGTAAAAAATGCAAGAAAATTCTCAACTATTTTTATCAAAAAAATCCCAATGTTTTGTAGGCACGAGAAACACTGATAGCCAAGTGTGTTTTGTAAATTTTATAATTTTAATGAATCCCGGTGTAGTATAAATAGCAACATGATGGTGGTATTCCATGTAGATCAAGCTCGAGTTCCACAATTTGGAATCGTAGCTTATCTCTCCTATCCTATCAAGGTCCTGTTTGTATCCAACTAGTTGTTTCCAGGACCTAGGCTTCGATAGTTAAAATAAAAACCACCATGGGTATTGCTGGCTATAGTTATAGTTGGTTTTTGTTGTCATTTTTCGCCCTAATTCCAACACTAAGAGCTCACATCGCTGAATATGACGAGTATTGGAAAGCACGAGAATTGGAAGCCATTGAAAACCTGAACAAGGCTTATCACCCCAATCCAGAGGAGGTGGTCCGGCATTACAATGACCACTTTTCCAGGACCATGCTTGAGTATAATAGCACCAGAAGGGCGTTGAAAGGGAAGAAAAAGGGTCCTGTGAGATTACCAACCCCGTTGATAGTTGTTGGCGATGTGATCCTAACTGGGTAAAGAACAGGAAGAGGTTGGCCGACTGTGCCCCTGGATTTGCTCGTGGTACTACCGGTGGAAAGGACGGTGAGTTTTACGTGGTCACTGACCCTAGTGATGATAGTGCTAACCCCAAGCCTGGAACCCTACGTCATGCAGTCACCCAACTCAGGCCACTTTGGATCACTTTCAAAAATCCATGATCATCAAGCTGGAACAAGAGCTCATTGTTACAAGCGACAAGACCATCGATGCGAGGGGAGCTAATGTACATATTTGCTATGGTGCTGGTATTACTGTCCAGTTTGCTAGGAACATCATTATTCATGGCCTCCATATCCATCACATTAAACCCACTACTGGTGGCATCATTAGGGATGCTGAAAACCACCTTGGGTTAAGGACTGCCAGCGATGGAGATGGGATCTCTCTTTTTGGAGCAACCAACATTTGGCTTGACCATCTTTCGCTTTATGATTCCTCTGATGGTCTTATCGATGTTATTCAGGGTTCCACTGCCATTACCATTTCAAACTGCCATTTCACTGACCACAACGAGGCAATCTTGCTTTCTTTTCTATTTTAAACTAAGCTCGAATAGGTTTTTTTTTTTTTTGTGACAAAACAATATAATTGAAATGAAAAAATTGTAGGTGCTGCTATTTGGAGCAAGTGACACCTATGCTGCCGACGAGAAGATGCAGATCACTGTTGCTTTGAACCACTTCGGTAAAGGATTGGTAGAGAGGATGCCTAGGTGCCGATTTGGTTTTATTCATGTCGTCAACAATGACTACAATCACTGGTTCCTGTATGCCATTGGCGGCACTAGCCACCCTACAATTATCAGCCAGGGCAATAGGTATATTGCGTCAAGCATCTATGTAACTAAGCAAGCGACCAGTAGGGGCTACTTATCACCGGAACAGTGGAAGAATTGGAACTGGGTATCACAGGGTGACCACTTCATGAACGGTGCCTATTTTACTACATCCGGTGATCCTAATGCCAGCAAGCTATTCGATGCTGACAAAATAATGTCTTTCCAACCCGGTCGATTGGTCCCCAGACTCACAAGGTATGCCGGAACACTCCACTGCAGAATTGGTCGCCCTTGTTAAAAACATTATTTTGATATGCATACATCCTCTCTTTTTGGTATGTACAACATTTGATACCCGTGCATTGTACATTTGGGATTTATTGGGAATGATTATTAAGAAATGTTATTATTTGATTCCAGCCTATCTTCTTCTTTTCTACTTTTAATTGATAATTAGAAATCTTATCACGCATGTACATGTGAAAACCATAATTTTAACCCAAGATGTAAACAAAGATAAGGATAATCTTTCTATTCTAAAAAGAACTCTTGAATGAAAAAAAACTAATCTTAAAGAGAACTATAAACAAATAAAAATAGAAGATCTGTTTTGACATGAAATGGATATATTCATATATCTCTGACTCATCTTTATGAAATGATAAAATATGGCAAAACTTATACCATAAGTTGGTTCACATAAGAATGGACGCAGTAGTGCATGGAAAAGTCCACGTATAATACGAAAAGGAGTTATTTATGTTCAAGTAAGTTTTAACAATAGTTTGACACTAATAAATAATAACACTAATTATTATGATGTTGTAATCAATTGTAAGTTGGTATTGGCAGCAACCCAATAAAATATATTAATCTAATATATCTAATATATATTCTATTGCAAGGTTTTCTTGCATTTTTGAAAACCTTAAGTTTTGATTTTAGAATTTGCCATGTATCACCCATCATTTTAAAGTTGTCTAATTAACTAAATTTTTTAACATTCATCAACAATCATGGACTAAGACCAATAAGTTTCTATAAATTTGGTATGTCCCAACTTATATATTCGGGTATTCGATTATTTTGTAAAACACATCATTTTGAGAAAAGAAAGAAAGAAAAATTATGAGTGTTCTTGATATAGTAATATTCTCTTATTGCTGCAATTGTAATGGTGATTCCTCCCGATGTACTTGCATCACCATAAACTAAACTTCGCTTTTTACTACATCATTTAAAATGGACAGATCAAGTACATATATATATATATATATATAAAAGGTGGTGTATGAGTTTGATTGCTTTAAGGCTGAACGAGAGTTGAGAATCCATCCAAGGCCCTTAATATTGTTGAAAGATTTGTTTCAAGAATTTCACTTGGCAGGTTTGAGCTTCCACAAATGACGTGTTACTTTTACTAATATAGAGTCAAATATTGAAGCAAACAAACTTGCAAAGCCAACAGTACATAGGATTAATAATTTGGTGTCTTTGTTTTGGGTAAGTAAATTACTTAGTTCCACTTTTTAATTTGCAGGTGCCAATGATTGAGTTCAAATGAGTTATATTTTAATGGGTTCTACGACACCATTGCACTGTTGTTATTGAGCCGCACTATAACCTTATTTGTAATATTTACATTAAAAATTACTTTACTTTTTGACAATAATTTTATGTTCTAAAAATTGTAAATTTAGTTTATTTTATATTTTAATTTTGAAGATTTGTTTATATTATATTTTTCCTTTCACTATTATTTTTACCTCAAAAATAATATGATGTTAAATTCTATTTTGTATAAATGTATATTTAATTAACTGAAAACATGATCATTTTATTTTATTGTAACTTTTAAATTTGATAACAATAATTGCATAATCTCAAAATTTGTGATGAAAATGTTTGAAAATTCATAATATCAAATTTTAGGTATACTATGTTACTAATTATGATATAAAACTTAACTGACAAAAGTTGGAACCAAAATTTATTCGGTAAATGGAATAAGATATTATCATCATCATCATCGAAAATGGTAGTTTGTTCATAATAGTTATTAAATTGTTATAGATATTATTGACAACACTTTTGAATTTTAATAAAATTTATATTATGAAAATAATTAAATGATTAGTAAAATTAGTAATATGAATAAAAATTATCAATTATATCAAATTAATTGATTTAAAAACTCAAAAATATTTTAATTTTAAAACTGAAATTATACATTTCTTTGAAGCTTCATATCTAATTCTCAACTTGTATAATCATATTTATGACTCTCTCCATAAATAAACATATTTATAACACTAGAGTAGTGTTTGGAAAGACACCTAGTAATTGAATTTGGGTATAATTATCAGTAATTACAATAAAATGACATGTTTGGGTAATCATTTTAATTGGCGGGTTCCTTCGAATTGGGTGTGATTGTTAAATTAAGTTTTATTTGATAATATGTTTTGATATGACAAATTTAAGTGCTTTTGAATAAAAGTTAAAGTTGAACAAAATTGACAAAATGATTTCTCAAATGAAGTCTAAGAGATAATAAAATTTTCAATCCTTACTTTAAAACTCTTAGAACATTTTTAAATCAACCTTAAGTCAAGTTAAAATGATTTTAATCAAGTAAGAACCATTTTAACTAGTCAAACTATTTTTAAAATATGTCAGAAAAGCTCCAGGCAAAAACTGTTAATACTTTTTGGCCAAGTATCAATAGTTTTCAAAATATCGATACCCCTTTGAAAATCGATACCAAATTGAGATTCTGTTTTTTTTACAAATTCAGCTAAGTATTGATTTGGTATCGATACCTTTCATATGGTATTGATAAAATTTTTCTCGTATCGATATTTAAGCTCCAGAAGTCACTGAATTTTGCATTTAATGCAAAAATTATCAATACCATTTTATCTAGTACCGATACGCACTATTGCAAGTGAATTAAATGCACTGATTTTCACATCCTCAATGGCTTTATTCATTTCTCCAACAACAACCATGGTTGGAAATTAAGTAGCGGTATAAATACCAGCTTCCAAATATCTTACAAAAGCAAGAGAGAATATTCAAGCTTAAAGATCAATCAAACAACTTTTGTCCCAAATTTTTCTTTCATTCACTTGTGAGTTTCATTATTATTTCATTAGTTAAAATGTTCTTCTTTATAATTGAGCTTAATTTGCAAATACATTGATCTTGTAAGGATAATTTTTTTTTTGCTTCTTTGTACCTCTTTGATGGGGTTTGTGTCTTATGGTTTGTGGTAGAAATTAAGAGAGTTTGTAAGGTTAAACCTTTCTTCAAAGGTTATCAAATTGGTGAATTTAGGAAAACCCTTAGTTGTGGAAAGCTAAGGTAGTGGCATAGACAATTGAGGCCTCACCATTATAAATCGAAGTGTTTATTGTCTCTATCTTTTTCTGAGCAACCACAAATTTTTAAGAGGCCAATTTACCCCCTTTGGTGATTTCAAATTGAATTATCAAGCTAACAATTGGTATCAAAGTTAGTCTTTATTAGATGGTTTAACGAGTAGATCTTGAGGAAGCTCAATAATCATCAACTCAATTCCTACAATGACATTTACTTCCGACTCAATTTTTCTTGGTGAGTCTCAATATATGTCTAAGCTTCCTTATTTCAATGGTTCCAATTACTCATATTGGAAGAAACGGATGATGCTATTCAACTAAGCAAATGATCTTGTGGTTTGGGATATTATCATGGATGGCCCTTCAATAGTAAGAAAGAGAGCTCTTAGTTCCAAAGAGTAAGAAAGAATGGAACGAAAAAGATAGAAGGAGTATTCAACTCAACGCCAAGGTCATGCACACTCTCATTTGTGCACCTGGTTTGGATGAGTATTGTAGAGTATCGTTATGTTCGAATGCTGAGGAGATATAGGATAAACTGGAGGTAACTCATGAGGGAACTAGCCAAATGAATAAGTGAAAGGTGGGAATCCTCACTCTCAATTACGAGATCTTCAAGATGAAGCCCGAGGAGGACATCAAAACAATGTTTGATAGATTCACCATCATCATTAATAGACTAAAATCCTATGGGAAGACCTATCTCAATGAAGAAGTTGTGAGGAAGATGCTTCGAAGTTGTGACAGTAATTTTTATTGACCCAAAATTTATTAATTGTTGAATTTATTAATTTAAACAGTTATATTAATTAATTTTGGTCAAAATATACAAGACACAAAAATTAATATTTTTTGAAAAGAATATAACTAATATATGAATTTGATTCATACAAAATATTAATTTTATATATTTTACCAATTTATTAATATAAACGGTTATATTAATTAATTTTAATCAAAATATAAAATACGTGGAAATTAAGACATGGAAATTAATATTCTTTTGGAAAAAGAATATAATTAATATATGAATTTGATTCATACAAAATATTAATTTTATATATTTTACCGAATTTATTAATATAAGCAGTTATACTAATTAATTTCAGTCAAAAATAGAAGACATGGAAATTAATATTCTTTTGGAAAGAATATAATTAATATATGAATTTGATTCATGCAAAATATTAATTGTATACATTTTATTGAATTTATTAATATAAACAATTATATTAATTAATTTCATCAAATATAAAAGATATGAAATTAATATTCTTCGAAAGAATATAATTCCTTTTCTAACTTTTCATTTGTCTTCTTTATTTTAATAAGGAATAATTCTATATTCTTTTGGAAAGAATATAATTTTTTTCTAACTTTCCATTTGTCTTCTCTATTACTAAGGGAATAATCCTGATTTTCCTTTTTAATATGTGATATCAAAAAGGATAAAATGATGATAATCACTTAATGTGTTAAGGTTACCAACTAAATAATTTAAAAGGTCTAGCAACCATTTTTAACTCTCTCTAAAAAGTTTAAGACAAAGTGGTTGTTCATTTTTTACGGGGTGGACTACGTAGAGGTCGGGATGTTTTAATTGTGGCTTGGAATCGACATCAAATTAGCACCATCCTTTCTACATTTTTAGTAAAGGAGGTATATTTTCAACCCTATTTTAACCCAATTCGTTCCTTGTACATGGATCCTTGACTATAGATTGCTGGAATAATTTCTTCACTGCGCCATGGGATGTACCAACTGTAACACCCCGTACCCGAGTCCGTTACCGGAGTCGAACACAAGGTGCACACAGACTTAACTTAATTGTTTTCACAGTCCATAAAAAAAATTTCCAGACTAGCTGGTTACTGTGTCACTGTCGGCTTAAAAATTATATCTTGAGTTTTAAAGCTCGAAAATCAGTTTCGTAATTTTTCCCTGAAACTAAACTCATAAGTCCACCAACATATTTTTTCTAGAATTTTTGGTCGGGCCAATTAGTACAGTTTATTAGTTAAAGTCTCCCCTAATCCAGGGTTTGACTACACTGACCTTCACGCATTACGAATTGGATATCTCCCTGTACAGGGCTTCAATACTGATTCCGTTTGTTTCTATAGAAACTAGACTCAGATAGGAATCTATACATATATGGCATGACTCCTAATTATCTCTGGTTAATTTATAATGAATTTCCAAAGTAGGAACAGGGGATCCAAAAACCGTTCTGGCCCTGTTTCACGAGAACTTTAGTATCTCTTAACATATAACTCATATGACCGTTTCGTTTCTTCCATATGAAATTAGATTCATCAAGGTTCATTTACATAATTTATTCACTATTTAATTCCATTTCTACAATTTTTAGTGATTTTTCAAATCCACACCACTGCTGATGTCAGCATCTATTTTCAAGGTAAACCTTACCTATTTCGTGGTTTCCATGGACCAACTAGAGTTTTGTCATACGTAGGTCCACATATGATCATATTTAGCCATTCCAAGGGCTGATCATTGCCCAACACTTTCATTCCAGTCCATAGTCACATCATGAAACCATATATATACATAAACACAAATGGTCTAATGCCATACTCCACTTTTACGAGCCATTTTCGCATAGCTGTACACACATACATCACAAAACGTACTTGAAAAACAGCAAAGGGTAGTCCTATACATGCCATATCCAGAGTTCAACTAAAAGAGTACCAAAGGGCTTTGATAGTGTGGATGACTTCGACTTCGATGATCCCGAATCCGATAGCTAACGAACAAAATCTAGAAAACAAAGAGCCAAAGCAACGGGGTAAGCATTTTATTGCTTAGTAAGTTTCAAGTAATGAAATCAGCTTTGACTAAAGTATTATGTTCACATAGCTAAATGAATCACTTTATTAATACACATTCTCATAATCATACTTACTTCACACTTCATCAACATATATATATACACAAGGTATCAACCTATCTAAGAGCCGAAAGTTCGTTAGTCGATTGAACGAACACTATTTCAAACGAATCGACTTTTCCGATGCACATGTGAACATACCTTATCGTATGGGTTTTTCGAGCGTATTAACCGAAATTATTACAGCACCAAAACGCTCACCTTCAAACCGAGTTTCTTCGGAATTTAGTCGGATATAACCACAAGCACAATTGCCTTCGGGTCTTAACTCGGATTTGGTAACTTGCACAAATGCCTTCGGGTCTTAGCCCGGATATAACAACTCGCACGAATGCCTTGGTCTTAGCCGGATATAATCACTAGCATAAATGCCTTGGGACTTAGCCCGGTATCATTCAAATGCTCATGTACACATATATCAATAATCACGACACATCCATATTTCATTTTCAGTTACTAAGGCTCAAACACAAAACATTTATCAAACCTTTCCAATTTCGCTCAATAGCCACACACAAAGGCATGATTTTGATTTGTTTATTACATAATCTAATTAGACCGTAATCTAAGTTCCATTACTCGAAAACTTACCTCGGATGTTGTCGAATGATTCCGATGGCTATTCGACCACTTTTTCCTTCCCTTTATCGGATTTAGCTCCCCTTTGCTCTTGAGCTTAATTTAACAAATAAATTGATTTAATCATTTGAGCATCGAAAGAGGAATTCAAGGTACTTAGCCCACATATTTTCATTAGACATTAAAGTCACATATGTACGGAAATCATGAATCAAACTCAACACATTAGTTAGTACTCTCCTTAGCCAAATTTTCCAAGCCAAGAATAGGCATCAATATGCTTGCCTCTAACCGAATGCATGCACACCAATCCCCCTCATGTGGCCGAATATGCATGTCCATGTTGAGGCCAATTATACACTTAATATCACACATGAACGGCATACATTTTACTAACTAATGCATTCCATATTGTAACTCAATACACATCTATCATTTCCTTCATAACCAAAACATCATCATAAGTAAATATATACCTTGAGATAGTATATATGTCATACCAATACATCATGTGCAAACATATATACATATATATATGCTAGAGCCGAATCTCAAGTTGATTGTAACTAAACATGAACATAAATCCAAAACACAAATCTTACTTTCCATGCAATGAGCATAAATCATACTTATAGATGTACCATGGCCGAATACCATCCCCATGATATAACAAAGATTTGAATCATGGGCTAATAAGAGCATCAAGCTATCAACTAAAAACATGCATGAATCTCATGGCACAACCTCAAACATACCTTAATCTAGATGCAAGTATAGCCAAACCTCCTCCTAATCCTCTTCCAAACCAAGCATGAAGCAAAACTCCTTCCTTCTTCCTTAGTATTTTCGGCCAAAAGGAATGAAAAGGATGAACAATTTTTTTCTTTGCTTTTCTTCAACTCACGGCAAAGGGAGGGAGAAGCCTTCACACACATTTTTTTTTTCATTTTTTTATTACCATACAACTTATTTTATTTATTCCAACATAAACCACTTACAAAACATGTTTCATGACATGTTTTGCCCATCCCCCTTTGTCATGGCCGGCCACTAGTTCTTAAATGGGGAAATTTGACATGCAAACCCCTCATTTTTTGCATGCATGATCAACTAGTCATCACACATTTCCCCATCATACTTTTAAAGTTTACTACTAGGTCCTTTCTAGTGAAATTCACATTTATAACTCTAAATCAAAACATCAAAAATGTCACACATGAGTTAACACACATTATAGGCATCAAAATAAATTTTAAGTTATTTTTATGCCTCGGTTTTGTGGTCCCGAAACCACATTCCGACTAGGGTCGTTTTAAGGCTGTCACACCAACAGTCCCAACAGTGGTACCAGATCCACTTGTACGATAACCCATTTAATTTATTATTTGCAAAGGTTGTAATTTTATAAATACAACCTAAGTGACGTGCCTTTCTATATTTCTCTTGTACTTCTCTTCTCATCTTACTCCTTCGTATGTAAAATGAGTTTCTATGATTGTAAATTGTAAAAGTTGTTATTAACTAGAGGAAAAGAAGGTTGGGCTACCTAAAGTGGAAAAGAAGCTTGAGAAGCGACATAAACCCTTAGGACTCCCTACAGTTCTCCCATTGGCTTTAGAGGAACCACATTAGTTTTATGGGCTATAACCATTGCAATTATTTACTACTTTATATTTTTCTTGTATATGATACAATTGATGATATGTTTGCGAGCATGTTATATGTAACACCCTTTACCCGTATTCGATGCTGAAAAAGGGTACGAGGCATTACTAGACTTAACACACGAACTTTCATACAATTTTGAGTTATCAATTTGTATCCAAATTAAAATTTTTTGCAAATACTCATAAAGTCCCTAATATGAGCCTATGAGGCCCAAAACATGCTTTGGAAGTGGTTCGAGACTAAACCAAAGAAAATTTTACAACACTTAGAAAATTTTTCACTAAACAGGGGTCAGACGCTCGTGTGGAGAAGGAACACACCTGTGTGGGTAGGCCGTCTGCTCACACACGCCCGTGTCTCGAACCTGTGTAACTCTCTGTTTGTCACCCAAGAACAAATTGAAGACACATATTCAATTCACACACCCGTGTGCTAGGCCGTGTGGTCGAATTAAAATTTATGATTTTTCATAAAATAGGTGCAGACCTCACACTCCCAAGACATACGCCCGTGCCTGAGGCCGTGTCATCCACACGGTTTAGACACACGCCCGTGTCTCTGCCCATGTGCTCAATTCTGAGCATTCTGTTTTACGAATTAAGGGTGTAGGGGACACACGGCCTAAACACATGCCCGTGAGGCAAGCCGTGTGTCGTACACGACCTAGACACATGCCAGTGTGTCCATCCATGTAGACAAAAATAAGGCTATTTACCAAGCCATTTTGCCACCCTTTGTTGCACACACTTACACAACTCAACATAGCACCAATACAAACATTTACATACAACCAATTCAGCCACAACTAAGACATTAACACATCATTCACATTCTACCATTTATCATACACAAACATCACATATTTATCAACTCAAAATCAAGGAAAAACTTCACATCCATGAAAGGCATCATCATATAAATTGCTTATACCAATAGTAGCCAATTTCAAATGGCCTTATACAAAATGAACTCTTAACCTCTATAAGCCAACACATTTGGCCAAATCAATTACGACACATAACAAAATGACCAAGTCCCTTATACATGCCATAACTCAAAATGCTAAAATCATTGGTACCAAAACAATTGTTGATAGTGTGAATGAATCTCCAAGGGTCTTTGATCCTCGAGCTAGCTTGGTGACACTATAAGACAAGGGAAGGAAATGGGAGTAAGCTTTAAAGCTTAATAAGTTCCTATGCAAATAATAAGCATCATAAGCATACATTTGACAGACTATTAGCATAATGAAAATTGGCATGAATGTTATAAAATCTTATAGTCATACTTAATCAATCACAACCTTATCAAGGTTTCATCACATATCGACCTCATTACATATGAGTTTTATGTACATACCTGTACCAACTTGTAACATACCATAGTCTTTCACAACTTTAACATTCCGGTTGAACACTCAAAATATTAATGGATACTCAGAAATCTTGCACAAAAGTGCGAAATATGTAGCCAAAGCTACCTCACATCTCATATTATATATAGACTCACTCTCGAGCTATTCACGGGCCTTCTCACACAAGCTGTCAGTCAAGACATAGCTACTCAGTGCTGCTCACACAAGCTGTCAGGTATTTGTAACATATGTCAGACTACCCAGCCACTGGTATGATGTACAAGACCAGGACCCGGATCATATAAATACATAGGTTTCTAGTGACATGTCACTCGTATCCTATTCTATTCTTAACGCTCTACCGGGAATTCTCGCTTGTTAAAACTTTGTCGAATACATCCAAGAGTAAATCACAATTCATACAATATTAAAGCATTTAAAACATAAATATAACAATGCATTATTTACATACGAACTTACCTCAGTACAAAAATTAGTAAAATTTGACCTAATCGTTAAACACTTTGTTTTTCCCCCGATCTAGGTTTGAACCTCTTTTTTCTTGATCTGTAACAACAAATTTAATTTATTTAATACACACATTGTTCAACTCAGTCCAAAAATCATATTATGAAAAAATTACATTTTTTGCCCCTAACGTTTCACATTTTTACAATTTAGTCCCTAGGCTCGTAAAATGATATTCATCCAATTTCTTCATTACCCAAGACTAGCCGAACTTTATTGTACTCATACCAGCCCACATTTTTCATTTAATCACACTTTTACTACTTATTTTATAACTTTTACAAATAGGTCCTTTTTGACATTTTTACCGAAAATCACTTAGCAAAAGTCCTTTTTTTCTAACAACGAACATGCATTTTCTACCATTAACCATCAAAATACACATATGTCTAACATAGATCAAACCCTAGACCTTAATCATACCTCAAATTAGTTCTAAAAATAGGTAGCTCGAGTTACAACGACTTCAAAAATGTAAAGAGCATGAAAAATAGGGCAAGAACAGACTTACAATTGAGCTTGGAAGTGGCCAAACCCTAGCTATGGCTTCCCTTTCTAAGTTTTGGTTATGGTAGGAAGAAGATGGACAAATTTTGGCATTATTTTGTCTTTTTATTCATTTAATTACCAAATAACCAAAATTCCCTTTTCTTAAAACATAAAATTTCTCTTGCCTTATGTCGATTTTTGTCCACTAACTTAACAGATGGTCTAATTACCATCTAAGGACCTTCAATTTAAAATTTCATAGCATTTGGACACCTCTAGCATATAGAACTCAAGTTTTGCACTCTTTGCAATTTAGTCTTTTTTGCTAAATTGAGTTCTCAAACGTCAAAATTTTCGAATGAAATTTTCACAAAATCATTCCATAAAATTGTAGGCCATAAAAATATAAGAAAAATAAATTTTTCTGCATCAAATTTGTGGTCCAGAAAGCACATTTTTGTCTAGACCTAAAATCGGGGTGTTACAACTCTCCCCCATTTAGGGAGTTTTGTCCCTGAAAATCTTACTAGAAAATAGGTTTGGGTACTATTTTCTCATAACTTCCTCGGGTTCCCACGTAGCCTCTTCGACCCCATGTCGTTGCCATAACACTTTTACTAATGTTATACTTTTATTTCTCAATTGTTTAACTTCCCGAGCTAAAATCTTGATTGGTTCCTCACCATAAGTCATATAGGTCGAATCTCAACTTCTGTAGGTAAAATCACATGTGAAGATCAGAACGGTATCGTCGCAACATTAACACATAAAACACATTATGAATCCTTTCCAACTCTGTCGGTAAAGCTAACTGATATGACACTGGCCCTATTCTTTCAATAACCTCATACGGCCTGATGAAACGTGGACTTAACTTGCCTTTACGGCTAAATCTTAGAATCTTCTTCCACGGAGATACTTTCAGAAATACTTTATCACCGACTTGAAATTCAATTTCCTTTTGTTTTAAATCTACATACAATTTTTGTCTATACGAAGCTGCTTTCAAAAAATCATGAATTACTTTCACTTTTTCTTTAGTTTTTCTAACCAAATCAACCCCGTGAATGTGTCTCTCACTGAGCTCGGTCCAGTACAACGAAGTTCGACACTTGTGGCCATACAATGCCTTATATGGTGCAACATTTATACTCGACTGAAAATTGTTGTGGCCATAAAATTGTTCAGCTTTTACTTGTTGACAAATCAAACATCTCGATATGAATTCGGAAATATCTCTTTTCATACTTTTCCACCAACACAATTTCTTCAAATCATTATACATTTTTGTACTACCTGGATGAACCAACAAACAACCACTGTGTGCTTTGTGTAGAATTTTCTGAATAAGTTTATCATTTCTTAGTACACATACTCTATCTCGAAACATTAAACAATCATCCAAATTGATCCGAAAGTCTGTATCACTACCAATTCACACTAAGCTCTTTTAGCCTGCAATTCACTATCATTTTTCTGAGCTTCACAAATTTGCTGAAGAAATATCAGTCTAGCTCTCAGCTTGGCCAAAATTGAACCATCATTAGCCAAATTCAATCTCCTATTCATAGCTCTCAAGACAAACAAGGACTTTCTGCTCAAAGCATCTGCGACTACATTCGTCTTTCCCGGATGATAGTTAATCACTATCTCATAATCCTTCAATAACTCAAGCCATCTCCTTTGTCGCAAGTTCAGATCTTTTTGAGTCATAAAGTATTTTAAACTCTTATGATCAGTAAAGATATGACATTTCTCACTGTACAAATGATGATGCCAAAATTTTAAAGCAAAAATGATGGCAGCCAATTCTAAATCATGCATCGGGTGGTTCTTCTCGTGTGGTTTCAACTGTCTCGAGGCATAAGCTACCACTTTACCCTCTTGCAACAATAAACAACCCAAACCATTCAATGAAGCATCAATATAAATGATACGTGATATTCACGACAGGTTTTAAAAATTTATAATTAATCGTTCTTGAAACTAACTATTATAACAATGAAGGCAAATGTACCTATCGAATAGTAGTATAGTTTTAGTAAGACCGGATTGTCGAATCCAAAGGAACCAAGAGTACTACTAATTACTTTATTTTTATTATCTAGCCTAAAAATTAAGTGATTTGTTTATCTAAACTAATTAACTAAACTAAGGGTGCACAGAGAGAAAATTGGGGAAAGCTTTTGGGAAAATATGATTTATTAAGACAATACCCAAGGGGAAATCTACCTAGACTTCACTTGTTATTTGACTCTGAATCAGACGATTTATTCATTTGACTTGATCCGTAAAAATCCCTAAGTTATATTATTATCTCTCTTGAGACTAATAACGTCTAACCCTTGGGTGATTAATTGAAATCTCTTTCTAATTAATGCCCTAGTGTTGCATTAACTTGATCTATGGATCCCCTTATTAGGTTTCACCCTAATCCGGTAAAATCTTATCACCCTATCTCTAGGCGTGCAATCAACTCCGCTTAATTACGACAAATTTACTCATAGACAAGGTCTTTTCCTCCACTGAATAAGAGCATTAACTTGAGTCAATATCCTGGAATATTAAAACAAGAATTAAGAACACATAATTAAGAACAAGTCAAATATTTATCATACAATTCAGATAATAATAACAAGATCTATCTTAGGTTTCATTCTCCTTAGGCATTTAGAGGGTTTAGTTCATAATTATGAAAGAAAACATCTCAAAAGAATAAAGATAACAAAACATAAAGAAAACCCAAAACACCTGAATGGAAATTGAAGGGAGATCTTTAGTCTTGACGATGAATCCGACTTTTGAGATGGATCAATTTGCTTCCCTTGAGTAATTCCTTGCCTCCTACTCCGTGTGTCTATTCTAAGTGCCTCCTTAGGTGTTTAAATAGGCTTTTGAATGCCTAAGAGCCCTCAAAAGTGGCCTTTTCCGAATAGGACTATACTTGGGCTTGACAGGGACACGCCCGTGTGACACGTCGATGTGCGATTGCTCTAGCCCGTGGTCAAGGCTGTTAAATAGGCACGGGCATGTAGTTTACCCATGTAAGTCGTGCTTCGATCTTGCAAAATGGACACGGCCGTGTGGCTTACCCGTGTAAGGAAGTCCAGGCCGTGTTGATTTCCCATGTGGATCTGTTTTCTCCATTTTCGACCCGTTTCTCGCTCTTTTTACTCTCCTATGCTCACTTAAGTATAAAACATGAAATTAAAGAGTTAGGAGCATGAAATTCACCAAATCTAAGGAGAAATCATCCATAAATGTGCTAAGCATGGGATAAAAATATGTATAAGTTACGGTTTATCAAATACCCCACACTTAAGCGTTTGCTTGTCCTCAAGCAAAATCCTTAACTCACAATCAAAATAAATTCTTCTTAACTTATAACCCCTATCGATAATATCTCAAAATAAACCATAAGTAATCATACATTGAAAATTCAACTAAAAGTACATCGAAGTTTCAAACATTCCAAGTTGAGCATTTTATCACGAAAACATAGGTGTCCCCCCTCATCTAAGTAATCAACTTTGATAAAAATATCACAGAGTTTAACATCCTCACTAAAGATTCACTCGTATCACTCGAAGTGTTTAAGGATATCAAATAAAGCACTCATTAGTCAATATGAAAATTTATTACCATAAGCTTGCATGAAAATCAAATCTCCACCACTATATATTGAAATGATACATCAATCAAAAAGGTCTTTAGAGGGTTGTAACGTGGCTTTGGTTAGGGGGTGTGGTCACAAGCTAAAAGAAAAGGTTTGAATCGAGATTGATTTAAAATAAATAACCTAACTAGAGAAATAACTAATTATCAGTTGAAAACAAGTGAGCTTCTTCTCAGAATATGGAATTAACACTCAAGCTCAAAAACGACGAATTACTACTAATATGTATGTAAGTATTATTATTATTATTATTTTAAGAACAAGTCAAATAACATAGCATAAAACATAGCTAAGCAATTAATTCAAATCAAATCCCGACAAAAATAGGGATCAAATTAGGGGATTTTAACAATAATGGGGGTTAATATTGAGGGTAAATCAATTGATAACTTGTTAGGCTCAAAGGGGTTCACTAAGGGTTAATTATGAAGGTAGGCTTTTATGGAGTGAGTGGGTTAAACCTAAGTGCCTTTATCATCTCGACATATCAAATCAAATGGTGTGGTCTTGACATGCATAATCAAGCAAGTTCTAGAATAACAAATCAATACTTACGCACTCATAATAAAAGTGAGCATGAAAGAAATAACATATGCTCTAAAGGCTCAAGATCTCACAAAAATTATGGCTTTTTTATGTTTAAACTTGTAGAAACAACCTAAAAAAAATTTTAATTCTCAAAAATCAACTTATCATGCCTGATTATGTTTTAATTCAAGACATATCAATAAAAATCATAACTTAATCAAAATTCAGTCTAATAGTGGTATAAGAAGATCACATAAGAACAAGACAAAATTCAAGGATTTCTGATAATGATATAAAAGACTCCCCACACTTAAGATGTACATTGTCCTCAATGTATAAAGATAGATATATTGAAAAATTCAGTCTAATAGTGAGCTTGAGGTACGTCGGCTCAATGATCTCAAAGAAGAGCCTTCACGGTTCAGTCTTCAGGAGGGCTCGGACCACATCAGCCATTTGAATTTTTTCAAATGCGGCCCAGTCAATGCAGTGGTCCTCACCTAGGGGTCAGGCCCGGAGTATCTGAAAGAGTTCTTTCTGGGGTCCTAAGGGGAACTGAATAAATGGGTGCCTAATCTCTGCGGTAGGACCCGAGGATAATACTGTTCCTTTCCTCTTCTTGGAAGTGAGGACAGCGGTTTTCTTACCATGATTCGACATGATGTATCTGCAAGAAAAATGAAGAATATAACATAAACTAACTAATTCAAGAAGTAATCATGAATATAGTTAAACTAACCAATCCAACCAACTGAACAATACTCAGTAGTTTAATCTAAATGATAGAAGTTTATATAGTAAATGACATAAGAAAAGCATGATTATTTTCAACATGAAATGAATGAACTAGACTCTATAGGAACACAAGAAAGAATGAATGTTCCAGAAAGCATTGAGTAAAATGGAAAAGAATAAAAGCATAAGCATAACTGTAGTGAGAACTATGAATATTAATAAAAAATTAGCCAAATAAAACAAAATTAGTAAAAGAGATGAAGAAAATAGAGAGAAAAGAGTAAACAAATGCAATATGTTGGTGGAGGGAGGAGCTTGGGTCGTCTGAGGAGAGTTGTTAGCCGTCCACGGGCATGGAGGTGAGGGCGTGTGAAGGAGTTGCAACGGCTAGGGTTAGGTTTTGGGGAAGGGTATGATGAATAGTGAGGGGGTATTTAAAGAAATTGGGGCACACGGCCGTGGGACACGTCCATGTTCCCTCATTTTTGCCTGTATGTTTCGTGATTTTAAAATTTGGGCTCGTCTGAAATTTGGCCCACGCCCGTGTTCTTTGGGCGTGTCGAGGCACACGACCGTGTCGCACGGCCGTGTCCTACTTCGTTCGCTTCTCCTACGCCCGTTTTGTTTTCTTAGTTTCAACCACGACCTCTAGATACGGGCGTGTCGCACGCCCTTGTTATTTTGATAGATTCATCCACGGCCATGGCGCACGGCCGTGGCAACTTATCGTATCCCGTGTTAGGGAAAATTTTTACCCTATTTTCACACGGCCGTACCGCATGGCCGTGTTGCCTCCCGTGGTGTAAGCATGGCCTAAGGCACGCTCGTTTGCCTGGCCGTGTGGATTAGAAAACCTGTGTTTCAAGGACTCGGTTAGTGAATAGATGTTAAAAACTAAATTTTTAAAGAAATCAATATTGTTAGTGCTCAGGTTACCTCTCGAGAAGCGCTTATTTATAGTCTAAGCTCGACTTACATCTTTTGTTGCGTGGTCATGGTGGTTCAAGGAATTTACACTCCTCATCCCTACTATCAGTTTTATCAACATAAGGGTTAAGGCGAGTACTATTTACTTTGAACGTGCCGAATTTGGGATGAATTACCTTGACTGTACCGTATGGAAAAATGCTAAGTACCGTAAGAGGGATTTCTTCATTCAGTTCAGAAGTGGTAATACGAGGGTCTACTGCGTCTAATAGCACTTTGTCTCCAACCTTAAATTAATTTGGGGAAAAATTTAGCTTGTCATGTCGTGGTTTTGGTTTATCGTGTGTTCTCTATTTATGTGTCTGCCATTCATCTAGCTCCTTGACTTATAGCCTTCGTTCTTCATAGATAGGTCGTTTGTTGTTGCTTGAACAAAGCTCATGTATGCTTTTCAAATGTGGTTCTTGTAAAGAAGGTTGTACCACATGATCAGTATTAGTAGCATGATTTATAGCACCTTCAATATTCAAAGTGTTACTCGTGTTACGAGATTGAAGAGTGATTACTTCCTCACCCACACGAAGTGTGAGTTCACCTATACCAACATCAATAATGGTTCTAACAGTCGCTAAAAAGGGTCGTCCTAAAATCAAAGGTGCGTTACTATCCTCTTCCATGTCTAGAACAATAAGGTCTACTGGGTATATAAATTTATCGATTTTAACAAGAACATCTTCAATGATACCTCTAGGAAATCTAATGGTTTTATCAGCCAATTGAATGCTCATTTTAGTTTGTTTGGGTTTCCCAAGACCTAGCTGTTTAAACATTTTATAAGGAATAACATTAATGCTTGCCCCTAAATCACCCAATGCATTATGAACATCTAAATTACCAATTAAACAAGGAATCGCAAAACTCTATGGATCTTTCAATTTTTTGGGTAGCTTATCCTATAAAATGGCTGAGCTAACTGTATTCAACTCGACGTGCGACGCCTTATCCAACTTTCGTTTGTTTGCTAGACGTTCCTTTAAAAATTTAACTGCATTCGGCATCTACGAAAGAGCTTCAATAAATGGTAAGTTAATATGTAATTTCTTTAAAAGTTTAAGGAATTTACCGAATTGTTCATCTGAGTGGTGTTTCCTTGTCGCATTTGGGTACGGAACACATGGTTTGTACTCTTTACTTATATGCTTTTGGTTATTGTGGTCCACCTTACCTTTACCTTTACTTACCATAGTTTCTTGCCTCAGTTTTGGTTCAGGTTCCACTAACCCTTATTTGTCTTGGATGGTAATTGCATTGAGTTGTTCCCTTGGGTTAGATTTAGTGTTACTCGGCAGGCTACCTTGTGGTCATTCAGAAATTAATTTAGTGAGATATCCTATCTGAGTTTTGAGCCTTTGGATTGACGCTTGTTAATTCTTAAGTGATGTCTTGGTATTCTGAAAATGAGTTTTTGACACCGAGATGAATTTTTTTAGCATCTCCTCAACGTTCGACTTTTTCTCTTGTTGGTAGGGTGGTTGTTGGAAGCCTGGAGGTGGTGGTCTCTGATTCCCTTGGCCTCCTCATGAGAAATTTGCGTGGTTCCTCCAACCTGCATTGTATGTATTACTATAAGGATTATTTTGAGATCGAGGATTATTACCCATGTAATTTAACTGCTCGTTCTCCATGTTGTGGCCATAAGGTAGGTATTCTGAATTGCTTGATCCACCTCCACTTGCTTCGCACTGCATTACTGGGTGAACCATTGAAGAACCAAGAAAAACGTCAATTTTTCTATTCAAAGTTCTACCTGATTAGAGAGCATGGTGACCGTATCGACGTTAAAAATGCCAGCTATTTTCGTTGGCTTCGTCCTCATGACTTGCCACTGATAATTATTTAGTGACATCTCTTCTATAAATCCGTAAGCATCCTCAGGTGTCTTATTATTGATAGTTCCACCAGCAGCTGCGTCAATCATCTATCTAGTCGAAGGATTCATGCCATTGTGAAACATTTGAAACTGTAGCTAGAGTGGTAACTCATGGTGAGGGCATCTTCGCAAAAGGTCATTGTATCTCTCCAATGCATCGTAGAGTGTTTCTAAATCCATCTGTACAAAAGAAGAGATATCATTACGTAATTTAGCCGTTTTAGTCGGCGAAAAATATTTTAATAAAAACTTTTCGGTGATTTGTTCCCAAGTAGTGATTGACCTTCGTGGTAACGAGTTCAACCACTGTTTAGCTTTGTTCCTCAATGAAAAAAGGAATAAATGAAGGTGAATGGCATCATCAGAAATGCCGTTGATTTTAAAAGTGTCACAAAATTCTAAGAAATTCGCCAAATGAGCATTTGGATCCTCGTCCTGCAAACCATGAAACTGAACAAACTGTTGGATCATTTGAATGGTGTTAGGTTTCAGTTCAAAATTATTTACAGCAATAGCAGGCCAAACTATACTCGATTCAGTTTCTGTTAAAGAAGATTTAGCATAATCATACATAGTACACGGAGCAGGATTCTGATTTACTGGATCAGTGGCAATCGTAGGAGGTAGTGGATTTTCCTGGTTTTTAGCCATCTCCTTGGTTGTGGTTGAAGTATCATCCTCTTGCTCTTCCTCTGTGTATTGTAAGCTTCGCCTTATTTCTCTTCGCTTTCTCTAATCGTGCGATCGATCTCACTATCAACAAGAATGGTCCCGACGGGTTTCTTCTAGTCATACACTATAAAAAACTCGCCAGGAACGAATAAAAGAAAAATTAGAAAAGAAAATAAAAATTTAAATTGCAAATAAACTAAAATGGCTAAAGTAATAAAAATCGAGTGTTCCTAATATCTTCGCTCCCTAGCAACGGCGTCAAAAACTTGATACTTGATTTTCGCGACAGGTTTTAGAAATTTATAATTAATCGTTCTTGAAACTAACTATTATCACGGTGAAGGCAAGTGTACCTATCGTACAGTAGTATAGCTTTAGCAAGACCGGATTGTCAAACCCAAAGGAACCAAGAGTACTAGTAATTACTTTCTTTTTATTATCTAGCCTAAAAATTAAGTGATTTGTTTATCTAAACTAATTAACTAAACTAAGGGTGCACAGAGAGAAAATTGGGGAAAGCTTTTGGGAAAATATGATTTATTAAGACAATACCCAAGGGGAAATCTACCTAGACTTCACTTGTTATTTGACTCTGAATCAGACGATTTATTCATTTGACTTGATCCGTAAAAATCCCTAAGTTATATTATTATCTCTCTTGAGACTAATAACGTCTAACCCTTGGGTGATTAATTGAAATCTCTTTCTAATTAATGCCCTAGTGTTGCATTAACTTGATCTATGGATCCCCTTATTAGGTTTCACCCTAATCCGGTAAAATCTTATCACCCTATCTCTAGGCATGCAATCAACTCCGCTTAATTACGACAAATTTACTCATAGACAAGGTCTTTTCCTCCACTGAATAAGAGCATTAACTTGAGTCAATATCCTGGAATATTAAAACAAGAATTAAGAACACATAATTAAGAACAAGTCAAATATTTATCATACAATTCAGATAATAATAACAAGATCTGTCTTAGGTTTCATTCTCCTTAGGCATTTAGAGGGTTTAGTTCATAATTATGAAAGAAAACATCTCAAAAGAATAAAGATAACAAAACATAAAGAAAACCCAAAACACCTGAATGGAAATTGAAGGGAGATCTTTAGTCTTGAGCGATGAATCCGACTTTTGAGATGGATCAATCGGCTTCCCTTGAGTAATTCCTTGCCTCCTACTCCGTGTGTCTATTCTAAGTGCCTCCTTAGGTGTTTAAATAGGCTTTTGAATGCCTAAGAGCCCTCAAAAGTGGCCTTTTCTGAATAGGACTATACTTGGGCTTGACAGGGAAACGCCCATGTGACACGCCTGTGTGCGATTGCTCCAGCCCGTGGTCAAGGCTGTTAAATAGGCACGGACGGGTAGTCTACCCGTGTAAGTCGTGCTTCGATCCTGCCAAATGGACACGGCGTGTGGCTTACCCGTGTGAGGAAGTCCAGGTCGTGTTGATTTCCCATGTGGGTCCATTTTCTCCATTTTCGGCCCGTTTCTTACTCTTTTTACTCTTCTATGCTCACCTAAGTATAAAATAGGAAAATAAAGAATTAGGAGCATCAAATTCTCCAAATCTAAGGAGAAATCATCCATAAATGTGCTAAGCATGGGATAAAAATATGTATAAGTTACAGTTTATCAATAAATTACAAATTCTTTTCCCAATTCAGGTTGTACTAAAATCGATGCCTCAGTCAATAATGCTTTCAATTTCTTAAAACTTTGCTGACATTTTTCAGACCATTCATATTTAACATCTTTTTGTAAAAACTTGGTCATAGGAGTGGCAATCATTGAAAATCCTTTCACAAAACAACGGTAATAACTAGCTAGGCCTAAAAAGCTTCTAACATCATATACATTTCTCGGTGGTTTCCAATCAACAATTATCGAAATCTTACTTGGATTAACCTGAATACCGTCAGCTTAAACAATGTGTCCCAAAAATCTAACTTCTCGGAGCCAAAACTAACTTTTACTAAATTTAGCAAACAACTGCTTATCTCTTAAAGTCTACAACACATTCCTCAAGTGCTCGGCATGCTCGGACTCATCTCGAGAATAAATCAGAATATCATTGATGAACACAACCAAAAGGTTATCTAAGTACGGTAGAAAAATTCTATTCATCAAGTCCATAAAAACAGCAGGACCATTAATTAGTCCGAAAGGCATAACGAGAAATTCATAGTACCCATACCTGTCCTGAAAGCAGTTTTCGGCACATTTGACTCTTTAAATCTCAACTGATAGTAGCCAGATCTCAAATCAATTTTCAAGAATACCGTTGCTCCTTTTAACTGATCAAACAAGTCATTAGTTCTCAGGAAAGGATACAAAGCCTCATAGATCCATCTTTCTTCTTTACAAATAACACTGGAGCACCCCATGGAGAAAAACTTGGTCTCACAAAAAACCTTGGTCTCGTAAAACCTTTATCTGTCAACTCTTGCAACTGAGCTTTGAATTTCTTCAATTCAATTGGGGCCATCCTATACGGAGTAATTGATATCGGTGAAGTCCTTGGTACTAAATCAATAGCAAACTCCACTTCTCTGATCGGTGGTAACTGTGGCGACTCATCCGGGAACACATCCAAATATTCACAAACTATAGGCACTGATTCAATTTTCAATTCAGACATCTTTGTATTCAACACATAAGCAAGATAAGCTTCACAACCTTTCCTTACATACTTTTGAGTAGACATAGATGAAATCACAATAGGTAATCCACTTGATTCATCGATTTTAACCCAAAGAACCTCACCATTTTCACATTTCAATTCAATAGTTTTTTGTCTAAAATTTACTACAGTATCATGTAATGTCAACCATTCCATACCCAAAATCACATCAAATTCATCAAATGGCAACAACATTAAGTCGGCCGAAAAACGGTGACCTCGAATTATCAAAGGACAATCCTTGCAAACTTTATCAACTAGCACATATTTGCCTAAGGGGTTTCACACTTTAATCACAAACTCAGTAAACTCAACAAGAAAATTCTTACTAGATACCAAACTCACACAAAGATAAGAGTGAGTTGATCCAGGATCAATCAATGCAATAACATTAGTATCATAAAGAGAAAATGTTCCAGTAATCACATCGGGAGATGACGCATCCTAACGAGCACGAATGGCATATGCTCTAGTAGGTGCTCTAGCCTCAAATCTCATGGCTGTATCCTTCATTCCACCTTTAATGCTAGTTCCATTTTCGATATTTCTCGGTGGTCTACCTGTATTGATAGTATTACTTGGCTTTGCACTCAAAAGTTTTTCTTTCTCGGCCATCTCAGGGCAGTCTCACACTTGAAATAAGCTCGGTCATTCATCCTACACTCGCCGGGATGTCTTATTCCACAATGCTGACATTCAGGTTTGTTAGACCTAACATTACCCACACTTTCCATTGAAGTAGCTTGACATTTAAAACTCGAATATTATTTCCCGTGGTCTCTATGTGAATACCCAGCTGATACATTTGAACGAGAATTCATTTCTCTAGATTTCTTTGACTGAGATTGAAATGACTTACTCATCGGCCTTTTTCTTGCATCTCTAGCCTCACTCTCGACTTTTCTTTTCTCTTTGCTTAGTTTTTCTGTTTTGCAAGCTCTTTCAACCAATACAACAAATTCCTTTAGTTCCAAGATTCCAACTAACAGTCAGATATCCTCATTCAGCCTATCCTCGAATCTTTTACACATAATAGCCTCGGAGGAAACACACTTCCAGGCGTACTTACTAAGCCTGGAAAATTCTAGCTCATATTCTGTCACTGACATTCGACCGTGTTACAGCTTAAGAAATTTCTTGTGCTCCTGATCGATCAACCGCTGACTGATATACTTCTTTCGGAATTCTTCTTGAAAGAACTCCCATGTAACCCTCTCTCTCGGTACCACATATACTAGTGTATTCCACCAATGATATGCTGTGTCCTAAAATAATGATATGGCACATTTCAAACGTTTTTCGAGTGTACACGATAATTCATCAAATACCTTGATAGTATTCTCAAGCCAAAACTCGGCTCTCTCGGGATCATCATCTACATTAGCCCTAAGTTTCTCAGCCCCTTGCTTTCGAATCTTATCAACTAGAGACTTATTCTATCTTACCAAATCCACACCTTGAGGAACTATGAGAATCGGTTGGGAATAAGAGGGGGTGGAGGATGATGAGCATTCGGATTTGTTCGAACAAATTCTGAATACCACTCATTCATCATATGGAGGAAGGCTTCCCTAGCCCCTCCTCCTTAACTGGCCATGGGAGCTCTATTTTCAAATGACGCTACCCCTTGAGCAGGAGCTGACACATTACTTTCTACATCATCAGCTACAGCTCGGTCGGGATCCATTTACTATTAAAAACACAATTTAAAATTGTCAGAAGTTATCACAATATCACAGTTCATATACGGCATGTATAGCTAGACTCTTACACATGCTATGTTAGCTGAGAATCGACTAAACCATAGCTCTAATACCACTAAATGTAACATTCATTACCCATATTCGATGCTAGAATAGGGTACGAGGCATTACAGAACTTAACACACGAACTTTCATACAATTCCAAGTTATCAATTTGTATCCAAATTAAAATTTTTTGCAAATACTCATAAAGTCCCTAATACAAGCCTACGAGGCCCAAAACATGCTTTGAAAGTGGTTCAGGACTAAAATAAGAACCTTCGATCCACGACTGGCACCTGAGTTGACATTCTAGGGCAATTCCTGATCATATGCTCCATAGGTCGACAAGCTAGACAAGCTCCCATTCTCTTCCAACACTCGCCTACATGACCTTTCCCACAATCAGCACAAAGTGGCATCCCTGGATTAACAGTAGGGGGCCCTACTCTATCTGGCCCATTAACTCTAGCCCTAGCCCTAGGCATCTGTCCTACACCAGGAGTCTCAGCCTCCCTCTTATTCCTACCCCTTTCTTTCTCCCAATTTAAGCGCTCAGTGCGCTTTACCTCCTCCGCTATCTTTGCCTTCTCTACAAACTCTGAGACAACTCGCTCCCTTTGTGGAGCTATCAGTACCTGAGGCTACCTCTAAGTCCATCCTCAAACCTCACGCAATGCTCATACTTCGTTGCCACCATTACTCTCACATACCTACTAAGGCGTAAAAACTCAGCCTCATACTTCGCCACTGATTTGTTCCTTTGGGTCAAATTCAGGAACTCCTTCCTTCGAGCATTCATATAGCTTGCATCCACATACTTCTTTTGGAATGCATCTTTGAAGAACTCCTAAGTGACCCGCTCCGGTTGGGTGCCCTCTTTCACTGTCAGCCACCATTAGTGGGCTTCTTCCCTAAGCAGTGACACTGCTCCTTTCAAATTTTGCTCAAGTGAGCAGTCCAGGTCCTGCATTATCCTTTCAGTGGCCTCCAACCAATATTTCGCCACATTAGGAGCCACACCAGCCGCGCCCTTAAAGATCTCAGCCCCGTTCGAACAAAGTTGCTCCGAAATTCTCAACATTGCCTGCGACAATGCATCTTCTCCCGCGGCCCGGTCATTGTAATATCCTGATTTTGGGCCTAGTCAGAATAGTGGTTTCGTGACCACAAAATCCGAGATATAAATAATTATTTTATGATTATTTTAAGGTCTATGATATGATTGCATGATTGTGTGAAAATTTCGTGAAGAAATTTTATGCATAAAATGCTTAATTTGAAATTTGGGACTAAATTGAATAAATTGCAAAACTTGTGTTCTAGAAGTATTTTGCATAAAATTGAATTAGATTATTAATTAGAGGTCCTTAAAGAGAATTTTACCAATTTCTAAGTCTACGGACAAAAATTGGACATGGATGGAATTTTTGGAAAGTTTAGTAGTAAGGGCATTTTGGTCATTTAGGGGTAAAATGAATTAAAATACAAAATTAAAAGCCAATTTTGCTCATCTTCAACCCCATGGCCGAATATAGCAAGGAGAAACCATGGCTAGGGTTTTCAAGCTTCCAAGCTCGATTGTAAGTCCGTTCTAGCCTAGTTTTTAATGATTTTTACGTTTTGGAGTCCCTTAGCTCGATTTAGCTTATGCTAGCAATAATTTAACCTAGGGTTTATATTTGGAAAAATAACCATAGGTGAAATTTGTGTATTTTGGTGTTTTATGATAGAATATGAGGTTTTAAATTATGTTAGACAACTTGTGCTACTCGGTTTTAAGTGAAAACGAGCAAAAGGGCTTAATCAGAAAAAATACCTAATAGTCATAAGTACATGTTAGAGTGAGAATTTGATGTTGCCATAGAAGGAAAAATGATCAGCATGTTATAAAACATAAGAAAATAGGCTGAATTTTAATTTACGAGCTTTGGGGCAAAAGTGTAAATATGCAAAAGTTTAGGGCAAAATTGTAATTTTTCCAAAATATGATTTTGGGTCAATTTGAATAATGTGAGTCCTAATTAGACTATATTTTAAATGATAGAGCAAGGAAAACTGAAATTGGGCTAAAATGGGGAAAATACCAAGTTGTGGACGAAATGGTAAAAATAGCCATTTTAGCACACGAGGTAAGTTCATATGTAAATGTTGGTAACATAGTTATTATTTTAAATGTTTTAATGTTTTTAAATGATATGATAATTATTATGAAATATTATACTTGTGATAATTGTTTGATAATATGTCAAATTATGTGATATACTTGGAAAATATGAAATACTACAGAGTATCAGTATCGGCATTCCGTAGAAGATGGTTGAGACACATGATTTGGAAAAAGGTCCCGTTGAACCTTAGGAATGGATTAGGATACAAGTGACATGTCTTTGGGATATTTGGGCATCCGAACTCGTTGAGTTGAGTCCGAGTTCGTGAGATGTAACTAGGCATCCGAACTCGTTGAGTTGAGTCCGAGTTCACTTATGGATGCGAACGCCCGAGCTCGTTGAGTTGAGTCCGAGTTCACTTATGGGCGGGTTACATGGTAGCATGGCTACATATGTGGCACTTATGTGCAAACTTTCCATGTATCCGAATTATATTCGATGTGTTCAGCGGGTAGAGTTCTACTCAAATGGAGGAATACTCAAGATGAAAGGGACGTATTGGTAAGTGTTGTGAAATGGATAATTTGAACAGGTATGTACTTAACCCTCGGGTTGAAAACTCGATATAACAACAATATGGTAAGATGATAAATGAAAAGGTGATATGAATGTCTTGGTGATGATTATGCAAATGATGTTTTATGTTTGCTTATATGGTTATGTTACTTGCTATTTGCATGTGAGCTTACTAAGCATTTATGCTTACTCCTCCTTTTCATTCCTTGTAGTGTTGACAAGCCAGCTCGGAAATCGGAAGCGGTCGGAGGCACGCTCACACTATCCGTATACCATCTTGACATAATGGCTTGTATATTTTGAGTATGGCATGTATAGCATTATAATCATTTTGTATATATGGTCTTATGATATGGTTATTGAGTGGTATGGAAATAGAAATTCTTGGTAATGATTAGCCATTGGAATGGCTAATCATGATCATATTTGGTATTATGTATGTCAAATTGCTAGCTAATCCATGGAAACCATGAAATAGGTAAAATTTACCATAAAATAGATTCAGACAGCAGCAGTGACGTGAGTTTGAAAAATCACTAAAATAGTAGAAATGGAATTAAATAATGAATAAGTTATGGAATCGAAGCTTGATGAGTCTATTTTCATATGGAATAAGCGAAACAGGTATATGAGCTATATTTTATGAGATGTTTAAATTTTTGTGAAATAGGGCCAGAGCGATTTCTGGATCCCCTGTTCTGACTTTGGAAATTCACCATAAATTTTAAAAAGATAATTAGAAATCACGCTTTATATGTACAGATTCCTTATTGTGTCTAGTTTTATTAGAGACAAACAGCATAGTCATTGAAGCTCTGTACAGGGAGATATCTGATTTGTAATACACAGAGGTCAGAGTAGTTGAACCCTGAAACAGGGGAGACTTTAACTAATAAACTGTACTAATTGGCCCAACCAAAAATTCTAGAAAAAAATTAGTAGATATATATATGAGTCTAGTTTTAGGAAAAATTTACGGAATTAGATTTCGAGTTTCGTAACTCGAGATATGATTTTTAAAGCGACTGTGATGCAGTTAGCCAGCTTGTCTGGAAATTTTAAAATGAATTGTATGAGCTGTTTAATTAATGAATTAAGTCCGTTAACACCTCGTGTTCGACTCTGGCAACGGTATCGGGTATGGGGTGTTACATTTAGTGGTACCAGAGCAGGTTTAGTTGGTTCTCGGACTAACCTAGCATGTGTAAAAGTTTAGCTATACATGCCACTGATCTGTGATAGTGTGATATCTTCCGACGCGTATGAGTACCGTCTTATTTAGACAGGGTACTCTCCAACCGAGCTGTGCCGACCATTTTCACAGTTATGTGAAGGTATTTTAGTAAAATTATGATTATGATAAGTCTCGGTTCAGAAAAGTATGAATAAAGGTTTATGATACATATGTGATAATATGTGAGATGAAAGTTCATGTTGTGATAAATATTCATATTTGCTTAATGCTCATATGATGTAGTGTATGTGGCTTACTTGATAAGATGAACGGAATAAATAAAAAGTAGTAGAGGTATGAATAAAGGTCATAATATCATAATACGAATGAAAATGTCCTTGTCTTGATTGGACGTTGAATGTTGATGAATGTTAATGATATACAAATTTTATGAGATAAAGGATTATAATGAAATGAACTTATCTATGTTAAATTGTTGGACCGAATTGTATGATTGTAATGATATGTACATGATGATGCACGAAATGAAAGTTGAGATTGTGATGCAAATATCTATGTTTGTTTGGCCTTATATAATGTCATGAGCATGAATTAATTTAATTAATTGAATGGATAAGTAAAGCTGTCTAGAAAACATAGAATATATGCATAAGTATATTGTCTAAATGGGACAATAGGAAAATTGGTGTAAGCCAACATGAATGAATGACATGATTTTGATGATGTTACTATGATGATGGAAGTTGTGTCATATGTGTATGTATAAGAAAGTCGAGTCAGAGGTCCTACAACCCCTCCCCCTTACCAAAGTGGTACTTATAATGGAATTTCATGAGATTTGTATTGAATAAGTTTTCGGTTGAGAACCCAAAGAGTTCAAATGATAGAATAATTATAAGTATGATCCGAGATTGAAAATGAGCTGATAAGTAAAGTCGAGCCGAAAGTATCGAATTGATATAAAGATTATTGGAATTATGCATTGTCCCGATTAGAGAAGGAATTCTCTTTGGTAAATCAAAATTTATTCGAATCGACATTCTTTAGTGAATGATTTAATATGAAATTTGTGACGAGAACTAGTTGGGGAAATGATATTTCAAATGTGAATTGTCCGAGTGTGATGATTATGACCAGGACAGATTTAGCGATCTCTTTTGAGATGTTCTATGTGTTCACCCATTCTCGAAATATTTCTATGGCTATTGATCTTGAAGAAATTCTTGTTATATGGGAATGTCTTCTAATTTGGTGTTGGATGAAAGCATTGGTAGTCCGATTGGTTTATAATTTATATTGCTCTATTTCATCGGGTATTCTATTTCATTTAAATCGATAAGAATTGATGAGAGAATTCATATGATATTATGATTCTGTTTCTTCTACTTGATGCTTCATCGATATATATGTATGGGAAGATATATTGATCTTGTTATATTTGATTTCAGTGGGATTAAATAATGTTTTCTTTTGGACTTTCTTTCTTTGAAGAATTATCGGGTATTCGTATTTTCTCTATGAATTTGGTTTTCGATTCTCGGCATAGTATCGTATCTTGGGTTTCTTTATCCCGGATCTCTTTATTCGGATTTCTTTATTCGGGTTTCTCTATCTTGGATTTCTTTATTCGGTTTTCTTGTTATCTTTGTTCCATAATTTGTCAATTATGACTCATGTTCAAATCGTTCTTCATTTCGTGATAATCATGTCAAATATGACTATACTTCTAATTTGATCTTGGTAATGTGGTGATTTTAGTATTGGAATTTTTCTAATTTACGTGTAAGGATTTGACATCGATAAAGGCATAGGTGATAAAAGCGCGAGTTTTAGTCGGTATGGTAAATTATTTATTTGAAAGATTTCATGTGACAATTATGTCGGGATTATTTTTCCCAAGTCGATAATAGAATTTCATTTTGTACGTATAAAAGAGTAAATAGTTTGAGCGAGAAGTGTATATTTATTAGAAAGAGTTGAATATTAGTTTAAGTCACTACGAATGATAAGGTTTCCATCTTGTGAAAGCTGAAAAGTTTATTACATGTTGTGAGTTCGGATAGATGAGAATATTGGTAGCAAGCGTCGAACTAGACTAGTCTACATTGAGCAATGACTTCGACTTTCAAGTAATGTATTGTTGTATGAATTGTGATGTGTTTCAAGACGGTGAGGTAATGTGATAGTTTAGAGCATCCGATGTTACATAAAATCGGAGTTGTTAAAGGGTTAAAGCGAGCATTGGGATCTATCAAAATTATCCTTGTCAATGTTGATATTGGGATGGAAATGA
Source organism: Gossypium arboreum (assembly GCF_025698485.1). Classification (NCBI taxonomy): domain Eukaryota; kingdom Viridiplantae; phylum Streptophyta; class Magnoliopsida; order Malvales; family Malvaceae; genus Gossypium; species Gossypium arboreum. The sequence continues at coordinate 17,675,086 of NC_069082.1, forward strand.
GAAGGATTATTCTTGAGGCCATATCGTAATTATTTCTATGGCGAAAAAGGAAAATGGGATGTATCCTATTGTTAAATGTTTGGCGAGATCTATAAATCACATCAGTATTGAATGAATTCCCACTCATCGATTCATGGAATTTCGTGTCTCTTTAATTGTCGGATTTCTTGGAATTAGGTCTCCATTAAATCAAGTTGAGATCCGGGTTTTATGTCATGATATCATGGGAAATTAAGAAGGGTTGAAAATTTAAGAACAGTTGAGAGTTGAGGCGTAGCTTTTAGATCATATGAGAAATTGAAGAGATGTATTGGAGTGCAGTCTAAGTGCAAGTTCTTGACACCAAATATGAGATTAAAAGTGAAGACCACTTTTACGGTAAGATTTTGGGGCGAAAATCACGAAGGGGAGAGTTGTAATATCCCGATTTTGGGCCTAGTCGTAATAGTGGTTTCGTGACCACAAAATCCGAGATATAAATAATTATTTTATGATTATTTTAAGGTCTATGATATGATTGCATGATTGTGTGAAAATTTCGTGAAGAAATTTTATGCATAAAATGCTTAATTTGAAATTTGGGACTAAATTGAATAAATTGCAAAACTTGTGTTCTAGAAGTATTTTGCATAAAATTGAATTAGATTATTAATTAGAGGTCCTTAAAGAGAATTTTACCAATTTCTAAGTCTACGGACAAAATTGGACATGGATGGAATTTTTGGAAAGTTTAGTAGTAAGGGCATTTTGGTCATTTAGGGTAAAATGAATTAAAATACAAAATTAAAAGCCAATTTTGCTCATCTTCAACCCCATGGCCGAATATAGCAAGGAGAAACCATGGCTAGGGTTTTCAAGCTTCCAAGCTCGATTGTAAGTCCGTTCTAGCCTCGTTTTAATGATTTTACGTTTTTGGAGTCCCGGTAGCTCGATTTAGCTTATGCTAGCAATAATTTAACCTAGGGTTTATATTTGGAAAAATACCCATAGGTGAAATTTGTGTATTTTGGTGTTTTATGATAGAATATGAGGTTTTAAATTATGTTAGACAACTTGTGCTACTCGGTTTTAAGTGAAAACGAGCAAAGGGCTTAATCGGTAAAAATACCTAATAGTCATAAGTACATGTTAGAGTGAGAATTTGATGTTGCCATAGAAGGGAAAAATGATCAGAATGTTATAAAACATAAGAAAATAGGCTGAATTTTAATTTACGAGCTTTGGGGCAAAAGTGTAAATATGCAAAAGTTTAGGGGCAAAATTGTAATTTTTCCAAAATATGATTTTGGGTCAATTTGAATAATGTGAGTCCTAATTAGACTATATTTTAAATGATAGAGCAAGGAAAACTGAAATTCAGGCTAAAATGGGGAAAATACCAAGTTGTGGACGAAATGGTAAAAATAGCCATTTTCGCATACAAGGTAAGTTCATATGTAAATGTTGGTAACATAGTTATTATTTTAAATGTTTTAATGTTTTTAAATGATATGATAATTATTATGAAATATTATACTTGTGATAATTGTTTGATAATATGTCAAATTATGTGATATACTTGGAAAATATGAAATACTACCGAGTATCGGTATCGGCATTCCGTAGAAGATGGTTGAGACACATGATTGGGAAAAGGTCCGTTGAACCTTAGGAATGGATTAGGATACAAGTGACATGTCACTTTGGGATATTTGGGCATCCGAACTCGTTGAGTTGAGTCCGAGTTCACTTATGGATCTGACGTCCAACTCGTTGAGTTGAGTCCGAGTTCGTGAGATGTAACTAGGCATCCGAACTCGTTGAGTTGAGTCCGAGTTCACTTATGGATGCGAACGCTGAGCTCGTTGAGTTGAGTCCGAGTTCACTTATGGGCGGGTTACATGGTAGCATGGCTACATATGTGGCACTTATGTGCAAACTTTCCATGTATCCGAATTATATTCGATGTGTTCACGGGTAGAGTTCTACTCAAATGGAGGAATACTCAAGATGAAAGGGACGTATTGGTAAGTGTTGTGAAATGGATAATTTGAACGGTATGTACTTAACCCTCGGGTTGAAAACTCGATATAACAACAATATGGTAAGATGATAAATGAAAAGGTGATATGAATGTCTTGGTGATGATTATGCAAATGATGTTTTATGTTTGCTTATATGGTTATGTTACTTGCTATTTGCATGTGAGCTTACTAACCATTTATGCTTACTCCTCCTTTTCATTCCTTGTAGTGTTGACAAGCCAGCTCGAAATCGAAGCGGTCGGAGGCACGCTCACACTATCCAGTATACCATCTTGACATAATGGCTTGTATATTTTGAGTATGGCATGTATAGCATTATAATCATTTTGTATATATGGTCTTATGATATGGTTATTGAGTGGTATGGAAATAGAAATTCTTGGTAATGATTAGCCATTGGAATGGCTAATCATGATCATATTTGGTATTATGTATGTCAAATTGCTAGCTAATCCATGGAAACCATGAAATAGGTAAAATTTACCATAAAATAGATTCAGACAACAACGATGATGTGAGTTTGAAAATCACTAAAAATAGTAGAAATAGAATTAAATAATGAATAAGTTATGGAATCGAAGGATGAGTCTATTTTCATATGAAATAAGCGAAAGCAAGTATATGAGCTATATTTTATGAGATGTTTAAATTTTTGTGAAATAGGGCCAGAGCGATTTTGGATCCCTGTTCTGACTTTGGAAATTCACCATAAATTTTAAAAGATAATTAGAAATCACGCTTTATATGTACAGATTCCTTATTGAGTCTAGTTTTATTAGAGACAAACAGCATAGTCATTGAAGCTCTGTACAGGAGATATCTGATTTGTAATACACAGAGGTCGAGTAGTTGAACCCTGAAACAGGGGAGACTTTAACTAATAAACTGTACTAATTGGCCCAACCAAAATTCTAGAAAAAAATTAGTAGATATATATATGAGTCTAGTTTTAGGAAAAATTTACGGAATTAGATTTTGAGTTTCAGTAACTCGAGATATGATTTTTAAAGCGACTGTGATGCGTTAGCCACTTTGTCTCGAAATTTTAAAATGAATTGTATGAGTTTGTTTAATTAATGAATTAAGTCCGTTAACACCTCGTGTTCGACTCTGGCAACGGTATCGGGTATGGGGTGTTACAGTCATACTATCCAATCCCAGCCACAGGTGAGGACGGAGCCTCTTCTACTCCAACATTGGGCACATGGCCCGATGCCGACGATTCAGCCCTAAAACTTCCGCGACCTCGGCCACGGGCCGTTGTACCTCTTCTAGCACTCATCGTCGATTCACGTATTATCTGTGTGACAGCCCAAAATTGACCCTAGTCGGAAGGTGGTCTCGGGACCACAAAACCGAGGCATAAAAATAATTAAAAATTTATTTTGATGCCTATAATATGTGTGTGCTCATGTATGACATTTTATGATGATTGATTTAGTGTTATAAGGGTGAATTCCACAAGAAAGGACTTAGTAATGAACTTTGAAAGTATGATAGGAAATGTGTGATGACTAATTAAAGCATGCATGCAAAATAATGGACTTGCATGTCAAATTCCCCTTTATAGGTGGTGGCCGGCCATGACAAGGAGGATGGGCTAAACATGTCATGAAACATGTTTTGTTGGTGCATTAGGGTGAAATAATAAACAAAGGTGTATGGGTGATAAAAAATGAAAAAAAAATGTGTGTGAGTGTGGTAATCCCCCATTGCCGTGAGTTGTAGAGAAGGAAAGAAAAAATTTTGTTCATCCTTTCTTTGAGCCAAAACTAAGGAAGAAGGAGGATTTTGCTTCATGCTTGGTTTGGAAGAGATCTAGAAGGAGATTTGGCCAAGTTTGCATCAAGATTAAGGTATGTATGAGGTTGTGTTAGGAGTTTCATGCATGTTTTGGTTGCTAACTTGATGTGCATGTTAGCCATGGCTCAAATCTTTGTTAAGCCATGGAAATGGTATTTGGCCAAAGTTGTTATGGTGATAAAGCCATTGCATGCTAAGTGTGAAGCTTGATGATGATGCATGCAATGATGGATTGTCTACTCTTGAGCAAGATTTTGAGCCTTCTTTTGATTTATCATGATTGAAGTTGAAAAGGAGCATGATTGTCATATTCGGCCATTCATGAGCATGGTTCATGCTTCTTGCATGTTAGTTAAAATTTGTATTTTGGATGGCTATGGACACCTTGAAAATTCGCCATGCTCATATTGTATATATATGTTTGCACATGATGTTTTGGCTATGAAGTAAGTGATGAATAAGTTGGTTTAAAGAAGAAGATGTTGAAGAATAATTGTGAAATTTCAAGCCCAATTCGCCTAGCACACATATAAGTGCTTGATGCTATATTATAAGTTTTGAGCCACAATATGCAAAGCATTAACTAGTAAAATGCATGCTGTTTTTGTGAGGTATTAAGTGCATAATTGGCCTCAACATGTACATGAATATTCGGCCTTGGGTAGCCTATTGAAGGCCTTAGCATTTCCTTGATGCTCAAATAAATTGTATTGAATTGCTTGATGTAGTATAAAATGTGCATGACCATTGTGTATTCAAGCTAAAGAGTGGCCATATGACCATTTAAAATCCTTGTCATATTCGCCATAAGCAAGCACAATGAGGTTTTAATAAATTGAATTTGTTTGAATTAGCTCAAGAGCTAAGAGGGCCACAATTGGACAAGGGGAAGGAAAAGGTGATCGAATAGCCGAAAAAGCCGTTCGACAACATCCGAGGTAAGTCCTCAAGAAGTGATCTTACTTGAATTATGTAAGATGAAACATGGATGTGTATGATTATTGATCATGTGTGTATGAGTATTTGAATTCCACCCGGGCTAAGTCCCAAGGCGAATATGCTAATGATTATAATTGTGTTTGAGCCTTAGTAACGAAAATGAAATATGTATGTCCAATGATTATTGATGTATGTGTGCATGAGAAATTGAATGATATCCGGGCTAAGCCCCGAAGACAATTATGCTGAAATTTATATCCGGGTTAAGACCCGAAGGCAATTGTGCTAGTAGCTATATCCGGGCTAAGACCCGAAGGCATTCGTGCAAGTTGTTAAATCCGGCTAAGACCGAAGGCATTTGTGCAAATCGTGATATCCGGGTAAAGTCCGTTGGCCTTGGTGCGGGTTACCATAACCGGCTATGTCCCGAAGGCGATTGAACGAGTACCGACATCCGGATAAACTCCGAAGGTATGTGATTTGAAAATTATGAGCTTGCTGGAAAATTTCAGCTAATGCACTTGTGAAATTTCCCAATGATAAGGTAAGTGCGGTGTGTGCTGCGTGCTAGGAGTAAGAGCGTATGAATATCCGCTCCTATGATGGAGCGAGTTATCGGCCTTAATGAAGCCGTTATTTGTGTATGAACATAAGAGTTGGGATGGTAAAGTAAGTATGATTATGTGAATGCGCATTAATGAAATGATGCATTTAACTATGTGAATGTATTGCTGTAATTAGAGTTGATTATATTCCTTGAGACTTACTAAGCATAAAAATGCTTACTCCATTGCTTTGGCTCTCGATTTTCTAGATTTATTTCGATAGCAATCGGATTCGGGATCGTTGAAGTCGAAGTCATCCACACTATCAAGCCCCCATTTTGGTATAAATTCTTGGTTGAACTTGAAATGGCATGTATAGGACTACCCTTGTTTGTTAAATATGTGGTGATGTAGTATGTACGGCCATGCGAAAATGGCTCGAAAAGGAACATGAACTTAGAATAATTGTGGTTTGTATGTATATATTTGGTGTCATGATGTGGCTATGGCTTGGAAATGGGAATGTTGGTCATATGATCAGCCATTGGCATGGTTAAAATGATCATATATGAACCTATGTATGGCAAAGACTAGTTGGTTCATGGAGACTACCAAATAGGTAAGACCTACCTTAAAACAGATGCTGCCAGCTGCAGTGACGTGAATGTGAAAAATCACCAAAATTCGTATAAATGGAATTAAATAGTGAATAAGCTATGTAAATGAACCTTGATGAGTCTATTTTCATATGGAAGAAACGAAATGGTCATAGGAGTTACATGTTAAGAGATATTAATGCTATTGTGAGACAGGGCCAGAACGGTTTCTGGGTTCCCTGTCGCAACTTTAAAAATTTACTATAAATTATCCAGAAATAATTAGGAGACATACCTTATATGTGCAGATTCCATTTTGAGTCTAGTTTCATTAGAAACAAACGGCACCAGCATTAAAGCCCTGTACAGAGAGATATTCAAGTTATACCGCGCGAAGGTCAGAGCAGTCGATCCCTGTAACATGGGTGACTTTAACTAATAAACTGTACCAATTGGCCCGACCAAAAATTCTAGAAATAAATCCATGGATGGATATATGAGTCTAAATTCAGGGAAAATTTACGAAACCAGTTTCCGAGTTTTGAAACTCGAGATATGATTTTTAAGGCGACAGTGACGCAGTTTTTCCAGCCTGACTGGAAATGTCCAATGGATGGGCAAAACAAGTGAACTTGGCTTGCTAACCCCTCGTGTCCGACACCGGCGATGGTCTCGGGTTCGGGGTGTTACAATTTTATTGGTATCAGAGCCACGGTTTAGTCGATTCTAGGACTACCGTGAGGTGTTTGGGGTCTAGCTATACATGCCATTAAATGATGAATCGATAGTGTGGTGATTTCTGACAATTTGACTTTGAGTTTGTTTATAGCAATGGATCCCGATCCCAACCGAGCAATAGCTGATGATGTGGAGAGTGTGGCGCCTGCTCCCGCACAAGGGACAGCGCCGGCGGACTCTCAAACCTATGGCCAGCAATCCGAATGATGAGGCTAGGCAAGCCTTTTATAGTGTGATGAACGAATGGTTTAATCAATACATTCGAACTAACACGGCTGTCCCACAACCTCCATTCCCGACAAATGCAACCCCGCACCTACAATACCTCCGAGAATCGACCAAATAAGGTCAAGTAAGCCCCAATCGATAGGATTGAAAACATGGGGCCACTTGAATTTAAAGCTACGGATGATGATGATGCCGAACGAGCTGAATTTTGGTTGGACAACACTATCCGGGTGCTCGATGAGCTATCTTGTACACCGATGAGTGCTTAAAGTGTACCATCTCCTTGCTACGTGATTCCACCTACTATTGGTGGAGTACTCGACTGTGGTACCTAGAGAGCAAGTGACTTGGGAATTCTTTCAAACCAAGTTCAAAAAAAAAAAAAAAAAAAAAAAAAAAAAAGTGAAAGTATATCGATCGAGAGAGTCATCGACCAAAAGCGAAAGGAATTTCTTGATCTTAAGCAAGGCTCTATGTCAGTTACCGACTACGAACGAAAATTTGTGAGGCTTAGCCGGTACGCGCGAGAATGCATTTCGTCCAAAGCTATTATGTGTAAACGCTTCGAGGATGGGCTGAATGATGATATAAGGATGTTCGTTGGCATTCTCGAAATACGAGAGTTCGTAGTACTTGTTGAGCGAGCTTGTAAAGTCGAAGAGCTTAGAAAGGAGAAACAAAAGCTGATGTGGGAATTGGAGAATTCGAAGAGGTCCTCGGAAAGTCTCTTCAACAGCAATCAAGAGATTTCGAGATGATGTGAACCGGTTTAGAGGCGCTTTGGGCTTTTCTAGACAAGGACGCGATCGACCCCTGTGACCACACGAGTCACTTCGATCGCTTGATGGTGGAAATGATCGCGAGAGAGGGCGGAGTGTCAACATTGTGGCAAATGGCATTCGGGAGCTGTTGGTTTCGTGATCGCTCTGCTATAAGTGTGGATCGGCCGACCACTTTAGGAAGGATTGCCCGAGGATGCTTGAGCAGAATGTGAGTCGAGTGGAAACTCGGGTGCTACCATCGCCGAGGTAGGCCACCTAGAAATATGGGCAATGTCGGTTGGCGGTCGAGAGGATCTAGAGATGCTACCATCGATCCGAGGCTCGTGCTCTGCAAGGACTTATGCCATCGCGCACGCCGAGGATCTGCCTCTCCGGATGTCATTACGGTGCTTTCACTCTTTTCAATACTAATGTGATTGCTTTGATTGACCCTGGTTCTACTCAATCTTATATATGTGAAACCTTAGCATCCAAAGAAGACTTTGCCTATTGAGTCTCTTGAGTTTGTAATTCGGTGTCAAACCCTTGGGTCATTACGTGCTTGTCAACAAAGTGTGCAAGAAAAGTCTCCTAGTGTTCCGAGGTTCTTGTTTCCGGCGGACTTGATGCTTTTGCCGTTCGATGAATTGACGTTATTCTTGGTTTGGATGGGTTGACCATGCACGATGCGGTCGTAAATTGCAAAAGCAAGACTATCGATTTGAGGTCTTGCGAATAACGAGATAATTCGGGTTAAGTCTACGGACTTAAAGGGGTTGCCGGTATAATATCGCAATGTTGGCCGAAAATATGTAAGAAAAGAGTGCGAAGCGTACACAGCGTCGTGCTTTCGATGACAAGGAATCGAAAAGAAACCGAATCTGTGCGTGGTTTGTGAATACCGGATGTTTTCCACAAGAATTGCGGGTTTACCACCTGTTCGGAAATAGAATTTGGCATCGAATTGGTACCGGTACCACTCAATTCGATAGCTCAGTATCGTATGGCACCAACGAATTAAAGGAGTTGGAAGCTCGATTGCAAGAATTGGTGGATAGAGGTTTTGCTCGCCCGAGTTTTTCGCCTTAGGGTGTGCGGTGTTGTTCGTGAAAAGAAGGATGGAACCATGCGGTGTGCATCGACTATCGTCGACTTAATAAAGCGACGATAAAGAACAAATATCCGTTGCCACGTATTGACGACTTGTTCGATCAACTGAAGGGAGCCTCGGTGTTCTCGAAAATAGATTTGAGATCGGGCTACTATCAATTGCGAATCCGAGATTCGGACGTACCCAAGGCGCCTTGAGCGAGATATGGTCACTATGAGTTCCTAGTGATGCCGTTTGGGCTCACTAATGCCCTGCGGTATTTATGGATTTAATGAATCGGATCTTTAGACCATATTTGGATCGATTCGTAGTCGTGTTCATTGATGACATCTTGGTCTATTCAAGAAATGAGACCGAACATCTTGAACACTGCGGTTAGTCTTTGCAAATTTTACGGGATAAGCAATTATATGCTAAGTTGACAAGTGTGAGTTCGGTTAAGAGAGGTTAGCTTCTTGGGTCATGTGGTATCTCGACGAGTATTCGAGTCAACCCGAATAAAATTTCAGCCATACTTAATTGGAAGCCTCAGAAATATTCTTGAGGTTGAAGCTTTTTGGGGCTTCTTGGTTATTACCGACAATTTGTAAAAGGCTTCTCAACGATAGCCACGCCGATGACGAAGCTACTCCAAAAGGATGTTAAGTTCGAATGGACGGAGAAATGCCAAAAAAGTTTCGATCAACTGAAAACTTATTTGAATGAAGCCCCAATTCTAGTGCAACCCGAGTCCGGCAAAAGCTTGTCATCTATAGCGACGCCTCTCTACTTGGGTTAGGTTGCGTATTAATGCAAGAAGGTCGAGTTGTGGCCTATGCGTCGAGGCAATTAAAGCCACATGAGAAAAATTATCCGACTCATGATCTCGAATTGGCCGCCATCGTATTCGCCTTAAAGATTTGGTGACATTACTTATTTGGTGAAAGGTGCCATGTATACTCGGATCACAAAAGTCTCAAATATTTGATGATCCAAAGAGACTTAAATCTGCGACAAAGACGTTGGCTCGAGTTTGTTAAAAGATTACGAGCTGGTCATTGACTATCACGGGAAAGGCGAATGTGGTTGCGGATGCCTTGAGTCGTAAATCATTATTCGCTTCTGAGCGATGAGCGTGCACTTATGCATTCGATCCGATAGTGTGTTAGTAGCTGAATTGAAAGCCAAACCACTATTGATACATCAAATTCGAGAAGCTCGGAAAGTCGACGACGAGTTGGTCGCAAAAGCGATTTGAGTGTGTTCCAAACAAGGATTGAGTTTCAAATCGATGATAACGATTGTTTGAGGTTCAAAAGTCGTCTGTGTGTTCCAAAGAATTGAACTCATTTCGATAATTGAATGAAGCCCATTGTAGCCGAATGGCAATCCACCCGGGAGTACGAAGATGTACAATGATTTGAAACGTCGGTTTTGGTGGCATGGTATGAAGCGAGACATCTCCGACTTTGTTTGAGATGTTTAATATGTCAACAAGTGAAAGCGGAACATCGGTGCCTTGAGGATTACTTGACCAATCACGATACCCGAGTGGAAATGGGATCGAGTCACAATGGACTTTGTATCCGGACCGCCATTGTCGACAAGTAAGAAGGATGCGGTTTGGGTCGTGGTAGATCGATTGACTAAGTCACCCACTTTGTCCCCGTGACGCACGGATTTTTCAATTGACAAATTAGCTGAATTGTACGCTTCTCGATTGTGAGATTACACGGGTGCCTATTTCCATCGTGTCGGATAGAGATCCAAGATTTACCTCGCGATTTTGGAAAAAGTTGCAAGAAGCTTTGGGTACCAAGTTGCATTTCAAGACCGCCTTTCACCCATAAACCGATGGTCAATCCGAGCGGATAATTCAGATACTTGAGGATATGTTAAGATGTTGCGTCCTCGAGTTTAGTGGTTTATGGGAGCGGTATTTGCCGTTGATTGAATTCGCTACAACAACAACTTTCAATCAAGTATTAAGATGGCACCCTCGAGGCCTTATGCGGTCGTAAATGCCGTACACCATCGTTTTGGGTGATCTCGGTGAAAGCAAGATTTTCGGGTGGATTTGATTAGGGATCTTGAGCAGAAAGTGAAAGTAATCCGTGAAAGTCTGAAGATAGCCTCCGATCGTTAGAAGTCGTACGTGGACCTGAAGCGTAAGGATATCGAGTATCAGGTGGGTGATAAAGTGTTTCTCAAGGTATCGCCTTGGAAAAAGATACTCAGATTCGGCCGTAAGGGCAAGTTGAGCCCGAGGTTCGTTGGGCCATATGAGATATCCGAGCGAGTCGATCCAGTGGCATATCGTTTGATTTTGCCCCCTGAACTCGAAAAGGTTCACGATGTCTTTCACGTTTTGATGCTTTGACGCTATAGATCCGATCCATCGCACGTGATTAGTCCATCAGAAATTGAAATTCAAGCTAATATGAGTTATGAGGAAGAACCGATTCGTATCCTATCACGAGAAGTGAAAGAGTTGTGAAACAAGCGGGTTCCGCTAGTAAAAGTGTTATGGCTCAAGCACGGATAGAAGAAGCTACTTGGGAGACCGAGAACTCTATGAAAGAGCGATATCCAAACCTATTTACGGTAAGATTTTCGGGACGAAAATTTCTTAAGTGGGGAGAGTTGTGACAGCCAAAATTGACCCTAGTCGGAAGGTGGTCTCGGGACCACAAAACCGAGGCATAAAAATAATTAAAATTTATTTTGATGCCTATAATATGTGTGTGCTCATGTATGACATTTTATGATGATTGATTTAGTGTTATAAGGGTGAATTCCACAAGAAAGGACTTAGTAATGAACTTTGAAAGTATGATAGGAAATGTGTGATGACTAATTAAAGCATGCATGCAAAATAATGGACTTGCATGTCAAATTCCCCTTTATAGGTGGTGGCCGGCCATGACAAGGAGGATGGGCTAAACATGTCATGAAACATGTTTTGTTGGTGCATTAGGGTGAAATAATAAACAAAGGTGTATGGGTGATAAAAAATGAAAAAAAAATGTGTGTGAGTGTGGTAATCCCCCCCCATTGCCGTGAGTTGTAGAGAAGGAAAGAAAAAAATTTTGTTCATCCTTTCTTTGAGCCAAAACTAAGGAAGAAGGAGGATTTTGCTTCATGCTTGGTTTGGAAGAGATCTAGAAGGAGATTTGGCCAAGTTTGCATCAAGATTAAGGTATGTATGAGGTTGTGTTAGGAGTTTCATGCATGTTTTGGTTGCTAACTTGATGTGCATGTTAGCCATGGCTCAAATCTTTGTTAAGCCATGGAAATGGTATTTGGCCAAAGTTGTTATGGTGATAAAGCCATTGCATGCTAAGTGTGAAGCTTGATGATGATGCATGCAATGATGGATTGTCTACTCTTGAGCAAGATTTTGAGCCTTCTTTTGATTTATCATGATTGAAGTTGAAAAGGAGCATGATTGTCATATTCGACCATTCATGAGCATGGTTCATGCTTCTTGCATGTTAGTTAAAATTTGTATTTTGGATGGCTATGGACACCTTGAAAATTCGGCCATGCTCATATTGTATATATATGTTTGCACATGATGTTTTGGCTATGAAGTAAGTGATGAATAAGTTGGTTTAAAGAAGAAGATGTTGAAGAATAATTGTGAAATTTCAAGCCCAATTCGCCTAGCACACATATAAGTGCTTGATGCTATATTATAAGTTTTGAGCCACAATATGCAAAGCATTAACTAGTAAAATGCATGCTGTTTTTGTGAGGTATTAAGTGCATAATTGGCCTCAACATGTACATGAATATTCGGCCTTGGGTAGCCTATTGAAGGCCTTAGCATTTCCTTGATGCTCAAATAAATTGTATTGAATTGCTTGATGTAGTATAAAATGTGCATGACCATTGTGTATTCAAGCTAAAGAGTGGCCATATGACCATTTAAAATCCTTGTCATATTCGCCATAAGCAAGCACAATGAGGTTTTAATAAATTGAATTTGTTTGAATTAGCTCAAGAGCTAAGAGGGCCACAATTGGACAAGGGAAGGAAAAGGTGATCGAATAGCGAAAAAGCCGTTCGACAACATCCGAGGTAAGTCCTCAAGAAGTGATCTTACTTGAATTATGTAAGATGAAACATGGATGTGTATGATTATTGATCATGTGTGTATGAGTATTTGAATTCCACCGGGCTAAGTCCCGGCGAATATGCTAATGATTATAATTGTGTTTGAGCCTTAATGTGAAAATGAAATATGTATGTCCAATGATTATTGATGTATGTGTGCATGAGAAATTGAATGATATCCGGGCTAAGCCCAAGACAATTATGCTGAAATTTATATCCGGGTTAAGACCAAGGCAATTGTGCTAGTAGCTATATCCGGGCTAAGACCGAAGGCATTCGTGCAAGTTGTTAAATCCGGGCTAAGACCAAGGCATTTGTGCAAATCGTGATATCCGGGTAAAGTCCGTTGGCCTTGGTGCGGGTTACCATAACCGGCTATGTCCCGAAGGCGATTGAGCGAGTACCGACATCCGGATAAACTCCGAAGGTATGTGATTTGAAAATTATGAGCTTGCTGGAAAATTTCAGCTAATGCACTTGTGAAATTTCCCAATGATAAGGTAAGTGCGGTGTGTGCTGCGTGCTAGGAGTAAGAGCGTATGAATATCCGCTCCTATGATGGAGCGAGTTATCGGCCTTAATGAAGCCGTTATTTGTGTATGAACATAAGAGTTGGGATGGTAAAGTAAGTATGATTCGTGAATGCGCATTAATGAAATGATGCATTTAACTATGTGAATGTATTGCTGTAATTAGAGTTGATTATATTCCTTGAGACTTACTAAGCATAAAAATGCTTACTCCATTGCTTTGGCTCTCGTTTTCTAGATTTCGCTCGATAGCAATCGGATTCGGGATCGTTGAAGTCGAAGTCATCCACACTATCAAGCCCCCATTTTGGTATAAATTCTTGGTTGAACTTGAAATGGCATGTATAGGACTACCCTTGTTTGTTAAATATGTGGTGATGTAAGTATGTACGGCCATGCGAAAATGGCTCGAAAAGGAACATGAACTTAGAATAATTGTGGTTTGTATGTATATATTTGGTGTCATGATGTGGCTATGGCTTGGAAATGGGAATGTTGGTCATATGATCAGCCATTGGCATGGTTAAAATGATCATATATGAACCTATGTATGGCAAAGACTAGTTGGTTCATGGAGACTACCAAATAGGTAAGACCTACCTTAAAACAGATGCTGCCAGCTGCAGTGACGTGAATGTGAAAAATCACCAAAATTCGTATAAATGGAATTAAATAGTGAATAAGCTATGTAAATGAACCTTGATGAGTCTATTTTCATATGGAAGAAACGAAATGGTCATAGGAGTTACATGTTAAGAGATATTAATGCTATTGTGAGACAGGGCCAGAACGGTTTCTGGGTTCCCTGTCGCAACTTTAAAATTTACTATAAATTATCCAGAAATAATTAGGAGACATACCTTATATGTGCAGATTCCATTTTGAGTCTAGTTTCATTAGAAACAAACGGCACCAGCATTAAAGCCCTGTACAGAGAGATATTCAAGTTATACCGCGCGAAGGTCAGAGCAGTCGATCCCTGTAACATGGGTGACTTTAACTAATAAACTGTACCAATTGGCCCGACCAAAATTCTAGAAATAAATCCATGGATGGATATATGAGTCTAAATTCAGGAAAATTTACGAAACCAGTTTCCGAGTTTTGAAACTCGAGATATGATTTTAAGGCGACAGTGACGCAGTTTTTCCAGCCTGACTGGAAATGTCCAATGGATGGGCAAAACAAGTGAACTTGGCTTGCTAACCCCTCGTGTCCGACACCGGCGATGGTCTCGGGTTCGGGGTGTTACAATCTGGATTAGAAATTTTATGAAGTCTTAGTTTAAAAAATTAACCCGATGTTTTATGGAAATACTTAAAGAGAAGTTTGTTTTCGAAAATCCCCTACGGTTTCAAGTTCCTGCGAGCTTTGGTTCCATTCTAAGCAAATCATCTAGAATAGCCCTCTAACTGTTTACTGTATAATAATTTAAAAAAATTAAGAGTAAAAGTACTTACTTGGTTCGTCGTCAAAGACTCGGTGTGCCGCTCAGCAAGACTTCCCTTTTTCCAAAACATTGCGATCCAATCAAAAATATTTTTTTAAACACAAAAAGAAACCAAGTAATAAGGCCCAATTCACTGTCCGATTTTTGTAACCTGGGCTCTGATACCTTAATGTAGCACTCCAAACCTAGCCCAGACGTTATGGTCGAATCTGACATGTCACATTGAAGTATTTTAGCGAAAACCATGTTTTCATTGAAAAATCTTCTTAAACAAAAGAAACCTTAGTTAACTTAGAAATAAGCACACCTTTCAGTTACGAAAGCCTTGTTTAAAGCATTTGATTTATGAAAACTTATCATTTAAAAATTGAGTTGCGGAAACGTAGAAAACATACCATAATTTAGGAAACCCATGTTCAACTTCTCATAATTACAATGAAAATAGTAATAATAATTCAAGCAACCATAGCATAATGAAAACCTTATTACAATCTGATCTGAAACATACTTAATAAAATAAAACTTATAAGCTTAAAAAACAAGTCCAATTTTTGTCTTGCTAGCTGGCCACCCAGAGTCCCTCCAAGCATCGAACCATCTACTGAGCATCACCTGAAAATAAAATAGAAGAGGGGGTGAGTTTTCGCAAACTCAGTGTGTACAACCTTTGACAGAAAACAAGCATTCAAAAATCATCATACATCAAACATGCAATGCAATCCCATCCAAATTATCCATCTGCTACACACCAGCTCCGTCCCTCGATACACCATGTGGGGATATAAATATCAACCCACCCAGCCCATACACCAATGGTAACCCAGTTGCGGAACTACCTTTATTTACATATTGCGCTTTAAAAGTCGTTGGTGGATCCACGATTGTCAGGCAACCACGCGATCCTCATATACTTCCTTCGTTCCATAGTTCCCACCCTATATGCAACCAAAGCAGAACATCATATGTATGCATGTCACATCCATAAAACTTGCATTCAACACCTAGGGGTGTTTTGGTCATTTTCGCCCTTAGGGGCATTTCGATAATTTTCCATTAATTATAGCTTTCACTTACCTTGACCCGTTAACAAGTTTCGCGAGCTAGATGAATGAATACTATGCACCAGGTAGGATTCCAGAGAAGAGGAGGTGGGTCATTAAGATCGCTTAAGTACCAAGCTCTCCCTAGATCCAATCCTAGACATGTATATACCCGTTGCCACATCTTAACCCTATGACTTGTCCACGGTCTCAATTAATTAATTAAGTTTTATGTAGTCATCATATACTAGACCTAATATCCCTACATACATGCATATGGCCCACTGGGCCCAATCTCATTTATATGGCCCATCTGGCTCAGTTCATATTCTTATGACCCACTAAGCCCAATTTACATTCATATGGCCCATTAGGCCCAGATCATATCATACTCATGCTCACATACAAATTTCCTAACACATAGCATCACTTAACAATCTTTGCCTATTATGGGCCCAACAGCCCATCAAGCCCATTTATCTCATTCCGGCCCATTTGGCCTATTTTCAACCCAAGTCCATGGAATCGCCCGTGGGCCTCAGGTAACTTATCGGTTTCCTCTCCACGAGTGTTCGCGCACTCATGTGACTACCGTAGCCTAACTTTCGACTTTTTGGCATTTCATCTTTTCGGCTTTTCAGCATTTCGACATTTCGGCTTTTGCCGATTCATTATGTGTGTGCAGTGAATGTACACACTTGGTAGGAAAGCATGCTGCGATTTCCTTATCCCAAACCTACAATCGATATCACTCAAAGATTAATCTCGCATACTTATCGAATACTTAACCACAAGCCGGAATCTCACCTTAACCTTACCTTGCGTGATAAGTATAACAGCCCCTTCACTAACCACGATAAACTCCTAGATCTGCACCAATCGTAACTATTAAAACCAGAATAATAGGTGTCTCATATCCAACACAAGTTCCTTTACGTTACTATGGCTATTCAGCCAAGCTTAGCCAATGGATGAGGAATACTTACCAAAACTGCAACACCTATGGGGCAATTCGACAATGAGCTAAGATCCGAGATCTGATACTAATTCCCTACCACAATTAATTAGAAAGAGTGAGGGACAATATTCGATACTTAGTAAAGAAACTGATTGGGAGAACAACACTTACACTAGATTTGACTGAAGTAGAAGGAGTAGTGATTGCACCAAGGGTATTCGGCCAAAGAGGTTTAGCCCTTTACAATTTTGCATGGAAAAAGAGGGTTATTCGACTCCAAGAAAAAAGAAAGAAAAGTTAGCAATGAGGTAGAGGAAGAATAGGATTCGGCACAAGGAAGGAGAAAAAGAAAAGAAAGCTAGAGGGTTTTCGAATTTTAGAGAAACGAGTTTTTGGTAACAGGGTGAAGGGAATTCGGTCATTAGCTTCATACCCTAGCATTCAGCACCTATTTATAAGCCTTATAGCCGAATTTTTCCATACCCAATTCCCCATTCGGCTCCATCACTTCTCTCTTCTCATCTCCTCGTTTTTCTCTCTAATAACTCCTTGATCCTTTCCTTAAATTTCTCTCCTGAACACTTCCCTTAGAGTCCATTTTCACGCCACTTCCATCCTTCTAGAAGGTCAAAATTAAGCTTCTAAAAACACTAAGCTAGGATTCGAACCTTGGACTTCCTTGCCAACTATTAACGCCACCTACCTACACTCTAAGTGGCGTCACTTAACCACTACTCTACTAGGCTTTTTGCTGCTATTTTCCCCTATCTTTATTTAAAAGCCCAACTACTTGCCAACCCTGATTCTTTTAATAATTAACTTAAAATTTCTTCTACCCCTTAACTCGAACTCAAACCTTAACCAAGGCCTACCTCTGTATAATTAGCAATTAACCAGAATTATTAAACGCAAAAAGAAAAATTCAAGATTTCAAGATTTTTAGATTTCGGTATTTTTAGGGCGTTACAACAATAGAATTCATTACCTGCCAGTCGATCTAAAATTTGATCCATCAAGGCAACAGAAAATGGTCCTTCCAAGTGGCTTTATTCAATTTTTTATAATCAATACAAATTCTCCAACCAGTAACAATTCTCATTGGAATCAACTCGTTACACTTATTTTCAATAATTGTGATTCCACTTTTCTTCGACACACACTACACTGAACTTACCCACGAACTATCTCGAATATCAGTTATGGTCCAACCAATTGCTTTCTTAAATTTCTTTAGAACAACAATTAGTTGCTCCTCCTGAACTTTCGTTAGTTCTGCTGAAATAGTCACTGGTAAAGTAGAACCGTCACCTAAATAAATGTATTTCAAATAGGAAGGAAGTACCTTTAGTTTGAGATTAGGTGGTTCTTCAATTGACAACTTAGGTTGCACAAATTCTCTAACTTCTAACTCCAATGGTTCAAACTGTGTGAATTGAATAAAATTTCTTAGATTGGCTTCCATCAAAGTCATGTTTTCTTTACCTTCTTCATCCTCCAAAAGGTCAAGATCTAAAACTTTCTCCAATGGATCTTCTGCAAAATTGCTTTCCATAAAAACCAAGGTTTCTATCTCTTCCACAAATGAACACTCTTCTGTCGAATTGGGAAACTTCATCGCTTTAAGAATGTTAAAGGTTACCTAATCATCTTGAACTCCATGGTAATTTCACCTTTCTACATATCAATTAACATTGTTCATGTGGCTAAGAAAGGTCCCCCAAGGATGATCGGCACTTCCTTATCTGCTTCAAAATCTAGGACAATAAAATCAGTAGGAAAAATAAATTTATCAACTCTTACCAAAACATCATCGATCTTTCCCTCAGGGTATGCTAAAGAATGATCTATTAGCTGAAGCGTCATAGTTGTAGGTCTTACTTCACCTATCCCAAGCATCTTGAAAATAGACTTAAGCATCAAGTTGATACTCGCTCCTAAATCATACAAAGCTTTACCACAGTGAGATTCACTAATGTTATAGGGTATAGTAAAGCTTCATGGGTCTTTCAATTTCGGAGGCAGTTTGTTCTGCAGGAACGCACTTGTAACACCCCTTACCCGTACTCAAGACCGGGACCAGGTATGAGGCGTTCTAGACATATATTCAAATATTTTTGAGAAATACGAGTTATAAAATTTCATTCCAATTTGAAACCAATCCAACTACATCTTGGTGTCCCTATTATGGGCCTACGAGACCCTAAACATACATCGAGAATGGTCCAAAATCAAGTCGAGAACTTGAGAAAGCTCCTGGAAAATTTGCTAAGTTAAGCCTCACACGCCCGTGTGGAGGCAATGCACACTCCTGTGTGCTTTGGGACACGCCTGTGTCCCCTAACCATGTGGAATTTATTGAATTTATTTCTCATATCGAACCTACAGAGGCATACACACAACCAAGAAGACGCCCGTGTCTCTAGCCTGTGTCCTTCACATGGCCTTGACACACCCGTGTGGTCGCTCATGTCCAAAAACTCAAGCATTCTGTTTATGACGTTAGCATGCATTTAGGGGCACACGGCCAAGACACATGCCCATGTGCTAGGCCATGCCCTCCACATGGTTGAGACACACGGCTAAGCCTCTACCCCCGTGTTTACTACCATGCATTATGACTTAAAATTTTTAGGTGCAGGGGACACATGGATGGACTACACGCCCATGGGGCTATCCGTGTGTTACACACAGTCTAGACACGCGCCCATGTGTCTACCCGTATGGACCTTATTGGGCTATTTTCCAAGCCTTTGGTCACCCTCTAATATTCATATCCACTTATAGTTTTCAATAACACCTAACATGGTCTAATTATACTCTTAAATGACCTTAATATACCTCATTACATGTAAACCTCATCTAATCGATTTTTATACATGCTAGGTATCCCTTTTATACTAAGGATTTCCATGACTTATAACTCAATTAAGCTTGGCTCGTTATCGTAACTCATTGCCAAATTATGGCCTAACCACCCTATATGATTTGGTCATATTGCATATGACTAATTGTAACACATCATATTTAATCATCACAAGAACATTGGAACATAATCATGCACAATTTGGTAGGTCGTAACCTACAACAAAATGAGCCAATTCCTATGGCCATATACAAGTTAATATGTATACTTTTATAGGCCTTCATATTGGCTAATCATATGACACATATAACAAAATAACAAAAGCCCTATACATGCCATTGAACAAAACAAAAGTATCTATATACCAAAGCTAGACAAGATGATAGTGTGTTGATCCCCAACCGTCTTCCAATCTTTACGAGTCCTCGAGCTTTTTAAGATAGGGAAAAGAGAGGAGTAAGCATTTACATGCTTAGTAAGCCCGAATAACTGGAAAGTAAACTTACCGATTAATTAGCATACATCCATATTAGGCATTAAAACCAACAAGCATGAAATAGTTTCCCTATCACATGCACTCAATCACGAAGTTAGTCCCATAACAATACATCATATAAAATTTTCTTATATGAGCTCATCAGCCAACAATTTCATTTTTATATCTCACGTTAATCCCATTGTGCTTCTTAGAAGTCTCGATGGATTATCCATTTACCGTCCAGTCATAAGAGCAATCATCTCAAGTACGCACTCCCGCGAACCTTACATCTTACGACGGGATTACCAGTACTTTTGGAAAAACGATTGAATTAAGACAATACTTAAGGAAAAATCCACCTAGACTTCACTTGTTATTCTGACTCCGAATGAGACGATTTATTCATTTGACTTGATCCGTCGAAATCCCTAAGTTATATTATTATCCCTCTCGAGACTAACAATGTCTAACCCTAGGTTGAATAATTGGAATCTCTTTCTAATTAACTCCCTAGGGTTGTATTAACTCAATCTATGGATCCCCTTATTAGGTTTCACCCTAATCCGAAAAAATCTTGTCACCCTATCTCTAAGCACGCAACCAACTCCGCTTAATTATGACAAATGTACTTTTAGACAAGGTCTATTCCTCCTCTGAATAAGAGCTTAACTTTGAATCAATATCCTGGAATATCAAGACAATAATTAAGAACACATAATTAAGAACAAGCCAAATATTTATCATACAATTCAGAAAATAATAACAAGATTCGTCTTAGGTTTTATTCCCTTAGGTATTTAGGGGATTTAGTTCATAACTAAAAAGGAAAACATCCTAGAAGAATAATGAATGCAAAACATAAAGAAAACCCAAAAACTCCTGAAAGGAAATTGAGGGGAGATCTTCAGTCTTAATGATGAATCCAACTTCTGAGATGGATAAATCAACTTTCTTTGAGTAATTCCTTCCTTTCTCCTTGTGCCTCCCCCTTTTCTCCTCCTCTAAGGTGTATTTATAGCCTTTGGAATGCCTAAGAACCCTTAAAATTGGCCTTTTCTAAATTGGACTAAACTTGGGCTCAGTAAGGACACGCCCGTGTGCGATTACTTTAGAACATGGTCAAGCCTGTTAAATAGACACGGGCATGTGGTCCACCCGTGTGAGTCGTGCTTTGATTCTGGCAAATTGACACGGCCGTATGGTCTACCCATGTGAGGAGGTCCAGGCCGTGTTGATTTCGTACCTTGGCCCATTTTCTCCTTTTTTGGCCCGCTTCTCGTTCCTTTTGCTCTCCTATGCTCACCTAAGTATAAAACATGAAATTAAGGCACTAGGAGCATCAAATTCACCAATTCTAAGGAAAAATCATCCATAAAATGTGTTAAGAAAGGGGTAAAAATATGTATAAATTACGGTTTATCAAATACCCCCACACTTAAGCATTTTCTTGTCCTCAAGCAAAATTCTCAACTCATAATCAAAACAAATTCTTCCCAACTTATAATCTATATCGAAAATATCTCAAACTAATTCATGAGTAGTAGCACATTGAGAATTCAACTAAAATAACATTAGAGCTTCAAACATTCCAAGTTGAGTATCTAATCATGCAAAACTTAGGCATCTCCCCTTATCTAAGTGGTTACCTCGATTCAAAATCGCATGGAGTTTAACATCCTCACTAAAGATTCAGTCGAATCACTCAAAGTGTTTAAGGACAATGAAAGTAGCACTCATCAGTCAATATGAAAAGTTATTACCATAGGCTTGCATGGAAATCAAATCTCCACCACTATAAATTGATATAATACATCAATCAAAAGGTCTTTAGAGGGTTGTAACCAGGCTTGGTTAGGGGGGTGTGGTCACAAGCTGAAAGAAAAAGTTAGAATTGAGATTGAATTGAAAAATTACCTAACTAGAAAAATGACTAGTCATCAATTACGTACAATAGAGCTTTTTTCTCAAAATATGGAATATAACTTCTTTAGCTCAAAAGATCACTACTACAAATATGTATACATGTATTTTTTTCTTCTTCTTCTTCTTCTTTTTTTAAGAACAAGCAAAATAACAAAATAGAATAAAACATAGCTAAGCAACTATTCCAACTCAAATCTCGACAAAAATAGAGATCAAATTAATTTAAGGAATTTCAACAATAATGAGTTATAGGTTAATATTGAGGGTAAATCAATGAATGGGTTGTTAGGCTCAAGGGGGTTCACTAAGGGTTAATTGTGAAGGTAGGCTTTTCATGGCATGAGTGGGTTAATCCTAAGTGCCTTTATCATCTTGACATATCAAATCAAATGGCATGGTCTTGACATGCATAATCAAGCAAGTTCTAGAATAACAATTCAATACTGATGCACTCATAATGAAAGTGAGCATGAAAGAAATAATAGATGCTCTAAAGGCTCCAAATCTCATAAAAATTATGGCTTTTTGATCTTTAAACTTGTGGATTTCAATTCAAGATAATACCTAAACTTGGGGAAATAACTTAAAATTTTTAAATTCTTAAAAATCAACTTATCATGCTTAATTCTTCAATGTCTTAAAGTTTAAATAATCAATGAATGAATACCTATGTTTTAATTCAAGATATATCAATAAAAATCATAAATCAATCAAAATTTAACCTAAACATGATATGAGAGCTTTTCAAGAGAAAAAGGCAATCATTCAGGGATTTTTCTGATAGTGAAATGAATACCCCCACACTTAAGATGTACATTGCCCTCAATGTACAAAGATAGATATATAGAAAAGAATATAAAAATAAAATAGGGAGAGAAGTGAAACTTCCTGAGTGATGAATGAATTTCCGTGAACTGGAGGTTTGGAGAATAATCGGCGTGAGGGTGGAAGAGGATACCCCGGCGGTGGTAGGGGTTCATTGGACCATAAGTCCTGCGCTAAAAGAATATTATATCTGGTGGTAGCTATGGTCGTGGTTGAGCAGGACATGGCAGTCGTAGGGAACCTTTCCCAATGGAGTTTCAATTTCCTGAGTAATAGTGAGCTTTGGAGCTCTTTATAACTATGAGTAAATAAGGAATTTTAAAGCATAATTACTCGTAATGAAATAGCCGAAGAATAGAAATTGTAAAAACTTAGGATACAATAGTATTAAAAGGAAATAAAATAATAAATAATAATAATAATTTCAAAATATAGAGATGAAAATAAAATAAAATAAATAATAGGTGTTTAAAGAGAAATTGGGGCACACGGCCGTGAGGCACGCCCGTGTGCTCTAAGCTCATCCTGTGTGTATCGTATTTTTCTAAATTATGCGTATTGGTGTACACGGCTATGTTGCATGGCCGTGTCAATCTCTGTTCGCTTCTCCCACGCCCGTGTATGTAGTCCCATGCCCATGTTAATTTGACAGGTTTGGCCACGGTTTCAAGGCACGGGCGTGTCGCACGCCCATGTTGTTTTGGCAGGTTTGCCCACGGCCATGTCGCACGGCCATGGCGATTTATCATAGCCCGTGCTAAGGAAAATCTTTGCCCTGTTCGCACATGGCATAAGGCACACCCATGTTCTAGGCCGTGTCTGTGTGGGAAACCTGTATTCAAGAGCTACGTTAGTAAGTTAGGTGTTAAACACTAAAATTTAAAGAAGTTAATACAATTAGTGCTCGGGTTGCCTCCCGAGAAGTGCTTATTTATGGTCTAAGCTCGACTTACCTCTCCATTGAATGGTCATGGTGGTTCGAGGAGTTTATACTCCTCATTCCTGCTATCATTCTTATCAAAATAAGGTTTTAGATGGGTGTTGTTTACCTTAAAAGTGCCGAACTTGGGATGACTTACCTCGACTATACCGAATAGGAAAGTGCTAAGTACCGCAAGAGGCACTTCTTCATTCGATTTGATAGAGACGATGTGAGGAATTGCGGAATCTAATAAAACTTTATCTCCAACCTTAAGTTGATTTGGGAAGGTATTGAGCTCGTTCTGGCATAGTTTTGGTTTATCGTGGGTTCTCAGTTTATGCGTCTGCCATTTATCTAGCTCCTTGATTTGTAGCCTTCGTTCTTCATGAGTAGGCCCTTTACTATTTCTTGAGAATGGCTTATGTACTTCCTTCAGACCCGTTTCTTGCAAAGTAGGATGCACCATATTGTTAGTTTTAGTAGAATGATTTAGACGATCACCTTCAATTTCTGATATATTGTTAGAATTGCGAGCTTGAAGGGTAATTGTTTCGTCTCCCACATGAAGTGTGAGCTCACCTGTGCCAACATCAATAATTGTTTTAGCAGTTGCTAAAAGTGGCCTTCCTAAAATCAAATGAATGTTACTATCCTCCTCTATGTCTAGAACAACGAAGTCAATGGGAAATATAAATTTATCGATTTTAACTAGCACATCTTCAATAATACCCCTAGGAAATCTTATAGTTTTATCTGCTAATTGAATGCTCATCCTAGTCTGTTTAGGTTTCCCAAGACCTAGTTGTTTAAACATTTTGTAAGGCATGACGTTAATACTAGCCCCTAAATCAGCTAATGCATTATTAACATCTAAACTACCAATTAAGCAAGGAATTGCAAAACTCCCTAGATCTTTCAATTTGTTGGGTAGCTTATTCTATAGAATAGCTGAGCAAACTGCGTTTAGTTTCACATGCAAAGCCTCGTCCAACTTCCGCTTATTTTCTAAAAGCTCCTTTAAAAATTTCATTACGTTTGGAATCTGTGATAGAGCTTCAATAAACAGTAAGTTAATGTGTAATTTTTTTTAAGAGTTTAAGAAATTTACCAAATTGTTCATCTGAGCGATCTTTCCTTGTCGCGTTGGGGTATGGTACATGAGGTTTGTATTCTGTACTTACCGGTTTCTACTCATTGTGGTCTACCTCACCTTTACCTTTGCTTATCTCAGTTTCTTTCCTTGGTTCTTGTTCAGGTGTGACTAACCCTTCCTCATCTTGACTAGTAATCGTGTTGAGTTGCTCCCTTGGGTTAGATTCTGTGTTGCTTGGCAACCTACCTTGTGGTCATTCAGAAATCAACTTGGCAAGCTGTCCAATCTGATCAGAAATCAACTTGGCAAGCTGTCCAATCTGAGTTTCGAGCCTTTGGATCGATGCTTGTTGATTCTTAAGTGCTGTTTCAGTATTCTGAAAATGAGTTTCTGACACCGATATAAACTTTGAGAGCATTTCTTCAAGGTTCAGTTTCTTTTCCTATTGGTAGGGTGGCTGTTGGTTGCCTAAAGGTGGTCTCTGATTCCCTTGGCCTCCCCATGAAAAATTTGGGTGGTTCCTCCAACCTGCATTGTAAGTATTGCTATAAGGATTATTTTGAGATCGAGAATTGTTACCCATGAAATTTAACTGCTCGTTCTCCATGTTGTGGCCATAAGATGGGTATTCTGAATTGCTCGATCCACCTCCACTTGCTTCACACTGCATTACTGGGTGCACCTATGAAGAACTAGGAAAACCATCAATTTTCTTATTCAAGAGTTCTACCTGATTAGAGAGCATGGTGACCAAATTAACGTTATAAACACTAGTTGTTTTTGTTGGCTTTGTCCTTATGACTTGCCACTGATAGTTATTCAATGACATCTCCTCTATAAACTCATAAGCATTTTTAGGTGTTTTATTATTGATGGTTCCGCCAGTAGCTGCGTCATCCATTTGTCGAGTCGAAGGATTCAGGCCATTATGGAATGTTTGAACCTGTAGCCAAAACGGTAACCCATGGTGAGGGCACCTTCTCAGTAACTCCTTGTATCTCTCCCATACATTGTAAAGAGTTTCTAAGTCCATCTGCACAAATGAAGAGATATCATTAAGTAATTTGGCCATTTTAGCCGGTGAAAAATATTTTAATAGAAATTTTTTGGTCAAATGTTCCCAACTAGTGATTGACCCTCGTGGTAACGAGTTCAACCACTGTTTAGCTTTGTTCCTCAATGAAAAAGGGAATAACCGAAGACAAATGGCATCGTCAGAAATGCCATTAATTTTAAATGTATCGCAGAATTCAGAAAATTTGCCAAGTGAGTGTTTGGATCCTCATCTTGCAACCCACCAAACTGAACAAATTGCTGTATCATTTGATTAGTGTTAGGTTTCAGTTCAAAATTATTTGCAGCAATAGCAGGTCTAACTATACTTGACTCAATTCCTGTCAAATTAGGTTTAGCATAATCATACATAGTGTGTGGAGCAGGATTTTGATTAACAGCAATTGCAGGAGGTAGCGGATTTTCTTGGTTTTCAGCCATCTCCTCGGTCGTGGTTTGAATATTGTCTGCTTGCTCATTCTCTGTGTATCTTAAGCTTTGCCTTATTTTTCTTTGGTTTTTGTGAACTGTACGATCGATCTCTTCGTCAAAAAGTAGTAGTCCTGACGGGTTTCTTCTAGTCATAAACTATAAAAACCTGCCAAGAGAAAGAAAAAGTAAATTAATAAATAATAATAAAAATTAACTTGCAAGAAAGTAAATGGCTAAAGTAATAAAAATTGAGTGTTCCTTCCCCGGCAACGGCGCCAAAAACTTGATACTTGATTTTCGTGACAGATTTTAAATATTTATAATTAATCATTCTTAAAACTAACTATTATCACGATGAAGGCAAGTGTACCTACCGAACAGTAGTATAGCTTTAGCAAGACCGGATTATCGAACCCAAAGGAACTAAAAGTACTAGTAATGACTGTTTTTTTATTTTCTGGCCTAAGAATAATGGGGTGTGTTTTTAACTAACTAATTAACTAACTAAGAATTCACAGGAAATAGAATTGAGGGATTTACTTTTGGAAAAACGATTGAATTAAGACAATACTTAAGGAAAAATCCACCTAGACTTCACTTGTTATTCTGACTCCGAATGAGACGATTTATTCATTTGACTTGATCCGTCGAAATCCCTAAGTTATATTATTATCCCTCTCAAGACTAACAACGTCTAACCCTAGGTTGAATAATTGAAATCTCTTTCTAATTAACTCCCTATGGTTGAATTAACTCGATCTATGGATCCCCTTATTAGGTTTCACTCTAATCTAGTAAAATCTTGTCACCCTATCTCTAGGCGCGCAACCAACTCCGCTTAATTATGATAAATGTACTCTTAAACAGGGTCTATTCCTCCTTTGAATAGGAGCTTAACTTGAATCAATATCCTGGAATATCAAGACAACAATTAAAAACAAGCCAAATATTTATCATACAATTCAGAAAATAATAACAAGATTCGTCCTAGGTTTCATTCCCCTTAGGTATTTAGGGGATTTAGTTCATAACTAAAAAGGAAAACATCCCAGAAGAATAATGAATGCAAAACATAAAGAAAACCCAAAAACTCCTAAAGGGAAATTGAAGGGAGATCTTCAGTCTTGATGATGAATCCGGCTTCTGAGATGGATCAATCGGCTTTCTTCGAGTAATTCCTTCCTTTCTCATTGTGCCTCCCCCTTTTCTCCTCCTCTAGGGTGTATTTATAGGCTTTGGAATGCCTAAGAACCCTCAAAATTGGCCTTTTCCAAATTGGACTAAACTTGGGCTCAGTAGGGACATGCCCGTGTAACATGTCCGTGTGTGATTACTTCAGGCCGTAGCCAGGCCTGCTAAATAGACACGGGCGTGTGGTCCACCCGTGTGAGTCGTGCTTCGATTCTGCCAAATTGACACAGTCGTGTGGTCTGCCCGTGTGAGGAGGTCCAGGCCATGTTGATTTTGTACGTTGGCTCATTTTCTCTGTTTTTTTCCCGTTTCTCGTTCCTTTTGCTCTCCTATGCTCACCTAAGTATAAAACATGAAATTAAGGCACTGGGAGCATCGAATTCACCAATTCTAAGGAAAAATCATCCATAAAATGTGTTAAGCATGGGGTAAAAATATGTTTAAATTACGGATTATCACCATCGTTATAACCAATTATCATGCATTTATAACACATGTAATTAGGCATATTAATAGTTTACTTAAAGTTACTCAAACTTACCTGGTATCCGTTTCGGTTTTGTGTCTCGAGTATTCTGAAACCTTTTGTTTTCCTCGATCAACCTTCGAATTTTGTTCCTTGGGGTCTATAACAATAAAAATAAATCATCAATATCTCAAATTATTATTTTTGGGCCTAAATTTTACCCCCAGACAAATTGATCGTTTTGCCCCTAACCTTTCACATAATTTACGATTTAGTCCCTAGGCTCGTATGATGAAATGCATGGATTTTCTACATTACCCAAGCCTAGCCAAATGTTATTTCCTCTTATGGTAGCCCACATTTCTCCCTTATTTCACATTTCTACCACATATTTTACACCTTTTGCAAAAAGGTCCTTTTAGGGTTTTTCATGAAAATCACCTAGAAAAAGATGTTTAACACACATCCAACTTTCATATTCCTTTATAAAACATCAAAGAATAAACATGTCACACATGGGTAACTTTGCAAACATGAACCCTAACTCAAACTATGGGTAGAAATGGAGAAAGTAAGCTACCGGGATTTCAAAAATACGATGAACATTAAAAACGGGGCTAGGGAGCACTTACTATTGAGCTTGGAAAGCTTGAAAACCCTAGCTATGGAGAACCCCAAATTTTCGACAGCAACATAGAGAGAATGGGCTGATTTTTGGCTTATTTTCCCATTTTATTTCATTAATTAGCCAAATGACCAAAATGCCCTTAAGCCCTTTCTTTAGAATTTTATCCATACATGCCCATTTTTGTCCAAAAACATAGAAATTGGGAAAATTTCTCCTTAAGGACTTCTAATTAATAATATAAAGCAATTTCATGCAAATTTCTTCTAGAATCTAAGTTTGCATTTTATTCAATTTGGTCCTTACTTTCTAATTGGACACCTTACTCATAGAATTTGTAATATCCTGATTTTGGGCCTAGTCGGAATAGTGGTTTCGTGACCACAAAATCTGAGATAGAAATAATTATTTTATGATTATTTTAAGGTCTATGATATGATTGCATGATTGTGTGAAAATTTCGTGAAGAAATTTTATGCATAAAGTGCTTAAATTGAAATTAGGGACTAAATCGAATAATTTGCAAAACTTGCATTCTAGAAGTTTCTAGTATGAAATTGTTTTGAAATATTAATTAGGAGGTCTTAAATAGCAATTTTACCAATTTCTAAGTCTATGGACAAAATTGGACATGGATGGAATTTTGAAAGTTTAGTAGTAAGGGCATTTTGGTCATTTAGGGGTAAAATGAATTAAAATACAAAATTAAAAGCCAATTTTGCTCATCTTCAACTCCATGGCCGAATATAGCAAGGAGAAACCATGGCTAGGGTTTTCAAGCTTCCAAGCTCGATTGTAAGTCCGTTCTAGCCTCTTTTTAATGATTTTTACGTTTTGGAGTCCCGTAGCTCGATTTAGCTTATGCTAGCAACAACTTAACCTAGGGTTTATATTTGGAAAAATACCCATAGGTGAAATTTGTGTATTTTGGTGTTTTATGATATAATATGAGGTTTTAAATTATGTTAGACAACTTGTGCTACTCGGTTTTAAGTGAAAACGAGCAAAAGGGCTTAATCGGTAAAAATACCTAATAGTCATAAGTACTTGTTAGAGTGAGAATTTGATGTTGCCATAGAAGGGAAAAATGATCAGCATGTCATAAAACATAAGAAAATAGGCTGAAGTTTAATTTACGAGCTTTGGGGAAAAAAGTGTAAATATGCAAAAGTTTAGGGGCAAAATTGTAATTTTTCCAAAATATGATTTTGGGTCAATTTGAATAATGTGAGTCCTAATTAGACTATATTTTAAATGATAGAGCAAGGAAAACTGAAATTCGGGCTAAAATGGGGAAAATACCAAGTTGTGGACGAAATTGTAAAAGTAGCCATTTTCGCATACGAGGTAAGTTCATGTGTAAATGTAGTAACATAATTGTCATTTTAAGCAATTTAATGTTGTTTATATGATATGATGCTGATTATTATCATGAAATATTATGCTTTGTGGTTATTTTGAATAAAATGCAAATTATGTGTATTAATTGTTAAATATAAAGTACTACCGAGTATTGGTTTGGTATTTTGAGAAGATGGCAAGGAGATGTGTTCGAGGAAAATCCCGTTTGAACCTTAGGAATAGATTAGGATACAAGTGACATGTCACTAGGATGGTTGAGCATCCGAACTCGTTGAGTTGAGTCCGAGTTCACTTATGGATGCGAATGTCCGAACTCGTTGAGTTGAGTCAGGAGTTCGAGAGATATAACTAGGCATCCGAGCTCGTTGAGTTGAGTCCGAGTTCACTTATGGATCGAACGCCCGAGCTCGTTGAGTTGAGTCCGAGTTCACTTATGGGCGGGTTACATGGTAGCTTGGCTACATATGTGGCACTTATGTGCAAACTTTCCATGTATCCGAATTATATTCCGATGTGTTCAACGGGTAAAGTTCTACTGTGATGGAGGAATACTCAAGATGAAAGGGACGTATTGTTAAGTGTTGTGAAATGGGTACTTTGAACAGGTATGTACTTAACTCTCGGGTTGAAAAATCGATATAACAACAATATGGTAAAATGATAAATGAAAATGTGATATGAATGTCTTGGTGATGATTATGCAAATGATGTTTTATGTTTGCTTATATGGTTATGTTACTTGCTATTTGCATGTGAACTTATTAAGCATTTATGCTTACTCCCTCCTTTTCATTCCTTATAGTTTTGATAAGCCAGCTCGAAAATTGGGAACGGTCGGAGGCTCTCTCACACTATCCGTATACCATCTTGGCATAATGGCTTGTATATTTTGAGTATGCCATGTATAACATTATAATCATTTTGTATATATGGTCTTATAATATGGTTATTGAGTGGTATGGAAATGCTTGGTAATGAGTAGCCATTGGAATGGCTAATAATGATCATATTTGGTGTTATGTATGTCAAATTACTAGCTAATCCAGGGAAACCATGAAATAGGTAAAATTTACCATAAAATAGATTCAGACACAGTAGTGACGTGAATTTGAAAAATCACTAAAAATAGTAGAAATGGAATTAAATAATGAATAAGTTATGAAATCGAATCTTGATGAGTCTATTTTCATATGGAAGAAGCAAAACAGGTATATGAGCTATATTTTATGAGATGTTTAAATTTTTGTGAAACAGGGCCAGATCGATTTCTGGATCCCCTATTCTGATTTTGGAAATTCACCATAAATTTTACAAAGATAATTAGAAGTCATGCTTTATATGTACAGATTCATTATTGAGTTTAGTTTTATTAGAGACAAACAGCATAGTCATTGAAGCTCTGTACAGGTAGATATATGATTCGTAATACACAGAGGTCAGAGTAGTTAAACCCTGAAACAGGGGAGTCTTTAACTAATAAACTGTACTAATTGCCCCGACCAAAAATTCTATAAAAAAATTAGTAGATAGATATATGAGTCTAGTTTCAGTAAAAATTTACGGAATTGGATTTCGAGTTTTGAAACTCAAGATATGATTTTTAAAGCGACTGTGATGTAGTTAGCCAGCTTGTCTGGAAATTTTAAAATGAATTGTAAGAGCTGTTTAAGTAATGAATTAAGTCCATTAACACCTCATGTTCGACTCCGGCAACGGTCTCGGGTACAGGGCGTTACAGAATTTCCTCATGAAACTTTAACACATGCATATTTTCATATTCTAGACCTTATAATAATCATAAAATAAATATTTCAACGTACTGTTCCGACTAGACCCAATTTTGAGATGTTACATTTCTCCCCCTTAAGGACTTTCATCCTCGAAAGTCTTATCAGTAAACAGGTTCGGATATTAGCTTTTCATGGTTTCTTCTAGCTCCCATGTCACGTCTTCCACGCCATGCCGATGCTATAAGACTTTTACCAAGGCCATATCTTTATTTCTCAGCTGTTTAACTTCACGAGCCAGAATCTTTACCGGTTCTTCACCATAGGTTATGTCCGGTCTAATTTCAATCTCCATCGATGAAATCACATGAGAGGGGTCTGATCGATATCGCGTTAACATAGATACATGGAATACATCATGAATCTTTTCCAGTTCTGATGGCAATGCCAAGCGATAGGCTAATGGTCTAACTCTTTCAGTGATCTCGTATGGTCCGATAAACCGTGGACTCAGTTTCCCTTTCCGGTCAAATCTCAATAACTTTTTCCATGGAGATACTTTCAATAATACTTTATCTCCGACTTGGAACTCAATCTCTTTTCTTTTCAAATCAGCATATGAATTTTGTCTATCCAATGTCGCTTTTAAGCAATCATGTATCACTTTAACCTTTTCTTCAGTTTCCTTGATTAGATCAACTCTGTGAATCTGACTCTCCTTGAGTTCTGTCCAATACAATGGAGTTCGGCACTTTCTGCCATACAAGGCGTCATAAGGCGCCATCTTCAAACTCATTTGAAAACTATTTTTGTAGGCAAACTCTACCAATGGCAAGTATTTTTCCCAGCTACCCTGAAATTCGAGGATGCAACATCGCAAAATATCCTCAAGAATTTGAATCATCTGCTCAGACTGACCATTAGCCTGTGGGTGAAAAGATGTACTAAAACTCAACCTAGTACCCAAGGCTTCTTGTAACCTCTTCCAAAATCTCGAAGTGAATCTCGAGTCTTTGCCTAAAATAACCGATAGCGGTACCCTGTGTAATCTCATGATCTCGGATATATACAAGTCGGCCAACTTGTCAAGAGAGTAATTTTTCCTCACCGGGATAAAATGAGCAGACTTTGTCAACTTATCCACCACAACCCATTTAACATCTTTCTTTTTCGGGGTCAATGGTAATCCATGATGAAGTCCATTGTAATTCTGCCCCACTTGCATTCGGGGACCATCACAGGCTGTAATAAACCTGAAGGTACTTGATGTTCAGCCTTGACTTGCTGGCATATCAAGCATTTCGATACAAATTCGTAGATATCTCTTTTCATGCCGTTCCACCAGTACATTTTCTTCAAATCATTGTATATTTTGGTACTTCCAAGATGAATAGACAAATGGTTATCATGTGCCTCTTGCAAAATTTTTCGAATAATTTCATCATTCCTTGGTACGCAAATTCTGTCTCTGAACATCAAACATCCATCAAGACCAATCTGAAAGTTTGATTCGATACCCGCCTCACATTGAGCTCTTTTAGCTTGCAGGACACTATCATTAGTCTGAGCATAATAAATTTCCTGAAGAAATGTCAGCCTATCCCTTAACTCTACCAAAACCGAACCATCATCAAACAACGCCAATCGAGTGTTCATGGCTTTCAATGCAAACAAAGATTTTCTGCTTAACACGTCAGCGACCACATTCGCCTTTCCCCAGTGATAATCAATGATCAGCTCGTAATCTTTAATTAATTCTAATCATCTCCAATGTCTCAGATTCAATTCTTTTTGAGTCATCAAATACTTCAAACTCTTGTGGTCTGTGAATATACGACAAGTCTCACCATATAAGTAATGCCTCCAGATTTTCAAGGCAAAAACAATGACGGCAAGCTCTAAGTCGTGCGTCGGATAATTCTTCTCGTGTGGCTTCAATTGTAGTGAAGTATAGGCTATCACTTTGCCATTTTTCATAAGCATACAACCTAGTCCATTTAAGGACGCATCGATGTAAACCACAAACTCTTTTCCCAGCTCAGGCAATACTAAAACTAGAGCTTCAGTCAGCAATGTCTTCAACTTTCTGAAACTCTGCTGACACTTCTCTATCCATTGAAACTTAACATATTTCTATAGTAACCTCGTCATTGGAGTCGCTATCATGGAGAATCCTTTCACAAATCTTTGGTAGTAACTGGCTAAACCCTAAAAGCTTCTAACCTCGGTTACATTTTTAAGTGGTTTCCATTCAACGATGGCAGATATCTTACTTGGATCAACTCAGATGCCATCACCCGAAAAATATGACCCGAAAACCCTACTTATTGGAGCCAAAATACACTCTTGCTAAACTTAGCATACAATTGATTTTCCCTTAAGGTCTGCAACACAGTCCTCATATGCTTCGCATGCTTTATCTCATCCTTAGAATAAATCAAAATGTCGTCAATGAACACAACAATGAACTTGTCCAAGTATGACCGAAATATCCTATTCATTAGGTCCATAAATACGGCCGGTGCATTTTTCAACCCAAACGGCATGACAAGGAATTCATAGTGGCCATACCTCATTTTGAAAGCTGTCTTAGGCATGTCCGACTTCTTAGCTCGCAACTGATAGTAGCCGGATCTCAGATCTATCTTAGAGAATACAATGGCTCCCCTTAACTGTTCGAACAAATCATCGATCCTTGGCAAAGGATACTTATTCTTAATAGTTACCTTGTTCAGTTGCCGATAATCTAAACACAGCCTCATCAAACCATCTTTCTTTTTTACAAATAACGCGGGAGCACCCCAATGTGAAAAGCTCAGCCTTGCAACCCTTTATCCGTTAGTTCTTGCAACTGTGCTTTTAATTCTTTCAACTCGGTTGGTGCCATCCTGTATGAAGCAATAGAAATAGGAGCTATTCCTGGCACCAGTTCAATACCAAACTTTTATCTCTCTATCAGGAGGTAATCTGGGTAGTTCCTCCGGGAACACGTCTAGATATTCACATACTATTGGTATGAACTCAATCTTCAACTCTATTTCCTTAGTGTTCAGTACAAAAGCAAGGTAGGCTTCGTACCCTTTTCTCATATATCTTTGAGCAACCATTGTTGTGATTACAACTGACAGTGTATCCAATTCTCTTGAATCAACTCGTAGAGTCTCACCATCTTGGCACTTCAATTTAATATACTTGCTACCACAACTTACAATTACATCATGTAGGGCTAACCAATCCATGCCAAGTATTACATCAAACTCATCAAATGGCAACAACATAACGTTAGCTGGAAAACAATGATCGTGAATCATAAAAGGACAATTCTTACAGACTTTATCAACCAGGACTAACCTGTCTAATGGGTTTGGCACTCTGATTATGAATTCTGTAGGTTTAATGGATATATTCATACTAGACACCAATCTCATGCAAATGTATGAATGCGTCAATCCAGAATCAATTAAGGCAACAGCACAAGTATTAAAAAGAGAAAAGGTACCCGTGATGACGTTAGGAGAAGAAGTTTCCTCTTGAACACGTACTACATACGCTGCCAGGGCTCGAGCCTCTGATTTTGCAGTTTATTTGGCCACAACCTGACTGCCACTAGCACTCCCAGGATATCTCGGAGGTCTACCTTATGGAGTAGGAGTACTCAACTTTGGGGCTACCTCCACCTCTTTATCGGTTCGCTTTGGGTAGTCTCTGAGGAAGTAGTCAAGTGAACCACATCTAAAGCACACACCACTCTTCATTTGACACTATCTGAAGTGAAATTTATTGCAACTTTTACACTTCAGTTTTTGGTCCTCTACACTCCCCACACTAGTCACCATCGGGGGGGGGAAGACTTCTAATTACATCATTTGGAACCTCTCGCTCTATCCGCATATCCTACCGATGAAGTGGAGCGCTCATGTTGGCTGCTTGATTTCCTTGTAGGAAATAAGAGCGTTTTACCACTGGATCTCTTGCTCGTAACTCAAGCTTCTCTTTTAGCTTGCTTCCTTTCATTATTGAGCTCCTTGACCTTATTGGCCCGATTAGCTAATGTAGAAAACTCTCGTATCTCAAGGATCCCAATTAACAGCTTGATTTCCTTATTCAGACCTTTCTCGAAGCATTTACACATTTCTAACTCTGTTTGAACCCATTCAGTCGCATACTGACTTAGTCTTACAAACTTCCTTTCATATTCCGCTACAGTCTTATTTCCTTGTTTGAGTTCTAGGAACTCCTTTCGCTTCGAGTCTAGGAACATCTGACTGATGTATTTCTTTTTAAACTCCGCTTGGTAAAATTCTCAAGTGATGTTTTCCTTTGGTACCACTGAAGATACAGTCTTCCACCAGTGGTATACAGTATCCTTTAAAAGAGATACAACACACTTTAAACACTCCTCAAGCGTACACGATAATTCATCCAACACTCGTGTATTGTTCTCGAGCTAGAACTCAGCTCGTCCAGCATCATCATCAATCTTAACCCTAAATTCTTCAGCCCCATACTTTCTAAGCTTGTCTACAGGGGATTTACCAACTCTTACAGGTGCCATACCTCGTGGCACTTTCTCATCAGGTATGTTAGGGGGTGGGGGAGGTCATGGTATGTTAGGGCGATTCCTCAAATAATCCCCAAACCACTCATCCATCATGTCAAAGAAGGCGGCTCTGGCCTCTTCCTGGCCTTCAGACATAGGTCTTCTATTACTACTAGAAGCAGCTCGTTGTACGGAAGCTGGAGCATGGCTCTTAGCTCCCTTGGACTCATCTTGTGCTTGATTGGAAGACAATTACTATATTCAAAAATTATTAAACAGTTAGGAGATGTCACACTATCAACGTTCATATAATGGCATGTATAGCTAAACTCGATACACTCTACGGTAGTCCTAGAACTGACTAAGTCGTAGCTTTGATATCACTACATGTAACACCCCTTACCTACACCTGAGACCGGGACTAGGTAAAAGGCGTTACCAGACATATATTCAAACATTTTTGGGAAATACCAGTTATAAAATTTCGTTCCAATTTGAAACTAATCCAACAACATTGGTGTCCCTATTATTGGTCTACGAGACCCTAAACATACATTGAGAACGGTCCTAAATCAAGCCAAGAACTTCTGAAAGTTCCTGGAAAATTTGCTAGGTTAAGCCTCACACACCCATGTGGAGGCAATGCACATGCCCGTGTTCTTTAGGGCAAGCCTATGTCCCCTACCCGTTTGGAATCTATTGAATTTATTTCTCATATCGAACCTACAGGGGTATTCACATGGCCAAGCACACATCAGTGTCTCTGGTCCGTGTGTCTATCCACTTATAGTTTTCAATAACACCTAACATGGTCTAATTATACTCTTAAATGACCTTAATATACCTTATTGCATGTAAGCCTCATCTCATTGATTTTTATACATGCTTGGTATCCCCTTTATATTAAGGATTTCCACGACTTATAACTCAATTAAGCTTGACTCGTTATCTTAACTCATTGCCAAATTGTGGCCTAACCACCCCATATGATTTGGTCATATTGCATATGACTAATTGTAACATACCATATTTAATCATCACAAGAACATTGGAACATAATCATGCACAATTTGGTAGGTCGTAACCTACACCAAAATGAGCCAATTTCCTATGGCCATATACAAGTGAAAATGTATACTTTTATAACCCTTCATATTGGCTAATCATATGGCACATATAACAAAATAACAAAAGCCCTATACATGCCATTGAACAAAACAAAAGTATTTATATACCAAAGCTAGACAAGATGATACTGTGTTGATTCCCCAACCGTGTTCCAATCTTTACGAGTCCTCGAGCTCTGTAAGACAGGGAAAAGAGAGGGGTAAGCATTTACATGCTTAGTAAGCTCGAAAATCTGGAAAGTAAACTTACCAATTAATTAGCATACATCTATATTAGGCATTAAAACCAACAAGCATGAAATAGTTTTCCTATCACATGCACTCAATCACCAAGTTAGTCCTATAACAATACATCATATAAATTTGTATTAGATGAGCTTATCATCGAACAATTTCATTTTTATATCTCATGTTAATCCCGTTGAGTTTCTCAGAAGTCTCGATGGATTATCCATTGACCGTTAAGTCAAAAGAGCGATCATCTCAAGTACGCACTCCCGCGAACCTTACATCTTACGACGGGATTACTAGTCTAGGCTAAATCCCCCGCAATGTAAACCCATAGGGTGATGCCGAGATTACCAGTCCAGGCTAAATCCCTTGTAGCGACAAACACCCATAATGAGCTCGGATCTGAATTACTAGTCCAGGCTAAAATCAGACCCTAGTCGGATTACCCGTCCGGGCTAAATCCACAATGCACACATATTCTTCGGGAGGCTCGATCACTCAAGGAACACCCATCCAGGCTAGATCCTTCCTATACTTGAGATCAATGGATTATCTGTCCAGGCTAAATCCTTTTCTGCAACACATGCAGGATCTCAAGTCATGTAAACCATGGTTTATCTATCGAATTTCCCTTTTTGACTTCATCCGGGACATTTATTATCATTTCATTATTATTAACACATTTCATGGATTTTCATACCATCATTATAACCAATTATCATACATTCATAACACATGTAATTAGGCATATTAATAGTTTACTTAAAGTTATTTGAACTTACCTGTTATCTGTTTCGGTTTTGTGTCTTGATTATCTTGAAACCTTTCCTTTTCCTCGATCGACTTCCAGAATTTGTTCCTCGAGGTCTATAACAATATAAATAAATCATAAATATCTCACATTATTCTTTTCGGGCCTAAATTTCACCCCTAGAAAAATTGACCGTTTTGCCTCTAACCTTTCACATTATTTATGATTTAGTCCCTTGGCTAGTATGATGAAATGTATGGATTTTCTACATTACCCAAGCCTAGCCGAATGTTCTATCCTCGTATGGTAGCCAATATTTCTTCCTTATTTCACATTTCTACCACATATTTTACACCTTTTGCAAAAAGGTCCTTTTAGGGTTTTTTCATGAAAATCACTTAGAAAAAGATGTTTAACACACATCCAACTTTCAT
The DNA here is from genome assembly GCF_025698485.1 of Gossypium arboreum. Taxonomy (NCBI): domain Eukaryota; kingdom Viridiplantae; phylum Streptophyta; class Magnoliopsida; order Malvales; family Malvaceae; genus Gossypium; species Gossypium arboreum. The sequence goes on from NC_069082.1 coordinate 17,713,950, forward strand.
ATTCCTCCATAAAACATCAAAGAATAAACATGTCACACATGGGTCACTTTGCAAACATGAAACCTAACTCGAAATATGGGTAGAAATGGAGAAAGTAACCTATCGGGATTTCAAAAATACGAAGAACATTAAAAACAGGGCTAGGGAGCACTTACTATTGAGCTTGGAAAGCTTGAAAACCCTAGCTATGGAGAACCCCAAATTTTCGGCAGCAACATTGAGGGAATGGGTTGATTTTTTACTTATTTTCTCATTTTATTTCATTAATTAGCCAAATGACCAAAATGCCCTTAGACCTTTCTTTAAAATTTTATCCATACATGCCCAATTTTGTCCAAAAACTTAGAAATTGGGAAAATTTCTCCTTAAGGACTTCTAATTAATAATATAAAGCAATTTCATGCAAATGCTTCTAGAATCTAAGTTTTGCACTTTATTCAATTTGGTCCTTATTTTCCAATTGGCCACCTTATCATAGAATTTGATCGCATGATTCGTAACAAGTAATAAATATTTATAATGAAGATCAAACCTAGACTAACTATTATCATGACGCAAAGACAAACGCACTTATCGAACAATAGTATAGTAATGGCAAGGACCGGGATATCGTACCCAAGGGAACCAAAAGTACTAGTAATAACTATCTTTTTATTATTTAACCTAGAAATAAATAGGGGTTTCTTATTAAATTGATTAACTAAACTAATTAACTGATTAAACTAAAGCAAAGAGAAAATTTTTGATAAAGACGACACCCAAGGAGGAATCCACCTAGATTTCACTTATTATTTGACTCTGAACCAGACGATTTATTCACTTGACTTGATCCGTGACACTTCCTAACCTATATTATACTCTCTTTTTGGAGACTAATAACGTCTAACCCTCATTTGAATTGATCGAAATCACTTCCTTAATTAAAACCCCTAGGGAAGCAGTAAATCGATCTATGGACTCCCATATTAGGTTTCACCCTAATCTGGAAAAATCTCGTAACCCTATTTCTAGGTGCTCGATCAACTCCACTTAATTATGCCAAATCTACTCTTAGACAGGGACTTTTGCTCCTCTGCATAAGCACATCAAATCATGAATTAATACCCAGAATATTAACTCAAGCATTAAGAACACATAATTAAGAACAAATCAAGTATTTATCATACAGTTCAAATAATAATAACAAGATCCATCATAGGTTTCAATCCCCTTAGGTATCTAAGGGGTTTAGTTCATAATAAAATAAGAGTACATCTCAAAAGTATAAATATAACAAAACATAAAGAAAACTTTAAAACCCCTGAAGGAATTCTGAGAGAGATTTTCAATCTTGGAGTAGCTCCGGCTTTTGGGATGGATCATCTGGCTACTTCAAGTAATTCCAGGCGTATGGCTCTGTACTCTAGAAAAGTTCTAGAGTAGGCGGCCCTTTCTAAGTCATACTTAGGGTGTTTATATAGGCTTTGGATTGACTTTCTCCCTTCCTAAGTATCCTTTTCCATTTAAAATACAACTCCTTGAAAAGGGACACGGCCATGTGACGTGTTTGCCAGGCCGTGTTTGATCCGTTAAATTGCACACAGCTGTGCGGGTCAATGGCCACGCCGTGTGAATCGTGAAAGCCTTGGTCGATACCCTCGAAAGACACGAGCGTGTGAGCAGCCCGTGTGGCAAGGCTTAGGCCGTGTCATCTTCTCGATTTGGTCTGTTTTGTCCCTTTTTGGCTCGTTTTTGGCTCCTTTTGACTCTTGGTGCTCTCCCGAGTACAAAACATGAAATAACTAAATTAAGAACATCAAAATCCACAAATCTAGTAATAAACATCCATAAATATGCTAAGTATTTGGGGTAGAAATATGTGAAATTTGGCGTTTATCAAATACCCCCACACTTAAGCATTTGCTTGTCCTCAACCAAAACTCTCATTTACTATTAGAATTCATTCCTTTCAATCACATAATCATTACTGATAATGTTACAAATTATTCCACAGAAAATCATACAGTGAGAATTCAACTATAGGGGCATTAAAAGTCTCAAACAATCTAAATCGAATATTTTGATAATAAAATCATAGGTAATGTCCTTCCTCTAGGTACTTAAATTTAGTCCTAGATATACAAGAGATGACATCTTCACTAAAAATTCACTCAAATCACTCAAAGTGTTTAAGGTTTAAGATTAAGCACTCGATTGTCTAACATGAGAAGTTATTACTATAGGGTTGCATGAAAATTAAATCTCCACCACTTGTAAATGATATGATCCACAAATCAAAAGGCCTTTGCATGGTTGTAATGGGGTTGAGGTTATGGGTATGGATACAAGCTGAAAAGGTTAGAACTGAGATAATTTCAATATATTACCCCACTATCAAAAACTTAATTACTGAATCACAAACAAATATCTAGAACTATATTACATGAGCTCTTTTATTTTTTTCATGACAACTTTAGCTTGCTGAGGCTTACAATAATAATACTAATTTTTTTTTTAAGAACAAATCAAGTCAATACAATATAGAAATCATACTTCATGATTCAATAACAAAAAATGATGAACATAGTGAGGTAACAATAATAAATTTAATCTCGATAAAAAAGGTAAATTGAGTAAGAGTATTTCAACAATAATGGGTTAATGGGTTAATGATGAGGGTTAATCAATAAAAAAAGGTTAGTAGGCTCAAAAGGGGTTCACTAAGGGTTTAATTATGTGGGAAGGCTTTTTATGGAGTAAGTGGGTTAAATCCTAAGTGCCTTTATTATCTCAGTATATCAAATCATACGTGTGATCTCGACATGTATAATCGAAGCAAGTTCTAGAATAACAGGTCAATGTTGACACATTCAAACCACAAAAGAAGTGAGCAAGAAAGAAAGCTATATGCTCAAAAGGCTCAAAAATCTCACCAAAAATTTGGGTTTTTGATGTCATTCTTGTATACTTAAGATTTCAAGATAATACCTCAATTTAGAAAAATAATCTAAAAAATTTTAGTTCTCAAAATATCAACTTATCATGCTCGATTCTCTAATGTCCTATAATCAAATAATCATGCATAATTCCCATGGTCTAATTCATGACATATCAACAATAATTATAGATCAATCAGAATTCATTCGATCAAGATTATGAGAAAATCACTTAAGCACAAGACCAAATTCAGGGATTTGAGAATAATGCAAAAAGTTAGGTTTCATGTTCATGTTCAGCCCCCCACACTTAAGATGTACATTGCCCTCAATGTACAAAGATAGACTAATCAAAATAAAGAAAATCATAAGAGAGAAGGAGGTGAAACTCCCTGTTATATGGATGCGGAGCTTGATTCTGAGGCTGGAGTGTTTGGGGAAAGTGGTAGCTGCCACTGTTCTTGGCTAGATGAAGAAATTGGGTCGTTGAACATGGCACTCGTTGGGTATTGATCCCTATTTGTTTCCTCATTCCGTAAAATATTCCTAGCAACTTTGCTTAGAAGTCTGTAGAATCATGAAGAGCGTATTAAGAGTTGGTGTGGAAGAGAGCGTAGTGAGATTACTTGTTAAAAATACCAGAAAAATGAAGAAAGTAAAATTTACTAATATAGATATGTCTTTCAAAATTAAATAATAAAATTGAAATGAAAAGAAAAAGAAAAATAAAAATAAAAAGATAGGAGGATTCAATGATCCTTGTCAGTGGGGCCCTCAGGTGGTGGTGCTGGAGTGGCAATGTGAAAGTGCTGACACAGCTGCTGCATAATGGCCTGCATGTCATCCATCTGTCTGTCACGTTGCCGATCTCGCTCGTGAATCATCTCGAACTGTGTAGTGCAATACTACTCGAAGTGAGTGAGTCGGTCGAAAAGGTATGCCAATGAAGCAGCCGCTTGAACTGGTCGTTCCCTAGGTGGCATGGTAGAAGGCTCCTCGTGCTGTAGGGGGACATCATCAGGAATGTCCTCAAGATCCTCCTTGTCAAGGGCATGAGTGAGAAGGTATTGAGGAGGATTGGTCCCACGTCGGCACTCGATCATCCTCATGTGTAACATAGTCGTGATACCCTGTGGGGAATCTAACCTATCAGTGTAAGCGCTGATGACTGCGCCACGGTGTTGAGGAGGCCAAAGTGTCTGGCAAGGCGCATCAACTAGGGGCCGATAGAGATTACTCCCTTCTGATGTCGCTCGATCTGATGGCGAATGGAGAAAGCGATGAAATATGCCAAGTTAGTCACATGTACATTTGCCATGCACCATAAATAGTAGGCGTCATGGTTGTTGACGACGCCGGTGCTCTCTCTTCTTCCGGTCAAGGTGTGTACTAATATGGCATGGAGATATTGTAGGGAAGGGGCGAGAGCTAAGGCCTTCGAGCGGCTGGGGTCGTAGGTGGAAGAGAGTGGTGCCAAAGCCTTCCAGAATAAAGAGGGAGAAAAATGGATATTGCGTGGTAGTGCATTCATGTCCTCCTCCTCCATAAACTCATCGGTGTAAAGTCCCAGAGCGACTCCAAACTCTGGGACACTGATTGCGCGAAATAGACCACCTAATCGGAAGTGAATGGTGACGGGGTCATCATTGTTCGTCATCACCACCTGTAAATAAAAAGTAAAGCATAATTCTAAAGTTAGCTCTAAATAAGTGGGTTTGATAATAACGAAGAACCGTTCCCATGGGTTTGTAGTCAAGAGGGCGCGGATGGCATTAGCTAGCTGGACCTGCTCTATAGCAGCCCAGTCAATGCAGCGACATGTAGTGAGGGGTTGCGCACGTAGTATCTGAAATAGCTCCTCCTGCGAAGCTTGAGAAACTCAAGGAATGGGTGCCGAACTTCAGCTGTAGCACGTACCGAAGAAGAACCCAGTCCCTTACGTCTCTTTTTGGATAGGACCGCAACCTTCTTGCCTCTTGATGATCACATAAGGTACTTGAAAATGTAGGAGCATTGATATAGTAGTTCCAAGATGTGTTAACATTTAACAATATCAAGCGAGAGGTGAAAATTTTATATGATTATTTAGAAACATTTACTGGAATCAAAGATGCATCATCAGTTAGGCAAAAATCCTAAAACTAGTATATGCTATTTAGTAGCTTAAACAATTCAAATATAGAAAATACTAAAGCAAATTCCTAACTTATTCAGAACAAACTGGTAATAGTAACAATATCTTTGTTAGTCATATAGAATATCAATGTAGTAATGCAAGTTGGAAAAACAAGGTTGAGAAAATGAACCAAAAGCTGCTGTAGGGTTGTGCACGGGCGTGTTGGAGGAAAGCACGGGCGTATGGCGTAGGGATACAGCCGTGTGAAGAAAAAAATAGAGGGAAAAGAGAGAGGAAAGTGAGGATTGATGCAGGGGGAGCGGATTTTAGGGTGGTTTGGGGGTTGAGGAAGTGAGAATCTGGGTAACGGAGGCCAGAATAGGGATTAGGGAGTGGAGAAGGGGAGAAGAGGAGATTTCGGCTAGGGTTTTAAAAGGAAGAAAATGAACAGTGATTTGCTTATATAGGGGAGGTGCACACGGCCTAGGGCCACGCCCGTGTACTCTGAAGGTGAGCCTGTGTTTTTCAAATTTTACAATTTAGGTCGTGCCTGGCTACTATCCCACACTCGTGTGTCTGGGGCATGTGTGGTACATGGCAATGTCGCACGGTCGTGCCTAGCTTTGTTCGCTTCTCCCATGCCCGTGTGTTAGGGTACCGCGCCCGTGTACTGTTGTCCATGGTTTAACGGCATGGGCGTGTCTCACACCCGTGTCGAAAAAATAGAATCGAGCCTTGCCCTTTGCACACCCGTGTTTTTCCATTCCCACGCCCGTGTTCACCTATCAAGCTCACCCACGACCATGTCGCACGGCCGTGGGGATTTATCGCATCCTGTGTTTTGGGTAATTCATGTCCTACTTCCACACGGCCATATCGCATGGCCGTGTTTCTTCCCCTGCTTAGCCACAGCCTTAGGCATGCCCGTGTGCCTGGCCATGTGTGCTGAGAAACTTTGCAATTCAAAGATAAAGTTAATAATTTAAAGTGTTAGAAATAAAGAAATCAAAATATGTTAGTGCTCGGGTTGCCTCTCGAGAAGAGCTTATTTATAGTCTAAGCTTGCCTTACCTCTCCGGTGAATGGTCAGGGTGGTTCGAAGAGTTTATACTCCTCATTCCTACTATCAATCTCATCAAAATAGGGTTTTAATTGGGTATTGTTTACCTTAAAAGTGCCGAACTTGGTGTGACTCACCTCTACTGTACCGAATGGAAAAATACTGAGTACTGTAAGAGGGATTTCCTCGTTCGGTGTGGTAGTGACAATGTGGGGATCTGCGGCATCTAGTAAGACTTTATCGCCAACCTTAAGTTGATTAGGAGAGGTATCGGGCTTGTTTTGGCATAGTTTCAATTTATCATATGTTCTCAATTTGTGTGCTCGCCATTCGTCTAGCTCTTCTATCCGTAGCCTTCGTTCTTTATGATTGTGTTCTCTATCATTTCTAGAGCATGGCTCGTGAACTTCTTTGAAGCTTAATTTCTGCAAAGTCATATTGTCAGTTTTAGTAGATTGGTGTGGAGTATTACTTTTAATGTTCGATGTGATGCTAGAATTACGAGCTTGAAGAGTGATCGTTTCATCTCCCATACGAAGTATAAGCTCACCTGTGCCAACATCAATAATTGTTTTAGCAGTTTCTAAAAAAGGCCTTCCTAAAATCAAAAGGGTGTTATTATCCTCCTCTATGTCTAGAACAACGAAATCAACGGGAAATATGAACTTATCTACTTTCACGAGTACATCTTCAATAATACCCCTAGAGAATCTTATAGTTTTATCTGCCAATTGAATGCTCATCCTAGTTTGTTTAGGTTTCCCAAGACCTAGTTGCTTAAACATTTTGTAAGGCATTACGTTAATACTAGCCCCTAAATCAGCTAATGCATGACTTATATCTAAACTACCAATTAAACAAGGAATTGTAAAACTCCTTAGATATTTCAATTTGTGGGGTAGCTTATTCTATAGAATAGCTGAGCAGACTGCGTTTAGCTCCACATGCGATGCTTCGTCCAACTTCCACTTATTTACTAAAAGCTCTTTTAAAAATTTCATTGCATTTGGCATTTGCGACAAAGCTTCAATAAACAGTAAGTTAATATGTAATTTTTTCAAAAGTTTAAGGAATTTACCGAATTGTTCGTCTGAGCAATCTTTCCTTGTCGCGTTAGGGTATGGCACACGAGGTTTATATTCGACAGTCACTAGTTTGTTTGTATTTTTACCTACCTCATCTCTCCCTTTGCTTACCACAGTTTCTTTCCTCAGTTCTGGTTCAAGCTCAACGACTCTTTCGTCATCTTGAGTATTAATTGCGTTGAGTTGTTCCCTTGGGTTAGGTTCGGTATTACTTGGCAAACTACCTTGTGGTCATTGGGAGATCAGTTTGGAAAGCTGGCCTATCTGAGTTTCAAGTCCTTGGATCGATGCTTGTTGATTTTTAAGTGCTGTCACGGTATTTTGGAAACGGGTTTCTGACATTGATATGAATTTTGAGAGCATCTTCGCAAGGTTCAGTTTCTTCTCTTGTTGATAAGGTGGCTGTTGAAAACCCTGAGGATTTTGTGGCTTTTGATTCCCTTGACCACCCCAGGAGAAATTTGGGTGGTTCCTCCAACCTGCATTATAAGTATTACTGTATGGGTTATTTTGAGATCTAAAGTTATTGTTACCCACATAGTTGACTTGTTCCTCTTCAGTTGTGGGATTGAAGGATTAATATTCTGTATACACACCTCCTTTGCTTGAGTCACACCTCATTACTGGATGTAACTGCGTAGAGCCAAGTAAACCATCAATCTTTTTATTTAGAAGTTATACTTGATTTGACAGCATAGTAACTGAGTCGACGTTATAAACGCTGATTGTTTTTGTTCTTAGTCCTTATGACTTGCCACTGATAGTTATTCAGTGACATTTCTTCAATGAATTCATAAGCCTCTTCAAGTGTTTGTTGTTGATGGTTCTGGCAGCAGCTGTGTTAACCATTTGCGGAGTCGAGGGATTCAGACCATTATGGAATGTTTGTACTTGCAGCCAAAGCATAACCCATGGTGAGGGCACCTTCTCAGTAAGTCCTTGTATCTCTCCCATGCATCGTAAAGTGTTTCTAAATCCATCTGCACAAAAGAAAAGATATCATTACGTAATTTAGCCGTTTTAGCTGGTGGAAAATATTTTAGTAAAAATTTCTCGGTCATTTGTTCCCAAGTAGTGATAGACCCTCGTGGTAACAAGTTCAACCACTGTTTAGCTTTGTTTTTCAGTGAAAAGGGAAATAACCGAAGGTGAATGGAATCATCAGAAACACCATTGATTTTAAATGTATCACAAAATTCCAGAAAGTTTGCTAAGTGAGCGTTGGGATCTTTATCCTGCAAACCATCAAACTGAACAAACTGCTGTATATTTGAATTATGTTAGGTTTTAGTTCAAAAGTATTCACAGCTACAACAGGTCTAACTATGCTAGATTTAGTTCCTATTAAAGAAGGTTCAGCATAATCATACATCGTGCGTGGAGCAGGATTTTGATTAGCCGCAATTGCAGGAGGTAGCTGATTGCCTTGGTTTTCAGCCATCTCTTCAGTTGGGGGTTAAGTATCATCTTCTTGCTCGTTCTCCGTGTATCGTAAGCTGCGCCTTATCTCTCTTTGATATCTACGAACTGTACAATCAATTTCTTCGTCAAAATGTAATGGTCCCGACGGGTTTCTTCTAGTCATAAACTATAAAAACCTGCTAAGAGAAAGAAAAAGTAATTAATAAAATTAAATTAAATTGCAAGAAAAATAAATGGCTAAAGTAATAAAAATTTAGCGTTCCTAATATTTTAGGTCCTCGGCAACGATGCCAAAAGCTTGATCGCGTGATTTCGTAACAAGTAATAAATATTTATAATGAAGATCAAACCTAGACTAACTATTATCACGATGCAAAGGCAAGCGCACCTATCGAACAATAGTGTAGTAATGGCAAGATCGGGATATCGTACCCAAGGGAACCAAAAGTACTAGTAATAACTATCTTTTTTATTATTTAACCTAGAAATAAAGAGGGGTTGTTTATTAAATTGATTAACTAAACTAATTAACTGATTAAACTAAAGCAAAGAGAAAATTTGGAAAAATACTTGAAGAAAAGTAATTGATAAAGACGACACCTGTGACAGCCCAAAATTGACCCTAGTCGGAAGGTGGTCTCGGGACCACAAAACCGAGGCATAAAAATAATTTAAAATTTATTTCGATGCCTATAATATGTGTGTATTCATGTATGACATTTTTTGATGATTGATTTAGTGTTATAAAGGTGAATTTCACAAGAAAGGACCTAGTAGTGAACTTTGAAAGTATGATGGGGAAATGTGTGATGACTAATTAAAGCATGCATGCAAAATAATGGACTTGCATGTCAAATTCCCCTTTGTACAAGTGATGGCCGGCCATGACAAAGAGATATGGGCTAAACATGTCATGAAACATGTTTTGTTGGGCATTAGGGAGAAATAATAAACAAATAAGCATGGGTAAGAAAAGAATGAAAAAAAAAAATGTGTGTGAGTGTGGTAATCCCCCCTTTGCCGTGAGTGGAGAAAGAAGGAAGAAAAAAATTTGTTGTGTTCATCCTTTCTCATCTTTTTGGCCGAAAATCATAAGGAGGAAGAAAGAGGATTTTTGCTTCATGCTTGGTTTAGAAGAGATCTAGAAGGTGATTTGGCTAAATTGGCATCAAGATTAAGGTATGTATGAGGTTGTGTTAGGAGTTTCATGCATGTTTTGGTTGCTAACTTGATGTGCATGTTAGCCACGGCTCAAATCTTTGTTATGCCATGGAAATGGTATTTGGCCAAACTTGTTATGGTGATAAAGCCATTGCATGCTAAGTGTGAAGCTTGATGATGATGCATGCAATGATGGATTGTCTACTCATGAGTAAGATTTTGAGTTTTCTTTTGTTTAACCATGATTGAAGTTGAAAAGGGCATGATTGTCATATTCGCCATGATACATTCATGAGCATGGTTCATGCTTCTTGCATGTTAGTTAAAATTTGTGTTTTGGATGGCTATGGACACCTTGAAATTCGCCATGCTCATATATGTATATATATGTTTGCACATGATGTTTTGGTTGTGAACTAAGTGATGAATATGTTTGTTTAAAGAAGAAGATGTTGAAGAATGATTGTGAAATTTCAAGCACATTCGCCTAGCACACATATGAGTGCTTGATGCTATAATATAAGTTTTGAGCTACAATATGCAAAGCATTAACTAGTAAAATGCATGCTGTTTTTGTGAGGTATTAAGTGCATAATTGGCCTCAACATGGACATGAATATTCGACCTTGGGTAGCCTATTGAAGGCCTTAGCTTTTCCTTGATGCTTGAATGAATTGTATTGAATTGCTTGATGTAGTATAAAATGTGCATGACCATTGTGTATTCAAGCTAAAGGGTGGCCATATGACCATTTAAACTCCTTGTCATATTCGGCCATAAGCTAGCACAATGAGGTTTTAATAAATTGAATTTGTTTGAATTAGCTCAAGAGCTTAGAGGGCCACAATTGGACAAGGGAAGGAAAAAGTGATCGAATAGCCGTAAAAGCCGTTCGACAACATCCGAGGTAAGTCCTCAAGAAGTGACCTTAATTGAATTATGTGGAATGAAATATGGATGTATTGATTATTGATTTATGTGTGTATGAGTAATTGAATGATATCCGGGCTAAGCCCCAAAGACAATTTTGCTGGAAATTATAACCGGGTTAAGACCGAAGGCAATGGTGCTAGTGGCTATATCCGGGCTAAGACCGAAGGCATTAAATGCGAGTCATTCTATCCGGGCTAAGACCGAAGGCATTTGTGCAATCGTGATATCCGGTTAAGTCCGTGAGGCCTTGGTGCGGGTTACCATATCCGGGCTATGTCCCGGCGTTTGAACGAGTAGCTATATCCGGTTAAGCTCCGAAGGTATGTGATTTGAAAATTTTAAGCTTGCTGGAAAATTTCAGCTAATACACTTGTGAAATTTCCCAATAACAAGGTAAGTGTGGTGTGTGCTTTGCGCGCTAGGAGTAAGAGCGTATGCATATCCGCTCCTATGATGGAACGAGTTATCGGCCTTAACGAAGCCGTTATTTGTGTATGAACCTAAGAGTTGGGATGGTGAAGTAAGTATGATTATGTGAATGTGTATTAGTGAAATGATGTATTTGGTTATGTGAATGTAATGCTTTAATTAAAGCTGATTTTATTCCTTGAGACTTACTAAGCATAAAAATGCTTACCCGTTGCTTTGGCTCTCTGTCTTATAGATTTTGCTCGATAGCAATCGGATTCGGGATCATTAAAGTCGAAGTCATCCACACTATCAACGCCTCTACTTTGGTATAAATTTTGATTGAACTTTGAAATGGCATGTATAGGACTACCCCTTGTTGGTTTAAAATGTGGTGATGTATATGTATGCGGCCATGTAAAAGCGGCTCGTAAAAGTGAAGAATGAACTTAGACTATTTGCGGTTTGTATATATATATATGGTGTCATGATGTGACTATGAATTGGAAATGGGAATGTTGGTCACATGATCAGCCATTGGCATGGTTAAAATGATCATATGTGGACCTATGTATGGCAAGACTAGTTGGTTCATGGAGACTACAAAATAGGTAAGACCTACCTTAAAAACAGATGCTGCCAGCTGCAGTAACGTGAATGTGAAAAATCACCAAAATTTGTACGAATGGTATTAAATAGTGAATCAGCTATGTAAATGAACCTTGATGAGTCTATTTTCATATGGAAGAAACGAAATGGTCATAGGAGTTACTTGTTAAGAGATATTAAAGCTATTGTGAGACAGGGCCAGAATGGTTTCCGGGTCCCCTGTCGCAACTTTAAAAATTTGCTATAAATTATCCAGAAAGAATTAGGAGTCATGCCTTATATTTGCAGATTCCATTTTGAGTCTAGTTTCATTAGAAACAAACGACACCAGTATTAAAGCCCTGTACAGAGAGATATTCATGTTGTAATGCGCGAAGGTCAGAGCCGTCGATCCCTGTAACAGGGGTGACTTTAACTAATAAAATGTACCAATTGGCCTGACCAAAAATTCTAGAAATAAATCCATGGATGGATATATGAGTCTAAATTCAGGGAAAATTTACGAAACCAGTTTCCGAGTTTTGAAACTCGAGATATGATTTTTAAGGCGACAGTGACGCAGTTTTCCAGCCCGACTGGAAATGTCAAATTGGTGGGCAAAATATGTGGACTTGACTTGTTAACCCCTCGTGTCCGACACCGGTGATGGTCTCGGGATCGGGGTGTTACAACACCCAAGGAGGAATCCACCTAGATTTCACTTGTTATCTGACTCTGAACCAAATTATTTATTCACTTAACTTCATCTATGAGACACCCTAACCTATATTATTATCTCATTCGAGACTAATAACGTCTAACCCTCAGTTGAATTAATCGAAATATCTTTCTTAATTAAAACCCCTAGGGAAGCAGTAAATCGATCTATGGACTCCCATATTAGGTTTCACCCTAATCCTGTAAAATCTCGTAACCCTATTTCTAGGTGCTAGATCAACTCCGTTTAATTATGCCAAATCTACTCTTAGACAGGGACTTTTGCTCCTCTGCATAAGCACATCAAATCATGAATTAATACCCGGAATATTAACTCAAGCATTAATAACACATAATTAAGAACAAATCAAGTATTTATCATATAGTTCAGATAATAATAACAAGATCCATCATAGGTTTCAACCCCCTTAGGTATCTAAGGGGTTTAGTTCATAATAAAATAAGAGTACATCTCAAAAGTATATAAATAACAAAACATAAAGAAAACTCTAAAACACCTGAAGGAATTCTGAGAGAGATCTTCAGTCTTGGAGTAGCTCCAGCTTTTGGGATGGATCGTCTGGCTTCCTTCAAGTAATTCCCGGTCTGTGGCTCTATACTCCAGAAAAGTTCTAGAGGAGACGGCTCTTTCTAAGTCATACTTAGGGTGTTTATATAGGCTTTGGATTGGCTTTCTCCCTCCCTAAGTATCCTTTTTCGTGTAAAATACAACTCCTTGAAAAAGGGACACGCCCGTGTGCCACGACCGTGTGACGTGTTTGCCAGGCCATGTTTGATCTGTTAAATTGCACACAACCGTGCAGGTCGATGGCCAGACCGTGTAAATCGTGAAAGCCTTGGTTGACACCCTCAAAAGACACAGGCGTGTGAGCAGCCCTTGTGGCAAAGCTTAGGCCGTGTCATCTTCTCGATTTGGTCTATTTTGTCCCTTTTTGGCTCGTTTTTGGCTCCTTTTGACTCTTGGTGCTCTCCTGAGTACAAAACATGAAATAACCAGATTAAGAGCACCAAAATCCACAAATCTAGTAATAAACATCCATAAATATGCTAAGTATTTGGGGTAGAAACATGTATAATTTGGTGTTTATCAAGATTTCCTCATGAAACTTTAAACATACATATTTTCATATTCTACACCTCATAATAATCATAAAATAAATATTTCAGCGTCAGATTTATGGTCCCGAAACCAATGTTCTGACTAGGCCCAATTTCGGGATGTTACAACACTGCACTCCTTTGTTAAGGCAACAGTCTCAAACTCACATAGTCGTTTCTTCTTGGATAGTATATCCTTCATAAACTTCACATAATTTGGCATTTTTTTCTAAAGCCTCAACCAACGAAATATTGATGTGTAACTACTTCAGAACATCCAAAAACTTCTTGAATTGCACCTCTTGTTTCTACTTGTGTTGCTACAATCTTTGCGGATATGGAGATGATGGAACTTTCGGTTAAATCAGATACCTCTTCTTAGTAGGTAAATCTGCATCCATAGAAGATGTTAAAGTATCTAAATTCACTAAGTTAGGATTTACCTTGTCAATCTTTGCATATTCTGCCTTTTTTGGTGTAGGAATTTCAACAGCTAGTTGATTCTTCTCAACGGGCTTATCTTCAACATCAATCAATCGGGGTTCCAAAATTTTACCACTTCACAATGCCACTGCCTTGATATGTTCTTTATCCAAATTTCTTAGATTCTCTGTATTGCTCGACAAGGTTCCTTGCGATCTATTATGAAGCTCCATAACTAACTGACCCATCTGGTTTTCCAAATTTTTCACTACTACTGCTTGGCTTTGGGTCAAAGCGTCATTCTTTGCCATGTACGCTTTCAACAAGTTCTCCAAACTGTTTGATGATTCAGCTTGAGATGGTTTTGGAGCTTTTTGATTAAACCCTTAAGATTTGTTGGGTCTATGCTGCAAGAAGTTGTTGTTGGGTCCATTTCCTTGGTTGCTCCAGGAAAAATTAGGATGAGTACGGCATGAAGGATTGTAGAAGTTGGATTGGGGTCCTTGTCCACTCCTACTTTGATGTTTGTTCCCCACATAGTACACTGACTTGGAATTTTTTGGACAATTCTCAAAAGAATGACCTTTCCCACAGGAGACACAGGATACTACTTCAAAAGGACTTTGTGGCTAAGCTGCAAAATGATTAGCACTATTTGTGGTAAACTATTTTAACATAGAGGAAATAGACGATACTTGAGCCGATAACGAAGTGAGGGCATCAACTTCATCAACTCCGACTACATGTCTTTCTAAAGTTGTTTCATTTGTTGGCCATTGATAGTTATTACTCGCGATCCTCTCAATGATCTCATAAGCTTCATTATAAGAGTTAGACAAAATTGCACCATTCACAAAGGCATCTACCATAAATCTTGTATGTGCATTGAGACCATTATAGAATGTCTTCAATTGGATACAATAAGGAATCCCATGATGAGGTCACTTACGAAGTAACTCCTTGAATCGCTCCCAAGCCTCATACAAAAACTTGTTATCCAATTGTTGGAAAGTTGTGATCTCGTTCCTCAACTTAGCATTTTTGCTAGGCAAGAAATACTTAACCAAAAATCTCTCTGCTAATTCTTTCCATATAGATATGAAACTTGGTGGCAATGAAGTGAGCCATGCTCGTGCTCGATCTCGCAACGACTACAGAAACAACTTCAACCTCAGTGCGTCTTTAGTCAAAGCGGCTATCTTAAATGAATCACTCACCTCCATAAGCAATCGAAGGTGGAGATGTGGATCTTCCATGGGCATACCACTGAATTGGCCCACCGTTTAGAGCATTTGAACATCACTGGTTTTAATTCAAATTTGGGTGCCTCAATATCTGGCCTTCTAATTCTTGGATTTAACTCACTGAAAAGTGGCACAGCATATTGTCCAATGCATTGATCCCTATCATTAGCAATAAGGATGGGATTTCCTACACGATCGACTTCATTACCTTGGTCTTGATTCTAATTTCTAAGTCCATCTCAACTTGTCTTTGAACTATTCGTTCACGTCTTCTTTGTCTGAAAGTTCGCTCAATTTTAGGGTCTAAAGGGAGTAAATTGATAATCCGATTTATGCTCATAAACACCTGAACAGAAAATCACAAAATTAAAAAGAATAAGTATGGCAACAGTTAACAATCCCCAGCAATGATGCCAAAAACTTGTAACGCGTAGGTTTGTGCAAGTGTACACTATCGTTATCAAGTAATAAGTAAGTATCGAGTTATCATCTCCATAGGGATTGTATTTGTGCTAAGTCACCTAATTTGTAAAATTATATTAACAATTTGGTAAAAAAAACACAATATAGTTAAGAAGTGATGATTAAAATATATTAAACTAAATGCAATGATCCCTTATGCAACTTATCCTAAGTATGCAAACTATATGACTGAAATAGATTTTAGCAAAATTAAACACAATTTGGAACAATTATAACATAAATAAACTAGGACAATTACTTTAATTAACTCAACTTATTATCAACATGCTTAATAACATTCGGAAAAACATTTCATGGCAACTCGATCTTTCATGAGTTTGGAAACCACATTAGGTCCTTTCGGAATCCTTTACTTAGTAAATACGCATTTTACTGAGCCTTATTTACTAAGGGTTTCTTAGTATTCGTGTGAGGTAACAGGGACGTGTTAGATTTGAAACAGTTTAATCACACAAATCTAAAAACTATGCGGATAACAGAGCTTGGTGTTGTTATGCAACCTGTAATTTAATCGGTTAGGATCTAAATTGAGCATTACATTTCAATTATGTGTCCACTAGCCGTCGTCTGGTTAGGATCGCTTAGCTACTTCAAGTGCATTTCAATCACGTATGAATGAAATACAGACTTGATTTTAATTGAAAATATGATCGATTGAGGCACAAACCTTTTAAGCATGAATCAAATAAATATTATTTAATCAAAGCAATCATCCTAGCTTAAATAAAATTAAGCTAACATTGTTGTAAAAATGAATTAAAGAATACATGGCAAAAATTTTTAGATTAAATTAAAGAAAGGAAATGTTAAACCCAAATAAGTGGCTGTCACCCAAGACTCTGACTAACTAGGCTCATTCGCTTCTTTGCTTTACTCTTTTGCTGATGGCTCTCCAATGTGGCCGACCAAGGGCTCTTTAAGAGGCTTAATTGCTAAAATCTCTATGAAAAGATGATGCTATGCGTGGGGAATGGAAAAGGCTAAGATAATTTGGAGAGAATAGAGAATGATGATGAGGGAATGAATGGCTCATATTTATAGGTGAAGAGAGCTGGGTAGTTTGCTAAAAATTGTGACAACCCGAATTAGGGCCTAATCGGAATAGTGGTTTTGTGACCACAAATTCGAGATAGAAATAATTGTTTTATAATTATTTTGGGGTTTATGATATGATTTCATGATTTCGTGAAAATTTCGTGATGAAATTCTATGCATTGAGCGCTTAAGTTGAGATTAGGGACTAAACTGAATAAATTGTAAAACTCGTGTTTTAGAAGTTTTTAGTATGAAATTGCCTTGGGATATTAACTAGGAGGTCTTAAATAGCAATTTGACCCATTCCTAAGTTATGGACAAAAGTTGGACATGGAGGGAATTTTTGGAAAGTTTAGTAGTAAGGGCATTTTGGTCATTTGTATATTACATGAAATAAAATGGGAAAAATAACACAAAATTGGTCATCATCTTCGCTAGTTGCTGCCGAAATTTGTTCTCCTCCATAGGTAGGGTTTCTTCAACTTTCAAGCTTCATAGTAAGTGATTTCAAGCCCCGTTTTTAATGTTCTTCACATTTTTGAAATCCTCGTAGCTCGGTTTACCTATTTCTACCATTATTTCGAGTTAGGGTTTCTGTTTAAAAATTTACCCATGAATGATAGGCATGTATTTTTTTGTTTGATGGTAGAATATGAATGTTTTAAGTTAGGAGAACGATCTTTTCTAAGCGATTTTTAGCGAAAACGAGCAAAACGACATAATCGATAAAAATACCTATTGTTCATAACTATGTGTTAGAGTGAGAATTTGATGTTTCCATAGAAGAGAAAAATGATCAGTAGGTCATTAAACATAAGAATAAGGGCTGAAATTAAATTTCTGAGCCTTGGGGAAAAATTGTAATTTTGTAAAAGTTAGAGGGCAAAAATGTAATTTTTGTATAATGTGATTTTTGGATTAAAATAAATAGTTCGAGTGTTAAATGAGCTAAATATGTTGTTATAGATCAAGAATGGCGTGGAATCGACCTCGAACAAGGGAAGGAGAAAGTTTTGGACTAAATTGCAAAATTCCTTTATTTTGCACCGAGGTAAGTTTATATGTAAATAATACATTAATTTCATTTACATTCTTATATTTCAGCCTATTATATATATATATATATATATATATATATATATATATACTAGCTGATGTTGAAGTATAAATCGACTATTGGAAGAATGGAAATAAGTAATAGAGAGAGAGATCCCGGTTGAACATCCGAAAAGATTGAATAAAATAGAGGGAGCGTAGCTAGGTCACATGTATGGTGTTGAGTGCACATCATGTGTACAAGAAAGCTACGAGATACTATGTAGTAGGTAGGTCACATGTGTGATACGGGATGTATCCCATGTAGATAAGAGAGCTACGGGAGAGATAAATGTAGCTAGGTCGCATGCGTGATTCCAAGTGAAGAACACCATGTAGACAAGAGAGCTATGAGACAAATTGGCTAGGCCGCATGAGTGGTACTAAGTGTTCACCATGTGTACAAGAGAGTCGAATTAAATGAAATATTATGGTGGGGCTGTGTGCTAAAACCATCAAGTATCGAGGATTAATCCGAATTGTTCAATGGGATGGCTTTGTGGTGACATTGTAATCATGGGCCTATACTCGCGATGTGTGAAATGTGGTGAAAATGATTTGTGATATATATATATATATATAAGTAAAATGAGTTTAGTACAAAGAATGTGTGAAAGAGTGAAATTAGCACTAAAACTATTTTGGACAGTAACAGTGATGTGATTTTGAAAAATCACCAAAAATAGAAAAAATTTAATTAGAGGTTGAATGAGATGTGAAATTAAAGCTTAATAAGTCTATTTTCATATAAAAGAAACAGAGTAAGCAAAGGAATTCTATATTTTGAGATATTTACAATTGTGTGTGACTTACTCAGGATGACTATGTGATCCCCTGTTCCAACTTTGAAAAATCATTAAAAATTGTACAAAACACAATAAGAAATATAGTTTATATGCATAAATTTATTATTGAGTTTCGTTTTAAACGAAAGAGGTTTCATGGTTATTTGAATTTTGTACTGAGAGAAATTCAATTAGTAGTGAACAGAGGTCAGATTAGTTGAGCTGTGTAACAGGGGAAACTTAAACTAATAAACTGTACTAATTGGATGAACCAAAAATTCTAAAAAAAATTTAGTAAGAATATTTATGAGTCTAGATTCAGGGAAATTTTATGGATTTGAATTTTGAGTTTCGTAACTCGAGTTATGATTTATTTAGTGATCATGATGCAGGAGGGACAGCTTGATCAAATCGGAATAAATAGCAAAATTAGAAATATGATATAATTGAGTTATGTTGTAAACATATTAGATTCCTTATTTGTTATTTATATACTTACTTACTAAGCTATAAGCTTACTTTCTTTTCTCTCCTTTTTCTTATAGTGTCATCTAGCTAGCACAGGAGTTAGAGATCGTTGAAGATCCGCCCGCACTGGCATGTATAGCAGACTTAGTTATTTTGTTACGTGTCATAATTGTCTAGGTTTAAAATACTAATTATAGTATCAAACTAATCATTTTGTACGAAGCCTTTGAAATTGGTTTGTATTATTAATAGCATATGTTATAATGATTCATGATCAAATTGCACGCTATATTTTTGTTTGGGTTCTATTTAATAGTATATACTATAATTTGTTAATACCTCGTACCCTGTTCCGGCGACGGATACGGGTAAGGGGTGTTACATTTAGTGATATCAGAGCTATGGTTTAGTCGGTTCTCGGACTAATAAAGTGTGTGTAAAAGTCTAGCTATACATGCCATAAAAATATTGTGATAGTGTGGTGACTCCTGATTATTCTAAACTGTGTTTTGTTTTATTATAGTAATGGATCCTGAAGGAACTGCGGCTGATGATGCTGCTAGTAATGCGCCGGCTCCCGCACAAGGGACCACGCCCGTGGAAAGTAGACTTGAGACATTGAGACAGGGAGATGAGGCTCGGGATGTCTTTCTCCAAATGATGAACAATTGGTATACTGAGTTTATTCGAGCAAATCCAAATGCTCAACCTCCTCCGCCCGCTCCCATACCTCAGACAATTCCTATAGCTGCTCAAGGCATAGATTTAGTAAGAATGAACAAGCCTCCGATTGACAAGATTCGAAAACAAGCAGCCGAAGAGTTTAGAGCAAAGATCGATGATGATCCCGAGAAAGCGGAGTTCTGGCTTGAAATTTCTACCTGTGTATTTGATGAGCTCTCATGTACACCCAAGGAGTACTTAAAGTGTGCTGTATCACTTTTGAGAGATTCGGCCTAGCACTGGTGGAAGACTTCGGTAGCAGTGGTGCCAAAAGAAAGAGTTACTTAGGATTTCTTCCAGGAAGAATTCAGAAAGGAATACATAAGTCAGGGATTTATTGATCAAAAACGGAAGGAGTTCCTTGAATTGAAGCAGGGCAAGATGTCTGTGGCAGAGTATGAACGCGAATTTGTAAGACGCAGCAATTATGCCTAGGAATGTGTGTCCACCGAGCCATTATGTGCAAAAGGTTTGAGGATGGGCTAAATGAGGAAATTAAAGTGCTTGTGGGAATTTTGGAGTTGAAAGAATTTGTAGTATTGGTTGACCGAGCTCTTAAAGCCGAAGAATTGAACAAAGAAAGAAGAAAAGCTGCTATTGAGGCTCGAGATGCCGAAAAAGGCCGATAAGCAAGTCATTTCAATCTCAATCAAAAAGGTCCAAAGAGACAAACCCTCGAATGACAGTTTCAACTGGGGATTCACACAGAGATCGTGGTAGAGCATATTTGGGGTATAAAGCTCAAGCTACTTCAGTGGAAAGTGTGGGTAATGTGCTACCTAGAAAGCCCGAGTGTCAGTAATGTGGCAGGCAACATTATGGTGAGTGTTGGGGAAACGAGCGAGCTTGTTTCAGGTGCGGTTCTCGCGAGCATTTTATTAGAGACTGTCCGGAGAAAGTTAAAGAAGAAAGATTTCAGAGTGCTAGACAAAATACCACAGCTAGGAGAGGTAGACCACCAAGAAATACTGGAGGTAGGACTAGCAGTAAAACTACGATGAAAGATTCAGCAGCGAGATCAGAAGCTAGAGCGCCTGCTAAAGCTTATGCCATACGTGCCCGAGAGAATGCATCATCTCCCGATGTCATTACTGGTACATTTTCTCTCTATGATACTATTGTTATTGCATTGATTGATCCCGGGTCCACTCATTCCTATATTTGCATGAATTTAGTATCTAATAAAAAGTTGCCTGTTGATTTTACTGAGTTTACGATTAAAGTGTCGAACCCCTTAGGCAAATATGTGCTAGTTGACAAGGTTTGCAAGAATTGCCCATTAATGATTCAAGGTCACTGTTTTCTGGCTAATCTGATGTTGTTACCATTTGATGAGTTTGACGTTATTTTGGGAATAGAATGGTTGACATTTTATGATGCCAAGGTAGATTGTAAACAAAAACACTAGAGTTGAAATGTGAAAATGGAGAAATTCTGTGGGTTGAAACAGATGAATCAAATAAATTGCCTATGGTGATTTCGCACATGTCTGCACAGAAATACATGAGGAAAGGGTGTGAAGCTTATCTGGCTTATGTAATGAATACTGAGTTGCCCCAACTGAAGTTTGAATTAGTACCGATAGTCTGTGAGTTTCCAGATGTATTTCCAGAGGAATTGCCTAGGTTGCCTCCGAACAAAGAGATAGAGTTTGCCATTGATTTGTTGCCAGGTACTGCACCAATCTCGATTGCTCCATATAGAATGGCTCCGAATGAATTAAAAGAATTGAAGGCTAGGTTGCAAGAGTTAACAGATAGGGGATTTGTGAGACCGAGTTTCTCTCTCTGGGGTGCTCCTGTATTGTTCGTAAAGAAGAAAGATGGTTCAATGAGACTTTGCATTGATTACCGTCAGCGTAATAAGGTGATTATAAAGAACAAGTATCCATTGTCGAGGATTGATGATTTATTTGATCAGTTAAAGAGGGCCACAGTGTTTTCAAAGATCGATTTGAGGTTTGGTTACTACCAGTTGAGAGTTAAGGAGTCAGATGTGCCAAAAATCGCCTTTAGGACAAGGTATGGACATTATGAGTTTCTTGTAATGCCTTTCGGCTTAACAAATGCTCTAGCTATATTTATGGACTTGATGAACCGGATCTTTCAGCCATATTTGGATAAGTTTGTAGTAGTGTTTATAGATGACATTCTAATTTATTCTCGGGATGAGTCTGAACATGCCGAACACTTGAGAACCATATTGCAGATCTTGAGAGAAAAGAAACTATTTGCTAAGTTTAGTAAAAGTGAGTTATGGCTTCGTGAAGTCGGATTTTTGGGACATATAGTCTCAGGTGATGGTATTCAGGTGGATCCGAGCAAGATTTCCGCGATCGTTGATTGAAAACCGCCAAAGAATGTATCCGAGGTTAGAAGCTTTTTAGGCTTAGCCGGGTATTATAGACATTTTGTTGAGGGATTTTCGATGATTGCCTCTCCTATGACTAAGTTGTTGTAAAAGAATGTTAAGTTTGAATGGACTGATAAATGTCAGCAGAGTTTTGAAAAGTTGAAAGCACGATTGACTGAAGCACCAATTTTAGTACATTTCGGTAGGGAAGGAGTTCGTAATTTATAGTGATGCATCATTGACAGGCCTTGGATGTGTGTTGATGTAAGAGGGTAAAGTGGTAGCTTATGCTTCGAGACAGTTAAAACCTTATGAGAAGAACTATCCTACACATGATCTGGAATTGGCCGCTATTGTCTTTGCCTTGAAGATTTGGCGACATTATTTGTATGGCGAAAAATGCCAAATTTTTACTGATCACAAAAGTTTGAAGTATTTGATGAATCAAAAGGATTTGAATCTGCGATAGTGGAGATGGCTTGAATTATTAAAGGATTATGAGCTAGTGATTGATTATCATCTGGGAAAAGCAAATGTTGTTGTTGATGCCTTGAGCAAGAAATTTCTTTTTACTTTGAGAGCCATGAATATGGGGTTAGCATTGTCTGATGATGGGTCAATCTTAGCAGAGATGAGGGCTAAACCGTTATTTCTTCAGCTGATTTGTGATGCTCAAAAGAATGATAGTGAGTTGCGATCCAAGAGACTCAATGCGAACCAGGTTAAGACTCAGATTTTCGAGTTGGACCAAACGACTGTTTGATGTTTCGAGACAGGATATGTGTACCGAAAATTGATGAATTGATTCAAAAAATATTACATGAGGCACATAGTGGTTGTTTATCAGTTCACCCTAGTAGCACAAAAATGTATAATGATTTAAAGAAGTTGTCTTGGTGGCCAGGTATGAAAAGGGACATTTCTGAATTTGTAACCAAGTGTTTGATCTGTCAACAAGTAAAAGCTGAACATCAAGTGCCTTAGGACTACTTCAACCGGTAATGGTGCTTGAGTGGAAATGGGATAAGATTACCATGGATTTTGTAACCGGTTTGCCTTTGACTCCTAAAAAGAAGAATGTTGTCTAGGTAGTAATTGATAGGTTAACAAAGTCAGCCCACTTTATACCAGTACGTACCAATTACTCACTTGATAAATTAGCTGAATTATATATTGCTGAAATTGTGAGGTTGCACGGAGTACTTATGTCTATAATATCAGATAGAGATCCGAGGTTTACCTCGAGATTTTGGAAAAAGTTACAAGAAGCTTTGGGTACAAAATTGAACTTTAGTACCGCGTTTCATCCACAAATAGATGGTCAGTCGGAAAGAGTAATCCAGGTACTCGAGGATATGCTTAGATGCTGTGTCTTAGAATTTGGAGGTAGTTGGGAGAAATATCTATCTTTGAGTGAATTTGCCTACAATAACAGTTATCAGTCAAGTATACAAATGGCACCGTACGAAGCCTTGTATGGTCGCAAGTGTCGGACTCCTTTATATTGGACCGAACTTAGTGAGAAACAGATTCACGGAGTTGATCTAGTTAAAGAAACCGAAGAGAAAGTAAAAGTAATTCGGGATTGCTTGAAAGCTGCTTCAGATTGAAAAAAGTCATATGTAGATTTAAAAAGAAAAGAGATTGAATTTCAGGTGGGTGATAAAGTGTTCTTGAAGGTGTCACCATGGAAAAAGATTCTGAGATTTAGCCGAAAAGGCAAGTTGAGTCCGCGTTTTATTGGGCCATTCGAGATTACTGAAAGGATTGGACCAGTGGCATATCGGTTGGCCTTACCGGTAGAGTTAGAAAGAATTCATAACATGTTTCATGTATCAATGTTGCGACGTTATCGTTCTGATCCTTCACATGTGATTTCTCCTGTAATATCCTGATTTTGGGCCTAGTCGAAATAGTGGTTTTGTGACCACAAAATCCGAGATAGAAATAATTATTTTATGATTATTTTAAGGTCTATGATATGATTGCATGATTGTATGAAAATTTCGTAAAGAAATTTATTCATAAAGTGCTTAACTTGAAATTAGGGACTAAATCGAATAATTTGCAAAACTTGCATTCTAGAAGTTTCTAGTATGAATTGTTTTGAAATATTAATTAGGAGGTCTTAAATAGCAATTTTACCAATTTCTAAGTCTATTGACAAAAATTGGACATGGATGGAATTTTTGGAAAGTTTAGTAGTAAGGGCATTTTGGTCATTTAGGGGTAAAATGAATTAAAATACAAAATTAAAAGCCAATTTTGCTCATCTTCAACCCCATGGCCGAATATAGCAAGGAGAAACCATGGCTAGGTTTTTCAAGCTTCCAAGCTCGATTGTAAGTCCGTTCTAGCCTCGTTTTTAATGATTTTTCCGTTTTTGGAGTCCCGGTAGCTCGATTTAGCTTATGCTAGCAATAATTTAAACTAGGGTTTATGATAGAATATGAGGTTTATGATAGAATATGAGGTTTTAAATTATGTTAGACAACTTGTGCTACTCGGTTTTAAGTGAAAACGAGCAAAAGGGCTTAATGGGTAAAAATACCTAATAGTCATAAGTACATGTTAGAGTGAGAATTTGATGTTGCCATAGAAGGTAAAAATGATCAGCGTGTCATAAAACATAAGAAAATAGGCTGAAGTTTCATTTACGAGCTTTGGGGCAAAAGTGTAAATATGCAAAATTTTAGGGGCAAAATTGTAATTTTTCCAAAATATGATTTTGGGTCAATTTGAATAATGTGAGTCCTAATTAGACTATATTTTAAATGATAGAGCAAGGAAAACTAAAATTCAGGCTAAAATAGGGAAAATACCAAGTTGTGGACGAAATGGTAAAAGTAGCCATTTTCGCATACGAGGTAAGTTCATGTGTAAATGTAGTAACATAATTGTCATTTTAAGCAATTTAATGTTGTTTAAATGATATGATGCTGATTATTATCATGAAATATTATGCTTTGTGGTTATTGTTGAATAATATGTAATTATGTGAATTACTTGATGAGTATGAACTATCACCGAAGTATCAATTTCGATAATCCATAGAAGATGGCAAAGATGTGTGATCGAGGAAAACGCCCGTTTGAACCTTAGGAATAGATTAGGAGACAAGTGACATGTTACTAGGATGTTTGGGCATCCGAACTCGTTGAGTTGAGTCCGAGTTCACTTATGGATGCGAATGTCCGAACTCGTCGAGCTGAGTCCGAGTTCGTGAGATGTAACTAGGCATCCGAACTCGTTGAGTTGAGTCCGAGTTCACTCATGGATGCGAACGCCCGAGCTTGTTGAGTTGAGTCCGAGTTCGCTTATGGGCGGGTTACATGGTAGCTTGGCTACATATGCGGCACTTATGTGCAAACTTTCCATGTATCCGAATTATATTCCGATGTGTTCAACGGGTAAAGTTCTACTCAAATGGAGGAATACTCAAGATGAAAGGGACGTATTGGTAAGTGTTGTGAAATGAATATTTTGAACAGGTATGTACTTAACCCTCGGGTTGAAAACTTGATATAACAACAATATGGTAAGATGATAAATGAAAATGTGATATGAATGTCTTGGTGATGATTATGCAAATGATGTTTTATGTTTGCTTATATGGTTATGTTACTTGCTATTTGCATATGAACTTACTAAGAATTTATGCTTACTCCCTCCTTTCCATTCCTTGTAGTGTTGACAAGCCAGCTTGGAAATCGGGAATGGTCGGAGGCATGCTCACACTATATCCGTATACCATCTTGGCATAATGGCTTGCATATTTTGAGTATGGCATGTATAGCATTATAATCATTTTGTATATATGGTCTTATGATATTGTTATTGAGTGGTATGGAAATGCTTGGTAATGATTAGCCATTGGAATGGCTAATCATGATCATATTTGGTGTTATGTATGCTCAATTACTAGCTAATCCATGGAAAACATGAAATAGGTAAAATTTACCATAAAATAGATTCAGACAGCAGCAGTGACGTGAGTTTGAAAAATCATTAAAAATAGTAGAGATACAATTAGATGGTGAATAAAATATGGAATTGAATAATTATGAGTCTATTTTCATATGGATGGAACAAAACAGGTATATGAGTTATATTTTATGAGATGTTTAAATTTTTGTGAAACAGGGCCAGAGCGATTTCTGGATCCCCTGTTCTGACTTTGGAAATTCACCATAAATTTTTAAAAGGTAATTAGAAGTCATGATTCATATGTACAGATTCCTTATTGAGTCTAGTTGTATTAGAAACAAACGGCATAGTCATTGAATCTCTGTACAGGGAGATATCTGATTCGTAATACACAGAGGTCAGAGCAGTCGAACCCTAAAATAGGGGAGAATTTAACTAATAAACTGTACTAATTGGCTTGACCAAAAATTATAGAAAAAAATTATTAAATAGATATATGAGTCTAGTTTCAGGGAAAATTTACAGATTGGATTTCAAGTTTTGTAACTCAAGATATGAATTTTTAATCGACAATGATGCAGATTGTTAGCTTGACTGAAAATTTTAAAAATAAATTGTTTGAGCTGTTTAAGTAATGAATTAAGTCTGTTAACACCTCGTGTTTGACTCCGGAAACGGTCTCGGGTACGGGGTGTTACATCTCCAACAAAAATTGAGATTCGACCGGATATGACCTATGAGGAGGAACCAATAAAGATTTTGGCTCGGGAAATTAAACAATTAAGAAATAAAAGTATAGCCTTAGTGAAAGTATTGTGGCACAAACATGGGATAGAAGAGGCTACGTGGGAACCTGAGGAAGCTATGAGGAAACAGTACCCGAACCTCTTTACCGGTAAGATTTTTGGGGACGAAAATCTCTAAAGGGGGGAGAATTGTGACAACCCGAATTAGGGCCTAATCGGAATAGTGGTTTCGTGACCACAAATTCGAGATAGAAATAATTGTTTTATAATTATTTTGGGGTTTATGATATGATTTCATGATTTCGTGAAAATTTCGTGATGAAATTCTATGCATTGAGCGCTTAAGTTGAGATTAAGGACTAAACTGAATAAATTGTAAAACTCGTGTTTTAGAAGTTTTTAGTATGAAATTGCCTTGGGATATTAACTAGGAGGTCTTAAATAGCAATTTGACCCATTCCTAAGTTATGGAAAAAAGTTGGACGTGGAGGGAATTTTTGGAAAGTTTAGTAGTAAGGGCATTTTGGTCATTTGTATATTAAATGAAATAAAATGGGAAAAATAACACAAAATTGGTCATCATCTTCACTAGTTGCTGCCGAAATTTTCTCTCCTACATAGCTAGGGTTTCTTCAACTTTCAAGCTTCATAGTAAATGATTTCAAGCCCCGTTTTTAATGTTCTTCACATTTTTGAAATCCTCGTAGCTCGGTTTACCTATTTCTACCATTATTTCGAGTTAGGGTTTATGTTTAAAAATTTACCCATGAATTATAGGCATGTATTTTGTTGTTTGATGGTAGAATATGAATGTTTGAAGTTAGGAGAACGATCTTTTCTAAGCGATTTTTAGCGAAAACGAGCTAAACAGCATAATCGATAAAAATACCTATTGTTCATAACTATGTGTTAGAATGAGAATTTGATGTTGCCATAGAAGAGAAAAATGATCAATAGGTCATTAAACATAAGAATAAGGGATGAAATTAAATTTCCGAGCCTTGGGGCAAAATCGTAATTTTGTAAAAGTTAGAGGGAAAAAATGTAATTTTTGTATAATGTGATTTTTGGATTAAAATAAATAGTTCAAGTGTTAAATGAGCTAAATATGTTGTTATATATCAAGAAAGGCGTGGAATCGACCTCGAACGGGGGAAGGAGAAAGTTTTGGACTAAATTGCAAAATTCTCATATTTTGCACCGAGGTAAGTTTGTATGTAAATAATACATTAATTTCATTTACATTCTTATATTTCAGCCTATTATATATATATACTAGCTGATGTTGAAGTATAAATCGACTATTGGAAGAATGGAAATAAGTAATAGAGAGAGAGAGATCCCGGTTGAACGTTCGGAAAGATCGAATAAAAAAGAGGGAGCGTAGCTAGGTCACATGTATGGTGCTGAGTGCACATCATGTGTACAAGAAAGCTACGAGATACTATGTAGTAGCTAGGTCACATGTGTGATACGGGATGTATCCCATGTAGACAAGAGAGCTACGGGAGAGATAAATGTAGCTAGGTCGCATGAGTGATTCCAAGTGAAGAACACCATGTAGACAAGAGAGCTACGAGACAAATTGGCTAGGTCACATTAGTGGTACTAAGTGTTCACCATGTGTACAAGAGAGCCGAATTAAATGAAATATGATGGTGGGGCTGTGTGCTGAAACCATCAAGTATCGAGGATTAATCCGAATTGTTCCACGGGATGGCTTTGTAGTGACATTATAATCATGGACCTATACTCGCGATGTGTGAAATACGGTGGAAATGATTTGTGATATATATATAAGTTAAAATGAGGTTAGTACAAAGAATGTGTGAAAGAGTGAAATTAGCACTAAAACTGTTTTGGATAGTAGCAGTGACGTGATTTTGAAAAATCACCAAAAATAAAAAGAATTTAATTAGAGGTTGAATGAGATTTGAAATTAAATCTTAATAAGTCTGTTTTCATATAAAAGAAATAGAGAAAGCAAAGGAATTCTATATTTTGAGATATTTACAATTGTGTGTGACTTGCTCAGGATGACTATGTGATCCCCTGTTCCAACTTTGAAAAATCATTAAAAATTGTACAAAACACAATAAGAAATATAGTTTATATTCCTAAATTCCTTATTGAGTCTAGTTTTAAATGAAATAGGTTTCATGGTTATTTGAATTGTGTACTGAGAGAAATTCAATTCGTAGTGAATAGAGTTCAGATTAGTTGAGTTGTGTAACAGGTGAAAATTAAACTAATAAACTGTACTAATTGGCTGAACCAAAAATTCTAAAAACAATTTAGTAAGAATATTTATGAGTCTATATTTAGGAAAATTTTACGGATTTGAATTTCGAGTTTCGTAACTCGAGTTATGATTTATTTAGTGATCATGACGCAGGAGGGACAGCTTGATCAAATCGGAGTAAATAGTAAAATTAAAAATATGATATAATTGAGTTATGTTGTAAACATATTAGATTCCTTATTTGTTATTTATATACTTACTTACTAAGCTATAAGCTTACTTTCTTTTCTCTCCTTTGTCTTATAGTGTCATCCAGCTAGCACAGGAGTTAGAGATCGTTGAAGATCCGCCCGCACTATCAATACTCTTGGTATTTGAACTCAACATTTTGAAATATGGCATGTATAGCAGACTTAGTTATTTTGTTACGTGTCATAATTGTCTAGGTTTAAAATACTAATTATAGTATCAAACTAACCATTTTGTACGAAGCCTTTGAAATTGGTTTGTATTGTTAATAGCATATGTTATAATGATTCATGATCAAATTGCACGCCATATTTTTGTTTGGGTTCTATTTAATAGTATATACTATAATTTGTTAATACCTCGTACCCTGTTCCGGCGACAGATACGGGTAAGGGGTGTTACAAAAATAGTTAGGTTTAGTCTCTTCAAATCTCTTCCTTAGACGGTCAACCACAATTAGTGGAATTTGAGCTGATTTTTGCTTCATTTTTAAGCAAATTAAATGCCATAATAACTTAGGACTGAGACTCGGTCAATCGTAAATCTTCGAGTAAATCTCTAATTTCTTCAACAATGCAAGGACCTTGTGTAATTAAACCATAAAGTGACTTAAAAGAACAAGCATGTGTAGTCGAATTTGGGTTGACTTGGTCTTCAATTTGGACGGTTTTGTAAGCCAACAAAGCTATCAGACCTATCCAAAATAAATTAATAAGTTAAAGGACCAAAGAATAAAATTTAACCAAATTAAATAATTAATTAAAACCTAAATTATTAATGAAATATTTTAAAATGAATTATTAAATATAATTTTATATTTTATTATTTAATTTAATCATGCATGGCCCATTTTATGTCTTAAAAATATAATATGCTCAAATAAATATAAAATAAGTCATTTTATGCATGAAAACTATGTAATAAAGCATAAAATCACATTTTAATAATTTCTATGTCCTAATTTCATATTTTCACATATTTTATTAATTTATTAAACAATTACTCAGTTTTAACAATGAATTTAGGTAAAAAGGTGATAAATTGCATAGGAAAAATCCTATATATTTTTCAGTTTATACCAACCCTGGTAGAATTACTTTTCAACTTCACAAGAGTATCCTCATCAAGTGGTTGTTTGGATCCATTTGTCAGGGTTCTCTAGGGCCATGTATAAGTGGAGTTTATTAAAAGCGGTGAGTAATATTATTGGTCAGGTGATTAAGGTAGATGATAGTATTGATAATAGGACTCGAGATTGTTCCACTCGTTTGGCTATTAGTATTGATCTTAGACAACCCCTCATTCTGAAGAATCATGTTTATGGAAAGATTCAAAGAATAGAATAGAAAGGATTACCTAATGTTTTTTTTTACTGTGGCCTATTTGGGAACATTAAGAAAACCTATCCTAACACTAGTTGAGAGAAGGAGAAGAATAATGAGGATAAAATTCTATTTTTTAAGCAACCTTCAATGATGGAATTGAACCGTATGGCTAAGGAAGAGGCTTTTGGTCCGTAGATGGTGGTTTCCCAGAACCTTTAGCAGCCATCAAAAAAGCTTATGAATATTGTGATGCGTGATATTCGTAACAGGTTTTAAAAATTTATAAATGAATCGTGCTTGAGACTAACTTATTATCACGATTAAGGCAAGTGTACGTATCGAACAGTAGTATAGTTCAGCAAGATCGAATTATCGAACCCAAAGGAACTACGAGTACTAGTATTTACTTCCTTTTTATTATCTAGCCTAAAAATTAAGAGGTTTGGTTATCTAAACTAATTACTAACTAAGAATGCACAGAAAGAAAATTTGGGAAAATACTTTTGGGAAAATTTGATTGATTAAGACAATACCTAAGGAAAATCCACCTAGACTTCACTTGTTATTTGACTCTGAATCAGACGATTTATTCATTTGACTTGATCCGTAGAAATCCCGAAGTTATATTATTATCTCTCTCGAGACTAATAACGTCTAACCCTAGGTTGAATAATTGAAATCTCTTTCTAATTAACACCTTAGAATTGCATTAACTCAATCTATGGATTCCCTTATTAGGTTTCACCCTAATCTGGCAAAATCTTATCACCCTATCTCTATGCGTGCAATCAACTCCGCTTAATTATGACAAATTTACTCTTAGATAGGGTCTATTCCTCCTCTGAATAAGAGCTTAACTTGAATCAATATCCTGGAATATGAAAGCAAGAATTAAGAACACATAATTAAGAACAAGTCAAATATTTATCATACAATTCAGATAATAATAACAAGATCCGTCTTGGGTTTCATTCCCCTTAGGTATTTAGGGGGTTTAGTTCATACTTATGAAAGAAAACATCTCAAAAAAATAAAGATAACAAAACATAAGAAAACCCAAAACTCCTGAAGGAACTTAAAGGGAGATCTTAAGTCTTGATGATGAATTCGGCTTCTAAGATAGATCAATCAGCTTTCCTTGAGTAATTCCTCGCTTCCTCCACTGCGTCCCCCTTCTAAGTGCCTTATCAGGTGTTTAAATAGGCTTTTGGATGCCTAAGAGCCCTAAAAATTGGCCTTTTCCGAATAGGACTATACTTGGGCTCGACAGGGACACGCTTCTGTGTGATTACTCCAGCCTGTGGTCAAGGCTGTTGAATAGGAACAGGCATGTAGTCTACCCGTGTAAGTCGTGCTTCAATCCTGCCAAATGGACACGACCGTGTGACATGCCCGTGTGAGGAAGTCCAGGCCGTGTTGATTTCCCACGTGGGTCTATTTTCTCCATTTTCAGCCCGTTTCTCACTCTTTTTACTCTCCTATGCTCTCCTAAGTATAAAACATGAAATTAAAGGATTAGGAGCATCAAATTCACCAAATCTAAGGAGAAACTATTCATAAATGGGCTAAGCATGGGATAAAAATATATATAAATTACGGTTTATCAAATACCCCCACATTTAAGCGTTTGCTTGTCCTTAAGCAAAAATCCTCAACTCATAATCAAAGTAATTTCTTTTCAATTTATAATCCCTATCAATAATATCTCAAAATAATCCATAAGTACTCATACATTGAAAATTCAACTAGAAGTACATCGAAGTTTCAAACATTCCAAGTTGAGCATTTTATCATGAAAACATAGGTGTCTCCCCTCATCTAAGTGATTACTTTTGATCAAAATATCACAGAGTTTAACATCCTCACTAAAGATTCACTCAAATCACTCAAGGTGTTTAAGGACATCAATAAAAGCACTCATTAGTCAATATGAAAAGTTATTACCATAGGCTTGCTTGAAAATCAAATCCCCACCACTATAAATTGAACTGATACATCAATCAAAAAGGTCTTTTTAGAGGGTTGTAACGTGGCTTTAGTTAGGGGGTGTGGTCACAAGCTGAAAGAAGATGTTAGAATTGAGATTGAATTGAAAAATTACCTAGCTAGAAAAATAACTAGTCATCAATTGAATACAAGTGGGCTTCTTCTCAGAATATGGAATTAACACTCAAGCTCAAAAATGACGAATTACTACTAATATGCATGTAAGTATTTTTTTTAGAACAAGTCAAATATTTAGAAGCACAAAACATAACTAAGTAATTTGTTCAAATCAAATCTCGACAAAAATAGGGATCAAATTAGGGGATTTCAATAATAATGGGTTATGGGTTAATATTGAGGGTAAATCAATTAATGGGTTGTTAGGCTCAAAAGGGGTTCACTAAGGGTTAATTATGGAGGTAGGCTTTTGTAGAGTGAGTGGGTTAAACCTAAGTGCCTTTATCATCTTGACATATCAAATCAAATGGTGATGTGTGATATTCGTAACAGGTTTTAAAGATTTATAAATGAAACATTCTTGAGATTAACTTATTATCACGATTAAGGCAAGTGTACCTATCGAACAGTAGTATAGTTCAGCAAGACTGGATTGTCGAACCCAAAGGAACAACAAGTACTTTATTTACTTCCTTTTTATTATCTAGACTAAAATTTCAGAGGTTGGGTTGTCTAAACTAATTACTAACTAAGAATGAACAGAAAGAAAAACTTCGAAAAATACTTTTGGGAAAATTCGATTAATTGAGACAATACCTAAGGACAAATCCACCTAGACTTCACTTGTTATTTAACTCTGAATCAGACGATTTATTCATTTGACTTGATCCGTAGAAATCCCGAAGTTATATTATTGTCTCTCTCGAGACTAATAACGTCTAACCCTAGATTGAATAATTGAAATCTTTTTCTAATTAACACCCTAGAATTGCATTAACTCGATCTATGGATTCCCTTATTAGGTTTCACCCTAATCCAGCAAAATCTTGTCACCCTATCTCTAGGCGCGCAATCAACTCCGCTTAATCATGACAAATTTACACTTAGACAGGGTCTATTCCTCCTCTAAATAAGAGCTTAACTTGAATCAATATCCTGGAATATCAAAACAAGAATTAAGAACAAATCAAATATAATAATAACAAGACCTGTCTTAGGTTTCATTCCCCTTAGGTATTTAGGGGTTTAGTTCATACTTATGAAAGAAA
This sequence comes from Gossypium arboreum, assembly GCF_025698485.1. Taxonomy (NCBI): domain Eukaryota; kingdom Viridiplantae; phylum Streptophyta; class Magnoliopsida; order Malvales; family Malvaceae; genus Gossypium; species Gossypium arboreum. The sequence goes on from NC_069082.1 coordinate 17,747,783, forward strand.
ACATCTTAAAATTATAAAGATAAAAAAACATAAGAAAACCCAAAACTCCTGAAGGAACTTGAAGGGAGATCTCCAGTCTTGATGATGAATCCGGCTCTTGAGATAGATCAATCGGCTCTCCTTAAGCAATTCCTTGCTTCCTACTCTGCATCCCCCTTTCCTAAGTGCCTCCTCAAGTGTTTAAATAGGCTTTGGAATGCCTAAGAGCCCTAAAAATTGGCCTTTTTCGAATTGGACTAAACTTGGGTTCGGTAGGGACACGCCCGTGTGCAATTACTGAAGGCCGTGGTTAAGGCTGTTAAATGGGTACGGGCATGTGATCCACCCATGTAAGTCGTGCTTCGATCCTGCCAAATTGACATGATCGTGTGAGGAAGTCCAGGCCGTGTTGTTTTCCCATGTGGGTCTATTTTCTCTGTTTTTAGCCCATTTCTCGCTCTTTTTACTCTCCTATGCTCTCCTAAGTATAAAACATGAAATTAAAGGATTAGGAGCATCGAATTGACCAAATCTAAGGAGAAACCATCCATAAATGCGTTAGGCATGGGGTAAAAATATGTATAAATTACGGTTTATCAAATACCCCCACACTTAAGCATTTGCTTGTCTTCAAGCAAAACCCTCAACTCACAATCAAAATAAATTCTTCTTAACTTATAATTCTTATTAATAATATCTCAAAATAATCCATAAGTAATCATACATTGAGAATTTGACTGAAAGAACATCAAAGTTCCAAAACATTCCAAGTTGAGTATTTTATCATGAAAGCATAGGTGTCTCCCCTCATCTAAATAATTACCTTCGACTCAAAATATCACAGAGTTTTACATCCTCACTAAAGATTCACTCAAATCACTCGAGGTGTTTAAGGACAATACATGAAACACTCAATAGTCAATAATGAAAAGTCATTACCATAGGCTTGCATGAAAATCAAGTCTCCACCACTATATATTGAAATGAACATCAATCAAAAGGTCTTTAAAGGGTTGTAACATGGCTTTGGTTAGGGGGTGTGGTCACAAGCTAAAAGAAAAGGTTAGAATTGAGATTTAATTGAAAAATTTCCTAACAAGAAAAAGTAATTAAACATCAATTGAGTACAAGTGAGCTTCTTCTCAGAAGATGGAATTTAGATACTGCAGCTCAACACTACCGAATTACTACTAATATGTAAGTATGAATTTTTTTTAGAGCAAGTCAAATACATAGAAGAGCAAAACATAACTAAGCAATTAGTTCAAATCAAATCTCGACAAAAATAGGGATCAAATTAGGGGATTTCAACAATAATGGTTTATGGGTTAATATTGAGGGTAAATCAATTAATGGCTTGTTAGGCTCAAACGGGTTTACTAAGGGTTAATTATGAAGGGAGGCTTTTGTGGAGTGAGTGGGTTAAACCTAAGTCCCTTTATCATTTCAACATATCAAATCAAATGGTGTGGTCTTGACATGCATAGTTAAGCAAGCTCTAGAATAACAATTCAATACTGACGTACTCAAAGCAACAATAAAAGTGAGCATGAAAGAAATAGTAGGTGCTCTAAAGGCTCAAAATCTCACAAAAATTATGGCTTTTTGATGTTTAAACCTGTGAATTTCAACTCAAGATAATACGTAAACTTGGGAGAAACAACCTATAAAATTTTAAATTCAAAAGTCAACTTATCATGCTTGATTCTTTAATATCTTATAGTTTAAACAATCAATGCATGAATGCCTAAGTTTTAATTCAAGACATATCAATACAAATCATAAATTAGTCAAAATTCATTCTAATCATGGCATGAGAAGATCACATGAGAATAAGACATAATTCAGGGATTTCTAATGACGATATGAAAAACCCCCCACACTTAAGATGTACATTGCCCTCAATGTACAAAGATAGATATATTGAAAAAGATAGATTGATAATCATAAGATAGGGAGAGAAGTGAAACTTCCTGAATGATGAATGAACTCCTTAAATTGGGGTTATGGAGAATAATCGGCCAAAGCAATGATGAGGGTGAAGGAGGATACTCCGGTGGTGGTAGAGGTTGGGTTCCACAAATGCTGCGCCAAAAGAATATTATATCTCAAGTTGGCTATGGTTGTGGTCGAGCAGGGCATGGTAGTCGTGGAGAACCTTTCTTAGTGGAGTTTCAAGTTCTTGAGTAATAGTGAGCTTTGGAGCTTTTTATAACTGTGATAGAATCAGGAACTCTTTTAGGAAATATATAAGGAAGAATAAGTACTCGTAATGAATTAGCCGAAATTAAAAATTGTAAAATAATAATTATAAAACCTAATAAAAATAAGGTCAAAGAAAAATAAAAAGTAGTCTTAAATGAAAATAAAAGGAACAACATAAAATAAGAAATACAAGTTTTTAAACATCTTCATCGCCAGATGGTTCGCGAGGTGGGGGTGGCGATGAGATATGGAAGTGCTGACAAATCTGTTGTAGAGTAGCATCAATGTTATCAAAGCACCGAAAACACTTCTACTCGAATCGAGTAAGGTGCTCAAAGATGTCAGTGTATGAAGCCACCAAATGAACTGGACGATGAGGAGGTGGTGGCTGAGACGGTGGGTCCTCGTGACATGGAGAGACAATATCAGTAATGTCTTCGGGGTCTTCCTCCTCAGTGGACTAGGTGAGGCGGTACTGAGGAAGGTGGGTTCCTCGGCGCTTCTCGATCATCCTCATATGTAACCGCTGTGTTGAGGAGCCCGAAGTGTTGAGGCAACCGAGTTACGTGGTGGCGAATGGCAAGGGCAATGAAGTAGGTGAGGTCGAAGATGTGCCCATTCGCCATACTCCATAGAAAGTACGTGTCGTGAGTGTTGACGACGCCAGTGCTCTCTCACCGACCTGTCAAAGTGTGTCCCAAGATGGCGTATAGGTATCTCAAGGAGGGAGAGAGAGCCGATGTCTTGGAGCAGCTGGGATCGTAGGAAGCTGAGCTAGGGACCAAAGTATCCCAACACTTCGAAGGGGAGTAGTGGATATGGCTATGGAGGGTGTTGAGCTCTTTGTCTTCCATGAACTCCTCCATATAAAGGCCCAAAGCGATACCGAACTTAGGCACACTTAACTCGTGGACTAAACAACCGAGGCAGAACTGGACCGTTCCAGGGTCATCGAAGTTGTTCATGACATCTTGAACATGGAAGGTCAAACAAAGTTCAAGTGTAAGCTCAAGGTACGTCGGCTCGATGATCGTAAAGAAGAGTTCCCATGGATCGGTTGTCAGGATGGCTCAGACATCGTCAGCCAACTGAACTTGTTCAAGCGCGGTCCAGTCAATGCAGTGGCCTACACCTAAAGGTCTGGCCCGAAGTATTTGAAAAAGTTGCTCCTAATTTCCTGGTGGAAACTGGAGGAAGAGGTGTCGGTTTTTCGAGATGGGACCCGAGGATAACGCTGCTCCTTTTCTCTTCTTCAAGGCGGGAACAATAGTCTTCTTACCACGTTATGATGACATTGTACCTACGTTGAAAAATTGAAACTCAACCAATACGTCCCAAAAATAGCACAGAAGCACAAAACTAAATATGAAGATTTCATGAGACTTACGTAGTGGATGAAGTAAACAAAACTACTAAATGTATCAAGTTATATTGTTATTGGAATAATGTAACAGGAATATGAATGAGTGTATATGGGAAGTGTAACACCCTGAACCCGAGACCATCGCCGGTGTCGGACACGAGGGGTTGACAAGCCAAGTTCACATGTTTTGCCCACCAATTTGACATTTCCAGTCAGGCTGGAAAACTGCGTCACCGTCGCCTTAAAAATCATATCTCGAGTTTCAAAACTCGGAAACTGGTTTTGTAAATTTTCCCTGAATATAGACTCATATATCCATCCATGAATTTATTTCTAGAATTTTTGGTCGGGCCAATTGGTACAGTTTATTAGTTAAAGTCACCCATGTTACAGGGATCGACTGCTCTGACCTTCGCGCGTTATAACTTGAATATCTCTCTGTAAAGGGCTTTAATACTGGTACCATTTGTTTCTAATGAAACTAGACTCAAAATGGAATCTGTACATATAAGGCATGACTCCTAATTCTTTCTGGATAATTTATAGTAAATTTTTAAAGTTGCGACAGGGGACCCAGAAACCGTTCTGGCCCTGTCTCACAATAGCTTTGATATCTCTTAACATGTAACTCCTATGACCATTTCGTTTCTTCCATATGAAAATAGACTCATCAAGGTTCATTTACATAGCTTATTCACTATTTAATACCATTCCTAAAAATTTTGGTGATTTTTCACATTCACGTCACTGCAGCTGGCAGCATCTGTTTTAAGGTAGGTCTTACCTATTTTGTAGTCTCCATGAACCAACTAGTCTTGCCATACATAGGTTCATATATGATCATTTTAACCATACCAATGGCTGATCATGTGACCAACACTCCCATTTCCAATCCATAATCACATCATGACACCATATATATACATACAAACCACAAATAGTCTAAGTTCATGCTTCCTTTTTACGAGCCATTTTCGCATGGCCGTATACATATACATCACCACATTTTAAACCAACAAGGGGTAGTCCTATACATGCCATTTCAAAGTTCAAACAAAATTTATACCAAAATAGAGGCGTTGATAGTGTGGATGACTTGACTTTATTGATCCCGAATCCGATTGCTATCGGCGAAATCTATAAAACAGAGAGCCAAAGCAACGGGGTAAGCATTTTTATGCTTAGTAAGTCTCAAGGAATATAATCAACTCTAATTACAGCAATACATTCACATAACCAAATGCATCATTTCATTAATACACATTCTTACTTCACACTTCATCATTATATACTTTCACAAAGTATCAATCAATTCAATAACTGAAATTCATTAGTCGATTGAGCGAATGTTGCTCAAACATGTCGACTTTCAATGCACATATAAACGTACCTTATTCTTTGGGCTTCTCGAGTGTACTAATTGAATTTATTACAGCAACCAACACTCACCTCCAGCCCAAGATTCTTCGGAATATAACCGGATATAACCACGTGCACAAATGCCTTCGGGTCTTAGCCGGATAGAATGTCTCGCACGAATGCCTTGGTCTTAGCCGGATGTAGCCACTAGCACAATTGCCTTCGGGTCTTAACCCGGATATAATTTCCAGCATAATTGTCTTCGGGGCTTAGCCCGGATATCATTCAATTTCTCATGCACACATACATCAATAATCATTGGACATACATATTTCATTCTCGTTACTAAGGCTCAAACACAATTATAATCACTAGCATAATCGCCTTGGGACTTAGCCGGGTATTATTGAATACTCATACACACATAAATCAATAATCAATACATCCATATTTCATTCCACATAATTCAAGTAAGGTCACTTCTTGAGGACTTACCTCGGATGTTGTCGAACGGCTTTTACGGCTATTCGATCACTTTTTCCTTCCCCTTGTCCAATTGTGGCCCTCTTAGCTCTTGAGCTAATTCAAACAAATTCAATTTATTAAAACCTCATTGTGCTAGCTTATGGTCGAATATGACAAGGAGTTTAAATGGTCATATGGCCACTCTTTAGCTTGAATACACAATGGTCATGCACATTTTATACTACATCAAGCAATTCAATACAATTTATTCGAGCATCAAGGAAAAGCTAAGGCCTTCAATAGGCTACCCAAGGCCGAATATTCATGTACATGTTGAGGCCAATTATGCACTTAATACCTCACAAAAACAGCATGCATTTTACTAGTTAATGCTTTGCATATTGTAGCTCAAAACTTATAATATAACATCAAGCACTCATATGTGTGCTAGGCCGAATGTGCTTGCAATTTCACAATCATTCTTCAACATCTTCTTCTTTAAACAACCATATTCATCACTTAGTTCATAACCAAAACATCATGTGCAAACATATATATACATATATGAGCATGGCGAATTTCAAGGTGTCCATAGCCATCCAAAACACAAATTTTAACTAACATGCAAGAAGCATGAACCATGCTCATGAATGCATCATGGCGAATATGACAATCATGCCCTTTTCAACTTCAATCATGATTAAACAAAAGAAAACTCAAAATCTTACTCAAAAGTAGACAATCCATCATTGCATGCATCATCATCAAGCTTCACACTTAGCATGCAATGGCTTTATCACCATAACAACTTTGGCCAAATACCATTTCCATGGCATAACAAAGATTTGAGCCATGGCTAACATGCACATCAAGTTAGCAACCAAAACATGCATGAAACTCCTAACACAACCTCATACATACCTTAATCTTGATGCAAACTTAGCCAAATCTCCTTCTAGATCTCTTCCAAACCAAGCATGAAGCAAAATCCTCCTTCTTCCTTAGTTTTGGCTCAAAGAAAGGATGAACAAAATTTTTCTTTCTTTCTCTACAACTCACGGCAATGGGGGAATACCACACTCACACACATTTTTTTTCATTCTTTTCTTACCCATACACCTTTGTTTATTATTTCTCCCTAATGCATCAACAAAACATGTTTCATGACATGTTTTGCCCATCCTCTCTTGCCATGGCGGCCACTTCATGTAGGGGGAAATTTGATATGCAAATCCTTATTTTTGCATGCATGAGCAACTAGTCATCACACATTTCCCCATCATACTTTCAAAGTTCACTACTAGGTCCTTTCTAGTGAAATTCGCATTTATAACACTAAATCGAAACATCAAAATGTCACACACAAATTAACACATATCATAGGCATCAAAATAAATTTTAAATTATTTTTATGCCTCGGTTTTGTGGTCCCGAAACCACATCCCGACTAGGGTCAATTTTGGGCTGTCACAACTCTCCCCCACTTAAGAAATTTTCGTCCCCAAAAATCTTACCGGTAAATAGGTTTGGATATCGCTCTTTCATAGAGTTCTCGGTCTCCCAAGTAGCTTCTTCTATCCCGTGCTTGAGCCATAACACTTTCACCAGCGGAACCCGCTTGTTTCGCAACTCTTTCACTTCTCGTGATAGGATACGAATCGGTTCTTCCTCATAACTCATATTAGCTTGAATTTCAATTTCGATGGACTAATCACGTGCGATGGATCGGATCTATAGCGTCGAAGCATCGAAGCGTGAAAGACATCGTGAACCTTTTGAGTTCGGGGCAAAATCAAACGATATGCCATTGGACCGACTCGCCGGATATCTCATATGGCCCAATGAACCTCGGGCTCAGCTTGCCCTTACTACCGAATCGAGTATCTTTTCCAAGGCGATACCTTGAGAAACACTTTATCACCCACGATACTCGATATCCTTACGCTTCAGATCCGCGTCACGACTTACGACGATCGGAGGCTATCTTGGACTTTCACAGATTACTTTCACTTTCATTCAGCATCTCTAATCAAATCCACCGAAAATCTTGCTTTCACCGAGCTCGGTCCAAAACAATGGTGTACGGCATTTACGACCGTACAAGGCCTCGTAGGGTGCCATCTTAATACTTGATTGAAAGTTGTTGTTGTAAGCGAATTCAATCAACGGCAAATACCGTTCCCATGAACCACTAAACTTAAGGACGCAATATCTTAACATATCCTCAAGTATCCGAATTATCCGCTCGGATTGACCATCGGTTTGGGGGTGAAAGGCGGTCTTTGAAATGCAACTTGGTACCCAAAGCTTCTTGCAACTTTTTCCAAAATCGTGAGGTAAATCTCGGATCTCTATCCGACACGATGGAAATAGGCACCCGTGTAATCTCACAATCGAGAAAGCGTACAATTGGCTAATTTGTCCATTGAAAAATCCGTGCGTCGACGGGACGAAGTGGGCCGACTTAGTCAATCTATCTACCACGACCCAAACCGCATCCTTCTTACTTGCTGGCAATGGCAGTCCGGATACAAAGTCCATTGTGACTCGATCCCATTTCCACTCGGGTATCGTGATTGGCTGAAGTAATCCGAAGGCACCTGATGTTCCGCTTTCACTTGTTGACATATTAAACATCTCAAAACAAAGTCGGAGATGTCTCGCTTCATACCATGCCACCAAAACCGACGTTTCAAATCATTGTACATCTTCGTACTCCCCGGGTGGATTGCCATTCGGCTACAATGGGCTTCATTCAGAATTATCGAAATGAGTTCCAAATTCTTTGGAACACACAGACGACTTTTGAACCTCAAACAATCGTCATCGTCGATTTGAAATTCGAGTCCTTGTTCGAACACACTCGGCCGTTTTGCGACCAACTCGTCGTCGACTTTTCGAGCTTCTCGAATTTGATGTATCAATAGTGGTTTGGCTTTCAATTCAGCTACTAACACATTATCGGATCGAGCAGAAAAGTGCACGTTCATCGCTCGAAGCGAATAATGATTTACGACTCAAGGCATCCGCAACCACATTCGCCTTTCGGGTGATAGTCAATGACCAGCTCATAATCCTTTAACAGCTCGAGCCAACGTCTTTGTCGCAGATTTAAGTCTCTTTGGGTCATCAAATATTTGAGACTTTTGTGATCCGAGTACACATGGCACCTTTCACCAAATAAGTAATGTCGCCAAATCTTTAAGGCGAATACGATGGCGGCCAATTCAAGATCATGGGTCGGATAATTTTTCTCATGTGGCTTTAATTGCCTCGACGATAGGCCACAACTCGACCTTCTTGCATCAATACACAACCTAATCCAAGTAGGGAGGCGTCGCTATAGATGACAAACTCTTTTTGGGACTCGGGTTGCACTAGAATTGGGGCTTGGTCAAATAAGTTTTCAGATTGATCGAAACTTTTTGGCATTTCTCATCCATTCGAACTTAACATCCTTTTGGAGTAGCCGTCATCGGCGTGGCTATCGTTGAGAAGCCTTTACAAATCGTCGGTAATAACCAAGCAAGCCCCAAAAAGCTCGAACCTCGTAATATTTCTCGGAGGCTTCCAATTAAGTATGGCTGAAATTTTATTTGGGTCGACTCGAATACCGATCTGAGATACCACATGACCCAAGAAGCTAACCTCTCTTAACGAACTCACACTTCTTGAACTTAGCATATAATTGCTTATCCCGTAAGATTTGCAAGCACTAACCGCAGGTGTTCAAGCATGTTCGGTCTCATTTCTTGAATAGACCAAGATGTCATCAATGAACACGACTACGAATCGATCCAAATATGGTCGAAGATCCGATTCATTAAATCCATAAATACCGCGAGGGCATTAGTGAGCCCAAACGGCATCACTAGGAACTCATAGTGACCATATCTCGCTCAAGGCGTCTTGGGTACGTCCGAATCTCGGATTCGCAATTGATAATAGCCCGATCTCAAATCTATTTTGAGAACACCGAGGCTCCTTGAGTTGATCGAACAAGTCATCGATACGTGGTAACGGATATTTGTTCTTTATCGTCGCTTTATTAAGTCGACGATAGTCGATGCACTACCGCATGGTTCCATCCTTCTTTTCACAAACAACACCGGCGCACCCCAAGGCGAACAACTCAGGCGAGCAAAACCTCTATCCACCAATTCTTGCAACCGAGCTTTCAACTCCTTTAATTCCGTTGGTGCCATACGATCACGGAGCTATCGAAATTGGAGTGGTACCGGTACCAATTCGATGCCAAATTCTATTTCCGAGCAGTGGTAAACCCGCAATTCTTCGTGGAAAACATCCGGTATTCACAAACCATCGACCTGATTTGGGTTTCTTTTCTGATTCCTTGTCATCGAGCACGTATGCAAGGTACGCTTCGCACCCTTTTCTTACATATTTTCGGGCCAACATCGCTGATATTACAGCTGGCAATCCCTTTAAGTCCGTAGACCCAACTCGAATTATTTCATTATTCGCGCACCTCAAATCGATAGTCTTGCTCTTGCAATTTACAACCGCATCGTGCATGGTCAACCAATCCAAACCAAGAATAACGTCGAACTCATCGAGCGGCAAAAGCATCAAGTCCGCCGGAAAACAAGAACCTCGGAACACTAGGGGACTTTTCTTGCACACTTTGTTGACAAGCACGTAATGACCCAAGGGTTTGACACCAATTACAAACTCAAGAGAATCAATAGGCAAAGTCTTCTTTGGATGCTAAGGTTTCACATATATATGAATGAGTAGAACCAGGTCAATCAAAGCAATCACATTTGTATTGAAAAGAGTGAAAGTACCGGTAATGACATCCGAGAGGCAAGCATCCTCACGTGCGCGTATGGCATAAGTCCTTGCAGAGCACGAGCCTCGGATCGATGGTAGCATCTCTAGATCCTCTCGACCGCCATCGACATTGCCCATATTTCTAGGTGGCCTACCTCGAGCGATGGTAGCACCGGGTTTCCACTCGACTTACATTCTGTTCATGCATCCTCGGGCAATCCTTCATAAAGTGGTCGGCCGACCCACACTTATAGCGGAGCGATCACGAAACCAACAGCTCCCGAATGCCATTTGCCACAATGTGGACACTCCGCCTCTCTCGGCGATCATTTCCATCACGGCAATCGAAGTGACTCGTGTGGTCACGGAGTCGATCGCGTCCTCGTCTAGAAAAGCCCAAACGCCTCTAGACCGGCTCGCATCATCTCGAAATCTCTTTGATGCTTGTTGAAGAGACTTTCCGAGGACCTCTTCGAAATTCTCCGGTTCCCACATCAGCTTTTTGTTTCTCCTTTCTAAGCTCTTCGCTTTACAAGCTCGCTCAACAAGTACTACGAACTCTCGTATCTCGAGAATGCCAACGAACATCCTTATATCATCATTCAGCCCATCCTCGAGCGTTTACACATAATGGCTTGGACGAAATGCATTCTCGCGTCTGGCTAAGCCTCACAAATTTTTGTTCGTAGTCAGAATCGACATAGAACCTTGCTTAAGGTCAACGAATTCCCTTCGCTTTTGGTCGATGAATCTCGATCGATATACTTTTTTGAACTCGGTTTGAAAGAATTCCCAAGTCACTTGCTCTCTAGGTACCACGTAAGTCGAGTACTCCACCAATAGTAGGCGGACTCACGTAGCAAGGAGATGGTACACTTTAAGCACTCATCGGTGTACAGGATAGCTCATCGAGCACCGGATAGTGTTATCCAACCAAAATTCAGCTCGCTCGGCATCATCATCATCCGTAGCCTTAAATTCAGTGGCCCCATGTTTTGAATCCTATCGATTTGGGGCTTACTTGACCTTATTTGGTCATCACCGGAGGTATTGTAGGTCTTGGGGTTGCATTTGTCGGGAATGGAGGTTGTGGAACAGCCGTGTTAGTTCGAATGTATTGATTAAACCATTCGTTCATCACACTATAAAAGGCTTGCCTAGCCTCGTCATTCGGATTGCTGGCCATAGGTTGAGAGTCCATGGCGCTGTCCCTTGCGCGGAGCAGCGCCACACTCTCCACATCATCAGCTATCGCTTTCGGTTGGGATCGGGATCCATTGCTATAAACAAACACAAAGTCAAATTGTCAGAAATCACCACACTATTGAGTCATCATTTAATGGCATGTATAGCTAGACCCCAAACACATCACGGTAGTCCTAGAATCGACTAAACCTGGCTCTGATACCAATAAAATTGTAACACCCTGAACCCGAGACCATCGCCGGTGTCGGACACGAGGGGTTGACAAGCCAAGTTCACATGTTTTGCCGACCAATTTTACATTTCCAGTCAGGCTGGAAAACTGCGTCACCGTCGCCTTAAAAATCATATCTCGAGTTTCAAAACTCAGAAACTGGTTTCGTAAATTTTTCCTGAATATAGACTCATATATCCATCCATGGATTTATTTCTAGAATTTTTGGTCGGGCCAATTGGTACAGTTTATTAGTTAAAGTCACCCATGTTACAGGGATCGACTGCTCTGACCTTCGTGCGTTATAACTTGAATATCTCTCTGTACAGGGCTTTAATACTGGTGCCATTTGTTCCTAATGAAACTAGACTCAAAATGGAATCTGTACATATAAAGAATGACTCCTAATTCTTTTTGGATAATTTATAGTAAATTTTTAAAGTTGCAACAGGGGACCCAGAAACCGTTCTGGCCCTGTCTCACAATAGCTTTGATATCTCTTAACATGTAACTCCTATGACCATTTCGTTTCTTCCATATGAAAATAGACTCATCAAGGTTCATTTACATAGCTTATTCACTATTTAATACCATTCCTACAAATTGTGGTGATTTTTCACATTCACATCACTGCAGCTGGCAGCATCTGTTTTTAAGGTAGGTCTTACCTATTTTGTAGTCTCCATGAACCAACTAGTCTTGCCATACATAGGTTCATATATGATCATTTTAACCATACCAATGGCTGATCATGTGACCAACACTCCCATTTCCAATCCATAATCACATCATGACACCATATATATACATACAAACCACAAATAGTCTAAGTTCATGCTTCCTTTTTACGAGCCATTTTCGCATGGCCGTATACATTAGTCGATTGAGCGAATGTTGCTCAAACATGTCGACTTTCCAATGCACATATAAACGTACCTTATTCTTTGGGCTTCTCAAGTGTACTAATTGAATTTATTACAGCAACCAACACTCACCTCCAGCCCAAGATTCTTCTGAATATAACCGGATATAACCACGTGCACAAATGCCTTGGTCTTAGCCGGATAGAATGTCTCGCACGAATGCCTTGAGTCTTAGCCGGATGTAGCCACTAGCACAATTGCCTTGGTCTTAACCGGATATAATTTCCAGCGTAATTGTCTTGGGCTTAGCCGGATATCATTCAATTTCTCATGCACACATACATCAATAATCATTGGACATACATATTTCATTCTCGTTACTAAGGCTCAAACACAATTATAATCACTAGCATAATCGCCTTGGGACTTAGCCGGGTATTATTCGAATACTCATACACACATAAATCAATAATCAATACATCCATATTTCATTCCACATAATTCAAGTAAGGTCACTTCTTGAGGACTTACCTCGGATGTTGTCGAGCGGCTTTTACGGCTATTCGATCACTTTTTCCTTCCCTTGTCCAATTGTGGCCCTCTTAGCTCTTGAGCTAATTCAAACAAATTCAATTTATTAAAACCTCATTGTGCTAGCTTATGGCGAATATGACAAGGAGTTTAAATGGTCATATGGCCACTCTTTAGCTTGAATACACAATGGTCATGCACATTTTATACTACATCAAGCAATTCAATACAATTTATTCGAGCATCAAGGAAAAGCTAAGGCCTTCAATAGGCTACCCAAGGCGAATATTCATGTACATGTTGATGCCAATTATGCATAATACCTCACAAAAACAGCATGCATTTTACTAGTTAATGCTTTGCATATTGTAGCTCAAAACTTATAATATAGCATCAAGCACTCATATGTGTGCTAGGCAGAATGTGCTTGCAATTTCACAATCATTCTTCAACATCTTCTTCTTTAAACAACCATATTCATCACTTAGTTCATAACCAAAACAGCATGTGCAAACATATATATACATATATGAGCATGGCGAATTTCAAGGTGTCCATAGCCATCAAAACACAAATTTTAACTAACATGCAAGAAGCATGAACCATGCTCATGAATGCATCATGGCGAATATGACAATCATGCCCTTTTCAACTTCAATCATGATTAAACAAAAGAAAACTCAAAATCTTACTCAAAAGTAGACAATCCATCATTGCATGCATCATCATCAAGCTTCACACTTAGCATGCAACGGCTTTATCACCATAACAACTTTGGCCAAATACCATTTCCATGGCATAACAAAGATTTGAGCCATGGCTAACATGCACATCAAGTTAGCAACCAAAACATGCATGAAACTCCTAACACAACCTCATACATACCTTAATCTTGATGCAAACTTAGCCAAATCTCCTTCTAGATCTCTTCCAAACCAAGCATGAAGCAAAAATCCTCCTTCTTCCTTAGTTTTGGCTCAAAGAAAGGATGAACAAAATTTTTCTTTATTTCTCTACAACTCACGGTAATGGGGGGGAGAATACCACACTCACACACATTTTTTTTTCATTCTTTTCTTACCCATACACCTTTGTTTATTATTTCTCCCTAATGCACCAACAAAACATGTTTCATGACATGTTTTGCCCATCCTCTCTTGCCATGGCCGGCCACTTCATGTAGGGGGGGAAATTTGACATGCAAATCCCTTATTTTTGCATGCATGAGCAACTAGTCATCACACATTTCCCCATCATACTTTCAAAGTTCACTACTAGGTCCTTTCTAGTGAAATTCGCATTTATAACACTAAATCGAAACATCAAAAATGTCACACACAAATTAACACATATCATAGGCATCAAAATAAATTTTAAATTATTTTTATGCCTTGGTTTTGTGGTCCCGAAACCACATCCCGACTAGGGTCAATTTTGGGCTGTCACAGTAAGCATAAATTTCATGAAACTAGGAAAAATGAGAAAGTAGAGCATAATGGAGTAACTAAAATAACAAAATTCTTATAAACAAGCAAAAGTATTCTATTGTTCTAGCTATGAGAATTCATTTAAAATAGGCACATAGAGTAGAGAAATCATGAAATAAACAAAATATTCAAAGTAGATAGAGAGAAAAGAGTAAACAAATGCAAAAAGAAAGAACTTGGGGCGTCGAAATCGGTGTTGTAGGCGGTGCACGGGTGTTGGGTGTGACACCCCGAATGTGACCCTAGTCGGAGAGTGGTTTCGGGACCACGAAACCGAGTCACAAGAATAATTAAGTGTTATATTCCGTACTTATTGTATGTGGAATTGGTATGCGTAAATATTTCGTGTCTCGATTTTTATTAATTAGGTGCTAAATTATAAGAAAGGACTTAGTAGTGAACTTTGAAAGTACGATAGGAAAATAGGTGATGACTAATTAAAGCATGCATGCAAAATAATGGACTTGCATGTCAAATTCCCCTTTTACAAGTAATGGCCGGCCATGACAAAGAATATGGGTCAAACATGTCATGAAACATGTTTTGTTGGGCATTAGGGAGAAATAGTAAACAAATAAGCATGGGTAAGAAAAGAATGAAAAAAAAAAAAAAATGTGTGAGAGAGTGGCATACCCCATTGCCGTGAGTTGTAGAGAAGGAAAGAAAAAATTTTGTTCATCCTTTCTTTGAGCCAAAACTAAGGAAGAAGGAGGATTTTGCTTCATGCTTGGTTTGGAAGAGATCTAGAAGGAGATTTGGCTAAGTTTGCATCAAGATTAAGGTATGTATGAGGTTGTGTTGGGAGTTTCATGCATGTTTTGGTTGCTAACTTGATGTGCATGTTAGCCATGGCTCAAATCTTTGGTATGCCATGGAAATGGTATTTGGCCAAAGTTGTTATAGTGATAAAGCCATTGCATGCTAAGTGTGAAGCTTGATGATGATGCATGCAATGATGGATTTTCTACTCATGAGTAAGATTTTGAGTTTTCTTTGTTTTATCATGATTAAAGTTGAAAAGGAGCATGATTGTCATACTTGGCCATGATGCATTCTTGAGCATGATTCATGCTTCTTGCATGTTAGTTAAAAGTTTGTGTTTTGGATGGCTATGGACACTTTGAAAATTCGCCATGCTCATATATGCATATATATGATTGCACATTTTGTTTGGTTATGAACTAAGTGATGAATATATTGATTTAAAGAAGAAAATGTGGAAGAATGCTTGTGAAATTGCAAGCACAATTCGCCTAGCACACATATAAGTGCTTGATGCTATATTATAAGTTTTGGGCCACAATGTGCAAGCATTAATTAGTAGATTGCATGCTGTTTTTGTGAGGTATTATGCAAATTTTGACCTCAACAAGTACATGAATATTCGGCCTTGGGTAGCCCATTGAAGGCCTTAGCATTTCCTTGATGTTCAAACAAATTGTATTGAATTGCTTGATGTAGTATAAAATGTGCATGACCATTGTGTATTCAAGCTAAAGAGTGGCCATATGACCATCTAAAATCCTTGTCATATTCGCCATAAGCAAGCACAATGAGGTTTTAATAAATTGAATTTGTTTGAATTAGCTCAAGAGCCAAGAGGGCCACAATTGGACAAGGGAAGGAAAAGGTGATCGAATAGCCGAAAAAGCCGCTCGACAACATCCGAGGTAAGTCCTCAAGAAGTGACCTTACTTGAATTATGTGAGATGAAATATGGATGTGTATGATTATTGATTATGTGTGTATGAGTATTTGAATTCCACCCGGCTAAGTCCCAAGGCGAATGTGCTAATGATATTAATTGTGTTTGAGCCTTAGTAACGAAAATGAAATATGTATGTCCAATGATTATTGATGTATGTGTGCATGAGAAATTGAATGATATCGGGCTAAGCCCAAGACAATTATGTTGAAATTATATCCGGTTAAGACCAAGGCAATTGTGCTAGTGGTTATATCCGCTAAGGCCCAAGGCATTCGTATGCGAAGTTATTCTATCCGGCTAAGACCAAGGCATTTGTGCACGTGATTATATCGGTTATATTCAAGAATCTTGGGCTGGAGGTGAGTGTTGGTTGCTGAAATGAATTTAATTAGTACACTCGGACAGCCCAAAGGATAAGGTACGTTATATGTGCATTGAAAGTCGACGTGTTTGAGCAACATTCGCTCAATCGACTAATGAATTTCAGTTATTGAATTGATTGATGCTTTGCGAACTTATACAATGATGAAGTATGAAGTAAGAATGTGTATTAATGAAATGATGCATTTGGCTATGTGAATGTATTGCTGTAAATTATAGTTCATTATATTCCTTGAGACTTACTAAGCATAAAAAATGCTTACCCCGTTGCTTTGGCTCTTAGTTTTCTAGATTTCGCTCGAGGCAATCGGATTTGGGATCGTTGAAGTCGAAGTCATCCACACTATCAAGCCTCCATTTTGGTATAAATTTTTGTTTGAACTTGAGATGGCATGTATAGGACTACCCCTTGTTTGTTAAATATGTTGTAATGTAAGTATGTACGGCCGTGCGAAAATGGCTCGAAAAGGGAAGTATGAACTTAGACTAATTGTGGGTTGTATGTATATATTTTGTGTCATGATGTGGCTATGGCTTGAAATGAGAATGTTGGTCATATGATCAGCCATTGGCACGGTTAAAATGATCATATATGAACCTATGTATGGTAAGGCTAGTTGAATCATGGAGACCACCAAATAGGTGAGTCCTATCTTAAAACAGATGCTGCCAGCTGCAGTGGCGTGAATGTGAAAAATCACCAAAATTCATAGGAATGGAATTAGATAGTGAATAAGCTATGTAAATGAACCTTGATGAGTCTATTTTCATATGGAAGAAATGAAACGGTCATAGGAGTTACAGGTTAAGAGATATTAAAGCTATTGTGAGACAGGGCCAGAATGGTTTCTGGGTTCCTGTCGCAACTTTAAAATTCACTATAAATTATCCAAAAGAATTAGGAGATATATCTTATATGTACAGATTCCATTTTGAGTCTAGTTTCATTAGAAACAAACGACACCAGAATTAAAGCCCTGTACAGAGAGATATTCAAGTTATACCGCGCGAAGGTCGGAGCAGTCGATCCCTGTAACAGGGTAACTTTAACTAATAAACTGTACCAATTGGCCCGACCAAAATCCTAGAAATAAATCCATGGATGGATATATGAGTCTAAATTCAGGGAAAATTTACGAAACCAGTTTCCGAGTTTTGAAACTCGAGATATGATTTTTAAGGCGACAGTGACGCAGTTTTCCAGCCTGACTGGAAATGTCAAATTGGTGGGCAAAAACATGTGAACTTGGTTTGTTAACCCTCGGGTCCGACACCGGCGATGGTCTCGGGTTTTGGGGTGTTACATTGGGGGTAGGGCGTGTGGAGTTGCAGCGGCTAGGGTTAGGGATTTTTAGGAAGGGAGATGATGAATAGTGACTGGTTTTTATAGATTTTGGGGCACACGGCCGTGGGACATGCCCGTGTACCCTAATTTTTACTCGTGTGTTTCGTGAATATTGAATTTAGGCGTGTTTGACGTTCGGCCCACGCCCGTGTTGCTCGGGAGTGTGAGTGGACACGGTTGTCTCTCACTTTGTTCGCTTCTCCCACACTTGTGTACATAAGTCCACGCTCGTTTTAACTTGACAGGTTCGCCCACGAATGATGGGCATGGGCGTGCCGCAAGCCCATGCTAGTTTGACAGGTTCGCCCACGGCCATGTCTCATGGCCATGGCGACTTTATTGCTTCCCGTGTTGGAAAACTTTTGCCCTATTTTTGTACGGCCTAAGGCACGCCCCTGTGCCTGGCCATGTGCCATTTAGAGAGTCTGTGTACCATGATTCGGTTAGTATGTTAGATGTTCAAAACTCAAATTTAAAGAAATTAATACTATTAGTGCTCGGGTTGCCTCCCGAGAAGTGCTTATTTGTAGTCTAAGCTCGACTTACTTCTCTGGTGCGTGATCATGGTGAATCGAGGAGTTTACACTCCTCATCCCTACTATCAATTTTATCAACATAAGGTTTAAGACAAGTACCATTTACCTTGAACGTGCCAAATTTGGAGTGGTTTACCTCGACCGTACCGTATGGAAAAATACTAATTACCATAAGAGGGGTTTATTCATTTGGTTTAGAAGTGGCGATTCGAGGATCTACTGCATCGAGTAGTACTTTGTCTCCAACTTTAAGCTGATTTTTGGAAGAATTAAGCTCTTCGTAGCATGGTTTTGGTTTATTGTGTTTTCTCGATTTATGTGTCTGCCATTCATCTAGCTCCTCAATTTGTTACCTTCGTTCTTCATGGATAGGTTCTTTGTTGTTGCTTGGCTTATGTATGTTTTTCAAACATGTTTTCTGCAAAGAAGGTTGCACAATATGGTTAGTTTTAGCCAAATAATTTGTACAGTCACCTTCAATTTTTGATGTGTTATTCGAATTACGGGCTTGAAGGGTGATTGCTTCATCTCCCACGAAGTGTGAGTTCACCTGTGCCAACGTCAATAATTGTTCTGACAATCGCTAAAAAGGGCCTTCTTAAAATTAAGGGGACGTTGCTATCCTTCTCTATGTCTAGAACAACGAAATCAACTAGGAATATAAATTTGTCGATTTTAAGGAGTACATCTTCAATAATACCCCTAGGAAATCTTATAGTTTTATCTGCTAATTGAATGCTCATCCTAGTCTGTTTGGGTTTCCCTAGACCTAGTTGCTTAAATAATTTGTAAGGCATAACATTGATACTAGCCCCAAAATCAGCCAACGCATTATTAAAATCTAAACTACCAATTAAACAAGGAATTGTAAAACTCTCTGGATCTTTTAGTTTGTTAGGCAACTTATTCTGTAGAATGGCTGAGTAGACCACGTTTAGCTCCATATGCGATGCTTCATCTAACTTCCGTTTATTTGCTAGAAGCTCCTTTAAAAACTTGACTGGGTTTGGCATCTACGAAAGGGCTTCAATAAATGGTAAGTTAGTATGTAGTTTCTTTAGAAGTTTAAGGAATTTACCAAATTGTTCGTTTAAGTGGTCTTTCCTTGTCGCATTGGGGTACGGCACGCAAGGTTTATATTCTGTAATCACTGGCTTTGGCTCATTGTGGCCTACTTCATCCTTACTTATACGTACCATCGTTTCTAGCCTTGGTTCTGCAACTAGCCCTTCCTCATCTTGAATGGCAATTGTGTTGAGTTGCCCCCTTGGGTTAGATGCAGTGTTGCTTGGCAGGCTACCTTGTGGTTATTTAGAAATCAACTTGGGAGCTGCCCAATCTGTGTTTCGAGCCCCTAGATTGATTCTTGTTGATTTTTGAGTGCGGTCTCGGTATTTTGAAAATGAGTTTCTGACACTGAGATTAATTTTGTTAGCATCTCCTCAAGGTTTGGTTTTTTCTCTTGTTGGTAGGGTGGTTGTTGGAAGCTTGGAGGTGGTAGTCTCTAATTCCCTTGGCCTCTCCATGAAAAATTAGGGTGGTTCCTCCAACCTGCATTGTAAGTATTGCTATAGGGATTTTTTTGAGATCGAGGATTGCTACCAATGTAATTTAACTGTTAGTTCTCCATGTTGTGGCCATAAGGTGGGTATTCTGAACTGCTTGATCTGCCTCCACTTGCTTCGCATTGCATTAATGGGTTAACCTATGAAGAACTAAGGAAACCATTAATTTTCTTATTCAAGAGTTCTACCTGATTAGAGAGCATGGTGACCGTATCGATGTTATAAACGCCAGCTATTTTCGTTGGCTTTGTCCTCATGACTTGTCACTGATAGTTATTCTGTGGCATCTCCACTATAAATTCATAGGCATCTTCAGGTATCTTATTATTGATGGTTCTTCCAGCAGCTGCGTCAACCATTTGTCGAGTCGAAGGATTCAGGCCATTATAAAAGGTTTGAACCTGTAGCCAAAGCGGTAACCCATGGTGAGGGCATCTTCTCAAGAGATCCTTGTATCTCTCCCACACATCGTAGAGTGTTTCTAAATCCGTCTGCACAAAAGAAGAAATATCATTACGTAATTTAGCCATTTTAGTCGGCAGAAAATATTTTAATAAAAACTTTTCGGTCATTTGTTCCCAAGTAGTGATTGCCCCCCGTGGCAACGAGTTCAACCGCTGTTTAGCTTTGTTTCTCAATGAAAAAGAGAATAACCGAAGATGAATGGTGTCATTAGAAATTCCATTAATTTTAAATGTATCAGATAGTTCCAAAAAGTTTGCCAAGTGAGCGTTGGGATCCTCGTCCTGCAAACCATCAAACTGAACAAACTGTTGTATCATTTGAATTGTGTTAGGTTTCAGTTCAAAAGTATTTGCGACTACAGCTGGTCTAACTATGCTCGATTCAGTTCCTGTTAAAGAAGGTTTAGCATAATCATACATAATGCGCAGAGCAAGATTCTGATTAACAGCAATCGCAGAAGGTAGCGGATTTTCTTGGTTTTCAGCCATCTCCTCGGTTGTGGTTGAAGAATCGTCCTCTTGCTCGTCCTTTGTGTATCTTAGGCTTCGCCTTATTTCTCTCCGATTTCTATGAACTGTGCGATCAATCTCACCGTCAAAAAGTAGTGGTCCTGACGGGTTTCTTCTGGTCATAAACTAGAAAAACTTTTCAGAAGGAAATAAGAGAAAAATTATAAAAGAAAATAAAAGTTTAAATTATAATAAAAGTAAAGTGGCTAAAGTAATAAAAATCGAGTTTTCCTAATATCCTAGTTCCCCAGCAACAGTGCCAAAAACTTGATGCGTGATATTCGTAACAAGTTTTAAATATTTATAAATGAAACGTTCTTGAGACTAACTTATTATCACGATTAAGGCAAGTGTACCTATCGAACAGTAGTATAGTTTAGCAAGACCAGATTGTCGAACCCAAAGGAACTACGAGTACTAGTATTTATTTCCTTTTTATTATCTAGCCTAAAAAATAAAAGGGTTTTGTTTATCAAACTAATTAATTAAACTAAGGAGTCACAGAAAAGAAATTTGGGGAAATTACTTTTTGGAAAAATCGATTAATTAAGACAATACCTAAGGAAAAATCCACCTAGACTTCACTTGTTATTTGACTCTGAATCGAACAATTTATTCATTCAACTTCTTCTGTAGAGATCCCTAAGTTATATTATTATCTCTCTTGAGACTAACAACGTCTAACCCTAAATTGAATAATTGAAATCTCCTTCTAATTAACGCCCTAGGGTTGCATTAACTCGATCTATGGATCCCCTTATTAGGTTTCACCCTAATCCAGCATAATCTTGTCACCCTATCTCTAGGCGCGCAACCAACTCCGCTTAATTATGACAAATTTACTCTTAGACAGGGTCTATTCCTCCTCTGAATAAGAGCTTAACTTGAATCAATATCCTAGAATATCGAAACAAGAATTAAGAACACATAAGTAAGAACAAGTCAAATATTTATCATACAATTCAGATAATAATAACAAGATCTGTCTTAGGTTTCATTCCCCTTAGGTATTTAGGGGTTTAGTTCATACTTATGAAAGAAAACATCTTAAAAGCATAAAGATAACAAAACATAAGAAAACCCAAAACTCCTGAAGGAACATGAAAGGAGATCTCTAGTCTTGATGATGAATCCAGCTCTTGAGATGGATCAATCGGCTTTCCTTGAGTAATTCCTTGCTTCCTACTCTGTATCCCCCTTTCCGAAGTGCCTCCTCAAATGGTTAAATAGGCTTTCGAATGCCTAAGAACCCTCAAAATTGGCCTTTTTTCGAATTAGACTAAACTTGGGTTTGGCAGGGACACGCCCGTGTGACATAACCATGTACGATTACTGAAGGCCGTGGTCAAGGCTGTTAAATGGGCACGAGCTTGTGATCCACCCGTGTAAGTCGTGCTTCGATCCTGCCAAATTGACACGATCGTGTGACACGCTCGTGTGAGGAAGTCCAGATCGTGTTGTTTTTCCATGTGGGTCAATTTTCTCCGTGTTCGGCCCGTTTGTCACTCTTTTTACTCTCCTATGCTGTCCTAAGTATAAAACATGAAATTAAAGGATTAGGAGCATCGAATTCACCAAATCTAAGGAGAAACCATCCATAAATACGTTAGGCATGGGGTAAAAATATGTATAAATTATGGTTTATCAAATGGTGTGGGCTTGACATGCATAATCAAGCAAGTTCTAGAATAACAAATCAAAACTGACGCACTCATAATGAAAGTAGGCATGAAAGGAATAAAAGATGCTCTAAAGGCTCAAGATCTCACAAAAATTATGGCTTTTTGATGTTCAAACTTGTGAATTTCAACTCAAGATAATACCTAAACTTAAGGAAACAACCTAGAAGTTTTTATTTCTTCAAAAATTAGCTTATCATGCTTGATTCCCTAATGTCTTAAAGTTTAAACAATTAATGCATAAATACCTATGTTTTAATTCAAGACATATCAATAAAAATCATAAATTAATCAAAATTCATTCTAATAGTGATATGCGTGATTCACGTGAAAAAAAGACAAAATTCAAGGATTTCTAATGATGATATAAAAGACCCCCCACACTTAAGATGTACATTGCCCTCAATGTACAAAGAAAGATATATTGGCAAAGATAGATTTATAATCATAAGATAAAGAGAGAAGTGAAACTTCTTGAACGATAAATGAACTCCTTAAATTGGAATCATAGAGAATAAAAGGCCAAAGCAATGATGAGGGTGGAGGAGGATACTCCGATGGTGGTAGTGGTTGGGTTCCACAAATGTTGTGCCAAAAGAATATTATATCTCTTGTTGGGTATGGTCGTGGTCGAGCAGGGCATGGCAGTCATGGAGAACCTTTCAAGTTCCTAAGTAATAGTGAGCTTTGGAGCTCTTTATAACTGTGATAGAATCAGAAACTCTTTTAGGAAATATATAAAGAAGAATAATTACTCGTAATGAAATAGCTGAAATTAAAAATTGTAAAATAATAATTATAAAACCTAATAAAAATAAGCTTAAAGAAAAATAAAAAGTAGTCTTAAAATAGAATAAAACTAACAACATAAAATAATAAATAAAAGTTTTTAAACATCTTCATCACTAGATGGTTCGCGATGTGGGGGTGGCGACGGGATGTAGAAGTGCTGACAAATCTGTTATATAGTAGCATCAATGTTATCGAAGCACTGAAAACACTGCTGCTCGAATCGAGTAAGGCGCTCAGAGATGTCAGCGTATAAAGTCGTCGCATGAACTGGACAAGAGGGGGTGGTGGCTGAGACGGTGGGTCCTCATGACGTGGAGGGACATCATCAGTAATGTCCTTTGGATCCTTCTCCTCAGTGGACTGGACAAGGCGGTACTGAGGAAGGTAGGTACCACGTCGTTTCTCAATCATCCTCATACTTAGCATGCTCGAGATGCCCTGTGGGGATCTGGCCGATGAGAGTGTGGGAGGATGATTGGGCTGCTGTGTTGAGGAGCCCGAAGTGCCGAGCCAGTCGAGTCACATAGGGCCTGATAGAGATGACCCTTCTCTTGTGCCGCTCTGTCTGGTGGCGAATGGCAAGGGCAATAAAGTAAGCGAGGTTGATGATGTGCCCATTCACAATACTCCATAAGAAATAGGCGTCGTGGGTGGTGACGATGCTGGTGTTCTTTCGTCTCCTTGTCAGAGTGTGAGCCTAGATGGTGTGTAGATACCTCAAGGATGGTGGGAGAGCCGATGCCTTGGAGTGGCTAGGATCGTAGGCGGCTGAGGCAGGGACGAGGTTCCTCCAGCATTTTGAGGGGGAGTAGTGGATGTGGCAGTGGAGGGTGTTGAGTTTATTATTTTCCATGAATTCCTCCGTGTATAGCCTTACTATAATCCTGAACTCGGGTACACTCAACTGGCGTACTAAACCACCAAGGTGGAACTGGACCGTTCCAGGATCGTCAAAGTTGGTCATGACGGTCTGAAGATAGAACGTCGAGTAGAGTTCCAATGTGAACTCTAGATACGTCGGCTCGATGATCTCACAGAAGAGCCGCCACGGGTCAGTTGTCAAGAGGGCTCAGACCACGTCAGCCAAATGAATCTGTTCAAGTGCGGCCCATCAATGCAGCGCCCCACACCTAGGGGTTAGACCCGTAATATCTGATATAATTCCTCTTAGGGTCCCAAGGGAACCTAAAGGAACGTGTACCTAATCTCCATGGTAGGACCCGAGGATGACGTTGCTCCATTCCTCTTCTTTGAGGCAGGAACAATAGTCTTCTTACCATGTGAGGATGATATTGTACCTACGTTGAAAAATCGAAGTTCAACCAATAGATCCCAAAAATAGTACGGAAGCACAAAACTAAATAGGAATATTTCATGAGACTTATGTAATGGATGAAGTAAAAAAAACTACTAAATATATCAAGTTATAGGATTATGGGAATAATGTAACGGGAATATGAATGAATGCATGTGGGTAAGCATAAATTTCATGGAACAAGGAAAAATGAAAAGTATAGCATAATGTAGTAACTAAAATGACAAAATTTTTATAAACAAGCATGGGTATTTTAATATTCTAACTATGAATATTCATTCAAAATAGTTCAATAGAGTAGAGAAATCATGAAATAAGAAACATATTTAAAGAAAATAAAGAGAAAAGATTAAACAAATGCAAAAGGAAGGAGCTTAGGGCAACGGAATAGGTGTTGTAGGCGGCGCACGGGCGTGGGGGGTAGGGCGTGTGAAGTTGCAGCGGCTAGGGTTAGGGATTTTTGGGGAGGGAGATGAGGAATAGTGAAGGGTTTATATAGATTTTGGGGCACACGACCGTGGGACACGCTGTGTGGCCTAATTTTTGCCCGTGTGCTTCACGAATTTTGAATTTGGGCGTGTCTGACATTCGGCCCATGCCCGTGTTCTTTGGGCATGTGGGTGCACACGATCATGTCTTACTTCGTTCACTTCTCCCACGCCTGTGTACATAGGTCCACGTCCGTGTTCGTTTTGACAGTGTTGACCACGGGTGGATGGCACGGGCGTGTCGCACGCCCGTGCTACATTCTAAATTTCAACCACGGTTTCGAGGCATGGGCGTGTCTCACGCCCGTGTTGTTTTGGCAGTTTTGCCCACGACCATATCGCACGGCCATGGAAACTTATCGCATCCCGTGTTGGGAAAAAAATGTAACATCATGATTTTCGGATTTATTCGCGGTTTTCAATATTTTATAAAGACTTTAAATTATTGTATTTGGATGTGAAATTAATATTTTGAGTAAGTAAATGGGCTTATGGAAGGCCCATGAGTTGGCCAAAACCCAGTTGAATTTTTGGAATTTTAAACTTAGGAGTTAGGGGTTCTGGCTAAGTGGCCCTTAAGTAGAGTGGTGGGTAAGTTGCATCACAAAAAGAGCCTTGGTAAAGTGGCAAGGGTGACGCCACTAGGCTCCTAGAAAAGTGGCGTGTGGAGCTTTGGGAAGGCAAGGGATCGATTTCATGTGTTGGCAAATAGATGCATTTATTTTTTTAAATGCAGGAGGGGTAAGTGTTGGAGTTCAGGTGGATTCTGCTAGAGGAGAGTTGGATCAGTTTAAATGCTTGGATTAAGGAGGGATAAGGGGAGAGATTTAAGGGATTTGGATGAGGCTAGGAGTTGGCTGAATTATGGGAATTGAAGAGGGAAAAATCGGCAGGGGGTTATGAGGTTAGTATTTCGGCACTTAGGGTATTGAGTGGTGCCGTTTTCTTCTGCTTTTGCACCCAAGGGTTTTCCTTTTTCCCTCTATTCCCTCCCTAGCCAAAACTATCACCTATCTTGTTCTTCTTTCTTCATCTTTCTTCTCCAAAGCTGTCCATCAAACCTGCTTATCATCAGTACCTTTTCCGAAATCACAAAAGTCGAAATCCTGTGATCATTGCTTGTGTCGTTTTCCTCAAAGCCAGGTTCTCCTATGTCTTTTGTTTTTATTAATTTACGATTATCTTATCCTAATCCTAGATACCTGACGGCAATTCTTTTTCAAGGTCATAGCCTCACATCTTCATCTCCTTCACCACCCAAAAGCCGAAAGTACCACTGGTTTAGGGGCTTATAGCCGAAATTTCTTCAAACCCCTGGATTCGGGTTTTACCATTGTTCTAAGGATAAATCTACACCGGATTGCGAGGAAATTAAGTAGGAGTAAGGGGTAAGTACTTATCATCTCAGATCTGTTCTTATTTTTTCAAATTAAGAAAAGCCGAAGTCCCTAAAATTAGGGAGGCTGTCGATTCGGGCATGTGGCTCTAAGGGTTTTTAACGGTTGTTTTCTTTCGGTGGTTAGTGCATTCTTAAGTGTTGGACTGAAAGCGTGAATCATTGGAGCAATCAGATTCGGAGCTAGCTATCGATTTTGACAAAAAGGTAAGGTTTCAAAGGCTTTTAGGGACATGGTTCAATCATGGGTGAGTAAGTTTTGGAATTTAGTGATTATAGTTTGTAAATAAGCCTTGTGCTAATCAATTGTAGGATATCGAAGAGATCTCGATAGCGATCGTCATGAAAGCAAGTGTGTCTAGAACACCCTTTCTTAGTTCAATTGGCAAAAGTCGAAATGCCGAAATTAGGCATTTCATAGGCTTGTGAGTATCGAATGCTCTCAAGACATAGAGTAATTGTTAGATCTAGCACCGCAAAGTGGTAAGTAAGTTTGTGTGACGTTATAGCGTATTTGAAAAAAGGGCCTCGATGGGCCAAAAGCTGGGCCCAATGGGCTTACGGACCAATATGGGTAAGAGATGGGCAAAGTAGCTTTGTCGGTTAAAGGGTAGAATCAAATTGCATAAAATTGTTAAGAATTCTTGGAATAAATTATGTAGTTACGTAAGTTCTGAAATTACCCCTAAAGAGCATAATTCTTGAAATACCCCTAGGGTTTAAAATGGTGAAATGCATGAATAATTGATATTGTATTTTGCATATTATGCTTTTATTGATACATTGCATGGGATTGGGGTATTGATGGAGGAAATCTTGAAAGTGGTTCATCCACGTCTTGGAGGCTTTGCCTCAACTTCTCGATATTTGAGCGTTCTTCGCCTTTGTGGAGTGTAGGGTGGGTGGGTTGAGATATTCCCACATGGAGTGTAGAAATTTGGATGCAGGGGGAATGTAGCGGTTGGTGGGTTGAGTAGTCTCCCGGATGGGTTTGCATGCATTATTACTCTTGTTACTTATGTTCTTGAAGCGGGCCTATGGGCCACTTTGTTATGTAAAAAGGGCTAAGGCCTTGCTCTTGTATACGAAAAGGGCTTACATCCCTTGTGTCTTGTTATCTGAATAGGGCTTAGGCCCAATGGGCTCGAGTGATTTGGGCTTTGGATGGGCTTCAGTATACACCTGAGTTTTCCCAAACTCACCCTTCCTCTTCTATCCTTGCAGGTGAGCCCTAGTTGGTGGACTTGGAGCTGGGCGGGATTCGGAGTGGCCACACATTTTCTGCAAATTCATTTTCTTCTGGTGAACTGGGTTTTCCACATATTCGTTTATGGTTTGGGTTTTTGTAATAAGGTCGCTAATTATTTTATGGTTTGGGTTGTTTCTTTATTATTTAACTCGATTATGATAAATCTGAACTATGATAATTAACGGAATGGATTAGCTTTAGGACGCGTTTTCAAAAATGTTAAAGTGTTTTCAAAATATCACGAACACAAGTAAGACTTCCGCTAAGCAAACGTTTTCAACCTTAACCACTCTCTTAAGATAGACACAACAAAATGGTTTTCTCAAAATTAAGCGAGATGTTAGAGTGTGGCAATGGCGGTGTGCATGTCTAGGATTGGATCCGAAGGAGCTTGGTACTTAGCGGTCGACGGACTCACCTCCTCCTCTTCTGGTTTCCTACCTAGTGCTGACTTAGTTCACTTTATCCTACTTTTAAAAGTGTCTTTACAATCACCAACTAAGATTTTCCAACTAAGTGTCTGAGAATGTTTTGAGCGCTCGATATGGTGCACAGATTCGGTTATAACGTCTAATTTGGGTTTGGAGTGTTACATTTAGTGGTATCGAGCACTGGTTGCAACAACTCGGTACGTGGATCGGTCCGAAAATCTTTTCAAAAAACTCGAGCCTAAGAAGGGTATTTTGGAAATGGTAAGTTTTTCAAAGAATGTTCAAGTTTTTCCATTGTTAGCGGGGTTAAATCAATAGTTTTAAAATAAAAGTGTTTTCAATCAAATCTTTTATTTCCAGGTAAACAAAAATAGGGTTTTAATTTCTACAAAAGGACGTGGCACACCAAATCCCGGCACCAAGTGCGTAAGTGTTCTTTTTACGCTTTAAATATTTATATGGGCTGGATGGAAATAATCTGTAGATAATCTTGAGCCTTAGAGATAGTGCTATTGATAATGTAGTATTAGGGCTACAAAAGCGGGACCAGTAGCTAAAGCGTGATTGCGCGAAAATAACTCGAAACTCTACTGTTCATAAGACATTACGTAATAAGCAGTGAAATCGATACACTAATGTCATAAAATTCGTGTCGATAAATCGTTATGAGTACAAGGGCTACTCGAGGAAGAGGCCTTGGTCGAGGCCGAGGTAGCACTCAAGCTGGATCTGCGTCATCTGAACACATGCTGTGCTGGCGAGGTACGTCCACTAGGTTAATGAAAATAGGCCATATGGCCAAGACCCACGGGGATGACGCTCTGTCTCAGGCTATGTTGAGGGTTTTGGACAGGGTGGCCGAAGCTAACGTCGGGCCCATGAATAGGGGTCCATTTCGAACGACTTGGCCAATGAATTTGAGATTTTAAGGCGATTCGGGTGGCCCCAAATGTGGTGAAATCTTGGTTGGAAGCCACAGGCGGATCATGGACAACTGGGACCTTTCAAGAGAGCAAAAGTTGAAAGGGCGGTGTCGTTCTTTGCGGGATGAAGCGTATCAATGGTGGATTCTTGTGAGAGAAGGTACTCGGTGAGAGGGTAACATGGGAGCTGTTCAAGCAGACCTTTAAGGCAAAATATATTGGAGCTAGCTATGTGGATGCACGCAGAAAGGAGTTCTTGAATCGACTCGGGAAATAAGACCATTCTTTGAATATGAGGCGGAGTTTTTACGATTGAGTCGATACGCTAATGGCATCGTTTCTACCGAATCTGGCGCAGCGTTCGTTTTGAGGATGGCCTCGAGAGATGAGTTAAGGGTGCTCATAGCTCATGAGAGAGCGAGATTTATTGCACTAGTAGAGAAGGCTAAGATAGCCGAGGAGGTGAAGCAAACCGAGCGGAGGAATCGTGATAAGGATCGAAATCGGTTCGGGAGGGATCTTTGGACCGGCGGTGTCGCAAATCGAAATGTTAAGAGAGCTAGGGTGGAGGAACCGGTTCGGCAGTTCCAGTGAACAGGTAGACCGCAAGCTTGTGGAGATTGCGGCGAGAATGCATCAAGGAGAGTCTTGGAAGCGGTGCGGAGCTTGTCTTATTTGTGGGTCTAAGGAGCATAGGATTAAGGATTGTCCTAGGAAGGCTACTCGGGCTCGGTGGGCGAACAAGGGGTGTGCGACCGGCTCAACTTTGTGAGGATGGACCGCCGCGCCAAGAGGTCGTGGACAAGGTCGCGGTGGTAATGGCCGTGGACGTGGGGCACCCGCGGGGTATTGGTAACGCGGATGCTCGTCGGCCGACTTTGGTGTATCTTTGCTTTCGTCATGCATGAGGAGGGTGGCCTTTTGATGTCATAACGAGTACGTTTTTATCTATGGTGTACCTTATCTTCGCGCTCGATTGATGTGGGATCAACCCATTCATATGTGGCATATAACATTTACGGGGCTTTGGGTGTGCACTTGAGGAAGCTGTATGTGGGGTGTCGTGATAAGTCCTTTAGGTCGGTCGGTTAAGGTAGAAAACTCTTCAAGAAGGTGCCTCTAGAGATTCAAGGCGGGTGTTCGTGGAGATTTGATGGAATTACCGTTTGAAGAATTGATTTGATACGAGGATGGATTGGTTGACCGGGCATAAGGCAACTTTAGATTGTGCGACTAAGAGGATGGTGTTAAGGACGGCAATGATGAAGAGGTAATGATTATTAGAGAACGAAGGATTACTTATCCAATGTAGTATCGACATTGAGGTTGAGAAACCGATGCGCAAGGGGTGCGAGGCATATCGGCTTTGGTGAGCCAAGTGGCGAGGATCGATCGTGGAGACCATCGAAGCTGTTAGGGAATTCAGGATGTTTTTCCAGAGCTTCCTAGATTACCTCCCAATCGGAAGTTGAGTTTGGAATCGATTTATTCACGGAACGACTCCAGTATCTATTGCACCCTATAGGATGGCAGAAGGAGTTGGTGGGCGAAGGCTCAAATTCAAGAGTTGTTAGATAGAGGCTTCATTAGGCCTAGTGTGTCTCCTTGGGGAGCACCGGTCTTGTTTGTGAAGAAAAGGGCGGAACGATGCGCATGTGCATCGATTATCGCCGATTGAACAAAGCGGCGATTAAGAATAAGTATCCACTACCAAGGATTGATGATCATTCGATCAAGCGAGGGAGCTTCAGTATTCTCCAAAATCGATCTTCGTTCGGATACCATCGGCTAAGGGTAAAAGAAGGGATATTCATAAGACAACATTTGAACTCGATATGGACATTATGAGTTTGTGGTCATGCCGTTTTGGTGATTGAACGCACTGCTGACTTTTATGGATCGATGAATCGAGTATTCCAACCTTACTTGGATCGGTTCGTAGTCGTCTTTATCGAGATATCTTGGTATACTCTAAAACGGAGGCGAAGCATGATGAGCATCTCCGTATTGTCTTTGCAAGTGTTAAGGAAAAGGAGCTCTATGCGAAATTGACAAGTGCGATTCGGTTGAAGGAGGTAACCTTCCTAGGGCATGTGGTCTCTGCCGAGGGGATTAAGGTGGATCCTCGTAAAATTGAAGCGATTCTAGAATGGAAGCCACCGAGGTCAGTATCGAAAATTTGGAGTTTCCTAGGGTTGGCAGGTTACTACAGAAGGTTTGTGGAGGGTTTCTCGGTGATGGCGGCACCCTTGACAAAACCCATAAGGAAAGGAGTACCATTTGTCTGGACCGAGAAACAGCAAAAAGCTTTGATCGGTTGAAAAAGGTATTGACCGAAGCGCCAGTGTTGATTCAACCGGTGTTTGGGAAGGACTTTACTGTATACAGCGATGCGTCGCATGTGGGGTTAGGTTGTGTACTGATGCAAGAGGGCAAGGTGGTCGCTTATGCATCGCGACAGCTTAAGGCTCACAAGGTGAATTACCCTACGCATGATTTGGAGCTAGCAGCGGTGATTTTTGCGTTAAAAATTTGGAGACATTACTTATATGGGGAGAAGTGCATTATATACACAGATCATAAGAGCTTAAAGTATTTGTTGACTCAGAAGGAGTTGAATCTTAGGCAACGAAGATGGATGGAGTTGCTTAAAGACTATGACTGTTCGACAGAGTACCACCCAGGAAAGGCTAATGTGGTGGCAGATGCATTGAGTCGAAGGGTTGTTCTTGATTTGAGAGCCTTGTTCGCACGATTAAGTCTCATACTGACGATGGAAGCTTGTTGGCGAGAACTACAAGTAAGGCCTACTTGGATTTGGCGGAGTTAAGGTGAGCACCAATTGCCTTCGGGATTATTGCAACCTGTGAAAATTCCGTTATGGAAGTGGGAAAGAGTAACAATGGACTTTGTGAGTGGGTTACCTTTGACACCCACCAAGAAAGATTCGGTGTGGGTAGTTGTGGATAGGTTAACAAAATCGCTCATTTCATACCTGTTAAATCGACTACTCCTTTGCAAAAGTTGGCCAAGTTATATGTGGCGGAGGTAGTGCTGTTGCATGGGGTGCCGGTGTTAATAATTTCGATCGAGACCTTAGGTTTACATCTAGGTTTTGGCGGAAGTTGCAAGAAGCGTTAGGTACGATTGGATTTTAGCATCTTTTCACCCACGACATGATGGACGATGAAAGGGTTATTTAGGTTCGGAAGATATGTTAAGAGGTTGTATCATTGATTTTCGTGGAAGTTGCGAGGACTACTTGCCGTTGGCGGAGTTTGCTTACAATAATGACTATCAAGCAAGTATTGAGATGGCACCATATGAAGCGCTTTATGGGCGAATATGTAAATGCGTCGACGTGTTGGACGAGTTGGGTGAGCGACGAGTGCTTGGACCGGAGTTGGTGGCGGATAATCGAAAGCAAGGTTAAGGCGATAAGGGATCGGTTAAAGGAGGCATCCGATAGCGAAGTCGTATGCGGATCTGAAGCGCAAAGAGATTGAGTTATTTGTGGGGATATGGTTTTCTTGAAGGTTTCCCTTGGAAGAAAATTTTGAGATTTGGTAAGAAGGGTAAGTTGAGCCCACGGTTTATTGGGCCTTACCGAATTGTTAAGCGGGTTGGACCAGTGGCTTATCAGCTAGAGTTACCACCAAAATTGCATCGTATCCACGACGTTTTTCATGTATCCATGCTGAGGCAGTATCGATCTGACCCAACTCATATCATACCAGTTGCAAAAATCGAGGTACAGTCAGATTTAACTTTTGAGGAGGAACCTGTACAAATACTTGATCGTGACGTCAAGGTGTTGAGAAGGAAATCAGTTCCACTGGTGAAAGTACTTTGGAGGAACCATGGCAAGGAAGAAGCTACTTGGGAGACTGAGGAGGCTATGCATCAACAGTACCCTCAACTGTTCAAATAAGGTAAAATTTCGAGGCCGAAATTTCTTTAAGGAGGGTAGAGTTGTAACATCCTGATTTTCGGATTTATTCGTGGTTTTCAATATTTTATAAAGACTTTAAATTATTGTATTTGGATGTGAAATTAATATTTTGAGTAAGTAAATGGGCTTATGAAAGGCCCATGAGTTGGCCAAAACCCAGTTGAATTTTTGGAATTTTAGACTTAGGAGTTAGGGGTTCTGGCTAAGTGGCCCTTAAGTAGAGTGGTGGGTAAGTTGCATCACAAAAAGAGCCTTGGTAAAGTGGCAAGGGTGACGCCACTAGGATCCTAGAAAAGTGGCGTGTGGAGCTTTGGGAAGGCAAGGGATCGATTCCCTGTGTTGGCAAATAGATGCATTTATTTTTTTAAATGCAGGAGAGGTAAGTGTTGGAGTTGGTGGATTCGCTAGAGGAGAGTTGGATCGGTTTAAATGCTTGGATTAAGGAGGGATAAGGGAGAGATTTAAGGATTTGGATGAGGCTAGGAGTTGGCCGAATTATGGGAATTGAAGAGGGAAAAATCGGCAGGGGGTTATGAGGTTAGTATTTTGGCACTTAGGGTATTGAGTGGTGCCGTTTTCTTCTACTTTTGCACCCAAGGGTTTTCCTTTTTCCCTCTATTCCCTCCCTAGCCGAAACTATCACCTATCTTGTTCTTCTTTCTTCATCTTTCTTCTCCAAAGCCGTCCATCAAACCACGCTTATCATCGGCACCTTTGCGAAATCACAAAAGCCAAATCTGTGATCATTGCTTGTGCCGTTTTCCTCAAAGCCAGGTTCTCCTATGTCTTTTGTTTTTATTAATTTACGATTATCTTATCTTAATCCTAGATACCTGACGGCAATTCTTCTTCAAGGTCATAGCCTCACATCTTCATCTCCTTCACCACCTAAAAGCCGAAAGTACCACTGGTTTAGGGGCTTATAGCCGAAATTTCTTCAAACCCCTGGATTCGGGTTTTACCATTGTTCTAAGGATAAATCTACATCGGATTGCGAGGAAATTAAGTAGGAGTAAGGGGTAAGTACTTATCATCTCAAATCTGTTCTTATTTTTTCAAATTAAGAAAAGCCAAAGTCCCTAAAATTAGGGAGGCTGTCGATTCGGGCATGTGGTTCTAAGGGTTTTTAACAATTGTTTTCTTTCGGTGGTTAGTGCCTTCTTAAGTGTTGGATTGAAAGCGTGAATCATTGGAGCAATCGGATTCGGAGCTAGCTATCGATTTTGACAAAAAGGTAAGGTTTCAAAGGCTTTTAGGGACATGGTTCGATCATGGGTGAGTAAGTTTTGGAATTTAGTGATTATAGTTTGTAAATAAGCACTGTGCTAATCAATTGTAGGATATCGAAAGAGATCTCAGTAGCAGTCGTCGCGAAACAGGTGTGTACCGAACACCCTTTCTTAGTTCAATTCGGCAAAAGTCGAAATGCCGAAATTCTGGCATTTCATAGGCTTGTGAGTATGCGAATGCTCTTAAGACATAGAGTAATTGTTAGATCTAGCACCGCAAAGTGGTAAGTAAGTTTGTGTGACGTTATAACGTATTTCGAAAAAAGGGCCTCGATGGGCCAAAACTGGGCCCAATGGGCTTACGGACCAATATGGGTAAGAGATGGGCAAAGTAGCCTGTCAGTTAAAGGGTAGAATCAAATTGCATAAAATTGTTAAGAATTACTGGAATAACTTATGTAGTTACGTAAGTTACGAAATTACCCCTAAAGAGCATAATTACCGAAATACCCCTAGGGTTTAAAATGGCTGAAATGCATGAATAATTGATACTGTATTTTGCATATTATGCTTTTATTGATACATTGCATGGGATTGGGGTATTGATGGAGGAAATCTGAAAGTGGTTCATCCACGTACTAGAGGCTTTGCCTCAACTTATCGATATTTGAGCGTTCTTCGCCTTTGTGGAGTGTAGAAATTTGGGTGGGTTGAGATATTCCCTACATGGAGTGTAGAAATTTGGTACTGAGGATTGTGTAGCGGTTGGTAGGTTAAGTAGTCTCCCCATATGGGTTTGCATGCATTATTACTACTGTTACTTATGTTCTTGGCGGGCCTATGGGCCACTTTGTTATGTAAAAAGGGCTAAGGCCTTGCTCTTGTGATTCGAAAAGGGCTTCATCCATCGTGTCTTGTTATCTGAATAGGGCTTAGGCCCAATGGGCTCGAGTGATTTGGGCTTTGGATGGGCTTCAGTATACTCGAGTTTTCCCAAACTCACCCCTTCCTCTTCCATCCTTGCGGTGAGCCCTAGTTGGTGGACTTGGAGTGGGCGGGATTCGAGTGGCCACACGTTTTACGCAAATTCGTTTTCTTACGGTGAACTGGATTTTCCACATATTCGTTTATGGTTTGGGTTTTGTAATAAGGTTGCTAATTATTTTATGGTTTGGGTTGTTTCTTTATTATTTAACTCGATTATGATAAATCGAACTATGATAATTAACGGAATGGATTAGCTTTAGGACGCGTTTTCAAAAAGCGTTAAAGTGTTTTCAAAATATCACGAACACAAGTAAGACTTCCGCTAAGCAAACGTTTTCAACCTTAACCACTCTCTTAAGATAGACACAACAAAACAATTTTCTCAAAATTAAACGAGATGTTAGAGTGTGGCAATGGCGGTGTGCATGTCTAGGATTGGATCCGAAGGAGCTTGGTACTTAGCGGTCAAGACGGACTCACCTCCTCCTCTTCTGGTTTCCTACGGTGCATGACTTAGTTCACTTTATCCTACTTTTAAAAGTGTCTTTTACAATCACCAACTAAGATTTTCCAACTAAGTAATACGGAATGTTTTGAACGCTTCGATGTGGCGCACCAGATCCGGTCATAACGTCTAGGCCGGGTTTGGGGTGTTACAAAAAATTTTGCCCTATTTTCACACGGCCTAATGCACGCCTGTGTGCCTGGCCGTGTGGGCTTTAGCAAGCCTGCATTCCATGATTTGGTTAGTATGTTAGATGTTAAAAATTAAAATTTAAATAAATTAACACTATTAGTGCTCGGGTTGCCTCCCGAGAAGCGCTTATTTATAGTCTAAGCTCGACTTACCTCTCTTCTGCATGGTCAAGGTGGTGCGAGGAGTTTACACTCCTCATCCCTGCTATCATCTTTATCAACATAAGGTTTAAGACGGGTATTGTTTACCTTAAATGTGTCAAATTTGGGATGAATTACCTCGACTGTACCATATGGAAAAATACTGAGTACCATAAAAGGAATTTCTTCATTAGGTTCAGGAGTGGCAATGCGAGGATCTGTTGCATCTAGTAGTACTTTGTCTCCAACCTTAAGTTGATTTGGTGAGGTATTGAGCTTGTCCTGGTTCAGTTTCGGTTTATCGGGTGTTTTCAGTTTCTATGTCTGCCATTCATCTAGCTTCTCGATTTGTAGCCTTCGTTTTTCATAGATAGGTCATTTGTTGTTGTTTGAACACGGCTCATATGTGTTCTTCGAAACTCTTTCCTGCATAGAGGGTGTCATCACATGATCAGTACTAGTAGAATGATTTATACAACCACTTTCAATTTTTGATGTGTTATTCGAATTACGAGCTTGAAGGGTGATCGTTTCGTCTTCCACATGAAGTGTGAGTTCACCTGTACCAACATCAATAATGGTTCTAGCAATCACTAAAAAGGGTCGTCCTAAAATTAAAGGTACGTTACTATCCTCTTCCATGTCTAGAACAACAAAGTCTACCGGGTATATAAATTTATCGATTTTAACAAGAACATCTTTAATGATACCCCTAGGAAATCTAACGGTTTTATCAGCCAATTGAATGCTTGCCCCTAAGTTATCCAATGCATTATGAACATCTAAACTACCAATTAAACAAGGAATCGTAAAACTCCCTAGATCCTTCAAATTTTTGGGTAGCTTATTCTATAATATGGCTGAGCAAACTGCATTCAACTCCACATGCGACGCCTCATCCAACTTTCATTTATTTGTTAAAAGCTCCATTAAAAACTTGACTGCGTTTGGCATCTGCAAAAGGGCTTAAATAAACAGTAAGTTAATATGTAGTTTCTTTAAAAGTTTAAGAAATTTACCAAATTGTTTGTTTGATTGATCTTTCCTTGTCGCATTAGGGTATGGCACGTGAGGTTTATATTCTGTACTCACCGGCTTTGGGTCATTTTGGCCTACCTCATTTTTACCTTTGCTTACCACCGTTTCTGGCCTTGGTTTTGCAACTAACCCTTCCTCATCTTGAATGGTAATCACATTGAGTTGCTCTCTTGGGTTAGATTTAGTGTTGCTTGGTAGGCTACCTTGTAGTCATTCGGAAATCAACTTAGCGAGCTATCCAATCTGAGTTTTGAGCCCCTGGATTGATGCTTGTTGATTTTTGAGTGCCGTCTCGGTATTTTGAAAACGAGTTTCTAACATCGATATGAATTTGGTTAGCATCTTCTCAAGGTTCGGGTTTTTCTTCTGCTGGTACGGGGGTTGCTGAAAGCCTGGATGGGGTGGTGGTCTCTGATTTCCTTGGCCTCCCCATGAAAATTTTGGATGGTTCCTCCAACCTGCATTGTAAGTCTTGTTATAAGGATTGTTTTGAGATCAAGGATTGTTACCCATGTAATTTAACTGCTCGTTCTACATGTTGTGGTCATAAGGTGGGTATTCTGAACTGCTTGATCTACCTCTACTTGCTTCACACTGCATTACTAGCTGAACCTGTGAGGAACTAAAAAAACCATCAATTTTCTTATTTAAGAGTTTTACCTGAATAGAGATCATGGTGACCGAATCAACGTTATAAACGTCGGCTGTTTTCGTTGGCTTTGTCCTCATGACTTGCCACTGATACTTATTTAGTGACATCTCCTCTATAAATTCATAGGCATCTTCAGGTGTCTTATTATTCATGGTTCCGCCAGCAGCTGCGTCAACCATCTGCCGAGTCGAAGGGTTCAGGCCATTGTGAAACGTTTGGACCTATAGCCAGAGTGGTAACCCATGGTAAGGGCATCTTTGAAATATGTCCTTGTATCTCTCCCATGCATCGTAGAGTGTTTTTAAATCCATCTGTACAAAAGAAGAGATATCATTACGTAATTTAGCTGTTTTAGCAGGCGAAAAATGTTTTAATAAAAAATTTTCGATCATTTGTTCCCAAGTAGTGATTGATCCTCATGGCAACAAGTTCAACCATTGTTTAGCCTTCTTCCTCAACGAAAAAGGGAATAACTAAAAGCGAATGGCATCATCAGAAACGCCATTAATTTTAAATGTATCACATAGTTCCAAAAAGTTTACCAAGTGAGCGTTGGGATCTTCGTCTTGCAAACCATCAAACTGAACAAACTGTTGGATCATTTG
This sequence comes from Gossypium arboreum, assembly GCF_025698485.1. NCBI lineage: Eukaryota > Viridiplantae > Streptophyta > Magnoliopsida > Malvales > Malvaceae > Gossypium > Gossypium arboreum. The sequence continues at coordinate 17,786,328 of NC_069082.1, forward strand.
AATGGTGTTAGGTTTCAGTTCAAAATTATTTGCAGCAACAGTAGGCCTAACTACGCTCGATTTACTGGATCAGCAGCAATCGCAGGAGGTAGCGAATTTTCTTGGTTTTCAGCCATCTCCTTGGTTGTGGTTGAAGTATCATCCTCTTGCTCGTCCTCTGTGTATCTTAGGCTTCGCCTTCTTTCTTGTCGTTTTTATGAACTGTGCAGTCGATCTCACCATTAAAAAGTAGTGGTCCTGACAGGTTTCTTCTGGTCATAAACTAGAAAAACCTATCAGAAGAAAATAAATGAAAAATTAGAAAAGAAAATAAAAATTTAAGTTGCAATAAAAGTAAAATGGCTAAAGTAATAAAAATCAAGTGTTCCTAATATCCTAGTTCCCCGACAACGACGCCGAAAACTTGATGCGTGATATTTGTAACAGGTTTTAAATATTTATAAATGAATCGTACTTGAGACTAACTTATTATCACGATTAAGGCAAGTGTCCCTATCGAACAGTAGTATAGTTCAGCAAGATCGGATTGTCGAACCCAAAGGAACTACGAGTACTAGTATTTACTTACTTTTCATTATCTAGCCTAAAAATTAAGAGGTTTGGTTATCTAAACTAGTTACTAACTACGAATGCACAGAAAGAAAATTTGGGAAAATACTTTTGGGAAAATTTGATTGATTAAGACAATACTAAGGAAAAATCCACCTGGACTTCACTTGTTATTTGACTCTGAATCAGACAATTTATTCATTTGACTTGATCCGTAGAAATCCCTAAGTTATATTATTATCTCTCTCGAGACTAATAATGTTTAACCCTAGGTTGAATAATTGAAATCTCTTTCTAATTAACACCCTAGAATTGCAATAACTCGATCTATGGATTCCCTTATTAGGTTTCACCCTAATCCGGTAAAATCTTATCACCCTATCTCTAGCCGTGCAATCAACTCCGCTTAATTATGAAAAATTTACTCTTAGACAGGGTCTACTCCTCCTCTAAATAAGAGCTTAACTTGAATCGATATCCTGGAATATCAAAACAAAAGTTAAGAAAACATAATTAAGAACAAGTCAAATATTTATCATACAATTCAGATAATAATAACAAGATCCGTCTTAGGTTTCATTCCCCTTAGGTATTTAGGGGGTTTAGTTCATACTTATGAAAGAAAACATCTCAAAAGCATAAAGATAACAAAATAGAAGAAAACCCAAAACTCCTGAAGAACTTGAAGGGAGATATTCAGTCTTGATGATGAATCCAGCCTCTAAGATGGATCAATCGGCTTTCCTTGAGTAATTCCTCGCTTCTCTTCTGCCGTCCCCTTATAAGTGCCTCCTCAGTTGTTTAAATAGGCTTTTGGATGCCTAAGAGCCCTAAAAATTGGCCTTTTCCAAATAGGACTATACTTGGGCTGGCAGGGACACGCACGTGTGACATGCCCGTGTGCGATTACTCCAGCCTATGGTCAAGGCTGTTGAATAGGTATGGGCGTGTAGTATACTAGTGTAAGTCATGCTTCAATCTTTCCAAATGGACACGATCATGTGACACACCCGTGTGAGGAAGTCCAGGCCGTGTTGATTTCCCACATGGGTCTATTTTCTCCGTTTTATGCCCGTTTCTCGCTCTTTTTACTCTCCTATGCTCTTTTAAGTATAAAAAATGAAATTAAAGGATTAGGAGCATCAAATTCACCAAATCTAAGGAGAAACCATTCATAAATGGGCTAAGCATGGGATAAAAATATGTATAAATTACGGTTTATCATATTGAAAGTGAGAAGAGTCCTAAATCAAGCGAACCTTGTTCTAATATTATTATTGATTTGGAAGATAATTAGGGAGAAACTGAGGCTAATATCCCAGAGGGGATCTTGGATACAAATATTATTCCTAATGTTTCTCAACCAGTTTTTAATGTTGGAAAGGGGACTGGGCTTGGATTGAAGTTGGATAAAGAGAAAGGCAAATGACCAGCCTATCATTGATGAGAATTGTAATCCTCGTGCGTTGAGAAGGGAGGATGGGCATATTTCAAATGTTCAACCAAAATTTCTTAAGGGGAAAGCTTCAACATCTTTTCCACTTGAGATTAAAATAGTGAAATGGAGTAACATTCGCAATAGTCCAAGACGATTTAGGGTAGAATCCAAGCAAGGCTAAAAGGTTGGTTTCAACGTCGAAAGTGTTGCATGCCCTTTCTGAGTCAATTAGTGTGGTTAGCGACGAAGTAGAGACTTAACATGAAGAAGCTGTGGACGTGGAAACTCCATATGATGTGGGTAAAAATATGTAAAATCAAGTTTGAGCAAATTTCCATCATCTTTTTTCTTTAAATTTTCTTGAGTCTTACTATTTTCACTTGGAACTGTTAGGGATGCAGTAATTCTCAATTTCATTACATTATTTGGTAATTACTTAGACTGATTTTGAGCCCTCTCATTGAGTAAAAGCGAAGAGGTTTGCAAGTGGCATATGGGTATTATGGAATGACTCAATTCAAATTGATATCATTTCTAATCATTTTTAATTTGTTCATATGGGTGTAAAGGTGATTAGTAATGGTAAATTTTTCAAATTGACAATTTTGTATGGTAGTCCCAATTCGACAAAGAGATAAGAATTGTGGTGTTGTTTAGATTGGCTTGTAGGTAGCATTATAGCTCTATGGCTTCTTGCAAGCGATTGGAATGCGGTTCTTAGTTCAGAAGATTATAAAAGGGCTGAGGATGATTCTACAAAGGTGTGCAACACATTTGAAGCTTTTTTTTTCAACAATAGTTTACGGGATATGGATTTTGTTGGGCCTAAGTTCATATGGAGTAGAGGGGAAACTTGTGAAAGAATGGATAGGGCTATTTTTAAAATTGACTTGAATCTGACTTTTTTGAAATATAAAGTCCAACACCTTCATCGTTTGAAGTGGGATCATCGACCTTTATTAATAAAATTGGATGATGAATTAAAGCATAGGATTAAAAGTCCTTTCATATCTTTTACAGGGTGGCTTTTGCATGAATCTTTTCTTGATTTTGTTAGATTGAATTGGAATGAAACAGGGAGCATAGTAGAGACTATTTGTTGAATTTTTCAAGCATTGGAATAGATATGTTTTCAGAAATATAATTATACGAAAGAGGATGATTAATGTGAAGCTCAGAAGAGTGCAAGATGCTATGGACATCCGTCCTATTAGAAAGTTATGGAAGTTGAAGTTGAGTCTCGATCAGAGTTAAAGTTTATTATTGATATGGAGGAACTTTTTTAGATCCAAAAGTCAAGGTACGATTAGGTAGTTAATGGTGATAGAAACATAAAGTATTTCTTTCATACTATAGATCATCGTAGAAGTAACAGGATTGAGGCACTCCTATTTAGTGATTGGAAATGATGTTTTGATTTTGAAACCCTTACACTTGAAGCCTTATTCAGTGAAAGGTACTGTTGTTGGTGGCTTATAGAATGGTGACATGTTTCCTAGCCTTACAGAAATGGATCATGGTCGACTTTCTGCTGAGATTAATAATGCTAAAGTGAAGGAAGCATTGGATACTATGGCCTCTCTCAAAGCATCAGGTATTGATGGCTTGCACGTAAATTTTTTCAGAGTCAGTCAGATATGATGGGACCTACTATGTGTTGTATTGTTAAAGATTCCTTTATTAATGAATTAATTGACCTAGAGATTAACAAATCCCTAATTTTGTTAATTCTGAAACTTAAACCACCAGAGTTGCTATCTCTATTCGAACCATTAGTCTTTGCTCAATTCTCTACAAAAACATCACAAAGGTTATAGTGCACAGACTGAAACTAGTTTTGCCAAAGCTAATTGCTCCTAACCAAGAAAGCTTGTTGTTGTTATAGTTATCATTGATAACATCCTAATTGCACAAGAGGCTTTTCATTCTATGAAAATAGAACAAGGTCGAAATGGTTGGATGGCAATCAAAGTGGACCTTGAGAAAACATATGATCGCGTTCATGGGATTTTTTAGAAGAGATGCTCAAGTGTGTCAAGTTTCCTTTAGATCTTTATGAGTTGTGTTACGACTTTGTATATGCAAATTCTCTAGAATGGAGAGTTCACTTTGGAGTTTAAACCTACTAAAGGAATTCAGCAAGGTGACCCGCTATCACCGCATTTTTTTGTACTCTGTAAAGGAAAGTTAGGTCATTGTATCCAGAAGGCACTTTCAGATGGTTTATGGAAACCAATTAGATTATCAGTGGATGAACTCGCTATTTCTCACCTCTTCTTTGCAAATGATCTAGTTCTTTTTTGCAAGGAAAATATGGAGCAAGCGGGTATTATTGAATATGTTATTTTAAAATTTATTTTTCTAAGCACCGAATAAACACGCAGAAGACTCAAGTCTTTTTCTCAAAAAATGTTGATAATGCTAAAAATACTATTAGTAGACAATTCGGGGTAAGTCAGGAAATGAACTTGGGAAAATATCTCAAGGTGACACTATTCCATAAAAGGGTTATGACTAGAACTTATGTGTTTCCTTTGTGTAAGATTAAAGCATGGAAATTTGGTTAGGATGCTAAGCTTTAGCTTTAACTAAGAGAGTAACACTCACTAAATCAATTATGAATGCAATCTTGATTTATTTCATGCAATCTGCTCTTTTTCCTTTGAGTATTTGTAAAGAACTTGAAAAGTTTATTCAAAATTTTATTTGGGGGTCGACGACATCAACAACTAAAACTACTATGTTAAATTGGGATAAATGATGAGAACTTTATGATCGAGGAGGTTTAGCTTTGAAGCGTATTCATGAGTAGAATAGGTCATTTATTTTGAAGCTTGGTTTTGGAATGTTATCTAACTTGGACTCTTACTGAGTGCAAATCTTGCACACAAAGTATGGTTTAGATGAAGGGTGTTCATTGAATATAGAACGAAGGAATTGTAGCTATGTGTGGAGATCATTGTCTACGGTTTGGATGGATTTGAGGAGGAGTGTGTTTTGGCAGTTTGCTGATGGTCGCAACACAAAATTTTGGGCAGACATATGGATTAGTGAATTGGGTCCTTGTAACACCCCTAACCCATATTCGTCACCGAAATAGGGTTACAGAGCATTACCGGAGTTTACAGATTAAGTACACACATTTCATATCATTTCTCTTTTATATCAGAAATCAATCATAAACAATCATATTTTCCCTTATATGAACCCTCGAGGCCCAAAATATGCAATAGAAATAGGTCAGGACTAATCCGACTACTAAGAGAATTTTTTGCAAAATTTCAAAAAATTTTCCAAGGTGCAGGTTACACACGCCTATGTGGCCAGGCCATGTGTACATTCAAAATAAGGCACATGGTCGTATCCCATCCCGTATTAGTACTTGTGTAACTCTCTGACTTGAGTCACACGGCCAAGTCACATGCACCGTGTACTAGGCCATGTGTAAGTGCAGGGGTCACACGGCCAAGTCACATGCACCTTGTACTAGGCCATGTGTAAGTGCAGGGGTCACACGGCCAAGCCACATGCCCGTGTGTCAGGCTGTGTGATCAATTTTGATCATTCTATTTGAAATTCTAAAGATGCAGAGTACACATGGCCAATTCACACACCCGTGGGACACACGGCTGAGAGACACGCCCGTGTCTCTCCCTATGTGGATGAAATAAGGCCATTTCTAAGCCATATTTCTCACTCAATTGATCTTCCACCTACATAAACACTTTAACACATACACAAGCCAATCCAAGATTTTTAAACCAAGCCAAAAATCAAGTCTTATGCATGACATATTACTTCATAAATCCATATTTCCAAACTTACCTATTGGACCAAAAATACATTTAGACATACTTATGAAATTTACTATCATTTGTCCATACTTAACACTCATATCAAACATGACATTATCTCATATATATATATATATATATATATATGTTTGTATATACACATCAAAACACATTGATCACAAGCCATTCCAATGGCTAATTATAACCAAAACACATATTTCTCATACCTATAAATGTCATAATACCAAAATCTAGATCTTTACAAATACTGAAATGAGCCAAAAGATAGTGTGATGATGCTCCGACTAGATTCCAACCACTTCGAGCTTCCAAATTACTATAAAACAAGAAAAATAATATAGGGTAAGCATATTATGCTTAGTAAGTTTGTATAACGGGAAATTAACTTACCATTCATTTACATTTAAAATAAGCATGCAAAAATTCATCCAAAGAAATTTGGCAATTTGCCTAAACACGTATAATCTCAAGAAACATGTTATGTCATGTAATTCATGTGAATATCAAGAAACATGGATGAGCTCATCATGTAACAATTTTTCATGTACATATGTTTTCCACATCATATATTCATATAACATATACATTTCCATCATAATTTATCTCAAATTCAAATTATCCCATGTCAGAAGTTTGCCCATTGAATTTATTAGAAATATTGATGGATACACATGTAGTACACTTGAAGTGTACAAACTATAATATGTCAATTCATATTCGGGAGTGCTCCTTAAAGCACATAATCAGGAAGCCCTCTCTTGAGCCATATAACAGGAAGCTCATGTGAACCAATAACAGGTACATCCGAAGAGCCATTAATCGGGAAGCTACTGATACCCATGTATCGGGAAGTTCAAGCGAGTCATACCGAGAAGCTCCTGAGAACCATTAATAAGGAAGATCAAACAGAGCCTTTAATCGAGAAGCTCACAAAGAGCCATGTAACGGAACGCTAATAAAAGCCGCAGTGTGTGTAGAACACATACAGAACCAGAACCGATCGGGAGGCTTTGAAGAGCTATTTACGAGAAGCTCGTAAGAACCATATAACGGGAAGCTCAAGAGGGCTAATAATGGGACGCTCTTTCGAGCTGTGGTGTGTCCGCAACATATGCAGGACCACAACTAATTCGGGAATCTTGTATCCATCGAATTTCATTTATTCAAACTGGACTTAACATTTATCGGACTTTGTCGAATATGTAATCAATTTCATATACATGGAAATTACACAAGTCATATATATATACACAACATTCAATTTCAAATATATAAACGTACACAATTTAATTACACGTACTTATCTTAACAAGTGTTTGGTACTTTGTTGTCTACTAGTTTGACACTTTCTCTTTTCCTCGATCCAATTTCTTATTTGGTCTATCCAGATCTATATGAGTAAATTTAACTCAATTTAATACAATTCATATTTAATTCAATCCAATTCACATCCTAGGTAAAATTATCATTTTGTCCCTATTCTTTTGATTAATTACAATATCATCCCTAGGCTCGAAAAATGAAATTCATGCAATTTAATCCTTATTCCAAGCCTAGTCAATTTTTATATGTAACATTACTAGCCCATATATTTCATAAAATTTAGAATTTTTCCATGAATTTTACAACTTTTCAATTTAGTCCCTAAATCATAATTTCATCAAAATTCCCTTTACAAAAGTTGTTTATCTATCAACAATCTTTCATTTTCTACCATAAAAATTCATAATTCAACTATATTCATCCATGGAAAAACCCTAGTACTTTGATAAATTTTCAAATTAATCCCCCAAGATAGCTAAATTAAGCAATTACAATCTCAGAAACATAAAAATTACTAAAAACAGGACTTGAATACTCACTTAATTGAGCCAAATAAGCTTGCTATCTTCAAGCTCTTCTAACTAGGGTTTCCATGTAAAAATATTTTGGAAAGATGATGAAAAATATGATATTTTATTTATTTAATCACTTATCATCTTTTATTATTTTTACTTTACAATTTAGTTATTTTCTTTATTTCATTTTCCATGGATGACTAAGCATACTTATCTACTAACTCCTCTTAATGGTCTATTTTCCATATAAGGACCTCAAATTTTGAATTCCATAGCTATTTGATACTTATAGCTACTAGAACTCAACTTTTACATTTTATGCAATTTGGTCCTCTATCAAAATAGACATGTAACCAGTAATCTTAACGAAATTTTTATACGACATTCCTATCATAATGCAGACCATAAAATAATATTAAAATAATTTTCCTTACAGACTCGGATTTGTGGTCCCAAAACCACTATTTTGATTTCAATGAAAACAGGTTGTTACAACTCTCCCCCCTTAAAGAATTTTCGTCCTCAAAAATCCTACCACTAAACAGGTTTGGATACTGCTTTTTCATTGTTTCCTCTGATTCCCAGGTAGCTTCTTCTATACCATGTTGTTGCCAGAGGATTATTACTAAAGCTACCTTTTTATTTCTCAGTTCTTTCATCTCATGTGCTAGAATTTTGATCAGTTCTTCACTATAGGTCATATCAGGCTAAATCTTGACATCTGTCAAAGAGATAACATGTGAAGGGTCTGACTGATACCATCATAACATAGACACGTAAAAAAAATTTTGAATCTTTTCTAGTTTTAGTGGTAGTGACAATCGTTACGCAACAGGTCTGATTCTTTCAATAGCCCCCCATACAGCCTGATAAACTACGGACTCAATTTGCCTTTACGGCCAAACTGAAGAACTTTCTTCCAAGGTGATACTTTCAGGAATACCTTATCACCAACCTGAAACTCTATTTCTTTTCTTTTAAGATCTGCATAAGATTTTTGATGATCAGAAGCTGCTTTCAAACTATCTCTAATCACTTTCACTTTTTCTTCGATTTCGCGAATCAAATCAATTCTGTGTATCTTTTTCTCACTGAGCTTAGTCCAATACAACGGAGTTCTACATTTATGACCATACAGAGCCTCATATGGTTTCATTTTAATACTATACTGATAGCTATTATTATATGCAAATTTAACTAAAGGCAGATACTGTTCCCAATTGCCTTCGATTTCTAGAACACAACACTAAAGCATATCTTCTAAAATTTGTATTACACGTTCGAATTTACCATCTGTCTGAGGATGGAATGCAGTACTGAAATGTAATTGTGTACCTAAAGCTTCTTGTAACTTGTTCTAGAATCAGGATGTGAATCATGGATCTCTATTAAAAATAATGGAGACTGGCACTTCATGTAATTTGACAATCTCTGAAACATTCAACTCTGCTAATCTATCTAGAGAGTAATCCATACATACTGGAATAAAGTGTGCAGACTTCGTCAAAAGGTCAACGAGTACTCGAATGGCATCTTTCTTTTTCGGAGATAAGGGTAATCCTGACACAAATTCCATAGTAACTCTTTCCCATTTCCATTCTAGTATTGTGACTGGCTGTAATAATCTCGAAGGTACTTGATGTTCAGCTTTAACTTGCTAACATACCAAACATCTAGATACAAATTCATAAATATCACGTTTCATTCCCGGCCACCAGTATATCTTTTTCAAATCATTATACATTTTATTACTTCCCTGATGCACGGACATAAATATGCTTCGTGCAAAATCTTCTGTATAAGCTCTGAATTCTTTGGTACATAGACTCTACCTCTGAATAACAGACAATCATTAGGTCCAATATGAAATTCTGAATCGGAAGTCAACTCATATTGTACTTGTTTAGCTTGTAACTCATCATCATTTTTCTGAGCTTTACAAATCTGCTGTAGAAATGTCAGTTTAGCTTTTAGCTCCACTAAGATTGAACCATCATCAAACAATGACAATCAGGTATTCATGGCTCGTAAAGCAAATAAAGACTTTCTACCCAAAGTATTTGCAACCACATTTGTTTTTCCCGAATGATAATAAATAACCAAGTCATAGTCTTTCAACAATTCAAGCCACCTTAGTTGTCTCAAATTCAAATCTTTTTGCGACATCAAATACTTTAAACTTTTATGATCAATGAATATATGGCATTTCTCAGGAAACAGATAGTGTCGCCATATTTTCAGAGCAAATATAATCGCTGCTAATTCTAAGTCATGTATCGAGCAATTCTTTTCATATGGTTTTAGCTGTCTAGAAGCGTAGGCTATTACTTTACCTTCTGCATCAAAACACAACCTAAACCATTCAACGGTGCATCACTGTAAATTACTAATTCCTTACCTGATTCAGGCTGAACTAGAACTGGTGCTTCAATCAATAGGGCTTTCAACTGGTCAAAACTTTGCTAACATTTATCAGTCCATTCAAATTTCACATCTTTTTCCAATAGTCGTGTCATCGGTGAAGCTATCATCGAGAACCTTTCCACAAATCTCTAATAATAACCAGGTAATCCCAAAAACTTCTGCCTTCAAATACATTTTTTGGTGGTTTTCAATTAACAATTGCTGAAATTTTATCTGGATCCACACTAATACCTTCAGAAGACACTATATGTCCAAAAAAACCAACTTCCCAAAGCCAAAATTCATATTTCTTAAATTTAGCATACAGTTGTTTGTCACACAAGGTTTGTAGAAAAATTCTCAAATGATTAGCATGTTCGATTTCATCTCAAGAATATACCAGGATATCATCAATTTATACAATAACAAATCTATCCAGATACAGTCTAAAAATTCTATTCATTAAATCCATAAATACCACAGGTGCATTAGTCAAGCCAAACAGCATCACAAGGAATTCATAATGCCTATACCTAGTTCTGAAGGCTATTTTTGGTACATCTGAGTCTTTAACTCGTAACTAATAGTAACTAAAACGAAGATCTAACTTCGAAAATACTGTAGCACATTTCAACTGCTCAAACAAGTCATTAATACAAGGTAGTGGATACTTATTCTTGATTGTAACTTTCTTGAGTTTTCTATAATCAATACACAATCTCAAGGATCCATCTTTCTTCTTAACAAACAGAACCGGTGCACCCCAAGGTATAGAACTAAGTCTAGTGAAAACTCTGTCAGTCAGTTCTTCCAACTGTGCTTTCAACTCTTTTAATTATGTAGGGGGCATTCTATATGGTGCTATAGATATCGGTGTTGTTCCTAGAACAAGAACTATATAAAATTCAACCTCTCTAACTAGTGGTAATCTGAGTAACTCTTGTAACATCCCGAATTAGGGCCTACTCAGGACAATGGTTTTGAGACCACAAATCTGATATAGAAATAATTATTTTATGACTATTATAAGACCTATGATGTGTTTTCATACTTGTGTGAAAATTTCATGAAGAAATTTTATGGATAAAGTGTCTAATTTGACATTAGGGACTAAATTGTAAAAGATGCAAAATGTGAGTTCTAGAAGCTTTTAGCATGAAATTGAATTGGATCATTAATTAGAGGTCTTTAAATGGTAATTTGACCAAGTTCTAAATTTTGGACAAAAATGAGCTTGGATAGATAAAATTTCAAAGAAAGGCATTAAGGGTATTTTGGTAATTAGGTAATTAAATGGACTAAAAGACAAAATAAAAGCAAAAATTTGTCCATCTTTTCTTCCCCATGGTTGTGTGAACCAAGAAGACACCATGGCTAGGGTTTTCAAGCTTCCAAGCTCAATAGTAAGTGCATTCAAGCCCCATTTTTTATGTTTTTTGCATTTTTGAAGTCCTTGTAACATGATCTACCCATTTCTAGCCATATTTTAAAGTGTATTGCGGATACCTAACAGCCTATGTGAACAGACCCGTGAGTAGCTCGAAAGCGATCAACATGTGATATGTGATATGAGATCCGGTATAAGACCATACTTGGGATATGGCATCGGCATAGAGATGGGTTCTACGTGTAGGACCATGTCTAGGACATTGGCATCGTATGAGATTTCTTTAGTAAGATTTCGAGTATCCAATAATATTCGAAGTGTTCAACGGGAATTTCAATGGATAATTCAAGGTGTAATTCATTGAGTTTGTCCAAGATAAGAAAGTAAGTGATTATAAAATGAGGTAGTACAAGTACGTACTCAAAACTCATGAGCAATGAACTTATTGTGATGAATATGTGGTAAGAATGTTAATGAGATAGTATGCTTGCAAGAATGATCACTATAATGACCCTGTGAGTATGGATTTTATATTCATGAGGTGTAAATATATGATGAATCTGATTGTTGAACATGTGTAGGACTTTTAGATTAATGTGATTTGAGACATAATGTGCTTATCCTTTAAGTTTGTGATTTGTGAATAATGTCAAGCTATATGACTTGAGAAGCATGATTACACTTAAGTAATATGCATTTGTAGTACATATGCTAAGATGATTAGTCGAGTGTTAAGATGTACATTTATGAAGAGGTTATGATTGCTTGACCAAAACCTAAGCACGATAAGCTATGATATAGTTTAAAAAGAATGAGCTTTATAATCGATTGATTAGTAATTATGAGAACATTTTGATGGAATTGGTAAATGTCTATAAATGGAATACTTATTATTTTCATGCGGGCTTACTAAGCTTTAAAGCTTACTCCCTCCTTTCCATTTCTTTTAGTGTTGTCAGGTCGGCTCGAGGAATGGAGATCGTCGGAGGCAGCATCACACTATCAAATTATCAATTTGGGGTATTGAAAGTCTTAAATGTTTTAGAGTGAGTGGCATTTATAGAGGCTTAATTATCATGATATGTGTTTTTTTATGATTTGGCCAATGATGTTAGCTTATATTGATTCATTGTACATAGCCATGAGATGTGGTTTATATTGGTTATGGGTTTGTAAGCCTATTTAAAACACCCCTTACCCAAGTCCGAGGCCGAGACTGGGCACGAGGCATTACCTGACTTAAACGCATACATATAATCATTTCTGAGTTATATAAACTAGATCAAATTTAAAACTTTTCACTCTTAATCTAGGATTTCTTAATATGGGCCTACAAAGCCCAAATCACACTTTGGAAACAATCTGGGATTAATCCAAACACCTTTGAAAACTTTGAAAAATGTCACTTGAAACAAGGGCACATGCCCGTGTGGAAAGGCGACATGCCCGTGTGGCCATTTTGACATGGTCGTGATGAAGGCCCATGTGGTTCACACAGCCTAAGCACAAAGGGACATGCTCGTGTCCCAAACCCGTGTGAATTTAATTCCAAATTCAAATCTACAGGGGTTTTCACACTACCGGGCACACGCCCATGTCTATAGCCCGTGTCCCTCACACGGCCATGACACGCCCGTGTCACAGCCTGTTTGTAAAAACCTTGACATCTTGTTTCTGAAGTCAGCAACCAATTAGGGGCACAAGGCCAAGGCACACACCTGTGGCTAGGGACTGTGTTCTCCATACGGTTGAGACACACGATCATGTCTCTGCCCGTGTGTTTACTACCATTCATATTGACTTGCAAATTCAAGGTACAGGGGACACACGGTCAGACAATACGCCCATCAGGCTGACCGTATGTCGCACACAGCCTAGACATACGCCCGTGTGTTTACTAGTGTAGACAAAAATAAGGCTATCTAGCAAGCCTTTTTGCCACCCTTACTTGCACTAACTTATACCTCATCAATGTTACCAATTCCATGTATCAACATTAGACCAATTCAACCATAACATGATAATTAAAAATGACCTTCATCACACTATAACAATCCAGGCATGAACTTACTCCTTCATGCAATATCATCAATTGTTGTAGCCTTATACAAAATGAAGGGTTTCGTCCCAAGCCAACATATTCGGCCAAACAATAAAGACACAAAATCTAAAAGACAAAGTCCTATACATGCCATAATCAAAATAAAAGAACTAACTATGCCAAGTACTTCAAATGATAGTGTGAACGAGTCCTCTGACGGTATCTGATCCACGACTAATTTGGCAGCACTACAAGGAAATGGAAAGGAAAAATGGGTAAGCATAAAGTTTATTAAGTCGCATGTAAATAATGAAATAACTACAAGTTACCATAAGAGATCAACTCTCAATATAACTCAATTTGCACACGAAAGTGAGGATTCATAAATATTAATTGTTCATATTCATCTCTCACCAAGCATACAACGTTGGTTGAATTCACAATTCATACTTCATGTAAAATACACAAATGGTCATTAGCATAACTTACTCACTTTCCTTCTTTACTAAACATACAACGTAAATGAAGCTCATATTTAGTAATTCTCATTTAGGTACCTGTTCCACTCACCACATGGTCATAAGTTCTCTCATATTGATATAAACCATAAATCTCCCGCTGAAGCATTTGGAATACTACAGGATATTCAATAGCCCCAACATGGGATAAGATGCCGACGCCATGTCTCAAACATGGTCTTACACTGGCTAGCATATCAAAGTCGATGCCATGTCCTAGACAGGTCTTACACTGACTTTCATATATAGAGGCCGATTTTGTGTCCCAGATAGGTCTTACACTAGCTCTCATCTATCGGTGTCGATGTCATGTCCCAGACAGGTCTTACACTGACACACAACAAGCAGACGCCATGTCCCAAACAGGTCTTACACTAGCTTGTATATCTCGAGCCTCATGCATGTCCCAGAAATGTCTTACACTAGCTCTCGTCTCAATGCCGATGCATGTCCCAGACATGTCTTACACTGGCTTGTATATCTTGAGGTCGATGCATGTCCCAGACATGTCTTACACTAGCACACATATCACCCAATGTCATGGCATGAATATCCCAATCTATTCCTACTGTTCAACTAAAAGTCTTTGTTACATTAATTCTCATACAAAAATTCATGTCAAACTAATTGTATGATACATGATAACATTTAATTTGCATTATTTACGTACAACTTACCTTGGTTTACAAAATGTGGGCAACTAATCAACCTAATCCACAAGCTTGGCCTTTCCTCGATCCAAGTCTGATTTTTGTATTCTTGATCTAAAATGGAAACATTTAGTCATTTAATCATCAATTAAATCTAAACGCTCAATAATTTATAATTTGGGCAAAATGACCATTTTGCCCCTAGACTTTCACAAAATAACCATTTTACCCTTAGGCCCGAAAATCGATTTTTATCGAATTTCCTTATTATCCAAGCCTAACTGACCATTTATTTCTCTTATAAAAACCCCAAATTTTCACTATTTCACACAATTACAACCTATTTTATAACTTTTACAAAATGGTCCTTTTAGGTGTTTTCCATCAAAATCAATTTACAAAAGTTGTTTATTTCACAACCATAACTCATATTCTTCCATAAAATTTCAATTAACAACACATATGCTTTCATGGTAAAACCCTAGACTCTCAACCTTTTTGAATATAGTCCCCTCATTAGCTAGATTAAGCTTTAGGGGTTCCAAAAACATAAAAATTATCAAGAAAGGTCACCAAGAAGACTTACTTGCAAGAGTTTAAGGTTGCTAAAAATTTTAAGCTTCCATGGCTATTTTCTTGAAGAGAAATCGGTGGAGAAAGAAGGAGAGAGATGAGAAAATGACAACTTTTCCTATTTGTTTTATTTTATTCAATTTTATCACCTAATTTCACCAAATGTTGACTTTTCTATTTCTTTGTCTCCCATGGCCGGCCACCTCTCTCAAAAGGGTCTATTTGCCCTTTAAATACCTTCACAATAGGATTCATAGTTAATTTACACCTTTAGCTAATAAAATAGGACTTTTACACTTTATGCGATTTAGTCCTTTTTCACAATTAAGCATGCAATCGTTAAAATTAATTCACCAAAATTTTCATGCACCTTCATAATCATGCTATAACCCATAAAATATCAATAAAATAATTTTTTTGACCTTGGATTTGTGGTGTCAAAACCACTGTTCCGACTAGGCCCGAAATCGAGCTGTTACACTATTTATCTATGCTAATGTCTTGAGATCTGGTTATGTGTATGCATGTGCTAAGATTTCATATGATGTGGTTACCCTTGTTTGCTATGAATGGATAGTGTCATGGCATATATACATGTGTGCTTGAAGAATGCATTATGACCAATCGAAGTGGTCATAGCCATAGAATAAATGTGTGATATGGTAATAAGATAATAATGCCCTAAATAAGAATGCTTGATGGTTAAGTTGGGATTAATTGGTAAGTTGATAATCATAGTATAAAGGTAAAAGTAGTGATCAAAATGACAATGCTAAATAAATGTGAATTGGTTTGTTTAGATGTGGTAATAATGAATGCGTGGAATACATGGATGATGGCATGTAAATGCTATAATTGTACCTTAAATGAGGATGTTTAATCATTAAATTGATGCTATGTTATATGCCTTTGATGTGTATAAGTATGGTTGGGATTAAGAGTAACAAAAGGCTTGGAAAGTAACCTAAGTATTGGCTACACGGGCAGAGATACGGCTGCGTGCTTCAGCCATGTGTAGGACACGGCCTGGAGACATGGGCGTGTGTCCAAGGCATGTGAAGTCTGCACTTAATTTGTGAGAATTTAATTAGCCACACGACCTAGCACACGGGTGTGTGGCTTGGCCATGTGGTTCATTTTGTTTGCTAATGTCATAAACAGAGAGTTACAAGGCCTGAGGACACAGGCGTGTCCCTGTGTCCACACGGGCATGTGACCCTATTGCATGAAAAATTTTCTAAGTTTTCCCAAAATTTATCAAAGTTCTCGGTTTGGTCCCAAACCGCTCTCAATGTTTGTTTTGGGTCTCGTAGGCTCATACAAGGGACAATTTGCATATGAATGAATGAATTTGATTAGAACTAAATTTTATGGCCCAGTTTTACATGTTTGCTTGTGTTTAAGTTCGATAATGCCTCGTATCCTGTCCTGACATCGGACACAGGTAAGGAGTGTTACATTTAGTGGTATAAGAGCTATGGTTTAGTCAGTTCTCGGATTAACCTAACATGTGTAAAAGTGTAGCTATACATGCAATAAATTTGTGATAGTGTGATGTCTCCCGGCGCGAATGAGAACTATCTTGTTTAGACAGAAGTACTCTCCAACTGAGCTGCACTCGACCATGTTGATAGTGGTACTAAAGTATTTGAGTGAAGTACAACTATGATGAGTGAAAAATCAAAAAGGTATGAATAGGGGCTCATGATATGTATGTGATGAGGTATGATATGGATGTTTATGTTGTCATAAGCTCATCCATGTTTGCTTGATATTCGTATGATGTTATGTGCTCGATTAAGTGAATGTGACGAGTAAAGTCACCCAAAATTCATAAAATATATGCATGAGTGCACTTGTATAAATAAGATAATCAAAAAATTTGTGAAACATGGATATGTGTGGGAACTTTCTTGAAATGAATTGTATAACTGTGATGATATTATAATGATGATGAAAGTTATGTCATATGGGTAGATATGAGAATCGAGTTAGAGGCCTTATGACCTCGCCCCCTCTTTACCAATGAGGTGTCTTATAATGAAATTTCACAAGAATTATGTTGAATAGGCTCACAAGTATGAAACCAAAGAGTTCGATGGTAGAATAGCTATAAATATGATCAAAGACTGAGAATGGGTTGATTAGTAAAGACAGAGCTAGAAAGATACCAGATTAACCTGAAGATTATTCAGTTTACACAATATCTCAGTTAGAGAAGAAGTTAACTTTAGTAAATCGACTTATTCAGGTGCGATGTTGAAAGAACATATTAATTAGAATCTCTTCTGAACTGATTTTCTTTGATGAGAGAAATGATGCGGAAATTAGTGATGGTAGAAATAGTTGATGAAATAATATTTGAAATGTAAGATATTTGAGTGTGGCAGTTACAGTTGAGCCGATTATGACAATCTCTTCTAGGGTATTCTATGTGTTCAATTTTCTTTAGAAGTATTCTTGTGGCTATCTATTTTCTGATGAAACTTTATAGTATGAGAATGTTTTCTAATCATGATATTAAATGAAAGCATTGTTAGTCTGATTGGTTATGATCCGTATTGCTCTATTACTCTCTGGCATTCTATTATATTTCGTCTGTTGGGAATTGACGATGCTATGATTCTATTTCTTCTGATTGTTGTTCTATCCGATATATATATATATGTGAAAAGTACATTGTCTTCGTTGCATTTAATTACAGTGGGTCTACATGATGTTTTCTTCTAGACTTCTTTCCTCTGAGGAATCATCAAGATCTCTACTATTTTCTTATGAGATTTGTTCTCGGTCTTTTGGTATGGTACCGTACCTTGGATTTCTCTATCTTGAATTTCTTTAAATTGATTTTTTGTCATCTTTACTCTATAATCTGTTAATCATGGCTCATATCTAAAGTGTGTTCTTCAACTTGTGGTAAAGATGTCAAATATGGTTATGCTTCTAGTTCAATCATAGTAACGTGGTGATTCTAGTATCCGAATTTCTCTAATTTTCATGTAAGGACTTGACATCGGCAAAGGCATAACTAGTGAAATCACAAGCTCCAATTTGTATGATGAATTTCTTCTCTCAAGTAAGTCGATCAAAGTCAATGCATTGAATCAGGATATCCTTCTTACTTTGAGTTAATGCAATTGTAAATGATCTCTGATTTGCATGATAAGTGAAATATGAAAT
The DNA here is from genome assembly GCF_025698485.1 of Gossypium arboreum. Classification (NCBI taxonomy): domain Eukaryota; kingdom Viridiplantae; phylum Streptophyta; class Magnoliopsida; order Malvales; family Malvaceae; genus Gossypium; species Gossypium arboreum. The sequence continues at coordinate 17,804,720 of NC_069082.1, forward strand.
ATTGTATGTTTGAATTGTTCTATCAACCAGAAGAAAGGATTTCTTGAAGTGTTATTAATTAAACAATTAAGATCGACTTAGTTGTTCAATCTGTGGGGGTTATTTGCTTGAAAGATTAAATGAGATATTTATGTAACAGCCCATTTAGGGCCTAGTCAGAATAGTGGTCTAGGGACCATGAATCTGGAGTTGAATAAATTATTTTATAATCATTTAGATGTTATAGCATGTTTATATTAGTGCATAAAAATTTTGGTGAGTTAATTTTGACATTTCTGAGCCCAATTGCAAAAAAGGACTAAATCGCATAAAGTGCAAAAGTCTTAAATTGATAGCTAAGGGTGTCAAATTTTCCATGTATCATAAATTGGGGGCCTTTAAAGTGAAATTATGCCATTAAATAGGTGATGGCCGGCCATGGGACAAGAAATTAAAATAGTCAAGCATGAGGTGAAGTTTGGTGATTTATTTTGACCAAAATGAAATAAAATAAAAGAAAGATGATATCATCCTTTTTTACTATTTCTCTCCATAGAAAATTCAGCCATTTTTTAGGGTTTTGAGCTTCAAAATTTCAGCAACTTATTCCTCTTACAAGTAAGTGATTTACATACTTTTTGTTGATGATTTTTACATTTTTGGACACCTTGAAGCATGAGCTTTCAAATAAGGGGACTATCTTGCAAAATGGTGGAGAGTTTAGGGTTTTGCCATGAAAGCATATGTGTATTTTTTTTGAAATTTTATGGAAGAATATGAGTATTAGATGTGTAATAAACAACTTTTGTGAAGGGTTTTTTCATGAAAACCCTTATTGGGACTATTTGGCATAAGTTGGAAATTTGTTGATAAATGGGTGAGATAGTGGAAATTTTGGATTGTTATAAGAGTATTAAGGGTTTGGCTAGGCTTTTTATAGGAGGAAATTCGATAAAAATTGATTTTCAAACATAGGGTAAAATGGTTATTTTGTAAAAGTCTAGGGGCAAAATAGTCATTTTGCCCAAGTATAGATTATTGAGTGCCTAGATTGATAAAATGATTAAATTTGTGAAGTTTTTTTTATTATAGATCAAGAAATTCAAACTCTGAACTTAGACCGGGGGAAAGCCAAGCAAATTGATTAGACCGACTTGACAGCATATTTTGTAGACAAGGTAAGTTGTATGTAAATAATACAACTACATTGCTAATGTGTGTGTCGATTTGTATTTGAATTAATATAGCATGAATTGGTTGATTTTGGAATTGAGAAAGTATAATGATAATAGAGATAGTAGAGTTCCCATTTGAACCTAGGAAATAAATCGAATATCTATGCCATGACATATAGGTTATTGTGGGCTAATGTAAGACGTGTCTAGCATATGCATCGGCCACATTATGAGAGCCTATGTAAGACCATGTCTGGGACATGGCATTAGCATCGAGACGAGTGCTAGTGTAAGACATGTCCAGGACATGCATCAGCCTCGAGACGTAAGCCAGTGTAAGACATGTCTGGGACATGCATCGGGTACGAGATGATAGTCAATGTAAGACCATATCTGGGATATGACATTGGCACCCTACCCCATTTTGAGGCTTGTCGAATATCCAGTAAAGTTTTGAACAGTTCAACGGTGAGAGATACAGTTTAAGCTAGCGAGTATGGTATAACCGTGTTGTAAGTGGTACAGGTACTTAATTGACATGCATGAGATATGAGCTCGATATATGCTATGAGATTTATATGGATAGTGATGAGTAAGTTGTGCTTATGCCCATTTTTGTGTGATGAGCATGTTGAAGAATGGTAAAATTGTTGTCGTATATTTAATTATATGCAACTTACTAAGCTTTATGCTTACTCCCTCTCTCTTCCCATTTTCTTATTGTGACGCTTAAATAGCTCGAGGATTTAACAAACATCGGAGGCTACAATCACACTATCATCCCAAGCACTCGGTATAGTTAGACTTCTTATTTTTGAGTATGGCATGTATATGGCTTAGACTTTATTGTTTTATGTCCTGGAGAAATTAGCCAAATGTGTGGCTTGGGTTAAATCCTTTCATTTTGTATAAGGCCATGGGTAATGGTCAATATTCATTTTGATATTGTATAGTAGATGTTACTTTTTATGGATAAGTAAATTTGCGCCATTGAAATGTTGTCAATTGTGGTTGATTTGACCATATGATGTGCCCTTGTATTGGTATAGAATGATCTTATGCAGTTTATGTAAGTAAGGTTGGTAAAGAGGCTTGGTAAATAGCCTTATTTTGTCCACACAGGTAGACACACAAGCGTATGTCTTCCCACACGGCCAGCCCCATGGGCGTGTTGTCCGGCTGTGTGTCCCCTACACGTAAATTTTGTAAGTCAGTATGCATGATAGTAAACACACGGGTAGAGACACGGCCATGTGACTCCGCCGTGTGAAAGGCACGGCCTAGCACACGGGCATGTGCCTTGGCCATGTGACCCTTAAGAAATGCTAATGTCAGAAACAGAATGTTCAGGTTTTTGCATACGGACTAGGACACGGGCATGTTATGGCTGTGTGAAGGACATGGGCCAGGGACACGGGCGTGTGCCAGGCCGTGTGAAAACCCCTGAAGGTATAAATTTGGAATTTACTCCACACGAATGACGAAACACGGGCATGTCCCTGTATTGTTTAGGCCATGTGAGGCACACGAGCCAACAGCACGACCATGTCAAATTGATCACACAGGCGTGTTACCCCTTCCACACAGGCATGTGCCCCTGTGTCAAGTGTCATTTTTCTAAAGTTGACTAAAGAACCCAAGTTGGTTTTGAATGATTTTTTATGTGTGTTTTGGGCCACGTAGGCCTATATTAAGGACGTGTTGATAAGCTTAAGAAATTTTTAAATTTTTCCAAGTCTTGGAGACTCGGAATTGGTCGTAAGCACGAGTTTAAGTTAAGTAACGTCTCGTACTCTGTCCCGGCATAGGATACGGTTATTGGGTGTTACAATTTATGTCTGATTCTATTCCCAAATCTGAGAAAAAAAATTCATCTCTCTACTGTAAAGGACAAATAGTCTGAATGAAGAATGTATATTTTTAGAAGACATAGTTATGAGTTAAAATTGTTATGATTCATAAAGTTATCACCTTTGTGAAATTTGAATGGTCTATTACATCTCACCAAGTTTTGACCAGACGAGAACATTGGTAATCGAAGCATTAGACTTTTTTTAGCCTGCATCAGGCAAAGAATTCTTAATTTTCAGTGATGTGTCATTAAGTGGATTGTGATGTGTTGTAAGACTATAAGGCAATATGATAGCTTAAAGTATCCGATGTCATATAAATATTTAAGTTTGAGACAGCGTAAACAATTTGAGTTATTAAAAGAATAATGATTTTCAGTAGTGCATCCTTTGACGGATATAAGATGTGTCCTAGCACAAGAATGTAAAAATATAGCTTATGCTTCCATACGATTAAAGCAACATTCAAGGAATTTTTAGATGTGTAAATTAGAAATTGACTGCTATTGTGTTTGTTTAAAAAGGTTCGATGACATCTTTTGTTCGGTGAAAAATATTACATATTTACTAGTCGCAAGAGTTTAAAGTACCCAGTGTTTCAAAAAGATCTGAAGTTAAGACCACGTCAATGGCTTGGATTATTGAAAGATTGTATGCAACATTGATTCATCTTTGGGTAAAGTAGATACACTTACATATGCTTGAATGAAAATATTTGTCTACTTTGTGAGTATTGATTTCAAAATCAACTTTATTGATGATTTTTTGAATATAGCTAAATTGAAAGCTAACATGAGGTTTTCATTGCAAATCTGAAGATACTCAGAAATGTGATAATAAGTGGTAAACTAAATGGGTATATTAGGAGTTGACTTTTGATTCTGAATTTCAGGATAGATCTGATTATTGTTATTGTTATTATGGGATAAAGGAGTCTATGTGAAAGCTAAACATCTTTTTTGGTAAGATTTTCAGGGACGAAAATCCCTAAATGGGAAAGTTGTAACATCCTGAATTAGGGCCTAATCAGAATAGTGATTTTGAGACCACAAATCTGAAATAGAAATAATTATTTTATGACTATTGTAAGACCTATGATGTGTTTGCATACTTGTGTGAAAATTTCATGAACAAATTCTATGGATAAAGTGTCCAATTTGACATTAGGGGCTAAATTGAAAAGGAAGCAAAATATGAGTTCTAGAAGCTTTTAGCATGAAATTGAATTGGATCATTAATTAGAGGTCCTTAAATGGTAATTTGACCAAGTTTTAAAATTTTGGACAAAAATGGGCTTGGATAGGTAAAATTTCAAAGACATGCATTAAGGGTATTTTGGTAATTAGGTAATTAAATGGACTAAAAGACAAAATAAAAGCCAAAATTTGTCCATCTTTTCTTCCCCATGGCCTTGTGAACCAAGAAGACACCAGGTCTAGGGTTTTCAAGCTTCCAAGCTCAATAGTAAGGGCATTCAAGCCCCGGTTTTGATGTTCTTTGCATTTTTAAAGTCCTTATAACATGATCTACCCATTTCTAGCCATATTTTAAAGTAGGGTTCATGTTTAAAATTTGACCCATGTGCGGCATGCATGTGTTTTGATGTTTAATGGAGGAATATGAAAGTTTCATGTGTGTTTAACATCTTTTACTTAGTGATTTTGAATGAAAACACCTAAAAAGGACCAAATTGTAAAATATGTAAAAGTGGGTAGTAGAAATGTAAAATAAAAAAATTATAGGCTGATATGAGCATGGTATAGGTTCAACTAGGCTTGGGTAACCAAGAAAATGTATACATTTTATTTTACGAGCCTAGGGGCTAAAGTGTAAATATAAAAAAGTTTAGGGGTAAAATTGTACCTTTGATAAAGTATGATTTTTGGACTGATTTGAATAATGTGATTGTTAAATAAGTCATATTTGATTTGTTAGATCAAGAAAAATGAAATTCGAGATTAGATCCAAAAAGAACGAGGTTATGGACTAAATCGGAATAAATAGTCATTTTTGCATTCGAAGTAAGTTCGTGTCATAATAATAATGCAATGTTATTGTTTTTTATGCTTGAGATCTAAATTGGTATGTTAATTCGATTATGTTAAATTAAATGTTTACGATGCTATGTACGTAATGGTAATGTACTCCATGAAATATTCGACAGTCCAAATATCGATAACGTGTTATGTGATGATTGAATATATTGGAAATGAAATGGAAGTTTATATGTGATGTTATGTCATGTCCTATTGCTTAACATCATGTGAATTTTAAATGCTTTGTTACTATGATGAGGATGTTTTGATCATTCCATGAGTAAATGATGGGTATTAAGGACATTGACAATGATATTATGAGCAAGCTCGATAGAGAAACGATAGCAAGTAAAATTCCGTTTGAACCTTAGGAATAATTTAGGATACAAGTGATATGCCACTAGGAACTCTGTGATCTGAACTCATTGAGTTGTTGTACCATCCCAAAATTGGGCCTAGTCAAAACAGTGGTTTTCGAACCACAAATCCGATGACAAAATACTTGTTTTATGATTATTATGAGGCCTAGAAAATGAAAGTAAACATGTGTTAAAGTTTCATGGAGGAATTCTATGTGTAAGGTGTCCAATTGGAAATTAGGGACCAAATTGAATAAATTGTAAAACTTGGATTCTAGAAGCAATTTGTGTGAAATTGCTTTGGAATATTATTTAGAGGTCCTTAAAGAGTAATTTGCCCAATTTTTAAGTTTTTGGACAAAAATGGGCACGCATGGAAAATATTGAAAGTTTTGTAAGGAAGGGCATTTTGGTCATTTGGTAATAAAATCAATAAAAAGGGAAAATGAAGGAAAAAATCAGCCATTCTTCTCCCTCTTGCTGCCGAAATTCCAAGGGACACCAGATCTAGGGTTTCTTCACTTTCCAAGCTCAATAGTAAGTGACTCCTAGCCCCATTTTTAATGTTCTTTGTATTTTTTAGATCCTTGTAACATGTTCTCTCCATTTCTACCCATATTTTAAGCTAAGGTTCCTCTATGCAAAATGATCCATGTGTGACATGTTTGTTCTTTAATGATTTATGGGGGAATATGAAAGTTAGATGTGTGTTAAACATCATTTCCTAAGAGATTTTCATGAAAAACCCCTAAAAGAACCTTTTTGCAAAAGGTACAAAATATGTGGTAGAAATGTAAAGTAGAGGAAAATGTGGGCTAGTATGAGTTTATAATACATTCAGCTAGGCTTGGGTAACCAAGGAATTGCATGTATTTCTTTTTACTAGCCTAGGGACTAATTTGTAAAATTTTCAAATGTTAGGAGCAAAATGGTCATCTTGCCCGGGGGTGAATTTTTGGTCCGAAATAAATAGCATGAGGTATTAATAATTTATTTTTACTGATATAGACCCCAAGGAACCGATTCCGGAGATCAATCGTGGAAAACGAAAGGTTTCGAAATAACTGAAATATAAAACCTAAGCAATTACCAGGTAAGTTCGTGTAACTCGAATGTAAACTATCATTAAATACATTAAGGATGTATATACATATGTGAATTATAATAGTAATATTTATTGTATGACAACTCAGGAATTATTAATGTTATGATGAAATGTCCCGGTCGAATAAAAAGAAAGTCCTGGTTTAATAAAAAGAAAAGTTTTATGGATTACTCGAAAATGAAATAATGGTATAAAGGATTTAGCCCGGACGGGTGATCCTATAGTGATCTAGCATCCCAAAGAATATGTGTGCTTGACGGATTTAGCCCGGACAGGTAATTCGAATAGGATCCGAATTTAGCTTGGACTGGTAATTTAGACCTGAACTCGTAGGAGTATATGTCATTGTAGGGGATTTAACCTAGACTAGTAATCCCAACATTACTCTGTGAGTTACGTTGTGGGGGATTTAGCCTAGACTGGTAATCTTGCCATAAAAGAGAGGTTCACGGGAGTGCGTATTTAAAGGATCACTTGCATAGTTCAATGGTAAACGAGATATCCATCGAGATTCCAAGAAATTAGATGGGATTAAAACTTTAAATGGGAATAGATATGTTTGAATTGATGAGCTCATCTATGAAGGATGTTACTTTGTACTGGCATGAGACTAACTTGATGGTTGAGTATATGTGATTGGAAATTTTACTATGAATGTCTGGTCTGAATGTCTTATATGATTGCATGCTAAATAACCGATAATTTTACTTTCCCGTTATCCAGACTTACTAAGCATGTTAATGCTTACCCCCTCTCATTTCCCTGTTTTACAGAGCTCGTGGACTCGTGAAGATTGGAAGACGATTAGAGCATTGTCAACACTATCAACTTGTTTTGCTTTGGTATATAGATACTTTATTTTGTTTCAATGGCATGTATAGGTCCTGGTTATTTTGTGATATGTGTCATTGGTTGGCCTATGTAAAAGCTTAAATATTAAACTCATTCTTTTTGTATATGGCCATAAGACATGGCTCATTGTGATGTAGGCTATGACCTATTAATTGTGCTTGTTTGTGGTTAAATGTTCTTATGATGATTCAATGTGGTATATTATAATAGACATATGGCTAAATCACTTGGGATGGTTAGGTCATAATTGGCAATGAGTTGTAACAATAAGCCAAGTCTAAATGTGTTTTTGAATAAGATGGAAATCCTAAATACAAAAAGGATAAATTAGCATGTACGTAACTGATGAGATGAGTTTACATGTAATAGACCATTTATGGTAGTATCCAGACATATTTAGGCCATGTTAAACATCATTGCGGTTCGCGAATATGAGTGGTTATAAACGGTGACCATTGGCTTAGATTTGTAGCCTCCAAAAAGGTCCATATGGATACACACCCCTGCACCTAAAATCTTTAGGCCAGAATGCATGGTAGTAAACACACGAGTAGAGACACGGTCGTGTGTCTCAACCGTGTGGAGGACACGGCCTAGCACACGTCCATGTGTCTTGGCCATGTGTCCCTAAATGCATGATGATGTCACAAACAGAATGCTCAAGCTTTTGAGCACGGGCGACAACACGAGTGTGTCTAGGCCGTGTGAAGTACACGGGCCAGTGACACGGGTGTGTGTTCAGCTGTGTGAAAACCCCTGTAGGTTCAAAATGAGAAATAAATTTAATTAATTCCATACGGGTAAGGGGCGTTACAGGTGTGGTCTGAGTTCATGATGTATGTGACACATTTTTTGGCGTTCCGAGTACTAGTCTTGTATATTCTACCGGTGGTTGGGTAGTCCGGCATGTGTTGTGGATACCTAACAGCCTATGTGAGCAGACCCATGAGTAGCTCGAAAGTTAGCAACATGTGATATGTGATATGAGATCTTGTATAAGACCATACCTGGGATATGGCATCAGCATAGAGATGGGTTCTACGTGTAGGACCATGTCTGGGACATTAGCATCGTATGAGATTTCTCTAGTAAGATTTCGAGTATCTAATAATATTCCAAGTGTTCAACGGGAATTTCAACAGATAATTCATTGTGTAATTCATTGAGATTGTCCAAGATGAGAAAGTAAGTGATTATAAAATATGTGGTAAACATGTACGTACTCAAAACTCATGAGCAATGAACCTATTGTGTGATAAATATGTGGTAAGAATGTTTATGAGATAGTATATGTAACACCCTATACCGGTAACCCATACCGGGACGGAGTACAAGGTATTACCTAACTTGATCTCATGCATTTGAATAACCTCAAGTCACCGAGACTCAGTCCAAGTTAAAACTTTTCAATTTCTACTTTAAACTTCTTATTTTGGGCCTACAAGCCCCGAATCGACCGTTGAAAATTATTTGGAACCATTCCGGGTCCTTAAACCAACCTTAGAAATTTTTCTTATAAAATAGGGTACACGCCCGTATGGAAGGGTAACACGCTCGTGTGACTTTTTTGACATGGTCGTGCTAATGGCCCATGTGGTTCACACAGCCTAAGCACCCAGGGACACGCCCGTGTCCCTAACCCTTGTAGAATTAATTTCCAATCCACACCTACAGGGATTTTCACACGGCCATACACACGCCATTGTCAATGGCCCGTGTTCTAGCCCGTGTCTAAAAACCTTGACATTCTGTTTCTGACACCAACAACCCCAAAATGTCACACGGCCATGGCACACACCCGTATGCTAGGCCGTGTCCCCCACACGGCTGAGACACAAGGCCGTGTCTCTGCCCATGTGGTTAGTACCATGCATTCTAAAATGAATGGGCCTACGAGCCCCAAATCAACCGTTGAAAACTATTTGGAACCATTCCGGGTCCTTAAACCAACCTTAGAAATTTTGCTTATAAAACAGGGCACACGCTCGTGTGGAAGGGTAACATGCCCATGTGACCTTTTTGACATGGTCGTACTGATGGCCCATGTGGTTCACATGGCCTAAGCACCCTGGGACACGCCCATGTCCCTAACCCGTGTAGAATTAATTTCTAATCCACACCTACCGGGGTTTTCACACGACCATACACACGCCTGTGTCAATGGCCCGTGTCCCTCACACTGCCATGACACGCCTGTGTCTAAAAACTTTGACATTATGTTTCTGACGTCAGCAACCACAAAATCTCACACAGCCATGGCACACGCCCGTGTGCTAGGCCGTGTCCCCCACACGGCTGAGACACACAGCATTGTCTCTGCCCGTGATGTTACTACCATGCATACAAACTTGAAATTTTTACGTGCAGGGGACACACGGCTGGACTACATGCCCATAGGGCTGACCGTGTGTCTACTCATGTGGATAATATAAGGCTATTTACCAAGCCTCATTACCACCCTTGAATACCTATTTTCATGTGAAAACCATCCAATACCAAAACAAGCATAATTTCCAAAATCAAATTAGCCACAATAGATGATCATTCAACCATGAAAATACAACTTTTATAAACTCAAAATAAATATTAGCCATTATTCATGGCTTAGTACTAAGTGTGGGATTTATCCCAAGCCACCATACTTGGCCAATTCTCAAAGACTCAAAATAATAAGTTCTAACCCTATACATGCCATATTGAAAAATATAAATCCAACTATACTGAATGTTTCGGCTGATAGTGTGATCGATATCTCTGACTTCAGGTGATCCTTGATGCTAATTAGGTGGCACCGAAAGAAAAGGGAAAGGAAAAGGAGTAAGCATAAAGCTTAGTAAGTCGCATCTAAATAAGTATACCACAACATTTATTCATATTCAACATGCCCATATCAACAAAGTAGGCATAGGTGTAACTTACTCACTACCATCTATACAAGTCACATTATATATATGGAGCTCATATCTCATACGTACCAATTAGGTACCTGTACCATTCATAATATGTGACAGCCTTAAAACGACCCTAGTCGGAATGTGGTTTCGGGACCACAAAACCGAGGCATAAAAATAATTTAATATTCATTTTGATGCCTATGATATGTGTTAATTCGTGTGTGACATTTTTGATGATTTGATTTAGGGTTATAAATGTGAATTTCACTAAAAAGGACCTAGTAGTAAACTTTGAAAGTAGGATAGGGAAATGTGTGATGACTAATTAAAGCATGCATGCAAAACAATGGTCTTGCATGTCAAATACCCCTCTTTTTATAAGTGGTGGCCGGCCATGACAAGGGAGGATGGGCAAAACATGTCATAGACATGTTTTGTTGGTGCAATATGGGAGGAAAAATTAAACTAAGGTGAGGAATAAAGAAATGAAAAAAAAAAAGAGAGAAGGTGTGTGATTCACCCCATTGCCGTGAGTTGAAGGGAAAGAAAGAAAAAAAAATTTGTTCATCCTTTCTTTGAGCCAAAACTAGGAAGAAAATACAAAGAGAAAAGAAAAGCTTCATCCTTTGGTTCTTCTTGGCCGGTTTGAAAGGAGAAAAGTTGAAGATATTCGGCCATATTTGCATCTAAGTTAAGGTAAGTTTGATGTTGTGCCATGAGATTCAAGCATGTTTTAGTAGTTAGCTTAAGTTCTAACTAGCCCATGGTTCAAATCTTCACTATGTCATGGAGATAATGTTCGGCTAAGGTGGATTTGTGGATGTCATTTGCATGCTAAAAGTAAAGCTTTTAATGATGCATGGTATGGTGTTGTATGGCATTCGGCCATGGTAGGAAGTAAAAGAAAACTATGGTCGTTGTTCATGTTATTTGAATGAGAAATGCTAGTAAGGTGAAGTACAAATGTTAGTGTGTGATTTAATAGTGTATATGTGCGTATTAGCCTAGTTTCGAACTTGAAACAAAATGGTGTTTAGTCGATACAAGCGACCATACTTGTAGAATGTATCAAGTGTTGAAATCGGCCTCAACATAGATGTGTATGTTCGGCCACATGAACGAGTACATATGTTGATGTGTATATTCGACCTTAGGTAGCCTATTGATGGCTTTAGCTTGACTTAGAAATTCGGCTAAGGGGGAAATATTAGCTAGTATGTTGAATTCGATTCGTGATTTCATACACATGTGACTCTAATGTCTAATGGATATATAGGCTAAGTACCTTGAGCTTCTCTTTGATGTTTGAATGAATTGTATTGAATTGCTTGATGTAATTAAAAATGTGCATGACCATTGTGTATTCGAGCTAAAGGGTGGCCATATGACCATTTAAAATCCTTGTCATATTCGGCCATAAGCTAGCATAATGAGATTTTAATAAGTTAAATTTGTGTGAATTAGCTCAAGAGCTTAGAGGACCACCGTTGGATAAGGGGAAGGAAAAAGTGATCGAATAGCCGTCGAAATCGTTCGGCCACGTCCGAGGTAAGTCTTCGAGTAATGACCCTACTTGAATTATATTGAATGATTTGTCATATTATGGCGGATAGCCGAATGTGCGTAGGGACTACGTTGTAAAGTCAATTGAAATCATGCTCTTTGTGTGTGGCTATTGAGCCGAATTGGAAAGGTTTGATAAATGTTTTGTGTATGAGCCTTAGTAACGAAAATGAAATATGGATGTGTCGTGATTATTGATATATGTGTACATGAGAATTTGAATGATACTCGGGTTAAGTCCCGAAGGCATTTATGCGAGTGATTATATCCGGGCTAAGACCCGAAGGCATTCGTGCGAGTTGTTATATCCGGGCTAAGACCCGAAGGCATTTGTGCAAGTTACCAAATCCGGGTTAAGACCCGAAGGCAATTTTGCTTGTGGTTATATCCGGCTAAATTCAGAAGAAACTTGGTTTGATGGTGAGCGTTTCGTGCTGCAATAAATTCAATTAATACGCTCGAAAAACCCAAATGATAAGGTATGTTTGCATGTGCATCGGAAAAGTTGATTCGTTTGAAATAATATTCGTTCAATCGACTAACGAACTTTCGGCTCTTAGATAGGTTGATACCTTGTGTGTGTATATGTTGATGAAGTGTGAAGTAAGTATGATTATGAGAATGTGTATTACTAAAGTGATCCATTTAGCTATGTGAATGTAATACTTTAGTCAAAGCTGATTTCATTACTTGAGACTTACTAAGCATTAAAATGCTTACCCCCGTTGCTTTGGATCTCTGTTTTATAGATTTTGCTCGTTAGCTATCGGATTCGGGATCATCGAAGTCGATTTCATCCACACTATCAAAGCCCTTTGGTACTCTTTTAGTTGAACTCTGGATATGGCATGTATAGGACTACCCTTTGCTGTTTTTCAAGTACATTTTGTCATGTATGTGTGTACAGCCGTGCGAAAATGGCTCGTAGAAGTGGAGTATGGCATTAGACCATTTGTGTTTATGTATGTATATATGGTTTCATGATGTGACTATGGACTGGAATGGAAGTGTTGGGCAATGATCAGCCCTTGGAATGGCTAAACATGATCATAGGTGGACCTATGCATGACAAAACTCTAGTTGGTCCATGGAAACCACGAAATAGGTAAAGTTTACCTGAAAACAGATGCTGACAGCAGCAGTAGTGTGGATGTGAAAAATCACTAAAAATAGCAGGAATGGAATTAAATAGTGAATAAATTATTTAAATGAGCCTTGATGAATCTACTTTTATATGGAAGAAACGAAACGGTCATATGAGTTGTATGTTAAGAGATATTTAGGTTTTCGTGAAATAGGGCCAGAACGGTTTCTGGATTCCCTGTTCCAACTTTGGAAATTCATTGTAAATTAACCAGAGATAATTAGGAGTCATGCAATATATGTATAGATTCCTCCTTGAGTCTAGTTTCTATAGAAACAAACGGCATCAGTATTGAAGCCCTGTACAGGGAGATATCCAATTTGTAATGGGTGAAGGTCAGTGTAGTCGAACCCTGGATTAGGGGAGAATTTAACTAATAAACTGTACTAATTGGCCCAACCAAAAATTCTAGAAAACAATAAATTGATGGAAACATGAGTCTAGTTTCAGGGAAAAATTACGAAACTGATTTTCGAGCTTTAAAACTCAAGATATGATTTTTAAGGCGACAGTGACGCAAATAACCAGCTAGTCTGGAAATTTTTTTTATGGACTGTGAAAACAATTAAGTTAAGTCTGTGCACCTTGTGTTCGACTCGATAACGGACTCAAGTGCACGGGTGTTACAATTTTATTGGTATCGAGCTACGGTTTAGTCGATTCTAGGACTACCGTAATACGTTTGGGTCTAGCTATACATGCCATTATGTGATTAATTGATAGTGTGGATATTTCGACATTTGAATTTGTGTTTATTTATAGTAATGGATCTCGATCCCAACCGAAGCGATAGTGATGATGTGGAGAGTGTGGCGCTGCTCAAGACAAGGGACAGCGCCATGACTCTCAACCTATTGCTAGCAATCCGAATGATGAGGCTAGGCAAGTCTTTTATAGCGTGATGAATGATTGGTTCAACCAATACATTCGAACTAATACTACTGTTCCACAACCTCCATTCCCAACAAACACAAACCCCACACCTACAATGCCTCGATGAATCGACCAAATAAGGTCGAATAAGCCCCAGTTGATGAATCCGAAAACATGGGGCTACTGAATTTAAAGCTACGGATAGCGACGATGCCGAGCAAGCTGAATTTTGGTTGACAACACTATCCGCACTCGATGAGCTATCTTGTACACCCGATGAATGCCTAAAGCGTGCTATCTCCTTGCTACGCGATTCTGCCTACTATTGGTGGAGTACTCTGACTTCTATTGTGCCCCGAGAGCAAGTAACTTGGGAGTTTTTCCAAACTGAGTTTCGGAAAAAGTATATCAGTCAGAGATTTGTTGATCAAAAAAGGAAGGAATTTCTTGAGCTTAAGCAAGGTTCTATGTCAGTTACTGATTACAAGTGAAAATTTGTTAGACTTAGTAGATACGCTAGGGAATATGTTTCGTCCGAGGCTGTCATGTGTAAATGCTTCGAGGATGGGCTGAATGAAGACATAAAAATGTTCGTTGGCATTCTTGAAATACGAGAGTTCTTAGTACTTGTCGAGCGAGCTTGTAAAGTCAAGAGCTTAGAAAAGAAAAACAAAAGTTGATGTGGGAACCGAGAGTTTCGTAAAAGATCCTCGGAAAGCCTCTTCAACATGCATCAAGAAATTTAGAGATGATGTGGGCGGTCTAGAGGCACCGGGCCTTTTAGACGAGATCGTGATCGACTTCTGGGTACACGAGGCACTTCGGTTGCCGGTGTGGGCAATGAACGCCGAGACGTAAGCGAGTGTCGACATTGTGCCAAATGGCATTCTCGAAGTCAGAGGTTCCGTGACCGCTCTGTTACAAGTGCGGATCGGTCGACCACTTTATTAAAGATTGCCCGAGGTTGCCCGAATGAATATAAATCGAGTGGGAAACCGAGTGCTACCACCGCCGAGGTAGACCATCCGGAAATACGGGCAATGCTAGTGGTGGTCGAGAGGATCTAGAGATGCTACGACCAGATCCGAGGCTCGCGCCTGCTAGGGCTTATGCTATCGCGCACGCGAGGATGCTTCCTCGCCGGATGTTATTACCGGTACTTTCACTCTCTTTGATACTAATGTGATTGCTTTAATTGACCCCGGTTCTACTCACTCTTATATATGCGAAACCTTAGCATCCAGAAGACTTTATCTATTGAGTCTCATCGAGTTCGTAATTCGGGTGACAAATCCCTTGGGTCGTTACGTCTTTGGTCGACAAAGTGTGTAAGAAATGTCCCTAGTAATTCGAGATTCTGCTTTTCCGCGGACTTGATGCTTTTGCCGTTCGATGAATTTGATGTTATTCTTAGGTTGGATTGGTTGACCGTGCATGATGCGGTTGTGAATTGCAAAAGCAAGACTATTGATTTGAGGTGCTAAATAACGAGATGATCCGAGTTGAGTCTACGGACTTAAAGGGTTGCCGGTGTAATATCTTCAATGTTGGCCCAGAAATATGTAAGAAAGGGGTGCGAAGCATACCTTGCGTATGTACTTGATGATAAGGAGTTAGAAATAAAACCCGAATCTGTGCCGGTGGTTTGTGAATACCCGGATGTTTTTCCCGAAGAATTACCGGGTTTGCCACCTGTTCGGGAGATAGAGTTTGATATTGAGCTTGTACCGGGGACTACGCCAATTTCGATAGCTCCGTATCGTATGGCACCAACAGAGTTAAAGGAGTTGAAAGCTCAGTTGCAAGAATTGACGGATAGAGGTTTCGCTCGACCAAGTTTCTCACCTTGGGGTGCACCAGTATTGTTTGTGAAAAGAAGGACAGAACCATGAGGTTGTGTATTGACTATCGTCAGCTGAATAAAGTGACGATAAAGAACAAATATCCGTTTCCGCGTATTGATGATTTGTTTGATCAACTAAAGGGAGCCTTAGTGTTTTCAAAGATAGATTTGAGATCGGGTTATTATCAGTTGCGGATTCGAGATTCGGATGTACCCAAAACTGCTTTCAGAACGAGGTACGGTCACTACGAGTTCTTAGTGATGCCGTTCGGGCTCACTAATGCCCCTGCGGTATTTATGGATTTGATGAATCGGATCTTGACACGATTTGGACCGGTTCGTAGTTGTGTTCATTGATGACATCTTGGTCTATTCAAGAGATGAGACCGAACATGCTTGAACACCGAGATTAGTGTTGCAAATATTACGGATAAGCGGTTATATGCTAAGTTCAAGAAGTGTGAGTTTTGGTTAAGAGAGGTTAGCTTCTTGGGTCATGTGGTATCTCTGATCGGGATTCGAGTCGACCGAGCAAAATTTCAGCCATACTTAACCGGAAGCCTCAGAAATATTATCGATGTTCGAGCTTTTTGGGCTCGCGGTTACTACCAACGGTTTGTAAAGGTTTCTCGATAATAGCCACACCGATGACGGCTACTTCAAAAGATGTTAAGTTCGAATGGACGGAAAAATGTCGAAAAGTTTTGATCAACTGAAAACTTATTTGACGGAAGCTCAATTTTAGTGCAGCCGAATCGGGCAAAGAGTTTGTCATCTATAGTGACGCCTCCCTACTTGGGTTAGGTTCCGTCTTGATGCAAGAAGGTCGAGTTGTGGCCTATGCGTCGAGACAATTAAAGCCACATGAGAAGAATTATCTGACCCATGATCTCGAATTAGCTGCCATCGTATTCGCCTTGAAAATATGGCGACATTACTTATTTGGTGAGAAATGCCATGTATTTTCGGATCACAAAAGTCTCAAATATTTGATGACTCAAAGAGACTTGAATCTACGACAAAGGCGTTGGCTTGAGTTGTTGAAAGATTATGAGCTGATCATTGATTATCACCCGAGAAAGGCTAATGTGGTTGCGGATGCCTTAAGCCGGAAATCACTGTTCGCTTTGCGAGCGATGAATGTACACTTGTCTGTTCTACCCGACAATGTGTTAGTAGCCAATTAAAAGCCAAACCATTATTGATTCATCAAATTCGTGAAGCCCGTAAAGTCGATGATGAATCGGTTGCAAAACGAAATTTGAGTGTGTTAGAACAAGGAATCGGAGTTTCAAATTGATGATGATGATTGTTTGAGGTTCGAAGTCGTTTGTGTGTTCCAAGGAATTGAACTCATTTCGATGATTACGAACGAAGCCCATTGTAGCCGAATGTCAATTCACCCGGGGAGTACGAAGATGTACAACGATTTGAAACGTCGGTTTTGGTGGCATGGTATGAAACGAGACATCTCCGACTTTGTTTCGAGATGTTTAACATGTCAACAAGTGAAAGAGGAACATCAAGTGCCTTCAGGATTATTTCAGCCGATCAAGATACCTGAGTGGAAATGGGATCGAGTCACAATGGACTTTGTGTCCGGACTGCCATTGTCAGCAAGTAAGAAGGATGCGATTTGGGTTGTTGTTGATAGACTGACTAAGTCGGCTCACTTTATCCCCATGCGTACGGATTTTTCATTAGATAAACTAGCTGAATTGTACGTTTCTCAGATTGTGAGATTACACGGGGTACCGATTTCTATTGTGTCGGATAAAGATCCGAGATTCACCTCGCGATTTTGGAAGAAATTGCAAGAAGCTTTGGGTACCAAACTGCATTTTAGCACCTCTTTTCATCCACAAACCGATGGTCAATCCGAGCGGATAATTCAGATACTTGAGGATATGTTAAGATGTTGCATCCTCGAGTTCAGTGGTTCATAGGAACGGTATTTACCTTTGATTGAATTCGCTTACAACAATAGTTTTCAATCAAGTATTAAGATGGCACCTTACGAGGCTTTGTACGGTCGTAAATGCCGTACACCATTGTTTTGGACCGAGCTCGGTGAAAGTAAAATTTTGAGTGGATTTGATTAAAGATTTGAGCGAAAGTAAAAGTAATCCGTGAAAATCAAGATAGCCTCCGATCGTCGAAGTCGTGACGCGGATCTCAAACGAAAAGACATTGAGTATCGGTGGGAGATAAAGTGTTTCTTAAAGTTTCGCCTTGGAAAAAGATACTCAGATTTGGCCGTAAAGGCAAATTGAGTCCGAGGTTCATCGGGCCATATGAAATATCCGAACGAGTCGGTCTAGTTGCGTATCGTTTGATTTTGCCCCCTGAACTTGAAAAGATTCACGACGTCTTTCATGTTTCGATGCTTCGACGTTATAGATCTGATCCGTCGCACGTAATTAGTCCATCAGAGGTTGAAATTCAAGCCGATATGAGTTATGAGGAAGAACCGATTCGTATCCTAGCTCGTGAAGTGAAGGAGTTGCGAAACAAAAGGGTTCCGCTAGTGAAAGTGTTATGGCTCAAACACGGGATAGAAGAAGCTACCTGGGAACCCGAGAACTCTATGAAAGAGTGATACCCAAACCTATTTACCGGTAAGATTTTCGGGGACGAAAATTTCTTAAGTGGGGGAGAGTTGTGACAGCCTTAAAATGACCCTAGTCGGAATGTGGTTTCGGGACCACAAAACCGAGGCATAAAAATAATTTAATATTCATTTTGATGCCTATGATATGTGTTAATTCGTGTGTGACATTTTTGATGATTTGATTTAGGGTTATAAATGTGAATTTCACTAAAAAGGACCTAGTAGTAAACTTTGAAAGTAGGATAGGGAAATGTGTGATGACTAATTAAAGCATGCATGCAAAACAATGGTCTTGCATGTCAAATACCCCTCTTTTTATAAATGGTGGCCGGCCATGACAAGGGAGGATGGGCAAAACATGTCATAGACATGTTTTGTTGGTGCAATATGGGAGGAAAAATTAAACTAAGGTGAGGAATAAAGAAATGAAAAAAAAAGAGAGAAGGTGTGTGATTCCCCCATTGCCGTGAGTTGAAGGAAAGAAAGAAAAAATTTGTTCATCCTTTCTTTGAGCCAAAACTAGGAAGAAAATACAAAGAGAAAAGAAAAGCTTCATCCTTTGGTTCTTCTTGGCGGTTTGAAAGGAGAAAAGTTGAAGATATTCGGCCATATTTGCATCTAAGTTAAGGTAAGTTTGATGTTGTGCCATGAAATTTAAGCATGTTTTAGTAGTTAGCTTGAGTTCTAACTAGCCCATGGTTCAAATCTTCACTATGTCATGGAGATAATGTTCGGCTAAGGTGGATTTGTGGATGTCATTTGCATGCTAAAAGTAAAGCTTGTAATGATGCATGGTATGGTGTTGTATGGCATTTGGCCATGGTAGGAAGTAAAAGAAAACTATGGTCGTTGTTCATGTTATTTGAATGAGAAATGCTAGTAAGGTGAAGTACAAATGTTAGTGTGTGATTTACTAGTGTATATGTACGTATTAGCCTAGTTTGGAACTTGAAACAAAATGGTGTTTAGTCGATACAAGCGACCATACTTGTAGAATGTATCAAGTGTTGAAATCGGCCTCAACATAGATGTGTATGTTTGGCCACATGAACGAGTACATATGTTGATGTGTATATTCGGCCTTAGGTAGCCTATTGATGGCTTTAGCTTGACTTAGAAATTCGGCTAAGGGGGAAATATTAGCTAGTATGTTGAATTCGATTCGTGATTTCGTACACATGTGACTCTAATGTCTAATGGATATATGGGCTAAGTACCTTGAGCTTCTCTTTGATGTTTGAATGAATTTTATTGAATTGCTTGATGTAATTAAAAATGTGCATGACCATTGTGTATTCGAGCTAAAGGGTGGCCATATGACCATTTAAACTCCTTGTCATATTCGGCCATAAGCTAGCATAATGAGATTTTAATAAGTTAAATTTGTGTGAATTAGCTCAAGAGCTTAGAGGACCACCGTTGGATAAGGGAAGGAAAAGTGATCGAATAGCCGTCGAAATCGTTCGCTACGTCCGAGGTAAGTCTTGAGTAATGACCCTACTTGAATTATATTGAATGATTTGTCATATTATGGCGGATAGCAGAATATAACGTAGGGACTACGTTCTAAAGTCAATTGAAATCATGCTCTTTGTGTGTGGCTATTGAGCCGAAATTGGAAAGGTTTGATAAATGTTTTGTGTATGAGCCTTAGTAACGAAAATGAAATATGGATGTGTCGTGATTATTGATATATGTGTACATGAGCATTTGAATGATACCAGGTTAAGTCCCGAAGGCATTTATGCGAGTGATTATATCCGGCTAAGACCAAGGCATTCGTATGAAGTTGTTATATCCGGCTAAGACCAAGGCATTTGTGCAAGTTACCAAATCCGGGTTAAGACCCGAAGGCAATTGTGCTTGTGGTTATATCCAGCTAAATTCCGAAGAAACTTGGTTTGATGGTGAGAGTTTTGTGCTGCAATAAATTCAATTAATACGCTCGAAAAACCCAAATGATAAGGTATGTTTGCATGTGCATCAGAAAAGTTGATTCGTTTGAAATAATATTCGTTCAATCGACTAACGAACTTTCGGCTCTTAGATAGGTTGATACCTTGTGTGTGTATATGTTGATGAAGTGTGAAGTAAGTATGATTATGAGAATGTGTATTACTAAAGTGATCCATTTAGCTATGTGAATGTAATACTTTAGTCAAAGCTGATTTCATTACTTGAGACTTACTAAGCATTAAAATGCTTACCCCCATTGCTTTGGCTCTCTGTTTTATAGATTTTGCTCGTTAACTATCGGAATCGGGATCATCGAAGTCGATGTCATCCACACTATCAAAGCCCTTTGGTACTCTTTTAGTTGAACTCTGGATATGGCATGTATAGGACTACCCTTTGCTGTTTTTCAAGTACGTTTTGTGATGTATGTGTGTATGTAGTGCGAAAATGGCTCGTAGAAGTGGAGTACGAGCATTAGACCATTTGTGTTTATGTATGTATATATGGTTTCATGATGTGACTATGGACTGGAATGGAAGTGTTGGGCAATGATCAGCCCTTGGAATGGCTAAACATGATCATAGGTGGACCTATGCATGACAAAACTCTAGTTGGTCCATGGAAACCACGAAATAGGTAAAGTTTACCTGAAAACAGATGCTAACAGCAGCAGTGGTGTGGATGTGAAAAATCACTAAAAATAGCAGGAATAGAATTAAATAGTGAATAAATTATGTAAATGAGCCTTGATGAATCTACTTTTATATGGAAGAAATGAAACGGTCATATGAGTTGTATGTTAAGAGATATTTAGGTTTTCGTGAAATAGGGCCAGAACGGTTTCTGGATTCCCTATTTCGACTTTAGAAATTCATTGTAAATTAACCAGATATAATTAGGAGTCATGCCATATATGTATAGATTCCTCCTTGAGTCTAGTTTCTATAGAAACAAACGGCATCAGTATTGAAGCCCTGTACAGGGAGATATCCAATTCGTAATGCGTGAAGGTCAGTGTAGTTGAACCCTGGATTAGGGGAGACTTTAACTAATAAACTGTACTAATTGGCCCGACCAAAAATTCTAGAAAAAATATATTGATGGACACATGAGTCTAGTTTCAGGGAAAAATTACAAAACTTATTTTCGAGCTTTAAAACTCAAGATATGATTTTTAAGGCGACGGTGATGCTGATAACGACTAGTGCGGAAATTTTTTTATGGACTGTGAAAACAATTAAGTTAAGTCTGTGTGCACCTTGTGTTTGACTCCGGTAACGGACTCGGGTACGGGGTGTTACATAATATGGTTATACTTTCTGCATTAACTCTAGAACATAACACTCACCTTTGAACCATTCAGAAAGCTATTAGATATGCACTAAGCCTCAAACATAGGGTATAATGCCAATGCCATGTCCTAGAAGGGTCTTACACTGGCTCATCCATCAACTCGATGCCATGTCCCAAACATGTCTTACACTGGCTTACATCTTGAGGTCGATGCATGTCCCAGACATGTCTTACACTAGCACTCGTCTCAATGTCGATGCCATGTCCCAGACATGGTCTTACACTGGCTCCCATAATGTGGTCGATGCATGTCCCAGACATGTCTTACACTAGCTCACACAAGTGACCCAAATGTTATGGCCTGAATATCTGGTTTATTTCCTAGGATTCCACGAGATTTCCACTATCACAATTTCTATTTATGCATTCTCAATTCACAATCAACCAGTTCATGATATATCAATTCAATGACAATTGAAACACATATAGTAACAATGTAGTTGTACTATTTATATATGACTTACCTCGGGTTACAAAATGTAGACGACTCGTCAATTAATCTAGTTGCTTGGCCTTCCCCCGGTCGAGGGTCAGATTTGGTAAATCTTGATCTATATTAGCAAAATACACTCATTTAGTCACTGAATAAAATCAAGTAATCCAAAATTCATGCATTTGGGAAAATGACCATTTTTCCCTTAAACCTTGACAAAATGACCATTTTGTCCAAAATTTCTTCGTATTTCAAGCCTAGTCAAACTCTTTTTACTCTTATAGCAGCCTTAAAATCCCACTATTTCACACACTTATTACATATTTTGCAACTTATGCAAAATAGTCTCTTTAGGTGTTTACATGTTAACACCTCTCACAAAAGTTGTTTATAACACAACTAGGACTCATATTCTTCCATGAAAACTCAGCAACTATCACAAACCCATTCATGGTAAAACCCCAAACTCTTAATCATTTTGCAAAAATAGACCCCTCATTTGGAAGCTTATGCTTCAATGAGTCCAAAAATGTAAAAATCATTAAGAGAAACTATCAAAATCACTTGCTTGAAAGGGCTCAAAGTTGCTGAAAATTTTGAAGCTCTTAAACCCCAACAATGGCTGATATTTTTGGTGGTGTATGGGGGAAGAAAAGAAAAGATGACAACTTTTCTTTATTTTACTCAATTTGCTCATGTCATCAATACCTAACACTTTGACTACTTGATTTACCTTGTCCCATGGTTGGCTATGCTTACTTTTGAGGGTCTAATTTCCTTTTAAAACCCCCAATTTAGGTTCTCTAGTTATTTAACACCTTTAACTATCAATTTGGGACTTTTACACTTTATGCGATTTAGTCCTTTTTCGCAATTGGGCTCACGAACTTCAAAATTAACTTACCAAATTTTTCATGCACTAATATATTAATGCTAGAACATCAAAATAATAATAAAAAATCTCTTAGACTTCGGATTTGTGGTCCCAAAACCACTATTCTGACTAGGCCCTAAACCGAGCTATTACATTTCTCCTCCCTTAGGGATTTTCATCCTCGAAAATTTTACCAGTGAATAAGTTTGGATACTGATCTCTCATAGACTCCTCAAGTTCCCACGTGGCTTCCTCGACTCCAAGTCTATGCCACAAAACTTTCACAAGTGCTATACTCTTACTTCTCAATTGTTTGACATCTCGGGCTAAAATCCTGACCGACTCTTCTCCATGAGTCATGTTCGGAAGAATCTCAACTCTGCCGGCTCATAACATGCAAAGGGTCTGATCTATATCGATGTAGCATGGACACATGAAACACGTCGTGAATCTTCTCCAACTCTGGTGGCAAATTTAATCGGTAGGCAACTGGCCCTACTCTCTCGGTAACCTCATAAGGTCCTATGAAACGAGGACTGAACTTGCCTTTTCTACCAAATCTGAGAATTGTTCTCCATTGGAATAATTTCAAAAATACCTTATCACCGACTTGAAATTCGATTTCCTTTCATTTCAAATCCGCATATGATTTCTATCTATCCGAGGCAACCTTCAAATAGTCATGAATCACTTTAACTTTCTCCTCAGTCTCTTTGACTAAATCAACCCCGTGAATCTGACTCTCTCTGAGTTCAGTCCAATATAAGGGCGCTCGACATTTTCGCCCATACAAAGCCTCATAAGGTGACATTTTTAGACTTGTCTAATTGCTGTTTTTATAGGCGAATTCAACCAATGGTAGATACTTTTCCCAATTTCCTTGGAACTCAAAAATCATTTCTGTCAGTTTGCAGATGAAAAGCCGTGCTAAACCTCAATTTCGCTCCCAATGCCTCTTGTAACTTTTTCCAAAATATCAAGGTATATCTCGGATCCGTCTGAAATAATTGATATGGGCATCCCATGTAGTCTCACAATCTTAGAAACATACAAGTCGGCTAGTCTCTTAAGGGAGTAACCGGTACGCACTAGTATAAAATGTGTTGACTTTGTTAGCCAATCCACAATAACCCATACTGTATCTTTCTTTTTTGGGGTTACTGGCAAACCTGTCACAAAGTCTATAGTAATCCGATCCCACTTCCACTCTAGGACCATGATAGGCTGAAGTAGACCCAAAGGTACTTGATGTTCAGCCTTTACATGTTGACATACTAGGCACTTGGAGACGAACTCAGAAATGTCCCTCTTCATACCCGACCACCAATACATTTTCCTTAGGCCGTTGTACATTTTCACACTACTCGGGTGGACAGACAAACAACCACTATGTGCCTCTCTTAGAATTTTCTGAATAAGCTCGCCGTTCTTGGGTACACAAACTCTGTCTTTGAACATTATGCATCCATCAATACTAATACAAAAATCCGATTCAATTCCCGACTCACACTGAATTCTCTTGGCTTGCAATTTCTCATCACCTTTATGAGCTTCTCGAATCTCTTAAAGAAAATTTGGTCTAGCTCTCAACTCTATTAGAACTGAACCATCATCAAACAAAGTCATATGGGCATTCATTGCTCTCAGTACAAATAATGATTTTCTACTCAATGCATCGGCGACGACATTCGAGTGGTAGTCAATTACCAACTCATAATCCTTTAACAGCTCTAACCATCAGTGTTGTCGTAAATTCAACTTATTTTGAGTCATCAAATACTTTAAGCTCTTATGGTCAGTAAATACCCGACACTTCTCTCCATATAAATGATGTCTCTAAATCTTCAACGCGAACACTATAGCAGCCAACTCTAAATCGTCCGTCGGGTAATTTTTCTCATGTGGCTTCAATTGTCTAGAAGTGTAAGCTATGACTCTATCTTTTTGCATAAGCACGCACCCCGAACCATTCAAGGAGGTGTCGCTATAAATCACAAATTCCTTGCCCGACTCCGGTTGCACTAAAACTGGTGCTTCGGTCAACAAAGCATTTAATTGCTTGAAACTCTATTGGCACTTTTCAGTCCATTTGAACTTGACATCATTTTGTAGCAGTTTTGTCATCGGCATAGCTATCATAGAGAACCCGTTTACAAACCATCTGTAGTATCCAGCCAAACCCAAAAAACTTCAAACCTCAGTCATATTCCTTGGCGGTTTCCACTCTACAATAGCGGAGATCTTGCCTAGGTCAACCCTGATCCCATCACCCGACACAATGTGCCCTAGAAATCTGACTTCCTTAAGCCAAAATTCACTCTTACTGAACTTGGCATATAACTACTTGTCCCTTAAAGTTTGTAACACAACTCTTAGATGCTTCGTGTGCTCACTCTCATCATACGAATAAATCAATATGTCATCGATAAAGATGACAACAAACTTATCTAAATATAGTTGAAAAATGTGGTTCATCAAGTCCAAAAACACCATCGGGGCATTAGTCAAACCAAAGGGCATGACAAGGAACTCGTAATGCCCGTATCTTGTCCGAAATGCAGTCTTCAGCACATCTTGCTCTTTTACTCTTAATTGGTAGTAGCTAGACCTCAGATCAATCTTGAAAATACAGTGGCTCCCTTTAACTGATCGAACAAATCATCAATTCTTGGAAAAGGACACTTATTCTTCACTGTTACCTTGTTAAGCTGTATGTAGTCGATGCATAACCTCATCAACCTATCTTTCTTCTTCACAAAGAGTTCCGGAGCACCCCATGATGAAAAATTCGATCTTACAAAGCCCTTATCCATTAGCTCTTGCAATTGTGCTTTCAACTCTATTAACTCTACTGGAGCCATCCTATAAGGAGCAATCGAGATTGGTGCCGTATCGGGGACCAACTCAATTCCAAACTCAACTTCCCTCACTGGAGGTAATCTGGGTAGCTCCTCCGAGAACACGTCTGTAAACTCACAAATTACCAGCACTGACCCAATCTTCAACTCAGACACTTGAGTATTCAACACAAAAGCTAGATAAGCCTCATATCCTTTCCTCAAATATTTCTCGACAGTCAAAGACGATAGATTATCTGACCCATCTAGTCCAACTCGAAGAGCATTCCCATCATCACATTTTAACTCAATTATCTTTTTCTCACAGTCCACTACAACACTATGGGCAGTCAACCAATCCATCCCAAGGATTACATCAAACTCATTGAACGGCAATAACATTAAGTTAGCTGAAAAACAATGACCCCTAATTGTCAAAGGACAATTTCGACACACTTGGTCTACTAACACATATTTACCCAATGGATTGGACACTCTTATTACAAATTTAGTAGACTCCACTATCATGTTCATTCGAGGAATCAATTCCATACAAATATAGGAGTGGGTAGACCTCGGATCAATTAATGCAACAACAGATATATCATGGATAGAAAAAGTACCCGTGATCACATCGGGAGATTCTACCTCTTTGCGGGCATGAATAGCATAAGTCCTTGCAAACGTTTTGCCCTCGAACCTCACCACAACATCTTTACCGTACCCCTACTGCTAGCCCTACTCCCGGGGTTCTTTTGTAGTCTACCCCTCAACGAAGCACTACTTGCCTTCGTTTGTTGCCTACTCTCTCTATCTTCCATCTCAGGACAATCACGGATAAAGTAGTCTAGTGATCCATACTTGTAGAAACCCCTCTCGTTTCCTTAGTACTCTCCAAAATGACGCCTACCACATTGCAAGCTGGCCTATTGAGTCAAATGCTACCGACGCTTGCGACCGAAGTATTTGAGAACCCCACAGAAGCATTCGATCGGGTAATGAATTCCTTTGATTTCTTAGATGAGGATTGTTGTGATTTCCACATTTGTCTTTTCTTTGAGTGTCGTGACTCAAAATCTGCTTTTCCCTTTTCTATAATTAGCTCTTCGGCCTTATAGGCTCTATCAACAAGGGATACAAATTCCCGTAGCTTTAAAATGCCAACTGACACTCGGATATCTTCATTGAGACCATCCTCAAACCTCTTACACATGTTGGCTTCTGCAGATATGCACTCCCGCGCATACTTACTGAGCCTCACAAATTCCCACTCATATTCCATCACTAACATTTGGCCTTGCTTTAGTTCTAGGTATTCTTTCCTCTTTTGATCTATGAATCTCCGGCTAATATAATTTTTCCAGAATTCCTCCTAGAAGAATTCCCACATAATCCTCTCTCTCAGTACAATAGATACGAGAGTGTTCCACCACTGATAAGCCGAGTCTTGTAGGAGCGATATGGCACACTTTACACACTCTTCAGGTGTGCATGACAGTTCATCAAATACCCTTATGGTGTTTTCTAGCCAAAACTCTGCCCTCTCCGGATCATCATCTATACTAGCCAGGAATTCCTCGGCCCCTTGCTTCCGAATCTTTTCTACCAGAGGCCTCTCTCTTCTAAACATGTTCGCACCTTGCGAAGCTACCGGGGCGTACTGAGGAATCGAAGGAGGTGGGGGAGGTGGAGTGTTTGGGTTCGCACGAACGAACTCCGTATACCAAGCATCCATCATACAAAGGTAGGCTTCTCTAGGCCCTCCAACTTGGCCCATAGTCACGGGCTCCCTCTAACCTAGCACGGTCCCTTCAACGGGAGCTAGCGCATTACTTTCCACGTCATCCGCCATGGCTCTATCGAGATCCATTTACTATATAAAAACATAATTTATAATCATCAGAATTCATCAGACTATCAATGTACAACTATGGCATGAATAGCTAGACTCGTACTCTCGTTAGGTTAGTCCTAGAACTAACTAAACCATAGCTCTAATACCACTAAATGTAACACCCTATACCCGTAACCCACGCCGAGACGGAGTACAAGGCATTACCTAACTTGATCTCATGCATTCGAATAACCTCAAGTCACCAAGACTCGGTCCAAGTTAAAACTTTTTCAATTTCTACTTTAAACTTCTTATTATGGGCCTACGAGCCTCAAATCGACCATTGAAAACTATTTGGAACCATTCTGGGTCCTTAAACCAACCTTATAAATTTTGCTTATAAAACAGGGCACATGCCCGTGTAGAAGGGTAACATGCCCGTGTGACCTTTTTGACAAGGTTGTGCTGATGGCCCGTGTGGTTCACATGGCCTAAGCCCCCTAGGACACGCCTGTGTCCCTAACCTGTGTAGAATTAATTTCTAATCCACACCTACAGGGGTTTTCACACGGCCATACACACACGATGTACTAAGTGTGGGATTTATCCCAAGCCAATACATTTGGCCAATTCTCAAAAACTTAAAATAATAAGTTCTAACCCTATACATGCCATATTCAAAAATATAAATCCAACTATATCGAATGTTTCGGCTGATAGTGTGATCGATATCTCTGACTTCAGGTGATCCTTGATGCTAATTACGCGGCACTGAAAGAAAAGGGAAAGGAAAGGGAAAGGAAAGGGAGTAAGCATAAAGCTTAGTAAGTCGCATTTAAATAAGTATACCACAACATTTATTCATAATCAACATGCTCATATCACCAAAGTAGGCATAGGTGTAACTTACTCACTACCATCCATACAAGTCACATTATATATATATATGGATCTCATATCTCATACGTACCAATTAGGTACCTGTACCATTCACAACACGGTTATACTTTCCTTATTAACTCTAGAACATAACACTCACCATTGAACAATTCGAAAAGTTATCAGATATTGATCACGAGGTTTCGTGATAGGTTTTAAATATTTATAATTACTCGTTCTTGAACGAACTGTTATCGCGATGTAGGCAAGTGTACCTACCGAACAGTAGTATATTTTAGTAAGACCGGATTATCGAACCCAAAGGAACTAAAAGTACTAGTAATGACTATCTTTTTATTATCTAGCCAAAGAATAATGGGGTTTTGTTTTAATTAACTAAATTATCTAAACTAAGAACTTAAAGAGAAAAGAATTGGGGAATTGCTTTTGGGAAAATCGATTGAATGAAGACAATACCTAAGGAAAAATCCACCTAGACTTTACTTGTTATTCTGGCTCCGAATCGGACGATTTATTCATTCAACTTGTTCCGTAGAGATCCCTAAGTTATGTTATTATCCCTATTCCAGACTAATAACTCTAATCCCTAGATTGAATAACCGAGACTTTTCTCTAATTAACACTCTAGGGTTGCATTAACTCGATCTATGGATCCCCTTATAAGGTTTCACCCTAATCCGACAAAATCTTATCACCCTATTTCTAGGCGCTCAATCAACTCCGCTTAATTATGACAAAATTACTCTTAGACAGGGTCTATTCCTCCTCTGAATAAGAGCATGTCTTGAATCAGTATCCTGGGATATCAAAACAAGAATTAAGAACACATAATTAAAAACAAGTTAAATATTTATCATACGATTCAGAAAATAATAACAAGATTCGTCTTAGGTTTCATTCCCCTTAGGTATTTAGGGGTTTTAGTTCATAACTAAATAAGAAAACATCTCAGAAGAATAAAGAATACAAAACATAAAGAAAACCCAAAACTCCTGAAGGGAAATTGAGGAGAGATCTTCGATTTTGATGATGAATCCAGCTTCTGAGATGGATCAATCGGCTTCCTTGGAGTAATTCCTTACCCCCTATTCACCGTCCCCCCCTTTTCTCCTCTTCTAGGGTGTATTTATAGGCTTTGAAATTCCTAGACGCCCTCAAAAGTGGCCCTTTCCAAATTGGACTTAACTTGGGCTCGGCAGAGACATGCCCGTGTGACACGTCCGTGTGCGATTACTTCAAGCCATGTTCGAGCCTGTTAGAATGGCACGAGCGTGTACTATACCCGTGTGAGTTATGCTCCAATTTTTCCAGATTGACATGGCCGTGTGGTCTGCCCGTGTGAGGAGGTCCAGGCCGTGTTAATTTCGTACTTTGGCCCATTTTCTCTGTTTTTGGCCCGTTTCTCGTTCCTTTCGCTCCTCTATGCTCTCCTAAGTATAAAACATGAAATTGAAGCATTAGGAGCATCGAATTCACCAACTCTAATGAGAAATCATCCATAAAATTCATTAAACATGGGGTAAAAATATGTATAATTTACGGTTTATCAGATATTCACTAAGCCTCAAACATAGTGTATAATGTCGATGCCATGTCCCAGACATGGTCTTACACTGACTATCAAAATCAAGGCTAACGCCATGTCCTAGACATGGTCTTACACCAGCTCTCACATGTCCATGCCGATGCCATGTCCCAGACATGGTCTTACATTGGCACATCTCGTAACCGATGCATGTCCCAGATATGTCTTACACTGGCTTACATCTCGAGGCCGATGCATGTTCCAGACACGTCTCACACTAGCACTCGTCTCAATGCCGATGCCATGTCCCAGACATGGTCTTACACTGGCTCCCATAATGTGGTCGGTCCATGACCCAGACATGTCTTAGACTAGCTCACACAAGTGACCCAAATGTCACGGCCTGAATATCCGATTTATTTCATAGGGTTCTACGGGATTTTCACTATCACAATTTCTATTTATGCATTCTCAATTCACAATCAACCAGTTCATGATATATCAATTTAATGAAAATTCAAACACATATAGTAACAATGTAGTTGTACTATTCATATACGACTTACCTCGAGTTACAAAATGTAGACGACTCGTTAATTAATCTACTTACTTGGCCTTCCCCCGGTCTAAAGTCGAATTTGGTAAATCTTGATCTATATTAGAAAAATACACTCATTTAGTCACTAAATAAAATCATGTAATCCAAAATTCACGGCATTTGGTAAAATGATCATTTTGCCCCTAGACCTTGACAAAATGATCATTTTGCCCCAATGCTCAGAAATTGATTTTTATCAAATTTATTCGTATTTCAACCCTAGCCAAACTCTTTTTAATCTTACAGTAACCTTAAAATACCACTATTTCACACACTTATTACCTATTTTGTAACTTATGCAAAATAGTCCCTTTAGGTGTTTACATGTTAACACCTCTCACAAAAGTTGTTTATAACACAACTAGGACTCATATTCTTCCATAAAGACTCAGCAAATATCACAAATCCATTCATGGCAAAACCCTAAACTCTTAATCATTTTGCAAAAATAGACCCCTCATTTGGAAGCTTATGCTTCAAGGAGTCCAAAAATGTAAAAATCATTAAGAGAAACTATCAAAATCACTTACTTGAGAGGGCTCAAAGTTGCTGAAAATTTTGAAGCTCATAATCCCCAACAATGGCTGATATTTTCGGTGGTGTATGGGAGAAGAAAAGAAAAGATGACAACTTTTCTTTATTTTACTCAATTTGCTCATGTCATCAATACCTAACACTTTGACTACTTGATTTTCCTTGTCCCATCACCGGTTATGCTTACTTTTGAGGGTCTAATTTCCTTTTAAAACCCCTAATTTAGGTTCTCTAGTTATTTGACACCTTTAACTATCAATTTGGGACTTTTACACTTTATGCGATTTAGTCTTTTTTTGCAATTGGGCTCACGAACTTCAAAATTAACTTACCAAATTTTTCATGCACTAATATATTAATGCTAGAACATCAAAATAATAAAAAAAAATCTCTTAAACTTTGAATTTGTGGTCCCGAAATCACTGTTCTGACTATGCCCTAAACTAGGCTATTACAGTATGCTTGTAAGAATGATCGTTATAATGACCATGTGAGTATGGATTTATATTCATGATGTATAAATATGTGTTGAATCTTATTGTTGAACATATGTAAGACTTTTAGATTAATGTGATTTGAGACACAATGTGTTTATCCTTTAAGTTTGTGATTTGTGAATAATGTCAAGCTATGTGACTTGAAAAGCATGATTACACTTAAGTAATATGCATTAGTAGTACATATGCTGAGATGATTAGTCGAGTGTTGAGATGTACATTTATGAAGAGGTTATGATTGCTTGACCAAAACCTAAGCACAATAAGCTATGATCTAGTTAAGCATGATAAGCTATGATCTAGTTTAAAAAAAATAAGTTTTAGAATCTATTGATTAGTAATTATGAAGACATTTTGATGGAATTGGTAAATGTATGTAAATGGAATACTTATTATTTTCATGCGGGCTTACTAAACTTTAAAGCTTGCTCCCTCCTTTCTATTTCTTTTAGTGTTGTCAGGTCAGCTCGGGAAATGGAGATCGTCGGAGACAGTATCACACTATCAAATTATCAATTTGGGGTATTAAAAGTCTTAAATGTTTTAGAGAGAGTGGCATGTATAGAGGCTTAATTATCATGATATGTGTTTTTTTATGATTTGGCCAATGATGTTGTCTTATATTGATTCATTATATATAGCCATGAGATGTGACTTATGTTGGTTATGGGTTTGTAAGCCTATTTATCTATGCTAATGTCCTGAGATATGGTTATGTGTATGCATGTGCTAAGATTTCATATGATGTGGTTACGCTTGTTTGCTATGAATGGATAGTGACATGGCATATATACATATGTGCTTGATGAATGCATTATGACCAATCGAAGTGGTCATAGCCATGGAATAAATGTGTGATATGGTAATAAGATAATAATGCCCTGAATAAGAATGCTTGATGATTAAGTTGAGATTAATTGGTAAGTTGATAACCATAGTATAAAGGTAAAAGTAGTCATCAAAATGACAAGGCTAAATGAATGTGAATTGGTGTGTTTAGATGTGGTATAATAATGAGTATGTGGAATACATGGATGGTGGCATGTAAATGCTATAATTGTGCCTTAAAAAAGGATGTTTAATCATTAAATTGATGCTATGTTATATGCTTTTGATGTCTATAAGTATGGTTGGGATTAAGAGTAACAAAAGGCTTAGAAAATAGCCTAAGTATTGGCTACACGGCTAGAGACACGGCTGTGTGTTTCATCCATGTGTAGGACACGGCCTGGAGACATGGGCATGGGTCTAGGGCGTGTGAATTCTACACTTAATTCGCGAGAATTTAATTAGTCACATGGCCTAACACACAGGCGTGTGGCTTGGCATTATGGTTCATTTTGTTTGCTGACGTCATAAATAGAGAGTTGCATGGCCTGAAGACACGGGCATGTCGAAGACACACAGGTGTGTCCCTATGTCCATACGGGCGTGTGACCCTGTTCCATGAAAAAAATTTTAAGTTTTCCCAAACTTTATCAAAGTTCTTGGTTTGGTCCCAAACCGCTCTCAATGTTTGTTTTGGGTCTCGTAGGCTCGTACAAGGGACAATTTGCATATGAATGAATGAATTTGATTAGAACTAAATTTATGGCTCGGTTTTACATGTTTGCTTGTGTTTAAGTCTTGTAATACCTCATATCCTGTCCCAGCATTGGACACGGGTAAGAGGTGTTACAACTTCTCTGGAAATATATCAGAATACTCACAGACTACTTGTACTGACTTAATCTTTGACTTAGATACTTTAGTGTCCAACACATAAGCAAGATAAGC
The DNA here is from genome assembly GCF_025698485.1 of Gossypium arboreum. Lineage (NCBI taxonomy): Eukaryota > Viridiplantae > Streptophyta > Magnoliopsida > Malvales > Malvaceae > Gossypium > Gossypium arboreum. The sequence continues at coordinate 17,838,121 of NC_069082.1, forward strand.
ATCATACCTTTTTCTAACATATTTCTGTGCTGACACGGTTGATATCACATTATACAACCCGTCCACTTTATCAAATTCAATACAGAGTACTTCACCATCTAACATTTCAACACAATATGTTTTTGTTTACAATTTACCACGGCATCATGCTAAGTTAACTAGTCTATACCCAGAATCACATCAAATTCATCAAACGGTAATAATATCAAATCAGCCAGAAAACAAATACCCCGTATCATTAATGGAAAATTCTTGCAAATTTTATCCACCATCACGTGCTGGCCTAGGGGGTTTGATGCTTTAACCATGAATTTAGTGGGCTCAATAGATAAATATTTATTGGACACTAAATTCGTGCAAATGTATGAATAGGTAGAACCAGGATCAATTAAAGCAGTTATATCAATATCAAGAAGAGAAAAAGTACCAGTAATAACATCGGGTGCAAAGATAACCTCACATGCACGAATAGCATATGTCCTTGTCGGTGCTCGTGCTTCAGGTTTAACAGTTGAATCTTTTTTCGTACCTTAATTTCCACTCACATTGTCGGGGTTTCGAGGTGGTCTACCTCTTGTAGCAGAGTTACTTGACTTTGAAGTCTATACAGTATCTTTCTCAGGCTTTTCCAGGCAATATCTAAGATAGTGGTCAAAAAAACCACATCTAAAACATGCTCCGCTTCTCATGCGGCACTCACAAAAATAGAATTTATTACAGTTTTTGCACCAGGGTTTGGTGTTTCTAACACTACCTGCACTTGCTACAGATGTAGCCTGAGATCTTGGATTAGAGCGTTGAATACTTTGTCTCTCCTAGAATACCCTATAGAAGTGGTAAAATGGTCATGTTATTTCTTTGATTTCTTTAAAATCGACTGTTGTGATTTATCCATAAATCTTTTACTTGTAGTTCTAGCTTCCATCTCAACCTGTCTCATTTCTTTACTCAATTCTTCAGCTTTATGGGCTCGGTCGACTAGTACCACAAATTCTTTTAATTCTAGAATCCCAACTAACAACTTTATGTCTTCATTTAAATCCTCTTCAAACCGCTTGCACATTGCGATTTCAGTCAGGACACATTCTCTGGCATATTTACTCAATCTGATAAACTCTCTTTCATACTCAAATACTACGATATGCCCATGTTTAAGCTCTAAAAATTACTTCCGCTTCTGATCAAGGAATCTCTAACTGATATACTTCCTTTTGAATTCAGTTTGGAAAAATTCCCATGTGACCCTTTCTTTCGGTACAATAGAAATTAAGGTGTTCCACTACTGGTAGGTTGAGTCCTTTAACAAGGATACAACACATTTCAAACATTCAACAGGTGTATAAGACAATTCATCCAAAACCCTAATAGTATTTTCTAGCCAGAATTCAGCCCTTTCATGATCATATTTAGCTATTACTCTGAATTCGTCTACCCCATATTTATGAATTTTATCTATAAGAGGTTTACCAGTTCTAACAAGTTTTATACCTTGTGGCATATAGGGAATCGATTGAAAGATAGGAGAGCGTGGAGGTTGTTGTACAACCGGATTTGTTCTTATGAATTCTGTAAACCATTCGTTCATCATTTGGAAGTAGACTTCTTTAGCCTATCCTCCTAGGCCCTCAAATACGGGCCTTCTACTATTTGAAGCCGCTCTTTGAACTGAAGCTTGAGCATCACTCTTAGCTTCTTCAGATTCAACTTGGTTGGACGATATTACTATATGAAAAGCATATTTAAAATGGTCAGGAGATATCACACTATCATAGGTTATATAATGGCATGTATAGCTAGACTCGTACAGGCTACGTTAGTCTAAGAATCAGCTAAACCATAGCTCTTATACCAATAAATGTAACACCCCTAACCCATATCCATTGGTGAAAAAGGGTAACGAAGCATTACCGAATTTTACAGATTAAGTACAAACATTTCATATCATCTCTTTTATATCAGAAATCAATCATAAACAATCATATTATTCCTTATATGAGCCCTCGAGGCCCAAAATATGTAATAAAAATAAGTCGGGACTAATCCGAGTACTTAGAGAATTTTTTGCAAAATTTAAAAATTTTTCCAAGGTAAGGTACACACATCCGTGTGGTCAGACCGTGTGTGCATTCGAAATAGGGCACACAGAAGTGTCCCAGCCCATGTTAGTACCGGTGTAACTCTCTAACTTGAGTCCCACGGTCAAGTCACATGCCTATGTATTAAGCCGCGTGTAAGTGCAGGGGTCACATGGCCAAGCCACATGCCTATATGCCAGGCTGTGTGATCAATTCTGAGCATTCTGTTTTGAAATTTCAAAGATGCAGAGAACACACAGTGAATTCACAAGCCTTTGGGCTAGGATATGTGTCACACACGGCTAAGACACATGCTGGTGTGTCTCCCTGTATGGACAAAATAAGGCCATTTCTAAGCCATATTTCTCACCCAATTGGTCTTTCACCTACATAAACATTTTAACACATATACAAGCCAATCCAAGATTTTTAAACCAAGCCAAAAATCAAGTCCTCTGCATGACATATTACTTCATAAATCCATATTTCTAAACTTACCTATTGGACCAAAAATACATTTAGAGATACTTATGAAATTTACTATCATTTGTCCATACTTAACACTCATATCAAACATGACATTATCTCATATATATATATATATCAAAACACATTGATCACAAGCCATTCCAATGGCTAATTATAACCAAAACACATATTTGTCATCAATGACCTATTTGCACCTATACATGCCATTATACCAAAATCTAATTCTTTACATATATCGAAATGAGCCAAAGGATAGTGTGATGATGCTCTAATCAACTTCCAACCACTTTGAGCTTCCGAATTACTATAAAACAGGAAAAATAATATAAGGTAAGCATATCATGCTTAATAAGTTCATATAACGGGAAATTAACTTACCATTCATTTACATTTAAAATAAGCATGCAAAAATTCATTCAAAGAAATTTGGCAATTTACCTAAACACATAATATCAAGAAACATGTTAGTCATGTAATTCATGTGAATATCAAGAAACATGGATGAGCTCATCATGTAAAAAATTTTCATGTACATATGTTTTCGACATTATATATTCATATAACATATACATTTCCATAATAATTTATCTCAAATTCAGATCATTCCATGTTAGAACATTGCCCATTGAATTTATTAGCAATATCAATGGATACACAGGTAGTACACTTGAAGTGTACAAACTATAATCTATCAATTCATATTTGGGAGTGCTCCTTAGACCACATAATTGGGAAGCCCTCTCTCGAGACATATAACAGGAAGCTCATGTGAAAGCTAATAACAAGTAGCTCTAAAGAGTCATTAATCGGGAAGCTCCGAATAGCCAGTATCGGGAAGTTTAAATGAGCTATATCAGGAAACTCCTGAGAGCCATTAATCAGGAAGATCACAAAGAGCCTTTAATTGGGAAGCTCACGAAGAGCCATATAACAGAATACTCATAAGAGATGCGATGTGTCTACAACACATGCAGAATCACCACCGATCGGGATGCTCCGAAGAGCTATTTACGAGAATCTTGTAAGAACCATATAATGGGAAGCTCGAGAGGGCTAATAACAGGATGCTCTTTTGAGCTGTGGTGTGTCCGCAACATATGCAGGACCACAACCAATTCGGGAATCTTGTATCTATCGAACTTCATTTATTCAAACGAGACTTAACATTTATTGGACTTTGTCGGATATGTAATCAATTTCATATACATGGATATTACACAATTCATATATATATACAACATTCAAATTCAAACATATAAATGTACACAATTTAATTACAATAGCTTACCTTGACAAGTGTTCATTGATTTATTGTCTACTAGTCCGACACTTTCTCTTTTCCTCAATCCAATTGTGTATTTGGTCTATCCGAATCTATACGAGTAAATTTAGCTCAATTTAATACAATTCATATTTAACTCAATCCAATTCACATCCTAGGTAAAATTACCATTTTACCCCTATTCTTTTAATTAATTACAATTTCGTCCCTAGGCTCAGAAAATGAAATTCATGCAATTTAATCCTTATTTCAAGCCTAGCCAATTTTTACATGTAACATTAGTAGCCCATATATTTCATAAAATTTAGAATTTTTCCATGAATTTAACAACTTTTCAATTTAGTCCCTAAATCATAATTTCATCAAAATTCCCTTTACAAAAGTTGTTTATCTATCAACAATCTTTCATTTTCTAACATAAAACTTCATAATTCAACTATATTCATCCATGAACCCTAGTACTTTGATAACTTTCCAAATTACTCCCCAAGATAGCTAAATTAAGCTATTATGATCTCGAAAATATAAAAATTACTAAAAACGGGACTTGAATACTCACCTAATTGAGCCAAATAAGCTTGTTATCTTCAAGCTCTTCTAACTAGGGTTTCCATGTAAAAAAATTTGGAAAAGATGATGAAAAAATTATATTTTCTTTATTTAATCATTTATAATCTTTTATTATTTTTACTTTCCAATTTAGTGCTTTTCTTTATTTAAATTTTCATAGATGACTAAGCATACTTATCTACTAACTCCTCTTAATGGTCTATTTTCCATATAAAGACATCAAATTTTGAATTCCATAGCTATTTGATACTTATAGCTACTAGAACTCAATTTTTGAATTTTATGCAATTTGGTCCTTTATCAAATTAGACATGTAATCGATAAAATTTTCTTAGCGAAATTTTTGTACGACATTCCTATCATAATGCAAACCATGAAATAATATTAAAATAAATTTCCTTACGGACTCAGATTTGTGGTCCCGAAACCACTGTTCCGATTTCACTGAAAACAGGTTGTTACAGTCCTCTAATTGATTCTTTCATTATTGGAGAACTGGCTTTCAAAGAGGCTAGCATGTATGCCATGACTACTATCGTTGGGGAATGGAATTGGGACTATTTTGAGAAGGAGTTACTAGAGAACTTTTTATCTTATATTGCAAGCATTCGACCCCTAAGAGATGATGTTGGCCTTGGTAGATTTACAGTTATAGATGGCTATAAGACACGAGTTCAAGGCGAGTGGACTCCAAAAGAAGAAAAATGGGATTTAGCTTGAAAATTTAGAGGCTTGCGGAGAGTATTTGAAGTGATGCTGTAGAGGTATGTGTTGGAAAAAAATTAGTTTGAAAATGGTTGTTTTGCACATCAAAAATTTAAAATTTTAAAAATCGACTCGGTTTGTGATCTTTATAGTAATAAACCTTAACCGAATTTGTACTTATGTTTTCAGCTTAGCAGACATTTGTTATTCTTAACTTTCAACCAAATGATATTCTCCGCTATTCTCATACCACAAACTACTTCGAGTGTGAGCTTAATCCAATTGAATCGAAATACAGAACTAGAAAAAGTTTTCACTCCTTTTGGAGCGAAAACGAAAATTCTCTCTTCTTAATAGAAATTGAAAAAATTGTTGTTCTAGAAAAATATATGTAATAGTTAAGAATAAATTCTCTCTATTTTTTAGCAAAATAACAATCTCTTAAAGTTGTGTAAATAGCTCTATCGGCGCCACTATTTATAAGAGGAGAAAATAGAACCCTTATTGAGTTGTAGTGGTTTATTTCAAATAGAAAAACAACTTCTTATTTAGAGTAGGAGAGAGGTGTATGGCACACCCTAATACTCCTACTAGGGTTGATGATGTCCACAAAACTAACTAAAAATTTGACTAAATGACCAAAGATACGTTCCCACGAAGACCAAAAGTACTAGTAATTACCGTCTTTCTTTTATTTAACTGAATAATTCAAGTGATTAATTAAAAACTAAAATTAACTAAATTATTAATGAACACGACAAAAAAAACACAAAAATAATCGATTAATAACCAAGAAACGAAACAATAACCAGTAAAGAATTCACCTAGATTTCATTTGTCACTATCAATCTAAATTACGCAATTTCTTTACTTAATATCTTGATCCGTAAAAATCCTTAAATTATACAAATATCTCTTTCGAGCATAAGAGCAATTGTCTCTAGGTTGATTAATTGAAATTTCTTTCTAATTAAAATCTTTATTATTGCATTAACTTGTGCTATGGATTTCCCTATTAGATTTGACTCTAACTCGATAGATTTATGTCGTCCTATTTCTAGGATTACATGCAACTCAATTCAATTACGGAAGATATACTCTTAAACAGGGTCTATTCAACCGCCAATTTAAGCACATCAAATATGGATTAATAATCTAAAAACATCAAACCAAGAATTAGGCACACATAATTAAGAATAAGAAACTAAGTATTTATTGCGTAAAATAAAAATCAAATGACAGAATCCATCATAAGGTACATCTCCCCTAGTTATTTAGAAAATTAGTTCATGCTTGAAAATAAAAATATCCAATATACAGTATAACCGAAAGAACTAAAGAAACTCATGATAACTTCCTAAGATATCAACTGGGAATCTTCAATATTGACAAAAATCTACTTCAGAATCAGCTTGAATGGTGTTTTTTGAGTTGTTTTCTTAAATATTCTACAACGATTCACTCTGATCTTCTTATTTTTGTTATATATATATCTTAGAATGCCCGAAAAACCTAAAAATCATGATTTTCCGAAGTTTGGTGTGAAATCCTGTGAAAACAACACACTTACCACACACTCGTGTTGGTTACACGGTTATGTGGCCAGGTCATCTAGAATGGTCCAGCCAGTGTGGCTCATGTAGTTTGTTCCGATTTTTAAGTTTTCTCTATTAATCATCAAAACATGAATTTAAAGGATTAGGAGTATAAAATTCACAATTAACATCGAATAATCACCTAAAAACGCATTAAGAATAAGGTTAAAACATGTTACTTTTAGCACTTATCGTTGTGGCCCCCTTCATGTTACATGAGGGGTTTTAGGCCTTTCTCACATTAGATCCAATTACGAGTATTTCTTGGGCCTTTTTTATCCAATACTCTGTAATGTGGTCCAACCTAATTTAGTTTTCTTATTTCCCAAAATAAAATTTAATATTTATATATAAAATAATTTTCTCATCCCTATTTTACCCCCAACAAAATTTTAATGATTTTTCCCTTAGTAAAATTTTGAGAACATATGTTCAATATCTCACAACTCAACATGTTCACTATGACTGTAACACCCCGTACCCGAGTCCGTTACCGGAGTCGGACACAAGGTGCACACAGACTTAACTTAATAATTTTCACAATCCATTTAAAATTTTCCAGACAAGCTGGTTACTGCATCACTGTTGCCTTAAAAATCATATCTTGAGTTTCAAAGCTCGAAAATCAGTTTCGTAATTTTTCCCTAAAATTAGACTCATATTTCCATCTACATATTTTTTTCTAGAATTTTTGGTCGGGCCAATTAGTACAGTTTATTAGTTAAAGTCTCCCCTTTTACAGGGATCGACTACACTGACCTTTGCGCATTACGACTTGGATATCTCCCTGTACAGGGATTCAATACTGATGCCGTTTGTTTCTATAGAAACTAGACTCAAAGAGAAATCTATAAATATATGGAATGACTTCTAATTATCTCTGGTTAATTTTAATGAATTTCCAAAGTCGGAACAGGGGATCCAGAAACTGTTCTGGCCCTGTTTCACGAGAACTTTAATATCTCTTAACATATAACTCATATGACTGTTTCGTTTCTTCCATATGAAATTAGATTCATCAAGGTTCATTTACATAATTTATTCACTATTTAATTCCATTCCTACAAATTTTAGTGATTTTTCAAATCCATACCACTGCTGCTGTCAGCATCTGTTTTCAAGGTAAACTTTACCTATTTCGTGATTTCCATGGACCAACTAAAGTTTTGTCATACATAGGTCCACATATACTCATATTTAGCCATTCCAATGGCTGATCATTTGCCCAACACTTCCACTCCAGTCCATAGTCACATCATGAAACCATACATATATACATAAACACAAATGGTCTAATGCCATACTCCACTTTTACGAGCCATTTTCGCATGGCTGTATACACATACATCACAAAATGTACTTGAAAAACAGCAAAGGGTAGTCCTATACATGCCATATCCAGAGTTCAACTAAAAGAGTACCAAAAGGGCTTCGATAGTGTGGATGACTTCGACTTTGATGATCCCGAATCCGATAGCTAACGAGCAAAATCTATAAAACAGAGAGAGCCAAAGCAACGGGGGTAAGCATTTTAATGCTTAGTAAGTCTCAAGTAATGAAATCAGCTTTGACTAAAGTATTACATTCACTTAGCTAAATGGATCACTTTAGTAATACACATTCTCATAATCATACTTACTTCACACTTCATCAACATATACACACACAAGGTATCAACCTATCTAAGAGCCGAAAGTTCGTTAGTCGATTGAACGAATATTATTTCAAACGAATCAATTTTTCTGATGCACATGCAAACATACCTTATCATTTGGGTTTTTCGAGCGTATTAGTTGAATTTATTGCAGCACAAAACGCTCACCATCAAACCAAGTTTCTTCGGAATTTAGCCGGATATAATCCATAAGCACAATTGCCTTCGGGTCTTAACCCGGGTATAGCAACTCGCACAAATGCCTTGGTCTTAGCCGGATATAACAACTCGCACAAATGCCTTTGGTCTTAGCCGGATATAACAACTCGCACAAATGCCTTTGGTCTTAGCCGGATATAATCACTAGCATAAATGCCTTCGTGGCTTAGCCCGGTATCATTCAAATACTCATGCACACATATATCAATAATCACGACACATCCATATTTCACTTTCGTTACTAAGGCTCAAACACAAAACATTTATCAAACCTTTCCAATTTCGCTCAATAGCCACACACAAAGAGCATGATTTCAATTGACTTTACAACGTAGTCCCTACGCACATTCGGCTATCCGCCATAATATGACAAATCATTCAATATAATTCAAGTAGGGTCATTATCAAGACTTACCTCGAACGTGGCGAGCGATTTCGACGGCTATTCGATCACTTTTTCCTTCCCTTATCCAATTGTGGTCCTCTAAGCTCTTGAGCTAATTCACACAAATTTAACTTATTAAAATCTCATTATGCTAGCTTATGGCGAATATGACAAGGAGTTTAAATGGTCATATGGCCACCCTTTAGCTCGAATACACAATGGTCATGCACATTTTAATTACATCAAGCAATTCAATACAATTCATTCAAACATCAAAGAGAAGCTCAAGGTACTTAGCCCATATATCCATTAGACATTAGAGTCACATGTGTACGAAATCACTAATCGAATTCAACATACTAGCTAATATTTCCCCTTAGTCAATTTCTAAGTCAAGCTAAAGCCATCAATAGGCTACCTAAGGCCGAATATACACATCAACATATGTACTGCTCATGTGGCCGAACATACACATCTATGTTGAGGCCGATTTCAACACTTGATACATTCTACAAGTATGGTCGCTTGTATCGACTAAACACCATTTTGTTTCAAGTTCAAAACTAGGCTAATACGCACATATACACTAGTAAATCAAACACTAACATTTGTACTTCACCTTACTAGCATTTCTCATTCAAATAACATGAACAACGACCATAGTTTTCTTTTACTTCCTACCATGGCGAATGACATACAACACCATACCATGCATCATTACAAGCTTTACTTTTAGCATGCAAATGACATCCACAAATCCACCTTAGCGAACATTATCTCCATGACATAGTGAAGATTTGAACCATGGGCTAGTTAGAACTCAAGCTAACTACTAAAACATGCTTGAATCTCATGGCACAACATCAAACTTACCTTAACTTAGATGCAAATATGGCCGAATATCTTCAACCTTTCTCCTTTCAAACCGGCCAAGAAGAACCAAAGGATGAAGCTTTTCTTTTCTCTTTGTATTTTCTTCCTAGTTTTGGCTCAAAGAAAGGATGAACAATTTTTTTTCTTTCTTTCCCTTCAACTCACGGCAATGGGGGGGGAATCACACACCTTCTCTCTTTTTTTTTTTTTTATTCCTCACCTTAGTTTAATTTTTCCTCCCATATTGCACCAACAAAACATGTCTATGACATGTTTTGCCTATCCTCCCTTGTCATAGCCGGCCACCACTTATAAAAAGAGGGGTATTTGACATGCAAGACCATTGTTTTGCATGCATGCTTTAATTAGTCATCACACATTTCCCTATCCTACTTTCAAAGTTTACTACTAGGTCCTTTTTAGTGAAATTCACATTTATAACCCTAAATCAAATCATCAAAAATGTCACACATGAATTTACACATATCATAGGCATCAAAATGAATATTAAATTATTTTTATGCCTCGGTTTTGTGGTCCCGAAACCACATTCTGACTAGGGTCGTTTTAAGGCTGTCACAATGACCAATTGATTTATTTTCATTTTTGGGCTTCAAAATAGTCCAATAACATAGATTCATTCTTCCAATCATTTTTTAAGTAATCCATATAGAATTAAAATTTTTCATTTTTATTTTTGGAAACCTACATTAATTGCAAAATGATTCTATTTCTCCATTTCGGAGAAAACTATAATCATTCATGAATGTTTCTCATTTTTCTTTTTTTTTATTCATTTTGTTCATTTATGTTCAAACACGCAATTCATTTCTAGTTTCAACGAGCTAGCGGAGGGACCGATTAGACATATATAGTTGAGGCTCAAATGATTTATAATTAAGTTCCAGATTTTCACCTAGTAATTATAAACTCATTTAGTCACGAAGTCATTTCACTATAGTATTGTGACTGAGCTCTTCCCAACAACATACCATTAAGAAAGCAACTACTCAGTACTCGTCCAATCATCTCTTTGGGATAATATTTGTTCTCCAAATATGATCATATTCTATCTCATGGTAACCGTTACATCTTTCTTTATGAAAATTCAATCACTATATAATTGTGATCAAGTCATTCATCACAAAGACAGACAACCCGTAGCCATGTTTACTTTTCATCAACCATGTAATGGCATTGAAAGGATATCATTTACCAATGTTTTGGGCTATGAATTCCACTGTTGTGAATGACGCTACATACTACAAAAGTCGTACACCCAAGCACCAGCTGTTGATTCCTTATCTATTTGAACTCAAGTTTTTACTTACATCAAAATGTACGAGTCACGCATACATAGCCCGCCATCCACTCAAGATTCAAGTATGCCACACTATGAACGTCACAAGGGAATAAATCCATAAACAGATTCAGGATCTATTCTGCTTGAGTCCTATCCGATGTACTGTTAGTCCAATCAATCACATCTATGTCTCTATCTTCTGAGAGTCATCAGCTCCGATACTCAAGACAAGGCATCTCCCCAATTAGACTTAATAAGTGACATATTAGTCTTTCAATCGGTTTGCTTATTTTCGATTATACTAAGGACATGTTTAGATTCGTCTACTGATACAAGTTGTCTTTCCGTACTACGATCCGACCACATAATACCACTTAGTATTAGTTAAACATTTAGACAACCAATGAGTAACATTTGCATCTATTTTGTTTTGCATGCAAAAACCATGTGAGGACAATTATATAAAGTATATTGATGTAATCAATTAATTTGTTTTATTAATCAATTTATTCAAAAAAATACAAGTGTATATTGACGAAAATACTACATCTAGGATACCAAATCCAACAGTATGTCGGATGATAGCTTGTGTTCCATTTGTGGATGCTGTTTGAAAACACCTCTCCATGCAGTAAGAGATTGTTATTTTGCTAAAGTTGTTTGGATAATGGTAGTGCTTATTAATAAGCTTGGCCGATTTCTTTCATACTTCGTTAGATAATTGGCTTGCAGAGCATTTGGGCAATATGGATGGCACTAAGGCTAATGACACAAAATGGGATATAGTATTTGGATTTTTCATTTGGAAAATCTATAAGTGTCAAAATGCTGCTGTGGTCAGGGGTGAAAATCCAAATGCGATGGAGTAGTTGGTTTCACGTGATCAAGGACAGTAGTTGTATACTCAATGAAAAATAATCTAGTGACTGATCAAGAAAATGAGATAGAAGCCACCCTCAAGATGGAATTTATAAGCTCAACGCTGACGGTGCAGTTCATCAAGGTACAAATATAACTTCTGCAGGTGGGCTGCTAAAAGATTCGAAAGGTGTATGATTGTTTGGTTTTATTTTCAAAAGTATTGGTTGATGTTCAGTTTTGAACTCTGAATTATGGCCATTTATGATGGGATGAAGCTGGCAAGGAATCATGGTATTAGGAAGTTAATTGTTGAGAGTGACAGCTTATCTGCTGTTAATTTAATTATGGAAATGAAAAGAATCGATGTTCCAAATTTGGTCCGGGATATTAGACATATGATGGGTCGAAGCTGAGAAATCAAATTGTAGTACATTTCTTGTATTGCTAATCGGGCTGCTGATATAATATCTAAAACAGCTAGAAATTATAGTCCAAGTTTTTACATCTGTTAGAATTAAGTGACCCAAATTCTTATTTAAATAAAATACGATGAAAATAAAATAAAAGTAAAATCCATATAGAACTAGACTTCTTTTATTTTATTTTAGAATAAGGTTTTTAAACCTTATTAAACTCCATCTATTTTATATTGATTAGGATAAGGTGTTTCAATCCTACTAGAATATGGCTTTGCAAGCCTATAAATAGACATAGTCTATTCCTCTTGTATTAGAGTAAAAATTTTTCGACATAGTGAATTTTCTTCTCCTCCGCCTCGTGGTTTTTTTCCGAAAGGGTTTCCACGTAAAATTTATGTGTTCTTTATTTTTATTTATTTTATTCTATTTTATTTTTCACAAATTGGTATCGAGCTTCCGGTTATTCATCTCGATTACGGTAATGGCGTCTTTGAAGTATGAAATTCATTGTTGGATCGCAATACCGATTTGCGCTAGGCAAATTAAGATGCAAGCGGTTCTTGCACGATGGATCTAGAGGATGCCCGCTAGGATAGATAAGATGCCTTCGACATTAACAGATGAAGAGAAGAAGCGTAAGGATCGAAAGGCATTAACACAATTACATCTCGCATTTGTCCAACGAAATTTTGCAGGATGTGATGAAAGAGAAAACCGCCATTGCATTATGGAAGAGGCTAGAACAAATATGTATGTCGAAAACTCTAACAAGCAAGTTGCATATGAAGCGGCGTCTTTATGCTCATCGTTTGGAGGAAGGTGCATCGTATACGAACACTTAATGGTGTTTAAAGAAATTCTCTCAAACTTGGAGGCCATGGAGGTTCAAGATGATAAGGAAGATCTAGGGTTGATTCTACTTTGTTCGTTGCCCGTCTTATTCAACCTTTAGAGACACGATTTTATATAGCCATGAGTCTCTCACAGTTGATGAGGTTTATGATTCTTTAACCTCGTATGATAAGATGAAGCATCTTGTGGTTAAACCCAACTCTCGGGAGAGGGTCTCATTGTTCGTGGGAGACAAGACCGGAATGTTGATGATGATCGTGGTAGAACACAGGAACGGAATCCTCGTGGTAAATCTAAGGGTAGATCGAAATCTTCAAACAGAGGTAAAACTTGCAACTTCTGCAAGAAGAAAGGGCACATTAAATCTGAGTGCTATAAGCTACAAAATAAGATTAAAAGGAGGTCGCGAATCAAAAGGGAAAACAGACCGTAAAATTCGGTGAAGGCGATGTTGTAGAAGACTACAATGATGGTGAACTTCTAGTTGCTTCATCAATGATTCTAAAGTAAGCGAGAGTGGATACTTGATTCAGGCTGCACCTTCCACATGAGTCCCAATCGGGATTGGTTTACAACTTATGAAACAGTATCTGAAGGTGTTGTTTTGATGGGAAATAATGCTTCATGTAAAATCGCAGGTGTTGGAACAATTAAAGTTAAGATGTTTGATGGAGTTGTCGAACACTTAGTGACGTCGGCATGTTCCGAATTGAAAAGAAATTTAATTTCGTTGAGTACTCTTGATTCAAAAGTGTATGATATACACAATTGAAAGTGGGGTTTAAAAATTCCAAAGGGTCCTTGTTGTGATGAAAGGGCAAAGAAAGATTGCCAAGTTATATGTTTCTGTGGTTCTATATTATTGGTGATGCAAATTGCCGCTTCCTCTTCCTTGTCGATGATGATATTACTAAACTTTGGCATATGCGCCTAGGGCATATGAGTGAGAATGGCATGGCGAATTAAGCAAAAGAGGACTTCTTAATGGGCAAGGAATTTGCAAACTGAATTTCGTGAGCACTTGTGTTTTGGGAAGCAAAGAGAGTTCGATTCACTAGAGGAATCCATAACACGAAGGAAACGTTGGAGTATATCCATTCGATCTGTGGGGCCCCAGAGTGCCTTCGAGAGGTGGAGCTAATTATATGCTAACCTTTATTGATGATTTTTCCGTAAAAGTTTGGGCGTTCTTCCCAAGCGTAAAAGCGATGTGTTTTCCACATTTAAGTCTTGGAAAATTATGATTGAAAACAGATGGGAAAAGCAGATAAAATACCTCCGCATGCACAATGGCTTAGAGTTCGCTCGATGAGTTTAATAGATTGTGCAAGTCGAAGGATCATGAGACACTTGATTCATTATACTCCACAAAGAAAACGGTGTTGCGAAGCGAATGAACAGAACGATCATGGAGAAAGTTCGATGTATGTTGTCAAATGCCAACTTACCAAGTCATTTTGGGCGTAAGCGACCTCATCTTGCATGTTTTTGATCAACCGATCTCCATCCGTTGCCATTGAGAAAAGACTCCACAAGAGGTATGGTCCGTAATCCCGCTAATTATTTCGATTTAAAGATTTTTGGGTGTCTGCGTATGCTCATGTTGATAATGAAAATTGGAACCGAGATCCATTAAATGCGTTTTCTTGGTTATAAAGTCGGTGTAAAAGGCTATAAGTTATGGTGTCCTGAAAATAGAAAAGTTGTGATTAGCAGAGATGTTGTTTTTGATGAAACCGCTATGCTACCTAACTTATCTCTTAAAGACTCTTCCAATAAAGAAAACCAAAAGCGGTGGAGCATCGATTAATACGTAATCAACTCCTCAAGCCAAGATAAAATTGAGAATAGAGTTGCTTCTTCACCGCAATACTCTATCGCCAAAAACAGGACAAGAAGAGAAATTAAACCTCCAAAGAAGTATGCCGAGGTTGATCTAGTTGCTTATGCTTTAAATGTGGTGAAGATATAGATGCGAATCAAGAGCCATTTAATTATTACGAGGCGATTAGTTGTGAAGACTCGAAAAGTGGATGTTTGCTATGCAAGAGGAGATGGAATCACTTCACAAAAAGCAGAACATGGGATCTTGTAAAACTTCCTAAAGGTAAAAAGGCGTTCGTTGTAAATGGGTGTTTAAAAGAAAGAAGGGACTCGAGAGTTGAAGAACCGGATATAAAGCAAGGCTTGTTGCAAAGGGTTACAGATCAAATTCCGTGAGTGGACTTCATGATGTGTTCTCTCCGGTTGTTAAGCATAGTTCGATTCGAGCTTTGCTTGGTATTGTGGCCATGCATGATTTGGAGCTTGAGCGGTTAGATGTAAAACCGCATTTTTGCATGGAGAACTTGAGGAAGATATTTACATGCAACAACCAGAGGGTTTTATAGTCTCGAAAAAGAGGACTATGTTTGCTTGTTGAAAAAGTCCCTTTACGGTTTGAAACAGATCACCAAGACAAAGTGGTACAAGAGGTTTGATTCTTTTATGACTTCTCATGATTTCAAAAGAAGTAGTTTTGACAATTGTGTCTACTTTAAGAAAAATGTTGATGGTTCTTTTGTGTATCTACTTCTTTATGTTGATGACATGTTGATAGCAAAGAAAAGATAAAAGAGAGATAAGAAAGGTTAAAGCCCAACTAAGTGAAGAATTTGAGATGAAAGATTTAGGACCAAGAAAGAAGATACTTGGTATGGAGATTCTCGAGATAGAAAAGCAAGTAAATTGTACCTAAGTCGGAAGGGTACATTGAGAAAGTTCTTTGCGTGTTCAATATGCAGAGTGCTAAGCTCGTTAGTACTCCTTTAGCACCATTTCGGACTTTCATCGGCCTTATCTCCTCAATCGATAATGAGATTGAGTACATGTCACATGTTCCATACTCTAGTGCAAGAGGATCTCTCATGTATGCTATGGTTTGTTCACGCCCGATTTATCATATGCGGTCAATCGGCAGGTTAGCGAGATACATGGCGAATCTGGTAAAGAACATTGGAAAGCGATTCGATGGATTTTAAGATACTTACGAGGCACTACTAATGTTTGCTTACAGTTTGGAAGAACTAAAGATGGAGTTATAGGGTATGTTGATGCTGATTTTCTTGGAGACCTTGATAGAAGAAGATCTCTCACGAGTTACGTCTTTACAATCGGAGGTTGTGCAATTAGTTGGAAAGCCACTTTGCAAACTACTATCGCTTTGTCTACCAAAGTTGAGTACATGGCGATTCATGAGGCTTGTAAAGAAGCTATTTGGTTGAAGGGACTATTTAGTGAACTCAATGAAGACCTTCAAATCAAGACGAGATTTTGTGACGATGAGTGCCATCTTTCTTACAAAAGATCAAATGTTTCATGAGAGAACAAAACACATTGATATTCGGTATCATTTTGTTCGTGATATTATTGCTCGTGGTGATATTGTTGTGAGCAAAATTAGCACTCATGAAAATCCTGCAGATATGATGACTAAGTCACTTCCTATAACCAAGTTTGAGCATTGCTTAGACTTGGTTGGTGTTCATTGTTGAAGTTAAACCCTTAAGGGTTTTTGGAAGAGGTGAAGAACTTGTTTATTGAAAGTTCGCGATGAAGAACTTGTTCATTGAGAATTTGTGTCAAGGTGGAGATTGTTAGAATTAAGTGACCCAAATTCTTATTTAAATAAAATACGATGGAAAATAAAATAAAAGTAAAATCCATATAGAACTAGACTTCTTTTATTTTATTTTAGAATAAGGTTTTAAACCTTATTAAACTCCATCTATTTTATATTGATTAGGATAAGGTGTTTCAATCCTACTAGAATATGGCTTTGCAAGCCTATAAATAGACATAGTCTATTCCTCTTGTATTAGAGTAAAAATTTTTCGACATAGTGAATTTTCTTCTCCTCTGCCCGTGGTTTTTTTCCCGAAAGGGTTTCCACGTAAAATTTATGTGTTCTTTATTTTTATTTATTTTATTCTATTTTATTTTTCACAACATCTTTGATCAACCTACTGAGGAAGTTTCTCAAGTACTCTTCCAAGACTTTATAGCGATTGCTGAAAGCTTTACCATGTAATATTGCTTGATTTTTGTACGTAGCTTCTTTCTTTTTCCTCCAAAATAAAAAAATTTGCACGAAAACTATAATTTGATTAAAAGAAAAAAAGACAAACGAACGAACAATTACAGGCTAAGAACAAAATACTGCAAAGCAAACGTTGTTGAGCCGCCCGTTTTGTAGCCCATTTACTTTGTTATTAATATTAACAGTATTTGATAAGCACTGAGTGTGGCAATGAAACTAACATGGAGCTGAAGTTTGAACTTGTCTGAATTTTTTTTTCTCCCAAAATGTGACCTTTTTTTTAAAAGTTTGATCAAACCCCAATTATGAAAACGGCGCTGGCTGTTTTTGTTTACTTGCTAGCTCCAGCTCCTGCGGATCTGTATTTGTAGCGCATGGCCCAGAAAAGGTAATGCAAGAAATTCAATGTGCTGAGCACGCACATGAGCCAGTAGAATCTGTCGAGATGGTATCGGTTTATTGTATAACCAGACAGCCATGGCGAGTGGCCTGAGTTACCAGTCACGTTGTTTACTATCGATACAATCACTGAGCTTAAATAATACCCCATTGCTAAAGAAGTCCAGGAAAGGGAAGTAGCCAATGATCTCATGCTTGACGGTGCTTCAGTGAAGAAAAATTCTAGTAGCCCTGCCAAGGTGAAAAGATCAGCCGAACCTAAGAACAGATACTGCAAAGCAATCCAGAAAAAGGTGATGGGTAATGGAGCTGTCGAGTCGAGTAGGCCTGAGTCGGTTGCTACTCTTTTTCGTTTGATTTCCACGAGTGCGGCCACTGCCATGGATATTATGGAAAGGAATAAACCGATTCCGATTCGTTGCAAGTGAGTTATGCCCATCTCGGTGTTGGTTACCCTTCGAGCAAATGGGATGATCAAGTGGTCGTAAACTGGGGCTAGGATCATGATGAACACTACAGGGAAAACCGGTAGTGAAGCTGGTGGGATTTTCAATGAACCCAGCTTGGTGTCCATGGAAGCGGCTTGTTCGACCGAGAATGTCGAGAGCTGAGCTAGGCAGCAGTTGAGGGCGATGGTGCAAGCAAATATGGGGAGGATTTTTAGCACGATCTTGACGTCTTCTACTTGGTTCACCGTGCATTGAAGTGCTGGGTGAGCTGGCTTGTACACCACAGCTCTGTTTAGGAATTTAAGGCTTTGGGTTGGGATTTCATCTGTTTGTTTAGCATTTTCTTCTTGTTCTTTGTTGGTTTCAGGTTCAAAAGAAGGGCTTGCAGAGAGGTTAGCAATTGCATTGCTTGAGTTTCTGCTCATGCAACCGTTCAGCATAGCTGCAACCAGTACCTGTAATGAAATGGAAGTATTATAGACCAACATCTATTGGATCAAACCATGGAAAGGGAAAAAAAAAGAAGTGTAAATTTACCTTGCAAATGGTTGTAAGTGGGCTGCCAGAGGGTATTTTGTTCCTATAAAAGCTAGAGCCAAAGAAGAAGATTGGGATTGACACCAATATTGCAATGGTGGAGATGGCAAAACCCCACTCCCATCCCTTATTATCTTCAACCCACACAACAAATGTGACAGCAATAAGGGCACCAAATGAGAGACAAAAGACAAAGTAGTTGAAGAAAGTAGATCTTTGCTTCCTTCCTTGTGGAGTGTTTTCATCAAACTGCTCAGCACCATGAGTTGGTAAGGACCCCTTTATCCCTCCAACACCAAGTGCCACTAGATAAAGGCCTATGAACAGCATAGCCGCTTTCCCACCATCAATTTCCTGGCATGGCATAGATGGGGTGGTGGATGGATCACATGTTGGAGGCTTTAAGGAAGGTGTCCAAGCTTGGATGGTAAGAATGATCAAGCCCTGTTTCGATAGCAGCAATTGGTTAGACATATATATATATATATATATATATATATATAGAGAGAGAGAGAGAGCATGTACATATATTGTTCCAGCAATGATTTCAAACAACTTATGATGATCATTTTCAAGCATTTCTTTTGTCATTAACTTTTTTAAGGGCACCTATACCAAGACCAAACCAGTTAACCACTTTCCCTATCTGATTTCAACATCCAAAACCAGAAAGCCTAAGAATAGGGTCATTGTATATGGTCCAAACTCATCAAACAGTGGGTCCGTTTGATCTCATATTAAGCCATACACAAGATTTTGGACTGCGATGCTGAAATTTCAATATGTCATTTATGAAGAAGCTGGGGTGTTGGCTACTTGGCTCTTTCAAAGTTGAGTCAGTAGCCATTCATGCATGTGGTTCATGAACCTGCCCAACATGAGCAACTATACCACTTTTGTACTTTCAGATAAGATCCCATTTGAAGAAAGAAATATGGGAATCGTATCTTAGAGGTAGACAACACTATGTCGTCGAGATAAAAGTGTTATCAAGCACCCAAAGCTTCGACGATTTGACATTCATATGGCACCTGTCTAGCAAAAGCCATCACCACCTGTTGCGTTGGCTTTATCGTGTGCTTTATTAGATACTATTGAAGATCAATAAGACAAGATAGATGTTACCATCTGTGCTGAAACTGAGAAAACAAAAGCATCCTCTTTTTGCAACACGTACGCCACATAATACTTTTAACCCCCCCCCCCCCTTTTAAGGCCAAGGCGTTGGCTTCCATTGGCTTACGTTCCAGGGGGACCCCAACGCAAACACTGGCCTACTCCACGCCCCCACGTCTGAATTTTGTCACTTTATATAAAATTTGATGCTCTTTTGAAGAATATTTCAAAGCCTTAACCAACATAATCAATAGTTGATGTAAGCTTTTTTTTCATATGATGAAAGATGATAAACAGACCCTTTTATTGGTTTTTGTTTTGTTTTTGGTGTCTGAGAGAAGAAAAAGAGAAATTTATGGGACATTTATCACGAACACCTCGATGGTTGCACCTAAACAGACGGTGTTCCTTGGATCTATATGCCAAAGAGCTTGCGCCTGTGACAGGCCCCTAGGCCTTTAATGCTTCTACACACGGATTTTTGTCTTTATTTTTCTTTTAAAACGGTATCCCATATCTGGTTTCATGCAAAAAAAATAATAATAATGCAAGTGACATGCAAACTACGGGAAAAAAACAAGTTTAAGAAACGGTGAAATTAGTACCAGGAATTCGATGAGTGCGCTTATGAGGTAGATGTGGTAAGTGGTGAAGAAAGCATCAGACAAGAAGCCACCAAGGAGAGCCAAAAGGAAAGCAGTGCCCATGAAATTGGTGACATTGTTTGCAGATTTTGATGGAGATAAGTGCATGTACTTTGACAGATACAGCACCAGGTTGCTTGCATTTGCCAAGTAGGCCAAGTTCTCTAGCACTTCCACAACTACACACAAACACATAGGATTCATCATTAGAACCATATGATAGAAAAAAAGAAAAAGAAGATAAAAATAGCATTTGTGGGAGTAAAGACTAACCCAAGGCAAAGGAAGCAGCAAGCATGCCACCATGTTTGCCCCTTAAAGCAGGCTTGTTCCTCCAATCCACATACCCTTCCCATCTAGTATCCTGATACCCTCCTTCCTATATTAAAAACTCATCATAAAAAAAGAGTTAGTAACTAAGAAATTTCGTTTTGTGTTTCTGTTAGAATGAAACAGAAAGGCAAGAACAAAGAGAAAAGAAAAAGGGAAAAGGGGAACCCACCATTGCTTTTTTTTGTTTTTGAAGTTGTATAGGATATGAGGTGAGAGAAGTGAAGATTTGAGTTGAAAAGCAAGGGGGCATGAGTGGTGGTGGGGGGTATTTAAAGAGCATTAGATTCAACTTGGAGGGAGAGAATGGCCTAAAAAGCCATTTAGAAAATGACTTTGATGGATCCCCCTTTGGAACCCCTTTTGCGTTTACTAAGAATTCTTCTTTTCTATTTTGAACTTTCTTATTCAAACAGCCCCCCCCCCCCCCCCTTTTTTTTAACGCATTAAAAAAGTCAAGACCACTCTATCTCCATGTGAATGCACAGGTTCTTATTATCAAACATTACTTACTATAGGTTACAATTAAATACTAGGTGAGAAGTATCCGATCCTCTTCGAAGTGTTTAAATTATTATAAACAAAATTAATCATTGCAAAGTTTAAAATAAATATAACTTGAACAAAAATAATAGTAAATAAAAATGCGTTAATTAAAACATAATTAAGATAAAGAACACGTAGCAACAACACAACCCTTTGATCTCGGGCCTTTGACTTTTATGAGTTGAGGAATTTATGAAGTAGATAAGGATTGAGCAATGCATATAACCAAAATTCATCTATTTTTTACACAAATAAAATCAATCCATGACGCAATTTGAAAATAAATTATTAAAAGAAGCAATGGCTTTATTTATTTATCATTATTATTACTGAAAGAGAGTATGACCATATATGAGGGATAAAAGGAATAGTGATGAAAGATGCAAATTGAGTCAAAATTTAGCATCATCTTAAGTTATATATCAACTTATAATTTGAATGAAGAAACAACTGAGAGAAATATTATTTATTATATTTACTTATAGTTTTAATGTCTCAACTTTAATCTCATAAATTTTACTTCTTTTGTTTTTATAATATTATTAATTTTGATTTTATGAGTTATTTTCATTAAAGTGATTTTTTTCTTTAAAAAACTTTTAACATATAAATTTATTATCGATTTAACTTTATTGATTAAATTTTCATATTACTTTAATTGTGTGATTGAATATATTTTTAAAAAAAATAGTGCAAGGGACTAATTTATATCAAATTAAGTAAAAAATTAAATCTCAAATTTTAATACAATAGGGATTAAAATCATAATTAAACTAGTAGATGGAAATACTTAATCTGTCGATTACTCTTAAAATTTTAAGTACTCTTCACAACATATAGTGACGATGGCCATGTGATATTTATAGTTTGTGCTTTAACATAATGTGTTTTCTTTTTTAGAATTGGCATAATTATTACAACTTTTATTGACAAAAAAATTACAATTTTCGGAAATCTTTATATAGTACAAAAACGAGCAATATTGTTTCTATAATATATAGTTTCAAAAACAAGGGTTACTAGGTAAAGTTAATTAAATGATTTGTAATTAGTTAAAATATGACTTGATATTTTTAAATGACGTAATATATTCATTTGATTTGTTGTATTTTAAAATATTAAAATTAATAAATTTAATCAGAAATTGGGTTAAGTTAAAAAGAAACTATTTATACTTTATAAAATTTATTCCAAGTCACATCATATTTTAAATTAATGTAATATTATTTACTTGAGTTTATCTCATTAATTGAACAAATACTTTTTCAAATATTACGAAAATGATATTTTTGCCCATTTTTCTAATGTGTAGGGACATTTTTACTTATTTCAAACATGCGTAAACCTATACATAGGCCCAAAACACACTCATGGACTCAAACATTACGTTCACTGTGTCAATTCTTTAATTACCTGTTTCAAAGAAGTGTTTATAGTTAAGGTTATATGCACCACCGTCAGTGTACATCGTGTGGTAATAAGCTTGATGCTAGGTTTTAAGTAATGTTTTTGGTTTGAATATTGTGAAGGAAGAAAATAAAATTAGGATAGCTTTATATACTATTTGAAGGTTTAATTTAATTTAATTTCAAATTTAATTGGGATTTAGTATAACTATTAAATACTAAAAAATAATATTTGAATATTTGAATTAGTGGTTAAATCGATTAACTCTTGATTTTCTGTTCTAGCATTGTTTTTCTTTATTGGTTTTGAGTGGTTAACTCAAAATCAACCCTTGTCTAAAGTCTAAACTGGTATTCCAATCCCATTAAAAAGATATATGCAATAGTGGAATGGGTAAAAAAAAGTCAAAAATTGAGATTTTGAATAAATCTTAGAAATCCAAAAGAAGGGTATGTTTTTCACAAGAGGACTTGGAAGCTGAATGCTTTATCTCAACAACCGAAGTTTTGTTCGTCCAATCCCACGAATTGCCTGTGCCCAAGGCACTTCATATTTAATTCGTAATTACTTTGATCAGTGGATTTGAATTTCAGCAACCCACATCTACACACTGTCTGATATGATACATATGGAATCAGTTCGTGTATCTTGAAATACACTCAAACATTGTGTTTTTTCATGAAATATCGTGGTCCTAAAACGTGTTTTATTTTATGGAGTGGGGAGGAGAAATTTAGTAGACTAAGGACTTACCAATATTAATTAATTAATTAATTAAAATTAATTAAAATCTGGAAGTCAATGGACAACAGCCATTCACCTGATGAAGGCATCATATGATATACATGTGCAGTTAAATTAATTTAAATGAAAGCCATATTCTTTGTGCACAATCTCCGGTAGCTGACAGCTATAATCCCACGTCAGTTGGAGAAGCATTTCAATTATACCAATAAAAGATTCATTTGCATTAGTTGACCTATAAGTTGTAGTTCGTTAAGGTTGGCATTTTTAAACCCCTCAAACTTAGAAAAAAAGAAAAGATATACATTTAATTGGGTATTTGACTTTTAATCTGCATTCAAGGCCTTCAAATTTTTTGGAAAAGAAAAAGTAATTAATTCTCAATTTTTTTTTTGCACTCAATTGGGTATTTGAATTGCCAAAATACATTAAAAGGCTCTTAACCATTAACTTTAATAATTGACCATTAAAGTTAACCGTCCCTAATTTTTTTCAATTAAAGCTACCACTTGTCACAAGCATGACGGGACATGTGGCAAAATGATAAAAAATAAAAAATAAAAATTATTAAATTTTAATAAAATTTATAAAAATCATAAAAATTGTAAAGTTTTATACATAAAAATTATAATATATATATAAATATAGGAAAAATTACAAAATTTATAAATTGTAAGAATATTATAAAATGTAAAAAAATAAAATTAAGTAAAAAAATTATAAAATTATCATACAAAAGAAGCATTTTATAATTTTTCTATAACTTTTATTGATTTCTACTTTTATCATTTTTCGCCACATGTCACACTGTGTTACGACTTGTGATGGCTTTAACTGAAAAAAATGGTAAAATTAATGGTTAAAGGGCATTTTTTATGCATTTTACATTTTTTTATGACTTTTATAAAATTTTACCATTTTTATATTATTTTATGATTTTTATATTTTTCTAATTTTTTATATTTTTATATTTTTATTAAAATTTAATAATTTTTATAACATTTATTGATTTTTTTAATTATTTTTTGCTACATGTCACGCCGTGATTGTGACATGAGGTGGCTTTAATTGACAAAAATTAAAGGCAGTTAACTTTAACAGTCAATTGTTTTATTTTCCTCACTAGAAGAGGACGTTAACCATTTTGGCGGATATCCTCTCTATCAGAGCAGTATCCCTTTTAGTCTAAGTCATCCTTATTTGAGAGTTTGATTTTGAATGAAACAATCTACCACAATTAATAACTTCTTTATACTTAGATTTCCCCCTTTTTTCGGCTATTGAACTTACATCAATGAAACATAAATATTGATATGCCATCAAGGATTTCATTCATCAACAACATTTTCAACATAACATTCAATACAAGATAAAATTTTCAAAGTGGTGGTATCTAACAAAAGATCTTACACCCCCAGCAATTACATGGTAACCCTGATTTAGAAGGCTCACCAATAGTCGTTGATCTGACTGTATCTCTTCAATCACCACGCTTAACCTAATAACCTTAAAGGAAGAAGAAATTGGGTATGTTCATAAGAGCTTAGTGAGTTCCTAGGAAGGACAACCTTACCATGATTACTATCAGATGTAAAAATATAGGAATAAGGGGACATGTTTATTTCGCCGCCATTGTCGAATACATTACTATAGCTTTCAGTTCAATTGGTGAATAACTTTGTAGTTCAAATCAGCCTCTTGGTGAACAACAACATTTGCTTTACTCATGTATGACAATCACGGGCACATCTGCCTCACTTGCATGGTTTTCCCTTTATGACAAACAAGCTTATTTATCATGTGCACATGCAATGTATAATTCCACATGAACTCTTTTTCTACGTACTCCCTTCCTTATGCTAGTTTTTGATCCCTGGTTCCCGAAGAACCCAATTTATTTCATGTATCTTCAAATCTGCTCATCTAAGCTATATATAACACTTCCACCATATCTTTCTAACTCCCCTTCTTGTATGAAAACACTAGTGTTCTCCCGTAAGGTCAATTTTTCACCAGTCACGGTTTGCAACAAGTGCCATACCGAAGGCAAAATTCATTATCTTATATGTTTTTAATCATTATACACAATATCCATCTGATACCTCCATTCACCTGTTTGGATTCGGAGCTTGTGCACCAATGAAAGAATACTTATACTATGTATATAACTAGGTTTTCTGGGCCTGTTCAGTCATAACTAACCATGCAAGCACTGACTCTTTGCATGAGGCTTCTCAGACATATACATCAGAAGAAAATAACTTAACCACTTACATGGCTATAGAGTTTAGAAATAAACGAACTGTCACATATACCAGACACAGAGTGTAAAAGAACTCACTGAATACTTTACTTAGAGTTCTAACTACTCTACTACTAGTTCTTTTCCTTTGACACTAGGACCTTCATCTATTTCTTTAGCTAAACAGTAAAACAATTCCTTTAATCATAAAAAATAACCAAATACTTAAGATACAGTAAGAATCTATAAACATGCAAATGGTTCCTGGTTAAGAGTTTCCATCTTTCTTACCCAGTGCTTAAGGAAATCCTACCAATCCTCTATTAAGTTAGTCTCTATCTATTTGGTAAAACTTATAGGAAGTTTTTAAGAATTTACCAATAGACAACTAGCACCGAAGTTCTCTTAACTTGTACAGTTAATACCCTTTCTAGCAACGAAGAACTCTTCTGGTTTCTTCAATGATAAAAATTTCTAGTGAATGAGATGAATAAAAAATCCTCTCTCCACTACCCCGCTATCCTTTTTATAGCTAACCCACGTTCGAATCCCAAACAAGTTTATCTCTAATCATTACTTGTTCTCACACGCTTCCACTAATTAATCACATCCTACAAGGCTTTACAAGTGTCCTAATTACCAACACGTTGCCTCCACGAGGATGTCAGGTGACATAAACATATCCTACAACCACCATACTTACTTAAATAACGACACTAAAACACGGGTGATGATCTCATTAGTGGGAAAAGTCCGTCCAATAAGGTCCTCGTCCTACTATATCCTTCCTAACACTAGGATCGGTACTTTGCATAATAATAGTTCTTCGTAACTCTCCACCACGAAGTTATCACCTACTCCATTCTAAGTTTTGCAACTTAGGTGGCCTCCACTAGCGTAATCTCTCAACTTGATCCAGTTCGCCTAATCAGGGTGTGACAATTGTGACATGAAAACCTCCTTGTATATATATAAATTAAATCCTTAAAATTATACTAAGGTTGCTTTGTATTATATATTTTCGCGATAATGTCTCATTTGGTATTTGAACTTTCATAAAATGTTTAATGTGATACTTGTACTTTGAAAATATCCAATGTAATATCTAAACTATCAATATGCATTTTATTGTGGTACCTGTACTTTCATAAAACATCTAATAAGGTACATGTACTTTGAAAATGTCTCAAATGGTACTTGAACTACCAATATGTGTTTTACTATGATACACAGTGCTAAAACCACTAGTGGATTACTAAACCAACCAATGAAAATTTGACACATAATTTTTTCAAATCAACATGTACACATGGATAATACAACACTACGTGAAAAGCTAAATAAAACAAAAATTAAATTAAATTAAAAAATAAGCAACTAATCATATGGTTAATAAAAAAAGTAAATACTAACTTTTATGATAAAAATATTATTTAAAACTTGATTAAAAGTATTACGTCAAATGGAAAATTCTTTGGAGAAGATGGTGATTTACTTAAATAGAGAAGGTGACGCTTCTGCTTATGTAAATTTAGTATTTACTTTTTTTTATTAATCATATATTTAGTTATTTTTTATTTAATTTAAATTATTTTTTTATTTAGTTTTTCACGTAATGTACTATTCATGTGGACTTGTTGGTTTGGAAAAAATTATACATGTAACACCCTAACCCGATCGGATTGTCGGATCTAAGTTATAGTGTGTCACGTTCGTTGTCGGAACAACTACAATCAATTCATAAGTAATATATACACTAAGTATGATAAAATCAAATTATGAAAATTTTAATTTGCATATAACTTTATATGTATGCATATCCCTTTATATGTATGCATATCCACTATTTATATATTATTAGAATATAAAATATAACATTTGATTATAACATCATTCAACTACTACAAAACCTAACATATTAGGTACATGCCAAATACAAGTAATATTGAAAACTAACAAATATGGCTGAAGTCGAGATTGTGGATAGGATACTAAAGTTGATGCACAAAAATCCTGATTTAGATCTAACCTGCACACAGAGAAAACAGATCCTATGTTGAATAAAGTATTTAGTGGTATTTTTATAATTTAAGTAGATAATGTTAACATTAACAATTCTACCAAAATAAACATGTATATCTACATATACATATCTACTATATACTTATTCTTATAACCTAAAGTTACCAAACTTAACATACTCGATAGTAAACTTGTTTTGTGAAAAAAACCTGTAACACCCTATACCCGGCCCGGTCACTGAGCCCGAATATTAGAATGCTGCACCACCGTCTCACATCACACACAATACAAATGAGCTCATTCTAAAATAAACATCTTCATTTTAGCATTTTGTATGAGTTTTAAGTCAAATAGACTCCTAATTATCATTAATACATGCTAACACACATCAAATGGTATTATAAATATAATTAGACATACATAGGGACCACATAGCAAAATTTCCCAAAACAATCACGTAGGTATTGATACTGAAACATAGGTATCGATATTTCCCTTAAATGGTATCGATACCGATTGGAAAATCAATACCAAAATGGCATTTTGTTTCTTGTTTAAAAATCAAATCCCAGAAAATGTCAGTACATTTATTAAAGTATCAATTATTCTACCCTGAATATTATATACTCATGATAAAGTATCGATACCAAATTACAATATTAACTTCCTGCACAACAAAATATCATAGATGTGCCATTTTTAAAACCTAAATATCGATACCTCTGCTCCAGACACCAAAAATACAACATAATAAGGCTAATAATCCATCCCAATCAGAAACCATTCAACATGTAATTAATACCTTGTCAAATAAACATCAGAATGACCACAATAACAATTCAATCATCGAAAACATGTCTGAGTAACCAAGCAAAATAATATGAACAATATCCATAAATCCTAAGAATTAATAAGCTATGAAAATAACCAAAACGTCATGGCAACATTTATGCAATAGTTCTACCACATTGTCTTTATTTCCCAAATCATAAACGGATAATAAACACTTACGAGTTAACATAACAGACTTGCTTGGATCACCCCCTCAAAACCACACCGCTCACACTGGAACGCTACTAATCCCCAATGAATTAAAAGGAGTAGGTGAGCTTAACAAGCTCAGTGAATGCCTAGAACAACTACCATGCAAACAATTTACCAAGCATTAACCAAACAACCATATAACACAACCTGAATAGTTCCAACTCTAGTGTCATATTATACTTCACTCGTGCATTATATACTAGTTCATTTACATGGAAATCACATTCACTTTTAAGCATATATGACATTACACATAAAATCATATAACATTTAAGCATATATCACAATACTCAAATATATTTATAGATAATTTGGCATTTGAGCTATGAAACGTAAAAGTGAGCTCTACCACCACTCATCAGATACATAGATTTCCAACACACCAAAAAACTCAGAGTAGAACATATCCCAAAAAAGTGAAGCATATAGCTAACACTCTCCATCACACCAAACATGTCTCGTTGAATGGAGCTTAGCTCACATTCTTTTATCTCTCCAACATGTCCTAGGGCCTGAACGCCCAAATCACATAACACATATAGGTGAGTACTCACAATCCTATGACATGCCAACTATATCCAATGGTCTCAAGACACACAAGGCCAAAATATCCATTATTAACACACACATTTACTTACCGTTCACTGCACTTTATCTCTGCATAATCACATTATAAACACAACATATTCACTATCATATGGCACGTATATCATGCCCACAATTAACTCATTCACTATAGCCATCATAAGCTTATTACATATATCACAATGTCACATTATAATCCACAAATTCACAACATATTTTCACAATATATTTTCACATATAAATTCATGAGTATGAGAAAGATTACTGTAATACCCCTAACCCGTACTTGTTGCCGAAATAGGGTCTCGGAGCATTATCAGAACATCCAAAACATTTTTCAATTCATTCACACAACTCACTATTCATTAACCGAGGTTATTCATAACATCCATTAATTAGACCCTCGAGGTCCAATACGAGCATTAGAATTGAGTCGGGACATAATCGGGACTTCTAAGAATTTTTCGCGAAATTACAAAATTTTTCCAAGCTGCAAGGCTCACACACCCGTGTGGTCCAAGGGACACGCCCGTGTGACCCTAGGACACGCCCGTGCTAGAGGCCGTGTTCGACCCCATGTAACTCTCTCACTTGCACACTACTAGGTCGTGTGGTTAATTAATTTAATTTGAATTAGGTATAGGTTTCACACGGCTAAGACACACGCCCATGTTCTACCAATAATTCAAGTTTACATTTTAGTCCCTAATTCAAGTTTTCTTCAAAAATTACTTTGTAAAAGTTATTTTTATCTATCAATAATCTTTCATTTTCTACCATAAATTTCTAATTTCCAGCATAATACATGTAATATCCTAATTTTGGGCCTAGTCGGAATAGTGGTTTTGTGACCACAAAATCCGAGATAGAAATAATTATTTTATGATTATTTTAAGGTCTATGATATGATTGCATGATTGTGTAAATTGAAATTAAGGACTAAATCGAATAATTTGCAAAACTTGCATTCTAGAAGTTTCTAGTATGAAATTGTTTTGAAATATTAATTAGGAGGTCTTAAATAGAAATTTTACCAATTTCTAAGTCTATGGACAAAAATTGGACATGGATGGAATTTTTGGAAAGTTTAGTAGTAAGGGCATTTTGGTCATTTAGGGGTAAAATGAATTAAAATACAAAATTAAAAGCCAATTTTGCTAATCTTCAACCCCATGGCCGAATATAGCAAGGAGAAACCATGGCTAGGGTTTTTCAAGCTTCCAAGCTCGATTGTAAGTCCGTTCTAGCCTCGTTTTTAATGATTTTTACGTTTTTGGAGTCCCGGTAGCTCGATTAAGCTTATGTTAGCAATAATTCAACCTAGGGTTTATATTTGGAAAAATACCCATAGGTGAAATTTGTGTATTTTGGTGTTTTATGCTAGAATATCAGGTTTTAAATTATGTTAGACAACTTGTGCTACTCGGTTTTAAGTGAAAACGAGCAAAGGGGCTTAATCGGTAAAAATACCTAATAGTCATAAGTACATGTTAGAGTGAGAATTTGATGTTGCCATAGAAGGGAAAAATGATCAGCATGTCATAAAACATAAGAAAATAGGCCGAATTTTAATTTACGAGCTTTGGGGCAAAAGTGTAAATATGCAAAAGTTTAGGGGCAAAATTGTAATTTTTCCAAAATATGATTTTGGGTCAATTTGAATAATGTGAGTCCTAATTAGACTATATTTTAAATGATAGAGCAAGGAAAACTGAAATTCGGGCTAAAATGGGGAAAATACCAAGTTGTGGACGAAATGGTAAAAGTAGCCATTTTCGCATACGAGGTAAGTTCATGTGTAAATGTAGTAACATAATTGTCATTTTAAGCAATTTAATGTTGTTTGTATGATATGATGCTGATTATTATCATGAAATATTATGCTTTGTGGTTATTGTTGAATAATATGTAATTATGTGAATTACTTGATGAGTATGAACTATCACCGAAGTATCGGTTCCAATATTCCATGGAAGATGGCAAATGTGAGATCGAGGGAAAAAAGCCCGTTTGAACCTGAGGAATAGATTAGGATACAAGTGACATGTCACTAGGATGGTTGAGCATCCGAACTCGTTGAGTTGAGTCCGAGTTCACTTATGGATGCAAATGTCCGAACTCGTTGAGTTGAGTCCGAGTTCGAGAGATGTAATTAGGCATCCGAGCTCGTTGAGTTGAGTCTGAGTTCACTTATGGATGCGAACGCCCGAGCTCGTTGAGTTGAGTCCGAGTTCACTTATGGGCGGGTTACATGGTAGCTTGGCTACATATGTGGCACTTATGTGCAAACTTTCCATGTATCCGAATTATATTCTGATGTGTTCAACGGGTAAAATTCTACTCAAGCGGAGGAATACTCGAGATGAAAGGGACTTATTGGTAAGTGTTGTGAAATGGACACTTTAGACAGGTATGTTCTTAACCCTCGGGTTGGAAATAGATACAACAACAGTAAGATTGTAAGATGATGAATGATATTTAGAAAATGTGATATGAATGTCTTGGTGATGATTATGTAAATGATGTTTTATGTTTTCTTATATAGTTATGTTACTTGCTATTTGCATGTGAACTTACTAAGCATTTATGCTTACTCCTCCTTTTCATTCCTTGTAGTTTTGACAAGCCAGCTCGTAAATCGAACAGGCGGAGGCTCGCTCACACTATCCGTATACCATCTTGGCATAATGGCTTGTATATTTTGAGTATGGCATGTATAGCATTATAATCATTTTGTATATATGGTCTTATGATATGGTTATTGAGTGGTATGAAAATGCTTGGTAATGATTAGCCATTGGAATGGCTAATTATGATCATATTTGGTGTTATGTATGTCAAATTGCTAGCTAATCCATGGAAACCATGAAATAGGTAAAATTTACCATAAAATGGATTCAGACAGCAGTAGTGACGTGAATTTGAAAAATCACTAAAAATAGTAGAAATGGAATTAAATAATGAATAAGTTATGGAATTGAAGCTTGATGAGTCTATTTTCATATGGAAGAAGCGAAACAGGTATATGAGCTATATTTTATGAGATGTTTAAATTTTTGTGAAACAGGGCCAGAGCGATTTCTGGATCCCCTGTTCTGACTTTGGAAATTCACCATAAATTTTAAAAAGATAATTAGAAATCATAATTTATATGTACAGATTCCTTATTGAGTCTATTTTTATTAGAGACAAACGGCATAGTCATTGAAGCTCTGTACAGGGAGATATCTGATTCGTAATACACAGAGGTCAGAGTAGTCGAACCCTGAAACAGGGGAGACTTTAACTAATAAACTGTACTAATTGGCCTGACAAAAAATTCTATAAAAAAATTAGTAGATATATATATGAGTCTAGTTTAAGTAAAAATTTACGGAATTGGATTTCGAGTTTCAGAACTCTAGATATGATTTTTAAAGCGACTGTGATGCAGTTAGCCAACTTGTCTGGAAATTTTAAAATGAATTGTATGAGCTGTTTAAGTAATGAATTAAGTCCGTTAACACCTCGTGTTCGACTCTGGTAACGGTCTCAAGTACGGGGCATTACGTTTAGTGGTATCAGAGCAGGTTTAGCCGGTTCTCGGACTAACCGAGCATGTGTGAAAGTTTAGCTATACATGCCACTGATTTGTGATAGTGTGATGTCTTCCGACGCGTATGAGTACCGTCTTATGTAGACAGGGTACTCTCCAACCGAGCTGTGCCGACCATGTTCAATGTTATGTGAAGGTATTTGAGTAAAATTATGATTATGATAAGTCTCGGTTCAGAAAAGTATGAATAAAGGTTTATGATACATATGTGATAAATATTCATATTTGCTTAATGCTCATATGATGTAGTGTATGTGGCTTACTTGATAAGATGAACGGAAGAAATAGAAAGTAGTAGAGGTATGAATAAAGGTCATAATATTATGATACGAGTGAAAATGTCCTTGTCTTGATTTGGACGTCGAATGTTGATAAATGTTAATGATATATAATTTTTAGGAATAAAGGATTATAATGAAATGAACTTATATATATTAAATTGTTGGGACTGAATTATATGATTGTAATGATATGTACATGATGATGCACAAAATGAAAGTTGTGATTGTGATGCAAATATCTATGTTTGTTTGGCCTTATACAATGTCATGAGCATGACTTAATTTAATTAAATGAATGGATAAGTAAAGCTATCTAGAAAACATAGAATGTATGCATAAGTATATTGTCTAAATGGACAATAGGAAAATTTGTGTAAGCCAACATGAATGTTGCATTGCCTGAATGAATGACATGATTTTGATGATGTTGCTATGATGATGGAAGTTGTGTCATATGTGTATGTATAAGAAAGTCGAGTCAGAGGTCCTACAACCCCTCCCCCTTACCGAAATGGTACTTATAATGGAATTTCATGAGATTTGTATTAAATAAGTTTCCGGTTGAGAACCCAAAGAGTACAGTGATAGAATAATTATAAGTATGATTAGAGATTGAAAATGAGCTGATAAGTAAAGTCAGAGCCAGTAAAGTATCGGATTGACGTAAAGATTATTGGAGTTATGCACTGTCCCAGTTGGAAAAGGAATTCTCCTTGGTAAACCGAATTACTCAGGTGCAAGATTGAGAAAAGTGTAAATCGAAATTTATTCAGAATTGGCCTTCTTTAGTGAATGGTTTAATATGAAATTTGTGACGGCAAAACTAGTTGGGGAAATGATAATTGAAATGTGAACTATCTGAGTGTGACAGTTATGACTGGACAGATTTAGCAGTCTCTTTTGAGATGTTCTATGTGTTTACCCGTTCTCAAAAATATTTCTATGGCTATTGATCTTCTGAAGAAATTCTTGTTATATGGGAATGTCTTCTAATTCCGGTGTTGGATGAAAGCATTGGTAGTCTGACTGGTTTATAATTTATATTGCTCTATTTCATCGGGTATTCTATTTCATTTCATCTGATAAGAATTGATGAGAGAATACGTATGATATTATGATTCTGTTTCTTCTACTTGATGCTTCATCGATATATATGTATGGGAAGATATATTGATCTTGTTATATTTGATTTCGATGGGATTAAATGATGTTTTCTTCTGGACTTTCTTTCTTTGAAGAATTATCGGGGTATTCCGTATTTTCTCTATGAGTTTGGTTTTCGATTCTCCGGCATAGTATCGTATCTTGGGTTTCTTTATCCTAGATCTCTTTATTCTGGATTTCTTTATTCTGGGTTTCTCTATCTTGGATTTCTTTATTCGGTTTTCTTGTTATCTTTGTTCCATAATTTGTCAATTACGACTCATGTTCGAAGTGGGTTCTTCAACTCGTGATAATCATGTAAAATATGACTATACTTCTAATTTGATCTTAGTAATGTGGTGATTTTAGTATTGGGATTTTTTCTAATTTCTGTGTAAGGATTTGACATCAGTAAAGGCATAGGTGATAAAAGCGCGAGTTTCAGCCGGTATGGTAAATTATTTATTTGAAAGATTTCATGTGACAATTATGTCAGGATTATTTTTCCCAAGTCTGATAATAGAATTTCATTTTGTACGGATAAAAGAGTAAATAGTTTGAACGAGAAGTGTATATTTATTAGAAAAGAGTTGGATATTAGTTTAAGTCACTACGAATGATAAGGTTTCCATCTTGTGAAAGCTGAAAAGTTTATTACATGTTGACAGAGTTCGGATAGATGAAAATATTGGTAACAAGGCGTCGAACTAGACTAGTCTACATTGAGCAAAGACTTCGACTTTCAAGAATGTATTGTTGTATGAATTGTGACGTGTTTCAAGACGGTGAGGTAATGTGATAGTTTAGAGCATCGATGTTACATAAAATCGGAGTTGTTAAAGGGGTTAAAGCCGAGCATTGGGATCTATCAAAATTATCCTTGTCAGCGTTGATATTGGGATGGAAATGAGAAGGATTATTCTTGAGGCCATATCAGAATCATTTCTATGGCGGAAAGAGGAAAATGTGATGTATCCTATTATTAAATGTTTGGCGAGATCTATAAATCATATCTTAGTATTGAATGAATTCCTACTCATCGATCCATGGAATTTCGGTCTCTTTGATTGTTGGATTTCTTGGAATTCTGGTCTCCATTAAATCAAGTTGAGATCCGGGTTTTATGTCATGATATCATGGGAAACTGAGAAGGGTTGAAAGTTTAAGAACAATTGAGAGTTGAGACTGTAAGCTTTTAGATCATATGAGGAATTGAAGAGATGTATTGGAGGTACAGTCTAAGCGCAAGTTCTTCGGCACCGAATATGAGATTAAAAGTGAAGACCACTTTTCTGGTAAGATTTTCGGGGACGAAAATCCCTGAAGGGGGGGAGAGTTGTAATATCCTAATTTTGGGCCTTGTCGGAATAGTGGTTTCGTGACCACAAAATCCGAGATAGAAATAATTATTTTATGATTATTTTCAGGTCTATGATATGATTACATGATTGTGTGAAAATTTCGTGAAGAAATTTTATGCATAAAGTGCTTAAATTGAAATTAGGGACTAAATCGAATAATTTGCAAAACTTGCATTCTAGAAGTTTCTAGTATGAAATTGTTTTGAAATATTAATTAGGAGGTCTTAAATAGCAATTTTACCAATTTCTAAGTCTATGGACAAAAATTGGACATGGATGGAATTTTTGGAAAGTTAGTAGTAAGGGCATTTTGGTCATTTAGGGGTAAAATGAATTAAAATACAAAATTAAAGCCAATTTTGCTCATCTTCAACCCCATGGCCGAATATAGCAAGGAGAAACCATGGCTAGGGTTTTCAAGCTTCCAGCTCGATTGTAAGTCCGTTCTAGCCTCGTTTTTAATGATTTTTACGTTTTTGGAGTCCCGGTAGCTCGATTAAGCTTATGTTAGCAATAATTCAACCTAGGGTTTATATTTGGAAAAATACCCATAGGTGAAATTTGTGTATTTTGGTGTTTTATGCTAGAATATCAGGTTTTAAATTATGTTAGACAACTTGTGCTACTCGGTTTTAAGTGAAAACGAGCAAAAGGGCTTAATCGGTAAAAATACCTAATAGTCATAAGTACATGTTAGAGTGAGAATTTGATGTTGCCATAGAAGGGAAAAATGATCAGCATGTCATAAAACATAAGAAAATAGGCCGAATTTTAATTTACGAGCTTTGGGGCAAAAGTGTACATATGCAAAGTTTAGGGGCAAAATTGTAATTTTTCCAAAATATGATTTTGGGTCAATTTGAATAATGTGAGTCCTAATTAGACTATATTTTAAATGATAGAGCAAGGAAAACTGAAATTCGGGCTAAAATGGGGAAAATACCAAGTTGTGGACGAAATGGTAAAAGTAGCCATTTTCGCATACGAGGTAAGTTCATGTGTAAATGTAGTAACATAATTGTCATTTTAAGCAATTTAATGTTGTTTGTATGATATGATGCTGATTATTATCATGAAATATTATGCTTTGTGGTTATTGTTGAATAATATGTAATTATGTGAATTACTTGATGAGTATGAACTATCACCGAAGTATCGGTTCCGATATTCCATGGAAGACGGCAAATGTGAGATCGAGGGAAAAAAGCCCGTTTGAACCTGAGGAATAGATTAGGATACAAGTGACATGTCACTAGGATGGTTGAGCATCCGAACTCGTTGAGTTGAGTCCGAGTTCACTTATGGATGCAAATGTCCGAACTCGTTGAGTTGAGTCCGAGTTCAAGAGATGTAAGTAGGCATCCGAGCTCGTTGAGTTGAGTCCGAGTTCACTTATGGATGCGAACGCCCGAGCTCATTGAGTTGAATCCGAGTTCACTTATGGGCGGGTTACATGGTAGCTTGGCTACATATGTGTCACTTATGTGCAAACTTTCCATGTATCCGAATTATATTCCGATGTGTTCAACGGGTAAAATTCTACTCAAGCGGAGGAATACTCGAGATGAAAGGGACTTATTGGTAAGTGTTGTGAAGTGGACACTTTAGACAGGTATGTTCTTAACCCTCGGGTTGGAAATAGATACAACAACAGTAAGATTGTAAGATGATGAATGATATTTAGAAAATGTGATATGAATGTCTCGGTGATGATTATGTAAATGATGTTTTATGTTTGCTTATATAGTTATGTTACTTGCTATTTGCATGTGAACTTACTAAGCATTTATGCTTACTCCCTCCTTTTCATTCCTTGTAGTTTTGACAAGCCAGCTCAGAAATCGGGAACGGTCGGAGGCTCGCTCACACTATCCGTATACCATCTTGGCATAATGGCTTGTATATTTTGAGTATGGCATGTATAGCATTATAATCATTTTGTATATATGGTCTTATGATATGGTTATTGAGTGGTATGAAAATGCTTGGTAATGATTAGCCATTGGAATGGCTAATTATGATCATATTTGGAGTTATGCATGTCAAATTGCTAGCTAATCCATGGAAACCATGAAATAGGTAAAATTTACCATAAAATGGATTCAGACAGCAGTAGTAATGTGAATTTGAAAAATCACTAAAAATAGTAGAAATGGAATTAAATAATGAATAGGTTATGGAATTGAAGCTTGATGAGTCTATTTTCATATGGAAGAAGCGAAACAGGTATATGAGCTATATTTTATGAGATGTTTAAATTTTTGTGAAATAGGGCCAGAGCAATTTCTGGATCCCCTGTTCTGACTTTGGAAATTCACCATAAATTTTAAAAAGATAATTAGAAATCATAATTTATATGTACAGATTCCTTATTGAGTCTATTTTTATTAGAGACAAACGGCATAGTCATTGAAGCTCTGTACAGGGAGATATCTGATTCGTAATACACAGAGGTCAGTGTAGTCAAACCCTGAAACAGGGTAGACTTTAACTAATAAACTGTACTAATTGGCCTGACCAAAAATTCTATAAAAAAATTAGTAGATATATATATGAGTCTAGTTTTAGTAAAAATTTACGGAATTGGATTTCGAGTTTCGGAACTCGAGATATGATTTTTAAAGCGACTGTGATGCAGTTAGCCAGCTTGTCTGGAAATTTTAAAATGAATTGTATGAGCTGTTTAAGTAATGAATTAAGTCCGTTAACACCTCGTGTTCGACTCCGGTAATGGTCTCGGGTACGGGGCGTTATAATACATCCGTGGCCCATTTTCATACCTTGAAAATTTTTCAAATTAATCCCTCAAATAGAGAGATTAAGGTATCCCGGTTTCCAAAATACCAAAATTACTAAAAACGGGACAAGGAAACTTACCCAATTAGACCTTAAAAGCTTCTTTTCTCTCTCCTAGGGTTTCCATGTGTTTTTAGGTTGAAGATGATGAAAATAAGATGATATAATTCTATTCATCTTTTTAATTAATCATGTATTTTGGTATTTCCAATTTAGTCCCTTGTCTTTTTCTATAATTCCATGGATTAGTCATCATAAAAATCTACATACTTTTATTAATGGTCTAATTACCATATAAGGAACTTAAGTTTTGAATTCCATAGCTATTTGATCCTTATAGCTACTAGAATTCAACTTTCACATTTTATGCAATTTAGTCCTTCTCGTAATTAAGCACTAAATCGATAAAATTTTCATATTAAAATTTTCACACGTCTTTTCTAACATATTACGGGTCATATGGTAAAATAAAAATAAAATATATTTTGGATCGGATTTGTGGTCCCGAAACCACTGTTCCGATTTCACTAAAAAATGGGTTGTTATAATTACATTTGGAATTTAGAGTAGGGGTTCAGGTTACTTCTAGATTCCCAATTAACGCATTAAATCGTGTCCACAAGCAGCTCTTCTAAACACTCACCAATTACACTTTTTGTCAAAATAGCGAAAGCTCAAACTAGCATTTCCTTAACTCATAGATAATCTTAATGAATCTGAAGCTTTAACACAACAAATCAAACAAAAACACATTCAAAAATTAGCTAAGGACTCAACTCAAACAATCAAAAACATAAGCCTAAACTAAGTTCTCAAGTAACCGAAACCTTCGACATAACAAACTTAAATTCCAAATATCTCAGTCTATACTTCATCTTTTCGTCTAAAACTGATTTCGTTCGTCTACACCTACGACAGATTCTCAACCTTTAAACTACACAAAACTACTCAATTCATGGTATCAATATTTTTGACATATTCATGGCAATTTCCACGAAATTTATTTAAAATCCAAGAAATACTTAATGAAACTTAAAAGTAAGTTTAAAAACCTTTTAATATCATCAAAACAAATTGAAAAACACTTTGAAGTTACATTTTTACCCAAAATCCCGAAATCCACCATTAATGAGCCAATTTTCGGCTTTTATTCAAAACATGCGATTTAATGGCTAAAAACATAGTTTTAAAAACTAAATACATTTAAAACTATTTAGGAGTTGAATCGTTACCTTAGATGAAGAAAAACCAAGCGTTTGATCAAAAACCCAGAAGCTTAACAATGGAGAAATCTATGGTGACTTGGTTGTTTTTCTTGATATTTTTATGGAGGTTTATAGCTTGGGTGATGATAGAAATCAAAAGTAATCAAGCTTGTAAAACAAAATTGAATGGAAGAGACTTGGGAGAGAAATGGATCACAAGACAATTGAATGGGAAGAAAAATAATGTGAAACTTGTAGGTGGAGGAAGATATTAGGTTAATTTTAAAGTTTTGGTTTAACTATTTCATAAACACATAGAATTTTGCCCCTTTTACAAATCAGTCCCTATTTCAAAATTGAAAACCTTTTTAACATTATTTTCAAAAATTGATTGGATTTTCTAAATACCATAAACAAAAATATTTTTGAATACCATGCTAACGAAATTCCCAAGCACACTAAAGGTATAATCCTTAAAATACCCCCAAAACTCCTAAGCCCTATTTTGGGGTGTTACAAAACCACACTTTTTTTCTCTGATTCAATACAATTCACAAAGACAATTCATTATACTCGTAATAATAATTTTCATTATACTCATAATAATAATTTATAAACTAACCTATAACACCTCATAATCAAATCCTGATTGTCCAGTCCGATCACCGAACCCAAAATACGGAATATTACCACAGATATCGGAATATAACACTTACAATTTATAGAAATTAATTTTATTTAATCACCAAATCATGTCATAATTTCATGTATAATTTGAAATACAACCAAATCCAAGTCTAAAAACAAGCTTAAGGAAAGCTATAAGGTTAATTCGAAATCAAATAATGACTAATTTGAAATTTTCGCAAAATGAAAGGAAAAAGTACAAAATAGAGGTCACACAACCGTGTGTCCAGGTCCTATAACTTACTGTGGTCTTGTGGGTTAAAAGTCCAATCTTTCCAAAAGTTACACGGTCGTGTGAGTCAAATTTTTAACATATAAATAGTACTTACATGAGCATGTGGCTAGCCCGTGTAACAATCGAGAACTGTGTGGCTAAGAAACTCCTACATTCCAGTGGTCACACAGTCGTGTCAGCAACCCATATGTGACACATGGCCATGTGCCAACCCGTGTGGTGCAAGAATGTGCCATTAAGTATCAAATTTCATGCCAAATCAAATTAATAGCTCACTTGGTGCACATTTGGTAATTCAAACCTGCATAAAATCAAATCTAAACACATATTAATACATCCAATTAACAAACAATAATACCATACAAGTTATTCCACATAAAATGGACACTTTTCTAAGCTTAACAACTTATATAATTATCGACCACTCAAAAAGACATACCAATCATCTTAACACTTCAAACTCAACTAAAACATGTTATAGATTAACCTCCTAATCATCTAACCAATATGCCTCATTGGCACCATTTCGCAACAAGGTTATATAAGTATTACAAACCATTCAAGATCAAACACCATTCCTATATGCTTCAAATTATGCACAAGACATACAAGACTAATAACAATTCATGTATCAAAGGCATCACTCATTTATACTAATTAACATATTTACCTAGACTACTAAATCCAATCGCTATTATAACTCTTCATACCATATTCAAGTCTATTTATAATTTACTTATACTTAACCAAATATGTACACCATTATCATACTATATAAAAGATTGTAAACAAAATTTATACCAAGATAACACAAAATTAAAGTCAGATCTTAAGATCACTATTTTCCCATACAAATAATATGTGTATTATCTAACAATTCCCTATCAAGTTCATACTTCATACAAGTATTACCCATACTCAAAATTGCACGTATATTAGTCCTATATACACAGCATTTCTAACTTGTAACATTCTCAACCATTCTCATTTATAAAATCATTCCAAAACAACCTACTCAATAAGGCACAATTTAGCATTTACCATACTATTTAGAATTCATCCTGTAACACTCCTAACCCGTATCCGTTTTCGGAATAGGTTAAGAGGCATTATTGGACTCGTAACTTAGATCAAAACAACCAAATATCAAATACCATCTCAATTTAATAAAATATCATTCATTCATGTTCATTACGAACTTAAACTAAGCATACAAGGTCTAGTCTATTCATCTAGGACTAAATCGATAACGTGTGAACTTTTTAGAACTTATAAAAATTTTCAACTTTTAAAAGGGTCACACGCCCGTGTGAACAGGCCATGTGCCTCACACGGCATTAAACAAGCCTGTGTGTCTAAGCCGTGGCGAAACAAGGCATACATACTGACTTGTCCACATGGCCATAAGACACGCCCGTGTGCCAGGCCGTCTGAGAATTAAGGAGGCTACTGACTTGGCCACACGGCTGACCATACGCCCGTGTATTGATCGTGTGTCTAGGCCATGTCAAAATTGGAGGGTATATTGCCTTTAATTCGTAGGGTACCCCAGGGGGCACACGGCCGTGTAACATGACCGTGTGTCGCACACGACTAAGATACACGCCCGTGTCTCTGCCCGTGTGGACAAAAATAGGCCATTTGAAAAGCCAATTTTACGCATAATTTGGGTCAACTTACAAGCAACAAAATAAACATATATGCACAACCAATTCAGCCAAATTCCAAACCAAAACATAAGCCACTCATGACATATCTAATTCAATCAAATACATACTCATAAGCCTTACCAATCTATATCAAAACATAAGTCAAAAGCCTAACAAAACATTTCTTTCTATACATCATTCAATTTCATGCTAAAACTTGCCAAAACTTACCAACATTTACCATTTCTTTTGTCCAACTAAAACATATAAAATATATCATATTGCATCACCTATCTTATACCAAAACCATGACATAACCACAACCATGCCAAGCCATATCACATGGCTAAATATATACATCACAAAACATAATCCCACAACTTCTAGCCTATACATGCCATACTTTAATATATACATTTTCAAAGTACCAAAATGAGGTTCGATAGTGTGGTGATGGTCCTTGATGATCCCCGAGCTCACAGTAGCTTTGATATCTAAAAAAACAATGCAAACACACATACAAAGTAAGCTTTCAAAAGCTTAGTAAGTTCGTACCAAAAATCATCAACAATTTATAAAATATAAAACATCAGCATATGAGTACTTATTAATTCTCAATTCATCTATCAATTCTATGCAAACAGAATTCATATGTTTATACCAATTTAATGAACTTCATATGCATAACATCATCTATCACATAGGTATCATACATACCTGAACCTTCCCATATTTATTTATTTTCATTCTCACCTATCATTCGGATATTTTAAGACTTTCCAAAGATTAATCATGCTTTGACATCCGCACACTTAGTGCTTCAAGAGTTAGCCAAAGCTAGAAAGATTCCGCACACTTAATGTCATCTCAATTAACCGAAGCTATCTCGGTATCGCACACTTAGTGCCTCATATAGTCGAAGCTATTTTGAATCGCACACTTAGTGCCAAATACACTTGATTTATCATCGTATTCAACCATAATCAATTATATATACAATCTATGTATAATTCAAGCATCAAAATATATTTGTAACATCATGTTTTATGTACGAACTTACCTCGTACTCGAAATTGTCGACTCGGATTATTTACTCAATAACCTTCGACTTTCCTCGGTCTAGATCCGAATTCCTCTTTTCTTGATCCATATGTATTCAAAATTAACCTTTTTATTCACTAAATCATTTAAACCAATCCATATACACACAATTTAAGGCATATTGCAAACTAGCCCTCATATTTTCACATTTAAACACTTTAGTCCCTAATTCACAAAATCACAAAAATACACAAAGTTTGCTTGTACACAAGCTTAGCCGAATTTTCATAGATCTCATACAAGTCCACACATTTCATTTATTTCACATTTTAATCCCTCAAAATAACATTTTTATAATTTAGCCCAAATTACTCAATTTCATCAAAAATTCAAAGACAACATATGTTAACCCAAAACATATCTTTCATAATTCATCAAATAACATCACAAAGCTCATAGTTTCATCAATGACATAACTCAAAAGCATCAAAAAAATCATAAATTGAGATATGGGCTTGATAGTATACTAAGCAACAATCACAAAAACGTAGAAATTATCAAAAACCGAACAAAACTCATACCTTAATTAAGC
Organism: Gossypium arboreum; assembly: GCF_025698485.1. NCBI lineage: Eukaryota > Viridiplantae > Streptophyta > Magnoliopsida > Malvales > Malvaceae > Gossypium > Gossypium arboreum. The sequence goes on from NC_069082.1 coordinate 17,882,131, forward strand.
TTCAACCATAGCAGAATGAAAACCTAGCCTTTGGCTTTCTTCTTTTCAAATTTTCGGTCAAAAATGATGATAATAAGGATGATTTTATGATATGTTTTATTTAACATAACTTAATTACTAAATACCAATTTTAACCTTATCTATTTCATTAAAATTCGACTAACTATTGTCCATATTTGTCCATTCATTAAACCAATGGTCTATTTGCATCATAAGGATCCCTCATTTATAAAGCCAAATCAAATAGGCACTTTTAACATCTACCACACAACTTTTACATTTTACGCAATTAAGTCCTTTTTATTAAATTAAGTACACAAACATTCAAATTTTCATACAAGATTTTCACACATGCTAATTCACACATCATAAACACAGAAAATCATATTTAAACATTTCTCTGACTCGGATTTGTGGTCTCAAAACCACTATTCTGACTAGGGTCTAAATCGGACTGTTACAATTCTCTCCCCTTAGGGTTTTTCGTCCCTGAAAATCTTACTATTGAACAGATTCGGATATTGCTGCCTCATAATATCTTTAGGCTCCCACGTAGCCTCTTTAATTCCGTATCGATGCCACATCACTTTTACTAATGAAATTTTCTTATTTCACAGTTTTTTAACCTCTCGAGCTAAGATACGGATCGGCTTTTCTTCGTAAGTCAAATCTGACTGAATGTCTATCTCAGACAAAGGAATTACATGTAACGGATCAGATTTGTATCATCAAAGCATCGATACATGAAACACATTATGAATCTTTTCTAGCTCTGTGGCAACAATAATTTATACGCTACTGACCCAATATGCTCGATAATCTCATACGGCCCGATGAACCTCGGACTTAATTTGCCTTTTCTATCGAATCTAAGCACTTTCTTCCACAGAGATACCTTTAAAAACACTTTATCACAGATCTCAAACTCAATATCTTTTCTTTTCAAATCTGCATGAGATTTTTGATGATCGGAAGCTACTTTCAAAGTATCTCGAATCACTTTTACTTTCTGTTCAGATTCTTTTATCAAATCAACCCCGTGAATCTTATTTTTGATGAGCTTCGTCCAATATAAAGGTGTACGACATTTACGACCATATAAAGCTTCGTACGGTGCCATTTTAATGCTTGACTGAAAACTGTTATTATAAGCAAATTCAATTAAAGGTAGATATTAATGCAACATCTCAACATATTCTCAAGTATCTGAATAATCCACTCGGATTGACCTTCCGTTTGCGGATGAAAAGCAGTACTAAAGTGAAATTTAGTACCCAGAGCATCTTGCAATTTCTTACAAAATCGTGATGTGAATCTCGGGTCTCTGTCTGATACAATAAATGATGGCACACCGTGCAATCTCACAATATCAGAAATATATAACTCAGCTAATTTATCAAGTGAGTAATCAGATTGAACCGGAATAAAATGAGCTGACTTCATCAATCGATCAATTACAACCCAGATTGCATCTTTCTTTCTCGGAGACAGGGGTAATCCCGAAACAAAGTCCATTGTAACTCGATCCCATTTCCACTCCGGAACCATAATCGATTGTAACAAACCAGATGGCACTCGATGTTCAGCTTTAACTTGCTGACAGATCAAACATTTAGAAACAAATTCAGAGATATCTCTTTTTATTACAGACCACTAGTACTGCTGCTTCAGATTATTATACATTTTTGTACTACCGGATGCACAGATAACCAACTAATGTGAGCTTCACTCAAAATCATCTGAATTAACTCTGAATTTCTCGAAACACAAATTCAATCTCAGAATCTCAAACAATTATCTTTATCAACTCTGAATTCTGAATCAGACTCTACATCACACTGAGCTCTTTTAGCTAAAATCTAATTATCAATCTTCTGAACTTTGATAATCTGCTGCAAGAACAAAGGTCTTGCTTTTAATTCAGCTAAAACTGAACCATCATCGGATAGAACTAAATGAGCATTCATCGCGTGCAAAGCAAACAATGATTTTCGACTTAAGGCATCAGCAACAACATTGGATTTTCCCGGATGATAGTCAATCACAAGTTCGTAGTCTTTTACCAACTTTAACCATCTTCTTTGTCGCAGATTCATATCTTTCTATGTCATCAAATACGTCAAACTCTTATGATCAAAATACGCATGACATTTCTCACTAAACAAGTAGTGGCACCATATCTTTAGAGCAAACACAATCGCAGTTAATTCAAGATCGTATGTCAGATAGTTCTTTTCATGCAGCTTCAACTGTCCCGAAGCATAAGCAATGACTTTGCCTTCTTGCATTAAAACACATCCTAGACCAATCAATGAAGCATCACTGTAAATCACAAATTCTTTACCCGATTCGGGTTGTACCAAATATCGTAGCTTCAGTCAACAAAGTTTTTAACTGATCAAAACTGTTCTAACACTTTTCAGACCACACAAATTTCACATATTTCTAAAGCATTCAAAAAACCTTTTACGAATCTTCTATAATAACCAGTAAGTCCCAGAAAACTACGAACTTCAGAGACATTCCTTGGAGGTTTCCAATCCAAAATATCTAAAATTTTGCTCGGATCAACTCGGATACCAGAGGTTGATACAATATGACCCAGAAAACCAACTTCTCGCAGCCAAAATTCACATTTACTGAACTTCGAATACAACTATTTATCTCGCAGAATCTATAGGACTAATCTCAAATGCTCGGCATGTTCAGATTCATCACGTGAATAAATCAATATGTCTTCAATGAATACAACAACAAATTGATCTAGATACGGTCTGGAAATTCTATTTATCAAATCCATAAAAATAACAGGTGCGTTAGTCAATCCGAAAGGCATAACTAAAAATTTATATTGGCCATACCTCTTTCTGAAAGCAGTTTTCGAAATGTCTAAGTCTTTCACTCGCAACTAATAATACCCTGATCTCAAATCTATTTTTGAAAACACAGCAACTCCTTTCAACTGATCAAACAAATCATCAATTCGAGGCAGATGATACTTATTCTTGATAGTCACTTTGTTCAACTGACGATAATCTATACACATTCTCATCGTTCCGTCTTTCTTTTTCACGAATAGAACCGGAGCACCTCAAGGTGAAAAACTCGGTCCAGTAAATCCCCTATCGGTCAATTCTTGCTACTGAGACTTTAATTCTTTTAGTTCGGTAGGAGCCATTCTATACGGAGCTATCAAAATCGGAGTAGTTCCAGGTACCAATTCAATGCCAAATTCTACTTCTCTAACCGGAGGTAATCCCGGAAGTTCTTTAGGAAACACATCACGGAACTCACAAGCAATAGGCATAGATTCAACTTTCTTTTTTGACATTCTCGAATCAATCACATATGCAAAATAAGCTTCACAACCCTTTCTCACCATACTCAAAGCTTTCATCGAAAATATTATAGCAGGCAATTCATTCAAATCACTAGATTCAATTCTGACTATTTCATTATTCTTGCATCTTAAATCAATAGTTTTCTGTTTCCAATTCACAACAACATCATGCAATGTTAACCAATCCATACCCAGAATTTTATCAAATTCATCAAAAGGCAACAGCATAAGATTAGCAGGAAAACAAGTGTCTCGAAACATTAACGGACAATTCTTGCAGACTTTATCAACCAAAACACATCTGCCTAGGGGGTTCGAAACTCTAATTACAAATTCAGTAGACTCTACAGGCAAAGTCTTACTGTTCACTAAGTTCATGCATATATATAAATGTGTCGATCCAGTATCTATCAAAGCAATCACAAAAGTATCATAAAGAGTAAATGTACCCGTAATCACGTCTGGCGATGAAGCTTCTTCGCGAGCTCAAATAACATAGGCTCTGGCAGGTGCACGAGCCTTGGATCTAACAGCTGTATCTTTTGTTCCTCTTTGACTACCGCTTACATTTCCCGTATTTCTGGGAGGTCTACCACGAGAAGCGTTGCCACTAGGTCTCAGATTCTGAACATTATCTTTTTTAGCTAAATCTGGGCAATCTTTTATAAAATGATTTCGTGAACCACAACTATAACAAGCTCAGTTATTACTCTTTCCCCAACATTCTCCAAAATGTCATCTTCCACATTGATCACACTCAAGTTTTTCATTCTTTGCATTACCAACACTGGCAACAGACATAGCTGGAGCTTTAAAGCTCGATTGCAATCTAGCACGATCTCTGTTCAAATGTCCCACACTAGCTATTGAACGGCTATTATCATCTCTGTATTTCTTTGATCTAGATGGGAATGACTTGCTCGATGATCTCTTTCGTACCTCTCCAGCTTCAAAATTAGCTTTTCTTTTCTCTTTCTCAATATCTTTAGCTTTACATGCTTGTTCAGCAAGCACAACAAATTCTTTGATTTCCAAAATCCCGACTAATAGACGAATATCTTCGTTTAAGCCATCCTCGAATCTTTTACACATTATTGCTTCCATAGACACACTTTCACGAGCATACTGACTTAATTTTACAAATTCTCGCTCGTATTCTGTGACAGACATACAACCTTGTTTAAGCTCAAAAAACTCTTTACGTTTCTGATCAATAAATTTTTGACTAATATATTTCTTCTAGAATTCAGCTTGGAAGAAATCCCAAGTAACCCGTTTATTCGAAACCACAGATGTCAAAATCTTCCACCAATAGTACACCGTATCTCTCAGAAGGAAAACAACATATTTTATACATTCTTCAGGATTTAATGATAATTCATTAAACACTCTTATCGTGTTTTCTAGCCAAAACTTGGCTTTTTCAGCATCATCGCTCGTTGTAGCTCGAAACTCTTCAGCCCCATATTTTCTAATCTTATCGACTAGTGGTCTACTTAACTGAACTGGATTCACTGGTGGCATAACAAGAGTTTGAGGAGAATTAGCTAGGGGTGTAGGATGTTGTACAGCCAAATTGGTTCTAATATATTGGGTGAACCAATCATTCATCATCTGATAGAAGGCTTGTCTAGCCTCACCATCACGGCTACTCGTAGCCGGTCGAGAATCAGATGGCGTCGTCCCTTGCACGGGAGCAGGCGCATTGCTTTCGACTCACCTGCTACAGCTATTTCAGGATCTATTTGCTATATAAAAGCACATTTCAATGTCAGGATTCATCATAGTATCACAGTTCATAAACATGGCATGTACAACAAGACTTACATACGTTATGGTAGTCCTAGAACTGACTAAACCATAACTCTGATACCAATAAAATGTAACGTATCCATCGTCGAAATAGGTTAAGAGGCATTATCGGACTTGTAACTTAGATCAAAACAACCAAATATCAAATACCATCTCAATTTAATAAAATAACATTCATTCATGTTCATTACGAACTTAAACCGAGCATACAAGGTCTAATTCATGTATCTAGGACTAAATCGATAACATGTGAACTTTTCAGAACTTATAAAAATTTTCAACTTTTAAAAGGGTCACATGCCCATGTGAACAGGTTGTGTGCCTCACACGGCATTAGACACACCCGTGTGTCTAAGTCGTGGCGAAACAGGGCATATATACTGACTTGTCCACACTGCCACAAGACATGCCCGTGTGCCAGGTCGTGTGAGAATTAAGGAGGCTACTGACTTGGCTACACGGCTGACCACATGCTCGTGTACCAACCCATATACAACACACGACCAATAGACACACCCATGTGTCTAGGCCATGTCAAAACTGGAGGGTATACTACCTTTAATTCGTAGGGTACCCCAGATGACACACAGCCGTGTAACATGACCGTGTGTCGTACACGGCTGAGACACACGCTCGTGTCTCTGCCCATGTGGACAAAAATAGGCCATTTGAATACCCAATTTGCCACCCCAATTTGGGTCAACCTACAAGCAACAAAATAAGCATATATGCACAACCAATTCAGCCAAATTCCAAACCAAAACATAAGCCACTCATGACATATCCAATTCAATCAAATACATACTCATAAGCCTTACCAATCTCTATCAAAACATAAGTCAAAAGCCTAACAAAACATTTTTTTCTATACATCATTCAATTTCATGCTAAAACTTGCCAAAACTTACCAACATTTACCATTTCTTTTGTCCAACTAAAACATATCAAATATATCATATTGCATCACATATCTTATACCAAAATCATGACATAACCACAACCATACCAAGCCATATCACATGGCTAAATATATACATCACAAAACATAATCCCACAACTTCTAGCCTATATATGTCATACTTTAATATATACATTTTCAAAGTACCAAAATAAAGTTCGATCGTATGGTGATGATCTTTGATGATCCCCTAAGTCACATTAGCTTCGGTATCTAAAAAAACAATGCAAACACATACACAAAGTAAGCTTTTTCAAAAGCTTAGTAAGTTCGTACCAAAAATCATCAACAATTTATAAAATATAAAACATCAGCACATGAGTACTTATTAATTCTCAATTCATCTATCAATTCTATGCCAACACAACTCATATGTTTATTCCAATTTAATGAACTTTATATGCATAACATCATCTATCACATAGGTATCAGACATACCTGAACCTTCTCGTATTTATTCATTTACATTCTCACCTATCGTTTGGATATTTTAAGACTTTCCAAAGATTAAACATGCTTTAACATCTGCACACTTAGTGCTTCAAGAGTTACCCGAAGCCAGAACGATTCCGCACACTTAGTGCCATCTCAATTAACTGAAGCTATCTCGGTATCGCACACTTAGTGCCTCATATAGTCGAAGCTATTTTAAATCGCACGTGTGTCTAAGCCGTGGCGAAACAAGGCATACATACTGACTTGTCCACATGGCCATAAGACACGCCCGTGTGCCAGGCCGTCTGAGAATTAAGGAGGCTACTGACTTGGCCACACGGCTGACCATACGCCCGTGTACCAACCCGTGTATTGATCGTGTGTCTAGGCCATGTCAAAATTGGAGGGTATATTGCCTTTAATTCGTGGGGTACCCCAGGGGACACACGGCCGTGTAACATGACCATGTGTCGCACACGACTAAGATACACGCCCGTGTCTCTGCCCGTGTGGACAAAAATAGGCCATTTGAAAAGCCAATTTTCTGCCGCAATTTGGGTCAACTTACAAGCAACAAAATAAACATATATGCACAACCAATTCAGCCAAATTCCAAACCAAAACATAAGCCACTCATGACATATCTAATTCAATCAAATACATACTCATAAGCCTTACCAATCTATATCAAAACATAAGTCAAAAGCCTAACAAAACATTTCTTTCTATACATCATTCAATTTCATGCTAAAACTTGCCAAAACTTACCAACATTTACCATTTCTTTTGTCCAACTAAAACATATAAAATATATCATATTGCATCACCTATCTTATACCAAAACCATGACATAACCACAACCATACCAAGCCATATCACATGGCTAAATATATACATCACAAAACATAATCCCACAACTTCTAGCCTATACATGCCATACTTTAATATATACATTTTCAAAGTACCAAAATGAGGTTCGATAGTGTGGTGATGGTCCTTGATGATCCCCGAGCTCACAGTAGCTTTGATATCTAAAAAAACAATGCAAACACACATACAAAGTAAGCTTTCAAAAGCTTAGTAAGTTCGTACCAAAAATCATCAACAATTTATAAAATATAAAACATCAGCACATGAGTACTTATTAATTCTCAATTCATCTATCAATTCTATGCCAACATAATTCATATGTTTATACCAATTTAATGAACTTCATATGCATAACATCATCTATCACATAGGTATCATACATACCTGAACCTTCCCATATTTATTCATTTTCATTCTCACCTATCGTTCGGATATTTTAAGACTTTCCAAAGATTAATCATGCTTTGACATCCGCACACTAGTGCTTCAAGAGTTAGCCAAAGCTAGAAAGATTCGGCACACTTAATGTCATCTCAATTAACCGAAGCTATCTCGGTATCGCACACTTAGTGCCTCATATAGTCGAAGCTATTTTGAATCGCACACTTAGTGCCAAATACACTTGATTTATCATCGTATTCAACCATAATCAATTATATATACAATCTATGTATAATTCAAGCATCAAAATATATTTGTAACATCATGTTTTATGTACGAACTTACCTCGTACTCGAAATTGTCGACTCGGATTGTTTACTCAATAACCTTCGACTTTCCACGGTCTAGATCCGAATTCCTCTTTTCTTGATCCATATGTATTCAAAATTAACCTTTTTATTCACTAAATCATTTAAACCAATCCATATACACACAATTTAAGGCATATTGCAAACTAGACCTCACGTTTTCACATTTCGACACTTTAGTCCCTAATTTACAAAATCACAAAATACACAAATTTTGCTTGTACACAAGCTTAGCCGAATTTTCATAGATCTCATACAAGTCCACACATTTCATTTATTTCACATTTTATCCCCTCAAAATAATATTTTTACAATTTAGCCCAAATTACTCAATTTTATCAAAAATTCAAAGACAACATATGTTAACCCAAAACATATCTTTCATAATTCATCAACTAACATTACAAAGCTCATAGTTTCATCAATGGCATAACTCAAAAGCATCAACAAAATCAGAAATTGAGACATGGGCTTGATAGCATACTAAGTAACGATCACAAAAACGTAGAAATTATCAAAAACCGAACAAAACTCATACCTTAATCAAGCTTCAACCATAGCCGAATGAAAACCTAGCCTTTGGCTTTCTTCTTTTCAAATTTTCGGTCAAAAATGATGATAATAAGGATGATTTTATGATATGTTTTATTTAACATAACTTAATTACTAAATACCAATTTTAACCTTATCTATTTCATTAAAATTCGACTAACTATTGTCCATATTTGTCCATTCATTAAACCAATGGTCTATTTGCATCATAAGGACCCCTCATTTATAAAGACAAATCAAATAGGCACTTTTAACATCTAGCACACAGCTTTTACATTTTATGCGATTAGGTCCTTTTTATTAAATTAAGCACACAAACATTCAAATTTTCATACAAGATTTTCACACATGCTAATTCACACATCATAAACACAGAAAATCATATTTAAACATTTCTCTGACTCGGATTTGTGGTCCCAAAACCACTACTCTGACTAGGGTCTAAATCGGACTGTTACACATCCACTCAATATTCAACCTATCATCAATTCATACCATAATTGCTTACCTTTCCTATGCATACTTATTTAAGCTACTTAACTAATTCATTTCTCCTATTACATAAAACATGTCTAAAACATAATCAAATAAACATATACATCTCATCTCTCAAATTTAACATTCAATCCTACAATTCCTTATTAAGAATACATGTAATACTTTAATCAATTACTAATTGGTCTCATACTGATCCACTTCTCCTATTTACCATTTCACCTATATAAGTATTTTAAACATTATCAAAACAGAGCTATACGGCTATACCAACAAGGCACTAATCATTTATGCCACATTGTCATTCCAACTTATATAATTCTAGCATATCATCTAACAACCATAAAGCATATAATCAAATTATAATTTATCTAAACTAATAAAATTAAATATAATAAAACACATATCATGCATATAATCAAACATTAAATTATAATTGAAGTATTTGAGAGTAATCCATAATTTTCCTTTTTCTTTGATTATTTATCGGTTGATTCAAATCTTGATCTATATGGTCATTTCAATTATAAGTTTAAAGTATCTTATAACAATTTATTTCATGCATATAACAATCCAATTTATTTTACAATAATTTTCTAAAGTTTTACATTTTATTCAATTTAGTTTCTAAAACCAAACAATTATAACTTTCACATTTAAACCTCATTTTTCAATTAGATTTCAATTACATACTTTCACAACCTTCTAATATCTATAATTACATAATTTTCATGCTATTTTTGAATTATTTTCATTTTAGTCTCTATACACAAAACTAGAATTTTAACTTTACAATTTAGTCTCTTTTCTATTTCTAAGCTTATATATCAACATATTAACACCAAAAGCTTCAAAATTGATTAATAGAAAATTTTCAAAATTTTAACATTTTTAATATTTAATATCCGGGTTGGCTAAATTAAACTACAACGATCTCAAAAACATAAAATTTACAGAAAACTGACTTAGAAATGCTTACCATGCAAGGTTCGAAAGATTGGAACTCAAGGAAGTTTTTATTCTTTTATTTCCATGGAGTTTTCGGTGGTGGGAGATGTATAGAAAAAAATATTACTTTATTTCTTTTCATTTATTATTATAATAATATAATTAATTATAATAATAACATTACTTACACCCAAATCATCACCTAACCGTCCACCATCTTTTAAATTGACTAAATTTTCATTTAAAGTCTTGCTTTAATATTAATTAGCCCTTTTAACAAAAAAAATCAATAGCGATTGATTTTTATCATTTTATGATTTAGTCCTTGTAATATAATTAATCACTAATTCAATAAAATTATTTATCCAAAATTCAATTCACCTATATAGTAATTTTTAAATGTTTATTAAAAATAATTTTGGGCCCGATTTATGGAAACAAGGTCTCAATATATTGTCTTTCAACACCACTGTCTTTAGCGTTGATACACTTGTACCTTAATTAACTATCCAATTAACAAAATTAAAGGACCAAACTTTAATTAAATTTCATACTATCCTCGTAGATATTAAATAATAATATTTACAGGCTCGAACATCGAAAATAGGGTTTTGAGACCACAGCTTCCGACACCATTAACTTTCGGGTCATTACAATACGTGTCAATTTTTCATGGCCGGTTTAGCAATTCATTCACAGTGTTAACATCAGTTACCATAATAAAACACATATTGAAGTTCATGTACCACATTGGACATTTTTAAAGTACAAGTACCACATTGGACATTTTTTGAAAGTACACGTATCATAACAAAACACAGATTGATAATTCAGGTACCACCACATTAAACATTTTTAAAGTACAAGTACCACATTGGAGTACAGGTACCAATGTGATATTATCCCTATGTTTTTTTTGCCAAATTAGCCTTTTATTTTTTTATATGCATTTTATTAGTCTTTCATGAATTTTGTCTAGACTTGATAATGGGTTAGGCCGGGCCAATGTAAAATTTTAGGCCCATTTTTGAGGTCTGGGCTCGACCCAAAAAATGGACCTAAAATTTTGCATAAGCCAAACCTAGATAAAAAAATACTAAACTTGAGCCTGGCTCTAGAGGTGTGCATGGGTCGGGTCGAGTCGGGTTCAAGCTGGGCCCAACTAATAATTTAGGTCCGTTTGCTAGGCCCAAGCTCGACCGGCCTGAAAAATGGGCCTAAAATTTTGCCCAAGCCTGACCAGAATAAAAATGTTAAAACTCGGGCCCGACCCGGCCCGCCCATATTAATTTTTATATTATTTTTTATATAATTTTAAAATATATATAAACCATCAAAAATACTAAAAACATCAAATAAATATTTCTCAACAAATTGAAAATAAATTTTAAAAATTATGTATACTTAAATAACACTAAAATAGATGCAACTTAACAAGCAAATGTTTCTAAAATAATAACAAAATTAACAAATGTCTTTAAAAGAATAATAATAATTAACAATAAAATAAGTTTTATACAATATCCAAACAATAGCAATAAAATAGTAGCAACATAATAGTAAAATAGTAGCAAAATAGGGAGAAAACAATAAGAATATAATATTAAAAAAAAAAGATTTTTTGTCATGTAGTGAATTCGGGCCGGGCCAAACCCGGGCCAAAAATGTCTTACCCGAGGCTCGGCCCGTTTTTTAAACGGGCCTTATTTTTTTTGCCCAAACCCTCCCACATTTCGAGCGGGCCTTCGGGCCGAGTCGGGCTATACACACCTCTACCCAGCTCGGCCCGCCCGTATTAATTTTTTATATAAAAATTTAAAAATATAAGACATCAGATACACTAAAATAAATTAAAATAAATGTTTCCTTACAAATTGAAAATACATTAAAAAAAAGTCTTTCTACTTAAATAACACTAAAATATTTGCAACTTAGCAAATAAATGCTTCAAAAATAGTTGTAAAATTAATAATAAAATAAAAGTTATATCATATCCAAATAATAACTATAAAATAATAGCAATATAATAGTAAAATGCAACAAAACAACATCAAATAACAATAAAAAAAAAAGAGCAAACAATAGTAAAATAGCATTAAACAACAGTGAAAAACACTTAGGCAAATTCGAGCTGGGTCGAGTCAAGCTCGGGCAAAAAAATTCTTACCCGATGTCTGGCCTGTTTAGAAAACAAAACTTATTTTTAGTCCAACCCCATTTTTTGAGTTTATATTTTTATCATAACCCTCCTACTTTTCAGATGAACCATTGAGCCTGAACATATTTTTTGAAAAAAAATGCATATAGTGATGTGAAATATGCATCTCAACATATTTTATACAATTGGGTGAAAGCATACAACTTTTCCTTAATGTGCACAAAATAAATACACATCATGCTATCACATATGTAAAGAATAAAATACATTAGATTATTTGATGAAATTAACAAAAAGAAATTTACATTAAGATTAAAAAACCCTAGAAAATAAGGATGAAATTAGAAATTTTAAGTTGGAGACTAAAATAAAATTATAAATTGTTGAGAGCAGACCCTAAATTTTTATTCAAGGTGGCCAAAAAGCCCCTCCCTTTCCCTTAGGTTCGCCCCGTCAAAGAGGTTTAGAAATAATCAAACTATAATAGTGAAACTAAATTCGTAAAAAAATGCATGGCTTAAGGACTTCAATATAGAATTTGGCCAATAAAATATTATGGTTATCCTCGTTTTACCCGAAATTTTGTTTTTGAACAGCTTAATTCCTCCAATTAAAACTTGCGAACTGGTGTTTTAATTTATAGGATGCTAAAATCGTCCACGTGTAACAGACAAACTTGTGATTGATCATATGGCTCCGAGTGCCAGAGATTTTCAATTCCCATCCTATCAGACAATGACACCTAAACAAATACTAATATATCTGAGGTCAGAAGGTCGTTGCATAAAGACTAGATTATGACCACTGATGTTTCTGTCCTTCTGATCATGGTTTTTCTTTTAATCTGACCGACAGCAATTGTTGTTAATTTATAGGTCAAAATATGTGGTGAGTTCAAATTTATGCTTTAAAACAATTCTATAGTTAATATTGTTAGTGGTTTAATTGTGGAGGTTCGTTTAATGTTAGGGATGAGGTTAGAATTTTATTTTTTAAGAATTAAATTGGATTCGGAGGGATTAGAAATAAATTTTAAGAGTCTGTTTGTTTACATATAAAAAGTTTTACGGAAAATATTTTCTGTGTTTGTTTCACAGAAAATAGTTTAGTTAATAGAAAATAACTTACAAGTCAAATTAAAATAAGTCATTTTTCCTGTAAAATTGCTTACTCGTTTGAAAACCGTAAGTCATTTTCCGGAAAAGAGATCATCTATAAATAATTTTATTTTTATATAAAATTAACTTAAATTAAGTTTAATATTATTATATTGATAATCAATTTTATTTTATTTTTAAAAATATTTAAAATATTATATTTTTCAATATTATTAAACATACATGTTTAATTATTTATATTTAGTCATACAATAAATTATTAATATAATAAATATAATTTATTATTTTAATAAATTATTTAATATTTCATTTTTATTTTAATAATAAATATTTATTATAATTATAAATATATTAATAATAAATGTTTTACAAGATAAATGTTAAAATATGTCATTAGTGCGTGTACACTTTACTGATTTGTAATTTAGTCTTTGTACTTTTATTTAAAAATTTAGTCCCTTTATTTTTCAAATTTAAAAATAAAGTCCAATTGTTGACATCGTTAATTTTTTGTCAATTTTGTTGATGTCACATATTTAAATAAAAATACCCACTTAGTAGTTAGTAGTCATGTAATTAAAAATGACGTTGTAATGAATCTAAATTTAACATAATATTTTTAATAATGCAAAAACAATGTAAAATATAAAATTATAGATAAAAATAAATTCAATTAAACAATGAAAAATAAGAAATCTCAAATGTTTGTTTGTTTAATTAAAATAACTTTTATGAAATATTTTAAGTAATCTACCAAACAATAAAAAATATTTTACATGATTCATTCAAATATCAAGAAATATTAACTTTTTCAGAAAATTAAATCATTTTCTAAAAATAATTTTTCGTAAGTCATTTTCAATAAAACAAACAGGGTCTAAATTTTAGGAATATCAAAATGAAATATTATTATTGGCGTAACTTAAAATTTTTCATTTCTTAAAATAACTAAAAAGAAAATTTTGGGATCGAAAACTAAAGAAAAAAAAATTGGGCTCATCTCTTATTGTAAAAAGAGAGACCCGTAAATTGAAATTCTCCGGTTACTCTTTCCCTTCGCTAAATCCTTTAAGAAGCCTTTGGATTTCAAAGCTAAATTTAAGAAATTATTTTTTATTACAATAAAAAAGCTGAGTTCTAAGTTGAAAAAAGAAAGAAAAAAAGAAGATGAATAAGATATGAAGGAACCATCTTCCAAGCATGGAATGAAAATTGATCAAATTAGAAAACTCAAAGAAGAGCCTCATCTATCTGCTGCTGATATCATATATCCATAGCCTTGTTAAACAACTTACCTCTACCAGAACTAAAAACACATCCCCTGAATGAAAAAAAGAAACCCACCCCATGAGCCTCCCAAAGATTTTAACAGTTTCAAAGACAAAAACTTGACCATGTACGGTGAAGGTTTTTTGATAATTCTATATCTTGCAGGTTTCTGGGAAGAGGATTGGAGATGATGGCAGACATTTTTTTATTTGATTAATAAAGATGTTCTTTTCATAATTTGAGTAATAATAAATATCGGCCAAATTAGCTTTTAGTCCCTATAGGTGGCACAAGAGATTGATGACATGTTAAATGACGTTGCAAAAGCTGCCACATGTGATTTCCTATTGGTCTAATGCCATGTCATTAACTGTTTTAAGGGTAAGTGCCACTTTAAAAAATAACAAAAGTACAAGTACCAAATCAGAAAAATTAAAAGTATAAGTATCAGATTGACAATTTTGTTAAAGCATAGGGGTAAATCTTGTCATTATCCCTAAATATAATTACCATTTAATTGACAATTATTAATTTAAAAATTATGCTTAATTTTAAAATAGAGTTATTACTTAATTGGAATTATTAGTTAAAATTTTTTTATGTAAGAAAGAAGTTTGTGATAACTTTATTTTTAAAAGAATTGTGTTGATTTTATTAATGTAAAATAGAGTTGTTACTTTAATAGAATTCTAAGCATCTTAATTTTTACTTAATTAAAATTAGAGTTAATTAATTCTTATTTTGAATAATGCTACTTTACATTAATTACATAAAGTAAAAATATATTGTATATTGAAAATGTTAAAAATGCTTTAATTATGATTTAAAATTTTTTATTATAACCAATAATCTTTTGGTTTAGTGGCAAGAGCATTTGTGTTGTGACATGAGAGTACGAGACCTTGTGGTTGAATCCCTAACAACCCCAACCCTATCCCCAATTCTCAAAAAAAATCTATTATAATATTTAAATTGATAAGTTAATATATTCTAATTATATTCAATAATTCAAATAATAAATATTATTTTTATGTTAATTATCGCAATTAAAAATATAATATTTAAATTTTTAATAAAAATTAAATAAATAAAATCATATGCATGTAAATTTTATGTTAATTATGTGATATTAGAAGCTAGTATATAAAAAATCGTGATAATAATATCCAAAATATTAAAAGTTTTCAACTACAAAATAATTAATAATAAAAAAACTCACTGTGTGATAGCTAGGTCAAAAGTGCTCTCTCCTAGTTCTCTAAAGAAACAAGGGCGACTGTGGTTGGGGTAAAGTGAGGCGGTGACCTTTGGCCTTTATGGCAGGAGAGGAGGTATCTTTTCTAGCAGAAGAGTTAATTCAACTGACAGTTAAGAGTTCTCTAGTCGTGCCGAGGAGTAGCTTTTTCTTTATTTTGTTCAGAATGGACAAAAAAGTCGTATAATCCAGATGGATTTCGTGAGCAAGTTAGGAGTATTTGGAAAACAAAAAGGAAATTTGAAATTAATATGGCTGGGCAGAATCTGTTTTAGATTTCTTTTGAGGATGAAGATGATTTGGAGGCGATCATGAATGGCAAACCTTGGTTATTCAGAAAATAATTAATAATCTTTGAAAGGCTGACTGAAACGATAGAACAAAGTAAAGTTAAACTGATATACTCCTCGTTTTGGCTACGAATTAGTTCGTGCCCTCCGGAGTGTGAAAAGAAAGATCTGATGCACACCATAGGTTCCACGTTTGGAAGAATTTTGCGATCAGATATAAAGGAAGAATCTTGTAGAATACAAATCTTGTTGGATCTTAGACAACCTCTTCGAAGGGGTATTTTTATTGCTATTGGGACCATAAAGAAAGTCTAGCTACCATTTAAATATGAATCTCTGCCGAATTTCTGTTTTGGTTGTGGAATAATAGGTCATCTAGCAAAAGATTGTGATGCGGCGATTAGATAGGGGAAAGTTTTAGGGGATGGTAAATTACCTTATTTTGTAGCACTAAGAGCCTAATCTAATTTAGTGGGTAGAGAAAGTCTGCAACTGGGATTGGTAGATAATAATTCTTATATACCGGGGGAGATGAAGAATGGATTCATCCGCTAGATTCATTAATTAAAGACAAAGACACAAGGGCAAAGGAGGAGATGGGAAATACACTATAGGCAGAATTGCTCACAAATAAAATCAATACTCAGCAGGGCATGGATGTCAGAGAAATCGACATTGATTCTTACGTCACTAAATATGTTAGAAGGGAAAAAACTGTTGTTGTTGGGACAAATGTTAATACATCTGAGATGGGTAACCGGAGGAACCCCAAACAATTACGATGGACGCGTAAAGGTAGAACAAACCCAGTTAATGACGTTCAGATGGGGACTATCCCATGTAAAAGGAAAAATTCTACATTTGAGGAGGAATTGCATGGCAATTTGTATAATGATACTCATACCCACAAGAAGGGTAGGATAGAGTCTAATGAGATTAAATCTTCTATATTGGAGGAAATAGGAGATTATTTGATGGTCCCTCCTTATTTTGGATCGGCGGCTGCCAATAGCCAAGCCAATTGGAGCCAATGAAAGCAATAAGCTAGAATGTTCGAGGATTGAGGAGTCTTCAAGCAATTAGACGGCTTCGGTTTTTACTGAAGCAACACAATCCCCAACTAGTCTTCATCATGGAGATAAAAGTGAATGTTATGCGAATGGAGAAAATTTGAAGAACTTATGGGTATATGAAGGGTTTTGATGTGCAAGCTGATAGTTCGAAAGGCAGGTTGTCACTGGCATAGAAACACAATATTCATGTAACAATTTTTAGTAGTTCGAAAAACCACATCGACGGTCTAATAAAAGAAAAGCAGGATAGCGAAGAATGGCATTTTACGGGTTTCTATGGCAACCCCTTTCTAAATGAATGGTGCTATACTTTGAATTTGTTGAGATAGCTAGGACAAATCAAATCTCACCCTTGGCTAGTATGTGGAAACTTCAATGAAATTCTTTATTCTTTTGAGAAGAGATGTGGGGTCCCACGAGAGGAAAAAAGAATGGAGGCTTTTCGTGATGCTCTTGATGCGTGTCAATTAATGGATGTAGGTTTTTCAAGTGTATGGTTCACATGGGAAAGGGGTAATTTAGCTGCAACAAATATACGGGAAAGGCTTGATAGAGAGGTAGTGACTGAAGCATAGTTTTTGGCTTTTCCAAATGCACAGATTCAGCATCTATCTTATTCACACTCAGATCATTGTCATTTCCTTTTGACTACTGAGAAGGAGAACAAAAAATCTCGAAAGGCTATATTTCTATTTGAAGCATAGTGGTTATTTGAGAGCTCTTTTGATAAGATGGTAAAGGACTCTTGGGACAGTATGCAAGGATTGTTACCGGCTAAGCTGGAAGAGCTAAAGCAAATAATTAGTCAATGGGCACTATAAGTAAAGAAAGGCAGACAGGGGGTCAAACAACAGTTACATAGGCAACTGAACAGATTATTGGGGGAGGATAGGATCGATGATAACCTAGCAGAAATTATTAATACAAAAATACATCTTAATTAGGAAATTGACAAAGATGAAGTCTATTGGGAACAAAAAGCTCGTGCAAATTGGCTAAAAGTGGGAGACGAAAATACCGCATTCTTTCACAGGTGAGCCACTCAGCGGAATAGGGCGAATGTTATCAACAGCTTGTAGAACAATTTTGGAGAACAGGTGTGTGATGATAAAGGGATGGCAATGATTGCAAAGAATAATTTCAGGAATTGTTTAGGTCAAGAGGAGTTAGCAATCCAGAACTGATTTTAGAGGGAGTGGAAAGATGTATAATGATGACATGAATGCAAAACTCACGTCAGAATACACTGCAGATGAAATAAGGATAGCTTTGAAGTCAATGGGCCCCACAAAAGCTCCCGGCGATGATGGATTCCCAGTAATTTTCTTTCAAAAATGTTGGCACATAGTAAGAAATGAAGCAACGACCTTTTGTTTAGAAATCTTAAATAAGGGAAAGGAAATTGAAAGTGTTAATCGTTTTGATTCCCAAAACTTTACAGCCCACATATATGAAAAACTTTAGGCTTATAATTCTTTGCAATGTCCTATATAAAATAATAGCTAAGGTAGTAGCCAACAGATTTCAAAATATTATAGGAGTATGTATTGATAAAGCACAGAGTACCTTTTTCCCAGGTCGATTCATTACTGATAATGTGCTAGTGGCTTATGAGATCTTGCATACACTTAAGGAGAAACGAACAGGCAAGAAAGGACACATGGCTTTCAAATTAGACATGAGCAAAGCCTATGATAGGGTTGAATGGGAGTTCCTGAAGGTTATGATGGAGCGAATGGGTTTTGCAAATTCTTGGGTATCTTTTATTTTGAAATGCATCTTTATGGTTTTTTACTCTATCCTGTTAAATGGAACAAAAAAAGATTGTTTTAGACCAATGAGAGGGCTAAAGCCGAGAAACCCTCTTAGTCCATACCTATTTCTTATATGTAGTGAAGGTCTCTCATCACTTATGCGGTCGGCTATGAAGAAAGGGGACATTAAAGGTCTAAAGGCATGTAGGCATGGTCCACAGATTTCACACCTCCTTTTTGTTGATGACTGTATCATCTTTGGAGAGGCAACGACTTTAGGAGCTTGTAAAATTAAAGACGTCTTGAAAGAGTATGAGAAGTGTTCTGGGCAGTGTGTGAATTTTGAAAAGTCCATGGTATTTTTTAGTACAAACACCTCAAAAGATGATAGATTCATGGTTGCTAGATTGCTAGGAGTGTGTAGATCAAATGATTTTGAGAAGTACCTGGGTCTTCCTAATTTGGTGAGAAAGAAGAAAAAATATTCCTTTCAGAATTTAAAAGACAGAATTAAAAAGTGAATAGATGGCTGGAGCTTTAGAATTCTGTCCCAGGGAGGGAAAGAAATTTTTATCAAATCTGTGTTACAAGTAATTCCGACGTACTCGATGATGTGCTTTCTCTTACCAAGATCTTTGTGTGATGAATTAGAATCGATTATGGTAAGATACTGGTGGAAAAAAGAACATGGTCGTAAAAGAATTCATTGGTGTAGTTGAAAGAAAGTATGTGAACTAAAACATAAAAGTGGGCTCGGTTTTCGAAATATGGCAAAGTTTAATGTGGCTCTTCTTGCTAAACAGGGCTGGCGGTTAATTGACCAACCAAATTCTTTAGTAGCACAAATATTAAAAGTAATATACTATCCGACTACTACTTTCCTACAAGCAGAACTCGGGCGTCATCCATCTTATACGTGGAAAAGTATTTAACGAAAGGTATGTTGAAGAAGGGACTAAGGTGGCGAGTTGGCACAAGCGAAAATATTAGAATTAATGATGATGCATGGATGTCCGGGGCAGATAATTTTAGAGTTCGTCACCGTATTTTTAATGCTAATATAACTATAGTTGCGGCATTAATTAATGAAAGTAATAGAAAGTGGAGGGAAGAATTTGTAACATCCTGATTTTCAGATTTATTCGCGGTTTTCAATATTTTGTAAAGATTTTAAAATTTTGTATTTGGATGTGAAATTAATATTTTGAGTAGGTAAATGGGCTTATAGAAGGCCCATGTGTTGGCCAAAACCCGGTTGAATTTTTGAATTTTTGGACTTAAGAATTAGGGGTTCTGGCTAGATGGCCCTTGTATAGAGATATGGGCAATTGCATCACAAAAAGAGCCTTAGTAAAGTGGCAAGGGTGACGCCACTAGGCTTCTAAAAAGGTGGCATGTGGAGCATTAGGGAAGGCATGGGATCGATTCCCAGTGTTGACAAATTGATGCATTTATTTTTAAGTGCTGGAGGGGTAAGTGTTGGAGTCCAGGTGGATTCTGCTAGAGGAGAGTTTGAATCAGTCTAAACGCTTGGATTAAGGAGAGATAAGGGGAGAGATTTAAGGGATTAGGAGAGAGGTTAGGAGTTGGCCGAATTTTCGGAATTGAAGGGGGAAAAATCGGCAGAGGGTTATGAGGTTAGTATTTCGGCACCTAGGGTATTGAGTGGTGCCGTTCTTTTCTGCTCAGACATCACAAGGTTTTCTTTTCTCTCTTCTTCCTCTCTAGCCGAAACTACCACTTCCCCTTTTCTTCTTTTTCTATTTTTCTTCTTCAAAACCATTCATCAATTCTGCTGTTTATCGATACTTTTGCCGAATCCATAAAAGCCGAAATCTTGAACACACATTACAGGTACCGATTTCTTCAAAGCCAAACCCTTTAACATTGTGTTTCCATTAATCAACGATTATTCTTTCTAAACTCTAGAGACCTGTCGGAAATTCTACATTCAGGTTATAGTTTCATATTGCCATCTCCTTCATCACTCAAAAGCCGAAAAAACCATAAATTTGGGGGCTTATAGCCGAAACTTCAAAACTCCGGGGGTTGAGTTCTACCGTCATTTGAAAGATAAATCTGCATCAGATTGCGTGGAGATCAAAAAAGAGTAAGGGGTAAGTGTTCATCATCTCAGAGCTGGTCCTATTTTACAAAGTTAGGAAAAGCCGAAGTCCCTAAAATCTAGAGAGGCTGTCGATTTGGGCATATGGCTCTAAGGGTTTTTAACTGACATTTTCTGTCAATGATTAGTGTCTTCTTAAGTGTTGGATTGAAGGCGTGGGTTGTTGAAGCAATCGGATTCGGAGCTAGCTATCGATTTTGGCAAAAAGGTAAGGTTTCAAAGGCTTTTAGGGACATGGTTCGATCATGGATAAGTAGGTTGTGGGTTTAGTGATTATGGTTTGTAAATAAGAACTGTGCTAATCAATTGTAGGACATCGGAAGAGATCTCAAGAGCGATCGTCATGAATCGGTGTGTAAGAACACCCTTTCTTAGTTCAATTTAAAAAAAGAAATGTCGAAATTTCGGCATTTCATGGGCTTGTGAGTATGCGAATGCTCTCAAGACGTGGAGTAATTGTTAGATCTAGCACCGCAAGGTGGTAAGTAAGTTTGTGTGACGTCTTAACGTACTTCGGGGAAAGAGGGCCTCGATGGGCCAAAACTGGGCCCAATGGGCTTACGGACCAATATGGGTAAGAGATGGGCAAGGTAGCATGTTAGGTAGATGGTGGAACCAAATTGCATAAAACGACTAAAAATTACTGAAATAGCTTGTGTAGTTGCGTAAGTACGAAATTACCCCTAAAGAGCATAATTACTGAAATACCCCTAGGGTTTAAATTGGCTAAACCGCATGATTGATTAATCTTGTATTGTACATGATATGCTTTATTAATATCATTGCATGGGATTGGGGTATTGATGGAGGAAGTATTGAAAGTGGTTCATCAACGATTGGAGGCTTTGCCTCAACTTATCGATATTTGAGTGCGTGCTTGCAATCGTGGAGTGTGAAATTTGGGTGGGTTGAGATATTCCCCACATGGAGTGTAGGGGTGATGCAGGCGGTGTAGCGGTTGGTGGGTTGAGTAGTCTCCCAGTTGGGCTTGCATTCATTACTACTATTGTTACTTATGTTACTGAATTGGGCCTATGGGCCACACTGTTATGTAAAAAGGGGCTAAGGCCTTGCTACTGTATTCTGAAAAGGGCTTCGGTCCACTGTGTACTGTTATCTGAATAGGGCTTAGGCCCAATAGGCTCGAGCTGATTTGGGCTTTGGATGGGTTTCTGTATACACTGAGTTTTCCCAAACTCACCCCTTTTTTTTTCTTCCATCCTTGCAGGTGAGCCCTAGTTGGTGGACTTGGAGCTGGGCGGGATTCGGAGTGGCCACACATTTTCTGCAAATTCGTTTTCTTCTGGTGAACTAGATTTTCCATATTTTTCGTTTATGGTTTTGGGTTTTTGTAATAAGGCCGCTAATTATTTTTATGGTTTGGGTTGTTTCTTTATTATTTAATTCTATTATGATAAAACTGATCTATGATAACTAACAAAATAGATTAGCTCGAAGACGCGTTTTCAAAAACATTAAGTGATTTCAAAATAACACGAATACAAGTAAGACTTCCGCCAAGCAAACGTTTTCAACCTTAATCATTTTCTTAAGATGGACATAACCAAACGGTTTTCACAAAATTATACGAGATGTTAGAGTGTGGCAATGGCGATGTGCATGTCTAGGATTGGATCCGAAGGGAGCTTGGTACTTAAGCAATCCGACGGACTCACCTCCTCTTCTTCCTGGTTTCCTACCTGGTGCTTAGCTTCCATTCACTTTAACCTACTTTTAAAAGTGTCTTTTACAACACCAACTAAGTTTTCCAACTAAGTAATACGGAATGTTTTGAACGCTTCGATGTGGCGCATCAGATTCGGTCATAACGTCTAGGCCGGGTTTGGGGTGTTACAGAATTGATACGTACTACCTTCGAAACTAATGATGCAGATAGAATCCTACGAATTCCACTGGTGAGAGAAGCACATCCGAATTTGATCTTCTGGCGTGGGGAGCACTCGGGAGAATTTACAGTGCGTAGTGCTTACAAAATACTACAGAGCCAAATCTCTACTACTAGTCCTACTGATACACAAATTACAACCCAACCATTTTACAAACAACTGTGAGAACTCCAACTTCCAAACAGAATAAAGATATTGGCATGAAAAATGTCGTGGAGTTTCATTTCTACGATGGCTAATCTGTACCAAAGAAGAATGGCCCCAAATGCTATATGTCCAATATGTAGAGCTGGAGCTGAAAATCTATGGCATGTCTTTGTGGAGTATCTGTGTCAGAAGAGTTATAGAAGGAATTAAATTTCAACTGGCTTAGGCAAAATGATTCACATGAATGCATCGAATGGCTTACTTGGATTTTCAGTAAATGTACTGAAGTACAACGTCGAATGGTGATCTGTGGTATTTGGGTGCTATGGTTGGACAGAAATAAGAACTTACACAAAGGAAAGTCTTATACAGAGAAAGAGGCAGCTAGATATGTAAGGCATTACCTCGGCGAAATCGATGGACTAAATGAGAGAAAAGTCAGTGCTGCCCAGCAAAATGTCAAATGGAAGGTACCTGCACAATCAACAGTCAAAATCAATTTTGATGCTTTTTTTGACGTTAAGAATCATCAGTTGGCGTCTGCGATAGTAACAAGGAATTATACAGGGGAAATTAAAATAGCTACATCCCACCTCCATTTCATGGTGGCTACGGCCTTTGAAGCGGAAACTATTGCCTGCTATGAAGCTGTTCTTACGGGAAAGACATGGGCTTGACAGACATTATTGTCGAAGGGGACTCCAAAACAATTACCAACAAATGCATGGCATAATCTAGAGATAAATCGCAGGTCAGTGCATATATCAGAAACATCCAAAGTGAAAAAGACAGTTTTCAGGCGATTACTTTTCTCTTTGTTCCGAGATTGGCTAACTAGTTAGCCCATATCATTGCTACAACAAGTCTCAGAAAGAAGGAAAAAATTTACTTACTTGGTGAGGTTCCTGGTTATGCCAAATACCAATCGGAACTGGAAAGACCAAGAGAGCCAAACTGAAATGAAGTGCAGGATCGAAGAGAAGGAGGGTGTAGAGAGGCCCTTCATCAGAAACGTTTTCATCTACCCTCAGGCCCTATCTCCAATGAATCTGAATCGTCAAGTAGGAAAATGGAAGGTTGGGGACAGGTCATTTTCAAATGACTGGGATATAAAAATTTTTAATGTGTTTTCTTTTTTGTTCTAGAGTTTTCTACTTGTTGTTTAAGTTTATTTTGAGTACATTTGTCAGACGTTTTAATTTTCTTCAGATAATAAATATCCCTGGTTGCTTTCAAAAAAAAAAAAACTCACTTATAATAGTTAATTAAAATTTAAGATAATGTAATAATATTTTAATAATTCAATCGTTGAATTTATTAAGATATTTTATACTTATCATTATGTAAATTTCTAAATCAATTCAATATTTCTATCATATTGATCTAAAATATTCTTTATATTAATATATATATATATATATATATATATATGTAACACTTAGAAAGTTTTATATAAAACAAATATGCAGAAAAACTTGACAAGCGTAATATATGTGAATGAAACATAAAATATGATAGTTGATGTTAAAATATTAATCATACAAAAATATTGGAGTGTGTAAAACTACTCTAATTTTACACGGTGTAAATAAATTTCTTTAATTTATCTCAATTAATAATATTAGAACAAAATCGTTTATAATGAATATAATTGAAATGTTAGTATAATTTAATTCATTAGTATTTATTATTTTCTAGCTAGTTTAATAAAAATGAATTAAAGTGATTAAGAATAGAGTAAATCTCATATTAACAAAATAATATAAGATTTCCTAATAAATAGTGGCGTTGAGATTATTGTTAAAATCTTGGCACTACCGATACTGGTGCACTAATGTCGTCATATTATTGGCGAGAAGTAACTTTTTTCAATCCAAATATGAAATATATGATTCTAGAATATAGGATTAGCATGGATAATCCCACATTTTGTAATTAGGATAATGCTGTAAAAATTGGATCCTTCATAAAACTGATTTTCGGTTCAATTATTACAAAATAAAAATTTAAAAATCATAAAAATACAAACAAATAATAATAGAATTATAAAATTTATTGTATAAATTATGGCAAAAAATTTAAATATTTAGATTAAGTTAAATTCAGTTCAACTGGATCAATTCTTCTTCTATGAATAATTCAATTTTTACAAATTTTTATTGAGTTAACTAATTTTGACAATCATTTTTTTATGAAAATTTTACTTTTACCCATAAGATTTAGGTAGAAAAAATATTTAAGTTTAGTTTATAATGATAATAACAGTTATGTGGAGTCAGGGGTTTTGACAAGTATTGTCTACGAAAATAGGGAAGAAGATATTTTTGGCAGAAATAGACAAAAGTTGGGGGTCCACGACAAACATCAAATTATATAAGTGACTGGAAATGGAATTGAATAAGGTTTTGTGTGTTCAAGAAATCTGCACAGAAAACAAAGGAAATATGGTGCTTTGAACATACAAGAAAACGACGACCCTTAGCCATTAAGTCAACGAAGAACTGTTCCTAGCTGATGGTGAGGGGCTGCTGATTTAATTACCCCTTAATGCACCTTTACATTGTACACACCACAACTCACGTCATTCCATTATTTATTTCAGCAACTAATCTTGTTTTGTTTTTTTTATAGTTTTACGTTGCTGAAATCTAATATTTTATTTATGTATTCTCAAAATTGGTATTGACTTTATTATTTAGTTTAAATAGTTGGTTAAAATAATGATATATATTTTCTTAAAAACATTAATTTTTTAGGTATAATAATGATTTAAATTTAGATATTTTTTTTTATTTTTTAATATATTCATTGAAAGAAGCATTGTGATTAATCTTTCGCATTCTGTAAGTTCATTAAAAAAGTAAACGCTGACTACGAATTTTAAAATTATTTTATATCAAAAGTGAGAATTGAACCATTGATTATTGGTTAAGGTAAAATACACTTTTTTCATCTCACCTAACCCCTATGGTTAAACCTAAACTATTTCCAAGAAAAGTAAACACTTCACCAATAGATCACAACTTAGAAGTTCCTTAACAATATTTTTTTTTAATTCATATTAGATATGATCAAGGGTCAAGGTACTTATCTAAGTACGAATACCCACTTAGAATTTAGGAGTTTAAAAAAATATTAAAACTAAAAAATAAATTTAGACAAAAAAATAGGTCCGTTTTAAAATATTGATCAAGCTCAAGTTGCAATACTCAAACTCGAAGCCCAATCAACTATTTTTGAAGCTTGTAATACGTTATTAGAAGGATGTAGGTTCACCGGTGTTTAAGCTAATATTATTTTCTAATTTAATGGTTTGGGAGTGTGGGTAATAATAGAAATTGTATAAAAAAATTAAAATTATTAAATTATTTTAACAAGAATATTATAAAAGGTATATTAATATCACACTCGTAAATAAATATTAATTTATATCATATTTACTATGTGAATGGAATAAAATATATGTAACAAGATCTATATTTATCTTTTACATTAATAATAGTCTTTAAAAAAGGAATGATAGTTTTTTACCGAGATGATTTGTTTGAGGAATTATTCAAGTTATTTTATTTGAAGATATTTTTTTTGTGAATAAAATAAAAATACAAAGTTAATAAACTTAGACTCTCAAAGGAAGATACAAAGTTAATAAACTTAGACTCTCAAAGAAGGATCTTCAAATAATCTTAAGCCTAATCTCTTAGTATGAACTGTCTTGGCTAGACTATCAGTAATTGAGTTATCTTCTCTAGGAATATATTGAATTTTCTACTGCTCCACCCTCTTCAGAATATGATGAATTCTCCTGATTATCACAGGATTAGAGTTCCCCGAAGAATCTTCTATGATTACATTAATAGCTTCAATACTATCTGTTTGGATTAGAATTCTCTCGAAATGCGTATCCAAAATAATATTCAACCCATCCAATATCTTCCAAAACTTTGCCTTCAAAATAGTGCAATTACTCAAATATTTAGCGAACCCAATAATCTACTCAGCATTATGATCCCTCACACAATCACTATTATTTGAAGATAGTAAAATAAATAAATAGTCATATACTTTTGTTAAGAAAATTTGAATTAAATTGATGTTACCCAATTTCAACTAAATTACCTTTTTAACCATTCCCATTTTGCTTTGACATTTATCATAATGAAGTTTGTGTGAAAAAGTTATTGTTTCTTGGTATTATAAATCAGGGTTGAAGTTGTATATCACCCATCCCTCTCTCTCCCTTGTATATGCAGTGAAAAAAAAGGAACAGCAAAGCTGGATTAATTTGTAATCTATACTGTATTACTTACTCCTTTGACATTTCTATTAAAAAAAATATTAAGTGATAACCTTCCAAACAAAGATATTAATTGTGATTAAATCTCAATCTCTATTAGTGTTAATTAATTAAAAGCTGTCGCTGTACAAATGAAAGTAAACGCTATGAATTAAGATTTTGTATTTGTTGTATTGACTTTCAAAACTAATACTGGAATTTTCATTTATATATTAGAAGTGCAAGGGTTATGCTATACTTTTTTTCTTCTTCTTTTTTTTTGGACGTGCACAGGTACTTGGATAATGTAACCAATACTTTATTTTTAATTAAAGTTTTCGGGAGAGATTGGATTAAATTAATTTTTTATTATTAGATAAATCAATTTAGTTGTTATATTATTTTAAAAAAATTAAATACGTTTAAATTATAATAAAATTAAGATTTATTATATAAAAATAGCATTTATTATTTAGTAAAGTTAATATTTTTAAAATTTTTATGATTTTGCAAATAAAACATTTTATTTGGAATTAAACTAAAATTGACTTATAGCTCTCAATTGAAGTTGTCTCCCACCATTTTTTATTTCTTAACCTAAAAAATCTCTCCATAATCTTTCTTTTCTCCTTTAATTCGATGTTTTGAAACTCTAGTATGACCCTGTTGAAGCAAGTGAATCATATAGCTCTTGTAGTCATTGATATGGTAATTTTAATTAAGTTATCACTTAAGCAAGTACTGATTTTTTATCGTTTATATTAAATTTATGCTTATTATAGAATATTGAATTTTTTCTTTAATTTAATTTCTAGGTTGAAGAACGAAACTTTCTGGTTTAGACTTGTAAATTATCAGATGCTAAACAAATAATGCAATCATCTTAAAAATCGTCTAGATATATCGAGTTTTTTAAAGGTGGCCAAAATACCTCTTATTCTATTGCAATCGTTGTTATTCACAACACTGATGGAAATATGGAGACCAAAGACTCTTACCTTCTACTTCCTTTGTAGCGAAGCGATAATAGCTTTGGAAGATGTCGCCTTAATCATGGGCCTTCTAATTGAATGAGTTGTTGTCACCAAAGTGGTTGAATTCAAGCTTGAACCAAAGATGAAGAGCTTACTTGATCATTACCCCAACGACAAGTGAAATTTAAGGGTGATCATCGCATAAGTTGGTCCAACAAGTATGCTAGAGTGTATATACCGCACCACTACAGCAAAACAGGTTTTTAGTGGCGTTTTTTTGGGTCTATAAGCGACGCTAAAACTATTTGCGGCGCTTTTACAAACGCCGCAAAAAACGCTACTAAAGACAACGCCGCTAACATTTTGTGGCGTTTATGAAAAAAACGCCGCTAAAAGTCATGATATTTAGCGGCACTTTTCCTAAAAACGTGCCTTTAGCGGCGCTTTCCCAAAAACGCCCTAAAGATCATGACCTTTAGCGGCGCTTTTCCCACAAACGCCGCTAAAAATCATGGCCTTTAAAAAATTATTTTATTTTAATTAAATAATATTTATTTCTATGTTAAATATTTTATTATGTTTTATTTTTAAATTTTAACTTCAAACTATATATTTTAAGGATAAATAAAAATACTTTTTAAATTAAATTTTCTATGAAAATTTTAACTTTAAAACTAAATATTAAAATTGAAGAATTTAAATTTAGAATTTAAAATAATAAATTAATAACACAAATAAAATCCAAAAGTTAGAACTCTAAGTTATCTTAAATATTAAAATAAAAATAAAAATATAGAATCAAAAATAAAATAAATAATAAAAATTAGATTAAATATAAAGATATAAATAAAATACAGCAAGTCCTTTACTAACAGCAAGTCCAAATAGAGCATCTTGTTTACGAGCCTAAACAACATTGAAAATTGGAAATTTGGTCTTTTATAAAAGACAAATTACTAAGTTTTGAACTAAGAATTCTAATACCTCGGAGGGCAATGCAAAGTTTAAAGCTTCATAGACTACACTCTCATCAGGACAAGATGCTAATGAACCTACAAACAGAGGGGAAAAATATTATAGATTTGAATAGTACTAATCATGTTAGATTCAGAAGTGCAAAAGTGGCATTCATGCCTTTTGGTCCAAGAGTGACTCCAACCAAATCAGTAAGCTTGTTCACACCAGTCTACAACAAAAGAACATGAGGTAAGCTAGAGCAAACATATAAAGGTTGTGAAGTTCAGTTGAATACTTAACCAGTTAGGCAACTTTTTAGCATTTGAAACAAAGACTCACTCGTAATTTCTTTATGGCTGACCCATCCTTATTGAAATGTAGCTCTTTTGCTGCAGAAATATTGGGCAGACGAGATCTTCTAATAACAACATTTCATCTACTAAGAAATGAAGATGACGAAATGGATGCTAAAGATGACAATGTGTTGGAAGAAGATGAAAGCTTCTTATCCATGACCAAACTATTGGATGCAACGAATGAGCCAACTGATGACATGGCTGTGAAAGTGGATGCCATCTTACTCTCTTAATAAGCTGAAAAATATTCAAAACAATGGTTTTAGAATCAAGGTTATCTCAAATGTAAATTGATGAATAAGCAATTTTTTTTCAAATATTTTAATTTCTACAACTAAAACACAATAAAAAAAAACAAATGAAGGTAAAATTCACAAGTAAAACCAATAATTTTTGAAGCATTTCAAGTTTTAACAAACTTCAAATATAAACGAAGGATTTTTCTAATATTTTCATTTTCTAAAACTAAAAATAATAATTAAAATATAAAGCTAAAATATAACCTTAGATCGAGAAATGTTTAAGTATGGTGCGTACCTAAACTTTGCATCATTCTTAGGAATTGAAGGTAGCCTAGTCACCTTATACGCGAAAACACTTCCTCTAAGATTTAAGTGATAATGATATATCTTATTATCACTAATGCCTGCAGCCAGACACAAAATTGACTTTATTAAATACATAACGAAGAATTTAATGTAAGGAGACACACACTCACACATATATGCATGTATATATATATTGTTTAATATGCTCTAACTGACAGAATAAATGGGCAAAATTTAATATTAAAAAGAAAATAAAAGAAGCATGCCGCTTGACAACATTTTAGGCACTATAATAAGTTGTTCATCCAAATGAATTATTTAAATTTCAGATCATAAATACATATTAAAAAGCATAGTAAACATAAAGCAGAATTGAGTCATTGACAATCCTGTATTATCGCCTACACCTTAAGCAGCTAACAACTGACACGTAAAAAATCAAAAGAAAGATCCAAAAGAAAAAAAATGAAATCCAAAAGGTTCACCTGGATACTTACTATAATCCATAACATGGGGTGTTTCTGTGTATAACCGGCAACCATCTCACAGAAGTGATTTGTAATATCAAAGGCAACAGGATTATAACTTGCATGCTCATAATCCTATAAAAGTAGGCAGCCAATCAACATCAAGAGAATTACATAATCATTATTTTGAGAGAAAACAACTCTCGGGCAAAATAGAATGATCACTTATTGAGCAGCAAATTCAAGATCATATGAAATTTTTATCATCCACTAATTATTTAAATCTCTTTCTGCTTGGTAACTTACATACAAGCACAACTTGCTCTCTTCATGCTTAAATAAGACTTATTTAAAAAAAGTATAAATTTTAAAAAGGCCCTCAACCTTATCTTTTTCCTTGGTTTGTTAAGAATTCAGAATTCATTTTATTTTATTGGTCTATTGGAAAAACCCACAATAGAAATTTTTTTTTTCTCATTTTAGTTTTTCCCAAAAAATAGAATAAAAGACAGAATTTTATACAGATGGAGACAAGAGAAGAGGAATAGTAAAATTGATTTAATTTAAATAAATTAAGTAGTCATACACTTAGAGCGTTCTTCCTACCCAACAATAATAAAAAGTTACCAGAAAATTCACAGAATTGGAAGTCCTTAGTTTGTTATTTTGGCAGCTTAAGCAAAATGAATTCATGTAAAAAAGGGAATGTCTGTGCTACTCACCACTTTAATTTTATCCTAACTCAAAAGGAATAAACAAAAATGCCATTAAAATCAAATGTAATCATTGTTTCTATCGAATAAAAGCAAAACAAAGTCATCACCTTCTACAGATGAACCAAAGACAGCAAAGAGAGAAGAAAAACTAACCCAAATTCCTCATAGTTGCGTGAACAATGTGTCCCTTTTCCAGGAGTTAATATAATATAAATAAGAAACCCAAATATGAAATCTCTAAATAATACAAAATGATAAATCAAAATAAAGTTATATAAATTAACAGAGCATATTATAGTAGAAAGAGGGATGATACACAAAAGATAACTATGAAACGTAGTTTTACATACAATCAGTCACGTGCTTCTGCCCTTTTCTAACTGAGACAGTAATAGATATGATCCAAGTGTGTATATATATGTATAAGTAAAAAATAACCATTATTACTATTTGGGATTTAGAAAATAACTTCAACTTAATTTTGTTTTCTTGTTTCGAGCTTGAGTTATTGAGTAAGCTAAATTCAAATATTTTAACATTTGACTACAGATAACTTGTAAGACTAACCAAGTTCAACTTGAATTAGAGCTCGAGTATAAATAATTTAGTTTGAAATCAAATATGTCAAATTGATTTTTTATTTGATAAATGAATTTAATCATGTCTGATTAAACTAACCCGAGCAATTTAATTTAATTTTATGAAAATCAAGCATTAAAAGTGTAACTTAATTTTATACCATTTTGGATAACACCTAAGAAGTGAACCATCCCATTTCCTGTGGCAAAAAAGAACACTCATTGATGAGTTAAATGCTTCAACTAGACCAAGAATATAATCAATATTAATAATTGAAGAAACATACTAAACTCTCTTGTATGTGCAGCACCAATCACCCACACCAGCTTTGATAAACCGTAATATATACATACTTTTACCCCATGCTTAACGCATTTTATGGATGATTTTCCCTTAGAATTGGTTAATTCGATGCTCGTAATGCTTTAATTTCATGTTTTATACTTAAGAGAGCATAGAAGAGCGAAAGGAACGAGAAACGGGCCAAAAACGAAGAAAATGGACCAAAGTACGAAATCAACACTGCCTGGACCTCCTCACACGGGCAGACCACACGGCCTGTCAATTTGGCAGGCTCGAGTACGGCCTGAAGTAATCGCACACGGGCGTGTCCCTGCCAAGCCTAAGTTGAGTCCAATTCGGAAAAGGCTACTTTTGAGGACTCTTAGGCATTCCAAAGCCTATAAATACACCCTAGAGGAGGAAGAAAATGAGACATAGAATAGGGAGTAAGGAATTACTCTGAGCAAGCCGATTGATCCATCTCAGAAGCCGAATTCATCATCAAGACTGAAGATCTCTCCTTAATTTCTCCTTCAGGAGTTTTGGGTTTTCTTGATGTTTTGTATTCTTTATTATTCTGAGATGTTCTCTTATTTAGTTATGAACTAAAACCCCTAAATACCTAAGGGGAATGAAACCTAAGACGAATCTTGTTATTATTTTCTGAATTGTATGATAAATATTTAACTTGTTCTTAATTATGTGTTCTTAATTCTTGTTTTGATATCCCAGGATACTGATTCAAGATAAGCTCTTATTTAGAGGAGGAATAGACCCTATCTAAGAGTATATTTGTCATAATTAAGCGGAGTTGTTTGCGCGCCTAGACATAGGGTGACAAGATTTTGTCGGATTAGGGTGAAACCTAATAAGGGGATCCTTATATCGAGTTAATGCAACCCTAGGGTGTTAATTAGAGAAAGGTCTCAATTATTCAATCTAGGGATTAGACGTTATTAGTCTTGAATAGGGATAATAACATAACTTAGGGATCTCTACAGAACAAGTTAAATGAATAAATCGTCCGATTCGGAGCTAGAATAACAAGTATGGTCTAGGTGGATTTTCCTTTAGGTATTGTCTTAATTCAATCGATTTTCCCAGAAGCAATTCCCCAATTCTATTCTCTATGAGTTCTTAGATTAGATAATTAGTTTGTTCAAACAAAAACCTCTTTATTCTTAGGCTAGATAATAAAAAGACAGTCATTACTAGTACTTTTAGTTCTTTTGGGTTCGACAATCCGGTCTTGCTAAAACTATACTACTGTTCGATAGGTACACTTGCCTACATTGCGATAATAGTTAGTTTCAAGAATGATTAATTATAAATATTTAAAACCTATCACGAAATCACGCGATCAAGTTTTTGGCGCTGTAGCCAAGGAACTAAGATATTAGGAACGCTCAATTTTTATTACTTTAGCCATTCATTTTTCTTGCAATTTAATTTAATTTAATTTATTATTATTATTATTATTATTATTATTATTATTTATTAATTTACTTTTTCTTTCTCTTGGCAGGTTTTTATAGTTTATGACTAGAAGAAACCCGTCAGGACCACTACTTTTTGACGAAGAAATCGATCGTACAGTTCGCAGACATCAAAGAGAAATAAGGCGAAGCTTAAGATACACAGAGAACGAGTAAGAGGACAATACTCAACTCCCAACCGAAGAGATGGCTGAAAACCAAGACAATCAGCTACCTCCTGCAATTGCGGTTAATCAAAATCTTGCTCCACGCACTATGTATGATTATGCTAAACCTTCTTTAACAGGAACTGAATCGAGCATAGTTAGACTTGCTGTAGCTGCAAATACTTTTGAACTAAAACCTAAGACTATTCAAATGATATAGCAATTTGTTCAGTTTGATGGTTTGCAGGATGAGGATCCCAACGCTCACTTAGCAAACTTCTTAGAACTATGCGATACATTTAAAATTAATGGTGTTTCTGATGATGCCATTCGTCTTCAGTTATTCCATTTTTCATTGAGAAACAAAGCTAAACAATGGTTGAACTCATTACCACGAGGGTCAATCACTACTTGGGAACAAATGATCAAAAAATTTCTATTAAAATATTTTTCGTCGGCTAAAATGGCTAAATTACGTAATGATATCTCTTCATTTGTGTAGATGGACTTAGAAACTCTTTTCGATGCATGGGAGAGATACAAAGACTTACTGAGAAGGTGCCCTCACCATGGGTTACCGCTTTGGCTACAGGTTCAAACGTTCCATAATGGCCTGAATCCTTTGACTCGACAAATGGTTGACGTAGCTCCTGGCAGAACCATCAATAATAAAACACCTGAAGATGCCTATGAGTTTATAGAGGAGATGTCACTGAATAGCTATCAGTGGCAAGTCATGAGGACTAAGCCAACTAAAACAGCAAGCGTTTATAACGTCGATTCGGTTACTATGCTGTCAAATCAGGTAGAACTTCTAAATAAAAAGATTGATGGTTTACTTGGTTCTATTCAGGTACATTCAATAATGAGGTGCGAGACGAATGGAGGAGGAGCATGCATAGAGTATCAACCCTTCAACTCTGGCATCGAGAAGGAACAAGTCCAATATATGGGTAACAATAACTCTCGATCCCAAAATAACCCATATAGTAACACTTACAATGTAGGTTAGAGGAACCACCCCAATTTCTCGTGGGGTGGTCAAGGAAATCAAAGACCACAACATCCTCTGAGTTTTCAACAACCACCCTATCAATAAGAAAAGAAATCGAACCTTGAAGAGATGCTCTCAAAGTTTATATCGGTGTCTGAAACCCGTTTTCACAACAATGAGACAACACTTAAAAATTAACAAGCGTCGATCCAAGGGCTCGAAACTCAGATAGGCCAGCTTTCCAAACTAATCTCCGAACGACCACAAGGTAGCTTGCCAAGTAATATTGAACCCAACCCAAGGGAACAGCTCAACGCAATTAATATTCAAGACGACGAAAGAGTCGTTGATCCTAAACCAGAACCGAGGCAAGAAACTGTGCTAAGCAAAGGTCAAGGTGAGGTAGGTCATAATAAAAACAAATCAGTGAATGTCGAATATAAACCTCGTGTGTCATACCCCAATGCGACAAGGAAAGACCACTCAGATGAACAATTTGGTAAATTCCTTAAACTCTTAAAAAAATTACACATTAACTTACCGTTTATTGAAGCTCTATTGCAGATGCCAAACACAATGAAATTTTTAAAGGAGCTTTTAGCAAATAAGCGGAAGTTGAACGAGGCGTCGCATGTGGAGATAAATGCACTGTGCTCAGCTATTCTGCAAAATAAGCTACCGAACAAATTAAAAAATCCAGGGAGTTTTACAATTCCTTACTTAATTGGTAGTTTAGATGTTAATCATGCATTAACTGATTTAGGGGCTAATATCAACATCATGCCTTAGAAAATGTTTAAGCAACTAGGTCTCGAGAAACCCAAATAGACTAGGATGAGCATTCAATTAGCAGATAAAACTATCAGATTCCCTAGGGGTATTATGAAGATGTCCTAGTTAAAATCAATAAATTTATATTTCCCGTTGTCTTCATTGTTCTAGACATAGAGGAGGATAGCAACACTTCTTTAATTCTAGGAAGGCCCTTTTTAGCAACTGCTAAAACAATTATTGATGTTGGCACAGGTGAACTTGTTAAAACAGCACGGGTGTACGACACGCCCGTGTCTAGCACCCGTGGTCGAACCTGTTAGATTGACACGGGCGTGGGAGAAGCGAACAACGCCAGACACGGTCGTGCGACACGATTGTGTGCACCCATACGCCTAAGGACCACGGGCGTGGACTAAATGTTAGACGAGCTCAAATTCAAAATTCACGAATCACACGAGCTGAAATTGGGGAACACGGGCGTGTTACCTAGCCGTGTGCCCCAAAATCTATAAATACGCTGTACTATTCATTGTCTTCCCCATTCAAAAACTCTAACCCTAGCCGCTGCAATTCCACATGGCCTCCCTGCCACTCCCGTGCGCCGCCTCCAACTCTATTTTTGACCCCCGATTTCTCTCCCTTAGCGTTTGTTTACTCTCACCTCTATTCTACTTACTTTTAATGTTTATTTTTAAAATAAGCTTTATTTTTCTCTTACTATTTCCATTTTGTTCATTATTTCTGTATTATTAGATTATTTATCATACATTTCATGTTAAATTGAGTTGTTAAGAAAGCCTCACTCTTTTGTCATACACATGCCATTACTATGGCCATTCTCATGCCATTACAATGATAATGTCACGAAATTATGCTATCAAAATAATTATGTTGGTTATGTTTGGTTAATATTAGTAGTTGTGGCTAAAATTCTGATTTTTATTTGAAATTTGTCTTCATTTTACTTTGATCATTCCTCAAGATGAATTAATGGTTTTGATTGTAGGTACCATGTCATCTTCACGAGGAAAGAAAACCGCTGTACCTACTTCAAAGAAGAGGAAGGGAGCGTCATCTTCCGCGGGTCCAACCACGAAAATTCGTCACCCTCTCCTGCAGTTTCCCTGAGGGCCCTAAGAAGAACTTTTCCAAATACTTCGGGCCCGACCTTTAATTGCGGGCCGCTACATCGACTGGGCTGCCGTAGAACAAGTTCAGTTGGCTGATGTGATTCGGGCCCTCCTAACCACTGACCCTTGGGAGTTGTTCTTTGGGATCATCGAGCCAACATACCTCGAGCTCACTATGGAACTATGCTAAACGTTCCATCTTCAGACTGTAATGACGAACTACGATGATCCCGACACGGTCCAATTTCTCCTAGGTGGATTAATTTGCCAGCTAAGTGTCCCAGAGTTTAGTGCTGCACTGGGCTTATATACGGAGGAGTTCAAGGAGGAGAATGAACTACATGCTCTTACTCGCCACATACACTTCTCTCCCTCGAAGTGCTGGCACACTTTGGCTTGTAGCGCTGCCTCTTACAATCCTAGCTGCTCGAAGGCATCAATTCTCCCATCATCCCCGAGGTACTTACACGCTATTTTGGCTCACACGATAATGGGGAGGCAAGAGAGCACTGGCATCGTCAATACCCACGACGCCTACTTTTTATGGTGTATGTCGCACGGGTACGTCATCGACCTTGCCTATTTCATTACCCTCGCGATTCAGCAACAGACAGAGCAGCATAGGAAGGGGGTCATCTCCATTGGCCCCTATGTGACGCGATTGGCTTGACACTTTGGGCTCCTCAGCACCGCAATCCAAGAATCATCCTTAACCCTCATTGGCTAGATGTCTCCACAAGACATCTCAAGCATGCTTAGCATGAGGATGATCGAAAAGCACCGAGAAACCTACCCTCCTCAATATTGTCTCTCCCAATCTAATGAGGAGGAGGCCTACGAGGACATTCCTGATGATGTCCCTCCACAGCACGAGGACCCACCGACTCAGCTACCACCACCCTCTCATCCAGTTCATGCGGCGGCTTTATATGTTGACATCTCTGAGCGCCTCACTCGATTCGAGCAGCAGTGTTTTCAACAATTTGACAATATTGATGCTATTCTACAGCAAATTTGTCAGCACCTCCACATCTCTTTGCCAGTCCCACCTCGCGAAGCATCTAGCGATGAAGATGTTTAAAAAGATTTATTTATTATTTTATGTTTTTAATTTTTATTAAAACTACTTTTTATTTTTATTAGATTTTAGAATTTTATTTTTAATTATCAATTTCGGTTATTTCTTTATGAGTAATTATTCTTCCTAATATCCCCTAAAAAGTTCCTAATTTTATCACAGTTATATAGAGCTCTTAAGCTCATCATCGCATAGGAACTAAAAACTCCACCGGGAAAGGTTCTCCACGACTACCATGTCCTGATCGACCACGACCATAGCTACCACTAGATATAATATTCTTTTGGCGTAGGACTTATGGACTAATGAACCTCTACCACCGCCAGAGTATCCTCCTCCACTTTCGCACCGATTACTCTCCAAAACTCCAGTTCGATGAATTCATCATACAGGAAGTTTCACTTCTCTCCCTATCTTATTTTTATATTCTAATATCTATCTTTGTACATTGAGGGCAATGTACATTGTAGGAACCTATTTTTGCCCGGGCCCGTGAAATAAAATAAACAAAAATTTATAAACTAAATGTTCCTGTTAAATGTCCAAATTACAATAAACAGTCTTAAAGGCCTGATAACCCAAAATTTGGTTACAACCCAATTAGTCTAAAACCCAAATACCCAGTTACACCCAACCCAACAAATAAACACGGCCCAAAGGGCCCAAACCATTAACAGAAGATAGAAAGCCTAGGGTTTCTGAAACCTTAGGCACCGCAAGCACCAGATAAAGGCCCCAAACTCGCGCCGCAATCGGTATGCCAATCCCATCACCGACAGATTCGTGCCATTATCGCCTCAATCAGCGTGCCAGTAAATCACCATCAACACCCCCATCGTCGCCGGATTGCTCACTGGTACCTGCAAAAAAAAGAAAGAAGAACAGCAGAGGCAAATATAGCAAGAAATAAAATCAAACATTGTAAATATTATTTTATGATGATTTTCAGTGGCTATAAAAGCCCGAATCGAAACGATGTAAAACTGCAGTTGATATATACACATATATAATAAAATACCAACAGTTGATTGAAGAAACAAAGGTGATTTGTTCTTTTTACTTTATTTTTCTTTATGAATACATTTAAATATCGCTAAAAATGAAGCAAAGAGAGGCTTACCGTCGGATTTGCGCTAAAAATCGAAGCTTTTCAGCTTCCGGCCGCCGTATCCGGCGAGGCTAACGACGGCGCGTGGGCGCATGGGAGCCCGATGACGGAGGCTCGACGGAGCTCCGAGGGCCTGCTCTCTGCCTCATTTCAGAGGTTTCTTTGGTTTTTTTTAAAATAGGTTTAAAATGAATTTTTGGGGCCAAAATTTGGCTTATATAGCCTCATGGAAACGGCGTCGTTTTGCTTAAAACGATAAGCTTCAAAACGGCGTCGTTTTAAAGCTTAGGATCCGCGCGTTGACCCGTGACCCGAGTAGGATCCGCGTGTTTTTGTTTAAAGGGCTAATTGCCCAATTGATCCTTCCGCATTTTTAATATTTATAATTTTATTTTATTTTTATTTTAATTTGGCCCTGACCTTTTATTTTTGTTTTAATTTAGTCCTAGTTGCTATTATAAGACTTATTTTGAGAACGACGCCGTTTTGGGATTAGGGCTAATTGCTCAGTGAGTCCCTCAGATTTTAGCGCACGTTTCAATTAGGTCCAAATTTTTTTATCTTAAAATTAACCCTAGAGCTTTATTTTTATTTAATTTTAATCCTTTTAAATATTTTTATATAATTTATTTATTAAATACTTTATATATTATTTATCTTTACTATCAACATTATTTATATGTGTAAAATTATTATATATTATATCTTTTATTATTCATTATATTATTTTTATTTTACTATATCATTTTATTATTAATTATTTATTATGTATAATTTTAAAATTTGTAAATTATTATTGAAAATTACATTTTATATATCATTATTTAGTGTTTAGTAAGTAATATTCTAAAATTTAATATAAAATTTTGTTCCTATTTAATATATTAATATTTTTATAAATATATATATTAAGTTATTATATCATATAATATATTTTTATATATTAACTATTTTTAAAAAATTCTCCTTTATTATTTATATATTGTTTTAAATATTTTTACCTCATTTATTTTTTATTGTATTTAGATTTTATCCCTTTTTATATGTTCATAATTTGTTTGTTTATTTTTGTATCCTTTTATATTTATTTAATATTGTTTTAATATGTTAATTTTATCTCATAAATTATTTGTTATTTTATTTATTGTTTTTTATGTATTTGCATGAAAATTGATTGTTTCGCATGAAATATTATTGTATATATTATGTAATTTATATTGTTATATTCATTATTTTCTATGTTGTATTTTGCATGAAATAATAATGTATGTATATTTATGTTATTTATGATTATATATGCATGAAATGTTAATGTATATTGTGTAATTTATGTCGTTATTTATCATTTTCTATACTATATTTGCATGTAATGTTGAAATATACATCATGTAGTTTATATTATTTAATATTGACATCTTGTAATATGTTAAATGCATCATTGTTTTAAAATTTATACTTCATTTAATCCAAAAGATTTTTTAAAAATGAGGCAATGTTTTTGTATTTAGGAATTCGAGAAGTAGTGCCCTAACATGCTGGGTTGCGATTTCCCGTTTGTCTAAATGTCTAAAGTATCATTCTAAATAGATTTTGTAAATCACAAGATGATTTCAGTTACGAAAGTTTAAGAATATCGTGTCCAATCATGCTGGATGTGATATTTGTATTCTTTTGGAGCGAAGGAATCTCGATTTTCAACTCAAATTATTCCAGTTTCAAAAAGGGATCCTACTTTTAAATTCTTTCAAACTTTTGACATTAAGACAAAAAACTATTCAATTTCGTACCAATTTTGGGCGTTGCGAGGGTGCTAATCCTTCCTCGTGCGTAACCAACTCCCGAACCTGTTTTTCACATTTTTCGTAGACCAAAATGTTTTATAAGGTGATCCAATCACACCTAAAAAGATTGATGGAGACTCCCATTTTTAAAATTCTCTCTTTTAAAGAAATGGTTTCAACATACATCTTAAGCGTGAGGGGGTATTTATTTCATTATCAGAAAAATCCCTGAATGACTGCCTCGTTCTCTTGAAAAGCTCTCATATTGTATTTAGGATAAATTTTGATTGATTCATGACATTGATTGATATATCTTGAATTAAAACATAGGCATTTATGCATTGATTGTTTAAACCTCAAGACATTAGAGAATCAAGCATGATAAGTTGATCTTTAAGAATTTAAAATCTTAGGTTGTTTCCCCAAAGTTTAGGTAGTACTTTGAGTTTGAATTCACAAGTTTTAAACATCAAAAAGCCATAATTTTTGTGAGATTTTTGAGCCTTTTAAGCATCTATTAATTCTTTCATGCTCATTTTTATTATTGCTTTGAGTGCGTCAGTATTGAATTGTTATTCTAGAACTTGCTTGATTATGCATGTCAAGACCACACCATTTGATTTGATATGTTAAAATAATTAAGGCACTTAGGATTAACCCACTCATGCCATGAAAAGCCTACCTCCATGATTAACCCTTAGTAAACCCCGTTGAGCTAACAAGCCATTTCTTGTATTATCCTTAATATTAACCCTTAACCCTTTATTGTTGAAATCCCCTAAATTAATCCCTATTTTTGTCGAGATTTGAGTTGAATAAATTGTTTAGCCATGTCTTGTTCTTAATAGTTAGTCTATGTTATTTAACTTATTCTTAAAAAAAAATAGGTATACTTTGTAAGCTTCAGTATTTAAATTCCATATTCTGAGAAAAGCTCTGTTGTACGCAATTGATGACTAGCTATTTTTCTAGTTAAGTAATTTTTCAACTCAATCTCGATTCTAACCCTTTCTTTCAGGTTGTGACCACACCCCCTAACCAAGCCTCATTACAACCCTTTAAAGACCTTTTGATTGATGTATCATCTTAAATTATAGTGGTGGAGATTTGATTTTCATGCAAGCCTATGTAATGACTTTTTATTATTGACTATTGAGTGCTTCATTTATTGTCCTTAAACACCTCGAGTGATTTGAGTGAATCTTTAGTGAGGATGTGAAACTCTGTGATATTCTGAATCAAAGGTAATTACTTAGATGAGGGGAGACACCTATGTTTGCATGATTAAATACTCAACTTGGAATGTCTGAAACTTTTATATTCTTTTAGTTGAATTCTCAATGTATGATTACCTATGGATTATTTTGAGATATTATCGATAGAAATTTTAAGTTGAGAAGAATTTATTTTGATTATGAGTTGAGAATTTTGCTTGAGGACAAGCAAATGCTTAAGTGTGGGGGTATTTGATAAATCGTAATATATACATATTTTTACCCTATGCTTAACGCATTTTATGGATGATTTTCCCTTAGG
This sequence comes from Gossypium arboreum, assembly GCF_025698485.1. Taxonomy (NCBI): domain Eukaryota; kingdom Viridiplantae; phylum Streptophyta; class Magnoliopsida; order Malvales; family Malvaceae; genus Gossypium; species Gossypium arboreum. Next base: position 17,924,584 of record NC_069082.1, read on the forward strand.
ATTGGTGAATTCGATGCTCCTAATGCTTTAATTTCATGTTTTATACTTAGGAGAGCATAGGAGAGCGAAAGGAAAGAGAAACGGGCCAAAACGGAGAAAATGGGCCAAAGTACGAAATCAACATGGCCTGGACCTCCTCACACTGTCAAATCACACGGTCGTGTCAATTTGGCAGGCTCGAGCACGGCCTGAAATAATCGTACACGTGCATGTCACACGGGCGTGTCACACGGGCGTGTCACACGGGCGTGTCCCTGCTGAGCCCAAGTTGAGTCCAATTCGAAAAAGGCTAATTTTGAGGACTCTTAGGCATTCCAAAGCCTATAAATACACCGTAGAGGAGGAAGAAAAGAAGACACAGAATAGGGAGTAAGGAATTACTCCGAGGAAGCTGATTGATCCATCTTAGAAGTCGGATTCATCATCAAGACTGAAGATCTCTCCTCAATTTCTTTTTCAGGAGTTTTGGGTTTTCTTTATGTTTTGTATTCTTTATTATTCTGAGATGTTATCTTATTTAGTTATGAACTAAAACCCGTAAATACCTAAGGGGAATGAAACCTAAGACGAATCTTGTTATTACTTTCTGAATTGTATGATAAATATTTAACTTATTCTTAATTATGTGCTCTTAATTCTTATTTTGATATCCCAGGATACTAATTCAAGATAAGTTCTTATTCAGAGGAGGAATAGACCTTGTCTAAGGGTAAATTTGTCATAATTAAGCGGAGTTGTTTGCGCACCTAGACATAGGGTGACAAGATTTTGTCAGATTAGGGTGAAACCTAGTAAAGGGATCCATAGATCGAGTGTAACACCCCAAACCCGGCCCAGACGTTATGGCCGGATCCGACGTGTCACATTGAAGTTTTTAAGAAAACCCATGCCTCTTTCAACGTCCTTCTTAGTGTTTTAAAAGATAGTCTTTGCTAAGTTAATAAAGTGAATGGAAGCTGTGCACCAGGTAGGTATCCGAAACAGAGGAGATGAGCCTAGAAGGCTGCTTAAGTACCAAGCTCTTGATTGGATCCAATCCTAGACATGCCCACAACCATTGCCACACTTTGGTGCTAGGTTAGGTTTTGAGAAAAACGAGTTGGAATTTATTTAAGTAGATATTTTTGATAAACCGATTAATTGTATCGTTGCGTTATTTTGAAAACAATTATCATTTTGGAAACACGCCCTAGGTCTAACTCATATTGTTATCAGAAAAATATAGGGTATAAGATAAAATAATCCTAGAAAAATAATTAAAATGGCCTTATTACAACCCAAAACCAAATAATAATATTAATAAGATAAAACTTATAAAGAAATAAATCGGCTACTTATTGCAATTAAAAGAAACAGAAATAGTAGTGTGGCCATCTCCGAGTCCCTTACAACTCCAAACCATCTAAGCTTAGGGATTACCTGCACAGTTAGAAACGGGGTGAGTTTACGAAAACTCAGTGTGTAACCCCAATAACAAAAAAATAGTAAAAAACATGGTATCAGTACAATCTGGGCCAAAGCCCTATTTAGTCTTGACATATACTGGCCCGAAGCCTTTCCATAAATCATATCACTAGGCCGAAGCCTTTTCATAAATCATATCACTGGGTCGAAGCCTTTACTGTAAATGGTATGGCCCTTAGGCCCATTTCAATATCACATGTAATGTCAATGGATGTATGCAAGCCCATTTCAACATCACATGTAATGTCAATGAATGTATGCAAGCCCATTTGGGGAGGCTACTCGACCCACCATCCGCTACTCTCCACCCGTACCAACCAAGCTCTCCATATGAGGAATAACTCAACCCACCCAACTAAACTCTCCACTGGCAGCATATCTGCTTTATCATATAACTGGAGGCCTAGCCTCTTTTAATAACTGGGGCAAAGCCCTTTTTGATAAACTGGGGCAAAGCCCTTTTCGGTAAATTGGGGCAGAGCCCTTTTAGCACTTCCTCCATCAATATAACCCATATCCCATGCAATATGTCATGTATGCAGAATGTCATGCCCATATTTGAATCAAACAATCATAGTCAAGTCATTCATATCACCAACATATATTCACAATCAAATCCGTCAACCGCAAAGTCCAAGTTAGTCACTTGCCCACAATGGCAAAACTGTCATTTTTCATATTATAAGGGTATTTTCGTAATTTTACCAAAAATTAGGGTTTTCCATGTTCATTACAATTGTCAATATTTTCGAGTGTTTAAATAATGATCTTTAACCCACTTATCAAATTCGGGCTTTTGGGCCCAAAACCCCTAATTGGCCCTACGAATGCTAATTTAGCCCACTAAGCCTGCTTAACCCAAATTTTACAACAATACTAACCGTGTTAACATGCAACTTTTCCAAATTCCATTTTCTATCAATTTTACCCAAATGGGCCCAAAAGCCCATTTGGCCCAATTCTTACCCATTAAGGCCCAACTTACCATCGTGCATAAAATTGAGTTCTTACCCGTTCCATCGATCCAAACACCGAACTTATCGTATTTATCACATCTATACCCACATGCAACATTACAAGTTCTTGAAATGCCGGTATTTTAGCATTTTGGCTTCTCAGCAGATATTAATCTAAGCTACTACGAAGGTTAGTACACACCTGTTATGGGTTGAAGTTGAAACGTTTCCATAATCAATCACCTACAAGGGCATATTAGGGCATATTCGTCATTTTACCATACAAGGGTATTACGGTCACTTTACCCTACAGGGGCTTTACGGTCTTTTTACCTATTAGAGGTATTTTAGTCATTTCATCCTACAAGGGTGTTTTCGTAAATCTACAAACCAAGGGTATTTTAGTAATTTTGTAAACCAATGGTATTTCTATAATTTTTAAAAACTCAAGTGTATTTCTATAATTTTGTAAATTAGGGGTATTTTGGTAATTTTACAAATTGAGAGTATTTCGGTAATTTCACAAACCAATGGTATTTTGGTAATTTTACAAACTAGGGGTATTTTGGTAATTTTACAAACTAGGGGATTTTGGTAATTCTATCCTACAGGGGTATTTTAGTAATTTCACAATCGAGGGTAAAACGGTAATTTTATAAATTGAGGGTAAAATGGTAATTTTTTAAATCGAGGATAAAACGGTAATTCTATAAATCGAGGGTAAAACGGTAATTTTATAAATCGAGGGTAAAATGATAATTCTACAAATCGAGGACATTTCAGTAATTTGGTAAACTAAAGTATTCTAAACAGGGATAACAATACGAATGGGCCTAAAGCCTATTCTCGGCCCAAATGGGCCCACACGCTCGTGTGGCCCTTTTAGCCCAAATCTAGCCACAAATATGAGATTCACCTAGCCTAGTCCAATATTTACTACACAATCAAACAACTTATCCAATTGGGCCCGTAGGCCCACATGACCCCTTTAGGCCCATCGCGGCCCGAAGTAGCCATCCTACAGCTAGAGTAGCGAGAAAATACACACCTGATAGGAGACTGGAGTTAATCCACGTTCCGAGCACTCTTAGCCGACGCCCAACCCAAACGAGCACGCCATACAGTGAAAGGGATCAGCCAAGAAAAGGTACCTTTACTCTCCTCATGGTTCCCTCTATTTAAAGCCGACCGCAACCACTCTTATGTTAGCTTCCGATGTGGGATCCTCCAAATCGAGTTTAAATTCAACACCAACTCTTGCCCTGTTAGCAAAATAAATGCTCCTTGCTTGCCATGGGATTCGAACCCATGCCTCCCCTCAAATGCTCCACACGCTACTTGCCACTAAGCCACAAGGCTTTTTGTGTCATATTTTATCCCCAATTAATTATAAGGTCTAAAAGCCAAAGTCCAGGTTCCCTTGAAAAAAACCAAAATAAATTGGAAGAGCCAAGGCTTGAACCCAAGCTCCCATACAACCTTAATGATGCCACAACCACTAGACTACAAGCTTTCTTGTGTCATTTATTTAACACAATAATTTAAAAACCCTCATCCAAAAATCCAGGTTTTTTTTCACTTAATACCAAAATTTTTGCTAAAGCCCAAGTTTGAACCCAAGATTTCTCTAACACTTCTCAGGGCCATTAACCACCAAAGCAGACATTTAATTGTGTTATTTCATTGCACAATTAAATACCTATATACAACCTCCTTACAGACCCGCACTCAAGGCCCAATACTTCTAGGCCCAAATTCGGGGTGTTACATCGAGTTAATGCAACCCTAGGTTGTTAATTAGAGAAAGGTCTCAATTATTCAATCTAGGGATTAGACGTTATTAGTCTTGAATAGGGATAATAACATAACTTAGGCATCTCTACGGAACAAGTTAAATGAATAAATCATCCGATTCGGAGCTAGAATAACAAGTACAGTCTAGGTAGATTTTTCCTTAGGTATTGTCTTAATTCAATCGATTTTCCCAAAAGCAATTCCCCAATTCTATTCTCTGTGAGTTCTTAGATTAAATAATTAGTTAGTTAAAACAAAAACCTCTTTATTCTTAGGCTAGATAATAAAAAGACAGTCATTACTAGTACTTTTAGTTCCTTTGGGTTCGACAATCCGGTCTTGCTAAAACTATACTACTGTTCGATAGGTACACTTGCCTACATCGCGATAATAGTTAGTTTCAAGAACGATTAATTATAAATATTTAAAACCTATCACGAAATCACGCGATCAAGCTTCCACTCTGCAATGTCTATCACAAAATATTAAGCAAAATAAAGGCAAATGTAGTTTCATGCAAACAAATATTCAGTCTCTTCATAACAAATGAATGCTGAAAAACAGAGATGTCAGGTACAACAAAGTAAACTAACCTAGTTTATTCCCATATTTTTCATCAAATTCAGCTAGTTTGATTAGGCAATAGCTGTATAAACAATCCACTACTAACTATTGTCTTCTTCCGCACTAGCAATTTTTGTCATATGCTGAACTTGCCATACCCATAATCTCAGTGAGTGCCCAAAACAAGTGCATTTATTATGTTTAGGTAATTCTTACACATATTTTCACTCGCAACAAAAGTTTTCACCATTGATGGCATAAAAAACACGCATTGAAGATCAACGCATAAAGTTAAATAATTTAAAGCATTCTAAGTATTCCAAGAATTTCTAAGACGATTGAAACTGGCAGCACCCAAATTAAAAAACCTCACATACGAGTTCGCTGCTGGGTAAAGTGGCTAGGCATCGGGAAACTGGGTGTTTAGGGTTTCGGGAAATCAAAGAATAGTCTGTGAAATAAAATAGAATAATAGGTTGATTACCTACCATGTTATCTGGCATTCCAAAACTTTTGATAGTAAAAGGGAAAAAGAAATAAGTACAAATTTATTTGGGGGATTTAGGGCGCGCGACGGAGATGAGAAGAAGAGGGAGTAAGGAGCGGGTAACCAAAAATTAGGGATTTTAATTTTCTCTTTCGAAGGCGTTTCCATTAAAAACGCCACTATAGCTCAATTTTTTGTGGCGTTTTTGGGCAAAACGCCACTATTGCTTAATTTTAAATTTTTTTCATTTGTAACATATTTTTTTTTCTATTTTTTTCTTTTCAAAAATTTTGTGCTGAGGTTATAATTTTTTGGAATTTTTTTTTAATTTTGAATATTGAACTTTTTAACTGAAATATGAACTAAAATATTAAATATTAAATTTTAAGTTTTTCTATTTTTAAATTTTTTATTTTAGATTTTAAATTTTTTGAAGATTTTTATAATTTTGAATTATCATATAAAATACAAAAATAAACTTTAATGTAAATAAAATGAAATCAAAGAATTAAAAAAAAATACATAATGACACAACAATACAAGCATTATTCTTTGAAGAATTTTGATTTAATCATACACATTTTAAAAATAAATACATCAATATATTTTTATATTAAATAAATATAAATATTTATTTATGCAATATATAAATATAAAATGATGTTATTTCAATAATTGTGATAAGAATTTACAAGAACTGAATTAAATTAAAGTTCATGTATACAATTGCACACTAAACCATTGTTCATGTATGCTTTTGGGATTTAACCCATTTTGATATATATTTTTTAAAAAATAATAACTTATATTTATCTTATTTATAGGTTTATGTTACAAAAAAATCCAAGATACACAAGTTAAGAGTTCACCATATTTACCTCTAAATACTAAAAAATAAACCCCAAACCATAAATCATAGACCATAAACCTATACTGTAACACCCCAATCCCGTGACCGTTACCGGAAATCGAACACGAGGTGTTACCGAGCTTACATCATTTATTTCCCCCTATTTATTTATTATTATTATTTTTTTGCTCCAGGCAAGCTGGCTAACTGTATCGTAGTCGCTTTAAAAATCATATCTTGAGTTCTGGAACTCGAAATCCAATTCCGTAAATTTTCTCCTAAACTAGACTCATATATCTATATGGGGGAATTTTTGTAGAATTTTTGGTTGGGCCAATTAGTACAGTTTATTCATTAAAGTCTCCCCTGTTTCAAGGTTCGACTACACTGACCTCTGTACCTTACAATTTAAATATCTCCCTGTAAAGGGCTTCAATGCCTATGCCGTTTGTCTCTAATGAAACTAGACTCGATAAAAAATCTTTACATATAAGGTACGACCTCTAATTATCTCGATAAAATTTACGGTGAATTTTCTAAGTCGAAACAGGGATCCAGAAATCTCTCTGGTTCTGTTTCACAAGAATTTAATTATCTCCTAACATAGAGCTCATATGGTAGTTTCGTTTCTTCCATATGGAAATAGACTCATCAAGCTTCGATTACATAATTTATTCATTGTTTAATTCCATTTCTACTATTTTTAGTGATTTTTCAATCTTACATCACTGCTGCTGTCAGCATCTGTTACTAAAGCAAACTATGCCTATTTCATGATTTTTCCTTGATCTAACTAATAATTCATCATACATATTACAAATTATGACCATGACTAGCCATGCCAAAGGTTAATCATCACCGAGCATCTCCCTACTACACTATTACCAAATCATGAATTTAACACCGAAAATAATCAGCCATGAGATATGGCATAATAATCAAGTAGGCCTCAACCAATACTCAACCAAAACCGAATTACCAAGACTTGTGTCCAAACATCATAGAACCAAATCCAACCGAACATTATGCCATTTTCGCATGGCTAAAGTTTACATACCAAATTTCAACAAAACATAATAGCCTATACATGCCGAAATGTTCTCCTAGACCAACTAAAAAGAAGATATCAAAAGTTGCTAGCCGGTGTGATGACTTCGATGACGGTCCCGAGTACGCAAAAAGTCGAGTCCAAGAACCTAAAATAGGTGACAAGCAAACACCGAATGAGTATATAACTCAATAAGTCATAAGCTTTACACTACCATCCATTAATAAAATTTTCACAAGAGGAAACAACGAAATGAGGCTAAGTACTCCATCCATACCGAACTATGCCATAGTTTCTTAGACCTTACGATTCAATCTCATTCCAAGTCCTACATTGACATTTCACACGCTATTCAATAGAGTAATTGAGGCATTTCCATACATCATTTTATTTTCGTTACAATCATACAACTAAACGAACTTTCACCTATTCCACGATGAACCTTATGTACGTGACTTCAATTATAATCATCACATAGGTTCAAAACTTACCACGCTCAACTCCAAATATAAACATAGCACCTATTAGCCATGAACTCAAGGTACTTACCCTTTTCGCTGTCCAAAATCGACTCGGTAAGGTCGCACCCTTAATGTAAATAATCTATAGAAAATACATAGTGGGTTCGCACACATAGTGCTTAATAATCACCCGCGCACACTTAGTGCCATATACTTTAAACTCGCACACTTAGTGCCATGCATTTCAAGCTCGCACACTTAGTGCCATGCATTTCAAGCTCGCACACTCGGTGCCAATCTCTCAACCGTGAACACTTATTGCCCGCACACTTAGTGCCGAAAACCAGCCACTCTATACGCTTCACTTCTTTTTTACATTCGACAATTTCATCTCTACATACATATACATTTGTATACATTTCACCTCATTAAACACAATTGCATAGGTATTACGATCGTTTAAATCAATACCAAATATATGCTTAATGACTTACTTTGTGTTGGGTAGAACGGTTCCAACTCGGCTATTCGATTGCTTTCTCCTTTCCTTTATCCGATTTAGTTCCCTTTGCTCTTGAGCTTAATTTAACAATTAAATTGATTTAATCATTTTGAATATCAAAGAGAAATTCAAGGTACTCAACCCTTATTTTTAATAATAAGACCAACCATACACCTATAATAACATCCAATTCATTAATTATTTTAGCACACGCATGGCACATAAGGTTAACTAAAGCTACATTCACTTATAAGATAGCACCCTTAATGAGCTCATACCATGACTATACCTAACCGAATTCAAATAGAGAATTTAGTACAATTACCATTCTTACTAATGTATAATTCTAGCATGCTTTAATATTTTATACACCTCATTCGCCCTAACCATTCACTTAACTTATATGTACAAATTCCATCTCAAAATTAAGAGTTGCAACTACAATTAGGTTACAACAATGCCCATCAATAACCGAATGCTTAAGCACAACTATACTAAAATTTATCCAACATCATTTTAATTTGCCCTTCACTATTTTTTTCTAATCATCAAATACAAAGTGATTTACATATATATATATTAAACCAACCTTGCTAGCACACAATATTCCTTAACCGAATGTCATAAACCCAAGCCACACATTTTGTTCATTAAGACCCTTCAATGACCACATTCGTACCCCCTCCCCTTATGAACAAACCAATTTCAACCTTCAAGAAAAGTATATGTACCAAGAGCTTCAAACTACTTGGCGAATATCAAACCTCCAAACAACCAAACTTAATCCATGGAATGAGTAGAACTTGAACTAATCACCTTATTTATACCTAAATTTCCAAGAATTTCAAAGTGCTTACCTCTTCCTAAGCATCATCCAAGCGAATCATGAACAAAGAATTCCTTTCTTCTTCCTCCCTCAAGTCACGGCAATGGAGAAGAAAGATGAGCATTCCTTCATTTTTTCATTTTACCTTCTTTTACTAACAATATTTTATCTCCAATAACCCAATTTCTTATTATAATATCTAATTAACATATATATTGCCCATCAACAATCCATCTTGGCCGCCACTACAAAGGAATTGGGGAATTTGACATGCAAGTCCACCCTTGTGTCATCATGCATTAACAAGCCATTTAAAATTAGCCTATCATATTTCACCATGTCTCATATTGATCCCTATTTAATAATTTCTCATGCAATTGGCAAAATTAGAGAATGAAACTTCCACATACTCATGTACACACATAATAAGCATAGAATATAGCAATTAATTATTTTTATGACTCGGTTTTGTGGTCCCGAAACCACTTTCCGACTAGGGTCACATTAGGGCTGTCACAACTCTCCCCCATATAAGAAATTTTCGTCCCCGAAAATCTTACCGGTGAACAATTTTGGATATCGATCCTTCATAGAGTCCTTAAGTTCCCAAGTGGCTTCTTCAATTCCGTGTTTATGCCACAACACCTTCACTAATTGGATTTTCTTATTTCGCAACTCTTTTACTTCACGCATTAAAATGCGAATCGGTTCTTCTTTATAACTCAAGTTAGGCTGAATCTCGATCTCAGATGGAGTGATTACGTGCGACGGGTCAGACCTATATCGTCGAAGCATCGAGACATGGAAAACGTTGTGAATCTTTTCAAGCTCAGGGGGTAAAATTAACCGGTATGCGACTGGCCCAACTCGTTCGGATACTTCATACGAACCAATGAATCTCGGACTTAGTTTGCCCTTACAACCAAATCTAAGCACCTTCTTTCAGGGTGAAACTTTGAGAAATACTTTGTCTCCAACCTGATATTCAATGTCTTTTCTTTTCGAATCTGCATACGACTTTTGACGATCTGAAGCGGCTTTCAAACTTTCACGAATTACTCGAACTTTCGCTCAAAGATCCTTAATCAAATCAACCCCAAAATTTTACTTTCACTAAGTTCGGTCCAAAATAATGGGGTACGGCATTTACGACCATATAAGGCCTCGTAAGGTGCCATCTTAATGCTTGATTGAAAGCTATTGTTGTGCGAATTCAATCAAAGGCAAATATCTTTCCCATGAACCACAAAACTCTAAGACGCAACATCTCAACATATCCTCGAGTATCTGAATTATTCGTTCAGATTGGCCATCAGTCTGGGGATGAAATGCGGTGCTAAAATGCATCTTAGTGCCCAACGCTTCTTGTAACTTTTTCCAAAATCGCGATGTAAATCTTGGGTCTCTATCCGACACGATAGAAATAGGTACCCCATGCAATCGAACAATTTGGGAGATGTATAATTCTGCCAATTTATCGAGTGAAAAATCTGTACGGACAGGGATAAAATGAGCAGACTTGGTCAATCTATCAACAATAACCCAGACCGAGTCTTTCTTACTCTGAGTCAAAGGTAACCCAGATACAAAGTCCATTGTCACTCGATCCTATTTCCATTCGGGTATCATGATTGGCTGAAGTAATCCCGATGGCACTTGATGTTCCGCTTTTACTTGTTGACATATCAAACACCTTGAAACAAATTCAGAAATGTCTCTTTTCATACCCGGCCACCAAAATTGACGTTTCAGATCGTTGTACATTTTAGTACTACCCGGGTGGATAGACATTCGGCCACTATGAGCCTCATTCAAAATCATCGAAATAAGTTCCGAATTTTTTGGAACACATAATCGACCCTTGAACTTCAAGCAATCATTGTTGTCAATCCGAAACTCCGATTCCTCATTCAAGGCACATTCAGCTCGTTTAGCGACCAATTCAGCGTCGACTTTCTGGGATTCAAGTATTTGATGAATCAATAATGGTTTGGCCTTTAATTCAACTACTAGCACCTCATCGGGCGAAACGGATAGGTGAGCATCCATCGCTCTCAAAGCAAACAGTGCTTTACGACTCAAAGCATCGGCCACCACGTTAGCCTTCCCCGGGTGATAATCAATGACAACTTCATAGTCTTTCAACAACTCAAGCCAACGTCTTTGTCGCAGATTTAGATCTCTTTGAGTCATCAAATATTTAAGACTTTTGTGGTCCGAATAAATATGACACCTTTCCCCAAACAAGTAATGCCGCCATATTTTCAGGACGAACACTATGGCCGCCAATTCAAGATCATGGGTCGGATAGTTTCTCTCATGTGGCTTTAATTGTCTCGACGCGTAAGCCACAACTCGACCTTCTTGCATCAACACACAACCTAGCCCAAGTAAGGATGCATCACTATAAATGACAAACTCTTTGCCGGACTCCGGTTGTACTAACACTGGAGCTTCGGTTAAACAGGTCTTTAGTCGATCGAAACTCTTCTGATAGTTTTCTGTCCATTCAAACTCAACATCTTTTTGGAGTAGTTTCGTCAGCGGTGCGACTATCATCGAGAAACCCTTACAAACCGTCGGTAGTATCCGCAAGTCCCAAAAAGCTCCTAACTTCGGTAACATTCCTCGGAGGTTTCCAATCGAGTATGGCGAAATTTTGTTCGGATCCACTCTAACACCGATGCGGACACCACGTGCCCAAAAAGCTAACCTCTTTCAACCAAAATTCACATTTCTTGAATTTTGCGTATAACTGCTTGTCTCGCAAAATCTGTAATACTAACCTCAAATGCTTGGCGTGTTCGGCTTCACCTTGTGAATAAACTAAAATATCATCAATAAACACAACCACAAATCGATCCAAGTATGGCTTGAATACTCGATTCATTAAATCCATAAATACCTGAGGGCATTAGTGAGCCCAAACGGCATCACTAAGAATTCGTAGTGATCGTACTTTCGTTCTAAAAGCGGTTTTGGGTATGTCCGAGTCTCGAACCCTCAAGCGATAATAACCGGATCTCAAATCTATCTTAGAAAATCTCGAGGCTCCCTTTAATTGATCAAACAAATCATCAATACGTGGCAACGGTATTTATTCTTTATGATCACTTTATTCAACCGACGATAGTCGATGCACAATCTCATGGTTCCATCCTTCTTTTCACAAACAATACGGGTGCGCCCCATGGAGAAAAAACTCGGTCGAGCGAAACCTCTATCCATCAATTCTTGCAATTGAACTTTCAATTCCTTTCATTACATTAATGCCATACAACACGGGCTATTGAGATTGGCGTGGTACGAGTACAATCTCGATGCGAATTCCACCTCTCGAACCGGTGGCAACCCGGTAACTCCTCGGGAAAAACATCTGAATACTCACAAACCACTGTATCGATTCAAGTTTCCTTTCCATCTCTTTGCTATCAAATACATACGCAAGGTATGTTTCACACCCCTTTTCACATATCTCGGCGGTCATTGAAGATATTATCGCGGCACCCCTTCAAATCGGTAGACTCAACTCGGACTACCTCATCATGTGCACTCCTCAAATCAATGGTTTTTCTTTTGCGTTCACTCTCGCATCATGTACGATCAACCAATCCATACCAAGAATGACATCAAATTAGTCAAGCGGTAAAAGCATCAAATCGGCCGAAAACATGATTCTCGGATTATTAGAGGGCATCTCTTACACACTTTATCAACAAGTACGTATTGACCCAAAGGGTTTGACACTGAATTACGAACTCAAGAGACTCAACGGTAGAGTCTTCTTTGGATGCTAAGGTTTCACATACATATGAATGAGTAGAGCCAGGGTCAATCAATGCAATCACATTAGTATCAAAGAGAGTGAAAGTACCAGTGATGACGTCAGGGGAGGATGCCTCCTCTCGTGCGTGAATGGCATATGCTCTAGCAGGAGTACGGGTCTCGGATCGAATAGCCGTATCAGAGGCCCCTCTCTGACTACCACCCCTACCTCCTAAAATTCTCGGTGGTCTACCTCTAGCTGTCACTCCACTAGGTCTTGCACCTTGCATCTTATTCTTCTCATCAAGCTCCGTGCAATCTCTAATGAAGTGGTCCTTCGAACCGCATCCGTAACAGGCCCTGTTAGTAGACTTACCCCAACATTCACCTAGGTTTCGTCTTCCACATTGGGGGCATTCATGTTTCTCTTGACAATTATTGCCCACACTAGTTACCGAAGTAGCTCGGGAGTCCGTCGATGGTCGTGCTCTGATGGAAATTCCCGCAGTCGTCCTCGACTTACTAGTGTCCTCCCCGAACTTCTTTTATACTGAGAACGGAGCTTTACCGTCAATCTTTTACGATAGTCTCTAGCTTCAAATTCAGCCTTCTTCTTCTCCTTTCCAAGTTCTTCCACCTTGCAGGCTCGTTCGACTAGTGTTACGAACTCCTTTATCTCCAAAATACCCACTAGTAGCTTTAAATCTTCATTCAATCCTTCTTCAAATCTTTTGCACATAGCAACCTCATCGGCCACACACTCCGGGCATCTTGATCGAGTCTTACGAACTCATGTTCAGTATTCAGAGATCTTGTCATACGGCCTTGCTTGAGTTCCAAGAATTCCTTACGTTTTGATCGATGAACCGTTGACTAATATACTTCTTTCGAAATTCGTTTGAAAGAAATCCCAAGTAACTCGTTCGTTTGGGACTATGGAAATCAAGGTCCTCCACCAATAGTAGGCTGAGTCCCGCAACAAGGATATAGCACACTTTAGACATTCATCGAGTGTGCATGACAGTTCATCAAACACCCAAATGGTGTTATCAAGCCAGAACTCGGCCCTTTCGGCATCATCAGTAACTATGGCCCTAAACTCCTCAGCCCCGCGCTTCCTAATCAAGTCTACAGGTGGCTTACTCACCTCACGGGATCGATGAATCGATGGTATTACGGGCTCTTAGGGTGGATTATTCAAATTCGGGAATTGTTGGACAGCCGGATTGGTTCGGGCATATTATGCGACCCACTCATTCATCATGGTAAAAAGGCTTGTTTAGCCCCTCACCTTGATTATTCGCAGATGACTGAGGTTCAACAGGCGGCGTCCCTTGTGCAGGAGCAGCCGCTACACTTTCAACGTCATCCGCCAAGGTTCTCTCTACACCGGGATCCATTTACTAATCAAAATAAAAATTTTAACCGTCAGAAGTCATCACACATTTAAACATTAACATTAAGGCATGTATAGCTAGACTCATACGTGCTATGGTAGTCCTAGAACCGACTAAACCATAGCTCTGATACCAATCAAATGTAACACCCCAATCCCGTGACCGTTACCGGAAATCGAACACGAGGTGTTACCGAGCTTACTTCATTTATTTCCCCCTATTTATTTATTTATTTATTTTTTGCTCCAGGCAAGCTGGCTAACTGTATCGTACTCGCTTTAAAAATCATATCTTGAGTTCTGGAACTTGAAATCCAATTCCGTAAATTTTCTATGAAACTAGACTCATATATCTATATGGGGGAATTTTTTTAGAATTTTTGGTTGGGCCAATTAGTACAGTTTATTCATTAAAGTCTCCCCTGTTTCAAGGTTCGACTACACTGACCTCTGTACCTTACGATTTAAATATCTCCCTGTAAAGGGCTTCAATGCCTATGCCGTTTGTCTATAATGAAACTAGACTCGATAACGAATCTGTAAATATAAGGCACGACCTCTAATTATCTCGATAAAATTTACGGTGAATTTTCTAAGTCGAAATAGGGGATCCAGAAATCGCTCTGGCCCTATTTCACAAGAATTTAATTATCTCCTAACATACAGCTCATATGGTAGTTTTGTTTCTTCCATATGGAAATATACTCATCAAGCTTCGATTACATAATTTATTCATTGTTTAATTCCATTTCTACTATTTTTAGTGATTTTTCAATCTCACATCACTGCTGCTGTCAGCATTTGTTACTAAAGCAAACTATGCCTATTTCATGATTTTTCCTTGATCTAACTAATAATTCATCATACATATTACAAATTATGACCATGACTAGCCATGCCAAAGGTTAATCATCACCGAGCATCTCCCTACTACACTATTACCAAATCATGAATTTAACACGAAAATAATCAGCCATGACATATGGCATAATAATCGAGTAGGCCTCAACCAATACTCAACCAAAACCGAATTACCAAGACTTGTGTCCAAACATCATAGAACCAAATCCAACCGAACATTATGCCATTTTCGCATGGCTAAAGTTTACATACCAAATTTCAACAAAACATAATAGCCTATACATGCCGAAATGTTCTCCTAGACCAACTAAAAGAAGATACCAAAAGTTGCTAGTCGGTGTGATGACTTCGATGACGGTCCCGAGTACGCAAAAAGTCGAGTCCAAGAAACCTAAAATAGGTGACAAGCAAACACCGAATGAGTATATAACTCAAGAAGTCATAAGCTTTACACTACCATCCATTAATAAAATTTTCACAAGAGGAAACAACGAAATGAGGCTAAGTACTCCATCCATACCGAACTATGCCATAGTTTCTTAGACCTTACGATTCAATCTCATTCCAAGTCCTACATTGACATTTCATACGCTATTCAATAGAGTAATTGAGGCATTTCCATACATCATTTTATTTTCGTTACAATCATACAACTAAACGAACTTTCACCTATTCCACGATGAACCTTATGTACGTGACTTCAATTATAATCATCACATAGGTTCAAAACTTACCACGCTCAACTCCAAATATAAACATAGCACCTATTAGCCATGAACTCAAGGTACTTACCCTTTCCGCTGTCCAAAATCGACTCGGTAAGGTCGCACCCTTAATGTAAATAATCTATAGAAAATACATAGTGGGTTCGCACACATAGTGCTTAATAATCACCGCGCACACTTAGTGCCATATACTTTAAACTCGCACACTTAGTGCCATGCATTTCAAGCTCGCACACTTAGTTCCATGCATTTCAAGCTCGCACACTCAGTGCCAATCTCTCAACCGTGAACACTTATTGCCCGCACACTTAGTGCCGAAAACCAGCCACTCTATACGCTTCACTTCTTTTTTTACATTCGACAATTTCATCTCTACATACATATACATTTGTATACATTTCACCTCATTAAACGCAATTGCATAGGTATTACGATCGTTTAAATTAATACCAAATATATGCTTAATGACTTACTTTGTGTTGGGTAGAACGGTTCCAACTCGGCTATTCGATTGCTTTCTCCTTTCCTTTATCCGATTTAGTTCCCCTTTGCTCTTGAGCTTAATTTAACAATTAAATTGATTTAATCATTTTGAATATCAAAGAGAAATTCAAGGTACTCAACCCTTATTTTTAATAATAAGACCAACCATACACCTATAATAACATCCAATTCATTAATTATTTTAGCACACGCATGGTACATAAGGTTAACTAAAGCTACATTCACTTATAAGATAGCACCCTTAATGAGCTCATACCATGACTATACCTAACCGAATTCAAATAGAGAATTTAGTACAATTACCATTCTTACTAATGTATAATTCTAGCATGCTTTAATATTTTATACACCTCATTCGCCCTAACCATTCACTTAACTTATATGTACAAATTCCATCTCAAAATTAAGAGTTGCAACTACAATTAGGTTACAACAATGCCCATCAATGACCGAATGCTTAAGCACAACTATACTAAAAATTTATCCAACATCATTTTAATTTGTCCTTCACTATTTTTTTTCTAATCATCAAATACAAAGTGATTTACATATATATATATATATTAAACCAACCTTGCTAGCACACAATATTCCTTAACCGAATGTCATAAACCCAAGCCACACATTTTGTTCATTAAGACCCTTCAATGACCACATTCGGTACCCCCCTCCCCCTTATGAACAAACCAATTTCAACCTTCAAGAAAAAGTATATGTACCAAGAGCTTCAAACTACTTGGCCGAATATCAAACCTCCAAACAACCAAACTTAATCCATGGAATGAGTAGAACTTGAACTAATCACCTTATTTATACCTAAATTTCCAAGAATTTCAAAGTGCTTACCTCTTCCTAAGCATCATCCAAGCCGAATCATGAACAAAAGAATTCCTTTCTTCTTCCTCCCTCAAGTCACGGTAATGGAGAAGAAAGATGAGCGTTCCTTCATTTTTTTCATTTTTACCTTCTTTTACTAACAATATTTTATCTCCAATAACCCAATTTCTTATTATAATATCTAATTAACATATATATTGCCCATCAACAATCCATCTTGGCCGGCCACTACAAAGGAATTGGGGAATTTGACATGCAAGTCCACCCTTGTGTCATCATGCATTAACAAGCCATTTAAAATTAGCCTATCATATTTCACCATGTCTCATATTGATCCCTATTTAATAATTTCTCATGCAATTGGCAAAATTAGAGAATGAAACTTCCACATACTCATGTACACACATAATAAGCATAGAATATAGCAATTAATTATTTTTATGACTTGGTTTTGTGGTCCCGAAACCACTTTCCGACTAGGGTCACATTAGGGCTATCACATATACCATAAACCCTAAATATATATGTATTACAAGGGACAAAAGTAATTAAAAAAGAATCTTATTGCTTACCTAAACCCTAAAATAAATTTTTTTTTGTCATTTTATCAAAAATCCTAACCCTTAAACCTTAATATCCTAACCCTTAAAATCATGAACAGTACTAAGACCCTAACTATAAAAAATAAATCATAAACCCCAAACTAAATCATAAACCTTAAAATCAAAACTCTAATCACAAAATAATAAATATTATATTATAAACCATAAAACCCCAAACCATAGACATTAAACCTTAAATTCTAAACCCCCTAAACCCTAAATCATAAACATAATCTCTAAACCCTAAAAACTAACACTTAACCCCTAACCCCTAAGCCTTAAACCCCAACTCTTAAACCATAAACCATAATCTCTAAACCCATAATCCATAAACCTTAAAATGTTTAACATATAGATTAAAAACAATCAGTCATATACCAAAATCTTTAAATTTATTTTAAATAATAGTATTTTGATTTTTCATTTTTAACAAATATTTTCTATGTTTTTACTTTCAAATTTTTTCTACGTGTCATAATTTTTTGAAGAATTTAAATATTCAATTAAAAATAAATTGTATTTTAATATAAATAAACCAGTTAAACTATAAATAGACAGATGAAATGTTTTTGTGGTGTTTTTCAAAAAGCGCCACTAATACTCGACCTATAGCAGCGTTTTTACAAAAGCGCAGCTAAAGCCACTAAAAGCTTAATACAAAACGACGGCGTTTTACAAAATTCTTTTGCGGTGTTTTTTGAAAGATCGAGCATTAGCGGCGTCTTTTAAAAAGCGCCGCTAAAGGTGTATCTATAGTGGCGTTTTCGCTAATACTCGATCTTTAGCGGCGTTTTAAAAAGCCTCGCTAAAGCCACTAAAGGCGATGGCGTTGTGCTAAATTTTTTGTGGCATTTTTAGAAAAGCGCCGCTAAAGATCGAGCATTAGCGGCGTTTTTTAAAAAGCACCACTAATACTCAATCTTTAGAGGCGCTTTTTAAAAAACGCCGCTGAAGCTCAGTTAAAATGGCAGCGTTGAGCATAACTTTTGCGGCGTTTTTTTACAAAGTGCCGATAATGCTCGTTCTTTAGTGGCATTTTTGAAAAGTTCCACTAATGCTCGTTCTTTATCGGCGTTTTTCATTCAAGCGTCGCTAAAAACCTGTTTTGCTGTAGTGCACGTTATTGGTGGATTGCTTTTAAAAAATAAGTCCAAGGGTCTCTACCACTTAATGTTTCTAACATTTCTAGAGGACATTTGTCACACTTCGAAAATAAGGTTAGTAGAATCAAGTAATTAAGTCGTGGGCTTGAGAGAGTTATCAGAACTAGAGTAGTAGAAATTAAAATAAAATAGAATAATTAATTAATTAAAATAAAAATAGTAATAATAACCGGGTTAATAAATATATGTGTTAGTAGGGATTAAATTGAAATAAATTTTAAATTAGAGGTCAAATGTGAAAATAAAGAATTTTAATGAAATGGGATTTAGTTGAAAAAGGGAGAGAAAAGGAAGGGGCCTTAGGGGAAATAAACCAAAATTTGAAAATTGGTTGGCTATATAAGAACACCTACCATCCTTTCCCTCCACATCTTCATTCATTTGAAAAATTTGTTAGATCCAAATTAGGAGTTTTCTCTCAAAATTCTCTCAACCGTTCTGATTTTCTAAGCATCCAGACACATTTTTCTCCTCCAATTTCAAAAGAGACTCATCCTTTCTGCTTCAATTTTCCATTATTCTTAACATGCTCAAATTGATCCAAATCTTGTGGTGTTCTTCAAATCAAAGGTAACAATCTATTTTCTTATGGTTTGAATAGATAATATGTGGTTTCAAGTCAAGTTTTTATAGATCCATTCAAGAATTCATGAGATCTATTGATTTAAAACTTGTTTTTGCTTGAAAATGGTAGATCTCATAATAGTGAGCTAAGTGATTGTTTTAAAATTATTTTCAACTCATTTTGATGTAATTAAGAAGTTTATAATCTTAATTTAACAAATCTTTATTGAATTTGAACGGATCGAATGATTTTTATTTTATTTGATTGTAAACAAACGTGATTGTTTGGAAAATGAAGAATTGTGGAATTGTGTAAAGTTAGACGTATAGATCTATAATTAAACATTAAATATGATGTTAGGAAGGAAGAAATAGAGATTAAATCAAGTGAGAGTGAATGAATTAAAAGACTGGTGTTGCGCGAGGTGAGTTTGCCAGGAAGGTGTGAGTGGGGAGATGATAGGATGTTAGGAAGGTTATTCTACCTTAGAACGATAATAATCTATTATGTTTGTGTGTTATATGTGAAGCCTCAGATCGCAAGGGAGTCTCATCAAGTGAAGACAAAGGCAAGCAAAATGCAGCTTAGGTTCGAAAGTAAGCAGCGAACTAGCAAGTGAGTGGTCATGTTTGCTACATTTAAGCACCAGTTCGCATGCTAAGGGAAGCCTAGGTAATATGTGCCGACTTTCTTATAACTATGTGCAAACCCATGTTATATGCGAACCATGTTGTATGTGAACCTGGGTTATATACAAAACCTATTAAAATATATGCGAACCATGTTATAACCATGTGTGAACCCATTATATGTGCGAACCCATACCATGTGAGAACTCATGTTGTATACGAACCCATGATATATGTAACACCCATAACCCGTATCTGTCGTCGGAATGGGTTACGAGGCATTACCAAATAAATACCAATTAAACTGATTTTTCTTACATCTCAAACCACCAAAAAAAAATATATCATAACATTAAATAATTATCAAAATCAAATAATCATATTCCATAGATATCAAGTTCGAACCAAACTCATATATGTATATACATAAAACAATGCTCATATATTTAAAATTTTCAAAGTTTGTTTCTCTATATTAAACACCTTAATGCCATTTTTATAAGTAATAATACTCCATTATAGTGCATCACTGCATACATCAAATATATGCCATTATCCATTTCGTTAATTATAATACATAATTTGTTAAACATTATATCTAAGAAAATATCCAAACAAGTCTAAACATAATAAGCAACTTCGCATACACATTGTTTTAATATAAAACACATTCCAAATTAATCATTCAATACTATATGACCGAATCACATAACAAGCTTTCCAAACATCATTCAATTTGTATACGTTCTCGATGTAAACTCATGCCAAGATCATACATATATAACAACACCATGTTCGAAACTATTAATAGTCTTTAAACAAGTACGAATAGTTATACCATTATTGAATACATCACCTGCATACGTATTAGTATAAAACATATCCAAATCAACCAAACATTAATTATGGCCAATTCATTTGTGCCACTTTCAAGCTAGCAATCCACCTTTAATACCTAACCTCATATCATTACTCATCAATTCCAAATTATCTACTATTCATCACCTATGTTAACCATTCCCATTTCATAGCATAAAAACTAACACATCTTAAACCACAATTAAGCACAATTAAAAGCCAAACATGGAAGTAAGCAATTTTTGCATGGCTTTAATTTTACATATCCGAATTTCAACATTTCAAAAACACACCCCAGCCTATACATGCCATAATTCGAGTTTGACTTATAAAGTTACCAAAATAGCTGATAGTGTGATGAACTCTATTGACTGTCCCTGAGCTCGTAGCTTGATTCCAAAATCTATAAAACAAATTAAACATAGCACACAGAGTAAGCTATCAAAGCTTAGTAAGTTATAAGCAAATACACAATCCCAAGATATTAACAACTCATCTTAAGGTAACTGAATTATATGTTCATTACCGAGTTTAATTTCAAACCTACAAGTGAAATAAATAATACACTTTTATGCACAAGTCTACCTTGGCCGAATGCTTGCAAGAACATATTAACCAAGTGTTAAACGACTTCTTAAGTTAATATGTCATTATATAACCAAACACACATATATACATATTTATCTAAGCTCAAGAATCTGATTATGATATCATGTACATATTCTACTTATATAATTATTTCCATTTTATTATCACCTTGATCAAATGTTTATAAAGCTAAAAATCAATTTATTATCATTTAACCTTCAAGACTAAATATTCAATATATATCTAGTCACATACACAAATATAAAACTTAAATGTCTTAATATAATTCCATATACATATGTTAACCATATGACCGAATATATATATATATATATACCTCATCATTTATACATATATACTTAAGAACTAATCATAACATACTTACTACTCATTCACTAAACCAAATCCACATATCATATACACATGTTTTCTTAATTTGCACTTTACAAGATTCATAACAAATAACCATGGTTTTTACTTACCTTTTCTCAAGTAGGTAACAAGTAATTCTTACTTGACATATAGCTCGTTTTACACATTCGAACTCATTATACCTTTGCCTGATGAACCATTCGGAATTGGATAGGAAACTCGGATAATCACACAAGTTGTACAATGCCAACGTCCCAAACGTGGTCTTACATGTAGTCAATAACGATACCACTATCCCAGACAGGGTCTTACTCGTAAACACATATCGGGATCACAAATCGATGCAATGGTCTTACTCGCACACATATATCAAAATTCTATGTCATGACATATGTATCCTAGCTACTCCTAAGGTTCATACGGGGATTTCAAACATCGTATCTCGGTCGAATGGAACTCAAAAGTGTCATAGCCAAATTTAAACATATTCAGCCATAGTATATATTAATTCTAACATTTCATAACAGCATGTATATATATCATTTATTACCAATAAACACGTCTATTTGCTTATAAACTTACCTCGGACGGTGCAAAACGGAATCGGGCAGCTAGTCGACAACATTTGTTTTTCCTCGATCCAAATCCGATTTCTTTGGTTCTTGATCTAAACATATTCAAATTAAGCTCATTCAAACATATTTTCATTTAATTTAGTCCAAAAACATATAAATGGGCAAATTACCATTTTACCCCTGACATTTACAATTTTTACAATTTAGTCCCTATTGCACAAAACACAAAATATACAAAATTTCCAAATACCCATGTTTGGCCAAATATTACCCATTACCATACAAGTCAATATATTTCATAAATTTCACATTTTAGTCCCTCTAATTATTATTTTTGCAATTAAGTCCTAATTACTCAAAATCATCAAAAATTCCAATACAAAATATGTTAATCTAAAACATATCTTTCATTTTTTATCATCAAACAACAAAAATCACAAGCTATCAACAATGGAAAAACTCAAAATATTCATCAAAATCAAAAATTCAAGAATAGGTTTTGTAGTACTCGAAGCAACGATCTCAAAAACGTAGAAATTATCAAAAATCAACAAAGAACGAACCTTGATTTTAGCTTGAAAGATGGCCGAAATAGGTTTCTTCTTTTTTTTCTTTTCTTATTCTGCTTATGAACAAAATAAAATAATGAATATGATAACTTATTTTTAACATATATAAGTTTATTAACCAATTTACTTAAATAACCTTAATTATATAATAATAAAATCATAGAACATATGTCTTTAACCGTCCACTACCTTTAATATTGGGCTTATTGTAACTTTAAGGCTTCCATTTAGTAAGCCAAGTACAATTTAGCCCTTTTTAGAAAAACCACTGAATTTTCATTTTACGCGATTAAGTCCTTTTATTTAATCGGACACCTAAACGACAAAATTAAATCGGGAAATTTTTATAGACATAATTTCACACAGAATCAACACTGAAAATAATTTAAAAATATTTTTCTGACTCAGATTCGTGGTCCCGAAACTACCGTTCCGATTAGGGTCTAAATCGGGCTGTTACAATAGATGCGAACTTATATTATATGCGAGCTACAAATTGCAAACTGTGATATTGCGAGCCCTGAAGAATTGCAAGTGCTACTAAGTTGCAAACTTTGATATAACAAACTATGAATTGTGAACTGTGTTATATTATGCAAGCTCTGCTATATTACGAGCCCTATTATATTATGTACTGTGAAAGTGTTAAAAAATATATGTTGGCATTGTGAACATTTGAAACCACTGGATATCATAGACATACCATAGGATTGTGAGTACTCACATTTTATTATGTGTTAGGCCATTGTGTCCAAAAGATAGCGTTGGAGAGATAAGGGAATGTAGAGCATAGCTCCATTCACTGTAGATAATGTGGAGTGTTTGAAGAGTGTGAGCACTCGTGTTGCCCTTATTGGAGACAAGGTAGGACTCTTTGAGTCATTTGGAGTGTTTGGAGATCCATTTATTCAATGCATATAAATTATAAATATGTTTCGTAATTACAAATTGCCAATATATCAATATGATGTTTTTTTAGTATTGTATTTATGCTAACTACTTTATCATTCAAACTATTATTAGTGTGAACTGTTATAATATGTCTACCTTTAGCCTGATGGATATGTTTATTTGTAGTATGTTTGAGCACTCATTGAGCTTCAATAAGCTAACACTCCTTACATGTACTTTGCAGAAAAAATAGCACATGGGATAAGTGTTGAAGTGAACTGTCCAAGTGATCCATTGCAAGGAAAAATCCCTTGAGTATGTATTGTGTTTCCAAACCCCCAAAAACGAAGGCAATATGGGACTGTTCCAAGGGATTAGACTTAGATTTAGATTTTAAATAAATTTTGGTGGGTTGTAAATGGATATTATGGATTGTTAATTTTGGATTTTTGGATATTTTATAATTGCTTGATTGAATGTTTGGGCTATAATGCACGATGATGGTTTGATAAATTAATAAATTAAAATGCTAATGCATACAATAAGTTCACCAAATAATGAGGTACGTCTTTGTATCTTAAGTTTTTTTTGAATCAATGTGATAACTTAGTACGCATGAGAATTAGGTTGTGATATGTGCTGGATCTAGTGCCCTAAGTGTAGTATTTTCATCAATATACAATTGTAATTTTTTTTGAATAGTTTGGTTAATAAAAAAAATTCATTGATTACATTAAAATATTTTATATAATTTTCCTCACATGGTTTTTGCACGTAAAGCAAAATGGAAGCAAATATTGCTCATTGGTTGTCTAAATGTTTAACTACTACTAAGCGGTATTACATGGTCAGATTGTAGTATAAAAAGACAACTTGTATTAGTAGATGAAACCTAAACATGTCATTATTCTAATGGAAAATGAACAAACCGATTGAAAGACTAATATGTTGTCTATTAAGTCCAATTGGGTAGATGCTTTATCTTGGGCATCGAAGCAAATGACTTCCAAAAGATAAAGATATAGATGTGAGTGACTGGACTGACAGTACATCGGAGATGACCTAAGAAAAATAGATCCTAATTTTGTTTATGGATTTATTCACTTGTGATGTTCATAGTACGACATACCTAAATCCTAAATGGATGGCAAACTATGTATGCATGACTCGTACACTTTGATGTAAGTAAAAAACCTAAGTTTAAATAGATATGGAGCTGAAAGTTTGTACTTTGGGTGTACGACATCTGTAGTATGTAGTGTCATTCACAACAGTGGAATTGATAGCCCAAAACATGGGTAAATGATATCCTTTTATTGGAATTACATGGTTGATGAAAAGTAAATGTGACCATGGCTCGTTCGTCTTTGTGATGGATAACTTGATCACTATTTGATAGTGATTGATTTTTCATGAAGGAAAATGTAATGGTTACCATGAGATAAAATATGATAATATTAGGAGAATGGATATTATCCCAAAAAGATCAAGGATATCCTATGAGGGTAACACACTAATGACAAGGTTATTGGACGAGCACTAAGCAGTTGCTTTCATAATGGTATGTCACTGGGGAGAGCTCCGTCACGATACTATAGTGGAGTGAATTCGTGAATAAATGAGTTTATAATTAATAGACAAAAAGTCAAAACTTAATTATAAATCATTTGAATCTCAACTTCATATGTCCAATCGGCCCCTCTTTACGTGTTTGAATGAAAATGAACGGAATAAATAGAAAAAGAGAAATGAGACACATTTAGGAATGATTATGCTTTTCTCCGAAATGGAGAAATAAAATCATTTGTAACCAAATGTAGGTATCCAAAAATGGAAATAGAAATTTGCAAATCCTATATAGGATTTCTTAAAAAATGATAGAAGAATGAGTTTATGTTTTTGGACTGTTTTGAAGCCCGAAAATGAAAATAAACCATTTGGTCATAGTGAACATGTTGAGCTGTGACATATTGAATGAATTTTCTCAAAATTTTACTGAAGGTAAAATCATCAAAATTTTATTGGAGTAAAATTGGGATGAGAAAATTATTTAATCTGTAAATATTAAAGCTTATTTTTGAAAATAGAAAAACTGAATTGGGTTGGATCACATTACAGAGTATTGGGTCAAAAAGGCCCAGGAAGTAATCATAATTGGACCCGATGTGAGAGAGGCCCAAAACCCCTCATAGAATATGAAAGGGGTGACAACCCTAGTAAAAATACAAGAGTGAGTCGTTCACCCGTCTCCTACTATAAGTAGGATGTTGTATTTCTATTTAAAATAAATCTCGACAATTTTACAAGGGTTCTACCTTCTCCTCCTATAAATAGATGGCACTGTAGAGCTATTTACACAAACTTTTGAGAGATAATTTTTTTGTCAAAAAATAGAGAGAATTTATTCTCAACTTATAAATATATTTTTCAGAATAACAATTTTATCGGTTTCTAATAAAGAAAGAATATTTGTTTTCACCCCAAAAGGAAAACTTTTTATAGTTCTGTGTTTTGATTCCATTGGTTCATGACCACACTCAAAGTAGTTTGTGGTATAAGAATAGCGTAAAAGATCATTTGATTGAAATTAGTAAAACATCAAGGATTCACTTATCCAAAAACATATTTATGAATTCTGTAGAGGTTTATTACTATAAGTATCACAATTCGGGTTAATTTTTAAAATTTTAATATTCCATTGAGCGAGAAAACCGTTTTCAAACTAGATTTTTCCTATATATGATCCTTCTTATGATTCGTATAGCTATGCATGTCTGGTGGAAAGCAACAACCAAGGATAGGAAGGTACTTACCAGAGATACGACCTATAGGACTCGTATTCCTTGTGCTCTTACGAGGGGTGTGTGTGTATTGGAAAGAGCCTAATGAAGATCCCTACCAAACTACTTGGAGTAGTGCATTTAAGGATGGCATGTCTGAATTGCCAAGAAGAATCGAAAGCCATGTGAAATTAGTTGGACTTCATATTAGAGGTCGTCAAAAGTTTAGTTAAGAAGCAAGCTCCGGTAGATGAGTGTGTCGAGCCGAACAATGTTGAAGTAGAGGAGGATCGTTAAAAAAAAGACTTGAGGGTCAATCGACGATAAGAGACAAAAGGTAGAGAATTGAGTAAAGAGTTGTACGTTAAAAAGGAAATCTCTAACTTTAGTGAGGTGAGTGTAGAGGAGGCGCTACACTTCTCAAACATTTTAGAAGAAACCCCACGACAATGACCGATAGAGGAATTACTCCAACAGAAGCATATTCAAATGGAGGTGGATAACTCAGAACAAGTTGAATTTGTGATCTTGACATTGATGATCCCTTTGAATGTACAATAAAGTGGATTCAGTTTTAGTGAGAAATGGCTCGACATGTACATAACGAAACGACCTAAGTTAAGGCGGGACCTGTGACATCCTATTTTCAATGAAATCAGAATAGTGGTTTCAAGACCACAAATTTGAAGTCAAAAAATTTAATTTAATATTATTTTATGGTATACAGTATTATAGAAATATCTATAAAAATTTCGTTAAGAAATTTTACCGTTTACATGCCTAATTTGATAAAAATGACTTAAATTGTATAAAGTGCAAAGGTTGTCTTCTAATAGCTAAAGGTATTAAATAGCTATAGAATTTTATTTAGAGGTCCTTATATAGTAAATAGGCCATTAAAATGCTTAGTGGTTAAGCATGAGTAGTCATCATTGAAAATTGAAGAAATTATTAAGGGTAATTTTGAAAATTAGTGATTAAAGTTATAATAAATAAAATAAAATAATCTATTCTCATCATCATCCAAAATATAAAGAACCCTAGCCATGGAAGCTTGAATTTGGACAAGCTTATTTTTCTTAATTAGGTATGTATTTTTGTCCCATTTTTGATGATTTCTATGTTTTCGAGATCATAGTAGCTTAATATAGCTAGCTCGGGGATTAATTTGCAAAACTATTAAAGTATTAGGGTTTTTCGATTGATGAATATGCTTGAATTTTGAAGTTTGATGACAGAAAATGAATGCTTGTTGTTAGATAAACAACTTTTGTAAAGAGAATTTTGATGAAATTATCAATTAGGGATTAAATTAAAAAATATGATAAATTTATGGTAAAATTTATGAATTTTATGAAATATATGAGCTGCTATTAATATGTATAAAATTGGCTAGGCTTGAGTAAGGATTAAATTGTATGAATTTCATTTTTCGAGCTTAGGGACTAAATTACAAAGGAAATAAAAGTGTAGGGTAAAATGGTAATTTTGCCAAAATTTCATGTTGGATTAAATTGAATGAGAATTATATTAAAATGAGTTGAATTCATTCGTATAGATCCTGTCAGACCTCGTATAGAGTTAGATCGAGGCAAAGAGAAAATATTTGATTAGTCGCCTTTGTATCTACGTACACTTGTCGAGGTAAGTTCATGTAATTAAATTGTACATTTATATGTTTTAAATTGAATTATTTGTTTGTGAATTGTATAATTTCCATGAATAATTATCGGTTGTATAGTCAAAAATTATCAAGCCCTGTTTGAACCTTAGGAATCCATAGGATAAAAATGACACATTATTAGGGTCACCCATTTCAGCTCTTATGAGCTTCCCAATACTCAGCTCGCGTGAGCTTCCCATTATTCAGCTCACATGTAATGCCCCAATTTTCGAAAATTCTGTGAATGTTGGCATCGGTTTAATTATGTTAGTGGGCCTCTAGAAGGCCCAAGCTTAAGATAGAACCCGACAATTTTAGTTAATTTTTGTTCCATAAGAAAAAGGGGGTGAAATTATGAAATAGGACCTATGTGAAAATGTTTGAAAATGCTATATGCTAAATTGAAGTGGCCAAACAAATAGGAGTGCAAAATAGGAGGATTTGCATGACAAACCTCCCATTTTACATGAAGTGGCCGGCCATCATGTTGTTGAAGACAATATGTGCACTTGATATCCATAATTTATGGTACAAATTGATAAAAATTGATAATGGGTTAGGTAAATGTTCCATGATAATGGGTTAGGTAAATGTTCCATGATGGGCATTTCATGTCTTCTGTATTAGAGAATTAAATGGATTAAATATGAAATTTTATTAAAAGAAAAAGGGGTGAAGAGAACAAAGTTTTGTCCATCTTTATTCATCATAGCCGAAAGTTAGAGAAGAGAAAGGAGAGGAGAAAGCTCTTGAATGTTCGGTCACTTGGGGAAGAAAATTGAAGGTAAGTTCATGATAGTTTGCTTCTATCTTGATGTTCATGAGTTCTTATTAATTCTACCTTAACTCTTGAAGCATATTTTGGTTTTTGGGTGTGTTGTGAGCATTTGGTCATGAATTAAAATGAAGGAAATGGTTTTTGTTTCATGTTCTTTTGATGAAAAATGGAAGATAGGTTAAGTTGAGCCAAACAAATGATCATGCATGTGCCTTAGATGCTAAAGGGAAAAATCGGCTAACATGTTGTGCTTTAAAATGATGAAATGGAGATTATGCTAAAGTAAAAATCATAGATATGTGATGATTGATTGGTGATATACATGTTTAAATAACATGCATGCAAGATAGGTGTGTGAAAGAGTGATTTGGTAATAAATCTGCTTGGGACAGCAGCAGTAACGTGACTTTGGAAAATCACCATAAATTGTGGGTGATGAATTAGAAGCTGAATAAATTATGTAATTAAAGCTTAATGAGTCTAGTTGCAAATGAAATAAACGAGAACATATTTTGAATTCTGTACAATGAGAAATCTGATTCGTAATGAAGAGTGGTCAGATTAGTCAAACAGTGAAACATGGGAAACTTTGAGAAAAATATGGTATTGATTGGCTAAACCAAAAAGTCTGAAAATTTTATGGATAGAAGATATATGAGTCTATTTTCATGGAAAATTAACGGCACTTGATTTGGAGTTTCGTAGCTCCAGTTATAAATGATTTAGTGACTGTTGCTCAGGAAGACAGCTTGCAGTGAAATTATGATTATGTGGTAAACATTGACAAAAATTTGTTAATGAGTTGATTATTGATTTCTTATAAGCTTACTATGACCTGTAGGTGTGGTTGGCCGAATATTGTCAGGGGTTAATACGTAGTTTGTATTTGAATAGTTAGATTAACGTGTTAGTAATCCAATTGTAGGCGGTTCGTGTGTGGATCTCGTCAGGATATCGTCAGATTCAACCTTAACGTCTGGGCCGGGTTTGGGGCTGCTACATCACATGAGCTTCCCGTTATTCAGCTTAGAGTAGCTTACAGTTTACAGCTCGTATGAGCATACATGTACATGAATTGACAGATTACAGTTAAATACACTTTGTGTGTACTACTCGTGTATCCAACAATATTCTAAATGGTTCAACGGGCACAGTTTTGTTACGAGATTATATAAGTTCGATATGGACTATTTGTAACGACCCGAAGTTTACGGGTAATGGAAGAGTGTATTTTTGGATTACTGTTTTCGTAAAATGAATTCGAAAATATTTATTAGAAATATTTATGAAGTTCATTGAGTGTTTAATTAGGTTTTAATTAAGTGAATTTAGCTTGAATTAAGGTTAATTTAGTATAAGGACTAGATTGAATATAGTGTGAAAGTTGAATTATAGAATAAAGAAAAGTGAATGGACTAAATTAGTAAATAAACCAAATAGAAACAAATGTATGGTAAAAGTATGGCTCATGTGTAATAAATATGTTTGTACATTTGTAGATATATGTATGTATTTACTTATTATTTAAGTAAATAATAATTATTACTAAATATATTATAATAATAAACTAAAACATAAAATGAATAAAAATAAAATAAAGAAATAAAACAAAGAAAAAGAAATAGAAGGTGGAACGAAAATTAGGGGAAAGAAAAAGAAAAGAGAAAATTAGGGATTTGAAGCTTGAAGTTTAATTTGGTAA
Organism: Gossypium arboreum; assembly: GCF_025698485.1. Taxonomy (NCBI): domain Eukaryota; kingdom Viridiplantae; phylum Streptophyta; class Magnoliopsida; order Malvales; family Malvaceae; genus Gossypium; species Gossypium arboreum. The sequence continues at coordinate 17,955,359 of NC_069082.1, forward strand.
GTCAATTAAGTCCCTTTCTTTATGATTTTGATGTTTTTGGAGTCTTAGAGTTGAATATTATTGAATTTAAGTGGAAACTTTGAAAGATAGTAGATTTTTGGATTGGTTCATGTTGAACAAATTGTTGAATTAGAGATTTAATTGAATGAATTTCAATTTAGAATTGATTAAGGGATTAAATTGTAAAAGAAGTTATGAGTTTTATGTTAGAGGGATTAAATTGAAAGAAATTTTAAATTAGGGTTTTATTATGAACACTTGATAGTTAGGTTGAATTTGATAGGAATTTGAATAAGAATGAAGTATGAATTAAGTTAGTAAAGTGAATAAATTAATTAGGATTTAATTGAAAATAAAGTGTAAATTGTATATAAATTTAATTATTTATTGTGAATTAATGCTGTATTAATAGTGAAAATTGTTTATTTTCCGTAGCTAACGTAGTACCGGGGACATCAACGATGAAAGGAAAAAAGAATGTTGACGAAGATTGATCCGAGAATTATGGTTTGTATTTCTATAAATCAAACTTAAAAATTAATTGTTGTTTTTTTAATGTGTATGGTAAGTGAGATTGAGGTAAGAATTGCAATTATTGTATTGAATCAAAATAAGTTAATGTTTAATCGTAGTGTGAATTGATTGATATCTAAAAATTGAAAGTGAATTGAATACCCTATTAATAGTGTCGGGCTAAGTTGAATATAATTGACATGCCATAAGATTGGAAGTGTTCAGGGATACTTCGACCTTGAGTCGATGAGGCACTATAAGTGTTACTTCAACTTCGAGTCGATGAGGCACCATGTGTGTCATACTATTATTGTTACTTCGGCTTAATCTGATGAGGTACTAAGTACCGTATTGCTACTGTTTACTTCAGTAAAGCCGATGAGGCAGTGAGTGCCGTCCTGGTGTGTTGGTTGGATCCGTGTATCCGCCAAGGTCCGAGTTATGTTAATAGGGGTAAACTACTGTATTGAACAACTGAATGACTGTGCTACTGTACTGAATAACTAATTGTTATTGGTCGATTTTTGAATTGAATTGAATATTTTCTTGAGAATGAGTGGTGAATATAGTTATTACTACAAAATTGAAACTTTATAGTTTAAATGTATTTGAGTTAATAATTGATTTAAGTATTGGTTTATAGAAATACCACTGAGTGCATACTCAGCGTACAGTTTGTTTCCTTGCACAGGTTAGGTATGAAAGAGACTAACGACTCAACATCCAAGTCATTACCGAACTCAAACACGTGGTGATGTAATTTTCCTTTTGAAGAATGGCATGTACCTAGGTTGTCTTTTGAAGTCATTTAGATAGGTGTAAACTAATGATGTATAAGTTGATATTGGTTGGTCTATATATACAAATATATGCCTTATAAAATAGTCATTTACATCGTTAACTTGAATTGTTTTGGATGATATTTAAATAGAATGTATAGAAAATCTATGTTAGAGACCTATAAACATACATGAGTTAGATTGTTATATTGATAGCTTTGACATGTTGTTGATGTACTTAATCATGTTTTGGATTGGTTGAAAGATTGGATTTTAAATTGCTTGTTATTTAAGGTTTGCAGGGTTGGTAAACTTAAACTATAAGGCTCATTTTGAGTCCACACGGCGGCTTGGCACACGGGCATGTGATCAGACCGTGTGAGACACATGGCTTACCCACGAGTATGTAGTTAGGCCGTGTGTCTCAGTCGTGTAAGGCACATGGCCACAGCACACAGGCATGTGCCCTGGCCGTGTGAAAACTGCACTAGTTTCAAATTAAAAATAATTCCACATGGGCTAAGCACATGGGCGTGTGTCTTGGTCATGTGAAACTAATTTGTATTTGAGGAACAAGTCAGAGAGTTACACGGGTAAAGTACATGAGCATGTCCTGGCCGTGTGAGTCACACGGGGTGACAACACGGGCATGTCTTAGGGACACATGGGCATGTCTCCTCGACCACACGGGCGTGTGGGTACTATTTATAAGATCAATTTTGGAAATTTTACAAACAATTTTATAAGCTTCTAATCGGGTTCCTATTTGTTTTTAACATCTTCTTTGGGCCTTGGATGTCCATTAAAGGGTCAATAAAGCAAATTACTGAATTGTATAATGAAAAATTTTATATGACTTGTGTTATAAACTGTAGTGATTGGTAACGCTCCGTAACCCTATTCCGATGCAGGAAAAGGGTTGGGGTGTTACACTATTACTGGTATTTACATGAAATACATGAAATATGATTATTTGATGAATTCAATCGTATGTGTCGGATCTTGTATGTGATTTTCATGGCTAATATGTTGGTGATCATGTGTTTAGGCTTTTGGCCAAATTGGTTGAGATATATATTGTTTACTTACCTATTTTATTGATATATGGTAAATTAAATTCTATGTTATACGAACTTACTATGCTTAAATGTTTACTCTATGTTATTTTCCATGTTTTATAGTAATTTGGAAGCTCGTACAAGCTGGAAGCTAAGCGGAGCTATTTCACAATATCCATCAGTCCTTTTGGTACTTTCAGTAAATTAATTTTGGTTATAATGGTATGTATACGTTAATTTGGCCAATGTTGGCATATAATTATTTTGTTGACCTTATCATGTTTTGTGTGTGATTGATGTGGTCGAATGAAAGAAAGTAAAATGTGATTTGAATATGCATATATGAATTTGGTCATTTAGGTAAGTTGAGATACTTGGTTGACATGTCTTTAAGTTGTTATTTGAGGTGCCTAAGGGCTTATTTGTTGTATGTGGTGATATTTCATGTTTAAGACTTGGTTGGCTTGTTTTGAATGCCTTGTCATGGCTTGTTGATGTGAAAATTGTTGTGCTTAGTTGGTACCAAATCGGGTGAGAAATGTGGCTTGGAAAATTACCTATTTTCATCCACACGGGAGTGTGTCTCAGCTATGTGTGACACATGGCCAGGTGACATGGTCATGCGTCCCCTGTATCTTTTAAATTATGCAAGTCAGTATGCACAAGGCCTAGCACACAGGCGTATGGCTTGGCCGTGTGGCCCAAGTCAGAGAGTTACACGGGCATGGACACGGGCTGGGACACGACCGTGTGTCCCTATTTCGAATGCCCACACGGCCGTGTGACCCCTGCAGCTTTGAAATTTTTTAATGATTTCTGAAAAATTCTTTGAATATTCGATTTAGTCCTGATTTGTTTCTAACACGTATTTTGGGCCTCGAGGGCTCATATAAGGGACAATATGTTTGATTTTGATTGGTTTCTAACATGAATATTATATGATGTGAAATGTTTGAAATTTCTGTCTACTTGTTCTATAAACTTCGTTAATGCTCCGAAACCCTGTTCTGGTGATGGATACGAGTTAGGGGTGTTACAGCACCGATATGTTCATTTTCTAAAGGAGGCCCTGATCAACCTAATGATGAACAAGGGATGGGCCAAAGTCTCCAAGACTTTGTAAAAGTTCCACCTTGGGGGCATGACGTATCGCAGGAGGGCATTGTTAAATTCAAACTTATTTTGTAAGTAATTAAACATCTTAAGCTGAGACTTTGTAACACCCCACAGATGGGCTTGGAAGTTTTGGTCATATGAAGAGAAGGTTCGCCAGTGTTTCAGTGAACCAGGGGACTGCAAGAGTTAAGTGAGCTATGGGTTTGCCAAGATTTATATAAACTGGTGTTTGCCAAGAGTTGTGTGAGTAGGGTGTTCGCGAGAATAGTATCAACAATGGTGTTCGTCAGTAGTAATGCATCAAAAGTAATGGTAAGGGGGTTCACTATTCTGTGTTGCGAACTGGTGTTCACTAACTAAATTTGTGTACTTAGAGCTAAGTTGCAAACTTATGTTCGCCAGTCAATGATACAGTCTGACCCAAATTAGGAAAAAAAAAGTGATTTAATGTAGTGAGGAATACTTTACGTGCAAGTAACAACTTTCCTAAGTCAATTAGGGTATCCTAAGATTTCCAAGACTCCTAGGTCTACAAATATGACCCTTAAAATTCTATGAATTCTTCACTAAATAATTTTGCTGTCGAAGTCTCTCTTCTTAATTCAATACATAACTATCAGGGTAATTCTCTATCTTGTTGGGTGTGATTGTCCCGATTTGCATTGCGAGAATTCTGTATATTTTGTTCTGTCTAAGTAATAAATATGTGTATTGTTGCGAACCAGCCAGACTGTCTACCAACAAGGATAAGGGTAAAGTTAAACTTGTTTAAAGTTCGTCATTTTTTGGTAAATGATCGAGTTTCGTTATCAGTATATTTTTACTAAGCTTTTAAAGGTGTGAGTGGTCTGGAATTATTTGGAGTATGATAATTACGATGATTTTCAATTTCACTGAATATGTTTTCTAGGAATTATGTTTTTGAAACAAGTTTAAAGGTAAGTCACTGAAAAGCTCTACTATGATACTCTTTTTTCAATTACGATTTGAAAATGTGATTTTAACATAGTTTGTGTGAACTTCTATGTGAGCTAAGGTTTTCAAAGAATGTTTTAAGAATGGTTTTTCAAGCTGTGTATGTATTAGCAAAGCTCCCCTGTGAGTTAAGGATGAGCTATGTATCAATGAATCTCTCCATGTGAGCTTAAGTGATGAAGTTGTGTATTAGCAAAGGGTCCCCATGCGAGATTAAGTGATAGTGCTCCTTAGTGAACCCAACTCTATACGAGCTAGGTTGGATCATGTCCACCGAGAAAAAGTGATGAACTAGTCTTGCGACCTAAGGCAGACTCTATTCGTAAGTGAAAACTGGTCTTGCAAGCTAAGGATAACTTTGTTCTAAGAAAATGTTTTCTGAAAAAATACGAGTTGGTTTTTAAAGGCTTTGTCAAATAATATTTTCTCACGATTTAATGCAAACCCTACTAAGGAAATTTTAAGAAAAATTAATGATTTTTCAAATTGATTTCCAAAAGTTATGTTTTCTAACAAAAAGGGCAAACAGGGTCTCACAGCCTCACTCGTAAACCCAGTACGCAAAACGTTTTCAAGCTAAAGTTTACTACTATTTTCAAATATTGTTTTAAGATATATTCTGAGAATTCTGATTATTCAATGTGTTCTCAATGAACTCACCACTCCTTTCCTACTCCTTCTCAGGTAAGTAAGTCACGAATAGTGTAAGAGAGGTTGGTGATTGGGCAAGGACATTCCTGAGTAGATATCGACGAACCTGGGTTAAAGGAAATGAGAATATTGTTATGGGTTTTAGATTTATTTACAATTCTGTGATTCCAACATTGTGAAATCAAGATTGGATATATTATTCTATTAGATTTCCAGTTTATTTCATTGCAAACCATTTCATAAGGTAACTAAATATTTCATGAATAAAATCGATGTTATCCATGCATGAGAGCGTTATGTTTTGTTTTTATACGAGACATATTTATGCTTAAGTATCTACGAACTCTATATGTTACATGCCACAATTATATGCGAAACCCAGTATTGATTGACATATTTACATACGTGCCTTAACTCAACGAACCCATAAATGTGCGAACCCCTATATTTGCATGAACCCTTACACTATGTGATTTCATGCAACGTCTTTTTTGTAAGTGAGCCTATATGTTATACTAAGCTACAGACTCATATGTTTTTTGTTATGCTACCTATGATGGCATTTATCGAAAGTCTAAGTTGTGCTGCAAACTTTTAAGTATACTGTTATGAGGCATGCGAACCTGCTTATGATGTTTGTGTAGCTCGAATGTTTGCTTATTGTTTCCGCTGTTTTGTTTTGTGTTAGCGCAACTTTTTCTAAGATTTAAGTGTTGTGTTAAAGGTTAGGTTTGGAGTTAATAGAGATTCACTTTGGTGGCTAATGTAGCTAGCCAAATTTAGGTTGAAACTTCTAGCTCGGGTTTAGGGTATTACAGACTCTATTTAATTTTCTTGTTTAGTTTAGCTTTTAATTTCTTGCATTACTAGATTTAAGATTTATAGTATTTAATTTTGTGTATTTAGGAGTTTGAATAAAAATGTGGGAAACTTGTGGGAATCATACAGTGGTATCGCGACCCCTAATTGTGGATATCGTGATACCTGAAACAATTTCAGAATTAGGGGACCAAAATTTCATGGATGTCGCGATACCCAACCCTCAGTATCGCAATACCCAGGTTCTTCAAAATACCCATTTTGGGTATTGAACTCATATGCTTTCAAGGTTAAAAACCCCTAACCTCTAAAAAATTCCCAACTTTCCTTCATTTTCAATTCTTAATTTTTAGACTTGTTTTTAGCTTTTTTTTATTTTACTTTTTCAAGTAATGTTTTGTTCATCCGTTCAACGACACCATTTTGCTGTGAGGTACCAACAACTGTTTCATGTCTTTTAATTTCTTCCTGTTTGCAGAAATCATTAAATTTGGTTGAACAGAACTCAAGCCCATTATCTATTTTGAACTATTTTACGGATTTCCCAATCTATTTTTATAGTATGGTCTTCCACTACTTAAAGATTTAGAAGAATTCATTTGAAACATCTGGCCCAACGAAGTCCAAGTGTATAAATACTATTTATGAAAGTAAAACACATAAATTAGATCTTGGGAATTTCTAGTGTTAGAATTGGACGAAGTATAAGAACCTTATGAGTACATCTAAAATGTTTCAGAGGCGGACATAAGATCTGGCGTATAGTCTTCCAGAAATATCACTGGCGGAGTGGTATATGCCCAAACACACTTTGACGTATGGTGTGAGCGAACTCCCAAAATGTGTACAGAATAATAAAGGTTCCATGTCGGGTTTCTAAGGTTAAAGGAATGAAAATTGAGGCTAAGAAAGATGATTCTTCATAATATGAGTCAAACCAATGGTATAGTGACCCAGTAATTGTGGTCTCGTACCAGTTAAGTTCCAATAAAGACTTAGATGTGACATTTGTCAAGTTCCAATTAAGACTTAGACTATATTAATAAGTCTTCAAGTTTAAATAAAGAGAGTTCTCTTCTTCTCTTTTCAGAAATATTGAAATATACAGTTAGAGGAAATGATAGCATATCTTTAAGTTGGATTTGAGACCCTAAATTTTATTGGTGATTTCTCCATGCCAAGGTAAGTCTTATTACTCTACAAAATTATATCTTTATGAGTGCAAGAAAAAATAAGGCTCTCTTTGAGAATTATTTGGGTAAGATGATTGTAAAGGTTATTTGGATAGGTGTTAATGGAAAATCTTTTGTTTTTACAAGGTAGTGGTCATTGCAGTTCTCAGAAGACCTTAACCTTAGAGCCCAAGCTGCTAAACACCTATATTAGGTGAGCCCCTAGATTGACTCTTGTATATGTAAAATGCTTATCCAGAAGCTTATATGCTAAGAATGTCTGTGTAACACCCCTATCCCATATCCAATGCCAGAAGAGGGTTACGGAGCATTACCAAACTTATAACTCAAAAAATCATACATTTCATATTCATATCTCATTCCAAGCAAAAGTCATTCAAATTCGTCCATATAGTCCCTAATACAAGCCCTCGAGGCCCAAAATAGACTTTAAAATTGGTTTGGGACTAAACCGAGTACTCAAGGAATTTTTAGAAAACATGGAAAATTTTCAAAGTGCAGGGGACACATGCCCGTGTGGCCAGGCCATGTGCCTCACACGGCCGAGAGAAGTGCATGTGTCTGAGGCCATGTGCGCATTTGAAATGGGGACACACGGCCGTGTCCCAGCCCGTGTTCGACCCCATGTAACTCACTGACTTGGGTCACACTACCAACTCACATGCCCATGTGCCAGGCCATGTACCCTTCGAAATGGCCTCACACGCCCATGTGTCAGGCCGTGTGTTAGGCTATGTGAGAACTAGAGGGTATACTGACTTGTGCCACAAGGCAAAGCCATATGCTCGTGTGCTGGGCCGTGTGAAGTTACTGACTTGATTTCTATAAAAGTATTAGGGGACACACGCACGTGTGGACAAAAATAGGCTATTTTTCCAGCCAAATCTCTCACCCAAATTGGTACCAACCTAAGCTCAACAATGCACATACAACCATGGCATAAATAGGCATTCAAAACCAACCAATATGAAGTTTGTAACATGTTAAAATATCCTACACTATCATGATACTCATAAGCACATCAATTGACCACTTATAACCTATCAAAATATGCTTCCAAAATGTGCCTAGATGGTCATCACCTATATAAGGCATTGTGCCTAAAACTTAGCATGCATACTACATCTCAATTTCAACCATTTGGTACCCAAAATACCAAATCACAAATAAAACATTCACATAACCACTTTACAACACATATCATAAGGCCATTAACATAACAAAACATATACCATATTCAAACCAAATCAACTGGCTAAATACACAACAAAAACATATAGGCTACATTAGCCAAAACACCTATACATGCCATTTAACCAAACTATAAAATCCCAAGTACCAAAATAAGTGTTTGATAGTGTGAGGCAGTCTCTGACAACTTCTAAACCGAGTGAGCTTCTGAATCACTATAAAACACGAAAAATAAAACGGAGTAAGCAATTAAGCTTATTAAGTTTATATAACTAATAAATACAACTTACCAAATCAACCACGATTTAGGTAAACAAAAATTAAAGCATAGATTAACTCCAGTTGGCCCAAAGCCTAACACATAATTCACAATCATGTTAGCCATGTATGAATACATCAAATATGAATTGCTTCTCGTATTTCACATGAATACCTATACTAGTTCGTATCGAACACATATAACTTCGTATCATCACTGTGCCAGTTGAACCATTTGGAATACTATCGGATTCTAGGGTATTTCGCACACTAAGTGCCAACACGTGGTCAAAACCACCTCTATCTCATATCTCATATAGATGCTCACTCTCGAACCATCATTGGTCTGCTCACACAAGCTGTCAGTCAAGACGTAGCTACATGATGCTGCTCACACAAGCTGTAAAGTAACCTCAACACATGCCGAAAACTCAGCCACCGGTAGGACGTACGAGACCAGCACCCGAAACACAGTAACCCCTAATGACATGTCATTTGTATCCTATTTATTCCTAAGGTTCAATCGGGATCCTTACATCGTTGAAACTTCGTCGAATATTTCCATAGAGTTGTATCATCACAATTATAATAATAAAGCATTTAAAACACATTTAATTTAATGCCTATTAACAAACGAACTTATCTTGACTTAGTACGGAGTAAATCGACCGACCAATCCACTACTTTATCTTTGCCTCGATCTAATTCTGAACGTGGCTTTTCTTGATCTAAATAATCAAATTTAACTAAATTAATTCTAAATCCATTCAATTTAATCCAAAATTCATGTTATCGAAAATTTACCATTTTGCCCCTATACTTTTGACCTTTTTACAAATTAGTCCCTATGCTTTTAAAAAATGAAATTCACGAAATTTTACCACACCCAAGCCTAGAAAAAAAAATAATATATGCTCATATTAGCCCATACATTTCATAATTTCACACATTTAACACAATTTACAAATTTCTCAATTTAACCCCTAATTGACAATTTCATTAAAACTCACTTAACAAAAGTTGTTTAATTAACAACAAGGATTCATTTTCTTCCATTAAAATTCAAGAACAACTAAAATGCTCTCATGGAAAAACCCTATACTTTCAATCATTTTGCAAATTGGTCCCCTAGTTAGCTAGGTTAACCAACAACGATCCCGAAAACGTAAAAATCATTAAAACGAATACCAAATTCACTTACATGCAAGGAAAACAATGGCTGAAATTTGAATCTCCAAAAATGGTGTTCCTTGCTGAAATTTTCGGTGGAAAAATGAAAGAGAAGGATGGCCAATTTCTGTTATTTTATTTAATTTAGGTTTTATTACCTAATTACCATTTTACCCTTACCTAACTTTAAAAATTACTTCATTACCAAGCCATGCTCATCCACTATCACCTTTAATGGTCTAATTATCACATAAGGACCTCCAATTTAAAGTTCTATAGCTATTTAACATCTTTAGCTATTAGAACACAACTTTCTCACTTTACACGATTTAGTCCTTTTTCACAAATTAAGCATACAAACGGTAAAATTTCTTAACAAAAGTTTTATACTATTATATTATCATGTTGTAGATATTAAAAAAATATTAAAATAATTTTTTTGACTTCGAATTTGTGGTCCCCAAACCACTATTCTAATTTCACTGAAAACGGGCTGTTACAGTCTGTCATGAGTGAGTTGATGCATGATGAGTCTGTGTTTGTCTCCAGAGTCATCAAAGGGGTTTGTCAAGACTAAAAACACAAATATCTAAAAGGACAAGCCCATGGCCATGGCGCTGAAGGACCATATCATGTAAGGCCATAACTGGTGGGTTATGACTTCATTTGGAAAGAATACCATACCATGTATGATCGTAACTAGTGGGTTATGGCATCATATAGAAAGAAGACCATATCGTGTAAGATGCCTTTGTGGCAATATGTAGATAAAAAAGCCTTTGTGGCTATCTTTGAAAAGGATTACTTTCGTGGCACCATCTAAAAAATAACCCTTGCGGCAACCATTTGAAAGAAAGGCCTCTGTGGCAAACTCTGAATGAAATGAAAGGAACGCATGGTGAACTCTGATAAAATGACGTATGAATTCTTCTAAATGAATGATAAGTATGGCGAACTCTAAATGAAAAGCTTTTTGAGAAGTGTTTTGACTAACCAAGTATAGTAATATAGTAAGAACAACGAGACTAGAGTGCACCAAAGTATGTGGTGAACCTAGAACATTCTGCCTAAATGGCCCTTTACAATGGGAATAGTTACGGAAACAAAAAAGAATAACATGAGGAACATGAGAATGTATAAAAAGATGTAAAAGTCAATATATGACCTTAGTGCGAAACGTGACACCCATGGTATAATAAATAGATTTTAAGGGATGGAATCCGCTATAGTTAAGTTGTAGAATAAGAGATAAAGAGTTAGATAACAGAGTTCCCATGTGAGACTCAGGTAAATGAGGGCTTACTCACTAAGTTCTATTGAACTTACCTCTATGTTCTTATGTCACAGGTAAGTCTATCAAGGTTAAGCCAGGAGGGACGACGCTAGGGCTATGTCCAAGGAGGTGCGCATTGGGCTGCTATGCATATAGATCGACTGAAGCGGCGTGTTCAAGTATGACAAAAATAATGTGATTAGGCTAGGCAAACTATTTGTAAGCCTAGCAATGTAGACAAATTGTGTTAGTCAAATAAGTGATGCCAGTGATATTGTGTAACACTCCTTACCCGTGTCTGATGCCGGAACAGGGTAGGAGGCATTACTGGACTTAATCATTCACAAACATGCAAAAATCAGGCTACAAAATTTAAATCGTATCAAAACTTTTCATACACATGCATAATGTCCCCTAAACGGGCCTACGAAGCCCTAAACATCCATTGAAAATAGTTAGGGACTAAACTGAGAACCTTAGAAAGTTTTGGGAAAACTTAAAAAAAATTTCCACGACACAAGGTCACACGCCTGTGTGGACACAGTGACACGCCCGTGTACCTTCGACACGCCCGTGTCCTCAGGAAATGTAACTCTCTAACTATGACGTCAGTGAATAATTTGGACCATACGGTCAAGCCACACACTCATGTGCTAAGGCCGTGTCCCCCACACAGTTGAGACATACGGTCGTGTCTCGGGCCGTGTAGCCAACACTTAGGCTATTTTCCAAGCCTTTAAGTTACCCTTAATCCTTCACATCTTTATTTCTATATTACACATTTAATTCATTGCCATGACCATTTAGATTGGTCATAAAACATCCATTATGCACGTATTTCATAACACCAACCATATATGGCCAACAAGCATAATCACATCACAAGCATTAGAACATAGCATAGATAGATAGGTTCACAAACCATAATCAATATGAGCCACCCTTCATGGTCATGTACAAATAACTCAATATAGGCCAATACATTTGGCTAGTCATGTTAACACATATCATAAAAAAAAAGTCCTAATACATGCCACTCATTTGAAAACGCTTAATATATAAATCAATATTCAAAGGTGATGGCTTGATAGTGTGGTGCTGCCTCCGACGATTTCAAATCCCAAGCTAACTTGAAAACACTAAAGAAAAGGAAAGGAAGGGAGTAATCTTTATATCTTAGTAAGACCGTATGAAATTAATAAGCAATTTATCAACTTGCTTCTCAAGGTAATACCACAACATTTGTGCTTTTGTTTATGTTCAAGTCAAGTTATTTTCTCATGTTACAGTCACTAAATTATTTATATATAGAGCTTCAGAACTCCAAATTAAGATCCATTAATTTTCCCTAAAACTATACTTACATATATTCTTACCATAAAATTTTTAGAATTTTCGGTCTATCTAATAAATATAGTTTATTCTTTAAAAGAAACCCTATTTCGCTATCTGATAGTTCTAACCCCTCTTCACTAAAAATTAATTATCTCCTCATATGGATTTCAAATGATATTTTCTTTTGTTTCTTTTGAAAATATACTCATTAAGGATTCTAATCATCTAAACTATAACCCATAATTATTTTTTTACAATTTTTAATGATTTTCCCGAATAGGAAAAGGGGATTTCAAAATCATTCTAACACTGTCTCACAAAAATTAAAATATCTCATAATATGAACTTCTTTTGCTTACATCGTTTCTTCTATATGAAACTAGGCTCAATAATATTTAATTTCATATTTTATTCAGCCTCTAATTCGATTTCCACAATTTTTGGTGGATTATCAAAGTCAGACTGCTGCTGCTGTCCAAAACTGTTTCAATGCTAATTTTACCCTTTCATAACTATCTTTAAATAGGCTTTCATGCCAATCAATTTCTCTTTCCATATTCATTAGGCCACAAATTGAAGGGATAAACATATCATGTGCCAATTTAATTTGACCTAAAAGCCTCACACATAATCATCCATCAAATTTACCACATAATTATACACCATAGGTATCGACCTAATATTTACAAGGTCGTCACAAAGTCATTCTCATAGGTATGACTTACTCATTTACATTCTTACCAAAAGTCCAATATACATCAAGCTCATCACTCATGAATTTTTAATACATACCTGTGCCCTTTCAACTTGATCATAAACATATCTTACTCATTTTCATTCCTTGCCAATCGTACAACATACATTGAGCATGCATTTCAGGAATTTCATGTAAGTACATGTATCACTCACGTCATGGTTATAACCTCTCTTATTCTAACATAAACCGTAAATTTCCTGTTGAACCATTTGGAATACTACAGGATATTCAATAAGCCTCAAGCATAGGGTAAGGTGCTGACGCCATGTCCCGGACATGGTCTTACACTGGCTCACCCATCAAAGTCGATGCCATGTCTCAGACATGGTCTTACACTGGCTCTCATCTATTGGTGCCGATGTCATGTCCTAGACATGGTCTTACACTGATACATATCAATCCGATTCCATGTCCTAAAGATGGTCTTACACTAGCTCTTATCTATGGTGCCGATGCCATGTCCCAAACATGGTCTTACACTAGCTCTTATATCTCCCTAGAATCATGGCATGAATATCCGATCTATTCCTACGGTTCAATCGAGAGTTTCCCTTATTAATCTCATCATACATTACTCATAACCACATTCAAACATTTTATGCAAAATCAATCATTAAATGCATAATAACGATAAATTTGTAATATTTATACACATCTTACTCATTTTAATGGAATATCATATTCCATCAAATTTCCAATGTATCCAATCATCACATAAATGTTATTAACCTTTGGCATCACTTTCTCATACTCAATATCATCAACATATAATTCAATACAATCATAGCAAGATAGATTTCAAGTATATTAACAATAACATGGATAATATGCTTATTTAGTCACACGGACTTACCTCAAATGCAAATTTCGACCAATTATTCCATTTTAGTCCATAACCTCGTGCTTTTCGATTTAAGCCCGAATCTTGTTTTTCTTGATCTATAATGATAAAATCTACTACTTTAATCATCATATTAACCAATACATTTCATAATTTATACTTTGGAAAAATGACCATTTTGCCCCTAGACTTTTACAAATTTTACGATTTTACCCTTAGGTTCGTAAATTTATTTTTATCGAATTTCCTCATTAACCAAGCTTATCCGAATTCTTTTTATACCTATATCATCTCAAAATTTCAATTATTTCACACATTTGCAACCTATTTTATAAACTTCACAAAATGGTTCTCTTAGGTGTTTTCATGAAAACCCCTTTCACAAAAGTTGTTTATTTAACAACCAAGATTCATTTTCTTCCATAAAAATTCAGCAAACAACATGAAAACTCTCATGGAAAAACCCTATACTTTCAACCATTTTGCAAAATAGTCCCCTCATTAGCTAGATTAAGCTATGAGGGTTCCAAAAACACAAAAATCAACAAAAATGACCATCAAAATGGCTTACTAGTAAGGGTTGTAAGTTGCTAAAAATTTCAAGATTTCATGGAGGTTTCTCCTTCAATATTTCAACAGAGAAATGAAATGGAGAAGAGAATTAGCAACTTGTTTTATTTTATTAGTATTTGCTTTTGTCATCAAATACCAAACCATACCAACATTGACCCCTTTTTGACTCTTCATTTATTACATTTCATGTATAACCATACACACATATAATGGCCCAATTACTCATTAAGGACCTCAACTTTTAATTTCTACAGCTATTTAACAATTTTAGCTAATGGAACACAACTTTTACATTTTACGCGATTTAGTCCTTTTTCACAAATTGAGCTATTAAACAATAAAATTAGCTCATAAAATTTTCACAAATACATGTTCACATGCTATAAGCACTAAAAATAATATTAAAATAATTTTACAACCTCAAATTTATGGTCCCGAAATCACTGTTCCAACTAGGCTCAAAATCAGGATGTTACATATTGTTTAAATGCAAGATAAGTGTCATATATATTTGTACTTGTATGTTCTTGTTAGGTGAAAAGTTTTGTTAAATGGTTGTAAATACACATTGTACACTCAGATGATTTGTTGGTTGGGTAGCATTATTTAATAAAATGTATAAGTTTGAAAAATTTGTATGAACAAGTTTAATTAAAGACGATAAGAGAGTGTAACACCCGAGATTCGAATATGAAGAATCTGATCGAGTCAAGCAGTTAGAAGTTTGGTATCAGAGCCTAAATTTAGCCGATTCTCGAACGATGAATGATGAAGAAGCCTTGTATACATAATGTGCTGAGCTTGGCGGTGTCTCTCATGTATGTGTAGATAGTTTTGTTTGTATCTAAGTTAAAAAATGTAAAGTATGGGGTTAATAAGACAGTAGAAATGAAAAGATTACTCTATTGATAAAAATGGTATATACAAAAAGGGAAGCTAGCAAAAAGAAAGTACAAAACAAGATAAAAGAACATTTCTATCTCCTCCTTTAGTGGGCTGACTGGCAAGATTGATCGAAGCCTCCTCTGCTAAGGATGTTCTTCAGGGTTTTGCTCTGCGCCCGCCAAGTTCTCTACCTCGTCCTCAAATTTGGGCATGGTTGGGTTAGAAAAGATAACTGATTGCTTTCACTTTTCCTAGAGGGCCTCCCACTCATTGCCCTCGAGATTGTAAACATTGAAGTTGAATGAATCCATAGAGACACCCGTTAGATACCCAAAGTCTACTTTGCCCAAGTTAAACAGATCTACAACCACTTGGGCATACATGACTAAGTTTGCTTTCCACTCAGGTATAGCCTCAATAAAGTTTTTCTGAGTATCTTCCAAATATTTTCTGAGGGCCTTTCCCTAGGATTGGCACAGTTGCTCCAACTCTACTTCATGCCTCTCCTCTTAGGCTTTAGAACTTTCCTTGAAAGAAGATTTATCATTCTCTAAATGGTTAATCTTATCTTTAAGCTGATTTATTTCTATCTAAGCTTACCAATATTCGCTCTTTAAAGTTGTAAGCTGGAAAAATAACCTTACTATCATACTGATCGAGTCTTGATGCTTCGATAGATATCAGCTAAGGTGCTTTCCTTAGATTTTACAAATCTCTCTAAATCTACTATCTTACGTTTATAGTGCCTGCTAGCATATCAGGAAGCCCCACCCTAAAGGTTGTACTCGAGATATGAGATTTTTGAAATTTGAGCCATAAGGGTATAGGGATCTTCAAAGGACTAGGAAGAAAGATAGGAGGAGAAGGCTTCTCTTAACTAAAACGGTGGCAGGCCTTGTCGCTGTTGAATAATTGAATTGAGTGGAGTAGAAAAAGGCACTGGCTCTATAAGGTTGCAACAAGGAAAGTTATAGCTTAATCTTGTAAAAGCCATACCCAATGATGAAGAGGGAAAGATAGACGATGGGATTTGAGGGGACTACCTCCATGAGATTCTCTTATTAAGGATTGAGGTTATCCTAGGAGAGTTTGCTTGAGGGACAGAGCCTTCAGGTACTGAAGGAACTCTAGGAGGAACTAGATCTAAAGGAGAATGAGTAATGGTTGCAACTGGTTCCTTTATTGATGCCCCATCAAAGATTTGGCTCTCTTCCTTGCCATCAAATTTTGAGGCGATGTAATTGTGACCTTCGCTTGGCCATGAATCCTCTTAAGAATTGAAGAGATTTCCATGCCTTGAGATTGTGCACGCGATAAAGACCTTGCACCACTAATAGGTGAACTAGCTTGACCTGAAGACACACTTATCCAATTTATTGGGTGTAGTTTACAAATACGATAAAATTACAAAGGGGGCTCTTTGATACACCTCAATAAAACATGCACTAGTTCACTATCCAAATTATAAAGCCAAGCTTGAAGGGTAAATGGCACAGAATAATCAATCCTGCGACTGGTGGAAAAGGTTAGGCAGTAACTATTGGGACTTCGGTTCTGTAAACGATGTTGGAACACAGCCCTGACCAAAACAAACTCCCTCAAATCAAGAACATGACCACCTTTTAACCTCTGGTACTATCTTTCAATCTCATAAACATCATTTGGTTGAAATGCATCGTAGGCATTTTATCGAGGAAAAGACCAAAAGCGGGGAAACCAAACCCATCTTCGAGTTGACAGACCACTCTTATGAACTTTCCTCTCTTCTAGTGAAGATGCGAAAGACTATTTTGGATAATAGGCTCATAGTCACGACGAATGCTGAAATGGGCATGCCCAACATTAGGCCCTTGTTTTGTAACCTTCAATTGGTAAAGCTTTTGAAAGACCCTTAGGAGTGGTCTTTCATTCCGTTGTTAACAACCTAGGAAGTAGGAAATAAGGGTCCACCAAGATAAGGCTAACAGTTGCCCTAGTGTAATACTGTATTCTGATAATATTTAATAGAAGAATAGGTGTAGAGGCAATTGAAATCAACCTCCAATAGAATAAAGGGAAGAATAAAACCCTAAGTGTTGTCACTTAAATGACACATTAGAGGTATTTGAACGTCGTAAGAGAATTTTGGATGAAAAAAGCCTTGGGCTATCAAGAATTGGTCTGCTTCTTCCTGCGTTGTACTACATTCATATTCAAGAGTGGAGATGGTTGGAAGGGAATCTTTGAGACCTTGAGGGCTAAAGAAGGTGGGACGAGAAGGGACTAAAACTTAACCACTTGAGTTAGAACCTGGACCATGACTGCTCATTTTGGACATCATGAATGAAAATAAGAAAAAAGGGAGTGAAAAAATAGGAGAAAATGATATTTCCTTTAAGGTTCTAGAAATAAAAAAAGAGGAAGAGTTAAGAAAGTTGTAAAGAAAGAGAAAAGGGGTTTTAAATAAAAGTGTTAAACTAAGGTTAAAAGTTCTTGCTGTAAAGAAGTAAACGTGCTCACAAAGGCACTCTACGAAAACTTTTTGAAGTATTCAATACGTGCTTGACTATCGTCAAAAGGGGGTGAGTGTGAGATATCTATACTCAAGTGTTAACCATCAAAAATCTGATTTCAATCAGAGAGATAGTTTGATAATAACTTTTCCATTGACTTTTAGGGAATATACCAATAAGAAAGAAAAGGTTGAAGTGAGTGTAAGGAGATTTGTATTGTTACTGATCTATGGTTGGCAAAAAGAATGAAATTTCGGGGACATAATTTCCTAAGTGGGGGAGCGTTGTAACATCTTGCCCAACGAAATCCAAGTGGATGAATACTATTTATGAAAGTAAGGCACATAGAGTAAATCTTGGGAATGTATAGTTTTAGAATTGGACGAACTATAAGAACCTTATAAGTATGCCTAAAACGATTCGATCTTGGCAAACATAAGACTTGGTGTACAGTCTTATAGAAGTATAATTGACGGAGTGGTATTCGCCAAATACACTTTGGTGTATGGTGTTGGCAAACTTCAAAATGAGTACAAGAGAATAAAGATTTTCATGCCAGGTTACTAAGGTTAAAAGAATGAGAATTATGGTTACGTATGAAGAATTTTTTTGAATATGAGTCACAGCAGTGGTATAGTGACCCTGTAATTGGTGGTCCCGTACCAGTTAAGTTACAAGGTAAGCTAGTTAGGAACTAATTTAATGTGAAACAAGATAGCTGAAAGATAAGGGGAATATTCAATTAGGTTTCTCGGAAGTTGGAGACCTTGATAAGACTATTCAATAGTGATGTGACATTTGTCAAGTTCTAATGAAGATTTAGATTATATTAATAACTCTTCAAGTTTGAATAAAGAGACTTATCTTCTTCTCTCTTCAAAAATATTGAAATATACAGTTAGAGGAAATGACAATATTTCTTTAAGTTAAATTTGAGACATTGGATTTTATCGGCGATTTCTCCATGCCAAGGTAAGTCTTATTGCTCTACAAAAGTAAATCTTTATGAGTGCAAGAAAAAATAAGGCTCTGTTTGAAATTATCTGGGTAGGATGATTGTAAAGGTTATTTGGATAAGAGTTAATGGAAAATCTTTTGTTTTTACAAGGTAGTGGTCGCTGCAGTTCTAAGAAGACCTTTGGCCTGGAGCCCAAGTTGCTAAACATCTATATCAGGTGAGCCCCTAAATTGACTCTTATATATGTAACATGCTTATCTAGAAGCTTATATGCTAAAGAGCCAAAGCATGTGATTGAAAGTTGTAACAGCCCGATTTAGACCCTATTCAGAATGGTGGTTTTAGGACCACGAATCCGAGTTAGAAAAATATTTTAATATTATTTTCTATGTTCATAATGTGTGAATTTATATGTGTGAAATTTTCGTGTTTTAATTTTGTCGTTTGAGTGCTCGATTTAATAAAAGGGCTTAATCATGTAAAATAAAAATTTGATGGTTTAATGTGTAAAGGCCGAATTGAATGTGTCTTTATAATTTGAATTATTTAAGTTGCAATATTACCATTGGAGTTAGTGATGGACGGTTGTGGCCTTAATATATAAGTTTAAGTTATTAATTTATAAAGGTTAAATTTGTAATATGTTAAATAAAATATGCTATAATAAAACATATAATAAAACAACCATGCATATTATCTTGTTTATTGCTGAAACTTGAGAAAGAAAGAAAGAAAATAAAGCTTAGGGTATTCGGCCATTGTTGAGCTTGATTAAGGCATGTATCTAGCTCGGTTTTTGATAATTTTTACGGTTTTTAGATCGTTGCAGTGTAATGTACAAAGCCCATGTTTGAATTTCTGATTTTGATGAATATTTTGAGTTATGCCATTGATGAATAATTGAGCTTTGTGATGTTAGTTGATGAATTATGAAAGATATGTTTTGGATTAATATGTTTTGTATTGGAATTTTTGATGATTTTGAGTAATTAGGGCTAAATCGAAAAAATAATAAATTGAGGGACTAAAATGTAAAATAAATGAAATGTATGGACTTATATGAGCATAGGTAACATTCGGCCTAAGCATGATGTCTGCAAATTTTGCATGTTTTGTGTTTTGTGCAATTTGGACTAAATTGTAAAAAGTGTGAAATGCCAGGGGTAAAATGGTAATTTGCCTATTTATGTGTTTTTGGACTAAATTGAATGAAATTATGTTTGAATGAGTTTAATTTGAATATGTTTAGATCAATAACTAAAGAAATCGGATTTGGATCAGGGGAAAACCAAAGTTGTCGATTAGTCGTCCCGTTTTGATTATCGTTGTCCTAGGTAAGTTTATAAGCAAATAGATATTATTTATTTGATTAAATACAAACTATATATGCTGAAATGAATAATGTGATAGTATATATATGGAATCCGAATATGTATAAGCTTAAAAGCTATGTGTACGAGTTCGATTCAATCAAGTTACAACGTCCGAAAGCCCCGTACTAACCTTAGGAATAGCTAGGATACATATATCATGACATAGGATTTTTAATATGTGTTCTCATGTAAGACCACATCTGGGACGTTGGCATCGATATGTGATTACGTGTAAGACCATGTCTAGGACATTGACATCGTATTTGATTCGTGTAAGACCCTGTCTGGGACAGTGGCATCGATATGTGATGGCATGTAAGACCACGTCTGGGACGTTGGCATTGTACAATAAATGTGATTATCCGAGTATCCTATTCAATTCTGAATGGTTCAACAGAAATGATAAGTTGTGATTGAATGTGTAAAATAAGCTAAAGTGATCAGGTATGTGATAGTTTATTAACTATTTGAAAATAAGGTAAGTTGGTTATTTGATATGTGATGCAAAATATATATGATGTAAATGAAAATATATGTGTATATGAAAAGTACATTCGGCCAAAGGTTATGTATAGTGATATCATATTTGTGATCTATGTGCAAACATATATGAATGATTATATTCGGCCTTATGAATATAAAATGTGAATATTTATGAAATGATTCATGAATATATGTATATGAGTTTATGTATATTCGGTTAAATAATGATAATATGGTTTGGTTAAATTGAATTGATATAGTCATTGAGTTATTTATTTGCTTATGACTTACTAAGCTATGATAGCTTATTGTGTGTGTATGTTTGCCTCTATTTTATAGATTTTGGAGTCTAGTTACGAGCTCGGGGATCGTCAGCAAAGTCTATCACACTATCGACTGTTTTCGGTACTTTATAAGCTAAATTTCGAACCTATGGCATGTATAGGCTAGATTATATTTAGATATGTTGGATTTCGGTATGTGTATATATATATAAGCCATGCGAAAATGGATTGATTATTTTGTTAAGTTCGATTTCAAGGTTTGATCAAATTATGGTTATGTTTGGTTGTGGTTTGGTGATTCGGCAATGGTTTATACATAGATAAATGTATGTGAATCATGGTTGATATATTTTCTAATGGTGATAAAGTTATGTCAAATTATATATGTATGGTATATTTGGTATGATGTGAAATTGTGGTTGGATATTCTTGTTGAGTGATATGCTTGATATATAAGTGGGATGTATTAGGTAAATGACTATGATTTGAAGTATTGGTAATTTGTTATGTGATGAAGTAAATATGGATAATGATTATAAGTTTTTGATCATTGGTTGTAAATGGTGTGCATTTATATTCGGCTAATGATAGATAAATTAAATATGTATACATAAGACATGTTTGTTTATGGTTTGATATTTAAGTGACAAGTTGATATTTGTATTCAGCTATGCAATGATAAATTTTAACTTAAGATAGAATTTGTGAAATTGGTATGACTTTAATGGTTAATTTTTCATGTTAAAATTCGGTTATATTTGATATGGTTGGAGTTTATTTTGGTATGCATATCATATGATAGGTATGATTTGTGTTTTGGTGATATGTTTGGATTTGGTTATTTTATGAGATAAATGATAACTTGTTCAAGGCATGATTATAATCGGTTATACATAGTCAAAATAAAGGAATATGCTTATAACATGTTTATTATGGATTAGTCATTTAGATTCAGTTTTTGATGGTAAGTATGTATAAACATTATGTTTAAATTATTGTATATTTAGATTTGGTTTCATATGACTTATTTGGCGAGATAAAAGAAAGTCTAGGTATAATTATAATAGTCATGAAATGTTTATGTATTAATGCTTGAAAATGATTTA
Organism: Gossypium arboreum; assembly: GCF_025698485.1. Lineage (NCBI taxonomy): Eukaryota > Viridiplantae > Streptophyta > Magnoliopsida > Malvales > Malvaceae > Gossypium > Gossypium arboreum. The sequence goes on from NC_069082.1 coordinate 17,977,442, forward strand.
AATTGATATGGTATATGCGCATAACTTGATATAAGAAAAGATGTATATTTTTGCCTTGTTTAATGCATGTTTATGTGTATATAAAGATATATATATATATATGTCTATTATGCCGTGTGGTTGTTTTAGCTTAGAGTAAAATGTATAATATGTGGATTTATCTAATTATTAAATGGTATGTTTTATCACATGCATAAGTTTTTGTTAATTGCTTATACGTGTTTGATTATGTTTAAGCTTAAAAAGATAAGTTTTGTTATGGGATTGAGTTACGAAGTATGAAATGTAAGGAACATTCTTTTGAGTTGTGTTATATTAGGTAATGCCTGGTAACCCCATTCCGGTGACGGATATGGGTTAGGGGTGTTACAAAACTAGTAAAGTATGATGTGACGAATCTAATAAGAAATGTAAGGCTTATGAATCTGAATAACTATGGTGTGGTTTATTCTTAAAGTAAGAACGAGTCTGATAGAAAGTGCATGTGTGTGTCTAGTAAACATAAGAATGTTTGTCATAATTGTGTTGATGTATGATGAGTCTGTGTCTATCTCCGAAGTAGTCAAAGGGGTTCATCGTGACTAAAAACGCGAATCTCTTAAAGGAAAAGTCGATGGCCATGGCGCTGAAGGACCATATCGTGTAAGACCATAACTGGTGAGTTATGACATCATATGGGAAATACTAAATGAAGGTTATTACCTAACGTGGTTCTTTGTGTGTTCAAGAATGATGAGGGGTAAACCTCACTAAGTGTGAGTTTAGGCAAATCCATATCGTTTAAAACACTGGGAAATGACTGCCTTTTGGCTTAACTCTGGAAGGGTAAGCCTTTGTGGTGAAGCTCTTAAAGGATGCCTTTGTGGCGAGACTTTGAAAAGAAAGCCTTTGTTGTAAGTACTTTATAAAAAGGATGCCTTTGTGGAAATCTCTGGATAAGGTAGCCTTTATGGCTATCTTGGAAATGGAATGCCTTCGTGGTGCCTTCTAAAGAATGACTCTTGCGACATCCATTTGAAAGAAATGCCTCTATGGCAGACTCCGAATAAAAAGGAAGGAACCCATGGTGAACTCTGATAAAATGACGTATGAATTCTTCTGAAGGAATGAAAATATGATGAACCCTGAAAAAAAAGCTCCGTTAGAACCGTTATGGTTAACTCTGTATAGTAACATGGTAAGAACAATGAGACTAGAGTGCGCCAAAGTATGTGGTGAACCTAGAACATTCTGCCTAAAAGGCCCGCTGCAATGGGAATGGTTACGGAATCACAAAAGAATAAGACAAGGAACGTGGGAGTTGTATAGAATATATGAAAGGCAAGATATGACCTCAGCGTGAAGCGTGACACCCATGGCATAATGAGTAGATTCTAAGGGATGTATCCACTAGAGTAAAGTTGAAAAATAAGAGATAAAGAGTGACTACCTCCAGACATACTAACAAAGTAAGTATATAGGTAGTATCCACAAGTATATAGGTCGAGTTGTAATATATTTTTACAACAAAGTAAGTGAATACCCTGAGGATCGTACCCAAAAGAGGCAAGTGCTAGATCAATTCTTACCTAAACACTAAAATATCTAATTAGTACTTTAAATAAATTATAGTATGAGAACAGAAAGGATATGTTTTAAAGTTTTAGAGTAATAAAATAAAATAACATAAAATAAATAAAATTAAAGAGATAGAAGAGTAGAGTAAATCAAATCTCAATTATGGGTGATTAGTTCACTTCGGTAATCTCCATCAACTGCTACTTCGGGTTTCTCGTTAATCAACTAGTTGCCACCCTAGCAAGTTATCCTGATCTTCCACTAACATAATGAGTCAACAAGAACTACTTATCTTCCGACGTCACAGTCCAGACTGGCTTGTGGAAAAGGTGTTCACGAATAGGCAATGTCAATTTTGGGTTAATTTCCACCTTGATGACTTCCTAAGTTTGTCAGGCCTAGGGTTTGTTTCACGTTCATCCTTTCCTAAATAGTTGATCCATGAGTAACCTTATAAAATAATTAATAGATCATACCTGTGACAGCCCAAAATTGACCCTAGTCGGGATGTGGTTTCGGGACCACAAAACCGAGGCATAAAAATAATTTAAAATTTATTTTGATGCCTATGATATGTGTTAATTTGTGTGTGACATTTTTGATGTTTCGATTTAGTGTTATAAATGTGAATTTCACTAGAAAGGACCTAGTAGTGAACTTTGAAAGTATGATGGGGAAATGTGTGATGACTAGTTGCTCATGCATGCAAAAATAAAGGATTTGCATGTCAAATTTCCCCCAACATGAAGTGGCGGCCATGGCAAGAGAGGATGGGCAAAACATGTCATGAAACATGTTTTGTTGGTGCATTGGGGAGAAATAATAAACAAAGGTGTATGGGTAAGAAAAGAATGAAAAAAAAATGTGTGTGAGTGTGGTATTCCCCCATTGCCGTGAGTTGTAGAAAAGAAAGAAAAATTTTGTTCATCCTTTCTTGGAGCCAAAACTAAGGAAGAAGGAGGGATTTTTGCTCCATTTTTTGGTTTGGAAGAGATCTAGAAGGAGATTTTGGCTATACTTGCATCAAGATTAAGGTATCTTGAGTTCCTCTTTCGATGCTCAAATGATAAAACCAATTTATTTGTTAAATTAAGCTCAAGAGCAAAGGGGAGCTAAATCCGATAAGGGGAAGGAAAAAGTCGTCGAATAGCCGTCGAAATCGTTCGACCACGTCCGAGGTAAGTTTTCGAGTATCGAAACTTAGATTTTGATTCGATTGAATGAAGTAATGAGCAATCGAATTTGTGCCTTTGTATGTGGCCATTGAGCCGAAATGATATTTTTGCTAAGGGAATTGTGCATAAAAGTTGTGTTATGAAATTGAAACAAAGATGTGTATGAATGTTCGAGTGATATCCGGGCTAAGCCCGAAGGCAATTGTGCAAATTGTGATACCCGGGCTAAGCCCGAAGGCAATTGTGCGAGTTATGATATCCGGGCTAAGCCCGAAGGCAATTGTGCAAATTGTGATATCCGGTTAAGTCCGAAGGCCTTTGTGCGGGTTACCATAACGGGCTATGTCCGGCGTTTGAACGAGTAGCTATATCCGGATAAACTCCGAAGGTATGTGATTCGAGAACTTTGAACTTGCTGGAAAATTTTCAGTTAATGCACTTGTGAAATTCCCAACAACAAGGTATGTTTTGTGTGTGCCGCACACAATGAGTAAATGCGTATGAATATTCGCTCTAATGATAAATGAGCTATCGGCATTAACTAGGCCGTTATTTGTGTATGAATATAAGAGTTGGGATTGTGAAGTAAGCATGTCTTTGAGAAATTGTGCATATGAATTATTGTTTAGCTACTTGAATGCTATGCTTTGGTTGTGTGTATATTATGGCTCAAACTTACTAAGCATAAATTGCTTACTCCGTTTCTTTGTTTCTCTGTTTATAGATTTTGCTCGTTAGCGATCGGATTCGGGATCATAGAAGTTGAAGTCAACCACACTATCAAAGCCCTTTTGGTACTCCTTTAGTTGAGTTTTAGATATGGCATGTATAGGACTACTCTCGGTTGTTTTAAGTACTTGTGATGTATATGTGTGCGGCCATGCGAAAATGGTTCGTAAAAGTGGAGTATGGAATTTGACCATATGTGGTTTGTAATTATATTTGGTTTCATGATGTGATTATGATTTGGAATGAGAGAGTTGGTCACATGATCAGCCATTGGAATGGCTAAATATGATCATATGTTGGACCTAAGTATGACTAGACTATAGTTGGTCCATGGGAACTACAATATAGGTAAAGCCTACCTTAAAAACAGATGCTGCCAGCTGCAGTGACGTGGATGTGGAAAATCACCAAAATTTGTAGGAATGGTGTTAATTAGTGAATAAATTATGCAATCGAACCTTGACGAGTCTATTTTCATATGAAAGTAACGAAACGATCATATGAACAGTATACTGAGAGATATTAAAGTTCTCGTGAGACAGGGCCAGAACGGTTTCTGGGTCCCCTGTTGTGACTTTGAAAATTTACCATAAATTATCCAGAATGAATTAGAAGTCATGCCTTATATTTTCGGATTCCTTTTCGAGTCTAGTTTCATTAGAAACAAACGGCATCAGTATTGAAACCCTGTACAGAGAGATATTCAAGTTCTAACGCGCGAAGGTCAGTGTAGTCGACCCCTGTAACATGGGTGACTTTAACTAATAAACTGTACCAATTGGCCCAACCAAAAATTCTATAAATAAATCCATGGATGGATATATGAGTCTAAATTCAGGGAAAATTTACGGAATCAGTTTCCGAGTTGTGAAACTCGAGATACGCTTTTTTTTTTAAGGCGACAGCGACGCAGTTTTCCAGCTTGCCTGGAAATGTCAAATTGGTCGGTGCCATAAGTGGTTTTGGCTTGTTAACCCCTCGTGTCCGACACCGGCAACGGTCTCGGGTTCGGGGTGTTACAATACCTTTACTCACTAATCCCTCATAGAGGGATTAGTTTCTCATGACTTTCATAAACAACATGAAATAGATGAAAGAATTAATCGTAGTGAATAAATTGAAGTAGAGAGTGTAAGAAAAAACTGACTTATATTAATAATAAGCATGAATCCACAAAAGTTCATCTCCTTCACAAATTAGATATCTTGAGAAAACAAATAACAAATAAACTAAACTTTAAAAAACCTAAGAAAATAAGAAAACAAAACTAAATCTAAACAGAGAATCTAAGCTAATGGAATAGTGTCCATAACTTGTGCCAAAGGAGCCTACTTATAGCCTTCAGGTGGTCATCGTTCTTAACCCTAGGTTAGCTGACATTCTCAAGCTTTAAGTCGATTGTGCGGACCAGAACACCCCTGTTTCGTGTTTAATTTTTGTCCTAGAGTCGATGTCGCAACACAACAGGACCTGTGTCGCGACAGAGGTGGCAGTATACTTCTCGTTGAGATGTCTTTAGGGGTATGTCTTGACACCCTGAGTCTGTGTCACAATATCAAATGTAGTTTCGTACTTTCTCCATTCTACTCTCCATGTTGCAATATCGAGCCTCCTGTGTTGCTACATAACATTTAGTATTTAGTCTAAATGCCTTCTAGTGGTCTCCTATACATTCACAAGGTACGTTAACTCTCCTTTAGGCCTTATTTGGCTCTTAAGGTCAATAAAAGACTCAATTTGCACATTTTATTGAATGTAAGTAAAGCTAAACAAACTTAAGTGAAATATAACAAAAATGCTTGTATTTAGGCTTCTTAAGTGCGAAAACTAATTTAATTTGCTACACAGAATTACAACAAATCAAAGAGTTAGATAACAAAGCCCTCATATGAGACTTAGGTAAATGAGGTCTTACTCACTAAGTTTTATTGAACTTACCTCTGTGTTATTATGTCACAGGTAAGTCGACAAGGTTAAGCCAGGAGGGATACGTCCAAGGAGGGGCGCGTTGGGCTATTATGCATACAGATCGAGTGAAGTGACGTGTTCGAGTATGACAAGAATATTGTGATTAGGCTAGGCAAACTATTTGTAAGCATAGAAATATAGACAATTTGTGTTGGCTAAATAAGTGGTGCCAGTGATATTGTTTAAGGGCAAGATAAGTGTCATATATATTTGTACTTGTATGTTCTTGTTAGGTGATAAGTTTTGTTAAATGGTTGTAAGTACACATGGTACACTCAGATGATTTGTTGGTTAGGCAGCATTTCTTAATAAAATGTATAAGTTTGAAAAATTTATATGAACAAGTTTAATTAAAGACGGTAAGAGAGCGTAACACCCGAGATCTAAATCTGAAGAATCCAATCGAATCGAGGGTGTTACATCATGTTTATGCTTCAGGAAGTATACCCAAACTTTTCTGGAGTGGTCATCGATAAAAGATAGAAGATATTTGCTAGCTCCTTTAGAGATGATTGGTGCCAGATCCCATAAATTGTAATGAATATATTCAAGGGTCCTTTTGGTCCTATGCATTTTTGAATTAAGGCTAACTCAAGTCTGCTTCCCATATATGCAATGCCCATAGAAATCTAACTTTCCAACTTCGGTGCTTGTAAAAAAACCTATTTTACTTAAAACGGTCATACTTTTTTCACTAATATGACCGAGTTGCATGTGCCACACCTAGGTTGATTCAAAATTTGAAAAGTGTGATTTTTCGCATATCATCACTACATTAGAAGTATCCTCATCAGAATGTGGTGACGATTTCGTCCCTTCTTTCATAGTTGCTACTAAACCAGACACTGTTACATCTTGTAGAATGTAAAGGCTACCGACTTTCTGCCCTCTTATCAAAACAAGGGCTCTACGAGATATTTTGAAACCATTTGACTCAATGACGATATTGCACAAATTCGAGTCTAGAATACCTAAAGAGTGAGATTCTTCATCAACTCAAGCAAATGCCTAATATCCGACAATGTTTTGATTATCCTATCAAGCATCCTAATTTGAATGGTACCAATGTTTATTATCTTACAAGGTGAGTTATTTTTCATAAGCACCACTCCACCTTCAACTGAACTATATGTGGAGAACTAGTCCATACTGGGACACATATGGTAGGAAAACCTTAAATCCAAGACCCACTCAAATATGAACTTAGACCTTTCGGTCATTGATATTAGCAACAAATAATCACCTTTGTCATCGGTTACACTAGCATCAACTACATCAACCTAATGTTTCCATCTATCATCATTTTCGTTGGTCCTCCTATTTTTTTTCTGAAGTTTGTAACATTCTTCCTTGATATGGCCCATCTTTTTTTAATAGCCACATTGCTTGTCACAGTTCTTTAACTTTGATCTCGCCCTTGATCTTCTTTAACCTAAATCCTTAGATTGTTGCCTTTCTCTAGCAACTAGAATTGTGGTTTGCCCATATGACTTGTTCTTCAAGCCTAACTCATTGTCGAGCTTATCCTTAAAAGATTTCCCTTCACATATTCAAATACCCTTTCTGCCATAAATCAGGGTTTCCTTAAAAATTTTGTCTAAAAGGGAGAAAGAACAAAGTAGTAACATAACCTGATCTTCATCATCTATGTTGGCCTCGACATTATTTAGGTCATTAAGGAGAGTGACAAATTCACTTATGTGAGCCCTAATAGGCTCACCTTCTGTTATATGGAACATATAGAATTGTTGTTTCAATACCAAGCAATTTGCAAAAGAATTTTTCATATAAAGGGCTTTCAATTTCCTCTAGAAGGTTGTTGCTATTTTCGACACAACTGAATTGTTAACAGTACATTCTTATCAACCTCCTCCCACTCTGTCTGATTCACATTCGGAGGTCTTTGCCCTGTAATAACCTTTTTTAGAGCATTTTGAACCAAAATTGTCGTCATCTGAACTTGCCACAAACTGAAATTTGTGATCCTATCGGACTTCTCAATATCGTATCTCATTGCCATATCTAAACATGTTGTCTGCGAAAATTGAACCAAGGTCTGATACCATTTTGTTGGGTCTAACCCAAATAATAAAATGAACACAAACAAAAACCAAGAAAATTAGACACAAAAAATTATGTGGAAAAACCTCCTCCGAAGAGGATAAATAACCATAGCCAAAAAAAAGTCACTAAAATGGAAAAAACTGAAAAAGGGAGTACAAGATAGAGAAATCAACAAACCCTAAACTTGAAATACAAAGATTTCTCGAAATTCACACAAACTCTCTCTTAATTTTGTTGTTATTCTTAACTATCTAGGGTTGCTAAGAGGCCTATTTATAAGCTGAATTTCGTGTACAAATATGAGTAAAACATCTCTAAATAAATCATAGTTAGACTAGGAAAATATAACATAGTTTAACTAGGAGAAGAAACTTGATTGAGTAGGGAACACGTTGCCAAGTCGTGACATGGTATGCTTTCTCGTCGGGACACCTTTCATCGCATTGTCAAGATGTGGCGAATCTTCTCGTTGTGACATTGGTGTCGTGTCGTCGGGATGTCTGCTCTTTCTCATCTCGACATCAATCCTGTTTTTTTAATGCGAGGCACAATTCACACAAAACTTTCAATGTGATCGAATTCCTTTGTGTGAAGAAATTCATTTCCTAAGAAAGCTACTCCTAGAAGATCTTTGATATTTTGTTTCATATTGAAGATTTAATCAAGCTAAATTCCAAGGGTTTTGAGTTCATATTGGTCGGAATTTTTACAAGCCTTGAACACCTATTAAAAAAGGTTTATTTTATTATTTATGTAGGAGATTAAGAGCACTTATTTTTTTCATTGTAAGAAACCTCTTTTAGTGTAAAACTTTTGTAAACAAACTATTTTTATTGTCGATTTTGTAATTAAACTTGCAAGGGGAAAGTTTTAGTGAGGATAGTGATCTAGTTAATGTATAGGTTTTAAATTGCAACTTAGTGAGTTGAACTTAAATTACGTTTTGTATTGTAGATTGAAAATGAATTACTCTTGAGATAAGATCTTGTAAAAGTAAAAAGTTTATAAACTGTGTGACTAACTTCTATGTCATTTTATATTTTTACTTTATTAGTTAAGTAAGTTCCATTGCAATTGGACGTGTAACTGAAAAGCAAAATCAACCAACCCTCATAATACATGTCAAATAAATTAACAATATTAGTAGAAAAAATTTTAACCACTTAAAAACAATCCAACTATAATAAAGAGACTAAAGCTCTAAAAAGTTACATAGTAATAATAAACTTTATATAATTTGAATTTTTAAAATATATATAGTGATCCAAAAACTTTATTTTGTATATTATAAATTGACATTTTTTGGGGATTTATCCGTATGAACAACGAAATAGAAAAGGTAGAAAAGACTGAACAAAAATTTTACGTGGAAAACTGCTCTAAAAATGATTAAAACCACAGGCAAAGGAGACTTTGACTTTTCAATAAATGAGTAAACAAACGAGAGTATAATATAGAGAAAATAAACCTGAATGTACTAAACGTATAAACTCAAAATCCAAAACAAAACCCTAATTCTCATGAAGTTCTCTTAAAAATAGGTACAAATTTTTTTCCATAATTACTATGAAAACTCTCACCGAAAGTCATCTGCAACTACATCTTGTCGCCCCAAAACAAAAAAAAAAAAACCTGCAGTACTACATCTTTAATTGCCTCTTAATTTGCCTCTCAAAACAAGGATATAATGCCCCTTTAAATAGGCTAAGATTAGAGGTCTAATTATACTAAAATATCTCTGGAGTAATTAGAGTTTAACTAAGAGAAGATATCAGAGTTTAACTGGGAGAAGAAACCCGATTTATATGGGGAACACATTGACACGTCACCAAGTCCCCATTTACGTCGTCACGACATCATCCATCGTTGAAACATCAATAAACTTTTCGTCATGACGTCGTTGTTTGTTCGACTAAAAATATGATTCACACCCCCACAAAACTTTATTAACCTTTTGGAATTCTCGTTGTGCATATTTCATGTGATTAAATCAACTTGTTTCCTTTCTCAAACATCATCATTTTTTTTTCATATTCGCTTCTTCATGATTTCTCCTTATACTTTTTGTTTTGTTGATTTTAAATTACAGCCTGCAATACGCACAAGGTATGGATGAAAAGAGAATCCCTTGCTTATAGATACTACCATTACAATTACATCTTATCAAAATATATGTGAACATAAATTAAAACAAATTTAGACTAAACACATATATAATAAAAATTAAATTTAAATGAAATTTAAATTAAAACTAAAATATGATTTTTAAAAAATTTAAACCTTCAATCTCATCACTAAACCAAGATTTCCATGGAATAACTGATTTTATTCTCAACTTTATTCTTAGAAAAATGTGTAAAAAGCAATGAAAAATAGGAATAAATCTCAAAATTATACATAAATTTTAATTTAATGTATAATTGTATACATTAATTTTAATTTGGTACAATTATACACATGAAACTCTAATTGTGGTTCAAATATTTACTTGAAACTTTAATTTTGATTTAATCATACACACTTAAAGAAATAAATACATCAATTTATTTTTATATTGTATAAATATAATTATTCATGTATGCAATATATAAATATAAAATGATGTTATATCAATAATTGTGTTAATAATTTATAAAAATTAGATAAATCAAAATTTCATATATAAAATTACATAAAATTAAAATTCATATATATAATTATATATTAAATCATAATTCATGTATAATTTTAATATTTATCCATGAAAAATATGCAACTTATCTCATATATTCTATGGTGTTCTCCTTATTCGCCAACGAGATTAGGTAAGAAGGTTTTTTCAAAGGGTTCTAATTGAAAGCAAAGTTCTCCTTTTTCATTTCCAAAAAAAAAAAAACTTCCAAGTTTTAAACACTTTCCTCGCGTGAGAAATGTACAAGCCTCCTATTTTTGACTTTTTCTCCACCAACAATTTCTTGAAGATGTCGTGAATTAGGACGAAAAGGATCTAACTTAGGACAATTTATTGGTTAAATAACATCATCAGTCCTTGTACTTTGGAAAAATTATAGATTAAGCCTTGTATGTAAAAAGATAAAAGTAAAATCTTCTTACTTTTTCTTTTTTATTTTAAAAATTCTAGTCTAGCCATTAACATCACTAATATTTTCTGTCAAAAAAGTTTCTAACTTGACACGTAATTGATGGAAAATAAATATTCGAAGTTGATAATTTTTATAGAACATACTAATATTGTAAATGATTGGACTACGATTTTAAATTGAAAAAGTAAAAATTGAATTTTTACTTTTAAAGTACAAAAAGTAAATTTTAAATTTTATCAAGTATAAACACTAGTAGCAGCACAATTTTACCTTTTATAATAGGTAAAAATTTGCCACAAGTCCCTATACTTTTTATTTCATTGAACTTAGTCCATTTATTTTTCAAATTTCATAATTTAGGTCAAACTATTAATACTATTATTCTTTTGTTAAATTCAAATTAATTGCAAAGTCATTTTTAATTACATGGCTACCAAGTGAGTGTTTTTAAATTTTAAAAATGACACAACAACAAATTTAACAAGGAAAATTTAATAGTGTTAAACATTAGAGCTGAATTTTAAAATCTAAAAAGTAAAGGGACTAAATTTCTAATTTTCAAAAAGTATAAGAACTTATGACATATTTTCACCTTTATAATATATAGCAAAATAAGAACTTATGACATATTTTCACCTTTATAATATATAGCAAAAACCTTACATGTTTTGGCTAGTTATGCCTAGTTTTACCCTACTACAAAGACCTCAATCCCTTTACTTGTTTAAATTGAAAATTAAAGTCCAAATGATAACTCTATCAATGGATGGCATTTCAATTTTTGAATCCTGAATTTAAAAATAACACATATCCAAATTTAACAGAAGTCAATTTTATAAATAAAACAAGAAGTGGGACTAAATTTCAAAGTTCCAAAGAGTATAGGGACTGGTGACAATATTATATTCTTTTTTGGAAGCTGAAGCCCTACATCTAGGTCAGCAAATATAAGCCAAAAAGAAAGATATCTATATTATCAATCCCATTATTCGATTAAGTTTAGAATCTACATAGATACAAAACCATTAACATGCAATTCTCACTGAGACTCTTTTCTGGAAAGAATCTAACTTTTCTTTGTCCACTACACAACTTGAGATCATATTCATATGATATTCGAAGAACAAATTAAAGGGATATGAATGAATCTTATTTTAGTCCCCCAAACTTTTACTTTTTCAAGACAAGCTCTTTTTTGTTGCTTGTTTCCAATAACATCTAGAAGGGGGTAGGCTTTAATTAGGTAGAATTTTCAGTTGAGTTTTGCGTGAAAGTTTCTCTTATTCTACTTTTCACATATGTAGTATTTGCATTCTAACAGTTTAGAAACAGAATAGACTATTGCCATGCTAATTTGTTTCAATGCAATGTATGTAGCAAAAATATGTTGGATCAGGTGGTAAGAAAGATTGATATTTTTTAAGTAAAGTTTCGAATAGAGAAAGTTCTATCTTTTATTTAGTTAAGGGTTCAACTCAACTTGACTATAAATTTAATTTTACTCTAATTTAATTATCGAGTAACAAAAGTTCTCAAACCAAGAAGAATATAAAAACTAATACAGTTATGTATATTAATTTGAGAAGATTAAAAGAACTGAGAGTTTGTAAGAGTATAAAATTCTTATGATACTTGATAGATTAAGCTTTCCAAACAACATAGGCGTTTACCCAATGAGATAAGCTTTATTAATTTGTATTTATTTTTTGTTTTGGTCAATGATGTAAGGATTAGCTGGATTAAGACAAAACATTATTTTGGTATTATATGCATGTCCCAATTTCTTCATGCTCTCATCATCAGATTTCAAGCTTCTTAAGTGAAGTGTGTATTTGTGTGTGGGCCATGGCAATCTTCATTTCAGTCGCACACTCAATCTATGAGAAAAGTATGCTTTGAGAATTAAGACATTTTGTTAAACATTCAAGTACGAGCATTCGCATTCACGCTTTTCACCCTAAAGATGCGGAAAAGAAAGTGAAAAGCGTTAATGTTCCTCCGTCTGCTTGGATATTTATATACGAATGGCTAGGGAGAACACATGCTTTAGCCCATATTTGTGGAAGTGGGTGGGGAAAGAGATGGTTTGGGTTCTTACGTCACCTGAACACAAATAGTTATATATGTAGCAAACATTATTGGGTCGTACTTTGTCTTTTTCAGTTGGGCCTAGGATTAAAAGCTAACTATCACGTATTGTATTATGTGACATCTAGATTAGGGGTAAAGAAAAAAAAAGTAATATATAAAAAAATACAAAGTATAAATCCCACATCTAAAATATATTAAATCACTCATTCATTTTAAGGATTCTTTTACAGTTATAATTTAAATTATTTATTTTTAAAATAGTTTTTAAATTATTAAAACACATATAAATACTTTTATAATAATTCTTTTGTTTTAATTTTAGTCATTTCTCAATTAATTTTGTATCATATTAACTCATGATATCAACTCAATTGGATATTTTATAAATATTATAGATATAATAAAATTTCTTTTTAAACATTTTTAATTTAAAACGGTTCAATTGCCCATTAGTCCTTAGGCTATTTTCTATTCTAATGCTCCCTCATTTATATACTTCAGTTAATCTTAATCTCACTTTTAACTTGCCACTTTGTTCTCTCCATGTCTCAATTTAACTACCTATAATTCTACTCAATTTCGATGTTTTTCCGATGTCAAATTTTATTAATTAAAATTATTGTGAATGATACAAAGCTTGTTTTTAAGAATTTAACTAGCTTTATTCTCATTACAATGCAATTTATGACACTGAAAATTTTACGACATTACAATGTAGATGAATAACTAATTAAGGTACAAGGTAAGATCTAAATTGAAGTTAGTTTTGGTTATAAAGTCTAAGGTTTGATAACATAGACAACCAAAAATCTTCATAAAGGTGTAATCAGGTTTAACTTGAAAAGTTTTTTCATAGTGTAATGTGCTTATTAAGGCCTTGGCAGGTAGTTTGTTTATAAGGAAGATAACACTTGTGAAGGCATCATTCTAGTAACTGAGAGGCATGGATGTTTGAGCTAGTATGGAAAAGCCAACCTCAACAAACTACTTATGTTTTATTTTTTTGCAAGACCATTATGTTCTAAGGTATGTGGATAGGATAATTTGCAGAGAATGTCATTGGTCTTAAGGTATGAAACCAAGGTACTAAATTCCCTTCCACCTTTTATTTATAATACTTTCAACTTAGAGCCAAGTCGCCTCTCTATCATGCTATGAAAATTCATAAATGCAAATTGTGTTTAAATACATATCAAAGCAAGCTAATTAGTAAGAGAAACCATTTGAATACACTGATCCAAACCTCCATAGGTTTGCTACCACTACTTCTAAGGGTTCATTATATTGAGCAACATAAGGTTGAAATGGAAGCTTGTAAAATTTTCCAAGTTAGCAAGCTTTACAAAGAATTTGATTGCAATTTCTTACAACAGGAATATTACAAGTTGTTAATCTTTGGTTTATACATCAAGTGTTGGGTGACCAAGCCTCTTATGCCACACATTTAGATCAACATAGTTAGTAATATGATCTGTCATAATTTCGTACATCAAATTAGGCTCTCCATTACACTCGAGGAACTTATTCTCAAGCAATTTAAGTGTCATTTATATGTTTTTATCGATTTTTAGTTCTAACCTTAATAGACGTTTTTGTTGAGTTTTGCCCCTTTTGAGACCCAAATTAGACAAACGATACCATAGGGAACTTAATGATATGATTAAGCTTGTGTAGGGGAATGATAATAGCCTAGACCTTTCACCTTGAGGATGCAAAATTTCAACAAAAAATCACATGGAAGCTTATTTTTGTGGGGTCATGGTACCGAGAGATGGATGTTGCGACACCAAGCCAACGTCATGATACCAAGCCTCCGAAGTCGTGATTGTAACGCCCCAATTTTCGGGAATTCTGTGAATGTTGGCAAAATTTCATGCTTTAATTTTGTCATTTGTAAGTGAAATTATGAAATAGGACCTATGTGAAAATGTTTGAAAATGCTATAGGCTAAATTGAAGTGACCAAATAAATAGGAGTGCAAAATAGGAGGATTTGCATGACAAACCTCCCATTTTACATGAAGTGGCCAGCCATCATGTTGTTGTAGACAAAATGTGCACTTGATATCCATAATTTATGGTACAAATTAATACAAATTGATAATAGGTTAGGTAAATGTTCCATGATAATGGGTTAGGTAAATGTTCCATGATAATGGGTTAGGTAAATGTTTCATGATAATGGTTAGGTAAATGTTTCATGATAAGAATTTCATGTCTTTTGTATTAAAGAATTAAATGGATGAAATATGAAGTTTTATTAAAAGAAAAAGGGGTGAAAAGAACAAAGTTTTGTCCATCTTTGTTCATCATAGCTGAAAGTTAGAGAAGAGAAAGGAGAGGAGAAAGCTCTTGAGTATTCGGTCATTAGGAAGAGGAAAATTGAAGGTAAGTTCTTGGTACCTTGCTTCTATTTTGAGGTTCATGAGTTCTTC
The DNA here is from genome assembly GCF_025698485.1 of Gossypium arboreum. Taxonomy (NCBI): domain Eukaryota; kingdom Viridiplantae; phylum Streptophyta; class Magnoliopsida; order Malvales; family Malvaceae; genus Gossypium; species Gossypium arboreum. Next base: position 17,992,543 of record NC_069082.1, read on the forward strand.
TTGATTCTACCTTAACTCTTGAAGCATATTTTGGTTTTTAGTTGTGTTGTGAGCATTTAGTCATGAATTAAAATGAAGGAAATGGTTGTTGTTTCATGTTCTTTTGATGAAAAAAATGGAAGATAGGTGAAGTTGAGCCAAACAAATGAGCATGCATGTGCCTTAGATGTTAAAGGGAAAAATCAGCTAACATGTTGTGCTTTAAAATGATGAAATGGAGATTATTCTTAAGTAAAATCATAGATATGTGATGATTGATTGGTGATATACATGTTTAAATAACATGCATGCAAGGTATGTGTGAAAGAGTGATTTGGTAATAAATCTGCTTGGGACAGCAGCAGTAATGTGATTTTGGAAAATTACCATAAATTGTGGGAGATGAATTAGAAGCTGAATAAATTATGTCATTAAAGCTTATTGAGTCTATTTTCTAATGAAATAAACAAAAACATATTTTGAATTCTGTACAATGAGAAATTTGATTCGTAATGAAGAGTGGTCAGATTAGTCAAACAGTGAAAAATGGGAAACTTTGAGAAAAATCTGGTATTGATTGGCTAAACCAAAAATTCTGAAACTTTTATGGATAGAATATATATGAGTCTATTTTCAGGGAAAATTAACGGAACTTGATTTGGAGTTTTGTAGCTCCAGTTATAAATAATTTAGTGACTATTGCTCAGGAAGACAGCTTGCAGTGAAATTATGATTATGTGGTAAACATTGACAAAAATTTGTTAATGAGTTGCTTATTGATTTCTTATAAGCTTACTATGATCTGTAGGTGTGGTTGGCGAATATTGTAAGGGGTTAATCGTAGTTTGTATTTGAATAGTTAGATTAACGTGTTAGTAATCCAATTGTAGGCGGTTCGTGTGTGGATCTCGTCAAGATATCGTCGCAAAATGTGTGTAACTAACACCCTCTTTCTTAGTCTAGATCGGCAAAAGCGAAAAGCGAAATGCCAAAAAGCGGTATTTTGTAGATTTGCGAGTGTCGAATGCTCGTGAGGTAAATCGATTAATGTTTTGGTAAGCTGCAATGTTTGGACCGCAAAGTGCATGATTTCTGTGCTCTCAATATTTTTGGGCTTAATGGGCCAAAATTGGAATGATGGACCAACAGGCCCAATTCGGTAAGAACCCTCGGTTCGTGATTCTGTTAGTACGTGAAAGGTAGGAATATGCATGAAAAACCCTAAAATAGATAAATTACTGAAATACCTTTAAAAGTGGAAAATTTACGGTTTTACCCCTAAGAGATAAATTACCAAATACCCTAGGGTTAAATTGACCTAAATGCATGTTTGATTGTTGTTATTTCTTGCATGCCATGTTGTTATTATCGATGCATGGGATGGGATATTGATGGAGGAAATCTTGAAAGTGGCTTGTCCACGTCTTGGAGACTTTGCCTCAATTTATGTTAATCGAGAAAGCAAGGTCGCAATCAGAGAGTGTTAAATTTGGGTGGGTTGAGCTATTCCCCACATAGAGTGTATGGCTGGTACGGGTGGAGTGTAGTGGTTGGTGGGTTGAGTAGTCTCCCAAAATGGGCTTGCATATGTTATTGATGTTGCATGTATTTTGAAATGGGCCTATGGGCCATACTGTTATCTGAATAAGGGGCTAAGGCCCAGTTTATTGTAATCTGAAAAGGGTTCTGGCCCAGTACCACTGTTACCTGAATAGGATTAGGCCCAATATGCTTGAGCTGACTTGGGCTTTGAATGGGTTTTCCTTACACACTGAGTTTCCCCAAACTCACCCCTTTTATTTTCATCCACGCAGGAAATCCCCAACCATAGTGGGCTTTGAGTTGTGAGGAATTTGAGTGGCCACCCGCTCTGAAAGTTTGATTTTCTTCCGTGAACTGGACATCCTTTTATTTACGTTTGAAGTTTTTGGGCTTTTAAATGTAATAAAGCCGCTTAATTATTTTTGATGGTTTTAATATGTATTACTAAGATAGGTAATACTTATTTTAACTGTTGAAATTGGATAGCTTTAGGTGCGTTTTCAAAAACAACAGTTGATTTCAAAATAACACGACAACAAGCAAAGCTTCCATAATGAAAGTATTTTTCCAAAATTAATTACTTTTCCTAAAATGACTTAATCAAATCGGTTTCCTAGAAATATCCATGACGTTAAGGTGTGGCAATGGCGGTATGCATGTCTAGGATTGGATCCGAAGGAGCTTGGTACTTAAGCGATCCGATGGACTCACCACCTCTTTTCCGGTTTCCTACGGTGTCTGACTTCCATTCACTTTAACCTTTAATGAATTAATCTTTTGAACATCAAGTACGATTTTACGGAGTTAGAATGGAATTTTTTTTTAACATTTTTGATGTGGCATGTCGGATCCGGCCATAACTTCTGCGCCGGGTTTGGGGTGCTACATTTAGTGGTATCAGAGCCTAGGTTGCAACAACTCGGCTGTGGAATGAGTTTACAAAAACAAAGATTTTTGAAAACGAAAAAAATTATAAAGATTGCGAAAAACGCAATTTTCAAAATTTAGATCTTTAGAAGGTGACATTCCGAATCTCTGGCCCAAGCCTGTAAGTATTACTCTGAACTCTTCTGAATATTTTTCTGACTTATCTATCATCAGATGAAATCACGCTAGGATACTCTAGATAGGATGATACTGAAACCATAGGAAAATCTGATAAGAAACTAAAACTGTAGCTAGACTTCGATTCTACGAAAACAAACTTTGAATTACTGTCTGATTCATAAAACATCTGTAATAAACACTGGAATATTGAATTGATGCATAAAAATTGGTAATCAAGATAAATCGATATGAGTACGAGAGCTACTCGGGGAAAAGGTCGTGGTCGAGGCCGAGGTAGTACTCAAGCTGGAACTTCGTCTTCTGAACACATACCCACTGGAGTAGCACGACCACCACCGACGGATAAGAATGGGCCGTATGATAGAGCTGCCGAGGATGATGCCCTGTCACAGGCAATGCTTCGTGTTCTGGAAAGGGTTGTCGGGACAAGTTCGGGCAACGGAATTCGAGGATCGATTTCTAAACGACTCTGGGCCAACGGAGCGGAGATCTTTAGGGGTGTGTCGGTATCGCCTCGAATGTGGCGAATATTGGTTGGAAGCCACGAGCGGATTATGGACGACTTGGACCGCTCGAGGAGATTGTGAGTGGGGTATCTGTACTATGTCCTTTGGGTCACTCGGTTAGGGTAGACAAACTGTATAGAGATGTACCCTTAGAAACTCAAGGTAGGATTTTCCCTGGAGATCTGATGGAGTTACCGTTCGGAGAGTTTGATCTCATTTTGGGAATGGACTGGCTTGTTAAGCATAAAGCGACCCTGGATTGTGCTACTAAACGAATGGTGTTAATGACCACAAAGGATGAGGAGGTTATGGTGATAGGTGAGTGAAGGGATTATTTGTCCAATGTGGTGTCGGCATTAAGAGCCGAGAAGTGGATTCGGAAAGGTTGTGAGGCCTATTTGGCATTTGTAAGTTAGTTGGAAGAGGAGGGACTGACAGTGGATAAGGTTAGGACTGTAAAGGAGTTCCAAGATGTTTTTCCGGAGGAGCTTCCAAGATTGCCTCCGAATCGAGAAGTTGAGTTTGGAATAAACTTGTTGCCTGGAACGGCGCCCGTGTCCATCGCACCGTATAGGATGGCACCGAAGGAGTTAGTGGAGTTAAAGGCTCAAATTCAAGAGTTGTTGGATAGGGACTTCATTAGGCCAAGCGTGTCTTCATGGGGAGCACCGGTGCTATTCGTGAAAAAGAAGGATGGTACGATGCGGATGTACATTGATTATCGCCAGTTGAATAAACTGACGATTAAGCATAAGTATCCACTGCCAAGGATTGACGATCTATTCGACCAGCTTAGAGGAGCTTCTGTATTTTCCAAGATCGACCTTCGATATGGATATCATCAGTTAAGGGTCAAGGAGGTAGATATCCAAAAGACGACATTCAAGACTCGGTATGGTCATTACGAGTTTCTGGTTATGCCATTTGGACTAACAAACGCTCCTGCAGTGTTTATGAATCTAATGAATCGTATGTTCCAACCATTTTTGAATCAGTTCGTAGTCGTCTTTATTAACGATATCCTGGTATATTCTGAAACTGAAACGAAACATGATGAGTATCTCCGTATAGTACTGTAAGTATTAAGGAAGAAAGAACTCTTTGCGAAGTTCAGCAAGTGTGAATTTTGGTTGAGGGAGGTAACCTTCTTAGGACATGTGGTCTCTGCTGAGGGGATTAAGGTGGACCCTCGGAAAATTGAAGCGATTTTGGAGTGGAAGCCGCCTAGGTCAGTGTCGGAAATACGGAGTTTTCTAGGACTGGTAGGATACTACAGAAGGTTTGTGGAAGGTTTTTTTTTGTGATGGCAGCACCTCTGACAAAACACATAAGGAAAGGAGTACCGTTTGTATGGACTAAGAAACAGCAGGAAGCTTTTGAGAAGTTGAAGAAAGTTCTAACTGAAGCACTTGTGTTAATTCATAGAGTGCTGGGAATGATTTTCTTGTGTACGATGACGCATCACACGTGGGTTTGGGCTACGTGTTAATGCAAGAGGGTAAGGTGGTTGCATATGCATCACGATAGCTTAAGCTTCATGAGGGAAACTATTTGACTCATGATTTAGAGTTAGCGGCGATGATATTTGCACTTAAGATTTGGAGACATTACTTGTACGGAGAAAGGTGTATTATATACACTGACCATAAGAGTCTTAAGTATTTGTTGACTCAGAAGGAGCTGAACCTTAGGCAAAGAAGATGGATTGAGTTGCTTAAGGATTATGACTGTTCGATCAAGTATCACCCAAGCAAGGCTAATGTGGTAGCCGATACTCTAAGTCGTAGAGCTGTATCTGATCTGAGAGCAATGTTTGCTCGTCTGAGTCTGTATGATGATGGAAGTCTGTTGGCTGAGTTGCAAGTGAGGTCAACTTGGTTGGATCAGATTAAGGAAAATTAGTTGAACGATGAGTCTTTGGTCGCTCGTTTTCAACAAGTAAAAGAAGGGGAAACTTCTGAGTTTGGGAGCCAGAAGAGACGATGCAACAACAATACCCTCATCTGTTTGGATTAGGTAAATTTCGAGGACAAAATTTCTTTAAGGAGGGTAGAGTTGTAACGCCCCAATTTTCGGGAATTCTGTGAATGTTGGCAAAATTTCATGCTTTAATTTTGTCATTTGTGAGTGAAATTATGAAATAGGACCTATGTGAAAATGTTTGAAAATGCTATAGGCTAAATTGAAGTGACCAAATAAATAGGAGTGCAAAATAGGAGGATTTGCATGACAAACCTCCCATTTTACATGAAGTGGCCAGCCATCATGTTGTTGTAGACAAAATGTGCACTTGATATCCATAACTTATGGTACAAATTGATACAAATTGATAATAAGTTAGGTAAATGTTCCATGATAATAGGTTAGGTAAATGTTCCATGATAATGGGTTAGGTAAATGTTCCATGATAATGGGTTAGGTAAATGTTTCATGATAAGAATTTCATGTCTTTTGTATTAAAGAATTAAATGGATGAAATATGAAGTTTTATTAAAAGAAAAAGGGGTGAAAAAAACAAAGTTTTGTCCATCTTTGTTCATCATAGCTGAAAGTTAGAGAAGAGAAAGGAGAGGAGAAAGCTCTTGAGTATTCGGTCATTAGAAGGAGGAAAATTGAAGGTAAGTTCTTGGTACCTTGCTGCTATTTTGAGGTTCATGAGTTCTTCTTGATTCTACCTTAACTATTGAAGCATATTTTGGTTTTTAGTTGTGTTGTGAGCATTTAGTCATGAATTAAAATGAAGGAAATGGTTGTTGTTTCATGTTCTTTTGATAAAAAAAATGGAAGATAGGTGAAGTTGAGCCAAACAAATGAGCATGCATGTGCCTTAGATGTTAAAGGGAAAAATCAGCTAACATGTTGTGCTTTAAAATGATGAAATGGAGATTATTCTTAAGTAAAATCATAGATATGTGATGATTGATTGGTGATATACATGTTTAAATAACACGCATGCAAGGTATGTGTGAAAGAGTGATTTGGTAATAAATCTGCTTGGGACAACAGCAGTAACGTGACTTTGGAAAATCACCATAAATTGTGGGAAATGAATTAGAAGCTGAATAAATTATGTAATTAAAGCTTATTGAGTCTATTTTCTAATGAAATAAACAAGAACATATTTTGAATCCTGTACAATGAGAAATTTGATTCGTAATGAAGAGTGGTCAGATTAGTCAAACAGTGAAACATGGGAAACTTTGAGAAAAATCTGGTATTGATTGGCTAAACCAAAAATTCTGAACATTTTATGGATAGAAGATATATGAGTCTATTTTCAAGGAAAATTAACGGAACTTGATTTGGAGTTTTGTAGCTCCAGTTATAAATAATTTAGTGACTGTTGCTCAGGAAGACAGCTTGCAGTGAAATTATGATTATGTGGTAAACATTGACAAAAATTTGTTAATGAGTTGCTTATTGATTTCTTATAAGCTTACTATGATCTGTAGGTGTGGTTGGCCGAATATTGTAAGGGGTTAATACGTAGTTTGTATTTGAATAGTTAGATTAACGTGTTAGTAATCCAATTGTAGGCGGTTCGTGTGTGGATCTCGTCAGCATATCGTCGCAACCAGGTGTGTAACTAACACCCTCTTTCTTAGTCTAGATCGGCAAAAAGCGAAAAGCAAATGCTAAAAACCGTATTTTGTAGATTTGCGAAAAGCGAATGCTCGTGAGGTAAATCGATTAATGTTTTTGGTAAGCTGCAATGTTTGGACCGCAAAGTGCATGATTTACGTGCCCTCGATATTTTTGGGCTTAATGGGCCAAAATTGGAATGACAGCCAACGGGCCCAATTCGTAAGAACCCTCGATATGTGATTACGTTAGTACGTGAAAGGTAGGAATATGCATGAAAAACCCTAAAATAGATAAATTCTGAAATACCTTTAAAAGTGGAAAATTTACGTTTACCCCTAGGAGATAAATTACCAAATACCCCTAGGGTTAAATTGACCTAAATGCATGTTTGACTATTGTTATTTATTGCATGCCATGTTGTTATTATCGATGTATGGGATGGGATATTGACGGAGGAAGTCTTGAAAGTGGCTTGTCCACGTCTTGGAGACTTTGCCTCAATTTATCGTTAGCTGAGCAAAGGCTGCAGAATCAGAGAGTGTTAAATTTGGGTGGGTTGAGCTATTCCCACATAGAGTGTATGGCTGATGTACGGGTGGAGTGTAGTGGTTGGTGGGTTGAGTAGTCTCCCCAAATGGGCTTGCATATGTTATTGATGTTGCATGTATTTTGAAATGGGCCTATGGGCCATACATTATCTGAATAAGGGCTAAGGTCCAATTTATTGTAATCGAAAAGGGCTCGCCCAATACCACTATTACTGAATGGGCTTAGGCCCAATAGGCTTGAGCTGACTTGGGCTTTGAATGGGTTTTCCTTACACCGAGTTTCCCAAACTCACCCCTTTTATTTTCATCCACGCAGAAATCCCCAACCATAGTGGGCTTGGAGCTGTGAGGGAATTCGGAGTGGCCACCCGTTCTGAAAGTTTGATTTTCTTCTAGTGAACTGAACATCCTTTTATTTACGTTTGAAGTGTTTGGGCTTTTAAATGTAATAAGGCCGTTTAATTATTTTTGATGGTTTTAATATGTATTACTAAGATAGGTAATACTTATTTTAACTGTTGAAATTGGATAGCTTTAGGGCGCGTTTTCAAAAATAACAGTTGATTTCAAAATAACACGACAACAAGCAAAGCTTCCGCAATAAAAGTATTTTTCCAAAATTAATCACTTTTCCTAAAAATGACTTAATCAAATCGGTTTCCTAGAAATATCCATGACGTTAAGGTGTGGCAATGGCGGTATGCATGTCTAGGATTGGATCTGAAGGGAGCTTGGTACTTAAGCAGTCCGATGGACTCACCACCTCTTTTCCGGTTTCCTACCTGGTGCACAGCTTCCATTCACTTTAACCCTTAATGAATTAATCTTTTGAACATCAAGTACGATTTTCTGGACTTAGAATAGAAATTTTTTTTTTAACATTTTTGATGTGGCATGTCGGATCCGGCCATAACTTCTGGGCCGGGTTTGGGGTGCTACAGTGATACCCCTGAAGGTGTTGAAGTGAAGAAATTTAGGCCAAATCTAGTGATGTCGCGACACCAACCAATAGGTGTTGCGACATTGAGACCCCCAAGACCCACAAGTTCACCACTATTTTGGGTGTCGCGACACTGCTACTTGACGAGTGAAAAACTGCAAGAATAATTTTGTGTCCAAACAAGCTTAAGTTTCTTTTCATTTATGGAGATAATGGTCAATGTTAGGTTAAATGTTAGTAGACTATAAATACTACTTTATAAGCTTTTGAATATAGATTTTGTTCGCTAAACATTTGTTCTTTATTATCATATTTCTTAGTTTATGTTTTCATTGTTTTCTTTTTTATTCTTTTCTTTTTGTTGTACTATTTTGTTTTTTTCATTTTTGCTGGAACATTAATGATGGAGATGTATTAAACACTCGTGCTTCATTGGATGTTTATATATTAATGAGCATTTTCTCAATGACCATCCCTGGACATAGCAACGTCTAGAGTGTGAATACTGCAACTAAAAGATATGGAATTGAAGCAATATCCGCAAGTATACGGGTCAGGATAGTTACAATGAAGTAGGTAAGTACTCTGAGGATTGTACCCAAATGAGGCGAGTACTAAATTAACCTTAACCTAAACGCAAATAAATCTAATTAGTACTTTAAATAAATCATATTACGAATATATATAAATAGAAGATTTTTAGGTTTTATAATAAAGAAGATAAAAATAACAAAAGTAAAGTGAACTTTGGGTGTATAAATTCTAACTTAATCAAATCTAAGTATGAATGATTAGCTCGCTTTGGTGATCATAACTAATTCCTATTTTGGGTTTTTACTTAATCAACTAGTTGTTACCCTAGCAAGATCTCTCTTAATCTTCTACTAAATTAACGAGTCAACAAGGGCTAAGGTGTTCACGGATAGGCCATACCAATTTTGGGTTAATTCCCACCTAAATGACTTCCTAGGGTCATCAAGCCTATGGTTTAAGTTCTTCCTCTCCTAAATAACTGATCCGCTAAGACAACCCTTCATAAAAATTAATAAATCATGCCTCCACTTGTTAATCCCCCACAAAAGGATTAGTTCCTTGTAGATCCCATTAACACAATAAACTTGATAATCATATTTAGATTCTTATGCCTCCTAAGATTTCGCCTCGAGAAAGTTATTGAGTTAATTTTAAAGACTAAGCCTTCATGCATGTCTATTTCCAAGGAAATTAAAATTTCATAGCAAGTACTACATAAGACTAGAGAACATGCAAGCATTCCATAACTCAAGATAACATAAAAATAAATTATATAAAATAAAAAATCATGCTTGCATTTGAACTAACTTATGAACAGAAATTTCCTTTGAACATTCATTTATTTCAGCAAACTCATGTGAAAAGAATAAAACATACTTGAAAATATTAAAAATTCTTGCAAATATTGTCTTACCTCCTCTTTAAACAGAAACAATATCCTCATTGCGAAAACAAAGTAATGAATGAAAACTGAACACATGTGGGGTTGTAAGAAAAGAGAAGTGAGTCATAAAGACTGCTTATCATAACTGAAAATTCTGATTTCTTCATAGCATTTGAAGAAGCAGGCATAGGAATAGTCAATTCAGGACCAATACTTGGTTCAACTAGCTCATCAGAATTCAGCTCCACACTTGGTTCAGAGTTGTTTAGTTCTTTTATTGATTCAGGATTGTTCAATTCTTCTTCAGATTTTGCTCCTTTTGTCTTATCAACTGAGTTAGCTTCCGGTTAAGATTTATTTGATGACTCATTAGTTTTTGGTTCAGTTGGTTCACTCAATTCAATTGGGTTTAACTCATGGATATTCTCTACTAACCTTTCAAGATCATGCCTTGTGATGCAACCTTGAACATACTGGCCCTTCAAGTTTGCTTTTGATTTAACTTAGGCCCTTAAGCAAAGTGAAGTAATCAATGATGGAAAGTAGACACTTTCTGCCTTTTTTCTAGCACAATCGTGGATCTCCTTAAGAATAATTTTTCCAACATTGATAGACTTTTCTGTCATAATTGCATATAACAAAAACATTCGTTCCATCGATATGGTAGAACTATGTGAGATAGGCATGAAGCTATATCGAACAAAGTAGAACCATACCGTAGCCAATGACTTTGATTGCACCAAAGCTATCGTTCCATCTGTTGTTGAACATGCAGCAATCAAAGTCACAACAATTAATATTATGATATATAAAACATCAATTCTAAAAGCTTTTAAACAAGTACTATGGATTATTTGTAAATTTTAATATTTATAAATCACATTCTAGATATTTAGAGAAGCAAGTTAACTTATAAAGAAATAGAGTTACTTGAGATTGAATTCAAATTCTTATGCTTACAACGTAATATTTTTACCCTTGAACCAAGGGATTATAGACAAATATAAATGAATTTAGCTAAAATTTGAAACCTATATTTCAAATAAAAAAACTTAAATAACCATGAATTGCACCATAAACATTTTGAGTTACACCAAAGCTCTAGCTGTTTTAAATAAATTCAATTTTTTTTAAAAAAAGTGAAAAACATAATAAAGGAGTTGGTTTCTACGGCCTTTATTTGTTCCTTTTAAAAGGGTCGCAATATGGGATCCGTTTAACGTAGTAGACTCAGAAAGGAAGAAAGCCTGATTTTTCGCATTTAAGACCAAAAGTTAATCGGTAGCCCAACCAAATCGGACCTCGTTTCTCGGACCCCCTCCATCATGCAAAGCCATTAAACCAAACCTTTAAAATCTCCGGCGTACGCCCTCCCCTTCCTCCGCCTTCCATTATGGCTTTCTCTGCTTCTCCCCACTGCGCACCTCCCTTACATCGTTTCGCCCTTCGCCGCTCTCCGCCGCCACAGCCGCCGCTCGCTTTCATGCGCTGCCCTTTCTTCTCCTCCTCCTCCTTTCGACCCGTTTACTTCTCCCCAGCTCCCACCCTGAGGATCATTGTCTCTGCCAAATCCAAGAAACCTTCCTCCGGGAGATCAGCCGATTCGACGTCGGCCTCCGCCATTGATTTTCTCACATTGTGTCACAGTCTCAAGGTATAAATGAAAACATAAACTTTTGCCCTTCGTTCTATTTCCTTCACGCTCTGTTTCGATTGAGTATAGTTTAATAGCTCTATTAGCTGTTTAGATACCAAGTAAGAGTAAACAAACATGGTCGAAGAGCTACAAATAGAAATTTAAGCTTGGGTTTTACGTGGTAAATATTTGTAGAGCGGTGTTATCTTTGCTTGAGCCCCACCTTTGTATCCCTCTGTCTTCAATTTGAATCATTCAGGGAAGAAAAGACTATAGTTACTGATGACTTTGTTAATCCTGTAGACCACAAAAAGGAAGGGTTGGATCAATCACGGGATAAAGGGTCCTGAATCAATTGCTGACCATATGTACCGCATGGCGTTGATGGCTTTGATCGCTGGTGACCTTCCTGGTGTGAATAGAGAAAGGTTCACTCTCATCATATCATATGATATATGTCAGGGCTCATGTTCTTCATTAAATTATCAACTTCCAAGTTTGTCAATCTGATTTATGTATTTTCTTTTTCTTTCATGGTAATTGATGGAAATGTTAGGAGGATGAGCTATTTCTTTTGTATTATTTTCTTTGAGCGGATTTAGCTTATAATAGAAGTTGGAGATGAGTTTATGTGATTTTTTATTCTTGCCTTTTCTTTTTTTTCAAACTTTTTTTGTTTTTTTGCTTTTTTGCTTTATGCTTTTGTTGGATGTTATTTAGGGAAGCTTTATGTCTTTTATCCATTCAACTTTTGCAGGTGTATTAAGATTGCAATTGTCCATGATATTGCAGAAGGTACTGTCCCATGTCTGCATCTTCTATCATTATCATTAGTGTACGTCAAATTTGCAATAGCCATGCTATACGAGTACTTATGATGTTAAAATCAGTAATGGTACAAAAGTTGTTTTCCTCAAAAGAGGGAAAAGGTAAACCTATAAATTAGGTACAATAGATGTTCTACTGTGGTAATCTAAGATAATTGACAATGTTGAACTTTTAGAACCATCTTGATTTTTCTTGCATGCATTTTTATGTGATGGGTTGAATTTTTTTTTTTTTGGGAGGGGGGTGGGGTTTGGTGGGGGAGGTTGCATATTGAGCTACCACATATCTGATGCTATATTTCAATGTACATCTGGCTTGCACAGAAACACACAAGATGCACTTATGGTTTGAGTCTTAGGTTGAGATTTTCAATTTTTACAGCTATTGTTGGAGATATAACACCATCATGTGGTGTTCCTAAAGAAGAAAAAAGCAGACGTGAGCAAGCAGCGTTAACTGAAATGTGCAAAATTCTGGGTGGAGGAATGAGAGGTGCTTCCTAGCCAATTTTATTTTTGGAAATCTTGGGTTGCTAAATTATTTGTTTATTGCATCTGCTTGTCTTATTTTGGTATTTTGTTAGTTGCAGCTGAGGAGATCCAAGAACTGTGGGTAGAATATGAAAACAATGCTTCTCTGGAGGCTAACCTTGTGAAAGATTTTGACAAGGTATGCTACATGATGGCATTCATTTGTGTATGCATGCTCTCACACACACACACACACCAGCAGAGATATTTTTCACCTGAAAGATGATTTTCCATTAAATATCAAATGTCATAGATTGTTAGTTGTTATAGGTGTTAAATGGATATTCCACTACAATGAATCTCTCTCTTAGAACTTGTATTTGAGACAATTTTATATGCTATATTTATAAGATGCATTTAGGATGCAGTTCTTTCGGCTGTTAAGGCCGGCTGACCATATCTTTACAGGTTCCATCTTGTGGATGAGGATGGGCCAAGAAAGCAAATGAAGATTAAGGGTACAGGGGTTTAACAAAATAGTAGATACATGAACCTAGAAGTTCTATAGATCATTATATTGACATTATTACCTTGTAATGTTTCTTATTTGCTGATTTTTGCATGTTAATCCTGCACTAGACTATTTATCTGTTGGCTTACCTTCACCCACATGTATTATAGAACTATTAATTTTTCCTCCCTTTTAAGGAGTTTATGTGTTCACAACCAGGTTGAATTGATTCTGCAAGCACTGGAATATGAACTGGGTAAGGGGTTTCATTTATTTATGGTTAAAAATGTGAAAGGGCTTGAGAATTATAAGTTTTTCCGTATAATTATCTAAATCTATTCTTTGATATTATGATATTATTGTAATTGCAGAACATGGAAAGGTGCTGAATGAATTTTTCCTTTCAACAGAAGGTAGAGTAGATTATTTGAAGCAGGATGTAATAAGTGAAAACATCCTTTTTTTTCAGCGATGTTTACTCTTCTACACTTTCCTGTGATTTTTCAGGAAAATTTCAGACAGAGATTGGAAAGAGTTGGGCCAGAGAGATCAATTCAAGGAGGAATTCAATATTGGTAGAAAAGAGGAAGGGACCTAAATAACAAAATGATTGAGTATCATCAAATTTCATTATAATCTAGTATCAGTAGCTACAAATTTTCTTAATCCGGTTACGCACTTTATTAACCAAGGCTGGTAACCTGGAGTTGGAAGCCAAATGTGGTTGATAATGTGTGTGTTGTTTAACTTCATCAGAAAATTTTTGATTTGTTGTAAGAATGCAAAGTGATTTTCATTAGCATGTCTGGAAATAGAGGAAGCTAATAGTCTGGTTACCTGTAATGTAAGCTGCAAAAGTCATTTTGAAAACTATCCTAGTTTGAGATATTCTGTGAAATGGACCAAAAGGTCAATTTTAATTATAAATAATAATCCATTTGGATATCATGTGTGTATATATAATCTCCAAACTTACTCTTGATTCAATTCAATTTCTTCAGAACTCAGATAGCCTTCTGATAGTTGAAATGTGAAGGCTAAACTTTTAGGAATCATGGATGGCTTATTTCTTGCTATTGGGGTGCATGCTTGAGGGCAAAAGAATGTAGAGGGACCTCATGCCATTTTTGAGTCTGATTGTCTTAATGTTATTGCTGGTCTCATCTCACCAAATTATCTACCTCGGCAATTGAACATGACATTCTTCACTCAATTCCATGTTTTGTTCTCACACGTGGGCCGTGAAGGCAACATGGTGGTAGATTGGGTTATGAGAGTATGGGCAGGCCATCACTCATTCATGTCTTTGATAAAAATAAACAATAAAAAGCGGAATGAAATGGAGAAAATTATATGAAAGGAGATGTGTTGGCATCAAAACCAGATGGCGACTGCTCAACAGTGTTTAGGTTCCTGGTTGGTGCACTGTATGTTTCTTGATATTGCCATTTGTGGACTTTCCCTCTCGTTTCACTCCATTTCATTTCCTAAGCTATCTGCCAATCATATTAACCAGAAGTTTGTTTATAAAAAGTTAATTTGCTCGTAGAAGGGACGTAACATTCAAATGAACACTACTTTTCTCCCTCTGACATTTTACCAAACCCTTTTTTTTTTACTTACTTACAAAACACTCCCCAGCCTTTGAGAATTGCTGGTTGTATAGTGTTTATATATTGTTGCTTGCAAATGCTATTTCCCATCTCAAACAAAATGGCTTTCATGTTTTGGGCTCTCATTGTAACTACTCTCACCCTTCAACTAGCCATTACGAGTGCACAAACACCAGCTGCCTCACCTTCCACTACGCCAACCACCACCACCACTCCTCCACCTTCAACTTCACCACCACCTACAACTTCCGCACCGCCTCCTTCAACAACCCCTCCACCTACAACTTCAGCACCACCTCCTTCAACAGCAACGCCTCCACCTTCCACCACGCCCACCGCGCCAGCTCAACCACCTGCAACAACTCCCCCTCCCACTGTTGCACCAGCTACAAGCCCAACTGTCCCACCGCCACAAACTCCACCACCTCAACCACCTCAAACTCCTCCAACCACAGCTCCAGCTCAACCGCCAGCAGTGCCACCACCATCACCACCACCAGTATCTCCTGCACCAGCACCAGCCCAGAAACCACCAGCTCCTGCTCCAGTAAAGCTGCCCCCAGCACCTGCACCCATTATTTTGCCACCGGCTCCTGCACCAGCTCCCACCAAGCACAAGAGAAGGCACAGGCACAGGCACAGGAGACACCACCATGCACCAGCACCAGCACCAACAGTTCCAAGCCCCCCAGCATCACCTGCAGTGCCAACTACAGATGACACGACACCAGCACCATCACCTAGTCTCGATTTGGTAATGCCTTCTAAGTTCTACCAACAAAAAAGAACAAAATCAATGTATGAATTGAGGATGTTTACAACATATGAATCTAATTTTATTATTTGTTTCTATGAAATACAGAATGGAGGAGATTCATTGTTGGTGGCAGGAACAAAGCTTTGGTGGGCAAGGACAGGATTGACTATTTCCATTTTGATCGCTATTACAGGCTATAGTTTCTAGGAACTCATAAGATAAGGGGTGAATGTGATTTACTTTACAATTGCTTGTCATACCTTTTTTCTTTTTGGTTTGAATTTCTCTGTCACATAACAGAGAATATTGTTTCATTTGTGTAACAAAATAAATTGAAATTTTAATAGAAATAGATACGAATAAGACCAACCAAAAGCTGAAGAAGCAAAATAAATATATATCTGGTTATTAGCTTATGTTTATTTTTCTCGCCTTGCCATGAATAACAACCAAATGGTTCCACCAGGAAAAAAAAATCTACTCAACAATCGAATTCCCAGACCAACCTTTGTCAATACCCAATTGAATTTGGACCCCATAGTAAAACTCAATGTGTATCATGAATTTTGCATCGATTGATTTTAAGTGGAGTGTGATTTTCTTTTTTCAAAAGTAGGGATGGTAAGAAGAGAATAATTACTTACCTCATTTTACTTTACTATTTATTTCTCAAAACTAAAATATATTTGAAGAATTTTTTTAAATATTTGTTTGTTTTTAATAAATATTAAACATAATTCCATAAATCAATTTGAAGCCGCATTGGAACTAATACACATGCATAACAGCAAGAGCCAATTTAAGGGCTCAATCTAAAATGAATAAAATTACCATTTAAGTCTCCATGATTAAATTAAAAATTAATTTATTGTAAAATTGGACTAAATTGTCAAAAAAAAGCATTCTTTTTTTTAAAAAAAAATTTATGCAACTAGGCCGATATTTTGAAAAATTACGAGAATGGACTGTTTCTGATAAAACGCTTCCAATTGGAGTTGTTTTCAGGGAAAACTCAAGCGTTTTTTTCCTCTAACCAAGAAGCGCTTCATTTCAAAGATGCTAATGAAAAACACGTCTAGTTCAGCCCGTCCCCCGTTACTTCCAACGGCTATTTTAAATAGGTGTTACCCCCAACGGTAAAAAAAAAAAAACTATAAACCCCTTCTACTAATTTCTCACATTTCTTTCTTAAATCACTCAAATTTTCTCAATCCACTCTAAAAATCTCTCAAATTCTCTCTTAATTTTTTACTAAAATTCTATTTCAATGTAAATTCTATTTTTATAAATATTTTCAAGAAATATTTTTTATTAAAAATTATTTTGTTTTTTATATAATTTAGCAATGGTCGGGTCTCTAATTCATTTTGATAATAAGCACATCTCCGTCAATCAATTGCAAATGGTAATAATAAATTTTAATATTGTTTAATTTTTTTTTTCATTGTTATATTTTAACTTAATATTTTTATAATTTTTACATAAATAGGCAGAAGATCGAATTTTACAATGTCATATTTGTAATCTACTCAGTCCTCCATCACCATTGATCGAATCATACTTGAGGGAAGCCAGTATTTCGCATGTGACCCTTCTAGGCTGGGGGTGTAAGTTGGACCCGAAACTCATAAGCGCGTTGGTAGAGAGGTGGAGACCTGAGACGCACACATTTCATTTTCCATGCGGCGAGTTTACTATTACTTTGGAAGACTGGGTCTGTTCAGTTTGCTGATTGGGGAGGCGTATGTGGTGATCTATTGGGTGCGGCTCCGGAGATGACTTACGGAGGTCGGATCTAAATGGCTTGGATAAGAAAAAATTTCGTGGAGCTAGTTGAGGATTCGACTAAAACCCAAAGAGAACAATACACTCAGGCGTATATCCTTCAGATAATCGGGGGTATCCTGATGCCGGATAAGTCACGAAATCTCGTCCATCTGAAGTGGCTGCTGAAACTCGTCGATTTTAGAAGAGCGGGTGAACTCAGTTAGAGGTCTGCTGTGTTGGTGATATTGTATCGGGAGATGGTCGAGCGATGCAACCAGGAAAAATTAAAATTGGTGGTTGCCTTTTACTACTACAATTATAGGCTTGGTTCCAGTTTCAATTTTTATGTCCTCGAGCAAACTACCTGTATACATTCCCACTCGTAACTGTAACGCCCTAAATAATTTATTTCTGTTTCTGTAAATATCTGATGCAAGTATGTATTTGCTTCAATGGTTAAGTGTTTTGGGGGTGTGTGTGTGTGAGGTCTAGGGTTCAAGTTCCACATTTAGCAAATTTTTGTTATTTTTGGATTCAAGCATTACTCTTGTTGAGTGGGTTTACATAGAATTGTCTGTTAATTAATATTAGAATGAGCTTGCTAGTTCGAGTGGTAAGAGAGTTGATGTGTTGAAGGTCTTGAGTTCGACTCCCTGCGTGAGTAAATGTGTTTATTTTTGCTCGGTTGACTGATAGAGTTTCAGTAAAGCTAAAATTTTGAAGTGGTTGAGATTGAGGTGTTAGTGGAAAGTTAGGAATATCTAGTTGGTTCTTAATTTATTTTTATTTTCCTAAAAATTTCCTCAGTTGACTTTTTTTTTTCTGTTGCTTCTCCTTCACTGCATTTTTTTTTCATCTTCCTCTCCATCCTTCAAACTTTGTTCCAATTAAACTGTGCGATTTGTTGACTGATCGAAGTTTTGGTGTAATTGTGGCTTCTTTCTGTCTAATTTCAATTGCGATTTAATTCAGTAAGTTCGGGTAGGGTAGTTTTTCTTTCATTTGGTAATTCTTTATTAATGGGTGTTGTTAATGCCGTTTAGGGGAAGATCAAGGGGCTCAAAATCGTCCATCGGTAACTTAGTTGCGTGGGAATTATTGTTGTTCGATCAAAGGTAAGGGTTGGTTACTTAATGGATAAACGGACCGAATTGTGTTCGGTTTTAGTTTGGTTTTAAAAGTCTAATTCAATGTTTTGTTAGACAATCTTAGGTGCTATGTGGTTCGAGAGTGTTTCTGCATCAAAATTGTTCCAAGTGTGTACCCCTTATGGAGGAAATTGAGCTTCGACGAAAGCTGAAAAACCATACTGTCGACACCACATGAGTGTGTGTTTGGCCTTGTGGTTCGTCGTGTGCGAGACACAGCTGTGTGGTTGACGAGGGTATGGCCGTGCGTAAGACACTACTGTGTGGTTGTGTGAGTATGGTCGTGTGGGCCACAGGCTAGGCCAAGTTGGGTGTGTGGGCCACAGGCTAGGCCAAGTTGGGTGTGTGGGCCCACACAGGCTATTGGTTTTGGGCCAAGCCGTGTGAGCCACACGGGTAAAGCCAATTTGGGCGTGTGGGCCCATACGAGTATGTGGGCTGAAAATTTTGAAATTTTCCCTAGGGTCTCACGAGTTATTTCGATCAACTGTCGGCCTACTGTAGGGTCAGTAAGGGCTAACCAAACCCTAACACTATGTGATTTGATAGTCTAATATTCTGATCTAAGTATGACACTGTTATGCATGTCTGGTTATTCTAATATATATTTATTTTATATCTGTATATAAGCATATAAGCATGAAAATTCTGAATATATATATCTGACTGGGGTGAGATTTGTATATGTGGAAGAAGTGTTCTGTATGGCAATCATCGCCTATATTCTGGCAGGTTGGTTGCACATTATCTGATATGTGTCGTAATGGCACAATATGGTGTGTAAGGATAAGTAGATGTTTTTAACCCCACATGGTATGATGGGATGGTCGGAGTTGGTGTGTAGAAGATAGAGGTAGGATTCTGCATATCTGTTTCTGTTATCTAAATCTGTAAATGACTTAAATCTGAATCCGAATCTGAATCTGAATCTGAATCTGACTGTGTATGTGATTTCTGTATGTACAACATGTCTATTTTTGATGGCCTAAACATTGAGTTTATGTAAACTCACTTCTGTTTGTCTGTACTATTCAGATAATCCACAGACTTAGGTAGGTCGGTGCAACGGAATCTCGCTGTGACCACTAGTCTATAAACTGAATTTAAATAAAGGTTTTATTTATTTAATAATTATTTTTGGGAGTTTTGTATTACTTGGACTCTCCGGACTGTTTGGTTTAATTTTTGGGATTTATATTTTTCATTTTATACTTTATTTGCGACGGTTTTTACTAAAACAAATGTTTTCCAAACTTATGAATGGGATTTTAAGAAAATAATGATTACTATAACTTCCGCTATAAATTACGTTTTGGAAAACAAATTAATTGAATATCATTTTCAATAATAGATATAAACGAATATGGATTTAAAAACTGGAATGATTTATTGTAACAACACTGTTTTTAAAATTCTTCTTTGTGACATCTCTAAATTTGATCATAACGTCTAGGCCTAGTTTGGGGTATTATATTTAGTGGTATCAGAGCCAGGTTACAAAAGTCGGGTTGTGAATTTTAGGTTCCAAAATTTTGTTTCAAAAAGAACTGATTTTTAAATAATTTGAGGAAATATGTGGTGCATCGAGTCTCCGGCGCCAATCCTATAAGTATTTCTGAACATTAGATAGAATATCCTGAAAACACTATAATTAGTACTTTCTAAAATTGTACTGAGTTAGTTAGAGACTGAAACCTCTGAAAACAGTTCTAAACTTTTGATAATTTATGCATAAAATATCTGTTAATAAATATTGGAACTAATACATAAAATTTTATAATATAAATAAATTTTGAAATTTATGATGAGCGCTCGTGGAACTCGCGAACGTGGTATTTGTGGTCGTGGTAGAGGCTGTAGGGAGGCTCGAGCTGACTCTTCTTCTCTAGGCAATATGCCAAACTTAGACACGTTTGAGACATCGGTTTCACCTGCTATTCACCTACTATTGAGACTGGGTCTCAAAGCTGTTCGACTGGGGATGACGCACTGTCCCAAGCCATGTTCAGAGTATTAGAGAGGGTCGCTAGACCCCATTTTATATTTAGAGGCCATGGGTCAATAACTGAACAACTCCGGTCCAATGAAGCTGAGCTGTTTAGGGGTGTCACTGGAGTCGCCCTTACTGTGGCCGAGTATTGGTTGGAGGCCACTGAAAGGATTATGAATGATATAAGCTATACTCCCAAGCATAAACTTAAGGGTGCAGTCTCATTGCTTTGTGATGAAGCATATCAATGGTGGTTATCAGTTGAGAAGGGTACTTAGCCTGATCGTCTGGACTGAGACTTCTTCAAGACTGCTTTTCAAAGGAAGTATGTGGGGGCGAGCTATGTGGATGATCATAGGCGTGAGTTCATGAATCTCACGCAAGGTGATAAATCTGTGGTTGAGTATGAGGCCTGTAACACCCATCACCCGTATTCAACACCAAAATAGGGTTACGGAGTATTACCGAACATATAATATAATTACACATGCATTTTTTTCATACATTTTCAATTTTATGCAAATATCAACCAACTACATTCATATCGTCCCTAATACGAGCCTACGAGGCTCAAAACATGCATTTGGGGTGGTTTGGGGCTAAATCGATAACTTTAAAAACTTAGCGAACACTTAGAAAATTTTATCAAGAACAGAAGACACACGCCCGTGTGGCCCGGCCGTGTCTCTCACGCGGCCAAAGACACGCCCGTGACACAGGCTGTGTGGACATTCGAAATGGAAGCACATAGCTTTGTTCCAGTCTATGTCTGACCCCGTGTAACTCTCTGACTTAGGTCACATGGCCAACACACACAACCGTGTGGCTAGCTTGTGTGCCCTAAAAATGGCCACACACGCCTGTGTACCAGGCCGTGTGCTAGGTCGTGCCAAACCTATAGGGTATACTAACTTATGCCACACGGCCAAGTCACACGCCCGTGTGCGAGGCTATGTGGAGCATACTGACTTGGTTTCTAATTCAACACTAGGGGACACACGGCCATGTACATGACCGTGTATCACACACGGCTGAGACACAAGCCTGTGTCTCTTTTACCAAGCCAATTTGCCACCCAAACTTGTAAAAACCTTCACTAAACCAAATTGCACAAAAATAATGCATAAATAGGCATCCAAAACAACTAGAACCAAGACTAAAACATGCCATTTCAATATCATCAACCACAAAGCACATGATATCATGTTTTACCAATTCAAAACATGCTAATTTCTCACCTAAAAATTTACTTAAATGGTTTCATTCAAATATACATCAATTACCTAAAATTTCAAGCATACAAATATCAAATTCAACCATTTGCTACTCAAGCTATTCATCCACCATAATCATTCACCAAGAAATTATAAGCCATATCACAAATAGAACATTGGCACATACATAAATATATAACACCAACCAAACCAAATAGGCCAACTTATATAGCTATACACAAACTAAACTTTAGACATTTACAAGCTAATTCATTTGGCTATATTCATTATCAAATTATGAACCAAAATGACCAAAGTCTCTATGCCTAGCATATATTCCAAAACATAGATTCAAAAGTACCAAAACGATAGCTTGATAGTGTGATGAAGTCTCCAACGATCCCAAATCCAAGCTAGCTTTGAAATCACTATAAAACATGGAAAAATAAACAATGTAAGCTATAAAGCTTAGGAAGCTCGTATGAAAATAATAAGCAAGTCTCACCATTCATTTACCATTCAAATTAAATGACATAATATGCAACAATGCATTAATCTCTAGCTAACATGAAATTTAATCACATAATTGATCATAAGCTCACAACTTCCTTAGACTCATTGCTCATATAGTTTTTTGTACATACTTGTACCGATACATATCTATTTCTCACCATTTCACATCTTCAATATACCCATTGAACCATTCGGAATAAAATTCACATCTTTGTTTTCCCATCTTTTTTATTTCCCAAAAATTTAATTACATATTATAATATATGTTAAAATAGTATTGAACTACTTATCATGTTTTTAATTATTATTGCATCACTCACACTATTATTAGTTAAAAATTAATTTAAAATATATTGAACTACATGCCGTATATTATATATATATTATAATTTAACCCAAAATATTTTACTTATTATCATTTTAAAATAATAATAAAAATATTTGTATTTGAGTTGGATATATTTATATTTCTAATGTAGTATAGCAAAAAATATGTTGTCGAAAAAACTGTTTGGTATTTTTTTTGTAAAAGCAATATATAAAATTTAGTTATTTTGATAAATATTTAAAATTCATCAAACATTGAAATTAATAACCAAAATTTATTTTGAAATTGCAGACATTGCAATGGCTTCATTGATTATGAAAGATCCTCACATATCGATACGCTTAATAATATGGTAATATATTATTATTTGTTAATCACGGGTTCCATTAAAAAAAGATCTACATAATTTACGGAAATATATTATGTTATTATAACTATTTTCTGTAATTTAACACTGTCAGGGCTCGTACCGCGCATTAAGGGGCCGGTGAATGGTTTAGGATATTCCCCGGATGCACGACTGATGCCCTACTTGGAGCTAGCTGGATTCGGGTCAGCAGCATTGATTCGAACATTTGATTTACAGTACGATTTAATATCCGTATTGGTCGAGCGTTGGCGCCCGGAGACCCACACTTTTCATTTGCCGTGTGGGGAGTGCACTGTCATTCTAGAGGATGTTGTATTGCAACTTGGGCTCTCAATCACCGGGAGTGCCGTAATGAGCGTAAGTACGATAGCTGAGCTGGCTGCACTTTGTTATAGCCTACTAGGAGCCTCGCTTGGCGATGATGAGTCCAATTTTTTGGGTTTGAAATTTACATGGCTGAAAGACAATTTTGAGCATTTAGCAATTAATGCCACTGAAGAAGAGTTGATGTGCGTAGCTCAAGCGTACATTATGCATATTATAGGGGGTGTTTCGATGCTTGATGTGAACAACAATAGGGTTCATCTCCAGTATTTACCTCTATTAGCTGATTTGCGTAATGTTCGCTCGTATAGTTGGGTTCCGCAGTTCTGGCTATGTTGTATCGTGAACTTTGTTGGACGACAAAGCCTGATGCCATAAACATAGGTGGATGCCTTGTATTGTTGCAGTCATGGGCTTTTTATCGGATGCCATTCTTGGTATCAATTAGTCACCAACCATACGTATTTCCACTAGTTAAAAGGTGATAAAATTTAACTTGTTATTAATTGAAAATTTCTTTATAATGATACTATTCTAATGATACTATATTTACTTGAAATTTATTTTCGTAGATGGAGTATTTATCCGGGTATCGGGACGTCGTACACTATCCCGATATATCATCTGATGATTGAACAACATGTCAAGGAAGGGGTAAGCTATTCCAATATTCGTGACATGTAATTACTTTGTATATTTACTTGAATCATGTTATATTTTAACTATGGTATTAATCATGCAGTTTATATAGATGCCATATCGTAGACCAGAAATTGCGGCTATTATACCTTCATTTGCCTACATTCATTCTCATTTGTGTTGCACTAACGCACCAATTATCAATTTCAATGTAGTCGAGTGGTACCATGGGGATCGAGTACTATGACAGTTTGGTTGCATCCAGTATATCCTACATCCGCCAATGCAAGTGGGGAAGATTCACGGCATCAACAAATGAGGAAAACATGGAAGTCATTGGGGGTTGTGCACCAAAAATATATTATGGTATGGGATAATCAGATGGCTCGAAGACCTCAAATGGATATTTCTTCCGATTTTCAACTATCGTTAGAGTACATACAATGGTACTCTAGTATGAGAAAGCCATATTTACTTGGTGGGCAGTTGACTGTAATCCCCCCACACGTGCAGCGACCTGGGACATACGAGCTAGCGCTCGATATAGAGGCCGAGCCAAAGCCAAAGTCTGAGCTCGAGCCATAGCTGGAGGTCGAGTCTGAGTGATCAAATTCACATTCGGCTGATAATTCTTATCATCCGAATTTACCGGGCAATAACTATTTGTAACATCCCAAAATAGGGCCTAGTTGGAATAGTGGTTTCGGGACCACAAATCTGACATCAAAATATTTATTTTATGATTATTATGAGGCCTAGAATATGAGTATATACACGTGTTAAAGTTTCATGAAGAAATTATTTGAGTAAGGTGTTCAATTGGAAATTAGGGACTAAATTGAATAAATTGCAAAACTTGAATTCTAGAAGAAATTTGTATGAAATTGCTTTGGTTATGAATTAAAAGGCCTTGGAGAGTAATTTGCCCAATTTCTAAATTTTTGGACAAAAATGGGCTTGCATGGATGAAATTTTAAAGAAAGGGCATGAGGGCATTTTGGTCATTTGGCTTTTTAATGAAATAAAATGGGAAAAATCAAGCCAAAATCAGCCATTCTTCTACTCCATGCTGTCGAAATTCTCTTATCACCATAGCTAGGGTTTTCAAGCTTTTCAAGTTCAATAGTAAGTGCTCCCAAGCCCCGTTTTTAATGTTCTTTGTATTTTTGGAATCCCTGTAGCTTGTTCTCTTCATTTCTACCCATATTTCATGCTAGGGTTTATGTTTAAAAAATTTACTCATGCATGAGTTATTTGTGTTTTGATGGATTATAGAGGAATATGAAAGATGAATATGTGCTAAAGATCTTTTCCTAGGTGATTTTCATGAAAGACCCTTGTAGGGACCATTTTGCAAAAGTTATAAATAGTGTGGTAGAAATGAGAAAATAATGGGAAATCTGGGTTTCCATAAGAGAGAAAAGTGTTCGGCTAGGATTGGGTAAGATAGAAATTACATGTGTTTCATTATACGAGCCTAGGGACTAAATCATAAAAATGTTAAAGATTAGGGGCAAAATGGTCATTTGGACCGGGGGTAGATATTAAACTTGAAATGTATAATGTAGTGTATTAATGAGCTAATTTTGTGGATATAGACTCCAAGGAACAAATTTCGGAGGTCGATCGAGGTAAACGCAAGGTTTCGAAATAACTAAAACACAACACCGAAACGAATATTAGGTAAGTTCGAATAACTTAAAGTAAACCCCTAATATGCATAATTGTATGATTTGTGAATGCATGATGATTGCACTTAATATTGGCAAATATCATAGAAATGCATATTTGATGGTAACATGTGAAAAATGTCTCGGTTGAGATTGACAAAGGGAATTCGATGGTAACCCGTAATTACATGTGATTTGAGATCTTGCATGTGTTTCAGTAAGGATTTAGCCCAGACGGGTAATCTATTGATCTTAATTATAAAAAGGATCTAGCCCAGACGGGTGTTCCTTGAATGATCGAGCCTCCCGAAGAACATTGTGCATTATGGATTTAGCCCAGACGGGTAATCCGATTAGGGTCTGAATTTAGCCTGGACTAGTAATCCCGACATCACTTTATGAGTTCATAAAATGGGGGATTTAGCCTAGACTGGTAATCCCACCATAAAATATGAGGTTCGCGGGAGTGCGTATAGGGAATGATCATTCGTATGAATTGACGGTTAATGGGTATTCCATCGAGATTTCCTAGAAACTCAACAAGATTAACATGAGATGTTGAATGATGAGCTCATCTAGTTAAATTTAATGATGCTTGATTATGTTACTAACTTATTGATTGAGTGCATGTAATAGGAAACCATTTAATAATTGTTGGTTTCCTTATCTATCATGGATGAATGTTAAATACTTGGTAAGTTTACCTTCCTGTTATTTGAGCTTACTAAGCATGTAAATGCTTACCCCTCCCTTTTTCTCTATCTCACAGAGCTCGAAGACTCATAAGGACTGGAAGATGATTAGAGAGTCAACACACTATCAACTAGTCAAGCTCTGGTATAAAGACATTTTTATTTTGTTCAATGGCATGTATAGGAGTTTTGAGTACTTTGTTATATGTGTCATTTGAGTTTCCAAATGAAGGCATGTAAAAATATGTTTATCTTTTTGTATATGGCCATGAAAAGTGGCTTAATTGAAGTAGGGTATGACCTAATAATTTTTATATGGTTTTATTTACAAGTGATGGGTTGTTACCAATTGGCAATGAGTTACATGAACGAGCCAATTTTAGATGAATTAAAGTGACATGGAAACCCATAATAACCTTTCATGTATGAAACCAATGATATGAGGTTTCCATACAACTAGTTTTATCAAGATTATTTACAAGTGTATAATGATGTTTTCATTCAAAACTTGGTAACCACTAGGTATAAGGAGTAGAAAGGGGTGACTTAAGGCTTGGAAAATAGCCTATTAGGGTCCACATGGTCAGATACACAAGCGTGTGTCTAGGCCGTGTGTGACACACGGTTTCTTCCCATGGGTGTGGGCTATGGCCGTGTGTCCCCTGTACTTAAAATTTTAAATAAAAAACGCACACAAGTAGGCCACACGGGCGTGTGTCCTTGCCGTGTCTAAAAGACAGTGTTGTCCACGGACAGGTAGCATGGGCGTGTGCCACGGCTGTGTTGATAAGTCAGTGTTGCACACGGCCGAAGGGCATGGGCGTGTGCCAAGTCACACGGGAGTGTGAGTCCACACGGCCCATCTACACTAGCGTGTAACACTTTAAGATAAGGAAAATTTTTCTCAGGAGCCCAAGGTTTATCGAACGTGCCTGAATTTGTCCCGTACTGCCTCTAGGTATGTTATAGGCCTCGAAGGCCTATATAAGGGACGAGATATTCATGGTTGAAAGGTTTTTAAATTTGAGCAAAAATTTACGACCCAAGTAGTGTGTTATAAGTGTAAAGCCCCGATAATGCCTCGAACTCTATCCCAATGTTGGATATGGGTGAGGGGTGTTACATTTAGTGGTATCAGAGCTAAGATTTAGTCAGTTCTAGGACTACAGTAGAGAGTATTAAGGTTTGCTATACATGCCATTGTTCGAATATTGATAGTGTGACGTCTCCTAACTGTTCAAATTGTTTTGAATATAGTAAATGTCTTCCAATCAAGCACAAGATGAGTCCGAGGGAGCCGAGAGCCATACTTCAGCTTCCGTACAGTGAGCTGCATCTAGTAGTGGTAGAAGGCTGATGTCAGAAGGCCAGGAAGAGGCCCGAGCCACCTTCTTTGATATGATGATGAATGGTTTGGGGATTACCTAAGAAATCACCCCAATATACCAAGACCTCCCCCGCCCTCTAACCAATCTGATAAGGATGTGCCACGAGGTATGGCACCGGTGAGAATCGATAAAGCCCCTGTAGATAAGCTTAGAAAGTATGCGGCTGAGGAATTCAGAGTGAAAGTTGATGATGACGCTGAAAGAGCTGAGTTCTGGCTCTGAAATACTACATATGTGCTAGATGATTTGTCGTACACATCTGAGGAATGTTTGAAGTGTGCTGTGTCCCTTTTGAAGGACACTGCATACCATTGGTGGAAGACCGTATCCTCGGTAGTACCGAAGGAAAATATTACTTGGGATTTCTTCCAAGCAGAGCTTAGGAAGAAATATATTAGTCAATGGTTTTTGGACTCGAAGCGAAAGGAGTTCCTGGAACTCAAACAAGGGAACAAAACTGTAGCGAAATATGAGAGAGAGTTTGTACGACAAAGTTAGTACGCAACTGAATGGGTCCAAATGGAATCAGAAATGTCTAAACGCTTCGAGGAAGGCCTGAATGAGGACATCAAGTTGTTGATTGGGATCTTGGAAATACGGGAGTTTGCCGCATTGGCCGATCGAGCCAAGAAGGCCGAAGAACTTAATAATGAAAGAAAAAAAGCTAAAAGAGAGGCTTGAGTTGCGAGCAAGATGTCCAGCGGTAAAACACTCTCGTTCTTCATGAAAAAAGCCAGGAGCTAGCATGATCGCTCTACTTCGTCAGTGGGATATTCAAGTAGAGCGAGAAGCTCTAAACGACGAGGTCAAAAGTCTTCCTCCTTGATGGTAACTACTGTGGGGAGTGTAGATGATAAAAAATCAAAGTGTAAGATTTGTAGCAAATTTCATTTCAGAGAGTACCGAATGAAGAGCGGCGGATATTTCAAATGTGGTTCTCTTGATCACTTTCTCAAAGACTGCCCAGAGCAAGCGGAAAAAGAAATGGAAGTAGTCCCGAAGTCGAGTGCTCCCATCCCACAGGTAGACCTCCGAGATACCCTGGGAGTGCTAGTGGCAGTCAAGTTGCAACTAAAGACGCTGCAAAATCAGAGGTTCGAGCCCCGGTAAGAACGTATGTGATACATGCTCGAGAAGAAGCCTCTACTCCTGATGTTATTACGGGTACTTTCTTTCTTTTTAATACAAGTGTTGTTGCTTTAATTGACTCGGGGTCGACGGATTCATATATTTGCATGAGATTGGCGTCAAGTGTGAACATACCTGTTGAGAGTACGAAAGATATTATTAGAGTGTCCAACCCACTAGGCAAGTCGGTCCTAGTTATTAAAATCTGTAAGAACTGTCCTTTGACGATTCGAGGTCATTGTTTCCTGACTAACCTTATGTTGTTACCATTTGATGAATTTGATGTAATACTTGGTATGGATTGGTTAGCACTGTATGATGTAATTGTAAATTGTGGTAGTAAGTATATTAAATTGAAATGCCCGAATGGTGAGATTCTACGGATTGATTCAAGAGAGTTGGATACACCTCCGGTTGTGACCACGGCAATGGTTGCTCAGAGATATATGAGAAAAGGGTATGAATCCTATCTTGCATTTGTATTGAACACTAAGGAAACAGAGTTGAAGATTGAGTCTGTGCCTATAGTATGTGAGTACCCAGATGTATTTCCAGAAGAATTGCCCGGATTACCTCCTAAGAGGGAAATATAATTTGGTATTGAGCTGGCACCAGGAGCAACTCCCATTTCTATTGCTCCGTACAGAATGACACCAACTGAGTTGAAAGAGCTGAAGGCACAGCTGCAAGAGCTGATAGATAAAGGATTCGTAAGGCCAAGTTTTTCACCTTGGGGTTCCCCCGTATTGTTTGTAAAGAAGAAAGATGGATCGATAAGGTTTTGTATCGATTATCGGCAACTGAACAAGGTAACTATCAAGAATAAGTATCCTTTACCAAGGATAGATGACTTGTTTGACTAGTTGTGAGGAGCCACTGTGTTCTCTAAAATAGACTTGAGGTCTAGGTATTATCAGCTGCGAGTTAAAGAATCGGATGTACCTAAGACAGCTTTCAGAACAAGGTATGGCCATTATGAATTTTTTGTCATGCCGTTTGGGCTGACGAATGCACCATCTGTGTTTATGGACTTAATGAATAGGATCTTTGGGCCATATTTGGATAACTTTGTTGTTGTGTTTATTGACGACATCTTGATTTATTCCAAAAATAAGACAGAGCATGTAAAGCACCTGAGAATTGTATTGCAGACTTTTGCGGGAAAAGCAACTATATGCTAAGTTTAGCAAGAGTGAGTTTTGGCTCTAGGAAGTCAAATTTTTAGGTCATATTGTTTCGGGTGAAGGCATCCGAGTTGATCCAAGTAAGATCTCTGCTATCGTCGAATGGAAACCACCAAAGAATGTAACTGAGGTTAGAAGCTTTTTGGGCTTAGCCGGTTACTATCTAAGGTTTGTAAAAGGATTTTCCATGATAGTGACTCCAGTAACGAGGTTGCTATAGAAAGACGTTAAGTTCGAATGAACGGAAAAGTGTCAACAAAGTTTTGAAAAGTTAAAGACACTGTTAACTGAAGCTCCTATTTTAGTATTGTCTGAGTCGGGAAAAGAATTTGTAGTCTACAGTGACGCATCCTCAAATGGACTGGGTTGTGTCCTTATGCAAGATGGGAAGGTAATAGCCTATGCTTCACGACAGTTGAAACCATATGAGAAGAACTATCCTACACACGACCTAGAACTTGCCGCCATCATTTTTGCTTTGAAAATTTGGAGGCATTATTTATATGGTGAGACTTGCCGCATATTCATTGACAACAAAAGTTTGAAGTATTTGATGACTCAAAAAGAAAAAAATTTGAGGCAGCGGAGGTGGCTAGAGTTAATCAAGGATTACGAACTGATTATTGACTATCACCTGAGAAAGGCGAATGTGGTCGCTGACGCGTTGAGCAGAAAATCCTTGTTTGCATTAAGGGCCATGGATGCTCGTTTGGCATTGCTTGATGATGGTTCAGTCTTGGCTGAACTAGAGGCTAGGCCGAAATTCCTTCAGGAAATCTATGATGCTCAAATTAATGATGATGACTTGCAAGCTAAAAGAACTCAATGTGAGTTAGGTATTGAATCAAATTTTCAGATTGGTTCTGATGGATGTTTGATGTTCAGAGATAGGGTTTGTATACCCAAGGACAATGAGCTTATTCTGAATATTTTTCAAGAAGCACATAACAGTCGTATGTCTATTCACCCAGGAAGTACCAAGATGTACAACAATTTAAAGAAGATGTACTGGTGGAACAACATGAAAAGAGATATTTTTGAATTTGTATCGAAATGCCTAGTGTGTCAGCAAGTTAAAGTTGAACATCAAGTGCCTTCAGGTCTGTTACAGCCTGTAATGGTCCCCGAATAGAAGTGGGACAAAGTTATCATGGACTTCGTGACAGGATTACCTTTGACTCCGAAAAAGAAAGATGTCATATGGGTTATAGTGGACAAATTGACGAAGTCGACTTATTTTATTCCGGTAAGGATAGATTATTCCCTCGATAGATTGGTTGACTTGTACATTTATGAGATAGTAAGATTACATGGAGTACCACTGTCGATTATTTCAGACAGAGACCCGAGGTTCACTTCGAGATTCTGGAAGAAGTTACAAGAAGCCTTAGGTACGAAGTTGAGCTTTAGCATAGGTTTTCACCCTCAGACTGATGGTCAGTCTGAGCGGATGATTCAGATTCTTGAGTATATGTTACAATGTTGTATCCTTGAATTTAAGGGTAGCTGGGAAGAATACCTACCGTTGGTAGAATTTGCTTACAACAATTGTTTTCAAACAAGTTTGAAGATGGTGCCTTATGAGGCCTTATATGGCAGAAAGTACCGAACTCCATTGTACTGGACAGAACTTAAGGAAAATCAGATTCATGGAGTTGATCTGATCAAAGAAACTGAAGAGAAAGGTAAAGTGATACGAGATTGTTTAAAAGTGGTATCAGATAGGTAAAAGTCTTATGCTGATCTAAAAAGAAAGGAAATTAAGTTCCAAGTTGGAGATACAGTATTCTTGAAAGTATCTCCATGGAAAAAAGTATTGAGATTTGGTTGGAAAGGCAAACTGAGTCCGTGATTTATCGGACCGTATGAGATCATTGAAAGAGTTGGACCGTTAGCTTATCGTTTTGCATTGCCACCCGAATTGGAAAAGATTCACAATATGTTCCACATATTTATGTTATGGCAATACCGATTAGACCCTTCTCACGTGATTTCACCGACTGAGATTGAAATTCGACCGGACATGACCCATGGAGAGGAACCAGTTAAGATATTGGCTCGTGAGATTAAACAGCTAAGGAATAAATATGTGGCCTTAGTAAAAGTTTTATGGCATCGACATGGTGTAGAAGAGGCTACATGGGAACCAGAAAAAACCATGAGAAGCCAATATTTGAATCTGTTCACTGGTAAGACTTTCGAGGACGAAAGTCCCTAAGGGGGAAGAAATGTAACATCCCAAAATAGGGCCTAGTCAGAATAGTGGTTTTGGGACCACAAATCCGGCATCAAAAAATTTATTTTATGATTATTATAAGGCCTAGAATACGAGTATATGCATGTGTTAAAGTTTCATGAAGAAATTCTTTGAGTAAGGTGTTCAATTGGAAATTAGGGACTAAATTGAATAAATTGTAAAACTTGAATTCTAGAGGCAATTTGAATGAAATTGCTTTGGGTTATGAATTAGAAGGTCTTGGAGAGTAATTTTCCCAATTTTTAAATTTTTGGGCAAAAATGGGCTTGCATGGATGAAATTTTAAAGAAAGGGCATGAGGGCATTTTGGTCATTTGGATTTTTAATGAAATAATATGGGAAAAATCAAGCCAAAATCAGCCATTCTTCTTCTCCATGCTACCAAAATTCTCTTGTCACCATAGCTAGGGTTTTCAAGCTTTCCAAGCTCAATAGTAAGTGCTCCCAAGCCCTGTTTTTAATTTTTTTTGTATTTTTAGAATCTCGGTAGCTTGTTCTCTTCATTTCTACCCATATTTCATGCTAGGGTTTATGTTTAAAAAATTTACCCATGCATGAGTTTTTTGTGTTTTGATGGATTATGGAGGAATATGAAAGATGAATATGTGCTAAACATCTTTTCTTAGGTGATTTTCATGAAAGACCTTTGTACGGACCATTTTGCAAAAGTTATAAATAGTGTGGTAGAAATGAGAAAATAATGGGAAATCTGGGTTTCCAGAAGAGAGAAAGTGTTCGGCTAGGCTTAGGTAAGATAGAAAGTACATGTGTATCATTATACGAGCCTAGGGACTAAATCGTAAAAATGTTAAAGATTAGGGAAAAAACGATCATTTGGACCGGGTAAACTTGAAATGTATAATGTAATGTACTAATGAGTTAATTTTGTGGATATATACCCCGAGAAACAAATTCCGGAGGTCGATCGAGGTAAACGCAAGGTTTCGGAATAACTGAAACATAACTCCGAAACGAATACCAGGTAAGTTTGGATAACTTAAAGTAAACCTCTAATATACATAATTGTATGATTTATGAATGCATGATGATTGCACTTATTTTTGGCATGAAATATCATAGAAATGCATATTTGATGGTAACATGTGAAAAATGTCTCGGTTGAGGATGACAAAGGGAATTCGATGGTAACCCGTAATTACATGTGATTTGAGATCCTACATGTGTTTGAGTAAGGATTTAGCCCAGACGGGCAATCCATTGATCCCAATTATAAAAAGGATTTTGCCCGGACGGGTGTTCCTTGAATGACCGAGCCTCCCGAAGAACATATGTACATTATGGATTTAGCCTGGACGGGTAATCCGATTAGGGTTTGAATTTAGCCTGGATTGGTAATTCAGATCCGAGCTCATTAAGGGTGTTTTTCGTATTAATGGATTTAGCCTGGACTGGTAATCTCGACATCACCTTATGAGTTCATAAAATGGGGGATTTAGCCTGGACTGGTAATCCCGCCATAAAATGTGAGGTTCGCGGGAATGCGTATAGGGAATGATCATTCGTATGAATTGACGGTTAATGGGTACTCTATCGAGATTTCCTAGAAACTCAATGAGATTAACATGAGATGTTGAAGGATGAACTCATCTAGTTAAATTGTATGATGCTTGATTATGTTGCTAACTTATTGATTGAGTGCATGTAATCGGGAACCATTTAATAATTGTTGGTTTCCTTATCCATCATGGATGCGTGTTAAATACTTGGTAAGTTTACCTTCCTGTTATTCGAGCTTACTAAGCATGTAAATGCTTACCCTCCCTTTTTCCCTATCTCATAGAGCTCGAGGACTCGTAAGGACTGGAAGACGATTGGAGAGTCGACACATTATCAACTAGTCAAGCTTTGGTATAAAGACGATTTTTGAGTACTTTGTTATATGTGTCATTTGATTTGCCAAATGAAGGCTTGTAAAAATATGTTTATATTTTTATATATGGCCATGAAAATTGTCTTAATTGAAGTAGGGTATGACCTAGGAATTTTTGTATGATTTTATTTACAAGTGATGGGCTGTTACCAATTGGCAATGAGTTACATGAACGAGCCAATTTCGGACGAATTAAAGTGACATGAAAACCCATAAATACTAAATGGGAAATAACCTTTCGTGTATGAAACCAATGATATGAGGTTTCCATACAACTAGTTTTATCAAGATTATTTACAAGTGTATAATCATGTTTTCCTTCGAACTTGGTAACCGCTAGGTATAAGGAGTAGAAAGGGGTGACTTAAGGCTTGGAAAATTTCCTATTAGAGTCCACATGGTCAGACACACAAGCGTGTGTTTAGGCCATGTGTGACACATAGTTTCTTCCCACGGGTGTGGGCTATGGCCGTATGTCCCCTGCACTTAAAATTTTAAATAAAAAATGCACATGAGTAGGCCACACGGGCATGTGTCCTTGCCGTGTCTAAAAGACAGTGTTGTCCACAGGCAGGTAGCATGGGCGAGTGCCACAGCCGTGTTGATAAGTCAGTGTTGCACACGGCCGAAGGGCATGGGCGTGTCCCAAGTCACACGGGCGTGTAAGTCAACACGACCCATCTACACGGGCGTGTAACACTTTAAGATAAGGAAAATATTTCTGAGGAGCCCAAGGTTTATCGTTTGTGCCCGAATTTGTCCCGCACTGCCTCTAGGTATGTTATAAGCCTCGAAGGCCTATATAAGGGACGAAATATTAATGGTTGAATTTTTTTAAATTTGAGTAAAAATTTGCGACCCAAATAATGTGTTATAAGTGTAAAGCCTCGGTAATGCCTCAAACTCTATCTCGGCATCGGATATGGGTGAGTGGTGTTACACTATTTCCTGGGGTCGTCAGGGGGTGGATACCATTACGGGTTTGATATTTTTGGGTCATATCCACTGCAATACAACACTTCTCCAGGCCCGTATCCACCACAGTATAACACTGCCCCTGAGCCGTATCCACTGCAGTACTCTACTCCTCCCGGCCCGTATCCACCACAGCACTCCACTCCTCCTAGGTTGTATCCACTGTAGCATGGCACTCCTCCCGCTTCAAGTTCATCAATGTCATTCGAGCCATATGATTTTTCTTCCATGTCTCAGACTCCCTCACCTGTTACTGAAGAGGATGGTAGTTGTCACAATCAAATGTCGAGCTCCACAGAAATATACCCCTAGGACCACACTATCGAACCATCAATTTTAGGGGTTTCTTAGGTTTTGATATTAAAAAGTTCGTATTTTTTTGTATATATTCAATTAGATTAATTAGAAATTTAAAAATAGGAACAAAATTTGACCATAACGTAAATTAGATTAATTTGGACATTTTGAGCATTTAAACACTAAAACTTGTAACAAACTTAGTCTTGCAATATAAATTAAATACATTATAACAATAATCTAATTGGAACAAACTTTGCAATATAATTTTTTTATATAAATTAAATGCATCACAACAAAAGTTCAATTCCTACCCGATCGTGACGATTGTCCAACATGATAGTTTCGCTATGGGCATTTACTTCGATTATGACCAGCTAACCTGCATAATCCAGAACGCTTACGGTTGTTTTTATCCCTAATGTCCATTTCATTACCGATTCTGGATAATTGCAGACGACCTCTCGGATTCCTGCGTAGCCCTCTATCTGGGACAAGCTAGAAAGTTGTCGGAGGCACCTCCCACGTAGACAGGTTAGGTAGGACGGGGAACTCATTTTACCAGACACGCAATGTGCACTCAAGTGTGTACACATTATCGACAAATTGTTCAACATTAAGGTTCACTTTAGCACACCCGGCCATAACATGCGCACAGGGATAATGAAGTGTTTGGAACCTCTTGCAATCGCACCGTCTATTTCGGAGATCAATTCCATATGACCCAGATGGTATACCGGGTTGACGACCGATGATCTCCCTAACTTGAAGCGTTTCAAGGCATCGTGAATATATTTCTACATTCATCGACCTTGCCTTCTGACAGTTTGCAACCATTGCACTGACATCTTCGACAAATACGTGTTCAGCCTCCATCTGGTTAACTTGTTGCTAACCCATTCTTGGCATCAAGGTAGCCAACCTATAGAATGTAGTCGAGAAGATAGATGAAATCGAAAGATTTCGTGTTTTTAACAATACAGCATTGACCCCCTCTACTAAGTTTGTGGTCATTTGACCATAACGAAAGCCTTCGTAAAAACTTTGAGCCAATTGCCACGGCTCCATTGTACCCAACCATTGTCAGAAAGATATGTTTATTTGACCCTCCATGTCACTCTCAAGTCTCGTCATTCTTTGGCAGAAAATATGTGGCTCTAACTTGTGCGCTGTATATGTATTAAGAAAAGATAAGTTATAGTAACTCGATAACTTAAAACATTACAAGTTATATTGAAAAGATAAAGTTATCATTTACCCATTTTCACTACTTGTCTCTTCCAGTCTGCATTCTTATAATCTCGATGGAAGTTAGCCGTAATATGATGGATGTAGTAAATGGATCTCCATAGCACACCGGAATGCCTAATTACGGTAATTAATCCTCTTCCTCTATCGGATATGATTCAAATATTATCGTTGCTAATAACATACCTCCGCAGGTTGGTGAGGAAGAATTCCCAAGATTCTATGTTCTCCTTATCTACGATAGAAAATGCTATCGGGAGCACGTTCTTATTGACGCCTTGAACAACCGCAAGGAGTAGGATTTGTGTATATTTTTCATATAGCGAAGTCCCATCCCCTTGCACAAATGGCTTGCAATTGGGAAATGCCCACACATATGGATCAAACGTCCTGAACATTCGATGGAAACTTATTTTTCCCGGCTGTAGTTGGTCATCTGGGCCGTAATAAGGTCGTGCTTGTAACTCAATGACAGTCCCTGGTACGTACTCCCACATAGCGGCTATCCATCCCTATAGCTTGTTATACGACGCATCAAAATCCCCATACAATTGCTCCATTACCATCTGTTTAGCTATCCACTCCTTTCGATATGATACTTGATACTGAAATTGTACCTGCATTTCGGCAATCAGTACCGAAACTTTAATAGTCGGCATGTCCTTTACCATTGGCATGATACACATACAGATAGTTTTTGAATCAAATTTTCGATGATCTTCTGTCATACATGTTGATGTGCATATGTGAGGCCCAACAAATTTGCGTATCTCTCACATCTGTGAATTTTGAATAAATGTAGCTCGTACCTACCAATTGTAGCCTTCCGCCGACTTCCAACACTCCCTAATATATAATGTCGGTTTAGACACTGTGACTTTGTAATCTACTGATATATTCATGCTATATCGCTTAATAGCAAAAACACACTCTTCTTTACTTTCGAATCTCTAGCCTACGAATAACTCCTCATAATCAGAATTTACGGCTAGTCAGTGAGCAAGGAGTATTTCAGGGTACTCCGGGAACTCAGCTACATGTGCCGCGTCGGGATTTATGAGTGACATGTGTGGCCCAAGATTATTGTGTATCACAATACGTCGCATCTGGTTCCCGACCGAAGATGCGTTAATGTTTCCATCGTCATTCACGTCTTCATCATCAATATCATCGGGGACATCGTCGATATCGAGATCACTATCACTATCGACCTCTTGATCACAAGGATCACTACTTTCGTATCCATCATCACCAACCACATCAATATCGGGTGTAACATTAAGATCGATATCGATCCCACGTATAGTCGATTCACTATCAATGTACGATATTAGAGCCACCATGCACGGTTCTTGAGCTCTATGTTCTTCATCATGTGCAGTAAGATATTTATTTTGCTCCATACCGGCTAACTCAGCGAATAAGTGAATCGGTGCATTTCTATCACTCCCATTACCCCAATAAAGAGCGATCATTGTCTCCATATCTTCGTCGTCTACAAGTTCCATTTCGGTGAATTTGATGGGATTTGTCGAAACTGGAAACTTGTAGAAAAGTTTCGAGATCCTTCTCCCACAACGGCTAACAATTTTTGCATTAATCCTTCCCTTCATATCATCCAACGAGACATTTCTATTATATCTCATTGCAATTTGTTGCCGACATTCAAATATGCATCCAACTGTTGTTGTCAAGATGATTCCATAGAAATAAATGCATACGAAAAATGATTATCCATCTTCAACATTCAATCTATTAAAAAATAAACAAAATTTTTCAAAACAATTTCGAACAGCAAATAAATTACTTAAATAAAAAATTAATTACTTAATATGTAATTTTTTTCATTCATAAACTAAGACTTTTTCAGTTCCCATTTTGTACATGAACAACATTTATCTTTACATTTAACCTCTTAAATTCAGTTCTACGTTTTCTTCTTTCTCCGATCCTGTATCTTCATCTAGGAAATTCTCTACAATCCAATTTAGAAATTCTTGATTCTCTTCATTTTCATCTTCTACAATCTAATTTGGAAATTCCTCGGGATCTTCTGGTTCTTCAATCTTTATAACGGGTATTGAATATACAAGTTCTCTTGGTAATTTCCTAATAACTAATTTATCCATCCATGGTTTGTCAAGCACATTTTGCTTCCCAGTCAACTTTCGTAAATCTATACTTTGTCTCGCTATTTTCCTTGCTGCATAAGAGATTATAAACTTCGCGAAGTTTATAACTAGATTCTAGTAGGTTTGTGGTACTGATGTCTTCCAAAGTTTGTCTAAAATGATTTGATGCTCCCGTTCTATTAATGTCCCTCTAAGGGTTAAGTATTGCACTTTATTCTTTCTAATCATTTCATGACCCTTCCACAATACTTTTTGCATCTTTTGATTTACGGTAATAAGGTGTTGAACAATGTCTTCTTCTAGTTTCATTCTATAATCTTGCACTTCTCTCATCATCTTATCAATTTTCTCCCTTTGTGCTAAAGTCATTATCTCATCAGGCAATACCAAATATGTTGACATTTCTAATAATATTTATAATGAAATATTTTAAGTTGTTATCACTAATTAACAATTACTTTATAATAGTTTTACTAACATAAAACTTTTAAATATATTAAAAAATTTAAAACATAACATTCACAATAAACACATAATTAATCTAAAACAAAAGTTACTAAAATTCATAATAAACAAAATAATTTTTAAAACAAAACTACAAATAACACTAAACAAACTATATAATACTAACAAAATAATTTTTTCTTATCATAATCTATTCTATTTAAAAATAATAAAAAGAAGATACATTTTCTTTCTTATCTTCTCCTCTCTTCTTCTGTAATTTTTTTTACTGGAAAAAAATATTTTTTCTTTCTTTCTTCTCTTCTCCCTCTCTTTTTTTGCAATTTTTTCTGCTGTGTGCCTTAGTTTGATGGCTTAAATAGAAGGTTTGGGGGAGTGGGTGCCACTGTGCCATGTCAGCAACTGGTGTCGTATCTAATAGAGGCTTCACCAGTGCCACCTCTGCCAGAGGCTTCACCAGTGCCACCTCTGCCAGAGGCTTCACCAGTGCTGCCTCTGCCACATCCTCTCTTTTTGTCGTTTTTTAACAGTAGATTTTTTTCTTTTTTTAACAGTAGATTTTGTTTTTTTGAACAAATAATGTCAGAGGCAAGGTGGTCACGCCTTTGTCAGAGGCAGCACCACCTTGCATGTACCATTCTGGTACATAATTTATAGTTTGTACCACTTTGGTATTTTTTTTGGACTATATTAGTAAAAAAAACCCTGAATTAAACCCTCAAACGATAAAATTTCTTAACTAAATTTTCACACCATCATATTATCATGCCATAAATATTAAAATAATAATAAGATAATTATTTCAATTTTGAATTTGTGGTCTCGAAACCACTGTTTCGATTTAACTAAAAATGGGCTATTACAAGGCCGAGGTTTTGAGGTTGAGCCGTTACACTCGAGGCATGGTGGCATCTGAATGTGAGAAATGCATTCGTTTTGGGGATGGCTTGATGGATAATTTGATGGTACTGATTACTACACAGAGGGAGCGAGAGTTCACAGCTCTGGTTGATAAGGCGAAGATTGTCGAAGAGGTCAAGTGCGTGGAGTACCAGAATAAAAGACCATGAGAAAGGCAAGAATAAGAGGGATTCAGATCCCTCTAGTTCTGTTCAAAGGCCTAAGAAATGGGCCAGACTTGTTGAGTGGGTTAGCATGGGGGTTCCTGTTGCTCCTACTGGGATTCAGCCATATAGGGATTGTGGTAGGCACCATTCGAATGAGTGTTAGAGGAGGTTAGGGGCATATCTGAGGTGTGGGTTTTTAGAACATCAGATTCGAGAGTGTCTACAGCTAGTTGATCAGATGCAAGCTTCAAGACTGGATTCTGTACAGCTTCAGAGGGCAGTTCAGCAACCACCTAGGGGCCATGGACTAGCCAAAGGTGGTAATGGTATGGATCAAGGATAGAGAGCACTGAGTAGGGGTGCTAGTCAGACTGAGGTAAGGCTGCCTGCATTGGTTTATGCTGTTCGACGCTGAGAGGATGGGGATGCTCATGATGTTATCACCGGTACTGTGACAGCCCAAAATTGACCCTAGTCGGGATGTGGTTTCGGGACCACAAAACCGAGGCATAAAAATAATTTAAAATTTATTTTGATGCCTATGATATGTGTTAATTTGTGTGTGACATTTTTGATGTTTCGATTTAGTGTTATAAATGCGAATTTCACTAGAAAGGACCTAGTAGTGAACTTTGAAAGTATGATGGGGAAATGTGTGATGACTAGTTGCTCATGCATGCAAAAATAAGGATTTGCATGTCAAATTTCCCCCAACATGAAGTGGCCGGCCATGGCAAGAGAGGATGGGCAAAACATGTCATGAAACATGTTTTGTTGGTGCATTAGGGAGAAATAATAAACAAAGGTGTATGGGTAAGAAAAGAATGAAAAAAAATGTGTGTGAGTGAGGTATTCCCCCATTGCCGTGAGTTGTAGAGAAGGAAAGAAAAAATTTTGTTCATCCTTTCTTTGAGCCAAAACTAAGAAAGAAGGAGGATTTTTGCTTCATGCTTGGTTTGGAAGAGATCTAGAAGGAGATTTGGCTAAGTTTGCATCAAGATTAAGGTATGTATGAGGTTGTGTTAGGAGTTTCATGCATGTTTTGGTTGCTAACTTGATGTGCATGTTAGCCATGGCTCAAATCTTTGTTAAGCCATGGAAATGGTATTTGGCCAAAGTTGTTATGGTGATAAAGCCATTGCATGCTAAGTGTGAAGCTTGATGATGATGCATGCAATGATGGATTGTCTACTCTTGAGT
The DNA here is from genome assembly GCF_025698485.1 of Gossypium arboreum. Taxonomy (NCBI): domain Eukaryota; kingdom Viridiplantae; phylum Streptophyta; class Magnoliopsida; order Malvales; family Malvaceae; genus Gossypium; species Gossypium arboreum. Next base: position 18,033,830 of record NC_069082.1, read on the forward strand.
AAGATTTTGAGCTTTCTTTTGTTTTATCATGATTGAAGTTGAAAAGGAGCATGACTGTCATATTCGCCATGATGCATTCATGAGCATGGTTCATGCTTCTTGCATGTTAGTTAAAATTAGTGTTTTGGATGGCTATGGACACCTTGAAATTCGCCATGCTCATATATGTATATATATATGTTTGCACATGATGTTTTGGTTATGAAGGAAGTGATGAATAAGTTTGTTTAAAGAAGAAGATGTTGAAGAATAATTGTGAAATTTGCAAGCACAATTGCCTAGCACACATATAAGTGCTTGATGCTATATTATAAGTTTTGAGCCACAATATGCAAAGCATTAACTAGTAAAATGCATGCTGTTTTTGTGAGGTATTAAGTGCATAATTTGCCTCAACATGTACATGAATATTCGGCCTTGGGTAGCCTATTGAAGGCCTTAGCATTTCCTTGATGCTCGAATAAATTGTATTGAATTGCTTGATGTAGTATAAAATGTGCATGACCATTGTGTATTCAAGCTAAAGGGTGGCCATATGACCATTTAAACTCCTTGTCATATTCGCCATAAGCTAGCACAATGAGGTTTTAATAAATTGAATTTGTTTGAATTAGCTCAAGAGCTTAGAGGGCCACAATTGAACAAGGGAAGGAGAAAGTGATCGAATAGCCGAAAAAGCCGTTCGACAACATCCAAGTAAGTCCTCAAGAAGTGACCCTACTTGAATTATGTGAAATAAAGTATGGATGTGTATTGATTATTGATTATGTGTGCATGAGTATTTGAATTCTACCGGGCTAAGTCCCAAGGCGAATATGCTTGTGACTATAATTGCGTTTGAGCCTTAGTAACGAAAATGAAATATGTATGTCCAATGATAATTGATGTATGTGTTCATGGGAAATTGAATGATATCCGGCTAAATCTCAAGACAATTATGCTGGAAATTATATCCGGTTAAGACCAAGGCAATTGTGCTAGTGGCTACATCCGGGCTAAGACCAAGGCATTCGTGCGAGACATTCTATCGGGCTAAGCCAAGGCATTTGTGCACATGGTTATATCCGGTTATATTCAAGAATCTTGGGCTGGAGGTGAGTGTTGGTTGCTGTAATAAATTCAATGAGTACACTCAAAAAGCCCAAAGAATGAGGTACGTTTATATGTGCATTGGAAAGTCGACATGTTTGAGCAACATTCGCTCAATCGACTAATGAATTTCAGTTATTGAATTGATTGATACTTTGTGAAATTATATAATGAGGAAGTGTGAAGTAAGAATGTGTATTAATGAAATGATGCATTTGGCTATGTGAATGTATTGCTGTAATTAGAGTTGATTATATTCCTTGAGACTTACTAAGCATAAAATGCTTACCCCGTTGCTTTGGCTCTCGTTTTCTAGATTTCGCTCAAGCAATCGGATTTGGGATCGTTGAAGTCAAAGTCATCCACACTATCAAGCCTCCATTTTGGTATAAATTTTGGTTGAACTTGAGATGGCATGTATAGGACTACCCTTGTTGGTTAAATATGTTGTGATGTATATATGTACGGCTATGCTAAAATGGCTCGAAAAAGGAAGCATGAACTTAGACTATTTGTGGTTTGTATGTATATATTTGGTGTCATGATGTGGCTATGGATTGGAAATGGGAATGTTGGTCACATGATCAGCCATTGGCATGGTTAAAATGATCATATATGAACCTATGTATGGCAAGACTAGTTGGTTCATGGAGACTACCAAATAGGTAAGACCTACCTTAAAAACAGATGCTGCCAGCTGCAGTGACGTGAATGTGAAAAATCACCAAAATTTGTAGGAATGGTATTAAATAGTGAATAAGCTATGTAAATGAACCTTGATGAGTCTATTTTCATATGGAAGAAACGAAATGGTCATAGGAGTTACATGTTAAGAGATATTAAGGCTATTGTGAGACAGGGCCAGAACGGTTTCTGGGTCCCCTGTCGCAACTTTAAAAATTTACTATAAATTATCCAGAAAGAATTAGGAGTCATGCCTTATATGTACAGATTCCATTTTGAGTCTAGTTTCATTAGAAACAAACGGCACCAGTGTTAAAGGCCTGTACAGAGAGATATTCAAGTTATAACGCGCGAAGTTCAGAGCAGTCGATCCCTGTAACATGGGTGACTTTAACTAATAAACTGTACCAATTGGCCCAACCAAAAATTCTAGAAATAAATCCATGGATGGATATATGAGTCTAAATTCAGGGAAAATTTACGAAACCAGTTTCCGAGTTTTGAAACTCGAGATATGATTTTTAAGGAGAAAGTGACGCAGTTTTCCAGCCTGACTGGAAATGTCAAATTGGTGGGCAAAACATGTGAACTTGGCTTGTTAACCCTCGTGTCCGACACGGCGATGGTCTCGGGTTCGGGTGTTACAATTTTATTGGTATCGAGCCACGGTTTAGTCGATTCTAGGACTACGTGATGTGTTTGGGGTCTAGCTATACATGCCATTAAATGATGAATCGATAGTGTGGTGATTTCGACAATTTGACTTTGTGTTTGTTTATAGCAATGGATCCCGATCCCAACCGAAAGCGATAGCTGATGATGTGGAGAGTGTGGCGCTGCTCCGCGCAAGGGACAGCGCCGACGGACTCTCAACCTATGGCCAGCAATCCGAATGACGAGGCTAGGCAAGCCTTTTATAGTGTGATGAACGAATGGTTTAATCAATACATTCGAACTAACACTACTGTTCCACAACCTCCATTCCCGACAAATGCAACCCCGCACCTACAATACCTCGGTGACTGACCAAATAAGGTCAAGTAAGCCCCAATCGATAGGATTCAAAACATGGGGCCACCTGAATTTAAGGCTACGGATGATGATGATGCCGAGCGAGCTGAATTTTGGTTGGATAACACTATCCGGTGCTCGATGAGCTATCCTGTACACCGATGAGTGCTTAAAGTGTACCATCTCCTTGCTACATGAGTCCGCCTACTATTGGTGGAGTACTCGACTTGTGGTGCCTAGAGAGCAAGTGACTTGGGAATTCTTTCAAACCGAAGTTCGAAAAAAGTATATCATCGAGATTCATCGACCAAAAGCGGAGGGAATTTCTTGATCTTAAGCAAGGTTCTATGTCCGTTATCGACTACGAACGAAAGTTTGTGAGGCTTAGCCAGACGCGCGAGAATGCATTTCGTCCGAAGCTATTATGTGTAAACGCCGAGGATGGGCTGAATGATGATATAAGGATGTTTGTTGGCATTCTCGAGATACGAGAGTTCGTAGTACTTGTTGAGCGAGCTTGTAAAGTCAAGAGCTTAGAAAGGAGAAACAAAAAGCTGATGTGGGAACCGGAGAATTCGAAAGAGGTCCTCGGAAAGTCTCTTCAACAAGCATCGAAGAGATTTCGAGATGATGCGAGCCGGTCTAGAGGCGTTTGGGCTTTTCTAGACGAGGACGCGATCGACCCCGTGACCACACGAGTCACTTGATCGCCATGGTGGAAATGATCGCCGAGAGAGGGCGGAGTGTCCACATTGTGGCAAATGGCATTCGGGAGCTGTTGGTTTCGTGATCGCTCCTGCTATAAGTGTGGATCGGCCGACCACTTTATGAAGGATTGCCCGAGGATGCTTGAGCAGAATGTGAGTCGAGTGGAAACCCGGTGCTACCATCGCCGAGGTAGGCCACCTAGAAATATGGGCAATGTCATGGCGGTCGAGAGGATCTAGAGATGCTACCATCGATCCGAGGCTCGTGCTCCTGCAAGGACTTATGCCATACGCTGGCACGTGAGGATGCTTGCCTCCGGATGTCATTACCGGTACTTTCACTCTTTTCAATACAAATGTGATTGCTTTGATTGACCCTGGTTCTACTCATTCATATATATGTGAAACCTTAGCATCCAAAGAAGACTTTGCCTATTGAGTCTCTCGAGTTTGTAATTCGGTGTCAAACCCTTGGGTCATTACGTGCTTGTCAACAAAGTGTGCAAGAAAAGTCCCCTAGTGTTCCGAGGTTCTTGTTTTCCGGCGGACTTGATGCTTTTGCCGCTCGATGAGTTCGACGTTATTCTTGGTTTGGATTGGTTGACCATGCACGATGCGGTTGTAAATTGCAAGAGCAAGACTATCGATTTGAGGTGCGCGAATAATGAAATAATTCGGGTTGGGTCTACGGACTTAAAGGGGTTGCCACCGTAATATCGCGATGTTGGCCCGAAATATGTAAGAAAAGGTGCGAAGCATACCTTGCGACGTGTTTCGATAACAAGGAATCGAAAAGAAACCCGAATCTGCGTGCGTGGTTTGTGAATACCGGATGTTTTCCCGAAGAATTGCTGGGTTTACCACCTGTTCGGGAAATAGAATTTGGCATCGAATTGGTACCTGGTACCACTCCAATTTTGATAGCTCCGTATCGTATGGCACCAACGGAATTAAAGGAGTTGAAAGCTCAGTTGCAAGAATTGGTGGATAGAGGTTTTGCTCGCCCGAGTTTTTCGCCTTGGGGTGCGCCAGTGTTGTTCGTGAAGAAGAAGGATGGAACCATGCGGCTGTGCATCGACTATCGTCAGCTTAATAAAGTGACGATAAAGAACAAGTATCCGTTGCCACGTATTGATGACTTGTTCGATCAACTGAAGGGAGCCTCGGTGTTCTCGAAAATAGATTTGAGATCGGGCTATTATCAATTGCGAATCGAGATTGGACGTGCCCAAGACCGCCTTGAAGCGAGATATGGTCACTATGAGTTCCTAGTGATGCCGTTTGGGCTCACTAATACCCTGCGGTATTTATGGATTTGATGAATCGGATCTTTAGACCATATTTGGATCGATTCGTAGTCGATTTATTGATGACATCTTGGTCTATTCAAGAAATGAGACCGAACATCTTGAACACCGCGGTTAGTGCTTTGCAAATTTTACGGGATAAGCAATTATATGCTAAGTTCAGCAAGTGTGAGTTCGGTTAAGAGAGGTTAGCTTCTTGGGTCATGTGGTATTCAGATCGGGTATTCGAGTCGACCCGAATAAAATTTCAGCCATACTTAATTGGAAGCCTCCGAGAAATACTACTGAGGTTCGGAGCTTTTTGGGGCTTGCCGGTTATTACCGACGATTTGTAAAAGGATTCTCAATGATAGCCACGCCGATGACGAAGCTACTCCAAAAGGATGTTAAGTTCGAATGGACGGAGAAATGTCAAAAAGTTTCGATCAATGAAAACTTATCGATTGAAGCTCCAATTCTAGTGCAACCCGAGTCCGGCAAAGAGTTTGTCATCTATAGCGACGCCTCCCTACTTGGATTAGGTTGTGTATTGATGCAAGAGGGTCGAGTTGTGGCCTATGCGTCGAGGCAATTAAAGCCACATGAGAAAAATTATCCGACTCTTGATCTCGAATTGGCGCCATCGTGTTCGCCTTAAAGATATGGCGACATTACTTATTTGGTGAAAGGTGCCATGTGTACTCGGATCACAAGAGTCTCAAATATCGATGACCCAAAGAGACTTAAATCTGCGACAAAGACGTTGGCTCGAGTGTTAAAGGATTATGAGTGATCATTGACTATCACCGGGAAAGGCGAATGTGGTTGCGGATGCCTTGTGTCGTAAATCATTATTCGCTTACGAGCGATGAATGTGCACTTGTCCGTCCAATCCGATAGTGTGTTAGTAGCTGAATTGAAAGCCAAACCACTATTGATACATCAAATTCGAGAAGCTCGAAAGTCGACGACGAGTTGGTGCAAAACGGCCGAGTGTGTTCGAACAAGGACTCGAATTTCAAATCGACGATGCCGATTGTTTGAGGTTCAAAATTAAATCTGTGTGTTCCAAAGAATTGAACTCATTTCGATAATTCGAATGAAGCCCATTGTAGCCGAATGGCAATCCACCCGGGAGTACGAAGATGTACAATGATTTGAAACGTCGGTTTTGGTGGCATGGTATGAAGCGAGACATCTCCGACTTTGTTTTGAGATGTTTAATATGTCAACAAGTGAAAGCGGAACATCGGTGCCTTGAGATTACTTTGACCAATCACGATACCCGAGTGGAAATGGGATCGAGTCACAATGGACTTTGTATCCGGACCGCCATTGTCGCAAGTAAGAAGGATGCGGTTTGGGTCGTGGTTGATAGATTGACTAAGTCGGCTCACTTTGTCCCCGTGACGCACGGATTTTTCAATGGACAAATTAGCGAATTGTACGCTTCTCGATTGTGAGATTACACGGGTGCCTATTTCCATCGTGTCGGATAGAGATCCGAGATTTACCTCACGATTTTGGAAAAAGTTGCAAGAAGCTTTGGGTACCAAGTTGCATTTCAGACCGCTTTCACCCCAAACCGATGGTCAATCCGAGTGGATAATTCAGATACTTGAGGATATGTTAAGATGTTGCGTCCTCGAGTTTAGTGGTTCATGGGAACGGTATTTGCCGTTGATTGAATTCGCTTATAACAACGACTTTCAATCAAGTATTAAGATGGCACCCTACGAGGCTTTGTACGGTCGTAAATGCCGTACACCATTGTTTTGGATCGAGCTTGGTGAAAACAAGATTTTCGGGTGGATTTGATTAGAGATCTTGAATGTAAAGTGAAAGTAATCCGTGAAAGTCGAAGATAGCCTCCGATCGTCGGAAGTCGTGACGCGAATCTGAAGCGTAAGGATATCGAGTATCGTGGGTGATAAAGTGTTTCTCAAGGTATCGCCTTGGAAAAAGATACTCGATTCGGCCGTAAGGGCAAGTGAGCCCGAGGTTCATTGGGCCATATGAGATATCCGAGCGAGTCGGTCCGGTGGCATATCGTTTGATTTTGCCCCGAACTCAAAAGGTTCACGATGTCTTTCACGTTTCGATGCTTCGACGCTATAGATCCGATCCATCGCACGTGATTAGTCCATCGAAATTGAAATTCAAGCTAATATGAGTTATGAGGAAGAACCGATTCGTATCCTATCACGAGAAGTGAAAGAGTTTGAAACAAGCGGGTTCCATTGGTGAAAGTGTTATGGCTCAAGCACGGATAGAAGAAGCTACTTGGGAGACCGAGAACTCTATGAAAGAGCGATATCCAAACCTATTTACGGTAAGATTTTCGGGACGAAAATTTCTTAAGTGGGGAGAGTTGTGACACCCAAAATTGACCCTAGTCGGGATGTGGTTTCGGGACCACAAAACCGAGGCATAAAAATAATTTAAAATTTATTTTGATGCCTATGATATGTGTTAATTTGTGTGTGACATTTTGATGTTTCGATTTAGTGTTATAAATGCGAATTTCACTAGAAAGGACCTAGTAGTGAACTTTGAAAGTATGATGGGGAAATGTGTGATGACTAGTTGCTCATGCATGCAAAAATAAGGATTTGCATGTCAAATTTCCCCCAACATGAAGTGGCCGGCCATGGCAAGAGAGGATGGGCAAAACATGTCATGAAACATGTTTTGTTGGTGCATTAGGAGAAATAATAAACAAAGGTGTATGGGTAAGAAAAGAATGAAAAAAAATGTGTGTGAGTGAGGTATTCCCCCATTGCCGTGAGTTGTAGAGAAGGAAAGAAAAAATTTTGTTCATCCTTTCTTTGAGCCAAAACTAAGGAAGAAGGAGGATTTTTGCTTCATGCTTGGTTTGGAAGAGATCTAGAAGGAGATTTGGCTAAGTTTGCATCAAGATTAAGGTATGTATGAGGTTGTGTTAGGAGTTTCATGCATGTTTTGGTTGCTAACTTGATGTGCATGTTAGCCATGGCTCAAATCTTTGTTAAGCCATGGAAATGGTATTTGGCCAAAGTTGTTATGGTGATAAAGCCATTGCATGCTAAGTGTGAAGCTTGATGATGATGCATGCAATGATGGATTGTCTACTCTTGAGTAAGATTTTGAGCTTTCTTTTTGTTTTATCATGATTGAAGTTGAAAAGGAGCATGACTGTCATATTCGGCCATGATGCATTCATGAGCATGGTTCATGCTTCTTGCATGTTAGTTAAAATTAGTGTTTTGGATGGCTATGGACACCTTGAAATTCGGCCATGCTCATATATGTATATATATATGTTTGCACATGATGTTTTGGTTATGAAGGAAGTGATGAATAAGTTTGTTTAAAGAAGAAGATGTTGAAGAATAATTGTGAAATTTGCAAGCACAATTCGGCCTAGCACACATATAAGTGCTTGATGCTATATTATAAGTTTTGAGCCACAATATGCAAAGCATTAACTAGTAAAATGCATGCTGTTTTTGTGAGGTATTAAGTGCATAATTTGCCTCAACATGTACATGAATATTCGGCCTTGGGTAGCCTATTGAAGGCCTTAGCATTTCCTTGATGCTCGAATAAATTGTATTGAATTGCTTGATGTAGTATAAAATGTGCATGACCATTGTGTATTCAAGCTAAAGGGTGGCCATATGACCATTTAAACTCCTTGTCATATTCGCCATAAGCTAGCACAATGAGGTTTTAATAAATTGAATTTGTTTGAATTAGCTCAAGAGCTTAGAGGGCCACAATTGAACAAGGGAAGGAGAAAGTGATCGAATAGCCGAAAAAGCCGTTCGACAACATCCAAGTAAGTCCTCAAGAAGTGACCCTACTTGAATTATGTGAAATAAAGTATGGATGTGTATTGATTATTGATTATGTGTGCATGAGTATTTGAATTCTACCCGGGCTAAGTCCCAAGGCGAATATGCTTGTGACTATAATTGCGTTTGAGCCTTAGTAACGAAAATGAAATATGTATGTCCAATGATAATTGATGTATGTGTTCATGGGAAATTGAATGATATCCGGCTAAATCTCAAGACAATTATGCTGGAAATTATATCCGGTTAAGACCCAAGGCAATTGTGCTAGTGGCTACATCCGGCTAAGACCAAGGCATTCGTGCGAGACATTCTATCCGGCTAAGCCCAAGGCATTTGTGCACATGGTTATATCCGGTTATATTCAAGAATCTTGGGCTGGAGGTGAGTGTTGGTTGCTGTAATAAATTCAATGAGTACACTCAAAAAGCCCAAAGAATGAGGTACGTTTATATGTGCATTGGAAAGTCGACATGTTTGAGCAACATTCGCTCAATCGACTAATGAATTTCAGTTATTGAATTGATTGATACTTTGTGAAATTATATAATGAGGAAGTGTGAAGTAAGAATGTGTATTAATGAAATGATGCATTTGGCTATGTGAATGTATTGCTGTAATTAGAGTTGATTATATTCCTTGAGACTTACTAAGCATAAAATGCTTACCCGTTGCTTTGGCTCTCGGTTTTCTAGATTTCGTCAAGCAATCGGATTTGGGATCGTTGAAGTCAAAGTCATCCACACTATCAAGCCTCCATTTTGGTATAAATTTTGGTTGAACTTGAGATGGCATGTATAGGACTACCCTTGTTGGTTAAATATGTTGTGATGTATATATGTACGGCTATGCGAAAATGGCTCGAAAAAGGAAGCATGAACTTAGACTATTTGTGGTTTGTATGTATATATTTGGTGTCATGATGTGGCTATGGATTGGAAATGGGAATGTTGGTCACATGATCAGCCATTGGCATGGTTAAAATGATCATATATGAACCTATGTATGGCAAGACTAGTTGGTTCATGGAGACTACCAAATAGGTAAGACCTACCTTAAAACAGATGCTGCCAGCTGCAGTGACGTGAATGTGAAAAATCACCAAAATTTGTAGGAATGGTATTAAATAGTGAATAAGCTATGTAAATGAACCTTGATGAGTCTATTTTCATATGGAAGAAACGAAATGGTCATAGGAGTTACATGTTAAGAGATATTAAGGCTATTGTGAGACAGGGCCAGAACGGTTTCTGGGTCCCCTGTCGCAACTTTAAAAATTTACTATAAATTATCCAGAAAGAATTAGGAGTCATGCCTTATATGTACAGATTCCATTTTGAGTCTAGTTTCATTAGAAACAAACGGCACCAGTGTTAAAGGCCTGTACAGAGAGATATTCAAGTTATAACGCGCGAAGTTCAGAGCAGTCGATCCCTGTAACATGGGTGACTTTAACTAATAAACTGTACCAATTGGCCCAACCAAAAATTCTAGAAATAAATCCATGGATGGATATATGAGTCTAAATTCAGGGAAAATTTACGAAACCAGTTTCCGAGTTTTGAAACTCGAGATATGATTTTTAAGGAGAAAGTGACGCAGTTTTCCAGCCTGACTGGAAATGTCAAATTGGTGGGCAAAACATGTGAACTTGGCTTGTTAACCCCTCGTGTCCGACACCGGCGATGGTCTCGGGTTCGGGGTGTTACAGGTACGTTCTTTATTTTCGATGTACCTTATACTACTCGGATAGACATAGGTTCTAATCACTCCTATGTAGCTAGTACTGTTTTCGAAAACTTGGAGATTTTTGTTGATAGCACTTCTAGTGAGATTACTGTACTGAATCTGTTGGGGCAGTCTATCTAGGCTAATAGATTTTATAGGAATGTTCCGCTAAATATACAATGGCTTGTTTTTTTGACAAATCTGATAGAGCTTCCGTTTGGAGAGTTTGACTTAATTCTAGGTATGGACTGGTTGGTTGAGCACCTAGTTAGTTTGGATTGTACGACTAAAAGGGTCATTCCGAAGACCGAGGATGATAAGGAGGTGGTTGTAATCGGTGAGCATCGAGATTTTTTGTCCAATGCGATCTCCGTTCTCATGGCTGAAAAGGGTGTGAGGTGTATGTGGCTTTCGTCAGTGTTTCAGATTCTGGGAACTCTTTTATCGGGGATATAAGAATACTAAAGGAATTTTTGAATGTCTTTCATGAGGAGTTACCAAGTTTACCTCTGAATCGAGAAGTAGAGTTCGGCATTGAACTTTTATTGGGTACAGCTCCAGTGTCTATCGCTCCATACCGTATAACACTGAAGGAGCTTATAGAGCTTAAGGCTCAACTTTAAGAGCTTCTGGATTGTGGTCTCATCCGCCCTAGTGTGTCTCCATAAGGGGCACCGGTGCTATTTGTAAAGAAGAAGGATGGGACCATGAGGATGTGTATTGATTACCGACAGTTGAATAAATTAACGGTGAAGAATAAGTCTCCACTTATTAGGATCGATGATTTGTTTGATCAGTTTTGATGGGCTTCAGTGTGTTCAAAAATAGACCTCTAATCTAGGCATCATCAGCTTAGAGTTAAGGGTGGTGTTTAGGACTCGTTATAGGCACTACGAGTTCCTAGTTATGCCCTTTGGTTTGACGAATACTCCAACTGCATTCATGGATCTGATGAACTGAGTCTTTTAACCATATCTAGACCTGTTCATCATGGTCTTCATCGATGATATTCTTGTTTACTCTAAGACTGAGGATGAGCATGATGAGTATCTTTGAGTAATGCTTCAGATACTCCGAGAGAAGCAGCTCTATGCTAAGTTGAACAAGTATGAGTTCTGGTTGTGAGAGGTAACTTTTTCGGGGTACGTGGTTTCTGCTGAGGGGATCCGAGTTGATTTGAGAAAGATTGAGGTTGTGCTTGATTGGAAACAACCTAAGAATGTATCTGAGATCCGCAGTTTTTTGGGTCTTGCGAGATATTATCGGCTGTTTGTTGAGGGATTTTCTATGATTGTAGCACCTTTGTCTAAGCTTTTGCAGAAGGGTGTTCCTTTTGTCTGTACTAATGTGTAACAATCGAGCTTCGAGAAGCTCAAGTCTATTTTGACTCAGGCTCTTATTCTAATACAGCTTGAATTTGGTAAAGAATTTGTGATCTATAGTGATACATTGCACGTTGGTTTAGGCTGTATTCTGATGCAAGATGGTAAGGTTGTGGCTTATGCGTCTCATCAGCTTAAGACACATGAGGGGAATTATCCGATGAATGATCTCGAGTTAGCTGCTATGGTGTTTGCGTTAAAAATTTGGAGGCACTATCTGTACGATGAGAGGTGTATCATCTACACTGATCACAAGAGCCTTAAGTACCTCCTTACTCAGAGGGAGTTGAGCGTTAGACAGCATCAGTAGATTAAGCTACTCAAAGATTATGACTGCATGATAGAGTATCATCCTGGTAAGGCCAATTTGGTGGTGATGCTCTTAGTCATAGAGCGATGACCGATTGGAGAATATGCTTCGGAGTTGTGTAATAGATTTTTGAGGTAGTTGGGAGGATTATCTATCGCTAGCCGAGTTCTCCTACCATAACAGTTTCCATTCTAGCATCCAGATGGCACCTTACGAAGCTTTGTATGGTTGTAAGTGTCGTACTCCGCTATGTTGGACTGAGTTAGGTGAGCTTCAGATTTTGGGTCCTGAGTTGGTTTCTGAGACTGAAGATAAGGTTAGACTAATTCGAGATTGTCTAAAGGTGGCTTCTGATAGACAGAAGTCCTATACGGATTTGAAGAAGAGAGATATCGAATATTCCGTGGGTGACTTTGTTTTTCTTAAGGTTTCTCAGTGGAAGAAAGTTTTGAGGTTCAGTTGTAAGGGTAAGTTGAACACTAGGTTTATTGGGCTGTATCGAATTCTGAAGCGTGTAGGACCGGTCACTTATTTGTTGGAGCTATCTCCAGAGTTAGACCGTATCCACGATGTGTTTCACGTCTCGATGTAGAGGCGGTACCAGTCTGATCCATATCACGTTGTTTCTGTTGAGGAGATTGAGATTAGACCAGTTGTAACTTTTAAGGAGGAGCCAGTTTAGATTCTAGATTGTGATATTAAGGTTCTGAGGAACAAGTCCATCCCGTTAGTGAAGGTTCTGTGGCAGAATCATGGCACTGAGGAAGCTACATGGTGACCTGAGAACTTGATGCGTGTAACAGCCCGATTTAGGGCCTAGTCGGAATAGTGGTCTCGGGACCACAAATCTAAAGTTTGAAAATTTATTATTATTATTATTATGAGGTTATAGTACGATTATAGTAGTGCATGAGAAATATGGGGAGCTAATTTTAATATTTTTGAGCCCAATTGTGAGAAAGGACTAAAATCGCATAAAAGGAAAAAGTTGCATTTTAGTACCCAAATGTGTCAATTAGCTAGAGAACCAAAATTTGGGGCTTTTAAAGAGCAATTAGACCCTTTTTAAAGGAGCATAGCCGGCCATAGGGTCAAGAGGAAACAACAAATTTAAAATTAGGTGGGTTGGTGACTTATTTTGACTAAAATAGAGATAGATGAAAGGAGGATGATATCATCCTTTTCCATATTCTTCCTCCACCAAAATTTTTAGCAAAGAATGGGGTTTAAAAGCTTCAAAAATTTCAGCAACATTAAGCCTCTCAAGTAAGTGATTTTGAAAGTTTCTCTTAATGATTTTTTTTTTTTACATTTTTGGACTCCTTGAAGCACAAGATTTCTAATGAGAGGTCTATTTTGCAAAATGGTTGAAAGTTTAGGGTTTTACCATGAAAATATTTGTGATGTTTACTGAGTTTTTATGGAAGAAAATGAGTCTTAGTCGTGTAATAGACAACTTTTGTGAAAGAACTTCTCTTGAAAACCCTAATAGGACCATTTTGCAAAGTTTGTGAAATTAGGTGATAAAGCTGTAAAATAGTGAGAATTTGGTGATGCTATAAGAGTAAAAAGGGGTCAGCTAGGCCTAAGATACGAAGAAATTCAATAAAAGTTAAATTTCGAGCATTGGGGCAAAATGATCATTTTGCCAAGGTCTAGGGGCAAAATAGTTATTTTACCTAAGATGTGAATTTTAGATTGCCTAATTGTGTTTAGTGACTAAATGAGCGTATTTTTTTTATCATAGATCAAGAATTTCCAAATCCGAACCTAGACTAGGGGAAAGCCAAACAAATCGACTAAACCAACTAGTCAGTACATTTTGTATCCTAAGGTAAGTTGTATGTAAATAATACAACTATATTGTTAATATATGTATTCGAATTGTCTTTGAATTGATATAGTATGAATTGCTAGATTGGGAACTGAGAATGCATATTAATGATTGAGATAGTAGAAGGATCTAGTTGGGACCCTAGGAAACAAACCGGATATTCATGCCATAACATTCGGATTTCTTGTGTGCCAGTGTAAGACATGTCTGGGACATGCATCGGGCACATTAGGAGTGCCAGTGTAAGACCATGTCTGGGACATGGCATCAGCATAGAGATGAGTGCCAGTGTAAGACATATCTGAGACATGCATCGGCCTTGATGATGATAGCCAGTGTAAGACGTGTCTAGGACATGCATCAGCTAAGAGTCGTGCTAGTGTAAGACATGTCCGGGACATGAATCAGCATGTATATACGAGAGCTAGTATAAGACCATGTCTGGAACATGGCATCGGCCTCGATGATGATAGCCTGACTGAGACCATGTCTGGGACATGGCATCGGTAACTTATCCCATGTTTGAGGCTTATAGAATATCCGGTAGTATTTTGAAAGGTTCGACTTTAAGATTTCGAAAGTGATTTAATAAGGAAAGTATAATAATGTTGTGAGTGGTACAGGTACCTATTTGGTATGCATGAGTAATGAGCTAAAATTAGAAAATGTGACTTAAGTAGATGGTAATGAGTAAGTCAAGTTTATGCTTACCTTTGAGCTACGAGTATGATGACTAATGGTGAAATTGTTGTTGTATATTTATTTATATGCAACTTACTAAGCTTTATGCTTACTCTCTTTCCTTTCCCTTTCCTTTCCCTTTTCTTTCAGTGCTACTTAATTAGCTCAAGGATCCCTTGAAGTCGGAAATATCGATCACACTATCAATCGAAGCACTTGGTATAGTATAAATCTTCTTTTGAGTATGGCATGTATAGGGCTAGACTAGGATGTTTGTTTTAATGAGAAATTGGTTATGTACTTTGGCTTAAGTCAAAGGCCCTTCATTTTGTATCAAGCCTAGAATAATGGCTATTATTCATTTTGGCAAATACATAAAATGTTCTTTCTATGGATGAATTGGTGTCTATTGTGGTGAAATTAGTATATTGAGATAATCTTGTGTAGGTTGTGTAAAATGGGTGACAAAATGGCTTGGAAGAATGGACTCTTTTTGACCACACGGGCAACGTACACGGGCGTGTGTCTAGACCGTGTATGACACACGGCTCACTCCCATGGATGTGTGTTATGGTTGTGCGTCCCCTACACTTCAAATTTTAAGTTAGTTTAGCACATGGGTAGGCCACATGGGCGTGTGTCATGGACGTGTTTTAAAGTCAGTGTTGCACACAGGCTAAGGGCACGGGCGTGTGTGACCACACGGTCTATACCCATACGGGCGTGTGAAGCTTTAAAGCATGAATTTTTCAAGTTCTCAGTTTAGTCCCGAACCGTCTCTAATGTATGTTTTGGGCCTTGTGAGCCTGTTTAAGGGACATAATGCATGTGAACGAGAAGTTTTCATAATGCATGTGAACGATAAGTTTTAAGTTAAAAGAAATTTTATGGCCCAGTTTTATATGCGTATGCTTGAGTTAATTCCAGTAGCACCTCGAACCTCGTCTCGACGTTGGATACGGGCGAGGGGTGTTACATTTATTGGTATCAGAGCATGGTTTAGTCAGTTCTCTAACTAATCTAGCTAGAGTATGAGTCTAGTTATACCTGCCATAAATATGTATTGATAGTGTGACGATTCCTGACAAGTATAAATTGTGTTTTTATATAGTAATGGATCCTGATAGAACCACGACGGATGACGTGGAAAGTAATGCGCCGGCTCCCGCAGAAGGGACCGTACCAGTAGAGAGTGAGCCCATGAGTATGGGCCAAGGCGGAGGAGCTAGGGAAGCCTACCTCCGAATGATGGATGCTTGGTATACGGCGTTTGTTCATGCGAACTCGAACACTCCACCTCCCCCACCTCCTCCGATTCCTCAGTATGTGATGCGTGATATTCATAACAGGTTTTAAAAATTTATAAATGAATCATTCTTGAGACTAACTTATTATCATAATTAAGGCAAGTGTACCTATCGAACAGTAGTATAGTTCAGCAAGACCGGATTGTCGAAACCAAAGGAACTACAAGTACTAGTATTTACTTCCTTTTTATTATCTAGCCTAAAAATTAAGAGGTTTGGTTATCTAAACTAATTACTAACTAAGAATGCACAGAAAGAAGATTTGGGAAAATATTTTTGGGAAAATTCGATTGATTAAGACAATACCTAAGGAAAAATCCACCTAGACTTCACTTGTTATTTGACCCTGAATTAGACAATTTATTTATTTGACTTGATCCGTAGAAATCCCTAAGTTATATTATCATCTCTCTCGAGACTAATAGCGTCTAACCCTAGGTTGAATAATTGAAATATCTTTCTAATTAACACCCTAGAATTGCGTTAACTCGATCTATGGATTCCCTTATTAGGTTTCACCCTAATCCGGCAAAATCTTATCACCCTATCTCTAGGCGTGCAATTAACTCTGCTTAATTATGACAAATTTACTCTTAGACAGGGTCTATTCCTCCTCTGAATAAGAGCTTAACTTGAATCAATATCTTGGAATATCAAAACAAGAATTAAGAACACATAATTAAGAACAAGTCAAATATTTATCATACAATTCAGATAATAATAACAAGATCCGTTTTAGGCTTCATTCCCCTTAGGTATTTAGGGGGTTTAGTTCATACTTACGAAACAAAACATCTCAAAAGCATAAAGATAAAAAAAAAACATAAGAAAACCAAAACTCCTGAAGGAACTTAAAGGGAGATCTTCAGTCTTGATGATGAATCCCGCTTCTGAGAGGGATCAATCGACTTTCATTGAGTAATTTCTCTCTTCCTACTCTCCGTCCCCTTTTTAAGTGCTTCCTCGGGTGTTTAAATAGGATTTTGGATGCCTAAGAGCCCTAAAAATTGGCCTTTTCCTAATAGGACTATACTTGGGCTCGGCAAGGACACACCTGTGTGGCACGCCCGTATACGATTGCTCCAGCCCGTGGTCAAGGTTGTTGAATAGGCATGGGCGTGTAGTCTACCCATGTAAGTCGTGCTTCAATCCTACCAAATGGACACAACCGTGTGACATGCCCATGTGAGGAAGTCCAGGCCGTGTTGATTTCCCACGTGGGCCCATTTTCTCCATTTTCGGCCCGTTTCTCGCTCTTTTTACTCTCCTATGCTCTCTTAAGTATAAAACATGAATTAAAGGATTATGAGCATCGAATTCACCAAATCTAAGGAGAAACCATTCATAAATGGGCTAAGCATGGGATAAAAATATGTATAAATTAGGGTTTATAAATACCCCTACTTAAGCATTTGCTTGTCCTCAAGCAAAAATCCTCAACTCATAATCAAAATAAATTCTTCTCAATTTATAATCCCTATCAATAATATCTCAAAATAATCCATAAGTACTCATACATTGAAAATTCAACTAAAAGTACATCAAAGTTTCAAACATTCCAAGTTGAGCATTTTATCACGAAAACATAGGTGTCTCCCCTCATCTAAGTGATTACCTTTGATCAAAATATCACAGAGTTTAACATCCTCAATAAAGATTCACTCAAATCACTCAAGGTGTTTAAGGACATCAATAAAAGCACTCATTAGTCAATATGAAAAGTTATTACCATAGGCTTGCTTGAAAATCAAATCTCCACCACTATTTATTGAGCTGGTACATCAATCAAAAAGGTCTTTTTAGAGGGTTGTAACGTGGCTTTGTTTAGGGGGTGTGGTAACAAGCTGAAAGAAGATGTTAGAATCGAGATTGAATTAAAAATTATCTAGCTAGAAAAATAACTAGTATCAGTTGAATACAAGTGAGCTTCTTATCAGAATATGAAATTAACACTCAAGCTCAAAAATGACGAATTACTACTAATATGTATGTAAGTATTTTTTTTTTTAAGAACAATTCAAATATTTAGAAGCACAAAACATAACTAAGCAATTTGTTCAAATCAAATCTCGACAAAAATAGGGATCAAATTAGGGGATTTCAACAATAATGGGTTATGAGTTAATATTGAGGGTAAATCAATTAATGGCTTGCTAGGCTCAAAAGGGGTTCACTAAAGGTTAATTATGGAGGTAGGCTTTTGTGGAGTGAGTGGGTTAAACCTAAGTGCCATTATCATCTTGACATATCAAATTAAATGGTGTGGTCTTGACATGCATAATGAAGCAAGTTCTAAAATAACAAATCAAAACTGACGCACTCATAATGAAAGTGAGCATGAAAGGAATAAAATATGCTCTAAAGGCTCAAGATCTCACAAAAATTATGGCTTTTTGATGTTTAAACTTGTGAATTTCAACTCAAGATAATACCTAAACTTAAGGAAACAACCTAAAAGTTTTTAATTCTTCAAAAATCAACTTATCATGCTTGATTCCCTAATGTCTTAAATTTTAAACAATCAATGCATAAATACCTATGTTTTAATTCAAGACATATCAATAAAAATCATAAATTAATCAAAATTCATTCTAATAGTGATATGAGTGATTCACGTGTGAATAAGACAAAATTCAGGTATTTCTAATGATGATATGAAAGACCCCCCACACTTAAGATGTATATTGCCCACAATGTACAAAGATAGATATATTAAAAAGTATAGATATATTCTCAGAAGAGAGGGAGAGAGGTGAAACTTCCTAAATGATGAATGGACTCCTTGAATTGGATTTATGGAGAATAATCGGCCAAGGCAATGATAAGAGTAGAGGAGGATGCTCCGGTGGTGGTAGAGGTTCATTAGTCCATAAGTCCTGCGCCGTTGGATTTTTTAGTTCCTATTTGATGATGAGCTTTGGAGCTCTTTATGACTGTGATAAAATCAGGAACTCTTTAGGAAATATAATGAAGCATGTTTACTCGTAATGAAATAGCTGAAAATAAAAATTGAAAAAACTCAAGATAAAATAGTATTAACAGGAAATAAAAAGTCATTTCAAAATATAAAGATAAAGCTAAAATAGATAATAGGTGTTTATAGAGAAATTGGGGCACACAGCCGTGGGGACGCCCGTGTGCCTTCGTTTCAACCCGAACATTTCATGGTTTTCGAAATTGGGTGCATTGGTGTACACGGCCATGTTGCATAGCCGTGTCAATCTTTGTTTGCTTCTCCCATGCCCGTTTTGCAGGGACACGCCAGTGTTATTGTGACAGTGTCGACTACGGGGGCTGGGCACGGGCGTGTCGAACGCCCGTGCTAAATTGATAGGTTTACCCACAGTTTCAAAACACGGGCATCTCGCATGCCCATGTTATTTTGGCAGTTTCACCCACGGCCATGTCGCACGGCCGTGGCAACTTATCGCATCCCGTGTTGGGAAAAAAAATTTTGCACTGTTTTCACATGGTCGTAGCGCATGCCCGTGTTGCATCCCGTGGTATGTGCACGACCTGTGGCACGCCCGTGTGGTTTAAAAATCCTATATTCAGCGACTCAGTTAGTGAATTAAATGTTAAAGACTAAAATTTAAAGAAGTTAGCAACATTAGTGATCGGGGTGCCTCCTGAGAAGCGCTTGTTTATAGTCTAAGCTCGACTCTACATTGTAGGTGTATTTAGGTAACTTCATGGAGCCGTAGCTCCTCTTTATCATCTTTGAAATTCTCACCGTTATACATTTTGAGACGATGTCAATTTACCTTAAAAGTACCTTGTGATGGATGACTTACCTCTACTGTACCATATGGAAATATAGTTTGAACTACGAAAGGACCTGACCATCGTGATTTAAGCTTTCCAGGAAATAATTTGAGCCTCGAGTTATATAACAGGACAAGATATTCATCTTCAAATTGCCTTCATTACTTCAAACGGGCGTCGTGGCGACGCTTTGTCGCTTCTTTATATAGGCGTGAATTTTCATATGCATTGACTCGCCGCTCATCTATCTCGTTCAACTACATCAACCTGTTTTCACCTGCAAGTTTGGGGTCAAGGTTTAGAAATTTTATAGCCCAGAATGCCTTGTGTTCCAACTCAAACGGTAGGTGATAACTTTTCCCATAAACAAGTTTGTAAGGTGATGTTCCTATGGGAGTCTTAAAAGTAGTTCTATAAGCCCCTAAAGCATCATCTACTTTCATCACCCAATCTTTCCTGTTTAATTCTACTGTTTTTTCTAGGATATGTTTAAGCTCTCGGTTCGCTACTTCGACTTGGCCACTAGTTTAAGGGTGATAAGGGGTAGCTGTTCTATGATAAACTCCATATTTCTTGAGGGTCTTGTCAAATTGGGCGTTACAAAAATGAGTACCCTATCACTGATAATTTCTCTAGGTGTACCAAATTGAGAGAAAAGTTTCTTAAGGAATCATACTACTACTCTAGCATCATTAGTAGGTACAGCTTGGGCTTCAACCCATTTGGACATATAATCAACAGCTACTAAGATGTATTTATTCCTGAATGAACTAGGGAATGGACCCATGAAGTCAATACCCCAAACATCAAATATTTCACATGAGAGCATATGTAACACCCCGTACCCGAGTCCGTTACCGGAGTCGAACACAAGGTGCACACTGACTTAACTTAATCATTTCACAGTCCTTTTAAAATTTTCCAGACGAGCTGGTTACTGCGTCACTGTCACCTTAAAAAATCATATCTTGAGTTCCAAAGCTCGAAAATCAGTTCGTAATTTTTCCCTGAAATTATACTCATATGTCCATCTACTATAATTTTTCTAGAATTTTTGGTCGGCCCAATTAGTACAGTTTATTAGTTAAAGTCTCCCATGTTATAGGGGTCGACTACACTGACCTTTGCACGTTACAACTTGAATATCTCCCTGTACAGGGCTTCAATACTGATGTAGTTTATTTATATAGAAACTAGACTCAAAGAGGAATCTATACATATATGGTCTGACTCCTAATTATCTCTGGTTAATTTACAATGAATTTCCAAAGTAGGAACAGGGAATCCAGAAACCGTTCTGGCCCTGTTTCACGAAAACCTAAATATCTCTTAACATACAACTCATATGACCGTTTCGTTTCTTCCATATGAAAGTAGATTCATCAAGGTTCATTTACATAATTTATTCTCCATTTAATTCCATTCCTACGAATTTTAGTGATTTTTCAAATCCACACCACTGCTGCTGTCAGCATCTGTTTTCAAGGTAACTTTACCTATTTCGTGGTTTCCATGGACCAACTAGAGTTTTGTCATACATAGGTCTACCTATGATCATGTTTAACCATTCCAAGGGCTGATCATTGCCCAACACTTCCATTCCAGTCCATAGTCACATCATGAAACCATATATACATACATAAACACAAATGGTCTAATGCCATACTCCACTTCTACGAGCCATTTTCGCATGGCCGCATACACATACATCACAAAAGTACTTGAAAAACAACAAAAGGGTAGTCCTATACATGCCATATCTAGAGTTCAACTAAAGAGTACCAAAAGGGCTGTGATAGTGTGGATGACTTGACTTGATGATCCCGAATCCGATAGCTAACGAGCAAAATCTATAAAGCAGAGAGCCAAAGCAACGGGTAAGCATTTTAATGCTTAGTAAGTCTCAAGTAATGAAATCAGCTTTGACTAAAGTATTACATTCACATAGCTAAATGAATCACTTTAGTAATACACATTCTCATAATCATACTTACTTCACACTTCATCAACATATACACACACAAGGTATCAACCTATCTAAGAGCCAAAAGTTCGTTAGTCGATCGAACGAACACTATTTCAAATGAATCGACTTTTTCGATGCACATGTAAACATACCTTATCGTACGGGTTTTTCGAGCGTATTAATTGAATTTATTACAGCACCAAAACGCTCACCTTCAACCGAGCTTCTTCGGAATTTATCCGGATATAACCACAAGCACAATTGCCTTCGGGTCTTAACCCGGATTTGGTAACTTGCACAAATGCCTTGGTCTTAGCCGGATATAACAACTTCGCATACGAATGCTTTGGGTCTTAGCTCGGATATAATCACTAGCATAAATGCCTTCGGACTTAGCCGGATATAATCACTAGCATAAATGCCTTGGGACTTAGCCGGTATCATTCAAATGCTCATGTACACATATATCAATAATCACGACACATCCATATTTCATTCTTGTTACTAAGGCTCAAACACAAAACATTTATCAAACCTTTCCAATTTTGGCTCAATAGCCACACACAAAGAGCATGATTTCAATTGACTTTATAACTTAGTCCCTACGCACATTCGGCTGTCCGCCATAATAGGACAAATCATTTCAATATAATTCAAGTAGGGTCATTACTCGAAGACTTACCTCGGACGTGGTCGAACGATTTCGACGGCTATTCGACTACTTTTTCTTTCCCTTTATCGGATTTAGCTCCCTTTTGCTCTTGAGCTTAATTTAACAAATAAATTGATTTAATCATTTGAGCATCGAAAGAGGAATTCAAGGTACCTAGCCCACATATTTTCATTAGACATTAAAGTCACATATGTACGAAATCATGAATCAACTCAACACATTAGTTAGTACTCTCCTTAGTCAATTTTCTAAGCCAAGAATAGGCATCAATATGCTTGCCTCTAACCGAATGCATGCACACCAATTCCCTCATGTGGCGAATATGCATGTCCATGTTGAGGCCAATTATACACTTAATACCACACAAAAACAGCATACATTTTACTAACTAACGCATTCCATATTGTAACTCAATACGCATCAATCATTTATTTCATAACCGAAACATCATCATATGCAAATATATACCTTGAGATGGTATATATGTCATACCAATACATCATGTGCAAACATATATACATATATATATGCTAGAGCCGAATCTCAAGTTGATTGTAACTAAACATGAACATAAATCCAAAACACAAATCTTACTTTCCATGCAATGAGCATAAATCATAGTTATGGATGTACCATGGCTGAATACATCACAACACCATAATTTTTGGTCATGATTAAACAAAGAACTTAATGTCTTACTCAAAAATACTAAAAAGAAAGTCCAAGAGCCATCAATCCACCATCACATGTATCATTAGCAAGCTTCATATTTAACATGCAATGGCATTAACACAAAATCCACCTTGGCCAAATACCATCCCCATGATATAACAAAGATTTGAACCATGGGCTAATAAAAGCATCAAGCTATCAACTAAAAACATGCATGAATCTCATGGCACAACCTCAAACATACCTTAATCTAGATACAAGTATGGCCAAACCTCCTCCTAATCCTCTTCCAAACCAAGCATGAAGCAAAAATTCCCTCTTCTTCCTTAGAATTTTCGGTCAAGAGAGAATGAAAGGATGAACAATTTTTTTTTTCTTTTCTTTTCTTCAACTCACGGCAAAGGGGAGGGGGAGAAGCCTTCACACACATTTTTTTTTCATTTTTTTATTACCCATACACCTTAGTTTAATGTTTCTCCATAAAGCACCAACAAAACATGTCTATGACATGTTTTGCCCATCCTCCCTTGTTTTGCATGCATGCTTTAATTAGTCATCACACATTTCCCTATCCTGCTTTCAAAGTTTACTACTAGGTCCTTTTTAGTGAAATTCACATTTATAATCCTAAATCAAATCATCAAAAATGTCACACACGAATTAACACATATCATAGGCATCAAAATGAACATTAAATTATTTTTATGCCTCAGTTTTGTGGTCCCGAAACCACATTCCGACTAGGGTCGTTTTAAGGCTGTCACAACTCTCCCCCACTTAAGAAATTTTTGTCCCCGAAAATCTTACCGGTAAATAGATTTGGGTATCGCTCTTTCATAGAGTTCTCGGGTTCCCAAGTAGCTTCTTCTATCCCGTGTTTGAGCTATAACACTTTCACTAGCGGAACCCTTTTGTTTCGCAACTCCTTTACTTCACGAGCTAGGATACGAATCGGTTCTTCTTCATAACTCATATCGGCTTGAATTTCAACCTCTGATGGACTAATTACGTGCGATGGATCAGATCTATAGCGTCGAAGCATCGAAACATGAAAGACGTCGTGAATCTTTTCGAGTTCAGGGGGCAAAATCAAACGATATGCAATGGACCAACTCGTTCGGATATCTCATATGGTCCGATGAACCTCGGACTCAATTTGCCTTTACTGACCAAATCGAGTATCTTTTCCAAGGCGAAACTTTAAGAAACACTTTATCTCCACCTAATACTCAATGTCTTTTCGTTTGAGATCCGCGTCGACTTTCGACGATCGGAGGCTATCTTGATTTTGACGGATTACTTTTACTTTCTGTTCAGCATCTTTAATCAAATCCACTCGAAAATTTTACTTTCACCGAGCTCGGTCCAAAACAATGGTGTACGGCATTTACGCTCGTATAAGGCCTTGTAAGGCACCATCTTAATACTTGATTGAAAGCTATTGTTGTAAGTGAATTCAATCAAAGGTAAATCATTCCCATGAACCATCGAACTCGAGGATGCAACATCTCAACATATCCTCAAGTATCTCGAATTATTCGCTCGGATTGACCATCGATTTGGGGTGAAAGGCGGTCTTTGAAATGCAACTTGGTACCCAAAGCTTCTTGCAATTTCTTCCAAAATCGCGAGGTGAATCTCGGATCTCTATCCGACACAATGTAAATCGGTACCCGTGTAATCTCACAACTGAGAAACGTACAATTCAGCTAGTTTATCCAATAAAAATCCGACGCGACGGGATAAAGTGAGCCGACTTAGTCAGTCTTTCAACAACAACCCAAATCGCATGCTTCTTACTTGCGGACAATGGCAGTCCGGACACAAAGTCCATTGTGACTCGATCCCATTTCCACTCAGGTATCTTGATCGGTGAAGTAATCCGAAGGCACTTGATGTTCCGCTTTCACTTGTTGACATATTAAACATCTCAAAACAAAGTCGGAGATGTCTCGTTTCATACCATGCCACCAAAATCGACGTTTCAAATCGTTGTACATCTTCGTACTCCCGGGTGAATTGACATTCGGCTACAATGGGCTTCGTTCAGAATCATCGAAATGAGTTCGAATCCTTGGAACACACAAACGACTTCGAACCTCAAACAATCATCATCATCAATTTGAAACTCCGATTCCTTGTTCGAACACACTCACCGTTTTGCAACCAATTTATCATCGACTTTTTGAGCTTCACGAATTTGATGAATCAATAATGGTTTGGCTTTTAATTCACTACTAACACATTGTCGGGTAGAAACGAGACAAGTGTACATTCATCGCTTCATAAAGTGAAGCGGTGATTTCACGGCTTAAGGCGTCCGCAACCACATTAGCCTTTCCGGGTGATAATCAATGACAAGCTCATAATCTTTTAACAACTCGAGCCAACGTCTTTGTCGCAGATTTAAGTCTCTTTGAGTCATCAAATATTTGAGACTTTTGTGATCCGAACACATGGAACTTCTCACCAAATAAGTAATGTAGCCATATCTTTAAAGCGAATACGATGGCGACCAATTCGAGATCATGGGTCGATAATTTTTCTCATGTGGCTTTAATTGTCTCGATGCATAGGCCACAACTCGACCTTCTTGCATCAATACGCAACCTACCCCAAGTAGGAGGCGTCACTATAGATGACAAACTCTTTGCGATTCGGCCGCACTAATACTGGAGCTTCCGTCAAATGAGTTTTAAATTGATCGAAACTTTTCGACACTTTTCCGTCCATTCAAACTTGACATCTTACAAGCGGTTTTGTCATGGGTGTGGCTATCATCGAGAATCCTTTTACAAACCGTCGGTAAGTAACCAAGTCCCAAAAAGCTCCGAACCTCATTAATATTTCTGAGGCTTCCAGTTAAGTATGGCTGAAATTTTGCTCGGTCGACTCGAATACCCGATGTAGATACCACATGACCCAAGAAGCTAACCTCTCTTAACCGAACTCACACTTCTTGAACTTAGCATATAACCGCTTATCCGTAAAATTTGCAACACTAATCTCGTGTGCTCCACATGTTCGGTCTCATCTCTTGAATAGACCAAGATGTCGTCAATGAACACAACTACGAACCGATCCAAATATGGTCGAAGATTCGATTCATCAAATCCATAAATACCGCAGGGCATTAGTGAGCCCAAAGCGGTATCACTAAGAACTCGTAGTGACCATATCTCGCTCAAGGCGCTTTGTGTATGTCCGAATCTCGAATTCATGAATCGATAATAGCCCGATCTCAAATCTATTTTTGAGAACACCGAGGCTCCTTCAGTTGATCGAACAAATCATTGATACGTGATAGCGGATATTTGTTCTTTATTGTCACTTTATTAAGTCGACGATAGTCGATGCACAACCTCATGGTTCCGTCTTTCTTTTCACAAACAACACAGTGCACCCCAAGGTGAAAAACTTGGTCGAGCGAAACCTCTATCCGTCAACTCTTGCAATCGAGCTTTCAACTCCTTCAACTCGGTTGGTGCCATACGACACGGAGCTATCGAAATTGGCGTAGTCCTGTACAAGCTCAATACCAAACTCTACTTCCGAGCAGTGGTAAACCGGTAATTCTTGGGAAAAACATCCGGTATTCACAAACCACCCAGCAGATTCGGTTTTATTTCTAACTCCTTATCATCAAGTACATACGCAAGGTATGCTTCGCACCCCTTTCTTACATATTTTTGGGCCAACATTGATGATATTACAGCTGGCAACCCCTTTAAGTCCGTAGACTCAACTCGGATCATCTCGTTATTTGCGCACCTCAAATCCATAGTCTTGCTTTTGCAATTCACAACCGCATCATGCACAGTCAACCAATCTAAACCGAGGATAACATCAAATTCGTCAAACGGCAACAGCATCAAGTCCGCCGGAAAATAGGAACCTCGAATTACTAGGGGACATTTCTTACACACTTTGTCGACCAGCACGTAACGACCCAAGGGATTTGACACCCGAATTACGAACTTAGTAGACTCAATAGGTAAAGTCTTACTTTGGATGCTAAGGTTTCGCATATATAAGAATGAGTAGAACCAGGTCAATCAAAGCAATCACATTAGTATCAAAGAGAGTGAAAGTACGGTAATAACATCCGGCGAGGAAGCATCCTCACGCGCGCGTATGGCATAAGCCCTAGCAGAGCGCGAGCCTCGGATCCGGTCGTAGCATCTCTAGATCCTCTCGACCACCACTAGCATTGCCCGTATTTCTAGATGGTCTACTTGACGTTGGTAGCACCGGCTTCCCACTCGATCTACATTCTTCGCACAACTTTGGGCAATCTTTAATGAAGTGGTCAACTGATCCGCACTTGTAATGAGAGCGGTCACGGAATCTACAACTTCGAGAATGCCATTTGCCACAATGTTGGCACTGCTTCGTCTCGACATTCATTCCCAACCTTGGCGATCAAGTGCCTCGTGTACCCATTGGGGTCGATCACGATCTCGTCTAAAAGGCCCAAGTGCCTCTAGACCGCCCACATCATCTCAAAATTTCTTCGATGCTGTTGAAGAGACTTTCCGAGGATCTTTTACGAAACTCCCGGTTCCCACATCAACTTTTGTTTTTCTTTTCTAAGCTCTTACGCTTACAAGCTCGCTCGACAAGTACTACGAACTCTCGTATTTCAAGAATGCCAACAAACATTTTATATCTTCATTCAGCCCATCCTCGAGCGTTTACACATGATAGCCTCGGACGAAATACATTCCGAGCGTATCTACTAAGTCTAACAAATTTTCGCTCATAATCGAGAATCGACATAGAACCTTGCTTAAGCTCAAGAAATTCCTTCCGCTTTTGATCAATAAATCTCGATCGATATACTTTTTCCAAACTCGGTTTGGAAAAACTCCCAAGTTACTTGCTCTCGGGCACACTGTAAGTCGAGTACTCCACCAATAGTAGGCGTAATCACGTAGCAAGGAGATAGTACACTTTAGGCATTCATCGGTGTACAAGATAGCTCATCGAGTGCCGGATAGTGTTGTCCAACCAAAATTCAGCTTGCTCGGCATCGTCACTATCCGTAGCTTTAAATTCATAGCCCCATGTTTTCGGATTCATCAACTAGGGGCTTACTTGACCTTATTTGGTCGGGCCATCGGGGCATTGTAGGTGCGGGGTTGTGTTAGTCGGGAATGGAGGTTGTGGAACAGTAGTGTTAGTTCGAATGTATTGGTTGAACCAATCATTCATCACGCTATAAAAGGCTTGCCTAGCCTCATCATTCGGATTACTAACAAAGTTGAGAGTCCGGCTCATCCCTTGTCGTGAGCAGCGCCACACTCTCCACATCATCACTATCGCTTCGGTTGGGATCGGATCCATTACTATAAATAAACACAATTTCAAACGTCAAAAATCACCACACTATCAAATAATCACATAAAATGGCATGTATAGCTAGACCCAAACGCATTACGGTAGTCCTAGAATCAACTAAACCGTAGCTCGATACCAATAAAATTGTAACACCCGTGCACTGAGTCTCATTCACGAGTCGAACACAAGGTGCTAATCGACTTTACTTAATCATTTCACAGTCCTTTTAAAATTTTCGAGACGAAATTTGGTTCTTGCATCACTGTCACCTTAAAAATCATATCTTGATTTCCAAAGCTCGAAAATTAGTTTCGTAATTTTTCCCTGAAATTAGACTCATATTTCCATCTACTATAATTTTTCTAGAATTTTGGTTGGCCCAATTAGTACGGTTTATTAGTTAAAGTCTCCCATGTTACGTGGGTCGACTACACTAACCTTTGCACGTTACAACTTGAATATCTCCTGCATGCAGGCTTCAATATCGATCTTTGTTTGTTTATATAGAAACTAGACTCAAAGAGGAATCTATACATATATGGCCTGACTCCTAATCTCGGTTAATTTACAATGAATTTCCAAAGTCGGAACAGGAATCCGAAACCGTTCGGCCCTATTTCACGAAAACCTAAATATCTCTTAACATACAACTCATATGACCGTTTCGTTTCTTCCATATGAAAGTAGATTCATCAAGGTTCATTTACATAATTTATTCTCTATTTAATTCCATTCCTACAAATTTTAGTGATTTTTCAAATCCACACCACTTCTTCTTTGTCAAGATCTGTTTTCAAGGTAACTTTACCTATTTCGTGGTTTCCATGGACCAACTAGAGTTTTGTCATACATAGGTCTACCTATGATCATGTTTAACCATTCCAAGGGCTGATCATTGCCCAACACTTCCATTCCAGTCCATAGTCACATCATGAAACCATATATACATACATAAACACAAATGGTCTAATGCCATACTCCACTTCTACGAGCCATTTTCGCATGGCCGTACACACATACATCACAAAAGTACTTGAAAAACAACAAAAGGGTAGTCCTATACATGCCATATCCAGAGTTCAACTAAAGAGTACCAAAAGGGCTTTGATAGTGTGGATGAATTTGACTTCGATGATCCCGAATCCGATAGCTAACGAGCAAAATCTATAAAACAGAGAGCCAAAGCAACGGGGTAAGCATTTTAATGCTTAGTAAGTCTCAAGTAATGAAATCAGCTTTGACTAAAGTATTACATTCACATAGCTAAATGAATCACTTTAGTAATACACATTCTCATAATCATACTTACTTCACACTTCATCAACATATACACACACAAGGTATCAACCTATCTAAGAGCCAAAAGTTCGTTAGTCGATCGAAGCTAACACTATTTCAAATGAATCGACTTTTTCGATGCACATGTAAACATACCTTATCGTACGGGTTTTTCGAGCGTATTAATTGAATTTATTACAGCACCAAACGCTCACCTTCAACCGAGCTTCTTGAATTTATCCGGATATAACCACAAGCACAATTGCCTTGGTCTTAACCCGGATTTGGTAACTTGCACAAATGCCTTGGTCTTAGCCGGATATAACAACTTCGACGAATGCTTTGGTCTTAGCCGGATATAATCACTAGCATAAATGCCTTGGGACTTAGCCGGATATAATCACTAGCATAAATGCCTTGGGACTTAGCCCGGGTATCATTCAAATGCTCATGTACACATATATCAATAATCACGACACATCCATATTTCATTCTTATTACTAAGGCTCAAACACAAAACATTTATCAAACCTTTCCAATTTCGGCTCAATAGCCACACACAAAGAGCATGATTTCAATTGACTTTATAACTTAGTCCCTACGCACATTCTACTGTCCGCCATAATAGGACAAATCATTTCAATATAATTCAAGTAGGGTCATTACTCAAGACTTACCTCGGACGTGGTCGAACGATTTCGACGGCTATTCGACTACTTTTTCCTTCCCTTTATCGGATTTAGCTCCCTTTGCTCTTGAGCTTAATTTAACAAATAAATTGATTTAATCATTTGAGCATCGAAGAGGAATTCAAGGTACCTAGCCCACATATTTTCATTAGACATTAAAGTCACATATGTATGGAAATCATGAATCAACTCAACACATTAGTTAGTACTCTCCTTAGTCAATTTTCTAAGCCAAGAATAGGCATCAATATGCTTGCCTCTAACCGAATGCATGCACACCAATTCCCTCATGTGGCCGAATATGCATGTCCATGTTGAGGCCAATTATACACTTAATACCACACAAAAACAGCATACATTTTACTAACTAACGATTCCATATTGTAACTCAATACGCATCAATCATTTATTTCATAACCGAAACATCATCATATGCAAATATATACCTTGAGATGGTATATATGTCATGCCAATACATCATGTGCAAACATATATACATATATATATGCTAGAGCCGAATCTCAAGTTGATTGTAACTAAACATGAACATAAATCCAAAACACAAATCTTACTTTCCATGCAATGAGCATAAATCATACTCATGGATGTACCATGGCCGAATACATCACAACACCATAATTTTTGGTCATGATTAAACAAAGAACTTAATGTCTTACTCAAAAATACTAAAAAGAAAGTCCAAGAGCCATCAATCCACCATCACATGTATCATTAGTAAGCTTCATATTTAACATGCAATGGCATTAACACAAAATCCACCTTGGCCAAATACCATCCCCATGATATAACAAAGATTTGAACCATGGGCTAATAAAAGCATCAAGCTATCAACTAAAAACATGCATGAATCTCATGGCACAACCTCAAACATACCTTAATCTAGATACAAGTATGGCCAAACCTCCTCCTAATCCTCTTCCAAACCAAGCATGAAGCAAAAATTCCCTCTTCTTCCTTAGAATTTTTGGTCAAGAGAGAATGAAAGGATGAACAAATTTTTTTTTTCTTTTCTTTTCTTCAACTCACGGCAAAGGGGAGGAGGAGAAGCCTTCACACACATTTTTTTTTCATTTTTTTATTACCCATACACCTTAGTTTAATGTTTCTCCATAAAGCACCAACAAAACATGTCTATGACATGTTTTGCCCATCCTCCCTTGTCATGGCCGGCCACCACTTATAAAAAGAGGGGTATTGACATGCAAGACCATTGTTTTGCATGCATGCTTTAATTAGTCATCACACATTTCCCTATCCTACTTTCAAAGTTTACTACTAGGTCCTTTTTAGTGAAATTCACATTTATAATCCTAAATCAAATCATCAAAAATGTCACACACGAATTAACACATATCATAGGCATCAAAATGAACATTAAATTATTTTTATGCCTCGGTTTTGTGGTCCCGAAACCACATTCCGACTAGGGTCATTTTAAGGCTGTCACAGCATATATGACTGAGGCATTTCATCAAGTTTGGATATATTAGCTGTCCTTTGACATTTGTCGCAAGAAGTAATATACCTGTTGGCGTCTTTGAATAGAGTGGGCCAATAAAAACCTGATTCGAGGACTTTATGTGCAGTCTTATTTCCACCGTAATGTCCTCCAGCTGGTCTTAAGTGGTAATGTTCCAAGATTTTCAATGCTTCTGTTCTTGTAATGCATCTCCTAATGATTTTATCTGCATATTTACAAAAAAGAAAAGTGTCTTCCCAGAAGTAGTTTTTCACATCAGTGAAGAATCGCTTCTTTTGCTGATGTGTCAACCATTTTAGGATAATGTTAGTGGCTAAAAAATTTGCAATATCTGCAAACCAAGGTACCTCAAATCAGATATAACAAAAAATTATTCTTCAGGGAATGAATCATTTATTTCAATGTCATCTGGAGAGATGGTCAGCCGCAAGATTTTCAGCTCCTTTCTTATCCTTAATCTCCAAGTCAAATTCCTGCAATCATAAGATTCATCGAATGAGTCAAGGTTTTGCATCAGTTTTAGTCAAAAGGTGGTGAAGAGCGGAATGGTCAGTATAAACAACAACTTTAGACAACATTAAATATGGCCTAAATTTATCAAATGCAAAAACCACAGCTAGCAGCTCTTTCTCCATGGTGGTGTAATTTTCTTGTGCGGCTGTCAAAGTCCTGCTAGCATAATAGATAGGTTGAAAATGTTTATCTCTTTACTATTCCAAAACTGCACCTACTGTAAAATCACTCGCATCGCACATTAGTTCAAAAGGTGAATTCCAATCAGGTGCAATTATAATTGGAGCTTTAGTCAGTTTATCCTTTAAAGTATTAAATGCTTCTAAACACTCCTGATAGAAATTAAAAAGCACATATTTTTCTAATAATTTAGTCAAAGGCTTAGCTATTTTAGAAAAGTCTTTAATAAATCTTCTATAAAACCCAGCATGTCTTAAGAAGCTTCTAATAGCCTTAACCGAATTAGGGGGTAGTTTTTCAGTGGTTTCAACTTTAGTTTTATCAACCTCAATCCCTCTACTAGAAATTTTATGTCCTAACACAATACCTTCTTGAACCATAAAGTGACATTTTTCCCAATTAAGTACAAGGTTTGTTTCCTCACATCTTATTAACAATCATTTTAAATTTTTTAGGGAAAGATGGAAAAGTTACCGAAAATCGAAAAATCATCCATAAATATCTCCATGACGTCTTCTACGAGTTCGTCAAAAATGGCCATCATGCAGCACTGAAAAGTAGCAGGAGCATTATATAATCCAAAAGGCATTCTACGATAAGCAAACGTACCGTATGGACATGTAAATGTCGTCTTTTCTTGATCTTCAAAAGCTATTAGGATTTGGAAATAGGCAGAGAGTCCATCTATAAAGCAGTAGTACATGTGTCCTAACAATCTTTCCAACATTTGGTCAATGAATGGAAGAGGAAAGTGGCCTTTTCTCGTGGCATCATTTAACTTCATATAATCAATGCACACTCTCCAACCTGTGACTGTCCTTGTTGGGATTAATTCATTCTTCTCATTGGCTACAATAATCATACCTCCTTTCTTAGGAACAACCTGCACTGGACTCACCCAAGAACTGTCAAAAATAGGATAAATAATTCCAACATCTAGGAGTTTCATTACCTCAGCTTTAACAACTTCTTTCATATTGGGGTTTAGTTATCTTTGGGCTTGCATGCATGGTTTATATTCATCTTCCATTAAAATTTTATGGGTGCAAAAAGAAGGGCTAATCCCTTTAATGTCAGAAAATTTCCATGCTATGGCCCCTTTATGCTCTCTTAATACTTGGAGTAATTTCTCTTTCTCCTTGGGTTGCAAGTTGGATGTAATAATTACCGGTAATGTGGAATTATTTCCAAGGAATGCATATTCCAAGTGATTCGGCAATTGTTTAAGTTCCAGTTTAGGAGGTTTGTCAATAGAGGGTTTTTGCTTAAGTTCATCTTTTACCTTAATTCCCTCATATTCTGCTAGTTTTGGAAAGGTCTCATTGGAGTTTAGTTCGGTTCCTATTTCAGAATCATCATCCATCCCCTCTCCTTGGGCGAGACACAGTTCCATCGTGTCTTTGTTTCTTGAAAAGAATCTTGAGTAGCATGATCAATAGAGTCAATAAAATAACATGAGTCATCCTGTTCTCTAAAAAATCTCATGACATCATAAATTTTAAAAATAATCTCTTCGTCACCTACTCTAAGTACCAATTATTTCATCATCCACATCAATTACAGCTCTAGCAGTGGCTAAAAATGGCTGACCTAAAATTAAAGGCACCTCAACGTCTTCATCCATGTCAAGCACAACGAAATCAACAGGGAATATAAATTATCTACTTTTACAAGTACGTCCTCTATAATTCCCCTAGGATATTTGACAAATCTATCAGCTAATTGAATACTCATCCTAGTGGGTTTAGGTCCTTCAAGACTATGCTGTTTAAACATTTTATATGGCATCAAATTAATGCTGGCGACTAATTCAGCTAGTGCTTTATCAACATTCAAACTACCAATTAAACTGGGAATAGTAAAACTTCCTGGGTCCTTTAGTTTGGTTGGCAGTTTGTTTTGGAGTATGGCTGAGCACTCTTCATTAAGCTCCACTGTAGATAAGTCTTCAAACTTCCTTTTATTTGTTAGAAGCTCCTTTAAGAATTTTGTATATGTAGGCATCTGTGATATAGCTTCAACAAAAGGTAAGTTAATATGCAGTTGTTTAAAAAATTCAAGAAATTTACCGAATTATGCATCCATGCGGTCTTTCTTCAACTTTTCTGGGTATGAGATTGGTTGTTTATATTCTGTATTCACCGGCTTTGGGTTATTTTGTCCTACCTCATTCTTACCTTTGCTTACCACCGTTTCTGGCCTTGGTTTTGCAACTAACCCTTCCTCATCTTGAATGAAAATCAAGTTGAGTTGCTCCCTTGGGTTAGATTCAGTGTTGCTTGGTAGGCTACCTTGTGGTCATTCGGACTTGGCGAGCTATCCAATCTGAGTTTCGAGCCCTTGGATTGATGCTTGTTGATTTTTGAGTGCCGTCTCGGTATTCTGAAAATGAGTTTTTGACACCGAGATGAATTTTATTAGCATCTCCTCAAGGTTTGGCTTTTTCTCCTACTGGTACGGTGGTTGCTGAAAGCCTGGAAGGGGTGGTGGTTTTTGATTCCCTTGGCCTCCCCATGAGAAATTTGGGTGGTTCCTCCAACCTGCATTGTAAGTATTACTATAAAGATTATTTTGAGATCGAGGATTATTACCCATGTAATTTAACTGCTCGCTCTACATGTTGTGGCCGTAAGGTGGGTGTTCTAAACTGCTTGATCCACCTCTACTTGCTTCACACTGCATTACTGGGTGAACCTGTGAAGAACTAAAAAAACCATCAATTTTCTTATTTAAGAGTTCTACCTGATTAGAGAGCATGGTGACCGAATCGACGTTATAAACGCCGGCTATTTTTGTTGGCTTTGTCCTTATGACTTGCCACTGATAATTATTCAGTGACATCTCCTCTATAAATTCATAGGTATCTTCAGGTGTCTTATTATTGATGGTTCCGCCAGCAGCTGCGTCAACCATCTACCGAGTCGAAGGGTTCAAGCCATTGTGAAACGTTTGGACCTGTAGCCAGAGTGGTAACCCATGGTGAGGGCATCTTCGCAAAAGGTCCTTGTATCTCTCCCATGTATCGTTGAGTGTTTCTAAATCCATCTGCACAAAAGAAGAGATATCATTATGTAATTTAGCCGTTTTAGCCAGCAGAAGATATTTTAATAAAAACTTTTTGGTCATTTGTTCCCAAGTAGTGATTGGCCCCTGTGGTAACAAATTCAACCACTGTTTAACTTTGTTTCTCAATGAAAAAGGGAATAAACGAAGGCGAATGGCATCATCAGAAATACCATTAATTTTTAATATATCACATAGTTCCAAAAAGTTTGCCAAGTGAGATTTGGGATATTTGTCCAGCAAACCATCAAACTAAACAAATTGTTGTATCATTTGAATTGTGTTAGGTTTCACTTCAAAAGTATTTGCAGCTATAGCAATCTAACTATGCTCAATTCAGTTCTTGTTAAAGAAGGTTTCGCATAATCATACATAGTGCGCAGAGTAGGATTCTGATTAACAGCAATCACAGGAGGTAGCGGATTTTCTTGGTTTTCAGTCATCTCCTCGGTTGTGGTTGAAGTATTGTCCTCTTTCTCTTCTATGTATCGTAAGCTTCGCCTTATTTCTATTCGATTTCTGCGAACTGTGCGATCGAGCTCACTATCAAACAGTAATGGTCCTGACGGGTTTCTTCTGGTCATAAACTAGAAAAACCTGTCCAAAGAAAATAAATGAAGAATTAGAAAAGAAAATAAAAATTTAAATTGCAATAAAAGTAAAATGGCTAAAGTAATAAAAATCGAGTGTTCCTAATATCCTAGTTCCCCGGCAACGGCGCCAAAAACTTGATGCGTGATATTTGTAACAGGTTTTAAAAATTTATAAATGAATCATTCTTGAGACTTAACTTATTATCACGATTAAGGCAAGTGTACCTATCGAACTGTAGTATAGTTCAGCAAGATTGGATTGTCGAACCCAAAGGACCTACGAGTACTAGTATTTACTTTCTTTTTATTATCTAGCCTAAAAATTAAGAGGTTTGGTTATCTAAACTAATTACTAACTAAGAATACACAGAAAGAAGATTTGGAAAAATACTTTTGGGAAAATTCGATTGATTAAGACAATACCTAAGGAAAAATCCACCTAGACTTCACTTGTTATTTGACTCTGAATCAGACGATTTATTCATTTGACTTGCCTCATAAAAATCCCTAAGTTATGTTATTATCTCTCTCGAGACTAATAACGTCTAACCCTAGGTTGAATAATTGAAATATCTTTCTAATTAACACCCTAGAATTGCATTAACTCGATTTATGGATTCCCTTATTAGGTTTCACCCTAATCTGGCAAAATCTTATCACCCTATCTCTAGGCGTGCAATCAACTCTGTTTAATTATGACAAATTTACTCTTAGACAGGGTCTATTCCTCCTCTGAATAAGAGCTTAACTTGAATCAATATCCTGGAATATTAAAACAAGAATTAAGAACAAGTCAAGTATTTATCATACAATTAGATAATAATAACAAGATCCGTCGTAGGTTTCATTCCCCTTAGGTATTTAGGGGGTTTAGTTCATATTTATGAAAGAAAACATCTCAAAAGCATAAAGATAACAAAACATAAGAAAACCCAAAACTCTTGAAGGAACTTGAAGGGTGATTTTCAGTCTTCATGATGAATCCCGCTTCTGAGATGGATCAATCGGCTTTCCTTGAGTAATTCCTCGCTTCCTACTCTCCATACCCTTTTTAAGTGCCTCATCAAGTGTTTAAATGGGCTTTTGGATGCCTAAGAGCCCTAAAAATTGGCTTTTTTCGAATAGGACTATACTTGGGCTCAGCAGGGACATGCACGTGTGCGATTGCTCTAGTCTGTGGTCAAAGCTGTTGAATAGGCACGGGCGTGTAGTCTACCCGTGTAAGTCATGCTTCAATCCTGCCAAATGGACACGACCGTGTGACACTCCCATGTGAGAAAGTCCAGGCCATGTTGATTTCCCACGTGGGTCCATTTTCTCTATTTTTGGCCTATTTCTTGCTCTTTTTACTCTCCTATGCTCTCTTGAGTATAAAACATGAAATTAAAGGATTAGGAGCATCGAATTCACCGAATCTACGGAGAAACCATTCATAAATGGGCTAAGTATGGGATAAAAATATGTATAAATTACGGTCTATCAGTATGCCCCGGTGGCTCCGCAAGGTGCGGACATGTTCAGAAGAGAGAAGCCTCCGGTAGACAAGATCCAAAAATAAAGGGTCGAGAAATTTCGGGCTAGTAGAGATGATGACCCGGAGAGAGCGGAGTTTTGGCTAGAAAATACCATCGGGGTATTGGATGAACTGTCATGCACTCCTAAAGAGTTCGTGAAGTGTGCCGTGTCACTTCTACGAGACTCGGCTTATCAGTGGTGGAATACTCTCGTGTCTGTGGTACCGAGAGAAAGAGTAACTTGGGAATTTTTCCAAGAAGAGTTCAGAAAGAAGTATATTAGCCAGAGGTCTATGGACCAGAAAAGGAATGAATTTTTAAAGTTGAAGCAGGGTAATAAGACTGTGACGGAATATGAGCATGAGTTTGTGAAACTCAGCAAGTATGCACGGGAATGCGTATCCACTGAAGGTACCATGTGTAAGAGGTTAGAGGATGGCCTCAATGAAGATCTCCAAGTATTTATGGGCATTTTAGAAATAAGAGAATTTGTGGTACTCGTCGAGAGAGCGTGCAAGGCGGAGGAGCTGGTGAAAGAGAGGAGGAAAGCAGCTATTGAGTAGCGGAGTTTAAGGAAAAGACAGATGGGGAAAGCACATCAGTCCTTATCTAAGAGATCCAAAGAATTTACTACCTAATCGAATGCTTCAGTGGGATTTCCAAGTAGAAACAAGAATAAGAAGAACACGGTATCGAGAGCTCAGACCACTTCTATCGTGAGTGCCGGCAGTGTAACGCCCCGTACCCGAGACCGTCGCCGGAGTCGAACACGAGGTGTTAACAGACTTAATTGATTACTTAAACAGCTCAAACAATTTATTTTTAAAATTTCCAGTCAAGCTAGCAATCTGCATCACAGTTGATTAAAAATTTATATCTTGAGTTCCAAAACTAGAAATCAAATTATGTAAATTTTCCCTGAAACTATACTCATATATACATTTAATAATTTTTTTATAGAATTTTTGGTCAAGCCAATTAGTACAGTTTATTAGTTAAATTCTCCCCTGTTTCAGGGTTTGACTACTCTGACCTCTGTCTATTACGAATCAGATATCTCTCTGTACCGAATTTCAATGACTATGAAGTTTCTTTCTCTTAAAACTAGACTCAATAAGGAATCTGTACATATAAATAATGACTTCTAATTATTGTTGTAAAATTTATGATGAATTTTTAAAGTCAGAATAGGGGATCTAGAAATCACTCTAGCCCTGTTTCACAAAAATTCAAATATCTCATAAAATATAATTTATATACCTAATTTGTTCAATCCATATGAAAATATACTTATTAAGATTCAATTTCGTAACTTACTCATCATTTAATTCCATTTCTACAATTTTAGTGATTTTTCAAATTTACATCACTGTTGCTGTCAGATTCTGTTTTATGGAAAATTTCACTTTACTAAGGATTTTCATGGACTAAATAGCATTTTAAACATACATAACATCAACTATGACTTAGATTGGCCATTCCAATGGCTAATCATTTACAAACCCTATTCTTACCAAACCATAGCCATATCATAAGATCAATTACACAAAGTGAGTGTTTTGCCATACATGCCACATTCAAAATACACAAGCCATTTTACCAATTTAAGCCTTCGAATAGTGTGAACGAGTCTTCGACCTATCCCGATTCTCAAGCCGGCTTGTCAAAACTACAATGAAAGAAAAGGAGGGAGTAAGCACAAATGCTTAGTAAGTTCACATGCAAATAGCAAGTAACATAATCACACAATCTCACATAAAACATCATTTGCATAAACAACACCAAGACATTCATGTTTCATTTACATTTAATATCTTTCTACGATTTCATCATACCCAGTTTTCAACTTGAGGGTTTAAGCACATACCTATCAAATTTTCTCATTTACTACACTTACCAACATGTCACCTTCGTTTTAGGCCTTCTTCTTATTCACGTAAGATTCACCCGTTGAACACATCGGAATATAATTCGAATAAGCGGATCTCATGAACATAAGAGCCATACCCGTAGCTAGACAAACTCAATAGCCTGCGGAACTTATGTAGCCAAGCTACCATGTAACCCGCCCATAAGTGAACTCAGACTCAACTCAACGAGCTCGGATGCCTAGTTACATCTC
This sequence comes from Gossypium arboreum, assembly GCF_025698485.1. Classification (NCBI taxonomy): domain Eukaryota; kingdom Viridiplantae; phylum Streptophyta; class Magnoliopsida; order Malvales; family Malvaceae; genus Gossypium; species Gossypium arboreum. Next base: position 18,073,554 of record NC_069082.1, read on the forward strand.
ACGAACTCGGACTCAACTCAACAAGTTCGGAACTCAAATATCCTAGTGACATGTCACTTGTATTCTAATCTATTCCCAATGTTCAAACGGGCTTTTTCCTCGATTACACATCTTTGCCGTCTTCCACGGAATATCGAAATCGACACTTTGGTGATAGTTCATACTTATCAAGTAATTCACAAAATTACATATTATTCAACAATAACCACAAAACACAACAATTCATTATAATAATAAGCATCATATCATATAAACAACATTAAATTGCTCAAAATGAAAATTATGTTACTACATTTACACATGAACTTACCTCGGTACAAAATTATTAGCAATCGAGCCTATTCTTCGTAAACTTTGTTTTTCCCTCGATCGCGACTTGAATCTCGTTTCTCTTGATCTATAATGCCAAATTAATCTTATTTAATACATACATTCATCAAAACAGCATTTAATACAAACTTTGGCAAAATTACATTTTTGCCCCTAAACTTTTGCATAATTACACTTTTGCCCCTAGGCTCGGGAATTAAACTTCATCCTTTATTCTTATGTTTTATGACGATCATTTTTCCCTTCTATGGCAACATCAAATTCACACTCTAACATGTACTTATGACTATTAGGTATTTTTACCGATTATGCTCTTTTACTTGTTTTTGCTTAAAACCGAGTAGTACAAGTTGTCTAACATAATTTAAAACCTCATATTTTATCATAAAACACCAAAATACACAAATTTAACCTATGGTTATTTTTCCAAATATGAACCCTAGGTTGAATTATTGCTAGCATAAGCTTAATCGAGCTACCGGGATTAAAAAAACGTAAAGAACATTAAAAACGGGGCTTGGAATCACTTACTATGGAGCTTGGAAGCTTGAAACAAACCCTAACTATGGAGAACCCTTGAAATTTTGGCCTAATGAAGAAGATGGACAAAAATTGGCTTTGAATTTTGTTTTTAATTCATTTTAATAACTAAGTGACCAAAATGCCCTTACTACTAAACTTTCCAAAAATTCCATCCATGTCCAATTTTTGTCCATAGACTTAGAAATTGGTCAAATTGCTATTTAAGACCTCCTCATTAATATTCCAAAACAATTTCATACTAAAAACTCCTAGAATGCAAGTTTTGTAAATTATTCGATTTAGTCCCTAATTTCAATTTAAGCACTTTAGGCATAGGATTTCATCACGAAATTTTCACACTATTCTGATTAGGCCATAATTTAGGATATTACAACTCTCCCCCCTTTAATAATTTTCATCCTCGAAAATCTTACCGGTAAACAGGTGTGGGTATTGGTTTCTCATAATTTCTTCAAGTTCCCATGTAGTCTCTTCTACCCTGTGCTTTTGCCACAATACTTTCACGAGAGCGACACTTTTATTTCTTAATTGTTTGACTTCTCGAGTTAAAATCTTAATCATTTCTTCTTCGTAAGTCATATCCGGTCGTAGTTCAATTTCTGTCGGTGAAATTATATGTGAAGGATCTGAACGATACCGACGTAACATAGATACGTGGAACACATCATGAATCTTCTCTAATTCAGGTGGTAATGCTAGCCGATATGCTACCGGTCCAACTTTTTCAATTATTTCATATGGTCCAATAAAACGCGGACTTAACTTGCCCTTCCGTCCAAATCTAAGGACTTTCTTCCATGGAGACACTTTCAAAAATACCTTATCACCAACATGAAACTCGATTTCCCTTCGTTTCAAATCCGCATAAGATTTTTGTCTATCTGAAGCAGCTTTCAAACAATCTCGAATCACTTTCACCTTTTCTTCGGTTTCTTTTATTAGATAAACTCCATAAATCTGATTTTCCTTGAGTTCAGTCCAATACAATGGCGTCTGACATTTACGACCATACAATGCTTCATAAGGTGCCATCTTCAAACTCGTCTGATAACTATTATTATAAGCAAATTCTACCAACGGTGAGTACCTTTCCCAAGTACCTTGAAATTCAAGATGCAACATCTGAGCATGTCTTCAAGAATCTGAATTACTCTCTCTGATTGTCCATCAGTTTGTGGATGAAAGGCAGTGCTGAAATTTAACTTTGTAGCTAATGCCTCTTGCAACTTTTGCCAAATATGTGAAGTAAATCTCGGATCTCTATCCGAAATGATTGACAAAGGTATTCCATAAAGTCTAACAATCTCACAGATATACAATTCAGCTAACTTATTAAGAGAATAATCCGTACATACCGGGATAAAATGAGCTGATTTAGTTAGTCTGTCAACTATTACCCAGATGGCATTTTTCTTTCCCAGAGTTAACGGCAACCCTGATATAAAATCCATAGTAATCCGATCACATTTCCATTCAGGAACCATGATAGGCTGGAGTAATCCCGAAGGTACTTGGTGTTCAGCTTTCACTTGTTGACAAACTAAGCACTTTGATACAAACTCGGAAATATCTCTTTTCATTCCACTCCACCAGTACATTTTCTTCAAGTCATTATACATTTTCGTACTGCCCGGATGAACTGCCAAACAACCATTATGTGCTTCATGCAAAATCTTTTGAATCAACTCATCATTTTTTGATACACAAATCTGATTTTTAAACATCAAGCAACCATCGAATCGATTTCAAATCGATCCGTGATCGACTTCACATTGCTTTCTCTTGGCTTGCAAATCTTGATCATTTTTCTGAGCTTCAGAAATCTCTTGTAAAAACATCGGTCATGCTCTTAACTCTGCTAAAATCAAACCATCATTTGATATCTTTAACCGAGTGTTCATAGTTCTCAAAGCAAATAGCAATTTTCTACTTAAAGCATCAGCAACCACATTCGCTTTTCCCAGATGGTAATCAATAACAAGCTCATAATCTTTCAATAACTCCAACCATCTTCGTTGTCTCAAATTCAAGTCTTTTTGTGACATCAAGTAGTTAAAACTTTTGTGGTCAGTATATACTCGGCACTTTTCACCATACAAATAATGTCGCCAAATCTTCAAAGCAAACACTATAGCAGCCAATTCCAAATCATGAGTCGGATAATTTCTTTCAACTCTGCTAGTGCCATTCTATATGGAGCAATCGAGATCGGAGCTATTCTCGATATCAAATCAATACCAAATTCTACTTCCCTGACTGGAGGCAAACCCGGCAATTCTTCTGGAAATATGTCCGCAAATTCACACACAACCGGCACTGATTCAACTTTCTTTTCAACTTCTTTTGTATTAATTACATAAGCCAAATAAGCTTCATAACCCTTTCTCAAATATCTCTAAGCCGACATCGAAGAAATCATACTAGATAATGCCTCTGATTTGTCTGGTTCAACCCGCAGAATTTCACCACTTTCACACTTTAATTCTATAACCTTTCTTTGCAATTTATTATAGCATCATGCAATGTCAACCAATCAATTCCCAAAATAACATCAAATTCATCAAACGGCAACAACATCAAGTTGGCCAGAAAGTAATGACCCCGAATCATTAAAGGGCATTTCTTGCATACTTTATCAACTATCACACATTTGCCTAACAGATTCGACACTCTAATCATAAATTCTGTGTTCTCAACACGTATATTCATACTAGACACCAGTTTCATGCATACATATGAATGAGTAGAACTGGGATCAATCAAAGCAATAACATTAACATCATAAAGAGAAAATATACCAGAATCACATCGGGTGATGAAGCATCTTCACGTGCCTTTATAGCATAAGTTCTATTGGAGCCCTTGCTTGATTTAGTCTTGAATCTCGGCTACATTTTTTCGCTTGCTTCATTTCCACTTTTCTCGAATATCTTCCCTCGAGTCCGCACCACTAGCTTTTACATTTTGAAAATTTTCTTTCTCAGCTCTCTCTAGGCAGTCTCTAATAAAATGATCCAGAGAACCACACCGAAAACATTCATTCGCTCTACATGGGCCAAAATGATTTTCGCCACACACCGCACTCGAGCTTAAAATCTCGTATTTCCCACACTAGCTGCAGAAGTAGTCTGAGATTTAGGACCCACATTTTACTTCTTAGAATTTCTATATGATTGTCCAGCCGAAACCTGTAAACGAGGATTCATAGTTCTAGATTTTCTGGATTGCTGTGAGAATGAACTGCTCATCGGTCTTTTCTTCCAATTTCTAGTCTCAACCTCTACCTTTTTCTTCTCTTTAAGTAGTTCTTCAGCCTTGCAAGCTCGATCAACCAGTACTACCATTTCTTTTAATTCAAGAATCCCAACAAATACTTTGATGTCTTCATTGAGTCTGTCTTCAAATCGTCTGTACATTTTAGCTTCTGTAGGAATATATTCTCTAGCAAACTTACTCAACCTGACAAACTCCCTTTCGTATTCAGTAACTGTCATGTTCCTCTGCTTTAGTTCAAGAAACTCTTTACGCTTCTGATCAATAAATCTTTCACTGATATATTTCTTCCGAAATTCTTCTTGAAAGAACTTCCAAGTTACTTTCTCTTTCGATACTACTGAAATAAATGTCTTCCACCAATGATAAGTGAATCCTCAACAATGATATAGCACATTTCAAGTATTCCTCGTGTACAAGACAATTCATCAAATACTCGAATAGAATTCTCGAGCCAAAACTCGCTTTCTAAGCATCATCATCAATATTTGCCCAATTCTTGACCCCTTGTTTACGGATTCATCAACTGGAGTTCGTGAAATTTCATCGATCTACACCTTGAGGCATCGGGTACAGTTGAGGAATCGGGAGGTGGGGAGGTTGTGCATTCGGTTTGTACGAACGAACTCAAGATACTGTGCACCTATCATCCGGAGAAAGGCTTCCGAGCCCTTCTCCTCCTCCTTGACCAACAGAGGAGGTGGATTTTCAGTTAGCACTACCCTTCACCGGATCGGTGCATTACTCTCTACATCATCACCCGAATCGGATCGGGATCCATTTACTATAAAAAAATCATTTAAAAGGTCAGAAGTTGTCACACTATCACAACATGTATAGCAAAACCCGTACATACAACACATTAGTCCGAGAACCGACTAAACTTGCTCTGATACCATGAAATGTAATGCCCCATACCCGAGACCGTCGCCGGAGTCGAACACGAGGTGTTAACAGACTTAATTCATTACTTAAACAGCTCAAACAATTTATTTTTAAAATTTCCAGTCAAGCTAGCAATCTGCGTCACAGTCGCTTAAAAATTCATATCTCGAGTTCCAAAACTCGAAATCAAATTCTGTAAATTTTCTCTAAAACTAGACTCATATATATATTTACTAATTTTTTTCTAGAATTTTGGTCAAGCCAATTAGTACAGTTTATTAGTTAAAGTCTCCCCTATTTCAAGGTTCGACTGCTCTGACCTCTGTCTATTACGAATCAGATATCTCTCTGTAAAGAATTTAAATGACTATGAAGTTTGTTTCTCTTAAAAGTATACTCAATAAGGAATCTTTACATATAAAGCATGACTTCTAATTATTGTTGTACAATTTATGATGAATTTTTAAAGTCAGAACAAGGGATCTAGAAATCACTCTGGCCCTGTTTCACAAAAATTCAAATATCTCATAAAATATAATTTATATACCTATTTTGTTCAATCCATATGAAAATATACTGATTAACCTTAAATTTCATAACTTATTCATAATTTAATTCCATTTCTACTATTTTTAGTGATTTTTCAAATTTACATCACTGCTGTTGTCAGACTCTGTTTTATGGCAAATTTCACTTTACTAAGGATTTTCATGGACTAAATAGCATTTTAAACATACATAACATCAAATATGACTTAGATTGGCCATTCCAATGGCTAATCATTTACAAACCCTTTTCTTACCAAACCATAGCCATATCATAAGATCAATTACACAAAGTGAGTGTTTTGCCATACATGCCACATTCAAAATACATAAGCCATTTTACCAATTTAAGCCTTCGGATAGTGTGAACGAGTCTTCGACCTATCCCGATTCTCAAGCCGGCTTGTCAAAACTACAATGAAAGAAAATGAGAGAGTAAGCACAAATGCTTAGTAAGTTCACATGCAAATAGCAAGTAACATAATCACACAATCTCACATAAAACATCATTTGCATAAACAACACCAAGACATTCATGTTTCATTTACATTTAATATATTTCTACGATTTCATCATACCCAGTTTTCAACCCGAGGGTTTAAGCACATACCTGTCAAATTTTCTCATTTACCACACTTACCAACATGTCACCTTCGTTTTAGGCCTTCTTCTTATTCACGTAAGATTCACCCGTTGAACACATCGAAATATAATTCAAATACGCGGATCTCATGAACATAAGAGCCATACCGCAGCTAGACAAACTCAATAGCCTGCGGAACTTATGTAGCCAAGCTACCATGTAACCCGCCCATAAGTGAACTCGGACTCAACTCAACGAGCTCGGGCGTTTGCATCCATAAGTGAACTCAGACTCAACTCAACGAGCTCGGATGCCTAGTTACATCTCACGAACTCGGACTCAACTCAACGAGTTCGGAACTCAAATATCCTAGTGACATGTCACTTGTATTCTAATCTATTCCCAAGGTTCAAACGGGATTTTTCCTCGATTACACATCTTTGCCGTCATCCACGGAATATCGAAATCGACACTTCGGTGATAGTTCATACTTATCTAGTAATTCACATAATTACATATTATTCAACAATAACCACAAAACGCAACAATTCATGATAATAATAAGCATCATATCATATAAACAACATTAAATTGCTCAAAATGACAATTATGTTACTACATTTACACATGAACTTACCTCGGTACAAAATTATTAGCAATCGAGCCTATTCTTCGTAAACTTTGTTTTTCCCTCGATTGCGACTTGAATCTCGTTTCTCTTGATCTATAATGCCAAATTAATCTTATTTAATACATACATTAATCAAAATAGCATTTAATACAAACTTCGACAAAATTACATTTTTGCCCCTAAACTTTTGCATAATTACACTTTTGCCCCTAGGCTCGGGAATTAAACTTCATCCTTTATTCTTATGTTTTATGACGATCATTTTTCCCTTCTATGGCAACATCAAATTCACACTCTAACATGTACTTATGACTATTAGGTATTTTTACCGATTATGCTCTTTTACTTGTTTTTGCTTAAAACCGAGTAGTACAAGTTGTCTAACATAATTTAAAACCTCATATTTTATCATAAAACACCAAAATACACAAATTTAACCTATGGTTATTTTTCCAAATATGAACCCTAGGTTGAATTATTGCTAGCATAAGCTTAATCGAGCTACCGGGATTAAAAAAACGTAAAGAACATTAAAAACGGGGCTTGGAATCACTTACTATGGAGCTTGGAAGCTTGAAACAAACCCTAACTATGGAGAACCCTTGAAATTTTGGCCTAATGAAGAAGATGAACAAAAATTGGCTTTTAATTTTGTTTTTAATTCATTTTAAGAACTAAATGACCAAAATGCCCTTACTGCTAAACTTTTCAAAAATTCCATCCATGTCCAATTTTTGTCTATAGACTTAGAAATTGGTCAAATTGCTATTTAAGACCTCCTCATTAATATTCCAAAACAATTTCATACTAAAAACTCCTAGAATGCAAGTTTTGCAAATTATTCGATTTAGTCCCTAGTTTCAATTTAAGCACTTTAGGCATAGGATTTCATCACGAAATTTTCACACAATCATGCAATCATATCATAAACATCAAAATAATTATAAAATAATTATTTCTATCTCGGATTTATTGTAACACCCCTATCCCGTATCCGTCGCCGGAATAGGTAAAGGGGCATTACCAGACTTGAAACTCATATCAGAACAGTAAAAATTTTGAATTTTTTTTTTGAACATTCCTTTAGATAAATACTAAAGACAGTCAGGGATACAATTTAAAATTCTATAAGTACACATTCAAAAGATGCTATTTTCGCATGGCTTATATACATTAACCAAAATATTCTTCGGCCACTGGTCTATTCTTTACATGCCATAAAATAATTCAAAACATAACAATAACAAGCAGTGGATAGTGATAGTGTGACTAGTTGCTGACGATCCCCGAGCCTGTAGCTTCCAAATGAGATCTATAAAACAGAGGAACAAAGTAAACGGAGTAAGCATTACAATGCTTAGTAAGTTTTAAGCAGTGTCAGCAGATAACAATCAAATTATAACATAGTTGTTCGTATTTTTTTTTTATTTCACTCTTCCTTCGGGCATACCATCCCTTTACCGAATATGCACATCTCATCATATATAATAGGCAGATAAACTTTCACATAAAAGTGAGCTCATGTGACATAGATATATTGTATAATTTCACATAACCCCTCACACTGATCCGATGTCACATAATTATAGGAATATTCTCATAGATTGCTCACGTATGCATCACATAACTACCTTATGATTTAGTTCAAATCAAGCTCACATATAAACTTGGAGTACATACCTGTTTAACCTTTCGCATTGAATATATTTATCAGCAATTCTTATTGCGAAGTCTTATAGCTTTAAACTCTACTCGGATTATCGGCGAGACCTTTAGCTCGATGAAATCTCCACACGAAGTCGTGGTCTTAACCTGCACATAGTCACCACGTATGGTCATCCGGTCTTTAATCCCGTGTTTACATCATAGAGTTTCATGCATATTTATTTACATGTTACAACATTCACATCGACTATCATATTTGTAATTCATTTACCTCATCAAATATCTAATAAAACACACCTTCCGCCGTCTGTCATTTGGCTACAATATATATATATATACACATCTCATACATATCTCACATTAGCCATTTGGCTTTACCACGTATCCATCTCATACACATTTTGCATTAGCCACTCAGCTTTACCTCATATCCATCTCATACACATTTCGCATTAGCCATTCGGGTTCGCCACATATATACACTTCCACGTTCATCACATTGGCCATTCTACCTTATCACATATATGCATGTTCACATTCATCACATTGGCCATTCGGCCTTATCACACATATGCATGCTCACATTCATCACATTGGCCATTCGGCCTTATCACACATATTCGGCCTTATCACACATATTCGGCCTTATCACACATATGCATGTTCACATTCATCACATTGGCCATTCGGCCTTATCACACATATTCGGCCTTATCACACATATGCATGTTCACATTCATCACATTGGCCATTCGGCCTTATCACATATATGCATGCTCACATTCATCACATTAAAATCCTAAATCAAAATATAAATTTTCATGTATTTTCATCACAATTATCCAAATATACTTTGCATACCACATATACTTTCATGTATACGCTTTGTCTTGGCTGAATCTACATCTATCATTTTCCAATGAATAATTCAATTTCATGCCATACTATCATTTCATATTCGAATACTTATAACTTACAATTTCACAAATTTTAATATCAAAGATCCATCTAACACTCATATATCATTTTACAATATCACAATTTAGAATTCACATATGGGTTTAATCAATAGCTTATGAGCAACTAAAACAAGTTTTATCCATGTTTACAACATAACCACAAATTCTCTACAAGCTGTTTTCCTGAGCAACAACTGTTAAATTATTTGTAACTGGGGCTACGAAATTCCAAATTACATGCTGTTAATTTTCCATGAAAATAGACTCGTATATCCTCTATCCACAAAATTTTCAGAATTTTTGGTTTGGCCAATCAATACCAGCTTTTTCTTAAAGTTTCCCCTATTTTACTGCTTGACTACTCTGACTACTCTTCACTAAGAATTTAATTTCTCATTGTACCAAATTCAAAATATGTTTTCGTTTATTTTGTTTGAAACTAGACTCATTAAGGAGTCTAAGCATATAATTTTATCTTATAATCATTTTTGTACGATTTATGATAATTTTCCAAATACTAAACAGGGGATTTTGGAGCCATTCTGACTCTGTCTCACACAACTTTGAAAATCTCATTATCGACAACCCCTTTACTTACGCGATTTCTTTTATACGAAACTAGACGCATCAAGATTTAATTACATAATTTATTCAGCCTTTAACTCAACTCCTACAATTTATGGTAATTTTTCCAAAACACGCTACTGCTGCTGTCCCTAGCAGATTTATACAATTTACTCTGTAAAGTTCTCATTCACATATTTAAAACATAATATCATGTATGCCGTCATTTAGAAAAGTCATTGACCTTAACGTATATACATAATTCATATTCATCCCGTTTTAAAACTTAAAACTTACAAAGGAATCAAACTCAATTACTTAAGAACTTACCATTGAGTTTAAAAACATATTATCATATATAAGTACTTCTTATTATCACATACAAATCATAATTTAAATATCACTTTTATAATAACCAATCGGCTAAGGCTCATAGAAGTGACTTATTCCTTATCATTATACTATAGGTAATTACACCAATTTATAGTCCCATCTTTACCCGTATTCCATATCATTCTTCGTTATAACTAAACTTATATGATAGAAACTTACCTCGGATGTTGTCGAACGATTTCAACGGCTATTCGATTACTTTTTCCTTTCTCCTATCCAACTTTGATCCTCTAAGCTCTTGGGCTAAATCAAACAAATTTACTTCCCAATCAAACATAGTCATACGGCATCCATATACATTTTAAAACCAATTCATTTGAATCAATTGACCACTTAAGTCTATTATCATTCGTTTTCAAATTTGTGTACTTGATAAGTCACATTAAACAATTATATAACTTCGAAACATAATATGTTTTATAGAATAGGCTACGATTGTTGTTATTATTTTATGCCTATTACACCGACATCCATTTCGCATACACAACAAAAATTTATATAACTTACCCTGCTTTATATACACAAGTTTAACTATATGTATCCAAACGCCTCTACGACTCAAGGTACATACACAAGGCATTCGTATATCTATGCCTATGTGTGACTATCACAATTGAATGATTACTAGTCTTATGCACAACCTCGGATTCACATAAATAAATATTTAACATGTCATTAACTTATAAACCCCATTCGGCCCTAATCAAACAAATTTAACTTCTATATAAAGATTTTCATTCCATGATCAATGTAACCATTTCATATTGGTTTTATCTAAGCCACACAATGACCGATTCACTCCATTACTTCAATAACCGGTTCTATCTTGCTCCTATAGGATTACAACTTACTTACTATAATTTCTAATCTTATACCTATTATTATAGGAAATACCGAATGCTTCAACATAGCTAACTAAAATTTCCTAACAACATCTTATTAGCCATTGACTAGCCTTCAAAAAGCATCTAATACAAGACAATTAATAACTATACAATATACTAAATTTGCTAGCACCCATATTACTTAACCGAATGTTATAACCTTAATTACACATTTTTTTTTTAAAAAAAAATTCGGCACCTCCCTCTAAACATACACTAATCTCAACCTTCAAGTTAACAACAATTTATCACTCTTCATATCCTAATATACCATCCCTTTTAATGGCATAAAGAAAGAAAGAAAAGAAATATTTACCAAGAGTTTCAAACTACTTGGCCGAATATCAAACCTCCAAAAACCAAAAATTTAACTCATGGAATGAATAGAATTTGAACAAATCACCTAAATTATACATAAATTTTCAAGAATTTCAAAGTACTTACCTCTTTCTAAATGTTCTCCAAGTCGAAATCAAACAAAGAAAATTTTCCTCTTCCTCACCTCAAGTTACGGCAATGGTGGAGTGAGGATGAACCAACTTTGGTTTCTTCTCCCACTCACCCAATATTTTATTAATCTTTATTCATTATTTCATTTTTGTAATATTAATTATTAGCAAAAATAATTATTTTATACATAAATCCATAACATGGCCGGCCACTAACAAAAATTTTGACTAATTGACATGCGAGTACATTTTTTTAACCTCATGCACAATTAGATCCTTTTATAATTACCTATCCTATTTCACAAAAGTCTCACCTAAGTCCCTTCTTCAAAATTTCACATACTAATGACAAAATTAATGCATGAAACTTTCACACATTCATATTCACATAAAATAAACATAGAATATGACGGTTAATTATTTTTATGACTCGGTTTTGTGGTCCCGAAACCACTTTCCAACTAGGGTCAAATTAGGGATGTCACATTTATGGTCACGAAACCACTATTCTGATTAGGCCCTAATTCGGGATATTACAGGCAGCGTCCAGACAAATAGACCAGAGTGTCCACAGTAAGGTAGACGCCATTTCGGTGAGTGCCGAGTGAATGAAAGAGGTTGTTTCAGGTGTGGATCATTAGACCACTTTATCCGAGATTGCCCCAAAATTAATAGCAAGGAGAAAAAGCAAGATGTTAGGGTGAGTAGTGCACCTTTGAGAGGCAGACCACAAAAGAATCCGGGCAGTAGAGCTAGCAATAAAGGTGTGACTAGAGATTTTGTGGCGAGGTCTGAGGGCAGAGCGCCTGTGAGGACTTATGCTATTCGTGCCCGTGAAGAGGTAGAGTCTCCCGACGTGATCACGGGTACCTATTCTATTCACGGTATATCTGTTGTTGCTTTGATTGATCCGGGGTCTACCCACTCTTATATTTGTATGGATTTGATACCCAGCATAAATATGATAGTAGAGTCCATTGAGTTTGTGATAAAAGTATCCAACCCTTTAGGCAGACATGTGCTAGTTGACCAAGTATGTAGGAATTGTACTTTGACAATTAGAGGTCATTGTTTTCCGGCTAATTTAATGTTATTATCATTCAATGAGTTTGATGTAATCCTCAGGATGGATTGGTTGACTTCTCATAGTGTTGTAGTGGACGGTGGGAAGAAAATTATTGAGTTAAAGTGTGAAGATGAGATTATTCTTCGGGTTGGACCAAATGACTTAGATAAATTGCCTGTGGTAATATCGTCTTTGACCGTTCAAAAATATTTGAGAAAAGGGTATGAGGCTTATCTAGCTTTTGTGCTGAATACTCAAGCGTCTGAGTCGAAGATTGAATCAGTACCAGTAGTTTGTGAGTTTATAGATGTTTTTTCGGAAGAGTTTCCCAGACTACTTCTAGAGAGAGAAGTTGAGTTTGGTATCGAGTTAGTTCCTGGCATGACGCCAATCTCGATTGCACTGTATAGAATAGCCCCTACTGAGTTGAAAGAGTTGAAAGTACAGTTACAAGAATTAACAGATAAGGATTTTGCTAGACCAAGTTTTTCACTATGAGGTGCTCCAGTACTTTTTGTGAAAAAGAAAGATGGGTGGATGAGGTTATGTATCGGCTATAGACAGCTTAACAAAGTAACACTGAAAAACAAGTATCCCTTGCTGAGGATCGATGATCTCTTCGATCAGTTGAGAGGAGCCACAGTATTTTCTAAAATAGATTTGAGGTCGGGTTACTACCAGTTAAGAGTCAAGGAACAAGATGTACCGAAGACTGCTTTTCGAACAAGATATGGGCATTACAAGTTTCTTGTTATGCCTTTTGGATTAACAAATGCCCTGGTGGTATTTATGGATTTGATGAACTGCATCTTTTGACCGTACTTGGACAAGTTCGTCGTCGTTTTTATCGATGGCATATTGATTTATTCGTGCGATGAGAGTGAGTACGTGGAGCATTTGAGAATTGTGTTACTGACATTGAGGGATAAGCAACTTTATGCCAAGTTTAGTAAGAACGCGTTTTGGCTCAAAGAGGTCAGGTTTCTAGGACATATTGTGTCGGGTGATGGAATCTGAGTTGATCCAAATCAGATCTCCGCTATTGTGGAATGGAAACCGTTGAGGAATGTAACAGAGGTTCAAAGCTTTTTGGGTTTAGCCCGATACTACAGACGGCTTATAAATGGATTTTCTATGATAGCTACTCAAATTATTAGACTACTACAAAAAGATGTCAAGTTTGAATGGAAAGAAAACAGTCAGCAAAGTTTTGAGAGATTAAAGGCTTTGTTAACAGAAGCCCCGGTGTTAGTGCAACTAGAATCGGGCAAGGAGTTTAAAATTTATAGCGACGCCTCCTTAAATGGTTTAGGGTGTGTGCTCATACAAGAAGGCAAGGTTATAGCCCATGCCTCGAGACAGCTAAAACCACACGAGAGAAATTACCCAACCCATGATTTGGAGCTATCGGCTGTAGTGTTCGTGCTGAAGATTTGGAGACACCATTTGAATGGAGAGAAATGTCGGGTATTCACCGACCATAAGAGCTTAAAGTGCTTGATGACTCAAAAAGAGTTGAATTTGAGGCAACGCTGATGGTTAGAGCTGTTAAAGGATTATGAATTGACTATCGACTACCATCCAGGAAAGGCGAATGTAGTCGCCGATGCCTTGAGCAGGAAGTCGTTGTTTGCTTTGAGAGCCTTGAACACTCAGTTGACTATATCTAATAATGGTTTGATCCTAGCAGAGTTGAGGGCCAGACTGACGTTTCTTCATGAAATCTGTGAAGCTCAGAAAGGTGACGAGAAATTGCAAGCCAAGAGAACTCAGTGTGAGTCAGAGATTGAATCAGATTTTCGTATTAGTACCGATGGTTGTATAATGTTCAAAGACAGAATTTGTGCACCCAAGAACGATGAGCTAATTCAGAAGATTCTGAGAGAGGCTCATGGTGGTTATTTGTCCATCAACCCGGGTAGTGTAAAAATGTTCAACGACCTTAAGAAAATGTATTGGTGTTCGGGTATGAAAAGAGACTTCCCAGAGTTTGTTTCCAAGTGTCTAGTATGTCAACAAGTAAAGGCTGAACATCAAGTACCTTCAGGTTTACTTCAGCCTATTATGATTCGTGAGTGGAAATGGGATCGTATCACTATGGACTTCGTGACCAGTTTACCACTAACCCCGACAAAGAAAGATGCAGTATGGGTTATTGTCGACAAACTAACTAAGTCAGCACACTTCATACCAGTGTGTACCGACTAATCCCTTGAAAAATTGGCCGACTTGTATGTTTCTGAGATTGTGAGGCTTCATGGTGTGCCATTGTCGATTGTTTCAGATCGAGACTCGAGATTCACCTTGAGGTTTTGGAAGAAGTTGCAAGAGGCTTTAGGAACCAAGTTGAGTTTCAGCACGGCTTTTCATCCACAAACTGAAGGACAGTTGGAAAGAATAATACAGATCTTAGAAAACATGTTGAGATGTTGTGTTCTCAAGTTTCAAGGTAGCTGGGAAAAATACTTGCCATTGGTTGAATTTTCCTACAACAACAATTATCAGTCGAGTCTGAAAATGGAGCCTTATGAGGCCTTGTACGGGCGAAAGTTTTGAACTCCCTTATACTGGACTGAGTTGAAAGAGAATCAAATTCATGGGGTTGATTTAGTCAAAGAGGCTGAGGAGAAAGTTAAAATGATTCGTGACTATCTGAAAGACGCATCAGATAGACAAAAATCCTACGCGGATTTGAGGTGAAAGGAAATTAAGTTTGAAGCCGATGATAAAGTATTTTTAAAAGTTTCTCCGTGGAGGAAAGTCCACAGGTTTGGAAAAAGGGGCAAGTTGAGTCCTCGTTTCATAGGACCCTATGAGGTTATCGAAGAAGTAGGGCCTGTTGCCTACCATTTGGATTTGCTACTAGAATTAGAAAAGACTCACGATGTGTTTCATGTTTCCATGTTACGCCAGTACAGATCAGACCCTTCGCATGTAATTGGGCCAACTAAAATTGAGATCCTTCCGGATATAACTTATAGTGAGGAGCCGATCAAGATTCTAGCTCGTGAAGTCAAACAGTTAAGAAATAAGAATATACCACTTGTGAAGGTTTTGTGGCATAGACATGGAGTTGAGGAAGCCACATGGGAACTCGAGGAGTCTCTGTGAGACTAGTACACCAATCTATTCTCCGGTAAGATTTTCGGGGACGAAAATCCCTAAGGGGAGAAAAACGTAACAGCACGATTTAGGGCCTAGTCAGAACAGTGGTCTCGGAACCACAAATCCAAAGTTTGGAAAATTATTTTTATTATTATTCTGCGGTTATAGTATGATTATAGTAGTGCATGAGAAATATGGGGAGCTAATTTTAATGTTTTTGAGCCCAATTGCGAGAAATGACTAAATCGCATAAAAGGAAAAAGTTGCATTTTAGTACCCAAATGTGTCAATTAGCTAGAGAACTAAAATTTGGGGATTTTAAAGAGCAATTAAACCCTTTTTAAAAGAGCATAGTCGGCCATAGGGACAAGAGGAGACAAAAATTTTAAAATTAGATAGGTTAGGTGACTTATCTTGACTAAAATAGAGATAGATGAAAGGAGGATGATATCATCCCTTTCCGTCTTCTTCCTCCACCAAAATTTTTAGTAAAGAATGGGGTTTTGAAAGCTTCAAAAATTTTAGCAACATTAAGCCTCTCAAGTAAGTGATTTTGAAAGTTTCTCTTAATGATTTTTTTACATTTTTGGACTCTTTGAAGCATAGGCTTTCTAATGAGAAGTCTATTTTGCAAAATGGTTGAAAGTTTAGGGTTTCACCATGAAAATATTTGTGATGTTTGCTGATTTTTTATGGAAGAAAATGAGTCTTAGTTGTAATAGTCTTACTTTTGTTAAAGAACTTCTCATGAAAACCCTTATAGGACCATTTTGCAAAGTTTGTGAAATTAGGTGATAAAGGTTTGAAATAGTGAGAATTTGGTGATGCTATAAGAGTAAAAAGGGGTCATCTTGGCCTAAGATACGAATAAATTCAATAAAAATTGAATTTTGAGCATAAGGGCAAAATGGTCATTTTGCTAAGGTCTAGGGGCAAAATAGTCATTTTACCTAAGATGTGAATTTTAGATTGCCTAATTGTGTTTAGTGACTAAATGAGCGCATTTTTTATCATAGATCAAGAATTTCCAAATTCGAACCTAGACCAGGGGAAAGCTAAGCAAATCGACTAAACCAACTAGCCGAGTATATTTTGTAACCTGAGGTAAGTTGTATGTAAATAATACAACTACATTGTTAATGTATGTATTCGAATTGTCTTTGAATGGATATAGTATGAATTGCTAGATTGGGAACTGAGAATGCATATTAATAATTGAGATAGTAGAAAGATCTAGTTGGGACCCTAGGAAACAAACCAGATATTCATGCCATAACATTCGGATTTCTTGTGTGCCAATGTAAGACATGTCTGGGACATGCATCGGCCACATTATGAGTGCCAGTGTAAGACCATGTCTGGGACATGGCATCGGTGTAGAGATGAGTGCCAGTGTAAGACATGTTTAGGACATGCATCGACCTCGATGAAGATAGCCAGTGTAAGACGTGTCTGGGACATGCATCGGCTAAGAGTCATGCTAGTGTAAGACATGTCCAGGACATGCATCAGCATATACGAGAGCTAGTATAAGACCATGTTTGGGACATGGCATCGGCCTCGATGATGATAACTTGTGTGAGACCATGTCTGGGACATGGAATCGGTAACTTGTCCCATGTTTGGGGCTTATAGAATATCCAGTAGTATTCCAAAAGGTTCGACTTTAAGATTTTGAAAGTGATTTAATAAGGAAAGTATAATAATGTTGTGAGTGGTACAAGTACCTATTTGGTATGCATGATTAAAGAGCTCAAATTAGAAAATGTGACTTGAGTATACGGTAATGAGTAAGTCAAGTTTATGCTTACCTTTGAGCTATGAGTATGATGACTAATGGTGAAATTATTGTTGTGTATTTATTTATATGCAACTTACTAAGCTTTACGCTTACTCTTTTTCCTTTCCTTTTTCTTTTAGTGCTGCTTAATTAGCTCAAGGATCCCTTGAAGTAGGAGATATCGATCACACTATCAATCGAAGCACTTGGTATAGTATAAATATTCTTTTGAGTATGGCATGTATAGGGCTAGACTAGGATGTTTGTTTTAATGAGAAATTGGTTATGTACTTTGGCTTAAGTCAAAGGCCCTTCATTTTGTATCAAGCCTAGAATAATGGCTATTATTCATTTTGGCAAATGCATATAATGTTCTTTCTATGGATGAATTGGTGTCTATTGTGGTGAAATTAGTATATTGAAATGATCTTGTATAGGTTGTGTAAAATGGGTGACAAAATGGCTTGGAAGAATGGCCTCCTTTTGTCCACAAGAGCAAGGTATACGGGTGTGTGTCTAGACCGTGTGTGACACACGGCTCACTCCTAGGGGTGTATGTTATGGTCATGTGTCCCCTGCACTTAAAATTTTAAGTCAGTTTAGTACACGGGTAAGCCACACGGGCGTGTGTCATGGTCGGGTTTGAAAGTTAGTGTTGTACACGGGCAGGCCACATGAGCGTGTGCCATGGCTGTGTTTTAAAGTCAGTGTTGCACACGGGCTAAGGGCACGGGTGTGTCCCAAGCCACATGGGCGTGTGTGACCACACAGTCTATACCCACACGGGCGTGTGGAACTTTAAAGCCTGAATTTTTTAAGTTTTTCTCAAGTTCTCGGTTTAGTCCTAAACTGTCTCTAATGTATGTTTTGGGCCCTGTGAGCCTGTTTAAGGGACATAATGCATGTGGATGAGAAGTTTTAAGTTAAAATAAATTTTATGGCCCGATTTTATATGCTTATGCTTGAGTTAAGTTTGGTAGCACCTCGAATTGTAACACCCTTAACTCGTATCCGACGTTGAAATAGGGTTTCAGGGCATTATTAGAATTTGCAGATCACCTAAGAAAAAAATTCAATTAAATACTTACCGATTCAATGTATCATATAAATAAATATATTACCATTCAATCAACAGCTTGGCACTTGTATAAGCATCAAACAACGACATTGTTAGTATACTAGTACATATTTCATATAAATTCAACATTGATATACTTATTTTCTCGACATGTCGCACTTGAGTTTAATAATTGTCTTTACCTACATAATTTTCTTGTATCAACATATCAAAGATAATCATATATGTACATGTCATGAAACATATCATTCTCTTCTTGTTTCTTCATAAGTATATATCATTCATTTCATTACATCAATATTTCATGCTCCATCATTTCCATATATTTTATGTATATTTATTAGGTAATAGTTTATATCAAACTTAACATAAATTATATTTCATGTACTTATACTTATTTCGTTTATCTATTTCATAATTATTTCATACAACTATTTTGTACATATATTTCCATATGACCAATTCTTGTAAATATTTCACACAACCATTTCATATAACCATTCGTCATCTGATACATATTACTTGAATATCAATTGTTCAATAGATGTCATATCGTCTCCCATCCACAGTCTTATTTATCTTTGACATGATGCCATAGTGTCTTTCAACTATGGTCTTACTCATTTTCTGTCATGTTGCCATGGTATCTTTCAACCATGGTCTTATTCTTTTCATGTCACGTTGCCATGGTATCTTTCAACCATGGTCTTATTCATTTCCCGTCATGTTGTCATGGTATCTCTCAACCATGGTCTTATTCTTTTCATGTCACGTTGCCATGGTATCTTTCAACCATGGTCTTACACATTTCATATCATGTTGCCATGGTATCTTTCAACCATGGTCTTACACATTTCATGTCATGTTGTCATGGTATCTTTCAACCATGGTCTTACACATTTCATTTCAGAGAGCACACTCCCGCGAACCTCATCCTTACAGTGGGATTACCAGTCCAGGCTAAATCCCCTGTAATATAAACTCATAGAGTATTATTGGGATTACCAGTCCAGGCTAAATCCCCTGCAACGACAATTACTCTAATGAGCTTCAACCTGAATTACCAGTCCAGGCTAAATTCAGACCCTAATTTGGATTACCCATCTGAGCTAAATCTATTTTACACATATTCTTCGGGAGGGCTATAGCAGGATAGGATCACCCATCCGGGCTAAATCTTTTTTTACCGTCAATTCCTTTTCAAAGATCCATCGAATTTTCCTTTCATTCAATCGGGATTTCTTTCCCTTTTTATCAAATATATCAATGTTTCATCAATTGTCATACAATGAACATTCAAATCATATTCACATCAATAACATACATTTCAAGCATTTAAGAATATAATTCAAGTTACATGAACTTACCTGGCAAAATTGTAGAAATATCAAGATTCATGGGCATTTTGATAATTTACCATTTTCCCAATTCTCACCCTATCTTAAATTGATAATTTCATTCAATTTATTAATTTAAATAATAAAACAATTCATTCCCTTCAATTTGGTCATTTTTGACATTTTTGCAAAATTACACCCTAAAGTTTTACTTTTACTCAATTTAGTCCCTAAGCTTAAAACATGCAAATTAACTATGCTAGCTGAATATTCATATATATTTTCCTCGTCCTCCTCTCCATTCCACATCCTTAATGTATATAACACACTTGTAAATAACATTATCTATAATTTTTATTATTTACTTTTATGAATATTTAAGCTGTCCATCTGTGTCATAGTCACTAAATTATTTATATCTAGAGCTATAGAACTCCAAATTAAGATATGATAATTTTACCTGAAACTAGAATCATATATCTTCTTAAAATAAAATTTTCAGAATTTTTGGTTTAGCCAATAAGTACAGTTTATTCTTTAAAGTTACCCCTATTCTGCTATCTAATAGTTCTGACCCTTTTCACTAAAAATTAATTATCTCCTCATACAGAGTTAGAATGATGTTCCTGTTTATTTCTATTGAAAATAGACTCATTCAAGATTCTAAACATATAAATTTAAGCCCATAATTATTTTTATTCAATTTTTATGATTTTCCAAAGTCTAAATAGGGAACCCAAAATCATTCTGACCTTGTCTTAAAAATTTATTATATCTCATGATTTAAAATTCCATTTCTTACATAATTTATTCTATAAGAAACTAGACTCAATATTTTTAATTTAATATTTTATTCATCCTATAATTCAATTTCTACAATTTTTGGTGATTTTTCAAAGTTAGACTACTGCTGCTATCCAAAACTATTTTAGTGCAAAATATTAATTACCATGTTTATAACACCCTTATTTTCTTTTTCTACACTATTTCTCATCACTTTCTAATATTTTCTCTTCACTAACATATCAAGAACATAGGACCATATGTAAGGAAACTCTACATTAACATTAATCCCATGTTTTTTCAATAATATCAAGCTTTAAAATATATTGAAATTATGATGTTCTTACCTTGTTCTATTGATTTCAATCTTCATCTTGATTTTCTCTCTCCTTCAGCTTCCATTTCTTGAATCCAACTTGATATTCTAACTTCCCATAGTCTCCTTAACATTTTTCTCTCTTAGTAGCTATGGAAATTCTTTTGATTTTTGGGTGAAAATGGTAAATTTTTGGTAAAAGGACCAAATTGTAAAGAAATGAAAACTTCTTTTCTTCTTCTTCTTCTCACGTTGGTTTTGCATGGGAAAAATGGATGAGAATTCCTCATCTTTCTTTCTTTATATACTAATAAAATAATAATCAAATAATAAAATATCTTATTAAAATATTAATAAAATAATATTTATCTAATTAAATAATTATAAAAAATCAAAATATCTCTAGCATCATTATTACTTTCTAGATTTCTCTCTCTTCCAATTGACCATTTTGTCCTTTATTATCTTTTAAAATTCCATCATTGAGTCATCATTTAATTTGTAAAATTACAATTTAGTCCCTCATAGTTCTTCACCTATTCAATTTGGTCCTAATTCATCCATTTTCCTTAGTTTCTAGATCATTCCACCCTTAAAATATTTACGCTATTGGTCCTTCAAATTTTTTATATTTACACTTTAACCCCTCAAATTTTGAGTATTTACTCTTGTGCAACAAAACTTTTCTCTCTTTTACAATTTAGTCCTTTCTTGAATTAATATATCATAATATACTTCCCAATATTGACATACTCAAAATTTCCCTTTTTGTCCCTTTATTTTCTTATTTTACTATATTAAGGATAATATTTTACTGTAAAAAAATTCGGGGTATTACACGAACCCTATCCCGGTGTCGGATACGGACGAGGGGTGTTACAATACGTCAGTAGTATCCTCGTCTATTTTGATCAAGTAAATTTCAAGGTCGAAATTTATTTTAAGGGAGTAGAGTTGTAATGCCCTGAATAATTTATTT
Source organism: Gossypium arboreum (assembly GCF_025698485.1). NCBI lineage: Eukaryota > Viridiplantae > Streptophyta > Magnoliopsida > Malvales > Malvaceae > Gossypium > Gossypium arboreum. The sequence continues at coordinate 18,095,702 of NC_069082.1, forward strand.
TTATTTCTGTAAATATCTGACACAAGTATGTATTTGCTTCAATGGTTAAGTGTTTTGGGTGTGTGTGTGAAGCTTGGGGTTCAAGTCCCACATTTAGCAATTTTTTGTTATTTTTAGATCCAAACCTTACCCTTATTGAGTAAGCTTATATAGAATTGTCTGTTAATCTATATCAGAATGAGCTTGCTAGTTCGAGTGGTAAGAAGGTTTGTGTATTGGAGGTCTTAAGTTTGAATCCCTGTGTGAGCGAGGGTGTTTATTTTTGTACAGTTGACTGATAGAGTTTTGGTTGAGCTAAAATTCTGAAGTGGTTGAGATTGAGGTGTTAATGGGAAGTTGGAAATACCTAGTTGGTTTTTAATTTATTTTTATTTTCCTAAAAATTTCCTCAGTTGGTGTTTATTTCTGTTGCTTCTCATTCTCTACGTTTTTTTTCTTTCATCTTTCTCTCTATCCTTCGAACTTTGTTTCAATTGAACTGTGAGATTTTTTTACTGAGCGACGTTGTAGTGTAATTGTGGCTTCTTTTTGTCCAATTTCGATTGCGATTTAATTCGGTAAGTTTGGGTATAGTAGTTTTGCTTTCGTTTGGTAATTCTTTATTAATGGGTGTCATTAATGTCGTTTAGGATAAGATCAAGAGGCTTAATATCGTCCATTGGTGACTTAGTTGCGTGGGAATTACTATTGTTCGATCAAAGGTAAGGGTTGATTGCTTAATGGATGGACGGACCGACTTGGGTTTGATTTTAGTTTGGTTTTAAAAGTTTAATTCAGTGTTTTGTTGGACAATCTTAGGCGCTGTGTGGTTCAAGAGTGTTTCCGTATCGGAACCGTACCAGGTGTGTTTCTCTTACACAGGAAATTGAGCTTCGACGAAAGCTGAAAAACCACGCAGTCGACGCTAAATAGGCGTGTGCTTGGGCGTGTGGTTGGCCATGTGCGAGACATGGCCGTGTGGTTGACGAAGGTATGGACGTGTGTAAGACATGACCGTGTGGTGGTATGAGTATGGCTGTGTGGGCTACATGAGCTAGGCCAAGTTGGGCGTGTGGGCCCACGCGGGCGTGTGGGTTTTAGGCCTAGCTGTGTGAGCCACACGGGTAAGGCCAATCTAGGTGTGTGGGCCAATAAGGGCATGTGGGCCGAAAATTTTAAAATTTTCTTTAGGGTCGCACAGGTCATTTCGATCGACTGTGGGCCTACTGTAAGGTCGGTAAGGGCTAAACAAACCCTAACACTATGTGATCTGATAGTCTGATATTTTGATCTGAATATGACATTGTTATGCATATCTGATTATTCTGATATATATTTATTTTATATCTGTATATAAGCATGTAAGCATGATAATTCTTAATATATATATCTAATTAGGGTGGGATTTGTATATGTGGAGGAAGTGTTCTGTATGGCAATCATCGTCTATATTCTGGCAGCTTGGCTACACATTATCTGATATGTGTCGTAATGGTACAATATGGTGTATAGGGATGGGTGGGTGTTTTTAACCCCATATGATGTGATAGGATGGTCGGAGTTGGTGTGTAGAGGATGGGAGTAGGATTCTGTATATCTGTTTCTATTATCTGAATCTGTAAAGGACTTAAGTCCGAATTCGAATCTGAATCTGAATCTGAATATGCATCTGATTGTGTATGTGATTTCTGTATGTACAACATGTCTATTTTTGATGGGCTATACATTGAGTTTACGTAAACTAATTTCTATTTATTTGTACTGTTCAGGTAATCTACAGACTTAGGTGGATCGATACAGCAGAGTCTCGCAGTGACCACTAGTCTATAAACTGACTTTAAATAAAGGTTTTATTTATTTAAGAATTATTTTTGGGAGTTTTGTATTAATTGGACTCTCCGGATTGTTTGGTTTAATTTTTGTGATTTGGATTTTTCGTTTTATACTTTTTTTGATATGGTTTTTAATAAAATAAAGGTTTTCCAAACTTACGAATAGGATTTTAAGAAAATAACGATTACTATAACTTCCGCTGTAAATTATGTTTTGGCAAACAAATTAATTGAATAACATTTTCGATAATAGATATAAACGAATATGGATTTAAAAACTGGAATGATTTATTGTAACGACACTGTTTTCAAAACCCTTCTTTGTGACATCTATAGATTCGGTCATAACGTCTAGGCCAAGTTTGAGGTGTTACAGTAACAATGTAAAATTCAATAGATATTACCATGATTAATTTGATTTAAATTAAAATATTATGCTAATAAGTTATTTAAATAGGTGGAACCATTCGTCGAGTCACGTGGGATTACCTACTGAGCTTCAAGATATACAGCTTCTATTAAACCAATGATCAAAAGTAGAGGTATGCATTTATTTAATTTTGAACTATATACAAATAATATATTTGATTTCGTTTTTAATAGTATATATATTATTAATGTTTTTATCATGTTAATATAATTTGAATGGACACAATACAAGGATTCGACAATTCGAAAAGTAATCCCTGAGAATCCCAACGCTTAGTACGTGAAGGTCCCATTGGTAGCGTATACTACTATGGAGATACATAAGACTGATAGAGTATTGTGGTAGTTCTGACTTCGACAGTTAATTCCTATGGCACCTCAAAACCTTAATGATCTGCATCTTATCGACTTGCGGCTGCTGGATGAGAATTGGATGGTATTCCACTCCCAACATATCAATATGTGGAATAATCGGTATAATTTTTTACCTACTCTCAAACCTATTACTGTTCTGGAGTTAGCATGCGATCTGGAGTATATGTCATGGTTTAGGATCAATGGCAAGCCATATTTGTATTGGGAAGAAAGGAGGCGTCAGCATCCTCGTATAAGTAGGTCACGAAAGCCCCCTTTAAATCCAAAGGCTGACGAGACGGGTCTAACATTGATGCCTACATCACCCCCATTCAGTATTTACTGTCTAATTCTGGTGCATATTCTAACCCTATCATCTTCACACAAGCACCATATGTTGCACCACATTTTTCTGCTTCTAGTCTTATGCTAACCTGAACTGTTGGACATCCATCCTTGATGTTTTACACGTTTCTAGTTGGTGCGCATTCTAACCCTATCATCTTCACACAAGCACTATATGTTGGACATTTTTCTGCTTCAATATTCACCATATGTTTTACACGCTTCCAGCTAGACACTCTTTTCGGTACTTTTGCTAACAGTGCATCTTGCTTAGAGTGTTTTTTTCTCTACAAATTTCAACCTCTACTATCTGGGGCATTTTTTCAGAACCCATCTCGTCAAAAATATTTTTTTAGTACTCCGAGTTTCAATTTTTAATAAAAAATAATATATGTTTAGTATAAATATTAATATTTTAAATATCGAATTCAATTATTGCAATTATTAGGTTAACATTTTATCAAATTAAAACCTTAAAACCTAACCCTAAAACCTTAAGAAATCTAAACAACCTAAAACCATAATAACAAAACCCTAAAACCCTATTAATAAACCCTAAAACCTTAAATTTTGTAAAAAAACCCTAATAAAATACGGGAAAAACGAGTTTTCCTTAAAAAAGACTCCAGTTGAAAGTGTTTTTTTTATAAAAAATGACCCATTCCTGTATTTTTTCAAAAAATCGGCTTATTTTTGTATTTTTTTAAAAAAAAGGCTTTATTTGGTAATTTAGTCGTAAATTTATATTTTGACTTCCCGAAGAAGAAAATTATGTTTAATCCCTCCAAAAATGATAAAATCATAAATTAATATATTAGAAAATTATGTTTTGATTTCTCAAAAAAATATTATTCAATCTTGCCACCTAAAAACAATTTGGATAGGCCTGCATGATAGTCTGAGACCGGTGGTTATCATAAGACGAAGCATGCCAATTTTAAAGTGGAGGTAGATGTGGTTAGACTTATTCATGAGTCGGGCTACCTGCCTAGGCCCGAAAGCCTACCCAAAATTTGGGAGGTTTGGGCAAAACATTCAAGACTCAAGCCCGATCTAGCTATTTTTAAGTTTATAATTTTTATATTATGTTATTTTTATATATTATGTAATTTATAACATATTTAAAAATAAACTTATACTAAATATATAATTCTAGTCTAATGTAAATATTAAAATAATGTTAAGATGACTATATAAAAATTTTCAATAAATAAAAAATATAAAGTTATTAAATATTAAATTGAAATGATATAAATATACATTTTAAAAATTTTAAAATAATATAGATGAACCTAAAATGGACTTAATTAGTCTTTTGCAAATATAGATGAATTTTGACAAAATTATTTTAAAATAATATAAATAAACCTAAAATAGACTAAATCGTCTATCTTTTATAAATATAGACAAATTTTGACAAAAATCTTTACAAATATACATTTCGGACTTAACAACATCACTTCCCTTCTCTATTATAATCTTTAAGCACAATATTCAAAGATAACAACTTAGTTAAGCAAAATATTTAGAATTATAAGGATATTAAATTAGTTTATGTTAAAATATATCCTTAGTGATTATATTTTTTATAAAAATTAAGATTTAATATTTTTCCTTAAAAGTTAATAATTAAATTCTATTACTTTTTTTTTTACAAAATTTTATTCTACTCATCGATATTATTAGTAATTTTGTCAAAATTTCCTTAGTATAAGGCATGTGTATTGGATCCATAATGATTTGCTTCTAAAGTTGGTATGATTACGTAGGCGTATTGATGATAATTTTAATGTATTTGTAATATTTTCATCAATAGATAATGTTGTAAAAATCAAATTAAATTAGTGGTTCAATTAGTCAAACAATTCATTTTCAATTTAAACGATTAAGCCATCAGTTCAATAATAACTAAATAAAATAAAATTTCATAAAAATATAACAAAAACATAATCGACCATTATTTTTTGTTTCAATTTTATTGATTTATAACTATTTAATCTAATTTTTAATTATATATCACCAATTGGACAACTTGAACCACCCATTTTCAATTTAACCAATTTATCGAATTTAGTTGTGAGTTGTGACAACATTAATGATCTTTAAATTGAAACAAATGATGATTCTATTTTCAACCCTCTTTTAAGTATAAGGATTAAATATCAAGCCTCACTGAAGCACAGGGACTGAAAGCGAAATTTGACCATTGGTTAATACCATAGAATAGGATTACTCGTCCAAGTTTCCAACTTTCTACCAAATCATCAAATTCCAAGAAAACAGACTTGCCTAGTTTCTACTACCAAACAGAGACCTCCATGTGGCAACGCAGAAATTGGGCTATTCAGCCAATCGCCACCAGCCATTACTGACCCTCCAATTCCCTTCAACCATCTCCTTTTTTTTTCATTTCTCCGTCGCATCCATGCTTTTCTTCGGCTCCACCCTAAACCCAGGCTGAGATTTCCTCGAATTTAACACAGTAATTTTCGAGGCCCATTTTTTCCCACAAACAAACCATCATGAACAACTAAACTAGTATTTGCTAACAAAATCCAATTCAAGGATTCATCCTCAAGCTTTGAAAACAACCAACAAAGAGGTATGCCATCTCCAATCTTGCCCATATCCAGCCACCCTTCCTCCTCCGCATCGGCAGCCAAAACGGTGGTCAAAGCTAAGATCGATGCTGACCCATCGGCCACCATCCTCATTTCGTCAAAATTCGATCCTGAAAAGGCTATTCCTATTACGCCTGTCCTACCCAGAGCTTCGAGTTACAATTCCACAAGCAACGTTAACAACAATATTGTTTCTGTTGCCAACAACCATCAGCAGAGATTTCTCCGGAATTCCAGTGATAGCTCGCTCGCTTTGCTAGCCGATGAGACTCCCCGCCAGTCTATAAGCCGGGAAGTAGGCCATGTTGCTGCCGAGACGTTTTACCTTTCTGGATTATGTTTCAAGCTCCTTAGTTATCTCGGGTGCGATACTTTTCCTCTGTATTGTTATGATTATACATCTTGGGCTTGGAATCTTTCTCATAGATTGAGAGGCATGCATGAATTTAATACCTGGGCTTGAAATGTGTTCATTTGATACCTGGAGTTGTAAGGGGTGTTAAAAGTTAGTGATTGATGACCATTTATGTAAAAGTCCATGTACTCTGACTCTGCATTTCTTTAAGTACTTGTATCTTTTCAAACACATGAGTATGGGGATAGGGATATGATACTCCAAATATATGGACAAGCTTAGGAAAACACTCATTGTCAATTCCAAGTAACATAGTGTATTACATTGGAAAATCCAATGATGATTATTGATGAAGCTGTATTCCTGCTGTTAATTAACACCCATTCAAAGTTTTCAATGAAGAAATGTTGCACTTTAACTTTAGGGAAAAAAGAATCTTTGTCTTATAGCTAGGAAAAAAAGTGAGTAGAGATGGTTAAGCTGAAATTGAGGGTATTCTTTTTGGCAATATCAGAAAATGAATTAGTTAGTTGACTAGTGAAGATGTAGGAACAGTGTTTCATGCGTTGTAGTTCAAGAAAAATCTTGATGAATGTGAGTAGAATATACATGAGTTATTTAAGGAGATATAATTATTTAACAAACTCAATCTTTGGAGTTAGTTGAAGGAGATATATAAGTACGTTCATACATGAGGCTTCAAACTTCAAGATCGGTATGCCGTCATCATTTTTATGTCGCTCAAGGACTTGGAGTTTATTATTATTGTTTTATTGTCAGCTGCTAATATGACTTTTATGTTCAACTTTTCTAAGAGATGTGTCCTAATCGTTGACTATTTTTCAGGGTAGGCTATAGATGGATCACAAGGTTCCTTGCCCTTGGTTGTTATGCTATGTTGCTCATGCCAGGTTTTATTCAAGGTTATACTTATATTCATATTTATTTATTACTGTGTTTTTTTAATTGTTGCTTTTACTACTTGCTGTTTGCTTTAGGAGAAAAAAGGAAAAAGATGCATTTGGCTACGAAAACAAACTACCTTCTTGATTAATGTAAACTAAAATGTAACTTCTTTGAATAAAAAGTTTACATGTTAAGATTTATATGGAACAATCATGTTAGATTTTAGTCATTTTTAATCAATTATGATTTTGCTTTATAGCAATCTTCTTGGAAGCAAAAGGCAAAGAGCAAAAGTCAGAACCAAACAAAACCATAATTTGAGACACTGCGTTTCTTTGTTCAGTTTACATTTGACTTGATGGATCTAAAATAGCATAATGAGCTTACTTTTCCTTTTTGCAGTTGCTTTTTACTACTTCTTCTCCAGACAGGTCCGTAGGAGCATAATATACGGTGAAAAGCCTAGAAATAGGTAAAGTTGATTGTCTATTTCTTTTGCATTTCCAAGCGGTTAGTATGTATGCCCTTGCAATTGTATTGGAATTTCAGGCATCGATAACTCAAATTTTGTTTGCAGGCTTGATCTTTATTTGCCTAAAACCAGCCAAGGGAGAAAACCCGTGGTAGCTTTTATAACCGGTGGGGCTTGGATTATTGGGTGAGCTATTTGTCATATATATGGACCATAGTAGAAATTCTCAATTGTAGTGGCAGACTGCTCTCCTTTGAGTTTTATTGGAAATCAAAAGCTTCAAATTTGTTGTGTGATCATACTGAAAGATACTGAAGATTCTTAGAATGAAAAGTAACTCATATAATCAGAAGGGGAAGTATAACCTCTAATATAGAAATTACTTTTTTCTTTTACCGTTGCCAAATCAAGTTCTGATGATTCTCAAAGGCCTATGGCTACTCTTTCTGTCATTATACCTGTTTGGCTTCTTATTTGGTTTATGCTTGCTGATTTATTGTTGATTTGCTTCATAGAGCTCTTTTCTCTTAATGCAGTTATAAAGCATGGGGTTCTCTTTTAGGTCAACAGTTATCAGAAAGAGACATTATAGTGGCATGCATAGACTACAGGTAAAATATGTCACTTCAAGGCAATGACATTTTGTTGTAGAGATGACACTATTTTACTGGATAACCATTGTTCTTGATTAAGTTTCTCTGATAGACCTCCTTGCCATATATTTTTTACAGTATAACTGTCGTTAGAAGCTGGCCCTTTGAGCATCTTAAGATTTGCGTATAGAAGCCTTCATGATCTGATTACTGCAAAATTTAACCTTTTCTTATCTTTTATCATCAGCTGGGCTCAGGTTTAGATTACGTTATTTACATTTTTTTTTTCTTGGCTTGTTTAGTTTTGAAGCTCATATTGGGGAAATTTTTTGCCTATTTAAGGCATGAATGATCTTTTAATACAATTTCATTATCTTACCTTCACTTGGTCTGACCTAAAACTTCTTCAAAATGTTTAACCTGTTTGTTTTTATCTCATTGGAGATATCTATGTGGTGACTTTCACTAATGGTTTTGTCATTTGAAATGTCTTTGATGCACTTTTGCATATCTAAAAGGCTGCATTTTTTTTCATGATATTTTGTTTTCCATCTAAAATGACTATAATCTCCATTTTTTCTACAAAACTGGTAAGCTATATTTTGATAAATGGTTCTGAATGCAAAATTTAGCACTTCTCAATGAATATTTCTAGGGGTAATATGTAAATTCATATTGTTTGATTAGTTGCAACACAACCACTTCATGTGGTTTAAATCTTGAAATTATTAGTCAGTCCATTAATATTAAGAGATCCTGTTGGTTACCGTCTTAAATTTATGCTTGTAGTGTTCTTTTTCTAATAGTTGGAATCTGCTTGCAGAAATTTTCCACAGGGTACAATAAGTGACATGGTGGAGGACGCTTCTCAGGGCATCTCATTTATTTGCAATAATATTTCTGAATATGGAGGTGATCCCAACAGGTAGAGGATTAGTAATATTCCCTTTTTTTAATTTGTATCATACTAATTAATATTCTATTCATGGTTTGTCTTGCCAGGATTTATCTTATGGGGCAATCAGCTGGTGCACATATTGCTGCTTGCACACTTGTAAACCAGGCAATCAAAGAGACTGGCGAAGGCGACAGTGTTTCTTGGAGTGTGTCCCAGATAAAAGCTTACCTTGGTTTATCTGGAGGGTAATTATTAAAAATTTTATAACCATGGAACTGAACCAGCATGGAACTCAAAAAATACTGTTATTTTCTTTGTTACCATGAATCTGGTCTTGAAACTTTTAACTTCATATTGAATAAAACTTCACAGTAATTATGGAATCAGTTCTGATTTCAAATTTGACTCAAAGATAAATCGTATTGATGTATTTTCCTCAATTCATGTGGCACTATTTTCTTCTGAAAGGTTATAATCAAAGCATTATAGTGTTTTATATCAGGGTGGATGATCTTTAATAGCTCTTATTATGGCTCATGTCTGTCTTTTGGTTCCTTGCTAAATGCATTAAGTTTTTTACCTTCTCATTGCCCCTTCATTTAGTGCCATTAGCTATTTGGAATGAACATTTGTAATGTTATTATATACAAAACATGCAAGTAAATTTTGATGTAATAAATCAATTTCCTTTTTGTGTATATTCATTGATACTCAATTATCATTAATGTTCCCCAACAGGTACAATCTTTTTAACCTCATAGAGCACTTTCATACTCGAGGTTTATACCGTTCGATCTTTTTAAGGTAAGTTGGTTTCAGGAAAATCTTGTTTAGATCCATTCTGTGTTTGTTTCCCTCAAATCGTCCCTGCATTTTCATACAGCATAATGGAAGGGGAAGATTCTTTGCATCAGTTCTCTCCTGAAGTTCTGGTGCAGGACTCAAACGTTAAGCCTGCTGTTTCTCTCCTTCCTCCTGTCATTCTTTTTCATGGCACTGCAGATTATTCTATTCCTGCGGATGCCAGGTTTAAATCTCGTCCTCTCAATTCATAATTCTAAATGTTTGTTCCTTTGTTGTTAATAATTATATGTGCATACATGGATAAGGCCCTTGATAATCATCATAGATTACAGCAATACTACTTTTCATTTTCTTCTTCTGCATCTAGATTGTTATGATGTTGCTATGTAGTGATTGTTGAATGACTAGGTCACAGCTGATTCAAATGCAGATTTCTTATAACAAGTTTTCCTTCTCCTTGCAGTCAAAATTTTGCTGATACGCTTCGAAGAGTTGGAGGGAAAGCAGAATCCATATTGTATGATGGAAAGACTCACACAGATTTGTTTCTTCAGGTAATGGAAGAAGTAACCATGCTTTGTGTTTTGTTTTATTTTGGGTGAATGTTGTATAAATATTCTGCCAACATACATGTAAAATAAATAATCAGGATCCCATGAGAGGCGGCAGAGATGAGATGTTTGAAGATGTTGTTGCCATCATACATGGTGAAGATGAAGCAGCCCTTGCAAAAGATGCCGTGGCGCCTCCAAGAAGACGCCTTGTACCTGAGTTCATGTTGAAATTGGCTCATGATGTCAGCCCTTTCTAGCCATTCATCATTTACTCTCAGATGCTATGAAAATGAATTGTAGCCATGACTATAACATTAATATAACAACAATGGAAGTAAGTTTGTAGATGATCTTTACCAGGCCTTTTATCCCCCTTCATTTAATCCTATTTGATATCTTTTAACATGGGTTTCGGAACAAGACAAGAAAATTAAATTTAAGTTCAGTAATGGATTGGATTGTTTCTTACTTACATAGAGCTGTGTTTGTTAATATAAATTAGGGTTAATTACACCAATGTCCCCACACCGTGGTCTAGATTCTAAAATGCTCATCAAACTTAAAAACATTTTAATTAAATCCTTAAAATACAATAACATGTTTAAAAACAGTCAAATTATATATATATATATATATATATATATATATATATATATAAGTCAAGCTAATATTTAATACTTAAATAGATAGTTAATTAATACAATATTAATATTTGAAGATACAATTAAAATATTTTAAATGAATTTAATACACTTTTAAAAATTTCATCTCTTTACATATTTTAATCTCACCGTATGTATGTTATTATAAACGTATCTCTCTTCTAAAAAAAGAGTTGCATATTATTGTTTTCATATTTAGATCGATTGAGATATCAATCTGAATCTATTAAAATTTTTAATAATTTATTTAGTTAAACCGGTGCAACTTCCACAATAGCATCCTAACTACGAAGAATGTTATCAGTGACGACAGAGATAGACAAAGACAAAAAACAGAAGTCAAAATAGCAAGTTAAAACCAGCCCACCAACAAAGAAAGATGACTGGGCCGCGCACTTTCCCTTACATTTTGATAATATAATATATTATACGCCACCTTTGACTGCCTAATTGCGTTGTCCCCCAGTCTCCCTTCTCTTTATTACTAGTCCAGAGAACCCACCAACTGAACTGTCATTCGAGATGGAGGAAACACAGCCCGTGCCACGAGTAGGTGTTGTGCTGTTCGTGTTGAAGGGGAAATCGGTCCTCCTGGGTCGCCGCCGCGCCTCAATCGGTGAATCCACCTTTGCTCTCCCCGGCGGCCACCTCGAGTTTGGTCCGTCTCTCTCTCTCACTCAACTCACATCTCTACTTGTTTCGCTTTCATTAATTAAAAAAAAAAGGGCAAAATAATTGTTGGCAGGTGAGAGCTTCGAAGAGTGCGGAGCCAGAGAGCTGATGGAGGAGACGGGCTTGGTAATGGGGAAAGCAGACTTCTTAACAGTGACCAGTAAAGTCTTCCTGGACAAATCCAAACCCTGCCATTACGTCATCATCTTTCTCCGTGCAGTGCTGGCTGACCCTAATCAAGTTCCACAAAACCCGGAGCCAGACAAATGCGACGGCTGGGATTGGTATGACTGGGATAATCTGCCCCAACCTTTGTTTTCGACGCTTGACGAAATGGTACGAAGTGGCTTCAACCCCTTTCCCTCCACTTGACAGCCGCTGAATGAATACGTTTTCTATTCTTACATATTGCTTGCGTATAATTGATCCATGGGTTATTTTAATTTCATCATGATGTATTCAGTGACCAATGTTGTTTGTAATATGAATCTTAGATGGTGAACTTTTATGGTTTATATTATGTAGCTAAGTGATTTCAAGAGTGAAATTTGCATGGATTTTTTGTTCTTGTTATCTGGATTTTAAGATATATGCAAGGTAGTGGAGTTTTAATGTATTTAACAAATGCAAACTAGTAGCTTCCCTTTAATTAAGAAAAAGTAGATCTTCTTTCTGAAGGGAAAGGTGTACCGCTAGGTGGAATTGTAAGGAGTTTGATATTTTTAAGCAAGATTTCGGATTCAAATATGGTCGACGAAGAAAATAATACTGAGAGCGCTTTACTCTCTATTTAGTGGTCTGACTTGGCTTGACTCTGAATTTAGTCGAAACACAATATGACTATTGGATACCAGACAAAAAAAAGTAAAATTAAAAACCCCTCGTAAATTTCATGAATGCTGAGATGCTAAGTTGTTATTTTATATGGGCAGAATCAGCTACTTATGCTAATTCTCACTCTGCTCCTCCTGTAATGAAGCAAATGTCCTCGTTACCTTTGCTTCAGAAACTCATTTTCCCAGCCGTTGGAAATGTTTCGAGTCTTCATTTTTCTTAGAAGTATCTGTTTCCGATATAACCCTTCAAAGATCATTTCAATACATGATAAAACCTAAACAAAGAAATGAACATATTTTGTGGGGATACATACTCGGTACTTACACTTGAATCCAAGTATTCCACAAACCCTTACATTTTGATTGTTGTTGATTGCTGTTTGTTATGCTTCACCACTTAATATTGTGCTCTTCTCTTGCTGGTTTCTTTCTATTTTATTTGTTCATCTAATTGTTTCCATTTATGAATAAATAGACGCATGGATTGGAAAATTTTACTTACTGTTGCCCTTGGACTTGCTGTTCTGCACATTTCAGGGAGGACTAGCAGTCCCTTTTAACTTAACCAAGAGGAGTGAGCCATAGAAACATGCATTGCATATGCATACCAAAACTAAATTACTGCCCAACACCTAAAATCCTCATCGTTTGGCCCAATTTCCACCCCAAAGCTAAGCTACAATTTGGGTAAGGTGAAGTGTAATTCTACATATCTATGGCATCATCCATCAATGAGTGCATTGGAAGAACCAAATTACCACATGATTTGTTCTTCAACACAAAGCAATTAATCCTTCTACACTAACCAACATTATTAGCTGAAATTTGCTTTCTATGTTGTGCTGTGCTGTGCCGTGCCGTTACAGCTACTCATATGTTCCCTTGAAATATACATACATATATAATCATGAAAAAATACATATCTAAAACCCTAATGTTGATATCAGTTATTGTCTTGGGATTATTATAATACTATTGTCCCTAATTTACTAATATACATTTAATTACAAGCACAATCTCACACATATATCAACAATATATATGATCTAAAAGCTAGCAATTAAGGATTACCAAATATAATCAGAAGAAAGAAAAGAATAATAAAATAAAGTCCATATAGTAACCTGTTTTTATTTCTTTCTTTGATCTGAAATAGTATATATGATCATCATTCATTCATCAATGATGCAATGGGTTCGGACCGGTTGGTACGAGGCGCTTTTCAATGCCGTAGCGCGGATCAACCTCGTTATCGGCCGGCTTGGATTGTTTCTTGGCATGATCTGGTGCTTGATCTTGATGCTTCTGAAACGGAGTGAAGTCAAATTTGGCAGCAGCAACAGCTTTTCTAGTGATGAAAGGATTACGATGAGAAGAAAGCAAGGAAAAGGTTGTGGGGTTGGGTTGTTTGCCACTGGTATTGGTATTGAAATTGAAGTTGAGAATGTTTTGGAATTCATGAAGCCATAACAAGAGAAGAGAGAGCCAAAGAATGGTGAAGATGAGCATGTGGGATACTTTCCAAGCCATGCATGGAGAATTTTGAGGTAGCACAAGGGACTGAAGGGGAAGCATGCATGGAGCAAAAAGTAAGGAAAACCCCAAGGAAGAGATTTTAATTGTATATGTATCAGCCAAAATATAGTGAATGGGAATGGGAAGTGGAAGCTGGAGGAAATGAAGGTTGAAAAACTGTGGATTTGGTCTTTGAATTCTAATTTATTGGACAAGATACAAGGGAGATTGGAGAGGGAGGGGGAAACACCCTTTCCCAATGAAAGTTTTCTTAGAAATCAAGGGAAAAAAAGGGTCATTAATTAATTATTAGTAAAAGATTGTCAAACCTTGAATGATATCAAGTTTGATAATGGTTATTATTACAAGATCTTTGAGGCAAAGGAGTTAATAATGAAATATATTTATTTATTATTAAAGAGTGCAAGATGGTGTAGTGGTAAAATATATTGTATTATTAGCAGATAATTTAGGTTTGAATCTTAAAGATAAAGTTGTTGAAATCGAATTAGATTGGTTGAATCACGAATATGTACAAATCATTTTGAATAAGGATAAAAAATTGATTGAGCTAACGGTTGAATTGGATTTTATAAAATTTAATATGTTTTTTTAATTTTTATGAATTTTAATAATTTATTTAATTAAAATCGAACTAATCAATTGATTTAAGAATTAATGATTTAATTGATTTGACTGTTAATCTAAGTTTAAAAATATTATTTAGAGATAATATTGTCGAAAGTTATTAAGAGTGAAAATCATGAAATAATTAAAAGGATGTTTTATATTAATTTCCATCAAGAGTAGAATGGTATATTGAATTATAAGATATATTTATTGATTTGTTTGGAAATTCATGATGGATGGTGATGCTGTTTTTGAGTGAATAGCAACTAATGAAAAGGATGGGGATTGTGCAATCCACATTTTCTACGGACAAAGCAATGTATTAAACAGTTTCAGCAACGAATACCAAAAAAGACATAGAAATACATGAAAAGTACTTTCCATAAGTTCTCTTTTGTAATAATAATTAATTGGCTTATTTAAACAAATTGCTTTTCTTCTTACATTCATTTGATTTTGAGTTAATTGATATAATAAATTCATCCTTAAACTTCAAATAATTTTAATTACATTCTTAAACTATTAATGATCATCAATTAGATTTAATTTATAAACGATACTTGGATCTTATGTAATCTAATTTAAAATGAAAAATTTAGGAAAAAATGAATATGGTAAAATATATGTTTTAAAAATCTTAATTTAAAGGTTTTAAAATTTTATAAAAGCTTTATTGTTTACTTTATTTTTAGTTTTTCTTTTTAAATTTATGCGACAATGTTATATTTCTTTAATTTTTTCATATTAAAATTACGCATAAGATTTGATGTTCCTTTAACTAAAGAAAGGACCTAATTAATATCACATTGATAGTTCAAGATGTAATTAAAACATTTTGAAGTTTGAGAAACCAATTTAAAATTAAAATCATAATTTAGGGATGTTTATGCAATTAGCTCATATTTTTAAATAAAGAATAAAATATATATCATATTTGTTAGAATTAAGTGACCCAATTTCTTATTTAAATAAAATACGATGGAAAATAAAATAAAAGTAAAATCCATATAGAACTAGACTTCTTTTATTTTATTTTAGAATAAGGTTTTAAACTTTATTAAACTCCATCTATTTTATATTGATTAGGATAAGGTGTTTCAATCCTACTAGAATATGGCTTTGCAAGCCTATAAATAGACATAGTCTATTCCTCTTGTATTTGAGTAAAAATTTTCGACATAGTGAATTTTCTTCTCCTCTCGTGGTTTTTTTCCGAAAGGGTTTCACGTAAAATTTATGTGTTCTTTATTTTTATTTATTTTATTCTATTTTATTTTTCACAAATTGGTATCGAGCTTTGGGTTATTCATCTCGATCACGGTAATGGCGTCTTTGAAGTATGAAATTCATTGTTGGATCGCAACACCGATTTGCGTTGTGGCAAATTAAGATGCAAGCAGTTCTTGCACAGATGGATCTAGAGGATGCCCCTGCTAGGATAGATAAGATGCCTTCGACATTAACAGATGAAGAGAAGAAGCGTAAGGATCGAAAGGCATTCACACAATTACATCGCATTTGTCCAACGAAATTTTGCAGGATGTGATGAAAGAGAAAAGCGCATTGCATTATGGAAGAGGCTAGAACAAATATGTATGTCGAAAACTCTAACAAGCAAGTTGCATATGAAGCGGCGTCTTTATGCTCATCGTTTGGAGGAAGGTGCGTCACGTGCACGAACACTTAATGATGTTTAAAGAAATTCTCTCAAACTTGGAGGCCATGGAGGTTCAAGTATGATAAGGAAGATCTAGGGTTGATTCTACTTTGTTCGTTGCCCCCGTCTTATTCAACCTTTAGAGACACGATTTTATATAGCCGCGAGTCTCTCACAGTTGATGAGGTTTATGATTCTTTAACCTCGTATGATAAGATGAAGCATCTTGTGGTTAAACCCAACTCTCAGGGAGAGGGTCTCATTGTTCGTGGGAGACAAGACCGGAATGTTGATGATGATCGTGGTAGAACACAGGAACGGAATCCTCGTGGTAAATCTAAGGGTAGATCGAAATCTTCAAACAGAGGTAAAACTTGCAACTTCTGCAAGAAGAAAGGGCACATTAAATCTGAAAGTGCTATAAGCTACAAAATAAGATTAAAAGGAGGCTGCGAATCAAAAGGAAAACAACCGAAAATTCGGTGAAGGCGATGTTGTAGAAGACTACGCGATGGTGAACTTCTAGTTGCTTCTATCAATGATTCTAAAGTGGCGAGGAGTGGATACTTGATTCAGTTGCACCTTCCACATGAGTCCCAATCGGGATTGGTTTACAACTTATGAAACAAGATGTCTGAAGGTGTTGTTTTGATGGGAAATAATGCTTCATGTAAAATCGCAGTGTTGGAACAATTAAAGTTAAGATGTTTGATGGAGTTGTCGAACACTTAGTGACGTGCGGCATGTTCCGAATTGAAAATAAATTTAATTTCGTTGAGTACTCTTGATTCAAAAGGGCATGATACACGGTGAAAGTGGGGTTTTAAAGATTTCAAAGGGTCCCTTGTTGTGATGAAAGGGCAAAGAAAGATTGCCAAGTTATATGTTTCTGTGGTTCTATCTTTATCTTGGTGATGCAATTCGCTTCCTCTTCCTTGTCGGATGATGATATTACTAAACTTTGGCATATGCGCCTAGGGCATATGAGTGAGAATGGCATGGCGAATTAAGCAAAGAGGACTTCTTAATGGGCAAGGAATTTGCAAACCGAATTTCGTGAGCCTTGTGTTTTGGGAAGCAAAGAGAGTTCGATTCACTAGAGGAATCCATAACACGAAGGAAACGTTGGAGTATATCCATTCGATCGTGGGGCCGTCCGAGTGCCTTCGAGAGGTGGAGCTAATTATATGCTAACCTTTATTGATGATTTTTCCGAAAAGTTTGGGCGTTCTTCCCAAGGAAAAGTGATGTATTTTCCACATTTAAGTCTTGGAAAATTATGATTGAAAAACAGACGGAAAGCAGATAAAATACCTCCGTGCAGACAATGGCTTAGAGTTACGCTCGATGAGTTTAATAGATTGTGCAAGTCGAAGGGATCATGAGACACTTGACGATTCGTCATACTCCTGACAAAATGGCGTTGCGAGCGAATGAACGAGCGATCATGGAGAAGGTTCGATGTATGTTGTCAAATGCCAACTTACCGAAGTCATTTTGGGCGTAGCGACCTCTCTTGCATGTTTTTGATCAACCGATCTCCATCCGTTGCCATTGAGAAAAAGACTCCACAAGAGGTATGGTCCGTAATCCCGCTAATTATTCCGATTTAAAGATTTTTGGGTGTCCTGCGTATGCTCATGTTGATAATGGAAAATTGGAACCGAGATCCATTAAATGCGTTTTCTTGGTTATAAAGTTGGTGTAAAAGGCTATAAGTTATGGTGTCTGAAAATAGAAAAGTTGTGATTAGCAGAGATGTTGTTTTTGATGAAACCGCTATGCTACCTAACTTATCTCTTAAAGACTCTTCCAATAAAGAAAACCAAAAGCGGTGGAGCATCGATTAATCTGAATCAACTCCTCAAGCCAAGACAAAAATTGAGAATAGAGTTGCTTCTTCACCGCAATACTCTATCGCCAAAAACAGGACAAGAAGAGAAATTAAACCTCCAAAGAAGTATGCCGAGGTTGATCTAGTTGCTTATGCTTTAAATGTGGCTGAAGATATAGATGCGAATCAAGAGCCATTTAATTATTCGAGGCGATTAATGTGAAGACTCGTAAAAGTGGATGTTTGCTATGCAAGAGGAGATGGAATCACTCCACAAAAACAGAACATGGGATCTTGTAAAACTTCCTAAAGGTAAAAAGGCATTCGTTGTACATGGGTGTTTAAAAGAAAGAAGGGACTCAGGAGTTGAAGAACCGGATATAAAGCAAGGCTTGTTGCAAAGGGTTACTGATCAAATTCGAGTGGACTTCACAGATGTGTTCTCTCCGGTTGTTAAGCATAGTTCGATTCGAGCTTTGCTTGGTATTGTTGCCATGCATGATTTGGAGCTTGAGCGGTTAGATGTAAAAGCGCATTTTGCATGGAGAACTTGAGGAAGATATTTACATGCAACAACCAGAGGGTTTTATAGTCTCGAAAAAGAGGACTATATTTGCTTGCTGAAAAAGTCCCTTTACGGTTTGAAACATCACCAAGACAATTGGTACAAGAGGTTTGATTCCTTTATGACTTCTCATGATTTCAAAAGAAGTAGTTTTGACAGTTGTGTCTACTTTAAGAAAAAGCAGTGATGGTTCTTTTGTGTATCTACTTCTTTATGTTGATGACATGTTGATAGTAGCAAAAGATAAAGAGAGATAAGAAAGGTTAAAGCCCAACTAAGTGAAGAATTTGAGATGAAAGATTTAGGACCACAAAGAAGATACTTGGTATGGAGATTCTCGAGATAGAAAAGCAAGTAAATTGTACCTAAGTCGGAAGGGTATATTGAGAAAGTTCTTTGCGGGTTCAATATGCAGAGTGCTAAGCTGTTAGTACTCCTTTAGCACCCATTTCAGACTTTCATCGGCCTTATCTCCTCAATCGATAATGAGATTGAGTACATGTCACATGTTCCATACTCTAGTGCAAGAGGATCTCTCATGTATGCTATGGTTTGTTCACGCCCGATTTATCATATGCGTCAAGGCAGATTAGCGAGATACATGGCGAATCTGGTAAAGAACACCGGAAAGCGATTCGATGGATTTTAAGATACTTACGAGGCACTACTAATGTTTGCTTACAGTTTGGAAGAACTAAAGATGGAGTTATAGGGTATGTTGATGCTGATTTTGCTGGAGACCTTGATAGAAGAAGATCTCTCACAGTTAAGTCTTTACAATCGGAGGTTGTGCAATTAGTTGGAAAGCCACTTTGCAAACTACATCGCTTTGTCTACCAACGAAGTTGAGTACATGGCGATTATCGAGGCTTGTAAAGAAGCTATTTGGTTGAAGGGACTATTTAGTGAACTCAATGAAGACCTTCAAATCAGCACAAGATTTTGTGTGTCAGAGAGCCATCTTTCTTACAAAAGATCAAATGTTTCATGAGAGAACAAAACACATTGATATTCGGTATCATTTTGTTCGTGATATTATTGCTCGTGGTGATATTGTTGTGAGCAAAATTAGCACTCATGAAAATCCTGCAGATATGATGACTAAGTCACTTCCTATAACCAAGTTTGAGCATTGCTTAGACTTGGTTGGTGTTCATTGTTGAAGTTAAACCCTTAAGGGTTTTTTGGAAGAGGTGAAGAACTTGTTTATTGAAAGTTCGCGATGAAGAACTTGTTCATTGAGAATTTGTGTCAAGGTGGAGATTGTTAGAATTAAGTGACCCAAATTCTTATTTAAATAAAATACGATGGAAAATAAAATAAAAGTAAAATCCATATAGAACTAGACTTCTTTTATTTTATTTTAGAATAAGGTTTTAAACTTTATTAAACTCCATCTATTTTATATTGATTAGGATAAGGTGTTTCAATCCTACTAGAATATGGCTTTGCAAGCCTATAAATAGACATAGTCTATTCCTCTTGTATTTGAGTAAAAATTTTTCGACATAGTGAATTTTCTTCTCTCTCTCGTGGTTTTTTTCCGAAAGGGTTTCACGTAAAATTTATGTGTTCTTTATTTTTATTTATTTTATTCTATTTTATTTTTCACAATATTTAATGTAAATAATATTTAAAATAAATAATAATTTATGAATAGAAAAGGTTGGAATCATAATTTTTGTGCCAATAGTATAGTATTATAAAAAGTACCTTTGTACAATGTTTCAAAGATGGACATATTATAGTACCGTATGTTATATTCTTCAATCTTTAATATTTTGATTATTGCAACACTCATATAAATTAGCCTTTGGTATTACATGCATTGCACGTGAATATACACATTTATATTTTTATTATTTTTGTACAATATTAAATATGTATGTGTGTACAATGTTTAAAAGATGGACATGCTGCACATCTATACTTTTCATCTTTATAAAATTGATGAAAATAACATAATAAAAGTGCTTGGCAAAAGTTGCTAAGAGATTGGACACTTCTTCAAGCATTGCGATAAGTAGAATAAAATATAGGATAAAGATTGTTCACGTAGTTCGGTTTCTCTACGTCTACAGAGTTTAGCTCAATGGGAAATATCCAATATTTTTATCACTTACACAAAGTGAACCTATATCTATCACACAACTAAGGCAATTTCCTCACTTTTGTATCCTAGAGATTGATACTCTCACCACTAAATTCACCCTTTTGAATTTAGCAAGAAAAACCACAAACATGTTTTACTATCACAATGCACTCATAAAATAAAATTACTCATTTGAACACATTAAGTGTTATATTTATTTGTAATATATAATATTTTGAGACTTGCTAATACCAAAAAGATCTATCACAATCCTTATTAAACAACTATTAAATAAGTTGAATATAGTATAACAATAAAAAATAATGTAAACAAGGAAATTTGGCAGCTAGTCTTTAATGATCCAATCCAACTTTCTCAATCCAAGGGATTAGACAAGAATGACCCAATCCAATCCTTCATATATGTTTCCTCAACTGTTATGTTCTTTATTGATGGGCTAAATACATTCCACCATATCAGCATACTCCTTCAATCTTTCGTAATTTTCAACAATCTCTCTTTTGGAAAATTGTTAAACAATACTTATACAACTCAAGAAGCTATATCAACAATTAACCTTAGTTCCCCCTTAGCTTATTCCCCTTAATTCCAAAAAGCTTAACTTAGATAATAATTAAGTGAATTTAACCAGTAATGCTAAATTTGAATTGTGCATCAATAATCAACCAACCATAATTATAACTATGTAAGCTAATGAAACAAGGAAAATAAAGCAAAAACAATAATAACAATTCATTCACCATAATCATCAAAAGAAGTATAAAAAAAATAGCAAAATCAAGGGTAGCAACTAGGATTGCAATCATCCCAAAATAAATTCTAAAATAACAGTTCAAAATCAAGTTCAATCAAAAGCATCAAAAGAACTCCCGCTTAACAACTCACCTCCCTCTTAATGGTTGGTTCTCAGCTGCACCATCATTTATCCCCCTTTTTGATAAAAAAATTTAACAAAATTACTCGTCAATAGAGAGGGAAAAAAGATTAGCCTTCAGAGCCTTTTCCTTGTTGATAAACTTTTTCACAACTTTGGCTTTTACTTGCAGTTTGTCACACAATGTTTAATGGAATTCAATATATGCGTTGAGCTCAGCAATTATCCTTTGTCCTATGCCTGAGGGGATAGATTTGGTGCCTACAGCTATTGGCATTTCTTGAGATGGGGAATCTTCTTTTATGCATTGTCTAAATCGAAACCTAAAGCTTCTTTTATTGGATCATTCACAATGTGATTTCTATCTAGCCATTTATGGGAAAACTTTAATTCAAGTACAAGCTTCTTAAATTACTTTGTAGCTTGAACAATTCAAGGATTTTGAGAGTAGGGAATTTGGAACATAAGTGAGGGGTAAGGTGGAAGAAAATTGTGATAAATCTTTTCAGCAAACTTTACTATTTAATTAAAGATGACCTGACCAAGATTAAATTCAATCATCTTACTACTTTTCTTAGTAACACAACTATTCTCTTACTGATAAAGTCCCTTTGGCTGTTAGGGAGCCAATTTCTAATGCTTATGGCAAACAAAGCTGTATATACAGTAGAGAGTAAAGAGGGGTCTAGAGTACCTTTTTTAGGGTAGGTTTGATGAATATTGTTTGTCAAGGTTGTTGTTTGGTCAAGAGATTCATCAAGATCCACCATGTTAAAAGTGAAAAAATTTAAAACTTTTTTTTTATTTCAATAGGACCAAAGTTGTACCATTCACTACGAATAAAAATGTTGTGGTAAAAGTTGATCTCCATATCAACTATGTTTCTATTCAAATTAACATAAAATACAAATATGGCATTCTTAACATATGTCGTGACATAATTTACAAACCCAAAAGACCTAGATTTTGTAGGAACACATTAATTCCATGATCAACAAAACTATTCTCCTCAATATTCTACTTGTCGATAAAATACTTTAGGATCAAGACAATATATCTTTTGGAATATGCAACATCCTAGAGTTCTCTCTTCTTAGTCTCCAAAATTATTTCTGCTTGCTTCTTGGCAGCAATAGTTACTTTATATATGAGCTTAGGAACACCAACTTTCTTGAGTTTCTTGGTTTGATGGGAGACAAAGAGGGGGACAATGGGATGTTTAGTGACCACTACCAAACGGGCAAACATTTGACTGAAAAATACTACATCTGTAACAACCCATTTTTTGTGAAATTGGAATAGTGGTTTCGGGACCACAAATCCGAATCAAAAATAAAATTTATTTTAATATTATTGCATGGTCTACATTATGATAGGAAAGACGTATGAAAATTTTGATAAGAAAATTTTACCGATTTCATGTTTAATTATAGAAAGGACCAAATTGTATAAAATGTAAAAGTTAAGTTCTAGTAGCTATAGGTAGTAAATAGCTATGGAATTCAAAATTTGAGGTCCTTATATAGTAATTAATCCATTAAGAAAAATTAGTAGATATTTATGATGATTCATCCATGGAAAATTAGAAAAGAAAAGGGCTAAATTGGAAAAAGAAAAAATAAAAGATAATATCTTAATTAAATAGAAAATATAATAATTTTATATCATCTTCTTCCCCAAATTCTATGGAAACCCTAAGAAAGAGAAAGAAAATCAAGCAAGCCTAATTAGATAATTTTTATATTTTCGAGATCGTAATAACTTAATCTATCTATTTTGGGGATCAATTTGTAAAGTTATCAAAGTATTAAAATTTTCCCATGGACGAATATGCTGAAAATTTGAAATTTATGGTAGAAATTGAAAGGTTATTGATAGATAAACAACTTTTGTAAAGTGAATTTTCATGAAATTGTGATTTAGGGACTAAATTGTAAAGATGTAAAATTCATGGAAATTTTTTGATTTTTATGAAATATATGTGCTGTAAATGTTATATGTAAAAATTGGCTAGGCTTGGAATAAGAAATAAATTGCACGAATTTCATTTTTCGAGCCTAGGGACGAAATCGTTATTTATGGAAAGTATAGGGGCAAAATGGAAATTCTGCCTAGGATGTGAATTGAATTAAATTGATAATGAAATGGATTAAATTGATGTTAAATTCATTTATATAGATCCAGATAGACCTAGTATGGAGTTGGATCAAGGAAAACAAACAGTATCGGATTGGTAGATCCTTGTATATGAACGTTTATCGAGGTAAGTTCGTGTAACTAGATTATGTATATTAATATGTTTGGAATTGAATGTTGAATATGTGTGAATTTTATAAATGTTTAATATATAAAATTAATTACATGCTTGATATTGCACGATAAGTATAAGTCCCGTTTGAATAGATGAAATTCAATGGATACAGGATTTCCCGATTGGTTATGATCTTGCATATGTTGCAGACACACCATAACTTGAAAGAGCATCCTGTTATAAGCCCTCTCAATTTTCCTGTTACATGGTTCCTGCAAGCATCCTGATCGTTAGTAATCCTGCATGTGTTGTAGACTACCGCAACTCTTTGTGAGCGTCCTGTTATACGATATGATCCTGCATATATTGCAGACACAAATGCAACTCTTTATAAGCATCTTGATATAGGCTCTTTTTGAGCTTCTTGATATGGCTTGCTTGAACTTCCTGTTATATGGCTATCCGGAGCTCCCTGATAATGACTCTTCGGAGTTACCTGTTAAGCTCAATGAGCTTCATGTTTTAAACTCTTATGAGTTTCCTGTTATAGCCCAGATAAGCTTCCTGTTACATGTCTCACATGAGAATCCTGTTATGTGGCTCGAGAGAGTGCTTCCTAATTATGTGCCCTAATTGGGTACCCCTGGATATGAATTGTAACACCCCTTAACTCTTATCCGTCCTCGGAATAGGTTTACGGGGCATTACCAGTCAATACAGTTCTACTACGGACATTATTTAATATAATTGTTTACACTTATCCTAAATTTAATGTATCATCCCTTTAATGGGCCCTCGAAGTCCAATATGAATAGTAAAATCAATTCGGGACTAATTTAAAATCACTACGAATTTTTCTCAAATTTTTAAAATTTTCTTATCGAACAGTACCTACACGCCCGTGTGGCCTAGGGGACACGCCCGTGTCCTTTACCCATACTTATGAACAAATTAGTTTTACAAGGCCAAGACACATGCCCGTGTGCCAGGCCGTGTGGACTCAAAATGAGTCTTACAATTCAACTTTACCAACCTTGCAAATCATAAACCACAAACAACATAATTTCTAATCTTTTAACTTACCCAAATTACGATCAAACACATCTAAAACATATTAAATCGACCATCTTAAGTGTCTAGCCAATGTACCTTCATTGGTACAACAATTTTTATCAACAAAACCTAGCGATAATTTACTAATCAAACCTATTTATAATTATTCCCAAATTTGCATCTTTATTGTTCAGTATCAGTCAGTCATCAATATTAATCAGTTATTCAGTAATAATCATTTGTTCAGTAACAGTCGTTTATTCAGTATTAGTCAATTATTCAGTAATAATTAGTTATTTAGTACCTTTATTTACCCCTATTAACATAATTCGGATACTGACGGATACACGGATCCAACCATCACACCAGTACAGTACGGCACATAGTGCCTCATCAGTTAAGCCAAAGTAAACAGTAACAGTAACAGTACGGTATAGAGTACCTTATCGGAATAATCCGAAGTAACAGTAACAATGCGACAAACAAGGTGCCTCATCGACTTAAAGTCGAAGTAACAGTACGACACTTATAGTGCCTCATCGACTCAAGGTCAAGGTATCCCTGAACAATTCCAATCCTATGGCATGCCAACTATATCCGACTTAGCCCGAATACTGTTAATAGGGTTTTCAATTTCACTTTCAATTTTTTTTTCAACCAATACACATTTCAATTAATCACATATATTCTCAAATCAATACAATTCACTTTACTTTTCAATAACAAATATTTAAATTTCACAATAATCACATATTCATAATTAATTTCATCACATTCCCAATCAATACATTTTTCAAATATAACATACATCCAATATTCAATTTTCATATCAACCACATATATCCATATAAATTCAATTCAATAACAATTACTAATACTTACCTTAATTTCTTACAATAACATATAAACTAGAATATAACAGCTTAATAATTAAAATTGATTAATTACCAACTCAATTTAAATTCAATACCAATGCTCAAATATCGTATAAGTTATAATTTCACAAATACTCAATTCAATATAAAAAATACTAAAGTTACCTTAATTTTCTTACCATAAACATTTAAATTAAAATAGAACAATTAATAATTAAATTCGGATTCTAGAAATACAAACCGTAATTTCCGAGCTAACCCCCGTCGACTTTGCCTTTTTCCTTGTTTAGCTGAGGTTTCCAGCACAATGTTAGCTACGGAAATCAATTAAAAATTATCAATACACTACCATTTAATTTCACATTGAATATTTCAATTTTTATTCAATTTTTGTCTAAATTCCAATTTAGTCACTAAACCGAAACTAATTTTTATTCTTCACAATTAGCTCAATACTTTCATTCAATTCCCACTTTAAACTAACTTCAACTCTCTAATTTCACCATAAAACCATAATTTTGAAATTATTTCAATTTAGTCCCTACTATTCAAAACTTGTAATTTTCTTTACAATTCAATCCTTACTTCACTTCTAACTTGAAATTCTATCAATTTAACCCTTAATTCATCATTTTATTCAACATGGACAATATCTAGAAATCTAATAACTTTCAAAACTTCAACTTAGCTTGAACAAAACTCTGTTCTAAAGCTTTTAAAACATCAAAATTAACTAAAAAGAGTTTGATTAACTTACCAATTAAATTTCCAAACCTTCAAACCTTAAATTTCCCTTTTTTTTTTCTTTCTCCTTTCTTTCTCCCCATTTTGTTCCACATTATTTCTTTCCATTCTTTTTTCTTTCTTCTATTTGCTTTATATATATAATATAATAATATATTAATTTATTATACTTACTTAAATAATAAGTAAATAATAATTTAATTTATGAATTTAATTTTAACACATGTCATCACCATCACTATACACTTGTCTTTTATTTATTTATTTATTTAATCAATATAAAATAATATTAATATAATAATATTTACTTAAATAATAAGTAAATACATACATGTATTACAAATGTATGTATAATATTTATTATACATGTATTTTATTTTATCACACACTTGGCATTCACTTTGGCTTATTTACTTATTTAGTCCCTTCAATTTTCTTTATTCTATAATTAAACTTTCACACTATATTCAATTTAATCCTTTTATCAAATTATCCTTAATTTAAGCTAATTCACTTAATTAAACTCTAATTAACCACTCAATTAACTTCGTAAATATTTTTAATAAATATTTACGAATCCATTTTTTAGAAACGGAGACCCGAAAATACATTTTCCGCTAACCGTAAAATTTGGGTCATTACATTTCTCCCCCCTTAATAAATTTCGACCTCGAAATTTACCTGAAAAGAAGCGGGGTTACAGAGATCGAACTGTTTCTTTCGGTTTCCATGTTGCTTTCTTAGTATTATGACTTCACCTTTCAAGCTAGTATTTCAATCGGTTCTTCTTCTTTATACAATAAATCAGATTGAATTTCGATATTTTCTGTCGAAATAACATGTGAAAGATCTAATCTACATGTTCTGAGTATCAAAACATGAAAACATCCTAAATTTTCTGTAACTTTAGAGGCAAAACCAATCAATACGTTACCAGTCCTACTTTTATACAATTTCACATAGTCTAACAGAACGAGAGTTCAATTTCATTTTTTTCATCCAGACCTCAAAGTTTTCTTTCAATGTGAAACTTTAAGAAATACCTTATCATTAGCAGAATACTCGATATCCCGACATTCTAAGTCCATATATGATTTTCGTCTGTCAAAAGCTGCTTTCAGTCTATTTTGAATCTTCTTGACAGTATTCCCTGTTTCCTGAATCAATTCTAGCCTAATCATTTTTCTTTCACTCAATACCCATATAGAATTTCTGACAATCAAATACCGTCTTTAAACTATCTCAAATCACTTCCACTTTCTTCATTTTCACAAATCAAACAACCCTGTATATTCTTTTTCTCACCATATTCAATCAAATACTGTACAGTTTTACGTTCACAATCATACAGAGTTTCATACAGTGTTATTTAGTACTTATCTGCAGACTGTTATCGCATACCCAAAACTTCTTGTACTTATTCTAGAGTCAGAATGTAAACCATGTATCTCAATTAGAAATAATAAAAAACTGGCATACCATGTAATCTGACATCTCAGAAGCCTATATTTTAGACAATTATTAAATAAGAAATTTATTCATACCGGAATAAAATATGCAGACTTCGCCATACCTTCAATAATTATTCAAATATCATCTTTCTTTTTCGCAGATAGAGATAATTCCAATTCAAACCCATAGAAATTCTATCCTATTTCCATTTTGGTATCATCACTGGCTATAACAGTTCTGAAGGTATCAGTATCTGATGTTCAGTTTTATCTTGTTAACATATAAACATTTCTGAGCTTTGTAGACCTGCTGTAGAGAAGTCAGTTTAACTTTTATCTCAACTAAAATTGATCCATCTTTAGGTGATAACAATCGAGTGTTCATAACTCATAATACAAAACAAAACTTTCAATTTTGAGTATACATAACTTCATTTGTCTTTTCCAGATGATAATCAATTATCATATCTTGATCTTTTAATGTAAGGACAATAGCTACCACTTTTGAATTATATATCAGATAATTCTCTCCATGTGATTCTAACTTCCTATAACATAAACCATTAGTTTACTTTCTTGCATCAAAACATTGCCATCCCTGTAAATCACAAGTTTCTTTACCGAATTTCAAACTAAACCAGAACTAGTGCTTTAGTTAACTGAGCTTTCAACTAATCAAAACATTGCTGACATTTATCATACCATTCCAATTCCATATCTTTCTGTAGTAACCATATCATCCAAAAATCCTTTTTCAAATTTCTAGTAATAGCCAACTAGTCTCAGAAAACCTCTGATTTCAGATATATTTTTCACTATCATTTCAGCACAAGATCTATGGCAAATTCAGCTTCTCTAACCAACAGTAATTCGGGTAACTCTTTTTGAAACATATCAGAATTGCCACTGATTTAAACCTTGACTTAGATACTTTTATATCCAATACGTAAGCAAAGTAAGTAGCATACTCTTTTCCGGCACATTTCTAAGTTAACATGAACAATATCACAATAGACAAATCATTCAATCTTCTCTGATTCAAAACAAAACATTTTATCATCCCGAGTTTGCAATATAACATATACTTTTGCTTGTAATTTACCACAACATCGTGCAGAATTAACCATTCCATTCTCAGAATCACATCAAACAATAATAACATTAAATGAGTCAAAAAATAGTACCTTAGTATCATTATCAGACAGTTCCTGCAGATTTTATCAATCAATAAAAACTGATGCGGAAAATTTGATAATTCAACCAAAAATTCAGCAAACTCAATAGAAAAATCTTTAGTAGATATTGAATTCATGCAATCATATGAATAAGTCAACCCAAGATCAATCTAAAATAATCATATCAGTGTCAATAAAGAAGTAAGTACCAATAATGACATCCGGTAGAGAAAAATCCTTTTTATATACGATTAACATATGCCCTGGCTGATGTTCATTTTCCAGATTTTACAGTGAAGTCCTTTGTCACACCTCAACTTTCACTCATATTTTCGGGGTTACAAGGTGATCTATCTCTGATAACTGTGTTATTCAGTCTTGAAGTTTGAATAATATCTTTCTCAACTTTCTTCAAACAATCACTAAGATAACGATCAAATGAATCATATCCAACATATGTAGCTCAAGATCTTGGACTGAAACATCAGGTATCCTAATCTTTTTACTTGAAGTTTTAGCTTCCATTTCAATTTGTCTTTTCTCTTTATTAAACTCTTCGACTTTATGTCTTCATTTAAACCATCAAACCACTTGTACATTACGGTTTCAGTCAGAATACACCCTCTGGTATAATTATTCAATCAAACAAATTTCTTCATACACAGTTACAGCCATATAACTCTGTTTAAGCCTCAGGAATTCTTTATATCCCTGATCAAGAAATCTCTGACTGATATATATTTCTTTTAGAACCCATTTTGGAAAATTTCCCAAATAACCCTCTCTTAATCACAACATAAATCAATATTTTCCACCACTAATAAGCTGAATCTTTTAACAGAAATATCATACATTTTTAACATTTATTCAGTGAACAAAATAATTCATTTACAACCCTGATAATATTCTTTAACCAAATTTTAGTTCTTTCAAAATCATTTTCAGCTGTAATTCTCAATACTTCCACAGTATATTTACGGAGTATTAGCAATAGATAACTTACCCGTTCAGACATGCTCTGTACCTTGAAACACTTCAAGAACCGATTGCGAAACAGGAGGATTAGATGTCGTAACAAATATAGTTTCTTCTACTCATTGAAGAGCATCAGTCAGAGCTCTAAATAATTATATTTTATCCTTTTTCTCTATTATTTCATCAGTCAACATTCAATAATTAATTACTCATTGAGTTAATACTCAATATTGCCTATTCAGTTTCCATCTAATTCATGAGACTATTTGTCTTTAGTATACATTTCGTAACCAATATCATCGATATGTTTATCTAACATTTTCAACTATAAAATAGAAATAAACAAATATATCAGCATCCGATCCCGACTCAATTTTGACTCAACTATGGCATGTACCTCTGGACTCAATTTCGAGCTCGATTTAGTATGAGAATTGGGTAAATCTGAATAGCTCTGATAACACTAAATGTAACACCCCCTAACCCTTATTCGTCCTCAGAACAGGATTACGGAGCATTACCAGTCAATACAGTTCAATTACAGACATTATTTAATATAATTGTTTACACTTATCCTAAATTTAATGTATCGTCCCTTTAATGGGCCCTCGAAGTCTAATATGAATAGTAAAATCAACTAGGGACTAATTTAAAATCACCACGAATTTTTCTCAAATTTTCAAAATTTTCTTATCGAACAGTACCCATACGCCTGTGTGGTCTAGGGGACACGCCCGTGTCCTTTACCTATATAACTCTCTAACTTATTACTTATGGACAAATTAGTTTCACAAAGCCAAGGCACATGCCCGTGTGCTAGGCCATGTGGACTCAAAATGAGTCTTACAATTCAAATTTACCAACCTTGCAAACCATAAACCACAAACAACAAACAACATAATTTCTAATATTTTAACTTACCCAAATTACGATCAAACACATCTAAAACATATTAAATCGATACCATCTTAAGTGTCTAGACAATGTACCTTCATTGGTACCACAATTTTTATCAACAAAACCAAGCGATAATTTACTAACCAAACCTATTTATAATTATTCCCAAATTTGCATCTTTATTGTTCAGTATCAGTTAGTCATCAGTATTAATCAGTTATTCAGTAATAATCATTTGTTCAATAACAGTCGTTTATTCAGTAGCAGTCAATTATTCAGTAATAATCAATTATTCAGTACCTTTATTTACCCCTATTAACATAATTCAGACACTGACGGATACACGGATCCAACCATCACACCAGTACAATACGGCACATAGTGCCTCATCGACCAAGCTGAAGTAAATAGTAACAGTAATAGTACGATACAGAGTACCTCATCGGAATAATTCGAAGTAATAGTAACAGTAGAACACACAAGGTGCCTCATCGACTTAAAGTCGAAGTAATAGTACGACACTTATAGTGCCTCATCGACTCAAGTTCGAAGTATCCCTGAACACTTCCAATCCTATGGCATGCCAACTATATCCGACTTAGCCCGAATACTGTTAATAGGGTTTTCAATTTCACTTTCAATTTTTTTTCAACCAATACACATTTCAATTAATCACATATATTCTCAAATCAATACAATTCACTTTACTTTTCAATAACAAATATTTAAATTTCACAATAATCACATATTCAAAATTAATTTCATCACATTCCCAATCAATACATTTTTCAAATATAACATACATCCAATATTCAATTTTCATATCAACCACATATATCCATATAAATTCAATTCAATAACAATTACTAATATTTACAATAACATATAAATCGAATATAACAGTTAATAATTAAAATTGATTAATTACCAACTCAATTTAAATTCAATACCAATGCTCAAATATCATATAACTTATGATTTCACAAATACTCAATTCAATATCAAATATACTACACTTACCTTAATTTTCATACCATAAACATTTAAATTAAAATATAATAATTAATAATTAAATTCGGATTATAGAAATACAAACCGTAATTTCTGAGCTAACCCCCGTTGACTTTACCTTTTTCCTTGTTTAGCTGAGGTTTCCGGCACAATGTCAGCTATGAAAATCAATTAAAAATTATCAATGCACTACCATTTAATTTCACATTGAATATTTCAATTTTTATTCAACTTTTGTCTAAATTCCAATTTAGTCACTAAACCGAAACTAACTTTTATTCTTCACAATTAACTCAATACTTTCATTCAATTGCCACTTTAAACTAACTTCAACTCTCTAATTTCACCATAAAACCATAATTTTGAAATTCTTTCAATTTAGTCCTTACTATTCGAAACTTATAATTTTCTTTACAATTCAATCCTTACTTCACTTCTAACTTGAAATTCTATCAATTTAAACCTTAATTCATCATTTTATTCAACATGGAAAATATCTAGAAATCTAGTAAATTTCAAAACTTCAACTTAGTTTGAACAAAACTATGTTCTAAAGCTTTTAAAACATCAAAATTAAGTAAAAAGGGCTTGATTGACTTACCAATTAAATTTCCAAACCTTCAAACCTTAAATTTACCCTTTTCTTTTCTTTCTCCTTTCTTTCTCCCGATTTCGTTCCATATTCTGTTTCTTTTCATTTTTTTTCTTTCTTCTATTTGCTTTATATATAATATAATAATATATTAATTTATTATACTTACTTAAATAATAAGTAAATAATAATTTAATTTATGAATTTAATTTTAACACATGTCATCACCATCAGCATACACTTGTCTTTTATTTATTTATTTATTTAATCAATATAAAATAATATTATTATAATAATATTTACTTAAATAATAAGTAAATACATACATGTATTACAAATGTATGCATAATATTTATTACACATGTATTTTATTTTTATCACACACTTGGCATTCACTTTGCCTTATTTACTTATTTAGTCCCTTCAATTTTTTATTCTATAATTAAACTTTCACACTTTATTCAATTTAATCCTTTTATCCAATTATCCTTAATTTAAGCTAATTCACTTAATTAAACTCTAATTAACCACTCAATTAACTTCGTAAATATTTTTAATAGATATTTACGAATCTATTTTTTAGAAACAGAGATCCAAAAATACACTTTTTCGATAATTGTAAAATTCGGGTCATTACATGAATTGACGGATTTTTAGTTTTGTACACTTTAAGTGTACTACACGAGTGTATCCATCGATATTTCAAATAAATTCAACGGGTAAAGTTTTGACATGGCTAAATTGAACTTAAAATGATCTATCATGGAAACGTAGATGTAATATGAAAGTTACTATATGATAAGCTCATCTTTGATTCTTGAAATTTATATAAATATCATGACTACGTTGTTTGATGAGAGCATGTGTCTAGGTAATTAGCCACAATGTTTTCGATGCATGTTTATATGCTTACTTTAAATGAATATGATTGGTAAGTTAATTTCCTGCTATACGAACTTACTAAGCATTTTAAATGCTTACTCAGTTTTCTTTTCTTTGTTTTATAGTGCTCAGAAGCTCGTAAAGGTTGGAATTGGTTGGAGCACCATTGATACGTGATATTTGCGACAGGTTTTAAAAATTTATAATTAATCGTTCTTGAAACTAACTATTATCATGATGAAGGAAAGTGTACCTATTGAATAGTAGTATAGCTTTAGTAAGACTGGATTGTCAAACCCAAAGGAATCAAGAATTCTAGTAATTACTGTCTTTTTATTATCTAGCCTAAAAATTAAGGGATTTGTTTATCTAAACTAATTAACTAAACTAAGGGTGCACAGAGAAAAAATTGGGAAAAGCTTTTAGGAAAACTCGATTGTTTAAGACAATACCCAAGGAAAAATCCACCTAGACTTCACTTGTTATTTGACTTTGAATCAGACGATTTATTCATTTGACTTGATCCGTAGAAATCCCTAAGTTATATTATTATCTCTCTCGAGACTAATAACGTCTAACCCTAGGTTGATTAATTGAAATCTCTTTCTAATTAACATCCTAGTGTTGCATTAACTCAATCTATGGGCTCCCTTATTAGGTTTCACCCTAATCTGGCAAAATCTTGTCACCCTATCTCTAGGCATGCAATCAACTCCGCTTAATTACGACAAATTTACTCTTAGACAGGAACTTTTGCTCCTCTGAATAAGCGCATTAACTTGAATCAATATCCAGGAATATTAAAACAAGAATTAAGAACACATAATTAAGAACAAGTCAAATATTTATCATACAATTCAGATAATAATAACAAGATCCGTCTTAGGTTTCATTCCCCTTAGGTATTTAGGGGGTTTAGTTCATAATTATGAAAGAAAACATCTCAAAAGAATAAAGATAACAAAACATAAAGAAAACCCAAAACTCATGAAGGAAATTAAAGGGAGATCTTCAGTCTTGATAATGAATCCGGCTTCTAAGATGGATCAATCGGCTTTCCTTGAGTAATTCCTACCTCTTACTCCCTGTCGTCCTCTAAGTGCCTCCTTAGGTGTTTAAATAGGGTTTAGAATGCCTAAGAGCCCTCGAAAGTGACCTTTTCTGAATAGGACTATACTTGGGCTCGACAGGGACACACCCGTGTGACACGCCCGTGTGCTATTGCTTCAGACCGTGGTCAAGGCAGTTAAATAGGCAAGGGCATGTGGTCTGTAACATCCTGATTTTCGGGTTTTTCGCGATTCCTAATATTTTAAGTAATTTTCTAAAATTTGGTATGTGATTATGGAATTCATAATTTGGGTGTGTAAATGGGCTTATGGAAGGCTTATGAGTTAGCCAAAACCCGGTTGAATTTTTAAATTTTGGACTTAGGAGTTAGGGGTTCTGGCTAGGTGCCTTATATTAAGTTGTGGGTAAAGTGTATCAAAAAAAAGAGCTTTGGTAGAGTGGCAAGGGTGACGCCACTAAGCTCCTAAAAAGGTGGCGTGTGGAGCATAAGGAAGACACAGGATCGATTCCTGTGTTGGCAAATAAGGGTATTTATTTTTATGTGCAGGAAGGGTAAGTGTTGGAACCTAAGTGGATTCTGTAAGAGGAGAGTTAGATCAAGTCAAACGCATGGATTAAGGAGGGATAAGGGAGAGATTTTAGGATTTGAGAGAAGGATAGAGCTTAGCCATTTGGAAGGGGTTAGAGAGGAATTGGAGAAGGGTATTAGGTTAGTAATTTCGGCATTAGGGTCTTAATGTGCCATTTTCTCCTTTGTTTTAGTTTTTCTCTTCTTTTCTTCCCTAGCCGAATCTACCATCCTTCCTCTCATCTTTTCTCCATTTTCTTTTTCAAAATCCAGCCTATTACTTTCCTCTACTCATTTATTATTTCTTTCTTTAATCTCTACTTCTGCCGAAATACCGCAAAAAGCCGAAATCAGTGAAGATAGGTGGGTGCCGATTCTTTGTGACCAGCAACCTTTTCTTTCCTTTTCAATAGTTGGCGTTCAATTCCTTTACCTTTTAGGCATCCGGATTCAAGAGGAGGAAGACTGTGGTAAGTGTTCAAACACTAAACAATTCCTAGTGTAACTATGGCCAAAAGCCGAAACCCCTCTAGTTTAGGGAGGTGGCCGAATGTGGGTGTACGCCTTATGAGGTCTTATTTTAATATTTTTGGTTTATTTATTGAAGGAGCAGCAAGGTGTAGTGTCGACTTGGAGTAGCTTGGATCACCGGAGTGGCTAGACCTAGTCATCAATCGCGACAAAGGTAAGATTCCTAAGGCCATTATGGATGGTGGCCGAATGTGTAAGTATTAGTATTAGATGATTTGAGGTTTGGTTCAATTATGGGAAGCTGATTATTAACGATGGATTATAGGAGAAATCGTGTAGGAGATCTCGTCGAGGAATATCGCCAAACAGGTGTGTAACGAACCCTTTTCATAGCTTAAAGCGATAAATGCCGAAAAGTAAAATGCCAAATTCGGCATTTCGAGGACTTGTGAGCAAGCGAACGCTCACTAGTTAGTTAGAATCGATGAGATGATGATCGGGAATAATGGAAACGGTAAGGACGTGTTTTTGGCGTTCACGGTAAGTTGGGCCTCGAGGGGCTGAATTAGGGCCCAATAGGATTTCGGGCCCATTTGGGTAAATTTGGTAGGAAATGGAAATCTGTTAAATTGCATGTTAAAAGCTATTATCTTTGTTATGGATATAGGCTAAATGGGCCTAGATGATGAATCGGCTAAGTAGGGCCCATTAGGGTTTTTGGCCCAATAACTCGTTTTAGCTAAAATGGGTCGAATCACTTGTTTGCACCCATGAATTGTTTGTAAAGTTAATGAACATGGAAACCCTAATCTTTGGTAAAATTACAAGATTACCCTTATAATATGAAAATGACCGTTTTGCCCTAGGTAAAATGACCATTATACCCCTAGGGTTTATATATGAACTTAATGCATGGGATTTTGATAAACATGATATGTATGATATGCACATGACATGTATGATATGCACATGATATGTATGATATGCACATGAGATGTTCATAAATGCATTGGGTTGGGTTTTTATATAGATGGAGGAAGTGCAAAAGGGCTTATGCCCCAGTTATTAAAAGGGCTTATGCCCCAGTTATTTAAAAAGGGCTTTGCCCCAGTTATTAAAAGAGGCTAGGCCTCCAGTTATATGATAAAGCACTATCTTTGCCAAGAGAGAGTTATGGCGGGGTGGGTCGAGTTAATCCCACATGGTGTGTTGGTTGGTACGGTGGAGAGTAGCGGATGGTGGGTTGATTAGCCTCCCCAAATAGGTTGCATTCTTTCATTGACATTACATGTGACATAAAATGGGCCTTTGGGCGTCTGGGATTCTGAAGAAAGGCTTCGCCCAAGAATATGAAATATGAAAAGGCTTCGGCCCAGTGTTATGAATTATGAAATATGAAAAGGGCTAAGGCCCAGTACATGTTTGAGATTGGTTTTGGGCTTAGACCTAACAGGCTGTTATTGTTTTGGGCTCTGAAAGGGCTTATTGCACACCGAGTTTCCAAACTCACCCCTTTCCTTAACCTTGCGGTGAGCCTTGATGTGGGGACTTGGGCGGAGGGATTTGAGTAGCCACGGTGATTGTCTTTGGACTATTAAATAAGCGTTGGTTTTCATTAGTTTCCTTTAATTATTATTTATTTTGGGTTGTAATAAGGCCATTTTAACCTTCCTTTTATTTCTTTTCGGATTATTTTAATTTTAATAACTTCAAACCGGTTGATAATTATTCAAATGGGCTAGACTTAGGAAGTGTTTTCAAAACGATACTTGTTTTCAAAAGAGTTCAACACCACGATTAATCGATTTATCAAAGTCGTTCACTTAAACAAATCTAAACTCGATATAACAAAGTGTGGCTATGGTTGTGGGCATGTCTAGGATTGGATCCAATCAAAGAGCTTGGTACTTAAGCAGCCTTCATGGCTCACCTCCTCTATCTCGGATACCTACCTGGTGCCCAGCTTCCATACACCTTGTTAACTCAACAAAATATATGGTTTTTAAAACACTAAAACGGAATGTGGGTTTTCAACTCCAATGTGGTACGTCAGATTCGGCCATAACGTCTGGGCTGGGTTTGGGGTGTTACATGGTCTACCCGTGTGAGTCGTGCTTCGATTTTGCCAAATGGACACGGTTGTGTGGCTTACCCATGTGAGGAAGTCCAGGCCGTGTTGATTTCCTATCTTGGCCCGTTTTCTCCATTTTTGGCCCGTTTCTTGCTCTTTTTACTCTCCTATGCTCACCTAAGTATAAAACATGAAATTTAAGGATTAGGAGCATTGAATTCACCAAATCTAAGGAGAAATCATCCATAAATGTGCTAAGCATGGGATAAAAATATGTATAAATTACGGTTTATCAAATACCCCCACACTTAAGCATTTGGTTGTCCTCAAGCAAAATCCTCAACTCACAATCAAAATAAATTCTTCTCAACTTATAATCCCTATAGATAATATCTCAAAATAAACCATAAGTAATCATACATTAAGAATTCAACTAGAAGAACATCAAAGTTTCAAACATTCCAAGTTGAGCATTTTATCATGAAAACATAGGTGTCTCCCCTCATCTAAGTGATTACCTTTGATTCAAAATATCTCAAAGTTTAACCTTTTCACTAAAGATTCACTTAAATCACTAGAGGTGTTTAAGGACAAGAAATTTAGCACTCAACAGTCAATATGAAAAGTTATTACCTTAGGCTTGCGTGAAAATCAAATCTCCACCACTACAAATTGAGATGATTCATCAATCAAAAGGTCTTTAGAGGGTTGTAACGTGGCTTTGGTTAGGGGGTGTGGTTACAAGCTGAAAAAGAAGGTTAGAATCGAGATTGAATTTAAAAATTACCTAACTAGAAAAATACTACAACTTGATAAATTACATTTCTAATTAGAAAATCCTAGAATTGAGCTTTTCTTCATGGGATAAGAAATTTAAATACTTAAGCTCAAAAAAACAAAGAATTACTACTAATATGTATGTATGTTTTTTTTAAGAACAAGTCAAATAATATAGAACTTTGCTAATTATTGTAACGAAAAATAAAACACAGCTAAGCAATTAATTCAAATCAAATCTCGACAAAAATATGGATCAAATTAGGGGATTTCAACAATAATGGGTTATGGGTTAATATTGAAGGTAAATCAATGAATGGCTTGTTAGGCTCAAAGGGATTCACTAAGGGTTAATTATGA
The DNA here is from genome assembly GCF_025698485.1 of Gossypium arboreum. Classification (NCBI taxonomy): domain Eukaryota; kingdom Viridiplantae; phylum Streptophyta; class Magnoliopsida; order Malvales; family Malvaceae; genus Gossypium; species Gossypium arboreum. The sequence continues at coordinate 18,134,426 of NC_069082.1, forward strand.
AGGTAGGCTTTTATGGAGTGAGTGGGTTAAACCTAAGTGCCTTTATCATCTTGACATATCAAATCAAAGGTGTAATCTTGACATGTATAATCAAGCAAGTTCTAGAATAACAGATCAATATTGACGTACTCAAAGCAACAATAAAAGTGAGCATGAAAGAAATAATAGATGCTCTAAAGGCTCAAGATCTCACAAAAATTATGGCTTTGTGATGTTTAAACCTGTGAACTTCAACTTAAGATAATACCTAAACTTGGGGAAACAATCTAAACATTTTTAATTCTCAAAAATCAACTTCATCATGTTTGATTCTCTAATTCCTTAAAGTTTAAACAATCAATGCATGAATGCTTATGTTTTAATTCAAGACATATTAATAAAAATCATTAATCAAAATTTATTTTAATAATGATATAAGAAGATTACATGAAAATAAGACAAAATTCAGAGATTTTTTTGATAATGAAATAAATAACCCCCTTACACTTAAGATGTACATTGTACTCAATGTACAAAGTTAGATTTAATGAAAAATATAGATATAAGATCAGAAGATAGGGAGAGAAGTGAAACTTCCTGAATAATGAATGGACTCCTTGAATTGGAGTTATGGGGAATAATCGGCCAAGGCAATGATGAGATTGGAGGAGGATGCTTCGGTGGTGGTAGAGGTTGGTTCTACAACCATAGTGTCTAGCGAAGAAGTTATCATGGTGGTTGGGCAGGACATGACAACCGTGGAGGACCTTTTCCAATGGAGTTGCAAGTTCCTAAGTAATAGTGAGCTTTGGAGCTCTTTATAATTGTGATAGAATTAGGAACTTCTTTTAGAAAATATAAAGAAGCACAATTACTAGTAAAGAAATAGCCGAATAAAAATTATAAAATCTTAAGATAAAATAAAAATAGTATTAAAGGGAAATAAAAAGTAATTTAAAAATATAAATAAGATAAAAAAAAGTAAAAATAAATAATAGGTGTTTATAAGGAAATTAGGGCACACGGCCGTGTGGCACGCCTGTATGCCCTCATTTCAGCTCGTGCGTTTTGTGGTTTTCGGAATTGGGCACATTGGTGCACACGGCCATGTTGCACGGTCGTGTCATTCTTCATTCGATTCTCCCACGCCTGTGTATGCAGGCGCACACCCGTGTTGTTTTGACAGGCTCGACCACGGTCGGTGGGCACAGGCATGTCGCACGCCCGTGTTAATTTGGTAGGATTACCCATGGCCATGTCGCACAGCCATGGCAACTTATCGCATCTCGTGTTGGGGAAAAATTTTTCCCTATTTTCACACGGTCGTGTCTACGCCCGTGGTGTGAGCACGGCTGAAGGCATGCCCATGTGCTTGGCCGTGTGGATTAGAAAACCTGTGTTTCAAGGACTCAATTAGTAATTAGACGTTAAAAACTAAAATTTTAAAGAAATCAATACTGTTAGTGCTCGGGTTGCCTCTCGAGAAGTGCTTATTTAGAGTCTAAGCTTGACATACCTCCCTTTTGCATGGTCATGATGGTGCAAGGAGTTTACACTTCTCGTTCCTGCTACCAATTTCATCAAAATAAGGTTTTGAGATGAATTTGGGATGAATTACCTCAACTGTACCATATGGAAAAATGTTGAGTACCGTAGGAGGGATTGCACCGTTAGGTTCAGGAGTGGCAATATGAGGGTCTGCTGCATCTAGTAGTACTTTGTCTCCAACCTTAAGTTGATTTGGTCAAATATTGAGCTCATCATGGCATGATTTTGGTTTATCGTGTGTCCTTGGTTTATGTGTTTTCAATTCATCTAGTTCCTTGATTTGTAGCCTTCGTTTTTCATTGATAGGTTCTTTGTTGTTACTTGAACAAGGCTCATGTGTGCTCTCCGAACATGTTTCCTGTAAAGAAGGTTGCACACATGGTCAGTATTAATAGGATTACGAGCTTGAAGAGTAACTGAGTCATCACCTACACGCAGTGTGAGTTCACCTGTGCCAACATCAATAACGGTTCTAGCAGTTGCTAAAAAGGGCCTTCCTAGAATTAGAGGTGCGTCACTACCCTCTTCTATGTCTAGAACAACAAAATCGATAGGGAATATAAATTTATTAATTTTTACAAGTACATTTTCAATGATACCTCTAGGAAATCTGATAGTTTTATCAGCTAACTGAATACTCATCCTAGTTTGTTTGGGTTTCCCAAGACTTAATTGTTTAAACATTTTGTAGGGCATGACATTAACACTAGCCCCTAAATCAGCCAAAGCATTTTTAACATTTAAGCCACCAATTAAATAAGGAATTGTAAAACTCCCTGGATCTTTCAATTTGTTGGCTAGCTTGTTCTGTAGAATGGCTAAGCAAACCGCATTTAACTCCACATGTGACGCTTCATCCAACTTCCGTTTATTTGCTAAAAGCTCCTTTAAGAATTTGACTGCGTTTGGCATCTACGAAAGAGCTTTAATAAACAGTAAGTTAATGTGTAATTTCTTTAATAGTTTAGGAATTTACCAAATTGTTCATCTGTGCGGTCTTTCCTTGTCGCATTGAGGTACGGCACTCGTGGTTTGTACTCTTTGCTTACCGGTTTCTACTCACTGTGGTCTACCTCGCCTTTACCTTCACTTACCATAATTCCTTGCCTCGGTTCTGGTTCAGGTTCAACTAACCCTTCCTCGTCTTGGATGGTAATTGCATTGAGTTGTTCCCTTGGGTTAGATTCAGTGTTACTTGGCAGGCTACCTTGTGGTCGTTCAGAAATCAATTTAGCGAGTTGGCCTATCTGAGTTTCGAGCTCTTGGATCGACGCCTATTGATTCTTAGGTGCTATTTCAGTATTTTGAAAGTGAGTTTCTGAAACCGAGATAAACCTTGTTAGCATCTCCTCAAGGTTCGGCTTTTTTTCCTTTTGGTAAAGTGGTTGTTGGAAGCCTGGAGGTGGTGGTGGTCTCTGATTCTCTTGGCCTCCCCATGAGAACTTTGGGTGGTTCCTCCATCCTACATTGTAAGTGTTACTATAAGAATTATTTTGAAGTCAAAGATTATTACCCATATAATTTAATTGCTCGTTTTCCATGATGTGGTCATAAGGTGGGTATTCTGAATTGCTCGTTCCTTCTCCACTTGCATTGCATTGCATTACTGGGTGAACCTGTAAAGAACCAAGAAAACCATCAATTTTTCTATTCAAAAGTTCTACCAGATTAGAGAGCATGGTAACCGAATCGACGTTAAAAACACCAGCTGCTTTCGTTGGCTTTGTCCTCATGACTTGCCACTGATAATTATTTAGTGACATCTCTTCTATAAGCATCCTCAGGTGTCTTATTATTGATAGCCCTACCAGCGGCTGCGTCAACCATCTGTCTAGTTGAAGGATTCAGGCTATTGTGAAAAGTTTGAACCTATAGCTAGAGTGGTAACCCATGGTGAGGGCACCTTCTCAACAGATCCTTGTATCTCTCCCATGCATCGTACAGTGTTTCTGGATCTATCTGTACAAAAGAAGAGATATCATTCCTTAATTTAGCCATTTTAGTAGGTGAAAAATCTGTTAGTAAAAACTTTTCGGTCATTTGTTCCCAAATAGTGATTGACCTTCGTGGTAACGAGTTTAACCACTGTTTAGCCTTATTCCTTAATGAAAATGGAAATAACTGAAGGCGTATAGTGTCGTTAGAAATGCCATTGATTTTAAATGTGTCGTAAAACTCCAGAAAATTCGCCAAGTGATTATTTGGATCCTCATCCTGCAAACCATCTAATTGAACAAATTGCTGTATCATTTGAATCGTGTTAGGTTTCAGTCCAAAATTATTTGCAGCAATAGCAGGCCTAACTATACTTGACTTAGTTCCTGTTGATTTCGGTTTAGCATAATCATACATAGTGCGTGGAGCATGATTCTGATTTACTGGATCAACGATAATCGCAGGAGATAACGGATTTTCCTGATTTTCAGCCATCTCCTCGGTTGTGGTTTGAATATCATCCTCTTGTTCTTCCTCTGTGTATCTTAAGCTTTGCCTTATTTCTCTTCAGTTTCTGCGAGCTGTGCGATCGATCTCACTATCAAAAAGTAATGGTCCTGACGGGTTTCTTCTGGTCGCAAACTAGAAAAACCTATTAGAAGCGAATAAAAGAAAAAATTAGAAAAGAAAATAAAAATTTAAATTACAAATAAAGTAAAATGGCTAAAGTAATAAAAATTGAGTGTTCCTAATATCTTAAGTTCCCCAAAAACAGTGCCAAAAACTTGATACGTGATATTCATGATAGGTTTTAAAAATTTATAATTAATCGTTCTTGAAACTAACTATTATCACAATGAAGGCAAGTATACCTATCGAACAGTTGTATAGCTTTAGCAAGACCGGATTGTCGAACCCAAAGGAACCAAGAATACTAGTAATTACTTTCTTTTTATTATCTAGCCTAAAAATTAAGGGATTTGTTTATCTAAACTAATTAACTAAACTAAGGGTGCACAGAGAAAAAATTGGGAAAAGCTTTTGGGAAAAATCGATTGATTAAGATAATACCCAAGGAAAAATCCACCTAGACTTCACTTGTTATTTGACTCCTAATCAGACGATTTATTCATTTGACTTGATCCGTAGAAATCCTTAAGTTATATTATTATCTCTCTCGAGACTAATAATGTCTAACCCTAGGTTGATTAATTGAAATCTCTTTCTAATTAACACCCTAGTGTTGCATTAACTTGATTTATGGACTCCTTTATTAGGTTTCACCCTAATCTGGAAAAATTTTGTCACCCTATCTCTAGGCGTGCAATCAACTCCGCTTAATTACGACAAATTTACTCTTAGACAAGGGCTTTTGCTTCTCTGAATAAGCGCATTAACTTGAATCAATATCCTGGAATATTAAAACAAGAATTAAGAACACATAATTAAGAACAAGTCAAATATTTATCATACAACTCAGATAATAATAACAAGATCCATCTTAGGTTTCATTCCCCCTAGGTATTTAGGGGGTTTAGTTCATAATTATAAAAGAAAACATCTCAAAAGAATAAAGATAACAAAACATAAAGAAAACCCAAAACTGCTAAAGGAAATTAAAGGGAGATCTTCAGTTTTGACGATGAATCCGGCTTCTAAGATGGATCAATCGGCTTTCCTTGAGTAATTTCTGCCTCCTACTCCCTGTCGCCCTCTAAGTGCCTCCTTAGGTGTTTAAATAGGCTTTAGAATGCCTAAGAGCCCTTAAAAGTGGCCTTTTCCAAATAGGACTATACTTAGGCTCGACAGGGACACGCCCATGTGACACGCCCATGTGCGATTGCTTCAGACCGTGGTTAAGGCTGTTAAATAGGCACGGGCGTGTGGTCTACCCGTGTGAGTCATGCTTCGATTCTACCAAATGGACATAGCCATGTAGCCTACCCGTGTGAGGAAGTCCAGGCCGTGTTGATTTCCTATGTTGGCCCGTTTTCTCCGTTTTTGGCCCGTTTCTCTCTTTTTTTACTCTCTTATGCTCACCTAATTATAAAACATGAAATTTAAGGATTAGGAGCATCGAATTCACCACATCTAAGGAGAAATCATCCATAAATGTGCTAAGCATGGGATAAAAATATGTATAAATTATGGTTTATCAACCATCACACTATCCTTCAGCTTGTTTTGGTATAAATAGAAAACTTATTTTGGTATAATAGAATGTATAAGCTAGCTTGGCCAATGTTGGCATATAAATGGTTATTTGTAATCTAGTTATTGGAATAACTAATGATGGTATGTTTAGTGAATATATATATGAGGTTATAATATGGTTAATATATGAGTGCTTGTTATGGTTAGGTTGAATTATGGAATGCATATATGTCTCACAATAGGTAAGTTTGAATACATATGATGATATATCTTATATAATGTTAATATTAGCTTAGTTTTAATGTCTTGAATTGGTTGATATATGTATACAAGTTTTAATGTAGGTACAAGGAAAAATTTGGGTGAGAAATAAGGCTTGAAAATGACCTTATTTTGTCCACACGGGTAGACACACGGGCGTGTGGCTCAGCCGTGTGTAACACACGGCCAAACGTATGGGCGTGTGGTTTGGTCGAGTGTTCCCTGTATCTTAAAAGTTGAGAAAATATAATGCTCATAATCGGTCACACGGGCAGAGACACGAGCGTGTGTCTTAGCCGTGTGAAACACAAGGCCCAACACATAGGCTTGTGTCTTGGCCGTGTGAATCCTGCACCTAATTTTCGAAAATTAAATTGTCTACATGGCCTAGCACACGAGTGTGTAGCTGGCCGTGTGACACAAGTTAGTAGCTACCTTAATTTGAACACGGGCTGGGATACGCCCGTGTGCCTCACATCGAATGAACACACGGCCTAAGATTGGGGTTCACGGGCGTGTGTCCCCTGCATCTATGAAAAATTTTGAAATTTTGCAAAAAAAAAATTTAAGTTTCTGGTTTAGTCCCGATTTGATTCTAATGTGTACTTTGGGCCTGGAGGACCCAATTAAGGGACGATATGATTGATTTTGGATATGAATAGTAAACAATATGAAACTTTTTGTAATTGATTTGTAAACTCTGGCAATGCTCCGTAACCCTGTTTCGGTGATGGATAGGGGTTAGGGGTGTTACAACACCAAAAAGATACGAAATAAAGCAGTGGTGTCTATAAGTATACGGGTCAAATTGTAATATAGTAATGTGTTACAATGGAACACAAAAATATTCCGAGGATCTTACCCAAGGGAGGATGAATTAAATCTATTGAAAACCTCTTTACAATAATAAGCATAAATAGTAATAATTAAATTATATATTATGATAAATTATAAAAAAAAGATGAATATAAAAAATTAAATAACTAAAATAAATAAACAATAAAATAAACAGCTAAACCGATTAAACCAGTCAGGAAGATTAATTTTAGGGGTTGTAATTAACTTTAGATTCGAGTTTTGTTGCATGTAAATAACTAATGCAATTGTGAAAGTGTACACATCATTCAAGTAATAAAGTGATAAGTAAGTATCGTCTCCACAAGGATCGAAAATTGGTTAGAAATTAATTAAGTTATTATAATCCTATTAACTATGCTAAATAGCAGAAAATACTTTTAAACTGAATAAGAAGTTGGTATAATGAATTAATGTAATTTAATGTTAAAAAAAATTGATATGGTAAAATAAATATAGTGACAAACTACAGAGAAAAGCAAGAGTAATTCTGTTGTTGAATGAACAGGGCTGGAATTATTTAAATGAAATGCTCATATCAAAATAATGTCATAAGAAAATATTCTCTAATCAACTGCTCAGAGAATTACTACTGTAACCTCCCTCTTTTGATTGCTAGATTTAAGCTAGAAATCTAAGTTACTGTATGTCTACAGAACTCTGGATTAATAACTGTAATGAACGATCTTCTCTACACAATTCGTAACATCTATGTCTAGAGTGCTACAAGTATTCTATTGAATATTCACATGCACCACACGATTCTAGATCCAGTATATTTAACCTTTTTAGAATTAAAAATTACATCTATGAACACAACATTCAATCAACAATGTCTAGAGCTTGCATGCATGTATTTAAAATAGACATAAATCCAATGAAACAGTGATATAGGAAATTTCAAAACATGAACATTAAAGATGATAAACATCCATCCAAATGATTTTAACCCAGAAAAGATTTAGTTCATGGGTGGAAAAGTAAACACCGAATTCAAATCATTCATCAACATTTAAAGAAGTTTGAATCACAAAAATCAAGAAATCTAAAGGCAGAACTGCAGGATTTCTCACCACACTCTAGCTTCTCTTTTATTTTTTGTTTGTTAATGAATCCAGGACAGTTGTCTCTTCCCCTTCTTCACGTCTATATTCTGCTCTTTTTAGCTGCTACCATTTCTTTCTCTAAAATTCTCCAATGGAGTTTTTTTCTTTGTGCATAGAGAGGATTGCTATCACCAGTCTCTTTCTCACACAAATTCTCCTCTATTTTTCTTCTTCTATCTCCTTCTTTTATTGGGTAGATCCATCCCACCTCAGCACACAATTTTCATTCCTCTTTTCAGATTGGTTTTTTTGGTACACGTCCAACTGGCTGAGAGCGATGTGGATAGAGTGTTGAGTCATTTTCATAGAATTGCGATGGAAATTCTGTTGGCAATCAATCTTGCCAATTGCCACGGTAATGTTTCATTTCCTTTATTTTCCTCTTCATCTGCTTGCTCTTCCTATTCACACAAAACCACACCTTTCCTCCCCAAGTGATGAAAGCAAGAAGCTTCGTTATGCAATGTTCTAAAAATATCCTAAAAATGTAGATGTATTCACTTAATTTCAAATAATTAATTCCATCTAGAGGTATATAACTCTTTTCAAGAGTTATCAGGTTTTAGGGTGGATTAGTTATTAACTAACCAATTATTACCTCTCGGCCTCTAACTGATTAATTAATTGGTTGATACCTGTTTATCTTTCGACCTCACTTTTTCAACCAAGATGAATTATGATTTTTCCAACAAACTTATCTCTCGACCTCATTTAACCTTTGCTTACTTCCTAGGATTGTCAAGCCTAGGGTTTAAGAATGCGTGATTTATACGAAGTAATCCTATTGCCAAACCTTTAATCCTTTGTTAATCACTTCCCTATCCACTCGTTAATCCCCCCTAAGGGAATTAGCTACTCATGGCATTCATAATCTCAAACTCAATTGATATAAACATATAGATAACATGAATAAACCAAAAGAAAAAAGAGATATAGAACAATCCTGATTTGTATCGATTAAGAGCGAAATTGTGAATCTCTGGATTGGAAAACTAAATCTTGTTGATTGAAAAAGAAAATAAACTGAATAAATTTGATTTTGTTTAAAAGAAATCTTGGATTGTAATTGAAAAGAACAAAATGTTTTAAGAAAAATAAAAGAAAACTTAATCTAAATCCTACTCTTAAATTATGAGGGTTTTTGGATACGTCTAAGATGACTTAGTTACATAAAACCCCTAAGGTTTTATTTATAGAAGTTTTAGCAGCTCGAATTAGGTCTTCAACATGTCCTAGGTCTTCGTATAAGCTTAATTGTATGGATGAAAAATAGCCTCAAAATGCTTGGGCTCCACATCGGTCCTATGTCACGCCATACACAAGTTATGGTGCAACACGACATGCATGGGTTATTGGGTCTGTGTTGTAATTTAGTGGCTCGGGAAGCTTATGCCACACTCACCCTTGATCCTACGTCCATTCCATTGGGCCCTAAATTTAGCATCTTGCACACTCAATTACATAAATTAAAACTACCTAAGGCTTGTGTCGGCCTAATAGGTTACTAACACTCACAAATGTGTTAAAAACACTTATATTACTTATATTTAATACTAACTACTAAATACAAAAAAAATGTAATATTAAATACTAAAATAGCTAGAAAACAAGCAACTTAAGTGTAGGAATATACCAAAATGACTACTACATTTGACGGAAGATAGAATACCCCCATACTTAAGTTTTAGCTTGCCCTCAAGCAAACTAAAAAAATAAAACAAAACAAAAAAGGAAATAAACATAAAAGAAAAGAAAATGTACTTGAGCTAGCTTGATACAAGAAATTGGACAGAAATATATTAACAAGATAATGTAAATAAACATATAAGTCTAGCATGATACACAATTGACTCACAATTTCTAAAATTAGACGAGTTAGTTCATTAAATTACAAAACAAACAAATAAAAGAATATTAAATATAAGTATCCATCAAAATAAATATATAAATATACAATTATGTTCAAATGAATATAACTGGTAAAAATATCAAAATTTGGTGCAATGTCATCCATATAAAGTACTACCTAGGTCAGATAGGACTTTTTGGCTTGTAATGTTCCGCAACTTAGGTTGGTTTGGATATCAAGAACAAACTCGAACAAAATAGCTAAGCATGAAAGTAGTTTGGCGCATTATATTATCCCCAATATTCCCCCAATTTCGAATATTCTCACAACCTTATATCCACTTCTCTCATATTCCTTATTTTTCCATCACCAAAGCCTAGTATAGTATTCATGAGTATAATCATCCAAGTTTGATTTTATTTTATTTTTTCAAACAAATGTGAGCGTACTTTTTTTCCAACTCATTTTGCTTTTTTTTTGTTCGAGATTTTCTCGATTGACATTTTACTTTTTTTTTATACAAGCTCAAAAATCTTATACTTATTATACCATACAATTTCTTAGCTTCACTCATTTTTTTTCTTTTGAAACAATCGTGATGTATCTACCTAATCTTTCAGTATCAATGGTCGGATGTCTAAATTCGTGCAAGGACCAAGAAAAAAGGATCAAATAAATTATTTATTAGGCTCATGTTTTCACTATTGGTTCATCAAGAAAATGGATTACGACTTCAAACTAGGTACTAGGGAAAATATTAGCAGGATAGCTTTTTGGCTCAGAAATGTCTACCAAACAATACCTTAGGTCGTCCCTAGGTAATTTCATACATGGATTAATTCAGCCAAATCTATCAATTTCTACAACCTATAATTCAAGTAAATATGCATGCCATGTATATATCCATTTATCATTTGGTATAATTAACATCTTAAAATTATTCACAGTGCAATAAATTGAACTAATTAGTCTAAAATTAGATAGTTCAAAATCAATTATTATCAAGCAAAATTTACATTTATTCAAAAAATCCTATTAACATGCTCCTAACCAATATCTTGTATTTTTGCAAGCTTAAATGATCGCCTGTCAATGTACCAATGTCAGAAGTGAGAATACTGCAACTAAATATAAAAATAAAGAGGTGTCTACAAGTATACGGGTCAAGTTGTAATGTAGTTTGTTTACAATGAAACACTTGGTGAGTATTGCGAGGATCGTACCCTAGGGATTGCAATTTGGGAAAAACTGCTATTAAGCCAATTATTTTACTTGATTAATTATTGATTTAGGGTTCTAAATAGTTGATTACTAATGAACCTAGTAGGGCTTCTTAGCCTTCAACTAAGCTACTAGTCAACAAGGTCTACTGACCTCTCGATGACACAATTCAGATTGGGGCAGGGTAAGGTTTTCACGAATAGGAAATACTGATTTTGGGTTAATTCCCACCTATATGACTTCCTAGGGTTGTTAAGCCTAGGTTTTAAGTTTTTCCATCCCTAACCACTGATCTGCTGAGTGATGCTTGGTAGGCAATACTGATTTCGGGTTCATTACCTAAATGACTTCCTAAGGTCGCCAATCCTAGGTTTTAATTGCACTCAACCAGATCTAACCAATCCAACTCTACCTGTCAATCAATTAATTAGATTAGTACAATTGAAACATGCGAAATATGGATAACAGATAAATTGATTCTAATCTTTACACAAACATTCAATTAACAATGTTAAAGGAAGAAATATAAATAATAGAATAAAGGAAAGAGATGCTCGTGGATTTTTCGATGAAAGCATGGCTTTAGAATAATTTTCGCTCATGAATGTCCCACTTTGAAATAGGATCTTATGCTTACAAGAACATAATGTAAACTAGGTAAAACTAAGAATGAGAATAAAAACCTAAGAATCCTCCTCCCCTAATGTGTTGTTCTGAGCAAGTATTTATAGATTACATGTATTATAATCTAATTAGGTCAAGTAAAGACAATTAAGCATGTTAATTTAGGTGTTGTAGATGAAAACACCATTGCTCATTAAATTGGCCTTGTCGCAGGTGTGTCACGACAACGAAGGCATTTTGCTTTATTCTTGGTGTCTTCAAGGTTGTGTCACAACATATTTAGGAGACTGCTCCTTGGGTATTGTGCTTGCTGTGTTATGACATCCCAACTCCGTGTTGCAACATCGGGAGAAATCTATTGTCTTTTTGCTCTCGAATGATATCCTACACACTTAATCAACATGTTAGTATTCCCTTAGGCCCAAATCAGCCTAGAAGGTCATAGAGCACATAAAAATGCTCCTTTTATTCACTAAGTCCTAAGAAGGGAAACTTAATAAAAACTATATTAATTAGTTATAAGACCAGTTTGTTAAGTATAGAATTGGGCCTAATTTGCTACAACAAACTGTGCCAGATCAAACTCCCCTACACTTAAGTCATTGCTTGTCCTCGAGCAATGTAAACATATAAATTAAAAGTAAACAAAAAGGGATAAAATAGGAAAGTAAACATGAAGACAAAAAGAAAAAATTAGTTGCATGTAACACCCTGAATTTGGGCCTAGAAGTTTTGGGCCTTGAGCATGGGAGCGGTTGAAGGCAGCTTTTAATATTTTGTTGTGCATGTAAATTTTGTTAATGAAGGCTTATTTTAGTGGTTAAGTGTCTTGAGAAGTGTTGGAGAAGTCTTGGGTTCAAACACGGACTCTAGTAAAAATTTAAGGTAGATCAAACCACAGGTGTAGTAGGTAGGCCTTAAGAATATTGTTGGAGAAATTGTGACACAAAAAGGAGTGTGGTGTAGTGGCAAGGTGACGCCACTTAGGGACAAGGAAGTGACGCCATAGAGGAAGCAAGGGTCCAAGGTTCAAGTCTTGGCTCTTGCAATATATTTTGGTTTTCTTTTCAATAAATCTAGAAGCAAGTAGGTGCGCTTTAAAGTTTAATGTGTTGGATTTATGACACAAATGAGTTGGTGGCCTAGTGGTGATGGCGTGAGTTGGCATATAGGAGGACTTTGGTTGAATCCTTGGCATGCAAAGGTTGATTATTTTGCTATGTTGGGATGGCAAGAGTTGGTGTTGAATTTAAACTCGATGATGGAGGGATCCCACATCGGTAAGCTAACATAGGAGTGGATGCGGTCGGCTTTAAATAGAGAGAACTATGAGGAGAGCAAAGGTACCTTTCTTGGTGATCCCTTTCGCATTATGGCGAGCTCGTTTGGGTTGGGCATCGGCTAGAAGTGCTTGGAGCGCGGATTAACTCCGATCTCCTATCGGTGTGTATTTATCACTACTCTTGTTGTTGGATTGCTACTTGGTGCGATGGGCGAAAGGGCCATATGTGGGCCCAATGGGCTTCTGAGCCCAATTGGATAAGTTGTTTGATTGTGTAGTAAATATTGGACTAGGCTAGGTGAATCGAATATCTGTGGCTAGGTTTGGGCTAAAAGGGCCACACGAGCGTGTGGGCCCATTTGGGCCGAGAATAGGCTTTAGGCCCATTCGTATTGTTATCCATGTTTAGAATACTTTAGTTTACCAATTCTTGAAATGCCCTCGACTTGTAAAATTACCAAAGTACTCCGATTTCTGTAATTACTGCTTTTACCCTCAATTTACGTAATTACCAAAATACCCTTGGTTTATAAAATCACCAAAATACCCCGGTTTGTAAAATTACTAAAATACCCTTTGTTTATAAAATTACCAAAATACCCATGGTTTGAAAAATTACTAAAATACCCCAGTAGGGTAAAATTATCGAATACCCTCATGGGTAAAATTACCATTTTGCCCTAGGGTGTTAATGACTATTTTGCCCTTGTGGGCAAGTGACTGACTTGGACTGTGATATAGACAACTTTGGAGGAGCAATGAGGCTTGGAGTATCGACTTGGATAAGCTTGAATCGTATTATTGGACCCTGTGAAGGTAAGCAACTTATGGTCAATAAGGGTTCTTTGGTAGAATAAGGTAGGGTGGATTTTGAGTTTGTTAAGCATAACTTGTATGCTAAAATGGTGATGAATAATTGTAGGACATCGTAAGGGATCTCATGAGCGATCGTCACGAAGCAGTGTGTACCTAACACCCTTCTTTAGTTCAATTCAAGAAAAGTCAAATACCAAATCCGGCATTTCATGGTCATGTGGGTATGCGAATGCTCTCAAGTCATAGAGTAATTGTTAGATCTGGCACCGCAAGGTGGTAAGCACATTCGCGTGACGTTTTAGCGTATTTGAAAAAAGGGCTCGATGGGCCAAAAGCGGGCCCAATGGGCTTACTGGACCAATATGGGTAAGAGATGGGCAAATTAGCTCGTTAGGTAGATGGTGGAATCAAATTGCATAAAACCGATAAAAATTACTGAATTAGCTTGTGCAAGAGCGTAGATCACGAAATTACCCTAAAGAGCAAAATTACCAAATTACCCCTAAAGAGCAAAATTACCGATATACCTCTAGGGTTTTAAATTGGTGAACGCTTGATTGATTACTCTGTATTTTGCATGATATGCATTTATTAATATCATTGCATGGGATTGGGGTATTAATGGAGGAAGTAATGAAAGTGGTTCATCCACGTCTTGGAGGCTTTGCCTCAACCGACTGAATTTGAGTGGCGTGCTGTTTAACTGTGGTGTGTAGGGTGGGTGGGTTGAGATATTCCCACATGGTGTGTAGGGTTGGTACAGGCAATGTAGCAGGTTGGTGGGTTGAGTAGTCTCCTAGATGGGCTTGCATTCATTATTACTTGTTGTTACTCATGCTATCGAATCGGGCCTATGGGCCACCTTTGTTATGTAAAAGGGCTAAGGCCTTGCTATCAGATTCGAAAAGGGCTCCTACCTCTGTGTCTTGTTATCTGAATAGGGCTTAGGCCCAATGGGCTCGAGCTGAATTGGGCTTTGGATGGGTTTCAGATACACCGAGTTTTCCAAACTCACCCCTTCCTCTTCCCTCCTTGCGGGTGAGCCCTAGTTGGTGGACTTGAGGAGGCGGGATTCAGAGTGGCCATGAAGATGGATTGCCAATCTTAAATAAGTTTAGCATTTAATTTGGATTATTTTATTTTATTATGTTTAAAGTTGTAATAAGGCCGCTCTTTTTAATTATTTTTATTTTGAGGATTATTAAACTGGTTAGCACTAGGGTTCGTTTTATAAAAACTACTTGATTTTTAAAAGATCACGATGACGCGCAAAGTTTCCGCAAAGTAAATGTTTTTCCAAGGAAATAAATATTTTAAACAAACGTTTTCAACTTAAACATTTTCTTAAGACGGACATAATCAAACGATTTTCTCAAAATTATACGAGATGTTAGAGTGTGGCAATGGTGGTGTGCATGTCTAGGATTGGATCCGGGAAGAGCTTGGTACTTAAGCAGTCCGACGGACTCACCTCCTCTTTTTTCTGGTTTCCTACCTGGTGCACAGCTTCTATTCACTTTAACCTACCTTTAAAAGTGTCTTTTACAACACCAACTCAGCTTTTCCAAACTAAGTAATACGGAATGTTTTGAACGCATCAATGTGGCGCATCAGATCCGGTCATAACGTCCAGGCCGGGTTTGGGGTGTTACATTGCAAATAAAAATAACCAAAAATAATAAACTAAACTAAAATAAAAATAAACAAAAAAGAAGAATAAAAAAATTGACTTGGTTTCTTTCTTTAGACAAGCTAGAGTTAGTGAAGATGGAGAACCTCACACCTAAACTCCTTTACACTTAACTTTTCGCTTGTCCTCAAGCAAACTAATTCTAAGCACATAGCATGTAATAAGAAGACATCCCTTGGATTTTATTACTACTAAAGACATGATTGTCAAATATTAAAGGTATAGAGATTCTTTTTGCACATGCAACTTAATCTTGATAGTTCATGTAACACCCCTAACCGGTATCCGTCGTCGGAATAAGGTTATGAAGCATTACCGATCAATACACATCGTTCACATACATAACATATACATTTATGCATTCATATATAAAACCCATTCAAATCATTCACATTGTCCCTTATAAAGCTCTATGAGACCTTAAAATATGCTTAGAAGTGGTTTGGGACTAAACCAATAACATTTGCAAACTTTGAGAAACTTAGAAAATTTTTCAACATTAAAGGGTCTATGTCACAGGCTGTGTGAAAACAGGGCATACATATTGACTTATACCACACAGCCGAGGACATGCTCGTGTGCCATGGCCGTGGGAAAACTGGAGGGGTTATTGACTTGGGTCACACGGCCGGCCACACGCCCATGTGCTAGCCCATGTGTCACACATAGTCAGTAGACACGCCTGTGTGTCTAGGCCATGTCAAACTGTAGGGTAAACTGGCTTAATCTGAAAGGGTACCCCAGAGGACACATGGCCATGTAACATGACCGTGTGTAGCACACGGCTGAGACACACGCCCTGTGTCTCTGCCGGTGTGGACAAAAATAGGTCATTTGCTAAGCTAATTTGCCACCCTTTTCTTCTGAACACCTAGCAACCAAAATGGTACTATTTCAATACATTTATAGGCAGCCAAAACATGTCAATTCAGATACAATTCATGCCAACTATCATTAGCCATTTCAACTACTAAATTTCATATTCAAAACATACCAAATCATTATGCCAAAATCATCAAAACTTACATAAGTTCCAAATGCATTTATTCATCATCTTATCATCTAATTCAAATCTCAAAATAACAACAATTCAATACCTTATTCTTATACCATACCAAGCCAAATTCACAAGGCATACCATTCACATTACATAGCATATATATACACATTCAATAAGTTAAATTCACATCCCACAACTTTACCAAATACAAGCCAAATCACATGGCTATAATTTCATAGCACAAAATGTACCATAATGACGCTAGCCTATACATGCCATATACCATATATATAAGGCTTCAAAAGTACCAACAAAAGGATTGATAGTGTAATGACGATTCCTAACGATCCCCGAGTCTGAGCTAGCTTTGATTATCTATAAAACATAGAAAAATAACACACAGTAAGCTTCATAGCTTAGTAAGTTCGTAAGTGAATATCTCAATTCATCAAATAAATGTAATTTAACCATTTTCACATTACCAATCAAAATCACATTAACCAAAAACCTTTATTATGTCTCAAAACATGATCAAATACCATCTCATCGAACTTTCTTAATGTAATACTTGAATAGGTTTCATACGTAGCTGTACCACCTCGTAATAACCTCTTTCTCAACTACGTCATTCTTTACACATTGAACCATTTGGAATAGAAGTTGGATGCTCAAGATCTCAATCGATAAGTACCTATACCATGGCCCGTAGACAAATCAAGGTATTATTTGCACCCGAAGTGCCGATATCGTGGCCCGAAGCTAACTCATCTGATATGCATGGCCCGAAGTCAAATTGGTATATCAACTTATAACATTTCACAAATATCCAATTCTATTCCTCACAAATATCCAATTCTATTCCCATGGTTCAACTGAGCTTTCACACCTCTAATTTCTATCATTGATTGCATTCGTAGAGTCGTCTTCATTATTCAACATTATCCGTAATCTCATATTCATAGTTTATGGGATATTAAAGCATTTAACATGCATTTATAATGAAATTACCACATACGAACTTACCTCATACTCGAAATTGACGAATCGGATCGATTACTCAATAACCTTCGATTTTCCCCGATCTAAATCCGATTTTCCCCAATCTATATAAATTCAAAATTAATTCATTTAATCACCTATTCATTCAATTTCATTCAAAAATACCTATTTGGGCATTTTTTACACTTTAGCCTCTAAAGTTCCACATTTTTACAATTTAGTCTTTATTTCACAAATACACAAAATTCATGAAATTTCTTTAAACCCAAGCCTAGCCAAAATTCATATAGATCCCTAGCAGCCTATATTTTTCATTTAATTCACATTTCAACCCCTCAATTTACAAATTTCTCAATTTAATCCCTAATATACATTTTTACTCAAAATTACTTTACAAAACATAGATATCTATCACTAAGCTTTCACAATCCATCATCAAACACTCAAAAACACATGAATTCTTCAATGAAAACTTTCAAAACATTAAGTAGTTTTGGAAATTAGCCCCTGGCTAGCTTGTACTCGATACAACGATCACAAAAGCATAGAAATTATCAAAAATCAAGCTAGAATCATACCTTAACCAAACCCAATACTTTCTGAACCCTAAAAGCTCTCCCATGGTTTCTTTTGCTTCTAATTTCGGTGAAGGTGATGATAATTGAAGCTTATTTTAACTTAGTTGTATTTATTATAACCTTATTATAAAACATTTAATATCATCCATTTAATGCCCATTTATGTCAAATTCTACTATCAATGGTCTAATTACATTATTTCATTTAATAAACCATGGCAATTAAACATTTTAAACAAGTAGAATGCAACTTTTGCATTTTACACTATTAAGTTCTTTTTCTCAAATTAAGCTATTAAACGATAAAATTAACTCACGAAATTTTCACACACATATATATATTTACATGCTGTAAACACCAAAAACAATATTAAAATAATTTTTTGACCTCAAATTTGTGGTTTCAAAACCACTATTCCATTTTAGTTAAAACCGAGCTGTTACAACTCTCCTATTTTAGGGATTTTCATCCTTGAAAATCTTACTAGTGAATAGGTTAGGGTATTGCTTTTTCATAGCATCATCTGGTTCTCATGTAGCTTCTTCAACCCCATTTCGATGCCATAATACTTTCACTAATGTAATTTTCTTATATCTCCACTCTTTGATCTCACGATCTAGAATTTGAATCGATTCTTCACTGTACGATAAATCTGACTGAATCTCAACTTCGGTCGGGGAAATAACATGCTAGGGATTAGATCTATATCTTCGTAGCATCGATACATGAAATACATTGTGAATCTTTTCTAACTCAGATGGTAATGCTAACCGATATGCCACTGGACCTATTCTTTCAATGATCTCATATGACTCGATGAATCTCGGACTTAACTTTCCTTTTCTTCCAAATTATAATATCTTTTTCCATGGTGACACTTTTAGAAACACTCTATCCTTGATCTGAAACTCAATATCTTTCCGTTTAAAGTCTACATATGATTTCTAACAATATGATGTTGCTTTCAAACTATCACGAATTACTTTCACTCTCTGTTTTGTCTCTTTAATCAAATCGACCCCGTGAATCTTATTCTCACTTAGCTTAGTCTAGTACAACAGTGTTCGGCATTTACGACCGTATAGAGCTTCATACGGTGCCATTTTAATACTCGATTGAAAATTGTTGTTATACGCGAATTCAATCAACGGAAAATACTTTTACCATGTACTTTCGAACTCAAGAATACAACATCTCAACATATCTTCAAGTATCTGAATAACTTGCTAGGATTGACCATCCGTTTGTGGGTGAAATACAGTACTAAAATATAGTTTTGTACCCAGTGCATCTTGCAGTTTCTTCCAAACCCTTGATGTGAATCTCGGATCTCTATCTGAAACAATAGAAACAGGTACTTCTTGTAATCTCACAACCTTGGAGAAATACAATTCATCTAACTTTTCAAGTGAATAGTCCACTTGTACTGGAATGAAATGAGCTGATTTTGTCAATCTGTCAACTATAACCTCAATCATATCTTTCTTTCTTGAAGATAGGGGTAATCCTGACACAAAATCCATAGTCACTTTCTCTCATTTCCACTTGGGAATCACAATCGGCTGTAATAAACCAGACGATACTTGATGCTCAGCTTTAACTTGTTGATAAATCAAACATTTAGAGACAAATTTTGAAATATCACGTTTCATGCCATGCCACCAATTCGTGCTTTCCAGATGAATAGATAAACAACTACTATGTGCTTCTTTCAAAATCATTTGGATCAACTCTGAATTTTTCGGAACACATATTCGGTCTCTGAATCTCAAACAATCATCGAAATTAACTTGAAACTCTGAATCAGGGTTTGAATCACATTGAACTCATTTTGCTAACATTTCATTATCAAACTTTTGAGTCTCACAAATCTGCTGTAAAAACAACAGTCTTGGTTTCATCTCAGTTACAATTGAACCATCATTACATAAAGCTATTTGAGTGTTCATCGCACGTAGAGCAAATAGGGATTTTCGGCTCAAAGCATCAATAATGACCTTAACCTTTCCCAGATGATAATCAATCACTAGCTCGTAATCTTTTAGCAATTCTAGTCAGCTCTGCTGTCGTAAATTCAAATCTTTCTAAGTTATCGGATATTTCAAACTCTTATGATCTAAATAAACATGGCATTTCTCACCAAATAGATAAATGCGCCAAATCTTTAACACAAACACAATGGCTGCTAATTCTAAATCGTGCGTCGGGTAATTCTTTTCATGCAGCTTCAACTGTCTCAAGGTATAAGCTATGAATTTGCCTTCCTACATCAAAATACAGCCTAGACCATTTAACGATGCATCACTATAGATCACAAATTCTTTACCCGATTCTGGCTATATTAACACTGGAGCTTCAGTCAAAAGAGCTTTCAACTGGTCAAAACCTTTCTAACATTTCTCGGACTATTCAAACTTTACATCTTTCAATAGCAATCTCATCAATAGAGTCGCAATCATTGAAAATCCTTTCACAAATCGTCTATAATAACTGCAGAGTCCTAGAAAACTGTGAACTTCGGATACACTTCTCAGAGGTTCCAATCTATTTTTACAGAAATCTTACTCGGATCTACTCAGATACCAATATGTCCCAGAAAACCAACTTCATGCAACCATAATTCACATTTACTGAACTTTGCATATAATTATTTATCATGCAGAGTCTGCAATACAATTCTCAAATGCTCAGCATGCTCGGATTCGTTTCGTGAATATATCAATGTCATCAATGAACACAACAACATATCGATCTAGGTACGGTCTGAAAATTTGGTTCATTAAATCCATAAAAATTGCAGGAGCATTCTTTAGTCCGAAAGGCATAACTAAAAATTCATAATGTCCGTACCTTGTTCGGAAAGCTGTCTTTGGCACATCAGAGTCTCTAACTCACAACTAGTAATAACCCAATCTCAAATCTATCTTTGAAAATACTGTAGCTCCTTTTAACTGATCAAACAACTCATCTATTCTAGGAAAATGATATTTATTCTTTATATTCACTTTATTCAACTGTTTGAAGTCAATACACATTCTCATCGTACCATCTTTCTTTTTCACAAACAACACGGGAGTGCCCCAAGGCAAGAAATGCGATCTTGCAAACCCTCTGTCGATTAATTCTTGCAACTGAGCTTTCAATTCTTTTAATTTTTCAGAGCCTGTAACAGTTCGGTTTAGACCCTAGTCGAAATAGTGGTTTTGGGACCACAAATCCGAGTCAAAAAATTATTTTAATAATATTTTCTATGCTTATTATATGTGAATTAGTATGTGTAAAAGTTTTGTATGAAAATTGATCGATTATGTGCTTAATTTTGAAAAAGGACTTAATCACGTAAAATGTAAAAGTTGCTTGCCATATGTTAAAAGCGCTTATTTGCTATGATTGATTAATTGTAAAGTCCTGAACATGAACTTTGGCTACTATTAAGGTTAGTGGATGGTTATGGACTTGATATATATGATGTTATAATGTTTTTAGTAAGTTTGCTAATTGGATTAATAAGTATAATTTAATAAAACCAAACGCTAAAATTAGCTCATTTTTAGTGTTCATGCACCAAAAATACAAAGAAAATAAAAGAAAAAGAACCATCTAGGGTTTGGCTATGCTAAAGCTCAATTGAGGTATGAATTTTGTTCTGTTTCTAATAATTCCTACATTTTTGTAATCGTTGCACTGTATTCTATCAAGCCTATGCCCTAATTTCTGATTTTGTTAATGATTTTGAGTTGAGCCATTGATGAAACTATGAGTTTTGTGATGTTAAAGGATGAAAAATGAAAGATACGTATTGGGTTAGTATATTTTGTCTTTGAATTTTTGATGAATTTGAGTAATTTGGGATAAATTGTAAAAATAAAATTTTGAGAGACTAAAATGTGAAATCAATGAAATATATGGTCTTATATGAGTGCTATGAACATTCGGCTATGCATAAGTATATGCAAATTATGTGTAGGGACTAAATTGTCAAAATATGAAAATACGAAGGTTAATTTGAAAAATACCCTGGATATGTGTTTTTGGATTGATTTGAATGATCTAGTGAATAAAAGAGTTAAATTTTAATTTATATAGCTCAAGAATTAAAGAAAACAGAATTAGATCGGGGAAAGTCGAAAGTTGTCAAGTAGCCAATTCTGTCTATCTGAATCCGTACGAGGTAAGTTGATATACAAATAAATGTGTTTGAATTGATTTATTCATGTATATATGTCATTGTATTGTGATGAGTGCTAATATGAGAGCTAAATATGATATCCGATAAAGTATTGACAAAGTTTCGACGTTTGAAAAGCCCCGTATGAACCTTAGGAATAGAGAGGATACATATGTCATGAGATAGGATCCGATATGTGTTATCGTGTAAGACCACGTCTGGGATGTTGGCATGGACTTATGATTTACGTGTAAGACAACGTATGGGACATTGGCATCATATTTGATTTCGTGTAAGACGCTATCTGGGACTGTGACATTGATATTTGATTACATGTAAGACCACATATGGGACGTTGGCATTGTACAAGCTTTCCGAGCTATCCGTGTACCTTATGATTCTGAACGGTTCAACAGGCATTCTGAGAAAATGAAATGTTATGTGAACATGTATTTAATTCAGGTATGTTTGATATGTATATCATATTTGATGTTGAAAGGTAAGAATATGTACCTTAGTGAACAAGTGATGATATTTGGAAAATGTATGAGAAAATATGCAATATGTGCAAATGAATAGGAAATATGTGATATATATATGAATCATATGGTTGACGATTAGTATTTAGTTATGGATTATATGTAAATTGATGATGCTTATTGTCGAGACCCTTTTTTTAAATCGAGTTTTGGAAAATGAGAATCGACTTTAAGAAAAACGAAAACGGGAGTCGCCACTAATCTTTTTAGGTGTGATTGGATCACCTTATAAAATGTTTTGTTTTAAAACATTAATTTTGGTCTACGAAAGTCGAGAAAACGGATTTGGGAGTCGGTTTAGCACCCTCGTAACGCCCAAAAATTGGTACCTAATTGATTATTAAACGTCTTTAGTGTCGGAAGTTTAAAATTTTTAAGATGCAATCCTCTTTAGGATATTTTAATTTTGAAAATTAGGGTTCACTTGTATCAAATGAATCAAAATATTACATCCAATAAGTTAGGAAGCAATATTTTTAAGACATTCGAAGCTAAGCTAGCCCTTTTTGAAAATCCCTATCTCAAAACGACAAAACGCCATATCCAGTAAGTTAGGACACAATGCTTTGAAATTCCAAGACAGTTGCTCGTATTTTGAAAACCTTAAGAACTTAGAAGGGTGCTTGACTATTCAAACTAAACGAGAAAAGTCGCAACCCAGTAAGTTAGGGCACTACCTTTCTTGAAGTTTCCAAATACCAAGCATTGGCTTTTTATTTTTGAAAACTTTTGAATCTCGTTTTTAATTAATGCATGAAGAACCATATATATACATTATAACATGTAAGATAGCATATTACAATAATAAGTAGCTAAAACATGCATTTAAACAAATTTTAAACAACAAACATGGCAAATTTAAAACATGTAAAACATACATACAAGAAATATATGATGACATTAAAAATGAATAAGTAAGCATATAAACATATAAGGTATAATTCAACATACATTTTAATAAATCGATAGACAAAAATGATGCATGGCATACAATTTAACATAAACATGCCTAAAATAATACCAACATACATGTCAATTCTAAAATACGACCTTTAATAATAATTATAAAACAACATTTAATATATAAATGATATGTTCAACATATATAAAAGAATCAGTGTATATTAAAAATGGAATATAAAGTGAGTAATTATTGATAAAACATACCTAAAATATAAATTAAAGAACAATATTTAATAATAAATTTCAAAATAAGTCATGTATAATAATACAATATAAATAGTATATGTAATAAAAGATAATTTTTTTATAGCATATAATATAAAAGTATACAAGTTAAAAATATTTAATAATAATTTGCCAATTTTTAAAAATTATATAATAAGTAATTGAAAATAATATAATAATATATATAAATATGAAATAATATAGGAAAATAATAATATAATAAATAAGGTTTATATGTATATAAAAATAATATTTATATTAAAATAAAAGTAATATATATTAATTTTTTAAAATAAATAAATTAAAAAAAAGAAATAAAAGGACTAAAATTAAATTTAAATAAAAATCAGAGGTTAATTAAAAAAGGAATTTGGGCCTAATCGAGATGTCCATTAAAATCCTAGGGACTCATTGGGAAATTTTCCCTTATCCCCAAAACGTCACCGTTTCAATACAGGCCTTAAAGTGGCCACTGTTGGGATTAAATTAAAACTGAAATAAAATATTAGTGCCAAATTATAATAAAAATAAAATGAATTTACGAATTTTAAAAATACAGAGGGACCAATTAAACAATTAACTCAAAACTTAAAAACTCGCGGATCTTTTTTCGAGTTTTCGGGTCAACACGTGGACCTTAGAGGGTTGACACGTCGTCGTTTTAGGCTTATCAGACTAAGCCAAAATGACGTCACATTGATTAGGCTATATAAGCCTAATTTCACACCCCCGATTCATTTTTGCAACATGCATTTCAAAAACAAACAAAAAATTTCTCTGAGAAAACCTCTGGCCCTCGGAGCTCTGGCCATAGGGCAGTCCTGGCTCTTCCCTAGGCTCCACCGTGTTTTGCTCGTACACACCTCCACGCGCCACCGTCGGGGCCACTGTACACGGTGGCTAGGGTTTAAAAAAAAACCTCCTTTCCTTCGCCAATCGTCAGGTAATCTCTTCCTCCTTTTGTTTTCCTTAGTTTTTTTTTTTAAAATCTGTATATACATACAAGAAGATGAATAGGTGAGTAAAAAATAAAGCAAAAAAACGATTCGATTAACTCAAAAACAGGAAACTGCCTTTTATTTCTCTGTTTCAAATAAATACAACTTTTTGTGTTTTTCTTTTTGAGTGTGTAAATCTATGTATCTCTTTTTTTTTTGTTTCTCTCTGTTTCTGTATGTAAGCCTTTTTAGTGTACTTTGTGTATCTTTCTCTCTTTTTCAGCATGAATAAGCGTCCCTCCAGTTTACAAGTTGAAGAGAGGCTTTATAGCCTCAGACTTTTACAATTTTAGGAAAGAAATCGAAGATTTCTTTCCATTTTTGTTTCTATTTTCTGTTGTTTGTTTCTTGCCTTTTTCTGTTGGTTTCCTTTTTTGCTTGCAGGTATCAAAAAATCTGGCATAGATTACTGTTGATGCGAATCTGCCTGTATGCCTGTTCGTGCACTGGTTATGGCCTAACCACAGTACGGTCTCCACTGTGAATGCGAAGATCTCAGCGTCGGCAGCGGAACGATTGGTGGCTGGGATGGTGAGCTGAAAGGTCGTTGGAGAAGAGTTGATGGGGCCACGATCAGCGGCTGAGGAGTCGTTGAGACGGTGAGGCACTAATGGGGCATTGAAAGGCCCTGAGATAGTACATTGAATGGTGGCCTCGATTTCGGGAGTTGCAACGTCACTGGTACAACATTGAAGGGGCCTTAATTTGGCAGCTGGACAAACGCTCCCCGAACTTTCCAGAATTTGTTGCGACCCGAGGAGAAAGAGCTAGGGTTGGAAACCCTAGCTAGAAATTTTAAGTTTTGGGCCTCTCGGGCCTTCATGAGTTTTGGGTCTACTTGTGTATTTGGGCTTGGGTGTAACAGATACTAGGTAGTGGTAGGGTTACTGGGTTGTAACCAGGTGTAGGGATTGAGGGCTTCAAAGATACCCGAACTTTGGGCTTTTGTAAACGGACTTTATTAATAAACTGTTTCATAAATAAACATTTATTTATTTATTTTTTATTCTTGGTTTTAAGGCCTGGGTAAATTTGGGTTATTACAGCTGCCCCTCTTTGCTCATTTTTATATAATAGGAATCGAGTAAAGACTATAAAAGGCCAAATTTGCCCGGCTTTATCAGATCAGGATTCCTCAATCTGCTCCTTGCAAACTCATGACTGTCATGTTGATATCTTTGATCTGCTCTTCATCGAACACAGAGACGCCAAACCTGCTTCTTTGATTTGTTCCCTGACAATATAGATATGCCAAATCATCTTAGATTTGCTTCAGTGTAAACACGTGAAAGCCAAATCTTTGATTTGCTCCTTGTAAACACAAGGATGCCAAATCATCTTGGATCTGTTTTAGTATAAACATCTGAAGAACAGACCTGCTATGTCTTTGATTTGCTTCTTGTAAACAAAAGAATGCCAAATCATCTTGGATCTGCTTCAGTATAAACACCTGAAGGTTAGATCTACTATGTGTCTGCTCTCCGTCGAATATGGAGACGCCAGATCTGTTATCTTGGATCTGCTTTAATGTGAAAACATCTAAAAGTCAGATCTGTTATGTCTTCGATTTGCTCTCCGTCGAAGATAGTGAAGCCAAATCTTGTTATCTTGGATCTGCTTCAGTGTAAACACGTGAAGGCCAGATCTGCTATGCTTTGGTCTGTTACCCTACTGCTTAGGGAGTTAAGGCGCATCATCTTTGATCTACATAACCTGTAGAATACATATGTGCTCATGCCTAATGATTAGGATGCTATAATCGAAGTGAGTCAAATGCTCCTAATTAGACATGTTATGATGCAAAATGTTATGAATATGACTCCTATTCCAGACATCACCACTCATTCCTTCGTTTATCTTACTTCTCTCAAAGTATTATTCCTGCTTAGCCTGTAGGCTCGTATCATTCTTCACTAAGAATATCTGTAAGATGATCTTTTCTTAGAATCAAATCGTTTGATTTGTCCAATCATCATTTCGGACCGGAAGAAAGAAATTCCTCAAGTTCTTTCAACCCTCACTTACGTGAATTTCTCGAACAATTGTCCTGTTTTAGTTTCTTGTATCATCTAGAAATTTCCAGAGTAATGCGCAAACTTCATTTGTGAAAATTATTTAGTTCATCTATCAATATTTAATGCAACACACTTTAAGAATAATGGAAGATGAATTTAATCTTGAGAATAATTAGATTTGAATAAATTTGTCAAAAACACAAAGGAAATTGATCTGAAAGCCTATATTTGAGAAGAATAAGAATCTAAAGATAGCAAACAGGACAAAAGTTAGATGCCCTAGATATCACTACTTGAGCGTTTATATGCCAGCTCCATGAAGACTTTCTTGAGTTCAACATGTGTTTAAAAGACCCAAAGTACTTTGTCGATGCCCCGATATGCAATGCGCTTCACTTTTTATTGAATCAGATATAGCAAGATTACAGTGTGCTCTTCAAAATTTGAGCTGCCCTTTCGGGTTTTCAACTCAAAAACCCTTTTAGTCACAAGACGCCCTTTGCGGGTTTTCACTTTGGCCTCTCCTTTTTTTTTTTGAAAATTCAAGGCGCCCTTTGCGGGTTTTCACCTTGGATTCTCCTTTCCTTTAGACAAAGTACTTTTTGATTGAGTCTGAATTCACTGGGTTGGGTAAACTCTTCCCATCCATTTCTGTCAAGATCAATGCACCCCCAGAGAAGGCCTTTTTCATGACATACGACTTTTCCCAATTCGGCATCCATTTTCCTCTAAAGTCATTCTGAATGGGAAAGATCTTTTTCAACACAAGATCCCCCTCATGGAATTCTCTTGGTCATACTTTCTTGTCGTAAGTCCGCATCATTCGCTTCTGATACATCTGACCATGACGAATGGCCCTTGGCCTCTTTTCCTCAATCAAGTTCAACTGGTCATATCGCGATTGAATCCACTCTGCTTCATCCAACTTTATCTCCGATAAAATTCGAAGAGAAGGTATTTCAACTTCGATGGGTAACACTGCCTCCATTCCATATACCAACGAGAAAGGGGTTGCCCCAGTAGAAGTTCTGATGGAAGTTCGATAAGCTAATAGTACAAATGGTAACTTCTCATGCCAATCTCTGTAGGTTTCAGTCATTTTCCCCACTATCTTCTTGATGTTTTTTTTAGCAGCTTCTACTGCCCCATTCATCTTTGGGCGATATGGAGAGGAATTATGATGCTTAATCTTGAACTAACTACAAACTTCTACTATCTTTTTGTTGTTTAAGTTCAATGCATTGTCTGATATGATCCTTTCAGGCATCCCATACCGACAAATGATCTCTTTCTTCAAAAATTGACTTACAGCTGACTAAGTAACATTTGCATAAGAAGCAGCCTCTACCCACTTTGTGAAGTAATCAATGACCACAAAAATAAAGCGATGTACATTTGAAGTTTTTGGTGACATTGGCCCAATGACATCCATGCCCCACATAGAAAAAGGCCATGGAGAAGTCATAACATGTAGAGGTGAAGGTGGTACATGAATCTTGTCTCCATAAATCTGACATTTATGGCATTTCTTGGCATAATTGATACAATCCCCTTTCACAGTAGACCAATAATATCCAAACCTCATGATTTGTCTAGCCATTGTGAAACCGTTGGTGTGCGTCCCACAAACACCCTCGTGAACTTCTTCCAAGATTAATTTAGCTTCTATGGCGTCAACACATCTCAACAGTACTTGGGCCTTTCTTCTTTTACACAAGATGTCCCCGTCCAAAACATAATCGCAAGCTAATCTCCTTAAAGTTCGTTTATCATTTTTAGTTGCTTGTTCTGGGTATTTACGATCTCTCACATATCGCAATATATCTTGATACCAAGGGTTATCATCATTTTCTTTTTCCTCAATGTTACAACAGTGAGCTGGAGCCTCAAAGATACTCATCTAAATAGGTCTCATCTCTTCCTCTTTATTCACTTTAATCATTGAAGCCAAGGTTGCTAGAGCATCTGCCATTTGGTTTTCATCTCGTGGGATATAGTTGAAAGTGATGTCATCGAACTCCTCAAGTAACTCCAAAACTACCTTTCGATAATTAATCAATTTAGGATCCCTTGTCTCCCATTCTCCTCTAAGCTGGTAAATTACCAATGCAGAGTCTCCATATACTTCTAAGGTTCTTATTCCTCGCTCTATAGCCGCTCGGAGTCCCATGATGCATGCTTCATACTCAGCCATATTGTTTGTGCAATCAAAATCCAACTTGCATGTGAATGGATAATAATTGCCATTTGGGGATATGAGGACTGCCCTAATTCTATTTCCCACTGCATTGGATGCCCCATCAAAGCTCAACTTCCAAGGATGATCCTCTGTAGCTGCTACAAACATCAACTCCTAATTTGGGAAATCAAAATTCAACGGCTCATAGTCCTCTAGAGCTCTACTAGGTAGAAATTCTGCTATCGCGCTTCCTTTTATATCCTTCTGGCTCATATAGACTATGCCAAACTCTGAAAGCAAAATTTGCCATCTCGCCATTCTCCTATTCAACGCTGTTGACTCCATCATATACTTCAAAGGGTCAAGTTTTGAAATAAGCCAAGTAGTATGATATAGCATGTACTGTCTTAACCTTCGAGTCGTCCAGATTAAAGCACAACAAAATTTCTCAATTGGCGAATATCTCATCTCACACTCTATAAATTTCTTACTGAGGTAGTATATCGCCTTCTCCTTTCTTCTCGATTCGTCATGTTGTCCAAGCACACATCCCATGGCATTACTAAACACCGACAAGTACAGAATTAATGGTTTATCTGGACTAGGTCGAGATAGTACTAGAGCGTTTAACAAGTATTGCTTGACTTTATCGAAGGCATTCTGGCACTCCTCATTCCAAGTACCTTGGTTGTGTTTTCTAAGGAGGCGAAATATAGGGTAACATTTCTCAGTTAATTGTGAAATAAACCGAGCAATATAATTTAACCTTCCAAGAAAACCTCGAACTTCTTTCTGAGTGCATGGCGAAGGCAAATCTCGTATGGCTCTAACTTTGTCTGAGTCAACTTCTATTCCCTTTTCACTGACCACAAAGCCTAGTAATTTCCCTGACCTAGTTCTGAAAGTACACTTTACCGGATTAAGTTTTAACTGAAACTTCCTTAATCTCAAGAATAGTTTCCTTAAAACTTCAATATGTTCCTCCTCTGATCAAGATTTGGCAATCATATCATCAACATACACCTCAATTTCCTTGTGCATCATATCGTGGAATAAGTTCACCATGGCCTGTTGGTATGTTGCCCCTGCATTCTTCAATCCAAACGGCATTACTTTGTAGCAGAAGGTGCCCCACAAAGTTATGAAAGTAGTTTTATCCATGTCCTCAGGATGCATCTTTATCTGGTTGTACCCTGAGTAACCATCCATGAAAGAGAACAACGAATATCCTGCGATGTTGTCCACCAAGGTGTCGATGTGTGGCAAAGGAAAATTATCCTTCAGGTTAGCTTTGTTCAGATCTTTGTAATCAACGCACATTCGTACCTTCCCATCCTTCTTAGGGACTGGTACAATATTAGCTACCCATTCAGAATACTTGACCTGTTGTAAGAATCCTGCATTGAACTGCTTCTTAACCTCGACCTTTATTTTCAGTACAATATCTGGCCTCATTCTTTGCAACTTTTGTGGACTGGCTTGCAATCCTGTCTTATTGGAAGACGATGCACTACAATATTTGTACTCAACCCTGGCATATCTTAATAGGACCATGTGAAGATATCCTTGAGTTCACGTAACAACTCAATCAGTCCTTGCCTTGTGTCCTTGGCAATAAGTGCCCCAATTTTCACCTCTTTCCCTTCCTCAAGGGCTACATTCTCTATTGCCTCTTTCTCATGGGGCATAATTTGTTTCTCCTCCTGTTTTACCATTCTCAATAGATCTGGAGACACATCACTATCCTGGAAATATTCAAAATCCTGAGGTTCCTCTAAACACATGTCTTGCTTGCGAGAGAAATCAGGATTTGTAATATCAATGCTCATGTTATTGATATCTAGGGACCTGTGAGGTATAAAAGAATATACAAAGAATGAATGAATTTAAGAACGATTATTTATGTACTATGAATGAAAGAATAAGAATTGTCAAAATTTTAACGAAATATTGGTTGATAAAAATGAAACAATACTCGTTGAATTGATAAAAGTTATGTTTTATTAAAAAGATAATAAATGATCATAAGCCTATTTCACAAATATAATTCTATTACTCCTAGGTTCTAGAGTAACAAGAATGTTTGGAGAATTACCCTGAAAAATTCCTAAAGACTATAGGAAGTTCCTCCGCAGTCCAATTGTTCAGAGATCTTCTCGATTCGTAAGGGCGAATGCCCTCAAGGTTTCCTTGCTTTGATTCTTCATCTTGTATAGCATTAACTTGATGACTTCCTTCTATGAGGAACCTTCTCGATAGGAAGGTTTGGGATATTGGAGGGAATTTCATGGGTTCCCACTCCACTTTTCTTCTATTAAGGCGTGCCCTTCTTCCTTCTTGGCACTTCTCAATTTCCTTCCTCCTTTGCTTATAATCTAGTTTAAAACCTAGACCAAAGCGATCTCTCTTCTCTTTAAGTTCTGGGATTTGAGTCCCTCCTTGTAGGTATTTCCCTAATCCTTTTCCTGGTAAGGCTTCCTTTCCTACCATCATATGTAGAGCCATCCTCGTAGCTCTTGCTATTCTTGGCACCGGTAGCTCGCTCCCTTCCGAAATGAAAGTCGCATTCACAAATTCTAAAGAGCGGAAGGAGTACTCAATATACTCTTCATTCGTCTCGACATAAGGGGCCTTGCTAATGACTGCGGCTATAATGTCCTCCTCCGTATTGATGGTTATTAACCGTCCATCGGTCACTAATTTCAATTTCTGGTGCAACGACGAGGACACCACTCTCGCCAAGTGTATCCATGGCCTACCTAATAAGAAATTGTAGGAAGGCTTGATATCCATTACCAAGAAGTCTACTTCATACATGTTCGGCCCAATTTCCAAGGGAATGTCAATTCTTCCTATCACCTTCCTTTCTGTACCGTCGAAGGCTCTTACCACATTTTGACATGTCTTCATGTGAGAATCGTCAACGGGTAATCTGTTTAATGTAGACAACGGTAAAACATTCAAAGCCGATCCATTATCAACGAGCACGCTTGGGAGTGTGTACCCCTTGCGACGAGTGGTAATGTGCAAGGCCTTAGTTGACCCTCTGCCCCCCAGTGGGATTTCATCATCATTAAAGTAGATGAAATTATCCGCGCTAATATTGTTCACCAATAGGTCCAGCTTATTAACGGATATGTCATGGGTGACATATGTTTCATTAAGCACCTTCATCAATGCCTCCCTATGCGCCTCAGAACTTAAAAGTAGAGCCAGTACTGATATGCGAGCCGGCTACTTACGCAACTGTTTGACCATGCTATACTCGCTATACTTAAGAAACTTTAGAAATTCCTTAGCCTCCTCTTCCTTTACTGGCTCCTTAACAGGCATTTCAGCCCCTTTCTCTTTCTTCGTACTAACACCTTTTGCTTTTGTGGGCCTCTCTCTGACGCCCCACGTATCATAATGCTTCCCACTCCACGTGTGGGAACATTCAACTTGCACGTCTTTAGATGCGCTAGTTATATTTTCTTCCTCCGGCACTGTCACACTACAGTCATAACCCCATGGTACTCTCTTGCTATCCTTGTAAGGGAAAGGAGTAGGCTTATGGATAATGACCTTGGGCACTGCTGGTGTCCCCACTTCGTTATTCCCTGGCAGGGAGATAATAATCCTTGGCTGGCTGGTTCCTTTTTGTTCATCTTTCAGCACACTTATTTCTCTTTTATAAGAGCTATATTCAAAAATTTGTAGCTCTTCATTATCTATAAAGCCTTACACCAATGCTCTGAATTCTTCACAATTTTGGGTCTCATGACCCTCTTCTCCATGGAACACACAGTAGTTCCTCCTTTTTTCTATTTCTTTCCTAGAGGTTATCATCCCTCTCTTCATCATCTCCTCCCAAATCACCTTCATAGGCATCCTCACCTCAGCAACATTTTCCTTCATCCTTCTCTCACTAGCTTCGCCGATGGCATTCACTTCTTGATCGTCGTGATTTGGCAAAGGGTTTTCAGTATTTGGGGTACTATCAAATTTTACAACCCCCATCTTGATCAACCTCTCCACGGCCTTCTTGAATCCGGTACAATTTTCAATTGAGTGCTCCGATATTCCAGTGTGGTACTCGCATCTGGCGTTTGCATCATACCATTTAGGATATGGAGGCTGTAATGGTTTCAAGTGGAAAGGAGCAATAGCATGTGCATCGTATAATCTTTGATAAAGCTCACGATACGTCACAGGGATAGGTGTAAATTGCATCCTCTCGTGCCTTGTGCCCGATTCCTGCCTTTGAGAACCCTGTTGCCCAACCGCAGCTACTTTGGGTTGACAAACTGTGACTGCCTTCGAGTTGAAGCTACTTGTGTTATTCACCTCATTGTCTTTTCTCCTTAGGGCTGATCTTTTGGCCGCTTCCCCCTAAATTTTGCCACCTTTTATGGCATTCTCGATCATCTCTCCCGCCATGATTATGTCCGCAAAACTTTTGGTAGTACTTCCAATCATGTGAGTAATGAATGGAGCCTTCAGAGTGTTGATGAACAACATGGTGATCTCCTTCTCCAACAATGGTGGTTGAACTTGCATGGCAACCTATCTCCATCTTTGAGCTTATTGTAACGCCCCCACGCCCGAAACCGTCACCGAAGTCAAGCTCGAGGTGTTACTAAACTTATCTTACCTTTTAAACAACTTTAAACCACTTATTTTAATTTTTGGAATAAACTGTTTTTTTGCATCATGGTTACTTAAAAATTCATTTCTCGAGTTTCAAAATTCGAAATTAAGATCCGTAAATTTTTCATGAAACTAGACTCATATATCTATCTAATAATTTTTTTCTAGAATTTTTAAATTAGCCAATTAGTACAGTTTATTAGTTAAAGTTACCCCTGTTTTAGAATTCGACTGCACTGGCCTCTACTTACTACGAACCACTTTTATCTCTGTACAAAAATCATATGACTATACCGTTTGTTTCTATTAAAACTAGATTCAAAATAGGATTCTAACCATATAAAGTACACCACCTAATTATTTTTGTAAAATTTATGGTGAATTTCTAAAGTTGAAACAGGGGATCCAGAAATCGCTCTGGCCCTATTTCACTAAAACTCAGATATCTTATAAAATACAAAACCTTTACCTATTTTACTTAATCCATATGAAAATAGACACAATGAGCTTTAATTTCATATATTATTCACCATCAACCCATGTCTCTACAATTCCTTGTGATTTTTCAAAATCACGTTATTTCTGATACTTGAATCTATTTTTAAGTTACTTTCACATTTTTCTTAGTTTTCATGTGATAGTTACTACTTATTCATACATACTATTAAACATGTATATCATCAGCCCTTCTATTAGTTAATCACTAGCAAGTATTTACACATCATTCATTGATCATATCATATCAAAAGAAACCAAGTTCCTATACATGCCATACACAAAACGAAACGTCTAACTATACCAATGTGATTTCTTCGATAGTGTGATCGGTCTCCGACGTTTCCTTTGATCCCCGAGTGGCTTGATAAGAACTATAAGAAAAAGAAAATGAAGAGAGTAAGCACTAGGCTTAGTAAACTTACAAGCAAATAAATTACAACATTCAACATAATGAATAATTATACATAATGTCACCTAGCCTCATAAACTTTCTTTACTTCTCATTTTCTACCTTCTTCTTTACTCATTTACCTTCTTTCTTACCTGACCTTTCACTATTCATAAATATAATCTACCTTCCCTTTTGCTGATAATTCACTGAAATTTAACGTGTACAATGACCTGTTGAACCACTCAGAATACTAAGGATACTAGGGTCGTTCCTGTCTGTCAAGATCCTGCCAATGCCATGTCTTCGACATGGACTTACATGAATTATTCTTGTCTCCAATGCCATATATATATATATATATTATGGGCTTACATGGCTCATTCCTTTCTCCAAAGCCATATATTTGATATGGACTTACATGGCTTATTTCTGTCCTGTCCTGTCTTGTCAACCCCAATATCCTAACATTCTTAAGGTTCAAACGGGGCTTCCTAATGCTTTTTCTCTATCACTTCGCCTTTAATTCGACTTTAAATATTCTTAAGAAAAATAAGTATATAAATGCTGGAACTTGACAATAATAATGTAAAATAAAAGAATATTGCATTTATTTACTGTAAACTTACGTCGTATGCAAAAATAGTTACTTTTACCATTTCGTCCACAACTTGGTCTTTTTCCCATTTTAGCCCGAATTTCAGTTTTCCTTGCTCTATCATTTAAAATATAGTCTAATTAGGACTCACATTATTAAAATTGACCCAAAATCATATTTTGGAAAAATTACAATTTTGCCCCTAAACTTTCGCATATTTACACTTTTGCCCCAAAGCTCGTAAATTAAACTTCAGCCTATTTTCTTAGGTTTTATGACATGCTGATCATTTTTACCTTCTATGGCAGCATCAAATTCACACTCTAACATGCACTTATGACTATTAGGTATTTTTACCGATTAAGTCCTTTTACTTGTTTTTGCTTAAAACCGAGTAGTACAAGTTGTCTAACATAATTTAAAACCTCATATTCTATCATAAAACACCAAAATACACAAATTTCACCTATGGGTATTTTTCCAAATATGAACCCTAGGTTGAATTATTGCTAGCATAAGCTTAATCGAGTACCTGGACTCTAAAAACGTAAAAATCATTAAAAACGAGGCTAGAACGGACTTACAATCGAGCTTGGAAGCTTGAAAAACCCTAGCCATGGTTTCTCCTTGCTATATTTGGCCATGGGGTTGAAGATGAGCAAAATTGGCTTTTAATTTTATATTTTAATTCATTTTACCCCTAAATGACCAAAATGCCCTTACTACTAAACTTTCCAAAAATTCCATCCATGTCCAATTTTTGTCCATAGACTTAGAAATTGGTAAACTTACTCTTTAAGGACCTCTAATTAGTAATCTAATTCAATTTTATGCAAAATACTTCTAGAACACAAGTTTTGCAATTTATTCAATTTAGTCCCTAATTTCAAATTAAGCACTTTATGTATAGAATTTCTTCACGAAATTTTCACAAAATCATGCAAACATATCATAGACCTCAAAATAATAATAAAATAAATTTTTCTACCTTGGATTTGTGGTTTCACAACCACTGTTCCGTTTAGACCTTATTTCGGGATGTTACATTTCTCCCCCCTTTAGGGATTTTCGCCCCCGAAAATCTTACCTGTGAAGAGATTTGGGTACTGTTTTCGCATAGCCTCTTCGAGTTCCCATATAGCCTCGTCTACCCCATGTCTATTCCATAGTACTTTCACAAGTGCAATACTTTTGTTCCTTAATTGCTTTACCTCTCGAGCTAGAATCTCTACCGATTCTTCACCGTAAGTCATATCCGGTCGTAGTTCAATTTCTGTCGGTGAAATTATATGTGAAGGATCCGAAAGATACCGACGTAGCATAGATACGTGGAACACATCATGAATCTTCTCTAATTCAGGTGGTAATGCTAGCCGATATGCTACCGGTCCAACTTTTCCAATTATTTCATATGGTCCAATAAAACGCGGACTTAACTTGCCCTTTCGTCCAAATCTAAGGACTTTCTTCCATGGAGACACTTTCAAAAATACCTTATCACCAACTTGAAACTCGATTTCCCTTCGTTTCAAATTCGCATAAGATTTCTGTCTATCTGAAGCAGCTTTTAAACAATCTCGAATCACTTTCACCTTTTCTTCGGTTTCTTTTATTAGATCAACTCCATAAATCTAATTTTTCTTGAGTTCAGTCCAATACAATGGCGTCCGACATTTACGACCATACAATGCTTCATAAGGTGCCATCTTCAAACTCGTCTGATAACTATTATTATAAGCAAATTCTACCAACGATAAGTACCTTTCCCAACTACCTTGAAATTCCACTATGCAACATCTGAGCACGTCTTCAAGAATCTAAATTACTCTCTCTGATTGTCCATAAGTTTGTGGATGAAAGGCAGTGCTAAAATTTAACTTTGTACCTAATGCCTCTTGTAACTTTTGCCAAAACCGTGAAGTAAATCTCAGATCTCTATCCGAAATGATTGACAAAGGTATTCCATGAAGTCTAACAATGTCACGGATATACAATTCAGCCAACTTATTAAGAGAATAATCCATACGTACCGGAATAAAATGAGCCGATTTAGTCAATCTGTCAACTATTACCCAGATGGCATTTTTCTTCCCCGGAGTTAACGGCAACCCTGATATAAAACCATAGTAATCCGATCCCATTTCCATTCAGGAACCATGATAGGCTGGAGTAATCCCGAAGGTACTTGGTGTTCAGCTTCCACTTGTTGACAAACTAAGCACTTTGATACAAACTCGAAAATATCTCTTTTCATTCCACTCCACCAGTACATTTTCTTTAAATCATTATACATCTTTGTACTACCTGGATGAATAGACAAAGAACTACTATGTGCTTCCTGTAAGATCTTTCGAATAAGCTCATCATTCTTCGGTACACATACCCTATCTCGGAACATCAAACAACCGCCAGAACTGATCTGAAAGTCTGACTCTATATCCGACTTACACCGATCTCTTTTGGCTAACAACTCACTGTCATTTTTTTGAGCTTCACAAATTTCTTCAAGAAACATCGGTTTAGCTCTCAACTCAGCTAAGATAAAACCATCATCTAATAAGGCTAGACTAGTGTTCAAAGCTCTTAATGCAAATAAAGATTTCCTACTCAAAGCATCAGCAACAACGTTTGCCTTACCTGGGTGATAATCGAGCACTAACTCATAATCTTTAATCAACTCTAACCATCTTCTTTGCCTTAAATTCAAATCTTTTTGAGTAATCAAATATTTCAAACTTTTGTGATCAGTGAATATGTGGCACTTCTCACTGTACAAATAATGTCTCTAAATCTTCAGCGCAAAAACAATGGCAGCTAGCTCTAAATCATGTGTCGGATAGTTCTTCTCATGTGGCTTTAGTTGTCTAGAAGCATAAGTAATTACCTTCCCTTCCTGTATAAGTACATAACCAAGTCCATTCATGGACGCATCACTGTAAATCACAAACTCCTTACCTGGTTCTAGTTGCACTAAAACAGGAGCTTTAGTCAACAATGCTTTTAACTTGTCAAAACTCTGTTGACACTTCTCAGTCCATTCAAACTTGACATCCTTTCGCAGCAATCTTGTCAGCGGCGTAGCTATCATGGAAAATCCCTCTACAAATCGCCTATAATATCCAGCAAGACCAAGAAAACTTCTAACTTCTGATACATTTCTAGGAGGCTTCCAATCAACAATGGCTGAAATCTTCTCGGATCAACTTTAATACCTTCACCTGAAACAATATGTCCAAGAAAACCAACTTCTCGTAACCAGAACTCACTTTTGCTGAACTTGGCATACAACTGATTATCTTTCAGAATCTGTAAAACTTTCTCAAATGCTCTACATGCTCAGTCCCATCATGAGAATAAATCAAGATATCATCAATGAACACAACTACAAACTTATCCAAGTACGGTCTGAAAATTTGGTTCATTAAGTCCATGAAAATGGCAGGAGCATTAGTCAAGCCAAATGGCATCACAAGGAACTCATAATGACCATACCTAGTCCAGAAAGCAGTCTTCAAGACATCTGACTCTTTAACTCGCAACTGATAGTATCCGGATCTCAAATCTATCTTAAAAAAAGCACAGTAGCTCCCTTCAATTGATCAAACAGATCATCAATTCTAGGCAATGGATACTTGTTCTTTACTGTTACCTTGTTAAGTTGCCGATAATTTATGCACAATCTCATCGATCATCATATTACCTTGTTTCAATTCCAGAATTCCTTTCTCTTACGGTCAATAAACCTCGATGATGTACTTTTTACGAAATTCCTCTGAAAGAAATCCCAAGTGACCCTCTCCTTTGGTACAACTGATACAAGTGTCTTCCACCAGTAGTAGGCTAAGTCTCTAAGAAGTGATACTACACATTTCATACATTCCTCGGGTGTACAAGATAATTCATCAAAGACTCGATAGTATTTTCTAACCAAAATTCGCTCTCTTTCGCATCATCATCTTTTGTTGCTCGGAACTCTTCGCCTTGTTTCTGATTCTATCAATGGTGGCTTTTCTCTTATCACTGCACTGTGGATCGGGGAGCTTGAGCTACATGGGTAGCCTAAGAATCATGAGGGGTGGAGGTCTAAGCTGCCGGATTCGCATGCGATCAGAACTCGGCAAACAAATCATTCAAAGCTTGGAAGAGAGCTTCTCGAGTCACTCCTCACTGATTAACTGTTACTGGCCTATGCTCAGATGGCGCTACCCCTTCCACGGGAGCAAGCGCTTTACTTTCTACATCATCATCACCAGCTCGCTCGGGATCCATTACAATAAAACAAAATATTTAAAAATCGTCAGGAGCCGTCACACTATCAAAATACAGGTATGGCATGTATAGCTAGACTTTTACTCACACTAACTGTTCAGAGAATCGACTAAACCTGCTCTGATACCAATAAATGTAACGCCCCTATGCCAAAACCGTCACCGAAGTCAAGCTCGAGGTGTTACTAAACTTATCTTACCTTTTAAACAACTCTAAACCAGTTATTTTAATTTTCGGAATAAACTATTTTTTTGCATCATGGTTACTTAAAAATTCATTTCTCGAGTTTCAAAACTCGAAATTAAGATCCGTAAATTTTTCATGAAACTAGACTCATATATCTATCTAATAATTGTTTTCTAGAATTTTTGAATTAGCCAATTAGTACAGTTTATTAGTTAAAGTTACCCCTATTTTAGAATTCGACTGCACTGGCCTCTACTTACTACGAACCACTTTTATCTCTGTACAAAAATCATATGACTATACCGTTTGTTTCTATTAAAACTAGATTCAAAATATGATTCTAGCCATATAAAGTACACCACCTAATTATTTTTGTACAATTTATGGTGAATTTCTAAAGTTGAAATAAGGGATCTAGAAATCGTTCTGGCCCTATTTCACTAAAACTCAGATATCTTATAAAATACAAAACCTTTACCTGTTTTACTTAATCCATATGAAAATAGACACAATGAGCTTTAATTTCATATATTATTCACCATCAACCCATGTCTCTACAATTCCTTGTGATTTTTCAAAATCACGTTATTTCTGATACTTGAATCTGTTTTTAAGTTACTTTCACATTTTTCTTAGTTTTCATGTGATAGTTACTACTTATTCATACATATTATTAAACATGTATATCATCAACCCTTCTATTAGTTAATCACTAGCAAGTATTTACACATCATTCATTGATCATATCATATCAAAAGAAACCAAGTTCCTATACATGTCATACACAAAACGAAACGTCTAACTATACCAATGTGATTTCTTCGATAGTGTGATCGGTCTCCGACGTTTCCTTTGATCCCCGAGTGGCTTGATAAGAACTATAAGAAAAAGAAAATGAAGAGAGTAAGCACTAGGCTTAGTAAGCTTACAAGCAAATAAATTACAACATTCAACATAATGAATAATTATACATAATGTCACCTAGCCTCATAAACTTTCTTTACTTCTCATTTTCTACCTTCTTCTTTACTCATTTACCTTCTTTCTTACCTGACATTTCACTATTCATAAATATAATCTACCTTCCCTTTTGCTGATGATTCACTGTAATTTAATGTGTACAATGACCCGTTGAACCACTCAGAATACTAAGGATACTAGGGTCGTTCCTGTCTATCAATATCCTGCCAATGCCATGTCTTTGACATGGACTTACATGAATTATTCCTGTCTCCAATGCCATATATATATATTATGGGCTTACATGGCTCATTCCTGTCTCCAAAGCCATATATTTGATATGGACTTACATGGCTCATTTCTGTCCTGTCCTGTCCTATCAACCCCAATATTCTAACATTCCTAAGGTTCAAACGGGGCTTCCTAATGCTTTTTCTCTATCACTTCGCCTTTAATTCGACTTTAAATATTCTCAAGAAAAATAAGTATATAAATACTGGAAATTGACAATAATAATGTAAAATAAAAGAATATTGCATTTATCTACTGTAAACTTACCTCGTATGCAAAAATAGCTACTTTTACCATTTCGTCCACAACTTGGTATTTTCCTCATTTTAGCCCAAATTTCAGTTTTCCTTGCTCTATCATTTAAAATATAGTCTAATTAGGACTCACATTATTCAAATTGACCCAAAATCATATTTTTTCAAAATTACAGTTTTGCCCCTAAACTTTCGCATATTTACACTTTTTCCCCAAAGCTCGTAAATTAAACTTCAGCCTATTTTCTTATGTTTTATGACATGCTGATCATTTTTCTCTTTTATGGCAGCATCAAATTCACACTCTAACATGCACTTATGACTATTAGGTATTTTTACCGATTA
Organism: Gossypium arboreum; assembly: GCF_025698485.1. Lineage (NCBI taxonomy): Eukaryota > Viridiplantae > Streptophyta > Magnoliopsida > Malvales > Malvaceae > Gossypium > Gossypium arboreum. The sequence continues at coordinate 18,175,828 of NC_069082.1, forward strand.
AGTACTTTTACTCGTTTTTGCTTAAAACCGAGTAGTACAAGTTGTCTAACATAATTTAAAACCTCATATTCTATCATAAAACACCAAAATACACAAATTTCACCTATGGGTATTTTTCCAAATATGAACCCTAGGTTGAATTATTGCTAGCATAAGCTTAATCGAGTACCGGGACTCTAAAAACGTAAAAATCATTAAAAACGAGGCTAGAACAGACTTACAATCGAGCTTGGAAGCTTGAAAAACCCTAGCCATGGTTTCTCCTTGCTATATTCGGCCATGGGGTTGAAGATGAGCAAAATTGGCTTTTAATTTTATATTTTAATTCATTTTACCCCTAAATGACCAAAATGCCCTTACTACTAAACTTTCCAAAAATTCCATCCATGTCCAATTTTTGTCCATAGACTTAGAAATTGGTAAACTTACTCTTTAAGTACCTCTAATTAATAATCTAATTCAATTTTATGCAAAATACTTCTAGAACACAAGTTTTGCAATTTATTCAATTTAGTCCCTAATTTCAAATTAAGCACTTTATGCATAGAATTTCTTCACGAAATTTTCACACAATCATGCAAACATATCATAGACCTCATAATAATAATAAAATAAATTTTTCTACCTCGAATTTGTGGTTTTGCAACCACTGTTTCGTTTAGGCCTTATTTCGGGATGTTACACATATTGCCTAAAATTCTCATTAGGCTTTTTCTCCATGTTTTGCAGCGTGATCCTATCCGGCGTCATGTCAGTCACATGATTGTACTATTACATGAAGGCTTGTGCAAGATCCCTCCATGAATTTATTCTGGCCCGGCTCAACTGATTGTACCACCTTGGTGCTGCTCCCACTAAGCTATCTTGGAAACAATGAATCAACAGTTGATCATTGTTCACATATCCGGTCATCCTCCTACAGAACATCGTAATGTGGGCCTCTGGGCAAGTAGTCCCGTTGTACTTTTCAAACTTCGGCATTTTGAATTTATGGGGAAGCACCTGGGACCAAACTCAAGCCTTTGGCATCAACTCCATAATGCCCATCAACACTCTCTAGAGCCTTAAATTTCTCCTCCAACCATCTACAATGTTTCTCCACATGTTTTACAGCTTCGGTCTCAAATCTTCCTTTTTAGCCACGTCCAAGTCAGGAATGAGAGGATTGGTAGGGTTGTCACCCAAATTGAATCCTGAACCAGTTAGGTTATCATGTGGATCCCAGCATCAACCGGTCCATGTTGAGGCCTTATAGTGACAGACGGCCTCCTACGAAGTGCCTCGATTTGTGTAGGCCCATGGGGTGGAGTAAAGCCTAGAGGATGATCCTCTTCCTTCTCACCAGTGATTGCCATAGGGGCTTTTCCCTTATCAGTGGCCCTCAGCAACTGAGCCATCTCAGTCATCATATTCCTCTAAGCCTCTAGCATTTGCTCCCTCATGTCGTTTTGTATCTTGGCTAATTGCTCTTACAATTGGTCCTGCATGTCCTTTTGTAGCTGTTCAAACCTTTGATTCATATTCCTAGATTTTGCATGAGTTCCGTACTGATGCGTGGTTTTTAGATTTTCTTTTCTACTTCTCTGGTAATTTTAACTAATTAGGGTCTTTCTATAACTTTGAATGCAAACGATGCGATGAAATGCTATGAGATGCAAATGCATGAATGCAAAAAGGACATCGATTTTGATTCAATCTCATTTAGAAAACTTTATTTAGAAAAAGAATATCTTTACATATAAGAGGATTACAAATACACTTTCGCCCTAATGCCCAAAGTTTTAACTCTATCTAATAAAAGGACTAACTCTGGACCTACATCCGACGATGACTCATGCATCATACTCAATACATCAGCTCGTACTGCCAAGTCTCGAACGTGTTTAGCTACCTCTCGGATCTGAATTATGGCTTCTCTAATAAGGTAATCTTTATCTCTGACTTGTTCTTTAGACTGGCACAGTTCTCCCTTTAAATAATCCTCTCGTGCCTCAAACTGCTCGATAAAAAACTTACTATCTTGAAATGCTGATTCCAACTCCTCAACTTTGCCTTTTAACTTCCTTACCTCTACTGTGGAATCACGACTTCGCTGCAGATGAAGGGATCGCCCAAGCTCAGTCACGTTAGTTTTTAACCCTTGATTTTCTTTCTCTAAGGTCAAATTCCGTAATTGCATCTCTTGAAACTTCCTCTCCCAATATTCGGCTTTGGACTTTTCCTCTCGGACCTCTTTCTGCAACTGATCTGAAGATCCTCCTATTCTCGCTCTCTTCAAGGATACTTGTGCCCTTTTGTAATGCTCCTTTAAATCATCTCGATCTTCTTCAATCTTCCTTTTCTCCTTCTCTCTTTCTCGACCTCCATCTTTTGAACATCGACATCGAGGCTCAGGTAGATCTTCTCTTCCTCAAGCCTTTCTATCTTCTTTTCGAGCTCTAAGTTCTTTCTCTCGAACACTTGCTTCAAGATCTCTAACTCCGAGGGCATCACTTGCAAGTATTCCTCCATCGGTTGTGCTCCTTCCATGCTTGGCCTAGGGATATTGTCATTAATCCTTCTACTCTTCCACTCAATGTACTCAGGGGTCGTAGCAGGGTTAATAGCTACTCCTTTCAATCTACAAGTCTGGTTCCAAGCACTAGAGATCTCACTAACCTTCTTCTTGTAATCAGCTCCTCTATACAAGAACTCATTTTGAGCCAGTCCATGAGTTGCTGGTACGAACTGCCTTAATCTATGCTGCCTCAACACCAGCAAAGGGGCATAACCGATGGCACCCCAAATTCCCAACAGAGGGACCCAACCAAAACTGCCGCATCGATAAAGAATCTCACTAGGAATCATCCACGGAGCCCTCCACTCAACATCCTTCGACTGAAGGTTCTGAAGTAGCGCTATCCAATTCTCTTCTGGAACATCAACTCTCCTAGTTGAAGCTGCTATGTCCTTTAACGGGGAGTAATCCTCAAAGAAGACTCGACAAACAACCCTATCTATCAATCGTAAGTGACTGTAAAACCAAGCTAAAAGTAACTGAGCACAACCAACAAACCTACCCGCACTAGCCTTTTTACATGTATTTAAGGACCTGAATGTCTCCACCAAAATCGCAGGAACAAAAGTGACCCGTTTACTAAGTCGATGGAAGAGATCCGTGGTTGCCTCGTCTACATATCCCAAGGCCCTAGGGAAAACCATTAGTCCATACAAGCTTAAGGCAAAAATGTCTACCTTCTTCGCCTCATCTGGATGTGTCTGGATCAGATCCTTTAAAGCTCCCCATGGAATGCATTTACTCTCACCCTTTTCTTTAATTCTAGCCATGATCCACTGCTCGCTCATCTCCGTAATGGTCATCAGCTTCTTACCAAAGGTTGGGACACAAGCCGCTCGAGAATAAATCCTATCACACTGAAATCTAGGACACCGAAGTAAGGTTGTGTACTCCTCCACAGTAGGCACTAAATCTACCTCCCCAAAGGTAAAACAACTATATGCTGGGTTCCAAAATGAGCAAGAGCTCGAAACAAGTTCTCATCAACCTGAATATCAAACAAATAGGGCAAATCTCCATAATTACCGTAGAATGATTGCTTGGTCTCATTGCCCCACTGATCCCAAATCGCCTTAAGCTCCTGCAGATTATTCTGTGACACTGATACGAGTGTAGTCTGATAGCTCTGACATATATCCTAGAGTTATGCTATCCCCTTTTCCTAGCTGAGTTTGCTCCGACCATCTATGGACGTTAGCGTTGCCCTCCACTCTATCAAGAAGTCCGTTTTCCATAATAAAATTTCCTAACTTAGAAACCGACCGTGAATCGATACCTTTTAGATGTAATATGACATGCAACGAAACAAAAAACAAATTGTCAGTGTCATATGATAAATAACTTATAAGGGTAATAATCTTAGAGTACCACTATCCAAATTGAGCTCTTACGATTTTTTTATATGAGGTTTTAGTTCTAAAGTTTAAGGTACCCGAACCAGTAGATTCCTCGATCCTCACCCATTATAGGCTCATTTGAATCAAGTTCAGTTCAGGGGAATACATTTCCCTATGGCTACATGGAGATGAAAATCTCACGAAACAATAGGTACGGATGTATCCCGAAAGTGATCCACTATCCTGCACGGAGGCGAAAACCTCACGAAGGTGTAGTTTCTCACTCCCACTTAAGGGTGTGACCACAATGGTCGTGCAAATGCAATGCATATCAGAATATAGCAACATATGTAATAATACAAACACATGTAATGCAAAGAGGATTGAATTTTAAAATTTTTCAAATTTTCGACATTAAAACAAGAAATAATCAATTACACGACTTGACTCCCTTATTAGTCCCCAGCGGAGTCACCAAGCTGTTGAGACCCTTTTTTTAAATCGAGTTTTGGAAAATGGGAATCTACTTTAAGAAAAACAAAACAGGAGTCGCCACCAATCTTTTTAGGTGTGATTGGATCACCTTATAAAATGTTTTGTTTTAAAACATTAATTTTGGTCTACGAAAGTCGAGAAAATGGATTCGAGAGTCGGTTACGTACAAGGAAGGGTTAGCACCCTCGTAACGCCCAAATATTGGTACCTAATCGATTATCAAATGTCTTTAATGTCGGAAGTTTAAAATTTTTAAGATGCAATCCTCTTTAGGATATTTTAATTTTGAAAATTAGGGTTCACTTGTATCAAATGAATCAAAATATTACATCCAATAAGTTAGGAAGCAATATTTTTAAAACATTCGAAGCTAAGCTAGCCCTTTTTGAAAATCCCTATCTCAAAACGACAAAACGCCATATCCAGTAAGTTAGGACACAACGCTTTGAAATTCCAAGACAGTTGCTAATATTTTGAAAACCTTAAGAACTTAGAAGGGTGCTTGACTATTCAAAATCAACGAGAAAAGTCGCAATCCAGTAAGTTAGGGCACTACCTTTCTCGAAGTTTCCAAATACCAAGCATTGCCTTTTTATTTTTGAAAACCTTTGAATCTCATTTTTAATTAATGCATGAAGAACCATATATATACATTATAACATGTAAGATAGCATATTACAATAATAAGTAGCTAAAACATGCATTTAAACAAATTTTAAACAACAAACATGGCAAATTTAAAACATGTAAAACATACATACAAGAAATATCGACCGACATTAAAAATGAATAAGTAAGCATATAAACATATAAGGTATAATTCAACATACATTTTAATAAATCAATAGACAAAAAATGATGCATGGCATACAATTTAACATAAACATGCCTAAAATAATACCAACATACATGTCAATTCTAAAATATGACCTTTAATAATAATTATAAAACAAACATTTAATATATAAATGATATGTTCAACATATATAAAAGAATCAGTCTATATTAAAAATGGAATATAAAGTGAGTAATTATTGATAAAACATACCTAAAATATAAATTAAAGAACAATATTTAATAATAAATTTCAAAATAAGTCATGTATAATAATACAATATAAATAGTATATGTAATAAAAGATAATTTTTTTATAGCATATAATATAAAAGTATACAAGTTAAAAATATTTAATAATAATTTGCCAATTTTAAAAATTATATAATAAGTAATTGAAAATAATATAATAATATATATAAATATGAAATAATATAGGAAAATAATAATATAATAAATAAGGTTTATATGTATATAAAAATAATATTTATATTAAAATAAAAGTAATATATATTAATTTTTAAAATAAATAAATTAAAAAAGAAGAAATAAAAGGACTAAAATTAAATTTAAATAAAAATCGAGGTTAATTAAAAAGGAATTTGGGCCTAATCGAGATGCCCATTAAAATCCTAAGGACTCATTGGGAAATTTTCCTTATCCCCAAAACGGCACTGTTTCAATACAGCCTTAAAGTGGCCCTTTGTTGGGATTAAATTAAAACTGAAATAAAATATTAGTGCCAAATTATAATAAAAATAAAATGAATTTATGAATTTTAAAAATGCAGAGGACCAATTAAACAATTAACCCAAAACTTAAAAACTCGCGGATCTTTTTTGAGTTTTCGGGTCAACACGTGGACCTTAGAGGGTTGACACGTCGTCGTTTTAGGCTTATCAGACTAAGCCAAAACGACGTCACATTGATTAGGCTATATAAGCCTAATTTCACACCCTCGATTCAATTTTGCAACCTGCATTTCAAAAACAAACAAAAAATTTCTCTGAGAAAACCTCTGGCCCTCAGAGCTCTGGCCATAGGGCAGTCCTGGCTCTTCCCTAGGCTCCACCGTGCTTTGCTCGTACGCGCCTCCACGCGCCACCGTCGGGGCCACCGTACACGATGGCTAGGGTTTAAAAAAAAACCTCCTTTCCTTCGCCAATCGTCAGGTAATCTCTTCCTCCTTTTGTTTTCCTTAGTTATTTTTTTAAAAAAAAATCTGTATATACATGCAAGAAGATGAATAGGTGAGTAAAAAATAAAGCAAAAAATGATTCGATTACCTCAAAAACAGGAAACTGCCTTTTATTTCTCTATTTCAAATGAATACAACTTTTTGTGTTTTTCTTTCTGAGTGTGTAAATCTATGTATCTCTTTTTTTTTTTGTTTCTCTCTGTTTCTGTATGTAAGCCTTTTTAGTGTACTTTGTGTATCTTTCTTTCTTTTTCAGTATGAGTAAGCGTTCCCCCAGTTTACAAGTTGAAGAGAGGCTTTATAGCCTCAGAATTTTACAAATTTAGGAAAGAAATCAAAGATTTCTTTCCATTTTTGTTTCTATTTTCTGCTGTTTGTTTCTTGCCTTTTTCTGCTGGTTTCCTTTTTTGCTTGCAGGTATCAAAAAATCTGGCGAAGATTACTGTTGATGCGAATATGCCTATATGCCTGTTCGTGCACTGGTTATGGCCTAACCACAGTACGATCTCCACTGGGAATGCGAAGATCTCAGCGTCGGCAGTGGAACGATCGGTGGTTGGGATGGTGCGCTGAAAGGTCACTGGAGAGACGTTGATGGGGGCACGATTGGTGGCTGGAGAGTCGTTGAGATGGTGAGGCACTGATGGGGCATTGAAAGGCCCTGAGATAGTGCATTGAATGGTGGCCTCGATTTCGGGAGTTGCAACGTCACTGGTACAACATTGAAGGGGCCTTAATTCGGGAACTAGACAGACGCTCCCCGAACTTTCCAGAATCTGTTGCGATGCGAGGAGAAAGAGCTAGGGTTGGAAACCCTAGCTAGAAATTTTAAGTTTTGGGCCTCTTGGGCCTTCATGAGTTTTGGGTCTACTTGTGTATTTGGGCTTGGGTGTAACGGATACTGGGTAGTGGTAGGCTTACTGGGTTGTAACCAGGTGTAGGGATTGAGGGCTTCAAAGATACCCGAACTTTGGGCTTTTGTAAAAAGACTTTATTAATGGACTGTCTCATAAATAAACATTTTTTTATTTATTTTTTATTCTTGGTTTTAAGGCCCGGGTAAATTTGGGTTATTACACATATATGATTTAGATGATAAGTTTATTTGTATATGGCATACTAAGCTTTTGTAAGCTTACTTTGTGTGTGTTTGCATTGTTTTATAGATATCATAGCTATCGGGAGCTTGGAGATCGTCGAGGATCATCACCACACTATCGAACTATATTTTGGTACCTCTTGAAAATGTATATATTGGAGTATGGCATGTATAGGATAGAAGTAATTGCATATGCTTTGGTAATGTATATATCTAGCCATCTGATTTGGCTTGATTAAGGTTGTGTATATGAAAAAGTATTTGATATGAAATATGTGATACAATATATCAATATTATGTGTTCATGAATGGCCAAGTGAATAGGTCATAACGGTAAGTTGTGGTAAGTGCTTATGTGAGAAATTGGTAATTTCATGGCATGAGAATGAATAAAGTGAATTGAGATTATGAAGTATATGTTTGGCATGATAAGAGCTTATGATTTGGCATGTTTTGATTTACATTTTGAGTATGAAATAGATTGGTTATTATATGGTATGAACGATGTATGAATTGGATTTGAATTTTTTTGAAAATATGATGCTTTAGATGCCTATTTGTTGATTGTAGGGAGGACCCTTAATGGGTGGCAATTTGGCCTTGTAAATGGCCTATTTTTGCCCACACGGGCAGGGATATGTGCGTGTGTCTCAGCCGTGTTGCTCAATTGCCATTTCAAAATGAGCCTAGGCAGACCACACAGTCACGCATACGGGCGTGTGCTAGGCCATGTGGCCAAGTCAGTTTCGACCACGAGCTAGACACACAGGCGTGTGACTGGCCGTGTGGACAAGTCAGTATGTGTGCCCTGTTTTAACACGACCTAGACACACGGGCGTGTTTGAAGCTGTGTGAGGCACACGCCCTGTTCACATAGGAGTGTCACCTGTATAAATTTGAAAAAATGTTTAATTTTCAAAAAAATTTGTAGAAGCTTAGTTTAGTCTCGACCCCTTTCTAAAGCATGTTTAAGGTCTCGTTGACCTATGTAAGAGACTCTGTATTGATGTATGTCTATGATGTTATGATTATTGTGAAATGAATGTTAAGTTTTCTGATTTATCCGGTAACGCCTTTAACGATAGTTCGGGGACGGATATGGGTTAGGGGTGTTAAAATTGGTTGGTATCAGAGCTACAGTTTAGTAGATTCTAGGACTAACGTAGTGTATGTGAGTCTAGCTATACATACCATATTTATGAACTGTGATAGTGTGATGAATCCTGAGAATGAAAATGTGTTTTTATATAGCAAATGGATCCCAAACGAGCCGTAGCTGACTATATCAAGAGCAATGCGCCTGCTCCCGTGCAAGGGAGAGCGCCATCCGATTCTAGACCGGCTATGAGTAGCCATGATGGAGAGGCTAGACAAGTCTTCTATCAAATGATGAATGATTGGTTTAGTTAGTACATTAGAACTAATCCGGTTGTTCAACAACCCCCAACCCTGGCTAATCCTCCACAAGTCCCTGTTATGTCAAAAGCTAATCCAAATCAGTTGATTAAGCCTCCGGTTGATAAGATTAGAAAATATGAGGCAGAAGAATTTCGTGCTATAACTAATGATGATGCTAAAAAAGCTGAGTTCTGGTTATAGAATACGATAAGAGTGTTTGATGAATTGTCTCTAACTCTGGATGAATGCATAAAATGTGCCGTTCCACTTCTGAGAGATACGGCATATCACTGGTGGAAGACTTTGATATCAAGGGTTCCAAGAGAGCGAGTCACCTAGGATTTCTTTCGAGCTAAATTCCGAAAGAAATACATTAGTCAGATATTCATAAATCAAAAACATCTTGAATTGAAGCAAGGTCCTATGTCTGTTACAGAATATGAGTGAGAATTTGTAAGACTGAGTCAATATGCTTGAGAATGTGTTTCGACTAAAGCTATAATGTGCAAGAGATTCGAGGATGGATTGAATGAGAATATCCGTTTGTTATTTGGGATTCTTGAGATCAAAGAATTTGTTGTGCTTGTTGAACGAGCATGTAAAGCAGAAGAACTCAGAAAAGAGAAAAGAAAAGCTGATTCAGAAGATAGAGAAGTGCGAAAGAGATCATCGAACAAGCCATTTCAGACTATGTCAAAGAAATTTCGATATGATTATAGCCGTTCAAAGGCTAATGTGGGACATTCGAGTAGAGATCGTGTTAGATCACATTCGAGCTTTAGAGCTCCAGCTACATCTATTGTAGTGTTGGAAATGTTCGATCTGATCGACCTGAGTGTAAACACTATAGTAAAAGACATCCTGGCAACTGTAGATTGTATGATCGGGCTTGTTTTAAATGTGGATCATTAGACCATTTCATTCGTGATTGCCCTGAATCTGTCGAGCAAGAAATTGTACAAAATTCGAAGCCAAGTGGCAACGCATCTTGTGGTAGACCTCCCAGAAATACGGGTAATGTGAGTGGCAGTCAGAGGGGAACAAAAGACACTATTGTTAGATTCGAGGCTCGTGCACCTTCCAGAGCCTATGCCATCCGAGCTCATGAAGAAGCTTTTCCTCTAGATGTTATAATTGGTACTTTCACACTTTATGATACTTCTATGATTGCTTTGATAGATCCAGGATCAATGCATTCTCATATATGCATGAACTTAGTGAATAGTAGGAATTTGCCTGTAGAGTCTACTGAATTTGTGATTAGATTATCGAACCTCCTAGACAGATGTGTTTTGGTTGATAAAGTCTGCAAGAAATGCCCGTTAACATCTTGAGACATTTGTTTTCCGGCCGATCTGATGTTATTACCTTTGATGAGTTTTAGATAATTCTGGGTATGGATTAGTTAACTTTGCATGATGCTATTGTGAATTGCAAACGGAAAACTATTGATTTGAGATGCAAGAATGATGAAATAGTTTGAATTGAATCTAATGATTTGAATGGATTGCCTGCTGTTATATCTTCGATGAAAGCTTTGAGTATTGTGAGAAAAGGTTGTGAAGCTTACTTTGCCTATGTGATCGATTCGAAAGTGTCAGAAAAAAAGTTGAATCAGTGCCTGTTGTCTGTGAATTCCTTGATGTGTTTCCTGAAGAACTTCCGGGATTACCTCTGATCAGAGAAATTGAATTTGGCCTTTGAGTTAGTACCGAGAACTACTCCGATTTCGATAGCTCCGTATAGAATGGCTCCGACCGAGTTAAAAGAATTAAAGTCTCAGTTTCAAGAGTTGACCGATAGAGGGTTTGCTAGACCGAGTTTCTCACCTTGGAGTGCTCCTGCTCTGTTTGTGAAAAAGAAAGACGGTACAATGAGAATGTGCATAGATTATCGTCAGTTGAATAAAGTGACTATCAAGAACAAATACCCTCTGTCTCAAATTAAAGATTTGTTTGATCAGTTCAAAGGAGCTACTGTGTTTTGAAAGATAGATCTGAGATCGGGCTATTATCAGTTGCGAGTAAAAGATTCAGACATTTTGAAAACTACATTCAGAATGAGGTATGGCCACTATGAAGTTTTAGTTATGCCTTTCGGATTAACGAATGCACCTGCTATCTTTATGGATTTGATGAACAAAATTTTCAGACCATATTTAGATCGATTTGTTGTCGTATTCATTAATGACATATTGATTTATTTGTGTGATGAATCCGAGCATGTCGAATGTAACACCCCGTACCCGAGTCCGTTACCGGAGTCGAATACAAGGTGCACACAGACTTAACTTAATTGTTTTCACAGTCCATAAAAAAAAATTCCAGACAAGCTGGTTACTGCATCACTGTCGCCTTAAAAATCATATATGGAGTTTCAAAACTCAAAAATCAGTTTCGTAATTTTTCCCTGAAACTAGACTCATATATCCATCTACATATTTGTTTCTAGAATTTTTGGTCAAGCCAATTAGTACAGTCTATTAGTTAAAGTCTCCCATGTTACAGGGGTCGACTACACTGACCTTCGTGCGTTACAACTTTAATATCTCCCTGTGCAGGGCTTCAATACTGATGTCGTTTATTTCTATAGAAACTAGACTTAAAGAGGAATCTATGCATATATGGTATGAATCCTAATTATCTCTGGTTAATTTATAATGAATTTCCAAAGTCGGAATAGGGAATCCAGAAACCGTTCTGGCCCTGTTTCACGAATACTTAAATATCTCTCAATATACAACTCATATGACCGTTTAGTTTCTTCCATATGAAAGTAGATTCATCAAGGCTCATTTACATAATTTATTAACTATTTAATTCCACTCCTGCTATTTTTAGTGATTTTTCACATCCACACCACTGCTGCTGTCAGCATCTATTACTAAAACAAACCATGCCTATTTCATGACTTTCCCTTAATTTAACTAATAATTCATCATGCATGTCCCAAATTATAACCATGATTTGTGTCCAAACATCACAAAACCAATTCCAACCGAACATTTACGCCATTTTCGCATGGCTAAAAGTTTACATACCAAATTTCAACAAAGCATAACAGCCTATACATGCCGAAATGTACTCCTAGACCAACTACGAAGAAAATACCAAAAGTTGTTAGCGGTGTGATGACTTGATGACGGTCCCGAATACGCAAAAAGTCAAGTCCAAGAAACCTAAAATAGGTGACAAGCAAACACCGAATGAGTATATAACTCAGTAAGTCATAAGCAATGCACTACCAACCATTAATAACATTATCGCAAGAGGAAACAAAATGGAACGAGGCTAATTACTCCATTCAAACCGAACTATACCATAGTTCCTTAGACCTTTCGATTCAATCTCATACCAAGTTACACATTCGCATTCCATATACTAATCAATAGGATATTTGAAGCATTTTTATACACCATTTTGTTTTCGTTACATTCATACATCTTCATGGCTTTTCACTTATTCCACGATAATTCTTATGTACGTGACTTCAATTGTCACATAGGTTCGAAACTTACCAAGCTCAACTCCAAATATAAACATAGCGCCTATTAGCCATGAACTCAAGGTACTTACCCGATCCGTTGTCCGTGATCGACTCAATAATGTCGCACACTCAGTGTCAATAGTGATTCAAAAGCATATAGTGAGTCCGCACACTTAGAGCTATATAATCAACTCGCACACTTAGTGCTATATGATCAAACTCGCACACTTAGTGCTGTACAAATTTTAAACCCGCACACTTACTGTCATTCTCATGATCACAAATGTTTATACCCGCACACTTAGTGCCGAAATCAACAACTCAATACATCTCACCTCTTTTCTTTTCATTCAATACTTTCATCACCACATACATACATGTATATAAATTTATCATTCCTTTCGGCATAATTACATAGACATTATGTCTATTTAAATCAATACAAAATATATGCTTAGTGACCTACCTTGTGTGGTGTAAAATAATTCCAAGTCGGCTACTCGATGACCTTCGATTTCCCCTTGTTGGACGCCTCTCCTTTAGGATCTTGAGCTTAAACAAATAAATTAACTCATTCAACCGCTTTGCTACACATATTGATATTCACACTTTAATGATTTTATGACATACGGAACGGCATGGTAAAAATTTTTATCTTGCTACCTCATGCTCTTAGCTATTCGGCTCATAACCATATGCTATAGCCCTACTATCAATAATCCAATCACACATGCATATATATATATATGGCTGAATGTACAAAGCATAGACTCATCATCACCTATGCTCTTAATTTGATGGCCGAATATCCATACATGTATATACACTATTAATCAATCACTAACATTGCACTTCACCTTAATAGCTAGCTTAGCAAACCTCGATTTAACACATAGTTGTTCATAACACAACTTGAGCATACTCTCCATTCCATCAATTCCAAAACTTAATGTCTTACTCAAAAATGCTAAAAAGAAAATCCGAGAGTCATCAATCCACCATCACATGTATCATTAACAAGCTTCATATTTAGCATGCAATGACATTAACACAAAATCTACCTTGGCGAATATCATCCCCATGATATAGCAAAGTTTTGAACCATGGACTAATTAGAACTCAAGCTAGCAACTAAGAACATGCATGAATCTCATGGCACAACCTCAAACATACCTTAATCTAGACACAAGTATGGCCAAACCTCCTCCTAATCCTCTTCCAAACCAAGCATGAAGCAAGAACCCCTTCCTTCTTCCTTAGAATTTCAGCTCAAAGAAATGAAAAAAAAGATGAACAACAAATTTTTTTCTTCTCTTTTCTTCAACTCACGGCAAAAGAGGGGGGACACTCACCATTCTCTTTTTTTTGTTCCCTTTCATTATTAAATTCCTATGCTCATTATTTTATTTTTTTCTTACATACACCATTGTCCCAACATGTTTTATGACATGTTTTTACCCATAATCCTTGTCATGGCGGCCACTAGCTATTAGGGGAAATTTGACATGCAAGTCCCCCCTTTTGTTTACATGCACTATTAGGTCCTTATAGATTAGCCTATCACATTTCAAAAGTGTCACACAAGTCCTAATAACTGAATTCACATGCAATCGACTAAATCGAAGCTTGAAATTTTCACACATTCATAAATACATATTCTAGACAATAAATATTACGTTCAAACATTTCGGTGACTCGGTTTAGCGGTCCCGAAACCACTTTCCGACTAGGGTCAATTTTGGGCTGTCACAACTCTCCCCCACTTAAGAAATTTTCGTCCTCGAAAATCTTACCGGTAAATAGGTTTGGGTATCGCTCTTTCATAGAGTTCTCGGGTTCCCAAGTAGCTTCTTCCATCCCGTGTTTGAGCCATAACACTTTTACTAACGGAACCCTTTTGTTTCGCAACTCCTTCACTTCACGAACTAGGATACGAATCGGTTCTTCTTCATAACTCATATCGGCTTGAATTTCAACCTCTGATGGACTAATTACGTGTGACGGATCAGATCTATAACGTCGAAGCATCGAAACATGGAAGACGTTGTGAATCTTTTCAAGTTCGGGGCAAAATCAAACGATCACAAGCTGGACCGACTCGTTCGGATATCTCATATGGCCCGATGAACCTCGGACTCAATTTGCCTTACGGCCAAATCGAGTATCTTTTTCCAAGGTGAAACTTTAAGAAACACTTTGTCTCCCACGATACTCAATGTCTTTTCGTTTCAGATCCGCGTCGACTTCTCGACGATCGGAGGCTATCTTGATTTTCACGGATTACCTTTACTTTCATTCAGCATCTTTAATCAAATCCACCTCGAAAATTTTGCTTTCGCGAGCTCGGTCCAAAACAATGGTGTACGACATTTACGCCGTACAAGGCCTCGTAAGGCGCCATCTTAATACTTGATTGAAAACTATTGTTGTAAGCGAATTCAATCAAAGGTAAATACCATTCCCATGAACCACTAAACTCGAGGATACAACATCTCAACATATCCTCAAGTATCTGAATTATCCGCTCGGATTGACCATCGGTTTGGGGGTGAAAGGCGGTGTTGAAATGCAACTTGGTACCCAAAGCTTCTTGCAATTTCTTTCAAAATCGTGAGGTGAATCTCGGATCTCTATCCGACACGATAGAAATAGGTACCCCGTGTAATCTCACAATCTGAGAAACATACAATTCAGCTAATTTATCCATTGAAAAATCCGTACGCACGGGGATAAAGTGAGCCGACTTAGTCAATCTATCAACAACGACCCAAATCGCATCTTTCTTACTTGCCGACACTGGCAACCCGATACAAAATCCATCGTTACTCGATCCCATTTCCATTCAGGTATCATGATCGGTTGGAGTAGACCCGTAGGCACTTGATGTTCCACCTTCACTTGCTGACATATTAAACACTTCGGAACAAAATCGGAAATGTCTCGTTTCATACCATACCACCAAAACTGACGTCTTAGGTCGTTGTACATTTTCGTACTCCCGGGTGGGTGACATTCGGCTACAATGAGCTTCGTTCAGAATTATCGAAATAAGTTCTGAATTTCTTGGAATGCACAAATGATTTCTGAACCTCAAACAATCGTCATCATCAACTTGAAATTTTGATTCCACATTCGGTACACATTCAGTCCGTCTTGCAACCAACTCATCGTCGACCTTTTGAGTTTCACGAATCTGATGAATCAATGATGGTTTGGCCTTTAATTCGGCTACTAACACATTGTCGGGTAGAATAGACAAGTGTACATTCATCGCTCAAAAAGCAAAGCGGTGATTTCGGCTTAAGGCGTTCGCAACCATATTAGCCTTTCCCGGGTGATAATCAATGACAAGCTCATAATCTTTTAACAACTCGAGCCGACGTCTTTGTCGCAGATTTAAGTCTCTTTGAGTCATCAAATATTTGAGACTTTTGTGATCCGAATACACATGGCACTTTTCACCAAATAAGTAATGTCGCCATATTTTCAAGGCGAATACGATGGCGACTAATTCGAGATCATGGGTCGGATAATTTTTCTCATGTGGCTTTAATTGTCTCGGACGCATAGGCCACAACTCGACCTTCTTGCATCAATACGCAACCCAACCCAAGTAGGGAGGCGTCACTATAGATGACAAACTCTTTGCACGATTCGGGTGCACTAAAATTAGAGCTTAGTCAAATAAGTTTTCAGTTGATCAAAACTTTTCGACATTTTTCCGTCCATTTGAACTTAACATCTTTTGAAGTAAGCCGTCATGGGTGTGGCTATCATCGAGAAACCTTTCACAAACCGTCGGTAGTGTAAGCAAGTCCCAAAAAGCTTTGAACCTCGGTAATATTTCTCGGAGGCTTCCAGTTAAGTATGGCTGAAATTTTGCTCGGTCGACTCGAATACCGATGCCGATACCACATGACCCAAGAAGCTAACCTCTCTTAACCGAATTCACACTTCTGAACTTAGCATATAAGCGCTTATCCCGTAAAATTTGCAACACTAGTCTCGGTGTTCAGCATGTTGGTCTCATTTCTTGAATAGACCAAGATGTCATCAACGAACACAACTACTGAACCGGTCCAAATATGTCGAAGATCCGATTCATCAAATCCATAAATACCGTAGGGCATTAGTGAGCCCGAACGGCATCACTAAGAACTCGTAGTGACCGTACCTCGTTCGAAAGCGGTTTTGGGTGCGTCCGAATCTCGAATCCAGAAGCGATAATAACCCGATCTCAAATCTATCTTGAAAACACTTGAGGCTCCCTTTAGTTGATCAAACAAATCATCAATACGCGGTAATGGATATTTATTCTTTATCGTCACTTTGTTCAGTTGACGATAGTCAATACACAATCTCATAGTTCCGTCCTTCTTTTTCACAAACAATCTTGGTGCACCCCAAGGTGAGAAACTTGGTCGGCGAAACCTCTATCCGTCAATTCTTGCAACCGAGCTTTCAACTCCTTTAACTCGGTTGGTGCCATACGACACGGAGCTATCGAAATTGGCGTAGTCCCGGTACAAGCTCAATACCAAACTCTATCTCCGAGCAGGTGGCAAACCGGTAATTCTTGGGAAAAGCGTCTGGTATTCGCTAACCACCAAGCAGATTCGGGTTTCTTTTCTAACTCTTTGTCACCAAGTACATACGCAAGGTATGCTTCGCACCCTTTCTTACATATTTTCGAGCCAACATTGACGATATTACGGTGGCAACCCTTTAAGTCCGTAGACTCAACTCGGATTATCTCGTTATTTGCGCACCTCAAATCAATGGTTTTTCTTTTGCAACTCACCACTGCGTCATATACGGTCAACCAGTCCATACCAAGAATAACATCGAATTCATCAAATGGTAAAAGCATCAAATCGGCCGGAAAATAGGATTCTCGGATCATCGGAGGGCATCTCTTACACACTTTGTCAACAAGCGCATATTGACCCAAGGATTTGACACTCGAATTCGAACTCGATGAGACTCAATAGGCGAGTCTTCTTGGATGCTAAAGTCTCACATACATAAGAATGAGTAGAGCAAGGGTCGATTAATGCAATTACATTAGTATCAAAAAGAGTGAAAGTACCAGTGATAACATCAGGGGAGGATGCTTCCTCTCGTACACGGATGGCATATGCCCTAGCGAGTACGGGTCTCAGATTGAACAGTAGTGATCGGTGGCCCCTCTCGACTACTACCCTACCTCCCGAAATTCTCGTTGGTCTACCTCTAGTTGTCATTCCACTAGGTCTTGCACCTTACATCCTATTCTTCTCTTCAAGCTCCGTGCAATCTCTAATGAAGTGGTCCTTGAACCGCATCCGTAATGAGCCCTGTTAGTAGACTTACCCCAACATTCACCTATGTGTCTTCTTCCACATTGGGGGCATTCAGTTTCTCTTGGCGGTTATTGCCCACACTAGCTACCGAAGTAGCTCGAGTCCATCGATGGTCGTGCTCTAATGGAAATTCCTTGATCATCCTCGATTTATTAGTGTCCTCCACGAACTTCTTTACGGTAGAGAACGGAGCTTTACCCGTCGATATCTTACGATAGTCTTTAGCTTCAAATTCACCTTCTTCTTCTCCTTTCCAAGTTCTTGACCTTGCGAGCTCGTTCGACTAGTGTTACGAACTCCTTTATCTCCAAAATACCCACTAGTAGCTTTAAATCTTCATTCAATCCTTCTTCAAATCTTTTGCACATAGCAACCTCATCGACCACACACTCCGAGCATACCGACCGAGTCTTACGAACTCATGTTCATATTGAGATCTTGTCATACGGCCTTGCTTGAGTTCCAAGAATACGTTTTTGATCGATGAACCATTGACTAATATACTTCTTTGAAATTCGTTTGAAAGAAATCCCAAGTAACTCGTTCGTTTGGGACTATGGAAATCAAGGTCCTCCACCAATAGTAGGTGAGTCCCATAACAAGGATATAGCACACTTTAGACATTCATCGGTGTGCATGATAGTTCATCAAACACCGAATGGTGTTATCAAGCGAACTTGGCCCTTTCGGCATCATCGGTAACTATGGCCTGAACTCCTCAGCCCGCTTCCTAATCAAGTCTCTGGTGGCTTACTCGGCCTCACGTGGTCGATGGCGATGGCATTACGGCTCTTGGGGTGGATTATTCAAATTGGAATTGTTGGACAGCCGGATTGGTTCGGGCATATTATGCGACCCACTCATTCATCATGGTAAAGAAGGCTTGTTTAGCCCCTCACCTTGATTATTCGCAGATGGTGAGGTTCAACAGTGGCGTCCCTTGTGCAGAGCAGCCTCTACACTTTCAACGTCATCCGCCAAGGTTCTCTACACGGGATCCATTTACTAATCAAAACAAAAATTTTAACCGTCGAAGTCATCACACATTTAAACATTAACATTAAGGCATGTATAGCTAGACTCATACGTGCTATGGTAGTCCTAGAACCGACTAAACCATAGCTCTGATACCAATAAAATTGTAACACCCCGTGCCGAGTCCGTTCTGGGAGTCGAATACAAGGTGCACACAGACTTAACTTAATTGTTTTCACAATCCATAAAAAAAATTTTCCAGACAAGCTGGTTACTACGTCACTGTCGCCTTAAAAATCATATCTGGAGTTTCAAAACTCTAAAATCAGTTTCGTAATTTTTCCCTGAAACTAGACTCATATTTCCATCTACATATTTTTTTCTAGAATTTTTGGTCAAGCCAATTAGTACATTCTATTAGTTAAAGTCTCCCATGTTACAGGGGTCGACTACACTGACCTTCGTACGTTTCAACTTAAATATCTCCCTGTGAAGAGCTTCAATACTGATTTCGTTTATTTTTATAGAAACTAGACTCAAAGAGGAATCTATACATATATGGTATGACTCCTAATTATCTCTGGTTAATTTGTAATGAATTTCCAAAGTCGGAACAGGGAATCCAGAAACCGTTCTGGCCCTGTTTCACGAATACTTAAATATCTCTCAATATACAACTCATATGACCGTTTCGTTTCTTCCATATGAAAGTAGATTCATCAAGGCTCATTTAAATAATTTATTCACTATTTAATTCCACTCCTGCTATTTTTAGTGATTTTTCACATCCACACCACTGCTGCTGTCAGCATCTATTACTAAAACAAACCATGCCTATTTCATGACTTTCCTTTAATTTAACTAATAATTCATCATGCATGTCCCAAATTATAACCATGATTTGTGTCCAAACATCACAAAACCAATTCCAACCGAACATTTACGCCATTTTCGCATGGCTAAAAGTTTACATACCAAATTTCAACAAAGCATAACAGCCTATACATGCCGAAATGTACTCCTAGACCAACTACGAAGAAAATACCAAAAGTTGTTAGCGGTGTGATGACTTGATGACGGTCCCGAATACGCAAAAAGTCGAGTCCAAGAAACCTAAAATAGGTGACAAGCAAACACCGAATGAGTATATAACTCGAGAAGTCATAAGCAATGCACTACCAACCATTAATAACATTATTGCAAGAGGAAACAAAATGGAGCGAGGCTAATTACTCCATTCAAACCGAACTATACCATAGTTCCTTAGACCTTCGATTCAATCTCATGCCAAGTTACACATTCACATTCCATATACTAATCAATAGGATATTTGAAGCATTTTATACACCATTTTGTTTTCGTTACATTCATACATCTTCATGGCTTTTCACTTATTCCACGATAATTCTTATGTACGTGACTTCAATTTAAATTGTCACATAGGTTGAAACTTACCAAGCTCAACTCCAAATATAAACATAGCGCCTATTAGCCATGAACTCAAGGTACTTACCCGATCCGCTGTCCGTGATCGACTCAATAATGTCGCACACTCGGTGTCAATAGTGATTCAAAAGCATATAGTGAGTCCGCACACTTAGTGCTATATAATCAACTCGCACACTTAGTGCTATATGATCAAACTCGCACACTTAGTGCTGTACAAATTTTAAACCCGCACACTTTTTGTCATTCTCATGATCACAAATGTTTATACCCGCACACTTAGTGCCGAAATCAACAACTCAATACATCTCACCTCTTTTCTTTTCATTCAATACTTTCATCACCACATACATACATGTATATAAATTTATTATTCCTTTCGGCATAATTACATAGACATTATGTCTATTTAAATCAATACAAAATATATGCTTAGTGACCTACCTTGTGTGGTGTAAAATAATTCCAAGTCGGCTACTCGATGACCTTGATTTCCCTTGTTGGACGCCTCTCCTTTAGGATCTTGAGCTTAAACAAATAAATTAACTCATTCAACCGCTTTGCTACACATATTGATATTCACACTTTAATGATTTTATGACATACTGAAGCGGCATGGTAAAAATTTTATCTTGCTACCTCATGCTCTTAGCTATTCGGCTCATAACCATATGCTATAGCCCTACTATCAATAATCCAATCACACATGCATATATATATATATGGTCGAATGTACAAAGCATAGACTCATCATCACCTATGCTCTTAATTTGATGGCGAATATCCATACATGTATATACACTATTAATCAATCACTAACATTGCACTTCACCTTAATAGCTAGCTTAGCAAACCTCGATTTAACACATAGTTGTTCATAACACAACTTGAGCATACTCTCCATTCCATCAATTCCAAAACTTAATGTCTTACTCAAAAATGCTAAAAAGAAAATCCAAGAGTCATCAATCCACCATCACATGTATCATTAACAAGCTTCATATTTAGCATGCAATGACATTAACACAAAATCTACCTTGGCCAAATATCATCCCCATGATATAGCAAATTTTTGAACCATGGACTAATTAGAACTCAAGCTAGCAACTAAGAACATGCATGAATCTCGTGGCACAACCTCAAACATACCTTAATCTAGACACAAGTATGGCCAAACCTCCTCCTAATCCTCTTCCAAACCAAGCATGAAGCAAGAACCCCTTCCTTCTTCCTTAGAATTTCAGCTCAAAGAAATGAAAAAAAAGATGAACAACAAATTTTTTTCTTCTCTTTTCTTCAACTCACGGCAAAAGAGGGGGGGGACACTCACCATTCTCTTTTTTTTTTGTTCCCTTTCATTATTAAATTCCCATGCTCATTATTTTATTTTTTTCTTACATACACCATTGTCCCAACATGTTTTATGACATGTTTTTACCCATAATCCCTTGTCATGGCCGGCCACTAGCTATTAGGGGGGAAATTCGACATGCAAGCCCCCTCTTTTGTTTACATGCACTATTAGGTCCTTATAGATTAGCCTATCACATTTCAAAAGTGTCACACAAGTCCTAATAACTGAATTCACATGCAATCGACTAAATCGAAGCTTGAAATTTTCACACATTCATAAATACATATTCTAGACAATAAATATTACGTTCAAACATTTTGGTGACTCGGTTTAGCGGTCCCGAAACCACTTCCCGACTAGGGTCAATTTTGGGCTGTCACATCGAACATCTGAGAATAGTGCTACAGACTTTTCTATAAGAAATTGTATGCAAAGTTTAGCAAATATAAATTCTAGTTACGAAAAGTTGGTTTTCTGGGCCATATTGTATCAGCATCAGGTATTTCAGTTGATCTGAGCAAAATTTTGGCTATTCTGGATTGGAAGCCTCTGAAAAATGTTTCTGAAGTCCGCAATTTTCTAGGACTTGCTTGTTATTACCGAAGATTTGCAAAAGGCTTTTCTATGATTTCAACCCCATTAATGAAACTACTTTGGGAAGATATGAAGTTTGAATGGTCTAAAAAGTGTCAGAAAAGCTTTGATTAGTTGAAAACTTTGTTGACTGAAGCTTCAGTGTTATTACAACCCAAAACGGGTAAAGAATTTGTGATCTATAGTGATGCTTAGTTGAACGGTCTAGGATGTGTTTTGATGCAGGAAAGCAAAGTCATTGCTTATGCTTCGAGACAATTAAAGCCACATGAAAAGAACTATCCGACGTACGACCTTGAGTTAGCTGCAATTGTGTTTGCTTTGAAAATATGGCACCACTATCTGTTTAGTGAGAAATGTCACATTTATTCTGATCATAAGAGTTTGAAATATCTGATGACTCAGAAAGATTTGAATCTTTGATAGAGAAGATGGATAGTACTATTAAAAGACTACGAGCTTGTTATTGACTATCATTCGAGAAAAGCAAATGTTGTTACTGATGCTTTGAGTCGAGAATCACTGTTTGTATTGCGTACAATGAACGCTCATTTGGTTCTGTCTGATGATGGTTCAATATTGGCTGAATTAAAAGTAAGACCGCTATTCAGTCAACAGATTATCAAGGCTCAGAAGGCTGATAATGAGATTTTAGCAAAACGAGCTCTGTGTGAATTAGATTCTGATTCAGAATTCAGAGTTGATAAAGATGATTGTCTAAGATTCTGAGATCGAATTTGTGTTCTGAAAAATCCAGAGTTAATTCAGATGATTTTGAATGAAGCTCACAACAGTCATTTATCTATTCATTCGGGTAGTACGAAAATGTATAATAATCTAAAACAACATTACTGGTGGTCTGGAATAAAAAGAGATATCTCTGACTTTATTTCTAAATGTTTAATCTGTCACCCAGTTAAAGTTGAACATCAAGTACCATCTAGTTTGTTACAACCAATTATGATTCTGGAATGGAAATGGGATAGAGTGACGATGGAATTTGTTTCGGGTTTGCCCCTATCTCCTAGAAAGAAAGATGCTATCTGGGTCGTGGTAGACCGATTAACGAAATTAGCTCATTTTATTCCGGTATGATCCGATTTCTCACTTGATAAGTTTGTTGAATTATACATTTCTGATATTGAAAGATTGCTTGGTGTGCCATTATCTATTGTGTCAGATAGAGATCCGAGATTCACATCACGATTATGGAAGAAATTGCAAGATGCTCTGGGCATGAAATTGCACTTCAGTACAGCTTTTCACCCGCAAACGGATGGTTACTCTGAGTGGATTATTCAGATACTCAAGGATATGTTGAGATGTTGTATTCTTGAGTTTGAAGGTTCGTGGGAACAATATTTTCCATTAGTTGAATTCGCTTATAATAACAGTTTTCAAACGAGCATTAAAATGGCACCATCGAAGCCTTATATGGTCGCAAATGCCATACACCTCTGTATTGGACTGAGCTCAGCGAGAATAAGATGCACGGGATTGATTTGATAAAAGAAACTAACCAGAAAGTAAAAGTGATCCGAGATAGTTTGAAAGCAGCTTCTAATCGTCAAAAATCTTACGCAGATTTGAAACGAAAAGATATTGTATGAAAATTTGATCGATTGTGTGCTTAATTTTGAAAAAGGACTTAATCACGTAAAATGTAAAAGTTTCTTGCCATATGTTAAAAGTGCTTATTTGCTATGATTGATTAATTATAAAGTCTTTAACATGAAATTTGGCCACTATTAAGGTTAGTGGACGGTTATGGACTTGATATATATGATGTTATAATGTTTTTAATAAGGTTAATTTGGTAATTGGATTAATAAGTATAATTTAATAAAACCAAACACTAAAATTTGCTCATTTTTAGTGTTCATGCACCAAAAATACAAAGAAAATAAAAGAAAAAGAACCATCTAGGGTTCGACTATGCTAAAGCTCAATTGAGGTATGAATTTTGTTTCGTTTTTGATAATTTCTACGTTTTTGTAATCGTTGCACTGTATTCTATCAAGCCCATGTCCTAATTTCTAATTTTGTTAATGATTGAAACTATGAGTTTTGTGATGTTAATGGATGAAAAATGAAAGATATGTATTAGGTTAGTATATTTTGTCTTTGAATTTTTTATGAATTTGAGTAATTTGGGCTAAATTGTAAAAATGAAATTTTGAGGGACTAAAATGTGAAATAAATGAAATATGTGGTTTATATGAGTGCTATGAACATTCGGCTATGCATAAGTATATGCAAATTATGTGTATTTTGTGATTTTGTGAAATAGGGACTAAATTGTCAAAATATGAACATATGAGGGTTTATTTGCAAAATACCCTAAATATGTGTTTTTGGATTGATTTGAATGATCTGGTGAATAAAAGAGTTAAATTTGAATTTATATAGATCAAAAATTAAAGAAAATGGAATTAGATCGGGGAAAGTCGAAAGTCGTCGAGTAGCTGATTCCGTCTATCCGAATCCGTACGAGGTAAGACGATATACAAATAAATGTGTTTGAATTGATTTATTCATGTATATATGTCATTGTATTGTGATGAATGATAATATGAGAGCTAAATATGAGATATCCGAAAAAGTATAGACAAAGTTCGGACGTCTAAAAAGCCCTATACGAACCTTAAGAATAGTTAGGATACATATGTCATGACATAGGATCTGATATGTGTTATCGTGTAAGACCACGTCTGGGACGTTGGCATCGTATTTGATTTTGTGTATGACCCTGCCTGGGACAGTGGCATCGATATTTGATTACATGTAAGACCACGTCTGGGAGTGGGCATTGTATGAGCTTTCCGAGCTATTTGCCTATCCTTATGATTCCGAACGATTCAACTGGCATTCTGAGAAAATGAAAGGTTATGTGAACATGTATTCGATTCAGGTATGTTTGATATGTATATCATATTTGATGTTGAAAGGTAAGTATATGTACCTTAGTGAACAAGTGAATTGAGATTATGAAGTATATGTTTGGCATGATAAGAGCTTATGATTTGGCATGTTTTGATTTACATTTTGAGTATGAAATAGATTGGTGATTATATGATATGAATGATGTATGAATTGGATTTGAAATTTATTGAAAATATGATGCTTTAGATGCCTATTTGTTGATTGTAGGGAGGACCTTTAATGGATGGCAATTTGGCCTTGTAAATGGCCTATTTGTGCCCACACGTGCAGGGACACGGGCGTGTGTTTCAGCCGCGTTGCTCAATGGCAATTTCGAAATGAGCTTGGGCAGACCACACGGGCGTGTGCTAGGTCATGTTGCCAAGTTAGTTTCGACCACGGACTAGACACATGGGCATGTGACTGGCCGTGTGACTCAAGTCAGTAGCCTCCCTAATTTTCAGACGGCCTGGCACACGGGTGTGTCTTGTGGCCGTGTGGACAAGTTAGTATGTATGCCTTGTTTTAACACGACCTGACACATGGGCGTGTCTAAAACCATGTGAGGCACACACTTGTCACACGGGCGTGTGACCTATATAACTTTGAAAAAATGTTTAATTTTCAAAAAGATTTGTATAAGCTCGGTTTAGTCTCGACCCCTTTCTAAAGCATGTTTAAGGTCTCGTTGACCTATGTAAGAGACTCTGTATTGATGTATGTCAATGATGTTATGATGATTGTGAAATGAATGTTAAATGTTCTGATTTGTCTGGTAACGCCTTTAACCCTAGTTTGGAGATGGATACGGGTTAAGGGTGTTACAGAGCCATTCTGTACGGAGCTATTGATATCGACGTTGTTCCCAACACTAACTCAATGCCAAACTCAACTTCTCGAATCGGTGGTAAACCCTATAACTCTTCAGGAAACATGTCTGGGTACTCACACACAACTGGCATTGATTCAATTTTCTTTTCTGTCACTTTCGTATCAAGCACATAAGCAAAATAAGCTTCGCAACCCTTTCTCACATATTTCTGAGCTAACATCGATGAAATTTCTGTTGGTAAACCATTCAATTCATCTGACTCAATCCGAATAATCTCATTATTCTGACATATCAAATCAATCGTCTTCCGTTTACAGTTCACAATAGCATCATGCAACGTTAGCCAATCCATACCCAAAATTATATCAAATTCATCAAATGGTAACAACATCAAATCGGCCGGAAAAAAAAATCTCGAATCATCAACGAACAGTTCTTGCACACTTTATCAACCAACACATACTTGCCTAAGGGGTTCGATACTTTAATTACAAATTCAGTAGACTCTACAGGAAAAGTCTTACTAGATACTAAATACACACATATATACGAATGAGTTGATCTTGGATAGTATCATAGAGAGTGAAAGTACCGATTATGACGTCTGGTGAGGATGCTTCTTCCCGTGCACAGATAGCATAAGCTCGAGCAGGTGCTCGTGCCTCAGATCTCACAGCAGAATCTCTCACAACACTTTCATTACCACTTGTATTTCTAGTGTCACACGCCCGTGTGAACAGGCTGTGTGCTTCACACGGCCACTAGACATGCCTGTGTCACAGGCCATGTGAAAACAGGGCATACTATTGACTTGCACCACACGGTCGAGGACACGCCCATGTGCTATGGCCGTGGGAAAACTGAAGGGGTTATTGACTTGGGTCACACGGCCAGCCACACGCTTACATTCCAGCCCATGTGTCACACAGAGCCAGAAGACATGCTCGTCTGTCTAGGCCGTGTCAAACCTGTTGGGTATATTGACTTAATTTGAAAGGGTACCTCAGGGGACACATGGCTGTGTAACATGACCGTGTGTCGCACTCAGCTGAGACACAAGCCCGTGTCTTTGCCTGTGTGGACAAAATAGGCCATTTGCCAAGCCAATTTGCCACCCTTTTCTCATGCACACCTAGCAACCAAAATGGTACCATTTCAATACATTTATAGGCAACCAAAACATGTCAATTCATATACAATTCATGCCAACTATCATCAACCATTTCAAGTACTAAATTTCAAATTCAAAACATACCAAATCATTATGCCAAGATCATCAAAACTTACATAAGTTCCAAATGCATTTATTCATCATCTTATCATCTAATTCAAATATCAAAATAACACTAATTCAATACCTTATTCTTATACCATACTAAGCCAAATTCACAAGGCATATCATTCACATTACATAGCATATATAAACACATTCAATAAGTAAAATTCACAACCCACAACTTTACCAAATACAAGCCAAATCACATGTGTAACACCCCTAACCCGTAACTGACATCGAATTAGGGTTACGAGGCATTACTAGATAGATAGAACATTTCAGACCAATTAAGAATCACAGATATTATTTAATATCATTTCATAAGCAATCATTTCTTAAGATGGTCTATGAAACCTAAAACATACGTTTAAAAATAGTTACAGCTAAATCGAACACATTCATAAAATTCAGAACATAGAAAATATTTCAGTTCTGTTGAGGTCGAACGTCTGTGTAACCAGGCCGTGTGCCTCACACGGGCATCAGACACACCCATGTGAACTAGCCATGCCAATACAGGGTAACTATACTGACTTTCACCCACGGCCAATAGGCACGCCCGTGTGCTATGGCCGTGTGATACTTGGCTAGCTACTGACTTTAGCCCACTGATAAACCGTAATTTATACATATTTTTACCCCATGCTTAACACATTTTACGGATGATTTTTCCTTAGAATTGGTGAATTCGATGCTCATAATGCCTTAATTTCATGTTTTATACTTAGGAGAGCATCAAAGAGCAAAAGGAACGAGAAACGGGCCAAAAACGGAGAAAATGGGCCAAAGTACGAAATCAACACTGCCTGGACTTCCTCACACGTGCAGACCACATGACTATGTCAATTTGGCAGAATCGAAGCACAACACACACGAGTAGAACACACGCTCGTGCCATTCTAATAGGTTTAAGCACGACCTGAAGTAATCGCACATGGGCGTGTCACACGGGCATGTCCCTGCCGAGCCCAAGTTGAGTCCAATTCAGAAAAGGCTAATTTCGAGGGTTCTTTTGCATTCCAAAGCCTATAAATACACCCTAGAGGAGGAAGAAAGGAACACACAGAGAGCGGGAGGCAGGGAACTGCTCAAGGGAAGTCGATTTATCCATTTCAGAAGTCGGATTCACCATCAAGACTGAAGATCTCCCCTCAATTTCCCTCCAGGAGTTTTGGGTTTTCTTTATGTTTTGTATTCATTATTCTTCTAAGATGTTTTCCTTTTTAGTTATGAACTAAATCCCCTAAATACCTAAGGGGAATAAAACCTAAGACGAATCTTGTTATTATTTTCTGAATTATATGATAAATAATTGGCTTGTTCTTAATTATATGTTCTTAATTCTTGTTTTGATATTCCAGGATATTGATTCAAGTTAAGCTTTTATTCAGAGGTGGAATAGACCCTGTCTAAGAGTACAATTGTCATAACTAAGTGGAGTTGATTGCGCGCCTAGAGATAGGGTAACAAGATTTTGCCAGATTAGGGTGAAACCTAATAAGGGGTTCCATAGATCGAGTTAATGCAACCCTAAGGTGTTAATTAGAGAAAAGTCTCAATTATTCAATCTAGGGATTAGACGTTATTAGTCTTGAATAGGCATAATAATATATCTTAGGGATCTCTACAGAACAAGTTAAATGAATAATTTATCCTATTCGGAGTCAGAATAACAAGTGAAGTCTAAGTGTATTCTTCCTTAGGTATTGCCTTAATTCAATTGTTTTCCAAAAGTAATCCCCTAATTATATTTTTTTTTGTGAATTCTTAGTTTAGTTAATTAGTTAGTTAAAGCAAACCCCTTTATTCTTAGGCTAGATAATAAAAAGACAGTCATTACTAGTACTTTTAGTTCCTTTGGGTTCGACAATCCGGTCTAGCTAAAACTGTACTACTATTCGATAGGTACACTTGCCTACATCGTGATAATAGTTAGTTTCAAGAATGATTCTTTATAAATATTTAAAACCTGTCACACAAAAATCGCGATCAAGTTTTTTGCGCCGTTGCCGGGGAACTAAGATATGAGGAACACTCAATTTTTATTACTTTAGCCATTTATTTTTCTTGCAAGTTAATTCTATTTTATTTTTATTTTTATTTATGAATTTATTTTTTCTTTCTCTTGGCAGGTTTTTATAATTTATGACTAGAAGAAACCCGGCAGGACTACTACTTTTTGACGAAGAAATTGATCGCACAGTTCGCAGAAACCAAAGAGAAATAAGGCGAAGCTTAAGATACATAGAGAACGAGCAAGAGGAAGATATTCAAACCCCAACCAAGGAGATGGCTGAAAACCAAGACAATCAGCTACCTCCTACAATACCCGTTGAACTAGAAAATCAAAATCCTGCTCCTTGTACTATGTATGATTATGCTAAACCTACTTTAACAGGAACTCAGTCAAGTATAGTTAGGCCTGCTATTGTTGCAAATAATTTTGAACTAAAACCTAACACTATTCAAATGATACAGCAATTTGTTCAGTTTGATGGCTTACAGGATGAGGATCCAAACAGTCACTTGGCAAATTTCCTGGAATTCTGCGATACATTTAAAATTAATGGCGTTTCTGACGATGCCATTCGTCTTCGGTTATTCCCTTTTTCATTGAGGAACAAAGCTAAACAGTGGTTGAAATCATTACCACGAGGGTCAATTACTACTTGGGAACAAATGACCGAAAATTTTTTATTAAAATATTTCCCGCTGGCTAAAAAAATTACGTAATGATATCTCTCCGTTTGTGCAGATGGACTTAGAAACTCTTTACGATGCATGGGAGAGATACAAGGACCTACTGCGAAGGTTTCCTCACCATGAATTACCTCTATGGTTGCAAGTTCAAACATTCTACAATGGTGTGAATCCCTCGACAAGGCAAATGATTGATGCAGTAGCCGGGGGAACCATCAACAACAAAACACCTGAAGAGGCTTACGAATTTATTCAAGAGATGTCACTGAATAAATATTAGTGGCAAGTCATGAGGACTAAGCCAACTAAAATAGCAACCGTTTATAACATTGATTCGGTTACTATACTGTCAAACCAGGTAGAACTTCTAAATAAAAATATTGATGGTTTACTCGGTTCTACTCAGGTACATCTAGTAATGAGGTACGAGATGAATGGAGGAGGAGCATGCACAGAGTATCAACCCTTCAACCCTAGCATCGAGGAGGAACAAGTCCAATATATAGGTAACAATAACTCTAGAAATAACCCATATAGTAACAGTTATAATGTAGGTTGGAGGAACATCCCAATTTCTTGTGCGGTCAAGGAAATCAAAGACCACAACATCTTCCGGGTTTTCAACAACCACCCTATCAACAGGAAAAGAAACCGAACCTTGAAGAGATGCTGTCTAAATTTATCTCAGTGTCAGAAACCCATTTCCAGAACACCGAGACAACACTTAAAAATCAACAAGCCTCGATCCAAGGGCTCGAAACTCAGATAGGCTATCTTTCCAAACTAATCTCCGAACGACCACAAGGTAGCTTGCCAAGTAATAATGAACCCAAACCAAGGGAACAGCTCAACGTGATTAATGTTCGAGATGAAGAAGGATTCGTTGAGCCTAAGCCAAAACCGAGGCAAGAAACTGTGGTGAGCAAAGGTCAAGGTGAGGTAGGTCATAATAAAAACAAATCAGTGAATGTCGAATATAAACCTCGTGAGATGAAAAATTTGGTAAATTCCTTAAACTCTTAGAAAAAATTACATATTAACTTACCGTTTATTGAAGCTCTATCGCAGATGGCAAACGCAATGAAATTTTTAAAGGAGCTTTTAGCAAATAAGCGGAAGTTGGATGAGGCATCGTATGTAGAGCTAAATACAGTTTGCTCAGCTATTCTAAAGAATAAACTACCCAACAAACTAAAAGATCGAGGGAGTTTTACGGTTCCTTGCTTAATTGGTAGTTTAGATGTTAATAATGCATTAGCTGATTTAGGGGCTAGTATTAACGTCATGCCCTACAAAATGTTCAAACAATTAGGTATTGGGAAACCCAAATGGACTAGGATGAGCATTCAATTAGCAAATAAAACTATAAGATTTCCTAGGGGTATTATTGAAGATGTGCTAGTTAAAATCGATAAATTTATATTTCCCGTTGACTTCATTGCTCTACACATAGAGGAGGATAGCAACACTCCTTTGATTTTAGGACGGCCCTTTTTAGCAACTGCTAAAACAATTATTGATGTTGGCACAGGTGAGCTCACACTCCGTGTGGGAGACGAAACAATCACCCTTCAAGCTCGCAATTCTGGCAACACATCGGAAATTGAAGGTGATCGTCTAAACCATTCTACTAAAACTGACAATATGGTGCAACCTACTTTCTAGGAAATGGGTCTAAAGGAAGTACAAGAGCCATTCTCAAGTAGTAGCAGAGGACCTATTCATGAAGATCGAAGGCTACAAACTGAGGAGCTAGATGAATGGCGGACGCATAAATCGAGAACACACGATAAACCAAAACTACGCTAAAACGAGCTCAATACCTTCCCAAATCAACTTATGGTTGGGGATAAAGTATTATTAAATGCCGTAGATCCTCAAATTGTCACTACCAAACCGAATGAAGAAATCCCTCTTACGGTACTTAGCATTTTCCCATTCGGTACAGTTGAGGTAAGTCATCCCAAGTTCCACACTTTTAAGGTAAACAACACCCGTCTAAAAACTTATTTTGATAAGAATGATAGCAGGAATGAGGAGTATAAACTCCTTAAACCACTATGACCATTCAATGGAGAGGTAAGTCGAGCTTAGACTATAAATAAGCACTTCTCGGGAGGCAACTCGAGTACTAACTGTATTAACTTCTATAAATTTTAGTGTTTAACACGTAACTTACTAATAGAGCTCTTGAGTACAGGTTTTCCACACAGACAAGGCCTATCCCACGGGCGTGCCTTAGGCCGTGTGGAAACAGGGCAAAGATTTTTCCTAGCACGGGCTACGATAAATCACCACAGCTGTGCGACATGGGCGTGGGCGAACCTGCCAAAAAAACATGGGCGTGCGGCACGCCCGTACATTGAAACCGTGGCCAAACCTGTCAAATTAACATGGACGTGTGACATGCTCCTGCCAAGCAACGGTGGTCGAACCTGTTAAATTACCACGGGCGTGAGAGAAGTGAACAACGCTAGACACGGTCGTGCGACACGGCCGTGAGCACGAACACGCCCAAGGAACACAGGCGTGGGACAATTATCAAACGTGCCCAAATTCAAAATTCGAGAATCACACGGGCTGAAATTGGGGAACACGGGCGTGTTACTTGGTCGTGTGCCCCAAAATCTATAAATAGGATGCACTATTCATTGTCTTCTTCACCCAAAAAACCCTAACCCTAGCCGCTGCAAGTCCACACGCCCTCCCTGCCACGCCCGTGCGCTGCTTCCCACTCTATTTTTGACGCTCAATCTCTCTCCCTTAGCATTTGTTTACTCCTTTCACTGCTATTTTACTTATTTCTAATGCTTATTATCAAAATAATCTTCATTTTTCTCATACTATTTTTCATTTTGCTCATTATTCTATCATTTAATTTGAATTCTTAAGTTATTTATAATACATTTCATGTTAAATCGAGTTATTAGGCAAACCTCATTCTGTTGTCATACCCATGACATTACTATGCTCATTCTCATGCTATTACCATGCCAATGTCACGAAATTAGGCTATCAAATTAATTATTTTGGTTGTGTTTGGTTATTATTAATAATTTTGGCTGAAATTGTTAGCTCAAATTCATGGCTTTTTTTTTCTTTTTCCTTTTCAAATTCGTTTACCTACTATTATTATTCTTTATATTACAAGTATACAATGTCGTCTTCATGAGGAAAGAAGACCGCTGTCCCTATTTCAAAGAAAAAGAAGGGAGCGTCATCTTCCTCGGGTCCTACCGCAAAAATTTTCCACCCTTTCCTACAATTCCTCATCGGGCCCCAATAAGAACTTTTCCAAATACTCTGGGCCCGACCTTTAATTGTGGGCTGCCGTATCGACTGGGCTGCAGTAAAACAAGTTAAGTTGGCTGATGCAATTCAGGCCTTCCTAACCACTGATCCTTGGGAGATTTTCTTTGGGATCATCGAGCCAACATATCTCGAGCCCACCATGGAACTATGCTCAACGTTTCATCTTCAGACCGTAATGACGAACTACGATGATCCTGGCACGGTGCAATTTTGCCTAGGCGGATTAGTCCACCAGCTCAGCGTTCCAGAATTCGGTACTGTATTGGGCCTATATATGGAGGAGTTCAAGGAGGAGAATGACTTAGATACTCTCAACCGCCATATCCATCATTCTCCTTCATGTTGCTGGGACCACTAGTACCAGGTTCAGCCACCTATAATCCTAACCCTCCAAGGCATCGGCTCTCCCTCCATCTCTGAGGTACCTATACGCCATTTTGGCTCACACATTAACAGGAAGGCGAAAGAGCACTGGCATCGCCAACACTCACGACTCCTACTTTCTATAGTGTATGTCGCACGGGCAAGTCATCTACCTTGCCTATTTCATTTCCCTCGCCATTCAACACTAGATGGAACGGCATAGGAAGGGGGTCATCTCCATTGGCCCTTATGTTACTCGGTTGGCTCGACACTTCGGGCTCCTCAACACTGCGGCCTAGGAATCATCCTTGACCCTCATTGGCCAGATGTCTCCACAAGGCATCTCGAGCATGCTAAGCATGAGGATGATTGAAAAGTGCCAAGGAACCTACCCTCCTCAATATCGTCTCACCCAATCTACCGAGGAGGAGGCCCCCGTGGACATTACTGATGATGTCCCCTCACAGCATGAGGACCCACCGTCTCAGCCACCACCACCACCCTCTCGTTCAGTTCATGTGGCGGCTTCTTATGCTGACATTTCTGAGCGCCTCACTCGATTCGAGCAACAGTGTTTTCTATGATTTTATAGCATTGATGCTACTCTACAGCAGATCTGTCAGCACCTCCACATCTCATCGCCACCCTCACCTAGCGAACCATCTAGCGATGAAGATGTTTAAAAACTTTTAATTATTATTTTATGTTTTTACTTTTATTTTATTTTAAGACTACTTTTTATTTTTGTTTCTTCTTATTTTTATTAGGATTTATAATTTTTATTTAACAATTTTGAATTCCGGCTATTTCCTACCGAGTAATCATTCTTCCTTATATATTTTCTAAAAGAGTTCCTAATGCTATCACAATTATAAAAAGCTCCAAAGCTCACTATTACTTAGGGACTCGAAACTCCATTGGGAAAGGTTCTCCACGACTGCCATGTCCTGCTCGACCACGACCATAACCAATTTTAGATATAATATTCTTTTGGCACAGGACTTATGGACTAATGAACCTCTACCACCGCCAGAGTATCCTCCTCCACCCTCACGCCGATTATTCTCCAAAACTCTAGTTCAAGGAAATTCATTCATCACTCAGGAAGTTTCACTTCTCTCCCTATCTTATTTTGACATTCTTTTCTATATATCTATCTTTGACATTCATTTCATTATCAGAAAAATCCCTGAATGACTGCCTTGTTCTCTTGAAAAGCTCTCATATCATATTTAGGATAAATTTTGATTGATTTATGATTTTGATTGATATATCTTAAATTAAAACATAGGCATTTATGCATTGATTGTTTAAAGTTTAAGACATTAGAGAATCAAGCATGATAAGATGATTTTTAAGAATTTAAAATTTTAGGTTGTTTCACCAAAGTTTAGGTATTACTTTGAGTTGGAATTCACAAGTTTTAAACATCAAAAAGTCATAATTCTTGTGAGATTTTTGAGCCTTTTATTATTGCTTTGAGTGCGTCAGTATTGAACTGTTATTCTAGAACTTGCTTGATTATGCATGTCAAGACCACACCATTTGATTTGATATGTCAAAATGATTAAGGCACTTAGGATTAACCCATTCATGCCATGAAAAGCCTACCTCCACGATTAACCCCTAGTGAAACCCCTTGAGCCTAACAAGCCATTTCTTGTATTACCCTTAACATTAACCCTTAACCCATTATTGTTGAAATCCCTTAAATTAAATGTGATCCCTATTTTTGTTGAGATTTGAATTGAAATAGTTGTTCAGCTATGTCTTGTTCTTAATAGTTAGTCTATGTTATTTGGCTTGTTCTTAAAAAAAAAACCGTGTATACACATTAGTAGTAATCTTTTGTTTTTGAGTTTAAGTATTTAAATTCCATATTCTAAGAAGAAGCTTTGTTGTACGCAAGTGATGATTAAATATTTTTCTAGTTAAGTGATTTTCTAATTCAATCTCGATTCTAACCGTTTCTTTCAGCTTGTGACCACATCCTTTAACCAAAGCCACGTTACAACCCTCTAAAGACCTTTTGATTGATGTATCATCTCAATTTATAGTGGTGGAGATGTGATTTTCATGCAAGCCTATGGTAATAACTTTTCATATTGCCTGATGAGTGCTACTTTCATTGTCCTTAAACACTTTGAGTGATTTGAGTGAATCTTTAGTGAGGATGTTAAACTCCGTGAGATTTCGAATCGAGGTAACCACTTAGATAAGGGGAGATGCCTAAGTTTTGCATGATTAAATGCTCAACTTGGAATGTTCGAAGCTCTAATGTTCTTTTAGTTGAATTTTCAATGTACGACTGCTCATGAATTAGTTTGAGATATTTTCGATAGAGATTAAAAGTTAAGAAGAATTTATTTTGATTATGAGTTGAGAATTTTGCTTGAGGACAAGCAAATGCTTAAGTGTGGGGGTATTTGATAAATCGTAATTTATACATATTTTTACCCCATGCTTAACACATTTTATCGATGATTTTTCCTTAGAATTGGTGAATTCGATGCTCCTAATGCCTTAATTTCATGTTTTATACTTAGGAGAGCATAGGAGAGCGAAAGGAACGAGAAACGGGCCAAAAACTTAGAAAATGGGCCAAAGTACGAAATCAACAAGGCCTGGACTTCCTCACACGGGTAGACCACACGACTGTGTCAATTTGGCAGAATCGAAGCACGACTCACACAGGTAGAACACATGCCTGTGCCATTCTAACAAGTTCGATCACGGCCTGAAGTAATCGCACACGGGCGTGTCACACGGGCGTGTCACACGGGCGTGTCCCTGCCGAGCCCAAGTTGAGTCCAATTCAGAAAAGGCTAATTTCGAGGGTTCTTAGGCATTCCAAAGCCTATAAATACACCCTAGAGGAGGAAGAAAGGGACACACAGAGAGAGGAAGGCAGGAAACTGCTCAAAGGAAGCCGATTGATCCATTTTAGAAGCCCGATTCACCATTAAAACTGAAGATCTCCCCTCAATTTCCCTCCAGGAGTTTTGGGTTTTCTTCATGTTTTGTATTCATTATTCTTTTGAGATGTTTTCCTTTTTAGTTATGAACTAAATCCTCTAAACACCTAAGGGGAATGAAACCTAAGATGAATCTTGTTATTATTTTCTAAATTGTATGATAAATATTTGGCTTGTTCTTAATTATGTGTTGTTAATTCTTGTTTTGATATTCCAGGATATTGATTCAAGTTAAGCTTTTATTCAGAGGAGGAATAGCCCTGTCTAAAAGTACAATTGTCATAATTAAGCAGAATTGATTGCGCGCCTAGAGATAGGGTGACAAGATTTTGCCAGATTAGGGTGAAACCTAATAAGGGGATCCATAGATCGAGTTAATACAACCCTAGTATGTTAATTAGAGAAAAGTCGCAATTATTCAATCTAGGGATTAGACGTTATTAGTCTTGAATAGGGATAATAACACAACTTAGGCATCTCTACGGAACAAATTAAATGAATAAATTGTCCGATTCGGAGTCAGAATAACAAGTGAAGTCTAGGTGGATTCTTCCTTAGGTATTGTCTTAATTCAATCGTTTTCCAAAAGTAATCCCCTAATTATATTTTTTTGTGAATTCTTAGTTTAGTTAATTAGTTAGTTAAAGCAAACTCCGTTATTCTTAGGCTAGATAATAAAAAGACAATCATTACTAGTACTTTTAGTTCCTTTGGGTTCGACAATCCGGTCTTGCTAAAACTGTACTACTGTTCGATAGGTATACTTCCCTACATCGTGATAATAGTTAGTTTCAAGAATGATTCTTTATAAATATTTAAAACCTGTCACACAAAAATCGCGATCACCCACGGCCACATGACACGCCCGTGTCCCCTGACCGTGTGGGCACCATGCAGCCTTGATTTAAGCCAATTTGCCACCCCTTTTTGGGTCCAATCCTACAAGAAATAATATACAACATTCATACCAAAATTTCCAACCAGTTCCACGCTTAAGAATGATCGAAACACATTAGAACTTGACACATTACAAGCATGCACCAAAACTATACACAAACTTATCATTTGTTAGCCAACTCGCATGGCATAATATATACACAACAAAACTTATATACATAGACCTTCTAGCCTATACCTGCCATACTTTAAAATATGTACACTTTCAAAAGTACCAAAATGAGATCGATAGTGTGGTGATGATCCTCGACTATCCCCAGCCTTCAGTAGCTACGATAACTGTAAAACAGACAGTAAACACACAGAGTAAGCTACAAAGAGCTTAGTAAGCCAAAAACAATTGGTCTAACTACTAAAGCATATAAGTACAATTCAACCATAAAGATTCATAGCCATTTCATAGAATAATTCATAAACTTAACCATGCTCCTTTGTTTACATATATGTTATGCTTCATTTACATACATATGTACCTGCATAGGTTATACATTTAGTACGATACAAATGTACCTACATAGGTTATACATTTCATATACTCAAATTTAGATTTCATACACTATCATCAGACGGGTCAAAAACAATACAGATGCTCATAAACAAGTACAATTCCGACGTCCCGGACGTGGTCTTACTTGTAACTCAATATCGAGGCCTGTGTCCTAGACTGGGTCTTACACGAAATCAGATACGATGCCAATGTCCTAGACATGGTCTTATACATCAATATCAATCGAGGCCTATGTCCCAGACACAGTCTTACATGAAATCAGATACGATGCCGATGTCCTAAACATGGTCTTATACGATGTCTCAGACAGATGTCAACTTTGCTTAGGAACATACAGAGCTTTTCAAATATTATCATATTATCATACTTTACTCCAAAGATATTCATCAGGCACTCAAGGCCATCCAATACAGATTACAGTTTATATGTGCAGAATTTATTTCAATTGACACGTAATTGTAATTTGACTTACCTCCGACGGATCCGCACGGAACGAGTCGCCTATTCGACTATTTTAGACTTTCCTCGATCTAAGTCCGATTTTCTTTGTTCTTGATCTAATACAATACAAATTCAACCATTAAATAATTCATTTCATTCAATTTAATCCTTATACACATATTTAGGGCACTTTGCATTTTAGCCCTTACATTTTCACATTTTGACAATTTAGTCTATTTTTCACAAAATCACAAATACGCAAAATTCACCAAGACTATAGCTTGGCCGAATATACATGACTTCCATACCAACCCAAATAACATATTTAATTTAAAATTTAGTCTTTCAAAACCTCATTTTCACAATTTAGTCCAATTAGCTCGATTTCATCAAAAACTCAAAGACAAAACTTATGAACCATCTACCAAGCCTTCATAATTCATTCAAAAACATTACAAAACTCATGATATCAACAATGGCATTTCATGAAATCTTTAGCAGAAACAAAAATTCAGACATGGGCTTTGAAGAACACTAAGCAACGATCACAGAAACGTAGAAATTATCAAAAACGGACGAAAATCCATACCTTAATTGAGCTTTAATCTAGCCAAACCCTAAATGCTTTTATTTCTTTTCTTTCTCTTTGAATTTTGGCAAGTGTGGATGACCATTTCCTCCATTAACATGTTCTATTTTATTATATCTATAATTATTTTACCTTTTTCCCATTTTTCCCTTGAATAATAAACATTAAACTTACCAACTATATGTCCATGTTTGTCCACCACTAAAATAAATGGTCAATTTGACATGCAAGGACCTTTATTTTAAAATCCAAGCCAATAGGTGATTTAGCATCTAGCACTCAACTTTTACACTTTACGCGATTTAATCCTTTTTCATAATTAAGCACAAAAATAGACAAATTAAATCACAGAAATTTCACAGATGTAAATTCACATATCACAGACACAAAATAATATTAAAATATTTTTTGGACTTGGATTTGTGGTCCCAAAACCACTATTTCGACTAGGGTCAAAACCGGACTGTTACAATTCTCCCCCCTTAGGGATTTTCGTCCCCGAAGATCTTACCGTTAAACAGGTTCGGATATTGTTGTCTTATTACATCCTCAGGCTCCCACGTTGCCTCTTCTACTCCGTGTTGATGCCACATCACTTTAACTAATGAAATTTTCTTATTTCGTAACTCTTTAATCTTGCGAGCTAAAATACGGATCGACTTTTCTTCGTAAGTCATATCAGATTGAATCTCAATTTTAGAAGGGGATATCACATGGGACGGATCAGATCTGTACCGTCGAAGCATCGATATGTGAAATACATTACGTATCTTTTCTAACTCAGATGGTAGCCTCAATCTATAAGTAACCGGTCTAACTCGCTCGATAATTTCATTCGGTCTAATGAATCTCGGACTCAACTTCCCCTTTTTACCAAATCAGAATAGTTTTTTCCACGGAGACACTTTCAGAAACACTTTATCACCGATCTCAAATTCGATATCTTTTCGTTTTAAATCCGCATAAGATTTCTGACGATCAGAGGCAGCTTTTAGACTATCTCGGATTACTTTAACCTTCTGTTCAGTTTCTTTTATCAAATCAATACCGTAAATCTTATTATCACTGAGCTCAGACCAGTATAATGAAGTTCTACACTTTCTACCGTATAAGGCTTCGTACAGTGCCATTTTGATGCTCGATTGAAAGCTATTATTATAAGAAAATTCAATCAGAGGTAGATACTATTCCCATGTAGCTTCAAACTCAATAATGCAACATCTCAATATATCCTTGAGAATCTGAATAATCCGTTCAGATTGACCATCTGTTTGCGGATGAAAAGTGGTACAAAAATGCAATTTAGTACCTAGAGCATCTTGCAATTTCTTCCAGAATCACGATGTAAATCTCGGGTCTCTATCAGACACTATTGACAATGGCACATTGTGCAATCTCACAATATCAGAAATATACAACTCAGCTAGCTTTTCCAGCGAATAATCAAACTGAATCAGAATAAAATGAGCTGATTTCATCAAACGATCAACTACAACCCAAATTACATCTTTCTTTTTCGGAGACAGAGGCAAACTCGAAACAAAATCCATGGTCACTTGATCCCATTTCCAGTCCGGAATCATAATCGGTTATAATAACCCAGAAGGCACCTGATGTTCAGCTTTAACTTGCTGACAGATTAAACATCTCAAAACAAAGTCAGAAATATCTCTTTTCATTCCCGGCCACCAATATAGTTGTTTCAAATCGTTATACATTTTCATACTTCTCGAATGTACAGAAAATCTACTATTGTGAGCTTTACTCAAAATCGTTTGAATCAAATCCGGATTTCTTGGAACACAAAGTCTATTTTTGATCCTCAGACAATCATCATCATGTATTCAAAATTCAGAATCAGAATCAGAATTACACTGAGTTCGTTTAGCCATAATCTCATTATCAACCTTCTGAGCTTCGATAATCTGTTGTAAAAACAAAGGTCTCGCTTTTAATTCAGCTAAAACTGGACCATCATCAGACAGATCTAAATGATCATTCATTGCAAGTAACGATTTTTTACTCAAAGCATCAGCAACCACATTTGCTTTTCCCGGGTGATAATCAATCACAAGTTCGTAGTCTTTTAGTAGTTCTAACCATCTTCTCTGTTGCAAATTCAAATATTTTTGCGTCATTAAATACTTCAGACTTTTATGATTAGAAAACATGTGACATTTCTCACCAAACAGATAGTGACGCCAGATCTTTAAAGCAAATACAATGGCAACTAACTCAAGGTCGTGTGTCGGATAGTTCTTCTCATGCGGCTTTAATTGTCTCGAAGCATAAACAACAACTTTTCCTTCTTGCATTAAAACACAACCAATTCCACTCAACGAAGCATCGCTGTAAACAACGAATTCTTTACCTGACTCAGGTTGTACTAGTACCGGAGCTTCAGTTAACAGAGCTTTTAACCAATCAAAACTTTTCTGACATTTCTCAGACCATTCAAATTTCACATCTTTCTGAAGCAATTTTGTCAATGGAATTGCTATCATGGAGAAATATTTTACAAATCATTTGTAGTAACCAGCAAGTCCCAGAAAACTACGGACTACAGATA
Organism: Gossypium arboreum; assembly: GCF_025698485.1. Taxonomy (NCBI): domain Eukaryota; kingdom Viridiplantae; phylum Streptophyta; class Magnoliopsida; order Malvales; family Malvaceae; genus Gossypium; species Gossypium arboreum. The sequence continues at coordinate 18,217,387 of NC_069082.1, forward strand.
CATTCCTCGGAGGCTTCCAATCTAGAATAGCTGAAATCTTACTCAGATCAACTTGGATACCGGATGCTGATACTATATGACCCAGAAAACCAACTTCTCGTAACTAGAATTCACATTTACTAAACTTTGCTAACAACTATTTATCTCGCAGAGTCTGTAGCACTATTTTCAGATGTTTAGCATGCTCAAATTCATCACGTGAATAAATCAAAATATCATCAATGAATACAAAAACAAATTGATCAAGATACAATCCGAAAATTCTATTCATTAAATCCATAAATACAGTAGGTGCATTCGTTAAACCAAAAGGCATAACTAAAAATTCATAATGCCCGTACCTCATTCTGAAAGCAATTTTTGGAATATCAGAATCCTTTACTCGCAACTGGTAGTAACCCGATCTCAGATCTACCTTAGAAAACATAGTAGCACCCTTCAACTGATCGAATAAATCATCAATTCTAGGCAGAGGGTATTTGTTCTTTACAGTCACTTTATTAAGCTGTCGATAATCAATACACATTCTCATAGTGCCATCTTTCTTTTTCACAAACAGAACAGGGGCACCCCATGGTGAAAAACTCGGTCTAGCAAACCCTCGATCGGCCAATTCTTGCAACTGAGATTTTAATTCTTTTAACTCGGTTGGAGCCATTCTATACGGAGCTATTGAAATCGGAGTAGTACCAGGTACTAATTCAATGCCAAACTCGACTTCTCGAATTGGAGGCAAACCAGGTAGTTCTTTAGGAAACATATCAGAGAAGTCACAAACCACAGGCATTGATTCAACTTTGTTATCCTTCACTTTTGAATCTAACACATAAGCTAAGTAAGCTTCACAACCTTTCTTCATATAATTCTGTATTTTCATTGCAGAACCACAGCTGCTAGTCCATTCAGATTACTACACTCAATTCGAATTATCTCATCATTCTTAACCTCAAATCAATGACTTTTCGTTTGCAATTCACAATAGCATCATGCAAAGTTAACCAATCCATTCCCAGAATTATGTCAAATTCATGGAAAGGTAAAAGCATCAGATTAACAGGAAAACAGATATCTCGTATCATTAATGGGCAATTCTTGCAGACTTTATCAACCAAGACACTTTTGCCTAAGGGGTTTGATACTTTAATTATGAATTCAGTAGACTCTACAGGTAAAGTCTTACTATGCACTAAATTCATACAGATATAAGAATGTGTTGATTCAGGATCTATCAATGCGATCACAGAAGTATCGTAGAGAGTAAAAGTACCAGTAATCACGTCTGAAGACGAGGCTTCCTCACGAGCTCGGATAGCATAGGCTCTAGCAGGTGCTCTGGGCTCATATCTAACAATAGTATCTCTAGTAGCTTTTTGACCACTACTTGCATTTCTTGCATTTCTGGAAGGTCTACCTTTAGCTGAAGTGTTGCTCGGTCTCAGATTCTGTACATTCTCTTGCTCAACAGGTTCAGAACAATCTTTTACAAAATGGTCTAGAGATCCACATCGAAAATAGGCTCGGTCATTCAATCTACAATTTCCTGGATGTCTTTTACCATACTATTTACATTTAGGATTCTCAGATCGGACTTTCCTGACACTTGCAACAGAAGTAGAAGGGACTCTGAATTTTGAATGCGATCTAGCTCAATCTCGATTTTAATGTCCCATATTAGCATTTGGACGGCTTTGATCATCTCAAAATTTCTTTGACATAGTTTGAAATGATCTACTCGAAGATCTCTTTCTAGCATTTCTAGCTTCAGAATTAGCTTTTGTTTTCTCTTTACTTAATTCTTTAGCTTTACATGCTCGCTCAACGAGCACTACCATTTCTTTAATTTCCAAAATCCCAACTAACAGATGGATATCTTCGTTTAGTCCATCTTCAAACCTTTTTCACATTATTGTTTCATTCGATACACATTCTCGAGCATACTGACTCAATCTCACAAATTCACATTTGTATTCAGTAACAGACATACGGCCCTGTTTAAGCTCGAGAAACTGTTTACGTTTCTGATCAATGAATCTCTGACTAATTTATTTCTTTCAGAATTTAGATTGAAAGAAATCCCAAGGAACCCGTTCACTCGGGACTACAGATATTACAGTTTTCCACCAATGATACGCCGTATCTCTTGAAAGTGAAATGACATATTTTACACATTCCTCAGGACTCAGAGACATTTCATCAAACACTCGTATTGTATTTTCTAACCAGAATTCGGCTCTTTCAGCATCATCATTCATTGTAGCTCAGAACTCTTCAACCCCATACTTTCTAATCTTATCAACCAGTGGTCTACTTAGTTAACTGGACTCACCGAGGGCATAGTAAGAATTTGAGAAGAATTAACTGGGGGTAGAGGTTGTTGTACAGCCGGATTGGTTCAATATATTGAATGAACTAATCATTCATCATCTGATAGAAGGCTTGCTTAGCCTCGCTATCACGGCTACTCATAGCTGGTTGTGAATCATCTTGCACCGTCCCTTGTGCTGGGGCAGGCGCATTGCTTTCAACATCGTCAGCTACAGCTCTATCGGGATCCATTTGCTATATAAAAGTACATTTCAATGTCAGGAGCATCACACTATCACAGATTCAAATATATGGCATGTATAGCTAGACTCATAACCTCTATGGTAGTCCTAGATCTGACTAAACCATAGCTCTGATACCAATAAAATGTAACACCCCTAACCCTTAACCGACATCGGATTAGGGTTACGAGGCATAACCAGACAGACAGAACATTTCAGTCCAATTCAAAATCATAGATATTATTTAATATCATTTCATAAGCAATCATCTCTTAAGATGGTCTATGAAGCCTAAAACATGCGTTTAAGAACGGTTGGAGCTAAACTGAACACATTCATAAAATCCAGAACATAAAAAATATTTCAATTCTGTTGAGGTCACAAGCCCGTATAACCAAGCCGTGTACCTCACATGGGCATCAAACACACCCATGTGAACTAGCTATGCCAAAATAGGGTAACCATATTGACTTTCACCCACGGCCAATAGGTACGCCCATGTGCTATGGCCGTGTGATACTTGGCTAGCTACTGACTTTAGCCCACGACCACATGACACGCCTGTGTGCCCTGACCGTGTGGCACCATGCAGGCTTGATTTAAGCCAATTTGCCACCCCTTTTTGGGTCCAATCCTACAAGCAATAAAATACAACATTCATACCAAAATTTCCAACCAGTTCTATACTTAAGAATGACCGAAACACATTAAAACTTGACACATTACAAGCATACACCAAAACTATACACAAACTTATCATTTGTTAGCCAACTCTCATGACATAATATATACACAACAAAACTTATATACATGGACCTTCTAGCCTATACATGCCATACTTTAAAATATGTGCACTTTCAAAAGTACCAAAATGAGATCGATAGTGTGGTGACGATCCTCGACTGTCCTTGAGCCTTTAGTAGCTACGATAACTATAAAACATATAGTAAACATACAGAGTAAGATACAAAAAGCTTAGTAACCCAACTACAATTGGTCTAACTACTAAAGCATATAAGTACAATTCAACCATAAAGATTCATAACCATTTCATAGAATAATTCATAAACTTAACCATGCTCCTTTGTTTGCATATATGTTTTGCTTCATTTCCATGCATATTTTACAGAGACAGAGTTTTTCATATTCAGAAATTTAGTATGATACAAACGTACCTGCATAGGTTATACATTTCATATACTCAAATTTAGATTTCGTACACTATCATCAGACGGGTCAAGAACGATACAGATGCTCATAAACAAGTACAATTCCGACGTCCCGAACGTGGTCTTACATGTAACTCAATATCGATGCCTCTGTCCCAGACAAGGTCTTACACGAAATCAAATACGATGCCGATGTTCCATACATGGTCATATACGTAAATCTCAATCAAGGCCTGTGTCCTAGACACGGTCTTACACGAAATCAAATATGATGCCGATGTCCCAAACATGGTCTTATACGATGTCTCAGACAGATGTCAACTTTGCTTAGGAACATACAGAGCTTTTCAAATATTATCATATTATCATACTTTACTCCAAAGATATTCATCGGCACTCAAGGCTATCAATACTGATTACGGTTTATATGTGCGAATTTATTTCAATTAACACGTAATTGTAATTTGACTTACCTCAAGCCGGATTTAAATTAAAAGAGTCGACTATTAGACTATTTTAGACTTTCCTCAATCTAAGTCCGATTTTCTTTGTTCTTGATCTAATACAATACAAATTCAACCATTTAAAAATTTATTTCATTCAATTTAATCCATATACTCATATTTAAGGCACTTTGCATTTTAGCCCTTACATTTTAACATTTTGACAATTTAGTCTATTTTTCACAAAATCACAAATATGCAAAATTCATAAAGACTATAGCTTGGCCGAATATACATGACTTTCATACCAACCCAAATAACATATTTAATTCACAATTTAGTCCTTCAAAATCTTATTTTCACAATTTAGTCCAATTAGCTCGATTTCATCACAAACTCAAAGATAAAACTTGTGAACCATCTACCAAGCCTTCATAATTCATTCAAAAACATTACAAAACTCATGATATCAACAATGGCATTTCATGAAATCTTTAGTAGAAATAGAAATTCAGACATGGGCTTTGAAGAACACTAAGCAACGATCACAGAAACGTAAAAATTATCATAAACGGACAAAAATCCATACCTTAATTGAGCTTTAATCTAGCCAAACCCTAAATGCTTTTATTTCTTTTCTTTCTCTTTGAATTTCGGCAAGTGTGGATGAACATTTCCTCCATTAACATGTTCTGTTTTATTATGTCACTAATTAATTTACTTTTTTTCCCATTTTGCCCTATAAACATTAAACTTACCAACTATATGTCCATGTTTGTCCACCACTAAAATAAATGGTCAATTTGACATTGATCGCCTGATTTCATGATAGGTTTTAAATATTTATAATTGCTCATTCTTAAACTAACTATTATTGCGATGTAGGCAAGTGTACCTATCGAACAGTAGTATAGTTTTAGCAAGACAAGATTGTCGAACCCAAAGGAACTAAAAGTACTAGTAATGACTATCTTTTATTATCTAGCCTAAGAATAAAGAGGTTTTGTTTTAATTAACTAATTATCTAAACTAAGAACGCACAGAGAAAAGAATTGGGGAATTGCTTTTGGGAAAAATCGATTGACTTAAGACAATACCTAAGGAAAAATCGACCTAGACTTTACTTGTTATTCTGGCTTCGAATCGGACAATTTATTCATTCAACTTGTTCCATAGAGATCCCTAAGTTATGTTATTATCCCTATTCAAGACTAATAACTTCTAATCCCTAGATTGATTAACCGAGACTTATTTCTAATTAACACTCTAGGGTTGCATTAACTTGATCTATGGATCCCCTTATTAGGTTTCACCCTAATCCGATAAAATCTTGTCACCCTATGTCTAGGCGCGCAATCAACTCCGCTAAATAATGACAAATGTACTCTTAGACAGGGTCTATTCCTCCTCTGAATAAGATCATGTCTTGAATCAATATCCTGGGATATCAATACAAGAATTAAGAACACATAATTAAGAACAAGTTAAATATTTATCATAAGACTCAGAAAATAATAACAAGATTCGTCTTAGGTTTCATTCCCCTTCGGTATTTAGGGGTTTTAGTTCATAACTAAATAAGAAAACATTTCAGAAGAATAAAGAATACAAAACATAAAGAAAACAAAACATAAAGAAAACCCAAAACTCCTGAAGGGAAATTGAGGAGAGATCTTCAGTCTTGATGATGAATCTGGCTTCTGAGATGGATCAATCGGCTTCCTTGGAGTAATTCCTTACTCCCTCTTCTCCGTCTCCCGTTTCTTCCTTCTCTAGGGTGTATTTATAGGCTTTGGAATGCCTAAAAGCCCTCAAAATTGGCCTTTTCCAAATTGAACTCAACTTGGGCTCGACAGGGACACGCCCGTGGCACACGCCCGTGTTCGATTACTTCAGGCTGAGCTTGCCCAATTGACATGGCCGTGTGGTCTACCTGTGTGAGGAGGTCTAGGCCGTGTTGATTTTGTACTTTGGCCCATTTTCTTCGTTTTTGGCTCGTTTCTCATTCGTTTCGCTCTTCTATGCTCTCCTAAGTATAAAACATGAAATTAAAGCATTAGGAGTATCGAATTCACCAATTCTAATGAGAAATCATCCATAAAATGCATTAAACATGGGGTAAAAATATGTATAATTTACGGTTTATCAAATACCCCCATACTTAAGCATTTGCTTGTCCTCAAGCAAAATTCTCAACTAATAATCAAAATAAATTCTTCTCAACTTATAATTTCTATTGATAATATCTCACATTAATCCGTAAGTAATCATACATTGAGAATTCAACTAAAAGAACATAAAAGTTCCAAACATTCCAAGTTGAGCATTTTATTCATGCAAACATAGGTGTCTCTCCTCATCTAAGTAATTACCTTTGATTTAGAATATCACAGAGTTTTACATCCTCACTAAAGATTCACTCAAATCACTCGAGGTGTTTAAGGACAATAAATGAAACACTCAATAGTCAATAATGAAAAGTCATTACCATAGGGTTGCATGAAAATCAAATCTCCACCACTATAATTTAAGATGATACATCAATCAAAAGGTCTTTAGAGGGTTGTAATAAGGCTTGGTTAGGGGGTGTGGTCATAAGCTGAAAGAAAGGGTTAGAATGGAGATTGAATTGAAAAATTACCTAACTAGAAAAAGAGTTAAATAATCAAACAAGACATATTTTTTTTAAGAACAAGTTAAATAATCAAACAAGACATAGCTAAGCAATTTCTTCAACTCAAATCTCGACAAAAATAGGGATTAATTTAGGGGATTTCAACAATAATGGGTTAAGGGTTAATATTGAGGTTAATATAAGGAATGGCTTGTTAGGCTCAAGGAGGTTTACTAGGGGTTAATCGTGGAGGTAGGCTTTTCATGGCATGAGTGGGTTAATCCTAAGTGCCTTAATCATTTTGATATATCAAATCAAATAGTGTGGTCTCGACATGCATAATCATGCAAGTTCTAGAATAACAGTTCAATACTGACGTACTCAAAGCAATAATAAAAGTGAGCATGAAAGGATTAATAGATGCTCAAAAGGCTCAAAAATCTCACAAAAATTATGGCTTTTTTGATGTTTAAACTCGTGAGTTCCAATTCAAAGTAATACCTAGACTTGGGGAAACAACCTATAATTTTAAATTCTTAAAAATTAGCTCATCATGCTTGATTCTCTAATGTCTTAAAGTTTAAACAATCAATGTATAAATCCCTATGTTTTAATTCAAGATATATCAATCAAAATGATAAATCAATTAAAATTTATCCTAAATATGATATGAAACCTTTTCAAGAGAACAAGGTAATCATTCAGGGATTTTTCTGATAATGAAATAAATACCCCCCACACTTAAGATGTACATTGCCCTCAATGTAAAAAGATAGATATTAGAGTATATAAAATTAAGATAGGGAGAGAAGTGAACTTCCTGTATTAAGAATGGATGATATTCTTGGATTGACGAGATCGAGTATTGGAGATAACTCTAGATGGCAAGCTTAATGAAAGAAAAATAAAATAAGATAATTATTCTAATTTTTCAAGTGGCACGGCCGGTGCATATGCCCTTGCGGTTCGTGTCCCATTCGTGTTTGTTGTGAATTGTGATGTCGTCACACTGCCTTCTCGCACGCCCGTAGGCCATGTGGCTACAAGATTGTGTCGCACGACCGTGTCTGGTGTGGTTCACTTCTCCCACGGTCGTGTAGGTTTTCGCACACCCGTGTCATTCTGACAGTGTTGTCAACGGGTGCTAGACACGGGCATGTCGCACACCCGTGTTTATTTGGCAGATTCGACCATGGCCATGTTTCACGGTTGTGGCATTTTATCATAGCTCGTATTTGGGGAAATCTTCTACCCTATTTCTGCAAGCCCATATCGCACGGCTGTGCGCTTGGCTGTGTCTCTGTGGAAACACTTGTATTCAAGATTTCTATTAACAAGTTAGGAGATAAATACCAAAATTTAAATAAATTAATATTGTTAGTGCTCGGGTTGCCTCCCAAGAAGCGCAAATTTATAGTCTAAGCTCGACTTACCTTTCCAGTGAATGGTCATGGTGGTTTGAGGAGATTATACTCCTCATTCCTGCTATGAATCTCATCAAAATAAGATTTTAATCGGGTGTTGTTTACCTTAAAAGTGCCAAACTTGGGATGACTCACCTCCATCGTACCGAATGGAAAAATACTGAGTACAGTAAAAGGGATTTCCTTATTCGGTGTGGTAGTGACAATGTAGGGATCTGCGGCATCTAAGAAGACCTTATCACCAACCTTAAGTTGATTTGGAGAGGTATCAGGCTCATTGAGTTCCTCAATTTTTAATCTTTAATCTTCCTGAACAGGTCCTCTACTGGTGCTTGAGAATGACTCGTGTGCTTCCTTCAGACTCATTTTCTGCAAAATAGGTTGCACCATATTGTTAGTTTTAGTAGAATGGTTTAAATGATCACCTTCAATTCTCGATGTGTTGCGAGTGCGAGCTTGAAGGGTGATTGTTTCGTCTCCCACCTGGAGTGTGAGCTCACCTGTGCCAACATCAATGATGGTTTCGGCAGTTGCTAAAAAGGGCCTTCCTAGAATTAAGGGAGTGTTCCTATCCTCTTTTATGTCTAGAACAATAAAGTCAAAGGGAAATATAAATTTATTGATTTTAATTAGCACATCTTCAATAATACCTCTAGGGAATCTTATAGTTTTATCATCTAATTGAATGCTCATCCTAGTCTGTTTGGGTTTTCCGAGACCTAGTTGCTTAGACATTTTGTAAGGCATGACATTGATACTAGCCCCTAAATCAGCTAATGCATGATTAACATCTAAACTACCAATTAAGTAAGGAATAGTAAAACTCCTGGGTCTTTTATTTTGAGGAATGGTCGAGCAAACTGCGTTTAGCTTTACATGTGACGCCTCGTCCAACTTTCGTTTATTTGCTAAAAGCTCTTCTAAAAATTTCATTACATTTGGCATCTGCGATAGAGCTTCAATAAACGGTAAGTTAATATGTAATTTTTTAAGAGTTTAAGGAATTTACCAAATTGTTCATCTGAGCGGTCTTTCCTTGTCGCATTGGGGTATGACACACGAGGTTTATATTCGGCAATCACTGGTTTACTTGTATTTTGATCTACCTCACCTTGACCTTTGCTTACCATAGTTTCTTGCCTCGGTTTTGGTTCAGGCTCAACAACTCCTTCGCCATCTTGAATTTTAATTGCGTTGAGTTGTTCCCTTGGGTTAGGTTCGGTATTACTTGGAAAACTACCTTGTGGTCGTTCGAAGATTAGTTTGGAAAGCTAGCCTATCTGAGTTTCGAGGCTTTGGATTGATGCTTGTTGGTTTTTAAGTGCTATCTCGGTGTTCTAAAAATAGGTTTCTAACACTGATATAAACTTTGAAAGCATCTCTTCAAGGTTTGGCTTCTTTTCCTATTGGTAGGGTAGTTGTTAGTAGCCCAGAGCCCAGAGGATGTTGTGGTTTTTGATTTCCTTGATTGCCCCACGAGAAATTGGGGTGGTTCCTCCAACCTGCATTATAAGTGTTACTATATGGATTGTTTTGAGGTCGAGGATTATTACCCATGTAGTTTAATTGCTCGTTATCCATGCTGTGGCCATAAGGTTGGTATTTTGAATGGTTTGTTCCACCGCTACTTGCTTCGCACTGCATTACTGGGTGAACCTGTGAAGAACAAAGAAAACCATCAATCTTTTTATTTAAGAGTTCTACCTAATTAGAGAGCATGGTGACTGAGTCGACGTTATAAACGCCGACTGTTTTCGTTGGCTTTGTCCTTATGACTTGCCACTGATAGTTATTTAGTGACATCTCCTCTATAAACTCATAGGCATCTTCTGGTGTTGCATCTTCTGGTGTTTTATTGTTGATGGTTTCGCCTACCGCTGCGTCAACCATTTGCCGAGTCGAAGGATTCAGCCCATTTTGAAATGTTTGTACTTGGATCCAAAGTGGTAACCCATGGTGAAGGCACCTTCTCAGAAGGTCCTTGTATCTCTCCCATGCATTGTAGAGTGTTTCTAAATCCATCTGCACAAAAGAAGAGATATCATTACGTAATTTAGCCGTTTTAGCCGGGGAAAAATATTTTAGTAAAATTTTTTCGATCATTTGTTCCCAAGTAGTAATTGACCCTCGTTGTAACACCCCAATCCCGTGACCGTTACCGGAAATCGAATACGAGGTGTTACCGAGCTTACTTCATTTATTTCCCCCTATTTATTATTATTTTTGTTCGAGCAAGCTGGCTAACTGTATCGTAGTCACTTTAAAAATCATATCTTGAGTTTTGGAACTCAAAATCCAATTCCGTAAATTTTCTCCGAAACTAGACTCATATATCTATATAGGGGAATTTTTGTAGAATTTTTGGTTGGGCCAATTAGTACAGTTTATTCATTAAAGTCTCCCCTGTTTCAAGGTTCGATTACACTGACCTCTGTACCTTACGATTTAAATATCTCCCTGTAAAGGGCTTCAATGCCTATTCCGTTTGCTCTAATGAAACTAGACTCGATAACAAATCTGTACATATAAGGCACGACCTCTAATTATCTCGATAAAATTTACGGTAAATTTTCTAAGTCAAAACAGGGGATCCAGAAATCGCTCTGGCCCTGTTTCACGAGAATTTAATTATCTCCTAACATACAGCTCATATGGTAGTTTCGCTTCTTCCATATGGAAATAGACTCGTCAAGCTTCGATTAAATAATTTATTCATTATTTAATTCTATTTCTACTATTTTTAGTGATTTTTCAATCTCACATCACTGCTGCTGTCAGCACCTGTTACTAAAGCAAACTATGCCTATTTCATGATATTATTTTTTTTTCTTGATCTCCCTAATAATTCATCATACATATTACAACTTATGACCATGACTAGCCATGCCAAAGGTTAATCATCACCGAGCATCTCCCTACTATACTATTACCAAATCATGAATTTAACACCGAAAATAAATCAACCATGACATATGGCATAATAATCGAGTAGGCCTCAACCAATACTCAACCAAAACCGAATTACCAAGACTTGTGTCAAAACATCATAGAGCCAAATCCAACCGAACATTATGCCATTTTCACATGGCTAAAGTTTACATACCAAATTTCAACAAAACATATTAGCCTATACATGCCAAAATGTTCTCCTAGACCAACTAAAAGAAGATACCAAAAGTTGCTAGCTGGTGTGATGACTTCAATGACGGTCCCGAGTACGCAAAAAAGTCGAGTCCAAGAAACCTAAAATAGGTGACAAGCAAACACCGAATGAGTATATAACTCAGTAAGTCATAAGCAATGCACTACCATCCATTAATGAAATTATCACAAGAGGAAACAAAATGAAACGAGGCTAATTACTCCATCCAAACCGAACTATACCATAGTTCTTTAGACCTTTCAGTTCAATCTCATACCAAGTTACACATTCACATTCCATATACTAATCAATAGGATATTTGGGGCATTTTTATACATCATTTTGTTTTCGTTACAATCATACAACTAAATGACCTTTCACTTATTCCACGATAATTCTTATGTACGTGACTTCAATTAAAATTGTCACATAGGTTCTAAACTTACCAAGCTCAACTCCAAATATGAACATAGCGCCTATTAGCCATGAACTCAAGGTACTTACCCGATCCGCTGTCCGTGATCAACTCATTAATGTTGCACACTCAGTGTCAATAGTGATTCCGCACACTTAGTGCTATATAATCAACTCGCACACTTAGTGCTATATAATCAAACTCGCACACTTAGTGCTGTACCAATTTTAAACCCACACACTTAGTGCCAATCTCATGATCATAAATGTTCATACCCGCACACTTAGTGCCGAAATCAACAACTATATACATCTCACCTCTTTTCTTTTCATTCAATACTTTCATCACCACATACATACATGTATATAAATTTATCATTCCTTTCGGCCTAATTACATAGACATCATGTCTATTTAAAACAATACAAAATATATGCTTAGTGACTTACCTTGTGTTGGGTAAAATAGTTCCAAGTAGGCTACTCGATAACCTTCGTCTTTCCCTTGCTCGATTCTCCTCCTTTAACTCCTTGAGCTTAATCAATAAATCAACTAGTTTAACCTTCTTGCTAAACTGTAACACCCCTAACTCGTGACCGACGCCGGTGTCGGACACGAGGGGTGTACGAGACAAATCCTCTTAAAGTACCGACCAATTTGGCATTTCTGGACAGGCTGGAAAACTACGTCACCGTCGCCTTAAAAATCATATCTCGAGTTCCAAAACTCAGAAACTGGTTTCGTAAATTTTCCCTGAATTTATACTCATATACCCATCCATGGATTTATTTTTAGAATTTTTGGTTGGGCCAATTGGTACAGTTTATTAGTTAAAGTCACCCATGTTACAGGGATCGACTGCTCTGACCTCCGCGCGTTACAGCTTGAATATCTTTCTGTACAGGGCTTTAATACTGGTGCCGTTTGTTTCTAATGAAACTAGACTCAAAATGGAATCTGTACATATAAGGCATGACTCCTAATTCTTTCTGGATAATTTTGGTAAATTTTCAAAGTCGCGACAGGGACCCAGAAATCGTTCTGGCCCTGTCTCACGAGAACTTTAATATTTCCCAGTATACTGCTCATATGGTCGTTTCGTTTCGTCCATATAAAATAGATTCATCAAGGATCAGTTCCATAATTTACTCACTATTTAATTCTACTTCTACTATTTTTAGTGATTTTTCAATCTCATCTCACTGCTGCTGTCCGCAACAGTTACTGCAGTAGACTATGCCAATTTCATGAATTTTCCTTGGCCTTAATCACCCATCATACATGACACAATTTATGGCCATCTTAACAAAATTTGAGTTTCTAAGACTCGTGGCTATAGGTTCTAGCATCCCACTCGGCGACCACATAGGCCATTTTCACATGGCTTAAAGTTTACAACCCACAATTCGACAAAATATAATAGCCTATACATGCCAAATGTTCTTCAACAACAAAAGACAATACCACAAAATTTCAGCGGTGTGATGACTTCAACGACGGTTCCGAGCACGCAACAATACGAGTCCAAGAGACCTAAAATGGGTGACAAGAAAAACACCGAGTGAGTTTACAACTCAAGTAAGTCATAAGCATTCATCAATCCACCGATAAAGTTACTACTACATGTACAACAAATGAGGCTAGGTACTCGTCCATATCGAATCTATACCATAATACCTCGGACCTTTCAGTCCAATCTCATACCAATTCATACATCCACATTTCATATTCTACACAACAAGATAATCAAGCATTTTACACATTAACTCAATTTCCAGCACAACCATACAATTTCAATCATCACATAGATTTAAGGCTTACCAAATTCAACCCCAAGCATGAGCGTATTCTCTATTCGTCATTGAGCTCGAGGTACTTACCCGATCCGCTGTCCATACTCGATTCGATGGAGACACACCTCCATTTATATAGAGTTCGCACACACAGTGCTTACTACTCGATTTCGCACACTTAGTGCCACGTAATTTAAGCTCGCTTACACGGTGCCATATTTTTTTCAGCTTGCACACTTAGTGCCAAATATTTCCAACACGCACACTTAGTGCCATATATTTCCAACACGCACACTTAGTGCCAATCTCGACACCATACACCCGTATTGTTCCGCACACATAGTGCCGAAAGCAAACTTTCTACACATTCCACTATTTCTTTTACATTCAACAATTATCCTCATTCCATACACATACAATTTCATTTATACATATATATATAGAATTCCATTAAACACAATTGCATAGATTTTCCAATCATTTAAGCAATATCAAATATATGCGCTTAATGACTTACCTCGGATGTTGTCGCATGCGTCTTCAACGGCTATTCAATTACTTTTTCCTTTCCTTTATCGGATCTAGTTCCCCTTTGCTCTTGAGCTTAATATTAACAAATAAATTGATTCAATCATTTTGAATATCAAAGGGGAAATTCAAGGTACTTAGCCCTTATATATATTAGGCATTAGAGTCATATATGTATGCAATCATGAATCAAATTCCACATATTAGCCCATATTTTCCTTTAGCCGATTTTTCTAAGTCAAGATTAAGCCACCAATATGCTCACTTATGGCCGAATACATGAAATCACCCATCTATGCATTCAATCATGTGGCCGAATGTGCATGTTCCAATATAACACCATTTCCATTTCGTTTAACACTTACATTTACCACATATCAATTTAGAGACTCTACTAACCCATCATACATCCGGCAATAGTCTATAGCTCTTTCGGCCACTCCTTTCACAACATAATAAAACTTAATTTCAAAATCATTAGTGAGCATTTTATTTAGGCATGTACATCTACAACCGAATTCATCATATAAACATCTTTGAATTCACTCAAACATTCTCAATACAACACATTGCCCACTAGCAATTAGTTCATCAAACCAACATTTGACCCTATTTCCTTTAACACCATTGCATTCGGCAATGACCACATCATTTAACCAACTAAATAATAAACCACAACATTTAAATTCATCTTGTTCTTCTCCCATTTGACCGAATGAATATCAAAAGCAACTCAACTAACAACAACATTTTCTTTTTTTTTCTTTCTACAATGTATATACACTCTTACGACCATGAATCCTACTCATCCAAGCATCAATTAAGCTACTTAACAAGTAATTAACATCCCAAAGAAACTTATCAAAATGACACTAATTTAGCACTTGCGAATGGATATTGAGCTATGGACTCATGAAATTAAACCATAGGTCAACTAAGCTATGTACTTATCCATTTAGTCTCATAGTCAATTAAAAGAAAAATCACCATGCATACCTTAGACTAGGATAGCCATGGCGAAATACCTTAGTTTCTCCTCTTCAAATTTCAACTTTTTTTGGTTTTCTTTGCTCAATTCACGGCAATGGGGAAAGGATGAGCATTCTTTTTTTTTTCTTTTCTTTTCTTTCTTTACTAACATTATTTTATCTCCAATGACCCATTCCTTATTACAAAAATCTAATTAAACATATGTATTGCCCATCAATATCCTATCTTGGCCGGCCACCATTAATAAATTGGGCAATTTGACATGCAAGTCCACCTTTGTGTTAACATGCACTAATAAGCCATTTAAAATTAGCCTATCATATTTCACCATGTCTCACATTGATCCCTATTTAATAATTTCTCATACAATTGGTAAAATTAGAGAATGAAACTTCCACATGTGCATGTACACACACACAATAAGCATAGAATATAACAATTAATTATTTTATGACTCGGTTTTGTGGTCCCGAAACCACTTTCCGACTAGGGTCAATTTTGGGCTGTCACAACTCTCCCCCACTTAAGGAATTTTCGTCCCCGAAAATCTTACCGGTAAATAGGCTCGGGTATCGCTCTTTCATAGAGTCCTCGAGTTCCCAAGTGGCTTCTTCAATTCGTGTTTATGCCACAACACCTTTACCAATGGAATTTTCTTGTTTCAGTAACTCTTTTACTTCACGCATCGAATGCGAACGGCTCTTCTTCATAGCTCAAATTAGGTGAACCTCGACCTCGGATGGAGTAATTACGTGTGTCGGGTCGACCTATATCGTCAAGCATCGAAACATGGAAAACATTGTGAATCTTTTCGAGCTCGGGGTAATATTAATCGACACGCCATCGCCCAACTCGTTCAGATACTTCAGATAGACCGATGAACCTCGGACTCAATTTGCCCTTACGGCCAAATCTAAGCACCTTCTTCCGTGGTGAAACTTTGAGAAAGACCTTGTCTCCAACACGATATTCAACATCTTTTCTTTTCAAATCCCGCATCGACTTTTGGCGATCCGGCGACTTTCAAACTTTCACGAATTACTCGAACTTTTGCTCGGCATCCTTAACCAAATCAACCTCAAGCATTTACCTTCACTAAGTTCACCAGAATAATGGGGTACGGCATTTACGACCGTATAAAGCCTCGTAGGCGCCATCTTAATACTTGATTGAAAGCTATTGTTGTGGCGAATTCAATCAAAGGTAAATACTGTTCCCATGAACCACTAAACTCAAGGATGCAACATCTCAACATATCCTCGAGTATTTGAATTATCCGTTCGGATTGACCATCGGTTTGGGGATGAAAAGCGGTGCTAAAATGCAGCTTGGTACCCAAAGCATCTTGCAATTTCTTCCAAAATCGCGACGTAAATCTTGGGTCTCTATCCGACCACGATAGAAATAGGCACCCGTGTAATCTCACAATCGAGAAACGTACAATTCCGCTAATTTGTCCATTGAAAATCCGTGCGACGGGGATAAGGTGAGCCGACTTAGTTAGTCTATCGACAACGACCCAAATCTCATCCTTCTTACTCACGACAATGGCGGTCCGGATACAAAGTCCATTGTGACTCGATCCCATTTCCATTCGGGTATCATGATCGGTCAAGTAATCCCGATGGCACTTGATGTTCGCTTTCACTTGTTGACATATCGACACCTTGAAACAAATTCGAAATGTCTCGTTTCATACGGGCCACCAAAATTGGCGTTTGGTCATTGTACATTTTAGTACTACCCGGGTGGATTGACATTCGACTACAATGGGCTTCATTTAGAATTATCGAAATAAGTTCAATTCTTTGGAACACAGACGACTTCGAACCTCAAACAATCGTCATCATCAATTTGAAACTCGATTCCTTGTTCGAACACACTCGGCCCGTTTTGCAAGCAACTCCTCATCAACTTTACGAGCTTCCCGAATTTGATGAGCCAACAATGGTTTGGCCTTTAATTGGCTACTAACACATTGTCGGGTAGAATAGACAAGTGTACATTCATCGTCAGTAAAGCAAGCGGTGATTTCGACTTAAGGCATCCGCAACCACATTGGCCTTTCGGGTGATAATCAATAACGAGTTCATAATCTTTTAACAACTCGAGCCATCGTCTTTGTCGCAGATTTAAGTCTCTTTGAGTCATCAAATATTTGAGACTTTTGTGATCCGAATACACTTGGCACTTCTCACCAAATAAGTAATGTCTCCATATCTTTAAGGCGAATCGATGGCGACCAATTCGAGGTCATGGGTCGGATAATTTTTCTCATGTGGCTTTAATTGTCTCGACGCATAGGCCACAACTCGACCTTCTTGCATCAATACGCAACCTAACCCAAGTAGGGAGGCATCACTATAGATAACAAACTCTTTGCCGATTTCGGTTGTACTAGAACCGGAGCTTTCGTCAAATGGGTTTTCAATTGGTGAAACTTTTACGACACTTTTCCGTCCATTCAAATTTGACATCTTTCTCAAGCGGTTTGTCATGGGTGTGGCTATCATCGAGAATCCTTTCACAAACCGTCGGTAGTAAGCAAGCCCCAAAAGCTCGACTTGGTAACATTCCTTGGAGGTTTCCAATTGACTATGGCGAAATTTTGTTCAGTCCACACCGACACCGTCACGCGACACCACGTGCCCCAAAAGCTAACCTCTTTCAACCAAAATTCACATTCTTGAACTTTGCGTATAATCGCTTATCTCGTAAGATTTGTAACACTAGCCTCGGTGTTCAAGATGTTCGGTTTCATCTTTCGAATAGACCAAAATGTCATCGATAAATACAACTACGAACCGATCCAAGTATGGCTGAAAATTCTATTCATTAAATCCATAAACACCGAGGGCATTAGTGAGCCCAAACGGCATCACCAAGAATTCGTAGTGACCGTACCTCGTTCTAAAAGCGGTTTTGGGTATGTCCGATTCTCGGACCCTCAACCGATAGTACCCGACCTCAAATCTATCTTTGAAAACACCGAGGCTCCCTTTAATTGATCAAACAAATCGTCAATTCGTGGCAATGGATATTTATTCTTTATCGTCACTTTATTGAGTTGACGATAGTCGATGCACAACCTCATGGTTCCGTCCTTCTTCTTCACAAACAATACAAAAGCGCCCATGGAGAAAAACTTCGGTCGGCGAAACCTCTATCCGTCAATTCTTGCAATTGAACCTTCAATTCCTTTAATTCCGTTAATGCCATACGACACGGGCTATTGAAATCGGCGTAGTACGGTACAACTTCGATGCGAATTCCACTTCTCGAACCGGTGGCAATCCGGTAACTCCTCGGGAAAAACATCCGAATACTCACAAACCACTGGTACCGATTCGAGTTTCCTTTCCGTCTCTTTACTCCCAAACACATACGCAAGGTATGTTTCACACCCTTTTCACATATCTTGACGGTCATAGAAGATATTATTGTCGGCACTCCTTTTAAATCAAGAGACTCGACTCGGACTACCTCATTATTTGCACTCCTCAAATCAATGGTTTTCCTTTTGCGATCCACCATTGCATCATGCACGGTCACCAATCCATACCAAGAATAACATCAATTCATGAAATGGTAGAAGCATCGGATCGGTAGGAAGCAGATTCTCGAATTATTAGGGGCATCTCTTGCACACTTTATCAACAAGCACGTATTGACCCAAAGGGTTTGACACTCGAATTACGAACTCAAGAGACTCAACGGTAGAGTCTTCTTTGGATGCTAAGGTTTCACATACATATGAGTGAGTAGAGCGGGGTCAATCAATGCAATCACAATAGTATCAAAGAGAGTAAAAGTACCAGTGATAACGTCGGGGAGGATGCCTCCTCTCGTCTTGCGGATGGCATATGCTCTAGCAGAGTACGGGTCTCGGATCGGACAGCCGTATTAGAGGCTCCTCTCGATTACCACCCCTACCTCCAGAGATTCTCGGGGCCTACCTCCACCGTCGTTCCACTAGGTCTTGCACCTTGCGTCTTATTCCTCTCATCTAGCTCCGTGCAATCTCTAATGAAGTGGTCCTTGAACCGCATCCATAACAGCCCTATTAATGGACTTACCCCAACATTCACCTAGGTGTCGTCTTCCACATTGGGGCATTCGGGTCTCTCTTGACGATTATTGCCCACACTAGCTCTGAAGTAGCTCGGAGTCCGTCAATGGTGGGGCTCTAATGGAAATTCCATGATCGTCCTCCACTTCTTGGTGTCCTCCCCGAACCTCTTTACTGACCGAGAACGGAGCTTTACTCGTCGATCTTTTACGGTAATCTCTTGCTTCAAATTCAGCCTTCTTCTTCTCCTTCCCAAGTTCTTCCGCCTTGCAGCTCGTTCGACTAGCGTCACGAACTCCTTTATCTCCAAAATTCCACTAGTAACTTTAACTCTTCATTCAATCCTTCTTCAAATCTTTTGCACATCGCAACCTCATCAGCCACACACTCCGAGCATACCGACTAAGTCTTACGAACTCATGTTCGTATTCAGATCTGATCATCCGCCTTGCTTGAGTTCCAAGAATTCCTTACGCTCGATCGATGAACCGTTGACTAATGTATTTCTTTCGAAATTCGGATTGGAAGAAATCCCAAGTAACTCGTTCATTTGGGACTATGGAAATTAAAGTCCTCCACCAATAGTAAGTGAGTCTCATAACAAGGATATAGCACACTTAAGACATTCGTCGGTGTGCATGACATTCATCTAACACTCTAATGGTGTTATCGAGCGAACTCGGCCTTTTCGGCATCATCAATAACTATGGCCTTGAACTCCTCGCCCCACGCTTCCTAATCAAGTCCACGGTGGTTTACTCGACCTCACAGGATCGATGAATGGAGGCATTGCGGGCTCTTGGGGTGGAGTGTTTAAATTCGGGAATGGTTGGACAGTAGGGTTGGTTCGGGCATATTCGCGACCCACTCATTCATCATAGTGAAGAAGGCTTGTTTCGCCTCTTCATTTTGATTATTCGCGGATGACCGAGGCTCAACAGCGGTGTCCCTTGCGCAGAGCAGCCGCTACACTTTCAACGTCATCCGCCAAGGGTCTCTCTACCCGGGTTCCATCGCTAATTAAAACAAAAATTTCAACCGTCGAAGTCATCACATTATTAAGCACTATCAATTCGGCATGTATAGCTAGACTCACACGCTATGGTAGTCCTAGAACCGACTAAACCATGGCTCGATACCAATAAAATTGTAACACCCTAACTCGTGACCGGCGCGTGTCGGACACGAGGTGTCTGAGACAAATCCTCTTAAAGTACCGACCAATTTGGCATTTCGGACAGGCTGGAAAACTACGTCACCGTCGCCTTAAAAATCATATCTCGAGTTCCAAAACTCGGAAACTGGTTTCGTAAATTTTCCCTGAATTTAGACTCATATACCCATCCATGGATTTATTTTTAGAATTTTTGGTTGGGCCAATTGGTACAGTTTATTAGTTAAAGTCACCCATGTTACAGGGATCGACTGCTCTGACCTCCGCGCGTTACAGCTTGAATATCTTTCTGTACAGGGCTTTAATACTGGTGCCGTTTGTTTCTAATGAAACTAGACTCAAAATGGAATCTGTACATATAAGGCATGACTCCTAATTCTTTCTGGATAATTTTTGGTAAATTTTCAAAGTCGCGACAGGGGACCCAGAAATCGTTCTGGCCCTGTCTCACGAGAACTTTAATATTTCCCAGTATACTGCTCATATGGTCGTTTCGTTTCGTCCATATAAAAATAGATTCATCAAGGATCAGTTCCATAATTTACTCACTATTTAATTCTACTTCTACTATTTTTAGTGATTTTCAATCTCATCTCACTGCTGCTGTCCGCAACAGTTACTGCGATGACTATGCCAATTTCATGAATTTTTCCTTGGCCTTAATCACCCATCATACATGACACAATTTATGGCCATCTTAACAAAATTTGAGTTTCTAAGACTCGTGGCTATAGGTTCTAGCATCCCACTCGACGACCACATAGGCCATTTTCACATGGCTTAAAGTTTACAACCCACAATTCGACAAAATATAATAGCCTATACATGCCAAATGTTCTTCAACAACAAAAGACAATACCACAAAATTTCAGCGGTGTGATGACTTCAACGACGGTTCCGAGCACGCAACAATACGAGTCCAAGAGACCTAAAATGGGTGACAAGAAAACACCGAGTGAGTTTACAACTCGAGAAGTCATAAGCATTCATCAATCCATCGATAAAGTTACTACTACATGTACAACAAATGAGGCTAGGTACTCGTCCATATCGAATCTATACCATAATACCTCGGACCTTTCAGTCCAATCTCATACCAATTCATACATCCACATTTCATATTCTACACAACAAGATAATCGAAGCATTTTTACACATTAACTCAATTTCCAGCACAACCATACAATTTCAATCATCACATAGATTTAAGGCTTACCAAATTCAACCCCAAGCATGAACGTATTCTCTATTCGTCATTGAGCTCGAGGTACTTACCCGATCCGCTGTCCATACTCGATTCGATGGAGACACACCCTCCATTTATATAGAGTTCGCACACACAGTGCTTACTACTCGATTTCGCACACTTAGTGCCACGTAATTTAAGCTCGCACACACAGTGCCATATTTTTTTTTCAGCTTGCACACTTAGTGCCAAATATTTCCAACACGCACACTTAGTGCCATATATTTCCAGCACGCACACTTAGTGCCAATCTCGACACCATACACCCGTATTGCCCGCACACATAGTGCCGAAAGCAAACTTTCTACACATTCCACTATTTCTTTTACATTCAACAATTATCCTCATTCCATACACATACAATTTCATTTATACATATATATATAGCATTCCATTAAACACAATTGCATAGATTTTCCAATCATTTAAGCAATATCAAATATATGCGCTTAATGACTTACCTCGGATGTTGTCGCATGCGTCTTCAACGGCTATTCAATTACTTTTTCCTTTCCTTTATCGGATCTAGTTCCCTTTGCTCTTGAGCTTAATATTAACAAATAAATTGATTCAATCATTTTGAATATCAAAGGGGAAATTCAAGGTACTTAGCCCTTATATATATTAGGCATTAGAGTCATATATGTATGCAATCATGAATCAAATTCCACATATTAGCCCATATTTTCCTTTAGCCGATTTTTCTAAGTCAAGATTAAGCCACCAATATGCTCACTTATGGCGAATACACGAAATCACCCATCTATGCATTCAATCATGTGGCCGAATGTACATGTTCCAATATAACACCATTTCCATTTCGTTTAACACTTACATTTACCACATATCAATTTAGAGACTCTACTAACCCATCATACATCCGCAATAGTCTATAGCTCTTTCGCCACTCCTTTCACAACATAATAAAACTTAATTTCAAAATCATTAGTGAGCATTTTATTTAGGCATGTACATCTACAACCGAATTCATCATATAAACATCTTTGAATTCACTCAAACATTCTCAATACAACACATTGCCCACTAGCAATTAGTTCATCAAACCAACATTTGACCCTATTTCCTTTAACACCATTGCATTCGGCAATGACCACATCATTTAACCAACTAAATAATAAACCACAACATTTAAATTCATCTTGTTCTTCTCCCATTTGACCGAATGAATATCAAAAGCAACTCAACTAACAACAACATTTTCTTCTTTTTTTTTCTTTCTACAATGTATATACACTCTTACGACCATGAATCCTACTCATCCAAGCATCAATTAAGCTACTTAACAAGTAATTAACATCCCAAAGAAACTTATCAAAATGACACTAATTTAGCACTTGCCGAATGGATATTGAGCTATGGACTCATGAAATTAAACCATAGGTCAACTAAGCTATGTACTTATCCATTTAGTCTCATAGTCAATTAAAAAGAAAAATCACCATGCATACCTTAGACTAGGATAGCCATGGCCGAAATACCTTAGTTTCTCCTCTTCAAATTTCAACTTTTTTTTTGGTTTTCTTTGCTCAATTCACGGCAATGGGGAAAGGATGAGCATTCTTTTTTTTTTTTCTTTTCTTTTTCTTTCTTTACTAACATTATTTTATCTCCAATGACCCATTCCTTATTACAAAAATCTAATTAAACATATGTATTGCCCATCAATATCCTATCTTGGCCGGCCACCATTAATAAATTGGGCAATTTGACATGCAAGTCCACCTTTGTGTTAACATGCACTAATAAGCCATTTAAAATTAGCCTATCATATTTCACCATGTCTCACATTGATCCCTATTTAATAATTTCTCATACAATTGGTAAAATTAGAGAATGAAACTTCCACATGTGCATGTACACACACACAATAAGCATAGAATATAACAATTAATTATTTTATGACTCGGTTTTGTGGTCCCGAAACCACTTTCCGACTAGGGTCAATTTTGGGCTGTCACATAAACATTCATAATTCAATTACACATGCATATGTATGTTTGTATATTCGGCAACCATCCTCACTAATTACCCATTTAGTCGATTATACACATAATTAAAGGTAACATCACGAACGGGCATACTTATGTATATATATATGTATATATATACACTTCCAAATGGGCATCACAATTAGATTTAACACCACCTTCATACTCAATTAGATGGCCGAATGTATGTATATATATACAATGTCAACTATAACATCTTTTAAACACCTAATTTCATCTCATGAACACTTAATCAAATTTTCCTAATCTAGCATATATTTTCACATCTATTTGTGACATCATGTAAATTCACATATAACTACATTTCTTAAGTTCTACATCTTAATGCCCATTATAGCCACTCCCATGGTCTAAATCTAAAAATCGGCAACATCCCTTTCAACTATGTTGGCGAATACTCATCCTCTTCTTAGTCCTAAATTCGGCACCTCTAACACCATGACTTAACAACTTCAACTTTCATGCTAACATAACAAGCAACTTAACACATCCATATAACTAACATGTTAATAGCATCAAGGTATCAACTAAAATTTTAAGCTTCTTTGTCAAATCCCAACTCTCCAACAACCCCAAATCCAACCATGGGATAGATGGAATTCAAACTAACAACCAAAAGTATACATGAATTTAAAGGAATAACTTCAACATACCTCAACCTAGATGCAATTATGGCCGAATTTCTCCAAAGCTTTTCTCTCCTTCTTTTACTTGGTTTTTCGGCTAAATGGGTAGCAAGGATGAACACACACTTTTTTTTTGTTCATTTTCGTATTATTAATCTTTATTTCTTCTCTATTTTAATTACTCACCAATATTAAATAATAAATAACATAACCTTGGAAGAATGAAGCCATGCTTGGCCTACCACTCAACATAGTTTGGGGCATTTTGACATGCAAACCCAAATTTTCATATTTCAATACTATTTGGTCCTTACTTATTTACCTATCAAATTTTCTAAGTCTCTCAACTAAATCCTTTCAAGCAAGATTCACATTCCTAAGATAAAAATTAAAACATCAAATTTTTATACAAGTACTACCACACATATAAGGTATGCAAATAAAATTTTAACTAAATTTTATGACTCGGTTTTGTGGTCCCGAAACCACATTCCGACTAGGGTCAATTTAGGGCTGTTACAACTCTTCCCCAGATAAGGAATTTTCGTCCCCGAAAATCTTACCGATGAATAAGTTCGGATAACGATCCTTCATAAAGTCCTCAAGTTCCCAAGTGGCTTCTTCGATTCCGTGTTTATGCCACAACACCTTCTCTAATGGGATTTTCTTATTTCGCAACTATTTTACTTCACGCATCAAAATGCGAATCGGTTCTTCTTCATAACTCAAGTTAGGTGAATCTCGATCTCGGATGGAGTGATTACGTGCGATTTGCCGGACCTATATCGTCGAAGCATCGAGACATGGAAAACGTTGTGAATCTTTTCAAGCTCAGGGGGTAAAATTAACCGGTATACGACTGGTCCAACTCGTTTGGATACATCATACGGACCGATGAACCTCGGACTTAATTTGCCCTTACGACCAAATCTAAGCACCTTCTTCCAGGGTGAAACTTTAAGAAATACTTTGTCTCCAACCTGATATTCAATGTCTTTTCTTTTCGAATCCGCATACGACTTTTGACGATCCAAGCGGCTTTCAAACTTTCACGAATTACTCGAACTTTCGCTCAAAGATCCTTAATCAAATCAGCCCCAAAAATTTTACTTTCACTAAGTTCAGTCCAAAATAATGGGGTACGGCATTTACGACCGTATAAGGCCTTGTAAGGTGCCATCTTAAGGCTTGATTGAAAACTATTGTTGTAAGCGAATTCAATCAAAGGCAAATATCTTTCCCATGAACCACAAAACTCTAAGACGCAATATCTCAACATATCCTCGAGTATTTGAATTATTCGTTCAGATTGGCCATCAGTCTGGGGATGAAATGCGGTGCTAAAATGCATCTCAGTACCCAACGCTTCTTGTAACTTCCTCCAAAATCGTGATGTAAATCTTGGGTCTCTATCCGACACGATAGAAATAGGTACCCCATGCAATCGAACAATTTGGGAGATGTATAATTCTGCCAATTTATCGAGCGAAAAATCCGTACGGACAGGGATAAAATGAGCAGACTTAGTCAATCTATCAACAATAACCCAGACCGAGTCTTTCTTACTCTAAGTCAAAGGTAACCCAGATACAAAGTCCATTGTCACTCGATCCCATTTCCATTCGGGTATCATGATTGGCTGAAGTAATCCCGATGGCACTTGATGTTCCTCTTTTACTTGTTGACATATCAAACACCTTGAAACAAATTCAGAAATGTCTCGTTTCATACCCGGCTACCAAAATTGACGTTTCAGATCGTTGTACATTTTAGTACTACCCGGGTGGATAGACATTCGGCCACTATGAGCCTCATTCAAAATCATCGAAATAAGTTCCGAATTTCTTGGAACACATAATCGACCCTTGAACGTCAAGCAATCATTGTTGTCAATCCGAAACTCCGATTCCTCATTCGAGGCACATTCATTTCGTTTAGCGACCAATTCGGCGTCGACTTTACGGGATTCAAGTATTTGATGAATCAATAATGGTTTGGCCTTTAATTCAACTACTAGCACCTCATCGGTAAACGGATAGGTGAGCATCCATCGCTCTCAAAGCAAGCGATTGCTTTACGACTCAAAGCATCGGCCACCACGTTAGCCTTCCCCGGGTGATAATCAATGACAAGTTCATAGTCTTTCAACAACTCAAGCCAACGTCTTTGTCGCAGATTTAGATCTCTTTGTGTCATCAAATATTTAAGACTTTTGTGGTCCGAATAAATATGACACCTTTCCCCAAACAAGTAATGCTGCCATATTTTCAGGGCGAACACTATGGCCGCCAATTCAAGATCATGGGTCGGATAGTTTCTCTCATGCAGCTTTAATTGCCTCGACGCGTAAGCCACAACTCGACCTTCTTGCATCAACACACAACCTAGCCCAAGTAAGGATGCATCACTATAAATGACAAACTCTTTGCCGGACTCCGGTTGTACTAACACTGAAGCTTCGGTTAAACAGGTCTTTAGTCGATCGAAACTCCTTTGACAGTTTTCTGTCCATTCAAACTCAACATCTTTTTGGAGTAGTTTCGTCAACGGTGCAGCTATCATCGAGAATCCCTTACAAACCGTCGGTAGTATCCAGTAAGTCCCAAAAAGCTCCTAACTTCAAGAACATTCCTGAGGTTTCCAATCGAGTATGGCGAAATTTTGTTCGGATCCACTCTAACACCCGATGCGGACACCACGTGCCCCAAAAAGCTAACCTCTTTCAACCAAAATTCACACTTGCTGAATTTTGAGTATAACTGCTTGTCTCGCAAAATCTATAACACTAACCTCAAATGCTCGGCGTGTTCGGCTTCACCTTGTGAATAAACTAAAATATCATCAATAAACACAACCACAAATCGATCCAAGTATGGCACGAATACTCGATTCATTAAATCCATAAATACCGAGGGCATTAGTGAGCCCAAACGGCATCACTAAGAATTCAGAGTGACCGTACCTCATTCTAAAAGCGATTTTGGGTATGTCCAAGTCTCGAACCCTTAAGCGATAATAACCGGATCTCAAATCTATCTTGGAAAATACCGAGGCTCCTTTAATTGATCAAACAAATCATCAATACGTGGCAACGGTATTTATTCTTTATGGTCACTTTATTCAACCGACGATAGCCGATGCACAATCTCATGGTTCCATCCTTCTTTTCACAAACAATACAAAGCGCCCATGGAGAGAAACTCGGTCGAGCGAAACCTCTATCCATCAATTCTTGCAATTGAACTTTCAATTCCTTTAATTCCGTTAATGCCATATGATACGGGGCTATTGAGATTGGCGTAGTACCAGGTACAATCTCGATGCCGAATTCCACCTCTCGAACCGGTGGCAACCCCGGTAACTCCTCAGGAAAAACATCTGAATACTCACAAACCACTGGTACTGATTTAGGTTTCTTTTCCGCCTCTTTGCTATCAAACACATACGCAAGGTATGTTTCACACCCCTTTTTCACATATCTCCGGCGGTCATTGAAGATATTATCATTTGGTACCCCTTTAAATCGAGAGACTCAACTCGGACTACCTCATTATTTGCACTTCTCAAATCAATGGTTTTCCTTTTACAGATTCACCATTGCATCATGTACGGTCAACCAATCCATACCAAGAATAACATCGAATTCGTCAAGCGGTAAAAGCATCAAATCGGCGGAAAAGCGAGATTCTCGGATTATTAAAGGGCATCTCTTACAAACTTTATCAACGAGTACGTATTGACCCAAAGGGTTTGACACTCGAATTACGAACTCGAGAGACTCAACAGTAGAGTCTTCTTTGGATGCTAAGGTTTCACATACATATGAATGAGTAGAGCCAGGTCAATCAACGCAATCACACTAGTATCAAAGAGAGTGAAAGTACCGGTGATAACATCGGAGAGGATGCCTCCTCTTGTCTTGTGAATGGCATATGCTCTAGCAGAGTACTGGTCTCGGATCGAACAGTAGTGTCGAAGCCCCTCTCGATTACCACCCTACCTCCTAAAATTCTCGGTGGTCTACCTCTAGTCATCACTCCACTAGGTCTTGCACCTTGCATCTTATTCTTCTCATCAAGCTCCGTGCAATCTCTAATGAAGTGGTCCTTGAACCGCATCCGTAATGAGCCTGTTAGTAGACTTACCCCAACATTCACCTAGGTTTCATTTTCCACATTGGGGGCACTCAGGTTTCTCTTGACGATTATTGCCCACACTAGCTACCAAAGTAGCGCGGGAGTCCGTCGATGGTCGTGCTCGATGGAAATTCCCGCCGTCATCCTCGATTTATTAGTGTCCTCCACGAACTTCTTTCTGTACCGAGAATGGAGCTTTACATCGATCTTTTACGATAGTCTCTAGCTTCAAATTCACCTTCTTCTTCTCCTTTCCAAGTTCTTCCGCTTATGAGGCTCGTTCAACTAGTGTTACTAATTCTTTTATCTCCAAAATACCCACTAGTAGCTTTAAATCTTCATTCAATCCTTCTTCGAATCTTTTACACATAGCAACCTCATCAGCCACACACTCCCGGGCATACCGACTGAGTCTTACGAACTCATGTTCGTATTCAATTACTGTCATACGACCTTGCTTGAGTTCTAAGAATTCCTTACGTTTCTGATCGATGAACCGTTGACTAATATACTTCTTTCGAAATTCCGTTTGAAAGAAATCCCAAGTAACTCGTTCATTTGGGACTATGGAAATCAAGGTCCTCCACCAATAGTAGGCTGAGTCCCGCAACAAGGATATAGCACACTTTAGACATTCATCGGGTGTGCATGATAGTTCATCAAACACCGAATGGTGTTATCAAGCGTAACTTCGGCCCTTTCGGCATCATCAAGTAACTATGGCCTGAACTCCTCAAATTTCGCTTCCTAATCAAGTCTACAGGTGGCTTACTCGGCCTCACGGGATTAGTGGCCAGCGGCATTACGGGCTCTTGGGGTGGATTATTCAAATTCGAAATTGTTGGACAATCGGATTGGTTCGGGCATATTGCGCGACCCACTCATTCATCGAGGTAAAGAAGGCTTGTTTAGCCCCTCACCTTGATTATTCGCAGATGACCGAGGTTCAACAGTGGCGTCCCTTGTGCGAGAGCAACTGCTACACTTTCAACGTCATCCGCCAAGGTTCTCTACACCGGATCCATTTACTAATCAAAACAAAAACTTTAACCGTCAAAAGTCATCACACATTTAAACATTAACATTAAGGCATGTATAGCTAGACTCATACGTGCTATGGTAGTCCTAGAACCGACTAAACCATAGCTCTGATACCAATCAAACGTAACACCCCAATCCTATGACTGCTACCGGAAATCGAATACGAGGTGTTACCGAGCTTACTTCATTTATTTCCCCCTATTTATTATTTTTTTTTTGTTCCAGGCAAGCTGGCTAACTGTATCGTAGTCGTTTTAAAAATCATATCCTGAGTTTTGGAACTCAAAATCCAATTCTGTAAATTTTCTCTGAAACTAGACTCATATATCTATATAGGGGAATTTTTGTAGAATTTTTGGTTGGGCCAATTAGTACAGTTTATTCATTAAAGTCTCCCATGTTTCAAGGTTTGACTACACTGACCTCTGTACCTTACGATTTAAATATCTCCCTGTAAAGGGCTTCAATGCCTATGCCGTTTACTCTAATGAAACTAGACTCGATAACGAATCTGTACATATAAGGCACGACCTCTAATTATCTCGATAAAATTTACGGTAAATTTTCTAAGTCGAAACAGGGGATCCAGAAATCGCTCTGGCCCTATTTCACAAGAATTTAATTGACTCCTAACATACAGCTCATATGGTAGTTTCGCTTCTTACATATGGAAATAGACTCATCAAGCTTCGATTACATAATTTATTCATTATTTAATTCTATTTCTACTATTTTTAGTGATTTTTCAATCTCACATCATCTTCTTTGTCAAGACTGTTACTAAAGCAAACTATGCCTATTTCATGATATTATTTTTTTTTTCTTGATCTCCCTAATAATTCATCATACATATTACAACTTATGACCATGACTAGCCATGCCAAAGGTTAATCATCACCGAGCATCTCTCTACTATACTATTACCAAATCATGAATTTAACACCGAAAATAAATCAGCCATGACATATGGCATAATAATCGAGTAGGCCTCAACCAATACTCAACCAAAACCGAATTACCAAGACTTGTGTCCAAACATCATAGAGCCAAATCCAACCGAACATTATGCCATTTTCGCATGGCTAAAGTTTACATACCAAATTTCAACAAAACATAATAGCCTATACATGCCAAAATGTTCTCCTAGACCAACTAAAAGAAGATACCAAAAGTTGCTAGCGGTTGTGATGACTTCGATGACGGTCCCGAGTACGCAAAAAGTCGAGTCCAAGAAACCTAAAATAGGTGACAAGCAAACACCGAATGAGTATATAACTCAAGAAGTCATAAGCAATGCACTACCATCCATTAATGAAATTATCACAAGAGGAAACAAAATGAAATGAGGCTAATTACTCCATCCAAACCGAACTATACCATAGTTCTTTAGACCTTTCGGTTCAATCTCATACCAAGTTACACATTCACATTCCATATACTAATCAATAGGATATTTGGGGCATTTTTATACATCATTTTGTTTTCGTTACAATCATACAACTAAATGACCTTTCACTTATTCCACGATAATTCTTATGTACGTGACTTCAATTAAAATTGTCACATAGGTTCTAAACTTACCAAGCTCAACTCCAAATATGAACATAGCGCCTATTAGCCATGAACTCAAGGTACTTACCCGATCTGCTGTCCGTGATCAACTCATTAATGTCGCACACTCAGTGTCAATAGTGATTCCGCACACTTAGTGCTATATAATTAACTCGCACACTTAGTGCTATATAATCAAACTCGCACACTTAGTGCTGTACCAATTTTAAACCCGCACACTTAGTGCCAATCTCATGATCATAAATGTTCATACCCGCACACTTAGTGCCGAAATCAACAACTATATACATCTCACCTCTTTTCTTTTCATTCAATACTTTCATCACCACATACATACATGTATATAAATTTATCATTCCTTTCGGCCTAATTACATAGACATCATGTCTATTTAAAACAATACAAAATATATGCTTAGTGACTTACCTTGTGTTGGGTAAAATAGTTCCAAGTAGGCTACTCGATGACCTTCGTCTTTCCCTTGCTCGATTCTCCTCCTTTAACTCCTTGAGCTTAATCAATAAATCAACTAGTTTAACCTTCTTGCTAAACATTCATAATTCAATTACACATGCATATGTATGTTTGTATATTCGGCAACCATCCTCACTAATTACCCATTTAGTCGATTATACACATAATTAAAGGTAGCATCACGAACGGGCATACTTATGTATATATATATATATATATATATATATATATATATATGTATATATATACACTTCCAAATGGGCATCACAATTAGATTTAACACCACCTTCATACTCAATTAGATGGCCGAATGTATGTATATATATACAATGTCAACTATAACATCTTTTAAACACCTAATTTCATCTCATGAACACTTAATCAAATTTTCCTAATCTAGCATATATTTTCACATCTATTTGTGACATCATGTAAATTCACATATAACTACATTTCTTAAGTTCTACATCTTAATGCCCATTATAGCCACTCCCATGGTCTAAATCTAAAATCGGCAACATCCCTTTCAACTATGTTAGCGAATACTCATCCTCTTCTTAGTCCTAAATTCGCACCTCTAACACCATGACTTAACAACTTCAACTTTCATGCTAACATAACAAGCAACTTAACACATCCATGTAACTAACATGTTAATAGCATCAAGGTATCAACTAAAATTTTAAGCTTCTTTGTCAAATCCCAACTCTCCAACAACCCCAAATCCAACCATGGGATAGATGGAATTCAAACTAACAACCAAAAGTATACATGAATTTAAAGGAATAACTTCAACATACCTCAACCTAGATGCAATTATGGCGAATTTCTCCAAAGCTTTTCTCTCCTTCTTTTACTTGGTTTTTCGCTAAATGGGTAGCAAGGATGAACACACACTTTTTTTT
The DNA here is from genome assembly GCF_025698485.1 of Gossypium arboreum. NCBI lineage: Eukaryota > Viridiplantae > Streptophyta > Magnoliopsida > Malvales > Malvaceae > Gossypium > Gossypium arboreum. The sequence goes on from NC_069082.1 coordinate 18,249,723, forward strand.
GTTCATTTTCTTATTATTAATCTTTATTTCTTCTCTAGTTTAATTACTCACCAATATTAAATAATAAATAACATAACCTTGGAAGAATGAAGCCATGCTTGGCGGCCACTCAACATAGTTTGGGGCATTTTGACATGCAAACCCAAATTTTCATATTTCAATACTATTTGGTCCTTACTTATTTACCTATCAAATTTTCTAAGTCTCTCAACTAAATCCTTTCAAGCAAGATTCACATTCCTAAGATAAAAATTAAAACATCAAATTTTTATACAAGTAATACCACACATATAAGGTATGCAAATAAAATTTTAACTAAATTTTATGACTCGGTTTTGTGGTCCCGAAACCACATTCCGACTAGGGTCAATTTAGGGCTGTTACACTCGTGGTAACGAGTACAACCATTGTTTAGCTTTGTTCCTCAATGAAAAGGGAAACAACCGAAGACGTATGGCATCATCAGAAACACTATTAATTTTAAATGTATCGCATAGTTCTAAGAAGTTGGCTAAATGAGCATTGGGGTCCTCATCTTGCAAACCATCAAACTGAACAAATTGTTGTATCATTTGAATAATGTTAGGTTTTAATTCAAAAGTATTTGCAGCTATAGTAGGTCTAACTATGCTTGATTTAGTTCCTGTTAAAGAATGTTTAGCATAATCATACATAGTGCGTGGAGCAGGATTTTGATTAACCACAATTCAGGAGGTAGCTGATTGCCTTGGTTTTTAGCCATCTCTTCCATTGGGGGTTGAGTATCATCTTCTTGCTCGTTTTACGTGTATCTTAAGCTTCGCCTTATTTCTTTTTGGTTTCTACGAACTGTGCGATCGATTTTTTCGTTAAAAAGTAGTGGCCCTGACGGGTTTCTTCTAGTCATAAACTATAAAAACCTACCAAGAGAAAGAAAGAGTAGGTTAATTAATAATAATAATAAAAAAATTAAATTAAATTTCAAGAAAAATAAATGGCTAAAGTAATAAAAATTTAGCGTTCCTAATATCTTAGTTCCCCGGCAACGGCGCCAAAAACTTGATCGCATGATTTCGTGATAGGTTTTAAATATTTATAATTACTCGTTCTTAAACTAACTATTATTACGATGTAGGCAAGTGTACCTATCGAACAGTAGTATAGTTTCAGCAAGACCGGATTGTCGAACCCAAAGGAACTAACAGTATTAGTAATGACTATCTTTTTATTATCTAGCCTAAGAATAAAGAGGTTTTGTTTTAATTAACTAATTATCTAAACTAGGAACGCATAGAGAAAAGAATTGGGGAATTGCTTTTGGGAAAAATCGATTGACTTAAGACAATACCTAAGGAAAAATCGACCTAGACTTTACTTGTCACTACAGGAAAATAGGGTTTTAGCGGCGTTTTTAGCGACGTTTTATCAAAAAACGCCGCAAAAATTGTAAAAGACAGAGCAATAGCGGCGTTTTTGTTAACACGCCGCTAAAAATAGAGTAATAGCGGCGTTTTTTGTTAAAACGCCGCTAAAAATCGGAGCAATAGCGGCGCTTTTGGTAAAACGCCGCTAAAAGTTGGAGCAATAGCGGCGCTTCAGATAAAACGCCACTAAAAGTAGGAGCAATAGCGGCGCTTTTGGTAAAACGCCACTAAAAGTCGGAGCAATAGCGGCGCTTTTGGTAAAACGCCGCTAACAGTCAGAGCAATAGCGGCGCTTTTGGTAAAACGCCACTAAAAGTCGGAGTAATAGCGGCGCTTTTGATAAAACGCCGCTAAAAGTCATATAACCCCTAAAACCCTTAAACCCTAAAAAAATCATGAACACTAATCTATAACCCCTAAAATACTAAACCCTTAAACTCTAAAAACTCTAAACCCTAAACTATAACTTCTAAAACCCTAAACCCCAAAAAACATCACATGGATGTTGACGTGTATATACATATATATTAATGTAAAAGCTTATGTTCATAATAAATTATGGAAGCAATACTTAATATTGATTAAATTTATTTTTTGGTTTACGGTTTAATATTTAAGGTTTAAGGTCTATAGTTTAGGGTTTTATGGTTTAAGGTTTAATGGCCATGGGTATATAGTATGTTAATCTCAAGTGAATCATATTCAATAATTAAATCCTAAACCCTATAATTAATTATTGTTATCAATAATAGATATCTTGATTTTGATAAAAATTATTTTTATATATTAATAAGGTGTTATATTGTTTAATGGATTGAAGGGATATTTTGTGGAAAATGTTTTAAATGATAAATTTAACTTTAAATTTTATTAATAGTTTTTGTTTATACTATTTTAATATTTATCTATATTGATTAATTAAAATATATATTTATTTATATGAACGAAAATTCTTTGCACTCATTTGTGTCTCCACGCTTTTTTAATTGTAACTCATTTTCTTTTTAAAATATATATTTGTGTCTCCACATTTTTCATTTTCTTTTACACAATTATTGATATAACATCATTTTATATTTATATATTGCATGGATACATAAATATTTATATTTATTCAATATAAAAATATATTAATGTATTTATTTTTTAAATGTGGATGATTAAATCAAAATTAAAGTTTCAACTATACATTTAAACCACAATTAGAATTTCACGTCTATAATTACACATTAAATCGAAATAAAAATAAACTCAAAAATTAAAAATTAAAAATTAAAAATTAAAATTAAAAATAAAAAATAAAAAATAAAACTTAAAATTTAATATTTACTATTTTAGTCCATATTTCAATTAAAAAGTTTAATATTCAAATTTAAAAAAATTCCAAAAGAGAAAAATAAAAATATGTTAAAATAAAAAATTTAAAATTAATCAATAGTGACGTTTTAAGGTAAAACGCCACAAAAAATTAAATTATAATGACGTTTTTAATGAAAACACCGCAAAAAAAATCACCAATTTTTTATTACCCGCTCGTTAGTCCCTAAATCCCCCAAAAAAAACTCTCAAAATTTGCCCCCAAATCTCCCATTTCTAGCAGCACCAAGTCAATACACCTACATTAATTGCCAGAAGTCCGTAGCTTGGAGCTTGTCCTGACTGCTTCCTCCACTAATTGCCGGAAGAAGTCGACCGTAAAAGAAAGATCTTCTACTTCAACCTGGCTTCGGTTGACCCCCTTTCGGTGGTAGTAAGAGCAGAATCTTGGGTTGGTGCTTGAAGTAAGGGTCATCAAAGAGACGGATCAGTTTCCTTTTAATTTTACCCGTGATTTCTATGGCTATGGAAACCCTAGATGACGAGAAACCGGAGGAAGAGGAGGTGATAGATAAAGAAAATAAAGAGGGAAGTGAAAAGGTATGCTTTCTTCTCTTTATTCACATCAAAAACATCAAAAGCTTGCTTCACTTCTTCCAAGCTTGGCTCTTGTTCAAACAACCTTGAAATCTCCTCACAATCGTATGATTCATTCAACTATTCTTCACTTTTTTGGCTGAAAAAATCCCCAGGTTCCCCATCAAAATCTCCACTTCTTTTCTGCATAATCTCTCACCACCAGATAAAACTTCCTTGCTTGAAAACCTAGATTTCTGGTTCTTCAGGTCCCAATCTGAAGTCTGGTTCTCCATTTCTCTGCTTTGTTTCTTAGAACCTGCTGCCTTTTCTCTTGTTTAACTACAATTTCTGAATTTGACTTTTTGTTGTTTGTACAATGAAGTTTCTTGGATGTTCATAGGCGGCTGTTTTATTTATTCCTTGAATTTGATCCTTATTTTTCTCTACACGATTTTTCTAAAAATGACAAATTTCATAATTCGATCCTTTAAATTTGGATTCTATGTTGTGCATATAATTTGTGATTGGCTCAACTATTTACTTCAAAAACTGAAATAAAAAATTTGTCAAATTCAGAGTGCAAATGATACTTTATTTTTTATCCTCTACGTTTTCCATGGTTAATTCTGTTTTCCATGGTCTTAGGGTTAGGAGAGTTGCAATTTGAATTCTAGAGTAGACTCTTTGATTACACAGATTGAGACAAAGCTTGAGTTCGATGGTTTTTTTATTAATACCGTTGTTCTTCAATTTCTTTTCTTTTTCTTTTGGTATGCAGTTGAATCGTTCAAGTGCCGTATCTGCAAATACACCCTCCAAAATTTGTCATACTTTTCCTGGAAATGGAAGATGTCAAAGGTTAAGTTTCAAGACCAAAGCTGCGGGTTCAGTTGAAGGAAATGTACTTGATAAAGAATCGGCTAGTATTAGTGACAAGATAGGTAACTGCTTGCTGTCTCATTAGATATCTGATTAAAGACCAGGTAAAAAATTTCGTTCGATTTTGCTAGCTTTTCTCCTCTCTTTACTAGATAATTTCTATCTGGGTTCTTAATTGTCTCCATATTTCTGATCTTTTTCTTGATCCAAACAAAAAGCATAAAACCTCAAATTCTCATGCTTTAATTCTGATAGAGCATACAAGTTTCTTTTCTTTTTTTTTTTACATGGGTGTTTCGTTTAAGGTTTCAAAAACCGGTACTAGGTTCAAGCCGAAGCCTTGTCTTCAATTGGAGGCTTCGGTTGATGTTGTCCCTGACAATTCTGAAGAGAGCTCATGGCCTAGAAAGCTCCAGGTAAATTCTGTAATGAACCATTTTCACAGGTAAATTGATGATAAAAAATATTGCTGTTAAATTTAAAAAAAAGGAGAAATTTTGGTTTTTGTTTCATTTAACATATCCTCCCAGTTTCCTTTTAAATATCTATAATTGTATTTAAGTGGAATTTTAATTATTGGTTGCTGTTAGAATTTAGGGGAGATTGAAGTGTTGGATTTTTTAATGTTTTGTTTATTTTAAAAATATACTAGTTAAGTCTTAAGCTAAAAATATAGGCTTGATTTCATAAAACATTATCTTGCCCTTGTTTTAGCCTTTATGGTTTTGGTGTAATAGATACTGTAGTTAGGGGGTTTTGTTTTAGTTTTGAGTTTGCAACCTTCATAAAAACTTGTATAATTCTGTTTCTAGTACGAGTTTTCTCTCTATGATTCATAGTTCGTGGCTGAGAGAAGAAGGGATATAGAATAGAAATTAATATGTATCTATTTTCCTTTCTGTGATTTTGTCTGATTATTTGAATTGTTTGTTGATCTAGGGTAATGTCATTGAAGGCGTTGAGCATGTTCCTGAGGTGTCTCAACCATTTGTTTCTGAAGAAGTGCTTTGTGTTCCTAAAGGTTAGAGTCAAGACTAGTATTATGTTTTGTTTTTATTTTTCCCTCTCTAGATAATTGATAATGTTCGATTTGTGACTGCGTTGGTTATTTCTTGTTTTTGCAGACCATGAAATTTCATTCACCTTGAATCTTTATCCAGATGGAACCACCAGAGGTTTGTTTAACACAATATTAATGTTACATTATTCATTGTAAAAGGTTCACTAAAAAGACAGATTCTTTTACTTCAATCAACTTACTTTAAAGTTAAAAGCAATTTTTGAATTTTCAGGATGCTTTGAATCAGGCTACTCTTCACGGTGCTCCAAAGTTGCATCCATATGATAGGTCATCTGAAACTCTCTTCTTAGTAAGGATTTGATCAAGTATTTCTCTGATTGCTTTTTCTGACTATTCCTAATTATTCTTACCTTCTTTGTTATTCCTACAATGTTGTTATATAGGGTCTCTCATAATATCAAATATATCTTGGTTTTGGGTGCACATTTGGAAGTTCATTATTGAATGATAGAAAATAAAATCTCCAAATTAAATAGTTTACTTAGCAAAGGTTTGTCTCGCTTTCATTGATCCTTGGTGAATAGTACAGTGGAGGGATAGCATGGTTTCTTGTATAGTCCATATTTTGCATCAGTTGTCAATAAGCACTAGGTTGGCAAAGTGGTATTTCCTAGGTTCATATTTAGTGATATAAGAAAGCAACGTTCATAATATTTGACCATAGTTATTGAACAGGTAAAAAACCAATTATTTTTTTCCCTTTTTCTTAAATTAAAGACCATGCCATTAAGGTAAATGCCATTAATTATATTTGTTGGTTGAGATAGGCTTTGCCTCAATAAAAAGTTATTGTTTTTATTCCGATTAACTTTTTATTTTACCTTGTTGCTTTTCATTCTACAAGTCATAGGACATTAATATTGCCTTAGCCACTGATTTTCCTCACCCAATTTAATCTTTTAAGTTAGCTCCATCAATCTTCCTTTTATTTTTTTTTTTTTGGTTCTAAAAGAATTGGGCTTTTACTTCCAAAGAGGGAGAACTAGAAATTGAAAAAGTTTCCACTCACTCCAAGTGAAGTCTGAATTCTTTTCTGGAAGGTTGGATTTGAATCATTACTAATTTTATTATCACCATATTAAAAGAAAATTTTATAATTTTCCTGGGGATTAAACTATAAACTTTCTAATTTTGAAGTGACTGGAAGTGAATTTTAAATTCTAGAGGAAGTCAAATGCAAATTAACTTAATATTTTATAAAATTAAAAAAAGACTAAAAAAGAAATGATCATTTATTGGGTAACGTTGGCAAAGGAGAATAGTAGTAGGGAAAACCAATATAAAATTTCTACAGAATGAAACCATATGCAGAAGAACAGTCTTTATATATCTGATAGATTATAGTGAACCTTGGAGCTGCTGTTATCACATAATTCTCCCATTGTTTCGTGTAAGATTATTATGCAGGCCCAGATGCTATATTCAACACTTTTTAATCAATCATTTTCTTTTTCGAAATAAAATGCAGATGAATAAGATGATTAAAGCTGTGAAAAGAAGGTAGGCAAAATGCAAATGCATGTTTAGCACATAGACAGGAACATTAAATTAATGTTTAAACATAAAAAATAAAATAAGAAACAATCAAACCAACTGGTTTAACCTGTGGTCCAGTTTCTTTAACATTGGCATTTATGTCCTTCAATGTCGAACTTCTACATTTATGTCTTTCATTTTGAATTTTTAGATGATAGTAGTGTCAATCAATTCTTTGTCCCTTGTTATGCTATTAGTTCCTTTGTTTTGCATTTTCTTTTTTTCTTTTTTTGCCAAAGCCACTTGTCCTAGGTGTCATGTTTTTTTATGCATTTCCTTGGCTATGGGGTTTTGCTTGGTAGTTATGCAGCTATTTATTGAAAGTTAAAACTCATGCCTGTTTTATGAATGCTTACATGCATGGCAAGCTGTTGTTAGCCTTTCTTTCTATTATTTTTGTTGCTTTGTATTAGCATTCTCTATGCTACTTGCCCTGCAAAGTTCCAAGTTTCCATTTTTATTAAAGATGGCAATTGGGTATTTGGAAATGTTAATTATCGATCTTTGGCAATTTTGCCTAGCGTAATTAAGCTAATTTTATGGTTATCTTTAATTAATGCATGGTGAGCAATGCTTCCTTTACTGGTCGGTTTCTGTTTCTTTATCATGAATGGATGTATTTATTGGAAAATGGGACAAAGTAACTTAATACAAAGAAATTTTACATTTGATTTTCTATGCCTTTTAGATCACCTCTAATTTTAAGATTGATTGCAAATGCCTTTTTCATTTTTACAACTTTTTCGACCAACAATTTATTTGTTACATATATGTTTTATTTTATTTTAATCGTTAATTGTATGTCACTAATGCTTAATTGTTATAATTTTTACATAAATGTTTTTTTTACTCGAGGCTAAGAAGTTAGCATCACAATATCAAAAGGAAGCGGACAAATGCAATTCGGGTATGGAGACGCATGCGAAGAAGTAAGGAGAAAGTGAAGAAGCCTTTGTCGGCTCAAATGAAATTAATAAACAATGTGGGTAATAAGAGCTCGTCGAGAAAGGGTGGAGAGAAAAGGTCGCCAAATCTACGCATTTCCTTATTTCATTTAAGTAACTTCATTATAATGTCTTATTTTATTGATATTTTTATATTTAATCTAGTTTTTATTATTTATTTTAGTTTTGATTCTAAATTTTTATTTTTATTTTAATATTTAAGATAATTTGAGTTCTAACTTTTGAATTTTAATTGTGTTATTAATTTATTATTTTAAATTGTAAATTTAAATTCATTAATTTTGTAATTAGTTTTAAAGTTAAAATTTTAATAGAAAATTTTTATATTTATATCATTCAATATTTTGATAATGAATTTTAAATTTTTATATTTTTCACGATTTTTATAATATTTTATAATTTTTTTAATTTCATACCTTTAGCGGCGTTTTTGGGAAAAGCGCCGCTAAAGGTCATGACCGTTAGCGGCGGTTTTTTCAAATAAACGCCGCAAACTTTAGCGGCACCGAAAATAGCGGCGTTTTTAGCGGCGCTTGGAAAAATGCCGCAAATAGTTTTAGTGGCACTTGAAAGCGCCGCTAAAGGCCTAAAAAAACGCTGCTAAAAGTCAGTTTTGCTGTAGTGTGTTATTCTGGCTCCGAATCGGACGATTTATTCATTTAACTTGTTCTGTAGAGATTCCTAAGTTATGTTATTATCCCTATTCAAGACTAATAACATCTAATCCCTAGATTGATTAACCGAGACTTTTCTCTAATTAACACCATGGGATGGATGTAAAGCTAAGCAAATTGCTTCTGCTCCAAGAACAGAAGATTGTGTTGGTTGTAAGAGATGCGAATCCGCTTGTCCAACGAATTTCTTGAGCGTTCGAGTTTATTTATGGCATGAAACAACTCGAAGTATGGGTCTAGCTTATTGATACGGTCCAAAAAACCCTAGTTGAATTCGACCTATGGATCCATTTATTAGGTTTCACCCTAATCCGATAAAATATTATCACCCTATGTTTAGGCGCGCAATCAACTCTGATTAATTATGACAAATGTACTCTTAGACAGGGTCTATTCCTCCTCTGAATAAGATCATGTCTTGAATCAGTATCCTGGGATATCAAAACAAGAATTAGGAACACATAATTAAGAACAAGTTAAATATTTATCATACGATTCAAAAAATAATAACAAGATTCGTCTTAGGTTTCATTCCCCTTAGGTATTTAGGGGTTTTAGTTCATAACTAAATAAGAAAACATCTCAAAAGAATAAAGAATACAAAACATAAAGAAAACCCAAAACTCCTGAAGGGAAATTGAGGAGAGATCTTCAGTCTTGATGATGAATCCGGCTTCTGAGATGGATCAATCGGCTTCCTTGGAGTAATTCCTTACTCCCTCTTCTCCGTCTCTCTTTTCTTCCTTCTCTAGGGTGTATTTATAGGCTTTGGAATGCCTAAAAGCCCTCAAAATTGGCCTTTTTCGAATTGGACTCAACTTGGGCTCGGTAGGGACACGCCCGTGTTCGATTACTTTAGGCAGTGCTTGAGCCTATCCAGTTGACACGGCTGTGTGTCTGCCTGTGTGAGGAGGTCCAGGTCGTGTTGATTTCGTACTTTGGCCCATTTTCTCCATTTTTGGCCCGTTTCTTGTTCCTTTCACTCTCCTATGCTCTCCTAAGTATATAACATGAAATTAAAGCATTAGGAGCATCAAATTCTCCAATTATAATGAGAAATCATCCATAAAATGCATTAAACATGGGGTAAAAATATGTATAATTTACGGTTTATCAGACATGCAAGGACCTTTATTTTAAAGGCCAAGCCAAATAGGTGCTTTAGCATTTAGCACTCAACTTTTACACTTTACACGATTTAATCCTTTTTCATAATTAAGCACAGAAACAGACAAATTAAATCATAGAAATTTCACAGATGTAAATTTACATATCACAGACACAGAAAATAATATTAAAATATTTTTCAGACTCAGATTTGTGGCCCCGAAACCACTATTTTGACTAGGGTCAAAATCGGACTGTTATAACATGGCTATAATTTCATAGTACAAAATGTACCATAATGACACTAGCCTATACATGCCATATACCATATATACAAGGCTTCAAAAGTACAAACAAAAAGATCAATAGTGTAATGACGGTTCCTGACAATCCCTGAGTTCGAGCTAGCTTTGATTATCTATAAAACATAGATAAATAACACACAGTAAGCTTCACAGCTTAGTAAGTTCGTAAGTGAATATCTCAATTCATCAAATAAATGTAATTTAACCATTTTCACATTACCAATCAAAATCACATTAACCACAAACCTTTATCATGTCTCAAAACATGATCAAATACCATCTCAACGAACTCTCTCAATGTAATACTTGAATAGGTTTCCTACGTACCTATAACCTCTTCCTCAACTATGTCATTCTTTACCCATTGAACCATTTGGAATAGAAGTCGGATGCTCAAGATCTCAACCGATAAGTACCTATACCATGACCTGTAGGCAAATCAAGGTAACTTATCCCGGAGTACCTATACCATGGCCTATAGCCAAATCAAGGTATTATTCGCACCTAGACTACTGATATTGTGGCCCAAAGCCAACTCATCCGATATGCATGGCCCGAAGCCAAATCCGTATATCAACTTATAACATTTCACAAATATTGTAACGCCTCAAATCTTATATTATTATTTTTGTATGTTGTGTTGCATAAATGCATGCTTGCTTCAGTGGTTAAGTGTCCTGAGAAGTGCTGGGAAAGTCCTGAGTTCAAGCATTGGCTTGACCAAAATTTTTGTTTTTAATGGAATAAAACCTGTCTCTAGTCAGTAGGCTTCTTAAATAAAAATGATTAAAACATGACAAGAAAGGCCTGCTGCCCTAAATGATAGTGGCATGTTATGATGCCTAAAGGTCTTGAGTTCAAGTTCTGCCATGCGCAAAGGGGTATTTATTTTGCTACTCTTGCCGTGTGGGAAGTTGGGGTTGACCGAAACACAACTAGTTGAGTAGAGTTTGAATGTGGTGGTTCAGGAGATAATGGTGGAGTGATTTTATGAGGATTATGTGGGATTTAAAAGTGGTGGAGCTATAGCCATATAGGTACTTTGACTGTTCAGGAAATTCGGCTGTGGGTACGTTTTAGTATGCTATTTCGGGTTTTGGGGGGAACATTTTTGGGTTCTTTTCTCTTTTCATTTTCAGCTTTTAACAAGTTGTTTCGAGTTCTTTTCACTCATTTTTTTTGGTAGTTGAATTCTGCTAAGGGATTTTACGAGTACTTTTCATTTTGTCTATTTTCGATTTTGCTCTTCAATTTCATTGCCCTACTGACCATTTGTGCTTTTCTCCCTCTACCACTTTAGCAATCACATTTTTTCCTTCTTACCTTGTTGTTGGCCGAATACCTCCCTTCTCTCTCTCAACTCTTTTGGCTTTGTTAGCCGATTCTCCCCTCCTTTTCTTCCCTTGTTCTTATAGACTGATTGTTCTCCTTCTTTGTCCCTCTCAATCAGTTACTTCTTAATATATTTCCCCTTCCTTTCTTGCTCTCTCAATTGGTTATTTTTGGCCGAATTCTACCCCTTTCTTTTACCCTCACTGTGTTGATCTTCTTCCCACTGCTCTCTATTGATTTTGGGGGTAGTTACAAGTGACTGGTTTGATGTTTTGGTTGTAGCCAAGGGCTTGTGTGATCGTCCTCTCTCTACTGATAAGGTGAAAAAGAATTCGGTTGTCCCATCAAGTTGATGCACAAGAGCTTGTCGAATGAGAGGGAAAAGATCCTTTATTGGCGTTAGGGTGGACGGATCTCCTCTCGTAGCTTGTTCGAAAGGTTCAAAGGTGAAAGAAGTTTCTTCTCTCGACAAATAGAAGCAAGGTGTGTAAAACACTACCCTTACTCGTAAATCGGCAAAAGTTGAAATAAATAAATGACCGACGATGCTACACGCGTGTGTGCTCGCTCGTATGGTAAACCAAACGCCTAGACATGGGCGTAAGATCGTTGAGGCTGGCCATGAACGATTTCATGGGCTAAGTCTGATTTGGGCCATGTTCGGCCGAAATGGGCTGTGTTGGCCCTACAGGACTGTACGTCCCACACGAGTAAACCACGAAAGTGTGGAGAATATTGAGCCAGGCTGTGTAGTTCTCATAGCCAAGGCTATTTCTAGGCTAAGTGAGCCATACGGGTGTGTAGGCCTACATGGGCCGTATTATGGGCCTTGGGCCCACTTTCACTGTTTGACTATTAAGGTTGCACGGGTCGCCTGAGACGATTGTGGACCTACCATTGGGTCGGTAAGTATACCTAGACCCCAGGTTGAGAAATGGCTGTTATGCCCCTATGAGGTAAAATGACTATTATGCCCTTATATGATGTATGACTGATTGAGCATGCCATGTAATATATGTTGCATACATGCATGATATTATGATATGAGGATAGGGTTATTATGATTGGAGGAAGTGTACTGTACTGGCAGCTTTGCTGCAAATGCTGTTAGTGCCTCAACCAGTGCTATTTTAGAGTGTAGGGATGGGTGGGTTGATTTTATCCCAACATGGAGTGTAGGGTTGGACGGAATGGAGTGTAGAGGCTGGCTGGGTAGGATTTCTGATTGCATATCTGTACTGTTACTGTTACTGAAATAGGCTAAGGCCTACACTAATACTGATACTGTAATGGGCTAAGGCCCTAACTGAAACTGAACTGTTATTGATATGGGCTTATGTTCGGGCTATATTTGCCTACTGTATGGCTGACTATTTGTACTTATGGATTACACACTGGGTTTTCATAAACTCACCCTACTGCTTTTTTGCGCAGGTAATCCTTAGGAGGATCAATGCTGCGAGGGACTCGAAGGAGGCCACACAACCGCAATAGCTTACACATTTGACATTTTATTTACAAGTAATTTAATTTGAGTATTTGTTATGTAATAAGGCCTCTTTAAATTTTTAACGTTCAATTTAGGATTTTATATATTTTGATTCATATCTGTTAGGAGTAGGATGCGGGTTTTAAAAGGATAAATGTTTTTAAAACCTCCACATTTAAGCAACGTATTTTAAAAGCTTCCGCAACAAACAATGTTTTAAAATGTAATAACAAATTAGTATGATTAACCCTTTTGCTAAACGACTTGAGTTTTAACAACGAACGAGACATCCTAAATTTTCGTTAAGATTACAAAGAGGTTTAACATAGAATAGGCTTTTCAACGAAATTGTACTTTTAAAAAAAAAACACTTCAATGTGACATTGCCAGATTCGGCCATAACATATAAGCCGGGTTTGGAGTGTTACATTTAGTGGTATCAAAGGCAGGTTGTAAAACTTGGCTATGGATTTGAGTTTTTTAAAAACGTGAAATTTCTAAAAAGAACTGTTTCAAGTGGTTGGAAAGTATTTTGAAATGTTATTTCTGAATGTGTGGTCTATTGAGTCTCCGCCACCAATCCTTTAAGTCCTCTGTAACTACTGTTTGTTTAAATTGAAATACTCTATTTAGGGTAACCTAAAACTTTAGTAAGACTGCGATCTGCAAAAACAAAACTTTGAATTACTGATAATATCTTCCATAAAATATCTTGTAATAAACACTAAAACTGTACACTGATGCATAAAATTGCTAAAATAGATAATACGCAAATCAATAATGAGCACTAGAGGTACTTGTGGAAGGGGTACAAGAGGCTGCGGCAGAGGCCGTGGAGGTGCTCGGGGTAGGTCTTCGTCATCGGGCAATATGCCTAATGTTGAAGCTAGAGAGGCACTGGCTTCACCTGTAACTGAGACTGGGTCTCACGGTGATGCGGCTGGGGACGACGCACTGTCCCAAGCTATGTTGCAAATTCTGGAGAGGGTCGCTGGGCCCAATACTGGTATTATGGGTCGTGGGTCAGTTACGGAACTACTTTGGTCTAATGGAGCTGAGATTTTTAGGGTTATTGCTAGAGTTTCCCCTAATGTGGCTGAATATTGGATTGAGGCCACAGAGCGGATCATGGACGACCTCAACTGTACCCCCGAGCAAAAATCAAAAGGTGCAGTGTCATCGTTGTGAGATGAAGCCTATTAGTGGTGGCTTATAGTTAAAGAGGGTACTCAGCCCAATCGGTTGACCTGGGAATTCTTCAAAACTTCTTTTGAGGGAAAGTATGTGGGCGCTAGTTATGTGGATGCCCGGGGGAGAGAGTTTCTGAATTGAACTAAGAGGGATTAATCAGTGGCTGAATTTGAGGCAGAATTTTTACGATTAAGCCGCTATGCGCGTGGGATGGTGGCAACTGAATGTGAGTGCTGTGTTCATTTCAAGGACAGCCTCAAGGATGGTTTAAGGGTTCTCATAACTCTACAGAAGGAGTGGGATTTTGCTGCTTTAGTAGATAAGGCGAAGATTACTGAGGAAGTGAAGCGCGCTGAGCGTCAAAACCTGAGAAGGAAAAGGGTAGGAACAAGAGGGACTTAGAACCCTCAAGTTCATATCTGAGGCCTAAGAAAAAGGCCAAAGTTGACGGGCCAGTCAGAGTTGGTGCCCCTATTACCGTTACTGAACCGCAAGCCTGTACAGATTGTGAGAGACGCCATTAGGGCGAGTGTTGGAAAAAGATTGGGGCATGTTTGAGGTGCGGATCATTAGAGCACCGTATCAGAGATTGTTCACGAAAGGCTTGATCAAATGCGAGCTATTGGTATAGGTACTATTCAGCCACCGATGAGTGTTCAGCAGCCACCGAGAGGACGTGGTCAGGCCAGATGTAGTAATGGTATGGGTCATGGACAGAGGGTACCGGGCAGAGGTACCAGTCATACTGAGGTAGGGCAGCCAACTCTGGTTTATGCTGTACGCCGTCGAGAGGATAAAAACACCCCAGGTGTTATCACGGGTACGTTCTTTATCTATAATGTACCTTATATTGCACTAATTGATGTTGGATCTACGCATTCATGTATAACATGCATTGTGTCTGAGACCTTGGGTAAAATGGTTGAAAGCACTACAAGTGAGGTTACCGTGTTGAGTCCATTAGGGCAGTCAGTGAGAGTAAATAAATTGTTCAGAGAAGTACCTTTGGAGGTACAATGAACTATCTTTTTGGCGGATTTGATGAAACTGCCTTTTGGAGAATTCAATTTAATACTAGGTATGGACTGGCTAGTTAAACATCAAGTGAACTCGGATTGTGCTACTAAATGGATGGTACTAAAAACTACGGAGGGTGATGAGGTAGTTGTAATTAGGGAACGTCAGAATTATTTATCAAATGTGATTTCTGCACTAAGGGCTGAGGAATTGGTTCATAAAGGTTGTGAGGCGTATATAGCCTACATCAGTGTTTCTGATTTTTGAGGTTTCGTCTGTTAAAGATATTAGAACAATTAAGGACTTTCCAGATTTTTTTTTGGATGAGCTACCTAGGTTACCTCCAAACTGTGAAGTTGAGTTTGGGATTGAGCTATTACCTGGTACAGCTCCAGTGTCTATCGCCCCTTATAGAATGGCACCAAAGGAGTTTGTGGAGCTTAAAGCTCAGATTCAATAGTTACTGGATAAAGGGTTCATCTGACCTAGTGTGTTTCCATGGGGAGCACTGGTGTTGTTTGTGAAAAATAAGGATGGATCCATGCGTATGTGCATCGATTATCGATAATTGAATAAATTGACTATTAAGAACAAGTACCCCCTACCGATGATAGACGATCTATTTGACTAGTTCCGAGGAGCTTCAGTTTTCTCTATGATTGACCTCCGATTAGGGTATCATCAACTGAGGGTCAAAGAGACTGATGTTTACAAGATAGCATTTAGGACTCATTATGGTCATTACGAGTTCCTAGTGATGTCGTTTGGACTAACGAATGCACCAGCGGCTTTCATGGATTTGATGAATTGAGTGTTCTAGCCCTATCTGGATTAGTTTGTAGTGGTTTTCATAGACGACATCCTAGTGCGTTCGAGAACTAAAGATGAACATGATACACATCTTTGAGTTATTCTACAGATTCTGAAGGAGAACCAACTGTACACCAAGTTTAGTAAGTGTGAGTTCTGGTTAAAAGAGGTAATATTGTTGGGTCATGTGGTATCTGCTGAAGGGATTAGGGTTGATCCTCGAAAAATTGAAGCTGTTCTAGATTGGAAGCCGCCTAAGACGATATTTGAGATTCAAAGTTTTCTAGGTCTGGCAGGGAATTATAGACATTTTGTAGAGGGGTTTTCATTGATTGTTGTACCTCTGACTAAGTTGTTGCGTAAGGGGGTGTCATTTGACTGGACTAGTAAGCAGCAAGAGAGTTTTGAGAAGCTTAAGAAAGTTCTAACTGAGGCCCCTGTCTTGATACAGCCAGAGTCTGGGAAAGAATTCAATGTTTACAGCGACACATCACATGTTGGGTTAGGATGTGTGTTGATACAAGACGATAAGGTGGTTGCATATGCGTCTCGTCAGCTTAAGACGCATGAGGTAAATTATCCAACGCACGACTTGGAGTTGGCCGCAGTGGTATTCACATTGAAATTTGGAGGCATTACCTATATGGGGAGAAGTGTATCATTTACACTGATCATAAGAGCCTTAAGTATCTCCTCACTCAGAAGGAGTTAAATCTTAGGAAGCGTAGATGGATTGAGCTGCTAAAAAACTATGATTGTTTGATTGAATATCATCCTGGTAAGGCCAATGTGGTGGCCGACGCACTGAGTTGTAGGGCTATGACTAATATGATGGCGATGTTTGCTCGTCTTAGCTTATTCGATGATGGTAGTTTATTGGCTGAGCTCCAAGTAAAATTGACGTGGATTTAGAAAATTAAGGGTAAACAGTTGGAGGATGAGTCGTTGGGTCTTCGGTTTCGACAGATTGAGAGTGGAGAGACATTAGATTTTAGGCTGAATAGTGAAAGGGTACTTTGTTTTCGTGGGAGACTCTGTGTACCGAAGGATATTGATCTGAGGCAGTCTATACTGCAAGAGGCGCATAGTATCCTTTATGCTATGCATCCTGATAGAAATAAGATGTACCAAGACCTTCATGAGTTATATTGGTGGCCACGTATTAAGTGTGAAGTTACTAATTTTGTGAGAAAATGTCTAACTTGCTAGCAGGTTAAGGCTAAACATCAGTTACCTTCAAGGTTGCTTTAGCCAGTTAAGATTCCACTTTGGAAGTGGGAGAGAGTAACTATGGACTTCGTTAATGTGTTGCCCCTAACGCCTTCTAAAAAGGATTCAGTATGGGTCATTGTGTATCGATTGACCAAGTCTACCCATTTCATACCAGTCCGTACCGATACTCGTTACAGAAGCTGACTAAACTATATGTGGCTGAGATAGTGAGACTGCATGACGTACCGGTTTCTATAATATTAGATAGAGATCCTTGCTTCACATCTCGATTCTAGAAGAAGTTACACGAGGCTTTGGGTACAAGGTTAAACTTCAGTATTGCATTCTATCCTCAGACAGATAGTCAGTCGGAGAGGGTGATTTAGATACTAGAGGACATGTTAAAGAGTTGCGTGATAGATTTTCGAGGCATTTGGAAGGACTACTTGATGTTAGCTGAGTTTTCCTATAACAATAACTATCAGTCGAGCATACAGATGGCACCTTACGAGGCAAGTTGAGCCCTAGGTTCATTGGGCCTTACCGCATATTGAAGCGTGTGAGACCAGTTTCCTATTAGTTAGAGTTGCCTCCAGATTTAAATCGGATTCATAATGTGTTCCAAGTCTCTATGTTGAGGCGTTACCGCTCTGATCCCACGCATGTTATCTCGACTGAGGAGATTGAGGTTAGACCAGATCTGACTTTTGAGGAGGAGCTAGTTCAGATTCTAGAGCATGATATAAAAGTGTTAAGGAAGAAATCTATCCCACTGGTTAAGGTACTTTGGCATAATCACAGCTCAGAGGAATCCACGTGGGAACCCGAGGAGGCGATGCGCAACAATACCCTCACCTATTTGACCAGGTAAATTTTGAGGCCGAAATTTTCTTTTAAGGGGTAGAGTTGTAATGCCTCAAATCTTATATTATTATTTTTGTATGTTGTGTAGCATAAATGCATGCTTGCTTCAGTGGTTAAGTATCCTAAGAAGTGTTGGGAAAGTCCTGAGCTCAAGCCTTGGCTTGACCAAAATTTTTGTTTTAATGGAATACAACCTGTCTCTAGTCGGTAGGCTTCTTAAATAAAAATAATTGAAACATGACAGGAAATGCCTGCTGGCCTAAGGGATAGTGGTGTTTTATGATGCCTAAGGGTCTTGAGTTTGAGTCCTGCCATGCACAGAAGAGTATTTATTTTGCTGCTCTTACCGTGTGGAAAGTTGGGGTTGACCAAAACACTGATAGTTGAGTAGAGTTTGAATGTGGTGGTTGAGGAGATAATGGTAGAGTGATTTTAGGAGGATTATGTGGGATTTGAAAGTGGTGGAGTTGTAGCCGAATAGGTACTTTAACCACTCAGGAATTTCGGCTGTCGGTAGGTTTTAGTATGCTATTTCGTGTTTTGGGGAACATATTTGGGTTCTTTTCTCTTCTCATTTTCAGCTTCTAACAAGTGTTGTTGGGTTCTTTTCACTCATTTTCTTGGTAGCTGGATTCTACTAGGGGATTTTACCGGTACTTTTCATTTTTTCCATTTTTGGTTTTGCTCTTCAATTTTATTGCCCTACTGACCATTTGTGCTTTTCTCCCTTTACCACTCTAGCAATCACATTTTTTCCTTCTTACCTTGTTGTTGCTAAATACCTCCATTCTCTCTCTCAACTTTTTCAGATTTGTTAGACAATTCTCTCCTCTTTTTCTTCCCTTGTTCTTATAGACTAATTGTTCTCCTTCTTTGTCTCTCTCAATCGGTTACTTCTTGATCGATTTCCCTTTCCTTTATTGCTCTATCAATTGGTTGTTTTTGGCTGAATTCTACCCCTTTCTTTTACCTTCACTGTGCCGATATTCTTCCCACTGCTTTCTGTCAATTTTGGGGGTAGTTACAAGTGTCTGGTTCGTTGTTTTGGTCATAACCTAGGGTTTGTGTGATCGTCCTCTCTCGACTAATAAGGTGAAAAGAATTCGGTTGTCCCATCAAGTTGGTGCACAAGAGCTTGTCGAATGAGAGGGAAAAGATCCTTTGTTGCCGTTAGGGTGGACGGATCCCCTCTCGTGGCTTGTTCGAAGGGTTCAAAGGTGCGAGCAGTTTCTTCTCTCGAAAAATAGAAGCAAGGTGTGTAAAACACTACCCCTACTCGTAAATCTGCACAAGCTGAAATAAGTGACCAACGACGCTACACGAGTGTGCGCTTGCTCGTATGGTAAACCGAGTGCCTAGACATGGGCATAAGATCGTTGAGGCTGGCCATGAGCAATTTCATGGGCTGAGTTCAATTTGGGCCACGTCGTGTGGGCCCCATAGCCTATGGGCCCTACTAGGTAAATCACATGAAAGTGTTGAGAATATTGAGCCAGGCTGTGTAGTTCACATGGCCTAGGCCATTTCTAGGCTAAGTGAGCCATACGGGTGTGTGGGCCTACATGGGCAGCATTATAGGCCTTAGGCCCACTTTTACTGTTTGACTGTTAGGTTGCACGGGTCGCCTGTATAACGCTCCAAATTTTGGGCCTATAATTATCAAATCTTGAGCGTGGGAACAATTAGGAGGCAACACATAAATGTTAAGTTGTGCAAGAAAGTGACACAAATGCATGTTTGCTTCAGTGGTTTAGTGTTCTGGGAAGTGTCTGAGATGTCTTAGGTTCAAGCCTGGGCAAGTGCAAAAAGTTTTTTTTTTTAAAGGAATAGCACTGTCTCTAGGCAATAAGCTTTTAAACAAAAATGGGTAAAACATGACAGAAAGGGCCAGCAGGTCTAAGGGATAAGTAGCGTGCTATGGTTACTTGAGGTCTGGGGTTCAAATCCTACTTTGAGCAGGGTAGTGTTTTATTTTGCTACACTTATCGTGTAGGTAGTAGAGGTTGATTGAAACACTACTAAGTGGAGTGAAGTTTGAATTGGTCATGGAGGGATTGTAGGAGGGAATGTTGGGAAGTGGATAGTGATTGGTTGGAGAGATTTGAGGAGAAATTTTAGGAGAAAATTGTGGGGAGATGAAGGGAAAGAAGTGTTGTGCCCAATGGGGATTCTAGGCACTCAAAGAATCGATTTTGGGAAGGAATTCAACTTTGGGGATGAATTCTAGTTTTGATTACTGTGCATTTTTGCTCTCTCCTTATTTCTAGTTTCTGACATTGCTTTCGGGTTCTCTTCATTCTTTGTTTTGGGTAGTCGAACTTTTCTTTTTACCATTCGGGTATTTTGTGTGTTGGTTCTACTCTTCATCTATTCTCTACTGACCGATTTTCTCCTTTCCCTTTACTCCCTTCACAGTCATTCTTTCCCTTGCTCTATTTTGTGTTGGTCGAATACCCTCCTCTTCCCCTCTCTCAAACTCTTTCGATTTTAGCCTTGGTTTTGATTGATTCTCTCCTTTTTCATCCCTTTCTCTCCTCATTTTTGTTTTCGATTTGACAACTGTTCTCTGACTAATCGGTGAGTGCATTCGACTTCTTCTTTTCTCTCTCTCAATTGGTCCCTTGTTGACCAAATAGTTCGTTCTTTCCCATCCTCCTTCTTCTGCGACTTCTCTTCTCCCAAGTAGTTGGTAAGTGTTTTGGTAAGGGCTGAAGTGATGCCTTTAGTGTTGTGAGTAATGTAGTTAACTGTTAATCTGTTAAGGTTCTAATCCCTTGTTTGTCCAATATTATTCTGACAGTGCCAAATCGTGTTGAACTCGGTTTACCTGAGGAAAGATAGGCTATATCAGTTGAAGTAGTAGAAGTAAGTTATGTTAAATGATGTCGATTGGGGATTGTTTTTGGTACGGTTGGCTTTATACATGACTAACTTGAGTTCTGGTTTTATCAATTGTTTTAGGTTCGGTTCGTCTCAAGAAAGGGTTGTGTACCTAAAATCCTATCATGTGTGTAACCACAACACCCCTAATCGTAAATCGACAAAAGCCGAAATAGGTGACCGTCGACACAACACGAGCCACACTCGTTCATGTGGTAGTCTGAATGCCCAAACATGGGCGTATGATTATTAAGGCCAGCCATGAACAATTTCATGGGCTGAGGCCGATTTGGGCCATGTTGGGTTGAAATGGGCCATGTGAGCCCCATGGGCTTGTGGGCCCCACACAGGTAAACCACACGAAAGTATGGTGAATGTTGGGCCAGGCCGTGTAGTTCGCATCACCAATGCCACTTCTGGGCTAGTGGGCCACACGGGCATGTGGGCCCATATAGGCCCGCAATATGGGCCTTAGGCCTATCTTTACTGTTTGACTGTCAAGGTCACATAGGTCGTCCAAGACGACTGTGGACCTATAGTGGGGTCAATAAGTACACTAGACTCCTTTATGTGATAAAATGACTATTTTGCCTTTATATGGTAAGATGACTATTTTGCCCTTATGTGGTAAAATGACTGTTTTGCCCCTATGTGATATATGTTTATACTTTAGCATGCTATTGTAACTATGTTGAATACATGTATAATATTATGATATGACATGACATGTGGCATGATGCATTGCATGGGGGTCGATTTTTATATGATTGGAGGAAGTGTAGTGTACTGGAAACTCTGCTGTAAATCACAGATGGCTCTAAGCCTATTATACTGGCAGCTCTGCTGCAAATACTGTTTAGTGCCCCAATTGGTGTTAATTCTGGAGTGTAGGGATGGGTGGGTTGATTCTATCCCCATGTGGTGTGTAGGGTTGGACGGAGATGGAGTGTAGAGGCTGGATAGGTAGGACTTGCATACTATTTACTGTTACTGCACTGTTTACTGTTACTATAATAGGCAAGGCCCGAACATATGACTGTTTCTGTATCGAGATGGGCTAAAGCCCAAAGTGATATTGCCACTGTTACTAAAAAGGGCCTAGGCCCAGACTGTATTTGCCCACTGTATGTGTGACTATCTATTTTTAAGGGACTACACACTGAGTTTTCATAAACTCACCCTTCTGTTTTACTGCGCAGGTAATCCTTAGGCAGATCGGTGATACGAGGGAATCGATGGTGGCCACACAACCGCATTCGCTTTCATTTTTAACTTTTAGTTAATAAGTAGTTTAATTTGGGTATTTTCTATAATAAAGCCTCTTTAAATTTTTAATGTTTTAATGTGGGGTTTTATTTATATTGATTTATAACTGCTAGTAGTAGGACAGGAGTTTTCAAAAGGATAAATGTTTTTCAAAAATACCACGAATATGTAACGATTTTAAGAGCTACCGCAAGAAAACAACGTTTTACAAGTAAATGCTAATACGCAACTGTTTTAAAAAGCTTCCGCTACAAACGAGATATTGAAGTTAATAACGTTTTAAAGTAAATACTTTTGATAGCGACACAAGTTTTAAAATCATCTTTTAGATCACACAAAGAGGCTTAATAAAGATTGGGCTTTGCAAACAATCACATGCTTTACGAAAAACACTTCAATGTGACATCGCTAGATTCAGCCATAATGTCCAGGCCGGGTTTAGGGTGTTACAGCCTGAGACGACTGTAGACCTACTATTGGGTCGGTAAGTATACTTAGACCCTGGGTTGATAAATGACTGTTATGCCTTATGAGGTAAAATGATTATTATGCCCTTATAAGATGTATGACTGATTAAGCATGCCATTTTATATATGTTGCATACGTGCATGATATTATGATATGTTGCATGTGGATAGGTTTATTATGATTGGAGGAAGTGTACTGTATTAGCAGCTCTGCTGCAAATATTGTCAGTACCGCAACCGGTGCTATTTTGGAGTGTAGGGATAGGTGGGTTGATTTTATCCCCACATGGAGTGTAGGGCTGGACAGAGTGGAGTGTAGAGGCTGGCTGGGTAGAATTTCTGATTGCATATCTATACTGTTACTGTTACTGAAATGGGCTAAGGCCCACACTAATACTGATACTGTAATGGGCTAAGGCCCTAACTAAAATTGAACTGTTACTGAAATAGGCTTAAGGCCAGACTGTATTTGCCTACTGTATGACTGACTACTTGTACTTAGGGATTACACACTGAGTTTTCATAGACTCACCCTATTGCTTTTCTACACAGGTAATCCCTAAGAGGATTGGGGTTGCGAGGGACTCGAAGGTGGCCACACAACCGCAATAGCTTACACATTCGACACTTTATTTACAAGTAATTTAATTTGGGTATTTGTTATGTAATAAGGCCTCTTTAAATTTTTAACGTTCAATTTGGGATTTTATATATTTTGATTCATATCTATTAGGAGTAGGATGCGGGTTTTAAAAAGATAAATGTTTTTCAAAACCCCCATGTTTAAGCAACATATTTTAAAGGCTTCCGCAACAAATAATGTTTTAAAATGTAATAACAAATTAATATGATTAACCTGTTGCTAAACGACTTGAGTTTTAACAACGAGCGAGACATCCTAAATTTTTTTTAAGATCACAAAGAGGTTTAACATAGAACGGGCTTTTCAACAGAATTGTATTTTTCAAAAATAAATACACTTCAATGTGACATCTCTATATTCGGCCATAATGTATAGGCCGGGTTTGGGGTGTTACAAATATCCAATTCTATTCCTGTGGTTCAACCGAGCTTTCACACCTCTCATTTCTATCATCGATTGCATTCGTAAAGTCGTTTTCATTATTCAACATTATTCGTATTCTCATATTCATAGTTTATATGATATTAAAGAATTTAACATGCATTTATAATGAAATTACCACATATGAACTTACCTCGTACTCGAAATTGACGAATCGGATCGATTACTCGATAACCTTCGATTTTTTCCGATCTAAATTTGATTTCTTTCTTACTTGATCTATATAAATTCAAAATTAACTCATTTAATCACCATTCATTCAATTTCATCCAAAAATACCTATTTGGGCATTTTTACACTTTAGCCCCTAAAGTTCCACATTTTTACAATTTAGTCCTTATTTCACAAATACACAAAATTCATGAAATTTATTTAAACCCATGCCTAGCCGAAATTCATATAGATCCCTAGCAGCCCATATTTTTCATTTATTTCATATTTCAACCCCTCAATTTACAAATTTCTCAATTTAATCCCTAATATACATTTTTACTCAAAATTAGTTTACAAAACATAGATATCTATCACTAAGCTTTCATAATTCATCATCAAACACTCAAAAACACATGAATTCATCAATAAAAACTTTCAAAATATTAAGCAAATTGCAAATTAGTCCTTGGGCTAGCTAGTACCCGATACAACGATCACAAAAACGTAGAAATTATCAAAAATCGAGCTAGAATCATACCTTAACCAAACCAAATACTTACCGAACCCTAAAAGCTCTCCCATGGTTTCTTTTTCTTCTAATTTCGCTGAAGATGATGATAATTGAAGCTTATTTTAACTTAGTTTTATTTATTGTAACCTTATTAACCAAATTATTAAATTAACCTTATTATAAAACATTTAATATCATCCATTTAATACCCATTTATGTAAAATCCCACTATCAATGGTCTAATTACATTATAAGGACCTTTCATTTAATAAACCATGGCAATTAACACTTTAAACAAGTAGAATGCAACTTTTGTATTTTACGCGATTAAGTCCTTTTTCTCAAATTAAGCTATTAAAGGATAAAATTAACTCACGAAATTTTCACACATATATATTCACATGCTGTAAATACCAAAAATAATATTAAAATAATTTTTTAACCTCAGATTTGTGGTTCCGAAACCACTGTTCTGATTTAGCTAAAATCGAGCTGTTACAGTTCAATGCCTTGAAAACTGTTTAAAGTAAATTAGGATTAGTTTACAAAGTTACGTTACTAAAAACTTAGAAGTAATTCTCATGACCAAATGTTTAACAATATCACCATTAACGTAAATCAAACAGATATGTAGCAGACACAATCATGTGAATAAAAAATATTCATTAAGTATAATTATTAGAAATTCAGAAAGATTATGCACAGAGAATGCTTAAGTTATATTGGTCTTCTATGCTTGTAAAGTTTTGACGCATAGGACAGTACGAGTTGAAAGAAAGATATGACTCAAAATGGTTCAAACACTAGAAATAGTTAGGCACATGACATTGTTCCCTCTCTTTCCCCTAAGTGTACCTTCCAATCTCACCGCCTTTTATCTCATTCTCTTACCTTCCAATCTCACTGCCTTTTATCTCATTCTCTTACCTTCCTTATCTCTCCATGTAAGAAGATACAATACAATACTAGCAACTATGGTCAACCTAATAAGTGTCGGTGCACTGATGGCTGGGTTTTTTTCTCACTTTTATGACTTTTTGTTTTGTCACTTGGCTTTTTACTCTTTTCTCACTCACAATGCTTTTGTTTTCATTCTAAACTTTTTCTTCTCATTTTTACTTTTGACTTTTTCTAGATTTTTTCTTTTTCGCACATTTTTTCTAACATATAATTATTATATAACATTATTTATTCCTTTTTCACTCTAATCTTTTGGAACTGCCATGGTGTATCTACCTAAACCCTCAATATATATGGCTTGGCATTTATTTCGTAATGTATTAATGAATCAATGATAGGGAAAAGTTCAAGTTTTTAATTTATGTTCGGCTTTTAGGTTTGAATTTTGTTGGTTCATCAAAAAGGAGTTATTAGGATCAAATAAGGAGACTAGGGATTCACAACATTAAGGTATGGTCATTTGAGAACTGGCTATTTAAAAAATACCTTAGGTCGTCCGTAAACATCCCACATTATGCAATTTCTTTCATGCTTCGAATTAAACTGAATAAATAATAATCAATTCAAACATTCATGTCTCTACAACTTTATATAAGATTCATATCTCATTATTGGATCGTCGGTATGCCCTGTGGCGCATCGAAAAAATTATTCTAGCGATCGTCAACCAAGGATCCATGTATGAGGAACAAATCGAGTTGAAACAAGGGTCGAAAATATACCTTTCAAAACTGAAAAGTGATGAATGACGTTGTTGATAGGATCCCTTTTGGATATGTCAGTTCCAAGCTGCAACACTAACGTCTCGACCTCTACGTAACCCACCTAGTCAAAAAATGAACAGCAGAATCCTCTTAAACTTTTTCAAATAGAGTTTTTCAAGAACGGTTGTTAGTCCTTTTATTTTGTTTTCTTGGCAACCTTAACACACTAAGGGATTCATTTCCTTTTATTTAATCTAATATCATATATCAAAAATAAAATGGGATTATTCCTTTATTATTAGAGAAACAAATAAAAGTTAGGAAAAAGATTATCTTTCTAAAAGAATATCACTTTACATGTCCTTTTATATTTTGACCAAAATTATTATAATTGTTTGTATTAATTATCCCTATTTGTATATGTTCTCTATTTGTGTACAACAAGTTTGTACATATAATGTGTTTAATATTTAACTATCAAATTAAATTAATTTAATTCATGTGATAGCTAAATACAATACCAAATATATTTGGATTCTGTTCGTTTCAATATAAGTTGTGACCCTATTGTTTGTAGTAATACTAGAATGTTTCTAACATTATAAGCGATGAGTGGCATCTAGTAATGCATCATTGCTACCTAAGTTACAAGAAGTCATGGTTCGACATAACCTTTCCAAGATAATCTTTTCATGTATTATATTATTATATTCTTAATATCTAGATTGGATACATGTCCTTGAATAATCACACTTGTATAGTTCAATTTCGTATTTCTTGATTTTTTTGAGTAGACTACAATAAACAAATAAGTGTGATATCTCATATCAACTTATTCAAGTATGACCATGTAACAACCTGATTTAGACCCTAATCGAAACGGTGGTTTCGGGACCACGAATCCGAGCTAGAAAAATATTTTAAAATTATTTCTGTGTTTATTTTGTGTGAATTTATATCTGTGAAATTTTCATGAATTAATTTCGTCATTTAGGTGTTCGATTAAATAAAAGGACTTAAATCGTGTAATTGAAAATTTGGTAGTTTAATTTATAAAGGGCTGAATTGTTAGTGGCTTTTAAGGATGAGGGATTTATGTTGTAAATAACTTATAAAGATATTAGTGGGACGGTTAAAGACTTATAATATGTAGTTTTTAATATTAAATTATTTAGGTTATAAAAGTAAGTTAATTATTAAAGCATATATATAATATAATATCATAAATAAACTATGTTTTTCATTCTTTCTTGCACCGAATTTAAACAAAAAGAAAAAGAAAGAACACAAGACTAGGTTCGGCCATCTTCCAAGTAAAAATCAAGGTTCGTTCTTTGTTAGTTTTTGATAATTTCTATGTTTTTGAGATCGTTGCCTCAAGTACTACAAAACCCATGCTTGAATTTTTGATTTTGATGAATATTTTGAGTTGTGCCATTGTTGATAACTTGTGGTTTTTTTTGTTTGATGATGATAAATGAAAGATATGTTTTAGATTAACATATTTTGTATTGGAGTTTTTAATGATTTTGAGTAATTAGGACTTAATTGCAAAAAACTAAAATTTGAGGGACTAAAATGTGAAATAAATGAAATATTTGGGCTTGTATGAACACTAGGAATATTCGGCCAAACATGGGTACCCTGAAATTTTGCATATTTTGTGTTTTATGCAATAGGGACTAAATTGTAAAAATTGTAAATGTCAGGGGTAAAATAGTAATTTACCCATATATGTGTTTTTGGACTAAATTGAATGAAAATATGCTTGAATGAGCTTATTTGAATGTGTTTAGATCAAGAACTAAAGAAATCAGATTTGGACCAGGAAAAACGAAAGTTGTCGATTAACAGCCCCGTCCTGTTTTACGACGTCCGAGGTAAGTTTATAAGCAAATAGACGTGTTTAATTGTAGTTGAATATTAAATATGCATGCTGTTATGAAATGTTGAAATTTATATTTGATATAGTTGAATATGGATTGGGTTGATTTCTTTGTTTCTGAACTCATTTCGATCAAGTTGCGACATTCAGAAGTCTCGTATGAACCTTAGGAATAGTTAGGATACATATGTCATGACATAGGATTCTGATATATGTGTGCTAGTAAGTCCATGGCATCGAAATGTGATTCTGATATGTGTTTACGAGTAAGACCCTATCTAGGACAGTGGCATCGATATGTAGCTACATGTATGACCACATCTAGGACGTTGGCATTGTACGATATATGTGATAATTTGAGTGTCCTATCTGATTCCGAATGGTACATCAGGCAAAGGTAAATTGTGTACGGATGTGTATTGCGAGTTAAATGGCCATGTATGAAACAACTTGATATCTACTTGAGCTAAGGTATGAAAATACTATGAATTTTTATTATAAATCATGTGTAATGTTAATGAAGAATTTGTGCATTTGATATATGTATTTGGCTTATGAACGAATAATATGAGATGATATATTCGGCCATATAAGAAACAGGTATACATGTGATGTTATTTAATGAATCTTAGGTTTATATATAAAAATAAACAGTTGAATGGTTCACTAAGTCTATTGAGTTTGAAAGTTTGATATGATATGTTAAATGATTATGTGTGTATTCGACTTAGGTATATAAATGTCTGTGAAAATGTGTTAATTATACATATTATGGGTTTGAGGTCCAGTATAGTAGTGTTAATGAAATTCGTCTAGTTAAAATGGTTGATTATATTACTGATATGCTTATTTGATTATAGGTTACTAAGCTATCATAGCTTACTGTGTATGTTGTTTCTGTTTTATAGATTTAGAAGTCAAGCTGCAAGCTCGGGGACTGTCAGCCAAGCTCATTACACTATCAACTATTTTGGTACCTTTATAAGTCAAACTTAAATTATGGCATGTATAGGCTGACTTATATTTTAAAATGTTGGATTTATTTTATGAATGTGTGTATTTAAAAGCCATGCCAAAATGGCTAAATCCTTAGGTTTAATTTTAGTTATGTTTCGGTTGTGGTCTAATGTGTTTTAGTTATAATGTTGCATGGCATGATAAATATATTATATGTGTTAATTGTTGTATGTTTGAAAAATGGGTGTTGCAATGACATTGTGTAATTTTCTTTGCATAGCATGTTTACTTGCCACGACTATGACATTGGTATAAGTGAAATGGTCTTGATTTAATAATAAAAGGATATATTCGATTTATGTGTTTGGTTAGGTAATCATCGAACCTGAGTATTGATATATATATTATATATGTTTCATGAATAAGATTTAGTCACATGTATGGTAATCATATTATTTCAAGTGTGATTAAATTGTAGGTAAGTTACACTTACTATATACATACATCATTGATAGGTCTGAAAATGGTATGATACGTTGATAGTGCATATAATTGCCTGTGACAGATTCGGTGTATGCTTTTGAATTATATTAGTGATATGTTTGATGAATGGAGTAAGTATTTCATGTATTAAAGAATGGTTAAAATCTTTGGCTTGCATTCGGCTTTGATTAAGCTATGACTTAAGTTAAAAAAGATTATGATGTCGTATAGAATGTTGATCAGATTTGTGTTGCTTTGAAAGTGTATTGAGTATATAAGATTGTAATGGGATATATGTCTTTCATTGGATGCTAAATAAAACTAAGGTAGGTTATACTTGGGCTTGGTAATTGGGCATGATAAAATAGTTGGGATTTTTCACATGTTACTCATTATAATTAATACATGTACTAATGTTGTGGCTGATGCTTATATAATAAGGCATGAATGGTAGTGAAATTTGTTAAGAATTTATATACTATTTGATAGTACAAATAAATTATTTATAGACCAACACATTAATGCCGTACACTTTTATGAATTAAAAAAAGGGTTGGTAATAAAATTTTGTTTTAATGGATAATTAGCTTGAATATTTGCAAGAAACGTAAAGATATATATAAAAAAATAAAAAATAGGCCAAGTGTTCTGAAAGGAAATTATTGATTCGTTATAAATTCTGTACTGTACGTGCAATGATTTGTTCTTGATATATATATATATATCTTCCAATTAAATTTTACTTAAACTATGTGGTGATTGATAATAAACCTATGATTTGATATTAGGTTAAATTATAAGCTTGGATCTAATTTAGACTTCGAATTAATTTGGAAATATTCAGATCTATGCTTTTGTCTAGTAATGTCTCGTAACCCCTTTCCGGCGATGGATACGGGTTAGGGGTGTTACAGACCATGCATTTTTAATCTCATTCCACCAAGAGGCCTAAGATATTGCTTCCATTAAGAAGGATAAATCCTATCTTGATCAACGATATCCCACTACATGGATTGTGGTATATCTAACATCAGTCTTTATAGTATAACCTATTACGGTATAAGTTTGACTGTATCAAAATATACGACTCACGATGTTGAGATAATGATGGTCTCAAGTGTGAATATCATATACATAGTTATCACTATAAGTAATATTTGTGACTATTACATAATAATCCAAGAAACATATTTATGGCAGGTCAGTCTAGTATGTTGTTCTCTAATACATACTCATGTAGTGATTTTGACATCTCTATGCCAATGACAACACTATGTTATCAGTCAACTAGACATTTGTTTCAAAACATTATTATTTTCCAAGCACACAATAATACTCAACTAAGGACCTTTTTAAGAATAACCATATTATTCTTAGGACTTTATTATTAACCAATTTATTTATACACATAGAAAATAAACTTAAATAACAATTTCAATGCCTTATATTAACAAACAAGGTAAAATGAGTATGTGATTACAATTCACATGCATATGCCGTTAATATAATAAATTGTCCATGGGTCTGATGCATGTTACCTCGTAATAAATAGCTGCTAGATTGAGGGTGGCTGCCAATGAGAAGGCTGAAGCAGAGAAGATAGATATTGCAGATCAAATGGGCAGGAGGAGATGCCATATCGAAGTATCTGGCTGGGCTTGGTGTAGCTCAACAGCAGCAGGCCGTTGTAGAGTGACTTAGTCAGTGGGAGACCTTAATAGAGACCCAGGGTCATGTGGTAAAATTTTAATTTAGTTCCTTTATAATTTATAAAGTGTTAAATTAATAATAATAAAATTGCACTCTATTTTCAAATGATAAAAAATTAATTTAACTCTTTAAAAATTATAAAAATATAAATTATTAAAACAATAAAATTATATTTTTACTATTGTAAAAATATACAATTTAATTTCGATTTTTTTTTTTAACTCTGTCACTAGAGTTAGGAACAGTGTGTTGGTCTTCTCCCTAAATGTACCCAGGACAACATCAAAGGATGTCATGTACATGGTTCTTGTGACACATGCACTTGGATACACTGAAGGAGATTGGTGCATCATCAAAATCCAACGCTGTTTTCTTCATCAACCCCCGACCGATCTAGAAAAAAAAAAAAAAAACTAGCCATCTTGTAATCGAAGTTCAGCCAAGTGGTGGTGGTCGCTGTTAACAGGGTGAGGTCTAAGGTTGGGATCTCCTATCTATATCTGATTAAAGAAATGATATTGTTCCACCAAAAACGTATGCCAATGGAAACTCAACAAAACTAATTTCTATTTTCACGTTTTAACGTGTATTAACTTAGCTGATATAGCATACACTGGATAACATGTCAGCATTTGATTATTTTTTAAAATTTAAAGAAAAATATTAAAAATAGTTTTTATAATTTTTATACTTTCTAATAATTTAATGATTTTAAAATAATCTTTATAATTTTTTTAATTTTTTAGCTTTTTAAAATTAATCAAATGTTGAAGTGACAATCCACATGTATGCCATATTAGTAAAATTAAAAAAATGTTAATTTAGGATGCCTTAAAAATTATTTCTGTTAAGAAATTGACAATAATGAGTTTATTAGTTTAGTGTTAAAACCTTAACTTACCCTTAGGTCTTAAGTTTGAAACCCAGGTCTTAAGTTTGAAACCCTTGTGCACCTTCTAGTCAAAATATTTTATTTTCTTATTTTTACCCCATAAAAGTGTTGAATTTGCAAATTAGCCTAGCCCAAAAACTATTTTTTTTTAAAAAAAAAAATTTAGTCATTAGTTTAAATCAATCCTAATTCTACAGAATTCCTAAAACCTATTCCAATTAGGGGGAAATTGTTTCATAAATAGAAAATCTTTTAAAACCCTAGAATTTTTATCTAACAAATTTTTTAAGAAAAATTCCCAAAGTTCTTTTTCTCCATCATTACCAAATTAATTTTCAAGCAAAAGAAGTCAAGGTTTTTCAAATCATCCCTCTCCTTCCAAATAAATCGTCAATCTCCTCATCCAAATTAAGATGTTTGTGTCTTCAAATCAAGTGTGGGATCTAAACTTAAATTATTATGTTTGATTAATTGAATTTTTGTAAAGTATGTAAGCAGTATACAAAATCCCCATATGCGAACCCCTATGAATGCAAACCCCCTTGCATGCGAGCCCCATTATGTGAAGCCTCTTGTATGCGAACCCTAAGTGCGAGCCCTTATGTAAACTACTATATATGTGAACTCCACTAGGCAAACTATAGTAGGTATGTGCGAACCCTATTGTAAACCCATATGCAAAACCTTATAGGAATCAATATGCAATCTCTTAGTATATTTATGCGAACCCTAGGAAGAATTTACATGTGAACCCTATCTGTTATTAAATGCGAACTCTATCTGCTACAACATGCAAACCCTATATATGTATTTATGTGAACCCTAGAAGTAGCAATATGCAAACCCCATGTGTTTAATTGTGCGAACCCTAACATGTATTAGTATGCGAACCCTATACATGTGAACCTTAGATGTGTGAACCCCTAGGTGCGAACCCTGTATGTGAGAAACCTACTTGTGAACCAGAACGTATGTGTTAACCTAACTAGGCATATTAAAATTGCATAAAGATACTGTATATGTGAAATCGTCTTTAGCTCACATAAATTAATGGTATATGTGATATTGGTGTGAATGAAAGCATGAATACATGTTAATAAATTGGAACACCCTATACTCGTAATCTCGCCGGGTCAGAGTATGAGAAATTATCTAAGTTTATCTCATGCACACAAACAGTCTCAAGTCATCGAGACTTGGTCCAAATTAAAACTTTTTCAATTTCTACTTTAAACTTCTTATTATGGGCCTAGAGCCCCAAATCGATCGTTGAAAACTATTTGGAACCATTCCGAGTCCTTAAACTAACCTTAAGAAATTTACCTTTAAAATAGGGCACACGCCAGTGTGGAAGGGTAACACACCCGTGTGGAAGGGTAACACACCCATGTGGAAGGGTAATACGCCCGTGTGATCATTTCGACATGGTCGTGCTGATGGTCCGTGTGGCTCACACGACCTAAGCACCCTGGGACACGCCCGTGTGGAATTAAATTCTAATTCACACCTACAGGGGTTTTCACACGACAGGACACACGCCCGCGTCAATGGCCCGTGTCCCTTATACGGTCACGACACGTCTATGTCTTAGCCTATGTGTAAAAACCTGGGTATTCTATTTCTGACATCAGCATCCCTAAAATGTCACACGGCCATAGCACACGCCCGTGTACTAGGCCGTATCCTCCACACGACTGAGACACACGGCCGTGTCTCTCCCGTGTGTTTATTATCATGCATACTGACTTGAAATTTTTACGTGCAGGGGACACACGGCTGGACCATACGCCCATGGGACTGACCGTGTGTCATACACGGCCTAGACACACGCCCGTATGTCTACCCGTGTGGACAATATAAGGCTATTTATCAAGCCTCATTGCTACCATTGCATACCTATTTTTATATCAATACCAAAACAAGCATAATTTCCGAAACCAAATCAACCACAATAGACATTCACTCAACCATGAAGATGTATCTTTTATAAACTCAAAATGAATGTTAGCCATCATTCAAGGCTTAATACAAAATGTGGGATTTATCCCAAGCCAACACATTTGGCCAATTCTCAAAGACACAAAATAATAAGGTCTAGCCTTATACATGCCATATTCAAAAATATAAATCCAACTATACTGAATGTTTTGGCTGATAGTGTGACCGATATCTCTGACTTCCGGTGATCTTTGAGCTAGTTAGGCGGCATTGAAAGGAAATGGAAAGGAAAGGGAGTAAGCATAAAGCTTAATAAGTCGCATATAAATAAGCATATCACAACATCTATTCATAATCAACATGCTTATAACACTAAAGTAGGCATAGGTGTAACTTACTCATTACCATCCATACAAGTCACATATTATATATATTAAGCTCATATCTCATACATACCAATTAAGTACCTGTACCATTCATAACACGGTTATATTTTACTCATTAGTTCAAGAACATAACATTCACCGTTGAACCATTTGGAATATCATCGGGTATTCATTAAGCCTCAAACATGGGTAAGGTGCCAATGCCATGTCCCAGATATAGTCTTACACTGGCTCATATCTCAAGTCGATGCCATGTCCCAGACATGGTCTTATATTGACTATCATGTCGTAGCTGATGCATGTCCCAGACATGTCTTACACTGGCTTACGCCTCGAAGCCGATGCATATCCTAGACATGTCTCACACTAGACCTCGTCTCAATGTCGATGCCATGTCCCGCACATGGTCTTACACTGGCTCTCATAATATGGCCGGTGCATGTCCCAGACATGTCTTAAACTAGCTCACACAAGTGACCCTAATGTCATGCCATGAATATCCAGTTTCCTATGTTCAACGAGAACTCTACTATTTCTATTATCATCATGCTTTCTCAATTCCACGATCAAACAATTCATGCTATATTAAATTTAAATGCAATTCGACACATAAATTAGCAATGTTGTTGTATTATTTAAATACAACTTACCTCGGATTACAAAATACACACGACTAGTCGGTTTTGGCGATTTGCTTGGCTTTCCCCCAACTAGGTTCGAATTTGGAAAATCTTGATCTATATTAGAAAAACACACTCATTTAGTCACTAATTAAAATCAGGCAATCCAAAAATTCACATATTAGGTAAAATGACCATTTTACCCCTAGACCTTGACAAAATGACCATTTTGCCCCTATGCTCAAAAATCAACTTTTATCGAATTTCGTTGTATTTCATGCCTAGCTGAACTCTTTTTACTCTTATAGCAACCCGAAATTCTCACTATTTCACACACTAATCACCTATTTTGCAACTTATGCAAAATAGTCCCTTTAGGTGTTTTCATGCTAACACCTTTCACAAAAGTTGTTTATGACACAACTAGGACTCATTTTCTTCCATAAAAACTCAGAAAACACTACAAATCCATTCATGGAAAAATCCTAAACTCTTAATCATTTTGCAAAATAGACCCCTCATTTGAAAGCTTATGCTTCAAGGAGTCCAAAAATGTAAAAATCATTAAGAGAAACTATCAAAATCACTTACTTGCAAGTGCTTCAAGTTGATGAAAATTTAAGCTTTCAAACCCCCTTTCATAGCTGATATTTTCAGTGGAAAGAGATGAGAAGAAAAGAAATTGACAACTTTTTCTATTTTATTTCTTTTTGGTAAAAAAAACTACCAAATTTCCACCCAGTTTTGAAAATTGTCTCCCCTATGTCTCATGGCCGGCTAGACTATCAATTAAGGGTATATTTTCCCATTAAAGACACCCAATTTTGGTTCTCATCACAAAATAACACCTTTAGCTATCAATTTAGGACTTTTACACTTTATGCGATTTAGTCTTTTTTCGCAATTGAGCTTACAAACGTCAAAATTAACTTACCAAATTTTCCATGTACTAATATATTAATGCTAGAAAAACAAAATAATAATAAAATAATCTTTTTAACTTCAGATTTGTGGTCTGAGACCACTGTTCCAACTAGGCCCTAAGTCAGGCTGTTACATTTCTCCCCTTTTAGGGATTTTCGTCCTCGAAAATCTTGCCAGCGAATATGTTTGGGTACTGCTCTCTCATAGACTCCTTGGGTTCCCATGTGGCTTCCTTGGCTCCATGTCTATGCCACAAAACTTTCACAAGTGCTATAATCTTGACTGGCTCTTCACCATACGTCTTGTCCGGAAGAGTCTCAACCTCTGTCAGCTAAATCACATGCGAAGGGTCTAATCTATATCGATGTAGCATGGACACATAAAACACATCATGAATCTTTTCCAATTCCGGTGGTAAATCCAATCGATATACAACTAGCCCCACTCTCTCAGTAACCACATAAGGTCCTATGAAACGAGGATTCAACTTGCCTTTTCTTCCAAATCTGAGAACTTTTCTCCATGGAGATACTTTCAATCACCGACTTGAAATTCAATTTTCTTTCGTTTCAAATCCGCATATGATTTTTGTCTATATGAGGCGACCTTCAAGCAGTCATGAATCACTTTAACTTTCTCTTCAGTCTCTTTGATTAAATCGACCCCGTGAATCTAACTCTCTCTGGGTTTAGTCCAATATAAGGGCATTCGACACTTTCGCCCACACAAAGCCTCATAAGGCGCCATTTTTAGACTTGTCTAATAACTGTTATTATAGGCGAATTCAACCAACAGTAGATATTTTTCCCAACTGCTTTGGAACTCAAGGACGCAACAACATAACATGTCCTCTAGTATTTGAATTACCCTATCTGACTGTCCGTCAATTTGTGGATGGAAAGCTATGCTAAAACTCAATTTTGTTCCCAATGCCTCTTATAACTTTTTCCAAAACCTCGAGTTAAATCTTGGGTCTCTGTCTGAAATAATCGATAGGGGTAGCCCGTGTAGTCTTACAATCTTAGAGATATACAAGTCAGCCAATCTCTCAAGGGAGTAGTTGGTACGCACAGGGACGAAGTGTGCCAACTTTGTTAGCCTGTCCACAATAAACCATACTGCATCTTTCTTTTTCGGGGTTCTGGCAAACTCGTCACAAAGTCCATAATAATCTGATCCCATTTCCACTCGGGGACCAAGACAGGCTGAAGTAGACCCAAAGGTACTTGATGTTCAGCCTTTACTTGCTAACATACTAAGAATTTGGAGACGAACTCAGAAATGTCTCTTTTCATACCTGACCACCAATACATTTTCTTTAGGTCATTGTACATTTTCACACTACCCGGGTGAACGGATAAACAATCACTATGCGTCTCTCTCAGAATCTTCTGAATAAGTTTATTATTCTTGGGTACATAAACTCTATCTTTGAACATTATGCATCCATCGGTACTAATACGAAAATCTGATTCAATTTCCAACTCACACTGAATTCTCTTAGCTTGCAATTTCCCATTACCTTTCTCAGCTTCTCGGATCTCTTGAAGAAACGTCGGTCTAGCTCTCAAATCTGTTAGAACTGAACCATCATCAGACAAAGCCATATTAGCATTCATTGTTTTCAGCACAAATAATGATTTTCTACTCAATGCATTAGTGACAACGTTTGCCTTCCCGGGATGGTAGTTGATAATCAACTCGTAATCCTTTAACAGCTCTAACCATCAGCGTTGCCGCAAATTCAACTCCTTTTGAGTCATCAAGTACTTTAAGCTCTTATGGTTGGTAAATACCTGACATTTCTCTCCATACAAATGGTGTCTCCAAATCTTCAACGCGAACACTACAACCGCTAGTTCCAAGTCATGGGTCGGGTAATTTCTTTCGTGTGGCTTTAGTTGTCTCGAGGCATAGGTTATAGCCTTACCTTCTTGCATGAGTACACACTCCAAACCATACAAGAAAGTGTCACTATATATCACAAATTCCTTGCCTGACTCCAGTTGCACTAACACTGGTGCTTCGGTCAATAAAGCCTTCAGTTTCTCAAAACTTTGTTGGCACTTTTCTGTCCATTCAAAGTTGACATCTTTTTGCAATAATCTTGTCATTGGCATAGCTATCATAGAGAATCCGTTTACAAACCATCTGTAGTATCTGGTCAAACCCAAAAAGCTTCGAACTTCAGTTACATTCCTCGACAGTTTCCATTCCACAATAGCCGAGATCTTGCTTAGGTCAACTCGGATCCCGTCACCCGACACAACATGTCCCGACCTTTTTAACTGCTTTTCTCTCAAGGTTTGTAACACAACTCTCAGATGCTCCGTGTGCTCGCTCTCATCATGCTAACAAATCAATATGTCATCGATAAAGACAATGACAAACTTATCTAGATACGATTAGAAAATACGATTCATCAAATCCATAAACACCGCTGGGGCATTATTAGTCAAACCAAAGGGCATGACGAGGAACTCATAATGCCTGTATCTTGTCCGAAATGCAGTCTTCAGTACATCTTGTTCTTTCACTCTTAATTGGTAGTAGCCAGACCTTAGATCAATCTTGGAAAATACAGTAGCTCCCTTTAACTGATCGAACAAATTATCGGTTCTTGGCAAAGGATATTTGTTCTTCACCGTCACCTTATTGAGCTGTCTATAGTCGATATATAATCTCATCGACTTATCTTTCTTTTTCATTAAAAGTACCGGAGCAACCCATGGTGAAAAACTCAGTCTCGCAAAGCCCTTATCCGTTACCTTTTGTAACTGTGCTTTCAACTCTTTCGACTCTGTT
Organism: Gossypium arboreum; assembly: GCF_025698485.1. NCBI lineage: Eukaryota > Viridiplantae > Streptophyta > Magnoliopsida > Malvales > Malvaceae > Gossypium > Gossypium arboreum. The sequence continues at coordinate 18,288,109 of NC_069082.1, forward strand.
GGAGCCATCCTATACGGAGCAATCGAGATAGGTGTCATACCGGGGACCAACTCAATTCCAAACTCTATTTCCCTCACTGGAGGTAGTCCGGGTAATTCTTCAGGGAACACGTCTGTAAACTCACAGACTACCGAAACTGATTCAATGTTCAACTCAGACACTTGAGTATTCAGCACAAAAGCTAAGTAAGCCTCACATCCTCTTCTCAAATATTTCTCAGCAGTTAAAGATGATACTATTACAGGCAATTTATCCGACTCATCCGGTCTAACCAGAAGAAAATTCTCGTCTTCACATTTCAACTCAATAACTTTTCTCCCACAGTCCACTACAACGTTATGAGAAGCCAACCAGTCCATCCCAACGATTACATCGAATTCATTAAACAACAATAACATCAAGTTAGCTGAAAAACAATGACCTTTAACTGTCAAAGGACAATTTCTACACACTTGGTCCACTAGTACATATCTGCCTAAAGGATTAGACACTTTGATCACAAACTCAGTGGACTCTACTAGCATGCCTATACGAGGTATCAATTCCATACAAATGTAAGAGTGGGTAGATCCCGGGTCAATTAAAGTAATAACAATTATATCATGGATAGAAAAAATACCCGTAATCATATCGAGAGACTCTGCCTCTTACCGGGCGCATATAGCATAAGTCATTGCAGGTGCTCTGCCCTCAGACCTCATTGCGGTATCTCTTGCCGCACCCCTATTGCTAGCCCCACTCCCGGGGTTCTTTTGTGGTCTACCCCTCAACGGTGCACTAGTTACCTTCACTTCTTGCTTCCTTTCTCTCTCTTTCATTTTAGGATAATCACGGATAAAATGGTCTAGTGACCCACACTTGAAGCAGACCCTTTCGTTTCTTCGGCACTCGCCGAAGTGATGTATTCCACAATGCGAACACTCCGACTTATTTGGTCGAGTATTACCGACACTGGCGACCGAAGTGGTCTGGGCTCTAGATGTCGTGTTTTGCTGATTCTTGTTTCTATTTGAATACCCCACCGAAGCATTTGATCGGGTAGAGAATTTCTTTAATCTCTTAGATGAGGACTAATGTGATTTCCCCATTTGTCTCTTTTTTGAATCCCGCGACTCAAATGCCGCTTTCTTCTTTTCTTTAATCAGCTCTTCGGCCTTACATGCTCTTTCAAAAAGGGATACAAATTCCCGTAGCTCTAAAATGCCCACAAACACTCGGATGTCTTCATTGAGGCCATCCTCAAACCTCTTACACATGGTGGCTTCTGTAGATACTCACTTCGCGCATACTTGCTGAGCCTCACAAATTCCCGCTCATATTCCGTCACTGACATACGACTTTGTTTTAACTCTAGAAACTCCTTCCTCTTTTGATCTATGGATCTTTGACTAATATACTTTTTTCGAAACTTTTCTTAGAAGAATTTCCAAGTGATCCTCTCTCTCGATACGACTGACACAAAAGTATTCCACTACTGATAAGTCGAGTCTTGTAGGAGCGACACGGTACACTTTACGCACTCTTCAGGGTGCATGACAGTTCATCGAATACCCTTATGGTATTTTTGAGCCAGAACTCTACCCTCTCTGGGTCATCGTCTATATTAGCCCGAAATTCTTCGGCTCATTGCTTTTGAATCTTATCCACTGGAGGTTTCTCCCTCCTAACCATATCCGCACCTTGCGGAGCTACCGGGGCATACTGAGGAATAGGAGGAGGTGGGAGAGGTGGAGTGTTCGGGTTCTCACGAACGAACTCCGTGTACCAAGCATCTATCATCCGGAGGTAGTCTTCTCTAGCCCCTCCGCCTTGGCCCATAGTCACGGGCTCACTCTCAACCAGCATGGTCCCTTCGGCGGGAGCCGGGACATTACTTTCCGCATCATCCATCATAGCTCTATCAGGATCCATTTACTATATAAAAACATAATTTATAATCGTCAGAATTCATCACACTATCAATATACAGTTATGGCATGTATAGCTAGACTCGTACTCTCGCTAGGTTAGTCTTAGAACCGACTAAACCATAACTCCGATACCACTAAATGTAATACCTTATACCCATAACCTACACCAGGTCGGAGTATGAGGCATTACCTAACTTTATCTCATGCATACAAATAGTCTCAAGTCACCGAGACTTGGTCTAAATTAAAACTTTTTCAATTTCTACTTTAAACTTCTTATTATGGGCCTACGAGCCCCAAATCCACCGTTGAAAACTATTCAGAACCATTCCAGATCCTTAAACTAACCTTAAGAAATTTGCCTTTAAAATAGGGCACACGCCAGTGTGGAAGGGTAACACACCCATGTGGAAGGGTAACACGCCCGTGTGATCATTTCGACATGGTCGTGCTGATGGTCCGTGTGGCTCACACGGCCTAAGTACCCTAGGACACGCCCGTGTGGAATTAAATTCTAATTCACACCTATAGGGGTTTTCACACGGCCAGATACACGCTCGTGTCAATGGCTTGTGTCCCTCACACGGCCACGACACGCCCATGTCTTAGCCCATGTGCAAAAACTTGGGTATTCTGTTTCTGATGTTAGCATCTGTAAAATGTCACATGGCCATAGCACACGCCCATGTACTAGGCCGTGTCCTCCACACGGTTGAGACACACTTCCGTGTCTCTGTCCGTGTGTTTATTATCATGCATACTGACTTGAAATTTTTACGTACAAGGGACACACGGCCTGACCATACGTCCATGGGGCTGACCGTATGTCACACACGACCTAGACACACACCCGTGTGTCTACCTGTGTGGACAATATAAGGCTATTTACCAAGCCTCATTACTACCTTTGCATACCTATTTTTATATCAATACCAAGACAAGCATAATTTCCAAAATCAAATCAACCACAATAGACATTCAGTCAACCATGAAGATGCATCTTTTATAAACTCAAATGAATGTTAGCCATCATTTAAGGCTTAATGCAAAATGTGGGATTTATCCCAAGCCAACACATTTGGCCAATTCTCAAAGACACAAAATAATAAGGTCTAGCCTTATACATGCCATATTCAAAAATATAAATCCAACTATACCGAATTTTTCGGCTGATAATGTGATCGATATCTCTAACTTCTGGTGATCCTTAAGCTAGTTAGGCAGCACTGAAAGGAAATGGAAAGGAAAGAGAGTAAGCATAAAGCTTAGTAAGTCACATATAAATAAGTATATCACAACATCTATTCATAATCAACATGCTCATAACACTAAAGTAGGCATAGGTGTAACTTACTCATTACCATCCATACAAGTCACATATTATATGTATTGAGCTCATATCTCACACATACCAATTAGGTATATGTACTATTCACAACACGATTATACTTTCCTCATTAGCTCAAGAACATAACATTCACCGTTGAACCATTTGGAATATCACCGGGTATTCATTAAGCCTCAAACATGGGTAAGGTGCCAATGTCATGTCCTAGACATGGTCTTACACTGGCTCATATCTCAAGTCAATGCCATGTCCCAGACATGGTCTTACACTGACTATCATGTCGTAGCTGATGCATGTCCCATACATATCTTACACTGGCTTATGCCGAGGCTGATTCATGTCCCAAACATGTCTCACACTAGCCCTCATCTTAATGCCGATGCCATGTCCTGCACATGGTCTTACACTGGCTCTCATAATGTGGTCGATGCATGTCCCGGACATGTCTTACACTAGCTCACACAAGTGACCTTAATGTCACGCCATGAATATCCGGTTTATTTCTTATGTTCAACAAGAACTCTACTATTTCTATTATCATCATGCTTTCTCAATTCCACGATCAAGAAATTCATGCTATATTAAATTTAAATGCAATTCGACACATATATTAGCAATGTTGTTGTATCATTTATATACATCTTACTTCGGATTACAAAATACACGCGACTAGTCGGTTTAGTCAATTTGCTTGGCTTTCCCTCGATCTAGGTTTAGATTTGGCAAATCTTAATCTATATTAGCAAAATACACTCATTTAGTCACTAAATAAAATTCGGCAATAAAAAAATTCACGTATTAGGTAAAATGACCATTTTACCCCTAGACCTTAACAAAATGACCATTTTGCCCCTATGCTCAAAAATCAAATTTTATCGGATTTCTTCATATTTCATGCCTAGCCGAACTCTTTTTTACTCTTATAGCAACCCTGAAATTCTCACTATTTCACTCACTTATCACCTATTTTGCAACTTATGCAAAATAGTCCCTTTAGGTGTTTTCATGCTAACACCTTTCACAAAAGTTGTTTATGACACAACTAGGACTCATTTTCTTCCATAAAAACTCAGCAAATACTAAAAATACATTCATGGAAAAACCCTAAATTGATAATCATTTTGCAAAATAGACCCCTCATTTGAAAACTTATGCTTCAAGGAGTCCAAAAATGTAAAAATCATTAAGAGAAACTATCAAAATCACTTAATTACAAGTGCTTCAAGTTGCTGAAAAATTTAACCTTTTAAAACCCCTTTCATAGCTGATATTTTAGGTGGAAAGAGATGAGAAGAAAAGAAATTGACAACTTTTTTCTATTTTATTTCTTTTTGGTAAAAAAAAAACTACCAAATTTCCACCTAATTTTGAAAATTATCTCCCATATGTCTCATGGCTTGCTATACTATAAATTAAGGGTCTATTTTCCCATTAAATACCCCCAATTTTGGTTCTCTAACAAAATAACACCTTTATCTATCAATTTAGGACTTCTACACTTTATGCGATTTAGTCCTTTTTCGCAATTAGGCTCACAAACGTCAAAATTAACTTACCAAATTTTCCATGTACTAATATATTAATGCTAGAACATCAAAATAATAATAAAATAATCTTTTTAACTTCATATTTGTGGTCCTGAGACCACTGTTTCGACTAGGCCCTAAGGCGGGCTGTTACATAAATGATAGTATGAAATATTGAATGTGGCATCAATTGATGATAAATAGCATAACATGCTAAGTATATGTGCATAATTACATGAATTTGGATATGGAGGAGGAGGAGTTCCATAGGAGAAAGTGGTAGTTTAAGTCCATACCGAAAGTCAGTACTGTGACACCCCTAATGTGACCCTAGTCGGAGAGTGGTTTCGGGACCACGAAACCGAGTCACAAGAATAATTAGGTGTTATATTCCGTGCTTATTGTATGTGGAATTTGTATGCGTAAATATTTCGTGTCACGATTTTTATTAATTAGGTGCAAATTTATAAGAAAGGACCCATGTGCTAGGACTTGAAAATGTGATAGGTGTATTTTTAAGTGGCCTAATAATGCATGAAGTGAAATAAATGGAGTTGCATGTCAATTATCCCATTTCCTAAGGTGGATGGCCAGCCATGACAAATTATGGGCAGGGGAAACATGTTCCCAACATGTTTTACTAATGGATGATGTTAGAAATAATAAAATAAGAGTATGGAGAAAAAAAAGTGTTCATTCTTCCTCCATAGCCTTGGCGAATGTCCTAAAGAAAGAAAAGAGAAAAATTTGTTCATCTATTTTCACTTCTTGGCCGAAAATACTAAGGAAAAAGGGGGAGGATTTTTGCTTCATGCTTGGGTTGGAAGAGATCTAGAAGGAGATTTGGCTAAGTTTGCATCAAGATTAAGGTATGTATGAGGTTGTGTTGGGAGTTTCATGCATGTTATGGTTGCTAACTTGATGTGCATGTTAGCCATGGCTCAAATCTTTGTTAAGCCATGGAAATGGTATTTGACCAAAGTTGTTATGGTGATAAAGCCATTGCATGCTAAGTGTGAAGCTTGATGATGATGCATGCAATGATGGATTGTCTACTCTTGAGTAAGATTTTGAGTTTTCTTTGTTCAACCATGATTGAAGTTGAAAAGGGCATGATTGTCATATTCGCCATGATGCATTCTTGAGCATGATTCATGCTTCTTGCATGTTAGTTAAAATTTGTGTTTTGGATGGCTATGGACACCTTGAAATTCGGCCATGCTTATATATGCATATATATGATTGCACATTATGTTTTGGCTATGAAGTAGTGATGAATATGTTTGTTTAAAGAAGAAGATGTTGAAGAATGCTTGTGAAATTGCAAGCACATTCGGCCTAGCACACATATGAGTGCTTGATGTTATATTATAAGTTTTGAGCTACAATATGCAAAGCATTAACTAGTAAATGCATGCTGTTTTTGTGAGGTATTAAGTGCATAATTGGCCCTAACATGTACATGAATATTCGCCTTGGGTAGCTTAGTAAAGGCCTTAGCTTTTCCTTGATGCTCAAATAAATTGTATTGAATTGCTTGATGTAGTATAAAATGAGCATGACCATTGTGTATTCAAGCTAAAGAGTGGCCATATGACCATTTTAACTCCTTGTCATATTCGCCATAGGCTAGCACAATGAGGTTTTAATAAATTGAATTTGTTTGAATTAGCTCGAGAGCTAAGAGGGCCACAATTGGACAAGGGAAGGAAAAAGTGATCGAATAGCCGTAAAAGCCGTTCGACAACATCCGAGGTAAGTCCTCAAGAAGTGACCCTACTTGAATTATGTGAAATGAAGTATGGATGTGCATTTATTATTGATTATGTGTGTATGAGTATTTGAATTCTACCCGGCTAAGTCCAAGGCTAATATGCTTGTGAATATATTTGCGTTTGAGCCTTAGTAACGAAAATGAAATATGTATGTCCAATGATTATTGATGTATGTGTTCATGGGAAATTGAATGATATCCGGCTAAGCCTCAAGATAATTATGCTGGAAATTATATCCGGTTAAGACCAAGGCAATTGTGCTAGTGGCTACATCCGGGCTAAGACCAAGGCATTCGTGCGAGACATTCTATCCGGCTAAGACCAAGGCATTTGTGCACATGGTTATATCCGGTTATATTCCGAGGAATCTTGGGCTGGAGGTGAGTGTTGGTTGCTGTAATAAATTCAATTAGTACACCGAAAAGCCCAAAGAATAAGGTACGTTTATATGTGCATTGAAAGTCGACACGTTTGAGCAACATTCGCTCAATCGACTAATGAAATTCAGTTATTGAATTGATTGATACTTTGTGAAAGTATATAATGATGAAGTGTGAAGTAAGAATGTGTATAAATAAAATGATGCATTTGGCTATGTGAATGTATTGCTTTAATTAGAGTTGATTATATTCCTTGAGACTTACTAAGCATAAAAATGCTTACCCCGTTACTTTGGCTCTCTATTTTATAGATTTCGCTCGATAGCAATCGGATTCGGGATCAATAAAGTCAAGTCATCCACACTATCAACGCCTCTATTTTGGTATAAATTTTGTTTGAACTTTGAAATGGCATGTATAGGACTACCCTTGTTGGTTTAAAAATGTTGTGATGTATATATATACGGCCATGCGAAAATGGCTCGTAAAAGTGAAGTATCGACTTAGACTAATTGTGGTTTGTATGTATATATTTGGTGTCATGATGTGGCTATGGCTTGAAATGGGAATGTTGGTCATATGATCAGCCATTGGCATGGTTAAAATGATCATATATGAACCTATGTATGGCAAGACTAGTTGGTTCATGGAGACTACCAAATAGGTAAGACCTACCTTAAAAACAGATGCTGCCAGCTGCAGTGACGTGAATGTGAAAAATCACCAAAATTCGTAGGAATGGAATTAAATAGTGAATAAGCTATGTAAATGAACCTTGATGAGTCTATTTTCATATGGAAGAAACGAAATGGTCATAGGAGTTACATGTTAGGAGATATTAAAGCTATTGTGAGACAGGGCCAGAACGGTTTCTGGGTTCCCTGTCGCAACTTTAAAAATTTTCTATAAATTATCCAGAAAGAATTAGGAGTCATGCCTTACATGTACAGATTCCATTTTGAGTCTAGTTTCATTATAAACAAACGGCACCAGAATTAAAGTCCTGTACAGTGAGATATTCAAGTTGTAACTCGCGAAGGTCAGAGCAGTCGATCCCTGTAACATGGGCGACTTTAACTAATAAACTGTACCATTTGGCCCGACCAAAAATTCTAGAAATAAATTCATGGATGGATATATGAGTCTAAATTCAGGGAAAATTTACGAAACCAGTTTCCGAGTTTGAAACTCGAGATATGATTTTAAGGCGACAGTGACGCAGTTTTCCAGCCTGACTGGAAATGTTAAATGGTGATGAAGATGGGCAAAACAAGTGAACTTGGCTTGTTAACCCCTCGTGTCCGACACCGGCGATGGTCTCGGGTTCGGGGTGTTACAATTTTATTGGTATCAGAGCCACGGTTTAGTCGATTCTAGGACTACCGTGATGTGTTTGGGGTCTAGCTATACATGCCATTAAATGATGACTCGATAGTGTGGTGATTTCTGACAATTTGACTTTGTGTTTGTTTATAGCAATGGATCCCGATCCCAACCGAGCGATAGCTGATGATGTGGAGAGTGTGGCGCTGCCCGCGCAAGGGACAGCGGCGGACTCTCAACCTATGGCCAGCAATCCGAATGACGAGGCTAGGCAAGCCTTTTATAGTGTGATGAACGAATGGTTTAATCAATACATTCGAACTAACACTACTGTTCCACAACCTCCATTCCCGACAAATGCAACCCCGCACCTACAATACCTCCGGTGGATCGACCAAATAAGGTCAAGTAAGCCCCGATCGATAGGATTCGAAAACATGGGGCCACTGAATTTAAGGCTACGGATGATGATGATGCCGAAGCGAGCTGAATTTTGGTTGGATAACACTATCCGGTGCTCGATGAGCTATCCTGCACACCCGATGAGTGCTTAAAGTGTACCATCTCCTTGCTACGTGAGTCCGCCTACTATTGGTGGAGTACTCGACTCGGTGGTACCTAGAGAGCGAGTGACTTGGGAATTCTTTCAAACCGAGTTCGAAAAAAGTATATCATCGAGATTCATCGACCAAAAGCGAAGGGAATTCCTTGACCTTAAGCAAGGTTCTATGTCGCCATCGACTACGAACGAAAATTTGTGAGGCTTAGCGATGACGCGAGAATGCATTTCGTCCAAGCCATTATGTGTAAACGCTTCGAGGATGGGCTGACCGATGATATAAGGATGTTCGTTGGCATTCTCTGAGCGAGCTTGTAAAGTCAAGAGCTTAGAAAGGAGAAACAAAAAGTGATGTGGGAACCGGAGAATTCGAAGAGGTCCTCGGAAAGTCTCTTCAACAAGCATCGAAGAGATTTCGAGATGATGCGAGCCGGTCTAGAGGCGTTTGGGCTTTTCTAGACGAGGACGCGATCGACCCCTGTGACCACACGAGTCACTTCGATCGCTGATGGTGGAAATGATCGCCGAGAGAGGGCGGAGTGTCCACATTGTGGCAAATGGCATTCGGGAGCTGTTGGTTTCGTGATCGCTCCCTATAAGTGTGGATCGGCCGACCACTTTATGAAGGATTGCCCGAGGATGCTTGAATGAATGTGGGTCGAGTGGAAACCCGGTGCTACCATCGCCGAGGTAGGCCACCTAGAAATATGGGCAATGTCGTGGCGGTCGAGAGGATCTAGAGATGCTACCATCGATCCGAGGCTCGTGCTCTGCAAGGACTTATGCCATACGCCGCACGTGAGGATGCTGCTCTCCGGATGTCATTACCGTACTTTCACTCTTTTTAATACAAATGTGGTTGCTTTGATTGACCTTGGTTCTACTCATTCATATATATGTGAAACCTTAGCATCCAGTAAGACTTTGCCTATTGAGTCTACTGAGTTTGTAATTTGGGTGTCAAACCCCTTGGGTCATTACGTGCTTGTCAACAAAGTGTGCAAGAAAAGTCCCCTAATGTTCCGAGGTTCTTGTTTTCCGGTGGACTTGATGCTTTTGCCGTTCGATGAGTTCGACGTTATTCTTGGTTTGGATTGGTTGACTATGCACGATGCGGTTGTAAATTGCAAGAGCAAGACTATTGATTTGAGGAGCGCGAATAACAAGATAGTTCGGGTTGAGTCTACGGACTTAAAGGGGTTGCCAGTTGTAATATCAGCGATGTTGGCCCAGAAATATGTAAGAAAAGGGTGCAAAGCGTACCTTGCGTACGTGCTCGATGACAAAGAATCGAAAAGAAACTCGAATCTGTGCCGTGGTTTGTGAATACCGGATGTTTTCCAGAAGAATTGCGGGTTTACCACTGCTCAGAAATAGAATTTGGCATCGAATTGGTACCGTACCACTCCAATTTCGATAGCTCCGTATCGTATGGCACCAACGGAATTAAAGGAGTTGAAAGCTCGGTTGCAAGAATTGGTGGATAGAGGTTTTGCTCGCCTGAGTTTTTCGCCTTTGGGGTGCGCCGGTGTTGTTCGTGAAGAAGAAGGATGGAACCATGCGGTTGTAGATCGACTATCGTCGACTTAATAAAGCGACGATAAAGAACAAATATCCGTTGCCACGTATTGATGACTTGTTCGATCAAGCTGAAGGGAGCCTCGGTGTTCTCGAAAATAGATTTGAGATCGGGCTATTATCAATTGCGAATCCGAGATTCGAGACGTACCCAAGACCGCCTTGAGCGAGATATGGTCACTATGAGTTCCTAGTGATGCCGTTTGGGCTCACTAATGCCCTCGCGGTATTTATGGATTTAATGAATCGGATCTTCAGACCATATTTGGATCGATTCGTAGTCGTGTTCATTGATGACATCTTGGTCTATTCAAGAAATGAGACCGAACATGCTGAACACCTGCGGTTAGTGCTGCAAATCTTACGGGATAAGCAATTATATGCTAAGTTCAGCAAGTGTGAGTTCTGGTTAAGAGAGGTTAGCTTCTTGGGTCATGTGGTGTGACAACCCGAATTAGGGCCTAATCAGAATAGTGGTTTCGTGACCACAAATCCGAGATAGAAATAATTGTTTTATAATTATTTTGGGGTTTATGATATGATTGCATGATTGTGTGAAAATTTCGTGATGAAATTCTATGCCTAAAGTGCTTAAATTGAAAGTAGGGACTAAATCGAATAAGTTGCAAAATTTGCATCCCGAAGTTTTAGTATGAAATTGTTTTGGAATATTAATTAGGAGGTCTTAAATAGCAATTTGACCAATTTTAAGTTCATGGACAAAATTAGGACATGGAAGGAATTTTGAAAGTTTAGTAAGGAGGGCATTTTGGTCATTTGGATATTAAATGAAATAAAATGGGAAAAATAACACAAAATTGATCATCATCCTCCTTAGTTGCTGCGAATTCTCCTCTCTCCATAGCTAGGGTTTCTTCAATTTTCAAGCTCCATAGTAAGTGATTCCAAGCCCGCTTTTAATGTTCTTTACGTTTTTGGAATCCTTAAGCTCGATTAAGCTTATGCTAGTAATAATTTAACCTAGGGTTCACATTTGGAAAAAAATACCCATAGGTGAAATTTGTGTATTTTGATGTTTTATGATAGAATATGAGGTTTTAAATTATGTTAAATAACTTGTGCTTTCGGTTTTAAGTGAAAACGAGTAAAGCAAGATAATCAGTAAAAATACCTATTGTTCATAACTATATGATAGAGTGAGAATTTAATGTTGTTGTAGAAGAGAAAAATGTTCAGCATATCATAAAATATAAGAATAAGGGCTGAAATTAAATTCCGAGCCTAGGGGCAAAATTGTAATTTTGAAAAGTTAGGGGCAAAATGTAATTTTTCCATGATGTGATTTTTGGATTGAAATAAATAGTATGAGTATTAAATGAGCTAAATGTGTTATTATAGATCAAGAAAGACGCGAATTGATCTCGAAGCGGGGAAGGAAAAAGTTTTGGACTAAATTGCAAAATTTCCACATTTTGCACCAAGGTAAGTTTGTATGTAAATATTACAATAATTTCATGTACATTCTTATATTTCAGCCTATTATATAAATATACTAGCTGATGTTAAAATATAAATCGACTATTGGAAGAATGGAAATAAATATAGAGAGAGATCCGGTTGAACATTCTGGAGAGATCGAATGAAATAGAGGAGCGTAGCTAGGTCACATGTATGATGCTGAGTGCACATCATGTGTACAAGAAAGCTACGAGACACCTCAGAGTAGCTAGGTCACATGTGTGATACGAGATGTATCCCATGTAGACAAGAGAGCTACGTGAAAGATAAATGTAGCTAGGTCGCATGCGTGATTCCAAGTGAAGGACACCACGTAGACAAGAGAGCTACGAGACAAATCGGTTGGGTCGCATGAGTGGTACTAAGTGTTCACCATGTGTACAAGAGAGCCGAACTAAACGAAGTATGATGGTAATGTGTTTGAAACCATTAAATATCGAGGATTGATCCGAATTGTTCAACGGGATGGTTTTGTGGTGATATTGTGGTTTGGACCTACACTTATGGTGAATGAAATGTGGTGAAAATGATTTGTGGTATATACATATATAAGATAAAATGAGGTTAGCATAAAGAATGTGTGAAAGAGTGAAATTAGCATTAAAACTGTTTTAGATGGTAGCAGTGACATGATTTTGAAAAATCACGAAAATAGGAGGAATAGAATTAGAGGTTGAATGAGATGTGAAATTAAAGTTTAATGAGTCTACTTTCATATAAAAGAAACAGAGCAAGCAAAGGAATTCTATATTTTGAGATATTTACAATTGTATGTGACTTGCTCAGGATGAATACGTGATCCCCTGTTCCAACTTTGAAAAATCATTAAAAATTGTACAAAAAAAATTAAGAAATATAGTTTACATGCCTAAATTCCTTATTGAGACTAGTTTTAAATGAAACAGACTTCAGGGTTGTTTGAATTGTGTACTGAGAGAAATTCAATTTTTAGTGAACAGAGGTCAGATCAGTGGAGCTGTGTAACAGGGGAAACTTTAACTAATAAACTGTACTAATCGGCTGAACCAAAAATTATAGAAAAAAATTAGAAAAAAGCTTTATGAGTCTAGATTCAGGGAAATTTTACGGATTCGAATTTCGAGTTTTGTAACTCGAGTTATGATTTATTTAGTGAATATGACGCAGCAGAGACAGCTTAATCAAAGTGGAATGAATAGTGAAGTTAAAGTAGATATACTTGAATTGTTGTGTAAACATGTTAGATTTTTTTTTTAGTATTTACATACTTACTTACTAAGCTATAAGCTTACTTTGTTTCTCTCTTTTGTCTTATAGTGTTCTTCGGCTTGCTCAGGAGTTAAGGATCGTGAATATCTACCCGCACTATCATACTTTAGGGTATTTGAACTAAACGTTTTGAATTATGGCATGTATAGTAGGCTTAATTATTTTTTTACGTGTCATATTTGTCTAGGTTTTAAAATATTAGTTACAGTACTCGACCAGCTAATTTGTACAAGCCATTAAAGTTGGCTAATATTGTTCAAGACATATATTATACGATGCACTATCAAATTGGATGACATATTTATATTTCGGTTATGTTTAATGGTATGTGTTATGTTCGTAATACCTTGTATCTGTTCCTACGACAGTAACGGGTAAGGGTGTTACATTTAGTGGTATCGAGCTATGGTTTAGTCGGTTCTCGGACTAATAAAGTGTGTGTAAAAGTCTAGCTATACATGCCATAAAAATATTGTGATAGTGTGGTGACTCGATTATTCTAAAGCGTGTTTTGTTTTAATATAGTAATGGATCCGGAAGGAACTGCGGTGATGATGTTTTAGTAATGCGCCTGGCTCCCGCACAAGGGACCGCTACTGTGGAAAGTAGACTGAGACATTGAGACAAGGAGATGAGGCTCGGGATGCCTTTCTCCAAATGATGAACAATTGGTATATGAATTTATTCGAGCAAATCCAAATGCTCAACCTCCTCCACCCCTCCTATACCTCGGACGATTCCTCAGAGGCTGCTCAAGGTATAGATTTGGTAAGAATGAACAAGCCTCCGGTTGACAAGATTCGAAAACAAGGGGTCAAGAGTTTAGAGCAAAGGTCGATGATGATCCCGAGAAAGCGGAATTCGGCTTGAAAATTCTACCCGTGTATTTGATGAGCTCTCATGTACACCGAGGAATGCTTAAAGTGTGTCAGATCACTTTTGAGAGATTCGACTTACCACCGGTGGAAGACTTTGGTTGCAGTGGTGCCAAAAGAAAAGTTACTTGGGATTTCTTCCAGAAGAATTTAGAAAGAAATACATAAGTCACGATTTATTGATCAAAAACGGAAGGAGTTCCTTGAATTGAAGCAGGGAAAATGTCTCAGAAAGGCAGTATGAACGCGAATTTGTAAGACTCAGCAAGTATGCCCAGAATGTGTGTCCACCGAGGCCATTATGTGTAGAAGATTTGAAGATGGGCTGAATGAGGACATTAAAGTGCTTGTAGGAATTTTGGAGTTGAAAGAATTTGTAGTATTGGTTGATCGAGCTCTTAAAGCCAAGAATTGAACAAAGAAAGAAGAAAAGTCGCTATTGAGGCCCGAGATGTCGAAAAAGACAGATAAGCAAGCCATTTCAATCTCAACCAAAGAGGTCCAAAGAGACAAACCCTCGAATGACAGTTTCAATTGGGGATTCACACGAGAGATCGTGGTAGAGCATATTCGGGTCTAAAGCTCAAGCTACTTGGTGGCAAGTGTGGGTAATGTGCGACCTAGAAAGCCCGAAAGTGTCAAGAATGTGGCGAGCAACATTATGGTGAGTGTTGGGGACCGAGCGAGCTTGTTTCAAAGTGGTTCTCATGAGCATTTTATTAGAGATTGTCCGGAGAAAGTTAAAGAAGAAAGATTTGAGTGCTAGATGTAATACCACCGCTAGTAGAGGTAGACCACCGAGAAATCTGGAGGTGGGACTAGTAGTAAACCGTGATGAAAGATTTAACGGCAAGATCGAAGCTAGAGCACTGCTAGAGCTTATGCTATACGTGTTCGAGAAGATGCATCATCTCCGATGTTATTCTTGGTACATTTTCTCTCTATGATACTATTGTTATTGCATTGATTGATCCCGGTCCACTCATTCCTATATTTGCATGAATTTAGTATCCAATAAAAGTTGCTGTTGAATTTCTCGAGTTTACGATTAAAGTGTCGAACCCTTAGGCCAATATGTGCTAGTTGACAAGGTTTGCAAGAATTGCCCATTAATGATTCAAGGTCACTGCTTTTCCGGCCAACTTGATGTGTTACCATTTGGTGAGTTTGACGTTATCTTGGGAATTAATCGGTTAACATTGTATGATGCTAAGGTAGATTGTAAACAAAAGACACTAGAGTTGAAATGTGAAAATGGAGAAATTCGTGGGTTGAAACAGATGAATCAAATAAATTGCCTATGGTGATTTCGCACATGTCCGCATGTAAATACATGAGAAAAGGTGTGAAGCTTATCCGGCTTATGTAACGAATATTGAGTTGCCTCAACTGAAATTTGAATCAGTACCGATAGTCTGTGAGTTTCCAGATGTATTTCCTGAGGAATTGCCTGGGTTGCCTCCGAACAGAGAGATAGATTTTGCCATTGATTTGTTGCCGGGTACTGCACCGATCTCGATTGCTCCATATAGAATGGCTCCGACTGAATTAAAAGAATTGAAGGCTCAGTTGCAGGAGTTAACAGACAAGGGATTTGTGAGACCGAAGTTTCTCTCCCGGGTGCTCTGTATTATTCAGTAAAGAAGAAGGATGGTTCAATGAGACTTTGCATTGATTACCGTCGACTTAATAAGGTGACTATAAAGAACAAGTACCCGCTGTCGAGGATTGATGATTTATTCGATCGGTTAAAGGGGCCACAGTGTTTTCAAAGATTGATTTGAGGTCTAGTTACTACCATTTGAGAGTTAAGGAGTCGATGTGCGAAAACCGCCTTTAGGACAAGGTATGGACATTATGAGTTTCTTGTGATGCCTTTCGCTTAACAAATGCTCCAAACTATATTTATGGACTTAATGAATCGGATCTTAGGCCATATTTGGATAAGTTTGTAGTAGTGTTTATAGATGACATTTTAATCTATTCTCGAGATGAGTCGAACATGCCGAACACTTGAGAACTATATTGCAGATCTTGAGAGAAAAGAAACTGCTTGCCAAGTTTAGTAAAAGTGAGTTCGCTTCGTGAAGTCGGATTTTGGGGCATATAGTCTCGGTGATGGTATTCGGTGGATCCAAGCAAGATTTCGCGATCGTTGATTGAAACCGCCCAAGAATGTATCCGAGGTTAGAAGCTTTTAGGCTTAGCGGGTATTATAGACGCGTTTTGTTGAAGGATTTTCGATGATTGCCTCTCCTATGACTAAGTTGTTGCAAAAGAATGTTAAGTTTGAATGGACTGATAAATGTCAACAAAGTTTTGAAAAATTGAAAGCACGATTGATGAAGCACCAATTTTAGTACTGACCGAGTCGGAAAGGAGTTCAGTAATTTATAGTGATGCATCATTGATGTGCCTTGGATGTGTGTTGATGCAAGAGGGTAAAGTGGTAGCTTATGTTTGAGACAGTTAAAACCGCATGAGAAGAACTATCCTACACATGATTTGGAACTAGCATTGTTGTTTTTGCCTTGAAGATTTGGCGACATTATTTGTACGGTGAAAAATGCCGAATTTTTACCGATCACAAAAGTTTGAAGTACTTGATGAATCAAAAGGATCCGAATCTGACAAATAAGATGGCTTGAATTATTAAAGGATTATGATTTAGTGATTGATTATCATCCGAGAAAAGCAAATGTAATTCTTGACGCCTTGAGCGAAAATTTCTTTTTACTTTGAGAGCCATGAACACGGGGTTAGCATTGTCTCGATGATGGGTCAATCTTAGCGAGATGAGAGCTAAACCGTTATTTCTCCAGCTTGATTTGTGATGCTCAAAAGAATGATAGTAAGTTGCGGATCAAGAGAACTCAATGCGAATCGAGTTACGACTCGATTTTCGAGTTGGACCGGATGACTGCTCGATGTTTCGAGACAGGATATGTGTGCGAAAAACGATAAATTGATTCGAAAATATTACATGAGGCGCACAATGCTGTTTATCGTTCATCCTGGTAGCACAAAAATGTATAATGATTTAAAGAAGTCAGATTGGTGGCGGTATGAAAAGGACATTTCGAATTTGTAACCAAGTGTTTGATTTGTCAACAAGTAAAAGTTGAACATCAAGTGCCTTCGAGATTACTTCAACCGTAATGGTGCCGAGTGGAAATGGGACAAGATTACCATGGATTTTGTAACCGGTTTGCCTTTAACTCCTAAAAAGAAGGATCTTTGTTTGGGTAGTGGTTGATAGATTAACAAAGTCACCCACTTTATACCAAGACGCACGATTACTCACTTGATAAATTAGCGAATTATATATTGCTGAAATTGTGAAGTTGCACGGAGTACCTATGTCTATAATATATCCAAGATTTACCTCGAGATTTTGGAAAAAGTTACAAGAAGCTTTGGGTACAAAATTGAACTTTAGTACCGCATTTCATCCACAAACAGATGGTCAAACGGAAAGAGTAATCCGTACTCAAGATATGCTTAGATGTTGTGTTTTAGAATTTGGAGGTAGTTGGGAGAAATATCTATCTTTGATTGGGTTTGCCTACAATAACAGCTTATCAATCAAGTATACAAATGGCACCGCTGAAGCCTTGTATGGTCGTAAGTGTCGAACTCCTTTATATTGGACCGAGCTTAGTGAGAAACAGATTCATGGAGTTGATCTAGTTAAAGAAACCAAGAGAAAATAAAAGTAATTCGAGATTGCTTGAAAGTCGCTTCAGATCGACAAAAGTCATATGCGATTTAAAAAGAAAAGAGATTGAATTTCGGTGGGTGATAAAGTGTTCTTAAAGGTGTCACCATGGAAAAAGATTCGAGATTTAGTCGAAAAGGCAAGTTGAGTCCGCGATTTATTGGGCCGTCTGAGATTATCGAGAGAATTGGACCATGGCATATCGGTTGGCCTTACCGCAGAGTTAGAAAGAATTCATAACGTGTTTCATGTATCAATGTTATGACGTTATCGTTCGATCCTTCACATGTGATTTCCCAATGAAATTGAGATTCGATCGGATATGACCTATGAGGAGAAACCAATAAAGATTTTGGCTCGAGAGGTTAAACAGTTAAGAAATAAAAGTATAGCTTTAGTGAAAATATTGTGGCACGACATGGGATAGAAGAGGCTACGTGGGAACCCGAGGAAGCTATGAGGAAACAAGACCCAAACCTCTTTACGGTAAGATTTTCGGGACGAAAATCTCAAAAGGGGGAGAATTGTGACAACCCGAATTAGGGCCTAATCGAATAGTGGTTTCGTGACCACAAATCCGAGATAGAAATAATTGTTTTATAATTATTTTGGCGTTTATGATATGATTGCATGATTGTGTGAAAATTTCGTGATGAAATTCTATGCCTAAAGTGCTTAAATTGAAAGTAGGGACTAAATCGAATAAGTTGCAAAATTTGCATCCCGAAGTTTTAGTATGAAATTGTTTTGGAATATTAATTAGGAGGTCTTAAATAGCAATTTGACCAATTTTAAGTTCATGGACAAAATTAGGACATGGAAGGAATTTTTGAAAGTTTAGTAAGGAGAGGCATTTTGGTCATTTGGATATTAAATGAAATAAAATGGGAAAAATAACACAAAATTGATCATCATCCTCCTTAGTTGCTGCCGAATTCTCCTCTCTCCATAGCTAGGGTTTCTTCAATTTTCAAGCTCCATAGTAAGTGATTCCAAGCCCGCTTTTAATGTTCTTTACGTTTTGGAATCCGGAAGCTCGATTAAGCTTATGCTAGTAATAATTTAACCTAGGGTTCACATTTGGAAAAAATACCCATAGGTGAAATTTGTGTATTTTGATGTTTTATGATAGAATATGAGGTTTTAAATTATGTTAAATAACTTGTGCTACTCGGTTTTAAGTGAAAACGAGTAAAAGCAGCATAATCAGTAAAAATACCTATTGTTCATAACTATATGATAGAGTGAGAATTTAATGTTGTTGTAGAAGAGAAAAATGTTCAGCATATCATAAAATATAAGAATAAGGGCTGAAATTAAATTCCGAGCCTAGGGGCAAAATTGTAATTTTGAAAAGTTAGGGGCAAAATGTAATTTTTCCATGATGTGATTTTTGGATTGAAATAAATAGTATGAGTATTAAATGAGCTAAATGTGTTATTATAGATCAAGAAAGACGCGAATTGATCTCGAGCAGGGAAGGAAAAAGTTTTGGACTAAATTGCAAAATTTCCACATTTTGCACCAAGGTAAGTTTGTATGTAAATATTACAATAATTTCATGTACATTCTTATATTTCAGCCTATTATATAAATATACTAGCTGATGTTAAAATATAAATCGACTATTGGAAGAATGGAAATAAATATAGAGAGAGATCCCGGTTGAACATTCGGAGAGATCGAATGAAATAGAGGGAGCGTAGCTAGGTCACATGTATGATGCTGAGTGCACATCATGTGTACAAGAAAGCTACGAGACACCCTGTAGTAGCTAGGTCACATGTGTGATACGAGATGTATCCCATGTAGACAAGAGAGCTACGTGAAAGATAAATGTAGCTAGGTCGCATGCGTGATTCCAAGTGAAGGACACCATGTAGACAAGAGAGCTACGTGAAAGATAAATGTAGCTAGGTCGCATGCGTGATTCCAAGTGAAGGACACCATGTAGACAAGAGAGCTACGAGACAAATCGGTTGGGTCGCATGAGTGGTACTAAGTGTTCACCATGTGTACAAGAGAGCCGAACTAAACGAAGTATGATGGTGGGTGTGTGTGAAACCATTAAATATCGAGGATTGATCCGAATTGTTCAACGGGATGGTTTTGTGGTGATATTGTGGTTTGGACCTACACTTATGGTGAATGAAATGTGGTGAAAATGATTTGTGGTATATACATATATAAGATAAAATGAGGTTAGCATAAAGAATGTGTGAAAGAGTGAAATTAGCATTAAAACTGTTTTTAGATGGTAGCAGTGACGTGATTTTGAAAAATCACGAAAAATAGGAGGAATAGAATTAGAGGTTGAATGAGATGTGAAATTAAAGTTTAATGAGTCTACTTTCATATAAAAGAAACAGAGCAAGCAAAGGAATTCTATATTTTGAGATATTTACAATTGTATGTGACTTGCTCAGGATGAATACGTGATCCCCTGTTCCAACTTTGAAAAATCATTAAAAATTGTACAAAAAAAATTAAGAAATATAGTTTACATGCCTAAATTCCTTATTGAGACTAGTTTTAAATGAAACAGACTTCAGGGTTGTTTGAATTGTGTACTGAGAGAAATTCAATTTGTAGTGAACAGAGGTCAGATCAGTCGAGCTGTGTAACAGGGGAAACTTTAACTAATAAACTGTACTAATCGGCTGAACCAAAAATTATAGAAAAAAATTAGCAAAAAGCTTTATGAGTCTAGATTCAGGGAAATTTTATGGATTCGAATTTCGAGTTTTGTAACTCGAGTTATGATTTATTTAGTGAATATGACGCAGCAGAGACAGCTTAATCAAAGTGGAATGAATAGTGAAGTTAAAGTAGATATACTTGAATTGTTGTGTAAACATGTTAGATTTTTTTTTTAGTATTTACATACTTACTTACTAAGCTATAAGCTTACTTTGTTTCTCTCTTTTGTCTTATAGTGTTCTTCGGCTTGCTCAGGAGTTAAGGATCGTGAATATCTACCCGCACTATCATACTTTAGGGTATTTGAACTAAACGTTTTGAATTATGGCATGTATAGTAGGCTTAATTATTTTTTACGTGTCATATTTGTCTAGGTTTTAAAATATTAGTTACAAGATTTTCGACCAGCTAATTTGTACAAGCCATTAAAGTTGGCTAATATTGTTCAAGACATATATTATACGATGCACTATCAAATTGGATGACATATTTATATTTCGGTTATGTTTAATGGTATGTGTTATGTTCTGGTAATACCTTGTATCCTGTTCCGGCGACGGTAACGGGTAAGGGGTGTTACATGTGGTATCTGCATCGGGTATTCGAGTCGACCCGAATAAAATTTCAGCCATACTTAATTGGAAGCCTCAGAAATATTCGAGGTTCGAGCTTTTGGGGCTTCCGGTTATTACCAACGATTTGTAAAAGGCTTCTCAACGATAGCCACGCCGATGACGAAGCTACTCCAAAAGGATGTTAAGTTCGAATGGACGGAGAAATGCCAAAAAAGTTTCGATCAACTGAAAACTTATTTGACTGAAGCCCCAATTCTAGTGCAACCCGAGTCTGGCAAAGAGTTTGTCATCTATAGCGACGCCTCCCTACTTGGGTTAGGTTGCGTATTAATGCAAGAAGGTCGAGTTGTGGCCTATGCGTCGAGGCAATTAAAGCCACATGAAAAAAATTATCCGACTCATGATCTTGAATTGGCCGCCATCGTGTTCGCCTTAAAGATTTGGCGACATTATTTATTTGGTGAAAGGTGCCATGTGTACTCGGATCACAAAAGTCTCAAATATTTGATGACCCAAAGAGACTTAAATCTGCGACAAAGACGTTGGCTCGAGCTGTTAAAGGATTACGAGCTGGTCGTTGACTATCACCCGGGAAAGGCGAATGTGGTTGCGGATGCCTTGAGTCGTAAATCATTATTCGCTTTACGAGCGATGAACGTGCACTTGTCTGTTTGATCCGATAGTGTATTGGTAGTTGAATTGAAAGCCAAACCACTGTTGATACATCAAATTCGAGAAGCTCAGAAAGTCGACGACGAGTTGGCTGCAAAACGGGCTGAGTGTGTGTTGAACAAGGACTTGGAATTTCAAATCGATGATGACGATTGTTTGAGGTTCAAAAGTCGTCTGTGTGTTCCAAAGAATTCGGAACTCATTTCGATAATTCTGAATGAAGCCCATTGTAGCCGAATGGCAATCCACCCGGGGAGTCGAAGATGTACAATGATTTGAAACGTCGGTTTTGGTGGCATGGTATGAAGCGAGACATCTCCGACTTTGTTTCAAGATGTTTAATATGCCAACAAGTGAAAGCAGAACATCAAGTGCCTTCAGGATTACTTCAGCCAATCACGATACCCGAGTGGAAATGGGATCGAGTCACAATGGACTTTGTATCCGGACTGCCATTGTCAGCAAGTAAGAAGGATGCGGTTTGGGTCGTGGTAGATCGATTGACTAAGTCTGCTCACTTTGTCCCCGTACGTACGGATTTTTCAATGGACAAACTAGCCGAATTGTACGTTTCTCAGATTGTGAGATTACACGGGGTACCTATTTCCATCGTGTCGGATAGAGATCCGAGATTTACCTCGCGATTTTGGAAAAAGTTGCAAGAAGCTTTGGGTACCAAGTTGCATTTCAGCACCGCCTTTCACCCCAAACCGATGGTCAATCCGGCGGATAATTCAGATACTTGAGGATATGTTAAGATGTTGCGTCCTCGAGTTTAGTGGTTCATGGGAACGGTATTTGCCGTTGATTGAATTCGCTTACAACAACAGCTTTAAATCAAGTATTAAGATGGCACCCTACGAGGCCTTGTACGGTCGTAAATGCCCTACACCATTGTTTTGGATTGAGCTCGGTGAAAGCAAGATTTTCGGGGTGGATTTGATTAGAGATGCTGAACAGAAAGTGAAAGTAATCCGTGAAAGTCTGAAGATAGCCTCCGATCGTCAGAAGTCGTGCGCGGATTTGAAGCGTAAGGATATCGAGTATCAGGTGGGTGATAAAGTGTTTCTCAAGGTATCGCCTTGGAAAAAGATACTCAGATTCGGCCGTAAGGGCAAGTTGAGCCCGAGGTTCATTGGGCCATATGAGATATCCGAGCGAGTCGGTCCAGTGGCATATCGTTTGATTTTGCCCCCTGAACTCGAAAAGGTTCACGATGTCTTTCACGTTTTGATGCTTCAACGCTATAGATCCGATCCATCGCACGTGATTATTTTATCAGAAATTGAAATTCAAGCTGATATGAGTTATGAGGAAGAACCGATTTGTATCCTATCACGAGAAGTGAAAGAGTTGCGAAACAAGCGAGTTCCGCTAGTAAAAGTGTTATGGCTCAAGCACGGGATAGAAGAAGCTACTTGGGAGACCGAGAACTCTATGAAAGAGCGATATCCAGGCCTATTTACCGGTAAGATTTTCGGGGACGAAAATTTCTTAAGTGGGGGAGAGTTGTGACACCCCTAATGTGACCCTAGTCGGAGAGTGGTTTCGGGACCACGAAACCGAGTCACAAGAATAATTAGGTGTTATATTCCGTGCTTATTGTATGTGGAATTTGTATGCGTAAATATTTCGTGTCTCGATTTTTATTAATTAGGTGCAAATTTATAAGAAAGGACCCATGTGCTAGGACTTGAAAATGTGATAGGTGCATTTTAAGTGGCCTAATAATGCATGAAGTGAAATAAATGGAGTTGCATGTCAATTATCCCATTTCCTAAGGTGGATGGCGGCCATGACAAATTATGGGCAAGGGAAACATGTTCCCAACATGTTTTACTAATGGATGATGTTAGAAATAATAAAATAAGAGTATGGAGAAAAAAAAGTGTTCATTCTTCCTCCATAGCCTTGGCGAATGTCCTAAAGAAAGAAAAGAGAAAATTTGTTCATCTATTTTCACTTCTTGGCCGAAAATACTAAGGAAAAAGGGGGAGGATTTTTGCTTCATGCTTGGGTTGGAAGAGATCTAGAAGGAGATTTGGCTAAGTTTGCATCAAGATTAAGGTATGTATGAGGTTGTGTTGGGAGTTTCATGCATGTTATGGTTGCTAACTTGATGTGCATGTTAGCCATGGCTCAAATCTTTGTTAAGCCATGGAAATGGTATTTGACCAAAGTTGTTATGGTGATAAAGCCATTGCATGCTAAGTGTGAAGCTTGATGATGATGCATGCAATGATGGATTGTCTACTCTTGAGTAAGATTTTGAGTTTTCTTTTGTTCAACTATGATTGAAGTTGAAAAGGGCATGATTGTCATATTCGCCATGATGCATTCTTGAGCATGATTCATGCTTCTTGCATGTTAGTTAAAATTTGTGTTTTGGATGGCTATGGACACCTTGAAATTGCCATGCTTATATATGCATATATATGATTGCACATTATGTTTTGGCTATGAAGTAGTGATGAATATGTTTGTTTAAAGAAGAAGATGTTGAAGAATGCTTGTGAAATTCCAAGCACATTCGGCCTAGCACACATATGAGTGCTTGATGTTATATTATAAGTTTTGAGCTACAATATGCAAAGCATTAACTAGTAAATGCATGCTGTTTTTGTGAGGTATTAAGTGCATAATTGGCCCCAACATGTACATGAATATTCGGCCTTGGGTAGCTTAGTAAAGGCCTTAGCTTTTCCTTGATGCTCAAATAAATTGTATTGAATTGCTTGATGTAGTATAAAATGAGCATGACCATTGTGTATTCAAGCTAAAGAGTGGCCATATGACCATTTTAACTCCTTGTCATATTCGGCCATAGGCTAGCACAATGAGGTTTTAATAAATTGAATTTGTTTGAATTAGCTCGAGAGCTAAGAGGGCCACAATTGGACAAGGGGAAGGAAAAAGTGATCGAATAGCCGTAAAAGCCGTTCGACAACATCCGAGGTAAGTCCTCAAGAAGTGACCCTACTTGAATTATGTGAAATGAAGTATGGATGTGCATTTATTATTGATTATGTGTGTATGAGTATTTGAATTCTACCCGGGCTAAGTCCCGGCGAATATGCTTGTGAATATATTTGCGTTTGAGCCTTAGTAACTAAAATGAAATATGTATGTCCAATGATTATTGATGTATGTGTTCATGGGAAATTGAATGATATCCGGGCTAAGCCCCGAAGATAATTATGCTGGAAATTATATCCGGGTTAAGACCCGAAGGCAATTGTGCTAGTGGCTACATCCGGGCTAAGACCCGAAGGCATTCGTGCGAGACATTCTATCCGGGCTAAGACCCGAAGGCATTTGTGCACATGGTTATATCCGGTTATATTCCAAGGAATCTTGGGCTGGAGGTGAGTGTTGGTTGCTGTAATAAATTCAATTAGTACACCCGAAAAGCCCAAAGAATAAGGTACGTTTATATGTGCATTGGAAAGTCGACACGTTTGAGCAACATTCGCTCAATCGACTAATGAAATTCAGTTATTGAATTGATTGATACTTTGTGAAAGTATATAATGATGAAGTGTGAAGTAAGAATGTGTATAAATAAAATGATGCATTTGGCTATGTGAATGTATTGCTGTAATTAGAGTTGATTATATTCCTTGAGACTTACTAAGCATAAAAATGCTTACCCCGTTACTTTGGCTCTCTGTTTTATAGATTTCGCTCGATAGCAATCGGATTCGGGATCAATAAAGTCGAAGTCATCCACACTATCAACGCCTCTATTTTGGTATAAATTTTGTTTGAACTTTGAAATGGCATGTATAGGACTACCCTTGTTGGTTTAAAAATGTTGTGATGTATATATATACGGCCATGCGAAAATGGCTCGTAAAAGTGAAGTATCGACTTAGACTAATTGTGGTTTGTATGTATATATTTGGTGTCATGATGTGGCTATGGCTTGGAAATGGGAATGTTGGTCATATGATCAGCCATTGGCATGGTTAAAATGATCATATATGAACCTATGTATGGCAAGACTAGTTGGTTCATGGAGACTACCAAATAGGTAAGACCTACCTTAAAAACAGATGCTGCCAGCTGCAGTGACGTGAATGTGAAAAATCACCAAAATTCGAAGGAATGGAATTAAATAGTGAATAAGCTATGTAAATGAACCTTGATGAGTCTATTTTCATATGGAAGAAACGAAATGGTCATAGGAGTTACATGTTAGGAGATATTAAAGCTATTGTGAGACAGGGCCAGAACGGTTTCTGGGTTCCCTGTCGCAACTTTAAAAATTTTCTATAAATTATCCAGAAAGAATTAGGAGTCATGCCTTACATGTACAGATTCCATTTTGAGTCTAGTTTCATTAGAAACAAACGGCACCAGAATTAAAGTCCTGTACAGTGAGATATTCAAGTTGTAACGCGCGAAGGTCAGAGCAGTCGATCCCTGTAACATGGGCGACTTTAACTAATAAACTGTACCATTTGGCCCGACCAAAAATTCTAGAAATAAATCCATGGATGGATATATGAGTCTAAATTCAGGGAAAATTTAGGAAACCAGTTTCCGAGTTTCGAAACTCGAGATATGATTTTTAAGGCGACAGTGATGCAGTTTTCCAGCCTGACTGGAAATGTTAAATGGTGATGAAGATGGGCAAAACAAGTGAACTTGGCTTGTTAACCCCTCGTGTCCGACACCGGCGATGGTCTCGGGTTCGGGGTGTTACAAGTACTACACGAAATAGGTGGAAAAGTCATCAAAACCGGATAAAACAGGATGATAGTTTAAAAATTCATCAAATCAGACAACTGGGATGTTAAGTTATTGAAGTAAAAGTCATCGTCACAGATGACAAGTGGACGACCATCTTCACCTGGAAATCCAAGATGGTTAGTTATTGATATGTGTTTTGAAGTGTCGAGCAATGCTCGTGGGTGGATAGGATGAACAAGTGGAAAATTGGATATATAATTGCATTGCATCATGAGTATAATCTGTACATGCTTGGATTTACCGAATGTTACTTATTTATATTTAAATTGCTATTATGCCATAAATTGAATACTTTATTGTTTGTACATTTATATATAATGGTTTGAAAATTAGACTCACATAGAGCTGTCATAAGCTCAGTCCCCCTTTTTTCCTTACCTCTCAGGTAACGCAGAAAACTAGGACTCGGAATGGCATCAGAGGAATCCCAGACTAGCAGCTCGCCTTTTATTATTATTATTATTTTAAAGTTCCATTAAAGTTTTCCTTAATCATTTTTAGGGTTGTAATTAATAATTATTTCTTGCTTTTATATCTTAGGTTTAAGATGTTTTAGCTTATAAATTCTAAGCATGATACGTAGTTACTATACTGATAATTGCATGGTATTTGGTCTAGAAAATTATTATTCTTAATAATGTTTTCTGCTGCTTTACAAATACTTTAAGTTTTAATAAGTCTTTTATAAACCTTAACCATTTTTTCTCAAAACTTCTAATTAATAATGTTGTAATTGAATTGCCAAGTAAAGCTGGTTTGATTAATGAATGTTTTTCCTAAAAGTAAAAGAGCAATTTTTATACAATTCAACTCAAACAAAAGAATGTCTTTATAAGATCACTTCGATGATCAATATAACGCTTTCGACTTATCCGAAACTCCTAGGCCGAGTTAGGGGTATTACACAAGCTTCTTTTATATTTGTACTAGTTTTCACAAATTTACTATGTATAAATTCTTTGGAACTATACATGATTTGTAATATTTTAAATTATTACTGGCATAAATGTTGTGCATGATAATTATTTAGACTAAATAATTAAAATATAAAATAATGATAAATAATATTAAATTTTAAGTGAGATAATATTTTAAATTAACTAATATTTTTAAAAGTAATAATAATAAGTTTATTATCATACATAATCATTAATCATTCATAAACATTTATAATTAAATTGTATTTACTTTAATCATTATGAATTTTTTCAAAGATAAATATCAAAGTATATATAAACTTTAATTCATTGTGCAACTCGATACATAAATTTTGATTTTGTGCAATTATATACATACAAGTTTGAATGTGGTTCAAATGAAGACATAAAATTTTAATTTTGATTCAATTGTATGCATTTAAAAAACAAATACATCAATATATTTTTACATTGTGTTGGGGATAAACCCAACTGAGCAACGGACAAGTAAAATAACAAAGAAATTCTCTAAAAGCTTGTAAAAACTAATACCTAAATGAGTAATATGGGTTATTTTCTAGGGTGGAAAATAGTCTATTTATAGGCTAAATTCATAGTTCAAATGATATTAAAATAACCTACACTAATAAGAGTTTAAGTAGGAAACTAAAAATATAATTTAACTGGGAAAAGAAAAGCCCAAAAATACGAGGCATAACTCAACACATTGCATCATTATAATCACTTGTACATGCAATATGTAAATATAAAAAGGTTTCATATCGATAATGATTCCCGTAGCTTGTGAAAATTGAATCTAATCAAAATGTTAAGTATGAAAGTGCACAAAATCAAAATTTATGTTTGGCATTGCATATTACACCAAAACTCATATATAATTTTGATATTTATTCCCTTTAAAAAATAATTTTAAGTAATAATAAATTTTCAAAGTGTAATAAAATAAAACAAAATGTTAAAAATACAACTTTAATTTTTTTAAGTCACATCTTTAAATTTACAAACAATAAGTTTTGAAGTTTTTAGTACAATTAAAACTTTATAATATATTAAAACTTCAGAAAAATATTATAGTTGAAACATTTTAACATTATTTCATTATTTAATTTTTTATCGTGTTTCAAAATATAACTCTATCATTATTAGATTTCAATATTTTATATTTTAAAAAATTTACTTATGCATCACATGGATTAATTGTGTGTATTTATTAGAATATGTTATATTTATTTGTTAATTTTTTACAAAATTTTTAAATTTCATCAATAAAATTATTTTGTGAAGTGAAAAAAAATTCTAATGACTGGTTTATGTTAAAAAAAGTAACTTATTTTGTAAACATTTATTGGATAAACATGTTCATATGTTAAGTCACTATCTAAATAATCTGTATCACTATGTAAAAAATAAAAAAAATTTATGTTCATATTTATATATTTTATAATTATATTTAAAATAAAAATATTAAAATTTATTTAATTTAGGCCCTTTTCCCATTATTTTCTTGAAAATCGTTTTTAAAACTTTACTTTTAGTTTTCGAAGGCTTTAATTCGTGTATAAAATATTTCAAAATTAAAAAATATATATACGCTTTAAATATATTTTTAAAATTTGTATGTCGGTTCTTACCCAAAATATTTGAATCCAAAACTTTACATGTAAATCCAAATAAATAAAAACCTTGTTTTACCTTGGAAAAATCAGACTTGAATTTAACACACCATTGCCGCTTTTAGGTAAGGCGTTGTTTGCTTTTATGAGTTTAACAGAACAGGAATTTGCTTCAGCCCAAGCCTACAAGCTTGTTTAAAATGTTAAAATCTCTTCTTTTCAATTTAAAAGAAAAAAATTAATCCAAATCGTTTATAAATATATAAATATGTATATTTTTAAACCAACTCGTTTATAAAAGGAAATTGGTAATAATGAGCTTGTTAATTCACATTAGATGGGATTAGGGGTGTAGTCAATCCTTCATAAATATAAATATTTATATTAAAAAATTAAGTGACACCTTTTATTCACTAATTGTGTTATAAATTTTATATTTTGCATTTTAATTTATAATTTATGTTTGAGAGTGTTATATTATCTTTAACATTTGAATCTATATTCTTCCATTAAAAAATGAGTAAATTATCAAAATAGTCACTTTTTTTACCTTATATTATATTTTGTTACTTATTTTGAAATGTTTCGTTTTAGTTATTTTATAATGCCCCAAAATTTGAGTTTTTCTTAATTAAATTGTGTCAATGAATATGTGCCTGCTACTTGGTTTTCTACTCTGTTTGCTCACTTGAGATCTAAAGTTTGAGTCGCATAGATTTTGGAATTTTGCTAGTTTCTTTATTTGAACCCATAGCTTAGGATTTCTCGTTTAAGTTTAATTTTGTGTATTTTTATATTAATGATGAGCCTAGTGGTTCAACGGTTAAATGTTTGTTTATTCTCTAGCTTCGTGTTTGAGTCTTTGTGTATGTAACAAGGATTTATGTTTTTGCACTTTTCTGTAAAACTGATTTGGATCTTAAATGGTTGCTTCCCTATACTATTATAAAACATCCTTTTTCGTTTCTTTTCATTGTTTTTTTTAGTTTACACTTGTTCTTAAAACTTCTTTTTATTTCTGTCCATCTTACGTAATTGCTACGTCGGGTTGCGGTATTGCTTGCTCTAGTATGCTTTAAGGTAAATTAGATCAGTTATTTTCGTTATATTGTGTTATTGTGCGAATTGGGGAAATTCTTCAAATCTCGAGGTGTTTGATAATCTCGTTGTTCATTTTCGATGAGCTAGGGGTGACTCAAGAGACGCCTAATGCTTCTCGCTTTACTTAGGAACTGAACGTGTACTGGGAATCCGCAGTAAGTAGACTTCCATCCGTTTCGTGTAGTGAGTCAAAGGTTTCGACGATAATTGATTGTTGTTACTTGTGTGTTTTGCAAATGTTTTACTGAATTGGACATTTGGAACTTGTTTTAGGCTTGAAATTTGCAATTGGGTGCTTCTACAGCGTCGTGTAATAGGTGGATATTGAACCCCTTTTCTTTTTTGCATTTTTCTTCATAAAAAACAGGATTGTTGATGTCACAAGGCAGTGAGGGAGGCTGTGTTGTGAATCGTGTAACTCCCTGACTTCAGATTTGGGTCACATGGGCAGGCCACAAGGGTGTGTGTTAGATCGTGTGTGGGAAAAATAAGGTGCAGGGGTCACATGGGCTGACACATGGGCGTGTGTCCAGGTCGTGTAACTTACTGACTTTGGATTTGGATCACACAGGCTAACACACGGGCATGTGTCCAAGTCGTGTAACTCACTAACTTTGAATCTGAGACATACGGGCTGACACATGGGCGTGCGTCCAGTCTGTGTAGAGCCACACGGGCGTGTGAGCCTGGAAACTGAAATTCTGTTAAAGTTGTAGTTGATGTGCGAGGCGTATGTACGCCGTCCGTAGGATGTGTATGAATTGAATTGAATTGTATGACCTATTTTATCATGAATATTATTGATTCTGGATATCGGTATGAGTTAGATATTGATGATATCAACACTATGTTACACTAGAAATGTGTGATTGTATCTACATTTGAATTATATATATCTATCATTTGTTCTGCATCCACAAAAAGGGGTAGGAGTTATGAATTGATGGAAGTGTTAGGGGTGAGCAAAACTCGATTCGACTCGAAAAAATAGAAAAAAATTTCGAATTTCGAGTTAAACGAATCGAGTTATTCGAGTCAACTCGAATTTTTTTTCAAATTTCAGGTTCGAATCGAGTTGATTTTTCGAATTCGAATAACTCGAAGAATTCGAATAATTTGAATATCAAACTATAATATTTTACATTTTTATCCCAAACTCCCAAGCCTTTTTACTTTTCCCTCAAAACTTTTACTCCTTCCCACTTTCCCCCCAAAACTTTTACTCCCCTCCCATCCCAACCCCCCAATCTACCCAAAATCTATTTCCCACCATAATTTTACTCTCCCATTTACTTTTTCTCAAAATTTTACTCTAAAAAACCCTCAAAACTTTTTATTTTTCCCTAAAATTTTTACTCCCTCCCACTTTCCCCCTAAAACTTTTACTCTCTTCCCATCCCACCTCCCACCTCCCACCTCCCATCTACCCCAAACCCATCCCCCCCTGTAACGCCCCGTACTCGAGACCGTTTCTGGAGTCGAACACGAGGTGTTAACGAACTTAATTCATTACTTAAACAGCTCATACAATTCATTTTAAAATTTCCAGACAAGCTGGCTAACTTCATCACAGTCGCTTTAAAAATCATATCTCGAGTTTCGAAACTTGAAATCCAATCCCGTAAATTTTTCCTGAAACTAGACTCATATATCTATCTACTAATTTTTTTCTAGAACTTTTGGTCTGGCCAATTAGTACAGTTTATTAGTTAAAGTCTCCCCTGTTTCAGGGTTCGACTACTCTGACCTCTGTGTATTACGAATCAGATATCTCCCCGTACAGAGCTTCAATGACTATGAAATTTGTCTCTAATAAAACTAGACTCAATAATGAATCTGTACATATAAAGAATGACTTCTAATTATCTTTTTAAAATTTATGGTGAATTTCCAAAGTCAGAACAGGGGATCCAGAAATCGCTCTGGCCCTGTTTCACAAAAATTTAAACATCTCATAAAATATAGCTCATATACCTGTTTCGCTTCTTCCATATGAAAATAGACTCATCAAGCTTCGATTCCATAACTTATTCATTATTTAATTCCATTTCTACTATTTTTAGTGATTTTTCAAATTCACGTCACTACTGCTGTCTGAATCTATTTTATGGTAAATTTTACCTATTTCATGGTTTCCATGGATTAGCTAGTAATTTGACATACATAACACCAAATATGATCATGATTAGCCATTCCAATGGCTACTCATTACCAAGCATTCCATACCACTCAATAACCATATTATAAGACCATATATACAAAATGATTATAATGTTATACATGCCATACTCAAAATATACAAGCCATTATGCCAAGATGGTATACGGATAGTGTGAGCGAGCCTCCGACCGTTCCCAATTTTCGAGCTGGCTTGTCAAAACTACAAGGAATGAAAAGGAGGGAGTAAGCATAAATGCTTAATAAGTTCACATGCAAATAGCAAGTAACATAACCATATAAGCAAACATAAAACATCATTTGCATAATCATCACCAAGACATTCATATCACATTTTCATTTATCATTTTACCATATTGTTGTTATATCGATTTTTCAACCCGAGGGTTAAGTACATACCTGTTCAAAGTACCCATTTCACAGCACTTAACAATACGTCCCTTTCATCTTGAGTATTCCTCCATTTCAGTAGAACTTTACCCGTTGAACACATCGGAATATAATTGGATACATGGAAAGTTTGCACATAAGTGCCACATATGTAGCCAAGCTACTATGTAACCCGCCCATAGCGAACTCGGACTCAACTCAACGAGCTCGGGCCGCATCCATGAGTGAACTCGGACTCAACTCAACGAGTTTGGATGCCTAGTTACATCTTACGAACTCGGACTCAACTCAACGAGTTCGGACATTTGCATCCATAAGTGAACTCGGACTCAACTCAACGAGTTCGGATGCTCAACCATCCTAGTGACATGTCACTTGTATCCTAATCTATTCCTAAGGTTCAAACGGATTTTCCTCGAACACATCTCCTTGCCATCTTAGTAAAATACGAAACCAATACTCGGTAGTACTTTATATTTAACAATTAATACACATAATTTGCATTTTATTCGAAAATAACCACAAAGCATAATATTTCATGATAATAATCAGCATCATATCATATAAACAACATTAAATTGCTTAAAATGACAATCATGTTACTACATTTACACATGAACTTACCTCGTATGCGAAAATGGCTACTTTTACCATTTCGTCCACAACTTGGTATTTTCCCTATTTTAGCCCGAATTTCAATTTTCCTTGCTCTATCATTTAAAATATAGTCTAATCAGGACTCACATTATTCAAATTGACCCAAAATCATATTTTGGAAAAATTACAATTTTGCCCCTAAACTTTTGCATATTTACACTTTTGCCCCAAAGCTCGTAAATTAAACTTAAGCCTATTTTCTTATGTTTTATGACATGCTGATAATTTTCCCCTTCTATGGCAACATCAAATTCTCACTCTAACATGTACTTATGACTATTAGGTATTTTTACCGATTAAGCCATTTTGCTCGTTTTCACTTAAAACCGAGTAGCACAAGTTGTCTAACATAATTTAAAACCTCATATTCTATCATAAAACACCAAAATACACAAATTTAACCTATGGGTATTTTTCCAAATATAAACCCTAGGTTAAATTATTGCTAGCATAAGCTTAATCGAGCTACCGGGACTCCAAAAGCGTAAAGAACTTGAAAAACGGGGCTAGAATGGACTTACAATCGAGCTTGGAAGCTTGAAAAACCCTAGCCATGGTTTCTCCTTGCTATATTCGGCCATGGGGTTGAAGATGAGCAAAATTGGCTTTTAAATTTTGTATTTTAATTCATTTTACCCCTAAATGACCAAAATGCCCTTACTACTAAACTTTCCAAAAATTCCATCCATGTCCAATTTTTTTCCATAGACTTAGAAATTGGTAAAATTTCTATTTAAGACCTCCTAATTAATATTTCAAAACAATTTCATACTAGAAACTTCTAGAATACAAGTTTTGCAAATTATTCGATTTAGTCCCTAATTTCAATTTAAGCACTTTATGCATAAAATTTCTTCACGAAATTTTCACACAATCATGCAATCATATCATAGAACTTAAAATAATCATAAAATAATTATTTCTATCTCGGATTTTGTGGTCACGAAACCGCTATTCTGACTAGGCCCAAAATCGGGATATTACAACTCTTCCCCTTTAGGGATTTTCGTCCCGAAAATCTTACCAGAAAAGTGGTCTTCACTTTTAATCTCATATTCGGTGCCAAAGAACTTTCAATTAGACTGTACCTCCAATACATCTCTTTAATTTCTCATATGATCTGAAAGCTTACAGTCTCAACTCTCAACTGTTCTTAAATTTTCAACCCTTCTCGGTTCCCATGATATCATGACATAAAACCGGATCTCAACTTGATTTAATGGAGACCGAATTCCAAGAAATCCAACAATCAAAGAGACACGAAATTCCATGAATTTGACGAGTAGGAATTCATTCAATACAGATATGATTTATAGATCTCGCCAAACATTTAACAATAGGATACATCACATTTTCCTCTTTCCGCCATAGAAATAATTCTGATATGGCCTCAAGAATAATCCTTCTCATTTCCATCCCAATATCAACACTGACAAGGATAATTTTGATAGATCCCAATGCTCGGCTTCAACCCCTTTAACAACTCCGATTTTATGTAACATCGGATGCTCTAAACTATCATATTACCTCACTGTCTTGAAACACATCACAATTCATACAACAATACATTACTGAAAGTCAGGAAGTCTTTACTCAATGTAGACTAGTCTAGTTCAGACGCTTCGGTTACCAATATTCTAATCTATCCGAACTCTGTCAACATGTAATAAACTTTTCAGCTTTCACAAGATGAAAACCTTATCATTCGTGGTGACTTAAACTAATATCCAACTCTTTTCTAATAAATATACACTTCTCGTTCAAACTATTTACTCTTTTATCCGTACAAAATGAAATTCTATTATCAGACTTGGGAAAAATAATCCTGACATAATTGTCACATGAAATCTTTCAAATAAATAATTTACCATACCGACTGAAACTTGTGCTTTTATCACCTATGCCTTTCTTGATGTCAAATCCTTTACGTAAATTAGAAAAATCCCAATACTAAAATTACCACATTACCAAGATCAAATTAGAAGTATAGTCATATTTGACATGATTATCACGAAATGAAGAACGCACTTGAACACGAGTCATAATTGACAAATTATGGAACAAAGATAACAAGGAAACCGAATAAAGAAATCCAAGATAGAGAAATCCGAATAAAGAAATCCGAATAAAGAAACACAAGATACGATACTATGCCGAGAACCAAAACCAAACTCATAGAGAAACTACAGAATACCCGATAATTCTTCAAAGAAAGAAAGTCCGAAGAAAACATCATTTAATCCCCTTTGAAATCAAATATAACAAGATCAATATATCTTCCCATACATATATATCAGATGAAGCATCAAGTAGAAGAAACAGAATCATAATATCATATGTATTCTCTCATCAATTCTTATCAGACGAAATGAAATAGAATACCCGATGAAATAGAGCATTATAAATTATAAACCAGTCAGAGTACCAATGCTTTCATCCAACACCAGAATTAGAAGACATTCCCATATAACAAGAATTTCTTCAGAAGATCAATAGTCATAGAAATATTTTTGAGAACGGGTAAACACATAGAACATCTCAAGAGAGACTGCTAAATCTGTCCAGTCATAACTGTCACACTCAGATAGTTCACATTTCAATTATCATTTCCCCAACTAGTTTTGCCGTCACAAATTTCATATTAAACCATTCACTAAAGAAGGCCAATTCTGAATAAATTTCGATTTACACTTTTCTCGACCTTGCACCTAAGTAATTCGGTTTACCAAGGAGAATTCCTTTTCTAACTGGGACAGTGCATAACTCCAATAATCTTTACGTCAATCCGATACTTTACTGGCTCTGACTTTACTTATCAGCTCATTTTCAATCTCTAATCATACTTATAATTATTCTATCATTGTACTCTTTGGGTTCTCAACCGGAAACTTATTCAATACAAATCTCATGAAATTCCATTATAAGTACCACTTCGGTAAGGGGGAGGGGTTGTAGGACCTCTGACTCGACTTTGTAGGACCTCTGACTCGACTTTCTTATACATACACATATGACACAACTTCCATCATCATAGTAACATCATCAAAATCATGTCATTCATTCATGTTGGCTTACACCAATTTTCCTATTGTCCCATTTAGACAATATACTTATGCATACATTCTATGTTTTCTAGACAGCTTTACTTATCCATTCATTTAATTAAATTAATTCATGCTCATGACATTATAAGGCCAAACAAACAAAGATATTTGCATCACAATCACAACTTTCATTTCGTGCATCATCATGTACATATCATTACAATCATATAATTCAATCCAATAATTTAATTAACATAGATAAGTTCATTTCATTATAATCCTTTATCTCATAAAAATTATATATCATTAACATTTATCAACATTCGACGTCCAAATCAAGACAAGGAAATTTTCACTCGTATCATAATATTATGACCTTTATTCATACCTCTACTACTTTCTATTTATTCCGTTCATCTTATCAAGTAAGCCACATACACTACATCATATGAGCATTAAGCAAATATGAATATTTATCACATATATATCATAAACCTTTATTCATACTTTTCTGAACCGAGACTTATCATCATCATAATTTTACTCAAACACCTTCACATAACATTGAACATGGTCGGCACAGCTCGGTTGGAGAGTACCCTGTCTAAATAAGACGGTACTCATACGCGTCGGAAGACATCACACTATCACAGATCAGTGGCATGTATAGCTAAACTTTTACACATGCTAGGTTAGTCCAAGAACCGACTAAACCTGCTCTGATACCACTAAATGTAACGCCCCGTACTCGAGACCGTTTTCAGAGTCGAACACGAGGTGTTAACGGACTTAATTCATTACTTAAACAGCTCATACAATTCATTTTAAAATTTCCAGACAAGCTGGCTAACTGCATCACAGTCGCTTTAAAAATTATATCTCGAGTTTCGAAACTTGAAATCCAATTCCGTAAATTTTTCCTGAAACTAGACTCATATATCTATCTACTAATTTTTTTCTAGAATTTTTGGTCAGGCCAATTAGTACAGTTTATTAGTTAAAGTCTCCCCTGTTTCAGGGTTTGACTACTCTGACCTCTGTGTATTACGAATCAGCTATCTCCCTGTACAGAGCTTCAATGACTATGAAATTTGTCTCTAATAAAACTAGACTCAATAATGAATCTGTACATATAAAGCATGACTTCTAATTATTTTTTGTAAAATTTATGGCGAATTTCCAAAGTCAGAATAGGGGATCTAGAAATCGCTCTGGCCCTATTTCACAAAAATTTAAACATCTCATAAAATATAGCTCATATACCTGTTTCGCTTCTTCCATATGAAAATAGACTCATCAAGCTTCGATTCCATAACTTATTCATTATTTAATTCCATTTCTACTATTTTTAGTGATTTTTCAAATTCACGTCACTACTGCTGTCTGAATCTATTTTATGGTAAATTTTACCTATTTCATGGTTTCCATGGATTAGCTAGTAATTTGACATACATAACACCAAATATGATCATGATTAGCCATTCCAATGGCTACTCATTACCAAGCATTCCATACCACTCAATAACCATATTATAAGACCATATATACAAAATGATTATAATGTTATACATGCCATACTCAAAATATACAAGCCATTATGCCAAGATGGTATACGGATAGTGTGAGCGAGCCTCCGACCGTTCCCAATTTTCGAAGTGGCTTGTCAAAACTACAAGGAATGAAAAGGAGGAGTAAGCATAAATGCTTAATAAGTTCACATGCAAATAGCAAGTAACATAACCATATAAGCAAACATAAAACATCATTTGCATAATCATCACCAAGACATTCATATCACATTTTCATTTATCATTTTACCATATTGTTGTTATATCGATTTTTCAACCCGAGGGTTAAGTACATACCTGTTCAAAGTACCCATTTCACAACACTTAACAATACGTCCCTTTCATCTTGAGTATTCCTCCATTTCAGTAGAACTTTACCCGTTGAACACATCGGAATATAATTCGGATACATGGAAAGTTTGCACATAAGTGCCACATATGTAGCCAAGCTACTATGTAACCCGCCCATAAGCGAACTCGGACTCAACTCAACGAGCTCGGGCGTTCGCATCCATGAGTGAACTCGGACTCAACTCAACGAGTTCGGATGCCTAGTTACATCTTACGAACTCGGACTCAACTCAACGAGTTCGGACATTTGCATCCATAAGTGAACTCGGACTCAACTCAACGAGTTCGGATGCTCAACCATCCTAGTGACATGTCACTTGTATCCTAATCTATTCCTAAGGTTCAAACGGGATTTTCCTCGAACACATCTCCTTGCCATCTTCCGTAAAATACCGAAACCAATACTCGGTAGTACTTTATATTTAACAATTAATACACATAATTTGCATTTTATTCGAAAATAACATAAAGCATAATATTTCATGATAATAATCAGCATCATATCATATAAACAACATTAAATTGCTTAAAATGACAATCATGTTACTACATTTACACATGAACTTACCTCGTATGCGAAAATGGCTACTTTTACCATTTCGTCCACAACTTGGTATTTTCCCCATTTTAGCCTGAATTTCAATTTTCCTTGCTCTATCATTTAAAATATAGTCTAATTAGGACTCACATTATTCAAATTGACCCAAAATCATATTTTGGAAAAATTACAATTTTGCCCCTAAACTTTTGCATATTTACACTTTTGCCCCAAAGCTCGTAAATTAAACTTAAGCCTATTTTCTTATGTTTTATGACATGCTGATCATTTTTACCTTCTATGGCAACATCAAATTCTCACTCTAACATGTACTTATGACTATTAGGTATTTTTATCGATTAAGCCATTTTGCTCGTTTTCACTTAAAACCGAGTAGCACAAGTTGTCTAACATAATTTAAAACCTCATATTCTATCATAAAACACCAAAATACACAAATTTAACCTATGGGTATTTTTCCAAATATAAACCCTAGGTTAAATTATTGCTAGCATAAGCTTAATCGAGCTCTAGGGACTCCAAAAACGTAAAGAACTTGAAAAGCGGGCTAGAATGGACTTACAATCGAGCTTGGAAGCTTGAAAACCCTAGTCGTGGTTTCTCCTTGCTATATTCGCCATGGGGTTGAAGATGAGCAAAATTGGCTTTTAAATTTTGTATTTTAATTCATTTTACCCTAAATGACCAAAATGCCCTTACTACTAAACTTTCCAAAAATTCCATCCATGTCCAATTTTTTCCATAGACTTAGAAATTGGTAAAATTTCTATTTAAGACCTCCTAATTAATATTTCAAAACAATTTCATACTAGAAACTTCTAGAATACAAGTTTTGCAAATTATTCGATTTAGTCCCTAATTTCAATTTAAGCACTTTATGCATAAAATTTCTTCACGAAATTTTCACACAATCATGCAATCATATCATAGAACTTAAAATAATCATAAAATAATTATTTCTATCTCGAATTTTGTGGTCACGAAACCGCTATTCTGACTAGGCCCAAAATCAGGATATTACACCCCCCAAATTTTTTTTTTTAATATTTTCCCTCCAAAATTTTACTCCCTCCATTTACTTTCCCTCAAACTTTTATTCCCCAAAACTTTTTATTTTCCCCTTATACTTTTACTTCTCACCCTTTACTCTCAAATAAAAAATCAAAATTATCTAAAAATATCACTAAACATAAATAGTAATAATTTTATTTATATATACTATTTATATTATTAAATTAAATTTCACATTTTATATTATTTATATTATTGAATTGTTTAGTCATATTGAATATTTATGTTAAAATTGAATTATTAATTATGCCATAAAATATTAGTGTTAAAATTTTATATTGGTATCAATTTTACATTTTATCTTTAAAATAACTTTTATTAAAAATCACATTTTACATTTAATATATTTTTAATTCCAAAATACATAGTAGCAAGAATCTGAAGATAATTGAAACAACTAAGCAAGCAAAGAAGCTAACTCGTATATAAAAGATTAATAAATAAATTATGAGGTGATAAAAGTTAATTAAAAATTTTCTTCAAGTGGACAAATTTTATTATGATAGGTGACAGTGGTTACAATGGCCCAAAATTATTTTTTAAAATTTAACTCGAAAAAATATATTTGATTTGATTTGATTCAAATTTCATCTCACTCGACTCGATTCAAGAAAATTTCAAATCAAATTAGGATGATAAAATATGATTCGTCAACTTGATTAACTCAATTTTTTATTCGATTCCGTTCGATTCGATCGAACGCTCATCCCTAGGAAGTGTTCTGTGCTGACTTGGTGGTCAAACCACACATAATTATATCTGATTTGGCAGTGAAACAGTAAACATTGCAACATGTCATACCGACACTATGAGGAGTGTAGAGATGGATGGGTATTATATACTTATAAGGTGTGTAGGGTGGATGGAGATGGTGTGTAGTGACTGGGGTAGGAAACTGCATCTATATCTGTGTCCGTATTACATCTGCATCTGTTATTGTAATTGTATTACACTTGCATCTGTAACTGATCTGCTACGTATCAAGACTGTTTTGTGTCCGAAACTGTTTTGAGTTATTAATCTGACTGATAAGATTGAGTTTGCTATCTGAACGCTCAATAATATTTGAGCTATTACACGTAGGCTAGTTTGTTTTTGTCTTATTCTAAGTTGCAACAAACTAACTATTTTGAATGAATTTTCAGGGGACTACCAGAACTATGTGGCCGGCGGATGAGGGTCTCGGCCATCTATCAGGCTTATTGTATATTTGTGTGTGAATTTAACTATTTGATTTCGTGTTTAAACTTTAAAGTTTTAACTATGTTTTCAAATAATGAATGATTTCATGATTTAACTATGGATTGAAAAATTTGTTCTAAGTATGTTTGTATTCTGGCAAGTTAACATGACATTCTAAACTTGAATTTTCCGTCTAGGCTGGGTTTAGGGTGTTACACACTTACATTAACGTGTTGTAACGTTTTAATTACTGAGCTGTTAATTGTTGTTAACTATGTCACTGTAAGCTAATGTGACACATTAAATAATCATTTCAAAAAAAAAAATTTAGGTTAC
Organism: Gossypium arboreum; assembly: GCF_025698485.1. Lineage (NCBI taxonomy): Eukaryota > Viridiplantae > Streptophyta > Magnoliopsida > Malvales > Malvaceae > Gossypium > Gossypium arboreum. Next base: position 18,329,518 of record NC_069082.1, read on the forward strand.
ATTATACAATTGTTCATCATATATTTTCATTTTGAGCAATTTAATTTTTTTTCCTTTTATGTTCTTTTAATTTTTCTTTTCTTTATTTTCCATTCTCTTCTGCTTCTCCATCTCTTTGATTGCTCTTCCCAATTTAAATTGTTCAAAAAAAAGTATAGGGACTAGTTTTAACAAATGAAAAGTATAGAAAAATTACGTTAAAAGAAATAGAGAAAGAAGGAAAACAAAGGGAGAAGGAGAAGAGAATGGAAAATAAAGGAAAAAAAATGAAAGTTTAAAGAACATAAAAGAAAAGAATTTAGAATTTTAATTTTTTTATGATAAACTACTAAAACCCTAGTAGCAAGAGTGCTCTCCTTGGTGTCCTGGCGAAACCAGTGTCTGCTGCAGCTTGGGATGACAGAAAGTGGTGGCAACGACGGGTTTAGGGGAGATGAGATTTCCCTATTGGCGGAAGAACTTATTCAACTATCAGTCAAAAGCTCAAGGGTGGAACCATACGACAAGCCTACCCTAATCTGCACGATTTGGACAGAGAAGTACTACAATCCGAACAGTTTCAAGGAACAGATGAAGAGTATTTGGAAAACAAGGAAAAATTTGAGATCTAATCGGCAGGTAAAAATCTTTTCTTGATTATATTTGAATTTGAGGATGATTTAGAAGTTGTTATGGAAGGTCAGCCATGGTTATTTTGAAAAAAATTAGTTATTTTTGATCGATTAACTAAACCAATGGAAAGAGATCAAATCCGGCTTACTTCAACCCCGTTTTGGATCAAAATTGGACCGTGTTTACCAGAATTTGATAAAAAGGATCTCTTGCATGCTATAGGTGTTACTTTTGGAGGCATTCTTAGATCCGAAATTAATGGTGAGTTTTGTCGACTTAGAGTTAAATTAGATGCGCAAAAACCCTTTCATGGGGGTATATTTGATCAATAGACAGTCAAAGTAGATCATGGATCCCTTTCAAGTACGAGAGATTACCGACATTTTGTTTTGGCTGTAGAAGAATGGGGCATGACCTCCAAGAATGTTTAGTAATAAAACTTGTAGAAAAAAAAAATTAGAGAAGACCCACCTTTCTCCTTGGTGCTAAAAGTAGAAATAAATTTGATGGGAAAAGAGAGTCTGCAGTTTAATGCTCTTTCAAAAAAGATGCAATCACAACGTTTGTATACAGGAAATATAGAGGAAAATCAGAAGACACAACCACAAGATGTAGGAAATAAAGATCTAAGGCACGAAATAAAAGATGATTCTCAGTTGAAGTTAGTAGGAAAAATGATAGAGATGCAACAGAAGGGGGAAATCATTGCAAAAGAGACTGGGTGGAACAACCAAGACGAAGACATGCTGAAACAGATTAGGAAATCAAGCTGGAGAAGAATTGAACCAACGAAAGTGATACAAAATTATAGTGAAGAAAGCAAATTGAAGAAAAGAAAATTGACAAAAATTGAAGATGATGGCGATATAGAGGAGTTCCAGGAGGATGCAAATAAAAGGGTGAAATATGATGGACAAGTTTTAAAGAATGATGCTGAAATAGACATGTTGTTTCAAAACCCCAACCAAAATAGATCGACGGCTACCAAGAGGCAAGCTGACCGGGCGCAATGAAAATTATATGCTGGAATGTCCGTGGTTTGGGGAACCTACGGGCAGTGAGAAGGCTTCGATTTTTCTTGAAGCAACGTAACCCCCAATTGGTCTTCTTATGGAGACTAAGGTTAATGAAAAATAGATGGAAAAAATTAGGAGGAGGTGTGGCTTTTTGAATGGGCTGGATGTAGGAGTAGAAGGGTCGCGTGGAGGGATATGTCTAGCATGGAAAGAAGAAATCTAGGTTCGTTTAAAAAATTTCTCAATGAATCATATTGAAGTGTTAATCAAAGAAGAGAATGCTAGTGAAGAATGGAGATTTATAGGGTTTTATAGATCACCTTATATACATAATAAAACTGCCTCATGGAGTTTATTAAGAAATTTGGACTAGGAGCAGGATTATTCATGGCTAGTGAGTAGGGATTTTAATGAAATAATGTATTCCTTTGAGAAAAAAAGAGGCCAGTTGAGGGAGGAGAGAAGAATGGCAGCATTTCACGAGGCTCTAGAAGAATGTCAATTAGTAGATGTGGGTTATACAGGAGTATGGTATACATGGGAGAAAGAAAACCTACCAGAAACACATATTAGAGAGAGACTGGACTGGGGTGTGGCAAATAAAAAATGGATGAAACTCTTTCCAAGAGGAAACATACATCACTTAATGTCCTCACTTTTAGATCATTGCCCTCTTCTTATTAGCACAACTAATGGAAGCAGTTTCAAAAGAGCCCCAAGATTTAAATTTGAGGCATGGTGGGCCATGGAGGAATCGATTGAAGAGGAAATTAAGAAATCATGGGAGAAACCAAGCGGATCGATTTTTGAAAAAATAGAAAGACTACAAATCAGTTTGACAAAAAGGGCAACATCAATAAAAAAGAGACGAGAAGGGTTAAAGAAAAAGCTCATAAGAGAGCTAAGAGTTTAATGGAGAAGGAAAGTGATGACGATACGTTGGCACAAATAATTGATACGAGAATCCAACTTAATATGGAGATTGATAAAGATGAAATGTATTGGGAACAAAGAGCACGGGCTAATTGGCTCCAATTCGAGGACAAGAATATGACATTTTTTCACAAATATGCCTCAATTCGTAAACGAATCAACACAATACACAGGCTGAAAATAGATGAAGGTAATGGAATTTTTAAGGGGTCAGAAATAAATGAGACAGCTACAAAGTACTTCCAGAACCTATTTTCCTCAAATGAAATAGGGAATTTATCCTATTTGTTAACTGGCATTGATAATTGTACCTCTTCCGATGACAATGCAGCTTTACTGGCTAAATATACGGCAGAAGAGGTTTTTTCTGCACTGAAAGGAATGGGACCTTCTAAAGCACCAGGATACGATGGCTTACCGGCACTATTTTTTCATAAATTCTGGCACATTGTGGGGAAAGACATCGAAAATTTCTACTTGGAAGTTCTAAGTGGTGGTAAGGATTTTGAATCTCTAAACTTAACCGAGATAGTTCTTATCCCAAAAACTTCCAATGCCATAAGTCTTGTTAATTTCAGACCCATTAGCCTATGTACAGTTTTATACAAAATTGTAACTAAAACAGTTGCTAATCGTCTTTAAGCATTTATGGGAAAATGTATTGACAATGCTTAAAGTGCGTTTATTCCGGAAAGGCTAATATCTGATAATGTGCTGATAGCCTATGAAATTCTACATACGTTATGTCAAAAACGAATGGGGAAAAAAGGGACTCATGGTAGTGAAACTAGACATGAGTAAAGCTTATGATAGAGTTGAGTAGGCTTTTTTAAAAGAAGTAATGTTTTGCACGGGATTCGAGGAGGAATGGGAGTCACTAATCACGAGATGTATTTCAACAGTCTCTTGTACAGTTTCCATTAAAGGAAGTAGAGGCAGGTGTTTCAAACCTACTAGAAGACTCCGACAAGGTGACCCACTTAGTCCCTTTCTTTTTCTGATTTGTAGTGAGTGGCTTTCATCTCTAATCAGGCTGGCAACAAGAGAGGGTGAGCTAAAAGGAGTTAAGACTAGCAAAAGAGGTCCGGTGATTTCACACTTATTATTTGCGGATGGCTGTATTTTGTTTGGTGAAGCTACAAAGAGAGGAACAAAGACCCTAAAAGATATTTTGAAGGATATAAGAGTTGTTCCAGCCAATGTGTGAACTTTAATAAATCCACGATTTTCTTTAGCTTTAATATAACAGCAGGAGTCAAAGAAGACATCTCGAATGAAATGGGAGTAAGACAACCAACAAACATAGAAAAATATCTAGGATTTCCTAATGTGGTAGGAAGACGAAAGAAGGAATCTTTTCAAAACCTGAAAGATAGAGTTAAACAGAGAATTGAAAACTGGAGTACACGATTGTTATCTCAAGGGGGAAAAGAGGTTTTCATAAAATTGGTACTTCAAGCAATTCCAACTTATGCTATGACATGCTTTCTTCTACCAAAATCTCTAGGTGGGGAGTTTGAAAATATTTTTGCTTGATTCTGGTGGCAAAAAGGCCAATGAAGAAAAGGAATTCACTAGTGTCAATGGAAGGTTATGTACAGCTCTAAAGAGGAGGGTGGTATGGGCTTTAGAAATATGGCCCAATTTAATATTTCCTTATTAGCTAAGAAAGGATGGAGGATTATTAATAATCAGAATGATCTTATTACGCAAGTTTTTTGTGACACCCCTAATGTGACCCTAGTCGGAGAGTGGTTTCGGGACCACGAAACCGAGTCACAAGAATAATTAGGTGTTATATTCCGTGCTTATTGTATGTGGAATTTGTATGCGTAAATATTTCGTGTCTCGATTTTTATTAATTAGGTGCAAATTTATAAGAAAGGACCCATGTGCTAGGACTTGAAAATGTGATAGGTGTATTTTTAAGTGGCCTAATAATGCATGAAGTGAAATAAATGGAGTTGCATGTCAATTATCCCATTTCCTAAGGTGGATGGCCGGCCATGACAAATTATGGGCAAGGGGAAACATGTTCCCAACATGTTTTACTAATGGATGATGTTAGAAATAATAAAATAAGAGTATGGAGAAAAAAAAAGTGTTCATTCTTCCTCCATAGCCTTGGCCGAATGTCCTAAAGAAAGAAAAGAGAAAAATTTGTTCATCTATTTTCACTTCTTGGCCGAAAATACTAAGGAAAAAGGGGGAGGATTTTTGCTTCATGCTTGGGTTGGAAGAGATCTAGAAGGAGATTTGGCTAAGTTTGCATCAAGATTAAGGTATGTATGAGGTTGTGTTGGGAGTTTCATGCATGTTATGGTTGCTAACTTGATGTGCATCTTAGCCATGGCTCAAATCTTTGTTAAGCCATGGAAATGGTATTTGACCAAAGTTGTTATGGTGATAAAGCCATTGCATGCTAAGTGTGAAGCTTGATGATGATGCATGCAATGATGGATTGTCTACTCTTGAGTAAGATTTTGAGTTTTCTTTTGTTCAACCATGATTGAAGTTGAAAAGGGGCATGATTGTCATATTCGGCCATGATGCATTCTTGAGCATGATTCATGCTTCTTGCATGTTAGTTAAAATTTGTGTTTTGGATGGCTATGGACACCTTGAAATTCGGCCATGCTTATATATGCATATATATGATTGCACATTATGTTTTGGCTATAAAGTAGTGATGAATATGTTTGTTTAAAGAAGGAGATGTTGAAGAATGCTTGTGAAATTGCAAGCACATTCGGCCTAGCACACATATGAGTGCTTGATGTTATATTATAAGTTTTGAGCTACAATATGCAAAGCATTAACTAGTAAAGGCATGCTGTTTTTGTGAGGTATTAAGTGCATAATTGGCCCCAACATGTACATGAATATTCGGCCTTGGGTAGCTTAGTAAAGGCCTTAGCTTTTCCTTGATGCTCAAATAAATTGTATTGAATTGCTTGATGTAGTATAAAATGAGCATGACCATTGTGTATTCAAGCTAAAGAGTGGCCATATGACCATTTTAACTCCTTGTCATATTCGGCCATAGGCTAGCACAATGAGGTTTTAATAAATTGAATTTGTTTGAATTAGCTCGAGAGCTAAGAGGGCCACAATTGGACAAGGGGAAGGAAAAAGTGATCGAATAGCCGTAAAAGCCGTTCGACAACATCCGAGGTAAGTCCTCAAGAAGTGACCCTACTTGAATTATGTGAAATGAAGTATGGATGTGCATTTATTATTGATTATGTGTGTATGAGTATTTGAATTCTACCCGGGCTAAGTCCCGAAGGCGAATGTGCTTGTGAATATATTTGCGTTTGAGCCTTAGTAACGAAAATGAAATATGTATGTCCAATGATTATTGATGTATGTGTTAATGGGAAATTGAATGATATCCGGGCTAAGCCCCGAAGATAATTATGCTGGAAATTATATCCGGGTTAAGACCCGAAGGCAATTGTGCTAGTGGCTACATCCGGGCTAAGACCAAGGCATTAAATGCGAGACATTCTATCCGGCTAAGACCGAAGGCATTTGTGCACATGGTTATATCCGGTTATATTCCGAGGAATCTTGGGCTGGAGGTGAGTGTTGGTTGCTGTAATAAATTCAATTAGTACACCCGAAAAGCCCAAAGAATAAGGTACGTTTATATGTGCATTGGAAAGTCGACACGTTTGAGCAACATTCGCTCAATCGACTAATGAAATTCAGTTATTGAATTGATTGATACTTTGTGAAAGTATATAATGATGAAGTGTGAAGTAAGAATGTGTATAAATAAAATGATGCATTTGGCTATGTGAATGTATTGCTGTAATTAGAGTTGATTATATTCCTTGAGACTTACTAAGCATAAAAAATGCTTACCCCGTTACTTTGGCTCTCTGTTTTATAGATTTCGCTCGATAGCAATCGGATTCGGGATCAATAAAGTCGAAGTCATCCACACTATCAACGCCTCTATTTTGGTATAAATTTTGTTTGAACTTTGAAATGGCATGTATAGGACTACCCCTTGTTGGTTTAAAAATGTTGTGATGTATATATGTACGGCCATGCGAAAATGGCTCGTAAAAGTGAAGTATCGACTTAGACTAATTGTGGTTTGTATGTATATATTTGGTGTCATGATGTGGCTATGGCTTGGAAATGGGAATGTTGGTCATATGATCAGCCATTGGCATGGTTAAAATGATCATATATGAACCTATGTATGGCAAGACTAGTTGGTTCATGGAGACTACCAAATAGTTAAGACCTACCTTAAAAACAGATGCTGCCAGCTGCAGTGACGTGAATGTGAAAAATCACCAAAATTCGTAGGAATGGAATTAAATAGTGAATAAGCTATGTAAATGAACCTTGATGAGTCTATTTTCATATGGAAGAAACTAAATGGTCATAGGAGTTACATGTTAGGAGATATTAAAGCTATTGTGAGACAGGGCCAGAACGGTTTCTGGGTTCCCTGTCGCAACTTTAAAAATTTTCTATAAATTATCCAGAAAGAATTAGGAGTCATGCCTTACATGTACAGATTCCATTTTGAGTCTAGTTTCATTAGAAACAAACTGCACCAGAATTAAAGTCCTGTACGGTGAGATATTCAAGTTGTAACGCGCGAAGGTCAGAGCAGTCGATCCCTGTAACATGGGCGACTTTAACTAATAAACTGTACCATTTGGCCCAACCAAAAATTCTAGAAATAAATCCATGGATGGATATATGAGTCTAAATTCAGGGAAAATTTACAAAACCAGTTTCCGAGTTTCGAAACTCGAGATATGATTTTTAAGGCGACAGTGACGCAGTTTTCCAGCCTGACTGGAAATGTTAAATGGTGATGAAGATGGGCAAAACAAGTGAACTTGGCTTGTTAACCCCTCGTGTCCGACACCGGCGATGGTCTCGGGTTCGGGGTGTTACAATTTTATTGGTATCAGAGCCACGGTTTAGTCGATTCTAGGACTACCGTGATGTGTTCGGGTCTAGCTATACATGCCATTAAATGATGACTCGATAGTGTGGTGATTTCGACAATTTGACTTTGTGTTTGTTTATAGCAATGGATCCCGATCCCAACCGAGCGATAGCTGATGATGTGGAGAGTGTGGCGCTGCTCCGCGCAAGAAGGGACAGGCCGGACTCTCAATCTATGGCCAGCAATCCGAATGACGAGGCTAGGCAAGCCTTTTATAGTGTGATGAGCGAATGGTTTAATCAATACATTCGAACTAACACTACTGTTCCACAACCTCCATTCCCGACAAATGCAACCCCGCACCTACAATACCTCCGGTGACTGACCAAATAAGGTCAAGTAAGCCCCACCGATAGGATTCGAAAACATGGGGCCACTTGAATTTAAGGCTACGGATGATGATGATGCCGAAGCGAGCTGAATTTTGGTTGGATAACACTATCCGGTGCTCGATGAGCTATCCTGTACACCCGATGAGTGCTTAAAGTGTACCATCTCCTTGCTACGTGAGTCCGCCTACTATTGGTGGAGTACTTTGACTTCGGTGGTACCTAGAGAGCGAGTGACTTGGGAATTCTTTCAAACCGAGTTCCGAAAAAAGTATATCAGTCGAGATTCATCGACCAAAAGCGAAGGAATTCCTTGACCTTAAGCAAGGTTCTATGTCGATTCTGACTACGAACGAAAATTTGTGAGGCTTAGCGATGACGCGTGAGAATGCATTTCGTCCAAGCCATTATGTGTAAACGCCGAGGATAGGCTGAATGATGATATAAGGATGTTCGTTGGCATTCTCGAGATACGAGAGTTCATAGTACTTGTTGAGCGAGCTTGTAAAGTCAAGAGCTTAGAAAGGAGAAACAAAAAGCTGATGTGGGAACCGGAGAATTCGAAGAGGTCCTCGGAAAGTCTCTTCAACAAGCATCGAAGAGATTTCGAGATGATGCGAGCCGGTCTAGAGGCGTTTGGGCTTTTCTAGACGAGGACGCGATCGACCCCTGTGACCACACGAGTCACTTCGATCGCTGATGGTGGAAATGATCGCCGAGAGAGGCGGAGTGTCCACATTGTGGCAAATGGCATTCGGGAGCTGTTGGTTTCGTGATCGCTCTCGCTATAAGTGTGGATCGGCCGACCACTTTATGAAGGATTGCCCGAGGATGCTTGAGCAGAATGTGGGTCGAGTGGAAACCGGGTGCTACCAACGCTCGAGGTAGGCCACCTAGAAATATGGGCAATGTCGTGGCGGTCGAGAGGATCTAGAGATGCTACCATCGGATCCGAGGCTCGTGCTCTGCAAGGACTTATGCCATACGCGCACGTGAGGATCTTGCCTCTCCGGATGTCATTACGGTACTTTCACTCTTTTTAATACAAATGTGGTTGCTTTGATTGACCCCGGTTCTACTCATTCATATATATGTGAAACCTTAGCATCCAAAGAAGACTTTGCCTATTGAGTCTCTCGAGTTTGTAATTCGGTGTCAAACCCTTGGGTCATTACGTGCTTGTCAACAAAGTGTGCAAGAAAAGTCCCTAGTGTTCCTAGGTTCTTGTTTTCCCGGACTTGATGCTTTTGCTGTTCGATGAGTTCGACGTTATTCTTGGTTTGGATTGGTTGACTATGCACGATGCGGTTGTAAATTGCAAGAGCAAGACTATCGATTTGAGGAGTGCGAATAACAAGATAGTTCGGGTTGAGTCTACGGACTTAAAGGGGTTGCTAGCTGTAATATCAGCGATGTTGGCCCGTAAATATGTAAGAAAAGGGTGCGGCGTACCTTGCGACGTGCTTTCGATGACAAGGAATCGAAAAGAAACCCGAATCTGTGCCGTGGTTTGTGAATACCGGATGTTTTCCCAAGAATTGCGGGTTTACCACTGTTCGGAAATAGAATTTGGCATCGAATTGGTACCGGTACCACTCAATTTTGATAGCTCCGTATCGTATGGCACCAACGGAATTAAAGGAGTTGAAAGCTCAATTGCAAGAATTGGTGGATAGAGGTTTTGCTCGCCCGAGTTTTTCGCCTTGGGTGCGCCGGTGTTGTTCGTGAAGAAGAAGGATGGAACCATGCGGTGTGCATCGACTATCGTCGACTTAATAAAGCGACGATAAAGAACAAATATCCGTTGCCACGTATTGATGACTTGTTCGATCAATGAAGGAGCCTCGGTGTTCTCGAAAATAGATTTGAGATCGGGCTATTATCAATTGCGAATCCGAGATTGAGACGTACCCAAGACCGCCTTGAGCGAGATATGGTCACTATGAGTTCCTAGTGATGCCGTTTGGGCTCACTAATGCCCTGCGGTATTTATGGATTTAATGAATCGGATCTTGGACCATATTTGGATCGATTCGTAGTCGTGTTCATTGATGACATCTTGGTCTATTCAAGAAATGAGACCGAACATTTGAACACTGCGGTTAGTCTTTGCAAATCTTACGGGATAAGCAATTATATGCTAAGTTCAAGCAAGTGTGAGTTCGGTTAAGAGAGGTTAGCTTCTTGGGTCATGTGGTATCTGATCGGGTATTCGAGTCGACCAGAATAAAATTTCAGCCATACTTAATTGGAAGCCTCAGAAATATTCTGAGGTTCGAGCTTTTTGGGGCTTAGGTTATTACCGACGATTTGTAAAGGCTTCTCAACGATAGCCACGCCGATGACGGCTACTCCAAAAGGATGTTAAGTTCGAATGGACGGAGAAATGCCAAAAAGTTTCGATCAATCGAAAACTTATTTGGTGAAGCCCCAATTCTAGTGCAACCCGAGTCCGGCAAAGAGTTTGTCATCTATAGCGACGCCTCCCTACTTGGGTTAGGTTGTGTATTAATGCAAGAAGGTCGAGTTGTGGCCCTCGCGTCGAGGCAATTAAAGCCACATGAAAAAAATTATCCGACTCATGATCTTGAATTGGCCGCCATCGTGTTCGCCTTAAAGATTTGGCGACATTATTTATTTGGTGAAAGGTGCCATGTGTACTCAGATCACAAAAGTCTCAAATATTTGATGACCCAAAGAGACTGAAATCTGCGACAAAGACGTTGGCTCGAGCTGTTAAAGGATTACGAGCTGGTCGTTGACTATCACCCGGGAAAGGCGAATGTGGTTGTGGATGCCTTGAGTCGTAAATCATTATTCGCTTTCTGAGCGATGAGCGTGCACTTATGCATTCGATCCGATAGTGTATTGGTAGCTGAATTGAAAGCCAAACCACTGTTGATACATCAAATTCGAGAAGCTCAGAAAGTTGACGACGAGTTGGCTGTAAAACAGGCTGAGTGTGTGTCGAACAAGGACTCGAAATTTCAAATCGATGATGACGATTGTTTGAGGTTCAAAAGTCGTCTGTGTGTTCCAAAGAATTCGGAACTCATTTCGATAATTCTGAATGAAGCCCATTGTAGCCGAATGGCAATCCACCCGGGGAGTACGAAGATGTACAATGATTTGAAACGTCGGTTTTGGTGGCATGGTATGAAGCGAGACATCTCCGACTTTGTTTCAAGATGTTTAATATGCCAACAAGTGAAAGCGGAACATCAAGTGCCTTCAGGATTACTTCAGCCAATCACGATACTCGAGTGGAAATGGGATCGAGTCACAATGGACTTTGTATCTGGACTGCCATTGTCAGCAAGTAAGAAGGATGCGGTTTGGGTCGTGGTAGATCGATTGACTAAGTCTGCTCACTTTGTCCCCGTACGTACGGATTTTTCAATGGACAAACTAGCCGAATTGTACGTTTCTCAGATTGTGAGATTACACGGGGTACCTATTTCCATCGTGTCGGATAGAGATCCGAGATTTACCTCGCGATTTTGGAAAAAGTTGCAAGAAGCTTTGGGTACCAAGTTGCATTTCAGACCGCCTTTCACCCCCAAACCGATGGTCAATCCGAGCAGATAATTCGAGATACTTGAGGATATGTTAAGATGTTGCGTCCTCGAGTTTAGTGGTTCATGGGAACGGTATTTGCCGTTGATTGAATTCGCTTACAACAATGACTTTAAATCAAGTATTAAGATGGCACCTACGAGGCCTTGTACGGTCGTAAATGCCGTACACCATTGTTTTGGATTGAGCTCGGTGAAAGCAAGATTTTCGGGTGGATTTGATTAGAGATGCTGAGCAGAAAGTGAAAGTAATCCGTGAAAGTCGAAGATAGCCTCCGATCGTCGAAGTCGATGCGGATTTGAAGCGTAAGGATATCGAGTATCGTGGGTGATAAAGTGTTTCTCAAGGTATCGCCTTGGAAAAAGATACTCAGATTCTACCGTAAGGGCAAGTTGAGCCCGAGGTTCATTGGGCTATATGAGATATCCGAGCGAGTCGGTCCGGTGGCATATCGTTTGATTTTGCCCCCGAACTCGAAAAGGTTCACGATGTCTTTCACGTTCGATGCTTGACGCTATAGATCCGATCCATCGCGACGTGATTAGTTCATCGAAATTGAAATTCAAGCTGATATGAGTTATGAGGAAGAACCGATTTGTATCCTATCACGAGAAGTGAAAGAGTTGCGAAACAAGCGGGTTCCGCTAGTAAAAGTGTTATGGCTCAAGCACGGGATAGAAGAAGCTACTTGGGAGATCGAGAACTCTATGAAAGAGCGATATCCAAGCCTATTTACCGGTAAGATTTTCGGGGACGAAAATTTCTTAAGTGGGGGAGAGTTGTGACACCCCTAATGTGACCCTAGTCGGAGAGTGGTTTCGGGACCACGAAACCGAGTCACAAGAATAATTAGGTGTTATATTCCGTGCTTATTGTATGTGGAATTTGTATGCGTAAATATTTCGTGTCTCGATTTTTATTAATTAGGTGCAAATTTATAAGAAAGGACCCATGTGCTAGGACTTGAAAATGTGATAGGTGTATTTTAAGTGGCCTAATAATGCATGAAGTGAAATAAATGGAGTTGCATGTCAATTATCCCATTTCCTAAGGTGGATGGCGGCCATGACAAATTATGGGCAAGGGAAACATGTTCCCAACATGTTTTACTAATGGATGATGTTAGAAATAATAAAATAAGAGTATGGAGAAAAAAAAGTGTTCATTCTTCCTCCATAGCCTTGGCGAATGTCCTAAAGAAAGAAAAGAGAAAAATTTGTTCATCTATTTTCACTTCTTGGCCGAAAATACTAAGGAAAAGGGGAGGATTTTTGCTTCATGCTTGGGTTGGAAGAGATCTAGAAGGAGATTTGGCTAAGTTTGCATCAAGATTAAGGTATGTATGAGGTTGTGTTGGGAGTTTCATGCATGTTATGGTTGCTAACTTGATGTGCATGTTAGCCATGGCTCAAATCTTTGTTAAGCCATGGAAATGGTATTTGACCAAAGTTGTTATGGTGATAAAGCCATTGCATGCTAAGTGTGAAGCTTGATGATGATGCATGCAATGATGGATTGTCTACTCTTGAGTAAGATTTTGAGTTTTCTTTTGTTCAACTATGATTGAAGTTGAAAAGGGCATGATTGTCATATTCGCCATGATGCATTCTTGAGCATGATTCATGCTTCTTGCATGTTAGTTAAAATTTGTGTTTTGGATGGCTATGGACACCTTGAAATTGCCATGCTTATATATGCATATATATGATTGCACATTATGTTTTGGCTATGAAGTAGTGATGAATATGTTTGTTTAAAGAAGAAGATGTTGAAGAATGCTTGTGAAATTCCAAGCACATTCGCCTAGCACACATATGAGTGCTTGATGTTATATTATAAGTTTTGAGCTACAATATGCAAAGCATTAACTAGTAAATGCATGCTGTTTTTGTGAGGTATTAAGTGCATAATTGGCCCTAACATGTACATGAATATTCGGCCTTGGGTAGCTTAGTAAAGGCCTTAGCTTTTCCTTGATGCTCAAATAAATTGTATTGAATTGCTTGATGTAGTATAAAATGAGCATGACCATTGTGTATTCAAGCTAAAGAGTGGCCATATGACCATTTTAACTCCTTGTCATATTCGCCATAGGCTAGCACAATGAGGTTTTAATAAATTGAATTTGTTTGAATTAGCTCGAGAGCTAAGAGGGCCACAATTGGACAAGGGAAGGAAAAGTGATCGAATAGCCGTAAAAGCCGTTCGACAACATCCGAGGTAAGTCCTCAAGAAGTGACCCTACTTGAATTATGTGAAATGAAGTATGGATGTGCATTTATTATTGATTATGTGTGTATGAGTATTTGAATTCTACCCGGGCTAAGTCCCGAAGGCGAATATGCTTGTGAATATATTTGCGTTTGAGCCTTAGTAACTAAAATGAAATATGTATGTCCAATGATTATTGATGTATGTGTTCATGGAAATTGAATGATATCCGGCTAAGCCCCGAAGATAATTATGCTGGAAATTATATCCGGGTTAAGACCCGAAGGCAATTGTGCTAGTGGCTACATCCGGGCTAAGACCCGAAGGCATTCGTGCGAGACATTCTATCCGGGCTAAGACCCGAAGGCATTTGTGCACATGGTTATATCCGGTTATATTCCGAGGAATCTTGGGCTGGAGGTGAGTGTTGGTTGCTGTAATAAATTCAATTAGTACACTCGAAAAGCCCAAAGAATAAGGTACGTTTATATGTGCATTGGAAAGTCGACACGTTTGAGCAACATTCGCTCAATCGACTAATGAAATTCAGTTATTGAATTGATTGATACTTTGTGAAAGTATATAATGATGAAGTGTGAAGTAAGAATGTGTATAAATAAAATGATGCATTTGGCTATGTGAATGTATTGCTGTAATTAGAGTTGATTATATTCCTTGAGACTTACTAAGCATAAAAATGCTTACCCCGTTTCTTTGGCTCTCTGTTTTATAGATTTCGCTCGATAGCAATCGGATTCGGGATCAATAAAGTCAAGTCATCCACACTATCAACGCCTCTATTTTGGTATAAATTTTGTTTGAACTTTGAAATGGCATGTATAGGACTACCCTTGTTGGTTTAAAATGTTGTGATGTATATATATACGGCCATGCGAAAATGGCTCGTAAAAGTGAAGTATCGACTTAGACTAATTGTGGTTTGTATGTATATATTTGGTGTCATGATGTGGCTATGGCTTGAAATGGGAATGTTGGTCATATGATCAGCCATTGGCATGGTTAAAATGATCATATATGAACCTATGTATGGCAAGACTAGTTGGTTCATGGAGACTACCAAATAGGTAAGACCTACCTTAAAAACAGATGCTGCCAGCTGCAGTGACGTGAATGTGAAAAATCACCAAAATTCGTAGGAATGGAATTAAATAGTTAATAAGCTATGTAAATGAACCTTGATGAGTCTATTTTCATATGGAAGAAACGAAATGGTCATAGGAGTTACATGTTAGGAGATATTAAAGCTATTGTGAGACAGGGCCAGAACGGTTTCTGGGTTCTCTGTCGCAACTTTAAAAATTTGCTATAAATTATCCAGAAAGAAATAGGAGTCATGCCTTACATGTACAGATTCAATTTTGAGTCTAGTTTCATTAGAAACAAACGACACCAGAATTAAAGTCCTGTACGGTGAGATATTCAAGTTGTAACGCGCGAAGGTCAGAGCAGTCGATCCCTGTAACATGGGCGACTTTAACTAATAAACTGTACCATTTGGCCCGATCAAAAATTCTAGAAATAAATCCATGGATGGATACATGAGTCTAAATTCAGGGAAAATTTACGAAACCAGTTTCTGAGTTTCGAAACTCGAGATATGATTTTTAAGGCGACAGTGATGCAGTTTTCCAGCCTGACTGGAAATGTTAAATGGTGATGAAGATGGGCAAAACAAGTGAACTTGGCTTGTTAACCCCTCGTGTCCGACACCGGCGATGGTCTCGGGTTCGGGGTGTTACATTTTTAAAGCCAAATATTTTCAAATGATCATTTTTTAGATTCCCGTTTGGGTAATTCTGGTTCGTACGTGTAGAAAAGTATTTGGGAAGCTAAAGCTACATTGGAAAAGGGACTATGCTAGAGTGTTGGTACGGGTATGAATATATCTATCAATGATGATGCGTGGATTCCAAATGCAGTTAATTTTAGATTATCTACAGCGATTAATTATATGCGTGATGTTAAAGTTAATGAGTTGATTGATAGTAATAGATTATGGAAAAGGGAGCTAATAAAGAATACCTTCGCAGAAGAAGACGCTGAAAGAATCCTTCAGATCCCCTTGGCACGAACACCTCATGATGACTTCCTCATCTAGGGAAGTGAATCATCGGGTGAATTCTCATCTGAAGTGCCTATAAACTATTACAGAGTTCTGATGAAAATCCTAGAGCTTATGCTTTACAAACCATCTATAGGAAATTTTACAAAAAGCTTTGGACTCTAAATATACCATCAAAAATAAAGATTACAATCTGGAGACTCTCATGGAATTATCTACCTATAAAAGTAAATATGCAGTACAAGAAGCTAACAACCAATACAAGTTGTCCTAGGTGTGGTGAAAGAGTTGAATCAATGGGCAACTTATTCCGAGAATGCCCTATTATAGTGGAAGCATGGGCAGCATTATCATTGCAGCATATTGTAATGATACAAAACATGGACTTTGTAGAGTGGCTTACCTGGGTGTTTAATCAGCTCACTCCTTGTCAATGTTGCCTCTTCTGTTGCGCACTCTGGGCCATATGGGGAGACCAAAACAAAAGAATACATGAGAAAAAAGTTAGTATTGGAAAGGAAATCGCAAACTCCATCAATAGTTACATCAATGAACTTAATGGTTTCGTAAAGAGAAAATTAGCAAAAATAACAGAAACCAGTAGATGGAGACACCCAACTGGCGAGTTCATAAAGATTAACTTCAACAGTGCCTACAATAAAGGTCAAAACTGTTCGGCTTCAGGTATTGTGGCTCGAGATGCGGGAGGAATAGTTCTTTTATCTACTCAGAAATCCACCAAGGTATAGCCTTTGCATTTGTTGCTGAAGCCATAGCCTGTTGGAAAGCAGTACAACTTGGAGTCGAAAAGGGATGGCAGTCAATCACATTTGAAGCAAACTCCCTCGCAATAATAAAGAAATACAACACAAAAAGTTAATATCGGTCACTGATAAGAGCATATATATATGATATCCAATAGCAAATAAAGGAATCCAATAATATCAGATTCAAACACAGACTGAGATCTGCTAATACTCTTGCACACATTCTGGCAACAGAAACTCTAAGAAGAAAGGAAGAAATATACCTGGAAAGGGCGGTCCCTAAGTACGCTGAAAAACAAATGAGATGCGAATAGGAGTGTGAACAAGATTAGGAAGTTTTCGGTGAAAAAGAGAGAAGAAGAGAAAGCTTAAAAACAAAAAGAAAATGAAAGGTTTTGAGAGGAAAAGCTTTCTGATGGAGTGAAATTGTCAAAAACCAATGAAATGATGGAGTGATAGGATGACAGATTTCAGAGAACCTGATTGGGCACTGGTTCGGCGCAATAAATGCTATTCTAGACTATTCTATTTTAATATCTAGATTTTTGTTTTAGCTCTGGACATTTGAATTTTTTAGGACCGGTTATTTAAAATTTTGAATTATTTAGGGGCCTGCTGAAATAATGGGCCGATTCTTAGTGTAATAACCTTGTATTTAGACTTTGTAGTTTGGTTTATTTTTTAATATGAGCCCAATCTGGAATAGTTTCAAAAAAAAAACATAAAAGAAAAAAATAAATAGCTCAAAACGAACAAAATATAGTGACCAATCATATAA
This sequence comes from Gossypium arboreum, assembly GCF_025698485.1. Lineage (NCBI taxonomy): Eukaryota > Viridiplantae > Streptophyta > Magnoliopsida > Malvales > Malvaceae > Gossypium > Gossypium arboreum. Next base: position 18,346,807 of record NC_069082.1, read on the forward strand.
TTTAACCTAAAATTTTCATTTGAAATAATAATCTAATGTGTCATGTTAGCTTACCGTTACATCGTTAATGACAATTAACACTTAGTGGCTGAAATGTTGCAACACAATAACGTAAGAGACTAAAAAGTAATATTTTAAACAAAAGTAATTAAAATGTAACCTGAAACAAATAAGAATGACTATTTTTATAATTTACCTTTAAAAAATAGTGTTATTAATTTATATACTATTAATTTAGTAAATATAAATATTTTAGTTTTTAACTTTAGACTAAGTCTCAAATACCATTTAAATATAAGGATTGATAAGATCAAAGTTAGATAAAATAAAATTTCAGGTCACAAGTCGTTATTCTGCGAACCATAGATATGTTAACACCAACTTGAATTCAATTAGGTTATTATGGAGTTGAGTTTGGTCCATCCAAGCTTCGTTTGTTTTATTGAAAATAGTTTTTGGAAAATGACTTTTCTGTAAAAATTAATATTTTTTTGTGTTTGGATGAATTTGTATAAAATATTTTCTATTGTTTAGCATATTTCTTGAAAATATTTCATAAAAGTTGTTTTCAATGAAACAAACATTCATTTGAGATTTTCTTATCTTTTCATTATTTAATTAAGTTTATTTTATACCATTCTAAATTTTAAGAAAATGACCCTTCTAAATTTTTTTATACCGTTTGTTTTCATATCCAACATGTTTATAGTTTACACGTGTTTGCCAATTAAGTTTTAGCTCAATTGACATCGACATTGTTGCCAGTGAAGGAGGACATGGGTTCGAGTGCATTGAAGTACATTATCCTTCTATTTAAGGGTTGGGGAGGGGTATGGGCAGTTCTAGGTATTATATCAAAAAGAGCAAATATGATAAGAACCTATAATGATATTAATGTTCAAAAGTTTAATGTGTTTATAATTTGTTGCACGAATTCTAAATATGCTCTATATCAAATTCAAACTAGTGTTCAACATCTAAATTATTGGTTAAGTTGATGTAATGATATGGTTTGTAAAATCTCAATACTTTAGGGATTCAATTAAAATATTTTAAAGTTCAAGCACTTGTTGATTCATATACTCATATTATGTTTAAATATTTTTGACAAAAAATTATTTTATTTTTGCATTTTAGATATTTCAAAATTATATTGTAACACCCCATACCCGTAACCCACGCCGGAGTGGAGTACGAGGCATTACCTAACTCGATCTCATGCACCCAAATGTTCACAAGTCACCAAGACTCGATCCAAATTAAAACTTTTATAATTTCTACTTTAAACTTCTTATTATGGGCTTACGAGCCTCAAATCGATCATTGAAAACTATTCGGGATCAACCCTGGGTCTTTAGTCCATCTATAGAAAATTTGACTTTGAAATAGGGCACACGCCCGTGTAGAAGGGCAGCACGCCCTTGTGGCCATTTCCACATGGTCGTGTTGATGGCCCATGTGGCTCACACGGCCTAAGCAATATAGGGACACGCTCGTGTCCTCCACTCATGTGGAATTAATTTTTAAGTGTACACTTACAGGGGTTTTCACACGGCCAGACACACGAACACACGGCCATGACATGCCCGTGTTCTAGCCCGTGTGCAAAAACATGGACATTTTTTTCTGACGTCAGCATTCCCAAAATATCACACGACCAAAGCACACGCCAATGTACTAGGCCGTGTCTCTCACATGGCTGAGACACACAGCCGTGTCTCTGCCTGTGTATTTACTATCATGCTTACTGACTTGAAATTTTTACGTGCAGGGGACACATGGTCGGATCACAGGCCCGTAGGGCAGACTGTGTGTCACACACGGCCTAGACACATGCCCGTGTGTCTACCCGTGTGGACAATATATGGATATTTACCAAGCCTCTTTGCCACTCTTATCTACACAACATACACATTAACAACCAAAGCCAATACAAGGCTATCTCAAGCAACCAAATCAACCACAATGAACAACATTCCATGGGTGCGTTATACTCATTTATGAAATTAGCATCTTTGCATACAAAACAAAATGAATGATTACCATCATTAAGGCTTAATACAAAATGAAGGGTTTTCAACCCAAGCCAACACATTTGGCTAGTTCTCAATGACACCAAAAATAGTAAAGTCTAAGCCCTATACATGCCATATTCAAAAATATAGATCAAACTATACCGAGTGCTTCAATTAATAGTGTGATCGATATCTTTGAATTCCGTTGATCCTTGAGCTAGATAAGTGGCACTATAAGAAAAATGAAAGGAGAGAGAGTACGTATAAAGCTTAGTAAATTGCATATAAATAATTATATAACAATACTTTACCATTCATCAACCAGTATCATAATACACAAGTTACTCATCAATATTCAATACACATCATATAGCATATAATGTGGCTCACATTTTGTACATACCAAATAGGTACTTGTATCACTCACAACACTGTTATACTTTCCTCATTAACTAAAAATCAAGACTTTCACCGTTGAACCATTCGGAATGCTATCGGATATTCCATAGCCTCAAACGTGGGGTAAGGTGTTGATGCCATATCACAGACATGGTCTTACACTGGCTCATATCTCAAGTCGATGCCATGTCCCAGACATGGTCTTACACTGACTATCATCTCATAGTCGATGCATGTCTCAGACATGTCTCACACTGGCTTAAATTTTAAGGCCGATGCATGTCCTAGACATGTCTTACACTAGCACTTGTCTAGATGCTGATGCCATGTCCCAAACATGGTCTTACACTAGCTCTCATAATGTGGTCGATGCATGTCCTAGACATGTCTTACACTAGCTCATAATAACCCATATGTCATGGCATGAATATCCGATTTATTTCCTAGTTTCAAACGGGAACTCTGCTATCTTTATTGTCATCATGCTGTCTCAATTCCACAATCAAGAAATTCATGCTATATTAAATTCAAGTACAATTCAACATATACATTAACAATGTAGTTGTCTTATTTACATACAATTTACCTCGGATCATAAAATGTGGTGACTAGTCGATTTAGTCGATTTGCTCGACTTTCCCCCGGTCTAGATTTAGATTCGGTATTTCTTGACCTATAATAGCAAAATACACTTATTTAATCGCTAAATAAAATTAGGCAATCGAAAATTCACTTTTTTGGTAAAATGACCATTTTGCCCCTAGACTTTGAAAAAATGACCATTTTATCCCTAGGCATCGAAAATCGATTTTTATCAAATTTCTTTGCATCTTAAGCCTAGACGAACCTTTTTTACCCTTATAGCAACTCCAAAATCCTACTACTTCATACATTTTTCGTATATTTTACAACTTATGCAAAATGGCCCATTTAGGTGTTTTCATGCTAACACCTTTCACAAAAGTTGTTTATATCACACCCAGGACTCATATTCTTCCATAAAATTTCAGAAAACACCCTAGATGCTCTCATGTTGAAACCCTAGACTTTCAACCATTTTGCAAAACAGTACCCTCATTTGAAAGCTCATGCTTCAAGGGGTCCAAAAATATAAAAATCTTCAAGAAACTCATTAAAATCACTTACTTGTGAGTGCTTCAAGTTGCTGAAAAATTTCAAGCTTTCAAACCCTTAATTTTTCTGAAAATTTGGTGGAGAAGAAGATGAAAAAAAAAGATGATATCATTTCCCTTTATTTTATTTTTAATCTAGTCAAAGTTGGTCATCAACTCACAAATTTGTCTCCTCTTTGACTCTATGGTCGGCTATGCCTTCTTCCAAGGGTATATTTTCCTTTTAATGACCCCTAATTTTGGTTCTCTAACTATTTAACACCTTTAGCTATCAATTCAAGACTTTTGCACTTTATGCGATTTAGTCCTTTTTCACAATTGCGCTTATAAACGCTAAAATTAATCCATCAAATTTTTCATGCACTCTTATAAACATACTATAACATCAATTTAGTAATAAAATAATTTTCTCAACATCACATTTGTGGTCCCGAGACCTCTATTCCGACTAGGCCCTAAATCGGGATGTTACATATATTAACTTTAACATATAAATATTTCATATTATATTTTATACTACGTTAAAGTATGGCATAATTTGTACTCTTCGTAAATTTGAAATTTAGTCCATATACTTTTATTTTTGGGAATTTAGTCCTATTTTTTAGATATCAAAATTCAAGTTCAGCTGTTAGAACTATTAAAATATTTTATCAGATTCAGGTTAATTATAAAGTCATTTTCTAGTTACATGACTACCACGTGAGTATTTTTTGTTTAAAAATGTGACATCGAAAAAATTGACAAAAAAATTTGAACAATGTTAACAATTGGACTAGATTTTCAAATTTGAAAAGTAGAGGACTAAATTCTAGAAAATAAAAGTATAGGGACTAAATTTCAAATTTGTGTAGAGTACATAGACTTATGACATATTTTAACCTTTATGCTACAAAACATTCATTATTAATATATTTATAATTGTAATAAATATTTATTATTAAAACTTTAATATTGAATATTTTTCAATAATATATGATGAATATTATTTAAAATTATTTTTTAAAAGGTTAATTTAATAAAATATCTGAAAAAGAAGATTTGAGAAAGTATGTTGATTTCTCTGAAATTTACAGATCTACGTTATTTTTGGAGAAAGAAAGGAAAATGCGTCATATAGGGCACCTTTTCACTGCCACATCAGTGAAGACGCGCCTTGTAGGACGTGTTTTTAGGAGAGAGAATAAAAAAGTGTCTTACAGGACGTGCTTTCACTGATGTGGCAGTGAAAAAGCACCCTATATGATGTGTTTTCCTTTCTTTGCCATGTGAGTATAGAGCAATCACCCGGGAAGCCGGATCGCGTTGTAACTCAAGGTCCCAATTGACGGTGATTATACGATCTGGGGTTGAAGTGTAAATAGGGTTTCAAGTTTACAAAGGATATGATGTCAAGTAATGGAGCATAAATGTGGTCAGGGGCGAGGCCAAAAAAGTTTTTTAGGGGGGTCGGATGAAATTTTAATTTTTTATAGTTTATATTTTTATAATTTGTAAAGGATTAAATTGAATTTTTATAATTTTAAGGGGGGCCAAAGTGCAATTTTACCTTTACTAATATAAAATTTTTAAAAAATTTCAAGGGCCTAAATTGAAAATTTCCATTTTAGGGGGGCTGGGGCCCATGCTAGCCCCCCTGGCTATGCCCTTGAATGTGGTTGGAGTTGACAGTAGTTATACGGATAAGACAGTGAGTTTTTCTCATCAGAAAAGGATGCTTTATAAAACTTAAAACGTAAGCACAAGGAAGAAAAACTTAGTGGCATTTCTGTATAATCAAGTAATGCATCTTATTCATCACCACCGAAGGTGGTGACCCTGTTATTATAACCTGTGACAACATTGGGGTGTAACAAGTTATATTAACAATGTCACTGCCTTCGGTGGAGATGGATAACATGAATTACTTGATTATACTGGAAGGCCTATTGCATTTTCCTTCCTCGTGCTTATGTTTGAGTTTTATGAAGCATGCTCCTCTGATGAAGAGAAACTCATTGTGGTGCCCGCATTAGCACCATAAACTACAACCCCAGTTATGCTCCATCCTTTAATAGCATAACCTTTGTAAACTTGAAGCCTTTATTATAATTCAACCCGAGATGTTATAATCATCGCCAACTTAGACCTCGAGTTGCAAATTGATCTTGACTTCTTAGGTAATAGCTTTGTACTCACACGACAGGTGAAATTTATAGGTTACCGAGCTCTACAACATCACTGTGAACCCAAACACAACTTAAAACTATAACTATGTTTCTCTCAAAGAGAGAGAGAAACAAATCTTTAAACCTGAAAATTTCAACACGCAAGAAAATAAAAACAATTTAGAGGAGACTGAGATGTGGGTGAGTACAGACAAAGAAAAAGCATTTATACAGTGGATGGGGCGGGCTATAAAGGGCAAAAAATTATCTCGAGAATATCAAGTTGTAGGGCTTAGGGGCAATCAAGTTAGCATGGCTGAAATGGCTAGAGAGAAAATACTTCTTGTAGGAAGTGTTTTCATTGCCATGTTAAATGAAAATGTCCCCTGTAGGGAGTGTTCTCTCTTTGGCCATTTCATCCAAGCCAACTTGATTGCTTCTGAGCCTTACAACCCAAGATTCTCAGGATAAGCTTGATTAGGGAAAATATAGAAATCGCATACTCAATGACTTCAGTGTGTTGATCACTCTTGAAAGGAGTTATATTTCAACCTCTAGAGTGAATCAATTGTTTGTAATTAATTAAATATGTTTTCATTTTTAGGATATTTTTAAAACATTGCATAACAAAGTTTGGATTGTGCTATAAATGTTATTATTTGTTACTCTTATTATTAGGGAAGAAAGGTGTTGGTTGTGGTTGGAAACAGGTGCAGGATGAAGAAGAGAAGAGAGAAAAGAGTAGGAAAATGAAAGAAGTGAAATATTGCCATGGTAAAATGCTAGTTGGATTGCCAACAAGAATGCCATGGCAATTCCAAGAAAATGACGCAACACTCAGTACACGTCACTCTTAGCCAGTTATACTTATACCAGATAAACCTCTTTTAAAAAGAGGGAGTAAAAGGTGTGTGCTGAGAGGTAGGGACCTACCCTATTAAAGAGGAAAGAGAAAAGAAAAGACAGAGATGATTTTTGGAGAGAGAAGAATTGGAAAACAGTTTTTCTCTTTGCATCAGATTATCGTGAAAATCTCAAAAAAGAGAGGAGACGATAACAGCTTACAGAGTAGAAAAGTCATAGGCAGAAGGAAGGGGAAGAGGAATCTGCGTTAGATTTTGCATCAAATATCATTATTAAAGTGAAAGCTAAAGTAGCGAGAGCTTCCTATAGCTGTGCCTTTATTTTCTGATTTGAACTTTGTGCTTAAAAAACTTAAATGATGATGCTGAATGGTTTTGTTTTGGATTTGAATGCCCAACCCATGAGCTAAATCTCACTGGATTGGAATTGTTTGGATGAATTTTTATTATCTTTAATGTCATGATATGATTTTGAATATATTACTGTTTCATCCGATTTGTGAATATTTTAAATGCATGCATGCAAGCTCTAAACATAGATGATTATATGATATGCTAGTAGATCTGATTTAATTCTAAAAAGATTAAATAGATTGGATTATTATTTGTTGATACAGGTAAGTATTCGGAAGAATATTTGCAACACTCTAGACATAGAAGTTGCAATCTGTACAGGGAAAAGAAGAACAGTCTTGGTATCATTCTTGAGTTTTGTAGACATACAAAAAAACTTAGAATGTCAGCTCAACGTCTAGCTTTCAAAACAAGCATATTGTGACACCCGAACTCGATCGGGACGGACCGGCCTGAATTTGAAGCTTACATTAGCCACCTAAGTAACTCTCTGGCTAACAACCTCTCAAGACACACCTGGACCTTATAACTCCTCAATCTTATCCATTTATTAGTTATTTATTAATGTAGAAGTAATTTGTGAACCAATTTTAAACTTTTTATAAGTAATTTAACCTAAGGGCATTTTTGTCATTTTACCACCTATGGTTAAACTAACCTGAATTTAGATCTATACATTTACCAACCCTATTTTAGTCAATTTATGTAAGACCTAAAAGTTTCAGTTTAATTCGAGTTTATTTTCTATGTTTAATTCAAGTTTTATAACTAAAAACTAAATCGTAACAATTTCAAACTATCAGTATTATACCTGAATATTAAATTGAGTTTGTTTCTAAAAACATTTATCAATTACAAGTCTAATCCTAAAATTTATCAAGTTTCCTTATCATTTAAGGCTCTAATTAGACTTATCAAGTTACAAGACTAATTTTTAATTTAAACAGACTAGAGAACCAATTTAAAAAGACCAAAATTCAAACCCCCAACAGTCAACTGTAGTTTTTTTGTGTGAAAAATTCAATTTTAAACCCGATTTTGAGTATTTTAATAGCCAATTAAGCCCGATTTAGCTACAATTAAATATCATGCATATTAATACAGCTTCAATTGAATTTATTAACACCAATTAAGCCTCAATTAAATAGAATTAAACATTCAATTTCATGCATATCACCCACCGGTTAATTCAAACAAGTCGCATACCTTCGTCATTAGTAAACCACTCAATGGGAGTTTCATTTAAAAAATGGTTAATGTAAACATCATGCCTCACACACCGTGTTATCAAACAACAATACACCGTAAATTATTCAATAATCAACTCAAACATTCATATATGATAATATAAAACCATCCAAAATTAAAAATGTCCAATGTCCAAGTCCAATTACAATCGAAATTAAACTCAGTCCCGGAAGTTCCCCAATGCCCGATTAACATCTCTAAAATGTGTAACTAAATCTCTACTGAGCCTTAATCTCTTGGAACTCTCTTGCTCGGCTCCTCAGCTCCTCAGTCTTGTCGGTTAACTGCACAAATGTGAGGGTGTAAGCTTAAAAAGCTCAATGAATGTTAATAAAATGACGAGTAAATTAGCATCCAAATCCTGCTTAAATCGAAACCAATCAAATACAATTTTTTAGTCACAATATCAATCCATAATAGTTCAATGTCATATGCTCAACCATGTATCAAAAATCATAATTAATCATGGTAGATAATCATCAATTTAGCATATAACATTTCATACATTTGTATTGGCATATACAATTATGGCTTAATCAGGTGATTGTACATCGAATAAAGGGATCTCTTTACTCCTAATCAAAATCAGAATCAATCCCGGACTGAGCGGACCAAGTCCACACACTTCCTTATATCACTTCAAATCAGTCCCATTGAGTGGAGACACAAGCTCAACACCCCTTAGCCATTCCAAATCAGTCCACCTAAAGCCTCATTTCTCATAAATAACATATCAATATGGTGAGTACTCAAAATCCTATGGCATGCCAACTATATCCAATGGATTCACCATGCTATAATGCCAATATAACCAATCAATCATAACATAATTTTAGTCAATAATGTGCTTAATTTAAAGTGCCAAATGCATATGTGAATTATGTAACATAGCCATTTTAACATCAAATTAAATCTAGCATACCAATTAACTATTATCAATGTTCATTTATCAATTGAAATATCCACATACCATGAACCAAAAACTCCAACATGCTTGCTTAGTTCACCATTATAATCCATCAAATCAAGCACATAAAATCACTAGATGCTCACTTACCAACACTTAACAAAAATTTCATTACTTAAGCATATATCAATAATCTTACAAAATTAACCAACCAAAACTCAATTAAATATTTGCAATCAGTAATTAAACATCCAATTAATCATAAGTGAGGGTCAATTTGTAACAGCCCGATTTAGACCCTATTCAAAACGGTGGTTTCGGGACCACTAATCCGAGTTAGAAAATATTTTAAAATTATTTTCTGTGCTTATTATGTGTGAATTTATATCTGTGAAATTTCTGTGATTTAATTTTGTTGTTTGAGTGCCCGATTTAATAAAAGGGCTTAATCGCGTAAAATGAAAATTTGATGGTTAATTGTAAAAGGGCCAAAATGAATGTGTCTTTATAAGTGTAGGTATTTAAAATGCAATTTGACCATAAGATTATGTACTGGACGATTATAACCATGAATTATAAAGGTTTAAAATTTTATTATAAGGTTAAATAAGTAAAATGATTAAAATGTAATAATAATATAAAACATAAAATAAAACATAAGTGCTCATACTCTTTGCATGATCGAAACTAAAGAAAAGAAAAAGAAAATAAAGAGTTTTAGGTTCAACCCTTTGTTAAGCTCAATCAAGGTATGTAACTAGCTCGGTTTTTGATACTTTTTACGTTTTTGAGATCGTTGTAGTGTAATGTACAAAGCCCATGTTTGAATTTCTGATTTTGATGAATATTTTGAGTTATACCATTGATGAATATTTGAGTTTTGTGTTGTTATTTGATGAATTATGAAGGATATGTTTTGGATTGATATGTTTTTTATTGGAATTTTTGATGATTTTGAGAAATTAGGGCTACATTGTAAAAATAATAAATTGAGTGACTAAAATGTGAAATAAATGAAATGTATGGACTTGTATGAACATGGGTAGTATTCGGCCTAAGCATGTTATGTTCAATTTTTGCATGTTTTGTGTTTTGTGCAATTTAGATTAAATTGTAAAAAGTGTAAAATGTTAGGGGTAAAATGGTAATATGCCCATTTATGTGTTTTTGGACTAAATTGAGTGAAAATATGTTTGAATGAGCTTAATTTGAATATTTTTAGATCAAGAACCAAAGAAATCAGATTTGGATCGGAGGAAAACTAAAGTTGTCGATTAGCCGTTCCATTCCAATTTTCATCATCCGAGGTAAGTTTATAAGCAAATAAATGCTGTTAATTTTGAATATATATAAGTTTTAAATGCTGAATCAAATTTTATGATTATATATACATAATAAACGAATGTGTATATGCTTGGAAATTAAGTATGTGATAATTTATTTACCTATTTGAAATGAGGTAAGTAGGTTACTTGATATGTGTTGTAAATCATTTATAATTTAAATGAAAAATGTATGTGCATATGGAAAGTGTATTCGGCCTTTTGATTAAATCATGTGAATATTTATGAAATGATTCATGGATATATGTATGTGGGTTTATGTATGTTCGGTTATATAATGGTACTATGATTTTGAAATTGAATATTACATTGATAATATATACATGTATAATCGGTGATGAATAAGTTTATATATGAAAGAATATGTTATACATGAAACTATAAGCTTGTGATTTAATGTGATTATGATAGTATAATTTGGTTTGGCTTAAATGAGTTGATTATGTCAAATAATTGTTTATTTGCTTATGACTTACTAAGCTATGATAGCTTACTCTGTGTGTGTTTATGTTTGTCTCTGTTTTATAGATTTCAGAGATTAGTTACGAGCTCGGGGATTGTCAGCACAGTCCATCACACTATCGACTATTTTTGGTATTTGATAAGTTTAAACTTGAACATATGGCATGTATAAGCTAGGTTATATTTTTTTAATATTGAAGTTGTATATATTAAGCCATGCGAAAATGGCTGATATGTTATGTGAGTATATGAAACTTTAGTCAAGATTATACATGTGTTATGTGCATTGAAATTGGTTGGTAATTGTAGATATGTGTGTTTGGTTGATTCGATAGATATGTGTGTTTGGTTGATTCGGCTAAGGTTCATATATAGATAAAAATATATGTGAGCTTGGTTGTTGTACTTTGTTAAGTATCACAATTTGTCTAAAAATTGGCTCACTTATGGAAAGTTTGAAATATGATATGTTTTATCGTGTGAATGGTTTAGTAATTTGGCTTTATTAATGGAATAAAGTGATGATGATTTATATATAAATATATATGTATATTCGAATGCTTATTAGTCTTTTGATTCGGTTTGTAATGGAAATGAATGTTCATGTATTATGCTTGAATGATTATTAAATTATGTACGGTTGATGAAGATAAATATTGAGTATGTTATATGATTGTTTTGGTTAACATGTTTTGTTTAAAGTATGGTAATAAAAGATCAAATATTAGATTATATATATTGAGTTGAAAAATGTGCCATATTTGTGGTTCAAAGAAAATAATTCAATTTATAATTCATCTTATAAGATTGGTTTGGAATTGGTAATGATATGCATGTATATTCGGCTAATGTATTGAAAAATGACCAAATGAATAGTGAATTTTGTATTGGTAAAACAAAAAGATAATATGAGTTTTAAGCGATGCATATTTGTTCGATTTGGTTAAAATTGATGTTTGAGTAGTGTATAGGTTAGTCATTAAATGATGAGCATAAGTTGATTGATTTAGTAGTAGATTTGTTCATGTTTTAATTTATTCAAATTATATGTAGTAATGTACATGTGTCGAATATGATATGGTCAAAATGATATGATTATGAGTACTTGGTTTCGTGAGTTCTATTGATGTATGATTTGTTTTTTTTTTAGTATGTGATTTGAAGTGTATTATGGTTGGCATGTTTTGCACATTATAAGTTGCATTAAAATTATATTCGGCTATATGGTAATGATCTTAAAGTTGATTATGTGTTTAGACAATCATAAATGTAATAGTTTGTTTGATTTATATTATGCAAAAATGATTTGTCAAGTTAATTAGTTATATTAGCATATATTCGATATTTGTGTTTAAATGTCTTAATGTTTATACATGGAATTGGTCATGTAAATATCTATGTTATAATTTGATTAATTGAATACTATAAAAGAGATGTAAATATAGTTTGTATAATTAAGTTGTAATACTTTAAATATGATTAGAAATTATTAATATCTATTAAGCTGTGTATGGTTCCGTAATGCGTTATAACCTTAATTTGGCGACGGATATGGGTTAGGGATGTTACAAAATTTACCAAATTGCCCTTTTATAACACTCACCGCACAACTAACTAAACCACAACCAAGTGATCAACCAAGCAAATCAAAGCTTCAATTTTTATTAGCTCGATCCTCTTCAAGATTCGAAACTTCAACAGAGATAAACTAGATATTAAAATATTATTAAAATATTTTTATAACTCGAATTTGTGGTCCTAAAACCACTATTTTGACTAGTGTCTAAACCGGGCTGTTACAACTCTCCCCCCTTAGGGATTTTCGTCCCCAAAAATCTTACCGTTGAACAGATTCGGATATTGCTGTCTCATTGCATCTTCGGGCTCCCACGTAGCCTCTTGAGCACCGTGTCGATGCCACATTACTTTTACTAATGGAGTTTTCTTATTTCTCAATTCTTTAATCTTGCGAGGCAAGATACGGATCGGTTCCTCTTCATAGGTCATATCAGACAGAATTTCTATCTCGGATGGAGAAATCACATGCGAGGGATCGGATCTGTATCATCGAAGGATCGATACGTGAAATACATTATGAATCTTTTCTAACTCAGGTGGCAATAAAAATCTATATGCAACTGGTTCGATACGCTCTATAATCTCATACGGTCCGATAAACCTCGGACTCAATTTGCCTTCTCTACCGAACTGAAGTACTTTCTTCCATGGAAACACTTTTAAAATTATCGCCGATCTCAAATTCAATATCTTTCCGTTTCAAATTTACATATGATTTCTGATGATCGAAAGCTACTTTCAGACTATCTCAGATTGTTTTTACTTTCTATTTAGTCTCTTTAATCAAGTCGATCCCATATATCTTATTTTCACTAAGCTCTGACCAATATAATGGTGCACGACATTTTCTACCATATAAGGCTTTGTACGGTGCTATTTTTATGCTCGATTGAAAACTATTATTATAAGCAAATTCAATCAATGACAAATACTATTCCCATGTACTTTCAATCTCAAGAATGCAACATCTCAACATATCCTCGAGAATCTGAATAATCCGCTTGGATTGACCATTCATCAGCAGGTGAAAAGCAGTACTGAAGTGTAATTTCATACCTAAAGCCTTTTGTAGTTTCTTCCAAAACCGCGAAGTGAATCTCGGATCTCTATCTGACACAATAGAAAAAGGCACCCCATGCAATCCCACAATATCGAAAATGTATAACTCAGTTAATTTATCAAGCGAGTAATCAGATCGTACCGGAATAAAATGAGCTAATTTTGTCAATCGGTCAATCACAACCCAAATCGCATCTTTCTTTCTCGGAGATAAAGGCAAACGCGAAACAAAATCCATAGTTATTCTATCCCGTTTCTACTCTGGAATCATAATCGATTATAACAAACCAGATGACACCTGATGTTTAGCTTTAACTTGCTAACAGATCAAACATTTCGAAACAAAGTCAGAGATATCTCTTTTCATTCTAGACCACCGATAATGATGTTTCAGATCATTATACATTTTTGTACTACCCGGATGTACAGATAAATGACTGTTGTAAGCTTCATTCTAAATCATCTGAATCAACTCTAAATTTTTCGAAACACAATTTCGACCTTAAAATCTCAAACAATCATCATTATCAATTCGATATTTAGAATCAGAATCCAAATCACACTGAGCTCGTTTTTCTATTATCTCATTATCAACTTTCTGAGCATCAATAATTTGTTGTAAAAACAACGGTCTCACTTTCAATTTGGCTAAAATCGAACCATCATCGGACAGAATTAAATGAGTATTCATCACACGCAATGCAAACAATGATTTCTGACTTAAAGCATCAGCAACAACATTTGGTTTTCCAGAATGATAATCAATAACAAGCTTATAATCTTTTAGCAATTCTAGCCATCTTCTCAGTTGCAAGTTCAAATCTTTCTGAGTCATCAGATATTTCAAACTTTTATGATCAGAATAAACAAGACATTTCTCACCAAACAGATAGTGGCACCAAATCTTCAAAGCAAACACATTTGCCGCCAATTCCAAATTGTGTGTTGGATAATTCTTTTCGTGTAACTTTAACTGTCTCAAGGCATAAGCTATGACTTTACCTTCCTCCATCAAAACGCAGCCCAGACCATTCAACAATGCATCACTATATATTACAAATTGTTTACTCGATTCTGGTTGTACTAGCACCGAAGCTTTTGTCAATAGAGCCTTCAACTGATTAAAGCTTTTCTGACACTTTTCGAACCATTCAAATTTTACATCTTTCTAAAGCAATTGTGTAACACCCCAAACCCGAGACCATTGCCGGTGTCGGACCCGAGGGGTTAACAAGCCAAGTTCACATGTTTTGCCCACCAATTTGACATTTCCAGTCAGGCTGGAAAACTGCATCACTGTCGCCTTAAAAATCATATCTCGAGTTTCAAAACTGGGAAACTGGTTTCGTAAATTTTCCCTGAATTTAGACTCATATATCCATCCATGGATTTATTTCTAGGATTTTTGGTCGGGCCAATTGGTACAGTTTATTAGTTAAAGTTACCCATGTTACAGGGATCGACTGCTCTGACCTTCGCGCGGTATAACTTGAATATCTCTCTGTACAGGGCTTTAATGCTGGTGTCGTTTGTTTCTAATGAAACTAGACTCAAAATTAAATCTGTACATATAAGGTATGTCTCCTAATTATTTTTGGATAATTTATAGTGAATTTTTAAAGTTACGACAGGGAACCCAGAAACCATTCTGGCCCTGTCTCACAATAGCTTTAATATCTCTTAACCTGTAACTCCTATGACCATTTCGTTTCTTCCATATGAAAATAGACTCATCAAGGTTCATTTACATAGCTTATTCACTATTTAATTCCATTCCTATGAATTTTGGTGATTTTTCACATTCATGCCACTGCAGCTGGCAGCATCTGTTTTTAAGGTAGGACTTACCTATTTGGTAGTCTCCATGAATCAACTAGTCTTGCCAAACATAGGTTCATATATGATCATTTTATCCATGCCAATGGCTGATCATATGACCAACATTCCCATTTCCAAGCCATAGCCACATCATGACACCAAATATATACATACAACCCACAATTAGTCTAAGTTCATGCTTCCCTTTTCGAGCCATTTTCGCATGGCCGTACATACTTACATTACAACATATTTAACAAACAAGAGGTAGTCCTATACATGCCATCTCAAGTTCAATAAAAAATTTATACCAAAATGGAGGCTTGATAGTGTGAATGACTTCGACTTCAACGATCCCAAATCCAATTGCTTGAGCGAAATCTAAAAAAACCGAGAGCCAAAGCAACGGGTAAGCATTTTATGCTTAGTAAGTCTCAAGGAATATAATCAACTCTAATTACAGCAATACATTCACATAGCCAAATGCATCATTTCATTAATACACATTCTTACTTCACACTTCATCATTATATGATTTCACAAAATATCAATCAATTCAATAACTGAAATTCATTAGTCGATTGAGCGAATGTTGCTCAAACATGTCGACTTTCAATGCACATATAACGTACCTTATCCTTTGGGCTTTTCGAGTGTACTAATTGAATTCATTACAGCAACCAACACTCACCTCCAGCCCAAGATTCTTTGGAATATAACCGGATATAATCACGTGCACAAATGCCTTGGTCTTAGCCGGATAGAATGTCTCGCACGAATGCCTTGGTCTTAGCCGGATGTAGCCACTAGCGCAATTGCCTTGGTCTTAACCGGATATAATTTCCAGCATAATTGTCTTGAGTTTAGCCCAGATATCATTCAATTTCCCATGAACACATACATCAATTATCATTGGACATACATAATTCATTTTCAGTTACTAAGGCTCAAACGCAATTATAGTCACAAGCATATTCGCCTTGGGACTTAGCTTTGGGTAGAATTCAAATACTCATGCATACACAATCAATAATCAATACACATCCACACTTTATTTCACACAATTCAAGTAGGGTCACTTCTTGAGGACTTACCTCGGATGTTGTCGAACGGCTTTTTCGGCTATTCGATCACTTTCTCCTTCCCCTTGTCCAATTGTGGCCCTCTAAGCTCTTGAGCTAATTCAAACAAATTCAATTTATTAAAACCTCATTGTGCTAGCTTTTGGCTGAATATGACAAGGAGTTTAAATGGTCATATGGCCACCCTTTAGCTTGAATACACAATGGTCATGCACATTTTATACTACATCAAGCAATTCAATACAATTTATTCGAGCATCAAGGAAATGCTAAGGCCTTCAATAGGCTACCCAAGGCGAATATTCATGTACATGTTGAGGTCAATTTTGCACTTAATACCTCACAAAACAGCATGCAATTTACTAATTAATGCTTTGCACATTGTGGCCCAAAACTTATAATATAGCATCAAGCACCTACATGTGTGCTAGGCGAATTGTGCTTGCAATTTCACAAGCATTCTTCCACATCTTCTTCTTTAAACCAATATATTCATCACTTAGTTCATAACCAAAACATAATGTGCAATCATATATATGCATATATGAGCATGGCCGAATTTTCAAGGTGTCCATAGCCATCCAAAACACAAATTTTAACTAACATGCAAGAAGCATGAATCATGCTCAAGAATGCATCATGGCGAATATGACAATCATGCTCCTTTTCAACTTCAATCATGATAAAACAAAGAGAAAACTCAAAATCTTACTCATGAGTAGAAAATCCATCATTGCATGCATCATCATCAAGCTTCACACTTAGCATGCAATGGCTTTATCACCATAACAACTTTGGCCAAATACCATTTCCATGGCATAACAAAGATTTGAGCCATGGCTAACATGCACATCAAGTTAGCAACCAAGACATGCATGAAACTCCTAACACAACCTCATACATACCTTAATCTTGATGCAAACTTAGCCAAATCTCCTTCTAGATCTCTTCCAAACCAAGCATGAAGCAAAAATCCTCCCCTTTTCCTTAGTATTTTCGCCAAGAAGTGAAAATGGATGAGCAAAATTTTTCTTTTCTTTCCTTAGGACATTCGCCAAGAGCTATGGTGAAAGATGAACACTTTTTTTTCCTTTTTTTTCCATACTCTTATTTTATTATTTCTAACATGCACCACTAGCAAAACATGTTTAAGACATGTTTTCTTTTGCCCATATTCATCACCATGGCCGGCCACTATAGTCAAATTTGGGGAATTTGACATGCAAGGACAACATTTCCTAGTGTGCATCAATAGGCCACTTCCACATTTGCCTATCTCAATTCTAAATTTTCTCACACAAGTCCTTTCTAGTGAAATTCACCTTTATAACACTAAATCAATCATCAAAAAATGTCATACATGAATACTCACATATTATAGGCATCGAAATAAACTTTAAATTATTGTTATGCCTCGGTTTTGTGGTCCCGAAACCACATTCCGGCTAGGGTCTATTTTGGGCTGTCACAAATTGTGTCAATGGAGTTGCAATCATAGAAAAGCCTTTTACAAATCGTCCATAATAGCCAGCGAGTCCTAGAAAACTGCGAACTTCAGAAACATTTCTCGGGGGCTTCCAATCTAAGATAGCTAAAATTTTGCTCTGATTAACTCGGATAACAGATGCAGACACAACATGTCCCAGAAAACTGACTCCTCGTAACCAGAATTCACATTTGCTAAACTTCGTATACAACTGCTTATCACGCAAAGTCTGTAGCACTATTCTCAAATGCTCAGTATGTTCGGTTTCATAACGTGAATATATCAATATATCATCAATGAATACAACTACAAATCGATCCAAATATGGTCTGAAGGTCCGATTCATTAAATCCATAAAACCAGCAGGTGCATTTGTTAATCCAAAAGGCATAACTAAAAACTCATAATGTCCGTACCTCGTTCAGAAAGCAGTTTTTGGAATATCTGAATCTTTTACTCTCAACTGATAATAACCCGATCTGAGATCTATCTTTGAAAACATGATAGTTCCTTTCAAATGATCAAACAACTCGTCAATTCTGGGTAGAGGATATTTGTTCTTGATAGTCACCTTGTTCAATTGACGATAATCAATGCACATTCTCATCATACCATCTTTCTTTTTCACAAACAGAACAAGAGCATCCCAAGGTGAGAAACTCGACCTTGCGAATCCTTTATTAATGAACTCTTGCAACTGAGACTTTATGTCTTTTAACTCGGTTGGAGCCATTCTATGCGGAGCTATCAAAATTGGAGTAGTTCCTGGCACTAATTCAATACCAAACTCAACTTCTCGAATCGGAGGTAATCCGAAAGTTCTTTAGGAAACACATTAAGAAATTCACAGATAACAGGTACTTATTCAAATTTCTTTTTTGTCACTTTCGAATCAATCGCATAAGCAAAGTAGGCTTCACAACCCTTTCTCACATATTTCTAAGCTAACATCGAAGAAATCACTACCGGTAGACCATTCAGATCATTAGACTCAATCTGAATAATCTCATCATTCTGACATCACAAATCAATAGTCTTCCGTTTGTAATTTACAATTGCATCATGCAAAGTTAACCAATCCATACCCAAAATTATATCAAATTCGTTGAATAGTAATAACATCAAATTAGCCAAAAAATATGACATGGACAATTCTTACAGACTTTGTCAACCAAAACACACCGACCTAAGGGGTTCGATACTCTAATTACAAATTCAGTAGACTCTACAGGCAGAGTTTTACTGCTCACTAAATTCATGCATATATAAGAATGTGTTGATCTGGGATCTATCAATGCAATCACAGAAGTATCGTAAAGAGTAAATGTATCTATAATCACATTTAGAAATGAAGCTTTCTCACGAGCTCGAATGGCATAGGCTTTGGCAGGCGCGCGGGCCTCAGATCTAACAGTCGCTCTAGCTGCCGCTCATATTACCCGTATTTTTTGGGCGGTCTACCTCAAGCTATATTGCTACTCGGCCTCGAATTTTGCATAATCTCTAGCTCTACGGATTTAGGACATTCACGGATAAAGTGATCTAAGGATCCACATCTAAAGCAAGCTTGGCCATTCAATCTAAAACTTCCCGGATGTATTTTACCATAATGTCTACACTCGGGTCGATCGGATCAGACTTTTCCAACACTTGCAACAGAAATAACTAGAGCTCTGAAACTTGAATGTAGTCTAGCACGATCTCTACCCGAATGTCCCACATTAGCCTTTGAATAGCTAAAATCATCTCAGAAATCATCTCAGAATTTCTTTGATGCCGAATGAAATGACTTGCTCGATGATGTTTTTCTCACCTCTCTAGCTTCTGAGTCAGCTTTCTTTTCTCTTTCCCGAGTTCTTCAGCCTTAAATGCTTGTTCAACAAGCACAACAAACTTTTTTATTTCAAGTATCCAGACTAACAAGTGGATATCTTCATTTAAACCATCTTCAAACCTTTTACACATTATTGCTTCATTCGAGACATATTCTCGTACATACTGGCTCACTCTCACAAATTCCTGCTCGTATTCTGTAACAGATATACGGCCGTGTTTCAGCTCAAGAAACTTTTTGCATTTCTGATTGATGAATCTCTGACTGATGTATTTCTTTCAAAATTCAACTTGAAAGAAATCCCAGGTGACTCATTCTCTCGGAACCACTGATATCAATGTCTTCCACCAATGATATGCCATATCTCTCAGAAGTGAAACGACACATTTAAGACATTCGTCCGGATTACATGACATTTCATTGAACACTTGAATCGTATTCTCTAGCCAAAATTTAGCTCTCTCAGCATCATCATTCGTAGTAGCACGGAACTTTTCGGCCCCATATTTGCTAATTTTATCAACCAGAGGCTTATTCCACTGATTTGGATTAGATTGTGGTGTGACAGGGACTTGTGGAGGATTTTGTGGGGATGAAGGTTGTGGAACAGCTAGATTAGTTCTCACATACTGAGTGAGCCACTCATTCATCATTTGATAAAAGGCTTGCTTAGCCTCTCCCTCATGACTACTCGTCACGGGACTAGAGTTAGATTGCGCTGTCCTTTGAGCAGGAGCAGGCATTCAACATTGTCAGCTACGGCTCGTTTGGGATCTATTTACTATATAAAAACACATTTTAATTGTTAGGAATTATCATACTATCGCAATTTACAAATATGACATGTATAGCTAGAATCACACACGCTACATTAGTTCTAGAATCAACTAAATCGTAGCTTTGATACCAACCAAATGTAACACCTCTAACCCGTATCTGTCGCTGGACTAGGGTTATGAGGCATTACCAGACATATCAGAACATTTCATAAACATTTCACAATCAAAAGTCATACATCATCATATCATAGTCAAATATCAACATAAAGTCCCTTTCTTAGGTCAACGAGACCTTAAACATGCATTAGGAAGAGGTCGGGACTAAGCTGAACACATACAAATTTTTTTGAAACTAAACAATTTTTCTAAGTTACAAAGGTCACACGCCCGTGTGAATAGGCCGTGTGCCTCACACTGCATTAGACACGTCCGTGTGTCTTGGTCGTGGCGAAGCAGGGAATACATACTGACTTGTCCACAAGGCCACAAGACAAGCCCGTGTGCCAGGCCATGTAAAAAATTAGGGAGGCTACTGACTTGGGTTACACGGCCAAGCACACGCCCGTATGTCTAGCCTGTGCACGAAACTGACTTAGCCACACGGATTGGCACACTACTGTGTGTGCGACTGTGTGGTCTACCCAGGCTTATTTTGAAATGGCCCTCGAGCAACACGGCAAAGACACATGCCCGTGTACCTGCTTGTGTGGGAAAAAATAGGCCATTTACAAGGCTAATATGCCACCCACTTAGGGTTCTCGCTACAAGCACCAAATAAGCATCAAATGCACCATAATTTCAACCAATTTCATTCACAAAACATTTTCATATCATATTATTATCAACCTAATTCATACTTATAATCCATACCCATCATGCCAAATCATAAGCCAAAGTCATACCAAAACATATGTTTCATAACCTCGGCCAAACTTCATTCAATCTCATGCCATAATCGTACCAATTCTTTAAATAAGCACATACCAAAATCTTACTAAATTGACCAATTCTCTTTGGCCATCCATGAACACCTCATATTGGCAATATTGCATCACATAGTTTATACTCAAAAGTCATTTATAAACACAACCAAAACGAAGCCATATCACATGGCTAAATATTTTTAACTCAAAAATAGATCTCAATTTATCTAAACTATACATGCCATACTTAAATATTTACACTTTCAAAAGATACCAAAGTAGAGTTTGATAGTGTGGTGATGATCCTCAACGATCCCCGAGCTCTCGGTAGTTTCGATATCTATAGAACAATTGAAAAACACACAAAGTAAGCTTTCAAAAGCTTAGTAAGCCATATACAAATAAACTTGTCATATAACACAATTTTTAAGTAATTTTATTCATTTAACTCATGGCAAAATATATTCACATATCCATAAGTCTCATATAACTCATTTGACCATAATTCACTTGCATATATCATATGTCCACAATTGTACAAATACTTACCTTTTGTTCTCAATCATGTTATACATTTCAAACGTACTTGAATCGGATACACATTTACATAGTCAATCATTTTTCAGAATGTCCGTTGAGTCGTTCGGAATCATTAAGGATACTTGGATAGCTCGGAAAGCTTGTACAATGCCAATGTCCCAGACGTGGTCTTACATGTAATCAAATATCAATGCCACTATTCCAAACAGGGTCTTACACGAAATCAAATATGATGTCGATGTCCCAGACATGGTCTTACATGTAAATCTCAAATCGATGCAACGTCCCAGACATGGTCTTTCACGAAATCACATATCGAAATCCTATGTCATGACATATGTATCCTAACTATTCCTATGGTTCATACGGGCTTTTAGACGTCGTTACATTATCGAAACTTTCTCTATTTCACAAATTTAACTTCTATAATCATTCATCAAAATTCAATATCATATAAGCATGAAAAATCAATTCGAACACATTTATTTGTATATAGACTTACCTCATACGAAAATGAACAGAAATGAACGGCTATTCAATGACTTTGGACTTTCCCCGATCTAATTCTGTTTTCTTTGATTCTTGATCTTAATCATTCATTTCCTTAGTCGAACCCTAAGAAGCTTATTCTCTTTCTTTTTCTTTGTATTTTCGGCTATGGATGATAATGGATGAACAAATTTTGATTTTTGTTTTAATTATAACATCATTTATTAACTAATTACCTTATTAACATTAATGAAATAATATAAAGGCTTTATAATGGTTGTCCATTACCGTCCATGCCATTATTTAATGGCCAAATTTCATTTCAAGGCCTCTATATAAAAAGAACATAGCAATTTTGTAACACCTCACACCCGTGTCCCATGCCGGGTCAGAATATGAGGCATTACCTAACTTAAACTTATACATATAAACGTTTTCATAATACCAAAAATGGTCAAATTAAAACTTTTCCAATTTTATCTATAAACTCTTTAATAAGAACCTACTAGGCCCAAAACATCCATTGAAACCCCTTCGGAAACAATCCGAGTCCTTTCAGGACATGCCCGTGTCTTAGCTCGTGTGTAAAAACTTGGACATTCTGTTTCTGATGTCAGCAATCCTTAAGGGCCACACGACCAAGGCACACACCCGTGTGCTAGGCCGTGCCCTTCACACGGCTGAGACACAGGGCCATGTCTCTGCCCGTGTGTTTACTACCATGCATACTGACTTACAATTCTTACGTATAGGGGACACACGACCATATCACACACCCATGTGGTAAACCGTGTGTCACACACGGTCTAGTCACACGCTCGTGTGCCTACCCGTGTGGACAAAATAAGGCTATTTACCAAGCCTTTTTATCACCCTTTCTCATGTAACCTGCACAAAAATCACTCTTTACTAACATAAGGGCACATCGCTTAGTCAAAATAACCACAATGGACAACATTTCATTTATGCAATTTACTCATCCATGAAAATATCATCTTCCATTTATAAATCAAAATGAGTATTGACCATCATCCATGGCCTTATACAAAATGAGTATCGTATTCATCTTATGAGCCAACACATTATGGTAACTAACAAAACACTAAACAAAGACTCGGGTCCCTATACATACCAAAAAACAAAACAATGAAACTAGCTATACCAAGGTCTTGAGTGATAGTGCGATTGAAGCTTTTGATGTCACTAGATCCCCGACGCTAGTTTGGCGGCACTATAAGGAAAGAAAAGAAATGAGGGTAAGCATGGGAGCTTAGTAAGTACATATATGCAAATGAAGTGTAATTATAAGAAAATCATATTCATCCAATAGTAGCTTGTCGTGCTTAAAAGATAAAGATCACTTAACGTCTTTATCTTACTTTTCCTTTTATTTGTGTATACTTAATACACCTCATTCCTTACTCAGGTCCTAACCATGAGCTCGGTATACATACCTCATCAAAGTATTCACCAACTAAATCTTTGGGTTACCCGTTGAACTCTCGAAATACATATGGATATGTGGGGAATTTGCATCTAAATTCCAAATACTAAATCAAGGTTACCTCGTGTTATGAAACACTCACAATTGAACTACTCACGGGCCTTTCTATCAAGTCAGGACCCGGACCTCATAGTTATCATGTAACGTTTGCTCATTGAGCCACTCACGGGTCTGTACACAAAGTTAGTACCCAGACCCACGTTACCTATAGCATTTATCTCATGAACTCAGACTCAACTCATGAGTTCAGACCACATAAATTTTATAACATGCCCTTTTGTATCCTATGCTGTGTCTAAGGTTCAACGGGATTCGTATCCAATCGAATAGAATCGCATTTTGTTCACATCGTAATTTACTCGCATTAAATGTCGTCTATATATTCATGGCAACAATTAGAATTTAGGTACATAACAATAATAAGCTAGTTATACATGTGTAATATTAAAATATATCAAAGTAACTTCGATAACACATTATTTACGTATGCACTTACCTCGATGCAAAATGATGAAGACGAGCTTAATCCCCGTAACCGATCAAGACCTGAATCACGTTTCTCTTTATCTAAATTAATAAAATTCATTTATTTCATCAACATATCAATTTAAACACTTAGAAATTCATAATTGGGCAAATTGACTATTTTGTCCCTAGACTTTCACAAAATGACCATTTTACCCCTATGATCGAAAATCAATTTTTATCGAATTTCTTCATAGTATAAACCTAGTTGATTACTTTATATACTAGAAGCAATCCAAAATTTCCATTATCTTATACATTTATGATCTATTTTATAACTCATGCAAAATAGTCCCTATTAGGGTTTTCATGAGAAATCTCTTCACAAAAGTTGTTTATTACTCACCAAAGGATCATATTCTTCCATAAAAATTAGAAAAAAACAACCTAAATACTCTCATGGAAAAACCCTAACTTTCAACCATTTCGCAAAATAGTCCCCTCATTTAAAAGCTCTTGCTTCAAGGGGTCTAAAAATGTAAAAATCATCAAGAAAAGTCATGAAAATAACTTACTTGTGAAGGCTTAAAGTAGCTAAAATTTTCAAGCTTCAAAAACTCATCTAATGGCCAATTTTTTTGGGGAAATAAGAAAGAGTGAAAAAGATGAAACCTTTTGTTGTTTATTTTATTCAAACTAGTCAAAATTGGTGACCAAACACCACCTAATTTTGACTTTCCCATCTATTTGTCCCCTATGGCCGGCCAACCTAAGAATTAGGGGGTCTAATTGCTCTTTAAGGCCCTAAAAATTAGGCTCTTTAGCTAATTGACACTCTTATCTAGCAAAATAGGACTTTTGCACTTTATGCGATTTAGTCCTTTTTCATAATTAGGCAAGCAATTGCTAAAATTAATTCACCAAACTTTTCATGTACTTATCTAATCATGCTACAATACATAAAATAATATTTAAAATAATTTTCTCGACCTCGATTTAGTGGTTCTAAAATCACTATTCTGACTAGCCCCAAAATCAGGCTGTTACAAATTTAGCACTTTAACAAATAACTAGTCACTTTTACAATTTACGCGATTAAGTCCTTTTTCCAAAATTCAACACACAAACGATAAAATTTTCACACAAAACTTTCACAGATATCAATTCACATATTATAACCACGAAAAATAATATTAAAATATTTTTTTGAATCAAATTTGTGGTCTCGAAACCACTTTTTTGACTAGGGTCTAAATAGGGCTGTTACACATCAATTTCACATTTAAATCAATTTCACAAAAATCGAAAAATCAGTACATGAAGATGATAAAATTTGAATTTCTTTAAATTACCTTACAAAACATGTTTAATCTTGATAAATAAGATCAAAAACCTTCTAATAGGTCCATTTTGAGTTGGAGCATCCATTGATTTGTGGATTTCCTCTCAAAATTCAAGATCCACCATTAAAGCACCTTAAGCTTTTGAAGAAGTTGACATTGATAAAATATCATGTAATTATCACTCAAATCATGTAAATATGCTTTTAATCATCATAAAAATAAGTTTAGAAATAATAATTACCTTTGATTCATTCTAAATCCTTTGATTGAAAATCTTAATTTAAGAATCTTGAGAAATTTCAGAATATTTTTCGCTACTTTTGTGAATAATTTCGGGGGAAAAGAGAGCATTTTGAGAAGGAAATTTGTTGAATCTTGATCACGTGATTTCGTGATAGGGTTTAAATATTTATAATTAATTGTTCTTGAAACTAACTATTATCGCGATGTAGGCAACTGTACCTATCGAACAGTAGTATAGTTTTAGCAAGACCGGATTGTTGAACCCAAAGGAACTAAAAGTACTAGTAATGACTGTATTTTTATTATCTAGCCTAAGAATAAAGAGGTTTTGTTTTAACTAACTAATTATCTAAAATAAGAATTCACAGAGAATGGAATTAGGGAATTGCTTTTGGGAAAATCGATTGAATTAAGACAATACCTAAGAAAAAAAATCCACCTAGACTGTACTTTTTATTCTGGCTCGGAATCGGACGATTTATTCATTTAACTTGTTCCGTAGAGATCCCTAAGTTGTGTTATTATCCCTATTCAAGACTAATAACGTCTAATCCCTAGATTGAATAATTGAGACCTTTCTCTAATTAACACCCTAGGGTTGCATTAACTCGATCTATGGATCCCCTTATTAGGTTTTACCCTAATCTGGCAAAATCTTGTCAACCTATGTCTAGGCGCACAAATAACTCCGCTTAATTATGACAATGTACTCTTAGACAGGGTCTATTCCTCCTCTGAGTAAGAGCTTATCTTG
Source organism: Gossypium arboreum (assembly GCF_025698485.1). Classification (NCBI taxonomy): domain Eukaryota; kingdom Viridiplantae; phylum Streptophyta; class Magnoliopsida; order Malvales; family Malvaceae; genus Gossypium; species Gossypium arboreum. The sequence continues at coordinate 18,373,575 of NC_069082.1, forward strand.
AATCAGTATCCTGGGATATCAAAACAAGAATTAAGAACACATAATTAAGAATAAGTTAAATATTTATCATACAATTCAGAAAATAATAACAAGATTCGTCTTAGGTTTCATTCCTCTTAGGTATTTAGGGGTTTTAGTTCATAACTAAATAAGAAAACATCTCAGAATAATAAAGAATACAAAACATAAAGAAAACCCAAAACTCCTGAAGGGGAAATTGAAGAGAGATCTTTAGTCTTGATGATGAATTTGGCTTCTGAGATGGATCAATCGGCTTCCTTGGAGTAATTCCTTACTCCCTATTCTGTGTCCCTTTTTCTTCCTCGTTTTGGTGTATTTATAGGCTTTGGAATGCCTAAGAGCCCTCAAAATTAGCCTTTTCTGAATTGGACTCAACTTGTGCTCGATAGGGACACGTCAATGTGACACCCCGTGTGCGATTACTTCATGCCGTGCTCGAGCCTGCCAAATTGACACGGTCGTGTGGTCTGCCCATGTAAGGAGGTCCCGACCGTGTTGATTTTGTACTTTGGCCCGTTTCTCGTTCCTTTCGCTCTCCTATGCTCTCCTAAGTATAAAACATGAGATTAAAGCATTAGGAGCATTGAATTTACCAATTCTAATGGGAAATCATCCATAAAATGCATTAAACATGGGGTAAAAATATGTATAAATTACGATTTATCAAATACCCCCACACTTAAGCATTTGCTTGTCCTCAAGCAAAATTCTCACTCATAATCAAAATTAATTCTTCTCAACTTATAATTTCTATCGATAATATCTCAAAATAATCCATAGGTAATCATACATTGAGAATTCAACTAAAAGAACATCAAAGTTTCAAACATTGCAAGTTGAGCATTTTATCTTGAAAATATAGGTGTCTCCCCTCATCTAAGTAATTACCTTTGATTCAGAATATCACAGAGTTTCACATTCTCACTAAAGATTCACTCAAACCACTCGAGGTGTTTAACAAAAATAAATGAAGCACTCAATAGTCAATAATGAAAAGTCATTACCATAGGCTTGCATGAAAATCAAATCTCCACCACTATAAATTGAGATGATACATTAATCAAAAGGTCTTTAGAGGGTTGTAACGAGGCTTGGTTAGGGGGTGTGGTCTCAAGTTGAAAGAAAAGGTTAGAATCGAGATTGACTTGAAAAATTACCTAACTAGAAAAATAGCTAGTCATCAATTGTGTACAACAGAGCTGTAGATACTCAATTTTGCCCGGGCCTAGAAATAAGTCCAAAAACAAAAATAATAAACCCCAAAAAAATGAAGTCCAAGTTCAGTCCAAAATTACAAACATATAATTTGGCCCAATCAGAATGGCCCATTACTTGAAAAGATTTAAGGTCCATCTATAAGCTTGACTCATATGGAAATATAATCTTTAAGGATATGCAATCTTAGATATGATATGCAATCATAGATATGATACATTTTTAGATATATATGCAATCTTAGATATGATATGCAATCTTGAAGATTGATCTTGTAATCTTGGAGATTTAATTTGTAGATATCCTTTAATCTTAACCATTGATGTAATTGATTTGTACCATTGGATTTGGGGAGGCTGAACTATAAATAGAGGCCTCTCCCTTCATTGTAAAACACTTGAGTTTTGGGAAGCAATAAGAATTCTTAAGAGCATTCACTCAAATTTCTCTCCCTCTTGTGTTCTTATTTTCTACGGTTTGTTCTTATTTATTCTTTGTTCATTTTCGTTTTCAACCTTTTTTTATTTTGATTTAATCCTATTTCCTTGATTTTTAATTCTCTTTTATATTTTATTTTTTAATAATTTTAGTATTATATCAAACTATTTTTTATTAAATTCTATATTATTCATTGTTTTAAAAATATATTTCATTTAATTGAAAAAGTTTTTCTTAAATAAGGCAATGTTTGGTGTTTAGAAATTAGGAAATAGTGCCCTAACATGTCTTTGAGTTGCGATTTTTCGTTTGACTAAATAACCAAATATCCTTTTAATAAATTTTCAAAATCATGAGATAATTTTAGTTACGAGGATTTAAAACATCGTGTCCTAACATGCTGGATGTAATGTTTATATACTTTCGGAACAAAGGAATCTCAAGTTTCAACTTTAAATTGTTCAAGTTTTAAAATCTTTTCAAATTTCAACATTAGGACAATAAATAATCAATTCGGTACCAATTTTGGGCGTTACGAGGGTGCTAATCCTTCCTTGTGCGTAACCGACTCCCAAACCTATTTTCTTGAATTTCGTAGACCAAAATGTTTTATAAAGGTGATCCAATCACACCTAAAAAGGTTGGTGGCGACTCCCATTTTCATTTTTCAAAAAGTCGAACCCCATTTTTCAAACCCACTGTCTTAATGTCAGAAATTTGGAAAATTTTTAAAATATGTCATTTTTACATGTGTTAGTTGCATATGTTTGTTATTGTTTACGCACACATTGCATTTGCATGACCGTTGTGGTCACACCCTTAAGTGGGAGTGAGAAGCTATGCTTTCATGAGGTTTTCACCTCCGCATGGGCTAGTGGATTGCTTCCGAGATACATCCGTACCTATGTCTTCGTGAGGTTTTCATCTCCGCATGGCCAAAGGGAAATGTGTCCCCCCGAACCGAACTTGGTCCATATGAGCCTATAATTGGTGAGGATCGATGAATCTGCTGGTTCAGGTACCCTTTCTTTAGAACCGAACTACATATAGTGAACTTTAAATGCTTGGCCCAGGTAGTACGATGATGACCTTTAGTGCCTACCTTTATAAGTTCTTATTTATTATATTTTTTTTCTATATGTGACACTGACTTATTTTTCTTATTTTGCCATCATTGCATGTCATTTATCATTAAAAGGTGTCGATTCAAGGTTCAATTTCTGAGTTAGAAAGTTTTGTAATGGGGAACGAATATCTTAATAAAGTGGAGGAAAACTCTTTCGTTTGTGCTTGGTCAGAGAAAACCCAGATAGAAAAAGGAAAAAGTGTTATCGAAGGATACACATCAGAATTATGGGACTACACTCTCATTACTGTGATGCAAAATAACCTCCAAGAGTTAAAGGAAATATGGGATTAATGGAGTAACGAAGCCAAGCAGTTGTTCTACAATAGTTATAGGGAATTGCAGTATTTGCTTGACATGAAGATAGATGAACAATTCAAGGTGAGCGTGGGGAGTATTGATGGACACTTCTACCATTATAGATGAAGATAGTCACCTCGTGGATGGTAAGGGTTTAAGACCTACAAAATTGAATTGGATGGAAAGAATTTTGCTTATGATGGTAGAAAGGCTCACTTATTATAGGACCGCTACCAAACAACAAGCTAGAATTTACTGTGGTACTTTAGGATGTTGTACTTATCAGAAATAATGGAAATGCAAGCCCTAATGGCCGAGACAACCCAAATGAGCATGAAAGAAAGAGATTAAAGAAGATCGTATCATTTAAAGACCTTTAAAGTGGAGATTAGCTATGCTGCGAAGATACCCATGCAAGCAATTTGAAATGTTCTGTGGAGGCAGAACTTTAAAGACTCTCAAGAAACACTGAGGATGTTTGATATCATTTTAAGGCAGTATGCTGCGAAGCTGGAATGCCTACTTGTTCGCCAATCTTTCTTTCAAACTAATCAGAGCAACTTCACAGACATTGGAGAAGGTATCTTTGGTTGTAGAGCTTACTTCATAGGTGAAGCCGTAATTTAAATTCAAGAGATAGCTGATCGTTTACAGATACTGGTTGAAAGGGCACGTTGAGCACCAATATGAGCTACAGTCAGATCGTGGTCAAAAGTTAGCTTTGTTATCAGATAGGGTTAAGACTCTGGGCCTACGGGCGAAAGCGTATTTCTAATTCGTTTTATAAAAAGATTTTTGTTCCTTAAATAACGTTTTCTAAAATTAAAAAACTGAATTAGAATTGATATCCTTTTGCATTCATGCATTTGCATCTAATAACATCTCATCGCATCATTTGCATTCAAAATTATAAAAAGAATCTAATTAGTTAAAGTTATCAAAAAGAGAAAGAAAAAGAGAGAGAGAGAAGAGGGTCACGGCTGAGTGAAAAAGAAGTTGAATGGGAATTAACGACGTTCCCTTACATATCCCCGACTTTTGTGTCAGGAGGGATAGCTTACTCAGAGAAGAGGGTGTTTGGAAATGAAAATTATCAATGAGGAAGGGACTGAACAAAGAAACCTTGAGGGTATTTTCCCTTACAAACCGAGAAGTTTTTTAAATAATTGGACTGCAGAGGAACTTCCTATAATCTTTAGGAATTTTACGGAGTAATATTCAGAACACTCTTGTTGCTCTAAAGCCTAGGAGTAATGAGATTTCTTTTGAGAAGTGGGCTCATGTTCAGACATTTTTATTTTCAATAAAACATACTTTTATTATTTATTCGAGTAAATACTCTTTCATTCTGATTCTTTTGACCTTTGGCATTCTTTATAAATTTTTATTTCAAGTAAATAGTCATTCTTGAATTCATTTATTCCTTGTATATTCTTTTGTGTGCCTATCATAGATCCATAGATATCAATGACACGGGTAACGATACTACAGATTCAGAGTTCCGTTTGAGTGCGATATGTGTTTAGAGGAATCTCAGTACTTTGAAGGTGACAGAAATTGTGACTTGTTTCTGAATTTGTTGAAAATGGTTTATACCCCATGAAGTGGTGGTAGGAAATATAGCCTTAGAGGAAGAAAAGATTGCGAAATTGGAATTAGCTGAGGAGACAAGACAAGACCTTGTTGAGACTATTATGGGAATTCAAAAATGTGGTCCAAAAATGCATGCAGGAGGATTTGCAATTGCCAGAATAAACATGAGGTTTTGGGGCACTGTTGGTCCACCATGAAAAGGGATCGCATCAGTTGTACAATGAATGCCAAATTTAAGAGAGTCAAGACTTATGGGGCATGTATGTTATGGGCCCGAGCTCGTCAAAAGTTTCAAGCTAACAATGACTCATCTTTGTGGACATCAACTGCTCCATTAAGAGGGGAGATAGCTTCATATGCCAATATTACAAAGTCAAAAGTCATCCATTTCAAAAAAAAAAAAAGATTATATATAACTGCACAATGCCAAAAGTTTGTAGTCTTTTCAAAGATAATGAGCCATACCACAGTACAACAAAGGCTGCCAAAAGAAAAGAAAAAGAAGAAAAAAAAATTACAGAAGATGACCGAGACTGGTAAAAATTGGCATAAGAAACTACCGCCTACTCTCTATGCTTACGCTGGGGCAAACAACTTCAATTCTAGTTGTTTCAAAGGTTCCAACCATCATCCTTGGAATAGGTGCATTGTTTGGCTTTCCTGAGTAGTTTGATATGCCGTCAATAGCTGCAATGGTTAACTCCAGGCAGTGGCCATTGATTTCCAGCTATGGGGCATCAGGCCGTACGCAGTCTCTGAAGCTTAAAATGATAGATTCTTTCTTCAAAACCAGTTTCTAACTAAGTGGGTGACGGTATCATGAAGGAAGCTCTCTTAGACTTCTATACAAGTTCAGGGAAGAGGAAACCTGATCAAATCATTATTTTCAGGGATGGGGTTAGCGAGTCTCAATTCAATCAAGTTTTGATCAAGTTGGTGAGGCTTGCAAGTTCCTTGACGAGAAGTGGAACCCTAAAGATTGTGGTTATTGTTGTACGAAAAACCATCATACCAAGTTTTTTTCAGCAGGGATCTCCTGACAATGTGCTACATGGTACTGTCATTGACAACAAAGTATGCCATCCAAAGAATAATGATTTTTACCTTGGTACCCATGCTGGAATGATTGGAATCACGAGGCAGACCCACAATCATGTTCTCTTAGACCAGGCTAGGTTTTTGGCTGATGATCTGCAAGAGTTTGTTCATTCTCTATCCTATATGTATCAAAGGAGCACCATAGCCATATTTTTTGTGGCTCCTATTTGCTACACTCATTTGGCAGCTTCACAGTTGGGGGCAACTTATGAAGATTAGGGATGCTTCAGAAACATCATCGAGTCATGGTGGGATGTATGCTTCTGGAGTAATCTCTGTACCTCAGATTTCCAGGTTGAAGGATAAAGTCAGCAACTTCATTCTTGTCTCTTGAGAATCATTGAACCATCTTTTTGTAGGGTTTGACAAACAACAGTCAGGACTGCTGCTGGGGTAATCCCTTTCTCATGGGTTTATAAATCAAGAATTTTCCTCCAAGCTTTGATGGAGTCAGGAATTGAATACCTCTAGTAAACTTAACTTGAAAATATTCATCCTAAGCAAATGTACCAAAAATGGATGACATAGACTTATGACAAAGAAGGTTCGTCCAAAAGAATTTCATAAAGGAAACCTTGTACTGAAAGATATCCTTCTCATGCAAAAGGATGCCGAATTGGAAAGGGCCATATGTTGCGAAGAGGGCTTTCTCTAGAGGTGCACTGATTTTGACAAGAAATGGATTGGAAGAATTTATCTGATCCAGTGAATTCAAACTCGGTCAAGGAGTACTTTGTCTGAAGGAGAAGGGAAGCCAAGGTGAAAACATGCAAAGGGCACTTTGTGACTTCTATTTCAAAAAAAAAAGAGAGAGAAAAAAATAAAAAGAAAAAAGAGAAAAAATAAAAAAAAATGGAGAGGCCAAGGTGGAAACTAAAAAATAAAAAAAATGGATAGGCCAAGGTGAAAACTCGCAAAAGGCGCCTTGAGACCAAAGGGGTTTTGAGTTGAAAACCCGAAAAGGCAGCTCAAATTTGGAAAGTCATGCAGTGACCTTGTTATACCGGATTCGACGAGAAGTGAAGTATGTTACATATCGAGGCATCGACGAATTACTTTGGATCTTTTAAACACATGTTGAACTAAAAAAAAATAAAAGTCTTCATGGAGCTGGTGTATAGACGCTCAAGTGGCGATATCTAGGGCATCTAACTTCTGTCATGCTTGCCATCTTTGATTCTCTTTCTTCTCAAAGATAAGCTATCAGATTAATTTCCTTTGTATTTTTGGACAAATTCATTCAAATTTAATTATCCTCTGGATCTATTTATTCGTCCTCTATTATTCATAAAGTGTGTTGCATAGAAATAATGATTGATTAACTAAATATCTTTACAAACGAAGTTTTGCATATTACTCTGGAAATTTATAGATAATACAAGAAACTGAAACAGGACAATTGTTTAAGAAATTCCTATATGTGAGGGTCAGATGTACTCGGGGAAATTGAAATTTCTTCTTCAGTCTAAATGATGATTGGATAAATCAAACGATTCAATCAGAGGATCATCTTACAGACATTTTCAGTGGGTCATAATATTTGGAGGCTGAGTAGGAGTGATATTTTGAGAGAAACAAGGATGAGCTACGACGAAGGAATGAGTAGTGACGTCTAGAATAGGGGTCATATTCATAAACATTTTGCATTATCACAGGTTTAATTAGGAGCATTTGACTCATTTCGATCATAGCATCCTAATCATCAGGCATGAACTCATACACATTATATAGGTCATATCCTTCAATGAAGATTGGTGCACCTTAACCCCCTAAGCAGTAGGGTAATAGGCTAAAGCATAGCAGATCTAACCTTCAAGTATTTACACTGAAGCAGATCCAAGATGATTTGGCGTCTCTGTATTGTCAGGGAGCAGATCGAAGATACCAGATTTGGCGTCTCTGTATTGGCAGGGAGCAAATCGAAGACATAGCTGATTTGGCTTTCACGTGTTTACGTTGAAGCAAATCTAAGATGACTTAGCGTCTCTGTATTGGCAGAGAGCAGATCGAAGATGATTGATTTGGCATCTCTGTATTCGGCGGAGAGTAGATCGAAGACATAGCTGATTTAGCTTTCATGTGTTTACGTTGAAGCAAATCTAAGATGATTTGGCATCTCTGTATTGGCAGAGAGCAGATCGAAGATAACAGATTTGGCATCTCTGTATTGGCAGAGAGTAGATCAAAGATGATAGATTTGGCATCTCTGTATTCGACGGAGAGCAGATCGAAGACATAGCTGATTTGGCTTCCACGTGTTTACGTTGAAGCAAGTCTAAGATGATTTGGCATCTCTGTATTGGCAGAGAGCAGATCGAAGATAGTAGATTTGGCATCTCTATATTGGTAGAGAGTAGATCAAAGATGACAGATTTGGCATATCTGTATTCAACGGAGAGCAGATCGAAGACATAGCTGATTTGGCTTCCACGTGTTTACGTTGAAGCAAGTCGAAGATGATTTCGCATCTCTGTATTGGCAGAGAGTAGATCGAAGATAATAGATTTGGCGTCTCTGTATTGGCAGAGAGCATATCGAAGATAGAAGATTTGGCGTCTCTGTATTGTCAGAGAGCATATCGAAGAGAAGAACAACAGATTTGGCATCTCCATAGTCGACGGGGAGCAGATCCAAGATGATTTGGCATTCCTGTGTTTACAGGGAACAGATCGAAGACATAGCAGATCTGACATTCCTATGCTTACAGCGAAGCAGATTAAAGATTTTAACATGGCATCCCTGTGTTTATAGGGAACAAGTTGAAGATAACAGATTTGGCATCCCTTTGTTTACAGGGAACAGATCGAAGACATAGCAGATCTGACATTCCTGTGCTTACAGTGAAGCAGATTGAAGATTTCAGCATGGCATCCCTGTGTTTATAGGGAACAAGTTGAAGATAGTAGATTTGGCATCTCCATATTCGACGAGGAGCAGATTAAAGACATAGTAGATATGACCTTCATGTGTTTACATCAAAGCAGATCCAAGATGATAGATTTGGCATCTTTGTATTAGACGGGGAGCAAATCGGAGATAACAGATTTGGCATCTCTGTATTAGACGGGGAGCAGATTGAAGAAGCAAATTTAGCGTCTCTGTATTAGACGGGGAGTAGATCAAAGATAGCAGATATCGCCTTCCTGAGTTGTAGTGAAGCAGATTGAAGCCGTCAAGAGGCCATTTAAAGAAGATCAAGGATTAATAACTCAAGACTCGGCGAGCCCGGGCAAAATTGGTCCTTTTATAGTCTTTGCTCTATTCCTGTTACACAGCAATGAGCAAAGAGGGGCAACTGTAGACACTCAATTTTGCTCGGGCCCAGAAATAAGTCCAAAAAGAAAAATAATAAACCCCAAAAAAATGAAGTCCAAGTTCAGTCCAAAATTACAAACATATAATTTGGCCCAATCGGAATGGCCCATTACTTGAAAAGATTTAAGGTCCATCTATAAGCTTGACTCATATGGAAATATAATCTTCAAGGATATGCAATCTTAGATATGATACATTTTTAGATATGATATGCAATCTTAGATATGATATGCAATCTTGAAGATATGATCTTGTAATCTTGGAGATTTAATTTGTAGATATCCTTTAATCTTAACTATTGATGTAATTGATTTGTACCGTTGGATTTGGGGAGGCTCAACTATAAATAGAGGCCTCTCCCTTCATTGTAAAACACTTGAGTTTTGGGAAGCAATAAGAATTCTTAAGAGCATTCACTCAAATTTCTCTCCCTCTTGCGTTCTTATTTTCTACGGTTTGTTCTTATTTATTCTTTGCTCATTTTCGTTTTCAACCTTTTTTTATTTTGATTTAATCCCTATTTCCTTGATTTCTAATTCTCTTTTATATTTTATTTTTTAATAATTTTAGTATTATATCAAACTATTTTTTATTAAATTTTATATTATTCATTGTTTTAAAAATATATTTCATTTAATTGAAAAGTTTTTCTTAAATAAGACAATGTTTGGTGTTTAGAAATTAGGAAATAGTGCCCTAACATCTTTGGGTTGTGATTTTTCGTTTGACTAAATAACCAAATATCCTTTTAATAAATTTTCAAAATCATGAGATAATTTTAGTTATGAGGATTTAAAACATCGTGTCCTAACATGCTGGATGTAATGTTTGTATACTTTCGGAACAAAGGAATCTCAAGTATCAACTTTAAATTGTTCAAGTTTTAAAATCTTTTCAAAATTTTGACATTAGGACAATAAATAATCAATTCGGTACCAATTTTGGGCGTTACGAGGGTGCTAATCCTTCCTTGTGCGTAACTGACTCCCAAACCTATTTTCTTGAATTTCGTAGACCAAAATGTTTTATAACGGTGATCCAATCACACCTAAAAAGGTTGGTGGCGACTCCCATTTTCATTTTTCAAAAAGTCGAACCCCGTTTTTCAAACCCCTTTAAAAAATGGTTTCGACAAGAGCTTTTCTCAGAATATGGAATTTAACTTCTTTAGCTTAGAAGATTACTACTACTAAGATGTATACATTTTTTTTAAAGAACAAGTTAAATTACAAAATAGAATATAACATAGTTAGCAACTATTTCAATTCAAATCTCGACAAAAATAGGGATCAAATTAATTTAGGGGATTTCAACAATAATGGGTTAAGGGTTAATATTAAGGGTAATTCAAGAAATGGTTTGTTAAGCTCAAGGGGGTTTAGTAGGGGTTAATCGTGGAGGTAGGCTTTTCATGGCATGAGTGGGTTAATCCTAAGTGCCTTTCTCATTTTGACATATCAAATCAAATGGTGTGGTCTTGATATGCATAATCAAGCAAGTTCTAGAATAACAGTTCAATACTGACGCACTCAAAGCAATAATAAAAGTGAGCATGAAAGAATTAATATATGCTCAAAAGGCTCAAAAATCTCAAAATATTATGGCTTTTTGATATTTAAAACTTGTGAATTCCAACTCAAAGTAATACGTAAAGTTTGGGGAAACAACCTAAAATTTTAAATTCTTAAAAATCAACTTATCATGCTCGATTCTCTAATGTCTTAAGGTTTAAACAATCAATGCATATATGCCTATATTTTAATTCAAGATATATCAATCAAAATCATAAATCAATCAAAATTTATCCTAAATATGATATGAGAGCTTTTCAAGAGAACAAGGAAGTCATTCAGGGATTTTTCTGATAATGAAATGAATACCCTCCCACACTTAAAATGTACATTGCCCTCAATGTACAAAGATAGATAGGAAAAGATAATATAAAAATAAGATAGGGAGAGAAGTGAAACTTCCTGAATTAAGAATGGATGATATTCTTGGATTGGCAAAATTGAGTATTGGAAATAAAGCTGGAGGGCAAGCATGGTTCTGAACGATAAAAGGAGAATTGTGGGAATAATCTGATAGTAGTCATAAAGATAAGCCGTGTTTAAAAAAACAAATAAATCTTTAAAACTTAATAAAAGAAAAATAAAATAAGAGAAATAATCTAATTTTTCAAGTGGCACGACCAGTGCACACACCCATGTGGCTCGTGTCCCATTCGTGTTTGTAGCCAATTGAGATGTCGTCACACAGCATTCTGGCATGCCTGTGTGTCTAGGTCGTGTGGCTACATGATCGTGCCATACGACCGTGTGTGATGTTGTTCGCTTCTCTCATGGCCGTGTACCTCTGCGCACGCTCGTGTTATTTTGATCGTGTTGTCCACGGGTGCTAGACATGGGTGTTTCGCACGCCCGTGTTCATTTGGAAAATTTGCGCACGGCCAGGTCGCACAGTCGTGGCCACTTATTGCATCCCATGTTGGGAAAGATAACTTTTACCCTGTTTTCGCACGGCTGTATCATACGGCCGTGTTGCCATCCGTGGTTGTCACACGGCCTGAAGCACGGCTGTGTGATCGGCCGTGTAGAGTTGAGAACCTGTGCTCAAAGACTCTGTTAGTGCCCTAGATGTTTAAAAATTAAAATTTAAATAACTTAAAATCGTTAGTACTCGGGTTGCCTCCCGAGAAGTGCTTATTTATAGTCTAAGCTCGACTTACCTCTCCGTTGAATGATCATGGTGGTTTGAAGAGTTTATACTCCTCATTCCTGCTATCAATCTTATCAAAATAAGGTTTTAAACTGGTGTTGTTTACATTAAAAATGGTGAACTTGGGATGACTCACCTCGACCGTACCGAATAGGAAAATGCTGAGTACCGTAAGAGGGATTTCTTCATTTGGTGAAGTAGCGACAATGTGGGGATTTGCGACATCTAATAAGACTCTATCTCCAACCTTAAGTTGATTTGGAAAGTTATTGAGCTCATTTCGTCGTAGATTCAGTTTGTCGGGTGTTCTCAGTTTATGCGTCCACCATTGATCTAGCTCCTCAATTAGTAGCCTTCGATCTTAATGAATAGGTCCTCTACTATTGCTTGAGAATGGCTCATGTACTTCATTCAGACTTATTTCCTACAAAGAATGTTGCACAATATTGTCAGTTTTAGTAGAATGGTTTAAACGATCACCTTCAATTTTCAATGTGTTGCCGGAATTGCGAGCTTGAAGGGTGATTATTTCGTCTCCCACACGGAGTGTGAGTTCACCTGTGCCAACATCAATAATTGTTTTAGCAGTTGCTAAAAAGGGCCTTCCTAGAATTAAAGGAGTGTTGCTATCCTCCTCTATGTCTAGAACAATGAAGTCAACGAGAAATATAAATTTATTGATTTTAACTAACACAACTTCAATAATACCCCTAGGGAGTCTTATAGTTTTATCTGCTAATTGAATGCTCATCCTAGCCTGTTTGGGTTTCCCTAGAACTAGTTGCTTAAACATTTTGTAAGGCATGATGTTGATACTAGCCCCTAAATCAGCTAATGCATTATTAACATCTAAACTACCAATTAAGCAAGGAATCGTAAAACTCCTTGGATCTTTTAATTTGTTCGGTAGCTTATTTTGCAGAATAGCTGAGCACACTGCGTTTAGCTCTACATGTGACGCCTCGTCCAACTTCTGCTTATTTGCTAAAAGCTTCTTTAAAAGTTTCATTGCGTTTGGCATCTGCGATAGAGCTTCAATAAATGGTAAGTTAATATGTAATTTTTTAAGAGTTTAAGGAATTTAGCAAATTGTTCATCTGAGCGGTCTTTCCTTGTCACGTTGGGGTATGGCACATGAGGTTTATATTCGACATTCACTGATTTGTTTTTATTATGACCTACCTCACATTGACCTTTGCTAACCACAATTTCTTGCCTCGGTTCTGGTTCAGGCTCAACGACTTCTTCGTCATCTTGAATATTAATTGCATTGAGCTGTTCCCTTGGGTTGGGTTTAGTATTACTTGACAAGCTACCTTGTGGTCGTTCGGAGATTAGTTTGGAAAGCTAGCCTATCTGAGTTTCAAGCCCTTGGATCGACGCTTGTTGATTTTTAAGTGCTAACTCGGTGTTCTGAAAACGGGTTTCTGACATCGATATAAACTTTGAGAGCATCTCTTCAAGGTTCAGCTTCTTTTCTTGTTGATAGGGTGGTTGTTGAATACCCGGAGGATGTTGTAGTCTTTGATTTCCTTGACCGCCTCACAAGAAATTGGGGTGGTTCCTCCAACCTGCATTGTAAGTGTTACTATATGGGTTATTTTGGGATCGAGAGTTATTGTTACCCATATATTGGACTTGTTCCTCCTCGATGCTAGAGTTGAAGGGTTGATACTCTGTGCATGCTCCTCCTCCATTCGTCTCGCACTTCATTACTGGATGTACCTGAGTAGAACCAAGTAAACCATCAATCTTTTTATTTAGAAGTTCCACCTGATTTGACAGCATAGTAACTGAATCAATGTTATAAACGCCTGCTGTTTTAGTTGGCTTAGTCCTCATGACTTTCCACTGATAGTTATTCAGTGACATCTCCTCTATAAACTCATAGGCATCTTTAGGTGTTTTTATTATTGATGGTTCCGCCAGCAGCTGCGTCAACCATGTGTCTAGTCGAAGGATTCAGGCCATTATGAAACGTTTGAACCTGTAGCCAAAGTGGTAACCCATGGTGAGGGCACCTTCTCAGTAAGTCTTTGTATCTTTCTCATGCATCTTAAAGAGTTTCTAAGTCCATCTGCACAAATGAAGAAATATCATTACGTAATTTAGCCGTTTTAGCCGGCGGAAAATATTTTAATAGAAATTTTTCGGTCATTTGTTCCCAAGTAGTGATTGACCCTCGTGGTAATGAGTTCAACCACTGTTTAGTTTTGTTCGTCAACGAAAAAGGGAATAACCGAAGACGAATGGCATAATCAGAAACACCATTAATTTTAAATGTATCACATAGTTCTAAGAAGTTTTCTAAGTGAGAGTTGGGATCCTCATCCTGCAAACCATCAAACTGAACAAATTGCTGTATCATTTGAATAGTGTTAGGTTTAGTTCAAAAGTATTTTCAGCTACAACAGGTCTAACTATGCTCGATTCAGTTCCTATTAAAGAAGGTTTAGCATAATATAACATAGTACGTGGAACATGATTTTGATTAACCGCAATTGCAGGACGTAGCTGATTGTCTTGGTTTTCAGCCATCTCTTCAGTTGAGGGTTGAGTATCGTCCTCTTTCTTGTTCTCTGTGTATCTTAAGCTTCGCCTTATTTCTCTTTGATGTCTGCGAACTGTGCGATCGATTTCTTCGTCAAAAAGTAGTGGTCCTAACGGGTTTCTTTTAGTCATAAACTATAAAAACCTGCCAAGAGAAAGAAAAAGTAAATTAATAAATAATAATAATAAAATTAAATTAAATTAAATTGCAAGAAAAATAAATGGCTAAAGTAATAAAAATTGAGCGTTCCTAATATCTTAGTTCCCCAGCAACAACGCCAAAAACTTGATCGCGTGATTTCGTGATAGGTTTTAAATATTTATAATTAATTGTTCTTGAAACTAACTATTATCGCGATGTAGGCAACTGTACCTATCGAACAGTAGTATAGTTTTAGCAAGACCGGATTGTCGAACCCAAAGAATTAAAAGTACTAGTAATGACTGTCTTTTTCTAGCCTAAGAATAAAGAGGTTTTGTTTTAACTATCTAATTATCTAACTAAGAATTCAAAGAGAATGGAATTGGTGAATTGCTTTTGGGAAAATCGTTTGAATTAAGACAATACCTAAGGAAAAATCCACCTAGACTATACTTGTTATTCTGGCTCCCAATCGGACAATTTATTCATTTAACTTGTTCCATAGAGATCCCTAAGTTATGTTATTATCCCTATTCAAGACTAATAATGTCTAATCCCTAGATTGAATAATTGAGACCTTTCTCTGATTAACACCCTTGGGTTGCATTAACTCGATCTATGGATCCCCTTATTAGGTTTCACCCTAATCTGGCAAAATCTTGTCACTCTATGTCTAGGCGTGCAAACAACTTCGCTTAATTATGAAAAATGTACTCTTAGACAAGGTCTATTCCTCCTTTGAATAAGAGCTTATATTGAATCAGTATCCTGGGATATCAAAACAAGAATTAAGAACACATAATTAAGAATAAGTTAAATATTTATCATACAATTCAGAAAATAATAACAAGATTCATCTTAGGTTTCATTCCTCTTAGGTATTTAGGGGTTTTTGTTCATAACTAAATAAGAAAACAATTCAGAATAATAAAGAATACGAAACATAAAGAAAACCCAAAATTCCTGAAGGGGAAATTGAGGAGAGATCTTCAGTCTTGATGATGAATCCGGCTTCTGAGATGGATCAATCGGCTTCCTTTGAGTAATTCCTTACTTCCTATTCTGTGTCCCTTTTTCTTCCTCCTCTAGGGTGTATTTATAGGCTTTGGAATGCCTAAAAGCCCTCCAAATTAGCCCTTTTCGAATTGGACTCAACTTGGGCTCGGCAGGGACACGCCCATGTGACACGCCTGTGTGCGATTACTTCAGGCCGTGCTTGAGCCTACCAAATTGACACGGCCATCTGGTCTGCCCGTGTGAGGAGGTCCAGGCCGTGTTGATTTCGTACTTTGGCCCATTTTATCCATTTTGACCCATTTCTCATTCCTTTCACTCTCCTATGCTCTTCTAAGTATAAAACATGAAATTAAAGCATTAGGAGCATCGAATTCACCAATTCTAATGGGAAATCATGTTAAACATGGGGTAAAAATATGTATAAATTACGGTTTATCAAATCTATTCTCTGATGATAAATCTTTGAGACCATGCAAAGAAAACAAACTTTATAGCTCTCTAATATGATGTAAATGGTGTGAAAAGTAGGCTAGATGCATTGTGTTTAAAACTGAAACAACCTACCAGAAATTTAGAAATTTGACCAATGGCCACTCTCACATTTCCATTACTTTCCCAATTGATCTTTTCCCTCAAAAATTCCGAATTTAAAGGTTTATTTGCCAAATAAATACTCCAAAATTTCCCTTATTTTATAATTAAATCTAATTTAATTAATATTTAAATTTAACTCAAATTAACCTCGAATAAAAATTATTTTAAAATTCTTTTTCAACCCCAATTAATTATTTTCACTAATAATTATTTAATTACTTTAAAATTAATTTTCCAAAAATATTTTTATTTTTCGGATTATTGTTTAATTGATTTTAGATGAAATTGACCTTCTAAATTAAATTTAAAAAATTACTATTAACCATATAAATTCTTAAATTCACACTTGGAACTCAAAAATATGCCCAAAACTACTAGACCCGGTGTAGGGATATTATAAATATTGTAGTAGTGAATCCCTGAGCAATAGAATGGTCAAGATTTTGCCATGGCCTTATGTTGGTATAAGATGGTAATATTTAGTGCATTCAAGATGATTTCCTAGATGAGCAACTGTTAGTTGCCATGGCATTACCGTGGCATACTGATATCGTCAATTTTTTGGTTAGTGGATTGCTGTCACCTGAGCTCACAAATCAAAGACAAAGGAAATTTATTCACTATGCGAAGCAGTATTATTGGGATGAGCCATTTTTATTCAAACATTTTGCGGACCAGATAATTTAGATGTGTGTTCCAGATGACGAGATTCAAAAGTTTGACACAGTATGATGGACACTTTGGGGGTATGAGAACTGCTACAAAAGTTCTCCAATCTGGTTTTTATTGGCCAACCATGTTTAAAGATGCTCATGAATTTTGTCAAGCTTGTGATCACTGTCAAAGAACTATTTGACGTATGGGGAATTGATTTTATGGGTCCATTCCCACCTTCTTGGGGCAATGTATACATACTTTTAGCTATTGATTGTTTTTCCAAGTGGGTTAAGGTTGTTCCTTTACCAACTAATGATGCCAAATCAGACATAAAAATATTTTTACCAGGTTTAGTACCCCTCGTGTTCTAATTAGTGATGAAGGTTTACACTTTGATTGCAAATTAGTTGCTAATTCTCTGAACAGGTATAGAGTTAAGCATAAAATTGCTACAACATATTATCCCTAGACAAATGGACAGGCGGAAGTCTCTAATAGAGAGATTAAACAAATTTTAGAGAAGGTAGTCAATCCCACCCACAAAGATTGGTCATTCAGATTGGATGAAGATTTTATATATGTGCGCGGTGTCTCGGTAATGTTTGATGAAGACACTATCAATGCGCAATATGGGTTATCTAACGGCCTTGATGAACATGCCCAATTTTTCAAAGACCGTGACAATTGAAGGACTCAACCAAGTCTTGACAGATTTATGTGTAGATAGGACGAAATGGATAGTTTCCTGAAATGATTGTGACACCATTGATCGTGTATCGTTGAAGCCTCACTGTAGAGTCTGGTATCATTTCCTTAAAATTTATCTCATCCCTTCTACTCGTAACTCAACTATTTCAAAAGAACGTCTATTATTATTTCACTCGATTATGATAGACATAAAGATCAATGTTGGAAGCATTGTCAGAGGGTGAAGGACCCTCTACTCCCAAAAGAATACCAGTACCTTAAATTTTCCATTCCTCATCACGGCACTTTGTCAGAGGGTGAAGGACCCTATTCAAATGAATGAAGACACAATCCCCAACAAAGGAGACATAACAAAGCAACTCGCCTTGAGATTTTGAGGAGTAAATGCCACGACATCCGAGCTCTACATC
Organism: Gossypium arboreum; assembly: GCF_025698485.1. Taxonomy (NCBI): domain Eukaryota; kingdom Viridiplantae; phylum Streptophyta; class Magnoliopsida; order Malvales; family Malvaceae; genus Gossypium; species Gossypium arboreum. Next base: position 18,391,477 of record NC_069082.1, read on the forward strand.
CACAGCTTCTCCTCTTATGACTTTTGATGCTGCCCCATCAATATATAATAGTGACTTTGAATTGAAATTGATTAATACTCTTAAGATGTTGTAACAACAGTTTCAAATGATGGAGAAACACCAATTATGGCTAGCCATTGATCTTGGCTAAGCTTAAGAGGATATGGCCATATTTTGGGGATATGTCTGAAGAAGAGATAAGGCATTAAGAAATCTCTTCAAAAGAACTTTACCTGACCAATGCCTACGTTCCCTGTTTTTCCTAAAGAATTGTTATTGGAACCAAACAATGAAGAACAAGAAAAAGAAGAAGACGCCACTCAGAGAAGAAGACTACGGAAAAATAGAGAGAAAAAGAAAAAAGCAAACCTGTGCATATTGAGTCTGATAAAGATGATGTTGATGTGACTCAAACTATTGTACCTACTGATGCTACCACTACACCAAACTCCAATGCACCTTTGACGGAGCAAGAGCATGTGATTCATCAACTTATTGATGATCTCACGAAGTTAAATACTGCTTATGAAGATGAGATGTCAATTAACCAGCTTAAAAGGAAGCGCTACAAGCAAGCTGTTGGGAAATCAGTTCAAGCTTATGCTGGTGAAATGGAGAGGCAACCGGCTACAAATGCGTTGCCAGAAAATCAACCCAACCCAGTTAGAGTTACCTAATTTCTTCCAAGATTTTGTTTGTATTTGCAATTTTTTCATTTTATAACATATGTTTCATGCATTCATATTTGGTTCTCATCGCATTTTGTTATATTTAATTGTTCATGCATTAAGGACAATGCGTCATTTAGGTTTGGGGGTTGGTTGTGTTGTAAATATAGTATGCAGTAGATTTATGTTTTAATATTCATGCATTTTTCATTCAATTTGTCAGTACATACAAATACCAAATGACTGTCAGACTATGCTGAGTATATTATTATCGGTGATGTTCGGTGAGGATAATAACTATTCGATTAATTTAAAAAATTGTGATAGTTAATTAAGTATGTTTAGCTTAGGATAGTTGTTTGAAAGTTGATTCCTAAAAGTAGAATAACTTAAATATAATTGCAATTAATCTGTAGTAGGGTTCTTTTGATGCATTTAGAATTCCTTAAACCTAAATTCAATAATTTGGTTATGAATAATAACGAATACCATGGCAATAGTTTTACACTCCAATGTTTGAAGCTGTTGAGTAGGTTAGTAATGTTTTGTTTGCTCTATCATATTATTGATCATAAAAAACAAGTTCGAATAAGAGTGAGTAAACAAAAAAAAAATAGTTTTCTTAATAACAATGATTTAGGGACACTCCACTATAGTTCTAAGCTGAGTAGTTAAGGAGGTAGTTGTTTGCTTTATCCATCTTATAAGTTAAAAGTCTTAGCTTCATGAGTGAATTACATTCAAATTATGAAATGATATACTACCTGACAATCTAGTGTATGCTCCATTGAGATTGTCAAGTAAAGAAACCGTGTGGCAAAATGAATTCCCTAAAAAAATTATATGTATAATAAATAATATTTGTAATTAAAATTTTGAAATGATGGAATAAGTTAGAATAGAGAAACTGAATTTAGAGGAAAGATAACCTAAATACATTGAGAGAGGTATGCTATAATCAGAATTGCATAATTATTTAAGAACTTTTATTTTTAGGAAACATTTTTTGCACTTCATTTGCTAAACAAGAGTACAAAACTTGAACCAATTTTTTTAATAGAAGACTATTGAGAATTGAGGTATAGAATATATGGTAGATGGTTTAGCAGTATATATATGGTAACTGTATGTTTTGACAAATTCATGCATACTCATACATATTTTACTTGAGGACAAGCAATAATTTAAGTTTGGTGGTGTGATCACTCTTAAAAAGAGTTATATTTCAAGCTTTTTGAGTGAATCGATTGTTTGTAATTTAAGTAAATATGTTTGCATTTTTAGGATATTTTAAGAATATTTCGTAACAAAGCTTGGATTTGCTATTAATGTTAATTATCTGTTACTCTTATTATTGGGGAAGAAAGGTGTTGGTTGTGGTTGGCATTAGGTGTAGGATAAAGAAGAGAAAAGAGAAAAGAGTAGGAAAATGAAGGAAGTGAAATATTGCCATGGTAAAATGCTGGTTGGATTGCCAATAGGAATGCCATGGCAATTCCAGGAAGATGACACATGATCGTGTGATGTGAATCGTGATAAGTTTTATAATTTATGAATGTCCGTTCTTGAAAACTAACTATTATCACGATAAAGGCAAGCACACCTTATCGAACAATAGTATAGCTTATGGCAAGAGTGAGATGTCGAACCCAAAGAAACTAAAGGTACTAGTATTAACTTTTTTTTTATTATCTAGCCTAAAAATAAAAGGGTTTGTTTTATCTAAACTAATTACTAAACTAAGAATACACAGAAAGTAAATTGGGGAAATAACTTTTGCAAAAACTGAATGATTTGGACAATACCTAAGGGAAAAATCCACCTAGACTTCGCTTGTTATTGACTCTGAATTAGACGATTTATTCACTTGACTTGATCCGTAGAAATCCCTAAGTTATATTACTATCTCTCTTGGGACTAACAACATCTAACCCTAGGTTTATTAATTGAAATATCTTTCTAATTAAAACCCCTAGTGTTGCATTAACTCGATCTATGGATTTCCTTATTAGGTTTCACACTAATCTGGCAAAATTATGTCACCCTATCTCTAGGCGTGCAATCAACTCCGCTTAATTATGTTAGATCTACTCTTAGACAGGGACTTTTGCTCCTCTGAATAAGTACATCAATACTTGAATCAATATCCTGGAGTATTCAAGCAAGAATTAAGAACTCATAATTAAGAACAAGTCAAATATTTATCATATAATTCAGATAAGAATAACAAGATCCATCTTAGGTTTCATTCCCCTTAGGTATTTAGGGGGTTTAGTTCATATTTATGAAAGAAAACATCTTAAAAAAATAATGATAATAAAACATCAAGAAAACCCAAGAACTCTTGAAGGGAATTGAAGGGAGATCTTCAGTCTTGAAGGTGAATCTGGCTTCTGAGATGGATCAATTGGCTTTCTTCGAGTAATTCCTTGCCTCCTACTCCGTGTGTCCCCTCTAATCCTCCTGTAGTGTGTTTAAATAGGCTTTAGAATGTATAAAAGCCCTCAAGAGTGGCCTTTTTCGAATAGGACTAAATTTGGGCTCAATAGGGACACGCCTGTGTGACACGCCCGTGTTTGATTTCTTCAATCCGTGTTCAAGGCTGTTAAATAGACACGGGCATGTGGTCTACCTGTGTATCTCGTGCTCAATTCTACTAAAAGGACACGAGCCTGTGGTCTACCCGTGTAAGCAAGTCTAAGCTGTGTTAGAGCCTGCTAGAACTACACGGGCGTGTGGTTTGCCCGTGTACGGAAGTCCAGGCCATGATGATTTCATATGTTGGTCCATTTTCTCTGTTTTCAGCTCGTTTCTCGCTCTTTTTACTCTCCTATGCTCACCTAAGTATAAAACATGAGATTAAAGGATTAGGAGCATCGAATTCACCAAATCTAAGGATAAATCATCCAAACATGTGCTAAGCATGGGATAAAAATATGTATAAATTACGGTTTATCAAATACCCCCATACTTAAGCATTTGCTTGTCCTCAAGCAAAATCCTCAACTCGAAATTAAGAATTCATTTTTCTCAACTTATAATTCCTATCAATAATATCTCAAAATAATCCAAAAGTAATCATACATTGAGTGTTCAACTAGAAGAACATCAAAGTTTCAAACATTCTAAGTTGAGCATTTTATCACGAAAACATAGGTGTTTCCCCTCATCTAAATGATTACCTTTGATTCAAAATATCACAGAGTTTTAACATCCTCACTAAGGATTCACTCAAATCACTCGAGGTGTTTAAGGACAACAAGTTAGGCACTCAATAGTCAATATGAAAAGTTATTACCATAGGCTTGCATGAAAATCAAATCTCCATTACTATATATTGAGATGAAACATCAATCAAAAAGTCTTTAGAGGGTTGTAATGTGGCTTTGGTTAGGGGGTGTGGTCACAAGCTGAAACAAAAGGTTAGATTTGAGATTGAATTGAAAAATTACCTAACTAGAAAAATAACTAATCATCAATTGAATACAACTGAACTTCTTCTCAGAATATGGATTTAAACATTTAAGCTCAAAAACAAAGAATACTACTAATATAAATGTATGTATTGTAATTTTTTTTTAAGAACAAGTCAAATAACATAGGCTAAATATCAAAGATAAAACATAGCTAAGCAATTTATTCAAATCAAATCTTGACAAAAATAGGGATCAAATTAATTTAGGGGATTTCAATAATAATGGGTTATGGGTTAATATTGAGGGTGAATCAATGACTGGGTTGTTAGGCTCAAAGGGGTTCACTAAGGGTTAATTATGAAGGTAGGCTTTTATGGAGTGAGTGGGTTAAACCTAAGTGCCTTTATCATCTTGACATATCAAATTAAATGGTGTGGTCTTGACATGTATAATCAAGCAAGTTCTAGAATAACAGATCAATATTGACGCACTCAAAGCAACAATAAAAGTGAGCATGAAAGAAATAATATATGGTCTAAAGGCTCAAGATCTCACAAAAATTATGGCTTTTTGATGTTTAAACTTGTGAATTTCAACTCAATATAGTACCTAAACTTGGGGAAACAACCTAAAAATTTTTAAATCTCAAAAATCAACTTATCATGCTTGATTCTATAATTCCTTAAAGTTTAAACAATCAATGCATGAATGCCTATGTTTTAATTCAAGACATATCAATAAAAATCATAAATTAATCAAAATTCATTCTAATAATGATATGAGAAGATCACATGAGAACAAGACAAAATTCAAGAATTTTTCTGATAATGATACAAATGACCCCCTACACTTAAGGTGTACATTGTCTTCAATGTACAAAGATGTATAATAGTAATATAAAGACAATATCAAAAGAGAGGGAGAGGAGTGAAACTGCCCTGAAATTGTGAACGATATCCTTAGATTAGCGAGAGCGAGAATTGAAGAAAAAGCTGAAAGAAATGCATGATTCTGAGGGATAAATGAGACGACACCACTGTGAAGGAGAATTAAAAGAATAATTCGATGATAACCATAAAGGTAGGTAGAATATAAGATGGAGGTCTTCAAAAGTAAATGAGAGATAATGAAATAAAAATAGAAACAAAGATAAAAATAAAAATAATAGTAAAACACGCACGCCCGTGTTCCTTGGGGCGTGTTGGTGCACATGGTCGTGTCATTTTGACAGTTTCAACCACGGGTGGTGGACACGGGCGTGTTGTACGCCCATGTTAATTTCTCAGTTTTATCCACGAGAGGTGGGCACAGGCGTGCCGACTGCCCGTGTTAATTCGTTCGCTTCTCCCAGCCCGTGTTTATGTGCTCACGCCCGTGCTAATGTCTTAGTTTTGACCACGATTTATAGACACGGGCGTGTTTTACGCCTGTGTTGATTTGGCAGGATTGCCTACGGCCATGTCGCGTGACCGTGGAAATGTATCGAATCTCGTGTTTTGGGAAAAAATTTCTCTGCTTTCACACGGCCGTGTCTCTGCCCGTGGTATGAGCACGGCCTAAGGCAAACCTGTGGGTCAGGCCGTGTTTGCCCTTATTAAATGTCAACATTTCCTGCAGTTAGACTATGAATAGTTAAAGAAAAATTAAACCCTATTTAATGAGGTTAGTGCTTGGGTTTCCTCCCAAGAAGCGCTTATTTGGAGTCTAAGCTCGACTCTACTTTGTGGGTATATTTAGGGGAGTTCGTGGAGTCGTATCTCCTCTCTATCGTCTTTGAAATTCTCACTGTCGTAAAATTTTAGACGATGTTCATTTACCTTGAAAGTGCCTTATGACGGGTGACTTAGCTCTATTGTGCCATATGGAAAGACATTTTGGACTACGAAAGGACTTGACCATCGTGATTTAAGCTTCCCTGGGAATAATTTGAGCCTCGAGTTATACAACAGGACAATATCTCCCACTTCAAATTAATTTTGTTTAAACGAGCGTCGTGGCAATGCTTCGTTGCTTCCTTGTATAGGCTTGAATTCTCATATGCATTGGTTCGCCACTCATCTAACTCGTTCAACTGCATCAACCTATTTTAACCTGTAAGTTTGGGATCAAAGTTTAGAAATTTTATAGCCTAGAATGCCTTGTGTTCTAACTCAAATGGTAGATGACAACTTTTCCCATAAAAAAGTCTATAAGGTGATATTCCTATGGGGGTCTTAAAAGCGGTTCTATAAGCCCATAAAGTATCATATACTTTCACTGCCCAATCCTTCCTGTTTAACTCTACTGTCTTTTCTAGGATACGTTTAAGCTTTCAGTTTGCTATTCGACTTGGCCAATAGTTTGAGGGTGGTAAGGGGTGGCTGTTCTGTGGTGAACACCGTATTTCTTAAGGGTCTTGTCAAATTGGGCGTTACCAAAATGAGTACCCCTATCACTGATAATTGCTCTAGGTGTTCCAAATCGAGAGAAAAGTTTCTTAAGGAATCGTACTACTACTCTAGCATCATTAGTAGGTAATTTGGACATGTAATCAATAGCTACTAGGATGTACTTATTCCCAAATGAACTAGGGAATGGACCCATGAAGTTGATACCCCAAATTTCAAAGATTTCACGTTAGAGCATATATGCCTGAGGCATTTCATCACGTTTGGAGATATTACCTATCTGTTGGCATTTGTCACAAGAAGTAACATACCTGTCGGCGTCTTTGAATAGAGTGAGCCAATAAAAACCTGATTTGAGGATTTTATGTGCGGTCTTATTTCCACTTTAATGTCCTCCAGTCGGTCTTGAGTGGCAATGTTCCAATATCTTCAATGCTTCTATCCTTGTAACGCATCTCCTAATGACTTGATCTGTACATATACGGAAAAGAAAAGGGTCTTCCCAAAAGTAGTTTTTCACATCAGTAAAGAATCACTTCTTGTACTGATGTGTCAACCCTTTTGGGATAATGTTAGCTGCTAAAAAATTTGCAATATCTACAAACCAAGGTACCTCAAAATCAGATATAATAAAAAAATTATTCTTCAGGGAATGAATCATTTATTTCAACATCATCTATCTCTTTGGCACTTGAATTTTCAAGCCTGGAGAGATGGTCAGTCACGAGATTTTCAGCTACTTTCTTATCCTTCATCTCCAAGTCAAATTCTTGCAATAATAAAATCCATCGAATGAGTCAAGGTTTTGCATCAGTTTTAGTCAAACGGTAGTGAAGAGTATAATGGTCAGTATAAACGACAACTTTAGATAATATTAGATATGGCCTAAATTTATCGAATGCAAAATCCACAGTGAGTAGCTCTTTCTCCATGGTGGTGGAGTTTTCTTGTGCAGCTGTCAAAGTCTTGCTAGCATAATAGATAGGTTGAAAATGTTTATCTCTTCGCTGTCCCAAAACTGCACCTACTGCAAAATCACTCGCATCGTACATTAGTTCAAAAGGTGAATTCCAATTAGGTGCAATTATAATTGGAGCTTTAGTCAGTTTATCCTTTAAAGTATTAAATGCTTCTAAACATTCCTAATCGAAATTAAAAGGCACATCTTTTTCTAGTAATTTAGTCAAAGGCTTAGCCATTTTAAAAAAGTCTTTAATAAATCTTCTCTAAAACCCAACATGTCCTAAAAAGATTCTAATAGCCTTAACCGAATTAGGGGGAGGTAGTTTTTCAATGGTTTCAATTTTAAATTTATCAACCTCAATCCCTTTACTAGAAATTTTATGTCCTAACACAATACCTTCTTGAACCATTAAGTGACATTTTTCCCAAGTAAGCACAAGGTTTGTTTTCTTACATCTTATTAACACTCTTTTTAAATTTTTAAGTCAAAGATGGAAAGAGTTACCGAAAACCGAGAAATTATCCATAAATACCTCTATGACGCCTTCTACGAGTTCGTCATAAATGGCCATCATGCAGCGCTGAAAAGTAGCAGGAGCATTACATAATCCAAAAGGCATTCTACGATAAGAAAACGTACCGTATGGACATGTAAATGTCGCATTTTCTTGATCTTCAGGAGCTATTGGGATTTGAAAATAGCCAAAGAGTTCATCTAAAAAGTAGTAGTACATGTGCCCTGACAATCTTTCCAACATTTGGTCAATAAATGAAAGGGGGAAGTGATCTTTTCTCGTGGCATCATTTAGCTTCCTATAATCAATGCAAACTCTCTAGCCTGTGACTGTCCTTGTTAGGATTAATTCATTCTTCTCATTGGCTACAACAGTCATGCCTCCTTTCTTAGGAACAACCTGCACTAGACTTACCCAAGAACTGTCAGAAATAGGATAAATAATTCCAGCATCTACGAGTTTAATTACCTCAGCTTTAACAACTTCCTTCATGCTGGGGTTTAGTTGTCTTTGGGCTTGCACGCATGGCTTATATTCATCTTCCATTAAAATTTTGTGGGTGCAAAAAGAAGGGCTGATCCCTTTAATGTTAGAAATTTTCCAAGCTATGGCCCTTTTATGCTCTCTTAAGACTTAGAGTAATTCCTTTTTCTCTTTGGGTTGCAAGTTAGACGCAATAATTTCATTGTTTAATTTCCAGTTTGGGAGGTTCTTCAATAGAGGGTTTTTGCTTAATTTCATTGTTTACCTTAATACCCTCATATTCTGCTGGTCTTGGGGAGGGTTCATTGGAATTTAGTTCAGTTCCTATCTCAGAATTATCATCCCCCTCCTCTCATTGGGCAAGACACAGTTCCAACGTGTCCTTATGTATGATTTCCTGAAAAGAATCTTGAGTAGCATGATCAATAGAGTCAAAAAAATAACATGAGTCATCCTGTTCCCTAGAAAATCTCATGGCATCATAAATTTTAAAGATAATCTCTTCGTCACCTACTCTAAGTACCAATTTACCATCACCTACAACAATAACAGCCCTAGCAGTGGCTAAAAATGGACATCCTAGGATTAAAAGCACTTCAACATCCTCATCCATGTCAAGCACAATGAAATCAACAGGGAATATAAATTTATCTACTTTTACAAGTACATCCTCTATAATTCCCCTAGGATATTTAACAGATCTATCAGCTAATTGAATACTCATCCTAATGGGTTTAGGTTCCCCAAGACCAAGTTGTTTAAACATTTTATATGGCATCAAATTAATGCTAGCGCTTAAATCAGCTAGTGCCTTATCAACATTCAAACTACCAATTAAGCAAAGAATAGTAAAACTTCCTAGGTCTTTCATTTTGGTTGGTAGTTTATTTTGGAGTATGGCCGAGCACTCCTCATTAAGTTCCACTGTAGATAAGTCTTCAAACTTCCTTTTGTTTGTTAGAAGCTCCTTTAAAAATTTTGCATATGTAGGTATCTGCGATATAGCTTCAACAAAAGGTAAGTTAATATGCAGTTGTTTAAAAAGTTTAAGAAATTTACTAAATTATGCATCCATGCGGTCTTTCTTCAACTTTGCTGGATATGGGATTGGTGGTTTATATTCCTTTGGCATTAGATTGTCATTGTTTTTGGGTTTTTCCTCATCTCCTTTGTCTCTTTCAGCTTCTTGTGGTGGCTTCTTTTCGGATTCAGCTAACACCTTCCCACTCCTTAGTGTAACTGTTTTCACATGCTCTTTTGGATTGGGTTCGGTGTTACTAGGTAAACTTCCTGGTGGTCTTTCGAAAATCATATTAGCCAGTTGCCCAATTTGATTCTCGAGTCCTTGGATCGACGCTTGTTGATTTTTAAGTGCAGTTTCAGTGTTCTGAAAATGGGTTTCTGCTACTGAAATAAATTTTGACATCATCTCCTCAAGGTTTAGCTTTTTCTTTTGCTGGTAAAGTTGTTGTTGGAAGCGTGGAGGATATTATGGTCTCTGATTTCTTTTGCCTCCCCATGAGAAATTTGGGTGGTTCCTCCAACCTGTATTTTAAGTGTTATTATAAGGATTATTTTGAGGTCGAAGATTATTACCTATAAAATTTAGTTGCTCGTGTTCCATGTTGTGGCCATAAGGTAGGTATTCTGAATTGCTTGTTCCACCTCCATTTGTATTGCATTGCATTACTGGGTAAACCTGTGAAGAGCTAAGTAAACCATCAATTTTTTTATTCAAAAGATCTACCTGATTGGAGAGCATGGCCACCCAATTGACATTAAAAACACCGGCTGCTTTCGTTGGCTTTGTCCTCATGACTTGCCACTGATAATTATTCAGTGACATCTTCTTTATAAATTCATAAGCCTCCTCAGGTATCTTATTATTGATACTCCCACCAGCAGCTGCATCAATCATCTGTCTAGTCGAAGGATTCAGGCCATTGTGGAATGTTTGAACCTGCAACCATAATGGTAGTCTATGGTGAGGGCACCTTCTCAAAAGGTCCTTGTATCTCTCCCATGCATCAGAGAGTGTTTCTAGATCCATCTGTACAAAAGAAGAGATATCATTCCTTAATTTGGCCGTTTTAGTTGGCGAAAAATATTTAAGTAAAAACTTTTCGGTCATTTGTTCCCAAGTAGTGATTGACCCTCAGGGTAACGAGTTCAACCACTGTTTAGCTTTGTTTCTCAATGAAAAGGGAAAAAACCAAAGGTGGATGACATCATCAAAAATGCCATTGATTTTAAAAGTGTCACAAAACTCCAAAAAGTTTGCCAAGTGATTGTTTGGATCCTCATCCTGCAAACCATCAAATTGAACAAATTGTTATATCATTTGAATTGTGTTAGGTTCTAGTTCAAAATTATTTGCAGCAATAGCAGGTCTAACTATACTTGACTTAGTTCCTGTTAAATTAGGTTTAGCATAATCATACATAGTGCGTGGAGCAGGATTCTGATTTACTGGATTAGCAGCAATCGCAAGAGGTAGCGGATTTTCCTGATTTTTCACCCATCTCCTTAGTTGTTGTAACAGTTTGATTTTGGCCCTAGTCGGAATAGTAGTTTCGGGACCACAAATCTGAGTTTGAAAAATATTTTAATATTATTTTCTGTGTCTGTGATATGTGAATTTACATCTGTAAAATTTTTGTGATTTAATTTGTCTGTTTCTGTGCTTAATTATGAAAAAGGATTAAATTGCGTATAGTGTAAAAGTTGAGTGCTAGATGCTAAAGCATCTATTTTGCTTGGCTTTTAAAATAAAAGTCCTTGCATGTCAAATTTACCATTTATTTTAGTGGTGGAAAAAAATAGCCATGTAGTTGGTGAATTTAATGTTATATCATTAAGGGCAAAATGGTAAAAGTTGATTGTAATGCTTATTTTAATAAAATGAAAACAAAAAGGCGGCATATTATCATGGATATTAGCCAAAAAATCAGCCAAAGAAAGAAGGGTTTGAAGCTTCTGTACATTCTGCACTTTGGTAGTTAAATTGAGGTATGAAATTTGTTCGGCTTTTGATAATTTCTATGTTTAAGTGATCGTTGCTTCGTGTTCTTCAACCCATGTCTGAATTTCTATTTTTGTTAAAGATATCATGAAATGCCATTGTTGATATCATGAGTTTTGTGATGTTTTTGAATGAATTATGAAGGCTTGGTAGATGGTTCATAAGTTTTGTCATTGAGTTTTTGATGAAATTGAGCTATTTGGGTTAAATTTTGAGAATGAGGTTTTGAAGGACTAAATTGTGAATTAAACATGTTGTATGGGCATATATAGAATCCAAGAAAATTCGACTAGCCCTTGTTTCAAAGAAATTTTGCATATTTGTGATTTTATGAAAAATAGACTAAATTGTCAAAATGTGAAAATGTAAGGGCTAAAATACAAAGTGCCCTAAATATCTGTATATGGATTACATTAAATGAAATGAATGATTGAATAGTTGGATTTGTATTATATTAGATCAAGAACAAAGAAAATCTGACTTAGATCGGGGGAAGTCCAAAATAGTTGAATAGTCGACTCATTTTATCTGAAATCCGTCCGAGGTAAGTCAAATTACAATTACGTGTTAATTGAAATAAATTCTGCACATATAAACTGTAATCTGTATTGGATGGCCTTGAGTGCCTGATGAATATCTTTGGAGTAAAGTATGATAATATGTTAATATCTAAAAAGCTCTGTATACTTCTAAGAAAAGTTGACATCTATCTGATATATCATGTAAGACCGTGTCTGGGACATAGGCCTCGATTGGGATTTACGTAGAAGACCATGTCTGGGACATTAGCATCATATTTGATTTCGTGTAAGACCCTGTCTGAGACAGAGGCATCGATATTGAATTACATGTAAGACCACGTCCGGGACGTCGGCATTGTACTTGATTATGAGCATCTGTATCATTTCTGAACCATCTGATGATAACGTACGAAATATGAGTATATGAAATGTATAACCTATGCAAGTACGTTTGTATTGTACTAAATTTCCAAATATGAAAAACTATGTCTCGTGTGTATAGAATTTGAAATGAAGCATGACATATATGCAAACAAAGGTGCATGGTTAAGTATGAATTATTCTATGAAATGGTTACGAATCTTTAAGGTTAAATTGTTCTTATATGCTTTAGTAGTTAGACCAATTGTATTTGGCTTACTAAGCTCTTTGTAGCTTACTCTGTGTGATTATTGTCTATTTTAGTTATTGTAGCTACTGAAAGCTCAGGGATAGTCGAGGATCGTCACCACACTATCGAACTCATTTTGGTACTTTTGAAAGTGTACATATTTTAAAGTATGGCATGTATAGGCTAGAAGGTCTATTTATTAACTTTTGATGTGTGTATATTATGCCATGAGAGTTGGCTAGCAAATGAAATGTTGTATATAGTTTTAGTATGTGGCTGATGGTGCAAAATGATGTATGGTTGTAGTGTTTTATGAGCTAATATGTTTTTGTTATAATGAAGCATGTTTTGAGCATAGAATTGGTTGAAAATTGTTATATGAATGTTGTTTAAAATAGCTTGTAAGGGTGACCTCTAAAAGGGGTGGAAAATTGGCTTAAATCAAACCTGCATGGTGTCACACGGGCAGGGACACGGGCGTGTCATATGGCCGTGGGCTAAAGTCAGTAGCTAGCTAAGTATCACATGGCTATAGCACACGGGCGTGCCTAATGGCCGTGGGTGAAAGCCAGTACAGTTACCCAGATTTGGCACGGCTATTTCACATGGGTGTGTCTGATGCCCGTGTGAGGCACACAGCCTTGACGACGGGCATGTGACCTCAAGAGAAATGGAAATATTTTCTATGTTCTGAATTTTATGAATGTGTTTGATTTAGCTCTAACCGTTCTTAAACGTATGTTTTAGGTCTCGTAAACCATATTTAGAGAGGATTGCTTATAAAATGATGTTAAATAGTACCTGTGATTCTGAATTGGTTCGAAATGTTCTATTTTCTGGTAATGCCCCTTACCTATTCTGGCGACGGATACGGGATAGGGGTGTCACATTTTATTGGTATCAGAGCTATGGTTTAGTCGGTTCTAGGACTACCATAGCATTTATGAGTCTAGCTATACATGCCATATATCTGAATCTATGATAGTGTGATGACTACTGACTTTTAAATGTGCTTTTATATAGCAAATGGATCCCGATAGAGCTGTAGCTGACGATGTAGAAAGCAATACATCTGCTCCCGCGCAAGGGACGTGCAAGCTAATTCTAGATCGGCTACGAGTAGCCGTAATGGTAAGGCTAAGCAAGCTTTCTATTAGATAATAAATGATTGGTTCACTTAGTATTTTATAACCAATCCGATTGTACAACAACCTCCACCCCCGGTTAATCATTCTCAAACTCCTGATATGCCACGACTGAATCTAGTATAGTTGAGTAGACCACCGGTTGATAAGATTAGAAAGTATGGGGCTGAAGAGTTCTCAGCTACAATGAATGATGATGCTGAGAGAGCCGAATTCTGGTTGGAAAATACAATATGAGTGTTTGAAGAAATGTCTATGAGTCTTGAAGAATGTTTAAATGTGTCGTTTCACTACTGAGAGATACGACATATCATTTGTGGAAAACTTTAATATCTTTGGTTCCGAGTGAACGAGTTACATGGGATTTCTTTCAATCTAAATTCTGGAAGAAATATATCAGTCAGAGATTCATTGATCAGAAACGTAAAAAGTTTCTCGAGCTTAAACAGGGTCGTATGTCTATTACTGAATATGAACATAAATTTGTGAGATTGAGCCAGTATGCCCGTGAATGTGTATCGAATGAAGCAATAATGTGCAAAAGGTTTGAAGATGGACTAAACAAAGATATCCGTCTGTTAGTTGGGATTTTGGAGATTAAAGAAATGGTAGTGCTTGTTGAACGAGCATGTAAAGCTGAAGAGTTAAGTAAAGAGAAAAGAAAAGCTGATTCTGAAGCTAGAGATGCTAGAAAGAGATCTTCGAGTGGATCATTTCAGTTTATGTCAAAGAAATTCCGAGATTATCAAAGTCTTTCAAATGCTAATGTGGGACATTTAAACCAAGATCGAGCTAGATCGCATTCAAACTTCAGAGTCCCTGTTATTTCTGTTGCAAGTGTCGGGAATGTCCAATCTGAGAGACCTGAGTGTAAATACTGTGGTAAAAGACATCTGGGAATTTGTAGATTGAATGACCGAGCCTGTTTCCAATGTAGATCTCTGGATCATTTTGTAAAAGATTGTTCTGAACCTGCTGAGCAAGAGAATGTACAGAATCTGAGATCAAGCAACACCTTAGCTAGAGGTAAACCTTCTAGAAATGCAAGAAATGCAAGTAGTGGTCAAAGAACTACTGGAGATACTAGTGTTAGATCTAAGGCCAGAGCACCTGCTAGAGCTTATACTATCTGAGCTCGTGAGGAAGCCTCGTCTCCAGACGTGATTACTGGTACTTTTACTCTTTATGATACTTCTGTAATTGCATTAATAGACCCTGGATCAACGAATTCTTATATCTGTATGAATTTAGTACACAGTAAGACTTTGACTGTAGAGTCTACTAAATTTGTAATTAGAGTATCGAACCCCTTAGGCAAAAGTGTTTTAGTTGATAAATTCTGCAAGAATTGCCCGTTAATGATTCGAGATATCTATTTTCCTGCTGATCTGAGACTTTTTCCTTTCGACGAATTTGATATAATTCTGGGAATAGACTGGTTAACTTTGCACGATACTATTGTGAATTGCAAACAAAAAGTCATTGATTTAAGGTGTAAGAATGATGAGATAATTCGAATTGAGTCTAGTGATCTGAACGGACTACCAACTGTGATATCTGTAATGAAAATAATGAAATATGTAAAGAAAGGCTGTGAAGCCTACTTAGCTTATATGTTAGATTCAAAAGTGAATGATAAGAAAGTTGAATCAGTGCCTATTGTCTGTGAATTCTTTGATGTGTTTCTTGAAGAATTACCTGGTTTGCCTCCAATTCGAGAAGTTGAGTTTGGCATTGAATTAGTACTTGGTACTACTCCGATATCGATAGCTTTTTATAGAATGGCTCCGACCGAATTAAAAGAGTTGAAATCTCAGTTGCAAGAATTAACCGATTGAGGATTTGCTAGACCGAGCTTTTCACCATGGGGTGCTCCTGTTTTGTTTGTGAAAAAGAAAGATGGCACAATGAGAATGTGTATTGATTACCGTAAACTTAATAAAGTGACTGTAAAGAACAAATATCCTCCACCTCGAATTGATGACTTATTCGATCAGTTGAAAGGTGCTACTGTATTTTCAAAGATAGATCTGAAATCGGGTTACTATCAGTTGCGAGTAAAGGACTTTGACATTCCGAAAACTGCTTTCAGAACGAGGTTTGGGCATTATAAATTTTTAGTTATGCCTTTTGGTTTAACGAATGCACCTGCTATTTTTATGGATTTGATGAACAAAATATTCAGACCGTATTTAGATCAATTTGTTGTAGTATTCATTGATGACATATTGATTTATTCACGTGATGAATCTGAACATGCCAAGCATTTGAGAACAGTGCTACAAACTCTGTAAGATAAACAGTTGTATGCGAAATTCAGTAAATGTGAATTTTGGTTGTGAGAAGTTGGATTTTTGGGCCATATTGTATCAGCCTCCGGAATCTGAGGATTTTTGGGCCATATTGTATCAGCCTCCGGAATCTGAGTTGATCCAAGAAAAATTTTAGCTATTCTGGATTGGAAACCTCCGAGGAATGTTTCTGAAGTCCACAGTTTTTGGAGACTTGCTGGTTACTATAGACGATTTGTAAAAGATTTCTCTGTGATAGTAACTCTGTTGACAAAGTTACTTCAAAAAGATGTAAAATTTGAATGGTCTGGAAAGTGTCAGAAAAGTTTTGATCGGTTAAAAACTCCGTTAACTGAAGCTCCCATACTTGTGCAACCTGAATCAGGTAAAGAATTCGCTGTTTATAGTGATGCTTTGTTGAATAGACTCGGTTGTGTTTTAATGCAAGAAGGAAAAGTTGTTGCTTATGCTTCGAGACAATTAAAGCCACATGAGAAGAACTATCTAACACACGACCTTGAGTTAGCTGCCATTGTGTTTGCTTTAAAGATCTGGCATCACTATCTGTTTGGTGAGAAATGTCACGTGCTTTCTAATCATAAAAGTATGAAGTACTTAATGACGCAAAAAGACTTGAATCTGGGACAGAGAAGATGGTTAGAACTGTTAAAAAATTCCAAACTTGTGATTGATTATCATCCGGGAAAAGCAAATGTTGTTGCTGATGCTTCGAGTCGAAAATCGTTATTTCCTTCGAGTGCGATGAATGCTCATTTAGCTCTGTCTAATGATGGTTCAGTTTTAGCTTAATTAAAAGAGAGGCCTTTGTTCTTACAACAGGTTTGCGAGGCTCAGAAGAGGGATAATGAAATTATAGGTAAACCAGTGTAATTCTGATTCTAATTCTGAATCTGAATTTCGAATAGATGTTGATGACTGTTTGAGATTCAGAGATAGACTTTGTGTTGCAAGAAATCCAGAGTTAATTCAAATGATTTTGAGTGAAGCTCACAGTAGTAAATTTTTTGTACATCCAGGAAGTACGAAAATGTATAAAGATCTGAAGAAGTAATATTAGTGGTTCGGAATGAAAAGAGATATCTCTGATTTTGTTTCTAAATGTTTAATCTGTCAGCAAGTTAAAGCTGAACACCAAGTGCCATCTGGGTTACTACAACCAATTATGATTCCGGAATGGAAATGGGATCGAGTGACCATGGATTTTGTTTCGGGTTTACCTCTGCCTCCAAGAAAGAAAGATGCAATCTGGGTTGTAGTTGACAGATTGACAAAGTCATCTCATTTGATTCCAGTACAATCTGATTTCTCACTGATAAGCTAGCTGAGTTGTATATTTCTGATATTGTGAGATTGCATGGTGTGCTATTGTCGATTATGTCAGATAGAGACCCAAGATTTACGTCGCAATTTTGGAAGAAATTGCAAGATGCTCTGGGTACTAAATTGCATTTTAGCACCACTTTTCATCCGCAAATAGATGGTCAATCTGAACGGACTATTCAGATACTCGAGGATATGTTGAGATGTTGTATTCTTGAGTTTGAAGGTACGTGGGAACAATACTTACCTTTAATTGAATTTGCTTATAATAACAGTTTTCAATTGAGCATTAAAGTGGCACCGTACGAAGCCTTATACGGTAGAAAGTGTAGAACTCTGTTATACTGGTCTAAGCTTAGTGAGAATAAAATTTACGGTATTGATCTGATAAAAGAAACAGAACAAAAAGTGAAAGTAATCCGAGATAGTCTAAAAGTTGCCTCTGATCGTCAGAAGTCATATGTAGATTTGAAAAGAAAAGATATCGAATTTAAGGTCAGTGATAAAGTTTTTCTGAAAGTATCTCCGTGGAAGAAACTGTTCTGATTTGGCAAAAAGGGCAAGTTGAGTCCGAGGTTCGTCGGACTATATGAAATCATCGAACGAGTTGGGCCGGTTGCTTATAGATTGAAAGTTAGAAAAGATTCATAATGTGTTTCACGTATCAATGCTTCGACGATACAGATCTGATCCTTCGCATGTAATTTCACCGTCTAAGATTGAAATTTAGTCTAATATGACTTACGAAGAAAAGTCGATCCGTATTTTAGCTTGTGAGGTTAAAGAGTTGCGAAACAAGAACATTCTATTGGTTAAAGTTATGTGGCATCAACACGGTGTTAAAGAGACCAAGTGGGAGTCTGAAGATGCTATGAAACAACAATATCCAAATCTGTTTAAGGGTAAGATTTTCGGGGACAAAAATCCCTAAGGGGGGAGAATTGTAACAGTCTGGTTTTGACCCTAGTCAGAATAGTGGTTTCGGGACCACAAATCCGAGTCCAAAAAATATTTTAATATTATTTTCTGTGTCTGTGATATGTGAATTTACATCTGTGAAATTTCTGTGATTTAATTTGTCTGTTTCTGTGCTTAATTAGAAAAAAGGATTAAATCACGTAAAGTGTAAAAGTTGAGCGCTAGATGCTAAAGCACCTATTTGGCTTGGCTTTTAAAATAAAAGTCCTTGCATGTCAAATTTACCATTTGTTTTAGTGGTGGATAAAAATGGCCATGTAGTTAGTGAATTTAATGTTATATCATTAAGGGCAAAATGGTAAAAGGTGATTATAATGCTTATTTTAATAAAATGAAAACAAAAAGGTGGCTTATTATCATGGATATTAGCCAAAAAATCAGCCAAAGAAAGAAGGGTTTGAAGCTTTTGTACATTTGGCACTTTGGTAGTTAAATTGAGGTATGAAATTTATTCGATTTTTAATAATTTCTACGTTTCTGTGATCGTTGCTTCGTGTTATTCAAAACCCATGTCTGAATTTCTGTTTCTATTAAAGATTTCATGAAATGCCATTGTTGATATCATGAGTTTTGTGATGTTTTTGAATGAATTAGGAAGGCTTGGTAGATGGTTCATAAGTTTTGTCATTGAGTTTTTGATGAAATTGAGCTATTTGGGTTAAATTTTGAGAATGAGGTTTTGAAGGACTAAATTGTGAATTAAACATGTTGTATGGGCTTATATAGAAGGCATGAAAATTCGGCTAGCCCTTGTTGCAAAGAAATTTTGCATATTTGTGATTTTATGAAAAATAGACTAAATTGTCAAAGTGTGAAAATGTAAGGGCTAAAATGCAAAGTGACCTAAATATCTGTATATGGATTATATTGAATGAAATGAATGATTGAATGGTTGAATTTGTATTGTATTAGATCAAGAACAAAGAAAATCAAACTTATAGTTGAATAGTCGACTCGTTTTATCCGAAATCCGTCCGAGGTAAGTCAAATTACAATTACGTGTTAATTGAAATAAATTATGCACATATAAACTATAATCTATATTGGATGGCCTTGAGTGCCTGATGAATGTCTTTGGAGTAAAGTATGATAATATGCTAATATCTAAAAAGCTCTGTATACTTCTAAAAAAAGTTGACATCCGTCTGAGATATCGTGTAAGACAGTGTTTGGGACACAGGACTCGATTGAAATTTACGTATAAGACCATGTCTGGGACATTAGCATCGTATCTGATTTCGTGTAACACCCTGTCTGGGATAGAGGCATCGATATTGAATTACATGTAAGACCACGTTCGAGACGTCGACATTGTACTTGATTATGAGCATCTGTATCATTTCTGAACCATCTGATGATAGCGTACGAAATATGAGTATATGAAATGTATAACCTATGCAGGTACGTTTGTATCGTACTAAATTTCCGAATATAAAAAACTCTATCTGTGTGTAATATGTATAGAATTTGAAATGAAGCATGACATATATGCAAACAAAGGTGCATTGTTAAGTATGAATTATTCTATGAAATGGTTATGAATCTTTATGGTTAAATTGTACTTATATGCTTTAGTAGTTAGACCAATTGAATTTGGCTTACTAAGCTATTTGTAGCTTACTCTGTGTGATTACTGTATGTTTTACAGTTATTATAGCTACTAAAAGCTCAAGGATAGTCGAGGATCGTCACCACACTATCGAACTCATTTTGGTACTTTTGAAAGTGTACATATTTTAAAGTATGGCATGTATAGGCTAGAAGGTCTATGTATTAACTTTTGATGTGTATATATTATGCCATGAGAGTTGGCTAGCAAATGAAATGTTGTATATAGTTTTAGTATTTGGTTGATGGTGCAAAATGATGTATGGTTGTAGTGTTTTATGAGCTAATATCTTTTTGTTATAATGAAGCATGTTTTGAGCATGGAATTGGTTTAAAATTGTTGTATGAATGTTGTTTAATATGGCTTGTAAGGATGTCCTCTAAAAGGGGTGGAAAATTGGCTTAAATCAAGCCTGCATGGTGCCACACGGTCAGGGGACATGGGCGTGTCATATGGCCATGGGCTAAAATCAGTAGCTAGATAAGTATCACACGACCATAGCACACGGGCGTGCCTAATAGCCGTGGGTGAAAGTCAGTATGGTTACCCTGATTTGGCACAGCTGGTTCACATGGGTGTGTCTGATGTCCGTGTGAGGCACAAGGCCTGGACGCACGGGCATGTGACCTCAACAGAATTGGAAAAATTTTCTATGTTCTAAATTTTATGAATGTGTTCGGTTTAGCTCTAACAGTTATTAAACGTATGTTTTACGTCTCGTAGACCATATTTAGAGATGACTGCTTATACAATGTTGTTAAATAGTACCTGTGATTCTGAATTGGTCCGAAATGTTCTGTTTGTCTGGTAATGCCCCTTACCTATTCTGGAGACGGATATGGGATAGGGGTGTTATAGTTGTAGTGTGAATGTCGTCCCTTGCCCTTCCTCTTTGTATCTTAGGCTTCGCCTTATTTCTCTTCGCTTTCTACGAGCTGTGCAATCGATCTCACTATAAAAAAAGTAATGGTCCCGACGAGTTTCTTCTAATCATATACTATAAAAACCTGCCAGAAGCGAATAAACGAAAAATTAGAAAAGAAAATAAAATTTTAAATTGCAATAAAAGTAAAATGGCTAAAATAATAAAAATCGAGTGTTCCTAATATCTTAGTTCCCCAGCAATGGCGCCAAAAACTTGATCATGTGATGTGAATCGTGATAAGTTTTATAATTTATGAATGCCCGTTCTTGAAAACTAACTATTATCATGACAAAGGCAAGCGTACCTTATCAAATAGTAGTATAGCTTATGGTAAGACTGGGATGTCGAACCCAAAGAAACTAAAAGTACCAGTATTAGCTTTCTTTTTATTATCTAGCCTAAAAATAAAGGAGTTAACTAATTACTAAACTAAGAATGCACAGAAAGTAAATTGGGGAAATAACTTTTGGGAAAACTGAATGATTTGGACAATACCTAAGGGAAAAATCCACCTAGACTTCACTTGTTATTGACTCTGAATCAGACGATTTATTCACTTGACTTGATCCGTAGAAATCTCTAAGTTATATTATTATCTCTCTCGAGACTAACAACATCTAACCCTAGGTTGATTAATTGAAATCTCTTTCTAATTAAAACCCCTAGTGTTGCATTAACTCGATCTATGGATTCCCTTATTAGGTTTCACCCTAATCTGACAAAATTATGTTACCCTATCTTTAGGCGTGCAATCAACTTCGTTTAATTTTGTTAGATCTACTCTTAGACAGGGACTTTTGCTCTTCTGAATAAGCACATCAATACTTGAATCAATATACTGGAATATTAAAGTAAGAATTAAGAACTCATAATTAAGAACAAGTAAAATATTTATCATATAATGCAGATAATAATTACAAGATCCATCTTAGGTTTCATTCCCCTTAGGTATTTAGGGGGTTTAGTTCTTATTTATGAAAGAAAACATCTCAAAAGAATAATGATAACAAAACATAAAGAAAACCCAAGAACTCTTGAAGGGAATTGAAGGGAGCTCTTCAGTCTTGAAGGTGAATCCGACTTCTAAGATGGATCAATCGGCTTTCTTCGAGTAATTCCTTGCCTCCTACTCTGTGTGTCCCCTCTAATCCTCCTCTGGTGTGTTTAATTGGGCTTTAGAATGCATAAAAGCCCTTAAGAGTGGCCTTTTTCAAATAGGACTAAACTTGGGCTCGACAGGCCTGTGTGACACGCCCGTGTTTGATTTCTTCAATCCATGTTCAAGGTTGTTAAATAGACACGGGCGTGTGGTCTATTTGTGTAATTCCTGCTTGATTCTGCTAAAATTACACAGGCATGTGGTCTACCAATGTAAGGAAGTCCAAGCCGTGTTAGAGCCTACTAGAACTACACGGGCATGTGGTTTGCCCGTGTACAGAAGTCCAGGCCGTGTTGATTTCACATGTTGGTCCATTTTCTCCGTTTTCGGAAAGTTTTTCGCTCTTTTTACTCTTCTATTCTCACCTAAGTATAAAACATGAGATTAAAGGATTAGGAGCATCGAATTCACCGAATCTAAGGATAAATCATCTAAACATGTGCTAAGCATAGGATAAAAATATGTATAAATTACGGTTTATCAACGCAATACTCAGTCCATGTCACTCTCAGCCAGTTGTACTTGTACTAGATAAACCACCCTAAAAAAGAGGAACCAAAAGGCGTGTGCTGAGAAGGAGGAAAGGCGTGTGCTGAGAAGGAGGGACCTACCCTACAAAAGAGGAAAGAGAAAAGAAAAGAGAGAGGATTTTTGGAGAGAGAAGAATTGGAGAGCAGTTTTTCTCTCTGCATCAGATTCTCGTGGAAATCTTAAAAAAAAGAGGAGAGGGTAACAACTTATAGAGAAGAAAAATCACTGGCGCAAGGAAGAGGAAGAGGAATCTGCCCTGAATTTTGCATTAAATCTCATTATTAAAGTGAAAATTGGAGTAGCGAGAGCTTCCTACAGTTATGCCTTTACCCTTTAATTTGAACTTTGTGATTCGAAAAATTGAATGATAAGGTTGACTGGTTTTGTTTTGGATTTGAATGTCTAACCCATGAGCTAAATCTCATTAGGTTGGAATTGTTTGGGTGAATTTTTATTATCTTTAATGTCATGATATGATTTTGAGTAGATTATTGTTTTATCCGATTTGTGAATATTTTTAATGCATGCATGCATGCAAGGTCTAGACATAGATGATTGTATGATATGTTAGTAGATCTGATTTAATTGTGAATAGATTAATTAGATTGGATTATTATTTGTTGATACAAGCAAGTATTCAGAAGGATATTTGCAGCACACTAGACATAGAAGTTGCAATCTGTACAGGGAAAGGAAAAAAAATCTTGGTATCATTCTTGAGTTCTGTAGACATGCAAAGAAACTAAAAATGATAGCTCAAAATCTAGCTTACGAAAGAAGCAGACTGTAGTAGTGAGTCCCTAAGTAGTAGAATGGTCAAGATTTTGTCATGGCATTATGTTGGTATAAGAATAAAGCCTGAGTAATTCCAACTTTTATCATTTGACAGTACAAATCCTCCCTACATATTCTTTGAGAATTGCCACAACATTTCAATTGCCTTAGCATTTTTTTAATTCATAATTGATTTTATTAATCCATTCATTAATTCTTTTTATCAATTTATCAATTGTTTCTTTTGCATAGTTTAATTAGTAAATTCATAAGTAATAGCATAACCAATTATTTAAAATCAATTTCAATCCCTGAGGAGATGATACTCACTCATCACTTTATTACATGATTCGACGTGTACACTTGCACATTCGCATTATAAATTCACACGCAACATGTGTCCACACAACCCGGAAGCATCGAGGAGAAAAGCTAATGACTATATGGTAACTTATGTAGTGAAAACACTAACTTATTTGTTTATTCATTAATTTTTTCTGTAAAGTGTAAGTTAATATTTAGTATTGAAATAAGATACATTACAATACACAAGTCAAAGTTTTAACCTTTTTCCAAATCTTTTGGGCAATTTTTTGCTTTCTGAAAATATTGTACTTAACAAATGAACAAAAAAAAACTAAAATAAAAAAAATAGCATAAATAATTGTAAATTTTTAACTCACAATATGATTGTGTACAAATCAAACCAATTTAATAACTTTGTCCTATATATTGTAAATAAGTATACACTTGGGATGTAAAACAAAGTATACAAAAAAATTACAAAATTAAAAAATAACATAGTCATCGGTGTCCCGAATGTGTGCTACAACCGGGTTGGCGTCAAGCACACCTAGGGTTCTGTCGCACTAGTTGGTTTGGCAGCTCCTTCTCAACTTTGGCTTTATCTTCACGTATACGTCATGGTCGATCGCTGACTTCACCTCCTGTGACAGCCCTAATGTGACCCTAGTCGGGAAGTGATTTCGGGGCCACAAAACCGAGTCATAAAAATAATTAGCTGTCATATTTGATGCTTATTATATGTATATATGCATGTGTGAAAATTTTATATTTGAATTTTGTTTAATTGTAGGTGAATTTTAGTAAATAGGACTTATGTGAGAAAATTTAGAAATGTGCTAGGCAAATGTAAAGTGGCCTATTAATGCATGTTATAGAAATGGTGGGTTTGCATGTCAAATTGCCCAATATTTGAGCTAGTGGCGGCCATGCTATGGGGCATAGCATATTTTAAGCATGGTGTGCTAATGTGGTATGTAGGAAACAATAAAATAAAAAGCTAGTAATAAAGAAATGGAAAAAGGAAAATGATGAAAACAAAGAAAAAAATGTGTCCATCCTTTTCATTCTTCTTGACCGAAATTCAAAGGAAAGAAAGGAGGAAATATTGAAGAGATTCGCCATGCTTGTAGCTAAGTTAAGGTAAGTTTGATGTTGTTCCATGAGATTCATGCATATTTTTGATGTTAGTTTGAGTTCTACTTAGCCCATGGTTTAAATCTTGCTATGTGATGAAGATGATACTTGGCCATGGGTGTTGTTTTCTTGGTTGGTGTTTGTTTCATGCTAAATCTAGATGAACAATGGGGGTTGTCATTTAGGTTAAGATCAAAGAAATTAATCTTGTTAAAACTTTGAACTAATAATGCCCATATGTGTGATAGCCGAACATAGACTTTGTTCAAAGTCTTGGTCAAAGGGCGGTTAAGTGTTTTGGAAATGATTAAGCTAGGTGTTTGATCTTTTTGGTTCGGTATAGTACATAAAATGTTGCTAGATGGAGAAAAATTCGGCCAGCAAGATGTGTGCTAAGGCCGAATATAATTTTGTATATTAATGAGTAATGCATGTGTTGATGGAATGGAGAAGATGCTTTACTAGTGCATATATGCGTATTAGCCAAGTTTTGAACTTGAAACAAAATGGTATTTGGTCAATACAAGTGACCATACTTGTAGAATGTATTAAGTATGCAATCGGCCTCAACATAGACATGCATGTTCGGCCACACGAATGAATGCATAGATTGATGTTGTACATTCGGCAATAGGTAAGCATAATGATGATCCTATCTTGACTTAGACAATCGGCTCAAGGAGAATTTGTTAAGTGCTTAGTTAATTGATATTAGGTTAATGATGTGTGTATTTGGTCATAAAGGTGCACATGAGGAAATGTTTGATTAATTGTACTAAATTGCTCAATGTGATTAAAAATGCCTATGACCATTTTGTATTTGAGCTAAAGGTGGCCATATGACCTATCAAACTCCTTGTCATATTCGGCCATAAGCAAGCATAATGAGACTTTAATAAGTTAAATTTGTTTGAATTAGCTCAAGAGCTTAGAGGACCACAGTTGAATAAGGGAAAGGAAAAAGTGATCGAATAGCCGCCGAAATTGTTCGACCACCTCCGAGGTAAGTTTTCGAGTAACGAGACTTAGTTACCGATTTGATTAAGTCATGATGTATGAGCATAACAAATATGCGGTGATATGATGATTCTACTTGAATCATATGTTGAGATAATTAGTCTATACGTATGACGGGTAGCTGTATGTGCATAGAGATAGTGTCATAAAGCAAATTAAACCATGCTGTTTGTATGTGGCTAGGGAGCCGAAAATGGGATCGCTTAATACGTGACGTGTGTTTGAACTCCAATTATGAAAATGAAATATAGATGTGTTATGATTTATTGATATGTGTATGAATATTTGGAAGATAACCGGGCTAAGTCCCGAAGGCATCTGCGCTAGTGACTAGTTCCGGGCAAGTCCCGAAGGCATTTGTGCGAGTTACTAAATCCGGGCTAAGTCCCGAAGGCATTTGTGCAAGTTACTAAATCCGGGCTAAGTCCCAAGGCAATTGTGCGAGTTACTCTAATCGGGCTATGTCCCAAGGCATTTGAGCGAGTAGCTATATCCGTTAAATTCAAGGTACGTGATTTGGGAATGAGCGATTTGTTGTAATAATTTCAATTAATACGCTCGTAAAAACTCAACAACGAGGTATGTGTTGTACATGCATTGGATTAATTGATTCCTCTTAAATAGTATTCGCTCAGTCGATTAAGGAGCTTCCCGTTTTGGTTAAGTTGATCCCTTATGTATGAATATAAGGGTTGGAAATGTGAAGTAGGACTGATTTTTGAGAATATATGTGTATATGAAATTATCCGTTTAGTTATATGAATGCTATACTTCCGTTGAGCCTAATTCCATTGCTCAAAACTTACTAAGCATTAAATGCTTACTCCGTTCTTTGAATCTCTGTTTTATAGATTTTGGTTCGTCAGCTATCGGACTCGGGATTGTTGAAGTCGAAGTCGTCCACACTATCAAAGCCCCTTTTTGGTACACTTTTGGTTGAACTTTGAAATGGCATGTATAGGACTACCCTTTTTGATGTTGGTCATGTACCTTTCGGTATTGTACAAATTTGGATAGCCATGCGAAAATGGCTTATATACACTTTAAGCTTAGTATTATAATCGTCTTGTATGATGTTCATTAAGAGGTATGGAAATGTTTGGGAATGATTAGCCGTTGGAATGGTTAATCATGATCATATTTTGTGCTATATATGCTAAAGGGCTAGTTGAATCATGGAAACTATGTAATAGGTAAAGTCTACCTTAAAAATAGATGCTGATAGCAGCAGTGATGTGAATGTGAAAAATCACTAAAAATAGTAGGAATGGAATTAAATAGTGAATAAATTATGTAATCGAACCTTGATGAATCTATTTTCATAAGAAAGTAACGAAACGATCATATGAACAGTATATTATGAGATATTTAAGTTTTCGTGAGACAGGGCCAGAATGGTTTCTGGATTCCCTGTTCCGACTTTGGAAATTCATTATAAATTAACCAGAGATAATTAGAAGTCATGCCATATATGTATAGATTCCTTTTCGAGTCTAGTTTCTATAGAAACAAACGGCATCAGTATTGAAACCCTGTACAGGGAGATATCCAAGTCGTAATGCGCAAAGGTCAATGTAGTCGAACCCTAAAACAGGGGAGACTTTAACTAATAAACTGTACTAATTGGCTCGACCAAAAATTCTAGAAAACAAATTGTAGATGAACATATGAGTCTAGTTTCAGGAAAAAGTTACGAAACTGGTATTCGAGTTTTGAAGCTCAAGATATGATTTTTAAGGAGACAGTGACGCAGTAACCAGCTTGTCTGGAAAATTTTCAAATGGACTGTGAAAATAAGTGGATTAAGCCCGTTAACCCCTAGTGTCCATCTCCGGCAACGGTCTCGGGTACGGGGTGTTACACCTCCTTCCTCCGTAGTTGATTGTGACCATGCCTTAGCCACCCATCCTACATCCCCGCTATTTGAGTCAACAATTGCCAGAATGACCCACCTCGGTAGAACAATGATGTTGGGGGTGTTTGCGACACTATCGAAGGGTCACTATATGGTGTCACATGGCCCGGCTGTAGATAGAACTTGAGAATT
Organism: Gossypium arboreum; assembly: GCF_025698485.1. NCBI lineage: Eukaryota > Viridiplantae > Streptophyta > Magnoliopsida > Malvales > Malvaceae > Gossypium > Gossypium arboreum. The sequence continues at coordinate 18,419,319 of NC_069082.1, forward strand.
TTCGGTGATACCGTATGCATCAGTGTTTTTGGCGGGGTCAACATGTAATATGATACGGTGGGTGGTGCTCGTGCAAAATATATCCTTGGAGAAGGTGTTGATGCAGGAAATGATTGTGTGTGTTGTGGTGTTTGTGTAAAATAAAATGAGAGTACATGTTGTGATTGTTGTGATAGAAAAATTGGGTTAGAACCAACAATAAATGAACTATACTGATTGGGTGGTTACACGACAATCGATTCCTCCGATGGAGATGAAGCAAATGTTGATCCCGTCGCAGCATTTTTCTCTCGACCTAGGGTTGATAGGCTCTCATCTTGGCCTCCTACGACAATGTTTCTTACACCTTTATGAAGTCGCCAATAGATACAATTTTTCGTTATACTTGAACCAATCCATGTAATCCGCAAATGTCGCCAACTCCGGTGTGAGAAATGGTTCACGCGTTGGCAAGTAATTGTACATACGCTACAACATCTCAATATACTTCTTGTAGAATGTTGGCCAATCTTCCTCAAGTCTCCCCAGTAAGTCAATCTTGTGTAGGTTATTGAGCTCCTAGGGTGGTGGGGAAATACGTTGCATACACCCAAACTGGTGCATCACTCGGTCGGATTCATGCATCTCAAACATTGCAAAAATGATCAATGACACTTTGACATGCCAAAAGTTGTGATTGGTTAAAAATTCGACCGGGACACATGCCTGAATCCTCGAATCCGCATATAGCATCCATACAAACTGCAATACGAATTTATAATTTTTATCTTGTGTCTAATATTTAATTTCAAGTGCTAGAATAAATACTATATAACTTTGAAATTCATAAACTAACTTCCTCTTCGGTTTGTTGATCTAAAGCTAGTCGAATATCCTCGAGGTTGGCCGATATACCACTGTCTTGCGGGGCTATTCCACCTATTCAAATAATATGTTATTTTAAAATTAAAAAAATGAAAAATAAAAATAGTAATGATATTATCAAATGAATTTTACCATATTACGAGTGGGAATTCGTAAGGGAGTTCCACTAGGGGGCATAAAAATGATAGGCGATATCATGTCCATGATTGAAGAAAGAGCATGCAACCGTTGATTTTAACTTTTCGGGTATCGTCAGCAACACATTTCACTGTACAATGTCACCAGCACAGCTAATCTCCAACCAAGTCGTCTGACTTCTTTCAAGTCGGCTAGTAGTAGCCTCCTTAAATGTACCAGATTGCAAGATTTATCTAGTATTAGCATACCCCGATCAACCTTAAGATGAATGAACGCACAAATTGTACCTTTTCAATGTCACTCGCAAAAGCCTCGATAGTTTGGAAGTTGTCCTCCAATGATCTTATCTCGATCTAGCTACCCCTAAACTTGTTCGACACCTTCCCTAGTAGTTGCTTGCATGTTGCCCTCCAATCAGCACCAATAACAGGCCCTGTAATGACTTCCCCATCGACCGGTAGACCAAGTTGTAAACTAACGTCCTGGAGTATAATTATACACTCGCTGCAAGGAAGATGGAATGTGTGTGTCTCCAGTCTCCATCTTTTGACCAAAGCACTAATAAATGGGGATCCAATTTAGTACCCCCGAGCATGTGAGCCACGTATAAAAATCTTGCATCTCGCAAGTCTCCATAAATGACATCTGATGCACATTCCCTTAAATTGTTTATGTACGTCTCCAAAATCTAATCTTCGGATTAAGTATATAAACATAAAAATTAATAATCTAAACAACATAATAATTAACTATTTAAAATTAAATAATTTAATAAATTTTCTTAGCATTGTAATTGAATGCCGGAGATATGCTTGTCATTCAAATAAATAAGTTGATTTTCCATTTAAAAATTATAAAGAATAAAATAAAATCCAAGAGAATAAAATTCAATAAAAATTAAAAAAAATAATTGAGGATTGATGATTGAAAATTAGAAATTAAAATTGAGGATTGAAAATATAGGATGGAAGAATGAGTATTGAGTATTGGGTATTTGGTTGAAAATAATGAAGTTTGGAGGGGTTTATATAGAAAATATTATGGTTGTTGCTATTGAAAAAGTTACCGTTAGACGCTTTTTTTATCTCTCCAAAAATAGTGTAGATCGGTAAATTTAGGAGAAATCAACATACTTTCTCAAATCTTTTATTTTTCAACATATTATATTAAATTAAGCTTTTAAAATGTATTATTAAAATAAAATTGAAATATGAAATAATTTATTAAAATAATAAATTATATCAATAAACTATTATATGATTAAATATATATAATTAAATATGTATGTTAAATAATATTGACATTTTTGTATTATTAATATAATAATATTAAGTTTGACTTAAGTTAATTTTTTATGAAATTAAAATTATTTAGAAAGGAGTTGTTTTCCGAAAAATGAGTTAATTTTTCAAAAGGGTAAGTAATTTTATAGGAAAAACAGTTTATTTTCCTGAAATTATTTTGAATAAAACAAACAAAACCCAAATTCAAGTCCGCTATAATCAAAATATAAATTAAAAAAAAAACTAAATTTTATTAGATAAACAAACTTAATGAAAGGAATTTTGAATTTTAAAAACCAAAGTTTATCCTAATTGGGAAATTTAGAAAGCTAAAATTCGTATTCCAACGGTCGCCGTAATTGTTGCGGCTAAAAGCAGTGGGAGCAATGGTTAAAATTAGGGAGGTATGTTGCTTATTTTAAGCAATCCCAGTACTATATATACAATGATCCTTTACTCTTCAAAGCAGACCAAGCTTAAGTTAAACCTGTTGGCGAGGCTTGTCTCCTCTTGTCCGAGTCCTGTTTGCAAATCATTCATACAGTTTGCAGGACTTCGGCCTTGAAAGAAACCATTCATTTTAATAATTTTTTTTCTCCAACAGAATCGAATAGGAAATCCGAACACAGAAAGAAGCTAAAAGAAACAATGGCCGGAGTGGGAAATAGAAGTTTTAGCTTGATTTTGTATTTCCTGTGCTTGGGGGTTATAATCCCTAGCCTCGAGGCTCACATCGCAGAATATGATGACAATTGGAGGGAAAGGGAGTTGCAAGCTAAAGAAAACCTGGAGAAGGCTTACAATCCTAACCCAGAGGAAGTCACCCAGCATTTCAACGACCATGTGGCCAGAACCTTGATGGGGTTTCGCACCAATTCCACAAGGAGGATGTTGAAGAAGCGTAAGGGAGGTCCTTGTGAAGCAACCAACCCTATCGACCAATGCTGGCGATGTGACCGCAACTGGGAAAAGAACAGGAAAAAGTTGGCTGATTGCGCACTTGGATTTGGCCGTGGTACTACCGGTGGAAAGGATGGACCCATTTACGTTGTCACTGATCCTACCGATGATGTTCTTAACCCAAGTCGCGGAACTTTGCGTCATGCTGTGATCCAGAACCGCCCACTTTGGATCACTTTCGCTAGGGGGATGATTATTAGGTTGAAAGAGGAGCTCCTTATGACCAGCAACAAAACCATCGATGGTAGGGGAGCCAACGTGCATATTGCTTATGGGGCTGGTATTACCATCCAGTTTGCCAAGAACGTCATCATTCATAACATCCATATCCATAACATCTTCCCTAGCAAAGGTGGCAAGATCAAGGATGGCGAGAACCACCTTGGGTTGAGGACAAGGAGCGATGGTGATGGCATCTCCCTTTTCGGAGCAACCAACGTTTGGCTTGACCACCTTTCCGTTTACAAGTGCTCCGATGGTATCATCGATGCTATTCAGGGTTCTACCGCCATTACCATTTCCAACTGCCACTTCACTGACCACAACGATGTAATCAATCCAAACCCCCCACCCCCCTCCTTTTTATTTTTTGTAATCAATCCAAATAAATATTTGGCTGCTGCACTTCAGGTGATGCTGTTTGGAGCAAGCGACAGCTACAGTGCTGATGAGAAGATGCAAATCACCGTTGCTTTCACCCACTTCGGTAAAAATTTGGTACAAAGGATGCCTAGGGTCCGGTTTGGTTTCGTCCATGTTGTGAACAACGATTACCGTCATTGGATCATGTCCGCTATTGGAGGCAGCAGTCACCCTACAATTATCAGCCATGGCAACCGATTTAGAGCCCCACGTAACATTGCAGCTAAAGAGGTAAGCCATTCCATTCTTGTGAGTTAATTTGGAGGTAAGTTCAAGTTCACATGTAAAGTAATATTAATAATGTTTGAGTGGGTGTTTTGGGTGAAGGTTTGCAAGAGGGAATATGCAACTGAACAAGAGTGGAAGAACTGGGATTGGAGATCAGAGGGTGATTTGATGTTGAACGGTGCCATTTTCACACAATCAGGAGACCCGAGGGCCGCCAAGAAATTCGGAGGGGACAAGATGATAGCATATAAGCCGGCTCACATGGTGCCACTCCTGGTGAGGTGGTCAGGAACACTCGAGTGCCGCCCAAACAAGCCTTGTTAGACCACTCGCAATTAACTCTCATCATGTAACTGCTTTTCAACTTCAAGAAATGAGCGAGATGCTTGGGGATATTGAGGAAATGTTTCTTTCTTTATTGTATTCATTCTCCTTGCAAGGAGTCTTAATCATTTAATATTGATACATCATTTCCTTTGTGAGGCGCAAGAATTTCATTTATTCATTCATTCACTCTTCTTCTAACTAAATAATTTCATTCTAATATTTTTTAATTAACTAATTTTATAAAAGCTATAATTATTTTATATATAATCATTTTTGAGAAACTGAGATTATCACATAACCTCTATGATATTATCACCTAATTTTTTACTTATTATTTGTCATTGCATTTCATAAGCATTATTTCACCAAAAATCTCTCTAATCTCTCCTAAATTTCTCAAAGCTCTATTTAATTAAATTATTTCCTTTAATTTTTTTAAATTAGTGTTATTTTTTATAATTTCAAAAATATTTGACCGTGTTAACAATGGCTGGGGAATTAATTCGTCTCGATCATTAACATATCTCCGTCGAACAAATAAAAATGGTAAGGGTTAATTTTAATTATTGAATATTATTTAATATCTTTTCATTTATGTAATTTTAATTAATTTTTATTTTATAATTTTTTATAACATTTTGTAGATTGGGTGTTACAATATTATATCCGTAATATGTCTGGTCCTCCATCATCGTTGATAGAAAATTACTTGAGGGAAGTGGGTTTTTGGCATGTGGCCAATATAGGCTGGGGGTGCAAGTTGGACCCGAAACTCATCAGCGTGTTAATAGAGAGGTGGAGACCTGAGACGCACACATTCCATCTTCCATGCGGAGAGTGTAACATCACTTTGGAGGACGTGCAGTTACAATTGGGATTGCCGATGGATGGGTCTACACTCATCGCGTTTGTTCAATCTGCTGATTGGGAAGCCAAATGCTACGAACTTTTGGGTGCGATTCTGGATAATATTTATGGAGGTTGAATCGATATGGGTTGTTTGCAAGACACATTCCCAGAGTCGAGGAATGATTTAACTGAAGTAGAAAGAATACGATATGTTGGGGCATACATCCTTGAGATGATTGGAGGTTATCTAATGCCGGACTTGTCATGAAACCTCGTACATATGAGGTAGCTACTGAAACTCATTGATTTAGAGCAACTGGCGAACTTAGTTGGGGGTCTACCTTGTTGACAACATTGTACCGGAAGATGTGTGGGGCGACATAACCAAATAAAGCCAAAATCGAAAGTTGCATATCACTACTATAATCATGGGCTCGGTTTTGCTTTTCATTTTTACGTATTTGAGTGAACCACCCATATTCATTCTCACTCATAACTAAGTAAAATTTATATTAGATTTTACAATTATTACATAGATTTAAAATATATTTTTATGCTAAAATTTTATTTAATTAGGTGGAACCATTCGGCAAGTTATGTTAGAATACCTACCGCTCTTGAAATATACGATTTCTATTAGACCAACGGTGGGAAGCGCATGTAAGTATTAAATAAAATGTATATACATAACATAGTCTTTTCATATCTAGTATTTAGTATTTATAACTAATATTTTTATCACGTTCATATAGTTTCAATGGACACAATAGGAGGATCCGGCAATTCGAGCAGTAATTCTGGATGAATTCCTTCAAAATCCGAACATTTGGCATGTTAAGGTTCCATTGGTCAACTATGCTACTGTTGAGATACACCAAACGGATAGAGTGTTGTGATAATTTGGATTCCGACAACTGATTCCCGTGGCACTTGAGGTGCTCGATGATGAGCACAAAATTGACTTACGACAATCGAATACAAATTGGCAGTATTCTTCTCGGAATATATAAAAATTTGGGAAAATTGATATGATCATATACCTACTCGCGAACCGATCGTCGTTCCAGAGTTAGCGTGCACGATGGATTACATGCCATGGTTTAGGATCCATGGCAAGCCATATTTGCTCGAAAGAGTAGAGGTGTCGGTAAATCCATGTCGAAAGGGAATGACGGTGTAACACCCCGTACCCGAGCCTGTTACCGGAGTCGAACACAAGGTGCACACAAACTCAGCTAAATTGTTTTCACAGTCCATAAAAATTTTCCAGACTAGCTGGTTACTGCATCACTGTCGTTTCAAAAATCATATCTTGAGTTTTAAAGCTCGAAAATCAGTTTCGTAATTTTTTCCTGAAACTAGACTCATAAGTCCATCAACATATTTTTTTCTAGAATTTTTGGTCGGACCAATTAGTACAGTTTATTAGTTAAAGTCTCCCCTATTGCAGGGGTCGACTACACTGACCTTTGTGCGTTACGAATTGGATATCTCCCTGTACAGGGCTTCAATACTGATGCTGTTTGTTTCTATAGAAACTAGACTCAGAGAGGAATCTACACACATATGGCATGACTCCTAATTATCTCTGGTTAATTTACAATGATTTTCCAAAGTCGGAACAGGGGATCCAGAAACCGTTCTGGCCCTGTTTCACAAGAACTTTAATATCTGTTAACTTATAACTCATATGACCATTTCGTTTCTTCCATATGAAAGTAGATTCATCAAGGTTCATTTACATAATTTATTTACTATTTAATACCATTCCTACTATTTTTAGTGATTTTTCACATCCACATCACTGCTGCTGTCAGCATCTGCCTTATTAGTAGGCTTTACCTATTTCACACTTTCCATGATTCAATTGGCCCTTTTTACATACATAGCACAAAGTGTGATCATGATTAACCATTCCAATGGCTAATCGTTTCAAAAACAATTCCATACCTCATAGTGATCAACATACAAACGATTATAGTACTATGCTAAAAACGTATATAAGCCATTTTCGCATGGCTATCCAAGTTTACACAAACCGGAAGGTACATGACCTTCAACAAAAGGGTAGTCCTATACATGCCATTTCAAAGTTCAACCAAAATTTGTACCAAAATGGGGACTTCGATAGTGTGGATGACTTCGACTTCTTTGATCCCGAATCCGATATTTAACGAGCGAAACCTATAAAACAGAGAGCCCAAGCAACGGGGTAAGCATTTTAATGCTTAGTAAGTCTCAAGCAATGAAATCAGCTTTGATTAAAGTATTCTATTCACATGGCTAAATAAATCACTTTACTAATACACATTCCCATAATCATACTTATTTCACATTACCGACCCTTGTGTTCATACACAAAAGAATAACTTAGCCCAAGGCCGGTAGCTCGTTTATCAACTGAGCGCATACTTACTTGTAAGGATTCAACTAATTCATGCATATACAAACATACCTCATTGCTGGAATTTTCACAAGTGTATAAACTGAAATTTTCACAGCAAGATTGCTCACTTCCGAATCACGTACCTTCGGGATTTAACCGGATATAGTGACTCGCTCGATTGTATTCGGGACCTAGCCCGATTATAGTGATTCGCACGATTGCCTTCGGGTCTTAACCCGGATTTGGTAACTTGCACAAAGGCCTTCGGGTCTTAGCCCGGATATATCAACTCGCACGAATGCCTTCGGGTCTTAGCCCGGATATATCAACTCGCACGAATGCCTTCGGGTCTTAGCCCGGATGTAATTACTAGCATAATTGCCTTCGGGACTTAGCCCGGATATCATTCCAATGTTCATTTACACATATATCAATAATCAAGACACGTCCATAATTCATTTTCGTTACTAAGGCTCTAAAACAAAATATTTATCAACCTTTACTATTTCGGCTCAATAGCCACACACACAAGGAGCATGATTTCAATATAATTCAAGTAGGGTCATTACTCGAAGACTTACCTCGGATGTTGTCGAGCGATTTCGACGGCTATTCAACTACTTTTTCCTTCCCTTTATCGGATTTAGCTCCCCTTTGCTCTTGAGCTAATTCACACAAATTTAACTTATTAAAATCTCATTATGATAGCTTGTGGCCGAATATGCATGTCCAATTTGAGGCCAATTATACACTTAATACCACACAAAAACAGCATACATTTTACTACTAACGCATTACATGTCGTAACTCATTGCACATCTCTCATTTACTTCATAATCGAGACATCATCACAAGCAAATATACACCTTGAAATAGCATATATGTCATACCAATACATCGTGTGCGAACATATATACATATATATATGCTAGAGCCAAATTCTCAAGTGGCTTATATCCAAATATATACACATATCCAAAGCTTAAATCTTACTTACCATGCAACATGCATGAATCATACTTATGGATATAACATGGCCGAATACCACAACACCATACCATTTCAATTTGGTCATGGTTAAACAAAGAACTTAGTATCTCATTCAAAAAAAATGCTAAAAGAAAATCTAAGAATCCTCAATCCACCATCACATGTATCATTATCAAGCTTGATATTTAGCATGCAATGGCATTAACACCATATTCACTTTGGCCGAATTTCATTCCCATGACATAACAAAGATTTGAACCATGGGCTAACAAGAACATCAAGCTAGCAACTAAAAACATACATGAATCTCATGGCACAACCTCAAACATACCTTAACCTTGATGCAAGTATAGCCAACCTCTTCCTAACCCTCTTCCAAACCAAGTATGAAGCAAAACTCCTCCCTTATCCTTAGTATTTTCGGCCAAATAGAGAGTGAAAATGGATGAACAAATTTTTTCTTTCTTTCTTTAGGACATTGGCCAAGAGCTATGGAGAAAGATGGACACTTTTTTTTGTTTCTCATCCTACTAACATTAATTTTTATTCCATACTCCTTATTTTATTCATTCCAACATAACCCACTTACCAAACATGTTTCATGACATGATTTTTGCCCATAATTCCTTGTCATGGCGGCCACTAGCTATTGGGGGAATTTGACATGAAAGTCCATTGTTTTGCATGCATGCTTTAATTAGTCATCACACATTTCCCCATCATACTTTCAAAGTTTACTACTAGGTCCTTTCTAGTGAAATTCACATTTATAACTCTAAATCAAAGCATAAAAAATGTCACACATGAGTTAACACACATTATAGGCAATAAAATAAATATTAAATTATTTTTATGCCTCGGTTTTGTGGTCCCGAAACCACATTTCAACTAGGGTCGTTTTAAGGCTGTCATAGACGGGGCCCTTTAAATCTAAGGAGAATGGATGATGGCACAGGCCCATCAACAGTGCCTACACAATCACTAGGCCCAATGCCTCAAGCGACGACGTCCACACCACGTCCCCTTCAGATTATGACAGGTGTTTATCCTAGGCCTTATATGTATCCTAACCCTTATATGTTTCCTTTTCCCAATCCTATGCCAAGCTGGAATGCGTGGCTCGGTGCATATCTTCTTTCCTGATGACTCCGACTCAATTGATGATATATAGGCCATTATTGTAGGAGGGATCACACGAGGCACCGTCAAGGAGCTCATTTCATTACCAATCCCCATCGCCTTATGGGATTCAAACACCTTCACCATGGGCAATGCAAACACCTCTGCATTCTTTATTCTATCAAGGTGGGTTATCCTCCCAACACCCACAACCAGAACAACCATAACCCCCGCCGGAAGCTGAACCAAGGAAGAATCCAGTACGTAATCGCTGACCACCCCCATGTGGCACTGATTTTAACCGACACATACATTGATTTTTTTAATATATTTGTACAAACTATTTTTATATTGTTTCATTTAATAAAATAAAAGTTGTTTTGAATATTTTAATAGTAAATTATTTTTATATTTTGTCCTATTTAGTAAAATAGAAGTTCTTTTGAATAAGGCAATATAAATAATTCAACATAGTTTCATTACAGCAATTATCAACTATTTTAATTTGGACATGTTCGAATTGTATGACTTGGGTTCCTACACCATCCGTACAACTTTAGTTAGTTTGTTCTTTCTCAGATATCCATATTATTACGTATTCTACTCGAGTAATGTCAACCTTTTGGTTTGCAACAAAATTCTCTATCCGGTAACAACTTAAATGGAGCAAGCGATACAGATGACCACTTACATTCATCTGGGACCGGTGGAAATACGTGTCTCCACACATTGTACATGTATTCTATTTTGTGCACTTTTTCGACATATCTCATGGGATTCAAACGGAGATTCTGACAAGCTGCAATTGCATGAGTGCATGGATAATGAACTGCGTCAAACGTCCCACAGTCGTAAGTCCTATTTCTTAGGTGTACATGATATTCCCTGCCGGTAATACCTTGGTTCGGTCTGTCGAACTCCGTCACATGAAACCATAGATTGTTGCCATTGTGACATACTGTGTGCATGGTGTTGGCCCGCACCTTAGCCTTGTTAATTTCTTGCAATACTTTCTGGCACCATACATGGCCTCCTTGCATTTGCCCTTTATAACTCGCTGCTCACTTTGGAAAATAGTGCTGTCAAATGAAAATGTCTCTCACACAACCGAGGTTATTGGAAAATGATGCATTCCTTTTAGAATAAAATTTATGCATTCAGTCAGGTTTGAGGTCATATGACCATATCGTAGGCCGTTGTCATATGCTTGTGTCCACTGATTGAAAAGTATGTTACAGAGGTAGTCTGCACCTTCTTCGTTAAGTGATTGCAAAATCACCAACATCTCATGAAAACGGTCCTTATTGATCTTGTACCCTGTCAATATAAGTTGATAGCGAAAATTACATACCACTCTTCCATTCAGAATAAATTGAATATTACAAACGAAATTATATTAATAGAGATTAATTACCCATGTTGGTCACTTGCCGTCGTTCAGTGGTAGACTGATATTGCCAGTAGTAGTTGGACGCATCATGCCTTAGACAATATCGATGGTGTGTATGATCCCATAGGCTTCCCTGTCGCTCAATTGCAGCTACTATTCTAGTGCCTCAATCCGATATAATGTAGATATCAGGTTGGGGGCAGACATGCCTCTTTAACTTAGAAAGAAAGAAATTTCAATCATCATCTGATTCCCCCGGTGTTATTGCAAACGCAATTGGAAGGATTATCCCACCACCATCCTGTGCCACAGCTAGCAACAGCCAATGGGTATATCTACCATACATAAAGGTACCGTCAATTTGTACCAATGGTTTGCAGTACAAAAATACATCCCAACATTACTTAAAGCTCCAGAATAGACGTTTGAACACTTGGCATCCACAGAGCAATCGGTCGTTGTAGTATGCAGGGCCTGTTTTAAGGTCTGTTATACAACCTGGAATGTACCTCTCCAGCAGTTGACACTACTGGCACACATCATTATATGAAGTGTCTCACCCACTATGCATATTTTCCAACTCTTTTTGCTTAGCTATCCAAGCCTTGCAGTAAGAGGGCGTGTACCTCAATTGGCTATGAATATTGGTAATTAAGACCGACACAGAAGTCTTGGGATTCGCCTTCACCATCAGAAGTATTAAGCTAGCTATCATATATAAATCCATCTTGGGATGATATTGTGAAACACCTGTCAACGAAGTAAGTTAAATAATACAACATTAAGTAATAACAATATTATTTAAAAACCCTAAACACCCAGTGATATTATACCAATAACACATATATGTGGACCTTTGTAATTTTTATCTCCCACAAGCCTGTCTTTTTCCTAACCGAAGCCATGATTTTCCATGAATATGTACTATCTTGCATTGCACACTTGGCCTTAAACTTTCTGGATTTAGATTTAACCCCATGGTAGTTAACCCCATTCATGATGCTATATTGTTTCAATGCACCAAGAAAACTATCCTTATTGGAAAACTCCTTACCAACTTCCAATTCACTTGAATCCAATGACGAACTTGTACAATCATGCCTTCTGTGTTGTAGATCTGGAAACTCCAACGCATCATCTGCTAATAGATCAACATTATGCATGTGGACTGAAGGTGAGTACACCTTGAATCACAAATCTTCTTCTTCTTCATTTGAACCCCCTCAACGTCTTCAAGTTAGGTTAGAACAGGCTCTGGCTCAGAAAATAATGCAACTTCTACACCATCGAGGCCAGGGTCTCGAGATGGATCCACATCAGACTCATCACCCAACCCACCATCATCTGTAACGTATGAAGTGCCCTCACCAGTAGACGTCATAGGGAGTACATCCTCCCTTCTTGTGGATGTTTCTTAACGTCCCCAGTCAGATGTGGTTTGCCAACCACTAGAAGTTGATGTCATTCCCCAGTATATATTTCCAGCATCGAACATCGACCCACCGAGGTGCATATCCCATCCACTAACCAAGTGTCGTATAGGAGTTGTGTATTCCTGTAACACCCCTCGCCCATATCTGACGCTAGGACATGGTTCAAGGTGTTACCTGACATAACTCAATAAATTATGCAAAATCGGGCCGTAAAATTTTGATGATTTGGTTAAAACTTTTACTTTCATAAGCAATTTGTTCCTTAAATGGGCTTACAGGGCCCAAAACATACATTCGAAATGATTTAAACTTAACTGAAAACTTAAGAAAAGCTTGGTGAAATTCAAGCTTTAGGGTTCCACACGCCTGTGTGACTCGGGACACGCCCACGTCCTCAGCCCGTGTGCGACACTGACTTTAGGGCACGGCCATGACACACGCCTCTGTGGTCTACCCGTGGGCAATACTGACTTATAGACACGGCTATGGCACACGCCCGTGTGGCCTAACTGTGAACAATACTGATTTAAAAATTTAAGTGCAAGGGGACACACAGCGATAACACATACCCATGGGGGTGAGCCGTGTGTTACACAAGGTCTAAACATACGCCCGTGTGTCTTACCCGTGTGGACAAACTAGGTTATCTTCCAAGCTATTTTGTTACCCATTTTGCACAGCCTACACAAGATCATTTCAGTATGCTAATTCCATCCAAAATGACATCAATTCATTCATAGAAGGAACGTCATATACATTTACCAAAATAAATAATAGCCATTATCTAGGCCTAATACAAAATGAAGGGCTTTTATCTTAAGCCAATATACATAAACAATTTGTCAATAATACAACTCCCTAGTCTAGCCCTATACATGCCATAATAAAAAATATAAATCCAACTATACTGAGTATTGTGGCTGATAGTCTGATCGATATCTCTGACTTCAAGGGATCCTCGAGCAAAATGGTAGTACTGAAAGAAAAGGGAAGGGAAAGAGAGTAAACATAAAGCTTAGTAAGTTTCATATAAATATATATATAATGACAACTTCACCATCTATCAATTATGCTCATAGCTCAAAGGTAAGTATAAACTCGACTTACTCATTACTATAAACTCAAATCATATTTTTTAATCGAGCTCATTACTCATGCATACAAAATAGGTACTTGTAACACTTATAGCATTATCATAATTTCCTTTTTAAATCTCTTTCTTAACTCTTAAAGTTGAACCTTTTGGAATACTATCGGATATTCTATAAGCCTCAAACATGAGTTAAGTTGTCGCTGTCATGTCCCGGACATGGTCTTACGCTGGCTATCCCTATCGAGGCCAATGCCATGTCCCAGACATGGTCTTACACTAGCTCTCCTGTATACATACTGATGCATGTCCCAGACATGTCTTACACTGGCTAACATCATCGAGGTCGATGCATGTCCCAGACATGTCTTATAGTGGCACTTACCTCTACGCCGATGCCATGTCCCTGACATAGTCTTCCATGGGCTATCATGATGCGGCTGATGCATGTCCCAGGCACGTCTTACACTAGCCCTCATCTCAATGCCGATGTCATGTCCCAGACATGGTCTTATACTGGCTCTCACATAACCCAATGTCATGGCATGAACATCCGATTTGTTTCCTAGGGTTCTTACTAGATCTTTCGACTTTCTCAATCATAAATACATATACTCAGTTCAAATTCTGGAAACTCATGCTATATCAAATCAATAACAATCGAGTACATGTATTTAATGATATAGTTGTATTATTTACATATAACTTACCTCTGTTTACAAAAAGTACTTGACTAGTCGGCTTAATCGGAATGCTTGGCTTTGCCCCGGTCTAGGCTCGATTTTGGAAAATCTTGATCTATAATAACAAAATGCACTCATTCAGTCATTAAACACAATTAGGCTATCTAAAATTTACATCTTTGGTAAAATGACCATTTTGCCCCTAGACTTTAGCAAAATGACCATTTTACCCTCATGCTCAAAATTTAATTTTTATCGAATTTCTTCGTATTTCAAGCCTAGATAAATTCTTTTTACTACTAGAGCAACCCCAAATTCTCACTATTTCACACACTTATTACTTAATTTGCAACTTATGCCAAATAGTCCCTCTAGGTGTTTTCATGATAACATCCTTCATAAAAGTTGTTTATAACACAACTAGGACTCATATTCCTCCATAAAAAATCAACATATTCCAAAAATACATCCATGACAAAATCCTAAACTCTTGACCATTTTGTAAGATATCACCTTCATTTGAAACTCATGCTTCAAGGGTCTCAAAAGTGTAAAAGTCTTCAAGAAAACTAATTAAAATCACTTATTTATGAGTGCTTTAAGTTGCTGCAAATTTTTGAGCTTTCAAACCTCAATATTTAATGATAATTTTGGTGAAGAAAGAAGATGGAGTAGAAGGAAATGATAGCTAGGCTTTTAGGCAGTATTTTATCACCAAATCATGACATCATCTACCTAATACTTTAATTATTTGTTTTAAATCCATCACATGGCCGGACAACACCATTAAAAAGGCTGTAATTGCCCTTTAAAAGTCCTCAATTTTGATTTTCTAGCTATTTAACACATTTGGGTACTAAAATGTAACTTTTGCCCTTTTTGCGATTTAGTCTTTTTTCGCAATCGGGCTTGAAAATATTAAAATTAACTCACCAAATTTTTCATGCACCAATATAATTGTACTATAACCTCATAAAAATAATAAAAATAATTTTTTTATCTTCGGATTTGTGGTCCCGAGACCACTGTTCCGACTAGGCCCTAAGTCGGGTTGTTACATTTCTCCCCCTTAGGGATTATCATCCTCGAAAATCTTACCGGTGAATATGTTCGGGTACTGTTCTCTCAATGACTCCTCGGTTTCCCATGTGGCTTCCTCGACTTCATGTCTATGCCACAAAACCTTCACAAGTGGTATATTTTTATTTCCTAGCTATTTGACTTCTCGAGTTAAAATCTTGACTGGCTCCTCATTATAAGTCATGTTTGGAATAATCTCAACTTCAGTTGGCACAATTATATGCGAAGGGTCTGATCTGTATCGGTATAACATAGACACATGAAACATATCGTGAATCTTTTCTAATTCTGGTGGCAATTCCAAATGGTAGGCAATAAGACCTACTCTCTTGGTAATCTTATAAGGTCCTATGAAACGAGGACTCAACTTGCCCTTTTTACCAAATCTGAGGACTTTCCTCCACGGGGAAACTTTCAAAAATACCTTATCCCCAACTTCAAATTTAATTTCCCTTCGTTTCAAATCCGCATAGGATTTTTTTCTATCTGAGGCGGCTTTCAAACAGTCACGAATCACCTTAACTTTTTCCTCAGCCTCTTTAATCAAATCTACCCCTGAATCTGATTCTTTCTTAACTCGGTCTAGAATAAGGGTGTTCAGCAGTTTCGCCCGTACAAAGCTTCATAAGGTGCTATTTTCAGACTCAACTGACAGCTGTTGTTGTAGGCGAATTCAACCAATGGTAAGTACTTTTCCCAACTTCCTTGAAATTCAAGAACGCAGCACCTTAACATGTCTTCTAAGATCTATATTACTCTTTCCAACTGTCCGTCAGTTTACGGATGAAATGTCGTACTGAAACTCAACTTGGCTCCTAGAGCCTCTTGTAACTTTTATCAAAACCTCGAGGTGAACCTTGGGTCTCGATCAGATACAATTGGTAACAGCACACCATGAAGCCTCACAATCTCAGAAACATACAAGTCTGCCAACTTCTTAAGGGAGTGGTTGACATGCACTGGTATGAAGTGTGTTGACTTAGTGAGTCTATCGATAATAACCCATACTGCATCTCTCTTTTTCAGGGTTAGAGGCAAATTGGTCACAAAGTCCATAGTGATGCGATTCCATTTCCACTCGAGAATCATAATAGGTTGAAGTGAACCCGAAGGCACTTGATGTTCAGCCTTTACTTGTTGAAACACTAGGCACTTGGATATGAACTCTTAAATGTCTCTTTTCATACCCGACCACCAATACATTTCCTTAAGGTTGTTGTACACTTTCACGCTACTCGGGTGAACTGATGAACAACCAATGTGTGCCTCTCGTAAAATCTTCTGAATGAGCTCATTATCTTTGGGTGCACAAACTCTATCTTTGAACATTATACACCCATCAGTACTAATACGAAAATCTGACTTAATCTCTAATTCACACTGAGTTCTCTTGGCTTGTAGTTTCTCGTCATCTTTCTGAGCTTCACGGATTTCATGAAGAGAAGTCGGTCTGGCTCTCAACTCTAGTAGGATTGATCCATCATTAGATATAGTCCATTGAGTGTTCAAGGCTCTCAAGGCAAACAACGACTTCCTACTTAAAGTGTCAGTGACTATGTTCGCCTTTCCCGAATGATAGTCGATAATCAACTCATAATCTTTTATTATCTCTAACCATCGTCGTTGCCTCAAATTCAACTCTTTCTAAGTCATTAGATACTTTAGACTCTTGTGATCGATAAATACTCGGCATCTCTCACTATACAAATGGTGTCGCCAAATTTTCAGTGCGAACATTATAGCTGCTAGCTCTAAATCATGGGTTGGATAATTCCTCTCATGTAACAGCCCAATTTTGGGCCTAGTCGAAACAATGGTTTCAGGACCACTATTTTGAGGTTAAAGAAAATTATTTTAGTATTATTTTATGTGTTATAATATAATTTTATAAGTGCATGTAAATTTTGGTAAGTTAATTTTAGCAATTTCTAGTCCAATTTCGAAAAAGGACTAAATCGCGTAAAAGGTAAAAGTTGTGTTTTAATACCTAAAGGTGTTAAATTGCCTTGTATCTTAAATTGGGGGTTTTTAGGTGAAATTAGGCCATTTAAAGTGTGATGGCCGGCCATGGGAGACAAAATTGTTGAAAAGTCAAAATTAGGTGAAATTTGGTCACCAATTTTGACTAGTTTTATTATTAACAAATCAAAAAAAAAAAGCTATCATTTTTCTCTTCTCCTTCACCGAAATATGCAGCAAAGAAAGGGCTTTGAAGCTGGAAAATTTCAGCAACATATTTCCCTTGCTTGTAAGTGATTTTAATGTCTTTACTTGATGATTTTTACATTTTTGGGACCCCAAAGCATGGGCTTTCATATGAGGGGTTTATTTTGCAAAATGATGAAGAGTCTAGGGTTTTACCATGAGAGTAAATGTGTTGTTTTCTGTGTTTTTATGGAAGATTATGAGTCCTAGTTTTCTAATAAACAACTTTTGTGAAAGAAATTGCATGAAAACACCTTAAAAAGGGCTAGATTGCTAAGTTGTAAAATGAGTTGTAAATGTGTGAAATAGTTGAAATTATGAATTGCTATAGTTATGAAAATGGTTCATCTAGACTCAAGGAGTAAAGAAATGTGATAAAAATTATTTTACGAGCCTAGGGGTAATTTGGTAATTTTGGCAAAATATAGGGGCAAAATTGTAAAAATTGCCCAAGTGTGTCAATGGACTAATTTGATCAGTACATTGTTTTAATAAGTTGAATGTGATATTTTAGATGATGAAAATCGAGATTTGGACCTAGAACGAAAAGAAATCGATTAAGGGATAATTACGTCTTTTTTTTCACCTTTGTGGTATCGAGGTAAGTTCATGTGTAAATAATATAGCATAATTGTTATTTTTAAGTTATTGATGTTAAATATATGATATGTTGATTTTTATCATGAAATATATGCTTTGTGGTTATTTTCGAATAAAATGCAAGTTATGTGTATTATCTGTTAAATATAAAGTGCTACCGAGTATTGGTTTCGGTATTTTACGGAAGATGGCAAGGAGATGTGTTCGAGGAAAATCCCGTTTGAACCTTAGGAATAGATTAGGATACAAGTGACATGTCACTAGGATGGTTGAGCATCCGAACTCGTTGAGTTGAGTCCGAGTTCACTTATGGATGCGAATGTTCGAACTCGTTGAGTTGAGTCCGAGTTCGTGAGATGTAACTAGGCATCCGAGCTCGTTGAGTTGAGTCCGAGTTCACTTATGGATGCGAACGCCTGAGCTCGTTGAGTTGAGTCCGAGTTCACTTATGGGCGGGTTACATGGTAGCTTGGCTACATATGTGGCACTTATTTGCAAACTTTCCATGTATCCGAATTATATTCCGATGTGTTCAACTTGTAAAATTCTACTCAAATGGAGGAATACTCGAGATGAAAGGGACGTATTGGTAATTGTTGTGAAATGGATACTTTGAATAGGTATGTACTTAACCCTCAGGTTGAAAACTCGACATAACAACAATATGGTAAAATGGTAAATGAAAATGTGATATGAATGTCTCGGTGATGATTATACAAACGATGTTGTATTAATTTTGTGAACAATGATCATGAATGAGTAATTTAGCCTTGACAGATTTGAGTTACTGCAGTAGTGTAACTTTGAAAATACACTAAAAATAGTGGAAAATGAGTTAGAGGCAAAATAAAATATGGGATTAAAGCTTAATGAGTCTATTTTCACATGAAAGAAATAGGTGAAGAAAAAGAATTCCATATTGTGTGATATTTGAATTCTTGTGAAATAGGGTCTGAATGAATTCAAGATCCCCTGTTCTGAATTTAGAAATTCACCAAAAATTATAAAACATTTATTAAGAGTCATACCTTACATGCATGGATTTTTTATTGAGTCTATTTTTAGGGAAAATAAACGGAATGGTCGTTGGAAGTTTTTACAGGGATAAATTTGGTTTGTAGTGCATGAGGGTCGAGTGGTCATACCACAAATAGGGAGACTTTAACTAATAAACTGTACTAATTGGCCCAACCAAAAATTCTAGAAAAAAATTAGTAAGTATACATATGAGTCTAGTTTCAAGAGAGATAGACGATAACATTATTCGAGTCTTGTACTATGAGATAATTGAACTTTAGTACAGAGGGTCGGAACTGTCAAACAGTGAATCAAGGGTAACTTTGAGGAATAAACTGTACTATTTGGCTTGACCAAAAATTTTGAATATTTTATGGAAAAAATGAAAATAAGTATAGTTTCAGGGAAAATTAATGGAACTTAATTCGGAGTTTCGTAGCTCTAGATATAAATAATTTAGTGACCATTGCTCAGAAAGACAGCTTGTAGTGAACTTGAGAATATGTTGTAAACATTGATAAAACAAGTTAATGAGTGCTTATTGTTTTCATATGAACTTACTAAGCAAAAGCTTACCCCCCCTTCTTTCCCATGTTTTCTAGAGTTTTCAGGTTAGCTCCGGTTGGAGGCCGCCAGAGATATTATCACACTATCAAGCTAACGCTAATGGTGTAGTGATTTCAAGTACTTTGAGCCTATGGCATGTATAGGAGTTTAAATATTAGAGTATGTGATATGGCTTTAACCATATGTGTTGGCCTATTTTTATTATGGGGTTGTAAATCTATTTTAATTATGCATGCATGTGCTATGGTATTATGTGATGAGTTTATAATGATTATAGTATGAATGTGGTAATGATGTGAGTAAAATCTATGATATCTATTGCATGTGAAATTGCCATAATCATGACATGTTAGGAATGTTTAAGTACCCAATTTTTCCATGTTGTATGTTATTGTATAAGTATGCGTGTATCTATTGTGAGTGTGACAAAATGGCTTGGAAAATAGCCTTGTATTTGTCTAGGTTTTTGGACACGGGTTTGGGATGCGGGCGTGTCCCTAGCACACGGGTGTGTGCTCTATACCCACACGAGCGTATGAAGCCTTGATACAAGAGATTTTCTAAGTTTTTCATGAGTTCTCAGTTGGGTCCCGAACCACCCCGGATGTATGTTTTGGGCCCCGTAAGCCCGTATATGGGACAGATTGTATGTGAAAATAAAAGTTTTTAATTATTTGAGATTTCATGGACCTGTTTAGTATGGAAGTGTTAGTAAAAGTCATGTAGCACCTTGAACCCCGTCCCGGCGTCAGATGTGGGCGAGGGGTGTTACATCTCATGAGGTTTTAGCTATCTCGAGGCATAGGCTATAACCTTACCTTCTTGTATTAGCACACTCCCTAAACCGTTTAGGGAGGCATCACTAAAAACTACAAATTCCTTGCCCGACTCAAGTTGCACTAAAATTGGGGCTTTGGTCAACAAAGCCTTTAATTTCTCGAACCTCTGTTGGCACTCTTTTGTCCATTCAAACTTTACATCTTTCTGCAGTAGCCTTGTTATCGGTGTAGCTATCATGGAGAATCCATTTACAAATCGTCTATAGTATCCTGCTAGCCCCAGAAAGCTGCGAACCTCTGTCACATTCCTCGACGGTTTCCATTCCACAATGGCGGAGATCTTATTTGGATCAACTCGGATTCCATCACCCGACACTATATGTCCTAGAAACCCAACCTCCTTGAGCCAAAACTCGCTCTTACTAAACTTGGCATAAAGTTGCTTATCCCTCAAGACCTGTAACACAGTTCTCAAATGCTCTACGTGCTCATTCTCGTTATGCGAATAAACCAAGATGTCATCAATAAAAATGACAACGAACCTATCCAAATACTATCGGAAGATGCGGTTCATCAAGTCCATAAATATTGCTAGGGCATTTTTCAATCCAAAAGGTATAACAAGAAACTCGTAATGCCCATATCTCGTCCGAAAAGTAGTCTTCAACACATCTTGGTCCTTGACTCTTAACTGGTAGTAACCCGACCTCAAATCTATTTTAGAAAATACAGTGACTCCTCTCAGTTGATCGAAAAGATCATCAATCCTCAGTAAAGGATACTTTTTCTTCACTGTCACCTTGTTAAGCTGTCTATAGTCGATACATAACCTCATCGATGCGTCCTTCTTTTTCACAAAAAGCACTGAAGCACCCCATGATGAGTAACTCGATCTAGAAAAATCTTTATCTGTTAATTCTTGCAACTGTACCTTCAACTCCTTTAACTCGGTGGGGGCCATTCTATAAGGTGCAATCGAGATTGGCGTAGTACTAGGAGCCAACTCGATACCACCTCTCTCTCTAGGGGTAACTCGGGCAACTATTCCGGAAAAACATCTATAAACTCACAAACCACTGGTACTGACTCAATCTTCGATTCGGACACTTGGGTATTCAGCACAAAAGCTAAATAAGCTTCATAACCTTTTCTCAAATATTTTTCGGTGACTAAAAATGATATTACCACAGGCAGGTTATCTGACCCAACTTGAAGGACATCACCATTCTCACACCTTAACTAAATTTCTTTTCTTCCACAGTCTACTACAACACCATGGGAGGTCAGCCAATCCATCCCAAGAATTACATCAAATTCATTAAATGGCAATAACATCAAGTTGGCCAGAAAGCAATGGCCTTTAATCATCAAAAGACAATTTCTACATACTTGGTCCACTAATACATTCTTGCCTAACGGGTTAGACACTTTTATTACAAACTTAGTGGACCCTACTAACATGTTTATACGGGGCATCAAATCCATACATATATAGGAGTGGGTAGACCCCGTGTCAATCAAAGCAACAACATAAATGTCATGAATAGAAAAAGTACCCGTAATCACGTCAGGAGATTCTGCCTCCTCACGAGTACGGATAGCATAAGTCATCACAAGAGCTCTGCCCTCGAACCTCGCCACTGCATCTCTAGTCGTGCATCTACTGTTAGCTCCACTGCCCGTATTTCTTTGGGGTCTGTCCCTCAAGGGAGCACTACTCGCCCTCACCTCTTGATTTTCCTCTTTGTCATTTATTTCAAGACAATCTTAGATGAAGTGGTCTAACGACCTACACTTGAAATAGCCCCTCTCATTTACTTGGCATTCGCCCAAGTGGCGTCTCCCACATTGTAGACACTCCTGCCTATTTGGCCGTATACTGCCGACACTAGCAACCGAAGTGGTCTGGGCTTTAGACATCATTTTCTGTCAATTCTTGTTCCTCCACGAAAATCCCATTGAAGCGTTCGATCAGGTATTAATTTCTTTCGACCTCTTGGATGAGGACTGATGCGTCTTCCCCATTTGTCTTCTCTTTAAATCTCGCGACTCAATGGCCGCCTTCCTTCTCTCCTTCACCAGCTCTTCTACTTTACATGCTCTCTCAACGAGAACTACAGATTCTCTTAACTCTAGGATACCCAAAAACACTCGAATGTCTTCATTGAGGTCATCCTCAAACCTCTTACACATAGTAGCTTCAGTGGATATGCATTCTCGCGCATATTTGCTGAGCTTCACAAACTCACACTCATACTCCGTCACAGTCTTACTACCTTGCTTCAACTCTAAAAATTTCTTCCTTTTCTGATCTATGAACCTCTAGCTAATATACTTCTTTCGAAACTCTTCTTGGAAAAATTCCCAAGTGATCCTCTCTCTCGGTACAATAGACACGAGTGTGTTCCACCACTAATAAGTCGAGTCTCGTAGGAGTGATACGGCATACTTCACGCACTCATCGGGTGTGCATGATAGCTCATCAAATACCCTTATGGTATTTTCTATCCAGAACTCCGCTCTCTCCGAGTCATCATCTACACTAGCCCGAAATTCCTTAGCCCCTTGCTTCCGGATCTTGTTTACCGAAGGCTTTTCCCTCCTGAACATATATCCACCTTGCGGAGCCACCGGGGCATACTGAAGAATCGGAGGAAGTGGGGGAGGTGGAGTGTTCAGGTTAGCACGAACGAAATCTGTGTACCGAGCATCCATCATTTGGAGGTAGGTTTCCCTAGCCCCTCTGCCTTGGCCCATACTTACGGGCTCACTCTCTATTGGCGCGGTCCCTTCTGCAGGAGCCGGTGCATTACTTTCCACGTCATCTGTCGTGGTTTCATCAGGATCCATTTCCTATATAAGAAAAATACAATTTATAATTTTCAGGAATCGTCACACTATCGATAGATATATATGACATGTATTGCTAGACTCGTACTTTAGCTAGGTTAGTCCTTGAACAGACTAAACCATGCTCTGATACCACTAAATGTAACACCCCTCGCCCATATCCGATGCCGGGACATGATTCGAGGAGTTACCTGACTTAACTCAGTCAATTATACAAAACCGAGTCGTAAAATTTTGATGATTTGGTTAAAACTTTTACTTTCATAAGCAATTTGTTCCTTAAATGGGCTTACGAGGCCCAAAACATACATTCGAGATGATGTAAACGTAACTGAGAACTTAAGAAAAGCTTGGTGAAATTCAAGCTTTAGGGTTCCACACGCCCGTGTGACTCGGGATACGCCTACGTCTTCAGCCCGTGTGCGACACTGATTTTAGGGCATGGCCATGACACATGTCCCTGTGGCCTACTCGTAGGCAATACTGACTTATAGAAACGGCTATGGCACACGCCCGTGTGACCTAACCGTGGACAATACTTATTTAAAAATTTAAGTGTAGGGGGACACACGGCGATAACACACACCCATGGAGGTGAGCCGCGTGTCACACAAGGTCTAAACACACGCCCGTGTATCTTGCCCGTGTGGACAAACTAGGCTATCTTCAAGCTATTTTGTTACCCATTTTGTACAACCTACACAAGATCATTTCAATATGCTAATTCCATCCCAAATGACATCAATTCATCCATAGAAGGAACGTCATATACATTTACCAAAATAAATAATAGCCATTATCTAGGCTTAATACAAAAAAAAAGGCTTTTATTTAAGCCAATATACGTAAAAAATTTCTCAATAATACAACTCCCTAGTCTAGCCCTATACATGCCATAATAAAAAATATAAATCCAACTATACCGAGTATTACGGCTGATAGTGTGATCGATATCTCTGACTTCAAGGGATTCTCGAGCAAAATGCCAGTGCTGAAAGAAAAGGGAAAGGAAAGAGAGTAAGCATAAAGCTTAGTAAGTTGCATATAAATATTTATACAACGACAACTTCACCATTTATCAATTATGCTCATAGCTCAAAGGTAAGTATAAAATGGACTTACTCATTACCATAAACTCAAATCATATTTTCTAATCGAGCTCATTACTCATGCATACCAAATAGGTACTTGTAACACTTACAACATTATCATACTTTCCTTTTTAAATCTCTTTCTTAACTCTTAAAGTTAAACCTTTTGGAATACTACTGGATATTCTATAAGCCTCAAACATGGGTTAAGTTGCCACTGCTATGTCCCAGACATGGTCTTATGCTGGCTATCTCCATCGAGGCCGATGCCATGTCCCAGACACGGTCTTACATTAGCTCTCGTGTATACGTGCTGATGCATGTCCGAGACATATCTTACACTAGCACGAAACTTAGCCGATGCATGTCCCAGACACATCTTACACTAGCTAACATCATTGAGGCCGATGCATGTTCCAGACATGTCTTACACTGGTACTCACCTCTACGGCGATGCCATGTCCCAGACGTGGTCTTACACGGGCTATCATGATGCGGCTGATGCATGTCCCAGACACGTCTTACACTAGCCCTCGTCTCAATGCCGATGCCATGTCCCAGACATGGTCTTATACTGGCTCTCACATAACCCGATGTCATGGCATGAACATCCAGTTTGTTTCCTGGGGTTCTTACTGGATCTTTCGACTTTCTCAATCATAAATACATATACTTAGTTCAAATTCTAGAAACTCATGCTATATGAAATCAATAACAATCGAATACATGCATTTAATGATATAGTTGTATTATTTACATACAACTTACCTCGGTTTACCAAAAGTACTTGACTAGTCGGCTTAATCGGATTGCTTGGCTTTTCCCCGGTCTAGGCTCGATTTTGGTAAATCTTAATCTATAATAACAAAATGCACTCATTCAGTCATTAAACACAATTAGGCTATCTAAAATTTACATCTTTGGTAAAATGACCATTTTACCCCTAGACTTTAGCAAAATGACCATTTTACCCCCATGCTCAAAATTTGATTTTTATCGAATTTATTTGTATTTCAAGCCTAGATAAACTCTTTTTACTACTAGAACAACCCCAAATTCTCACTATTTCACACACTTATTACTTAATTTGCAACTTATGCCAAATAGTCCCTTTAGGTGTTTTCATGCTAACACCCGCCATAAAAGTTGTTTATAACACAACTAGGACTCATATTCCTTCAAAAAACTCAGCATATACCATAAATACATCCATGAAAAATCCTAAAGTCTTGACCATTTTGTAAGATATCACCCTCATTTGAAAGCTCATGCTTTAAGGGTCTCAAAAGTGTAAAAATCTTGAAGAAAACTAATTAAAATCACTTACTTATGAGTGCTTTAAGTTGATGCAAATTTTTGAGCTTTCAAACCTCAATATTTGATGATAATTTCGGTGAAGAAATAAGATGGAGTAGAAGGAAATGATAGCTAGGCTTTTAGGCATTATTTTATCACCAAATCATGACATCATCTACCTAATACTTTGACTATTTGTTTAAAATCCATCACATGGCTGGCCAACACCATTCAAAAGGGTGTAATTTCCCTTTAAAAGCCCTCAATTTTGATTTTCTAGCTATTTAACACATTTGGGGTACTAAAATGTAACTTTTTCCCTTTTTACGATTTAGTCCTTTTTCGCAATCGGGCTTGAAAATATTAAAATTAACTCACCAAATTTTTCATACAAAAATATAATTGTACTATAACCTCATAAAAATAATAAAATTAAATTTTCTATCTTCGGATTTGTGATCTCGAGACCACTGTTTTGACTAGGCCCTAAGTCGGGTTGTTACAATTCCATACTGCCACAAAAAATGAGCACTTCCTTGTTCTGCCTCCTCCTAACAGAGTGTCAAGTAGGGGTCATGTATTCCTCTCGAATAGTAGTAGACGTTGAAGTCGCAAATGCTTCATTTGGCAATGAAAATTGTACATATAACTCAAGATAGGGTGATCCACTAGCGAGATGAGTTTGCACCATCACTTTCAAGCTACAATCACCTTTGATATCAAATGAGTCATATGTCATGGGATCAACTGAAGAAAAAAATTGATACTTAATAGAAGAAACTCTTATTGGCGTCGTTCCGAAGATTTTGCGTCTAACTCTTTTATGAAGTTCTGTCAAATCTATGTTCTGGTTAAAAACTAGTCGCGTTGTGTTCTCTGATAAAAAACAACGCCGTTCTCGGTGTCACGAACCTCTCCATCATAGTAAATAATAGCACTAATACGTTCACTCATCTTCAATTTCTATTTTGCTTAACATCTCTAATTTTATTACTGTAACTTATGCAACCTAAGAATGAAATTTGACTCATTTATAGCCTAAGGCCAAACACAAACTACTATAGAAAAAGAGCCTCCACGTGGAAGCTTTTTTTAGTAATTTTGCCGGCAGTGCGTCCTGCTTGAAGCGTTTTTGACACTATTTTTCAAAATTGTCTTCTCAAAATTATTTTTTTAGGAACTACTGTAGAAAATGAGCGTTCATGTGGGAGCTTTTTTCAGTAATTTTGTTGATAGTGCATCCTGCTTGAAGCATATTTGAAAGTATTTTTTTTAGAACCGTCTTCTCAAAATTATTTTTTCTGAAACTACTGTAGAAAAAGAGCGTCCACTTGGGAGCTTCTTTCAGTAATTTTGCTAACAGTGCATCCTGCTTGAACCATTTTTGACATTATCTTTTCAGAACGGTCTTCTCAAAATTAATTTTTCTGAAACTACTGTAGAAAAAAATAAAATCCTTATTGCCAATATAATTTTTTCTAAACCTTTAACCTAAATACAAAATTATTTAAAAAAAACTAAACCCTAATTTAATTAATTTTCTTAAAAACTCTAAATCCTAATTTAATTAATTTGAAAAAAACTCTAAACCTTGATTTATTTTTAAAATTCTTAAACCCTAAATAAATAAAACTCTAAATTATTTTAACAAAATCCTAACACTACAAACCTAAAACCCTAAATCCAGCAACAATAGGGACTAAACTTGCAAATAGCCCTAACCCTAGAAAAACACGGGCTAAATCACGTCCCTGAGGGAGCGATTTTGCCACGTCAGCAAAGCACGTCCAGGTCAGCACGTTTTATGCTAACATGGCAAAATTGCTCCCTCAGGGACGCGATTTACTGAAATTTTCCCTAAAACGCTCCTACATGGACACGTTTTGTAGTTTTCAGCCCTTTCTAGTAAATAATGAAACAAATTGGCCCATTTCTATAAATAAAGTTGGAAATGGGCCTTTGTTGGTAAAATGGTCTATATTGTAGGCTGTCATATAATAATACATGAATGTGTCAAAGTAACTATGTTTTTGTAAAATATAATAAATTAATCATTTATATTGAGACATAAAAATTTAAATTATGTAGATATATTGATTATATCGAATGTGAAATAAATTCAAACCAAACATGTAACAAGCCAAACTTAAAATGCCTAAATAAAAATGCTAACTTGAAAAGGTCGAATTTGAAAAATCTAAACTCGAAATAACCCATCCAATTTCCCACCTCTATAATTAAATATATACCATTCTTTAAATACCCCAAAAAACAATTGTACCCTTCATTTAGAGCCAAATGCTATTATATTAAGAATAATTTTATTTTTAATATAAAATAATAAAATAATATTACATTGATAATTTACTTTTTAACAGTATTAAATATTTTATTAAAATTTTATATAATATTCGTGTATATAATTAATACAATTTATTGCCTTGAATTGACAAAATATCTTATATTGCTTATTATATTATTAAATTGATATTAAAATAATATTTTATTATTAATTAGTTTAAATATTATCAAATATTTTATTAAATCTTAAATTCTATTTTATATTCATGTTAAATTACTTTTTCACTATAATATACCTGCATTAGCAGATAACATTTAGGCATTTTCATTAAGTAGTAGCTTAAAAATTACAAAAGAAAAAGAAAAAGAAAATACTTTCATTCCTTGTTTTCATTCAAGCATTGATTATGATTTTAAACTTTTCAATTACAATAATATTTTAACTCTGAAAATAATTCATATATTTAATTATGTTAAAATAAATAAAATTACTTTACTGAAATAAATAAAAATACTATTTAACCAATTTAAGAAAATGAACACTCCCCGTTGAATGCATTTGACAATAAAAATTAGTTTTAGTAAAAATTAGTTTTTTTTTAAAGAACAAATCAAGTCAATACAATATAGAAATCATACTTCATGATTCAGTAACAAAAAATGGTGAACATAGTGAGGTAACAATATTAAATTTAATCTCGATAAAAAAAGGTAAATTAAGTAAGAGTATTTCAACAATAATGGGTTAATGGGTTAATGATAAGGGTTAATCAATAAAAAAAAGGTTAGTAGGCTCAAAGGGGGTTCACTAAGGGTTTAATTATGTGGGAAGGCTTTTTATAGAGTAAGTGGGTTAAATCCTAAGTGCCTTTATCATCTCAGTATATCAAACATACGTGTGATCTCGACATGTATAATCGAAGCAATTTCTAGAATAACAGTTCAATGTTGACACACTCAAACCACAAAAGAAGTGAGCAAGAAAGAAAGCTATATGCCCAAAAGCCTCAAAAATCTCACCAAAAATTTGGGATTTTGATGTCATTCCTGTATACTTAAGATTTCAAGATAATACCTCAATTTAGGTAAATAATCTAAAAAATTTTAGTTCTCAAAATATCAACTTATCATGCTCGATTCTTTAATGTCCTTTAATCAAATAATCATGCATAATTCCAATGGTCTAATTCATGACATATCAATAATAATTATAGATCAATCAGAATTCATTCGATCAAGATTGTGAGAAAATCACTTAAGCACAAGACCAAATTCAGGGATTTGAGAATAATGCAAAAAGTTAGGTTTCATGTTCATGTTCACCCCCCCCACACTTAAGATGGACATTGCCCTCAATGCACAAAGATAGACTAATCAAAATAAAGAAAATCATAAGAGGGAAGGAGGTGAAACTCCCTGTTATATGGATGTAGAGCTTGATTCTGAGGCTGGAGTGTTTGGGGAAAGTGGTGCTGCCACTGTTCTTGACTAGATGAAGAAATTGGGTTGTTGAACATGGCACTCGTTGGGTATTGTTCCCTATTTGTTTCCTCATTCCGTAAAATATTCCTAGTAGCTTTGCTTGAAAGTCTGTAGAATCATGAAGAGCGTATTAAGAGTTGGTGTGAAAGAGAGCGTAGTGGGATTACTTGTTAAAAATACCAGAAAAATGAAGTAAAATTTACTAATATAGATATATCTTTCAAAAGTAAATAATAAAATTGAAATGAAAATAAAAAGAAAAAGAAAAAGAAAAAGAAAAAGAAAAATAAAAAGATAGGAGGATTCAATGATCCTCGTCAGTGGGGCCCTCAGGTGGTGGCACTGAAGTGGCGATGTGAAAGTGCTGGCACAGCTGTTGTATATGGCCTGTATGTCGTCCATCTATCTGTTACGTCACCGATCTCACTCGTGAATCATCTCGAATTTTGTAGTGCAATACTGCTCGAAGTGAGCGAGTCGGTCAGAAAGGTGTGCCAATGAAACAGCCGCTGAACTGGTCGTTCCCTAGGTGGCGTGGTAGAAGGCTCCTCGTGCTGTGGGGGGACATCATCAGGAATGTCCTCAAGATCCTCCTCGTCAATGACATGAGTGAGACGATACTGAGGAGGATTAGTCTCACGTCGGCGCTCGGTCATCCTCATGTGTAACATAATCGTAATGCCCTATAGGGACATCTGACCTATCAGTGTAAGCACTGATGACTGGGCCACGGTGTTGAGGAGGCCGAAGTATCTGGCAAGGCGCGTTACGTAGGGGCCGATAAAGATTACTCCCTTCCGATACCACTCGGTCTGATGGAAAATGGAGAAAGCAATGAAATATGCCAAGTTAGTCACGTGTGCATTCGCCATGCACCATAAATAGTAGGCGTCGTGGGTGATGATGACGCCGGTGCCTCTCTTCTTCTAGTCAAGGTATGTGCTAATATGGTATGGAGATATCGTAGGGAAGGGGTGAGAGCTGAGGCCTTTGAGCGGTTGGGGTCGTAGGTGGAAGAGAATGGTGCCAAAGCCTTCCAGCACAAAGAGAGAGAAATATGGATATTGCGTGGTAGTGCATTCATGTCCTCCTCCTCCATAAACTCATCGGTGTAAAGTCCCAGAGTGGCTCCAAACTCTGGGACACTCATCGCGTGAACTAGACCGTCTAATCGAAAGTGAATAGTGCCGGGGTTGTCATTGTTCGTCATCACCACCTGTAAATGAAAAGTAGAGCATAATTCTAAAGTTACCTCTAAATAACTAGGTTTGGTAATAGCGAAGAACCATTCCCATGGGTCTGTGGTCAGGAGGGTGCTGATGGCATTAGCTAGCTAGACTTGCTCTACGGTAGCCCAGTCAATGCAGCGACCTATAGTGAGGGGTCGCGTGCGTAGTATCTGAAAGAGCTCTTCTTGTGAAGCTTGCAAAAACTCAAGGAATGGGTGCCGAACTTTGGCTGTAGCACGTACTGAGGAAGAACCCAGTCCCCTACGTCTCTTTGAGGATGGGACCACGGCCTTCTTGCCTCTTGATGATGACAAAAGGTACCTGAAAATGTAGGAGCATTGATATAGTAGTTCCAACATGTGTTAATAGTTAACGATATCAAGCGAGAAGTGAAAATTTTATATGATTATTCAGAAACATTTACTGGAATCAAAGATGCATCATCAGTTAGGCAAAAATCCTAAAACTAGTATATGCTATTTAGTAGCTTAAACAATTCAAATATAGAAAATACTAAAGCAAATTCCTAACTTATTCAGAACAAATTGGTAACAGTAACAATATCTTTGTAAGACATATAGAATACCAATGGAGTAATGCAAGTTGGAAAAACAAGGTTGAGAAAGTGAACCAAAAGCTGCTGTAGGGTGGTGCATGGGCGTGTTGGAGGCAAGCACGGGCATGTGGTGTGGGGATACAGTCGTGTTGAGAAAAAAATAGAGGGAAAAGAGAGAGGAAAGTGAGGATTGATACAGGGGGAATGGATTGTAGGGTGGTTTGGGGGTTGGGGAAGTGAGAATCTGGGTAACGGTGGCCGGAATAGGGATTAGAGAGTGGAGAAGGAGATATTTTGGCTAGAGTTTTGAAATGAAAAAGAAAATGAACAGTGATTTGCTTATATAGGGGACGTGCACACGACCTAGGGCCACAGCCATGTACTCTGAAGGTGAGCCCGTGTTTTTTGAATTTTGCAATTTAGGTCGTGCCCAGCTACTATCCCACGCCAGTGTGTCTGGGGCGTGTGTGGTACACGGCCATGTCGCACGGTAGTACCTAGCTTTGTTCGCTTCTCTCATGCCCGTGTGTTAGGGTACTGCACCCATGTATTGTTGTTCATGGTTTAACGGCACGGGCGTGTCTCACGCCCGTGTCGAAGAAATAGAATCGAGCCTTGCCCCTGGCACGCTCGTGTTTTTCCATTCCCACACCTGTGTTCACCTATCAAGTTCACCCACGGCCATGTCGCACGGCCGTGGGGATTTATCGCATCCCGTGTTTTGGGTAAATCATGTCCTGCTTCCACACGGCCGTATTGCATGGTCGTGTTTCTTCCCCTACTTGGCCACGGCCTTAGGCACGCCCGTGTGCCTGGCCGTGTGTGCTGAGAAACTTTGCAATTCAAAGATAAAGTTAATAATTCAAAGTGTTAGAAATAAAAAAAAATCAAAATATGTTAGTTGTAACACTCCAATCCCGTGACCGTTACGGGAAACCAAACACGAGGTGTTACCGAGCTTACTTCATTTATTTCCCCCTATTTATTATTATTTTTTTTGTTTCTAGGCAAGCTGGCTAACTGTATCGTAGTCACTTTAAAAATCGTATCTTGAGTTCTAGAACTCAAAATCCAATTCCGTAAATTTTTTCCGAAACTAGACTCATATATCTATATGGGGGAATTTTTGTAGAATTTTTGGTTGGGCCAATTAGTACAGTTTATTCATTAAATTCTCCCCTGTTTCAAGGTTCGACTACACTGACCTCTGTACCTTACGATTTAAATATCTCCCTTTAAAGGGCTTCAATGCCTATACCGTTTGTCTCTAATGAAACTAGACTCAATAAAGAATCTGTACATATAAGGCACGACCTCTAATTATCTCGATAAAATTTACGGTGAATTTTCTAAGTCGAAACAGGGGATCCAGAAATTGCTCTGGCCCTGTTTCACAAGAATTTAATTATCTCCTAACATACAGCTCATATGGTAGTTTCGTTTCTTCCATATGGAAATAGACTCATCAAGCTTCGATTACATAATTTATTCATTATTTAATTCCATTTCTACTATTTTTAGTGATTTTTCAATCTCACATTACTGCTGCTGTCAGCATCTGTTACTAAAGCAAACTATGCCTATTTCATGATTTTTCCTTGATCTAACTAATAATTCATCATACATATTACAAATTATGACCATGACTAGCCATGCCCAAGGGTTAATCATCACCGAGCATCTCTCTACTACACTATTACCAAATCATGAATTTAACACCGAAAATAATCAGCCATGACATATGGCATAATAATCGAGTAGGCCTCAACCAATACTCAACCAAAACCGAATTACTAAGACTTGTGTCCAAACATCATAGAACCAAATCCAACCGAACATTATGCCATTTTCGCATGGCTAAAGTTTACATACCAAATTTCAACAAAACATAATAGCTTATACATGCTGAAATGTTCTCCTAGACCAACTAAGAAGAAAATACCAAAAGTTGCTAGCCGGTGTGATGACTTCGACGACGGTCCCGAGCACACAAAATGGATCAAGAACCTTGTGTTGGGTATAACGGTTCCGACCCGGCTACTCGATGTCCTTGGCTTTGCCCTTGCTTGATTCCCCTTCTTTAACTTCTCGGGCTCAACCTAGACACAAGTATGGCCGAACTTCTCCAAAGCTTTTCTCTCTTTCTTTTACTTGGTTTTTCGGCTAAAGGATAGCAAGGATGAACACAACCTTTTTTTTTTTGTTCATTTTCTTATTATTAATCTTTATTTCTCCTCTATTTTAATTACTTACCAATATTAAATAATAAACAACATACTCTTGGAAGAATGAAGCCAGGCTTGGCCGGCCACTCAACATAATTTGGGCATTTTGACATGCAAACCCAAATTTTCATATTTCAATACTATTTGGTCCTTACTCATTTACCTATCAAAATTTTCTAAGTCTCTCAACTAAATCCTTTCAAGCAAGATTCACATTCCTAAGATAAAAATTAAAACATAAAATTTTTATACAAGTACTACCACACATAAGGTATGCAAATAAAATTTTAACTAAATTTTATGACTCGGTTTTGTGGTCCCGAAACCACATTCCGACTAGGGTCTAATTAGGGCTGTCACATTAGTGCTTGGGTTGCCTCCCGAGAAGCACTTATTTATAGTCTAAGCTCGACTTACCTCTCCAGTGAATGGTAAGGGTGGTTCGAGGAGTTTATACTCCTCATTCCTGCTATCAATCTCATCAAAAAAGGGTTTTAATCGGGTGTTGTTTACCTTAAAAGTGTCGAACTTGGGGTGACTCACCTCCACCGTACCGAATGGAAAAATACTAAGTACAGTAAGAGGGATTTCCTCATTCGGTGTGGTAGTGACAATGTGGGGATTTGTGACATCTAGTAAGACTTTATCTCCAACCTTAAGTTGATTAGGAGAGGTATCGGGCTTGTTTTGGCGTAGTTTCAGTTTATAATGTGTTCTCGGTTTGTGTACTCGCCATTCGTCTAGCTCCTGTATCCGCAACCTTCATTCTTCATGAATGTGTCCTCTATGATTTTTGGAACATGGCTCGTTAACTTCTTTGAAGTTAATTTCTGCAAAGTCATAATGTCAGTTTTAGTAGATTGGTGTGGACTATTACCTTCAATGTTCGATGTGATGCCAGAATTACGAGCTTGAAGGGTGATCGTTTCGTCTCCCACACGAAGTGTAAGCTCACCTGTGCTAACATCAATAATTGTTTTAGCAGTTGCTAAAAAGGGCCTTCTTAAAATCAAAGGGGTGTTATTATCCTCCTCTATGTCTAGAACAACGAAATCAACGGGACATATGAACTTATCTACTTTCACGAGTACATCTTCAATAATACCCCTAGGGAATCTTATAGTTTTATCTGCCAATTGAATACTCATCCTAGTTTGTTTAAGTTTCCCAAGACCTAGTTGCTTAAACATTTTGTAAGGCATTACATTAATACTAACCCTTAAATCAGCTAATGCATGACTTATATCTAAACTACCAATTAGACAAGGAATTGTAAAACTCCCTGGATCTTTCAATTTGTGGGGTAGCTTATTCTGTAGAATAGCTGAGCAGACTACGTTTAGCTCCACATGCGATGCTTCGTCCAACTTCCGCTTATTTACTAAAAGCACTTTTAAAAATTTCATTGCATTTGGCATCTGCGACAAAGCTTCAATAAACTGTAAGTTAATATGTAATTTTTTCAAAAGTTTAAGGAATTTACCAAATTATTCGTCTGAGCGGTCTTTCCTTGTCGCGTTAGGGTATGGCACATAAGGTTTATATTCGATAGTCACTGGTTTGTTTGTATTTTGACCTACCTCATCTCTCCCTTTGCTTACCACAGTTTCTTGCCTCAGTTCTGGTTCAGGCTCAACGACTCATTTGTCATCTTGGGTATTAATTGCGTTGAGTTGTTCCCTTGGGTTAGGTTCGGTATTACTTGGTAAACTACCTTGTGGTCGTTCGGATATCAGTTTGGAAAGCTGGCCTATCTGAGTTTCGAGTCCTTGGATCGATGCTTGT
The DNA here is from genome assembly GCF_025698485.1 of Gossypium arboreum. Taxonomy (NCBI): domain Eukaryota; kingdom Viridiplantae; phylum Streptophyta; class Magnoliopsida; order Malvales; family Malvaceae; genus Gossypium; species Gossypium arboreum. The sequence continues at coordinate 18,454,764 of NC_069082.1, forward strand.
TGATTTTTAAGTGCTGTCTTGGTATTTTGGAAACGGGTTTCTGACATTGATATGAATTTTGAGAGCATATCCTCAAGGTTCGGTTTCTTCTTTTGCTGATAAGGTGGTTGTTGAAAACCCTGAGGATTTTGTGGCTTTTGATTCCCTTGACCACCCCAGGAGAAATTTGGGTGGTTCCTCCAACCTGCATTATAAGTATTACTGTATGGGTTATTTTGAGATCTAAAGTTATTGTTACCCATATAGTTGACTTGTTCCTCTTCGGTTGTGGGATTGAAGGATTGATATTATGTATGCACACCTCCTCCGCTTGAGTCACACCTCATTACTGGATGTACCTACGCAGAGCCAAGTAAACCATCAATCTTTTTATTTAGATGTTCTACCTGATTTGTCAACATAGTAACTGAGTCGACGTTATAAACGCCGGCTGTTTTTGTTGGCTTAGTCCTCATGACTTGCCACTGATAGTTATTCAGTGACATTTCTTCAATGAATTCATAAGCCTCTTCAGGTGTTTTGTTGTTGATGGTTCGCGCCAATTGCGTCAACCATTTTCCGAGTCGAGGGATTCAGACCATTGTGGAATGTTTGTACTTGCAGCCAAAGCGGTAACCCATGGTGAGGGCACCTTCTCAGTAAATCCTTGTATCTCTCCCATGCATCATAAAGTGTTTCTAAATCCATCTGCACAAAATAAGAGATATCATTAAATAATTTAGCCGTTTTAGCTGGCGAAAAATATTTCAATAAAATTTTCTCGGTCATTTGTTTCCAAGTAGTGATAGACCCTCGTGGTAACGAGTTTAACCACTGTTTAGCTTTGTTTCTCAGTGAAAAGGGAAATAGCCAAAGACAAATGGCATCATCAGAAATGCCATTAATTTTAAATGTATCGCAAAATTCCAGAAAGTTTGCTAAGTGAGCGTTGGGATCTTCATCCTGCAAACCATCAAACTAAACAAACTGATGTATCATTTGAATTGTGTTAGGTTTTAGTTCAAAAGTATTCGCAGCTACAGTAGGTCTAACTATGCTAGATTCAGTTCCTGTTAAAAAAGGTTTAGCATAATCATACATCGTGCATGGAGCAGGATTTTGATTAGCCGCAATTGCAGGAGGTAGCTGATTGCCTTAATTTTCAACCATCTCTTCGGTTGGAGGTTGAGTATCATCTTCTTGCTCATTCTCCATGTATCGTAAGCTGTGCCTTATCTCTCTTTGATTTCTACTAACTGTATGATCGATTTCTTCATCAAAAAGTAATGGTTCCGACGAGTTTCTTTTAGTCATATACTATAAAAATCTACCAAGAGAAAGAATAAGTAAATTAATAAATAGTAATGGTCCCCAACAACGGCGCCAAAAACTTGATCGTGTGATTCGTAACAAGTAATAAATATTTATAATGAAGATCAAACCTAGACTAACTATTATCATGATGCAAAGGCAAGCTCACCTATCGAACAATAGTATAGTAATGGCAAGAACAGGATATCGTACCCAAGGGAACCAAAAGTACTAGCAATAACTATCTTTTTACTATTTAACAGAGAAATAAAGAGGGGTTGTTTATTAAATTGATTAACTAAACTAATTAACTGATTAAACTAAAGCAAAGATAAAATTTGGAAAAAGACTTGAAGAAAAGTAATTGATAAAGATGACACCCAATGAGGAATCCACCTATATTTCACTTGTTATCTCACTATAAACCAGACGATTTATTCACTTGACTTGATCCGTGAGACTCTCTAACCTATATTATTATCTCTTTTGAGACCAATAACGTCTAACCCTCAGTTGAATTAATCAAATTCTCTTTCTTAATTAAAACCCCTAGGGAAGCAGTAAATCGATCTATGGACTCCCATATTAGGTTTCACCCTAATCCGGAAAAATCTTGTAACCCTATTTCTAGGCTCTCGATCAACTCTGCTTAATTATGCCAAATCTACTCTTAGACAGGGACTTTTGCTCCTCTGCATAAGCACATCAAATCATGAATTAATACCCAGAATATTAATAACAAAATCCATCATAGGTTTCAACCCCTTAGGTATCTAAGGGGTTTAGTTCATAATAAAATAAGAGTATATCTCAAAAGTATAAAAATAACAAAACATAAAGAAAACTCTAAAACCCCTGAAGGAATTCTGAGAGAGATCTTCAGTCTTGGAGTAGCTCCGACTTTTAGGATGGATCGTCTGGCTTCCTTCAAGTAATTCCCGGCATATGGCTCTGTACTCTAGAAAATTTCTGGAGGAGGCGGCCCTTTCTAAGTCATACTTAGGGTATTTATATAGGCTTTGGATTGGCTTTCTTCCTCCCTAAGTACTTTTTCGTGTAAAATACAACTCCTTGAAAAGGGACACGCCCGTGTGCCATGGCCGTGTAACGTGTTTGCCAGGCCATGTGAATCGTGAAAGCCTTGGTCCACACCCTCGAAAGACATGGACATGTGAGCAGCCCGTGTGGCAAGGCTTAGCCCATGTCATCTTCTCGATTTGGTCCGTTTTGTCCCTTTTTGGCTCATTTTTGGCTCTTTTTGACTCTTGGTGCTCTCCTGAGTACAAAACATGAAATAACCAAATTGAGAGCACCAAAATCCACAAATCTAGTAATAAAAATCCATAAATATGCTAAGTATTTGGGGTAGAAATATGTATAATTTGGCGTTTATCAAATACCCCCACGCTTAAGCATTTGCTTGTCCTCAAGCAAAACTCTTATTTACTATTTTGAATTCCTTTCAATCACATAATCGTTACTGATAATGTTACAAATTATTCCACAGAAAATCATACAGTGAGAATTCAACTATAGGGGCATTAAAAGCCTCAAACAATCTAAATCAAATATTTTGATAATAAAATCATGGTAATCTCCTTCCTCTAAGTAATTAACTTTAGTCCTAGATATACAAGAGATGACATCTTCACTAAAGATTCACTCAAATCACTCAAAGTGTTTAAGGTTCAAGATTGCACACTCGATTGTCTAACATGAGAAGTTATTACTATAGGCTTGCATGAAAATCAAATCTCCACCACTTGTAAATGATATAATACACAAATCAAAAGGTCTTTTCATGGTTGTAACGGGGTTTAGATTACGGGTATGGATACAAGCTAAAGAGACAAAGGTTATAATCGAGATAATTTCAATATATTACCCCACCATCAAAAACTTAATTACTGAATCACAAACAAATATCTAGAACTATATTACATGAGCTCTTTTTTTTTTTTCATGACAACTTTAGCTTGTTGAGAATTACAATAATAATACTGAGTTTTTTTTTAAAGAACAAATCAAGTCAATACAATATAGAAATCATACTTCATGATTCAGTAACAAAAAATGGTGAACATAGTGAGGTAACAATATTAAATTTAATCTCGATAAAAAAAGGTAAATTAAGTAAGAGTATTTCAACAATAATGGGTTAATGGGTAAATGATGAGGGTTAATCAATAAAAAAAAGGTTAGTAGGCTCAAAGGGGGTTCACTAAGGGTTTAATTATGTGGGAAGGCTTTTTATAGAGTAAGTGGGTTAAATCCTAAGTGCCTTTATCATCTCAATATATCAAATCATACGTGTGATCTCGACATGTATAATCGAATCAAGTTCTAGAATAATAGTTCAATGTTGACACACTCAAACCACAAAAGAAGTGAGCAAGAAAGAAAGCTATATGCTCAAAAACCTCAAAAATCTCACAAAAAAATTGGGTTTTTGATGTCATTCCTGTATACTTAAGATTTCAAGATAAAACCTTAATTTAGAAAAATAATCTAAAAAATTTTAGTTCTCAAAATATAAACTTATCATGCTCGATTCTCTAATGTCCTTTAATCAAATAATCATAACTCATATTTCAAATAGTGATAAATTAACATTTTTGCGATTATGAAACATATAGGGGACTTTATCACCATCTATAAGTTGACTCTATCACCATTGTAACAACTGATCGCATGATTCATAACAAGTAATAAATATTTATAATGAAGATCAAACCTAGACTAACTATTATCAAGACGCAAAGGAAAGCGCACCTATCAAACAATAGTATAGTAGTGGCAAGACCGAGATATCGTACCTGAGGGAACCAAAAGTACTAGTAATAACTATCTTTTTATTATTTAACCTAGAAATAAAGAGGGGTTGTTTATTAAATTGATTAACTGAACTAATTAATTGATTAAACTAAAGCAAAGAGAAAATTTGGAAAAAGACTTGAAGAAAAGTAATTGATAAAGATGACACCCAAGGAGGAATCCACCTAGATTTCACTTGTTATCTGACTCTGAACCAGACGATTTATTTTCTTGACTTGATCCGTGAGAATCCCTAACCTATATTATTATCTCTACTAATAATGTCTAACCCTCAGTTGAATTAATCGAAATCTCTTTCTTAAGTAAAATCCCTAGGGAAGCAGTAAATCGATCTATGAACTCCCATATTAGGTTTCACCCTAATCCAGAAAAATCTCGTAACCCTATTTCTAGGCGCTCGATTAATTCCGCTAAATTATGCCAAATCTACTCTTAGACAGGGAGTTTTGCTCCTCTTCATAAGCACATCAAATCATGAATTAATACCCGGAATATTAACTTAAGCATTAAGAACACATAATTAAGAACAAATCAAGTATTTATCATACAATTCAGATAATAACAAGATCCATCATAGGTTTCAACCCCTTTAGGTATCTAAGGGGTTTAGTTCATAATAAAATAAGAGTACATCTCAAAAGTATAAAAATAACAAAACATAAAGAAAACTCTAAAACCCCTGAAGGAATTCTGAGAGAGATCTTCAGTCTTGGAATAGCTCCGGCTTTTAAGATGGATCGTCTGGCTTCCTTTAAGTAATTCCCAGCGTGCGGTTCTGTACTCTAGAAAAGTTCTGAAAGAGGCGGCCCTTTCTAAGTCATACTTAGGGTGTTTCTATAGGCTTTGGATTGGCTTTCTTCCTCCTTAAGTACTTTTTTGTGTAAAATACAACTCCTTGAAAAAGGGACACGCCCGTGTGCCATGGCCGTGTGACGTGTTTGCCAGGCCATGTGAATCGTGAAAGCCTTGGTCGACACCCTCGAAAGACACGAACGTGTGAGTAGCCCGTGTGGCAAGGCTTAGCCCGTGTCATCTTCTCAGTTTGGTCCGTTTTGTCCCTTTTTGGCTCGTTTTTGGCTCCTTTTGACTCTTGGTGCTCTCCTAAGTACAAAACATGAAATAACCAGATTAAGAGCACCAAAATCCACAAATCTAGTAATAAACATCCATAAATATGCTAACTATTTGGGGTAGAAATATGTATAATTTGGCATTTATCAACACCCCAAACCGGCCTAGACGTTATGGCCGAATCCGGAAGTGTCACAAGATAGGGATTTTGAAAACGGAGTTGTCTCGTCAAAACATTCACATTTTTAATTAAAAATGCCGTTTAGTTAGTCCATTTGCCAAAACTTATTACAGCGAAAGCCTTAAAACAGTTATATTTTGAAAATGCCATCGTGTTTTAGAAAAATCTTTGTTTACATATAAATTGTCATTTTTTAAGAGGGAAGCATTTTGTTTAAGCATGCAATTTAACAACATATAAAACCAAAACCAACAGTTATAAAACCATAAAGTCCAGAGAGTCCCAGAATTACAAACTTTCAAATATAAACCAAAATCATAAATAAACCAAAAATAATTAAGTTTTAACAATTTATAGTTGAGTGGTCACCGCTGAGTCTCTACTGCACCTATCTGCCTAAGTCTGTAGATTACCTGACAAAATAGACAAACAGATGTGAGTTTACATAAACTTAGTGTGTAACCCAACAGAATTAAGCATGCAAACATACAGAATCATATGCACAGTCAGATACAGTACAGTTTTAGTTTCAGATTTAGATATGCAAAATCCTACCCCCATCCTCCACACACCAGCTCTGACCATCCCATCACACCATAGGGGGTTAAAAACAATCACCTATCTCTATACACCATATTGTGCCATTGAGACACATATCAGATAATATGCAGCCAAGTTGCTAGAATAAAGGCGATTAACGCCGAACAAAATACTTCTTCCACAAATAAAAATCCTACCCCAATAGCAGATATAGAATTTTCGATACAGATATAACGAATTAAACATGTTTAATATAATTAACGAATATACATACACCGATATAGTCAGGTATACATTTAGTAACCTACTCAGATCAGTCTATCAAAATACCATAGGCCCATAGTCGATCAGAGCGACCTGTGCGACCCTAGGGAAGTTTTTAAAATTATGGGCCTACATGCCCGTGTGGGCCCACACGCCCAAATTGGCCTTTGCCCTGTGGCCCACATAACTTGGCCCAAAATCTACACCTCCATGTGACATGCCCGTGTAGGCCCACACGACCTGGCCCAAAATCCACACTTTCATGTGACATGCCCGTGTGGGCCCACACGCCCAACTTGGCTTAGCCCTCAAACCACCACACGGCTGTGTGCTGCGCATGGCCATGCCTTCGTCGACCACACGATCATGTCTCGTACATGGCCATTTACACGGGCAACCACATGCCCGTGTGGCAATGAAAGATTCATTTTTTGGCTTTCATCGAAGCCTCGTTTTCTGTGTTTCGAGTACACACCTGGTATCGATTCGATACAAAAACAATCTCGAGACTACTAGAACCTATAATCGGCATACCAAAGCCCAGAATCAAACTTAAAAACACGATTAAACCAAGAATTTGAAACCAATCATAGTTCAAATCAAGCACTTATCGCTTACCCCAACACTCCGAACGACTGACTACAATTCTGTAAGAGTAAAATCACGATCTTCCTGATTCGCTGTTGCCAAAACAATCATATTACCCAAATCAATGATAGAAAAGACACAAGTTACAGAAAAGAAAAGCCCTACTTAATAGAACATGCGATGAAAACTAAAATAATAAGAACGAAGGTGCGATAGCCAACAAAAAGAAAATGAAACCGAAAGGGAAAATGAAGAAGAAACGACAGAGAAGCAAGAACTAACGTCAGTTCATTTTTTCCTAGGAAGAGAGAGATTTTTTTGAAAAAAAAGGATAAAAATAAAAATATCCCCAAATCACTAATTTTACTCCCACTAACCCACTTAACTCATAACTCCTCAGAAATCCAGCTCCACCAAAACTCTTTAACAAATATTTAAACAAAAATTAACACCCTTACTAACACAGGGATTTGAATATAGAACCTCCAACACATTGACTCTCTTACTACTATATGAATTCACAAGAAATTAAATAAAAACCCACTGCACTGGGATAAGGCTTGGATCTAAAAATAACCAAAATTTGCTAAAGGTAGGGCGTGAACTTGGGACCTCCCACACACACCTAGAACACTTAACCACTGAAGCAGACAGATATTTGTGTCAAAACTGTACAAAAATAGAAATAAGAAAATTTGGGCGTTACAACCACACACTAGATAAATAGATGTCCTTATAACGTCTCGCTTTTGGACTCAAAGAGTCATATGCGGTCTCTAATATAAGTGTAGCTTAAATGCTGACACTCTCCTTATCCTTGACTCATAGATTCATGCGTTGTCTCCGGTGAATGGAGCTATGCTCTACATTCCCTTATCTCTCCAACGTATCTCCGGGCCACAATGTCCATCACAATAAAAAAAGGTAAGTACTCACAATCCTATGGCATGCCAACTTATCCAATGGTTCCATGAAGTCACAATGCCAACATATCTTTTTAACACATTCACAATATTCAGTATAATAAGCTTGCAATTAAGCAGAGCTCACACATTATTACACAATACACAATTCATAGTTCATAATATCACAATTCACAATTCACATATAAAGCATGGTTCATAAGTGATATAGTTTGCATGCAACATAGCTTGCACATACAATTCACAATTCACATATCATTCATGTCCCAGCTCACATCAACCATAGTTCGCATATTTTATTTAGCATAGGGCACACAATAGCTTGGCTTACATACAATACAACTTAAAATCTCATAAAACATAGTTTGGCAAATTAGCACAGTTCGCCGTACTAATACAGATCACCAAGTTAACATAGTTAGCCATAATAATATAATTCACCAAGTTAACACGGTTCACAATATAACACAATACACAAATATAGCATAGAACACAAAATAACATGGTGTTGTTTTCACAAAAGTAGGGTTCACACATAACATATAGAGACACATGTTGACATACAAGGTTTCATATGTCATACATGGGGTTCGCGTATTATATTATAGGGCTCACATAAAAATATAACGTAGTTCGCATGCATATAGTATAGGGTCACATAACATGCTGCAAGGCTCGTATGAAAGTAAAGGGGTTCGCATATGTTACCTTAATCTGCTATTGGAGTTTATATGCAGTATATCAGACTACTCACCTTAGCTACCATTGCTTCAATTACCAATTCTCAAGTAAGCTTTTATTTGCCTTTGTCCATGCTTATGGAGGCTCTCAAATTACTTGACTCTTTACATACACATCAAATACATTGCAAAGGCATTACCGTAAAGATCATAATTCACATATAGGTTTGTGGCTACATAAATGTGCATTCTCAATAAAAATTTGCATGTTATAAGAGTCCACATTACATTATTTATTTTTATATCTGTTTACAAGCATTACAAAACCATATATATAAATATATTATATACATACATACCTATTTAGTGACCTTTGTCACGTCAAATTATCAGCAAACATTTCAAGTCCCATATACTTATATATTATATAAAAAATACCTCTAAACGCATATATATATATATATATATATATATATATATATATGTATATATGTATTATAAATAACATGACCTTTTTACACATATATAATATAAAACATGACCCACAAATGCATACATGTATTATAAACAACCCACACACGCATATTTATATTATATATATAAACCTATTCAGTACATCAGCTCACCCTTAATGTTATGCGCACACACACTACCTTAAATGCACAACTGACCTTGTTTTTGACATATCACTTAGCCACAATTTTACTCTATTTAATTCCTATACTAAATCCTAATTTAATTCATGAATTTGTTTAAAGATTTCACTTAAGTCAAATTTACAAACCTTTTAATCCTATAAACACTTATTGAAAATTGTTTCCATATCAACACTTAGCTCTTTAATACTTGTTTCTCTCTTTTATGCAACTTCAAGCTTTAAAATTATAGATCTTTAATTTTATTGTTTAGATCTATGAAAATTCCAAATTAAAACGTCTAATAAAAATTTAATACATGAGAATATAATAAATTTACTTTTAGTTCGAAAACCTCCACAAATTTATACCAATTGAACAAAACTAAACTAAGTTTAGGTAAGAAATTAAAGAAGAAAGAGTGATTTTCTTACAAAATTAAAAAAGTAGAGGATGTTTAGATGTCAAGAAAATATACAATATGCAAAATTTGTTGAAAGAAAATTTCCAATTTGGATCTAGCAAAAATTTAAAATGAAGAAAGGTTGGAGGCAAACAAAATAATAATAATAATAATAATAATAAAGCGGACGATGGATGGCTTTCCATAGCCAACCAACTTCTTTAAAATTTGGGTTATTTGCCCTCTAAGTCCTCCCCTATTTCTCCCTTGTTCTAATAGCTTCCCTTTTTAACTATTAGTCTTAATTTGCACATTTAACCTCTAATTTAACCATTATTTCCATTTAGTCTATGCTAACCTATACAAATAATCCAATTATTTCATTATTACCATTATTATTTAGTTAATTATTTTATCCTATCTTAATTTCTATGATATTAAACCTAATTTTTCTCTCAATCCCACAACCTAATACCTGATTCTATTAACCCAATTTTTAGAACGTGACATGTAAATTATTTCAATTTGTTATCATCTTTGCGACCCCAAGGTTCATTTGCATAGCCATTGTGGCTGTAAAAGCAAGGTGACTTAAATAGGACACCGCCTTGTGTTGTTGGTACCCGTTAGTGCTTGGCTGGCGACGAACCTGACATCAACATTAGCATCCTCACTGCATTCAACTAAGCATGGATTGATTGTCTTCCTCACTACTTTTATTGTTCAAATTGAAGAATACAAAACTATATTCCAAATCCAGGAATATAGTATACCACCATAAGATATCATTACATATATGTAACCTTAAAAAAATAGCTTCTTCCATTATAACCCGGAAAGCTAAATCAGATGATAAGTCTTTAATTTTACCAATTGCCAGTAACATTAACGAATTAAAATAACTCAGAGATGGGAAACCAAGGTGACACAGGAGGATCACAAAGAAAAGAAAAACAAAGACACAATAGGTGGCATTTGTAATAGTCCGTTTTTTAGTGGCGTTGAAAACGGTAGTTTTAGAATCCTGTTCTCTGATGATCAAGTCCGTAAATATTATTAATTAATATTTACAAGTCAATTAGAATATTATATTAAATTTTGATTTGACAAATTTATTAATTGGATAGGTAGTTAAGTTACAAGTGTTCTAACTCTAAAGTTAGTGGTGTTGAAAATTGATGTATCAGGACATCGTTTTCGTAAACAGAGTTTTAGGTATTTTTTATTAAATATTTGCAGAGTTATTATATAGATGAATTAAATTTTGGATAGGTAATTTTACCAAATTAGTGGTTAATTATGGTACCATAACTAAATCTTAAAAGTGATAAAAGTTAATTGCTAAAGATGTTAATTTCTAAAAGACTAAAATAGCGATTAAACCAAAAGTTAAAATGACAATTAGCCATTTTAGAAGATAGTGGACGGTTAATGGCTTTGCATGTTTAAAAAAATTATTAAATTAAATTTTAATTATAATTTAAAGTAAAAAAAACATGTGTTATATCATAATAATTAAAAAGAAAGAAAGAAAGTCATCACCTTCTTCCATTAATCTTTTTGGCCGAAATTAGACTTATACCTTTGTATGGTGAGTGTTTTTTAATTCATTTCTTATAATCTTATGTTTTGAGATTGTAAAAGTTTGATTTAATTGATTTGTGATTAATTTTTTGAAATTGTCAAAGTTTCAAAACATTGTCAAAGAATCGGTAAGAACATTTCAATCCTGGTGTTTAAACTTACTTTTTTTTATAAAACTTCTATCCACGCAAATCATAAGATCGATTAAATGATCTTTACAAATCTTGCAAAAAAAAAAAAAACTCCATTAATCTTGTTAAATCTTGATAAACAATGTTAAGTCGTGCAAATATGTTGTTTGAAGAACTTGTTTTAGGTGAGTCGGATCAGATTTGATCATGAGGAACGTCAATTAGACCTCGGTGAAAGGGCCACATGGGCGTGCGAACCACACAAGTGGACCACACAGCCCCTCGCACAGTCATGTTGTAATATCCCGAATTAAGGCCTAATCAGAATAGTGGTTTCGTGACCACAGATCCGAGATAGAAATAATTATTTTATAATTATTTTGAGGTTTATGATATGAATGCATAATTGTGTGAAGATTTCGTGAAGAAATTTTGGGCATAACGAGTTTAATTTAAAATTAGGGACTAAATTGAATAAGTTGCAAAATTTGCATTCTAGAGGTTTTTAGTATGAAATTACTTTGAAATATTAATTAGGAGGTCTTAAATAGCAATTTTACCAATTTTAAGTTCATGGACAAAATTAGGACATGGAAGGAATTTTTGGAAAGTTTAGTAGTAAGGGTATTTTGGTCATTTAGTTATTAAAATGAATTAAAAACAAAATTAAAAGCCAATTTTGTCCATCTTCTTCATTAGGCCGAAATTTCAAGGGTTCTCCATAGCTAGGGTTTATTTCAAGCTTCCAAGCTCCATAGTAAGTGACTCCAAGCCCGCTTTTAATGATTTTTACGTTTTGAGATCCCGTAACTCGATAAAGCTTATGTTAGCAATAATTTAACCTAGGGTTTATATTTGGAAAAATACCCATAGGTGAAATTTGTGTATTTTGATGTTTTATGATAGAATATGAAGTTTTAAATTATGTTAGACAACTTGTACTACTCGATTTTAAGCAAAAACGAGTAAAAGGGCTTAATCGGTAAAAATACCTAATAGTCACAAGTACATGTTAGAGTGAGAATTTGATGTTGCCATAGAAGAGAAAAGTGATCAGCATGTTGTAAAACATAAGAATAAGGAATAAAGTTTAATCCCGAGCCTAGGGGAAAAAATGTAAATATGCAAAAGTTTAGGGGTAAAATTGTAATTTTGCCAAAATTTGAGTTAAGGATTAATTTGATAATGTGAGTATTAAATAAGCTAAATGTGTTATTTTAGATCAAGAAAGACGTGGAATCGACCTCAATCGAGGAAAAGAAAAGATTGTGGACTAGATTGCAAAATCCTTGTATTTTGGTACCAAGGTAAGTTCATGTGTAAATAATGTAGAATAATGGTTATTTTTAAGTTATTGATGTTAATTATATGTTATGCTGAATTTTATTATGAAATGTATGCTTTGTGGTTAATTTCAAATAATATATAAATTATGTGAACTACTTGTTAAATATAATTGTTACCGAGTATTGATTTTGGCATTCTACGGAAGACGGCAAGGATAAGTGTTCGAGGAAAAAGCCCGTTTGAACCTTAGGAATAGATTAGGATACAAGTGACATGTCACTAGGATGGTTGAGCATCCGAACTCGTTGAGTTGAGTCCGAGTTCACTTATGGATGCGAATGTCCGAACTCGTTGAGTTGAGTCCGAGTTCACTTATGGATCTGACGCTGAGCTCGTTGAGTTGAGTCCGAGTTCGCTTATGGGCGGTTACATGATTTCTTGATTGCATATATGGCACTTATGTGCAAGTTATCCATGTATCCAAATTATATTCGATGTGTTCAACGGGTAAAGCTCTACTCAAATGGAGGAATATTTGAGATGTAAAGAGACGTATTGGTAAGTGATGTGAAATGGATATTTTGAGCAGGTATGTATTTAACCCTCGGGTTGAGTATTGATACAACCACGATAAGGTAATAAGATGATGAAAATGATTAGAAATGTGACATGTGTTTTAGTGATGCATGCTAATGTTGATTGGTATGATTTGTTTGTTATGTTACTTATTATTTGCATATGAACTTACTAAGCATTTATGCTTACTCCCTCCTTCTTACTCATTGTAGTTTTGGCCAAGCCAGCTCAAGAGTCGGGATAGGTCGAAGGCTCAGTCACACTATCAGGAAGACTTTTGGTAAAGGCTTGTAAATTTAAGTATGGCATGTATAGCAATATATCTATTTTGTGTAAATGATCTTATGGTATGGTAATGGAATGGTTGAGGAAATGTTTGATAATGATAAATTATGAAAATGGTTAGTTTAGATTATGTTTGATGATAAGGAAAAATTAATAAGATACTTAGTGTATAAAAACTCATCAAAGGGATGAAATTTGCCATAAACAGGATCTGCAGCAACAACGACGCGAGTTTGAAAATTTACTAAAAATCATAGAAATTGAATTTGGTGATGGAATACATATCAAATTGAATCTTATTATGTCTAGTTTCACATAAAATAAATGAAACTAGAAAAAGAATTATATGTTAGAAGATATTATAATTTTAGTGAAACAGGGTCATAGCAGTTTCTGAATCCCCTGTTCCAACTTTAGAAATTCACCATAAATTTTAAAGATATAATTAGGTAGTTTATTTTATATTCTAAGAATCCTTATTGAGTCTATTTTCATGAGAAATAAACCTCATATTCATATTAAGTTTTTACAGAGAGAAATATGGTTCGTAGTAAACAGAGGTCAGACCAGTCAAGTCCTGAAACAGGGGTAACTTTAACTAATAAACTGTACTAAATGGCCCAAACAAAAATTCTAGAAAAAAATTAGTAGATAGGTATATGAGTCTAGATTCAGGGAAAATTTACGGATCTTGATTTCGAGTTTCGTAACTTGAGATATGATTTTTCTTGTGACTGTGATGCAAGTAGCTTAAAAGCTGCGAATGTAGAAATAAATAATCCAAAGTTCTAAATATGTTAAATTAAGCTTAGTAACACCTCATACTCGACTCCGACGACGGTCTCGGGCGTGGGGGCGTTACATTTAGTGGTATCAGAGCAGGTTTAGTCGGTTCTTGGACTACGTGTTGTATGTACGGATTTTGCTATACATGCCATATGTATAAATTGTGATAGTGTGACGACTTCTGACCTTTTTAAATGATTTTTTTTATAGTAAATGGATCCCGATCCAGTTGTGGTAGATGAAGTAGAGAGCAATGCGCCAGCTCCGGCTGAAGGAGCAGCGCCGACTGAAAATCCACCTCCTATTGTTGGTCAGGGAGGAGGAGAAAGGGATCGAGAAGCCTTTCTCCAAATGATGAGTGCATGGTACACTGAGTTTGTTCGTACGAACCCAAATGTACGACCTCCCCCGCCTCCCCCAATTCCTCAACCTGTACCCCCGATGCCTCAAGGTATGGATCTGATGAAATTTCACAGAACTCCAGTTGATAGAATTCGCAAGCAAGGGGCTGAAGAATTTAAAGCAAATATTGATGATGATGCCGAGAAAGCAGAGTTCTGGCTTGAGAATTCTATCCGGGTATTTGATGAATTATCTTGTACACCTGAAGAATGTTTAAAATGCGCTATATCTTTGTTGAGGGATTCAGCTTATAATTGGTGGAAGACTTTGATTTCATTGGTACCGAAGAGAAAATAACTTGGGAATTTTTCAAGAAGAGTTTGGAAGAAATATATTAGTGAAAGATTTATTGATCGAAGCGTAAAGAATTTCTTGAGTGAAGCAAGGTAATATAATGATTCTGAGTATGAAAGAGAGTTTGTTCGATTAAGTAAGTATGCGGAGAGTATGTTCCTCAGAGGCCAAGATGTGCCGACGATTTGAAGACGGGCTCAACGAAGACATCAAGGTATTTGTTGGAATTCTTGAATTAAAAGAAATGGTAGTATTGGTTGATCGAGCTTGTAAGGCTGAAGAATTACTTAAAGAAAAGAAAAAGGTAGAGGTGAAACTAGAAATTGGAAGAAAAGACCGATGAGTAGTTCATTTTCACAAAGAACTGGAAAGTCAAGGAATATGAATCCTCGTTCCCAAGCTTCATTGGGCAATCATATGGGAATTATAAGAAGCAAAATGTGGGTCCTAAATCCCAGACTACTTCGGCAGCCAGTGTAAGGAACTCGAGATTTGTTAAACCTGAGTGCCAGCGGTGTGGTAGAAATCATTTTGGTCCGTGTAGAGCAAATGAATGTTTTCGATGTGGTTCTCCGGATCATTTTATTAGAGGCGCCAGAGAGAGTGAAAAAGAAAAATTTCAGAATACAAAAACAAGTCGGATGGATTCGAGAGGAAGATATCCAAGAAAAGCTGGGAGCGAAGCAAGCAGTAAGAATGTAGCCAGGGATGCACCGGTTAGACCTGAAGGAAGGGCTCCGGCTAGAACTTATGCTATTAAAGCGCGTGAAGATGCTTCCTCACCTGATGTGATTACCGGTACATTTTTTCTCTATAATGTTAATGTTATTGCTTTGATTGATCTCGGTTCTACTCATTCATATGTGTGCATGAAATTGGTGTCTAGTATGAATATACCTGTTGAGAATACAGAATTTATGATTAGAGTGTTGAATCCGTTAGGCAAATGTGTGACTGTTGATAAAGTATGTAAGAAATGTCCTTTAATTATTCGGGATCATTACTTTCCGGCCGACTTGATGTTGTTGCCGTTTGATGAGTTTGATGTTATTTTGGGTATGGATTGGTTGACATTACATGATGCTAAAATAAATTGCAAAGAAAAGGTTATAGAATTAAAGTGTGAAATTGGTGAAACTCTGCGGGTTGAATCAGATAAATCAGAGGCATTGCCTAGTGTGATTTCTTCAATGTCGCCTCAAAGATATCTGAGAAAGGGTTATGAAGCTTATTTGGCGTATGTAATTAATACAAAAGAAGTTGAAAAGAAAGTTGAATCAGTCTGCGGTTGTGTGTGAATTTGCGGACGTATTTTCGGAAGAATTAGGGTTTGCCTCGGTCGGGGAAGTAGAATTTGGTATTGATTTGATCACGGAACAACTCGATTTCGATTGCTCCGTATAGAATGGCACCAGCAGAGTTGAAGGAATTAAAGTTGCGATTGCAAGAGTTGGTGATAAAGGTTTTGTGAGACCAAGTTTTCACCTTGGGGTGCTCCGTGTTATTTGTGAAAAGAAGGATGGTTCTATGAGGTTGTGTGTTGATTATCACCGGTTAAACAAGGTGACAATCAAAACAAGTATCCGTTACCAGAATTGATGATTTGTTTGATCGGCTAAAAGGAGCGACATGGTTTTCAAAGATTGACTTGAGATCTGGGTATTACCAAGCATGGGTAAAGGAGTCGGATGTACCTAAAGCGCTTTTAGAACAAGGTATGGTCATTATGAATTTTTAGTTATGCCATTCGGGTTGACAAATGCTCTCTTTGTGTTTATGGATTTAATGAATCGCATATTTCGACCATATTTGGACAAATTTGTTGTGGTGTTTATAGATGATATTTTAATTTATTCAAAAGATGATCTGAGCATCTTGAGCATTTGAGGATAGTTTTGCAAACTTTGAGAGATAAACAATTTGTATGCTAAGTTTAGTAAAAGTGAATTTTGGCTACGGAAGTTGGATTTTTGGGTCATATTGTTTCGGTGATGGTATACGGGTTGATCCTAGTAAAATTTCAGCCATTGTTGATTGGAAACCACCGAAAAATGTAACTGAAGTTAGAAGTTTCTTGGGGCTAGCTGGGTATTATCGGCGGTTTGTAAATGGATTTTCTATAATTGCGGCTCCTATGACTAGACTACTCCGAAAGGATGTTAAATTTGAATGGACGGAAGAATGTCAACAGAGTTTCGAAGAATTGAAAAAGTTATTAACTGAAGCACCAGTGTTGATACAATCCGAATCAGGTAAAGAATTTGTGGTGTATAGTGATGCTTCTCTAAATGGTTTGGGATGTGTGCTCATGCAAGAAGGAAAAGTGGTGGCATATGCTTCGAGGCAGTTAAAACCCCATGAGAGGAATTATCCTACTCACGATTTGGAATTGCCTGCGGTGGTGTTTGCTTTGAAAATTTGGCGACATTATTTGTATGGTGAAAAGTGCCGGGTATATACCGATCATAAAAGTCTTAAGTACTTGATGTCATAAAAAGACTTGAATTTAAGACAGCGAAGATGGTTGGAGTTATTGAAAGATTACGAGCTTGTTATTGATTATCATCTGGGAAAAGCGAATGTGGTTGCTGATGCTTTGAGCAGAAAGTTGTTGTTTGCTTTGAGAGTTATGAACACTCAGTTGAAAGTGTCAGATGATGGTTCGATTCTAGCAGAGCTAAGAGTAAAGCGAAGTTTTACAAGAGATTTCAAGCTCGGAAAGATGATCAAGATTTGCAAGCCAAGAGAAAGCAGTGTGAAGTTAATACAGAGTCAGATTTCAAAATTGGTTCTGATGAGTGTTTAATGTTTAAAAATCAGATTTGTGTACCGAAGAATGAGGAACTAATTCAAAAGATCCTACAGGAAGCACATAGTGGTTATTTCTCGATTCATCCGGGTAGTACGAAAATGTATAATGACTTGAAGAAAATGTATTGGTGGAATGGAATGAAAAGAGATATATCAGAGTTTGTGTCCAAATGCTTAATCATCAACGGTGAAAATTGAACACCAAGTTCCTTCGGGATTACTTCACCTATTATGGTTCCTAAATGGAAATGGGATCGGATTACTATGGATTTTGTTTCAGATTGCCATTGACTCGGAAAGAAAGATGCCATCTGGGTAATAGTTGATGATTAACTAAGTCGGCTCATTTTATCCCGATGACGCATCTGAATTATTCTCTTAACAAGTTGGCTGAAGCGTATATTAAAGAAATTGTTAGATTACGGAATACCATTATCGATTATTTCAGATAGAGATCCAAGGTTTACCTCGCGGTTTTGGAAAAAGTTGCAAGACGTGTTAGGCACGAAGTTAAATTTCAGTACCGCTTTTCATCCACAAACTGATGGACAATCAGAAAGAATAATTCAGATTCTTGAAGATATGCTTAGATGTTGTGTATTGGAATTTCAAGGAAGTTGGGAATGATACTTACCGTTGGTGGAATTTGCTTACAATAATAGTTATCAGACGAGCTTGAAAATGGCACCTTATGAAGCATTATATGGTCGTAAGTGTCGAACGCCATTGTATTGGATGAGCTCAAGGAAATCGGGTTTATGGAGTTGATCTAATAAAAAAGCGAAGAAAAGTGAAAATAATTGAGATTGTTTGAAAGTCGCTTGAGATAGATGTAAATCTTATGCAGATCTAAAACGAAAGGACATTGAATTTCAAGTTGGTGATAAAGTATTTTTAAAGGTGTCTCCGTGGAAGAAAGTCCTTAGATTTGGACGGAAGGGCAAATTAAGTCCGCATTTTGTTGGGCCGTATGAAGTAATTGAAAAAGTTGGACCGGTAGCATATCGGCTAGCATTACCACCTGAATTAGAGAAGATTCATGATGTGTTCCACGTATCTATGTTATGTCGGTATCGTTCGGATCCTTCACATGTAGTTTCACCGATAGAAATTGAACTACAGCCAGATATGACCTACAAAGAAGAACCGATTAAGATTTTAGCTCGAGAGGTCAAACAACTAAGGAATAAAAATGTTGCACTTGTGAAGGTGTTGTGGTAAAGGCATGGAGTAGAAGAAGCTACATGGGGTAACTTTAACTAATAAACTGTACTAAATGGCCCAACCAAAAATTCTAGAAAAACAATTAGTAGATAGGTATATGAGTCTAGATTCAGAGAAAATTTACAGATCTTGATTTCGAGTTTCAGTAACTTGAGATATGATTTTCTTGTGATTGTGATGCAAGTAGCTTAAAAGTCTGCGAATGTAGAAATAAATAATCCAAAGTTCTAAATATGTTAAATTAAGCTTAGTAACACCTCATACTCGACTCCGACGACGGTCTCGGGCGTGGGGGCGTTACACATGTACCTCTGAAACCCTAGGCTAGTTCGAATCTCACACGGTCGTGTCTCCCTTGTAGCTTAATTTTGCAATTTTCACACGGCCACAATCTGTTGCACGGCCTGACCACACGGTTGTGTAACCCCTCCACATGGCTCATATCATGGCACACGGCCTGACCACATGGTCGTGTTCCCTTGTTTTACAATTTTACCTGGAATTTTATGAATTGTTCAGTTTAGTCCCTGAATAGTCCTCGAACTATTTTTAGTGTTTAATCTCATTCAATTGAGTCCCTGATATTATGAATAATGTTTGGAACCCATGATTTTATTGACTAAATTGTTACTGTATATGACTGATATGTGATTGGTACATGTTTATAGTCATTGGATTACTAATATATTGTATTGTTACTCATACCATTGTGTTTTCAATTGCATGATCGGCATGACTACTGTTACTGATAAACTGAATACATGACATACATGTCTACTACTATTGTTAACTGATTACATGCTAAGCATGTCTACTATTTCTGTACTATACTGTTTTAGCATGTCATACTGCATTGCATGGGGTGAGACGATTGAAAAAAGGAAGTACTGGTAGTTTTTTTGCAAACACTGGTGATTTATCCTCAAATTTACTAGCAGCTTTTATCTGCAAAAACGTTGTGTATTCACGACCTACTAGAAGCGTATTAACCTGCAAACAGTGGTGATTTATCCACAAATTTATTGGCGGCTTTTATCTGCAAACCCGTTGTGTATTCACAGCTACTAACAACGTATTAACCTAAAACACTGGTGGTTCAACCACAAACTGGAGCGTCCAGATTAAAAGAGTTTTGAGGAACACTTACTATGGAGTGCAGCGATGGGGTAGGACCTTTTCTTTTCTGTTAAATTGCAATTGCTTTGCATCATCATGCATAAGCATTCTCGAACGAACTATCAATTTTCACTATACTATATGATTGTTATTGTATTGAAAATTTTTATAATGTATGTTTGGTTTATTTTTTTGCACTGATTTTCTTGTGATGGAACTCACACTAAGCTTCATATCTCATCCCCTTTTTATTTCCATCTCTATAGATAAACCACTAGGTTAGGACGCAGACGCGACATCCAGAGGGTCTCGACTCGATTTTGATTTATTAAAATACTTTAGGTTTATTATTTGATATTTTTATGATTTTGAAACTGTAATGCATTATTTTTGAATTGTGACATGAGACTTAGGTTTTGGGTTTTCATTTATTATAGCATGTATGACATTTAATCTTTTTTTTTAAACGTTGAAACATGGGTTTTAATTAATTACGTATGGAACATAGATTTTATTAAAATTAAGAAAATATCATTTTTCTTTGCTAAATTATAAATAATTTTTAGTAATAAAAATTGGTTATTAACTAAGTTTTTTATGTAGTCACCATTACATAGGAAGGTTAATCTAAATCATTTTTTATGGCTCATGAGTTTCCTTAGAATAGACTAAGTTTTCTTCTAAAATAAACAAATGTTTTAATATGATTGTTTTAAAAACTACTATAACACACCTTATCCAGATCAATAATTGGATCCGAGTATGATGTATCACAACCTAAATTCAAAGAATTTAACAAAAGAATTTTGGGACAAATCATTCAATGGAAACTTTATAAAACTTTATAGGTTATGAGTATAAAATGTATGATAGACTATTACTTTACAAAAGTTTCAATGGACATTATTGGTAATTAAAACAATATTCAATCTGTTGGGCGTATAGGTAAAAACAGGAAATCTCATGGAACAAATTATATTAGATTAAATCTAAAAATTAAAAATTATAAAGATTCTTATGAAACAACATCTTGACAAAATATTAGATCATTATATACGTTGGTTCCAAAATACAATTACACGCCACCCCAAACGGTCATGCATGATACAAAACTAAACAGATGGCTAACAATAACAACAGTTCCCTGGCGTAGTCCCTTCAATAGAAAGTCCTTCCTTTAGTCAGCACGCTAGAGAGAAAAAAGATAACAGAGTAAGTTCATATGAACTTAGTGAGTTCCCAAACTTAAATGAGTGTAATATAAATCTTACAATTAATGTTTAATATAATATCAAACCTTTCAGAAGGGTTTACATGGCAATATCATAATACGGCCAATGGCGTTCACAAGACACAAGCAAGCTTAATACGCCCATTTACATAACACAAGGGCAATTACTATTCACTAACTAAACACGACATGTATAACCCATCCTCATGCCAGCCTTGTACCCAGAATTTAGAATCAAAAGAATATCACATTGTCATGTTTTCTCGTGATTTTCCAGTCTAATTTGTAACACCATTGCCTTACCAGAGGTATCACAAACATCACTTTTTCTCCATCACCATAAATCACATCTCAAATATCACAAACTGATGGTACTGGTGTCATGGGGCTAGAACTTTAGCCTCACAATCCCTGTGGCCTTAGGCAATTTTTCGCTACAGAAACGCCTAAGTTAGCCGAACTCCTAACAATTGAAGATTCAAACAGAATTCCTCTAAGGCACCAATGAAGAGCAAGACGGAAGCAACACAAAAGCTGAAGGAACTCGAAAGATGAATAAAGCCACAAAAAAGCAAGAACACAAGAGAGAATGTTTGAGTGAATGCTTTCAAGAATTCTATTACTCAATGAATGAATTATAATGAGGAGGAGAGACCTCTATTTATAGTTGAACCTCCCAAAAATCAACGATACAGGTTAAAGCACATAAATGAATAGGATGGTATAATTGTGTCATGGTTGCGGGCTCTCAAACACAACCTATGACATTTTCCCTCACTTGTTCTAGCGGCACTCTCGTCGTGTCATCTGCATTAAACTGGTCTATCTTGTCTTGGAACTGCCATAAGGTCTCAGTAGGTTCCCAACTTGCTCCATTGTTGGGAGGTCCCTTCTACAAAACTAAGTATTAATGTCGTGGCCTATAGTACTTTTGTCTAATCACACAGTCTGCCTCGATGCTTTCAAATTCACGATTATAAGAGACGTTCACCCCCATTGGTGCTCTTTCAGACCTGCCTCGATTTGGATCCTTATTAAATGGCTTAAGCATACTGACATGGAATATCGGATGAACCTTAAGTTTTGGTGGCAACTCAAGTTTGTAGGCCACTTTGCCTACCTTCTTTATAACTTGGAATGGGCCCTTATACCGCTGCACAAGCCCTTTGTACAAGCCATTGTGGCGTAAAATCAAATGTAACTTCCCAAGGACTGAATCACCAACCTGAAATTCCATAGCCCTATGATTCTAATCAGCTCACTTTTTGTTTCACTTACTTGGCTTGTGCATATAAGCTTTGGCTAAGTCATTCTACTCTTTCCAATCTTTCACAAAATGATAAGTTGTTGGATTTGGTCCTATATAACGGGTCATAACATCATTGGGTGTGAGTTGCTACTACCCCACCACTATTTCAAATGGACTTTGGTTCGTAGCCCCACTTCGTTACAAGTTGTATGAAAATTGGGCCACATCTAACAATTTTGGCCAATCTTTTTGTACGGCACTCACTTAGTGCCGAAGATACGTCTCCAACAATGCATTCACTCTTTCAATTTGCCTATTGGTTTGAAAATGTATGCTAGTGGAAAAGTTTAAGCCTGAGCCTATCAACTTGAACAACTCCATCTAAAATCGACCCGTAAACCGCCCATTTCGATTAGTGATGATAAACTGTGGCACTCCCCAAGATTTCACCACATGTCTAATGAGCAAACGAGTTGCCTCATTAGCAAGACACTTCTTGGTTGTTGGAATGAACGTTCCATAATTGGAAAACCTATTCGCCACAACAAAAATTCTCGCAAACCCATTAGACTTAGGCAAACCAACAACAAAGTCCATAAATAAGCTCTCCCATGGACGCTCTAGAATGGGCAAAGGTTGTAGCAACCTGACCAGAGTCTTCAACTCAAACTTGTCTTATTGGAACACTAGAAAAGTTTTCACATAGGTCTCAACATCATCACCCATGTGAGACTAATAGTAGCAGTCCTCCAAAAGACAAGCTTGATCAAATTTTTGGCTGTGCGATCATGGGACAATCCCTCTTGAATGTGCTCCAATAGAGAGTTGTCGGGCTGATTGATTGTCGCAAACTCCATCTTTCGGCTAAGTGCATTAGCCATAGTGTTGGCACTCCCCGACTTGTATTTTATGCTAAAATCAAACTCTGCTAGAAAAATCTGCCAACGAACCTACTTGGGAGACAACTTTTTTTAGGTTAGAAAATAACTATTTGCAACATTATCAATAAATACCACAAACCTGGAACCCAACAAATAGTGCCTCCAAGTGTGCAAACAATACACCACAATAGTTATCTATTTTTTCTTAGACTGTATATATCTGCTCTGTTTCATTAAACCTTCAACTCTCGAAAGTTATTAGATGCCTATCTTGCATCAGTACTCCCCCAATCGCATAATCTGATGCATCCGTGCATACCCCATATGACTTTGAATAACCTGGCAAAGCAAGTATGAGCTCTCTTGTTATCTCTTATTTCACTTGGTTAAAGGCATTCTCACATTGAGGATCCCAATCCTACACCTTACCCTTCTTCAACAAGTCCGTCAAAGGTACGGTGATTTTGGAGCAGCCTTTGATGAAGCATCGATAGTAGTTTGTCAACCTAAGGAAAGATATCAATTTTGTCACATTAGTTGTTGGTTCCCAATAAAAAATGGCCCTGATTTTTCTTTCATCCATTCGGATCTTGCCAGCTCCCACAATGTGGCCTAAAAATAGTACCTCGTATTGGGCAAATGAGCAGTTCTCCTCTTTGACATATAGCTCATTTCCCGCACGGTTTGGAGCACCTATCTCAAATGTTCAACATGCTCCTCAAACGACTACTGTACACCGCAACATCGTCAAGATTAACAACCACAAAATGATTTAAGAAAGGTTGAAGTACCTTATTTATATGTGTGTAAAATATGGCTGGGGCATTCTTTAGTCCGAAGGGCATCACAAGGAACTTATACAAACCATAGCACGCTACACAAGTTGTCTTTGACTTGTCCCCCTCGACTATTCGAATTTGATGGTACCTTGATCTCAAATCTAACTTAGTAAACCATCTTGCACTACCAAGCTGATCAAACAAACCTACAATTAGGGGAATTGGGTACTTGTTCTTCATAGTTATTTTGTTTAAGACCCGATAATCGACACACATCCTCAATGACCCACCATGGTTCTTTTGAAACAACACTGACACACTGAATGTAAATTTAGATGGCCTGATGAATCCTACATCTAAAAGCTCCTTCAATTAATTTTGTAACTCTTCTAATTTTAACGAAGACATATGATATAGAGATCTAGCTGACAGCTTCATGTTGGGTAGCAACTCAATCCTATGATCTACCTCCCTCTTTGGGGGTAGTTTCTTGGGCAACTCAGTAAACATCACATCCCAAAAAGACTGTAACAATTGTCCCTCATCTTTTGGAATCTCATCAATTGGCTTAAGGACTTCATTGGCCTTCAAGATAGCTAAATATGATACTTCATCTCTACGTACTCCTTTAGAAAATTGGATTGCAGATAGGGTCTTTCCTTCCATACCTCATTTGTTTTTCATTTGTACTATACATTGATGGTTCAGTTTCGAGATCACCATGTAATTGCTAGATGCATTAATCTAGTAAAAAAAGCTTAATCCAATCGTAGAGTCAAAGTCATCAAGTGATATTACCTTAATGGTGTCTTTATCAATCCAACCACCAAGTTAGAGTTCCACTCTTTTCGCCACACCCTCTATCTCAAAGCTTTTCAAATTGCAGTCTCTTTGGACATGATCAAATCTAACGCACTTGTGTCAACAAGTACATTCAATTTTATGCCACAATAATGTTTATGAACATCAACCCATGGCTCAACTTGTCTTGGACGTTACCCAATATCGAGCCAAGATTCTTGGTTGCCTTATCATCACCTTTCAAGGCAGAAAGTACAGCCTTCTTCAGACAATCCCTCACCATATATGGACCATGAAATAGAAGTAGGTTAAAGGCCCACTCTTCTTCTTTTCCCCCAGATTTTTAGCCTTACCATCACCATTCTTAGCAAGATTGTCTATATGTCCCCTACCATTGCTCGACAAAAGATTCTGCTACAGTCATGTCTTTGGTAAGCTTTTAAACCATTTGGTGTTGAAACTCTTGCTTCACCCATGGCTTCAATCTATCCATAAAGGAAAAGAATGCCTCTTTTTCACCCATATCTGATATATGAAGCATGAGTTCACTAAACTCCAGCATATACTCCCTAATTGTGCCTTATTAACGAAGCCGGTGTAACTTTGCCCTAGCCTCGTCCTCGACATACTCCAGGTAAAATTTTACTTTGAACTCCTTTTGGAACTCCTCCCAAGTCCTAATTTCAGTCTTACCATGTCTCACATCTATGGACCTACGGTGCCACCATAACAAAGCAACGTCAGTAAAATACATAGCGATAGTATTTACCTCAGTAGTATCATTCATGATGCCCTTGGCATGGAAGTATTACTCTATTCCCCATAGAAAATTTTCCACATCTCTTGTAGACCTTATCCCCTTAAATTTTTTGGGCTTGGGAACATCCACACTAGGCTTGGGTGCCGCAACTAACCCTTCATTACCCAAAGGAGCCTTGTAGATTGTAGGTTCACCCTTTACCTCTGCAATCTCTTCTTTCAAGGTCGCTATCATAGCCCCAAGGGTATCATCTATTCTGGTCATCTTGTTCTCAACAAAACTGAAAGACTCCCACACATAGTCCCTAAGCTACTTTTTCATTGATTGTAACCCATCGGTGAGTCCCCCTTCGACTCCCTTGATGTCCCCCATAGACTTTTCGAGGATGACTACCCAGCTTTCCAAAATTGATAGTATGTCCCTAAACCCTAAACTCATACTGATGACACTAGATTATTATTACTCACACATATACCATTTGTACGTTACTGAGAGAGATTACTTACCTTACACAATTTATATATAGTGGAATCTACAACACATGGAAGTCAAAAGGAACTCACTAAAAACTCTAGTACAGATCTACATAATAGGTCCTTTACCTTGTTACTGGGACCCTCGTTAGTTTCTTGAGCTAAATGAAAGATAATTATTCTTATTAGATCATCAATCTATTAAAAATTATCATAGATGCAAGAATCAATGTCACATAATCTAGAATCAAGAAGTTTCTTCCCTCGTGAACAATTCTAATGTCTATGCATGTAGTTCGTTAAACATGAGATTACTTCGATAATAACCTAAGGGTTTCTCAGAAATTACCAATAAGTTGGTACAAATGTAGGTGTTAGCTAAACTCTGTAACCCCTCTTCAATGAAACTCTCTACACTAAGTTTTTTTTCAGAAAATTACAGTGAAATTCAAGGAAGAAGAAGATGTAAAGGTAATTCATGATGGCCAACACTATCCTTATATATTCATGCATTGGAGACAAGGTTTAATGGAAAAAAATCATATAATTCCACTAGCACCCTTGATTTCCGTGATTAAACACACTTAACAAGTTTTAGGTCAAATCATCTACAATATTCTAGTTTGGTTTTAACAAAGTCTCAACTAAAGTCCAACATAGCTAATTAAATCATCAAGTATTAAACAAAACAAACTTATAATAATTGCAAACATAATGAGTTTGCCCAAACATCTAGGGTGGGCGGATACTTAACAAAAGAGTCCACCAAACCTTAGTCTTCGCCAAAAGGAGTTTGCCAAATGGTGAATCACACAGAGTACTCTACTTAGCCAAAACAAATACTTTACTTACTCAAATTTACCCTTAACTTTACCAACTATATGCCAAATAGTAACATAATATTAAGTCACCGTTGGGCAGGATATTATAATTACGATAGCTTACTAGGCCATTTCAGTGGCCAATGTACTCTTCTGAATCTAGGCCTAACGTCTAAGCTGGATTGGAAAGGTTACTTTTAGTGGTATCAGAGCCTAAGTTTTCCTAAAGTCAAACTATAGAAATTTGAGTGAATCTACATGAATACATTAAATGGGTACTTTGGGTAAAACCATGCCAAAAGCTTTTGGAAAAAAATGATTTTCTGTAGGAATTGAATCCGTGACTCTGATGTTGGTCCTACTATAGTTATTGTTACTTTTGAAACTTTAAATGAACTGTAGACTGTAAATATTTAGGAAATAGCCAACATTTGAACTGTTATTTGAAAACTGTAGATATACCTTAGATTTTAAAACTTTTGTCAGAGCATTATGAACACCCAAGGTAGACGTGGTAGGGGTAGGCCATGCAGGGCTGCACCTGTAGAGCCATCGACCAGTTACGCACATACGCATTAAAACATTGAATTTATATACTAATTTTTAAAGCCTAATTTTACTGCAAGCGTACAAGTCAGTTGTAATTTTTATAGTGTTACAATGAAACACCGAAGTATTCCAAGAATTGAACCCAAAGGAATAGGCGATTGAGTAATAACTAGCATACACAATAGAATCTAAGTGGCTACTAATATGATTTTATAGTAGGACAGCCCATAAAAGATGATTTTTGCAAGAAAATTAAATATTCTACTTGTAACAGGCCAATTTTAGCTTAAATTGGAATAGTGGTTTTGAGACCACAAATTAGATGTTAGAAAATTATTTTAATATTATTTTTAGTGTTCATAGCATATGATTATATATGTGTGAAAATTTCATGAGCTAATTTTATCGTTTAATAGCTCAAATTGAGAAAAATGACTAAATCGCTCAAATGAAAAAGTTGCATTCTATTTAATAAAGGTGTCTAATTGCTATGGCTTATTTAATGAAAGGTCTTTATGTTGATATTAGACCATTGATAGTGGGAATGGTCATAAATGGGCATATATTAGATGATTTTATAAAGGTTTCATTAAGGTTAAAATTGTAAAATGGCATATTAGTTATAATTAATAAAATAAATAAAGAATTTGGCTTCATTATCATCTTGTCTGGCTGAAAATAAGAAGAAAGAATACCATAGCTAGGGCTTTGAAGGTTCGACACTTGTGAGCTAAAATCGATCAAGATAAGAGGAACCCGGACTTAGATCAAGGAAAGAACAAAGTACTCAACTAGTCAACTAGTTTTGTCGTTTTTATGTTCGAGGTAAGTTTGTACGTGATAGACATTTTTAAAATTACGTTTTTAATGCCTTAATATTGCATAAATTATATAAATGAGAGGATGATTGTGTACGATGACGAATCAACTATGTTGGCACTTGGTGTGCGCTTCTAGATAGCTTCGACTATATATGGCACTAAGTGTGCAATACTGAGATAGTTTTGGTTTAATGTGATAGCACTAAGTGTGCGATATCGTTATAACTTTGACTAATCATTTTGGCACTAAGTGTGTGAGTTCCTTGAGTATTGAAAGATTCTGGATGGATTAATATATTGAACAAAGAGGTAAAAATGTAATAAATAAATATGGGAGAGTACGGGTACGTATGAAACCTATGTGGTAGTTAATACCATGTGTATGAAGCTTGATGGATTTGTATATATATGATAAATAGCCATGGGTTAGAATTGAGTGATGATATGATATTTATTAAGTGTTTATAAATTGATTATTTGAATATTGTGAACCGTAGAATTTATTTAGTATGAACTTACTAAGCTATGAAGCTTACTGTGTGTTATTTGTCTATGGTTTATAAAGTATAAAAGCTAACTCAGACTCGGGGATCTTCGAGAAACATTATCACACTATCGATCATCTCGTTGGTACTTTTGAAAGCTTTGTATATATGGTATATGACATGTATAGGCTAGTGTCATTTTGGTATGTCTTGAATTATGATATTAGCCATGAGATTTGGCTTGTAATTGTTGGCATTTATTTGACCATTTAAGTTGGTTTGAATTATATGTTTGATAAATGATATATGTGATGTATATAATGTCCTAAGTGTTAGCTTGTTTGGAATGGTTGTATGGATGCTCTTTTGGATAGTTATATGTTGTGGTATTATTGCTTGGAAGTTGGTATATGTTGGTATGATTTGAGGATGATGAATTGATATGTTTGAGAAGCATGATTTGAATATGGAATTTAGTAGTTGAATTGATTGATGATAGATGGCATGATATGTGTGTGAATTGGTATGTTTTGGCTTCCTATATATGTGTTGAAATGATACCATTTTGATGGTTAGGTGTGCATGAGAAAAGAGTGGCAAATTGGCTTTGCAAATGGCCTATTTTTGTCCACACGGGCAGAGACACGAGTGTGTATCCTAGCCGTGTGCAACACACAGTCATGTTACATGACCGTGAGTCCCTTGGGGTAATCCTTCAAATTAAAGTCAATATACCCTACAGTTTTGGCACGGCCTAGGCGGACGGGCGTGTCTATTGGCCATCTATTACATATAGGCTAGCACATGGGCATGTTGTCGGCCGTGTGGCCAAGTCAGTAACCTCCTTAATTTTCCCACGGCCATGACACACAGGTGTGTCTCCAGCCGTGTGGTGCAAGTCAGTATGTATACCTTGTTTTCACATGGCCTGTAACACGAGCGTGTCTGATAGCCATGTGAGGCACACGACCTGTTCACACAGGCGTGTGACCCTTTAATATTGAAAAATTTTCTAAGTCTACCAAAGTTTTCAAATGTTATCGGTTTAGTCCCGAACCACTTTTAAGCATGTTTTAAGGTATCGTAGGACCTTATAAGGAACAAATTAATTGAAATGAATGGATTTTAATTATGATTACACAAATGTATGATTTATGTTGTGGTTGATCGGTAATGTCTCATAACCTTGTTTTAGTGACAGATACGAGCTAGAGGTGTTATATTTATTTGGTATCAGAGCTATGGTTTAGTCGATTTTAGGACTAACGTAGCATGCGAGAGTCTAGCTATACATGCCATATATATAAATTGCGATAGTGTGATGATTCCTGATAGTTAAAATGTATTTTTATATAGAAAATGGTTCCCGAAAGAGCCGTAGCTAACGATGTAGAGAGTAATGCACCCGCTCCCTCTCAAGAGGCAGCGTCGGCTGATTCTAGGCCGATTTCAAGTAGCCAAAGGGGAGGGGCTAAACAAGCCTTCTTCCAAATGATGAGTGAGTGGTTCACGGAGTTCGTACGAATGAATCCATCTGCTCAACAACCTTCACCCCCACCCCCACCTGTTCATCTTCTTCCAATCCGAGTTTTGACAGAAGTACATAAGCCAGCGATTTCTGGATCAGAAACATAAAGAGTTTCTGGAATTGAAGCAAGGCCGAATTACTGTTACTTAGTATGAAAGAGAATCCATACGATTAAGTAAGTATGCTCGAGAGTATGTATCTACTGAGGAAATAATGTACAAAGAATTTGTTAACGGGTTGAATGAAGATATAAAGTTGTT
Source organism: Gossypium arboreum (assembly GCF_025698485.1). Lineage (NCBI taxonomy): Eukaryota > Viridiplantae > Streptophyta > Magnoliopsida > Malvales > Malvaceae > Gossypium > Gossypium arboreum. Next base: position 18,485,308 of record NC_069082.1, read on the forward strand.
AGTCGAGATACTTGAATTGAAGTAATTTGTAGTACTGGTTGAGAGGTCTTGTAAAGCCAAAGATCTCAAAAAAGAAAAGAGAAAGGTTGATTCAGAGGCAAGAGATTCAAAGAAGAGATTGATAAGTAAATCTTATCATTCGTCGTCGAAGAAATCTAGAGACTATTTTAACTGATGGACAGCTTGAGAATATCAGAATAGAGATCGCGAAAAGTAATACACCAACCCTAAAACTCAAGCCACATTGGTATCGAGTGTTGGTAACGTAAAAGATGTTAAACCCGAATGTCAACAATGTGGAAGACAACATGTGGGAGATTGTTGGGTGAAAAATAATAATAGAACTTGTTACATTTGTGGTTCACGAGATCATTTTATCAGAGATTGCCAAGAATTAGTGGGAAAAGATAATGCTCAGAGTACAAGGCCGAGTAACACTACAATTAGAGGGAGGCAATCTCCTAATGTTTGAAATGTGGGTGGTGGTAAAGGTGTGACACAAGATACTGCTGCGAGATCTGATGCTAAAGCACCTGCACGAGTTTACGCTATTAGAGCTCGCGAGGAAGCGTCATCTCCAGATGTTATCCCTAGTACTTTTACTCTCTATGATACTAAAGTTAATGCATTGATAGATCCCAGATCAACTCATTCGTATATTTGTGTGAATTTAGTATCCAATAAGACTTTGCTTATAGAGTCTACTAAATTTGTAATTAGAGTATCGAACCCCTTATGCAAGTGCGTGTTGGTTGATAAAGTGTGAAAGAAATGTCCGTTGATAATTTAGGATATTTGTTTTCTGGCTGATCTGATGTTGTTACCATTTGATGAATTTGATATAATTTTGGGTATGGATTGGTTAACGTTGCATGATGTTGTTGTAAATTGCAAAAGAAAGATGATTGATTTGAGATGTCAGAATAATGAGATTATCCAAATTGAGTTAGATGATTTGAATGGCTTGCCAGCGGTGATTTCATCGATATTAGCTCAGAAATATATAAGAAAGGGTTGCGAAGCTTATTTTGCTTATGTCCTTGATACAAAAGCAATAAACCATAATATATACATATTTTTACACCATGCTTGGCATATTTATGGATGATTTTTCCTTGGTTTCATTAAATTCAATGCTTCTAATCCTTTAAATTCATGTTTTATACTTAGGCGAGCATTGAAAGGCCAAAAGAGTAAGAAACAGGCCAAAATGGACAAATTGGGCCTAATTCAGTGTTTCACATGGCCTAGGCACTTCCACACAGGTGATCCATACGCCCGTGTGTGACAGACATGCAGACCACACGCCCTTGTTTCATGACCATGTGGACTAAAAACCAACTCAAAATTGCACACGGCTTGTGCATCTTCACATGGGCATGGCATACGGTCGTGTCCCTGTTAAACCCAAGTCTAATTCTATTAAAAAAAAGGCTAATTTTGGGCTATTTTGGGCATTCCAAAGTCTATATAAACACCCTAGAAGAGGATTAAGAGGGACACGGAGAATAGAAGGCAGAAAATACTCAAGAACAACCATCGGGATCAGCTTAGAAGGAGGACCTACATCAAGACTGAAGATTTCCATCCAATTTCTTAGAAGTTCTTTGGGTTTTTTTATGTTTTGTTGTTTTCCAATTTTTGAGATGTTTTCTATTAATATGAACTAAACTCCCTAAATACCTAGGGGAGATGAAACCTAAGACAAATCTTATTACTATTTAAATTATATGAATGTGCTTATTCAGTGGAGGAAAAGTCCCTGTTTAAGAGTAGATCATTTATAATTAAGCAGAGTTGTATGTAATCCTAGAGATAGGATGACATAAATCTGCCGGATTAGAGTCAAATCTAATAAGGGAATCCATAGATCAATTTAATGCGACAATAGGGGTTTTAATTAGAAAGAGATTTCGATTAATCAACCTAGAGTCAGTTGTTTTTAGTCCCAAGAGAGATATTAACATAAATCAGGGATTTCTATGGATTAAGTCAAGTGAGTAACTCAGCTAATTTAGAAGTAATAAGTGAAGACTAGGTGGATTCTTCCTTGGGTATTGTCTTCTCCATCAGTTTTCTAGAAAGTATTTCCCAATTTTAATCTCTGTCGTAATCTTAGTTAATTAGATAATTAGTTTTAGCCTAAAAACATCCTTTAATTTTTAGGTTAGATAATAAAAAGATAGTAATTACTAGTACTTTTAGTCCTCGTGGATACGATATTCCCGATCTCACCATAACTACACTACTGTTCGATAGGTGCGCTTGCCTTAGTCGAATTTTTAGTTAGTATTACGACCATCAAGGTTTTGGCACCGTTGCCGGGGACTAAGATATTAGGAACACTTAATTTTTATTACTTTAGCCATTTTTATTTTTATTGCAATTTAATTTTGTTTTTATTTACTAAATTTTCTTTTTTTTTTTTACTTCTGGCAGGTTTTTATAATTTATGATTAGAAGAAACCCATCAGGACCTTTGCTTTTTGCAGTGAGATTGAGAGCACAGCTCACAGAAACCGAAGAGAAATAAGGCGAAACCTATAATACATAGAGGAAGAGCGAGAGGTCGATATTCATACCACAACCGAAGAAATGGCTGATAATCAGAATAATCCGTTACCTCTTGGTTACTGCAAATCCAGTAGATCAGAACCCTGCTCCTCGTACTATGTATGATTATGCTAAACCTAATTTAACAAGAGCTGAATCAAGTATAGTTAGAATTGCTGTTGCTGCAAATAATTTTGAACTAAAACTTAACACGATTAAAATGATACAACAGTTTGTTCAGTTTGATGGTTTGCAGGACGAGGATCCAAACACTCATTTAGCAAATTTTCTGGAATTCTGCGACACCTTTAAGATTAATGGTGTTTCTGGTGATGCCATTCACCTTTGGTTATTTCCCTTTTCATTAAGGGATAAAGCTAAACAGTGGTTGAACTCGTTACCGCGAGGGTCAATCACCACTTGGGAACAAATGACCAAAAAATTCTTACTTAAATATTTTCCTCTAGCTAAAATAGCTAAACTAAGGAATGATATCTCTTGTTTTGTGTAGATGGATTTAGAAACCCTTTATGACGCATGAGAGAGATACAAAGATTTACTGAGAAGGTGCCCTCACCATGGGTTACCTCTATGGCTGCAGGTTCAGACTTTTTACAACGGTGTGAACCCCTCAACAAGGCAACTTATCGACGAAGCTGCTAGTGGAACTTTAAACAACAAAACACCTGAAGAGGCTTACGAATTTATTGAAGAGATGTCACTGAATAACTATCAGTGGCAAGTCATGACAATGAAGACGACAAAAGCAGCTGGTGTTTTCAACCTCGACGCGGTCACTATGCTATCCAACCAGGTAGAACTTTTAAATAAAAAGATTGATGGTTTGTATGGTTCTACTCAGGTACATTTAGTGATGAGGTGTGATTCAAATGGACAAGGAGTACACAACACAGATTATCCATTCTTTAACCCTAGCACCAAGGAGGAACAAGTCCACTATATGGGTAATAATTCTAGATGTGATAACCTGAATTAGGGTCTAATCAAAATAGTGGTTTTGAGACCGCAAAATTTGAGATAGAAATAATTATTTTATGATTATTTTGAGGTATATGAGATGATTGCATGATTGTGTGAAAATTTCGTGAAGAAATTTTATGCATAAAGTGCTTAATTTGAAGTTAGGGGCTAAATTGAATAAGTTGCAAAACTTGCATTCTAGAAGTTTCTAGTATGAAATTGCTTTGAAATATTAATTAGGAGGTCTTAAATAGAAATTTGACCAATTTCTAAGTTTATGGACAAAAATTGGACATGGATGGAATTTTTGAAAGTTTAGTAAGGAAGGGCATTTTGGTCATTTGGATATTAAATGAAATAAAATGGGAAAAATAACACAAAAATGATCACCTTCTCCATAAGTTGCTGCTGAATTTTTCTCTCCACCATAGCTAGGGTTTCAACACTTTTAAGCCTTGATTGTAAGTGATTTCTATGCCCGTTTTTAATGTTCTTTACATTTTTAAAATCCTCATAGCTCGGTTTACCTATTTCTACCAATATTTTGAGCTAGGGTTTATATTTAAAATTTTACCCATGGATGATATGTATGAATTCTTATGTTTTATGGTAGAATATGAAGTTTGAGATTGTGTTAAACAACTTTTGCTAAGTGATTTTTTGCAAAACGTGTAAAATGACATAATCGGTAAAAATACCTAATTTTCATAAGTACATGTTAGAGTGTGAATTTGATGTTGCTATAGAAGGGAAAAATGATCAGCATGTCATAAAACATAAGAAAATAGGATGAGGTTTAATTTACGAGCCTTGGAGCAAAAGTGTAAATATGTGAAAGTTTAGAGGCAAAATGGTAATTTTGCCAAAGTTCGTACTAGAGGCTGTTTTGATGAATGCGTGTATTAAATAAATTAATTTGGTATTATAGATCAAGAGAAAAGAGATTCGAGTCGAGATCGGGAGAAAAATAAAGTTTACGAGGAATAGGCTCGACTATTCTCATTTTGTATCGAGGTAAGTTCATATCTAAATATTGTAATATAACTGTTATTTTAAATCATTTAATGCTATTTATATGATATTATGATTGTTATCATGCAATTCTATGCTTTGTGGTCATTGTTGGACAACATGCAAAAATTTTATGAATTATGTGAAAAATGTGAAAGACTACCGAAGTATCGTCATTGGTATTCCAAGGAGAATGGTAAAAGAGTACGAATGAGGAAAGTCCCGTTGAACCTTACGAATAGATTCGGATATTTGGGCATCCGAACTTGTTGAGTTGAGTCTAAGTTCGTGAAATGTAACTAGGCATCCGAACTCGTTGAGTTGAGTCTGAGTTCACTTATGGATGCGAACGCTCGAGCTTATTGAGTTGAGTCCGAGTTCGCTTATGGGCAGGTTACATGGTAGCTTGGCTACATATGTGGCACTTATGTGCAAACTTTCCATGTATCCGAGTTATATTCCAATGTGTTCAATGAGTAAAATTCTAGTGAAATGGAAGAATACTCAAGATGCAAGTGACGTATTGGTAAGTGTTGTGGAATGGGCACTTTGGACAGGTATGTACTTAACCCTCGGGTTGAGACTTGATACGACAACAATAATATGGTAAGATGATGAATGATGAATAGAAATGTGATACATGTTTTGGTGATATTATGCTAATGTTGGTTGGTATAATTGCTTTGTTAAGTTATTTGTTATTTGCATCTGGACTTACTAAACATCTATGCTTACTCCCTCCTTTTCATTCTTTGTAGTTTTGACAAGTCAATTTGGAGATCGAGACGGTCAGAGGCACGCTCACACTATCACTGGACAATCGCGGTATAATGACTTGGAATTTTTGAAAATATGGCATATATAGCATTCCAATCATTTTGTGTGTATAATCTTACGATACGGCCATGGATGGAATGGAAATGTTTGAGAATGATTAGCTATTGGAATGGCTAATCAAGTTTATATATGATAACATGTATGCTTTATGTCTTAACTAAACCATGAAAATCCTTGGAATGGTAAAATTTGCCACAAAACAGAATCAGACAGTAGCAGTGACGTGAATTTGAAAAATCAATAAAAATAGTAGAAATGAAACTAAATAATGAATAAGTTATGGTTGAATCTTGATGAGTCTATTTTCATATGGAAGAAACGAAACAGGTAAATGAGTTATATTTTATGTGATATTTAAGTTTTGGTGGAACAGGGTCAGAGCGGTCTCTAAATCCCCTGTTCTGACTTTAAAATTCACCATAAATTGTACAAAAACAATTAGGAGTTGTACATTACATGTATGAAATCCTTATTGAGTATAGGTTTATGAAAAATGAACGGCATAGTCAATGAAACTCTATACAGGGAGATATATGATTCGTAATACATAGGGGTTAGAGTAGCCGAACCTTGAAACATGGGAGACTTTAACTAATAAATTGTACTAATTGGCTAGACCAAAAATTCTAGAAAAAATTAGTAAGTAGATATATGAGTCTAGTTTAAAGAAAATTTACGAAATTGGATTTTGAGTTTTGTAACTCGAGATATGAATTTTTTAGCGACTGTGATGTAGTTAGCCAGCTTGTCTGGAAATTCTAAAATAAATTGTTTGAGCTGTTTAATTAATGAATTAAGTCCGTTAACATCTCGTGCTCGACTTCAGCGATGGTCTCGGGTGCGGGGGCATTACATTTGGTGGTATTAGAGCAGGTTTAGTCGGTACTCAGACTAACGTGGTGTATGTACGGATTTGGCTATACATGCCATATTTATATATTGTGATAGTGTGACGACTCCTGACCTTTTTAAATGATTTTTTATAGTAAATGGATCCCGATCCAACTATGGCTGATGATGTAGAGAGCAATGCGCCAGCTCCTACTGAAGGGGCAGTGCCAACTGAAAATCGACCTCCTACTGTTGTCCAAGGAGGAGGAGAAAGGGCTCGGGAAGCATTTCTACAAATGATGAATGTTTGGTATACAGAGTTCATTCGTACGAACCGGACTGCTCAACAACCTCCCTTACCACCCCCAATTTCTCAACCTATACCCCAGATGCCTTCAGGTATGGATATGATGAAATTCCATAGATCTCCGGTTGACCGAATCCGCAAGCAAGGGGCCAAAGAATTCAGGGCAAATGTTGATGATGACGCTGAAAAAGCAGAATTTTGGCTCGAAAATTCTATTCAGGTATTTGATGAGTTATCTTGTACACCTGAAGAGTGCTTGAAGTGTGGTATATCATTGCTAAGTGATTCGGCTTATCATTGGTGGAAGACATTAATTTTAGTGGTGCCAAAAGAGAAGGTGACTTGGGAATTCTTTTAAGAAGAATTTCGGAAGAAATATATCAGCGAAAGATTTGTAGACCAGAAGCGTAAAGAGTTTATCGAGTTGAAGCAAGGCAACATGACAGTTACCGGGTATGAAAGAGAGTTCTTTCAATTGAGCAAGTATGCTCGAGAATATATCCCTTCAGAGGTTAAAATGTGCAAATGATTTGAAGATGGACTTAATGAAGACATCAAGGTATTTGTGGGTATTATTGAGTTGAAAGGATTTGTGGTACTTGTTGATCGATCTTGCAAGGCTGAAGAACTAATTAAAGAGAAGAAAAATACAGAGGCTGAGATAAGAAATTGGAAGAAAAGATCGATGTTTTTACAAGAGATTTATGAAGCTCAGAGAAGTGATAAAGAATTACAAGCTAAAAGAAAACAATGTGAGGCAGATATAGGTTCAGACTTCAGAATCGGCTCTGATGGTTGTCTGATGTTTAAAGATCAGATTTGTGTACTAAAAAAAAATGAGTTGATTTGGAGGATCTTGCATGAAGCACACAATGGTTGTTTATCTATGCATCCGGGTAGTACAAAGATGTACAATGACTTGAAGAAAATGTATTGGTGGAACGGAATGAAAAGAGATATTTCCGAGTTTGTATCGCGATGCTTGGTTTGTCAAGAAGTAAAAGCTGAACATCAGGTGCCTTCGGGTCTACTTCAGCCTATCATGATTCCCGAATGGAAATGGGATCGAATTACTATGGATTTTGTATCAGGATTGCCATTAACTCTAAAGAAGAAAGATGTCATCTGGGTGATAGTCGACAGATTGACTAAATCAACCCATTTTATTCTGGTACGCACTAATTATTCTCTTGATAGGTTAGTTGAATTATATATTAGTGAGATTGTTAGACTTCATGGAGTACCCTTGTCGATTATTTCGGATAGAGATCCGAGGTTTACTTCGCGATTTTGGCAAAAGCTGCAAGAAGCATTAGGTACAAAGTTAAATTTAAGCATTGCCTTCTATCCACAGACTGATGGACAATCAGAGAGAGTAATTCAGATTCTTGAAGACATGCTCAGATGTTGCATGTTAGAGTTCCAAGGAAGTTGGGAAAGGTACTTACCGTTGGTGGAATTTTCTTACAATAACAGTTATCAGACGAGTTTGAAAATGACACCTTATGAAGCATTGTATGGTCGCAAGTGCCGGACACCGCTGTATTGGACCGAACTCAAAGAAAACCAGATTTATGGAGTTGATTTAATCAAGGAAACTGAAGAAAAAGTGAAAGTGATTCGAGACTGTTTGAAAACTGCTTCGGATAGGCAAAAATCTTACGCAGATTTGAAGCGAAAAGACATCGAGTTTCAAGTTGGTGATAAAGTGTTTTTAAAAGTGTCTCCGTGGAAGAAAGTTCTTAGATTCGGTCGGAAAGGCAAGTTGAGTCCACGTTTCATTGGACCGTATGAGGTAGTTGAAAGAATTGGACCGGTAGTGTATCGGTTAGCATTATCACCGGAATTAGAGAAGATCCATGATGTATTCCATGTATCTATGTTACATCAGTATCGTTCGGATCTTTCACATGTGATTTCACCGACAGAAATCGAGTTACAACCAGATATGACTTACAATGAAGAACCGATTAAAATTTTAGCTTAGGAGGTCAAGCAACTGATAAATAAAAGAATCGCTCTCGTGAAGGTATTGTGGCAAAAACATGGGGTAGAAAAGGCTACATGGGAGCCCGAGGAAACTATGAGGAATCAATACCCGCACTTGTTTATCGGTAAAATTTTCGGGGACGAAAATCCTTAAAGGGGGGGAGAGTTGTGATAACCCGAATTAGGGCCTAATCGGAATAGTGGTTTTGGGACCACAAAATTTGAGATAAAAATAATTATTTTATGATTATTTTGAGGTCTATGATATGATTGCATGATTGTGTGAAAATTTCGTGAAGAAATTTTATGCATAAAGTGCTTAATTTGAAGTTAGGGACTAAATTGAATAAGTTGTAAAACTTGCATTCTAGAAGTTTCTAGTATGAAATTGCTTTGAAATATTAATTAGGAGGTCTTAAATAGCAATTTGACCAATTTCTAAGTTTATGGACAAATATTGGACATGGATGGAATTTTTGAAAGTTTAGTAAGCAAGGGCATTTTGGTCATTTGGATATTAAATGAAATAAAATGGGAAAAATAACACAAAAATGATCATCTTCCCCATAAGTTGCTGCTGAATTTTTCTCTCCACCATAGCTAGGGTTTCAACACTATTAAGCCTTGATTGTAAGTGATTTCTATGCCCGTTTTTAATGTTCTTTACATTTTTAAAATCCTCGTAGCTCGATTTACCTATTTCTACTAATATTTTGAGCTAGGGTTTATATTTAAAATTTTACCCATGGATGATATGTATGAATTTTGATGTTTTATGGTATAATATGAAGTTTGAGACTGTGTTAAATAACTTTTGCTAAGTGATTTTTCGCAAAAACGAGTAAAATGACATAATTGATAAAAATACCTAACATTCATAAGTACATGTTAGAGTGTAAATTTGATGTTGCTATAGAAGGGAAAAATGATCAGCAAGTCATAAAACATAAGAAAATAGGATGAGGTCTAGTTTACGAGCCTTGGGGCAAAAGTGTAAATATGTGAAAGTTTAGGGGCAAAATGGTAATTTTGCCAAAGTTCGTACTAGGGGCTGTTTTGATGAATGTGTGTATTAAATAAATCAATTTGGTATTATAGATCAATAGAAAAGAGATTCGAGTCGAGATCGGGGGAAAAATAAAGTTTACGAGGAATAGGCTCGACTATTCTCATTTTGTATCGAGGTAAGTTCATATGTAAATATTGTAATATAACTGTTATTTTAAATCATTTAATGCTATTTATACGATATTATGATTGTTATCATGCAATTCTATGCTTTGTGTTCATTGTTGGACAACATGCAAAAATTTTATGAATTATGTGAAAAATGTGAAAGACTACCGAAGTATCGTCATTGGTATTCCACGGAGAATGGTAAAGGAGTACGAACGAGGAAAGTTCCGTTGAACCTTACGAATAGATTCGGATATTTAGGCATCTGAACTCGTTGAGTTGAGTCTGAGTTCACTTATGGATGCGAACATACGAACTCGTTGAGTTGAGTCCGAGTTCACTTATGGATGCGGACGTCCGAACTCGTTGAGTTGAGTCCGAGTTCACTTATGGATGCGAATGCCCGAGCTCGTTGAGTTGAGTCCGAATTCGCTTATGGGCGGGTTACATGGTAGCTTGGCTACATATGTGGCACTTATGTGCAAACTTTCGATGTATCTGAGTTATATTCCGATGTGTTCAACGAGTAAAATTCGAGTGAAATGGAAGAATACCCAAGATGCAGGTGACGTATTGGTAAGTGTTGTGGAATGGGCACTTTGGACAGGTATGTACTTAACCCTTGGGTTGAGACTTGATACGACAACAATAATATGGTAAGATGATGAATGATGAATAGAAATGTGATACATGTTTTGGTGATATTATGCTAATGTTGGTTGGTATAATTGCTTTGTTAAGTTATTTGTTATTTGCATCTGGAGTTACTAAGCATCTATGTTTACTCCCTCCTTTTCATTCTTTTTATTTTTGACAAGTCAATTTGGAGATCGAGACGGTCAGAGGCACGCTCACACTATCACTGGACAATCGCGGTATAATGACTTGAAATTTTTGAAAATATGGCATGTATAGCATTCCAATCATTTTGTGTGTATAATCTTACGATATGGCCATGGATGGAATGAAAATGTTTGAGAATGATTAGCTATTGGAATGGCTAATCAAGTTTATATATGATAACATGTATGCTTTATGTCTTAACTAAACCATGAAAATCCTTGGAAAGGTAAATTTCTGCCACAAAATAGAATCAGACAGCAGCAGTGATGTGAATATGAAAAATCACTAAAAATAGTATAAATCGAATTAAATGATGAATAAGTTATGGAATCGAATCTTGATGAGTCTATTTTCATATGGAAGAAACGAAACAGATAAATGAGTTATATTTTATGAGATATTTAAGTTTTGATGGAACAGGGTCAGAGCAATCTTTGAATCCCCTATTCTGAATTTAGAAATTCACCATAAATTTTACAAAAACAATTAGGAGTTTTACATTACATTTATAAAATCCTTATTGAGTTTATGTTTATTAGAAACAAATGGTATAGTCATTGAAACTCTGTACAAGGTGATATCTAATTCGTAATACACAGGGGTCAGTGAAGCCAAACCTTGAAACATGGGAGACTTTAACTAATAAACTGTACTAATTGGGCTAACCAAAAATTCTAGAAAAATATTAGTAAGTAGATATATGAGTCTAGTTTTAGGAAAAATTTACAGAATTGGATTTTGAGTTTCATAACTCGAGATATAAATTTTTTAGCTACTGTGACGCAGTTAGCCAGCTTGTCTGGAAATTCTAAAATAAATTATTTGAGCTATTTAATTAATGAATTAAGTCCGTTAACATCTCGTGCTCGACTCCGGCGACGGTCTCGGGTGCGGGGGCGTTACACTAGACCTCAAAATAACTTGTATAGTAACACTTATAATTCAGGTTGGAGGAACCATCCCAATTTCTCGCGAGGTGGTCAGGGAAATCAAAGGCCACAACATCCCCCAGGTTTTCAAAAACCACCCTACCAACAGGAGAAGAAACTAAACCTTGAAGAGATGCTTACAAAATTCATCTCAGTGTCAAAAACTCATTTTTAGAATACCGAAACAATGCTTAAGAATCAACAAGTGTCGATTCAAGGGCTTGAAACTCAAATAGGACAGCTTGCTAAGTTGATCTCTGAACGACCACAAGGTGGCCTACCAAGTAACATTGAAACTAACCCAATGGAGCAACGAGTATAAACCTCGTGTGCCATGCTCCAATGCGACAAGGAAAGACCACACAGATGAACAATTCGGTAAATTCCTTAAATTATTAAAAAATGCATATTAACTTACCATTTATTGAAACTCTTTTGCAGATGCCAAACGCAGTGAAATTTTTAAAAGAGCTCTTGGTTAATAAACAAAAGTTAGATGATGCATCGCATGTGGAATTAAATGTAGTTTGCTTAGCATTATACAGAATAAGATACCCAACAAGTTGAAAGATCCAAGGAGTTTTATGATTCATTGCTTAATTGGTAGTTTAAATATTAATAATGCGTTGGCTGATCTAGTGGTGAGCATTAATGTCATGCCCTATAAAATGATTAAACAACTAGGTCTTAGGAAACCAAAACAAATTAGGATGAGCATTCAATTGGCAGATAAACCAATTAGATTTCCTAGGGGTATCATTGAAGATGTGCTAGTCAAAATTAATAAATTTATATTCCCAATTGATTTTGTTGTTCTAGACATGGAAGAGGATAGTGACGTAACTTTGATTTTAGGACTACCCTTTTTAGCAACTGTTAGGACTATCATTGATATTGGCACAGGAGAACTAATACTTCGTGTAGGAGATGACACGATTACTCTACAAGCTCTTGATTTGACTAAATTATCTAGTAAGTAAGATGGCTATACAAGTTATGTTGATGTGAATAACATTATGGCTCAAACTTCCTTTCAGGAAAACCCTAAGAAGAACGTGATGGAGCCACATGAGACAAAAACAAAATGACTTACGAAGAACGAAGACTACAAATTGATGAACTAGATGAATGGCGGACACATGTCAAGGAGAAACCAAAAGTACGCAAAGAGTCAAAGCAACGCCATGATGAGCATAGGGATGAAACAAAGCAATTTAAGGTCGGGGATAAGGTATTGTTAGATGAAAAGGACCCTCGAATTGCTACTTTAGAGCACAATACAAGCGGAGCAATTTGTTTCATCGTGTTGAATAATTTCCTACATGGTACAGTCGAGGTAACACATACTCAATTCAGAACTTTCAAGGTAAATAATACTCGACTCAGACCCTATTTTAATAAAATTGATAGCAGAGATGAGGAGTTTTAACTCCTCAATCCACCGTGACCACATGAATTTGAAGTAATTCGAGCTTAGACTCTAAATAAGTGCTTCTCGGGAGGCAACCTGAGCACTAACACTACTAACTAGTTTATTTTTAGCCATTTTTCGTGTTCTTTTTTAGGTAGGAACAGTGACCCACACGGCCTGGACACACGATCATGTCCTTGGCTGTGCGGAAATAGGGCTCAAAGTCCCCAAGTATCGAGCCACATGGTCATAAATTCGACCCACACAGTCGTGCGACACGGCCGTATGAAGCACACGACCTGGACACATGAGCGTGTCCTAGGCCGTGTGAAAACTGGAGCAAAATTTTTAAATTAGTCAGAGAGGTACACAGGCAAGGCACACGGCTTTGTGTTCAGACACACGGGCGTGTGGGATACCACAAGGGCGTGGGAGAAGTGAGCAACGAAGATCACGACTGTGCGACACGGCCATGTGAACCACGCAGCCTACACACACGGGCGTGTCCCCAGGCCATGTGACGTTTGGGCATTACATTTTTGTGACAAATACGGGCTAAACTTGAGCCACACGGGCGTGTGACACGGCCGTGTGGCCTAACACGGGCCTCACACGACCGTGTCCCCTTTTTAACCCCCAAACCCTAACATTTCCTTCACTTTTATCTTCTTCCTCAAAGCTTCCCTTTAGCCGCCGCAACCCTCAAACAACCCCACGCCCGTGCCCCCTAACACCGATCGTACCAACAGCCACCTCCCTCACCAGCCGACCCCTTTCCCCTTCCTTTTCCTTTCTCTTTCTTTCTTCCCTATTCTTTCTTCTTTTCCCTTCCCTTTCTTTTCCCCTTTCATCTTCTTCCTCTACCCCCGAACTTTCACCTCCATCACACGCGCACACCAGCTCAATCCTCCACCGTCCGCACCTTTAACCATTGACTCTAATTTCCTCTTTTACCCTTACTTCTATTTTATCCCATTTTACTTATTTACTCCTCTATTTCTTTATTTCTTTGTTATTTCTTAATTGTTATTTCATTTTGAGTTTAGTATATTTTTCGTTAATTATTTAGTTTTGATAGTCTTCATTATTATTATTGTTACTATTTAGGATTATTATGATTTTCATTTTATTATTACTACTTTGTTTTAGTTTTTGGCTTTTTCAAGTTTTGCTTTAGCCTATTTTATTATTATTAGTACTTATATTCTCCTATATTTGTATCCATCTATTTAGTTAGGTGTTGTCTTATTCCTTACTATTATTTTTATGTCCCTATTATTCTAGTCTTTACTTTCATTAGTGTTTGGGTATACACCTTTCAGGACTATAGTTTTATTTTTACTTAGATTATATTTTTTCCTTTTTCTTGTGGTTAAATACTTTATGCTATTTGACTTCTGTTATTTTTAGGAACACCATGACAAACACAGGAGGCAAGAAGATTGTTGTCCCTGTTTCGAAAAAGCAGAAGGGTTCTGGCGCAACCTCCTCGAGCGCCTCGATTGAAGCTCATCATCCGCTGCTTCGATTCTCCTCCAGCCCACAAGACGACTTGTTTCAGCTTTTGCGCGTGCGACCACTAAGTGTAGGCCATTGTATTGATTGGGCAGCTTTGGACCAGGTTCACCTTGCTCACCTTATTCGATTCCATCTCGATACTGCCCCGTGGGACAGATTCTTTGCAATTATCGAGCCCACCTATTCGGAGCTAACCTTGGAGTTTTGAACTACGTTCAACCTACAGCATGTGATGAATACACATGACGAGGCTGGTACTATCATTTTTAGACTTGGTGGACTTGTAAGGCACATGAGTGTACTAGAGTTTGGAGCTGCTTTGGGCCTTTACACGGAGGAGTTCATGGCTTCTGAGAATTTTTTACATCTTCATCATCATATACACTACTCGCCCTCTTACTATTGGACTGACCTTACAGCAAGTCGCTCAAAGGCGACTTCTCTTCCTCCAGCACTACGCTACATCCATACTATCTTGGCTCATACCTTGACTGGGAGGAGAGAGAGCACCGGTATCGTTAGCACCATCGATGCTTACTTCTTATGGAGTACGCTACATCCATGCTATCTTGGCTCATACCTTGACTGGGAGAAGAGAGAACACTGGTGTCATTAGCACCACCAAGAAGAGAGAACACTGGTGTCATTAGCACCACCAATGCTTACTTCTTATGGAGCATGGCGACTGGTCATGTATTTGACTTGGCATATTTTATCACCCTCACTTTTCGCCACCAGACAGATCGCCATAGGAGGGGCCCCATTTGCCTTAGCCCCTACATGACTCACCTCGCTCGTCACTTCGGCCTCTTCGACACTCTAGAGATGTCATCGACACTCACACTAGTAGGCCAGATGTCTCCTCAAGGAATATCTAGCATGATCCACATGAGGATGATAGAGCGACGCCGTGGATTCGACCCTCTTCAGTACAGACTTGTTCAGTCCGATGACTAGAAAGAGCTAGAGGACATTACTAATGATGTCCCTCCCCTTCATGAGGACCCATCTCCACCACCATTACAGAGTCACCACCCCACTGCTACCACTTTGACAGGTATATGCGAGCGACTCACTCAATTTGAGCAGCAGTGTTTAGAGGGGTTCGACGCCACTCTTCGACAAATTTGCCACCACCTCCACATCTCTCCTTCGGCACGGTCAACCCACGAGGCATCCGATGATGAGGACCTTTGAGTCCCTTTATTTATTATTATTATTTTTATTTTCATTTAAATTTTATTTTGACTTTTATCTATTTTTTAAAACTTATGTTTTATATTTTGAACTATATTTATCTTTATGGTTTTTCTCGAGTAACCCCTTGATTCTCTTCCATAGTTGTGTTTATTTTCTTACTATTAACTCAGACTCATGCTTTTCATTAGCCTTCTATACAACTCTCGCTTTCGTTATTCCAAGAATTTCATCCAAAAATTTAGGGCAGTTTCGCTTCTCTCCCTCTCTTTTGATATTATGCTTATATCGTTATTATCTATCTTTGTACATTGAGGGCAATGTACATTTTAAGTGTGAGGAGGTTATTTATCTGATTTTCAGAAAATTTTTGAATTTTTATCTTATTCTCAAATAATCTTCTCATATCACTATTAGAATAAATTTTTATTGATATGTTTTGAATTAAATCATAGGTAATTGTTCATTGATTGTTTAAACTTTAAGACATTAGAGGATGAAGCATGACAAGTTGACTTTTGAGAATTAAAATTTCTAGGTTATTTCCCTAAATTGTGGTATTATCTTAAAGTTTTTAATTTACAGGATTGACATCAAATACCGATAATTTTCGTGAGACTTTGAGCCTTTTAGAGCACATATTCTTCTTGCTCACTTATTTTATTGGCTATGAGTGTGTCAACATTAATTTGCTATTCTAGAACTTGTATTGATTATGCATGTCAAGACCACACCTTTGACTTGATATACTAAGATGATAAAGGCACTTAGGTTTTAACTCACTTACTCCATCAAAAGCCTACCCACAATTGATCCCTAGTGAAACCCTTTGAGCCTTAACCATTATTTCTTGATGTTTCCTTAATATTAACCCACAATTTAACCCTTTTTGATTTGTTAAGAATTTCTCCCTTTTCATTGACTCCTTTTTATCGAGATTTGATTTGACTAGTTACCTAACTATGTTCATTTATTCCAGTTGCTGAATTATTTCTTATTATGTATTACCCGTTATTGTACTTGTTCTTTTTCTTAAAAAAAAGTATATTTATATTCATTCAAATTACATATTGTTCTAAAGAGCTTGGATAAGTTAAAGTCATTATATTGAGAGAAAAGCTCATTTCATTAGTTTTGGTTAGTGTTTATTCTGGCACTTGTTTGTAATTCAGTAATTAGCTTTGTTTTTTTAAGTTTGGTAATTTATAAAATTAATCTCGATTCTAATCTTCTTTTTCAGCCTTTATCCACACCTTTAACCCAAGCCCTATTACAACCTTTTTAAAGACCTTTTGACTTGTGTATCATCTCATTTATAGTGGTGGAGATTTGATTTTCAAGCAAGCCTATGGCAATAACCTTTCATGTTTGACTATTGAGTGCTTAATTATTGAACCTTAAACACTTTGAGTGATTCGAGTGAATCATTAGTGAGGATGTCAACCTTGTCAATTTGGAATTAAAGGTGATTACTTAGATAAATGGGGATACCTATGATTTTATGATTGAAATGCTCAATTTGAACTGTTTGAAACTTTAATGTTCTTTTAGTTAAGCTCTTAATGTATGATTACTTGTGAATTTTTTCGAACATTATTGATGAGAATTATAAGTTGAAAAGAATTTATTTTAATTGGGAATTTAGGATTTTTCTTGAGGACAAGCAAATGCTTAAGTGTGGGGATATTTGATAAACCATTATTGATAAATCGTAATTTATACATATTTTTATCCCATGCTTAGCACATTTATGGATGATTTCCCCTTAGATTTGGTGAATTTGATGCTCCTAATCCTTTAATTTCATGTTTTATACTTAGGTGAGCATAGGAAAGTAAAAAGAGTGATAAATAGGCCAAAAATGGAGAAAATGGGCCAACGTGGGAAATCAACATGGCCTGGACTTCCCTACACGGGTATACCATACGGCCGTGTCTATAACACAGGTTGAAGCACTTGTTCACGGGCGTGTCACACGAGCGTGTCCCTGTTGAGCCGAAGTCTAGTCCTATTCGAAAAAAGGCCACTCTTAAGGGTTTTGAAGCATTCTAAAGCCTATATAAACAACCCAAGAGGTACCTGAAAGAGACACACGAAGTAGGAGGCAAGGAATTACTTGAAGAAAGCCGATTGATCCATCTCATAAGCCGAATTCTCCTTGAAGACTGAAGATCTCCTTTCAATTTCCTTTGGGATTTTTGGGTTTCTTTATGTTTTGTTATCATTATTCTTATAAGATGTTTTCTTTTACACATATGAACTAAATCTCCCAAATACCTAAGGGAAGTGAAACCTAAGACAGATCTTGTTATTATTTTTTGAATCATATGATAAATACTTGATTTGTTCTTAATTATGTGTTCTTAATTCTTGCTTAAATATTCCAAGATATTGATTCAAGTATTGATGTGCTTATTCAAAGGAGCAAAAGTCTCTGTCTAAGAGTAGATCTAGCATAATTAAGCGGAGTTGATTGCACCCCTAGACATAGGGCGACATAATTTAGCCGGATTAGGGTGAAACCTAATAGGGGAATCCATAGATCGAGTTAATGTAACACTAAGGGTTTTAATTAGAAAGAGATTTTAATTAATCAACCTAGGGTTAGACGTTTTTAGTCTCGAGAGAGATAATAATATAACTTAGGGGTTTCTACGGATCAAGTCAAGTGAATAAATCGCCTGATTTAGAGTCAAATAACAAGTGAAGTCTAGGTGGATTTTCCCTTGGGTATTGTCCAATTCAATCAGTTTTTTTCCCAAAAGTGTTTCCCCAATTTTCCTTCTGTGCATTCTTAGTTTAGTTAATTAATTTAGATATAACAAACCCCTTTATTTTTAGGCTAGATAATAAAAAGAGAGTTAATGCTAGTACTTTTAGTTCCTGTGGGTTTGACATTCCGGTCTTGCTATAAACTATACTACTGTTCGATAGGTGCACTTGTCTTCATCGTGATAATAGTTAGTTTTCAAGTACGATCATTCATAAATTTAAAACTTATCGTGATTTCTTCACATCAAGTTTTTGGTGCCGTTGCCTGGGAACTAAGATATTAGGAACACTTAATTTTGTTTGATTTAGTCATTTATTTTATTGCAATTTAAATTTTATTTTGATTTTTGTTACTAAATTTTCTTTTTCCTTCTGGCAGGTTTTTATAGTTTATGACTAGAAGAAACCCGTCGAAACCATTGCTTTTTGATAGTGAGATCGATCGCACAGCTCGCAAAAACCGAAGAGAAATAAGGCGAAGCCTAAGATACACAGCGAAAGAGCAAAAGCACGATATTTCCACCACAACCGAAGAGATGGCTGAAAATTAGGAAAATTCGCTACCTCTTGCGATTGCTGTTGATCCAGTAAATCAGAATCCTGCTCTACGCACTATGTATGATTATGCTAAACCTACTTTAATAGGAGCCGAACCGATTATAGTTAGACCTGCTATTGCTACAAATAATTTTGAACTGAAACCTAAAACAATTCAAATGATACAACAGTTTGTTCAGTTTGATGGTTTGTAGGATGAGGATCCAAATACTCATTTGGTGAATTTTCTGGAGTTTTGCGATACATTTAAGATCAATGGCATTTCTGATGATGCCATTTGCCTTTAGTTATTTCCCTTTTCATTGAGGAACAAGGCTAAAAGTGGTTGAACTCGTTACCACGATGGTCGATCACTACTTGGGAACAAATGACCGAAAAGTTTTGGGAACAAATGACCGAAAAGTTTTACTTAAATATTTTCCGCCAGCTAAAACGGCTAAGTTGAGGAATGATATCTCTTCTTTTGTGCAGATGAATCTAGAAACACTTTATGATGGATGGAAGAGATACAAGGACCTATTGAGAAAGTGCCCTCACTGTGACAGCCCTAATTTGACCCTAGTCGGAAAGTGGTTTTGGGACCACAAAACCGAGTCTTAAAAATAATTAACTGTTAAATTCTATGCCTATTATATGTGTAAATGCATTTGTGAAAGTCTCATGCTTTGATTTTTGTCATTTGTATGTGAAAATTTTAAAGAGGACTTAAGTGAGACAATTGTGAAATGTGATGGGTAAATTTTAAGGTGGTCTATTTATGCATGTTGTTAAAAAGGTAGACTTGCATGTCTAATTAGCCATTTAGATATAGTGGCCGGCCATGATAATGATTAACACATATTATATGCATTTTTTTTAAATTGTTTATTAACATTTTAATATACAAAATGAATTAATGAATAAAGAAATAAGTGAAAATTTGGGTGAAGAAAACAAAGCTTCATCCTTGTTCTTCTTGGCCGAATTGAAAGGAAGAGAAGGGGGAAGACTTTCTGTCATTTGAAACATAAAAAAGGTTAGTGAATGGTGTTAGATTTTTTGAAATTTAAGCTTGTTTTAGGTTAATCATCTTGTTTCTTACTTAGCCCATGCCAAAAAATTTTGAATCTTGTTGGATGGATTGTACATTCGGTTATGGTTGATGAGGAAATAATTTGATTATAGCCTTTAAGTTTTGATAAAGAATTTGTTGTTGCAAGAAGTTGAGCTTATTAATAGTATGAATTGTTAATGCTCATATGTGTAATAGCAAAACATGTAGTTGCTTAATGTCTTGAACAAATGCCATTTAGGTGTTTTAAATTGATTAAATTAGATTTTTGATCCTCTAAAGGTTCGACATTGTGCATTATTGTTAAGAGTTTGATTTTTGAATCATAAGATTTTGATGACTTGTGTTTAATTGCATTCGGCCAAGGTCTATAGGTGTTTGCTAATTCGATTTAAGTGCATAGGTGCTAAATACTTCGTATTTGAAATTTTGATGAATAAGTAGAAATTAAGTAAGATGATGTTGGGTAAATTCCTAGCTTAGTTGTGTTAAGTATCCAGCAATACTTATAATAATGGATATGAGAGTGTGAAAGACTAGAAGTTTTTTTAAGTGAGTTATGATCTTAATATGAACAAGATAGAATCGGCTATAAATGCGATTGAGTGATTCGGTCAATGTTTGGCATAGGTGAAACTAATATGATAATTGCTACATTGGTCATGAAATGGAAATTTAAATGGGAGCAGAATTTTGTTTAGCTAGGGCCGAATGGGATTTATACGATATCAAGGCATGCATTATTATATATATATATATGTGTGTGTGTGTGTGTATGTGTATACGTGTTTGTGCATAACATGAGTAATCGACTAAACTATGATAATCACACATAGGTATATATATATATGTATGTTAATGCCTTATGTATACACCTTATGTCATTGAGACATTCGAATATATATATATATATATATATGTGTGTGTATATTAGATATATAGTTAAATTCATGTTTAAGGTAGCATAAAGTTATATAAATCCTTGTTGTGCATGAGAATTAGGTAGAGAATAAATAAGCATAAAATTGAGTCATGGCACATTTTATAAAATATAAATATGTATTAAAGTTATATATATATGATTGTTAAATGTGACTTACCAAGTACACAAATTTGAAAACAAAATGGTGATAGACTTAAGTGGACAATTGATTCAAATGAATTGGTTTTGAAATGTATATGGATGCCGTATGTCTGTGTTTGATTGAGGAGTAAATTTGTTTGATTTAGCTCAAGAGCTTGGAGGATCAAAGTTGGATAGGGGAAAGGAGAAAGTAATCGAATAGCCGTTGAAATCGTTTGACAACATCCGAGGTAAGTCTTTAAGTAATGGAACTTAGCTTATGAGTTGATAAAATTATGATATATATAAGTATAATAAATAAATCGTGATCTAATGGTTTTATTTGAATTACGTAGTGAAATAAATGATTTGTGCATATGACTTGTAGCCGAATAATTATAGAAATCATGTAAAATAGCGAAATGAAATTGTGTTAATTGTATGTGACTATTGAGCCGAAAGTGGAAGGGTTGATAAGCATGTTGTGCTTGTGTTCTAGTAATGTAATTGAAATGCTAATGTGTTATGATATATTTATGTGCATGATAATTGAGGATTATATCCGGGTTAAGTCCCAAAGGCTTTCGTACTGGTTGTTATATCTGGGTTAAGTCCCAAAGCCATTCGTGCTGGTTGTTATATCCGGGTTAAGTCCCGAAGGCATTCGTGCTGGTTGTTATATCCGGGTTAAGTCTCGAAGGCATTCGTGCTGGTTGTTATATCTGGGCTAAGTCCTGAAGGCATTCGTACTGGTTGTTATATCCGGGCCAAGTTCCGAAGGCACTCGTACTGGTGTTATATCTGGGCTAAGTCCCGAAGGCATTTGTGTTTGGAAATGTGCGATCCTGCTGTAATAATTCCAATTAATGTGCTCAGAACCCTAAGATGATCAGGTATGTATCGTACGTACGTTGGAAAATTTGATTCGGTATAAATTGTGATCATTCAATTGACTAGTGCTCTCCCGGCCATTACTTAGGGTTGTATGAAGTCTATAGCTTATTCGGGATACATGAATTTTGATTTAAGTGAAATTTAGTTAAGTTTGACTCGGCGTGTGAGTATATTGGTTGAAGTGTGAAGTAACATGATTATGGGATTTTATGATATGTATTTATTTAGCCTTATGAATGCTATGCTTAAGTTTTAAATGATTTCATTACTTAAAACTTACTAAGCATCGAAATGCTTACTCGTTGTTTAAATTCTCTTTTATAGATCTCGTTCGTTAGCTATCGATCTTGGGATTCTCAAAGTCGAAGTCGTCCACACTATCTAAACCCATTCGGTACCCTTGTAGCTGAACTTTGATAATGGCATGTATAGGATTGGCTTTTGATGTTAAATAAGTATCTTTTTGGTGATGTATATATGTATAGCCATGCGAAAATGGCTTGTTAAGTTACTATATGTGTTTCACTTGGTTAACATAAATGTTTGGTTGATATTCCATTTATGTTATAAATGTTTTAACGTGAATTGAACTTAAGAATGAATCAATGTATCCATTAACTTGAGATGACTCTTTTAAATATAGTCAAATGAAATTTTGTGCTTGTTTGGTAATACTCCTTAACCCAAATCGGCGATCGGACTCGGGTTTGGGGTGTTACATTTTATTGGTATCAGAGCTACGGTTTAGTAGATTCTAGGACTAAAGTAGCGTGTATGAGTCTAGCTATACATGCCATATAGTGCTAAACGATAGTGTGACGATTTCTGACAGTTAAAAATGTGTTTTCGTATAGTAATGGATCCCGATCCCAATCAAGTGGTAGCTGATGATGTTAACAGTGTAGCGCCTGCTCCCGCGCATGGGACAGCGCCGATGGACTCTCAACCTATCGCAAGCAATCAGAACGATGAGGCTAGACAGGCTTTTTATAGTGTGATGAATGATTGGTTCAACCAATACATTCGAACTAATGCGGCTGTTCCACAACCCCCACATCCGAATAATATGCCCTCTGCACCCACGATGCCTCTAGTAATTGATCATATGAGGTTGAATAAACCCCCGGTTGACAGAATTCAAAAGCACGGGTCTACTAAATTTAAAGCTATAGATAGTGATGATGTCAAACAAGCTAAATTTTGGTTGGACAACACTATTCGGGTACTTGATGAACTATCTTGCACACCCGATGAATGCCTGAAATGTGTTATATCTTTGCTACGTGATTCTGCCTATTATTGGTGGAATACATTGGTTTCTGTTGTACCCAGAGAGCGGGTAATGTGGGAGTTCTTCCAAACTGAGTTCCGAAAAAATTATATAAGTCAGAGGTTCATCGATCAGAAACGAAAAGAATTTTTTGAGCTTAAACAGGGTTCTATGTCGGTTACTGATTATGAACAAAAGTTTGTCAGACTTAGTAGATATGCTCGAGAATGTGTATCGTCTGAGGCTATTATGTGTAAACATTTTGAAGATGGGCTGAATGAAGATATAAAAATGTTTGTTGGCATTCTTGAAATACAAGAGTTCATAGTACTTGTCGAGCGAGCTTAGTAAAGAGAAAAGAAAAGCTGATGTCGGAGCTGGAGAATTTCATAAAAGATCTTCAAGAAAGTCTTTTCAGCAATCATCGAAGAAATTTCGAGATGATTCAGGCTGATCAAAGAACACTTCGAGTTTTTCCAGACGAGATCGCGATCAACCCCCTGTGAGTACACGAGCCATTTCAGTTGCCAGTGTTGGAAATGATCGATGGGATAGGACCGAGTGCAAGTATTGCAAAAAATGGCATTTGGGGAGCTGTAGATTTCATGACCATTCCTGTTATAGATGCGGATCAGCAGACCATTTTATCAAAGACTGTCCGAGATTATCCGAGGAAAATGTGAACCAAAGTCGAAAATCGAGTACTAATACAGCACGAGGTAGACCACATAGGAATACGAGAAATGCTAGTGGCGGTCAAAGAGGGTCTAGAGATGCTACAACCAGATCCGAGACTCGTGCTCCTGCTAGAGCTTATGCTATACGCGCACGTGAGGATGCTTCTTTGCCTGATGTTATTATCGGTACTTTCACTCTCTTTGATACTGATGTGATTGCTTTGATTGATCCTGGTTCTACTTATTCATATGTATGTGAGACTTTAGCATCCAGTAAGACTTTACCTGTTGAGTCTACTGAGTTCATAAGTCGAGTGTCGAATCCCTTGGGTCGATATGTGCTTAGTGACAAGGTGTGTAAGAAATGCCCCCTAATAATCCGAGGTTTCTATTTTTCGGCCGACTTGATACTTTTACCATTTGATGAATTTGATATTATTCTCGGTATGGATTGGTTGACCGTACATGATGCAGTTG
The DNA here is from genome assembly GCF_025698485.1 of Gossypium arboreum. NCBI lineage: Eukaryota > Viridiplantae > Streptophyta > Magnoliopsida > Malvales > Malvaceae > Gossypium > Gossypium arboreum. The sequence continues at coordinate 18,509,653 of NC_069082.1, forward strand.
TAAATTGCAAAAAGAAGACCATTGAGTTAAGATGTGAAAATGATGAGATAATCCGAGTTGAGTCTACTGACTTGAACGGATTGCCAGCAATGATATCCTCGATGTTGGCTCAGAAATATGTGAAAAAGGGATGTGAAGCATATCTTGCGTACGTGCTTAATAGCAAAGAGTCAGAAAGGAGACTTGAATCAGTGCCAGTAGTTTGTGAGTATCCAGATGTTTTTCCTGAGGAGTTATCGGGATTACCACCTGTTCGAGAGGTAGAATTCGGCATCAAACTTGTACCTAAGACTACACCAATTTTGATAGCTCCGTACCGTATGGCACTAACGGAATTAAAAGAATTGAAAACTCAGTTGCAAGATTTGACGGATAGAGGTTTCGCTCGATCGAGTTTTTCACCTTGGGGTGCACCAATATTGTTTGTGAAAAAGAAAGACGGAACCATGAGAATGTGCATCGACTATCGTCAATTGAATAAAGTGACAATAAAGAATAAATATTCGTTACCACGTATTGATGATTTGTTTGATCAGCTGAAGGGAGCTTCAGTGTTTTCAAAGATAGATTTGAGATCAGGTTATTATCAATTGCGAGTTCGAGACTCAGATATACCTAAAACTGCTTTTAGAACGAGATACGGTCATTAAGAGTTTTTAGTGATGCCGTTTGGGCTCACTAATGCCCATGCAGTATTTATGGACTTGATGAATCGGATCTTCAGACCGTATTTGTAATATCCCGAATTAAGGCCTAATCGGAATAGTGGTTTTGTGACCACAAATCCGAACTAAAAATAATTATTTTATAATTATTTTGAGGTTTATGATATGATTGCATAATTGTGTGAAAATTTCATGAAGAAATTTTTGACATAACGAGTTTAATTTAAAGTTAGGGACTAAATCGAATAAGTTGCAAAACTTGCATTCTAGAAGTTTTTAGTATGAAATTGCTTTGAAATATTAATTAAGAGGTCTCAAATGGCAATTTGACATATTTTAAGTTCATGGACAAAATTAGGACATGGAAGGAATTTTTGGAAAGTTTAGTAGTAAGGGCATTTTGGTCATTTGGATATTAAATGAAATAAAAATAGGAAAAATAACCCAAAATGATCATCTTCTCCATATTTTTTTGCCGATTTTTGCTCTCCTCCATAGCTGGGGTTTCTTCAACTTTCAAACTTCATAGTAAGTGATTTCAAGCCCCGTTTTTAATGATTTTTATGTTTTTGAAATCCCGGTAGCTCGATTTAGCTTATGTTAACAATAATTCAACCTATGGTTCATATTTGGAAAAATACCCATAGGTGAAATTTGTGTATTTTGGTGTTTTATGACAAAATATGAGGTTTTAAATTTTGCTAGACAACTTGTGCTACTCGGTTTTGAGTGAAAACGAGTAAAAAGACTTAATCGGTAAAAATATTTAGTAGTCATAAATACATGTTAGAGTCAGAATTTGATGTTTCCATAGAAGGGAAAAATGATCAGCATGTCATAAAACATAATAATAAGGGATGAAGTTTAATTCCCGAGCCTAGGGACAAAAGTGTAATTATGTTTAGGGGCAAAATGGTAATTTTGCCAAAGTTCGTATTAAGGGCTGTTTTAATGAATGTATGTATTAAATAAGATTAATTTGGTATTATATATCAAGAGAAATGAGATTCAAGTCGTGATCAAGGGAAAAACAAAGTTTACGAGGAATAGGCTCGATTATTAAAAATTTTGTACCGAGGTAAGTTCATGTGTAAATAAGGTAGCATAATTGTTATTTTTAAGTTATTGATGTTAAATATATGATATGCTGATTTTTATCATGAAATATATGCTTTGTGGTTATTTTCGAATAAAATGCAAATTAAGTGTATTATTTGTTAAATATAAAGTGCTACCGAGTATTGGTTTCGGTATTTTACGGAAGATGGCAAGGAGATGTGTTCGAGGAAAATCCCGTTTGAACCTTAGGAATAGATTAGGATACAAGTGACATGTCACTAGGATGGTTGAACATCCGAACTTGTTGAGTTGAGTCCGAGTTCACTTATGGATGTGAAATGTCGGAACTCGTTGAGTTGAGTCCGAGTTCACTTATGGATGGGAACGCCCGAGCTCGTTGAGTTGAGTCCGAGTTCACTTATGAGTGGGTTACATGGTAGCTTGGCTACAAATGTGGCACTTATGTGCAAATTATCCATGTATCCGAGTTATATTCCGATGTGTTCAACGGGTAAAATTTCTAGTGAAATGGAAGAACACTTAAGATGCAGGTGACGTATTGGTAAGTATTGTGAAATGGACACTTTGGACAGGTATGTACTTAACCTTCGGGTTGAAAATAGATACAACAACGATAAGGTGGTAAGATGATTAATGATGTTTAGAAATGTGATATATGTTTTGGTGATACCATGCTAAGGTTGTTTGGTATAATTGTATTGTTATGTTACTTGTTATTTGCATATGACTTACTAAGCATTTATGCTTACTCCCTCCTTTTCATTCACTGTAGTTTTGAACAAGCCGGCTTAGGAATCGGGACAGGTCGAAGGTTCGATCACACTATCCGAAGGACTCTTTTTGGTAAATGGCTTGTAAAACTTAAATATGACATGTATAGCAATACACCTATTTTGTGTAAATAATTTTGTGATATGGCCATGATTTGGTTGAGAAAATTCTTAATAATGATAAGTCATGGAAAATGCTAAGTTAGATCATGTTTGATGTCATGGAAGTTTAATATGTTATCTAGATCATAAAAACTCATGAAAAGATGAAATTTGCCATAAATGAATATTGCAGCAACAACGACATGAGTTTGAAAATTTACTAAAATCATATAAATTGAATTTGGTGATGGATTAAATATGAAATTGAAGCCTAGTATGTCTAGTTTCATATAAAATAAATGAAACAAGTAAAGGAATTATATGTTATAAGATATTTGAATTTTAGTGAAACAGGGCCAGAGCGATTTCTGGATCCCCTGTTCCAACTTTAGAAATTTACCATAAATTGTACAAAAATAATTAGGTGGTGTATTTTATATTCTTGGAATCCTTATTGAGTCTAGTTTCGGAATAAATAAACAGCATAGTCATATAAACTTTTCACAGAGAGAAATATGGTTCGTAGTAAATAGTGGTCAGTCTAGTCAAGTCATGAAATAGGGGTAACTTTAATTAATAAACTGTATTAATTGGACCAACCAAAAATTCTAGAAAAAAAAATTAGTAAATAGATATATGAGTCTAGATTTAAGGAAAATTTACAGATCTTGATTTCGAGTTTTTTAACTCAAGATATGATTTTTCTTGTAACTGTGACGCAGGTAGCTAGAAAGCTGTGAATGTAGAAATAAATGATTCGAAGTTCTTAATTTGATAAATTATGTTCGGTAACACCTCAAGCTCGACTCCGGCGACGGTCTCGGGCTTGGGGGCGTTACATTTAGTGGTATCAGAGCAGGTTTAGTCGGTTCTCGGACTACGTGTTGTACGTACGGATTTTTCTATACATGCCATATGTATAAATTGTGATAGTGTGACGACTTCTGACTTAGTAAATGATTTTTTTATAGTAAATGGATCCCGATCCCACTGCGGCTGATGATGTAGAGAGTAATGCACCAGCTCCGACTGAAGGGGCGGTGCCAACTGAAAATCCACCTCCTACTGTTGGTCAAGGAGGAGGAGAAGGGGCTCGGGAAGCCTTTCTCCAAATAATGAATGCTTGGTATACTGAGTTCATTCGTACGAACCCAAATGCACAACCTCCCCCACCTCCCTCAATTCCTCAACCTATACCCCCGATGCCTCAGGGTGTGGATATGATAAAATTTCACAGAACTCCGGTTGATAGATTTCGTAAACAAAGGGTCGAAGAATTTAGGGCAAATATTGATGACGATGCCGAGAAAGCAGAGTTCTGGCTTGAAAATTCTATCCGGGTATTTGATAAATTATCTTGTACACCTGAAGAATGTTTGAAATGTGCTATATCTTTGTTGAGGGATTCAGCTTATAATTGGTGGAAGACTTTGATTTTGGTGGTACCGAAAGAGATGGTAACTTGGGAATTCTTTCAAGAAGAGTTTCGAAAGAAATATATTAGTGAAAGATTTATTGATCAAAAACGTAAAGAGTTTCTTGAGCTGAAGCAAGGTAATATGACAGTCACAGAATATGAAAGAGAGTTTGTTCGATTGAGTAAGTATGCCAGAGAATATGTTCCTACAGAGGCCAAGATGTGCCGACGATTTGAAGACGGGCTCAACGAAGACATCAAGGTATTTGTTGGGATCCTTGAACTAAAAGAAATGGTGGTACTTGTCAATCGAGCTTGCAAGGCTGAAGAACTACTTAAGGAAAAGAAAAAGGTAGAATCTGAGACACGAAATTGGAAGAAAAGACCAATGAGTAATACACCCTCACAACCCGGAAAGTCAAGAAATATGAATCCTCGTTCCCAAGTTTTAGCTGGGCAATCATATGGGAATTCTAAGAAGCAAAATGTGGGTCCTAAGTCCCAGACTACTTCGGCAGCCAGTGTAAGGAACTCGAGATTTGTTAAGCCCGAGTGCCAGTGGTATGGTAGAAATCATTTGGGCCCATGTAGAGCAAATGAATGTTTTCAGTGTGGTTCTCCGGATCATTTTATTAGAGACTACCCAGAGAGAGTTGAGAAAGAAAAATTTCTGAGTGTAAAAGCTAGTGGTGCAGACTCGAGAGGAAGATATTTGAGAAAAGCTGGGAATGAAGCAAGCAGTAAGAATGTAGCCAAAGATGCAGCAGTTAGATCTGAAGGTAGGGCTCCGGCTAGAACTTATGCTATTAAAGCGCGTGAAGATGCTTCATCACCCGATGTGGTTACTGGTATATTTTCTCTTTATGATGTTAATGTTAATGCTTTGATTGATCCCGGTTCTACTCATTCATATGTATGCATGAAACTGGTGTCTAGTATGAATATACCTGTTGAGAACACAGAATTTATGATTAAAGTGTCGAATCCACTAGGCAAATGTGTGATAGTTGATAAAGTATGCAAGAAATGCCCTTTAATGATTCGGGGTCATTACTTTCCGGCCGACTTGATGTTGTTGCCGATTGATGAATTTGATATTATTTTGGGTATGGATTGGTTGACATTGCATGATGCTATAGTAAATTGCAAAGAAAAGGTTATAGAATTAAAGTGTGAAAATGGTGAAACTCTGTGGGTTGAATCAAATAAATCAGAGGCATTGTCTAGTGTGATTTCTTCAATGTCGGCTCAAAGATATTTGAGAAAGGGTTATGAAACTTATTTGGCGTATGTAATTAATACAAAAGAAGTTGAAAATAAAGTTGAATCAGTGCCGGTTGTGTGTGAATTTGCGGACGTATTTCCAGAAGAATTGTCGGGTTTGCCTCCAGTTAGGGAAGTAGAATTTGGTATTGATTTGATACCGGGAACAGTTCCGATCTCGATTGCTCCATATAGAATGGCACCAGCAGAGTTGAAAGAATTAAAGTCGCAGTTGCAAGAGTTAACTGATAAAGGCTTTGTGAGACCGAGTTTTTCACCTTGGGGTGCTCCCGTGTTATTTGTGAAAAAGAATGATGGTTTTATGAGATTGTGTGTTGACTATCGGCAATTAAACAGGGTGACAATCAAGAACAAGTATCCGTTGCCAAGAATTGATGATTTATTTGATCAGCTAAAAGGAGCGACATGGTTTTCAAAGGTTGACTTGAGATCTGGATACTATCAGCTGCGAGTAAAAGAGTCAGATGTGCCTAAAACTGCTTTTAGAACAAGGTATGGTCATTATGAATTCTTAGTTATGCCATTCGGGTTGCCAAAAGCTCCTGTTGTGTTTATGGATTTGATGAATCGCATATTTCGGCCATACTGGGACAAATTTATTTTGGTGTTTATTGATGATATTTTAATTTATTCAAAAGATGAGACAGAGCATGCTGAGCATTTGGGGATAGTTTTGCAAACTTTGAGAAATAAGCAGCTATATGCTAAGTTTAGTAAAAGTGAATTTTGGCTTCGGGAAGTTGGATTTTTGGGTCATATTGTTTCAGGTGATGGTATACGGGTTGATCCTAGTAAAATTTCAGCCATTGTTGATTGGAAACCACCGAAAAATGTAACCGAAGTTAGAAGTTTCTTGGGGCTAGCTGGGTATTATCGGCAGTTTGTAAACGGATTTTCTATAATTGCTGCTCCTATGACTAGACTACTCGAAAGAATGTTAAATTTGAATGGACGAAAGAATGTCAACAGAGTTTTGAAGAATTGAAAAGTTATTAACAGAGGCACCGGTGTTAGTACAACCCGAATCGTAAAGAATTTGTGGTGTATAGTGATGCTTCTCTAAATGGTTTGGGTGTGTACTCATGCAAGAAGGAAAAGTGGTAGCTTATGCTTCGAGGCAGTTAAAACCTCATGAGAGGAATTATCCTACTCACGATTTGGAATTGGCTGCGGTGGTGTTTGCTTTGAAGATTTGGCGACATTATTTGTATGGTGAAAAGTGCCGGGTATACACCGACCACAAAAGTCTTAAGTACTTGATGTCACAAAAAGACTTGAATTTGAGACAACGAAGATGGTTGGAGTTGTTGAAAGATTACGAGCTTGTTATTGACTACCATCCGAGAAAAGGGAATGTGGTTGCCGATGCTTTAAGCAGAAAGTTGTTATTTGTTTTGAGAGCTATGAATACTCAGTTAAAGATATCAGGTGATGGTTCGATTCTAGCAGAGATAAGAGTAAGACCGATGTTTTTACAAGAGATTTCTGAAGCTCAGAAAAATGATAAAGATTTGCTAGCCAAGAGAAAACAGTGTGAAGCTGATATGGGATCAGATTTCAGAATCGGTCTGATGGTTGTTTGATATTTAAAAATCAGATTTGTGTACCGAAAAATGATGAGTTGATTCAAAGGATTTTGTATGAAGCACATAATGGCTGTTTGGCGGTTCATCCGGGTAGTACGAAAATGTATAATAACTTGAAGAAAATGTACTGGTGGAGTGGAATGAAAAGAGATATTTCCGAGTTTGTATCAAAGTGCTTAGTTTGTCAACAAGTGAAAGCTGAACACCAAGTACCTTCGGGATTACTCCAGCCTATCATGGTTCCTGAATGGAAATGGGATCGAATTACCATGGATTTTATATCAGGGTTGCCGTTAACTCCGGGGAAGAAAAATGCCATCTGGGTAATAGTTGACAGACTGACTAAATCGGCTCATTTTATTCCGGTACGTACGGATTATTCTCTTAATAAGTTGGCTGAATTGTATATCCGTGAGATTGTTAGACTTCATGGAATACCTTTGTCAATCATTTCAGATAGAGATCCGAGATTTACTTCACGGTTTTGGAAAAAGTTGCAAGAGGTATTAAGTACAAAGTTAAATTTCAACACTGCCTTTCATCCACAAACTGATGGACAATCAGAGAGAGTAATTCAGATTCTTCAAGACATGCTCAGATGTTGTGTATTGGAATTTCAAGGTAGTTGGGAAAGGTACTTACCGTTGGTAGAATTTGCTTATAATAATAGTTATCAGACGAGTTTGAAGATGGCACCTTATGAAGCATTGTATGGTCGTAAATGTCGACGCCATTGTATTGGGTGAACTCGTGGAAAATCAGATTTATGGAGTTGATCTAATGAAAGAAACCGAAGAAAAGGTGAAAGTGATTCGAGATTGTTTGAAAGCTGCTTCAGATAGACAAAAATCTTATGTGGATTTGAAACGAAGGGAAATCGAGTTTCAAGTTGGTGATAAGGTATTTTTGAAAGTGTCTCCATGGAAGAAAGTTCTTAGATTTGGACGGAAGGGCAAGTTAAGTCCGCGTTTTATTGGACCGTATGAAATAATTGAAAAAGTTGGACCAGTAGCTTATCGGTTAGCATTACCACCTGAATTGCAAAATATGCATGATGTGTTCCACATATCTATGTTACGTCAGTATCGTTCGGATCCTTCACATATAATTCCACCGACAGAAATTGAACTACGACCGAATATGACTTACGAAGAAGAACCGATTAAGATTTTAGCTTAAGAGGTAAAAAAAACTAAGAAATAAAAGTGTCGCTCTCGTGAAAGTATTGTGGCAAAAGAACGGGATAGAAGAGACTACATGGGAACCTGAAGAAACTATGAGAAACCAATACCCACACTTGTTTACCGATAAGATTTTCGAGGACGAAAATCCTTAAAGGGGGGAGAGTTGTAATATCCGGAATTAAGGCCTAATCGGAATAGTGGTTTCGTGACCACAAATCCAAGCTAAAAATAATTATTTTATAATTATTTTGAGGTTTATGATATGATTGCATAATTGTGTGAAAATTTCGTGAAGAAATTTTTGACATAACGAGTTTAATTTAAAGTTAGGGACTAAATCGAATAAGTTGCAAAACTTGCATTCTAGAAGTTTTTAGTATGAAATTGCCTTGAAATATTAATTAAGAGGTCTTAAATGGTAATTTGACATATTTTAAGTTCATGGACAAAATTAGGACATGGAAGGAATTTTTGGAAAGTTTAGTAGTAAGGGCATTTTGGTCATTTGGATATTAAATGAAATAAAAATAGGAAAAATAACCCAAAATGATCATATTCTCCATATTGTTCTGTCGATTTTTGCTCTCCTCCATAGCTGGGGTTTCTTCAACTTTCAAACTTCATAGTAAGTGATTTCAAGCCCCGTTTTTAATGATTTTTATGTTTTTGAAATCCCGGTAGCTCGATTTAGCTTATGTTAACAATAATTCAACCTATGGTTCATATTTGGAAAAATACCCATAGGTGAAATTTGTGTATTTTGGTATTTTATGACAGAATATGAGGTTTTAAATTTTGTTAGACAACTTGTACTACTCGGTTTTGAGTGAAAACGAGTAAAAAGACTTAATCAGTAAAAATATTTAGTAGTCATAAATACATGTTAGAGTGAGAATTTGATGTTTCCATAGAAGGGAAAAATGATCAGCATGTCATAAAACATAATAATAAGGGATGAAGTTTAATTCCCGAGCCTAGGGACAAAAGTGTAATTATGTAAAAGTTTAGGGGCAAAATGGTAATTTTGCCAAAGTTCGTATTAAGGGCTGTTTTAATGAATGTATGTATTAAATAAGATTAATTTGGTATTATAGATCAAGAGAAACGAGATTCAAGTCGTGATCGAGGGAAAAACAAAGTTTACGAGGAATAGGCTCGATTGTTAAAAATTTTGTACCGAGGTAAGTTCATGTGTAAATAAGGTAGCATAATTGTTATTTTTAAGTTATTGATGTTAAATATATGATATGATGATTTTTATCATGAAATATATGTTTTGTGGTTATTTTCGAATAAAATGCAAATTAAGTGTATTATTTGTTAAATATAAAGTGCTACCGAGTATTGGTTTCGGTATTTTACGGAAGATGGCAAGGAGATGTGTTCGAGGAAAATCCTGTTTGAACCTTAGGAATAGATTAGGATACAAGTGACATGTCACTAGGATGGTTGAACATCCAAACTCGTTGAGTTGAGTCCGAGTTCACTTATGGATGTGAAATGTCGGAACTCGTTGAGTTGAGTCCGAGTGCACTTATGGATGGGAACGCCCGAGCTCGTTGAGTTGAGTCCGAGTTCACTTATGAGCAGGTTACATGGTAGCTTGGCTACAAATGTGGCACTTATGTGCAAATTATCCATGTATCCGAGTTATATTCTGATGTGTTCAACGGGTAAAATTTCTAGTGAAATGGAAGAACACTTAAGATACAGGTGACGTATTGGTAAGTATTGTGAAATGGACACTTTGGACAGGTATGTACTTAACCTTCGGGTTGAAAATAGATACAACAACGATAGGGTGGTAAGATGATTAATGATGTTTAGAAATGTGATATATGTTTTGGTGATACCATGCTAAGGTTGTTTGGTGTAATTGTATTGTTATGTTACTTGTTATTTGCATATGACTTACTAAGCATTTATGCTTAATCCCTCCTTTTCATTCACTGTAGTTTTGAATAAGCCGGCTTAGGAATCGGACAGTCGAAGGTTCGATCACACTATCCAAGGACTCTTTTGGTAAATGGCTTGTAAAACTTAAGTATGGCATGTATAGCAATACACCTATTTTGTGTAAATAATTTTGTGATATGGCCATGATTTGGTTGAGAAAATGCTTAATAATGATAAGTCATGGAAAATGCTAAGTTAGATCATATTTGATGTCATGGAAGTTTAATATGTTATCTAGATCATAAAAACTCATGAAAAGATGAAATTTGCCATAAATAGAATATTGCAGCAACACTGACATGAGTTTGAAAATTTACTAAAAATCACAGAAACTGAATTTAGTGATGGATTAAATATGACATTGAAGCCTAGTATGTCTAGTTTCATATAAAACAAATGAAACAAGTAAAGGAATTATGTGTTATAAGATATTTGAATTTTAGTGAAATAGGGCCAGAGCGATTTCTGGATCCCCTGTTCCAACTTTAGAAATTTACCATAAATTGTACAAAAATAATTAGGTGGTTTATTTTATATTCTTGGAATCCTTATTGAGTCTAGTTTCGGAATAAATAAATGTCATAGTCATATAAACTTTTCACAGATAGAAATATGGTTCGTAGTAAACAGTGGTCAGTCCAGTCAAGTCCTGAAAAAGGGGTAACTTTAACTAATAAACTGTATTAATTGGCCAAACGAAAAATTCTAGAAACGAATTAGTAAATAGATATATGAGTCTAGATTTAAGGAAAATTTACAGATCTTGATTTCGAGTTTTGTAACTCGAGATATGATTTTTCTTGTAACTGTGATGCAGGTAGCTAGAAAGCTGTGAATGTAGAAATAAATGATTTGAAGTTCTTAATTTGATAAATTATGTTCGGTAACACCTCAAGCTCGACTCTGGTGACGGTCTTGGGCGTGGGAGCGTTACAGTATTTGGACCGGTTTGTAGTTGTGTTTATCGATGACATTTTGGTCTATTCGCGAGATGAAACCGAACATGCCGAGCACCTGAGATTAGTGTTGCAGATTTTACGGGATAAGCAGTTATATGCTAAGTTCAGTAAATGTGAGTTCTGGTGAGAGAAGTTAGCTTTTTGGGATATGTAGTATCCGCATCGAGTATTCGAGTTGATCCGAGCAAAATTTCAGCCATACTTGATTGGAAGCCCCCGAGAAATATTACTGAAGTTCGGAGCTTTTTGGGACTTGCTGGTTACTACAGATGGTTTGTAAAAGGTTTCTCGATGATAGCCACACCAATGACGAAGCTACTTCAAAAAGATATTAAGTTTGAATGGTCAGAAAAGTGCCAGAAAACTTTCGACCAACTGAAAATGCTTTTGACGGAAGCCCCAGTGTTAGTGCAGCCCAAATCCGGTAAAGAGTTTGTCATTTACAGTGATGCGTCCTTACATGGGCTGGGTTGTGTATTGATGCAAGAAGGTCGAGTTGTAGCTTACGCATTGAGGCAATTGAAGCCACATGAGAAAAACTATCCGACTCATGATCTAGAATTAGCTGTCATAGTATTTACTTTGAAAATATGGCGACATTACTTGTTCGGAGAGAGATGTCATGTATATTCGTATCATAAAAGCCTCAAATATTTAATGACTCAAAAAGATTTGAATCTGCGACAAAGACGTTGGCTTGAATTGTTGAAAGATTATGATCTTGTTATTGACTATCACCCTGGAAAGGCTAACGTGGTTGCCGATGCTTTGAGTCACAAATCACTGTTTACTTTGCGGGTGATGAATGTTCACTTGTCAGTTTCATCCGATAATGTGTTGATAGCAGAATTAAAATCCAAACTGTTATTGATTCATCAAATATGTGAAACTCAGAAAGTTGATGATGAATTGGTGGCTAAACGAGCTGAATGTGTTTCGAATATAGATTCAGAGTTTCAAATTGACGACAATGATTGTTTGAGGTTCAGAAGTCGATTGTGTGTTCCAAGAAATTCAGAACTTATTTCGATGATTTTGAACGAAGCTTATAATAGTTGAATGTCGATCCATCCTAGTAGCACGAAAATGTACATCGATCTAAAACGTCAGTTTTGGTGGCCTGGTATGAAACGAGACATTTCTGAATTTGTTTCGAAGTGTTTGGTATGTCAACAAGTGAAAGCGGAACATCAAGTTCCTTCAGGATTACTTCAGTTGATCATGATACCCGAATGGAAATGGGATCGAATTATGATGGATTTTGTATCTGGGTTGCCATTGTCGTCAAGTAAGAAAGATGCGATTTGGGTTGTTGTTGATAGACTGACAAAGTCGGCTCATTTTATTTCCGTACGTACGGATTATTCACTTGACAAGCTAGCCGAGTTGTATGTTTCTCAGATTGTGAGGTTACATGGGGTACCTATTTCTATTGTGTCAGATAGAGATCCGAGATTCACATTGCAATTCTAGAAGAAGTTGCAAGAAGCATTGGGTACCAAGTTACATTTTAGCACCGCTTTTCATCCCCAGACTGATGGTCAATCCGAGCGGATCATTCAGATACTCGAGGATATGTTGAGATGTTGCATCCTTCAGTTTAGTGGTTCATGGGAACGGTATTTGCCTTTAATTGAATTTGCTTACAACAATAGTTTTCAATCAAGCATTAAGATGGTACCTTACGAGGCTTTGTACGGTCGTAAATGCTTACACCGTTGTTTTGGACCGAGCTTAGTGAAGGTAAAAATTTTCGGGGTTGATTTGATTATAGATGCTGAGCAGAAAGTAAAAGTAATCCGTGAAACGTAATCCATGAAAGTCTGAAAGCAACTTCAGATCGTCAGAAGTCGTATGCAGATTTAAAACGAAAAGACATTGAATATCAGGTCGGAGACAAAGTGTTTCTTAAAGTTTCACCTTGGAAAAAGGTGCTCAGATTTGGTCGTAAAGGCAAATTGAGTCCGAGGTTCATCGGGCCGTATGAAATATCCGAACGAATTGGGCCAGTCGCATATAGATTGATTTTGCCCCCTGAACTTGAAAAGATTCACAACGTTTTTCATGTCTCGATGCTTCGACGTTATAGATCCGATCCATCACACATAATTAATCCATTAGAGGTTGAAATTCAATCTGATTTGAGTTATGAAGAAGAACTGATTCGTATCCTAGCTCGTGAGGTGAAAGAGTTGAGAAACAAAAAGGTTCCATTAGTAACGGTATTATGGCTCAAGCACGGGATCAAAGAAGCTACTTGCAAACCCGAGAACTCTATGAAAGAACGGTATCCTAACTTATTCACTGGTAAGATTTTCGGGGACGAAAATTCCTTATGTGGGGGAGAGTTGTGACAGCCCTAATTTGACCCTAGTCGGAAAGTGGTTTCGGGACCACAAAATCGAGTCTTAAAAATAATTAACTGTTAAATTCTATGCCTATTATATGTGTAAATGCATTTGTGAAAGTCTTATGCTTTGATTTTTGTCATTTGTATGTGAAAATTTTAAATAGGACTTAAGTGAGACAATTGTGAAATGTGATGGGTAAATTTTAAGGTGGTCTATTTATGCATGTTGTTAAAAAGGTGGACTTGCATGTCTAATTAGCCATTTAAAGCTAATGGCCGGCCATGATAATGATTAACTCATATTATATGCATTTTTTTTAAATTGTTTATTAACATTTTAATATACAAAATGAATTAATGAATAAAGAAATAAGTGAAAATTTGGGTGAAGAAAACAAAGCTTCATCCTTGTTCTTCTTGGCCGAATTGAAAGGAAGAGAAGGGGGAAGACTTTCTGTCATTTGAAACATAAGAAAGGTTAGTGAATGGTGTTAGATTTTTTGAAATTTAAGCTTGTTTTAGGTTAATCATCTTGTTTCTTACTTAGCCCATGCCAAAAAATTTTGAATCTTGTTGGATGGATTGTACATTCGGTTATGGTTGATGAGGAAATAATTTGATTATAGCCTTTAAGTTTTGATAAAGAATTTGTTGTTGCAAGAAGTTGAGCTTATTAATAGTATGAATTGTTAATGCTCATATGTGTAATAGCCGAACATGTAGTTGCTTAATGTCTTGAACAAATGCCATTTAGGTGTTTTAAATTGATTAAATTAGATGTTTGATCCTCTAAAGGTTCGACATTGTGCATTATTGTTAAGAGTTTGATTTTTGAATCATAAGATTTTGATGACTTGTGTTTAATGGCATTCGGCCAAGGTCTATAGGTGTTTGCTAATTCGATTTAAGTGCATAGGTGCTAAATACTTCGTATTTGAAATTTTGATGAATAAGTAGAAATTAAGTAAGATGATGTTGGTTAAATTCCTAGCTTAGTTGTGTTAAGTATTCAGCAATACTTATAATAATGGATATGAGAGTGTGAAAGACTAGAAGTTTTTTTAAGTGAGTTATGATCTTAATATGAACAAGATAGAATCGGCTATAAATGCGATTGAGTGATTCGGTCATTGTTTGGCATAGGTGAAACTAATATGATAATTGCTACATTGGTCATGAAATGGAAATTTAAATGGGAGCAGAATTTTGTTTAGCTAGGGCCGAATGGGATTTGTACGATATCAAGGCATGCATTATATATATATATGTGTGTGTGTGTGTGTGTGTATACGTGTTTGTGCATAACATGAGTAATCGACTAAATTATGATAATCACACATAGGTATATATATATGTATGTTAATGCCTTATGTATACACCTTGTGTCATTGAGACATTCGAATATATATATATATATGTATATTAGATATATAGTTAAATTCATGTTTAAGGTAGCATAAAGTTATATAAATCCTTGTTGTGCATGAGAATTAGGTAGAGAATAAATAAGCATAAAATTAAGTCATGGAACATTTTATAAAATATAAATATGTATTAAAGTTATATATATATGATTGTTAAATGTGACTTACCAAGTACACAAATTTGAAAACGAAATGGTGATAGACTTTAGTGGACAATTGATTCAAATGAATTGGTTTTGAAATGTATATAGATGCTGTATGTCTGTGTTTGATTGAGGAGTAAATTTGTTTGATTTAGCTCAAGAGCTTAGAGGATCAAAGTTGGATAGGGGAAAGGAGAAAGTAATCGAATAGCCGTTGAAATCGTTCGACAACATCCGAGGTAAGTCTTTGAGTAATGGAACTTAGCTTATGATTTGATAAAATTATGATATATATAAGGATAATAAATAAATCATGATCTAATGGTTCTATTTGAATTACGTAGTGAAATAAATGATTTGTGCATATGACTTGTAGCCGAATAATTATAGAAATCATGTAGAATAACGAAATGAAATCGTGTTAATTGTATGTGACTATTGAGCCGAAAGTGGAAGGGTTGATAAGCATGTTGTGCTTGTGTTCTAGTAATGTAATTGAAATGCTAATGTGTTATGATATATTTATGTGCATGATAATTGAGGATTATATCCGGGTTAAGTCCCGAAGGCTTTCGTGCTGGTTGTTATATCCAGGTTAAGTCCTGAAGGCATTCGTGCTGGTTGTTATATCTGGGTTAAGTCCCGAAGGCATTCGTGCTGGTTGTTATATTCGGGCTAAGTCCTGAAGGCATTCGTGCTAGTTGTTATATCTGGGCCAAGTCCTGAAGGCATTCGTGCTGGTTGTTATATCAGGGCCAAGTTCTAAAGGCATTCGTACTGGTGTTATATCCGGGCTAAGTCCCGAAGGCATTTGTGTTTGGAAATGTACGATCCTGCTGTAATAATTCCAATTAATTTGCTTACAACCCTAATATGATCAGGTATGTATCGTATATACATTGGAAAATTTGATTCGGTATAAATTGTGATCATTCAATTGACTAGTGCTCTCCCGGCCATTACTTAGGGTTGTATGAAGTCTATAGCTTATTCGGGATACATGAATTTTGATTTAAGTGAAATTTAGTTAAGTTTGACTCTGAGCGTGTGAGTATATTGGTTGAAGTGTGAAGTAACATGATTATGGGATTTTGCGTATATGTATTTATTTAGCCTTATGAATGCTATGCTTAAGTTTTAAATGATTTCATTACTTAAAACTTACTAAGCATCGAAATGCTTACTCTGTCGTTTAAATTCTCTGTTTTATAGATCTCGTTCGTTAGCTATCGGTCTTGGGATTCTCAAAGTCGAAGTCGTCCACACTATCTAAACCCATTCGGTACCCTTGTAGCTAAACTTTGATAATGGCCTGTATAGGATTGGCTTTTGATGTTAAATAAGTATCTTTTTGGTGATGTATATATGTATAGCCATGCGAAAATGGCTTGTTAAGTTACTATATGTGTTTCACTTTGTTAACATAAATGTTTGGTTGATATTCCATTTATGTTATAAATGTTTTAACGTGAATTGAACTTAAGAATGAATCAATGTATCCATTAACTTGAGATGACTCTTTTGAATATAGTCAAATGAAATTTTGTGCTTGTTTGGTAATACTCCTTAACCCAAATCGGTGATCGGACTCGGGTTTGGGGTGTTACACTCACCATGGGCTACCCTTATGGTTACAAGTTCAAATGTTTTACAACGGTGTGAACCCCTCAACAAGGCAACTTATCAACGCAGCCGCTGATGGAACTCTGAATAACAAAACACCTGAAGACGCTTACGAATTTATTGAAGAGATGTCACTAAATAACTATCAGTGGCAAGTCATGAGAACAAAGCCTACAAAAGCAGCTGGTTTTTTCAACCTCGACGCGGTTACTATGCTATCTAACCAGGTAGAACTTTTAAATAAAAAGGTTGACGGTTTATATGGTTCCACTCAGGTACATCCAGTGATAAGGTACAATTCAAATAGAGGAGGAGGGCACACAGAATATCAATCCTTCGACCCTAGCACCGAGGAAGAACAAGTTCAATATATGGGTAATAATAATTCTAGACCTCAAAATAACCCATACAGTAACACTTATAACGCAGGTTGGAGGAACCATCCCAATTTCTCATGGGGTGGTGAAGGAAATCAAAGGACACAACATCCCCCAGGTTTTCAGCGACCACTTTATCAGTAGGAAAAGAAGCTGAACCTTAAGGAAATGCTAACGAAATTTATCTCGATGTCAGAGACTCGATTTCAAAATATTGAAACAGCACTTAAAAATCAACAAGCGTCGATCTAAGGGCTCGAAACTCAGATAGGCCAACTTACCAAATTGATTTCTAAACGACCACAAGGTAGCCCACTGAGTAACACTAAATCTAACCCAAGGGAACAACTCAATGCGATTGCCATTCAAGATAAGGAAAGGTCAGTTAAACTTGAACCAGAACCGAGGCAAGGAATTGTAGTAAGTAAAGGTAAATGTGAGGTAGACCACAGTGAACGGAAATCGATAAGTAGAGAGTACAAACCTTGTGTGCCATACCCTAGTGCGACAAGGAAAGACCACACAGACGAACAATTCGGTAAATTCCTTAAATTATTAAAGAAATTACATATTAATTTACCGTTTATTGAAGTTCTTTCACAGATGACAAAAGCAGTTAAATTCTTAAAGGAGCTTTTAGCAAATAAGCAGAAGTTAGATGAGACGTCGCATGTAGAGTTGAACGCAGTTTGCTCAGCCATTCTACAGAATAAGCTACCCAACAAGTTGAAAGATCTAGGGAGTTTTACGATTCTTTGTTTAATTGGTAGTTTGACCGTGAATAATGCATTGGCTGATTTAGGGGCAAACATTAATGTTATGGCTTATAAAATGTTTAAACAGCTAGGTCTTGGGAAACTCACACAAACTAGGATGAGCATTCAATTGGCTGATAAAACCATTAGATTTCCTAGGGGTATCATTTAAGATGTTCTTGTTAAAATCGATAAATTTATATACCCAGTAGACTTTGTTGTTCTAGATATGGAAGAGGATAGTAACATACCTTTGATTTTAGGACGACCCTTTTTAGCAACTACTAAAACCATTATTGATGTTGGTACAAGTGAAGTCACACTTCGTTTGGGTGATGAAACAATCACTCTTCAAGCTCATAATTTGAATAACACATCAAATATTCAGGGTGGTTGTATAAATCATGCTACTAATACTAATCATGTGGTGCAACCTTCTTTGCAGGAAACATGTTCGAGGAGCATACATGAGTCATGTTCAAGTAACAACAAAGGACCCATCTATAAAAAATGAAGACTTCAGGTCGATGAACTAGATGAATGACGAACACCTGTCAAGGAAAAACCAAAAGCACACAAAAAATTAAAGCGACACCACAATGAACATAGGGATGAAAAGAAGCGAATTAAAGTTGGGGACAAAGTATTGTTAGATGAAAATGTCCCCAGAATTGCTACTCTAGAGCACAATACGGACAGAGTGACTCCCTTTATGGTAATGAACATCTTTCCACATGGTACAGTCGAGGTAACACATACTGTATTCAGAACTTTTAAGGTAAATAATACTCAACTCAGACCTTATTTTGATAAAATTGATAGAAGGAAGGAGGAGTATAAACTCCTTGAACCACCATGACTACGCACCCGAGAGGTAAGTCTAGCTTAGACTATAAATAAGTGCTTCTCGGAGGCAACCCGACTACTAACAGTGTTGATTTCTTTAAAATTTTAGTTTTCAAGATCTAAATCATTAACTGAATCCTTGAACACAGATGGTCCAAATCCACACGGCCAAGCACACGGGCGTGCCTTAGGCCGTGCTCATACCACGGGAGGCGACACGATCGTGTGATACGGTTTTGTGAGAACAAAGCAAAATTTTTCCCCAACATGGGATTGATACCTTGCCACGGTCATACGACGTGGCCGTGGGCAATTTTGTCAGATCAACATAGGCGTGTGAGACACCCATGTCTATAAACCATGGTCGAAACTGCCAAATTAGCACAGGTGTGTGACACGCTCGTGCCCACTAGCCGGGGTCAATACTGTCAAAATGACACAGCCGTGTGTACCAACACGCCCAAAGAACACGGGGGTGGGCCAAATTTCAGATGCACCCAAATTTGAAAATCACAAAACACACGGGCTTAAATAAGGGCACACAGGCGTGCTCCATGGCCGTGTGCCCCAATATCTATATAAACCCCCTATTATTCATCATCCCCTTCCCCAAAACCTTAACCTTAGCTACCGAAATCTCTCCCCTCCTACCGATCGACCACCCCTAAACTCTTCATTCTTCTTCTATTTTCTTTCCCCTTTCCCCTCTTCTCACCCTTGCAAGAATCACACGGCCTCGATACCCACACCCGTGGCCGACCCTAACCACATCCCATAATCACGCTGCTACTCCTCCGGCCATCGGTCCTCCATTAATGGTTTTCTCATCTCTTTTCCTTTCTTTTGATGCTTGCTATCAGGATAATCTTAATTTTTACCCTATTATTTACATTTTGATACTAATTGCTTATCATATCATCCTCATTCTTAGGATTTATTTCAGGTTTTTTTATACCATTTTCTTACCATTATTAGCTACTTTAATCTTTTTCGTGTTGAATCTAGTCATGCTATCACTATGCCATTTGCCATAACATCTCTGCCATCAAGTTTGATTACTTTTAGTTGAGTCTTGTTAATGTTAGTAGTTTTTGGTTGAATTTGTTAGTGGTAAATTTCTTGTCAAATTTGTTAGTATATGTTATTTTTCTTTTCATTAGGATATAATAGTAGTTCTTATTGCAGGTATATCATGTCAAATCCATGAGGCAAGAAGATTGTTGTCCCTACCTCGAAGAAACGTAAAGGAGCAGCATCCTCCTCGGGTCCTACCATCAAAATTTGGCACCCATTCCTACAGTTTCCCCTGGGACCTCAGGAGGAACTCTTTCAAATACTACGGGCCCGACCCCTAGGTGTGGGTCGTTCCATTGATTGGGCCGCTGACACTGTCCGGGCCCTCCTGACTACTGACCCGTGGGGGCTCTTCTTCGAGATCATCGAGCCGACATACCTCGAACTCACTCTCAAACTCTGCTCGACCTTCCACCTTCAAGTTGTTATGACAGAGTTCGATGATCCTAGAACGGTCCAGTTCCATCTCGACAGTTTAGTTCACTAGCTAAGTGTGCCTGAGTTCGAAGTCGCACTGAGACTATATACAGAGGAGTTCATGGATGACGATGACTTCAATAGCCTTCATCGCTACATCCACTACTCTCCTTCGAACTACTGGAAGGCCCTAGTCCCTACTTCGGCCACTTATGACCCCAACCGCTCCAAGGCATCGGCTCTCGCCCTATCCCTGAGATATTTACATGCCATTCTAGCCTACACCCTGACAGGGCAGAGAGAGAGAGCACCAGCGTCGTCAACACCCACGACGCCTACTTCTTATGAAGCATGGCGTATGGGCACGTATTTGACCTCGTCTATTTCATTGCCCTTGCCATTCGCCATCAGACAGAGTGGCACAGAAAGGGAGTCATCTCCATATGCCCTTATGTGACTCGCCTGGCACAGTGCTTTGGTCTCCTCAACACGGCGGCTCAAGCATCCTCCCTCACTCTCATCGGTCAGATGTCTCCATAAGGTATATCAAGTATACTGCATATGAGGATGATCGAGCAACGACGTGGATTTGATCCTTCCCAATACCGCCTCGTCTAGTCAGCAGAGTAGGAGGACCTAGAGGACATTGCTGATAATGTCCCTACACCTCATGAGGATCCAGCCTCTCAGCCACCACCTATTCATCGTCCAGTTCATGCGGCGACTTTACTCTCTAACATCTCTGAGCACCTCACTCGATTCAAGCAGTAATGTTTTCAACACTTTGATCACATTGATGCAACTCTACATTAGATTTGTCAGCACCTTCACATATCATCGCTGCCTTCACCTCGCGAACCATCTGGCGATGAAGATGTTTAAATACTTTTATTTATTATTTTTATGTTTTTACTTTTATCTTTTTAAAACTATTTTTTATTTTATTTTTATTTAATTTTATATTCACTTCATCCTTAGGTTTTATAATTTATATTAAACAATTTATATTTTTGGCCATTTCTTTATGAGTAATCATGCTAATTTATACTTCCTAAAGAGTTATTGATTTTATCGCAGTTATAAAGATCTCCAAAGCTCACTATTACTTAGGAGTTTGCAACTCTACTGGAAAAGGTCCTCCACGACTGTCATGCCTTGCTCGACCACGACCATAGCTACCACTAGTTATAATATTCTTTTGGGGCAGCACTTGTGGAACCCAACCTCTAGCACCACCGGAGTATCCTCCTCCAATCTCATCCTTGCCTTGGCTGATTACTTTTCGTAACTACAATTCAAGGAATCCATTTAACATTCAGGAAGTTTCACTTCTCTCCCTATCTTATGATCTTATATCTATATTTTTCAGTAAATCTAACTTTGTACATTGAGGATAATGTACATCTTAAGTGTGGGGGGGGGGGATATTTATATCATTATCGTAAAAATCCCTGAATTTTGTCTTGTTCTCAAATAATCTTCTCATATCATTATTAGAATCAATTTAGATTAATTTATGATTTTTATTTATATGTATTGAATTAAAACATAGGCATTTATGTATTGATTGTTAGACTTTAAGGAATTAGAGAATCAAGCATGATAAAGTTGATTTTTGAGAATTAAAAATTTTTAGGTTGTTTCCCCAAGTTTAGGTATTATCTTGAATTGAAATTCACAGGTTAAACATCAAAAAGCCGTAATTTTTGTGAGATCTTGAGCCTTTAAAGCATATATTATTTCTTTCATGCTCACTTTTATTATTGCTTTGAGTGCGTCAATATCGAATTTTTATTCTAGAACTTGCTTGATTTTGCATGTCAAGACCACACCTTTGATTTGATATGTTGAGATGATAAAGGCACCTAGGTTTAACCCACTCACTCCATAAAAGCCTACCTCCATTCATTGATTTACCCTCAATATTAATCCATAACCCATTATTGTTGAAATCCCCTCAATTAATTTGATCCCTATTTTTGTCAAGATTCGATTTGAATAAATTTCTTAGCTATGTATTATTTTTAGCAAAGTTCTATAATATTTGATTTGTTCTAATGAAAAATTATTATGAAATTATGTAATGCTTAGATTAAAACGATGTTATCCATGAAGAAAAGCTCAATTAGGAATGTAAATTGCCAATTGTAGTATTTTTCTAGTTAGGTAATTTTTCAATTCAATCTCGACTCTAACCTTCTTTTTCAGCTTATGACCACACCCCCTAACCAGAGCCACGATACAACCCTCTAAAGACCTTTTGATTGATGTATCATCTCAATATATAGTGGTGGAGAGTTGATTTTCACGCAAGCCTACGGTAATAACTTTTCATATTAACTAATGAGTACTTCATTTGTTTTACTTAAACACTTCGAGTGATTTGAGTGAATCGTTAGTGAGGATGTTGAATTCCTATGATGTTTTGCATCAAAGGTGATTACTTAAATGAGGGGAGACACCTAATGTTTTCATGATAAAATGCTCAACTTGAAATGTTTGAAACTTTGATGTTCTTCTAGTCGAATTCTAAATGTATGATTACTTATGGTTTATTTTGAGATATTATTGATAGGAATTATGAGTTGAGAAAAATATGAATTCTTAATTGTTAGTTGAGGATTTTGCTTGAGGACAAGCAAACGCTTAAGTGTGGGGGTATTTGATAACTCGTAATTTATACATATTTTTATCCCATGCTTAGCACATTTATGGATGATTTCTCATTAGATTTGGTGAATTTGATGCTCCTAATCCTTTAATTTCATGTTTTATACTTAGGTGAGTATAGGAAAGTAAAAAGAGCGAGAAACAGGCCAAAAATGGAGAAAATAGGCCAAAGTGGAAAATCAACACGGCCTGGACTTCCCTACACGGGTATACCACATGGCCGTGTCTATTCAACAGACTCTAACATGGGTTAGAGCACTTGCACACGGGCGTGTCTTTGTCAAGCCCAAGTCTAGTCCTATTCGAAAAAGGCCACTCTTGAGGGTTTTGAAGAATACTAAAGCCTATATAAACACCCCAGGAGGTACCTGAAAGAGACACACGGAGTAGGAGGCAAGGAATTACATGAAGAAAGCCGATTGATCCATCTCAGAAGCCGGATTCTCCTTCAAGACTAAAGATCTCCCTTCAATTTCCTTCGGGATTTTTGGGTTTCTTTATGTTTTGTTATCATTGTTCTTCTAAGATGTTTTCTTTTACACATATGAACTAAATCCCCCAAATACCTAAGGGGAATGAAACCTAAGACGGATCTTGTTATTATTTTATTAATCATATAATAAATACTTGATTTGTCCTTATTTATGTGTTCTTAATTCTTGCTTTAATATTTCAGGAAATTGATTCAAGTATTTGATGTGCTTATTCAATAGAGCAAAAGTCCCTGTCTAAGAGTAGATCTAGCATAATTAAGCGGAGTTGATTGCACCCCTAGACATAGGGTGACATAATTTTATCAGATTAGAGTGAAACCTAATAAGGAAATCTATAGATCGAGTTAATGCAACACTAGGGGTTTTAATTAGAAAGAGATTTCAATTAATTATCCTAGGGTTAGACGTTGTTAGTCTTGAGAGAGATAATAATATAACTTAGGGATTTTTACGGATCAAGTCAAGTGAATAAATTGTCTGATTCAGACTCAAATAACAAGTGAAGTCTAGGTGGATTTTCCCTTCGGTATTGTCCAAATCAATCAGTTTTTTTCCCAAAAGTATTTCCCCAATTTTCCTCCTATGCATTCTTAGTTTAGTTAATTAATTTAGATAAAACAAACCTCTTTGTTTTTAGGCTAGATAATAAAAAGAGAGTTAATACTAGTACTTTTAGTTCCTGTGGGTTCGACATTTCGGTCTTGCTATAAACTATACTACTTTCGATAGGTGCGCTTGTCTTCATCGTGATAATAGTTAGTTTTCAAGTACGAATCATTCATAAATTCAAAACTTATCGCGATTTGTTCACATCAATAATATATACATATTTTTACCCCATGCTTAGCATATTTATGGATGATTTTTCCTTGGTTTCTTTGAATTCGATGCTTCTAATCCTTTAAATTCATGTTTTATACTTAGGCAAGCATTGAAAGGCGAAAAGAGCAAGAAACGGGCCAAAAAGGGACAAATTGGGCCTAATTCAGTGTTTCACACGGCCTAGGTACTTCTATACGGGTGATCCACACACCCGTGTGTGAACACGAGTAGACCACATGCCCATGTGTCATGGCCGTGTCAGCTAAAAACCAACTCAGAATTGCACACGGCTTGTGCACCTTCACACGGGCGTGATACACGACCGTGTCCCTGTTAAACTCAAGTCTAATTCTATTTGAAAAAGGCTAATTTTGGGCTATTTTGGGCATTCCAAAGTCTATATAAATGCCATAGAAGAGGATTAAGAGGGACGCGGAGAATAGAAGGCAAAAAATACTCAAGAACAACCATCGAGATCAGCTCAAAAGGAGGATCTACATCAAGATTGAAGATTTCCATCCAATTTCTTAGAAGTTCCTTGGGTTTTTTTTATGTTTTGCTGTTTTCCAATTTTTGATATGTTTTCCATTATTATGAACTAAACTCCCTAAATACCTAGGGGAGATGAAACCTAAGACGAATCTTATTACTATTTGAATTATATGATGAATATTTGTTCTTATTCTTAATTATGAGTTTAATCCTTGCTTTAATATTCCAGGATATTAATTCAGGTTTTTTATGTGCTTATTCAGTAGAGGAAAAGTCCCTGTTTAAGAGTAGATCATTCATAATTAAGCGGAGTTGCATGCAATCCTAGAGATAGGATGACATAAATCTACCGGATTACAGTCAAATCTAATAAGGGAATCCATAAATCAATTTAATGCGACAATAGGGGTTTTAATTAGAAAGAGATTTCGATTAATCAACATAGAGTCAGTTGTTTTTAGTCTCGATAGAGATATTAACATAAATCAAGGATTTTTACGGATTAAGTCAAGTGAATAACTCGTTTAATTTAGAAGTAATAAGTGAAATCTAGGTGGATTCTTCCTTGGGTATTGTCTTCTCCATCAGTTTTCTAGAAAGTATTTCCCAATTTTAATCTCTGTCGTAATCTTAGTTAATTAGATAATTAGTTTTAGTTTAAAACATCATTTAATTCTTAGGTTAGATAATAAAAAGATAGTAATTACTAGTACTTTTAGTCCTCGTGGATACGATATTCCCAGTCTCACCATAACTATACTACTGTTCGATAGGTGCGCTTGCCTTAGTCAAATTTTTAGTTAGTTTTACGACCATCAAAAAGTGACTGAAAAGAAAATTGAATCAGTGTCAGTTGTGTATGAATACACAGATGTGTTTCCTGAAGAGTTACCGGGTTTACCACCAATCCGAGAGGTTGAGTTTGGTATTGAATTTAGTGCCTGGAATGACTCCTATATCAATAGCCCCATACAGAATGGCTCCGACAGAATTAAAAGAATTAAAAGTTTAGTTGCAAGAATTAACTGACAGAGGGTTTGCAAGACCAAGTTTCTCACCCTAGGGTGCTCTTGTGTTGTTTTTGAAAAAGAAAGATGGCAAGATAAAAATGTGTATAGACTACTGACAGCTTAATCAAGTGGTGATCAAGAACAAATACCCTTTATCGTGAATTGATGATTTATTTGATTAATTGAAAGGGGCAACAGTGTTTTCAAAGATAGATTTGAAATCGAGCTATTACCAGTTGCGAGTTAGAGATTCTGATGTGTCAAAGACTACATTTAGAACGAGGTATGGTCACTATGAATTTTTGGTTATGCCTTTTGGACTAACGAATGCACCTGCTATCTTTATGGACTTAATGAATCGGATTTTCAGACCGTACCTAGATCGAATTTTTGTTGTGTTCATAAATGATATTTTGATTTATTCGAGTGATGAAACTGAGCATGCAGAGCATTTGAGAATTGTATTGCAGACTCTGCGTGATAATCAGTTATATGCAAAGTTCAGTAAGTGTGAATTTTGTTTACGTGAGGTTGGTTTTCTGGGGCATATTGTGTCAGCATCAGGTATTTCATTTGATCCGAGTAAGAACTCTGCAAGAATAGATTGGAAGTCTTCGAAAAATATATCTGAAGTTCGTAGTTTTCTAAGACTAGCTGGCAACTATAAACGGTTTGTAAAAGGCTTTCCAACGATTTTGACTCCGTTAACGAGATTGCTTTAGAAAGATGTAAAGTTTGAATGGTTTGAGAAATGTCAGAAAAATTTTGATCAGCTGAAAGCTCTTTTGACTGAAGCTCCAGTGTTAGTACAGCCAGAACGGGTAAAGAGTGTGTGATCTATAGTGATGCATCGTTGAATTGTCTGGGTTGTGTTTTGATGTAGGAAGGCAAAGTAATAGCTTATCCCTTGAGACAGTTGGAGCCGCATGAATTGAATTATCCGACACACGATTTAGAGTTAACAGCTATTGTGTTTGTATTGAAGATTTGGCATTATTATCTGTTCGGTGAGAAATGTGATGTTTATTTAGATCACAAGAGTTTGAAATAGTTGATGACTTAGAAAGATTTGAATTTACAATAGAGGAGATGGTTAGAATTGCTAAAAGATTACGAGTTAGTGATTGACTACCATCTGGGAAAAGAAAATGTAGTTGCTGATGCTTTGAGCTGAAAATCCCTATTTGCTCTATGCACGATGAACACTCAAATAGCTTTGTTTAATGATGGTTCGGTAGTAGCTAAGTTGAAACCAAGACCATTGTTTTTACAACAGATTTATGAAGCTCAGAAAGTTGATAATGAACTGTTAGTAAAACGAGCCCAATGTGATTCTAACCTTGATTCAGAATTTCAAGTTAATTCTAATGATTGTTTAAGATTCAGAGGTCGAATATGTGTTCCGAGAAATTTTGAGTTGATTCAGATGATTTTGAACGAAGCACATAGTAGTCATTTGTCTGTTCATCTGGGAAGCACGAAAATGTATAACAATTTGAAACAGCTTTATTGGTGGCATGGTATGAAACGTGACATTTCAGAGTTTGTTTCTAAATGTTTGATTTGTCAGCAAGTTAAAGCTAAGCATCATGTACTGCTAGGTTTATTGCAGTCGATTATGATTCCCGAGTGGAAATGGGATAGAGTAACTATGGATTTTGTTTCGGATTTACCCTTATCTCCAAGTGAGAAAGATGCAATCTAGGTTGCTGTTGACCGATTGACGAAATTAGCTCATTGCATTCCTATAAGCTTGCTGAGTTGTACATTTCAGAGATTGTTCGATTACACAAGGTACCTATTTCTATTGTTTCGAATAGAGATCCAAGGTTTACATCACAGTTTTGGAAGAAACTGCAAGATGCACTGGTACAAAGTTACATTTCAGTACCGCGTTTCACTTAGAGACGGATGGTCAATCCGAGTGAGTTATTCAAATACTCGAGGATATGTTGAGGTGTTGTATTCTTGAGTTCGAAGGTACGTGGGAAAAATATTTTTCATTGATTGAATTTGCATATAGTAATAGTTTTCAATAGAGTACTACAATGGCACCGTACAAAGTTTTATACGGTCGAAAATTTCAAACACCTTTGTACTGGACTGAACTTAGCGAGAATAAGATTCACGGGGTTGATTTGATTAGAGAGACTGAAGAAAAAGTGAAAGTGATCCGTGATATTTTGAAAGCAGCACCGGATCGAAAAAAATCATACACAGACTTGAAATGAAAAGATATTGAGTTTCAAATCGGAGATAGAGTGTTTTTGAAAGTTTTACCGTGGAAGAAAATACTCAAATTCAGCAGAAAAGGAAAGTTGAGTCCCAGATACATCAGACCGTATAAGATTATCGAGCGAGTCGGACCAGTTGCTTATTGGCTAGCATTACCATCTGAGTTAGAAAAGATTCACAATGTATTTCATGTATCGATGCTTTGACGATACCGATCCGATCCATCACATATTATTTCCCCTTCTGAGGTTGAAATTCAGTCAGATTTGTCGTACAGAGAAGAACCGATCCGAATTCTAGCTCGTGAGATCAAAGAACTGAGAAATAAAAGAATAGAATTAGTGAAAGTCTTGTGGCATTGACACGGGATTGAAGAAGCTATGTGGGACCCGAGGATGCTATGAGAAATCAATACCCTAACCTATTCACTGGTAAAATTTTCGGGGACGAAAATCCTTATGGGGAGAGTTGTAACAGCTCGATTTTAGCTTAAATTGGAATAGTGGTTTCGGGACCACAAATTCGATGTCAAAAAATTATTTTAATGTTTTTTTTGGTGTTCATAGCATGTGATTATATATACGTGAAAATTTCATGAGCTAATTTTATTGTTTAATAGCTCAATTTGAGAAAAATGACTAAATCGTGTAAAATGCAAAAGTTGCATTCTATTTAATAAAGGTGTCTGATAAACCGTAATTTATACATATTTTTACCCCATGCTTAACACATTTTATGGATGATTTTCCCTTAGAATTGGTGAATTCAATGCTCCTAATGCCTTAATTTCATGTTTTATACTTAAGAGAGCATAGGAGAGTGAAAGGAACGAGAAACGGGCCAAAAACGGAGAAAATAGGCCAAAGTACGAAATCAACACGGCCTGGACTTCCTCACACAGGCAGACCACACGGCCGTGTCAATTTGGCAGAATTGAAGCACGACTCACACGGGTAGAATACACGCCCGTGCCATTCTAACAGGTTCGAGCACGGCCTGAAGTAATCGCACACGGGCATCTCCCTGCCGAGCCCAAGTTGAGTCCAATTCGAAAAAGGCTAATTTCGAGGGTTCTTAGGCATTCCAAATCCTATAAATACACCCAAGAGGAGGAAGAAAGGGACACACAGAGAGAAGGAGGCAGGGAACTGCTCAAGGGAAGCCGATTGATCCATCTTAGAAGCCAGATTCACCATCAAGATTTAAGATCTCCCCTCAATTTCCCTCCAAGAGTTTTGGGTTTTCTTTATGCTTTATATTCATTATTCTTCTGAGATGTTTTCCTTTTTAGTTATGAACTAAGTCCCCTAAATACCTAAAGGGAATGAAACCTAAGACGAATCTTGTTATTATTTTCTGAATTGTATGATAAATATTTTGGTTGTTCTTAATTATGTGTTCTTAATTCTTGTTTTGATATTCTAGGTTATTGATTCAAGTTAAGCTTTTATTCAGAGGAGGAATAGACCCTGTCTAAGAGTACAATTGTCATAATTAAGCGGAGTTGATTGCATGCCTAGAGATAGGGTGACAAGATTTTCCGGATTAGGGTGAAACCTAATAATGGGGTCCATAGATCGAGTTAATGCAACCCTAGGGTGTTAATTAGAGAAAAGTCTCAATTATTCAATCTAGGGATTAGACGTTATTAGTCTTGAATAAGGATAATAACATAACTTAGGGATCTCTACGGAACAAGTTAAATGAATAAATCGTCCGATTCGGAGTCAGAATAACAAGTGAAGTCTAGGTGGATTCTTCCTTAGGTATTATCTTAATTTAATCATTTTCCAAAAGTAATCCCCCAATTCTATTTTTTGTGAATTCTTAGTTTAGTTAATTAGTTAGTTAAAACAAACCCCTTTATTCTTAGGCTAGATAATAAAAAGACAGTCATTAGTAGTACTTTTAGTTCCTTTGGGTTCAACAATCCGGTCTTGCTAAAACTGTACTACTGTTCGATAGGTACACTTGCCTACATCGTGATAATAGTTAGTTTCAAGAACGATTCTTTATAAATATTTAAAACCTGACACACAAAAATCGCGATCAATGTCTAATTGCTATGGCTTTTTAAATAAAGGTCCTTATGTTGATATTAGACCATTGATAGTGGGAATGGTCATAAATGGGCATATATTAGATGATTTTATAAAGGTTTCATTAAGGTTAAAATTGTAAAATGGCATATTAGTTATAATTAATAAAATAAATCAAGAATTTGGCTTCATTATCATCTTGTCTAACCGAAAATAAGAAGAAAGAATACTATAGTTAGGGCTTTGAAGGTTCGACACTTGTGAGCTGAAATTGATCAAGATAAGAGGAACCCGGACTTAGATTGAGGCAAGAAGAAAGTACTCGACTGATCGACTAGTTTCGTCGTTTTTACATCCGAGGTAAGTTCGTACATGATAGACATTGTTACAATTATGTTTTTAATACCTTAATATTGCATAAATTATATAAATGAGAGAATGGTTGTGTACAACGACGAATCAACTATGTTGGCACTTGGTGTAGGTTTCGAGATAGCTTCGACTATATATATATAGCACTTATTGTGCGAATTGGAATAGATTCAGCTATATGTGGCAGTAAGTGTGCGATACGGAGATAGTTTTGGTTTAATGTGATGGCACTAAGTGTGCGAGTTCCTTAAGTATTGAAAGATTTCCGGATGTATTAATGTATTGAACAAAGAGGTTAAAATGTAATAAATAAATATGAGAGAGTATAGGTACGTATGATACCTATGTGGTAGTTGATACTATGTGTATGAAGCTTGATGGATTTGTATATATATGATAAATAGTCATGGGTTAAATTGAGTGATGATATGAGATTAATTAAGTGTTTATTAATTGATGATTTGAATAATGTGAACTGTCGAGCTTATTTAGTATGAACTTACTAAGCTATGAAGCTTACTGTGTGTTATTTGTATGTGGTTTATAGAGTATCAAAGTTAACTCGGACTCGGGGATCGTCGAGAAATGTCATCACACTATTGATCATATTGTTGGTACTTTTGGAAGGGCTAGTGTCATTTTGGTATGTCTTGAATTATGATATTAGCCATGAGATTTGGCTTGTAATTGTTGGCATGTATTTGGCCATTTAAGTTGGTTAGAATTATATGTTTGATAAATGATATATGTTATGTAAATAATGTCCTAAGCGTTAGCTTGTTTGGAATAGTTGTATGGATGCTCTTTTGGATAGTTATCTGTTGTGGTATTATTGCTTGGAAGTTGATATATTTTGGTATGATTTGAGGATGATGAATTGATATATTTGAGAAGCATGATTTGGTATGTTTTGAATATGGAATTTAGTAGTTTAATTGATTGATGATAGATGGCATGATATGTGTGTAAATTGATATGTTTTGGCTGTCTATATATGTGTTAAAATGATACCATTTTCATGGTTAGGTGTGCATGAGAAAAGGGTGGCAAATTGTCTTTTCAAATGGCCTATTCTTTTTCCACACGAGCAGAGACACGGGCATGTGTCTCAGTCGTGTACGACACATAGTCATGTTACACGGCTGTGTGTCCCCTGGGGTAACCCTTCGAATTAAATTCAGTATACCCTACAGTTTTGACATGGCCTAGGCATACGGGCGTGTCTATTGATAGTGTGTTGTACACGGGCTGGCACATGGGTGTATGGTCTACCTGTGGCCAAGTCAGTAACCTCCCTAATTTTCCCACAGCCATGACACACGGGCGTGTCTCCAGTCGTATGGTGCAAGTCAGTATGCATGCCCTATTTTCACACGGCCTGTAACACGAGCGTGTCTGATAGCTATCGACCTGTTCACACGGGCGTGTAACCCTTTAATGTTGAAAAATTTTCTAAGTCTTCCAATGTTTGCAATTGTTATCGGTTTAGTCCCGAACCATTTTTAAGCATGTTTTAAGGTCTCGTAGGACCTTATAAGGGACAAATTGATTGAGATGAATGGATTTTAATGATTACACAAATGTATGATTTATGTTGTGGTTGATCGGTAATGCCTCATAACCCTATTTTGACGACAGATACGGGTTAAGGGTGTTACACTACCTGAAGGACTAAATTGTAAGAAATGTAAACTGAATGGACTATCTAGCAAATAACTAATAGGGGTTGGTTGACTGTGATGTGGTTCACAAAATTTCAGACTCGGAACATAAATCACTTTGATTACTAAGTGGCTCCATTTTATCTTTCAATCTCAATTTTACCGACTTAGACAAATTAGGTCCAGCTTATCTTCCGACCTCACCGGTTAATCCAGAACTCATGAACAGGTGCACGACAAGATTGCCTTTCGATATCACTTTATCTTAATATTCTGTTAGGCGTGTTACTACCTAAGTTCTTAGTTTTACTCAAATTAGTCCAATTTGTTATGATTTAGTCCTTCGTTGAAAGATTCTAGTTTATCCACGTCTCCATCAACCAATCTCCTTAAAGGTTTAGCTACACATGCTTGAAGTAAAGAAAATAAACATAGCAATGGAAAAAAAGACAGACATGAAAGTAAAGCTTGAGAAAAATATAAAAATTGATATTTTTATGCAAGAAAAATTAAAAAGCATGGAAGTAAAAGCATTTAACAAAGAAATCTAAAGAAAGAAACATAAAAGGAACAAGCTTTGACAGATTTAAAGCAAAATAAATTAAAATACATTAAACTAAAGCTTAGATAGTCTTGAAAGCAAAAAACAAGGACTAGAAATGTAAATAAACCTTAGTTACAGTATTAACCAACTTAACTAACATAAATAACAAGAAGTACAAGAAGAACTAGAAGTAAATGCAGAAAAATAAACTTTACACTAAGGTAGAAGAAGAGAAAACTAAAAACCCTAGAAAAAGTGTAGAGAAAACTAAAGAAAACCTAGAAAAAATTAAACCTAAACTGTAACACCCCTTACTCGTGTACGACGCCGAGACAGGGTTCGATGCGTTACTGGATTTAAACATAAACATTCATACAAATCAGGCCATAAAATTTGGTCCAAATCAAATTCATCCAATCACATGCATATTTTCCCTTATACGGGCCCACGAGGCCCAAAACATACATTGGAGTGGTTTGAAACTAAATCGAAAACTTTTGGAACTTTTACTACACTTAGAAAATTTTCATACTTTGGAGAGTTACACGCCCATGTGGGTAGGCCGTGTGGTCATACACACGCCCGTGTGGCTTGGGACACGCCTTGTCCTCAGCACGTGTAACTCTCTGTTTATGACATCATGCACAATTTGGGGTCACACGGCCAAGTCACATGCCCGTGTCTAGGGGCCGTGTCCTTCACACGGCTGAGACACACGGCTGTGTCTCTACCCATGTGGCCAAGGAAATGGCTATTTACCAAGTCATTTTCCACCCTCATTTGCACATTCACATACACACTTTCAATGGAACTTAACATGGCACAATTAAGCTACCAACACAACCATAATCAAGGCTTAAACATATCAAAACAATTATTTACTGTTCATAACAAAACTGTCCACTTGAGTCATAGTAACTAAATTATTTATAACTTGAGCTATAGAACTCTAAATTAAGATCTACTTGATTTTTATGAAGCTAGACTCAAATATCTTCCTACCATAAAATTTTCAGAATTTATGGTTTAGCCAATAAATACATTTAATTCTTCAAATTCGTCCCTATTCTGCTGTTTGACAATTTCACCTTTCTTCACTAAATATTAATTATCTTTTAGTACGGGATTCAGATGATGTTCTCATTTGTTTCTCTTGAAATTAGACTTATTAGTAAATTAAAAATTAAAATTTAAACCCCCAAGTATTTTTATAAAATTTTTAATAATTTTCAAAAGTCAGAACAAGGGAACCCAAAATCATTCTAACCTTATCTCACAAAAGTTCAAATATCTCATAAAATGAAATTCTTTTGCTTACGCTATTTCTTCTATGTAAAACTAGACTCAATAAGCTTTAATTTCATATTTTATTCAACCTCTAATTCGATTTCCAAAATTTCTGGTGATTTTTTAAATTTTTACTACTGCTGCTATCCAAAACTGTTTTAATGCTAATTTTACTTTTTCATGATTCCCTTGTACTAACTTTCATTAACATACCATTATAAACCACATCACACAATGACATTGGCATAGGCATATGAGTAATTAATATGCTTGCAACCCATTAGCCAATATAAGCCAATTTATATGGCTATATGGCTACATACCAATTCAAATCCTTATTCATTACAAGCCAATACATTTGGCCATATCATAATGACACATACACAAAATGACTAAGTCCCTATACATGCCATAGACTCAAAGGTTTGCGTTCATTTACCCAACATGATAGCTTGATAGTGTGATAGAATCTCATACGATCTCCAACCTGAGCTAGCTAAATAAACCTATAAGAGGTGGGAAAGAAAAGGGGAGTAAGCTTCAAAGCTTAGTAAGTTCATATGCAAATAAGAACAACTATTAGCATTTATTTACTTTATCCATCCATGATGAACTATTATTACAATTTGGATTAAATCCCATTATTACCACTTACTCATTCATAATGCTTACTCTTTCATCTTACACACACTAATTATATTGTCTTGTCATTAGGCTAGCAACCATAATCTCCCCATTATAGCATATCACATTATTACCAAGTTATTTCAATTTGCTTAGCAACACGCACATTACTTATAAGTAATTATAATTTCAACATATAACTTAACAATCTTTCACATATCTATTGAATCACAACTTAAGTATATACATCGTACTATATCTCAACTCAATTAGGCTCATAAGCCTAACACATGTTTATTTTCAAATCTTATCATACATCCATTTATCATAATTGTAGATCATTAGTCACATGACTATCAATGTTTCACAAGCATAACTTTCTCATATGCATCCTCACCACATATTCATAGTATATCGAGACATTTACTCATGGGTTATAAGTACATACCTGTACTAACTCGTAGCACATTCTCATATTTCCTCATCATTGACTTACTTGTCACATGATTCACTGATTTACTCGTTGAACACTTGGAATACTATCAGATACACGGAAAGCTTGCACATAGTACCTCATACGTAGCCACTTGCTACCTCATATCACATATCACATATTGCTCACTCTCGAGCTAATCACAGGCCAACTCACACAAGCTGATAGTCAGGACGTAACTATACAGGCTGCTCACACAAGCTGACAGGTACTTGCAACACATGCCAGGCTACCCAGCCATCAGTAGAACGTACAAGACCAGCACTCGGATTCACATAGTCACATACACACATAATCTCATGAGCTCATAATCACATAGTTCCTAGTGACATGTCACATTGTATCCTAAATTATTCCTAAGGTTCAAACGGGATATTTCTCGATATCATATATTCGTCAAACTCATTCACAATGTCATGCTCATAGACTATAACATCATAATAATTAATCATAGTGACTTATACATTAATAAAATATTAAAACATGATTTATCATTGCATTATTTACACAAAAACTTACCTCAACACCAGAAATGGAAAAGAGGGACCTACTCGTCAATTACTCGTTTTCCCCCATTCTAAGTCCGAACCTCATTTTCTTTGATATATAACATCAAATTTAGCTTATTTATTAGTCACGTTATTCATTGTGACCCAAAAATCATATTATGACAAAATTACATTTTTCCCCTAAACTTTGTCATATTTACATTTTTTCCCCTAGTCTTGTAAAATGAAATTTATTCAATTTCTTTGTACTTTAAGCCTATTCGAACCATTTTCATAACTATAACAGCCCAAAATTTCCACTAGAACACACTTTTACTACATATTTTATAACTTTTACAATTTAGTCCTTTTAAGCATTTTCACCGAAAATCACTTAGCAAAAGTTGTTTCTCCAACCATAAACATGCATAATCTACCATTAAACATCAAAATGCACAAATTTATAATATGGTTCAAACCCTATACCTTCATCATAACTCAAATAAAGGGTAGAAATAGGTAGATCTTGTTACGAGGATTTTAAAAATGGGGCAAGAACGAACTTACAATTGAGCTTGGAAGCTGGGAAAACCCTAGCCATGGTTTCTTCATGTAAAATTCGGCCAAGGAAGAAGATGGTCAAGAAATTTTGGCTTTTATTTTGTTTTTAATTCATTTTAATTACTAAATGACCAAAATGCCCCTAACTTAAAATATTCTATTTCACCTATTTCATGTCCATTTTTGTCCAAAAAATTAACCGATGGTATAATTACCATTTAAGGACCTTCAAATAAAATTTCATAACAATTAGACACCTCTAACATGTAGAACACAACTTTTTCACTTTTTATAATTTAGTCCTTTTGACTAAATTGAGTGCCCAAACGTCGAAATTTTCGAACAAAATTTTCACGAAATCATTACGTGAAATTTTAGACCATAAAAATATAATAAAAATATTTTTTCCTCGTCGAATTTGTGGTCCAAAAACCACTATTCTAACTAGGCCTAAAATCGGGCTGTTACATAAACTAAGCTAATGTGTGTGTGTGTGTGTCTCCTCAACAATTTTTGGTTATTTTGAAGTGTATTCTAGGACTTTTAGATGCCAAAAATGCCTCTACATGTGCCTGGTATGATTAGTGGGTTGAGTAGACAAATGTTGCCCTTTTTGTCCAAGTTTGTCCCTTGACGAAGGTGATATTGCGATACCCCGAAGAGGATATTGTGATATCTCAAGCAGTGTTGAAACTTGGGGTTTTCCTTGTGGGTGGATATCGCGATACCTAAGGGGATATTGTGATACCATTGAAGGGAATCCTTAGTCTTCTATACTGTTTAGAGTGTTGCGATTCCAAGGGTTGGATATTATAGTACCCCTGCCCTCGGTGCCATTCTCGTTCATTTTCAACCTCCAACACGACCATATAGCACTCAAACACACGTTAGGCCTCCAAATAGCACTAGGGACAAATTGGGTAAAAAATAGAAAATTAAGACATTTTCACTTATTATCCAAAAATACTAAAATAACGAAAAACTATGCTAAAAACTTTATTTTTCTTGAGAAAAAGCTCATTAAGTGTGTTGAAAAAATCTAAATTTCCATGTCGATTTGTGGCAGATCAGCCACCAATTGTTTAGGAAGAGAACTCGATCACTAAGGAGATGTACATTGAGAATCCTACCACTAATGATGGAAGAAGCTATAAGAATGAGGACGACACAGTGACATAGGCAATGCTGAGGGTTTTGCAAAGGGTTGCTAGAACCCAAACTGGATTGAGGAGTCATGGATCTATTGCGGAGAGGCTCCGATCGAATGGGGTGGAAACATTCAAAGGTGTTTTTGAAAAGACTCTTATTGTGGTTGAGTACTGGATGAATTCAATGGAAAGGATTTTGGAGGATTTAGACTGTACTCTAGATATAACAACCCATTTTTCAGTAAAATCAGAATAGTGGTTTTGGGATCATAAATCTGAGGTCAAAAAATTTATTTTATTATTATTTTATGATTTGCAGCATGATAGAATTACCGTATAAAAATTTCGTTAAGAAATTTTACCAATTACTTGCTCAATTTGATAAAAAAAAGACTAAATCGCGTAAAGTGCAAAATTTGAGTTCTAATAGCTAAATGTATTAAATAGCTATAGAAATTTAAAGTGGAAGTCCTTATATGGTAATTAGACTATTAAATGAGATAGTGGATGTGCATTAATTTGGTAAATAGGTATTAAATGAATAAATAAAGAAAACATAAAGCTTTCATCTTTATTTATTCTTACTCAATCGAAATTTCAAACAAAAAGAAGCCATGGATGAAGCTTCATTCGACCATCCCTATTTTCGCTTGCATGTGAGTATATTTCATCCCGTTTTTAATGATTTTTATGTTTTTGAGATCGTTGCAACTAGGTCCAGCTAGCTCGTACCTTCAGTTTTGAAACTGTTAAAGATTTTTAATGTTGTCATTGATGAATTTTGTGAGTTTTGATGTTAGATGATGAATTTTCAATGTTGATTTATATTTAAAAGTATTTTCTTAAGTGATTTTGATGAATTTTTCTATTAGGGATTAATTTATTAAATTAATAAAAGTACAAGGATTTAATGTAAAATTATTGCATAAATGGGCTGTTTTGGATACCATGAACATTTGGTTAAAACCAATTCTAGGTAAAAAATGGTTAACTTGCATGTTTTGGGCTCAGGGACTAAATTGAATAAAAGTAAAACTTGAGGGGAAATTTTGTAAAAATGTCAAAAATGAAAAAATTGTATGAAATGAATTTTTTTATTGTCTAAATTAATATATTGAATGAAATTATTAATTTAGATCAAGATCGGGTGGAAAATCGAGGAAAATAGAAAATTTACCAAAATGCCCCTAAATTTTCATATTTCTACAATTTAGCCAGGTAAGTTCGTATGAACTATACTATTTATATTGTTGATTAAATTGAATGCTATTATATTAACTTTATTGAAAATGAATTGATATATATATGTTTCATACAATTTAGCTTATAATGAAACAAGGAAAATTCAACGACGCACGGCGACTATCGAGTCCCGTTTGAACCTTAGGAATATTTAGGATACAAATGAAATTTCACTAGAAGTTACCGTGTTTCGGGTGCAATTCTTGTACATCCTACCGGTGGCTAAGTTTCCGGCATGTGGCGCAGCTACTTGACAACTTGTGTGAACAGCACCGTGTAGCTACATCTTGACTGATAGCTTATGTGAGCAGACCCATATATGGCTCGAAAGAAAGCACTGATATGAGATATGTGATAGTAGTGGCTTCGACCACATGTTGGCACTTAGTGTGCGAGATTTCCATGTATCTGATATTATTCCAGTGGTTCAACAGGAAATGTTCTGTTACAAGATGATATGAGTTTGATACAAACTAATACAGGTATATACATGAAATACATAGAAATGATGAACATGATATATTGATATATTGAAATGGATGATATACGTATATGATGAAACGGTAAGATAATGATATGTATCATGAAATGTACACTGTAGGTACCCAAATTTACCCAGGCCCATCAATACCCCAACCTACCCTAGCCCAAAACACCAGCAGAAAAAAAACAAAGAAGCAGCAAACCCTAGGTGCCTCCACTTGCACCATTTTTCTTCCACCTGCTCCCATTACCTCCTTGAAGACCAGCAAGCAGTAACAAAAAAAAAACAGCAATAGGACTTTGCATAATTGGCTATAAAGAGCCATTCATTTTCAATGTAAAATAGAGGGGATTTTTTTTTATCATTTCTTCTTTTGATTGTTGTTCTGTTTTTAGAAAAGAGAGGAAAATATTGTTAGATCCGAATATTGAAAATCAACGAAGCAAAACAACAAAATATAAAAAGGTTGATTTTAATCTCGTTTCTCCTAGTCATGTAGTTCATTCCTTTAATTTATCTCATTGTTTTCGTTATAAACCGTTTTCAAATAAAGGCATAAAAGAAAGAACTCATCTGGATCCTCGTGGTCTTGACCCTCTTCGACAGTGGAGGCCCCGGTGGTTTCAAGGAACCACGACGACGGCGGCAAAGGGGGTTTTTGAAACCCTAAGAAAAAAAAAAGAAAAGAGATGGGGGTTCTCTGTTTCTTAAAACAAAAATGAAGCAAAAGATAAAAATAAAAAGTAAAAAGGTAACTTAAGTATGCATCGGGCGGGATATTTATGACTGTGGTCTCTCCGCATTTTTGGCCTTTTTAATCTAATCCTTCTTGTTTTCTTTTTGTTAATTTGATCGTGTAATTTTTTTTTCCAAATTTCCCTTTTAGATTTTATTTATATTTTGATTTGATACTTTTATTACTTTTGCTATTTTAATTTTAAGTTAGCAAATTTAATATATCTTATTTAGCTTTAAGATAGTTAGTTTAATGTATTACTAGCATTGTTGATATATTTGAATTTATATTCATCTTATTTTTCTAATATCATCATCATTACATTATTACCATTATTATCATCTTGGTATTAAATTAATTAATCTCATATTATTATTATTATATCTTTCCTCTTATGATTATTTGATGTTTCTTTATTCATATGTTTATTTGCTTATCATAATTTAAAATTAAGTTTTCACTAGAATTCTCTTTGTTATTTCATGTATCTTTGTATTTATTTTTATTATGTTTTATTCTCATCATACTATATATCTATTCATTTATTCATATATGTCTCTATATACCGCAAGTTTGTGCTATTCATTAATATTATTGTATTTATATCATCTTCGTTATTATTTTATTATGCACATCGGTACTACAATTTGTTTTCTCATTTTACCATAAAATCATAATCATATTAATCCTTTTTTACTCGACCCATAAAATTGTTCTTTCTAAAGTAAAGCAATATTCCGTATTTGGAAATTCGAGAAATCGTGCCCTAACTTACTGGGTTTCGATTTTATCTCGTTTAACCTAAATAACGACATATTCTTTTAAATCATAATACGAGTTTTAAATAAAATCCCTACTCTTTGAGATTTGAGGTGTTGTGTCCTAACTCATTGGATATGACATCTTATTACCTCGAGATAAGACTTTTACAAATAAGGTAATATTTCGTGTGTGGAAAGTTCGAGGAAAACGTGTCCTATGTGTTGGCTTTCGATTAATCGTTTGACCGAATAACCGGATATCCTTTTTCTTTCAATGCATGAGTTTTTGAAAATCATGAGATAATTTTGGCATCGAAGGGTTGAAATATCGTGTCCTACGTGCTGGATGTGATATTTTATTTCCTTGAAACAAAAGAAAATCTTAATGTCTACTTCAAGTTAGCTAAGCATTCATAAAAAGGGATCGTACTTCAAAATTTATTTTAAATTTTTTTAATTTTCGATATTAAGACATTAATTAATCAATTTGGTACCAATTTTGGGCGTTACGAGGGTGTTAATCCTTCCTCGTATGTAACCGACTCCCGAACCCATTTTCTCAAATTTCGTAGACCAAAATGTCGCTTTAATAAACTAAAATGTCTTATAAAAACAAGGGTAATCCGATCACACCCAATAAAGATCGGTGGCGACTCCCTTTTTAATTTTCGCTTTCAAACAAAGTCGATATCCCTTTTTTTTGCAAAAAATAGTTTCGACAGTTTGGCGACTCCACTGGGGATTTCGAGAGTCGAGCCTTGAATTGATTATTTTTTGTCTTTTGTCAAAAATTGAAAATCGGTTTCTAATTTACTACATTGCATGTTGTTTGTTATTTTCGTGGCTTTCCTCATAATATGCTTGCTTTAAGTGGTTTAATTCTTTGATGTATCTTTGCATATCGCATCGCATTATTGGTCAATTTCACCTTTTAAGTGGGAGTGAGAAGCTATGCCTTCATGAGGTTTTCACCTCCGCATGGGCTAGTAGATTGCTTCCAGGATACATCCGTACCTATGATTTCGTGAGATTTTCATCTCCGCATGGTCATAGGGAAATGTATTCCCCTGAACCGAACTCGATCTACATGTGCCTATAATGGGTGAAGATCGAGGAATCTGTTGGTTCAGGTACCTTTACTTTAGAACCGAACTACATGTAATGAGCCCTAAGAGCCTACCCTAGGTAGAACCACACCAAACCCTAGTGGTCACCCGATTAGGTGCTTATTTACTCCTTATTTGTTTTGAATTCTATTCTGTGTATATAATACTGACTTGTTGCGTTTTGATTGTTTTCGCATGGCATCTCATCATAAAAGGGTGTTGATTTACGTTCGGTTACTAAATAGAAGAGTTTAGCATGGAAAAAGGATTTCTTGATAGAATGGAGGATAATGCGGCCGTCCGAGTGTGGTCTGAGAGAATGCAACAAGAGAAAGGAGATAGTTTGACCGAGGGATATGAATCGGAGTTATGGGATTTCACTCGCATCAGTGCGACTCAGAACGACCTGCAAGAGTTAAGGGATATATGGAATAATTGGAATGGGGAAGTCAAGCAACTCTTTTACTGTAACTACGGTGATCTACCCTATTTGCTCGATGTAAAGGTGGACAAGTACTTGTTCCGGGCCCTCGCGCAGTTTTGGAAACCCGCTTACAGTTGCTTTACTTTCGGAGGAGTTGATTTAGTACCTACTGTGGAGGAATAGATGGCGTTACTTAATTGTCCGAAGATTCAGGCCGATAGGGCCTATTCAAGAACTGTCAACGTCCCTCCATTTTTAAAAAAATTGATGAATATCACGGGGATGAGTGAGCAATGGGTTGCAGCCCGCATCAAGCAAAAGGGAGATAGTAAGTGTATTCCTTGGAGGAATTTGAGGGATTTGATCCTCGCACACCCGAATTCGAAGAAAAGGGTTGATGTTTTTGGCTTAAGCCTCTACGGCTTGATCGTCTTTCCTAAGGCACTCGGGCACATAGATGAAGCCGTCTCGGATTTATTAGATCGACTTGATAAAGGTACCACACCCACACTGGCAATCCTAGCAGAAACTTTTCGATCCTTGAATGCATGCTGGAGAGCGGGTGAGGGAAGATTTATTGGTTGTGTACAGCTTCTTTTGGCTTGGTTCCACAGTCATTTTTGGAAGGTGGAGAAAGTCTCCTATCGAGTATTCTCTAAGGATAATTCCCCATTAAGAGAATTAGTGGCCACATCGAGGCGAGACGACATCTCAGAAGAGAAGTGGATAATTATTCTCCAAAATTTGTGGGCTGAAGACGTTGAGTGGAGGGCTCCGTGGTTGATTCCTGACGAGATCTTATATAGGTGCGGTGATTTTGACTGGGTCCCTCTAGCTTGAATATGGGGAGCCGTTGGGTACGCTCCATTGATGGTGTTAAGGCAGTATCGGTCGAGGCAGTTCATACCGGTGACGCAAGGGTTAGCTCAATGTAAGTTCTCTTATAAGGATGACGGTTATAAGAAAAAAGTTTGTGAGATATCAGATGCTTGGAACCAAACTCAAAGAATGAAAGGATTCACCACAGGCCCGATGACGACCCCCGAGTATGAATGGTGGTGGGGTAGGAGAGTTAAAAACAACATCCCTATGCCGAATCAAGGGAACACTCAACCGATAGAGGAGCATTTACGGGTCATCCCTTCCAAATTAGAGATCATTAAACAAGACTTTGAGAAAAAGAACTCGGAGTTGGGGAAGAAGATAAAACAGCTAGAGGAAGAGAAAATGAAGTTAGGATTAGACGTTGATATCTACAAGCTAGAGGCTGAGAGGTTAAGAAAAGGAAAGAGCAAGGCCGAGGAGGATTTGGATAGTCTGAATATCGATTACAAGAAGTT
Organism: Gossypium arboreum; assembly: GCF_025698485.1. Lineage (NCBI taxonomy): Eukaryota > Viridiplantae > Streptophyta > Magnoliopsida > Malvales > Malvaceae > Gossypium > Gossypium arboreum. Next base: position 18,552,698 of record NC_069082.1, read on the forward strand.
ACGTATGTCGATAAGAACCGCCGGTTTAGGTAAAACGTCAGAGCAATGGCATCAAGAGATCAAAGAGGAAAAGACTAGAGCCGACCATTGAGAGAAAAGGTTTCAAGATGCCCGAGCACGGGAGGACACTTTGAAAAAGAGTCTGATAGAAAGCCAAAATGAAAAGGAAAAGTTACGAGCTTGGGTGGCTGAATTGGAAAGATCACTTTATCAACATCGTAGCCGTAATTCGATAATTGAGCTGAAGGCTAGTCTGAGCAGGATCGAAGAGTTGAAAGGGAAAGTAGAAAAACTCAAGACTGCATTACAAGATAGTAAAATTTGAGTGGAACTTCTTGAGACAAACAACGACCAATGCTGGGAACAACTTCACCATTCTCAGAACCAGATTAGAGATAGAGACTATGTCATGGGCGAAGCTATGGCTCAGGTTTGGGAGGTAGCCGACTACCTGCAAACTTTGGCAGTCCAAGCAGATATATTGAGCTTAAAGTACGAGTCGGAATCAGAGCGAGGCCAAAACTTAGCTTGGCTTCTTAGGAAAATTAAGGCTTTGGGCATTAGGGCAAAGTCGTATATGTAATCATCCGTTCTATGTAAAGAAATTTTTCTTCTAGTGAAGTTCTTCTAATGAAATTGAATTGGAATCAACGCCTCTTTTCGCATTCATTCATTTGCATTACATTTCATCATGTGCATTAAATTTCACAAAAAGACCCTAATTAAACAAAATTATTTCAATTAATCTGGAAACCAACGAGAATCAACCAACCGAACACAGCTACTATACCCGCCGTAAAACCAAAGCAATGGATCAGAGATTAGAAAGAATAGGACAAATGCAAAGGGAAATGCAAGAGCAATTACAAGCACAGATGCAAGAGCAACTGGCTAAGATACAGCAAGATATGAAGGAAAAAATGGAAGATAATCTGATAGGCCAGTTGGCGCAGTTACTGGCTAGAGAACGCGAGAAGGGGAAGAGCACCATAGGGACTGACAATGAAGACCCTATTTACCCTCTAGACTTTGCTCCAGTAAATACTCAACCACAACTAGAGGTACACCCGCGAACGGTACCTGTCACTATCAGGCCCCAGCAATACCAGGCCAATGCCTCGACACCATTGAATATTCCCATAGGTTCGAGTTCTAAGCCCGGAGATAATCCAGCTAATCCATTTGTCCCGGACCTTGACGATGTGGCGGAAATAGAGAAAGAAAAAGTAGACCTGGTAAAACAACTCGATGATCGTTGTAAATGGCTTGAAAAAAAATTCAAAGCAATGGAGACTGTTGATTACCGTGGCGGGATCGACGCTAAGGACTTAAGCTTGGTCCCAGACTTGGTGCTCCCACCAAAATTTAAAATCCCAGAGTTTGAAAAGTATAATGGGACGAGCTACCCTAAAGCTTATATTACGATGTTCTGTCGAAAGATGATAGGGTATGTCAACAATGACCAGCTATTGATCCACTGTCCAAGACAGTTTGATTGGATCCGCGACCAAGTGGTATAACCAGCTCAGCCGTGCCCAAATTGGTTCATGGAAGGACTTGGCTCAAGCTTTCATGAAACAATACGATCACGTGATAGACATAGCACCTGACAGAATTACCCTAAAAAATATGGAAAAGAAGTTGAGTGAGAGCTTCAGGCAGTATGCACAACGGTGGAGGGAAATAGCGATGCAAGTCCAGCCACCCCTCTTGGAGAAGGAAACGACCATGCTCTTTATCAACACTCTAAAGGCCCCATTCATTAACTACAGTTAAGAAGTGATACTAAAAGCTTCTCGGACATAGTAATGTCTGGAGAGATGACAGAAAATGCGATAAGATGTGGGAAGATTGAAGCAGGAGAAAATGCCAAGAAATCAATTTCGAAGAGAAAAGAAAATGAGGTGAACAACACAAGTGTATACAATAAAAGTTATAACAAGCCTGTACAACCCCCGTTCCTAAAATGGTACAACACAAACGCCCAATGTGAGTACCACGCAGGGATAACGGGGCATTCGATAGAGAATTGTATGACGTTCAAAAAGTTAGTGGAAAAACTCATCGAAATGGGTGTCATAAAGTTTGATGACCCACCAGGTCTCAATGTGGCAAAAAATCTGTTACCCGACCATGCTAATAAAGGGGTAAACGCGATAGTCGAAAGTGGGAGCAAAAGAATCAAGATGGATATATCAGAGGTAAAAACCCCGCTTAAACGAGTTTGGGAGAAGATGGTGGAAGGAGGTTTAGTCACACGACATCCAAAGGAAAGGCCCAAAGAAGCGAGAAGATACTGCGGGTTTCATGCTGATGAAGGCCATGACATCCAAGAGTGCAACGAGTTCAGGTCTTTAGTGCAAAATCTGATGGACAATAAGGAGATGGAATTTTATGAAGAAACCAGAGGATCAGAGGAAGAAGAGGTGTACGCTACAGAGGAGGGAACAACAGAAGGGGTCCAAAGAGTTAACCATCCTGTAGTGATCATTTCGCGACCCAGAATCAATGAAGAAAGAGTACAACTAGCGCCGAGAGTCATAATCCAAAAACCGATATCCTTCCCACACAAGGATAGCAAAAAGGTTCCTTGGAATTACGACTGCAACGTGACAATCCCCGGGGGGGAAAGCCCGGTAAATGCTTCACAAGAGAACCAAGATGTAGGTTTCTATACACGCAGTGGGAGACGTTATGATCCTACGAATACAAAAAATGAAATCGTTAAAGAAAAGGCTCCAATAGTTGAGCAAAGGAAAGAGAAGACGGTTAGGTTCGAATCACTAGTCAATGAGTCGATAACCGAGAATGAAGCTAGGGAATTTCTAAAATTTTTAAAGCATAGTGAGTACAGCGTCATTGAACAGCTACGCAAGCAACCGGCTCGCATCTCAGTGCTAGCCTTACTGCTAAGTTCAGAAACGCATCGGAACGCGTTAATGAAAGTGTTGAATGAGACTTATGTCGTAAATGACATCTCAGTTAACAAATTAGATCGTCTGGTTAATAATATCAGCGCTGATAATTTTATTTTCTTTAACAACGACGAAATACCACCGGGAGGTATGGGGTCCACAAAGGCCCTGCACATTACCACACGTTGCAAGGGATTCACATTGCTGAGGGTATTGATTGATAATGGATCGACACTAAATGTCCTACCTCTATCCACATTAAATAGGTTGCCCGTGGATAGTTCCCATATGAAAGCATGCCAAAATATGGTGAGGGCATTCGATGGTACCGAAAGGAAAGTAATGGGGAGGATCGAAATACCCCCTTTAATCGGTCCTAGCACGTATGAGATAGACTTCTTGGTAATGGACATCAGGCCCTCTTACAATTGCTTCTTAGGAAGGCCATGGATTCACTCAACGGGGGCAGTGCTGTCATCATTACATCAAAGGCTCAAATTTGTAACGGAAGTTCGATTGGTGACCGTAAATGCGGAAGAAGATATCATTGCGTCCGTTACCAGCAATGCACCGTATGTGGGGACAGATGATGAAGCCATAGAATGTTGTCGAATTTGTAAATGCGACCTTTGTTGTCGAAGGAAATAAGATCCCGATGCCCCGAATCTCTAAAACTACAAGAATAGGCCTACAACTGACGGTTGGGAAAGGAGCTTTGCCAGGGAAAGGGCTTAGAAGAAGCCTACAAGGAAAGGTCGAAGTACCTATGCTCATGGACAAACGAGACAGCTTTAGTTTATGATTCAAGCCAGATGCAAGACAGAAGAAAAAGGAGCAAGAGAAGAAACAAGAAAGGAGAAGAGCACATTTGAGCGGGGAAGAGGTTAAGTGGGAGCCGATGACCTTTCCTCACATATCCAGAACATTCGTGTCGGGAGGAATTATCCATGCTGAAGGAAGAGCGACAATGAAAGGATTTTCTGAAGAAATGTTGGAAGACTTAAGCATTAACGCCAGACATGAGGAAGGAGCTAGAGTAGAGAATTTATCGGGCATCCTCCCTTATGAGCCGGAAAGTGTTCTAAATAATTGGACTGCGGAAGAGATTCCTATAGTCTTTAGAACCAATACATAGTAATGCTCAAAACACACCTATTACTTCAGGCCTAGGAGTAATAAGCGTCCTTTTTGTGAAATAGGCTTGTGTCCAAAATTGTTATTTCAATAAATGCATCATTTTTTCTTATCTCGTGCAAATATTCTTTTATTCTTTTATTCATGATCATACTATACAGGGCATTGCTCTTAGATTCTTTTGTTCTTTATATCTTCCTTCACACCTACAATAGGTCTCCAGATATCAACGATATGAACGACGTTGCTACTAATTCAGAGTCTCTTTTTGAGCGGGATATGTGTTTAGAGGGATCTCAGGACTTTGAAGATGAAAAAGACTGTAACTTATCCCCTGACTTGTTAAGGATGGTAGAACAAGAAGAGAAACAGATTCTACCTCACAAAGAGTCAGTAGAAGTCGTGAATTTGGGAGATGAACTAGAAAAGAAAGAAGTAAAGATCGGAGTTGGCATTACTACAGAGACAAAACAGGAGCTTATTGAGTTACTCTAAGAGTTCAAGGATGTCTTTGCATGGTCATATCAAGATATGCCTGGGCTAAGTACTGATATTGTGGTACACAGGCTCCCCATTAAAGAAGAATGCAAGCCAGTTCAACAGAAGCTCCGAAGGATGAGGCCAGATGTTTTGTTGAAAATAAAAGAGGAGGTCAAGAAGCAATTTGATGCTGGTTTCTTACAAGTAGTCAAGTACTCAGAATGGGTAGCCAATATCGTCCCCGTCCCTAAGAAAGATGGAAAAGTATGAATGTGTGTAGACTACAGGGATCTGAACAAAGCCAGCCCGAAGGATAATTTCCCGTTGCCTCATATTGACACCTTAGTGGACAATACGGCAGGTTACTTACTGTTCTCCTTCATGGATGGTTTCTCGGGTACAATCAGATCAGGATGTATCCCGAAGACATGAATAAAACCACATTTATAACCACGTGAGGAACCTTTTGCTATAAAGTGATGCCTTTTGGATTGAAAAATGCGGGAGCAACATATCAGAGAGCCATGGTAACCCTGTTCCATGATATGATGCACAAAGAGATTGAAGTCTATGTTGATGACATGATCGCTAAATCTCGTACAGAAGAAGAGCATGTGCAAGTCCTGAGGAAATTATTTTTGAGGTTGAGGAAGTTTCAACTGAAACTCAATCCAGCAAAATGTACCTTTGGGGCCAGGTCAGGAAAACTGCTAGAATTTGTAGTCAGTGAAAAAGGGATTGAGATTGACCCAGATAAAGTCAAAGCCATACAAGATTTACCGCCTCTGCGTACTCAAAAGGAATTTCGGGGATTCCTAAGGAGACTAAATTACATTGCTCGGTTCATTTCACAACTAACCGAGAAATGTGACCCCATATTTTGTCTCCTTAAGAAACATAACACTGGTGTTTGGGATACGGAGTGGCAGAAGACTTTTGACAAGGTTAAGCAATATTTGTCTAATGCCCCAGTGCTGACACCACCTAGTCCAGATAAACCACTGATACTATATTTGACAGTATTTGAAAATTCTATGGGATGTGTGCTTGGCCAACACGATGAGTCAAGAAGGAAAGAAAGAACGATATATTACCTCAGTAAGAAGTTCACTGAGTGTGAGACGAGGTACTCGCCAATTGAAAAGTTGTGTTGTGCCTTAATTTGGACAACCCGAAGACTGAGACAATATATGTTGTATCACATAACTTGGCTGATTTCTAAATTGGATCTTCTGAAGTACCTGATGGGATCAACTGCTTTAAATGGAAGGATGGCCCGGTGGCAAATTCTGCTTTCTGAATTTGATATCGTCTATGTAAATTAGAAAGCTGTAAAAAGAAGTGCAATAGCAAATTTTCTAGCCAGTAGAGCTCTAGAAGACTACGACCCTCTGAACTTTGATTTCCCAAATGAAGATCTGATGTATGTAGCAATCACTGAAGAAAACCCTCAAGAAGGTTATCTTTGGAAACTAAACTTCGACGAAGCATCAAATGCTGTGGGTAACGAAATTGGGGTAGTCTTGGTATCCCTAGACGGAAATCATTATCCTTTCACTAGTAAATTAGATTTTGACTGCACGAACAATATGGCGGAATATGAAGCATGCATCATGGGCATCCGTACAGCCATAGAATGCAAGATTAAAGCACTAGAAGTATATGGAGATTCTGCGCTAGTGATTTATCAACTCAAAGGTGAATGGGAGACGAGAGATCCCAAGTTGATCAATTACAGAAATCTAGTCCTTAAATTGATTCAAGAATTTGATGATATCGTCTTTTGCTATCTCCTCTGAGAAGAAAATCAGATGGTTGACGCCCTAGAAACTTTAGCCTCTATGATCAATGTGAACAAACAAGAAGATGTGAAACCAATCCAAATGAGTATTTACGAGGCTCCAGCTCATTGTTACAACCTCGAAGAAGAAGCAAAAAATGATGATTATCCTTGGTACCACGATATCCTGCGGTATGTGAAGAATCATGAGTACCCTAACCAAGCTACTGAAAACAATAAAAGAACGTTGAGAAGACTGGCCAGCGACTATGTCTTGAACGAAGAGATCCTATACAAAAGAAGGAAGGATCAACTACTATTAAGATGTGTAGATGCTACTGAGGTGAGGAAAATCTTGGAAGAAGTTCATGAGGGCGTCTGTGGGACACACGCTAACGGCTTTACAATGGCTAGGCAAATTATGAGATTTGGTTATTATTGGTCCACCATGGAAGGAGTCTGTATTAACTATGCCAAAAGATGTCATAAGTGCCAAATCTATGGAGACAAGATTAATGTGCCTCCTTCACCTCTGCATGTTATGACTTCTCCATGGGCTTTTTCAATGTGGGGCATAGATGTGATAGGGCCAATTTCTCCGAAAGCTTCAAATGGGCATCGATTCATCTTTGTGGTTATCGATTATTTCACCAAGTGGGTGGAGGCCGCTTCGTATGCTAATGTTACAAAATCAGCAGTTAACAAGTTCCTAAAGAGAGAGATAATCTGTCGATATGGAATGCCAGAAAAGATCATATCTGACAATGCATTGAATTTGAACAACAGTATAATAGCAGAGGTCTGTAGTCATTTCAAGATCAAACACCACAACTCGTCGCCGTATCGCCCAAAAATGAATGGTGCAGTCGAAGTAGCCAATAAGAACATCAAGAATATTGTGGGAAAGATGACTGAAACTTACAAAGATTGGCATGAGAAACTACCGTTCGCTCTCTATGCTTATCGAACATCCATCAGGACATCTACTGGGGCAACTCCTTTCTCATTGGTCTATGGAATGGAGGTGGTTTTACCCATCGAGGTTGAGATTCCTTCCCTCAGAGTTTTGGCAGAAGTAAAACTGGATGAGGCAGAGTGGATCCAGTCCCGATACGATCAGTTGAATTTTATCAAAGAAAAGAGGCTGAAGGTAATCTGTCATGGTCAAATGTACCAAAAACGGATGATGCGAGCCTACAACAAAAAGGTTCGTCCCAGAGAATTCCATGAAGGAGACCTAGTATTAAAAAAGATTTTGCCTATACAAAAGGACTTTAGAGGAAAATGGATGCCAAATTGGGAAGGACCTTATGTGGTGAAGAAAGCTTTTTCCGGAGGAGCATTGATATTGACTGAAATGGATGGCAAGACTTTGCCCAATCCTGTGAATTCAGATTCAGTCAAGAAATACTTCGCCTAAAAATAAAAATAAAAATAAAAAAGGGAGAGGCTAAGGTGAAAACTCACAAAGAGCACCTTGAGACCAAACGGATTTTGAATTGAAAACCCGTAAAGGGCGATTCGAACTTGGATCAAAGGTTGAGCCTGCGGTACTCTGCTAATATCTGAATTAGCAAAGAGGAGAAATGTTACACCTTGGGGCATCGATAAGAGTACTCTAGATCCCTTAAACACATATTAGGCTTAAAAAGGATCTTCCAGAAGTTCATACAGGGGAGTTCATGCTGCGATATTTGGGGCATCTATTTTCCTTTTGATTATTTTGTCTTCCAGCAATGTCATGTTTTGTGATTAATCTATTCCTCTCCAAATTTTGTTTCTAATAAATTTCCATTTTATCCATTATCACGATCTTTCTCAAGCATTTTTGCATTGAAATAATGACTAATGGACTAATGACACTTTTGTAAAAGGAGTTTTGTATATTACTCTAAAAGTTTTAAATAGTACAGGAACCTGAAACAGGGCTATTATTTGGAACTAACTAAACATAAAGATTGGAAACACTTGAAAAGGAAGAGTTTAAATTGGGACTTCCTCTTCGGGTTTTCTGATCAAAGATCTAAGCTGAATAAGAAGACTGGGTATCGATTCAGTGAAAGAACCTTGATGAATAGAGAGCAATGACAATCTAAACATTAAAAAATGGATCATTCTCATAACATACCGCACTCATGCATTTATAGATCATTCATGACATACCTAGTTAAGGGCATTCTGATTCATTTCGATCATAGCATCCTAATCATTTGGCATAAGCATAGGTATTTGAAATAGATTCTACAGATCATACCCCTAGAGGATGGTGTAGCAACGTTTGAAAATTACAAATCTTGTCCCTCTAAGCAATAGTGGAACAGATCGAAGACGGTGAGTCTTGTCCCCCTAAGTAGTAGGGTAACAAGCTGAATTACAAATCACTTTTCCCTGAAATGGCGTTGGAGCGGCTAAAAGCCACAGCAGATCTCCTTGAAGTTTCAGTGGATTTCTTTTCCCTGAAATGGCGTTGGAGCAACTAAAAGCCACAGCAGATCTCCTTGAAGTTTCAATGGATTTCTTTTCCCTGAAATGGCGTTGGAGCGGCTAAAAGCCACAGCAGGTCTCCTTGAAGTTTCAGTGGATTTCTTCTTCCTGAAATGGCATGGGAACGGCTAAAAGCCACAGCAGATCTCCTTGAAGTTTTAGCGAACCTCTTCTTCCTGAAATGGCATGGGAGCGGCTAAAAGCCACAACAGATCTCCTTGAAGTTTCAGCGGATCTCTTCTTCCTGAAATGGCGTTGGAGCGGTTAAAAGCCACAGCAGATCTCCTTGAAGTTTCAGCGAACCTCTTCTTCCTGAAATAGCATGGGAGCGGCTAAAAGTCACAACAGATCTCTTTGAAGTTTTAGCGGATCTCTTTTCCCTGAAATGGCATTAGAGCGGTTAAAAGCCACAGCAGATCTCCTTGAAGTTTTAGCAAACCTCTTCTTCCTGAAATGGCGTTGGGGCGGCTAAAAGCCACAGTAGATCTCCTTGAAGTTTCAGCGAACCTCTTCTTCCTGAAATGGCGTTGGAGCGGCTAAAAGCCACAGCAGATCTCCTTGAAGTTTCAACGGAAGAAGATCAGAACAAACCTTATCTCTCGGAAGTTGCAACGGCGCATTGAAGATACTTGAAGAAAAGAAGCGTCAAGAGAAGTTGAGGCTTGGCAGGTCCCAGTAAATTTGGCCCTTTCTATTGTCTTTGCCCTATTCTCGTTGCATGACAATGAGCAAAGAGGGGCAGCTATAGGTACCCAAATTAACCCAGGCCCATCAATACCCCAACCTACCCTAGCCCAAAACACCAGCAGAAAAAAAACAAAGAAGCAGCAAACCCTAGGTGTCTCCACTTACACCGTTTTTCTTCCACCTGCTCCCATTACCTCCTTGAAGACCAGCAAGCAGTAACAAAAAAAAAACAGCAATAGGACTTTGCATAATTGGCTATAAAGAGCCATTCATTTTCAATGTAAAATAGAGGGGATTTTTTTTTTTATCTTTTCTTCTTTTGATTGTTGTTCTGTTTTTAGAAAAGAGAGGAAAATATTGTTAGATCCGAATATTGAAAATCAACGAAGCAAAACAACAAAAGATAAAAAGGTTGATTTTAATCTCCTTTCTCCTATTCATGTAGTTCATTCCTTTAATTTATCTCATTGTTTTCGTTATAAACCGCTTTCAAATAAAGGCATAAAAGAAAGAACTCATCTGGATCCTCGTGGTCTTGACCTCTTCGACAATGGAGGCCCGGTGGTTTCAAGGAACCACGACGACGGCATGAAAAGGGGGTTTTGAAACCCTAAGAAAAAAAAAAGAAAAGAGATGGGGTTCTCTGTTTCTTAAAACAAAATGAAGCAAAAGATAAAAATAAAAAGTAAAAAGGTAACTTAAGTATGCATTGGGCGGGATATTTATGACTGCGGTCTCTCCGCATTTTTGGCCTTTTTAATCTAATCCTTCTTGTTTTCTTTTTTTTTTTTAATTTGATCGTGTAATTTTTTTTTTCCAAATTTCCCTTTTAGATTTTATTTATATTTTGATTTGGTACTTTTATTACTTTTGCTATTTTAATTTTAAGTTAGCAAATTTAATATATCTTATTTAGCTTTAAGATAGTTAGTTTAACGTATTATTAGCATTGTTGATATATTTGCATTTATATTCATCTTATTTTTCTAATATCATCATCATTACATTATTACCATTATTATCATCTTGGTATTAAATTAATTAATCTCATATTGTTATTATTATATCTTTCCTCTTATGATTATTTGCTTATTATCTTATTGCTAATTAACTTGACTTATTAACTTATTATTATTATTATCACCATCGCTGTTACTTAACTAAATATTGTATCTTAAGGTATTATTAATAATACTCTTATTTCCATTATTATTACCACTATTATTTATTGTCATATTTATTATTTGTATAGCTATCATTTTTATTACCAATATCACTATTTTTATATTTATTTAAGTTATTTTTACTTTCATAACTACTACTACGTACTATTATTATGTTTTTTTACATTTATGTATTTCTTTTATATATAATCCATTGTTCCCATTTTGTCATTTTGTTATTTATTCGTTGATACAGTTATATAATTTCAAACTTTGATCTCTTTATTATTTGTATCATTATTTTGTTTCACACAATACTTACTTATATTTGTATTATTATTGATATTTTATCATTTTAAATTACAAATTTGTGTGCATGTTTTACATAATACTTATTTGTATTATTTTTATTGTCATTGTTATTATTATTATTTTAAAAAAATAAAATAAAATAAAAAATAATTTCATTTGATGTTTCTTTATTCATATGTTTATTTGCTTATCATAATTTAAAAATTAAGTTTTCACTAGAATTCTCTTTGTTATTTCATGTATCTTTGTATTTATTTTTATTATGTTTTATTTTCATCTTACTATATATCTATTCGCTTATTCATATATGTCTCTATATACCGCAAGTTTGTGCTATTCATTAATATTATTGTATTTATATCATCTTCGTTATTATTTTATTATGCACATCGGTACTACAATCTGTTTTCTCATTTTACCATAAAATCATAATCATATTAATCCTTTTTTACTCGACCCATAAAATTGTGCTTTCTAAAGTAAAGCAATATTCCGTATTTGGAAATTCGAGAAATCGTGCCCTAACTTACTGGGTTTCGATTTTATCTCGTTTAACCTAAATAACGGCATATTCTTTTAAATCATAATACGAGTTTTAAATAAAATGCCTACTCTTTGAGATTTGATGTGTTGTGTCCTAACTCACTAGATATGACATCTTATTACCTCGAGATAAGACTTTTACAAATAAGGTAATATTTCGTGTGTGGAAAGTTCGAGGAAAACGTGTCCTATGTGTTGCGTTTCGATTAATCGTTTGACCGAATAACCGGATATCCTTTTTCTTTCAATGCATGAGTTTTTGAAAATCATGAGATAATTTTGGCATCGAAGGGTTGAAATATCGTGTCCTACGTGCTGGATGTGATATTTTATTTCCTTGAAACAAAAGAAAATCTTAATGTCTACTTCAAGTTAGCTAAGCATTCATAAAAAGGGATCGTACTTCAAAATTTATTTTAATTTTTTTAATTTTCGATATTAAGACATTAATTAATCAATTTGGTACCAATTTTGGGCGTTACGAGGGTACTAATCCTTCCTCGTACGTAACCGACTCCCGAACCCATTTTCTCAAATTTCGTAGACCAAAATGTCGCTTTAATAAACTAAAATGTCTTATTAAAATAAGGGTAATCCGATCACACCCAATAAAGATCGGTGGCGACTCCCTTTTTAATTTTCGCTTTCAAACAAAGTCGATATCCCTTTTTTTTTTCAAAAAATAGTTTCGACATACACATATGAATATCTTTGATGTGTTGATACATGGTAATTATGTAAGTTGAGACAAGTAATAAAATCAAGTGTAACATGTTGAGAAAATAAGGTTATCAAAGTTGAATTAATATGAAATGTGTTCAAGTATGCTAACATGTGTTGTTGTTTGATGCTTAGGCAAGTGCCAAGTTGTTGGTTGAATGGTATTCTGTTTACTTATAAGTTACATTGGAATGGTAAGTGCTTAAATGAAAATAAGTTTGTACTCGTGAAAAAGTGGTAAGGTTTAAATTTTGCAATTTCTTATGAAATGGCTTATTATGTGATTAATTCGAAAAGGTCTATGTTTAAATACACTAGCTTGTGGCTATGGTTGATGATATGCTTGTGTCTTGTGTATTATACATATGAAATGAGTCATGAAAAAGGGAATGATGAGTTGAATTGATGATGCTATTTAAGCTAATGGAAGTAAATGTAATGGAAAGTAATGACATGCAAACGAAAGGAAGAAAATTGAAAGAGATTTAAAGTCTTTAAAAAATCCTACTTTGTTAGGAATGATAGGTATAAATGATGTTGTGGAATTATTCAATTTGTGAGTTGTTGAATTTGTTCATGAATCGTGCGGTATCGATTTATGATTATTCTTGATATGTATAAATTTCATGTTGGAAATGGATTGATCTGATTAAAGTTTATACGAGCTTACTAAGCATTCATTACTTACGTAGTTATTTTTTTCTATATTTTTCAAACTATCGAAAGCTCGATAGGGTTGGAAGCTCTTTGGAGATTTATCACACTATCCAGCAATTATATCGGTAGATTTTGATGCCTTGGTTAAGGTTATAATGGCATGTATAGGTATTTTCGCTAATGTTGACATATATGTTTTGGTTGTTGATATGATCATTTGGTTTGGCTTGACTTATGGCATTTTAGTAGTGTAATGAATTTAGTTTTGACATGTAAATATTAGCCTTAAAATGGTGAATGTTTAGTTTTCTATGTTTGAATGATGGAAGATGAAATGAAAGTCTAAATATACATATTGTAAACGTCTTGTGGCATATGTAAATGTGGTGAACTGATACTTTGTTATGAATGACTTATATGACTATTGATGCTAGTGGTTGAATGGTATACTTGGTACCATTTGGTATGTTTGGTAAGTAAATTCAATGGTATGTAATGATACAAACTTAGTTAAAAGTTAATTAATTATTTGGGCCAAATTGAGTACATGGTTATACATGTTTTAATGTTGTCATTTGAGGTACCTTTGGGCATATTTGTTGGATGTTATTATACCATATGAGTTTGGATTGATTATGCATGATTTTGGTGCCTTTTGAGGGCTTATGTATATGTGGAAAAGAGATTATAGGTACATGTTGAAAAGGGTGAGAAAAATGGCTTGTAAAATGGCCTATTTTCGTCCACATGAGTAAAGACACGATTGGCGTGTGTAACACCCTATACCTGTAACCTACGCCGGGGAGGAGTAAAAGGCATTACCTAACTTGATCTCATGCCTACAACCAATCTCAAGTCACCAAGAATCGATTCAAACTTAAAACTTTTTTTATATCTACCTTAAACTTCTTATTATGGGCCTACGAGCCCCAAAACGAGCATTGAAAGCTATTTGGAGCCATTTCGGGTCCTTAAACCAACCTTAAGAAATTTACCTTTAAAACAGGGCACACGCCCATGTAGAAGAGTAACAAGCCCATGTGACCATTTCTGTAACACCCCGTACCCGAGACCGTCGCCGGAGTCGGACACGAGGGGTTAACGGCTTAATCCATTTACTTACACAGTCCTTTTTTTTTTTTAAAAGTTCCAGGCAGTTGGCTAACTGCGTCACTATCACCTTAAAAATCATATCTTGAGTTCCACAACTCGAAAATCAGTTTCGTGATTTTTTCCTGAAACTAGACTCATATATGCATCTACAAATTGTTTTCTAGAATTTTTGGTCGGGCCAATTAGTACAGTTTATTAGTTAAAGTCTCCCCTGTTACAGGGTTTGACTACACTGACCTTCCTGCAATGCGACTTAGATAACTCCTTTTACAGGGCTTCAATGCTTATGTCGCTTGCTTCTAAGGAAACTAGACTCAAAAAGGAATCTGTAAATATATGGCATGACTTCTAATTATTTCTGGTTAATTTATAATGAATTTCCAAAGCCGGAACAGGGAATCCAGAAACCGTTCTGGCCCTGTCTCACGAAAACTTAAATATCTCTTAACATATTGTTCATATGATTGTTTCGTTACTTTCCTATGAAAATAGATTCATCAAGGTTCGGTTACATAATTTATTCGCTATTTAATTCCATTCCTACTATTTTTAGAGATTTTTCACATCCACATCACTGCTGCTGCCAGCATCTATTTTTAAGGTAAACTTTACCTATTTCATGATCCTCCATGGATCAACTAGAGTTTGTCATACATATACCAAAGGTGATCATGAATAACCATTCCCATGACTAGCCGTTACCAACATTTCCATACCTCTCGACGGACGACATACAAAATGATTATAAGGCTATGATCCAGTATACTTAAGCCATTTTTGCATGGCTATCCAAATTTACACAAAACCGAAAGGTACATGACCTACAACAAAAGGGTAGTCCTATACATTAACCAAAATATCCTCTCACTACTAGTCTATTCTATACATGCCATAAGATATTCCAAAACGTAGCAGTACCAAACAGTGGATGGTGATAATGTGACTAGTTGCTGACGATCCCCAAGCCTGTAGCTTCCAAATGAGATCTATAAAACAGAGGAAACAAAGTACACGGAGTAAGCATTACAATGCTTAGTAAGTTTCAAGCAAGGTCAACAGATAACAATCAAATTATAACATAGTTGTTCGTATTTTTATTTCACTCTTCCTTGGGCATACCATCCCTTTTCCGAATATGCACATCTCATCATATGTAATAGGCAGATAAATTCTCACTTGATGGTGACCTCTTATGATCATAGGTACATTACATATTTTTACCTGACTTCCCACATTGACCAAATGCACAATAATCATAGAACAGTCTTATTGCTTTACTCACATGTGCATCACATAACGACCTTGTGATTTAGTCTAAATCAAACTTAAATATAATCTCAAAATACATACCTGACCAACTTAACGCATTGAGCGTATTTATTACTAATTGTCACTGTGAAGTCGCATAATCTTACGCTTTACTTGAATCTTCAGCAAAACCTTTAGTTCGGGGCTTACCCGGACAAAATCTCCACACGTAGTCATCGGGTCATTAGAGCTCGGATATAGTACGAGCACAAAGCCTACTGATCATTAATCGGTGATAATATTCTCGCATAAAGCTCGGGGTTTTAACCCGGATATAGTACTAACACAAATGCCCTTCGGGACTTATCACATTTATACACTTCCACATCCATCACGTTGGCCACTCGGCCCTATCACATATATACACTTTCACATTCATCACATTGGCCATTCGGCCTTATCACATATATACACCTTCACATTCATCACATTGGCCATTAGGCCTTATCACATATATACACCTTCACATTCATCACATCGGCCATTAGGCCTTATCACATATATACACACTTTCACATTCATCACATCGGCCATTAGGCCTTATCACATATATACACACTTTCACATTCATCACATCGGCCATTAGGCCTTATCACATATATATATCTCATACATATTTCATATTTTTCTTGTACATCAATTTCAGCAATAGCTTATAAGCAACTCAAATAGTTTCATCAAAGTTTACACAAAATCACATATTCACTACAAGCAGTTTTCCTGAGCAACAGTCACTAAATTGTTTATAACTGGAGCTACAAAACTCAAAATCAATTGCCGTTAATTTTCCCCGAATGTAGACTCATGTATCTTTCATCCATAAAATTTTCAGAATTTTAGGTATGGCCAATCAATACCAGATTTTTCTTAAAGTGTTCCCCTGTTTCACTGTTTGACTAATCTAACCACTCCTCACTACGAATCAGATTTCTCATTGTACAGAATTCAAAATGTGTTATATTCAATTTCATTTGAAACTAGACTCATTAAGGAGTCTAAGCATATAAATTTTACCTTATAACCATTTTTGTGAAAATTATAACGATTTTCTAAAAACAGAACAGGGGATTTCGGAGTCATTCTGACACCGTCTCACACAACTTTAAATATCTCTTTGTAGGAAATTTTTTTGCTTACACGGCCTCTTTTATAAGGAACTAGACTAATTAAGCTTTGATTACATATTTTATTCAGCCTATAATTCCACACCAACAATTTATGGTGATTTCCTAAAATCACGTTACTGCTGCTGTCCTAAGCAAATTATTACAATTTGCTCTTAAATTTTCAAGTCCAAACACTTATGAACTTACCATTTGAGTTTAAAACATATCATGGCCACATCATATCTTATTAAATCAACTCATTATGTTCTATTATGATTGAATTTACTCAACGTTTAATCACTTAAAACTTACCTCGGAAGTGGTCGACGATTAGATGTCCACGGCTATTCGTTTACTTTCTCTTTTCCCCTATCCGACTTTGATCCTCTTTGCTCTTAAGCTTAAGTAAAACAATAGATTTGCTTAAGTACTTAACTAATATTATTCACTTAACAATCACATTGGGCAATCACATATCATTTAATCTTTGATTAACCAATTTAACGCATACCAAAATCCAATCATACATCTAACCTTTATCTCAATACCAAACCGAGTTATAAGATCATACATTATACTAAGCATATCATTAAACATACCTATTCAATTTAGCTAATCTCATAGCCGATTAATCACCTTACCCCACATTACTCAATGCCGAATATTAACCCAACATCACAAGCATAATCACCATGAAACTTACCTTAATACACATTTTATCTCATTTCCGAATACATATATCATCAAACAAATATTTATTCACATAACAACAATTCATTCACATCAAAGCATAGTCGAATGTATCATTCTTCTTAAATTCAAAAATAAATACATGGGCTAACTTCAAAATCTATTTAACAACTTAACTTTATAAACACATATTCGCTAGGAAGAAAGATTGATAATTTAAACCACACAACTCAAATTCTTACAATTTAAGCTTAGAAATTTCTATTCATGTAAATTTTAGCAACATGGAGTCCATTAAACACTCCAAAGTTTCATTTGAACAACAATTGTTCAACCTTCTAGCATAATTTCAATCTGACAGCAAGCATTATTTAACATTCAGCTGTTTTATTAAACCATCCGAATAGCTTAATTAACATCAATTTATAGCCCTTGAACAATGAATTAAACCCATTCGATTAGCAACAAAACTAATATTTAACAACCATTGTTCTCTTTTATTTCAAGCATGCAGAGACCAATTTCTTCTCATATTACAGACATTCAAATCAGCATTTACATGCTGGAACAATTTGTTTTCAAGCTGCAAATTTCCAGCATCATTTATGCATTTAATTGTCAAATTGTTACGTCACTACTAGCAATTGAAACTTAGTAAGAATAACATAATATTTTAGCTATTAAACTCAATTTATCAACCCCTAATTGGCATGAAAATAGAACCATTAATTTGTTCAAATTTTGGACAGCATAACGAAGGCACAAAATTGGACGGTAGTAATTTTTACAACTAATCCAAGAGCTTTTCTTTTCTACAACCCACATTCATGCCTTCCAACCACAACCCATCATCATTTTTCTTTACAACATAGATAAAGATAGAGGAGAGCTTAGAAAACTTACCAACTTAGGATACAACTCCTAACAAGCTAAATCCTTAGTTTCCTTCAACATGCAAGCTGTCTCCATTTTTTTTTCTTTTTGTTGCAGCCCTCTCCTTCTTCTTCGATGGATTACCGGGTTACTTGAAATTTCAGCTACCTAACTAGCTAAAATCATAGTTTTTCCTCCTTCTAGCCATCTTCTAAGTCAAAAATTAAAGCAACCAAAAACTTTCTTCTTCTTGTACGGCTAAGAAGAAAAATATGGTACTTTTTCTTTTCTTTTCTTCACCCTTCATCCCCTTATTTTATTACTAACTCTTTTATTTTATTCTTTCCAACATGAAGCATTAACACACCATGCTTAAAATATGCTATGACCCATAGCATGGTCGGCCACTAGCTCAAATTTTGGGCAATTTGACATGCAACCCCATCATTTCTATAACATGCATTAATAGGCCACTTTACATTTGCCTAGCACATTTCTAAATTTTCTCACATAAGTCCTATTTACTAGAATTCACCTACAATTAAACAAAATTCAAATATGAAATTTTCACACATGCATATATACATATAATAAGCATCAAATATGACAGCTAATTATTTTTATGACTCGGTTTTGTGGTCCCGAAACCACTTCCCGACTAGGGTCACATTAGGGGTGTCACAATTTCGACATGGTCGTGCTGATGGCCCATATGGCTCACATGGCCTAAGCACCCTGGGACACGCCCGTGTCCCACACCTTGTAGAATTAATTTTTAATTCACACCTACAGGGGTTTTCACATAGCTAGGCACACGCTCGTGTCATTGGCCCGTGCCCCTCACACGGCCACGACACACCCGTGTCCTATCCCGTGTATAAAAACATGGACATCCTGTTTCTAACGTCAGCATGCTCATAATATCACACGGCCAAGGCACACGCCCATGTGCTGGGCCATGTCCTCCACACGACCGTGTCTCTACCTGTTTGTTTATTACCATGCATACTGACTTGAAATTTTTACATGTAGGGGACACACGGCCTAACTACACGCTCGTGTGTCTACCCGTGTGGACAATATAAGGCTATTTATCAAGCCTCATTGCCACCCTTACCTGCCTATTTCCATACAAATTCCAACCAATGCTAAAACGAGCACAATTTCTAAAATCAAATCAGCCATAATAGACATTCATTATCTCATGATAATGTATCTTTTATAAATTCAAAATGAATGTTAGCCATCATTCAAGACATAATACAAATTGAAGGGCTTCTAACCCAAGCCAACACATTCAGCCAAATCTCAAAAACACAAAATAATAAGGTCTAAGTCCTATACATGCCAAATCAAAAATATAAATCCAACTATACTGAATGCTTTGGTTGATAGTGTGATCGATATCTCTAACTCCTGGTGATCCTTGAGCTAGATAGTCGGCACTGTAAGGAAATGGAGTAAGCATAAAGGCTTTGTAAGTTGCATATAAGTAAGTACACAACATCAACATTTTATCAATGATCCACATGCTCATGATACCAAGGTAGGCGTAGGCATAACTTACTCATTACCATTGATACTAGTCATATATTGTTCAATGAGCTCATATCTCATACGTACCAATTAGGTACCTGTACTACTCACAACATGGTTATAATATCCTGATTAGCTTAGAACATAACGTTCACCGTTGAACCATCTGGAACACTACCGGATATTCATTAAGCCTCAGACGTGGGTAAGGTGCCAATGCCATGTCCCAGACATGGTCTTACACTGGCTCATATCTCAAGTTGATGCCATGTCCCAGACATGATCTTACAGTGACTATCATCTCGTAGCCGATGCATGTCCCAGACATGTCTTACACTGACTATCATCTGTCCCAGACATGTCTTACACTAGCTCTCTTCTCAATGTCGATGTCATGTCCCATACATGGTCTTACACTGGCTCTCATAATGTGGTCGATGCTTGTCCCAGACATGTCTTACACTAGCTCACACTCATATGACCCAAACGTCACGGCATGAATATCCGATTTATTTCCTAGGTTTGAACAGGAACTCTACTATCTCTATTCTCATCTTACCATATCAATTCCACAATCAAGCAATTCATGTTATATTAATTCAAATACAATTTAACACATACATTAGTAATGCAGTTGTATTATTTACATACAACTTACCTCGGATTACAAAACGTATACGACTAGTCAGTTATTCAATTTGCTTGGTTTTCCCTCGGTCTAGGTTTGGATTTGGCAATTCTTGATCTAAAATATCAAAATACACTCATTTAATCACTAAATAAAATTAAGAAATTAAAAATTCAAATCTTCAGTAAAATGACCATTTTGCCCCTAAATTTTGGCAATTTACCCTTATGCCCAAAAATTGATTTTTATCGAATTTCTTCGCATCTTAAGCTTAGCTGAACTCTTTTTACTCTTATAGCAACCCCAAAGTCTCTCTATTTCACACATTTATCATTCATTTTACAACTTGTGCAAAATGGTCCTTTTAGTTGTTTTCATGGTAACACCTTTCACAAAAGTTGTCTATTACACAACTAAGACTCATATTCTTCCATAAAATTTTAGAAAACACCTTAAATTCTCTCATGTAAAAACCCTAGACCTTCAACCATTTTGCAAGATATACCCCTCATTTGAAAGCTCATGCTTCAAGGGTCTCAAAAATACAAAAATCATCAAGAGAAACTATCAAAATCACTTACTTGAGAAGGCTAAAAGTTGCTAAAATTTTTGAACCTTTAAAAACCCTACAATGGCTGATATTTTCGGCTAAGAAGAGAGAAAAATGATTGCTTTTCCTTTTTGTTTTATTAAAAAGACAACTAGTCAAAATTGGTGACCTAAACTTCACCTAATTTTGACCTTCTCTCCAATTTGTCTCCCATGGCCGGCTATGCTTTCTTTTAAAGGGATAATTTCCCTTTAAAGACCCCCAATTTTGGTTCTCTATCTATTTAACACCATTAGCTATCAATTCAAGACTTTTGCATTTTATGCGATTTAGTCATTTTTCATAATTGTGCTCACAAACGTTAAAATTAGCTCACCAAATTTTTCATGTACTATTATAAACATGCTATGGCTCCAAAATAATAATAAAATAATTTACTTGACTCCAGATTTGTGGTCCCAAGGCCACTATTCTGACTTGCCCCAAAATAGGGTTATTACAGCTTGTGTCTCAGCCGTGTGTGACACATGGCCAAGCAACACGACCATGTGTCCCCTGTAGTTTCCAAAGGGTTGCAAGTCAGGTTTTACATGGCCTAGCACACAGCTTGGCACACGGGTGTGTGAGGTTATTTGAAAGGGTACACGGCCTGGCACACGGGTGTGTGGCTTGGCTGTGTGACCCAAGTCAGTGAGTTACACGTGCATGGACACGAGCTGGGACACGACCGTGTGTCCCTATTTTGAATGCCTACATGGCCTAAGACACGAGTGTGTCTCTTGGCCATGTGAGTCACACGATTAGCCACTCGGCTGTGTGACCCCTGTAGTTTTTAAATTTTCATATTTTCCTTAAAATTTCTATATGCTTCTAATTTAGTCCTTATTTTTTTCTAATGTGTTTTTAAGGCCACGAGGGCTCGTATAAGGGACAATATGTATGCTATTAATTGGTTTTGCTGTGATTGATGATATGAATTAAATGTTTTAAAATTTTTGATAGTTTTGAAATGTAAACTTCGGTAATGCTCTGTAATCCTATTTCGACGTATGGATCCGAGTTAAGGGTGTTACACCAGAGCAAAAGTTGAAGGGCACTATGTCCTTTCCGAGGGAAAAGGCCTATCATTGGTGGCAGCATATGGTAGGGGGTATGTAGGCTGAACGTATAACCTCAAAATACATCCAAGAGGTCTTTCCAAAGAAATATATAGGCACTAAGTATGTAGAGGCCCAAAAAATCGAGTTTATCGAGCTAAAAAAATAGATAAAATCGTCTCAAAATATGAGGTTGAATTTACGAAGCTTAGTCGTTATGCCCAAGGAGTGGCTGCCATGGAACAAGATAAGTGTGTGAGGTTCAAAAATGGGTTGTGATTCAACCTCAGAATACAGGTTGCTCCTGTAACAGCCCGGTTTAGACCCTAGTTGGAATAGTAGTTTTAGGACCACAAATCTGAGTTAGAAAAACATTTTAATATTATTTTTTGTGTTTACAACATGAAATGTGATGTGTGTGAAACTTTCGTGAGAAAATTTTATCGTTTGTGTGCTCGATTTTATAAAAAGAAGTTAATCGCGTAAAATGTAAATGTGGCTAGCTATATGTTAAGAGTGCCTATTTGTTATGGTTTATTAAACCAAAAGGTCCTTATGATGTTATTATGCCATTGATAAGATTAGTGGACATTAATGGCCTTATATTAGATGAATTAAATGTTTTATGATTAAGGTTATAATGGTAAATTGATAATAAGGTTATTATTAATAAAACAAAGCATAAAATTTTGGCATTCATCTTTTCTTTGGCCAAATATTAAAAGAAGAAGAACACACTTAGGGTTTGAATTTTTGACAACCCTAATTCTTGATTAAGATAAAGAAAGAAAGAATTTGAATTTAAATAAAAAAATTGAAGGTTATCGAGTAATCGATCTGATTCGTCCATTCTGAGTACGAGGTAAGTTCATACATGATAAATGTTGTTCCAACTATACCCTCTACCACGAATTGATGATTTTTTTGATCAATTGAAAGGAGCTACAGTGTTTTCAAAGATAGATTTGAGATCAGGTTATTACCAGTTGCGAGTTAAAGATTCTGATGTGCCAAAGACTGCATTTAAAACGAGGTATGGTCATTATGAGTTTTTAGTTATGCCTTTTGGATTAATGAATGCACCTGCTATCTTTATAGACTTGATGAATCAAATTTTCAGACCATATCTAGATCAGTTTGTGGTGGTGTTCATACATGATATTTTGATATATTCGAGAGATGAAAATGAGCATGTCGAACATTTAAGAATTGTATTGCAAACTCTGCGTGATAAGCAGTTATATGCAAAGTTCAACAAATGTGAATTTTGGTTGCACAAAGTTGGTTTTCTGGGGCATATTGTATCAGCATCAGGTATTCGAGTCGATCCGAGTAAGATTTCTGCAATAATGGATTGGAAGCCTCCGAGAAATGTATCTGAAGTTCACAGTTTTCTGGGTCTAGCTGGTTATATAGACGATTCGTGAAAGGCTTTCAATGATTGTGACTCCATTGACGAAACTACTACAGAAAGATGTTAAGTTCGAGTGGTCAGAAAAGTGCCAGAAAAGTTTTGATCAGTTGAAAGCTCTATTGACAGAAGCTTCAGTGTTAATTCAACCAGAATCGAGTAAAGAATTCGTAATTTATATTGATGCATCGTTGAATGGTCTAGGAAGCACGAAAATGTATAATGACTTGAAACAACTTTATTGGTGGCACATTATGAAACAAGATATCTTAGAGTTCGTTTCTAAATGTTTAATTTTTTAGCAAGTAAAAGCTGAGCATTAGGTTCCAACTGGGTTATTACAATCGATTATGACTCCTGAGTGGAAGTGGGTTAGAGTGACTATGGATTTTGTGTCAGGATTGCCCCCATCTCCTAGTAAGAAAGATGCAATCTAGTTCGGTGTTGATCGATTAAAAAAATCAGCTCATTTCATTCTGGTACGCACGGATTATTCACTTTATAAGTTTGCTGAGTTGTACTTCTCTCAAGTTGTGAAATTACACGGAGTACCTATTTCTATGGAAGAAATTGCATGATGCACTGGGTACAAGGCTACACTTTAGTACTATTTTTCATCTGCAAATAGATGGTCAATATGAGAGGATTATTTAGATACTCAAGGATATGTTGAGATGTTGCATTCTTGAGTTTGAAGGTACGTGGAAATGATACCTACCATTGATTGAACTTGTGTACAAAAATAGTTTTCAATGGAGTATAAAAATGGAACCTTACGAAGCTTTGTATGATCCCAAATGCCAAGCACCTTTGTATTGGACTGAGCTCAGTGAGAATAAGATTCACGGGGTCAATTTGATCAAAGAAACTGAACAGAAAGTGAAAGCGATTCGTGATAGTCTGAAAGCAGCGTCTGATCGTCAGAAATCATATGCAGACTTGAAATAGAAAGATATCGAGTTTCAGATTAGAGACAAAGTATTTTTTAAAGTATTACCATGGAAGAAAATACTTTGATTCGGTCGTAAAGGCAAATTGAGTCCTAGATTTATTGGGTTGTATGAGATTATTGAGCGTATCAGGCCGGCTGCTTACAGATTGTTGTTGCCATCTGAGTTAGAAAAGATTCATAATGTATTTCATGTATCTATGCTTCGACATTATCGATCTGATCCTCCTCATGTAATCTCTCCGTTTGAGATTGAAATTAAGCCCGATATTACATATCAAGAAGAACCAATCCAGATTTTAGATTGCGAGGTTAAAGAATTGAGAAAAAAGAAAATATCTTTAGTGAAAGTTTTACGGCATTGGCACGGGATTGAAGAAGCTACATGGGAGCCTGAGGATGTTATGGGAGAATGTTACCCAAACCTATTCGCTGGTAAGATTTTCGGGGACAAAAATCCCTAAGAGGGAGAGTTGTAATAGGCCGATTTAGACCCTAGTCAGAACAGTAGTTTCAGGACCATAAATCTAAGTTAAAAAAATATTTTAATATTATTTTCTATGTTTACAGCATGATATGTGATGTGTGTCAAAATTTCGTGTGAAAATTTTATCGTTTGTGTGCTCGATTTTATAAAAAGGACTTAATTACGTAAAATGTAAAAGTGGCTAGCTATATGTTAAGAGTGCCTATTTGTTATGGTTTATTAAACCAAAGGTCCTTATGATGTTATTATGCCATTGATAAGATTAATGGACATTAATGGCCTTATATTAGATGAATTAAATGTTTTATGATTAAGGTTATAATGGTAAATTGATAATAAGGTTATTATTAGTAAAACAAAGCATAAAATTTTGGCATTCATCTTTTCTTTGGCCAAATATTAGAAGAAGATGAAGAACACATTTAGGGCTTGAATTTTTGGAAACTCTAATCCTTGATTAAGATCAAGAAAGAAAGAATTCGAATTGAGATCGAGGAAAATCGAAGGCTATCAAGTAATCGATCCGATTCGTCCATTCTGAGTATGAGGTAAGTTCATACATGATAAATGTTGTTACAACTATGTTTTTAATGTTTTAATAATGTATAAATTGTATATATGTGACTACGATCGCATACAACAAAAAATCGACTATGGTGGCACTTAGTGTGCATTTCAAAATAGCTTCGGCTATATATATAACACTTAGTGTGCGAATTGGAATAGCTTCGACTATATGAGGCACTAAGTGTGCGATACCGAGATAGCTTTGGTTTAAATGTCATGGCACTAAGTGTGTGAAATTGTTATAGCTTCGGCTAATCACTGATGCACTAGGTGTGTGAGTTCTTGGAGTATTGAAAGATTTTCAAATGAATCAATACGTTAAACAAAGAGGTGATAATGAAATAATTAAATACGAGAAAGTACAGGTATGTACGATACTTATGTGGTAGTTGATACTATGTGTATAAAGCTTGATGAAATGGCATATACATGATAAATGGTTATGGATTAGAATTGAATGATGATATGAGAACTACAAAGTATCTATTAGTTGATGATTTAGATAATATGAACTGTTGAGTAAATTTTGTGCAAACTTACTAAGCTACGAAGCTTACTGTGTGTTATTTGTCTATGTTTTATAAATCATGAAAGCTAGCTTGGATTCGAGGATCGTCAGGAAACGTCATCACACTATCGATCATCTTGTTGGTACTTTTGAAGCTTGTATATATGGTATATGGCATGTTTAGGCTAGTGATATTTTAGTATGTTTTGAGTCTTGATATTAACCATGAGATTTGGCTTGTAAATGTGGTATGTATAACCATCTAAGTTGGCTTGAATTATGTGTTTCGTAAGTGTTATATGTGATGTATATAATATTTTATGAATTGGTTTGGTTTGAGATGATGATATAATAAGTTTTTTTTATATGAAATAAATGATATTATGATGAATTTGTGAATAGGGAATATATGCAAATTGTGATGATTTGGTATAATTTGAATATGGAATTGATTAGTTAAAATGGTTGAATTATATGGTATGTTATGTGTATGTTTTGATGGGTTTTGGTTGCTTATAAATGACTTGAAATGGTACCAAATAGGGTGATTTGTATGCATGACTGCAGGGTGGCAAATTGGCTTTCCAAATGGCCTATTTTTGTCCATACGGGCAAAGACACAGGCGTGTGTCTCGGCCGTGTGCGACACACGGCTATGTTACATAGCCATGTGTCCCCTAGGTAGCTAATAAACCATAATTTATACAAATTACTATCCCATGCTTAACATATTTTTTGGATGAATTATCCTTAGATTTGGTGAATTTGATGCTCCTAATCCTTTAATTTCATATTTTATACTTAGGAGAGCATAGGAGGGCAAAAAAGAGTGAGAAACGGACCGAAAAAGGAGAAAATGGACCCACATGGGAAATCAACACGGCCTGGACTTCCTCACACAGGTAAGCCACATGGTCGTGTCCATTTGGCAGGATCAAAGCACGACTTACACGGGTAGACTACATGCCTGTGCCTATTTAACAACCTTGACCACGGTCTGGAGCAATCGCACACGAGCGTGACACACGGGCGTGTCCCTGTTGTATAGTCCTATTCAGAAAAGGCCACTTTTGAGGGCTCTTAGGCATTCTAAAGCCTATTTAAATACCTGAGGAGGCACTTAGGAGGACACACGGAGTAGGAAGCAAGGAATTACTAAAAGAAAGTCAATTGATCCATCTCAGAAGCCGTATTATTCATCAAGACTGAAGACCTTCCTTCAATTTCCATTCAGGAGTTTTGGGTTTTCTTTATGTTTTGTATTCATTATTCTTCTGAGATGTTTTCTTTTATAATTATGAACTAAACCCCCTAAATACCTAAGGGGAATGAAACCTAAGACAGATCTTGTTATTATTATCTGAATTATATGATACATATTTCACTTGTTCTTAATTATGTGTTCTTAGTTCTTGTCTTAATATTCCAGGAATATTGATTCGAGTTAATATGCTTATTCAGAGGAGCAAAAGTCCCTGTCTAAGAGTAAATTTTTCATAATTAAGCGGAGTTGATTGCACGCCTAGAGATAGGGTGACAAGATTTTGTCGGATTAAGGTGAAACCTAATAAGGGGATCCATAGATCGAGTTAATGCAACACTAGGGCGTTAATTAGAAAGAGATTTCAATTAATCAACTTAGGGTTAGACGTTATTATTCTCGAGAGAGATAATAATATAACTTAGGGATTTTTATGGATCAAGTCAAATGAATAAATGTCTGATTTAGAGTCAAATAACAAGTGAAGTATAGGTGGATTTTTCCATGGGTATTGTCTTAATCAATCGAATTTTCTAAAAGTATTTTCCCCAACTTTCTTTCTCTGCACCCTTAGTTTAGTTAATTAGTTTTGATAAACAAATCCCTTAATTTTTAGGATAGATAATAAAAAGAAAGTAATTACTAGTACTCTTGGTTCCTTTGGGTTCGGCAATCCAGTCTTGCTAAAGCTATACTACTGTTTGATAGGTACACTTGCCTTCATCGTGATAATAGTTGGTTTCAAGAACGATCATTTATAAATTATTTAAAATTTATTACAAATATCACGAATCAAGTTTTTGGCGCTGTTTTCGGGGAACTAAGATACTAGGAACACTCGATTTTTATTTCTTTAGCCATTTTACTTTATTTGCAATTTAAATTTTTATTTTATTTTCTAATTTTTCTTTTATTCGCTCCTGAAGGTTTTTATAGTGTATGACTAGAAGAAACCCGTCGAGACCATTACTTTTTGATAGTGAGATCGATCGCACAGTTCGCAGAAACCGAAGAGAAATAAGGCAAAGCTTAAGATACACAGAGGAAGAGCAAGAGGACGATACTTCAACCACAACCGAGGAGATGGCTAAAAACCAAGAAAATCCACTACCTCCTGTGATTGCCGCTGATCCAGTAGATCAGAATCTTGCTCCGCGCACTATGTATGATTATGCTAAACCTACTTTAAGAGGAACTGAGTCAAGTATAGTTAGGCCTTCTGTTGCTGCAAATAACTTTGAACTGAAACCTAACACAATTTAAATGATACAGCAATTTGTTCAGTTTGATGGTTTGATCCAAACAACCACTTGGCAAATTTTCTAGAGTTTTGCGACACATTTAAAATCAATGGCGTTTCTGATGATGCCATTCGCCTTCGGTTATTCCCTTTTTCATTGAGGAACAAAGCTAAACAATGGTTGAACTCGTTACCACGAGGGTCAATCACTACTTGGGAACAAATGACCAAAAATTTTTTATTAAAATATTTTTCGCTGGCTAAACAACCAAATTACGTAATGATATCTCTTCTTTTGTGCAGATGGATTTAGAAACACTCTATGATGCATGGGAAAGATACAAGGACCTTTTAAGAAGATGCCCTCACCATGGGTTACCACTCTGGCTACAGGTTCAAACGTTTCACAATGGCCTGAATCCTTCGACTAGACAGATGATTGACGCAGCTACTGGAGGAACTATAAAAAATAAGACACTTGAGGAGGCTTATGAATTTATAGAAGAGATGTCATGAATAATTATCAGTGGCAAGTCATGAGGATAAAGTCGACGAAAGCAACCGGCGATTTTAACGTTGATTCGGTCACCATGCTCTCTAATCAGGTAGAACTTTTGAATAGAAAAATTGACGGTTTTCTTGGTTCTTCACAGGTTCACCCAGTAATGCAATGCAATGCAAGTGGATGAGAATTGAGTAATTCAGAATACCCACCCTATGGCCACAACATGGAAAACGAGAAATTAAATTATATGGGTAATAATCTTTGACCTCAAAATAATCCTTATAGTAACACTTACAATGCAGGATGGAGGAACCA
The DNA here is from genome assembly GCF_025698485.1 of Gossypium arboreum. NCBI lineage: Eukaryota > Viridiplantae > Streptophyta > Magnoliopsida > Malvales > Malvaceae > Gossypium > Gossypium arboreum. Next base: position 18,581,717 of record NC_069082.1, read on the forward strand.
CCCAAATTTCTCATGGGGAGGCCAAGGGAATTAGAGACCACCTGTAACACCCTTCACCCATATCCCACGTCGAGATAAGGTTGGAGGCATTACCGAGGCTTTACACTTGTAACACACTAATTTGGGTCGCAAATTTTCACTCAATTTAAAATCTTTCAACCATGAATATCTCGTCCCTTATATAGGCATTCGAGGCCTATAACATACCTATAGGCAGTGCGGGACAAATTCAGGCACATTCGATAGACCTTGGGCTCCTTAGGAAATTTTTTTTTATCATAAAGTGTCACACGCCCCTGTAGATGGGCCGTGTGGATTCACACGCCCATGTGGCTTGGGGCACACCCATGCCCTTTAGCCGTAGGAAACACTGACTTATCAACACGGTCATGGCACACACCCGTGCTACCTACACGTGGATGACACTGACTTATCAACACGGTCACGGCACACACCCGTGCTGCCTGCCCATGGACGACACTGTCTTTTTAACACGACCATGGCGCACACCCGTGTGGCCTACCCATGTACAACTTTGAGTTAAAATTTTAAGTGCAGGGGACACACGGCCATAGCACACGCCCATGGGAGAGAGTCGTGTATCACACACATCCTAGAAACACACCCGTGTGTCTAACCATGTGGACTCTAATAGGCTATTTTTCTAGCCTTTAGTCACCCCTTTCTACTACTTGTGCTTAAGGTTACCAAATTCAAAGTAAAACACCATTATACACTTGTAAATAATCTTGATTAAACTAGATGTATGGAAACCTCATATCATTGGTTTCATACATGATAGGTTATTTCCTATTTAGTGTTTATGGGTTCCCATGTCTTTTTAATTCATCCGAAATTGGCTCGTTCATGTGACTCATTGCCAATTGATAACGACCCATCAATTATAAATAAAACCATGCATAAATTCATAGGTCATAGTCTACTTTAATTAAGCCAATTTTCGTGGCCATATACAAAGAGGTAAACATATTTTTACATGCCTTCATTTGGCAAATCAAATGACACATATAACAAAATACTCAAAAATACTATACATGCCATTAAACAAAACAAACAAAATCTTTATACCAAAGCTTGCCTAGTTGATAGTGTGTTGACTCTCCAATCATCTTCCAATCCTTTTGAGTCCTCAAGCTCTGTGAGACAGGGAAAAAGAGAGGGGTAAGCATTTACATGCTTAGTAAGCTCAAATAACCGGAAAGTAAACTTACTGAGTAATTAGCATACATCCATATTTAAATCATGAAATCATCAATTATGAAACGATTCCCTATCACATGCACTCAATCAATGAGTTAGTTACATAACAAAGCATCATATAATTTATGTAGATGAGCTCATCATTCATCATCTTATTGACATACATCATATTAATCCTGTTGAGTTTCTAGGAAATCTCGATGGAATACCCATTATCCGTCAATTCTTACGAATGATCATTTCACATATATGCACTCCCGCGAACCTCACATCTCATGGCAGGATTACCAGTCCAGGCTAAATCCCCCATATCATGAACTCATAAGATGATGTCGGGATTACCAGTCCAAGCTAAATCCCTTATAGCAACAAACACCCTTAATGAGCTCGGATCTGAATTACCAGTCCAGGCTAAATTCAGACCCTAATCGGATTACCCGTCCAGGCTAAATCCATAATGCACACATATTCTTTGGGAGGCTTGATCATTAAAGGAACACCCGTCCGGGCTAGATCATTTTCATACTTGAGATTATAGATTACTCGTCCGGGCTAAATCCTTACTGCAACACATGTAGGATCTCAGTTCACGTGTCAAAGAGGGTTTGTCCATCGAATTCCCTTTTTCAACCTCAACCGAGACATTTTTCACATGTTATCATCAAATATGCATTTCTATGATATTCATGCCAATAATAAATACAATCATCATGCATTCATAAATCATACAATTATACATATTAGGGGTTTACTTTAAGTTATCCGAACTTACCTGATATCCGTTTCAGAGTTATGTTCCGGTTATTCTGAAACCTTGCGTTTACCACGATCGACCTCCGAAATTCATTCCTCGGGGCCTATATCAACAAAATTAACTCATTAATACACTACATTATGCATTTCAAGTTTAATATCTACCCCCGGTCCAAATGATCGTTTCGCCCCTAACCTTTGACATTTTTACAATTTAGTCCCTAGGCTCATATAATGAAACACATGCACTTTCTATCTTACCCAAGCCTAGCCGAACACTTTTCCTTCTTATGGTAGCCCACATTTTCCATTATTTTCTCATTTCTACCATACATTTACATCTTTTACAAAATAGTCCCTATAAGGGTTTCTCATGAAAATCAACTAGGAAAAGATGTTTAATACATCTTCATCTTTCATATTCCTCCATAATCCATCAAAATACAAGCAACTCATGCATGGGTAAATTTTTAAACATGAACCCTAGCATAAAATATTGGTAGAAATGGAGAGAGCAAGCTACCAGGATTTCAAAAATACAAAAAGCATGAAAAATAGGGCTTGGGAACACATACTATTGAGCTTGGAAAGCTTGAAACCCTAGCTATGGAGAACCCCAAATTTTCGGCTGGATGAAGGAGAAAAATGGCTGATTTTGGCTTGATTTTTCCCATTTTAATTCATTAAAATGACAAATGACCAAAATGCCCTTATGCCCTTTTTTTAAAATTTCATCCATGCAAGCCTATTTTTGTCCAAAAATTTAGAATTTGGGCAAATTGCTCTCCAAGACCTTCTAATTCATAATCTAAAGCAATTTCATACAAATTACTTCTAGAATCCAAGTTTTGCAATTTATTCAATTTAGTCCCTAATTTTCAATTAAACACCTTATACTTAGAATTGCTTCATGAAACTTTAACACATGCATATACTCTTATTCTAGGCATCATAATAATCATAAAATAAATATTTTGATGTCAGATTTGTGGTCCTGAAACCTCTATTCTGATTAGGCCCTATTTCGGGATGTTACACCACCACCACCTCCAGGTTCCCAACAACAACCTTACCAACAAGAGAAAAAGCTGAACCTTGAAGAGATGCTAACAAAATTCATCTTGGTGTCAAAAACTCATTTCTAGAATACCGAGGCAGCACTTAAAAATCAACAAGCATCGATCCAAGGGCTCGAAACTCAGATAAGCCAGCTCGCTAAATTGATATATGAACGACCACAAGGTAGCCTGCCGAGTAACACTAAATCTAACCCAAGGGAGCAACTCAATGCGATTGCCATTCAAGATGAGGAAGGGTTAGTTACATCTGAACCAGAATCAAGGCAAGTAACTGTGGTAAGTAAAGGTAAAGGTGAGGTAAACAGCAAGCAGAAACTGGTAAGTAAAGAGTACAAATCACAAGTGCCATACCCAAATGTGACAAGGAAAGACCACACAGATGAACAATTTGGTAAATCCCTTAAACTATTAAAGAAATTACATATTAACTTACCGTTTATTGAAGCCCTTTCGCAGATGCCAAACACAGTCAAATTTTTAAAGGAGCTTTTAGAAAATAAGCGGAAGTTGGATGAAGCATCGTATGTGGAGCTGAACGCGGTTTGCTCAGCTATTCTACAGAATAAGCTGCCCAACAAATTAAAAGATCCAAGGAGTCTTACAATTCCTTGTTTAATTGGTAGCTTAGATGTTAATAATGCTTGGCTGATTTAGGGGCCAGCATCAATGTCACGCCTTACAAAATGTTTAAGCAACTAGGTCTTGGGAAACCCAAAAAAACTAGGATGACTATTCAATTAGCCGATAAAACAATCAGATTCCCTAGGGGTATTATTGAAGATGTACTCGTTAAAATTGAAAAATTTATATTCCCAGTTGATTTTGTTGTTCTAGACATAGAGGAGGATAGTAACGTTCCTTTAATTTTAAGGAGGCCCTTTTTAGCAACTGCTAGAACAATAATTGATGTTGGCACAAGTGAACTCACACTTAGTGTGGGAGATGAAACAATCACCCTTCAAGCTTGTAATTCGAGTAACACATTGAAAATTTAAGGTAGTTGTATAAATCATGCTATTAAAACTGATCATGTGGTGAAACCTTCCTGGCAGGAAACACGTTAAAAGAATACACTTGAGCCATGTTCGAGTAACGACAAAGGACCTATCTATAAAGAACGAAGGATACAACTCGAGGAACTAGATGAATGGAGGACACATAAACCGAGACCACACGATAAACCAAAACCACGCCATGATAAGCTCAATATCTCACCAAATCAACTTAAAGTTGGAGACAAAGTACTACTAGATGCAACAGACCCTTGTATTGCCACTTTTGAACCTAACGGAGCAATCCATCTTACGGTACTCAACATTTTCTCATATGGTACAGTCAAGGTAATTCATCCCAAATTCAGCACTTTTAAGGTAAACAGTACTTGTCTTAAATCTTATTTTGATAAAATTGATAGCAGGGATGAGGAGTGTGAACTCCTCGCACCACTATGACCATGCAACAGAAAGGTAACCCGAGCACTAACAACGTTAACTTCTTTAAAATTTTAGTTTTTTTTCACTAACTGAGTCATTGAAACAGAGGTTTTCTAATCCACATGGGCGTGCCTTAGGCCGTGCTCACACCACAAGAGGAGACACGGCCATGCGATACGGCCGTGTGAAAATAGGGCAAAATTTTTCCTTAACACGGGATGCGATAAGTTACCACGGTCGTGTGACGTGGCCGTGGGTGAGTCTATCAAACCAGCATGAACGTCCAACACACCCGTGCCTACCACCCGTGGTCGACACTGTCAAAAGAACACGAGCGTGTGCGAAACCCACAAACGTTGGAGAAGCGAACCACATCACACACAGTCGTGCGATACGACCATATGACCACATGACCTAGACACACGGGCGTGTCCTCGTGCTGTGTAACGATTACTCATTTCATGATAAACACAGGCAAAAAGTGAACAACTGAACGTGTGACACGACCGTGTAAGACCCGTGTGGGACCACACGGCCATACTTTTTTCTTTTTTTTAAAAAAAATCATATTATTTTTTATTTTTACTTTTATTTCAATTTATTTGAAAACTCATTTTTATTTTATAAACTTGACTTATCTTTATTATTATAATCAAATTATTCCCTTAATTCCCTTTCACAAGTGGTGTATTCTCAATTATCCCTCAGAATCATGCCTTTCCTTCAATTTTATCTTCAATTCTCGCTCTCCAATTCAAGGATTTCGCCCAAAAATTCAAGAAGTTTCACTTCTCTCCCTATCCTATAATCTTATAGCTCTATTTTTTAGTATATCTACCTTTGTACATTGAGGGTAATGTACATCTTAAGTGTAGGGGGATTACTTATATCATGATCAGAAAAATCCATGAATTTTTATTCTCATGTGATCTTCTCATATCATTATTAGAATGAATTTTGATTAATTTATGATTTTTATTGATATGTCTTGAATTAAAACATAGGCATTCATGCATCGATTGTTTAAACTTTAAGAAATTAGAGAATCAAGCATGATAAGTTGATTTTTGAGAATTAAAAATTTTTAGGTTGTTTCCCAAAGTTTAGGTATTATCTTGAATTAAAATTCACAGGTTTAAACATCAAAAAGCCATAATTTTTGTGAGAGCTTGAGCCTTTAGAGCATCTATTTCTTTTATGCTCACTTTTATTATTGCTTTAAGTGCGTCAATATTGAATCGTTATTTTAGAACTTGCTTGATTATGCATGTTAAGACCACACCATTTGATTTGATATGTCAAAATGATAAAGGCATTTAGGTTTAACCCACTCACTCCATAAAAGCCTACCTTCATAATTAACCTTTAGTGAACCCCCTTGAGCCTAACAACCCATTCATTGATCCACCCTCCATATTTACCTATAACCTATTATTTTTGAAATCCCCTATATTAATTTGGTCCATATTTTTGTCGAGATTTGATTTGAATAAATGGCTTAACTATGTTTTATGTTTGATAGATAACTTTTATCATTTGACTTGTTCTTAAAAATTATAATACATACATACATACATACATACATACATACATACATACATTTATAACGATTTTTCTTCTTGAGCTTAAGTGTTTAATTCCATATTCTGAGAAGAAGCTCATATGTATTCAATTGATGATTAGTTATTTTTCTAGTTAGGTAATTTTTCAATTCAATCTCGATTCTAACCTTTTCTTTCAGCTTGTGACCACACCCCCTAACCAAAGCCACGTTACAACCCTCTAAAGACCTTTTGATTGATGTTTCATCTCAATTTATAGTGGTAGAGATTTGATTTTCATGCAATCCTATGGTAATAACTTTTCATATTGACTGTTGAATGCTTTATTTGATGTCCTTAAACACCTCGAGTGATTTGAGTGAATCTTTAGTGAGGATGCTAAACTCTGTGATATTTTGATCAAAGGTGATTACTTAGATGAGGGGGACACTTATGTCTTCGTGATAAAATGCTCAACTTGGAATGTTTGAAACTTTGATGTACTTTTAGTTGAACTTTCAATGTATGATTACTTATGGATTATTTTGAGATATTATTGATAGGGATTATAAATTGAGAAAAATTTATTTCGATTGTGAGTAGAGGATTTTACTTGAGGACAAGCAAACGCTTAAGTGTGGGGGTATTTGAAAAACCATAATTTATATATATTACTATCTCATGCTTAACATATTTTTTGGATGATTATCCATAGATTTGGTGAATTCGATGCTCCTAATCCTTTAATTTCATATTTTATACCTAAAAGGGCATAGGAGGGAAAAAAGAGCGAGAAACGGGCCGAAAACAGAGAAAATGGACCCACATGGGAAATCAACACGGCCTGACTTCCTGTCCATTTGGCAGGATCGAAGCACGACTTACATGGGCAGACTACACGCTTGTGCCTATTTAACAAGCTTGACCACGGTCTGGAGCAATCGCACATGGGCATGTCACACGAGCGTGTCCCTGTCGAGCCCAAGTATAGTCCTATTTAGAAAAGGCCACTTTTGAGGGCTCTTAGGAATTCTAAAGCCTATTTAAACACCTGAGAAGGCACTTAGGAGGACACATGGAGTAGGAAGCAAGGAATTACTCGAAGAAAGTCAATTGATCCATCTCAGAAGCCAGATTATTCATCAAGACTAAAGACCTCCCTTCAATTTCCATTCAGGAGTTTTAGGTTTTCTTTATGTTTTGTATTCATTATTCTTATGAGATGTTTTCTTTTATAATTATGAACTAAACACCCTAAATACCTAAGGGGAATGAAACCTAAGACAGATCTTGTTATTATTATTTGAATTATATGATAAATATTTGACTTGTTGTTAATTATGTGTTCTTAATTCTTGTCTTAATATTCCAGGAATATTGATTCGAGTTAATACGCTTATTCAGAGGAGCAAAAGTCCCTGTCTAAGAGTAAATTTTTCATAATTAAGCGGAGTTGATTACACGCCTAGAGATAGGGTGACAAGATTTTGTCGGATTAGGGTGAAACCTAATAAGGGGATCCATAAATCGAGTTAATGCAACACTAGGGTGTTAATTAGAAAGAGATTTCAATTAGTCAACCTAGGGTTAGACGTTATTAGTCTCAAGAGAGATAATAATATAACTTAGGGATTTCTACAGATCAAGTTAAATGAATAAATTGTCTGATTTGGAGTCAAATAACAAGTGAAGTATAGGTGGATTTTTCCTTGGGTATTGTGTTAATCAATCGAATTTTCTAAAAGTATTTTCCCCAACTTTCTTTCTCTGCACCCTTAGTTTAGTTAATTAGTTTTGATAAACAAATCCCTTAATTTTTAGGCTAGATAATAAAAAGAAAGTAATTACTAGTACTCTTGGTTCCTTTGGGGTCGACAATCTGGTCTTGCTAAAGCTATACTACTGTTCGATAGGTACATTTGCCTACATCGTGATAATAGTTGGTTTCAAGAACGATCATTTATAAATTATTTAAAATGTATTGCAAATATCAAAAATTAGTAGCCCTACGAATTTAAGTCAGTTTCAAGCATGGGCTAGACACACGGGCTTGTGGTGGCCTATGACCTAAGTCGGTAACCCCTCCAGTTTTCCCACAGCTAAGGCACACGAGCGTGTCTCCAGCCGTGTGGTGCAAGTCAGTATGTATGCCCTGTTTTCACACAGTCTATGACACGAGCGTTTCTGGTGGCCATGTAAGGCACATGGCTTGTTCACACGGGCGTATGACCCTATAATTAAAGAAAAATTTCTAAGTTTCCTAAAGTTTGTAAATGTTATTGGTTTAGTCCCAAACCACTTTTAAGCATGTTTTAAGGTCTCGTAGACCTATGTAAAGGACATTGTGAATGATTTATATGAACTTTGATTATGATTGCCCAAATGTATGAGAATGAAGTGTATTGATTGATAATACCTTGTAACCCTATTCTGGCTACGGATACGGGTTATAGGGGTGTTATAGCTCCACACTAGGAATGGATGTTTAAGATTCTAGTGGAGAAAGCCAAAATCCTTGGAGGAAATAAAACAGGTGGAACGCGGACAACGGGAAAAGAATAAGGTCCTAGTTAAGAGAGATTCAAGTTCCACTAGCTCGAATACTTATACCATAAAATGAGCCAGAAATGGTAGATCACAGCAAAGGGTTGTTATGGCTAATTCTAGGGGTAGGACTTCCAACTTTTCATACTATAATAAGTGCCATATTGGTAAGTACTGGAAAAAATTTGGGTGCTTTCCTAAGGTGTGGGTCGACAGAAATATGGTGAAAGATTGTCCTCATCGAGGTGAGCAAGAACAAACTCTGACCCAAAATCAGAGAACGAGTCGGTTGCCTCTAAGGTGCTGAGGTCAAAATAGGTCCACAAATACTATAGTAACTGGCGCGAATCGAACTGAGGTTAGACAACCTACTATTGTTTATGTTGTTAGAGGACATGAGTATAAAGATGCATCCAATGTTATCACAAGTATTTTTATCATTCATCCAGTTCCATACTTTTGTAACACCCCTAACCCTTCTTTGTTGTCAGATTAGGTTCACATACGTTACTAACCAATCACAACATTTATTAACATCATAATCCATGGTGTAAGCTAACTATTAACAATAATATATTATATAGGGGAAGATCATGCCAATAAAATATTTTCATAATAGTGTTTTATACAATTGAATAATGAATCATGCTATGCAAAGCTAGACTTGATCTTCCACTGTCTACACTCTTATCACTATTTATTTCTTGAAAGCTAGAAGTTGGATACAAAATAAGACTATTCCAATTATTAGCATCAGAGTATTGATCTATACCCTACCTATCTACTTTAAGTGATATTAGTAGAATGACCTACTTTACCTAATTTAGGTAAGCTATTTCATTCCAAATCGGAGTAAAAATACTATTACAGTCTTTAATATAAGTTTGCGGGACTCTAAAAATAGTTTAAAAACAAACAAGGGCTAATTTGAAACAATTCTAGAAGTTTAGGGTAAATTTCAAAAATACCTAAAAGCAGTGGTCACGCAACCATGTGGAACGCCCCAGACTGTGTAACTTTCGATGTTGGGACACATGTCCCAGCCCTTGTCTTTGCTCGTGTAACTCCCTGACTTAAGATACACAGTCGTGTCCCAGCATGTGTGCTAACTCGTATGGGAACTACACTTATACTATCTTACAACACGTTCAGGGCACACAACCATGTGATAGATCGTGTCCCAGGCTGTGTGTACTTAAATGTACCTTAAAACTTAAGTTTACCAATTCATACTTACTTGGATATTAAGCAACTCAATTACCAACCATTTGACCTATTCAAAACACAATTAACATGCTCAAAATAAGCCAAATCAATCATCTAATATGCCTAACCAATGTGCCCTCATTGGTACCGCATTCTATATCATCAAACATACTAGCAAAGCATCAACCATTCAAAGCTTTCATTCATACAAATTTTTTCCATAATTGGACTAACTTTTAGCTACTTAAGCTACTAAACTTTAACGTAACACATACAAAAACATAAAGATAAGCTATTATAGCAACATAGCCTTAACCAGTACCATATATACACATAATCATCATTTCACTAGAAAACCAAAATTTCATCACATTATAAAAAAACCTCAAACAAAGACTTCCTAGGTACATGCCATTACAATTTAAACAGCACCACACTTGAGCTCGGGATTCGTTGTTGGATGCTGTGTTGACAATAAGCTGAAAGTTCCTAACCTACGCATGGGAAACAAAATCGCATGCTGAATATAACTCAGTGGTATTTCTATAATCTAAAAATAAAACTAAAATACAATAGAATTACATCCTCAAGTTATAATAAATGATGTTATGCAATATTATCTCAACATAGTTCAATTCATTTCATACTTAATTAAACGTCATTCCTTAAATACATATCCATTCACCACTTTAGTTCCCAATTCACATTTCATTCTATATTTCACTTTATTCTATCACACTTGCTATTCAATAGCATTTCCATTTTCAAATCACACTTCCTTTATTAACATGACTCGGATTCGAACACGTGGATTCCAACTATCTCATTTTCATATCAAATCCAATATTTCATACAATGTACAATATACAAATTTTATTTTATAACTATGCAATTTAATACCTTGTCACTAATAATCATTCAATTCAAATTCACATCTCATGAAATTGTTTCAAAGGAATAACTCACCATATATATATACTTATCAAATAATGCAATGTATAAAAGCAATGTTTTTAAATAGTTTAGATTATAGAAATACAAACTGTATATCTCAAGCTACTCGACGTCGACCTTGTCTTTCCCCTTCTTACTTGAGGATTCTAGACGACGTTTGCTACAGAGTATCATAGTTGTAATAGATTAGTAATACACAACTAAAATTTCATTTAATTTCAAATGTTACACCATATTTTGCTTAATCCTCAATTTTAGTCCCTAAATCGACACTAATATTTGTCCCTATATTTAACCTCAAATTTTTATACTAATTTCACTCTAAATTAAATTTAGCTCACTATTTTTAATTCTACCCCTTAAATTTTAAAATTTCACAATTTAGTCCCTACTGCTCAAAATCAATAATTAACTTCACTATTTAGTCCTTTTTCACTTATAACTTTAAAATCTATCAAATTAACCCCTAATACTTAAACTACTTAATAATGACAACATCTAAATTATTACAAAATGCTAAAGTTTATGACACGGGTCGGGTAACTCTAAGTACCAGGATTTCAAAAATGTAAAATTTACAAGAAAAGGGGACTAAATTGCACTAATCAAATTGAATTTAAACCCTTAGGTCCCTTAGCCATGTGTTCTTTCTCTTCTCTTCTCTTCTCTTCTTTCTTTTCTTTCCTTTTTAATTTGCATGCATTCTTCTCTCACTTTCCACTTTCATTTTTATTTCTTTCATTTATGTTTCATTTTATTTATTTATTATTATATAATATATATACATTTCATGTTATTTATTTATTATAACATATATATATATATTAAGTTATCATATATATATAACACATATCATTAATGTTATCCACTACTATTAATTAAATCCATATTTACTATTTTAGCCCTTTAATTTATTTTAATCTATAATCTAACTTTTAATCCTTTCGCAATTTAGTCCTCGTACTCAAATTACATACTAATTCAATGAAATTATATAACCAAAATTCAATTCATTTCTAAAATAACTCTTGTAAATATTTAATACAAGTCTAGTATACGAAAATGAGGTCTTGATACCTCAATCTTTGAAACCACTAACTTTAGGACTGATACACTTGTACCTTATCTAACTTCCATATATCCAAAATTATTAGACCAAACTTCAATATAATACTGTAATATCCTCATAAATATTAATAAATAATATTCACTGATCTTATCATCAATAACAGTATTCTGAAACCACCATTTCTAACTCCACTAACTTTCAGATCGTTACAACTTTTCCCTAATTGATATAGGATCCACCCATTTATATGTTGCATGTAATATGTCTGATAAATTGGATGTTGGAGTAGAGGAAACCACTATTGATGTTACTATAGTAAGCCCTTTAGGACAATTGGTTACTATAAATAAGGTCTATAGGAGAAGTCCATTGGAGGTTCAAAGGGTAATGTTTCTAGCATATCTTATAGAGTTACCTTCTGGGGAGTTTGATTTGATTCTAGGTATGGACTGGTTAGTGGAACACCAAGTTAGCCTAGACTACACCTCTAAGAGAGTAACCTTGAAAACGGTTAAGGGTAGTGAGATTGTTATGGTTGGAGAGCGATAGAACTATTTATCCAATGTAATCTCTGTTATGGTTGTCGAGAAGTTAGTTCAAAAAGGGTACTAGGCTTATCTAGCTTATTTAATGGATGAGAATGCCAATAACTTTGTCTTAGATAACATCCAAACTATTATGGAATTTACAGATGTGTTTCCCGATGAGTTTCCAAGGTTACCACCAGATAGTAAGGCAGAATTTGGAATCAAATTATTGCCAAGAACCATTCCGATGTCCATTTCTCCCTACTGAGTGGAACATAAAAAGTTACAAGAATTGAAAAGCCAACTTCAAGAAATTTTAGACCATAGGTTTATTAGACCTAGTGGTTCTCCATGGTGAGCTCTGGTCCTATTTCTAAAAAAGAAAGATGGCTCCCTAAGGCTTTTCATAGACTATCAACAATTGAATAAACTGACCGTTAAGAATAACTATCCGCTGCCTAGAATTGATGACTTGTTCGATTAATTTCGAGGTGCAACGATATTTTCTAAGATAGATCTTAGGTTAGGGGTACTATCAACTAAAGGTAAAGGAGGCGAATGTGCCTAAAACCATATTTAGAACTAGATATAGCCACTATGAATTCCTTGTAATGCCTTTCAGTTTAACCATCACTCTTGTCACCTTAATAGACTTAATGAACTAAGTATTTCAACCTTTCCTTGATCAATTTCTCGTTGTATTCATCATTGACATCTTAGACTATTCAAGAACTGAAATCGAACATGATGAACACCTTAGAAAGGTATCACAAATTCTCTAAGGAAAGAAATTGTACGCCAAACTAAGCAAATGCAAATTCTAGTTGAAGGTTATGTTTCTAGGACATGTGGTATCTGTAAAGGGTATTCGGGTAGATTCGAAAAAGATAGAGGCCATCCTAGAATAGAAAAAACCTAAAAATGTTTTCGTAATCTAAAGTTTCCTTTATTTAGCTGAGTACTATCATAGATTCGTCAAAGGGCTCCCCTTGATAGTCGCACCACTAAGTTGTTGAGGAAGAATGTTCCTTTTAAATGGATGGAGGATCAATAGGGGAGCTTTGAAAAGCTAAAAGATGTGTTAACCCAAGCTCTCATGTTAATTCAACCCGAATTGGGAAAAGAGTATGTGGTGTACAACGATGAGTCTTACACTGGTCTTCAATGAATGTTGATGTCAGGCGGATAAGTTGTTGCCTATGCGTCAAGACAGTTGAAACAACATAAGTACAACTATCTGACTTATGACCTAAAGTTGGCAAGAATGATTTTTGCATTGAAAATTTGGAAGCACTACTTGTATTGTGAGAAGTGCTACATCTATACCGATCATAATAGTCTCAAGTACCTTTTCACCCAAAAAGAATTGAACCTAGGGCAAAAGATATGGATAGAATTGTTAAAGGATTATCATTGTGTAACTGAATATCACTCCGGAAAAGCCAATGTCATGGCAGATGCTCTAAGTAAAAAAAAACAAATGGTCGATCTAAGAGCAATGTTTTTTAGGTTAAGAGGTGGATAGAAATGATTGTGTAACTGAATATCACTCTAGAAAAGCTAATGTCATAGCAGATGCTCTAAGTAAAAAAACAAATGATTGGTCTAAGAGCAATGTTTTTTAGGTTAAGTCTAGTGGATGATGGAGGCTTGTAGCTGAGTCACAAGTGAAACCCACCTCAGCCAATGAGATCAAGGCCAAACAACCCTTAAATGTGTCTATATTCCCATGGATTAAATAGGTGGGGGACGATAAAACTGGAGATTTTGGGCTTAATGATGAGGTTATTTTGTGTTTCCGATGGAGGTATTGTGTGCCAAACAACAAAGGTCTAAAACAAACCATATTTCAGGAAGTACATGCTAGCCCTTATGCCATGCATTCTGGAGGAAATAAGATATATCAACATCTAAAGGAAATGTACTTGTGGCCTGGATTGAAACGAACGTGAAAAAATTTGTACCTATGCTAGAAACCTCTTACCATTTCCATTTTTTATTTTCCAAGTACTAACACTGCAAAATTTAAAGATTGTGAAGACCACTGAAAGATGTAAAAAGACAGTTCCCGAGTTAAAGTTCTCTCTTAAGTGGTTGAAGGGTAAACATGTTAGTACAGAGCATGTAGGTGAAGAAGATGTTGAGCTGATAAAACAAGCAAACCATGAAGCAAGAGCTACTATAGGGGAGGATGAAGTGCCCACTCACGTTGGCCCTTCAGACAATAATGAAGGATTCAAAAAAGGATGATTGATCATCTGAAATCCTACATTGGATCTCATAATTGTGAGTGCCAAGATGCGCGCTGAGATCAAGATCATATAGTAGATTAGGAACAAAGAGGTTACACCAAAGAAGGATCTATAGAGCAAGTGTAACACCCCTCGCCCGTATCTAACGCCGGAATAAGGTTCGAGGTGCTACCTAACTTAAACTCAATCAATCTTAGGAAATTAGGTCATAAAAATCTTGACCAAGTTAAAACTTTTTGTTTCATAAGCAATTTGGACCTTAAATGGGCTTACGAGGCCCAAAACATACATTCAAGATGGTTCGGGACCAAACCGATAACTTAAGAAGAACATGGAAAATTTTGTGCTTTAAGTCCATGTGGGTAAAAACCATGTGGCCACACACGCCCGTGTGCAAATCTGACTTATGAACATGGCCATGGCACAAGCCCGTGTGACCTACCCGTGTACAACACTGACTAAAAAGTTTAAGTGCAGGGGACGCACGGCCAAAACACACACCCATGGGAGTGAGCCGTGTGTCACACATGGCCTAGACACACGCCCGTGTGTCATGCCCGTGTGGACAAAAAGGAGGCCATTTCCAAGCCATTTTGTCACCCAATTTACACAACCTACACAATATCATTTCAATACACAAATTTCTCTACAATAGACACCAATTCATCTATAGAAAGAACATTATATACATTTATCAAAATTAAAAATAGCGACTATTCTAGGCCTAATAAAAAATGAAGGGCTTTGACTTAAGCCAAAATACATAACCAATTTCTCATTTAAATCAACATCCTAGTCTAGCCCTATACATGCCATACTCAAAAGAAGATTTGTACTATACTCAAAAGTGGGGGTTAATGCAAGGGAAATGGATTTCAGGGTGGTTTGAGGGTTGGGAAAGTGAGAATCTTGGAAATGGTGGCCGGAATAAGGATTAGGGAGTGGGGAAAAGGTGTTTTTGGCTAGGGTTTTGAATGGGGGAAGAAGATGAACAGTAGTTTGTTTATATAGGGAAGGTGTACACGGCCTAGGGCCATGCCCGTGTACTCTGAAGGTGAGCCCCGTGTTTTTTTAATTTTTCAATTTAGGTCGTGCCCAGATACAGTCCCATGCTCGTGTGTCTTGGGCGTGTGTGGTACACGGCCATATTGCACAGCTGTGCCTAGCGTTGTTTGCTTCTCTCCTGCCCATGTTAAGGTAGCACGCCCGTGTATTGTTATCCACGGCTTAACAGCACGGGCGTATCTCATGCCAGTGTCGAAGAAACAGAATCGAGCTTTGTCCCTGGCATGCCCATAGTTTTCTATCCCCACGCCCGTGTTTTTCCTATCAAGTTCACCCACAGCCATGTCGCACAACCGTGGGGATTTATCGCACCCCGTGTTTTAGGGAAATCATGTCTTGCTTCAACACGGCTGTATTGCATGGCCGTGTCTCTTCCCTTGTTTGGCCACAGCTGTAGGCACGCCCGTGTGCCTGGCCGTGTGTGCTTGAAAACTTTGCAATTCAAAGATTAAGTTAAGGATCCAAAGTGTTAGAAAATAAAAATAAAGAAATCAAAATATGTTAGTGCTCAGGTTGCCTCCCGAGAAGCGCTTATTTATAGTCTAAGCTCGACTTACCTCTCCGTTTAATGATCATGGTTGTTTGAGGAGTTCATACTCCTCATTCCTGCTGTCAATTTTAAAATAAGGTATTAATCGGGTGTTGTTTACCTTAAAAGTGCCGAACTTGGGATGACTCACCTGCACCGTACCTAATGGAAAAATACTGAGTACCGTAAGAGGGATTTCCTCATTTGGTGTGGTAGTGACAATGTGGGGATCTGCGGCATCTAGGAAGACTTTATCGCCAACCTTCAGTTGATTGGGAGAGGTATCGAACTTGTTTTGGCGTAGGTTCAGTTTATCATATGTTCTCAGTTTGTGTGCTCGCCATTCGTCTAGCTCCTCTATTTGAAGCCTTCGTTCCTCATGGGTGCCTTTGTTCACTACTTGATAATAGTGCGCTGTCTCCTTTGTCTTGGTTCGAGGAGGTTCCTGCAAGGACGATTGAATATTAGTTTTATCATCGACAAGTTTCATAGCAGTATCTTGAGTCGTAGAGGTTTTGACTGAGTCGCGTGCTTGGAGTGTTACTGCATCGTCACCTGCACGAAGTGTTAGCTCTCCTGTGCCTACATTAATAATGGTTCTAGCAGTTGCTAAAAAGGGTCGTCTAAAATTAAAGGTACCTCGTTATCCTCATCCATATCTAAGACGACAAAGTCTACTGGGTAAATAAATTTATCAATTTTAACGAGAACATCTTCAATAGTACCCTTAGGAAATCTAACTGTGTTGTCAGCCAATTGTATGCTCATCCTAGTCTGTTTGGGTTTACCGAGACCTAGTCGTTTAAACATTTTATATGGCATAACATTTATACTTGCCCCTAGATCAGCTAAAGCATTATTCACAGATAAACTACCAATTAAGCAAGGAATTGTAAAACTCCCTGGATCTTTCAATTTATTAGGTAGCTTATTTTTTAGAATAGCTGAGCAGACTGCATTGAGTTCCACATGCAATGTAGCGTCTAATTTTCTTTTATTAGCCAGAAGTTCCTTTAAGAATTTTGCTGAGTTGGGCATCTGCGAAATAACTTCAATAAAGGGTAAGTTAATATGTAATTTCTTTAAGAGTTTGACAAACTTACCGAATTGTTCTTTTGTTCTGTCTTTCGTCATCACTTTAGGATATGGCACACGAGGTTCATAATCCGTACTTACCTGTTTAGGATCATTACTGTTTACCTCTTCTCATCCTTTGTTCATCGCATTGTCTTACTGTAATTCTGGCTCAGATGCAATGAATCCTTCCTTATCTTGGGCACTAATTGCATTGAGGTGTTCCCTCGAATTAGGTTCAGTATTACTTGGTAAGCTACCTTGTGGTCGTTCGGAGATTAGTTTGGATAGCTGGCCTATCTGAGTTTCGAGTCTTGGATTGATGCTTGTTGATTCTTAAGTGTTGTCTCAGTATTTTGGATACGGGTTTCTGACACCGAGATGAATTTAGAAAGCATCTCTTCAAGGTTTGATTTCTTCTCCTGTTGATAAGGTGGCTGTTGAAAACCCTGAGGATTTTGTGGCTTTTGATTCCCTTGACCACCCCAGGAGAAATTTGGGTGGTTCCTCCAACCTGCATTATAATTATTACTGTATGGATTACTTTGAGATCTAAAGTTATTATTACCCATATAGTTGACTTGTTCTTCTTCAGTTGTAGGATTGAAGGGTTGGTATTCTGTATGTATACCTCCGCTACTTATGTCACACTTCATTACTGGATGTACCTGCGTAGAACCAAGAAAACTATCAATCTTTTTATTAAGAAGTTCTACCTGATTTGACAGCATAGTAACTGAATCGATGTTATAAACACCAGTTGTTTTTATTGGCTTTTTCCTCATAACTTGCAACTGATAGTTATTCAGTGACATCTTCTCTATAAATTCATAGGCATCTTCCGGTGTTTTATTGTTGATGGTTCCACCAGTAGCTGCGTCAATCATTTTTCTTGTCGAGAGATTCACACCATTGTAGAACATTTGAACTTGTAGCCAAAGCAGTAACCAATGGTGAGGGCACCTTCTCAGTAAGTCCTTGTATCTCTCCCATGCATCGTAAAGTGTTTCTAGATCCATCTGCACAAAATAAGAGATATCATTACGTAATTTAGCCGTTTTACCCAGCGGAAAATATTTTAGTAAAAATTTCTCGGTCATTTGTTCCCAAGTAGTGATAGACCCTCGTGGTAACGAGTTCAACCATTGTTTAGCTTTGTTTCTCAGTGAAAAAGAGAAATAGCCGAAGATGAATGGCATCATCAAAAAAGCCATTGATTTTGAATGTATCGCAAAATTCAATAAAATTCGCCAAGTGCCTGTTGGGATCCTCATCCTACAAACCATCAAACTGAACAAACTGTTGTTTCATCTGAATTGTGTTAGGTTTTAGTTCAAAATTATTCGCAGCAATAGCAGGTCTAACTATACTAGACTCAGTTCCTGTTAACAAAGGTTTAGCATAGTCATACATAGTACGTGGAGCAGGATTTTGATTAGCTGCAATTGCAGGAGGCAACTGATCACTTGGGTTTTCAGGCATCTCTTTGGTTAGGGGTTGAGTATCGTCTTCTCGCTCGTTCTTCATGTATCGTAAACTACGCTTATTTCTCTTTGATTTCTACGAACTGTGCGATCGATTTCTTCGTCAAAAAGTAATAGTCCTGATGGGTTTCTTCTAGTCATAAACTATAAAAACCTGCCAAGAGAAAAAAAAAGTAAATTAATAAATAATAAAATAAAATAAAATTGCAAGAAAAATAAATGGCTAAAGTAATAAAAATTTAGTATTCCTAATATTTCAGTTCCCCGACAACGGCGCCAAAAACTTGATCGCGTGATTCGTAATAAGTAATAAATATTTCTAATGAAGATCAAACCTAGACTAACTATTATCACAACAAAAAGGCAAGCGCACCTATCGAACAATAGTATAGTAATGGCAAGACCGGGATATCGTACCCAAGGGAACCAAAAGTAATAGTAATAACTATCTTTTTATTATCTAGCCTAAGAATAAAAGGGTTTGTTTTAATTAACTAATTATTTAAACTAAGAACACACAGAGAAAAGAATTAGGGAATTGCTTTTGGGAAAATTGATTGACTTGAGACAATACCTAAGGAAAAATCCACCTAGACTTTACTTGTTATTCTGGCTCCAAATAAGACGATTTATTCATTCAACTTGTTCCGTAGAGGTCCCTAAGTTATATTATTATCCCTATTCAAGACTAATAATGTCTAATCCCTAGATTGAATAACTGAGACTTTTCTCTAATTAACACTCTAGGGTTGCATTAACTCGATCTATGGATCCCCTTATTAGGTTTCACCCTAATCCGGTAAAATCTTGTTACCCTATTTTTAGGCACGCAATCAACTCCACTTAATTATGGTAAATGTACTCTTAGATAGGGTCTATTCCTCCTCTGAATAAGAGTGTCTCTTGAATCAGTATCCTGGGATATCAAAACAAGAATTAAGAACACATAATTAAGAACAAGTTAAATATTTATCATACGATTCAGAAAATAATAACAAGATTCGTGTTAGGTTTCATTCCCCTTAGGTATCTAAGGGGTTTAGTTCATAATAAAATAAGTGTACATCTCAAAAGTATAAAAATAACAAAACATAAAGAAAACTCTAAAACCCCTGAAGGAATTCTGAGAGATATCTTCATTCTTGGAGTAGCCCCGACTTTTGGGATGGATCGTCTGGCTTTCTTCAAGTAATTCCCGATGTGAGATTTCGTATTCTAGAAAAGTTCTGGAAAAGGCCCCCCTCTCTAGGTCATACTTAGGGTGTTTATATGGGCTTTGGATTGGCTTTCTTCCTCCCTAAATACCATTTTCCATGTAAAATACAACTCTTTAAAAAAGGGACACGCCCGTGTGCCACGGCCGTGTGACGTGATTGCTAGGCCGTGTTCGATCCATTAAATTGCTACGGCCGTGTAGGCTCAATGGCCAGGCCGTGTGAATCGTGTAAACCTTGGTCGACACCCCCGAAAGCCACGGGCGTGTGAGCTGCCTGTGTGGCAAGGCTTAGGCCGTGTGATCTTCTCGATTTGGTCTGTTTTGTCCCTTTTTAGCTCATTTTTGGCTCCTTTTGACTCTTGGTGCTCTCCTGAGTACAAAACATGAAATAATCGGATTAAGAGCACCAAAATCCATAAATCTAGTAGTAAACATCCATAAATATGCTAAGTATTTGGGGTAAAACTATGTATAATTTGGCATTTATCACCCAGAGATGGTCTTATACTAGCTCTCGTATATACGTGCTTATGCATGTCCTAGAAATGTCTTACACTAGCACTACTCTTAACCGATGCGTGTCCCAGACACGTCTTACATTGGCTATCATCGTCGAGGCCGATGCATGTCCCAGACATGTCTTACACTGGCACTTGTCTCTGTGCCGATACCATGTTCCAGACATGGTCTTATACTGGCACTCATAATGTGGCCGATGCATGTCCTAGACATTTCTTACACTGGCGCACAATAAATCTGAACGTTATGGCATGAATATCCAGTTTGTTTCCTAGGGTCTCAACTAGACCATTCCACTATCTCAGTCATTAATATACAATCTTTATTCACAATCTAGCAATTCATACTATCAATTAAATGACAATTCGAATACATACATTAACAATGTAGTCGTATTATTTACATACAACTTACCTCAATTTACAAAATATACTTGACTAGTTTGTTTAGTCGGATTACTCAGGTTCGGTTTTGGAAAATCTTGATCTATAATAACAAAATGCACTCATTTAGTCACTAATAACAATTAGGCAATCATAAATTCACATCTTTAGTAAAATGACCATTTTGCCCCCAAACTTTGGCAAAATGACCATTTTACCCCTATGCTCAAAAGATCATTTTTTATCGAATTTCTTCATATTTCAAGTCTAGTTAAACTCTTTTTACTGCTATAGCAATCCCGAAATCTTGCTATTTCACACTCATATCACCTATTTTGCAACTTACACAAAATAGTCCCTTTAGGTGTTTTCATGCTAATACCTTTCACAAAAGTTGTTTATGTCACGATTAGGACTCATATTCTTCCATAAAAACTTAGAAAACATCACAAATAATTTCATGGCAAAACCCTAAACTCTCAATCATTTTGCAAAATAGACCCCTCATTTGAAAGCTTATGCTTCAAGGGTCTCAAAAGTGCAAAAATTATTAACTAGGGACATGGGAATCACTTACTTGTTGAGGTAATAAGTTGCTGAAATTTCAAAGCTTCAAAAACCCCTCTTTTTCTGATATTTTTTATGGGGAGAAGACATTGAGAAGAAGAAAATAATAGCTAGGCTTTTTAGGCATTATTTTATCACCAACTCATGACATCATTCACCTAAACTTTGACTATTTGACCAATTTTGCTTCCTATGGCCGGCCACCTTGCTTCTAAGGGTCAAATTACTCTTTAAAATTCCCTAATTTTAGTTCTCTGGCTATTTAACACATGTGGGTACTAAAAAGTAACTTTTACCTTTTATGCGATTTAGTCTTTTTTCGCAATCGGGCTCACAAACATTAAAATTGACTCACCAAATTTTTCATGCACTATTATAATCATGTTACAACCTCATAATTGTAATAAAATAAACTTTATAACTTCGTATTTGTGGTCCCAAGACCACTATTCCAACTAGACCCTAAATCCAGCTGTTACATTTCTCTCCTCTTAGGGATTTTCGTCCCCAAAAATTTGACTGGTGAATAAGTTCGGATAGTGCTCTCTCAGAGACGCCTTGGGTTCCCATGTGGCTTCCTTGACTCCATGTCTATGCCACAAAACCTTCACAAGTGGTATATTCTTATTTCTTAACTGTTTGACTTCTCGAGATAAAATCTTGACCGGTTCCTCACTATAAGTCATATCCGGAAGAATCTCAAATTCAGTTGGCACAATTACATGCGAAGGGTTTGATCTATACCGGCGTAACATGGAAACATGGAACACATCATGAATATTTTCTAATTCTGGCGGTAAATCCAAATGGTAGGCAACAGGTCGTACTCTCTCGATGACTTCATAAGGTCCAATGAAACGAGGACTCAACTTGCCCCTTTTTCCAAACTTGAGGACTTTCCTCCACGGGGAAACTTTTAAAAATACCTTATCACCGACTTAAAAACTTAATTTCCTTTCACATCAAATCTACGTAGGATTTTTGTCTATCCGAGGTGACTTTCAGACATTCACGAATCACTTAACTTTCTCCTCCGCCTCTTTAACTAAATCAACTCCATGAATCTGATTCTCTCTCAACTCAGTCCAGTATAAGGGCGTTTGACACTTTCGCCCGTACAAGGCCTTATAAGGCACCATTTTCAGACTCGACTGATAGCTGTTGTTGTAGGCAAATTCAACCAATGGCAAGAATTTTTCCCAACTTCCTTGAAACCCGAGAACACAACATCTCAACATGTCTTCTAAGATCTGTATCACTCTTTTTGACTGTCCATCAGTTTGTGGATGAAAAGCCGTGCTGAAACTCAACTTGGTTCCTAGATTCTCTTGCAACTTTTTCCAAAACCTCGAGGTGAATCTTGGGTCTTGATCTGAAACAATCGATAACGGCATACCATGAAGCCTCACAATCTCGGAAACATACAAGTCAGCCAATTTTTACTGGTACGAAGTGTGCTGACTTAGTTAGTCTGTTGATAATAACCTATACTGCATCTTTCTTTTTTGAGGTTAGTGGCAAACTGGTCACGAAGTCCATAGTGATACGATCCCATTTCCACTCGGGAATCACAATAGGCTGAAGTAAACCTGAAGGTACTTGGTGTTCAACCTTTACTTGTTGACATACTAGACACTTGGAAACGAACTCTGAGATGTCTCTTTTCATACCCGGGTCACCAATACATTTTCTTAAGGTCGTTGTACATTTTAGCACTACCCGGGTAAACAGATAAACAACCACCGTGTGCCTCATTCAAAATCTTCTGTAGTAGCTCATCGTTCTTGGGTACACAAATTCTATCTTTGAACATTATACAACCATCGATACTAATACGAAAATCTGACTCAACCTCTGATTCATACTGAGTTCTCTTGGCTTGCAGTTTCTTGTCATCTTTTTGAGCTTCACGTATTTCATGAAGGAAATTCAGTCTAGCCCTCAACTCCGCTAGGATCAATCGGTCATTAGATATAGTCAGCTGAGTGTTCAATGCTCTCAAGGCAAATGACGACTTTTTGCTCAGGGGGTTTGCAACTACATTCGCCTTTCCTGGATGATAGTCATAATCCTTTAACAACTTTAACCATCAACGTTTCCTCAAATTCAACTCCTTTTGAGTCATCAAATACTTTAAGCTCTTATGGTCGGTGAATACTCGACATTTCTCTCCATACAAATGGTGTCTCCAAATCTTCAGCGTGAACACTACAGCCGCCAGCTCCAAATCATGGGTTGGATAATTTCTCTCATGCGGTTTTAGCTGTCTCAAGGCGTAGGCTACAACCTTGCCTTCTTTCATGAGCACAAACCCTAAACCATTTAAGGAGGCGTCACTATAAATTATAAACTCCTTGCCCGATTCTGGTTGCACTAATACTAGGGCTTCCGTTAACAAAGCCTTTAATCTCTCAAAACTTTGCTAACACTCTTCTATCCACTCAAACTTGACCTCTTTCTAAAGTAGCCTCGTTATCGGTGTAGCTATCATAGAGAATCCATTTACAAATCGTCTATAGTACCCTACTAGCCCCAGAAAACTACGAACCTCTGTTACATTCCTCGACGATTTCCATTCCACAATAGCTAAGACCTTTCTTGGGTCGACTCTGATTCTGTCACCTGACACAATGTGTCCTAGAAATCTGACTTCATTGAGCCAAAACTTGCTCTTATTAAACTTGGCATAAAGTTGTTTATCCCTCAAGGTCTGCAACACAATTCTCAAATGCTTCGCGTGGTCGCTCTCATTACACGAGTAAATCAATATGTCATCTATAAAAACGACGACGGACCTATCCAAGTACGGTCGGAAGATGCGGTTCATAAAATCCATAAATACCGCTGGGGCATTTGTCAATCCAAAAGGCATAACAAGAAACTCATAATGCCCATATCTCATCTGAAAAGCAGTCTTTGGTATATCTTGTTCGTTGACTCTTAACTGGTAGTAACCTGACCTCAAATCTATTTTAAAAAATACAGTGGCTCCTCTCAGTTGATCGAAGAGATCATCAATCCTCAGCAAGGGATACTTGTTCTTCACTATTACTTTGTTAAGCTGTCTATAGTCGATACATAACCTCATCGACCCGTCTTTCTTTTCCACAAAAAGTACCGGAGCACCCCATTGTGAATAACTCGGTCCAGCAAAACCCTTATCTGTTAATTCTTACAACTATGCTGTAACACCCCAAACCCGTGACCGTCACCGGATTTGAACACGTGGTGTTACCGGGCTTACTTCCCTTATTTCTCTCTTTGAAATATTTGATTTCTGTTCCAGGCAGGCTAGCTAACTGCGTCACTGTCACCTTAAAAATCATATCTCGAGTTAAGGAATTAGAAAATCAGTTCCGTAAATTTTCCCTGAAACTAGACTTATAATACCATCTACACATTTTTTTCTAGAATTTTTGGTCGAGCCAATTAGTACAGTTTATTAGTTAAATTCACCCATGCTACAGGGGTCAACTACACTGACCTTCGCGCATTACGACCTGGATATCTTCTCCTACAGAGCTTCAATGCTCATGGCGTTTGTTTCTAATGAAACTAGACTCAAAAGGGAATCTGCAAATATAAGGCACGACTTCTAATTCCTTCTGGATAATTTATGGTAAATTTTCAAAGTCGAGATAGGGGATCCAGAAACCGTTCTGGCCCTGTCTCACGAGAACTTTAATATCTCTCAGTATACTGCTCATATGGTAGTTTCGTTTCATCCATATGAAAATAGATTCATCAAGGTTCAATTTCATAATTTATTCACTATTTAATTCTACTTCTACTATTTTTAGTGATTTTCCATCTCACCTCACTGCTGCTGGCAGCATCTATTACCAAAGCAAACAATGACTATTTCATAAATCTTCTATGGCCAACTATTACATCATACATAATACAAACTATGGCCACCTTATCAAAATTTAGGTTTCTAAGGCTCGTAACTATAGGTTTTAGAATCACACTCAACCGACCACATAGGCCATTTTCGCATGGCTTAAAGTTTACAACCCACAATTCAACAAAACAAAATAGCCTATACATGCCAAATGTTCTCCTAGCTCAACTACGAAGACAATACCAAAAGATTTCCAGCCGGTGTGATGACTTCAACGACGGTTCCGAGCACGCAACAATACGAGTCCAAGAGACCTAAAATGGGTGACAAGAAAACACCGAGTGAGTTTATAACTCAGAAGTCATAAGCATTCAACAACCATCCATTGATAAAGTTATCACAACATGAAACAATAAACGAGGCTAGGTACTCATCCATATCGAAACTATACCATAATTCCTCGGACCTTTCGGTTCAATCTCATACCCAGTCATACATCCACATTTCATATTCCATACAATAAGATATTTGAGGCACTTTACACACCAACTCATTCACACCACAATCATACAATTGCAATCATCACATAGATCTAAAGCTTACCAAGCTCAACCCCGAGCATGAACGTATTTCCTATTCGTCATGAGCTCAAGGTACTTACCCGATCCGCTGTCCATACTCAACTCGATGGAGACACACCCTCCATATAATTGTTCGATCGGAGATATATATATAGAGAGAGAGAGAGAGTACGCACACACAGTGCTTAATACTCGATTTCGCACACTTAGTGCCATGCGATTTAAGCCCGCACACATAGTGCCATACCCTTCGAGCTCGCACACCCAAAGGTCAGATATTTCCAGCATGCACACTTAGTGCCATATATTTCCAGCATGCACACTTAGTGCCAATCTCGTCACCGTACACACGTATTGCCCGCACACTTAGTGCCAAAAGCAAACTTTCTACACATTTCACTATTTCTTTTACATTCAACAAATGTCATCACTCCATACACATACATTTTCATTTATATATATATATATCATCCCATTAAACACAATTGCATAGATTTTACAATCATTTAAGCAATATCAAACATATGTGCTTAATGACTTACTTTGTTTTGGGTAGAACGGTTCCAATTCGGCTACTCGTTTGCTTTCTCCTTTCCTTTGTCCGATTTAGTTCCCCTTTGCTCTTGAGCTAAATCAAACAATTTACCTCTCCATCAAACACAAACATACGGCATTCACATACATTATTATGATTATTGCCGAATACTTAACACAACTAAGCTGAAAATTTACTCAATCTCATCTTAATTTATTGCTACGTATTTATCAAAATTTCCAATACAAGGTATTTAACACCTATGCCCATTTATACCCCATATGGCGAATGTATGTATATATATATATATATACAATGTCAACTATAACATCTTTTAAACACCTAATTTCACCTCATGAACACTTAATCAATTTTTTTCCTAATCTAGCATATATTTTCACATCCATTGTATCATCATGTAAAATCACATATAACTACCTTTCTTAAGTTCTACATCTCAAGCAACTTAACCCATCCATATAATTAGCATGATAATAGCATCAAGGTATCAACCAAAAATGTTTTTGTTAGGCTCCTTAGCCAATTCTAACTCTCCATCAATAGTAAAAATTCAAACCATGGGCTAGGTAGAACTTAAACTAACAACTAAAACATGCATGCATCTCATGGAATATCATCAAATATACCTTAATCTGGACACAAGTATGACCAATTCTCCTTCTAGTTCCCTTCTAAACCAAGCATGAAGCAAAAATCCTTCCTTTTTCCCTTGGTATTTTCGGCCAAAGAATTGAGAATAGATGAACAAATTTTTCTCCTTTCTTTTTCCTCTACTCACGGCAACAAGGGGGCATCCATCCACTTTTTTTCTTTTTTTTTTGTCAACATTTTCTTTATTGCTAACACATTATTTAATTGCTCCCAACATGCCTCACTAACCCAACATGTTGGAAACATGTTTTCCTTTGCCCATCACATCCATCTTGGCCGGCCACTATAGAATAATTTGGGCAATTTTGACATGCAAGTCCACCTTTGTGTCAACATGCACAAATAAGCCATTACAATTTAGCCTATCATTTTTCACCATGTTTCACCTTGATCCCTATTTAATAATTTCTCATACAATTGGTAAAATTAGAGAATGAAACTTCCACATATGCATGCACACACATAGTAAGCATAAAATATAACAATTAATTATTTTTATAACTCGGGTTTGTGGTCTCGAAACCACTTTCCGACTAGGGTCACATTAGGGATATCACATGTGCTTTCAACTCTTTCAACTCAGTAGGGGTCATTCTATACGGTGCAATTGATATTGGCGTCGTTCTAGGAACTAACTCGACACCAAACTCAATTTCTCTCTCTGGAGGTAACTCGACACCAAACATCTATAAACTCACAAACCACTGATACTAATTCAATCTTCGACTCGGACACTTGAGCATTCAGCATAAAAGCTAGATAAGCCTCATACGCTTTTCTCAAATATTTTTCAGCTACCAAAGACGATATTACCACAGGCGATTTATCCAAGTCACCTAGTCCAACCAGAAGGATATTCCCATCTTCACCCTTTAACATAATAATTTTCCTCCCACAGTCCACTACAACACTATGAGAAGTCAACCAATCCATCCCGAGGATTACATCAAACTTATTGAATGGTAATAACATTAAATTAGCTACAAAACAATGGTCTCTAATTGTCAAAGGACAACTCCTACATACTTGGTCAACTATCACATATCTACCCAGGGGATTGGACACTCTTATTACAAATTCAGTAAACTCCACTATCACGTTCATACTAGGAAACAATTTCATACAAATATAGGAGTAGGTAGACCCCGGATCAATTAATGCAACAACAGATATATCATGGATAGAAAAAGTACCCCTGATCACATCAGGAGACTCTGCTTTATCGTGAGCACAAATAGCATAAGTCCTTACAGGCGCTCTACCCTCGGACCTCACTACAACATCTTTTGCCGCACCCCTACTACTAACCCCACTCTCAGGGTTCATTTGTGACCTGCCCCTTAACGAAGCGTTACTTGCCTTCATTTCTTCCTTCCTCTCTCTCTCTTCCATCTCAGGGAATTCGCGAATAAAGTGGTCTAGTGATCCACACCTATAGCAGCCCCTCTCGTTCCCTCGGCACTCGCCAAAATGATGCCTACCACACTATGAGCATTCTGGCCTATTGGGTCTAGGGCTACCGACACTTGCGACTGAAGTGGTCTGGGCTCTCGAACTTATGTTTTGTCAGTTCTTATTTCTATTTGAGAATCCCACTGAAGTATTCAATCGGGTAGTGATTTCCTTCGACCTCTTGGATGAGGACTGTTGTGATTTCCCCATCTGCCTCCTTCTCATAACCCGCGACTCAATGGCCGTCTTTCTCCTCTCTTTTACCAGCTCCTCTGCCTTACACACTCTATCAACCAGGGCTACAAATTCTCGTAGTTCAAGAATGCCAAAAAAGACTCAAATATCTTCATTGAAGCCATCTTCAAATCTCTTACACATGATGGCTTCTGTAGATACGCATTCTAGTGCATACTTGTTGAGTTTTACAAACTCACGTTCATACTCCGTAACAGTCTTATTACCTTGCTTCAACTCTAAAAATTCTTTCCTTTTTTGGTCTATGAACCTCTGGCTAATATACTTCTTTCTGAACTCTTCTTGGAAAAATTCCCAAGTTACTCTTTCTCTCGGTACCACAGACACGAGAGTATTCCACCACTGATAAGCCGAGTCTTGTAGAAGCGACACAACACACTTCACGCACTCTTCAGGTGTGCATGACAGCTCGTCGAATACCCTCATGGTATTTTCTAGCCAGAAATCCACTCTTTCCGGGTTATCATCTACACTAGCTCGAAATTCCAAGGCCCCTTGCTTTTAGATCTTGTCTACCGGAGACTTCTCTCTCCTGAACATGTCCGCACCTTGCGGAGCCACCAGGGCATACTGAGGAATCGGAGGACATGGGGGAGGTGGAGTGTTCAGGTTCGCACGAACGAACTCCGTATACCAAGCGTCCATCATTCGGAGGTAAGCTTTCCTAGCCCCTCTGCCATGGCCCATACTCACGGGCTCACTCTCTACTGGTGCAGTCCCTTCTGCGGGAGCCGGCGTATTACTTTTTACGTCATCCACCGTGGTTCTATCAGGATCTATTACTAGGTAAAAACACAATTTATAATTGTCAAGAGTCGTCACACTATCAATATATATATTGCATGTATAGCTAGACTCGTACTTTAGCTAGGTTAGTCCTAGAACCGACTAAACCATGCTCTGATACCACTAAATGTAACACTCCTCACTCGTATCCAATGCCGGAATAGGGTTCGAGGTGCTACCTAACTTAAACTCAATCAATCTTAGGAAATCAGGTCATAAAAATCTTGATCAAGTTAAAACTTTTTGTTTCATAAGCAATATGTCCCTTAAATGGGCTTACGAGGCCCAAAATGTAATTCAAGATGGTTCGGGACCAAACTGAGAACTTAAGAAGAACATGAAAGATTTTGCACTTTAAGGCTCCACACGCTCGTGTGGATAAAGACCATGTGGCCACACACGCCCGTGTGGCTTGGGACACACCCCTGCTCTCAGCCCATGTGCAACTCTGACTTATGAACACGGCCATGGCACACGCTTGTGTGACCTACCCGTGTACAACACTGACTAGAAAGTTTAAGTGCAGGGGACGTATGGCCAAAACACACACCCATGGGAGTGAGCCGTGTATCACACACAGCCTAGACACACGCCCGTGTGTCATGCCCGTGTGGACAAAAAGTAGGCCATTTCCAAGGCATTTTGTCACCTAATTTACACAACCTACACAAGATCATTTCAATACACAAATTTCTCCAAAATAGAGTCCAATTCATCCATAGAAAGAACATTATATACATTTATCAAAATGAAAAATAGCCATTATTCTAGGCTTAATACAAAATGAAGGGCTTTAACTTAAGCCAAAATACATAACCAATTTCTCATTTAAATAAACATCCTAGTCTAGTCCTATACATGCCATACTCAAAAGAAGATTTGTACTATGCCAAGTGCTTGATTGATAGTGTGATCGATATCTCTGACTTCAAAGAATCCTTGAGCTAATTAAGCAGCACTAAAAGCAAAGGGGAAAGAAAAGAGAGTAAGCATAAAGCTTAGTAAATTGCATATAAATAAATATACAACAACAATTTTACCATTAGTCATCATACTCATAGCTCAAAGGTAAGCATAAACTTGACTTACTCATTACCGTCTACTCAAATCACATTTTCTAATTTGAACTCATTACTCATGCATACCAAATAGGTACCTGTATCACTCAGAACATTATTATACTTTCCTTATTAAGTCACTTTCATAAACTTTAAAGTTAAACCTTTCGAAAAACTACCGGATATTCTATAAGCCTTAAACATGGGATAAGTTGCCAATGCCATGTCCTAGACATGGTCTTACACTGGCTGTAACACCCCGTACCCGAGTCCATTACCGGAATCGGACACAAGGTGCACACAGACTTAACTATTTTCACAGTCCATTTAGAAATTTCCAGACAAGCTGGTTACTGCATCACTGTCGCCTTAAAAATCATATCTTGAGTTTCAAAGCTCGAAAATTAGTTTCGTAATTTTTCCCTGAAACTAGACTTATATATCCATCAACAGATTTTTTTCTAGAATTTTTGGTCAAGCCAATTAGTACAGTTTATTAGTTAAAGTCTCCCATATTCCAGGGTTCGACTACACTGACCTTCATGCGTTGCGAATTGGATATCTCCTTGTACAGGGCTTCAATACTGATGCCGTTTGTTTCTATAGAAACTAGACTCAGAGAGGAATCTATAAATATATGGCATGACTCCTAATTATCTCTGGTTAATTTACAATGAATTTCTAAAGTCGGAACAGGGGATCCAGAAACCGTTCTGGCCCTGTTTCACGAGAACTTTATTATCTCTTAACATATAACTCATATGACCGTTTCGTTTCTTCCATATGAAAGTAGATTCATCAAGGTTCATTTACATAATTTATTCACCAATTAATACCATTCCTACTATTTTTAGTGATTTTTCACATCCACATCACTGCTGCTGTCAGCATCTGCCTTTAAGGTAGGCTTTACCTATTTCATGATTTCCATGATTCAATTGGCCCCTTTTTGCATACATAGCACAAAGTGTGATCATGATTAACCATTCCAATGGCTAATCGTTTCAAAACAATTCCATACCTCATAATGATCAACATACAAACGATTATAGTACTATGCTAAAAACGTATATAAGCCATTTTCGCATGGCTATCCAAGTTTACACAAAACCGGAAGGTACATGACCTACAACAAAAGGGTAGTCCTATACATGCCATTTCAAAGTTCAACCAAAATTGTACCAAAATGGGGGCTTTGATAGTGTGGATGAGTTCGACTTCGATGATCCCGAATCCGATAGCTAACGAGCAAAATCTATAAAACAGAGAGCCAAAGCAACGGGGTAAGCATTTTAATGCTTAGTAAGTCTCAAGTAATGAAATCAGCTTTGACTAAAGTATTACATTTACATAACCAAATGAATCACTTTATTAATACACATTCTCATAATCATACTTACTTCACATTACCGACCCTTATGTTTATACACAAAAGAACAACTTAGCCAAAGGCGGTAGCTCGTTTATCAAGCGAGCGAATACTTACTTGTAAGGAATCAACTAATTCAAGCACATACGAACATACCTCATTGCTGGAATTTTCACAAGTGTATAAACTGAATTTTTTTACAGCAAGATTTCTCATTTCGAATCACGTACCTTGGATTTAACCGGATTTAACCACAAGCACAATTGCCTTGGTCTTAACCCGGATTTGGTAACTTGCACAATTGCCTTGGTCTTAGCCGGATATAACAACTTCGCACGAATGCCTTGGTCTTAGCCGGATATAATCACTAGCATAAATGCCTTCGGACTTAGCCGGGTATCATTCAAATGCTCATGTACACATATATCAATAATCACGACACATCCATATTTCATTTTCGTTACTAAGGCTCAAACACAAAATATTTATCAAACCTTTACAATTTCGGCTCAATAGCCACACACAAGGAGCATGATTTCAATATAATTCAAGTAGGGTCATTACTCGAAGACTTACCTCGGATGTTGTCGAACGATTTCGACGGCTATTCGATCACTTTTTCCTTTCCCTTATCCAACTGTGGTCCTCTAAGCTCTTGAGCTAATTCACACAAATTTAACTTATTAAAATCTCATTATGATAGCTTATGGCGAATATGACAAGGAGTTTAAATGGTCATATGGCCATCCTTTAGCTCAAATACACAACGGTCATGCACATTTTTAATCACAACAAGCAATTCAATACAATTCATTCAAACATCAAAGTGAAGCTCAAGGTACTTAGCCCTTATATACATTAGACATTAGAGTCACATGTGCACGAAATCACGAATCGAATTCAACACATTAGTTAGTACTCTCCTTAGCGAATTTTCCAAGCCAAGAATAGGCATCAATATGCTTGCCTCTAACCAATGCATGCACACCAACTCCCCCATGTGGCCGAATATGCATGTCCATGTTGAGGCCAATTATACACTTAATACCACACAAAAAAACAGCATACATTTTACTAACTAACGATTACATATTGTAGCTCAATACACATCTCTCATTTACTTCATAACCAAACATCATCACAAGCAAATATACACCTTGAAATAGTATATATGTCATACCAATACATCATGTGCAAACATATATTCATGTAGGTGCAAGGGCGAATCTCAAGTTGCTTATATCCAAATATAAACACATATCCAAAGCTCAAATCTTACCTACCATGCAACATGCATGAAACATACTTATGGATATACCATGGCCGAATACACCACAACACCATACCGTTTCAATTTGGTCATGGTTAACAAAGAACTTAGCATCTCATTCAAAATGCTAAAAGAAAATCTAAGAGTCCTCAATCCCCATCGCATGTATCATTATCAAGCTTGATATTTAGCATGCAATGGCATTAACACCACATCCACTTTGGCGAATATCATTCCCATGACATAGCAAAGATTTGAACCATGGGCTAATAAGAACATCAAGCTAGCAACTAAAACATGCATGAATCTCATGGCACAACCTCAAACATACCTTAATCTTGATGCAAGTATAGCCAAATCTCTTCCTAATCCCTTCCAAACCAAACATGAAGCAAAAATTCCTTCCTTCCTCTTTAGTATTTTCGGTCAAGAGAGAATGAAATGGATGAACAATTTTTTCTTTTCTTTTCTTCAATACACGGCAATGGGGAGGGAGAAGCCTTCACACACAATTTTTTTTTTCATTTTTTATTACCCATACCCTTAGTTTAATGTTTCTCCTAATTCACCAACAAAACATGTCTATGACATGTTTTGCCCATCCTCCTTGTCATGGCCAGCCACCTCTTATAAAAGAGGGATATTTGACATGCAAGGCCATTGTTTTGCATGCATGCTTTAATTAGTCATCACACATTTCCCATCATACTTTCAAAGTTTTCTACTAGGTCCTTTCTAGTGAAATTCACATTTATAACTCTAAATCAAACATCAAAAATGTCACACACGAATTAACACATATCATAAGCATCAAAATGAACATTAAATTATTTTTATGCCTCGGTTTTGTGGTCCCAAAACCACATTCTAACTAGGGTCAATTTTAGGCTGTCACAACTCTCCCCTACTTAAGAAATTTTTGTCCCCGAAAATCTTACCGGTAAATAGGTTTGGGTAACGCTCTTTCATAGAGTTCTCGGGTTCCCAAGTAGCTTCTTCCATCCCGTGTTTGAGCCATAACACTTTTACTAACGGAACCCTTTTGTTTCGCAACTCCTTCACTTCACGAGCTAGGATACGAATCGGTTCTTCTTCATAACTCATATCGGCTTGAATTTCAACCTCTGATGGACTAATTACGTGCGACGGATCAGATCTATAGCGTCGAAGCATCGAAACATGAAAGACGTCGTGAATCTTTTCAAGTTCAGAGGGCAAAATCAAACGATATGCAACTGGACCGACTCGTTCGGAGACTTCATATGGCCCGATGAACCTCGGACTCAATTTGCCTTTACGGCCAAATCTGAGTATCTTTTTCCAAGGCGAAACTTTAAGAAACACTTTATCTCCCACGATACTCAATGTCTTTTCGTTTCAAATCCGCGTGCGATTTATTTCGACGATCCGTGGCGCCTTCGGACTTTCACGGATTACCTTTACTTTCATTCAGCATCTTTAATCAAATCAACTCCGAAAATTTTACTTTCACCGAGCTCGGTCCAAAACAATGGTGTACAAGATTTACGACCGTACAAAGCCTCATAAGGTGCCATCTTAATACTTGATTGAAAACTATTGTTGTGCGAATTCAATCAAAGGTAAGTACTGCTCCCATGAACCACCGAACTCGAGGATGCAACATCTCAACATATCCTCAAGTATCCGAATTATCTCGCTCGGATTGACCATCGGTTTGGGGATGAAAGGCGGTCTTTGAAATGCAACTTGGTACCCAAAGCTTCTTGCAATTTCTTCCAAAATCGCGAGGTGAATCTCGGATCTCTATCCGACACAACAGAAATTGGTACCCCGTGTAATCTCACAATCTAAGAAACGTACAATTCAGCTAGTTTATCCAATGAAAAATCCATACGCACGGGGATAAAGTGAGCCGACTTAGTCAGTCTATCAACAACAACCCAAAACGCATCCTTCTTGCTCGCTGACAATGGCGGTCCGGACACAAAGTCCATTGTGACTCGATCCCATTTCCACTCGGTATCGTAATCGGTGAAGTAATCTCAAGGCACTTGATGTTCCGCTTTCACTTGTTGACATATTAAACATCTCAAACAAAGTCGGAGATGTCTCGTTTCATACCATGCCACCAAAACCGACGTTTCAAATCGTTGTACATCTTCGTACTCCCGGGTGGATTTCCATTCGGCTACAATGGGCTTCGCTCGAATTATCGAAATAAGTTCAATTCTTTGGAACACACAGACAACTTCGAACCTCAAACAATCGCCATCATCAATTTGAAATTCGATTCCTTGTTTGAACACACTCGGCCGCTTTGCAACCAACTCATCGTCAACTTTACGAGCTTCACGAACTTGATGAGTCAATAATGGTTTGGCCTTTAATTCGCTACTAACACATTGTCGGGCAGAATGGACAAGTGTACATTCATCGTCAGTAAAAGCAAACAGTGATTTCGGCTTAAGGCGTCCGCAACCACATTAGCCTTTCGGGTGATAATCAATGACAAGCTCATAATCTTCTAACAACTCGAGCCAATGTCTTTGTCGCAGATTTAAGTCTCTTTGAGTCATCAAATATTTGAGACTTTTGTGATCCGAATACACATGGCACTTCTCACCAAATAAGTAATGTCGCCATATCTTTAAGGCGAATACGATGGCGACCAATTCGAGATCATGGGTCGGATAATTTTTCTCATGTGGCTTTAATTGTCTCGACGCATAGGCCACAACTCAACCTTCTTGCATCAATACGCAACCTAACCCAAGTAGGGATGCATCACTATATATGACAAACTCTTTGCTAGATTCGGGCTGCACTAATTCTGGAGCTTCCATCAAATGAGTTTTCAATTGATCGAAACTTTTCTGACACTTTTCCGTCCATTCGAACTTGACATCTTTACAAGCGGTTTAGTCATGGGTGTGGCTATCATCGAGAATCCTTTTACAAACCGTCGTAGTAATGTAAGCAAGTCCCAAAAACTCGAACCTCAAGAATGTTTCTGAGGCTTCCAGTTAAGTATGGTTGAAATTTTGCCCGGGTCGACTCGAATACCGATGCGAGATACCACATGACCCAAGAAGCTAACCTCTCTTAACCAGAACTCACACTTGCCGAACTTAGCATATAACTGCTTATCCCGTAAAATTTGCAACACTAATCTCGGTGCTCGCATGTTCGGTCTCATCTCTTGAATAGACCAAGATGTCGTCAATGAACACAACTACGAACCGATCCAAATACGGTCTAAAGATCCGATTCATCAAATCCATAAATACCGCAGGGGCATTAGTGAGCCCAAACGGCATCACTAAGAACTCGTAGTGACCATATCTCGCTCAAGGCGCTTTTGAGTATATCCGATCTCGGATTCAAGAATCGATAATAGCCCGATCTCAAATCTATTTTTGAGAACACCGAGGCTTCTTCAGTTGATCGAACAAATCATTGATACGCTGATAGCGGATATTTGTTCTTTATTGTCACTTTATTAAGTCGACGATAGTTGATGCACAACCTCATGGTTCCGTCCTTCTTTTCACAAACAACACCGGTGCACCCAAGGTGAAAAACTCGGCGAGCAAAACCTCTATCCACCAACTCTTGCAATTGAGCTTTCAACTCCTTTAATTCCGTTGGTGCCATACGATACACGAGCTATCGAAATCGGTGTGGTCCCGTGTACAAGCTCAATACCAAACTCTATCTCCGAACAGTGGCAAACCCGTAATTCTTGGGAAAACATCCGGTATTCACAAACCACCAAGCAGATTCGGTTTTATTTCTAACTCCTTATCATCAAGTACATACGCAAGGTATGCTTCGCACCCTTTCTTACATATACGGGCCAACATTGATGATATTACATTTGCCAACCCTTTAAGTCCGTAGATTCAACTCGGATCATCTCGTTATTTCGCACCTCAAATCAATAGTCTTGCTTTTGCAATTCACAACCGCATCATGCACGGTCAACCAATCCAACCCAAGAATAACATCAAATTCATCGAACGGCAAAAGCATCAAGTCCGTAAAAACAGAACCTCGAATTACTAGGGACATTTCTTACACACTTTGTCGACCAAAGACGTAACGACCCAAGGATTTGACACCGAATTACGAACTCAAGAGACTCAATAGGTAAAGTCTTACTAGATGCTAAGGTTTCGCATATATAAGAGTGAGTAGAACCGAGGTCAATTAAAGCAATCACATTAGTACCAAAGAGAGTGAAAGTACCGGTAATAACATCTGGCGAGGAAGCATCCTCACGTGCGGCGATGGCATAAGCCCTAGCAGAGCGCCGAGCCTCGGATCTGGTCGTAGCATCTCTAGATCCTCTCGACCACCACTAGCATTGCCCGTATTTCCGGATGGTCTACCTCGGCGGTGGTAGCACCGGTTTCCCACTCGATTTATATTATGTTCGAGACAACCTTGGGCAATCTTTAATGAAGTGGTCAATCGCTCCGCACTTGTAACAGAGCGGTCACGGAATCTACAACTTCGAATGCCATTTGCCACAATCACGGCACTCCGCTCTCTCGACGATCATTTCCACCATGGCGATCGAAGTGACTCGTGTGGTCACAGGGGTCGATCGCGATCTCGTCTAGAAAAGCCCGAAGTGTCTCTAGACCGGCCTAAGCCATCTCGAATTTCTTTGATGACTGTGGGAAGGGCTTCCCAAGACCTCTTACTGAAACTCCCTTGCTCCCACTTCACTTTTCTTTTCTCCATCTTGAGCTCCTCGACTTTGCATGCTCGCTCGACAAGAGCCACAAACTCTCTGATTTCCAAAATGCCAACATACAGCTTTATATCATCATTAGGTCCATCTTTGAAGCGTTTACATCACGACTTCAAGAAATGCATTCACAGCGTCTGGCTAAGCCTCACAAATTTTTGTTCGTAGTCAGAACAGACATGGAACCTTGTTTAAGTTCAAGAAATTCCTTCCGTTTTTATCCATAAATCTCGATGATATACTTTTTCCAAACTCGGTTTGGAAAAACTCCCAAGTTACTTGCTCTCGGGCACTGTAAGTCGAGTACACCACCAATAGTAGGCGTAATCATGTAGCAAGGAGATAGTACACTTTAGGCATTCATCGGGTGTACAAGATAGCTCATCGAGTGCAGGATAGTGTTGTCCAACCAAAATTCAGCTTGCTCGGCATCGTCGCTATCCGTAGCTTTAAATTCAGTAGCCCTATGTTTTGGATTCATCAACTGGGGCTTATTGGACCTTATTTGGTCGCCATCAAGGCATTGTAGGTGCGGAGGTCGATTAGTCGAGAATGGAGGTTGTGGAACAGTAGTGTTAGTTCGAATGTATTGGTTGAACCAATCATTCATCACGCTATAGAAAGCTTGCCTAGCCTCATCATTCGGATTGCTAGCGACAGGTTGAGAGTCCGTAACCTTGTCCCTTGTGCGGAGCAGCGCCACACTCTCCACATCATCGCCTATCGCTTCGGTTGGGGTCGAGATCCATTACTATAAATAAACACAAATTCAAATGTCAGAAATCACCACACTATCAATTTATCACAAAATGGCATGTATAGCTAGACCCAAACGTATTACGGTAGTCCTAGAATCGACTAAACCGTAGCTCTAATACCAATAAAATTGTAACACCCCGTACCCGAGTCCGTTACCGGAATCGGACACAAGGTGCACACATACTTAACTATTTTCACAGTCCATTTAGAAATTTCCAGACAACCTGGTTACTGCATCACTGTCGCCTTAAAAATCATATCTTGAGTTTCAAAGCTCGAAAATTAGTTTCGTAATTTTTCCCTGCAACTATACTCATATGTCCATCTACAGATTTTTTTCTAGAATTTTTGGTCAAGCCAATTAGTACAGTTTATTAGTTAAAGTCTCCCATATTCCAGGGTTCGACTACACTGACCTTTGTGCGTTGCAAATTGGATATCTCCTTGTACAGGGCTTCAATACTGATGTCGTTTGTTTCTACAGAAACTAGACTCAGATAGGAATCTATAAATATATGGCATGACTCCTAATTATCTCTGGTTAATTTACAATGAATTTCTAAAGTCGGAATAGGGGATCCAGAAACCGTTCTGGCCCTATTTCACGAGAACTTTATTATCTCTTAACATATAACTCATATGACCGTTTCGTTTCTTCCATATGAAAGTAGATTCATCAAGGTTCATTTACATAATTTATTCACCAATTAATACCATTCCTACTATTTTTAGTGATTTTTCACATCCACATCACTGCTGCTGTCAGCATCTGCCTTTAAGGTAGGCTTTACCTATTTCATGATTTCCATGATTCAATTGGCCCCTTTTTGCATACATAGCACAAAGTGTGATCATGATTAACCATTCCAATGGCTAATCGTTTCAAAACAATTCCATACCTCATAA
Source organism: Gossypium arboreum (assembly GCF_025698485.1). Lineage (NCBI taxonomy): Eukaryota > Viridiplantae > Streptophyta > Magnoliopsida > Malvales > Malvaceae > Gossypium > Gossypium arboreum. The sequence goes on from NC_069082.1 coordinate 18,621,358, forward strand.
TGATCAACATACAAACGATTATAGTACTATGCTAAAAACGTATATAAGCCATTTTCGCATGGCTATCCAAGTTTACACAAAACCTAAGGTACATGACCTACAACAAAAGGGTAGTCCTATACATGCCATTTCAAAGTTCAACCAAAATTGTACCAAAATGGGGGCTTTGATAGTGTGGATGAGTTCGACTTCGATGATCCCGAATCCGATAGCTAACGAGCAAAATCTATAAACAGAGAGCCAAAGCAACGGGTAAGCATTTTAATGCTTAGTAAGTCTCAAGTAATGAAATCAGCTTTGACTAAAGTATTACATTTACATAACCAAATGAATCACTTTATTAATACGCATTCTCATAATCATACTTACTTCACATTACCGACCCTTATGTTTATACACAAAAGAACAACTTAGCTAAAGGTAGGTAGCTCGCTTATCAACCGAGCGAATACTTACTTGTAAGGAATCAACTAATTCAAGCACATACGAACATACCTCATTGCTGGAATTTTCACAAGTGTATAAACTGAATTTTTTACAGCAAGATTTCTCATTTCGAATCACGTACCTTCTTGATTTAACCGGATTTAACCACAAGCACAATTGCCTTGGTCTTAACCCGGATTTGGTAACTTGCACAATTGCCTTGGTCTTAGCCGGATATAACAACTCGCACGAATGCCTTGGTCTTAGCCGGATATAATCACTAGCATAAATGCCTTGGGACTTAGCAGGGTATCATTCAAATGCTCATGTACACATATGTCAATAATCACGACACATCCATATTTCATTTTCGTTACTAAGGCTCAAACACAAAATATTTATCAAACCTTTACAATTTCGGCTCAATAGCCACACACAAGGAGCATGATTTCAATATAATTCAAGTAGGGTCATTATCAAGACTTACCTCGGATGTTGTCGAACGATTTCGACGGCTATTCGATCACTTTTCCTTTCCCTTATCCAACTGTGGTCCTCTAAGCTCTTGAGCTAATTCACACAAATTTAACTTATTAAAATCTCATTATGATAGCTTATGGCCGACTATGACAAGGAGTTTAAATGGTCATATGGCCATCCTTTAGCTCAAATACACAACGGTCATGCACATTTTTAATCACAACAAGCAATTCAATACAATTCATTCAAACATCAAAGTGAAGCTCAAGGTACTTAGCCCTTATATACATTAGACATTAGAGTCACATGTGCACGAAATCACGAATCAATTCAACACATTAGTTAGTACTCTCCTTAGTCAATTTTCCAAGCCAAGAATAGGCATCAATATGCTTGCCTCTAACGAATGCATGCACACCAACTCCCCTCATGTGGCGAATATGCATGTCCATGTTGAGGCCAATTATACACTTAATACCACACAAAAAACAGCATACATTTTACTAACTAACACATTACATATTGTAGCTCAATACACATCTCTCATTTACTTCATAACCGAAACATCATCACAAGCAAATATACACCTTGAAATAGTATATATGTCATACCAATACATCATGTGCAAACATATATTCATGTAGGTGCAAGGGCCGAATCTCAAGTTGCTTATATCCAAATATAAACACATATCCAAAGCTCAAATCTTACCTACCATGCAACATGCATAAAACATACTTATGGATATACCATGGCCGAATACACCACAACACCATACCGTTTCAATTTGGTCATGGTTAACAAAGAACTTAGCATCTCATTCAAAAATGCTAAAAGAAAATCTAAGAGTCCTCAATCCCCATCGCATGTATCATTATCAAGCTTGATATTTAGCATGCAATGGCATTAACACCACATCCACTTTGGCGAATATCATTCCCATGACATAGCAAAGATTTGAACCATGGGCTAATAAGAACATCAAGCTAGCAACTAAAAACATGCATGAATCTCATGGCACAACCTCAAACATACCTTAATCTTGATGCAAGTATAGCCAAATCTCTTCCTAATCCCCTTCCAAACCAAACATGAAGCAAAAATTCCTTCCTTCCTCTTAGTATTTTCGGTCAAGAGAGAATGAAATGGATGAACAATTTTTTTTCTTTTCTTTTCTTCAATACACGGCAATGGGGAGGGGAGAAGCCTTCACACACAATTTTTTTTCATTTTTTTATTACCCATACCCCTTAGTTTAATGTTTCTCCCTAATGCACCAACAAAACATGTCTATGACATGTTTTGCCCATCCTCCCTTGTCATGGCCGGCCACCTCTTATAAAAAGAGGGATATTTGACATGGAAGGCCATTGTTTTGGATGCATGCTTTAATTAGTCATCACACATTTCCCCATCATACTTTCAAAGTTTTCTACTAGGTCCTTTCTAGTGAAACTCACATTTATAACTCTAAATCAAACATCAAAAATGTCACACACGAATTAACACATATCATAAGCATCAAAATGAACATTAAATTATTTTTATGCCTCGGTTTTGTGGTCCCGAAACCACATTCCGACTAGGGTCAATTTTGGGCTGTCACACTGGCTATCATCATCGAGGCCGATGCCATGTCCCAGACATGGTCTTATACTAGCTCTCGTATATACATGCTGATGCATGTCTCAGACATGTCTTACACTAGCACAACTCTTAACCGATGCGTGTCCCAGACACGTCTTACACTGGCTATCATCGTCGAGGCAGATGCATGTCCCAAACATGTCTTACACTGGCACTCGTCTCTGTGCCGATGCCATGTCCTAGACATGGTCTTATACTGGCACTCATAATGTGGCCGATGCATGTCCCAGACATGTCTTACACTGGCATGCAAGAAATCTGAACGTTATGGCATGAATATCCGGTTTGTTTCCTAGGGTCTCAACTAGACCATTCCACTATCTCAATCATTAATACACAATCTAGTTCACAAAATAGCAATTCATACTATATCAATTCAATGACAATTTGAATACATACATTAACAATGTAGTCGTATTATTTACATAGAACTTACCTCGATTTACAAAATATACTTGACTCGTCTGTTTAGTCGGATTGCTTGGCTTTGCCCTTGTCTAGGTTCGATTTTGAAAAATCTTGATCTATAATAAAAAAAAAATGCACTCATTTAGTCACTAATTACAATTAAGAAATCATAAATTCACATCTTTGGAAAAATGACCATTTTGCCCCTAAACTTTGGCAAAATGACAATTTTACCCCTGTGCTCGAAAATTAATTTTTATCGAATTTATTCTTATTTCATGTTTATTTAAACTCATTTTACTGCTATAGGAATCCCAAAATCTCGCTATTTCACACTTATATCACCTATTTTGCAACTTACACAAAAGTCCCTTTAGGTGTTTTCATGCTAATACCTTTCACAAAAGTTGTTTATGTCACAACTAGGACTCATATTCTTCCATAAAAACTTAGAAAACATCACAAATCCTTTCATGGAAAAACCCTAAACTCTCAATCATTTTGCAAAATAGACCCCTCATTTGAAAGCTTATGCTTCAAGGGTTTCAAAAGCGCAAAAATTATTAACTAGGGACATGGGAATCACTTACTTGTCGAGGTAATAAGTTGCTGAAATTTCAAAGCTTCAAAAACCCCTATTTTTTTGATATTTTGGTGGGGAAAAGACATGGAGAAGAAGAAAATAATAGCTAGGCTTTTTGGGCATCATTTTATCACCAACTCATGACATTATTCCCCTAAACTTTGACTATTTGACCAATTTTGCTTCCTACGGTCGGCCACCTTACTTATAGGGGTCAAATTACTCTTTAAAATCCCATAATTTAGTTCTCTAGCTATTTAACACATTTGGGTACTAAAAAACAACTTTTACCTTTTATGCGATTTAGTCCTTTTTCGCAATCGGGCTCACAACAAATTTTTCATTCACTATTATAATCATGTTACAACCTCATAATTGTAATAAAATAAATTTTATAACTTCGTATTGTTGTCCTGAGACCACTGTTTTGACTAAGCCCTAAATCGGGCTATTACAACAGGTGATCATTGCACAATTGTTTGCTTATCCAGTGATCTTGTACTTTTGATTAGATTATATTGTTCTAATATTGATATTCTTCAACATTCATTCTACCTTGGTCCAATCAAGAGAGCGAGGATCTTTAGCATTCTAATTTGCAAGTTTGTTGAACAAAAAAGGGGAGTAGAGTGTAGATAGTTAAGGAAGTTACTGGTGTTGAGTATGTTTTGGTTGCTCTATGGGAAATATATGTCTTGTTGTTGTTTGATAAAGCTGCTTACATTTTCAGAAGATGTTGATATTGAAGATGAATAACCTTGATGTGGTGATGATTTCTTTTTCTTTTGAATTTTTATTCGATTTGGTCTGCATAATTGAGATGATGATACTTATTCTTATACTGATGATGTCATGGCATTGTGGTACTAATATGGAACTATGATATTATGTTATAGTGTATGTTTACTATGTTACATTTTACGTTATCTACTATCTACTTAGTTATAATTTAGTATTTTCATTATTGGTGTGAATTCTAAACATAGCAATGGTACTTAAAGCTACTATATTATGTACTATGTTGAGCTAAGTAGAGTGAGATTTGTGTTGAAGGGCAGCTATTAATGATTGTGATGTTCAGTTTCCTACATTGCTTGGTTTTGTTCAATAAATTGCCAAAGGGGGAGATTGTTGAGGCAAAATGAGTAGAGATTTGTTGAATGGCACTAGTGTAACATCCCGAAATAGGGCCTAGTCAGAATAGTGGTTTCGGGACCACAAATATGACATCAAAATATTTATTTTATTATTATTATGAGGCCTAGAATATGAGTATATGCATGTGTTAAAGTTTCATGAAGAAATTCTGAGCATGAGATGTCTGATTGGAAATTAGGGACTAAATTGAATAAATTGCAAAACTTGGTTTCTAGAAGCAATTCGTATGAAATTGCTATATATTATGAATTAGAAGGTCTTGGAGAGTAATTTGCCCAAATTCTAAATTTTTGGACAAAAATGGGCTTGCATAGATGAAATTTTAAAGAAAGGGCATAAGGGCATTTTGGTCATTTGTCATTTTAAAGAATTAAAATGGGAAAAATCAAGCCAAAATCAGCCATTTTCTTCTCCATGGCTGCCGAAAATTGAAGAGACACAATAGCTAGGGTTTTCAACATTTTCAAACTTAATAGTAAGTGCCCCCAACCCCGTTTTTAACGTTCTTTGTATTTTTGAAATCTCGGTAGCTTGATCTCTCCATTTCTACCCAAATTTCATGCCAGGGTTCATGTTTAAAAATTTACCCAAGCATCAGTTGCTTGTATTTTGATAGATTATGGAGGAATATGAAAGATTAATGTGTGTTAAACATCTTTTTCGTAGTTGATTTTCATAAAAAAACCTTTATAGGGACCATTTTGCAAAAGATGTAAATGTCTGGTAGAAATGAGAAATTAATGGATAATGTGGGCTACCATAAGAAGGAAAAGTGTTTGGCTAGGCTTGGGTAAGATAGAAAGTGTATGTGTTTCATTATTCGAGCCTAGGGACTAAATCATAAAAATGTGATAAGTTAAGGGCAAAATGGTCATTTGGATCGGGGGTAGATATTAAACTCAAAATGCATAATGTAGTGTATAATGAGTTAATTTTGTTGTTATAGACCCCGAGGAACAAATTCTGGAGGTCGATCGAGGTAAATGCAAGGTTTCGAAATAATCGAAACATAATCCCAAAAAGAATACCAGGTAAGTTTGGATAACTTAAAGTAAATCCCTAATATGTATAATTGCCTGATTTTTGTATGCATGATATTTGCATTTATATATGGCATGAAAATGTATGAAATGCATCTTTGATAATGAATTGTTGATAACCGTCTCGGTTGAGGTTAAAAAGAGAATTCGATGGATAAACCATGTTTTACATGTGGAATGAGATCTTGCATGTGTTATAGTAAGGATTTAGCCTAGACGGGTAATCCATGATCTCAAGTATGAAAAAGAATCTAGCCCGGATGGGTGTTCCTTGAATGATCAAGCCTCTCGAAGAATATGTGTGCACTATAGATTTAGCCCGGACGGGTAATCCGATTAGGGTCTGAATTTAGCCTGGATTGGTAATTCAGATCCGAGCTCATTAAGGGTGTTTGTCACTATAAGGGATTTAGCCTAGACTAGTAATCTCGACATCACCTTACGAGTTCATGATATGGGGAATTTAGCCTGGATTGGTAATTCCGCAATGAAATGTGAGGTTCACGGGAGTGTATATATGTAAAATGATCATTCGTGAGAATTGACGGATACTGGGTATTCCACCGAGATTTCCTAGAAACTCAAAGGGGTTAATATGATATATGCTAACAAGATGATGAATGATGAACTCATCTATATAAATTACATGATGTTTTGTTAAGTGACTAACTCATTGATTAAGTGCATGTGATAGGAAATCATTTTATAATAGATGATTCCATGATTTAAGTATGGATGTATGCTAACTCGTAAGTTTACTTTCTAGTTATTCGAGCTTACTAAGCATGTAAATGCTTACCCCTCTCTTTTTCCCTATTTCATAAAGCTCGAGGACTCAAAAGAATTGGAAGACAATTGGAGAAGCAACACACTATCAACTAGCCAAGCTTTGGTATAAGGACACTTCTACTTTGTTAATGGCATGTATAGGATTTCGAGTATTTTGTTATATGTGTCATTTGATTTTCCAAATGGAGGCATGTAGAAATATATTTATCTTTTTGTATATAGCCATGAAAGTTGGCTTAATTTAAGTAGGCTATGACCTACAATTTTTATGCATGGTTTTATTTACAAACGATGGGTTGCCATCAATTGGCAATGAGTCTCTTGAACGAGCCAATTTCGAATGGATTAATACAGCATGGGAACCCATAAATGCTAGATGGGAAATAACCTTTTGTATGAAACCAATGATATGAGGTTTCCATGTAACTAACTTCATCAAGATCATTTACAAGTGTATAATCATGTTTTACTTTGAATTTGGTATCTATTAAGAAGAAACAGTAGAAAAGGGGTGACTAAAGGCTTGGAAAGTAGCCTATTAAGGTCCACATGGTTACACATACGGGCGTGTGTCTAGGCAGTGTGAGACACACGGTCCATCCCCATGGGCGTGTGATATGACCGTGTGTCCCTTGCACCTAAAAATTTAAGCTAAATTACACACGGGCGTGTGACTTGGCCGTGTTAATTTAATAGAATGCTCAAGTTTTAAACACGGGGTGAGTCCACGGGCGTGTGAGTCCACACGACCCACCTGCATGGGCGTGTGCCCCTTTTTGTTAAGAAAAATATTCTGAGGAGCCCAAGGGAAATCGAACGAGCCCGAATTTGTCTCACGTTGCCTTCCAATATGTTATAGGTTTCGAAGGCCTATATAAGGGACGAGATGTTCGTGATTGAAAGGTTTTAAATTTAAATGAAATTTTGTGACCTGAGTTCATGTACCGAAAGTGTAAAGTCCCGGTAATGCCTCGAGCCTTGTCCAGAGTTGGATACGGGTAAGGGGTGTTATATTTATTAGTATCAGGCTATGATTTAGTTGATTCTAGGACTACAGTAGAGGATTGTTAAAGTTCGCAATACATGCCATTGTTTGAGTGTTGACAGTGTGATGTCTCCTAATTGTTTAAATTGTTTTGAATATAGTAAATGCCTTCTAATCAAGCACAAGATGAGTTTGAGGGAGCCAAGAGCCATGCTTCAGCTTCCGTACAATGAGCTGTAACTAGTAGTAGTAGAAGGCTGATGTCAGAAGGCCGAGAAGAGGCCCGAGCTGCCTTCTTTGATATGATGGATGAATGGTTTGGGGTTTATCTAAGAAATCGCCCCAATATACCAAGACCTCCCCCACCCCCTAACCAAACTGATGAGGGTGTGCCACGAGGTATGGCACCAGTGAGAATCGGTAAAGCCCCGGTAGATAAGCTTAGAAAGTATAGGGCTGAGAAATTCAGAGCGAAAGTTGATGATAACACTGAAAGAGCTGAGTTTTGGCTTGAGAACACTACGCGGGTGCCTTTGTCATGCACACCCGAAGAGTGTTTGAAGTGTGTTGTGTCCTTTTCGAAGGATACTGCATACAATTGGTGGAAAACCATATCCTCGGTAGTGCCAAAAGAAAATATTACTTAGGATTTCTTCCAAGCAGAGTTTAGGAAAAAATACATTAGCCAACAGTTTTTGGACTCGAAGCGAAAGGAGTTTCTGGAACTCAAACAAGGGAACAGGACTGTAGCGGAATACGAGAGAGAGTTCGTACGACTAAGTCAGTACGTAACTGAATGGGTCTAAACGGAATCGGAAATGTGTAAACGCTTCGAGGAAGGTTTGAATGAGGACATCAAGTTGTTGATTGGGATCTTGGAAATACGGGAGTTTTCCGCATTGGCCGATCGAGCCAAAAAGGCCGAGGAACTCAATAATAAAAGAAAACAAGCTAAGCGAGAGGCTCGAGTTATGAGTAAGAGGTCTAGTGGTAAGACACTCTCGTTCTCCACGAAGAAAGCCAAGAGCCTGCATGAACGCTCCACTTCGTCAGTGGGATATTTGAGTAGATCAAGAAGCTCTAAACGACGAGGTCAAAAGTCCTCCTTCCCGATGGTAACTAGTGTGGGAAGTGTAGACGATCAAAAACCAAAGTGTAAGAGCTACAACAAATTTCACTTCGGAGAATGCCAAATGAAAAGCTGCGCATGTTTCAGACATGGTTCTCTTGATCATTTTCTTAGAGACTGCCAGGAACGAGCTAAAAAGGATGAGGAATTAGCTCAGAAGACGAATGCTCCCATTTCACGAGGTAGGCCTCTGAGATATCCTGGGAGTGCTAGTGGCAGTCGAGTCGAGACAAAAGGCGCTGCAAAACCAAAGGTTCGAGCCCCGGCAAGAATGTATGCGATACGTGCTCGAGAGGAAGCCTCTGCTTCTGATGTTATTACGTGTACTTTCTCCCTTTTTAATACCAGTGTTGTTGCTTTAATTGACCTAGGGTCGACATATTCATATATCTGCATGAGATTGGCGTCTAGTATGAACATATCTGTTGAACCTACAGAATTCATCATTAGAGTGTCAAACCCACTAGGCAGATCAGTCCTGGTTGATAAAGTCTGTAAAAATTGTCCTTTGATGATTCAAGGTCATTGTTTTTCGGCTAACCTTATGTTGTTACCATTTGATGAATTTGATGTAATACTTGGTATGGATTGGTTAGCCCTTCATGATGTAATTGTGAATTTTGGTAGTAAGTATATTAAGCTGAAATGTCCGAATGGTAAGATTCTACGGGTCGAATTAAGAGAATTGGGTTCACCGCCGGCTGTAATTATTGCAATGGTTGCCCAGAGATGTATGAGGAAATGATACGAAGCTTACCTTGCGTTTGTGATGAACACCAAGGAAATTGAATTGAAGATTGAGTCTATGCCGATAGTATGTGAGTACCCAGATGTGTTTCCGGAGGACTTACCTGGATTACCTCCTGAAAGAGAGATATATTTTGGTATTGAATTGGTGTCAGAGACGACTCCCATTTCTATTGCCCCGTACAGAATGACACCTACTGAGCTGAAGGAGTTAAAAGCACAGTTGCAAGAGCTGACGGATAAAGGATTTGCTAGGCTAAGTTTTTTACCCTGGGGTGCCCCCATGTTGTTTGTAAAGAAGAAAGATGGTTCAATAAGGTTATGTATCGATTATCGGCAACTGAACAAGGTGACTATTAAGAATAAGTATCCTTTGCCAAGGATCAATGATTTATTTCACCAGTTGAGAGGAGCCACCGTATTATCTAAAATAGACTTAAGGTTTGGCTATTATCAACTACGAGTTAAAGACTCAGATGTACCCAAAATAGATTTCAGAATGAAGTATGGCCATTTTGAATTTCTTATTATGCCGTTTGGGCTGACGAATGCACCGGCTGTGTTTATGGATTTAATGAATAGGATCTTTCGGCCATATTTGGATAAGTTTGTCGTTGTGTTTATTGACGATATTTTGATCTACTATAAAGATGAGACAGAGCATGCAAAACACTTGAGAATTGTGTTGCAGACCTTGCGGGAAAAACAACTGTATGCTAAATTTAGCAAGAGTGAGAAGTTGGATTTTTAGGTCATATAGTTTTGGGTAAAGGCATCCAAGTGATCTAAGTAAGATTTCTGCAATTGTTGAATGGAAATCGCCTAAGAATGTAACCAAGGTTAGAAGCTTTTTGGGCTTAATTGGTTACTATCAAAGGTTTGTAATAGGATTTTCCATAATAGCGACTCCGATGACAAAGCTACTATAGAAGGACGTTAAGTTTGAATGAACAGAGAAGTGTCAGCAAAGTTTTGAGAAGTTAAAGACATTGCTAACCGAAGCTCCTGTTTTAGTGCTATTTGAATCGGAAAAAGAGTTTGTGGTCTACAGTGATGCATCCTTAAATGGATTGGGTTGTGTACTTATGCAAGATGGCAAGGTGATAGCCTATGCTTCATGACAATTGAAGCCTTACGAGAAGAATTATCCAACCCACGACCTAGAGCTTACTGCTATTGTTTTTGCCTTAAAAATTTAGAGGCATTATTTGTATGGCGAGACTTGCCGTATATTCACAGACCACAAGAGTTTGAAATACTTGATGACTCAGAAAGAATTACATTTGAGACAACGGAGATGGTTTGAATTAATTAAGGATTATGATCTGGTTATCGACTATCACCCGGGAAAGGCGAATGTGGTCACTGATGCTTTGAGTAGAAAATCTCTGTATGCTTTGAAAACCATGGATACTCGTTTGACATTGCTTAATGATGGTTCAGTTCTAGCCGAATTGGAGGCTAGGCCAACATTTCTGCAGGAAATTCTTGATGCTCAGCTTAATGATGATGACATGCAAGCAAAAAGAGCTCAATGTGAGTCTGGTGTTAAGTCAGATTTCCGAATTAGTCCTGATGGATGTTTAATGTTTAGAGATAAGGTTTGTGTACCCAAAGGCAATGAACTTATTCGGAAGATTTTGCAAGAAGCACATAATAGTCTTTGGTCTGTTCACCCGGGAAGTACCAAGATGTACAACGATTTAAAGAAGATGTACTGGTGGAAAGGTATGAAAAGAGATGTATCCAAATTTGTATCGAAATGCCTGGTGTGTCAGCAAGTTAAAGCTGAACATCAAGTGCCTTCAGGTTTGTTACAGCCTGTAATGGTCTCCGAATGGAAGTGGGACAGAGTTACTATGGATTTTGTGACAAGACTACCTATGACTCCAAAAAAGAAAGATGTCATTTGGGTTATAGTGGACAAATTGACAAAGTCGACTCATTTTATTCCGATAAGGACGGATTATTCTCTTGATAGATTGGCCGATTTGTACATTTCTGAGATAGTAAAATTACATAGAGTACCCCTGTCAATTATTTCAGACAGAGATCCGAGGTTCACTTCGAGATTCTGGAAGAAGTTACAAGAAGCCTTGGGTACAAAGTTGAGCTTTAGCACAGCTTTTCACCCTCACACCGATGGCCAGTCTGAACGGATGATTCAGATTCTTGAGGACATGTTGCGTTGTTACATCCTTGATTTTCAGGGTAGTTGGGAAAAATACCTGCCATTGGTAGAATTTGCCTATAATAACAGTTTCCAAACAAGTTTGAAGATGGCACCTTATGAGGCCTTGTATGGTAGGAAATGTCAGACTCTATTGTACTGGACAGAATGCAAGGAACATCAAATTCATGGAGTTGATCTGATAAAAGAAACCGAAGAAAAAGTTAAAGTGATACGGGATTATTTGAAAGCGGCATCAGATAGGCAAAAGTCTTATGCTATCTGAAAAGAAAGGAGATTGAGTTTCAAGTTGGGGATAGAGTATTCTTAAAAGTATCTCCATGGAAAAAGGTATTGAGATTTGGTCGGAAAGGTAAGCTGAGTCCACGATTTATCGGACCGTACGAGATTACCGAAAGAATCAGACCATTAGCCTATCGTTTGGCGTTGCCTCCCAAACTGGAAAAGATTCATGACGTGTTCCATGTATCCATGTTAAGGAGATACCGATCAGATCCCTCTCATGTAATTTCACCGACTGAGATTAAAATTCGACCGGACATGACCTATGGAGAGTAATCGGTTAAGATATTGGCTAGCAAAGTTAAACGGTTGAGAAATAAAGATGTGGCTCTTATAAAAGTTTTATGGCATCGACATGGTGTTGAAGAAGCTACATGGGAGCCAGAAGAAACCATGAGAAACCAATATTCGAATCTATTTTCTGGTAAGACTTTCGAGGACGAAAGTCCCTAAGGGGGGAGAAATGTAACATCCCGAAATAAGGCCTAGTCGGAATAATGGTTTTGAGATCACAAATCTGACATCAAAATATTTATTTTATTATTATTATGAGGCCTAGAATATGAGTAAATGCATGTGTTAAAGTTTCATGAAGAAATTCTGAGCATAAGATGTCCAATTGGAAATTAGGGACTAAATTGAATAAATTGAAAAACTTGGTTTCTAGAAGCAATTCGTATGAAATTGCTATAGATTATGAATTAGAAGGCCTTGGAGAGCAATTTTGCAAAATTCTAAATTTTTGGACAGAAATAGGCTTGTATGGATGAAATTTTAAAGAAATGGCATAAGGGCATTTTGGTCATTTGTCATTTTAAAGAATTAAAATGGGAAAAATCAAGCCAAAATTAGCCATTTTCTTCTCCATTTTTGTCAAAAATTGAAGAGACACCATAGCTAGGGTTTTCAATATTTTCAAGCTTAATAGTACGTGCCCCCAACCCCGTTTTTAACGTTCTTTGTATTTTTGAAATCCCGGTAACTTGATCTCTCCATTTCTACCCAAATTTCATGCAAGGGTTCATGTTTAAAAATTTACCCATGCATTAGTTGCTTGTATTTTGATAGATTATGGAGGAATATGAAAGATTAATGTGTGCTAAACATCTTTTTCTAGTTGATTTTCATAAGAAACCCTTATAGGGACCATTTTGCAAAAGATGTAAATGTGTGGTAGAAATGAGAAATTAATGGATAATGTAGGCTACCATAAGAAGGAAAAGTGTTTGGCTAGGCTTGGGTAAGATAGAAAGTGTATGTCTTTCATTATCCGAGCCTAGGGACTAAATTGTAAAAATGTGATAGGTTAGGGGCAAAATAGTCATTTGGATCAAGGGTAGATATTAAACTCAAAATGCATAATGTAGTGTATAATGAGTTAATTTTGTTGCTCTAGACCCCGATGAACAAATTCTGGAAGTCGATCGAGGTAAACACAAGGTTTCGGAATAACCGAAACATAATCCCGAAAAGAAATACCAGGTAAGTTCGGATAACTTAAAGTAAACCCCTAATATGTATAATTGCATGATTTATGTATGCATGATATTTTCATTTATATATGGCATGAAAATGTATGAAATGCATCTTTGATAATGAATTGTTGATAACCGTCTCGGTTGAGGTTAAAAAGGGAATTCAATGGATAAACCATTTTTACATGTGGAATGAGATCCTGCATGTGTTGTAGTAAGGATTTAGCCCAGACGGGTAATCCGTGATCTCAAGTATGAAAAGGAATCTAGCTCGGACGGGTGTTCCTTGAATGATCAAGCCTCTCGAAGAATATGTGTGCACTATGGATTTAGCCTGGACGGGTAATCCGATTAAGGTCTGAATTTAGCCTGGACTGGTAATTCAGATCTGAGCTCATTAAGGGTGTTTGTCACTATAAAGGATTTAGCCTGGACTGGTAATCCTGACATCACCTTACGAGTTCATGATATGGGGAATTTAGCCTGGACTGGTAATTTCGCCATGAAATGTGAGGTTCACGGGAGTGCATATATGTAAAATGATCATTTGTGAGAATTGACGGATACTGGGTATTCCATCAAGATTTCCTAGAAACTCAACAGGGTTAATATGATGTATGCTAACAAGATGATGAATGATGAACTCATCTATATAAATTACATGATGTTTTGTTAAGTGACTAACTCATTGATTGAGTGCATGTGATAGGAAATCATTTTATAATAGATGATTCCATGATTTAAGTATGGATGTATGCTAATTACTCGGTAAGTTGACTTTCCAGTTATTTGAGCTTACTAAGCATGTAAATGCTTACCCCTCTATTTTTCCCTGTTTCATAGAGCTCGAGAACTCGAAAAGATTGGAAGAGAGTTGGAGAAGCAACACACTATCAACTAGCCAAGCTTTGGTATAAGGACACTTCTACTTTGTTAATGGCATGTATAGGATTTTGAGTATTTTGTTATATGTGTCATTTGATTTGCCAAATGGAGGCATGTAGAAATATATTTATCTCTTTGTATATAGCCATGAAAGTTGGCTTAATTTAAGTAGGCTATGACCTACGATTTTTATGCATGGTTTTATTTACAAACGATGGGTTGCTATCAATTGGCAATGAGTCTCTTGAACGAGCCAATTTTGGAGGGATTAATGCAGCATGGGAATCCATAAATGCTAGATGGAAAATAACCTTTTGCATGAAACCAATGATATGAAGTTTCCATGCAACTAACTTTATCAATATCATTTACAAGTGTATAATCATGTTTTACTTTGAATTTGGTATCTATTAAGAAGAAGCAGTAGAAAAGGGGTGACTAAAGGCTTGGAAAGTAGCCTATTAAGGTCCACATGGTTACACATACGGGCGTGTGTCTAGGTAGTGTGAGACACATGGTCCATCCCCATGGGCGTGTGATATGACCGTGTGTCCCTTGCACCTAAAAATTTAAGCTAAATTAGCAAAGGGTAAGACACACGGGCGTGTGTATTGGCCGTGTTAATTTAACAGAATGCTCAAGTTTTGAACACGGGGTGAGTCCACGGGCATGTAAGTCCACACGGCCCACCTACAAGGGCGTATGCCCCTTTTTGTTAAGGAAAATATTCTGAGAAGCCAAAGGGCAATCGAACAAGCCCGAATTTTTCCCCATGTTGCCTTCCGATATGTTATAGGTTTCAAAGGCCTATATAAGGGACGAGATGTTCATGATTAAAAAGTTTTAAATTTAAATGAAATTTTGTGACCTGAGTTCGTGTACCGAAAGTGTAAAGTCCCGGTAATGCCTCAAGCCCTGTCCGGAGTTGGATACGGGTTAGGGGTGTTACAACTAGGTAGTGCCAACTATAGGCTACCACTTAGGTGGTTAAATACTTGCCTAATTTGGTTTGGCAATTTAATGAAGAAAATCTTTGGACCTGTTAATGTGTTGTGTTATTGAAGATACTTTGGTCTGTCTATATAAACCAATCCTTGACATTTGCATATTGGATTAGATTCTCGTGAATCAATTAAGTCCTTGGAATGTGGAGATTTCATCGAGATACTATTGTTGATTTTGAAGAGCATATCTTCGATTTACTGTATTTCGATTATTGATATTATAATAACTATTTTTAATGAGTTACTTTGTATTCACTTCGATTATATGTTAGCAAGCTAAAATTGATATATGAATTTAGGCTTGTCTAGGTTATGTAATGAGAGATTACTGAATGCATTCTAATATGTCCATTTGAGAAATTGTTTTGTGAGAGAGTGCAAACTGTTATTATAAACATTGTTTAAGTGTTATTGCCCAAGTTCTAAGGGGAAGGATCTAGAGGTGAGTGTTCTAGTCTTTAGGTTCAAAGGTGAGATCTCTATACTCAAAGAGTGATAGAGTGTGAATCACTTGTTATATTGTGGATCAAAGGTAGTGAAATTACTTACTGAGCTATGATTCGTATACATAGGGAACCTGAACTGCAAAGACAAACCTTGGTGTTCTTTAAGTATTTATTTGCACAGTTTTGGTAGTGCCAAGCTATCGTGGCCAACACTTCCATTGCAAGCAATCAAGAAACTTAAAATAGCAATAGTTTTTCTTTTCTTTTCTTTTCAGTATATTAATTGAAAATTCAATTATAGTATTTATGACTCTTTATGAGCAAAAGGAAAAAAAAATTAAGGTTTAGGTTTAACTCTAAGATTGATTTCATCATAACCTTTTTGCTTGATTTACTTTTGAATTACGGTTTGTTGTATGTGATTCAAAATTTTATAGGAATGATTTTCTAGAATGAGAAAATGGTTGGAAGCTCATTTAGAAGTAGAATAGATAAGACAAGTGTGTCAAATTTCAAAGCAGCTATGTATTACATTGAAGTAAAAATGAGCAAATGATTGTCAGTCCATTTAGAAGTAGAATAGATAAAACAAATGTGTCAAATTTCAGAGCAGCTATATATTACATTCAAGTAAATTACGGTAAATTATGTTACATTGAGACTTTGAAAAAAAGTACAAATTATTAATTGAAATGTAATATTAAACATTTAATCTAAGTATTTGTTAAGAATAAAATTTATTATAAAAATAAATACATGAATATTATATTTTATTTAATAAGGCGATTCATAAATTATCTTTAGATTTCTAGGAAAGTATTTAGTGATTCAAAGGTGATAATTTAACTTTAATGTATTTTAATCAATACATTCTCATCTATATTAAACATTGTAAAATAACTTTATTGACAATTACATTAGACCTGTTCATGGGCCAGGCTTACCTGAAAAGTGGGAGTATATGGGTAAAAATATAGACCCAAAAAATAGGCTTAGGCAAAAAAAAATAAGGCCTATTTAAAAAACAGGTCAGACCTCAGGTAAGGCCTTTTTGGTCCGGGCCCGGCCCAGCTCGACTCGAATGAGTTTTTTTTACTTTTTTTTTTCTACTTTTTTTTTGCTATTTTCTTTTTTTTTTCACTATTTTGCTGTCATTTCACTATTATGTTGCTACTATTATATTGTTATTATATAACTATTGTTTTGTTGTTTTGTTACTATTTTAGAGACATTTGCTTGTTAAGTTGCATCTATCTTAGTATTATTTAAGTACACATACTTTTTTAAAATTTATTTTTAATTTGTTGCGAAACATTTATTTTAATGTTTTTTGTATTTTTATGTATTATATTTTTTATAAAAATTTTATATAAAAAATAAAAAATTTGATATAAGTTGAACTCGGCTTGGACAAAATGTTTAACCCATTTTTCAAATCGGGCCTAAAATTTTGATTGAACCTGCCATTAGCACCTCTAAATTACATTCCTGGCAATCGGATTCCAAATGAGAAAACACCAAACACTACTTAAGTGAAAAGATTTTATAGAAGATTAAAATAAAACCTAAAAAATAGATTCTACTAAAAACTTTATTATTATAGTGAAATATTGTTATGGCATATGGCTGTTATAGAGAAGGGCTAAATTGTTATAGCGAAATATATATATATATATATATATATATATATATATATATATAACTTGTTCTACATTCTCAATATTTACCATCCGTCCATCATACAACATAAACACTAAGTTTGTGACTTCACATAACCTCCCAAAATCAAACTGTTTTGTTATTAACTGCTACCAGGGCATGTCCTTGCATTGTGCCCCTCCTTTCGGCATAACTTGCAGGTGTATATTCTACTTCCAGCGGTCAAAATGTCTCTCACCCCTATCACTTGAGGGCATGTGCGACGATTATGACCACTTTTGCGACAAACTTTGCAACGGTGACGCCTTCTACTTGACCTTCCTTCATTGCTCAACATTGACCTTGGACAAGTTCTTCTGTTATGGCCTTTTTCTCCGCATACTCGACACTTGAACCGCTTGTCTATTGAACTATCTCTAATTTCGGGGCAGTAGTGTCTTCTATGCCCTTCACGGCCACAATTTCTGCAGTAAAATTTGACTCCTGCATCACAAGAAGAAACCAACCTTAAAAGGGACTGCCTATACTGCCCCAGTTGATTGTAAGTATGATATATATAAACAGAAAACTTTTAATGGAAAATGTAAGCAACCTTTCATAGAAACGCTCCGCTTAT
The DNA here is from genome assembly GCF_025698485.1 of Gossypium arboreum. Taxonomy (NCBI): domain Eukaryota; kingdom Viridiplantae; phylum Streptophyta; class Magnoliopsida; order Malvales; family Malvaceae; genus Gossypium; species Gossypium arboreum. The sequence goes on from NC_069082.1 coordinate 18,639,308, forward strand.
GTCGGTTCTCTGGATCACTAAAAAAGTCTTTCAAAGCTTCAGAAACGCGCTTCCTTGCTGCAGCTGTTCCTTTTGCTTTCTGCATTTCATATAATATTACTTCCAAAAAGCATCACTTTGCTTCTAAGAAAAGAAAAGCACAAGTTCAAAAACTGGTATATGCTTCTTCTACAATTTCAAATATACCTTGATGGCAGCCACCCTTTGAGCTTGAAGCATAGGATCACGATGAATGATCTTCATTCTTTTACTAAATAGTCCTGTTTTGGCATTTAGACTCTGCAATCATCCAACTAAACAAAGAAGATTAAATTCATGAAAATGTACATCTTTCTCCAACTTCAAATATATATTCAGAAGAAAGCAATAAGCTGCTTTCAGATAAGTTCACCAAGGCACCTATATTGCCATCAAGCCCCACTAATGGCAGCTTGAAGAGGAAATCTCTTTAAAACAAATGAATGACTAAAACGAAGGCCTAAAATTGTCACAATAAGATGAAGCCAAGATGCAAGCCTCCAACTAACTTTTAGTGATCGGCTTATCTTCAATCCAACTTCAGGAGATGGTGATTGGTAAACGCGCTTTGATTTTTTCTTCACATCCAGTTTCAAATCTAGATTGTCTACCTCATCATCCTCTTTTACTCGGAGTGGAGAACTGGACAAGATTAGAGGAACATTTTTAGATAAGCACTCTCATGATCTTTAATACAAAAAGCCTCATACAGGTTTCATCTATACTGCAATTAACTTAACAACTTGACATTATATAAGATTCACCCTAAAAGGAAACCAAAGAGAATACACATGAGAAAATGCAGAAATGTGGATCAAGTAGAGAAAAATGACTTAAATGTTGAATAGAAGAGAAAGTAGAATAAGGAGATTACATTGAACGAGCTTTCTCCCATGGCTGCTCATCTATTGACTCTTCCCATATCACACGATCTCCCAAGCACTGACGGCAAGTCATTATACCCTGCCATTATGAGTTAGTGAATGGCTAGGATGGGTGCCATCAAGTACTTAATAATAATAATAATATTAATAATAATAATGATAATGATAACATGTCATGTTCCTATGTCCATTGAAGAATGCAAACATGTACCTTTCCATTACATTGGGAACAATCTGATCTTGATCTTTCGATACCGCACTCGGAACATGGAGTATAACCTCTCCCCCTGCAACTTGGACAAGGAAGCTCTCTGATGTATTGTCCATTGGGACCGAACCAGGATCTTGGTTTTGGAAGGGCACTGCTGAAGTGAAATCAATTCAGTAGTAAATTACTAGAGATGTCAGTTCAATCTAACATGCACAGGTCAGCTGAAATGTGAAAGCAGCAAAATGTTAAAAGTTTTTTTTTTTAACAACATATATTGGGAATTCAGGAGGGAGCTGCCATTTGAGCAATAGTTCCAAAAAAACATACTCAACCTACTCACCATTGTAAAGCAGAATAATGAGCATGTAAAAGCTACAATTGACAACATACTAAATCAAGATTCTCAAAGCAAATCAAAAGAAGCAATGCATGTAGACTGAAAGCATTAGAGCAGGCCGGAGTGCTAAAAACCTTGGTTTTGGAACAGGCGAGAGTCCAAATAGCTCCTCTGAAGGATCATAACCCAACTGTGTCTGCCACCCACAGAGGAAAAACAATAATTAAAAAAAGAAGGAAAAAAAACCAAAAAGAGCAACCCCGTAGAAAAAAGAAGAAGAGAGTACTTGGCTTTGTTTAGGCAGAGGAACTGAATCATTATTGTAGGAAGATGAAGATGAAGATGATGAAAAGACACAAGGTTTGAGGCTAATCTTTGGGTTGGAGTTGAGAATAACCAAGAAACTCCATTGAGGAAGGAGAGGTCGAAAGAAGGGAGAAAGTGAAGACATTTCCATATGTAAAAGTTGATTCGAGAGAGAGAGTATGAATACCAAAAAGATGATGAAATAAAGTTACCAAGTTAAAATGGGCTTCCCAACTTAGAAGTGATGTTGAAGAAGACCATGTGGTTGGCTAAATGAGACGATGTGTGGCGTAGGATAAGCCTCTACTCCCGACCCCACAACACTTTATATGTATGTTTTAAAACAAATTTAGACATTAGTCAGGTTAAGTTTTATTTTGATTTTATCAAAATATTATAATTATTTAAAAATATTTAAATAACTGAATTATTCAATAAATTTTAAATAGGTTATTGAATTGTTAATTTTTTTGAAAAAATTATATCAGTAAATTTTAAGAGATGATTCAACTATCAATACTGTTAATTAGTACTTCATCAACGAATAAAAAATATATCTTAAGTTTAAGTTAATTTAATGGTCAAGATAGAAAATAAAAAAAAGTTCAATAAATTTTAATTTGTTAATTCATAATTTCTAAAACTGTTTCATGAAATAGAAAAAGTCATGTAAGATCGATTTTAACATCCCGATTACTTAAATAAAAATTTTTAATAATTTAATGATTAAATTATAACTATTTTTAATTAAGTGACTAAAATAAAATTTAAATATAATTTAGTGATTAATAGAGTAATTTACTTTTTCAAAAAAAATAAGGAGAAATTTTTTTCTAAAGCAAGAACTTGTAAGAACCTCACATCCTAGGACATTTCAATTAAGTTATCTTCAAGTAAGTTTTAGAATTGATTAAAATTAATCCCATATGTTTATCTTTTAAGATTTAAATTTAAATTCTCACAAAACTTAAATTTAAAATCTCAAAACAAATCAAATTTTTATCATTTAAAAAATTCTTTTGATAAAATCCGCAAAAGAAAACTAAGTTTTAGAATTGATTAAAATTAATTCCATATATTTATCTTTTAAGATTTAAACCTAAATTCTCACAAAACTTAAATTTAAAATCTCAAAACAAATCAAATTTTTTATCATTTGAAAAGAATTCTTTTGATAAAATACGCAAAAGAAAACTTCAACTCTTATCTTCTCCCCCACTCACCCCCAAACCTTAACAGAAAATATTAAATCAAATATAGGTGGGAAGAGAGAGAACCAAAGAAAGAAAATACCCAAAAGAAAAGAATGCTGCAACTTCAACTCTTATCTTCTCCCCCACTCACTCCCCAAACCGTAAACCTCAACTCCATCTCTAACCCCAAGCTTTTCCCATCTTTCTCTTCACTCAACTCCTCCCAAACCCGTTCCTTTAAATTTAATCCCCTCTCTAAACCCTCCAAGTTTTCTCTCAAATGCCGCCAATCTGAATACTTCGATCAGAAACAGAGGTTTAATGACTCTTCTTCTTCTTCTTCGCCATCATCCTTAGGTAAAGCTAAAGCCTTGTGTTTGTAGCTTTTTTTATCAGTGTTTTCTTTTCAAGTGTTGAAAGTGTTTTATTTGACAGCAGGGTTGCCGGCTAGGTTTTATGTAGGTCATTCCATTTACAAAGGGAAGGCTGCTCTGACTGTGGAGCCAAGGGCACCTGAGTTTGTGCCTTTAGATGTACGTTTCATTCATAGTTTCCTCTTCTTTTTTTTTAAGTTCATTTTGCAAATTTGATGGTCTTTCTTTGTTTTGTACGCTCATTTTCTTTGGATGTGTTTTATCTACAGTCTGGGGCATTTAAAATATCCAGGGAAGGTTTTGTGCTGCTGCAGTTTGCACCTGCAGCTGGTGTTAGACAATATGATTGGAGTAGGAAGCAGGTGATCTTATGCTAACTAAGCTTTTGGTTTAATGCTTTTTTAAAAAAGAAACTAACTAAGCATTTAACATTTTAGATAATGGTGTTTCTAATATTTGGAGAAATGCATGGTTCGAATATTAAGATAGAACAAAGAAATCTTTGTTCCGAAATCTTGTTAAAAAGACTTCATTGATTTGCATGTATGTGGACATTCATAATTTTGGTCTCCGCATTCTGTGTTTACTGTAGATCAAATGTAAAATCTTTGTTGTGAAGGATGAATACGTTCTAGAGACATGATATACATCCATTGCTGGCTTGCTTCTCTCCAGGTGTTCTCATTATCAGTTACTGAAATTGGAACTCTGATTAGCCTTGGCATGAGGGAATCGTGTGAATTTTTCCATGATCCTTTTAAAGGAAAAAGGTACTATCCTTCCCTTTCTTCCACTCACCCTCAAACACCCCTTTGTGTATTGAATACTAGAGTTGCTAATTGAACTCTCCCTCTTGCATTATGTTTGTGCTGGCAATTGCTTAAATATTTTATCCCTGCAATGAGGCCTTGGCTTAATGGCAAGATTGAGGCTTTAGAAACTTTGAGATTATAGGTTCGAGTCCCAACTTGTGTAAATGGGTGGGTTCTCTTCCTGATTTATTTTGGTTAATTGGTTACCTAGTTAGTCAGTTCAGTGCTTATAATGTTTGATTATGATTGGATCTGTTGATATAGTTGTAATTTCATGTATATATATATATAGGGGTGAGCAAAATTCGATTCAAAAAAATTGGAAAAAATTCAAATTTCGAGTTAATCGAATCGAGTTATTCGGGTCAACTTGAATAAGAAATTTCGGATTTCGAGTTCGAGTCGAGTTGAATTTTTACAATTTGAATAACTCGAATAATTCAAATAACAGATTAGTATAAATACTTTTTGTGTCCCTATCAATTTTGAAAATGAGCAAATTAGTCCTTTTAACAAAATTACAAAAAATCAAAATAATTTTCAAAATTGAAAATAATTTTAAAATTCAAAATATTTATAAAATTCTAAAATTTGTATTTTTAAAAAAATTATAATTTTTAAAAAATCTAAAAATATATAAAAAGTTGAAAATTTTATAGAATAATAATTTTAGAATCTAAATAAGTGATTAATGATTCAAGTTTATCATACTAAAATATCTTATTATTATTATTATTATGCTTTTAAAAAGTTTTCAAATATATATGGTTTCAAATTTATGTGTTCTAATATGGAAATAGTTATATTGTAACAAGATTTTAAATTTACATTATTAATTTTTCTATTTTAACTCGAACAATTTCACTTGATTTGACCAAATGCTCACACTTTATTCAAGTTATTCGAAAATCCAAATAAGAAAAGACAAAACTACATTGTTTTGATAGATGTTTACCTTATCTAAAGTTAAAAAGTCAAAATTATCAAGTTAAAAGGTAAAATTACGTTGTTTTGATAAATGTTTACCTAGTAGTCTTACTTTCCTTCCCGAATCGCCCGACTTTCCCTTTTTCCTTTACTCAAAATTAATTTAAAAGCTTGTACTTTGTCTACTAGTTAAATAACTGGTCCATGTAAATACAACATTAAATATAAATAATAAGATTCATTAACTCAACTTGACTCGACTCGAAATTTTTTGGCTCAATTCGACTCGATTAAAAAAAAATTATAATTGAGTTTGTTTGCTAAAATAGGATTCGTCAACTCGATTAAGTCGAAATTTTTTGACTTGATTCGACTCGACTCGATCAAATACTCACCCGTATATATAAACACATATCTCCCCTCCCATTTCAGTTTTGTGGTTTCTCATATGTTCATATGCGATACGAAAGTAGATGTTTATTGAGGGTCTAAGGCAAGAAATATAAATATTTATGATAAGAAGATATTTCTTCAATAGAGGAGGAATCGTTCCATGTGCAGGATGTTATGTTGGTTTTATGAAGCAACGCCTTGAGTAAAATCAGATTTTCTTTCTGAATGGACTAGAAGCCTAGAAATGCTTATAACTTGTTATTTCTGTTAATCATGAAAATGCTTAACATTTGGATGGAGGAAGCAAGAACCACACATTTATTCGTAACTGCTAGTGACATGCTTATAAAGCTTTTTACTTCATGTACTTCTCGACAGTACAATTAGTTTAAATTTTTATAATGAAGTATATTTTGCAGTTGACTGTCATATGTAAATGTTGAAAAAAAAAAAAAAAAAAAAAAGAAGAAGGCAAAGTTGTGACTATTGTTTTTAATTGAGATGAATTCTAATGACATTGTAGTATTTTCCAGTGATGAAGGAAAGGTTAGGAAGGTGTTGAAGGTAGAGCCACTCCCGGATGGGTCTGGTCACTTTTTTAATCTTGGTAATGCTCAACTCTGTTGAATCCTTTCCAGGAACTAAGAATATTATTTGCTTTGGTGATGCCATAACATCTAATTTTAATGCAGCACCATTAATAATTTTCCTAGTTCCATGTCTAATGATAATTTTTCAAGTTCATTTACACATCACTTGTAAATCATTTTCGATTTGATGCATTTATCACTGTAGCCCTCGTAAAATGTGCATATTTAATTTTTATTTTTTTTTTTTGGTATAGAGATGATTCATTGTCCTATAATGCTAATTATGTGTTAGAGGATGCCGTTGTCGGTGGATCAAACTCACGTTGATGTGATATCTTCTAACCAAAACTCCTTTAATCAAAGTTCGAATGGGAATGATGGGCACATATTTATGCACCTCCGACCCCCATTTTTTCTCTCATATCTTGTCAAGCTATGTGTGATCATAATCGACGTGTGACAGATTGAGACCTAACATTTCTAATGACTTTTTGTTGAAGGTGTTCAAAACAAACTTCTAAACGTGGACGAAAATGTTTATATCCCCATTACACGGGGAGAGTTCACTGTCCTCAAATCTGCATTCAGCGTATGATAATCCTCTCCTTTTGTTCTGATTTTCATTTTGGACTTCCTGTCTATGGACTATGGTTTTAGGATGTATCCAAAAATTGCTGTCGTAACAAGTACTAAGACGTATAGTTGAGGGGTGGGGGATTGAATTGTCTTTTCTTTTATCTTCTGCAAATTGTACAACAAATACTATTTGCACAACAGCATACATAGGGTGACGATTGAAAATGTTAATTTCTTATATGCTTTGAGAATATTTTTTGTGTATGGTCTATAGATGTTAGCATAACATTAACCATATCCTAATTCACTTGTTATTTTTGGTTTGCCCATCTCTGCAGTTCATTTTGCCATATCTTTTAGGTTGGCACGCCTTTGCCAATTCAACCAAACCGGATGATACAAGTCGTGCGAATAATGCCAATCCGAGATATGGAGGAGACTACGAATGGAGTAGGTAGTTCAAAATTTTGTCATAGTATGAGGAGGTTTCTAATTTTCGTTATGCTTTCCAAAATATTCTGAATTTTAGCTTAGATTAGATAAAATTATCTCTGCCTCGTGTTTTGAAGCGATGTAGATTGCCCTCTTGGCTATCGCATCATATGGTATTGCTGCAAACTACATGTTTTACAACCATGAATACACGATAACGGGTAACGTGATCAACTACCTATAGGTATCAAAATACAAAAGGGTATCTGCAAACTGAAATGTGTAAATATATTTGCCTCCGAAGATTTATGTTCTCGTTGAAGGCCTCCACCACTTTTTGTCCACGGCATAACGCCAAGTTTTCACTCTCGTAATTTATGAGGTGGATTCTGTTATTTATAGGCATAGGTAACTTCTATCAACTGCCACACTGCAAAATGATAGCAATGAATTTAACACAATGCTATCAACACCTAGCTGAAACGCTCCTGCAAAATATCATAATCTCCATCATTGCTTGACAGCCGCAAAATATTACTTTACTTTTCGTACTTAATACCCCAAAAACGAACATAAATTCAGTACATGGTAGAAAAGAAATGTGAGAAAAAAAGACGAGACATCGTCATTTTCTATCTTGATAGATAAAACAACTTAAAATGATAAGAGAGAATGAGATACTAAGTTTGTTCAAAATTATGCATTTTTCAATAATTTTATTTTCTTTTCATTTATCAACTCTACTGAACGATGAAACAAATTATTATTTCTTTCAATTTTTCTATCTTTTCTACCAAAGATAATATCAAAGAAGCCTTGAAGTGCCACAATGACATAACCCAATATGATAAAAACATTGTCCTCCAAAAAATTTTTCTACTGGGCACACTAAAGTTTAACATAGAGCATTAGGGTTTTAAAAAGAATCAAACCTTTGCAGGCTTCTTGGCTCTTCATCCAAATTATCAAAGCCATCTTTCACAAAACCATCTCTTCCTGAATCATTCATATTTCCAGATGAAATATCTGCAACATCTTTCAGACCCTGAAATAAACATGTCAACATTACGATTTAGACATTAAATCAACAAATGAAAATTTACAGCTCATTCAATTAACTTGTGTATCATCCATAAAACTTTGGGCTACCACATTCAACTAATATCGATACCTGTGTCAAAGCACACTTCATTTGAGCACAACAAATTTATGTATAATGGCAAATGTGCACGAGTATTTTCCTACAGAGAGCGATTTTTGAACTTTTTCTACACATTCAGAAAGATACCTTCAGAGCTGGAGTTCCTGATGCAAGTAAAGCACGAGATTTCCCAGAAAGTTTAAGTTGCTCCTACAAGCAAATGGAAAATCAGACAATTAGATTATAGTCGTAAAATGATTTACAGATGGAATTATTGAAGTCATACTCGAGTGCAGAAACACGTATCATATTATCTTTCAGAAACTAGTAGGGATTACCACAGGTTAAAAAGAAGAAAAGATCCAAAATACATAGACTAATGGAAATTATAATGACAAATTCCAACCCACTCATTATTTTTCATTTTTCCCTGTTAAATATGGTCAAGTACGACAGAACGAATAATATCATATTTTCTTTCTTTCCACTGATACAAACCTGCAGAGCTTCAGGCATGTTTGCTTTCTTTCCACCAACCATATTACAAAGGTACCACACACCAGCATTAGCAAGATCCTGCCACAAAAAAGATCCAATATTAAACAATAGTATTAAGAATTACAACTACACTTGGTGTATTTTCCTACCGGAATTACACATTTAACTTCAGTGTTGCAAAGTACAAAAAAAGGTAAAAACTAACTACCTGCTTATATTCCAATGAACCAATTTTGCCATCCTGCAAGGGTGAAAATTTGAAAAAAAAAAAAAAAATTAGTACAGAAGCAAAACAATTCAACTAAAAGTATATGAACAAATAGACTTTCAAGTCTTGTTGAGAATTTTTGATTTGATTGCATTGAATAGCATATCTTAAGATATGACAGCTGATTTTTAGATATACTAATTAGAGATTTTCCTTCCTTAATTGATTCAATGGTTCATGTATATATAGTTGTACATATTTCTAAGAAATACAGACTTTTGAGAGAGTTTTTCCTCAATACATGAGAGTATTTATATCTAATTTCATCAAGTCTTATCAATATGCAATTCCTGTATGAGATTTTAATTTGAACTTCCAAAGAAGAGGAGAATAGAGACATGAAAAGAAAGAACCAGAGATTCTCCTCTTCTGTCTTACTAGAGGAACCAGTTGACTTCATTAACAAGTTTAACATCTACAGAAGTGGGGGAGAAACTGAAAGAGGGAAAGAAGAGAACCACCACTACACCACCAATTAACAACCACTTCTCAACAAGTGCAACAATTATTAGAGGGAAAAAAGGAAAGAATTCTCACCAAACCAGATATCATTCTCTGCAGTGCATCCAAATCATATTCAATGTTAGACAGATTCATATGAGCCTCTTCTACCTGCTCCACAAATATGAGCACCATTAGTGATGGTAAAACAATAATTCACTTGATATATTGGTGCATTACAACCCCAAAACCAAGTTCATTAGTGCAAAGCTTAGAATCAAAGCGCAACAAAAAGCATCATAACCTTGATATTCTAACATCAAAGTTCAAATGTTTCAAAAAATTTTGGACCTACATATTATCTTTGACATCATAGCCAGATTATCTCCGCAGTTAGAAGCATTTGAAACAATAATGTGTAAGTTGTAACCAGTTGCACTCTTTTAACTCCATACTTAAAGCTAAAAACATAAAAATGCAAGAAGAGGAAATGAAGATAGATGATGGGGAAGTGGGCCTTATTCTGACTTCAAAGATGGATAAACATGCGCACTTACACTTGTTTGAATGCTCTTCGAGATTTCCTTCTGTGTTTCCATTTTATCATCCAGGTTCTGAATGCGTTGAGTCAAATGCTTCTTCGCAGCCTGCCAATGTAGGATTTATGAACTAATCAGAGGCTCTATGAACATCTCATAGCATGCCATTTTAATATAAAAGCTGATTTCAAAACTGATTAGGAAAACACATGTCGGAAGATGTATATTCATTAAGAAAACTTGAACACTAAAACAAGTGTAAACAAGCACAAAAACCCTCACTATATTAATCTGCAGTAAGATTTCCAACAAAATATTTCATCAAATAATAACTTCAGTGAAGTTGAACAAAAAAGGAAGAATACACACTGGAGGAGTAAGTACAAAAGGAATCTTTTGCTTTTGGAAAGACTATAACCAAAGTTCTTTGGTTTCTACTCGATCTCACTGTATATGGAATTAATTAAAAGGCAATTTTCCATTAACATGAATCACCATTACTTTGACTGGCCAAATCCTCTTTTAGTAAAATAAATAAATTCCATGGCAAATAATACATTTTTACAGAAAAATGCTTCAGTGAAGCATTTAACCCTAAAACATGATAGAAAATGCAACGTAGAGAGCATAAACTTACAGAGAGAGCATCTGAGACAGAATCCAGATGTTTTGTTAAGTTCTCCACAGCCATCGCCATATTGCGTTTTGTGACCCAGAAAAGATCAGAGAACGAAATACCCTAGTAATTAGAAAAGGAAAGAAAAAAAAATATGTTAGTCAAATTACAAAGCAGACAGAATGAATGAAGAGTAATAGAGCTAATTGTAGAAGTTAATATCAATATATAAAAGTATCGATTTTGTTGAATAATGCAGATGCAAATAATCAAAAGTGACAGGGCAAGCATTGGGGGATTTTATTTTGTATAAGACAAGATAACTAATTCTACGTAGCCACAGAATAGAAACCATATTAATAAATAAAGAAACATTGACAAACAGGGCAGTCATCAGCGGATATATCTTGGATAAAAATGATAGTTAATTCTACTATGTAAAAAAGAAACCATATCAGTAATCAATTAAATCATGGCATACCTTCCACCACATGTAACCATAACCCAATGCCCCCAATGTTGCGGCTGGTACTACAAGAGAGGTTAACTTACCTGCCAAATCAAGAAAAAAGCAAACAACCAAAGCAAATCCACTTAGAAAATGCTTCATCTAATCCCGTTAATGCAATTATAAACTGGTTTCACATATATGCGCCTAAAAGAACTACTATTTAAGCAAATATAATCAAGAAAATACCGCCAGAATCCCCATTCAGAACAGTTATCTGCCGTGCTGATGCCAGTTGCCTGATCTCCGTTGACAAACGACGCACCTACAAATTAATAAAAAAAGATCAATATTACAACCAAAAGATTTAAACTTTGAGCTCTATTTCCTCATTTACCTGAGCTAGAAGTGCATCTGAATCATCAGCTTGCTCCCCCGATTTTTCGAGTCCCTTCACCAGCGACTGCCAAATCAGGAAAAAAGGAGTTCAAAGCTAAAATTAGTAGACGAAAAAGAATGAAAAGTTGAAACCTAGTCAATCAACACAAAATCCAAAGGAAAAATATTTGAATCATAGGGCAGGGAGAAACTAGCAAATCAAAACAAACAAAACAATCAAAACTAACCTGCAATTCGCCTAATATGTCCGATAATTTACCGTTTTTCAGGAGGACAGTACCCGTATAACCTGAAAGCGAAATTAGCAAGTTGAAGTCAAAATTAAAACAGTAAGAAAAATAAAAAAGAAGAATTGAAGTAAGAAATTCAGTTGGAAAGGTACCGGCGCCGGCTAAGATCAAGATCTTCGACAAACCTACTCCGGTTTGCATAGCCATGACAGTGTTTTCGATAGCTTGCCAAAGAGAATTTGGCTGTGGTTATGGCTGAAACTGAGAAAAGCTTTGGGGTATTGAGTTTAAAGTTCACGATTGCTTAGCTGACAGCGGATATAAAACATACATTCATACATACATAAAGTTTCGTCTTGTTCCGAATATTTGAAATGCCGTCGTTTCCAGTCGCTACTGCCTTTATATGAGGATTGAGGAGGAAGTAAAACTGCGTCGTCTAGATTAAATAATACAGTGTTGGGACTTGTTTTGGGCTGAGCTTTTAGTCTAAATCAAATCCACGAGACTCCTTTAATAAATATTCATATTAAGAGTTCTTTCAATCCGTTGTCCAAAGTTTAAATCCAAGATATAAAAATTTAAACATTACGGGTTAACTTTTTTGTAGATTTTTTTATTAGTGTTAGTAATATATTTCAAGTATTTCGAATTAGATAATGAATTAAAAAGAAATAAATGAAAAATCAATTCACTTGACACAAAATAATTGTTTATTCGAAATATCTTTAGACCCAAAAATGGGCAAAATATGTTCAATAGAAGTTTCAGAGTTACTTTCTTCTTATATGTATATGTATGTGTATATATATACTTGAAGGAAGACCAAGTCATCAGACCGTCCACAAAAATTGAAGCCTAAATACATTCCTTATGAACATCAATTTTGTGGATATTATAAGTTGCATACTATTTATTAGAGTGGTTCAAGGAGTAAAATGGGTCCGGCCAAGTTCATATAGTAAAAAAGAAAAAATTATTTATGCCTGACTTGATTTGATCCGTTTGATTCGAAAATTCTGTTTTATTGAAATATTCAAACATACTTTTATATTAGGTTTAATTATAAGTTTATACTTTATAAGAAATGAGAATTTTATATTACTATTGATTTTACTAAGTTAATCTCGTTGTTAGTTTTTGAAAAAAATTAGTAATTTGTAAACTTGAACTATTTACTTTTATTAATTTATTTTCTATAATTGAATGAATTGATAAAATTATATTTTTATTATTATAAAATTATAATTTAATTTCGCCTAATAATAATTTTTTCTTACTTCCCTCCAACATGTACCTCCATGAAACCATAAAGTTAAGGGATGCAACAGTGGATGTGCTGTAGCATCCACTTCCACAAAAGTATTAGTGTCTAATCAATTAGGTCTCTCTTAGGAGCAAATACAAGGGACCAAGTAGGGGCCTTGCCCCTACCCCAAAGAAAGGTGAAATTGTGTTTAAATCCCTTTAAAAATTATCCATTATAAGTTAATATAATGGTAAAAATTATATTTTGACTCCTCTAAAATTTAAAATTCTATTAATCTCCTCTATTTATTATTATTATTATTTTTGCCTTCGCCCCTAATCCTTTTGCTAGCTTAGAGATTAAATGCTAACTCAAATTTAACACGTGGATCAAATTATAAACATGAGTATAACTATTTTATGGATCCAAATTGTTCAAACAATAGGTATACATATGTTTTAAATATGCTTCATGCCAATTTTGAGCAGTCATTTAACGCTTAAGCTAACGGTTAAATTAGCTCAATTAAAATGTTTTAAGTTTAGGAATCAATTTAGAATACGAACCATAATTTAGGGATGTTCAGAGGAGTTAACCCATACTTAAATTAAGTTACCATCAATGCACTTGTTTTCATTTTCATAACGAACAAAATCAAACATCTTGAATGTTGTCAGTCCAATTGGAGTTGGATTTTCGTACTCAAATACTAGTTCGAATTATACAAGTGTCAATGACACTTTTACAAGTAAAAAATAATTTACCATGAAATGAGCCCCACATTGGTTAAGTGTTGAACTCAAAGCACTGATTTAGAGCCTTTTCTTCAGCTGAGAAGAATCTAAACTTCCTTGTTAACTGGTTCAAACAAATCCCATAATACAGAAACTCTAATTTGTTTCTCATCAGGGAAAGCTATGTAGGAAAAAAAAAATCATTACTTGCAATCTTTTTTAAATCTATGTTTTGCTTATTAACTTTTAATTTGCAGGTCATTATGTACCACAACTTGCAGCTTTTGTGCTGGACTACAATAAACATTCCAATGGCAGTCCAATTAGGCTCAAAGCTCTTGCAGTTAATTCTAATGGCAGTCCAATTAGGCTTAAAGCTTTTGCAGTTAATCTCTCATTACTTAAAAATTGTTTCTCAACTTTTATGCCAATGTCCAACATTTCTTTTTCTTTTTCCCCTTATTCATACAGTTGGGACATCCTCTTTTGGATTGGGAAATTAGTATCTTCAACGCCAAATTTCTTTGATGGCATGAAGTCATCTCAGATGAATTGTTGGAGCTACGAAAAATGATATGCAATTGTCGGAGGTACGAAAAAGATTTTATTAACCAGACCTTATTGACAAAATGCAATAACATGAAGAACAAAGAAGCTAAAGAAATAGGAGAGTATACTTACTCGAGTGATTTGATTTTGCCTCGTTGCACATTGACAAGTTAGTTTGGACTATAACACCCTTAACCCCTATCTGTTGCCAGAACAGGATCACAGAGTATTACCGGAGTTTACATATCAATTACAGAAAATTTCATATCATTTACTATGCATATTCAAAATTAATCATATTGTCCCTTAATTGGGTCCTCAAGGCCCAAAATACATGTTAGAATCAAATCGGGACTAAACTGAAAACTCAAAATTTTTTTTGCAAAATTTCAAAATTTTTCTTAGGTGTAAGAGGCACACACCCATGTGGTCAGGCTGTGTGAGCTACACGGCCAAGTGACACGCCCGTGTCTTAGGCCATGTGGGTATTCAATGTGAGGCACTCAGCCATGTTCAAATTAGGGTAGCTACTGACTTGGGTCACACGGCTAGCTACACGCCCATGTGCTAGGTTGTGTAAACAATTTAATTTTCAAAAATAGGTGTAGGATTCACACAGCCAAGACACACGCCCGTGTGTTGAGCCGTGTGTTTTACACGATTGAAACACACGCCTGTGTCTTTGCCCGTGTGTGACCAATTCTGAGCATTCTGTTTCTCAATTTTTAAGATGCAGGGGACACATGACCATACCACACGCTTGTACGTATGGTCGTGTGTCACAGACAGTTGAGACACACGTCCGTGCATATGGCCGTATGCCACACACAGTTGAGACACACGCCCGTGTGTCTACCCGTGTGGATAAAATAAGGCCATTTTTAAGCCTTATTTCTCACCCAAATTTTTCCTTGTACCTATATTAATACTTGCATACATATAAAAACCAATTCAAGACATTAAAACCAAGCCAACATTAACATTATACATGATATATCATCACATGTATTCAAACTCACATTTTGTAAGACACATATGTTTGCCATAATTCAATTTAACCATATCAAGCACACATATATTAACCATATTATAACCTCATATATATTTATTCACTAAACATATCATCACTAGCCATTCCAATGTCTAGTTTACAATCAACCATTTAAATGGCAACACTGGCCAAGTTAGCCTATACATGCCATTATATCAAAATAAGTTTGCTATTTATACCAAAACGAGCTGAAGGATAGTGTGATGATGCTCTGACCGATTCCAACCTTCACGAGCTTCTGAGCACTATAAATTAGAGGAAAATAAAACAAGGTAAGCATTTAATGCTTAACAGGAATTTAACTTACCGTTTATATTCAATTTAAGTAACCATGTCAATAACATGCATCCCAGCAAATTGACCAATTGCCTAATCACATACACTCAATCAAGCAAGTTAGTCATGAATTTCTAAATACTTTTCAAGTAATAAAGATGAGCTCATCATGTAATAACTTCCATACACATATACTTTTCTTATCATATTTCCATATAACATATACATTTCTGTGATAAATCATCTCAAGTTTAGATTAGCCATGACAGAACATTTCCCATTGAATTTATTTGAAATATTAATGGATACACATGTAGTACATGTGAAGTGTACAACACTGTAAACTGTCAACTCATATTCAGGGGTACCCAATTAGGGCACATACTCAGGAAGCACTCTCTCGAGTCATATAACAAGATGCTCATGTGAGCCATGTAACAGGAAGCTTATCCGGGCTATAACAAGAAACTAATAAGAGTTTAGAACAGGAAGCTCATTGAGCTTAACAAGAAACTCTGAAGAGCTATTATCAGAGAGCTGCAGATAGCCATATAAAAGAATGTTTAGGTAAGCCATATTAGGAAGCTTAAGAAGAGCCTATAACAAGATGCTCATAAAGAGCTGCGTTTGTGTCTACAATATATGCAAGATTACAATCGATCATATAGCAGGGCACTCACAAAGAGCTGCAGTAGTTCGCAACACATGCAGGATCACTTCCGATCAGGATGCTCGCAAGAACCATATAACGGGAAGTGTAATGCCCCATACCTGAGACCGTTGCCGGAGTCGAACACGAGGTGTTAACGGACTTAATTCATTTACTTACACAGTTCATTTTAAAATTTCCAGACAAGCTGGCTAATCTGTATCACAGTCACTTTAAAATCATATCTCGAGTTCCAAAACTCAAAACTGATTCCGTAAATTTTTCCTGAAACTAGACTCATATATCCATCTATAAATTTTTTTCTATAATTTTTGGTAGGGCCAATTAGTAAAGTTTATTAGTTAAAGTCTCCCCTGTTTCGGGGTTTGACTACTCTGACCTCTGTGTATTACGAATTAGATATCTCCCTGTACAGAGCTTCAATGACTATTCTGTTTGTCTCTAATAAAACTAGACTAAATAACGAATCTGTACATATAATTCATGACTTTTAATTATCTTTGTAAAATTTATGGTGAATTTCCAAAGTTATAACAGGGGATCCAGAAATTGTTCTAGCCCTGTTTCACAAAAATTAAAACATCTCACAAAATATAGCTCATGTACCTGTTTTGCTTCTTCCATATGAAAATAGACTCATGAAGCTTCGATTCCATATTTTATTCATTATTTAATTCAATTTCTGATATTTTTAGTGACTTTTTAGACTCACTTCACTACTGCTGTCTGAAAAATGTTTTGTGGTAAATTTTACCTATTTCATGGTTTCCATGGATTAGCTAGTAATTTGACATACATAGGACCAAATATGATCATAACTAGCCATTCCAATGGCTGATCATTTACCTAACATTTCCATACCACTCAATAACCAAATCATAAGACCATGCATATATACACAAAAATGATTTTAATGCCATACTCAAATTATACGAGCCATTTTCGCATGGCTATACACACATACATTACCAAAAGGTATTTAATTAACAACAAAAGTCAACCCTATACATGCCATTATCAAAGTTCAACTAAAATATACCAAAAGGGCTTAGATAGTGTGGACGACTTGACTTTGACACCCCGAGTCCGATGGTGACGAACAAAATCTATAAAACAGAGAATTAAAGCAAAAGATTAAGCACTTTGATGCTTAGTAAGTTTAAGTAATGAAATCATTTAAAAGAGTGGCATAATAATATCAAAGTTTACTTGTACCATCATTTGGCCGAATAGTAACATAATTAAGGTACCATTTTTTTTTATTCATAGCACAAAGGTAAAATCAATATACAATAAAATTCAATCTATAGCCGAATCCATTCATCTCAAATTTCTATGTCAATCTCATGCATATACACATACATCTCATGTTTGTGAAATTGAATTCTCTAATTTGGAACTCATACATCATGATCAGATCGTAAATATTTGAATGATTTTAACAATGGCCTAAGCATACCCACCGAGTTGCGTAGTCGTAATTTAAAATCAATCGTATTCTCAACGAGTGAGTTACTTACCGGTTATCTTACGATAAGTAGCACATGTGATTAAAATTATTCCAACATGTATTATATGATTTCTCGACGAACACTTATGGGTTTTCACCTCAAATATTATCTGGCACAAACATCCTTCAAATCAAGCCCGATTCTTAGATCGGCTCAAAAGCCCTTCGAGACCAAGCTCGGATTAGACCACTGGCTCGAAGGCCCTTCGGAACTAAGTCCGGTTATGACACTGGCTCTAAAGCCCTTCGAAGCTAAGTTCGGTTATTAGCACTGGCTCAAAGGCCCTTCGAAACCAAGCTCGGATTTAAACCCTGATTAGCATTCACACATATATGCATATATATATATATATATATATATATATATATATATCATATCACATCTGGATATCATTCCTGATACTCGAATACAATTACAGCATGTTTACTAACCATACATCGTTCGATTCATTAATCCTAAACAAATAACATGATCCCGTTTCATTAATCCACAAGATTTTCATAACCATTCGGCTACAAGTAAATACCTTACTTATTTATTTTGTCATGTAATTCAAGTAGAATCGTTAGGTCACAAGTTAATTATTATGCTCATAGATAAATAATTGCCTTATTAAATCATAAGCTAAATTTCATTACTCAAAGACATACCTCGAGTATAATTTGGGCGATTCTGAATAGACTACTCATCGCTTTCTCCTTTCCTTTATCTCGATTTTGATCCCTTAGCTCTTGAGCTTAAATTTAAACAAATAAATTTATTTAATTATTTTTCACTTGGGCAATTCCATTCAATACATGTATATCATAATTTAAGTACAATGACCTTGTTCAATACTATTTAAACATCATGCATTATCGAATTTCATCAACACCATCTAACTTCATATAGAAACACATATCATCCTAAGTCGGTACACAAGTCAAATGCATCATTTAAATTGTCAAAGTCCACTAAATTTACTATTATAGCCTTATAAGATATATATATATTTATTACTAAGTTTAACAAAACATAACATACGACTAAGCAAGCATTCGTACATGAATCATTACTCAACTTTACCAATTGGATAATATGCTTAAGACACCATAAAATACTCCAAATTCTTTTCTCATCAATTCGACTAACTAATTAAATGTTATGACACATTATAAAATAACCTTACAACCACAAAGAAAGTTCGATAATAAGTCCAATTTAGTCATATTTCTCTATCATAATTTCTTCACTTAAACCGAATTAGCAAGCCCATATAGTCTTTGGTCGAATGCTATTTAACCCAAGTCATCAAGAGTTTTATTATTTAACACCTTAGATATCAATAGCTAAATATGTTAGTTGTACATATATATATATTTATCATCCAAAACCGAACATAAGAATTTTTCATATATCTAACATTAATTAAATTATTCAAAACCTCACTAGCAAAATATCATGTACTATGCCGAACCAAAAAAAAATCAAACACCTAGCTTATCCATTTCAAAACACTTAACCGGCCTTTGATCAAGACTTTAAACAAAGTCTATGTTCGGCTATCACACATATGGGTATTATTAGTTTAAAGTTTTAACAAGATTAATTTCTTTCATCAACAATCTTTTTGTTTCTTTTCCCATCAAAACTTAAGGGTAAAAAAAAAAAATCAAGTTCTTCTCTTATATACCATAACCGAAAGTTCCATTCAACCATCTAAATTCAAAATTTTAGTATGGGCTAGGTAAAAAGCATGATGATTAACCTAAAACAAACTAAGATTTCAAAAAAAATTAACATAATTTACTAACCTTCTCTTGATTCCAAAGGCCGAATGTCCCCCCCTCTTTTTCTTCTTCTTGTACGGCTAAGAAGAACAAGGTGATACTTTGTTTTCTTCACCCTTCATTTCCTTATTTTAATTACTTTTCCTTTTTATTTATTTATGTTATAAAATATAAAGCTACTAACTAATAATTAATACATATTATATGTATATAATCCCATCATGGCCGGCCACTACTTATCATAAATGGAAATTTGACATGCAAACCCATCATTTTTATAACATGCATTAATAAGTCACTTCAACATTTGCCTAACACATTTCTAAATTTTCTCACATAAGTCCTATTTAATAATTTCGTATACAAATGACAAAAATTGAAGTATGAAACTTTCACACATGCCTTTTTCACATACAATAAACACAAAATTTAATGGTTAATTATTTTTACGACTCGGTTTTGTGGTCCCGAAACCACTTTCCGACTAAGGTCAAATTAGGGCTGTCACAACTCTCCCCCACTTAAAGAATTTTTGTCCCCGAAAATCTTACCAGTGAATAAATTCGGGTATCGATCTTTCATAGAGTTCTCAGTTTCCCAGGTAGCTTCTTCGATCCCGTGTTTGAGCCATAACACCTTTTCTAACGGAACCCTTTTGTTTCGCAACTCTTTCACCTCGCAAGCTAGGATACGAATCGGTTCTTCTTCATAACTCAAATCAGATTGAATTTCAACCTCCGATGGATTAATTATGTACGATGGATCAGATCTATAACGTCGAAGCATCGAGACATGAAAAACGTTGTGAATCTTTTCAAGTTCGGGGTAGAATCAATCAGATGCGATCGCCCAATTCGTTCGGATATTTCATATGGTCCGATGAACCTCGGACTCAATTTACCTTTACGGCCAAATCTAAGCACTTTTTTCCAAGGTGAAACTTTAAGAAACACTTTGTCTCCGACCTGATATTCAATGTCTTTTCGTTTTGAATCCACATACGATTTCTGACGATCTGAAGCTGCTTTCAGACTTTCACGGATTACTTTTACTTTCTGCTTAGCATCTTTAATCAAATCAACCCCTAAGATTTTACTTTCACTAAGTTCGATCCAAAACAATGGTGTACGGCATTTACGACCGTACAAAGCCTCATAAGGTGCCATCTTAATGCTTGATTGAAAACTATTGTTGTAAGCGAATTCAATCAAAGGTAAATACTGTTCCCACGAACCACCAAACTCAAGAATGCAACATCTCAACATATCCTCGAGTATCTGAATTATTCGTTCGGATTGACCATCAGTCTGAGGATGAAAAGCGGTGCTAAAATGTAATTTGGTACCCAAAGCTTCTTGCAATTTCTTCCAAAATTGCGATGTGAACCTCGGATCTCTATTAGACACAATAGAAATGGGTACTCCATGTAACCTTAAAATCTGAGATACATACATTTCAGCTAGCCTGTCAAGGGAATAATCCGTACATACAGGAATAAAATGAGCCGACTTTGTCAGTCTATCAACAACAACCCAGATCGCATCTTTCTTACTTGATGACAATGGCAATCCAGACACAAAGTCTATTGTGACTCGATCCCACTTCCATTCGGGTATCTTGATCGGCTGAAGTAATCCTGAAGGCACTTGATGTTCCGCTTTCACTTGTTGACATATCAAACACTTTGAAACAAAGTCAGAAATGTCTCGTTTCATACCATGCCACCAAAACTGACGTCTCAGGTCGTTGTACATTTTCGTACTCCCCGGGTGAATTGACATACGGCTACAATGTGCTTCGTTCAGAATTATCGAAATAAGTTCTGAATTTCTTGGAACACACAATCGACTTCTGAACCTCAAACAGTCGTCATCATCTATTCGAAACTCTGACTCCATATTCGAAACACATTCAGCCCGTTTTGCAACCAATTCATCATCGACTTTCTGAGCTTCACGAATTTGATGAATCAACAATGGTTTAGTCCTTAATTCTGCTACTAGCACATTATCGGATAGAACAGGACAAGTGTACATTCATCGCTCATAAAGCAAATAGTGATTTACGACTCAAAGCATCCGCAACCACATTAGCATTTCCCGGGTGATATTCAATGACAAGCTCATAATCTTTTAACAACTCAAGCCAACGTCTTTGTCGCAGATTCAAATCTCTTTGAGTCATCAAATATTTGAGACTTTTGTGATCTGAAAATACATGGCACTTTTCACCAAATAAGTAATGTCGCCATATTTTCAAAGCGAATACGATGGCAGCTAATTCAAGATCATGGGTTGGATAATTTTTTTCATGCGGCTTCAATTGCCTCGACGCGAAGCTACAACTCGACCTTCTTGCATCAACACACAACCCAACCCAAGTAAGGATGCATCACAGAATGACAAACTCTTTACGGATTCGGTTTGTACGATCAAGACGAGCTTCATCAAATAAGTTTTCAATAGATCAAAACTTTTCGACATTCTTCCGACCATTCAAACTTAACATCTTTCCGGAGTAGTTTCGTCATTGGGGTGGCTATCATCGAGAAACCCTTTACAAAGCGTCAGAGTAACCTAAGCAAGTCCCAAAAAGCTCGGACTTGAGAATATTCCTTGGGGCTTCCAATCAAGTATGGTGATATTTTTCCGGATCAACTCTAATACCCAATGCAGATACCACGTGTCCCAAAAAGCTAACTTCTTTCAACCAGAACTCACATTTACTGAATTTAGCATACAACTGCTTATCCCGTAAAATCTGTAACACTAATCTCAGGTGCTTAGCATGTTCAGTTTCATCTCTCGAATAGACCGAATGTCATCGATAAACACAACTACAAACCGATCCAAATATGGTCTCAAGATCCGATTCATCAAATCCATGAATACCCGAGGGCATTAGTGAGCCCAAACGGCATCACTAAGAACTCATAGTGACCGTATCTCGCTCGAAAGCGGTTTTGGGTATATCTCGAGTCTCTAACTCATGAATCGATAATAACCTAATCTCAAATCTATCTTCGAAAATACAGAGGCTCCTTTCAGTTGATCGAACAAATCATCAATACGTCAGAACGGATATTTATTTTTATTGTCACTTTATTCAATCGACGATAGTCGATGCACAGTCTCATGGTTCCGTCCTTTTTCACAAACAAAACTGGTGCGCCCCAAGGTGAGAAACTCGGTCGAGTGAAACCTCTATCCGTCAACTCTTGCAACTGAGCTTTCAATTCCTTTAACTCGGTTGGTGCCATACGATACGGAGCTATTGAAATCGGTGTAGTCCCAGGTACAAGCTCAATACCAAACTCTACCTTCCGAACAAGTGGTAAACCCGGTAATTCTTCGGGAAAAACATCCAGATATTCACAAACCACCAGCACAGATTCAGGCTTCTTTTCTAACTCTTTGTCATCAAGTACATACGCAAGGTATGCTTCACACCCTTTTCTTACATATTTCTGAGCCAACATCGATGATATTACAGCTGACAACCCATTCAAGTCAGTAGACTCAATTCGGATTATCTCGTTATTTACACACCTTAAATCAATGGTTTTTCTTTTGCAATTTACAATTGCATCATGTACGGTCAACCAATCCTTACCGAGGATAACATCAAATTCATCAAACGGTAAAAGCATCAAATCGGCCGGAAAACAGGAACCTCGGATTACTAGGGGACATTTCTTACACACTTTGTCAACAAGTACATAACGACCCAAGGGATTCGATACTCGAATTACGAACTCAGTAGACTCAACAGGTAAAGTCTTACTGGATGCTAAAGTTTCACATACATATGAATGAGTAGAACCAGGGTCAATCAATGCAATCACATTAGTATCAAGGAGAGTGAAAGTACCGGTAATAACATCTGGCGAGGAAGCATCCTCTCGTGCACGTATAGCATAAGCTCTAGCAGGAGCACGAGCCTCAGATCTGGTTGTAGCATCTCTAGATCCTCTCTGACCGCCACTAGGATTTCCCGTATTTCTAGATGGTCTACCTCGAGCAGTAGTAGCACCCGGTTTCCCACTCTGATTTACATTCTGTGCAGACAATCTCGGGCAATCTTTAATAAAGTGGTCAGCTGATCCACACTTATAACAGAGCGATCATGGAATCTACAACTCCCGAATGCCATTTACCACAACATCGCACTCTGTCTCCGTCCCGACGATCATTTCCAACACGGCAACCAAAGTGACTCACAGTACTCACGGGGTCGATCGCGATCTCGTCTGGAAAAACCAAGTGTCTTTAGATCGGCCTAAATCATCTCTAAATTTCTTTGATGATGTTGAAAGGGTTTTCCAAGATCTCTTACTGAAACTCCTTTGCTCCCATATCGCCTTTTCTTTTCTCCTTACTAAGCTCTTGGCTTTGCAAGCTCGCCGACAAGTACTACAAATTCTCGATTTCTAAAATGCCAACATACGCTTTTATATCTTCGTTCATCCATCTTCAAACGTTTACATTATGACTTCAAGAAATGCATTCTCGAGCGCATCGGCTAAGCCTCACAAACTTTCGCTCATAATCGATGAACCGACATGGAACCTTGTTTAAGTTCAAGAAATCCTTTCCGCTTTTGATCAATGAATCTCTAGTGATATACTTTTTCAAACTCGGTTTGGAAAAACTCCCAAGTTACTCGCTCTCTGGCACAACAGAAATCAATGTATTCCACCAATAGTAGGCGTAATCACGTAGCAAGGAGATAGTACACTTTAGGCATTCATCGGTGTGCAAGATAGTTCATCAAGTACCGAATAGTGTTGTCCAAACCAAAATTCAGCTTTGCTCGGCATCATCATTGTCTGTAGCTTTAAATTCAGAGCCCGTGTTTTCGGATTCATCAACTGGGGCTTATTTAACCTCATCCGTCGATTCATCGGAGGTATCGCAGTGGGGTTGTATTAGTCGGGAGTGGGGTTGTGGAACAATTGTATTAGTTCGAATATACCGATTGAACCAATCATTCATCACGCTATAAAAAGCCTGTCTAGCTTCATCGTTCTGATTACTAGCAATAGGTTGAGAGTCCACTGGCGCTGTCCCTTGCGCGGGAGCAGGCGCTACACTCTCAACATCATCAGCTACCGCTCGGTCGGGATCGGGATCCATTACTATAAGTAAACACCTTTTTAACTATCAGAAATCACCATACTATCAAATAAACACATAATGGCATGTATAGCTAAACTCAAACGTATTACGGTAGTCCTAGAATCGACTAAACCGTAGCTCTGATACCAATAAAATTGTAACACCCCATACCCAAGACTGTTGCCGGAGTCAAACACGAGGTGTTAACGGACTTAATTCATTAACTTACACAGTTCATTTTAAAATTTCCAGACAAGCTGGCTAACTGTATCACAATCACTTTAAAAATCATATCTCGAGTTCCAAAACTTGAAAACCGATTCCGTAAATTTTTCCTGAAACTAGACTCATATATCCATCTACAAATTTTTTTCTAGAATTTTTGGTCGGGCCAATTAGTATAGTTTATTAGTTAAATTCTCCCCTGTTTTGCGGTTCGACTACTCTGACCTCTGTGTATTACGAATTAGATATCTCCCTGTACAGAGCTTCAATGACTATGCCGTTTGTCTTTAATAAAACTAGACTCAATAACAAATCTGTACATATAATTCATGACTT
The DNA here is from genome assembly GCF_025698485.1 of Gossypium arboreum. NCBI lineage: Eukaryota > Viridiplantae > Streptophyta > Magnoliopsida > Malvales > Malvaceae > Gossypium > Gossypium arboreum. The sequence goes on from NC_069082.1 coordinate 18,664,428, forward strand.
TTAATTATCTTTTTAAAATTTATGGTGAATTTCCAAAGTTATAACAGGGGATCCAAAAATCGTTCTGGCCCTGTTTCACAAAAATTAAAACATCTCACAAAATATAGCTCATATACCTATTTTGCTTCTTCCATATGAAAATAGACTCATCAAACTTCGATTCCATATTTTATTCATTATTTAATTCAATTTCTGCTATTTTTAGTGACTTTTTAGACTCACTTCACTACTGCTATCTGAAAATGTTTTGTGGTAAATTTTACCTATTTCATGGTTTCCATGGATTAGCTAGTAATTTGACATACATAGGACCAAATATGATCATAACTAGCCATTCCAATGGCTGATCATTTACCTTACATTTCCATACCACTCAATAACCAAATCATAAGACCATGCATATATACACAAAAATGATTTTAATGCCATACTCAAATTATACGAGCCATTTTCGCATGGCTATACACACATACATTACCAAAAGGTATTTAATTAACAACAAAAGTCAACCCTATACATGCCATTATCAAAGTTCAACTAAAAATATACCAAAAGGGCTTAGATAGTGTGGACGACTTCGACTTTGACACCCCCGAGTCCGATAGCTGACGAACAAAATCTATAAAACAGAGAATTAAAACAAAAGATTAAGCACTTTGATGCTTAGTAAGTTTAAGTAATGAAATCATTTAAAAGAGTGGCATAATAATATCAAAGTTTACTTGTACCATCATTTGGCCGAATAGTAACATAATTAAGGTACCATTTTTTTTTATTCATAGCACAAAGGTAAAATCAATATATCCAATAAAATTCAATCTATAGCCGAATCCATTCATCTCAAATTTCTATGTCAATCTCATGCATATACACATACATCTCATGTTTATGAAATTGAATTCTCTAATTTGGAACTCATACATCATGATCAGATCGTAAATATTTGAATGATTTTAACAATGGCCTAAGCATACCCACCAAGTTGCGTAGTCGTAATTTAAAATCAATCGTATTCTCAACGAGAGTGAGTTACTTACCTGGTTATCTTACAGTAAGTAGCACATGTGATTAAAATTATTCCAACATGTATTATATGATTTCTCGTATGAACACTTACGGGTTTTCACCCTCAAATATTATGCTGGCACAAACATCCTTCGAAATCAAGCCCGATTCTTAGCACTGGCTCAAAAGCCCATGAGACCAAGCTCGGATTAGACCACTGGCTCGAAGGCCCTTCGGAACTAAGTCTAGTTATGACACTGGCTCTAAAGCCCTTCGAAGCTAAGTTCGGTTATTAGCACTGGCTCAAAGGCCCTTCGAAACCAAGCTTGGATTTAAACCCTGATTAGCATTCACATATATATATATATATATATATATATATATATATATATATATATATCATATCACATCTGGATATCATTCCTGATACTCGAATACAATTACAGCATGTTTACTAACCATACATCGTTCGATTCATTAATCCTAAACAAATAACATGATCCCGTTTCATTAATCCATAAGATTTTCATAACCATTCGGCTACAAGTAAATACCTTACTTATTTATTTTGTCATGTAATTCAAGTAGAATCGTTAGGTTACAAGTTAATTATTATGCTCATAGATAAATAATTGCCTTATTAAATCATAAGCTAAATTTCATTACTCAAAGACTTACCTCGAGTATAATTTGGGCAGTTACGGATAGACTACTCGACTGCTTTCTCCTTTCCTTTATCTGATTTTGATCCCCTTAGCTCTTGAGCTTAAATTTAAACAAATAAATTTATTTAATTATTTTTCACTTGGGCAATTCCATTCAATACATGTATATCATAATTTAAGTACAATGACCTTGTTCAATACTATTTAAACATCATGCATTATCGAATTTCATCAACACCATCTAACTTCATAGAAACACATATCATCCTAAGTCGGTACACAAGTCAAATGCATCATTTAAATTGTCAAAGTCCACTAAATCTACTATTATAGCCTTATAAGATATATATATATTTATTACTAAGTTTAACAAAACATAACATACGACTAAGCAAGCATTCGTACATGAATCATTACTCAACTTTACCAATTGGGTAATATGCTTAAGACACCATAAAATACTCCAAATTCTTTTCTCATCAATTCGACTAACTAATTAAATGTTATGACACATTATAAAATAACCTTACAACCACAAAGAAAGTTCGATAATAAGTCACAATTTAGTCATATTTCTCTATCATAATTTCTTCACTTAAACCGAATTAGCAAGCCCATATAGTCTTTGGTCGAATGCTATTTAACCCAAGTCATCAAGAGTTTTATTATTTAACACCTTAGATATCAATAGCTAAATATGTTAGTTGTACATATATATATATATATATATCATCCAAAACCGAACATAAGAATTTTTCATATATCTAACATTAATTAAATTATTCAAAACCTCACTAGCAAAATATCATGTACTATCTTTGAACCAAAAAAATCAAACACCTAGCTTATCCATTTCAAAACACTTAACGGCCTTTGATCAAGACTTTAAACAAAGTCTATGTTAGGCTATCACACATATGGGTATTATTAGTTTAAAGTTTTAACAAGATTAATTTCTTTCATCAACAATCTTTTTGTTTCTTTTTCCATCAAAACTTAAGGGTAAAAAAAAAAAAAATCAAGTTCTTCTCTTATATACCATAACCGAAAGTTCCATTTAACCATCTAAACTCAAAATTTTAGTATGGGCTAGGTAAAAAGCATGATGATTAACCTAAAACAAACTAAGATTTCAAAAAAAATTAACATAATTTACTAACCTTCTCTTGATTCCAAAGGCCGAATGTCCCCCCCTCTTTTTCTTCTTCTTGTACGGCTAAGAAGAACAAGGTGATACTTTGTTTTCTTCACCCTTCATTTCCTTATTTTAATTACTTTTCCTTTTTATTTATTTATGTTATAAAATATAAAGCTACTAACTAATAATTAATACATATTATATGTATATAATCCCATCATGGCCGGCCACTACTTATCATGGAAATTTGACATGCAAACCCATCATTTTTATAACATGCATTAATAAGTCACTTCAACATTTGCCTAACACATTTCTAAATTTTCTCACATAAGTCCTATTTAATAATTTTGCATACAAATGACAAAAATTGAAGCATTAAACTTTCACACATGCCTTTTTCACATACAATAAACACAAAATTTAATGGTTAATTATTTTTACGACTCGGTTTTGTGGTCTCGAAACCACTTTCCGACTAAGGTCAAATTAGGGCTGTCACAGGAAGCTCGAGAGGGTTTATAACAGGATGTTATTTCAAGTTATGGTGTGTCTGCAACATATGCAAGACCCCAACCAATCGGGAAATCCTGTATCCATTGAATTCCATTTATTCAAACGGGACCTATACTTATCGAGCAATATCAGGCATGTAATTAATTTTATACATTAAACATTTATACAACTCACACATATTCAACATTAAATTCCAAACATATTCATATACATGATCTAGTTACACGAACTTACCTCAATAAGCGTTCGTATATAAGGATCTACTAATCCGATCCTTTTTGTTTTCCTCGATCCAACTCCTTACTAAGTCTATCCAGATATATATAAATGAATTAACATCAATTTAATCCATTTCATACTCAATTTAATTCAATTCACACCCTAGGAAAAATTACTATTTTGTCCCTATACTTTCCATAAATGACGATTTCGTCCCTAGGCTCAAAAAATGAAATTTGTGAAATTTAATCCTTATTCCAAGCCTAACCGTTTTCTACATATAACATTTACAACACATTTATTTCATAAAAATAAAAAAATTTTCATGAATTTTATATCTTTATAATTTAGTCCCTAAATCACAATTTCAAGAAAATTCACTTTACAAAAATTGTTTATCTATCAACAAACTTTCATTTTCTACCATATATTTCAAAATTTCAGCATATCTAACCATGGGAAAAATTTAATACTTTGATAACTTTACAAATTAATCCCCAAAAATAGCTAGATTAGGTTATTCCGATCTCAAAAATATATAAATTATTAAAAATGGGACAAGATTACTTACCTAATTAAGCTTCCTTGATTTTGTTTCTCTTTCCTAGGGTTTCCATAGAATTTGGGGAAGAAGATGATATAAAATGATAATATTAGATATTTATTTATTTATCATCTTTTATTTATTTCAATTTCCAATTTAATCCTTTTCTTTTTCTAATTTTCCATGAATGAATCATCAAAAATATCTACTAACTTTTCTTAATGGTCTAATTTCCATATAAGGACCTCAAGTTTTAAAGTCCATAGCTATTTGATACTTATAGTTACTAGAACTCAACTTTTGCATTTTATGCAATTTGGTCCTTTCTATAATTAAACATGTAACTGGTAAAATTTTTTATCAAATTTTTCATACGTCTTTCCTATCATAATGCAAACCAAGCAATATTATTAAAATAAATTTTCTTTCTAACTCAGATTTGTGGTCTTGAAACCACTATTCCAATTTCACTAAAAATAGGCTATTACATGGACAGTTTCTTTGCCTGCAAAAATTCGAGGCATTGCATACAGAGGTAAGTTGTGCATTGTGTCTTAGTAAAATTATATGCTGCAAAGGTTAATCTTGGACAATGGTCGACAATTATGAGATCTTCTGATGAGATCGATCACCCTAGGTGATCTATTTTTCAAAGATCACATACAAGGATTGTAACACCCCACACTCGACCCGGTCGTTTGATCCAGGTATGGGGAGTCACAGGTTGACCCGATTAAAAAACATCCATATTAACTTTTCTTTATAGAAGAGGAAATTATCCTTATGGTGGGTACCCCCTTTTATCAGAGTGGTATTCCCTTAGTTTAAGACCATTTTTATTTGGAAGTGCAATTTAAATAAAAACCCGCAATATTGAGGATGCACGAAAATCAACTTAGCTTATTAGCAAAAAACCCTGGTTTCTAAAATCATATATGACAATCACGAGTATATCTGCTCCATGAATACGCCACTTGTGTGGACTAACATTTATGAAATATAGGCTTATTGTTCATGCTTTGATGCAACATGCAATACCACATGCACAATTTTTTTCTATGTATTCCTTTTTTTGTGCTAACTTCTGATCCTGGATCTCAAAGAACCCAATTTTTCCTATATCTTCAAATCCACTCATTTGAGCTATATAACAACATTACCCCTGTATCCTCCTAACTCCCTCCTTGTATGAACATATAAGTGTTCTCGCGCAAGGTCGAGTTTTCACGAATCATGGTTTGCATCTAAGTGCCATACTAGAGGCAAAACACAATATCTTGTGTCTTTTTATCCATTATATACAACATCCCTTCTGTACCTCCTCACACCCATTTGGATACAAAGCTTGTGTACCAATGAAGGATTACTCATACTGTATATGTATACCAGGTTTTTTGAGCTTGTTTAACCGTGTTTAACCATGCATTTACCGACTCTTTGAATGGGACTCATCAGGCATGAACTTTAGAAACAAATAACTGAGCCACTTACCTGGCTATAGTGAGTTTAGAGGTAAGCAAACTAACATAGATACCAGACAAAAAGTATAGAAAAACTTACCAAGATACTTTACTGAGAACTTTATCTACTCCACTGATTCTTTTCCTTTAGCACTAAGATCTTCTCCCATTTTTTTAGGTAAACAATAAAACAACTTCTTTAATCATTGAAAATAACCAAAGACTTATTATACAACAAGAATCTATTCCTACCTCGTATTTAAAGAAATCCTACTAATTCTTTCTTAAGTTAGTTTCTACCTATTTGGTAAAACTTAAAAGAAGGTTTAAGAATTTACCAGCAGATAACTAGCACAGAAGTTCTCCTAAACTTTTACAGTTAGTACCCTTGTTAGCAAAGAAGAACTCTACTAGTTTTTTCGATAATAATAAAGTCTGGTGGAGAAGATGAATAAGAAATCTTCTCTCCACTATCACACTGAATGAGAAATCTTCTTCCCACTGTCACACTATCCTATTTATAGATTGTGACAGCCCTAAAGTGACCCTAGTCGGAAAGCGGTTTCGGGACCGCTAAACCGAGTCACCAAATTATTTGAATATGATATTTATTTTCTAAAATATGTGAATATGAATGTGTGAAAGTTTTAAGCTTCGATTTAGTCGATTGCATGTGAATTTAGTAATAGGACTTATGTGTGACACTTTTGAAATGCGATAGGTTAATCTATAAGGACCTATTAATGCATGTTGTATAAAAGATGGGTTTGCATGTCAAATTAGCCAAAAATCTAGATGGTGGCCGGCCATGCTATGGGGTAAAACATATTATAGACATTTTGTGTTAATATGTGTGGGAAGAATAATAAAATATGAGGGGATTGGGAGGAGAAACCAAAGTTGTTTCATCCTTGCTCCCCCATTTTGCCGTAACTTGAGAAAGGAAGGAGAAAAGAGTTCTCTTGCTTCATGTTCGGCGGGGATGAGGATTAGGAAGAGGTAAGTACCTTGAAATTCCTGGAAAATTATGTATAAAGAAGGTGGTTAGTTCAAGTTCTATTTATTCCATGGATTAAATTTTGATTGATTGGATGTAATATCCTGATTTTGGGCCTAGTCGGAATAGTGGTTTCGTGACCACAAAATCCGAGATATAAATAATTATTTTATGATTATTTTAAGGTCTATGATATGATTGCATGATTGTGTGAAAATTTCGTGAAGAAATTTTATGCATAAAGTGCTTAATTTGAAATTTGGGACTAAATTGAATAAATTGCAAAACTTGTGTTCTAGAAGTATTTTGCATAAAATTGAATTATATTATTAATTAGAGGTCCTTAAAGAGTAATTTTACCAATTTCTAAGTCTATGGACAAAATTGGACATGGATGGAATTTTGGAAAGTTTAGTAGTAAGGGCATTTTGGTCATTTAGGGGTAAAATGAATTAAAATACAAAATTAAAAGCCAATTTTGCTCATCTTCAACCCCATGGCCGAATATAGCAAGGAGAAACCATGGATAGGGTTTTCAAGCTTCCAAGCTCGATTGTAAGTCCGTTCTAGCCTCGTTTTTAATGATTTTTACGTTTTGGAGTCTCGGTAGCTCGATTTAGCGTATGCTAGCAATAATTTAACCTAGGGTTTATATTTGGAAAAATACCCATAGGTGAAATTTGTGTATTTTGGTGTTTTATGATAGAATATGAGGTTTTAAATTATGTTAGACAACTTGTGCTACTCGGTTTTAAGTGAAAACGAGCAAAAGGGCTTAATCGGTAAAAATACCTAATAGTCATAAGTACATGTTAGAGTGAGAATTTGATGTTGCCATAGAAGGAAAAATGATCAGCATGTCATAAAACATAAGAAAATAGGCTGAATTTTAATTTACGAGCTTTGGGGCAAAAGTGTAAATATGCAAAAGTTTAGGGGCAAAATTGTAATTTTTCCAAAATATGATTTTGGGTCAATTTGAATAATGTGAGTCCTAATTAGACTATATTTTAAATGATAGAGCAAGGAAAACTGAAATTCGGGCTAAAATGGGGAAAATACCAAGTTGTGGGACGAAATGGTAAAATAGCCATTTTCGCATACGAGGTAAGTTCATGTGTAAATAATGTAGCATAATTGTTATTTTTAAGTTATTGATATTAATTATGTGTTATGCTGAATTTTATTATGAAATGTATGCTTTGTGGTTAATTTCAAATAATATGTAAATTAGGTGAACTACTTGTTAAATATAATTGTTACCGAGTATTGATTTGGCATTCTACGGAAGACGGCAAGGATAAGTGTTCGAGGAAAAGCCCGTTTGAACCTTAGGAATAGATTAGGATACAAGTGACATGTCACTAGGATGGTTGAGCATCCGAACTCGTTGAGTTGAGTCCGAGTTCACTTATGGATGCGAATGTCCGAACTCGTTGAGTTGAGTCCGAGTTCGTGAGATGTAACTAGGCATCCGAACTCGTTGAGTTGAGTCCGAGTTCACTTATGGATGCGAACGCCCGAGCTCGTTGAGTTGAGTCCGAGTTCGCTTATGGGCGGGTTACATGATTGCTTGATTGAATATGTGGCACTTATGTGCAAGTTATCCATGTATCCGAATTATATTCGATGTGTTCAACGGGTAAAGTTCTACTCAAATGGAGGAATACTCAAGATGAAAGGGACGTATTGGTAAGTGTTGTGAAATGGATAATTTGAACAGGTATGTACTTAACCCTCGGGTTGAAAACTCGATATAACAACAATATGGTAAGATGATAAATGAAAAGGTGATATGAATGTCTTGGTGATGATTATGCAAATGATGTTTTATGTTTGCTTATATGGTTATGTTACTTGCTATTTGCATGTGAGCTTACTAAGCATTTATGCTTACTCCCTCCTTTTCATTCCTTGTAGTGTTGACAAGCCAGCTCGGAAATCGGAAAAGGTCGGAGGCACGCTCACACTATCCGTATACCATCTTGGTGTAATGGCTTGTATATTTTGAGTATGGCATGTATAGCATTATAATCATTTTGTATATATGGTATTATGATATGGTTATTGAGTGGTATGGAAATAGAAATGCTTGGTAATGATTAGCCATTGGAATGGCTAATCATGATCATATTTGGTATTATGTATGTCAAATTGCTAGCTAATCCATGGAAACCATGAAATAGGTAAAATTTACCATAAAATAGATTCAGACAGCAGCAGTGACGTGAGTTTGAAAAATCACTAAAAATAGTAGAAATGGAATTAAATAATGAATAAGTTATTTAATCGAAGCTTGATGAGTCTATTTTCATATGGAATAAGCGAAACAGGTATATGAGTTATATTTGATGAGATGTTTAAATTTTTGTGAAACAGGGCCAGAGCGATTTCTGGATCCCCTGTTCTGACTTTAGAAATTCACCATAAATTTTACAAAGATAATTAGAAGTCATTCTTTATATGTACAGATTCCTTATTGAGTCTAGTTTTATTAGAGATAAACGGCATAGTCATTGAAGGTCTGTACAGGGAGATATCTGATTCGTAATACACAGAGGTCAGAGTAGTTGAACCCTGAAACAGGGAGACTTTAACTAATAAACTGTACTAATTGGCCCAACCAAAATTCTAGAAAAAATTAGTAGATATATATATGAGTCTAGTTTCAGAAAAAATTTACGGAATTGGATTTCGAGTTTCATAACTCGAGATATGATTTTTAAAGCGACTGTGATGCAGTTAGCTAGCTTGTCTGGAAATTTTAAAATGAATTGTATGAGCTGTTTAATTAATGAATTAAGTCCGTTAACACCTCGTGTTCGACTCCGGAAACGGTCTCGGGTACGGGGTGTTACATTGGAGGTTTGATATTCGGCCAAGTAGTTTGAAGCTCTTAGTACATATATTTTTTTCTTCTTTCTTGAAGGTTGAAATTAGGTTGTTCTTAAGGGATGCCGAATGCCTTGAGGAACAATATGTGTGGCTTGGGTTATAACATTCGGCCATGGTAGTAAATGGAAGAGATAAATGGTAGTTAGGTGAAGTAGAGTCTAGCAAATGAGCACATATGTGCATTAGTTACTAAATGGAGAAAAATCGGCTAACAAGTGTGTACTAAGGCCGAATATGATTTTGAATATTATTGAGTAATGTATGTGTTTTGAATTGATGGAATGGAGAGGATGCTTTAATTGTGTTATGAACAATTATATGCTAAATTAAGGTTTGCTAAGCTAGCTATTAAGGTGAAGTGCAAATGTTAGTATTTGATTACTAGTGTATATATGTGTATTAGCCGAGTTTTGAACTTGAAACAAAATGGTATTTAGTTAATACAAGTAACCATATTTGTAGAATGTATTAAGTATATAATCGGCCTCAACATAGACATGCATATTCTGCCACATGAATGAATACATAGATTGATGTTGTACGTTCGGCTATAGGTAAGCATATTGATGGCTTTATCTTGACTTAGAAAATCGGCTAAAGGAGAATATTGGCTAATATGTTGAATTTGATTCATGATTTCATACATATATGACTCTAATGCCTAATATACATGGGCTAAGTACCTTAAATTTCTCTTTGATGTTCAAAATGATTAAATCAATTTATTTGTTAAATTAAGCTCAAGAGCAAAGGGGAACTAAATCTGATAAAGGAAAGGAAAAGGTGATCGAATAGCCGTTGAAATCGTTCGACGACATCCGAGGTAAGTTTTCGAGTAATGGAACTTAGTTTATGATTTGATTAAGTCATGACATATAGCATAACTAATAAACGGAGATATAATGATTCTACTTGAATTATATATATTGAGGTGATTAGTTTATACTTGTGACGGGTAGCCGAATGTGCATGGAGATCATGTTATAAGCAAATCAAAATCATGCTCTTTGTATGTAGCTATTGAGCCGAAAATGATAATGCTTGATAAGTGACTTGTGTTTGAATTCTAGTTATGAAAATGAAATATAGATGTGTCATGATTTATTGATATGTGCATGAATATTCGGATGATAACCGGGCTAAGTCCCGAAGACATTTGTGCTAGTGACTAATTCCGGGCTAAGCCCCGAAGGCATTTGTGCGAGTTACTATATCCGGGCTAAGTCCCGAAGGTATTTGTGCGAGTTGCTATATCCGAGCTATGTCCCGAAGGCATTTATGCTAGTGATTATATCCGGGCTAAGACCCGAAGGCATTTGTACGAGTTGCTATATCCGGGCTAAGACCCGAAGGCATTTGTGCGAGTTGTTATATCCGGCTAAATCCCGAAGATACTTGGGTTTGGAAGTGAGCGATCTTGCTGTAATAATTTCAATTAATACGCTCATAAAATCCAAACGATAAGGTATGTTTCGTATATGCATCGGAAAGGTCGATTCGTTTTAAATAGTATTCGTTCAATTGATTAACGAACTTTCGGCCTTTAGTTAGGTTTGATACCTTGTGTATGAATATGTTGATTGAAGCGTGAAGTAAGTATGATTATGAGAATGTGCATATATGAAGTTATTCATTTAGCCATATGAATGTTATACTTTAGTCAAAACTAATTTCATTACTCAAACTTACTAAGCATTAAATGCTTATTCCGTTGCTTTGATTCTCTGTTTTATAGATTTTGCTCGTCAGATATCGGACTCGGGATTGTCAAAGTCGAAGTCATCCACACTATCAAAGCCCTTTTGGTACTCTTTTGGTTGAACCTTGATAATGGCATGTATAGAACTGCCCTTTGTTGTTAGTCAAGTACTTTTGGTAATGTATATATTTGGATAGCCATGCGAAAATGGCTTATATATATATTTTGAGCATACCATTATAATCATTTTGTATATTGTTCATTGAGTGGTATGGAAATGCTTGGTAATGATTAGCCATTGGAATGGTTAATCACGATCATTTTGGTGCTTTGTATGACAAATGGCTAGTTGATCCATGGAAAACCATGAAATAGGTAAAGCCTACCTTAAAAATAGATGCTGACAGCAGCAGTGAAGTGAATTTGAAAAATCACTAAAGATAGTAGGAATGGTATTAAATAGTGAATAAATTATGTAATTGAACCTTGATGAGTCTATTTTCATATGAAAGTAACGAAACGATCATATGAGCCGTATTTTATGAGATGTTTAAGTTTTCGTGAAACAGGGCCACAACGGTTACTGGATCCCCTGTTCTGACTTTGGAAATTTACCATAATTTAACCAGAGATAATTAGAAGTCATGCTTTATATGTACGGATTACTTTTTGAGTCTAGTTTCATTAGAAACAAACGGAATATGTATTGAAGCCCTGTACAGGGAGATATCTAAATCGTAATGCATGAAGGTCAAAGTAGTTGAACCCTGAAACAGAGGAGACTTTAACTAATAAACTGTACTAATTGGCCCAACCAAAAATTCTAGAAAAATATTTGTAGATGGATATATGAGTCTAGTTTTAGGAAAAATTTACGGATTCAGTTTTTGAGTTTTGGAGCTCGAGATATGATTTTTAAGGTGAAAGTGACGCACTTAGCCAGCTTGTCTGGAAATTTTTAAATAAACTGTATAAATAAATGAATTAAGTCCGTTAACCTCTCGTGTCCGACTCCGGCAACGGTTTCGGGTACGGGACGTTACATAGATAATCCACGTCCAAATCACATTCAAGATTATCTCTAATAATTACTTGTTCTCTCACATTTCCACTAATTAATCACATCCTACGAGGCTCTACAAGTGTCCTAATTATTGACATGTTACCTTCACTAGGATGCTAGATGACCTAAAAGTATCTTACAAGACATCATACTTACTTAAGTAACGATAATAAAACACAAGTGACGATCTTATTAGTAGGAAAGTCCACCTAATAAGTTCTTCACCCTAACTATAATCTCGCTATTGCTCAAACTGGCACTTTGCAGTGTTGGCGAAGTTCTTCGTATTGCTTCACCACGAAGTTAATAACCTTATCCAGTCTAAGTCTCACAACTTAAGCCAGCTACAGAAGAGACAGAACACTTGACAAAATATGTTGACAAGTGTTATGATATCTTGGTTATTATCAAATCCAAGTAGGAATAGATCTAAATATATTCCTCCTTAAACACCATTTCTTTTTTTTTTAGATCGTCTATCTTATGCGGAATAGGTTGGGTAGACGACTCTCCTAATTTTTTAGATTTCATTTCATTAGTAGCGATATTTTTGGTTTGATTACCAAAAATTCTAGTTGCATTTTCATCTTGTTCATATTTTTTTATTAAAGGATCTTAAATAATCATCTTTTAGAAGATCCGTATCTAATTTTCTTTTTCCATTAAGATCTTGATCTGTTTGATCAGTTTCCATTGCTTCAGGTATATCTATATTTTCATATTCATCATTGAAGAATTTTCTTCATTAGATTTATAACTTGTAACTTTTATATCTTCTAAGTTTATATAATATTAGATTTATAACTTGTAACTTTTATATCTTCTAAGTTTACATAATTATTAGAACTACTACTATCTCGTAGAATCATTGTTTAACATATAATGATATTAAAATAATACAAGTAGATCTTTATGTTTTTCATCAAGTTGTTCTATAAGTTTTAGATATTCTATTTTTTCATTTTTATCGAGATGTCTTAGTAAATTTATTCTTCTAATGTTCTAGTTGTTTATAGGATTGGAAGTCATATTTTTGTTGATAAGTAAAATTTCTTTTACTTTTTTTAGCTTTTTATGCCTTTTATTTTTAATAGATTATTCCTCAAATGAAGTGTCTTCGTATTCGACAAAGCTAATGTTACATTACTATTACCATGATATAAAGGACCTAAATCTATTTCTTGTTCTATATTTTTATTAATAAGAACTTGTTCTAATTTATTATTAACTTCAGATAAAATATTTTTAGATTCGTTGTTTAAATCTAATTGATTACTTCTCCTAAATTATTTATTTTTGTTTTATTTTATTAACTTTATTATATAAATTATGAAAATATATAAAAGTAGTATATATTAAGGTATTAAAACCTTTACTAATTGATGAAATGTCATTTTCATTTTTAGAGTCAATATGCATAGCATGATTGCAAAATTTATCCTTGTATAGACAATTAGTTTCTTCTATGAAATTAATTTTAGGTATCTAAGATCGTTTGTTGTCTATTAAATTCTCTTACTTTAAGAAGCCAATCGTCTCAACCAAGACAAAAACAAGCAACAGTAAGACAATAATAGATATATGTGTTTTAAGATAAATAACCATGAAATAAATAGAAGTGAAAATAAATGATAGTACATATAATGAATACTACGATATTATTTCTCCAAAAATCATTACACTATAGCTCTGATACCATTTACAGGGAGGATGAATGATGGTTAAGGTTACAGAATGAAACTAGTAGTAAATGAAAGATTTACAAAAGAGAGAAATGACTTAAAACTTTGAGAAGTAACTTGAAGGAGAACTTGAATCTAAATTCAGTGCAAAACTTAAATGTCATTTTTAAGCTTTTTCCACCTCCTTTTATAGGAGAAATTCATAACTCTATTTAATTGAATTTGAATCCCGTATAGTTTCCTGATAAGGATGATGTCTCATCTTTGATTGATGACATCCTTGTTTAGTTGTGGTTGTTTTTATGTTGCTTCTTTTTTGTCTAGATTCAATTGTGGTTGCTTCCATGTTGCTTTTTTTTTTTTGTCTTTTTCTTAATTGGTTTTTTCCACGTAGCTTCCTCTATCTTTTACGCTATTCTTCTTGGATATTATCCAAATTTATTTTTTCAATTAAATTTAGATTTAGTGAATCCATTGACAATCTTGGTGAGTTCTGACTTTCCTATGTATTTTTGATGTCTTCAGTTATATGGGAAGAAAAATCTTCAACCTGCATTTCAACTATCTTTTTTAATAGTTGAACAGATTCTTCATTTATATCATCCTAGTGATATCCAACATCAAATTCCAGTATTCTTCAATCATCAGTCTAAAAGCTAAAAGCTTTTTGTTGAAGTAGATTTTAGGCTTTAGCAATTAGATCTATTCCTGCTTGGATTTGATAATAACCAAGATTATGATAGCACTTATTAACATGTTTTGTCAAGTTTTTTTTTTCTTTTTTGTAGTTGCAAATAGGTTTCTTCCTTCGAGCATTTTTTAGATAGTCCAAATTTGATATAATTGATAAAAAAAATTTGTTTCAGCTATACCAATAAGGCTACTAATTTCAAGATGAAAGTAGTAAAAGAAATCATCACCATATACCATTCATAACATAGATTTAATAAATGCTGAAAAATCTTTTAATAAATGAAAAGAAAATGTTTGAACTGTTATTTCTTTAACAAAACCCCATTCAATATAGCTTATATCAAATGGTTCATGATCAAGTCTAAATTTTATTGTAGGAAATTTTTGATATAAATGATTTGTAAAAACATAAGCTTGTAAAAAATATTCAGAAAAAGACTTTTTGAAACTGAGCTTGTTGGTTGCAAATAGCTCCATCAATTTTAGTAAATATTTCTATAAGTAATATAATTCTAGCCTTATTATATATAAATATAATCTAAATATTTTATTTATAACAAGATTACTTGTTCCCTTGTTAAAAATCTTGGATATATCAAGAAGATTGTTTATCTCCTTAATATCTAAAAACTAATTTCTAGTTCTTCCCAATCACGATATAAAATAGATTTTAATAATAAATCGTGAATTTTATTGTTCTTTAGTTGTTTTTCCAACTAAAAATTATGAAAGCGTAGTAAGAGCTCTTTTAAAATTTGCTCTTTGCTCAGTAATATGGGTTTTCCATATTTCATTAATAAAATTATATAATTCTAATGGTAAGTTTAGATTATAAAAATCCTTTATTTCTTGAATTTATTGTGGTTTCAACAAATTTTCCGTCTTACAAAATTTTTCTGCTCCTTGAATAATTTCAGCATAATTAGCTTGGTACGTTGAATTTGGATCTTGTGACGAAGGTAGTTGACTTACCAATTGTGGTGCAAATGAAAACTAAGTTGAAATTCCAACTGGTTGTCTTACCATTGGATATGAATCATAATATCCTTGATTAGGATAAAATGGTACTTGAGATGGTACTGTCACGAATTTTTTATTAGGATTTTTTTATTTGAAGGTGTTTTCTTTGTTGGACTTTTTATTGACTATAGTCCATTCACCAACTTCTTTTAGAGGTTGTTTACCTCTATCCATAAGAAACACTAAGATAATCAACAATAATATTGTCAGTATCTTTTGTTGGAGTTTATAGATTGGATATTAATTATTCACGAGCACTATTCAAATTAAAAGTGATGATTTATCATCAATGGATACATTTCCATTAGACATGTTTCTTCCAAGAAGTATGTCCAAAATGAAGGGTTGTGGCTCTTCAAAATAGTACTCATTGAGTGCATATTAGTAGAGGGACTATGGTTCTCCCAAATTACATTACAATCAAGTTAATTTCAGAAATTAGAATAAGAGGTAGGAAATTCCTCGATTTTGCTAGTCAAAGGAAATTCAAAACTTCGTTGTATCCTAAGAGGACCTTTGTCTTAACCCTCTAGCAAATTTGTGTGGGGGCAAATAGTTCTCTTTGGAAAGTGTCATCCATTCCTTGGAGTCTACCGTTTATTTTCATATAAGTCTCCGGTTCTATTATCTCCACTCAAATTATCCAACAATCAAAGAGAACTAATTTGGAAATGGCGATGTAGGCTACTACCGCATTCAAAGTAATGAACCAAGAGTTTGTGAAACTTGACTGATTTGATGGTTCAAATTTCAATTATTGGAAGGACAAGATGTTGTTCATTTTTACTATCTTAAATGTGGCATACATTCTGGATCCAAACCTACAACCAGTGGAAATATGGTCCTTGTATGATCAATTGTATGATCTTTACATGTCGATGCAATCCCTGGTGGAAATATGGAAAACTCTTGAAGAGAAATACAACACCGAGCAACAAGGAACTGATAAATTTTTAATGATAAAGTATTTCGAATTCAAAATGCTCGATAATATACCGATCGTGGATTAGGTCCATGAATTACAAGTCCTTGTAAGTAGGCTTCGTGACTTGAAAGTTGTTATTCCAGAATTGTTATGAGTTGGGGCTATCATCTCAAAGTTGCCCTCGTTTTGGAACAATTATCGAAAGAAACTTATGCATATAGCAGAGGACTTCATTGTGGAGAAAATACTTTAGCATTTGCGTATTGAAGAGGAAACTCGGAAGCATGATGCGGTGTATCTTCCCCAAAATTCTAAAGTGAACCATGTGGCGAGTCCAAGAGCTCTCAAAATGGTAAGCGAAAGGCCACATCCGAGACGAAGAATGTGCAAGACAATAAGAAAAAATATCGCAATTATTATAATTGCAATAAGAAAGGACACTATATTAAGGATTGTAGACTTCTAAAAAAGAAGCAATATGCCACAACTTCCAAAGCCAATATGGTGGAAGACATGGACTTAACGGTCATGGTTATGGAAGGGATCGAGAGTTAGGAGATTGGTATGATTACTGAACTCAACATAGCCATGACTAATAAGTCCTGTAATTGGTGGCTTGAATCCAGAGCTACTTTCCATGTATATAATGACTGACAACAATTCAAGAGTTATGAACTAGCGACAAACTGTGAAGTGATTATGGGCAACTACCAATCGGTTAAGGTGCTCGGTCAAGGGACGGTGGAACTAAACTTCGTCAATGTGTTGCATGTTCTCGATGTAAGAAAGAATTTAATGTTCGTGAGTATTCTATGTAACAAGGGGTTCAAGATTATCTTGGAATCTAATAAGTTTGTCTTACTTAAGAGTGATATATATGTAGGAAAAAAGATATTGTAACGAGGGTATGCTCAAGTTGAACATTGATATGAATAAAGTTAAGTCTTTTGCTTATATTGTTAAATCTTCTCCTTTATGGCATGATTGTTTAGCACATTTTAATTTTAAAACTTTACAATATCTGCAAAAGAATGGTTATATAAGTCTAAGTAATAACGAGTTTGTGGATAAATTTGAAATTTGTTTTCAATAAAAAATTATCAAGAAGTCGTTTCCTAATAAGTGTGAAAGGAATTCGCAAGTGTTAGATTTAATTCATTCGGATGTTTGTGAATTAAATGGAACTTTAACAAGAGGTGGAAAAAGATATTTTATCACTTTTATAGACTTCTCTAGATTTACTTATGTGTATATCATGAGAAGTAAAGATGAGGCGTTTGATATGTTTAAACATTTTAAAAATGAGGTTGAGAATTTTTTTAGTAAGAAAATGAAAGTGCTTCATTGTGATGGAGGTGGTGAATATTTTTCAAATGAATTTAATGTATTTTGTGAGGAACAAGGTCTGGTACATGAGTGTTCCGCACCTTATTTTGTGAGGAAAATGGTTTGACGGAAAGAAAGAATTGTAGTTTAGTAGATATGGTTAACTTGATGTTGTTAAAAGCTAAACATCCATATAACCTATGGGGTGAAGTGTAACACCCCTAACCCGTATCTGTCGCTGGAATAGGATTACGAAACATTACCAAAACTTTTAGAACATCTCTAGATAATTCAAATAGTTACTATCCATTCCTCGAGATTCATTCTAAACGTCCCTTAAATAGACCCTCGAGGCCCAAAACGAGCATTAGAATCGAGTCGGGACTTAATCAGAAACTCTAAGAATTTTTCGCAAAATTTTAAAAATTTTCCAAGCTGCAGGGCTCATACGCCCGTATGGCCCAAGGGACATGCCTGTGTGACCATAGGACACACCCGTGCTACAGGCCGTGTTCGACCTCGTGTAACTTTTTAACTTGTGGACTCGACCATGCCACATGCTCGAGTGCTAGGCCGTTTGGTTAATTAATTTTCTTTGAAATTAGGTGCAGGTTTCACACGGCTAAGACACATGCCCGTGTTCTAGGCTAGGTAAAACACACAGCTGAGACACATGCCCATGTCTCTACCGGTGTGCTTAATTTTGAGGATACTGTTTTCTCGAATTTAAGGTGCAGGGGACCCACGGCCTTACCACACGTCCATGTACCATGTAACAACCCAAACTCGGCCTAGACGTTATGGTCGAACTTGGCGATGTCACATTGAAATGTTTTTTGAAAATTATAATGTCATTGAAAAACCTGTTCTATATTTAACCTCTTTGTGATCTTTAACAAAGATTTAAGCATATCATGTTTATTTTCAAAGCTCAAGTCATTTGAAAAAAAGTTAACCATATTAAATTTGTTATTAATTTTAAAACATTATTTCTTGCGGAAGCTTCTAAAAACATGTTGTGTAAACGTGGTGATTTGGAAAAAAAACATTTATCTTTATGAGAACCCGCATTCTACTACTAGTAGATATAAATCAAAATAAATAAAACCCCAAACTTAAAGATTAAAAATTATAGAGGCCTTATTACATTTAAAACACCCAAAATAAAACTATTTGTAATTTAAAATCTAATAAGAAAGTCCGTGCAGTTGTAGGGCCACCTTCGAGTCCCTCGCAGCACCGACCCGCCTAAGCCTGGGGATTACCTGTACAGATAAACAGATGGGTGAGTTTTGAAAACTCAATGTATAATCCCATATTAGATAATCAATCAGAGAGCATATACAGTCTGGCCTAAGCCCAATACAGTCATGGTTCAGTTTTAGTCAAGGCCTTAGCCCATTGCAGTATCAGTATCAGTGTGGGCTTGAGCCGTCTTAGTAACAGTACAGTACAAATATGCAATCAATAAATCCAACCCCACCAGCCTCTACACTCCATGTGGGGATAAAATCAACCTACCCATCCCTACACTCCAAGTAGCACCGGTTGCGGCACTAATCAGTATTTGCAACAGAGCTACCAGTACAGTACACTTCCTCCAATCACAATAAATCCCATTCCCATGCAGCATATCATGCATCATGCCATAATATCATACATGTGATCAATATATATAAAATGGCATGCTCAAATATAAGGGGCATATCAATCATTTTACCATGTAGGGGCATTTTAGTCATTTTATGAATTAGGGGGTCTAGGTACATTTACCGACCCAACAGTAGGTCCACAGTCGTCTCGAACGACCCGTGCAACCTTAACAGTCAAACGGTAAAAATAGGCCCACGGCCTATGTAGGCCCACACGCCCGTATGGCCCACATAGCCTAGAAATGGCCTTGGCCATGTAGATTACACAGCCTGGTCCAATATTCTCCACATGTTCATGTGGTTTATCCGTGTAGGGCCCACATGCCTGTTGGGACCACACGCCCAGCTCGGCCCAAAATGTCCCAAAACGACATCGGCCCATGAAATTGCTCATGGCCAATCTCAATGATTATATGCCCATGTTTAGGCATTCAGACTACCACACGAGCTAGCATACGCCCGTATAGCGTCAACGGTCACTTATTTCGGCTTTTGCCAATCTACGATTAAGGGCAATATTTTTACACACCTTGCCACGAAAATACGCAAAAAGCACACGAGCACCAAGACCTACATTCAATCAAGATACTCCATTAATCAGTTGACAAAAGGGTTAACATCTCCTCTTAATATTTATTCCAAAATATTCACTAATACTTGCCTTGATTGAACGAATGAAGATCACACACTTAATCCGATATAGGAGACCGATTACAAACTCCTTTAGAGATTTCCTGCATTCCAAATGAACTTATTAACTAACATAGTACACGCACATAACTTGAACCAAGTGGACGACCACTTACTGCATGTGTAAAACTGAGAATAAGGAAGGGAAGCAATCGGCCTACTATCCCCAGAATGATCACCCGCTACAACAGAGACAGAGCTAACACAACCACAACCCTAGTAATTTTTGGCAGCAAAAGAAGGTGTTAGATGAAAACTATTCATACGATAGAAAGGGAAAAAGAGTGAGAAAAACTGAATAGCAACAATTATCACCAAGATCGATGGAGAAGAAGAGAGAAGAGTCGGCACAGGGAGGGTAAAAGAAAGAGTGGTATTTGGCCAAGCACAACCTATTGAGAAATCCAGAAAAAGAGAAGCAATTGGTCACTAAGGAACCAATTGGAAAAGGGAAGAAGAAGAAGAGAATCGGCCAACAAAAGCTGAAAGGATTTGAGAGAGAGAAAGGAAAGTATTCGGCCAAACAAAAGGTAAAAGGGGAAAAGCCATTGCTAAATGAGTAGAGGGATAGGAGAAAAAATTGAAATAGACAAAATGAAAAGTACCCAAATGATCCCCTAGCAAAAATCGACTATCCAAAAAGTGTAGAAGAGAACTCGAAAGCAATTTTCAAAAACCGAAAGTGGGGAGAGAAAGCAACAAAAAAAAAGTGCACAGCCACCGAAGCTAAAACTCACCCAAAGCCGAATTCTTCCCCAAAACCAATTTCTTTGAGTGCCTAAAGTTCAAATTCGGCAGACCACCTCCTCTCACCTCAACTCCCCATGATTTTCTCCTAAAATCCATCCATGCCATCCACTCCCCTATCAACTACTCAATTCAAAATCCATTCAAACACTTTAGTGTTTCGGTAAACCCACAACACTTCCACGGCACAGCAACGAAATAAACACTCCACCACGCCCACAAGGATTCAAACCTCAAACCTCAAGTTATAATATCCCAAAATTAGGTCTAGTCAGAATAGTGATTTTGGGACCACAAATTCGACATAAAAATATTTTTTTATGATTTTTATGAGGTTTATAATATGAAAATAAGCATGTGTTAAAGTTTCATGAAAAAATTCTAAGTATAAGGTGTCCAATTGGAAATTAGGGACCAAATTGAATAAATTGCAAAACTTGGGTTCTAGAAGCAATTAGTATGAAATTGCTTTGAATTATAAATTAGAAGGTCTTAAATAGAAATTTACCCAATTTCTAAGTTTTTGGACAAAAATGGGCATGTATAGAAAAATTTGGAAGTTTTGTAAGGAGGGGCACTTTGGTCATTTGGTAATAAACTTAATAAAAAGGGAAAAAGAAAGCCAAAATCAGCCATCTTCTTCCCCATAGCTCTGGAAATTGCTAGAGCTTCATAAGCTAGGGTTCGCAACATTTCAAGCTCAATAGTAAGTGCTCTCTAGCCTCGTTTTTAATGTCCTTTGTAATTTTGAGATCCTCGTAACATGCTCTATCCATTTCTACCCATATTTCAAGCTAGGGTTCATTTTAGAAATTTGACCCATGCATGAGATAGTTGTTCTTTGATGATTTATAGAGGGTTATGAAAGTTAGATGTTAGATAAACATCTTTTTCTAAGTGATTTCTCATAAAAACAGCAAAAAGAGACCTAATTGTAAAAGGCATAAAATGTGGGGTAGAAATGTGAAATAAAAGAAAACATGGGCTAGCATAAGCATGAAAAATATTCGGCTAGGCTTGGGTATTCAAGAAATTTCATGCATGTCATTATACTAACCTAGGGACAAATTTGTAAAAGTGTGAAGGTTAGGGGAAAAATGGTTAATTTGCCCTAGGATGAGTTTTAGGCCGAAAATGAACAATGTGAGGTATTAATAATTCATTTTTACTAATATAGACCCTGAAGAACCAATTTTGGAGGTCAACCATGGAAAATGAAATGTTTCAGAATAATCAAAATACGAAACCGAAGCAATTATCAGGTAAGTTCGTGTAACTCGAAGTAAACTTTAAATATACTTGAAAATGCATATTCTTAAATGTATGTTAATTTAGATATTGATTGCATGACAATCCATGAAAAGTGGTAGTGTAAAATGAAAAAGATGGCAATTGTCCTAGTTGAATGAAAAAGAAAGATTCGATTGGTAAATTCTTTTTTACATGACATGAGATCCTGCATGTGTTGCAGAAAGGGATTTAGCCCAGACGGGTAATTCGATGATCTCAGTATAGTAAGAATCTAGCCCGGACTGGTGTTCCTTAAGCGATCGAACCTCCTAATGAATATATGTGTATTGTGGATTTAGCTCGGATAGGTAATACGATTAAGGACTAAAATTAGCCTGGACTGACATTTCAGATCCGAGCATATTGGAGTAATTGTCGTTGTAAGGGATTTAGCCTGGAATGGTAATCCCGACAATACTCCTTGAATTTATGTTATGAAAGATTTAACCTGGATTGGAAATCCCGCCATAAGAGTGAGGTTCATGGGAGTGTATATTTAAAATGGTCACTAGCATGACTTGACGGTAAATGGGATACCCATCGAGATTTTCAAGAAATTCAACTGGACTATAATAAGACACGAGCATGGAAACGTTTTAATTAATGAGCTCACTAAGATTAATGCTATATTGCTTGAGAGGAAACTAACTTGATGATTGAGTGTATGTGATAGGGAATTTATACTATGCATGTTTGGCATGAATATCTCTTATGGTTGTATGCAAAATAATTGGTAAGTTTATTTTCTTGTTATCCGAACTTACTAAGCATGTCAATGCTTACCCCCTTTCCTTTCCCTATTTTACAGAGCTCGTGAACTCGTGAAGATTGGAAGATGATTGGAGTATTGTCAACACTATCAACTTATCTTGCTTTGGTATATAGATACCTTTACTTTGTTACAATGGCATGTATAGGCTTTTGGTTATTTTTTTATATGTGTCATTGGTTAGTCAATGTAAGGGCTTGAATGATATACCTATTCATTTTGTATATGGCCATAAGACATGGCTCATTTTGATGTAGGTTGTAACTTACTAATTGTACATGTTGGTGTTTACATGTTCATGAGATGGTTAAATATGGTATATCTTGAATGGACATGTGGAATGTGACCAAAACACTTGGAGATGGCTACGTCACAATTGGCAATGAATTATAAAATGAGCCAAGTCTAAATGTGTTTGATGATATGGTAATTTTTAATACAAAGAGGGTGATCTAGCATGTGTAAAACCAATGAGATGAGGTTAACATGCAATAGACCATTGAAGGTAGTCATTGGACACATTTTGGCCCTATAAAATGCCATAGAGATTCACAGATATGCGTGAATGTTGAGGGTGACCATTGGCTTGGATTGTGGCCTCCAAAAAGGTCCACACGGGTAGACACACAGGCGCGTGTCTAGGCCGTGTGTGACACACGGTCAGTTTCATGGGCGTGTGGTACGGCCGTGTGTCCCCTGTACCTAAAATTTTTAGTTCAGTATGTATGTTAGTAAACACACGGGTAGAGACATGGCTGTGTGTCTCAACTGTGTGGAGGACACGGCCTAGCACACGGGCGTGTGTCTTGGCCGTGTGCCCCTAAATGCATGATGACATCATAAATAGAATACTCAAGTTTTTGGACACGGGAGACAACATGGGCGTGTCTAGGCTGTGTGAATGACACGGGCTAGGGACACGGACATGTGCTCGTCTGTGTGAAAACCCCTGTAGTTTCGAATGGAAAATAAATTCAATTAATTCCACATGGGTAGGGGACACGGGCATTTTCCAAGCACATGGGCGTGTGCATTGCCTCCACACGGGATTTTCCTAAGATTTTCTTAAGCTCTCGGTTTAGTCCTGAACCATTCTTAATGCATGTTTTGGGTCTCGTAGGCCCATAATAGGGACACTATGAATATGTTTGATTGGTTTTAATTTGGAATGAAATTTTATAGCCTGTGATTTTCCGGAAAAGCCATGTTTGTGTACAGTAACGCCCCGTACCATGTTCCCGTCTCGGATATGGGTAAGGGGTGTTACACAAGCAACTACCACACGCCATTTATCCCCAAGACAAGCAAGCCCTTTTCTTTTATGTTATAAACGCATTAATTTAAAAGACCTACTAACTAGAGACAGAGTTTATTCCTCTAAAAACAAAACTTTTGCACAAGCCAAGGCTTAAACCCAAGACTTCTCAGACTCTTCCCAGGACACATAACCACTGAAGTAGACACACAGTTGTGTGACAAACATACAAAAATAATTATTTAGGATTTTAAGGCATTACAAAACTACCCCCTAAAAGAAAATTTCGACCTCAAAATTTACCTAATCAGAATAGATGAGGGTATTGTTGACGCATCGCCTCCTCAGGTTCCTACGTGGCCTCCTCAGAACTGTGATTACGCCAAAGTACCTTAACTAGTGGAATAGACTTCCTCTTTAGAATCTTTTTATCATGCTTCAATATCTGAACCAGTTTCTCTTCAAAAGTCAGGTCTGGCCTAACTTCAATCTCCTCGACCGAGATAACATGCGCAGGATCAGAACGGTAGCACCTCAACATAGAGACGTGGAACACATCATGAATCCGGTCTAACTCTGGAGGTAACTCTAACTGATAGACAACTGGTCCCACACGCTTCAGTATGTGGTAAGGCCTAATGAACCTAGGGCTCAGCTTGCCCTTCCGTCCAAATCTCAATACCTTCTTCCATAGTGAAACCTTGAGAAAAACGAAGTCCCCCATAGAATACTCAATCTCCTTATGCTTCAGATCCGTATACGACTTTTGTCTGGCTGATACCGCCTTCAGTCGATCTCGAATTAGTCTAACTTTATCGTCGATACCAGAAACTAACTCAGGGCCCAGAACACACCCCTTGCCCAACTCAGTCCAACATGAAGGAGTACAACACCTACGACCATATAATGCCTAGTAAGGTGCCATCTTTATGCTAGACTGATAGCTATTGTTATATGAAAAATCTGCTAACGGCAAGTAGTCCTCCGAACTACCTCAGAAATCTATCAGAAAACTCCTTAACATGTCCTCCAGTATTTGAATCACCCTCTCTGACTGACCATCTGTCTAAGTATGGAACGCAGTACTGAAGTCCAACCTTATTCCCAGAGCTTCATGCAACTTCTTCCAGAACTGAGATGTGAAGTGAGGATCCCTATCAAATATTATGGAAACCGGTACCCCATGCAGTCTCACTATCTCAGACACATACAGTTTAGCCAACTTCTTTAAAGAGTAATCGGTACGAACTGGTATGAAATGGGCAGACTTGGTCAATCAATCCACGATGACCCATGCCGAATCCTTCTTAGTAGGCATTAGGGGTAGCCCACTAACGAAGTCCATAGTCACTCTCTCCCACTTCCAAAGAAGAATCTTAGCTGGCTGAAGCAACCCTAAAGGTAACTGATGTTTAGCCTAAACCTGCTAGCAAGTTAGACATTTACCCACAAAATCAATAACTTCACGCTTAAGACCCGGCCACCAATATATCTCTCAAAGGTCTCGATTCATCTTGTTTCCACCAGGATGCATAGTATAAGGGCTACTATGTAACACCCCGTACCCGAGTCCGTTACCGGAGTCGAACACAAGGTGCACACAACTCAATTTAATCATTTTCACAGTCCATTTAAAAATTTCCAGACAAGCTGGTTACTGCGTCACTGTCACTTTAAAAATCATATCTTGAGTTTCAAAGCTCGAAAATCAGTTTCGTAATTTTTACCTGAAATTAAACTCATATTTCCATCTACATATTTTTTTCTAGAATTTTTTGTCAGGCCAATTAGTACAGTTTATTAGTTAAAGTCTCCCAAGTGACAAGGGTCGACTACACTGACCTTCACGCGTTACAACTTGAATATCTCTCTGTACAGGGCTTCAATACTGATGCCGTTTGTTTCTATAGAAACTAGACTCAAATAGAAATCTATAAATATATGGCATGACTCCTAATTATACCTGGTTAATTTACAATGAATTTCCAAAGTCGGAACAGGGGATCCAGAAATTGTTCTGGCCCTGTCTCACGAAAACCTAAATATCTCTTAACATACAACTCATATGACCGTTTCGTTTCTTCCATATGAAATTACATTCATCAAGGTTCATTTACATAATTTATTCACTAATTTATTCCACTCCTGATATTTTTAGTGATTTTTCACATCCACACCACTGCTGCTGACAGCATCTGCCTTTAAGGTAGACTTTACCTATTTCATAATTTCCATGATTCCATTGGCCCTTTTTGCATACATAGCACAAAGTGTGATCATGATTAACCATTCCAATGGCTAATCGTTCAAAACAATTCCATACCTCATAATGATCAACATACAAATGATTATAGTACTATGCTAAAAACGTATATAAGCCATTTTCGCATGGCTATCCAAGTTTACACAAAACCGAAAGGTACATGACCTACAACAAAAGGGTAGTCCTATACATGCCATTTCAAAGTTCAACCAAAATTTGTACCAAAAAGGGGGCTTTGATAGTGTGGATGACTTGACTTCAATGATCCCGAATCCGATAGCTAACGAGCAAAATCTATAAAACAAAGAGCCAAAGCAACGGGGTAAGCATTTTAATGCTTAGTAAGTCTCAAGTAAAGAAATCAGCTTTGACTAAAGTATTACATTCACATAGCTAAATGAATCACTTTATTAATACACATTCTCATAATCATACTTACTTCACACTTCATCAACATATACACACAAGGTATTAACCTATCTAAGAGCCGAAAGTTCGTTAGTCGATTGAGCGAATACTATTTCAAACGGATCGACTTTTCCGATGCACATGTAAACATACCTTATCGTATGGGTTTTTCGAGCGTATTAATTGAATTTATTACAGCACCAAAACGCTCATCTTCAACCGAGCTTCTTCGGAATTTAACTGGATATAACCACAAGCACAATTGCCTTGGTCTTAACCGGATTTGGTAACTTGCACAAATGCCTTGGTCTTAGCCGGATATAACAACTTCATACGAATGCCTTGGTCTTAGCCGGATATAATCACTAGCATAAATGCCTTCGGGACTTAGCCGGGTATCATTCAAATGCTCATGTACACATATATCAATAATCACAACACATCCATATTTCATTCTCGTTACTAAGGCTCAAACACAAAACATTTATCAAACCTTTTCAATTTCGCTCAATAGCCACACACAAAGAGCATGATTTCAATTGACTTTATAACTTAGTCCCTACGCACATTCGATTGTCCGCCATAATATGACAAATCATTTCAATATAATTCAAGTAGGGTCATTACTCGAAGACTTACCTCGGACGTGGTCGAACGATTTCGACGGCTATTCGACTACTTTTTCCTTCCCTTTATCGGATTTAGCTCCCCTTTGCTCTTGAGCTTAATTTAACAAATAAATCGATTTAATCATTTAAGCATCGAAGAGGAATTCAAGGTACTTAGCCCACATATTTTCATTAGACATTAAAGTCACATATGTACGGAAATCATGAATCAACTCAACACATTAGTTAGTACTCTCCTTAACCGAATTTTCTAAGCCAAGAATAGGCATCAATATGCTTGCCTCTAACCGAATGCATGCACACCAATTCCCCTCATGTGGCCGAATATGCATGTCCATGTTGAGGCCAATTATACACTTAGTACCACACAAAAAAACAGCATACATTTTACTAACTAACGCATTACATATCGTAACTCAATGCGCATCAATCATTTACTTCATAACCGAAACATCATCATATGTAAATATATACCTTGAGATAGTATATATGTCATACTAATGCATCATGTGCAATCATATATGTATACATATGTGCAAGAGCGAATCTCAAGTTGATTATACTAAACATGAGCATAAATCCAAAACACAAATCTTACTTATCATGCAATGAGCATAAATCATACTTATGGATGTACTATGGCCGAATACATCACAACACTATAATTTTGGTCATGGTTGAAACAAGAACTTAATACCTCACTCAAAAATGCTAAAAATAAAGTCCAAGAGCCATCAATCCACCTTCACATGCATCATTAGCAAGCTTCATATTTAGCATGCAAAGGCATTAACACAAAATCCACCTTGGCTGAATATCATCCCCATGACATAGCAAGGATTTGAACCATGGGTTAATTAGAACTCAAGCTAACAAAAAAAAAACATGCATGAGTCTCATGGCACAACATCAACCTTACTTTAATCTTGACACAAGTATGGCCAAACTTCCTCCTAATCCCCCTCCAAACCAAGCATGAAGCAAGAACCCCTTCCTTCTTCCTTAGAATTTCAGCTCAAAGAAAATGAAAAAAAAAGATGAACAACAATTTTTTTCTTCTCTTTTCCTCTACTCACGGCAATGGGGAGGGGGAGAAGCCTTCACACACAATTTTTTTTTATTTTTTTCTTACCCATGCATCTTATTTTATTTCTCCTTACATAATGCACTTACAAAACATGTTTCATGACATGTCTTGCCCATATTTCCTTGTCATGGCCGACCACTAGGCTTTAGTTTAGGAAATTTGACATGCAAACCCTCATTTTGCATGCATGATCAACTAGTCATCACACATTTCCTATCCTATTTTCAAAGTTTACTACTAGGTCCTTTTTAGTGAAATTCACATTTAAAACCCTAAATCAAAACATCAAAAATGTCACACGAATTAACACATATTATAGGCATCAAAATGAATATTAGATTATTTTTATACCTCGGTTTGGTGGTCCCGAAACCACTTCCCGACTAGGGTCAATTTTGGCTGTCACAACTCTCCTCACTTAAGAAATTTTCGTCCCGAAAATCTTACCGATAAATAGGTTTGGGTATTGCTCTTTCATAGAGTTCTCGGGTTCCCGGTAGCTTCTTCTATCCGTGTTTGAGCCATAACACTTTCACTAGCGGAACCCTTTTGTTTCAGTAACTCCTTCACTTCACGAGCTAGGATACGAATCGGTTCTTCTTCATAACTCATATCGGCTTGAATTTCAACCTCTGATGGACTAATTACGTGCGATAGATCAGATCTATAACGTCGAAGCATCGAAACATGAAAGACGTCGTGAATCTTTTCAAGTTCAGGAGGCAAAATCAAGCGATACGCAACTGGACCGACTCGTTCGGATATCTCATATGGCCCGATGAACCTCGGACTCAATTTGCCTTTACGGCCAAATATGAGTATCTTTTTCCAAGGTGAAACTTTAAGAAACACTTTATCTCCCACCTGATACTCAATGTCTTTTCGTTTCAGATCCGCGTCACGACTTCGACGATCGGAGGCTATCTTGAGACTTTCACGGATTACTTTTACTTTTCATTCAGCATCTTTAATCAAATCCACTCAAAATTTTACTTTCACCGAGCTCGGTCCAAAACAATGGTGTACGACATTTACGCCGTACAAGGCCTCGTAAGGCGCCATTTTAATACTTGATTGAAAACTATTGTTGTGCGAATTCAATCAAAGGTAAATCGTTCCCATGAACCATCGAACTCGAGGATGCAACATCTCAACATATCCTCAAGTATTTGAATTATCCGCTCGGATTGACCATCGGTTTGAGGGTGAAAGGCGGTCTTTGAAATGCAACTTGGTACCCAAAGCTTCTTGCAATTTCTTCCAAAACCGCGAGGTGAATCTCGGATCTCGTCGAACACGATAGAAATAGGTACCCGTGTAATCTCACAACTCGAGAAACATACAATTCAGCAAGTTTATCCAATGAAGAATCCGTACGTACGGGGATAAAGTGAGCCGACTTAGTCAGTCTATCAACAACAACCCAAATCGCATCCTTTTTACTTGCTGACAATGGCAGTCCGGACACAAAGTCCATTGTGACTCGATCCCATTTCCACTCGGGTATCGTAATCGGCTGAAGTAATCCTGAAGGCACTTGATGTTCCGCTTTCACTTGTTGACATATTAAACATCTCGAAACAAAGTTGGAGATGTCTCGTTTCATACCATGCCACCAAAACCGACGTTTCAAATCGTTGTACATCTTCGTACTTCCCGGGTGGATTGCCATTCGGCTACAATGGGCTTCGTTCAGAATTATCGAAATAAGTTCTGAATTTCTTGGAATACACAAACGATTTCTGAACCTTAAACAATCGTCATCATCAACTTGAAACTCTGATTCCACATTCGGAACACATTCAGCCCGTCTTGCAACCAACTTATCGTCGACTTTCTGAGCTTCATGAATTTGACAAATCAATGATGGTTTGGCCTTTAATTCGGCTACTAACACATTGTCGGGTAGAATAGACAAGTGTACATTCATCGTCAGTAAAAGCAAAAAGTGATTTCGGCTTAAGGCGTCCCGCAACCATATTAGCCTTTCGGGTGATAATCAATGACAAGCTCATAATCTTTTAACAACTCGAGCCAACGTCTTTGTCGCAGATTTAAGTCTCTTTGAGTCATTAAATTTTTGAGACTTTTGTGATCCGAATACACATGGCACTTCTCACCAAATAAATAATGTCGCCATATCTTTAAGGCGAATACGATGGCGCCAATTCGAGATCATGGGTCGGATAATTTTTCTCATGTGGCTTTAATTGTCTCGACGCATAGGCCACAACTCGACCTTCTTGCATCAATCGTAGCCCAACCCAAGTAGGGAGGCGTCACTATAGATGGCAAACTCTTTGCCGATTCGGCCGCACTAATCTTTGGAGCTTCCGTCAAATGAGTTTTCAATTGATCGAAACTTTTTCGACACTTTTCCGTCCATTCGAACTTGACATCTTTCAAGCGGTTTACGTCATGGGTGTGGCTATCATCGAGAATCCTTTTACAAACCGTCGGTAGTAATGTAAGCAAGTCCCAAAAAGCTCGAACCTCATTAATATTTCTCGGAGGCTTCCAGTTAAGTATGGCTGAAATTTTACTCGGTCGACTCGAATACCCGTCTGAGATACCACATGACCCAAGAAGCTAACCTCTCTTAACCGAACTCACACTTGCCGAACTTAGCATATAACCGCTTATCCGTAATAGTTGCAACACTAATCTCGGTGCTCGCATGTTCGGTCTCATCTCTTGAATAGACCAAGATGTCGTCAATGAACACAACTACGAACCGATCCAAATACGGTGCGAAGATCGATTCATCAAATCCATAAATACCGCAGGGCATTAGTGAGCCCAAACGGCATCACTAAGAACTCGTAGTGACCATATCTCGCTCAAGGCGGTTTTGGGTATGTCCGAATCTCGGATTCATGAATCGATAATAGCCCGATCTCAAATCTATTTTTGAGAACACTAAGGCTCCTTCAGTTGATCGAACAAATCATCGATCTGTGATAGCGGATATTTGTTCTTTATTGTCACTTTGTTAAGTTGGCGATAGTCGATGCACAACCTCATGGTTCCGTCCTTCTTTTCACAAACAACACCGGTGCATCCCAAGGTGAAAAACTCAAGCGAGCAAAACCTCTATCCACCAACTCTTGCAATCGAGCTTTCAACTCCTTTAATTCCGTTGGTGCCATACGATACGGAGCTATCGAAATCGGTATGGTCCGTGTACAAGCTCAATACCAAACTCTATCTCCCGAACAGGTGGCAAACCCGGTAATTCTTCGGGAAAAACATCCGGGTATTCACAAACCACCGGAATAGATTCGGGTTCTATTTCTAACTCCTTATCATCAAGTACATACGCAAGGTATGCTTCGCACCCTTTTCTTACACATTTCTGGGCCAACATGCTGCCTAAGATTTAGCTCCTTCTGCGTGAGAAGATACTTGAGGCTCTTATGATCCGTATAAATAATACACTTCTCACCGTACAGGTAATTCCTCCAAAATTTCAGTATGAATACCACTACGGCCAATTCCAAGTCATGTGTCGAATAATTCGCCTCATGAGTCTTAAGTTGACGAGACGATATGCAACTACCTTACCCTCTTGCATCAACACACATCCCAAACCAATATGTGATGCATCGCTGTAGACAGTGAACTCCTTCCCAGTCTCTGGCAGTATCAAGATAGGGGCCTCAGTCAAAACTTTCTTAAGCTTCTGAAAACTCACTTGTTGTGCATCAGTCCAGTTAAACGGTACAACCTTACACAACAACTTCATCAGAGGTGCAGCAATCAATAAAAACCTCTCAACAAATCGTCGATAATACCCTGCCAGTCCCAGAAAAATGCGAATCTCTGATATAGTCTTAGGCTATTTCCAATCTAGAACAGCTTCAATTTTTCAAGGATCAACCCTAATTTCTTCAGCAGATACCACATGGCCCAGAAATGTTACCTCTCGTAACCAAAATTCACACTTACTGAACTTAGCATACAGTTGTTTCTCCCTCGGAATCTGCAAAGCCACTCGAAGTGTTCATCGTGTTCATCTTTAGTCCTCGAATACACTAGAATTTCATCAATAAAAACCACTATGAACTGATCCAGATAGGGCTAGAACACTCGATTCATTAGATCCATAAAAGCTGTTGGTGCATTCGGTAATCAAACGGCATCACTAGGAACTCATAATGACCATAGCGAGTCCTAAACGCTGTCTTATAAACATCAGTTTCTTTAACCCTCAGTTGATGGTACCCCAATTGGAGATAAATCTTAGAGAAAATTGAAGCTCCATGAAACTGGTTGAACAGATCATCAATCCTCAGTGGGGGTACTTATTCTTAACGGTCAATTTATTCAGTTATCGATAATTGATGCACATGTGCATGGATTCATCCTTCTTTTTCACAAACAAAATTGGTGCTCCCCATGGAGACATACTAGGTCTGATGAACCCACGATCCAATAATTCTTGAACCTGAGCTTAATCTCCACAAGCTCCTTCGATGCCATTCTATAAGGGGCAGTGGACATCGGAACTTACCAGGCAAGAGCTCAATCATAAACTCAACTTCACAGTTTGGAGGTAACCTATTTAATTCACCAGGAAAAACATCTGGAAAGTCTTTAACTATTTTGGTATCCTCAATAGAAGAAACCCAGAGTCTGAAACACTGATGTAATCTAGATACGCCTCACAACCCTTACAAACCAATTTCTCGACCCTTAATGTAGAAATCACATTTGACAAGTAATTCTGACGCTCCCCAATTACAACTACCTCATCATCCCCCGCAGTTCTCAGTACCATCCGTTTAGTAGCACAGTCCAAGTTTGCTCGATGTTTCACCAGTCAATCCATTCCCAAAATTAAGTTGAATTCTCCAAAAGGAAGTTCCATCAAATCTGCTAAAAAGATAAGTCATTGAACCTCCAATGGCACATCTCTGAACAGTTTATCTACCCTTACAGACTACCCCAATGGACTCAACACAGTAACCTCACTTGCAGTACTCAAACCAAGATATCCAAAGTCTCAGACACATTACAAGCTATATAGGAATGAGTAGATCCTATATCTATCAGTGCATTATAAGGTACATTATAGATAAAGAACGTACTCATGATAACGTCTGAGGCATTACCATCATTTCAGCAATGTGCAACATAGACCAGAGCTGGTTGCCTCGCCTCAGTGCAATCGCCACCTCTGCCCGGTACCCTCTAACCATGGCTAATACCATTACCACCTCTGGCCTAACCACTGCCTCTCGGTGGCTCCTGAACACCTCTCAGCTACTAAACAGTACCCATACCAGTAGCTTGCATCTGATCGGGACTCCGTGGACAATCTCTGATACGATGCTCTAATGATCCACATCTCAGACAAGCCCCAATCCTTTTCCAGCACTTGCCCTGATGGCGTCTCCCACAATCCGCACAGGGTTGTGGTCCAGTAACAGCAACAGGGGCCTTAACTGTGACTGGCCCATCAACTCTAGCCTTTTTCTTAGGCTGCAAAAATGAACTTAAAAGCTCTGAATCCCTCTTATTCCCACCTCTTTCCTTTTCACAGTTCTGGTGCTCAGCACGCTTCACATCCTCGGCAATCTTTACCTTATCCACTAAAGCAGCAAAATCTCACTCCCTCTGTGGAGCTATCAAAACCCTTATACTATCCCTGAAGCCATCCTCGAAATAAACACATTGCTCGTACTCAGTCGCCACTATACCTCGCTCATAGCGACTAAGTTGTAAAAATTTAGCCTCATATTTGGCCACTGATTTATCCCTCTGTGTTAGATTTAGAAACTCCCTCCTCCGGGCATCCACATAACTAGCGCCCACATACTTTCTTGGAAAGTGGTCTTGAAGAATTCCCATGTCAATCGGTCGGGCTGAGTGCCTTCTTTTACTGTGAGCCACCACTGGTAAGCCTCATCTCTCAGCAGTGACACTACACCCTTTAGTTTCTGCTTGGGGTTACAGTCAAGATCATCCATAATCCTTTTCGTGGCCTCAATCCAATATTCATTCACATTAGGGGCAACTCCAGCAATTCCCCTAAAAAGCTCAGCTCTATTGGACCAAAGTCATTCTGTAACCGACCTGTGGCCCACAGCACCAGTATTGGGTCTAGCGACTCTCTCCAGAACCCGTAACATGGCCTCGAACAATGCATTGTCCCCATCTGCACAATCATGAGACCCAGCCCCAGTCACAGGTGAAGCCAGTGCCTCTCTAGATTTAACATTTGACATGTGGCCAGATGACGAAGACCCAGCTCGAGCACCTCCATGGCCACCGCCGCGACCCCTTGTACCCCTTCCACGAGTACCTTTGGTGCTCATTATTGAATTACGCTTTATCTATATTAAAAATTTTATCCATCAATTTTACAGTTCCAGTATTTATTAAGAATAATTTACGAATATAATATAAGTAATTCAGAGTTCGTTTTCGTAGATCACAGTCTTACTACGGTTTTAGTTTACCATAAATAGATTATTTCAGATCAGTCTACTACCTATAGTAGTCTTAACATTTCAATTTAAAACAAGCAATAGTTTCAGAAGACTTACAGAATCGACACTGGAGACTCGGTGTACCACACATTCAGTAAAACTTTTCAAAATACTTTCAATTCATTTAAAATAGTTCTTTTTGGAAATTTCAAACTTTAGAAAAACCCAAATCCACAACCGAGTTTTGTAACCTGGCTCTAATACCACTAAATATAACACCCCAAACCCGATCTAGACGTTATGGCCGAACCTGGCGATGTCACATTGAAGTGTTTTTCGCAAAGTATAATGTAATTGAAAAACCCTTTCTATATTTAACATCTTTGTGATATTTAGTAAAGATTTAAGGATATCCTGTTTATTTTCAAAGCTCAAGTTGTTTGACAAAAAGTTAACCATATTAAATTTGTTATTAATTTTAAAACATTATTTCTTGTGGAAGTTTTTAAAAACATGTTGCATAAACGTGGTGATTTGGAAAAAAGACATTTATCTTTCTAAGAACCCACATTCTACTACTAGCATATATAAATCAAAATAAATAAAACCCCAAACTTAAAGATTAAAAATTATAGAGGCCTTATTACATTTAAAATGCCTAAAATAAAACTATTTGAAATTTAAAACCCAATAAGAAAGTCCGTATAGTTGTGTGGCCACCTTCGAGTCCCTCGAACATCGACCCGCCTAAGCTTGGGGATTACCTGTACAGATAAAAAGATGAGTGAGTTTTGAAAACTCAGTGTATAATCCCATATCAGATAATCAATTAGATAGCATATACAGTCTGGGCCTAAGCCCAATTCAGTCATGGTTCAGTTTCAGTCAGAGTCTTAGCCCATTACATTATCAGTATCAATGTGGGCCTGATCCATTCTCAGTAATAGTACAGTACAAATATGCAATCAATAAATCCTACCCCACCAGCCTCTACATTCCATCTCCATCCAATGCTACACTCCATGTGGGGATAAAATCAACCCACCCATCCCTACACTCCAAGTAGTACCGGTTGCAACACTAATCAGTATTTGCAATAGAGCTGCCAGTACAGTACACTTCCTCCAATCACAATAAATCTGATCCCCATGCAACATATCATGCACCATGTCATAATATCATACATGTGATCAATATATATAAAATGGCATGCTCAAACATAAGGGGCATATCAGTCATTTTACCATGTAGGGGCATTTTAGTCATTTTGTCAATTAGGGGGTCTAGGTACATTTACCGACCCAACAGTAGGTCCACAGTCGTCTCGAGTGACCCGTGCAACCTTAACAGTCAAACAGTGAAAATAGGCCCACGGCCCATATTGCGGCCAATGTGGGCCCATACGCCCGTGTGGCCCACATAGCCCAAAAATGGCCTTGGCCATGTAGATTACACAGCCTGGTCAAATATTCTCCACATGTTCATGTGGTTTATCCGTGTATGGCCCACGTGCCTGTAGGGACCACA
Organism: Gossypium arboreum; assembly: GCF_025698485.1. NCBI lineage: Eukaryota > Viridiplantae > Streptophyta > Magnoliopsida > Malvales > Malvaceae > Gossypium > Gossypium arboreum. Next base: position 18,701,026 of record NC_069082.1, read on the forward strand.
CGGCCCAGCTTGGCCCAAAATGACCCAAAACGATATCGGCCCATGAAATCACTCATGGCTGATCTCAATGATTATATGCCCATTTTTAGGCATTTAGACTACCACACGAGCGAGCACACGCCCGTATAGCGTCAACGGCCACTTATTTTGGCTTTTGCCAATCTACAATTAAGGGCAATATTTTTACACACCTTGCTACGAAAATACGCGAAAAGCACACGAGCACCAAGACCTACATTCTATCAAGATACTCCATTAATTAGTTGATAATAGGGTTAACATCTCCTCTTAATATTTATCCCAAAATATTCACTAATTGCCTTGATTGAACGAATGAAGATCACACACTTAATCCGATACAGGAGACCGATTACGAACTCCTTTAGAGATTTCCTGCATTCCAAATGAACTTATTAACTAACATAGTACACGCACATAACTTGAACCAAGTGCACAACCACTTACCGCAGGTGTAAAACTGAGAATAAGGAAGGGAAGCAATCGGCCTACTATCCCCAGAATGATCACCCGCTATAACAGAGACAGAGCTAACACAACCACAACCCTAGCAATTGTCGGCACCAAAAGAAGGTGTTAGATGAAAACTATTCATATGACAGAAAGGGAAAAAGAGTGAGAAAAACTGAATAGCAACAATTATCACCAAGATCGACAGAGAAGAAGAGAGAAGAGTCGGCACAATGAGGGTAAAAGAAAGAGTGGTATTCGGCCAAGCACAACCGATTGAGAAAGCCAGAAAAAGAGAAGAAATTGGTCACTAAGGAACCAATTGGAAAAAGGGAAGAAGAAGAAGAGAATCGGCCAACAAAAGCTGAAAGGATTTGAGAGAGAGAAAGGAAAGTATTCAGCCAAACAAAAGGTAAAAGGGTAAAAGCCATTGCTAAAGGAGTGGAGGGAGAGCAGCAAAAATTGAAATAGACAAAATGAAAAGTACCCAAATGATCCTCTAGCAAAAATCGACTATCCAAAAAGTGCAGAAAAGAACCTGCAAGCAATTTTCAAAAATCAAAAGTGAGGAGAGAAAGCAATAAAAAAAAGTGCACAGCTACCGAAGCTAAAACTCACCCAAAGTCGAATTCTTCCCCAAAACCAATTTCTTTGAGTGCCTAAAGTTCAAATTCGGCACACCTCCTCCCCTCCCCTCAACTCCCCATGATTTTCTCCTAAAATCCTTCCATGCCATCCACTCCCCTCTCAACTACTCAATTCAAAATCCATTCAAACACTTCAGTGTTTCGGTCAACCCACAACACTTCCACTGTACTACAGCAAAATAAACACTCCACCGTGCCTACTAGGATTCAAACCTAAGACCTCAAGCAACTACCACACACCACTTATCCCCTAGACCAGTAAGCCCTTTTCTGTCATGTTATAAACACATTAATTTAAAAGACCTACTAATTAGTGACAGGGTTTATTCCTCTAAAAACAAAACTTTTGCACAAGCCGAGGCTTGAACCCAAGACTTCTCAGACTCTTCCCAGGACATATAACCACTGAAGCAGACACACAGTTGTGTCACAAACATACAAAAAGAATTATTCATGATTTTGGGGCGTTACATAGCAGGTTGTGTGTCACACACGGTCTAGACACACGCCCGTGTGTCTGCTCATATGGACAAAATAAAGCCATTTCTATTTTCATTCTCACCCAAAATCACAGAAATAACCTGCACTTAAACTCACTTCCAAATACCAACCAATTCAAGCATTCAAATTAAGCAAACTCTATCATTCAACATGGCATAACAATACATGCATACATGTTTATAATCTTACCTTGGTATATTTCATATGATAGGCATAATTTGAACAACCATTTAACATGTATCTAGCTACCATAGTATGACATTACAACTATATCAAAAACAACCATTACTAGTCATTCCAATGGCTAGTTACAAACCACATATTTAAGCCATCTATGGCCAAGTTAGCCTATACATGCCATTATACCAAAATGATTTAACTATATATACCCAAAATAAGCTAGTGGATAGTGTGATGATGCTCTAATGATCTCTAACCTTCACGAGTTTTCGAGCATTATAAAATAGGGGAAAAATAAAAAATAGTAAACATTACATGCTTTTAGTAAGTTCGTATAGCGGAAACTAAACTTATGAATCCCGTTTATTAATTCTAAGCATATAATATCTTGTTTTCCATCTATTTGGAAAAATTGACTCAACACATGCATTCAATCAAACATGTTAGTCACAAAATCTTCACATCAATCAAGTAAACATAGATGAGCTCATCATGCCAAGAGTTTTGTTTGTCGAATCATTGAATACTCAAGTAGGACACTCAAGGTGTACAATTCAATAACCCGTCAATTCTTGCTCAAGAGTAGCCATTAGTGCATTTAATCATAAAACACACTATCGAGCCACATATCATATTACAGGATTATCAGTCCAGGCTAAATCCTTTATGTAACTTATGCTCAGAAGAGCTTAATTAGGATTACCAGTCAAGGCTAAATCCAAATTGTAACATATGCTCGAGAGGGTTTACATCAAGATTACCCGTCCGGGCTAAATCCTTTCTATAATGAGGTCAATAAGATTACTTGTTTGAGTTAAATCCTGTCAACAACAAATGCAGGACCTCATTCATTTTGGGAAAGTGTATACATTCATCGGAATTTAATTTTCAAATGAGACTTTACCCTTTTTCCAACATTTCCGAACATGTAATCATTTCACACATTTATAATATTCACATAAATACAAATCATATTGCATACAATCATAACATTCAATTTAACATATTTACATGTTCGATTAAGTTACACGAACTTACCTCGACATTGGTTCGCGTATAAAATCTACTAATTCGAAACCTTTTTTTTTCCTTGATCTAACCTCAAATTTGTGTTGTCTTAATCATCAATTTCACACATTTTAGATTCATTTGGACTCAATTTACGTCCTAGGCAAAATTACCATTTTACCCTTAATTTTTCCATAAATTCCAATTCATCCCTAGGCTCAAAAATTGAAATTTATACAATTTACTCCCTATTCCAATCCGAACGGAAATTTCTACATAAAATTTACAACATATATTTTCTATAAATTTCAAAATTTTTCATCAATTTTCACAACTTTACATTTTAGTCCCTAAATCATGTTTTCATCAAAAATCATTTTGTAAAAGTTGTTTATCTATCAACAACCTTTCATTTTCTACTATAAATTTTAAATTTTCAGCATATTCATCCCTGACCTAATTTCTTATAACAACCCATTTTTCAGTGAAATCGAAACAGTGGTTTTGGGACCACAAATCCGACCCAAAAATAAAATTTATTTTTATTTTATTAGATGGTCCGTATTATAATATACATTTCTTGTGAAAAATTTGATACGAAAATTTTATTGATTAAGTGTTTAATTACGAGGACTAAATCGCTTAAAATGTGAAAGTTGAATTCTAGTAGCTATAAGGATGAAATAGCTATGGAATTCAAAGCTAGAGGTCCTTATATGGTAATTAGACGATTAAAAAAAAGTATGTAGATTTTTGGTGACTCATCCATGGAAAAATTAGAAAAGATATGGACTAAATTGGAAATTAAAATAAATAATTAATTAAAAGATGATAAAAAGAAAATATCATCTTATTTTTGTCATCTTCAACCCCAAAGTTATATGAAAACCCTAGGAGAGAGAGAAAAAACTTTCAAGGTTTAATTGGGTAAGTTTATTACCTCGTTTTTAGTAATTTTGATATTTTTGAAATTGGGATAGCTTAAACTATCTATTTGGGGGATTAATTTGAAAAGTTATCAAAGTATGGAAAATGGGTCATGGATGTATATACTGGAAATTAGAAATTTATGGTAGAAAATGAAAGGTTGTTAATAGATAAACAAATTTTACAAAGTGATTTTTGATGAAAACATGATTTAGGGACTAAAATGTAAACTTGTGAAATTGAAGAAAAAATTCTGAATTTTTATGAATACATGTGCTGCAAATTTTGTAATGGGATTTTGGTTAGGCTTGGAATAGGGAGTAAATTGCACAAGTTTCATTTTTCGAGCCTAGGAATGAAATTGGAATTTATGGAAAATTTAGGGGCAAAATGGTAATTTTTCCTAGGATGTAAATTGAGTCCAAATAAATATGAAATATGTGAAATTGTTGATTAAAGCTATTTATATAGATTCAGACAACACAAATTTGAGGTTAGACCGAAGAAAAGGTTTTGAATTAGTAGGTTTTATACGCGAACAAGTGTCGAGGTAAGTTCGTGTAACTTAATCGAGTATGTAATTATGTTAATTGAATGTTGTGTTTGTATGTAATGTGACTTATATTGAAATGTATTACTTGAATTATATAATGGAAAATTTAATACATGCTTGGTGAAAAAGGGTTAAGTCCCGATTGAATATTGAATTCCGATGAATATATGTGCTTTCTCGAAATGGATGAGGTCCTGCATTTGTTGCAGACGGGATTTAGCTCGGACGAGTAATCCTATTTACCTCATTATAGAAAGGATTTAGCCCAGACGGGTAATCCTAATATAATACCTCTCGAGTATACGTTATGATTAAGGTTTAGCCTGGACTGGTAATCCTAATTGAACTCTTTTAAGCATACATTATATAAAGGATTTAGCCTGGACTGGTAATTCTGTTATACGATATGTGGCTAGAGAGAGTGTTCCTTGATTGAGTAACCTAATGGGTACCCTTGAATAAGAAATTGATGGATTATTGAATCGTACACCTTGAGTGTACTACTTGAGCATCCATCGGAATTTCAATGATTCAGCGAACATAAAACTCTTGACATGGCATGAGAATTGTGAGATGAAATGATAATGATTTGAACAAATATTGCATGATGAGTTCATCTATGTTTACTTGATTAATATGAAGATTTTGGTGACTAACATGTTTGATTGAATGCATGTTTTTAGGCAATTTTGTAATGGATGAAAAACATGATATTGTATGCTTAGATTTAGTTTAGTTTCTGTTATACGAACTTACTAAGCATGTAATGCTTACTCTATTTTATTTTCCCTATTTTATAGTGCTTGGAAGCTCGCAAAGGTTGGAGATCATTGGAGCATCGTCACACTATTAACTAGCTTATTTCGGGTATACTTAGTAAAATCATTTTGGTATAACGGCATGTATAGGACAACTTGACCATTAGTGGCTTGATAATGATTCTTGTAATATAGCCATTGGAATGGCTAGTAATGGTTGTTTTAATATACTTGTAATGTCATGCTATGGTCACTAAATATATGTTAAGTAGTTGATCAAGTTATGTCTAATAAACATGAATGCATAAAATGATATGCCATGTTGAATGATGGAAATTGCTTAATTTGAATGCTTGAAATGGTTGGAATGTGTTTGGTATGTTTTAGTGCAGGAAAATGCTAAATTTAGGTGACAAATGAGGCTAGGAAATAACTTTATTTTATCTACACGGGCGTGTGTCTAGACTGTGTGTGACACATGGCCAGGTACATAGCCGCGTAGTTAGGCCATGTGTCCTTTGCACCTTAATTTTAAGAAACAGAATGCTCAGAATTGAGCACACTGGCGTGTGTCTCATCCATGTGTGCTACACGGCATAGAACATGGGCGTGTGTCTTGGCCATGTAAAACTTGCACCTAATTTCGAAAAGAATTAATTTACCACATGGCCTAGCACACAGGCATGTGGCATGGTTGATTGATGTAAATCAAGATAAGTTTTAAATTTATGATTGATCATACTTGAAAACTAACTATTATCATGATGAAAGCAAGTGCACCTATTGAACAGTAGTATAGTTTATAGCAAGACCGGAATGTCGAACCCACAGGAACTAAAAGTACTAGTATTAACTCTTTTTTTATTATCTAGCCTAAAGATAAAAGGGGATTGTTTTATCGAAATTAATTAACTCAACTTAAGAATGCACAGGAAGAAAATTTGGGAAATACCTTTGGGAAAAACTGATTGATTTGGACAATGCCCAAGGAAAAATCCACCTAGACTTCACTTGTTATTTGACTTTGAATCAAACGATTTATTCACTTGACTTGATCCGTAAAAATCCCTAAGTTATATTATTATCTCTCTCGAGACTAACAACGTCTAACCCTAGGTTGATTAATTGAATTCTCTTTCTAATTAAAACCTCTAGTGTTGCAGTAACTCGATCTATGGATTCCCTTATTAGGTTTCACCCTAATCCGGAAAAATTATGTTGCCCTATGTCTAGGGGTGAAATCAACTCCATTTAATTATGCTAGATCTACTCTTAGATAGGGACTTTTGCTCCTCTGAATAAGCACTTCAATACTTGAATCAATATCCTGGAATATTAAAGCAAGAATTAAGAACTCATAATTAAGAAATAATCAAATATTTATCATATAATTTAGAAAATAATAACAAGATCCGTCTTAGGTTTTATTCCCCTTAGGTATTTAGGGGATTTAGTTCATAAGTGTAAAAGAAAACATCTCAAAAGAATAATGATAACTAAACATAAAGAAAACCTAAAAACTCCTGAAGGAAATTGAAGGGAAATCTTCACTCTTGAAGGATAATCCGACTTCTGAGATGGATCAATCGGCTTTCTTCGAGTAATTCCTTGCCTCCTACTCTGTGTGTGTCTTTCAGGTACCTCCTGGGAGTTTATATAGGCTTTAGAATGCTTCTAAACCCTCAAGAGTGGCCTTTTCCGAATAGGACTAGACTTGGGCTCGACAAGGACACACTCGTGTGACACGCCCGTGTGAGGTGGCTTAGGCCGTGTTGCAATCTATTAAATAGACACGGGCGTGTCTATTTGACACGACCATGTTGGTTTCCTACATTGACCCATTTTCTTTGTTTTTGGCCCGTTTCTCGCTCTTTTTACTCTCCTATGCTCACCTAAGTATAAAACATGAAATTAAAGGATTAGGAGCATCAAATTCACCAAATCTAAGGATAATTTTTCCAAAAATGTGCTAAGCATGGGATTAAAAATATGTATAAATTACGATTTATCAAATACCCCCACACTCAAGCGTTTTCTTGTTCTCAAGAAAAATCCTCAACTCACAATCAAAATAAATTCTTCTCAACTATCTCACAATAATCCATAAGTAATCATACATTAAAAGTTCAACTCGAAGAACATCAAAGTTTCAAACATTCCAAGTTGAGCATTTTATCACGAAAACATAGGTGTCTCCCCTTATCTAAGTAACCACCTTTGATTCAAAATATCACAGAGTTTCACATCCTCACTAAAGATTCACTGAAATCACTCGAGGTGTTTAAGGATAAGAAATTTAGCACTCAACAGTCAATATGAAAAGTTATTACCATAGGCTTGTGTGAAAATCAAATCTCCACCACTATAAATTGAGATGATTCATCAATCAAATGGTCTTTAGAGGGTTGTAACGTGGCTTTGGTTAGGGGGTGTGGTCACAAGCTGAAAGAAAAGGTTAGAATCGAGATTGAATTGAAAAATTACCTAACTAGAAAAAAACTAAAACTTGATAAATTACATTCCTACTTAGAAGATCCTAGAATTAAGCTTTTCTTCATGGGATATGGAATTAAATACTTAAGCTCAAAAACAAAAAGTTACGAATAATATGTATGTATGTTTTTTTTAAGAACAAATCAAGTTAACATAGAATTTTGCTAATTATCAAAAATAAAACATAGCTAAGCAATTTATTTAAATCAAATCTCGACAAAAATAGGGATCAAACGAGGGGATTTCAACAATAATGGGTTATGAGTTAAAATTGAGGGTAAATCAATGAATAGCTTGTTAGGCTCAAGGGGGATCACTAAGGGTTAATTATGAGGGTAGACTTTTATGGAGTAAATGGGTTAAACCTAAGTGCCTTTATCATCTTGACATATAAAATCAAAGGTATGGTCTTGACATGCATAATCAAGCAAGTTCTAGAATAACAATTCAATATTGAAGCACTCATAACAATAAAAGTGACCATGAAAGAAATAATATATGCTCTAAAGGCTCAAGATCTCACAAAAATTATGGCTCTTTGATGTTAATCCTGTGAATTTCAACTCAAGATAATACCTAAACTTGGGGAAACAACCTAAAAATTTTAATTTTGATTCTCAAAAATCAACTTATCATGCTTGATTCTCTAATCTCTTAAAGTTTAAACAATCAATACATAGATGCCTATGTTTTAATTCAAGACATATCAATAAAGATCATAAATTAATCAAAATTCATTCTAATAATGATATGAGAAGATTATTTGAGAACAAGACAAAATTCAAGGATTTTTCTGATAATAATATAAATAACCCCCCACACTTAAGATGTACATTGTCCTCAATGTACAAAGTTAGATTTACTGAAAAATATAGATATAAGATCATAAGATAGGGAGAGAAGTGAAACTTCCTGAATGTTCAATAGAATCCTTGAATTAGATTCATGGAGAGTAGTCGGCTAAGGAAAGTGTGAGATTGGAGGAGGATAATCCGGTGGCGGTAGAGGTTCGTTAGTCCACAAGTCCTGTGCCAAAAGAATATTATATCTGGTGGTAGCTATGGTCATGGTTGAGCAGGACATGGCAGTTATGGAGAACCTTTTCCAGTAGAGCTGCAAATTCCTAAGTAATAGTGAGCTTTGGAGCTCTTTATAACTGTGATAAAGTCAATAACTCTTTAGGAAATATAAAGTAGCATGATTACTCGTAAAGAAATGGCCAAAAATATAAATTACTTGATATAAATTATAAAACCTAAAGATGAAGTAAAAATAGTATTAAAGAGAAATAAAATAAAATAAAAAGTAAGTTTAAAACAAATAAAGATAAAAGTAAAAACATTGAAATAATAAATAAAAGTCATTAAACATCTTCATCGCTAGATGGTTTGCGAGGTGGGGATTGCGATGAAATGTGAAGGTGCTGACAAATCTGATGTAGAGTTGCATCAATGTGATCAAAGCGCTGAAAACATTACTGCTTGAATCGAGTGAGGCACTCAGAGATGTTAGAGAGTGAAGTCGACGCATGAACTGGACGATGAATAGGTGGTGGCTGAGAGGCTGAATCCTCGTAAGGTAGAGGGACATAATCAGTAATGTCCTTTGGGTCATCCTGCTCGGCTGACTGGACTAGGCGGTACTAAGGAGGATCAAATCCACGTCGGCGCTCGATTATCCTCATATGCAGTATGCTCGAGATGCCCTGTGGGGACATCTGACCGATGAGAGTGAGGGAGGATGCTTACGCCGCCATGTTGAGGAGACCGAAGTACCGCGCCAGGCGAATCACATAAGGGCCTATAGAAATGGCTCCCTTTCTGTGCCATTTCGTCTGATGGCAAATAGCGAGGGAAATGAAATTGGTGAGGTCAAATATGTGCCCATGTGCTATGCTTCATAAAAAGTAGGCGTTGTAGGTGTTGATGATGCCGGTGCTCTCTCCGCCTTGTCAGGGTGTGGGCTAGGATGGTGAATAGGTACCTCAAAGATGAGGCGAGAGCCAATGCCTTGGAGCGACTAGGGTCATAGGTGGCCGAAGCAAGAACGAGGGCCCTCCAACAGTTTGAAGGAGAGTAGTGGATGTGGCGATGGAGGCTGGCAAAGTCGTCGTCGTCTATGAACTCCTCCGTGTATAGTCCTAACATGACTCCAAACTCAGGCACACTCAACTGGTGAACTAAACTGCCGAGATGGAACTGGACCATCCCAGGATCATCGAACTCTGTCATAAGACTTGAAGATGAAAGGTTGAACAGAGTTCGAGTGTGAGCTTAAAGTACGTCGGCTCGACGATCTCGAAGAAGAGCCCTCATGGGTCAATAGTCAAGAGGGCCCAGATAGCGTCAGCAAGTTGGATCTACTCTAGCGCGATCCAATCAATGCAACGGCCCACACCTAGGGGTCAGGCTCGTAGTATCTAAAATAGTTCCTCCTGGGGTCTCGGTGGAAATTAGAGGAATAGGTGCCTGATTTCGGTGGTAGGACCTGAGGAGGATGCTGCTCCTTTTCATTTATTTAAGGTAAGAACGGTGGTTTTCTTACCACGTGAGTTCGTCATGGTATCTGTAATGAAAAGACGAAATTATAAAAAAGTAAGCAAGCATGTTAAAACTAAATAAAAATGCTTCATAGTGGTTACTGACTAAAGGGAAAATCTTCTGAAAAATAACCAGGTCCTAATAGATATATCAAATCATTATTAGCATTAGGAATAGAAAAATAGTACTAACGAAATACCTAGTGAACGAGTGCATGATAGCATGAACTCTATGGAAACATAAGAATGAATGAATGTACATAATACATCAACTAAAATGACAAATTTCTAAATAAGAACAAAGAGCATAAGCATGATTATCATTAGAATCACTCAAATAACACAAGAAATAACAAGATAATAAAGAGAAGAGAATGGAAAAACACAATAGTGCTTGTGGGTCGGCCATGGGCGTGGGCAGTGAAGCCGTGTGGTACGCAAGGGTGAGAAAAGAGGAGAAGGGAGAGAAAAATAGAAGAGAAAGGAGGAAGGAATGGTCGGTCAGTGGTGGAAGAAGGGATTTTCGGCGGTTAGGATTAGGTATTAGGGGTAAGGGTTCATGAATAGTGGGGGGTTTATATAGATATTAGGGCACACGACCTTGGGGCACGCCCGTGTGCCCTTATTTCATCCCGTGTGTTTTGTGGTTTTTAAATTTGGGCGCATTTGAAATTCGGGCCACGCCTATGTTCCTTGGGCATGTTGGTGCACACGGTCGTGTCGCACGGCCGTGTCCTGCTTCGTTCGCTTCTCCCACACTTGTGTATATATGTGCACGCCCGTGTTCATTTGACAGTATCGACCACGGCTTCTAGACACCGGCATGTCAAATGCCCGTGTTTTTTTGGCAGTTTCAACCACGGCTTATAGACACGGGCGTGTTGCACGCCCGTGTTGTTTTGGCAGGATTGTCCACAGCCATGTCACACGGCCGTGGCAATGTATCGAATCCCGTGTTGGGAAAAAAATTTACTCTGTTCTCCCACGGCCGTATCGTACGGCTGTGTCACCTCCCGTGGTAGGCACACGGCCGAAGGCACACCCGTGTGCCTTGCCCTGTGGATTTGGGAAACCTGCGTTTAAAGACTCATTTAATGATTTAGATGTTAAAAACAAAAATTTAAAGAAATCAACATTGTTAATGCTCAGGTTGCCTTCCGAAAAGCGCTTATTTAGAGTCTAAGCTCGACTTTCCTCTCTTGTTGCGTGGTCATGGTGGTGCGAGGAGTTTACACTCCTCCTTCCTGCTATCAATCTCATCAAAATAAGGTTTTAGACGAGTACTATTTACTTTAAAAGTGCCGAATTTGTGATGAATTACCTCGACTATACCATATGGAAAAATGCTAAGTACCGTAAGAGGGATTGCTCCATTAGGTTCAGAAGTGGCAATACGAGGGTCAGCTGTATCTAATAGTACTTTGTCTCCAACCTTAAGTTGATTTGGTGAAACATTGAGCCCGTCATGGCGTGTTTTTGGTTTATTGTGTGTTCTCAGTTTCTATGTCCACCATTCATCTAGTTCCTCAATTTGTAGCCTTCGTTCTTCGTAGATGGGTCCTTTGTTAATACTTGAACAAGGTTCATTTATACTCTTTGAATGTATTTCCTGCAAAGAAGGTTGCACCACATGATCAGTATTAGTAAAATTTCGAGCTTGAAGAGTGATTGTTTCATCCTCCACACGAAGTGTGAGTGCACCTGTACCAACATCAATAATAGTTCTAGCAGTTGCTAAAAAGGGTCATCCTAAAATCAAAGGTACATCACTTTCCTCTTCCATGTCTAGAGCAACAAAATTAATTGGGAATATAAGTTTATCGATTTTGACAAGTTCATTTTCAATGATACCCCTAGGAAATCTAATGGTTTTATCGGCTAACTGAATGCTCATCCTAGTTTGTTTGGGTTTCCCAAAACCTAGTTGTTTAAACATTTTATAGGGCATGACATTAATACTAGCCCCTAAATCAGCCAATGCATAACTAACATCTAAGCTACCAATTAAACAAGGAATCGTAAAACTCCCTGGATCTTTCAATTTGTTGGCTAGCTTATTCTGTAGAATGGCTGAGCAAACTACATTCAACTCCACATGCTATGCCTCATCCAACTTCTGCTTATTTGCTAAAAGCTCCTTTAAAAATTTAACTGTGTTTGGCATCTACGAAAGAGCTTCAATAAACGGTAAGTTAATGTGTAATTTCTTTAATAGTTTAAGGAATTTACCAAATTGTTCGTCCGTGTGGTCTTTCCTTGTCGCACTGGGGCATGGCACACGAGGTTTGTACTCTCTACTTATCGATTTTTGCTCATTGTGGTCTACCTCACCTTTACCTTTACTTACCACAATTCCTTGCCTCGGTTCTGGCTCAGGTTCAACTAACCGTTCCTCTTCTTGAACGGTAATCGCATTGAGCTGTTCCCTTGGGTTAGGTTCAGTGTTACTCGGCAGACTACCTTGTGGTCATTCAGAAATCAATTTGGTGAGTTGGCCTATCTGGGTTTGAGCCCCTAAATCGACGCTTGTTAATTCTTAAGTGCTGTCTCAATATTCTGAAAACGAGTTTCTGACACTGAGATAAATTCCGTTAGCATCTCCTCAAGGTTTAGTTTCTTTTCCTGCTAGTAAGGTGGTTGTTGAAAGCCTGGGGGATGTTGTGGCCTTTGATTTTGTTGGCCACCCTATGAGAAGTTGGGATGGTTCTTCCAACCTGCATTATAAGTGTTACTGTATGGGTTATTTTGAGGTCTAGAATTATTATTACCTATATATTGAACTTGTTCCTCCTCGGTGCTAGGGTTGAAAGATTGATATTCTATGTGTACTCCTCCTCCATTTGAACCGCACCTCATCACTGGATGTACCTAAGTAGAACCATATAAATTGTCAATCTTTTTATTTAAAAGTTCTACCTGGTTACATAGCATAGTAACCGCGTCGAGGTTGAAAACGCCAGCTGGTTTTGTTGACTTTGTTCTCATGACTTGCCACTGATAGTTATTCAGTGACATCTCTTCTATAAATTCATAAACCTTCTCAGGTGTTTTATTATTGATAGCCCCACCAGCAGCTGCATCAATCATCTGTCTAGTTGAAGGATTTAGGCCATTGTGAAAAGTTTGAACCTGTAGCCAGAGTGGTAACCCATAGTGGGGGCACCTTCTCAAAAGATCCTTGTATCTCTCCCATGCATCATAGAGTGTTTCTAGGTCCATCTGCACAAAATAAGAGATATCATTCTTCAACTTAGTCGTTTTAGCCGGCGGAAAATATTTAAGTAAAAACTTTTCGGTCATTTGTTCCCAAGTAGTTATTGACCCTCGTGGTAATAAGTTCAACCATTGTTTAGCCTTGCTCCTTAATGAAAAGGGAAATAACCGAAGGCGAATGGTATCATTAGAAACGCCATTGATCTTAAATGTGTCGCAAAACTCCAAAAAATTCGCCAAATGAGTATTTGGATCCTCGTCCTGCAAACCATCAAACTGAACAAACTGTTGTATCATTTGAATTATGTTAGGTTTCAGTTCAAAATTATTTGCAGCAACAGCAGGCCTAACTATACTTGACTTAGTTCCTATTAAAGTAGGTTTAGCATAATCATACATAGTGCGTAGAGTAGGATTCTGATTTACTGGATCAATAACAATCGTAGGAGGTAGCGGATTTTCCTGATTTTCAGTCATCTCCTCAGTTGTGGTGGAAATACCGTCCTCTTTCTCTTCCTCTGTGTATCTTAATCTTTTCCTTATTTCTCTTCAGTTTCTGCAAGTTGTGCGATCGATCTCACTATCGAAAAGTAATGGTCCCGACGGGTTTCTTCTAGTCATAAACTATAAAAATCTGCCAGAAGGAAAAAGAAAATTTGCTAACAAAAATCAAAATAAAATTTAAATTGTAATAAAATAAATTGCTAAAGTAATAAAAATTAAGTGTTCCTAATATCTTAGTTCCCCGGCAACAGCGCCAAAAACTTGATTAATGTAAATCGTGATAAGTTTTAAATTTATGATTGATCGTACTTCATGATAAAGGCAAGTGCACCAATCGAACAATAGTATATAGCAAGACAAGAATGTCGAACCCACAGGAACTAAAAGTACTAGTATTAACTCTTTTTTTATTATCTAGCCTAAAGATAAAAGGTGTAACATCCCGAATTAGGGCCTAGTCAGAACAGTGGTTTCGAGAATACAAATCCGACGTAATAAAATTTATTTTTATTATATTTTTATGGTCTACGATTTTACAGAATAATTTCGTGAAAATTTCGTTCGAAAATTTCGACGTTTGGGCACTCAATTTGGTCAAAATGACTAAATTCTAAAAAGTGCAAAAGTTGAGTTCTACATGTTAGAGGTGTCAAATTGTTATGAAATTTTAAATGGGAGATCCTTAAATGGTAATTAGACCATTAGTTAATTTTTGGACAAAAATAGACATGAAATGGGTGTAATAAAATATTTCTAAGTTAGGGGCATTTGGGTAAACTAATAATTAAATGAATTAAAAAGCCAAAATAGCCAAAATTTGGTCATCTTCTCCATGTACCAGCCAAAACCCCCATGGAAGCCATGGTTATGGTTTGGTTCAAGCTTCCAAGCTCATTTGTTAGTGATCCCGAGCCCCGTTTTTAAAGTTCTTTACATTTTTGAAATCCCGGTAACATGCTCTAGCTATTTCTACAATTATTTTGAGCTAGGGTTTGTGTTTAAAAATTTACCCATGAATGACATGCTTGTATTTTGATGTCTAATGGTAGAAAATCAGTGTTGGGTGTTTAATAAACGACTGTTACTAAGTGGTTTTCGATGAAAACGTCCGAAAGGATCGTTTTGTAAAAGTTGTAAAATTGATCATAAATGGGTGATTTAGTGGAAATTGGGGGCTGTCATAGTTATGAAAAATGATCAGCATGTCATAAAACATAATAAAATAGGATGAAGTTTAATTTTCGAGCATTGGGGCAAAAGTACAAATATGCAAAAGTTTAGGGGTCAAAATGTAAATTTGTAAAAATATGATTTTTGGACCCCTATGAATAATGTGACTAATTCGTAGGCTAAATGTGATATTATAGATCAAGGAAAACAAGATTTGGACTTAGAACCAGGTTGAACAAGGTTAAGCACAAACTCGAAATAAATAGTCGTACTCGAAACCGAGGTAAGTTCATATGTCAATGATAATGCAACGATATTATTATTGTTCATACTTGAACGTAAATTGATGTGTTAACATTGTGTGATTGATATTTATTTAGTTTATATGAAGATTATATATATTGTAACAAATGCCAAATTATAATTACATGTAATACCATGTTTATCTTATGGACTAATGCCTAAAAAAACATGGAAATGTGTTGAATTGGATGTAGATGGCTTGAGCAGCTATGCATAATGAGAAACTTGATGAAAAAAGAAAAATCTCAATTGAATAAAAAGGGAAATTCGATGGATAAACAATGGCTTACATGACTTGAGATCCTGCATGTGTTGCAGAAAAGGATTTACCCTGGACGGGTAATCCGTTGATCTCAAATATAGAAAGGATCTAGCCCGGACGGGTGTTCCTTAAATGATCGAGCCTCCCGAAGAATATGTGTAAACGGATTTAGCCCAGACGGGTAATCTGATTAGGGTCTAAATTTATCCTGGACTGGTAATTCAGATCCGAGCTCATTGAGAGTGCTTGTCATTACAAGGGATTTAGCCTAGACTAATAATCCCGACATCACTCCATGAGTTTATATTACGGGGGATTTAGTCTGGACTGGTAATCCCGCCGTAAGATGTGAGGTTTGCGGGAGTGCACATGTGAAATGATCACTTGTATGAATTGACGGTGAATGGGATATCCATCGAGATTCTGAGAAATTCAACGAGATTAATATGAGAAATGAAATAAAAGGTTATTGCCATGATACATCATGTATGTTATATGATAATATTATGATGCATGCGAGTTGTCATGTTTGGACGAGTACGGTGCTAAATGATAGCACAGGTAAGTACTCGAAACCCATGAACACGTGCTTGACATGTGAAATGAAATGGACTTATGACGATGGTGCAAATGAATGAATGATATTTATGAGAATAATTTCTATGATAAATTGTGATGGTTATTATCTCGTTGCACTAAGACAAATTTGGTAAAGCAGCATTGGTTTGACTTTGAAAATCCACAAAAAATTATGGAAATTGAATTAAAGACTGAATAAAATATGGAATTAAAGCTTAATGAGTCTAGTTTCACATAATGGAAATAGTGTAAGCAAAGGAATTCTGTATCATGATATATTTGAATTCTTGTAAGATAGAGTCGGAGTGATTCCAGACTCCCCTATCTCAAATTTGGAAAATCACTAGAAATTGTACAAAAATAATTATAAGTTAAAATTCAGATGAATGAAATCATTATTGAGTCTAATTTTATGAGAAAGAGACAAGAACATTATCTGAGTCTTGTACTAGGAGATAAATAAATTTTAGTGAAGAAAGGTTGAAGCTGTCAAACTGCAAAATAGGGGAGACTTTGAATAATAAACTGTACTTATTGGCTAGAGAAAAATTTCTGAAAATATTATGATAAGAATATATATGAGTTTAGTTTTTGGGAAAATTAACAGATATTAATTTGGAGTTCCGTATCTCGAGTAATAAATAATTTATCGACTATGACTCGAGTAGACAGGTTGACCAGAATACGAATAAAAGCATAATTATAGTTGTTTTACCTGAGGAAACATGTTATTGTAATGCTTATTATTTTCATATGGACTTACTAAGTGTAAAGCTTACTCCCCATTTCCATTTCTTTTAGTTTTGACAGGTTAGCTCGGGGTTGGAGATCGCCGAAGGCAGCATCACACTATCGAGCCTTTACTCTTGGAGTATTGACATGTATATGTTAAACGTGTTCAAGTAAGTGGCATGTGTAGGGCCTTAGTTTTTCTATGATCGATGTCGTTGTGATTAGCCAAATGTATTGGCTTATAATGATTTGTTGTATGTAGCCATGAGATGTGGCTTATAATGATTTTGGCTTGTAAGCCTATTCATCCATGATATATGTAAATGTTTTGTGATGTGGGTATGTGATTATGCTTGTCACTATGTATAAGAAGTATATAGCATATACACATGGTGAATGCTTTAGGACCATTTGAGGTGATCATGGCTATGGAATAAATGTGTGATATGGTAATAAGTTGATAATACCCTGAACATGGATGTTTAATTTATAAGTTTGTAAACATAGTATAATGGTATAAGGAGTACAAAGGGGTGACTTAAGGCTTGGAAAATAGCCTATTAAGGTCCACATGGTTAGACACACGACCTAGTGTCTAGGCCGTGTGTGACACACGATTCCCTCCCATGGCTGTGTGCTATGGCCGTGTGTCCCCTGCATTTAAAATTTTGAGTTAGTATAGGACACGGGTAGGTTACACGGGCGTGTCCCATAGCTGTGTCCCAAAGTTAGTATTGAACATGGATAGGCAGCATGGGCATGTCATGGCCGTGTTTAGAAGTCAATGTTGCCCACGGGCTAAGGGCATAGGCGTGCCCCAAGCCACACGGGCGTGTGAGTCCACATGGCCCACCTACACGGGCGTGTGGCACTCCAAAGCTAGAAATTTATTAAGTTGCCCAAAGTTTATCGAATATTTTTTGTTTTATCCCGAACAACCATAATGTAAGTTATAAGCCTCGATGACCTGTTTAAGGGACGATAGCATATATTCTAAAAGTTTTTATTTTGGGCAAAATTTAGTGACCCGGTTTTGTATGTTTATGAATGTTTAAGTCTGGTAATGCCTCGAGCCCTATCCCAGTGTTGGATACGGGTGAGGGGTGTTACATTTAGTAATATCAGAGCTATGGTTTAGTCAGTTCTCGGACTAACCTAGCATATGCATGAGAGTTCAGCTATACATGCCACCGATCTGTGACAGTGTGATGTCTCCCGACGTGCATGAGAGCCATTTTGTTTAGACAATGGTGCCATCCAACTGAGCTATGCCGACCATGTTTGATGAGAAGCTAAGGCATTCGGGTAGAGTATAGTTATGATGAGCTTAAAATTTGAATAGTATGAATAAAAGTTTGCCTAAAGTGAATGATATGTTTATGAAAATGTTACTTTGATAATGAACTAGTGATATATGTACATGAGTATGAGAAACGAGTTAGGGATCTTACAACCCCACCCCCTTACAAGAGTGGTGTTTTGTGAAGGAATTTCACAAGAATTGTATTGGATAAGTCCACAAATATGATACCAAAGGGTTCAGCTATAAAATGGTTATGAACATGATCATAGATTAAATCGGGTTTATAAGTAACGATAGGACTAGTAAGGTAAGATGTTAGGAAATGTATTAACTGGAAATTTCTTCAGAACTGAACTTCTTTAATGAAAAGCATAATGTGAAATTTACGATGGCAGAAATAACTGAAGGAATAATGTTGAAAGGTAAGATACCAGATTATTGCAGTCTTTTTCGAGGTATTCTGTATGTTTAACTGTTCTCGGAAATATTTTTTTTACGGTTACTACCCTACTGATAAAAATCCTTGATTTATGGGAGTGCTTCCTAATCACGAAGTATAGACAAAAATGTTAATAGTCTGATTGGTACATAATCTGTATTGCTCTATGTCTCTCTGGCATATTATTACATTCCATCTAAGGGGACTTTTTGAAATAATACGCATGATAATATAAATCTGTTTCTCCAAATTGATGCTCTATTCAATATACATATATGGGAATATAAATTATCCTTATTGCATTTAATCCTAGTGGGTTGGATTGATGTAATCTTCTGGACTTCTTTTCTTTGAAGAAGTATCAAGATCTTTCATATCTTTCTTATGAACATTTTTCTGGGTCTTTCATTATGATATCGTATCTTGGATTTTTGTACCTTGGATATCTTTATCTTGGATTCCTCTATCATGGATTTCTTTATTCTGGCTTTCTTGTTATCTTCATCTCGTAAAATTACCAATGATTACTTGTATCCAAGATATGTTCTTCAACCTATGATGGCTATGTCGATTATAAACGTGTTCCTGGTTTGATTATAGTAACGCGATAACCTTTGTATCTGGATTTCTCTAAATCTTTGTGTAAAGAACCGATATCAATAAAGGCATACATGATGAAAATTACAGTTTCAGTTTGTATGGTGGGTTCCTTTCCTCGAGTAAGTTAATCGAAGTTAATGCATTCAATTGAGGCATTTTTGTTATCTTGAGCTAATGCAATTGAAATGGACTTTTGTTAGTATGATAAGTAAGTTTGAATAGTTTCATGTCAGACAGTCCTATCAACTTAAAAAAAGGATCTTTTAAAATGTCATTTATTGATGATTAATACCGACTCATTGGTTCAAGTGGTATTGATTATTATTGGAAAGATTAAATAAAGTATTCGTGTCTGGAAACAAGATTTTACCTCTCTTTGGGTAAAGGATAGATAGTCTGAATGAAAGTACATATATATATCTTAGAAGACCCTGATACGATTTAAAGTTGTTCTGAATGATAAAGTTTCTGTCTTATGAAAGTTGAATGGTCTATTATATGTTATTAAAGCTTTGAATGAGTGAGAATGTTATTGACCAAAGTTATTGAACCGATGGGGTATGTGTTAAATAAAAATTTCTTCAATTTCAATACTGTGTTATTGAATAAATTGTGATGTGCCCTAAGTCAGTAAAGCAATGGAATGGCTAATGTATCTACTGTCCTAAATAGAATTGAGTGTGAGATTGTGCAAATGACTTAAGTCGATTATTGCATGATTTCTGAGAAGGGAAGAATGTGGTTACAAGTACTTGAAATGAAAATTCCAGGCTTATGTAGAGAGTTTGCAAGAAAAATCACAAGAGTAATATATCAGGACTACTGTTGAACATCGGGTGATATCAGAACGATCTTCGTCAGTAGTGATGTTAGAATGGAAATGAGGATGAGATGATTATGGATTTCTTGTCAGGATTATTCTTATATTTGAAAGAGGAAAAGGATATATGGATTTCTGGTGGACATATGATGAAATTCGCAAATCGTATTGGTAAATGTTAAATCTGCCCAATGGGTTAATGGAATCATGTATTGATGAGAGTATCATGAGTTATTGAGAAAGCTAAATAACACCCCGAATTTCAAAGAAGGCTAAAGTAAAAGTTTCTTTACCACTAATTATGAGATAGTAAAGATTATGAGGAACTACACCACTCTTCTGGTAAGATTTTCGGGGACGAAAATCCTTAAAGGGGGAGAAATGTAACATCCCAAATTAGAGCCTAGTCGAAACATTGGTTTCGGGACCACAAATCTGACATAATAAAAATTATTTTTATTATATTTTTAAGGTCTACGATTTGACAGAATGATTTCGTGAAAATTTCGTTCGAAAATTTCGACGTTTGGGCACTCAATTTGGTCAAAAAGTCTAAATTGAAAAAAGTGCAAAAGTTGAATTCTACATGTTAGAGGTGTCAAATTGTTATGAAACTTTAAATGGGAGGTGCTTAAATGGTAATTATACCATTAGCTAATTGTTGGACAAAAATAGACATGAAATGGGTGTAATAAAATATTTTTAAGTTAGAGGCATTTTGGTAAACTAATAATTAAATGAATTAAAAAGCCAAAATAGCTAAAATTTGGTCATCTTCTCCATGTACCAGTCGAAACCCCCATGGAAGCCATGTTTAGGGTTTGGTTCAAGCTTCCAAGCTCATTTGTAAGTGATCCCGAGCCCCGTTTTTAAAGTTCTTTACATTTTTGAAATCCCGGTAACATGCTCTAGCTATTTCTACCATTATTTTGAGCTAGGGTTTGTGTTTAAAAATTTACCCATGAATGACATGCTTGTATTTTGATGTCTAATGGTAGAAAATGAGTGTTGGGTGTTTAATAAACGACTTTTACTAAGCGGTTTTCGATGAAAATGTCCTAAACAATCGTTTTGTAAAAATTGAAAAATTGGTCATAAATGGGTGATTTAGTGGAAACTGGGGGCTGTCATAGTTATAAAAAATGACCAGCATGTCATAAAACATAAGAAAATAGGATGAAGTTTAATTTCCGAGCATTGGGGAAAAAGTGCAAATATGCAAAATTTTAGGGGTCAAAATGCAAATTTGTAAAAATATGATTTTTGGACCCCTATGAATAATGTGACTAATTAGTAGGCTAAATGTGATATTATAGATCAAGGAAAATAAGATTCAGACTTAGAACGAGGTTGAACAAGGTTAAGCACAAACTCGAAATAAATAGTCGTACTCGAAACCGAGGTAAGTTCATATGTCAATGATAATGCAATGATATTATTATTGTTCATACTTGAACGTAAATTGATGTGTTAACATTGTGTGATGGATATTTATTTAGTTTATATGAAGATTATATATATTGTAACAAATGCAAAATTATAATTATATGTAATACCATGTTTATCTTATGGACTAATGCCTAAATAAACATGGAAATGTGTTGAATTGGATGTACATGGCATGAGCAGCTATGCATAATGAGAAACTTGATGAAAAGAGAAAAATCTCGGTTGAATAAAAAGGGAAATTTGATGTATAAACCATGGCTTACATGACTTGAGATCCTGCATGTGTTGTAGAAAAGAATTTAGCCCGGACGGGTAATCCGTTGATCTCAAATATAGAAAGGATCTAGCCCGGATGGGTGTTCCTTAAGTGATTGAGCCTCCCAAAGAATATGTGTAAACGGATTTAGCTTGGACGGGTAATCCGATTAGGGTCTGAATTTAGCCTGGACTAGTAATCAGATCTGAGCTCATTGAGGGTGCTTGTCATTACAAGGGATTTAGCCTGGACTGGTAATCCTGACATCACTCCATGATTTTATATTACGGGGGATTTAGCCTAGACTGGTAATCCCGCCGTAAGATGTAAGGTTCGCGGGAGTGCGCATATGAAATTATCACTTGTATGAATTGACGGTGAATGGGATATCTATCGAGATTCCGAGAAATCAACGAGATTAATATGAGAAATGAAATAAAAGCTTATTGTCATGATACATCATGTATGTTATATGATAATATTATGATGCATGTGAGTTGTCATGTTTGGACGAGTACGGTGCTAAATGATAGCACAGGTAAGTACTCGAAACCCATGAACACGTGCTTGACATGTGAAATGAAATGGACTTATGATGATGGTACAAATGAATGAATGATTTTTATGAGAATAATTTCTATGACAAATTATGATGGTTATTATCTTGTTGCACTAAGATAGATTTGATAAAGTAGCATTGGTTTGACTTTGAAAATCCACTAAAAATTGTGGAAATTGAATTAAAGACTGAATAGAATATGGAATTAAATCTTAATGAGTCTAGTTTCACATAATGGAAATAGTGTAAGCAAAAGAATTCTGTATCATGAGATATTTGAATTCTTGTGAGACAGAGTTGGAGTGATTCCAGACTCCCCTGTCTCAACTTTGGAAAATCACTGGAAATTTTAAAAAAAAATTATAAGTTAAAATTCATATGAATGAAATCCTTATTGAGTCTAGTTTTAGTATACAGAGATTGGAACATTATCTGAGTCTCGTACTAGGAGATAAATAAATTTTTGTGAAGAAAGGTTGAAGCTGTCGAACTACGAAACAGGGGAGACTTTGAATAATAAACTGTAGTTATTGGCTAGACCAAAAATTCTAAAAATTTTATGATAAGAAGATATATGAGTTTATTTTTGGGTAAAATTAACAGATATTAATTTGGCATTTCGTAGCTCGATTTATAAATAATTTATCGACTATGAATCAAGTAGATAGCTTGACCAGAATACGAATAAAAGCATAATTATAGTTGTTTTACCTAAGGAAACATGTTATTATAATGCTTATTATTTTCATATAGACTTACTAAGCGTAAAGCTTACTCCCCCTTTCCGTTTCTTTTAGTTTTGACAGGTCAGCTCGGGGTTGGAGATCGTCAAAGGCAGCATTACACTATCGAGCCTTTACCCTTGGAGTACTGACATGTATATGTTAAACGTGTTCAAGTGAGTGGCATGTATAGGGACTTAGTTTTTCTATGATCGATTTCATTGTGATTATCCAAAAGTATTGGCTTATAATGATTTGTTGTATGTAGCCATGAGATGTGTCTTATAATGATTTTGGCTTGTAAGCCTATTCATCCATGATATATGTAAATGTCTTGTGATGTGGGTATGTGATTATGCTTGTTCACTATGTATAAGAAGTACATAACATATATACATGGTGAATGCCTTAGAACCATTTGAGGTGGTCATGGCTATGAAATAAATGTGCGATATAGTAATAAGTTGATAATACCCTGAACATGGATGTTTAATTTATAAGTTTGTAAACATAGTATAATGGTATAAGGAGTAAAAAGGTGGACTTAAGGCTTAGAAAATAGCCTATTAAGGCCCACATGGTTGGACACACGGTCGTGTGTCTAGGCCGTGTTTGACACACGGTTCCCTCCCATGGGTGTGTGCTATGGCCGTGTGTCCCCTGCATTTAAAATTTTGAGTTAGTATAGGACACGGGTAGGTCACACGGGTGTGTCCCATAGCCGTGTCCCAAAGTCATTATTGAGCATGGACAGGCAGCATGGGCGTGTGCCATGGCCGTGTTTAAATGTCAGTGTTGCCCACGGGCTAAGGGCATGGGCATGCCCCAAGCCATACGGGCGTGTGAGTCCATACGGCCCACCTACACGGGCGTGTGGCACTCCAAAGCTAGAAATTTATTAAGTTGTCCAAAGTTCACCGAATGTTTTCGGTTTTGTCCCGAACCACCTTAATGTAAGTTATAGGCCTCGATGGCCTGTTTAAGGGACGATAGCATATGTTCTAAAAGTTTTAATTTTGGGCGAAATTTAGTGACTCGATTTTGTATGTTTATGAATGTTTAAGTTCGGTAATGCCTCGGGCCCTATCCTGGTGTTGGATACAGCTGAGGGGTGTTACAAAAGGGGTTTGTTTTATCTAAATTAATTAACTAAACTTAAGAATGCACAGGAAGAAAATTGGGGAAATACTTTTGGGAAAAACTGATTGATTTGGACAATACCCAAGGAAAAATCCTCCTAGACTTCACTTGTTATTTGACTCTGAATTAGACAATTTATTCACTTGACTTGATCTGTAGAAATCCCTAAGTTATATTATTTTCTTTCTCTAGGTTGATTAATTGAAATCTCTTTCTAATTAAAACCCCTAGTGTTGCATTAACTCAATCTATGGATTCCCTTATTAGGTTTTGCCCTAATCCCAGAAAAATTATGTCGCCCTAGGATATTTATTCTTGATAGTCACTTTATTCAACTGACGATAATTGATGTGACGTGAATCGTGATAATTTTTATAATTTATGAATGTTCGTTCTTGAAAACTAACTATTATCAGGAAAAAGGTAAACGTACCTTATCAAACAGTAGTATAGCTTATGGCAAGATCGGGATGTTGAACCCAAAGACTAAAAGTACCAGTATTAACTCTCTTTCTATTATCTATCATAAAAATAAAGGGTTTTGTTTTATCTAAATTAATTACTAAACTAAGAATGCATAGAAAGTAAATTGAGGAAATAACTTTTGGGAAAACTGAATGATTTGGACAATACCTAAGGGAAAAATCCATCTACACTTCACTTGTTATTGACTCTGAATCAGACAATTTATTCACTTGACTTGATCCGCAGAAATCCCTAAGTTATATTATTATATCTCTCGAGACTAACAACATCTAACCCTAGGTTGATTAATTGAAATCTCTTTCTAATTAAAACCCCTAGTGTTGCATTAACTCGATCTATGGATTCCTTTATTAGGTTTTACCCTAATCTGGCAAAATTATGTCACCCTATGTCTAGGCGTGCAATCAACTCCGCTTAATTATGCTAGATCTACTCTTAGACAGGTACTTTTTCTCCTCTGAATAAGCACATCAATACTTGAATCAATATCCTAGAATATTAAAGCAAGAATTAAGAACTCCTAATTAAGAACAAGTCATATATTTATAATATAATTCAGAAAATAATAACAAGATCCGTCTTAGGTTTCATTCCCCTTAGGTATTTAGGGGATTTAGTTCATAAGTGTAAAAGAAAACATCTCAAAAGAATAATGATAACTAAACATAAAGAAAACCCAAAAACTCCTGAAGGAAATTGAAGGGAGATCTTCAGTCTTGAAGGATAATCCAGCTTCTGAGATGGATCAATCGACTTTCTTCGAATAATTCCTTCCCTCTTACTCTGTGTGTGTCTTTCAGGTACCTCTTGGGGTGTTTATATAGGCTTTAGAATGCTTCTAAATCTTCAAGAGTGGCCTTTTAAAATAGGACTAGATTTGGGCTCGACAGGGACACACCTGTGTGACACGCCTATGTGAGGTGGCTTAGGTCGTGTTGCAATCAGTTAAATAGACACGGGCGTGTGAACTACCTGTGTGAGGAAGTCCAGGCCGTGTTGATTTCCTAGGTTGACCCATTTTCTTCGTTTTTAGTCCGTTTCTCGCTCTTTTTACTCTCCTATGCTCACCTAAGTATAAAACATGAAATTAAAGGATTAGGAGCATTGAATTCACCAAATCTAAGGATAATTCTTCCAAAAATGTGCTAAGCATGGGATAAAATATGTATAAATTACAATTTATCAATGGCCATGTGCACAAGTTAGAGAATTACACGGGGTCGAACACGGCCTGCAACACGAGCGTGTCCCAAGGTCTCACAGACGTGTCCCTTGGACCATACGAGCGTGTGAGCCCTGCACCGTTGAAAATTTTTGAAATGTCACGAAAAATTCCTAGAATTCCTGATTAAGTCCTGACTCGATTCTAATGCCCATATTGGGTCTCGAAGGTCCAATAAAGGGTTGTTTTGAATGATTTTGATTAATGAATAGTAATTTACTTAAATTATTTGTAAAATGTTCCGAAAGTTCTGGTAATGCTCCGAAGCTCTATTCTGATGACGGATACGGGTTAGGGGTGTTACATTTTCATACCTTGATAACTTTTCAAATTGATCCCCCAATAGATAGATTAAGTTATCCCGTTTTCAAAAATATCAAAATTACTAAAAAACAGGACAAGGAAACTTACCCAATTAAGCCATGAAAGTTTCTCTTTTTTCTCCTAGGGTTTTCGTGTATTTTTAGGGAAGATGGTGGGAAAATAATATGATATTTTCTTTTCATCTTTTAATTAATTAAATTATTTCAAAGTCCAATTTAGTTCTTGCCGTTTTTCTAAATTTCCATGGATGAGTCACCAAAATATCTACATACTTTTATTTAATGGTCTAATTACCATATAAGGACCTTTAGGTTTGAATTCCATAGCTATTTAATCTTTGTAGCTATTAGAATTCAACTTTTGCATTTTATGCTATTTAGTCCTTCTCGTAATTAAGCACTTAATCGATAAAATTTTCTTTTCGGGATTTTCACATGACATTTCTAACATAATATGGACCATGTAATAAAATAAAAATAAATTTTATTTTTGACTCAGATTTGTGGTCCCAAAACCACTGTTCCAATTTCACTGAAATTGAGTTGTTACATAAAGCATTATTGACTGAGTGTTATATTCTTAATAGAATATTATTGAGAAAATTCAGTGTATCTCCATATGAGTTATGGAAGGGTCGGATGTCAAACTTAGATTATTTCAAAGTGTGGGGGTGTTTGGCTTACTATAGAGTTCTCGACCAATGGAGAACAAAGTTTGGTCCAAGAGCCGTCAAGGGTGCATTCGTTGGATATGCCCAACACTCTAAGGCTTATCATGTTCTTGACTTAGTGTCAAATACGATAATTGAAACAAGAGAAGTTGTATTCATTAAAAATAAGGTTTACAATGATTTGATAGGTTTAGAATTATGTCAATAAGGATACAAAGCTAAGGAAAAGTCAAAGAATGAGAAAAGTAAAGGACTTTGGCAATTTCATTTCTTGGCAATCTCTAGCATTCCTTGTTGAGGGAAATAGAGAATCTATAATTAAGAAGATCCCTATAATGTTTAATGTCAAGGGCGATCCATAATCCTATGGTGAAGCCATGATTTCTAGAGATGCAACATTTTAGAAAAAGGCGATTAATGATGAAATGGTTTTGATATTATCCAACAATACTTGGATTCTAGTTTACCTTCCTCAAGGATTGAAGCCTATCGGGTGTAAATGGGTGTTTAAAAGGAATAATACTCCAATAAGGGGTTCTCTAACCTTTAAGGCTAGGTTGGTGGCTAAAAGATCTAGGCAAAAGGAAGTCCTACATTATTTTGACACTTATGCACCAGTGAATAAGTTGACCTCCATTCAAATTCTTATAGCACTTGCATCTATTCATAAGTTACATGTACATCAAATGGATGTTAAGACGACTTTTTTGAATGGTGATCTTGAAGAGGAACATGGAGAAACCAAAAGGCTTTGTGCTTCCTGGGAATGAACATAAGGTCTGTAAGTTGATCAAGTCATTATATAGTTTAAAATAAATGCCTAAACAGTGGCATGAGAAATTTGACTTGGTTATCTTGTCATATGGTTTTTTACATAATAGTGCAGATAAATTTATTTACACTAAATTCACCGATAGGTATGTTGTAATTATTTGTCTCTATGTAGACGATTTGTTGATTTTTGGTATGAACATGGAAGGTGTTCGTGGGACCAAAGAGTATCTAGCCTTGATTTTTAAGATAAAGGATCTTAATGAGGTAGATACAATTCTAGGTATAAAGGTGAAAAAGCATGAAAGGGCTTTGCACTAAGCCAATCTCACTACATTGAGAAAGTATTGGAAAAGTTCAAACACTTGAATATTAAGGATTCGAACATTCTATGATTCAAACTTTAAGTTAAGTGAGAATAATGGCATGGTTATAGCACAACTTAAGTATGCCAGCGCATTTGGAAGTCTAATGTATCCAATGCATTGCACTAAACCCAATATCGCATTTTCTGTGTGTAAATTGGCGAGATATACAAATTGTCCCAGTACTGATCCTTGGAAAGGAATTTATAGGATTTTTGGCTATCGTAAGAAATCAAAAAATTTGGGATTATTCTATAGTGATTATCCTGCGGTATTAGAATGTTACTCGAAAGTAAGTTGGATTACAAGTCTAAGTGACAATAAGTGCACATCAGAATGGATTTTTACGATCAGAGGTGGAGCCATTAGTTAGGCCTCTAAAAAACAAACTTGCATCTCAGATTCAACTATGGAGGCTTAATTTATAGCCTTAGCGGCTATTGACAAGGAAGCAGAATCGCTAAGAGATCTCTTACTAGATATAAAGTTGTGGCCACAATGTAGGTTCGCCATTTCTGTGTATTGTGATAGTGAATCCACCATGTCTCGAGCATAAAAGAAGGTGTACAATGGAAAGTCTAGACATATAAGTTTGAGACATGAGTATGTGAGACAATTGATTAGGGATGGTGTAATAACTATTACCTATGTTAAGTCAGTTGATAATTTAGCAGATTCATTTACAAAAGGTTTTTCAAGGGATTTGTTTAAGATTACTACCACTAAGATGGGGTTAAAACCATTCTAATAGTGTCATTTATAATGGAAACCCTACCTTGTTCTAGCCAAAAGTTAGTTTTGAGGTTCAAAGGGTAATAACAAGTTATTGAATAACAACGTGCACTAAGAATCAAGATTTAGTGTTTATGTTTTAAGAGGATGAGTTTTACTCTTAATGGATTGACATCAATTGTCATGAAATCCAGCTATAGGGACATGAAGTGGTGCCGCTTCAACGAGATTTTCTTTATGTTTTTCTCCCGTACATGTTCATGAAATGGGATGACCACATGGCCATAACGGTGCTAAAGCAAATAAACTCTTACTCTAATACTTTAAGGTTATGTGTGAATTTTTTTTGGAATTGACTTTAAGAGTGATGGTTCAAGCGACTAACCACCATTCACTTTATTGATACTCTGAAAGTTTACACTAAATGAAGGTTCAATTTGCGGACACCCTTCTTTATGCATAATCGTTGTGTACTTGTTTTCTAGAATTAGCAATCTAGTAGGGGATTGTTGGAATTTATATATTGCAAATTAATTATTCATGAAAAGTGATGATTTATCATCCAATGGATACATTTCCATGGGACATGTTTCTTCCAATAAGTATGTCTAAAATGAAGGGTTGTGGTTGTTCAAAATAGTATTCATTGAGTGCATATAAATAGAGGGACTATGTTGCTCACAAATTACATTACAATCAATTCAATTTCAGAAATTAGAATAAGAGTTAGGAATTCCTCGATTTTTCTAATCAAAGGAAATTCAAAGCTTTATTGTATCTCGGAGGACCTTTGTCTCAACCTTCTAGCAATTTGTGTAGGGGCAAATAGTTCTCGGAAAGCGACATCCGCGCCTCAAAGTCTACTATTTGTTTCCATATAAGTGTCTGGTTCTATCATCTCCACTCAAATTATCCAACACATTTGACATATATAACTTCAAAATTAAAAGTACATAATTCAATATACCATCTAATTCTTCTTGGTACAATTTCCAAACTTTTATTAGTAAAGAAATGTTTAGCTGCCTGATTATCAGTTTTTATGATAAATTTGTCAAGTACTAAATATATAAGAATTTTTTTATTCCTTCCTTTATAGCTAATAATTCTTTTTCAAATATGACGTAGTTAATTTCATTTGATTTAATTTTTCCTAAACTATATCCACATATTAATTCTTCATTATTTATTTTTCTTGCTTTTAAAATACACCCCAATGATTTGGTGAGGCATCTGCTTCCAAAATTAATTTATCTCATTGTTTAGGTAAATAAACTTTTGAAATCTGCATATTTTAAATTTTTTATAATTTTTGAGTCTGTTTTAGACCATATAAAGGGTTTATCCTTTTCTTAATTTTTCATATAACATACCTATTTTTTCTAATAAGTTTGAAAAAATTTCTCCCATAATTTATAATTATTAGAAATTGTTGAAGCCGCTTTTATCTTCAATTTTTTAGGAAATTCTTTTATTTTTACTATAATATGATGTTGTAGTTTAAGACCATCTACAGATAATTTTAATCCTAAAAATTCTATTTCTATTTTTTCTAGTTCTATTTTCTTAGGGCTTAATATGATTCTATGTTTTATGAATTCTTGAGAAATAATATTTAAATGTTTTCTATGTAATTCTAGAGTATTTGAAAATATCAAAATATCATCTTTATAAACTACATAGAATTTCTTATATTTATTAAAATAGAATCCATCCATCTTTGGGATATTTGTGGTGCATTACATAATCCAAATGGCATTACTTTCCATTGGTAATGTCCATTGGGTGTACTAAAAGCTGTTAGAGGTTTGAATTCTTCTATTAGCATGATTTGCCTGAAACCCGATTTATAATCAAATTTACTAAAATATTTTGCTTGTTTAGCCTAATTAATTAAAACATCTTTTCTTAGAATAAAATAACCATAAAAATAATATTTTGATTTAATTTTTATAATTAATGACAATTCTAGCTTTTCCTCTTTTTATTTCGCATGATTTCTAACCATAAAGATTGAACTAGAATGTGGACTATTAGTTTTTCTATTAATCTTTTTCTAATCACTCCTTAATTTGTATATCAAATTCTTCTATATCTTGTTTAGTATAGATCAAAGATTTTATTCTAATAATTTTATTAGGATTTTCTAATTTAATACTACAATAACTAGGGCTATTTGCTGTAATTTTAATGGTTCTTCACTAGAATTATTATATAATATTTTAAACCGCCAATGATTTGTTTCTAATTGTTTAATTTGTTCCTTTCTTGGTGGTGAAAATTTTTGTCACATACAAATTTATGATTTTCTACTAATGGTATTTCTATAGAAGTTTTTTCACGGATAACATAATTAAATTTTATCAATAGAAAATGAAAATGTTGATATATAAAATTATTTCCGAATACTATATCTCCATGCATTTATGGAAAACATAATAATTTAGGTATCACAAATCTTACATTATGCATGTAGATTGGTACGTTTTTAGCTTTATATTGAATAATGGTTTCATTACCCTCTATTCCTATGGCTCTTATTGAATGTTGTTGGAAAATATGGACATCACATATATAATTAGGGTAATTACATGTTATTATTTACTATCATAATAAGTTGGCCCAAATTAAAAGTGATCTAATTTGGTTAAGATTTATTGGGCTTTCATTATTAAATAAAGTATGAGTCAAATATGTGTAGATACTCTAGTAACTAAATTCTACTTGATGATGGGCTGATTAGAAATTAAGGCTAATGTGACAAAATTATATATTAGGGTTATGGTCATCAAATTACACACAAGCTAACTTTTCTAATATCTCATATTTAGAAAAGAGAGAGTCACATTCTCTATATTACTTATGTGCTAATTTAGAATATCAAAACCCCAATATCCATAGATTTCAAGAAATCAATAAATTTATGTACGCTTTCGCATTTAATTTTGTTCTTACTTTATTCTTGATGATTTGACATGATAGATCTTGGTTTACAGTGTAACAATCTGCTTTCAGTAAAATCGGAACAATGGTTTTGGAACCACAAATCCAAAGTCAAAAAATTTATTTTATTATTATTTTATTGCCTACAAAATGATAGTAGTAGAGTATAAAAATTTCGTGAAGAAATTTTACCGTTTACATGTTCAATTTGATAAAAAGGACTAAATCGCGTAAAGTGCAAAAGTTGAGTTATAGTAGCTAAAAGTATTAAATAGTTATAGAACCCTAAATTATGAGTCCTTAAATGGTAAATAGACCATAAATAGTGATAGTGGATGTACATGGCTTGGCATTTGTGTAAATTTAATGTTTTTAAAGGTTAAATTAGTAAATGGGTAAATAATGGTAAAATTAATCAAATAAAACAAAGGCATCATCTTTTAGTCATCTTCACCAACTGAAATTAAAAGAGAAGAGTTTCCAAGGGAGCTTGAAGTTTCGAAAAAACATTTTACCTTGCATTGGTATAAATTTTCATCCCGTTTTTAATTATTTCTATGTTTGTAGGATCGTTGTAGCTTAATCTAACTAGCCCAGGGACTAATTTGTGAAACTGTTAAAATATTAGGGTTTTCCATTGATGAACATACATGATTTTTGATGTTTGATGATATAAAATGGATGGTTGTTGTTAGATAAACAACTTTTGATAAGAGATTTTTGATGAAATTATCAATTAAGGATTTAATTGAAAAATAGAAAATTTACATGGTGAAATTGTGAAATAAATGAAATATAAGGCATGCTAGGGACCTAATTGATATTTGATTATAGTGGGTTGTGGTGGAATTTCATGAATTTCCATTTTTATTAGATAGGGACTAAACTGTAAAGAAATTAAAAGTATAGGGGCAAAATGATAATTTTACCAAATTATGATTTTGGGCTAAATTGAATGAAATATATATTGAATTGAGTTAAATTTATTCGTATAGATCAAGACAGACCTCATACAGTTTTAGATTGGGGCAAAGAGAAACTCTCGGATTAATTGCCTCTGTATCTACGTATACTCGTCGAGGTAAGTTCATGTGATTAAATTGAGATCATATGTTTTATTTTGAAATTTGTGTGAATTGTAAATTGGCTACATGTATACACGGTTGCATATTCAACGAAGTATGACTACTACTGATCCCCGTTTGAACATTAGGAATTTGTAGGATATAAATGACATGTTATTAGGGTTTACATGATTCAGGTGTTGGTCCTAAACATCCTACCGATGGCTAAGGTCTAACATGTGTTGTGGATAATCCACAGCTTGTGCGAGTAGCATCGTGTAGCTATGTTCTTACTTATAGCTTGTGTGACATACCGATACACAACTCGTGTGAGCATACATGTACAGGATTTCACGGATTACAGTTATATGAGTTAGCATAGTATGTGTGAGTTATCCTGGGTATCCAATAGTATTCTAAATGGTTCAACGGTAATATTCTTATACGAAATAGTAAGATTTCGATACAGATTATTACAGGGATACATATGAATTATATGGAAATGTTGTTACATGGTATATAGAAAATTGAATTGGATTATACATGTATATGAAACTTAATCAATTATTGTGCTAATCCATGATTATCGGTTTATATATGTATTTACATGGCTAACATGGTTGGTGTATATTTGCATAGGCTTAGGCCAATTTATGGTTGGAATATGCTATGTTACTTACCTATTATATGATTAAATGGTAAGTTATGTTCTTTGATATACGAATTTACTAAGCTTAAATGCTTACTTTGTGTTATTTTTTCATGTTTTATAGTGAATCAGAATCTCGTTCGGGTTGGAAGCTTGTCAGAGCTATATCACACTATCCATCAGCTTTTTTGGTACTTTCAGATGTTTAATTTCGGTTATAATGGCACGTATAGGTATTTTGGCTAATGTTGGCCATGTGTTTTGGTTGTTGAAATAGCCATTTTACTTGGCTTGTGTTTTGGCATTTTGTTGGTGAAATGGTATATTTTGGTATGTATATAAGTAGCTTTAATATAGTTGATGTTTTGGCTTGATGTGTTTAAGTTATAGAGGATGAAATTATGTTTTGAATATGCAAATTATATATATGGTTTGTAACTTGATAGAAATGTTTTGCATTGGTTCTTTGTGGTTGAATGACATGTTTGGTACCATTTGATGAGTTTTGGAATGTAGGCTAAATGGCATGTATTGGTGCAAATATGCCTATAAGCTAGTTGATTATTTTGGCCAAATTGAGTACGAGGTTAGACATGTTTATATATTTTCATTTGAGGTCCCTAAGGGCATATTAGTTGTATGTGATTATACCATATGTATGAAGCTAGAATATACATGATTTTGGTGCCTTGTTTTGACTTTTATATATGTGCATTTTTTGTTATAGGTACATGCCTTGTTGGGTGATAAAAATGGCTTGTAAAATGGCCTATTTTCCTCTACACAGGTAGAGATATGAGAGTGTGGCTTAGCTGTGTGTGACACACAGTTAAACGACACGGTTGTGTGTCCCCTATAGCTTTCAAACAGTTGCAAGTCAGGCTATTACACGGCCTAGCACATGACTTGGCACACAGGCGTGTGGGGTTACTTCAAAAGGTACACAGCCTGGTACACGGGCGTGTGGCTTGGCCATGTGACCCAAGTCAGTGAGGTACACGGGCACGAACAGGGGCTGGGACACGGTCGTGTGTCCCTACTTCGAATGCCCACATGGCCTGGCCACACGGCCGTGTGACCCCTGTTGTTTTAAAAATTTTCACTATTTTCTAAAAAATTCTTTAAGTTTTCGATTCAGTCCCGACTTATTTCTAACATGTTTTTAGGGCCTCGAAGGCTCGTATAAGGGACAATATGAATGTTTTAGATTAGATTTAAAATGATTATTGAAATGATTTGAAAAGTTTGAATTTTATGTTCGTTTGATTTGAAAACTCTCGTAATGCTCTGTAACCTTGTTCTGGAGACGGATACAAGTTAGAGTTTTTAATTTATTGGTATGAGCTACGGTTTAGTCAAGTCTTAGACTGAACGTAGCGTATATGAGTCTAGCTATACATGCCATTATATAATCTGTGATAGTGTGATATCTCCTGACGTTTTTAAACTTGTTTTCATATAGCAATGACATCCAACCGAGCTGACTCCAATGAACTAGAAAACAACACTCAAGCCTTCGTTCACAGAGTATCATCAAGTGGTATAGGGCCCATATCTGAGGGCCTAGGAGGAGAGGCTAAGGAAGCCTTCTTTTAGATAATGAATGAATGGTTTACCAAGTTCTTACGGACGAACTCGACTGCTCAACAACCTCTGGTCCCTCCTGCTCCCCAATTGTTTCCCGTTATTCCTCAAGGTTTTGAGCCTATATGAGTTAGTAAGCCACCTGTTGATAAGATTCGTAAATTCGAGGCTAAAGAATTTTGAGCTACTACTGAAGATGATCCTAAGAGAGTAAAATTCTGGTTAGAGAATACAATTCGGGTTTTCAACAAACTATCTTGTTCATCAGTTGAAGTTATTAAATGTGTGGTATCCCTGTTGAAAGATTCGGCTTATTAGTGGTAAAATACGTTGATTTTGGTTGTGCCAAAAAAGTGGATCACCTGAGAATTCTTTCAAACCGAGTTTCAAAAGAAATACATTAGTCAGAGCAAATATGCCTGAGATTATATTTCGACCGAGATTGCTTAGTGTAAGAGATTTGAAGAAAGGTTGAACGAAGGCATAAAACTTTTAGTCAGAACTCTTGAGCTGAAAGAATTTTTTGTCTCAGCTGATTGAGCACACAAAGACGAAGAGTTGAGTAAAGAGAAAAGACATGCTGATTTTGAAGCTAGGGACATGAGAAAAAGGTCGACTGGGAAATCATATCAGTCAGCATCAGATCAAAAGAACATAACAATCTTCCACGACTTCTATGGGATATTCTAGTAGAGACAAAGGTAATCGGTGCTCCAGTCCAAAACCTCAAGCTACATCTATAGCAAGTGTGGGTAGTGTCAGAGATGTTAGACCTGAGTGCAAGCACTGTAAAAGACCATATTATGGTGAATGTCGACTGAAGAACAGAGCGTGCTTCAGGTGTAGTTCCTTCGACCATTATCTTAGAGAATACCCAGAGAAATTCGAGAAAGAAAAGGATCAGACTACAAGGCCGAGCAACACTGCTGCGAGAGGTAGACCACCTCGTAATCCCAGAAATATGAGTGGTAGCTGTGGTGTAACGAAAGATTCTGCCACGAGATCTAAGGCACAAACAACAGCTAGGGCTTATGCTATTCGCGCGCGAGAGGATGCTTCTACGCTAGATGTTATTACCAGTACTTTCTCTATTTTTGATACTAATGTTACTGCTTTGATTGATCCGAGATCAACTCATTCTTATGTTTGCAAGAATTTAGTATATAGTAAGAATTTACTTGTTGAGTCCACTAAATTCGTGGTTAAAGTATTGACCTTCTAGGTCAGTATTTGCCAGTTGATAAAGTTTGCAATAATTGTTCTTTGATGACTCAGGGTTACATTTTTTCGGTTGATTTGATGTTATTACCATTTGATGAATTTGACGTGATTTTGGGCATGGACTAGTTAACTCTACATGACACTATTGTAAACTGTAGATGAAAGCTTATTGTATTGAAATGTCAGAACGGTGAAATGCTTTGTATTGAATCAGATAGTCCGAATAGGTTGCCTGTTGTTATATCAACTATGTCAGCACAGAAATATGTGAGAAAAGGTTACAATACTTACCTTGCCTATGTGTTGGACACTAAAGTATCTAAGTCGAAGCTTGAATCAGTGTTGGTGATTTGTGAGTATCCTGATGTATTTCCAGAGGAGTTACCAGGATTACCGCCAATCAAAGAGGTTGAGTTTGCTATTAAACTAGTATTGGGAACATCACCAATATCGATAGCACCTTATAGAATGGCTCCAATCGAGTAAAGAGAGTTGAAAGCACAGCTACAAGAGTTGATAGATAAGAGTTTTACTCGACTTAGTTTCTCACCTTAGGGTGTACCAGTTTTGTTTGTTAAGAAAAAAGACGAATCGATGAGATTGTGTATTGACTACTGTCAGCTCAACAAGGTTACAATCAAGAATAAATATCCACTGCCTCGAATTGATGATCTATTCGATCAGTTGAAAGGTGCCACAATATTCTCGAAGATTGATCTTCATTCTGGTTATTATCAGCTACGAGTCAAAGATTCGGATGTGCCAAAATTGCATTTAGAACTAGGTATGGACACTATGAATTTTTTGTGATGTCGTTCGGCTTAACCAATGCACCTACAGTATTTATGGGTTTGATGAACAGAACCTTCAAACCGTATTTAGACAAATTTGTTGTGATATTTATTGAAGAAATTTTGATATATTTACGAGATGAGTCTAAGCATGCTAAACATTTGCAAATTGGTTTCAAACCTTGCGTGATAAACAACTTTTTGCTAAATTTAGGAAATGTGAGTAGAAGTCAGTTTTCTGGGACGTATAGTATCAGGTGAATGCA
Source organism: Gossypium arboreum (assembly GCF_025698485.1). NCBI lineage: Eukaryota > Viridiplantae > Streptophyta > Magnoliopsida > Malvales > Malvaceae > Gossypium > Gossypium arboreum. The sequence goes on from NC_069082.1 coordinate 18,738,239, forward strand.
TTAGAGTTGATCCGATTAAATTTCAGTAGTTGTCGACTGGAAACCACCAAGAAATTTATCCTAAGTTAGAAGTTTGACGGGATTAGCTAGTTATTACCAAAGATTCGTCAAAGGATTCTCGATGATAGCGACACCAATGTCGTGATTATTACAGAAAGATGTGAAGTTTGAATGGTTCGAGAAATGTCAGCAAAGTTTCAATCAGTTGAAAGCACTGTTGGCTGAGGTACTAGTTCTGGTTCAGCTTGAATCGAGTAAAGAATTTTTTATTTTTAGTGATGTATCTTTAAATGGTTTAGGCTGTATTTTGAAGCAGGAAGGCAAAGTAATAGCTTATGCTTCCAGACAGTTAAAGCAGCACGAAAATAATTATCCGACGCATGACCTAGAGTTGAGAGCTATCGTGTTTGTGTTGAAAATCTGACAACACCATTTGTTCAACAAAAAATGTCATATATTTACTGATCACAAGAGTTTGAAGTATCTAATATCACAGAAAGATTTAAATCTGAGATAGCATAGATGGCTTGAACTGTTAAAAGATTATGAGTTGATCATTGATTATCATCCGGGAAAAGCGAATGTAGTTGCTAATACTCTGAGTAGAAAGTCTTTATTTGCTCTGTGAGCAATGAACACACGATTGACATTATCTGACGATGGTTCGATCTTAGCTGAGTTAAAAGCTAAATTGATTTTTTTACAGTAGATTTGCATAGCTCAAAAGTGTGATGATAATTTGTTAGCTAAATGGGTATAATGTGGGTCGACTTCTAATTCAAAATTTCAAATAGGACCTGATGATTGTTTATTTTTCAGAGGTAGAATTTGTGTAACGAAGAATCTAAAACTCAGTCAGAGAATCTTACATAAAGCTTGGTAGCTTATCTGTTCATCTAGGGAGTAATAAGTTGTACTATACTTAAAACAAATGTACTAGTGGCCGAGAATAAAACGTGAGATATCTAATTTTGTATCTAAATGTTTAGTATGTCAGTAAGTAAAAGTTGAACATCAAGTACCTTCTGAATTATTATAGCCAGTGATGATACTGGAGTGGAAATGGGATCAAGTTGCTATGGACTTCTTATCAGGTTTACCCCTATCTTTGAGAAAGAAAGATGCCATTTGGGTTGTTGTTGATCGGTTGATGAAGTCAGCACATTTTATTATGATACTTACAGATTACTCCCCTTGACAGATTAACTGAGTTATATGTTTCTGAGATAGTCAGATTACACGGGGTGCTAGGTTTTATCATGTCGAATAAAAATCCGCGATTTACAATGCGATTCTAGAGAAAGTTATAGGAAGCTATTGGTACGCGATTGCATTTTAGCACTACATTTCACCCTCAGATTGATGGTTAGTCCGAGCAAGTAATTCAAATCCTCGAGGATATGCTTTGTTGCTGTGTTTTATAGTTTGAAGGCAACTGGGAGAAATATTTATCATTGGTTGAATTCGTGTACAACAACAGTTTTCAATCGAGTATAAAGATGGCACCATATGAGACTTTGTATAGTCATAAATACCGAACTCTATTATACTGGACTGAGCTCAGTGAGAAAAAGATACACGGGGTTGATTTGATTTGTGAGACTAAAGAAAAAGTAAAAGTGATCTAAGATAGTTTGAAAGCAGCTTTAGATCGTCAGAAATCATATGCGGATTTTAAATGTAAAGACATAGAGCTTCAAGTTGGCGACATATTGTTCTTAAAAGTATAGCCATAGAAGAAAGTTCTTTGGTCCGGTCGCAAAGGAAAGTTAAGTTCACGATTTATCGGGCCGTATGAAATTACTGAAAGAATTGAACCTATTGCGTATCGATTAGCTTTACCGTCAGAATTAGAAAATATTCATAATGTTTTTCACGTGTCTATGTTATGAAGATATCGATTTAGCCCTTTACATGTTATCTCCCCAACGTATGTTGAGATATAGCCTGATATGTCATATAATAAGGAACTGATCAAAATTCTGGCATGAGAGGTAAAATAATTGAGAAACAAAAACATAGCTTTGGTAAAATTTCTTTGGAAATGACACGGAATAGAAGAAGCTACCTGGGAACTCAAAAAAGCTATGAGAAAGCAATATTCGAACCTCTTTTTTGGTAAGATTTTTGAGGACGAAAATCCTTTTAGAAGGAGAGCTGTAACTGCCTGTTTTAAGTGAAATCAAAATAGTGGTTTCGGGACCACAAATCTAAAGTCAAAAAAAATATTTTATTATTATTTTATTGCATACAGCATGTTAATAGTACCGTATAAAAATTTCATGAAGAAATTTTACCATTTACATGTTTAATTTGATAAAAAGGACTAAATCGTGTAAAGTGCAAAAGTTAAGTTCAAGTAGCTTAAAGTATTAAATAGCTATAGAACCCTAAAGTATGAGTCCTTAAATGGTAATTAGACCATAAATAGTGATAGTGGATGTACATGGCATGGCATTTGTGTAAATTTTAATGTTTTTAAAGGTTAAATTGGTAAATAGGTAAATAATGATAAAATTAATCAAATAAAACAAAGCCATTATCTTTTAGTCATCTTCACCAATCGAAATTAAAAGAGAAGAATTGCCATGGGAGCTTGAAGTTTTGGCAAAACATTTTACCTTGCATTGGTATGAATTTTTGTCTCATTTTTAATTATTTCTATGTTTTCGGGATCGTTGTATCTTAATCTAGCTAGCCCAGGGACTAATTTTTGAAACTATTAAAATATTAGCTCAAATAAATTGTATTGAATTGCTTGATGTAGTATAAAATGTGCATGACCATTGTGTATTCAAGCTAAAGAGTGGCCATATGACCATTTAAAATCCTTGTCATATTCGGCCATAAGCAAGCACAATGAGGTTATAATAAATTGAATTTGTTTGAATTAGCTCAAGAGCTAAGAGGGCCACAATTGGACAAGGGGAAGGAAAAGGTGATCGAATAGCCGAAAAAGCCGTTCGACAACATCCGAGGTAAGTCCTCAAGAAGTGACCTTACTTGAATTATGTGAGATGAAATATGGATGTGTATGATTATTGATTATGTGTGTATGAGTATTTGAATTCCACCCGGCTAAGTCCCGGCGAATATGCTAATGATTATAATTGTGTTTGAGCCTTAGTAACGAAAATGAAATATGTATGTCCAATGATTATTGATGTATGTGTGCATGAGAAATTGAATGATATCGGGCTAAGCCCAAGACAACTATGCTGGAAATTATATCCGGTTAAGACCAAGGCAATTGTGCTAGTGGCTATATCCGGCTAAGGCCCAAGGCATTCGTATGAAGTTATTCTATCCGGCTAAGACCAAGGCATTTGTGCACGTGATTAAATCCGGTTATATTCAAGAATCTTGGGCTGGAGGTGAGTGTTGGTTGCGAAATGAATTTAATTAGTACACTCGGAAAGCCCAAAGGATAAGGTACGTTATATGTGCATTGGAAAGTCGACGTGTTTGAGCAACATTCGCTCAATCGACTAATGAATTTCAGTTATTGAATTGATTGATGCTTTGCGAACTTATATAATGATGAAGTATGAAGTAAGAATGTGTATTAATGAAATGATGCATTTGGCTATGTGAATGTATTGCTGTAAATTATAGTTCATTATATTCCTTGAGACTTACTAAGCATAAAAATGCTTACCCGTTGCTTTGGCTCTTAGTTTTCTAGATTTCGCCGAGGCAATCGGATTTGGGATCGTTGAAGTCGAAGTCATCCACACTATCAAGCCTCCATTTTGGTATAAATTTTGGTTGAACTTGAGATGGCATGTATAGGACTACCCTTGTTTGTTAAATATGTTGTAATGTAAGTATGTACGGTACGTGCGAAAATGGCTCGAAAAGGAAGCATGAACTTAGACTAATTGTGGGTTGTATGTATATATTTTGTGTCATGATGTGGCTATGGCTTGGAAATGGGAATGTTGGTCATATGATCAGCCATTGGCATGGTTAAAATGATCATATATGAACCTATGTATGGTAAGGCTAGTTGAATCATGGAGACCACCAAATAGGTAAGTCCTATCTTAAAATAGATGCTGCCAGCTGCAGTGGCATGAATGTGAAAAATCACCAAAATTCATAGGAATGGAATTAGATAGTGAATAAGCTATGTAAATGAACCTTGATGAGTCTATTTTCATATGGAAGAAACGAAACGGTCATAGGAGTTACAGGTTAAGAGATATTAAAGCTATTGTGAGACAGGGCCAGAATGGTTTCTGGGTTCCCTGTCGCAACTTTAAAAATTCACTATAAATTATCCAAAAGAATTAGGAGATATACCTTATATGTACAGATTCCATTTTGAGTCTAGTTTCATTAGAAACAAACGACACCAGCATTAGAGCCCTGTACAGAGAGATATTCAAGTTATACCGCGCGAAGGTCAGAGCAGTCGATCCCTGTAACAGGGGTAACTTTAACTAATAAACTGTACCAATTGGCCCGACCAAAATTCTAGAAATAAATCCATGGATGGATATATGAGTCTAAATTCAGGGAAAATTTACGAAACCAGTTTCCGAGTTTTGAAACTCGAGATATGATTTTTAAGGCGACAGTGACGCAGTTTTCCAGCCTGACTGGAAATGTCAAATTGGTGGGCAAAAACATGTGAACTTGGTTTGTTAACCCTCGGGTCCGACACCGGCGATGGTCTCGGGTTTGGGGTGTTACACGGAAGGGCTGGGACACGGCCGTGTGTCCCTACTTCGAATGCCCACACAGCTTGGCCACATAGCCGTGTGACCCCTTTAGTTTTAAAAATTTTCACTACTTTTTGAAAAAATTTGAGTTTCCAATTTAGTCCCGACTTGTTTCTAACATGTTTTTACGGCCTCGAAGGCTCGTATAAGGGACAATATGCATGTTGTAGATTGGTTTTAAAATGATTATTGATATGATTTGAAAAGTTTGAAATTTATGTTCGTTTGATTTGAAAACTCCAATAATGCTCCGTAACCCTGTTTCGACGATGAATACGGGACTGGTTAGGGGTGTTATATATAATTTTAAGTTTATATTGGATTTTATTTTATGGTTCTAAAAAGTGTCATCCAAGCCTCATCATGTCGAATAATTGAGAAAGAATAGATTAAGTTTCTTTATTTTTTAAAAATGAATCATCTTTAGGTTTTATGGGTATTATGTTATGATTTGGTATTTAAATCTATATATATTGAATCTTTGAGATTCATAATAAAATCTTTAGGTTTCATCATAAAACCTTATATATTATTATTTTTAATTATTATGCGTTCACTTTTGAAAAGAAAATCTATTAAAAAATAGAAAGAAAAAAAGAAGGTTTTGATTCTCGAAGGATTTAAGGTAAGTTTTAATGGAATTGAAGGCTGATAATTGAATTTAAATTATGAATAAATCATCTATGTTTCACCAGTGTTGCTTTGGTGTTAATTCTATTCTTTAATGCCATACATTTTATATATAGATAAATAAGAAAGAATAAATGTCAAGTTCGGAATTTGGATTCCACTTTTTTTATAGCAACTTAAGAGAATTGTCCAGCAAATACCTCTTAGAAGAGCTCGACTGGTTCCAGTCATGTTTGGCTCACAAAAGATTTTTTTGAAATTAACCACTTCAATTATTTTAAGATCGGTGGCTACCAAATACCTCAAAGGTTATAAGTTTTTTGTTGATTGACTACATAAATATATGTTTAAATTTGTTTTTATTGAATCTATGAAACATTTATGGTCTAAGTTTTGTGGGTTTTATATTAAGATTGTTGATACTTTTTTATGGATTCAATTATGATTTTATGTTCAATTGATTTGATGGACATTCGTTGAAGTTGTTATTTTTTCGATATGGATATATATTCAATTTTTAGGTGCTTTGAAGTAAACTCATGTTAATCATAATATATGTTTAAAGAATTTGGTTCAATAAAATTTGGTTTTGAATTTTATTGATAAAATAATAATATCATCAAAGATTAATGTTTATTTATTTATTTCGATCATGTTTGGGTTATTTCAAAAGCGTAGTGCAATAAAAATTTTAGTTCTAACCTTTGACTATTATGAACATTTTACATTTGAATATTGGTATGTTTATATATATAATAACTTAATTGAAAATGATAAGTTACCAAAGTGACCTTTATTATTGAAATCATTTTGTTTTAAAATATGAAAGTTTGTGTGCATGTAACTTAAGTTATGTTAATATTGATTGGTCCAAAGGAATATGTGCGACTATGGTAATAAACATGTGACGGTTATTAAGTGTGACATGTGAGCAATAAATTGGCCAAAAGGAAGATTTATGGTTCAACATGCTTTTATTGCGAATGTTTGATTATTACATCAATATATCACTTACAAGTTAATATTTTCTCCAAAGATAAAATATTAATAGAGTGTTTGATATCTTAAGATGAGGTTTACCTTTATTCAAATTATTTTGGTTTAAATTTGAAATCTTATGTGAGGTTGTTTATGATTTATTCAACTATTATTATATTTTCCAACATCATTGTATGCTATTTTGGGATAAATATATATAAACTATTATCTTTTAATTTGATTGAAAGATGAAATTAAGATAAATATTTTGAAATAAATAAATCGAGATTTTGGCTTTGGGTTTCAATTAAGGATGTCTAATATTTTAAATAGATTAGTTGAAAAAAGTGATGCCAAAGTGACCTCTTTTGTGTAGATTAGTTTATTTAAAATATTAAGATGATTATATATTTTTGTGATTCATGCATTTATTAATTGATTCAAAGGTAAGTTAATATTTGGCAAAATTTCAATGACATCTGTGGTGATAAATCTGTGACAATTATAAGGTAATTTACTTAGTTAGTTCAAAGATTAATTCATTGTTTGACATAATTTATTGTCAATGTTTGATTGCTACAACAAGAGTGTCTTTACTGTTAATATTACTATCCAAAGGCTTGATATTAATGTTGTGTTTTGTATCTTGAGATGAGATTAGTTATTTTGAATTTATTGTTTACTTATGAATATTGAGCTTGTTTTTATTTATTTTTGTTCTATATTCAACTAGTTCATCTTTTGTCGCCATAATATCTGCTAACATCACTTCTATACCCATGCTTAATAGGATTAATTTCGAGGAACAGAAAAGACACTTACTTATAGTGTTTGGTTGTATGGATATAGACTTTACACTAATGGAAGAACAACTTACACCTCTCATTGCGGAAATCACCCTTTATGTTAAAAAGGATTTTGAGAAATGGGATGGTTCAACTTGCATGAGTCTAATGATCATGAAGCATAACATTCTAGAAGCCTTTAGGGGCACAGAATCTTTAAAGATTACTCAAGCCAATGGTTTCCTTGAAAAAATTGAAAAACATTTTGCTAAAAATGATAAGGTTGAGATGACATCATTTCTGACTTCTTTGATGTCTACGAAGTATAAGGGTCAAGGAAATTTCGAGCGATCTAGGGGTTATGAGTTTTATGATCCCACAATAAGAAATATTTTTGAGACAAGAATTGTAACATTTTTTAAAGATGTTGAGTTTAAAGGGAGAAATAAGGTTAGAGACATTGCTTTTGAGGAGGAATTAGATTCTAACCTAGTTCCTACTATCACTTTTGATGATGTTCAAGTTCTCATACCTATTATTGATCAAGAAGTGAATTTAGAACCTCAACAAGGCAATGTTGAACGACTCCCTGTTCAGGATGAGGTAGTTGTTCCAGAAAAACAAGCTCAACAACTTCAAGAATAAATGTCATTAAAAAGGTCCACTAGAGAAAGAGTTATAATGGCTTTAGTGGAATATTTTGACCTTAAGTTGCATTAGATGAATATTAAGTTAATGGTTTCCCAATCGTAACGTTGATCATACATTTATATGGTGCAACTAGAAAACTTTATGTCTGATGATGCAAATTTAATGATTTGCAGATTAAAGAACTTCATCTATGGGCTTAAGTAGACTTATTGTCAATACTATTATAAATTTTACCAAATGATTATCTTATTCAGATTAGAGATGAATTTGGTCGATAATTGTATATACCATAAGTTTAATGGGAGTATGCAACAGCCCGTTTTTGAGTCAAATCAGAACAGTGGTCTTGGGACCAAAACCTCGAGGTTAAAATATTATTCTATTCTTTTATTAAAGTTTACAGGATGATAGAATTATTAAGTGAAAGTTTCGTAAAAAAATTTCACTGTTTGAATGCTTAGTTCGATAAAAAGGACTAAATTGCGTAAAGTGTAAAATGCATGTTCTATTAGTTAAAGGTATTAAATAGCTATGGATCATTAAAGTAGAAGTCCTTATGTTATAATTAAACCATTTTTATTGTAAGTGGACAAAAATGGACACATATAAGTGATTTTTGTTTATTAATTAAAAGGTTAAAATGGTAAAATGGTTAATTTAGTTAAATAAAATAAAACAAAAAAATTTAAAACTTTATTCTCATCTTCATGCACCGAATATTAAAGGAAGAAGAAGATAGTTTAGTGTTTAACATTCGGCAACCTTGAATTCTTCAATTTGGTATGTATTTTAGCTCGATTTTTAATGATTTTTACGTTTTTGAGATATTGCTTCGTATTCTAGCTAGCCCGTACCTTAGATTTTGAAATTGTTAAAGATTTGTCATGTTGCTATTGTTGAATGCTTGAGTAAATTGATGGTTGATGATGAATTTTGAAGGTTTATTGATAATTAAACCAGTTTTGTAAAGTGATTTTTGACAAAAATGTCAAAAAGGGATTAATTTGTGAAAATGTAAAATTTTATGGGTAAAAGAGTGAATAATAAAATATATGGGTTGCTATGAAATCTATTAAAATTCAGCTAAGCATGGTCTATACTAAATTGTATGAATTTGCAATTTTATGTAATAAGGACTAAATTGTAAAAATGTGAAAGTTTAAGGGCAAATGTGTAAAATAGCCCTAATGTATGTTTTGGACTAAATTGCATAAATAGTTGATTAAATAAGACAATTTTGATAATATATAGATCAATATAAGCCGAGATCGAAATTAGATCGGGGAAAAAGAAAAGTAGACGAATAGTCAATAGTTTCCATCAGAGCAACTCGAGGTAAGTTCGCATAATTAGAATCGAACTTTTAAATAACTGAAATAATTGTAATGAATGTGTATAATTGAATAGTTGATATATTGGAATGTGAATGCCTCATTGATATAGTTTAACTGTTTTCGAGCCCCGTTTAAACCGTATGAATTCGTAGGATACGAGTGACATGTCACTAGGGTTACCATTTTGGTTGAGATCCTGCATGAGTTGCGGACTCACCGCAGCTCGTATGTGCTTACCGATATATCAGCTTGTATGGCTCAAAACAGCCGTATGTCCCCTGGTGATGGAATTAAATTGAAGTCAGTATGCTCCACACGGCCTCACACACGGGCGTGTGATCGGCTGTGTGTCACAAGTCAGTATAACCCATAAATGATACACGGCCTAGCACACAGGCGTGTCACTTGGCTATGTTGCATAGGTCAATATACCCTACAGTTTTGGCACGGCCTAGTACATGGCCTGGCACATGGGCGTGTGTGGCCACTTCGAAGGGCACATGGGCTAAACACACGGGCGTGTGGTCAGTCGTGTGACCCAAGTCAGTATGTATGCCCTATTTCCACATGGTCTGGGACACGGGCGTGTCTATTAGCCGTGTGAGGCATACGGCCTATTCACACAAGCGTGTGGCCCTTGAAATGTTGAAATTTTTCTAAGTTTCCAAAATTTTCATATGTTACCGGTTTAGTCTCAAATCATTTCTAAAGTATGTCTTTGGCCTCGTAGGTCCTTATAAGGGACAATATGATTACAATGAATGATATTTGTGTATGAATGTATGAAATATGGTTATTAAATTATGTGTATTGATCAATAATACCTCGTAATCCTATTCTAGCGACGAATACATTTAGAGATGTTACATTGATTGGTATCAAAGCTACAGTTTAGTCAATTCTAGGACTAACGTAGCGTATGTGAGTCTAGCTATACATGTCATATATAAAGCTATGATAGTGTGCTGACTTTTAACATTTTCAAATGTGTTTTTTTTATAACAATGGATCCCAAACGAGCTGTAGGGAATGATGTAGAGAGTAACGCGCCAGCTCCCACTCAAGGGACTGCGCCTACTGAATCTAGACCCATGCCTAGTAGTCACGGGGGTGAGGCTAAAGAAGCCTTCTTTCAGATATTAAACGAGTGGTTCACACAATACATTCATACGAACCCTACTTTTCAGCAACCTCCACCCCCACCTATTCCCCAACCGAACCCTGTAGTTCCTCAAGGTATAGATCCTTTGCGATTGAACAAACCACCTGTGGATAAGATACGGAAACACAAGGCTGAGGAATTTAGAGCCACTGTTAATGATGACCTTGAGAGAGCCAAGTTTTGGCTTGAGAACATGATTTAGGTATTTCATGAATTATCTTACACACCTGAAGAATGTTTAAAGTGTGTTGTATCACTGTTAAGAGATACTGCGTATCAGTGGTGGAATACCTTAATATCCATAGTTTCGCAAAAAAGAGTTGCTTGGGATTTCTTTCAAGTTGAATTTAGAAAAAAAATACATCAGCCAAAGGTTTATTGATCAGAAAAGAAAAGAATTTCTTGAATTAAAACAGGGTCATATGTTAGTCACAGAATATGAAAGAGAGATTGTACAACTCAGCAAATATGCTCGTGAATGTGTTTCTTCTAAAGCTATAATATTTTGAGGATGAATTGAATGAAGAAATTAGACTATTAGTTTGAATTATTGAGCTGAAAGAGTTCATCGTTCTATTTGACAGAGCTTGTAAAGCCAAAGAGCTTTGTAAAGAGAAAAGAAAACTCGATTCTGAGGCTAAAGACTTTAGAAAGAGATTTGCAGGCAAATCACATCAGTCAACATCAAAGAAATCTATAGAATATCATCCTTGTTCTATTGCTTCTGCGGGGATTTTGATTAGAGATAGAGATATGAGACATTTCAGCTCTAAACCTCAGACGACATCAGTTGCTAGTGTAGGAAGTGTTAGAAATGCTGGACCTGAATGTAAACACTACAATAAGCGACATTATGGTGAATGTGGATTAGTGAGCAGAGCTTGCTTTAAATGTGGATCTCTTGATCATTACCTTCAGGATTATCCAGAAAAGTTTGCAACTGAAAGAGATCAACCGGCAAAAGTAAGCAATATGGTTAATAGAGGGAGACCACCCCGAAACACTGGAAATACGAGTGGTAATCGAGATGCTACGAGAGATTCTACTGTAAGATCTAAGGCACGAGCACATGCCTGAGCTTATGCTATTTGTGCACCAGAGGATGCATCATCGCCAAACGTTATTACCGGTACTTTTTCTCTTTTTGATACTAATATAGTTGCGTTGATAGATCCTGGATCAACCCATTCATATATTTTTATGAATTTAGTAATTAAAAAGAGTTTACAAGTTGAGTCTACAGAGTTTGTAATTAAAGTATCGAACCCCTTAGGCCAAGTCTGTTTTAGTCAATAGAATTTGTAAGAATTGTCCTCCAATGACTTGGGGTTACTGTTTTCGAGCTGACTTGATGCTTCTACTATTCGATGAGTTTAATGTGATTCTGGGTATGGATTGGCTAACTATACATGATGCGGTTGTGAATTGTAGACGAAAGACTATAGAATTGAAATGTCAAAATGGTGAAATTATTCGGATTGAGTCTGATGATTCGAGTGAATTGCCTACTGTGATATCGTCTATGTTAGCTCAAAAATGTATGAAAAAGGGTTGTAATGCATATCTTGTATACGTATTAGATACAAAGGTGTCTAAATCAAAGATTGAATCTGTTCTTGTTGTTTATGAGTTTTGGATGTATTTCCAGAAGAATCACCGGGTTTGCTTTCGACCAGAGAAGTTGAATTTAGTATTGAATTAATACCGAGAACAACACCGATATTGATAACTCTGTACAGAATAGCTCCAACAGAATTAAAAGAGTTGAAAGCTCAGTTGCAATAATTGACAAACAGAGGTTTTGCACGACCAAGTTATTCTCTCTAGGTGCACTGGTATTATTTGTGAAAAAGAAAGATGGCAGTATGAGAATGTGTATCGATTACATACAGTTGAATAAAGTGACTATAAAGAACAAATACCCTCTACAGCGAATAAATGATTTATTTGATCAGTTAAAAGGGGCTACAGTATTTTCAAAGATTGATTTGAGATCAGGTTATTATCAGTTACGAGTTAAAGAGTCAGATGTGCCGAAAACCGCGTTCTGAACAAGGTATGGACATTATGAATTCCTTGTTATGCCTTTTGGTTTAACTAATGCTCTTACAATTTTTATGGACTTGATGAACCGAATATTCAGACCGTATTTAGACAGATTTGTTGTTGTATTCATTGACGACATTCTGATCTATTCATGAGATGAATCGAAACATATTGAGCATTTGAAAGTTGTGTTACAAACTTTACGTGATAAGTAATTATTTGTAAAGTTTAGCAAATGTGGGTTTTGGCTTCGGAAGGTTAGATTTCTGGGGCATATAGTTTCATCTCATGGTATTAGAGTTGATCCAAACAAGATTTTTGCAATTGTTGATTGGAAACCTCCGAGAAACATGTCTGAAGTCCGTATTTTTCTGGTTGCTAATTGCGACACCGATGACACGACTACTTTAAAAAAATGTGAAATTTGAATGGTTGAAAAAATGTCAGCAGAGTTTCGAACAATTGAAAGTATTGTTAACTGAAGCACCTGTATTGGTTCAACCAGAATTGGGGAAGGAATTTGTGATTTATAGTGACTCATCATTAAACGGTCTGGGAGGTGATTTGATGCAATAAGGAAACGTTATAGCTTATGCTTCTCGACAATTGAAACCGTATGAAAAGAACTACCGATACATGATTTAGAGTTAGCTACAATTGTGTTTGCATTGAAAATTTGGAGACACTACTTATACTATGAGAAATGCCACATTTATACGGATCACAAAAGCTTAAAATATTTGAAGTCACAGAAAGATTTGAATTTGCTACAACAAAGATGGCTTGAGTTATTGAAAAATTATGACTTTGTGATTGATTATCACCTGGGAAAAGCTAATATTGTTGCCGATGCCCTGAGCCAAAAATCTTTGTTTGTATTACGAGCAATAAACACCATTTGATGATTTGTAATGATGGGTCTATTTTAGCTTAATTAAAAGCTAAATCGGTATTTCTTCAACAAATCTGTGAAGCTCAGAAAGTTGACCATGAATTGCAAGTTAAACAAATTCAATGTGAGAATATTCCTGATTCAGAGTTTCCAGATTGGAATTGATGATTGTTTAAGGTTTCAGAATAGAATTTGCATACTGAGAAATTCAAAACTCATTCAGAAGATTTTGCACAAAACACACCATAGCTGCTTATCTGTTCATCTGGGATGTACCAAAATGTATAACGATTTGAAACAGTTTTACTAGTGGCAAGGCATGAAATGAGAAATCTCAGAGTTTGTTTCTAAATGTTTAATTTGTTAGCAAGTCAAAGCCAAACATTAAGTACCATCAGGTTTACTACAGCCTGTGATGATTCCTAAGTGGAAATGGGATAGAGTTACAATGGATTTTGTGTCGAGATTGTCTCTAACTCTGAAAAGGAAAAACGTTATCTGGGTTGTCATTGATCGACTAACAAAGTCTGCTCATTTCATACCGGTACGTACAGATTACTCACTTGACAGATTTGCTGAATTGTACATTTCTGAGATTGTTCAGTTACACGGAGTGCCACTATCTATTATTTCTGATAGAGATCCAAGATTTAAATCACGATTCTGGAAGAAACTGCAAGAAGCTCTGGGAAAAGAGTTGAATTTCAGTACTACTTTTCATCCTCAGACTGACGGTCAAACTGAGAGAGTTATTCAGATTCTTGAAGATATGTTGAGATGTTGTATTCTCAAGTTTAAAGGCAGTTGGGAAAAATATTTGACGTTAATTGAATTCGCGTATAACAACAGTTTTCAAACGAGTATAAAGATGGCACCGTACGAAGCTTTATACGGCCAAAAATGTTGAACTCCATTATACTGGACTGAACTAAGTGAGAAAAAGATTCACGGGGTTGAATTGATTAGAGAAATTGAGGAAAAAGTGAAAACGATTCGCGACAGTTTAAAAGCAGCTTCAGATCGACAGAAATCTTACACAGATTTGAAACGTAAAGAAATTGAATTTCAAGTTGGGGACCAAGTGTTTCTAAATGTGGCAACATGGAAAAAGGTTCTTCGATTCAGTCGGAAAGGAAAGTTGTGTCCGCGTTTTATCGGGCCGTATGAGATTATTGAACGAATAGGGCCAGTGGAGTATCGGCTAGCTTTACTGTCAGAACTTGAAAAGATTCATAATGTCTTTCACATTTCTATGTTACGTCGATACAGATCCGATCTTTCACATGTTATTTCTCCAGTAGATGTGGAAATACAGGCTGATTTGACGTATAGCGAAGAACCGATCAGGATTTTAACTCGTGAAATCAAAGAATTGAGAAATAAGCACATAGCTCTAGTAAAGGTTCTTTGGCATAAACACGGGATCAAGGAAGCTACGTGGAAACCCTAGGAAGCTATGCGGAAACAGTACCCTAACCTATTTACTGGTAATATTTTCGAGGACGAAAATCCCTAAGGAGGTGAGAGTTGCAACAGCCCGTTTTTGAGTCAAATCGGAACAGTGTTTTGAGACCACAAATCCGAGGTTAAAATATTATTTTATTATTTTATTAAATTTTACAGCATGATAGAATTATTATGTGAAAGTTTTGTAAAGAAATTTTACTGTTTGAATGTTTAATTCGGTAAAAATGACTAAATCGCGTAAAGTGTAAAATGCATGTTCTATTTTTTAAAGGTATTAAATAGCTATGGATCATTAAAGTAAAAGTCCTTATGCTGTAAAGTAAAAGTGGACAAAGATGGACAAATATAAGTGATTTTTTGTTTATTAGTTAAAAGGTTAAAATGGTAAAATGGTTAATTTAGTTAAATAAAATAAAACAAAACAAATTAAAGCTTTATTCTCACCTTTATGCACTGAATATTAAAGGAAGAAGAAGCTAGTTTAGTGTTTAACATTTGGCAACCTTGAATTCTTCAATTAGGTATGTATTTTGACTCAGTTTTTAATGATTTTTACGTTTTTGAGATTGTTGCTTCGTATTCTAGCTAGCTCGTTCCTTAGATTTT
The DNA here is from genome assembly GCF_025698485.1 of Gossypium arboreum. Taxonomy (NCBI): domain Eukaryota; kingdom Viridiplantae; phylum Streptophyta; class Magnoliopsida; order Malvales; family Malvaceae; genus Gossypium; species Gossypium arboreum. The sequence continues at coordinate 18,753,517 of NC_069082.1, forward strand.
AAAATTGTTAAAGATTTACCATGTTTCCATTTTTGAATGCTTGAGTAAATTGATGGTTGATGATGGATTTTGAAGGTTTATTGATAGTTAAACTAGTTTTGTAAAGTGATTTTTGACAAAAATGTCAAAAAGGGATTAATTTGTGAAAATGTAAAATTTTGTGGGAAAAAGTGAGAATAAATAAAAGATATGGGCTGCTAGGGACTTTATTAAAATTCGGCTAAGCATGGGTCATACTAAATTTCATGAATTTGCAATTTTATGTAATAAGGACTAAATTATAAAAATGTAAAAGTTTAAGGGTAAATGTGTAAAATAGCCCTAATGTATGTTTTGGACTAAATTGCATAAATAGTTTATTAAATAAGCTGATTTTGATAATATATAGATAAAGATAAGCTGAGATCGGAATTAGATCGAGGAAAAGGAAAAGTAGACAAATAGTCGATAATTTCCATCCAAGCAACTCAAGGTAAGTTCGTATAATTAGAATCGAACTTTTAAATACTTGAAATAATTGTAATGAACGTGTATAATGGAATAGTTGATATATTTGGAATGTGAATGCCTCATCGATATAGTTTAACTATTACGGAGCCCCGTTTAAACCGTATGAATTCGTAGGATACGAGTGACATGTCACTAGGGTTGCCATTTTGGTTGAGATCCTGCATGTGTTGCGGACTCACCGCAGCTCGTATGAGCTTATCGATATATCAACTCATAAGAGCTACTATCCATCAGCTCAGGAGGAGCTTACCGATCATGGCTCGAAAGATAGAAATGATAATGAATTGACGGAATACTGATGTATATCACCCGAGTATCCTTTGAAGTTCTAATCGGTTCAACGAGCATAAATACTGTTAATACTGATGAGTACTATTATTGAATGAATTATTGATTATATGATTGAGAGTGAAATGTTGAATATGATGTCCATGATATATGAATTTGGTATGATATATATATTGAGTATTGAATTGAGATAATGGATGATTTCATGTATTTATATGACTAACTTATTAATGAATGCTTGTGTTAGGCATTTGGAAATTATATTGAGTTTAGCTTACTTTTTTACCTTGATTTGGTATAAATGGTAAGTTTAATTCTGAATTATACGGACTTACTAAGCTTTAAAGCTTACTCTGTTTCTTTTTCTATGTTTTATAGAGGTTCGATAGCTCGCTCGCTTCGAACAAGTCTGAGTTACACAACACACTATCCAATTACCGATTGGTACTTTTGAACTTGTGAATATTTGTAAATATGGCACGTATAAGCTAGTTATAATGGTGATAGTTATGGTTACTTGAGATTATGGTTTTGGTACATTTGATGTATAGGTTAAGCCATGTGATTTGGCTAAACTTGATATTATGTTTTGGTAGTTTTGGGCAAATGGTTGATGAAATGGAAGTATGCAAATGTGTTTTGTTATATGGTAGACTTATGAATGCAAAAATATATGACATTAGTAAGTATTGAATAATATGTGGAAATGGTATCATATGTGTATGAAAAGTTATGGAATGGCTGCCAATTGGGTTGTAAAAATGTTACTATTTATGCTTGTGTATACATGTGAAATTAGGGCGGCAAAATGGCTTTACAAATAGCCTATTTTTGTCCATACAGATAGGGACATGGGCGTGTGTCTTAGCCGTGTGTGACACATGGTCATGTTACACCGCCATGTCCCTTGGTGATGGAATTGAATTGAAGTCAGTATGCTCCACACGGCCTCACACACGGGCGTGTGATCAGCCGTGTGTCACAAGCCAGTATACCCCATAAATGACACACGGCCTAGCACACGGGTGTGTGAATTGGCCGTGTTGCATAAGTCAGTATACCCTATAGTTTTGGCACGACCTAGTACACAACCTAGCACATAGGCGTATGTGGCCAATTCGAAGGGCACGTGGTCTAGACACACGAGCGTGTGGTCGTTCGTGTGACCCAAGTTAATATATATGCTCTGTTTCCACACGGCCTATGACACGGGTGTGTCTATTAGCCGTGTGAGGCACACGGCCTGTTCATACGATTGTGTGACCCTTGAAATGTTGAAATTTTTCTAAGTTTCCAAAATTTTCATATGTTATCGTTGTAGTCTCGAATCACTTCTAAAGCATGTCTTTGGCCTCGTAGGCCCTTATAAGAGACAATATGATTGTATTGAATGATATTTGTGTATGAATGTATGAAATATGGTTATTAAATGATGTGTATTGATCAGTAATACCTCGTAATCCTATTCCGACGACGGATACGGGTTAGGGTGTTACAGAGTAAGGTTTTATATTTGGTTTTATATGTTAATGACGTACTAATTGTCAATAATAAGTGTAGTCTCAATCAATGCCTTAAGAATGATTTTGAGATTACAGAAATGCATAAGATTTTTTACATTTTAGCAGTGGGAACTCTAATATATGTTCAGGTTTGTATACATTGGAATATTGTGTATACTATTGGGATGTTAAGCAGATATTTAAGTAACCCTGGTATGGACCATTAGATAGCATCCAAAAGGTTTATAAGGTATTTTCAGAGAACAAAAGATTACATGCTCACATATCAGACGTCTAATCAGTTAGAGATCATTTGTATATAGACTCTAATTTTGATGGAATATGGATACAAGATTTTGTCACTAAGGTGCAAATTGTGAAAACAAATTGCAGTCTTTTATTCCAATAGCAACAGGAGCACATCAAAATCAAAACACATAGACTTTAAGTTCCTGGTTGTTAAAGTAAAAGTTCAGAGTGGTTAGGTGCCTATAAAGCATAGTAGGACAAACTCCATGATTGCGAACCCGCTTACTAAAGGATTACAACTAAGGTTTTATAAGAGCACACTGCTTATATGGGTGTATTGTCATTTAAGGATATTTGATTTTAGTGGGAGTTTTTACTTTTAAATGCTTTTATGTTATAGATACATTTTTAGTTATTTCAGTTTACGAATATTAAGTTTATTTTCTGCAGAAATATAGTTTATTTGGTTTATTCACACTTTGATTTTGGTAAGGTTTGATCTCACTAAGGGTAAGGAGGACCAGCTGGAAATAGACATGTTTAGATCATATTGCATGTAATTTCCATGTGACACCTCCATATTTGATCTATGTCATTTGTTTGTGTTAATATATGTGATCAGGGATAAATTTAGTTACGATATATGTAACGAAAGTCGTCTTGGTTCTATGTTAACATAATTAATGGACGAGACTGTTCGGAATACCTTTTGGATATGATAGTAAAGTTTTGAGCTCATACGGTTATATAATAACATGTAATTATAGAATAATTAGTATATATATATATGTGGTCCAAGTGAGAAATTGTTGGAAAATATGGACATCATATATATAATAAGGGTAATTACATGTTATTATTTACTATCATAATAAGTTGGCCCAAATTAAAAGCGATCTAATTTGGTTGAAATTTATTAGGATTTAATTATTAAATAAAGTATGTATCAAATATGTATAGATACTCTAGTAACTAATTTCTAATTAATGATGGGCTAATTAAAATTAGGGCTAATGTGACAAAATTATATATTAGGGTTATGGTCCCCAAATTATACACAAGCTAACTTTTCTAATAACCCATCTTTAGAAAAGAGAGAGCCACCTTCTCTATATTACTTATGTGCTAATTTGAAAGATTAAAACTCCAAGACTCGTAGATTTCAAGAAATCGATAAATTCAGGTATGCTTCTGCATCTAGTTTTGTTCTTGCTTTATTCTTGATGGTTTAACATGAGAGGTATTGGTTTATAGTTTTATGTTTATATCAGATTTTGTTTTACGGTTCTAATAGATGCTTCTTAGGTTCCCATTTTTCTAAAGGAATAATATTTTTTCTACAACTACTAGTTGTAGCTCCAATATCTAGTAAATCATGTAAAGAATATGTTTTATATTCTATAAATTAAAATGTAATTTCAATATATGTATAATGTTTCCTGGATTGGAAATTTGAGAATGTAATAATATCACTTGTTCCAAGTTTCATTTGTTGGAGTATTATTGAAGTTTGTATTTCTTCCATCTAGTGTTTCTAGAATATATATATAATTTCTACTTGGTTCTGTAGGAAAAATAGGAACATGAACTATTTTCATTCTTATTGGTGTTGAAGATATAGAACTTCTATTTGGATTTTCCTCATCTTCACCTATTTGAGTATTTGAGTGTAAAACTAGATTATCATTTGTACTTGTTATTGCTGTATTTTTAAAATATAATTTATCACCAAACGACACATTCTATTGTACTAACTGGTATAAATGTACTTGAACTATTAATTCTATCTATCATCCAATCTCTAGAATTGATGGATCTCTTAGATGTAACAAATTTGGTTGTATTCTAGTAGTGATTTTATTAGGTTCAAAGAGTCCAATAATTTTGTTATTAATTTTTTTATTTCTACTTTTACGTATTAGTATATTCATTAATAGAAGTCTGATTGCTAGATCTTGATTAAATCATTAATTTTAGAATTTTTTGTTTGAATTCTAAGACAAACATTCTTTTATCAAAGGATCTTAAATAATTATCTTTTAGAATATTTGAATCTAATTTTCTTTTCCATTAGGATCTTGATCATTTAATCAGTTTCCATTAGTTCGGAAATCTAACAATCAGTTTCCATTAATTCGGTATAACTATGTTTGAAAATTTTTAATTCTTATTCCATCTTTAACATAATCACAAATATTTAAGTTTAAATTCAAAGTACCTTTATTAAACAAGTGTAAAATAAAAGTTTAATAATATTAAATATTGAAATTGAATTATAAATTTTAGATATTAAAATATAATTTTATCATAAATAATATTTTAATAATATTAAATATTGAAATTGAATTATAAATTTTAGATATTAAAATATAATTTTATCATAAATAATATTTTGAAGAACCTAGAAGCCAAAGCCCTCCCCTTATGTACAAAGCCATGGATTCATCCCTAGTTAAATAGCTATAATTTTTCTTTTACTGTTTTTAAAAAGTAAAAAAAACTAATTTTAGTCCTTTTTTTTTTTTTTTTCGAAGGAAACAAATTACATTTTTCTTCTCTAAATAATTATTTCTTTAATTTAGACTATTTTAATTAAAAAATTACTTTTAACCTTCTAAATTTTTATTTTTATCTCAACCTCCAATACAAAATTTATGACTTTGTACTTGCTCAAAAAAAAAATAATAGTTAGCATCAAAATCAGGAAATACCTGGCTAAAATTATAAGACTTATAGAAAGGGTACGACCTAGACCTTCTCATGGATTGGGTCATTCGGTCCCATCTGAAGGCCCACTCGAAAAGTGTGAAATTTTATATAAAAATATAGGCCCAACAAATGGGCTTGGAAAAAAAATAAGATTCGTTTAAAAAACGGGTTGGGCTTCAGGTAAGGCATTTTTTGCCCGGGCCTAGACCTGTTCGAATTTACAAAAGAACAAAAAAGTCTGCTATTTTTTATTGTTTTAATTAGAGATGAGCAAAACTCGATTCAACTTGAAAAAATAAAAAAAAAATTCGAATTTCGAGTTAAACAATTCGATTAAATCGAATTAATCGAGTCAACTCAAATTTTTTTCAAATTTTGAGTTCAAATCGAGTTTAATTTTTGAATCCAAATAATTCGAATAAACCGAATACCAAACTATAATATTTTATATTTTTACCCAAAACCCCCAAACCTTTTTGCTTTTTCCTCAATACTTTTATTCCCTCCCACCTTCCCCCTAAAATTTTCCTCCCCCAACCCTCAAAACTTTTATTTTCCCCCTAAACTTTTACTTTTCACCCTTTACCCCAAATAAAAAATTATCCAAAAAAATCCCTAAACCTAAATAGTAATAGCTTTATTTATTCCTATCATTTATATTATTAAATTAGACTTTATATTTTATACTATTTATATTATTAAATTATTTAATCATATTAAATCTTTATAAATTTATGTTAAAATTGAATTATTGATGATGCCATAAATATTTGTGTTAAAATTTTATGTTGCTATCTATTTCACATTTTATCTTTAAGATAACTTTTATTAAAAATCATATTTTTACATTTAATATATTTTAAATTTAAAATGCATAGTGACGAAAATCAAAAATAATTGAAACACTAAACAAGTAAAGAAGCTAACTCGTACATAAAATATTACTAAATAAATTATGAAGAGATGAAAGTTAATAACAAATTTGATTACGATGGGCAAATTTGATTACGGTAGGTGACAGCGGTTATAAGGATCCAAAGTCATTTTTCTTAAATTTAACTCGAACAAATATATTTGATTCGATTCGGTTAGAATTCCATCTCACTCGACTTGATTCGAGAAAATTCCAAATCGAGTTAGGATGATAAAATAGGATTCATCAACTCGATTAACTTAAAATTTTTTTCATTTGATTCGATTCGATCGTACACCCACCCCTAGTTTTAATGTTATTTTCTTGTTGCTTTCTCGTAATTTTGCTACCATTTCACTATTATGTTACTACTATTTTGTTATTATTGTTTGGATATTGTATAACACTTGTTTTATTGTTAATTTTGTTATTATTTTAGAGACATTTGCTTGTTAAGTTGCATCTATCTTAATGCTATTTAAGTATATATATTTTTAAAATTTATTTTTAATTTTTGAGAAATATTTATTTTAATGTTTTAGTATTTTTAATGCATTATATATATTTAAAAATTATATAAAAAATTAATACGGGAGGACCGAGTCTGGCCCAGATTTTAACAAGCCTATTTTTTAACCCGTGTCTAATAAACAGACCTAAATTTTTGGTTGTGCCCGGCTTAGCCTGGCGATGCGCACCTCTAAAACAACCTATTAAGTATTTTTTATCCCCTCAAATTATAAGATCTTACGTTTCAATTTGATATACGAATAATAAACATAAAAAGAAAAAAGTGTTTTTATTTATCTTGTTTTAAAATTTGTTAGCTAGATTTGCAAATCCAATGAAAGAAATTCCCAACTTCTTTAGCAAATGATGTACTTTTTAAGAAAATGAAGGCTATTATAATTAATTTGATATGTTGTTGGCTTAAGCCGTCTAACAACTTAATTTACCAAAACCCTTTACTTGGACCATTAAAGTCTTAAATCAAGTCTTTGAACCCTTGTTTTAATGCATGTCACCAGATAGTTACCTTATACTAGTTTAATTTTGTTAAGGCTTTCCTATATATTGGCTTAAACCTTAAATTATGGTTTAGTGGTTGGATGTTCATCTTTATTAGATTCAGTTTGAGTTTAAATAATCATTTTATTAAAAAAAAACTATAAAATTGGCTCCTATTATACTTTTTTTTACTTAGGTACCTATTTTTTTTAATCAAAAGTGATACCATAAACTATCAATTACGACTCATTTCACAAAATAAAATTGTACGTCATCCATTAAAAACATGTTAGTGGTTGGTATCATAATTTAAAATGAAATGGTTGTATCTCTTCAGTCACCACTGTTAGAATTAAGTGACCCAAATTCTTATTTAAATAAAATACGATGGAAAATAAAATAAAAGTAAAATCCATATAGAACTAGACTTCTTTTATTTTATTTTAGAATAAGATTTTAAACCTTATTAAACTCCATCTATTTTATATTGATTAGGATAAGGTGTTTCAATCCTACTAGAATATGGCTTTGCAAGCCTATAAATAGACATAGTCTATTCCTCTTGTATTTGAGTAAAAATTTTTCGACATAGTGAATTTTCTTCTCCTCGCCTGTGGTTTTTTTTTCCGAAAGGGTTTCCACGTAAAATTTATGTGTTCTTTATTTTTATTTATTTTATTCTATTTATTTTTTCACAAATTGGTATCAGAGCTTCCGGGTTATTCATCTCGATCACGGTAATGGCGTCTTTGAAGTATGAAATTCCGCTGTTGGATCGCAACACCAAATTTGCGTTGTGGCAAATTAAGATGCAAGCGTTCTTGCAGATGGATCTAGAGGATGCCCTGCTAGGATAGATAAGATGCCTTCGACATTAACAGATGAAGAGAAGAAGCGTAAGGATCGAAAGGCATTAACACAATTACATCTGCATTTGTCCAACGAAATTTTGCAGGATGTGATGAAAGAGAAAACTGTCATTGCATTATGGAAGAGGCTAGAACAAATATGTATGTCGAAAACTCTAACAAGCAAGTTGCATATGAAGCGTCTTTATGCTCATCGTTTGGAGGAAGGTGCGTCGTACACGAACACTTAACAGTGTTTAAAGAAATTCTCTCAAACTTGGAGGCCATGGAGGTTCGAGATGATAAGGAAGATCTAGGGTTGATTCTACTTTGTTCGTTGCCCGTCTTATTCAACCTTTAGAGACACGATTTTATATAGCCGCGAGTCTCTCACGAGTTGATGAGGTTTATGATTCTTTAACCTCGTATGATAAGATGAAGCATCTTGTGGTTAAACCCAACTCTCAGGGAGAGGGTCTCATTGTTCGTGGGAGACAAGACCGAAATGTTGATGATGATCGTGGTAGAACACAGAACGGAATCCTCGTGGTAAATCTAAGGGTAGATCGAAATCTTCAAGCAGAGGTAAAACTTGCAACTTCGCAAGAAGAAAGGGCACATTAAATCTGAAAGTGCTATAAGCTACAAAATAAGATTAAAAGGGAGGCTGCGAATCAAAAGGAAAACAGCCGGAAAATTCGGTGAAGCGATGTTGTAGAAGACTACAGTGATGGTGAACTTCTAGTTGCTTCATCAATGATTCTAAAGTAAGCGAGGAGTGGATACTTGATTCAGTTGCACCTTCCACATGAGTCCCAATCGGGATTGGTTTACAACTTATGAAACGATGATCTGAAGGTGTTGTTTTGATGGGAAATAATGCTTCATGTAAAATCGCAGTGTTGGAACAATTAAAGTTAAGATGTTTGATGGAGTTGTCGAACACTTAGTGACGTGCGGCATGTTCCGAATTGAAAAGAAATTTAATTTCGTTGAGTACTCTTGATTCAAAAGTGCAGATACACGGTGAAAGTGGGTTTTAAAGATTTCAAAGGGTCCCTTGTTGTGATGAAAGGGCAAAGAAAGATTGCCAAGTTATATGTTTCTGAGGTTCTATCATTCTTGGTGATGCAATTGTCGCTTCCTCTTCCTTGTCGGATGATGATATTACTAAACTTTGGCATATCGCCTAGGGCAATGAGTGAGAATGGCATGGCGAATTAAGCAAAGAGGACTTCTTAATGGGCAAGGAATTTGCAAACTGAATTTCGTGAAACCTTGTGTTTTGGGAAGCAAAGAGAGTTCGATTCACTAGAGGAATCCATAACACGAAGGAAGCGTTGGAGTATATCCATTACGATCCGTGGGGCCGCCCAGAGTGCCTTGAGAGGTGGAGCTAATTATATGCTAACCTTTATTGATGATTTTTCGAGAAAAGTTTGGGCGTTCTTCCGAAGCGAAAGCGATGTGTTTTCCACATTTAAGTCTTGGAAAATTATGATTGAAAAGCAGACGGAAAGCAGATAAAATACCTCCGTCATGACAATGGCTTAGAGTTACGCTCGATGAGTTTAATAGATTGTGCAAGTCGAAGGATCATGAGACACTTGACGATTCGTCATACTCCACAACAAAAGCGGCGTTGCGAAGCGAATGAACAGAACGATCATGGAGAAGGTTCGATGTATGTTGTCAAATGCCAACTTACGAAGTCATTTTGGGCGTAGCGACCTCTCGCATGTTTTTGATCAACCGATCTCCATCCGTTGCCATTGAGAAAAGACTCCACAAGAGGTATGGTCCGTAATCCCGCTAATTATTTCGATTTAAAGATTTTTGGGTGTCCTGCGTATGCTCATGTTGATAATGGAAAATTGGAACCGAGATCCATTAAATGCGTTTTTCTTGGTTATAAAGCTGGTGTAAAAGGTTATAAGTTATGGTGTCCTGAAAATAGAAAAGTTGTGATTAGCAGAGATGTTGTTTTGATGAAACGCTATGCTACCTAACTTATCTCTTAAAGACTCTTCCAATAAAGAAAACCAAAAGCAGGTGGAGCATCAGATTAATACAGAATCAACTCCTCAAGCCAGTACAAAAATTGAGAATAGAGTTGCTTCTTCACCGCAATACTCTATCGCCAAAAACAGGACAAGAAGAGAAATTAAACCTCCAAAGAAGTATGCCGAGGTTGATCTAGTTGCTTATGCTTTAAATGTGGTGAAGATATAGATGCGAATCAAGAGCCATTTAATTATTCGAGGCGATTAGTGTGAAGACTCGAAAAGTGGATGTTTGCTATGCAAGAGGAGATGGAATCACTCCACAAAAAGCAGAACATGGGATCTTGTAAAACTTCCTAAAGGTAAAAAGGTCATTCGTTGTAAATGGGTGTTTAAAAGAAAGAAGGGACTCCAGGAGTTGAAGAACCCAGATATAAAGCAAGGCTTGTTGCAAAGGGTTACAGTCAAATTCCAGGAGTGGACTTCACAGATGTGTTCTCTCCAGTTGTTAAGCATAGTTCGATTCGAGCTTTGCTTGGTATTGTGGCCATGCATGATTTGGAGCTTGAGCAGTTAGATGTAAAATGCATTTTGCATGGAGAACTTGAGGAAGATATTTACATGCAACAACCAGAGGGTTTTATAGTCTCAGAAAAAGAGGACTATGTTTGCTTGCTGAAAAAGTCCCTTTACGGTTTGAAACAGTCACCAAGACAGTGGTACAAGAGGTTTGATTCCTTTATGACTTCTCATGATTTCAAAAGAAGTAGTTTTGACAGTTGTGTCTACTTTAAGAAAAACAGTGATGGTTCTTTTGTGTATCTACTTCTTTATGTTGATGACATGTTGATAGCAAAGAAAAGATAAAGAGAGATAAGAAAGGTTAAAGCCCAACTAAGTGAAGAATTTGAGATGAAAGATTTAGGACCAGCAAAGAAGATACTTGGTATGGAGATTCTCAGAGATAGAAAAGCAAGTAAATTGTACCTAAGTCAGAAGGGGTACATTGAGAAAGTTCTTTGCGGAGTTCAATATGCAGAGTGCTAAGCTGTTAGTACTCCTTTAGCGACCATTTCAGACTTTCATCGGCCTTATCTCCTCAATCAGATAATGAGATTGAGTACATGTCACATGTTCCATACTCTAGTGCAGTAGGATCTCTCATGTATGCTATGGTTTGTTCACGTCCAGATTTATCATATGCGATCGGTCAGTTAGCAAATACATGGCGAATCTCGGTAAAGAACACCGGAAAGCGATTCATGGATTTTAAGATACTTACGAGGCACTACTAATGTTTGCTTACAGTTTGGAAGAACTAAAGATGGAGTTATAGGGTATGTTGATGCTGATTTTGCTGGAGACCTTGATAGAAAAAGATCTCTCACGAGTTACGTCTTTACAATCGGAGGTTGTGCAATTAGTTGGAAAGCCACTTTGCAAACTACGATCGCTTTGTCTACCCTCAAGTGAGTACATGGCGATTCTTGAGGCTTGTAAAGAAGCTATTTGGTTGAAGGGACTATTTAGTGAACTCAATGAAGACCTTCAAATCAGCACAAGATTTTGTGACGATCAGTGCCATCTTTCTTACAAAAGATCAAATGTTTCATGAGAGAACAAAACACATTGATATTCGGTATCATTTTGTTCGTGATATTATTGCTCGTGGTGATATTGTTGTGAGCAAAATTAGCACTCATGAAAATCCTGCAGATATGATGACTAAGTCACTTCCTATAACCAAGTTTGAGCATTGCTTAGACTTGGTTGGTGTTCATTGTTGAAGTTAAACCCTTAAGGGGTTTTTGGAAGAGGTGAAGAACTTGTTTATTGAAAGTTCGCGATGAAGAACTTGTTCATTGAGAATTTGTGTCAAGGTGGAGATTGTTAGAATTAAGTGACCCAAATTCTTATTTAAATAAAATACGATGGAAAATAAAATAAAAGTAAAATCCATATAGAACTAGACTTCTTTTATTTTATTTTAGAATAAGGTTTTAAACCTTATTAAACTCCATCTATTTTATATTGATTAGGATAAGGTGTTTCAATCCTACTAGAATATGGCTTTGCAAGCCTATAAATAGACATAGTCTATTCCTCTTGTATTTGAGTAAAAATTTTTCGACATAGTGAATTTTCTTCTCCTCTGCCCGTGGTTTTTTTTTCCCGAAAGGGTTTCCACGTAAAATTTATGTGTTCTTTATTTTTATTTATTTTATTCTATTTATTTTTTCACAACCACGTTTAACCTAAGAACCTTAAAGTAAGAAAAAATTGGGTAAGTTACTATGAACTTAGTGAGTTCTTGAGAAAAACGAGCCCACCTTAATTACTATTAGACATTAAGAAAAAGGGACTCGACTAATTCGCCATATTTGGAAAATTCATTACTCTAGTCTCAGATCAAATGGTAGATGAAACCACAAATCAACTTAGCTTATTGGAGAACAACACTGGTTTCTAATATCATATATGGCAATCACAGGAACATCTGCTCCGTGAATATGCCACTTGTGTGGACTACCAGTTATGATAGACAAGCTTACTATTCATGCTTTCATGCAACGTGCAATACCACATGCACCCCTTTTTTTTTTTTCTATGTACTCCCTTTCTTGTGTTAACTTCTGATCCCAGTTCCCAAAGAACCCTATTTTTCTTGTATCTTCAAATCCATTCATCTAATATATATAAAAACATTACCTCCGTATCCTCCTAATTCCCCATCCTTATATGAATACATAAGTATTCTCCCACAAGGTCGGGTTTTTATCGATCATGGTTTGCATCTAAGTGTCATACCAGAGGTAAAACACATTATCTGATATCTTCTTATCCATTATATACAACATCCCTCCTGTACCTCTTTACACTCATCTGGGTATGGAACTTGTGCACCAAAGAAAGAGTACTCATGCTGTATATATATACTAGGTTTTCTGGGCTTGTTTAATCGTGTTTAACCATGTATGCGCCAACTCTTTGAATGAGACTCCTCAAGCATGAACTTCAAAAACAAATAACTAAGCCACTTACCTGGCTATATGGATTTTAGAGGTAAACAAACTAACACAGATAATAGACACAAGGTATAGAGGAACTCACTAGAATACTTGACTCAGAGCTTTATCTACTCTACCGATTCTTTTCCTTTTGCACCGAGACCTTCTCCTATTTATTTAGCTAAACAATAAAACAACTTCTTTAATCATCGAAAATAACCAAAGACTTATGATACAACAAGAATCTATAGACGTGCAAAAAATTTCTAAGTAGGAGTTTCCTTCCTATCTCGTATTCAAAGAAATCCTACCAATCCTTTCTTAAGTTAACTTCTACCTATCTGGTAAAACTTAATGGAAGGTTTAAGAATTTACTAGCAGACAACTAGCACAGAAGTTCTCCTAAACTTTTGTAGTTTACACCTTTGTTAATAAAGAAAAACTCTCCTGGGTTCTTTGATGATAACAAAGTTTGGTGGAGAAGATGAATCAGAAATCTTCTCTCCACTATCACACTATCCTATTTATAGATAACTCACATCCAAATCCCAATCAGGATTATCTCTAATCACTACTTTCTCGCACACTTCCAGTAATTAATCACATCCTACAAGGCTCTACAAGTGTTCTAATTATTGACACGTTTCCTTCACTAGGATGCTAGGTGACCTAAACTTATCCTACAAGTCATCGTACTTACTACTAAAACATGAGTGGTTAGGAAAGTCTACATAATAAGGTCCTCGCCCTAACTATAATCTCGCTACCACTCAGACTGGCACTCCATTGCATTGGTAAAGTTCTTCATATTGCTCCTCCATGAAGTTACCAACCATATCTTGTCTAAGCCTCACAACTTAGGTTGTCTCCGCCAGTCTCCCAAACCGAACTGGTTCGCCAAACTAGGGTGTGACAAGGATACCTTAACAAGCCCTAAGTTTAAAAAGCACTTCATGCAAACAAAACTCACCTGCCTTATGTTTGGGAATTCTATGGAGGATCTCTTTCTTTTCCTTGATTGCTCAATACTAACTATGTAACAACCCGGTACAGTGGTGTCGAAAAGTACGGTTTTGGGTTTTGTTTTAATGAATCGAGTTTGTAAATAATTAATAAAAATATTTAGGAGTTATATTGTAAATGAATTGAATTGAGGATAAGTAATTTAGTTTATTTGAGAATTTAATCTAGTCCAATGATGAAATTATAAAGTTAGATCGCTATAAATTTTAATTTGAAAATAGTTAAATGGACTAAAATTGCTAATAGCCCCAAAATTTAAAATGGCACTAAGACATGCCAAATTCGTGGCTTAAAAAAATGAGCCGTTATGTTATAATTATTATTTATTATTAAAAAAAGAAAAATAATAATAAAGTGAAATGGTTTAAGTGGAAGGAGAGAGAAGATGTCTTCTCCATCCTTCCACAAGCAAGAAAGAAAAAAGAAAAGAAATAGAGGAAATTACTTAGGGTTTTCAAGCTTTAACCCAGAAATTGGTGAGTGTAAATTATTACTTTTCTTATAAATTTTATGTTTTTGAGATCGGGGAATCATAATTTAATTAATTTGTATATCAATTTATAAAACTATTAAGGTTTTAGAAAGTAACCATTAATAATTTTTCTATGTTTTTTTATGTTAAATTGATAAATTTTTAGTGCATGCATGAAAAATGGCAATATTTTGAAGTTAGATGTTAGATTTTTCACCTGAGAAAATAAAGTGGATATCAAGTAGAGTTGTTATGAGATCTTGTTAGAAATCGATAATAGAGGGTCTAAAATAGAAGGAAATGAAGTCGAATTATAAATCGACGCTTAGAATGGATAGTTATGCTTGTTTTGATTTTAAGAATTTAAATTGAATGAAATGTAAAGTTTGTTTGAGATAATAATTGACTATGAATTATTGATGTTATTTTTTTATGTTAATTCATAGCTACTGACGAACCGATTTCTTCAAAAGCGAAGAAAAAAGCTAAAGTCACTGACGAATAGTTCGAAATTCCCTGTAAGTATCACAATAACTCAACTTATTATTTATATTTCATTTTAATTTTATTGTTAGGTAAGTTGGAAAAACGAAGGAAGTTACATATGAGTGGCTGACTAGAAATACAATGTTGAGTTTAATTATTGTGATAGAGAGTTAAATTGTATAAAAATTTGAAATAGTATAATTTAATAAAATTGCGCGTTAGACTTGAACATGAGATGAATCATGTCATGTTTATATGAAATGACATTCAACAAAAGCTTTGTTATTAAGATTAATGGAATAGAAACTGAACTGAGAATGAAATTAGACTACGGGTTGTTGTAGTAATTGTTGGGCAAAGCTGAGAATAATTAATGAGTTATAGAATCGAGTAAAATAATAATAATTGCTTCGACTATAAGTCGATAAGCACTAGGGCATTTTCCTTCGAATGTCCCAACCATGGCTTTCACAATTACTACTTCGGTTGAACCGATGAGCGCAGGGCGCAAATTGTTTACGTCGGATGTGCCGATATAAAATTACTTTGACTATAGGTCGATGAGCTCTGGGTGCACTAACCTTCGAATGTACCAACGAGAGCTGGGTACGATTATTGCTTCAGGTTAACCGATGAGTGTGGGCGCACTTTGTTTAGTTCGGGATGTATCGATGAGGCATTGGGTGCCGAATTACAATATTAATAGGATCCGTAAATTAGTTCAGATCCGAGCTATGTATTAGCGAAACATCAATATCGAACAGGAAGAATGGTTTGATTCAAACTGGAAATGTGATGCAATATGACAAAATGAGACAAAATCGAATCAGGCAGCATACATCGTTAGCATAAAGTGTTAATAAGTTCGTTAAGATAGATTGGTTAGTTATAATATCGCATTTGGTTTGTTTGGGATACATGTGCATATTAATGTTTGGATAAACTTTGATATGAAACATACTTGAATTGGTTTAAGAAAGTAACAAATCAACTGAATCCAATTATTTAAATTTCATGCTATATTAATTAAGTTATAGTAATACCGTTTGAAATTAATACTCACTGATTGGTCTTGTTTTCATATGCAAGATAGGTATATTTTGAAATTTTGTACTCAGATTCGTCAGCATCCAACCAAAAAATCTTGGACTCTACAAAATTCGTATGTTTTGTTTTGTTTCAAGTTTACATGTACTTGGTTTTTAGTAAAGTCATTTGTATAGATATGTGTTTGTGACCAAAAAAATTTAACTTTTGGTTACTATAATTATAATATTAGTAGTTAATTAAATTGTTTTAAAATAATATGCTTAGTTTGTGGTATGTTTCAAAATATCGAAGTGTTGGGATTTGATTTGGGAGATGATTTAAATATGTATTATAAAATCTAAATTTTGTAGGGGTTTTATGTAAACCAAGCAGAAATGCTGCCAAATTTTTAAAAAATATAATAATTTACACTACACTACCATTTTAATAGAGTGAAATGATAAAATAGGTTTTCCGACATTTGAATGCGGCATTTTATATTTTGATACTCTAATTGGGTCTGATATAAGATGTCAGAAAACTACACCTGTTACTTCAACTCCTATATTGATCAATCCAAACACAAACTCAACTTGACTCGATTGTAGCTAAATTGATTATAAAAAACTAATAATTCCAATAATTTTTCAAATTGACTCGAATTAAAGCTGGCTTGAATGATTGTATATGAAACAACTAAAACTTGAAATAATTCAAACCTAAAATAACTCAAACCGAAATGATCTAAACATGCAATAGCCTAATTTGAAAAACACAAGCCTCAAACCTAAAATAACTCAAACTCAAAATTAAACCTAAAATTGAAATTAACTGAGCTCAAAATGACCCAAAATTTTAAAACTAAAATCGGCTAGATCAACATTAACCAAATGTAAACCAACCCAACTTGCTCAATTGACATGTCTAACTGTAACTCTTTCTTTCTTGTGGTGTGTTAATGGTGTAGGCCTAAATATCGAACATATAATTTAGAAATCAATATCAAATCTATTTTGTTGAAACTTTCAAGAGCAGTATTCAAATTCTCTTATACAATAAGTCAAGTCTTTAATGGTATCTTTCAAGCTCCATTAGCCTAAATTTTAACTAAAAATTTGCGACAGGTATCAAGACTCAAAGATCCCACTAACACAAACAAGGATAATTGCCAACATGCTTGCCAAAGAAATGAAATTTGTGCCATTTGGGAACTATGCTCCCTGGTATAACACTATGCAGGTATGAAATATCTCTTATGCCTCCAGAATTGATTTTAATTTTTTTTTCAAGTTTGAGTATATTTCTAATTTCAAGTTATTTAAATTTGAGGTTCGAGTTTTTTTATGTTGAGGATGATAAATTTTCTTCACTTTAAGATCTAATTATTCTAAATTACTTGTTAAATAATTCTACTTAGATAGTTTTAAATTTAAAATTATTTATAATAAAATCAGGTTGAATCACATTTACTAATTCTTTCAGTGATAAAATCAGATTAGGGGTGAAGTTAATCATTTCGGGAAACAAGGGATAGACAAAATTTGACGTTTTCAACATTTGCAACAAGTAGGTGCAGTACAAGAAGTTTCGTACACTTCTTCACCTAGCCTCACTCTATTCCGGGCAATCATTGGGAGATCTCCTTTGCCTACAACAATTAGCAACCCATAGTCTGGTTTTCAGTCATAATTGTCATGTGTTGCACCTCAATTTGTGTAACAAAATCATCCTTATTGCTTTACCACTAATAAAATTTCTAGTTGAAAGCATTTATAGTTTAAGTTAACAATGTAGGTCAAAACTTTTAAAAATCAAATAAAGATTAAATCTTTTAATTTTATTCATATTAGAATTAGGACTATAATTTATTATAATCATGTTGTATTTTTTTAGTTATAATGGTTTGAAAAAGAACATAATCAACCCTGTATCTTTTATCTCAATTTCATAGTTATTGAAGATGATAGTATCAACGATTATATAACATATATTTTAATTGGTGTTATATTTAGAATGATTTACTTTAGTCCTTGTTTAACCATGTTTGAAAAGTTTTTATTCTTATTTCATCACTTTGAGAAGTTCTATCCTTAACATAGTCACAAATATTTAAGCTTAAATATAAGATAATTGAACAACTGTAAAATAAAAAAATTTATAATATTAAAAATCAAAACTGAATTATAAATTTTAGATATTAAAATATAATTTTATCATTTTAATAACTAACAATAAATATTTCTAAGAACACAGGAGACAAAGCCCCTCCTCCTTATGGACAAAGCCAGGGATTCACCCCTAGTTAAATAGGTATGATTTTTCTTTGATTGTCTTTTACAAATTAAAAAAATTCAATTTTAGTCCTTCTTCCAAGGAAAAAAATACATTTTTTCTTCTCTAAATTCTTATTTCTTTAATTTAGACCATTTTTTTTTTCACTTTTGAACTTTTAAAATTTATGTTTTTATCACAGTTCACAACCTTCAATACAAAATTTATGACTTTGTACGTACTTGCTATTATTTGCGTTTGTTGCCGCCATCTCCTCGTGTGAATATTATTTAACTAGGAATTTGGGATTAAGGATAAACTAAAAAAAATAATAGTTAGCATCAAAACCAGGAAATGCCTGGCTAAATTATAAGACCTATAGAACAATCAATTAAAGGGTACGACCTATAAGTATATTTTATCCCCTCAAATTATAACATCTTACGTTTAATTTGATATACAAATAATAAACATAAAAGAAAAAGTGTTTTTATTTATCTTGTTTTAAAATTTGTGAGCAAGATTTGCAAATCCAATGAAAGAAGTTCCCAACTACTTTAAGAAATGATGTATCTTTTAAGAAAACGAAGGTTATTATAATTAATTTGATATGTTGCTGGCTTAAGCCATCTGACAAATTAATTTACCAAAACCCCTTACTTGGACCATTAAATCAAGTCTTTGATCCCTTGTTCTAATGCATGTCACCAGATAGTTACATTATACTAGTTTAATTTTGGGAAGGCTTTATTATAAATTGGCTTAAACCTTAAATTATGATTTAGTAGTTGGGTGTTCATCTTTATTAGATATAGTTTAGGTTTGAAACATCATTGTACTAAAAAATTATAAAATTAACTCCTATATTATATTATTTTTATTTAAGTGCTTTTATTATTATTATTATTATTTATCAAGAGTGATACCATAAACTATCAATTATGACTCATTTTACAAAATAAAATGGGGCAAAATTAACAATATCACTTGTTTACCTCAAAAACACTTTAATATTTAATTAGAAAACCATATACTTGAAAGGTTAATTTTATATTTATGCTCTCTTAGAAGAACTATCACACATTTCCATAAAAATATTCAATTTTAATTTCAGATGTTACTTGCCAAGTTTATGGCTTTAACACTTAAAATAAAAATAGAAATACAACAAGCAAAACAAATTAACATTATTTTTAGTTTTTAGCATATTTCTTAACTTTATCTCCTTTAGAAAATATTATTTTTCCGGTACAATATTATTATTTCGACTAGTTAAAGATGTTTATGGTTGCTTAGTTATATTCAGGTTAGTTTTATATATTTTATATTTATTTAAGTTGGATCTTATTCAAAATATAAATTTTAAATTTTACTTAAACTTATCTATATTTATAAATGAAAATTTGAAATTATTTTAGATATGATAATATAAACTTTTAACAAAAAATATGTTATTATTAATATAATAATATAATATTTTTATTGGAATTTTAAAATATACAACATAACATTTTTAATGGTTGCATTATTGACATAATATATAAAAATAAAATAATATATTACATAATTAAAAAATGAACTCAAGTTTTAAGTGTCAAGCTCAAGCTTAATTTATATTTTAAACGGACCTAATTTTTTTGCAAGCTTATTTTTTGAACCCAATATTTATTTAAATCTTCTTAGATATCATAAGAGATTTTAATTTTCAGCATGTAACTCGAACCTTAAATAAATTTGAATTCTACTAATTTTAAAAGTTTTTCTAATTCTTATTTTAAGCTTATTTTATTTAATACATTGTTTTTATTAATATTTAAATTGTTAACATATCATATATAAATATATATATATATATATATATATATATATATATATATATATAAAAGAAAGAACCCAAGCATATATGGAAAGTTTGAGTTTAAAATACTTCCTTTTTAGTTATATTTAAATATTTTTAATTTAAGTTTTAAATATAATTTTTATCATTAATAATATTTAGGTTTTATATAATAAATAATTTAAACTTCAAACATTAAAATAATATAATTGTAAGCAACATTTATAATAATAATCTTTGTTTTAATTCTTATAAAAATCATTTAAATATGAAGATTTTTTTATATATTTAAACGATATCATTTAGGTTTACTTTAATTAAATAAATCAAATTTATGAATTTAATTATTTAATATAAAATCACTTTTAATTCCTTTTCATATTTACTTTAATTAAATTAAAATCAACCAATAAAATTTATGAATCATTGGAATAAAGATAACATCACATTTATTTATTTAAATTATAATCACTTTATCGGTTTCATGTTGTAATATTACTTATTTTATTTTTATGAACATACAAATTTTTATTTATTATTTTAATATCATATATCCAAATTAACAAATAAAAATTTATATTAGGTTTAAGGATGTAAAAGTCCTAAAATTTAAAAAAAATTCTTCTCCTTTTTTTTCACTTAATTGAGTACTTGAACTTTCAAAATGCATAAAAAAGTCCTCAAACTTCTTCAAAAAAAGCAATTAAGCCTCTGCTTTTCTTTTCACTTAATTGGGTACTTGAACTTTAAAAATGCATAAAAAGATACTAAAAATTTTTCAAAAAAGCAATTAAGCCCATGCTCTTATTAAAATTAGAAAAAAATAATTAGAAAAAATAAAATTATTAAATTTTAATAAAATTTTAAAATTTAAAATTTATTAAAATTTATATTTTTTATAAAATCGTAAAAATTAAAAATTAAAATTTTATAAAATCATAAAATAATTAAAGACCCTAGTTTTTTTTTTTTTCCAATTAAAGTCATCATGTGTTGAAACATAGTGTGACATGTATGAAAAATATAAAGAAATCAATAAAATATATAGAAAAATTATAAAATACTTATTTTAGTACGATAATTTTTATAATTTTTTTACTTAAATTTATATTTCTTTGTATTTTTATAATTTTCTTACAACTTTATAAAATTTTATATTTCTATATATTTATATTTTTATGATTTTTATAAAATTTACAATTTTTATATTTTTTACAATTTTATATTTTTCTAATTTTAATAAAATTTTAATATTTGAATTTTTATTAAAATTGAATAATATTTATAGATTTTATTTATTTATAATTTTAATAAAAGCAGGGCTTCATTGCTTTTTTGAAAAAAATCTTTTGATACATTTTGAAAGTTCAAGTACCCAATTTAGTGCAAAAAAAGGGCTTAATTTCTTCTTCTTCTTTTTTTTTTTTGAAAAGGTTTGAGGCTTTTTGATGTATTTTGAAAGTTCAAGTACCAAAATGACTGAAAAAAAAGCAAGGGCTTAATTGCTTTTTTGAAAAAGTTTAAGGGTTTTTGCACCATTAAACCTTTATATTATTATATATTTTTATAAAATTTTAAGTGAAACGTTTCAATTTTTAAAAAAAATATTTTTATTTGAATAGCTTAAGGGTTCAAAAAGGCCTTAAACTTTATCAAAAAATTTAAGCCCTTAATTTTTTTTACTCATTTGAGTATTTGAACTTTCAAAATGCATTTAAAAAAGCTCTCAAACCTTTTCAAAAAAAGCAATTAAGCCTCTACTTTTTCTTGGCACTTAATTGGATGCTTGAACTTTCAAAATGCATTAAAAAACCTCAAACTTTAAAAAAAAAAAAAAGAGTTAGGCCCTTGATTTTATTAAAATTAGAAAAAATTATAAAAACTAAATATTATTAAATGTTAATAAAAATTCAAATATATTTAAAAAATATTAAAAATAGAAAAATATAAAATCGTAAAAATATAAAATTTTATAAAATTTTATGAAAATGGTAAAAGAATATAAAGTATATAGGAATATAAAAAATTTATAAAATTTTATAAAATCGTAAGAAAATTATAAAAATGTAAAGAAATATAAATTTTGTTAAAAGTTTTATAAAATTATTGTACCAAAAGAAACATTTTATAATTTTCTATAACTTTTATTGATTTTTATTGTTTTATCATTTTTCGTCACATGTTGCGCTGTGTTGCGACATTATTATATTTTTTTTCTAATTTTTAATAAGAGTAGCGGCGTCATTGCTTTTTTGAAAAATTTTGAGGGTCTTTTTAATACATTTTGAAAGTTCAAGTACCCAACTGAGTGAAAAAAAAAACAGGGGTTTAATTGCTTTTCTTGAAGAAGTTTGAGGGCCTCTTTGATACATTTTGAAAGTTTAGTGCTCAATTGAGTGCAAAAAAAGAAGCAGGGCTTAATTGTTTTTTTAAATAATTGAAAGCTTTTATACCCTTAAGCCTATTTAAATTAATACAAATAATCAACATGCCTAATTAACTATATATTTTAGATATATCATCTTAACAAAAGTCAGTATTAATTAAGTATCTAATTTCATTCAAGATCTAATAATTAAAAGACTTTCATAAATGCAAGAGAGATGATATTGTAAGAAAAAAAAAACAAAGTGGGAAGAAAATATAGAAGAAAGTTCTAATAAAATGGAAGAAGACTTGGATTCTCCATGAGAAAAAGTAAACTTTTGGAAAGTTGCTACATCAAGAATTATTTAAATACTGTATTAATGAAAAAAAATAGCTATTGATGACAGCGAAAATGAGCCAATATGATTATCAACTTGGTAAATATTAAGACCCATAATTAATTAAAAGAAAAAAAAAATCATAGTTCCCAACCACTTAAATCAGCATCCATTGACTTGATTTTTAACCATAATAACAACTTGATTTAGATTATTAATAATCTTAATAAGTCCCAAAGCAGAGCCTTTTGAGGTTGTTCAATATTTAATTCTCCCACTTTGCTACATTTTTATATTCTATTTAAAGCTTGTAGAATACCAATAAATTATTATAATATATTTGACATTTGTAGAAAATCCGATGACTCTATGACTATGACTTGATCTAAAAAATATTACACAATCACAAAATTCAACTCCTAATCTCTTTTTTTTTTTATTACATAATTTTCTATTACAAAATTCAAATAAAAATTTGTTAAAATGTTAATAAATGTTAGCGGTACTAACATGTCAATCCACATGTATTTTATTGGTAGAATGAATAATTGATTTGAATTTTTATGAATGGTCAAGTAGGTACTACGTTAGTGCCTATAAATAGTTGAGTCAATTTTTTCTTAAATGGGAAATAATTTAACTAAGTTTTGCAGGTTGAAAATTAAATTGATAAAAAGTTAATCAATACTAAAGTAACAAAAATATAAGCACTAAGGACTAAATCTGCTATTATAGCAAAAATATATATATTTATCAAGCCTACGGCTGCTATACCTATAATAATAAAAAATAGTTCAATCTATTTTGAAGTACATGGGGTTTCATTAAAGACAAAATACTCTTTAGATCCTCATTGACTAAAAGTAAAAACTTATATTATCCTCTTGGAATTAATCAAAACAACAACGATATTCATCTACTTGTTTGATTTTATAAATTTTCTTTTATGATAATTAATCTAATTAGTCATACGGATGACAATTATTTTGATTAATTTATCTAATTAGTCATTTGGTGTCGACATTAGTGACGGATTTTGCAATTAATTATTGTTTCAGTCACAATTCTATTACAAATCTGTTCTTAAATTTAGTCTCTCTCTTTTTTCTTTTCTTTTTTTTTTTAAAAAAATTTAACAAAGCCGTTACCAAGAGAAATTATTACATAGCCCATATGTTCATATTCAGCAATTTTTTTCCAACTCAAATTGAAAAAAAAAAAAGAAAAGAAAAAGAACTCTCCACATCAGATTTTGGGTTCATGATTAATCAACAGCTCAGCCCTTCTTCATGGAGATCTGATATATATTTTTTCTTTTTTACCTTGTTCTTCATCGTTCTTTTCTATCAATTATTTAATTTCATTGTAAATATAAAAAAAATTAACTTTTCGTTACCAGAGTTTTGATTTAATTTTGATATTGAG
Source organism: Gossypium arboreum (assembly GCF_025698485.1). Taxonomy (NCBI): domain Eukaryota; kingdom Viridiplantae; phylum Streptophyta; class Magnoliopsida; order Malvales; family Malvaceae; genus Gossypium; species Gossypium arboreum. The sequence goes on from NC_069082.1 coordinate 18,777,803, forward strand.
AATTTAGGCTTTAATTTCTTGAATCTTGAGAAAGTATTTTTTAAAATTTATATAAACTACTTGCATTTTCAGAATTTTCATGTCAGAAAAAATAAAGTATTTGAATACCCTTTCCCATGGCAAAACTAGTACCCATTTTCTTAATACGAAACCTACCTAGATTTGAAAGGGTTAATAACATTACATCAATCGTCTTTTAATCGCTTGAGAACCTGGCAAGCCCACTGTCGTACACGGCGTTTGAGGGAGTAGTTGACGATTATTTCAGCAATGAAGCAAATTCGATATAGTTCTGAACACCTCTACAACGAGACAACTTGTTTGGGTCCTGTTAACAAACACGAATGATATTGACGGAAGAATCGTCCGGACTGCTCCACAACCGTTGCCGCCGCGAGGACTGTAGAGGATTTTCGACAAGAAAAAAGGGGATCCTCATTTTGCATCCTCTGAGAAGGAACATACCAGATTCTGTAATCCTTCCATTGCTGATGTTGAATTGCTTACAACTTAAAATCCCTTTTTCCTAAGTTGTTAATCTTAAACTTTAATTTTAGGCAACTTTTTTTTCTGTCGTTTGTTAGTTAAAGGTTTGATCATTGGAAGTTTTAAATTTTAAACTTCTTCTCAGCTCATCTCATTGAAATATAGAAATAGAAGATGAAGAAAGGTAAAAAAAAAAAAAAATAATAAACAAATCTCCATGATAGGGTTGAGTAACCCAAAATCTAACGTGGAGATTTTTTTTGTTTGTTTAATTTGAGTTGGAAAAAATTACAGATATGACACAAAATAATGAATAAAACCATATATGAAATGATGAGAAAAATTCATATAATAATTTATCAATGAAAATTATTCATATAATAATTTTTCCATTATTAATTTATCACTTATAATATAGAAGTACACATTCTAAGATTCCATGAGAACCAAAATGTAAAGGTCAAAATTGCCATGCAAAAATTAACCTTTTAAAAAGAAATTATTTTTAGTAATACTTTAATTTAAGTTAGGTACAAAAATATACATAATTTGTATAATTACATAAATACCCTTACGAATGAAATTGGTCGTTTATCACATTAGTCTTACCCTTCATTAATTCCTAATATAAACATATTTTTCAATAATGCAATTAATATAAACAAGTTTTCTAATGAAAAAAAATGTAATTTATTCAACTTCAAATTTTTGTGAGTGGCAAAAATTGAACCTTAATTAAAGGTTAATATATGATATCATTTCAAGAAGATAGTATAAAAAAAAAGAAGTAAAAGGTTGAGTCACAAATTTGAAAATTAAATTAGTTTATATTTAGATATGTAAGTATCTCATCATTTCATATGTAAAATGTATGCATGTGATCATAAGATGATTACCAGTAATTATGTACATTCCACAAACATTTTTTTAGAAGATTAAGGTTTAGTTGGTTGATTATCTATGGTACCTTTTAGCCCGTCAAGAAGACATTGTGTATATTAATCAATCAAACAAACTATTTAACGAACTGGCGCCTTATTAATAGACTCAAATCTCTTCGCTTAATTTAAATCTTTAAGAAATTAATTGGAAAAGTTCTTCTTTTAGTTAATGACCATTAGTTTTGGTTCATTTAATAACACATCCTTTAAGAAAATAATAGGAATTAATAAATACAATCTTTAAAACATATGCGGCCATGTATGGTAAATACATTTAATAGAAAATGCAAGTTTGTAAACTGGGAATCAATGAAGTTTGGTGTACACGTGAATAATAAGGGCAGTTCAACTTTAAGACAAAAATAGTACAGTTGTGGGCTAAAACAAAAGTTAAGTACAAACGCATATATACACCATATGCCAACTAGCTATGCATGACACAAAACAGACAAGTGGCTCACTTGCAAACGCAGCTCTGGCCTAGTCCCTTTCTACAAACCTTCTACTAATCAATTACCTTAGAAAGGAAGGTAACGAAATAAATTCAATTGAACTTAGTGAGCTCCAGGTAGACACATACTGTTTACCGGATTATCAATAATCGACCTAGAGATAAAGACATTTTTGAGACTTAGTCTTACAGACACATTATGCCAAGTTGCCAGTACAGTTTTTCAATAACGACACTTAGTCAAAACAACGCACACAGTATCATTAGAGGACACATGCTACAAACTTATACGCATTTCTTTAAACCACGTATGTTTACCTATAGCCCAACCTTGTGCTAGCCTCGGGCACATTTTTAGAATCTAAAATTGCATATTAGCCAAATCATATTTGTTTTCATATTCCTAGTTAAATTGAACAAGTGTTCTCTCGCAAGGTCGGACCATGATCTGCGAGTCTTGTTTGAAATAAAGTTGCCTTACCGGAGGCATCACAAATAAGCTTCTTTTCACATTTTCACATATCACAAATAGTCTGGCATTGGGCTCGCACACAAGGTGTTTTTTTTTTTACCTCGACCATGGCCATGCTCATACATAACATGGACTTATTACACACTCGTCAATGAAAGGCACACGACCCATCTTCAGTAGGGACAACTTACATTTCATAGCGCACATATCATAGAATTTCCATAACTCAAAGGAATCAAGAAGGAACTCACTAGGAACTTCAGGATAGAATCTACTCTATGAGTCCTTTACCTCGGTTGCTTGGACCTTTGCTAGTTTCTTAAGCTAAATAAAAATAATCATAATCATCAGACCATTCATCTATTGAAAATTTGATCATGCATGCAATAATGCAAATACGTAAATTCCCTCGACAACATCCTAAGGGTTTCCCAAAAATTACCAATCACTTAGTACTTATCAACGGTGTTTTGACAAGCTCCTGGAAACTTTCCTTGTCCCCTCTAGCAAAGATAACTAAAAATTTTAGAGACGTATAGAAGAACACAGAGAAACAAAGGTTTGAAGGTTTGAAACATGTTGGCTATAGGCATCTTTATATAGCACAAACAACAGAAAAATAAGCTTAGTGGGAAGGTCAGACATCCCACTATCACCCTTGAAAACTGAGGCTAAACTTGTCTAACAAGATTTGAAGTCTAATTTTTTTACTAAACGTGTAACACCCCTATCCTGTCTCCGTCGCCAAATTAGGTTACAAAGTATTACAGTACAAATCGTAACATTTAGCATCACATAGAAACAAATATTCAATTTAAAATATTAACATCCAATTCCAATTTCTGTTCATAGCATAAAAACATTTATGAGCCTTAAATTGAGCCTATGGGGCCTTAAAAATAGTTTGGGAACACTAAAGGACTAATTTGAAAGAAAATAGAAAATTAAAGAAAATTTTGAAAACGGGGGTTACACGGTATGTATGACAAAGCATAGGTCGTGTGAATCAGAAACATGGTCTTGTGGCCAACCATGTACAAATCGAAGTATGGGTCACACGGCCATGTACCATCTCGTTTGTCTGCCAGTATGAGTATTCAAAATAACGTCACATAGTCGTGTCATAAGCCATGTGCTAGACTATGTGTGTATTCGAAGTAAGTTCATACAGTCGTGTAACTCTTTGTGACTGTGTGGACCAACCTGCACCAAAAATAAAAATGACACATGACTGTGTGGTGTGACCATATGTGGCACAAAGTCGTGTGATAACCCGTGTCCTAGGCCATGTGCATCTAAAATGCCTTCCAAAACAAGCTAAAACAAAACCCTTTTCTTAGATGCCAAGTCAAACCAAATTCACCCATTTTCATGCCTTCAAAATCCATTCAAACAAGTCTTAAACATTCCAAAACATTCAACCTAAGTGCCTAACCAATGTGTCATCATTGACACCACAATCCATTTGCCAAATCAAACATCTATCCCACACCAAGCTAACTTGCATTTAAATTCACAATGTCCAAATATAGTCACATACCTAACTTACCATTCATTCATACCATTCATGTCTACTTCCAACAATCACACAATTTCATCTCAAAACAACACCTTAAATATGTACTTAACACTACTCAAATAATTCATTTCATCATATCTATTAAACAACATTTATATTTATCATAATAAGGCATCAACCAAAAGACCAAAATAATTTACAATCACATTATTAAACCAAAGTACTATACATATATATATGACTACAAAGTATCACAAGTCAAATTCCAAACATAAACAACATAAACAAGTTAACCAAAAGATCCTAGTACATGTTATTCATAACCAACATCAAAATAATCCAAAACATCTACCAATATGAGAGATGGATAGTGTGTATTGTCTGAATTGAACTCCTGATCAACTAGGCATTTCATGATCTACAAGGAAAAACACAAATAACATAAGCACATAATGCTTAGTAAGTTTGATTAAATGTAAACATAACTTACCGAATAAAATTACTTTACATAAGACATGCATTATTTCAAATATCATCTACGTATTCATTGATTCCTATTCACATGGCAAACCTTAGATCATTAATACAATAACCATTCAATTTGTGTACCCTTCCGATTATTTCATTGTTTAGAGGATGTCGTGTGGTACATGATATTCGTGACAGGTTTTTAATATTTATAATGAATAGTTCTTGAAACTAACTATTATCACGATAAAGGCAAGTGTATAAAACATGAAATTAAGGCATTAGGAGCATCGAATTTACCAAATCTAAGGAAAAATCATCCATAAAATGTGTTAAGCATGGGGTAAAAATATGTATAAATTGTAGTTTATCATCGTGGTATCTTTCGACCATAGTCTTACACAATCTCGAAGTGGTGCAATAGTATCTTTCAACTATGGGCTTGATTCATTCACATTTAATGCCATAGTATCTTTCAACTAGGGTCTTACCCGTTCAAGTTTAATGCCATAGTATCTTTCAATTATGGTCTTTCTCATTTTAGGTATAATGCCCTCATATATTTCAACCATGGTCTTTCTTGTTTCTCAAGTCAATGAATCCGATCACCAAATTTATGGGTATATATCAAATTACATATAGCAACCAAATAAATTAATTTAATTAAATTACGAACTTACATGTACCAAAATGATTTCTATTATGAACTAACGACTACTCCGCTACTTTGACTTTTCCACGGTTTGTGTCCGTTTGAGTTGTTCCTTGATCTAGATAAATATTTTTGTTCAATTCATCCAATTTCAATACTCAAATAAGCAGATTTATACAATTAAGTCCTTCCATTATTATTTACAAAATTACCCTAATATTTTACTTTCTATGCAACTTAGTCCTAAATTCCGAAATTTACAAATTAATTACATTTAATGAAAAACCATGCTGGTCGATTTTTACCTAGTCCCTACTCAGCCCACTTTTATAAAAAAATTTCACTAAAATTCCATGAAATTTTCTACTTTAACAATTTAATCCTAAACATTAAAGTCATTAAAAACTACTTTACAAAATAGTCCTATTTAACAACCAAGCTTAATAATCTACCATTAAACTTTGAAAACACTTCAAACTCATCAATGACATAATTCAAAATGTTTAATAGTTTTACAAATTGGTCCTCGAATTAGTTAGATTAAGCTAAAATAGACTCAAAAACATAAAACTCATAAAAAGAATGGGCAAGAATTGCATGCCATGCATGAGTTTGAAGCTTGGCCGGATGCTTGGTTTTTACTTCCATGGAAAGTCAATTTTTCTAGGTGAATAAGGAAGATGACAACTATTTTCATCTTTTGTTTATGTTAATTTATTACTTAGTTACCATTTACCCTTATGATTTTAACTTAATAACTAACAAAACATGTCCATAATTGTCCACTATCTATCTATATGGCTTATTTACCAACTAAGTCCATTAATTTACATTTCCATAGCCATTTAAACCATTTAACTAATAGCAACTAACTTTTGCAGCTTTTACCATTTAGTCATTTTTAACTAATTAACTAACTAAACATGAAAATCTCTTAACTAAATTTTAATATGACCATAATATAATTTCATAAATATTAAATAAATAACAAAATACTGACTCGTTTATCGAAATCCTGGTCCCAAAAATATTATTTTTGACACCACTGAAAATGGGCTGTTATAAAACGCAACTACTACCACTAATCAGAGTGATAAAACATTGCTTGTACACTTAAGTAACCAACTAAACAGGTCATTTGGCTTGTAACGCCCCTCATCCGTATTCAACGCTGTAATAGGGTTTCAGAGCATTACTGAACTTACAATACATATAAACATACTTTTTTCATACATTCATTCATTTCATATAATCATCATTCAAATTCAACCTATTTATCCCTTATACGAGCCTACGAGGCCTTAAACATTCTTTGGAAGCAGTTCGAGACTAAACTGATAACTTATGAAACTTTTACCAAACTTTGAAAAATTTCTCAAAACAGGGGGCACGCGCCCGTATGGCCAGGCCATGTGTCTCACACGGCCACCAGACATGCCCGTGTCACAGGCCGTGTGGACATTCGAAATGGGAATAAGTGGTCGTGTCCCAGCCCGTGTCTGATCCCGTGTAACTCTCTGACTTGGGTCACACGGCTAACACACATGCCCGTGTGGATAGCCCGTATGCCCTAAAAATGGTCATACACACCTGGGTACCAGGCCGTGTCAAACCTGTAAGATATACTGACTTATGCCACACAGCCAAGTCACACGCCCATGTGTAAGGCTGTGTGGAGCATACTAACTTGTTTTCAAAATCAACACCAAGGGACACACGACAATGTAACATGATCGTATGTCACACACGGCTGAGACACACGCCCATGTCTCTGCCCGTGTGGACAAAAAATAGGCCATTTACCAAGCCATTTTGCACATACCTATACAAGATCAATTGGTACCATTTTAAGACACAAATATGCAGCCAAAAGTTATCAACCAATATACAATCATACTATATCCATTTCAACCAATTCAATACTCAATTCAACGCCATTTACCTATTCAAATACCTATCAATTCAACTTTCCTTACTATACATAATTCACATATATATTTCATTTAGTTAAACCATTCCAAACATACATTATTAATTCAACCTCATTTACTCAATATAGGTCAATTACCTAACTCAAAACAAAGCCATTTACATATCTTTATACATTAACAAATTCATCATCACAAGCCAACTCAAATGGCCTAAATACATGTTCGTCAAACATACCAAAATGACACAAGCCTATACATGCCATATACCATATTTATACAACTCAAAAGTACCAAATAGATGCCTGATAGTGTGATGAAGTCTTTGACGATCCACGGATCCAAGCTAGCTTTGTCAAACTATAAAACATTGAAAATTAAACAAAGTAAGCTATGAAGCTTAGTAAGTTCGTATGTAAATATGAAATAATCACAACATTCATTAACATTTCAAAATGGATAACATAATTAACATTTAAAGCATCAAACAATGAGCTAACATAAAGTTTATCCATATCATAACTCATACGTTCTCATTACTTGAATTAGTTTTCCGTACATACTTGTACCGATACTTATCTATTTCTCAACAATTCTCTTATCACACCACTTTGGCTTATAAATGCTTACGGTACAAATACTTCGATTTTTTGATGCCATAGTCCAACTATGGTCTTAAACATACATTGCCAAGGCCTTGCCACATGCCATAACCCAGTTATGGTCTTATTATCCGATTTGCCATAGCCCAACTATGGTTTTATTCAGCAACTCGTTTACTTTAACCGTACATTAAATTTAATATCTCCACATTTATCTATTATAATAAATACTATCTCAATTTCATCCATCAAATAAATAGATACACATTTAAGTTTAATTATATGAACTTACCTCATATATAGAAATAACGGAACGGACCGACTATTCAATTACTTTGCTTTTTCATCGATCTAAGTTTGAATTCCTCTTTTCTTGATCTATAAATAATCAAAAATAAACTTATTTAATCAATTATTCGTTCAATTTAGTCCAAAGCTTACTTTAAGGCATTTTTACACTTTTTCCCCACATATTTCACATTTTCACAATTTAGTCCTTATTTCATAAAATCACAAATTAATGAAAATTCACAATTAACCCATGCTAGCCGAATTACCATAATGCCCCATAATGCCCCTAGAAGCCCATAATTTTCGTTTATTTCACATTTTAACCATTAACTTTACACTTTCTCAATTTAATCCCTATTTTGCACTTTTGCTAAAAATCACTTAACAAAACTTGTATATCTATCAATAAGCATTCATAATCTATCAATAAAATTCAAATACACATGTATTCATCAAAGGAATCATTCAAAATCTTTAACAGTTTTGTAAAATAGTCCCTGGGCTAGCTAGACCTAGCTACAACGATCACAAAAACATAGAAATCCTTAAAACCTGAGCAAAAACGAACTTACAATTGAGCCTTGAAGTAGCTGAATGATTCAATCCCTAAAATGGATTTCTTCCTCCTTCACATTCGGCAATCAAGAAGATGAATGGCTTAAAATTTTGTTTTGTTTTAATTAAATTAACCTTTATTTATTAATTACTATTTAAACCTTTGTTATATAACTTAAAAATCATTAAATGGTTGTCCAAAATTTTCCACTCATCTTTCAAATGGTTTAATTACCATTTAAGGCCACCATATTTAAAAACCAAAGCTATTTGACATCTTTAGCTAGTAGAACAACACTTTTGCATTTTACGCGATTTAGTCCTTTTTCTCAAATTGAGCAATTAAACGATAAAATTTCTTAACAAAATTTTCACACCAACATGATATCATACTATAAACTTTAAAATAATAATAAAATAATTATTTTGACCTCAAATTTGTGGTCCCAAAACCACTGTTCTGATTTGACTAAAAACGGGCTGTTTCACGGCTAGCTAAACATATCAAGTTGTCATTTATAGTACTCTAGTTCAATTCCAACTAGGTCTTAACAAAACTCTAATGATACTCATCGAACTATCATTTCCACATAAAGCAATCCTATTGCTCTGTGAACTAACAAGTTTGCCTAGAACATCTGGGGTTGGCGGATCGTCTCACAAAAAAGTCTGCCAAACCCTAGAGTTTGCCAACCTTAGAGTTCGCCAAATAGCGAATTCCAACAAGGCGTCCCTCACAAGGGCGTACTAATAAATTCACGCAACATGTCAACCCAAAACTTTAACTGATAACCCACCCCATTACTACTCTGGCTTACTCAATTATACGGCAACAACATATAGGTATGATCTACGTCAGACGAGCTGTTACATTATCTATATATGCATATGAATTAACTTTAAAATTTAAATATAACCCCTAAAATCTTTTAAAATCTATATAAAATAGCATTTATATACCTTTTATTTTGTTAAAATTAAATAAATTTTTTACCATTCCTAAATGATTTAGTATTTGTTTAATTCTATCGCATATTTTATACAAATATAAAAGTTAAACTATACAATGGGTCACTAAAAGTTCACCAGTTTTCATTTTGAGCAGCAAAAAATTAATAATTTCATTTTAGGCACCATAGTAAAAAAATATTTTATTTTACGCACTACCTAATTAAAAATTATTCTCATTTTAGTCATAGGTCATTAATTCAATGTTATTGTACACTCATTTTAGTCACCCAACTTTAATAAATGTTCATTCTGGTCACTTATTTCTTTTTTTTTAAAAAGAAAAAAAAGCTTAGGTTTTTATAGGAATTTAAGATATTCAATTGGGGAGATGAAACCCTAAGTTCCTAATAACTCAATTTATTGTAAAAACACAAGTAATTCACTGGAAAAACCCAAGGTTTCCCCCTTGTTACTAGTAAAAAAATTAATTTTAAAAGAGGGGAAAAGGAAAGAAAAGATAAAAAAATTTCTATAAAAATCCAGGTAATTCCCTGTAAAACCCCAAGTTTTTCCTTTTACTAGGGAAAAGTTTAAAATTAATTCCAGAAAATGAAAAAAATTAAAGGAAATTAAAAAGATAAAATGATTTTTCCTATAAAGACCTAAGCTTTTCCTATAAAACCAGTTAATTCCTTGTAAAACCTCGTGTTTTTCCTTTTATCAGAAAAAACTAAAACTAATTCTAAAAAAGAGAAAAAATAAAGAATATAAAAAAGATAAATGACTTTTCCACATAAAAACCTAAGCTTTTCCATATAAAACTCAAGTTTTTCCCTTTTATTAAAAAAACTATGTTGACACATTTAAAGGCAAGGAAAATTTATATGGCTAAAATAGTGGCCATAACTTCAGGTACTGTTTTATTCTCGAACTTGCCTATTTTTAGAGTTGACAGATTTTAGAACAAAAGTATTAGATTATCTATTTTGAAGATATTGGGAAAAGTTAGAGCTTAAAATATTAAGACCAATTGAGTTGAAATTAAAGACTTGAAGATTAGTTCTTGTGTTTCAAGTTTGGTTACTTGTGGAATAAGTAAAATCACTTTCTATAGTTGAAGACTTTTAATTACACCTAAGCTCTTAAGAAATTATTATCCTATACTGATTTTTAGCTTTACTTTTTAGAAAAGTGATTAGACTATAACTCTTATGTAAACAAAACTTAAGTAGTATATAAACTTGATTTTTGCCTATTTTAAATTGAGAGACTAAGAGGTTAGGAGGGCCTAAATTTGTTCAAGTGAGGAACATTTTATGTGTGCATTATTTCTATAAGCAATCAAGAGAGTCTCTTGAGTTGCAAAACTAAACTTTCAGGGGAAAGCTTAGAGGGCAAGTGATCTAGTCTTTGTACAATGACGAGGTTGCTAAGTTGGTGAGTGTTAGACTATTGTTAGGAATTAAATCATTAGTAGTACTGTAAGAAAGATAGTTGATATTTCTCTGGGCAAGGATCTACATACATAAATTAACATCAAACTTCGTAAACAATCTTGGTGTTCATATTTATCTTTTAAGTACTTTTAGTTTCGTGATTGAAATTGTGGCCACAGTTCCAAGCACTATTGCAATCACTATTTATGTTTTAGAAAACAAGTACCCCTCGTTTCTGCAATTGGTATCAGAGCCTCTTACTTAACACAAATACTTATTATCCTGGCTAATATATTAGCTTGAAATGGAAGAATCTTCAGTCTTACACCCCTAATGCTTGATAGAGTGAATTATGCATATTGAAAAGCCAAGATGAAAACGTTCATCAAGTTAACAGATGAACGAGCCTGAAGGGCTGTTTTAACTAGATGGACTCATCCCTTCACTTAAACTGAAAGAGTAAAAACTCCCAAGGTTGATGCAACCTGGACTACTGAAGAACAAAGGACTGCTAATGCCAACTCTAAATCATTTTATGTTTTTTTCAGTGGAGTAGATGCACAAGAGTTCAAGAGTATTTTTAAGTGTACTAAAACCAATAAGGCATAGGAAATTCTGGAGACAACTCATAAAGGAACCAATATAGAGAAATAACCCAAGCTCTAGATGTTGACAACAAAATTTGTGACTTTAAGGATGCAGAAAACAAAGACCATTGGAGAGTTTTATGTAAAACTCTATGATTTAGCTAATTGGCCTTTTGCCTTAGGAAATGAATACTCAACCTTAGGTCATAACCTGAGAGACTCAACATCAAAGTAACAACTATTGAGGAGGCCAAGGATATTTATACCATAAGGATTGATGAGTTAATTGGATATCTCTAAACCTTTGAGACCAACTTGGAAGAGTCCAAGAAGGGCAATTCAAAATCTAAGAAGAACATTTCCTTTTTAGTGGTAGAAATTGTACCCACTAAACAAAGCATTATTATCAAGGAGATGCAAAAACAATTGGTTTTGCTTACTCAAGGGTTAAACAAGATGTCAAGAATCAGTTTTGAAGGAGCAAACAATCTAAGTCATCTAAGGCTATCTAGAAGGGAAACTCAAGAACAAATTTAAGTCAAATAAAATTGTTAATGAGAATAAACATGGAATTCAACGTCACGAGTTCCATGATTTTGGGCATATCCAAGTAGAATATGCCAATACCCCTAAAAAAAAGAAGGAAAATTTTTTATGCGTGACAAGGAGTGATGGGGAAACCAACTATGTGAGCAATGTTGTGATATTCACATCAAAGATGAATGAATTAGATGCTTTGGATTGTGGATTAGTCGAGTTGTAACATCCCTTACTTGGTTTGGTTGCCAAACACGAATAATAGGATTCGATACACAAAAACAAGACAATTACATGTAATTTATATAGGTACTATTCACATATATTACAATGTAATAAATTGAAGTAAGCAAGGGCTTAATTGTGAAATTTAGGCATGAAATAGGATTGAATTGTAAAATTTCAACATTCTAAAGTTGGTACTAATAATTTATAGCTGGGTATTGATACCTTATTAAATATTGATACTAAATCACAATTTTGTTCGTTTTAAAATTGTTCATATGGTCAAGTTTCGATAATAAATGCCATAATAACGATACTTAAGCTCAGAAATAGTAAAATCATATCTTCAAAATGCTTATCTCAAGCCAAAATCACCTAAACTCAAATGGTACCCCTTAGGTACAATTATAGGCATAAAAATAATCAACTAAGGACATACCTAATCATATCCAACACAACCATATACTTACCATTTCACATCTATCCAAAATTATAAACTAACTTACGTGTTAAACTAATTTAATATTTTCTAACATACCAACAATATCACTTTAACAACTATCCTAAGTGCCTAACCAATATGCCATAATTGACACCTCAATAAAAAATTTAAAAACCAACCAAAAGGCTACATACATTGTAACACCTTATACTTGGTTTGGTCGCCTAACTCAAGCTATAAGGTATTACAACTATAAAACTATAACATCGTTCACAATTTAAATAAAAAAACCAAATATTTCATTTGCAATCATTTTTCAATGTTATTATATCAAAACGAGACTTAACTCGAGCTTACATAACATTTAAAATAAACCGTGAACAATTCTGGATTAAAATAAAACTTTTACCAATATTTGAGTAAAAAGTGCAAACAGTTGTCACACAACCGTGTGGCTAGGCCATGTGACAGAGCTCAGCCCGTGTGGCTCAATAACATGGCCGTATGGCCAAACTGTATAACAATTTGTGCCTGTGTAACTTAAGGTCACACTGTTGTGTCGCCAGGCCGTGTAACCCTCTGAGGCCGTGTGAACTAACCTATATCCAAAATTTAAGAGAGCACAATTCCATGTCTTGCAACCGTGTGGGGCACACGACCATGTGGAAAACTGTGTCATAGGCTATGTGTCCCCAAAAATACCTTCAAACTCAAGCCATTTCACCTTAACTTCCTTAGATACCAAGCCATGAAATTACTATCACATAAACCTATTCAAAATGTACCAGAACATGCCAAAATATAAAAATTCACATTCAACCTATATGCCTAACCAATATTCCCCAATTTGCGCCACAATTCAAACATGGAACATCATCCACTCATGCCATTTAAACCAATAATTCCAACATCAGAAATTACCAACATTCATAGCCAAAACATGCTATTACCTAAACACATATAAAGCCATTCAAAACTTGACCAACATCATCTCATTACCATGTATCACATAGGTACTGAACCTAATAAATCAAAGTTTCATATAATCTCATTCATAACCAAAATACCAAAATGTGACCATTAACTTGCAACATAAATGTCCAATATACATGCCACAAGTAACCAACTATCGAATTTCAAAATCTACCAAATTTAGCAATGGTAGGTGTGAGCTTCTCATTGATCCAATTGACATGTTCTGAATGTCCAAAATCTATAGAAATGTAATAATATAGGTAAGTATATGAAATGCTTACTAAGCTCATATAATATAAACATTCATTTACCTTAAATTCTTATCATAAACAAATTCAATATGAGATACAAATAAACCTATCAAAATTCAACCCACATAATCAATATATATAATACTTTGAGCTTAACCATATGAATAACCATAAGCATTCTCATTTCCAAGCAAACCAATTTGATCTCATAATCGAAATATAATAGTCATTTAGCCAATCTCGAATAGTATGTCTCCAAGACTTTAATAACAATCATTCCCAATGAAATTTCATAAAAAACTTCAGTATATAGGTGAAAATAATAGTGTCTAGTTATTTGTTAGGGTTAAGCCTACACGATATATTGCCTGGCCAGGGCTTATTATTCCTGTATTCTTGAGTTTGCAACATATACAGGAACTCAGAACCTAATCCTGTATTCTCGAGTCCGCAACATATCAGGAGCTTAGAACCTAGTCATGTATTCTCAAGTCCGTAACATATGCAGGAGCTTGGAACTTATTCCTGTAATCTCGAGTCCACAACATATGCAGGAGCTCTAAACCTAGGCAAACTCACTAACCTATATACGAGAATTTACTAATTTCATAGAGATATTAGATTATAATATAGTCCAGTCCATCAACAATCAATATTAACAATCTTAAAAACATAAATGAAAAGATTCATAATGTATGAACTTACCTGTCAAAATGGTAATGGTTCAACTATTAGGGACTAGCTGGCAATTTTTCTATTTTCTTGTACGTCCCCTGGTCGTTGATATTCTTGATCAAAAGTATAATTTGATTTAATTAACCAATCTAAACAACATAAAAGAATCATATTCTACCTCAGTTTCATCTATACCAAAATTCCTTAACTTTTACATTTTCCACAATTTAGTCAATAAAACTGAAACTATTATAATTCTCACATTTGAGTTTTGATTCCAAAATCAAACTCAATTTAGTCTTCCAATGGTCTATTAAAACACAAAAATTTAGAATTTTTGTACACAATTTGAACTTATTACATGTAACACCCTATACCCGGCCTGGTCATAGGCCCGAATATGGGATGCCACACCACTATCTCGTCTTATTTTTTTAAATAGGAAGCTAGATTCAAGTAAATTGATCGTTTTTTGTTAATCGAATAATTTTATAAGTCATCCAAATGGTTAATTATCATTATTACATGCAAATCATTCGTTAAACAATCATACATTTTAGTTGGAATTATGCTTAAGGGATAATTAACAAAATTCCATAAAAATGATAATTAGCAAAATTCCATAAAAATGTTCATAGGTGTCGATACTGATATCTAGGTATCGTTATTTCCCTTGACTGGTATCAATACCACTTGGAAAAATGATACCAAATGAGCATTTTGTTCCTCGAATAAAAACTTAAAAATTAGTTGAATTTCTATTTAACTTTTTTAAATTATTGTATATAAAACTAATAACTTAGTTTATATTTTGACTTTTATTTAATATAGGTACATCTCTAAACAGAACATCCTTAAAGTTGGAAGTTTTTAGCCAAAATAGAGATAATGTCGCAACATTGCAGATAGTTTACTTCGGACTTCCAAATTGCAGGGTGTGTCGTGACATAGGTAGTCTTCCAGGGATGTCACGAAACTGACCCTTGTGTCACGACATCCTGCAATTTTTTACAGGGTCAACCCAACCCAGTCACCCAACCCGACAAAATAATATTTATTTAACCTAATTTTTAACCCTTTAAAACTCTATTTTCTAACCTAAAACCATGCTTTCTTCTAATTAAAACTCCTATTAACCCCTAATTCCCCAAACTCTCTCAAATCCCTTAAAACTTTTTTAACCCTAAACCCCTAAATTCTTTCACATTCTATTTATTCTTCATAAACTCTTCAACCATATTTGGTGCAGCAAGGAACGGAAGCATCACAGGAAAGTAATGAACTTAAACGAACTTCAATTATATATTAAAGGTTAAAGGTTCCTAAATTCAACTTTTTACTATTCCATTAAATTGTTTACTTAGTATTGTATTATTATATCATGCCTTATAAAAAAGTTAGAAGAACTAATGAATTCAAGCCATTGATGGAGCCAAACCCCCTACTTTTGCAAACCCATATATTGGGAAATATTTTATGAAACTTTATTGAAAAACCTTTATCCAAGAGAGGAGATTCGATTTGTTAATGGTTTTGTGTAAGGAAATGTGGCCTTTAGTGAGATATCATAAGTGGGAACATTTTTGGATGATCCTAAAAGAGAATGTTGTGGTTCCCATTGTTCAAGAGTTTTATGCGTCTTTACGGGACCATGAGTTTTGAAATACTGAAGGCTGTATGTAGGATATGGTACTTGTACAAGGGAAAGAAGTGTGAGTAACCCTTGAATCATTTGCGATTTTTATAATGTTCAATATTATGAGAATCATTTCATTGATGAAACTGATCTGGAATACATCTAAGATATAGATATAAACAGTATTATAAACTTCTTAACTGAAGGTAGGGGTGAATGGAAATACAGCATAAGTACCAAAATGCCAGTATCCTTTTATCAAGCGATCATGTTTCCTAAGGCTAAAATGTGGATCCAATTTGTATGCACAAGAATTGTACCTGTTTTAAATATTTCTAACGTTAATACTTTTAGAGCAATGTTACTTTACCCTATTGCAGAAAAAGTAGGTATGTCTCGGTAAATGGATTCATCAGAACATGAGGAGATGCATTTGTAGCCAGAAGGTGGAAGCCTTCTTTCCCCACCTAGTGACGACATTATGCAGAAAGGCGGGTATACTTAGGACATCCACTGAGAATTCACTAAAATCATCGAAAGTTATTATTGGTGACACCTTGTTCCAATAGGACACAGGATTATGAGCCAAAGGATTAGAACAAGCGACAACAGGAATGTAACACCCTTAACCCGTATCCGTCGTCGGAATAGGGTTTCGAGACATTACTAAGATTTCCATATCATTTAACAAAAACTTTCAATTAAAACTTACTGATTCAATGCATCATATAAATAAACATATTTCCATTCAATCAATAGCTTGGCACTTGTCTAAGCATCAAACAACAACATTGTTAGTATACTTGCATATATTTCATATAAATTCAACATTGATATACTTATTTTCTCAACATGTCACTATTGAGTTTAATAATTGTCTCAACTTACATAATTTCCTTGTATCAACATATCAAATATAATCATATATGTACATGTCATGAAACATATCATTCTCTTACCATTTCTTCATAAGTGTATATCATTCATTTCATTATATCAATATTTCATGCACTATCATTTCCATATATTTTATGTATATTTATTCCGGTAATAGTTCATATCAAACTTAACATAAATTATATTCCATGTACCTATACTTATTTCGTTTATCTATCTTTATAATTATTTCATACAACTATTTTGTACATATATTTCCATATGACCAATTCTTGTAAACATTTCACACAACCATTTTGTACAACCAATTCATATAACCATTCATCATCTAATACATATCACCTGAATATCAATTGTTCAACAGATGTCATAGCGTCTCCCATCCACGGTCTTATTTATCTTCGACATGATGCCATAGTGTCTTTCGACTATGGTCTTACTTATTTTCTGTCATGTTTCCATGGTATCTCCCATCCATGGTCTTATTTATCTTCGACACGATGCCATAGTGTCTTTCGACTATGGTCTTACTCATTTTCTGTCATGTTGCCATGGTATCTTTCAACCATGGTCTTATTCATTTCATGTCACTCTGCCATGGCATCTTTCAACCATGGTCTTACACATTTCA
Source organism: Gossypium arboreum (assembly GCF_025698485.1). NCBI lineage: Eukaryota > Viridiplantae > Streptophyta > Magnoliopsida > Malvales > Malvaceae > Gossypium > Gossypium arboreum. The sequence continues at coordinate 18,795,411 of NC_069082.1, forward strand.
TATCATGTTGCCATGGTATCTTTCAACCATGGTCTTACACATTTCATTTCAGAAAGCACACTCTCTCGAACCTCATCCTTACAGTGGGATTACTTGTCTAGGCTAAATCCCCTGTAATATAAACTCATAGAGTATTGTCGAGATTACCAGTCCAGGCTAAATCCCCTGAAATGACAATTACTCTAATGAGCTTGGATCTGAATTACCAGTCCAGGCTAAATTCAGAGGCTAAATTCAGACCCTAATTCGGATTACCTGTCTGGGCTAATTCCATTTTCCATATATTCTTCGGGAGGGCTATATCAAGATAGGATCACTCGTCTGGGCTAGATCCTTTTTACCATCAATTCCTTTTCAGAGATCCATCGAATTTTCCTTTCATTCAACCGAGATTTCTTCCCCTTTTTATCAAATATATCAATGTTTCATACAACGAACATTCAAATCATATTCACATCAATAACATAAATTTCAAGCATTTAATAATATAATTCAAGTTACACGAACTTACCTGGAGAAATTGCAGAAATATCAAGATTTAGGGGCATTTTGGTAAATTTTTCATTTTCCCCGATTTTCACCCAATCTTGATCCAAATTAATAATTTCATTCAATTTATTAATTTAATCAATAAAACAATTCATTTCCTTCATTTTGGTCATTTTGATATTTTTACAAAATTGCCCCTACAGTTCTTCTTTTATTCAATTTAGTCCCTGAGTCTAAAACATACAAACTATCCATTTTAAATGTAAACCCTTGCTAGCTGAAAATTCATATATTTATTTTTATATTTACTTTCCTCCTCCTCCTCCTCTCCATTCCACATCCTTAATGTATATATCATTCTTATAAGTAACATTTATCTATGATTTCAGTATTTACTTATAAATTTATTCAAAGCTGTCCATCCGTGTCATAGTCAATAAATTATTTTTATCTTGATCTACAGAATTAAAAATTTGGATCCGATAATTTTACTTGAAACTAGACTCACATATCTTCTTACCATAAAATTTTCAGAATTTTTTATTTAGCCAATGAATATAGTTTATTCTTTAAAGTCACCCTTGTTCTGCTGTCTGACAGTTCCAACCCTTCTTCACTAAAAATTAATTTCTCCTTGTATATAGTTTATTTTTCTTGAAAATATACTCATTCAGAATTCTAAGCATATAAAATTAAGCCCATAATTATTTTTCTCAAATTTTTGATGATTTTCCAAAGTCAGAATAGGGGAACCCGAAATCTTTCTAACCTTGTCTAACTAAATTTGTTATATCTCACAATTTAAAATTTTATTGCTTACAATTTTTCTTCTATGAAAAACTAGACTAAATAAGATTTAATTTCATATTTTATTCAACTTCTAATTAAATTTACACAATTTTTGGTGATTTTTCAAAGTAAGACTACTATTGCTGTCCAAAACTATTTTAGTGCAAGATATTAATCACCATGTTATAACACCCTTGTTTTCTTTCTCTACACTATTTCTCATCACTTTCTCTTATTTTCTCTTCACTAACATATCAAGAACATAGGAACATATGTAATAAAATTCTACATTAACATCAATCCCATGCTTTTTCAATAATATCAAACTTAAAAATATATTGAAATCATGATGTTCTTACCTTGTTCTATTGATTTTAATCTTCATCTTGATTTTCTCTCTCCTTCAGCTTCCATTTCTTGAATCCAACTTGATATTCTAACTTCCATAGTCTCCTTAACATTTTTCTCTCTTGGTAGCTATGGAAATTCTTTTGATTTTTGGGTGAAAATGGTGAATTTTTGGGAGAATGACCAAATTGTAAAGAAATGAAAACTTCTTTTATTCTTCTTCTTCTCACGTTGGTTTTGCATGGGAAAGATGGATGAGAATTCCTCATCTTTCTTTCTTTATATAAGAAAAAAATAATAAAAAAATAATAAAAAAATATCTTATTAAAATATTAATAAAATAATATTTATCTAATTAAATAATTATAAAATATCAAAACATCTCTAGCATCATTATTGCCTTCTAGAATTCTCTCTCTTTCCAATTGACCATTTTTCCCTTTATGATCTTTTAAAATTCCATCATTGAGTTATCATTTAAATTTGGTAAAATTGCAATTTAGTCCTTTATAATTCTTCACCTATTTAATTTGGTCCTAATTCATCCATTTTCCTTAGTTTCTAGATCATTCCACCCTTAAAATATTTACACTATTGGTCCTTTAAATTTTTCATATTTACACTTTAACCCCTCAAATTTTGAGTATTTACTCTTGTGCAATAAAAATTTTCTCACTTTTACAATTTAGTCCTTTCTTGAATTAATATATCATAATTTACTTCCCAGTATTGACATAACTCAAAATTTCCCTTTTTTTCACTTTATTTCCTTATTTTACTATATCAATGATAATATCTTACTATAAAAAAAATTTTGGGGTATTACAAGGAAGTGGCGGCTACACCGACTCCATTGTAATGGTTGACACAAGCTCAACAAGACATCGATGAAAGTAATTATCCAAAGCTTGATTGGATGATACTGTGGATGCAAGAGTCGAGACCAATAATCTAAGAATTTGCAAGGCAAAATAACATCCGGGTCCTCAATTACACACATGACATGTTTGGGCCGACGAATGTAGAACAATAAGAAGAAGTGCATGAAAACGAGGAGGAAGGAGAAGACAAAGAGAATGATGGAAGTGATGAGATGGATGAATAATGAGAGTGAGGAGATGGATGAAGAGGGCGATTGAACTTTGAATTTTATAAAGACTTGTATTAATTATTAGATGATTTTAATTTAGACTTTGTACAAGTAGGATTAATAAATAGTCTTTTTCATTTTATTGCACTTTGTTAGATTTTCTATGTAGGAACCTAACACAAAGGAGACATAAAAAATTCAAGCTAATACGATCAAAAGAGGAAGCACTCATCATTAGCATTTAGAATGACCACGATCGAATGGGTAACTTCCTCCTTTATCTATCTATGGGTTACACATTGAGGACAATGTTTCAACTAAAGTGTGGGGGGGTCATATAGAAAAGTTTCTTCAAATTTTTACATTTTCTTTGATTTTTCTTGTTGTTTTTGTGCTTGAGCTTGTAGAAACACAAGTGATTGGTTAGGAGCATGTACATATGTTGCTTGCGTTTATGAATAAATTTGGCATGATGATAGGTGATTTTAAAATTTTGATTATTAGGCTACAAAGTTCTATATGTTACATTATAAAAAGGTATTAAGCAATCAACTATACCAAATGATATAGAAAATACAAGGAAAAGAGCATGCTAGTACGAATGGTAAATAGTTGAATTTGTATTTGTTTGGTTGATTAAATTTGTGCATGTTGAGATATTTAAAGATGACCTAAGGCATTGTTTGGAACACATCTACAGCCAAAAATTTGTCCTAATTACATTTCACCTTTAGTACCAATTTTTAAGCCTGCTGACACTTCTTGATGAACCAGATTACAACCCTCGAGCTTGAAATTGTCAATTTGTATTTGCCCTTATTCTTTGGTCCCTCACTGCATGATTATAGATGTCTGGCCATACGCATTGAGGGTTAAGTAGATACATCATGGTGGAGTTTGTAAAAATAGAGTGAAAAAGGAAAGATTAGTGCAATAAGGGAGTTATAGGTTAGCCTGAAAGTGCAAAACAAGAAGCAAAATTGAAAAAGAAAATCCATACGAGTAGAAAAAATACCTAGAAAGCCAAAAAGCATTCTTGAGTGAGAAAAATTGAAAAATAACAATGACAAAGTAACAACAATAGAAAAAAAAAACTCATTCATTAGTGCACTCAAACTCATAGGCTAACCATAGTTATTGTCTTATCCTATGACTTCCTATATGGAGAGACAAAGAAGATGAAAAAAAGAGAAATAAGGCGGTGAGTGGGTAAGGGTCACTAAGGGGGAAGAATAGGGATGAATACGATGTGCCACACTATTTTCGTGTTTGTAACCCTTTTGATGCTTACTATTTTAATACCGTACATGTCTTAAGCTTCAGAACATTATAAGTTGAAAATTCCTATGTGACCTAAATATCCTTATATATGAATAGACATCATACTAGACATGTGCATAAATGACTATTTGTATTCTACTCATATAATCAAAGTACTTGTATGATTTCTTGATGGATTCCTATAAGATAGACCTTAATACTTGTATATTTTGTAACATACTAAACTTAGATGTTTGAAGTCAAAGGTGGTAAGTTAACTATTCATCATGTTGAAGTTGTTAGTAAACATGAAATGCCTAAGTCATATGCTCCAAAGTCAATACTTGTATCATATTCGCTCAAGGGTCGTCATGTTTATTTGTCATCTTTGTTTAAGTTTCCTAAAGACAAGCAATGACTTAAGTATGGGGGAGTTTGATCTATCAAAATTCAGTGTAGCATGTTAAACTTGTTTTCACACTTAAGGAGCTTGAGTATAAGCATTTTCATTACATTTTAGTTAAGTTTCTTTAGTTTTACATACATTCAATAAAATGTGCAAATTGAGTCTTTTATTGAGCCTAAGGGTTGAATAAGGCTTAAGGAAGAGCTAACATACTTTGTGAGTGTGAAAAGAGACCATCAAAAGGCATTTTAGGATGAAACTGGACGTTATGTCGTAACACGGGAGGACTGATGTCACAACATAGGGAACAAAATGAAGAAAGTTAAAGTCTACCTTCAATGTCGCCACATAGATTGAAGGTGTCACGACATACACCCAAACATGGCTACAGAGGAGCATACAGGTTGCTATGTCACGACATAGGTCCTGGGATGTAGGGCCATTTTGGTCCACACAATCAAACTTAAAGCTCGGGAATGTCAGCTAACCTAGGGTTAAGGACAACGTCCACCTAAAGACTATAAATAGGCTCCTTTGGCACATGTTAATGAAACCTTTGGATTAACCTAGTTTCTTCCTTTATATTTAGTTTCATTTTCTTAGGGTTCTAGAGTTTAGTTTATTTGTTCATTGTTTTCTTTCAAGAGATTTGGATTGTGGAATTATTCAACTCTGTGGATTCACAATTAATACTAATACAATTAGGATAATTCATTTACTCTATCTTGTCGATTTAATTAGATGCTTTCTTTCTACATCAATTATATATTGTTTATGAATGACATGAAGAACTATTCCTTCTATAGGCAATTAGCGAGTGGAGGTTTGATCTATTAACAGTTTGGTATGGTTACTGAATGAATCAGTTGTTTGGGAAAGGGAGAATGTGAAACAAACCCTAGGCTTGACAACCCCGGGAAGTCATCAAGGTGGGAGTTAACCTAAAATTGGTATTGCCCATCCGTAAAAACTTTAACCCCAAACCTATCTGGACTGTGAGGTTGGAAGATAGTATTTCTTGCTAAATCGTTATGTTAGTGGAAGATCGGAAGATCCTGCTAGGATAGCGACTAGTTGATTGACGAGAAACCTGAAGCAACAGTTGATTGAGATTACCGAAGAGAGTTAATTAACCATAATCAGATTTGATTTATTTTTCCTTTTTAATTTGTTGAATTTTATCTTTTTATGTTATTTTATTTTTAGTATTATAAAAACGTCGTACTATAACTAAATTTAAAAGTACTAATTAGATCTTTTAGTGTTTAGGTTAGAATTGGTCTAGCGCTCGCCTCCTTTGGGTACGATTCTCAAAGTACTCACCCATTCCATTGTAAAACTATATTACAACTAGACCCGTATGCTTGCGAATACCGCTTCATAATTCTATATTTTGTTACAGTGTTCACACTCTAGACATTAGTACATCCGGAGGAGGTCAAGTTATTAGCGCCATTGCCGAGAAATGTTAAAGGTGTGCGATTTTTTTAGGCATGCAAGATTTTATTAGATATTTATAAAAGATTTTGCTCATATTTCTAAGCCTCTGAATCAATTTCCCAAAAAAGAGACACCTTTCATATTTGACCAAAGTTGCGTCATAGTTTTTGAGGTAATAAAAGAAAAACTCATATCTGCTCCTCTAATCATTACCCCAAAATTGGTCAGAACCTTTTATTATTATGTGTGATGCTAGTGATTATGTAATAGGTGCAGTGCTAGGACAAAAGCAAAATAATTTATTTTGGGCTATTCATTATGCTAGCAAAACATTGAATTCCACACAGTGCAACTACACTACAACTGGGAAAGAGATGTTGGCAGTAGTGTTTGCGTGTGAAAATAAAATTGTCTTTACATAATAGTGAATCGAGCATATGTGTATATTGATCACTATGCGTTAAAACATGTCATGAAGAAAAAAAGAAAAAAAAGAAGAAAAGCTAAACTAATTATATGGGTTTTATTACTCCAGGAATTTGATTTATGGATGGTAGATAGGAAGTGGACTGAGAATCAAATTGCAGATCACCTATCTGGAATTGAAAACTAGTTACAAGAGGAGGAAATTGAAGATATTAAGTAGACCTTTGCAGATGAATAATTATTCAGAGTAGACATTGATCAATCAAGACCAGGTAAGCATCTAACGCCATGGTATGTAGTTTATGTTAATTACATTACGATGGGGGTCTTCTTAGCACAACCATCTAGGCAATAGAAAAAACAGATAGCTCATGAATAAAAAAATTACATCTGGGAGGAACCATATGTATTTTGACAATATACAGATCAATTAGTCCTATGATGTGTAGTAGAGGAAGAGATATAAAATATTTTACAAGGTTGTCACACATCTCCTTTTGGAGGGCATTTTGGTGGAAAAATGTCAGCTCAAAAAAATACTACAATTAGGGTTTTATTGGACAACAATGAATAGAGACGCTTATGAATTTGTCCAAGGATGTGATAGGTGTTAGAGAATTGGAAATATATCTAAAAGGGATGAAATGCCACAAACAGGAATAATCAAGGTCAAAGTGTTTGATGTATGGGGAATTGATTGTACAGGACCTTTTCTAAGTTCTTTTGGGAATTAATATATTCTCTTGGCTGTAGATTTTGTCTCAAAATGGGTTGAAGTTGTCGCACTACCTACTAATGATACAAATTCTATAGTAAGATTCCTCAGGAACAACATATTTTCTAGGTTTGATACACCACGAGCACTGGTCAGTTATGAAGGATATCATTTTTATAGCAAGCAGTTTGAAGCAGCATTGGCTAAGTACAACATAAGGCATAGGATGACAACAACATATCACCCATAGGCTAATGGGCAAGCAAAATTATCTAATTGAGAAATAAATTAGATTGTAGAGAAAACAGTAAATCCAAGTCGAAAAGATTGGGTAGCTAAGCTAGACGATGCATTGTGGGCTTACAGAACAACATATAAGACTCCATTGGGCATGTCCCCATATAAGCTAGTTTATGGTAAGAATTGTCACTTACTAATCGAATTGGAGAGGAAGACATATTAGGCGATCAAAGAATTAAATTTGGATCCTGAACTAGTTAAAAAGGAAAGATTATTCCAATTCCAGGAATTGGAAGATTTCAAATTTATGGCTTATGAAAATACTATGATGTACAACGAAAGTAGTAGACTTCGACATGACGCAAAGATCAGAAAGCGATAATATTTTTGGGGATAGAAAGTACTACTATTCAACTCAAGGTTAAAATTATTCCCTGGGAAGCTTAAATCAAGATGGACAGGTCCTTATACAATACATCAGATAACCCCTCATGGGGCAATAAAGTTAATCAAAAAAGGGGGTCAACCCTTGTTAATGGCCAATGAGTAAAACATTATTTTGGAGGGACCATTAATACTGTAGTGGAAAAACAAACCTTGTAGTGTAGCGCAATTTGGGATTTTCAAGACATCAAGGGGAAACCAAATAATATGAGGGAAGATAAGGAAAAAGGTAACCCAGCTGGTGATTTTATGAAAAATGAAGGAATCTAGCCATCATGTCGCGACACCATTCTAGAATGTCGCGACGAAGAATAAAATTCTAATTTAGGAATATGCTCTCGACGTTGCAACATCACCTAGGGATGTCGTGATACCACTGCATAACCCTATTTTTTGAACTAACTTAACTATTGACGTTTTTGTAGTTTAATTGTATTAGGATTCTTGTTCTTTAACTGCTTACTTAGTAGAACTAGATTATAACTTTTAAATAATTTATTATTTCTCCTTAATTTATAAATAGGACATATAGCCACCTTATGATATCATTAACAAAGATCAAACTATAGGTAACTCTCTTTTATTAGCAATAAAGGGTAATTTGTAGATATAATAAGAACATATCATCGAATGGCCAGTTTCAGTGCAAGCGCTTCAAGCCCATCTATTGAGTTTTAAGAAGGTGACATGGATAAGTATCTGCAACAATTACAACCATATACTTTTATTCAAGAACAGGGGTTTGATCCTTTAATGAGGAATTGCAAAGGAATATGGGAAAACACAACTAAAAGGGAATGGACAAAATTTTGTCTGCCAGCCGAAGAACCCCTAATAATTCTTGTGGTGCAAAAACTTTATCTAGCATTGAAACAAAGGGAAGCAACCAGACTATTCAGACTATTCTATGATATGCGCTCTTTTGTGAAGGTTAGAGGGGTTAATGTTCTAGTAACTGTGATGAGTATTTTCTAAATTTATGATACACCATATATCACAATTATCTATAAAATAGTTTTGAAGGAATTTAGAAACATTGATATAGAGGAAGTATTGAAATTCCTAACGAAAGGAAAAGAGATGTGGACGTATAAAACGGGGACAACAATTCCTGTGATGTTCAATCAGGAGCTGATGACACCAAAAGCCAAGATGTGGATGAAATTCGTATGTTCAAGAATATGGCCTATAATAGAGATGTCTGAGATTAGTCCAATTCAAGCAATCAAAACTTATGGGATCCTCTAGAAGAAGCAAATATGTATTGGAATCTGGATATATAAAAACATGTTTGATTGTGTGAGAAATTTAGGAAAGGGAATATTTTTCCCACATTTAATTTTAGAACTATGTAAAAGGGTAGGAGTACCCATGGAACCAGTGGATAAAACCATGAATCCCCAAGGAAATTACTCAGTGATGATTTATTCAAGCAATTTGTTCTTCTACAGACAAAACAAAAAAAGGAAAGAAGAAAAAAAGAGGATTTCAAGAAGATGACGACTAACATTCAAGAGTAATCTAGTAGGATTAGGAGTAGAAAAATTTAGGAAAACTTGAATGCTTATTTCTTTGCTTGTATTTTTTTAGGGATTGTATTGAATTTTAGGGTAATGCAAATATGTTTTTAGGATAGTGATAAATACATAATTCTTTTTTTTTCAAGTTTGTTTAAATCTTTTATTTAGAAAAAACCCCGACATGGAGGAGACACAAGCAAGTCGAGCTTCACACGATCAAAGGAGGAAGCACCCAACATTAGCCACCGCAATCAATCGACTAATTTTTCTCCTTATCTTTTTATAGGCTGTACATTGAGGATAATGTGACAACTAAAGTATAGGAGATACCATAGGAAAATTGTTGTTTTAAAATTTTCTTTCTTGTCTTTTGTGTGCTTGAGCTTGTAGAAATACAATTGATTGGTTAGGAGCATGTACATAGGTTGCTTGTGTTTATGAATAAATTTGACATGATAGGTGATTTTAAACTTTTGATTATTAGGTTACTAAGTTCTATATGTTACACTATAAATAACACTATAAATAAGTATTAAGAATCAACTATACTAAGTGATATAGAATATACAAGGAAATGAGCATGCTAGTACGAATGATAAATAGTTGAATTTGTATTCTTTTTTTGTTGATTAATTTGTGTAGGTTGAGATATTTAGGGATGACCTAAGGCATTGTTTAGAACACATCCAGAGCCAAAAAGCTTTCCTAATTGTATTTCACCTTTAGTACTATTTGAGCCTATTGACACTTCTTGATGAACCACATTAGAACCCTCGAGCCTGAAAATGTCAATTTGTATTTGCCGTTGTTCTTTGGTCCTGCACTATATGATTATAGACGTTTGGCCATAGATATTGAGGGTTAAGTAGATACATCATGGCGAAGTTTGTAAAAATAGAGTGAAAAAGGAAAGATTAGTGTGATATGGGAATTATAAGTTAGCCTGAAAGTGCAAAACAAGAAGAAAAATCCAAAAAGAAAATCCATACGAGTAGAAAAAGTACCTGAAAAGCCAAAAATAATTGAGTGAGAAAAATTGAAAAAGAATAGTGACAAAGTCACAACAGCAGAAAAAAAAACTCGTTCATTAGTGCACCGAAACTTGTAGGCTAGCTGTAGTTACTATGTCATGCTATGATTTCCTATATGGAGAGAAAATGAATGTGAGAGAAGGAGAAATAACGCAGTGAGCACGTAAGGGTCACTAACAGGAAAGAATTGGGATTAATACGATGTACCAAACTATTTTAGTGTTTGTAACCCTTTTGATGCTTATTATTTTTGAATTTCATACTTGTCTTAAGCTTCAGAACATTACAAGCCGAAAAGTCCTATGTGACCTAAATATCCTTATACATGAATGGATATCATACTAGAAATGTGCATAAATGACTATTTGCATTCTGCTCGGATAATCAAATTACTTGTATGACTTGTTGATGAATTCCTATCGGAGTGACCATTAATACTTGTATATTTTGTCACAGATTGAACTTAAATGTTTGAAGTTAAAGGCAGTAAGTTAACTATTCATCATGTTGAAGTTATGAGTAAACATGAAATGCCTAAGTCATATACTCCGAAGTCAATACTTGTATCATACTTGCTCAAGGGTCATCATGTTTAGTTGTCATCTTTATATATGTTGCTTGAGGACAAACAATAAATTAAGTGTAGGGGAGTTTGATCTGCCAAAATTTGGTGTAGTAGATTAAATTAGTTTTCACACTTAAGGAGCCTGAATGCAAGCATTTTCATTACATTTTAGTTAAGTTTCTTTAGTTTTACTTACATTCAAAAAAATGTGAAAATTGAGTCTTTTATTGACCCTAACGGTTTAATAAGGTCTAAAGGAGAGCTAACATAGTTTGTGAGTGTGTAGGAGACCATCAGAAGGCATTTTAGGATGATACTTGATGCTATGTCACAACATAGGAGGACTGATGTCGTAACATACCGAACAGAAATAAGAAAACTCAATTCTACCTTCGATGTCACGACATAGACTGAGGCTGTCGCGACATACCCCTAGAGATTGCTATAGAGGAGCATACTCATTGCTACATCGCGACACAGGTCCTGGTGTGTCACAACATCGACTCTAAGATAGAAATTAGACATGAAACATGGGTGTTTTGGTCCGCACAATCAAACTTAAACTCGAGAACGTCAGCTAGCCTAGGTTTAAGGATGATGTCCACCTGAAGGCTATAAATAGACTTCTTTGGCATATGTTAAAGACACCTTTATATTTAGTTTCTTCCTTTATATTTAGTTTCATTTTCTTAGGGTTCTAGAGTTTAGTTTATTTTTTTGTTGTTTTCTTTCAAGAGATTTGGATTGTGGAATCATTCAAATTTGTGGATTCACGCTTAATACCCATACAATTAGGCTTCTTTATTTACTTTATCTTGTTGATCTAATTAGCATACTTTCTCTTTACATTGATTATATATTGTTTATGAATGACATGAAGAACTATTCCTTCTATGGGGGATTATCAAGTGGAGGTATGATCTATTAACTATTTTGTAGGGTTACTTAACGAATCAGCTGTTTGAGAAAGCGAGAATGTGAAACAAGCCCTAAGCCTGACAACCCCAGGAAATCATCAAGGTGAGAATTAACCTAAAATTGGTATTGCTCTTCCGTGAACACCTTAACCCCAAACCAGTATGGACTGTGAGGTCAGAAGATAAGTAGTTCTTGCTAACTCGTTTTGTTAGTGGAAGATTGGAAGATCCTGCTAGAGTAGCGACTAGTTGATTGACGAGAAGCTTGAAGCAATAGTTGATGGAGATTATTGAAGCGAACTAATTACTCATAATCAGATTTAATTTATTCTTCCTTTTTAATATCTTTAATTTTATCTTTTTATGCTATTTTGTTGTCATTATTATAAAAACCCCAAAAATCCTTTATTTTATATTCTTTATTCTATAACTAAATTTAAAAGTACTAACTAGATCTTTTATTATTTAGGTTAGAATTGATCTAGTGATGCCTCTCTTGGGTACGATCCTCGGAGTAGTCACCCACTCCGTTGTAAAACCATATTACAACTAAACCCTATACTTGCGATATCGCCTTGTAATTCTGTATTTTATGTTAGTATTCACACTATGGACGTTACTATGTCTGAAGATAGTCAAGTTGTTGGGGACCTCGATATGAACCTAACTTGTGCACAAAAAGCAAACTGTACGTTGAACGATAAAGCTCAGTGGTATTTCGATGATTAAAGTCAAAGAATTACAAGATTATATCAAGTTTATACATTCAATTAAATTACCATTAACAACGAATTCATACATAATGCATGCTAATTCTTAATCGCATATCAACATATATATGCCACAAAATGCACCCATTATACCAAATGAATCAACTATGTATTACTTCAATGGTAAGCTAGTTGATCATACCCTCAATTAAATTAGTATTTCAATTCCAAATTGAATCAATCATTCCTTATCTTACCATTTCAACCCTTAGGTTCGTTAATTGGTTCGCATGGCCTTTCACATGCTATATATAATCAAATATCATTTATAAATACATTTAATTCAATTTTATAACATTCAATCATTTTTCAAATATCAATAAAAAAATCCACAATTTATATTCCCTATTAACGTGACTCAAAGGTTACATGGATCCCAACCAACTCACCAATTTGGCACCCAGTGCCTCATCAAAACGTCTAAAATAAATAGAATGCGCCCAACGCTCATCGACATATAACCGAAGTAACCTGTACTCAATCAATCCTATGGCATGCCAACTATATTCAACTCTACCTGAATAGTTAATACAATAATCAAACATCTGATTCATCATATAACTTAATTTACATTTCATCAGTTTCAATTCATTACATAACATAACATATTTCAACCCAATTCAAAGCCAATTTCATATTTTAATCAAGTTACACTCTTGTCTATTCTATTCAATTTAGTTTTCTATTCTAATAACCAATCTCAATCATAACATTTCAATTCAAATAGTCATTTTTAACTCACCTCAATATCATACTATCGAAAAAAATATAAATATGCAACAATTATAATGATTCGAATAATAAAAATACAAATTGAAGACTCAAGTTACTCTTCGTTGGCTCTCACCTTTTCTTTCCCTCTTGATAGCCTTGCATCGTCTTTAATTACGAATAATAACCCAAAAATACACAATATCAAATTCCAGATCAAGTTACATTCAATTACAAAGTCACACATATTTTGTAATTTATTCAATTTAGTCACACAAATATCGTATGTGCTTGAATTAGTTGAGTCCTTACAAGTGAGTATTCGCTCAGTTGATAAACGAGCTACCGGCCTTTGGCTAAGTTGTTCTTTTGTGTATGAACATAAGGGTCGGTAATGTGAAGTAAGTATGATTATGAGAATGTGTATTAATAGAGTGATTCATTTAGCTAAGTGAATGTAATACTTTAGTCAAAGCTGATTTCATTGCTTGAGACTTACTAAGCATTAAAATGCTTACCCCGTTGCTTTGGCTCTCTGTTTTATAGGTTTCGCTCGTTAGTTATCGGATTCGGGATCATCGAAGTCGAAGTCATCCACACTATCAAAGCCCCCATTTTGGTACAATTTTGGTTGAACTTTGAAATGGCATGTATAGGACTACCCTTTTGTTGAAGGTCATGTACCTTTCGGTTTTGTGTAAACTTGGATAGCCATGCGAAAATGGCTTATATACGTTTTTAGCATAGTACCATAATCGTTTGTATGTTGATCATTATGAGGTATGGAATTTTTTTGAAACGATTAGCCATTGGAATGGTTAATCATGATCACACTTTGTGCTATGTATGCAAAAAGGGCCAATTGAATCATGGAAAACATAAAATAGGTAAAGCCTACCTTAAAGGCAGATGCTGACAGTAGCAGTGATGTGGATATGAAAAATCACTAAAAATAGTAGGAATGGTATTAAATAGTGAATAAATTATGTAAATGAACTTTGATGAATCTATTTTCATATGGAAGAAACAAAACGGTCATATGAGTTATATGTTAAGATATATTAAAGTTCTCGTGAAACAGGGCCAGAACGGTTTCTGGATCCCCTGTTCCGACTTTTGAAATTCATTGTAAATTAACCAGAGATAATTAGGAGTCATGCCATATATTTATAGATTCCTCTCTGAGTTTAGTTTCTATAGAAACAAACGGAAACAGTATTGAATACCTGTATAGGAAGATATCCAATTCGTAATGCATAAAGGTCAGTGTAGTCAAACCCTGGAATAGGGGAGACTTTAACTAATAAACTGTACTAATTGGCCCAACCAAAAATTCTAGAAAAAAATATGTAGATGGACATATGAGTCTAGTTTCCGGGAAAAATTACAAAACTGATTTTCGAGTTTTGAAACTCAAGATATGATTTTTAAGGCGACAGTGACGCAGTGACCAGCTAGTCTGGAAATTTCTAAATGGACTGTGAAAATAGTTAAGTCTGTGTGCACCTTGTGTCCGATTCCGGTAACGGACTCGGGTACGGGGTGTTACAATAGACATAGGTACCCCGTGCAACCTCACAATTTCAAAAATATATAATTCAGCTAATTTATCAAGTGAGTAATCAGTACGTACCGGTATAAAGTGAGCCGACTTTGTTAACCTATCAACCACTACCCAGACAGCATCCTTCTTTCTAGGAGTCAGAGGCAAACCAATTACAAAATCCATGGTAATCCTATCCCATTTCCACTTAGGCACCATTACCGGTTGGAGTAATCCTGAAGGCACTTGATGCTCAGCTTTTACTTGTTAACAGATCAAACACTTGGTTACAAATTCAGAAATGTCCCTTTTCATGCCTGGCCACCAATATAATTTCTTTAAATCATTATACATTTTTGTGCTACCAAGGTGAACTGACAAACAGCCACTATGCGCCTCATGTAAAATTTTCTGAATCAATTCGTCACTTTTCGATACACATATCCTGTCTCGAAACATCAAACAGTCATCTGGTCCAACTCGAAAATCTGAGTCGTAACCTGATTCACACTGAGTTTTCTTGGTTCGCAACTCACTATCGTTCTTTTGAGCATCACAAATCAGTTGGAGAAATAACAGTTTAGCCCTCATCTTTGCTAAGATTGACCCATCATCAGACAATGCTAACCTCGTA
Source organism: Gossypium arboreum (assembly GCF_025698485.1). Lineage (NCBI taxonomy): Eukaryota > Viridiplantae > Streptophyta > Magnoliopsida > Malvales > Malvaceae > Gossypium > Gossypium arboreum. Next base: position 18,810,749 of record NC_069082.1, read on the forward strand.
TTCATGGCTCTCAAAGTAAAAAGAGATTTCCTGCTCAAGGTGTCAGCAACTACATTTGCTTTTCCCGGATGATAATCAATCACTAGCTCATAATCCTTCAATAATTCAAGCCATCTCCGCTGTCGCAGATTCAAATCCTTTTGATTCATCAAATACTTCAAACTTTTGTGATCAGTAAAAATTCGGCATTTTTCACCATACAAATAATATAGGCAGATCTTCAAGGCAAAGACAATAGTGGCCAATTCCAAATCATGTGTAGGATAGTTCTTCTCATGCGGGCTTAACTATCTCGAGGCATAGGCTACCACTTTACCCTCTTGCATCAGTACACATCCAAGGCCTATCAATGATGCATCACTATAAATTACGAACTCCTTCCCGGCTCAAATTTGTACTAAAATTGGTGCTTCATCAATCGTGCTTTCACTTTTCAAAACTCTCACGACATTTATCAGTCCATTCAAACTTAACATTCTTTTGTAGCAACTTAGTCATTGGAGAGGCAATCATCGAAAATCCCTCGACAAAACGTCTATAATATCCGACTAAGCCTAAAAAGCTTATAACCTCGGATACATTCTTTGGCGGTTTCCAATCAACGATCGCGAAAATTTTTCTCGGATCCACCCGAATACCATCACTTGAGACTATATGCCCCAAGAATCCGACTTCACAAAGCCAGAACTCACTTTTACTAAACTTAGCAAACAGTTTCTTTTCTCTCAAGATCTGCAATATGGTTCTCAAGTGTTCGGCATGCTCAGACTCGTCCCGAGAATAAATTAGAATGTCATCTATGAACACTGCTACAAACTTATCCAATTCATCAAGTCCATAAATATAGCTGGAGAATTTGTTAAGCCAAAAGGCATCATAAGAAACTCATAATGTCCATACCTTATCCTAAAGGCAATTTTCGGCACATCCGACTCCTTAACTCTCAACTAGTAGTAATCGGACCTCAAATCGATTTTTGAAAATACTATTGCCCCCTTTAACTGATCGAATAAATCATCAATCCTCGGTAACGAGTACTTGTTCTTTATAGTCACCTTATTGAGCTGACGGTACTCAATGCAAAGACTCATTAGGCCATCCTTCTTCTTTACAAACAATACAGGAGCACCCCAGGGGGAGAAACTTGGTCTCACGAATCCTTTGTCTATTAACTCTTGCAACTGAGCTTTCAATTCTTTTAATTCAGTCAGAGCCATTCTATATGAAGTAATTGAGATCGGTACAGTCCCCGGCAACAAATCAATGGCAAACTCTATCTCTCTGTCTGGAGGCAACCCTGGCAATTCCTCTGGGAATACATCTGGAAATTCACAGACTATCGGCATTGATTCAAGCTTCAATTCAGACATCTCAGTATTCATTACATAGGCAAGATAAGCTTCACACCCTTTCCTCATGCATTTCTGAGCAGACATGCACGAAATCACTATAGGCAATTTATTTGATTCATCTGTTTCAACCCACAGAATTTCACCATTTTCACATTTCAACTCTAGTGTTTTCTGTTTACAATTTACCTTGCCATCATACAATGTCAACCAGTCCATTCCCAAGATAACGTCAAACTCATCAAATGGTAATAGCATCAGATTAGCCGGAAAACAGTGACCTTGAATCATTAATGGGCAATTCTTGCAAACCTTAGCAACTAGCACATATTGGCCTAAGGGGTTCGACACTTTAATCGTAAACTCAGTATATTCAACAGGGAACTTCTTATTAGATATTAAATTCACACAAATATAGGAATGAGTAGACCCAAGATCAATCAATGCAATAACAATAGTATCATAGAGAGAAACTGTACCAGTAATGACATCGGGAGATGATGCATCCTTTCGGGCACGTATGGCATAAGCTCTAGCAGGCGCTCTAGCTTTTGATCTCGCCGCTGAATCTTTCATCACAGTTTTACTACTAGCCCACCTCTAGTATTTATCGATGGTCTACCTCTACTAGCGGTAGTACTTTGTCCAGCACTCTGAAATTTTTCTTCTTTAACTTTCTCCGGACAGTCTCTGATAAAATGTTCGTGAAAACCACACCTGAAACAAGCTCGCTCGTTTCCCCAACACTCACCAAAATGTTTCCTGCCACATTGCTGACATTCGGGCTTTTTAGGCCGCACATTACCCACACTTGCCACTAAAGTAGCTTGAGCTTTAGACCCCGAATATGCCTTACCACGATCTCTGTGTGAGTTCCCAGCTGAGACTGTCATTCGAGGGTTTGTCTCTTTGGACCTCTTTGATTGAGATTGAAATGACTTGCTTATCGGCCTCTTTCTGGCATCTCGAGCCTCAATAGTAGCTTTTTTTCTTTCTTTGTTCAATTCTTCGGCTTTAAGAGCTCGATCAACCAATACTACAAATTCTTTCAGCTCCAAAATTCCCACAAGCACTTTAATGTCCTCATTTAGCCCATCCTCAAATCTCTTGCACATAATAGCTTGGTGGACACACATTCACGGGCATACTTCTTTGAGTCTTACAAATTCGCGTTCATACTCTGCTACAGACATCTTGCCCTGCTTCAATTCAAGGAACTCCTTCCGTTTTTGATCAATACATCGTTGACTTATGTATTTCTTTCTGAATTTTTCCTGGAAGAAATCCCAAGTAACCTTTTCTTTTGGCACCACTGCTACCAAAGTCTTCCACCAATGGTAGGCCGAATCTCTCAAAAGTGATACAGCACACTTTAAGCACTCCTCGGGTGTACATGAAAGCTCATCAAATACACGGATAGAATTTTCAAGCCAGAACTCCGCCTTATCGGGATCATCATCGATCTTTGCTCTAAACTCTTCGGCCCCTTGTTTTCGAATCTTGTCAACCGGAGGCTTGTTCATTCTTACCAAATCTATGCCTTGGCAGACTCTGAGAATTGTCCGAGGTATGGGAGGGTGGAGGAGGTTGAGCATTTGGGTTTGCTCGAATAAACTCAAGATACCAATTGTTCATCATTTGGAGAAAGGCATCCCGAGCCTTATCTCCCTGTCTCAATGTCTCAGTCTACTTTCTCTGGTAGCGGTCCCTTGTGCGGGAGCCGGCGCATACTAGCAAACATCATCACCGCAGATTCCGTCGGGATCCATTACTATATTAAAACAAAACACGCTTTAGAATAATCAGAGTCACCACACTATCACAGTATATTTATGGCATGTATAGCTAGACTTTTACACATACTTTATTAGTTCGAGAACCGACTAAACCATAGCTCTGATACCACTAAATGTAACACCCCTTACCCGTATCCGTCGCTGGAACAGGGTACGAGATATTACCGAATCATAGTACATACCATTAAATAAAACCAAGACAAAAATATGGCATACAATTAGATCATGAATCATTACAACATATGCCTTTAATAATATTAGCCAATTTCAAAGGCTTCGTACAAAATAATCGGTCAAATACTATACTTAATATTTTAAAACCTACACAATTATGACACGTAACAAAATAACTAAGTCTACTATACATGTCATAATTCAAAATGTTTATTTCAAATACCCAAAAATATTGATAGTGCAGACAGATCTTCAACGATCTTTGACTTCTGCGCAAGCTGGACGACACTATAAGACAAAAGAGAGAAAAGAAGGTAAGCTTATAGCTTAGTAAGCAAGTATGTAAATAATGAATAAGAATCTAATATGTTTACACAATAACTCAAGTGTATCTACTTTTAATTTCACCATTTACTCCACTTTGGTCAAGCTGTCTCTACTGCATCATACTCACTAAACAAATCATAACTCGAGTTACAAAACTCGAAATTCAAATCCGTAAAATTTTCCTGAAACTAGACTCAAATTACTTCTTATTAATTTTTTTCTAGAATTTTTCGTCCAGCCAATTAGTACAGTTTATTAGTTAAAATTTCCCCTGTTATACAGCTCGACTGATCTGCCCTCTGTTCACTACGAATTGAATTTCTCCCAGTACAAAATTCAAATAGCCATGAAATTTGCTTCATTTAAAACTAGACTCAATAAGGAATCTAGAAATATAAACTATATTTCTTAATTAGTTTTGTACAATTTTTAATGAGTTTTCAAAGTTAGAACAGGGGATCACATAGTCATTCTGAACAAGTCACACACAAATATAAATATCTCAAAATATAGAGTTCCTTTACTTGCTCTGTTTCTTTTACATGAAAATAGACTCATTAATCTTTAAATTCATATCTCATTAAGCCTCTAATTAAATTCATACTAGTTTTGGTGATTTTTCAAATTCACGTCACTGCAAATGTCCAAAACAGTATTATTGCTAATTCAGTCTTTCACACTTTCTTTGTATTTACCTCATTTAGCCTACATATCACAATTCACTTTCACCACATTTCATACATCACAAGTGTAGGTTCATGATTACAATGTCACTATAAAATCATCCCGTTGAACAATTCGGATCAATCCTCGATACTTGGTGGTTTCAGCACACAGCTCCACCATCATATTTCATATAATTCAACTCTCTTGTACACATGGTGAACACTTAGTACCACCCATGTGACCTAGCCAATTTATCTCGTAGCTCTCTTGTCTACATGGTGTCCTTCACTTGGAATCACACATGCGACCTAGCTACATTTATCCTCTCCCGTAGCTCTCTTAACTTACATGGGATACATCCCGTATCACACATGTGACCTAGCTACTACATAGTATCTCGTAGCTCTCTTGTACACATGATGTGCACTCAGCACCATACATGTAACCTAGGTACATTTCATCTATATTATTCGATCTTTCTGAAAGTTCAACCGGGATTTCTCTCACTATTATTTATTTCCATTCTTCCAATAGTCGATTTATGATTCAAAATCAACTAAAATATATAAAATAGGCTAAAATACAAAAATGTAACTGAAGTTAATGTATTATTTACATACAAACTTACGTTAATGTATTATTTACATACAAACTTACCTCGGTGCAAAATATGGAAATTTTGCAATTTAGTCCAAAACCTTTTCCCTCCCCTGTTCGATGTCGATTCCACGCCTTTCTTGATTTATAACAACACATTTATCTCATTTAACATTCATACTATTTATTTCAATCCAAAAATCAGATTATGTAAAAATTACATTTTTGCCCTTAACTTTTACAAAATTATGATTTTGCCCCTAGGCTCAGAAATTTAATTTCAGCCCTTATTCTTATGTTTTTATGACATGCTGAACATTTTTCTCTTCTATAACAACATCAAATTCTCACTCTAACATGTACTTATGAGCATTAGGTATTTTTACCGATTATACCGTTTTGCTCGTTTTCGCTAAAAATCGCTTAGAAAAGATCATTCTCCTAACCTCAAACAGTCATATTCTACCATCAAACATTAAAATACATGCATATCATTCATGGGTAAATTTTTAAACATAAACCCTAACTTGAAATAATGGTAGAAATAGGTAAACTGAGCTACGAGGATTTCAAAAATGTAAAGAACATTAAAAACGGGGCTTAAATGCACTTACTATTGAGCTTGAAAGCTTAGAAAAAACCCTAGCTATGGTGTCTATGAGATTTTCGGCCAACTTGATGAAGATGATACCAAATTTTTGCTTTGTTTTCCCATTTTATTATTTTATTTACCAAATGACTAAATTACCCTTCATTAAAAACTATAATGTTTTATCTTCCTTTAGGTATTTTTGTCCAAACTATTATAATGGTCTAATTACTATACAAGGACCTCCAATTTAAAAACCCATTACTCACAAGTACTTAGTACCTTTGTGAACTAGAACACACATTTACAACTTTTGTAATTTAGTCCTAAATATCAAATTGGACCCTTTATCGATAAAATTTCTAAACAAAATTTTCATACAGCCATGAAATCATGCCATAGACCTTAAAATGATAATAAAACTATTATTTCTATCTCGGATTTGTGGTTTTGAAACCACTATTCCGTTTTGGCCCTAAATCGGGCTGTTACATGAAAAATTGATGAAGAGATTTAATGAAAGGATTAATAAAATCAATTATGAATGAAAAAAATGCTAAAACAATTGATATGTTGTGGTAATTCTCAAAGAACAAGTAGGAAGGATTTGTACTATTGAATGATAAAGGTTGGAATTACTCAGGCTTTGTTCTTATACCATAATGCCATGGCAAAATCTTGACCATTCTACTGCTCAAAGATTCACTAGCATTCTAAATTTATTTTTCGTATGTTGACAAAACTCAAGAATGATATCAAGACTGTTCTTCCTTTCCATATACAAATCGTAACTTTTATGTATAGAGTGCTGCAAATATTCTTTCAAATACTTGCCTGTATCAACCGAGAATAATCCAATCTATTTACTCTTTTCATAATTAAATCATATCTATTAATATAATTAAATCAGATCTACTAACATACCATACAATCATCTATATCTAGAGCTAACATGCAGGCATTTAAAATAATCACAAATCAAATGAAACGATAATCTACTCAAAATCATACCATGGGCATTAAAGATAATAAAAGTCTACACAAATAATTCCAACCCAATGAGATTTAGCTCATGGATTGGGCATTCAAATCCAAAACAAAACCATTCAACATCATCATTTAAGTTCACGAATCACAAAGTTCAAATCAGAAAATAAAGTCAGAACTGTAGGAAGCTCTCGCTACTCCAACTTTCACTTTAATAATGAGATTTGATGTAAAACCCAAGCAGATTTCTCTTCCCCTTCATTGCGTCTGTGACTTTTTTGCTCTGTAAGCTGCTACCCTCTCCTTTCTTTTTCTTTGAGATTTTCCATGAGAATCTAATGCAAAGAGAAAAATTGCTCTCTAATTCCTTTCTTTCCAAAAATCCTCTCCTCTTTTCTTTTCTCTTTCCTCCTTTATAGGGTAGGTCCCTCCCTCTCAGCACACATCTTTTGCTTCCACTTTTTCAAGGTGGTTTATCTGGTACAAGTATAGCTGGCTGAGAGACGTGGACTGAGTGTTGCGTCATCTTTCTAGAATTGCTATGGCATTCTTCTTGGCAATCTAGCCAGCATTTTACCATGGCAATATTTCACCTCCATTTTCCTACTATTTTCTTTCTTCTCTTCTTCATCTTGCACCTGTTGCCAACCACAACCAACACTTTCTTCCCCAATAATAAAAGTAACAAATAATAGCATTTATAGTACAATCCAAGCTTTGTTATGCAGTGTTCTAAAAATATCCTAAAAATCCAAACATATTTACTTAATTAAAAACAATTAATTCACTCTAGAGGCTTGAAATATAACACTTTTCAAGAGATTCACTCTATTGGCTTTAAATATAACTCTTTTCAAGAGTTATAACACCTTCAAACCTAATTTATTACTTGTCCTCAAGCAAAATGTGCATGAATATGCATGAATGCATGAATTTTCCATAGCACACAGTTACGATATATATACTTATTAAACCATCTGCCGTATATTCTATACCTCCATTATTAGCAGTCTTCTAAAAAAAATTGGTTCAAGTTTTGTAGGCTTGTTTAGAAAATGAAGTGCATAAAACATTTTCTAAAAATAAAAGTTCCTAAGTAATTATGCAATTCTGACTATAACAGGCCTCTCGCAATGTATCTAGGCTATCTTTCCTATAAATTCAGTTTCTCTATTCTCACTTATTCTATCATTTCAAAACTTTAATTACAAATATTATTTATTATTTTTTTCTAAGGAATTCATCTGTCACATTGTTTTTTTACTTGACAATCTCAATAGAGCATACACTAGATTGCCAGGTAGTATATAATGTCACAATTTGCATGTAGTTCACTCATGGAGCTAAGGCCTTTAACTTAGAAGATGGATGGAGCAAACAACTACCTCTTTAGCTACTTAGCCTAGAACTTCATTGGAGTGTCCCTAAATCATTATTATTAATACAGATAAATTTTTTTACTCATTCTTATTCAAACTTGTTTTTCTGATCAATAATACGATAGAGCAAACAAAGCATTACTGACCTACTCAACAGTTTCAAACATTGGAGTGTAAAATTATTAACATGGTATTTATTATTATTCATAACCAAATTATTGAATTTAGGTTTAAGGAAATCTAAATGCATTAAAAGAACTCTACTAAAGATTAATTGCAATGATATTTAAGTTATTCTACTTTTAGGAATCAATTTTCAAACAACTATCCTATGCTTAATCAATTATCACAATTTTCTAAATTAAAAGAATATTTATTATCCTCATTGAACATCATCGATAATAATATAATCAGCATAGTCAGGTAGTTATTTGGCACTTGTATGTACTAGTAAAATGAATGAAAAAATGCATGAATATTACAACACAACAAACCTCTAAACCTAAATGATGCATTGTCCTCAATGCATGAATAATTAAACATGACCAAATGTCATGACAACCAGATATGAATGCATGAAACATGTTATAAAATAAAAAAAATTGCAAATAAAAACAAAAGCTTGGAAGGAATTTGATTACTCTAATTGGGTTGGGTTGATTTTCTAGCAGCACAATTGTAGCGCGGTTGCCTATCCACTTCACCAGCATCAGCTTGAACTGATTTCTGAGCAATTCGCTTGTAGTGCTTCTGTTTTAGTTGGTTGATTGGCACCTCATCTTCATCATCAGTATCTAACTTTGAGAGATCATCAGTATTTGAGAGAAAATAGTGAATGGAAAATGAAAAAGATGAGGCATTTACAGTTTTATGAAGTAAAAATAGAGAAGGGTGAAGAAGATGAAACGGAAAAGAAGATAGAAAAGAAGTGAATCTACTAGGGTAAGATGTGAGAGAAAATATAGCAATGACATGGGGGATAAGATTAACCTGAGATTGTGCCTTGACACAGAAAAGAAAAATTGAGTGGGAAAAAGAAAAATAATAGAAAATTTATTAAACCAAAAATTAACTAGTATATTAAATGGGCTGATTTCTACAAACTTGGGCCATAATGTGCCTGCAATAAAAGGAAATAATAGTTAAACTTATTGAAGAAACTAAACAAAGGGATTAAAAACAAAGCAAATGAATAAAATAGTGCAGGAAAGAAATATTAACCTCCTCAAAAAATGATGGAATTTTTATCACGAATTATAGGAGCTCTAAAGTACTACTTTAATTGTTGGCTGTTGACTTTGAAAGTAGAACCAGTCTTGTTGTCTTTGACTTCCACAGCTCCATGAGAATAGACATGCACTATCTCGAATGGGCCAAACCAACGAGATTTTAATTTTATAGGAAACAAGCCTAGACTTAAATAGCAAGACTATTATCCAGGTGCAAATTGCCGTGGCAAAATCTTGTTGTCATGCCATCGTTTAGTCTTTTCTTTGTACATCTTGGCATTCTCATAAGCTTGAGCTCTGAATTCTTTCATCTCATTCAACTCCAACAGGCGATTAATACCAGCAGTACTCAAATCCATATTCAATTTCTTAATTGCCCAATATGTCTTATGTTCAAGTTCAAGGAGCAAATGATAGGGTTTCCCATAAACAATCCAGAAATGTGACATCCCCAATGGTGTCTTGAATATAGTGTGATATGCCCAAAAAGCTTCATCCAATTTGGATGACCAATCTTTGTGGGTGGGATTAACTACCTTCTCTAAAATTTGTTCAATCTCTCTGTTAGAGACTTCAAACTGCCCGTTTGTTTGCGGATGGTATGATGTGGAAATTATATGCTTAACGTCATACATGTTCCGAGCATTAGCAACTAATTTGCAATCAAAGTATGAACCTTCATCACTAATCAGAGCACGAGGGGTACCAAACTTGGTAAAAGTGTTTTTATGTAGAAATTTTAGTACCGATTTGGCATCATTCATTGGTAGAGCAACAACCTCAACCCACTTGGAGACATAATCAACAACTTAAAGTATGTATACATTGTCCCAAGAAGCTATGAATAGACCCGTAAAATCAATTCCCCATTGATAAACCGTAAATTATACATATTTTTACCCCATGTTTAATGCATTTTATGGATGATTTTCCATTAGAATTGGTGAATTTGATGCTCCTAATGCTTTAATTTCATGTTTTACACTTAGGAGAGCATAGGAGAGCGAAAGGAATGAGAAACGGGCCAAAAACAGAGAAAATGGGCTAAGGTACAAAATCAACACAGCCTGGACCTTCTCACACGGCCAGACCACACGGTCGTGTCAATTTGGCAGGCTCGAGCATGGCCTAAAGTAATCGAACACGGGCGTGTACCACGGGCATGTCCCTGCCGAGCCCAAGTTGAGTCCAATTCAGAAAAGGCTAATTTTGAGGGCTTCTAGGCATTCCAAAGCCTACAAATACACCCTAGAGAAGGAAGAAAAGGGAGACAGAGAATAGGGAGTAAGGAATTACTCCAAGGAAGCTGATTGATCCATCTTAGAAGCTAGATTCATCATCAAGATTGAAGATCTCTCCTCAATTTCCCTTCAGGAGTTTTGGGTTTTCTTTATGTTTTGTATTCTTTATTCTTCTGAGATGTTTTCCTATTTAGTTATGAACTAAAACCCCTAAATACCTAAGGGGAATGAAACCTAAGACGAATATTGTTATTATTTTCTGAATCGTATGATAAATATTTAACTTGTTCTTAATTATGTGTTTTTAATTCTTGTTTTTATATCCCATGATACTGATTCAAGACATGCTCTTATTCAGAGGAGGAATAGACCCTGTCTAAGAGTACATTTGTCATAATTAAGCGGAGTTGATTACGCGCCTAGACATAGGGTGACAAGATTTTACCGGATTAGGGTGAAACCTAATAAGGGGATCCATAGATCGAATTAATGAAACCCTAGAGTGTTAATTAGAGAAAAGTCTCGGTTATTCAATCTAGGGATTAGACGTTATTAGTCTTGAATAGGGATAATAACATAACTTAGGGATCTCTATGGAACAAGTTGAATGAATAAATCGTCCGATTTTGAGCCAGAATAACAAGTAAAGATTCTTGAACCCCTTTCACGCTCATGTCACGTCGAGGTACTAAAGAAGAAAAAACTGCAAAATCTGATCCAATTTATCGTCTAGGTGGATTTTTCCTTAGGTATTGTTTTAAGTCAATCAATTTTTCCCAAAAGCAATTCCCCAATTCTTTTATCTGTGCGTTCTTAGTTTAGATAATTAGTTAATTAAAACAAAATCTCTTTATTCTTAGACTAGATAATAAAAAGATAGTCATTTCTAGTACTTTTAGTTCCTTTGGGTTCGACAATCTGGTCTTCCTAAAACTATACTACTATTCGATAGGTACACTTGCCTACATCGCAATAATAGTTAGTTTAAGAACGAGTAATTATAAATATTTAAAACCTATCACGAAATCACGTGATCACCCATACATCAAATAGTTCCACTTATAAAATAGTTTGCAAGGGCATTTTATACCTTCTCGATAAGTTTCTAATACTTTGATAGCGATCGCAAGCTTGGAAAAATTCATGAGCATCTTTAAACAAGGTTGGCCAATAGAAACTAGACTGGAGAACTTTTGCAGTAGTTCTCATGCCCGCAAAGTGTCCTCCATATGATGTTGAATGACAATGATATAAAATACTTTGAATCTCTTCATATGGAATACATTTCTAAATTAACTGGCTTGCACAATGTTTGAATAAAAACGACTCATCCCAATAATGTTGCTTGGCATCATGGATAAATTTCCTTCATCTTTGATTTGTGAGCTCAGTTGGCAGCAATCCACTAACTAAAAAATTGACGATATCAGTATACCATGGTAATGCCATGGAAACTAATAGTTGTTCATCTAGGAAATAATCCTGAATGCACTGAATATTACTGTCTTTGTTTCTTACCTCAATTTGAGACAAGTGATCAACCACTTGATTTTCTGTGCCTTTTCTATATCTAATTTCCAAATCAAATTCCTGCAGTAGTAGTATCCCTCAAATTAATTTAAGCTTGGCATATTTCTTGGTCACCAAGTACTTAATAGCAGAGTGGTCTGTATAAACCGTAACTTGGTGCCCACTAAATAAGATCAGAATTTGTCAAAGGCAAATACCATAGCTAACAACTCCTTTTTAATGGTTATATAATTTATCTGTGAATCTGTCAATGTATGGCATGCATAGTAGATATCATTAAATACCTTGTCCTTTCTTTGCCCAAGTATTGCTCCTACGGCAAAATCACTAGTATCACACATAAGTTTGTAATGTAAAGTCCAATCTAGTGCTATGACTATAGGTGCTGTGACTAGCCATTTTTTCAATTCCTCAAATGCTTGTAAGCACGACTTACCAAAATTGAAATATATGTTGGGTTCTAACAATGTACATAGGGGTTTCGGTATTTTTGGGAAAATCATCGATAAAATCCTGCATGGCCAAGAAAACTGTGAATACCTTTAATTGTGGAGGGTGGTGGAAATTTCTCAATAACCTCAACCTTTACTTTGTCAGTAGCAATACCTTGCTATGAAATTTTCTCCCAGAATAATGCCTTCACAGACCATGAAGTGGCTTTTCTTCCATTTAAGAACAAGGTTGGTTTCTTCACATCAACAAAGAACTAACTCCAAATTTTTTCAACAATCTTCAAAGGTATTGCCAATCACCAAGAAGTCATCCATAAAAACTTCTAAAAATTTCTCCACCATGACTGAAAATATTACCATCATGCAATGTTGAAATGTTGTAGGGGCATTGCATAACCCAAATGGCATTCGTCAGAATGCAAAAGTTCCATAAAGACATGTGAATATGGTATTCTCTTGATTAGTTGGAGCTATGACAATCTGGTTGTACCCTGAATAACCATATAAAAAATAATAGAAGGTTTTTCTTGCTAGTCTGTCTAACATCTAGTCGATAAATGGAAGAGGAAATTGATCCTTCCCTGTTGCTTTGTTGAGTTTTTAATGGTCCATATAAACCCTCCATCTCATGATAGTGCAAGTAAGAATGAGTTTGTTGTTATCATTGCTTACCATGGTGACACCCTTTTTCTTAGGTACACATTAAGTAGGGCTTACCCAAGAACTATTAGAAATTGGGTATATAATTCCAGCATCCAACCATTTGATAATTTTCTTTTTGGCAACTTCCTTCATAATTAGATTCAACATTCTCTGTTGCTCGATAGATATTCCATTACAATCCTCTAGTAATACCTTGTGCATGTAGATTGCTGGACTGACCCCCTTGATATCCGTAATTGTCCACCCCAATGCGTTCTTAGATTTCTTTAAAACTTTCAACAATTGAGCCTCTTAATCTAATGTTAATGCCGCAGAAACAACTACAGGCTATGTGTTATCTCCCAAGTAAGCATACTTCAGATGTACTGGAAAAGGCTTTAATTCCAATGTAGGAGGATATTCTATGGATGGCCAATGAGGTTTTAAAGAACGATCTAATAAATCTAATGATTCAAAACTTCTTATTGATCCATTCTCAATTTGCTTAGCTTCCATTAGTTCACCAAGCTCTTTAATCATTTTTGCTTCAATTAACTTAAATGAGTCTGCATCATCATTAAAATTATTGCGATAAAATTTTGCAAATTCTTCCTGAACTATTGTGGCAACAATATCAATAGTGTGACATTCTTCATTTGTATTTGCATATTTCATAGCATCGAAAACATTAAAGGTTATCTGTTAATCATTAACTCTTATAGTTAATTCACATTTTTATACATCAATTAATGTTCTACCAGTTGCTAGAAAAGGTCTCCCAATTATGATTGGAACCTTTTTATTAGCCTAACATTCTAGAATAATAAAATCTACTAAAAAAATAAATTTGTCAACTCTTACTAACACGTCTTCTATTTTACCTTCTAGATGTGCATATGAACGATCAACTAATTACAATGTGATAGTTGTAGGCCTCGCCTTCCCTATTCCTAGCTTCCTGAAAATATACATCGGCATTAGATTTATACTTGAACCCAAGTCACATAATGCTTTACCTAAATAATGCTTTCCAATAGATAAAGGTATAGTAAAACTCCCTTGATCCTTAAGTTTTGGTGGCAACTTGTTTCTCAACATTGCTGTGCACCCTTCAATGAGAGCAACAGGCACCTTTCAGTGAGAGCAATAGTCTCAAACTCCCCTAACTTCTCTTTTTTGATAAAATATCTTTCATGAATTTCACATCGTTAGGAATTTGTTTCAATGCTTCCACCAACGGTATATTGATATGTAATTACTTTAGGACATCATAGGATTTCTTGAATTGAAAATCTTGCTTAGATTTTTGGAAACACTGAGGAAAAGATGGTGGTGGCCTTCCTTCCAATTATTGAGGTTGTTTGCCGTGGCATTTTTATTGGCAATACAAGATGAATTTGCTTCAACATTTTTCTATCTACTTTTTTCTTTTTTATCTAACTCCATTACTGGTTTTGAATTCTCTATATATATTTTTTTAAATCTAAACTACTTTCTTCAAGTGGTGCCATTAACAACTCCTGGTAGCTACGTACCACTTCTGAGTGTAATGGCTTTACACTGTTCCTTTCTTTGAGATTGTGAATTTTTGGGATCACTCAAAAGTGCTCCTTGTAGACTTGAGCTTAATGCTTTGGCAATTTACCCCACTTGATTCTTTAAAGCTCTTAATGTAACAGTCTGATTTTGGGTCTAGCCGGAACAATAGTTTTGGGATCACAAATTCGACGTAGAAAAAATTATTTTTATTATATTTTTATGGTCTAAAATTTTATGGAATGATTTCGTGAAAATTTCGTTTGAAAATTTTGACATTTGGGCACTCAATTTAGTCAAAAAGTCTAAATTGTAAAAAGTGCAAAACTTGAGTTCTATAAGCTAAAGGTGTCTAATTATTATGAAATTTTAAATTGGAGGTCCTTAAATGGTAATTAGACCATTTTTTAAGTTGTTGGACAAAAATGGACATGGCTAGGTATGTTTCTAAAGTTTTTCACTAAGGGCATTTTGGTAATTTGGTAATTAAATGAATTAAAAAGCCAATTTTTGTCCATCTTCTACCCCATGGCCGAATTTTACAAGAAGAAACCATGGCTAGGGTTTTTCAAGCTTCCAAGCTCGACTGTAAGTCCGTTCTAGCCCCGTTTTTAATGATTTTTATGTTTTTTAAATCCTCGTAACAAGATCTATCTATTCCTACCACTAATTTAAGACATAATCAAAGTATAAATTTTTACCCATGATAAATATTTGTGTATTTTGATGTTTAATGGTAGATTATACAAGGTTGATGTTTGATAAATGACTTTTACTAAGTGATTTTCGATGAAAATGCCTAAAAGGACCTATTTGTAAAAGTTATAAAATAAGTAGTAAAAGGGTGATTTAATCAAAAATGTGGGTTGGTATGAGTACAATAAAGATTCAGTTAGGCTTAGGTAATGAAAAAATTTGATGAAAATCATTTTATGAGCATAGGGACTAAAATGTAAAAATGTGAAACTTTAAGTGCAAAAATTACAATGTGATTTTGGGCTGATATGAATATTTTAATGATTAAATAAGTTGAATGTGATAATATAGATCAAGAAAAATTAGGTTCAGAATAAGAACAAGGGAAAAACGCATATTTGACGGTTAGACCCTTTTCACCATTTTTATTCCAAGGTAAGTTCGTATGTTTAATAAACATTAAATTATATATGTATAATTGCTTAATTGATATGATTGTGGTAATTGCTATATTATTGAAATAAAATGTGAATGTTATTGAGTCCGACACTACGAAAATGACCGATAAAGGTTTGATACAACGAAAGTCCCGGTTGAACCTTAGAATAGATCATATACAAATGTCATGATATTAGGGTTACTAAGTCTATGTGTAAAACCATATCTGGGATATGGCATCAAAATGAGATTACGCATAAGACCATATCTAGGATATGACATTGATATGAGACTTCGTGTAAGACCATAGCTGGGCTATTGGTATCGATACGAGATCCCATGTAAGACCATATTTGGGATATGGCATTGGTATGGTACTGTGAGTATGACATTCTTGAGTATCCTTTAGTATTCCAAGTGGTTCAACGGGAAATTCAATGGGTATGTCAAAGAAGAAAAAAAGTATGTAAGTGTTACGAATTTGTACAGGTATGTACATAAGTTTATAAGCATTGACTTCATGATATTGTGAGTTCATGGTTTCCATGAGAATATTTTTGTGAAAGCTTTGTGATTTTTGGTTTATACTTGTGATGTATGAAATTAATGATAAATTCGGTTGAAGACCATGTGATTGGCTTTCGAGCCAAATTGAGTTATGATATAGCGTGTTTTATTCACCTAAGTTGCAATCTATCAGATATGAGAAAAAAGAAAGATTGGTATAATTGCCTATTAAAATGATTATGGAAGTATGAGAAGATATGAACTTGGAACAATTGAAAAATGTTAAAACATATGCTTGAAATGTGAATACTCATATTTAATGTGCATGTTTACTATGAGGTTTGAAATGACTTGTTAAGTGCTATGATATGTTACGAAAAAGAGATTACAGTTGTTAGGCTAATGCCAAGATATGTTAAATCATGCTTATAAGTTAATAGAGTAAACATCATGATTGAATAAAATTATAACTATGAGATTTACAGCAATTGGTATTATTTTGTGTTTAAATTATTGATCCTAATAAAAGCCTAATAAGAGTTGCTTATTATTTTCATGCGGACTTACTAACCTATGTAGCTTACCCCCTTTCCTTTTCCTTATCTTATAGGGTAATTAAACTAGCTTAGATTAGAGATCACCGGAGATCCTATCACACTATCAAGCTATCATTTTGGGTATTGTTAAATTCAAGTATTTTGAGTTATGGCATGTATAGGGATTTGGTCTTTTGGTCATATGTGTCATTATGATTTTAGCCAATGTAATGGCCTATACTTGTCAAAGGTTTATTTTGCTATTTGGCCATGTAAATTGGCTTATATTGGCAACATGGTTGTAAGCCTAAGCATATTCATATATATGTTAATGCCTTTGGTGATATGAGCATGGTATGCATGGTGAATATGAATTGTTTGGAGATGTGATTTATGGCATGAATGTGAAATGTTTGGTAATGTGGCCTATTGTTGAGATGAAGAATTTGAGTTTAATTTGGTAACTAGAAGGTAGTTAAATGAAGCCTAATGAAGGTGAAATTGACATGAATTATTTATAGCATGATAAATGTTGTGTGTATGATAAATTTTGATATGGTATTGGTATGTGATGTTCATAATTTTGAATGGTTTGGTTGATCTTACATGCTTGAATTTGTGCCATGTGATGTTGCGTAGATATGTGCAAGTGAGGGTGGCAAAATGGCTTGGTAAATGGCCATGTTTTTGTCTACAAGGGTAGACACATGGGCGTGTGTCTAGGCCGTGCATGACACACGGTCAGCCCCACGAGCATGTGATCCGGCCGTGTGTCCCCTGTACCTAAATTGTTGCAAAATAGAATGCTCAATATCGAACACACAGGCATGAGACACGGCCGTGTGTCTTGCACGTGTGATTTCAATTTGTTCTTGGGTGACAAATAGAGAGTTACACGGGTTAGGTACACGAGCGTGTGTGACCAGACGGCCTACCCACACGGGTGTGTCCCAAGCCACACGGGTGTGTAACCGCTGTTTGGGCAAAAATTTTCTAAAGTTCTTGGTTTAGTCTCGAACTGTAACATCCCAAATTAGAGTCTAGTCAGAATAGTGGTTTTGTAATATCCTGAATTAGGGCTTAATCAGAATAGTGGTTTCGTGACCACAAATCCGAGATAGAAATAATAATTTTATAATTATTTTGATGATTATGATATGATTGCATGATTGTGCGAAAATTTCGTGATGAAATTCTATGCCTAAAGTGCTTAAATTGAAAGAAGGGACTAAATCGAATAAGTTGCAAAACTTGCATTCTAGAAGTTTTTAGTATGAAATTATTTTGGAATATTAATGAGGAGGTCTTAAATAGCAATTTGACCAATTTTAAGTTCATGGACAAAATTAGGACATGGAAGGAATTTTTGGAAAGTTTAGTAGTAAGGGTATTTTGGTCATTTAGTTATTAAAATGAATTAAAAACAAAATTAAAAGCCAATTTTTGTCCATCTTCTTCATTAGGCCGAAATTTCAAGGGTTCTCCATAGCTAGGGTTTGTTTCAAGCTTCCAAGCTCCATAGTAAGTGATTCCAAGCCCCATTTTTAATGATTTTTACGTTTTTGAGATCCCGGTAACTCGATAAAGCTTATGTTAGCAATAATTCAACCTAGGGTTTATATTTGGAAAATAACCATAGGTGAAATTTGTGTATTTTTATGTTTTATGATAGAATATGAGGTTTTAAATTATGTTAGACAACTTGTGCTACTCGGTTTTGAGTGAAAACGAGTAAAAGGGCTTAATCGGCAAAAATACCTAATAGTCACAAGTCTATGTTAGAGAGAGAATTTGATGTTGCCATAGAAGGGAAAAGTGATCAGCATGTTGTAAAACATAAGAATAAGGAATAAAGTTTAATTCCCGAGTCTAGGGGAAAAAGTGTAATTATGCAAAAGTTTAGGGGCAAAAGTGTAATTTTTCCAAAGTTCGTATTAAATGCTGTTTTGATGAATGTATGTATTAAATAAGATTAATTTGGTATTATAGATCAAGAAAAACGAGATTCAAGTCGCGATCGAGGAAAAGAAAAGATTGTGGACTAAATTGCAAAATCTTTATATTTTGGTACCAAGGTAAGTTCATGTGTAAATAATGTAGCATAAATGTTATTTTAAGTTATTGATGTTAATTATATGATATGCTGATTTTTAATCGTGAAATATTATGCTTTGTGGTTAATGTTGAGTAATATGCAAATTATGTTTACTACTTGATAAATATGAATTGCTACCGAAGTACCGATTTCGATATTCCATGGAAGACGGCAAATGTGAGATCGAGGGAAAAAGCCCGTTTGAACCTTAGGAATAGATTAGGATACAAGTGACATGTCACTAGATGGTTGAGCATCCGAACTCGTTGAGTTGAGTCCGAGTTCACTTATGGATGCGAATGTCCGAACTCGTTGAGTTGAGTCCGAGTTCGTGAGATGTAACTAGGCATCCGAACTCGTTGAGTTGAGTCCGAGTTCACCTATGGATGCGAACGCCCGAGCTCGTTGAGTTGAGTCCGAGTTCGCTTATGGGCGGGTTGCATGATTGCTTGATTGCATATATGGCACTTATGTGCAAGTTATCCATGTATCCGAATTATATTCGATGTGTTCAACGGTAAAGTTCTACTCAAATGGAGGAATATTCGAGATGTAAAGAGATGTATTGGTAAGTGATGTGAAATGGATATTTTGGACAGGTATGTATTTAACCCTCGGGTTGAGTATTGATACAACCACAATAAGGTAATAAGATGATGAAAAATGATTAAAAATGTGATATGTGTTTTAGTGGTACATGCTAATGTTGATTGGTATGACTGTTTGTTATGTTACTTATTATTTGCATATGAAATTACTAAGCATTTATGCTTACTCCCTCCTTCTTACTCATTGTAGTTTTGGACAAGCCAGCTCAGGAGTCGGGATAGGTCGAAGGCTCAGTCACACTATCCGGAAGACTTTTGGTAATGGCTTGTAAATTTAAGTATGGCATGTATAGCAATATACCTATTTTGTGTAAATGATCTTATGGTATGGTGATGGAATGGTTGAGGAAATGCTTGATAATGATAAATTATGAAAATAGTTAGTTTAGATTATATTTGATGTTAAGGAAAATTATTAAGATACTTAGTGCATAAAAACTCATAAAAGGGATGAAATTTGCCATAAATGAATCTTTCGCAAGCAACAACGACGCGAGTTTAAAATTTACTAAAAATCATAGAAATTGAACTTGGTGATGGAATACATATCAAATTGAAGTTTATTATGTCTAGTTTCACATGAAACAAATGAAACAGGTAAAGGAATTATATGTTACAAAATATTTGAATTTTAGTGAGACAGGGTCATAGCAGTTTCTGAATCCCCTATTCCAACTTTAGAAATTCACCATAAATTGTAAAGATATAATTAGGTAGTGTATTTTATATTCTCAGAATCCTTATTGAGTCTAGTTTCAGGAGAAATGAACCTCATAGTTATATGGATTTTGTACAGAGAGAAATGTGGTTCGTAGTAAACAGTGGTCAGACCAGTCAAGTCCTGAAACAGGGGTAAATTTAACTAATAAACTGTACTAATTGGCCCAACCAAAAATTCTAGAAAAAAAGTTAGTAGATAGGTATATGAGTCTAGATAGGTATATGATTTTTCTTGTGACTGTGATGCAAGTAGCTTAAAAGCTGTGAATGTAGAAATAAATGATTTGAAGTTCTTAATTTGATAAATATTGTTCGGTAACCCTCAAGCTCGACTCGTGATGGTCTCGGCGTGGGGCGTTACATTTAGTGGTATCGAGCAGGTTTAGTCGGTTCTCGGACCACGTGTTGTATGTCTGAATTTTGCTATACATGCCATATGTATGAATTGTGATAGTGTGACGACTTGACCTTTTAAATGATTTTTATATAGTAAATGGATCCGGTCCATTGTGGCGAGATGAAGTTGAGAGTCATGCGCCACTCATTTGAAGAAGGTGGCGATTGAAACCCACCTCCCTCTGTTGGTCGGGGAGGAGGAGAAAGGATCGGAAGCCTTTCTCCAAATGATGAGTGCATGGTACACTGAGTTCGTTAAATGACGAACCCAAATGTCGACCTCCCCACCTCCCAATTCCTCAACCTATGCCTCCGATGCCTCAAGGAGTGGATATGATAAAATTTCATAGAACCCTGTTGATAGAATTAAGTAAACAAGGGGCTGAAGAATTTAGAGCAAATGAATGTTTTCGATGTGGTTCTCCGGATCATTTTATTAGAGGCGCTGAGAGAGAGCCGAGAAAGAAAAATTTGAGTGTAAAAGCTAGTGGTGCAAACTCGAGGGAAGGTATTCGAGAAAAGTGGAAGTGAAACAAGTAGTAAGAATGTAGCAGAGATGCCATGATTAGATCTCGAGGAAGAGCTCCGGCTAGAACTTATGCTATTAAAGCGCGTGAAGATGCTTCCTCACCCGATGTGATTCTTGGTACATTTCTCTTTATGATATTAATGTTATTGCTTTGATTGATCCTGGTTCTACTCATTCATATGCATGCATGAAAGCGGTGTCTAGTATGAATATACTGTTGAGAACACGAATTTATGATTAGAGTGTCGAATCCACTAGGCAAATGCGTGATAGTTGATAAAGTAAGTAAGAAATGCCCTTTAATGATTCGGGTCATTACTTTTTACCGACTTGATGTTGTTGCCGTTTGATGAGTTTGATGTTATTTTGGGTATGGATTGGTTGACATTGCATGATGCTAAAATAAATTGCAAAGAAAAGGTTATAGAATTAAAGTGTGAAAATGGTGAAACTCTACGGGTTGAATCGGATAAATCGAGGCATTGCCTAGTGTGATTTCTTCAATGTCGGCTCAAAGATATCGAGAAAGGGTTATGAAGCTTATTTGGCGTATGTAATTAATACAAAAGAAGTTGAAAAGAAAGTTGAATCGGTCTTGGGTTGTGTGTGAATTTGGACGTATTTCGGAAGAATTGCGGGTTTGCCTCCGGTCGAGGAAGTAGAATTTGGTATTGATTTGATCAGGGAATAGCTCGATTTCGATTGCTCAGTATAGAATGGCACCAGCAGAGTTGAAGGAATTAAAGTCGCAGATTGCAAGAGTTGGTGATAAAGGTTTTGTGAGACCGAGTTTTTCACCTTGGGGTGCTCCGTGTTATTTGTGAAAAGAAGGATGGTTCTATGAGGTTGTGTGTTGATTATCGGCGATAAAACAAGGTGACAATAAAAACAAGTATCCGTTGCCAAGAATTGATGATTTGTTTGATCGGCTAAAAGGAGCGACATGGTTTTCAAAGATTGACTTGAGATCTGGGTATTACCAAGCTGCGGGTAAAGGAGTCAGATGTGCCTAAAACTACTTTTAGAACAAGGTACGGTCATTATGAATTTTAGTTATGCCCTTCGGGTTGACAAATGCTCTACTTGTGTTTATGGACTTAATGAATCGCATATTTCGGCTATACCGGACAGATTTGTTGTGGTGTTTATAGATGATATTTTAATTTATTCAAAAGATGAGACGAGCATCTTGAGCATTTGAGGATAGTTTTGCAAACTTTGAGAGATAAGCATTTGTATGCTAAGTTTAGTAAAAGTGAATTTTGGCTCCGGAAGTTGGATTTTTGGGTCATATTGTTTGGTGATGGTATACGGGTTGATCCTAGTAAAATTTCAGCCATTGTTGATTGGAAACCACCGAAAAAAACGAATCGAAGTTAGAAGTTTCTTGGGGCTATTTGGGTATTATCGGCGGTTCGTAAATGGATTTTCTATAATTGTTATGCTCCTATGACTAGACTACTCTAAAAGGATGTTAAATTTGAATGGACGGAAGAATGTCAACAGAGTTTGAAGAATTGAAAAGTTATTAAGCTGAAGCACCGGTGTTGATACAACTGAATCGGTAAAGAATTTGTGGTGTATAGTGATGCTTCTCTAAATGGTTTGGGGTGTGTACTCATGCAAGAAGGAAAAGTTGTGGCTTATGCTTGAGGCGTTAAAACCTCATGAGAAGAATTATCCTACTCACGATTTGGAATTGGCTGCGGTGGTATTTGCTTTGAAGATTTGGCGACATTATTTGTATGGTGAAAAGTACCGAGTATATACCGATCACAAAAGTCTTAAATACTTGATGTCACAAAAAGACTTGAATTTGAGACAGCGAAGATGGTTAGAGTTATTGAAAGATTACGAGCTTGTTATTGATTATCATTCGGGAAAAGCGAATGTGGTTGCCGATGCTTTAAGCAGAAAGTTGTTGTTTGCTTTGAGAGTTATGAACACTCAGTTGAAAATTTCAGATGACGGTTCGATTCTAGCAGAGTTAAGAGCAAGACCGATGTTTTTACAAGAGATTTCTGAAGCTCAAAAAAATGATCAAGATTTGCTAGCCAAAAGAAAACAGTGTGAAGCTGATACGGGATCAAATTTCAGAATCGGTTCTGATGGTTGTTTGATGTTTAAAAATCGGATTTGTGTACCGAAAAATGATGAGTTGATTCAAAAGATTTTGCATGAAGCACATAATAGTTGTTTGGCGGTTCATCCGGGCAGTACGAAGATGTATAATGACATAAAGAAAATGTACTAGTGGAGTGGAATGAAAAGAGATATTTCCGAGTTTGTATCAAAGTGCTTAGTTTATCAACAAGTGAAAGCTGAACACCAGGTACCTTCGGGATTACTCCAGCCTATTATGGTTCCTGAATGGAAATGGGATAGGATTACTATGGATTTTATATCAAGGTTGCCGTTAACTCCAGGGAAGAAAAATGCCATCTGGGCAATAGTTGACAGACTGACTAAATCGGCTCATTTTATTTCGTATGCATGATTATTCTCTTAATAAGTTGGCTGAATTGTATATCCGAGAGATTGTTAGACTTCATGGGATACCTTTGTCAATCATTTCGGATAGAGATCCGAGGTTTACCTCACGGTTTTGGAAAAAGTTGCAAGAGGCATTAGGTACAAAGTTAAATTTCAAAGACGCCTTTCATCCACAAACCGATGGACAATCGAGAGAGTAATTGATTCTTGAAGACATGCTCGATGTTGCATATTGGAATTTCAAGATAGTTGGGAAAGGTACTTACCATTGGTAGAATTTGCTTATAATAATAGTTATCGACGAGTTTGAAGATGGCACCTTATGAAGCATTATATGGTCGTAAATGTCGGACGCAATTGTATTGGGTGAACTCAAGGAAAATCAGATTTATGGAGTTGATTTAATAAAAGAAAGCGAAGAAAAGGTGAAAGTGATTCGAGATTGTTTGAAAGTCGCTTGAGATAGAGCGAAATCTTATGCGGATTTAAAAGCGAAAAGAAATGGAGTTTCAAGTTGGTGATAAGGTATTTTGAAAGTGTCTCCATGGAAGAAAGTCCTTAGATTAGGACGAAAGGGCAAGTTAAGTCGCGTTTTATTGGACCGTATGAAATAATTGAAAAAGTTGGACCGATAGCATATCGGCTAGAGTTACCACCAATTAGAGAAGATTCATGATGTGTTTCACGTATCTATGTTACTGCCGTATCGTTCGGATCCTTCACATATAATTTCACCGATGAAGTTAAACTACATTTGGATATGACTTATGAAGAAGAACCGATTAAGATTTTAGCTCGAGAAGTCAAACAACTAAGAAATAAAAGTGTTGCACTTGTGAAAGTGTTGTGGCAAAAGCATGGGGTAGAAGAGACTACATGGGAACCTGAAGAAACTATGAGAAACCAATATCCACACCTGTTTACCGGTAAGATTTTCGAGGACGAAAATCCTTAAAAGGGGGGGAGAGTTGTAATATCCTGAATTAGGGCTTAATCGGAATAGTGGTTTTGTGACCACAAATCCGAGATAAAAATAATAATTTTATAATTATTTTGATGATTATGATATGATTGCATGATTGTGTGAAAATTTCGTGATGAAATTCTATGCCTAAAGTGCTTAAATTGAAAGTAGGGACTAAATCGAATAAGTTGCAAAACTTGCATTCTAGAAGTTTTTAGTATGAAATTGTTTTGGAATATTAATGAAGAGGTCTTAAATATCAATTTGACCAATTTTAAGTTCATGGACAAAATTAGGACATGGAAGGAATTTTGGAAAGTTTAGTAGTAAGGGTATTTTGGTCATTTAGTTATTAAAATGAATTAAAACAAAATTAAAAGCCAATTTTGTCCATCTTCTTCATTAGGCCGAAATTTCAAGGGTTCTCCATAGCTAGGGTTTGTTTCAAGCTTCCAAGCTCCATAGTAAGTGATTCCAAGCCCCGTTTTTAATGATTTTTACGTTTTTGAGATCCCGTTAACTCGATAAAGCTTATGTTAGCAATAATTCAACCTAGGGTTTATATTTGGAAAATAACCATAGGTGAAATTTGTGTATTTTTATGTTTTATGATAGAATATGAGGTTTTAAATTATGTTAGACAACTTGTGCTACTCGGGTTTGAGTGAAAACGAGTAAAAGGGCTTAATCGGCAAAAATACCTAATAGTCACAAGTCTATGTTAGAGAGAGAATTTGATGTTGCCATAGAAGGGAAAAGTGATCAGCATGTTGTAAAACATAAGAATAAGGAATAAAGTTTAATTCCCGAGTCTAGGGGAAAAAGTGTAATTATGCAAAAGTTTAGGGGCAAAAGTGTAATTTTCCAAAGTTCGTATTAAATGCTGTTTTGATGAATGTATGTATTAAATAAGATTAATTTGGTATTATAGATCAAGAAAACGAGATTCAAGTCGCGATCGAGGAAAAGAAAAGATTGTGGACTAAATTGCAAAATCTTTATATTTTGGTACCAAGGTAAGTTCATGTGTAAATAATGTAGCATAAATGTTATTTTTAAGTTATTGATGTTAATTATATGATATGCTGATTTTTAATCGTGAAATATTATGCTTTGTGGTTAATGTTGAGTAATATGCAAATTATGTTTACTACTTGATAAATATGAATTGCTACCGAAGTACCGATTTCGATATTCCATGGAAGACGGCAAATGTGAGATCGAGGGAAAAAGCCCGTTTGAACCTTAGGAATAGATTAGGATACAAGTGACATGTCACTAGATGGTTGAGCATCCGAACTCGTTGAGTTGAGTCCGAGTTCACTTATGGATGCGAATGTCCGAACTCGTTGAGTTGAGTCCGAGTTCGTGAGATGTAACTAGGCATCCGAACTCGTTGAGTTGAGTCAGAGTTCACTTATGGATGCGAACGCCCGAGCACGTTGAGTTGAGTCCGAGTTCGCTTATGGGCGGGTTACATGATTGCTTGATTGCATATATGGCACTTATGTGCAAGTTATCCATGTATCCGAATTATATTCCGATGTGTTCAACGGGTAAAGTTCTACTCAAATGGAGGAATATTCGAGATGTAAAGAGACGTATTGGTAAGTGATGTGAAATGGATATTTTGGACAGGTATGTATTTAACCCTCGGGATGAGTATTGATACAACCACAATAAGGTAATAAGATGATGAAAAATGATTAAAAATGTGATATGTGTTTTAGTGATACATGCTAATGTTGATTGGTATGACTGTTTGTTATGTTACTTATTATTTGCATATCAAATTACTAAGCATTTATGCTTACTCCCTCCTTCTTACTCATTGTAGTTTTGGACAAGCCAGCTCAGGAGTCGGGATAGGTCGAAGGCTCAGTCACACTATCCGGAAGACTTTTGGTAATGGCTTGTAAATTTAAGTATGGCATGTATAGCAATATACCTATTTTGTGTAAATGATCTTATGGTATGGTGATGGAATGGTTGAGGAAATGCTTGATAATGATAAATTATGAAAATAGTTAGTTTAGATTATATTTGATGTTAAGGAAAATTATTAAGATACTTAGTGCATAAAAACTCATAAAAGGAATGAAATTTGCCATAAATGAATCTTGCAGCAACAACGACATGAGTTTAAAATTTACTAAAATCATAGAAATTGAACTTGGTGAGGGAATACATATCAAATTGAATCTTATTTTGTCTAGTTTCACATGAAACAAATGAAACAGGTAAAGGAATTATATGTTACAAGATATTTGAATTTTAGTGAAACAGGGTCATAGCAGTTTCTGAATCCCCTGTTCCAACTTTAGAAATTCATCATAAATTCTAAAGATATAATTAGGTAGTGTATTTTATATTCTCAGAATCCTTATTGAGTCTAGTTTCAGGAGAAATAAACCTCATAGTTATATGGATTTTGTACAGAGAGAAATGTGGTTCGTAGTAAACAGAGGTCAGACCAGTCAAGTCCTGAAATAGGGGTAAATTTAACTAATAAACTGTACTAATTGGCCCAACCAAAAATTCTAGAAAAAAAGTTAGTAGATAGGTATATGAGTCTAGATTTAGGAAAATTTACGGATCTTGATTTGAGTTTCAGTAACTCGAGATATGATTTTCTTGTGATTTGTGATGCAAGTAGCTTAAAAGCTGTGAATGTAGAAATAAATGATTTGAAGTTCTTAATTTGATAAATATTGTTCGGTAACCCCTCAAGCTCGACTCCGGCGATGGTCTCGGGCGTGGGGGCATTACATTTAGTGGTATCAGAGCAGGTTTAGTCGGTTCTCGGACTACGTGTTGTATGTACGAATTTTGCTATACATGCCATATGTATGAATTGTGATAGTGTGACGACTTGACCTTTTAAATGATTTTTATATAGTAAATGGATCCCGGTCCAGTGTGGCGAGATGAAGTTGAGAGTAATCGCCACTCGGCTGAAGGGCAAGCGTCGATTGAAAACCCACCTCCTACTGTTGGTCAGGGAGGAGGAGAAAGGGATCGGGAAGCCTTTCTCCAAATGATGAGTGCATGGTACACTGAGTTCGTTCGTACGAACCCAAATGTACGACCTCCCCCACCTCCCCAATTCCTCAACCTATGCCTCCGATGCCTCAAGGAGTGGATATGATAAAATTTCATAGAACCCCCGTTGATAGAATTCGTAAACAAGGGGCTGAAGAATTTAGAGCAAATGAATGTTTTCGATGTGGTTCTCCGGATCATTTTATTAGAGACTGCCCAGAGAGAGCTGAGAAAGAAAAATTTCAGAGTGTAAAAGCTAGTGGTGCAAACTCGAGGGGAAGGTATCCGAGAAAAGCTGGAAGTGAAACAAGTAGTAAGAATGTAGCCAGAGATGCCGCAGTTAGATCTGAGGGAAGAGCTTCGGCTAGAACTTATGCTATTAAAGCGCGTGAAGATGCTTCCTCACCCGATGTGATTACCGGTACATTTTCTCTTTATGATATTAATGTTATTGCTTTGATTGATCCTGGTTCTACTCATTCATATGCATGCCGGAAACTGGTGTCTAGTATGAATATACCTGTTGAGAACACAGAATTTATGATTAGAGTGTCGAAACCACTAGGCAAATGCGTGATAGTTGATAAAGTAAGTAAGAAATGCCCTTTAATGATTCGAGGTCATTACTTTCCGGCCGACTTGATGTTGTTGCCGTTTGATGAGTTTGATGTTATTTTGGGTATGGATTGGTTGACATTGCATGATGCTAAAATAAATTGCAAAGAAAAGGTTATAGAATTAAAGTGTGAAAATGGTGAAACTCTGCGGGTTGAATCAGATAAATCAGAGGCATTGCCTAGTGTGATTTCTTCAATGTCGGCTCAAAGATATCTGAGAAAGGGTTATGAAGCTTATTTGGCGTATGTAATTAATACAAAAGAAGTTGAAAAGAAAGTTGAATCGGTGCCGGTTGTGTGTGAATTTGCGGACGTATTTCCGGAAGAATTGCCGGGTTTGCCTCGGTGGAAGTAGAATTTGGTATTGATTTGATCTGGGAATAGCTCGATTTCGATTGCTTCGTATAGAATGGCACCGCAGAGTTGAAGGAATTAAAGTCGCAGATTGCAAGAGTTGGTGATAAAGGTTTTGTGAGACCGAGTTTTTCACCTTGGGGTGCTCCGTGTTATTTGTGAAAAAGAAGGATGGTTCTATGAGGTTGTGTGTTGATTATCGGCGGTTAAACAAGGTGACAATAAAAACAAGTATCCGTTGGCAAGAATTGATGATTTGTTTGATCGGCTAAAAGGAGCGACATGGTTTTCAAAGATTGACTTGAGATCCGGGTATTACCAACAATGGGTAAAGGAGTCGAGATGTGCCTAAAACTACTTTTAGAACAAGGTACGGTCATTATGAATTTTAGTTATGCCGTTCGGGTTGACAAATGCTCTCTTGTGTTTATGGACTTAATGAATCGCATATTTCGGCTATACCGGATGATTTGTTGTGGTGTTTATAGATGATATTTTAATTTATTCAAAAGATGAGACAGAGCATGTTGAGCATTTGAGGATAGTTTTGCAAACTTTGAGAGATAAGCATTTGTATGCTAAGTTTAGTAAAAGTGAATTTTGGCTCAGAAGTTGGATTTTTGGGTCATATTGTTTCTGTGATGGTATACGGGTTGATCCTAGTAAAATTTCAGCCATTGTTGATTGGAAACCACGAAAAATGTAATTGAAGTTAGAAGTTTCTTGGGGCTAGTGGGTATTATCGGCGGTTCGTAAATGGATTTTCTATAATTGCTGCTCCTATGACTAGACTACTCTGAAAGGATGTTAAATTTGAATGGACGGAAGAATGTCAACATAGTTTCGAAGAATTGAAAAAGTTATTAACTGAAGC
The DNA here is from genome assembly GCF_025698485.1 of Gossypium arboreum. Classification (NCBI taxonomy): domain Eukaryota; kingdom Viridiplantae; phylum Streptophyta; class Magnoliopsida; order Malvales; family Malvaceae; genus Gossypium; species Gossypium arboreum. The sequence continues at coordinate 18,840,112 of NC_069082.1, forward strand.
ACCAGTGTTGATACAACCTGAATCAGGTAAAGAATTTGTGGTGTATAGTGATGCTTCTTTAAATGGTTTGGGGTGTGTACTCATGCAAGAAGGAAAAGTGGTGGCTTATGCTTCGAGACAGTTAAAACCTCATGAGAAGAATTATCCTACTCACGATTTGGAATTGGCTGCGGTGGTATTTGCTTTGAAGATTTGGCGACATTATTTGTATGGTGAAAAGTACCGAGTATATACCGATCACAAAAGTCTTAAATACTTGATGTCACAAAAGACTTGAATTTGAGACAATGAAGATGGTTAGAGTTATTGAAAGATTACGAGCTTGTTATTGATTATCATTCGGGAAGCGAATGTGGTTGCCGATGCTTTAAGCGAAAGTTGTTGTTTGCTTTGAGAGTTATGAACACTCGGTTGAAAATTTCAGATGACGGTTCGATTCTAGCGAGTTAAGAGCAAGACCGATGTTTTTACAAGAGATTTCGAAGCTCAAAAAAATGATCAAGATTTGCTAGCCAAAAGAAAAAATGTGAAGTCGTCACGGGATCAAATTTGAATCGGTTCGATGGTTGTTTGATGTTTAAAATCGGATTTGTGTACCGAAAAATGATGAGTTGATTCAAAAGATTTTGCATGAAGCACATAATAGTTGTTTGGCGGTTCATCCGGCGATCTGAAGATGTATAATGACTTAAAGAAAATGTACTAGTGGAGTGGAATGAAAAGAGATATTTCGAGTTTGTATCAAAGTGCTTAGTTTATCAACAAGTGAAAGTTGAACACGGTACCTTGGGATTACTCCAGCCTATTATGGTTCTGAATGGAAATGGGATAGGATTACTATGGATTTTATATCAAGGTTGCCGTTAACTCGGGGAAGAAAAATGCCATCCGGGCAATAGTTGATGACCGACTAAATCGGCTCATTTTATTCGATGCGTCTGATTATTCTCTTAATAAGTTGGCTGAATTGTATATCCAGAGATTGTTAGACTTCATGGGATACCTTTGTCAATCATTTGGGATAGAGATCCGAGGTTTACCTCACGGTTTTGGCAAAAGTTGCAAGAGGCATTAGGTACAAAGTTAAATTTCAAGACCGCCTTTCATCCACAAACCGATGGACAATCGAGAGAGTAATTGATTCTTGAAGACATGCTCGGATGTTGCATATTGGAATTTCAAGATAGTTGGGAAAGGTACTTACCATTGGTAGAATTTGCTTATAATAATAGTTATCGACGAGTTTGAAGATGGCACCTTATGAAGCATTATATGGTCGTAAATGTCGGACGCAATTGTATTGGGTGAACTCAAGGAAAATCAGATTTATGGAGTTGATTTAATAAAAAAGCGAAGAAAAGGTGAAAGTGATTCGAGATTGTTTGAAAAGCGCTTCAGATAGACAGAAATCTTATGCGGATTTAAAACGAAAAGAAATGGAGTTTCAAGTTGGTGATAAGGTATTTTTGAAAGTGTCTCCATGGAAGAAAGTCCTTAGATTAGGACGAAAGGGCAAGTTAAGTCAGCGTTTTATTGGACCGTATGAAATAATTGAAAAAGTTGGACCGATAGCATATCGGCTAGAGTTACCACCCGAATTAGAGAAGATTCATGATGTGTTTCACGTATCTATGTTACGCCGGTATCGTTCGGATCCTTCACATATAATTTCACCGACAGAAGTTAAACTACGACTGGATATGACTTATGAAGAAGAACCGATTAAGATTTTAGCTCGAGAAGTCAAACAACTAAGAAATAAAAGTGTTGCACTTGTGAAAGTGTTGTGGCAAAAGCATGGGGTAGAAGAGACTACATGGGAACCTGAAGAAACTATGAGAAACCAATATCCACACTGTTTCTGGGTAAGATTTTCGAGGACGAAAATCCTTAAAAGGGGGAGAGTTGTAATATCTGAATTAGGGCTTAATCGAATAGTGGTTTTGTGACCACAAATCCGAGATAAAAATAATAATTTTATAATTATTTTGATGATTATGATATGATTGCATGATTGTGTGAAAATTTCGTGATGAAATTCTATGCCTAAAGTGCTTAAATTGAAAGTAGGGACTAAATCGAATAAGTTGCAAAACTTGCATTCTAGAAGTTTTTAGTATGAAATTGTTTTGGAATATTAATGAAGAGGTCTTAAATATCAATTTGACCAATTTTAAGTTCATGGACAAAATTAGGACATGGAAGGAATTTTTGGAAAGTTTAGTAGTAAGGGTATTTTGGTCATTTAGTTATTAAAATGAATTAAAAACAAAATTAAAAGCCAATTTTTGTCCATCTTCTTCATTAGGCCGAAATTTCAAGGGTTCTCCATAGCTAGGGTTTGTTTCAAGCTTCCAAGCTCCATAGTAAGTGATTCCAAGCCCGCTTTTAATGATTTTTACGTTTTGAGATCCGGTAACTCGATAAAGCTTATGTTAGCAATAATTCAACCTAGGGTTTATATTTGGAAAATAACCATAGGTGAAATTTGTGTATTTTTATGTTTTATGATAGAATATGAGGTTTTAAATTATGTTAGACAACTTGTGCTACTCGGTTTTGAGTAAAAACGAGTAAAAGGGCTTAATCGGCAAAAATACCTAATAGTCACAAGTCTATGTTAGAGAGAGAATTTGATGTTGCCATAGAAGGAAAAAGTGATCAGCATGTTGTAAAACATAAGAATAAGGAATAAAGTTTAATTCCCGAGTCTAGGGGAAAAAGTGTAATTATGCAAAAGTTTAGGGGCAAAAGTGTAATTTTTCCAAAGTTTGTATTAAATGCTGTTTTGATGAATGTATGTATTAAATAAGATTAATTTGGTATTATAGATCAAGAAAAACGAGATTCAAGTCGCGATCGAGGAAAAGAAAAGATTGTGGACTAAATTGCAAAATCTTTATATTTTGGTACCAAGGTAAGTTCATGTGTAAATAATGTAGCATAAATGTTATTTTTAAGTTATTGATGTTAATTATATGATATGCTGATTTTTAATCGTGAAATATTATGCTTTGTGGTTAATGTTGAGTAATATGCAAATTATGTTTACTACTTGATAAATATGAATTGCTACCGAAGTACCGATTTCGATATTCCATGGAAGACGGCAAATGTGAGATCGAGGGAAAAAGCCCGTTTGAACCTTAGGAATAGATTAGGATACAAGTGACATGTCACTAGATGGTTGAGCATCCGAACTCGTTGAGTTGAGTCCGAGTTCACTTATGGATGCGAATGTCCGAACTCGTTGAGTTGAGTCCGAGTTCGTGAGATGTAACTAGGCATCCGAACTCGTTGAGTTGAGTCAGAGTTCACTTATGGATGCGAACACCCGAGCACGTTGAGTTGAGTCCGAGTTCGCTTATGGGCGGGTTACATGATTGCTTGATTGCATATATGGCACTTATGTGCAAGTTAGCCATGTATCCGAATTATATTCCGATGTGTTCAACGGGTGAAGTTCTACTCAAATGGAGGAATATTCGAGATGTAAAGAGACGTATTGGTAAGTGATGTGAAATGGATATTTTGGACAGGTATGTATTTAACCCTCGGGTTGAGTATTGATACAACCACAATAAGGTAATAAGATGATGAAAAATGATTAAAAATGTGATATGTGTTTTAGTGATACATGCTAATGTTGATTGGTATATTTGTTTGTTATGTTACTTATTATTTGCATATCAAATTACTAAGCATTTATGCTTACTCCTCCTTCTTACTCATTGTAGTTTTGGATAAGCCACTCAGAGTCGGGATAGGTCGAAGGCTCACCACACTATCCGGAAGACTTTTGGTAATGGCTTGTAAATTTAAGTATGGCATGTATAGCAATATACCTATTTTGTGTAAATGATCTTATGGTATGGTGATGGAATGGTTTAGGAAATGCTTGATAATGATAAATTATGAAAATAGTTAGTTTAGATTATATTTGATGTTAAGGAAAATTATTAAGATACTTAGTGCATAAAAACTCATAAAAGGAATGAAATTTGCCATAAACAGAATACTGCAGCAACACTGATGCGAGTTTAAAAATTTACTAAAAATCATAGAAATTGAACATGGTGATGGAATACATATCAAATTGAATCTTATTATGTCTAGTTTCACATGAAACAAATGAAACAGGTAAAGGAATTATATGTTACAAGATATTTGAATTTTAGTGAAACAGGGTCATAGCAGTTTCTGAATCCCCTGTTCCAACTTTAGAAATTCACCATAAATTGTAAAGATATAATTAGGTAGTGTATTTTATATTCTCAGAATCCTTATTGAGTCTAGTTTCAGGAGAAATAAACCTCATAGTTATATGGATTTTGTACAGAGAGAAATATGGTTCGTAGTAAACAGAGGTCAGACCAGTCAAGTCCTGAAATAGGGGTAACTTTAACTAATAAACTGTACTAATTGGCCCAACCAAAAATTCTAGAAAAAAAGTTAGTAGATAGGTATATGAGTCTAGATTTAGGGAAAATTTACGGATCTTGATTTGAGGTTTCGTAACTCGAGATATGATTTTTCTTGTGACTGTGATGCAAGTAGCTTAAAAGCTGTGAATGTAGAAATAAATGATTTGAAGTTCTTAATTTGATAAATATTGTTGGTAACCCTCAAGCTCAACTCCGGCGATGGTCTCGGGCGTGGGGGCATTACATTTAGTGGTATCAGAGCAGGTTTAGTCGGTTCTCGGACTACGTGTTGTATGTACGAATTTTGCTATACATGCCATATGTATGAATTGTGATAGTGTGACGACTTGACCTTTTAAATGATTTTTATATAGTAAATGGATCCGGTCCAGTATGGCGAGATGAAGTTGAGAGTAATGCGCCTCATTTGAAGGGCAGCGCCGATGAAAACCCACCTCCTCTTGTTGGTCGGGGAGGAGGAGAAAGGATCGGAAGCCTTTCTCCAAATGATGAGTGCATGGTACATTGAGTTCGTTCGTCACGAACCCAAATGTCGACCTCCCCACCTCCCCAATTCCTCAACCTATGCCTCCGATGCCTCAAGGAGTGGATATGATAAAATTTCATAGAACCCCGTTGATAGAATTCGTAAACAAGGGGCTGAAGAATTTAGAGCAAATGAATGTTTTCGATGTGGTTCTCAGGATCATTTTATTAGAGACCGCCCTTGAGAGAGAGCCGAGAAAGAAAAATTTCAGTGTAAAAGCTAGTGGTGCAAACTCGAGGGAAGGTATCAGAAAAGCTGAAAGTGAAACAAGTAGTAAGAATGTAGCGAGAGATGCAGATTAGATCCGAGGGAAGAGCTCGGCTAGAACTTATGCTATTAAAGCGTGAAGATGCTTCCTCACCCGATGTGATTACGGTACATTTCTCTTTATGATATTAATGTTATTGCTTTGATTGATCTGGTTCTACTCATTCATATGCATGCTTAGGAAGCGGTGTCTAGTATGAATATACTGTTGAGAACACGAATTTATGATTAGAGTGTCGAATCCACTAGGCAAATGCGTGATAGTTGATAAAGTAAGTAAGAAATGCCCTTTAATGATTCGAGGTCATTACTTTCCCACCGACTTGATGTTGTTGCCGTTTGATGAGTTTGATGTTATTTTGGGTATGGATTGGTTGACATTGCATGATGCTAAAATAAATTGCAAAGAAAAGGTTATAGAATTAAAGTGTGAAAATGGTGAAACTCTGCGGGTTGAATCGGATAAATCGAGGCATTGCCTAGTGTGATTTCTTCAATGTCGGCTCAAAGATATCGAGAAAGGGTTATGAAGCTTATTTGGCGTATGTAATTAATACAAAAGAAGTTGAAAAGAAAGTTGAATCGTCTTGGTTGTGTGTGAATTTGCGGACGTATTTCGGAAGAATTGCGGGTTTGCCTCGGTCGAGGAAGTAGAATTTGGTATTGATTTGATGGGAATAGCTCGATTCGATTGCTCCGTATAGAATGGCACCAGAGAGTTGAAGGAATTAAAGTCGCAGATTGCAAGAGTTGGTGATAAAGGTTTTGTGAGACCGAAGTTTTCACCTTGGGGTGCTCCGTGTTATTTGTGAAAAGAAGGATGGTTCTATGAGGTTGTGTGTTGATTATCGGCGGTTAAACAAGGTGACAATAAAAACAAGTATCCGTTGCCAAGAATTGATGATTTGTTTGATCAGCTAAAAGGAGCGACATGGTTTTCAAAGATTGACTTGAGATCTGGGTATTACCAGCTGCGGGTAAAGGAGTCAGATGTGCCTAAAACTACTTTTAGAACAAGGTACGGTCATTATGAATTTTTAGTTATGCCGTTCGGGTTGACAAATGCTCTCTTTGTGTTTATGGACTTAATGAATCGCATATTTCGCTATACCGGACAGATTTGTTGTGGTGTTTATAGATGATATTTTAATTTATTCAAAAGATGAGACGAGCATCTTGAGCATTTGAGGATAGTTTTGCAAACTTTGAGAGATAAGCATTTGTATGCTAAGTTTAGTAAAAGTGAATTTTGGCTCAGAAGTTGGATTTTGGGTCATATTGTTTCGGTGATGGTATACGGGTTGATCCTAGTAAAATTTCAGCCATTGTTGATTGGAAACCACCGAAAACGTGAATCGAAGTTAGAAGTTTCTTGGGGCTAGTTGGGTATTATCGGCGGTTCGTAAATGGATTTTCTATAATTGCTGCTCCTATGACTAGACTACTCTGAAAGGATGTTAAATTTGAATGGACGGAAGAATGTCAACATAGTTTCGAAGATTTGAAAAAGTTATTAACTGAAGCACCAGTGTTGATACAACCTGAATCAGGTAAAGAATTTGTGGTGTATAGTGATGCTTCTCTAAATGGTTTGGGGTGTGTACTCATGCAAGAAGGAAAAGTGGTGGCTTATGCTTCGAGACAGTTAAAACCTCATGAGAAGAATTATCCTACTCACGATTTGGAATTGGCTGCGGTGGTATTTGCTTTGAAGATTTGGCGACATTATTTGTATGGTGAAAAGTAACGAGTATATACCGATCACAAAAGTCTTAAATACTTGATGTCACAAAAAGACTTGAATTTGAGACAGCGAAGATGGTTAGAGTTATTGAAAGATTACGAGCTTGTTATTGATTATCATTCGGGAAAAGCGAATGTGGTTGCCGATGCTTTAAGCAGAAAGTTGTTGTTTGCTTTGAGAGTTATGAACACTCAGTTGAAAATTTCAGATGACGGTTCGATTCTAGCGAGTTAAGAGCAAGACCGATGTTTTACAAGAGATTTCGAAGCTCAAAAAAATGATCAAGATTTGCTAGCCAAAAGAAAACAAAGTGTGAAGCGTCACGGGATCAAATTTGAATCGGTTCGATGGTTGTTTGATGTTTAAAATCGGATTTGTAAAATCGAAAAATGATGAGTTGATTCAAAAGATTTTGCATGAAGCACATAATAGTTGTTTGGCGGTTCATCCAAGGCGATCTGAAGATGTATAATGACTTAAAGAAAATGTACTAGTGGAGTGGAATGAAAAGAGATATTTCGAGTTTGTATCAAAGTGCTTAGTTTATCAACAAGTGAAAGTGAACACCGGTACCTTGGGATTACTCCGACCTATTATGGTTCTGAATGGAAATGGGATAGGATTACTATGGATTTTATATCAAGGTTGCCGTTAACTCGGGGAAGAAAAATGCCATCCGGGCAATAGTTGATGATGACTAAATCGGCTCATTTTATTCGCACGTCTGATTATTCTCTTAATAAGTTGGTTGAATTGTATATCCAGAGATTGTTAGACTTCATGGGATACCTTTGTCAATCATTTCGGATAGAGATTCGAGGTTTACCTCACGGTTTTGGCAAAAGTTGCAAGAGGCATTAGGTACAAAGTTAAATTTCAGACCGCCTTTCATCCACAAACCGATGGACAATCGAGAGAGTAATTGATTCTTGAAGACATGCTCAGATGTTGCATATTGGAATTTCAAGATAGTTGGGAAAGGTACTTACCATTGGTAGAATTTACTTATAATAATAGTTATCAGACGAGTTTGAAGATGGCACCTTATGAAACATTATATGGTCGTAAATGTCGGACGCAATTGTATTGGGTGAACTCAAGGAAAATCAGATTTATGGAGTTGATTTAATAAAAGAAAGCGAAGAAAAGGTGAAAGTGATTCGAGATTGTTTGAAAGTCGCTTCAGATAGAGATGAAATCTTATGCGATTTAAAACGAAAAGAAATGGAGTTTCAAGTTGGTGATAAGGTATTTTGAAAGTGTCTCCATGGAAGAAAGTCCTTAGATTAGGACGAAAGGGCAAGTTAAGTCAGCGTTTTATTGGACCGTATGAAATAATTGAAAAAGTTGGACCGATAGCATATCGGCTAGAGTTACCACCCGAATTAGAGAAGATTCATGATGTGTTTCACGTATCTATGTTACGCGGTATCGTTCGGATCCTTCACATATAATTTCACCGACGGAAGTTAAACTACATTGGATATGACTTATGAAGAAGAACCGATTAAGATTTTAGCTCGAGAAGTCAAACAACTAAGAAATAAAAGTGTTGCACTTGTGAAAGTGTTGTGGCAAAAGCATGGGGTAGAAGAGACTACATGGGAACCTGAAGAAACTATGAGAAACCAATATCCACACTGTTTTAGGTAAGATTTTCGAGGACGAAAATCCTTAAAAGGGGAGAGTTGTAATATCCTGAATTAGGGCTTAATCGGAATAGTGGTTTTGTGACCACAAATCCGAGATAAAAATAATAATTTTATAATTATTTTGATGATTATGATATGATTGCATGATTGTGTGAAAATTTCGTGATGAAATTCTATGCCTAAAGTGCTTAAATTGAAAGTAGGGACTAAACCGAATAAGTTGCAAAACTTGCATTCTAGAAGTTTTTAGTATGAAATTGTTTTGGAATATTAATGAAGAGGTCTTAAATATCAATTTGACCAATTTTAAGTTCATGGACAAAATTAGGACATGGAAGGAATTTTTGGAAAGTTTAGTAGTAAGGGTATTTTGGTCATTTAGTTATTAAAATGAATTAAAAACAAAATTAAAAGCCAATTTTTGTCCATCTTCTTCATTAGGCCGAAATTTCAAGGGTTCTCCATAGCTAGGGTTTGTTTCAAGCTTCCAAGCTCCATAGTAAGTGATTCCAAGCCCCGTTTTTAATGATTTTTACGTTTTTGAGATCCCGGTAACTCGATAAAGCTTATGTTAGCAATAATTCAACCTAGGGTTTATATTTGGAAAATAACCATAGGTGAAATTTGTGTATTTTTATGTTTTATGATAGAATATGAGGTTTTAAATTATGTTAGACAACTTGTGCTACTCGGTTTTGAGTGAAAACGAGTAAAAGGGCTTAATCGGCAAAAATACCTAATAGTCACAAGTCTATGTTAGAGAGAGAATTTGATGTTGCCATAGAAGGGAAAAGTGATCAGCATGTTGTAAAACATAAGAATAAGGAATAAAGTTTAATTCCCGAGTCTAGGGGAAAAAGTGTAATTATGCAAAAGTTTAGGGGCAAAAGTGTAATTTTTCCAAAGTTCGTATTAAATGCTGTTTTGATGAATGTATGTATTAAATAAGATTAATTTGGTATTATAGATCAAGAAAACGAGATTCAAGTCGCGATCGAGGAAAAGAAAAGATTGTGGACTAAATTGCAAAATCTTTATATTTTGGTACCAAGGTAAGTTCATGTGTAAATAATGTAGCATAAATGTTATTTTTAAGTTATTGATGTTAATTATATGATATGCTGATTTTTAATCGTGAAATATTATGCTTTGTGGTTAATGTTGAGTAATATGCAAATTATGTTTACTACTTGATAAATATGAATTGCTACCAAGAAATCGATTTCGATATTCCATGGAAGACGGCAAATGTGAGATCGAGGAAAAAGCCCGTTTGAACCTTAGGAATAGATTAGGATACAAGTGACATGTCACTAGATGGTTGAGCATCCGAACTCGTTGAGTTGAGTCCGAGTTCACTTATGGATGCGAATGTCCGAACTCGTTGAGTTGAGTCCGAGTTCGTGAGATGTAACTAGGTTTGAAGATGGACTTAATGAGGATATTAGAGTGTTAATGGGTATTCTTGAGTTGAAGGAATTTGTTGTGCTCATTGATCTGGCTTGTAAAGCTGAGGAACTGATCAAGGAAAATAGAAAAGCTGAGGCTGATGCTAAAGATATAAGAAAGCGGCTGATGAGCAAGTCATTTCCATCTCATTCTAAGAAATCTAGAGATATGTATTCTTGTTCTCGTGTTTTGGCTGGGCATTCTTACAGAAATTGTAAGAAGCAAAATTCGGGTTTTAAATCTCAGGCTACCTCTGTGGCTAGTGTGGGTAATGCTAGACCTTCCAAACCCGAGTGCCAACAATGTGGTAGAAGTTATTTTGGTATGTGTAGGATGAATAATGGATCTTGTTTCGATGTGGTTCTCAAGACCACTATATCAAAGACTATCCTAAGATGATTGAGAAAGAAAAATTTCAGGGTGCAAGACCGAGTAGTATGGCTACAAAAGGGAGACCCTTGAGAAATGCTGATAATGGGGCTAGTAGAAAAAATGTAACGAGGGATACAACTGTGAGATCCGAAGCTGGAGCTCCTACTAGAGCCTATGCCATACGTGCACATGAGGACGTATCTTCTCCCGATGTGATCACTGGTACTTTTTCTCTTTATGATACTTCTGTTATTGCCTTGATTAACCCTAGTTCTACTCATTCATATCTGTGCATGAAATTGGTATCTAGCATGAATATGTCCGTTGAGTCTATGAAATTATGATTAAGGTGTCAAATCCATTAGGTAAGCATGTTTTAGTTGATAAAGTATGTAAGAAATGTCCCTTGATGATTAGAGGTTATTGTTTTCTGGCTGACTTGATGTTGTTGCCATTTGATGAATTTGATGTTATACTGGTATGGATTGGTTGACATTTCATGATGATGTAGTAAATTATAGAAGGAAAATTATTGAATTGAAATGTGAAAATGGTGAAATTCTTCGGGTTGAATTAGATGAGTCAGATAGGTTGCCAATCATTGTTTCTTTGATGTTTGCTCAGAAATGTATGAGAAAAGGGTGTGAAACTTATTTGGCTTATGTGTTGAAAACCAAAGAGTCTGAATCAAAAATTGAATCAGTGTCTGTCATATGTGAGTATTCGGATGAGTCTGAATCAAAAATTGAATCAGTGTCTGTCATATGTGAGTATTCGGATGTATTCTCGGAAGAATTACCAGGTTTACCTCCAACTAGAGAAGTAGAGTTTGGTATTGATGTCATGCCAAGGACAACACCTATTTCAATTGCTCTATACAGGATGGCCCAATTGAGTTGAAAGAATTGAAGTCACAGTTGCAAGAATTGACCGACAAGGGTTTTGTGAGACCAAGCATTTCACCGTGGGGTGCTTCGATATTATTCATGAAAAAGAAAGATGTGAGATTGTGTGTAGACTACCGACAGCTTAATAAAGTAACAATCAAGAACAAGTATCCTTTACCAAGGATTGATAACTTGTTTGATCAATTGAAAGGAGCGACATGGTTTTCTAAAATAGACTTGAGGTCCGGCTACTATCAATTGCGAGTTAAAGAGTCAGATGTGCCTAAAACTGCTTTTAGAACGAGGTATGGCCACTATGAATTTCTTGTTATGCCATTTGGGATAACGAATGCTCCTGCTGTGTTTATGGATTTAATGAATCGAATAGTTCGGCCATATTTGGACAAGTTTGTTGTGTTTATTGAATATATTTTGCTTTATTTGAGAGATGAGACAGAGCATGCCGAGCATTTGAGAATTGTTTTGCAAACTTTAAGAGACAAACAATTGTATGCTAAGTTTAGTAAAAATGAGTTTTGGCTTCAAGAAGTTGGATTCTTGGGCCACATTGTTTCATGTGATGATATTCGAGTTGATCCTAGTAAGATTTTTGCTCTCGTTGAATGGGAACAGCTAAGGAATGTATTTGAGGTTAGAAGTTTTTTTGGGCTTAGTCGGTTATTACCGACAGTTTGGGAAAGGGTTTTCTATGATCGCCACTCCTATGACAAGATTGCTTCAAAAGGATGTTAAGTTCAACTGGTCGGAAAAGTGTCAGCAAAGCTTCGAGAAACTGAAGATGTTATTGACTGAAGCACAAATTTTGGTACAACCCGAGTTAGGTAAATAATTTGTGATTTATAGTGATGCTTCCTTAAATGGTTTGGGATGTGTACTTATGCAGAAGGGTAAAGTCGTCGCTTACGCTTCGAGGTAGTTGAAGCCTCACAAGAAGAACTATCCGACACATGACTTAGAGTTGGCCACCATAGTGTTTGCTTAGAAGATTTGGGGACATTATTTATCTGGTAAGAAATGCCATGTCTATACCGATCACAAAAGTCTTAAGTACTTGATGACTCAAAAGGACTTGAACTTGTGGCAACGAAGATGGTTAGAACTGTTAAAAGATTATGAGCTTGTGATTGATTATCATCCGGGTTAGGCGAATGTGGTCGCCGACCCTTTGAGTAGGAAGTCATTGTTTACCTTGAAGGCTATGAATACATAGTTGAATTTTTCAGATGATAGTTCGATTCTAGCCAAGTTGAGAGTTAGACCGACTTTTTTTCAACAGATTTGTGATGCTCAAAAAGTTGATAAAGAGTTACAAGGTAAGAGAGTTCAGTGTGAGTCTAGAGGTGAACTGGATTTTCTGAGTGATTCCGATGGTTGTTTGAGATTTCGTGGTAGGATTTGTGTTCCAAAGGACATTGAGTTGATTCAGAATATTTTACATGAGGGACACAACGGTTGTTTGTTAGCTCACCTAGGCAGCACAAAAATGTATAATGATTTGAAGAAAATGTATTGTGGAATGGTATGAAAAGAGATATCTTAGAGTTTGTATCGAAATGCTTAGTTTGTCAGCAAGTAAAGGCTGAACACCAAGTACCATTAGGTTTACTTTAGCCCAACATGGCTTCCGAGTGGAAATGGGACCGGATTGCTATGGATTTTGTGACAGGTTTGCCTTTAACTCTGAAAAAGAAAGATGCCATATGGGTTATTGTCGATAGACTGACTAAATCGGCTCATTTTATCCCAAAGAGTACCAATTATTCACTTGATAAGTTAGCTGAATTATACATTGGTGAAATTTTTAAACTTCATGGAGTACCTATAACGATTGTATCGGATAGAGATCCGAGGTTCACTTCATGGTTTTGGAAAAAGTTACAAGAAGCTTTGGGTACAAAGCTAAATTTTAGCACTACTTTCCATCTGCAGACTGATGGTCAGTTTGAGCGAGTAATTCAAATTTTGGAAGACATGCTCCGATATTGTGTATTGGAATCCCAAGGTAGTTGGGAAAAGTACTTAGCATTGGTGGAGTTTGCTTATAACAACAATTTTCAGCTGAGTTTGAAAATGGCACCTTATGAGGCATTATATGGGCATAAGTGCAGAACACCCTTATATTAGACTTAACTCATTGAAAATCAGATTATGGAATCTATTTGGTTAAGGAATCAGAAAAAAGTCGAAGTGATTCAAATTTGTTTGAAAGCTACTTCGGATAGACAAAAATCTTATCAGATTTGAAAAGAAAAGAAATTGAGTATCAAGTCGGTGATAAGGTATTTTTGAAAGTATCTCCGTGGAAAAAAGGTTTTGAGATTTAGTAGAAAAGGAAACCTGAGTCCCCGTTTTATAGGGCCGTATGAGTTCATTGAGAGAATAAGGGCGGTTGCCTATCAGTTGGCTTTACCATCCGAATTGGAAAAGAATAATGATGTGTTCCATGTGTCTATGTTGTGCCACTACCGATCTGATCATTCACATGTGATTTCACCGATGAGGTTGAGATTCGACCAGATATGACTTATGGTGAGGAACCGATTAAAATTCTAGCATGAGAAGTCAAACAATTGAGAAATAAAAGCATTGCCTTGGTGAAAGTGTTATGATAGAGACATGGGGATGAAGAGGCTACATGGGAGCCCAAGGAGGCCATGAGAAAACAATATCTAAACCTTTTACCAAGAAGATTTTTAGGAAAAAAATACTAAAGGGGAGAGTTGTAACATCACGAATTATGGTCTAGTCGTAAGCAGTGGTTCCGAGACCACAAATCAAACAGAAATAATTATTTGAAATTTTATGAAGAAATTTTATGCCTAAAGTGTCCAATTTGAAGTTAGGGACTAAATTGAATAAGTTGCAAAATATGAGTTCTAGAAGCTTTTAGCATGAAATTGCTATGGATTATAAATTAGAAGGTCTTAAATAGAAATTTGATCGGTTTCTATAAATTTGGACAAAATGGACATGCATGGGAAAAATTTAAAGTTTAGTAAAAGGGCATTTTGGTCATTTGGTTAATAAAAGAATAAAAAGGAAAAATAAGTCAAAATTTGCTCATCTTCTTAAGGTGCTAGCGAATTTTGCAAAGGTTCCTAGCTAAGGTTTTCTAACTTTTCAAACTCAATAGTAAGTGCATCCTAGCCCTGCTTTTTAATGGTCTTTGTATTTTGAAGTTGTTCTCAACCGATCTAGCCATTTCTACCATTTATTTGAGCTAGGGTTCATGTTTGGAATTTGACCCATGTGTGACATACTTGTATTTTGATGTAAAGAATATGCAAGTTTGATGTGAGTGTAACATCTTTTACTAAGTGATTTTTAGTGAAAACACTTAGAAAGGACTTATTTGTAAAAGATGTAGAAATGGGGAGTAGAAATGTGATTTAATGAGTATATGGGCTAATATGAGTTAGAATATGAGTCAGCTAGGCTTGGGTAACCAAGAAACTGCATGCATTTCATTTTACGAGCCTAGGGACTAAAGTGTAAATAAGTAAAAACTTAGGGGTAAAAAAGTAACTTTGCCAAAGTATGAATTAGGGGTTAATTATGAATTATGGGTCATTCCAAACAGTGTGTGTATTGAACAAGCTAAATTTGGCATTATAGATTAAGAAAAACGTGATTCGGGTCTTGATCAGGGGAAAAACAAGGTTTACGAGAATTAGGCTCGTTTCTATCATTTTGTACCGAGGTAAGTTCATAAGCAAATTATGCAATATGTACTACATTTTAAATGCTTTAATATTGCATGTATGGTAAGTACATATATAATTAATGTGATGTTGTATCATGTGTTTAATGCTTAAATTTTATTATGAATTATGCTTTGATTATTTCATGAGTTTGATTGGTGTTCTGGATATTGAAATCAACATTACGAGCAAGTTCGACGGAAATGTGGTATCGAAGAATCCCGTTTGAATTCGCCACACGGCTTAAACACATGGGCGTATGACTTAGCTGTGTGATCTTTTTTGGGTGATGACGTCATAGTCAGAGAGTTACAATGGTTGAGGACACGGGCGTGTCCCAAGCCACACGGGCGTGTCCCAAGCCACACGGTCGTGTGTGGCCACACGGCCTACCCACATGGGCGTGTGACTCTCCAAAGTAGGAAAATTTTCTAAGTTTTTCCAAAGTTTTCTAAAGTTCTTGGTTTAGTCCCGAACCTCCCAAAAACATGTTTTGAGCCTTGTAAGCTCTTATTAGGGACTTTATGAGTATTTGCAAAAATTTTAATTTGGACGGAAATTTGTGACTCAAAAATGTACATTTGCTCATGTTTAAGTCCAGTAATGCCTCGTATCTTGTTCCAGCATCGAATATGGGTAAGGAGTGCTACATTTAGTGGTATTAGAGCTACGGTTTAGTCGGTTCTCTGACTAACGTAGCACGTGTACGAGTCTAGCTATACATGTCATACATATATTATGATAGTGTGACGATTCCTAATGATTTAAAAAATGTGTTTCATATAGTAAATGGATCCCGATAGAGTAGTGGTGGATAATGTTGAAAGTAACACACCGCTCTCATTTGAAGGAGCGATCTTGTTTGATAGTAGACCCACAACTGTTAGTAGATGAGAAGGAGGTAGGGAAGCCTTTCTCCATATGATGGATGCCTGGTACACGAAGCTCATTCGAATAAACCCGAACGCTCAACCTCCTCCACCCCCTCAAAATCCTCAACTCGTACACCAAATGCCTCAAGGTATGGATTTTATGAGATTTCATAAAACCCCAGATGATAAAATTCGAAAGCAAGGAGCCGAGGAGTTTAGGGCCAATGTCGATGATGACCCCGAGAAAGCAAAATTTTGGCTTCAGAATTCTATTCGAGTATTCAATGAACTATCATGCACACTTGAAGAATGTTTGAAGTGTGCTATTTCCTTGTTGAGAGATGCGACATATCATTGGTTGAAGACACTAGTTTCGGTGGTTCCAAAAAAAAGGATCATATGGGAATTCTTTCAAGAGGAGTTCTAAAAGAAATACATTAGTGAACGATTTGTCGATTAAAAGTGTAAGGAATTTCTTGACTTGAAACAAAGCCGCATGTCAGCTACTGAGTACGAAAGAGAGTTTGTCTGGCTTAGCAAATATGCTCGGAAGTGTGTATCTTCTAAAGCTAAAATGTGTAGAAGGTTTGAAGATGGACTTAATGAGGATATTAGAGTGTTAATGGGTATTCTTGAGTTGAAGGAATTTGTTGTGCTCATTGATCTGGCTTGTAAAGCTGAGGAACTGATCAAGGAAAATAGAAAAGCTGAGGCTGATGCTAAAGATATAAGAAAGCGGCTGATGAGCAAGTCATTTCCATCTCATTCTAAGAAATCTAGAGATATGTATTCTTGTTCTCGTGTTTTGGCTGGGCATTCTTACAGAAATCGTAAGAAGCAAAATTCGGGTTTTAAATCTCAGGCTACCTCTGTGGCTAGTGTGGGTAATGCTAGACCTTCCAAACCCGAGTGCCAACAATGTGGTAGAAGTTATTTTGGTATGTGTAGGATGAATAATTGATCTTGTTTCCGATGTGGTTCTCAAGACCACTATATCAAAGACTATCCTAAGATGATTGAGAAAGAAAAATTTCAGGGTGCAAGACCGAGTAGTATGGCTACAAAAGGGAGACCCTTGAGAAATGCTGATAATGGGGCTAGTAGAAAAAATGTAACGAGGGATACAACTGTGAGATCCGAAGCTGGAGCTCCTACTAGAGCCTATGCCATACGTGCACATGAGGACGTATCTTCTCCCGATGTGATCACTGGTACTTTTTCTCTTTATGATACTTCTGTTATTGCCTTGATTAACCCTAGTTCTACTCATTCATATCTGTGCATGAAATTGGTATCTAGCATGAATATGTCCGTTGAGTCTATGAAATTATGATTAAGGTGTCAAATCCATTAGGTAAGCATGTTTTAGTTGATAAAGTATGTAAGAAATGTCCCTTGATGATTAGAGGTTATTGTTTTCTGGCTGACTTGATGTTGTTGCCATTTGATGAATTTGATGTTATCTTTGGTATGGATTGGTTGACATTTCATGATGATGTAGTAAATTATAGAAGGAAAATTATTGAATTGAAATGTGAAAATGGTGAAATTCTTCGGGTTGAATTAGATGAGTCAGATAGGTTGCCAATCATTGTTTCTTTGATGTTTGCTCGAAATGTATGAGAAAAGGGTGTGAAACTTATTTGGCTTATGTGTTGAAAACCAAAGAGTCTCGAATCAAAATTGAATCGATGTCATCATATGTGAGTATTCGGATGTATTCTCGGAAGAATTACCAGGTTTACCTCCAACTAGAGAAGTAGAGTTTGGTATTGATGTCATGCCAAGGACAACACCTATTTCAATTGCTCTATACAGGATGGCCCAATTGAGTTGAAAGAATTGAAGTCACAGTTGCAAGAATTGACCGACAAGGGTTTTGTGAGACCAAGCATTTCACTGTGGGGTGCTTTGGTATTATTCATGAAAAAGAAAGATGTGAGATTGTGTGTAGACTACCGACAGCTTAATAAAGTAACAATCAAGAACAAGTATCCTTTACCAAGGATTGATAACTTGTTTGATCAATTGAAAGGAGCGACATGGTTTTCTAAAATAGACTTGAGGTCCGGCTACTATCAATTGCGAGTTAAAGAGTCGATGTGCCTAAAGCTGCTTTTAGAACGAGGTATGGCCACTATGAATTTCTTGTTATGCCATTTGGGTTAACGAATGCTCCTGCTGTGTTTATGGATTTAATGAATCGAATAGTTCGGCCATATTTGGACAAGTTTGTTGTGTTTATTGACTATATTTTGCTTTATTTGAGAGATGAGACAGAGCATGCCGAGCATTTGAGAATTGTTTTGCAAACTTTAAGAGACAAACAATTGTATGCTAAGTTTAGTAAAAATGAGTTTTGGCTTCAAAAAGTTGGATTCTTGGGCCACATTGTTTCATGTGATGATATTCGAGTTGATCCTAGTAAGATTTTTGCTCTCGTTGAATGGGAACAGCTAAGGAATGTATTTGAGGTTAGAAGTTTTTTTGGGCTTAGTCGGTTATTACCGATAGTCTGTGAAAGGGTTTTCTATGATCGCCACTCCTATGACAAGATTGCTTCAAAAGGATGTTAAGTTCAACTGGTCGGAAAAGTGTCAGCAAAGCTTCGAGAAACTGAAGATGTGATTGACTGAAGCACAAATTTTGGTACAACCCGAGTTAGGTAAATAATTTGTGATTTATAGTGATGCTTCCTTAAATGGTTTGGGATGTGTACTTATGCAGAAGGGTAAAGTCGTAGCTTACGCTTCGAGGTAGTTGAAGCCTCACAAGAAGAACTATCCGACACATGACTTAGAGTTGGCCACCATAGTGTTTGCTTTGAAGATTTGGGGACATTATTTATCTGGTAAGGAATGCCATGTCTATACCGATCACAAAAGTCTTAAGTACTTGATGACTCAAAAGGACTTGAACTTGTGGCAACGAAGATGGTTAGAACTGTTAAAAGATTATGAGCTTGTGATTGATTATCATTCGGGTTAGGCGAATGTGGTCGCCGACCCTTTGATTAGGAAGTCATTGTTTACCTTGAAGGCTATGAATACATAGCTAAATTTTTCAGATGATGGTTCGATTCTAGCCAAGTTGAGAGTTAGACCGACTTTTTTTCAACAGATTTGTGATGCTCAAAAAGTTGATAAAGAGTTACAAGGTAAGAGAGTTCAGTGTGAGTCCAGAGGTGAACTGGATTTTCTGAGTGACTCCGATGGTTGTTTGAGATTTCGTGGTAGGATTTGTGTTCCAAAGGACATTGAGTTGATTCAGAATATTTTACATGAGAGACACAACGGTTGTTTGTTAGTTCACCTAGGCAGCACAAAAATGTATAATGATTTGAAGAAAATGTATTGTGGAATGGTATGAAAAGAGATATCTTAGAGTTTGTATCGAAATGCTTAGTTTGTCAGCAAGTAAAGGCTGAACACCAAGTACCATTAGGTTTACTTTAGCCCATCATGGCTTCCGAGTGGAAATGGGACCGGATTGCTATGGATTTTGTGACAGGTTTGCCTTTAACTCTGAAAAAGAAAGATGCCATATGGGTTATTGTCGATAGACTGACTAAATCGGCTCATTTTATCCCAAAGAGTACCAATTATTCACTTGATAAGTTAGCTGAATTATACATTGGTGAAATTTTTAAACTTCATGGAGTACCTATAACGATTGTATCGGATAGAGATCCGAGGTTCACTTCATGGTTTTGGAAAAAGTTACAAGAAGCTTTGGGTACAAAGCTAAATTTTAGCACTACTTTCCATCTGCAGACTGATGGTCAATTTGAGCGAGTAATTCAAATTTTGGAAGACATGCTCCGATATTGTGTATTGGAATCCCAAGGTAGTTGGGAAAAGTACTTAGCATTGGTGGAGTTTGCTTATAACAACAATTTTCAGCCGAGTTTGAAAATGGCACCTTATGAGGCATTATATGGACATAAGTGCAGAACACCCTTATATTAGACTTAACTCATTGAAAATCAGATTATGGAATCTATTTGGTTAAGGAATCCGAAAAAAAGTCAGAAGTGATTCAAATTTGTTTGAAAGCTACTTCGAATAGACAAAAATCTTATGCAGATTTGAAAAGAAAAGAAATTGAGTATCAAGTCGGTGATAAGGTATTTTTGAAAGTATCTCCGTGGAAAAAAGGTTTTGAGATTTAGTAGAAAAGGAAACCTGAGTCCCCGTTTTATAAGGCCGTATGAGATCATTGAGAGAATAAGGGCGATTGCCTATCGGTTGGCTTTACCATCCTAATTGGAAAAGAATAATGATGTGTTCCATGTGTCTATGTTGTGCCACTACCGATCTGATCATTCACATGTGATTTCACTGACAGAGGTTGAGATTCGACCAGATATGACTTATGGTGAGGAACCGATTAAAATTCTAGCATGAGAAGTCAAACAATTGAGAAATAAAAGCATTGCCTTGGTGAAAGTGTTATGATAGAGACATGGGGATGAAGAGGCTACATGGGAGCCCAAGGAGGCCATGAGAAAACAATACCTAAACCTTTTTACCAGTAAGATTTTTAGGGAAAAAAATACTAAAGGGGGGAGAGTTGTAACATCCTGAATTATGGTCTAGTCAGAACAGTGGTTCCGAGACCACAAATCTGAAACAGAAATAATTGTTTGAAATTTTTATGAAGAAATTTTATGCCTAAAGTGTCCAATTTGAAGTTAGGGACTAAATTGAATAAGTTGCAAAATGTGAGTTCTAGAAGCTTTTAGCATGAAATTGCTATGGATTATAAATTAGAAGGTCTTAAATAGAAATTTGATCAGTTTCTATAAATTTGGACAAAAATGGACATGCATGGGAAAAAATTTAAAGTTTAGTAAAAAGGGCATTTTGGTCATTTGGTTAATAAAAGAATAAAAAGGGAAAAATAAGTCAAAATTTGCTCATCTTCTCAAGGTGCTAGCCGAATTTTGCAAAGGTTCCCTAGCTAAGGTTTTCTAACTTTTCAAACTCAATAGTAAGTGCATCCTAGCCCTGTTTTTAATGGTCTTTGTATTTTTGAAGTTGTTATCAACCGATCTAGCCATTTCTACCATTTATTTGAGCTAGGGTTCATGTTTGGAATTTGACCCATGTGTGACATACTTGTATTTTGATGTAAAGAATATGCAAGTTTGATGTGAGTGTAACATCTTTTACTAAGTGATTTTTAGTGAAAACACTTAGAAAGGACTTATTTGTAAAAGATGTAGAAATGGGGAGTAGAAATGTGATTTAATGAGTATATGGGCTAATATGAGTTAGAATATGAGTCAGCTAGGCTTGGGTAACCGAGAAACTGCATGCATTTCATTTTACGAGCCTAGGGACTAAAGTGTAAATAAGTAAAAACTTAGGGGTAAAAAAGTAACTTTGCCAAAGTATGAATTAGGGGTTAATTATGAATTATGGGTCATTCCAAACAGTGTGTGTATTGAACAAGCTAAATTTGGCATTATAGATTAAGAAAAACGTGATTCGGGTCTTGATCAGGGGAAAAACAAGGTTTACGAGAATTAGGCTCGTTTCTATCATTTTGTACCGAGGTAAGTTCATAAGCAAATTATGCAATATGTACTACATTTTAAATGCTTTAATATTGCATGTATGGTAAGTACATATATAATTAATGTGATGTTGTATCATGTGTTTAATGCTTAAATTTTATTATGAATTATGCTTTGATTATTTCATGAGTTTGATTGGTGTTCTGGATATTGAAATCAACATTACGAGCAAGTTCGACGGAAATGTGGTATCGAAGAATCCCGTTTGAATTCGCCACACGGCTTAAACACATGGGCGTATGACTTAGCTGTGTGATCTTTTTTGGGTGATGACGTCATAGTCAGAGAGTTACAATGGTTGAGGACACGGACGTGTCCCAAGCCACACGGGCGTGTCCCAAGCCACACGGTCGTGTGTGGCCACACGGCCTACCCACATGGGCGTGTGACTCTCCAAAGTAGGAAAATTTTCTAAGTTTTTCCAAAGTTTTCTAAAGTTCTTGGTTTAGTCCCGAACCTCCCCAAAAACATGTTTTGAGCCTTGTAAGCTCTTATTAGGGACTTTATGAGTATTTGCAAAAATTTTAATTTGGACGGAAATTTGTGACTCAAAAATGTACATTTGCTCATGTTTAAGTCCAGTAATGCCTCGTATCTTGTTCCAGCATCGAATATGGGTAAGGAGTGCTACATTTAGTGGTATTAGAGCTACGGTTTAGTCGGTTCTCTGACTAACGTAGCACGTGTACGAGTCTAGCTATACATGTCATACATATATTATGATAGTGTGACGATTCCTAATGATTTAAAAAATGTGTTTCATATAGTAAATGGATCCCGATAGAGTAGTGGTGGATAATGTTGAAAGTAACACACCTGCTCTCGCTGAAGGAGCAGTGCCGTTTGATAGTAGACCCACAACTGTTAGTAGATGAGAAGGAGGTAGGGAAGCCTTTCTCCATATGATGGATGCCTGGTACACGAAGCTCATTCGAATAAACCCGAACGCTCAACCTCCTCCACCCCCTCAAAATCCTCAACTCGTACACCAAATGCCTCAAGGTATGGATTTTATGAGATTTCATAAAACCCCAGATGATAAAATTCGAAAGCAAGGAGCCGAGGAGTTTAGGGCCAATGTCGATGATGACCCCGAGAAAGCAAAATTTTGGCTTCAGAATTCTATTCGAGTATTCAATGAACTATCATGCACACTTGAAGAATGTTTGAAGTGTGCTATTTCCTTGTTGAGAGATGCGACATATCATTGGTTGAAGACACTAGTTTGGTGGTTCCAAAAAAGGATCATATGGGAATTCTTTCAAGAGGAGTTCTAAAAGAAATACATTAGTGAACGATTTGTCGATTAAAAGTGTAAGGAATTTCTTGACTTGAAACAAAGCCGCATGTCGACTCATCGAGTACGAAAGAGAGTTTGTCCGGCTTAGCAAATATGCTCGAAGTGTGTATCTTCTAAAGCTAAAATGTGTAGAAGGTTTGAAGATGGACTTAATGAGGATATTAGAGTGTTAATGGGTATTCTTGAGTTGAAGGAATTTGTTGTGCTCATTGATCCGGCTTGTAAAGCTGAGGAACCGATCAAGGAAAATAGAAAAGTGAGGCTGATGCTAAAGATATAAGAAAGCGGCTGATGAGCAAGTCATTTCCATCTCA
The DNA here is from genome assembly GCF_025698485.1 of Gossypium arboreum. NCBI lineage: Eukaryota > Viridiplantae > Streptophyta > Magnoliopsida > Malvales > Malvaceae > Gossypium > Gossypium arboreum. Next base: position 18,863,243 of record NC_069082.1, read on the forward strand.
TTCTAAGAAATCTAGAGATATGTATTCTTGTTCTCGTGTTTTGGCTGGGCATTCTTACAGAAATCGTAAGAAGCAAAATTCGGGTTTTAAATCTCAGGCTACCTCTGTGGCTAGTGTGGGTAATGCTAGACCTTCCAAACCCGAGTGCCAACAATGTGGTAGAAGTTATTTTGGTATGTGTAGGATGAATAATGGATCTTGTTTCCGATGTGGTTCTCAAGACCACTATATCAAAGACTATCCTAAGATGATTGAGAAAGAAAAATTTCAGGGTGCAAGACCGAGTAGTATGGCTACAAAAGGGAGACCCTTGAGAAATGCTGATAATGGGGCTAGTAGAAAAAATGTAACGAGGGATACAACTGTGAGATCCGAAGCTGGAGCTCCTACTAGAGCCTATGCCATACGTGCACATGAGGACGTATCTTCTCCCGATGTGATCACTGGTACTTTTTCTCTTTATGATACTTCTGTTATTGCCTTGATTAACCCTAGTTCTACTCATTCATATCTGTGCATGAAATTGGTATCTAGCATGAATATGTCCGTTGAGTCTATGAAATTATGATTAAGGTGTCAAATCCATTAGGTAAGCATGTTTTAGTTGATAAAGTATGTAAGAAATGTCCCTTGATGATTAGAGGTTATTGTTTTCTGGCTGACTTGATGTTGTTGCCATTTGATGAATTTGATGTTATACTGGTATGGATTGGTTGACATTTCATGATGATGTAGTAAATTATAGAAGGAAAATTATTGAATTGAAATGTGAAAATGGTGAAATTCTTCGGGTTGAATTAGATGAGTCAGATAGGTTGCCAATCATTGTTTCTTTGATGTTTGCTCAGAAATGTATGAGAAAAGGGTGTGAAACTTATTTGGCTTATGTGTTGAAAACCAAAGAGTCTGAATCAAAAATTGAATCAGTGTCTGTCATATGTGAGTATTCGGATGTATTCTCGGAAGAATTACCAGGTTTACCTCCTACTAGAGAAGTAGAGTTTGGTATTGATGTCATGCCAAGGACAACACCTATTTCAATTGCTCTATACAGGATGGCCCAATTGAGTTGAAAGAATTGAAGTCACAATTGCAAGAATTGACCGACAAGGGTTTTGTGAGACCAAGCATTTCACTGTGGGGTGCTTTGGTATTATTCATGAAAAAGAAAGATGTGAGATTGTGTGTAGACTACCGACAGCTTAATAAAGTAACAATCAAGAACAAGTATCCTTTACCAAGGATTGATAACTTGTTTGATCAATTGAAAGGAGCGACATGGTTTTCTAAAATAGACTTGAGGTCCGGCTACTATCAATTGCGAGTTAAAGAGTCAGATGTGCCTAAAACTGCTTTTAGAACGAGGTATGGCCACTATGAATTTCTTGTTATGCCATTTGGGTTAACGAATGCTCCTGCTGTGTTTATGGATTTAATGAATCGAATAGTTCGGCCATATTTGGACAAGTTTGTTGTGTTTATTGACTATATTTTGCTTTATTTGAGAGATGAGACAGAGCATGCCGAGCATTTGAGAATTGTTTTGCAAACTTTAAGAGACAAACAATTGTATGCTAAGTTTAGTAAAAATGAGTTTTGGCTTCAAAAAGTTGGATTCTTGGGCCACATTGTTTCATGTGATGATATTCGAGTTGATCCTAGTAAGATTTTTGCTCTCGTTGAATGGGAACAGCTAAGGAATGTATTTGAGGTTAGAAGTTTTTTTGGGCTTAGTCGGTTATTACCGACAGTTTGTGAAAGGGTTTTCTATGATCGCCACTCCTATGACAAGATTGCTTCAAAAGGATGTTAAGTTCAACTGGTCGGAAAAGTGTCAGCAAAGCTTCGAGAACCGAAGATGTTATTGATCAAGCACAAATTTTGGTACAACCCGAGTTAGGTAAATAATTTGTGATTTATAGTGATGCTTCCTTAAATGGTTTGGGATGTGTACTTATGCGAAGGGTAAAGTCGTAGCTTACGCTCGAGGTAGTTGAAGCCTCACAAGAAGAACTATCCGACACATGACTTAGAGTTGGCCACCATAGTGTTTGCTTTGAAGATTTGGGGACATTATTTATCCGTAAGGAATGCCATGTCTATACCGATCACAAAAGTCTTAAGTACTTGATGACTCAAAAGGACTTGAACTTGTGGCAACGAAGATGGTTAAAACTGTTAAAAGATTATGAGCTTGTGATTGATTATCATTCGGGTTAGGCGAATGTGGTCGCCAAACCCTTTGAGTAGGAAGTCATTGTTTACCTTGAAGGCTATGAATACATAGCTAAATTTTTCAGATGATGGTTCGATTCTAGCCAAGTTGAGAGTTAGACCGACTTTTTTTCAACAGATTTGTGATGCTCAAAAAGTTGATAAAGAGTTACAAGGTAAGAGAGTTCAGTGTGAGTCCAGAGGTGAACTGGATTTTCTGAGTGACTCCGATGGTTGTTTGAGATTTCGTGGTAGGATTTGTGTTCCAAAGGACATTGAGTTGATTCAGAATATTTTACATGAGGGACACAACGGTTGTTTGTTAGCTCACCTAGGCAGCACAAAAATGTATAATGATTTGAAGAAAATGTATTGTGGAATGGTATGAAAAGAGATATCTTAGAGTTTGTATCGAAATGCTTAGTTTGTCAGCAAGTAAAGGCTGAACACCAAGTACCATTAGGTTTACTTTAGCCCATCATGGCTTCCGAGTGGAAATGGGACTGGATTGCTATGGATTTTGTGACAGGTTTTCCTTTAACTCTGAAAAAGAAAGATGCCATATGGGTTATTGTCGATAGACTGACTAAATCGGCTCATTTTATCCCAGAGAGTACCAATTATTTGCTTGATAAGTTAGCTGAATTATACATTGGTGAAATTGTTAAACTTCATGGAGTACCTATAACGATTGTATCGGATAGAGATCCGAGGTTCACTTCATGGTTTTGGAAAAAGTTACAAGAAACTTTGGGTACAAAGCTAAATTTTAGCACTACTTTCCATCTGCAGACTGATGGTCAGTTTGAGCGAGTAATTCAAATTTTGGAAGACATGCTCCGATATTGTGTATTGGAATCCCAAGGTAGTTGGGAAAAGTACTTAGCATTGGTGGAGTTTGCTTATAACAACAATTTTCAGCCGAGTTTGAAAATGGCACCTTATGAGGCATTATATGGACATAAGTGCAGAACACCCTTATATTAGACTTAACTCGCTGAAAATCAGATTATGGAATCTATTTGGTTAAGGAATCCGAAAAAAAAGTCAGAAGTGATTCAAATTTGTTTGAAAGCTACTTCGGATAGACAAAAATCTTATGCAGATTTGAAAAGAAAAGAAATTGAGTATCAAGTCAGTGATAAGGTATTTTTGAAAGTATCTCCGTGGAAAAAAGGTTTTGAGATTTAGTAGAAAAGGAAACCTGAGTCCCCGTTTTATAGGGCCGTATGAGATCATTGAGAGAATAAGGGCGATTGCCTATCGGTTGGCTTTACCATCCGAATTGGAAAAGAATAATGATGTGTTCCATGTGTTTATGTTGTGCCACTACCGATCTGATCATTCACATGTGATTTCACTGACAGAGGTTGAGATTCGACCAGATATGACTTATGGTGAGGAACCGATTAAAATTCTAGCATGAGAAGTCAAACAATTGAGAAATAAAAGCATTGCCTTGGTGAAAGTGTTATGACAGAGACATTGGGATGAAGAGGCTACATGGGAGCCCAAGGAGGCCATGAGAAAACAATACCTAAACCTTTTTACCAGTAAGATTTTTAGGGAAAAAAATACTAAAGGGGGGAGAGTTGTAACATCCTGAATTATGGTCTAGTCAGAACAGTGGTTCCGAGACCACAAATCTGAAATAGAAATAATTATTTGAAATTTTTATGAAGAAATTTTATGCCTAAAGTGTCCAATTTGAAGTTAGGGACTAAATTGAATAAGTTGCAAAATATGAGTTCTAGAAGCTTTTAGCATGAAATTGCTATGGATTATAAATTAAAAGGTCTTAAATAGAAATTTGATCAGTTTCTATAAATTTGGACAAAAATGGACATGCATGGGAAAAAAATTTAAAGTTTAGTAAAAAGGGCATTTTGGTCATTTGGTTAATAAAAGAATAAAAAGGGAAAAATAAGTCAAAATTTTCTCATCTTCTCAAGGTGCTAGCCGAATTTTGCAAAGGTTCCCTAGCTAAGGTTTTCCAACTTTTCAAACTCAATAGTAAGTGCATCCTAGCCCTGTTTTTAATGGTCTTTGTATTTTTGAAGTTGTTATCAACCGATCTAGCCATTTCTACCATTTATTTGAGCTAGGGTTCATGTTTGGAATTTGACCCATGTGTGACATACTTGTATTTTGATGTAAAGAATATGCAATTTTGATGTGAGTGTAACATCTTTTACTAAGTGATTTTTAGTAAAAACACTTAGAAAGGACTTATTTGTAAAAGATGTAGAAATGGGGAGTAGAAATGTGATTTAATGAGTATATGGGCTAATATGAGTTAGAATATGAGTCAGCTAAGCTTGGGTAACCAAGAAACTGCATGCATTTCATTTTACGAGCCTAGGGACTAAAGTGTAAATAAGTAAAAACTTAGGGGTAAAAAAGTAATTTTGCCAAAGTATGAATTATGGGTTAATTATGAATTATGGGTCATTTCAAACAGTGTGTGTATTGAACAAGCTAAATTTGGCATTATAGATTAAGAAAAACGTGATTCGGGTCTTGATCAGGGGAAAAACAAGGTTTACGAGGATTAGGCTCGTTTCTATCATTTTGTACCGAGGTAAGTTCATATGCAAATTATGCAATATGTACTACATTTTAAATGCTTTAATATTGCATGTATGGTAAGTACATATATAATTAATGTGATGTTGTATCATGTGTTTAATGCTTAAATTTTATTATGAATTATGCTTTGATTATTTCATGAGTATGCAATTGGTGTTATGGATATTGAAATCGACATACTAGCAAGTTCAACGGAAATGTGGTATTGAAGAATCCCATTTGAACCTTAGGAATAGTTTAGGATGAATGTGACATGTCACTCTGGACTATGAGATCTGAGCTCATGAGTTATGTGGTCTGAGCTCATAATATATGTGACACATGTTATGGGGTTCCGGGTGCTGGTCTTGTATGTTCTAACGGTGGCTGGGTAATCCAGCATGTGTTGCAGATACTTGAAGCTTGTGTGAGCAGCCCGTGTAGCTACATCTTGACTGAAAGCTCTAGTGAACAGACCCGTGAGTAGTTCGAAAGTAAGCAACATGTGATATGTGATATGTGATATGAGGTAGCGTTGGCTACATATAGGGCACTTAGGTGCAAGATTCCGATGTATCTGATGGTATTCCAAGTGTTCAACGGGTAGTCCAAAGAGAAGTTTAATAGGTAATCTTACTGAATACGTGTAAGATAAGAAAGTAAGTTATTATGTGCAAGTGGGCACAGGTATGTACATCGAACTCATGAGAATACCATGGGATATGATGAACTTGTGCTAAGAATATATTTATGAAGAATAAATTTAAGTGATTTGATAATAAAATGCAAGATTATGTTCATTATGTTAATTGTATGATTAATTCTTGTTTAAATTGCATTTTATTTGCATGTAAGCTTACTAAGGTTTAAAGCTTACCCCTATTTTCTTTCCCTTTTCTTATAGTGCCGGTAAGCTAGCTCGGGGATTGGAGGACGTCAGAGTTTCCAATCACACTATCAATTGGAAAATTAGGTATAGTTAGTCTCAACATTTTGAGTATGGCATGTATAGGGACTTGATCTTTTTGTTATATGTCATATTGGTTTAGCCAAATGTGTTGGCTTATGGTAATATTTGGTTCATTTTGTATATGGCCATGTGATATGGTTCATATTGATTATTTGGGTTGTAACCCTAATTAATTATGCATGCATGCAATGTGTTATGCTTGATGTGGTTGCTTGTGGATGATATGTGAGATGAATGGCATATGTGCTTAATGAATGAATTGTGGCTAATAAGTATGACCAAAGCTATAGTATAATTGAGTAAATTGAAAGTAGGTTTATCATGATGAATAAATATGAATTGGTGTGGAATGCCATATGAAAGCATGATGGTTTGGATATGTGATATGTTAACATTACAAAGTCACAGATTAATCATGTTTATGAGTATTTGAGTGACTAAATATTCTATGTTGCATGCCATAAAAAAATGTATGAGTGAGTGAGCATTTAATGGTGACAAATAGCTTGGAAAATAGCCTCAAAGTTGTCCATACGGGTAGACACACGGGTGTGTGTCTAGGCCATGTGTGACACACGGACTGCCCCATGGGCGTGTGATTTGAAGGTGTGTCCCCTGCACCCTAATTAGGTGAAATAGAATGCTCAGTAGTAAACACATGGGCAGAGACACAGCCGTGTGTCTTAACTGTGTGGAGGACACGGCCTTAGAACCTGGGCGTGTGCCAAGACTGTGTGAAGGCTGCACTTAATTTTGAATTTTAATTTGCCACACGGCTTAACCACACGGGTGTGTGACTTAGCCGTATGATCTTATTTGGGTGATGACGTCATAGTTAGAGAGTTACACGGGCTGAGGACACGGGCGTATCCCAAGCCACAATGGCTTGTGTTGCCACACGGCTTACCCACACGGGCGTGTGACTCCCCAAAGTAGGAAAATTTTCTAAGTTTTTCCAAAGTTTTCTAATGTTCTCAGTTTAGTGCCGAACCGCCCCAAAAGCATGTTTTGAGCCTTGTAGGCTCGTATTAGGGACTTTATGAGTATTTGCAAAAATTTTAGTTTGGACAAAAATTTATGACTCGAAAATGTATGTTTGCTCATGTTTATGTCCGGTAATGCCTCGTACCCTGTTCTGGCATAGAATACAGGTAATGGGTGTTACACGAACTGCCTCCAAAGCATGTTTTGGGCCTCATAGGCTCTATTGTTGAAAAGTTTTAATTTGGATGCAAAATTTATGAATCAGAATTATATGCTTGCTTGTGTATAAGTCCGGTAATGTCTCCTACCCTATTTCGTTGTTGAATACTACTAAGGGGTGTAACAACTTGACTTTGAATGATAGCATCATTTTTGGCCATGTATTCCTTTAATAGATCTTGATCGCGTGATTTGTAACAAGTAATAAATATTTATAATGAAGATCAGACCTAGACTAACTATTATCACGACGAAAAGGAAAGCGCACCTATCGAACAATAGTATAGTAACGGCAAGACTGGGATATCGTACCCAAGGGAACCAAAAGTACTAGTAATAACTATCTTTTTATTATCTAGCCTAAGAATAAAAGAGGTTTGTTTTAATTAACTAATTATTGAAACTAAGAACGCACAGAGAAAAGAATTGGGGAATTGCTTTTGGGAAAATCAATTGACTTGAGACAATACCTAAGGAAAAATCCACCTAGACTTTACTTGTTATTCTGGCTCCGAATCAGACGATTTATTCATTCAACTTATTCCGTAGAGATCCCTAAGTTATGTTATTATCCCTATTCAAGACTAATAACGTCTAATCCTTAGATTGAATAACCGAGACTTTTCTCTAATTAACACTCTAGGGTTGCATTAACTCGATCTATGGCTCCCCTTATTAGGTTTCACCCAAATCTGGCAAAATCTTGTCACCCTATTTCTAGGTGCGCAATCAGCTCCGCTTAATTATGGCAAATGTACACTTAGACAGGGTCTATTCCTCCTCTGAATAAGAGCGTGTCTTGAATGAGTATCCTGGGATATCAAAAAAAGAATTAAGAACACATAATTAAGAACAAGTTAAATATTTATCATACGATTCAAAAAATAATAACAAGATTCATCTTAGGTTTCATTCCCCTTAGGTATTTAGGGGATTTAGTTCATAACTAAATAAGAAAACATCTCAGAAGAATAAAGAATACAAAACATAAAGAAAACCCAAAACTCCTAAAGGGGAATTGAGGAGAGATCTTCAGTCTTGATGGTGAATCCGGCTTCTGAGATGGATCAATCGGCTTCCTTAGGGTAATTCCTTACCCCTCTTCCCTGTCTCTCCTTTTCTCCTCCTCTACTGCGTATTTATAGGCTTTGGAATGCCTAAAAACCTCAAAATTGGCTTTTTCCAAATTGGACTCAACTTGGGCTCGGTAGGGACACGCCCTTGTGACACGCCCGTGTGACACACCCGTGTGACACACCCGTGTTCAATTACTTCAGGCCGTGTTCGAGCCTGCCAAATTGACACGGTCGTGTGGTCTGCCTGTGTGAGGAGGTCCAGGCCATGTTGATTTCGTACTTTGGCCCATTTTCTCCATTTTTGGCCCATTTCTCGTTCCTTTCGCTCTCCTATGCTCTCCTAAGTATAAATATGAAATTAAAGCATTAGAAGCATCGAATTCACTAATTCTAATGAGAAATCATCCATAAAATGCATTAAACATGAGGTAAAAATATGTATAATTTACAGTTTATCAAATACCCGACACTTAAGCATTTTCTTGTCCTCAAGCAAAATCCTCAACTCATAATAAAAATAAATTCTTCTCAACTTATAATTCTTACCGATAATATCTCAAAATAATCCATAGGTAATCATACATTGAGAGTTCAACTAAAAGAACATAAAAGTTTCAAATATTCCAAGTTGAGTATTTAATCATGCAAACTTAGGTGTCTTTTCACATCTAAGTAATTACCTTTGATTCAGAATATCATAGAGTTTCACATCCTCACTAAAGATTCACTCAAATCGTTTGAGATGTTTAAGGATAATAAATGAAGCATTCAATAGTCAATAATAAAAAGTCATTACCATAAGCTTGCATGAAAATCAAATCTCCACCACTATAATTTAAGATGATACATCAATCAAAAGGTCTTTAGAGGGTTGTAGTGCGGCTTGGTTAGGGTGTGTGGTCACAAGCTGAAAGAAAGGGTTAGAATCGAGATTGAATTGAAAAATTGCCTAACTAGAAAAAGAGTTAACCTTCACTTGCGTACAACAGAGCTTTTTCTCAGAATATGGAATTACTAATATGTATACATAGTTTTTTTTTTTTAAGAACAAGTTAGATAAATAAGGAAAACATAGCTAAGCAACTTTTCCAACTCAGATCACGACAAAAATAGGGATCAAATTAATTTGAGGGATTTCAACAATAATGGGTTAATGGTTAATATTAAGGGTAATACAAGGAATGGCTTGTTAGGCTCAAGGGGGTTTACTAGGGGTTAATCGTGGAGGTAGGCTTTTCATGGCATGAGTGGGTTAATCCTAAGTACCTTAATCATTTTGACATATCAAATCAAACGGTGTGGTCTAGACGTGCATAATCAAGCAAGTTCTAGAATAACAGTTCAATACTGACGCACTCAAAGCAATAATAAAAGTGAGCATGAACGGAAGAATAGATGCTCAAAAGGCTCAAAAATCTCACAATCATTATGGCTTTTTGATGTTTAGACTCGTGAATTCTAATTCAAAGTAATATCTAGACTTGGGGAAACAACCTATAATTTTAATTTCTTAAAAATCAACTTATCATGCTTGATTCTCTAATGTCTGAAAGTTTAAACAATCAACGCATAAATCCCTATGTTTTAATTCAAGATATATCAATCAAAATCATAAACCAATCAAAATTTAAATTGATATGAGAGCTTTTTCAAGAGAACAAGGTAATCATTAATAAATACCCCCCACACTTAAGATGTACATTGCCCTCAATGTACAAAGATGGATATTAGAGTACAAAAATAAGATAGGGGAGGCGTGAAACTTCCTGTATTAAGAACGGATAATATCCCTGGATTGTCGAGATCAAGTATTGGAGATAACTCTGGATGGCAAGCTTGACTCTGAAGGAAAGCCTTTTTTTTTTTTTGAAAAGGAAAACAAATGAATCTAAAAAACGATTGAGTCTTAAAAAAAACTTAATAAAATAAGATAAGATAATTATTCTAATTTTTAAAGTGGCACGGCCGGGGCACACGCCAGTGTGCACCTTGGCTCGGCCGTGTTTGTCGCAAATTAAGATGTCACCACACGGTCTTATCGCACGCCCATGTGTTTAGGCCGTGTAGTTACGTGATCGTATCGCACAGCCGTGTCTGGCTTTGTTCGCTTCTCCTACGCCCATGTGTTGGGGTACCACACCCATGTATTGTTGTCCATGCCTTATCGACACGGGCGTGAGACACGCCCGTGTCGAAGAAACAGAATTGAGCCTTGTCCCTGGCACGCTCGTGGGTTTCTATTCCCATGCTCGTGTGTGTATCAAATTCACCCACGGCCATGTCAAACGGCCGTGGGGATTTATCGCATTCCGTGTTTTGGAGAAATCATTTACCCTGTTTCACACAGCTGTATCGCATGGCCATGTTTCCCTCCGTGCTGGTACACACGGCCGTGCTTACGGCCGTGTTACAGGCCGTGTGGTGCTGGGAACCTATGCTTCAAATACTTTGTTAGTGACCTAAATGTTTAAAATTTGAATTTAAAATAATTTAAAATGGTTAGCACTCGGGTTTCCTCTCGAGAAGTGCTTGTTTATAGTCTATGCTCGACTGTTACCTTGTTAGTATGCTCAGGGCGATTTTTAGAGTCGTAGCTCCTCTCCATCGACTTTAAAATCCTCACCATTATAGAGTTTGAGATATTATCCGTTTACTTTGAAAATAACATATGATGGGTGACTTACCTCTATCATGCCATATGGATGAACAGATTGAATTACGAAGGGTCCTGACCATTGTGATTTTAGTTTTCCGGGAAACAATTTGAGTCTTGAGTTGTATAGTAAGACAAGATCCCCAACTTCAAATTGTTTCTGTTGTTTTAAACGAACATCATGGCGCCGCTTTGTTGCTTCCTTGTATAGGCGTGAATTTTTGTATGCTTTGGCTCGCCATTCATCTAGTTCGTTCAGCTGCATCAACCTATTTTTTCCTGCAAGTTCGGGATCAAGGTTTAGAAATTTAATAGCCTAAAAAGCTTTATGCTCTAGTTCGAATGAGAGATGACAACTTTTTCCATAAACAAGTCTATAAGGTGATGTCCCTATAGGAGTCTTAAAAGCGGTTCTGTAAGCCCATAAGGCATCGTCAATTTTTGTTGCCCAGTCTTTTTTGTTTGATTCTACTGTCTTTTCAAGGATCCGTTTGAGTTCTCGGTTTGCTACTTCAGCTTGTCCATTAGATTGAGGATGGTATGGGGTGGCTGTTCTATGATGAACTTCGTATTTCTTAAGGGCTTTTTCAAATTGGGTATTACAAAAATGAGTGCCCCTGTCGCTGATAATTGCTGGTGTTCCGAATCTCGAAAAGAGTTTTTTAAGGAAACGTACTACCACTCTAGCATCATTAGTAGGTAGAGTTTGAGCTTCTACCCATTTGGATATGTAGTCAACTGCTACTAAGATATATTTATTTCCAAATGAACTGGGGAATGGGCCCATGAAATTGATACCCCACAAGTCAAATATTTCATAAGAAAACATATAGTTTTGAGGCATTTCATCACGTTTAGATATGTTACCTGTCCGTTGGCATTTGTCACATAAAGTAACATACCTGATAGCGTTTTTGAATAACGAAGGCTAATAAAAACCTGATTCACGTATTTTGTGTGCAGTCTTTGTTCCACTATAGTGTCCTCCGATTGACCCTGAGTGGCAGTGCTCCAATAATTTTGATATTTCTGATCCTGTAACGCATCTTCTGATGACTTGATCTGCATATCTGCGAAATAGAAATGGATCATCCTAAAAGTAGTTTTTTACATCATTAAAGAATCGCTTCTTTTGCTGGTGTGTTAACCCTTTTGGGATAATGTTAGTAGCTAAAAAATTCGCGATGTCTACAAACCAAGGTACCTCGAAGTCAGATATAGCGAAAAATTGTTCTTCAGGGAACGAATCATTTATTTCCACGTCATCTAGTTCTCTGGTATTGGTTTTCTCGAGCCTGGACAGATGATCAGCCGCTTGATTTTCAGCTCCTTTCTTGTCCTGAATTTCCAAGTCAAATTCTCGCAAAAGGAGAATCCATTGGATGAGTCGAGGTTTTGCATCAGTTTTAGCTAAAAGATAGCGAAGGGCGGAATGGTCAGTGTAAACAACAACTTTAGACAATATGAGATATGATCGAAATTTATCAAAAGAAAAAACCACAACTAGCAACTCTTTTTCCGTGGTAGTATAGTTTTCTTGTGCAGCCGTTAAGGTTTTGCTGGCGTAATAGATAGGTTGAAAATGCTTATCTCTTCGCTGTCCCAATATTGCACCTACTGCAAAATCACTCACATCACACATTAGTTCAAATGGCCAGTTCCAATTAGGTGCAATTATAATTGGAGCATTAATTAATTTATCCTTTAAAGTATTAAATGCTTCTAAACATTCCTGATCGAAGTTAATAGGTATATCTTTTTCTAGCAATTTAGTTAAAGGCTTAGCTATTTTAGAAAAATTCTTAATGAATCTTCTATAAAAACAAGCATGTCCTAAAAAGCTTTTAATAGACTTAACTGAACTAGGAGGTGGTAATTTCTCGATTGTTTCTACTTTAGATTTGTCCACCTCAATCCCTTTACTAGAAATTTTATGCCCTAGTACAATACCTTCTTGAACCATGAAGTGGCATTTCTCCTAGTTAAGCACAAGGTTTGTTTCTTCACATCTTATTAAAACTCATTTTAAATTTTTAAGGCAGAGATGGAAAGAGTTACCGAATACCAAAAAATCATCCATGAAGACTTCCATGATATCTTCCACGAGTTCGTCGAATATAGCTTTCATGCAGCGCTCAAAAGTAGCAGGGGCATTACATAATCCAAAAGGCATTCTACGATAAGAGAACGTACCATATGGGCATGTGAATGTCATCTTTTCTTGATCTTTAGGAGCTATTGGGATTTGGAAGTAACCAGAGAGTCCGTCTAGGAAGCAGTAATACATGTGTCCGGATAATCTTTCTAACATTTGGTCAATGAATGGCAAGGGAAAGTGATCTTTTCTTGCGGTGTCATTTAGTTTCCTGTAGTCTATGCAAACTCTCCATCCTTTAACTGTTCTTGTTGGGATTAGCTCATTCTTCTCGTTGGTTACAACCGTCATGCCTCCTTTCTTAGGGACAACCTGCACTGGACTTACCGAAGAACTGTCAGAAATAGGATAAATAATTCCAGCATGTAGAAGTTTAATTACCTCAGCTTTTACAACTTCCTTCATGTTAAGGTTCAGATGTCTTTGAGCTTGCACACATGGTTTGTATTCATCTTCCATTAAAATTTTGTGGGTACAAAAAGAAGTACCGATTCCTTTAATGTCAGAAATTTTCCATGCTATGGCCTTCTTATGTTCTTTTAATACTTGGATTAATTCCTCTTTCTCCTTGGGTTGCAAATTAGAAGCAATAATAACTGGTAATGTAGAATTATTTCCAAGGAATGCATATTCTAAATGGTTTGGTAATTGTTTAAGTTCCAGTTTGGGAGGCTCCTCAATCGAACGTTTTTGCTTAAGTTCATCGTTGATCTTAATACCCTCGTATTCTACTTGCATTGGCGGATGGTTATTAGGTTCCTCACCTATCTCCTCGTCTTGAGCTGGACATGGTTCTCTCGTCTCCTCATGTACAATTTCCTGAAAAGAGTCTTGAGTAATATGATCAATAGAGTCAATGAAATAACATGAATCATCTTGTTCTCTAGAGAATCTCATCGCATCATAAATTTTAAAGATCATTTCCTCATCACCTACTCTAAGTACCAATTTACCATCACCCACGTCAATCACGGCTCTAGCAGTGGCTAGGAATGGGCGCCCTAAAATTAAGGGTACTTCCATATCTTCATCCATGTCAAGCACAACAAAATCAACAGGGAATATAAATTTACCTAATTTTACAAGTACGTCTTCTATAATACCCTTGGGATATTTAACAGATCTATCGGCTAATTGAATACTCATCCTAGTAGGTTTAGGTTCCCCAAGACCAAGCTGTTTGAACATTTTATAGGGCGTCAAATTAATACTAGCGCCTAAATCGGCTAGTTCTTTTTCAATATTCAAATTACCAATTAAGCAAGGGATAGTAAAACTTCTTGGATCTTTTAGTTTTGTTGGAAGCTTATTTTGGAGTATGGCAGAGCACTCCTCGTTGAGTTCTACTGTAGATAAGTCCTCAAATTTCCTTTTATTTGTTAAAAGCTCTTTTAAAAATTTTACGTATGTAGGCATCTACGAAATAGCTTCAACAAAAGGTAAGTTGATATGTAATTACTTAAAAAGTTCAAGAAACTTATCGAATTGTGCATCAATGCGATCTCTTTTTAATTTTGCTGGATATGAAACTAGTGGTGAATATTCATCCGGTACCAGTTTATCACTATTTTCGAGTTTTTCTTCCCTCCTTTCGCTTTCCACGGCTTCTTGTGCTAACTTTTTTTCAGATTCCGCTAACACTTTCCCACTCTTTAGTGTAACTGCTTTGACATGCTCTCTGGATTTGGTATTACTAAATAAATTTTTTGATGGTCTTTCCGAGATTAGTTTAGACAGCTGGCTTATCTAAGTTTCGAGTCCTTGGATCGATGCTTGTTGATTCTTAAGTGCTGTCTCGGTATTTTGGAAACGGGTTTCTAACACCAAGATGAATTTAGAAAGCATTTCTTCAAGGTTTGGTTTCTTCTCTTGTTGATAAGGTGGCTGTTGAAATCCTTGAGGATTTTGTGGCTTTTGATTCCCTTGACCACCCCAGGAAAATTTGGGTGGTTCCTTTAACCTGCATTATAAGTATTACTGTATGGGTTATTTTGAGATCTAAAGTTATTGTTACCCATATAGTTGACTTGTTCCTCTTCGGTTGTGGGATTGAAGGATTGGTATTCTGTATGCACACTTCCTCCGCTTGAGTCACACCTCATTACTGGATGTACCTGCGTAGAACCAAAAAAACTATCAATCTTTTTATTGAGAAGTTCTACCTGATTTGAAAACATAGTAACTGAGTTGACGTTATAAACGCCGATTGTTTTCGTTGGCTTTGTCCTCATAACTTTCCACTGATAGTTATTTAGTGACATCTCCTCTATAAATTCATAGGCATCTTCTGGTGTTTTATTGTTGATGGTTCCACCAGCAGCTGCGTCAATCATTTGTCTTGTCGAGGGATTCACACCATTATAGAACGTTTGAACTTGTAGCCAAAGCGGTAACCCATGGTGAGGGCACCATCTCAGTAAGTCCTTGTATCTCTCCCATGCATCGTAAAGTGTTTCTAAATCCATCTGCACAAAAGAAGAGATATCATTATGCAATTTAGCTGTTTTAGCCTGTAGAAAATATTTTAGTAAAAATTTCTCGGTCATTTGTTCCCAAGTAGTGATAGACCCTTGTGGTAACGAGTTCAACCACTGTTTAGCTTTGTTTCTCAGTGAAAAAGGAAATAAACGAAGACGAATGGCATCATCAGAAACGCCATTGATTTTGAATGTATCGCAAAATTCAAGAAAATTTGCCAAGTGTGTGTTGGGATCCTCATCCTGCAAACCATCAAACTGAACAAACTGCTGTGTCATCTGAATTGTGTTAGGTTTTAGCTCGAAATTATTTGCAGCAATAGCAGGTCTAACTATACTAGACTCAGTTCCTATTAAAGAAGGTTTAGCATAGTCATACATAGTACGTGGAGCAGGATTTGGATTAGCTGCAATTGCAGGAGGCAGCTGATCGCTTGGATTTTCGGCCATCTCTTCGGTTGGGGTTTGAGTATTCTCTTTGATTTTTGCGAACTGTACGATCGATTTCTTCATCAAAAAGTAGTGGTCCTAATAGGTTTCTTCTAGTCGTAAACTATAAAAACCTGCCAAGAGAGAAAAAAAAGTAAATTAATAAATAATAAAATAAAATAAAATTGTAAGAAAAATAAATGGCTGTAATAAAAATTTAGTGCTCCTAATATTTCAGTTCCCCAGCAACGGCGCCAAAAACTTGATCGGGTGATTTGTAACAAGTAATAAATATTTATAATGAAGATCAGGCCTAGACTAACTATTATCACGACGAAAAGGCAAGCGCACCTATCGAAAAATAGTATAGTAACGGCAAGACCGGGATATCGTACCCAATGGAACCAAAAGTACTAGTAATAACTATCTTTTTATTATCTAGCCTAAGAATAAAAGGGGTTTGTTTTAATTAAAAAATTATTTAAACTAAGAACGCACAGAAAAAAGAATTGGGGAATTGCTTTTGGGAAAATCTATTAACTTGAGACAATACCTAAGGAAAAATCCACCTAGACTTGTTATTCTGGCTCTGAATCGGACGATTTATTCATTCAACTTGCTCCGTAGAGATCCCTAAGTTATGTAATTATCCCTATTCAAGACTAATAACGTCTAATCCCTAGATTGAATAACCGAGACTTTTCTCTAATTAACACTCTAGGGTTGCATTAACTCGATCTATGGCTCCCCTTATTAGGTTTCACCCTAATCCGACAAAATCTTGTCACCCTATTTCTAGGCTCGCAATAAACTCCGCTTAATTATGGCAAATATACTTTTAGACAGGGTTTATTCCTCCTCTAAATAGGAGCGTGTCTTGAATTAGTATCCTGGGATATCAAAATAAGAATTAAGAATACATAATTAAGAACAGTTAAATATTTATCATACGATTCAGAAAATAATAACAAGATTCGTCTTAGGTTTCATTCCCCTTAGGTATTTAGGGGATTTAGTTCATAACTAAATAAGAAAACATCTCAGAAGAATAAAAAAAACAAAACATAAAGAAAACCCAAAACTCCTGAAGGGAAATTGAGGAGAGATCTTCAGTCTTGATGGTGAATCCTGTAACACCCCAAACCCGTGACCGTCACCGGATTTGACCACGTGGTGTTACCGGGCTTACTTCCCTTATTTCTCTCTTTGAAATAATTGATTTCTGTTCCAGGCAGGCTAGCTAACTGCGTCACTGTCACCTTAAAAATCATATCTCGAGTTCCAGAACTCAAAAATCATTTCCGTAAATTTTTCCTGAAACTAGACTCATATATCCATCCCTGGATTTATTTCTAGAATTTTTGGTCAGGCCAATTGGTACAGTTTATTAGTTAAAGTCTCCCATGTTACAGGGGTCGACTACACTGACCTTTGCGCATTACGACCTGGATATCTTCTCGTACAGGGCTTCAATGCTCATGTAGTTTGTTTCTAATGAAACTAGACTCAAAGGGGAATCTGCACATATAAGGAAAGACTTCTAATTCCTTCTGGATAATTTATGGTAAATTTTCAAAGTCGAGACAGGGGATCCAGAAACCGTTCTGGCCCTGTTTCACGAGAACTTTAATATCTCTCAGTATACTGCTCATATGGTCGTTTCGTTTCATCCATATGAAAATAGATTCATCAAGGTTAAATTTCATAATTTATTCACTATTTAATTATACTTCTACTATTTTTAGTGATTTTTCAATCTCATATCACTGCTGCTGTCCGCAACAGTTACTGCAGTAGACTATGCCAATTTCATGAATCTTTCCTTGGCCTTAATCATCCATCATACATGACACGAATTATGGCCACCTTATCAAAATTAAAGTTTCTAAGACTCGTGGCTATAGGTTCTAGCATCCCACTCGACGACCACATAGGCCATTTTCACATGGCTTAAAGTTTACAACCCACAGTTCGACAAAATATAATAGCCTATACATGCCAAATGTTCTTCAACAACGAAGACAATACCACAAGATTTCAGCCGGTGTGATGACTTCAACGACGGTCCCGATCACGCAAACAATACGAGTCCGAGAGACCTAAAATGGGTGACAAGAAAACACCGAGTGAGTTTACAACTCAGTAAGTCATAAGCATTCATCAATCCACTGATAAAGTTACTACAACATGAACAATAAACGAGGCTAGGTACTCATCCATATCGAATCTATACCATAATACCTCGGACCTTTCGGTCCAATCTCATACCAAGTCATACATCCACATTTCATATTCTACACAACAAGATAATCGAAGCATTTTTACACACTAACTCATTTCCACCACAACCATACAATTTCAATCATCACATAGATTTAAGGCTTACCAAATTCAACCCCGAGCATGAACGTATTCTCTATTCGTCATGAGCTCGAGGTACTTACCCGATCCGCTGTCCGGATTAACTCGATAATGTCGCACACTTAGTGCCAATTGTAATACAAGAGCATATAGTGAATCCGCACACTTAGTGCTATAAATTTTCAGCTCGCACACTTAGTGCTATATAATCAAACTCGCACACTTAGTGCTGTACAATTTTAAACCCGCACACTTAGTGCCAATCTTGTCACCGTGTCCATTTATACCCGCACACTTAGTGCCGAGACCAATACCTTATGCATTTTGCTGCCTTTATACATTCAACAATGGCATCATTCCATACACATACATTTCCATTTACACATCAATTCATTTAAACACAATTGTGTATATATTATGGTCATTTACATCAACACCAAATATATGCTTAATGACTTACCTTATATTGGATGAAACGATTTCCAATCGGCTACTCGATTATCTTTGCTTTGCCTTTGTTTGATTTTCCCCCTTTGATGTCTTGATCTAGAATAAAAACATTTAGTAGTAAATTTTTTTATTCTAATGTACAACATCATGAATCAACTCAACCGAATTATCTCTATCACCCGAACTAAAATTCGCACCTTAACTTAATCTCATTACCCCTTAAAGTCCGAATGCACACATACACAATTTATATACAAATTTCATCCTCACAATGTATATAATTCATTCGGCCATTCACCACTCACCTAACAAAACTTCATATCAAATTTCCATGACCGATCACACCTATACTTACATTCCATATAGCCGAACATTACTTGTATATGTACCCATAAATTAAATGTGACAATTTAGCAAAGTTACCTTTGAAAGACTCACCCGAACAACATGGAAATGTCCAGCTTTGGACAGCATTGAATTTTCAAATGAGACATGCATTAAACTTAACCGAATTTGTCATAAAATTTACAATATTGGACAGCATGTAAAAGCAAATTAAGGCACATAATAAGATAGTCACAATTGCACACGTCAACACATATTGAGCAGCCATACCACACCATTTACTTCACCATTTAGCCACGGTTTCCAGGAGCAAATTAATCCACACTCACCAAACAAAACTATCAAAATCTTACATGCATGTCGCATGCAACAACAATCTCAAGCATCGCAACACTTAAAACCGAACAGCTTAGGAGGAAATATAAAATATTTGCAAAGAACGACGAAAATTCCTCCAAGATGGAAATCACCTATTTGATTTGCTCCATTGTATTTCTCTATTATTGCTTCCTCTTCTTCTTCTAGTTACAACAATTGCAAAAGAAAGAAAACATGAACACTCCTTCTTCTTCTCAAGTCATGGTAATTGTAATAAAAATGAGAATGGATGAACAACAAGGATTTTTCTTTCTTCTTCCTCAACTCACGGCAATGAGGGGACATTCACCATTCTCTTCTTTTTTTTTTTTTTCTTTATTTCCCTTCCATAATGCACTAGGCCAACATGTCTAGGACATGTTTTCTTTGCCCATCATCATGTCATGGCCGGCCACTAACCTTAAGAAATGGGTTATTTGACATGCAACTCCACCTTTGTGTTAACATGCACTAATAAGCCATTTAAAATTAGCCCATCATATTTCACCATGTTTCACATTGATCCCTATTTAATAATTTCTCACAAAATTGGTAAAATTAGAGAATGAAACTTCCACATATGCATGCACACACATAGTAAGCATAGAATATAACAATTAATTATTTTTATGACTCGGTTTAGTGGTCCCGAAACCACTTTCCGACTAGGGTCACTTTAGGGCTGTCACAACTCTCCCCCACTTAAGAAATTTTCGTCCCTGAAAATCTTACCGGTGAATAGGCTCGGGTATCGCTCTTTCATAGAGTCCTCAAGCTCCCAAGTGGCTTCTTCCATTCCGTGTTTATGCCACAACACCTTCACTAACGGGATTTTCCTATTGCGCAACTCTTTTACTTCACGCCTCATAAAGCGAACCGGTTCCTCTTCATAGCTCAAATTAGGTTGAATCTCAATCTCAGATGGAGCAATTACGTGCTATGGATCAGACCTATATCGTCGAAGCATCGAGACATGAAAAACATTGTGAATCTTTTCGAGCTCAGGGGGCAAAATCAAACGATACGCGACTGGACCGACTCGTTCGGATATCTCATATGGCCCGATGAACCTCGGGCTCAATTTGCCCTTACGGCCAAATCTGAGTATCTTTTTCCAAGGCGAAACTTTAAGAAACACTTTATCTCCCACTTGATACTCAATGTCTTTTCGTTTTAGATCCGCGTACGACTTCTGACGATCGGAGGCTATCTTCAGATTTTCACGGATTACTTTTACTTTCTGTTCAGCATCTTTAATCAAATCCACTCCAAAAATTTTGTTCTCACCGAGCTCGGTCCAAAACAATGGTGTACGGCATTTACGCCCGTACAAGGCCTCGTAAGCGCCATCTTAATACTTGATTGAAAACTATTGTTGTGCGAATTCAATCAAAGGTAAGTACCGCTCCCATGAACCATCGAACTCGAGGATGCAACATCTCAACATATCCTCAAGTATCTCGAATTATCCGCTCGGATTGACCATCGGTTTGGGGGTGAAAGGCAGTGCTGAAATGTAACTTGGTACCCAAAGCTTCTTGAAATTTCTTCCAAAATCGCGAGGTAAATCTCGGATCTCTATCCGTCACAATAGAAATCGGTACCCCGTGTAATCTCACAATCTGAGAAACATACAATTCGGCTAGTTTATCCAATGAAAAATCCGTACGTACGGGGATAAAGTGAGCCGACTTAGTCAATCTGTGAACAACAACCCAAATCACACCCTTCTTACTAGCAGACAGTGGCAGCCCGGACACAAAGTCCATTGTGACTCGATCCCATTTCCACTCGGGTATCGTGATCGGCTGAAGTAATCCTGAAGGCACTTGATGTTCCCCTTTCACTTGTTGACATATTAAACATCTCGAAACAAAGTCGGAGATGTCCCGTTTCATACCATGCCACCAAAACCGACGTTTCAAGTCGTTGTACATCTTCGTACTCCCCGGGTGGATTGCCATTCGGCTACAATGGGCTTCGTTCAGAATCATCGAAATAAGTTCCGAATTCTTTGGAACACACAGACGACTTCTGAACCTCAAACAATCGTCATCACCAATATGAAACTCCGATTCCTTGTTCGGAACACACTCAGCCCGTTTTGCAACCAACTCATCATCAACTTTCTGAGCTTCACGAATTTGACGTATCAATAATGGTTTGGCTTTCAATTCCGCTACTAACACATTGTCGGGTAGAACAGACAAGTGTACATTCATCGCTCGCAAAGCAAATAGTGATTTACGACTTAAGGCGTCCGCAACCACATTAGCCTTTCCCGGTGATAGTCAATGACCAGCTCATAATCCTTTAACAGCTCGAGCCAACGTCTTTGTCGCAGATTTAAGTCTCTTTGGGTCATCAGATATTTTAGACTTTTGTGATCCGAATACATATGGCACTTCTCACCAAATAAGTAATGTCGCCATACCTTTAAAGGCGTACGATGGCGACCAATTCGAGATCATGGGTCGGATAATTTTTCTCATGTGGCTTTAATTGTCTCGACGATAGGCCACAACTCGCCCTTCTTGCATCAATACGCAACCTAACCCAAGTAGGGATGCGTCACTATAAATGACAAACTCTTTGCCCGATTCGGGTTGCACTAGAATTGGGGCTTCAGTCAAATAAGTTTTTAGTTGATTGAAACTTTTCTGACATTTCTCCGTCCATTCGAACTTAACATCTTTTTGGAGTAGTTTCGTCATTGGTGCAGCTATCATCGAAAAACCTTTTACAAATCATCGGTAATAATCGGCAAGCCCCAAAAGCTCCTAACTTCGGTAACATTCCGCGAAGGTTTCCAATCGACTATGGCCAAAATTTTGTTCGAGTCTACCCTGACACCCGATACGGACACCACGTGCCCCAAAAAGCTAACCTCTTTCAACCAAAATTCACATTTACTGAACTTTGCGTATAACTGCTTATCTTGTAAAATTTGCAACACTAGCCTCAGGTGCTCAGCATGTTCGGTTTCATCTCTCGAATAGACCAAAATGTCATCGATAAATACAACTACGAACCGATCCAAGTATGGCCTGAAAATTCTATTCATTAAATCCATAAATACCGCAGGGGCATTAGTAAGCCCAAACGGCATCACCAAGAATTCGTAGTGACCGTACCTCGTTCTAAAAGCGGTTTTGGGTATGTCCGATTCTCGGACCCTCAACTGATAGTACCCGACCTCAAATCTATCTTTGAAAACACCGAGGCTCCCTTTAATTGATCAAACAAATCGTCAATTCGTGGCAACGGATATTTATTCTTTATCGTCACTTTATTGAGTTGACGGTAGTCGATGCACAACCTCATGCTTCCGTCCTTCTTTTTCACAAACAATCTTGTGCGCCCATGGAGAAAAACTCGGTCGAGCGAAACCTCTATCCGTCAATTCTTGCAATTGAGCCTTCAATTCCTTTAACTCCGTTAATGCCATACGATACGGAGCTATTAAGATCGGCGTAGTACCCGGTACAACTTCGATGCCGAATTCCACTTCTCGAACCGGTGGCAATCCGGTAACTCCTCCGGAAAAACATCGAATACTCACAAACCATCGATACCGATTCGAGTTTCTTTTCCGTCTCTTTACTTTCCAACACATACGCAAGGTATGTTTCACACCCCTTTTTCACATATCTCCGAGCGGTTATAGAAGATATTATCGCGGCACTCCTTTTAAATCGAAGAGACTCGACTCGGACTACCTCATTATTTGCACTCCTCCAATCAATGGTTTTCCTTTGCGGTCCACCTTTGCATCATGTACGGTCACCAATTCATACCAAGAATAACATCGAATTCATCAAATGGTAGAAGCATCGATCGGTAGGAAAATAGGATTCTCGAATTATTAGGGGCATCTCTTGCACACTTTATCAACGAGTACGATTGACCCAAAGGGTTTGACACCGAATTACGAACTCGAGAGACTCAACAGCAGAGTCTTTTTGGATGCTAAGGTTTCACATACATATGAATGAGTAGAGCCGGGTCAATCAATGCAATCACACTAGTATCAAAGAGAGTAAAAGTACCGGTGATAAGTCAGGAGAATGCCACCTCTCGTGCGCGGATGGCATATGCTCTAGCAGAGCACGGGTCTCGGATCGAACAGTAGATCGAGGCTCCTCTTTGATTACCACCCCTACCTCCAGAAATTCTCGGGGGCTTACCTCTAGCCGTCGTTTCACTAGGTCTTGCACCTTGCATCTTATTCTTCTCATCTAGCTCGTGCAATCTCTAACGAAGTGGTCCTTGAACCGCATCCATAACAGCCCTATTAATGGACTTACCCCAACATTCACCTAGGTGTCGTCTTCCACATTGGGGGCATTCAGGTTTCTCTTGACGATTATTGCCCACACTAGCTACCGAAGTAGCTCGGGAGTCCGTCGATGGTCGGGCTCTAATGGAAATTCCCGATCGCCTCGACTTCATGGTGTCCTCCCGAACCTCTTTACACCGAGAACGAAGCTTTACTCGTTGATTTTTACGGTAATCTCTTGCTTCAAATTCAGCCTTCTTCTTTTCCTTTTCAAGTTCTTCCGCCTTACGTGCTCGCTCGACTAGTGTCACGAACTCCTTTATCTCCAAAATTCCCACTAGTAACTTTAACTCTTCATTCAATCCTTCTTCAAATCTTTTGCACATAGCAACTTCATCAGCCACACACTCCGGGCATACCGATCGAGTCTTACGAACTCATGTTCAGATTCGATCATTGTCATACGGCCTTGCTTGAGTTCCAAGAATTCCTTACGCTTCGATCGATGAACCATTGACTAATGTATTTCTTTCGAAATTCTGATTGAAAGAAATCCCAAGTAACTCGTTCGTTTGGGACTAAGGAAATTAAAGTCCTCCACCAATAGTAAGCTGAGTCTCGTAACAAGGATATAGCACACTTAAGACATTCATCGGTGTGCATGACAGTTCATCTAACACTCGAATGGTGTTATCGAGCGAACTCGGCCTTTTCGGCATCATCAAGAACTATGGCCTTGAACTCCTCAGCCCGCGCTTCCTAATCAGGTCTCTGGTGGTTTACTCAGCCTCACGAATCAAGAATCGAAGGCATTACGGGCTCTTGGGGTGGAGTATTTAAATTCGGGAATGGTTGGACAGCCGGGTTGGTTCGGGCATATTCGCGACCCACTCATTCATCATGGTGAAGAAGGCTTGTTTCGCCCTTCATTTTGATTATTCGCGGATGACTGAGGCTCAACAGGCGGTGTCCCTTGTGCGGGAGCAGCCGCTACACCTTCAACGTCATCCGCCAAGGGTCTCTCTATCCCGGGTTCCATTGCTAATCAAAACAAAAATTTCAACCGTCAGAAGTCATCACATTATTCAGCACTAACAATTTGGCATGTATAGCTAGACTCACACGCGCTATGGTAGTCCTAGAACCGACTAAACCATAGCTCTGATACCAATAAAATTGTAACACCCCAAACCCGTGACCGTCACCGGATTTGACCACGTGGTGTTACCGGGCTTACTTCCCTTATTTCTCTCTTTGAAATAATTGATTTCTGTTCCAGGCAGGCTAGCTAACTGCGTCACTGTCACCTTAAAAATCATATCTCGAGTTCCAGAACTCAAAAATCATTTCCGTAAATTTTTCCTGAAACTAGACTCATATATCCATCCCTGGATTTATTTCTAGAATTTTTGGTCAGGCCAATTGGTACAGTTTATTAGTTAAAGTCGCCCATGTTACAGGGGTCGACTACACTGACCTTTGCGCATTACGACCTGGATATCTTCTCGTACAGGGCTTCAATGCTCATGTAGTTTGTTTCTAATGAAACTAGACTCAAAGAGGAATCTTCACATATAAGGTATGACTTCTAATTCCTTCTGGATAATTTATGGTAAATTTTCAAAGTCGAGACAGGGGATCCAGAAACCGTTCTGGCCCTGTTTCACGAGAACTTTAATATCTCTCAGTATACTGCTCATATGGTCGTTTCGTTTCATCCATATGAAAATAGATTCATCAAGGTTAAATTTCATAATTTATTCACTATTTAATTATACTTATACTATTTTTAGTGATTTTTCAATCTCATATCACTGCTGCTGTCCGCAACAGTTACTGCAGTAGACTATGCCAATTTCATGAATCTTTCCTTGGCCTTAATCATCCATCATACATGACACGAATTATGGCCACCTTATCAAAATTAAAGTTTCTAAGACTCGTGGCTATAGGTTCTAGCATCCCACTCGACGACCACATAGGCCATTTTCACATGGCTTAAAGTTTACAACCCACAGTTCGACAAAATATAATAGCCTATACATGCCAAATGTTCTTCAACAACGAAGACAATACCACAAGATTTCAGCCGGTGTGATGACTTCAACGACGGTCCCGATCACGCAAACAATACGAGTCCGAGAGACCTAAAATGGGTGACAAGAAAACACCGAGTGAGTTTACAACTCAATAAGTCATAAGCATTCATCAATCCACTGATAAAGTTACTACAACATGAACAATAAACGAGGCTAGGTACTCATCCATATCGAATCTATACCATAATACCTCGGACCTTTCGGTCCAATCTCATACCAAGTCATACATCCACATTTCATATTCTACACAACAAGATAATCGAAGCATTTTACACACTAACTCATTTCCACCACAACCATACAATTTCAATCATCACATAGATTTAAGGCTTACCAAATTCAACCCCGAGCATGAACGTATTCTCTATTCGTCATGAGCTCGAGGTACTTACCCGATCCGCTGTCCGGATTAACTCGATAATGTCGCACACTTAGTGCCAATTGTAATACAAGAGCATATAGTGAATCCGCACACTTAGTGCTATAAATTTTCAGCTCGCACACTTAGTGCTATATAATCAAACTCGCACACTTAGTGCTGTACAATTTTAAACCCGCACACTTAGTGCCAATCTTGTCACCGTGTCCATTTATACCCGCACACTTAGTGCCGAGACCAATACCTTATGCATTTTGCTGCCTTTATACATTCAACAATGGCATCATTCCATACACATACATTTCCATTTACACATCAATTCATTTAAACACAATTGTGTATATATTATGGTCATTTACATCAACACCAAATATATGCTTAATGACTTACCTTATATTGGATGAAACGATTTCCAATCGGCTACTCGATTATCTTTGCTTTGCCTTTGTTTGATTTTCCCCCTTTGATGTCTTGATCTAGAATAAAAACATTTAGTAGTAAATTTTTTTATTCTAATGTACAACATCATGAATCAACTCAACCGAATTATCTCTATCACCCGAACTAAAATTCGCACCTTAACTTAATCTCATTACCCCTTAAAGTCCGAATGCACACATACACAATTTATATACAAATTTCATCCTCACAATGTATATAATTCATTCGGCCATTCACCACTCACCTAACAAAACTTCATATCAAATTTCCATGACCGATCACACCTATACTTACATTCCATATAGCCGAACATTACTTGTATATGTACCCATAAATTAAATGTGACAATTTAGCAAAGTTACCTTTGAAAGACTCACCCGAACAACATGGAAATGTCCAGCTTTGGACAGCATTGAATTTTCAAATGAGACATGCATTAAACTTAACCGAATTTGTCATAAAATTTACAATATTGGACAGCATGTAAAAGCAAATTAAGGCAGCATAATAAGATAGTCACAATTGCACACGTCAACACATATTGAGCAGCCATACCACACCATTTACTTCACCATTTAGCCACGGTTTCCAGGAGCAAATTAATCCACACTCACCAAACAAAACTATCAAAATCTTACATGCATGTCGCATGCAACAACAATCTCAAGCATCGCAACACTTAAAACCGAACAGCTTAGGAGGAAATATAAAATATTTGCAAAGAACTGACCGAAAATTCCTCCAAGATGGAAATCACCTATTTGATTTGCTCCATTGTATTTCTCTATTATTGCTTCCTCTTCTTCTTCTAGTTACAACAATTGCAAAAGAAAGAAAACATGAACACTCCTTCTTCTTCACAAGTCATGGTAATTGTAACAAAAATGAGAATGGATGAACAACAAGGATTTTTCTTTCTTCTTCCTCAACTCACGGCAATGAGGGGACATTCACCATTCTCTTCTTTTTTTTTTTTCTTTATTTCCCTTCCATAATGCACTAGGCCAACATGTCTAGGACATGTTTTCTTTGCCCATCATCATGTCATGGCCGACCACTAACCTTAAGAAATGGGTTATTTGACATGCAACTCCACCTTTGTGTTAACATGCACTAATAAGCCATTTAAAATTAGCCCATCATATTTCACCATGTTTCACATTGATCCCTATTTAATAATTTCTCACAAAATTGGTAAAATTAGAGAATGAAACTTCCACATATGCATGCACACACATAGTAAGCATAGAATATAACAATTAATTATTTTTATGACTCGGTTTAGTGGTCCCGAAACCACTTTCCGACTAGGGTCACTTTAGGGCTGTCACAAATCCAGTTTCTGAGATAGATCAATCAGCTTCCTTAGGGTAATTCCTTACCCCTCTTCTCCGTCTCTCCTTTTCTCCTCCTCTAGTGCATATTTATAGGCTTTGGAATACCTAAAAACCCTCAAAATTGGCTTTTTCCGAATTGGACTCAACTTGGGCTTGGCAGGGACATGCCCGTGTTTGATTACTTCAGGCTGTGTTTGAGCCTGCCAAATTGACACGGCCGTGTGGTCTGCCCGCGTGAGGAGGTCCAGGCCGTGTTGATTTCGTACTTTGGCCCATTTTCTCCGTTTTTGGCCCGTTTCTTGTTCCTTTCGCTCTTCTATACCCTCCTAAGTATAAAATATGAAATTAAAGCATTAGGAGCATCGAATTCACTAATTCTAATGAGAAATCTTCCATAAAATGCATTAAACATGGGGTAAAAATATGTATAATTTACGGTTTATCAGATCTTCCATAGGTGAAGAACTCGAAGTTGAATTTTTCTGAGCATTTTACCTTGGCATGGGTTAATTATATCCAGATGGTGCACTTGCAACATTCTGTCGAATAGTATTACTAGAATTTCCCACCCCTTGACTACTCCAACTGAAATTGGGATGTTGTTTCCACCTCGGATTATATATGTTAGAATATGGGTTGTTGTTGAAATTAAAATTCCCCCATATAATAAACTGAGGTTGGATTCGATAAACATTCATAAAAAAACATGATCTTCTCCACAATAAACACATGCTAACTCAAATAGTTTCATTTCTTGTACCGCAATTGGTCTTTTTAATGTTTTAATCATATTCGTTAAAGATGATACCTGAGCTCTTAGGGAAGTAATTGTAAAACCCCCCCAAAAAATCTCTCTTATATATTTATTTATGTGTGTTTGTGACACAACAGTGTATTTGCTTAGGTGGTTATGTGTTCTAGGAGTGTCTAAGAAGTCTTGGGTTCAAGCCTTGTCTTGAGCTAATTTTTTGTTTTAATTGAATAAAGCCTTGCTTTTGTGTAGGAGGCTTATAGTTAAGAGTTGGTAAAAATATGTCAGAATGGGCCTATTGGTATAGTGGTTAAGAGGAGTGTCAGTGTACTGGGAGTCTTGAGTTCAAATCCCTGTACGTGTAAGGGGGATTTTTTTGTACTTGTATCGTGAAAGAGTTTGAAATGTGGTAAAATACTGAGCGTTTGAGATGTGTGGGAGGTGGTTGATGGTTTTGGGGGTGTTTGAGTTGTAGTGGGGGAGTGTGGGAACAAATTTAGGGATAAAGGGGGAGAGATTTTAGGAATTGTGATTAGATTGTGTAACTTCCTGAAAACTTTTTCTTTTCTTTTGTTCTATTCTCAAAATATCGATTTTTCTTTAGGGTATTCTGACGTTTCCTCCTTTCCATCACTCTTACTGCCGAATTTTTCGTCTTCTCCTTACTGTTATTTCTATTTTTCCACCTCTTTCTCTTCTTCGATTCTGTTTTCAATCCACTTTGATTGCACAACGTAGTTCTGCCCATTCGGTAATTTGGGCATTTTTGCTTCTTTTTCTTAACTATTTTCTTGATTTGAGTAAGAGGGGTTCAGCTAGTTTTAGGTGTTAATTGAGAGGCTGAACAGTGGTCTTCGACAATTTAAGTGTATAGTTTATCGACCGAAGGTAAGGGATTTTTATGATTATAGTTGGTATACCTCGCTGAATTTTGATAAATTATCGATTAAAAGTGACTGATTGGAGGTTACTATCGTCTTGATAGTAAGGAATCATTGGAACGAGATCCCTCTTCAGTGGAGTTTTAGTTTATTCGTTCAGGGTTTTAAGGTAGGTATCGTGCGATTAAGTTGGAAGTATATTCGGCTTTATGTTGTTGTGCTAATCATGAGTTGAGTGTAACAATTAAGTTAAAATGTTCAATTTCAAGGTACTACTGGTCTCGGAAGTGTTTTTGTTGCGGAACCATAAAAGTGTGTAACCATAACACTGTAGATGGAAATCAGCGAAAAGCTAAAAGGTGTGGTAGGCTGTGTGACGGAATACAGGCGTGTGATCGACAAGGTAGGCCGTGTGCGACACATGGGCCGAATCGAACTTGGCCATGTGGGCCCACACGATGTGTGGAATTTTTGGGCTAGGCCATGTATCCACACGACCAAGGCCATTTTGGGCCATGTGGGCCCACACGGGCAGACAACATTGGCTTGTGGGCCCATTTCCACTGTTTAATTGTTAAGGTTACACCCAAGTCGACTGTGGACATACTGTAGGGTCGGTAAGCTTACCTAGACCCCTAATTAACTAAAATGATTGTATGATTGATAAAATTATGCATGTTATTAAGCATGATGATGCCCCACTGATTTGATATTGTATGCACTGATTATATACTTGATATTATGTGATAGCATGTAATAATTGTATATTGCATTACATTGGGTTGGGGGTTGATATTGTTCGGATGAAGTGCATTGAAAAGGCCTCAAGCCTACTCGCAGCTTAGCTATAAACTACTGTCTAGTGCCACATTCGGTACTTTCTAGAGTGTAGGGATGAGTAGGTTGATTATATCCCCAAATAGTGTAGGGTTGGACGGAGATGGTATGTAGAGGTTGGTTAGGTAGGATTTGTGACTGCATAATCATACTGTTTGCTATTACTACAATGGACCAAGGCCCCACTGATTACTGATATTGTGATGGGCAAATGCCCTACTGCATGACTGGTTATGTTTTGAAATGGGCTAAAGCCCAAACTGGTATTGCTTCTAAAAAGGACTTAGGCCCAGACTATTAATATTGGCATACTGACTGATTGCTGGTGTGGGGATTACAGACTGAGTTTTTGTAAACACACCCTTTTGATTTATTTGTACAGGTAATCCCCAAACTTAAGCAGATCGGAGCGGCGGAGGACTCAGCGATGGCCACACGCCCCTTTTTTACACTGTTTTCGTACTTAAGTAGATTTTTAAAGTTTTATTTGGGGTATTTTAATGTAATAATGGCCTCTATGGATTTTTTCTTTAAATTTGGATTTTATACTTCTTTATTTTTATATCTGCTAGAGGTAGGTAAAACACAGGTTTTTTTTAAGAAATGCATATGTTTCAGCAAAATACCTACAAGGACACAAACTGTTTTAAAAAGTTTCCACACCGTATAATATTTTGAAAACTAACGACTGAGTAAAAACCTTGACTTTGGAATTAATAAAAGATAATGACGAGTTCTAAACGGAAAATGTTTTAAGCAGAGTTACAGGTTTTTAACACAAGTTACAGTTTTCAAACACACTACCATGTGACATCACCAGATTCGACCATAACATCCAGGTTGGGTTTGGGGTGTTACATTTAGTGGTATCAGAGCCAGGCTGTAAAATTTGGCTTTGAGTTTGGGTTTTAAGATTTGATTTTCTAAGAACTATTTTCAAATTTTGAAATATTTTTACCAAATGTATGGTACACTGAGTCTTCGGTGCCGATCCTGTAAGTCCTCTGAACTGTTATCTGTT
Source organism: Gossypium arboreum (assembly GCF_025698485.1). NCBI lineage: Eukaryota > Viridiplantae > Streptophyta > Magnoliopsida > Malvales > Malvaceae > Gossypium > Gossypium arboreum. The sequence continues at coordinate 18,894,526 of NC_069082.1, forward strand.
TAAAAACTGAAAATACTATAGATAATATGTACTGAGACTACTATAGATAGACTGTACTCAAAACACTTAAAATAGTGTATACTGAGACTGTAGTAAAACTAATAAACATTGATTGATATTACAATGAACGAAACAAACTACACTTCTAATACTTTTTGATAAAATATCTATTAATAAACACTGGAACTGTAAACTGATACATAAAATTATTAATACAGATAAAACGCAATTAGACAATGAGCACCAGAGGTACTCGCGGACGGGGTACAAGAGGTCGTGGTAGAGGCCGTAGAAGTGCTCGAGTAGGGTCTTCATCATCTGGCAATCTGCCTAATTTGGATACTGGCGAGACATCGGCTTCACTTGTGACTAGACTGGGTCCCATGATCGAGCGGCTGAGGACGACGCATTGTCCCAGGCCATGTTGCAGAATTTAGAGAGGGTTGTTGGGCCCAATACTAGAGCTGGAGGCTGCGGGTCAATTACAGAACGACTCTGGTCTAACAGAGCTGAGCTTTTTAGGGGTATTGCTAGAGTTGCCCCTAATGCCGCTGAGTATTAGATAGAGGCTAGAGACAGGATTATGGATAATCTGGACTGCACTCCCGAGCATAAATTAGAAGGTGCTGTATTGTGCTACGTGATGAGGCATATCAGTAGTGGTTCACTGTTAAGGAGGGCATTCAGCCCAATCAACTGACCTGGGAGTTCTTTAAGACTGCCTTCCAAGGGAAATATATGGGGGCCAGTTATGTGGATGCATGTAGGAAAGAGTTCCTAAATCTGACTCAGGGAGATAGATCGGTGGTCGAGTATAAGGCCAAATTTTTAAGACAGAGCCGCTCTGCATGAGGTAAAGTGGCAACTGAGTACAAGCGATGTGTTTGCCTCGAAGATGGCCTCAGGGATAATCTAAGGATTCTGATAGCTCCACAGAGGGAGTGAGACTTTGCTGCACTGGTTGATAAGGCGAAGATCGCCGAGGAAGTGAAGCTGTAAACTAAAAAATATATAGGATTTTTTCCTATATAATTCATCACCTTTTTACTTAAATTTGTTGTTAAAACCAAGTAATTGCTTAATGAATTAATGAAATATAGAAAATATGAAATTGGGACATGGAAATTATTAAAATGTGATTTTATGCTTTATTATATAGTTTTCATGCAGAAAATGGCTTCTTTTATATTAATTTGAGCATATTATATTTTCAAGCTATAAAGTGGGTCATGCATGATGAAATTAAATAATAAAATATAAAGTTATATTTAATAATTTATTTTAATATGTTTCATTAATAAATTGGGTTTTAATTAATTAAGTAAATTGATTAATTAAAGTGGTTTAATTACATTCTTTGGTCTTCTAAATTATCTACTATTGCTGGACAGGTTTAAGAGCTTTATGTTGATTACAAAACCATCCAAATGGAGGACCAAGTCAACCCAGAATTCGGCCGCATGTGGATGTTCATAAATCAAATTTTGGTTTTATTACACAAGGTCCTTGAAGAGTTGAAGAAATCAGAGTTTTACCCGAAGATTTGCAATTGACCGAGTCCTAATCTTTATGATGTTGTGGCACTTAAATCAAGCAAAAATCAGCCACATTTCCACAAATCATGGCCGACCACCCTTGGATGAATTTGCAAAAGATGGACACTCCTATTTTTAGCAAACTAACTCCCTTGCCTCACCTATAAATAAGACCCCATTTTTCACTTTTCTAATCATCCGTCATCCCTCAATCATCCCTCACTTATTAATCATTCTCTCCTCTCTCAACTCTTTTAGCCCTCACGTCTATCACCATCTTTGCATAAAGATATTTAGAAAATTATCCTCTTAAAGAGCCTTTGGTTGGCCACCTCAGAGAGCCATCAGCAAAGGAGCAAAGCGAAGGAACGAAGGAGCCCTCGTCAGTTAGAGTCTTGGGTGATAGCCACTTTGAATTGGGTTTAATCTTTATTTTCTTTAATTTAATTCAAGAATGTTTGCTATGTGTTCACTGTTCTTGTTTACAACAATGATAGCTTAATTTTATTTAAGCTAGGATGATTATTTTGATTGAATAATATTTATTTGATTCATGCTTATAATGTTTGTGCCTCAATCAATCATGTTTTCAATTAAAATCAAGTCTGTATTTCACTCATATGATTGAAATGCACTTGAATTAGCTGAGCGGTCCTAACCAAATGACAGTTAATGGACACATAATTGAAATGTGCATGCTTAATTTTGGATCCTAACCTGATTAAATTGTAGGTTACAGAATAACCCTAACCAGGTTCTATTATCTGCATAGTTTTTAGATTTGTGTGATTAAACTGATTCAAACCTAACATGTCCCTGTTACCTTGCAGGAATACTAAGAAACCCTTAGTAAATAAGGATTAGTAAACTTTGTATTTACTAAGTAAAGGATTCCGAAAGGACCTAATGTGGTTTCCAAACTCTTAAAAGATCGAGTTGCCATGGAATGTTTTTCCAAATATTTTTAAGCATGTTGATAATAATTTGAGTTTAATTAAAGTAATTATCCTAGCTTATTTATGTTATAATTGTGGCTTATTGTGTTAATTCTGCTAAAATCTATTTCATTCCTATAGTTGCATGTTAGGATAAATCACATCAGGAATCATTGCATTTAGTTTAATATATTTTAATCATCACTTCTCAACTATATTGTTTTTATTTATCAAATTGTTAATATAATTTTATAAATTAATTGACTTAGCACAAATACAATCCCTGTGGAGATGATAACTCGATACTTACTTATTACTTGATAACGATAGTGTAAACTTGCACAAACTCGAGTTTTTACAAGTTTTTGGCGCCGTTGCCGGAGATTGTCAACTATTGCCATAGTTATTTTTTTGAAATTATTTATTTTCAATTTGGTTATTTCCAACATTACTAACTTATTCTTTTCAATTTTGTGATTTTATTTTCAGGTGTTTATGAGCATAGATCGGATTATCGATTTACTCCCAGTAGACCCTGAAATTGAGCGAACTTTCAGACAAAGAAGACGTGAACAAATAGCTCAAAGACAGAACGAGATGGACCTTGGAAATCAGAATCAAGACCAAGGTAATGAAGCCGAACATGTATGAAATCCCATCCTCATTGCCAATGATAGGGATCGATGCATCAGACAATATGCTGTGCCACTTTTCAATAAGTTAAATCCAGGGATTAGAAGGCCAAATATTGAGGCAACCCAATTCAAATTGAAACCAGTGATGTTTCAAACGCTACAAACAGTGGGCCAATTTAGTGGTATGCCCATGGAAGATCCACATCTCCACCTTCGATTGTGTATGGAGGTGGGTGATTCATTCAAGATAGCCAGTGTGACTGAAGATGCACTAAGGTTGAAGTTGTTTCCATACTCGTTGCCAGATCGAACACGAGCATGGCTTAATTCATTGCTACCAAGTTCCATATCTACATGGCAAGAATTAGCAGAGAAGTTTTTGGTAAAGTATTTCCCGCCTAGCAAAAACGCTAAGTTGAGGAACGATATCACAACTTTCCAACAATTGGATGACGAGTCTTTGTATGAGGCTTGGGAGCAATCCAATGAGTTACTTTGTAAGTGTCCTCATCATGGGATTTCTCATTGTATCCAATTAGAGACATTCTATAATGGTCTCAATGCACATACAAGATTGATGGTAGATGCTTCTACGAATGGTGCAATTTTATCTAAGGCTTATAATGAGGCTTATGAGATCATCGAGAGGATTGCAAGTAATAACTACCAATGGCCAACAAATCGAACAACTTCAGGAAGATGTATAGCTGGAGTTCATGAAGTTGATGCTCTCACTTCGTTATCAGCTCATGTATCGTCTATTTCCTCTATGTTGAAGCAGTTTACCGGTAATAGTGTTAATAATTTTGTAGCTTAGCCACCAAGTCCATTTGAAGTAGTTTCCTGTGTATACTGTAGGGAAGGCCATGTTTTTGAGAATTTCCCATTGAATCCTGAGTCAGTGTACTAGTGAGAAACCAACATCAAAATAGGAGTGGACAAGGACCCTTGTCCAACTTCTATAATCCTTCATGGCGTAATCATCCCAAATTTTCTTGGAGCAACCAAGGAAATGGACCAAACAACAACTTTATGCAGTATAGACCCAACCAATCTCAAGGGTTTAATCAGTAAGCTTCAAAACCACCTCAAGTTGAGGCATCAAATAGTTTGGAGAACTTGTTGAAAGCGTGCATGGCAAAAAATAACACTTTGATCCAGAGCCAAGCAGCAACACTGAAAAATTTAGAAAACCAAATGGGTCAGTTAGCTACGGAGTTTTGTAATAGACAGCAAGGAACATTATCGAGTAATACTGATAATCCAAGGAACTTGGGTAAAGAACATATCAAGGCAATGGCATTGCGAAGTGGTAAAATTCTAAAACCCCGATTGATTGATGTTGAAGATGAGCCTGTAGAAAAGGAGAAAAGTCAACCAGTTGTTGAAATTCCTACACCAAAAGAATCAGAAACTGCAAAAACTGACAAGGTAAATCCTAACTTAGTGAATTTAGATACTTTAACATCTTCTTTGGATGCAGATTTACATATTAAGAATAGTTGTCCGGTTCAACCAAAAGTTCCATCACCTCCATATTCACAAAGATTGTAGTAACACAAGCAGAAACATGAGGTGCAATTCAAGAAGTTTTTTGATGTTTTGAAGCAATTATACATAAATATTCCATTGGTGGAGGCTTTAGAACAAATTCTGAATTACATGAAGTTTATGAAGGATGTACTATCCAAGAAGAAACAACTGAGTGAGTAGTAGACTGTCACCTTGACAAATGAGTGCAGTGCGTTCCTACAAAACAAGCTGCCACTGAAATTGAAGGATCCAAGAAGCTTTACAATACCCTATAACATTGGTGAATCTTACTGTGGTAAAGCTTTGTGTGATTTAGGAGCAAGTATCAACTTGATGCCTAAGTCTATTTTCAAGATGTTAGGGATAGGAGAAGTAAGACCTACAGCTGTGACGCTCCAACTAGCGGATCGATCTTTAGCATACCCCGAAAGAAAGATTGAGGATGTTTTGGTAAGAGTCGATAAATTTATTTTTCCTGCTGATTTCATTATTTTAGATTTTGAAGCAGATAAAGAAGTGCCAATTATCCTTGAGAGACCTTTCCTAGCCATGGGAAGAACGTTAATTGATGTACAGAAAGGCGAACTCACCATACGAGTTCAAGATGATTAGATAACTTTTAAAATTCTTAAAGCGATGAAATTTTTTGATTCAACAGAAGAGTGTTTAGTTATGGAAGAGTTAGAAACCTTGATTTTTATGGAAAGCAATTATGAAGAAGATCCATTGGAGAAAGCCTTAGGGTTTGATCCTTTGGAGGATGAAGAAAGTGAAGAAAACATGGTTCTAGTGGAAGCCAATCCGAGAAATTTTATTCAATCCACATGGTTTGAATCGTTAGAGTTGGAATTCAGAGAATTTGTACAACCCAAATTTTCAATCGAAAAACCACATACACTCAAACTAAAGGTACTTTCTTCCCATTTGAAATATGTTTATTTAGGTGATTGTTCCACTTTGCCTGTGATTATTTCAGTGGAATTGACAAAAGATCAAGGGGAGCAACTAATTGTTATTCTAAAGAAATTTAAGAAAGCAATTGGTTGGACCATAACTGATATTCGAGGTATAAGCCCTTCATTTTGTATGCACAAAATTATTCTGGAGGAAGGTGAAAAAGCTCGAATTGAAGGGAAAAGGAGGCTCAATCCTATTATGAAGGAAGTTGTAAGAAAAGAAGCGATCAAATAGTTAGATACATGAATCATCTATCCTATTTCAGATAGTTTGTGGGTAAGTCTAGTGTAGTGTGTGCCTAATAAAGGTGGAATTACGATTGTTGAGAATGAGCGTAACGAATTGATCCCAACAAGAACTATTACTGGTTGGAGAACTTGTGTTGACTACATAATTACGATTGTCGGAAGGGCCATTTTCCATTACTTTTTATGGATCAGATGTTAGATCGACTGGTAGGTAATGAATTCTATTATTTTTTAGATGGTTATTCGGGATATAACCAAATAGTTATAGCCTCGGAAGATCAGCATAAACAACCTTTACTTGTTCGTACGATGTGTTTGCTTTTAGGTGAATGCGTTTTGGTTTATGCAATGCACCTGCAACCTTTCAACGATGCATGATGACAATATTCACTGATATGGTTGAAAATTTTGTTGAGGTTTTCATGGATGATTTTTCTATTTTTGGTAACACTTATGATATTTGTTTGAGTAATTTGGCTAAGGTACTGAATAGATGCGAAGAGATGAATCTTGTCCTTAACTGGGAGAAATGTCATTTTATGGTCAAGGAAGGGATTGTCTTAGGGCATAGAATTTTAAAAAAATGAATTGAAGTTGACAAAGCAAAGGTGGACGTAATTGAAAGATTACCGGCCCCAATGAATGTGAAAGGAGTCAGAAGTTTCTTAGGGCCATGCCAATTTTTACCAATGGTTTATCAAAGATTTTTCAAAAATTTCTAAACCATTGTGTTTTTTGTTAGAGAAAGATACAGTGTTCGATTTTAACAAAGCATATTTAGAAGCTTTTGAAGAGCTGAAAAATGGTTAATCTCAGCCCCAATAATCATTACACCCGATTGGAGCACACTTTTTGAGTTGATGTGCGATGTAAGTGATTATGCTGTTGGAGCTGTGATAGGTCAAAGAAAAAATAAAGTGTTCCATCCCATTTACTATGCAAGTAGAACCTTGACGGGAGCCCAACTCAATTTACAGTAACTGAAAGGGAACTATTTGCTATAGTCTTTGCTTTTGACAAATCCCGCTCATATTTTATAGGCACCAAAGTTATAGTATTTACTGATCATACAGCCACTAAATACTTGCTCACGAAGAAAGATGCAAAACCAAGGTTAATTCGTTGGATACTTTTACTCCAAGAATTTGACCTTGAGATCCAAGACAGAAAAGGTGTTGAAAATCAAGTAGCTGATCATCTGTCGAGGTTGGAGCAAGATGAGGTAACTCGATAACATGTGCCTATCAACGAGAATTTTCCAAATGAACACTTATTTAAGGTGATTCAAATTCATGAAACACCTTGGTTTGCTGATTTTGCCAATTATCTTACATATGGAATAATTCCTCAAGAAATGACATACCAACAAAGGAAGAAATTCCTTCATGATAGTCAGTATTATTTCTAGGAAGACCCGTTCTTATTTAAACAGTGTGAAAATAATATAATCCAAAAGTGTGTAGCTGAAAGTGAGATTGCTAAGATCTTATATCATTTCCATTCATCTCCCAGTGGGGGACACTATGGTAGTGCACAAACTGCAGCAAAGATTTTGCAAGTAGGTTTCTTTTGGCCTACACTATTTAAAGATGCTTATACTTATGTGAAGAACTGTGATAAAAGCCAAAGAATCGGGAATATATCAAGGAGGAATGAGATGCCCTTAATAAACATTTTGGAGATTGAATTATTTGACGTATGGGCCATTGACTTCTTAGGCCCGTTTCCTTCTTCATATGGGAACAAATACGTCTTAGTTGTTGTGGATTATGTATCCAATTGGGTTAAAGCTGAAGCATACCCTACAAATGATGCTAAGATAGTCATGCAATTCCTACATAAGCATGTGTTTACAAGATTTAGGACACCAAGAGCTATTATTAGTTATGAAGGTTCTCACTTTATGAACAAATGGCTTAAGTGGTTGCTTGACAAATATGATGTGAAGCACAAGATTGCTACTGCATATCACCCCCAGTCCAATGGGCAAGTTGAAAGAGTGAACCGTGAAATCAAAGGTATCCTTGAAAAGGTAGTACACCCTAGCAGAAAAGATTGGTCTCGAAGGCTCGATAATGCATTATGGCCCTATCGAAAAGCATTTAAGACATTGTTAGGAATGACTCCTTATCGGTTAGTTTTTGGGAAAGCATGTCATTTGCTATTAGAGTTGGAAAATAGAGCTCACTGGGCTTTGAAGCAGTTGAACTTTGATCTTAAGTAAGCCGGTGAGAGAAGGATGTTACAACTTGATGAGTTGGAAGAGCTGAGGTTGTTTTCCTATGAGAATGCCAAAATGTGGGCATGATAGTCATATACAACCTCGCGAGTTTAAAGAAGGTCTGAAGGTTTTTTATTTAATTCAAGGTTGAAGTTATTCCTAGGAAGCTTAAATCCCGATGGAAAGGACCCTATACCATATGCCGAGTTTATCCTTATGGAGCTATTGAATTATACGACAATTGCGAAGGTACGTTTAAAGCCAATAGTCAACGTCTCAAACATTATTGGGATGGTGACGTTGAGCGAGTTGAATTCTCGTTCAAATTAACAGACCCTTGATTTTTCATAAACTTGTTCTGTAAATAAATAAATGATTAGGATTTATTTTCTTAATTTAGTACATTTAATTAATTCTATCTAAGGAGATTGGAACTTAAGTAGGACCACTGTAACCCCTCCAACCTTTCTTGGGAATTAATTTAATTTAATTTATTGAGAATAAATGTTCTAATTAAGATTTAAAATTTTTTAGTTTGATTTTTTTTGTTTAAATTTTAATTTTTATGTTAATAAAGGGGGCCAAATTTGGCCCAAGTACTAATCAGTTTTTTTTAGTAAGATACAGTCTGAATTTGAGGCCCAAGACAGCAAAAAGAGGAAAAACTGCACACCTATTGCCACCACTTCCATTGCTTGCCACCCAAGTAACCTTAATGTAGCTAAGTTTTTGCTACATGTTACCCTAATTTTTCCTTATATAAACCCCTCTCAATTCTACTATTTTTCATATCCCTCAAAGTTATTTACTTAAACCCAAAAAATCCTTAAACTTTTCTCTTATACCGTCAACCTCAAATCCCGAAAGAAACCCTAGTTCTCCTCCCCTTTTTTTGAAATCTCCTGCAACCATCGTAAAAAGATCACCGGAGCATTAACGTCATTGCCGCACGTAACAACTATTGCTGCGGCACACCACTATTGCTGCCACACGCTGCCTTCGTCATTGTAACCTCTTCATTGTTGCAAGGTTCGCCAAAGCAGATCCTACCCACTTGCCGATTTCTCTTTTTCCCCTATAAGCAGAACTTTGCCAAATTTTCGGGAAAATACAATATCTCGCAAAAAGAACTAGATCGTCGAAGACTACTCCTGAAACCCAATTATGATTGATGAAGAAGTGAAAGAGAGATTTGATTCAATTTTCAAGCATCAATCTATGATGCCTGAAAAAGGTTTTAACTTGAAGAGTAATGATTTGATTATTGTCCCTGTACCAATTAGAAAGACAATCAATGCTCTCAAGTGGGAACGATTTTGTGATGCTCGTTTGCTTCCCGATAATGAACTAGTTTGAGAGTTCTATGCAAGTTTGACCATACAAGATGCTACTGAGGTCATCATTCGGAAGAAAAAGGTACCTCTTACTTCTAAGTCCATCAATTGATTTGTTTAACTTACCTGATGTTGAAGAAAATGAGTACTACCCTATGATGAACAACATAAATTGGGATCTTCTTCAACAAGTACTTGATGTTGTGATAAATTCGGGATCCCAATGGATTATAAGAAAGTATAGAAGCCATTCTTGCCGAAGGGAATACCTAAAACCAGTAGCAAAGGTATGGTTTTGTTTTGTTTGCTACAGCTTTATGCCTATCTCACATAGTCCCACCATCTCGATGGAACCGATGCTCTTGTTATATGCAATCTTGAAAGAAAAGTCCATTAATGTTAGGAAAATTATTCTCAAGGAGATTTATGACTATGCTAAAAAGAAGACTAAAAGTGCTTATTTCCCATCATTAATCACTTCACTTTGCTTAAGGGCCCGTGTTAAAACACAAGCGAATTTGAAAGGGCAATATGTCCAAGGGTGCATTAGAAGTCATGATTTTGAAAGGTTAGTACAGAAGGTGCATGAGCTAAATCAAGGCGAGCAAGAAGAGCCAACTGAGTCAGATACTGAGGAGTTAACAAATGAAACTGAAACTGAAGCTAATTCAGTCACAGACACTGAAGAAGAAGAATCTGATAAGGAACCAAACAATTCTAAACCAGTTGAAAGATCTGAAACTCTGGAAAAAAGGGTTGAGCCAGAAGAAGAGCCAGTCAAGCTAAGTGTTGAACCTGAAGCTACAACTCCTATGCCGACTTCTGCAAGTGCTTCAAAGAAATCAGAGTTGTCAATGTTGATGGAAATGTGCAAGTTCATGCATAATCAACAACAAACTTACTGGAAATATGCAAAAATTAGAGATGATTCAATTTGAAATACTTTTAAGAATATCTCTAACACTTTTGTTCCTGAGTTCCCAAATGTTATCTTTGAGACATAGACGGAAGATACTGATTATACAAGTAGAGAATGAGCTAAAGAAGACAAGGGGAAAGAGTCAGAAAAATAAAATGGGGGATTCTTGTCTTTTTATTTATTTATTTGAGGTCTTTAGAAATTTGTTTCTTTAGTAACTAGGATTTAATTTCTGCAAAATAAACATAGCAAGCATGAATAAATGCTTCTTTAAAAAGAAAAATACTAAGTGATGTGGTAATGAAAATGAACATGTCTAGGGTTGGATTATGAGGAAAGAATTGGTATTTAAGCAGTCTTAATGACTCACCTCTCTTTCTTTTTAACCCTACCTGGTGTTTAGTTTTCATTCATTACTTTGTTCTTGCAATTTCTTCTTTTTAAAAGAGGTAAGGAAAATAATTGCTCAAAATTTTTAAAAATTTTCAAGTATGTTTCAATCATTTCTTTCATGAGTATGTTTTAATAAATGAATGTTTAGAGAAATTCTTTGTTAATGAGATAGCTTGTATGCGAGCATGAATGATGATTTTATCTGAGTGATTGTATGTTATCATGAAGAATGGAATGATTGTATGATATTAGTCTTAGGTAATGTTTGCCATGAAATCTTAGTTTCTTTTGAGATTAGACATGCATGAAGGTTTATATCTTTAGAATTGACTTAGTAACTTTCTTGAGGCGAAATCCTAGGAGACATAAAAATCTAAAATGATATAGGCAATACTTCTTTGGATCGTTTGAGCCTTTTCAAGCCCACCTTATGATATTAGACCCTTGAAACTATAATTTTGAGCTTAAAAGGCATGTTCGTTGCAATGAACCTACATTACAAGTCATATCTCCATCTTTTGAAGTTATCCTAATTTTATGCACCCGTCTTAACTAAAGTTGTCTTGGTAAATGACATTTGAGGAAATTTTCAAAGGATGTACATGTTCATGCTAATAAAAAAATAGTAAAGAAAAGTTTGCTGAGTTTCCACAAAGAAAAAATGTATGAGCATGAGTTCAAAATAAGTTTGGGGGTATTCCAAAGGTTAACTTAAAGAAAAGATTGTATTTCAAAAAATCCAAGACAATATTAAAGGTTAAGATTTTGAAACCAAAATGTCTCATCTCTTAAAATCCCTACCTTTAACCAAGCCCCATTACAACTTTATAAAAGACCTATTGATTTGATGATTATGTCGCCTACATTAGTGGAGAGGGAGTTCTAAGTTCAACATATAAATATCATAAATAAGCCTTATATTGTATTGCTTAATTGAGGAGAAATTATGTTGAATGAAGAATATTAACTATGGCTGTGACATATATACATACTATGATTCATGTTCGCATATCTTGAAACTTAGTATAAAATTTTCAAAATGTTTGCGTATGATTTACTTATTAATAAAGAAGATCTATGAGCATGAATTTATTAATACATGATTACGGAGCAAGGATTGATGCTGCTTACACTTTTAGCAATTTTTCTTTAGCGAAACCTTGTGCTGTGCATGAACATTACTCGAGACGAGTAATGATTTAAGTTTGGAGGTGTGTAAACTGAAAAATATATAGGATTTTTTTCCTATATAATTCGTTACCTTTTTACTTAAATTTGTTGTTAAAACCAAGTAATTGCTTAATAAATTAATGAAATATATGAAAATATGAAATTAGGACATAGAAATTATTAAGATGTGATTTTATGCTTTATTATATAGTTTTCATGCGAAAATGGCTTCTTTTATATTAATTTGAGCATATTATATTTGCAAGCTATAAAGTGGGTCATGCATGATTAAATTAAATAACAAAATATAAAGTTATATTTAATAATTTATTTTAATATGTTTCATTAATAAATTGGATTTTAATTAATTATGTAAATTGATTAATTAAAGTGGTTAAATACATTCTTTGGTCCTCTAAATTATCTACTATTGCTGGACAGGTCTGAAAGCTTTATGTTGATTACAAAACCATCCAAATAAAGGACCAAGTCAACCCAAAATTTGGCTGCATGTGGATGCTCATAAATCAAATTTTGGTTTAATTACACAAGGTTCTTGAAGAGTTGAAGAAATCAAAAATTTACTCGGAGATTTGCAATTGATCTAGTCCTGATCCTGATGATGTTGTGGCACTTAAATCAAGAAACAATCAGCCAAATTTCAACAAACCATGGCCGACCACCCTTGGATGAATTTGCAAAAGACGGAAACTCCTATTTTTAGCAAACTAGCTCCATTGCCTCACCTATAAATAAGAGCCCATTTCTCACTTTTCTAGTTAGCCCTCATCCCTCAATCATCCCTCACTCATTCATCATTCTCTCCTCTTTCAACTCTCTTATCCCTCACACCTATAATCATATTTGCATAAAGATTTTTAGCAAATTAGCTTCTTAAAGAGCCCTTGGTTGGCCACCTCGGAGAGCCATCAGTAAAGGAGCGAAGCGAAGGAACGAATGAGCCCTCGTCGATAAAGTCTTGGGTGATAGTCACTTTGAATTAGATTTAATCTTTCTTTTCTTTAATTTAATTCAAGAATGTTTGCTATGTTCACTGTTCTTGTTTACAACAATGATAGCTTAATTTTATTTAAGCTAGGATGATTATTTTGATTGAATAATATTTATTTGATTCATGCTTATAATGTTTGTGCCTCAATTGATCATGTTTTCAATTAAAATCAAGTCTGTATTTCGTTCATACGTGATTGAAATGCACCTGATTTAGCTGAGCGATCCTAACCAAACGACGGCTAATGGACACATAATTGAAATGTGCATGCTCAATTTAGATCCTAACCCGATTAAATTATAGGTTACATAACAACCTTAACCGGGCTCTGTTATCTGCATAGTTTTTAGATTTGTGTGACTAAACTGTTTCAAACCTAACACATCCCTGTTACCTCGCATGAATACTAAGAAATCCTTAGTAAATAAGGATCAGTAAAATGCGTATTTACTAAGTAAAGGATTTGGAAACGACCTAATGTGGTTTCCAAACTCATGAAAGATCAAGTTGCCATGGAATGTTTTTCTGAATATTGATAAGAATGTTGATAATAATTTGAGTTTAATTAAAGTAATTGTCTTAGCTTATTTATGTTATAATTGTTGCTTATTATGTTAATTTTTCTAAAATCTATTTCATTCATATAGTTGCATGTTAGCATAAATCACATCAGGGATCATTGCATTTAGTTTAATATATTTTAATCATCACTTCTCACTTATATTGTTTTTATTTATCAAATTGTTAATATAATTTTACAAATAAAAATTAATTGAATTAGCACAAATACAATCTCTGAGGAGACAATAACTTGATACTTACTTATTACTTGATAACAACTGTGTACACTTACACAAACCTGAGTTTTTACAAAAGCGTGCTGAGCGCCAGAACTGAGAGAGAGGTAGGAGCAAGAGGGAGTCAGAGCCCTCAAGTTTTGTTCAGAGGCCTAAGAAATGGCCAGAGTTGATGGAGCGATCAGAGTTGGGGATCCTATTGCTGCTACTGGACAGCCGTCGTTTATTGACTGTGGTAGACGCCATCGGGGCGAGTGTTGGAAAAGAACTGGGGCTTGTTTGAGGTGCGGTTCATTAGAGTACCGTATTAGAGAGTGTCCGCGGAGGTCCGATCAGATGCAAGCTTCTCACATGGGTATTATACCACAATCGAGGGTAGTTCAGTAGCCATCGAAAGGCTGTGGTATGGCCAGAGGTGGTAATGGTTTAGGCTGTGGTCAGAAAGCACCGGGCAGAGGTGCTGGACATACTGAGGCAAGGCAGCCGGCTTTAGTTTATGCTACACGTCGTCGAGAGGATGAAGATGCTCTGGATGTTATCATGGGTACGTTTTTTAGTCATAATGTACCTTATACTGCACTGATAGATATAGGATCCACTCACTCCTACATACCCGTACTATTTCCGAGAACTTGGGTATCTTGGTTGAGAGCCCTGCGAGTGAGGTGACTATATTGAGTCCACTGGGACAACCAGTAAGGGTAAATAAGTTGTTTAGAGACATTTCTTTAGACGTTCGAGGGGCTATTTTTCTAGCTGATCTGATGGAACTGCCTTTTGGAGAGTTTGATCTGATACTGGGAATGGACTGGTTGGTTAAACACCGAGTGAGCTTAGATTGTGCCACAAAAAGTGTTGTACTAAGAACTGAAGAGGATAGTAAGGTAGTCGTAATTGGTGAACGTTGGAATTACTTATCGAATGTGATTTTTGTACTAAGGGCAAAAAAGTTGGTTGGAAAGGGATGCAAGGCATATTTGGCCTACATCAGTGTTTCAGATTCTGGGGATTCTCCGATTAAGGATATCAGGACGGTTGAATTTCCAGACATTTTTCCTGAAGAGCTACCTGGGTTACCTCTGAATCGTGAAGTAGAGTTCAAGATTGAGCTCCTTTCTGGTACAGCTCCGGTGTCCAACTCTTCCTATAGAATGGCACCAGAAGAGCTTGTGGAGCTTAAGGCTTAAATTCAAGAGTTACTGGATCATGGGTTTATTCACCCTAGAGTGTCTCCGTGGGGAGCGCCAATTTTGTTCGTGAAAAAGAAGGATGGATCCATGCTTATGTGTATTGTCTATCGACAATTGAACAAGTTGAAAATCAAGAATAAGTATCCCTTACCGAGGATAGATGATCTGTTTGACCAATTCCGAGGGACTTCGATTTTCTCCAAGATTGACCTCTGATCAGGGTATCACCAGTTGAGATTTAAGGAGGCTGATGTGCATAAGACAGTGTTTAGGACTCGTTATGGACACTACGAGTTCCTAGTAATTCCACTTGGACTGACGAATGCACTGGCAGCTTTTATGGATCTAATGAATCGAGTCTTCCAGCCCTATCTGGATCGGTTCCTAGTGGTATTTATTGATGACATACTGGTGTACTCAAGGACTAAGGATGAGCACAATAAACACCTCATAGTGGTTCTATAGATCTTGCGAGAGAAGCAATTGTACTATAAGTTTAATAAATGTGAGTTTTGGTTATGAAAAGTAACATTTCTGGGCCATGTGGTTTCTGCTGAGGGAATTAAGGTCGATCTTCGAAAGATTGAGGCGGTGTTAGATTGGAAACAACCTAAGACTGTATCTGTGTAACACCCCGTACCCGAGACCGTTTCCGGAGTCGAACACGAGGTGTTAACGGACTTAATTCATTAATTAAACAGCTCATACAATTCATTTTAAAATTTCCAGACAAGCTGGCTAACTGCATCACAGTCGCTTTAAAAATCATATCTCGAGTTACGAAACTCGAAATCCAATTCCGTAAATTTTTCCTGAAACTAGACTCATATATATATCTACTAATTTTTTTCTAGAATTTTTAGTTGGGCCAATTAGTACAGTTTATTAGTTAAAGTCTCCCCTGTTTCAGGGTTCAACTACTCTGACCTCTGTGTATTACGAATCAGATATCTCCCTATACAGACCTTCAATGACTATGCCATTTGTCTCTAATAAAACTAGACTCAATAAGGAATCTGTACATATAAAGCGTGACTTCTAATTATCTTTGTAAAATTTATGGTGAATTTCCAAAGTCAGAACAGGGATCCAGAAATCGCTCTGGCCCTGTTTCACAAAAATTTAAACATCTCATAAAATATAGCTCATATACCTGTTTCGCTTATTCCATATGAAAATAGACTCATCAAGATTCGATTCCATAACTTATTCATTATTTAATTCCATTTCTACTATTTTTAGTGATTTTTTAAACTCACGTCACTGCTGCTGTCTGAATCTATTTTATGGTAAATTTTACCTATTTCATGGTTTCCATGGATTAGCTAGCAATTTGACATACATAATACCAAATATGATCATGATTAGCCATTCCAATGGCTAATCATTACCAAGCATTTCTATTTCCATACAACTCAATAACCATATCATAAGACCATATATACAAAATGATTATAATGCTATACATGCCATACTCAAAATATACAAGCCATTATGCCAAGATGGTATACGGATAGTGTGAGCGTGCCT
The DNA here is from genome assembly GCF_025698485.1 of Gossypium arboreum. Classification (NCBI taxonomy): domain Eukaryota; kingdom Viridiplantae; phylum Streptophyta; class Magnoliopsida; order Malvales; family Malvaceae; genus Gossypium; species Gossypium arboreum. Next base: position 18,910,935 of record NC_069082.1, read on the forward strand.
CCGACCGTTTCCGATTTCCGAGCTGGCTTGTCAACACTACAAGGAATGAAAAGGAGGGAGTAAGCATAAATGCTTAGTAAGCTCACATGCAAATAGCAAGTAACATAACCATATAAGCAAACATAAAACATCATTTGCATAATCATCACCAAGACATTCATATCACCTTTTCATTTATCATCTTACCATATTGTTGTTATATCGAGTTTTCAACCCGAGGGTTAAGTACATACCCGTTCAAAGTATCCATTTCACAACACTTACCAATACGTCCCTTTCATCTTGAGTATTCCTCCATTTGAGTAGAACTTTACCCGTTGAACACATCGGAATATAATTCGGATACATGGATAACTTGCACATAAGTGCCATATATGAAATCAAGCAATCATGTAACCCGCCCATAAGTGAACTCGGACTCAACTCAACGAGCTCGGGCGTTCGCATCCATAAGTGAACTCGGACTCAACTCAACGAGTTCGGATGCCTAGTTACATCTCACGAACTCGGACTCAACTCAACGAGTTCGGACATTCGCATCCATAAGTGAACTCGGACTCAACTCAACGAGTTCGGATGCTCAACCATCCTAGTGACATGTCACTTGTATCCTAACCTATTCCTAAGGTTCAAACGGGCTTTTCCTCGAACACTTATCCTTGCCGTCTTAGTAGAATGCCAAATCAATACTCGGTAACAATTATATTTAACAAGTAGTTCACATAATTTACATATTATTTGAAATTAACCACAAAGCATAAATTTCATAATAAAATTCAGCATAACACATAATTAATATCAATAACTTAAAAATAACAATTATGCTACATTATTTACACATGAACTTACCTCGTATGCTAAAATGGCTATTTTACCATTTCGTCCACAACTTGGTATTTTCCCCATTTTAGCCCGAATTTCAGTTTTCCTTGCTCTATCATTTAAAATATAGTCTAATTAGGACTCACATTATTCAAATTGACCCAAAATCATATTTTGGAAAAATTACAATTTTGCCCCTAAACTTTTGCATATTTACACTTTTGCCCCAAAGCTCGTAAATTAAAATTCAGCCTATTTTCTTATGTTTTATGACATGCGGATCATTTTTCCTTCTATGGCAACATCAAATTCTCACTCTAACATGTACTTATGACTATTAGGTATTTTTACCGATTAAGCCCTTTGCTCGTTTTCACTTAAAACCGAGTAGCACAAGTTGTCTAACATAATTTAAAACCTCAAATTCTATCATAAAACACCAAAATACACAAATTTCACCTATGGGTATTTTTCCAAATATAAACCCTAGGTTAAATTATTGCTAGCATAAGCTAAATCGAGCTAACGGACTCCAAAAACGTAAAAATCATTAAAACGAGGCTAGAACGGACTTACAATCGAGGTTGGAAGCTTGAAAACCCTAGCCATGGTTTCTCCTTGCTATATTCGGCCATGGGGTTGAAGATGAGCAAAATTGGCTTTTAATTTTGTATTTTAATTCATTTTACCCTAAATGACCAAAATGCCCTTACTACTAAAATTTCCAAAAATTCCTTCCATGTCCTAATTTTTGTCCATAGACTTAGAAATTGGTAAAATTACTCTTTAAGGACCTCTAATTAATAATCTAATTCAATTTTATGCAAAATACTTCTAGAACACAAGTTTTGCAATTTATTCAATTTAGTCCCAAATTTCAAATTAAGCACTTTATGCATAAAATTTCTTCACGAAATTTTCACACAATCATGCAATCATATCATAGACCTTAAAATAATCATAAAATAATTATTTCTATCTCGGATTTTGTGGTCACGAAACCACTATTCCGACTAGGCCCAAAATCAGGATATTACAATCTGAGATTCATAGTTTTTTGGTACTGGCAGGGTATTATTGATGATTTGTAGAGGGTTTTTCACTGATTGCAGCACCCTTGACTAAGCTACTACGTAAGGGTGTGCCATGTAACTAGACTGATACGCAGCAAGAGAGCTTTGAAAAGCTCAAAACTATATTGATTAAGACCCCTGTTTTAATATAGCCTGAGTCTAGAAAGGTGTTTACTGTTTATAGTGATGCATCACATGTTGGTTTAGGATGTGTGTTGATGCAAGAGGGTAAGTTGGTAGCGTATGCATCTCGTCAGCTTCAGAATTATGACGTAAATTATCCGATGCATGACTTGGAGTTGGCCGCTATGGTATTCGCACTGAAAATTTGAAGGCATTACTTGTTTGGTGAAAAGTGTATCAACTACACGGATCACAAGAACTTCAAGTATCTCCCCACTCAGAAGGAGCTAAATCTTAGCCAGCGTAGATGGATTGAGCTGTTTAAGGACTACGACTATATGATTGAATATCACCCTGGTAAGGCCAATGTAGTGGCCGATGCACTGAGCCGTAACGTTATGACTGATTTGAAGGCGATGTTTGCTCACCTCAGTTTATTTAATGATGGAAGTCTACTAGTTGAGCTTTAGGTTAAGCCTACATGGATTCAGCAGATTAAAGGTAAGCAATTAGAGGACGAATCTTTAGGTCTTCATTTCTGACAGATTAAGGGTGGGCATACTAAGGACTTTGGACAGAATAGCGAAGGGGTACTCTGTTTCCGTAGGAGAATCTGTGTACCGAAAGACACTAAATTGAGGCTATCGTTACTAACAGAGGCACATAGTAGCCCCTATGCTATGCATCCTAGCAGAAATAAGATGTACCAAGACCTTTGTGAGTTATACTGGTGGCCAGGACTTAAACGAGAGGTTGCCGATTTTGTAGGTAAATGTCTGACTTACCAGTAGGTTAAGGTTGAGCATCATTACCTTCGAGTTTGTTACAGCCAGTTAAGATTCCATTTTGGAAGTGGGAGCGAGTGACTATGCACTTTATTAGTGGGTTACCCTTCAAACCCACTAAGAAGGATTTTGTATGGGTCATTGTGGATCGATTGACCAAGTCCGCCTATTTCATACCGGTTCGTACTGCTACTAGCTCAGAAGCTAGCTAAACTGTATGTGTCTGAGATAGTGGGACTGCATGGGGTACCGATATTGATCATATTAGATAAGGATCTTTTCTTCACGTCTCGGTTCTGGAAGAAGCACATGAAGCTCTGGGTACAAGGTTGAACTTCAGTACTGCATTCCATCCTTAAACAAATGGTCAAATTGAGACGGTGATTCAGATACTGGAGGACATGTTGAGAAGCTGTGTCATTGACTTCTAAGGCAGTTTGGAGGATTACCTACCACTAGCAGAGTTTGCTTATAACAATAGCTATCAGTCTAGCATTCAGAAGGCACCTTACGAGGCATTATATGGTCGTAGGTGTCGCACTCCTTTATTTTGGACTGAGTTGGGTGAGCGACGTATTCTAGGCCCTGAACTGGTTTTTGATACTGATGATAAAGTTAGACTGATTCGAGATCGACTGAAAGCGGTATCTGATAAACAGAAGTCCTACGCAAACCTGAAGTGTCGTGAAATCGAGTATTCTATGGGAGACTCCATTTTTCTTAAGGTCTCGCCATGGAAGAAAGTACTGAGCTTTGGTCACAAGGGTAAGTTAAGCCCTAGGTTTATTAGGCCTTACCATATTCTGAAGCGAGTAGGACAGGTTGCCTACCAGTTGGAGCTACCTCCAGAGTTGGATTGGATTCATGACGTATTCCATGTCTCGATGTTGAGGCGTTACAGCTTTGATCCCACACATATTATTCCAGTGGAGGAGATTGAGGTTAGGCTAGATCTAAATTTCGAGGAGGAGCCGGTTCAGATATTGGATCGTGATATAACAGTCCTAAGAAGAAAATCCATACCACTGGTTAAGGATTTTTGGTGTAATCATAGCTCTAAGGAGGCCACGTGGGAGTCTGAGGATGCGATGTGACAGCAGTATCCTCATTTGTTCTGATCAGGTAAAATTTCGAGGCTGAAATTTTCTTTTAGGGGGTAGAGTTGTAACGCCCAAAAAAAATCTCTATTATATATTTATTTTTGTGTGTTTGTGACACAACAGTGTATTTGCTTCAGTGGTTATGTGTTCTAGGAGTGTCTGAGAAGTCTTGGGTTCAAGCCTTGTCTTGAGCTAAATTTTTGTTTTAATTGAATAAAGCCTTGCTTTTGTGCAGTAGGCTTATAGTTGAAAGTTGGTAAAAATATGTCAGAATGGGCCTACTGGTCTGGTGGTTAAGGGGAGTGTCAGTGTGTTAGGGCCCTTGAGTTTGAATCTCTGTACGTGCAAAGGGATTTTTTTTGTACTTGTTCCATGAAGGATTTTGAAATGTGGTGAAATACTAAGTGTTTGAGATGTGTGGGAGGTTGTGGACGATTTTGGGGGTGTTTGAGTTGTAGTGGGGGAGTGTGGGACCGAATTTAGGGATAAGAGGGGAGAGATTTTAGGAATTGTGATCAGATTGTGCAACTTCTTGAAAACTTTTTCTTTTCTTTTGTTCCATTCTTAAAATATCGATTTTTCTTTTGGGTATTCTGACGTTTCCTCCTTTCCATCACTCTCACTGCCGAATTTTCCTTCTTATCATTGCTGCTATTTTTGTTTTTCCTCCCCTTTCTCTTCTTCGATTCTGTTTTCAATCCGCTTTGATTGCACAATGTAATTCTGCGCATTCGGTAAGTTGGCATTTTTGTTTCTTTTTCTTAACTATTTCTTGATTTGATTAAGAGGGGTTTGCCTGGTTTTAGGTGTTAATTGAGAGGCTGAACAGTGGTCTTCGACGATTTAAGTGCATAAGATCTCTGTGGATGCATTGAAGGTAAAGGATTTTTATGATTATAGTTGGTATACCTCAACGAATTTTGATAAATTATCGATTAAAAGTGACTGATTGGAGGTTACTATCGTCTTGACAATAAGGAATCGTTGGAACAAGATCCCTCTTCTGTGGAGTTTTAGTTTATTCGTTCAAGGTTTCAAGGTAGCTATCGTGAGATTGAGTTGGAAGTATGTTCGGCTTTATGTTGTTGTGCTAATCATGAGTTGAGTCTGACGATTAAGTTGAAATGTTCAATTTCAAGGTACTACTGGTCTCGGAAGTGTTTTTGCTGCGGAACCATAAAAGGTGTGTAACCATAACACTGTAGATGGAAATCGAGGAAAAGTCAAAAAGTGTGGTAGGTCGTGTGATGGAACATGGGTGTGTGATCAACGAGGTAGGCCGTATGTGGCACACGGGCTGAACTGAACTGGGCCATGTGGGGTACACGAGCGTGTGGGCCCACACAGGCAGACAACATAGGCGTGTAGGCCCATTTCCACTATTCAGTTGCTAAGGTTGCACGGGTCACCCGAGTCGACTGTGGACCTACAATAGGGTCAGTAAGCTTACCTAGACCCCTAATTAACTGAAATAATTGTATGACTAATATAATTATGCATGTTATTAAGCATGATGATGCCTCACTAATTTGATATTGTATGCATTGATTATATGCTTGATATTATGTGATAACGTGCCATAACTGTATATTGCATTACATTGGGTTGGGGGTTGATATTGTTTGGAGGAAGTGCACTGAAAGGCCTTGAGCTTAATTTACTAGTAGCTCAGCTACAAACTACTGTCTAGTGCCGCATTCGGTACTTTTTGGAGTGTAGGGATATGTGGGTTGATTATATCCCCACATAGAGTGTAGGGTTCGACGGAGATTGTGTGTAGAGGCTAGTTGGGTAGGATTTTGTGACTGCATATTCGTACTATTTACTATTACTGCAATGGGCCAACGCCCTACTGATTACTGATATTGTGATGGGCAAATGCCCTACTGCATGACTGCTTATGTTCTGAAATAGGCTAAAGCCCAAACTGGTACTACTTCTAAAAAGGGCTTAGGCCCAGACTGTTAATATTTGCATACTGACTGATTGCAGGTGTAGGGACTACACACTCAGTTTTAGTAAACTCACCCTTCTGATTTATCTGTACAGGTAATCCCCAGACTTAGGCAGATTGGAGTGGCAGAGGACTCAGCGATGGCCACACACCCCCTTTTTACACTGTTTTCGTACTTAATTAGATTTTTAAAGTTTTATTTAGGGTATTTTACTGTAATAATGGCCTCTGTGGATTTTTTATTTAAATTTGGATTTTATACTGCTTTATGTTTATATCTGCTAGAGGTAGGTAAAACATAGGTTTTTTTTTTTAAGAAACGCATGTGTTTTAGCAAAATACCTACAAGGACACAAACTGTTTTAAAAAGCTTCCGCAACGTATACTATTTTGAAAACTAATGACTAAATAAAAACCACGACTTTGGAATTAATAAAAGATAATGACGAGTTCTAAATGAAAAATGTTTTAAGAAAGGTTACGATTTTTCAACACAAGCTACAGTTTTCAAACACACTACCATGTGACATCGCTAGATTCGGCCATAACATCTAGGCCGGGTTTGGGGCGTTACAGTAATTGCATCAAGTTCCATTGCTCCAGCAACTCTTCTACCAGTCCTTACTCTTGTAGTGGGGTATCGATAACCATTGTTTGCTATCCTCTCCAGAATTTCATATGCCTCATTATATGATTTACCAATCGAAGTCTCATTGGCAGACGTGCCAACCACCATTCTTGTATGTGCATTCAATCCATTGTAAAACATTTCCATTTGCTTCCAATGTTGAAAATCATGTATTGGGCATTTTCTAATTAAGTCCTTGAATAGTTCCTATGCTTCATATAGTTTTTCATCCTCAAATTGTCGAAAGGACATGATATCATTCCTCAAGTTGACATTCATGTTTGGAGGATTATATCTTAGCAGAAACCTCTGACAAAGTTCATTCCAAGATGCCACCATCCCTGACGTTAATGCATTAATCATGCTCTGGCACGATCCCGCAATGAATAATGGAATAACTTCAGCCTCAGTGCATCTTTAGCAACACCCTACTGCCTGAATAAATCATAGACTTCCAAAAAGAGTCTTAAGTGCAACTGTGAATCCTCAGTAGCAATCCACTAAATTGGCCTATAGTTTGTAACATTTGAAACATCACCGGCTTTAACTCAAAATTTTGAGCTTGAATATGCGGCCTTACAATCCCTAGATTTAGATAATCCAAGATTGGCACTACATGTTCTTTGATGGGTCTGTCTCTGTCATCTATTATTCAAGGAATATCAGTATCTCTTCCATCTTGATGTAATGGCTCTTCTCTAACTTGATCATTTCTAATTCTTTCCATTTCTCACAATTCTTTTCTCCTTCTTCTAAAGGTTTTCTGAATTTCTGGATCAAAAGAATACTCTTCAATCGTAGAAATATCTCTACTCATGCATTAAAAAAATCCTAAAAATCAAAACAACTAATTAAGCTAACTAACAAAATTAAAGAGGTAATAACACACCAAAATTTTCACCAATATTGCTAATCCCTAGCAATGACACCAAAAATTTGTTGCCTATGAATGTGTAATGCAAATGCACAAGTATACAAGTCAAATCAAGTAATAAAGTGATAAGTGAGTATCGTCTCCACGGGGATCGGAATTGATTAAAGTAATTGGTTATGCTATTACTTATGAAATTTACTAATTAAATTGTGCAAAAGAAACAGATGACAAATTGATGAAGAGATTTAATGAATGGATTAATCAAATCAATTATGAATGAAAAAAATGTTAGGGCAATTGAAATGTTGCTGCAATTCTCAAAAAATAAGTAAGAAGGATTTGTATTGTTGAATGATGAAGGTTGGAATTACTCAGGATTTATTCTTATACCATAATAATGCCATGACAAAATCTTGACCATTCTACTGCTTAAGGATTCACTACTGTAGTCTGCTTCTATTGAAAGCCAGACTTTGAGCTACCATTCTAAGTTTTTTTTTTTTGTATGTCTACAAAACTTAAGAATGATATCAAGACTGTTCTTGCTTTCCCTATATAGATCGCAACTTCTATATCTAGAGTGCTGCAAATATTCTTTTGAATACTTGCCTATATCAACTGATAATAATCCAATCTATTTAATCTTTTCAAAATTAAATTAGATCTAATAACATAACATACAATCATCTATGTCCAAAGCTTGCATGCATGCATTTAAAATAATCACAAATTGAATGGAACAATAATCTACTCAAAATCATACCATGGGCATTAAAGATAATAAAAATTCACCCAAATAATTCCAGCCCATTGAGATATAGCTCATGGATTAGGCATTCAAATCCAAAACAAAACCATTCGAGATCATTATTTAAGTTCACAAATCAAAAAGTTTAAATAAAAAAATAAATGTAGAACTACAGGAAGCTCTCACTACTCCAGCTTTCACTTTAATAATGAGATTTGATGCAAAACCCAGGGCAGATTTCTCTTCCCTTTCCTTGCGTCTGTGACTTTTCTGCTCTATAAGCTGCTACCTTCTCCTCTCATTTTCTCTGAGATTTTCCACGAGAATCTAATGCGAAGATAAAAACTGCTCTCTAATTCTTTTCTTTCCAAAAATCCTCTCCTCTTTTCTTTTCTCTTTCCTCCTTTCTAGGGTAGGTCCTTCCCTCTCAGCACACATCTTTTGCTTCCACTTTTTCAAGGTGGTTTATCTGGTACAAGTACAGCTGGCTGAGAGTGACTTGGGCTGAATGTTGGATCATTTTTCTAGAATTGCTATGGCATTCTTGTTGGCAATCTAACTAGCAATTTGGCATGACAATATTTCACTTCCTTCATTTTCCTACTATCTTTTTTCCTCTCTTCTTTATCCTACACCTACTGCCACCACAGCCAACACCTTTCTTCCTCAATAATAAAAGTTACAAATAATAGCATTTATTGTAACACCCCTTACCCGTTACCGTCGCCGGAACAGGATACAAGGTATTACCAGAACATAACATATACCAAGATAGAAATATGTCATCCCATTTGATAATGCATCGTATAACATATATCTTGAACAATATTAGCCAACTTTTATGGCTTGTACAAAGTAATCTGGTCGAAATCTTGTAACTAATATTTTAAACCTAGACAAATATGACACATAACAAAATAATTTTTGCCTACTATACATGCCATAATTCAAAACATTTAGTTCAAATACCCAAAGTATGATAGTGCGGGTAGATCTTCACGATCCTTGACTCCTGAGCAAGTTGGAGAACACTATAAGACAAAAGAGAGAAAACGAAGTAAGCTTATAGCTTAGTAAGTAGTATGTAAATACTAATTTAAGAATCTAACATGTTTACACAACAATTCAAGTATGTCTACTTTAACTTCACTACTTATTCCACTTCGATTAAGCTGTCTCTGCTGTGTCATATTCACTAAATAAATCATAACTCGAGTTACAAAACTCGAAATTCATATCCGTAAAATTTCCTGAATCTAGACTCATAAAGCTTCTTGCTAAATTTTTTTATAATTTTGGTTCAGCAGATTAGTACAGTTTATTAGTTAAAGTTTCCCTATTACACAGCTCGACTGGCCTGACCTCTGTCCACTACGAATTGAATTTCTCTCAGTACATAACTCAAACAACCCTGAAGTCTGTTGTATTTAAAACTAGTCTCACTAAGGAATTTAGGCATATAAACTATATTTCTTAGTTTGCTTTGTACAATTTTTAATGATTTTTCAAAGTGGAAACAGGGGATCACGTATTCATCCTGAGCAAGTCAGTTACAATTGTAAATATCTCAAAATATAGAATTCCTTTGCTTGCCGTGCTTATTTTATATGAAAGTAGACTCATTAAGCTTTAATTTCACATCTCATTCAACCTCTAATTATATTCCTCCTATTTTTGGTGATTTTTCAAAATCACGTCACTGCTGCCATCTAAAAACAGTTTTAATACTAATTTCACTCTTTCACACATTCTTTATGCTAACCTCATTTTATCGTATATATGTATATGCCACAATTCATTTTCACCACATTTCATTCACTATAAGTGTAGGTCCAAACCACAATGTCACCACAAAACCATCCCGTTGAACAATTCGGATCAATCCTCGATATTTAACGGTTTCAAAGACACAACCCCACCATCATACTTCATTTAGTTCGGCTCTCTTGTACACATGGGGAACACTTAGTACCACTCATGCGACCTAGCCGATTTGTCTCGTAGCTCTCTTGTCTACATGGTGTCCTTCACTTGGAATCACGCATGCGACCTAGCTACATTTATCTTTCACGTAGCTCTCTTGTCTACATGGTGTCCTTCACTTGGAATCACGCATGCGACCTAGCTACATTTATCTTTCACGTAGCTCTCTTGTCTACATGGGATACATCTCGTATCACGCATGTGACCTAGCTACTACAGGGTGTCTCGTAGCTTTCTTGTACACATGATGTGCACTCGGCATCATACATGTGACCTAGCTACGCTCCTCTATTTCATTCGATCTCTCAATGTTCAACCGGATCTCTCTCTGTATTTATTTCCATTCTTCCCATAGTCAATTTATATTTTAACATCAGCTAGTATATTTATATAATAGGCTGAAATATAAGAATGTACATGAAATTATTGTAATATTTACATACAACTTACCTTGGTGCAAAATATGGAAATTTTGCAATTTAGTCCAAAACTTTTTCTTTCCCAGCTCGAGGTCGGTTCTGCGCCTTTCTTGATCTATAATAACACATTTAGCTCATTTAATACTCATACTATTTATTTCAATCCAAAATCACATTGTAGAAAAATTACATTTTGCCCCTAACTTTTACAAAATTACAATTTTGCCCCTAGGCTCTGGAATTTAATTTCAGCCCTTATTCTTATGTTTTATGATATGCTGAACATTTTCTCTTCTACAACAACATCAAATTCCCACTCTATCATATAGTTATGAACATTAGGTATTTTTACCGATTATGCTGCTTTTACTCGTTTTCACTTAAAACCGAGTAGCACAAATTATTTAACACAATTTAAAACCTCATATTCTATCATAAAACATCAAAATACACAAATTTCACCTATGGGTATTTTTCCAAATATGAACCCTAGGTTAAATTATTACTAGCATAAGCTTAATCGAGCTTAGGATTCCAAAAACGTAAAGAACATTAAAAGCGGGCTTAGAATCACTTACTATGGAGCTTGAAAGTTGAAGAATCCTAGCTATGGAGAGAGTGAAGTTTCGCAGCAACTAAATGGGGAAGATGACTATTTTGTGTTATTTTTCCCATTTTATTTCATTTAATATCAAAATGACTAAAATACCCTTACTACTAAACTTTCCAAAAATTCCTTCCATGTCCTAAATTTGTCCATGAACTTAAAATTGGTAGAATTGCTATTTAAGACCTCCTAATAAATATTTCAAAACAATTTCATACTAAAATTTCTAGTATGCAAATTTTGCAACTTATTCGATTTAGTCCCTACTTTCAATTTAAACACTTTAGGCATAGAATTTCATCACGAAATTTTCACACAATCATGCAATCATATCATAAACCCCAAAATATTTATAAAACAATTATTTCTATCTCGGATTTGTGGTCACGAAACCACTATTCCGATTAGGCCCTAATTCGGGTTGTCACAATTCTCCCCCTTTAGAGATTTTCGTCCCCGAAAATCTTACCAGAAGAGGTTTGGGTTTGTTTCCTCATAGCTTCCTCGAGTTCCCACGTAGCCTCTTCTATCCCATGTCGTGCCACAATACTTTCACTAAGGCTATACTTTTGTTTCTTAACTGTTTAACTTCTCGAGCCAAAATCTTTATTGGTTCCTCCTCATAGGTCATATCCGATCAATTTCAATTTCGTTGGGAAATCACATGTGAAGGATCGAACGATAACGTCGCAACATTGATACATGAAACACGTTATGAATCTTTTCTAACTCTGCCGGTAAGGCCAACCGATATGCCACTGGTCCAATTCTCTCAGTAATCTCATACGGCCCAATAAAACGCGGACTCAACTTGCCTTTTCGACTAAATCTCAGAATCTTTTTCCATGGTGACACCTTCAAGAACACTTTATCACCCACTTTGAAATTCAATCTCTTTTCTTTTTAAATCTGCATATGACTTTTATCGATCTGAAGCAGCTTTCAAGCAATCTCGAATTACTTTTATTTTCTCTTCGGTTTCTTTAACTAGATCAACTCCGTGAATCTGTTTCTCACTAAGCTCGGTCCAATATAAAGGAGTCCGACACTTACGACCATATAAGGCTTCGTACGGTGCCATTTGTATACTTGATTGATAACTGTTATTGTAAGCAAACTCAATCAAAGATAGATATTTCTCCCAACTACCTCCAAATTCTAAAACACAGCATCTAAGCATATCTTCGAGTACCTGGATTACTCTTTCCGTTTGACCATCTGTTTGTGGATGAAATGCGGTACTAAAGTTCAACTTTGTACCCAAAGCTTCTTGTAACTTTTTCCAAAATCTCGAGGTAAATCTTGGATCTCTATCGATATTATAGACATAGGTACTCGTGCAACTTCACAATTTCAGCAATATATAATTCGCTAATTTATCAAGTGAGTAATCAGTACGTCTTGGTATAAAGTGGGCTGACTTTGTTAATCTATCAACCACTACCCAAACAAAGCATCCTTCTTTTTAGGAGTTAAAGGCAAACCGGTTACAAAATCCATGGTAATCTTGTCCCATTTCCACTCAGGCACCATTACCGGTTGAAGTAATCTCAAGGTACTTGATGTTCACTTTTACTTGTTGATGATCAAACACTTAGTTACAAATTCGAAATGTCCCTTTTCATACCGCCACCAATATGACTTCTTTAAATCATTATACATTTTGTGCTACTGGGGTGAACGATAAATGACCATTGTGCGCCTCATGTAATATTTTCGAATCAATTTATCATTTTTAAGCACACATATTCGTCTCGAAACATCAAGCAGTCATCCGGTCCAACTCGAAAATCTGAGTCATAACTCGATTTGCATTGAGTTCTCTTGATCCGCAACTCACTATCATTCTTTTGAGCATCACAAATCAACTGGAGAAATAATGGTTTAGCTCTCATCTCTGCTAACATTGACCCGTCATCAGACAATGCTAACCCGTGTTCATGGCTCTCAAAGTAAAAAAATTTTTCGCTCAAGGCGTCAAGAACTACATTTGCTTTTCCTAGATGATAATCAATCACTAAATCATAATCCTTTAATAATTCAAGCCATCTTATTTGTCGAGATTCAGATCCTTTTGATTCATCAAGTACTTCAAACTTTTGTGATCGGTAAAAATTCGGCATTTTCACCGTATAAATAATGTCGCCAAATCTTCAAGGCAAAAACAACAATGCGGCCCAAATCATGTGTAGGATAGTTCTTCTCATGCGATTTTAACTGCCTCGAAGCATAAGCTACTACTTTGCCCTCTTGCATCAACACACATCCAAGGCCTGTCAATGATGCATCACTATAAATTATGAACTCCTTTCCTGACTCGGGCTGTACTAAAATTGGTGCTTCAGTCAATCGTGCTTTCAACTTTTCAAAACTCTGTTGACATTTATCAGTCCATTCAAACTTAACATTCTTCTGCAACAATTTAGTCATAGGAGAGGCAATTATCGAAAATCCTTCAACAAAACGCCTATAATACCCGGCCAAGCCTAAAAAGCTTCTAACCTCAGATACATTCTTGGGCGGTTTCCAATCGACGATCGCAGAAATCTTACTTGGATCCACCCGAATACCATCACCTGAGACTATATGCCCCAAAAATCCGACTTCACGAAGCCGAACTCACTTTTACTAAACTTGGCAAGCAGTTTCTTTTCTCTCAAGATTTGCAATATAGTTCTCAAGTGTTCGCATGTTCAGACTCATCTCGAGAATAAATTAAAATGTCATCTATAAACACTACTACAAACTTATCCAAATATGGCGAAAAATCCGATTCATTAAGTCCATAAATATGGCTGGAGCATTTGTTAAGCCAAAAGGCATCACCGAAACTCATAATGTCCATACCTTGTCCTAAAGGCGGTTTTCGCACATCGACTCCTTAACTCTCAAATTGATAGTAACGGACCTCAAATCAATCTTTGAAAACACTGTGGCCCCCTTTAACCGATCGAATAAATCATCAATCCTCGGCAATGGGTACTTGTTCTTTATAGTCACCTTATTGTCGACGGTAATCAATGCAAAGTCTCATTGAACCATCCTTCTTCTTCTGAATAATACAGAGCACCCAGGGAGAGAAACTCGGTCTCACAAATCCCTTGTCTGTTAACTCCCGCAATCGAGCCTTCAATTCTTTTAATTCATGAGCCATTCTATATGGAGCAATCGAGATCGGTGCGATGCGGCAACAAATCAATGGCAAAATCTATCTCTGTTTGGAGGCAACCTGGCAATTCCTCCGAAATACATCCGAAACTCACAGACTATAGGTCTTGATTCAAATTTCAGTTGAGACATCTCAACATTCATTACATAAGCAGATAAGCTTCACACCCTTTTCTCATGTATTTACGTGCAGACATGTGCGAAATCACCATAGGCAATTTATTTGATTAAATCTGTTTCAACCCACGAATTTCTCCATTTTCACATTTTAACTCTAGTGTCTTTTGTTTACAATCTACCTTAGCATCATACAATGTTAACCGGTCCATTCCCAAGATAACGTCAAACTCACCAAATGGTAACAGACATCAAGTTGGCGAAAACAGTGACCTTGAATCATTAACGGGCAATTCTTGCAAACCTTGTCAACTAGCACATATTGGCCTAAGGGGTTCGACACTTTAATCGTAAACTCAGTAAATTCAACAGGCAACTTTTTATTGGATACTAAATTCATGCAAATATAGGAATGGGTGGACCCGGGATGAATCAATGCAATAACAATAGTATCATAAAGAGAAAATGTACCAGTAATGACATCGGGAGATGATGCATCTTCTCGAGCACGTATAGCATAAGCTCTAGCAGGTGCTCTAGCTTCTGATCTTGCCGTTAAATCTTTCATCACAGTTCTACTACTAGTCCCACCTCTAGTATTTCTCGGTGGTCTACCTCTACTAGCGGTGGTATTCTGTCTAACACTCTGAAATCTTTCTTCTTTAACCTTCTCCGGACAGTCTCTAATAAAATGCTCGCGAGAACCGCACCTGAAACAAGCTCGCTCGGTCCCCCAACACTCACCATAATGTTGCTCGCCACATTCTTTGACACTCGGGCTTTCTAGGTCGACATTACCCACACTTGCCACCAAGTAGCTTGAGCTTTAGACCCGAATATGCTCTACCACGATCTCTGTAAATCCCCAATTGAAACTGTCATTCGAGGGTTTGTCTCTTTGGACCTCTTTGGTTGAGATTGAAATGGCTTACTTATCTGTCTTTTTCGACATCTCGGCCTCAATAGCACTTTTCTTCTTTCTTTGTTCAATTCTTGACTTTAAGAGCTCGATCAACCAATACTACAAATTCTTTCAACTCCAAAATCCTACAAACACTTTAATGTCCTCATTCAGCCCATCTTCAAATCTTCTACACATAATGGCCTCGGTGGACACACATTCTCAGGCATACTTGTTGAGTCTTACAAATTCGCGTTCATACTCATGACAGACATTTTCCTTGCTTCAATTCAAGGAACTCCTTCCGTTTTGATCAATAAATCGCTGACTTATGTATTTCTTTCTAAATTCTTCTGGAAGAAATCCCAAGTAACTTTTTCTTTTGGCACCACTGCAACCAAAGTCTTCCACCGTGGTAAGTCAATCTCTCAAAAGTGATCAAAGACACTTTAAGCATTCCTCGGTGTACATGAGAGCTCATCAAATACGGGTAGAATTTTCAAGCCGAATTCCGCTTTCTCGGGATCATCATCAACCTTTGCTCTAAACTCTTGGCCCTTGTTTTGAATCTTGTCAACCGGAGGCTTGTTCATTCTTACCAAATTTATACCTTGAGCAGCTCTGAGAATCGTCGAGGTATAGGAGGGGTGGAGGAGGTTGAGCATTTGGATTTGCTCGAATAAATTCAAGATACCAATTGTTCATCATTTGGAGAAAGGCGTCCGAGCCTCATCTCCTTGTCCCAATGTCTCGGTCTACTTTCCACAGTAGCGGTCCCTTGTGCGGAGCCGGCGCATACTAGCAAACATCATCACCGCAGTTCCTTCAGGATCCATTACTATATTAAAACAAAACACAGTTTAGAATAATCAGGAGTCACCACACTATCACAATATTTTTATGGCATGTATAGCTAGACTTTTACACACACTTTATTAGTCCGAGAACCGACTAAACCATAGCTCTGATACCACTAAATGTAACACCCCTTACCCGTTACCGTCGCCGGAACAGGATACAAGGTATTACCAGAACATAACATATACCAAGATAGAAATATGTCATCCCATTTGATAATGCATCGTATAACATATATCTTGAACAATATTAGCCAACTTTTATGGCTTGTACAAAGTAATCGGTCGAAATCTTGTAACTAATATTTTAAACCTAGACAAATATGACACATAACAAAATAATTTTTGCCTACTATACATGCCATAATTCAAAACATTTAGTTCAAATACCCAAAGTATGATAGTGCGGGTAGATCTTCACGATCCTTGACTCCTGAGCAAGCTGGAGAACACTATAAGACAAAAGAGAGAAAACGAAGTAAGCTTATAGCTTAGTAAGTAGTATGTAAATACTAATTTAAGAATCTAACATGTTTACACAACAATTCAAGTATGTCTACTTTAACTTCACTACTTATTCCACTTCGATTAAGCTGTCTCTGCTGTGTCATATTCACTAAATAAATCATAACTCGAGTTACAAAACTCGAAATTCATATCCGTAAAATTTCCCTGAATCTAGACTCATAAAGCTTCTTGCTAAATTTTTTTTTATAATTTTTCGTTCAGTAGATTAGTACAGTTTATTAGTTAAAGTTTCCCCTGTTACACAGCTCGACTGGCCTGACCTCTGTCCACTACGAATTGAATTTCTCTCAGTACATAACTCAAACAACCCTGAAGTCAGTTGTATTTAAAACTAGTCTCACTAAGGAATTTAGGAATATAAACTATATTTCTTAGTTTGCTTTGTACAATTTTTAATGATTTTTCAAAGTGGAAACAGGGGATCACGTATTCATCCTGAGCAAGTCAGTTACAATTGTAAATATCTCAAAATATAGAATTCCTTTGCTTGCCTTGCTTCTTTTATATGAAAGTAGACTCATTAAGCTTTAATTTCACATCTCATTAAACCTCTAATTATATTCCTCCTATTTTTGGTGATTTTTCAAAATCACGTCACTGCTGCCATCTAAAAACAGTTTTAATACTAATTTCACTCTTTCACACATTCTTTATGCTAACCTCATTTTATCGTATATATGTATATGCCACAATTCATTTTCACCACATTTCATTCACTATAAGTGTAGGTCCAAACCACAATGTCACCACAAAACCATCCCGTTGAACAATTCGGATCAATCCTCGATATTTAACGGTTCAAAGACACACCCCACCATCATACTTCATTTAGTTCGGCTCTCTTGTACACATGGGGAACACTTAGTACCACTCATGCGACCTAGCCGATTTGTCTCGTAGCTCTCTTGTCTACATGGTGTCCTTCACTTGGAATCACGCATGCGACCTAGCTACATTTATCTTTCACGTAGCTCTCTTGTCTACATGGTGTCCTTCACTTGGAATCACGCATGCGACCTAGCTACATTTATCTTTCACGTAGCTCTCTTGTCTACATGGGATACATCTCGTATCACGCATGTGACCTAGCTACTACAGGTGTCTCGTAGCTTTCTTGTACACATGATGTGCACTCAGCATCATACATGTGACCTAGCTACGCCCTCTATTTCATTCGATCTCTCCAATGTTCAACCGGATCTCTCTCTGTATTTATTTCCATTCTTCCCATAGTCAATTTATATTTTAACATCAGCTAGTATATTTATATAATAGGCTGAAATATAAGAATGTACATGAAATTATTGTAATATTTACATACAACTTACCTTGGTGCAAAATATGGAAATTTTGCAATTTAGTCCAAAACTTTTTCTTTCCCAGTTCGAGGTCGGCCTGCGCCTTTCTTGATCTATAATAACACATTTAGCTCATTTAATACTCATACTATTTATTTCAATCCAAAATCACATTGTAGAAAAATTACATTTTGCCCCTAACTTTTACAAAATTACAATTTTGCCCCTAGGCTCGGAATTTAATTTCAGCCCTTATTCTTATGTTTTATGATATGCTGAACATTTTCTCTTCTACAACAACATCAAATTCCCACTCTATCATATAGTTATGAACATTAGGTATTTTTACCGATTATGCTGCTTTTACTCGTTTTCACTTAAAACCGAGTAGCACAAATTATTTAACACAATTTAAAACCTCATATTCTATCATAAAACATCAAAATACACAAATTTCACCTATGGGTATTTTTCCAAATATGAACCCTAGGTTAAATTATTACTAGCATAAGCTTAATCGAGCTTCCGGATTCCAAAACGTAAAGAACATTAAAAGCGGGCTTAGAATCACTTACTATGGAGCTTGAAAGTTGAAGAATCCTAGCTATGGAGAGAGTGAAGTTTCGCAGCAACTAAATGGGGAAGATGACTATTTTGTGTTATTTTTCCCATTTTATTTCATTTAATATCAAAATGACTAAAATACCCTTACTACTAAACTTTCCAAAATTCCTTCCATGTCCTAAATTTGTCCATGAACTTAAAATTGGTAGAATTGCTATTTAAGACCTCCTAATAAATATTTCAAAACAATTTCATACTAAAAATTTCTAGTATGCAAATTTTGCAACTTATTCGATTTAGTCCCTACTTTCAATTTAAACACTTTAGGCATAGAATTTCATCACGAAATTTTCACACAATCATGCAATCATATCATAAACCCCAAAATATTTATAAAACAATTATTTCTATCTCGGATTTGTGTTCACGAAACCACTATTCCGATTAGGCCCTAATTCGGGTTGTCACATTTATAGTACAATCCAAGCTTTGTTATGCGATGTTCTAAAAATATCCTAAAAATGCAAACATATTTAATTAATTACAAACAATTAGTTCACTTTAGAAGCTTGAAAAATAACTCTTTTAAAGAGTTATCAGTCCTTATTGTACGAAACTAACAATTAGACTTTACAATTAAGTTGTTTTCTTAAACTATGCTTAATTTTTATCAATTTAACACTTAAATCATTCAATTCACAATAATGGAATCTTATAAAAACTTCACCAATTGATCAAATTGATTCTTAGGTTAGCTTAATCAAGCTCTCAAGATAAATATATATAAAAAAATGGCTTGGGACTTACTTGAATTAGGGACCAAAACCTTTAAAAAATCTAAAATGGCATGAAGCTTCTTCTTCTTTTCTAATAGTCTGTTGGAGAAGATGGAGTTTATTCTCCATCCACCAAATTCTCATTTCTATAATTAGATTATGGCTTAATTAACTTTAATTAATCATGATTTAGCTTAAGAAAAGCTTGATGATAAGAAAAGTAAACATTTTATACTTGAATAATGTTTTAGTTTAATTAAAGTACCCAAATAAGAAAACTTAAAAACACTCAAAAAATAAATATTTTTATACTTGAATCAAGGAACAAAATGTTTGGTGATAAGAGGTTGAAATAAAAAATACTCAAATAAGAAAAGTTGGTCAAAGAAATTTAAATCTCACCATTATGCACTCGAAATAAAAATAAAACAATTTTGAGAGAGAAAAAAAAAGTTAAGATTTTCTCACTTGTAACTTTTAAAGAGTAATCAAACTCAATAATATTCAAAAGATGTGGGATCACTCTCAAACAAAACTAACTTAAGGCTCTAAAAAGTCAAAGAAACACTCAACTCCAAAGGAAGTAAGTTGCGCGGAGAAAAGAGATGCAACTCTTTTCGTACCTATTAACACAAGAAGCAAAAATGTATTTGAATGCGCAATAGAATAAGAAAGCTAAAAAAGGAAATCTTAATGCTAGAATCAAAGAAAATAAACTACCCAATAGAAAAACCCGAAATAATGGAAAATAACTTGAATTTTTCGTTCAAGGTGTTCCTTATGTGCTAAAATCATGAAAATTAAATTGGAGCCTCTTTATATGATAAATAAAAAATTGGTCTGGAAATTTTCGGCACAAATTTTCACCCATGAAATATTTTTCTATTTTTGTCACTTGTTCAATTTGTTTAGAGGTTTTTTAAATAAAACCGATGAAACACTTTATTTAGCAAATGGAAACAACTCAAAATGCTCAAATCTAATACCAAATGATAAAAGGGCAGCAAAAGAATATCGTATTCAAGTTGTTCAACTCGAGAAATAAATATTTGAATCTAACCTAAAAAGAAAAAACCAAACAAATTTAAAAAAAACTAAAATAAAAATTTAAGAATAAAGAATAAATATTCAAAATAATAACAAAAAAGAAAAATAGAATAAAAGTGGAAAATGGATCGAATAAATCGATGAATATTTGTATAGATGGATAAGTGTCCAATTAAACCCTTTAAGATATAAAATTCAACAACCTCCATTAAGGACTCTAATCAACCCTCCAAGAAATAATCTTTACAAAATTGAAGGATGAATAATGAATTCTAATGACTCCCTGAAGAAAATCGAGAAGAAAAATGCTTTTAAAAATCACAAGAAAACAATCTTGCACAAAAGAAACTAACTCCTAGAGTTAAAAATTTTATTAATGAAAAACAATTGTGTATCTAATGAACAATGAAGAGGCCTTTATATAAGCTAGCTAAGTATATCTAATTAAAAATCTCAAGTATACTGAAACTTTAATTAATCTAAATAAGAAATATTATTAAATTAAACTTTCTTGTTGACTAAGAAACATAAAACTCCAAAATAACTTCAAATACTTAAAAATATCCAAACTTCGAATAAATAAATAATAAACTAATAAAACCTAATAAATATAATATTGGGCTCATATAGAATAAAAAGTAGGCGTAAAAATTGAACCCAATATGATTTAAACTCGAATTAAAAGCCCAAAACTCGTAATTTCCTTCATAATCCCATCTAGAAATTTTACTCACGCGGTCTTCACTAAAACGGTTATTGCTTGATCTCTCAAACTTAAAATCGAGTGATTCAAAGTGAGTTTCAAAGATAAGAGATAGATATTTGAATGCTATGAGACATCCTAACCCAAAAATGTTTGGATTCCATCCAAAAAGTCACCTCAAGTTGATTGATTTTCCAAATTTGAAAATTGGTAGCTTCGATGAATTGAATTTAATAAATTTTACCAATCTGTGCATGTATCAATTTGACAAGGTAGGGAATAACAACTTTTCTAGAGAGTTTTCTAAACAGGTGAAAACTAATGAGAATCCTAAACTTCAGACCAAACCAACTTGATCCACTAGGAGAAAGATCATTTGCCACTAATATGGTGTTCTAGGTCATATTAGGCTCTATTGTTTCAATATGCTCAGATCTTTGATGGAAAAAATAATGCCACAAATAGTGCCCACTACTATGGTTTTGTCCTTCCTTTCTACCACTTTATGCTGCTGAGGAATCTTGGTAGCAGAGAATCCATGAGCAATGCCTTCCTCATCACAATACTTAGCAAACTCTTGATTTTCAAACTTCTTGCCATGATCATTTTGAATCCTGACAATGGCTCCAATGGTTTTCCCTTTCTCGATCATATGCCTTTTGTAGAGTTTCTTAAATTCATTGAAAGTGTCTTATTTTTCTTTCAAGAATCACATCCAAGTGTAATGAGGGAAATCATCAACACATACCAATACATGTTTGTTACCTACAATGCTCTCAGTTTGCATTGGTCCAAAAAAGGTTTATATGAAGAAGTTGAATTAAAGTTGTGATTTGAATCTATGCCAAAAGCTTATTTTGTTTCCCTTTGAGACAATCTCCACAAACTTAGAGATTTTTCTTCCTAGTTTTGGAAAGCCTCAAATTGTATCATAACATACCAATATTAGCATGCCTTAATAATGAATGTGTCCCAACTTCTTATGCCACAACTTTAGTTCAGTCACTTTTGCCTTGTTGCACCTGGATGGTAGGACTTTATAGCAGTTGTCAAATGTCCTAACACCTTCCATGACCTATTTATTCTGCCTTGAAGCTACCACACATTTTTATTTTGTGAAGTTCACAAGCATTCCCTAATCACAAATCTAACTAATGCTAACCAAGTTAGCTTTTAGGCCATCAACATACAAAACATTATTTAAATCAGACATTCCATCAATTGCCAGTGTCCTTTTCCCACATATGTTCCCCTTTTTTTCCCATTGCCAAAAGTGGCACGTTGGATCTAATATCCTATGTGTAATATTTTCGTCTAAGTAAATGTGGTGCCCCAAACCCTATCGAGATGGTTTGACCTGAATTTTGAGGGTCATATTAGTTGCCGAAGTGACTCTCCATCAAAACACCACAAAACACACCATCAACCAATCACACCTCACACAATTATTCATTTAAATATGAAAAGTCCTAATGTCATGCTTTTGCTTCGCTACTCTGATTAACAATCAACAACATGTCTAATTCACAACTTCATATTTAACAGACATTTCCTTTGAAAACTTCAATCAACATACATGCATGCAATAAGTTTAAAATGTTGTATTAGTAAGGACTTTGGAAATCATTTTATTTAAAAAAAAAGTATTTAGATTTAAATCATAATTGATTAATAGTTAAAAAAACTCCATTTCACATTGTTGAAAATAGTATAGTAGAGTAATACGTATAAATCTTGTTTAGGAAGATTCATTAAAACATCTTACATCTCTTCACAAAATCATCATCATTTAATTAGTTCACAGGCCACCTACTATTTATGTAATTTGTCTAGTTTTATATTCCATGAAACTAAACTCATGATGAATTTCCAAATCACACATAAAACATATAAAACCTACCTCAAAAACTAGCGGTTTTTCAACCTATACTTACAAGTTAGTCAAATAATTACTCATAGCATTCATCAAGCATTCATAATCTACCATTCAATCATTTATCTAAAACAGTAATAAAAGTTCCAAATTAAACCAATTAAAGAGTCCATAATGTCTAATTACAACCCAACAATTATAACTAGTTCTAATTACAAATCCCATAATTTGGTCCCACCTTGCCTTACTCAATTGGATTTGGGAACACATCAACATACCAAGGTATAGCCTCGTTATGGATCACTTGGCTCACTTCCCCACCTCTTTACAAGCTAAACCATTGCAATGATATAAAAGAGTGGGTGAGCTTATGAAATCTTAGTGCGTGCTCAAACATACTACAAATAAACACATCAATTAGGTTAGGTGAAATAGGCATACTTAAACGATTCACTTTTTATCACAACTTACACAAGATAACAGTTCACACGAATTAAACGATTCACATAGAATAGTTAGTTCGCATAAAATAACAGTTCATGCATAATCATAGTTCATTCAATATAATAGTTCATATAATATAATAATTCATCCATCCCACATCGTAACTCATATATCTCAAATATTGATAAATTGGCATTTTTTTTATTATGAAATATATAAGGGACTCTATCACCAGCTATAAGTAGACTCTATCACCACACACTGGATAAAGGGATCTCCTTATAACGCTTCAATTTTGGACTCAAAGAGCCCTACGCTGTCTCCGATACAAGTGTAGGACGAATGCTCACACTCTCCAACACTCTCGACTCATAGAGCCCTATGCTGTCTCTATTGAAAGGAGATATGCTTGACATTCCCTTATCTCTCCAACGCTATCTTCAGGCACAATGTTATGGGCATGCCAACTATATCCAATGGTTCCCATAAGGTCACAATATCAAAATATCTCTTTAAAACATTCACAATATTTAGTATAATAGGCTTGCAATTAAGCAGAGCTCACGCATTATAACATAGTTCGCAATTCACAATTCGCAATAGAGCTTGGTTCGCAAATAATATAACTTTCATGAAATATGTATTGCGCACATAACACATTTCACATATCATTCATGAGATAGCTCACATAAATCATTGTTCACGTCTTTTATTTAGCATAGGGCGCGAAATAGCTTAGCTTACATACAATACAACTCAAAATCTCACAATACACAACCTGACAAATTAATACAGAGCACCAAATTAACACAGTTCGCCATAATAATATAATTCGCCAAGTTAACATGGTTCACAATATAACACAAGGCAAAAATATAATTGGCTCACACTACAGTTGAGCTCACACCTAGTA
The DNA here is from genome assembly GCF_025698485.1 of Gossypium arboreum. Taxonomy (NCBI): domain Eukaryota; kingdom Viridiplantae; phylum Streptophyta; class Magnoliopsida; order Malvales; family Malvaceae; genus Gossypium; species Gossypium arboreum. The sequence continues at coordinate 18,935,240 of NC_069082.1, forward strand.
TCTCACAATAAGATAATTTTGCACTAATCAAAGCTTGCACTATTGTACAGTTCATAATTCACATATTGGTTCATGTATGCATAGATGTACATTATTAGTAAAATTTGCATGTTTTAAGAGTTTACATTATATATATATTTTTATTTTATTAGTTCGCTAGCATTACAAAACCCATATACATATATATTATATAAAACAAGACCCATATATGCATATATATTATATATAATCAAGACCCACACATATATTATATATACATACCTTTTTGGTACATTAGCTCGCCTTTAATATTATGCTCTCTCACACACACATAAAAATTAAATGCACAATTCACTCACACTTACCATGTCAACTACAAGGTTTATAGCTTCGGCCTACCTATTTTATTCCTATAACTACATGCACGTTTTTAATTCATGCATTTTGCTCATTAAAATTGCACAACATGTATACCCTACACTCAAACAAAATTTCAATGGTTTGCACTAGGAGAAATCAAGGTTTGCTTATTAATTAAGCAGGGGATTCGTATATGTTACCTTAGCCTACGTACTGGATTTTAAATGTAGTATATTAGACCACTTACCTTAGCAACCATTGCTTCAACTACCATGCTCAAGTAAGCTTTAATTTGCCTTTGTCTGTGCTTTTGGATGTTCCCAAATGAATTGGCACTTTTCATACACATCAAACACATTAAAAAATGCATTACTAACAACAAAAAAAACCATTAAATCATTTCAAAATCATAAATCAAAGCCTTTTAACCTCTATACCGAAAACTTAACTACTTTTGCCAAAATAAGTGTTTAACCACTCAAATCTCACTTCTAAGCCTAGATTTCAACTTCATACATCCTAAATATAATCTAATGACATATCCAAAACATCAATTTCATCCAATTTCACCAATCTAATTTTTTCGAAAAAAATCAAGCTTATGTGATCTTTTAAAAGGGAAAAACATTCAATTTGCTTAAATTTATTAAGGATTTTTTAAATTAAGATAAAATACCTTATAATTAGATCAAAATGAGTTAGAAATCACTCTAAAACTGAAGCTTAGCTCAGAAATATGAGATCCACCATTTTCAAGCCAAAAATCAACTCATTTTGCCAAAATATAAAGTTTCCTCACTCGATTTTTGTTCCTAAACCTTAATTAAGTTTTGAAACATCCTAGTTAACATATTATTACAAATATAAACCTTTAATTTTATCTAATTTCATGAATTTAAAATTTTCAAAAAATTAAGTTTGTATGAACACATAAAAAGGGGGAAACTCGAAATTCATTAAAATTGGATACTGGTCTATCAAATTGAGTTCAAATACCTTCTATCTAGTTAAAAATATATTAAAAATCAATCAAAAATAGCATGTTTACTCATTATTTCAAATTTCACCATTTTTGAACCAAAATTTAATTAAAAATGCTTTAGATCTTAAAAACTCTCAACAAACTCGATTAAATTCCGAATTAGAATTACAATAACTTAATCTAATCATAATAAGTCAAGAAATTACCTCAATTTGAATAAAACAATAAGTTGTGGAGCTAATTGGAAGTTGAACATGGGAAGAATAATGACAAAATTGATGAGGATTTAATGATTTTTCTTTAAAATTGGAACGTGATAAGGTGTTTGAATAGTTTGAAGATCACAAAGGATGAGTTAATTTTGAGAGAAATTATCAAATTTGAACTTGGGGAAAAATTTTGAAAGTGAAACTAAGTGGGAGGGAAGGAGACTAGTTGTTTAAAGAAGTAAGAAAGATGGAGAGCTTTTTTTTTAAATAAGGGAAAATTACCTTTTAAAGATTCTCTGTTTTCCTTTGTTTTTCAAATCAATTATTAGTTTAATTAAAACACATTTTTCTCAATTATTTTCAAACTCGATTTTATTTTTAAAATCTATTTTACGTTATTTAATGACTGACCACCTAATCCTAATTTTTACCACCTAATTTTAGACCCAATAATCATTATTATTTATTTAATTATTTTATCCTATTTTAATTTCTATAATACTAAACCAAATTTTTCTCTTAAGCCCACAACCTAATACCCAATTCTACTAACTCGATTTTTGGGATGCGACAGTAAACTTGTAATTTTTTGAACAAATTTATTAATAAAATTATTCTTAAATTACATTAATATTTTGTATTATTGTCCTTAAATGGTTTTTTCACGTAAAGCAAACTAGAAGCAAATGTTGCTCACTGGTTGTCTAATGCTTAAATTGATACTAAGTGGTATTACGTGGTCGATTTGTAGTATGGAAAGACAACTTGTATTAGTAAACGAAATTAAACATGTTCTTAGTCTAATTGAAAATGCGCAAACCAATTGAAAGACTAAAATAACGTCTATCAAGTCCAATTGGGGAGATGTCTTGTCTTGGGCATCGGAGCAAATGATTCTCAGAAGATAGAGACATAGATGTGACTGATTGGACTGACAGTATATCAGACAGGACCCAACTAGAATAGATCCTGAATCTGTTTATGGATCTATTCGCTTGTGACGTTCATAGTGTGACATACCTAAATCTTGAGTGGATGACGGACTATTTATGCGTGACTCGTACACTTTGATGTAAGTAAAAGCCTGAGTTGAAATAGATAAGGAACCGAAAGCTAGTGTGTTGGGTGTATGACTTCTACAATATGTAACCTCATTCTCAATAATGGAATTCATATCTCGAGACATGATTAAATGATATCCTCTCATTAACATTACATGGTTGATGAAAGGTAAACATGGCCACGAGTTGTTCGTCTTTGTGATGAATTACTTGATTTTATTTGATAGTAATTGAGTTTTCATGAAATAATGTGACAGCCGTAAAGTAACCCTAGTCGGAAAGCGGTTTCGGGACCGCTAAACCGAGTCACCAAACTATTTGAATGTGATATTTATTGTCTAAAATATGTGAATATGAATGTGCGAAAATTTTTAAGCTTCGATTTAGTTAATTGCATGTGAATGGAGTACATAGGACTTGTGTGACACTTTTGAAATGTGATAGGCTAATCTATAAGGATCTAATAGTGCATGTAATCAAAAGGAGGACTTGCATGTTAATTTTCCCCTAATTACTAGTGGCGGCCATGACAAGGGTGATGGGCAAAACATGTCATAAAACATGTTGTGCTAATGGTTTATGTGAGAAAGGATAAAATAATAATGGGAAGGTAAATGATGACAAAAAAATGTGTGTGGTTGCCCCCTCCATTGCTGTGAATAGAAGAAAAAATAAAAGAAGAGAAAAGCTCTCATGTTGTTCTTGGCCGAATAGGAGAAAGAAAAAGAAGGAAAAGAGCTTTGAGGAAATCGCTATGGTGGTTTGATAGACTAAGGTATGTTTGATGATGTTCCATGAGATGCATGCATGTTTTTGTTGTTAGCTTGAGTTCTAGCTAGCCCATGGTTCAAATCTTTGCTATGTCATGGAGATGGTATTCGCTAAGGTGGATTGGTGTTGATGTCATTTACATGCTAAAAATGAAGCTTTGTAATGATGCATGTGATGGTGGATTGATGACTCTTGAATCTTCTTTTTAGCATTTTTGAGTGAGACATTAAGTTCTTTGTTTAACCATGACCAAAATTGATATGGTATGGTGTTGTGATGCATTCGCCATGGTAGGAAGTAGAAGGAAATATGGTTGTTGTTAGATGAAGTAGAGTCTAACAAATGAGCACATATGTGCATTAGTTGCTAGATGGAGAAGAATCGGCTAGCAAGTTGTGTGCCAAGGCCGAATATAATTTTGTATATTAATGAGTAATGCATGTGTTGAATTGATGGAAAGGGAAAGGATGCTTTAATAGTGTATATATGTGTATTAGCCAAGTTTTGAACTTGAAACAAAATGGTGTTTAGTCAATACAAGTGACCATACTTGTAGAACGTATTAAGTGTTGCAATCGGCCTTAGCATAGATGTGTATGTTCGGCCACATGAATGAGTACATAAGTTGATGTGTATGTTCGGCCATAGGTAAGCATATTGATGGCTTTATCTTGACTTAGAAAATTCGTCTAAGGGGAATACTAGCTAATATGTTGAATTCGATTCATGATTTCGTACATATGGGACTTTAATGTCTAATGTATATATGGGCTAAGTACCTTGAGCTTCTCTTTTGATGTTCGAATGAATTGTATTAAATTGCTTAAGGTGATTAAAAATGCGATGACCATTGTGTATTTGAGCTAGAAGGTGGCTATATGACCTATTAAATTTCTTGTCATATTCGACCATAAGCTAGCATAATGAGACTTTAATAAGTTAAACTTGTGTGAACTAGCTCAAGAGCCTAGAGGAACAAAGTTGGATAAAGGGAAGGAAAAAGTGATTGAATAGTCGTTGAAGCTGTTCGACAACATCCGAGGTAAGTTTTGAATAATGGAACTTAGATTATGATTTGATTAGATCATGTTTTAAGCAAATCAAAATCATGCTCTTTGTATGTGGCTATTGAGCGAAATTGCAAGTGTGATAAGTGTCTTGTGTTTGAGCTTTGGTAATGAAAATGAAATACGGATGTGTCATGATTTATTGATAAATGTGCATGGTTATTGAATGATGTCCGGCTAAGTCCTCGAAGGCTTTGTGCTAAGTGACTATATCCGGACTAAGATCCGAAGGCATTTGTGCGAGTTACTAATTCCGGGCTAAGCCCGAAGGCTTTGGTGCGAGTTACTAAATCCGGGTTAAGTCCCGAAGGCATTTGTGTGAGTTACTATAACCGGGCTATGTCCCGAAGGCATTTGAACGAGTAGCTATATCCGGTTAAATTCCGAAGGTACGTGATTCGGGAATGAGCGATCTTGCTGTAAAAATTTCAGTTAATACGCTTGTAAAATCCCAACAATGAGGTATGTTTCGTATGTGCATTGGAATAGTTGATTCCCTTCGAAAAATATTCGCTCAGTCGAGTAATGAGCTTCCGGTATTTGGCTAAGATGATCCCTTATGTATGAATATAGGGGTTGGAATGTGAAGTAAGAATGATTTGAGAATATGTATGTATGGAATTATCCGTTTAGTTATATGAATGCTATACTTTAGTTGTGCTTAAATTCTTTGCTCAAAACTTACTAAGCATTTAATGCTTACTCCGTTTATTTAATTCTCTGTTTTATAGATTTTGGTTCTTCACCTATCGGACTCGGGATTTTTGAAGTCGAATTCGCCCACACTATCAAAGCTCCTTTTGGTATACTTTTGGTTGAACTTTGAAATGGCATGTATAGGACTACCCTTTTGTTGTTGGTCATGTACCCTTCAGTTTTGTGTAAATTTGGATAGCCATGCGAAAATGGCTTAAATATACTTTGATCATAGCATTATAATCGTTTTGTATGTTGTCCGTCGAGAGGTATGGAAATGTTGGTAACGGTTAGCCATGGGAATGGTTATTCATGATCACTTTTGGTATATGTATGACAAACTCTAGTTGATCCATAGAGGATCATGAAATAGGTAAAGTTTACCTTAAAAATAGATGCTGGCAGCAGCAGTGATGTGGATGTGAAAAATCACTAAAAATAGTAGGAATGGAATTAAATAGTGAATAAATTATGTGATCGAACCTTGATGAATCTATTTTCATAAGAAAGTAACAAAACGTTCATATGAACAGTATATTATGAGATGTTAAAGTTTTCGTGATACAGGGCCAGAACGGTTTCTGGATCCCCCGATCTGAATTTGGAAATTCATTATAAATTAACCAGAGACATTTAGAAGTCATTCCATATATGTATAGATTTCGTTTTGAGTCTAGTTTCTATAGAAACAAACGGCATCAGTATTGAAGCCCTGTACAGGGAGATATCCAAGTCGTAATGTATGAAGGTCAGTGTAGTCGGACCCTGTAACAGGGGAGACTTTAACTAATAAACTGTACTAATTGGCCCAACCAAAAATTCTAGAAACAAATCTGTAGATGGATATATGAGTCTAGTTTCAGGGAAAAATTACGAAACTGATTTTCGAGTTGTGCAACTCAAGTTATGATTTTTAAGGTGACAGTGACGCAGTTAGCCAGTTGTCTGGAAAATTTTCAAATGGACTGTGAAAATGAGTGGATTAAGCCCGTTAACCCCTCGTTTTCGACTCCGGCAACGGTCTCGGGTACGGGGTGTTACAATTTTATTGGTATCAGAGCTATGGTTTAGTCGATTCTAGGACTACCGTACTACGTTTGGGTCTAGCTATACATGCCATTATGTGATTATTTGATAGTGTGGTGATTTCTGACAATTGAAAATGTGTTTATTATAGTAATGGATCCCGATCCCGACCAGGGTAGCTGATGATCTTGAGAGTGTAGCGTCTGCTCCCGCACAAGGGACAGCTCCGGCGGACTCTCAACCTAATGTTAGTAATCCGAATGATGAAGCTAGACAAGCTTTCTATAGCGTGATGAATGATTGGTTCAACCAATACATTCGAACTAATACGGCTGTTCCACAACCTCCATTCCCGACAAATACCACCCCTGCACCTACAATACCTCCGGTAACTGACCAAATAAGGTCAAATAAGCCCCTAGTTGACAGAATCCGAAAACACGGGGCTACTGAATTTAAAGCCACGAACAGTGATGACGCCGAGCAAGCGGAATTTTGGTTGGACAACACTATCCGGGTACTAGATGAACTATCTTGCACACCCGATGAGTGCCTAAAATGTACTATCTCCTTGCTACGTGATTACGCCTACTATTGGTGGAATACGTTGACTTCATTGTGCCTAGAGAGCAAGTAACTTGGGAGTATTTCCAAACCGAGTTTGGAAAAAGTATATCGATCGAGATTTATGGATCAAAACGAAAGGAATTTCTTGAACTTAAACAAGGTTCCATGTCGCCATCGACTATGAACGAAAGTTTGTAAGGCTTAGCCAGACACGACGAGAATGCATTTCCTCGAAGTCGTAATGTGTAAACGTTTGAGGATGGATTGAATGATGATATAAAGTCGTATATTGGCATATTGGAAATCCGAGAATTTGTGGTACTTGTCGAGCGAGATTGCAAAGCCGAGGGGCTCGAGATGGAGAAAAGAAAAGCTGATATGGGAGCAAAGGAGTTTCAGAAGAGGTCTTGGGAGGCCCTTTCAACATCATCGAAGAAATTTAGAGATGATTTGGGCGATCTAGAGACACATTGGGTTTTTCTAGACGAGACCGTGATCGACCCCGTGAGTGCACGAGTCACTTGATCGCCGATGTTGGAAATGATCGTCGAGACAGAACGGAGTGTCGGTATTGCGGTAAATGGCACTAGGAGAGCTGTAGATTCCATGACCGCTCCTGTTACAAGTGCGGGTCAGCCGACCACTTTATCAAAGATTGCCCGAGATTGTCTGAACAGAATGTAAATCAGAGTGGGAAACCGGGTGCTACCACTGCTCGGGGTAGACCATCTAGAAATATGGGCAATGCTAGTGGTGGTCAGAGAGGATCTAGAGATGCTACGACCAGATCTGAGGCTCGTGCTCCTGCTAGGGCTTATGCTATACGCGCACGCGAGGATGCTTCCTCACCAGATGTTATTACCAGTACTTTTACTCTCTTTGATACTAATGTGATTGCTTTGATTGACCCTGGTTCTACTCATTCTTATATATGTGAAACCTTAGCATCCAGTAAGACTTTACCTATTGAGTCTACTGAGTTTGTAATTCGGGTGTCAAATCCCTTGGGTCGTTACGTGCTTGTCGACAAGTGTGTAAGAAATGTCCCCTAGTAATTCGAGGTTCCTGTTTTCCGGCGGACTTGATGCTTTTGTCGTTTGATGAATTTGATGTTATTCTTGGTTTGGATTGGTTGACCGTGCACGATGCGGTTGTGAATTGCAAAAGCAAGACTATTGATTTGAGGTGCGCAAGTAACGAGATAATCCGAGTTGAGTCTACGAACTTAAAGGGGTTGCCAGCTGTAATATCATCAATGTTGGCTCAGAAATATGTAAGAAAGGGGTGCGAAGCATACCTTGCGTATGTACTTAATGACAAAGAATTGGAAAAGAAACTCGAATCTGTGCCGGTGGTTTGTAAATACCCGGATGTTTTTCCCGAAGAATTACCGGGTTTACCACCTGTTCAGGAGGTAGAGTTTGGTATTGAGCTTGTACCTGGGACTACGCCAATTTCGATAGCTCAGTATCGTATGGCACCAACCGAGTTAAAAGAGTTGAAAGCTCAGTTGCAAGAGTTGACGGATAGAGGTTTCACTCGACCAAGTTTTTCACCTTGGGGTGCACCAGTATGGTTTGTGAAAAAGAAGGACGGAACCATGAGGTTGTGCATTGACCATCGTCAGCTGAATAAAGTGACGATAAAGAATAAATATCCGTTACCGCGTATTGATGATTTGTTTGATCAACTAAAGGGAGCCTCAGTGTTTTCAAAGATAGATTTGAGATCAGGTTATTACCAGTTGCGAATTCGAGATTTGGATATACCTAAAACTGCTTTCAGAATGAGATACGGCCACTACGAGTTCTTAGTGATGCCGTTTGGGCTCACTAATGCCCCTACGGTATTTATGGATTTGATGAATCGGATCTTTAGACAGTATTTGGACCGGTTTGTAGTTGTGTTCATTGACGACATCTTAGTCTATTCAAGAGATGAGACCGAACATGCTGAGCACCTGAGATTAGTGTTGCAAATTTTACGGGATAAGCAGTTATATGCTAAGTTCAGTAAGTGTGAGTTCGGTTAAGAGAGGTTAGCTTCTTGGGCCATGTGGTATCCGTGACGGTATTCGAGTTGACCCGAGCAAAATTTCAGCCATACTTAACGGAAGCCTCGAGAAATATTAACGAGGTTCGAGCTTTTGGGACTCGGTTACTACCGACGGTTTGTAAAAGGTTTCTCGATGATAGCCACACCCATGACGAAGCTATTTCAAAAGATGTTAAGTTCGAATGGACGGAAAAATGTCGAAAAGTTTTGATCAACTGAAAACTTATTTAATCAAGCTCAATTTTAGTGCAGCCGAATCGTGCAAAGAGTTTGTCATCTATAGTGACGCCTCCCTACTTGGGTTAGGTTGCGTATTGACGCAAGAAGGTCGAGTTGTGGCCTATGCGTCGAGACAATTAAAGCCACATGAGAAAAATTATCGACCCATGATCTCGAATTAGTCGCCATCGATTCGCCTTGAAAATATGGCGACATTACTTATTTGGTGATAAGTGCCATGTATTTTCGATCACAAAAGTATCAAATATTTGATGACTCAAAGAGACTTAAATCTGCGACAAAGACGTTGGCTTGAGTTGTTGAAAGATTATGAGCTTGTCATTGATTATCACCGCAAAGGCTAATGTGGTTGCGGACGCCTTAAGTCGGAAATCACCTGTTTGCTTTTCTGACGATGAATGTACACTTGTGCGTTTCTACCCGACAATGTGTTAGTAGTGAATTAAAGGCCAAACCATTATTGATTCATCAAATTCGTGAAGCTCGTAAAGTCGACGATGAATTGGTTGCAAAACGGGCTGAATGTGTTCGAATATGGAATCCAATTTCAAATTGATGATGACGATTGTTTGAGGTTCGAAGTCGGTTGTGTGTTCCAAGAAATTGAACTCATTTCGATGATTCGGCGAAGCTCATTGTAGCCGAATGTCAATTCACCCGGGAGTACAAAATGTACAACGATCCGAGACGCCAGATTTTGGTGGCATGGTATGAAACGAGACTTTTCCGATTTTGTTTCGAAGTGTTTAATATGTCGCAAGTAAAGGCGAACATCAAGCGCCTCTGGGTTTACTCCACCGATCATGATACCGAATGGAAATGGGATCGAGTCACGATGGATTTCAGATCTGGGTTGCCGATGTCGGCAAGTAAGAAAGATGCGATTTGGGTTGTTGTGGATAGATCGACTAAGTCGGCTCACTTTATCCCCGTACGTACGGATTTTTCATTGGATAAACTAGCTGAATTGTATGTTTCTCGATTGTGAGATTACACGGGTACCGATTTCTATTGTGTCGTATAGAGATCCGAGATTCACCTCGCGATTTTGGAAGAAATTACAAGAAGCTTTGGGTACCAAGCGCATTTTTAGCGCTTTTCATCCACAAACCGATGGTCAATCCGAGCGGATAATTCAGATACTTGAGGATATGTTGAGATGTTGCATCCTCAAGTTTAGTGGTTCATGGGAACGGTATTTACCTTTGATTGAATTCGCTTACAACAATAGTTTTCAATCAAGTATTAAGATGGCACCTTACGAGGCCTTGAACGGGCGTAAATGCCGTACACCATTGTTTTGGACCGAGCTCGGTGAGAGTAAAATTTTCGGAGTGGATTGGATTAAAGATGCTGAACAGAAAGTAAGAATAATTCGTGAAAGTCTGAAGGCAGCATCAGATTGTCAGAAGTCGTATGCGAATTTAAAATGAAGAGATATTGAGTATCAGGTTGGAGACAAAGTGTTTCTTAAGGTCTCACCTTGGAAAAAGATACTCAGATTTGGCCGTAAGGGCAAGTTGAGTCCGAGATTCATTGGGCCGTACGAAATCTCCGAACGAGTTGGTCTAGTTGCGTATAGATTGATTTTGCCCCCTGAACTTCAAAAGATTCACGACGTCTTTCATGTTTCGATGCTTCGCCGTTATAGATCTGATCCGTCACACGTGATTAATCCATCAGAAGTTGAAATTCAATCCGACTTGAGTTATGAAGAAGAACCGATTCGTATCCTAGCTCGTGAAGTGAAAGAGTTGCGAAACAAAGGGGTTCTGTTAGTAAAAGTGTTATGGCTCAAACACGGAATCGAAGAAGCTACTTGGGAAACCGAGAACTCTATGAAAGAACGATACCCAAACCTATTTACCGGTAAGATTTTCGGGGACGAAAATTTCTTAAGTGGGGGAGAGTTGTGACAGACCTAAAGTGACCCTAGTCGGAAAGCGGTTTTGGGACCGCTAAACCGAGTCACCAAATTATTTGAATGTGATATTTATTGTCTAAAATATGTGAATATGAATGTGCGAAAATTTTTAAGCTTCGATTTAGTTAATTGCATGTGAATGGAGTACATAGGACTTGTGTGACACTTTTGAAATGTGATAGGCTAATCTATAAGGATCTAATAGTGCATGTAATCAAAAGGGAGGACTTGCATGTCAATTTCCCCCCCTAATTACTAGTGGCCGGCCATGACAAAGGGTGATGGGCAAAACATGTCATAAAACATGTTGTGCTAATGGTTTATGTTAGAAAGGATAAAATAATAATGGGAAGGTAAATGATGACAAAAAAAAATGTGTGTGGTTACCCCCCCTCCATTGCCGTGAATAGAAGAAAAAAAAAAGAAGAGAAAAGCTCTCATGTTGTTCTTGGCCGAATAGGAGAAAAAAAAAGAAGGAAAAAGAGCTTTGAGGAAATCGGCTATGGTGGTTTGATAGACTAAGGTATGTTTGATGATGTTCCATGAGATGCATACATGTTTTAGTTGTTAGCTTGAGTTCTAGCTAGCCCATGGTTCAAATCTTTGCTATGTCATGGAGATGGTATTCGGCTAAGGTGGATTGGTGTTGATGTCATTTACATGCTAAAAATGAAGCTTTGTAATGATGCATGTGATGGTGGATTGATGACTCTTGAATCTTCTTTTTAGCATTTTTGAGTGAGACATTAAGTTCTTTGTTTAACCATGACCAAAATTGATATGGTATGGTGTTGTGATGCATTCGGCCATGGTAGGAAGTAGAAGGGAAATATGGTTGTTGTTAGATGAAGTAGAGTCTAACAAATGAGCACATATGTGCATTAGTTGCTAGATGGAGAAGAATCGGCTAGCAAGTTGTGTGCCAAGGCCGAATATAATTTTGTATATTAATGAGTAATGCATGTGTTGAATTGATGGAAAGGGAGAGGATGCTTTAATAGTGTATATATGTGTATTATCCAAGTTTTGAACTTGAAACAAAATGGTGTTTAGTCAATACAAGTGACCATACTTGTAGAACGTATTAAGTGTTGCAATCGGCCTTAGCATAGATGTGTATGTTCGGCCACATGAATGAGTACATAAGTTGATGTGTATGTTTGGCCATAGGTAAGCATATTGATGGCTTTATCTTGACTTAGAAAATTTGTCTAAGGGGAATACTAGCTAATATGTTGAATTCGATTCGTGATTTCGTACATATGGGACTTTAATGTCTAATGTATATATGGGCTAAGTACCTTGAGCTTCTCTTTTGATGTTCGAATGAATTGCATTAAATTGCTTAAGGTGATTAAAAATGCGTATGACCATTGTGTATTTGAGCTAGAAGGTGGCTATATGACCTATTAAATTTCTTGTCATATTCAACCATAAGCTAGCATAATGAGACTTTAATAAGTTAAACTTGTGTGAACTAGCTCAAGAGCCTAGAGGAACAAAGTTGGATAAAGGGAAGGAAAAAGTGATTGAATAGCCGTTGAAGCCGTTCGACAACATCCGAGGTAAGTTTTCGAGTAATGGAACTTAGATTATGATTTGATTAGATCATGTTTTAAGCAAATCAAAATCATGCTCTTTGTATGTAGCTATTGAGCCGAAATTGCAAGTGTGATAAGTGTCTTGTGTTTGAACTTTGGTAATGAAAATGAAATACGGATGTGCCATGATTTATTGATAAATGTGCATGGTTATTCGAATGATGTTCGGGCTAAGTCCCGAAGGCTTTGTGCTAAGTGACTATATCCGGACTAAGATCCGAAGGCATTTGTGCGAGTTACTAATTCCGGGCTAAGCCCGAAGGCATTGGTGCGAGTTACTAAATCCGGGTTAAGTCCCGAAGGCATTTGTGCGAGTTACTATAACCGGGCTATGTCCCGAAGGCATTTGAACGAGTAGCTATATCCGGTTAAATTCCGAAGGTATGTGATTCGGGAATGAGCGATCTTGCTGTAAAAATTTCAGTTAATACGCTTGTAAAATCCCAACAATGAGGTATGTTTCGTATGTGCATTGGAATAGTTGATTCCCTTCGAATAATATTCGCTCAGTCGAGTAATGAGCTTCCGGTATTTGGCTAAGATGATCCCTTATGTATGAATATAGGGGTTGGAATGTGAAGTAAGAATGATTTGAGAATATGTATATATGGAATTATCCGTTTAGTTATATGAATGCTATACTTTAGTTGTGCTTAAATTCTTTGCTCAAAACTTACTAAGCATTTAATGCTTACTCCGTTTATTTAATTCTCTGTTTTATAGATTTTGGTTCTTCAGCTATCGGACTCGAGATTTTTGAAGTCGAAGTCGCCCACACTATCAAAGCTCCTTTTGGTATACTTTTGGTTGAACTTTGAAATGGCATGTATAGGACTACCCTTTTGTTGTTGGTCATGTACCCTTCGGTTTTGTGTAAATTTGGATAGCCATGCAAAAATTGCTTAAATATACTTTGATCATAGCATTATAATCGTTTTGTATGTTGTCCGTCGAGAGGTATGGAAATGTTGGTAACAGTTAGCCATGGGAATGGTTATTCATGATCACTTTTGGTATATGTATGACAAACTCTAGTTGATCCATGGAGGATCATGAAATAGGTAAAGTTTACCTTAAAAATAGATGCTGGCAGCAGCAGTGATGTGGATGTGAAAAATCACTAAAAATAGTAGGAATGGAATTAAATAGCGAATAAATTATGTAATCGAACCTTGATGAATCTATTTGCATAGGAAAGTAACGAAACGTTCATATGAACAGTATATTATGAGATGTCAAAGTTTTCGTGATACAGGGCCAGAACGGTTTCTGGATCCCCCGATCTGACTTTGGAAATTACTATAAATTAACCAGAGACATTTAGAAGTCATGCCATATATGTATAGATTCCTTTTTGAGTCTAGTTTCTATAGAAACAAACGGCATCAGTATTGAAGCCCTGTACAGGGAGATATCCAAGTCGTAATGCATGAAGGTCAGTGTAGTCGCACCCTGTAATAGGGGAGACTTTAACTAATAAAATGTACTAATTGGCCCGACCAAAAATTCTAGAAAAAAATCTGTAGATGGATATATGAGTCTAGTTTCAGGGAAAAATTACGAAACTGATTTTCGAGTTGTGGAATTCAAGTTATGATTTTTAAGGTGACAGTGACGCAGTTAGCTAGTTGTCTGGAAAATTTTCAAATGGACTGTGAAAATGAGTGGATTAAGCCCGTTAACCCCTCGTGTCTGACTCCGGCAACGGTCTCGGGTACAGGTTGTTACAAATAAGATGTAACGATTACCATGAGATAAAATAGGATCATATTGGGAGAACGAATATTATCCCAAAGAGATCAAGGATATCTTATAAGGGTAACACACTTATGACAAGGTCATTGAACGAGCATTAAGTAGCTGCTTTCATAATGGTAAGTCATTAGCAAGAGCTCAGTCATGATACTATAGTGGAATGACTTCATAACTAAATGAGTTTATAATTAATAGGTGAAAAGTTGAAACTTAATAATAAATCGTATGAGCTCAATTACATATGTCCAATCACTCCCTCTACTAGCTCGTTGAAACTAGAAATGAATTGCATGTTTAAATCAAAATAAATAGAATGAATAGAAATGGAGGAATGAAAAACATTTAGAAATGGTTATGGTTTTATTTGAGATGGAGAAATGGAATCTTTTGGAAATGAATCTAGTTTTCTCAAAATGGAAATGAGAATGAGAAATGATTCATTTGCAATTGTAGATGAATCAGTTAAAAATGATCGGGAGAATGAGTTTATATTTTTTGAGCTATTTTAAAGCCCGAAAATGAAAATAAACCATTCGATCATAGTGAAAAAGTTGAATTGTGAATTATTAAATATATTTTTTTCAGAAAATTTACCAGGGGTAAAATTGTCATAATTTTATCGAAAGTAAAATTGGGATGAGAAAATTATTTAATTTAAAAATTAATGTTTATTTTAAAAAATATAAAAATATATATTGGGTTGGATTAAATTATAAAGTCTTAAGTTAAAAGTCTAGAAAACACATATAATTGGGCTAAATACAATGAAAGGCCCAAATCCCCATCATAATACATATGAGGGTAAGCACATCCTATTAGCCCCTCTCCCTCTCCTAGTTGGACTAGGAAGTTGTTTTAATATTTGAAATAAATATCTACAATTCAACAAGGTTACTACTTTTTCTTCCTATAAATAGATGGCCTAGTAGGGCTATTAAAACAACTTTGAGAGATTGTTACTGTGTCGAAAAATAGAGAGAGTTTATCATCAACTATTAAATATATTTTTCTAGAATAAAAATCCTACCGATTTCTATTAAAAGAGAAAGTATTTTCATTTTCACCCCAAAAAGTAAAGAAAATTTTTTCTAGTTTTGTGTTTTGATTCGATTGGTCTGAGTCCACACTTGAAGCAGTTCGTGGTACGAGAATAGGGGAGTAGATCATTTGGTTGAAAGCTGAAAAACATCAAGGATCCGTTTATCCGAAAACATAAGTATGATTTTGGTCTAAGGTTTATTGCTATAAATATCACAAATAGGGTCAATTTTCAAATTTTTAATTTTTCATTATGCAAGAAAACTGTTTTCAAACCGAAATTTTTCCAATAACACTGCCCTTATAGCTTTAAAAAAAAATTACTTCAGCATGAGAGGTTACCATTCATATGACGTGAACAATCATTGTTAAAGTACCATATATCATTAATTGAAGCTTTGGGTGACCAGTGTACAACAAACACTGTTGATCTTTTCTTCTCCACACAAGTTTTCTTCTTTTTTATTTTTTCCATCATTTGCCAAACCCTGTTATTTCAAGTATGGGTTCGAACCAATCAAATCAAAACACAGAACTAGAAAAAGTTTTCTTTACTTTTTAGGATGGAAACGAAAATACTCTCTTCTTTAATAGAAATCGGTAGGATTTTTAATTTAGAAAAATATATTTAATAGTTGATAATAAATTCTCTCTATTTTTTGACAGAGTAATAATTTCTCAAGGTTGTGTTAATAGCCTTACTAGGCCATCTATTTATAGGAAGAGAAGGTAATACCCTTGTTGAATTGTAGAGGTTTATTTCAAATATAAAAACAACTTCCTAGTCCAACTAGGAGAGGGAGAGGGGCTAATAGGGTGTGCTTCCCATCATATGTATTACGATGGGGCTTCTAGCCTCTCATTGTATTTAGCTCAATTATATGTGCTTTCTGAACTTTTAACCTAGGACTTTATATTTAATCCAACCCAATACTCATTTTTATGTTTTCCAAAATAAACATTAATTTTCCAATTAAATAATTTTCTCATCCCAATTTTACCCTTGATAAAATTATGACGATTTTACCTTGGTAAAATTTCTGAAATATATTTAATAATTCATAATTTAACTTGTTCACTATGACCGAATTGTTTATTTTCATTTTCAGGCTTTAAAATAGCTCAAAAACATAAAATCATTCTCCCGAATCATTTTTAACTAATTCATCTACATTTGCAAATGAATAATTTCTCATTTTCATTTTCATTTATATTTCTATTTTGAGAAAACCAAATTCAATTCCAAATAATTTCATTTTTGCATTTCGAATAAAACCATAACCATTTATGAATGTTTTCCATTTCTGTTCATTCTATTCATTTTGATTCAAACATGCAATTCATTTCTAGTTTCAACGAGCTAGCGGAAGGACTGATTGGGCATATGTAATTAGGGCTCAAATGATTTATTATTAAATGTTGACTTTTCGCTTATTAATTATAAACTCATTTAATCACAAATTTATTCCACTATAGTATCGTGACTGAGCTCTTTCTATTGACATACCATTATGAAAGCAACTACTCGATGCTCGTCCGATAACCTTGTCATAAGTGTGTCACCTTCATAGGATATCATTGGTCTCTTTGGGATAATATCCGTTCTCCCAATATGATCCAAATTTATCTCATGGTAACCTTTACATCTTCCTTCATGAAAAGTAAATTATTATCAAATAGTAATCAAATCATTCATTACAAAGACAAACAACTCATGGCCATGTTTACTTTTCATCAACCATGTAATGCCAATGAGAGGATATCATTTAACCATGTCTCGGGATATGAATTCCACTGTTATGAATGATGCTACATATTGCAAAATTTGTACACCCAACGTATCAGCTTTTGGTTCCTTATCTATTTCAACTCATGCATTTACTTACATCAAAGTATATGAGCCACGCATACATAGTCTGTCATCCACTCAAGATTTAGTTATGCCACACTATGAACATCATAAGCGAATAGAACCATAAATGGTTTCAGGATCTATTCTAGTTAGGTCATGTCTGATATATTGTCAGTCCAGTCAGTCACATCTATATCTCTATCTTCTAGGAGTCATCCGCTCTGATGCCTAAGACAAGGTATCTCTCCATTTGGACTTGATAGACGACATATTAGTCACTATGGAACTAGCCAATTCCATCCTAACCAAACTAGAATTAGAACTTATCAGTTTACTCGACAGTTCCGAATTTTTCCCAAAATTCCTAGTAGAGTCCACCAACTCTTTACTTTGTTCAATTAAGTCCCAAAATTCCTCCAAATTCGAGTCTTTAAAGATATCCGGGTGTGACATAACATTGTTGTATACTAAAT
This sequence comes from Gossypium arboreum, assembly GCF_025698485.1. NCBI lineage: Eukaryota > Viridiplantae > Streptophyta > Magnoliopsida > Malvales > Malvaceae > Gossypium > Gossypium arboreum. Next base: position 18,952,896 of record NC_069082.1, read on the forward strand.
TAAAGTTTATTCCTTGACATAAATTCTTGAAAGTTTGAATTTTCTTAGTAACAATAATAATTAGATTCTAGTGTTCATTCTTTTAGTACTGTGAGTAAACACGATTGAAAGTGTAAGTTAGGCCATAGGTTGGGTTGTGACATCTTATAGTCCGAACCCAGCGATTGGTTCGAATACGAGGTGTTACATATATAAATTTGGCCTATTTGAATTTTCTTAACAAAGTTGGTGGTTAGTCAACTTGTGACACTATACTAAAAATGGGCTTTGTTATAGTATAGATACCTATGTAACCCTAACAATACTTATATAAATTTGGTCTATTTGAAATTTCTTAACTAAGTTGTTTAGTCAACTTGTGACACCATACTTAATAAGGCTTTATTATAATACAAATTATAGTATATATAGATAACCCTAACAATAATTTACTTACGTTATTTAAATTTGGCCTATTTGTAATTTTCTAACTAAATTTATGTCAAGTTAACTCGTGATACCAAACTTAATAAAGAGCTTTATTATAGTATAGGAGTATAAATACTAAACTAAATTGTCTATACTATTATTTAAAGAGTTGATTGGATTGGTGTCAACTATTAATTGAACCTCAACTCAAATGAGAAATTATTGAAAACTCATTCCTTTTATAAAATATCTGTCAATTTGGCCATTGTTTTTTTTTTTTTACTTAAATTTTACCATTAACCTTTCAAAAAAGAGCCAAATTGTTTTTTTTAACAAAAGCGCTGACCAAAACATTATTTTTAACGTTGTTGGCATGACAACTCATATGGCTGCCCTTGTGCTCATCATGTTGACATAACATCATTTGTCTTATATGCCATGTTAACAAATAATTCAAAATTTATAAAAATAAAAAATTAAAATCAAAATTAAAAAATATAAAAAGTTCATAAAAATTCGAAAAAATAATATGGAGTTTATAAAAATAAAAAAAAATATTGAGTGCATATGGACTGTTATGCAGGCTGTCATGCTAAAAATTTAACATTTTAGTTACTATTTCCATTAAAAATACACCATTTCAACTCTTTTCAAAAGATCAATGGTCAAATTTGACTCTTTTAAAAGGTTGAGGTCAAATTTAGTTAAAAAAATAAAGGCCAAATTGACAAAAGATATAAACGTTAAAAACTAAATTTGACATTATGTTTAAATATTTTATAAAATATTAAAAATAAATTACTTCTATAATAAATTTTACTTAAATATTATCTCAACTTATGAATAAAATTATTCTTAGACCATAAAACATAAAAACCTTATAAAATAAAAAATAATATAAGATTTAGTAGGTTTTTTTAGATGAAGGAGCTCTTAGTATTATATATTTTAAAATACAAATTATTTGTAATGAGTAATTTTTATATAATATTTATTTTACTCATAATTTTTTTTGTTTAAATGAAATTTTCTACAATAAATTACATGAGCATCCTTAAATTCAGCTAATATGATATATTAAATTTATTTTTATATTTAATTAATTAAATTTACGTCCTGTTAACTCTTAACTCTAATTCAATCGGGCTTTTTAATATCATTACAGATCAATATAAAGAAATTTAGATTATTTTAATAAATAAATAAACAGAAAATCAACGGGTGCTTTCCACAAAACATTCAAATTGCATATGATTAAGTCAAGCGATAATTAAGAGCGCAATCCTCTTGCATAAATAACATGACATGGCTCTTACCAAAAACGCTGACATGGCAAGCTACCATTGGGTGGTATTTGAAGAATAATTAAGGTTTTTATGGTCATCACCGTCAAAAAGACGGCTGCTGATTTCGGAAGTCGCATGACATCTTATGCACGCTCCTACCAATCTTCTTTGTGTAAGAAAAAAAAGAAGGGGAAACACAGTAGCTTCTTGGATTGTATAAGAGACACACAATTAGCTAGATGTTTGACATTTCTCTATGAATAGCAAATTAAAAAAAAGGGAAAAAGATGGTTTTAAAATTCTTTTTTTATATTATTTTGTTTGTTTTTTTCAAGTCAAAATCTAGAGCCTCTAAAGCTGTTTCTGTCCTTACATAAGACGCCATGTTCCTACATTTGTTTGGGATTGAAAAATCAGAGAAACCATCATTTCAACAATGGAGAACAAGCGAATTCTTGGAGATGAAGAAGAGAAGACAATAAAACCTAGCAGCTCTAGTGAAGAAAACCATGATTTTATAGCAATCAACAATAAGGTGAGAGCTTGTCATATATATATATATATATATATATATATATAAACAGCCAATCTTTCAAATCTGATTAATATCTATCTATAGAAAAAAAAAATAACTCTGGTTTTAAAGATACTTTAAACTTGTAACTAGCAGGTTGGAGTTTAGTACACATATTCATAAATTTTGCAGTATGAATCTAAAATGCTTTGAACGAAACCAAGGAGAAATCATTTATAGAAATCATATTCACTTTTTTCCTTTATATTTTTTTTATTAGAGGTTGGATTACGATATTTGTTGTTATTTTGTTTGGTTAAAGAAATTTGAGTGGTTTTATGGTGTTGGGTGCTTTTTAAGCTGCTTGAATATTGGTATGAAATTACTTGTTCTTCATGTTTATAAACCGTCTGTTTTTGTACTAAGGTGTTATATAAATTAATTAAGATGTGAGTTAAATAAATTATTACCTTCTATTTTTGAATTTAATAAAAATTTTAATAAGAGTGAGAGGAAAATAAATTATTTTACATCTAAATATCTCATTGTTGTCTGTTGATGTGCAGGAAGAAAATCAAAGTCTTGTAAAACAAGAAGATGACAACTCCAAGGTTTGGATTAGCAAAAAGGATAACTCCACCATCATCAAAGAGGTAAGACCAACTTCATTAATTAATCTAACAAACACACCTTGCCTTATTATTTTACTGATTTCTATTTATATATATATATATATATATTAGTTTTATGCCCGCAGAGTTGATCAAGTGTACTAAGTAATATTTATTATGTAAAATATGTATTATTTATTTATTTAAAATTGATTTTATAATTGAAAATATAAACTTCACTTAAAAATTTGTTTTAGAAAATAAAAAAATAAAGTTGAAATATTTTTAATGTAATAAAATGATAATAATCATTAATTTATGTAAAAACAACAATCTATTTTTAAACAAACATTATTAACTCTAAAATTTTATTCCAATTAATTGAAGTCAAAATAAATGATAGATAAGTTAAACTAAAACAAATAATTTATTAAAAATTCAAAAGAGAAAAAATTAAAAGATCGAACTTTATAAAAGTATATTAAATCATTTCGTTATTCAGTAATCATATTTATATTCCAAATATAAATTATAATTTTTTCTTTATTTTTATAATATTTTACATTCATGTCCAAATATTTACACACCATAATTATTAGAATTAAAATGCAGTTAAAAATGAATTTTATGTGATGGCCTAATGGTTAAATGTATTCACGGTTCCAATTGTAATTTGAATTGAGTTGCATTAATTGCGTTAATTGTTCAAGCTTTGCGCTATAATTGTAATTCACCAAAAAAATACAAATAAAAATCAAGAGCTATATTTTGAGGTTATAACATTATATGCAAGTATTCACCATGTATTTTTAAAGTTAAAGTCACATCCATAATTGTGGAATACATGAAATAACAAAATAGGTTTTTATCTCCCTAAACATATTTAAAATTAAAAGAAATTTATTTTTAAAATATAATTTTAAATATTTTTTATATTTTTAAATTTTATACAAATCATTTAAAATTTAAAATTTTAAAATGTCATGTCATCACACCTTAACGAATGAAATTTAAATTTAAAGATCAAATTAAAAAATAAAAAAATTCTAAAACTGATGTGAAAAAAGAATAGAAATCAAGTTAAAAAAATTTCCAATAGACGCTCAACTTGCATGCAGCGTTGAAATTCATCCATTATATATACATATATATTGCTGTCATTAGGTAGTGGCTAAGGCTCATGATGCTTATTTCTTTTATTCCCACTGGACAACATAGATCAGAATTAACAATGAAAATCCATGCATCCTGCCAGGATTAAATAAGCATTGCGAATTTTCTCAATTTTTATTTCTGGCTTGATTACAATGATGAAAACTCAACGCCATGTGGTAGATTTTCATTCAACAGGCCTACCAAGTCATTCATATAAGCATATAAAATGGTGTTCCTCCATTCTAGTTGGCATCAGTTCTGTATTAACTATATCCCTCCGTAGATATCATTTTGGTTGTAAATTAGTATTAGTTAGTTTTAAGTTTTGTTTTGTTTATTTTTATTTTTACTTTATATATATATATATATATATATATATATATATATATAAAATATTTATAAATTTAAAACGGTATAGCAAAATGACATATCCATTAATACAGTACTAATAATCTTGGTTTCTCTCCTTTTATATACATTTTCTGTGTATTTTGCTTGCAAATGCTCAAGATATTTTACATTATAAAACTTGAGAAGATATTTTTATATTTTAATTTCTTAGAATTTGATTCTCATATTTTAAAAAATTTTAAAAATTAGTCTAATTTAGTAACACTAATAATTCTTGCCATTAAATCATTTACCTATAAATTAACAGCTCAATTATTAATATAAAAATTAGTAAAATCAAAATTTAGATTTATGTGTTTACCTAGACTGATATGAAGGGACTCATTTCTCATTTTTAGTAAAATAAGAAGGAAGAAATTGACAACTAACCCATACAAATGAGGAATGGAATTTGATTTTGAAGCAGGAGAAAGAAATTGAATCAGCAAAAGCGAAGATGGGAGAAGTTAAAAAAGAGAACGAAAGGCTAAAATTGTTACTATGTCAAATCGTGAAGGATTATCAGTCCCTGCACACGCGTTTCCTCGATGTTCTTAAAAAAGAAGACGCCAATAAGTCCACCACTACCCCCATAGTCGGAAGCCATGAAGAAAATAATGAAGAACATCACCAGCTTATCTCCCTTAGCCTGGGGAGAAGCTCAAGCAACGATCCTCCCAAGAAACAAGAGAAAAAGAGTAGCAAAGAAGATGATGATGATGATGATGATGATGATGATGATGATGATGGGAAACATGGTAATGATGGAGGTGGACTTGAGCTCGGGCTGGAATGTAAATTTGAGCCGGACGGTTCGATTGAACCGGAGAAGAATAATAACCCGAGCTGTGAAAGTAGCTTGGGAAAACCAGAGGAGGAGGAGGAGAAGGAGCCGACTGAGGTATGGCCGCCAAGTAAAATTCTCAAGTCTGTGAAAAATGGAGACGAAGAAGATGTTTCAGAGCCAATGCAGTTGAAGAAAACTCGGGTTTCTGTGAGAACTAGATGTGATACACCCACGGTATAGTACTAAACTTTCTTTTGCTAACAACAATCGGTTTAATTAATTTTTTTAAAAGCTTTGACAGTTCAATTATGAGAATTTAAAAGAAAAAATAAACAGCCAAGCCTTGACTCCATGATCACCTCTTTTGATGGCAATTTTTATCCCAACTCAAAACTTGTGATTTGTTTATAATAATACACCCAATTTTGAATATAACTTGAACGATGAAAATAAATAATATGTAATTATACAAAATTTAAAGTAACAATAATTTGATATCTAAACTCCAGATAATATGACTTGAATATTTTGAAACTCAAATCAACTCAAATTAAAAATATCTGCAATCGAAATAATATCTTATATTTAAATTAACCTAATCTAAAATTGTCTTCATATGTATGAAATCGTTGGTTTGGGTAAATGCGCGCAGATGAATGATGGATGTCAATGGAGAAAATATGGGCAGAAAATAGCGAAAGGAAATCCATGTCCTCGAGCATACTACCGTTGCACGCTTTCACCCACTTGTCCAGTGAGAAAACAGGTATCTTCCACCCTTTTTCCTGCTTGATTTCAATTCTTATATCCAAATCATTCATGCTAATTAGTTCTTTCTTTGTTATTAATAGGTTAAATTTTGTTATTAAGTTGATGAATTTTAGTTTTTGCATTTTGTACTTTAAATTTTTAAATTTTAAAATTTTAGTTATATATTATGTACAGTATTGTAGATTTAATCTATATTTTTAATTGATGAATAATTTTAATCTCTATCTTTTCAAATTTCACATGCAAAATGTTAGTAATATGTAAAATGTACTAACTTAATTAAAGTTCAATTGACACATTTAATGTTTATGAGAATAAATCTTTAACTCGATTAATATCGATATTATTATTGGTATAAAAAATGCGATAAAATAAATTTATTAATTAAAATTGAAACGACTTCTAACTTTTAAAAACATTAAAAGTCGGAAATAAAATAGCACGATGGAAACGTGCAATATCATGTGCTGAGAAATTTTACCATCAATAAATCAACTTGGTTTTGCTTACTTCAGATACTTGGAAGATTTATATTAGTATAAAATTAAACTATGCTTCATATGTTTTTATATTTTAGGACTAATATTTAATAATTTGCAATATAGTTAAATTATAAATAAATTAAAAATATTTAATTATTTATTTTATGTAAAAGAATTAACTGTTAAATAAATGTTATTAAAGATAATATTTTGTATCATGATTCATACCAATATGGAATTGTCATCGGTGGTTAAATTTGTATCAAACATTAATGAATAGCAAAAATCATGGTGGGAATCTTAGAATTGAATCGGTCTTTTGATCCTAAAATTATTAGTTTAACTGATATTATAAAATTGAAGTGAAATAATGCTTGGTAAAATTAATTAAAATTATTTAAATTAGATTTAAGTTAATTTAATATTTAATTTTATTGTTATAATTTATAAAATGAAGGTTTAATTTATTTATATTTATGAACTTCTCTTGCTGGCCTGAAGTATTTGTGAAATGGCAGGTACAAAGATGCTCCGATGATATGTCCATCTTAATCACAACCTATGAAGGGAACCATAACCATCCACTGCCTCTAAGTGCAACAGCCATGGCTTCCACCACATCTGCAGCTGCTTCCATGCTCCACTCCGAATCATCTACCTCCCAACCTGCCCTCCCTACCTCTCTTTCTGCCCCCACTGCTTCCCTCTCTACTTCCACCACCCACCTTCATGCTTTATCCTTCAACTTTTCCCAAAACCCAACCCCATCTCACCATTACCATTTCCCCAACTCTTCAATCTCAACCCTTAATTCTCACCCCACTGTCACTCTTGATCTCACTGCTCCGCCCCCACCACACAATAACAACCCTTCATATTTCAGTAGATTGTCTAATCTACCCACATATTCATCATCATCATCATCATGCCTCAACTGGAAGAAAACTAGCAGCCACTTAACCTTTGGGGGACCATTGAATAATTACCCTGCAATAAGGCAGTCACCACCTTACATGCAAATTACCAACCACCAGGCTTTATCAGAGACCTTAACAGCTGCTGCAACCAAGGCCATTACTTCAAACCCAAGCTTTTGTTCTGCCTTAGCTGCTGCTCTCACTTCCTTTGTTGGAAATAATGGAAGTGGTGGTGGTACTGCAAGTGAACTAGGCTTTGCATCAAGCAGCTACCTGCAGGGAAAAAAACCCTCATCCATGGTTAATCCTCACCAGCAACAAAAGCAAGGTAGTTTGCTACTCTTCCCACCATCCAACACTGCTTCAGATCCTCCTGCAGATTAACAGCAATCTTAGTTAAAAGTGATGATACTTTACCCCTTCACATATTCCAATTAATTTCTTTTTTTTTTTTTTTTTTTTTGCCGTATGAGTAAAAGATTCTTTTCTATTTAGAGTAAGTAATAGCTACTAAATATGAATCTTACTTTGGGTTTTATTTATATTGTTTACCTGCTTAGGTAATTTGTTTATGGTTAAAATGTGCAAGTTTTGTAATTTTCAAATTTATTTTGTTAAATCCATTAATATCACATTTTAAAATAAAAAAATTCATTAAAAATATTTTAACAACGTTAATAATAATTAAATTTATATTTTAAATTTAAAAAAATGAAGTTCTAAAATATTCAAGGTTGTCTTTGTTTTGTACCTTTTACTAGGGAGTTTAGCGCAAACTATTTAAATTTACTGAATTGATTATGACATTGTAATGTCTTGAATAAATTACTAAATTTGTTGTGATACGAATTATATAAATTAAATGAAAATTTTCACATAAATCATTTAGAGAATTTTCTTTTTAACTCATAATATTAAGAATTTTTTCCTACTGTTTTTGGCGTTTTATCCATTTGAATTTGTTTTTTAGAGTTATTTATGTATCAAGTTGGATCAAGTTCAAATTGAGTTTAACTATAATATTAACACATTTTATAATTGTTTAAGCTCGGTTTGACTTAAAATATAGTTTTAAAATTTTTCCAAGTTTACCTATATTTATAAATGGTTAACTCAAATCCATTTTAGGTTTACCAACATCATTTTTAAAATTTCTTTGAAAAACATTTATTTTAATTTTAATTTATTTTTAGCAATTTATATATTTTTATTTATTAAAATTTTATATTGATAACTTAATATATAGATAATATATACATTGTAATATTATATATTATTATAAATTTATTTTTATATGATATAAATAACATAATATAATAACTTACAAACTTAGAAAATTGATTAGACTAGACCAAGCTTTGGCCTTAAATATTTGAACTAATAAATAAATTTTTTCTTCAATCTCATTTTTCAATCATAATATTTTTATATAAACACTTTCAAATTTAAAGTGTAACTTTAGACTAAAATAAATAACCAACATTTAAACATGTCTAGTTTTGAGTAATATTTTACACTAGAACGAAGACAACAACATAAAAGAAAAGTAGTTAAGCCTAGTATTATGAAGCCCTGACAAAGCCTTAGGTGATTTCTTTACTTTACATCCATTTAAGTCAACCTTGCTCTTGAAAATGAAAATTCACAAAGAAAATTCTCCAAGACACCAAAACAAAGCAGAAGCAACTCAAAAAAACAAAGGGACTTGAATCGAACAAAAAAGACACAAGAAACTAATAGCACACCAAGTGTTTGAGGAAATGTCTCAATTATATTCAACAACTTTGAATAGAGTATAGTGGGATGAATACAAATGAGGGGAAGGCCTCTATTTATAGTCAAGCTCCCTTAGATCCAACGATACATATTAAATTACATCAACGACTGAGATTAGTAACTAAAATATGAGAGTCATAAGGGATTTAAACTCTATACAAGCTTATCCCTTAGGATTTACATTAACCATGGTAACTCTAATTTTACTGGAGTATTTCATTAGGTCACCAAGGCTTCAAATATATAGGCTTCTCCATATGTTCCACAAATTGGACCAATTCAGTGGATTAAATGAGCCCTATTTGATTAGTTGATCTCCATAAGATAGTCTATGTGCATTCGTCGCGGGCTTTGATCCTCAACCTATGACATTCTCCCCCACCCATTCTTGCGATGCTCTCATTGCATCCTCTAAATGAAATTGGTTTGACTTGTCTTGGAACCACCTCAATGCCTCGAGTAATCTCCAACTAGTTTGTTAGCCCTTTGGCTTACCCACTTCAGAACTTTGAAAGGGCCCCTCTATGGCTTTGCTAAGCTAACGGTAAGTCATAATGGAAAACATTAGATAAGTGCTTGAGATGCACCTCGCTTATAGAATTTATTCTGTTCAACTATCCAGTTTGCACAACTACTTTTCCCTCAAAGTTTGATGCACAACACACCTCTCTCATAGGTGGTAGTCCTATTGATAACTCAACAGGCTTCACATCGATTTGTTGTACCTTTAGCATTTCCAATAAGGTCTTCGTAGCACTCGAATCTATCGATATAATATTCTTACCACAATGAACATTCTTGACTAGTTGAATTACCGAAAATACCTTGGTTTCACCTTTCTTATCATGACTCATTGATACAAGCATTATCATTGACGAGTATCCAAGATACAAATATAATAGGCAAAAGGAACCAAAAGTGTAACAGGCCGATTTTGGGGCTAGTCAGAATAGTTGTCTCAGGACCACAAATTTGAAGTTAGAGAAATCATTTTATTATTATTTTAGAGTCATAGTATGTTTATAATAGTACATGAAAGATTTGGTGAGTTAATTTTGACGTTTGTGAGCCCAATTACGAAAAAAGACTAAATCGCATAAAGTGCAAAAGTCCTAAATTGATAGCTAAAGGTGTCAAATAGTTAGAGAACCAAAATTGTGGGGTCTTTAAAGGGCAATTAGGCCCTATTGAGATTACTTGGCCGGCCATGGGAGACAAAGGTAGTCAAATTTTCAAATTTTGGTTGGTTAGGTCACTTATTTTGACTAAAATAGAAATAAGTAAAAGAAGGATGATATCATCCCTTTCCCATCTCTTTTCTCCACCAAAAATTGGCCATTAAAGGGGGGTTTAAGAGCTTAAAATTTTCAGCAACTTGAAGCACTCACAAGTAAGTGATTTCCATACCCTTTGTTGATGATTTTTGCATTTTTGAAACCCTTGAAGCATGAGCTTTCAAATGAAGGGACTATCTTGCAAAATGGTTGAAGGTATAGGGTTTTTCAATGAGAGCATTTAAAATGTTTTCTGAAATTTTATGGAAGAATATGAGTCTTAGTTGTCTAATAGACAACTTTTGTGAAAAGTGTTACCATGAAAACACCTAAAGGGACTATTTTGCACAAGTTGTAAAATAATTGATAAATGTGTGAAATAGAAAGAATTTTGGGTTTCTATAAGAGTAAAAAGAGTTTATCTAGGCTTAAGATGTGAAGAAATTCGACAACAATCGATTTTCGAGCATAGGGGTACAATGGTCATTTTGCCTAAGTCTAGGGGCAAAATGGTTATTTTACTGAAGATGTGAATTTTTAATTGCTTAATTTTATTTAGTGATTAAATGAGTGCATTTTTCTATTTTAGATCAAGAATTGCCAAATCCAAACCTAGACTGGGGGAAAACCAAGTAAATTGACTAAACCAACTAGTCGCCACATTTTGTGATCCGAGGTAAGTTGTATGTAAATAATACAACTATATTACTAATTATGTGTTGAATTGTATTTGAATTAATATAGCATGAATTGCTTGATTGTGAAATTGAGATGATATGATGATAATAGAGATAGTAGAGTTCATGTTTGAACCTAGGAAATAAACCAGATATTCAAGCTGTGACATATGGGTTATTGTTGATTAGTGTAAGACATGTCTGAGACATGCATCGGCCACATTATGAGAGCTCGTGTAAGACCATGTCTGGGACATGGCATCGGCATTGAGACGAGGGCTAGTGTAAGACATGTTTGGACATGCATCGGCCTCGAGACGTAAGCCAGTGTAAGACATATTTGGGACATGCACTGGCTACGAGATGATAATCAGTGTAGACATATCTGGGACATGCACCGGCTACGAGATGATAGTCAGTGTAAGATCATGTCTGAGACATAGCATCGACTTGAGATGTGAGCCAGTGTAATACCATGTCTGGGACATGGCATTGGCATTGTACCCAAGTTTGAGGCTTAATGAATATCCAATAGTGTTCCAAATGGTTCAACGGTGAACGTTATGTTCTTAAGCTAATGAGGAAAGTATAACTGTGTTGTCAGTGGTACAGGTACCTAATTAGTACATATGAGATATGAGCTTATTGAACAATATGTGACTAGCATGGATGGTAATGAGTAAGTTATACTTATGCCTACCTTGCTATCATGAGCATATGAATCATTGATAAAATGTTGTAATTGTGTACTTACTTATATGCAACTTACTAAGCTTTTATGCTTACTCCCCTTCCTTTCCATTTCCTTACAATGTCGCCTAACTAGCTCAAGGATCACCAAAAGTCAGAGATATCGATCACACTATCGACCGAAGCTTTCGGTATAGTTGGATTTATATTTTTGAATATAGCATGTATAGGACTTAGACTTTATTATTTTGTGACTTTGAGAATTGGCCAAATGTGTTGGCTTGGGTTGGAAACCCTTCATTTTGTATTAAGCCTTGATTGATGGCTAATATTCATTTTGAGTTTTATAAGAGATGCATTTTCATAGTTGAATGAATGTCTATTGTGACTGATCTGGTTGTATGAATTGTGCTTGTTTAGATATTGGTTGGTATTTGCATGGAACTAGGTATGCAAAGGTGGCAATGAGGCTTGGTAAATAGCTTTATATTGTCAACACGGGTAGACACACGGGCATGTGTCTAGGCCGTGTATGACACATGGTCTGCCCCATAGGCGTGTAGTTCAGCCGTGTGTCCCCTGCACGTAAAAATTTCAAGTCAGTATGTATGGTAATAAACACACGGGCAGAGACACGGCTGTGTGTCTCAACCGTGTGGAGGACATGACCTAGTACACGGGCATGTGCCATGGCCATGTGTCATTTTGGGAATGCTGACGTCAAAAAAAGAATACCCAAGTTTTTGCACACGGGCTAACATACAGGCGTGTCCTGGTCGTGTGAGGGACACGAGCATCAACAGGGGCGTATGTCTGGCCTTGTGAAAACCCCTGTAGGTGTGAATTAGAAATTAATTTCACACGGGTAAAGGACACGGGCATGTCCCTAGGTGTGTAGGCCGTGTGAGTCACACGGGTCATCAGCACGACCATGTCGAGTTGATCACACAGGTGTGTTGCCCTTCCACATGAGCGTGTGCCCTATTTTAAGGACAAAAAATTTCATAGTCGGTTTGAGGACCTGGTATATTCCCGAATAGTTTTCAACGGTCGATTTGAGGCTCGTAGGCCTTTAAAGTAGAAATTGAAAAAGTTTAATTTGGACGGAGTCTCGGTGACTTGAGATTGTTTGTATGCATGAGATCAAGTATAGGTAATGCCTCGTACTCCGCCCCAACGTGGGTTACGGTTACAAAAAGAGTATTAATCTGGTCAAGGAAATTCAAGCCAAGAATGAAGTCATAATCATCTAAATGAATTACCTTAAAGTCTTTGTAATGACCTAATTTCCAATGTTATCGAAAAATACAATTTTGGAACCTCATTTTCATAAATCGAGTCCGTAAATATTAAATTGGGATATTTATAGATTTGGTGTTTAGATTAATTGAAATTCAATTAAGTAATTTAGCTAGAATTGTGATTAATTAAGACTCTAGGACTAATTATAATGTTTAATTACTATAAATTTTTAATTGGCTAAAAGCTTGGGGACATAAATTTCAATTAACCAAAGGTTCAAAATGATAAATAAACAATTTCTAATTATGTGATAGTGTATGATGATGGAAACTCCACTATATTAGATTAAAAGGTTAATTATATTAAGTAAATCACAATTTAGTTAGTTAAACATGGTTAATTAGCATTTAAAAAATAGGAAACTTACCATCTTCTTCCTATTTACTATGTCCACCATAGAAACAGATTGAAGAAAACTTTCAAACCCTTGATTATTCAACTATACAGTTAGGTAAGAAATCCAAGTCCTTTTCTTGTAATTTTTATAGATTTAGGGTCATGAGAGCTTGATTTAGCTAGACCATGTACCAAAACTGTAAAAATGTTAAAATTTTAGAAAGTTTCCATTATTTATTTCTTGAATAATTAGGTATGAAATTGATAGAACTTAAGTTTAGTTTAAAAAAGGACTAAATTGTAAAGCTTAATTGATAGTTTCATACATTAGGGACCAAATCGAATAAAACAAAAAAATATTACGAAATTTTGGTATGACTACAAATTATAAGGTCCCTAATGAAAATATGTGAAATCATATTTTAATCCAAAGGTCTAGATCAAAAGTTATATTTGTCTCAGGTTTAAGGACTAAATTGAATAAATTGTAAAATATTGTAACTTTGTAATTGAATGTGATTTGATATGGAATTTGATATTGTGTATTTTTAGGTTATTTTTTGTAGCTAAAGAAGATGCAAGGTCGTCGAGAAGGAAAGGAAAGGTGAAAGCCAACAACAAGAAACTCGAGTTTTCGATTCGTATTTCTATAATCTGAATCAATTTAATTGTTTCATATTCATGATGTTTTGCATAGTATGATACTAAGGTGAGTTGAAAATGGTTATTTGAATTGAATTGATATGAATGAGATTGATTACTAAGATAGAGGACTAAATTGAATAGAATGAAAAGTAGCATAGCTTAATGATTTATGGTAATTAGTATGAAATTTAGTTGAGATAGGTTGTATTACTTGATGAATTGACAATAAATTGAGATTGATAGGATCTTACTTGAGCTATGTAATGAAATCAAAAAATTGGTTACCCTATTAACTATACAAGCTGAGTTAGATATAGTTGCCATGTTATAGGATAAATCGAGTACATGTTATTTCCGCTATACGTCGATGAGTGCTGGGCACATTTTCCTTCAAACGTTCCGATGAGTGTAGGGCACAACTTTTATTTTGATTATACTAATGAGCGTTGGGCACAATTTGTTTACTGTGGACGTTCTGATGAAGCATTGATGCCAAATTGGTTTGTTGGTTGGGATCCGTATATTCATTCAAGTCTGAGTCATGTTAATAGGGGATATAATTTTTGAATTGGTTGATTGATATTGAAAATGATTAAATGTTACAAAGTTGTGCTACAAGTACTTATTTACATTATTTGAATATCGATAGCATGTGAAAGACCATGCAAATCGGCTAATGAGCCTGAGGGTCGATATGGTAAGATATGGACTGAATTGGTTTGATTTGGTAATGGAATGTGTTATAACCAAATGTTTCAATTTTAATAGATATACAAATATCATTGGCATTGTAATGTTGGTATAATATGTCCATATAGTTGATACACTCAAGTAATGTGTAGATGATTCATTTAAAGCATTTGGTATGTTTGTGACATATGTTTATATTGATGTATTGATGAGATTTACTAAATGATGTGCTTGGATTGGTTGACATTAGAAATTAAATACATTGCATACAATTAATTATAATCAATGTTGTTCTGATTTGAATCATGGAAATACCACTGGGCTTTATCGCTCAGCGTATGGTTTTTTTCCATGCATAGTTTTAGGTACATCCTGAGGTCCCGAGCAATGACTCCAGCATCTAGACAAAGATCCCGGACTCAATAATGTTTGTAAAGTTTCTTTTTGTTTGTTATACGGCATGTAGCTAGGTTAGTCAGTTTTTGCAATAGGTGTAAATGTGTTCATAATTGAAATTTGAAATGGTAACTTGAAATGATCAAATGGATGAATTATATATATGAATTTGATACTTATTTGGCTTGTATGAAGGGATGAAATTTGAGTTTATATGTGAATATATATATATATATATGTCAATTTGGTAATTGTATAAATGTTTGTGTTAACATGTAAGTTTAGGTAATATTAAGTTATTTATGATGAGTTATGCTAAGATTGTATATTTGAGCATAGCATCTTGGATAAATTGATGATGTATTGTGATGAATTAGTTTTTCCTAAGAGAGGCAGGTTGGTGCCATTTTGGTCATTTTCGAAATAGTAAGTCATGTTGCAATAATGAGACCTACTAAGTATGTTATGTCACAATGAGGAACTCCTGACATTACAATTTCAATCTAGTATTTTGAATTCTTTACAATTTGGTCCTGACCTCAAGTTAGCTGTAAAGCTTTTATAAGCCCATATAAGACCTAGAAATGACTATATATCATATTGTATAATTATATTGGTTGAAATAAATCATTCAATAGTATAAATTGAATACAGTTTGATCGTAGTTGCTTCAGCAACGAATGTGACAAATCATAACTCAGACCCGACGGTCAGGTCAAGTAATGGGGTGTTACATTTAATGGTGTCAGAGTTATAAGATTAGCCTAATTTTGAACTAAATTGATGTCACACCCTAAATTAGGCTAATTAATTTCAGGCGGATAGACTTGAAGTTGTCTGTTCTAGCACACTCTTGTAGTTAGTTCGTCAAATTATAAGCTTCTAGCGAATTAATGTTTTGTGAAAAATAAGTATCCGCCATGGAAGTATATCAGGATTTAGTATTTGATGTGTTTTTCAATAAAAGAAGGAATTCGATAAAAGAAAGGTAAGCTTTATGTAGGTTACCACCAAAAGCATAGTTCGCCTACTTTGTTAAAGCACTATGAAGAACAGGTTTTGGTGACTAAATATGGTAATAAACCAACTTAACTAACTAGTCAAATAGCATATGGACAAGACTCTAATTTATATTTCTTCTAAATTCTCTAGGCCCTTAAGAAGGGAAAATTTTGAAACATAATGACACTTGTCAAATTCCACTAAATGGTATGGGGGTGATATATATATGTGTGAGAAGGTTCTGAGAAAGGTGTGCCTTTCTAAAATATTACTCTTTGATTCTTTATTCTCAAATCCAATTATATTTCTTCTTCATTAAGCTGAAAGTTAAAGTTCTTGAATAAATTAATGGTCATTCCATCTCTGGGTAAGTAAGACTATTCTACATGTTAAGTATTGAAAATAGTAAGTTTATAAAAGGTAGGTGAATAGTAAGCTGTTAGTAGAAGGTCTTGAATGGGGCTTATCTATGGTTCAAATGTTAGGTGATTTATATGCATGAGAGTTGATTGTGAATCTATGTTATTTAAGCAATATTTGTTGTTGGTTCGAAAAGAATATTTGATTCTGGAGCTTTGAGCTGTAGTAGGTGAGTCTTATGTGAGTCCTTGATATCGACTCTTGCAAGTCTTTCTAGATAAGTTTCTTGTGATCGATGTTCCAGAAACGATGAACAAGTACATGAATAATTGTTGAAAGAAAGTATGTATTCTTTATGTAAGTCCTTGTGAGTTCAGAATATAATGAATTGTGTATGGGTGTATGTGATTCTGTGAAGTAACTATGTGTGTGTCTAGAATGCATACTGTGAGATGTGATTGTGTTGATGTGTATGAAACATGTATTGATGTATGATTTGATTAGGAAAATGAGTCAGCTACTTGATGGTGTGTTATTATGTGATGTGTGATTTGAAATGTTAGAGAATGGGGTGTATCCCAATGTAGAAAGGTTGTAATGTGAGTTTGGTCACAACGATGGTATTTGATGAAGCCCATTAGAATAGTAAAAACAAATTATAATATGACAATTTTGAAGACAAGTTCATGGCCATGGCATATTTTGGAAAAGGTGGATGATCCACATTTATCTACTAAGGTTCTATGCATGTCCTAAGGTGATAATGGGCAAACCTTAAGCGAAGTGAGTTTAGGCAAATCCACCTTACAAACACGAAAATTCTTGAGATGCTTGAGTGGCATTCTACTGGCCTTTCTGGCGTACTCTGTATACTACCTTTGTGGCTTATTCTAATTTGGCCTTTGTGGCATTCTTTTAGCCTTAGTGGCGTATTCTGATTTGGCCTTTGTGGCATTTTGTTAGACTTTGTGGCATACTCTTATAAGTTACAACAAGGATATGTAATGTCTATAGTTTCTCTTTAAATGATTCTATGTTATAATCGAATAAATTCGGGTGCTCAAAGAAGTTATCCACTGTAATCATCTGTTGGTATGAAATATAGGCGTAATCTCAATAAGAAGAGTTATACAAGTATTAATTGGTTTAATTTCATCTATGAGATGTAAAGTTGGAAAAACTATGTAGTTGGTATCTTCCAAATCTGAATAACATCTTGATGAAATTCCAGAATTATCTAATATATGTGCCACTCATCAGTTTGGGTGTTGTCATGTTTTGTAGTGAGAATTGGAAGGAAATTTTCTAAATGAGCTACTAATTTGTTATTTGTAAGTGAAGAGTTGGGTGTCGATATAAAAAAATGATTTGATTGATATGTTGAATGTATTCAACTCTATGTGGGAATCCTTAAAATAGTAAATGTTTTCCTGTAAGTAATGTTTGGGATCAATTATAGTGGGAAAATCATTGTAAGATGTTTAAATAGAGAAGAAAAAGTGGCATGGGCTAGTATGATCTAAAGTTAGCCAAATAGTTAAGTTAAGGTTGATTTGAAAAGTGGTGGATAGGTATTTGTATATGCTTGTCTTTTAATATAATGGTATCAACCTAAAGCAGATTGGGAAATCTAAATAAAACAGGATTAAGAGATCAGCACATAAATGATTAAAGGTAAAGTATATTTAAAACTCACTAAGTTCTTATAACTTATAAATGTTATGTTTTTTTCTAGGTTATGTCGATTGATGAGTTTGCCAAGAGGGACTACGTGAAGATTATGCCAGAGTTGTAGAGAGAGGTGTAACACGTAGGTTTGTGCAAGTGTAAACAGTCGTTATCAAGTAATAAGCAAGTATCAAGTTATCGTCTCCTTAGGGATTGTAAAATTATACTAACAACTTGGTAAATAAAAACACAATATGGCTGAGAAGTGATGATTAACATTAAATATATTAAACTAGATGCAATGATCCTTAATGCAAATTATCCTAGGTATGCAAACTATATGAATGGAATAGATTTTAGCAAAATTAAACATAATTTGCAACAATTATAACATAAATAAACTAGGACAATTACTTTAATTAAACTCAATTTATTATCAACATGCTTAATAACATTCGGAAAAATATTCCATGGCAACTCGATAAGGGATGTGGAAGAAGAAGGATTATATTATTACAAAAGGAAAGTTTACAAAAGAAAGATTACAAGGAGGGGATAAAAGTAAAAGTTTCTAAGAATATTTTGGATTTTGATACCGATGCCTTGTTTAGGCTTCATACATTCCTTTTTATAGGAAAATTTTTAAACTCTATTTAATTTTCTTTAATCCCACACAGTGTCTCTGATAAGGATCATGTCTTGTTATCAACATAGTTGCTTCCACGTTGCAACCTTTTCTGATGCCTTTTTCTTCAAGTTATCTTCTTTTTGCCCATTAGTATTTCTTGGACATTGTTTCTCCACATGTCTTGTCCTGTTTTGGCTTATCCTTCTTGGATATTATCTAGATTCATCAACTCTATTTCATCTAGATGTACTGAATCTGGTGAAAGTTTTGAGAGTTCCAATTCTCCCACGTATTTCTGATTTCCTCTATTATTTCTGGTGCGAAATCATCAATTTCCATATCAGCTATCTTTTTTAATAGTTGTATTGATTCTTCGTCTCTATTATTCTGGATATTTCCAGTTTTATCTGCTACAATTCTTCTCCCATCAGTCATCAGTCTATAAGTCTAATGTCAAAGAATATGTTGAACTGTTGACATTAAATCAATCCCTGCTTGGGTCTGATAATAATTAAAATTATTATAACACTTGTCAATATTTTTTGTCAAGTGTTCTTTATCTTCTTTGTCAGCTAATAAATAGGGGCTTCCCATCATTCTTTAAATAATCCAAATTTGATATGGCTGATAAAATCTTTCTTTTTCAGCAATACGAATAAGGCTACTTATTTGAATATAAAAATAGTAGAAAAAATCATCGTGTTTTACTATTTGTGATAATATAGATTTAATAATTACAAGAAAATCTTTTAATAAATGAAAAGAAAAATTTTGAACTACTATTCTTTTGACAAAACCCCATTCAATACTTTTTATATCAAATTGTTCATGATCAAGTTTAAATTTAATAGTAGGAAAATTTTCATCTATATCATTTGTAAAAACATATGCTTGTAAAAAGTATTTTGAAAAAGTATTTTAAATTGAATTTGCTGGTTGCAAATAATTCTATTTATTTTGAAAAAATATCTGCTGGTAATATTTTTCTAGCTTTATTATATAGACACAATCTAAACATTTTATTTATAATAGGACTATTTGTCCCTTTATTGATAAAATATTGAAATATACCAAGAAGATTGTTTATATCCTTAATATCTATATATTCTAATTCAAGCTCATTAAAATCTCTATATAAAATAAATTTTAATAATAAATCATGAGCTTTATTTTCTTTAGTTATTTTTCAACTAAAATTGTGAGAATTTTGTAAGAGCTCTTCTGAAATTAGCTTTTTATTCAGAAATATGGGTTTTCCATATTTCATTTATAAAATTATATAATTCTGGTGATAATCCTGGATTATAAGAATCTTTTATTTCTAGAATTTGTTGTTGTTTCAACAAATTTTTCGCTCCTTTTATAATTTTAAGTCCTTTTGGAATCCTTTACTTAGTAAATACGCATTTTACTTATCCTTAGTTACTAAGGGTTTATTAGCATTCATGTGAGGTAATAGGGACGTGTTAGGTTTGAAACAGTTTAATCACACAAATCTAAAAACTGTGCAGATAACAGAGCTTGGCTAGAGTTGTTATGCAACCTGCAATTTAATCGGGTTAGGATCTAAATTGAGCATGCACATTTGAATTATGTGTCCACTAGTCGTTGGCTGGTTAGGATCGGTCATCTAATTCAGGTGCATTTCAATCAGAAATACAAACTTGATTTTAATTGAAAACATGATCGATTGAGGCACAAACATTATAAGCATGAATCAAATAAATATTATTTAATCAAAGCAATCATCCTAACTTAAATAAAATTAAGCTAACATTGTTGTAAACAAGAACAAAGAACACATAGAAAACATTTTTAGATTAACTTAAAGAAAAGAAAGATTAAAGCCAAATCAAATTGGTTTTCACCCAAGACTCTGACCGATGAGGCTTCTTCACTCCTTCGCTTTGCTTCTTTGCTGATGGCTCTCCAAGGTGGCCGACCAAGGGCTCTTTAAGAGGCTTAATTGCTAAAATCTCTATGAAGAGATGATGCTAAGCCTGGGGAATGGAAAATGCTAAAGAGAATTGAGAGAGAAGAGAATGATGAGGGATGAGGGATGAGGGATGATGAATGAGGGAATGAAGGGGTCTTATTTATAGGTGAAGAGAGGTGGGTAGTTTGCTAAAAATAGTTGGGTTTAGTCTCTTCAAACTTCTTCCGTGAGTGGCTGACCACAATTAGTGGAATTTGAGCTGATTTTTGCTTGATTTTTTAGCAATTTAAATGTCATAATAATTCAGGACTGAGACTCGGTCAAATGTAAATCTTTGGCCAAGTCTCTTATTTCTTCAACAATGCAAAGACCTTGTGTAATTAAACCAAAAAGTGATTTAAGTGGACAACCATGTGTAGCCAAATTTGGGTTGACTTGGTCTTCAATTTGGACGGTTTTTGTAATCCAACAAAGCTATCAGATTTGTCCAACATAAATCAATAAGTTAATGGACCAAGGAATACAATTTATCCAATTTAAATAATTAATTAAAACCCAAATTATTAATGAAATATTTTAAAATGAATTATTAAATATAAATTTATATTTTATTATTTAATATAATCATGCATGTTCCATTTTATGTCTTAAAAATATAATATGTTCAAATAAATCTAAAATAAGCCATTTTATGCATGAAAACTATGTAATAAAGCATAAAATCGCTTTTAATAATTTCCATGTCCTAATTTCATATTTTCACATATTTCATTAATTTATTCAACAATTACTTAGTTTTTAACAATGAATTTAAGTAAAAGGTGATAAATTACATACAAAAAATCCTATATATTTTTCTGTTTACAAGAGGATACTATGTATACAGTGGTTGTTTTGGAAAAACTGGCGTATTGTAGGATTGCGCCTATAGAGTTTGTCTTTTGTAAACATTTGTATTGTAATAAACTTTAGTAAGTCTAACGTAAATATTATTTTTAGATATTTTCCTCTTTTCTTTAATATGTGGTCTTTCATCAAAATAATGAGAAAAAGTTCTTTAAAAAAAAAGGAGTAATTGTTAACTGTTTTACTAAATTTGTTAAATGGTTTTGGCAACACCCGAGATTCAAACTCGATGAGTTGGGTTGGGTTTAGGGCATTACAAGTTGGTATTAGAGTCTGGTTTAGCTGATTCTTTGGCAGTCATTGTGGGAAGGAGCCATGTATGCATAATACGCCTAACTTAGTCTCTTAGATATGTTAAATTTTTGTTTGTTTGTTTGAAGCATGATTGTTATATTTAAAACATTTTGATAAGAAAGATAATGAAAGAGCAAAATGATAGTTTCATTAATAAATTAGGAAAGATACTACATGAATGATAGAAAGAGAATTACATGATAAAATAAAAGAAATACTTAATTATCTCTTTCGGCGGGCTGGTCTATGGGCTTAGTAGGGATGTCTTCTATTGGAAGATGATCTTCATGATTTTGATCTACATCTACTGAGTCTTCTTCATTATATTTAGGTTCGGATGTGGTAGGAATGAAAAAGTCAGTTAAATGTTTCCACTCCCTCTGAAAAGTTTCCTATTCTTCGCCCTAAGGTGGTAAACATTAAAGTTCAATGACTTAGTAGAGATGTCACTAAGACAATTGAAATCCACTCAAATGAGATCAAGAGGACCTACATCCACTTAGGCATGTAGAATCAAATTTCAAATCCATTTTGATAAAGCTTCATTATGGTTCTTTGTGGTGTCCTCTTGGAATTTTTTGAAAGTTTCTTCACTGGAATGGCATACACCTTCCAGCTCTATTTTGTTATGTTCATCCTGAGCTTTTAGCTTCTCATCTAAAGTAGATTTTTTACTCTTAAGCTGGTTGATCTCCTCTTTTAATTATTCACACTCAGTCTGTGCATATTTATGCTATGCTGATGTGATCTCGATCACATCATGTGTAGATTCAATTAGAAAGACTCACAATTGGCCCAAACACGAGGGGCCCAAATGCAAGATGAAATATCAATGAATGTGGATATTTGCATATTTGTTTTAAGCTATATTTCTTCATTTCAATAATGTTTATGTGTGTTTTTAGACTAAATGATTATGTCATTTGATTATTTGTCATGTGATATTTTGTATGTTAAGATACATGCTTATTTTGATGTCGTTGCATATTTTAGAGTCTAGTTACTTGTGTTTTATATTATTGAGTCATTTAAGCGTATGATTGTTTGTGTTGTGTCTTGTTTCAAAAATGAGATTATGTTGATACCTATTTATACTTGATGAAGGTATATCTGGCCAGCCACCAAACACTATGTGACCGTTCGTATTCCTCTCCAAATTCATGCACCCAAATATCCAATGCATCAACAGATTCATTTTTCATGCATGAATAATTCTAAGGGAAGTGTATCTACATTTTGGAAGATTCATGCAACACAAGGGGGGATTAACATGACTTTTGGTTGATTCATGAACTTGCTAAGTTCATGTATATTCAAGGGGGATGTATTTGGCAAGGGAGATGACTGTCAATGTTCATGCACATCAAAGGGAGAAGTATTCAACCATACATTGAACCTATGATATAAATTGAACCTTAAGATGCATGAATGGTCAAGAGGGATGTAAGTGACTCTTCTTCAATACATTGAACATGAGGATGCATGTATGGAATACTATGGGGAAGAATGTCCCTTTATGGTCATTCAATGGATGTAGAAATACATGAACCAAATTGATTCATGAATGGGTTGATGCATGTAATTCATTAATGGCGAAATTTAGCTACTCATGTTCTCTAGATTTAGTATGAATAGTTAGTCATACGCTTTATAGTTGATTAATAATTAATTTTGAATTGTATAATTTAAGAGTTATCTCTTAGTTCTTATGGAACTTTAAAAACCAAACTTATCAATAATTATTTTCTTATGGCATTCATTACCTTTGATCTTATCACTTCCATTCTCATCTATTTTTAAAGTGTGGTGATCATATTTAACCTCTAGTTTTTATCGCATTTTAAATAGTTGGTCAAGGTTTCTTCTTTATTTCCAACCTTTTCAAGTTTTAAACATCTTTATAGAAATCGAGTCTCATTGTTATATAACATAGGTTTCTTTCTAAGTTTCTTTCAAGTTTGAAAGTTATATCTCTTGTATAACTTTGTTGTTATCCTTCTTCCTTTTTTACCCTTTTTAACATACTTCGAGAGTTTGATTATTTAAGAAACGATCGGGCAAATTAAATTATGACTCATAAACTTAACATGTACGAGGTTCACTTCATTTCTCTTCAAAGCCATAACTCGAGCATCAAGTCTTCCAATCAAGTTGGTTGATTCTTGATGAAATCAGTGTAATTCAGTCAGAGAGTTCTCATAGGTTTTCACAACCTCTTCCAATTTTACAATTTTAGCATTGTACTGATCACTAGTGTTTTAGAAGGCCCAACTCCAGAGTCCAGCTCTATAGGTAAGGATTTTGAAGCCTTTTCCATGAGGGATAGTGGAAATGAATTAGGATTAGAAGAAAGCTAAGAGGTAAAATGTAACAGCCCTAATTTGACCCTAGTCGGGATGTGGTTTCGGGACCACAAAATCGAGTCAGAAAATTTAGTTAAAATTTTATTTGCATACCTTATATGTGTGGTAGTACTAGTATAAAAATTTGGTGATTCAATTTTTATCTTAGGAATGTGAATCTTGCTCGAAAGGATTTAGTTGAGAGACTTAGAAAATTTGATAGGTAAATAAGTGAGGACCAAATAGTATGGAATTATGAAAAGTTGGGTTTGCATGTCAAAATGCCCCAAACTAAGTTGAGTGGCGGCCAAGCATGGCTTCATCTTTCCAAGATCATGTTGTTATAATTATTTAATGTTGGTAAGATATTAAAATAGAGGAAATAAAGATTAATGATAGGAAAATGAACAAAAATAAAAATAGGTGTTCATCCTTCCTACCTCTTAGCCGAAAAACCAAGTGAAAGGAAAGAGAAAAGCTTTGGAGAAGTCGGCCATACTAGTATCCAAGTTGAGGTATGTTGGAGTTATTCCTTTAAATTCATGTGTATTGTTGGTTGTTAGTTTGAATTCTATCTAACCCATGGTGGGATTTGGGGTTGTTGGAGAGTTGGGATTTGACAAAAAAATTAGTAGATACCTTGATGCTATTGACATGTTAGTTGTGTGGATGAACTAAGTTGCTTGTTATGTTAGCATGAAAGTGAAGATGTTAGTCATTTTGTTGGAGGTGCCAAGTTGGGACTAAGAAGGGAGGAGTATTCGCTAACATAGTTGAAAGGGATGTTGCCGATATTTAGAATTGGGTTAGGGAGTGGCTATAATGGGCATAGAGATGTTGAACCTAAGAAATGTAGCAACGTGCAAATTTATATGATATCACAAATGGAGGTGAAGCTATGCTAGATTGGGAAAAAAGGCTGGTCAAGTGTGCATTAGAAGAATTTAGGTGTTTAGATGATGTTATAGATGACACTATACATATATATATATTCGCCATCAAAGGAGTACATAGGTGAGGTTGAGTCAAATTTTTTGTGCACAATCGGGTATGTATATATATATATATAAGTATGCCCATTCATGATGTTACCTTTAATCATGTGTATAATCGACTAAATGAGTAATTAGTAAGAGGGTTGCGAATCTACAAATATACATATGCATGTGTAATTGAACTATAAATGTATAGCAAGATGATTAAACTAGTTTATTTATCTATTAAGCCGAGAAGTTAAAGAAGGAGAAACAAGCAAGGGCAAAGCCAAGGACATCGAGTAGCCGGGTCGGAACCGTTATACTCAACGCAAGGTAAGTCTTTAAGCACTTGTTGTGAGAACTCCTTGGATAGATATTTTTCGGAGTGATTCTCCTATTTATTAATATAATTATATGTACAATTTGAATTTAGTAAATTGCTTTACCATGATGAATTGACATAAGGCACAATGTGTGCAAAGACTATGTGGCACTATGTGTGCCGATTGGAAGGTTGAGGCATGAGGCTATCTCAAATGCACTATGTGTGCGATTCACTATGGCACTATGTGTGCGATTTGCTATGGCACTATGTGTGCGATTTGCTATGGCACTATGTGTGCGATTTACTATGGCACTATGTGTGCGATTTACTATAGCACTATGTGTGCGATTTGCTATAGCTCTATGTGTGCGAACATAATAAGCACTATGTGTGCCACATTCGGTTGTGGAAATAAATTGTGCATGAACGAGGTAAGTGATTGAGTTACTAACTAAATATCGAAATTTGGATTGTACGGTGTACGCATAAAATTATCTAGTGCATTGTTGTTCCAACTTGAGGAAACGGATCCAAATCGATTGGGCTGACTTGGCGTTTGATTTGGTTGAAGGATTTGGCATGAGATCGAACCAAAAATTTTAGAAATTGCAGTATAGTTTGTTATGGCTGGAAACATCTATTTTGTATTATTTGATTATTCACTTATGATTGTTATTGTTGATGGTAGAGTAGTGCTTACGACTTATTTGGTGTGCTTATTTGTTGTTTATTTAGGTTCTTGATCCATTTTGCGTGCTCGGGACTGTCATCGAAGTCATCACACCGTCTAGCGACTTTTTGGTATCTTCTTCTTAGATGGTTTAAGAAAACATTTCGGCATGTATAGGCTATTATGTTTTGTTTGAACTTGGTATGTAAAAATTTGAATAGCCATACGAAAATGGCTTATAAATGTTTTGAGCATAATGTTATAATCATTTGGTATGTATATGCTCATTAAGAGGCATGGAAGTGTTTGGCAATGACCAGCCATTAGAATGGGTCATCATGCTTATATTTTGGACCATATATGAAAAAGGGGTGGTTGAATCATAGAAACTATGTGTTAGAGAAAGTCTACCCTAGAAAATGATGCTGGCAGCAACAGTGACGTGGATGTGAAAAATCACTAAAAATAGTAGGAATGGAATTAAATAGTGAATAAATTATGTAAATGAACCTTGATGAATCTATTTTCATATGGAGGAAACGAAATGGTTATATGAGTTGTATGTTAAGAGATATTTGGGTTTTAGTGAAACAGGGACAGAACGGTTTCTGGATTCCCTATTCCGACTTTGAAAATTCATTATAAATTAACCAGAAATAATTAGGAGTCATACCATATATGTATAAATTCCTCCTTGAGTCTAGTTTCTATAGAAACAAACGGCACCAGTATTGAAGTCCTGCACAGGGAGTTATTCGAGTTGGAACGCATGAAGGTCAGTGTAGTCGGCCCCTGTAACATGGGAGAGTTTAACTAATAAACTGTACTAATTGGCTTGACCAAAAATTCTACAAAAAAATATGTAGATGGAAATATGAGTCTAGTTTCAGAAAAAAATTATAAAGCTGATTTTCGAGTTGTAAAACTCAAGTTATGATTTTTGAAGCGACTAGTACACAGATTTGCAGCTTGTCTGGAACTTCTCAATAAGTGGTTTGAAGTCTGTTGACACCTCGTGTTCGACTCCGTGACGGTCTCGGGTTCGGGTGTTACAATTTTATTGGTATCAGAGCCATGGTTTAGTCGGTTCTAGGACTACCATGGCACGTATGAGTCTAGCTATACATGCCTTAATGTTAATGTTTAAATGTGTGATGACTTCGACGGTTAAAATGTTTTTTTGTTGTTTTGATTAGTAAATGGATCCCGATGTAGAGAGAACCTTGGCGGATGACGTTGAAAGTGTAGCGGCTGCTCCTGCACAAGGGACGCCGCTGTTGAACCTCGGTCATCTGCGAATAATCAAGGTGAGGGGCTAAACAAGCCTTCTTTACCATGATGAATGAGTGGGTCGCATAATATGAACCAATCCGGCTGTCCAACAATTCCGAATTTGAATAATCCACCCCAAGAGCCCGTAATGCCATCGATTCATCGACCACGTGAGGCTGAGTAAGCCACCGTAGATTTGATTAGGAAGCGCGGGCTGAAGAGTTCAGGCCGTAATTATCGATGATGCCGAAAGGGCCGAAGTTTCGCTTGACAACACCATTCGGTGTTTGATGAACTGTCATGCACACCGATGAATGTCTAAAGTGTGCTATATCCTTGTTGCGGGACTCACCTACTATTGGTGGAGGACCTTGATTTCTATAGTCCCAAGCGAACGAGTTACTTGGGATTTCTTTCAAACGGAGTTTGAAAGAAATATATTAGTCAACAGTTCATCGATCAAAAGTGTAAGGAATTCTTGGAACTCAAGCAAGGCCGCATGTGATGATCTCGAATCTGAACATGAGTTCGTAAGACTCGATCGGTATGCCCGGGAGTGTATGGCTGATGAGGTTGCTATGTGCAAGAGGTTTGAAGAAGGATTGAATGAAGATCTAAGACTATTAGTGGGTATTTTGGAGATAAAAGAATTCGTAACACTAGTTGAACGAGCACGCAAGGCGGAGGAACTTGGAAAGGAGAAGAAGAAGGCTGAATTTGAAGCTAGAGACTATCGCAAAAGATCGACGGGTAAAGCTCCGTTCTCGGCTGTAAAGAAATTCAGGGAGGACACCAATCGATCGAGGACGAATGCGGGGATTTCCATTAGACCACGACCATTGACGGACTCGAGCTACTTGGTAGCTAGTGTGGGCAATAACCGTTAAGAGAAACTGAATGCTCCCAATGTGGGAGAAGACACATAGGTGAATGTTGGGGTAAGTCTACCAATAAGGCTTGTTACGGATGCGGTTCAAGGACCACCTCATTAGAGATTGCACAGAGCTTGATGAGAAGAATAGGATGCAAGGTCGAGACCTAGTGGAATGATGACTAGAGGTAGACCACCAAGAATTTCAGGAGGTAGGGGTGGTAGTCGAGAGGGCTCTTGACACGGCTGTTCGATCTGAGACCAGCGCTCTGCTAGAGCATATGCCATCCGCGACGAGAGGAGGCATCCTCCCCGACGTTATCACCGGTACTTTCACTCTTTTCGATACTAATGTGATTGCTTTGATTGACCCGGTTCTACTCATTCTTATATATGCGAAACCTTAGCATCCAAAGAAGACTTTGCCTATTGAGTATCTTGAGTTTGTAATTGGTGTCAAACCCTTGGGTCATTACGTGCTTGTCAACAAAGTGTGTAAGAAAAGTCCCTAGTGTTTCGAGGTTCTTGTTTTCCGCGGACTTGATGCTTTTGCCGTTCGGCGAATTCGACGTTATTCTTGGGTTGGATTAGTTGACCATGCACGATGCGGTTGTAAATTGCAAAGGCAAGACTATCGATCTGAGGTGCGCGAATAACGAGATAATTTGGGTTGAGTCTACGGACTTAAAGGGGTTGCCAGCTATAATATCAGCAATGTTGGCCCAGAAATATGTAAGAAAAGGGTACAAAGCGTACCTTGCGTATGTGCTCGATGACAAGGAGTCAGAAAAGAAACCCGAATCTATGCCAGTGGTTTGTGAATACCCGGATGTTTTCCACAAGAATTGCGGGTTTGCCACTGTTTGGGAAATAGAGTTTAGCATCGAATTGGTACCGGTACCACTCCAATTTCGATAGCTCCGTATCGTATGGCACCAACGGAATTAAAGGAGTTGAAAGCTCGATTGCAAGAATTGGTGGATAGAGGTTTTGCTCGCTTGAGTTTTTCATACAGGGCGCGCGGTGTTGTTTGTGAAAAGAAGGATGGAACCATGAGGTCGTGCATCGACTATCGTCGACTTAATAAAGCGACGATAAAGAACAAATATCCGTTATCACAGATCGATGATTTGTTCGATCAAGCGAAGAACCTCGGTGTTTTGAAAATAGATCCGAGATCGGGCTATTATCGATTCTTGAATTCGAGATTCGGACATACCCAAGACCGCCTTGAGCGAGATATGGTCACTACGAGTTCCTAGTGATGCCGTTTGGGCTTACTAATGCCCATGCGGTATTTATGGATTTGATGAATCGGATCTTGGACCATATCTGGATCGGTTCGTAGTTGTCTTCATTGATGACATTTTGGTCTATTCGCAAAATGAGAACGAACACGCTGAACACCTGAGATTAGTGTTGCAAATTTTACGGGATAAGCAGTTATATGCTAAGTTCAACAAGTGTGAATTCTGGTTAAGAGAGGTTAGTTTCTTGGGTCATGTGGTATCTGCATGGGGTATTCGAGTCGACCCGAGCAAAATTTCAGCCATACTTAACTGGAAGCCTCCAAGAAATATTATTGAGGTTCGGAGCTTTTTGGGACTTGCCGGTTACTACCGACGGTTTGTAAAAGGATTCTCGATGATAGCCACACCTATGACAAAACTGCTTCAGAAAGATGTCAAGTTTGAATGGACGGAAAAGTGTCGAAAAGTTTCGACCAATTGAAAACTCATTTGACGAAAGCTCCGGTTCTAGTACACCCGAATCGGCAAAGAGTTTGTCATCTATAGTGATGCCTCCCTACTTGGGTTAGGTTGCGTATTGATGCAAGAAGGTCGAGTTGTGGCCTATGCGTCGAGACAATTAAAGCCACATGAGAAAAATTATCCAACCCATGATCTCGAATTGGCGGCCATCGTATTCGCCTTTAAAGATATGGCGACATTACTTATTTGGTGAGAAGTGCCATGTGTATTCGGATCACAAAAGTCTCAAATATTTGATGACTCAAAGAGACTTAAATCTGCGACAAAGACGATGGCTCGAGTTGTTAAAAGATTATAAGCTCGTCATTGATTATCACCGGGAAAGGCTAATGTGGTTGCGGATGCCTTAAGCGAAATCACTATTTGCTTTCTGACGATGAATGTACACTTGTCTATCCTACCCGACAATGTGTTAGTAGCGAATTAAAGGCCAAACCATTGTTGGCTCATCAAATTCGGAAGCTCGAAAGTTGATGAGGAGTTGCTTGCAAAAGCGAAGTGAGTGTGTTACGAACAAGGAATCGAGTTTCAAATTGATGATGACGATTGTTTGAGGTTCGAAGTCGTCGTGTGTTCCAAAGAATTGAACTTATTTCAATAATTCGAATGAAGCCCATTGTAGCCGAATGGCAATCCACGGGAGTACGAAGATGTACAACGATTTGAAACGTCGGTTTGGTGGCATGGTATGAAACGAGACATCTCAGACTTTGTTTGAGATGTTTAATATGTCAACAAGTGAAAGCGGAACATTAAGTGCCTTGAGGTTACTTCAACCGATCATGATACCCGAGTGGAAATGGGATCGAGTCACAATGGACTTTATGTCCATTTGCCGTTGTCGACTAGTAAGAAGGATGCGATTTGGGTTGTTGTTGATAGGTGACTAAGTCGGCTCACTTTATCCTGTATGCACGGATTTTCATTGGATAAATTAGCTGAATTGTACGTTTCTCAGTTGTGAGATTACACGGGTACCGATTTACATTGTGTCGGATAGAGATCCGAGGTTCACCTCGCGATTTTGGAAGAAATTGCAAGAAGCTTTGGGTACCAAGTTGCATTTCAAGACCGCCTTTCACCCCCAAACCGATGGTCAATCCGAGCGAATAATTCAGATACTTGAGGATATGTTGAGATGTTGCATCCTCGAGTTCGATGGTTCATGGGAGCGGTATTTACCTTTGATTGAATTCGCACAACAATAGTTTCCAATCAAGTATTAAGATGGCGCCTTACGAGGCCTTGTGCAGGCGTAAATGCCGTACACCATTGTTTTGGACAGAGCTCGGTGAGAGCAAAATTTTCGTAGTGGATTTGATTAAAGATCTTTGAATGAAAGTAAGAGTAATCCGTGAAAATCGAAAATAGCCTCCGATCGTCGAAGTCGACGCGGATCTGAAACGAAAAGACATTGAGTATCGGTGGGAGATAAAGTGTTTCTTAAAGTTTCGCCTTGGAAAAAGATACTCGATTTGGGCGCAAGGGCAAATTGAGTCCGAGGTTCATCGGGCCATATGAGATATCCGAACGAGTCGGTCCGATTCGTGATCGTCGATTTTGCCCCGAACTTGAAAAGATTCACGACGTCTTTCATGTTTCGATGCTTGACGCTATAGATCCGATCCGTCCCACGTAATTAGTCCATCGAGGTTGAGATTCAAGCCAATATGAGTTATGAAGAAGAACCGATTAGTATCCTAGCTCGTGAAATGAAGGAGTTGCGAAACAAAAGGGTTCCATTAGTAAAAGTGTTATGGCTCAAACACGGGATGGAAGAAGCTACTTGGGAACCCGAGAACTCTATGAAAGAGCGTTACCCAAACTTATTTACGGTAAGATTTTGGGGACGAAAATTTCGTAAGTGGGGAGAATTGTAACACCCTAATTTGACCCTAGTCGGGATGTGGTTTGGGACCACAAAACCGAGTCATAAAATTTAGTTAAAATTTTATTTGCATACCTTATATGTGTGGTAGTACTAGTATAAAAATTTGGTGATTCAATTTTTATCTTAGGAATGTGAATCTTGCTCGAAAGGATTTAGTTGAGAGACTTAGAAAATTTGATAGGTAAATAAGTGAGGACCAAATAGTATGGAATTATGAAAAGTTGGGTTTGCATGTCAAAATGCCCCAAACTAAGTTGAGTGGCGGCCAAGCATGGCTTCATCTTTCCAAGATCATGTTGTTATAATTATTTAATGTTGGTAAGATATTAAAATAGAGGAAATAAAGATTAATGATAGGAAAATGAACAAAAAAAAATAGGTGTTCATCCTTGCTACCTCTTAGCCGAAAAACCAAGTGAAAGGAAAGAGAAAAGCTTTGGAGAAGTCGGCCATACTAGTATCCAAGTTGAGGTATGTTGGAGTTATTCCTTTAAATTCATGTGTATTGTTGGTTGTTAGTTTGAATTCTATCTAACCCATGGTGGGATTTGGGGTTGTTGGAGAGTTGGGATTTGACAAAAAAAAAATTAGTAGATACCTTGATGCTATTGACATGTTAGTTGTGTGGATGAACTAAGTTGCTTGTTATGTTAGCATGAAAGTGAAGATGTTAGTCATTTTGTTGGAGGTGTCGAAGTTGGGATTAAGAAGGGGAGGAGTATTCGGCTAACATAGTTGAAAGGGGATGTTGCCGATATTTAGAATTGGGTTAGGGGAGTGGCTATAATGGGCATAGAGATGTTGAACCTAAGAAATGTAGCAACGTGCAAATTTATATGATATCACAAATGGAGGTGAAGCTATGCTAGATTGGGAAAAAAGGTTGGTCAAGTGTGCATTAGAAGAATTTAGGTGTTTAGATGATGTTATAGATGACACTATACATATATATATATTCGGCCATCAAAGGGAGTACATAGGTGAGGTTGAGTCAAATTTTTTTTGTGCACAATCGGGTATGTATATATATATATATAAGTATGCCCATTCATGATGTTACCTTTAATCATGTGTATAATCGACTAAATGAGTAATTAGTAAGAGGGTTGCGAATCTACAAATATACATATGCATGTGTAATTGAACTATAAATGTATAGCAAGATGATTAAACTAGTTTATTTATCTATTAAGCCCGAGAAGTTAAAGAAGGAGAAACAAGCAAGGGCAAAGCCAAGGACATCGAGTAGCGGGTCGGAACCGTTATACTCAACGCAAGGTAAGTCTTTAAGCACTTGTTGTGAGAACTCCTTGGATAGATATTTTTCGGAGTGATTCTCCTATTTATTAATATAATTATATGTACAATTTGAATTTAGTAAATTGCTTTACCATGATGAATTGACATAAGGCACAATGTGTGCAAAGACTATGTGGCACTATGTGTGCCGATTGGAAGGTTGAGGCATGAGGCTATCTCAAATGCACTATGTGTGCGATTCACTATGGCACTATGTGTGCGATTTGCTATGGCACTATGTGTGCGATTTACTATGGCACTATGTGTGCGATTTACTATGGCACTATGTGTGCGATTTACTATAGCACTATGTGTGCGATTTGCTATAGCTCTATGTGTGCGAACATAATAAGCACTATGTGTGCCACATTCGGTTGTGGAAATAAATTGTGCATGAGCGAGGTAAGTGATTGAGTTACTAACTAAATATCGAAATTTGGATTGTACGGTGTACGCATAAAATTATCTAGTGCATTGTTGTTCCAACTTGAGGAAGCGGATCCAAATCGATTGGGCTGACTTGGCGTTTGATTTGGTTGAAGGATTTGGCATGAGATCGAACCAAAATTTTAGAAATTGCAGTATAGTTTGTTATGGCTGGAAACATCTATTTTGTATTATTTGATTATTCACTTATGATTGTTATTGTTGATGGTAGAGTAGTGCTTACGACTTCTTGAGTTATGTACTCATTTGGTGTGCTTATTTGTTGTTTATTTAGGTTCTTGATCCATTTTGCGTGCTCGGGACTGTCATCGAAGTCATCACACCGTCTAGCGACTTTTTGGTATCTTCTTCTTAGATGGTTTAAGAAAACATTTCGGCATGTATAGGCTATTATGTTTTGTTTGAACTTGGTATGTAAAATTTGAATAGCCATGCGAAAATGGCTTATAAATGTTTTGAGCATAATGTTATAATCATTTGGTATGTATATGCTCATTAAGAGGCATGGAAGTGTTTGGCAATGACCAGCCATTAGAATGGGTCATCATGCTTATATTTTGGACCATATATGAAAAAGGGTGGTTGAATCATAGAAACTATGTGTTAGAGAAAGTCTACCCTAGAAAATGATGCTGGCAGCAACAGTGATGTGGATGTGAAAATCACTAAAAATAGTAGGAATGGAATTAAATAGTTAATAAATTATGTAAATGAACCTTGATGAATCTATTTTCATATGGAGGAAACGAAACGGTTATATGAGTTGTATGTTAAGAGATATTTGGGTTTTAGTGAAACAGGGACAGAACAGTTTCTGGATTCCCTGTTCTGACTTTGAAAATTCATTATAAATTAACCAGAAATAATTAGGAGTCATACCATATATGTATAAATTCCTCCTTGAGTCTAGTTTCTATAAAAACAAACAGCTCCAGTATTGAAGTCCTGCACAGGGAGTTATTCGAGTTGTAACGCATGAAGGTCAGTGTAGTCGGCCCCTGTAACATGGGAGAGTTTAACTAATAAACTGTACTAATTGGCTTGACCAAAATTCTAGAAAAAATATGTAGATGGAAATATGAGTCTAGTTTCAGAAAAAATTATAAAGCTGATTTTCGAGTTGTAAAACTCAAGTTATGATTTTTGAAGCGACTAGTACACAGATTGGCAGCTTGTCCGAACTTCTCAATAAGTGGTTTGAAGTCCATTGACACCTCGTGTTCGACTCGTGACGGTCTCGGGTTCGGGTGTTACAATTTTATTGGTATCAGAGCCATGGTTTAGTCGGTTCTAGGACTACCATGGCACGTATGAGTCTAGCTATACATGCCTTAATGTTAATGTTTAAATGTGTGATGACTTGACGGTTAAAATGTTTTTTATTGTTTTGATTAGTAAATGGATCCCGATGTAGAGAACCTTGGCGGATGACATTGAAAGTGTAGCGGCTGCTCTGCACAAGGGACGCCGCTGTTGAACCTCAATCATCTGCGAATAATCAAGGTGAGGGGCTAAACAAGCCTTCTTTACCATGATGAATGAGTGGGTCGCGCAATATGCCCGAACCAATCCTACTGTCCAACAATTCCGAATTTGAATAATCCACCCCAAGAGCCCGTAATGCCATCCATCGACCGTGAGGTGAGTAAGCCACTGTAGATTTGATTAGAAGCGGGGCTGAAGAGTTCGAGGCGTAATTATCGATGATGCCGAAAGGGCCGAGTTACGCTTGACAACACCATTGGTGTTTGATGTATCATGCACACCGATGAATGTCTAAAGTGTGCTATATCCTTGTTGCGGGACTCACCTACTATTGGTGGAGGACCTTGATTTCTATAGTCCCAAACAAACGAGTTACTTGGGATTTCTTTCAAACGGAGTTTCAAAGAAATATATTAGTCAACAGTTCATCGATCAAAAGCGTAAGGAATTCTGGAACTCAAGCAAGGCCGCATGACAAGATCTCGAATCTGAACATGAGTTCGTAAGACTCGATCGGTATGCCGGAGTGTATGGCTGATGAGGTTGCTATGTGCAAGAGGTTTGAAGAAGGATTGAATGAAGATCTAAGACTATTAGTGGGTATTTTGGAGATAAAAGAATTAGTAACACTAGTTGAACGAGCACGCAAGGCGGAGGAACTTGGAAAGGAGAAGAAGAAGGCTGAATTTGAAGCTAGAGACTATCGCAAAAGATCGACGGGTAAAGCTCCGTTCTCGGCTGTAAAGAAATTGGGAGGACACCAATCGATCGAGGACGCATCGGGATTTCCATTAGACCACGACCATTGACGGACTCCGAGCTACTTGGTAGCTAGTGTGGGCAATAACCGTCAAGAGAAACTGAATGCTCCCAATGTGGGAGAAGACACATAGGTGAATGTTGGGGTAAGTCTACCAATAAGGCTTGTTACGGATGCGGTTGAAGGACCACCTCATTAGAGATTGCACGAGCTTGATGAGAAGAATAGGATGCAAGGTGCGAGACCTAGTGGAATGATGACTAGAGGTAGACCACCAAGAATTTCAGGAGGTAGGGGTGGTAGTCGAGAGGGTCTCTTGACACGGCTGTTCGATCGAGACCAGCGCTCCTGCTAGAGCATATGCCATCCGCACGAGAGGAGACATCCTCCTCGACGTTATCACGGTACTTTCACTCTTTTGATACTAATGTGATTGCTTTGATTGACCCTGGTTCTACTCATTCTTATATATGCGAAACCTTAGCATCCAGTAAGACTTTGCCTATTGAGTCTACTGAGTTTGTAATTCGGGTGTCAAACCCCTTGGGTCATTACGTGCTTGTCAACAAAGTGTGTAAGAAAAGTCCCCTAGTGTTTCGAGGTTCTTGTTTTCCGGCGGACTTGATGCTTTTGCCGTTCGACGAATTCGACGTTATTCTTGGGTTGGATTGGTTGACCATGCACGATGCGGTTGTAAATTGCAAAGGCAAGACTATCGATCTGAGGTGCGCGAATAACGAGATAATTCGGGTTGAGTCTACGGACTTAAAGGGGTTGCCAGCTGTAATATCAGCAATGTTGGCCCAGAAATATGTAAGAAAAGGGTACAAAGCGTACCTTGCGTATGTGCTCGATGACAAGGAGTCAGAAAAGAAACCCGAATCTATGCCAGTGGTTTGTGAATACCCGGATGTTTTCCCTGAAGAATTGCCGGGTTTGCCACCTGTTCGAGAAATAGAGTTTAGCATCGAATTGGTACCTGGTACCACTCCAATTTTGATAGCTCCGTATCGTATGGCACCAACGAATTAAAGGAGTTGAAAGCTCGATTGCAAGAATTGGTGGATAGAGGTTTTGCTCGCTTGAGTTTTTCATACAGGCGCGCGGTGTTGTTTGTGAAAAGACGGATGGAACCATGAGGAACGTGCATTGACTATCGTCATCTTAATAAGCGACGATAAAGAACAAATATCCGTTACAGCGTATCGATGATTTGTTCGATCAATGAAGAACCTCGGTGTTTTCGAAAATAGATCGAGATCGGGCTATTATCGATTCATGAATTCGAGATTCGGACATACCCAAGACTGCCTTCAGAACGAGATATGGTCACTACGAGTTCCTAGTGATGCCGTTTGGGCTTACTAATGCCCCTGCGGTATTTATGGATTTGATGAATCGGATCTTCAGACCATATCTAGATCGGTTCGTAGTTGTCTTCATTGATGACATTTTGGTCTATTCGCAAAATGAGAACGAACACGCTGAACACCTGAGATTAGTGTTGCAAATTTTACGGGATAAGCGGTTATATGCTAAGTTCAACAAGTGTGAATTACGGTTAGAGAGGTTAGTTTCTTGGGTCATGTGGTATCTGCGATCGGTATTCGAGTCGACCGAGCAAAATTTCAACCATACTTAGCTGGAAGCCTCCAAGAAATATTCGAGGTTCGAGTTTTTGGGACTTGCGGTTACTATTACCGACGGTTTGTAAAAGGATTCTCGATGATAGCCACACCCATGACAAAACCGCTTGTAAAGATGTCAAGTTTGAATGGACGGAAAAGTGTCGAAAAGTTTCGACCAATTGAAAACTCATTTGACGAAAGCTCCGGTTCTAGTACTGACCGAATCGGCAAAGAGTTTGTCATCTATAGTGATGCCTCCCTACTTGGGTTAGGGTTGCGTATTGATGCAAGAAGGTCGAGTTGTGGCCTATCGTCGAGACAATTAAAGCCACATGAGAAAATTATCCAACCCATGATCTCGAATTGGCGGCCATCGTATTCGCTTTAAAGATATGGCGACATTACTTATTTGGTGAGAAGTGCCATGTGTATTCGGATCACAAAAGTCTCAAATATTTGATGACTCAAAGAGACTTAAATCTGCGACAAAGACGATGGCTCGAGTTGTTAAAAGATTATGAGCTCGTCATTGATTATCACCCGGAAAGGCTAATGTGGTTGCGGATGCCTTAAGCGAAATCACTATTTGCTTTTCTGACGATGAATGTACACTTGTCTATCCTACCCGACAATGTGTTAGTAGCGAATTAAAGGCCAAACCATTGTTGGCTCATCAAATTCGGGAAGCTCGAAAGTTGATGAGGAGTTGCTTGCAAAAGCGAAATTTGAGTGTGTTACGAACAAGGAATCGAGTTTCAAATTGATGATGACGATTGTTTGAGGTTCGAAGTCGTCTGTGTGTTCCAAAGAATTGAACTTATTTCAATAATTCGAATGAAGCCCATTGTAGCCGAATGGCAATCCACCGGGAGTACGAAGATGTACAACGATTTGAAACGTCGGTTTTGGTGGCATGGTATGAAGCGAGACATCTCCGACTTTGTTTGAGATGTTTAATATGTCAACAAGTGAAAGCGGAACATTAAGTGCCTTGAGGTTACTTCAACCGATCATGATACCGAGTGGAAATGGGATCGAGTCACAATGGACTTTAGGTCCGGCCGCCGTTGTCGACTAGTAAGAAGGATGCGATTTGGGTTGTTGTTGATAGACCGACTAAGTCGGCTCACTTTATCCTGTATGCACGGATTTTCATTGGATAAATTAGCTGAATTGTACGTTTCTCGTTGTGAGATTACACGGGTACCGATTTACATTGTGTCGGATAGAGATCCGAGGTTCACCTCGCGATTTTGGAAGAAATTGCAAGAAGCTTTGGGTACCAAGTTGCATTTCAAAGACCGCCTTTCACCCCAAACCGATGGTCAATCCGGCGAATAATTCGAGATACTTGAGGATATGTTGAGATGTTGCATCCTCGAGTTCGATGGTTCATGGGAACGGTATTTACCTTTGATTGAATTCGCTACAACAATAGTTTCCAATCAAGTATTAAGATGGCGCCTTACGAGGCCTTGTACGGGCGTAAATGCCGTACACCATTGTTTTGGACGAGAGCTCGGTGAGAGCAAAATTTTTGGAGTGGATTTGATTAAAGATCTTTGAAGTAAAGTAAGAGTAATCCGTGAAAATCGAAAATAGCCTCCGATCGTCGAAGTCGACGCGGATCTCAAACGAAAAGACATTGAGTATCGGTGGGAGATAAAGTGTTTCTTAAAGTTTCGCCTTGGAAAAAGATACTCGATTTGGGCGCAAGGGCAAATTGAGTCCGAGGTTCATCGGGCCATATGAGATATCCGAACGAGTCGGTCCGATTCGTGATCGTCGATTTTGCCCCGAACTTGAAAAGATTCACGACGTCTTTCATGTTTCGATGCTTGACGCTATAGATCTGATCCGTCCCACGTAATTAGTCCATCGAGGTTGAGATTCAAGCCAATATGAGTTATGAAGAAGAACCGATTCGTATCCTAGCTCGTGAAATGAAGGAGTTGCGAAACAAAAGGGTTCCATTAGTAAAAGTGTTATGGCTCAAACACGGGATGGAAGAAGCTACTTGGGAACCCGAGAACTCTATGAAAGAGCGTTACCCAAACTTATTTACGGTAAGATTTTCGGGACGAAAATTTCGTAAGTGGGGAGAATTGTACAGACCCTAATTTGACCCTAGTCGGGATGTGGTTTGGGACCACAAAACCGAGTCATAAAATTTAGTTAAAATTTTATTTGCATACCTTATATGTGTGGTAGTACTAGTATAAAAATTTGGTGATTCAATTTTTATCTTAGGAATGTGAATCTTGCTCGAAAGGATTTAGTTGAGAGACTTAGAAAATTTGATAGGTAAATAAGTGAGGACCAAATAGTATGGAATTATGAAAAGTTGGGTTTGCATGTCAAAATGCCCCAAACTAAGTTGAGTGGCTGGCCAAGCATGGCTTCATCTTTCCAAGATCATGTTGTTATAATTATTTAATGTTGGTAAGATATTAAAATAGAGGAAATAAAGATTAATGATAGGAAAATGAACAAAAAAAATAGGTGTTCATCCTTGCTACCTCTTAGCGAAAAACCAAGTGAAAGGAAAAGAGAAAAGCTTTGGAGAAGTCGGCCATACTAGTATCCAAGTTGAGGTATGTTGGAGTTATTCCTTTAAATTCATGTGTATTGTTGGTTGTTAGTTTGAATTCTATCTAACCCATGGTGGGATTTGGGGTTGTTGGAGAGTTGGGATTTGACAAAAAAAATTAGTAGATACCTTGATGCTATTGACATGTTAGTTGTGTGGATGAACTAAGTTGCTTGTTATGTTAGCATGAAAATGAAGATGTTAGTCATTTTGTTGGAGGTGCGAAGTTGGGACTAAGAAGGGAGGAGTATTCGCTAACATAGTTGAAAGGGGATGTTGCCGATATTTAGAATTGGGTTAGGGAGTGGCTATAATGGGCATAGAGATGTTGAACCTAAGAAATGTAGCAATGTGCAAATTTATATGATATCACAAATGGAGGTGAAGCTATGCTAGATTGGGAAAAAGGTTGGTCAAGTGTGCATTAGAAGAATTTAGGTGTTTAGATGATGTTATAGATGACACTATACATATATATATATTCGCCATCAAAGGAGTACATAGGTGAGGTTGAGTCAAATTTTTTTGTGCACAATCGGGTATGTATATATATATATATATATAAGTATGCCCATTCATGATGTTACCTTTAATCATGTGTATAATCGACTAAATGAGTAATTAGTAAGAGGGTTGCGAATCTACAAATATACATATGCATGTGTAATTGAACTATAAATGTATAGCAAGATGATTAAACTAGTTTATTTATCTATTAAGCCGAGAAGTTAAAGAAGGAGAAACAAGCAAGGGCAAAGCCAAGGACATCGAGTAGCCGGGTCGGAACCGTTATACTCAACGCAAGGTAAGTCTTTAAGCACTTGTTGTGAGAACTCCTTGGATAGATATTTTTTGAGTGATTCTCCTATTTATTAATATAATTATATGTACAATTTGAATTTAGTAAATTGCTTTACCATGATGAATTGACATAAGGCACAATGTGTGCAAAGACTATGTGGCACTATGTGTGCCGATTGGAAGGTTGAGGCATGAGGCTATCTCAAATGCACTATGTGTGCGATTCACTATGGCACTATGTGTGCGATTTGCTATGGCACTATGTGTGCGATTTACTATGGCACTATGTGTGCGATTTACTATGGCACTATGTGTGCGATTTACTATAGCACTATGTGTGCGATTTGCTATAGCTCTATGTGTGCGAACATAATAAGCACTATGTGTGCCACATTCGGTTGTGGAAATAAATTGTGCATGAACGAGGTAAGTGATTGAGTTACTAACTAAATATCGAAATTGGGATTGTACGGTGTACGCATAAAATTATCTAGTGCATTGTTGTTCCAACTTGAGGAAGCGGATCCAAATCGATTGGGCTGACTTGGCGTTTGATTTGGTTGAAGGATTTGGCATGAGATCGAACCAAAAATTTTAGAAATTGCAGTATAGTTTGTTATGGCTGGAAACATCTATTTTGTATTATTTGATTATTCACTTATGATTGTTATTGTTGATGGTAGAGTAGTGCTTACGACTTACTGAGTTATGTACTCATTTGGTGTGCTTATTTGTTGTTTATTTAGGTTCTTGATCCATTTTGCGTGCTCGGGACTGTCATCGAAGTCATCACACCGTCTAGCGACTTTTTGGTATCTTCTTCTTAGATGGTTTAAGAAAACATTTCGGCATGTATAGGCTATTATGTTTTGTTTGAACTTGGTATGTAAAAATTTGAATAGCCATGCGAAAATGGCTTATAAATGTTTTGAGCATAATGTTATAATCATTTGGTATGTATATGCTCATTAAGAGGCATGGAAGTGTTTGGCAATGACCAGCCATTAGAATGGGTCATCATGCTTATATTTTGGACCATATATGAAAAAGGGGTGGTTGAATCATAGAAACTATGTGTTAGAGAAAGTCTACCCTAGAAAATGATGCTGGCAGCAACAGTGACGTGGATGTGAAAAATCACTAAAAATAGTAGGAATGGAATTAAATAGTGAATAAATTATGTAAATGAACCTTGATCAATCTATTTTCATATGGAGGAAACGAAACGGTTATATGAGTTGTATGTTAAGAGATATTTGGGTTTTAGTGAAACAGGGCCAGAACGGTTTCTGGATTCCCTGTTCCGACTTTGAAAATTCATTATAAATTAACCAGAAATAATTAGGAGTCATACCATATATGTATAAATTCCTCCTTGAGTCTAGTTTTTATAGAAACAAACGGTACCAGTATTGAAGTCCTGCACAGGGATTTATTCGAGTTGTAACGCATGAAGGTCAGTGTAGTCGGCCCCTGTAACATGGGAGAGTTTAACTAATAAACTGTACTAATTGGCTTGACCAAAAATTCTAGAAAAAAATATGTAGATGGAAATATGAGTCTAGTTTCAGAAAAAAATTATAAAGCTGATTTTCGAGTTGTAAAACTCAAGTTATGATTTTTGAAGCGACTAGTACACAGATTGCCAGCTTGTCTGGAACTTCTCAATAAGTGGTTTGAAGTCTGTTGACACCTCGTGTTCGACTCCGGCGACGGTCTCGGGTTCGGGGTGTTACATAAAAACCTCCTTCAATTGCCGAGGCACTGAACTTTGTTGCTGCTAAAAAATAAAACTCAGTGATACAAAAGGTAGACCTAACTTCATTATGTTACGCCAAGGGAAAAATCCTTTTATTTCAATAGAAGGAACCTTGTGTGATGGAATGCTGGGAGAAACAACTGGTTGGATTAAGGGTATTACTTCTGTAGGACTCTCTGTTAGAAGAGGATCAGATATATGAATTAGGGAGTCTATAGGGTGGACAAATTCTGTTGGTGGTGCTAGAATATTAGGTAAAGTAAGAACTGTAAAAGTGTGAATATCCATTGTAACAGGCTCTTTATTTGGTTTACGTCATGTTAAGGGAGGGCATTCACTACTCCAAGTCTCTTGAGTACTTTCCTCCAATCTGGGCCTCTTATTAGATTTCTTAACTGTTGTTTTTCCTGAAGAAGCCACCGTAGTTTTCCTTTTTGCTCGAACCTTATTAAAAATGGCTGAAATGTCCATGTTTTGATATGAGTCAGGCACAGTATGAGAGTGTGAAGAAGACCTTGCACCAGCAACATAAGAATTAACCTAGTTTGAATAAGAAGTAGAAGTTGTAACACGATTACTTAAAATATTCTGATTGTATGGGCAAAGACCGCAAATTTTGTAAAAGTAGAAAGGAGGTTCTCTTATACACCTTACTGAAACATGTGTTAATTCATCATATAAATTATAAGGCCAAGCCTCAACAACAAAAGGCATAATGAAATCGTCCAACCAATTTAAGGAATCACTTGGTCGACAATCATTTGCGCTTAACTCCTGTAAAAAATATTGGAAAATATTTCTAACAAAACCACTTCCACTAAATCCAATATGCGCCTTTTTCTTAGTCGTTTATATTATTTTAAAGCAACTTAAGCATCTACTAGCTAGAACTGTGTATAGATGCTCTCTAAAGGAATGGACCACCGTGTAGGAAAACCAAACTCAAATACTAGTTTGCATATGACTCTTATGTATTTGTCTTTTCTTTGATGGTGATTGGAAATACTATTCTAGATTATAGGTTCTCATCCTTAGCATACACTAAAATGAGTGCTGCCAGCAGAAGTTCCTTTCCTTTTTACCTTTAGTTAGTAAAATTTCTGGAAAACAGCCAATAGTGATGGCTCATTGTACATACAACAATCAATAAAGATCACCATCAGCGTCCACCAAGATAGGGCTAATAACAACTCTAGTGTAATACCGTATTGATTTAGTACTGTATAAAAGAAGGGATGAAATGGCAGGTGGAAGCCAGCCTCCAATAGAATTAAAGGTAACATGAAACTTATTGAATTATACCTTAGACGACATCTTTGGAGTCACCGAAAGTTATAGGCAAAGTTTGGGCATTGGATACCTCGGACCCCTAAATATCGATGCATTTCGTCTTGAGTAGTACTACAATCGATCATCACAACCTCTATGCCTTGTAGTATCATTAAGACCTTGGGGTCCAAATGGAATTGGATTTCTGGGAATAACGATTCGGCTAGCTTAA
The DNA here is from genome assembly GCF_025698485.1 of Gossypium arboreum. Classification (NCBI taxonomy): domain Eukaryota; kingdom Viridiplantae; phylum Streptophyta; class Magnoliopsida; order Malvales; family Malvaceae; genus Gossypium; species Gossypium arboreum. The sequence continues at coordinate 18,997,187 of NC_069082.1, forward strand.
CCTTAGCCCATCCCTTTAATGGTGGTTCGTACCATTTTGTGTGAAAGAAAATAAAAGAAAAGGAAAAGAATGAAGATAGATGTTACCTTTTAGAAAGATGAAGATTGAAGATAAAAAGAGCAGAAGGATTGATCAGAGAAGAAATTAAGGTTTCAATTGATTCAGCAAAGTGATTTTTGAGGGGTGTTTGAGTATCTATTTTATAGAGGAAATCATGGGTAAAAACTTTAATTTGGTGTCACTGTTAAGATTCTCTAGTATAAATTTGACACCTGTCAAAGAACAAGTTTTGAAACGCTTAAAAATCACACAAGAAACCGCTAGATACTAGAAAGGTTTATGCATTTGGAAAGAAACAAATATAAGTGGGTAGGATAGTTTGCTAAATTGGTGGTATGAGTCTGACACGAGCAGTAGTTGTCAATTGTGTTAGAGAATTCTTCGGATAGAAAATTTTGAGGATGAAATTCTATTAAGGGGGAGAGTTGTCACACCTTAAATCAGGCTGATTTGAATTGAAGGCAGATAGACACAAAGTTGTCTGTTCTAGAGTACTCTGGTAGTTAGTTCGCCAAATTGAAAGCTTCTGGTGAATTACTATTTTGGGAAAAACGAGTTTCCGTCCATGGAAGTATATCAAGATTTAGTATTTGACATATTCTTTAATGAAAGAATAATTCGATAAAAGAAAGGTAAGATTCGTGTAGGTTGTCGCCAAAAGCATAGTTTGCCTAGGTTGTTCAAGCACTATGAAGCACCGGTATTGGCAACTAGATCTGGTAATAAACCAACTGAACTAACTGCTCAAATAACATATGGACAAGACTCTTATTTATGTTTCTTCCAGATTCTGTAGGCCATTAAGAATAGCAAATTCTAAAATGTCATAACACTTGTCAAATTCCACTAAATGCTATGGGGTGATATATATATGTGAAAAGGTTCTAAAAAAGTTGTGTCTTTCTAAAATATTACTATTTTATTCTTTATTATCAAATTCTAAAAGTTTCTTGTTACTGATGTTCTAGAAACAGTGAACAAGTACAAAATGATTGCTGAAAATAAGTAAGTATTCTTGATGTAAGTCCTTGTGAGTTTAGAATATAATGAATTGTGTGTATCTATGTATGGGTGTATGTGATTCTGTGAAGTAACTCTATGTGTGTCTGGAATGTATACTATGAGACGCAATTGTGTTTATGTATAAGAAACATGCATTTTTGTATAATTTGATTAGGAAAATGAATCAGCCTACTTGAGGGTGTGATATTGTGTAATATGTGGTTTGAAATGCTTGAGAATAGGGTGTATCTAAGTGTAGAAAGGTTGTGATGTGAGTTTGGTCATCATAGTGGTATTTGATGAATTCTGTCATAATAGTAAAAATAAATTATGATATGACAATTCTGAACACAAGTCCATGGCCATGACATATTCTGGAAAAGGAGGACGATCCGCATTTATTGACTGGGGTTCTATATGTGTCCCAGGGTGATGATCGGTAAACCCCATGCGAAGTGAGTTTAGGAAAATCAATATTACAGACACGACAGTTCTTAATATGCCTAAGTGGCATTCTACTAGCCTTTCTAGCATACTTTGTATAATACCTTTGCAGCTTATTCTAATTTGGCCTTTGTGGCATTCTGTTAGCCTTGGTGGCGTACTTTGATAAGTTACAACAAGGATATGGAATGTCTGTAGTTTTTCTTTGACTGATTCTATGTTATAATCGAATAAATTTGGGTATTTAAATAAGTTATCCACTATAATCATCTGTTAGTATGAAATTTGGGCGTATTCTTAGTAAAAAGAGTTATACAAGTATTCATTGGTTTAATTTCATCTATGAGATGTAAAGTTGGAAAACCTATGTATTTGGTATCTGCCATACCTGAGTAACATCTTGATTAAATTTCGGAATTATCTAATATATGTACCACTTATCAGTTTGGGTGTTGTCATGTTTTGTAGTGAGAATTGGAAGGAAATTTCTGAATGAGCTACTAATTTGTTATCTATATGTGAAGAGTTGGGTGTTGATATAAAAAATTGATCTGATTGATATGTTGAATGTATTCAACTCTGTGTTGGAACCCACCAAAAGAGTAAATGTTTTCCTGTGAGTAATGTTTGGGAACAATTATTATGGAAAAATCATTGTAAGATGTCTGAATAGAGAAGAAGAAGTAGTGTGGTATAGTATAATCTGAAGTTAGCCAAAGAGTTAAGTTAAGGTTGATTTTAAAGGTATGTGAGTGGCGAATAGGTATGTGTATATGCTTGTTTGTTGATATAATGGTATTAGCGTAAAGCAAATTGAGAAATCTATATAAAATAGGATGCAGAAATTAGCACATAAATGATTAAAGGTAAAGTGTATTTAAAACTCACTAAGTTCTTATAACTTGTAAATGTTATGTTTTTGTTTCAAGTTATGTCGATTGATGAGTTTGCCAAGAGGGACTATACCAGGGTTATGCTAGAGTTATAGAGAGGGGATATTATGTATACAATGGTTGTTTTGGAAAAACTGGCGTATTGTATGACTATGTCTACGGAGTCTAATGTAATAAATTGTAATAAATTATAGTAAATTGTATTGTAATAAATTGATGGAAAAACTGGTTATTAAATTTGTATTGTAATAAATTGTAGTAAGTCTGATGTAAATATTATTTTTAGAAATTTTCCTCTTCTCTTTAATATGTGGTCTTTCATCTAAATAATGAGAAAAAGTTTTTAAATAAACTAAATTTGTTAAATGGTTTTCGTAGCACTATTGATCTGAACCCGGTGAGTCGTGTAACACCTTAAAAATTTCTACAGTAAGATATTATCCTTAATATAGTAAAATAAGGAAATAAAGTGACAAGAAGAGGAAAATTGAGTTATGTCACTGGGAAGTATATTATGACATATTGATTCAAGAAAGGACTAAATTGTAAAAGTGAAAAAAAAAGTTTTGTGGCCCAAGAGTAAATACTCAAAATTTGAGGTATTAAAGTGTAAATATGAAAATTTTGAAGGACTAACAGTGCAAATATTTTAAGGGTGGAATGATCTAGAAACCAAGGAAAATTGATGAATAAGGACCAAATTGAATAGGTGAATAATTATGAGGGACTAAATTGCAATTTTACCAAATTAAGTGATGACTCAAGAATGGAATTTTAAAAGATCACAAAGGGCAAAATGGTCAATTGGAAGAGAGAGAAATCTAGAAAGTAATGATAATGTTGGTGATATTTTATAGTTATTTAATTATATAATTATTATTTATTTAATATTTTAATAAGATATTTTTTATTATTTTATTATTTTATTTAGTATATATATATGTGTGTGTATGGAAAGAAAAAAAAATAAGGGAAGAACACCATCATTTTCATGCATCCCACGTTAGAAAGAAAAGAGAAGAGTAAACTTTCCTTTCTTTACAATTTAGTCCTTCCACCAAAAATTCACCCTTTTCACCTAAAAATCAAAAGAATTTTCATAGCCACCACGAGAGAAAAATGTTAAGGAGACTAAGGGGAGTTGGAATATCAAGTTGGATTCAAGAAATAGAAGCTGGAGGAGAGAGAAAAATCAAGTTAAAGATTAAAATTAATGGGACAAGGTAAGAATTTTAAGATTTCAATATATTTTAAGTAGAGTTTCTCATGTAAGGTAATGTCAAAAGCAAGAAAATGATGTTAAGGTGGAGTTTTCTTATATAAGGATCCATGTTCTTGATATATTAGTGAAGGAAAATGAGAGAAAATAAAGAGAAATATGGTAGAGAATGGAAATAAGAGTTTTATAAACTTGGTAATCAATATGTTGCATTAAAGTAGTTTTGGATAGCAACAATAGGATAACTTTGAAAAATCACCAAAATAGTAGAAATTTAATTAGAAGCTGAGTGAGATATGGAATTAAATATTATTGAGTATATTTTCATATAAAAGAAATATAGAAAGTAAAGAAATTCTGAATTTTGAGATATTTATATTTTTGTGAGACTGGTTCGAATGATTTTGAGATCCCTTATTTTGACTTGGAAAAATCATTAAAATTATAAAAAATAATTTTAGAACATAATTTATATGTTTAGATTCCTTAATGAGGTTTATTTTATAAGAAACATATGATAATATCATTTTAATTCTTTTTAAAGAGATAATTAAACTTTAGTGAAGAGTGGTCGAAGCTGTCAAATAGCAAAACAAGGGAGACTTTAATGAATAAAATGTAATAATTGGCTAAACCAAAAATCCTTAAAATTTTATGATAAGAATACATGTGTGTCTAGTTTCAGGTAAAATTAACAGATCTTAATTTGGAGTTCTGTAGCTCAAGATATAAATAATTTAGTGACTATGACTCAAATGGACAGCTTTGAATATACACAAAGTAAATAGTGAAATTATAGATAATGTTACTTATAAGCATATTATATAAATTAAGGATGTGGAATGGAGAGGAGGAGGAGGAAAATATGTATGAATATTCAGCTAGCATAGATAATTTGCATGTTTTAGGCTCAGGGACTAAATTGAATAAAAGTAAAACTTTATGGACAATTTTGTAAAAAGTTAGAAATGACCAATTTGCATGAAGTGGATTATTTTATTATTTAAAATTGCAAAATTGAATAAAATTATTAATTTAGTTCAAGATCGAGAAAAACTTTTTTAATGATTAAATTGAAAAGTGTTAAAATTATAAAAAAAATTCGATATTTTATAGAATACATGGGTTATTATCAATTTGTATGAGAATAAGTAGGAAATAAGGATTAAATTGCAAGAATTTTATTTTAAATGTATGAAATATTGATATAATGAATTACCTGATTTATGTTTATAAAGAAATGGCAAGAGAATGATATTTATCATGATATGTCAATATGTGTTTATCTTTGAAACGTTGATACAAGGAAATTAAGTATATTGAGACAAGTAATAAATTCAAGTAAAATATGTTAAGAAAAATAAGTATGTTTAAAGGACAATATGATTGATTTTAATTGGTTCCAAATATGAATGTTAGATGAAATAAAATATCTAATAAATAAATTGGTAAATAAAATATCTAATAAATCAATTGGTAACTCCGGTAATGCTCCGTAGTAACTCTATTCCGGTGACGGATTCGGGTTAGGGGCGTTACAAGTCGACTCGAGTTTAAGGCATTATGAGTTGGTTCAGAGTTGAGTATAGAGGTACATGCCGAAATTAAGTCAAGTCTGAGTTAGAATTTGGATGTTGATTATAAAATTTCTCTGTTTTATAGCTAAAGATGTCAAAAAAAAAATCGAGAAATGATTTTGGTCATTCTGCTAAGAGTGAAAATAAGATCAGGATTGAGGAAATTAACAATGATCCAACCGGTGCTCATAAGTTTAGAGCTACTAGAGCTTGACTAGAAGGGTTGAGGAGATGAAGATCTACTCCACGTTATAGTGGACGCCCTCCAGCGACTGGCGGGAGTCTAACACCACTGACCTGACCCAGGCACCGGACTCGGGCTATGAAATGTTAAAGCAAAAAAAAATTAAGGTTACAAATGTTTAACAACAAACTCAAACCAAATTTTAGTCATAATTATCATTTGATACAATTTAAAATCTCTCCCGAGTCTTATACAAGTTTATGAAAGCTTTAAAGTTAACCCGAGATTGAACAATGACAAATTAGAAACTTTTTTAAAAAGATGGAAATTATGCAAAATAGGGGTCACACGGCTGTGTAACTCTCTCAAGCTATGTGGGTTAAACACCAAATTTTTATCCCAACAATCACACGGCTATGTGACTAGGCCATGTAACAATTTTCCGTATGAATAAATAATTGACCAAATCTACAGTATGCATATGTGGTTGGCCGGTGTAACAATCGAGAACTGTGTGGCTCTGAAACATCCCATTTTCCAAAAATCACATGGCCGTGCCACTAGCCCATGTCTGATATATGGTCGTGTGGCTACACCGTGCGAGACAAAAATAGGTCACTTGAAGTTTGTTTTCAAAACCAACCTTAAATAAAAATCTCAATTAAGCATCTTACAACACTTGACCTATTCGAAAGACTTCAAAACTGTGCTAACACATATCATTCTCTAAACATTAACCCGAAAGGCCATTCAAGGGCACCTAAACTTGCTCAATTCAAAGTGGCTAATCCAACACTTACTAAAACTTGACTATAACTAATAATATGCAATCAAAACACCAATTCCAAGCACATATAAGTAACCACATTTCTAAAACCAAACAACATACCAAGTTTGGCATCAATGCCACAACAATGTGATACCTAACTATCATTCCATTTCAACATCAAATATCATTTTTAAAGTGCAGTTAGAAGCAACATGCAATCCACATTCAAATTTTCCATTCATATCAACTATTATGGCATACCAAAACAACCATATACACATTTATAACTATTACAACCATCTTAATACTAAATGTCATATAGAGACTAAAGTGACCAGTCTAAAGACCAACATATCCACAACTACACCTATGTACAAGACATGTAGCCATTCAATTTGAACCTATACAACCACCTATGTACATGCCACATATAACCAAGTCAAAATGATCAAAAGTCTACTGAATCGAAAAGCGGATAGTGTGAGCTCTGACGTGATCCACTCAACGCATTCGACAACCAATGATCTATAGAAAAGAAAAGTAGAAAAATGGAAAGCATTATTGGATGCTTTGTAAGATCATCCAGAAACCATTTAACTTACTATGACATTGAAAACAATATAAGTAATTGAAATGACATAACATAAGCATGATTTAAAACCTGTCAACATTCACAATTTGGCACCACAACCAACTTGGTTAGTTCATTACAACAAATACCATTCATGGATATATAACCTTAGCATTTCATACATATAACCATTGATTTCACATTTGATCTTACCATTCAATTGAATTTCATTTAGTTACTATTTTCACCCGGAGAACTACAGTAAAGTAACCTCAGATACACGAGATTTAAATTACTCACATGAGTTGTGAATGTAATTGCTTACATGAGCTGTGAATGTAATTACTCACACGAGATATGAATCGGGACTTTAAAATTTGCTCGATGCTACTCACACAAGTTGTGGAGAACCCGCAACACATGCAGGACCTTAGCCATCGATAAAGACATCCAAAATCGACACTTGGTTCCTTTTAACCCTGATGGCATGCCACTTGTATCCTAATTGTTTACTAATTCACAAAGGCCTTAAATCCTTACACTTGCCTTTTTAACCCTTATAAGTTTTACATATACAGATACTATAATCATATTAACAATTCGTATCCATCTCATATCACATATTCATTCATACTTGACACAAACGCCTTGTTTTGGAAATTAATCCTTCCAATGCCAAGTATTCATTATTACACAACAATTCAACTCACAAGCAATTTATACAACACAAACATAAATAGACATTCATAAAATAAACTTCATACGAACTTACCTAACCAAAAATAGCAATAAGCATAATTTTAAGGACTAATCCAAAATTTTTCCTTTACCACAATTATCCTTCAATTGGTTTGGTTCTTAATCTATATACAAAATTTAATTCAAATTTTCAATTCCTACAATTTAATAGCATAATATGATATTCATGGATCTATTTTCTTTCATTTTATAAAACTTTTAAAGTTTCACATTTTATTCAATTTAGTCTTTAAAATTGAAATTATGATATCTTTCACATTTAAGCTTCATTTTCAATCCATTTTAATTTCATCCATTTATAACTCCCTAAAATCCATAATTATAGAAATTCCATGATAGTTTAAAATAATTATATTTTAGTCCCTAAACCTGAAACTTACAAATTTTACTTTACTTAATTAGTCCCTAATCACATTTAAGCTACAACCAATCCATTTAACAACAAAACTTCAAAAATCATCAATGGTAACATTTTAAAACTCTAAAAATTTTACAATCTAATCCCCGAGTTAGCTAAATCAAGCTCTCAAAATTCCAAAACATAAAAATTAAAAAAAAGGGGCATAATTCACTTGTCTATGCAAGTAGCCAAAACTTCAACTCTCCCAAGCTTTCTTCAATGGTGATTTTCAGTGGAAGGATGAAGGTGAAATAATGTTTTCTCTATCCTTCCACCATTAGTCATATGTTTTATTATTGTTACATATTTTATTTCTTAAATTTTATTATTAATTTAATTAAACATAACATTAATCCGTCCATTACCATTATAAAATGGCTAATTTTCCATTTAAAACCTTGATGTTATGTTTTAGATCCTTATTAACAAATAAAATTCAATAGTGATTAACTTTTATGCTCTTGACAATTTAGTTCTTGTACCCTAATCAACCATTCAATCAATAAAATTATCTTACTGAAATTCAAAATAAACTTATATTAGGCTTGTAAATATTGATAATAATATTTACTGACTCGATAATTGAAAAATAGGGTTCCAAAACCACCATTTCTAACAGCATTAAAAACGGGCTATTATAAGGAACTACACCACAAGTTGCATTAGCACCCGCTTTTCGACGAGCTTGGATAAAAGAATTGTGGAAGTATGGTGCCACTGAGTTTAAAGGATCTAAAGGGGTTGATCCCTTGACATTTGAGACTTGGCTTGAATCGACGAATCGGGTACTGCAACAATTTAAGTGTTCTCAGCACGAATGTACCATGTGCGCAGTCACCCTCTTGAAAGAGAAGGCGTATCAATGGTGGTTGACAGTTACCCAACACGTATCAGCTAATCAAATTAATTGGGATTTCTTTCAGTCTGAATTCGAAAAAAAAAGTATGTCAGAGAGTTATATTTAGAAGACCAGAAGTAGGAATTTATGATTTTGAGATAGGGTGAGATGTCTTTAGTCGACTATGAGCATGAATTTCTACATCTTAGCAAATACACTTTAGAGATTGCATGTTGAGGTTAGACTTGAGTTGGTCTCCCATGAAATAAAAGAATATGCTGACCTAGCTAAACGAGCCAAGATGGTGGAGCAGGCCATGTGCCTTGACAAGAGATCTGAACCCTTCCGAGCATTTGGGAAGCGAGCAGGGACTTCTAGTTTGCATCAGTTGCCTAAGAGAGCTAGGGAGTCTCAAAAGCCCTGGAAATTTACCTAAAGGTTTGTTACATTAGAGAAAGCTTGAGATACATAGCCATCTGATTCGATGGTCAATGTTAGAGGTCCCACCAAAGATTCTGATATTCTAAACTGTGAACGTTGTAATGCCCCATTTTCAGGAATTCTGTGAATGTTGGCATAGGTTTAATTATGTTAGTGGGCCTCTAGAAGGCCCAAGCTTAAGATAGAACCCGACAATTTTAGTTAATTTTTTTGTTCCATAAGAAAATTATGTGAAAATGTTTGAAAATGCTATAGGCTAAATTGAAGTGGCCAAATAAATAGGAGTGCAAAATAGGAGGATTTGCATGACAAACCTCCCATTTTACATAAAGTGGCCAGCCTTCATGTTGTTGTAGACAAAATGTGCACTTGATATCCATAATTTATGGTGCAAATTGATACAAATTGATAATGGGTTAGGTAAATGTTCCATGATAATGGGTTAGGTAAATGTTTCATAATAATGGGTTAGGTAAATGTTCCATGATAATGGGTTAGGTAAATGTTCCATAATGGGAATTTCATGTCTTTTGTATTAAAGAATTAAATGGATGAAATATGAAATTTTATTAAAAGAAAAAGGGGTGAAAAGAACAAAGTTTTGTCCATCTTTGTTCATCATAGCCGAAAGTTAGAGAAGAGAAAGGAGAGGAGAAAGCTCTTGAATGTTCGGTCACTTGGGGAAGAAAATTGAAGGTAAGTTCATGGTAGTTTGCTTCTATCTTGATGTTCATGAGTTCTTCTTGATGTTTATGAGTTCTTCTTGATTCTACCTTAACTCTTGAAGCATATTTTGGTCTTTAGTTGTGTTGTGAGCATTTAGTCATGAATTAAAATGAAGGAAATGGTTGTTGTTTCATGTTCTTTTGATGAAAAATGGAAGATACGTGAAGTTGAGCCAAACAAATGAGCATGCATGTGCCTTAGATGCTATGGGGAAAAATCGGCTAACATGTTGTGCTTTAAAATGATGAAATGGAGATTATACTTAAGTAAAATCATAGATATGTGATGATTGATTGGTGATATACATGTTTAAATAACAAGCATGCAAGTTAGGTGTGAAAGAGTGATTTGGTAATAAATCTGCTTGGGACAACAGCAGTAACATGACTTTGGAAAATCACCATAAATTGTGGGAGATGAATTAGAAGCTGAATAAATTATGTAATTAAATATTAATGAGTCTAGTTTCAAATGGAATAAACGAGAACATATTTTGAATTCTGTACAATGAGAAATTTGATTCGTAATGAAGAGTCATCAGATTAGTCAAACAGTGAAACATGGGAAACTTTAAGAAAAATATGGTATTGATTGGCCATACCAAAAATTCTAAAAATTTTATGGATAGAAGATATATGAGTCTATTTTCAGGGAAAATTAACAGAACTTGATTTGGAGTTTTGTAGCTCCAGTTATAAATAATTTAGTGACTGTTGCTTAGGAAGACAGCTTGCAGTGAAATTATGATTATGTGGTAAACATTGACAAAAATTTGTTAATGAGTTGCTTATTGTTTTCTTATAAGCTTACTATAATCTGTAGGTGTGGTTGGCTGAATATTGTAAGGGGTTAATACGTAGTTCGTATTTGAATAGTTAGATTAATGTGTTAGTAATCAAATTGTAGGCAGTTCGTGTGTGGATCTCGTCAGCATATCGTCGTAAACAGGTGTGTAACTAACACCCTCTTTCTTAGTCTAGATCGGCAAAAGTCAAAAATCAGAAATGTCGAAAATCGGTATTTTATAGATTTGCGAGTGTGCGAATACTCGTGAGGTAAATCGATTAATGTTTTTGGTAACCTGCAATGTTTGGACTGCAAAGTGCATGATTTCTATGCCCTCGATATTTTTGGGCTTAATGGGCCAAAATTGGAATGATGGGCCAACGGGCCCAATTCGTAAGAACCCTTCGGTACGTGATTCTGTAGTACGTGAAAGGTAGGAATATGCATGAAAAACCCTAAAATAGATAAATTACTAAAATACCTTTAAAAGTGGAAAATTTACGTTTACCCTTAGGAGATAAATTACCAAATACCCCTAGGTTAAATTGACTTAAATGCATGTTTGATCGTTGTTATTTACTACATGCCATGTTGTTATTATCTCGATGCATGGGATTGGGATATTGACGGAGGAAGTTCTGAAAGTGCTTGTCCACGTCTTGGAGGCTTTGCCTCAATTTATCGTTAATCGAGCAAAGAATGGTGCAACTGTGGAGTGTTAATTTGGGTGGGTTGAGCTATCCCACATGGAGTGTATGGTGGTACGGGTGGAGTGTAGTGGTTGGTGGGTTGAGTAGTCTCCCAAATGGGCTTGCATATGTTATTGGTGTTGCATGTATTTTGAAATGGGCCTATGGGCCATATCATTATCTGAATAAGGGCTAAGGCCCGTTTTATTGTAATCAAAAGGGCTCGGTCCAATACCACTATTACTGAATAGGCTTAGGCCCAATAGGCTTGAGCCGACTTGGGCTTTGAATGGGTTTTCCTTACACACTGAGTTTCCCCAAACTCACCCCTTTTATTTTCATCCACGCAGAAAATCCCCAACCATAGTGGGCTTGGATCTGTGAGGGAATTCAGAGTGGCCACCTGTTTTGAAAGTTTGACTTTCTTCTGGTGAACTGGACATCCTTTTATTTACGTTTGAAGTTTTGGGTTTTTAAATGTAATAAGGCCGCTTAATTATTTTTGATGGTTTTAATATGTATTACTAAGATAGGTATTACTTATTTTAACTGTTGAAATTGGATAGCTTTAGGGCGCGTTTTCAAAAAACAACAATTGATTTCAAAATAACACGACAACAAGCAAAGCTTCCGCAATGAAAGTATTTTCCAAAATTAATACTTTTCCTAAAAATGACTTAATCAAATCGATTTCCTAGAAATATCCATGACGTTAAGGTGTGGCAATGGCGGTATGCATGTCTAGGATTGGATCCGAAGGGAGCTTGGTACTTAAGCAGTCCGATGGACTCACCACCTCTTTTCCGGTTTCCTACCTGGTGCAATGCTTCCATTCACTTTAACCTATAATGAAATTATCTTTTAAAACACTAAGTAAGTTTTTCTGGATCAACAATATAAAATGTTTTGAATGCTTCGATGTGGCATGTCGGATCTGGTCATAACGTCTGGGCCGGGTTTGGGGTGTTACATTTAGTGGTATCAGAGCCTAGGTTGCAACAACTCGACTGTGGAATGGGTTTACAAAAAACAAAGATTTTCAAAAACAAATTTTTTTTTTGCGAAAAATGCGATTTTCAAATTTTAGATCTTTAGAAGGTGGCATTCCGAATCTCTGGCCCAAGCCTGTAAGTATTACTCTGAACTCTTCTGAATATTTTTCGACTTATCTGCATCAGATGAAATCCTCGCTAGGATACTCTAGATAGCATGATCTTTGAAACCATAGGAAAATCGATAAGAGATCAAATCAGTAGCTAGACTTCGATTCTGCGAAAACAAACTCGAACTACTTTATCGATTCATAAAACATCGTAATAAACACCGAATATTAATTGAGGCATAAAATTCATAATCAAGATAATATGATATGAGTACAAGAGGCCGTGGATGGAGCCGAGGAAGTGCTCGACCAAGATCTTCGTCTTGAGACATATGCGCGGTGGATGCACCGTACCACCGCAATGAGGTAGAGTCTCATGATCATGGTCGAGGATGATACCGTCACGAGCAATGCTTCATGTTCGGAAAGGGTTGCCGGGCAAGCACGGGCAATGGAGTTCGGGATCTATTTCGAACGACTTGGCTAAAGGAGCGGAGATCTTTAGGGGCGTGTCTGGTATAGCCCCGAATGTGGCGGAATATTGGTTGGAGGCCACAGAACGGATTATGGACAACTTGGACTACTATGAGGAGATTGTGAGTGGGGTATCTGTACTAAGTCCTTTGGGTCACTCGGTTAGGGTAGACAAACTGTATAGGGATGTACCTTTAGAAACTCAAGGTAGGATTTTCCCTAGAGATCTGATGGAGTTACCGTTTGGAGAGTTTGATCTCATTTTGAGAATGGACTGGCTTGTTAAGCATAAGGCGACCCTGGATTGTGCTGCTAAACGAATGGTGTTAAGGACCATAAAGGATGAGGAGGTTATGGTGATAGGTGAGCGAAGGGATTATTTGTCCAATGTGGTGTCAGCTTTAAGAGCCGAAAAGTGGATTCGAAAAGGTTGTGAGACCTATTGGGCATTTGTAATTCAGTCAGAAGAGGAGGGATTGACAGTGGATAAGGTTAGGACCGTAAAGGAGTTCCAAGATTTTTTTCCGGAGGAGCTTCCAAGATTGCCTCCGAACCGAGAAGTTGAGTTTGGAATAGATTTGTTGCTCGAGCAATACCGTGTCCATCGCACCGTATAGGATGGCACCGAAGGAGTTAGTGGAGTTAAAGGCTCAAATTTAAGAGTTGTTGGATAGGGGCTTCATTAGGCCAAGCGTGTCTCCATGGGGAGCACCGGTGCTATTCGTGAAAAAGAAGGATGGTATGATGTGGATGTGCATTGATTATTGCCAGTTGAACAAACTGACGATTAAGAATAAGTATCCACTGCCAAGGATTGACGATCTGTTCGACCAGCTTAGAGGAGCTTCTGTATTTTCCAAGATCGACCTTCGATCTGGATATCATCAGTTAAGAGTCAAGGAGGTAGATATCTATAAGACGACATTCAGGACTCGGTATGGTCATTACGAGTTTCTGGTTATGCCATTTGGACTGACAAACGCTCCTGCAGCATTTATGGATCTGATGAATCGTGTGTTCCAACCATTTTTAGATCAATTCGTAGTCGTCTTTATTGATGATATCCTGGTATATTCTGAAATTGAAGCGAAACATGATGAGCATCTCCGTATAGTGCTGCAAGTGTTAAGGGAGAATGAACTCTTTGCGAAGTTCAGCAAGTGTGAATTTTGGTTGAGGGAGGTAACCTTCTTAGGACATGTGGTCTCTGCTGAGGGGATTAAGGTGGACCCTTGAAAGATTGAAGCAATTTTGGAGTGGAAGCCACCTAGGACGGTGTCGAAAATTCGAAGTTTCCTAGGGTTGGCAGGATACTACAGAAGGTTTGTGGAAGGTTTTTCTGTGATGGCAGCACCTTTGACAAAACTCATAAGGAAAGGAGTACCATTTGTATGGACTGAGACCCAGCAGGAGGCTTTTGAGAAGTTGAAGAAATTTCTGACTGAAGCACCCATGTTAATTCAGCCAGAGTCTGGGAAGGATTTTAGTGTGTACAGTGACGCATCACACGTGGGTTTGGGCTGCGTGCTAATGCAAGAGGGTAAGGTGGTTGCATATGCATCACGACAGCTCAAGCCTCATGAGGGGAACTATCCGACTCATGATTTGGAGTTGGCAGCAGTGATATTCGTACTTAAGATTTGGAGACATTACTTGTACGGAGAAAGGTGTATTATATACACTGACCATAAGAGTCTTAAGTATTTGTTGACTCGAATGAGCTGAACCTTAGGCAAAGGAGATGGATTGAGTTGCTTAAGGATTATGACTGCTCGATCGAGTATCACCTGCAAGGCTAATGTGGTAGCCGATGCTCTAAGTCGTAGAATTTATATCGATCCGAGAGCAATGTTTGCTCGTCTGAGTCTCATATGATGATGGAGGTCTATTGGCTGAGTTGCAAGTGAGGCCAACCTGGGTGGATCAGATTAAGGAAAAGTAGTTGAACGATGAGTCTTTGGTCGCTCGTTTCCAACAAGTTAAGGAAGGGGAAACTTCTGAGTTTGGGTTAGATGGCGAAGGAGTTACGTGTTTCGAGGAAGAATTTATGTTTCGAAGGACTCTGATTTGAGGCAGACAATATTGAAGGAAGCTCATGGAGGACTTTGTGCCATGCATCTTGGAGGAACAAGTTGTATCACGACTTGCGAGAATTGTCTTGGTGGCACGGACTTAAACAAGAAGTAACGAGTTTGTAGGAAATGTCGACATGCCGGAAGTGAAAGTGAGCATCAATTACCTTCGGACATTACGGTCGGTGAAGATACCACTTTGGAAGTGGGAGAGGGTAACCATGGACTTTGTGAGTAGGCTGCCCTTGACACCATCAAAGAAAGACTCGGTGTGGGTGATTGTGGATAGGTTGACCAAATCGGCCCATTTCAAACCTGTTCGTACTGACTTTTCACTTAAAAAGTTAGCCAAGTTGTATGTGGCAGAGATTGTGCGACTTCATAGAGTCCCAGTTTCAATTATCTCTGACCGGGATCCCAGATTCACCTCTCAGTTTTGGAAAAAGTTGCATGAGGCGTTGGGGACGCGATTGAACTTTAGTACGGCCTTCCATCCCCAAACTGATGGTCAGTCAGAGAGGGTTATTCAGATTCTGGAGGACATGTTGAGGGGATGCGTGATTGACTTTCGAGGTAGTTGGGAGGATTACTTGCCGTTGGCAGAATTTACGTACAATAACAATTACCAGGCGAGTATTCGAATGGCACCGTATGAAGCACTGTATGGACGAAGGTGTCGTACACCTAGTTGTTGGACCGAACTAGGAGAGCGACAAGTTCTTGGACCAGAGCTGTAACACCCCGAACCCATGACCGTCGCCGGTGTCGGACACGAGGGGTTAATGGGCCAAATCTTCTCAAGGTACCAACCAATTTGGCATTTCCAGACAGGCTGGAAAACTGCGTCACTTTCGCCATAAAAATCATATCTCGAGTTTCGAAACTCGGAAACTGATTCCGTAAATTTTCCCTGAATTTAGACTCATATATTTATCCATGGATTTATTTCTAGAATTTTTGGTTGGGCCAATTGGTACAGTTTATTAGTTAAAGTCACCAATGTTACAGAAGTCGACTACACTGACCTTTGCGTGTTAAAACTTGAATATCTCTCTTTACAGGGCTTTAATACTGGTACCGTTTATTTCTAATGAAACTAGACTAAAAATTGAATCTGAACATATAAGGCATGACTTCTAATTCTTTCTGGATAATTTATAGTAAATTTTCAAAGTCACGACAGGGGACCCAGAAACCGTTCTGGCCCTGTCTCACGAGAACTTTAATATCTCTCAATATACTGCTCATATGGTCGTTTCGTTCCATCCATATTAAACTAGATTCATCAAGGTTCAATTGCATAATTTATTCACTATTTAATTCTACTTCTAATATTTTTAGTGATTTTCAATCTCACCTCACTGCTGCTGTCCGCAACAGTTACTGCAGAGACTATGCCAATTTCATGAATCTTTCCTTGGCCTTAATCATCCATCAAACATGACACAAATTATGGCCACCTTATCAAAATTAAAGTTTCTAAGACTCGTGGCTATAGGTTCTAGCATCCCACTCGACGACCACAGAGGCCATTTTCACATGGCTTAAAGTTTACAACCCACAGTTCAACAAAATATAATAGCCTATACATGCCAAATGTTCTTCAACAACGAAGACAATACCAAAATATTTCAGCCGGTGTGATGACTTCAACGACGGTTCGAGCACGCAACAACACTGAGTCCAAGAGACCTAAAATGGGTGACAAGAAAACACTAAGTGAGTTTATAACTCAGTAAGTCATAAGCACTTTACAATTATCCATTAGCTAAATTCATCACAAAGTGAAACAATGAAACAAGGCTAGGTACTTCATCCATATCGAACTATACCATAATTCCTCGGACCTTTCGGTTCAATCTCATACCAAGCCATACATCCACATTTCATATTTATACGATAAGATATTTGAGGCATTTTCACACACTAACTCATTTTCACCACAATCACACAATTGCAATCATCACATAGATTTAAAGCTTACCAAGCTCAACCCGAGCATGAACATATTGCCTATTCGTCATGAGCTCAAGGTACTTACCCGATTCGCTGTCCGGGATTAACTCGATAATGTCGCACACTCAGTGCCAATTGTAATACAAGAGCATATAGTGAATCCGCACACTTAGTGCTATATATTTTCAGCTCGCACACTTAGTGCTATAGAATCAAACTCGCACACTTAGTGCTGTACAATTTTAAACCCGCACACTTAGTGCCAATCTTTTCACCGTGTCCATTTATACCCGCACACTTAGTGCCGTGACCAATACCTTATGCATTTTGCTGCCTTTATACATTCAACAATGGCATCATTCCATACACATACATTTTCATTTACACATCAATTCATTAAACACAATTGCATATATATTATGATCATTTAAATCAATACCAAATATATGCTTAATGACTTACCTCGGATGTTGTCGCATCGCGTTTTCAATGGCTATTCAATTACTTTGTCTTTCCCTTGTCCAACTTTGATCCTTTGAGTTCTTGAGCTAGTTCACACAAATTTAACTTATTAAAACCTCATTATGCTAGCTTATGGCCGAATATGACAAGGAGTTTAAATGGTCATATGGCCACCCTTTTGCTTGGATACACATTGGTCATGCACATTTTATATTACATCAAGCAATTCAATACAATTCATTCAAGCATCAAGGAAAAGCTAAGGCCCTCAATAGGCTACCTAAGGCCGAATATACACATCAACATATGTATTCGCTCATGTGGCCGAACATACACATTCATGTTAAGGCCGATTTCCACACTTGATACATTCAACAAGTAAGGTCGCTTGTATCGACTTAACACCAATTTGATTCAAGTTCACAACTAGGCTAGTATGCATATATACACTAGTAAATCAAACACTAACATTTGTACTTCACCTTACTAGCACTTCTCATTCAAATGACATGAACAACGATCATAGTTTCCTTTTATTTCCTACCATGGCCAAATGCCATACAACACCATACCATGCATCATTACAAGCTTTACCTTTAGCATGCAAATAACATCCACAAATCCACCTTAGTTGAACCTTAACTCATCTTCTTGCCTCACCACCACAACATCAAACATCAAACATCAATGATACCAAGAAGACAACACCCATGGCCGAATATCATCCCCATTTCATGGTAAAGGTTTAGACCATGGGTTAGGTGGAACTCAAACTATCAACTAAAAACATGCATAAATCTCATGGATAACATCAACATACCTTAGTCTAGCAAACTCCCATGGCTGATTTTCTCAAGCTTCCCCCCCTTTCTTCTTAGTACATTCGGCCAAGCAAGGAGAAAATGAGAGAATGAACATTTTTTTCTTTCTTTCTTTGTTTTTGTTTCTCTCATGTACGGCAAGGGGGGGGGAAAGCATCCACACTTTTTTTTTTTTTTTTTGTTATCATCATTTTCTTTTTTCCATTTCTTTAATGCTAACTTTCTTAATTTATTGTTTCCTACATGCATCACTAGTCTAACATGTTGGAGACATGTTTCCACCCATAGTATGGCCGCCATCATGCTTCATTTTGGCTAATTTGACATGCAAGGACAACACTTTCCCACATGTATTAATAGGCCACCTTACATTTGCCTAGCACATTTCTAAATTTTCTCACATAAGTCCTATTTGATAAAAATTCACTTACAATTAACAAAATCCAAACATGAAATTTTCACACATGCATATATATATATAATGAGCATCAATTATGATGGTTAATTATTGTTATGACTCGGTTTAGTGGTCCCGAAACCACTTTCCGACTAGGGTCAATTTAGGGATGTCACAACTCTCCCCACTTAAGAAATTTTCGTCCCGAAAATCTTACCGTAAATAGGCTCGGTATCGCTCTTTCATGGAGTCCTCAAGTTCCCAAGTGGCTTCTTCCATTCCGTGTTTATGCCACAACACCTTCACTAACGGGATTTTCCTATTGCGCAACTCTTTTACTTCACGCCTCATAATACGAACCGGTTCCTCTTCATAGCTCAAATTAGGTGAATCTCAATCTCGGATGGAGCAATTACGTGCGATGGATCGACCTATATCGTCAAGCATCGAGACATGAAAAACGCTGTGAATCCTTTCGAGCTCGGGGCAAAATTAATCAATATGCGATCGCCCAACTTGTTCGGATACTTCATATGGCCCGATGAACCTCGACTCAATTTGCCCTTACGACCAAATCTAAGCACCTTCTTCCAAGGTGAAACTTTGAGAAAGACCTTGTCTCCAACCCGATATTCAATATCTTTTCTTTTCAAACCGCATACGACTTTTGGCGATCCGGCGCTTTCAAACTTTCACGAATTACTCGAACTCTTTGCTCGGCATCCTTAACCAAATCAACCTCAAGAATTTACCTTCGCTAAGTTCGATCCGAATAATTGGGTACGGCATTTACGATCGTATAAAGCCTCGTAAGGCGCCATCTTAATACTTGATTGAAAGCTATTGTTGTAGCGAATTCAATCAAAGGCGATACTGCTCCCATGAACCACTAAACTCAAGGATACAACATCTCAACATATCCTCGAGTATTTGAATTATCCGTTTGGATTGACCATCGGTTTGGGGGTGAAAGGCGGTGCTGAAATGCAACTTGGTACCCAAAGCTTCTTGCAACTTCTTCCAAAATCGCGAGGTAAATCTCGGATCTCTATCCAACACGATGGAAATAGGCACCCCGTGTAATCTCACAATCGAGAAACGCATAATTCGCTAGTTTGTCCATTGAAAAATCCGACGACGGGATAAAGTGAGCCGACTTAGTCAGTCTATCGACAACGACCCAAATCGCATCCTTCTTACTCACTGACAATGGCAGTCCGGATACAAAGTCCATTGTGACTCGATCCCATTTCCACTCGGGTATCGTGATCGGCTGAAGTAATCCTGAAGGCACTTGATGTTCCGCTTTCACTTGTTGACATATTAAACATCTCAAACAAAATCGAGATGTCTCGTTTCATACCATGCCACCAAAACCGACGTTTCAAATCGTTGTACATCTTCGTACTTCGGGTGGATTGCCATTCGGCTACAATGGGCTTCGTTCAAAATTATTGGAATAAGTTCAATTCTTTGGAACACAGACTAATTCTGAACCTTAAACAATCGTCATCATCGATTTGAAATTCGAGTCCTTGTTCGAACACACTCATCCCATTTTGCAACCAACTCATCGTCGACTTTCTCGAGCTTCACGAATTTGACGATCAATAATGGTTTGGCTTTCAATTCAGCTACTAACACATTGTCGGGTAGGATAGACAAGTGTACATTCATCGCTTCATAAAGCAAAAAGTGATTTCGGCTTAAGGCATCCGCAACCACATTAGCCCTTCCCGGTGATAATCAATGACGAGCTCATAATCTTTTAACAACTCGAGCCATCGCCTTTGTCGCAGATTTAAGTCTCTTTGGGTCATCAAATATTTGAGACTTTTGTGATCCGAATACACATGGCACTTCTCACCAAATAAGTAATGTCGCCATATCTTTAAGGCGAATACGATGGCGACCAATTCGAGATCATGGGTCGGATAATTTTTCTCATGTGGCTTTAATTGTCTCGACGATAGGCCACAACTCGTCCTTCTTGCATCAATACGCAACCCAACCCAAGTAGGGATGCGTCACTATAAATGACAAACTCTTTGCCCGATTCGAGTTGCACTAGAATTGGGGCTTCGATCAAATAAGCTTTCAGTTGATCGAAACTTTTTCGACATTTCTCCGTCCATTCGAACTTAACATCCTTTTGGAGAAGCCGTCATTGGCGTGGCTATCGTCGAGAAACCTTTACAAATCGTCGGTAATAACCGGCAAGCCCCAAAAAGCTCCTAACCCGGTAACATTCCTTGGTGGTTTCCAATCGACTATGGCTGAATTTTGTTCGGGTCCACCTCGACACCGTCGCGGACACCACGTGCCCCAAAAAGCTAACCTCTTTCAACCAAAATTCACATTTATGAACTTTATGATAACTACTTATCTCGTAAGATTTGCAACACTAGCCTCGGTGTTCAAGATGTTCGATTTCATCTCTCGAATAGACCAAAATGTCATCGATAAATACAACTACGAACCGATCCAAGTATGGCCTGAAAATTCTATTCATTAAATCCATAAACACCGTAGGGCATTAGTGAGCCCAAACGGCATCACCAAGAATTCGTAGTGACCGTACCTCGCTCTAAAAGCGGTTTTGGGTATGTCCGATTCTCGGACCTCAACCGATAGTACCCGACCTCAAATCTATCTTTGAAAACACCGAGGCTCCCTTTAATTGATCAAACAAATCGTCAATTCGTGGCAATGGATATTTATTCTTTATCGTCACTTTATTGAGTTGACGATAGTCGATGCACAACCTCATGGTTCCGTCCTTCTTCTTCACAAACAATACAAAAGCGCCCATGGAGAAAAACTCGGTCGAGCGAAACCTCTATCCGTCAATTCTTGCAATTAAACCTTCAACTCCTTTAATTCCGTTAATGCCATACGACACGGGCTATTGAAATCGGCGTAGTACCGGTACAACTTCGATGTCGAATTCCACTTCTCGAACCGGTGGCAATCCCAGTAACTCCTCAGAAAAACATCCGAATACTCACAAACCACGGTACCGATTCGAGTTTCCTTTCCGTCTCTTTACTTCCAAACACATACGCAAGGTATGTTTCACACCCTTTTCACATACCTCCGAGCGGTCATAGAAGATATTATCATTGGCGTTCCTTTTAAATCGAAGAGACTCGACTCGGACTACCTCATTATTTGCACTCCTCAAATCAATGGTTTTCCTTTTGCGATCCACCATCTTGCATCATGTACGGTCACCAATCCATACCAAGAATAACATCAATTCATGAAATGGTAGAAGCATCGATCGGTCAAAAATAGGATTCTCGAATTATTAGGGGCATCTCTTGCACACTTTATCAACGAGCACATATTGACCCAAAGGGTTTGACACTGAATTACGAACTCAAGAGACTCAACGGTAGAGTCTTCTTGGATGCTAAGGTTTCACATACATATGAGTGAGTAGAGCGGGGTCAATCAATGCAATCACAATAGTATCAAAGAGAGTAAAAGTACCGGTGATAACGTCGGGGAGGATGCCTCCTCTCGTATGCGGATGGCATATGCTCTAGCAGAGCACGGGTCTCGGATCGGACAGCCAGATTAGAGGCTCCTCTCGATTACCACCCCTACCTCCAGAGATTCTCGGGGCCTACCTCCACCGTCGTTCCACTAGGTCTTGCACCTTGCGTCTTATTCCTCTCATCTAGCTTCGTGCAATCTCTAATGAAGTGGTCCTTGAACCGCATCCATAACAGCCCTATTAATGGACTTACCCCAACATTCACCTAGGTGTCGTCTTCCACATTGGGGGCATCTGTGTCTCTCTTGACGATTATTGCCCACACTAGCTATGAAGTAGCTCGGGAGTCCGTCAATGGTCGGGCTCTAATGGAAATTCCCGATCGTCCTCGACTTACTGGTGTCCTCCCTGAACCTCTTTACAGCCGAGAACGGAGCTTTACTCGTCGATCTTTTATGGTAATCTCTTGCTTCAAATTCAGCCTTCTTCTTCTCCTTCCCAAGTTCTTCCGTCTTGCAGGCTCGTTCGACTAGTGTCACGAACTCTTTTATCTCCAAAATTCCCACTAGTAACTTTAACTCTTCATTCAATCCTTCTTCAAATCTTTTGCACATCGCAACCTCATCAGCCACACACTCCCGAGCATACCGACTAAGTCTTACGAACTCATGTTCAGATTCGAGACACTGATCATCCGCCTTGCTTGAGTTCCAAGAATTCCTTACGCTTCGATCGATGAACCGTTGACTAATGTATTTCTTTCGAAATTGGATTGAAAGAAATCCCAAGTAACTCGTTCATTTGGGACTATGGAAATTAAAGTCCTCCACCAATAGTAAGTCGACTCTCGCAACAAGGATATAGCACACTTAAGACATTCATCGGTGTGCATGACAGTTCATCTAACACTCTAATGGTGTTATCGAGCGTAACTCGGCCTTTTCGGCATCATCAAGAACTATGGCCTTGAACTCCTCGGCCCCACGCTTCCTAATCAAGTCCACGGTGGTTTACTCACCTCACAGGATCGAGAATCGGAGGCATTGCGGGCTCTTGGGGTGGAGTATTTAAATTCGGGAATGGTTGGACAGCCGGGTTGGTTCGGGCATATTGCGCAACCCACTCATTCATCATGGTGAAGAAGGCTTGTTTCGCCCTTCATTTTGATTATTCGCGGATGACTGAGGCTCAACGGGCGGTGTCCCTTGCGCAGGAGCAGCCGCTACACTTTCAACGTCATCCGCCAAGGGTCTCTCTACCCCGGGTTCCATTGCTAATCAAAACAAAAAATTTCAACCGTCAGAAGTCATCACATTATTAAGCACTAACAATTTGGCATGTATAGCTAGACTCACACGCGCTATGGTAGTCCTAGAACCGACTAAACCATAGCTCTGATACCAATGAAATGTAACACCCCGAACCCGTGACCGTCGCCGGTGTCGGACACGAGGGGTTAATGGGCCAAATCTTCTCAAGGTACCAACCAATTTGGCATTTCCAGACAGGCTGGAAAACTGCGTCACTTTCGTCATAAAAATCATATCTCGAGTTTCGAAACTCAGAAACTGATTCCGTAAATTTTCCCTGAATTTAGACTCATATATTTATCCATGGATTTATTTCTAGAATTTTTGGTTGGGCCAATTGGTACAGTTTATTAGTTAAAGTCACCAATGTTACAGAAGTCGACTACACTGACCGTTGCGCGTTAAAACTTGAATATCTCTCTTTACAGGGCTTTAATACTGGTGACGTTTGTTTCTAATGAAACTAGACTCAAAATGGAATCTTCACATATAAGGCATGACTTCTAATTCTTTCTGGATAATTTATAGTAAATTTTCAAAGTCACGACAGGGGACCCAGAAACCGTTCTGGCCCTGTCTCACGAGAACTTTAATATCTCTCAATATACTGCTCATATGGTCGTTTCGTTCCATCCATATTAAACTAGATTCATCAAGGTTCAATTGAATAATTTATTCACTATTTAATTCTACTTCTAATATTTTTAGTGATTTTCAATCTCACCTCACTGCTGCTGTCCGCAACAGTTACTGCGATGAGACTATGCCAATTTCATGAATCTTTCCTTGGCCTTAATCATCCATCAAACATGACACAAATTATGGCCACCTTATCAAAATTAAAGTTTCTAAGACTCGTGGCTATAGGTTCTAGCATCCCACTCGACGACCACAGAGGCCATTTTCACATGGCTTAAAGTTTACAACCCACAGTTCAACAAAATATAATAGCCTATACATGCCAAATGTTCTTCAACAACGAAGACAATACCAAAATATTTCAGCCGGTGTGATGACTTCAACGACGGTTCCGAGCACGCAACAATACGAGTCCAAGAGACCTAAAATGGGTGACAAGAAAACACCGAGTGAGTTTATAACTCAAGAAGTCATAAGCACTTTACAATTATCCATTAGCTAAATTCATCACAAAGTGAAACAATGAAACAAGGCTAGGTACTTCATCCATATCGAACTATACCATAATTCCTCGGACCTTTCGGTTCAATCTCATACCAAGCCATACATCCACATTTCATATTTATACGATAAGATATTTGAGGCATTTTCACACACTAACTCATTTTCACCACAATCACACAATTGCAATCATCACATAGATTTAAAGCTTACCAAGCTCAACCCGAGCATGAACATATTGCCTATTCGTCATGAGCTCAAGGTACTTACCCGATTCGCTGTCCGGATTAACTCGATAATGTCGCACACTCGGTGCCAATTGTAATACAAGAGCATATAGTGAATCCGCACACTTAGTGCTATATATTTTCAGCTCGCACACTTAGTGCTATAGAATCAAACTCGCACACTTAGTGCTGTACAATTTAAACCCGCACACTTAGTGCCAATCTTTTCACCGTGTCCATTTATACCCGCACACTTAGTCTGTGACCAATACCTTATGCATTTTGCTGCCTTTATACATTCAACAATGGCATCATTCCATACACATACATTTTCATTTACACATCAATTCATTAAACACAATTGCATATATATTATGATCATTTAAATCAATACCAAATATATGCTTAATGACTTACCTCGGATGTTGTCGCACGTTTTCAATGGCTATTCAATTACTTTGTCTTTCCCTTGTCCAACTTTGATCCTTTGAGTTCTTGAGCTAGTTCACACAAATTTAACTTATTAAAACCTCATTATGCTAGCTTATGGCGAATATGACAAGGAGTTTAAATGGTCATATGGCCACCCTTTTGCTTGGATACACATTGGTCATGCACATTTTATATTACATCAAGCAATTCAATACAATTCATTCAAGCATCAAGGAAAAGCTAAGGCCCTCAATAGGCTACCTAAGGCCGAATATACACATCAACATATGTATTCGTTCATGTGGCCGAACATACACATTCATGTTAAGGCCGATTTCCACACTTGATACATTCAACAAGTAAGGTCGCTTGTATCGACTTAACACCAATTTGATTCAAGTTCACAACTAGGCTAGTATGCATATATACACTAGTAAATCAAACACTAACATTTGTACTTCACCTTACTAGCACTTCTCATTCAAATGACATGAACAACGATCATAGTTTCCTTTTATTTCCTACCATGGCCAAATGCCATACAACACCATACCATGCATCATTACAAGCTTTACCTTTAGCATGCAAATAACATCCACAAATCCACCTTAGTTGAACCTTAACTCATCTTCATGCCTCACCACCACAACATCAAACATCAAACATCAATGATACCAAGAAGACAACACCCATGGCCGAATATCATCCCCATTTCATGGTAAAGGTTTAGACCATGGGTTAGGTGGAACTCAAACTATCAACTAAAAACATGCATAAATCTCATGGATAACATCAACATACCTTAGTCTAGCAAACTCCCATGGCTGATTTTCTCAAGCTTCCCCCCCTTTCTTCTTAGTACATTCGGCCAAGCAAGGAGAAAATGAGAGAATGAACATTTTTTTCTTTCTTTCTTTGTTTTTGTTTCTCTCATGTACGGCAAGGGGGGGGGAAAGCATCCACACTCTTTTTTTTTTTTTTGTTATCATCATTTTCTTTTTTCCATTTCTTTAATGCTAACTTTCTTAATTTATTGTTTCCTACATGCATCACTAGTCTAACATGTTGGAGACATGTTTCCACCCATAGTATGGCCGGCCATCATGCTTCATTTTGGCTAATTTGACATGCAAGGACAACACTTTCCCACATGTATTAATAGGCCACCTTACATTTGCCTAGCACATTTCTAAATTTTCTCACATAAGTCCTATTTGATAAAAATTCACTTACAATTAACAAAATCCAAACATGAAATTTTCACACATGCATATATATATATAATGAGCATCAATTATGATGGTTAATTATTGTTATGACTCGGTTTAGTGGTCCCGAAACCACTTTCCGACTAGGGTCAATTTAGGGATGTCACAACTCTCCCCCACTTAAGAAATTTTCGTCCCCGAAAATCTTACCGGTAAATAGGCTCGGGTATCGCTCTTTCATGGAGTCCTCAAGTTCCCAAGTGGCTTCTTCCATTCCGTGTTTATGCCACAACACCTTCACTAACGGGATTTTCCTATTGCGCAACTCTTTTACTTCACGCCTCATAATACGAACCGGTTCCTCTTCATAGCTCAAATTAGGCTGAATCTCAATCTCAGATGGAGCAATTACGTGCGATGGATCGACCTATATCGTCAAGCATCGAGACATGAAAACGCTAGAATCCTTTCGAGCTCGGGGCAAAATTAATCAATATGCGACTGGCCCAACTTGTTCGGATACTTCATATGGCCCGATGAACCTCAGACTCAATTTGCCCTTACGACCAAATCTAAGCACCTTCTTCCAAGGTGAAACTTTGAGAAAGACCTTGTCTCCAACCTGATATTCAATATCTTTTCTTTTCAAATCCGCATACGACTTTTGGCGATCCGAGCGACTTTCAAACTTTCACGAATTACTCGAACTCTTTGCTCGGCATCCTTAACCAAATCAACCTCAAGAATTTACCTTCGCTAAGTTCATCCAGAATAATGGGTACGGCATTTACGATCGTATAAAGCCTCGTAAGGCGCCATCTTAATACTTGATTGAAAGCTATTGTTGTGCTTAATTCAATCAAAGGCGATACTGCTCCCATGAACCACTAAACTCAAGGATACAACATCTCAACATATCCTCGAGTATTTGAATTATCCGTTCGGATTGACCATCGGTTTGGGGTGAAAGGCGGTCTTTGAAATGCAACTTGGTACCCAAAGCTTCTTGCAACTTCTTCCAAAATCGCGAGGTAAATCTCGGATCTCTATCCAACACGATGGAAATAGGCACCCGTGTAATCTCACAATCGAGAAAGCGTACAATTCGGCTAGTTTGTCCATTGAAAAATCCGACGACGACGGGGATAAAGTGAGCCGACTTAGTCGGTCTATCGACAACGACCCAAATCGCATCCTTCTTACTCACCGACAATGGCGGTCCGGATACAAAGTCCATTGTGACTCGATCCCATTTCCACTCGGGTATCGTGATCGGTGAAGTAATCTGAAGGCACTTGATGTTCCGCTTTCACTTGTTGACATATTAAACATCTCAAACAAAATCGAGATGTCTCGCTTCATACCATGCCACCAAAACCGACGTTTCAAATCGTTGTACATCTTCGTACTCTCGGGTGGATTGCCATTCGGCTACAATGGGCTTCGTTCAAAATTATTGGAATAAGTTCAATTCTTTGGAACACACAGACGACTTCAACCTTAAACAATCGTCATCATCGATTTGAAATTCGAGTCCTTGTTCGAACACACTCATCCCGCTTTTGCAACCAACTCATCGTCGACTTTCTCGAGCTTCACGAATTTGACGTATCAATAATGGTTTGGCTTTCAATTCAGCTACTAACACATTGTCGGGTAGGATAGACAAGTGTACATTCATCGTCATAAAGCAAACAAAGTGATTTCCGCTTAAGGCATCCGCAACCACATTAGCCCTTCGGTGATAATCAATGACGAGCTCATAATCTTTTAACAACTCGAGCCATCGCCTTTGTCGCAGATTTAAGTCTCTTTGGGTCATCAAATATTTGAGACTTTTGTGATCCGAATACACATGGCACTTCTCACCAAATAAGTAATGTCGCCATATCTTTAAGGCGAATACGATGGCAGCCAATTCGAGATCATGGGTCGGATAATTTTTCTCATGTGGCTTTAATTGTCTCGACGCATAGGCCACAACTCGTCCTTCTTGCATCAATACGCAACCCAACCCAAGTAGGGATGCGTCACTATAAATGACAAACTCTTTGCCCGATTCGAGTTGCACTAGAATTGGGGCTTGATCAAATAAGCTTTCAGTTGATCGAAACTTTTTCGACATTTCTCCGTCCATTCGAACTTAACATCCTTTTGGAGTAAGCCGTCATTGGCGTGGCTATCGTCGAGAAACCTTTACAAATCGTCGGTAATAACCGCAAGCCCCAAAAGCTCCTAACTTCGGTAACATTCCTTGGTGGTTTCCAATCGACTATGGCTGTAATTTTGTTCGGTCCACCTCGACACCGATGCGGACACCACGTGCCCCAAAAGCTAACCTCTTTCAACCAAAATTCACATTTCTTGAACTTTGCGTATAACTACTTATCTCGTAAGATTTGCAACACTAGCCTCGGTGTTCAAGATGTTCGATTTCATCTCTCGAATAGACCAAAATGTCATCGATAAATACAACTACGAACCGATCCAAGTATGGCCTGAAAATTCTATTCATTAAATCCATAAACACCGAGGGCATTAGTGAGCCCAAACGGCATCACCAAGAATTCAGAGTGACCGTACTCGCTCTAAAAGCGGTTTTGGGTATGTCCGATTCTCGGACCCTCAACCGATAGTACCCGACCTCAAATCTATCTTTGAAAACACCGAGGCTCCCTTTAATTGATCAAACAAATCGTCAATTCGTGGCAATGGATATTTATTCTTTATCGTCACTTTATTGAGTTGACGATAGTCGATGCACAACCTCATGGTTCCGTCCTTCTTCTTCACAAACAATACAAAAGCGCCCATGGAGAAAAACTCGGTCGAGCGAAACCTCTATCCGTCAATTCTTGCAATTAAACCTTCAACTCCTTTAATTCCGTTAATGCCATACGACACGGGCTATTGAAATCGGCGTAGTACCCGTACAACCGATGCGAATTCCACTTCTCGAACCGGTGGCAATCCGGTAACTCCTCGGAAAAACATCCGAATACTCACAAACCATCGTACCGATTCGAGTTTCTTTCCGTCTCTTTACTTCCAAACACATACGCAAGGTATGTTTCACACCCTTTTCACATACCTCGAGCGGTCATAGAAGATATTATCGTGGCGTTCCTTTTAAATCGAAGAGACTCGACTCGGACTACCTCATTATTTGCACTCCTCAAATCAATGGTTTTCTTTTGCGATCCACCATCGCATCATGTACGGTCACCAATCCATACCAAGAATAACATCGAATTCATGAAATGGTAGAAGCATCGATCGATCAAAAATAGGATTCTCGAATTATTAGGGGCATCTCTTACACACTTTATCAACGAGCACATATTGACCCAAAGCGTTTGACACTGAATTACGAACTCAAGAGACTCAACGGTAGAGTCTTCTTGGATGCTAAGGTTTCACATACATATGAGTGAGTAGAGCCGGGTCAATCAATGCAATCACAATAGTATCAAAGAGAGTAAAAGTACCAATGATAACGTCGGGGAGGATGCCTCTCTCTCGTGCTGGATGGCATATGCTCTAGCAGAGCACGGGTCTCGGATCGGACAGCCAGATTAGAGGCTCCTCTCGATTACCACCCTACCTCCAGAGATTCTCGGGGCCTACCTCCACCGTCGCTCCACTAGGTCTTGCACCTTGCGCCTTATTCCTCTCATCTAGCTTCGTGCAATCTCTAATGAAGTGGTCCTTGAACCGCATCCATAACAGGACCTATTAATGACTTACCCCAACATTCACCTAGGTGTCGTCTTCCACATTGGGGGCATCTGGTCTCTCTTGACGATTATTGCCCACACTAGCTACTCAAGTAGCTCGAGTCCGTCAATGGTCGGGCTCTAATGGAAATTCCCGCATCGTCCTCGACTTCTTGGTGTCCTCCCCGAACCTCTTTACAGCCGAGAACGAGCTTTACTCGTCGATCTTTTATGGTAATCTCTTGCTTCAAATTCAGCCTTCTTCTTCTCCTTCCCAAGTTCTTCCGTCTTGCAGCTCGCTCGACTAGTGTCACGAACTCTTTTATCTCCAAAATTCCCACTAGTAACTTTAACTCTTCATTCAATCCTTCTTCAAATCTTTTGCACATCGCAACCTCATCAGCCACACACTCCCGAGCATACCGACTAAGTCTTACGAACTCATGTTCAGATTCGACATCTGATCATCCGGCCTTGCTTGAGTTCCAAGAATTCCTTACGCTTCGATCGATGAACTGTTGACTAATGTATTTCTTTCAAATTGGATTGAAAGAAATCCCAAGTAACTCGCTCATTTGGGACTATGGAAATTAAAGTCCTCCACCAATAGTAAGTCGACTCTCGCAACAAGGATATAGCACACTTAAGACATTCATCGGTGTGCATGACAGTTCATCTAACACTCTAATGGTGTTATCGAGCGTAACTCGGCCTTTTCGGCATCATCAAGAACTATGGCCTTGAACTCCTCGGCCCCACGCTTCCTAATCAAGTCCACGGTGGTTTACTCAGCCTCACAGGATCAAGAATCGGAGGCATTGCGGGCTCTTGGGTGGAGTATTTAAATTCGGAATGGTTGGACAGCCGGGTTGGTTCGGGCATATTGCGCGACCCACTCATTCATCATGGTGAAGAAGGCTTGTTTAGCCTTCATTTTGATTATTCGCGGATGATCGAGGCTCAACGGCGGTGTCCCTTGTGCAGGAGCAGCCGCTACACTTTCAACGTCATCCGCCAAGGGTCTCTCTACCCGGGTTCCATTGCTAATCAAAACAAAAATTTCAACCGTCAAGTCATCACATTATTAAGCACTAACAATTTGGCATGTATAGCTAGATTCACACGCGCTATGGTAGTCCTAGAACCGACTAAACCATAGCTCGATACCAATGAAATGTAACACCCGAACCGTGACTGCCGCCGTGTCGGACACGAGGGGTTAATGGGCCAAATCTTCTCAAGGTACCAACCAATTTGGCATTTCAGACAGGCTGGAAAACTGCGTCACTTTCGTCATAAAAATCATATCTCGAGTTTCGAAACTCAGAAACTGATTCCGTAAATTTTCCCTGAATTTAGACTCATATATTTATCCATGGATTTATTTCTAGAATTTTTGGTTGGGCCAATTTGTACAGTTTATTAGTTAAAGTCACCAATGTTACAGAAGTCGACTACACTGACCTTTGCGCGTTAAAACTTGAATATCTCTCTTTACAGGGCTTTAATACTAGTGACGTTTGTTTCTAATGAAACTAGACTCAAAATGGAATCTTCACATATAAGGCATGACTTCTAATTCTTTCTGGATAATTTATAGTAAATTTTCAAAGTCACGACAGGGGACCCAGAAACCGTTCTGGCCCTGTCTCACGAGAACTTTAATATCTCTCAATATACTGCTCATATGGTCGTTTCGTTCCATCCATATTAAACTAGATTCATCAAGGTTCAATTGAATAATTTATTCACTATTTAATTCTACTTCTAATATTTTTAGTGATTTTTCAATCTCACCTCACTGCTGCTGTCCGCAACAGTTACTGCAGTAGACTATGCCAATTTCATGAATCTTTCCTTGGCCTTAATCATCCATCAAACATGACACAAATTATGGCCACCTTATCAAAATTAAAGTTTCTAAGACTCGTGGCTATAGGTTCTAGCATCCCACTCGACGACCACAGAGGCCATTTTCACATGGCTTAAAGTTTACAACCCACAGTTCAACAAAATATAATAGCCTATACATGCCAAATGTTCTTCAACAACGAAGACAATACCAAAATATTTCAGCCGGTGTGATGACTTCAACGACGGTTCCGAGCACGCAACAATACGAGTCCAAGAGACCTAAAATGGGTGACAAGAAAACACCGAGTGAGTTTATAACTCAGTAAGTCATAAGCACTTTACAATTATCCATTAGCTAAATTCATCACAAAGTGAAACAATGAAACAAGGCTAGGTACTTCATCCATATCGGAACTATACCATAATTCCTCGGACCTTTCGGTTCAATCTCATACCAAGCCATACATCCACATTTCATATTTATACGATAAGATATTTGAGGCATTTTCACACACTAACTCATTTTCACCACAATCACACAATTGCAATCATCACATAGATTTAAAGCTTACCAAGCTCAACCCGAGCATGAACATATTGCCTATTCGTCATGAGCTCAAGGTACTTACCCGATTCGCTGTCCGGATTAACTCGATAATGTCGCACACTCAGTGCCAATTGTAATACAAGAGCATATAGTGAATCCGCACACTTAGTGCTATATATTTTCAGCTCGCACACTTAGTGCTATAGAATCAAACTCGCACACTTAGTGCTGTACAATTTTAAACCCGCACACTTAGTGCCAATCTTTTCACCGTGTCCATTTATACCCGCACACTTAGTGCTGTGACCAATACCTTATGCATTTTGCTGCCTTTATACATTCAACAATGGCATCATTCCATACACATACATTTTCATTTACACATCAATTCATTAAACACAATTGCATATATATTATGATCATTTAAATCAATACCAAATATATGCTTAATGACTTACCTCGGATGTTGTCGCACGCTTTCAATGGCTATTCAATTACTTTGTCTTTCCCTTGTCCAACTTTGATCCTTTGAGTTCTTGAGCTAGTTCACACAAATTTAACTTATTAAAACCTCATTATGCTAGCTTATGGCGAATATGACAAGGAGTTTAAATGGTCATATGGCCACCCTTTTGCTTGGATACACATTGGTCATGCACATTTTATATTACATCAAGCAATTCAATACAATTCATTCAAGCATCAAGGAAAAGCTAAGGCCCTCAATAGGCTACCTAAGGCCGAATATACACATCAACATATGTATTCGCTCATGTGGCCGAACATACACATTCATGTTAAGGCCGATTTCCACACTTGATACATTCAACAAGTAAGGTCGCTTGTATCGACTTAACACCAATTTGATTCAAGTTCACAACTAGGCTAGTATGCATATATACACTAGTAAATCAAACACTAACATTTGTACTTCACCTTACTAGCACTTCTCATTCAAATGACATGAACAACGATCATAGTTTCCTTTTATTTCCTACCATGGCCAAATGCCATACAACACCATACCATGCATCATTACAAGCTTTACCTTTAGCATGCAAATAACATCCACAAATCCACCTTAGTTGAACCTTAACTCATCTTCATGCCTCACCACCACAACATCAAACATCAAACATCAATGATACCAAGAAGACAACACCCATGGCCGAATATCATCCCCATTTCATGGTAAAGGTTTAGACCATGGGTTAGGTGGAACTCAAACTATCAACTAAAACATGCATAAATCTCATGGATAACATCAACATACCTTAGTCTAGCAAACTCCCATGGCTGATTTTCTCAAGCTTCCCCCCCTTTCTTCTTAGTACATTCGGCCAAGCAAGGAGAAAATGAGAGAATGAACATTTTTTTTTCTTTCTTTCTTTGTTTTTGTTTCTCTCATGTACGGCAAGGGGGGAAGCATCCACACTTTTTTTTTTTTGTTATCATCATTTTCTTTTTTCCATTTCTTTAATGCTAACTTTCTTAATTTATTGTTTCCTACATGCATCACTAGTCTAACATGTTGGAGACATGTTTCCACCCATAGTATGGCCGGCCATCATGCTTCATTTTGGCTAATTTGACATGCAAGGACAACACTTTCCCACATGTATTAATAGGCCACCTTACATTTGCCTAGCACATTTCTAAATTTTCTCACATAAGTCCTATTTGATAAAAATTCACTTACAATTAACAAAATCCAAACATGAAATTTTCACACATGCATATATATATAATGAGCATCAATTATGATGGTTAATTATTGTTATGACTCGGTTTAGTGGTCCCGAAACCACTTTCCGACTAGGGTCAATTTAGGGATGTCACAAGAGCTGGTAGTTGATATTGACGATAAGGTCAGAATAATTAGGGATTGGTTAAAAGAAGCATTTGATAGGAAAAAGTCGTATGCAGATTTGAAGCGCAAGGAGATTGAGTACTCAGTAGGTGATATGGTCTTCTTAAAGGTTTCTCATTGCAAGAAGATATTAAGGTTCGGTAAGAAGGGCAAGTTGAGTCCGTGGTTCATTGGGCTTTATCAGGTTTTGAAGGGAGTAGGCCCAGTGGCTTATCAGTTGGAATTGCCTCCAGAGTTAGACAGGACTCACGATGTTTTTCACGTCTCCATGTTAAGGCGTTATCGCCCGACCTCGCTCATGTCCCGCCATTCATGTAAATTGAAGTTCGATCGATTTGACCTTTGTGGAGGAGCCTGTGCAAATATTGGCTCGAGATGTTAAGGTTCTCAGAAGGAAATCTGTCCCATTAGTGAAAGTACTTTGGCGTAATCATGGAAGAGAAGAAGCTACTTGGGAATCAGAAGAGACTATGCGTCAACAATACCCTCAACTAGTTGGATCAGGTAAATTTCGAGGACGAAATTTCTTTAAGAAGGGTAGAGTTGTAACGCCCTAATTTTTGGGAATTCTGTGAATGTTGGCATAGGTTTAATTATGTTAGTGGGCCTCTAGAAGGCCCAAGCTTAAGATAGAACCCGACAATTTTAGTTAATTTTTTTTGTTCCATAAGAAAAAGGGGGTGAAATTATGAAATAAGACCTATGTGAAAATGTTTGAAAATGCTATAAGCTAAATTGAAGTGGCCAAATAAATAGGAGTGCAAAATAGGAGGATTTGCATGACAAACCTCCCATTTTACATGAAGTGACCAACCATCATGTTGTTGTAGACAAAATGTGCACTTGATATCCATAATTTATGGTACAAATTGATACAAATTGATAATGGGTTAGGTAAATGTTCCATGATAATGGGTTAGGTAAATGTTTCATGATAATGAGTTAGGTAAATGTTCCATGATGGGAATTTCATGTCTTTTGTATTAAAGAATTAAATGGATGAAATATGAAATTTTATTAAAAGAAAAAGGGGTGAAAATAGTAAAATGCATTAGATTTAATCAATTTTATTAATTGCATAACATCATTAATTTCTATCTTGGCCATTTTAAATGTATTATGTTATGTTTTAATGTTCGGATTATAGGAATATCATCGAGTTATACTCAGTGTACGGTCTTGTTTTCTATGCGCAAGCTAGGCACTTTTTGATTTGATCATCGACTTAGCATCTAACGGCAACCCCAGACTCAAACATTGGTGACGATTTTATTTTGGTCATGGCATGTACCTAAGGAGTCATATGGTTATGTAATATTCATGTTGGATTGATGTTTTCCTTTTGAGGATTATGTATAGGTATATATGTATATATATGTTGGTAATGTCATTTTGTTGAATTACTTGATGCTTATGGTTACAAGTTGATTTGGTAATGTACTATGCAATAGATATGGAAGGGTAATTGGTATGCCTAGGTTGAGTAGAAGGAATTTGGTAATATTAGTGCATGTTTAAAAGGTTAAGTTTATTGTTGTTTGAACGACTTCCCATGTGATCTTTTACTTGATTTTGGAATGTTAATTGAGGTGTCAATTGTGACATATTGTTTAGACACTTAAGATGGTTGTTGTGAGTGATGTTTTGGCATGATTTTGATGTTTATGGAGTTGATTGAGATATGAAATATTTGGTTGCATTGGAAGGTATTTCTAGGTATACATGGCTTGAGACACGACCTGGCACACGGTCGTTTTTCATACACAAGCATATGACATGATCGTGTGGTCTGTGAGTTTTGGATGATTTTTGGTGCACACAGCCATAGTCTATTACACGATGTGTAACATATTTTTAAATATTTGCACTTTAAACCACACGGCCTCAGCCTTCCACACAGTCAAGGGACACGACCATGTGACCATTGTTTACAAAATTTTCCCAACTTTTTTTTTTGTTTGAAATTGACCTCTTTAAGCTTTTGTAAGACTGATATTTACCCAAAACTGATTGAATTACATGTTATACTTGATTATATATGATATGTTGTTAATTAATTGAGATTTTGAACTATAACTTGTATGTGAATGATTCGTAATTGTTTGTAGCATTATATTACTTGGGTTCAACGATCGGACCGGGTAAGAGGTGTTACAATTAGTCGATTTACTAACGATGTATGCTCATTTTCTAGTTGTGAGTTGGTTGGTTACTCTCTGGCTCTACTTTCTCTTCTTTACTGATCATGGAAATCTTGGATTGTTATAGACAATCTCACATCCTATGTGGACCACAACATAAGAAGTGATTCACTAGCTTTTTTTCATTCTCACTGACCCTTTTAGTTTCAACAGAACTCAAGATCAAACCAAGCTTCAACAATGTTTTTCTGCATCATCATCCCTTTTGATATCTAGAAAACACGAATCGTTTTAGACAATTGTAAACTCAAAACTAAATACATATTTAAGCACTCTTTTATTTATAAATTATGCTAATTTCAAGTACAAATACAACACTTTCTAAGGTTTTATACTTGATTTCATGATATTTTATTATTTATATAGGAATGTGTTAATATTATGAATTTTATGTTAAATGCATGTTATTTTGTTATTTTTGGGGATTAATTGGTCTAAGGGAAGATATGGTAGATCTTTTGTTGTATTTGGGTCTTAGATAAGTACATGTTGAAAGGTTAATAGTTCAATCATATGGATTTCAAAGAGGTAATGTGTAACGCCCCTTACCTGTACCCGAGACTGGGACAAGGTACAGGGCATTACTATGCACGAACATGACATTTTCGGGAAAATTTCAGGCTATAAAATTTTGTTCCAAATTAAAACCAATCAATCATATTCTTAATGTCCCTATTATGGACCTACGAGGCCTAAGACATACATTGAGAATGGTCCGAAACTAAATCGAGAACTTAAGAAAGTTTTTGGAAAATTTCCTAGGTTAAGCCTCACACGCCCGTGTGGAGGCAATACAGACGCCCGTGTGCTTTGGGACACACCCTTGTCCCTTACCCGTGTGGAATTAATTGAATTTATTTTTCATTTTGAACCTACAGGGGTTTTCACATGGCCGAGGACATGCCCGTGTCCCTGGCCCGTGTCTTTCACATGGCTTAGACACGCCCGTGTTGTCGTCCGTGCTCAAAAACTCGAGAATTCTATTTATGACATCATCATGTGTTTAGGGAAACACATCCAAGACACACGCTTGTGTGCCAGGCCGTGTCTCCACACGGTTGAGACACATGGCTGTGTCTCTACCCATTTTTTTAGTACCATGTATTCTGACCTAAAAATTTTAGGTGTAGGGGACACACGGCCATACTACACTCTCGTGGGGCTAACCGTGTGTCGTACACGGCCTAGACACATGCCCGTGTGTCTATCCGCGTGGACCCTTTTGGAGGCTACAAATATAAGCCAATGGTCACCTTCTATAACCACTCATATTCGTGAACTCAATGATGTTTAACATGGCCTAAATATGTCCAAGACTACCATGAATGATCTATTGCATGTTAACCTCATCTCATCGGTTATGTACATGCTAACTTATCCTCTTTGTATTTAGGGTTTCCATCTCATTCAAATACACATTTAGACTTGGCTCATTGTTATAACTCATTGCCAATTATGACCTAACCATCCCAAGTGATTTGGCCACATTTCATATGTCTATTTATAATATACCACATTTAATCATCACAAGAGCATTTAACCACAAACAAGCACAATTAGTAGGTCATAGCCTACATCAAAATGAGCCTTGTCTTATAGCCATATACAAAAAGAATAAGTTTAATATTTAAGCCTTTACATAGGCCAACAAATGACACATATCAGAAATAACCAAAACCTATACATGTCATTGAAACAAAATAAAGTAAGTATCTATATACCAACGCAAGACAAGTTGATAGTATTGACAATGCTCCAATCTTCTTCCAATCTTCACGAGTCCACGAGCTTCGAAAAATAGGGAAAAGAGAGGGGGTAAGAATTAACATGCTTAGTAAGTCTGGATAACGGGAAAGTAAACTTACCGGTCATTTAGCATGCAACCATTTAAGGCATCCAGGCCAAAGATTTATAGTAAAATTACCTATCACATGTATTCAACTATCAAGTTAGTCTCATGCCAGTATAATGTAACATCCTTCATAGATGAGCTTATCAATTCAAACATGTCTATTCTCATTTAGCATTTTAATCCCGTCGAATTTCTTGAAATCTCGATGGATATCTCGTTTACCATCAAATCATGCAAGTGATCCTTTAAATATGCACTCCCGTGAACCTCACTTTTATGGCAGGATTACCAGTCCAGGCTCAATCCCCCACAACGTAACTCACAGAGTAATGTCAGGATTACCAGTCTAGGCTAAATCCCCTAGAATGACATATACTTCTATGAGTTCAGGTCTGAATTAGTAGTCCAGGCTGAATTTAGATCCTGTTCGGATTATCCATCCGAGCTAAATCCGTCAAAGCACACTTATTCTTCAGGATGCTAGATCACTATAGGATCACTCGTCCGGTTTAGATCATTTATACCATTATTTCATTTTCGAGTAATCCATCAGACATCCCTTTTTATTCAACCGGGACATTTCACCATAACATTAATAATTCATGAGTTATCATACCATTAATATTACTATTATAATTCATACATGTACATACATCTTTAATGTATTTAAAGATAGTTTACATTCGAGTTACACGAACTTACCTGGTAATTACTTAGGTTTCGTATTTCAGTTATTCCGAAACCTTTCGTTTTTCACGATCGATCTCTGGAATCGGTTCCTTGGTGTCTATATCAGTAAAAATAAATTATTAATACCTCATGTTACTTATTTCGGACCTGAAATTCATCCCCCGAAAAAAATGACCATTTTCCCCTAACATTTCAAAATTTTACAATTTAGTCCCTAGGCTCGTAAAATGAAATACATGAAATTCCTTGGTTACCCAAGCCTAGCCGAATGTATTATAAACTCATACTAGCCCATATTTTCCTCTATTTCACACTTTTACCACATATTTTGTACTTTTTGCAAAAAGGTCCTTTTAAGGGTTTTTCATGAAAATCACATAGGAAAATATGTTTAACACACATCTAACTTTCATATTCCCCCATAAATCATCAAAGAACAAACATGCCACACATGGGTCATTTTGCATACATGAACCCTAGCTTAAAATATGGGTAGAAATGGAGAGAACATGTTTCAAGGATCACAAAAATACAAAGAACATTAAAAACGGGGCTATTACTCACTTACTATTGAGCTTGGAAAGTGAAGAAACCCTAGCTATTGTGTCCCTTGGAATTTTGGCAGCAAGAGGGAGAAGAATGCTGATTTTTTCCTTCATTTCCCCTTTTTATTGATTTTATTACCAAAAGACCAAAATGCCCTTCCTTACTAAACTTCCAAAATTTTTCATGCATGCCAATTTTTGTCCAAAAACTTAGAAGTTGGGAAAATTACTCTTTAAGACCTTTTAATTAATAATATAAATCAATTTCATGCAAATTGCTTCTAAAATCCAAGTTTTACAATTTATTCAATTTGGTCCCTAATTTCCAATTGGACACCTTACACTAAGAATTTATTCATGAAACTTTAACACATGCTTACTTTCATATTCTAGGCCTCATAATAATCATAAAATAAATATTTTGACATCGGATTTGTGGTCCCGAAACCACTACTCCGACTAGACCCAAATTTTGGGATGTTACATTTCTCCCCTCTTAGGGACTTTCGTCCTCGAAAGTCTTACCAGTAAATAGGTTCGAATATTGATTTCTCATGGATTCTTCAGGTTCCCATGTGGCTTCTTCCACTCCGTGTCTGTGCCATAGAACTTTTATCAAGGCTATATTCTTGTTCCTTAATTATTTCACTTCTCGAGCCAAAATTTTGACCGGTTCTTCACCATAAGTCATGTTCGGTCTAATCTCAACTTCCATCGGTGAAATCACATGTTAGGGATCTGATCTATATCTACGCAACATGGACACATGGAAAACATCGTGAATCTTTTCTAATTCAGATGGCAGTGCTAAGCGGAATGCTAACGATCCAACTTTCTCAGTAATCTCGTAGGGTCAAATAAACCTTGGATTCAATTTACCTTTCTAGCCAAATCTCGACCTTTTTCCAGAGAAACACTTTCAAGAATACTTTATCTCTGACTTAAAACTCAATCTCTTTCCTTTTCAAATCGACATATGACTTTTGCCTATCCGATGCCACTTTCAAACAATTGCGGATCACTTTAACCTTTTCTTCAATTTTCTTGATTAAATCAACCCTGTGAATCTAGGGTTCCTTGAGTTCCTTCCAATACAATAGAGTCCGGCACTTTTGACCATATAACACCTCATAAGGTGCCATCTTTAAACTCGTCTGAAAACTATTGTTGTAGGCGAACTCCACCAATGGTAAATATTTTTCCCAACTACCTTGAAAGTCAAGGACGCAGCACCGTAACATATCCTCAAGGTTCTGAATCATTCGCACGGACTGACCATCGGTTTATGGGTGGAACACCATACTAAAACTAAACTTTGTACCCAAGGCTTCTTGTAGTTTCTTCTAAAATCTCAAAGTGAATCTTAGGTTTTTATTTGAAATGATCGACAACAGTACCCAGTGTAATCTCACAATCTCGTATATGTATAAGTCGGCCAATCTATTAAGAGAGTAATCTGTCCGTACAGGAATAAAGTGAGCTGACTTCGTTAGTCTATCCACTATAACCCAAACAACACCTTTCTTTTTCGGGGTTAACAGTAGTCCAGTTACGAAGTCCATGGTGATCCTATCCCATTTCCATTCGAGAACCATTACAGGCTGTAATAAACCTGAAGGCACTTGGTGTTCAAAACTTAAGGTTCTTATATGGTAATTAGACCATTAAAGAAAGTATGTATTTTGGTGACTCATCCATGGAAATTTAGAAAAAGGGCAAGGACTAAATTGGAAAGTGAAATAATTTAATTAATTAAAAGATGATAAAAAGAAACATCATCTTATTTTATCATCTTCTTCCCAAAAATACATGGAAACCCTAGGAGAGAGAGAAGAAAACTTTCATGGCCAAATTGGGTAAGTTTTCTTAGCCCGTTTTAATAATTTTTATGGTTTTGAAATCGGGATAGTTTAATCTATTTATTTGGGGGATGAATTTGAATAGTTATCAAGGTATGAAGTTTGGGTCATGGATGAATATGCTGAAAATTAGAAATTTATGGTAGAAAATGAAAGGTTGTTGTTAGATAAACAACTTCTACATAGTGATTTTTGATGAAAACATGATTTAGGGACTAAAATGTAAAGTTGTGAAATTTGATCAATACTGCTGAAGTTTTATGAGTACATGTGCTGTAAATTTTGTAATGGGATTTTTGTTAGGCTTGGAATAGGTAGTAAATTGTACAAATTTTATTTTCCGAGCTTAGGGACGAAATGGGAATTTATGGAAAAGTTAAGGGCAAAATGGTAATTTTGTCGAGGATGAAAATTAAGTCCACTTGAATGTGAAATATGGTAAATTGATGTTAAATTTACTCGTATAGATTCGGATAGACCAAATTCGGAGCTAGAACAAGGAAAGAGGAAAATGTCGGATTATTAGATTTTACGTACACGAACATTGTTGAGGTAAGTTCGTGTAACTAAATTGTATATGTTTTTATGCTTGAATTAAATGTTGTGTTTTTGAATTGTATAAATGATGTGATATCTCGTGATAAGTTTTTAAATTTATGATTGATCGAACTTGAAAACTAACTGTTATCACGATAAAGGCAAGTGCACCTATCAAACAGTAGTATAGTTTATAGCAAGACCGGAATGCCAAACCCACAGGAACTAAAAGTACTAGTATTAACCTTTTTTTTATTATCTAGCCTAAAAATAAAGGGATTTGTTTTATCTAAATTAATTAACTAAACTAAGAATGCATAGGAAGAAAATTGGGGAAATAACTTTTGGGAAAAACTGATTGATTTGGACAATACCCAAGGGAAAATCCACCTAGACTTTCCTTGTTATTTGACTTTGAATCAGACGATTTATTCACTTGACTTGATCCGTAGAAATCACTAAGTTATATTATTATCTCTCTCGAGACTAACAACGTCTAACCCTAGGTTGATTAATTGAAATCTCTTTCTAATTAAAACCCCTAGTGTTGCATTAACTCGATCTATGGATTCCCTTATTAGGTTTCACCCTAATCCGGAAAAATTAGGTCGCCTTATGTCTAGGGGTACAATCAACTCCCCTTAATTATGCTAGATCTTCTTTTAGA
The DNA here is from genome assembly GCF_025698485.1 of Gossypium arboreum. Taxonomy (NCBI): domain Eukaryota; kingdom Viridiplantae; phylum Streptophyta; class Magnoliopsida; order Malvales; family Malvaceae; genus Gossypium; species Gossypium arboreum. The sequence goes on from NC_069082.1 coordinate 19,039,986, forward strand.
TAGGGACTTTTGCTCCTCTGAATAAGCACATCAATACTTGAATCAATATCCTAGAATATTAAAGCAAGAATTAAGAACACATAATTAAGATCAAATCAAATATTTATCATATAATTCAAAAAATAATAACAAGATCCGTCTTAGGTTTCGTTCCCCCAGGTATTTAGGGGATTTAGTTCATAAGTGTAAAAGAAAACGTCTCAAAAGATTAATGATAACAAAACATAAAGAAACCCAAAAATCCCGAAGGAAAGTGAAGGGAGATCTTCAGTCTTGAAGGAGAATCCGGCTTCTGAGATGGATCAATCGGCTTTCTTCAAGTAATTCCTTGCCCCCTACTCCGTGTGTCCTCTCTAGGTACCTCCTAGGGTGTTTATATAGGCTTTAGCATGCTTCAAGACCCTCAAGAGTGACCTTTTCCGAATAGGACTAGACTTGGGCTCGATAGGGACACGTCCGTGTGAGGTGGCTTAGGCCATGTTACAATCTATTAAATAGACACAGGTGTGTGAACTACCGTATGAGGAAGTTCGGCCCGTGTTGATTTCTCACGTTGACCCATTTTTTCTGTTTTTGGCCCGTTTCTCGCTCTTTTTACTCTCCTATGCTCACCTAAATATAACACATGAAATTAAAGGATTAGGAGCATCAAATTCGACAAATCTGATGATAATTCATCCAAAAATATGCTAAGCATGGGATAAAAATATCTATAAATTACGACTTATCAAATACCCCCACACTTAAGCGTTTTCTTGTCCTCAAGCAAAATCCTCAACTCACAATCAAAATAAATTCTTCTCAAATTATAATTCTCATCAATAGTATCTCAAAATAATCCATAATTAATCATACTTCGAAAATTCAACTCGAAGAACATCAAAGTTTCAAATATTGCAAGTTGAGCATTTTATCACGAAAACATAGGTGTTTCCCCTCATCTAAGTAACCACATTTGATTCAAAATATCACAGAGTTTCACATCCTCACTAAAGATTGACTCAAATCACTCGAGGTGTTTAAGGACAAGAAATTTAGCATTCAACAGTCAATATGAAAAGTTATTATCATAGGCTTGCGTGAAAATCAAATCTCCACCACTATATATTGAGATGATACATCAATCAAAAAGTCTTTTAAGGGTTGTAACGTGGCTTTGGTTAGGGGGTGTGTTCACAAGCTGAAAAAGAAGGTTAGAATCGAGATTGAATTGAAAAATTACCTAACTAGAAAAATACTAAAACTGACAAATTACATTCCTCATTGAGCTTTTCTTCATGGATAACATCGTTTTAATCTAAGAATTACATAATTCATCTATATATTTATATATATATATTAAGAACAAATCAAATATTTTAGAACTTTGCTAAAAATAAAACATAGCCAATCAATTTATTTAAATCGAATCTCAACAAAAAAAGAATCAAATTAATTGAGGGGATTTCAACAATAATGGTTATGGGTTAATATTGCGGGTAAATCAATGAATGGCTTGTTAGGCTCATGGGGGTTCACTAAGGGTTAATTATGAAGGTAGGCTTTTATGGAGTGAGTGGGTTAAACCTAAGTGCCTTTATCATCTCAACATATGAAATCAAAGGTGTGGTCTTGACATGCATAATCAAGCAAGTTCTAGAATAACAATTCGATATTGACGCACTCAAAGCAACAATAAAAGTGAGCATGAAAGAAATAATATATGCTTTAAAGGCTCAAGTTCTCACAAAAATTATGGCTTTTTTATGTTTAACCTGTGAATTTCAACTTAAGATAATACCTAAACTTGGGGAAACAACCTAAAAATTTTTAATTCTCAAAAATCAACTTTTTCATGCTTGATCCTCTAATTCCTTAAAGTCTAACAATCAATGCATAAATGCCTATGTTTTAATTCAAGATTTATCAATAAAAATCATAAATTAATCAAAATTTATTGTAATAATTATATGAGAAGATTATTTGAGAACAAGACAAAATTCAGGGATTTTTCTGATAATGATATAAATAACCCCCCACACTTAAGATGTACATTGTCCTTAACGTACAAAGTTAGATTTACTGAAAAATATAGATATAAGATTATAAGATAGGGAGAGAAGTGAAACTTCCTAAATGTTAAATGGAATCCTTGAGTTGGAGTTATGGAGAGTAATCGACCAAGGTAAGTGTGAGATTGGAGGAGGATACTCCGGTGGTGAAAGAGGTTCGTTAGTCCACAAGTCCTGTGCCAAAAGAATATTATATCTGGTGGTAGCTATGGTTGTGGTCGAGCAGGACATGACAGTCGTGGAGAACCTTTTCCAATAGAGTTGTAAATTCTTAAGTAATAGTGAGCTGTGGAGCTCTTTATAACTACGATGGAACCATTAACTCTTTAGGAAATATAAAGTAGTATGATTACTCGTAAAGAAATGGTCGAAAATATAAATTACTTAATATAAATAATAAAACCTAAAGATGAAGTAAAAATGGTCTTAAAAATAAAAAGTAATTTAAAAAGGTAAATAAAGATAAAAGTAAACAAATAAAAATAAAAATAAAGTAAAGTCTTTAAAAATCCTCATCGCCGGATGGTTTGCGAGGTGGGGGTGGCGATGAGATGTGAAGGTGCTAACAAATCTGATGTAATGTTGCATCAATGTGATCGAAGCATTAAAAACATTGCTATTCGAATCGAGTGAGGCGCTCAGAGATGTCAGAGAGTGAAGCAGCCGTATGAACTGGACGATGAATAGGTGGTTGTAACACCCCGAACCCGAGACCATCGCCGGTGTCGGACACGAGGGGTTAGCAAGCCAAGTTCACTTGTTTTGCCCATCCATTGGACATTTCCAGTCAGGCTGGAAAAACTGCATCACTGTCGCCTTAAAAATCATATCTCGAGTTTCAAAACTCGGAAACTGGTTTCGTAAATTTTCCCTGAATTTAGACTCATATATCCATCCATGGATTTATTTCTAGAATTTTTGGTCGGGCCAATTGGTACAGTTTATTAGTTAAATTCACCCATGTTACAGGGATTGACTGCTCTGACCTTCGCGACGTATAACTTGAATATCTCTCTGTACAGGGCTTTAATGCTGGTTTCGTTTGTTTCTAATGAAACTAGACTCAAAATGGAATCTGTACATATAAGGTATGTCTCCTAATTATTTCTGGATAATTTATAGTAAATTTTTAAAGTTGCGACAGGGAACCCAGAAACCGTTCTGGCCCTGTCTCACAATAGCTTTAATATCTCTTAACATGTAACTCCTATGACCATTTCGTTTCTTCCATATGAAAATAGACTCAACAATGTTCATTTACATAGCTGATTCACTATTTAATACCATTCCTACAAATTTTGGTGATTTTTCACATTCACGTTACTGCAGCTGGCAGCATCTGTTTTTAAGGTAGGTCTTACCTATTTTGTAGTCTCCATGAACCAACTAGTCTTGCCTTACATAGGTCCACATATGATCATTTTAACCATGCCAATGGCTGATCATGTGACCAACATTCCCATTTCCAATTCCAATTCATAGTCACATCATGACACCATATATATATATACAAACCGCAAATAGTTTAAGTTGATACTTCACTATTACGAGCCATTTTCGCATGGCCGTACACATATACATCATAACATATTTAAACCAACAAGGGGTAGTCCTATACATGCCATTTCAAGTTCAACCAAGAATTTATACCAAAATGGGGGCTTGATAGTGTGGATGACTTCGACTTCAACGATCCCGAATCCGATTGCTATCGGCGAAATCTAGAAAACCGAGAGCCAAAGCGGAGTAAGCATTTTATGCTTAGTAAGTCTCAAGGAATATAATCAACTCTAATTACAGCAATACATTCACATAGTTAAATGCATCACTTCATTAATGCACATTCACATAATCATACTTACTTCACCATCCCAACTCTTATGTTCATACACAAATAACGGCTTCATTAAGGCCGATAACTCGTTCCATCATAGGAGCGGATATTCACACGCTTACTCCTAGCGCAAAGCACACACCGCACTTACCTTGTCATTGGGAAATTTCACAAGTGCATTAGCTGAAATTTTCCAGCAAGCTTATAATTTTCAAATCACATACCTTCGGAGTTTAACCGGATGTCGCTACTCGATCAATCGCCGGGACATAGCCCGGTTATGGTAACCCGCACCAAGGCCTCACGGGACTTAACCCGGATATCACGATTTGCACAAATGCCTTGGTCTTAGCCGGATAGAATGACTCGCACGAATGCCTTCGGGTCTTAGCCCGGATGTAGCCACTAGCACAATTGCCTTCGGATCTTAACCCGGTTATAATTTCCAGCATAATTGTCTTCGGGGCTTAGCCCGGATATCAATCAATTTCTCATGCACACATACATCAATAATCATTGGACATACATATTTATTTTCGTTACTAAGGCTCAAACACAATTATAATCACTAACATAATCGCTTCGGGACTTAGCCCGGGTATCATTTGGATACTCATACACATAAATCAATAATCAATACATCCATATTTCATTCCACATAATTCAAGTAAGGTCACTTCTTGAGGACTTACCTCGGATGTTGTCGAACGGCTTTTACGGCTATTCGATCACTTTTCCTTCCCTTGTCCAATTGTGGCCCTCTTAGCTCTTGAGCTAATTCAAACAAATTCAATTTATCAAAACCTCATTGTGCTAGCTTATGGCGAATATGACAAGGAATTTAAATGGTCATATGGCCACCCTTTAGCTTGAATACACAATGGTCATGCACATTTTATACTACATCAAGCAATTCAATACAATTTATTCGAGCATCAAGGAAAAGCTAAGGCCTTCAATAGGCTACCCAAGGCCGAATATACTTGTCCATGTTGAGGCCAATTATGCACTTAATACCACACAAAAACAGCATGCATTTTACTAGTTAATGCTTTGCATATTGTAGCTCAAAACTTACAATATAGCATCAAGCACTCATATGTGTGCTAGGTAGATGTGCTTACAATTTCACAATTATTCTTCAACATCTTCTTCTTTAAACAAACTTATTCATCACTTCCTTCATAACCAAAACATCATGTGCAAACATATATATACATATATGAGCATGGCGAATTTCAAGGTGTCCATAGCCATCCAAAACACAAATTTTAACTAACATGCAAGAAGCATGAACCATGCTCATGAATGCATCATGGCGAATATGACAATCATGCTCCTTTTCAACTTCAATCATGATAAAACAAAAGAAAGCTCAAAATCTTACTCAAGAGTAGACAATCCATCATTGCATGCATCATCATCAAGCTTCACACTTAGCATGCAATGGCTTTATCACCATAACAACTTTGGCCAAATACCATTTCCATGGCTTAACAAAGATTTGAGCCATGGCTAACATGCACATCAAGTTAGCAACCAAAACATGCATGAAACTCCTAACACAACCTCATACATACCTTAATCTTGATGCAAACTTAGCCAAATCTCCTTCTAGATCTCTTCCAAACCAAGCATGAAGCAAAAATCCTCCTTCTTCCTTAGTTTTGGCTCAAAGAAAGGATGAACAAAATTTTTTCTTTCCTTCTCTACAACTCACGGCAATGGGGGATTACCACACTCACACACATTTTTTTCATTTTTTTATCACCCATACACCTTTGTTTATTATTTCACCCTAATGCACCAACAAAACATGTTTCATGACATGTTTAGCCCATCCTCCTTGTCATGGCCGGCCACCACCTATAAAAGGGGAATTTGACATGCAAGTCCATTATTTTGCATGCATGCTTTAATTAGTCATCACACATTTCCTATCATACTTTCAAAGTTCATTACTAAGTCCTTTCTTGTGGAATTCACCCTTATAACACTAAATCAATCATCATAAAATGTCATACATGAGCACACACATATTATAGGCATCAAAATAAATTTTTAATTATTTTTATGCCTCGGTTTTGTGGTCCCGAGACCACCTTCCGACTAGGGTCAATTTTGGGCTGTCACAGTGGTGGCTAAGATGGTGGATCCTCATGGGTTGGTGGGAAATCATCATTAATGTCCTCTGGGTCCTCCTGCTCGGCTAACTGAACGAGGCGGTACTGGAGAGGATCAAATCCACGTCGTCACTCGATCATCCTCATATGGAGCATAATCGAGATGCCTTGTGGGGACATCTGACTGATAAGGGTGAGGGAGGATGCTTGCATAATCGTGTTGAAGAGACCGAAGTATCGCACCAAGCAAGTCACATAAAGGCCGATGGAAATGACTCCCTTCCTATGTCGCTCCGTCTGATGGCAAATGGCGAAGGCGATGAAATAGGTGAGGTCGAATATGTGCCCATGCGCCCTGCTCCATAAAAATTAGGCATCGTTGGTGTTGACAACGCCGGTGCTCTCTCTTCACCCTATCAGGCTGTGGGCTAGGATGGCGTGTAAATATCTTAGGGATGGGGCGAGAGCCGATGCCTTGGAGCGACTAGGGTCATAGGTGGCCGAAGCAGGAACGAGGGCCCTCCATCAGTTTGAAGAAGAGTAGTGGATGTGGCGATGGAGGCTGGCAAAGTCGTCGTCGTCCATGAACTCCTCTGTGTATAGTCCTAACGCGACTCTAAACTCAGGCACACTCAACTGGCGAACTAAACCGCTGAGATGAAACTGGACCGTTCCAGGATCATCGAACTCTGTCATAATGACTTGAAGATGAAGGTTGAACAGAGTTCGAGTATGAGCTCGAGGTACGTTAGCTCGATGATCTCGAAGAAGAGGCCCTACGGGTCAGTAGTTAGGAGGGCCCGGACAGCGTTAGCGAGTTGAATCTGCTCGAGTGCGGCCCAATCAATGCAACAGCCCACACTTAGGGGTCAGGCCCGTAGTATCTGAAAGAGTTCCTCTTGAGGTCTTAGGGGAAACTGTAGTAATGGGTGCCAGATTTCGGTGGTAGGACCCTAGGAGGATGCTGCTTCTTTACGCTTTTTCGAGGCAGGGATGGCAGTCTTCATGCCTCGTGGATTTGACATGATATACCTGCAAGAAGAACTACTGTTATATCCTAAGATTACAAATACTAACAAATTTGAAAAGAAATTAACCATGAATTAAACTAACAAATTCAACCAAAAACTATTAACTCTAACAAGACTCAACCAAAAGCAGTCAAACTTGATGGTAGAGATGTTATGGAAAATGGCATAGTGATAGCATGACTAGATTCAACACGAAAGAGATTAAAGTAGCTAATAATGGAAAGAAAATGGTATAAAATACGTGAAATTAATCCTAAGAATGAGGATGATATGGTAAGCAATTAGTAGCAAAATGTAAATAATAGGGTAAAAATTAAGATTATCATGATAGTGAGCATCAAAAGAAAGTAAAAGAGATGAGAAAACCGTTAGTGGAGGACCAGTGGCCGGAAGAGCAACGGCGTGATTGTGGGGTGTGGTTGGGGTCGGCCACGGGCGTGGGTATTAAGGCCATGTGATTCTTGCAAGGGTGAGAAGAGGGGAAAGGGGAAAGAGAGGGAAGAAAATGGAAAAAGAGTGGAGAGTTTAGGGGTGGCCCATCGGTGGAAGGGGAGAGATTTTGATGGCTAGGGTTAGGGTTTTGGGGAATGGGATGATGAATAGTGGGGGTCTATAAAGATACCCCACGACCGTTTGCCCTTATTTTAGCCCGTGTGTTTCGTGATTTTCAAATTCGGGCACATCTGAAATTTAGCCTACGCCCGTGTTCTTTGGGCGTGTTAGTGCATACAACCCTGGCACACGGCCATGTTCTGCTTCGTTCACTTCTCCTATGCCCGTGTATATATGCGTATGCCCGTGTTGTTTTAACAGTATCGACCACGGCTGGTGGGCACGGGCGTGTCGCACGCCCGTGTTCATTTCTCAGTTTCTACCACTGCTTATAGACACGGGCGTGTCACACGCCCGTGTTGATTTGGCAGAATTGCCCACGGCCATGTCGCACGGCTGTGGTAATGTGTCGAATCCCGTGTTGGGGAAAAATTTTGCTATGTTTTCACACAGCTGTGTCTCCTTCCATGGTATGAGCACGGCCTAAGGCACGCCCGTGTAGATTCGAAAAATCTGTGTTCAAGGACTCAGTTAATGATTTAGATGTTAAAAACTATAATTATAAGGAAATCAACACTGTTAGTGCTTGGGTTGCCTCCCGAGAAGAACTTATTTATAGTCTAAGCTCGACTTACCTCAATGTCATATGATTACGGTGGATTAAGGAGTTGAAACTCATCACCTTTGCTATCAATTTTATCAAAATATGGTCTGAGTCGAGTATTATTTACCTTAAAAGTTCTGAATACAGTATGTGTTACCTCGACTGTACCATGTGGGAAGATGTTCATTAACGTGAAGGGAGTTGCTCTGTCCGTATTGTGCTCTAAAGTAGAAATTCAGCGGCCATTTTCATCTAACAATACTTTGTCCCCAACTTTAATTTGCTTTGTTTCATCCCTATGTTCATTGTGGTGTCGCTTTGATTTTTTGTATGCTTTTGGTTTCTCCTTAACAGGTGTTCGCCATTCATCTAGTTCATCGACTTGAAGTCTTCGTTCTTCATAGATTGGTCCTTTGTTGTGACTTGAACATGGCTCATGAAAGCTCTTCGAACGTGTTTCCTGAAAAGAAGGTTGCACCACATAATTAGTATTAGTAGCGTGATTTATACAACCACCCTCAATATTCGATGTGTTATTCAAATTACGAGCTTGAAGAGTGATTGTATCATCACCCACACGAAGTGTGAGTTCACCTATACCAACATCAATAATGGTTCTAGCAGTTGCTAAAAAGGTTGTCCTAAAATCAAAGGTATGTTACTATCCCCTTCCATATCTAGAACAACAAAATCTACTGGGTATATAAATTTATCAAATTTTAACAAGAACATCTTCAATGATACCCCTAGGAAATCTAATGGTTTTATCAGCCAATTGAATGCTCATCCTAGTTTGTTTGGGTTTCCCAAGACCTAGCTGTTTAAACATTTTATAAGGCATAACATTAATGTACGCCCCTAAATCAACCAATGCATTATTCACGTTCAAACTACCAATTAAACAAGGAATCGTAAAAGTCCCTGGATCTTTCAACTTGTTGGGTAGCTTATTCTGTATAACAGCTTAGCAAACTGCATTCAACTCTAGATGCCACACCTCATCCAACTTCTATTTGTTTGTTAAAAGCTCTTTTAAGAATTTAATTGTGTTCGGCATCTGCGAAAGAGCTTCAATAAACGGTAAGTTAATATGTAATTTCTTTAATAGTTTAAGGAATTTACCAAATTTCTCGTCCGTGTGGTCTTTTCTTGTCGCATTAGGGTATGGAACATGAGGTTTGTACTCTCTACTTACTTGTTTTTGCTCATTGTGGTCCACCTCACCTTTACCTTTACTTACCACAATTCCTTGCCTCGATTCTGGTTCAAGTTCAACTAACCATTCCTTATCTCGAACGGTAATCGCATTGAGTTGTTCCCTTGGGTTCGATTCAGTATTACTCGGTAAGCTACCTTGTGGTCGTTCAGAAATCAGTTTGGCGAGTTGGCCTATCTGAGTTTTGAGCCCTTGGATCGACACTTGTTGATTCTTAAGTGTTGTTTCAGTATTCTGAAAATGAGTTTCCGACACCGAGATAAATTTCATTAGCATCTTCTCAAGGTTCGGCTTCTTTTTCTGCTAGTAAGGTGGTTGTTGAAAACTTGGGGGATGTTGTGGCTTTTGATTTCCTTGGCCACCCCACGAGAAGTTGGGATGGTTTCTCCAACCTGCATTATAAGTGTTACTGTATGGGTTATTTTGAGGTCTAGAATTTTTATTACCCATATATTGAACTTATTCCTCATCGGTGCTAGGATTGAAAGATTGATATTCTGTGTATACTTCTAATCCATTTGCATCGTACCTCATCAATGGATGTACCTGAGTAGAACTATATAAACCGTCAATCTTTTTATTTAAAAGTTCTACCTGGTTAGATAGCATAGTAACCGCATCGAGGTTGAAAACACCGGCTGCTTTTATCGGCTTTGTTCTCATGACTTGCCACTGATAGTTATTCAGTGACATCTCTTCAATAAATTCGTAAGCCTCTTCAGGTGTTTTGTTATTCAGAGTCTACCAGCGACTGCATCAATAAGTTTCCTTGTTGAGGGGTTCACACCGTTGTAAAACGTTTGAACCTGCAACCATAAAGGTAACCCATGGTGAGGGCACCTTCTCAATAGATCCTTGTATCTCTCCCATGCATCATACAGTGTTTCTATATCCATCTACACAAAAGAAGAGATATCATTCATCAACTTAGTCGTTTTAGCTGGCGGAAAATATTTAAGTAAAAACTTTTCGGTCATTTGTTCCCAAGTAGTGATTGACCCTCGTGGTAACGAGTTCAACCACTGTTTAGCCTTTTTCCTCAATAAAAAGGGAAATAACGAAGGCGAATGGCATCATCAGAAGTGCCATTGATCTTAAATATGTCGTAAAAGTCTAGAAAATTCACCAAAAGAGTATTTGGATCCTCATCCTACAAACCATCAAACTGAACAAACTGTTGTATCATTTGAATTGTGTTAGGTTTCAATTCAAAATTATTTGCAGCAGTAGTAGGTCTAACTATACTCGATTCAGCTCCTGTTAAAGTAGGTTTAGCATAATCATACATAGTACGAGGAGCAGGATTCTGATTTATTGGATTTGCAGCAACTATAGGAGGAAGCTGATTATTCTGATTTTCAGCCATCTCCTCGGTTGTATTATGGATATCTTCCTCTTGTCTTTCCTCTATGTTTCTTAGGTTTCACCTTATTTCTCTTCAGTTTATACGGGCTGTGCTTTCAATCTTACTGTCAAAAAGCAATGGTCCTAACGGGTTTCTTCTAGTCATAAACTATAAAAACCTGTCAGAACAAAAGAAAATTTAGTAAAATTAACAAAACTAAAATAAAATTTAAATTACAATAAAATAAATGGCTAAAGTAATAAAAATTAAGCATTCCTATTATTTTAGTTCCCCGGAAATGGCGCCAAAAACTTGATGGGATATCTCATGATAAGTTTTTAAATTTATGATTAATCGAACTTGAAAACTAACTGTTATCACGATAAAGGCAAGCGCACCTATCGAACAGTAGTATAGTTTATAGCAAGACTGGAATGTCAAACCCACAGGATCTAAAAGTACTAGCATTAACCTTCTTTTTATTATCTAGCCTAAAAATAAAGGTATTTGTTTTATCTAAATTAATTAACTAAACTAAGAATGCATAGGAAGAAAATTGGGGAAATAACTTTTGGGAAAAACTGATTGATTTAGACAATACCCAAGGGAAAATCCACCTAGACTTCACTTGTTATTTGACTCTGAATCAAACAATTTATTCACTTGACTTGATCCATAGAAATCCCTAACTTATATTGTTATCTCTCTCGAGACTAGCAACATCTAACCCAGGTTGATTAATTGAAATCTCTTTCTAATTAAAACCCCTAGTGTTGCATTAACTCGATTTATGGATTCCCTTATTAGGTTTCACCCTAATCCAGCAAAATTATGTCGCCCTATGTCCAGGGGTGCAATTAACTCTGCTTAATTATGTTAGATCTACTCTTAGACAGGGACTTTTGCTCATCTGAATAAACACATCAATACTTGAATCAATATCCTAGAATATTAAAGCAAGAATTAAGAACACATAATTAAGATCAAATCAAATATTTATCATATAATTTAGAAAATAATAACAAGATCCGTCTTAGGTTTCATTCCCCTTAGGTATTTAGGGGATTTAGTTCATAAGTGTAAAAGAAAAAATCTCAAAAGATTAATGATAAAAAAACATAAAGAAACCCAAAAATCCCGAAGGAAAGTGAAGGGAGATCTTCACTCTTAAAGGAGAATTCAGCTTTTAAGATGGATCAATCGGCTTTCTTCAAGTAATTCCTCGCCTCCTACTCTGTGTGTCCTCTCTAGGTACTCCTGTGGTGTTTATATAGGCTTTAGAATGCTTCAAAACCCTCAAGAGTGGCCTTTTCCGAATAGTACTAGACTTGGGCTCGACAGGGACAAGCCCGTGTGACAGGTCCGTGTGAGGTGGCTTAGGCCATCTTGTAATCTGTTAAATAGACACGGGCATGTGAACTACCTGTGTGAGGAAGTCCAGGCCGTGTTGATTTCTCAAGTTGACCCATTTTTTTCATTTTGGCCCGTTTCTCGCTCTTTTTACCCTCCTATGCTCACCTAAGTATAAAACATGAAATTAAAGGATTAGGAGCATAGGATTCTACAAATCTAATGATAATTCATCCAAAAATATGCTAAGTATGGGATAAAAATATGTATAAATTACGAATTATCAATAAATGCTATAAATATGTGAAATGATCACATACTCGTTAAAGCCTTATAAGTGAAAGTTCCCGATCAATTATAATGCGCAACAAATGATAAATGATAAAAATGTTAATTTTATGCTTGAGTTGAATGTGAAAATTTAGATTGCATAAATGCATAAATATATGAGATTGACCACATGCTTGATAATGCTTGAAAAATGATAAATTCTGTTTGAATAAATGGAAAATTCGATGGATATGTGATTTCCCGAAATGAATGAGGTCCTGCATTTTTTGCGGACAGGATTTAGCTCGGACGAATAATCCTATTGATCTCATGATAGAAAGGATTTAACCTGGACGGGTAATCCTAATATAAGCCCTCTCGAGATTATGTCATAAAAAGGATTTAACCTAGACTGGTAATCTTGTTGTATACATGAGTGGCTCAAGAGTGTACTCTCTGAAATAGTACCTTATGGGTACCATTGGATATGAATTGACGGATCCTGATTTGTACACCTCGAGTGTATTATATGTGTAACTATCGATATTTCAGACAAATTCAACGGGTAAAAATCTTGACATGAGAATATATGAATAAGAAATGAGTTATTACATGTATCCATCTGAAATACAAGAAAATGATAATACATGACAAATTATATATGAAAACATGAGATGATGATAATTGTACATGGAATTTAGTTGATGAATATATGTTCATTCCTGATTTTAGACTTATACACCTTGAGTGTACTAATCGTGACCTTTATATTCTGAGTAATATGAGTAAAATTTTGATATGAGACGATCTGAACTCGAAATGAACTAGTATGAAATTATACTTGTAATAATGAGATGAATTATGCATGTTGAATGAATACATGTTGTGGGAAGCATATGTGCTTGGAAACTTGATTGTTGTTGACCCCATATATGTTTTGATGTTATTATGGAATATATGACTAACAAGGGCAATGAGGATGTGTGTAAAGCTTGAGGCCAAATTGATTGAGAATGCCTTACATAGTTACCTCAAAATAGAATGAATGGTAAGTTAAGTACCATGTTATACGAACTTACTAAGCATTTTATGCTTACTTAGTTTTATTTCCTTGTTTTATAGTAAATCGAAAGTTCGCCGGATTGGAAGGTTGGTGGAGATCACTCACACTACCTATCGGCCTATATCGATACAGTATGGTAAATCAATTATGGTCGTAATGGCATGTATAGGTTATATTGACCATATTGGCATGTAAATGTAAATGATGCTTGTAATCTAGCCATTGAAATGGCTTGTAATGGTTTGTTTTGATATATTTGTATTGTCATAGTATGGTAGCTACATATGTGTTAATTAGTTGATCTACTATATCTAACATATAGACTAAACTAAGACAACATTATGAACAAGTATGCATGTAATGGTATGCCATGTTGAATATAGAATTTGTTTAATTTGAATGCTTAAAATGGTTGGTATTGGATGTGTGTTTCAAGTACAGGTCATGAGTATGATTTTGGGAGAAAAATGAAGCTAGAAATGGCTTTATTTTGTCTACACAGGTAGACACATTATGTATGACACACGGCCGTGTACATGGGCATGTAGTTAGGTGGTGTGACCCCTGCACCTAAATTTTGAGAAACAGAATGCTCATAATTGAGCACACGAGCAGAGACATGGGCATGTGTCTCAGCCGTGCATGCCACACAGCCTAGAACACAGGCATGCGTCTTGGTCGTGTAAAATCTACACCTAATTTTGAAGTGAATTAATTAACCACACGGCCTACCACACGGGCGTGTGGCATGGCCGTGTGTACAAGTCAGAGAGTTACACGGGGTCGAACACAGCCTGTAACACGGGCGTGTCCCAGGGTCACACAGGCGTGTCCCTTGGACCACACGGGGGTGTGAGCCCTGTAACTTGGAAAATTTTTGAAATGTCACGAAAAATTTTTAGAGTTCCCGATTAAGTCCCGATTCGATTCTAATGCTCGTATTGGACCTCGAGGGTCCAATTAAGGGACATTTTGAATGATCTCAATTAATGAAAAGTAATTTACATAAACTATTTGTAAAATGTTCTGAAATCCGACCACGGATACGGGTTAGGGGTGTTACGCTTACCAACCCATTTTACCAAGAAAACAAGTAGGCAGTTATCCACTGCTAAAATTAGCAGTCCTTAAACGAACCTTTCAGACTCCTAAATATAGCAGATATGACCCAAAATTGAACAAAAAATAATTACCACAACACCTTTCTTAAAACAAACCTTCAACCATCCATCCACTGCTAAAAATAGTAGTAAAAAAACAACCACACTTGGACCACATGTGGCCGACCCTGCATGGAGAGAAAAAGGTAACTTCTTTACTAAAAATAGCAAAGAAGACTCATTCTTCCTTAACACAAGGGACGAAAACCACTAGGAGAGGGATTCAAGCAACCTTCCTTGCTAAATTTAGTAAGGATGTGACATCCCTAAATTGACCCTAGTCTGAAAGTGGTTTCGGGACCACTAAACCGAGTCGTAATAATAATTAACCATCATAATTGATGCTCATTATATGCATATATGCATGTGTGAAAATTTCATGTTTGGATTTTGTTAATTGTAAGTGAATTTTATCAATTAGGACTTGTGTGAGAAAACTTAGAAATGTGATAGGCAAATGTTGAAGTGGCCTATTGATGCATGCTAGAAAATGTTGTCCTTGCATGTCAAATTACCCAATTTATTCTCTAGTGGCCGGCCAAGATGGATGTGGATGGGCAAATATATATGTTTAATAGATATTAAATTAAGAAGTGGCATTAATTTAGATAAAATAATATTAGTTACATAAAGTAAAGAAAACAAAGGTGAAGGAAGACTTACCTACCAGCTTTTCCATTTCGCCGTGAATGAGCAAAGAAAACAAAAAAAAAAAAATAATAGTAATACAAGAGAAATTAGAAGAGGAGTGTTCATCTTCTTCTCCATCTTGCCAAAGCCGAAAACCAAAGGAAGGAATTAGAGAGCTCTTCATTAAGCAAATTCGGCAACCCTTCTTCTAGTTGGAGGTAAGTCTTGAGATGTTGGCTTTAACTTCTTTGCATTGTGAGCTAATTGTCAAAGTGCATTTCGGCAATGTCATGAAAAATCAAACTTTCATGGTGGTTGGAACATCAAGCCGTGTATCAAGAGGTTAGGAGAAGAGGTTGTTTCATGTTGTATTGAATAAGTAGAGGGCGATATAAGGTTAAAAATTTGTGAAATCTTAGTTAGGTAATGCTTGGTGCATTCGGCCATAGTTGATAGTGAAGCGGGTGATTTATTTCCTTTATGTTAAATGAATAAGTGTGAATGGGTGAAGTTTGGATTGGTTAAATGTTCATATAGGTTGTTTGATGAAAAGGGAAAAGAGAAGAATTAGATATCATCTTTGATGCTAGTGTCATATAGGAGGATGTTGAACTTGAATAAGTAATATTCGGCTAGCATGATAGGTACGAAATATTAAGTAGATGAGATAATTGATGGGGAAGTGGCTAATAGGGACTTTTAAATGAAATTATGCTAAGGCGAATGTATCAAATGCTAAGTGTGCTTATATGTGTATTCGCCAAGGAAGTATGATAGGAAGCTTCTATAGGTTTGAGAGATGAATGACCAAATGAACTATGGGTCATGTATGAATAAATTTTATGTATGTGTGTGATTGATGGGAAGTAAATTTGTTTGATGTAGCTTAAGAGCTCAAAGGATCGAAGTTGGACAAGGGAAAGAAAAAGTAATTGAATAGCCGTTGAAGGCGATGCGACAACATCCGAGGTAAGTCGTTAAGCATATATGTTTGATATTGCTTGAATGATTGGAAAATCTATGCAATTGTGTTTAATGGAATGCTATATATGTATAAATGATATTGTATGTGTATGGAGTGATGACAATTGTTGAATGTAAAAGAAATAGTGAAATGTGTAGAAAGTTTGCTTTCGGCACTAAGTGTGTGGGCAATACGTGTGTATGGTGACGAGATTGGCACTAAGTGTGCGTGCTGGAAATATATGGCACTATGTGTGCGATTTACTATGGCACTATGTGTGCGATTTACTATGGCACTATGTGTGCGATTCGCTATGGCACTATGTGTGCGAACATAATAAGCACTATGTGTGCCACATTCGGTTGTGGAAATAACTTGTGCATGAACGAGGTAAGTGATTGAGCTACTAACTAAATATCGAAATTGGGACCTGCACGGTGTATGCATAAAATTATCTAGTACATTGTTGTTCCAACTTGAGGAAACGGATCCAAATCGATTGGGCTGACTTGGCGTTTGATTCGGTTGAAGGTCTTGGCATGAGATCGAACCAAAATTTAAGAAATTGTAGTATAGGTTGTTATGGTTGGAAACATCGATTTGTATTATTTGTTTATTCACTTATGATTGTTATTGTTGGATGGTAGAGTAGTGCTTACGACTTCTTGAGTTATGTACTCATTTGGTGTGCTTATTTGTTGTTTATTTAGGTTCTTGATCCATTTTGCGTGCTCGGACTGTCATCGAAGTCATCACACCGTCTAGCGACTTTTTGGTATCTTCTTCTTAGATGGTTTAAGAAAACATTTCGGCATGTATAGGCTATTATGTTTTGTTTGAACTTGGTATGTAAAATTTTGAATAGCCATGCGAAAATGGCTTATAAATGTTTTGAGCACAATGTTATAATCATTTGGTATGTATATGCTCATTAAGAGGCATGGAAGTGTTTGGCAATGACCAGCCATTAGAATGGGTCATCATGCTTATATTTTGGACCATATATGAAAAAGGGGTGGTTGAATCATAGAAACTATGTGTTAGAGAAAGTCTATCCTAGAAAATGATGCAGGCAGCAACAGTGACGTGGATGTGAAAAATCACTAAAAATAGTAGGAATAGAATTAAATAGTGAATAAATTATGTAAATGAACCTTGATGAATCTATTTTCATATGGAGGAAACGAAACGGTTATATGAGTTGTATGTTAAGAGATATTTGGGTTTTAGTGAAACGGGGCCAGAACAGTTTCTGGATTCCCTGTTCCGACTTTGAAAATTCATTATAAATTAACCAGAAATAATTAGGAGTCATACCATATATGTATAAATTCCTCTTTGAGTCTAGTTTCCATAGAAACAAACAGCACCAGTATTGAATCCTTGCACAGGGAGTTATTTGAGTTGTAACGCATGAAGGTCAGTGTAGTCGGCCCCTGTAATATGGGAGACTTTAACTAATAAACTGTACTAATTGGCTTGACCAAAAATTCTAGAAAAAAACCTGTAGACGGAAATATGAGTCTAGTTTCAGAAAAAAATTACGAAACTGATTTTTGAGTTCTAAAACTCAAGTTATGATTTTTGAAGCGACTAGTACACAGATTGGCAGCTTGTCTGGAACTTTTCAATAAGTGGTTTGAAGTCATTAACACCTCGTGTTCGACTCGTGACGGTCTCGGTTCGGGTGTTACAATTTTATTAGTATCAGAGCTATGGTTTAGTCGGTTCTAGGACTACCATGGCACGTATGAGTCTAGCTATACATGCCTTAATGTTAATGTTTAAATGTGTGATGACTTCTGACGGTTAAAATGTTTTTTTTGTTGTTTTGATTAGTAAATGGATCCCGATGTATAGAGAACCTTGGCGGATGACGTTGAAAGTGTAGCGGCTACTCCTGCACAAGGGACGCCGCTGTTGAACCTCGGTCATCTGCGAATAATCAAGGTGAGGGGCTAAACAAGCCTTCTTTACCATGATGAATGAGTGGGTCGCATAATATGCCCGATCCAATCCGGCTGTCCAACAATTCCGAATTTGAATAATCCACCCCAAGAGCACGTAATGCCATCGATTCATCGACCTCGTGAGGTGAGTAAGCCACCGTAGATTTGATTAGGAAGCGGGGCTGAAGAGTTCAGGGCGTAATTATCGATGATGCCGAAAGGGCCGAGTTTCGCTTGACAACACCATTCGGTGTTTGATGAACTATCATGCACACCGATGAATGTCTAAAGTGTGCTATATCCTTGTTGCGGGACTCACCTACTATTGGTGGAGGACCTTGATTTCCATAGTTCCAAACGAACGAGTTACTTGAGATTTCTTTCAAGCGGAGTTTCAAAGAAATATATTAGTCAACAGTTCATCGATCAAAAGCGTAAGGAATTCACGGAACTCAAGCAAGGCCGCATGACGAAGATCTGAATCTGAACATGAGTTCGTAAGACTCGATCGGTATGCCCGGAGTGTGTGGCTGATGAGGTTGCTATGTGCAAGAGGTTTGAAGAAGGATTGAATGAAGATCTAAGACTACTAGTGGGTATTTTGGAGATAAAAGAATTCGTAACACTAGTTGAACGAGCCTGCAAGGCGGAGGAACTTGGAAAGGAGAAGAAGAAGGCTGAATTTGAAGCTAGAGACTATCGCAAAAGATTGACGGGTAAAGCTCCATTCTCGGCTGTAAAGAAGTTCAGGGAGGACACCAATAGATCGAGGACGACTGCGGGGATTTCCATTAGACCACGACCATTGACGGACTCCCGAGCTACTTCGGTAGCTAGTGTGGGCAATAACCGTCAAGAGAAACCTGAATGCCCCCAATGTGGGAGAAGACACATAGGTGAATGTTGGGGTAAGTCTACCAATAAGGCTTATTACGGATGCGGTTGAAGGACCACCTCATTAGAGATTGCACAGAGCTTGATGAGAAGAATAGGATGCAAGGTCACGAGACCTAGTGGAATGACAACTAGAGGTAGACCACCAAGAATTTCAGGAGGTAGGGGTGGTAGTCGAGAGGGGCTACTAATACGGTGTTCGATCTGAGACCAGCGCTCTGCTAGAGCATATGCCATCCGCGACGAGAGGAGGCATCCTCCTGACGTTATCACCGGTACTTTCACTCTTTTCGATACTAATGTGATTGCTTTGATTGACCCCGGTTCTACTCATTCTTATATATGCGAAACCTTAGCATCCAAGAAGACTTTGCCTATTGAGTCTCTTGAGTTTGTAATTCGGTGTCAAACCCTTGGGTCATTACGTGCTTGTCAACAAAGTGTGTAAGAAAAGTCCCCTAGTGTTTCGAGGTTCTTGTTTTCCGGCGGACTTGATGCTTTTGCCGTTCACGAATTCGACGTTATTCTTGGGTTGGATTGGTTGACCATGCACGATGCGGTTGTAAATTGCAAAGGCAAGACTATCGATCCGAGGTGCGCGAATAACGAGATAATTCGGGTTGAGTCTACGGACTTAAAGGGTTGCCACCGTAATATCGTAATGTTGGCCCGAAATATGTAAGAAAAGGGTGCGGCGTACCTTGCGTATGTGCTCGATGACAAGGAGTCGGAAAAGAAACCCGAATCTGCGCCAGTGGTTTGTGAATACCCGGATGTTTTCCCTGAAGAATTGCCGGGTTTGCCACCTGTTCGGGAAATAGAGTTTGGCATCGAATTGGTACCTGGTACCACTCCAATTTCGATAGCTCCGTATCGTATGGCACCAACGGAATTAAAGGAGTTGAAAGCTCAGTTGCAAGAATTGGTGGATAGAGGTTTTGCTCGCCCGAGTTTTTCTCCTTGGGGTGCGCCAGTGTTGTTTGTGAAAAAGAAGGATGGAACCATGAGGCCGTGCATCGACTATCGTCAACTTAATAAAGCGACGATAAAGAACAAATATCCCGTTACAGCGTATCGATGATTTGTTCGATCAAGCGAAGAACCTCGGTGTTTTGAAAATAGATCCGAGATCGGGCTATTATCGATTCTTGAATTCGAGATTCGGACGTACCCAAGACTGCCTTCAGAACGAGATATGGTCACTACGAGTTCCTAGTGATGCCATTTGGGCTTACTAATGCCCCTGCGGTATTTATGGATTTGATGAATTAGATTTTCAGACCATATCTGGATCGGTTCGTAGTTGTCTTCATTGATGACATTTTAGTCTATTCGCAAAATGAGACCGAACACGCTGAACACCTGAGGATAGTGTTGCGAATTTTACGGATAAGCGGTTATATGCTAAGTTCACAAGTGTGAGTTACGGTTGAGGAGGTTAGCTTCTTGGGTCATGTGATATCTGCATCGGGTATTCGAGTCGACCGAACAAAATTTGACCATAGTCGATTGGAAACCTCCAAGGAATGTTACGAAGTTAGGAGCTTTTTGGGACTTGCTTACGGTTACTACCGACGGTTTGTAAAGGATTCTCGATGATAGCCACACCCATGACAAAACCGCTTCTTGAAAGATGTCAAATTTGAATGGACGGAAAAGTGTCGAAAAGTTTCGACCAATTGAAAACTCATTTGATGAAAGCTCCGGTTCTAGTACAGCCGAATCGGCAAAGAGTTTGTCATCTATAGTGATGCCTCCCTACTTGGGTTAGGTTGCGTATTGATGCAAGAAGGTCGAGTTGTGGCCTATGCGTCGAGACAATTAAAGCCACATGAGAAAAATTATCCAACCCATGATCTCGAATTGGTCGCCATCGTATTCGCCTTAAAGATATGGCGACATTACTTATTTGGTGAGAAGTGCCATGTGTATTCGGATCACAAAAGTCTCAAATATTTGATGACTCAAAGAGACTTAAATCTGCGACAAAGACGATGGCTCGAGTTGTTAAAAGATTATGAGCTCGTCATTGATTATCACCAGGGAAAGGCTAATGTGGTTGCGGATGCCTTAAGCCGGAAATCACTGTTTGCTTTCTGACGATGAATGTACACTTGTCAATCCTACCCGACAATGTGTTAGTAGCTGAATTAAAGGCCAAACCATTGTTGGCTCATCAAATTCGGGAAGCTCGAAAGTTGATGAGGAGTTGCTTGCAAAGCGGGTGAGTGTGTTCGAACAAGGAATCGAGTTTCAAATTGATGATGACGATTGTTTGAGGTTCTGAAGTCGTCTGTGTGTTCCAAAGAATTCGGAACTTATTTCGATAATTCTAAATGAAGCCCATTGTAGCCGAATGACAATCCACCCGGGGAGTACGAAGATGTACAACGATTTGAAACGTCGGTTTTGGTGGCATGGTATGAAACGAGACATCTCTGATTTTGTTTCGAAATGTTTAATATGTCAACAAGTGAAAGCGGAACATCAAGTGCCATCGGGATTACTTCAGCCGATCACGATACCCGAGTGGAAATGGGATCGAGTCACAATGGACTTTGTATCCGGACTGCCATTGTCAGCAAGTAAGAAGGATGCGATTTGGGTCGTTGTAGATAGATTGACTAAGTCGGCTCACTTTGTCCCCGTACGTACGGATTTTTCAATGGACAAACTAGCCGAATTGTACGTTTCTCAGATTGTGAGACTACACGGGGTGCCTATTTCCATCGTGTCAGATAGAGATCCGAGATTTACCTCGCGATTTTGGAAGAAGTTGCAAGAGGCTTTGGGTACCAAGTCGCATTTTAGCACGCTTTTCATCCCCAAACCGATGGTCAATCCGAACGGATAATTCAAATCCTGGAGGATATGTTGAGATGTTGCATCCTTGAGTTTAGTGGTTCATGGGAAAGATATTTGCCTTTGATTGAATTCGCTTACAACAATAGCTTTCAATCAAGTATTAAGATGGCGCCTTACGAGGCTTTATACGGTCGTAAATGCCGTACCCCATTATTCTGGTGAACTTAGTGAAGGTAAATTCTTGAGGTTGATTTGGTTAAGGATACCGAGCAAAAGTTCGAGTGATTCGTGAAAGTTTGAAAGTCGCCGGATCGCCAAAAGTCGTATCGGATTTGAAAAGAAAAGATATTGAATATCAAGTTGAAGACAAGGTCTTTCTCAAAGTTTCACCTTGGAAGAAGGTGCTTAGATTTGGTCGTAAGGGCAAATTGAGTCCGAGGTTCATCGGGACATATGAAGTGTCCGAACGAGTTGGGCCGATTGCATATCGATTAATTTTGCCCCGAGCTCGAAAAGATTCACAACGTTTTCATGTCTCGATGCTTCGACGATATAGGTCGATCCATCGCACGTAATTGCTCCATCCGAGATTGAGATTCACCTAATTTGAGCTATGAAGAGGAACCGGTTTGCATTATGAAGCGTGAAGTAAAAGAATTGCGCAATAGGAAAATCCCGTTAGTGAAGGTGTTGTGGCATAAACACGGAATGGAAGAAGCCACCAGGAACTTGAAGACTCTATGAAAGAGCGATACCGAGCCTATTTACGGTAAGATTTTTGGGGACGAAAATTTCTTAAGTGGGGAGAGTTGTGACATCCCTAAATTGACCCTAGTCGGAAAGTGGTTTCGGGACCACTAAACCGAAGTCGTAATAATAATTAACCATCATAATTGATGCTCATTATATGCATATATGCATGTGTGAAAATTTCATGTTTGGATTTTGTTAATTGTAAGTGAATTTTATCAATTAGGACTTGTGTGAGAAAACATAGAAATGTGATAGGCAAATGTTGAAGTGGCCTATTGATGCATGCTAGAAAATGTTGTCCTT
The DNA here is from genome assembly GCF_025698485.1 of Gossypium arboreum. Taxonomy (NCBI): domain Eukaryota; kingdom Viridiplantae; phylum Streptophyta; class Magnoliopsida; order Malvales; family Malvaceae; genus Gossypium; species Gossypium arboreum. The sequence goes on from NC_069082.1 coordinate 19,062,883, forward strand.
GCATGTCAAATTACCCAATTTATTCTCTAGTGGCCGCCAAGATGGATGTGGATGGGCAAATATATATGTTTAATAGATATTAAATTAAGAAGTGGCATTAATTTAGATAAAATAATATTAGTTACATAAAGTAAAGAAAACAAAGGTGAAGGAAGACTTACCTACCACTTCTCCATTTTGCCGTGAATGAGCAAAGAAAACAAAAAAAAAATAATAGTAATACAAGAGAAATTAGAAGAGGAGTGTTCATCTTCTTCTCCATCTTGCCAAAGCCGAAAACCAAAGGAAGGAATTAGAGAGCTCTTCATTAAGCAAATTCGCAACCCTTCTTCTAGTTGGAGGTAAGTCTTGAGATGTTGGCTTTAACTTCTTTGCATTGTGAGCTAATTGTCAAAGTGCATTTCGGCAATGTCATGAAAATCAAACTTTCATGGTGGTTGGAACATCAAGCCGTGTATCAAGAGGTTAGGAGAAGAGGTTGTTTCATGTTGTATTGAATAAGTAGAGGCGATATAAGGTTAAAATTTGTGAAATCTTAGTTAGGTAATGCTTGGTGCATTCGCCATAGTTGATAGTGAAGCGGGTGATTTATTTCCTTTATGTTAAATGAATAAGTGTGAATGGGTGAAGTTTGGATTGGTTAAATGTTCATATAGGTTGTTTGATGAAAAGGAAAAGAGAAGAATTAGATATCATCTTTGATGCTAGTGTCGATATAGGAGGATGTTGAACTTGAATAAGTAATATTAGGCTAGCATGATAGGTACGAAATATTAAGTAGATGATATAATTGATGGGGAAGTGGCTAATAGGGACTTTTAAATGAAATTATGCTAAGGCGAATGTATCAAATGCTAAGTGTGCTTATATGTGTATTCGCCAAGGAAGTATGATAGGAAGCTTCGATAGGTTTGAGAGATGAATGACCAAATGAACTATGGGTCATGTATGAATAAATTTTATGTATGTGTGTGATTGATGGGAAGTAAATTTGTTTGATGTAGCTTAAGAGCTCAAAGGATCGAAGTTGGACAAGGGAAAGAAAAGTAATTGAATAGCCGTTGAAGACGATGCGACAACATCCGAGGTAAGTCGTTAAGCATATATGTTTGATATTGCTTGAATGATTGGAAAATCTATGCAATTGTGTTTAATGGAATGCTATATATGTATAAATGATATTGTATGTGTATGGAGTGATGACAATTGTTGAATGTAAAAGAAATAGTGAAATGTGTAGAAAGTTTGCTTTCGGCACTAAGTGTGTGGGCAATACGTGTGTATGGTGACGAGATTGGCACTAAGTGTGCGTCTTGGAAATATATGGCACTATGTGTGCGATTTACTATGGCACTATGTGTGCGATTTACTATGGCACTATGTGTGCGATTTACTATGGCACTATGTGTGCGATTCGCTATGGCACTATGCGTGCGAACATAATAAGCACTATGTGTGCCACATTCGGTTGTGGAAATAACTTGTGCATGAACGAGGTAAGTGATTGAGCTACTAACTAAATATCGAAATTGGGGGTACGGTGTATGCATAAAATTATCTAGTACATTGTTGTTCCAACTTGAGGAAACGGATCCAAATCGATTGGGCTGACTTGGCGTTTGATTCGGTTGAAGGTCTTGGCATGAGATCGAACCAAAAATTTAAGAAATTGTAGTATAGGTTGTTATGGTTGGAAACATCGATTTGTATTATTTGTTTATTCACTTATGATTGTTATTGTTGGATGGTAGAGTAGTGCTTACGACTTCTTGAGTTATGTACTCATTTGGTGTGCTTATTTGTTGTTTATTTAGGTTCTTGATCCATTTTGCGTTTCGGACTGTCATCGAAGTCATCACACCGTCTAGCGACTTTTTGGTATCTTCTTCTTAGATGGTTTAAGAAAACATTTCGCATGTATAGGCTATTATGTTTTGTTTGAACTTGGTATGTAAAATTTTGAATAGCCATGCGAAAATGGCTTATAAATGTTTTGAGCACAATGTTATAATCATTTGGTATGTATATGCTCATTAAGAGGCATGGAAGTGTTTGGCAATGACCAGCCATTAGAATGGGTCATCATGCTTATATTTTGGACCATATATGAAAAAGGGTGGTTGAATCATAGAAACTATGTGTTAGAGAAAGTCTATCCTAGAAAATGATGCAGGCAGCAACAGTGACGTGGATGTGAAAAATCACTAAAAATAGTAGGAATAGAATTAAATAGTGAATAAATTATGTAAATGAACCTTGATGAATCTATTTTCATATGGAGGAAACGAAACGGTTATATGAGTTGTATGTTAAGAGATATTTGGGTTTTAGTGAAACGGGGCCAGAACGGTTTCTGGATTCCCTGTTCCGACTTTGAAAATTCATTATAAATTAACCAGAAATAATTAGGAGTCATACCATATATGTATAAATTCCTCTTTGAGTCTACTTTCCATAGAAACAAACGGCACCAGTATTGAAGCCCTGCACAGGGAGTTATTTGAGTTGTAACGCATGAAGGTCAGTGTAGTCGGCCCCTGTAATATGGGAGACTTTAACTAATAAACTGTACTAATTGGCTTGACCAAAAATTCTCGAAAAAATATGTAGACGGAAATATGAGTCTAGTTTCAGAAAACAATTACGAAACTGATTTTCGAGTTCTAAAACTCAAGTTATGATTTTTGAAGCGACTAGTACACAGATTGGCAGCTTGTCTGGAACTTTTCAATAAGTGGTTTGAAGTCTGTTAACACCTCGTGTTCGACTCCGGCGACGGTCTCGGTTCGGGGTGTTACAAAGGAAGACTTAGTCTTCTACCAACCAAGGGACGGCATGATCATGGGAGATTAGGGGAGATGCATCTGCTATTTTTGGCATGGGTTCAACAATAAATAGGGCATTCATCCAATCATCCAACACAACTTGAGACTTACAATTGACACGATAGAATCAATTCACTCTTATCTTTCTGAAGTGGTTCTTTCCTTTCTCATGGTGTGACACCCCTAAAGTGACCCTAGTCGGAAAGTGGTTTCGGGACCACAAAACCGAGTCATAAAAAAATAATTAACCATTATATTTGATGCTTATTATATGTATATAGGCATGTGTGAAAATTTCATGTTTGAATTTTGTTAATTGTAAGTGAATTTTGCTAAATAGGATTTGTGTGAGAAAAATTAGAAATGTGCTAGGCAAATGTTAAAGTGGCCTATTGATGCATCTTGGAAAATGTTGTCCTTGCATGTCAAAATACCCAAAAGATGGACTAGTGGCCGGCCATGCTATGGGTTAAAATGTATTATAAACATTTTATGTTAGTGTTTTATGTTAGAATTAATAAAATAAAGAACATGGGTAATAAAATAATAGTGGTTAGTAGGGGAGAAACAAAAAAATGAGCTAGGTTGCTCCTCCATTGCCGTGAATTGAAGGAAGAAGAAGAGGGGAAGTTCGGCCAAGGTGGTTCTTGAGATTAAGGTATGTTCAATGCTGCTTTTGGGAGGTTTACACATCCTTTGGAGGGTTAGCCTACTTCTATTTATCTCATGGATGAAATTGGAGTTGTTGGAGAGTTAGGATTCGGCTAAGAGGCTTCAAAATTTTAGTTGATGCCTTGATACTACTAGCATGTTAGCTATATGGATGTGTTAAGTTACTTGAAATGTTAGATAAATTTGAACTCCCTACCAAATTCTTTAGGCAACCCATGTTAGAAATTTCGGTATTGAGATGTCTAGATCTTTCGGCCATTGTAGCTATGGAGGAATAAAGTTTTTGTTTCTTGTTAAATTGGATGAATCTTGTTGTATGAGTGCTTGAACAAACTATGATTAAATGGATGCATAGATTCAAAGTGGGAAGAAATGGGCTATTATATTTGATGCTAATGCCGAATATGAAGATGATGAACTTGAATAAATAATATTCAGCTAGCATGATAAGTTATGAAATATTAAGTAGATGATATAATTGATTGATGAAGTGGCTAATAGGGATTTCTAATGAAATTTTGCCAAGGCGAATGTATCATGAAGTAAATAAAAAATGCTAAATGTGCATTATGTGCTTATATGTGTATTCGCCGGGGAAGTTTGACATGAAACTTTGATAGGTTTGAGAGATGAATGACCGAATGAGCTAGAGGTTATGTATGGATGAATTTTATGCACATGTGTGTGTGTGGCATTAGTAGCTAATGGCATTCGGCATTGTTTAATTAAAATTAGAAATGAATGCTTGAAAGTTAAATAGGTCGCTCTAATGACCAAATATGCTAAAAGCTAATATATGGACAAATGATCTGAATGAATTGGTTTTGAAATGTATATGGTTGCCGTATGTATGTGTTTGATTGAGAAGTAAATTTGTTTGATTTAGCTCAAGAGCCTAGAGGATCAAAGTTGGATAAGGAAAGGAAAAAGTGATCAAGAGCCGTCAGAATCGTTCGGCAACTTCCGAGGTAAGTTTTAAGTGATTAAATGTTGAGTAAATTCAACTATAATATGATATAATGAGTTGATTTAATAAGATATGATGTGGCCATGATATGTCTTAAACTCAAATGGTAAGTTCCTAAGTGTTTGGACTTGGAAATTTAAGAGCAAATTGTAATAATTTGCTCAAGACAGCAGCAGTAACGTGATTTTAGAAAATCACTATAAATGTTTGGCGTGGAATTATAGGCTGAATAAAATATGCAATCAAAGCTTAATTAGTCTAGTTTCTTATAAAAGAGACCGTGTAAGCAAAGAAATTTCCTATAAAGAGATATTTAAAGTTGTGTGAGACGGTGTCAGAATGACTCCTAAATCCCCTGTTCAGTTTTAAGAAAATCACTATAATTTGTACAAAAATGGTTACAAGATAAAATTTATATGCTTAGACTCCTTAATGAGTCTAGTTTCAAATGAAATCAAATAGAACATACTTTGAATTCTGTACAATGAGAATTTTGATTCGTAGTGAAGACTGGTCAGATTAGTCAAACAGTGAAACAGGGGAAACTTTAAGAAAAATCTGGTATTGATTGGCCAAACCTAAAATTCTGAAAAATTTATGGATGGAAGATATACGAGTCTATATTCAGGGAAAATTAACGGCAAGTGATTTGGAGTCTTGTAGCTCCGGTTATAAATAATTTAGTGACCATTGCTCAGGAAAGCAGCTCGTAGTGAATATGTGATTTTGTTGTAAGCATGGATAAAACTTGTTTTAGTTGCTCATAAGCTATTGATTAAACCCATACTTGAATTCTAAATCGTGATATTGTAAAATGATATATGAGTGTTAGATGGATCTTTGATATTAAAGTTTGTGAAATTGTAAGTTTATGAGTATTCGAATATGAAATGATAGTATGGCGTGAAATTGAATTATTCATTGGAAAGTGATGGATGTAGATTCGGCCAAGACCAAGTCTGTACATGATAGTATATGTGATAAGGCCGAATGGCCAATGTGATGAATGTGAAAGTGTATATATGTGATAAGGCCTAATGGCCGATGTGATGAATGTGAAAGTGTATATATGTGATAAGGCCGAATGGCCAATGTGATGAATGCGAACGTATATATATGTGATAAGGCCTAATGGCCGATGTGATGAATGTGAAAGTGTATATATGTGATAAGGCCGAATGGCCAATGTGATGAATGTGAAAGTGTATATATGTGATAGGGCCGAGTGGCCAACGTGATAGATGTGAAAGTGTATAAATGTGATAAGTCCCAAAGGGCATTTGTGTCAGTACTATATCTGGGTTAAAACCCCGCAGGCTTTATGCGAGAATATTATCACTGATAAATGTCCGTAGGCTTCGTGCTCGTACTATATCCGAGCTCTAAAGACCCGATGACTACGTGTGGAGATCTTGTCCAGGTAAGCCCCGAACTAAAGGTTTTGCTGAAGATTCAAGTAAAGCGTAAGATGATACGACTTCACAGTAACAATTGGTAATAAATACGTTCAATGCGTTAAGTTGGTCAGGTATGTATTTTGAGATTATATTTAAGTTTGATTTAGACTAAATCACAAGGTCGTTATGTGATGCACATGTGAGTAAAGCAATAAGACTGTTCTATGATTATTGTGCATTTGGCCAATGTGGAAAGTCAAGTAGAAATATGTACTGTACCTATGATCATAAGAGGTCACTATCAAGTGAGAATTTATCTGCCTATTATATACGATGAGATGTGCATATTCGGTAAAGGGATGGTATGCCTGAAGGAAGAGTGAAATAAAAATACGAACAACTATGTTATAATTTGATTGTTATCTGTTGACACTGCTTAAAACTTACTAAGCATCGTAATGCTTACTCCGTTTGCTTTGTTTCCTCTGTTTTATAGATCTCATTGCGAAGCTACAGGCTCGGGGATCGTCAGCAACTAGTCACACTATCACTATCCACTGCTTGTTACTGTTATGTTTAGAATTGTTTTATGGCATGTATAGAATAGACTAGTGGCGGAAGAATATTTTTGGTTAATGTATATAAGCCATGCGAAAATGGCACCTTTTGAATGGTTACATAGTGAAGTTTAAATTTTACCTCTAGCTGTACTTAGTACTTATTTAAATGAACGATCTTATTTCAAGAAAAAGTTCAAAATTTTACTGTTCTGACATGAGTTACAAGTCCGGTAATGCCCCTTGCCTATTCTAGCGACGGTTACGGGATAGGGGTGTTACATTTTATTGGTATCAGAGCTACGGTTAAGTCGATTCTAGGACTAACGTAGCACGCGTGAGTCTATTTATATATGCCATAAAGTGATAAAATGATAGTGTGATGATTTTTGACTATTAAAATATGTTTGTTGTATTGTAATGAATCTTGATTCCGATCGAGCTGTAGCAAGCTTCTGACTATGAGAATTTGTGATATAACTTCACTTAGATATGCCTAAATTATTAAATTGATCAGGTACGTACCATGTACTCGTATTTGAATTTCGATTTGGATTGAATTATAAGGGTATAAGTGATGTAATTTTGAAAGAGTGTTATGACTATAAATGTGATTTTTGTATGTGGCCATGGAACTGGAAGTTGAATGGTCGATAAACATGTTGTGTTTGTATTCAAGTAATATAAATGATATACTAATGTGTATTGCTATATGTGTATATGTACATGAGAATTGAGAGTGATATATCCGAGCTAAGTCCCGAAGAGCATTCGTGCTAGTGATGTATCCGGACTAAATTCCGAAGAGCATTCGTGCTAGTGATGTATCCGGACTAAATTCCGAAGATCATTCGTGCTAGTGATGTATCCGGACTAAATTCCGAAGAGCATTCGTGCTAGTGATGTATCCGGACTAAGTTCCGAAAAGCATTCGTGCTAGTGATGTAACCGGGCTAAGTCCCGAAGAGCATTCGTGCTAGTGATGTATCCGAACTAAATTTCGAAGAGCAGTCGTGCTAGTGATGTATCCGGACTAAATTCCGAAGAGCATTCGTGCTAGTGATGTATCCGGACTAAGTTCCGAAGAGCATTCGTGCTAGTGATGTATCCGAACTAAGTTTCGAAGAGCATTCGTGCTAGTGATGTAACCAGGCTAAGTCCCGAAGAGCATTCGTGCTAGTGATGTATCCGGACAAAATTCCGAAGAGCATTCGTGCTAGTGATGTATCCGGACTAAATTCCGAAGAGCATTCGTGCTAGTGATGTATCCGGACTAAGTTCCGAAGAGCATTCGTGCTAGTGATGTATCCGGACTAAGTTCCGAAGAGCATTCGTGCTAGTGATGTAACCGGGCTAAGTCCCGAAGAGCATTCGTGCTAGTGATGTATCCGGACTAAGTTCCGAAGAGCATTCGTGCTAGTGATGTAACCGGACTAAGTTTCGAAGAGCATTTGTGCTAGTGATGTAACCGGGCTAAGTCCCGAAGAGCATTCGTGCTAGTGATGTATCCAGACTAAGTCCCGAAGAGCATTCGTGCTAGTGATGTATCCGGGCTAGGTCCCGAAGAGCATTCGTGCTAGTGATGTATCCGAACTAAATTTCGAAGAGCAGTCGTGCTAGTGATGTATCCGGACTAAATTCCGAAGAGCATTCGTGCTAGTGATGTATCCGGACTAAGTTCTGAAGAGCATTCGTGCTAGTGATGTAACCGGGCTAAGTCCCGAAGAGCATTCGTGCTAGTGATGTATCCGGACTAAGTTCCGAAGAGCATTCGTGCTAGTGATGTAACCGGACTAAATTCCGAAGATCATTCGTGCTAGTGATGTATCCGGACTAAATTCCGAAGAGCATTCGTGCTAGTGATGTATCCGGACTAAGTTCCGAAGAGCATTCGTGCTAGTGATGTAACCGGGCTAAGTCCCGAAGAGCATTCGTGCTAGTGATGTATCCGAACTAAATTTTGAAGAGCAGTCGTGCTAGTGATGTATCCGGACTAAATTCCGAAGAGCATTCGTGCTAGTGATGTATCCGGACTAAGTTCCGAAGAGCATTCGTGCTAGTGATGTATCCGAACTAAGTTCCGAAGAGCATTCGTGCTAGTGATGTAACCAGGCTAAGTCCCGAAGAGCATTCGTGCTAGTGATGTATCCGGACAAAATTCCGAAGAGCATTCGTGCTAGTGATGTATCCGGACTAAATTCCGAAGAGCATTCGTGCTAGTGATGTATCCGGACTAAGTTCCGAAGAGCATTCGTGCTAGTGATGTATCCGCACTAAGTTCCGAAGAGCATTCGTGCTAGGGATGTAACCGGGCTAAGTCCCGAAGAGCATTCGTGCTAGTGATGTATCCGGACTAAGTTCCGAAGAGCATTCGTGCTAGTGATGTAACCGGACTAAGTTTCGAAGAGCATTTGTGCTAGTGATGTAACCGGGCTAAGTCCCGAAGAGCATTCGTGCTAGTGATGTATCCAGACTAAGTCCCGAAGAGCATTCGTGCTAGTGATGTATCCGGGCTAGGTCCGAAGAGCAATCATCTTTGGTGACGTGTATTCGTGCCTTCGTGCCTAGTAGGCTTCGTCCCGGTAATTTGAGCAAAGTTTAAGTGTTCATTACTATACGAATTCAAATTTAAATGAGATGATATGTTTAAAAGTGTACATACATGATGTTTATCGACTTGGTTAAGTCTTTTCAATGTGTAATAACGAATAAATAAGAGCACTATGTGTGTAAATGATTAGAGGCACTGTGTGTGTGCGAATTCCTTTAACCGAGCACTATGAGTGCGAGATCGGTCGATGGGCACTAAGTGTGTGAAGTGGAATTCATGTAAGACCTAAATGGGACGAAGGCATTGATTTGAGATAGTGTGTAAGACCATGTGCGGGACATGGCATCGGCTCGATATGTGAGAATATGTAAGACCATATCTAGGATATGGCATTGTAAGAGCTATATGTGCTTAATGAGTACCCGTAATGATTTCGAATGATTCAACGGGTATATTTAAGATGATAAATAAAGTAAGATCAGAATAGGTGATACGGGTATGTACGGAAGGTATGTGAAAATCAAATGAAAGTAAAAATTTGTGAGTTTATATTATATTATGTTATGTATACTAAGTAAGTGAATACGTAAAAAGATGGTGGATATGTTGTTAAGAAATGAATTCATGTTATAAATGTGTTACGGATTTAGTATATGGGATGTTTGAGTATATGTGTACTTTTGGTCAGGTTACAGCTTATACATGGATGAAAATGTGGGTTACTAATATGTGGGTTGATGATGTGAATTATACGTGTTTATATGTGCTTAATATGTGTTTGAAATGCATTCGTGAATTAAATTAAGTGATTATTGCTTATGAAATCAAGAAAATGGGATATATGTGCATACTTATAGAAATGTTTATGTATTTGTTTTAAGATAAGAAAATGATTTTATAGATCGATGCGAAATCAATAATGAATTACAATTGCTATCGATGAGCTAATGTTTATATGAATATAATTCAATAAGAGGACGTTATCCTAAACTATGCATCGGTAGAAGTTTTCGGGGACGAAAATCCCTAAAGGGGGAGAGTTGTGACACCCTAAAGTGACCCTAGTCGGAAAGTGGTTTCGGGACCACAAAACCGAGTCATAAAAAATAATTAACCATTATATTTGATGCTTATTATATGTATATAGGCATGTGTGAAAATTTCATGTTTGAATTTTGTTAATTGTAAGTGAATTTTGCTAAATAGGATTTGTGTGAGAAAATTAGAAATGTGCTAGGCAAATGTTAAAGTGGCCTATTGATGCATCTTGGAAAATGTTGTCCTTGCATGTCAAAATACCCAAAAGATGGACTAGTGGCGGCCATGCTATGGGTTAAAATGTATTATAAACATTTTATGTTAGTGTTTTATGTTAGAATTAATAAAATAAAGAACATGGGTAATAAAATAATAGTGGTTAGTAGGGGAGAAACAAAAAATGAGCTAGGTTGCTCCTCCATTGCCGTGAATTGAAGGAAGAAGAAGAGGGAAGTTCGCCAAGGTGGTTCTTGAGATTAAGGTATGTTCAATGCTGCTTTTGGGAGGTTTACACATCCTTTGGAGGGTTAGCCTACTTCTATTTATCTCATGGATGAAATTGGAGTTGTTGGAGAGTTAGGATTCGCTAAGAGGCTTCAAAATTTTAGTTGATGCCTTGATACTACTAGCATGTTAGCTATATGGATGTGTTAAGTTACTTGAAATGTTAGATAAATTTGAACTCCCTACCAAATTCTTTAGGCAACCCATGTTAGAAATTTCGGTATTGAGATGTCTAGATCTTTCACCATTGTAGCTATGGAGGAATAAAGTTTTGTTTCTTGTTAAATTGGATGAATCTTGTTGTATGAGTGCTTGAACAAACTATGATTAAATGGATGCATAGATTCAAAGTGGGAAGAAATGGGCTATTATATTTGATGCTAATGCCGAATATGAAGATGATGAACTTGAATAAATAATATTCAGCTAGCATGATAAGTTATGAAATATTAAGTAGATGATATAATTGATTGATGAAGTGGCTAATAGGGATTTCTAATGAAATTTTGCCAAGGCCGAATGTATCATGAAGTAAATAAAAAAATGCTAAATGTGCATTATGTGCTTATATGTGTATTCGGCCAGGGAAGTTTGACATGAAACTTTGATAGGTTTGAGAGATGAATGACCGAATGAGCTAGAGGTTATGTATGGATGAATTTTATGCACATGTGTGTGTGTGGCATTAGTAGCTAATGGCATTCGGCATTGTTTAATTAAAATTAGAAATGAATGCTTGAAAGTTAAATAGGTCGCTCTAATGACCAAATATGCTAAAAGCTAATATATGGACAAATGATGCGAATGAATTGGTTTTTGAAATGTATATGGTTGCCGTATGTATGTGTTTAATTGAGAAGTAAATTTGTTTGATTTAGCTCAAGAGCCTAAAGGATCAAAGTTGGATAAGGGAAAGGAAAAAAGTGATCGAAGAGCCGTCGTAATCGTTCGGCAAATTCCGAGGTAAGTTTTAAGTGATTAAATGTTGAGTAAATTCAACTATAATATGATATAATGAGTTGATTTAATAAGATATGATGTGGCCATGATATGTCTTAAACTCAAATGGTAAGTTCCTAAGTGTTTGGACTTGGAAATTTAAGAGCAAATTGTAATAATTTGCTCAAGACAGCAGCAGTAACGTGATTTTAGAAAATCACTATAAATGTTTGGTGTGGAATTATAGGCTGAATAAAATATGCAATCAAAGCTTAATTAGTCTAGTTTCTTATAAAAGAGACCGTGTAAGCAAAGAAATTTCCTATAAAGAGATATTTAAAGTTGTGTGAGACGGTGTCAGAATGACTCCGAAATCCCCTGTTCGGTTTTAAGAAAATCACTATAATTTGGACAAAAATGGTTTCAAGATAAAATTTATATGCTTAGACTCCTTAATGAGTCTAGTTTCAAATGAAATCAAATAGAACATACTTTGAATTCTGTACAATGAGAATTTTGATTCGTAGTGAAGACTGGTCAGATTAGTCAAACAGTGAAACAGGGGAAACTTTAAGAAAAATCTGGTATTGATTGGCCAAACCTAAAATTCTGAAAAATTTATGGATGGAAGATATACGAGTCTATATTCAGGGAAAACTAACTGCAAGTGATTTGGAGTCTTGTAGCTCCGGTTATAAATAATTTAGTGACCATTGCTCAGGAAAGCAGCTCGTAGTGAATATGTGATTTTGTTGTAAACATGGATAAAACTTGTTTTAGTTGCTCATAAGCTATTGATTAAACCCATACTTGAATTCTAAATCGTGATATTGTAAAATGATATATGAGTGTTAGATGGATCTTTGATATTAAAGTTTGTGAAATTGTAAGTTTATGAGTATTCGAATATGAAATGATAGTATGGCGTGAAATTGAATTATTCATTGGAAAGTGATGGATGTAGATTCGGCCAAGACCAAGTCTGTACATGATAGTATATGTGATAAGGCCGAATGGCCAATGTGATGAATGTGAAAGTGTATATATATGTGATAAGGCCTAATGGCCAACGTGATAAATGTGAAAGTGTATATATGTGATAAGGCCTAATGGCCAACGTGATAAATGTGAAAGTGTATATATGTGATAAGGCCTAATGGCCGATGTGATGAATGTGAAAGTGTATATATGTGATAAGGCCGAATGGCCAATGTGATGAATGCGAACGTGTATATATGTGATAAGGCCTAATGGTCGATGTGATGAATGTGAAAGTGTATATATGTGATAAGGCCGAATGGCCAATGCGATGAATGTGAAAGTGTATATATGTGATAGGGCCGAGTGGCCAACGTGATGGATGTGAAAGTGTATGAATGTGATAAGTCCCAAAGGGCATTTGTGTCAGTACTATATCCGAGTTAAAACCCCGCAGGCTTTATGCGAGAATATTATCACTGATAAATGTCCGTAGGCTTCGTGCTCGTACTATATCCGAGCTCTAAAGACCCGATGACTACTTGTGGAGATCTTGTCCGGGTAAGCCCCGAACTAAAGGTTTTGCTGAAGATTCAAGTAAAGCGTAAGATGATACGACTTCACAGTAACAATTGGTAATAAATACGTTCAATGCGTTAAGTTGGTCAGGTATGTATTTTGAGATTATATTTAAGTTTGATTTAGACTAAATCACAAGGTCGTTATGTGATGCACATGTGAGTAAAGCAATAAGACTGTTCTATGATTATTGTGCATTTAGTCAATGTGGAAAGTGAAGTAGAAATATGTACTGTACCTATGATCATAAGAGGTCACTATCAAGTGAGAATTTATCTGCCTATTATATACGATGAGATGTGCATATTCGGTAAAGGGATGGTATGCCCGAAGGAAGAGTGAAATAAAAATACGAACAACTATGTTATAATTTGATTGTTATCTGTTGACACTGCTTAAAACTTACTAAGCATCGTAATGCTTACTCCGTTTGCTTTGTTTCCTCTGTTTTATAGATCTCATTGTGAAGCTACAGGCTCGGGGATCGTCAGCAACTAGTCACACTATCACTATCCACTGCTTGTTACTGTTATGTTTAGAATTATTTTATGGCATGTATAGAATAGACTAGTGGCGGAAGAATATTTTTGGTTAATGTATATAAGCGATGCGAAAATGGCATCTTTTGAATGTTTACTTAGTGAAGTTTAAATTTTACCTTTAGCTGTACTTAGTACTTATTTAAATGAACGATCTTATTTCAAGAAAAAGTTTAAAATTTTACTTTTCTGACATGAGTTACAAGTCTGGTAATGCCCCTTGCCTATTCTGGCGACGGTTACGGGATAGGGGTGTTACACATGGCTTCCTAGACACTTAGTCCACAAGATAAGGCAATCACTTGCCAAAATAAGAGTAGTTAGGATATCAACTTGAAGGTGTTTAGGTTATTTTAACATAAAGATGAGGAGGAAAACCACCATGGGAAGCCGCAATGAGCAACCGCAGATAACCCCCTGCATTAAGTTGTTTACTATTCACATTGTGAAATGGTCATGGATAGCCCATTGACTACTCTTTCTTATCCTTCTCTTTCTACTAAATTATTGTTTTTTATGTCGGGAGACAAGATTGCATCTTATTTTTATATTTTCAGTTTAATATGACATGGCTTAATTTTGTTTATTCAAAATAAATATGAATCTTGATTTGAGTTCAGTAGATATTTATTTCTTGAATATTCTGTGCAAATGATTATTTCATTCATTTAGGTTTAAAGCATGATTATACTTGTGAATGTATGGCCAACATTTGTAAGTTATTGAATTAACTATTTAATTTGAGAAGAGGTAATAGTTAATAGACATAATATCTAAATGGTGCATATCATGTCGATTTCAGGAGATAATTGTTGTATGTATAAACTGTGTAAATGCCCGAGAGGGTGATTTCTAAGTTAGTTTTTGACATAGGGATATGCTAATTAACTTAGGGACATAGTAGGACTTTAGGAGAAGCCTATGTTTTAACTAAGTTGAGTTTAATGAATTTTCATATTGCCATGAATCTCTCGTAATATTCTTTTTATGATTACTAATGAATTCTTGTTAAAATGAAATATTTTATTTTAATCTATTCATCTTATGTTATATTATGCCTTGTGTTTATTTCCTGTTATGATCATTTCTACAATATATGTTGTTTTGTTTTATGGGTATTTAAGCACTGATTTAATTCTTTAATTTAAATTGCGACATTCCATCAAAATTATTCTTCTTTACTTTGTTTAATCAAATTGATTAAAAATTAACTTTGCAAATAATTACCACACAGTCCCCGTAGAGACGATAACTCTTTTACTTACTACTTATTACTTATACGACCGTGTATATAATAGCCCGTTTTCAGTGGTGTCAAAAACTGTGGTTTCTATTCTGATGAGTGAGTTATTATTTTAATATTTATTTAATGTCCATGGGATTATCTTAAGGTCATATTAAAGTTTTGTTAAGAAATTTAAAGTTTAAATGGTTAATTAGGTAAAAAGGGCTAAATCGTAAATGTTGCAAAAGTGGGTTTCTATTAGTTAAAGGGGTCAAATGGCTATGAAATCTTAAACTAATGGATCTAGATAGTAATTATACCATTTAAAAAGCTAGTGGAAAAATATGGACATGATTTAGTTGTTTTGTAATTAATAACAAAGGGTAAAATAGTAATTAAATAAATAAAACTTAAACTAAATAAAACAAAATGGTATCATCTTCGTTAATTGTCTTCTCTACTGAAAATTTAAGGAAATAACACCATTTTTAGGGCTTTAAGGTTTGACCAACGTAGGTTCTTTGCATGGTATGTATTCAAGCCCTGTTTTTAATAATTTTTATGTTTTTGCTTAATTTAGCTAGCTCGAGGGTTAATTTGAAAAAATGTTAAGGGTAAGGAACTTGCCATTATTATTTTTAATGTGTTTTGATGTTAGTTGATAAATTATCAATCTTGGTTGTTAAACAAACATATTTTGTTAAGTAATTTTTGATGAATTTTGGATTAAGGATTAAATTGTTGAAAGTGTAAATCCATGGAATTTATTGTGAAATGTTAGTAATTATGGGCTGTTCGAAGGTCCCTATTAGAATTGGTTAAAATAGGTTTAAGTTAAATTGGTTAAATGTCAAGTTATATGCTTAAGGACTAAATTGTGAAAAGTTATAATTTTAGGGGTAATTTCATAGTTTTACATAAATATGAATTATGGATTGAATTTAATACTTGGAGTACTTAATTGAATGAAATTATCTATTTAGATCAAGATAAAAAACAACCGGATTTAAATCGAAGAAAGGCGAAAGCTTCGGATTAGTTTCAAATTCTACATCAACAACCATAGTTATCGAGGTAAGTTTATATGAATTACAATCATATTAATGATAGCTAAATTGATTATTTACCATATTTTGTTAATATAAACAAACTTAAAAATTCTTATGTATCGAAGTTTTGAGTAATTGACAGATAACAAATCTCATTTGAACCTTAAGAATTCTTAAGATACGAATGACATATCATTAGGAATTTCATGTTTCCAAAGCGCTGGTCTTGAATGTCCTATCGATAGCTGAGGTCCTGCATTTGTTGTGAATTCTCCACAACTCGTGTGAGTAGCATTGTGTAGCTAACATTCTGACCCACAGCTCATGTGAGCAGGCCTATTTCACAGCTCGTGTGAGCATTATTGTAAAAGAAAGGTTACGGTTATATGGAAAGGCACACTATGTGTGAGCTGTCCTGAGCATGTGATGTAATTCTAGATGGTTCAATGGGTAAGTAAAGGAAATGACATGGTAAGTATATAATTTCAATGGTTCATGATCTTATGAAAAGGTTGATAAGTTAAATGATGTGTTTATGAAATCTACTTTCTATGTCATTGAACTCATATGTATTATGGATGAACCTACTAACTTGTGAGTTTGATGGTGCTTGTATAGGCTTTTACTAAGCTTATGGTCTTGGTAATGATGTTTTTCTTATTCTATAATTATGCATAAGAATGGTAAGTTGTATTCAAGTTTATACGAGCTTACTAAGCAATAGTTGCTTATGTAGTTACCTTCCATTGTTTTATAAATTATCAGAAGCTTGATCTTTTGGAGGCTTGTAGGAGATCTATCACACTATCCAGCAACCATTTTGGTAGTTTTTTAGTATTTCGGCCAAGGTTATAAATGGCATATATAGGACCCTTTTATAATTTTATTTCTTGAATGTGTAATGGTTGATTTGATATGAATATGCTTTTGAAGTTTATGGTTGTTTTGATTAACTTTGGAGCTTTGCCAAGTTAATCATTTTAGCTAATTTGAAGTGCTTATATATAAGACTCTTTTTGGTATGTTTGTGATGGCATGTAAATGGTTACATGTGATATCGTTTGGTAGATAAATGAACTAGGTTTTGAGGTTGAAGTATGGTTATATTGATTTGTTTTGGTTAATGATGTTTTTGTATATAAATGTAGTGCCTTTGAATGGCATATTGGTTAGATGAAATAGGATGTTTGAAAAGTGTTTGAATGATGTTTAAGTCTCTTGAATATGTGCACAAATGGGATGGATGGTTAGGTATGTTTTGGCCTTGAAATAGCTTGCTTTTAGGGTCAAATTATTGATCACATGGCCTGGGACACAAGCTGTCATATGGCCTAGCAACACAGTCACGTGTCACTTGTAAATTGTTAGTGTATCAAGTCAAAGTGTTACACGGCCTGCGACACGGCTGTATAACCCAACTCAGTGAGTACACGGGTAGAGATACAGGTTGGGACGCAGCCGTCCCTTTGTTCGATTGTTACACAACCTAGGCTATGTCACACGGCCTGACCACACAGTCGTGTGACCCCTGCTTTCAAAATTTTTCAAATTTTTCTCAAATCTTTTGTTTTGTTTCAAATTAGTCCTGAATTGTTTCTAAACTATTTTTAGGGCCTCAAAGACTCGATTTAGGGATCAAATGCATATGTTTGATAGTTTTTTAATGAGATTAATTTATTAAATTTTATGATGTTAAATGTTGTTCTGATTGTTTGGTAATGCTTCGTAACCCTAATTCGGCGACGAAGACGGGTTAGGGGTGTTACAGTTACACTTGCACATAATCACACGATGATACAACAATACCTTACCATATGTGGACTTTCACAAAGGAAGCATTTCATTGGTTCCTTCAGTTTGTTATTGGGTTTCCACTTCCTAATATGTGGTTTCCCATTACCACCATTTTCGTTACTATTCTCAACCTCTCCTTCTTCATCTTCCCTATTATTTCCCTTCTACTTACACTTGGAAGATTCGAACTTGTCTTTCCATGAAAGAGAAGAAGGCCTTTTTCTCACCTAGATAAAAAATTTGGAGCATGAGTTCAGTGAACTATTGCACATACTCCGTAATTGTCCCTTGTTGTGTAAGTTGGCGCAACTTACCTTGAGCATTATCCTCAACATACTCTGAGTAAAACTACCCCTTGAATTCACTTTAAAACTCCTCCCAAGTCCCAATGGTAGCTCCACATCATTTCCCATCTATGGATCTATGGTGCCACCATAATAAAGTGACATCAGTAAAATATATAGCAACATTATTTACCTTAGTAGCATCATAAATGATGCCTTTGGCATGAAAGTATTGTTCCATTCCCCCAAAGAAGTTGTCTACATCCTTTGTGGACACCTCGTCCCATTGAACTCTTTTATCTTCGGGACATCTATATTAGGCATGGGTGCCACAACCAACACCCCATTACCTAAAACAACTTTCAGAATAACAAGCTCCCCTTGAGGTCCTGAGTTTGTTCCTTTAAGGTTGACACCATGGCCTCGAGAATATTATTCTTTTTAGTCAACTCAATCATAGTGGTATTGAAGACCCTTTACATTGCAGCCACATTAGCACCGGGGGTCTCTACCACTTGTTCCTTGAGTTGATCTTGTCTCGATTCCAACTCTATGGTACACCCATCACTTCTTCAAGGATCTCACTCACATCACCCATGGAGCCCTCAAGTTTGGCAACTTTATCTTCTAAAGTTAAAAATATATCCCTCGAGCTATTTGCTTTTTTACCCTTACCACAAGTCTCCCTAGGCTTAATCTACTCGTTTACTCCTTTCATCATCTCAATTAGGGACTTTGAATTTAGCTCTGATACCAACTATCATGAGACTAGAATTTTAATCTGTCAAATCGCGCGACCTTAGGTGATTTATTTATTTCAAATCTATCTAAGTCAACTTTACTCTCAAAAATGTGAATTCACAAAGAAATTTCTCTTAGGTATTGAAATCAAGTGGAAGCAACAAGAAAAGACAAAGGGACTTGAATTGAACAGTAGAGCCACAAGAAAATAATAGCACACCAAGTGTTTGGGTAATTGCTCTCAATTATATTCAACAAATTTGAATATAGTACAATGGGATGAATACAAATGAGGGTGAAGGCCTCTTTTTATAGTTGAGCTCCCCCAAATCCAACAATATAGATTGAATTACATAAACGGCTGAGATAATACCTATCTACAAGATGATAGTACTAAAGGCTTTAAACTCTACATCATATTATTTTATAGAATTTACATTAGCCATGGTAACTCTAATTTTATCGAAGTATCTCACTAGGTCACCAAAACTTCAAGTAGATGAGTTTCCTCATATATTTCACAAATGAAACCAATTCAAATAAATTAAATGAACCATATTTAATCAAGTAGCCGAGTAATACACAAATTGAAAAGAATTTCTCGGAAACACCTTTGAAAAATTCATTCAGAACAATATTCTTCCCAAAATTATGAATTTGGTATACTTATGCTCAAAAATAAGAAATTTGATATTTATGCTACTTATGTATACATATCATTCAAATTAATCTCAATCATTCTTATGATAGCAAAAATAGGCTAAATGCTTCCTAATAAAGACATGTTAAATCCCTACCAATTTGATTTTATTCCCTTATTCAAGATTAAGTTACAATCATTAAGTTTAACTTATGCCTTCATATGTTGAACTTAGCAATTTCTCTCCATTAATGTAGGTAGCATAGAAACTTGAATCAATAGGTCTTTAACAAGGTTGTAACATGGCTAGGCTAAGGGTAGGTAAAAGATAAATTTTAGGCTAAAAACCTAGACTCAGCTTCAATCGGACCTTCTAAAGATTTACCTTCAATACACCAACTTACTTTGCTTTCACATGCTCTTTTGTACATTTTCTTTCAAGTACACATGCTCTTTTTTTTTACAAGCATTTTTTGTATGTACTACGTTTTTTTGAGCATCCGATACTTCTTTTCAACTCCCCCAAACTTATTTTCAAAGAATGTTCTGAATAGTATTGAGTCTAGTGTTTGGGATAATTTAAAGATAATTAAAAGAGAAGTGATGGCTAAATATTGCAAGGGTTCAAATTAAATTAGGCCATATAGTCTCAAAGTTGGGTTTCAAAGGATAAAATTTCATCAAGGTTGGCTTGAAAGGCCCAAACAGTCCAAACAAAAAGTTGCCTAAATCATTTTCAACGTTCCATGCTTCCTAGAGTTTCACCTCAATAAATTACTAAGTCAATTCTAGAGACTTAAACTTTCATGCATGCCTAACTTTCCTAAGGAACTAAAAATTTTATTATACGATTTGCATGCTTTATTAACAATATACTTATGTCATTATTAAGCTAACATAACAATTATTTAAATAATCAAAACTCTATTTATACTGAAGTTTAGCATACTTAACAAAATTTCAAATTATTGAAGAAAATATATCCTAATCATAACTGAAAGAAAAATTAATTCTGAGTGGAAATAATTTCAATTTTTTGGTCCACCCTACTTAAGGTGAATAATGTCCTCATTATTAAAAGTGAATAGATACTATACACTAGGTAGGATTCTAGAAAAAGAGGAGGTGAGTCAATTTTATTGCTTAAGTACCAAGCTCTCTCTAGATCCAATCCTAGACATGTATATATCTATTGCCATACTTTGTACTTTGCAACTTGTTCATTTTTATTTATGATTTCCACCTCCTGTTTTATTATGCAAAAAATAAAAATCATAATAAAACCCAATCCTAAAACATTAAATAACCTAGGAAAGAAAATAAAATAAAGTAAAGATCCCCCTTTCTATTTATTTGCAGACCCACCTCAAAATCTGACTTATATTTTTCCTTCCTCGACATTAGAGTCCATGGTTCGAGTATAAAGTCTGGAAATTCATGCACAAAAATAAACAGGTTATGAAATATATATTTTAAATGCATCTCTGATTAAGTTATCTCGTGTTTTTTAGTATCTCCAGTAATCTTGTTACTACAACTACAGGTGTTGCAACATAGCCATTATACCAAACTATTCACTTCGTGGAATGGTGCTAGATAAAGGGACTCTCAACGTCAAACTTAGGAATTTTTTTAAGGGTGGTTTCAGTTTTGGGTAGGTGGGTGAGTAGCTAAGGGTAAGGTTTAGAGTTGAAGAGGGTGGTAGTTTTAAGGATAGTTTAGGTGCGATAGTTGGTGACTTCGAATGAAGGTGTTTGAAGTGGTGATTTAGGGAGTTAAGGGCTACAACATTAAGAGGTTAAGTGAGATGCACTATTCGGCTACTTGGGAGTGGTGGTGGAGCAAGGTAAGGGCTATAGGTTTATGCGGAAAAAGGTTGAATATTTCTCTTCTTAGTAGTGTCTTAAGCCCAATGGTAGCTCATTTTTGGATCCTAAGCTCCTATACTGAAAATGAACTAAAAAAAACTCAAGGAAATTAGTGCTCGGGTTAAAAGTTGACCCTTTATTTAACAAAACAAATACTTAAATTCTTTGGGCTATTTAGAAAAATATTTTTTTGAAAAATTACATTAAATTAAACTCTCAGGAAAGACTAAAGAGGTCACGAATGACGCCGCTTAAGTCTCAATCTCCTAGACAGAGTTTTAATTAATGTAATGAACTAAAGAAAATTTTATCTAAGTCTACCATTTTTATTCAAATGAGAAAAAAAACTAAAAATATAAAATAACGATAGAGAAAGTGAAGAGAACTCCCTCCATTTTATTTAGGATTGTCATTGACCATGGTGGTGTTAAATGGTCATTTGTCATACCAACCATTATCATTTAGGAAGTAATCATATTCTTTCCCATCAAATCTGTCCAACATCTTATTAGGGAAAGAAAACCTGTAATGACCTTTTCTGTTGGCCTTTTTAACTTCCTGTAATTCCTACAAATCCTCCAACCCATGACTCGAATATGTGAAATAATCCATCCAATACCCTTTTTGTGCTTTTCCAAAATCGCAAGTGCCTCTTCTTCTTGATCTTTGGTGAACTCAACTGAAATAATGACAGGCAAATTCGAAGACTGACCCAAATAGTCATATTTCAAATGAGGAGACAAAATCTTTAGTTCCAATTTTGCTAGCTCTTCAACCAATGACTTTGGTTGCATATACTCCTGAGATGATAACTCTAATGATTCAAGTGGAACTTCTTGAGTGAATTTCTTTGAATTAGCTTCTAACCAAGCCAAACATTCCTTGTCTTCATCATCACTTGGTGAATCCTCTAGTAGAATATGTTCTAACGGATCATCTAAAGAATTGAGCTTTAATTCTGTAAAAGCTAGCGATTCCATCTTCAAAATAGCAGAGTAGTCTTCAACTATATCTTGGGATTTAGTGGCATTGAAGTCATTAAAAGTCACTTCGTCATCAAAGATTTCTTTCAGCTGAGTATCATTTTGCTACTTCTGGAATCATTGAGGATATAGCAGTGGTGGAATCTTAGCTTTAACCGGACAACTCTTCTGTGGAATTTTTCTGTATCTGACAAGGGTGTTTGGTAATCAGAACTAATTGATTTAGAGTTTACCTCATCAAGGATCACCGTATCTGACTTTTGTGGAATAGGAGTTTCAACACTTAGTTAAACTTTCTCTTTGCCTTGACCTACAATAGGCTTATCTTCAACCTCGACAGATTTGGGTTCCCATGTCTTCCCACTTTATAAAGTGACAGTTTTGCAATGCTCTTTGCCCATGCTTCTCAGATTTTCTGAATCACTCAACCAAATACCTTGAGGTCTACTTTTGAGCTCATTGGCTAGCTGTCCCACTTGGTTTCCTAAATTTTTCAATGTTGTTGCTTGGCTTTGGATTAGTTCATCATTCTTCACTATGTACGCCTTCAGTAAATTCTCAAGATTACTTGAAGATTCAGTTGGTGTGGGTTGTTGCACTTGTTGAGAATATTCTAGTAGATAATTGGGTCGAAATGACATAGAAGAGTCACTATGGTCCACCCATTGTGTAACATCCCAAAATAAGGCCTAAATGTAATAGTGGTTGCGAAACCACGAATCCGAGATAGAAAAGTTTATTCCGATTAATTTTTATAATTTACCGAGTGATTAGATGCATGTGTTAGAGTATCAATGGAAAATTTTATAGATAGAATGCTTAATTTACCTACTAGGGCTTAATTGAAAAAGTTGATAAATACGAGTTTTAGATGCTAAAGGATTAAATTGAAGAGTATAATTGAAGTAGAGGTCCTTAAATGGTAATTAGACCATTAGGTTTTCATAGACAAAAATGGACATACATAGATAAAAATAACTAAAGTTTTAATGAAGGGTATTTTAGTCATTTGGTCATTAAAAAATTAAAAAAGGGAAAAAGATGGCAAAATGTGCCCATCTTCTTCATTAGGCCGAAATTTAAAGGGTTCTTTATAGCTAGGGTTTTGTCAAGCTTCCAAGCTTCATAATCAAGAATGATGAAATTTGGGGTTAGACCGAGGAAAGAAAAAGGTTGAGGATTCAAAATATTTTATCATATTTTGTATCGAGTATCGCAAAGCCAACTCGAAAAATCGTAAGGACGTTAGAGATCGCCTCACACTATCAACGAGCTATCTTTGTATTTTGTGACTAGAAATACTTTAAGTTATGGCATGTATAGGGACTTGGCTATTTTGTGTGTATGTCCTTATGATATGATTAAAGAATGGCATGTGAATACTTGGTAATGATTAGCATATAGCTAAATAAGAACATGTTTTGATATTATGTATGCCTAAATGAGGTTTGATGCAAAGAAATTATGGAGTAAGAGTTGGCCATGAAATAGTTAGGAAACAACAGCAGTGACGTGGTTTTGAAAAATCACTAAACATTGTAGAAATGGAATTAAATGGTGAATGAGATATAGAATAGATTATTGAGTCTATTTTCATAGGAAAGAAACAGAGAAAGCAAAGGAAGTCTATATTCTAAGATATTTAAATTTTTGTAAGACTGGTTCAGAGTGATTTCGTGATCCCTTATTCCAAATTTGGAAAATAACTAGAAATTGTAAAAAAATAATTATAAGTCATATTTTATATGTATAGATTCCTTAGTGAGTCTATTTTTATTAGAAACAAACATAAACATTATCTGAATTCTGTATAATGAGATAATCGATTTTTAGTGAAGAGAGGTTAGGCCTGCTGAACTGCAAAACAGGTGAACATTTAATGTATAAACTGTACTAATTGTCCGAACCAAAAATTTTGGAAAAATTATGGTAAGAAGATATATGAGTCAAGTTTCAGGAAAAATTTAGGGATTTAAATTTTGAGTTTTGTAACTCGAGTTATAAATTAGTGACTATTATGCAGATGGATAGTTTTATTATGAATAGTAAAATAAATTGTTCTGATTTGTGTAAGTAATCAAAAAATTTTTAAAGTTCCTGGTTTGGTCCCGAACCGTTCCAATTACACATTTTAGGGCCTTGAAGGCCCTTTCTATGGATTTATTGGATGAATGTGAGCGAATTAATTTTTAAAAGTAAAAAAAAAATTATGCCCGAACAAGTAAGATAAGTCTGGTAACGCCTCGTGCTCGAGTCTGGTGACAGTCTCAAGTAAGGGGTGTTACATTTATTAGTATCAGAGCAGGAGTTTAGTCGGTTCTCAGAATATTCAGTATGAGTAAAAGTCTAGCTATACATGCCATACTTATATTTTGATAGTGTGACGACTCTTGACGATTTTAAAATGTTTTTCTTTTATAGTTATGGATCCTGAACGAGTTGGTGCAGATGATGTATAAAGTAACGCGCCCACTCTCGCAAAAGGGAAGGTGCCACCAGATAGTAGTAAAAAGCCTGTTACAGTTAGTCAGGGAGGAGGGGCTCGAGAAGCCTTCTTCCAAGCTATGAATGAATGGTTTACTGAGTTTGTTCGTATAAATCCGGTCGTTGGACCTCCACCCCCTCATGATCCTCAAACTACCCATGTAGCTTCCCCAGTCACAGATACAGTCAGAAGAGAGAAGCCACCAGTTGATAAAATTAGAAAACAAGAGGCCGAAGAGTTTCGGGCTACTAAAGATGATGATGCAGAGAAAGCTGAATTTTGGCTCGATAATACTATTAAGGTCTTTGATGAGTTATCCTATACACTTGAAGAGTTCATGAAGTGTGTTGTATCACTTTTACAAGACTCAACCTACCATTTTGGAATTTCTTTTAGGAGGAGTCCCGTAAGAAATACATGAGTCAGAGGTTCATTGACCAGAAAAGAAAAGAATTCCTTGACCTAAAACAGGGTAAGATGACATTGACTGAATATGAAAATTTTTCAGACTCAGTAATTATGCTTGAGAGTGTGTGTCTACTGAAGCTATTATGTGCAAGAGATTTGAAGATGGGCTCAATGATGATATTCGACTGTCAATTGGTGTTTTAGAAATAAAAGAGTTTGTTATTTTAGTTAAAAGAGCTTGCAAGGCAGAGGAGTTGCTGAAAGGAAAGGGTAAAGATGAAATTGAGATGCAATACATGAAGAAAAGACAAATGAACAAGTCGTTTTAGTCTACATCCAAGAGGCCTAGAGAGTTCTCTAGGAGATCTAATTTTTTAGCAGGGTATTCTAGTCGAAACAGAGGTAGAAGATTTATGGGTCAGAAAGATTAGACCACTTCAATTGCGAGTGTTGGCAGTATTTAGCCTGATAGACTCGAGTGTCCTCAATATGGTCGACGTCATCCAGGTCAATTTCGAGCAACTGAGACTGGTTGTTTCTGATGTGGTGCATCGGATCATTTCATTCGAGAGTGCCCTGAGATGGTTAAAAGAAAAGTAATACCTAGTGTAAGATCAGGCAACGCCCTCGTTAGAGGCAGACCTCAAAGAAGTTTGGGAATAGGGGCAGGTAGAGGTGCTCTAACAATTCAGCAGCGAGACCAGATGTTAGAGCACTTGCAAGGACCTATGCCATCTGTGCTCTTGAAGAGGCATCCTCCCCCGATGTAATTACGGGTACATTTTCTCTTCATGATGTTAATGTTTTTGCTTTGATTGATCCAGGTTTGACCCATTCCTATGTTTGCATGAAATTGATGCCTAGTATGAACATGTCCATAGAGTCTACAGGATTTGTGATTAAAGTATCGAATCCATTGGGTCAGTATGTATTAGTAGACAAAGTATGTAAAAATTGCACTTTGATGATTAGATGTTACTATTTTCAGGCCAATCTCATGCTATTTCTATTTGATGAGTTTGATGTGATTCTTGGTATGGGTGATAGTGAATTGTGGAAAGAAATTCATTGAGTTGAAATGTGAAAATGGTAAAATTCTTCTGGTTAATTCAGATGAGTTAGATAGTTCAATTTCCATGATTTCTGTTATGTCTGCTCAGAAATGCTTGAGAAAAGGATATGAAGCTTATCTTACTTTTGTGTTGAATACTAAAGATCCAGAGTTGAAAATTGAATCAGTGCCTGTGGTATGTGAGTTTCCTGATGTGTTTCTGGAAGAACTACCAAGTCTTATCAGAGAAGTTGAGTTTGGTATTGAATTGGTTCTGGGTATAACACACATTTCTATTGCTCCTTATAGAATGGCTCCAATGGAATTGAGAAAATTGAAAGTTCAGTTGCAGGAACTAATAGAGAAGGCTTTGCAAGACCTAATTGTTCACCATGGGGTGCACCAGTGCTCTTTGTGAAAAAGAAAGATGGTTCGATGAGATTGTGCATAAATTATCGGCAGTTTAACAAGATGACTATTAAAAACAAGTATCCACTGCATAGAATTGATGTTTTTTTGATCAATTGAAGGGAGCTACTGTATTCTCCAAGATACATTTGAGATCCGGATATTATCGATTCTTGAGTTAAAGAGTCGGATGTTACGACGCGCTTCCGGACTAGGTATGGCCATTATGAGTTCCTTGTGATGCCATTTGGCTTGACTAATGCTCTTGCCATTTTCATGGACTTAATGAATCAAATTTTCAGACCTTACTTGGATAAATTTGTAGTTGTGCTCATTGATGATATCTTCATTTATTCTCAAGATAAGACTGAGCATTAAGAGCATTTGAGAATAGTTTTACAGACTTTGAAAGATAACCAGTTTTATGCCAAGTTTAGAAAAAGTGAGTTCTAGTTACGGGAAGTTGGTTTTCTTGGAAATATAGTCTCAGGTGAAGGTACTAGAGTTGATCCGAGCAAGATTTCATCCATTGTTGATTGGAAGCTTCCTAGGAATGTATCAGAGGTCAGAAGTTTTCTTGGTCTCGCCAGTTATTATAGACAATTTGTAGATGGATTTTTCATGATAGCTACTCCATTGACAAGATTTCTATAGAAAGATGTCAAGTTTGAATAGACTGAAAAGTCTCAGCAGAGTTTTGATAAGTTAAAGGCATTGTTGATTGAAGCTCCTGTCTTAGTACAACCTAAATCAGGTAAAGAGTTTGTGATTTACAGTGATGCATCCTTGAATGGACTAGGCTGTGTACTTATGCAGGAAGAAAAGGTAATTGCTTATGCCTCTAGACAGCTAAAGCCACATGAGAAAAATTATCTGATACATGATTTAGAACTAGCTGCCATTGTATTTGCATTGAAAATCTGGAGACATCACTTGTATGTTGAGAAGTGTCGAATATTTACTGATCATAAAAGTTTTAAATACTTGATGACTCTGAAAGATTTGAACTTGAGGCAAATAAGATGGCTAGAGTTGATTAAAGATTATGAACTAGTGATCGATTATCACCGGGGTAAGGCAAACGTAGTTGCTGATGCTTTGAGTAGAAAATATTTATTTGCATTAAAAGCTTTGAACACTAGTTTAACCTTATCAGATGATGGTTCTATCTTAGCCGAATTAAGAGCTAAGCCAATGTTTCTTGAAGAAATTGTGAAGTTCAGAAAGATGATAGTGAGTTGCAAGCCAAAAGAGCTCAGTGTGAGTCAGGTATAGAGTCAGATTTTCAGATCAGTTCTGACGGTTGTTTAATGTTCAGAAATCGAATATGTGTACCAAAGAATTATGAGCTTATTCAAAAGATTTTAGAGGAAGCACATAGCAGTTCCTTGTCTATTCATCCAGGTAGTACAAAGATGTATAATGATTTGAAGAAAATGTATTGGTGGGTAGGAATGAAGAGAGATATCTCAGAGTTTGTTTCTAGATGCTTGATCTATCAGCAAGTAAAAGCCAAACATCAGGTACCTTCAGGTTTATTGCAGCCTATGTTAGTTCCTGAGTAGAAATGGGACCGAGTTGCCATGGATTTTGTGACAGGATTGCAGTTGACACCGAGAAAGAAAGATGTATTATGGGTTGTGATTGATAAGCTAACGAATTTGGCTCATTTTATTCCAGTTCATATGGATTATTCACTTGACAAGTTGGCCGAGTTGTATATTTCAGAGATAGTCAGACTACATGGAGTATTGTTATCGATTATTTCAGATAAAGACACAAGATTTACTTTGTAGTTTTGGAAGAAGTTACAGGAAGCTTTGGGTACAAAGTTGAGTTTTAGTACAGCTTTCCATCCTCAGACCGATGGTCAGTCAGAGAGAGTTATTCAAATACTTGAGGATATGCTCAGATGTTGTGTCTTAGAATTTCAAGGTAGTTGGGATAAATATATGTCGTTGGTAGAGTTTTCTTATAATAATAGTTACTAGTCGAGTTTGAAAATGGCACCTTATGAAGCTTTGTATAGACGTAAATGTCGCACACCTTTGTATTGGACAGAGCTTAAAGAAAATCAGATTTACTATAACATCCCGAAATAGGGCCTAAATGGAATAGTGGTTGCAAAACCACAAATTCGAGGTCAAAAAAATTTATTCCAATTAATTTTTAAGGTTTATTCATTGATTGAATAATTGTGTGAAAATTTCGTGAAGAAATTTTATGTATAAGTGCCTAATTTGATAATTAGGACTAAATTGTAAAATTAGCAAAATGTGTGTTCTAGATAATAAAGGGGATTTAATTGAAATGGGTTCTTAAAGTGGAGGTCCTTATTTAGTAGTTAGACCATTATATTTAAGTTTGGACAAAAATGGGCAAGAATAGGACAAATTTGAAAGAAAAGCCTTTAAGAGCATTTTGGTCATTTAGTAATTAAAAGAATTAAAAAGGGAAAATAAAGCCAACATTGGTCCGTCTTCTTCATGGAGGCCGAATATAGCATGGGGGAAGCCATGGTTACGGTTTCCAAGCTTTCCAAGCTCAATAATTCCGAAAAGTGAGATTTGGACCTAGAACGGGAGAAAAATCAAAAATCGAGAAAGTTGGTAAAATGGTCGTTTTGGTATCGAGGTAAGTTCATATGATAAATTGATATTTTGGCCATAAATACTTTAGTATTGAGTTTCAGATATAACGATTAATGTCCGATAATAATTCGATATTGGAAAGATAACTTGTATAATTTATATGTAAGACCATATTTTGTATTATGTCTTTGTATGAAACAAGAAAGTATTGACTAGTATAGTTTGATGAGAATAAGTTAAGTTGATGATATGATGAGATTGAGAATGTAAGTATGTAAGTTGAGTAGCATTTTATTATTATGCAATTATTGTTATTAGTATTGTTATTATTGAGTTATGCGACCAACCTTAAGAATTTTAGCAAGTATGTTTCAGCTATGACTTGACAAGGCATTGATATCTCAAAGTCCATGGTTGTACCATGGCAATTAAGGAAGAATTGATGGAAAATTCCATGTTCATAACATGGCGTTTAAGGAGAAATTTACGGTTAAGGATACCATGTAAGACCATGTCAAGACATGGCATTGGTAAGGCAAGGATCTTGTGTAAAACCATGTCAAGACATGGCATTGGCATTGATTAAGGACTCCATGTAAGACCACATCAAGATGTGGCATTGGCACTAAGATAGGATACCATGTAAGATCGTGTTTGGAACATGCCACTTGGTAAGATAAGGATATCATGTAAGACCATGCCAAGGCATGGAATTGATAAGTTCTATAAGGCAAGGAAATCATGTAAGACCATGTCAAGACATGGCATTGATGAGTTACTATAAGGCAAAGGTCCCATGTAAGACCATGCCAAGGCATGGCATTGTTGAGTTCATAAGGCAAGGATACCATGTAAGACCATGTCAAGACATGGCATTGATGAGTTACTATAAGGCAAAGGTCCCATGTAAGACCATGCCAAGGCATGGCTTTGGTGAGTTCATAAGTAAAGATACCACGTAAGACCATGTCAAGACATGGCAATGGTAAATTCAAAAAGGAAAAAGGTTCCGGAGTAATCCAAAGAGAAAATCAAAGAAACGACAAAGTGAGAACATGAAGAAAGAGTACAGGTATGCATTTAAGGCTTATTTAATATTGAGATTGTAATTAATTGAGATTATCAAGTATTAAGTAAGTGATGAGTTTTCAGTTATGCTTGTGACACTTTATGACATGATTGGCAATATGCCTATATTATGAAAGAGTACTCATGTGTTAAGTGAGATGTTGCAGGTATGTAAGCAAGCTATTAGGTAAGGTATCTTTTGTATTCTGAGCCTTTGGTAAGGTTACCGATGAGTAACATAGGAAAGTAAGAACTAAACATTATTTAAGCAAATTATGACAGCATAGTAGTAAGCTAAATTGATTGCTAATGCTTATTATTTTACATGTGAACCTACTAAGCTTTATAAGCTTACTTCCTTCACTTTCCCATGTTTCAGAGTACTTAAAAGCAAGTTCGGGTTGGAGGTCGTCGGAGATCACTTCACACTATTGACTATCAAGTTACCAAATGGGTATCTTTGTTTACAAACGTTCTAGTTTATGGCATGTATAGGGACTTAGCAATTTTGTGTGTATGTCCTTATGATATGGCTAAAAAATGGTATGTAAATATTTGATAATTATTAGCTATTGAAATGGCTAATGAAGAGCATGTTTCGGTGTTATGTATGCCTAAATGATAGTTAATACAAAGAAATCATGAAAAAGTGAAATTAGCATTAAAATAGTATTGAATAGCAACAGTGACGTGATCTTGAAAAATCACCAAGAATAGTAGAAATGGAATTAGGTGATGAATAAGATATAGAATTAAAGTTTATTGAGTCTATTTTCATATGAAAGAAACAAAGTAAGCAAAAGAAGTGTATATTAAGAGATATTTGAATTTTAGTGAGATAGGGTCAGAGCAATTTCTAAATCACCTATTCTGAATTTATAAATTCACTAAAAATTGTATAAAAAGAATTAGGAGTGATATTTTATATTTCTAGATTCCTTTGTGAATCTAATTTCAAGATAAACAAACAGCATGGTTATTTGAATTCTGTACAGGGAGAAAATTGATTTGAAGTGAGGAGAGGTCAGATTTGTCAAACAGTGCAATAGGGGAAACTTTAACTAATAAACTGTACTAATTGGCTAGACCAAAAATTCTAGAAACAAAAATGTAAGAAGATATATGAGTCTAGTTTCAAGAAAAATTCACAAATTTAAATTTTGAGTTTTATGACTCGAGTTATGGTTTATTTAGTGACTATGACGCAGGTGGGCAGTTTTATAAGAAATAATGAAATAAATTGTTTTGATTTGTCTAAGTATTCAGAAAATTTTTAATATTCCCAGTTTGGTCCCGTACAGTTTCAATTGCATGTTTTAGGGTCTCGAGGGCCCTTTTTAGGGACATATTAAATGAATGTAAATAAATTAATTTTAAAAGTAAATTTTATGCCCCGAATTAGTAAGTTAAGTCAGGTAACGCCTCGTACTCAACTCCAGCGATGGTCTCGGGTAAGGTATGTTACATTTATTGGTATCAGAGCAAAGGTTTAATTAGTTTTTAGAATATTCAGTATGAGTAAGAGTCTAGCTATACATGCCATATTGAACTATGATAGTGTGACGACTCCCGACCCAAATATAAAATGTTTTGTCAGACAGATGCGCACTCCAACCGAGCTAAGTTTGATAGTACAGACAGTATTTTTATGATGAGTTGAGGCTCATAAAATGTAAGAATAATGGTTCATGATGTTTATGTGATAATGAATAAATTGTGAATAAGAATTGTTCAGGAAATATGAAATATGAGATAAAATGAAAGGAAAGTTTCTATTGAGATAAGTGTTCATGTTAAATTGGCCTTTGTATGATGCTATATGTATAACTAGAGAAGTTAAGTGAATGCTATGAGTAATTTTACTCGAGATTTATGAATGCATGTATAAGTGCACTAATTTGCATAAGATGATTGTGAAGTCATTGTATTATGAACGTGCATGTTAAGTTACTTAAAGCAAATTGTATAATTGTGATAATATTTTAATATGATGAGTGTTATGTTATATGCATGAGTATGTAAGAGGTAAGTCAGAGGTGTTACAACCTCACCCCCCTTATCAGCAAGGTAATTCAGAATGAGATTTCATGAAATTCAGATTGAATAGGCTAAAGTGGAAAACTAAAGAGTTCAGTGACAGATTTATTGACGATGTAATTAGAGTAGAGAATGATTTAGCAAATGAACACAGTTACAGAAAGGATGCCAGGTTAATAATAAAATCATCCGGATAATTGAAATGTCACAGTAAAAGAAAGGTCAGGCTCAGCTAATGCACTCATTCAAGTATGATGTGTAAGGTATATGATTGCTAGATTTTCTTCCAAATAAATTCCAACTGTGAATGGGATAATGTGAATTCAGTAATACCAGAATTAGACAGAGGAATAATAATTGAGCTGTATTAATAGTTGAATGTAGAGTTTATAGTTGAGAAATTTTAGAAAAATCTTTTCCGACTATTATATGTGTACATTTACTTTCAGAGATATATATAAATATATGCAAGATCATAGATGCAATTCCTGCAGTATAAGAATGTTAGTTAAATTTACAAACAAATGAAAGCATTATAGTTTGTTTGAGCTGTGATTGATATTGCTCTATTTATTCTAGTTTTCTACTTCAGCGTGCAGATGGAAGGTTGACAGTAAGATCTGTATGATGTTAGTGATCTGTATTGTTAACTATTGCTTAATGAAAGTAAAGGAAAATTTTATGTCTTCTGTCATAGTTGTTCCCACTGCTTGTGAGTATTATCCTTTCCTTTTGAAAATTTTCTGAGATGCTATTGAAACCTTAACTGTTTACATGAGATGTGGTTACCAGGAATTCTGTGTAGCTCTATGTTCTGAGATTTTACTATCTCGGTTTTATTAATAAATTACTGTTCAAAGTATCAGCCATGAGACATTAGCAGAAAATGCTCTATTGATGAAAATGGTTTCTTCTTATTATGAGTATGTTTATGATGATTACGAGTTCGGGTCTGATAATGAAAATACAGAGGTATAGTTATCAGAGGTATAAAGATTCTGCTTTTGCACTGGTTGCTATTGAAATTTGTGTTTAAATCTCTCAGATGATTAGGATGTTTTATTTTCACCTGGAACATTATTTACTAAAATAATTGAGAAGTCAGTCTTATTATGGCACTATGATTTTTTGAGTAGTATAAGTATTGTGTCCTCAGTGTAGTTCAGTTCAGACATGTGTATTGATTTTAATTTTTCGCATAATCTTGATATATATATATTAGTGAGTTAAAGACCGAATGCTACGTTTTTTCGAGTTATGCAGTAATAATGATTTGTGATTAGCTCTTTGAAGAAATCACGGTAGAATGTATGTTTGAGATATCATGACAGCATAGAGAAGAACAGTTTTTGAAAAGTTATTGTCTTTTAGTTGAGACTGATTCAGTTGAGCAGTTGATTGAGTTATATGTATGTTTGAATTATTCATGACTTCAGAGGTAAATGTTGATTTTTCATGTATAAATAGATAAATGACCCGAGTAAATAGTACATATTCTAGAGGTTATGGTACAGAGTTGTATACGCATATCAGAATGGTTGCATCAGAGGTATATTTTTACAAATCCAAGTTGTCTGATTGTTAAAGTTCTCATTGTATGAAGTTTAGTTTGGCTTGGATTCATGCTAATAAAGTATAAACAGTTGAAGATATTGACAATTGAAGTATCCATTATGATTCAGCTTGGTTTGAATAAAGAGTTTATGGTTTCTAGAAATGTGTTAATGAGAAATCAAGAGATTTTGCAACAGTTATGATGCCTAGCATAGTGATAATTATTTGATTATTTGAGAAGTACAGAGATGGATGATAACTTGATTTAGTTATACTAGTAAGAGTGTGAAATGTTATGTACCAGACTTTGAATCCGATACCTGCACTTTTTAGTTAAAGTTGATTTTCAAGTATGTCAGAAGCTATTACAGTTAGTATTGATGTTTGTGTGAAAATGTGAGGGTATTTCGAAGAATTGTGCAACAGAATTAGCATTATCACTAAAAGGTTAAATGAGCTATGGTTGATTGCTTGAAGAAGTTTGTGTATTCTTCTCAGTACGAATGAGATTTTCTACTTAAGGATTATCTAAGTTATTCGTTTTGAGGTTGTCAATTCATTCAAAGTGTAAATTTTAGTTGTTATGGTTGGAAATCTAGGGTTGCACTGTAACTTCAGAAGAAAGCTACAATAAGTTTTGACCATGAGATTGCTAAATGTTACTGCATGTCACCTTTGTACTGATAGCTGAATTGAGGAAGAGAAATTCGCAGAATTAAATTGAGTAGAAAGGATTAGAGGAAAGGGAAAATTAATTACAGAAATCAGAGACAGATTATCAAAAATTGTATACAGAATCGAAGGGTAAGAATATTGACACTCAAAAGAGAAATAAGTATTTTTTTTAAAGTACCTTAGTGGTAGTGAATTTCCATTTTGGTAAGAAAAGAAGAGTTAGTTGCATTTCATCAGAAAGTATGAGATTAACGATAAAATAAGGTCAGTTACTTATCAGTAGGTATTCCAGTTCAGAGCCTTAGTTTAAGAAGTAAAATATTGGGTATGCCAAGGCTGAATGAGAATTTGAAAGTGTTGCTGGAAATCAATTTTGAATCCATATGTAGGTAAGATTTTTGGGGACGAAAATCCCTAAAGGGGGGAGAAATGTAACATCCCGAAATAGGGCCTAAATAGAATAGTGGTTGCGAAACCACGAATTTGAGGTCAACAAAAATTATTTCGATTAAGTTTTAAGGTTTATTCATTGATTGAATAATTGTGTGAAAATTTTGTGAAGAAATTTTATGTATAAGTGCCTAATTTGATAATTAGGACTAAATTATAAAATTAGCAAAATGTGTGTTCTAGATAATAAAGGGGATTTAATTGAAATGGGTTCTTAAAGTGGAAGTCCTTATTTAGTAATTAGACCATTATATTTAAGTTTGGACAAAAATGGGCAAAAATAGGACAAATTTGAGAGAAAAGCCTTTAAGGGCATTTTGGTCATTTAGTAATTAAAAGAATTAAAAAGGGAAAATAAAGCCAAAATTGGTCCATCTTCTTCATGGAGGCCGAATATAGCATGGGGGAAGCCATGGTTACGGTTTCCAAGCTTTCCAAGCTCAATAATCCCGGAAAGTGAGATTTGGACCTAAAACAGGAAAAAAACTGAAAATCGAGAAAGTTGGTAAAATGGTCGTTTTGGTATTGAGGTAAGTTCATATGTTTAATAAGCATTTAATTATGCATATTTGAATGATAAATTGATATTCTGGCCATAAATACTTTAGTATTGAGTTTCAGATATAACGATTAATGTTCGATAATAATTCGATATTGGAAAGAGAACTTGTATAATTTATATGTAAGACCATATTTTGTATTATGGCTTTGTATGATAACAAGAAAGTATTGACTAGTATAGTTTGATGAGAATAAGTTAAGTTGATGATATGATGAGATTGAAAATGTAAGTATGTAAGTTGAGTAGCATTTTATTATTATGCAATTATTGTTATTAATATTGTTATTATTGAGTTATGCGACCAACCTTGAGAATTTGAGCAAGTATGTTTCAGCTATGACTTGACAAGGCATTGATATCTCAAAGTCCATGGTTGTACCATGGCAATTAAGGAAGAATTGACGGAAAAGTCCATATTCATAACATGGCATTTAAGGAGGAATTGACGGTTAAGGATACCATGTAAAACAATGTCAAGACAAGGCATTGGTAAGGCAAGGATCCCGTGTAAGAACATGTCAAGACATGCCATTGGCATTGATTAAGGACTCCATGTAAGACCACATCAAGATGTGCAATTGGCACTAAGATGAGGATACCGTGTAAGACCATGTTTGGAACATGGCATTTTGTAAGATAAGGATATCATGTAAGACCATGCCAAGGCATGGCATTGATAAGTTTTATAAGGTAAAGAAATCATGTATGGTCATGTCCAGACATGGCATTGATGAGCTACTAGAAGGCAAAGGTCACATGTAAGACCATGCCAAGGCATGGCATTGGTGAGTTCATAAGCCAAGGATACCATGTAAGACCAAGTCAAGACATGGCATTGATGAGTTACTATAAGGAAAAGGTCCCATGTAAGACCATGCCAAGGCATGGCATTGGTGAGTTCATAAGGCAAGGATACCACGTAAGAGTAATCCAAAGAGTAAGTTAAAGAAACAACAAGGTGAGAACATGAAGAAAGAGTACAGGTATGCATTTAAGGCTTATTTAATATTGAGATTGTAAGTAATTGAGATTATCAAATATTAAGTAAGTGATGAGTTTTCAGTTATGCTTATGACACTTTATGACATGATTGGCAATATGCCTATATTATGAAAGAGTACTCATGTGTTAAGTGAGATGTTGCAGGTATGTAAGCAAGCTATTAAGTAAGGTGCCTTTTGTATTCTGAGCCTTTGGTAAGGTTACCGACGAGTAAGATGGGAAAGTAAGAACTAAACATTATTTAGGCAAATTATGACAGCATAGTAGTAAGCTAAATTGATTGCTAATGCTTATTATTTTACATGTGAACTTACTAAGCTTTATAAGCTTACTTCTTTCACTTCCCATGTTTCAGAGTACTTAAAAGCAAGCTCAGGTTGGAGGTCGTCGGAGATCACTTCACACTATTGACTATAAAGTTACCAAATGGGTATCTTCGATTACAAACATTCTAATTTATGGCATGTATAGGGACTTAGCCATTTTGTGTGTATGTCTTTATGATATGGCTAAAAAATGGTATGTAAATATTTGATAATGATTAGCTATTTAAATGGCTAATGAAGAGCATGTTTCGGTGTTATGTATGCCTAAATGATAGTTAATACAAAGAAATCATGAAAAAGTGAAATTAGCATTAAAACAGTATTGAACAGCAACAGTGACGTCACTGTTGCTTGAAAGCAACTTCAGATAGACAGAAGTCTTATGCAGACTTAAAAAGAAAAGAGATTGAGTATTAAGTTGGTGACAAAGTGTTCTTGAAAGTATCCCCGTGGAAGAAAGTCTTTAGATTTGGCAAGAAAGGCAAACTAAGTCCACATTTTATTGGACCGTTTGAGGTGACTGAAAGAGTTGGACCATTAGCATATCGGTTAGCTTTGCCCCCAGAGTTAGAAAAGATTCATGATGTGTTTCATGTGTCCATGTTACGTCATTACCATTCTGATCCTTCACATGTGATTTCACAGACAGAGGATGAGATTCAGCAAGATATGACTTATGGTGAAGAATCGGTAAAGATTTAGCTCGAGAGGTCAAGCAACTAAGGAACACAAGTATTGCACTTGTGAAAGTATTATGGAATAGGCATAGGGTAAACGAGGCTACATGGGAGCCTGAAGAGGTTATGCAAAAACAGTATCCAAATCTTTTCACAGGTAAGATTTTCAAGGATGAAAATCCCTAAAGGGGGTGAAATGTAACATCCAAAATAGGGCCTAAACGGAACAGTGGTTGTGAAACCACGAATCTGAGATAGAAAAGTTTATTCTGATTAATTTTTATAATTTACCAAGTGATTAGATGCATGTGTCAGAGTATCGATGGAAAATTTTATAGATAGCATGCTTAATTTACCTACTAGGGCTTAATTGCAAAAGTTGATATATATGAGTTTTAGATGCTAAAGTATTAAATTGAAGAGTATAATTGAAGTAGAGGTCCTTAAATGGTAATTAGACCATTAGGTTTTCATGGACAAAAATGAACATACATAGATAAAAATAACTAAAGTTTTAATGAAGGGTATTTTAGTCATTTGGTAATTAAAAGATTAAAAAGGGGAAAAAGATGGCAAAATGTGGCCATCTTCTTCATTAGGCCGAAATTTCAAGAGTTCTTCATGGCTAGGGTTTTGTCAAGCTTCCAAGCTTCATAATCAAGAAGAACGAAATTTGTGGTTAGACCGAGGAAAGAAAAAGGTTGAGGACTAAATCAAAATATTTGATCGTATTTTGTATCAAGTATCGCAAAACCAACTCAAAAAATCGTAAGGACGTCGGAGATTGCCTTACACTATCAACAAGTTATCTTGGTATTTTGTGACTAGAAATACTTTAAATTATGGCATGTATAGGGACTTGGCTATTTTGTGTGTATGTTCTTATGATATGAATGGCATGTGAATACTTGGTAATGATCAGTTGTCACGACTTCAACTAAACTTCCGGGGAACTTTCGCTAGAATTAGGAAAATGCTTTTGCTTTATAGAGCCAAGAAAGGCCTTTGAAAGCAAGACATAAGGAATGGGAGTCGGAAGGAAGGGACCCCTATGAAGTAGAGCCTGTGGCGCTTTTACCTGAGAACTCAAACCTATCCAGGGTTAGGTGAAAGGGATAGGGAGAGCGTTGAAGACCTCTCGCCTTCGTTGAGCGTATTTCAAAACCTCCCTAAAAGTGCACTTGAGGAGTTTAGCGGCCACGCTTGTACCTGTACGGCTCTTTCTTTCACCTTGAAAACCGAGTTGGAATGCTTTTAGAATAGAATGCTTCGTAACCTCACGATGGTAAAAGGATTTCTCTAGCTAGGGCTCTTTTAGAACTAAACCGAAGCTGTGGACAATGACTTTAGGGGTGGTGAATACCCGGAAAATCTCTTTATTAGGAGTACAGGCTCCAGGCTATTACTGAAGCTGTGAAAAAGAATTTCTAGCGAAAGTTTTCTTAGTCACCGATAAAGAAAGTAAATAAAATAGGCTTGAAGGTGGTATGAAAGAAATAGATCTTAGTGCCTTAGACGACCTATAGTTCAATTTTTTCTTTACCAAGGATCTTAATCCTATGAGTTTGACTTCTTGTTTCTGGATTGAGTGGAAAAGGGATATATGAAGCTCGTTCTGTTCCTCTGTGCATCTCTGTGATGGGTAAATCCCCATGAAAAAGGGGCAACTTTCGTGTAGTTTGTGATTGGATGTAACTGTTACGATTTTTTCTCGTATAAATCTTTTTTTTAATGGATCTCTTATTGTTCCTCAATCTTCGGAGAATGCGGCGTTGTATTATTGTAAGTTCTCTGTTCCGAACATTTCCTGAAAGTAGACGACAAGTTTTAAATCTTAATGCGGGCATTTCATATCTCGGTTTTTCAGTCTTTTTCGCCACATCGCGTATAACTTGGTATTATGTATGCCTAAATGAGGTTTGATGCAAAGAAATTATGGAGTAAGAGTTGGCCATGGAACAGTTAGGAAACAACAACAGTGACGTGGTTTTGAAAACTCACTAAAAATTATAGAAATGGTATTAAATGGTGAATGGAATTAAAGCTTATTGAGTCTATTTTCATAGGAAAGAAATAAAGCAAGCAAAGGAAGTCTAAATTCTGAGATATTTAATTTTTTGTAAGACTGGTTTAGAGTGACTTCATGATCCCCTGTTCCAAATTTGGAAAATCACTAAAAATTGTAAAAAAATAATTATAAGTCATAGTTTATATATATAGATTCCTTAGTGAGTCTATTTTCATTAGAAATAACAGAAACATTATCCAAATTCTGTATAATGAGATAATCGATTTTTAGTGAAGAGAGGTTAGGTCTGCTGAACTATAAAACAGGGGAACATTTAATGAATAAACTGTACTAATTGGCCAAACCGTAAATTCTGGAAAATTTATGGTAAGAATATATGTGAGTCTAGTTTTAAGAAAAATTTACGGATTTAAATTTTGAATTTCGTAACTCGAGTTATAATTAATTTAGTGACTGTTACGCAGATGGATAGTTTTATTATGAATAGTGAAATAAATTGTTTTGATTTGTGTATGTAATCAGAAAATTTTTAATGTTCCCGGTTTGGTCCCGAACCATTCCAATTGCATGTTTTAAAGCCTCGAATGCCCTTTTTAGGGATTTATTGGATGAATGCGAGTGAATTAATTTTTAAAAGAAAAAAATTATGCCCGAACAAGTAAGATAAGTCTGGTAACACCTCGTGCTCAACTCCGGCGACGGTCTCGGGTAAGAGGTGTTACACATTGATTACTCCATGGAGAAGTTGGATGATCTGCCATGAAAAGTTGTAATAATTTGACTATGGAACATTCCAATTTTGATTTCCAATTTAATATTTTGACTCTTGACTGAATGAGCAATTTTCAAAGAAGTGGCCATCTCCACAATATTCACAAGAAATATCCTCGAACTGGTTCAATTGCTGACCTGTTAGATTACTATTGAAACCATTAACAGTTATGTTCTTAAGCATAGAAGACATAGAGGATACCTAGGCTGCCAAAGAAGCAAGTGTGTCTGCTTTATGTACTCATGCTGCTCGTCTTTCTGAGGCTGCTCGGTTGGTTGGCCACTGATAACTATTGCTAGCAATTCTTTCAATAATCTCGTAAGCATCGTTATAAGACTTAGAAAGAAGGGCTCCATTTGCTGAAGCATCCACCATCATTCTAGTATGAATATTGTGACCAATATAGAAAGTTTCCATTTGAATGCAACAATGAATGCCATGATGAGGGCACTTTTGCAATAACTCTTTGAATCACTCCTATGCCTCATATAAAGATTCTTTGTCAAGTTGCTGAAATGAAGTGATTTCATTTCGGACCTTAGTAGTTAAAGATAGAGGGAAATATTTCATTAAGAAACGTTCAACCAACTCTTGCCATGCAGTTATGGAACCGAACGGTAAGGAGTTCAACTACACCCATGCTCTATCTCTTAAGGAGTATGGAAATAATCTTAGTCTTAAGGCATATTCAACCACCCCGACTAGTTTAAATAAGTCACTCACTTCCATGAATAGCCGAATATGAAGATATGGATCTTTAGTAGGAATCTCACTAAATTGACCCATATTTTGCAACATTTGGAACATGATCGCCTTCAGCTTGAATTGTTGTGCCTCGATTTTGGGTCTCCTAATACTCGAATTGAGCTTGTTGAATAGAGGAATGACATATTGTTGAATGACACAGTTTCTGTCATCGGCAATAATGATCGGATTGTGAGTACTATAAGCGAATGTTCCTCCTGAATTTCAGTTTGGATTTTCGAAATTCATATCTTCGATCCTTCTTTGGTTCGCTTTTCTTCTCCTTTATTAGGAAGTCTTTTCAATTTCAGGGTTTACAGAGAGTAAGTTAATGATTTGATAAATACTCATAAACACCTGAAACAAACACAAAAAGAAAAGAATTAAAATTTAACAAAAAAAAAGTAGACCAAAATGCAAAATTAACGATTTCATAGATAATATCTTTTAAAACAGTCCCCGGCAATGACGCCAAAAACTTGGAACGACAAAAATGTGCAAGTGTACACAATCACAACAAGTAATAAAGTGACAAGTAAATGTCAAGTTATCGTACCCACAGGGACTGTGAAAAGAATTATTTATGAATGCAATTTAAAACACTCTGGTGGAGAAAATATTTTGATTTGAAAAGTGATTAAAAACTATAAAACAAAGTAAAGTAAATAAAATAAAATAAAGTTCTAATGCACGATTTCAAAAGCTGATTTTAATCAAGATGACATACTTGTGTTAGATTAATTACATTTCTTAACTTAGAATTACTAAACTCATGTTTATGTTATTACGAATAAATTCATGGCAACTCGGTAATTTGCTAACCTATGAACATACTCACCTACAAAAATGCATTCATCTCTTGACTATATCTCTATGTCAATTCAACCGGTTAAACAAAATTTAATAGGAAAATGTGTTAATGCACATACATACTTATGAAATTAAAATAATCTCTTGTACATATCTCTATGCCAATTCAAACAATTAATTTAATCACATAAGCACATAAAAGATTACGTGAGGTAACAATGTATTTCTACCTTAAAATAGTTTAATCACAATAATCTTGCAAGTTATGCAAGGCCATTGTGTCACTCGATACTGTTGCTAATTTAACCCTCAACTACCTTAGATGATTAAACATGCACTGATTAAGTATCGTGTCAATTAATTACAATTTTAATCCGTTTAAATAATTAATTCATTAGTTACCTTACAATTGTAATGCAAGAATAACTTAGTCATGGTTTTACTTAATCAAACATCTTACCGAGACCTATAAGAATACAAACACAATTTTAATAAATTAAGAAGATGAAATGCAATCAACCTAACACGAATTAAATTTAAGTCATATTAATTAAATAAATCATATCAACATAAATATTTATAGACATGTTCATCATAACAACAACAGAATTTAAAAAGATAGGGAACAAGAAGCAAATCCGGTGTTTTTTCGTGGCTTAGCTGGGTTGCTCTACTCTTCCTCCTTCACTTGTTCTTGTGGAAACAAGGCTTCTATGAACACTTGAATTTTGCTCCAAATGATAGATGAACGACTCTTTTTCAAGATCTGAAATTGGCAAGAGGACAAAGGAAAATAGATGGAAAAATAAAGAAAGTTGAGAGAGAAGAGAAAAGATGAGAAAGTTGAGGTGTGTTGAAATGAGCAGCCAAGGGGGGTTTTATAGGGTTCGAGGGCTGCTAAAAATAGCCAAAATCAGCAGCCAAAGAACCCTCCCATGACCGGCCAAACATGTGGCAAGTTTGAAGTTTTCAAACTTGCTATATTAAGACTAGGGCAAATCTAGAAAGGCACAAATAGTAGAGGGGTTAGTTTGCAATTTGAGCAAGTCTTCAAGGGTCATTTTGCAAGGTAATTAATCAGCCAAGTAAGCTGATTGGGTCAACATGTGGGACAGTTTTAGGTTGCCCAAGACTCGATCGATTCAGCTTTTTCTCGATTCAACTCAATGGGCGCTTTTCATAA
This sequence comes from Gossypium arboreum, assembly GCF_025698485.1. Lineage (NCBI taxonomy): Eukaryota > Viridiplantae > Streptophyta > Magnoliopsida > Malvales > Malvaceae > Gossypium > Gossypium arboreum. Next base: position 19,105,845 of record NC_069082.1, read on the forward strand.
TTAATTAATAATAATTTATTTAACCAAAATTAAATTGGATATAAATTAAAATTAATTATATTATGAATTAATACACCTAATTTAGACCGTCATAAGTTGAAAAAATAATTTTCCTTGATGCTTCAAAATTGTTTCTCGATTTTACGTTTCTAACGATGTCTGTCGAGTCGTTTTTCGCCCTTTGTGCAAATCTTTCAAAATAATTAAAATTAATCAAAATTTATTATAAAATTTATTATGTAATAATTTAAGTCTAGAATAATTATTTTATAATAATTATATATTTTTTGACAATAATTTTACCAAAACTGCATAAATTTCAGTTAAAAGTACATATATTTTCGTGTTTTCAATTTACGGTTGATTTTTATTCGCGGTGCGTGAAATTGTAGAAACAAGTTGAATTCCACACAAAGCTTGCAGCCTGCTTCAGTTAAAAGCATAAATGTTTTGCTCATCGGACTATTTCAAATCAGTTAAAAAGCTTAATTGTTTCGCTCATCGGACTATTTCAAACAACAGGTGGCATGCAATGTTGTGAAATGGCTACACGTGGCATTAACAAGTCCCCCATGCATAAACCGTAAACTTTCTAATAACATTCTCTCCTACGGACAAATGAAATGAAATTGCTTTTGCCCTGCAAACTGAATCACGATCCCTAATTTACTCAACAATTTTTCTGCAGGTATTTCATCTCAATTCCTTGGGATTTTCTTTTTATATGTAGCTATTTTTCTTCTGTTATTATCTCTGCAAATTTCTGCTGATGTTTTACAGTTGTTTCTCCTAATCCTATCCCTGTTAGGTTTCATGTATTTATTTCCAAATGCAAATTACAGGAATTTTTTTTCAAAAAAAAGAAAGTGTTTTGATGTTAATCGAATCATGTGGAGTTGTAAATTGATTATTTTAATTCAAGTGATTGAGATGGCAGAGGTCGAACCATTTGGAGAGAAAAAATTTTATGTTAATCCAACCATTTGAAGTTTTGATCTGTTTTAAAGGGAATTTGGAGTTTTGATGTTAATCGAATCATGTCATTAGTTATTTTCCTTGATCATGATTGGAGAAGAAAAAATAATGTAGATACATGGGTTCTAAAACGTTAAAGGGGTAGCTGGAATAGCTTTAAAAAATATGCTACAAAATTAATATGAGAACGAAATTTTTTTCTTCTTTTTTGGCATGACCATGCCATGGCAACAATCATTGCTGATGCATCTGCATAAAGAATTTAATTGAGGCCTTCTTAACATGTAAGGGTAGGGTTTAATTGGATTTGTTTTTTGTTTGAGAGATTTGATCACAATTTTTGAAAAATATATGGGTTTTTTAACCCAAGTTTAAAAAATAAAATAAACATGGCCAAACCTTGTGGCGATTGATTGATGACCTTTCCTTTGGAGGTGCAAAATCAGAGGTTTGAGTCTCCACTCATTTGAAAGAAAAATCAAGATCGTGTTTTCGATAATTAGTCTACTTTGCATATGGTATACTCCCATTTTAGAACCTTACTAGGATTAGCTTGTGGTTTTATAAATTGGGGTAGTTACCAACTTATGCTACACATTGACTGTAGAGATGGCACAAGCAAAACAAACCAGGGAAAGTTCAGCACTTTCAAGCTGTGAAGCTTACTTTGAGAAAGTAAATTCCAGGAAGAAATTACCGCAACCGTTGCAAGAGACTTTAACAACCGCTTTTGCAAGAATCCCTGTTTCATCTTTCCCGCAAGTTCCTGCTGGCAAAGGTGCAGCTTAAGCAATTTTAAGTTGATGTACTTCGTATGAGTAATGGAAATGCCTCAATGTCTAATATGTGGCAACAAAATTTTTTTCTAGTGATTGAAATTCAAGCAGACACAACAGTTGCCGATGCTGTTAAGGTTCTATCAGATTGCAACATTTTGTCTGCACCTGTGATAAACCCAGATGCAGCCACTAGCATGAACTGGAGGGAGAGGTACTTGGGGATCATAGATTACTCAGCAATAGTTCTCTGGGTACTAGAGACTGCAGAGGTTGCTGCTGTTGCTTTATCAGCCAGCACAGCTACAGCTGTTGGTTTAGGTGCTGGAGCTGTCGGTGCTCTTGGAGCATTAGCAGTCAGTGTGACGGGCCCAGCTGCAGTTGCTGGACTAACTGTTGCTGCAGTAGGAGCCGCTGTAGCTGGTGGTGTTGCAGCTGATCAAGCATCTGGAGGAGATGCTCCAGCTGCTGCTGACAACTTGGGCAAAGAATTTTATAAAGTTATCCTTCAAGAAGAACCCTTCAAGTCAACCACTGTAAGCTTAGTGCAATGCTGCTTATATATTCAAAGAGTTGGGTGCACTTTACCATACATTCAGTTTTACTGGCTCAGCAGGTCACGTAGGCCATCTTTGTTTATCTTTAAATCCTTGGTTTTCTTTCACCACAAGTAATAAGCTTAACCGTAAATGCCCCGTCATAAGATATTCTGATTGAGCGTAGTGAAACACAACTAGAGACCAGAATGAAGATCCAGTCCTCTTTAATGCCATCACGAAACATGTGATTTATGTTTTTCAGGTGAAGTCAATAGTTAAATCATACAGGTGGGCTCCTTTTATTCCGGTTGCAACAGACAGTTCCATGTTGAGTGTCCTACTGCTACTCTCAAAATATAGACTACGAAATGTACCTGTAATTGAGCCAGGAAATCCCGAAATCCAAAACTACATTACTCAATCCGCGGTTGTTGGAGGTCTGGAAGGATGCAAAGGGAGGGACTGGTTTGATTGTATTGCTGCACGGCCTATTTCGGATATGGGACTCCCTTTCATGTCTTCTAATGAGGTGAAACTTTACTGTCACTTCAAGTAACTAGTAAATATTTTTTTGCAAGCTAATTTCAACACTAAACTTCAATTACTTATCTTCTTTGTCAGGTTATTAGCATCCAAAATGATGACCTGGTTCTTGAAGCTTTCAAAAGAATGAGAGACAACCATGTTGGGGGTCTTCCGGTTGTAGAGGGGCCAAGCAAAAAGATTGTTGGGAATGTAAGCATAAGAGACATAAGACACTTGCTGCTCAAACCCGAACTTTTCTCCAATTTCAGGTACAGTGAAAGACATGCAGCTTTTAATCTGCATAGCATTTTCTCAAATTTAAATGTTGAAATTTTAAATTACCATAGGAAAACTACTCTCTACCAACAAGTGATAATTAGCAAACAGAGCCATAGGAAAATTCGATGATTCCAAGTTAGGTCACTACTGAAGATGCTTACCTAGTCTGCCTCTCCAAAACTTATATATACTATTTTAGCAAACAGTGTTCCGTGCAACCAAGGTTGGTTTAACAATGCTTTTATCTGCTTGATTCTTAATTACAGGCAGCTCACCGTGGAGGATTTCATTAGTACTGTTGTCTCAACCGGCCAAGAAATTGGGAGAGTCACCACACCAATAACATGCAAGGTAGATTCAACTCTTGGTAGTGTGATCCAGAGCCTTGCCACCAAAAGGATGCACAGAATCTATATAGTAGATGAGAATGAAGTTACAGGTGTAATTACTCTTAGAGATGTGATCTCTTGCTTCATATTTGAGCCCCCAAACTTTTTCGATAACTATTTTGGGTTTTCAGTGAAAGAAATGTTGAATAAGTGAACTGTCTCTTGTAATCACAACCCAAGAAGATGCCAGACATGCAATTGAATTTGATTTAGTTTACAATTTCTTGCCATCTTGTCTAAGCAGTTCCTCTACATGTAATTTCAAATGAACCAAATCCAATGAAATTTACTGCTTTCCTTCCATGAGCTTAAATAGACCAAAAGTTAGGTCCAGAGAGGCAAATACTGAGTGGTGAAACTTTTTTCCCAGTAACCTGGAATATACCAAGAAGATGAAAAGTTTGAATATGGTAGAGCCGAAAAAAAATTCGGATGCTATAAAAAGTTCCTGTTCATGTCACGGATATTGAACTAAATCCGGGGAATTTTCTTAATCCTCTGTCATCTATCATTAGTCTTATTCTTTCCACATCTCCCCACCTTCCTACTGCAGTGTATATGCTGGACAGTATCACAAAAGGTTCTGGATTCTCTGGCTCCAACTCTGAAAGCTTTATAGCTATTTCTTCTCCTAGCTCATAATTTAAGTGACACTTACAAGCACCAAGCAGAGAAGCAAAAATTGCAGCAGGAGGGTCTGGAAGTTCTTGTATTAGATCTTTGGCTTCCTCTAGTTTGCCGCATCGACCCAAAAGATCAACTATGCAACCAAAATGCTCAAGATTTGGGCTCAAGTTACAAACTTTATTCATCATTCTGAAAACTTGTAATCCTCTGTCAACTTGTCCAGTGTGACTACATGAAGATAGAACACCAATGAAAGTTGCTGAATTTGGCTTTACTTTTTCCTCCCGCATCAAATCAAAAATTTCAAATGCTGATCCATTCTCTCCGTTTCTTCCATAACCGGAAATCATTGCATTCCAGAATGCCGGATCATCAGGCTTTGACTCAAACTGATCAAAGATTTTACGCGCACAAGAGGAATACCCACAGTTCATATACATGTCAATGAGTGCTGTAGCCATGAACTCCTCGTTACTAATACCACTTCTTATAGCAAGACCATGGATCTCTTTTCCGTGCTTTAAAGCACACAAGATTGAACAAGCTGGCAAAAGACTGGTAATGCATTTTAAACTCAGTTCTACACCAGCAGACTGCATCTTCTCAAAATACTTAAAAGCTTCAAATCCTTTCCCTAACTGCGAAAACCCCCTTATCAATGAATTCCATGTTGCTGAATCAGGTTTCATTCCTTCAAATTCTACCTCCTCGAACAGTGCAACAGCCATCTCACTTTGATTGTTTAACATCAACCCTGCTATCATTGAATTCCATGTTATCAAGTTCCTGCTTCCTTTCATCTCCTTGAAAACATCATAGCCCCATTGCCAAGCCCGACATTTTGAATACATATCAACAAGTGCAGTTCCAACCATAGTATCAAACTGTGTCTCAATTTTCATAAGAACCCCATGAACCTGTCTGCCAAACTGTAGGTACAAAAGACTTGTACATGCAGATATAATAGAAATGAAAGTAACACAATTGGGTTGTCCTACTTGACAATTCCCCATCATGTTCTTAAACACCTGCAATACCATAAGTGGAACCCCATTTTGCAGAAGCCCTGAAAGAAAAGCATTATAGCTGACAACATTCTTATCAGTCATCTCTACAAACATGTTAGTGGCTAAAACTATTTCTCCACAGTTAGAATACATAGTCAGCAACGAAGTTGCCACGTAAACGTCCAACTCAACTCCCAACTTAATGGCCAAAGTATGAACTTGCATACCAAGTTCAAGACTTTGACAAGCTGGCAAGACGGTAGCTATAGTGAGTGAATTAGGCCTCCACAATCCAAAACAGATCTCCTTAAACAATATAAGAGCTTCATTACAATATCCGTTTCTCCAAAACCCGGAAATGATCGTGTTTAAGGAAGCCAAGTTTCGGTCAGGCATTTCATAAAACACCTTGAGGGCACATTCAAAGCAGTGCAATTTTATGTACATATCCGTGAGAGCAGTGGCAGCATAGATGTCATAGGAAAACCCAGTCTTGATGAGATGAGTGTGGAGGATTTGGCCTTGAATTGGTGAGTTGAGCTTGGTACAAGCTTTAAAGAGTGGAGGGAATGTGAATTTGTTGGGAAGTAATGATGCAATGAGGTTTTCACTGTATAGATGGAGTGCTTCTTTGTACAATCCATTTCTCACCAGTTTTATTATTTGCTGTTTCATGGGATTATAGCAAAGAAAGAAAGAAAAAGAAGAGAGAAAACAAAGAATCACCTATTATTTGAAGTGAAGGATAAAAATATCAGATTTAAATAATGATCGAATAGTAGATTTTCCGAAATCAGGTTGGATTACCGTTTGTCCATTCCGGTCTCTTCTAATTTACAGTTTTGGATTTATCATCATTTTAAAATATTTATAAATTCGAAAATATTTTTTGGAAAATATTTTCTTAATTTTTCGGAAAATATTTTACTGATTTTCCCGTGTTTGTTTGACTGAAAAGGTTATAGAAAATGTTTTCCAAGACACGGGTAAAATAGCTTTGAGTTTAGGGAAAATATCTTACCGATTTTTTTTTAAAGACATTTTTCAGAAAATCTTCCTCCAATCTCATCAATTCTCCTTTATCCGTTCTTCATTTCCTTCTTCTTCATGCAGGTAACTGCTTTGTATTTCATGTTTTTGTTGTTTCTCTCACTCAAATCTTCTTCTTCCTTTTTTTTTTTTGTTGAAGAATCTATTTGGATTTTTTGCATCTGTTTGTTCTATTTGGATTTTGCATCTTTCAACTGCTTCTTTTTTTATTTTCTCCAATTGGAAGAACGAGAAAGATTACCCACTATCATTCGCTTGACTGAGGTGAAACTTTCCCCCATTTTCTACATCAGTTCTAATGGAGGAACTGGGAGTGAGGTAGCAGTTCTAATGGGAAACTTTCCCCCAATTTGCGAGTTCTATTTTAGTGAGATTGTTAACTTTTCTGATTTCATGCTTTGGTTCCTCTATCTACTTAACATTGGTAATGAAGTTGTAAAATTCAATGGTTGTTTCAAACCTAGAAGATTCTTTTGATTATTCATGTGAGGCATGTACATAAGAACAACACATTTTAGTTTCTTTGCATGATGGATTTGCTTACATGTGCTATAGTTCAATGAGCATGCCATAAGAACCAGCTTATTCTATGATTTATAACATTTAAAATGCTCAAGTTTTGGGTGTAAGTGTAATACCCCGTATCCGAGACCGTCGCCGGAGTCGGACACGAGGGGTTAACGGGCTTAATCCACTTACTTGCACAGTTCATTTTAAAAATTTCCAGACAGCCGGCTAACTGTGTCACTGTCACCTTAAAAATCATATCTTGAGTTCCACAACTCGAAAATCAGTTTCGTGATTTTTCCCTGAAACTAGACTCATATATGCATCTACAAATTTTTTTCTAGAATTTTTGGTTGGGCCAATTAGTACAGTTTATTAGTTAAAGTCCCCCATGTTACAGGGACCGACTACACTACCCTTTGCGCATTACGACTTGGATATCTCCCTGTACAGGGCTTCAATACTGATGCCGTTTGTTTCTACAGAAACTAGACTCAAAAAGGAATCTGTAAATATATGGCATGACTTCCAATTATCTCTGGTCAATTTATAATGAATTTCCAAAGTCGGAACAGGGACTCCAGAAGCCGTTCTGGCCCTGTCTCACGAAAACTTAAATATCTCTTAACATACTGTTCATATGATCGTTTCGTTACTTTCCTATGAAAATAGACTCGTCAAGGTTCGTTTACATAATTTATTCACTATTTAATTCCATTCCTACTATTTTTAGTGAATTTTCACATCCATGTCACTGCAGCTGTCAACATCTGTCTTTAAGGTAGGCTTTACCTATTTCATAGTTTCCATGATTCAACTAGCCCTTTAACATAAATAGCACAAAATATGATCATGATTAACCATCCCAATGGCTAATCGTTTCCAAACATTTCCATACCTCTTAATGAACAACATACAATGATTATAATACCATGCCCAAAGTATACTTAAGCCATTTTAGCATGGCTATCCAAATTTACACAAAACCGAAAGGTACATGACCTACAACAAAAGGATAGTCCTATACATGCCATTTCAAAGTCCAACCAAAAATATACCGAAAGGAGCTTTGATAGTGTGGGCGACTCGACTTCAAAATCCCGAGTCCGATAGCTGAAGAACCAAAATCTATAAAACAGAGAATCAAAGAAAGCGGAGTAAGCATTTAATGCTTAGTAAGTTTGAGTCATGAATTTAGACACAACCAAAGTATAGCATTCATGTAGCTAAACAGATAATTTCATATGCACAAATTCTCAATATCGACTTACTTCACATTACCAACCCTTATATTCATACACAAAGATCAACTTAGTCAAAGGCCGGTAGCTCATTTATCAACCGGCGAATACTTATTTGTAAGGGCTCAACTAATTCAAAGCACATATGAAACATACCTCATTGTTGGGATTTCACAAGCGTATTAACTGAAATTTTACAGCAAGATCATTCATTTCGAATCACGTACCTTGAGTTTAACCGGATATAGCTACTCGTTCAAATGCCTTGGGACATAGCCCGGTTATAGTAACTTCGCACAAATGCCTTGGGACTTAACCGGATTTAGTAACTCGTACAAATGCCTTCGGATCTTAGTCCGTATTTAGTAACTCGCACGAATGCCTTCGGATATTAGTCCGGATTTAGTAACTTCATACGAATGCCTTGGATCTTAGTCCGGATATAGTCACTTAGCACAAAGCCTTGGGACTTAGCCCGGACATCATTCAATAACCATGCACATTTATCAATAAATCATGACACATTCAGTATTTCATTTTCATTAGCAAAACTCAAACACAAGGCACTTATCACACTTGCAATTTCGGCTCAATAGCCACACACAAAGAGCATGATTTTGATTTGCTTAAAACATGATCTAATCAAATCATAATCTAAGTTCCATTACTCGAAAACTTACCTCGGATGTTGTCGAACGGCTTCAACGGCTATTCGATCACTTTTTCCTTTCCCTTATCCAACTGTGGTCCTCTAAGCTCTTGAGCTAATTCAAACAAATTTAACTTATTAAAGTCTCATTTTGCTAGCTTATGGCCGAATATGACAAGGAGTTTGATAGGTCATATGGCCACCTTTTAGCTCAAATACACAATGATCATACGCATTTTTAATCACATTAAGCAATTTAATACAATTCATTCGAACATCAAAGAGAAGCTCAAGGTACTTAGCCCATATATACATTAGACATTAGAGTCACATATGTACGAAATCACGAATCGAATTCAACATACTAGCTAATATTTCCCTTAGCGAATTTTCTAAGTCAAGATAAAGCCATCAATAGGCTACCTATGGCGAACATACCCATCAACTCATGTACTCATTCATGTGGCCGAACATACACATCTATGCTAAGGCCGATTGCAACACTTAATACATTCTACAAGTATGGTCACTTGTATTGACTAAACACCATTTGTTTCAAGTTCAAAACTTGGCCAATACACATATATACACTATTAAAGCATCCTCTCCTTTACATTAATTCAACACATGCATTACCCATAATATACAAAATTATATTCGCCTTAGCACACAACTTGCTAGCCGATTCTTCTCCATCTAGCAACTAATGCACATCTGAGCTCATTTGTTAGACTCTACTTCATCTAACAACAACCTTATTTCTCTTCTATTTCCTACCATGGCCGAATGCATCGTAACACCATATCATTTCGATTTTGGTCATGGTTAAACAAAGAACTTAATGTCTCACTCAAGGATGCTAAAAGGAGATTCAAGAGTCATCAATCCACCATCACATGCATCATTACAAGCTTCACTTTTAGCATGCAATTAACATCAACACAAATCCACCTTAGCGAATATCATCTCCATGACATAGTAAAGATTTGAACCATGGGCTAGTTAGAACTCAAGCTAACAAAAAAACATGCATGAATCTCATGGCACAACATCAAACTTACCTTCACCTAGCTACAAGCATGGCGAATCTCTTCAACATTTCCTCCTTCTTTCCTTTGAATTTTCGGTCAAGAAGAATGAAAAAAATGGACACATTTTTTTTTCTTTTTCTTTCTTCTATTCACGGCAATGGAGGGGGGGCAACCACACACATTTTTTTTTCCTTTTTCCATTTCTTTATTACCCATACTCATTATTTTATTGTTCCTAACATACATCACTACATAACATGTTTGTGACATGTTTCCACTCATAGCATGGCCGGCCATTAGCTCAAATATTGGGCAATTTGACATGCAAACCCACCATTTCTACAACATGCGTTATTAGGCCACTTTACATTTGCCTAGCACATTTCTAAATTTTCTCACATAAGTCCTTTTGACTAAATTCGTATGCAATTTACTAAATCGAAGCCTAAAACTTTCACACATTCATAATCACATATTTTAGACAATAAATATCATGTTCAAATAATTTGGTGACTCGGTTTAGCGGTCCCGAATCCGCTTCCCGACTAGGGTCACTTTAGGGCTGTCACAACTCTCCCCCACTTAAGAAATTTTCGTCCCCGAAAATCTTACCGGTAAACAGGTTTGGTTATCGTTCTTTCATAGAGTTCTCGGTTTCCCAAGTAGCTTCTTCGATTCCGTGTTTGAGCCATAACACTTTTACCAACGGAACCCTTTTGTTTCGCAACTCTTTCACTTCACGAGCTAGGATACGAATCGGTTCCTCTTCATAACTCAAGTCAGATTGAATTTCAACTTCTGATGGATTAATTACGTGTGACGGATCGGATCTATAACGTCGAAGCATCGAAACATGAAAGATGTCGTGAATCTTTTCAAGTTCGAGGGCAAAATCAATCTATACATAATGGACCAACTCGTTCGGAGATTTCGTACGGCCCAATGAATCTCGGGCTCAACTTGCCCTTACGGCCAAATCTGAGTATCTTTTTCCAAGGCGAAACTTTAAGAAACACTTTATCTCCCACCTGATATTCAATGTCTTTTCGTTTCAAATCCGCATATGATTTCTGACGATCTGTGGCTGCCTTCAGACTTTCACGGATTACCTTTACTTTCTGCTCAGCATCTTTAATCAAATCCACTCCAAAAATTTTACTTTCACCGAGCTCGGTCCAAAACAATGGCGTACGACATTTTCGATCGTACAAAGCCTCGTAAGGTGCCATCTTAATACTTGACTGAAAACTATTGTTGTGGCGAATTCAATCAAAGGTAAATACCGCTCCCATGAACCACTAAACTCGAGGATGCAACATCTTAACATATCCTCAAGTATCCGAATTATCCGCTCGGATTGACCATCTGCTTGTGGATGAAAGCGGTGCTAAAATGCACTTGGTACCCAAAGCTTCTTGAAATTTCTTCCAAAATCGTGAGGTGAATCTCGGATCTCTATCAAACACGATAGAAATAGGTACCCGTGTAATCTCACAATCTGAGAAACATACAATTCATCTAATTTATCCATTGAAAAATCCGTGCGTACGGGGATAAAGTGAGCCGACTTAGTCAATCTATCAACAATGACCCAAATCGCATCTTTCTTACTTGCCGACACTGGCAACCCAGATACAAAATCCATCGTTACTCGATCCCATTTCCATTCAGGTATCATGATCGGTTGGAGTAAACCCGTAGGCACTTGATGTTCCGCCTTCACTTGCTGACATATTAAACACTTCGAAACAAAATCGGAAATGTCTCGTTTCATACCATGCCACCAAAACCGACGTCTTAGGTCGTGGTACATTTTCGTACTCCGGTGAATTGACATTCGGCTACAATGAGCTTCGTTCGTAATCATCGAAATGAGTTCGAATTTCTTGGAACACACAACCGATTTCGTACCTCAAACAATCGTCATCATCAATTTGAAACTCGATTCCACATTCGAACACATTCACCCGCTTTGCAACCAACTCATCGTCGACTTTCTGAGCTTCACGAATTTGATGAATCAATAATAGTTTGGCCTTTAATTCGGCCACTAACACATTGTCGGGTAGAACAGACAAGTGTACATTCATTGCTCGTAAAGTAAACAGTGATTTCTAGCTTAAGGCGTCCGCAGCCACATTAGCCTTTCCCGGGTGATAATCAATGACCAGCTCATAATCTTTCAACAACTCAAGCCAATGCCTTTGTCGCAGATTCAAGTCTCTTTGAGTCATCAAATATTTGAGACTTTTGTGATCCAAAAATACATGGCACTTCTCACCAAATAAGTAATGTCGCCATATTTTCAAGGCGAATACGATGGCGACTAATTCGAGATCATGGGTTGGATAATTTTTCTCATGTGGCTTTAATTGTCTCGACGATAGGCCACAACTCGACCTTCTTGCATCAATACGCAACCTAACCCAAGTAGAGAGGCGTCACTATAGATGACAAACTCTTTGCACGATTCAGTTTGCACTAAAATTGAGCTTCAGTCAAATAAGTTTTCATTGATCAAAACTTTTCGACATTTTTCCGTCCATTCGAACTTAACATCTTTTGAAGTAGCTTCGTCATGGGCGTGGCTATCATCGAGAAACCTTTTACAAATCGTCGGTAATGTAAGCAAGTCCCAAAAAGCTCGAACCTCATTAATATTTCTGAGGCTTCCAGTTAAGTATGGCTGAAATTTTGCTCGGGTCAACTCGAATACCGATCGCGGATACCACGTGACCCAAGAAGCTAACCTCTCTTAACCGTAACTCACACTCATCGAACTTAGCATATAAGCGCTTATCCCGTAAAATTTGCAACACTAATCTCGGTGCTCGGCATGTTCGGTCTCGTCTCTTGAATAGACCAAGATGTCGTCAATGAACACAACTACGAACCGGTCCAAATCTCGCTCGAAGATCCAATTCATCAAATCCATAAATACCGCAGGGGCATTAGTGAGCCCAAACGGCATTACTAAGAACTCGTAGTGGCCATATCTCGATTCGAAAGCGTTTTGGGTATATCCAAATCTCGAATTCAGAATCGGTAATACCCGATCTCAAATCTATCTTTGAAAACACTGAGGCTCCCTTTAGTTGATCAAACAAATCATCAATACGCGGTAATGGATATTTATTCTTTATCGTCACTTTATTCAGCTGACGATAGTCAATGCACATCCTCATGGTTCCGTCCTTCTTTTCACAAACAATCTTTGGTGCACCCCAAAGTGAGAAACTTGGTCGAGCGAAACCTCTATCCGTCAACTCTTGCAACCGAGCTTTCAATTCTTTTAACTCGGTTGGTGCCATACGATACGGAGCTATCGAAATTGGCGTAGTCCTGTACAAGCTCAATACCAAACTCTACTTCCGACAGGTGGTAAACCGGTAATTCTTGGGAAAAACATCCGGTATTCACAAACCACCCGCAGATTCGGGTTTCTTTTCCAATTCCTTGTCATCAAGTACATACACAAGGTATGCTTTGCACCCCTTTCTTACATATTTCTGGGCCAACATTGCTGATATTACAGCTGGCAACCCCTTTAAGTCTGTAGACTCAACTCGGATTATCTCGTTATTTTGCATCTCAAATCAATAGTCTTGCTTTTGCAATTCACAACCGCATCATGCACGGTCAACCAATCTAAACCGAGGATAACATCAAATTAGTCAAACGGCAACAAAGATCAAGTCTCTGGGAAAACAGAACCTCAAGTACTAGGGACATTTCTTACACACTTTGTTGACAAGCAAGTAATGACCCAAGGATTTGACACCGAATTACGAACTCGAAGAGACTCAATAGGTAAAGTCTTCTTTGGATGCTAAGGTTTCGCATATATAAGAATGAGTAGAACCAGGTCAATCAAAGCAATCACATTAGTATCAAAGAGAGTAAAAGTACGGTAATAACATCCGGCAAGGAAGCATCCTCGCGTGCTGCGTATGGCATAAGCTCTAGCAGGAGCACGAGCCTCAGATCTGGTGGTAGCATCTCTAGATCCTCTCTGACCGCCGCTAGCATTGCCCGTATTCCTAGATGGTCTACCCGAGCGGTGGTAGCATCCGGTTTCCCACTCGATTTACATTTCATTCGAGCAATCTCGGGCAATCTTTGATAAAGTGGTCGGTGACCCACTTGTAACAGAGGCGGTCATGGAACCTACAACTCCCCAAATGCCATTTACCACAATATCGGCATTCCACTGTCTCGACGGTCATTTCCAACACTTGGTGATCAAAGTGACTCGTGTGCTCACAGGGGTCGATCGCGATCTCGTCTAGAAAAGCCCGAAGTATCCTAGACCGCCCAAGCCATCTCTAAATTTCTTCGATGATCGTGGGAAGGGCTTCCCAAGACCTCTTACGAAACTCCCTTGCTCCCACCTCACTTTTCTTTTCTCCATCTTGAGCTCCTCGGCCTTGCAAGCTCGCTCAACAAGTACCACAAATTCTCGATTTCCAAGATGCCAACATACGACTTTATATCATCATTTAGTCCATCCTCAAACGTTTACACATTACGGCTTCGAGGAAATGCATTCTCGCATGCATCGGCTAAGCCTCACAAATTTTCGTTCATAGTCGATAACCGACATGGAGCCTTGTTTGAGTTCAAGAAATTCCTTCCGCTTTTGGTCAATGAATCTCGGATCGATATACTTCTTTCAAACTTCGGTTTGGAAGAACTCCCAAGTTACTTGCTCTCTCAGGCACGACAGAAGTCAACGTGTTCCACCAATAGTAGGCGTAATCACGTAGCAAGGAGATAGTACACTTTAGGCACTCATCGGTGTGCAAGATAGCTCATCGAGTACCCGGATAGTGTTGTCCAACCAAAATTCAGCTTGCTCGGCATCATCGCTATCCGTAGCCTTAAATTCAGTAGCCCCGTGTTTTCGGATTCTGTCAACTTGGGGCTTATTTGACCTTATTTGGTCAGTTGCCGGAGGTATTGTAGGTGTGGGGGTTGTGTTTGTCGGGAATGGAGGTTGTGGAACAGCCGTATTAGTTCGAATGTATTGGTTGAACCAATCATTCATCACGCTATAGAAAGCTTGTCTAGCTTCATCATTCGGATTACTAGCATTAGGTTGAGAGTCCGCCGGCACTGTCCCTTGTGCGGGAGCAGGCGCTACACTCTCAAGATCATCAGCTACCGCTCGGTCGGGATCGAGATCCATTACTATAAATAAACACATTTGCAAATGTCAGAAATCACCACACTATCAAATAATCACATAAAATGGCATGTATAGCTAGACCCAAACGCATTACGGTAGTCCTAGAATCGACTAAACCATAGCTTTGATACCAATAAAACTGTAACACCCCGTACCCGAGACCGTCGCCGGAGTCGGACACGAGAGGTTAACGGGCTTAATCCACTTACTTGCACAGTTCATTTTAAAAATTTCCAGACAGCCGGCTAACTGTGTCACTGTCACCTTAAAAATCATATCTTGAGTTCCACAACTTGAAAATCAGTTTCGTGATTTTTCCTTGAAACTAGACTCATATATGCATCTACAAATTTTTTTCTAGAATTTTTGGTCGGGCCAATTAGTACAGTTTATTAGTTAAAGTCCCCCATGTTACAGGGATCGACTACACTGACCTTTGCGCATTACGACTTGGATATCTCCCTGTACAGGGCTTCAATACTGATGTCGTTTGTTTCTACAGAAACTAGACTCAAAAAGGAATCTGTAAATATATGGCATGACTTCTAATTATCTCTGGTCAATTTATAATGAATTTCCAAATTTGGAACAGGGACTCCAGAAGCAGTTATAGCCCTATCTCACGAAAACTTAAATATCTCTTAACATACTGTTCATATGATCGTTTCGTTACTTTCCTATGAAAATAGACTCGTCAAGGTTCGTTTACATAATTTATTCACTATTTAATTCCATTCCTACTATTTCTAGTGAATTTTCACATCCACATCACTGCAGCTGTCAGCATCTGTCTTTAAGGTAGGCTTTACCTATTTCATAGTTTCTATGATTCAACTAGCCCTTTAACATAAATAGCACAAAATATGATCATGATTAACCATCCCAATGGCTAATCGTTTCCAAACATTTCCATACCTCTTAATGAACAACATACAATGATTATAATACCATGCCCAAAGTATACTTAAGCCATTTTCGCATGGCTATCCAAATTTACACAAAACCGAAAGGTACATGACCTACAACAAAAGGATAGTCCTATACATGCCATTTCAAAGTCCAACCAAAAATATACCGAAAGGAGCTTTGATAGTGTGGGCGACTTCGACTTCAAAATCCCGAGTCCGATAGCTGAAGAACCAAAATCTATAAAACAGAGAATCAAAGAAACGGAGTAAGCATTTAATGCTTAGTAAGTTTGAGTCATGAATTTAGACACAACCAAAGTATAGCATTCATGTAGCTAAACAGATAATTTCATATGCACAAATTCTCAATATCGACTTACTTCACATTACCAACCCTTATATTCATACACAAAGATCAACTTAGTCAAAGGCGGTAGCTCATTTATCAACTGGCGAATACTTATTTGTAAGGGCTCAACTAATTCAAAGCACATATGAAACATACCTCATTGTTGGGATTTCACAAGCGTATTAACTGAAATTTTTACAGCAAGATCATTCATTTCGAATCACGTACCTTGAGTTTAACCGGATATAGCTACTCGTTCAAATGCCTTGGGACATAGCCGGTTATAGTAACTTCGCACAAATGCCTTGGGACTTAACCGGATTTAGTAACTCGTACAAATGCCTTGGATCTTAGTCCGTATTTAGTAACTCGCACGAATGCCTTCGGATATTAGTCCGGATTTAGTAACTCGCACGAATGCCTTCGGATCTTAGTCCGGATATAGTCACTTAGCACAAAGCCTTCGGGACTTAGCCCGGACATCATTCGAATAACCATGCACATTTATCAATAAATCATGACACATTCGTATTTCATTTTCATTAGCAAAACTCAAACACAAGGCACTTATCACACTTGCAATTTCGGCTCAATAGCCACACACAAAGAGCATGATTTTGATTTGCTTAAAACATGATCTAATCAAATCATAATCTAAGTTCCATTACTCGAAAACTTACCTCGGATGTTGTCGAGCGGCTTCAACGGCTATTCGATCACTTTTCCTTTCCCTTATCCAACTGTGGTCCTCTAAGCTCTTGAGCTAATTCAAACAAATTTAACTTATTAAAGTCTCATTTTGCTAGCTTATGGCGAATATGACAAGGAGTTTGATAGGTCATATGGCCACCTTTTAGCTCAAATACACAATGATCATACGCATTTTAATCACATTAAGCAATTTAATACAATTCATTCGAACATCAAAAGAGAAGCTCAAGGTACTTAGCCCATATATACATTAGACATTAGAGTCACATATATACGAAATCACTAATCGAATTCAACATACTAGCTAATATTTCCCTTAGCAATTTTCTAAGTCAAGATAAAGCCATCAATAGGCTACCTATGGCCGAACATACCCATCAACTCATGTACTCATTCATGTGGCGAACATACACATCTATGCTAAGGCCGATTGCAACACTTAATACATTCTACAAGTATGGTCACTTGTATTGACTAAACACCATTTGTTTCAAGTTCAAAACTTGGCCAATACACATATATACACTATTAAAGCATCCTCTCCCTTTACATTAATTCAACACATGCATTACCCATAATATACAAAATTATATTCGCCTTAGCACACAACTTGCTAGCCGATTCTTCTCCATCTAGCAACTAATGCACATACGAGCTCATTTGTTAGACTCTACTTCATCTAACAACAACCTTATTTCTCTTCTATTTCCTACCATGGCGAATGCATCGCAACACCATATCATTTCGATTTTGGTCATGGTTAAACAAAGAACTTAATGTCTCACTCAAGGATGCTAAAAGGAGATTCAAGAGTCATCAATCCACCATCACATGCATCATTACAAGCTTCACTTTTAGCATGCAATTAACATCAACACAAATCCACCTTAGCCGAATATCATCTCCATGACATAGTAAAGATTTGAACCATGGGCTAGTTAGAACTCAAGCTAACAAAAAAAACATGCATGAATCTCATGGCACAACATCAAACTTACCTTCACCTAGCTACAAGCATGGCGAATCTCTTCAACATTTCCTCCTTCTTTCCTTTGAATTTTGGTCAAGAAGAATGAAAAAAATGGACACATTTTTTTCTTTTCTTCTTCTATTCACGGCAATGGAGGGGGGGCAACCACACACATTTTTTTTTTCCTTTTTCCATTTCTTTATTACCCATACTCATTATTTTATTGTTCCTAACATACATCACTACATAACATGTTTGTGACATGTTTCCACTCATAGCATGGCCGGCCATTAGCTCAAATATTGGGCAATTTGACATGCAAACCCACCATTTCTACAACATGCGTTATTAGGCCACTTTACATTTGCCTAGCACATTTCTAAATTTTCTCACATAAGTCCTTTTGACTAAATTCGTATGCAATTTACTAAATCGAAGCCTAAAACTTTCACACATTCATAATCACATATTTTAGACAATAAATATCATGTTCAAATAATTTGGTGACTCGGTTTAGCGGTCCCGAATCCGCTTCCGACTAGGGTCACTTTAGGGTGTCACAACTCTCCCCACTTAAGAAATTTTCGTCCCGAAAATCTTACCGTAAATGTGTTTGGTTATCGTTCTTTCATAGAGTTCTCGGTTTCCCAAGTAGCTTCTTCGATTCCGTGTTTGAGCCATAACACTTTTACCAACGGAACCCTTTTGTTTCGCAACTCTTTCACTTCACGAGCTAGGATACGAATCGGTTCCTCTTCATAACTCAAGTCGATTGAATTTCAACCGATGGATTAATTACGTGTGACGGATCGGATCTATAACGTCGAAGCATCGAAACATGAAAGATGTCGTGAATCTTTTCAAGTTCGGGGCAAAATCAATCTATACGCGAATGGACCAACTCGTTCGGAGATTTCATGACGCCCAATGAATCTGGCTCAACTTGCCCTTACGGCCAAATCGAGTATCTTTTCCAAGGCGAAACTTTAAGAAACACTTTATCTCCCACGATATTCAATGTCTTTTCGTTTCAAATCCGCATATGATTTTCGACGATCGTGGTCGCCTTCGGACTTTCACGGATTACCTTTACTTTCTGCTCAGCATCTTTAATCAAATCCACTCCAAAAATTTTACTTTCACCGAGCTCGGTCCAAAACAATGGCGTACGACATTTTCGACCGTACAAAGCCTCGTAAGGTGCCATCTTAATACTTGACTGAAAACTATTGTTGTAAGCGAATTCAATCAAAGGTAAATACCGTTCCCATGAACCACTAAACTCGAGGATGCAACATCTTAACATATCCTCAAGTATCTGAATTATCCGCTCGGATTGACCATCTGTTTGTGGATGAAAAGCAGTGCTAAAATGCAGCTTGGTACCCAAAGCTTCTTGAAATTTCTTCCAAAATCGTGAGGTGAATCTCGGATCTCTATCCGACACGATAGAAATAGGTACCCCGTGTAATCTCACAATCTGAGAAACATACAATTCATCTAATTTATCCATTGAAAAATCCGTGCGTACGGGGATAAAGTGAGCCGACTTAGTCAATCTATCAACAATGACCCAAATCGCATCTTTCTTACTTGCCGAACCGGCAACCCGGATACAAAATCCATCGTTACTCGATCCCATTTCCATTCGGTATCATGATCGGTTGGAGTAAACCCGTAGGCACTTGATGTTCCGCCTTCACTTGCGACATATTAAACACTTCAAACAAAATCGAAATGTCTCGTTTCATACCATGCCACCAAATCGACGTCTTAGGTCGTGGTACATTTCGTACTCCGGGTGAATTGACATTCGGCTACAATGATCTTCGTTCGAATCATCGAAATGAGTTCGAATTTCTTGGAACACACAACCGATTACGTACCTCAAACAATCGTCATCATCAATTTGAAACTCGATTCCACATTGAACACATTCACCCGTTTTGCAACCAACTCATCGTCGACTTTTCGAGCTTCACGAATTTGATGAATCAATAATGGTTTGGCCTTTAATTCGCCACTAACACATTGTCGGGTAGAATGAGATAAGTGTACATTCATTGCTCGTAAAGTAAATAAAGTGATTTCCGACTTAAGGCGTCCATGACCACATTAGCCTTTCCGGGTGATAATCAATGACCAGCTCATAATCTTTCAACAA
This sequence comes from Gossypium arboreum, assembly GCF_025698485.1. NCBI lineage: Eukaryota > Viridiplantae > Streptophyta > Magnoliopsida > Malvales > Malvaceae > Gossypium > Gossypium arboreum. Next base: position 19,125,730 of record NC_069082.1, read on the forward strand.
CTCAAGCCAATGCCTTTGTCGCAGATTCAAGTCTCTTTGAGTCATCAAATATTTGAGACTTTTGTGATCCAAAAATACATGGCACTTCTCACCAAATAAGTAATGTCGCCATATTTTCAAGGCGAATACGATGGCAGCTAATTCGAGATCATGGGTTGGATAATTTTTCTCATGTGGCTTTAATTGTCTCGACGCATAGGCCACAACTCGACCTTCTTGCATCAATACGCAACCTAACCCAAGTAGAGAGGCGTCACTATAGATGACAAACTCTTTGCCTGATTCGGGCTGCACTAAAATTGAGCTTAGTCAAATAAGTTTTCATTGATCAAAACTTTTTGACATTTTTCCGTCCATTCGAACTTAACATCTTTTGAAGTAGCTTCGTCATGGGCGTGGCTATCATCGAGAAACCTTTTACAAATCGTCGGTAGTAACCTAAGCAAGTCCCAAAAGCTCGAACCTCGGTAATATTTCTGAGGCTTCAGATTAAGTATGGCTGAAATTTTGCTCGGGTCAACTCGAATACCCGATCGCGGATACCACGTGACCCAAGAAGCTAACCTCTTAACCGTAACTCACACTTCTTGAACTTAGCATATAACCGCTTATCCCGTAAAATTTGCAACACTAATCTCGGTGCTCAAGATGTTCGGTCTCGTCTCTTGAATAGACCAAGATGTCGTCAATGAACACAACTACGAACCGGTCCAAATCTCGTCGAAGATCCAATTCATCAAATCCATAAATACCGTGAGGGCATTAGTGAGCCCAAACGGCATTACTAAGAACTCGTAGTGGCCATATCTCGCTCGAAAGCGTTTTGGGTATATCCAAATCTCGAATTCAGAATCGGTAATACCCGATCTCAAATCTATCTTTGAAAACACCGAGGCTCCCTTTAGTTGATCAAACAAATCATCAATACGCGGTAATGGATATTTATTCTTTATCGTCACTTTATTCGGTGACGATAGTCAATGCACATCCTCATGGTTCCGTCCTTCTTTTCACAAACAATCTTGGTGCACCCCAAAGTGAGAAACTTGGTCGAGCGAAACCTCTATCCGTCAACTCTTGCAACCGAAGCTTTCAATTCTTTTAACTCGGTTGGTGCCATACGACACGGAGCTATCGAAATTGGCGTAGTCCCGTGTACAAGCTCAATACCAAACTCTACTTCCGAGCAGTGGTAAACCGGTAATTCTTGGGAAAAACATCCGGTATTCACAAACCACCAAGCAGATTCGGTTTCTTTTCCAATTCCTTGTCATCAAGTACATACACAAGGTATGCTTTGCACCCTTTCTTACATATTTCGGGCCAACATTGCGATATTACGGTGGCAACCCCTTTAAGTCTGTAGACTCAACTCGGATTATCTCGTTATTTGCATCTCAAATCAATAGTCTTGCTTTTGCAATTCACAACCGCATCATGCACGGTCAACCAATCTAAACCGAGGATAACATCAAATTCGTCAAACGGCAACAGCATCAAGTCTACCGGAAAACAGAACCTCAAGTACTAGGGACATTTCTTACACACTTTGTTGACAAGCAAGTAATGACCCAAGGATTTGACACCGAATTACGAACTCGAAGAGACTCAATAGGTAAAGTCTTCTTGGATGCTAAGGTTTCGCATATATAAGAATGAGTAGAACCAGGTCAATCAAAGCAATCACATTAGTATCAAAGAGAGTAAAAGTACGGTAATAACATCCGGCGAGGAAGCATCCTCGCGTGCAGTATGGCATAAGCTCTAGCGAGAGCACGAGCCTCGATCCGGTGGTAGCATCTCTAGATCCTCTCGACCGCCGCTAGCATTGCCCGTATTCCTAGATGGTCTACCCCGAGCAGTTGGTAGCATCCGGTTTCCCACTCGATTTACATTCTGCTCGTGCAATCTCGGGCAATCTTTGATAAAGTGGTCGGTGACCAAGACTTGTAATGAGAGCGGTCATGGAACCTACAACTCCCAAATGCCATTTACCACAATCGGCATTCCACTGTCTCGACGGTCATTTCCAACACTGGTGATCAAAGTGACTCGTGTGCTCACGGGGTCGATCGCGATCTCGTCTAGAAAAGCCCAAGTATCCCTAGACCGCCCAAGCCATCTCTAAATTTCTTCGATGGTGTGGGAAGGGCTTCCCAAGACCTCTTACTGAAACTCCTTGCTCCCACCTCACTTTTCTTTTCTCCATATTGAGCTCCTCGGCCTTGCAAGCTCGCTCAACAAGTACCACAAATTCTCGATTTCCAAGATGCCAACATACGACTTTATATCATCATTTAGTCCATCCTCAAACGCTTACACATTACGGCTTCGAGGAAATGCATTCTCGTCATGTCTGGCTAAGCCTCACAAATTTTCGTTCATAGTCAGAACCGACATGGAGCCTTGTTTGAGTTCAAGAAATTCCTTCCGCTTTTGGTCAATGAATCTCTCGATCGATATACTTCTTTCAAACTTCGGTTTGGAAGAACTCCCAAGTTACTTGCTCTCTGGGCACGACAGAAGTCAACGTGTTCCACCAATAGTAGGCAGAATCACGTAGCAAGGAGATAGTACACTTTAGGCACTCATCGGGTGTGCAAGATAGCTCATCGAGTACCCGGATAGTGTTGTCCAACCAAAATTCAGCTTGCTCGGCATCATCGCTATCCGTAGCCTTAAATTCAGTAGCCCCGTGTTTTCGGATTCTGTCAACTTGGGGCTTATTTGACCTTATTTGGTCAGTTGCCGGAGGTATTGTAGGTGTGGGGGTTGTGTTTGTCGGGAATGGAGGTTGTGGAACAGCCGTATTAGTTCGAATGTATTGGTTGAACCAATCATTCATCACGCTATAGAAAGCTTGTCTAGCTTCATCATTCGGATTACTAGCATTAGGTTGAGAGTCCGCCGCACCTGTCCCTTGTGCGGAGCAAGCGCTACACTCTCAAGATCATCAGCTACCGCTTCGGTCGGGATCGAGATCCATTACTATAAATAAACACATTTGCAAATGTCAGAAATCACCACACTATCAAATAATCACATAAAATGGCATGTATAGCTAGACCCAAACGCATTACGGTAGTCCTAGAATCGACTAAACCATAGCTTTGATACCAATAAAACTGTAACACCCCGTACCCGAGACCGTCGCCGGAGTCGGACACGAGAGGTTAACGGGCTTAATCCACTTACTTGCAGTTCATTTTAAAATTTCCAGACAGTAGGCTAACTGTGTCACTGTCACCTTAAAATCATATCTTGAGTTCCACAACTTGAAAATCAGTTTCGTGATTTTTCCTTGAAACTAGACTCATATATGCATCTACAAATTTTTTCTAGAATTTTGGTCGGGCCAATTAGTACAGTTTATTAGTTAAAGTCCCCATGTTACAGGGATCGACTACACTGACCTTTGCGCATTACGACTTGGATATCTCCCTGTACAGGGCTTCAATACTGATGTCGTTTGTTTCTACAGAAACTAGACTCAAAAGGAATCTGTAAATATATGGCATGACTTCTAATTATCTCTGGTCAATTTATAATGAATTTCCAAATTTGGAACAGGGACTCCAGAAGCAGTTATAGCCCTGTCTCACGAAAACTTAAATATCTCTTAACATACTGTTCATATGATCGTTTCGTTACTTTCCTATGAAAATAGACTCGTCAAGGTTCGTTTACATAATTTATTCACTATTTAATTCCATTCCTACTATTTCTAGTGAATTTTCACATCCACATCACTGCAGCTGTCAGCATCTGTCTTTAAGGTAGGCTTTACCTATTTCATAGTTTCTATGATTCAACTAGCCCTTTAACATAAATAGCACAAAATATGATCATGATTAACCATCCCAATGGCTAATCGTTTCCAAACATTTCCATACCTCTTAATGAACAACATACAATGATTATAATACCATGCCCAAAGTATACTTAAGCCATTTTCGCATGGCTATCCAAATTTACACAAAACCGAAAGGTACATGACCTACAACAAAAGGATAGTCCTATACATGCCATTTCAAAGTCCAACCAAAAATATACCGAAAGGAGCTTTGATAGTGTGGGCGACTTCGACTTCAAAATCCCGAGTCCGATAGCTGAAGAACCAAAATCTATAAAACAGAGAATCAAAGAAACGGAGTAAGCATTTAATGCTTAGTAAGTTTGAGTCATGAATTTAGACACAACCAAAGTATAGCATTCATGTAGCTAAACAGATAATTTCATATGCACAAATTCTCAATATCAGACTTACTTCACATTACCAACCCTTATATTCATACACAAAGATCAACTTAGTCAAAGGCCGGTAGCTCATTTATCAACTGAGCGAATACTTATTTGTAAGGGCTCAACTAATTCAAAGCACATATGAAACATACCTCATTGTTGGGATTTCACAAGCGTATTAACTGAAATTTTTACAGCAAGATCATTCATTTCTGAATCACGTACCTTCGGAGTTTAACCGGATATAGCTACTCGTTCAAATGCCTTCGGGACATAGCCCGGTTATAGTAACTCGCACAAATGCCTTCGGGACTTAACCCGGATTTAGTAACTCGTACAAATGCCTTCGGATCTTAGTCCGTATTTAGTAACTCGCACGAATGCCTTCGGATATTAGTCCGGATTTAGTAACTCGCACGAATGCCTTCGGATCTTAGTCCGGATATAGTCACTTAGCACAAAGCCTTCGGGACTTAGCCCGGACATCATTCGAATAACCATGCACATTTATCAATAAATCATGACACATTCGTATTTCATTTTCATTAGCAAAACTCAAACACAAGGCACTTATCACACTTGCAATTTCGGCTCAATAGCCACACACAAAGAGCATGATTTTGATTTGCTTAAAACATGATCTAATCAAATCATAATCTAAGTTCCATTACTCGAAAACTTACCTCGGATGTTGTCGAACGGCTTCAACGGCTATTCGATCACTTTTTCCTTTCCCTTATCCAACTGTGGTCCTCTAAGCTCTTGAGCTAATTCAAACAAATTTAACTTATTAAAGTCTCATTTTGCTAGCTTATGGCCGAATATGACAAGGAGTTTGATAGGTCATATGGCCACCTTTTAGCTCAAATACACAATGATCATAGGCATTTTTAATCACATCAAGCAATTTAATACAATTCATTCGAACTGTGACATCCCTAAAGTGACCCTAGTCGGAAAGCGGTTTCGGGACCGCTAAACCGAGTCACTAAATTATTTGAGTATGATAGTTACTGTCTAAATATGTGAAAATGCATGTCTGAATTTTTTTAATTATTTGATTTAGTTAATTTGAAGGTGAATTGAAAGAAAAAGGACTCATGTGAAAGGATTTAATTATATGTGGCTAATTTTAAGAGGTTAATAAAGGAATGAAGTAAAATAAATGGAGTTGCATGTCAAATAACCCATTTGACAAGGTTAGTGGCCGGCCATGACAAAATTATGGGCAAGGGAACATGTTTCCAACATGTTATGCTAGTGGTGTATGTAGGAAGCCATAAAATAATAGCTAGCATTAAAGAAATGAACAAAAAAATGAGCATGGATGCCCCCATTGTGCCGTAACTAGAGAGAAAAAAAAAAAAAAAAGAAGGAAAATGCTCATTCTATTCTCCATTGCCGTGGCTTGAAGGAGGAAGAAGAAGGGAATTCTTTTGTGCATGATTTGGCTTGGTTGATGCTTAGGAAGAGGTAAGCACTTTGAAACCCTTGGAAATTTAGATGTAAATGAGGTGATTAGTTCAAGTTCTATTCATTCCATGGATTAAATTTGGTTGTTTGGAGGTTTGGTATTTGGCCAAGTAGTTGAAGCTCTTGGTACATATATTTTTCATGAAAGTTGAAATTGGTTTGTTCATAAGGGAGGGTGCGAATGTGGCCAATGAAAGGCCTTGATGAACTATATATGTGGCTTGGGTTTATGATATTCGGTTAAGGGATATTGTGCTAGCAAGGTTGGTTTTATATATACATGTAAGTTACTTTGTATATGATGTTTAGAAAAAAAAAATAGTGAAGGGCAAAGTTAATGATGTTGGATAAATTTTTAGTAGAGTTGTGCTTAGGCATTCGGTCATTGATGAGCATTGTGGTAACCTAGTTGTAGTTGCAACTCCTAATTTTGAGATGGAATTTCTACACATACGTTAAGTAAATGGTTAGGGCTGAATGGGGACTATGTGTTTGAAAGAATAAAATCGATACTATAATTGATAGTATAAGTATTCAGCCATTCAATCAAGGGTATAGGTGATGTTAGATCAATTTTAGCACATTCGGCTATTTAGGTATACCCAATCATGATATTGCCTTTGATTGTATAAAATCAACTAAAATGGGTGGTTAGTGAGGGTGGCTATTTAATATACGAATATGTATATGTGTATGTGTGATTGGATTATTGATAGAATAGTAAATTGCATAAGGCTATTGGTAGAATAGCCAAGAACATAAGGTAGCAAGATAAAAATTTTACCATGTCGTTCGTATGTTATATGATCATTAGAATGTGGATACCAACATATGTACCAAAGCGATTGAATGAGTTAATTTGTTTGTTTAAGCTCAAGATCCTAAAGGAGAGGCGTCCAACAAGGGAAATCGAAGGTCAACGAGTAGCCGACTTAGAATTATTTGCCCAACACAAGGTAAGTCATTAAGCACATATGTTTGATATTGCTTAAATGATTGTAAAATCTATGCAATTGTGTTTAATGGGATGCTATATATATATAAATGAAATTATATGTGTATGGAGTGATGACAATTGTTGAATGTAAAAGAAATAGTGAAATGTGTAGAAAGTTTGCTTTCGGCACTAAGTGTCTTGTGCAATACGTGTGTACGGTGATTTAGATTGGCACTAAGTGTGCGTGCTGGAAATATATGGCAGTAAGTGTGCGTGCTGGAAATATATGGCACTAAGTGTGCATGCTGGAAATATATGGCACTAAGTGTGCGAGCTCGAAGGGTATGGCACTATGTGTGCGGGCTTAAATCGCATGGCACTAAGTGTGCGAAATCGAGTATTAAGCACTGTGTGTGCGTACTCTCTCTCTATATATATATAAATATCTCCGATCGAACAATTATATGGAGGGTGTGTCTCCATTGAGTTGAGTATGGACAGCGGATCGGGTAAGTACCTTGAGCTCATGACGAATAGGTAATATGTTCATGCTCGGGGTTGAGCTTGGTAAGCTTTAAATCTATGTGATGATTGCAATTGTATGATTGTTGTGAAAATGAGTTGGTGTGTAAAAATGCCTCAAATATCTTATTGTATAGAATATGAAATGTGGATGTATGACTTGGTATGAGATTGAACCGAAAGGTCCAAGGAACTATGATATAGTTCGATATGGATGGAGTACTTAGCCTCGTTCATTATTTCATGTTGTAATAATTTTGTTAATGGATGGTTGTGGAATGCTTATGGCTTACTGATTTATAAACTCACTCGGTGTTTTCTTGTCACCCATTTTAGGTCTCTTGGACTCGTCTCTTGTGTACTCGGAACCGTCGTCAAGTCATCACACCGCGAACAATCTTTTGGTATTGTCTCCTTAGTCGATCTAGGAGAACATTTGGCATGTATAGGCTATTTTGTTTTGTTGAATTTTGGGTTGTAAACTTTGAGCCATGCGAAAATGGCCTATGTGGTCGGTTGAGTGTGATTCTAAAACCTATAGTCACAAGTCTTAGAAACCTTAATTTTGATAAGGTGGCCATAGCTTGTATTATGTATGATGAATTATAGTTGGCCATGGAAGAATTATGAAATAGTCATTGTTTGCTTTAGTAACAGATGCTGCCAGCAGCAGTGAGGTGAGATTGAAAATCACTAAAAATAGTAGAAGTAGAATTAAATAGTGAATAAATTATGAAATTGAACCTTGATGAATCTACTTTCATATTGAAGAAACGAAACGGTCATATGAGTCAGATTTTAAGAGATATTCAGGTTTTCGTGAAACAGGGCCAGAACGGTTTCTGGATCCCCTGCTCCGACTTTGAAAATTTACCATAAATTATCCAGAAACAATTAGAAGTCATGCCTTATATTCATAGATTCCCCTTTGAGTCTAGTTTCATTAGAAACAAACGGTATGAGCATTGGAGCTCTGTACGAGATGATATCCAGGTCGTAATGCGCAAAGGTCAGTGTAGTCGAACCCTGAAATAGGGGTGACTTTAACTAATAAAATGTACCAATTGGCCAGACCAAAAATTCTAGAAAAAAATTTGTAGATGAAATTATGAGTCTAGTTTCAGGGAAAATTTACGGAACTGGTTTTCGAGTTCGGGAACTCGAGATATGATTTTTAAGGTAATAGTGATGCAGTTAGCTAGCCTGCCTGGAACAGAAATTCATAATTTCCAAGAGAGAAATAAGGGAAGTAAGCCCGGTAACACCTCGTGGTCAAATCCGGTGACGGTCACGGGTTTGGGGTGTTACATTTTATTGGTATCAGAGCCAGGTTTAGTCGGTTCTAGGACTACCATAGCGTGTAAGTTTAGCTATACATGCCAAATTGTTAGTGCTAAAAAATGTGATGACTTCGACGGTTGAAATTTTTGTTTTGATTAGCAAATGGAACCCGGGTAGAGAGACCCTTCGGATGACGTTGAAAGTGTAGTGGCTGCTCCGCGCAAGGGACACCGCCTGTTGAGCCTCGATCATCAACGAATAATCAAAATGGAGGCGAAACAAGCCTTCTTCACCATGATGAATGAGTGGGTCGCGCAATATGCCCGAACCAATCCGGCTGTCCAACCATTCCCGAATTTAAATACTCCGCCCCAAGAGCCCGCAATGCCTCCGATTCATCGATCCTGTGAGGCTAAGCAAACCACCAGAGACTGATTAGGAAGCGAAAATGAGGAGTTCAAGGCCATATTCTTCGATGATGCCGAAAAGGCCGAGTTCGGCTTGATAACACCATTAGAGTGTTTGATGAACTGTCATGCACACCCGATGTGTAACACCCCTAACTCGTGACCGACGCCGGTGTCGGACACGAGGGGTTAACGAGACAAATCCTCTTAAAGTACCGACCAATTTGGCATTTCTGGACAGGCTGGAAAACTGCATCACTGTCGCCTTAAAATCATATCTCGAGTTCCAAAACTCGGAAACTGGTTTCGTAAATTTTCCTAAATTTAGACTCATATACCCATCCATGGATTTATTTTTAGAATTTTGGTTGGGCCAATTGGTACAGTTTATTAGTTAAAGTCACCCATGTTACAGGGATCGACTGCTCTGACCTCCGCGCGTTACAACTTGAATATCTTTCTGTACAGGGCTTTAATACTGGTGCCGTTTGTTTCAAATGAAACTAGACTCAAAATGGAATCTGTACATATAAGTCATGACTCCTAATTCTTTCTGGATAATATATGGTAAATTTTCAAAGTCGCGACAGGGGACCCAGAAATCATTCTGGCCCTGTCTCACGAGAACTTTAATATTTCCCAGTATACTGCTCATATGGTCGTTTCGTTTCGTCCATATAAAATAGATTCATCAAGGATCAGTTCCATAATTTACTCACTATTTAATTCTACTTCTACTATTTTTAGTGATTTTCAATCTCATCTCACTGCTGCTGTCCGCAACAGTTACTGCAGTAGACTATGCCAATTTCATGAATTTTTCCTTGGCCTTAATCATCCATCATACATGACACAATTTATGGCCACCTTAACAAAATTTGAGTTTCTAAGACTCGTGGCTATAGGTTCTAGCATCCCACTCGACGACCACATAGGCCATTTTCACATGGCTTAAAGTTTACAACCCACAATTCGACAAAATATAATAGCCTATACATGCCAAATGTTCTTCAACAACAAAAGACAATACCACAAGATTTCAGCCGGTGTGATGACTTCAACGACGGTTCCGAGCACGCAACAATACGAGTCCAAGAGACCTAAAATGGGTGACAAGAAAACACCGAGTGAGTTTACAACTCAGTAAGTCATAAGCATTCATCAATCCACTGATAAAGTTACTACTACATGTACAATAAATGAGGCTAGGTACTCGTCCATATCGAATCTATACCATAATACCTCGGACCTTTCAGTCCAATCTCATACCAATTCATACATCCACATTTCATATTCTACACAACAAGATAATCAAGCATTTTACACATTAACTCAATTTCCAGCACAACCATACAATTTCAATCATCACATAGATTTAAGGCTTACCAAATTCAACCCCAAGCATGAACGTATTCTCTATTCGTCATTGAGCTCGAGGTACTTACCCGATCCGCTGTCCATACTCAATTCAATGGAGACACACCCTCCATTTATATAGAGTTCGCACACACAGTGCTTACTACTCGATTTCGCACACTTAGTGCCACGTAATTTAAGCTCGCACACACAAGGCCATACCCTCCGAGCTCGCACACCCAGTGCCGTATTTTTCCAGCTTGCACACTTAGTGCCAAATATTTCCAGCACGCACACTTAGTGCCATATATTTCCAGCACGCACACTTAGTGCCAATCTCGACACCATACACCCGTATTGCCCGCACACATAGTGCCGAAAGCAAACTTTCTACACATTCCACTATTTCTTTTACATTCAACAATTATCCTCATTCCATACACATACAATTTCATTTATACATATATATATAGCATTCCATTAAACACAATTGCATAGATTTTCCAATCATTTAAGCAATATCAAATATATGCGCTTAATGACTTACCTCGGATGTTGTCGCACGCCTTCAACGGCTATTCAATTACTTTTCCTTTCCTTTATCGGATCTAGTTCCCTTTGCTCTTGAGCTTAATATTAACAAATAAATTGATTCAATCATTTTGAATGTCAAAGGGAAATTCAAGGTACTTAGCCCTTATATATTAGGCATTAGAGTCATATATGTATGCAATCATGAATCAAATTCCACATATTAGCCCATATTTTCCTTTAGCCGATTTTTCTAAGTCAAGATTAAGCCACCAATATGCTCACTTATGGCGAATACACGAAATCACCCATCTATGCATTCAATCATGTGGCGAATGTGCATGTTCCAATATAACACCATTTCCATTTCGCTTAACACTTACATTTACCACATATCAATTTAGAGACTCTACTAACCCATCATACATCCGGCAATAGTCTATAGCTCTTTCGCCACTCCTTTCACAACATAATAAAACTTAATTTCAAAATCATTAGTGAGCATTTTATTTAGGCATGTACATCTACAACCGAAGTTCATCATATAAACATCTTTGAATTTACTCAAACATTCTCAATACAACACATTGCCCACTAGCAATTAGTTCATCAAACCAACATTTGACCCTATTTCCTTTAACACCATTGCATTTCGCAATGACCACATCATTTAACCAACTAAATAATAAACCACAACATTTAAATTCATCTTATTCTTCTCCCATTTGACCGAATGAATATCAAATGCAACTCAACTAACAACAACATTTTTTCTTTCTAAAATGTATATACACTCTTACGACCATGAATCCTACTCATCCAAGCATCAATTAAGCTACTTAACAAGTAATTAACATCCCAAAGAAACTTATCAAAATGACACTAATTTAGCACTTGCGAATGGATATTGAGCTATGGACTCATGAAATTAAACCATAGGTCAACTAAGCTATGTACTTATCCATTTAGTCTCATAGTCAATTAAAAAGAAAAATCACCATGCATACCTTAGACTAGGATAGCCATGGCCGAAATACCTTGTTTCTCCTCTTCAAATTTCAACTTTTTTTTTTTGGTTTTCTTTGCTCAATTCACGGCAATGGGGAAAGGATGAGCATTCTTTTTTTTTTCTTTTCTTTTTCTTTCTTGGCCGGCCATCATTAATAAATTGGGCAATTTGACATGCAAGTCCACCTTTGTGTTAACATGTACTAATAAGCCATTTAAAATTAGCCTATCATATTTCACCATGTCTCACATTGATCCCTATTTAATAATTTCTCATACAATTGGTAAAATTAGAGAATGAAACTTCCACATGTGCATGTACACACACAATAAGCATAGAATATAACAATTAATTATTTTTATGACTCGGTTTTGTGGTCCCGAAACCACTTTCCGACTAGGGTCAATTTTGGGCTGTCACACGATGAATGTCTTAAGTGTGCTATATCCTTGTTGCGAGACTCAGCCTACTATTGGTGGAGGACCTTAATTTCCATAGTCCCAAAGGAACAAGTTACTTGGGATTTCTTCCAAACGAATTTCGTAAGAAATATATTAGTCAACGGTTCATCGATTAAAAGCGTAAGGAATTCTTGGAGCTCAAGCAAGGCCGTATGACAAGATCTCGAATCTGAACATGAGTTCGTAAGACTTAGTCGGTATGCTCGGGAGTGTGTGGCTGATGAGGTTGCTATGTGCAAAAGATTTGAAGAAGGATTGAATGAAGATTTAAAGCTACTAGTGGGTATTTTGGAGATAAGGGAGTTCATAACACTGGTCGAACGAGCCTGCAAGGCGGAAGAACTTGGAAAGGAGAAGAAGAAGGCTGAATTTGAAGGTTGTAAAGAAGTTCAGGGAGGACACTAATAAGTCGAGGGCGATCATGGAATTTCCATCGAGGCCGACCATTGACGGACTCCGAGCTACTTTGTAGTTAGTGTGGGCAATAATCGTCAAGAGAAACCCTGAATGCCCCAATGTGGAAGACGACACCTAGGTGAATGTTGGGGTAAGTCCATTAATAGGGCTGTTATGAATGCGGTTCAAGGACCACTTCATTAGAGATTGCACGAGCTAGATGAGAAGAATAAGATGCAAGGTGCAAGACCTAGTGGAACGATTTGCCAGAGGTAGGCCCCAGAATTTCTAGAGGTAGGGGTGGTAATTAGAGAGGAGCCTCGATACTACTGTTCGATCCGAGACCCGTGCTCCTGCTAGAGCATATGCCATCCGCGCACGAGAGGAGGCATCCTCCCCTGACGTTATCACTGGTACTTTTACTCTCTTTGATACTAGTGTGATTGCATTGATTGACCCCGGTTCTACTCATTCATATGTATGTGAAACCTTAGCATCCAGTAAGACTCTACCTGTTGAGTCTACTGAGTTCGTAATTCGAGTGTCAAACCCTTTGGGTCAATACGTACTCGTTGATAAAGTGTGCAAGAGATGCCCCCTAATAATTCGAGAATCCTGTTTTCCGGCCGATCTGATGCTTCTACCATTTGATGAATTCAATGTTATTCTTGGTATGGATTGGTGATCGTACATGATGCGTTGGTGGATCGCAAAAGGAAAACCATTGATTTTTGAGGAGTGCAAATAACGAGGTAGTCCGAGTCGAGTCTCTTGATTTAAAAGGAGTGCCGGCGATAATATCTTCTATGACCGCTCGGAGATATGTGAAAAGGGTGTGAAACATACCTTGCGTGTGCTTGAAAGTAAAGAGACGGAAAGGAGTAGTTGAGGCTAGTGTTGCAAATCTTACGAGATAAGCGGTTATCGCAAAGTTCAAGAAATGTGAATTTTGGTTGAGAGAGGTTAGCTTTTGGGGCACGTGGTGTCCGTGACGGTGTCGTGGTGGACCCGAACAAAATTTCGCCATAGTCGATTGGAAACCTCCGAGGAATGTTACCGAAGTTAGGAGCTTTTGGGGCTTGCCGGATACTATCGACGATTTGTGAAAGGTTTTTCGATTATAGCTGCACCGATGACGAAACTACTCCAAAAAGATGTTAAGTTCGAGTGGTGAACATTTGTCAAGAAAGTTTCGATCGACAAAAAAACCTATTTAACCGAGGCCCGGTGCTAGTACAATGTGAGTCCGCAAAGAGTTTGTCATTTATAGTGACGCATCCTTGCTTGGGTTAGGTTGTGTGTTGATGCAAGAAGGTCGAGTTGTGGCTTACTCGTCGAGACAACTAAAGCCGCATGAGAGAAACTATCCGACCCATGACCTTGAACTAGCAGCCATAGTGTTCGCCTTGAAGATATGGCGGCATTACTTGTTTGGAGAAAGGTGTCATATTTATTCGGACCACAAGAGTCTAAAATATTTGATGACTCAGAGAGATTTAAACCTGCGACAAAGACGTTGGCTTGAATTGTTGAAAGACTATGAACTCATCATTGACTATCACCCGGGAAAGGCCAATGTGGTGGCCGATGCTTTAATTCGTAAAGCACTGTTTGCTTTGAGAGTGATGGATGCTCACCTATCCGTTTCACCCGATGATGTGCTAGTAGTCAAATTAGAGGCCAAACCGTTATTGATTCATCAAGTACTTGAATCTCAGAAGGTCGACGCCGAATTGGTCGCTAAGCGAGCCGAATGTGTTTCGAATGAGGAATCGGAATTTCAGATTGACGACCATGATTGCTTGACGTTTAAGGGTCGATTATGTATTCCAAGGAATTCGGGACTTGTTTCAATGATTTTGAACGAGGCTCACAGTAGTCGAATGTCAGTCCACCCGGGTAGTACTAAAATGTACAATGATCTGAAACGCCAATTTTGGTGGCCCGGTATGAAACGAGACATTTTTAATTTGTTTCAAAATGTTTAATATGTCAACAAGTGAAAGCGCAACATCAAGTGCCATCGGGATTACTTCAGCCAATCATGATACCCGAATGGAAATGGGATCGAGTAACGATGGACTTTGTGTGCGGGTTACCGTTGACTCGTAATAAGAAAGACTCGATGCGGGTCATTGTTGATAGATCGACCAAGTCTCGCTCATTTTATCCCCTGTCCGCACGGATTTTTCGCTGACAAATTGGCGAATTATACGCCTCCCAAATTGTTCGATTGCATGGGGTACCTATTTCTATCGTGTCGGATAGAGACCCAAGATTTACATCTCAATTTTGGAAGAAATTGCAAGAGGCTTTGGGTACCAAATCGCATTTTAGCATCGCTTTCATCCCCAAACCGATGGTCAATCCGAACGGATAATTCAAATACTCGAGGATATGTTGAGATGTTGCATCCTTGAGTTTAGTGTGTCATGGGAACGGTATTTACCCTTGATTGAATTCGCCTACAACAATAGTTTTCAATCAAGCATTAAGATGGCGCCTTACGAGGCTTTATATCGTCGTAAATGCCGTACCCCATTATTTTGGTGAACTTAGTGAAAGTAAAATCTTCGGTTGATTTGATTAAGGATGCCGAGCGAGAAAGTTCGAGTAATCCGTGAAAGTTTGAAAGCTACTCGGATCGCCAAAAGTCGTATGCGGATTTGAGAAGAAAAGACATTGAATATCGTGGGAGACAAGGTATTTCTCAAAGTCTCACCACGGAAGAAGGTGTTTAGATTTGGTCGTAAGGGCAAATTGGGTCCAAGGTTCATCGGGCAGTATGAAGTATCCGAACGAGTCGGACCATCAGATACCGATTAATCCGCCTCGAGCTCGAAAAGATTCACAACGTTTTCCATGTCTCGATGCTTGACGATATAGATCCAATTCGCGCACGTAATCGCTCCATCCGAGATTGAGATTCACCTAATTTGAGCTATGAAGAGGAGCCGTTCAGCATTCGATGCATGAAGTAAAAGAGTTGCGAAATAAGAAAATCCCACTAGTGAAGGTGTTGTGGCATAAACACGAATTGAAGAAGCCACTTGGGAACCCGAGAACTCTATGAAAGAGCGATACCCAAACCTATTTTACGGTAAGATTTTCGGGGACGAAAATTTCTTAAGTGGGGAGAGTTGTGACATCCCTAAAGTGACCCTAGTCGAAAGCGGTTTCGGACCGCTAAACCGAATCACTAAATTATTTGAGTATGATAGTTCTTGTCTAAATATGTGAAAATGCATGTGTGAATTTTTTAATTCTTTGATTTAGTTAATTTGAAGGTGAATTGAAAGAAAAGGACTCATGTGAAAGGATTTAATTATATGTGGCTAATTTTAAGAGGTTAATAAAGGAATGAAGTAAAATAAATGGAGTTGCATGTCAAATAACCCATTTGACAAGGTTAGTGGCCGCCATGACAAAATTATGGGCAAGGAACATGTTTCCAACATGTTATGCTAGTGGTGTATGTAGGAAGCCATAAAATAATAGCTAGCATTAAAGAAATGAACAAAAAATGAGCATGGATGCCCCCCATTGTGCCGTAACTAGAGAGAAAAACAAAAAAAAAAAGAAGGAAAATGCTCATTCTATTCTCCATTGCCGTGGCTTGAAGGAGGAAGAAGAAGGAATTCTTTTGTGCATGATTTGGCTTGGTTGATGCTTAGGAAGAGGTAAGCACTTTGAAACCCTTGGAAATTTAGATGTAAATGAGGTGATTAGTTCAAGTTCTATTCATTCCATGGATTAAATTTGGTTGTTTGGAGGTTTGGTATTTGGCCAAGTAGTTGAAGCTCTTGGTACATATATTTTTCATGAAAGTTGAAATTGGTTTGTTCATAAGGGAGGGTGCGAATGTGGCCAATGAAAGGCCTTGATGAACTATATATGTAGCTTGGGTTTATGATATTCGGTTAAGGGATATTGTGCTAGCAAGGTTGGTTTTATATATACATGTAAGTTACTTTGTATATGATGTTTAGAAAAAAATAGTGAAGGGCAAAGTTAATGATGTTGGATAAATTTTTAGTAGAGTTGTGCTTAGGCATTCGGTCATTGATGAGCATTGTGGTAACCTAGTTGTAGTTGCAACTCCTAATTTTGAGATGGAATTTGTACACATACGTTAAGTAAATGGTTAGGGCGAATGGGGACTATGTGTTTGAAAGAATAAAATCGATACTATAATTGATAGTATAAGTATTCGCCATTCAATCAAGGGTATAGGTGATGTTAGATCAATTTTAGCACATTCGCTATTTAGGTATACCCAATCATGATATTGCCTTTGATTGTATAAAATCAACTAAAATGGGTGGTTAGTGAGGGTGGCTATTTAATATACTGAATATGTATATGTGTATGTGTGATTGGATTATTGATAGAATAGTAAATTGCATAAGGCTATTGGCGAATAGCCAAGAACATAAGGTAGCAAGATAAAAATTTTACCATGTCGTTCGTATGTTATATGATCATTAGAATGTGGATACCAACATATGTACCAAAGCGATTGAATGAGTTAATTTGTTTGTTTAAGCTCAAGATCCTAAAGGAGAGGCGTCCAACAAGGGAAATCAAGGTCAACGAGTAGCCGACTTAGAATTATTTGCCCAACACAAGGTAAGTCATTAAGCACATATGTTTGATATTGCTTAAATGATTGTAAAATCTATGCAATTGTGTTTAATGGGATGCTATATATATATAAATGAAATTGTATGTGTATGGAGTGATGACAATTGTTGAATGTAAAAGAAATAGTGAAATGTGTAGAAAGTTTGCTTTCGGCACTAAGTGTCTTGGGCAATACGTGTGTACGGTGCGACATTGGCACTAAGTGTGCGTGCTGGAAATATATGGCGTAAGTGTGCGTGCTGGAAATATATGGCACTAAGTGTGCATGCTGGAAATATATGGCACTAAGTGTGCGAGCTCAAGGGTATGGCACTATGTGCGGGCTTAAATTGCATGGCACTAAGTGTGTGAAATCGAGTATTAAGCAATGTGTGTGCGTACTCTATATATATATATAAATATCTCCGATCGAACAATTATATGGAGGTGTGTCTCCATCGAGTTGAGTATGGACAGCGGATCGGGTAAGTACCTTGAGCTCATGACGAATAGGTAATATGTTCATGCTCGGGGTTGAGCTTGGTAAGCTTTAAATCTATGTGATGATTGCAATTGTATGATTGTTGTGAAAATGAGTTGGTGTGTAAAATACCTCAAATATCTTATTGTATAGAATATGAAATGTGGATGTATGACTTGGTATGAGATTGAACCGAAGGTCCAAGGAACTATGATATAGTTCGATATGGATGGAGTACTTAGCCTCGTTCATTATTTCATGTTGTAATAATTTTGTTAATGGATGGTTGTGGAATGCTTATGGCTTCTCGAGTTATAAACTCACTCGGTGTTTTCTTGTCACCCATTTTAGGTCTCTTGGACTTGTCTCTTGTGTACTCGGAACCGTCGTCAAGTCATCACACCGCGAACAATCTTTTGGTATTGTCTCCTTAGTCGATCTAGGAAAACATTTGGCATGTATAGGCTATTTTGTTTTGTTGAATTTTGGGTTGTAAACTTTAAGCCATGCGAAAATGGCCTATGTGGTCGGTTGAGTGTGATTCTAAAACCTATAGTCACAAGTCTTAAAAACCTTAATTTTGATAAGGTGGCCATAGCTTGTATTATGTATGATGAATTATAGTTGGCCATGGAAGAATTATGAAATAGTCATTGTTTGCTTTAGTAACAGATGCTGCCAGCAGCAGTGAGGTGAGATTGAAAAATCACTAAAAATAGTAGAAGTAGAATTAAATAGTGAATAAATTATGAAATTGAACCTTGATGAATCTACTTTCATATTGAAGAAACGAAACGGTCATATGAGTCAGATTTTAAGAGATATTCAGGTTTTCGTGAAACAGGGCCAGAACGGTTTCTGGATCCCCTGCTCCGACTTTGAAAATTTACCATAAATTATCCAGAAACAATTAGAAGTCATGCCTTATATTCATAGATTCCCCTTTAAGTCTAGTTTCATTAGAAAGAAACGGTATGAGCATTGGAGCTCTGTACGAGATGATATCCAGGTCGTAATGCGCAAAGGTCAGTGTAATCGAACCCTGAAACAGGGGTGACTTTAACTAATAAACTGTACCAATTGGCCCGACCAAAAATTCTAGAAAAAACGGTGTAGATGGAATTATGAGTCTAGTTTCAGGGAAAATTTACAGAACTGGTTTTCAAGTTCGGGAACTCGAGATATGATTTTTAAGGTAACAGTGATGCAGTTAGCTAGCCTGCCTGGAACAGAAATTCATAATTTCCAAGAGAGAAATAAGGGAAGTAAGCCCGGTAACACCTCGTGGTCAAATCCGGTGACGGTCACGGGTTTGGGGTGTTACACGAACATCAAAAGAGAAGCTCAAGGTACTTAGCCCATATATACATTAGACATTAGAGTCACATATGTACGAAATCACGAATCGAATTCAACATACTAGCTAATATTTCCCCTTAGCCGAATTTTCTAAGTCAAGCTAAAGCCATCAATAGGCTACCTATGGCCGAACATACCCATCAACTCATGTACTCATTCATGTGGCCGAACATACACATCTATGCTAAGGCCGATTGCAACACTTAATACATTCTACAAGTATGGTCACTTGTATTGACTAAACACCATTTGTTTCAAGTTCAAAACTTGGCCAATACACATATATACACTATTAAAGCATCCTCTCCCTTTACATTAATTCAACACATGCGTTACCCATAATATACAAAATTATATTCGGCCTTAGCACACAACTTGCTAGCCGATTCTTCTCCATCTAGCAACTAATGCACATACGGGCTCATTTGTTAGACTCTACTTCATCTAACAACAACCTTATTTCTCTTCTATTTCCTACCATGGCCGAATGCATCACAACACCATATCATTTCGATTTTGGTCATGGTTAAACAAAGAACTTAATGTCTCACTCAAGGATGCTAAAAAGGAGATTCAAGAGTCATCAATCCACCATCACATGCATCATTACAAGCTTCACTTTTAGCATGCAATTAACATCAACACAAATCCACCTTAGCCGAATATCATCTTCATGACATAGTAAAGATTTGAACCATGGGCTAGTTAGAACTCAAGCTAACAAAAAAAAACATGCATGAATCTCATGGCACAACATCAAACTTACCTTCACCTAGCTACAAGCATGGCCGAATCTCTTCAACATTTCCTCCCTTCTTTCCTTTGAATTTTCGGTCAAGAAGAATGAAAAAAAGATGGACACATTTTTTTTTCTTTTTCTTTCTTCTATTCACGGCAATGGAGGGGGGGCAACCACACACATTTTTTTTTCCTTTTTCCATTTCTTTATTACCCATACTCATTATTTTATTGTTCCTAACATACATCACTACATAACATGTTTGTGACATGTTTCCACTCATAGCATGGTGGCCATTAGCTCAAATATTGGGCAATTTGACATGCAAACCCACCATTTCTACAACATGCATTATTAGGCTACTTTACATTTGCCTAGCACATTTCTAAATTTTCTCACATAAGTCCTTTTGACTAAATTCGCATGCAATTTACTAAATCGAAGCCTAAAACTTTCACACATTCATAATCACATATTTTAGACAATAAATATCATGTTCAAATAATTTGGTGACTCGGTTTAGCGGTCCCGAATCCGCTTCCCGACTAGGGTCACTTTAGGGCTGTCACAGTAAGCGTTTTGACTGTGTTTATGGTGATAACCAATCGAATTAGCTTTATATCATCAAATTTTGTCATTTGCTATGTATGAGGTGCATGTGTTAGTTATTTGCAGCTTTTGGGGTTGAAACATTTTGCATTATGACTCTATTAAAGTTGCACAAAGTTGGTTAAAATTTATATACGGAGGCTTTTCATATAAAACAAGTTGCAAATGATTTGATAAAAATATTTACATACAGCGAAATGCACATCTTATCATTACTAGAAGCAGAAATTTAAATATTACCATATTGTAATGTCAAATGTTAAAAGATCCATAAACAGCTCACCATATGTTTACGGAAGTTGTTTGTATGTTAAGATGATTTGTTGTAATTCAGAACTCGCACTTGGTGTTTGCTCAAGTAATTCCCTTAATTCCCTGCACCTCGGCTTATTCCTTTGTATTTAATCTCTCATATGTGTTTCTCAGTGCTACTAGAATTTTAGCTCATTAACTTGTAATGATGCGTCAACAGATAACTAATTTGCAAGGGAGTCGTGCCCAAATTAGAGGTGTCGCAACTCATACACAGGTTGAGTTTCTAAAATAAATCATTGGTTCTTGGGGTGTTTAAAGTTTGTACGCCAGTACCTCATATTTCATTTTATATGTTCACAGGCATTATATGCCAACACCTCGATTTCTACTGGAATGAAAGGAGCAACTAAGGCAATGGTGGCAATGAACAAGGTAGGTACTTAAAACCTTGCTTTGGTAAATGTTTTACGATGTTTTTTTATGAACCATGAAGTCCTTTTGAAACAAAAAATCGTGTGTAGACTAACATATAATGGATATGATGATTCTCTCTTCATAGAGTCTTTAACCTTGAGAACATACCTAGAAAGTGATGCAGTGTAGACTAGCACATAAGGAATTTTGTGAACATGACGTGGAATGCTAACAATTAATTAAGATCGATTCACTTTGTCCTCAGTGCAAGGATGCTTACATTTTTGGTTCATACAAAAATCTTTACAACAGAAACTTAGAGCTTGGATCAGCTTGTGCGAGTGTGTTTTATGTTCTAGTAATGTTTGTTTGGATGTATTTTTTACAGACTCTTTTCTTTTCCCTTTTAGGTACATTTTGGGATTTTGGATGCTGGACTCGGTATGCGGAGGACTCAGGCAGTTTGGGACTAGTAAATTATTAGTTATGGTTTCTGGTTTCTATTTGTTATTCAGTTTTGAAAGTAAGGTTTTTACTAACACTATGGTAGAATGTTGTTTTATGTTTTAGTCATTTTATTATTTGGATTTTGAACATGTGATATTTATGTTTCTCGAAAATCGAGCAAAGGATGTTTATATAAATATCTTCTCACGATCACTTCGGCGATCAATATAGCATTCCGAATTCGGTCTAGACTTCTAGGCCAGGTTTGGGTGTTACAAGTTTGTTGGTTAAAATTAGGTCTCTCTTATTGTTAACGTTGTCAGTAAGTAATTTCAAACGAGTTGTCTCTTAGTTATCGAACAAGTAAGGAGCGATTGGTTACCCAACGCTGAGTCAACAACTAGAACTAATTTATTAAAGGCATTGAAGTTATCTTTACGTCGATGATTGAATTTATGAATCACATGGAGATTTCACCTTTGGCCAGAGTTTTTCCCTCGTTGATTTTCTTTTATTTTATTTTACGATATCTTTTACTTTGTTTTAATTAACTTTTGTTTTTAATTTTAAACCCCCTTATTTTATTTTTATTGTTTATTAAATAAATAAAGTTATCACATGTCTCTGCGGATACTATCCTACTTGTCGCTTTCTATTAGTTAATATTTTCAAGTAAGTTTTTATGTTTATGTAGGTCTCGAAAACCTAGTAGATGTTGGATTTGGTGTCCTAAGTATAGTATATTTGTTTTATATGCATTTATTTTTTGAGCAAATTGGTTTAATAATAGTCATTAATTACATTAATATCATTTGTATATTATCCTCAAAGTTTTCGCACTCAAAGCAAAATGGAAGTAAATATTGACTCACTGTTATCTAATGTTTAACTAATATTAAGCGGTATTACGTGGTTGGATTGTAATACGAAAAAATAGTTTGTATTAGTATATGAACATAAACATGTCTTTAGTCTAATCAGAAGTGAGCAAACCTATTGAATGACTAATATACTGTCTATCAAGTCCAATTAGGGCATTGTCTTCTCTTGAGCATCAAAGCGAGTGACTCCTAGAAAATAGATGTGACAGCCCTTTTTAGTGATGTCGGAAATAGTAATCTCGGGATCACAAATCCAGCTATTTAGTCCGTATTTATTATTTATTTCATACAAGTCAAATAAAGTTTACATTGAATTTTGATTTGATAAAATTTTGCTAATTGAACAAAGAACTAAGTATAAGTGGTTTGTCCTTAAAGTCAAGTGGGTTCGAAAAATAAGGTATCGAGACCTTGTAATATCGAGAAAAAGGGAAAATTATAGATTAGTCCTTACGAGTCAATCAACAGAATATCCTAGGTAAGTTCATAGTATAGAGAATATATATATTTATAACTTGTGATATTATGATTTGGTTAAATTGTGTTCAAGTTGAATTTTGATAGTAAGTTAAAATTATAAAATGTTTACAATTAAGTATAGGTGAGAAATGATTATTCGATAGTTGGTGAATAATATGGTTAAATGATATTGAAATTAACGTAATTGATTTATAGCATGTGTACAGATATTGTTGAAGTGCCTCTAATTTATAATGTTAATAATTCAATTAAATGCCTGTTTGAATGTAGTAAATGATTAGGATATGATTGGCATGCCAATAGGGTTAGAACTTGCGCTTGTACGGGATTGCACTTCGGTGCCTCTGTTAGCATTTCAATGCTCTCTAATGTGTTTTGGGGAAACTCGTGTATCCAATTCATGATACTTTAGTTCATCATGCTATGAAAATTATGATTAATCTCAAAATGACTTGTTATTTTCAATGATTATCTATTAAAAGGTTTGTATTAAATTAATATCATGTTTGAACATTTTATTTGGTATTGATGAAATGAAATGTCTATGTTATGTATATGAAAATTTTTGTTAAACCGTTAATAAGTAGAAATTATTTGATGAACTAATCTTATACTAATCATGTGAATTCTAGTACATGACTGTCAGGTTAAATTAATCTAAGCTATATTAGTTTTTATATTGTTAATTGAGCTAAGTTGATTTGAATTTCATCTATGAACTTACTAAGCTATTTAAGCTTACTCTGCTTGTTCTTGTTTTCTGTACTTAACGTTTTGCGAAACTGGTCGAGCAGATCAACTTCGAGGCTCACACTATCAAGTTTCTATTTTGGTAGTTTTTTATTTGGGTTTTCAGTTTGTGGCATGTATATAGGGTTTTGAAGTTGTTAAATTTGAAGTTCTTATTAAATTTGCAAGCTTGGTTACATCATGTTGACCTTATTTGGTGAGTTGGTGTTTTGTGCCATTTGAATGGTAAGCATGGCTTGGTATTTGGTGTTTTGAAATGGTAATTGGTTTTGGTGTCTTAATTGGAGAATAGATGTGGAAATGGTCATTTATATTTTTGGTAACTTATAGTTTTGGAATGATTATGTTGGCCTTTGGAAAGTTGGTATAAATGAAAGATTTTGGCATATATTATTTGAGTCATAGTTGATGATTGAATGAGATTAACATGTTAATTATATATTTGGTTTGAATGTTTGATGTTAATGTTTTAATTGAGGTGCCAATGAGGGCATATTGGTTAGGCACTTAGGTTGATTGTGTGTAACACCCCTAATCTGTATCTATCACCGGAATAGGGTTACAGAGTATTACCTGTGACAGCCCAAAATTGACCCTAGTCGGAATGTGGTTTCGGGACCACAAAACCGAGGCATAAAAATAATTTAAAATTTATTTTGATGCCTATAATATGTGTGCTCATGTGTGACATTTTGATGATTGATTTAGTGTTATAAAGGTGAATTCCACTAGAAAGGACTTAGTAGTGAACTTTGAAAGTACGATAGGGAAATGTGTGATGACTAATTAAAGCATGCATGCAAAACAATGGACTTGCATGTCAAATTCCCCTTTTATAGGTGGTGGCGGCCATGACATGGTTTATGGGCAAAGAAAACATGTTGAAACATGTTTTGTTAATGGAGCATGAAAGAAATGATTAATAATTAGATGTGGGAAGAGAAACAAAAAAAATGTGTGTGAGAGTGTAGCATTCCCCCCATTGCAGTGCAACTAAGAAAGAAAACAAAAAATTTTGTTCATCCTTGTTCTCTCCTTTTGGCCGAAAATACTAAGAGGAAGAAGAGATTTTTGCTTCATTTTCTTTGTTTAGAAGAGATCTAGAAGGAGATTTGGCTAAACTTGCATCAAGATTAAGGTATGTATGAGGTTGTGTCATGAGATTCATGCATGTTTTAGTTGCCAACTTGATGTTCATGTTAGCCATGGTTCAAATCCTTGTTATGCCATGGAAGTGGTATTTGGTCAAAGTTGATATTGTGATAAAGCCATTGCATGCTAAATGTGAAGCTTGATGATGATGCATGCAATGATGGATTGACTACTCTTGAAATTTCTTTTTAGTATTCTTGAGTAGGGCATTGAGTCCTTTGTTTAACCATGACCAAAAATTTAAAAGGAGTATGGTGTGTGAGGTATTCGGCCATGGCATGCTCATGAGCATGGTTTATGTTTCTTGCATGTTAGTTAAAATTTGTGTTTTGGATGGTTATGAACACCTTGAAATTGACCTTGCACCTATATGTGTATATGTGTTTGCACATGATGATTTGGTTATGAAGTAAATGATAAATATGTTTGTTTAAAGAAGAAATGGTTGAAGAATGTTTGTGAAACTTGCATGTATATTCGGCCTAGTACTTATATGGTGTGAAAATCTCAAATTTATTGTTGATTTGTGCAAGTATGACTAAGTATAATCGGCCATATGAGTGCTTGATGCTATGTTATAATTATTGAGCTTAAGTATGTGGATGTAAGTGTGTGCGGCCTTATAAGGGCTAAGTACCTTGGATTCCCTTTGATATTCAAAACGATTAAATCAATTTATTTGTTAACATTAAGCTCAAGAGCAAAGGGAACTAGCTCCAATAAAGGAAAAGAAAAGGTGATTGAATAGCCGTTGGAAGCGCCGATAATCTCCAAGGTAAGTTTTCGAGTATCGAAACTTAGACTTTGATTCGATTGAACAAAGTAATAAGCAATCGAAATTGTGCCCTTGTATGTGGCCATTGAGCGAAATGATATTCTTGATTAAGTAAATTGTGCATAAAAGTTTGTTATGAAATTGAAACAAAGATGTGTATGAATGTGCGAATTGTGATATCCGGGCTAAGCCCGAAGGCAATTGTGCGAGTTGTGATATCCGGGCTAAGCCCGAAGGCAATGGTGCGAGCTATGATATCGGGCTAAGCGAAGGCAATTGTGCGAGTTGTGATATCCGGTTAAGTCTGAAGGCATTTGTGCGGGTTACCATAACCGGGCTATGTCCCGAAGGCGTTTGAACGAGTAGCTATATCCGGTTAAACTCCGAAGGTATGTGATTTGAAAATTATAAGCTTGCTGGAAAATTTTCAGTTAATGCACTTGTGAAATTCCCAACAACAAGGTATGTGTTGTGTGTGCTTTGCACACTAGGAGTAAGTGCGTATGAATATTTGCTCCAATGATAAACGAGTTATCGGCCTTAACTAAGCCGTTATTTGTGTATGAATATAAGAGTTGGGATTGTGAAGTAAGCATGTCATTGAGAAATTGTGCATATGAATTATTGTTTAGCTACTTGGATGCTATGCTTTGGTTGTGTGTAAATTATGGCTCGAAACTTACTAAGCATAAATTGCTTACTCCGTTCCTTTGTTTCTCTGTTTTATAGATTTTGCTCGTTAGCGATCGGATTCGGGATCATTAAAGTCGAAGTCATCTACACTATCAAAGCCTCCATTTTGGGTATAATTTTGGTTGAACTTTGAAATGGCATGTATAGGTCTACCCTATTGTAGAAGGTCATGTACCTTTCGGTTTTATGTAAGCTTGGATAGCCATGCGAAAATGGCTTATATACGTTGTTAGTATGATTTTATAATCGTTTGTATGATGATCATTATGGGGTATGGAATGGTTTTGAAAAGATTAGCCATTGGAATGGTTAATCATGATCACACTTGTGCTATGTATGCAAAAAAAAAAAGGGCCAATTGAATCGTGGAAATCATGAAATAGGTAAAGGTTACCTTGAAAACAGATGCTGGCAGCAGCAGTGGTGTGGTTTTGAAAAATCACCAAAATTTGTAGGAATGGTATTAAATAGTGAATAAGTTATGTAAATGAACCTTGATGAGTATACTTTCATATGGAAGAAACGAAACGGTCATAGGAGTTACTTGTTAAGAGATATTAAAGTTATTGTGGACAGGGCCAGAACGGTTTCTGGGTCCCCTGTCGCGACTTTAAAAATTTGCTATAAATTATCCAGATAGAATTAGAAGTCATGCCTTATATGTGAAGATTCCATTTTGAGTCTAGTTTCATTAGAAACAAACGGCACCAGTATTAAAGACCTGTACGGAGAGATATTCAAGTTGTAACGCGCGAAGGTCAGAGCAGTCGATCCCTGTAACATGGGTGACTTTAACTAATAAACTGTACCAATTGGCCCGACCAAAAATTCTAGAAATAAATCCATGGAAGGATATATGAGTCTAAATTCAGGGAAAATTTACGGAATCAGTTTCCGAGTTTTGAAACTCGAGATATGATTTTTAAGGCGACAGTGACGCAGTTTTCCAGCCTGTCTGGAAATGCCAAATTGGTCGGTGCTTTAAGAGGATTTAGCTCGTCAACCCCTCGCGTCCGACACCGGCGATGGTCTCGGGTTCGGGGTGTTACAATTTTATTGGTATCAGAGCTACGGTTTAGTCGATTCTAGGACTACCGTGATATGTTTGGGGTCTAGCTATACATGCCATTAAATGATGAATTGATAGTGCGGTGATTTCTGACAATTTGACTTTGTGTTTGTTTATAGCAATGGATCCCGATCCCAACCGAGCAATAGCTGATGATGTGGAGAGTGTGGCGCCTGCTCCCACGCAAGGGACAACGCTGGCGGACTCTCAACCTATGGCCAGCAATCCGAATGATGAGGCTAGGCAAGCCTTTTATAGTGTGATGAATGATTGGTTTAACCAATACATTCGAACTAACACTACTGTTCCACAACCTCCATTCCGAAAAACGCAACCCCGCACCTACAATACCTCCATGAATCGACCAAATAAGGTCAAGTAAGCCCCAATCGACGAGATTCAAAAACATGGGGCCACTTGAATTTAAAGCTACGGATGACGACGATGCCGAGCAAGCTGAATTTTGGTTGGACAACACTATCCGGTGCTCGATGAGCTATCTTGTACACGATGAGTGCTTAAAGTGTACTATCTCCTTGCTACGCGATTCCGCCAACTATTGGTGGAGTACTCGACTTCGGTTGTGCCTAGGGAGCAAGTAACTTGGGAGTTTTTCCAAACCGAGTTCAAAGAAGTATATCGGTCGAGATTCATCGACCAAAAGCGAAAAGAATTTCTTGATCTTAAGTAAGGCTCTATGTCCGTTCGACTACGAGCGAAAATTTGTTAGACTCATGAATACGCTCGGGAATGTGTTTCGTCCGAAGCTATTATGTGTAAACGCCGAGGATGGGCTGAATGATGATATAAGGATGTTTGTTGGCATTCTCGAAATACGAGAGTTCGTAGTACTTGTTGAGCGAGCTTGTAAAGCGAAGAGCTTAGAAAGGAGAATCAAAAGTTGATGTGGGAACTAGAGAATTTGAAAAAGTCCTCGGAAAGTCTCTTCAACAGCATCGAAGAGATTTCGAGAAGATGTGAGCCGGTCTAGAGGCGCTTGAGCCTTTTAGACGAGATCGTGATCGACCCACAATGGGTATCGAGGCACCGGTCTCCGGTGTTGGGAATGATCGTCGAAACCGAATGGAGTGTCGACATTGTGGCAAATGGCATTCGGGAGTCTGTAGGTTCCGTGATCGCTCTCTGCTATAAGTGTGGATCGGCCGACCACTTTATCAAGGATTGCCCGAGGTTGCTTGAACAAAATGTAAGTCGAGTGGAAACCGGTGCTACCAACGTCAAGTAGGCCATCCAAATACGGCAATGCTAGTGGCGGTCAAAGAGGGTCGAGAGATGCTACAACAAGACCCGAGGCTCGTGCTCTGCTAGGACTTATGCCATACGCAGACGCGAGGATCTTGCCTCACCGGATGTCATTACGGTACTTTCACTCTTTTCGATACTAATGTGATTGCTTTGATTGACCCCGGTTCTACTCATTCTTATATATGCGAAACCTTAGCATCCAAGAAGACTTTGCCTATTGAGTCTCTCGAGTTTGTAATTCGGTGTCAAACCCTTAGGTCATTACGTGCTTGTCAACAAAGTGTGTAAGAAAAGTCCCCTAGTATTTCGAGGTTCTTGTTTTCCGCGGACTTGATGCTTTTTCCGTTCGACGAATTGACGTTATTCTTGGTTTGGATTGGTTGACCATGCACGATGCGGTTGTAAATTGCAAAAGCAAGACTATCGATCCGAGGTGCGCGAATAACGAGATAATTCGGGTTGAGTCTACGGACTTAAAGGGTTGCGGTGTAATTTCAGCAATGTTGGCCCGAAATATATAAGAAAAGGTGCGGCGTACCTTGCGTATGTGCTCGATGACAAGGAGTCGAAAAGAAACCCGAATCTGTGCGATGGTTTGTGAATACCGGATGTTTTCCACGAAGAATTGCGGGTTTACCACTGTTCGGAAATAGAGTTTGGCATCGAATTGGTACCGGTACCACTCCAATTTTGATAGCTCCGTATCGTATGGCAATCGACGGAATTAAAGGAGTTCAAAGCTCGATTGCAAGAATTGGTGGATAGAGGTTTTGCCTTGAGTTTTTCGCCTTGGGTGCGCCGGTGTTGTTTGTGAAAAGAAGGATGGGACCATGAGGTTGTGCATCGACTATCGTCGACTTAATAAAGCGACGATAAAGAACAAATATCCGTTATCACGTATTGATGACTTGTTCGATCAACTAAAGGGAGCCTCGGTGTTCTCGAAAATAGATTTGAGATCGGGCTATTATCGATTCATGAATTCGAGATTCGGACGTACCCAAGGCGCCTTGAGCGAGATATGGTCACTACGAGTTCCTAGTGATGCCGTTTGGGCTTACTAATGCCCCTGTGGTATTTATGGATTTGATGAATCGGATCTTCAGACCATATTTGGATCGGTTCGTAGTCGTGTTCATTGATGACATCTTGGTCTATTCAAGAAATGAGACCGAACATCTTGAACACCGAGGTTAGTCTTTGCAAATTCTACGGGATAAGCAATTATATGCTAAGTTCAACAAGTGTGAGTTACGGTTAGAGAGGTTAGCTTCTTGGGGCATGTGATATCTACATCGGGCATTCGAGTCGACCGAACAAAATTTCAACCATACTTAAGCGGAAGCCTCGAGAAATATTACCGAGGTTCGAGCTTTTGGGGTGGCCGATTATTACCGACGATTTGTAAAGGTTTCTCAACGATAGCCACGCCAATGACGGCTACTCCAAAAGGACGTAAGGTTCGAATGGTCGGAGAAATGTCGAAAAGTTTCGATCAATGAAAACTTATTTGACTAAAGCCCCAATTCTAGTGCAACTTTGAATCGGCAAAGAGTTTGTCATCTATAGTGACGCCTCCTACTTGGGTTAGGTTGTGTATTGATGCAAGAAGGTCGAGTTGTGGCCTATGCATCGAGGCAATTAAAGCCACATGAGAAAAATTATCCGACCCATGATCTCGAATTGGTCGCCATCGTATTCGCTTTAAAGATTTGGCGACATTACTTATTTGGTGAGAAGTGCCATGTGTATTCGGATCACAAAAGTCTCAAATATTTGATGACTCAAAGAGACTTAAATCTGCGGCAAAGACGTTGGCTCGATTTGTTAAAGGATTATGAGCTGGTCATTGACTATCACCGGGAAAGGCGAATGTGGTTGCGGATGCCTTGAGTCGTAAATCATTATTCGCTTCTGAGCGATGAATGTGCACTTGTCCGTTCGATCCGACAACGTGTTAGTAGCTGAATTGAAAGCCAAACCATTGTTGATACATCAAATTTGTGAAGCTCAGAAGGTCGACAATGAGTTGGTTGCAAAACGGGCCGAGTGTGTTCCAAACACGGAATCGGAGTTTCAGATCGATGATGACGATTGTTTGAGGTTCAGGAGTCGTCTGTGTGTTCCAAAGAATTCGGAACTTATTTCGATAATACTAAACGAAGCCCATTGTAGCCGAATGGTGATCCACCCGGGGAGTACGAAGATGTACAACGATTTGAAACGTCGGTTTTGGTGGCATGGTATGAAACGAGACATCTCTGACTTTGTTTCGAGATGTTTAATATGTCAACAAGTGAAAGCGGAACATCAAGTGCCTTCAGGATTACTTCAGCCGATCACGATACCCGAGTGGAAATGGGATCAAGTCACAATGGACTTTGTATCCGGACTGCCATTGTCAGCGAGTAAGAAGGATGCGGTTTGGGTCGTGGTAGATAGATTGACTAAGTCAGCTCACTTTGTCCCCGTACGTACGGATTTTTCAATGGACAAACTAGCCGAACTATACGTTTCTCAGATTGTGAGATTACATGGAGTGCCTATTTCCATCGTGTCGGATAGAGATCCGAGATTTACCTTGCAATTTTGGAAAAAGTTGCAAGAAGCTTTGGGTACCAAGTTACATTTCAGCAC
Source organism: Gossypium arboreum (assembly GCF_025698485.1). Lineage (NCBI taxonomy): Eukaryota > Viridiplantae > Streptophyta > Magnoliopsida > Malvales > Malvaceae > Gossypium > Gossypium arboreum. The sequence continues at coordinate 19,156,975 of NC_069082.1, forward strand.
CACCTTTCACCCCCAAACCGATGGTCAATCCGAGCGGATAATTCAGATACTTGAGGATATGTTGAGATGTTGCATCCTCGAGTTCAGTGGTTCATGGGAACGGTATTTGCCTTTGATTGAATTAAACACAACAACAACTTTCAATCAAGTATTAAGATGGCACCCTACGAGGCTTTGTCTTGTCGTAAATGCCGTACACCATTGTTTTGACCGAGCTCGGTGAAAGCAAAATTTTGGGGTGGATTTGATTAGAGATGCTGAATGAGAAAGTGAAAGTAATCCGTGAAAGTTCAAGATAGCCTCCGATCGTCGAAGTCGACGCGGATCTGAAGCGTAAAGACATCGAGCATCGTGGGGATAAAGTGTTTCTCAAGGTTTTGCCTTGGAAAAGATACTCGATTCGGTAGTAAGGGCAAGTTGAGCCCGAGGTTCATTGGGCCATATGAGATATCCGAGCGAGTCGGTCCGATTGCATATCGTTTGATTTTGCCCCGAACTCGAAAAGATTCACGATGTCTTTCATGTTTCGATGCTTCGACGCTATAGATCTGATCCATCGCACGTGATTAGTCCATCGAGGTTGAAATTCAAGCCAATATGAGTTATGAGGAAGAACCGATTCGTATCCTATCACGTGAAGTGAAAGAGTTCGAAACAAGCGGGTTCCGCTAGTGAAAGTGTTATGGCTCAAACACGGATAGAAGAAGCTACTTGGGAAACCGAGAACTCTATGAAAGAGCGATACCCAACCCTATTTACCGGTAAGATTTTCGGGGACAAAAATTTCTTAAGTGGGGGAGAGTTGTGACAGCCCAAAATTGACCCTAGTCGGAATGTGGTTTCGGGACCACAAAACCGAGGCATAAAAATAATTTAAAATTTATTTTGATGCCTATAATATGTGTGTGCTCATGTGTGACATTTTTGATGATTGATTTAGTGTTATAAAGGTGAATTCCACTAGAAAGGACTTAGTAGTGAACTTTGAAAGTACGATAGGGAAATGTGTGATGACTAATTAAAGCATGCATGCAAAACAATGGACTTGCATGTCAAATTCCCCCTTTTATAGGTGGTGGCCGGCCATGACATGGTTTATGGGCAAAGAAAACATGTTGAAACATGTTTTGTTAATGGAGCATGAAAGAAATGATTAATAATTAGATGTGGGAAGAGAAACAAAAAAAAAAATGTGTGTGAGAGTGTAGCATTCCCCCCATTGCCGTGCAACTAAGAAAGAAAACAAAAAAATTTTGTTCATCCTTATTCTCTCCTTTTTGGCCGAAAATACTAAGAGGAAGAAGAGATTTTTGCTTCATTTTCTTTGTTTAGAAGAGATCTAGAAGGAGATTTGGCTAAACTTGCATCAAGATTAAGGTATGTATGAGGTTGTGTCATGAGATTCATGCATGTTTTAGTTGCCAACTTGATGTTCATGTTAGCCATGGTTCAAATCCTTGTTATGCCATGGAAGTGGTATTTGGTCAAAGTTGATATTGTGATAAAGCCATTGCATGCTAAATGTGAAGCTTGATGATGATGCATGCAATGATGGATTGACTACTCTTGAAATTTCTTTTAGTATTCTTGAGTAGGGCATTGAGTCCTTTGTTTAACCATGACCAAAAATTTAAAAGGAGTATGGTGTGTGAGGTATTCGCCATGGCATGCTCATGAGCATGGTTTATGTTTCTTGCATGTTAGTTAAAATTTGTGTTTTGGATGGTTATGAACACCTTGAAATTGACCTTGCACCTATATGTGTATATGTGTTTGCACATGATGATTTGGTTATGAAGTAAATGATAAATATGTTTGTTTAAAGAAGAAATGGTTGAAGAATGTTTGTGAAACTTGCATGTATATTCAGCCTAGTACTTATATGGTGTGAAAATCTCGAAATTTATTGTTGATTTGTGCAAGTATGACTAAGTATAATCGGCCATATGAGTGCTTGATGCTATGTTATAATTATTGAGCTTAAGTATGTGGATGTAAGTGTGTGCGGCCTTATAAGGGCTAAGTACCTTGGATTCCCCTTTTGATATTCAAAACGATTAAATCAATTTATTTGTTAACATTAAGCTCAAGAGCAAAGGGGAACTAGCTCCAATAAAGGAAAAAAAAAGGTGATTGAATAGCCGTTGGAAGCGCTCGATAATCTCCAAGGTAAGTTTTCGAGTATCGAAACTTAGACTTTGATTCGATTGAACAAAGTAATAAGCAATCGAAATTGTGCCCTTGTATGTGGCCATTGAGCCGAAATGATATTCTTGATTAATTAAATTGTGCATAAAAGTTTGTTATGAAATTGAAACAAAGATGTGTATGAATGTGCAAATTGTGATATCCGGGCTAAGCCCGAAGGCAATTGTGCGAGTTGTGATATCCGGGCTAAGCCCGAAGGCAATGGTGCGAGCTATGATATCCGGGCTAAGCCCGAAGGCAATTGTGCGAGTTGTGATATCCGGTTAAGTCCCAAGGCATTTGTGCGGGTTACCATAACCGGGCTATGTCCCAAGGCGTTTGAACGAGTAGCTATATCCAGTTAAACTCCGAAGGTATGTGATTTGAAAATTATAAGCTTGCTGGAAAATTTTCAGTTAATGCACTTGTGAAATTCCCAACAACAAGGTATGTGTTGTGTGTGCTTTGCACACTAGGAGTAAGTGCGTATGAATATTTGCTCCAATGATAAACGAGTTATCGGCCTTAACTAAGCCGTTATTTGTGTATGAATATAAGAGTTGGGATTGTGAAGTAAGCATGTCATTGAGAAATTGTGCATATGAATTATTGTTTAGCTACTTGAATGCTATGCTTTGGTTGTGTGTAAATTATGGCTCAAACTTACTAAGCATAAATTGCTTACTCCGTTCCTTTGTTTCTCTGTTTTATAGATTTTGCTCGTTAGCGATCGGATTCGGGATCATTAAAGTCGAAGTCATCTACACTATCAAAGCCTCCATTTTGGGTATAATTTTGGTTGAACTTTGAAATGGCATGTATAGGTCTACCCTATTGTAGAAGGTCATGTACCTTTCGGTTTTATGTAAGCTTGGATAGCCATGCGAAAATGGCTTATATACGTTGTTAGTATGATTTTATAATCGTTTGTATGATGATCATTATGGGGTATGGAATGGTTTTGAAAAGATTAGCCATTGGAATGGTTAATCATGATCACACTTGTGCTATGTATGCAAAAAAAAAAAGGGCCAATTGAATCGTGGAAATCATGAAATAGGTAAAGGTTACCTTGAAAACAGATGCTGGCAGCAGCAGTGGTGTGGTTTTGAAAAATCACCAAAATTTGTAGGAATGGTATTAAATAGTGAATAAGTTATGTAAATGAACCTTGATGAGTCTACTTTCATATGGAAGAAACAAAACGGTCATAGGAGTTACTTGTTAAGAGATATTAAAGTTATTGTGAGACAGGGCCAGAACGGTTTCTGGGTCCCCTGTCGCGACTTTAAAAATTTTCTATAAATTATCCAGATAGAATTAGAAGTCATGCCTTATATGTGAAGATTCCATTTTGAGTGTAGTTTCATTAGAAACAAACGGCACCAGTATTAAAGACCTGTACGGAGAGATATTCAAGTTGTAACGCGCGAAGGTCAGAGCAGTCGATCCCTGTAACATGGGTGACTTTAACTAATAAACTGTACCAATTGGCCCAACCAAAAATTCTAGAAATAAATCCATGGAAGGATATATGAGTCTAAATTCAGGGAAAATTTACGGAATCAGTTTCTGAGTTTTGAAACTCAAGATATGATTTTTAAGGCGACAGTGATGCAGTTTTCCAGCCTGTCTGGAAATGCCAAATTGGTCGGTGCTTTAAGAGGATTTAGCTCGTCAACCCCTCGCGTCCGACACCGGCGATGGTCTCGGGTTCGGGGTGTTACATTACCCGAGTTCACAGTACAAACAAACAGAATTTTGAACATTTTATAACATATCAATATTCATATCAAAAACCAATCAAAATCATTCATATTTTCCCATATACGAGCCCTCGAGGCCCAAAATATGCATTAAAAATAAATCAAGACTAAATTGGAAACTTAGAGAATTTTTCGGAAAACATTGAAAAATTTCAAAGTTGCAGGGGCCACACAGCCGTGTGGGCATTCGAAATGGGGACACACAACTATGTCCCAACCCGTGTAACTCTCTAACTTGGTTACACGACCAAACCACATGCCCGTGTGCTAGGCCGTGTACCCTTCGAAGTAACCTCACACGCCCGTGTGCTAGGCCGTTGCTAGGCAATGTAACTGCTTGACTTGCAGCCCTTTGAAAACTACATGGGACACACGGCCATGTCACCAGGCCATGTGTCACACATTCTCGTGTCTCTACCCGTGTGGACGAAAATAGGCCATTTTACAAGCCATATTTCTCACCCAATTTGGCATTAACCTACACTCAACATTGTCCATATAAACAAGTCATATTAAGGCATCCAAAACAAGCAAAACCAAGCCTTAAACATGTATTAGATTCACATACAACCAATATGCCCTTAGGCACCTCAAATGACAATTCAAAAACATGTGCGAATATAAACACAATTTTCTCATTTAACCAACAAAGGCTTGACCAAAACTAAGCCATATTATGCCACTTGATTTACCCGTTGAAAACATACCAAAATGTACCATATATGACATACAAAACTAGCTCTAAATGGTCATATAATTCACATATAACTTGTGCACTAAAAACACCAAATAAGTCATAAACAAGTACCAATTCACAACCATTCAAGGCTTACACAAAATGCATATTCAAACCATCATTTTACCTTCCATCATTCTACCTTATCAAGCCATACCTCAACCATATAAGGCAACTTATATACACATCAAAATATACCATTTCACCAACACAAGGTCAAAATGCAAATCAACCAAATGGTCATATCCACAACCAAAAAACATAGACTAATATTAGCCAAAATAACCTATACATTCCATTACAACCAAATTTAAACCAACCAAAAGTACCAAAAGAGCCAGTGGATAGTGTGATATAGCTCTGACAAGCTTCCAACCTAAACATGCTTCCGATTCACTATAAAACACGAAAAATAACACAGAGTAAGCATTTAAACTTAGTAAGTTTGTATAACATGGAATTCAACTTACCGTTTATTCACATACAAGGTAAGTAAACAAAGCATATCCCAACATCTATTGGCCAAATGCCTAAGCACATATACATCAACCATGTTAGTCATGTAAACACATATATAAACTAAGTCATGGATGAGCTCAACAATTAATCAAATTCCATATACATGTATCATCCATTTCATATACCTATATACCATGTAATATCATTTTCCATGTAATTCATATCTATACCTGTAATAGTTCATATCAAACTCATGTCACATCGTATCAAAACATTTCCAATTCAACCATTTAAAATATCATTGGATACACGGGATAGCTCACACATAGTGTGCTAAACTGTAATACGTCAATTCCTGTACATGTATGCTCATATGAGCTATGAATCGGTATGCTCTCACGAGCTGGAAATCAGTAGGCTCATATGAGTTGAGAATTGGTAAGCTCTTATGAGCTGAAATCAGTAAGCTCATACGAGTTGTGGTGTGTCTACAACACATGCAATACCACAACCAAATTGGTAACCCTAATGACATGTCATTTGTATCCTATGGTAACCCTAATGACATGTCATTTGTATCCTATGTATTCCTAAGGTTCAAACAGGGCTCGGTAATTGTCGTACGTCATCGGATATGCAATCGGTATTTATACATTGTGATTATGCAAATCACATACATATAATTCAATTAAAACATATAAATACTCAATTTAATTATATGAACTTACCTTGACGAGTACACGTAGATACGAAGGCGATTAATCTGAGATTTTCTCTTTGCCTCAATCTAACTCCATACAAGGTCTGACTGGATCTATATAGATAAATTTAACTCAATTTAATATATTTATCAATCAATTTAGTCCAAAACATATTTTTGGAAAAATTACCATTTTGCCCTTGCACTTTTAATTTCTTTGCAATTTAATCCTTAGGCTCTAAAAATGAATTTCATGCAATTTAACCCTTACCCAAGCCTAGATGATTTTTATACATATTAATAGCAACCCAAATATTTCACAAATTCACAAATTTTACCATGAATTTATCATAATTTTCTGTTTAGCCCCTAATTGATAATTTCATAAAAAATTCCTTTACAAAAGTTGTTTATCTAACAAAAACCATTCATTTTCTAACATCAACCTTCAAAACTCAAGAATGTTCATCAATGGTAAAACCTTAAAATTTAACAGTTTCACAAATTAGTCCCCGGGCTAGCTAGATTAAGCTACAACGGTCCCGGAAACATAAAAATCATTAAAAAGGGGATAAAAATCATTTACCAATTGAGCAAAATAAGCTTGGCCGAACCTAGATTCAAGAAAAATGGTTTCTTCTCCTTGATATTCGGTCGAGAAAGATGAAAGAAAAGATGATACGAATTTGGTTTTATTTTAATAATTATTTATTTACTTAATTACCTAATTAAACTTTATTACACAAAATGCCAAGCCGTTATCATCCACTAGCAAAATAATGGTTTAATTACCATATAAGGACCTCCACTTTAAATCCCTATAGTTATTTAATACCTTTAGCTATTAGAACTTAACTTTTGCACTTTAGGCGATTAAGTCCTTTTTTTTAATCAAATTAAGCATGTAAACGGTAAAATTTCTTAACAGAATTTTTATACGATATTTCTATCATGCTGTAGACCATAAAATAATAGTAAAATAAAATTTTTGACTTCAAATTTAAGGGTTGTTACATTGTGAATTGGTATATATGGACATGTTTTGACACATTTTGATTAGGTTTGGATGTTGGTTAATGCATGGCTTGGAACCTCAGAAAGGGTATGTGAAAAGGCTTGTGTTTGAAGGTGTTTTTGGGTACACACGACCTGTGACATGGTCTGCCACACGGTCGTGTGCTCTATTTAATTTTGGTTCTTTTAGGTCCACATGGTCTCAGAGAGTTACACGGCCTAGCAACACGACCATGTGACCATGAGTTACACAGGCATTGGTTATTACACGGTTTGGCCACATGGCCATGTCTCCGCTCCATATGGGCTAAGTCTTATGCCACGGCCTAGCCACACAGCCGTGTGACCCTTGTTTTTAGTTTTACCCCATTTTCATATTTTGATTCAGTTTGATCCTTGGTTGTTTCTCAATCACTTTTAATGTTGTGTAGGACGATTTAAGTCCCATTTTATTTTTGAATGACATGTTGGTTATTTAATTTTATTAATGTTTGATTTAAAATTAAATTTTTTAATTGAAATTATCTATGTTTGTTTTATTAATGGCTGTAAATTCCTGTAACCCTAATCCAGTGATGGAGATGGGTGAAGGGTGTTACAATAGAGATATAGATATGATTGGCTAGACTGAAAATACATCAGATAGGACCCAAGTAGAATAGATCTTAGATCTGTTTATGGATTTATTCACTTTTGACGTTCATAGTGTGGCATACCTTAATCCTGAGGGAATGATGGACTACGTATGCGTGACTCGTATACTTTGATGTAAGTAAAAGCTTGAGTTCAGATAGATATTGAGCCGAAAGATAATGAGTTAGGTATATGACTTCTGTAGTATTTAGTGTCATTTCACAATAGTGGAATTCATAGCCTAACTAATGGGTAAATGATACAATAGATGGAAAGTAAACGTGGCTAGGGGTCGTTTGTCTTTGTGATAAATGATTTGATTACTATTTGATAGTAATTGAATTTTTATAAAGAAAAATGTAATGATTACTATAAGATAAAATAAGATCTTATTGGGAGAATGGATTTATCCCAAAAAGATTAATGATTTCCTATAAGGGTAACACACTTATGACAACATCATTGGACAAACACCAATTGCGTAGCTTTAGTAATGGTATGTAACTAGGGAGAGTTCAATCACGATACTACAATGGAATGAATTCATGACTAAATAAGGTTATAATTCATAGGAAAAAATTTGGAACTTAATTATAAATTTTTTGATCTTTAGTTACATATGTCCAATCGGTGCCTTCGCTAGTTTGTTGAGACCATAAATGAATTACGTGTAGAACCAAATGAACAAGAATGGATGGAAATGATGAAGATAGAGAAATGAGTCATATTCACAAATGAATGTGTTTTCTTTATCGTTACCTTATTTAACTAGTTGGTGATCGATACACAATCTCAAAGTTTTGTCTTTTTTCTTTACAAACAGGACTAGGGCTCTCCACGACAACACAAAGTAGGATAATTCTCGATATAGAAGCTCTTGAAACTGGGCTTTCAACTTGGATGGAGGCATTCTATATGGCGCAATTGAGATTGGTGCAGTTCCAAGCGCCACTTCAATAACAAATCCGACCTCTTTTTCAGGCGGTAGACCTAGTAATTCCTCAGGAAAAACATTTGGAAATTCACGTACTATGGGGAATTGATCTAAATTGGATACTGATATTCTCGAATCTAGGATATATGCTAAATACGTCTAACATCCCTTTCTAATCAATTCTTGATGTAATAGCTCGATTTCTAGTGGTACTGAAAAAGGCAATTTTAGAACCTTATTTCCATAAGTTGAGTCCATAAATAGTAAATTTGAATATTTACGGGGTTAGTATAAAAGAAGATTGATGTTTGATATTTTAATTTTTTCTATTAATTGCTTAATTATGGTACATGGATTAAATTGTAAAAGTCCAATTGCTATAGGTTTGTAATTGGCCAAATATTTAGGGACTTAAATTACAATTAAACAAAGGTCAAAAATGGTAATTGAGCCATTTTTTATTATGAATTAGTACTTCGTAATGGTAGAATCCACTTATTTTGGTCAATGGTGATTAAGTTTAATTAAGTTAATTGAGTAATTAGACTTTCAATTAAAGTATATAAGGAAAATTTTAGTGGATTTCATTTATCTTCTTCATCTCTCAACCAAACCAAGCTTTGAAAACCTAAGAAAAACCATTTTTAAAGCATTCAACTTTTGGCCTTTGATTGGTAAGCAATTTGAAGTCCTCTTCTTATAATTTATATGTTTTTGAGGTCATGGGAGCTTGATTTAGCTAGCCCATGTACTAATCTGCAAAACTGCTAAAGTTTTTAAAAGTTTTCATTTTTGATTTCTTGAAGAAATTGTTGTTAAATTGATAGATTTTAAGCTTGGATTATGAAAAAGGACTAGATTGTAAAGTTTAATGGTTTGTTTTGTACATTAGGACTAAAGTGTATAATGTAACACCCCTAACCCGTATCCATCGCCGGAAAGGGGTTACGAGGTATTACCAAACTAAACACAACTTTCAGATAATCATAGATACACATAGAAATTAAACATCTTAAAATATCACAACTGAACATATACTAAATCAAATCAATATTAACAGGTTACACATAAATTATGTAACATGCAACCATAATCATTAATAATTGGCCGGATATAAGCACATGGATATAAACATCTCATTATTCATTACTTAAGATCAAACATACATGTAGACTTATTATAATTTTAATCAAAACCAACTTACTTATTAAAAGCGAAGTTACTATTCATATGGTCACTTGCTAAATCTTTAACGAATATATATATAACATGCAAACACATATGCCTTATTTATTGTCTACTTCTACTATGCTCAATCACTTTCTAATTATGAAACATTTTAAATAATCAAACTAAATAATCAAACATATTATTTCATCCTCATACCAACATATCAATTATATATATATAATACATATTAACTATTCATCCAAGATATATAGCATACCAACTCAAATTTTCTTTTAACATGCTATTAACACATACTAATTAAATTAACCAAAGTCATACTCAAAACCAATTTAATAGCCACATATTCAGCTAAATTTATATATGTAAATTCCTATAGCCAAAGCAATCCAATTTTATCATCAAATAAATAACACTTCAATTATTTAACATCCACCGAAAGTTAATTCACCTTGTTTTCCAAATCTAAACATAGTCATTTCACAAACTATTCATTATGCTTAACATTTCATTTATAAACAATGAACAAAGGTGATCATCTTATATCTTTATCTATTCCATTCCACAATCGAATATCCAGACTTCAACTCATATTCATTTACATATACATAAAATAGCTTATAAAGACATATATGTTATGGCAAAAACACATCCATCAACTAAATCATTACTCAAGCCGATTCATATAGCCAAGCACATCACGCACATATACCATGAACATAATTTCCAAAATGAGCTAAATACATGACCGATTACACATCATAACTAACATCATTATAAAGCCATTTCCAAAGCATATAAAACCTATCATAAATATCATTCATTCATAACACGTAGCATTATAACCAAAATAAACTTAAACCATATTCAAACATAACCAAATTCAAGCATAGAAGTTAAGCCATTTTCACATGGTTTAAATTATACATAAACCAAAATTCAACATTTCAAAAATATAATCCAGTCTATACATGCCATAGATTCAAAAATTCAACTTATAAAATACAGAAGACAGTCAATAGTGTGATGGACTTCGCTGACGATCCCCGAGCTCGTAACTAAACTCCAAAATCTATAAAACAGAGGTAAACATAAATACACACTGTAAGCTATCATAGCTTAGTAAGTCATAAGCAAATAAACAATTCAATGACATAATCAACTTATTTAAACTAAACCAAATTATACTATCATAATCATGTTAAACCTCAATCTTATGATTTCACATATATCATACACTTTCACATATAAACTTATTTATGGCTGAATACATACACACACACATATATATATATATATATATATATATATATCAAAGTATCTTTTGATTTCAAAGCTAAATATCATTATGTGACCAAGTACATTTATACACATATACATATACTCATAAATCAAAATATAATATCATATGCATATACATAGCAATGGTCGAATATACTTCACAAGACACATATATTCACATTAGTAACTTATGTAATTTACATTACATACATAATGGTTAACTTAACTTATTTTTCAAATAGGTAATCAACTAACTCATGCCTGGTCGTTTTAGCTCGTTTTACCCTTCGATCATAACTTATCATTGCCCGTTGAACCATTCGGAATCAAATAGGATACTTAGATAGTTACATATATAGAAAAATGCCAACGTCCCAGACGTGGTCTTACATGCTATCTTATATCGATGCCCCTGTCCCAGACAGGGTCTTACACGAATTAATACGATGCCGATGTCTCAAACATGGTCTTACACGTAACCACATATATCGATGCCAACGTTCCAGACATGGTCTTACATGAAAACACATATATCGATGCAAGCGTCCCAAACGTGGTCTTACACGAAAACACATATATCGATGCCAACGTTCCAGACATGGTCTTACATTAAAACACATATCAGAATCCTACGATTCGTACGGAGCTTTCACACGTCATAACTCAATTGAATCGAACTCATAAATTTAAATCCCAAGCATATACACATTCGATCATGATATATAATTACTTATAAAATTCAATTCAACATTTTAAGTTTACATTTATTCAAAACTAACAGCATTTACTTGCTTATAAACTTAGCTCGGACGATGAAAACTGGAACGGGACGACTAGTCGACAACTTTAGTTTTCCCCCGATCCAAATCCGATTTCTTTGGTTCTTGATCTAAACATATTCAAATTAAATTCATTCAAACATATTTTCACTCAATTTAGTCCAAAAACACATAAATGAGTAATTTACCATTTTACCCCTAACATTTTACACTTTTTACAATTTAGTCCAAATTGCGCAAAACACAAAACATGCAAAATTTGAGTATACCATGCTTAGACCGAATCTTCCTTGTGTTCATACAAGTCCATATTTTCATTTATTTTACATTTTAGTCCCTCAATTTATTATTTTTTAATTTAGTCCTAAGTACTCAAAATCATCAAAAATTCCAATAAAAAACATGTTAATCCAAAACATATCTTTCATATTTCATCAACTAACATCACATAGCTCAAATATTCATCAATGGCATAACTCAAAATATTTATCAAAATCAAATATTCAAGGATGGGCTTCGTAGATAACATAACAACGATCTCAAAAACGTAAAAATTATCGAAAATCGAGCTAGTTACATACCTTGATTGAGCTTTACTAATGGCCGAACCCTATACTTGTTTCTTTCTTTTCTTTTCTTTTTTTTTATGTTTCGGTCAAAAAGAACATAAACACCTATGGCTTTTAATTTATGTTATATTATAAAATATATTAACATATTATTTAATTACATATTTAACATTATTATAAATATGAAATCATTAGAAACCATGGCCATTACCGTCCATGACTAATACATATGGTCAAATTGCAACATAAATACCTCAAATTAAAAAGACAACAACAATTTGGCCCTTTTACAATTAACCATCAAATTTTCATTTTACGTAATTAAGTCATTTTATTTAATCGGGTACTCAAACGACAAAATTAAAGCACGAAAATTTTACACACACAAATTCACACATAATAAACACAGAAAATAATTTTTAAATATTTTTCTAACTCTCCCCCTTATGGATTTTCGTCCCCGAAAATCTTACTGGTGAATAGGTTCGGATAATGCTCTTTCATAGCATCCTCTGGCTCCTACGTTGCTTCCTTAACTCCGTGTTTATGCCACAGTACTTTAACCAACGAAATTTTCTTATTTTGCAATTCTTTAACCTCGCAAGCAAGAATGCGAATCGATTCTTCCTCATATGTCATATCGGACTTAATCTCAATCACTGACTAACTAATCACATGTGAGGGATCAGATCGATATCTACGGAGCATCGAAACATGGAATACATTGTGGATCTTTTCTAACTCAAGTGGCAACAACAGTCTATAAGCAACCAATCCGACACACTCTATAATCTCATACGGCCTAATAAATCTCAGACTCAATTTTCCTTTACGACCGAATCAGAGTATTGTCTTCCACAGTGAAACTTTCAAAAATACTTTGTCCCCGATCTAAAACTCTATATCTTTCATTTCAAGTCCGCATATGATTTCTGACGATCTGATGTTGTTTTCAAACTTTCACAGATTACTTTTACTTTCTATTCAGTCTTTCTGATCAAATCAGCCCCTTGTATCTTGTTTTCACTGAGCTCAGCCCAATACAATGGTGTATGACATTTTTGACCGTACAAAGCCTCGTAAGGTGCCATTTTGATACTCGATTGAAAGCTATTATTGTATGCAAATTCAATCAGTGGTAAGTATCGTTCCCACGTACCTTCGAACTCGAGAATGCAACATCTCAACATATCCTCAAGTATCTGAATGATTCGTTAGGATTTATCATCTGTGAATGCAACATCTCAACATATCCTCAAGTATCTGAATGATTTGTTAGGATTTATCATCTGTTTGTGATAGAAAGTAGTGCTGAAATGTAATTTCGTACCTAGTGCATCTTACAGTTTCTTCCAAAACCGCGATGTAAACCTCAAATCTCTATCTGAAACAATAAAAATAGGTACTCCATATAATCTCACAATCTGAGAAACATATAATTCAGCGAGCTTGACAAGCGAATAATCTATACAAACCGAAACTGATTTAGTCATTCTATCCACAATAACCCAGATTGCATCTTTCTTGCTTCTTGTCAACGATAAGCTAGATACAAAATCCAGCATGACTGTCCCATTTCCACTCAGGTATCATGATCGGCTGAAGCAACCCAGAAGGTACCTAATGCTCGGCTTTAACTTGCTGACAAATTAAACATTTTGAAACAAAGTTAGAAATGTCTCACTTCATACCATGCCACCACTGAAGCTGTTTTAGATCATTATACATTTTCGTACTACCCGGGTGAAAAGGTAACTGACTACTGTGAGCTTTGTTCAAAATCATTTGAATCAACTCTGAATTTCTCGGGACACATATTCGGTTTTTGAACCTCAAACAGCCTTCATCATCAACTTTGAACTCTAAATCAACATTTGAATCACATTGAGCTCGTTTTGCTATCAAATCATCATCAAATTTTTGAGCATCACAAATTTATTGAACAAATAACGGTCTTGCTTTTAATTCATATATTATCGAACCATCATCAGACATAGCCATATACGCATTCATTGCACGCAAAGCAAACAGTAATTTTTGGCTTAGAGCGTTAGCAACAACATTAGCCTTTCCCGATGGTAGTCAATGACAAACTCGTAGTCTTTTAACAACTCTAACCATCAGCGTTGTCTCAAATTTAGATCTTTTTGAGTCATCAAATATTTCAGGCTTTTGTGATCAGAATAAACATGACATTTCTCCCCGAATAGATAGTGACGCCATATCTTCAATGCAAACACAATAGCTGCCAATTCCAGGTCGTGTGTTGGATAATTCTTTTTGTGTGGCTTTAACTGTCTTGAGGCATAAGCTATGGCTTTGCCTTCTTGCATCAAAACATAGCCAAAACCATTTAAATATGCATCACTATAGATAACAAATTCTTTACCTAATTCTGGCTGAACTAGTACTAGAGCTTCAGTCAAAAGGGTTTTCAACTGATCAAAACTTTTCTGGCACTTTTCTGACCACTCGAACTTAACATCATTTTGAAGTAGCTTCATCATTGGGGTTGTAATCATAGAGAAACCTTTCACAAACCGTCTATAGTAACCGGAAAGCCCCAAAAAACTTTAGACTTCAGAAACATTTCTCGGAGGTTTCCAATCAAGTATAGCCGAAATCTTACTCGGATCAACCCGAATACTCGATGCTGAACAACATGGCCTAAAAAGCTAACTTCGTGTAACGAAAACTCACATTTACTGAACTTCGCATACAACTGTTTATCTCAAAAAGTCTGTACACAAGTCTCAGATGTTCGGCATGCTTGGTTTTATCACAGGAATAGATTAAAATATCATCTATGAACACAACCACAAACCTATCCAAATATTATCTGAAAATCTGATTCATCAAATCCATGAAAACAGGAGGCGCATTAGTAAGTCCGAAAGGCATAACCAGAAACTCATAGTGTCCGTACCTCGTTCGGAAAGCAGTCTTTGGCACATAGGAGTCTTTAACTGGCAACTGATAGTAGCCTGATCTCAAATCTATCTTTGAAAACATTGCAGCCCCTTTCAGTTGATCAAACAGGTCGTCAATCTGTGGCAACGGATATTTATTCTTTATAGTCACTTTATTGAGTTGTCTATAGTCGATACACATTCTCATAGTTCCGTCTTTCTTTTTCACAAATAAAACTGGTGCACCCTAGGGAGAAAAACTTAGTCGCATGAAACCTCTATCCATCAACTCTTGCAACTTAGCTTTCAATTCTTTTAATTCAGTAGGTGCCATTTTGTATGGAGCTATCAATATTGGAGTCGTCCCTGGCACTAACTCAATACCAAACTCTACCTCCCGAATAGGTGGCAAACCCGACAATTCTTCAGGAAACACATCCAGATATGTGACAGCCCTAAATTGACCCTAGTCGGAAAGTGGTTTCGGGACCACGAAACCGAGTCATAAAAATAATTAACAGTCATATTTGATGCTTATTATATATGAATATGCATGTGTGAAAAAAAATTCATGCTTAAATTTTGTATATAGTATGTGAAATTTATTAAATAGGACTTGTATGAGAAAATTTAGAAATGTGCTAGCCAAATGCTAAAGTGGCCTATTAATATATGTTGGAAAGTGCTTGTACTTGCATGTCAAATTAGCCAAACTATAGGTAGTGGCCGACCATGCTACAAATTATATAATAAAATATGAATTTTGTATTAACTTTAATTAGCTAAATGGCATAATATCATGAAGGAATGAAAAGAAAATATAGAAAGTGGGTGAAAACAACAAAGTGTTCACCCTGTTCATTCCAAAAGGTCGAAAGTGAAGGGGAGTTGGGAGGAAAGGAGCCATTCGGCCATTTCAAGTCTTCATTAAGGTAGGAAATTCATGTTTATTCTTGAAATTTTTGATAAAATTGAACTAGTTACCAAGTTCTTTAGGTAACCCATGTTAGGAATTTTGATTTTTGGGAACATTAGAACTTTCGGCCATAGTAGCTATTGAGGATTTAGGTTTTTGTTTCATGTTAAATTGGATGAATCTTGGTATATGGGTGTTTGAACTAAACGAATGATCAAATAGGTGCATAGATACAAAGTGGGAAGAATCGGCTATTGAGTTTGATACTATTACCGAATATGAAAATGTTATGCTTGAGTAATGCATGTGCTTAGAGTTGGTAAAATGAAAAGAAGGCTTTGGATAATCGACCATGGAGGTCTAAAATTCAAGGTAATTTCTTGATTATTTGAGCTTCATCTTGATGAATTGAGTTCCTTGCTTGGTACCCTCCTTGACCCATGTTTCTACTTATTTTATCTTTGAAAGTGATGTCTTGGGAACATTCGGTTATAGGGGGGAGTTTTGATTATGAAAGCTGTACTAGAAATGGAATTTGGAGTGTTTAATGGACTCCATATTGCTAAAATTTACATGAATAGAAATTTCTAAGCTTAAATTGTAAGAATTTGAGTTGTGTGGTTTAAATTGTCAAAGATGCATTTGGCAATTGATTATAATTTGTTAAAGGGTGTAAAGTATTGATAGTTCTAAATGGTACATAGTTAAATGAAGATGAAAGCTTGATAAAATTTTATTTAGAATGAAAGTAGGAGAAATGGGTATTCGGCCATGTTGTGATGAGTTGAATTTGAATGGTTGATGCTTTAGTTTATAAATGGTCATTAGATGAGTTTTAAACTTGTTAAAGTTTGATAATTTGGGGGTGTTAAATTGGGGAAAACGTGTAATAAAAATGGGTTGATAATGTTTGTTTGTTAATTGATGTTTGCACCATTGTCGAATGTGCTTAACATTAAGGCATGATTTAGTTAAATGCAAACTAATGGAAGAATGGAATTTAGCTATGCCGTACATGTGTTAAAATGATGGAATTAGTAGGAAATGGGTATGAGCTTGTCAAATTTTTGAAATTAGGACCTTGTGAACTAAATGATATTCGGAAATGGTACTTTTTACATGAGGAATTCGGTGTTAATTGTATTAAATAAGGTTGAGGTAGTTGCCGAATGTGTTTATAATTAAGTAAGGTTAATAATAGAGCAATGAGTGGCTAGTAGAATATAGTTAGTCTTCTTGTTATATTCGGCCATGAGTTTGTATAATTGGTTTGTAATAGATTAAATTTGTTTATTCAAGCTCAAGAGCTTAGGGAGTCTAATTCGGATAAGAGAAAAAGCTACCTAACCGAATAGTCGATCTGTAATCGTTCGACAACTTCCGAGGTAAGTTCTTAAGTAATTGAGTTTGATTCCTTTGTAAGTTTTAAGTTTTAAAAAGGGATGAATATGAATTATGTATATACGTTAAGGTCAATGACTTTTCTAAATGACGGCATATATGATATTATGTTTTAAATATGTGAATGAGAACTTTCAGAGTAAATTGTATAAATCTGCTAGGGACAGCAGCGATGGCGTGTTTTGGAAAAATTACCATAAATTGTGGGAGTTGAGTTAAAGGCTGAATAAATTATGTAATTAAAGCTTGATGCATCTAGTTTCAGTATAAAAGAAATCGTGTAAGAAAAGGGTTGCCGATAATGAGATTTTCAAAGTTGTGTGAGATGAGTCGAACGGCTCAAATCCCCATTCAAGATTTGGAAAATCATTATAAATCTTAAAAAATGATTATAAGATAAAATTATATGTTTAGACTCCTTAATGAGTGTAGTTTCAAAAAAAAATAAACGAAAACATATTTTGAATTCTATACAATGAGAAATTAAATTCTTAGTGAAGAGTTGTCAGAGTAGTCAAGCAGTAAAATAGGGGAAACTTTAATAAAAATCTGGTATTGATTGGCCAAACCAAAAATTCTGAAAATTTTGTGGATAGAGGATATACAAGTATATTTTCATGGAAAATTAACGGCACATAATTTGGAATTTCGTAGCCCCAGTTACAAATAATTTAACAACTGTTACTCAGGAAAACAGCTTGTAGAGAATTTGTGGTTATGTTGTAATGTAACACCCCGAACCCGAGACCATCGCCGGTGTCGGACACGAGGGGTTAACAAACCAAGTTCACTTGTTTTGCCCACCAATTTGACATTTCCAGTCAGGCTGGAAAACTGCATCACCGTCGCCTTAAAAATCATATCTCGAGTTTCAAAACTCGGAAACTGGTTTCGTAAATTTTCCCTGAATTTAGACTCATGTATCCATCCATGGATTTATTTCTAGAATTTTTGGTCAGGCCAATTGGTACAGTTTATTAGTTAAAGTCACCCATGTTACAGGGATCGACTGCTCTGACCTTCGCGCGTTACAACTTGAATATCTCACTGTACAGAACTTTAATACTGGTGCCGTTTGTTTCTAATGAAACTAGACTCAAAATGGAATCTGTACATATAAGGCATGACTCCTAATTCTTTCTAGATAATTTATAGCAAATTTTTAAAGTTGCGACAGAGGACCCAGAAACCGTTCTGGCCCTGTCTCACAATAGCTTTAATATCTCTTAACATGTAACTCCTATCTTCCATATGAAAATAGACTCATCAAGGTTCATTTACATAGCTTATTCACTATTTAATACCATTCCTACAAATTTTGGTGATTTTTCACATTCACGCCACTGCATTTGGCAACATCTGCTTTTAAGGTAGGTCTTACCTATTTGGTAGTCTCCATGAACCAACTAGTCTTGCCATACATAGGTTCATATATGATCATTTTAACCATGCCAATGGCTGATCATGTGACCAACATTCCCATTTCCAATCCATGGTCACATCATGACACCAAATATATACATATACAAACCGCAAATAGTCTAAGTCGATACTTCACTTTTACGAGCCATTTTCGCATGGCCGTACACAAATACATCACAACATATTTAACCAACAAGGGTAGTCCTATACATGCCATTTCAAAGTTCAACCAAAAATTTATACCAAAATAGAGACGTTGATAGTGTGGATGACTTCGACTTTATTGATCCCGAATCCGATTGCTATCGGCGAAATCTATAAAACAGAGAGCCAAAGTAACGGGTAAGCATTTTTATGCTTAGTAAGTCTCAAGGAATATAATCAACTCTAATTACAGCAATACATTCACATAGCCAAATGCGTCATTTCATTAATACACATTCTTACTTCACACTTCATCATTATATACTTTCACAAAGTATCAATCAATTCAATAACTGAAATTCATTAGTCGATTGAGCGAATGTTGCTCAAACATGTCGACTTTCCAATGCACATATAAACGTACCTTATTCTTTGGGCTTCTCGAGTGTACTAATTGAATTTATTACAGCAACCAACACTCACCTCCAGCCCAAGATTCTTGAATATAACCGGATATAAGCATGTGCACAAATGCCTTGGTCTTAGCCGGATAGAATGACTCGCACGAATGCCTTGGTCTTAGACCGGATATAGCCGCTAGCACAATTGCCTTCGGTCTTAACCGGATATAATTTCAGCATAATTGTCTTGGGCTTAGCCCGGATATCATTCAATTTCTCATGCACACATACATCAATAATCATTGGACATACATATTTCATTTTCGTTACTAAGGCTCAAACACAATTATAATCATTAGCATAATCGCCGGGACTTAGCCCGGTAGAATTCGAATACTCATACACACATAAATCAATAATCAATACATCCATATTTCATTCCACATAATTCAATTAAGGTCACTTCTTGAGGACTTACCTCGGATATTGTTGAACGGCTTTTACGGCTATTCGATCACTTTTTCCTTCCCCTTGTCCAATTGTGGCCCTCTTAGCTCTTGAGCTAATTCAAACAAATTCAATCTATTAAAACCTCATTGTGCTAGCTTATGGCGAATATGACAAGGAGTTTAAATGGTCATATGGCCACTCTTTAGCTTGAATACACAATGGTCATGCACATTTTATACTACATCAAGCAATTCAATACAATTTATTCGAGCATCAAGGAAAAGCTAAGGCCTTCAATAGGCTACCCAAGGCCGAATATTCATGTACATGTTGAGGCCAATTATGCACTTAATACCTCACAAAAATAGCATGCATTTTACTAGTTAATGCTTTGCATATTGTTGCTCAAAACTTATAATATAGCATCGAGCACTCATATGTGTGCTAGGCCGAATGTGCTTGCAATTTCACATTCATTCTTCAACATCTTGTTCTTTAAACAAACATATTCATCACTTAGTTCATAACCAAACATCATGTGCAAACATATATATACATATATGAGCATGGCCGAATTTCAAGGTGTCCATAGCCATCCAAAACACAAATTTTAACTAACATGCAAGAAGCATGAACCATGCTTATGAATGCATCATGGCCGAATATGACAATCATGCTCCTTTTCAACTTCAATCATGATTAAACAAAAGAAAACTCAAAATCTTACTCAAGAGTAGACAATCCATCATTGCATGCATCATCATCAAGCTTTACACTTAGCATGCAATGGCTTTATCACCATAACAACTTTGGCCAAATACCATTTCCATGGCATAACAAGGATTTGAGCCATGGCTAACATGCACATCAAGTTAGCAACCAAAACATGCATGAAACTCCTAACACAACCTCATACATACCTTAATCTTGATGCAAACTTAGCCAAATCTCCTTCTAGATCTCTTCCAACCCAAGCATGAAGCAAAAGTCCTCCCCCTTTTTCCTTAGTATTTTCGGCCAACAAGTGAAAATGGATGAACACAACAAAAATTTTTTTCTTCCTTCTTTCTCAACTCACGGCAAGGGGGCATCCAAGCTCATCTTTCTCTTTTTTTTTTTCATTTTTTATGCTTATTTTTATTATAATACTTCCTACATGACTCACTAGCCAAACATGTTGGAAACATGTTTTCCCTTGCCCATCATGCCCACCTTGGCCGGCCATTATAGTCAAATTTGGGGAATTTGACATGCAAGGACAACATTTTCCTAGTGTGCATCAATAGGCCTCTTCAACATTTGCCTATCTCATTTCTAAGTTTTCTCACACAAGTCCTTTCTAGTGAAATTCACCTTTATAACACTAAATCAATCATCATAAAATGTCATACATGAGCACGCACATATTATAGGTATCAAAATAAATTTTTAATTATTTTTATGCTTCGGTTTTGTGGTCCCGAAACCACATTCCGACTAGGGTCAATTTTGGGCTGTCACATCTATATTATTTTTAGGGCTTTGAAGGTCTGATTTAAAGCTCAATTGTATATTTTTTATAGTTTTTAATGAGTTTTTGTTAATTACTATTAAATGACATTAATGATATATATTTTGATATAAATTGTTTGGAATTGCTTGGTAATACTCCATAACCCTAATCCAGTAACGGAGACGAGTTATGGGTGTTACACCCTACATCACTTACCAACCTCATTAGACACCCCGGTGCTAATTGGTCATCTCAAGTCTTAAAATAGCATAAAATATGTTAATTCACTTATTAAAATGAAGAACTAAAATTAAGTAAAAACACAAAAATGACATTCAAATTGCTCAAGAACAAGCTCGTTAAGTGCAATGGAAAGCCTAATTTGACATATCAAATTACGAAAGATCAACAGGTAAACCTGACATGAATTTATTCATCTCAGACTAGCAATTGGTGTGGTGCAACTGTAACACCCCTCACCCGTATTCACCATTAGGATAGGGTTACAAGGTATTACCAATCAAAACACGTCATTTATCATACATACTTCATACATTTATGCATTCATATTCAAATACCATTCATCACAATCACATTGTCATTCATAAAGGCCTACAAGGCTTAAAACATGCTTTAGAAGTGGTTCGGGACTAAACCGATAACATATAAAAAATTTAGAAACTTAGAAAAATTTCAAACATATAAGGGTCACACACTCGTGTGAACAGACCGTGTGCCTCACACGGCTTCAGACACGCCCGTGCCACAGGCCCTGTGAAAATAGAGCATACATACTGACTTGGGTCACGCGACTGACCACACGCTGGTGTGTATAGCCCGTGTAACTCACTGACTTGTACCACACGACCAGTCACACGCCCGTGTGTGAGACCGTGTGGAGCATACTGACTTCAAATTAATTTCAACACTAGGGAATACACGGTCGTGTAGCATGACCGTGTGTCGCACACGGCTGGTACACACGCCCGTGTATTTGCCTGTGTGGACAAAAATAGGCCATTTGCACAGCCAATTTGCCACCCTTATTCATGCTTCACTTAAATAATCAAAATGGTACCATTTTATCATATAATAAGCAACCAAAATCATCTTTCAAATGCACAATTTATACCATATCCAATTCAACCAAATTCATTAATCATGTCAATACCAAATACTTATTCAAATAATTATCAACTCAACTTCTAAAATCATACTTCACCAAATATATTTCAGAAGCATTAAACTCCATAATTCAATTAACCATTTGCAACTATAAAACCACAACCATTTTCATACCAAACATGCCAAAATAAGTCATCACTCATGGCTATTTACACAAGCAAAACATATACATTTACAAGCCATTTTTTTAAAATAGCTAAACATACCACATTATTAACATAATTTACAAGCCAACTCTCATGGCTATATTCACAACCAAAATATCACAAGTAACCTATACATGCCATTTACCATATATACACAACTCAAAAGTACCAACTTAGGCGTTTGATAGTGCGATGATGTTCCCGATGACTCCGGATCTGAGCTAGCTTTGATTCACTAAAAAAACATAGAAAAATAACATAAAGTAAGTTCGTAAGTGAATAACTAAATTCATCAAATAGATGTAATTCAATCAATAACACATTACCAAATTATAACCACATTAACTACAAACCTTTCTCATGTCTCAAAACATGATTAAGTACCATCTCATTGAACTTTCTCTATTGAATACTCGAATAGGTTTCGTACGTACCCATGTCACCTCATACTAACCTCTTTCTCAACCACATCATTTTTTACCCATTGACCCATTCGGAATAGAAGTTGGATACTCAAGGATCACAATCGATAAGTACCTATACCAAGGCCCGTAGCCAAATCAAGGTAACTTATATCGGAGTATCTATACCATGGCCCTAGCCAAATCAAGGTATCATTCGCACCCGAAGTGCTGATATTATGGCCCAAAGCCAACACAATAACCTAATGACATGTCACCAGCATCCTAAACTATTCCTAAGGTTCAACCGGGAAGTTTCACTTGTCAATTTCATCGTTGAACACATCCGTAGAGTCGTATTCACTATTCAGTCATTATCCGTGATCTCATAATCACATTTTATGTAATATCAAAGCATATAACATACATTTATAATGAAATTACCACATACGAACTTACCTCGAGTATGAAAATGGCAGAACGAGTCAATTACTCGATAATCTTGTCTTTCCCCCGATCTAATTCTGGATTCCTCTTTTCTTGATCTAAATGTATTCAAAATTATTTCGTTTAATCACCTTCTCATTCAATTTAATCCAAAAATACACATTTTGGTATTTTTACATATCAACCCCTAAACTCTCATATTTTTACAATTTAGTCCTTATCACATAAAAAACACAATTTACACAATTTCTTTCTAAATTCATGAGTGCCGAATTTCTATAGGGTCCTTAACAGACCTAAACTTTTATTTATTTCACATTTTGACCCCTCAATTTACACTTTTCACAATTAAATCCCTAAAATTCATTTTTAGCTAAAATCACTTTATAAAACATTTAAATTTATCAACAAATAGTCATTTTCCATTATCAAATATTCAAAAGCTCAAATATTCATCAATGACACTTCACGAATTCATGAACAAATTCAAAAATTAAGGCACGGGCTAGCTAGAATATGAAGCAATGATTACAAAAACATAGAAATCATCAAAAATCAAGCTAAAACAGTACCTTAATCAAACCAAGAATGTGCTGAACCCTAGATGGACATGGAAGCTTTCTTTTTCTTCTTCAAAATTCGGCTAGATGATAATGAGAGGATAAAAATGGCTTTTTTTATTAATAATACTTTAATAACCAAATTACCATATTAACCTTTAATAAAAGCCATTAAAATTCATTTATGCATGTCCATCGTTGTCCACTCACCCTTATAATGGTCTAATTACCATTTAAGGCCATCATATTCAAAAGCCAAGGCCAATTGAAACCATTAACTAATAGAATGTAACTTTTGCATTTTACTTGATTTAGTCCTTTTTCTCGAATTAACCATCCAAATGATAAAATTAGCTCACGAAATTTTCACACATATCAAATAACATGCTGTAAACATATAAAATAATATTAAAATAATTTTTTGACATTGGATTTGTGGTTTTGAAACTACTATTCTGATTTAGCTAAAACCGGGCTGTTACAGTAGCTACTTATGTATCCGAGTCCATTTACTAGGGTTCATCAGGTGAAAAAAATTATACGAAATCAGAAATGGAAATGAAATACAATGATCTTGATGTTCACTTAAAGAAATGTTGAATTTAACTTGAATAATGTATTGGAAAAATGTCTTAAATATGAATGTGATTACATTATCCCTTGATTGAATGAGTTTGAAATTTGTTATACAAAATGACATGAATTGGTATGATAAGTGATTGAGTTTGTATATGGTTCGATTACATGATGCTTTGCTTTGCCATGTCTAGCTAAAGTATGACAAGTTAAGGTTGCATATTATATTTAGATAAAAGTTAAGGTAAGTTTCTTTTAATGCCTGTGAACGTACTAAGCATTTTATATGCTTACCTAGTTTGTTTTCCTTTTCCTTGTAGATCATTACCTTGCAGAACATGTCAAGTTGGATCATCCAAAGCTCACACTATCCTACCCTCAAATTGGTAGCTTTTTGGTCATTTTGAGTTAGGGATTGTGGTATGTATATAAATGTTTTGGTGTAATCCTTGTTTTATATAAGTCTTTATGAGTTATAAATGGTATTGAACTTGGTTTATGGTGATTTTCGTATTAGTTATGGCATGTGAATTAGCTAGTGTAACACCCCTAACCCGTAACCGTCGACGGAAAGGGTTACAAAGTATTACTAACTAAACACAACTTTCGGATAATTATAAATACACATAGAAATTATTCATCTTAAATTATCACAATCGGACATATATTAAATCAAACCAAATTTACAGGTTACACATAAATTAGATAACATACAACTATAATCATTATCAAATGGCCGGATATAAACACATGGAAATAAACATCTCATTGTTAATTACTTAGATCAGACATACATGCAACTTTATTAAAAACAAAGTTACTATTTATATGATCATTTGTTAAATCTTTAACCAAACATATATATAACATGCAAACACATATTCCTTGTTTGTTGTCTACTTCTATTATGCTCTATCACTTTAGACATATGAAACATTTGCCAAATTACCTAACTGAATAATCAAACATTTTATTTTATCCTTCACAGCAATACATCATTATATATATATATAATATTAATTATTCATCCAGCGTATGTATAGCATACCAACTCAAATTTTGACACACTACTAGCACATATCTATTAAATTAACAATTGTCATACTCAAACTAATTTAATAGCCACATTTTCGACTAAGTTTATATATAAATTCATATAACCAAAGCAATCCAACTTTTCATTAAATACATGATACCTCAATTCTTATACAACCACCGAAAGTTAATTCACCTTGTTTTCCAAATCTAAACATAGTCATTTCACGAACTATTCATTATGCTTAACATCTTATTTATAAACAATGATTAAAGGTAATAAATTTATATTTATATTTGTTCCATTACACACCAAAGAACATCCACTCTTCAAAAATATACATTCATAATTTATATCACATAACAAGCAATATATTAAAATCAAATATTCCTTTTACTTATCACAAATCCATACTCATATATTATATTAATTTAAATCATACTCGAACAAACATATTAAATCTCACCTTACATACTTAACACAACATTTTACCTATTTAATCATATTAAATCATATGATTATATCATCATCAATATGTTAAATATATCATTCACATATAGCATGCTTGATGTTTTCAAAATAGATTTAAACCAAAACCATACTTAGATAACCCTTACCAAAAGTGCCAGCCACTTCACACATATATATCAAAACCAAAACTTGCTTATACTTAAACATCATAGCTATCCATATTTATCAACCATATTAACCTCACTTAAGCCAAATTTTATAATTAATCACCTTACAAAATATACCACAAATCATACATCCAAAATGAGCTACTTTCATGGCCGATTATGGTTCATCATTAACACATTTCTTTTCAATCTTACAATCAGCATCACAAACATATCACCAAAACACAAATCATACATATCATAAAATATGCATACCAAAATAAACTCCAACCATATTAATTATAACCAAAATTTGATCAAACCTTAAAATCGAACCTAATAAAATAAACAAGCCATATTCGCATGGCTTAATACATATTCAAATTCAAACTTAACTAAATGTAATCTAGCCTATACATGCCATAGATCCAAGTTTAAACTTATAAAATACCAAAAAAAGTCGTTAGTGTGATGGACTTTGTTGACGATCCCTGAGCTCGTAATTGGATTCCAAAATTTATAAAACAAAGACAAACATAAACACACAGTAAGCTTTCAAATCTTAGTAAGTCATAAGCAATTAAGTAACTCAATAACATTTATATTTCATTATAACAAAATGGAATCATTACATTATATTCGTATACATTTTCAAACTTGCAAAAATATGCATTTATCAAACATATAACTATGCATCAAATCTAAATAGAATAAATAGACATGTAATTAATATCATAATTATTTTTTTTCATTTCTAAGGTCACATATAAACCCTTGGCGAAAATACTCATTCATATACTGAATATACATAAATCACATTTACAAGATCACATATACTAAACATTTAATCAATTATAATTTTCATATACACATATACTTTTATTTGCATCATGAATACATTGTTAAACCGAATGTATACTTTTACATATGCATATATGTAATTCACAATGACAAATAACATTTATATCACTGATTCAAGTATCTAACTTACCATAATTTCATAACTTAGTATGAATACATACCTGAACCTTTTAACTCGATTTTTCATTCGATCTTAACTTAATATTACCTGTTGAACCATTCGGAATTGGATGGGACACTCGGATAATCACATATACTGTACATTGCCAACGTCCCAGACGTAGTCTTACATGTAATCACATATCAATGCCACTGCCCCAGACAAGGTCTTACTCGTACACATATATCGGAGTCATATATCGATGCCAACGTATTAAATGTGGTCTTACTCGCACACATATATCGAAGTCATATATCGATGCCAACGTATTAAACGTGGTCTTACTTGCACACATATATCGAAGTCACATATCAATGCCAACGTATTAAACGTGGACTTACTCGCACATATATATCGGAGTCACATATCGATGCCACATATACTTCCAGGTATCAACTTTATAATCGACCAATTGTACATAAGTTCATTAGCAAAATTATCATTCATAACCAAAATCACATTATCATTAAATAATCAAATATATATATACACATTTAATCATGATTCACATTTAAATGTCACTTACATATTTCATTTAGTCTAATATAGACTTGTAATTAATATACAAATAACCAACATTTTAGCATATATAATTCATGTCATCACATTTAATATTAAACTTATTCATCACTTATTCAAACATAGATTATTTCTATTTTCAATATCGATTTGTAATTTACTTTTAATAAATATAACTATCTATTAATCACATATATTGAAATTTAACAACTTTTATTTACTTATAAACTTACCTCGGACGATATAAAACGGAACGGGACAGCTAGTCGACGACTTTCGTTTTCCCCCGATCTAAATTCGATTTTTTTGATTCTTCATCTAAACATATTCAAATTAAGCTCACTAAAATATATTTTCATTCAATTTAGTCCAAAAACACATAAATGGACAAATTACCATTTTACCCCTGACATTTACACTTTTTACAATTTAATCCCTATTGCACAAAACACAAAATATTCAAAATTTCAAGATACCCATGTTTGGCCGAATACTCCTAATGTTCATACAAGCTCATATTTTCATTTATTTCACATTTTAGTCCCTCAAATTATTATTTTTGTGATTTAGTCCTAATTACTCAAAATCATCAAAAACTCCAGTACAAAATATATTAATCTAAAACATATCTTTCATATTTCATCATCAAACAACAAAAATCACAAGCTCTCAACAATGGCGTAACTCAAAATATTCATCAAAATCAAAAATTAAAGCATGGGTCTTGAAGATTACTAAGCAACGATCTCAAAAACGTATAAATTATCAAAAACCGAGCTAAGCACGTTGTGAAAATAAAAATAATAAAATAAAAATAAAATAAAGAACACACAAATTTTAAGTGGAAACCCTTTCAGGAAAAAACCACGGGCAGAGGAGAAGAAAATTCACTATGTCGAAAAATTTGAATCCATACAAGAGGAATAGACTATGTCTATTTATAGGCTTGTAAAGTCATATTCTAGTAGGATTGAAACACCTTATCCTAATCAATATAAAATAGATGGAGTTTAATACGGTTTAAAAAACCTTATTCTAAAATAAAAATAAAAGAAGTCTAGTTCTATATGGATTTTACTTTTATTTTATTTTTCATCGTATTTTATTTAAATAAGAATTTGGGTCACTTAATTCTAACAATCTCCACCTTGACACAAATTCTCAATGAACAAGTTTTTCATCGCGAACTTTCAATAAACAAGTTCTCCACCTCTTCCATAAAACCCCTTAAGGGTTTAACTTCAACAATGAACACCAACCAAGTCTAAGCGATGCTCAAACTTGATTATAGGAAGTGACATAGTCATCATATCTGCAGGATTTTCATGAGTACTAATTTTGCTCACAACAATATCACCACGAACAATAATATCACGAACAAAATGATACCGAACATCAATGTGTTTTGTTCTCTCATGAAACATTTGATCTTTTGTAAGAAAGATGGCACTCTGACTGTCACAAAATACAGTGCTGATTTGAAGGTCTTCATTGAGTTCACTAAAGAGTCCCTTCAACCAAATAGCTTCTTTACAAGCCTCAGTAATCGTCATGTACTCAGCTTAAGTGGTAGACAAAGCGACTGTAGATTGTAAAGTGGCTTTCCAACTGATTGCACAACCTCCGATTGTAAAGACATAACCTGTGAGAGATCTTCTTTTGTCAAGGTCTCCAGCAAAATTAGCATCAACATACCCAATGACTCCATCTCTAGTTCTTCCAAACTATAAGCAAACATCAGTAGTACCTCGTAAGTATCTTAGAATCCACTGAATTGTTTTCTAGTGTTCTTTACCAGGATTTGCCATGTATTTGCTAACTGCACTGACTGCATATGATAAATCTAGACATGAACAAACCATAGCATACATGAGAGATCCCACTGCACTAAAGTATAGAACATGTGACATGTACTCAATCTCATCATCTGATTGTGGAGACAAAACCGATGAAAGTCTGAAATGAGCTGCTAAAGGAGTACTAACAGGCTTAGCACTCTGCATATTGAACCTGCAAAGAACTTTCTCTATGTACCCCTTCTGACTTAGGTACAATTTACTTGTTTTTCTATCTCTGAGAATCTCCATTCCAAGTATCTTCTTTGCTGGTCCTAAATCTTTCATCTCAAATTCTTTACTTAGTTAGGTTTTGACCTTTCTTATCTCTCTTTTATCTTTTGTTGCTATCAACATGTCATCAACATAAAGAAGTAGATACATAAAAGAACCATCACTGTTTTTCTTAAAGTAAACGCAACCGTCAAAACTACTTCTTTTGAAATCATGAGAAGTTATAAGGGAATCAAACCTTTTGTACCACTGCCTTGGTGATTGTTTTAAACCGTAAAGGGACTTTTTCAGCAAGCAAACATAGTCCTCTTTTTCTGGAACTATAAAACCCTCTGGTTGTTGCATGTAAATATCTTCTTCAAGTTCTCCATGCAAAAATGCAGTTTTTACATCTAACTGTTCAAGCTCCAAATCATGCATGGCCACAATACCAAGCAAAGCTCGAATCGAACTATGCTTCACAACTGGGGAGAACACATCTGTGAAATCCACTTCTGGAATTTGACTGTAACCCTTTGCAACAAGCCTTGCTTTATATCTGGGTTCTTCAACTCCTGGAGTCCCTTCTTTCTTTTTAAACACCCATTTACAATGAACAGTCTTCTCACCTTTAAGAAGTTTCACAAGATCCCATGTTTTGTTTTTGTGAAGTGATTTCATCTCCTCTTGCATAGCAAACATCCATTTTTCTGAGTCTTCACAGCTAACCGCCTCAGAATAATTAGATGGCTCTTGGTTTGCATCTATATCTTCAGCCACATTTAAAGCATAAGCAACTAAATTAGCTTCGGCATACTTCTTTGGAGGTTTAATTTCTCTTCTAGTTCTGTTTTTGGCGATAGAGTATTGTGGTGAAGAAGCAACTCTATTCTCAATTTTTGTTCTGGCTTGAGGAGTTAACTCTGTATTAATCTGATGCTCCACCTGCTTTTGATTTTGTTTATAGGAAGAGTCTTTAAGAGATAAGTTAGGTAGCATAGCAGTTTCATCAAAAACAACATCTCTGCTAATCACAACATTTCTATTTTCAGAACACCATAACTTATACCCTTTTACACCAGCTTTATAACCAAGAAAAATACATTTAATGGATCTTGGTTCCAATTTTCCATTATCAATATGAGCATACGCAGGACACCCAAAAATCTTTAAATCGTAATAATTAGCGGGATTACTGCACCATACCTCTTGTGGAGTCTTTTCTCAATGGCAACGGATGGAGATCGGTTGATCAAAAACATGCAGAGAGGTCGTCGCCCAAAATGACTTGTAAGTTGGCATTTGACAACATACATCGAACCTTCTCCATGATCGTTCTATTCATTCATTCTGCAACGCCATTTTGGTGTGGAGTATGATGAACTGTCAAGTGTCTCATGATCCCTTCTGACTTGCACAATCTATTAAACTCATCAGAACAGAACTCTAAGCCATTATCTGTGCGGAGGTATTTTATTTGTTTTACCGTCTATTTTTCAATCATAATTTTCCAAGACTTAAATGCGGAAAACACATCGCTTTTCTGCTTCAGGAAGAATGCCCAAACTTTTCTGGAAAAATCATCAATAAAGGTTAGCATATAATTAGCTCCACCTCTCGAAGGCACTCTGGATGGCCCCCACAGATCAGAATGAATATACTCCAATGTTCCCTTCGTGTTATGGATTCCTCTAGTGAATCAAACTCTCTTTTGTTTCCCAAAAACAAAGTGCTCACAGAAATTCAGTTTGCAAATTCCTTGCCCATCAAGAAGTCCTCTTTTGCTCAATTCTGCCATGCCATTCTCACTCATATGCCCTAGTCGCATATGCCAAAGTTTACTAATATCATCATCTAATAAGGAAGAGGAAGCGACAGCTGCATCACCAGTAACAGTAGAACCCTGCAAAATATATAACTTGGCAATCTTTCTCTGCCCTTTCATCACAACAAGGGACCTTTTAGAAATCTTTAAAACCCCACTTTCAGCTGTGTATCTGTACCCTTTTGAATCAAGAGTACTTAACGAAATTAAATTTCTTTTCAATTTTGGAACATGCCGTACGTCACTAAGTGTTCTGACAACTCCATCAAACATCTTAACTTTAATTGTTCCAACACCTACGATTTTGCACGAAGCATTATTTCCCAACAAAACAACACCTTCAGACACTGTTTCGTAAGTTGTAAACCAATCCCGATTGGGACCCATGTGGAAGGTGCAGCCTGAATCAAGTATCCATTCCTCGCTTACTTTAGAATCATTGACAGAAGCGACTAGAAGTTCACCATCGCTGTAATCTTCTACAACATCAACTTCAACGGAATTTTCTGGTTGTTTTCCTTTTTAATTCGCAGCCTCCCTTTTAATCTTGTTTTGTAGCTTATAGCACTCAGATTTAATGTGCCCTTTCTTCTTATAGAAGTTAAAAAATTTTACCTCTATTTGAAGACTTCGATCTACCCTTAGATTTACCACGAGGATCCCGTTCCTGTGTCCTACCACAATCATCATCAGCATTCTGATCTTGTCTCCCACGAACAATGAGACCCTCTCCCTGAGAGTCGGATTTAACTAGAAGATGCTTCATCTTATCATACGAGGTTAAAGAATCATAAACCTCATCAACTGTGAGAGACTCACGGCTATATAAAATCGTGTCTCTAAAGGTTAAATAAGACGGGGGCAACGAACAAAGTAGAATCAACCCTAGATCTTCCTTATCATCTCGAACCTCCATGGCCTCCAAGTTTGAGAGAATTTCTTTAAACAACATTAAGTGTTTGTGTACAGACGCACCTTCCTCCAAACGATGAGCATAAAGATGCTGCTTCATATGCAACTTGCTTGTTAGAGTTTTTGACATACATATTTGTTCTAGCCTCTTCCATAATGCAGCGGTAGTCTTCTCTTTCATCACATCCTGCAGAATTTCGTTGGACAAATGCAGATGTAATTGTGTTAACGCCTTTCGATCCTTACGCTTCTTCTCTTCATCTGCTAATGTTGAAGGCATCTTATCTATCCCTAGCAAGGCATTCTCCAGATCCATCTGAGCAAGAACTGCTTGCATCTTAATCTGCCACAATGCAAATCTGGTGTTGCGATCCAACAGCAAAATTTCATACTTCAAAGACGCCATTACTGTGATTGAGATGAACAACCCCAATTTGTGAAAAATAAAAAAATAAATAAAATAAAGAACACACAAATTTTACGTGGAAACCCTTTCGGAAAAAAAACCACGGGCAGAGGAGAAGAAAATTCACTATGTCGAAAAATTTAAATCCATACAAGAGGAATAGGCTATGTCTATTTATAGGCTTGTAAAGTCATATTCTAGTGGGATTGAAACACCTTATCCTGATCAATATAAAATAGATGGAGTTTAATAAGGCTTAAAAAACCTTATTCTAAAATAAAATAAAAAAAGTCTAGTTCTATATGGATTTTACTTTTATTTTATTTTTCATCGTATTTTATTTAAATAAGAATTTGGGTCACTTAATTCTAACACACGTACCTTGATTGAGCTTGAGAATGGCCGAACTAGGTTTTCTTTTCTCTTTTTTCTTTCTTATTTTGGTTTCGGTCAAAGAACATAATATGAATTTGGCTTCTTTTTTTACTTTTATGATATATATTATATTATAATAGTTTATAATATTAATTTATTAAAGTAACCTTATTTAATACATATCAAAACCTTATAATATAACCTATTATCGTCCACTTAATAATTTATGGGCTAATTGCAACATCAAGGCTTCCATTTTAAAAGCCAATAGCATTTTGGCCCTTATAGATTAAGCTACCCAATTTTTAATTTACGCGATTAAGTCTTTTTATTTAATCGGACACTCAAACAACAAAATTAAATCACGAAAATTTCATAGATATAAATTCACACAAAATAAACACAAAAAATAATTTTTAAATATTTTTCAGACTCGGATTCGTGGTCCCAAAACCACCGTTTCGATTAGGGTCTAAATCGGGCTGTTATAGTTAGTACATGTTTTGTCCATGTTTGATTCTTTTGGAAAGGTAGTATATGTATCTATTTGTACTTGGCATATTAAACATGGTGGAATGAGGTGAAAAGAATGGTTAAGTTGATGTATGCATTGAAATGTAATTTTTAGTTATTTTGCTTAAGGTATATGTTGATGAATGGTTATTTTGGTGCATGGATAATATCATAAAAGTGTTGATGAATGAATTGGGTATTTTGAAGTAAAATGGTATGGTTTGCTATACTTGTTATAGGAAAGGATAGGCATTTGGAATGATTTAGTTGGTATGCCCTAATGAAATTGAAATGTTTAGGTTTAATTGATATATATGTAGTGAATGTCTTGTTATGAAGTTGAATTTGAGTGTTTGAACTTGTTTGGCATGTTTTTGGTATGTTTTGATTCAATTGGATTTGTTGCAACGTCAGTCTACAATATGTGACGTCACAATGTCGAGTGGCTTGATGTCATGATATGACAATTGTTTGGTGATATCACAACATGGAATAAATGATCTACCACAATTCGTTGTGGCAAATTAAGCTCTTTTCAACACTTAATGGGCTCGTGTTTATGTAGCAAATTAAGCTCTTTTCAACACTTAATGGGCTCGTGTTTATGTAATTGTTAGCTTTTTATTCAAATTATCAGTTTAGTAAGTTTATCTTTGAATTCAAACGAGCATTTTAGTATGTTTCATAACTTGTTAAACCTATCTGGGCTTAAGGAATGACTAATGTGTTGATTGAGTGTGCAGGATATCATTTTAGGCCGATGAGTTAGTTGTCTCAAAATGTCGCAGCATTCAGAATGGATGTCGCAACACCCAATTTCGAAGCTGAAGGGGAGCATTCAGGAATCGATCTTGCAACATCCAATTTCAAACCAAGAGGTGTTATATTCGAAGTCTAATGTCGTGACAACAACCTTGGGATGTCACGACACCAATTTGACGAGGCCCAATTATCAATTAAGGGTGTTTTTCGTCAGCACAACCTTAATTGACATAATTAGAAATCTGTAATTGACCTAATTTGGTTATCTAACAACACTAGTATAAATATTAATGCTGAGGACTTAATTAAGGGAGCTTCTTTAGATTATTAAATTTCATTTTTATTAGATTTAGGGTTTTTAGTTTTTGTTTTATGTTCAAACATTTATTTTTATTCAATTTCAATTTAGTTTTCTTTTATTCAGTAATTTTACTTGTTTATTTCTATTCATGTTTCAATTGAATAACAATCAACATATATTCCACGAGTTTCATAGATCAAACTTTAATACAGAAGTTCGAATCTAGATTTGTCTTTTCTCTTTTCTTTTTTCTTTTTTTTTTATGTTTCAATAGATTGTTTAAAACTCCGATTAGTGAAATTTGCATCTAGTATGGCCATGAACTAAGAAACCTAGGATGATTTACGAGTGGAAGTGGGAGTGATTGACTAAGGGTTTAAGGTTTATTCTAAACTTTTTGGTATAGGTTAAACGAAAGTAAACCCTAGGACTGACGACCCTAGGAAGTAACTTAGGTAGATAAGGTCAAAAGGATAGTCTATTGAGCACCATTTAATCTATCCCAATTTAAGCTATCAGGTTGAAAGATAAGTAGGTTAAATCAATCAATTAATTTAGTTATAGGCCAAAAAGTATTAACTAGGTTAATTATTAGCTAATTTGTTAAAACCTAAATTTGAAGTTAATCACAATCACGTATGCAAGTTAATCTTTTATCTGTATAAATTGATTAAAATTTGGTTGTTTAATTTAGTTTTTATTGCATGTTCTTTTATATGATCTTTTTATTTTTTTTTCATAATATAATGGTTATGTGATTACTTTTTAGACTTATTAGTGTGTGAATTACAATTTAGTCTAGACAAACCTCCCTTGGGTATAATCCACGAAATACTTGCTGGTGTTTTGTTGTAAATACTTTAAAAATATTACAATTTGACTTGTATGCTTGTAGATATTGTACTTCAATTCTAAAATTTAATTGCAGATTTACAAGTCCCGACGTACGCATGTTGGCGCTGTTGCCGAGGAGGTTTCAACATTAGATTAGCTTGTTATATTTTTGCATGCTAATAGGCTAAATAGGGAAGTTGAAAATTATAGATACGGTTTTTATTTTATTTTATTTATTTTTCAATTTATTTTTTTTACTGGCTTAGCTTATTTTTTTGTCTCTGATTTCATTTTATGACACAAAGTAGAGGCGACCGATCAAGCCAAATTCTGAATTGGAAAGAGCCTTTAGACAAGCCAGAAGATAGCTGTTGCAAGATATCCCACCAGAAATAGATCCACGACAAGAGAACCCATTGTTCAAGGATCTGTCTAAACAAATCCACCACCAGCAGTACCCATAGAGCATATAACACCACCACCGTAGATAATTGACTACACGTCAGCTTCCGACGCACGAACACCATGGCTAGGCATAGAATCAACACTAAAAACAAATATAGCTATCATGACTTTACTGCAAGTGTTACAGGTCAGTTGTAATATTTATAATGTTCAATGAAACGCTAGAGTATTCTAAAGATCGAACTCACAAGAGTCGGTAATCAAGCAAATTCTAAAGCTAATAGCATGCAAATCGAGGAGTCTAATTAACTACTCGCTAAATACCATAGTACAGTAGACAATTCAAAGTTTTGGTTTTACTAATTAATTACTTAAATTAACAAAGGACTAAATTGTAAAGAAAGTAAATTATGTAACTATCAAATACGAGTAAATACGATAACAAGAAGCGATTGGTTGATTTCCAT
Source organism: Gossypium arboreum (assembly GCF_025698485.1). Taxonomy (NCBI): domain Eukaryota; kingdom Viridiplantae; phylum Streptophyta; class Magnoliopsida; order Malvales; family Malvaceae; genus Gossypium; species Gossypium arboreum. The sequence goes on from NC_069082.1 coordinate 19,193,712, forward strand.
GTGGTTGGTTAACATTTGAATTAGGGATCTAAATTGTTATTACTCTTAAATTGACTCTATTTTATCTCTCAACCTCAACTTTACCAATTACAACAAATTAGTTCAATTTATGTCTTAACCTCACCAAACTAACCCGAGACTATCAAATTGATGCTCGATATCTCTTTTCAATCTCACTCATCTCGATTTTCCCTTAGGGGCATCACTCCTAAGTTTTTAAGTCTATTCGATTTAGTCTAATTTTGCAATTTAGTCCCTGAACTCAAAAATCAATTACTCAACATTTCCATCAATCAACCCCAGATATTTAACCACTCATGGTTTATTAAAACCTTTAACAGTAAGAAATCAAGCAAAAACAACATTAATTAAACCCTAAGGAAATCAATAAAAACCCAAGTTTTCTTGTAAAAGCTTGGCTAGCATAACAATAAAGGCAAGAACAAAAGAAATGATTTTTAACAAAGGAAATTAAACAAAACCGAATAACATTAACATGGGATTAAAATGCAAATACAAAGGAGGTTGAAGGTTTAACTAAGCAAATAAACCCTAGCTACAGTGATAACTAACTTAACTGTCAACAATAGAACTAAGAAAAAACAAGGAAAATGTGTAGGAAAAATAAAATCTAAGCTATGGTGAAGAGAAGAGAAAACTAAAACCTTAAAAGATGAAGAAAAACCTAAGAAAACTAAACTAAGGCTTGTATCTAGTGTGTTTCTCTCAGCTAATTTTGACTTCTTTTAGTAGTGTTTTGGCCCAACTTATTATGCCCAAAATTCCCCTCAGCGTGTGTTTTTTTATTGGTGTTGAAGTTGGATAAGGACTACCCCTACTATCATTTTTTTCCTCTTACGACAGTGGTATCGCAATACCCATGGTTTGGTATCACGATACCATTGTCAGTCTTAAAGATTGGGGTTGCCTTGGATGTTGGGTATCGCGATACCATTTTTGATTATCACAGTTCTTCTCATTTCAACACTGTCAGGGGTATCACGACTTTTATGCATTGATATCATGATATCCCATTTCTAGGTGAACGGGTCATCATTGACTCCCTACAACACTCAATTAATAGTTAGGGTCCCTATGGTGCATTTGGCCCTTTTGTGTCTCAAAAGTAATCGAGAATACACTAATTCAATTATTAAACTAAGAATAGAAATTAAATGAAAACATATAATTTTCTTGGAAACAAGCTCGTTAAGTGTACTAGGGAGCCTAATTTGACATATCAAATTACGAAAGATCAATAGCAGAATTGATGGTAGAGCAGAATCGCACTTTACGAGATTATGCACTACCTATTTTGGATAGCATCAACTGACCAACAATAAACGCTAACAATTTTGTGATAAAGTCGATAATGATCCAGATGATTGGAAACACTAAAATATATAGACTTTTTTAGTTCCTTCTGAACATTAATTTGTACAAATTCCAAGTATTTTCTATTGGATTTTGTGCTCATATTATAAAATAATTAAATTGGACATGATTTAAGATACATTTTGGATTTTAGTTATTCTGATAATAAGTTTATGTAATTACGCCAATTTTGAGCAACTTTGTGAAATGGGGACAAAATCAGCCTTGAAGGCACTTTGAGAAGGTTAAATTGTTGAAGTATTTTTCAAAAGCATTTGCCACACAATGATAGCTTAATATTCAACTTTTATGGACATCCAAGAAAATTAATTTTGGACCTCTACATTTTAATTAACCTAGTTCTTAATTGGGGCAACTAATTTGGACAACTTGAAGCAGAGAAAGGGGCCTAGAATATCCAATTGAGAGAGGACTGATCCACAAAGAGGATTTCTTAAATTAAGTATTTTCTTTTCAAAAATATTATGATTTCTTAAATTCATTGGTGCTAGAATGATCTAATTTCCTTAGTTCGTTTTAATCAATTCTATTAAAAGGTGTCCTATGCTTTTTTATCTATTTATTCGTACAAGTAAAATCATTATTAAGTTTCTATTGCATGATAAATGTGAAGAAATGTATGAATTAATTAATTAATATGAACAATGTTTTAATTAATTGACAAACTACTTGAATGGTGTAATGTTTAATCATGCAGGGATTAAATTTGTAATAATACCAAAACTATTATTACCTTAGCCAACCCTGTAATATGTTTTGCTTTTAAAATTTTGAGTCTGTTGAACATAGAAATATTTGAAATAGGTTTAGTAATTAATTAAGTTAAATATTTTACTAAATTCAGTTAGGGTTAATAAATGATCAATTTAACCACAAATTCACATAAAATCTTTTAACAATTTGAATAATTCTAGGCTAGGAAGGATGATCGTTCTCACACAAGCAAGCCATTGTGAAAACTGTTAAGACTAGCATAAATTTTCTATGATCATTTTAATTGCATACTTAGGTATTTATTAGTTTGATTAATTTAGTTAATCTCATCTTACTACTAAAAATATTATTTTCCACCACTAATTTGCTAAAGTCTTTATTTCATAAATTTTGCCTAAATAGTCCCTGTGGAGACGATACTCGATACTTATCACTTTATCACTTATTACGATTATGTACACTTTCACATTACCGTTGTTTCAATGATCCAGAGTAATTTGCAATTTTGGAGCACTATGATTGAGGACCCAAATCAACATCTAAGACATTTAATTTAACTATGTGATACTTTTTAATTTAATGGGGTCACTAATGACGCTATTTATCTTCGGTTGTTCCCCTTTCCTTGTATGATAACGTATTTAGTTGGCTAGATTCGCAGGCTCTAAGCTCAATTACTATATGGGAGGAGCTTGTAAGATGATTTTTAACCAAATTCTTTCCAATAAGTAAAACATTCCAGTTGAGGCGCAATATTGCAAACTTCCGACAGATAAAGGGGAAATTGTACGAGGCATGGTAACAATTTAAGTTACTATTGTGGAAGCGTTCGCATCATGGCATGCAAGAGTGGCTATAAATGTAAATATTCTACAATAGGTTGGATGGAAACCTAAGGTTTGGAGTGCATTAGGAGGGGCCTTAATGAACAGAACTTGCGAGGAAGCCTATCAGTTGATTGAAGACATGGTTATGAACTCGTATATATAACCAAATGAAAGATTTACGTACAACCCGAGACCACCACTGGTGAAAGCTATCCAGGAGGAGGACAAATATTAGCAGATCCTAGGAAAGCTGAACCATTTAGAGATGAATACCACCAGACCATCCATGAACAAAACATCTCATATTAGTGGGCATTGTCCTAAGAGCCAATCCAATGAGGTCAACTATCTGGGAAATAGGGTCAGAAATCCCTATTCCAACACTTACAATCCAAGTTGGAAGGACAGTGACAGCCCTAAATTGACCCTAGTCGGAAAGTGGTTTCGGGACCACAAAACCGAGTCATAAAAATAATTAACCATTATATTTGATGCTTATTATATGTATATAGGCATGTGTGAAAATTTCATGTTTGAATTTTGTTAATTGTAAGTGAATTTTGCTAAATAGGACTTGTGTGAAAAATTTAGAAATGTGCTAGGCAAATATTAAAGTGGCCTATTGATGCATGTTAGAAAATGTTGTCCTTGCATGTCAAAATACCCAAAAGATGAACTAGTGGCCGGCCATGCTATGGGATTAACCATATTATAAACACTTTGTGTTAATGTGGTATGTAGGAAACAATAAAAAAAAAAGTTAGTAATAAAGAAAGGGAAAAAGGAAAATGATGAAAAAAAAAAAGAAAAAAGTTATCATGTTGCTCAAGTTGGCCGAATAGAGGAAAGAAAGGAAGGGAAAAAGCTTGGAGAAAATCGGCTATGGTGGTTCACTAGATTAAGGTATGTTTAGTGTTGCTTTGAAAGTTCATACATCCCTTGGATGATTAGTCTAAATTCTAACTATCTTATGGATGGATTTGGGGTTATTAGAGAGTTAGTATTCGACTAAGAGGCTTCAAAAGTTTTAGTTGAAGCCTTGATACCATTAGCATGTTAGCTATATGGATGCGTTATGATGCTTGAGGTGTTAGATAAATTTGAACTCATCACCAAGTTCTTTAAGCAACCCAAGTTAAAAGTTTTGGTATTGAGGTATTTTGAGCATTCGGCCATGGTAGGAGGTAGAAGAGAAATATGGTTGTTGTTAGATGAAGTAGAGTCTAACAAATGAGCTCATATGTGCATTAGTTGCTAGATGGAGAAGAATCGGCTAGCAAGTTGTGTGCTAAGGCCGAATATAATTTTGAACATTATTGAGTAATGTATGTGTTTTGAAATTGATGGAATGGAGAGTATGCTTAAATTGTATTATGAACAATTATATGTTAAATCAAGGTTTGCTAAGCTAGCTATTAAGGTGAAGTGCAAATGTTAGTATTTGATTACTAGTGTATATATATGTGTATTAGCCGAGTTTTGAACTTGAAACAAAACGGTATTTAGTCAATACAAGTGACCATATTTGTAGAATGTATTAAGTATACAATCGGCCTCAACATAGACATGCATATTCGGCCACATGAATGAGTACATAGGTTGATGTGTATGTTCGGCCATAGGTAAGCATATTGATGGCTTTATCTCGACTTAGAAAATTCGGCTAAGGAGAATATTGGTTAATATGTTGAATTTGATTCGTGATTTCATGCATATATGACTCTAATGCCTAATATATAAGGTCTAAGTACCTTGAATTCCTCTTTGATGTTCAAAATGATTAAATCAATTTATTTGTTGATATTAAGCTCAAGAGCAAAGGGGAACTAAATCCGATAAAGAAAAGGAAAAGGGTGATCGAATAGCCGTTGAAATCGTTCAACAGCATCCGAGGTAAGTTTTAAGTGATTAAACGTTGAGTAAATTCAGTCATAATAGGGCATAATGAGTTGATTTAATAAGATATGATGTGGCCATGATATGTCTTAAACTCAAATGGTAAGTTCATAAGTGTTTGGACTTGAAATTTAAGAGCAAATTGTAATAATTTGCTTAGGACAGCAGCAGTAACATGATTTTAGAAAATCACTATAAATTGTTGGTGTGGAATTATAGGCTGAATAAAATATTTAATCAAAGCTTAATTAGTCTAGTTTCTTATAAAAGAGACGGTGTAAGCAAAGAAACTTCCTATAAAGAGATATTTAAAGTTGTGTGAGACAGTGTCAGAAGGACTCCGAAATCCCCTGTTCTGTTTTTAGAAAATCATTATAATTTGTACAAAAATGGTTATAAGATAAAATTTATGTGCTTAGACTCCTTAATGAGTCTAGTTTCAAATGAAATCAAATAGAACATATTTTGAATTCTGTACAATGAGAAATTTGATTCGTAGTGAAGAGTAGTCAGGTTAGTCAAATAGTGAAGCAGGGGAAACTTTAAGAAAAATCTGGTATTGATTGGCCAAACCTAAAATTCTGAAAATTTTATGGATGGAATATATATGAGTCTATATTCAGGGAAAATTAACGGAAATTGATTTTGAGTTTTGTAGCTCCAGTTATAAATAATTTAGTGACTATTGCTCAGGAAAACAGCTTGTGGTGAATATGTGAATTTGTTGTAAACATTGATGAAACTATTTGAGTTGCTTATAAACTATGGCTGAAATTGATGTACAAGATAAATATATATATGTGTGGTGAAGCCGAATGGCTAATGTGAAATATATGTGTGATATGTGTATGTGGTAAAGCCGAATGGCGAATGTGAAATATATATGAGATATGTATATGTGGTAAAGCCGAATGGCTAATGTGAAATATATGTGTGATATGTATATGTGGTAAAGCCGAATGGCTTAATGTGAAATATGTATGAGATATGTATATGTGGTGGTAAAGCCGAATGGCTAATGTGAAATATATATGAGATATATATATGTGGTAAAGCCGAATGGCTAATGTGAAATATATATGAGATATGTATATGTGGTAAAGCCGAATGGCTAATGTGAAATATATGTGTGATATGTATATGTGGTAAAGCCGAATGGCGAATGTGAAATATGTATGAGATATGTATATGTGGTAAAGCCGAATGGCTAATGTGAAATATATATGAGATATGTATATGTGGTAAAGCCGAATGGCGAATGTGAAATATGTATGAGATATGTATATGTGGTAAAGCCGAATGGCTAATGTGAATGTTGTAACATGTGATTAAATGTACATGAAACTTGAAATGTATTCGGTAAGACCCGATGACTACGCTATGGAGATTTTGTCCGGTAAGACCCGATGACTACGTGGAGATTTTGTCCGGTAAGACCCGATAACTACGCAGGGAACTATTCGAGCTAAAGGTTTCATTTGAAGATTCGAGTAAAGCATAGGATTATACGACTTCACAGTATCAACTGGTAATAAATACGTTCAATGCGTTAAGTTGGTCAGGTATGTATTTTGAGATTATATTTAAGCGTTATTTGGACTAAATCACAAGGTCGTTATGTGATGCATATGTGAGTAAAGCAATAAGACTGTTCTATGATTATTGTGCGTTTGGTCAATGTGGAAAGTTAGGCGAAAATATGTAATGTACCTATGTTTATAAGAGATCACTATCAAGTGAGAATTTATCTGCCTATTATATATGATGAGATGGGCATATTCGGTAAAGGGATGGTATGCCCGACGGAAGAGTGAAATAAAAATACGAACGACTAGGTTATAATTTGATTGTTATCTGTTGACACTGCTCAAAACTTACTAAGCATTCAATGCTTATTTCGTTTCTTTGATTCTTTGTTTTATAGATTTTGGTTCGTCAGCTATCGGACTCGGGATTGTCGAAGTCGAAGTCGTCCACACTATCAAAGCCCTTTTGGTACACTTTTGGTTGAACTCTAAAAATGATATGTATAGGACTACCCTTTTTGTTGTTGGTCATGTACCCTTTGGTTTTGTATAAATTTGGATAGCCATGCGAAAATGGCTTATATACACTTTGAGCATAGCATTATAATCATTTTGTATGTTGTTCATTGAGAGGTATGGAAATGTTTGGTAACGATTAGCCATTGGGAATGGTTAATTATGATTATTGTGATGCTATGTATGACAAACTCTAGTTGATTCATGGAAAACCATGAAATAGGTAAAGTTTACCTTAAAAACAGATGCTGACAGCATCAGTGGTGTGGATTTGAAAAATCACTAAAAATAGTAGGGATGGAGTTAAATAGTGAATAAATTATGTAATTGAACCTTGATGAATATATTTTCATAGGAAAGTAATGAAATGATCATATGAACATTATTTTATGAGATTTTAAAGTTTTCGTGAAACAATGCCAGAACGGTTTCTGGATCCCCTGTTCGGACTTAGGAAATTCACTATAAATCAACCAGAGATAATTATAAGTCATGCCTTATATGTATAGATTCCTTTTTGAGTCTAGTTTCTTTAGAAACAAATGGCATAAGTATTGAAGCCCTGTACAAGGAGATATCTAAGTCGTAATGCATGAAGGTCAGAGTAGTCGAACCCTGAATCAGGGGAGACTTTAACTAATAAACTGTACTAATTGGCTCGACCAAATATTCTAGAAAAAAATTTGTAGGTGGATATATGAGTCTAGTTTCAGGAAAAATTTACGAAACTGATTTTGGAGTTTTGGAACTCAAGATATGATTTTTAAGGTGACAGTGACGCAATTAGCCAGCTTGTCTGGAAATTTTTAAAATGGACTGAGAAAATAAATAAATTAAGTCTGTTAGCACCTCGTGTTCGACTCCGACAACGATCTCGGGTACAGGGTGTTACAAGGACCATCCCAATCTTAAGTGGGGAGGTAATCAATGGGGCAATTTTTTACTCAAAATCAACAGAATCCTCTTTATCAACCCTCACATATGCAAAAATCTCAATAGTACAAAAGGCACCCTATGAGTACAAACCACATTTCATGTGAGCAACGTATGGATAAGATAGAAGGGGAGATGCAATCAATGCGTATTAAGATCTGACAAGTGCAGAATAAGTGCACCCAAACAAACATATAGTTGGCTGACATCTGGGCATATCTTAGCCAAATGATAGGTACGATGCAGAGGCAAGTTGACATAGGCATCCTAAGTAACATTGAGAATAACCCTCGGAGAGATGCGAAAAGCACGTGAAAGGTATTACGCTCTGTTCGGGTACAGTCTTAAAAAACCCGAATGTCCTAGATCCGAATGAGTTAAATGAAGAACATGTGGATAATTCCTTAAATGCTGAAGAGCCATAAGAAACCGAAGAGGTAGCTGAATTGGAAACATAATTGAGCATTGATCCGACTTTCAAAAGCATACCATTCACTTGAGGCTTGAAGACAATCGAAAAAGGGATGAAGCTAAATCTGTAAGTTTCCTTAAATTATTTAGGTCTTTAAATGTTAATTTACCCCTACTGGATCTAATAAAAAAATCCAAAATATGCCAAAACTTTAAAAGAGATTATGTCTAGGCATAGGAAAATGAAGAAAGGGGAACAAATAAATGTTAATGCCTTATGCAGTGCTACTATTACTAAAAAGATGCCCTTAAATTAAAACATCCAGGTAGCTTTATAATTCTAATAGAGATAGGGGATATGAACTTTGGTAAAACCCTATGCAATTCAAGGGCCAATATAAATTTATTACTCTTATCTACTTACAAAAAACTTGGATCAAGAGAACTAAAGAGCACTTCAATAACACTGTAATTGGTCGATATGTCTTTGGTACACCCTAAAGGTTTATTCGAAGATTTATTGGTCAAACTGAGACAACTTATAATTCTAGTGGATTTCGTTTTCCTCGAATTTAAGAAAGATCACTAGATTCCCATCCTGTTGAGAAGACCGTTTTTGCCACATCCAAACCCATTATCATTTTAGAGAAAAATGAAATAATAATGAAAATCGAAGGGGAAGTAAATGTGTTTAAATGCGATAATCCTTCCAAGGATAAGGAACCGATAAGGTAGTTAGTGGAAAGTTGTCAGCTATTATTTTATCGTACCACTAACAATCTTTATCAAAGGTATACTTGTTGTCTTATGTGTGCAGGAAAACATATCTATGAGAGAGAGAAAGAGAGAAATGGAAGGACTCAGGCTAGAATGACGAACACTAGACAGATCAAGATGCTTAAACTTGAGGTAGCAAGTCAATGAAGAAATCTAATGGGCTGTCGAATGAATCCAACAACAACACTTAATACTTTAATCATTGAACTTCAATATATTTTTAAAATTTTTATTTTTATTTTTCATATTTTTTAACTTAACTCAATTTTTATGTAGGAGTAGGACATAATAGTATAAGAGGTAATGTATGTCAAATACTTAGGTTTATTTAATCAACATAGGTAGGTAAGAATTGAGGATATGATAGTCTGACACCACCAAAAATTAATTTTTTCTGCAAAAATGGAGTTGTCGTCATGATATTGGGCCAACAATGTCGCAACACCATATTTCAAACCAAAATTATTAACTTTTAGGGGGAATGTTGTGACATTGAATCTCGGTGTCGCCACGTAAAACTTTTAGCTGAAACTTGGAAATTCCAAGGGTGAATGTCGTGACACTAGCGTTCAAAGTGAAATGACTTGACAGAAAAAGTGGGTTTCATGACATCAAGTTGGGTTCTGCAACAAAATACCTGACCTAGTGATGTGATCCGATGCTTAAACCCTAAAACCCATCGATTTTAAGCCTTACAAACTTAAATATAAATGCCACTTTACCTCACTTGAGCCGTTAAAACATCTATTAGCTAAGAAAACTCTTCCAAAACTATTTCAAAAACTCCTCTCATCGATTTTCCTTTACAAAGTTATTGCCACCTTTTTCTTTGTTGCAATTTCTTTCTTTCTCTTTTGTTTTCTCTACGGTTTGCAGGTTAACAAGGTGTCCTATTCCACAATAACGGTCTTCAGCAATCAAAAAAGTATCAAAAAATGAGGTGAAGGGTCCCAAACTCATTTCTTTAATTGTTGGAAAACTGAATTGCCTCGAATGTGGGCTCTATCAAATTGAAGCAAACACAAAAACTAGAAATAGTTTTCTTTTCTTTTAGGGTGAAAACAAAAATTCACTTCTAAAAAAAACAAGCAAAATCATTATTCCAAAAAATATTTTTAATTCTTAGATAATAAAATTCTCTCTATTTTCGGGTAGAATAACGATATCTAAAAGTTGTGTGTAAATAGCCCTACAAGTGTCATCTATTTATAGGGAGAGAAGGTAGAATTCTTGTTAAATTAGAAAAGTTTATTCCAAATAGAAAAATACTCCATACTTAGGGTAGGATTAGGTTAGGCGGCACACCCCTAGTATTGCTACTAGGGTTGTTGCCCCTTTATATTCCATGAAGGGATTTTGAGTCTCTCTCACATCGAGTCCAATTATGAATACTTTCTAGAATTTTTGACCTAGTACTTTGTTATATGATCCAACCCAATTCTATTTTACTATTTCTCAAAATAAACTTCAATATTTATATTTAATTAAATTTTTTTTCATCCCAATTGTACCCCTAGTAAAATTATGATAATTTTACCCCTAGTAAAATTTTTGAAAAGTTATATTCAATATTTTACCATTCAACTTTTTCACTATGATCAAATGATTTATTTTCATTTTCAGGCTTTAAAATAGCTCAAAAACATAAACTCAATCATTTGATCATTTTTTAGAATTCCTTGTTCATTTCTAAATGAATTCATTTCTCATTTTCATTTTGAAAAAACCAGATTCATTTCCAAATGATTCTATTTTCTCCATTTTCATTTTCATTTTGGAGAAAATTATAATCATTTCCTGAATATTTTCCATTTCTCTTCTTCTATTCATTCTGTTCATTTTGATTCAACATGCAATTCATTTCTAGTTTCCACGAGCTAGCGGAGAGACCAATTGGACATATGCAATTGAGGCTCAAATAATTTATAATTAAATTCTAGTGTTTCACCTATTAATTATAAACTTATTCAGTCACGAAGTCATTCCACTATAGTATCATGATAAAGCTCTCCCTAACAGCATACCATTACGAAAGCAACTCGATTAGTGCTCGTCTAGTGACCTTGTCATAAGCATGTTACCTTAATAGGATATCCTTAATCTCTTTGGCTAATATCTTGTAACAGCCCTTACCCAGTCCAATTGTCAAACTGAGCTACAAGATGTTACAATAATTGACATGATCAATCACATACATTTAACATCAATAAATCAACAAATACAAGTCATGATTCATGGTTATTATGAATTACAAACAAATATGAGTTTTAATCGAGCTTACGAAAGCTCTTTAGTTAACCCAAGTAAAAATAAGGACTAAATTACAAACTTTTAAACAACTAGGATAAAATCACAAAATAAGGCCATACGACTGTGTGCCTAGCTTGTGTTAAAAACTGAGATCGTGTAAGCTGGAGCCATTTGGTTCTGTATCCAGGTCGTGTGGACTAAAATGTAAAAACTTACAAACGTTCACACCATCGTGTAGCCAGGCCATGTGAGAGACTGTGGCCGTGTTTAACCAAAACCACCCTAATCATATAGAGCACATAGCCATCGCACTTGCCTGTGTATGACATACGGTTGTATGTTAGCCCATGTGTGCTGAAATGTGCATTATAATGCAAGTTACAAACCACACTCTCACATATATCATCAATATGCAATTATCCATTCCAGAAACCTATTCAAATTGTTCCAAAAGCATACTAAATTATATCATTTCCCTAATTCTAACCAATATACATCAATGAGACCATTTCAACATCAAAACTTTGAAACACTACACTTATATTTTACACCAATACAAAGCATCATAAACATTTCTATACACCAAGTAACAAAGACCAAATATGATATCATTTACCATACCTACAATCCATTTCGTCCAAACTAATGCCTACAAATTCATACACAACATCAAATGCATATTTTTCCATTCAAACCATTTCCATATTAAGCATTAAAACTTAGCCTTTGGAGCATGATCAAAGCATTACATATAAATATATCTACAATCATATACACAAGACTACCAACTTAACCAAAATACCACTTTAACATTCATGTAACAATTTCAAACCACAAACTTGTATATATACACATAGAACCACAACACCTATTTACATGCCACTTATAACCTAGCTCAAAATGATTGAAAAAATCTACCAAGTTGTTAAACTGATAGTGTGAGCTCTGACTTGATTTCAACCTACCGCGTAATTTCCAATGATCTACAAGAAATAAAATAAAATGGACGTAAACATACACAGTGCTTAGTAAGTTTGTACACAAATTTAACATAAATTACCCAAAATTAATATAACCTAAGCATTGAACACACAATTATTTAATTAAGAAACATGGTATTCTTTAATATCTTATGCAAACCAAAAATCCAACAAGGTTAGTTTCTTCAAAATTGAAACATAAAATGTTTTCCATGCTTTTCTATCATATACAAGAAAACATACTTGGTTCACGTAATACCATTCACATATAATAAAATCAGACTATCATTTCCATTCCATAAGTCTTGTTTTTACCTAATGAACTATAGCGAAGTAACATTGGATACTCGGGATAGAAATGCTCACACGAGATATGAATATGAGCCTGCTCACATGAGCTATGGGTCGGGATGGTAACTTTACATGATGTTGTTCACACATGCTGTGAAGAATCTGCAACAAATGTAGGACATTAGCCATCGGTAAAACATCTAAGACCAGCACCTGAAACGGTAATAACCCTAATGACATTTCATTTGTATCCTAGTCGTTCACTAAGTTCATATAGGCCTCAATTCATATTCATACCAATCAGTCCTTTGAATATCAGTATATACATATAATTCATCGTATACTTTCTTATTTTCAATCACATTCAACAACTACACTTCACTTTGCAATATAGTCCCTCTAACAATCAAAATTACTGTTCCATAGCAAAATTAACTAAAAGTTGTTACATAAAATATCGAAAAAACAAGTATAAATTAGAATAAATGTTATACGAACTTACCTAATCAAAAACAGCAGCAAATATGAAACCAATGACTACTCAACAATTTTTCCCTTTTCGCCTTTATCTACCAGATGATCCGTTTCTTGATTTATATAATAGTTTAATTCAATTATCAATTTCAAATACTTATAAATTATAAATATATACATATGACCCTTTATTTAACATTTTATGGTATTTTCCTAAAATTTTACATTTTATTCAATTTAGTCATTAAAACTGAAACTATTACATCTTTTGTAAATAAGCCCCATTTTTCAAACCATTTACAATTCCATCCTCACAAAACCTCCTAGGACCAAAATTTATAAAAATTTCGTGTTAATAATAGTAAGTTTCCATTTTAGTCCCTAATCCAAAAACTAACAACTATCTCTTTACAAATAAGTCATATTTCATAACAAAGTTCCAAACTCCACCATTTAACATCCAACAACAATGGAAACTTTTAAAATATTTGAAAGTTTTGCAAAATAGTCCCTAGGTTAGCAAGACTAAGCTACAACAATATCAAAAACATAAAATTTACTAAAAACGGGCTTAGATTTAACTTACATGCAAGGGCCGAATATCTAAGGTTGCTTGAAGCTTTTCTTTCTCCTTCAATGGTGGTTTTTCTGTAAGGGAAAAAGAAATGAAAGAGATGGTGAGGTTTTCTTTTCTTATTTTATGTTATACTTATTTTTAACATTATTTTTAATTAAATTTTTTAACTTGCAAACATTAAACAATTCACTCACGGTCCAATATAAACAAAAAGGGTTAATTTTCTATTTAAACCCTTAAACAAATATTAATTCAGCATTTTAACTAATAAAAATCAATCCCGATTAACTTTTACAGCTTTTACAATTTAGACTTTTTTCATTAATTGACCAATTAAACATCAAAATCACTTTACCAACTTTAATATGACACTCTAATAAACTTGTAAATATTAATTAATACTATCTACATACTCACTCGTTGGGATTGTGGTCTCGAAACCACTATTTTTGACACCACTGAAAAATGCGTTGTTACATATCCGTTCACTCAATATGATCCTATTTTGTCTCACAGTAACCATTACATATTTCTTCATGAAAAGTCAATTACTATCAAATAGTAATCAAGTCATTCATCAAAAAGACAAATGACCTATGTCCACGTTTACTTTTTATTAACCATGTAACGCCAATGAAAGGATATCATTTACCCATGTCTTGGGCTATGAATTACACTAGTGTGAATGACTCTACATACTGCAGAAGCGAACACCAAAACACCAGCTTTTAGTTTCTTATCTATTTGAACTCAAGTTTATACTTACATCAAAGTGTACGAGTCAGGCATACATAGTCTGCCATCTATTCAAGATTTAGGTATGCAACACTATAAATGTCACAAGTGAATAAATCCATAAACGAATTCAGGATCTATTCTTCTTGGATCTTGTTCGATGTACTATCAGTCCAGTTAGTCACAACTATGTCTCTATCTTTTGAGAGCCAATTGCTCTGATGCCTAAGATAAAGCATCTCCATAATTTGACTTGATAGATGACATATTAGTTTTCAATCGATTTGCTCATTTTCAATTAGACTAAGGATACGTTTAGGTTAGTCTACTAATACTAGTTGTATTTTCATATTACTATCCGGCCACGTAATATCGATTAGTATGAGATTAAACATCAGACAACCAATGAGTAACATTTGCTTCCATTTTGCTTTGCATGCAAAAACCATACGTGGGCAATCATACAAAGTATGTTAATGTAATCCATGAATTTGTTTTATTATTCAATTTATTTGAAAAATAAATTACAAGTTTACAAACAAATATACTACCTCAGGGCACTAGATCTAATAGTCTTCCACTTTCCCTAGTAAAGTACATGAGTCATATTCCACATTCCCATGCTCTCTACGTGTATCTCAAAACTCTTAGCTAGTAGAGTCTTGGTAAACGGGTTGATAAGATTGTCCTCAGATGCGTTCTTGACTATATCTATGAATTTGTTTGCAATTGCCTCCCTTATGATGTGATACTTGCAACCAATATGTTTCGTCTTGGTTTCTCGTCTCCTTGGTATTAGCTATTATCGCACTATTGTCACCATACAGTGTGATAGCTTTTCCCATACTAGGAATGATTTTAAGATTTTTAAGGAACTTTTGAAGCCATATTACTTCTTTGGTAGCCTCAAAAGCAACCACATATTTAGTCTCCATAGTGGAGTCGACAATGTAACTCTACTTTACACCTATCTACACAATGGACCTATCGCCTAGGACAAAAATAAAACCCGATGTTGATTTTCTCGAATCCCGACACATTTAGAAGTCAAAATTAGTATAAGATCTTCTTCACAATATACAACCATATAATCCCTCATTTTTCGTAAATACTCAAGTATATATTTAACTACTTGTTAGTGTATTGGTCTTGGATTCGCTTGATATCAACTTACCAACCCCATTGCATAACATAGCATACATAAGCCTTCTTACTATTGAAGCATAATGAACCTTTCTCATGAGACTTTTTACTACCAAATATAAGGAACCTTTCTTATGTTCTCTTTTTCTTCGACTATCGTAAGATAATCTTTTAAATAGATATGAGATCCCGATACAGAGGGTGTATTTCTCTTCTTTAAATCGATCATTGTATAACACTCCAATATCTTGTCTATGTATGAAGCCTGAGACAATGTTATCACTGTTTTCTTTCAATCCCTTAAAATTCGAATACACAAAACAAAATTAGCTTCTTCCAAGTCCTTTATGCTAAACTGTTGGGTTAACCACAATTTAGTCGATGATAATGTCCCTACATCATTCCCAATGAGAAAAATGTCATAGACATATAGAACAAGAAATACGACCTCTTCATCCCCTAAACGATAATAAACACAAGGTTTAACATTTTGCTCAAATCCAAAAGTCTTGATCGCTAGATCAAATCTTTGATTCCATGAGCGAAATGTTTGCTTAAATCTATCTATATATGAATCTAAGCAATTTGCAAATTTTATGCTTGTTTCTTTTAGTTATACATTAGATGGGTTGAGCATATAGATGCTCTCTTCAAGATAGCCGTTTAAAAATGTTGTCTTGACATCCATTTGCCAGATCTCGTAATTGAGAGCCATCATAATGGATAACAATATGCTGATTAACTTAAGCATGGCAACCAAAAAGAAGGCTTCTTCGTAATCGATACCTTCTTTCTGAGTATAACCTTTTGCTACAAGTCTGGCCTTATAAGTTTCCACTTTTTCATCTGTATTTCTTTTCCTCTTGTAAATCCACTTACACCCTATGGATTTTCCCCCTTCTGATAAGTTTACAAGTTCCTACGCTATGTTAGAGTCCATAAAATCTATCTCATTTTTCATAACTATTTCTTAGAGTTCGGAATCAATACTTTACATTGTTTCATCATACGTAAGTGGGTCATCATCTTCTTATTTGAAAGAATCAGTGTTAAAAACACTTCCGCCATATTGGAAGAACTCCCACTACGACAAAACACACTATGCTATTAATAGTTTGCAGGTCTACTATTAGGAGTTGGTTCTGGAACCATTTATGTAGGGTCTTGTATATTTCCTAAAATTTCCTCGAGTATCTCTTTACTTCAAGGTTTGAAGTCATTTATGTAACTTTCTTCAAGAAAAGTAGCATGAGTTGACACTATTATAGTTTGCACTTTTGGGTTATAAAACAAGCCATCATTTTTTTCCCTTTAGATATCCTACAAAGATGCACAATTTTATCTATGATTCCAACTTTCTCGCATCTTTGTCCAATATATAGTCTAGACATCCTCAAATTCTTAAGTGATTAAGATTTGGCTTCCTACCATGCCACAATTCATATGGAGTTTTCAATGCTACCTTATTTGGCATTTCATTTAGAATATAGCAAACCGTTTGTATTGTATATCCCAAAAAAGAGTTTGGCAGCTTCAAATAACTGAACATCGAACGTACCATGTCTAAAAATGTTCAATTCCTTCTCTCTGCCACACTATTTTTGTTTTGGAGTGCTTGACACGGTCAATTAGGATACAATCACATTCTTTGTGAGGTGCCCTAAGAACTCATTTGATAAATATTCCCCACCTCAATCAGATTGAAGTGCCTTTATAGGTAAACCTAGTTATTTCTCCACTTCCGCACGAAACTCTTTAAATTTATCAAAGGTTTCACTCTTGTGGTGCATTAGGTATACATACCCATATCTAGAGTAATCATCGATAAATGTTACATAATATTCGTAACCCACTCTTGCACTAACACTCATTGGGCCATACACGTCAATGTGCACAAGTTTTAAGGGTTTTACGACCCTCTTTCCTTTTGCATTAAAAGATCACTTGGTCATCTTTCCTTCCAAGCAAGATTCACATTGGGAAGATCAGTTTCTTTAAGTGAATTTAAGATGCCTTCTTTCACAAGTCGAGTGATTTTTTCTTGATAGAAATTATTTGACATCCTTTCATTACAGATAAGATTGCAATTTTTAATTTTTTCAATTCCATTATTAAAAGTCACAATCAAGTTGTCTTTATATAGACATGCAATGAGAATCAAGTTTCTCTTGAAACTTGGTACATAGAAAACGTCATTCAAAATAATCTTCCTAACATTATCAAAGTAAAAATGTACATCTCTCACTACTTCAACTGTCACAGTTGTCATGTTTGCAGTCTGCAATGATAGATTCTTATCTTTAAGTTCTTTTGTCTCCTCGAACTCCTACGGAGAAACATAAACATGATTAGTGGCTCTCGAATCAATGACCTAGTGGCCGATTGAATCTTCAACTAAACAAGCTTCTATTATAAAAAGTTTCATACATTTGCCTTTGGTGGCAAGGTATTCCTTCCACTTTCTACAGTTTGCCTTAATGTTCCCTTTCTTACTGCAAAAGAAACATTTAAACTTAGATAAGTCTTTAGGCTTTCTAGTTCTCTTCCTTTCCACTTGTGGTGGCCTAAAGACCTTCGTCTTGCCTTTTTTAGCATTCTTTCCTTTCCCTTTTAAGGAAGAAGTGACAGTTATATTTGCTTATGTTATTCAGACCGACTGAATATCATTCAACATCAACTCATAAGATTGTAACTCTTTCATGAGTTATGTAAGCATCAAGTTTTTGTTGCCATGTTATATGCAACCAACTAACCAACAAAGTCCTTGGACATACTTTTGAACACCATCTTAATTTAAGTGTTCTGGTCCAAATTGGCCTTGTTATCCGTAACCTCGGCAATGTATCCTATAAGAGTTATCATATGGTTTTTGACTAGAGTACTGGGCTTTTGCAGGCCATTCATCAAGCTACTTATAGTAAACTTTTAGGTCAAGGTGGCTTGGCCTCCAAATATGTCTTCTAGCTTATCTAGAATCATTTGGAAGTGTTAAAACTCTCCAGTTGCTTACATAGGGTGCTGGTCATGCTTGCTAGCATATAACAATGAGCTATCTCATCAAACTCCTCTTAGCTTTTTCTAGCCTCAACTTGAGTGGCCGAAGGGCAGTTATTATCAAGAACTATTAGGTTTCTCATAGCTCAGAATAATTATAAGGTTCATTTTTCATTTATTATAGTTATTTTCATTCATTTTGTTTTCAATGAGTAAGTTCAATAAGGGAGTTGGTGCCATTTTTGAACTGAAAATAAAAAATTCATATATTAATATCTTTGTATTAAGAAAATGTTTGAAAATGTTTTGCAACATTACAATATGCGTTAAGATGATGCAAGCATCTGACATTAGAGTTATATGATGGTTGTTTTTTTCCATTGTGCCGTCATTCCTAAAAAAAAAAAAAGAAGAGACCATTTAAAATTTGAAATCCTCAATCATAAAAAAAAAGTTCTCTTATTTCTTTCTTTTATCGTCCATCTTCAACCTCCTCCTTAGACCTAATTTCTTTACACCCTTGCACCATTTGACCACTTTCATCGTCTCAAGTTGTTGCTTTCCTTACATTGACACCATTGTCAGTCACTGCCACCATATATCCCGTCCTTTACTTTGATCATCTGTTTCCTTCAGTCCTTTAACAAGCTCCTATCTTATTGATTTTTTGTTCAGTTACCAAAACAAACAAATTGCACTGATTGCTTCATAAGGCCATATCTTGCTTTATATATACTATAAATGTTTGCTTCAATTCCTGTTACATAAAATTTTGGATCACCGGTATGCCCCGTGGCGCAGCGGAAAAATTATTCTGGCGATCATCAACCATGAATTCATGTACGAGGAACAAATTGAGTTGAAACATAGGTCGAAAATATTCCTTTTCGAAACTGAAAGAGCGACGAACAGCATTGTTGATAGGATCCCTCTGAATGATGTCAATCCTAAGCAGTAACAATAACATCGCGGCCTCTATGAAATCCACCTAGTCAAAGAACGAACAACAAATTCTCTTGAACGTTCTAGAGTATTTTCAAGAACAACTACTAGACCTTTTGATTTGTGTTTTCTTGGTAACCCTGACACACTAAGGGATTATTTTCCTTTTAATTCTCTTTGATATCACATATCATAAATAAAACAACATTATTCCCTTATTATTAGAGAAACAAATGGAAAGTTAGAAAAATAAATTATATTCATTCCTAAAGAATATCAATTTTGTAACACCCCACACCCGAGTCCTATGCTGGGATGGGATACGAGGTGTTACCTTATATAAACACATACATTCCAACATTTTCGAAATCATTAAGACTTGATCAAACTTAAAACTTTTTTAAACTTTGTTTAAATTTCTTATCCAGGGCTTACGAGGTTTCAAGCGTCCATTGGAAATCATTCGGGACCAGTTTGGGTCCTTATCCAACTTAGAAAACCCTCGAAAAATAGGGCACACGCTCGTGCGGTCTTTATAACATAGTCGTACTGATGGCCCATGTGACACACACGGTCTAAGCATCTAAGGACACTCCCGTGTCCTATTCCCGTATGATTTAAATTCTAAATTCAAACCTACAGGGGTTTTCACATAGCCTTACACACGCCCGTGCCCCTCACACGGCCATGACAAGCCCGTGTCTAAAAACCTTGGCATTTTGTTTCTGACGTCAGCATCCAATAAAGGGCACACGGCCAAGGCACATGCCTATGTGCTAGGCCGTGCTCTTCACACAGTTGAGACACACGGTCGTGTCTCTGCTCGTGTGTTTACTACCATGCATACTAACTTGAAATTTTTATGTGCATGGGGCACACGACTGGACAACACGCCCATGGGGCTGGCCATGTGTCTCACACGGCCTAGACACACCCCCGTGTGTCTACCCGTGTAGACAACATAGGGCTATTTACCAAGCCCTTTGCCACCCTGAAACACAAAATAACAACATCCATCATGCTAAAGATCATCATAATAAGATTCCTCAATCCAACAACCACATCTAAGGCCTTTACACATTTCATATTTACTAAAACAACCAACAAATTACCCATTCATAAAATAACTTCTTGTATTCATATAACAACTTTTAACTTTAGCCATTTCCATGGCTTTATACAAAATGAATCAAAATGCTAAAGTAAGCCAAAACATTTGGCCAATTAACAATGACACAAAATCCTAAAGTCAGGGTCCTATATATACCATAATCAAAATAAATAGATCTAACTATACCAAGTGCTTCGATTGATAGTGTGATCGATGCCTAACGTCCATTGATCCACGAGCTAATTAGGTGGCACTATAAGAAAATGGAAAGAAATAGGGTAAGCATAAAGCTTAGTAAGTTGCATGCAATAAATATAACAATAGCTTTACCATTCATCATTATGCTCATAACATAACTTACTGATCAGTAGTCAATACACTTCACATAGCATATATTGAGCTCACATCTCATACATTTCAAATAGGTACCTGTACCACTCATAACATGGTTTTAATTTTCTCGTTTAACTTAAACTGTAACTCTCACCGTTGAACCATTTGGAATGCTATCGGATATTCATTAAGCCTCAAACATAAGGTGTAATGCTGATGCCACATCCCAAACATGGTCTTACACTGGCTCATCCATCAAGTCGATGCCATGTCCCAAACATAGTCTTACACTAACTATCGAAATCGAGGTCGACGCCATGTCCCAAAGATGGTCTTACACTGGCTCTCACATCTCCGTGCCGATGCCATGTCCCAGACATGGTCTTACATAGACACATCTTGTAGCCAATGCATGTCCTAGACATGTCTTACACTAGCTTACATCTCGAGGCCGATGCATGTCCGAGACATGTCTTACACTAGCTCTCGTCTCAATGTCGATGCCATGTCCCAGACATGGTCTTACACTAGCGCACAAATGACCCAAATGTCATGGCATGAATATCTGATTTGTTCCTAAGGTTCACTCGGGAGTTCTACTATCTCAATGTTCATCATACATATTCATTTCTACAAACAAGCAATTCATGTTATATCAATTCAAACATATATAATAACAATGTAGTTGTATTATTTACATACAACTTACCTCGGATTACAAAATGTAGACAACTAGCTCGGCTTAGTCCACTTGCTTCGCTTTTCCCCGGTTTAGGCCCGGATTTTGTAATTCTTGATTTGTAGAGAGACTAAATGGCTGAAATTTCAAGCTTCAAAAACCCTTCTAATGGCTGATATTTTCGGTCAAGAAGAAAGTGTAACACCCCTATAACCCGTGTCCGTCGCCGGGGTGGGTTATGAAGAGTTACTGATCCAAAATTTAATATTTAAAAAAACATACAAAATAAAAATAAAATAAAAATATACATCGCAAAACTTAGTTAAAGATCGAAATTCAAACTTGTATCGACATTCAAAAGTAGCCATATTCACATGGCTTATATATAAGTACGTCTCAAAATATCATTCGCTTAAGTCTATTCCATACATGTCATACTAGCTCCAAAATATAGTAGTACCCCAAAATGATAGATAGTGTGACGAGTAGCTAATGATTCCCTTTCCGAGCAGGTAACTGGAATCAACAATCTATAAAACAGAGAACGTAACAAACGAAGTAAGGTTTCAAAGCTTAGTAAGTTTTAAGCATCACAAATAATTAAAACTTATCGAAAATCAAAACATTCATTTAAATAGACTTATTCTCAATTCAAATTGTTTCATGGCCAAATACACATAAACATAAACATAGATTCTCAGCACATATTTTTCTTTTACTAAAAGTTCATGCGATGCATTTAAATCAAATAATCTCATATAATAACAACATTTGACCGAATAGGTCATTGTTTTACTCGTAGATATAACTATCATTCACACTTAAGTATCATTCTTTGATACTAATAATTCACAAAATCGTTGACTGAATGTACATGAGTACATAAAGAAATTTTAACATATAGTTCATATACAAATATACCATGACCGATTAAATCATTCTCATATTAGCAAATATAACCATCAATCATATTTATATATATATTCTTCTTTGATGCTAATGATTCACTTCGAAATCAATTCACCGATGAGTAAGTAATACGTACCTGAACATATTAAATGTATAGTACTTACTCGACGATGGTTTACTGCGAACATTCAATATCGTAATCTTACTTAACTTACTGGCATTAAGCCTGTCGGTCTTAGGACTTGAAACCAATTACAAAGACAAGCTCGGGAATTTAAACCCGTATAATACCACTCGAAGCTCATGAGACTTTAGCTCGGACATATTTCCAGCACGTAGCCTGCGGACCTTAAGTCCGGATATAATTCCAGCACATAGCCTGCGGACCCTAAGTTCGGATATAATTCCAGCACATAGCCTGCGGACCCTAGGTCCGGATATAATTCCAGCACATAGCCTGCGGACCCTAAGTCCGGATACACATCAAATATCATGCATATTTAATCATATATTAACATAACTTATTCAACTTATCACATTAGTAGTCATTTGCTACGTTCGGATATAAGCTCCATATGAATACCATCATTTACGTTTCGATTCGAAAGTCATACATAAATATCACATATCCATTTCACCATTCAAGCTTAATACATAGTGACCATTCAACTATAAGTTATATACATAAATTATTTATCACACAACTTAATTCAAGTAGAACCAAAAGGTCACAATTCATCTAATATACACATATCAAGGCATCATCAATTATATACTAAAGGTGACTACTCAAAACTTACCTCGGATATACTTGAACGGTTGCGGAAAGGCTACTCAATTACTTTCGCTTTTCCCCTATCCAACTTCGACCCTCTTTGCTCTTGAGCTTAAATTCAAAATTTTAAACTGGTCATTATTCGACTATTCAAGCATTACTTGAGATATATAATATATATATTCGACTTTCACACATATAGATCATAGTAAGTTTATAAGAAAACATTAAGCAACTCATTAACAAATTTTTATCAGTGTTTACCGCATAATCACAAATTCACAATAAGCTGTCTTCCTGAGCAACAGTCACCAAATTATTTATAACTGGAGCTACAAAACTCCAAATCAATTGCCGTAAAATTTCCCTGAAAATAGACTCATATATATTTTATCCATAAAATTTTCAGAATTTTTAGTTTGGCCAATCAATACCAGATTTTTCTTAAAATTTCCCCCTGTTTCACTGTTTGACTAATCTGACCACCCTTTACTACGAATCAAATTTCTAATTGTACAGAAGTCAAAATATGTTCTCGTTGATTTCATTTGAAACTAGACTCATTAATCTTTAATTACATAGTTTATTCAGCTTCTAACTCCACTCTCACAATTTATGGTGATTTTCCAAAATCACATTACAGCTGCTGTCCCAAGCAGATTTATTGCAATATACTATTTCACAACTCTTTGCATTCATATTATTTAAACATGTATATTACCAATCAATTTCATCACATATCTATAATTTCACTTAAGCATAGTCTCAATCCAAATATATCCATTGTCCATATATCAAGCTTACTTAAAGCTATTTATAATTTATTTATATCATTAACCAAATATAGTTATGCAACCAAAACACAAATCATACATACCTTATAATATGCATATCAAAATAACTCCAACCATGATCGGATATAACCGAATTTAAACATGAAAATTAAGCCATTTTCGAACTCCTATACTAAATCAATACATACCAAAAGCTAATTTTTGCATATCCATCAACTCGAACCTAAAACCATAACCGAATACTCAAGTACATATTATCTATTCAATTATTACAATTTATGCACATGTGGCTAAAACAAATTGAACCATTTTGAACACAAATATCAACTAAAAATACAACCATTTCGCATGTTTATTATTATGCTTATAATTATATATTTTCAATATAAGCTAAATCATGACCGAATTATCACTATAATTGACAACATTAACAAACCATTTCCAAAACATATAACACCTCCAAAGACATCCATACAACCCATAGCCAAATGCATCATTTCAAATCAATAACAAAAATTAAGTCATGGGCTATGAAAGGAGCTTAGTAATTAACTCAATTTCACATAAATTATCAAGAAATAAAATCAAACATACCTCCAATTAGAAACATCAAGGCCGAATATCCAAGAACCCTTTTGTTATGCTTGTTCTTTAAATTTCGGCAAAATGAAAGAAGAATGGATGAAAACTTTGTTTTTCTCACCTATTTTCTTTTATTAAATTATATAATTCCTCTTATAATATCATTAAATATTATATTACTAACATGGAATCATATAACATTCATTAGTTTATTATTTTACAATACAAAATACATATTTTTCCTGTCAACTTTCATCATTGTCGTCCACTAATTTAATAGTGGTCCATTTGACATGCAAGTCCTCCTTGTTATATACCATGCATTATTCGGCCCTCTAAATTCCTCCTATCACATTTTTAAGTTTTAACACACAAGTCCTTTTTAGCTATTTCCACATTCAAATGACAAAGTTAAGACACGATACTTTCACACATACACTTTCACATATAATAAGCATAGAATATAACGTTTAATTATTTTTATGACTCGGTTTTGTGGTCCCGAAATCACTTTCCGACTGGGGTCAAATTAGGGCTATCACAGAAAGGACGGAGGAAAAAGATGATGGCTAGGCTTTTAGGGTATTATTTTATCACATATTATATCATCAAATACCTAACATTTGACCATTAAATTTTTTTTTGTCTCATGGCCGGCCAAGTAGTATTTTAGGACCTAATTTCACTTTAAATACTCCTAATTTATGATACATGGAAATTTAACCCCCTCAGCTATCAAATTAAGACTTTTAAACTTTATGCGATTTAGTCTTTTTTTGCAATTAAGCTCACAAACGCTAAAATTACTTCACCAAATTTTTCATGTACTAATATAAACATGTTATAACTCTAAAATAATAATAATAAAATACTTTATCTGCCCTCAGATTAGTGGTCTCGAAGCCACAGTTCTGCTTAGGCCCAAAATCGGGCTGTTACAAATTTTCATGTCTTTCATATTTTGACTGAAATTAATTATTATAACTATTTATATTAATAATTTCGTAAACTATATACAATTAATATTTTATATGAATCAAATTCATATATTAATTTTATCTATGTTCTCTAATTGTGTACAACAAGTTTGTACATATAATGTGTTCAACGTAACCATTTTTTGAAAAAACGGGATCGACTTTGGTTTTGAAAATGGAAACGAAAATTGGGAGTCGCCACCAATCTTTTTAGGTGTGATTGGATCACCTTGTAAAAGTGGTTGTTTTTAATAAATGGTTTGATTTATTTAAACAATGATTTTGGTCCACGTAAATCAAGAAAACAGGTTTGGGAGTCGATTACGCACGAGGAAGGATTAGCACCCTCGTAACGCCCAAAAATTGGTACCTAGTTTATTAATTAATGTCTTAGTGTCAAAAATTGAAAGCTTGAAAGACACTGAAATACGATCCTTCTTCGTAAAAACGCTAATTTGAAAATGACCAAATAAATTAAAACAAATGTTAAAGACTTTCTCATCTCGAAGTAATAAAATGTCATGCCCAGTAAGTTAGGACACTATATCTCAAACTTCGAGAATGAGCTTGCCTTTATTTAAAATTCATATATTCTAAAATTTTTAAAGGTTGTTCGGTTATTTAGGATAAACAAGAAAAGTCAAAACCCAGTAAGTTAGGGCATGTTTTCTCGAATTTCCTAATACCAAATATTGCCTTTATTTTAAAACAAATTCTTACTTCGAGGTGACAAAGTGTCATACCCGTAAGTTAGGGCACAACACCTCGTACTTCCGAAAATAAGTATTATTTTTTAAAAAAAAAACTCGTATAGCGATTTAAAAGAGTATTCAGTTATTTAAATTAAATGAGAAAAAATCGAAACCCAGCAAGTTAGGGCACAATTTTCTCAAATTGTCTAAATACGAAACTTGTTTTGTTTTAGAAAGCACAATTATATGCGTCGAGTAAATGACCAACGTAATTATAATCACATGGTGAAATGTGAAACAAATCGCAACATTAACATGCATAATAATAATAACAAAGGTGATGATATAAACACAATAATAATGATGAGTAACATAAACTTGCGATATATAGATACATGTATGAATAAACGAATAAATATAATGAAATAATGATAATGAGAACAAAACGAAATAAAATGAAATAAATATGATGATAAATGAAATAACAAAACAAATTGTAGTGTAAATTTAATTTTAAATCGAGGATAAGCAAATAAACATATGAGAAAATAAACAAACTTAAAAATGATAAAATAATAATAGTGGTATAAATATAAATAAGTATTATATGAAACAAAATAATGATACAAAATAAAAAATTTTCAAAGTTCAAATTACATGAAAGTATAAACGAATACATAATAAAATCAAAGTATTATATAAAAAACGTAAATGTATAAAAGAGAAACCATAATAATAATAGTAGTAGTCATAATAAAAGTAAGAATAATACTAAATATAACAATAGTGATATAATAAAAATTAATAATAAAAAATAGCTATAAAAATAAAAATAAGAACCATGGCAATAAAGAATAATGGTAGTAATAATAATAATGAAAATAAGAGTAATATTAATAGTACATTAAAATACAATTGTAAAATAATGACAATAGTGGTTATAATATATGGGTAATACATAATAGAAAGAATACAAAAATATAGTAATAATAATAAACAATAACGATATGTGTGAACAATAATGGTAGTACAAAAAAGAAGTAATGATAATAATAATAGGAGTAATAATAATAATATAATGATGATAAACAATAATAAAAGGAACAAAAATAATAGTAATAATAAAGATATTTAATAATAGTAATAATAACGATGATATAAATAATAATATATACATAAAAATAAAAGTTAGAAATAAAAATAATGGAAGTAGTAATAACAATAGTAATAGTAATAAAGATAAGAAGAATAATAATAATAATAATAATAATAATATATTTAATTCATTAATTTAATTAAAATATCAAAAATAAGAAAGGGACTAAATTAAACCTAGAGTAAAAGTTTAGGGCGAATCAAAAAATAAAAATAAGGGAAGGACCCATTTGGAGTCGCGAATAACATGGGGGACTAAAAGGAAATTTTCCCTTTCCCAAAACGCTGCACTTTAATCGGGACCAAAATGTAAACGAAATAAAATTTAAGAGGCGAATTTAAAAGCATAACAAATT
The DNA here is from genome assembly GCF_025698485.1 of Gossypium arboreum. Classification (NCBI taxonomy): domain Eukaryota; kingdom Viridiplantae; phylum Streptophyta; class Magnoliopsida; order Malvales; family Malvaceae; genus Gossypium; species Gossypium arboreum. The sequence goes on from NC_069082.1 coordinate 19,221,456, forward strand.
TAATTGAAAAATGATGAAAAAGCGGAGGGGCCAAAAGCGCAAATAACCCATCTGCTTAAAAAACACGTGGATCTAAAGCCAGACGGGTCGGGTCGAGTCGGTCCAAAAGCAAAACGACGTCGTTTTGGGCATTTGAGGCCAGCCCCAAAACGACGTCGTTTTAGGGGCCTATATAAGTCAATTTTTTTGGAAAAAAAAATCATTTCATCCCTTGTTTTAAAAAAAAACTTCAAGAAGCTCTCTCTCCCCCTCTTCTTCAACCCTCATTTCGGCCATGGATCTAGCTCCGTCATGCATCATCGACCACCATGGCCGGCCACCACCGTCATGATGGCGTAGAAACTCGAAAGGTAAATTTTTTTTTTTAAATATGTATATATATGTATTTAGTAAAAGGGAAATAGGTTCTAAAAAAAATAAAAAATAAAATGAAATAACAAAAACGAAGATAATAAACCTTTTATTGAAGCCTTTGAACTCTTCTTTTTTTTTTTTTCTGCGATTTTATGCCCGTATCTTTATCTCTTTCTTGTGTTTAAATCTATTCTTTTTATTGATGAAAAAAAAGTCCCTTCTACATTGTGTTTTGATGGCTTTTATAGCCTTGTTACATGCTTTATTTTATATTATCTATCTTTTCTCTTCCTTTTGCAGGTGTAAGTGGAGTGGTGGCACAGTGGTAGTGCTTGCAGACGTCGGTGGTGGATGGGATGGGGAGCAGGTGCTGAACGGCTAGGGTTTCCTTAGCTTTTTTCTTTTGTTGTGTGTGTGGGCATGGGTAGGTTTGGGTCTTTGGGGTGATTTGGGGGTTAGGTGGGTATTTTGTTTTGGGTCTAGGTTTAGTAGGTTTTGGGGTTATTGGCTTAGTGGGTTTAGGGGTTTTGGGCCCAAAATTGGGCTTGTACAGCTGCCCTTCTTTTCTTGTTGTCGTGTAACGAGAACAGAGCAAAGACTTAAGAAAGACCAATTTTGCCCGGTCTCACTGTGTCTGGACTTGTTTAGAGCTCCTTTTCTCCAGGTAGCTTTATTCCAATCTTGTTGCTTCGCTTCGCTTTACTGCTCTACTGCAACTTCAAGAAGGTAAGGTTTGTTTTGATCTGCTCCACTGCAACTCCATGGAGATAAGACACGTGACTTCAATCAATTCCACTGAAACTTCAAGGAGATCCGCTGTAGCTTCGATTAATCCACTGAAACTTCAAGGAGATTTGCTGTAGCTTCGATTAATCTACTGAAACTTCAAGGAGGTCTGCTGTAGCTTCGATCAATTCCACTGAAACTTCAAGGAGATCTCCTGTGGCTTTTAACTGCTCCAACGCCATTTCAGGGAGAAGATATTTGATTTTCAACCTGTTACCCTACTGCTTAGGGGGTTAAGGCTTGTCATCATTGATCTGTTTCCCTACTGCTTAGGGGTTTAGATCTGTAAACTCAACCTGTTACCCTACTGCTTAGGGGTTTAAGGTTTGAAAATTTGGCTTTTTACCCTATTGCTTAGGGCAATAATATCTATAAACTTCAGCTTGTTACCCTACTGCTTAGGGGGTTAAAGCTTGGTGGTTTGAATCTGCTTCACTGCATTCGAGGAGGTAAAATTCAATGTATTTGATCTGCTCCACTGCAACTTCAGGGAGACAAGATCTGTGATTTTCAGCCTATTACCCTATTGCTTAGGGGGTTAAGGCCCATCTTCTTTGATTTGTTTCCCTACTGCTTAGGGTGATAAGATCTACAAATTTGGCTTGTTACCCTACTGCTTAGGGGGTTAAAGCCCTTTGAATTCAATTTGTTACCCTCCGCTTAGGGGTTTAAGGTGCATACATTTAGTCCGCTCCACTACGACTTCAAGGAGATGAGACTTGTAACTTCACCGCTTCCACCGCACTTGAGGAGATAAGGCTAGTGACTTCAATATGCTTCGCTGAGGCTTTAGGAAGACAGGATTCGTTGGATTTGATCTATTCCACTGCAACTTCAGGGAGACGAGATTTGTAATTTTCAGCCTATTACCCTCTCGCTTAGGGGTTAAGTGTCGATTCTAGGAACATGACCTGTAGAATCAATTCTATGTATTTATGCTTATGCCAATGAATTATGATGCTATGATCAAAATGAATCAAATGCTCCTAATCAGATACGTTATGAATAATCTATGAATGTATAGGTGCAACATGTTGTGAGCGAGAATTCCTTTTAATGTTTAGGTTGCCATTGCTCTTTGTTCATCAAGGTTCTTTCACTGAAATGGTACTCTGTCTTCTTGTTCAACTCAAATTTTGAACAGAAAACCCGAAGAGGTAGTCTCAATTTAAACTCTTTCTTCTCATATGCTTCCAATCTTTGAGTTTGGTTAGTTCTAAATAATAGTCCTGTTTTAGGTTCCTGTACTATTTAGAAACTTTCAGAGCAATATGCAGAACTCTTTTTGTGAAAATGGCTTTTAGTCCATTAATCATCATTTCAATGCAAAATGCTTGAAAAAGATTATAGTAATGATGGAATTGAAATTTATCAGAAACAAAATTTGAAGGGAATAGATTCATCACGGTCAACAAACATTCTTTGGAATACAAAATGAATAAGAAGGAATATGTGCCCCAGATATCATAGCGTGAGCTCTCATCTTGGCTTCTTGATAACTCCTTTTTGCCCAATATGTGTTTAGGGGATCTAGAGTACTCTTGTAGATGCCCCAAAATGTAACATCTCTCATCTTTGTTAATTTTAGGTATCATAAGACCATCGCATGCCCCACCTTTGATCAAAATTTGAATCGCCCTTTACGGGTTTTCAATTCAAAATCCCTTTGGTCTCAAGGTGCTCTTTACGAGTTTTCACCCTGGACTCTCCCCTTTTTTTTTTAGGCAAAGTATTTCTTAACCGAGTCCAAATTCATGGGATTGGGTAAGGTCTTGCCATCCATTTTAGCCAATATCAATGCTCCTCCAGAAAAGGCTTTCTTTACCACATAAGGTCCTTCCCAATTAGGCATCCATTTTCCTCTGAAATCTTTTTGTATGGGCAGGATCTTTTTCAATACTAGGTCTCCCTCGTGGAATTCTCAGGGACGAACCTTTTTGTTGTAAGCTCGCATCATTCGCTTTTGGTACATCTGACCATGACAGATAGCCCTTAACCTCTTTTCTTCAATCAAATTCAACTGATCATATCGGGACTGGATCCATTCTGCTTCATCTAACTTTACTTCTGACAAAACTCTGAGGGAAGGAATCTTGACCTTGATAGGTAAAACCGCCTCCATTCCATAGACCAATGAGAAAGGCGTTGCCCCGGTAGAAGTCCTGACAGACGTTCGATAAGCATAGAGGCGAATGGCAACTTCTCATGCCAGTCTTTATAAGTTTCAGTCATTTTCCCCACGATCTTTTTAATGTTTTTATTAGCTGCCTCAACTGCACCGTTCATTTTTGGGCGATATGGTGACGAGTTGTGGTGTCTGATCTTGAAATAACTGCAGACTTTCGCTATCATTCTATTGTTCAATTTCAATGCGTTGTTAGATATGATCCTTTTCGACGTTCCATATCGACAAATGATTTCCTTTTTTAGGAACTTGCTAACTGCCGATTTTGTAACATTGGCATATAAAGCGGCTTCCACCCACTTGGTGAAATAATCGATGACCACAAAGATGAAACGATGCCCATTTGAAGCTTTTGGTGAAATTGGCCCAATCACATCCATGCCCCACATCGAGAAAGGCCATGGCGAAGTCATGACATGTAGAGGTGAGGGAGGTACATTAATCTTGTCTCCATAGATTTGGCACTTATGACATCTTTTGGCATAGTTAATACAGTCTCCTTCCATGGTGGACTAATAATATCCAAACCTCATAATTTGCTTGGCCATTGTAAACCCATTAGCATGTGTCCCACAGACGCCCTTATGGACCTCCTCTAAGATTTTCTTAGCCTCTATAGCATCTACACATCTCAATAGTACTTGATCCTTCCTTCTTTTGTACAGGATCTCCCCATCTAAGACATAGTCATGGGCTAGTCTTCTCAACGTTCTTTTGTCATTCTTGGTAGCTTGATCGGGGTACTCACGATTCTTCACATATCACAGGATATCGTGGTACCAAGGGTGATCATCAATTTCTTCTTCTTTTTCGAGGTTGTAACAATGAGCCGGAGCTTCATAAATGCTCATTTGGATTGGTTTCACATCCTCTGGTTGGTTCACCTTGATCATAGAAATTAAAGTTGCTAGGGCGTCAGCCATCTGATTTTCTTCTCGTAGGAGGTAATAGAAGACAATATCATCAAACTCTTTAATTAACTCAAGGATGAACCTCCGGTAATTGATCAATTTGGGGTCTCTTGTCTCCCATTCACCTTTGAGTTGATAAATCATTAGGGCAGAATCTCCATATACCTCTAACACCTTGATTTTACGTTCTATGGCTGCAGGTATTCCCATGATGCATGCTTCGTATTCTGCCATATTGTTTGTGCAATCAAAATCCAATTTACTAGTGAAGGGATAATGATCTCCGTTCGGGGATACCACGACTACCCCGATTCCGTTACCCACGGCATTTGACGCTCCGTTAAAGTTTAGCTTCCAAGGATGACCTTCTTGAGGGTCTTCTCCAGTGGTTACTATGTACATTAGATCTTCATTTGGGAAGTCAAAGTTTAGAGACTCGTAGTCCTCTAGGGCTCTGCTGGCTAGGAAATCTGCTATCACACTCCCCTTTACGGCCTTCTGGTTCACATAGACTATATCGAATTCAGAAAGTAGAATTTGCCATAGGGCCATCCTCCCGTTCAAAGCAATCGACTCCATGAAGTACTTTAGAGGGTCCATTTTAGAGATTAGTCAAGTTATGTGATACAAAATTTATTGTCTTAGTCTTCGGGTTGTCCAGATTAATGCACAACACAACTTTTCAATGAACGAGTATCTCATCTCGTACTCAGTGAACTTTTTACTGAGGTAATATATCGCCTTTTCTTTCCTTCTCGATTCATCGTGTTGGCCAAGCACACATCCCATAGAATTTTCAAACACCGTTAAATACAGTATCAATCGCTTATCTGGACTAGGTGGTGTCAACACTGGGGCATTAGACAAATATTGCTTAACCTTGTCGAAAGTCTTCTGGCATTCCTCGTTCCAAAAGCTAGGGTTGTGTTTCTTAAGGAGACGGAATATGGGGTCACATTTCTCGGTTAGTTGTGAAATAAACCGAGCGATTAAATTTAATCTTCCTAGGAATCCCTGAACTTCCTTTTGAGTACGCGGCGGAGGTAACTCTTGTATGGCTTTGACTTTATCTGGGTCAATCTCAATCCCTTTTTCACTGACTACGAATCCAATTAGTTTTCCAGACCTGGCCCCGAAGGTACACTTCGCTGGATTGAGTTTCAGCTGGAATTTCCTCATCCTAAAAGATAATTTCCTCAAGACTTGCACATACTCTTCTTCAGTTCGAGATTTGGCGATCATGTCGTCGACATAGACTTTAATTTCTTTATGCATCATATCATAGAATAGGGTTACCATAGCTCTCTGATATGTTGCTCCCGCATTTTTCAATCCGAACGGCATCACCTTATAGCAAAAGGTTCCCCACATAGTCACGAATGTGGTTTTATTCATGTCTTCAAGATGCATCTTGATCTGATTATACCCCGAGAAACCATCCATGAAGGAGAAGAGTGAGTAGCCTACCATGTTATCCACTAAAGTGTCAATATGAGGCAACGGGAAATTATCTTTCGGGCTGGCTTTGTTTAAGTCTCTGTAGTCTACACACATCCGTACCTTTCCATCTTTTTAAGGATGGAGACGATGTTGGCTACCCATTCCGAGTACTTAACTACTTGTAAGAAGCCTGTTTCAAATTGTTTCTTGACCTCCTCTTTTATTTTCAACAAAACATCGGGCCGCATCCTTCGAAGCTTTTGCTGAATTGGCTTGCATTTTTCTTTGATGGGGAGCCTGTGTACCACAATATCAGTACTTAGCCCAGGCATATCTTGATATGACCATGCGAAGACATCCTTGAACACTTGGAGTAACTCAATAAGGTCCCGCTTTGTCTCTGTGGTAATGCAAGCTCCAATCTTTACTTCTTTCCTTTCCAGTTCATCTCCCAAGTTCACGATTTCTACGGTCTCTTTGTGGGGTAGAATCTGCTTCTCCTCGTGTTCTACCATCCTTAACAAATCAGGGGATAATTTACAGTCTCCGTCATCCTCAAATTCCTGAGATCCTTCTAGACACATATCCCGCTCAAAAGGAGACTCTGAATGAGTAGCAACGTCACTCACATCATTGATATCTGGAGACTTGTTGTAGGTGTTAAGGAAGATACAAAGAACAAGAGAATCTAAGAACAAAGATATGTATGGTATGATCATGAATGAAAGAATAAAAGAATATTTGTACGAAATAAGTCAAAAGGATACATATCATTGAAATAACGATTTCAAACATAAGCCTATTTCACAAAAGGACACTTATTACTCCTAGGCCTAGAGCAATAAGTATGTTTTGGACATTACTCTAAGTTAGTTCTAAAGACTACAGAAATCTCTTCCACAGTCCAATTATTCAGAACGCTTCCCGGCTCATAGGGGCGAATGCCCGACAAATTCTCTACCCCAGTTCCTTCTTCATACGTGGCATTGATGTCCAAACTCTCCATCATTCCTTCCAAGATTTCCTTTCCCGACGTCTTCCGCTCGGAGTGAATGACCCCTCCAGACACAAAAGTCTTCGATATATGGGGGAAGATTATTGGTTCCCATTTGATTTCTCCCCCGCTCAATCGCGCTCTCCTTCTTTCTTGCTTCTTCTCAAGTTCCTTCTTTCTTTGTTTCATGTCCGGCTTAAACCCTAACCCAAAACGATCTTGTTTATCCTTCATCATTGGTACATTAATCCTTCCCTGGAGATATCTCCCGAGTCCTCTTCCGGATAGAGCCCATTTTCCAATAGTTAACCGTAGTCCCATTCTTGTAGTCTCAGATAACCTGGGTATTGGAATCTTATTTCCTTCGGTGATGAACGTCGCGTTCACAAACTCTAAAGATCGAAAAGAGCACTCGATTGCTTCATCATTTGCCGCGAGATATGGGGCGTCACTGGTTATTGTCGTGATGATGTCCTCTTCAGCATTGATCATTACTAACCGACCTTCAGTCACTAATTTCAACTTTTGGTGCAGCGATAAAGGGACTGCCCCTGCCGAGTGTATCCATGGTCTCCCCAATAGGCAATTATACGAAGGCTTAATGTCCATGACCAAGAAATCTACCTCATACGTGCTCGGTCTGATTAAGAGGGGTACTTCAATTCTCCCCATTACCTTCCTTTCCGTGCCATCAAATGCTCTTACTACACTTTGGCATGTCTTCATATGGGAACTATCCACTGGCAACCTACTCAGCGTAGATAGGGGTAGGACATTCAGCGCAGACCCATTGTCGATCAATACCCCCGGTAATGTGTACCCTTTACAGCGAGTCGTGATGTGCAAAGCTTTAGTTAATCCTCGGCCCCCTGGCAGTACCTCATCGTCATTGAAGAATATAAAGTTGTTGGCACTCATATTGTTGACTAAGCGGTCCAGTTTGTTTACAGAGATATCATTAGCAACATAAGTTTCATTTAGCACATTCATCAATATGCTGCGATGGGTTTCGGAGCTTAACAGTAAGGCCAGTACTGATATATGTGCTGGCTGTTTGTGCAACTATTCTACGACACTATATTCGTTGTGCTTTAGAAATTTTTAGAATTCCTTGGCTTCTTTGTCAGTCACTGATTCATTAACAGTTGGTTCAGGCCCCGCCGGCTTCTCTTTCTTTTGCTCAATTGCTAATGATTTTTCTTTAACCTGTTCAACTTTTGTATTTGGGGTATAACGTCTTCCGCTGCGTGTATAAAAACCCTCGTCTTGAACTTCCTCTGATGCATTAATCGGGGTCTCCTCTCCCGGGAATGTCACATTGCAGCTATAGTTCCACGGTACCCTTTTGCTATCCTTGTAGGGGAAAGCAACGGGCTTATGGATCACGACCTTTGGTGTAACTTGTGCCCCAGATTCATTCATTCTCAGACGTGATTGGCTTTGTAAACACCCTTCATCGATCCTTCTTCGGAGGCACACACATCTGTTTCTTCCAGGCTCCCGACATATTTGAAGAATTCCAGCTCCTTATTATCCATCAATCCTTGTAACAAAGCCCTAAATTCGTTGTATTTCTAAATCTTGTGATCTTCTTGATCATGGAACTCACAATAATTCTCCGCTTCTCGAGGTCTGACCCTTGAATTCTGTGCTATCAACCCTCTTGCCACCATTTTCTTCCAAACTTCCTCCAATGGGGTATTCACTTCTGCAATACTCATCTTAATTTCTTTCTCTAGACTCTCGATTATCGCATTTATTCTCTTATCCCCATGGTTAGGTAATGGGTTCTCTGTATTGGATGCATCATCAAATTTCACAATCCCCATGTTGATGAGTCTTTCAACCAATTTCTTGAAAGTGGTGCAGTTTTCTATCGAGTGTCCTGTGGCTCCCGCATGGTATTCGTATTGGGCATTTGCATCATACCATTTAGGGTATGGAGGTTGCATTAGCTTCAGATAGAAGGGAGACACGACATGTGCATCAAATAAACTCTGGTATAACTCATTGTACGTCATTAGAATGGGCGTAAATTGAAGTTTCTCCCTATTTTGTTTTGTGTTGGGCTCTGGTCTGAGTGGACTCTGCTGTCCAGTAGTTGTCGACCTTGGTTGGCTTACGGTGATCGATTTCGAATATGAGCTCACATTATTCACCTCGTGCTCTTTCTTTCTCGGCGCTGACCTCTTAGCGTTTTCCCCAGCCTCTATTTTCCCACATCTTATGACATTTTCTATCATTTCTCCAGACATTACTATGTCTGAAAAACTCTTGGTTGCGCTACCCAGCATGTGGTTAATAAAAGGTGCCTTCAGGGTATTGATGAAGAGCATAGTGGTTTCCTTTTCCAATAGAGGGGGTTGGACCTGTGTGGCCACTTCTCTCCATCGCTGGGCCTACTGCCTAAAGCTCTCATTATGCTTTTTCTCCATATTCTGTAAAGTGATTCTATCAGGGGCTATGTCTGCCACATGACCGTACTGCTTCATGAAGGCTTGTGCTAAATCTTTTCATGAACTAATCTGGGCGCGACTCAGTTGGTTGTACCATCTAGAAGCGGCCCCAACCAGACTTTCTTGGAAGCAGTGAATTAATAGTTGGTCATTGTTGACATGGCCTGCCATTCGTCTGCAGAACATAGTGATGTAAGCTTCGAGACAGCTAGTCCCGTTGTATTTCTCAAATTCCGGAGTTTTGAACTTGGGAGGGAGTACCAGGTCCGGAACATTTAATTTCTTAGCATCGATTCCACCACGATAGTCGGTGCTTTTCATTTCTTTAAATTTTTCTTCCAACCATCTACACCTTTCTTCAAGATTGAGGACCACAGGGTTGGTTGGGTTGTCTCCCGGATTAGAGCCCGAGTCGGCCTGATAATTCATCGGTGCTGAAACACCAGCCTGAAATGGTTGGGGCCTAATTGTGACCGATGGCCTTCTTGGGTACATGTCAGGTTGTGTCTAAACGTCCGCTGGGGCAAAACTCGGAGGGTAGGTAGGATCTTCATTATCTTCTCCCGCATTGATCAAAGGACTTTTCCCTTTTTCTAATCCGCCAGCCAATAGACGAGTTAATTGGTCCATCATGCTTTTCTAGGACTCCAACATATGGTCCCTCATATCTTGCTAGATTTTGGCAAGCTGTTCTTGCATACGTGTTTGTAACTGATCCTGCATTTCTTTTTGCATTTGTTCTAATCTCTCTAACCTTTGATCCATTAAACTTGTTTTTCTTCTTGTACCATAATAATGTTTCAAGGTAACTGCCATGATTTTTAGGGTTTTTTGTGAGTTTTAGTGTGTATGATGCAATGCCGATGCATGAATGCAATGAATGCAAAAAGACGTTGATTCCAATTCGATTTCATTAGAGTAACTTTTCTAGAAAACAAGTTTCTTTACATAAAATAGATTACATATAAGGCTTGGCCTTGATACTTAAGGCCTTGACCTGCCTAAGAAGCCAAGCTAGCTTTCGGCCTCGGTCCGATTCTGACTCGTATTTTAAACTTAGCACATCGGCTTGTACTGCTAATGTTTGCAAGTGGTCAGCCACTTCTCGCACTTGAGTCAAAGCTTCGCCCATGACATAGTCCCTGCTCCTGACTTGGTCTAGAGATTGATGAAGTTGCTCCTTCCATCGCTCGTAATTTACCTCGAGAAGTTCTATCTGAAGTTCACGATTTTTCAGCACTATTTTGAGTTCTTCTATATTCTCTTTTAATTTTTCTATTCTGTTCTGACTAGCTTTCAACTCGATTGCAGAGTTACGCGAGCGATACTGATACAATGACCTCTCTAACTCTGATACCCAGGTCTTTAACCCTTCTTTCTCATTCTGGCTTTCTACCAAACTTCTTTTTAGAGCACCTTCTCGAGCTTGAGCATCGCGAAATTTTTCTTCCCACTAGTTGGCTTTGCTTTGTTCTTCTTTAACTTCATGTCACCACTGTTCGGATGTTTTTCCTAACCCAGTAGTTCTCATTGATCTGCGCAGCTTCTTATAGTCCGTTTTCAAACTGTCCAAGTCCTCTTCAGCCTTGTTTTTCCCTTTTCTGAATTTTTCAGCTTCTAGTTTCTGGACATCGACATCTAACCCTAACTGCATCTTTTCTTCTTCCAACTTCTCGATCCTTTTTCCTAGCTCCAGACTCTTTCTCTCAAAATCTTGCCTGATGATTTCTAGTTCAGAGGGGATTACTTTCAAGTTCTCTTCTATCGACTAAGGATTCCTTTGATCTGATGCAGGGATGTTGTCGTTAAGTCTCTGATTCCACCATCGGTCGTACTCAGGAGTAGTCATGGGATTGGCAGCAAATTTTTTCATTTTACGAGTCTGGTTCCAAGCATTTGATATCTCGCGAACTTTCTTTTTGTAATTATTCCCTGTGAACATGAACTCGCACTGGGCTAACCCGTATGTTGGTGGTGTAAATTGTCTGGATCTATACTGTCGCAATGCAAGCAGAGGAGCATACCCGACAGCTCCCCATACTCCTAACAAAGGAACCCAATCGAAGTCTCTGCATCGGTATAATATTTCATCAGGAACCATCCACGAGGCTCTCCATTCAACATCTTCTTCTTGCAAATTTTGGAGAACCGTCATCCAATTTTCTTCTGTAACATCATCTCGCCTTGGTGTAGCCACTAACTCTTTCAGCGGAGAGTAATTTTCAGAGAAGATATGATACGATACCTTTTCCACTTTCCAAAAATGGCTGTGGAACCAAGATAGCAAGAGTTGTGCACATCCAATAAATCTCCCTTCACCCGCTCTTCTACAAGCATTCAATGATCTGAAAGTTTCAGCCAAGATTGCGGGTATAGGTGTGGTTCCTTTACCAAGCCTGTCAAAAAGGTCAGCAACAGCCTCGTCTACATGCCCCAAAGCTTTGGGGAAGATGACCAGTCCATAAATGCTCAAGGCGAAGACATCTACCCTTTTCTTCACATCGAGGTGCGCTAAGATTAGATCCCTCAGGTTCCTCCAAGGAATGCATTTACCATCTCCTTTTTGTTTGATCCGAGTTGTCACCCACTGTTCGCTCATCCCTATGATGTTCATCAGCTTTTTTGAAAATGCTGGGATGTTAGCAGGTCTGGCATAAATTCTGTCGACCTGAATCTTTGGGCAATGGAGCAAGGTCTTGTATTCTTCTATAGTAGGTACCAAATCTACTTTCCCAAAAGTGAAGCAACTGTAAGTAGAATTCCAGTATTGGGTAAGGGCTCGAAACAGGTGTTCATCTACCTTGACATCGAGCAGATAAGGTAAATCACCGTAATGACAATAGAATAGCTATTTGACCTCGTCATCCCACAGTCCCCAAATTTATTTCATCTCTTGGAGATTATTCTGAGTTATGCTGATCCGAGTAAAGTTCCATAACTCTGACACGTACCCCTCGGCAAGACTGTCACCTTTCTCTTGTTGTGCTGTCTCAGCCCATATCCGGACAGCCGTGTTGTCTTCTACTTTATCAAAAAACCCCTTTTCCATGATAAGCTATCTATTTAGGAACCGAATGCGAATCAACACCTTTTATGATGAAAATGCCATGCAAATACAATCAAAGTAAAACAAAGCAAGTCAGTAATTTATACACAGTTTAAAGCAAACAAAGAATAATAAATATAGCACTTGCTCAGGTAACCACTAGGGTTTCGGAATGGCTCTACCTAGGGTGGGTTCTTAAGGCTCGCTACATGGTGCTTGGTTTTAGAGTAAGGGTACCTGAACCAGCAGATTCCTTGGTCTTCACCCATTATAGGCTCATACAGACCGAGTTCAGTTCAGGGGAATACATTTCCCTATGGCTGCACGGAGATGAAAATCTCACGAAGACATAGGTACGGATGTATCCCGAAAGCGATCCACTATCCTGCACGGAGGTGAAAACCTCACGAATGAGTAGTTTCTCACTCCCACTTAAAAGGGTGTGACCACAACGGTCATGCAATGCAATGTGCGAGGATATATGCATAAAAAACTCGAAGCGATAGGAATAAAATGATGAAAACCACAAGAAAAACGGGTGAAATGCAATGAAAGGATAGTATATCAAAATCAAAATTTCAATTTTCGACAAAAAGACAAAAGTTAATCAACTTGTGGCTTGACTCTCTTATTTTGTCCCTAGTGGAGTCGCCAAGCTGTCGTAACCATTTTTTGAAAAAAACGGGGATCGACTTTGGTTTTGAAAATGGAAACGAAAATTGGGAGTCGCCACCAATCTTTTTAGGTGTGATTGGATCACCTTGTAAAAGTGGTTGTTTTTAATAAATGGTTTGATTTATTTAAACAACGATTTTGGTCCACGTAAATCAAGAAAATAGGTTCGGGAGTCGATTACGCACGAGGAAGAATTAGCACCCTCGTAACGCCCAAAAATTGGTACCTAGTTGATTAATTAATGTCTTAGTGTCAAAAATTGAAAGCTTGAAAGACACTGAAATACGATCCTTCTTCGTAAAAAAGCTAATTTGAAAATGACCAAATAAATTAAAACAAATGTTAAAGACTTTCTCATCTCGAAGTAATAAAATGTCACGCCCAGTAAGTTAGGACACTATATCTCAAACTTCGAGAATGAGCTTGCCTTTATTTAAAATTCATATATTCTAAAAATTTTTAAAGGTTGTTCGGTTATTTAGGATAAACAAGAAAAGTCGAAACCCAGTAAGTTAAGGCACGTTTTCTCGAATTTCCTAATACCAAATATTGCTTTTATTTTAAAACAAATTCTTATTTCGAGGTGACAAAGTGTCATACCCAGTAAGTTAGGGCACAACACCTCGTACTTCAGAAAATAAGTATTATTTTTTTTTAAAAAACTCGTATAGCGATTTAAAAGAGTATTCCGTTATTTAAATTAAATGAGAAAAAATCGAAACCCAGTAAGTTAGGGCACAATTTTCTCAAATTGTCTAAATACGAAACTTGTTTTGTTTTAGAAAACACAATTATATGCGTCGAGTAAAGGACCAACGTAATCATAATCACATGGTGAAATGAGAAACAAATCACAGCATTGACATGCATAATAATAATAACAAAGATGATGATATAAACACAATAATAATGACGAGTAACATAAACTTGCGATATATAGATACATGTATGAATAAACGAATAAATATAATGAAATAATGATAATGAGAACAAAACGAAATAAAATGAAATAAATATGATGATAAATGAAATAACAAAACAAATTGTAGTGTAAATTTGATTTTAAATCGAGGATAAGCAAATAAACATATGAGAAAATAAACAAACTTAAAAATGATAAAATAATAATAGTGGTATAAATATAAATAAGTATTATATGAAACAAAATAATGATACAAAATAAAAAATTTTCAAAGTTCAAATTACATGAAAGTATAAACGAATACATAATAAAATCAAAGTATTATATAAAAAACGTAAGTGTATAAAAGAGAAACCATAATAATAATAGTAGTAGTCATAATAAAAGTAAGAATAATACTAAATATAACAATAGTGATATCGTTAATAAAAATGAAAAAAAATAATAGCTATAAAAATAAAAATAAGAACCATGGCAATAAAGAATAATGGTAGTAATAATAATAACGAAAATAAGAGTAATATTAATAGTACATTAAAATACAATTGTAAAATAATGACAATGGTAGTTATAATATATGGGTAATACATAATAGAAAGAATACAAAAATATAGTAATAATAATAAACAATAATGTATATGTGTGAACAATAATGGTAGTACAAAAAAGAAGTAATGATAATAATAATAGGAGTAATAATAATAATATAATGATGATAAACAATAATAAAAGGAACAAAAATAATAGTAATAATAAAGATATTTAATAATAGTAATAATAACGATGATATAAATAATAATATATACATAAAAATAATAGTTAGAAATAAAAATAATGGAAGTAGTAATAACAATAGTAATAGTAATAAAGATAATACAAGAATAATAATATATTTAATTCATTAATTTAATTAAAATATCAAAAAATAAGAAAGGGGACTAAATTAAACCTAGAGTAAAAGTTCGGGGCCGAATCAAAAAAATAAAAATAAGGGGAAGGACCCATTTGGAGTGCGCGAATAACATGGGGGACTAAAAAGGAAATTTTTCCTTTCCACAAAACGCTGCACTTTAATCGGGACCAAAATGTAAACGAAATAAAATTTAAGGGGCGAATTTAAAAGCATAAAATTGAAAAATGATGAAAAAACGGAGGGGCCAAAAGCGCAAATAACCCCTCTGCTTAAAAAACACGCGGATCTAAAGCCAGACGGGTCGGGTCGAGTCGGTCCAAGAGCAAAACGACGTCGTTTTGGGCATTTGAGGCCAGCCCCAAAATGACGTCGTTTTGGGGGCCTACATAAGTCAATTTTTTTGGTCGTTTTGGGGGCCTATATAAGTCAATTTTTTTGGAAAAAAAATCATTTCATCTCTTGTTTTAAAAAAAAAAACTCCAAGAAGCTTTCTCTCCCCCTCTTCTTCAGCCCTCATTCCGGCCATGGATCCAGCTCCGTCCGCCGCCGTTGCCCACAGCTGGCCACCATCGCAAGCCACCGCGCATGGTGGCTGGAACTCCGAAAGGTAATTTTTTTTTTAAATGTGTATATATATGTATTTAGTAAAAGGGAAATAGGTTCTAAAAAAAAATAAAATGAAATAACAAAAACGAAGATACTAACCTTTTATTGAAGCCTTTGAACTCTTCTTTGTTTTTTTTTTTGCTGCGATTTTATGCCCATATTTTTATCTCTTTCTTGTGTTTAAATCTATTCTTTTTATTGATGAAAAAAAAGTCCCTTCTACATTGTGTTTTGATGGCTTTTATAGCCTTGTTACATGCTTTATTTTATATTATCTATCTTTTCTCTTCCTTTTACAGGTGTAAGTGGAGTGGTGGCACAGTGGTAGTGCTTGCAGACGTCGGTGGTGGATGGGATGGGGAGCAGGTGCTGAACGGCTAGGGTTTCCTTAGCTTTTTTCTTTTGTTGTGTGTGTGGGCATGGGTAGGTTTGGGTCTTTGGGGTGATTTGGGTAGGTTATTTGTTTTGGGTGTAGTGGATATTTAGTGGGCTTGGGTTTGGGTCTGGGTTTAGTAGGTTTTGGGGTTATTGGCTTAGTGGGTTTAGGGGTTTTGGGCCCAAAATTGGGCTTGTACATCATGTATTATATCATTTTATACTTAATATTTAAATTGGACACAAGTTATGAAATAGTCACACTTGTATAGTTCAATCTCATATTTCTTGATATTATAAGTAGACTACAATAAACAAATAAGTGTGATATCTCATATCAACTTATTCGAGCATGACCATGCATTTCTAGTTTCACTCCATCAAGAGGCTTAAGTTATTGCTCCCATTATGTAAGATGGACAAATCTTATCTTAATCAATCATATCCGACTACATAGATTGCGATATACCCAACATCAATATTTATAGTATAACCTGTTATGGTAGACATTCGACTATGTCAAAATATATGACTCATGATGTTGCAATAATGATGATCTCAAGTCCGAGGATCATATACATAGTTATCACTATGAGTAACATTGTGACTATTACATAATAATCCAAGAAACATAATCATATCAGGCTAATCAAGTATGTTGTTCTCTAACACATACTCATGTATCGATTCTAACATCCCTATGTCAATGACAACACTTTGTCATCAATCAACTACACATTAGCCTCAATGCATTATCATTCCAAGCCCACAATAATACTTGACTAAAGACATTTTAAGAATAATCATATTATTCTCAAGGCTTTATTATTAACCAGTTTATTTATACACATAGAAAAAGAAACTGAAATAATAATGACAATGCATTATATTAACAAACAAGCTAAAACAAGTATGTGATTGCAATCATCTCATGATTAGTCTTTGGGCATACTCTAACATAAAATTCTGTTACCTTGCCTCTTTTTTATAGGTGTCGAGTTGCTCGAGTTTTGCTGTGTTTAAGCTTCCCATCCCAGCTTTGTTGTTGTCACTCACGGTTTGACACATTGGTTAGTATTTGAATGTGATTCTAGAATTATTTTATATGTTGGTATCATTCAATTTTGAAATTTTTACAATGTTTTGCTTAGGTGATTAAATTGGGCGTAGTTATAATGTATTGATCTAATTATGAGTATTTGGTATGTATTTGGTATGTTTTCTTGCATATAGTTATTTGGGCTTATCGAATATGTTAAAAACTGAATTGAACTATTAATTATTTTAAATATTTGTCTTACCCATGTTGAGTGTGGTTATATAATGTTGATTTAATAAATGTTATACAGTTAATAATATGTTGCTCGCATGCTTGAAATTTTAGTAGCATTATACAATATTTTTGTTAGACTTGTAGAACACTCTTGAGCTGTGAAAAGCTTAGCACTTGGATTTTAAATTTTGTGCATTAGTGATACTTGGACCTAATAGTTTGTGAGTTCGTGTTAGAGCAACATCCTGTTAGAGTCTTTGCATTTGGCATGTACATTGGATCTGTTAATTGGTCGATTCAATTACTTTGCTTATTATATTGAGTTCTATTAAATGATTTTATTTTTTATTTTACTTTACTTTTGTGAGCATGTTTATTAATTTTTAAAATTTATGTTTTAATGTGTAATTATTGAATGATAATATGAGTGGGTTGCTTTGGTGATCACTATGACAGCTTTAGATCTGACTAAATTTAGGGTTAAATGATATTATAAAAATATTTTAATATTAAATAGTAATACAAATAGTTCTATCAAAGAAAATTAGTGAAATGTTGTTCCTAATGTACAATAAAATTAAATTATAAATATATTTCAATAATAAAATAGAGATTGATTTAGATTAATTATTACTTAATAAGTGCTAGAGTTATACATCAATTAAATTTAATGGTTTTTCAAGAGGAATTGCGGAGGAAGAAGCTTTAAAAGTTTTTGGGGGCGGATGAAATTTTAATTTTTTATAATTTATATCTTTATAATTTGTAAAGGATTAAATTAAATTTTTATAATTTTAGAGGGGGCTAAAGTGTAATTTTACCTTTACTAATTTAAAATTTTAAAAAAATTTAAGGGCCAAAATAATAATTTTACATTTTAAAGGGGGCCAAGTCCCATGCCAGCTCCCCTAGCTTCTCCCCTGAATTGGAGAGAGATAGAAGCTCGTTTTAATTGATGATGGAATAATTGATTACAATGTTATCTTTTTATTTTTAACTTTTTATAAGTTATTTATACTATATGAAGTAAGCACTCTGAAAACTTTATCGACTATTTTACCTATTATACATAAAGTTAGAAACTTTATCGCATTATTTATTTGGTGTAGGTAAAAATATTTTGTAGGTTTGTTTTGAAAAGAAAGTTAGAATTGAACATTTATTTCTTTTTAATCATTATTTACTAAATATGTTTATTAGTTTAGTGTAAATATCTTTCATATTTATCTTAAATTATTATATTGTTGCACGTTGTTTTATTTAATTTTTTATTTTTTACTTTAATATTGTAATATAATTTCAATTTGTTCCAAATTTCTATGTGATTCTTAATAGTTTTATGTATCAAGTTAATTTTTTTAGTTATAAACGTTGATTGTCGTCTGATTTTGATTTTGTTCAATGATAAAGTGGCAAATTTTCAAAATAACTTTCACAATGAAACAACTTTTACAATTACATTAAAAAAATCATTATTGATTAATGTTGATAATAAATTTGAATGGTTGTAGACTTCTTATACTACTATTAGAGAAACAATGTTGACATAAAGCTTAACTTATAATTCAATAATTTAGATTTAATAGTTAACTTTATAATTTAAAATTTAGATTTAATAATGAACTTCATAGTTTAAGTATTAAAAAATGTTGAAATAAATTAAGCTTAAATTATAATTTAATAATTGAATACAGAATTTAAGTAGGATGATTCTATTTGAAAAGATTAATTTAAAATTGAGTTTTAATGTAAATAAAATTCTAAACATAAAATAGGAAACAAATTTTTCATTAATTAAAAAATTAAGATTGAAGAAGAAAATGTGTAAATATACAATATGCCCATCTTTTAAATATTCTACAAATACACTTTCAATAGTATGAATTACAATTTGAAAGTATTCTATTTATAAATATTATTTATTTTAATAATGATCACGAAATAAAAATATTTTATTAAATAATTAAAATGCTAATATATATATTTACGTGTAATGTACGTAATATTAAAAACTAGTTAAGCGAAATAAACGAACATGAACAAGATTTTGAAGCTTATTTATTAAGTGATTTGAACAAAAAAATTTGACCAGTTCTTTTATGTTAATGAATAAGTTTATTTATGTTTGTTTAATACTTATTTAATAAATTATTTAAACTTGTTTATTGTTTCATTAGTATAAATCAATAAAATATTGTAGTTTGTATGCTTTTTTATAATACAATTATTAATATTTACATGACTATTTTATATCTAAAATGATATATATTTATTGTTTGTTTGTTTTCTTATTATTTATAAACATGTTTAATTATATGTTCATGAACATGTTTATTTAATGTTCATTTAACTTAAACAAACAAACATGAATACAAATAACTAAAAAAATAAACATTGAATTTATTTTGAAATTCTTAATGAATACTGAAAAAGCTTAAAAATAGACAAACGAACATGAATAAATGTCCGTTTGTTCAAACTCGTTAATTTATAGCCCTAAACGTAAGTATAATTTATCCTTATAATTATGATTTATAAATTATATGGTGATACAAGTGTTTTTTTATGAATTATTTTAATTATAAAATATAAATTTATTTAAACATTTAGTTATTAATATTCGTGATAAAAATAAAATATCATAATTTTATAAAAATGTGACTGAAAATATCATAACAATTTAATGAAATATTATTTTTGATAATCTTGCCTCTGGACAACCAATTACCAAAATATTATCTTCTAATCCAATAAACCAATAACATTCCACCTCGTAATTTAAATAAATAATCTTGCCTTCTTTGCCCTAACATCGAATGTATAAAAAATAAGATAGAGATACCTCTCCCCCGTTCCATTGATGTCACTAACCCTAATTATACTTACACACCTACTTCTCTTGTGATTCATTTTACACATTTAATTCTGAAGGCCGTTTTCATCTCTTTCTTAGCTTTTATTTAGTTTTAAATTCACTCCAAAAAAAAAAAAACACTGCACGGGAATCTCTTGTTCGAGGAATCCTTCACGGTACGAAATTCGTTCTTCAGATCTCTGAATGCTCACTGTTTAACTGTTCCTTGGTTTTTTCTTCTGGTAATGGCAGCTTAGTAGCGAACAAGGACTTCAAATTTGCTGCATTTTTCAGGTGAAAGCTTTTGATCCTCTCCTTCTCTTTCACCTTTTTCCAGTTCTGCCGACACGCTTGCTTTTACTTCTTTTCTTCTTGATTTAGTTGTATTAGTTTTCGTTTATTTAAGTAGATGTGGATTTTGGCCGTGTATCTTTTACTTTTTTACCGTTGAGATTGTGAAGAAAATCTGAAAACTGAAAAGTAAAATTTCAAACTTTCTTTATTTTAGTTTGCTTGTCTAGCTTCAATAGTTTCAGTCATCAATTTGTGTGTGTATTTTTTTTTATTGTTGAATTATTTTTTGGTCTTTTTTGTTAACTTATTATAACTAACAAGCTATTGATTATGTAGTGTAGTAACATTTTGACTGCCATTAATTGCAAGCTGTATTAGGATATTGAGAACGTTTGGTTGTTTTTAAAAGTCTACTTTAAAAAAAAAAAAAAGAAAAAGTTTAATGTTAACATGCTAAATATCGACGTTTTGGTTGCGTATGACTTTCGCAGATTTCCAGATTTAGAAACTTGGAATTTTAATTATTTTTGGGTCTAACGGAGATGGGAAAATCTCCAGCAAAATGGATCAAGACCTTACTTCTTGGGAAGAAATCTTCAAAGTCCAGTTTCTCAAAAGGAAAAGAGAAGCTGGTGAGGAAGTACTAATTATCTTCAAATATTAAATAGCTTTTGAAATGTTGCATTTTCTAATTTTGTTGATTATTATGTTCAGAAATCTGCAAATAAAGGTGAGGTTTTGGTTTCTTCCAAGGTGACTGTGTCTGACCTATCAGTGGATCCTCCATCAATTTCAGCACCTATTCTAGTGAATAGCGCTAGGAATGTGGTGGACTCTGAGAAGGGTATACCTGCCCAATTGCCAAATGATGGGGCAAATATTCCATCTCCAAAAGTGGATGGAAATGATGCCACAACTGGTAATTTTGGTAACCCAGAAAATCCTGATAGGATTGGGCTTGACCCAGCTGCTGTGACGGTACAGGCTGCTTTCAGAGGTTATCTGGTAGCTACTCTCCCTTTAAAAGTTACTTTTATACTTAAAGGTTATGCATAGTGATGAAACTTGTAAGCATTTTACTGCTGTAGTCTTCATTCAGTTGTATGAAAACTCTGCTGACTGTTATTGACAGTAACTTGAATACACTGTCATTGTTCTGCTTATTTTTCTAATATTGGAACCTTGCACTCTGCATCTTGCCTTATGTTGTTGATGATGATTGTTTTTACTTAAAGTTAAGGATATGTGAGGATTGGGTGACATGTGATAGATTCATACTTCTTTCATGGTATGATCTAGATCTTTTGTTTTATTGGGAGGTAGAACATTGAACCACTTATTGGTTTAACTGCTTGTATATGTCAGACTCTACAATTGGCTGGCTGTCTCTATGTTTTATATTTACTTCATGCTTCTTATTGTTTGTATGTATATTTAGCCCCTTGCTGTTGACAGAAACAAGCATAGGGAATCCATGTGAATGAAAATTTCTTAGGGGCCTGGATTACTATTTACAGTAACTTGGGTAGTATACAACTCATTTTACTAAGTTTCCCAGGTTAACACATGTATCAGTTTTGTACAAGCATCTGCTTGTTTAGAGATATTTGAATCTTAAATATTTGACAACCTACTGATTTTTAGTATTTGTATAAATTTTAAATGCAAATTTGGTTGGTATAGGTTTGCATAAAGTTTGATAGAAGTAGTGAATCTGCTGCCAACTTTTACACGCCCTTATACTAGGATTATTATCCTCTCTAAAATCACATAGTTTTATTGATGACAATATTATGTGTTGGAAGGCTCGCAGGGCATTTCGAACCCTCAAGGGCATTATAAGGCTGCAAGCAGTTATTCGTGGTCACTTGGTTAGAAGACAAGCTGTTGCTACTTTATGCTGTACATGGGGAATTGTTAAGTTGCAAGCACTAGCTCGTGGTCAAAAGGTCAGATGTTCAGATATTGCCATGGAAATACAAGAAAAACATCTAAGACTGCTTCAGGTGATTTTTATTACTGATCAGTGGATAATGGCTTGTTGTTTCTTGCTATCCTGACAATAACTGTAGACACTAGTTGTATGCCCTAGTTGAGTTTGTTGTTTATGCATAAGGTCTATGAGAATAAAGGTATTTTTGTGATTATATTGATATTAACATGGGCACTGATATCATAACCATTCAATAATAATAAAGGATTATTTTATTTCAGGTTCTTATCTGAAAATCAAAGTATACCTCCCTTTTGTTTCATTATGTGGCATTTTGAGTAGCTAATTGCACATAACATGCTTCTAAGCTGGGTACATTTTACTTCTTTAATTTAAGCAGGGTTCTAAAAGCTCGGATTCTATTGGAGTGAGCACATCTTCTAAGGTGAAGAATTTATCAAATAATGTGTTTGTTCAGAAGGTATGGTTTGCTTTCTCATAATACTATTGGATTCTTCTTACTGGTTAAAATGAGAACTTCTGTGCTGATAGAAAGCCCATGATATTTAGCCTTTAGGCAATTTTTAATGCTCCTAAGTTCCTGCTTTTGTCGCCACAGTAGTTGTCTAATGCATATTTTCTTAGCATATAATTGTTCCTGTTTCTTTTGTGTTTCAAACTTGAGCTTGTGCACCTTGATCTTTTGAATTGTTCCTTTTACTTTAAAGTTATAATTTTCTATTGCAGATATTCTTACACTTTGTTATCTTCAGTATTTTTTTCCTCTTTGGTGATTAATGTTTATAATATCAGTACAATAGAGGCATCTTTTGTAGTTAAACTCGCAAGTCAGGTCTAAATATCTGTATGCCCCATCTTTATCTCGAGAGCCTCCATGCCTAAGTCCTGTATCTCACCTGAGAATTGCAAATGCAAATGTATCAGTTGTTTATAGATCCCTTCTTGTTGTATCAAAATGATCAACTATTTTTTAAGCTTGTTTATCTATCTGCCTTTTTTCCTACTGTCAAATCTTGATAATGCTTACTTAATATATTCCTCTCAGTGGATTTAAATCTTAGAAAATGCCTTCAATTAATTGGGCCCCCATAAGTGGCACTTCCTTTCCGTTGAACCTCATGAAATGACAAACAAATAAAAAAAGAAATAAATCTTGTTATGCAAAGTGCTTAGACTTTAGAACTCTAGCATGACTAGTAAAAAAACTTTGCATGGAAGATTTAGTTCTGTTCCTTACCTCTTTTTCTTTAATATGTATGAACTTTGTTAGTGATTACTGTTTTTGATGTATGCCACTGTTTTCCTAGCTGCTGGCCTGTTGTGGATGCCAAGAATCATGGTGTCTTGACTTATGCCAGTTCTGCTATGTTTTTATTCACTGTTGTTCCAATCTGTATGTGACTGCATTTTCATCATTTCAGCTTTTGGCCTCATCACCTTCTGTATTACCTCTACAACTTCAATATGTTCCAGAGGAGCCTAACTCATCCTGGCAGTGGCTTCTACGATGGACAATGTCACATTTTTGGGTATCCCCTTTAAAACCAGTTAGGAGTGGAAAGACAAAACGAAGTATTCAGAAACTGTCCAATGCAAAAGTTGTTAATGGATCTAGTCATTCTACCTTGGAGCATGAAAAAAACAAACGAGGTCTGAGGAGAGTTTCTGGCAACTCAGCAGCAGATTCAGTTCGGAAGCATCCACAAAATGAGCTTGAGAGGGTTAAGCGCAGTTTACGAAAGCTTTCTGACTCTTCAAAGGAGGTTTCTGATAAGTCTGAAGTTTTTAATGAGAAAACAAAGAAGACTCTGAAAAAAACTTCTAATTCTAATGACCCTGATTTTTCAGAACAGGAATCCGCTGAGAAGATAAGAGATGTGACTGCAACACTATCAGAACTGTCAATTCTTGAGGCAGATCTGAAAATGTCCTTAGAAGATCCTTCTCTTGGTGAGCCTAATGTCTGTCCTGCAGTTGATTTGTCACCTGCTGAAAACAATCGTAAACTTGAGGTAATAGAGGAGTTAATCTCTAAAGACGAGCAGGTTGGTGATGAGAGCTCAAACACAAGCCAAAGAAGAGCTTCTTTCCCTGCAAAAATTGATAATCAGGCAAATGGGTTAAATCTCATGCCAAAAGTGCCCAGTTATATGGCACCAACTGAATCTGCAAAAGCTAGACTTAGGGGTCAAGGCTCCCCAATGTTTACCCCGGAGGCTGTTGATAAAAATGGGTTAAACAGGCGATATTCTCTGCCATCTTCAACCAATAGTAATACAAGTTCACAGTCCCCACATGGTCAAAGACGGGTTCGAGTAGCTGGCAAAGGTGCTAACATCAGTGACAAATCTCAATCATCCTCTAAAGATGCTAATGGTAAGCACCACTTTACATTGATGCCTCATTTGGTTACTAGTGTAATAATGTTTTATTCCCTTCTGTTTGTGTTTTTGTTTTGCTAAATGAGTATTACCCATGGATATGCTGCTTAGTTTTTCCCCATTCTTGAAGTAGGACAGAGAAACTGGCACCCTCTATTGTATAAAGTCATTTCTACATGTGTAGTTAAACATGCTCTTATGTGGTAGTTCTATGCTCTCCCTGTATGTTGCTTCTGCATGATGACTATCCCTTATTGTTGACTTGACAATTTCAGATAAGGTTGTCAGAGCTGAGTGGAGGAGGTAATTCTTGCATGGGGAATTGTTTCGATGAAGTTTCCATGGAGTTTGTGCACGGATGCTACTTAACAAAACTTCCCTTATGTGTTGTAAACTTCTGATGTTTGGTTGTAGAAGCAGGAGAGTGAATCATCTAATCTTTTGTTGCTTGGTGTATCTTTTTAAGTTTCCTTGGCACTTTCAGGTTTGTAGATGGGTAAATATTTTTAGATGTTACAGTTGGTTATTTGGTTTATTTGGTTCGTTTGTGTTTGTACGTAAAATTCTTTGGATCTCCTACCCACTCTTTTCTATCATTTAATATCATAGGAATAGAGTATGCTGATCTGCAAATCTGGCTAACCCTAGTTGTATTCTCTCGCCTAGGTGGAGAGACTAAACTCATCACTCAAACCTCAATTTTGATTTAAACATCATTTTTGAAGCCAATCCTTTTGTCAACTATCAATCGATTTTTGCTCCATCTCAGCTCTGACTAGAAGAGGGAAAGCTCGAATTTCGCTTCAAACCAAGTCTTTGGCATGGTGCCATTACAAAAATCGACTTTTGTTTATCAGGCAAGAGGTATACCGATGGTGATGACATGGATGAACATCATTCTAATTTTCATGGTTTCAAGACCCAAGCAACCCTGGACCTAAGATGGGTGAAATTGAAGTTAGATGAACATTTGCAGAACATGTTATCCACCGTCTCCTTTAAACATAATATATGGGTTGTCGTCAAGTGAATTTCTTGAAGGTCCCTACACCAAGTACTTCTCATTCACTCGAGGAAAAAAGAATCTAAAGACTGCAGTTATTCGGTTCACTGGTATGAAGATGAGAAACGATGCTCATTGGCCTTTCTGTCAGCTTCCCTGTGACATGCCGCAGCTTGAGACATCGTGGTTA
The DNA here is from genome assembly GCF_025698485.1 of Gossypium arboreum. Lineage (NCBI taxonomy): Eukaryota > Viridiplantae > Streptophyta > Magnoliopsida > Malvales > Malvaceae > Gossypium > Gossypium arboreum. Next base: position 19,247,068 of record NC_069082.1, read on the forward strand.
ATGTATTTACTTTAGTGAATCCGAATTAGAGTTATTTTTTATTTTTTATATTTTTTTTTGGAGGGGGTGGGGTTAGGCTGAGGCCATGCCAGAGAGCTTGCCAACACATTACAATTTCCAACATCTAGCAATTTTAAAAGATTTTGTTCCGCACCTTGGCCTTTTGTGGGTAAGAAATATTCTCGAGGCATGTCCATTGATGCAAAAGTTGGAATTGCATTCAAGTTTTTGGTTTTTGCAGACAATTTTAATTGATGTGGTGGAAATAACAGCTAGGATTGCATTATCTTTGATGATACTGCTCTAATTATTTACTAAGATGAAAAGGTTTTTCATCTTTTCTTTTGAATCCTGATAAAGTACAATGAACTGCAAAGCAGAGATTCTTCTGCATAGGCCATATGATTGTTATGATTAAAGGAACTTCAAGACAAACTGAAAATCATTTGGGAAGAACAGATGACAGCTCACATGAATGATCTACTCAAAAGCATACCAGAATTAATGTTGCTTCATAGTAAAAAGTCTTTTTTTTACTGCTAGCATTAGCATCTGTAGATTGTTTCTTGAAAATGATCGGAATCTAATGAAACTAAGGCACCATTCATTGGTGTTTAATATGAATGCCTTCTGTTCTTTTTTCCCCCCGGATAGCCGATTGAATAGAGATTGTCTTTTCCTCGACTGCTTTATTTTTTTGTTGAGTTTCACTGCAGCTAGACGATTGTGATTATATCGATGAAGAAACAGAAATAAACCGTCCTCCTGGCTGCCCCATTATCATCTAAGGCAGGTTTTTATAACTGGCAGACATGGATTCGTGAGTGAGATTTGGATTGCAGTTTATCTACTAAGCAATGCAATGGGACTTGAGAAAATGGTGATTGATCCATGTACCAGATCTTACGAAGGGTATGGAGGATGGGAAGTTAAAGAAACTTGTCCCAGGTGCTTTTCTGTGAAGGCAAAGGCTCTTTGGACATCTTACAGGCAAAGTTTGTGCACTTGTAGAACTGCTGATTCTTTGAACAGAAAATGACTTAATGATTGAAAAAATGATACGTGGAATGTGAAATAAACATGATAATATGTGTTAAGTTGAAGAAAGAAGATGACTATCCACCAACCTTGCCTTTTATAGTTATGGCTTCGTATGCTCATATTTGTAATCTGTGTCAGGTGCCAACCAGAGTTCCCCCAAACACTTCAGTAGGTCATCAGGGACCTCCCGTTTATCTAGGCTCTGGCAAGAGCAGACCCCATAACCCCAGTGAAGTGATCTAGGGAACTCAAGAGGACAGCTGACTCTCTATTTCTCCTTTGTGGTTAGATGATTAGGCAATAGGAAGCCAGCCTACCTATTTATAAGTGAAGGCTCTAGTGGCCAAGTAATTGTGACCCTTCAACAGATCGGACCGGCATTAGATATGAAACAAATCCACACATGGCAAGACTGAAACTGAATCCAACCAGAATTATGGCATTTGGGGACTAGAGATGAGGAGATAGAGAATATTCTTGAGGTGATTGGACTTGAGCTCTCCCCCACACCTTTTCCATGCTTCTATCATTGTCATAGTTCAAAAAGTGTTATATGCATTGCCCTTAATAACTTCGATATATCTGCCATTAATAGTCCAAGCTATCTTTAATTAGGAGTAGTCTGTGTATGTTTTTGACAATACATTAGTCAATTAACAGCTGCTTAGATTCTGTGGTGGTGAATAAAATGATGGATAGTGAATAAAAGTATATATGGCCAGAATTTTATGCAACTGAAGACCTCTAAAATCCCTCCCAAGGGTTCATCGGGCCTGTTATTGCGTCTAGATTAATTTTTCCCGAGCATCTTTTGTCTCGCATAAAATAAAAAGAACAACCAGAAATACTTACAGATAATCGAAAGTGTCTTACTGAATAATTGAGGTTAATTAGCCAATGTTTCCACATGAAGCAACCAGGAGAAGGAAGCTTAAAAAAAAGCTGATATTTTGAAGGTAATCTTTCAAAACTTTGGGTTACTTCCAACTGAAGTTTTCTTGTTTTTGAAGATACTCCAGCCATAACTTAATGCACACACAAAAAAAGAAAAATTATAGCAGGTTAAAGAGTTTTTAATTGGAATTGTTAGCTGCTACAGACTATCTCAATCACGTATATCATTGTCATTAGAAAGGAAGAATAATTGTTATAATAAAGTAAAATCTAGCAATTGGTATATTTATGGCATGTTTTATATGTTTTCATATGTTATAGTCAAATTAATATATTATGCATTATCTTTCTCCTAGGAAGGAACAGCTGACTGAGCAATAACATAACTACTGTTGTCTTTTGGAAAGGAAGTAGCTACAAAAGCCACCAGAAATTTCACAAAAATGTGCTGCTTTCTGTAGTTATTTATAATGGTGATTCAAATGGCTTATTGCTGCTAGATTTGATATGAAAGAACTACAACTTTAGCAATCATGGTGTTGCCCTTGATAATCTATATCAAAATGAACCAGATAGAGGTATTTGATTACCTACTAAAACTGATTTTTTTTTTTGTTCTCTTTGCATGGTAACTAATCATCCTTCTAGCTTAAATCGCTAGGAAATACGCATTTTTTTTTCGTTCTATCATTAAGCATAGTTTCAGGGCTGATTGGCAATACTAGATCGATTTTCTTGCAAGGTAAGGCTATGTTCATAAAACCATTTCTGTTATGCTTCTCAACAAATTGAAGGCAGAGACATTCTTTCTTTTGTGCTCCAATGAAAATGAATGGATCTAATCAGTTAAATTGCCCCATGGCATGATCCAAGCAACAGGAAATTGTTTCAAATACTCTCTTAACCGGCAAAGATGGAGTTTTTCTGTTGCACCAACCTGATTGACATTGTTTAAGGTAGAAACTTATGGTCTAATTTGAAATGCCAAATCTGGGAATCTGGCTTTTGGAGATCTTGATGTTCGGATATCTCTAAGTCCCAGCCTTGGTTATATATATTTCCAAAATTAGCTTTTTAATTAAGCATAATTCCTTGGTGGTATCTGTTTCTTTATCATACTTTTGTATTCTTCTTCTATTTCTTTCTTGTACTATTGCCTTAAAGTCATAAGACCGTTTGACCATTTCCATTTACAGTCACTAGCAAACTGATGAAGGAGGGAGACCAATCAAATAGCAGAAGCAACAATGCTGTTGCGAAATGACCATCCGTGCTATCTGCGAACCGCGAGCTCACCAAATGTGTGAGCTCACCAAAAGATGCGAGCTCACCAAGACTGTGAGCTCACCTGTAACACTCCTAGCCCGTATCCATAGCCGAAACAGGGTTACGAGGCATTGCTGACCCATCACAACATAAATCATACATATATGCATTCATAATCAAAATCCATTTAACACATTCACAATGTCGCTTATAAGGCCTTATAAGACCTTAAAACATGCTTATAAGAGATTTGGAACTAAACCGATAACATTAGCAAACTTTGGAAAACATAGAAAATTTTCTTGCATTTAAGGGTCACACGCCCGTGTGAATAGGCCATGTGCCTCACACGGCCGCCAAACACGTCCGTGTCACAGGCCGTGTGAAAACAGGCATACATATTGACTTGCACCACACAGCTGAGGACACGCCCGTGTGCCATGGCTGTGGGAAAACTGGAGGGGTTACTGACTTGGGTCACATGGCTGACCACACGCCTATGTGCCAGCCTGTGTGCCACATATGGCCAGTAGACACGTCTGTGTGTCTAGACCATGCCAAACCTGTAGGGTATACTGACTTAATTCGAAAGGGTACCCTAGGGGACACACGGCCGTGTAACGTGATCGTGTGTCACACACGGCTTAGACACACGTCCGTGTCTCTGCCCGTGTGGACAAAAATAGGTCATTTGCCAAGCCAATTTGCCACCCTTTTCTCATGCATTCCTAGCAACCAAAATGGTACCATTCTATTTTATTTATAGATAGCCAAAACATGCCAATTCATACACAATTCATGCCGACTACCCTCAATCATTTCAACTGCTAAATTTCATATTCAAAACATACCAAATCATTATGTCAAAATCATTAAAACTTACATAAGCTCCAAATGCATTTACTCATCATCTTATCATCTAATTCAAATCTCAAAATAACACTAATTCAATACCTTATTCTCATACCATACTATGCCAAATTCACAAGGCATACCATTCACATTACATAGCATATATAAACACATTCAATGAGTAAAATTCACATCCCACGACTTTACCAAATACAAGCCAAATCACATGGCTATAATTTCATAACACAAAATGTACCATAATTATACATGCCATATACCAAATATATAAAGCTTCAAAAGTACCAATGAAATGATCGATAGTGCGATGACAATTCCCGACGATCCCCGAGTTTGAGCTAGCTTTGGATTCACTATAAAAACGAGGTAAGCTATAAAGCTTAGTAAGTTCGTATTGAATATACTCAACAGTTCGTAAATAAAAATCATCAATTTGAACTAATTAATGTCTAAATCATGGTAACCGACAAATTTTCCTCATACTTACTCAAATGTTTATGAACAAGTTTATAACTTCTTCTATTTGGATTTCATGCTTTATATGTACATACTTGTACAAATTCATATCAAAATACTATCGAATACTTGATATCTCGCACACTAAGTGCCAAAACATAATCGAAGTTACTATAATCGTGCACACTAAGTGCCATCCAAAGCTATCTCAGTCTCGCACACTAAGTGCCATATATAACTGAAGTTATTCCGATACGCACACTAAGTGCTATATATAGCCGAAGCTATCTCGAAACGCACATTAAATGACAAACATAGTCGATTTATCGTTGTACACAACTGTAGTCTCATATATACAATTTATGCAATTAATAAAGCATTTAAACATAATTTTATCAATGTTTATCACGTATGAACTTACCTCGGATACCAAAATGATGAATTGAATTATTTAGTCGATAACTTTAGTTTTTCCCCGATCTAGATCCGAATTCCTCCTTTCTTGATCTAAATGTATTCAAAATTAAATTATTCAATCACATATTTATTCAATTTAGTCTAAAACACTATTTAAGGAATATTTACACTATTGCCCCTAACATTTCACATTTTTACAATTTAGCCCTTATTGCATAATATCACAAAATTCACAAAATTTCATTACACCCATGCCTAGCCGAATTTCATGTAGGTCCCTAGCAGCCCAAAACTTTCATTTATTTCAAAATTTAACCCCTCAATTTACACTTTTCTCAATTTAATCCCTGATGTGCATTTTTACTCAAAATCACTTAACAAAACATGTATATCAAACACCAAGCTTTCATAATTCATCATTAAACATCCAAAAACACATGAATTCATCAATGGGAACTTTCAAAATCATCAAAACTTTCAAAAATTAGGGCATGGGCTAGCTAGTACTCAAAGCAACGATCACAAAAACATAGAAATCATAAAAAAATCAAGCTCAAAACATACCTTAATCAAGCTATGCAAGTGTAGAATATCAAAGCCCTAATTTAGCTTTCTTCTTTGCTTCATTCTGCCATAAAAGATGAAATGAAGCTTAACTTTTAACTTTTTTTTATTTAATTTAACTTATTTACAAAATAACATATTTATCCTTAATGAATAAACATTAAAATCCCACTAACTATAGGCATAATTGTCCATCCATTATTCAAATGGTTTTTTAGCATCATAAGGGCTTCACATTTAATAAACCATAGCAATTAGGCACTTTTAACTTATAGCATGCTACTTTTGCATTTTACGCGATTAAGTCGTTTAGTCAAATTAACACTTAAACGATAAAATTATTTCACAAAACTCTCAACAATATATATTTACATCCTATAAACACCAAAAATAATATTAAAATAATTTTCTAACCTGAAATTTTTAGTTCCGAAACCACTGTATTGATTTAGCTAAAATCGTGCTATTACATCACCTGCGAACTGCGAAATGCGAGCTCACCAAAAAATACGAGCTCACCAAGATCGTGAGCTCACCAACATTGTGAGCTTACCAAGCATGAGAGCTCACCTGTGAGCTCTTCACTCTACAAGTTGCCAACTTGCACTGAAACTGTGATAAATTTTAATTAAATATTTTGGCAGACGATTAGACAAAAACAACGACCGAAAAAGAAAGTTATATGAATCTAGTCACTTAATTAAGCCAAGTAATATTTTATTATTATTTTTAGCCTAATTAAGGAAATTTTTTCAATTAAGCCAAATATTAGTATTTTAATGAAATAGTTCACCAAAATTAACTTCTCTATTTTTCATCTTTTTACTTCTATTTCAACCTCTTCTTTTTAAAAATTCAATAATTGGTATCAGAGCCATTTATCTTTGAGGCCTGTTTTTCATAAAAAATATCTTTAACAAACTTTACACCACCATCACCCCTTGTTTTTACAAGTGAAAACCACCACATCTGGTAGTAAAAACGAAAACCTATATTCAAGCCTTTGATCTCTAGGAGGTTGTAAATGCTGAAATAGAACCACTAGTGTTGAGGCCAAATCCCATTCTTGCTCAAATGAAACAGCAGGAATGTGCCAAAATACATAAGGTGATATCTAGCCTACAAAATGGTGTCTCAGATGTAATCACAAGAATATAGCCTGTAAAACTCCCAAACAAGCTTAGGATAAGCTTAAAGAGGAGTTCCAGGGATCACAAAAGACAAGCTGATAGCAGTAGATGATAAATCTCAGACGAGATTTTGAAACCTAAAGAAAAAGGAAGTTGAGACGGTGAAGTAATATTCATAACAAATCATGGTAGTGGTGAACTAGATAAGACTGCTAGGTGATCAGTTCCTTGATAGTTGAGTAGTTGAGAAGGTGACTGCCACATTTCCTAAGAGATACGAATCAAAGATGTCCTTATTGGAAGATTCAAGGGATCTATCAACCATTTCACTCTCAGAGCTAATTAATGTTTTGTATGCTCCAGAACAAAAAAGGGCAAGCAGAGAAGAAATATATTGTTGAATGAGCTTTTCAAGCTAAAAACAGAGAGGCTACGAGCTCCTTAAGTTAGAAAGCAAAAAAGGGCTAGTTAGAAAAAAAGGAGAAGTCAAATAAAGATAGTGGAAAGAAAAAGTATCCACCGTGTTCGCACATCAAGAAGTTAGGTCATCCTGAAAAATTCTGTTGGTTCAAGCGTGATGCTCAATGAAAAATATGCAAGTAGCTTGGTCATGTAGATAAAGTATGGAAAAATAAAGGGCATACTCAACAACAAAATGTAGAGGCATAGACAGCAGAAGCAAAAGAACTGATGTTCATAGCCTCCTGCGAAGCCCAGCTCGCAACATCATGCGAACACACCAACGGAATAAAAAAGAATTGACTCGTAGATAGTTAGTGTACAAGTCATATGACAACAGACGTGAGCATCTCCAAGAATGTTGACAAAATGTTTCATTCCAAGGTGAAAGTTGGAAATGGCCAATATATTGAAGCAGTTGGAAAAGGAGATGTTTTAATCAAAACTCCATCAGGTACTAAACTTGTCACAAATGTTCTTTTAGTCCTTGACATAGAATGAAACCTGCTAAGTATAGGACAACTACTCGAGAAAAATTACTCCGTGGTATTCAAAGACAACAAATAGCTAATTCTTGATCCAAGTGAATGCGAGCTCATATCAACAAAGATGGCAGACAGAAGTTTTGCTATCAACTGGAACTTAGCAACTTCAGCAGCGTAAACCAGCTCGCTGAATGAAACAAAACTTTGGCACAAAAGAATAGGACATGTTGACTACAAATCCTTAAGTCTAATCTCCAAGAATAACCTGGTTGAAAATTTGTAAAAAATGGCTGATCATGAAGATGTATGCGTGATACGTGATATTCGTGACAGGTTTTAAATTTTTATAATGAACCATTCTTGAAACTAACTATTATCACGATGAAGGCAAGTGTACCTATCGTACAGTAGTATAGCTTTAGCAAGACCAGATTGTCGAACCCAAAAGAACTAAAAGTACTAGTAATAACTGTCTTTTTACTATCTAGCTTAAGAATAATGGGGTTTATTTTAACTAGCTAATTAACTAAATTAAGAATTCATAGAAAATAGAATTAGGGAATTACTTGTGGAAAACTCGATTGATTGAGACAATACCTAAGGAAAAATCCACCTAGACTTCACTTGTTATTTGACTCTGAATCAGACAATTTATTCATTTGACTTGATCCGTAGAAATCCTTAAGTTATATTATTATCTCTCTCGATACTAACAACGTCTAACCCTAGGTTGAGTAATTGAAATCTCTTTCTAATTAACTCCCTAGGGTTGCATTAACTCGATCTATAGATCCCCTTATTAGGTTTCACCCTAATCCGGCAAAATCTTGTCACCCTATCTCTAGGCGCGCAACCAACTCTGCTTAATTATGACAAATGTACTCTTAGACAGGGTCTATTCCTCCTTTGAATAAGAGCTTAACTTGAATCAATATCCTGAAATATCAAAACAAGAATTAAGAACACATAATTAAGAACAAGTCAAATATTTATCATACAATTTAGATAATAATAACAAGATCTATCTTAGGTTTCATTCCCCTTAGGTATTTAAAGGTTTTAGTTCATAACTAAAAAGGTAAATATCTCAGAAAAATAATGAATACAAAACATAAAGAAAAACCCAAAACTCCTAAAGGGAAATTAAGGGGAGATCTTCAGTCTTGATAATGAATCCGACTTTTGAGATGGATCAATCGACTTTCCTTGAGCAGTTCCCTGCTTCCCTCACTGTGTGTCCCCTTTTCCTCCTCGTTTAGGGTGTATTTATAGGCTTTGGAATGCCTAAGAACCCTCAAAATTAGCCATTTTCTGAATTGGACTAAACTTGGGCTCGGCAGGGACACGCCTGTGTGACACATCCGTGTGCGATTACTTCAGGCTGTGGTCAAGCCTGTTAATGAGGCATGAATGTGTGGTCCACCCATGTGAGTCGTGCTTCTATTCTGCCAAATTGACACGGTCGCGTGGTCTGCCCGTGTGAGGAGGTCCAGGCTGTGTTGATTTCGTACGTTGGCCCATTTTCTCCGTTTTTGGCCCATTTCTCGTTCCTTTCACTCTCCTATGCTCACCTAAGTATAAAATATGAAATTAAGGCATTAGGAGCATTGAATTCACCAATTTTAAGGAAAAATCTTCCATAAAATATGCTAAGCATGGGATAGAAATATGTATAAATTATAATTTATTAAATACTCCCACACTTAAGTATTGCTTGTCCTTAAGCAAAATACTCAACTCATAATCAAAATAAATTCTTCTCAACTTATAATTTCTATCGTTAATATCTCAAAATAATCCATAGGTAATCATACATTGAAAATTCAACCGAAAGAATATCAAAGTTTCAAGAATTCCAAGTTGAGTATTTTATCATGAAATCAGAGGTGTCTCCCCACATCTAAGTAATTACCTTTGATTCAAAATATCACAGTGTTTTACATCCTCACTAAAGATTCACTCAAATCACTTGAGGTGTTTAAGGACAATAAGTGAAGCACTCAATAGTCAATAATGAAAAGTCATTACCATAGGCTTGCATGAAAATCAAATCTCCACCACTATAAATTAAGATGTAACATCAATCAAAAGGTCTTTAGAGGGTTGTAACATGGTCTTGGTTAGAGGGTGTGGTCACAAACTGAAAGAAAGGGTTAGAATCGAGATTGAATTGAAAAATTGCCTAACTAAAAAAATGACTAGTCATCAACTGCGTACAACAGTGTTTTTTCTCAGAATATGAAATTTAACTTCTTTAGCTTAGAAGATCACTACTACTAATATGTATACATGTTTTTTTTAATAATAACAAATTACAAAATAGAATAAAACATAGCTAAGCAACTATTCCAACTCAAATCTCAACAAAAATAGGGATTAAATTAATTTAGGAGATTTCAACAATAATGAGTTATGGGTTAGTTTGCTTTTTCCACGCCCGCGTATGTAAGCGCACGCCCGTGTTAAATTGACAGGTTCACCCACAATTTCAAAACACGGGCGTGTTGCATGCCCGTGTTATTTTGGAAGTTTCACCCACGGCCATGTCACACGGCCGTGGCTACTTATCGCATCTGTGTTAGGGAAGAAATTTTTTCCCTGTTTCCACACGGCCGTATCGCACGGTCGTTTTGCATCCCGTGGTATGTGCACGGCCTACGGCACGCCCGTGTCCCTGGCCGTATGGTTCTGAAAAACCCGTGTTCAATGATTTGGTTAGTATGTTAGATTTTAAAAACTAAAATTTAAAGAAAGTGATATTATTAGAGCTCGGGTTGCCTCAGGAAAAGTGCTTATTTAAAGTCTAAGCTAGACTTACCTGTCCATTGAATGGTCATTGTGGTTCGAGGAATTTATACTCCTCATTCCTGCTATGAATCTTATCAAAATAAGGTTTTAGGCGGGTATTGTTTACCTTAAAAGTGCGAACTTAGGATGATTTACCTCGACCGTACCGAATGAGAAAATGCTAAGTACCGCAAGACAGATTTCTTCATTCGGTTTGGTAGTGACAATGTGAGGATCTGCAGCATCTAATAAAACTTTATCTCCAACCTTAAGTTTCTTTGGAAATGTATTGAGCTTATCCTGGCGTAGTTTTAGTTTATCGTGTGTTCTCGGTTTATGTGTTCGCCATTCATCTAGCTTCTCGATTTGTAGCCTTCGTTCTTCGTGAATAGGTCCTTTACTATTGCTTGAAAATGGCTCATGTACTTCCTTCAAACTCATTTCCTGGAAAGTAGGTTGCACCATATTGTCAGTTTTAGTAGAATAGTTTAGACAATCACCTTCAATTTTCGATGTGTTGCCGAAATTACGAGCTTGAAGGGTGATTGGTTCGTCTCCTACACAAAGTGTAAGCTCACCTGTGCCAACATCAATAATCGTTCTAGGAGTCGCTAAAAAGGGCCTTCCTAAAATCAAAGAAGTGTTGCTATCCTCCTCTATGTCTAGAACAACGAAGCCAACAGAAATATAAATTTATTGATTTTAACTAGCACATCTTCAATAATACCCCTAGGAAATCTTATAGTTTTATCTACTAATTGAATGCTTATCCTAGTCTGTTTGGGTTTCCCAAGACCTAATTGTTTGAACATTTTGTAAGGCATGACGTTAATACTAGCCCTTAAATCAGCTAATGCATTATTAACATCTAAACTACCGATTAAGCAAGGAATTGTAAAACTCCCTGGATCTTTTAACTTATTGGGTAGCTTATTCTGTAGAATAGCTGAGCAAACTGCGTTTAGCTCCACATGCGACCTGTCATCTAACTTTCGTTTATTTGCTAGAAGCTCCTTTAAAAATTTCATTACGTTTGGCATCTGCGATAGAGCTTCAATAAATGGTAAGTTAATATGTAATTTTTTAAGAGTTTAAGGAATTTACCAAATTGTTCATCTGAGCAGTTTTTCCTTTTTGCATTAGGATATGGCACACGAGGTTCTATTCTGTACTTACCGGTTTCTACTTATTGTGGTTTACCTCACCTTTACCTTTGCTTATCTCAGTTTCTTGCCTTGGTTCAGGTTCAAGTGTGACTAACCCTTCCTCATCTTGACTAGTAATCGCGTTGAGTTGCTCCATTGGGTTAGATTTTGTGTTGCTTGGCAGGCTACCTTGTGGTCGTTCAGAAATCAACTTGGCAAGTTGTTTGATCTGAGTTTCGAGCCATTGGATCGATGCTTGTTGATTTTTAAGTGTTGTCTCGGTATCTTGAAAATGAGTTTCTGACATCGATATAAACTTTGAGAGCATCTCTTCAAGGTTCGGCTTCTTTTGTTGTTGGTAGGGTGGTTGTTGGTAGCCTGGAGGTGGTCTCTGATTTCCTTGGCCTCCCCATGAGAAATTTGGGTGGTTCTTCCAACCTACATTGTAAGTGTTACTATATGGACTGTTTTGAGATCGAGGATTATTACCCATGTAGTTTAACTGCTCGTTCTCCATATTGTGGCCATAATATTGGTATTTTGAATTACTTGATCCGCCTCCACTTGCTTCGCACTGCATTACTGGGTGAACCTGTGAAAAACTAAGAAAACCATCAATTTTCTTATTCAAGAGTTCTACCTGATTAGAGAGCATGGTGACCGAATCGACGTTATAAATACCAACTGTTTTTGTTGGCTTTGTCCTCATAACTTGCCACTAATAGTTATTCAGTGACATCTCCTCTATAAATTCATAAGCATCTTCAGGTGTTTTATTATTGATGGTTCCGCCTGCAGCTGTGTCAACTATTTGTCGAGTCGAAGGATTCAGGCCATTATGAAAGGTTTGAACCTGTAGCCAAAGCGGTAACCCATGGTGAGGGCATCTTTGCAAAAGATCTTTGTATCTCTCCCATGCATCGTAGAGTGTTTCTAAATCCATCTGCACAAAAGAAGAGATATCATTACGTAATTTAGCCGTTTTACCCGGTGGAAAATATTTAAGTAAAAACTTTTCGATCATTTGTTCCCAAGTAGTAATTGACCTTCGTGGTAACGAGTTCAACCACTGTTTAGCTTTGTTCCTTAAGGAAAAGGGAAACAACCGAAGACGTACGGCATCATCAGAAACGCTATTGATTTTAAATGTATTGCATAGTTCCAAAAAGTTTACCAAGTAAGCGTTGGGATCTTCGTCCTGCAAAACATCAAACTGAACAAATTGCTGTATCATTTGAATTGTGTTAGCTTTCAGTTCAAAAGTATTTGCATCTACAGCAGGTCTAACTATGCTCAATTCAGTTCCTGTTAAAGAAGGTATAGCATAATCATACATAGTGCACGAAGTAGGATTTTGATTAACAGCAATCGCAGGAGGTAGCAGATTTTCTTGGTTCTCAGTCATCTCCTCGGTTGTGGTTTGAATATTGTCCTCTTGCTCGTTCTCTATGTATCTGGTTTTTGCGAACTGTGCAATCGATCTCACTATCAAAAAGTAATGGTCCTGACGGGTTTCTTCTAGTCATAAACTATAAGAACCTACCGGAAAAAGGGAAAAGAAAGAATTAGTAATAAAAATTAGAATAAAATTTAAATTGCAGTAAAAGTAAATGGCTAAAGTAATAAAAATCGAATGTTCCTAATATCTTAGTTCCCCGGCAACGGTGCTAAAAACTTGATACGTGATATTCGTGACATGTTTTAAATTTTTGTAATAAATCGTTCTTGAAGCTAACTATTATCACAATGAAGGCAAGTGTACCTATCGTATAGTAGTATAGCTTTAGCAAGACCGGATTGTCGAACCCAAAGGAACTAAAAGTACGAGTAATAACTGTCTTTTTATTATCTAGCCTAAGAATAATGGGGTTTGTTTTAACTAGCTAATTAACTAAACTAAGAATTCACAGAAAATAGAATTAGGAAATTACTTGTGGAAAATTCGATTGATTGAGACAATACCTAAGGAAAAATCCACCTAGACTTCACTTGTTATTTGACTCTGAATCGGACGATTTATTCATTTGATTTGATCCGTAGAAATCCCTAAGTTATATTATTCTCTCTCTCGAGACTAGCAACGTCTAAGCCTAGGTTGAGTAATTGAAATCTCTTTCTAATTAACTCCCTAGAGTTGCATTAACTCGATCTATGGATCCCCTTATTAGGTTTCACCCTAATATGGCAAAATCTTGTCATCCTATCTCTAGGTGTGCAACCAACTCTGCTTAATTATGACAAATGTACTCTTAGACAGGGTCTATTCCTCCTCTGAATAAGAACTTAACTTGAATCAATATCCTAAAATATCAAAACAAGAATTAAGAATACATAATTAAGAACAAGTCAAATATTTATCATACAATTCAAATAATAATAACAAGACCTGTCTTAGGTTTCATTCCCCTTAGGTATTTAGGGGTTTTAGTTCATAACTAAAAAGGTAAACATCTTAGAAAAATAATGAATACAAAACATAAAGAAAAACCCAAAACTCTTGAAGGGAAATTGAGGGGAGATCTTCAGTCTTGATAATGAATCCGGCTTCTGAGATGGATCAATCGGCTTTCCTTGAGCAGTTCCCTGCTTCCTTCTCTGTGTGTCCCCTTTTCCTCCTCGTTTAGGGTGTATTTATAGGCTTTGGAATGCCTAAGAACCCTCAAAATTAGCCATTTTCTGAATTGGACTAAACTTGGGCTCGGCAGGGACACACCCGTGTGCGATTACTTCAGGCCGTGGTCAAGCCTGTTAAAGAGGCACGGGCGTGTGATCCACCTGTGTGAGTCGTGCTTCAATTTTGCCAAATTGACACGACCGTATGGTCTGCCTGTGTGAGGAGGTCCAGGCTGTGTTGATTTCGTACGTTAGCCTATTTTCTCCGTTTTTGGCCCGTTTCTCGTGCCTTTCACTCTCTTATGCTCACCTAAGTATAAAATATGAAATTAAGGCATTGGGAGCATCAAATTCACCAATTTTAAGGAAAAATCATCTATAAAATATGCTAAACATAAGATAGAAATATGTATAAATTACGGTTTATCAATGCGAAATATGTTAGCTTGGGAAACAGGCGAGGTCTCCATTTCTTGAGAACACAACATGGAGAGCCATTGAAAAATTAAACTTCGTACATATTGACATTTGTAGACCCATGAAGACAAGTTCTCTAAATGGAAGTAGGTACTTTGTGTTGTTCATAGATGATAGTACAAGGTTTTGTTGGGTGTACTTCATGAAGAACAAGTGCGAGGCGGCTGAAATCTTCTTCAAGTTTAAAGCTATGGTTGAAAACCAAAGTGATTGCAAGCTCAAAATGGTAAGATAAGACCATGACACAGAATACACACCAAAAAAGTTTGAAAAGTTCTATGAAAAGTCTAGTGTTCACCATCAATTAAGTAATGTATACACTCTACAGAAAAATGGAGTTATTGAAAGAAAGAATAGAACTGTGATGAATATGGCTCGCTACTTACTGTTTGAAAGTAAATTGTCAAATGATTTTTGGGCAGAGGCAGTAAACACTACTGCTTACCTGCTAAACAGACTACCTACTAAAACTGTTGAAGGGAAGACACCATTTGAAGCCTGGTATGGTTTTAACCTTCTATTTCACATTTAAAAGTATTTGGTTGCATCTAGTTTGTTCATGTCACAAAAGAGAAAAGAAGCAAGCTTGGAAGTAGATCGCAGCCAAGGATAATTGTTGGATATTCCAATGTTAAGAAAGGATACAAAATCTATAATCCTTTCACCAAAAAGGTGATTATAAGTAAAGATGTAAAGTTTGATGAAATATAGAATTGGACTGTAACAGAGGAGGAGATGTATGAACAATGGAGTCCAAGACCAGATCTGCGAATCACTGTAAACCAAATTGAAAATGATGCAATTGATGAACAACCAGTGCAAGGAACCAGTTCCATTATTAAAATCTATCAACAATGTAATCTGGTGAAGCAAGAACCAGTTACCCTTGTTGCAAGGTTAAACACCATAAAACTACTAACTCTTGCTGCTCAAAAGGGTTGGAGAATACATCAGTTGGATGTGAAGTCAGCCTTTTTAAATGGTTATTTGAAGGAAGAGATTTATGTCGAACAACCACAAGAGTTCACAGTACCTGGGTGTGAGACCACGGTGTATAAACTGCACAAAGCGCTGTACGATTTGAAGCAAAAACTAAGAGCATGGTATGAAAGAATTGACAATCACCTTACAGAAATGGGTTTTGAAAGAAGCATCAGTAAGCCCACTTTATATGTGAAGAAAGCTGTTAATAAAATGCTCCTCATTATTTCATTATATGTTGATGATTTACTTGTAATTGGTAGCAACAAGAAACTGGTAATTATATTCAAAGATCAGATGCAAGACAAGTTTGAAATGTCAGACTTAGGTGAAATGACATATTTCCTTGGTCTGAGGTGAACCAAGCTCACAATGCAATCTTCATAAACTAGAAGGGGTTCGCTATAAAAATCCTACGAAGATATAGCATGGAAAGTTGCAAACCTACGAACATCCCTATTGCTCATGGTGAGAAGCTCACCAGAAATGAAGATGTTGAAAAGATTGATGAAAGAAGCTACAAAAGCTTGGTGAGATGTCTGCTTTACTTGACAGCATCTAGACTTGACATCATGTTTGTTGCAAGTCTGTTGTCAAGGTTTATGCATTGTTGTAATGTGAACCACCTCGAGGCAACAAAAAGAGTTCTACGGTACATAAAAGGAACTTTAGATCATGGAGTGAAGTTTATGAGGACTGAAAAGATCAAGCTACTTCGGTATTCAGACAGTGATTGGGTTGGATCTTCTGAAGACATAAAAAGTACTTCAAACTATTTCTTCACTTTAGGATCAAGTGTTTTTTGTTGGAGCTTGAAGAAGCAAGAAACAGTATCACAAAAAACTGCTGAAGCTGAGTATGTCAAAGCTGCAACAGTTATAAATCAAGCCATTTGGTTGAGAAAATTGCTCAATGATTTAAATTTGAAGAAAGAAGAAGCAACAAAGTTCAAGTGTGATAACTAATCAGTTGTTGCAATTGCAAAAAATCCAGTGTTCCATGGTAGAACAAAACACTTCAAAATCAAGTATCACTTTGTGAGAGAAGTGGAGAAAGCCAAAGAAGTCACACTAGTTCACTACAGGTCACAGGACCAGTTAGCTACTATTCTAACAAAAACCCTTATGAAGATGATGTCTGAAAAGCTGTGTTATGATACAGGAGTTTGAAGCATGGAGGTTAATGAGGAGTGTTGCAAAATGACCATCCATGTAATACCCATAACCCATACCCGTCGATAGAACAAGGTTTCGAAGTATTACCAGAACATCTAAAGCATATTTCAATTCATTCATGCAAATCACTATTCATTAACTGAGATTATTCATAACTTCCCTTAATTGTACCCTCGAGGTCCAATAGGAGCATTAGAATCGAGTTGGGACTTAATCAGGACCTCTAAGAATTTTTCACGAAATTACAAATTTTTTTTGCAAGGCGCTGGGCTCACATGCCCGTGTGGTCCAAGGGACACGCCCGTTCGACCCTGGGACACGCCTATGCAAGAGGCCGTATTCGATCCCGTGTAACTCTCTAACTTACACACACGGCCATGCCACACACCCGTGTGCTAGGCCATGTGGTTAATTAATTTAATTTGAATTAGGTGTAGGTTTCACACAGCCAGGACACATGCCTATGTTTCAAGCCATGTGGCACACATGTCTGAGAAACATGCCCATGTCTCTGCCCGTGTTCCCAAATCTAAGCATTCTATTTCTCAAAATTTAAGTGCAGGGGACATACAGTCTAACCTCGCACCTGTGTTACCAGGCCGTTTGATTCACATGGTCTAGACACACGCCCGTTTGGAAAAAATGAAGCCATTTCCTAGCTTCATTTCTTACCCACAATCACCCAAAACCTGCACATAAAACACTCAACCAATTGCAACCAATTCAAGTATTTAAAGTAAGCAATTTCATCATTTAAACAAGGCATACCATTTCTTGCATACATAGATACCAACTCCCCTTATCTTAAAATAGACATTCACAACATTGGATCACATGAGCTTAGCATAACACATGTGGATATATATATATATATATATATTTATATATCAAAATAGTTTACTAAATCATATCCCAAAATGAACCATTACTAGCCATTCCAATGGCTAGGTTACAAAATGACACTTCAAGCCACTATTGGCCAAGTTTCCCTATACATGCCATTACACCAAAATGATTTCACTAAAAATAACCAAAATGCTAGGTTGATAGTGTGACGATGCTCCAACGATCTTCCAACATTCACGAGCTTCCGAGCACTATAAAACAGGGGAAAACTAAAAGGAGTAAGTATTACATGCTTAGTAAGTTCATATAACAGAAACTAAACTTACCAATCTTGTTTAATAAATCTAAGCATACATATCATGTTTTCCAACCATTTGGCTAAACTGTTTAAATACATACAATCAATCAAACATGTTAGTCACCAAAATCTTCATATCAATCAAGTAACATAGATGAGCTCATCAAGCAATGTTCTTTCAAGTCATTATCATTTTATGTCAAGATTTTTATGCCAAGTCAGGAGTTATATGTCTATTGAATTATTGAAATCCCGATGAAGGCTCAAGTAGTACACTCGAGGTGTACGATTGATTAATCCATCAACTCTTATCGAGGGTACCCCTTAGGGAACTTAACCAAGGAACACACTAACGAGTCACATGTTGTATAACGGGATTACCAGTCGAGGCTAAATCCTTTAAATAACGTATGCTTACAAGAGCTCGATTAGGGTTACCAGTCCAAGCTAACCCTAATCATAATGTGTGCTCGAGAGGTATTATATCAGAATTACCCATCCAGGCTAAATCCTTTATATAACAAGGTTATTGGGATTACTTGTCCGAGCTAAATCTCGTCTGCAACAAATGTAGGACCTTATTAGTTTCGGGAAAGCATATAAATTCATTAGAATTCAATATTCAATTGGGACTTAACCCTTTTATTACCATTTCAAGCATGTATAATTTTCCATCATAACATACAAGTAAGGCACATTAACATGAATCACATTACATACAATACAACATTCAATTTACATAACTACATATCTGATTAATTTACTCGAACTTACCTCGACACTTGTTCCCGTAAAAATCTACTAATTCGAAATCTTTTCTTTTCCTTAATGTAACCTTGAGTTTTTGTTTTTGGGATCTATATAAATGAATTTAATCATTAATTTCATACATTTCTTACTTATACGGATTCAATTTACATCATAGGCAAAGTTACCATTTTTGCCCCTAACTTTTCCAAAAATTTTGATTTTGTCCTTAGGCCTGAAAAAAGAAACTTGTACAAATTACTCCCTATTCCAAGCCTAATCAAAGCCCCATTACAAATTTTCCGCACATGTTTATATAAAATTTTAGTTTCATCAAATTTTACAAGTTTACGTTTTAGTCCTTAAATCAAGTTTTAATCAAAAATCACCTTGTAAAAGTTGTTTCTCAATCAATAATATTTCATTTTCTACCATAAAGTTCTAATAATACATCCATGAACCATTTTCATACCTTGATAACTTTTCAAATTAATCCCTCAAATAGAGAGATTAAGCTATCCCGGTTCCAAAAATAATGGACTATTACAACTCTTCCCCCTTTAGGGATTTTTGTCCCCAAAAATCTTACCAGTAAAATGATTCAGGTATTGCCTTCTCATTGTATCCTCTGGTTCCTAGGTAGCCTCCTCAATACCAGCCTTTGCTATAGAACTTTTACCAAAGCTACCTTTTTATTTCTTAACTCTTTTGTTTCCCGAGTTAAGATTTTGATTGGTTCCTCACTATATGTCATATCAGGTTGGATCTCTACCTCTGTTGGAGAGATAACATGTGAAGGATCAGATCGATACCGCCGTAACATAGACACATGAAAAACATTATGAATCCTTTCAAGCTCTAGTGGTAAAGCTAATCTATATGCAACCGGTCCAATTCTTTCTATAATCTCATATGGTCCAATAAACGTGGACTAAATTTTCTTTTACGACCAAACCGAGTACTTTCTTCCAAGGCGACACTCTCAAGAATACCTTGTCACCAACCTGAAATTCTATTTCCTTTCTTTTTAAATTAGCATAAGACTTTTGTCAATCAGAGGCTGCTTTCAGGCTGTCTCAAATTACCTTCACTTTTTCTTCGGTCTCTCGGACCAAGTCAACTTTGTGTAGTTTTTTCTTATTGAGTTCTGTCCAATACAATGGAGTTCTACATTTGCACCCGTACAAGGCTTCATACAGTGACATTTTAATACTAGACTGATAAATGTTATTATAAGCAAATTTAACTAGAGGCAAATACCTTTCCCAATTACCTTTAAACTTGAGTACACAACACCGAAGCATATCTTCCAAGATCTATATTACTTGTTAAGATTGACCATCTGTTTAAGGGTAAAAAGCAGTACTAAAGTGCAGCTGAGTACCCAGAGCTTCTTGCAATTTGTTCCAAAATCGAGAAGTAACCTGAGGATCTCTGTCTGAAATAATGAAGACAGGCATTCCATGCAATCTGACTATCTCAGAAACATATTACTCAGCCAATCTATCCAAGGAAAAATCCATACGTACCGGGATAAAGTGTGCAGACTTAGTCATGTAATCAACAATTACTCAAATGACATCTTTCTTCTTTGGAGACAAGGGTAATCCCGTTACAAAGTCCATAGTAATTCTTTCCCATTTCCATTCTGGTATCGCAACTAGCTGCAATAGTCCAGAAGGCAACTAATGTTCAGCTTTTACTTGCTGTCATATAAAGCATTTAGATACAAACTCAGAAATATCTCATTTCATTCCAGGCCACCAGTACATCTTTTTTAGATTGTTATACATTTTATTACTATTAGGATGAATATACATGTTACCATTATGAGCTTCATTCAAAATCTTCTTTACCAATTCAAAATCTTTTGGTACATATACTCTGCTTCTGAATAACAAACAACCATCAGTCCCGATCTGAAATTTAAAATCAGAAGTCGATTCACTCTGTACCCGTTTTGCTTGCAACTTGCTATCATTTTTCTAAGCTTTAGAAATTTACTGTAAAAACATTAGTCTAGCTTTTAACTCAGCTATGATTGGACCATCATCAGACAATGACAATCGAGTGTTCATTGCTCGCATAGCATACAGGGATTTTCTGCTCAAAGCATCTACCACTACATTGGCTTTCCCCAGATGGTAGTCAATAACAAGATCATAATCTTTCTACAATTCAAGCCATCGACGCTGTCTCAAATTCAAATCTTTCTGTGACATCAAATATTTCAAGCTTTTATGATTAGTGAATATGTGACATTTTTCACCAAACAAGTAATGCTGCCAGATTTTTAATGCAAATACTATGGATGCCAATTTAAGATCATGTGTCGGGTAATTCTTTACATGTGGCTTTAGCTGTCGTGAAGCATAGGCCACTACCTTACCATCTTGCATCAAAACATAGCCTAAACCATTCAATGACACGTCACTATAAACTATAAATTCCTTACCCAATTCAGGCTGGACTAACACAGGTGCTTCTGTCAATAAAGCCTTTAATTTGTCAAGCTTTGCTGACATTTATCAATCTACTCAAATTTTACATCTTTATGTTGCAAACGAGTTATCAGAGAAGCTATCATTGAATTTTTTTTTTACAAATCTCCGATAATAACCAACTAGTCCCAGAAAACTTTAGACTTCAGAGACATTCTTCGATGGTTTCCAATTTACAATGGCTGAAATCTTATACGGGTCTACACGGACACCTTCAGAAGATACTACATGCCCTAGGAAGCTAACTTCCCTGATCCAAAATTCACATTTACCGAATTTGGCGCATAGTTTTTTCGATCGCAGAGTTTGCAACACTATTCTCAAATGTTTAGCATGTTCGTTTTCATCTCGAAAGTAAACCAAATTATCATCTATAAATACCACCACAAACCTGTCTAAGTATAGGTTGAAAATTCTATTCATCAAGTCCATAAGCACTGCAGGTGCATTTGTCAGGCCGAATGGCATCACAAGAAACTCATAGTGTCCATACCTAGTTCTAAAAGCTGTCTTTGGCACATCCGATTCCTTTATCCATAGTTGGTAATAACCAGAACGGAGATCAACCTCTGAAAATATAGTAGCACACTTTAACTGGTCAAACAAGTCATCGATTCAAGGAAATGGATACTTGTTCTTTATTGTAACTTTGTTGAGCTGTTAGTAATCAATACACAACCTCAACGATCCATCCTTCTTCTTTAAAAATAAAACCGGCGCACCCTAAGATGAGTAACTAGGTCGAGCAAAACCTCTGTCTATCAATTCTTGTAACTGTACTTTTAGCTTTTTCAACTCAGTAGGAGCCATTCTGTAAGGAGCTATGGATATCGGTGTCATTCCTAGAACAAGGTCTATAGAGAATTCCACTTCTCTTTCCGGTGGCAAACTAGGTAATTCTTCTGGGAATACATCAGGAAATTCACTTACTACCGGCATTGACTGAATCTTTGACTCAGATACCTTAGTATCCACCATATATGCAAGATAAGCGTCATACCCCTTTCTGACATATTTCTGTACTGATATTGCTGAAATCACATTAGGTAATCCATCCAGTTTATCAGATTCAACACGAAGTAATTCACCATTCTAACATTTCAATACAATATATTTCTGCTTACAGTTTACCACTGCATCATATTGGGTTAACCAATCCATTCCCAATATTACATTAAACTCATCAAAGGGAAATAACATCAAGCCAGCCCAAAAAAATAACCTTTTACCACCAACAGACAATTCTTACAAACTTGGTCTATCATAACACTCTAGCCCAGGGGGTTTGAAACTTTAACCACAAATTCAGTAAATTCTGTTCATCATTTGAAAGAATACTTGCTTTGCTTCCTTACTTCAGCCCTCAGACACGGCCTTTTCACTACCAGACGTAGAGGTGACTCTTTGAACTGAAGCTGAAGCATTGCTTTCAGCTTCCTTAGATTCAGCTCTAGCTCAGTTGGATGACATTACTATATGAAAAGCACATTTAAAAATGATTAGGAGTCATCACACTACCACAATTTATATAATGGCATTTATAGCTAAACTCGTGTTTCCTACGTCAAATTTGAAAATCGACTAAACCGTAGCTCTGATACCACTAAATGTAACACCTCTAACCCCTATCCGTTGCCAAAATAGAGTTTCAAAGTATTACCAAAACATCAGAACATTTTTCAATTCTTTCTTGCAAATCACTATTCATTAATCGAGATTATTCATAATGTCCCTTAATTGGACCCTCGAGGTTCAATACGAGCATTATAATCGAGTCAGGACTTAATCTAGACCTCTAAGTATTTTTCATGAAATTACAAATTTTTTTTTCAAGGTGCAGGGCTCACATGCCCGTGTGGTCCAAATGATACGCCCATGCTAGAAGCTGTGTTCAACCCCGTGTAACTCTCTGACTTGGACACACGACCATGCCACACATCCGTATGCTAGGCCATGTGGTTAGTTAATTTAATTCAAATTAGGTATAGGTTTCACATGGCTAGGACACACGCCCGTGTTCTAGGCCGTGTGACACACACAGCTGAGACACATATCCGTGTCTCTACCCGTGTTCCCAAATCTGAGAATTTTATTTCACAAAATTTAGGTGTAGGGGACATACGGCCTAACCACACGCCCGTGTTACCAGGCCGTGTGTCACACACGATCTAGACACACGCCCGTATGGACAAAATGAAGCCATTTCCTAGCTTTATTTCTCAGCCAAAATCACCCAAAAACCTATACATAAAACACTCAACCAATTGCAACCAATTCAAGTATTTAAAGTAACCAATTTCATCATTTAAACAAGGCATACCATTTCATGCATACATAATTACCAACTCACCTTATCTTAAAATAGACATTCATAACATTGGGTCACATGAACTTAGCATAACACATGTGGATATATATATATCATAATAGTTTACTAAATTATATCTCAAGATAAACCATTACTAGCCATTCCAATGGCTAGGTTACAAAATGACACTTCAAGCCACTATTGGCCAAGTTTCCCTATACATGCCATTACACCAAAATGATTTCACTAAATATACCCAAAATGTTAGGTTGATAGTTTGACGATGCTCCAACGATCTTCCAACCTTCACGAGCTTTCGAGCACTATAAAATAGGGAAAAAATAAAAGGAGTATGCATTACATGCTTAGTAAGTTCGTATAACAGAAACTAAACTTACCAATCTTGTTTAATAAATCTAAGCATACATATCATGTTTTCCATCCATTTGGGTAAATTGCCTAAACACATACAATCAATCCAACAATTTAGTCACCAAAATCTTCATATCAATCAAGTAACATAGATGAGCTTATCAAGCAATGTTCTTTCAAGTCATTATCATTTTATGTCAAGATTTTTATGCCAAGTCAAGAGTTATATGTCCATTGAATTATTGAAATCCCGATGAAGGCTCAAGTAGTACACTCGAGGTGTACGATTCATTAATCTGTCAACTCTTATCAAGGGTATCCCTTAGGGTACTTAACCAAGAAACACACTCACAAGTCACATGTTGTAACACCCCGTACCCGAGACCGTTTCCGGAGTCGAACACGAGGTGTTAACGGACTTAATTCATTAATTAAACAGCTCATACAATTCATTTTAAAATTTCCAGACAAGCTGGCTAACTGCATCACAGTCGCTTTAAAAATCATATCTCGAGTTACGAAACTCAAAATCCAATTCCGTAAATTTTTCCTGAAACTAGACTCATATATATATCTACTAATTTTTTCTAGAATTTTGGTTGGGCCAATTAGTACAGTTTATTAGTTAAAGTCTCCCCTGTTTCAGGGTTCAACTACTCTGACCTCTGTGTATTACGAATCAGATATCTCCCTATACAGACCTTCAATGACTATTCCGTTTGTCTCTAATAAAACTAGACTCAATAAGGAATCTGTACATATAAAGCGTGACTTCTAATTATCTTTGTAAAATTTATGGTGAATTTACAAAGTCAAAACAGGGGATCCAGAAATCGCTCTGGCCCTGTTTCACAAAAATTTATACATCTCATAAAATATAGCTCATATACCTGTTTTTCTTATTCCATATGAAAATAGACTCATCAAACTTCAATTCCATAACTTATTCATTATTTAATTCCATTTCTACTATTTTTAGTGATTTTTTAAACTCACGTCACTGCTGCTGTCTGAATCTATTTTATGGTAAATTTTACCTATTTCATGGTTTCCATGGATTAGCTAGCAATTTGACATACATAATACCAAATATGATCATGATTAGCCATTCCAATGGCTAATCATTACCAAGCATTTCTATTTCCATACCACTCAATAACCATATCATAAGACCATATATACAAAATGATTATAATGCTATACATGCCATACTCAAAATATACAAGCCATTATGCCAAGATGGTATACGGATAGTGTGGCGTGCCTCCGACCGTTTCCGATTTCCGAGCTGGCTTGTCAACACTACAAGGAATGAAAAGGAGGAGTAAGCATAAATGCTTAGTAAGCTCACATGCAAATAGCAAGTAACATAACCATATAAGCAAACATAAAACATCATTTGCATAATCATCACCAAGACATTCATATCACCTTTTCATTTATCATCTTACCATATTGTCGTTATATCGAGTTTTCAACCCGAGGGTTAAGTACATACCTGTTCAAATTATCCATATCACAACACTTACCAATACGTCCCTTTCATCTTGAGTATTCCTCCATTTGAGTAGAACTTTACCCGTTGAACACATCGGAATATAATTCGGATACATGGATAACTTGCACATAAGTGCCACATATGTAGCCAAGCTACCATGTAACCCGCCCATAAGTGAACTCGGACTCAACTCAACGAGCTCAGGCGTTCGCATCCATAAGTGAACTCGGACTCAACTCAACGAGTTCGGATGCCTAGTTACATCTCACGAACTCGGACTCAACTCAACGAGTTTGGGCGCTCGCATCCATAAGTGAACTCGGACTCAACTCAACGAGTTCGGATGCTCAACCATCCTAGTGACATGTCACTTGTATCCTAATCTATTCCTAAGGTTCAAGCAGGCGTTTTCCTTGATCACACATCTTTGCCATCTTCCACGAATATCGAAATTGATACTTGGTGATAGTTCATGCTCATCAAGTAATTCACATAATTACATATTATTCAACAATAACCACAAAGCATAATATTTCATGATAATAATCAGCATCATATCATATAAACAACATTAAATTGCTTAAAATGACAATTATGTTACTACATTTACACATGAACTTACCTCGTGTATGCGAAAATGGCTATTTTACCATTTCGTCCACAACTTGGTATTTTCCCCATTTTAGCTGAATTTCAGTTTTCCTTGCTCTATCATTTAAAATATAGTCTAATTAGGACTCACATTATTCAAATTGACCCAAAATCATATTTTGGAAAAATTACAATTTTGCCCCTAAACTTTTGCATATTTACACTTTTGCCCCAAAGCTCGTAAATTAAAATTCAGCCTATTTTCTTATGTTTATGACATGCTGATCATTTTTCCTTCTATGGCAACATCAAATTCTCACTCTAACATGTACTTATGACTATTAGGTATTTTTACCGATTAAGCCCTTTTGCTCGTTTTCACTTAAAACCAAGTAGCACAAGTTGTCTAACATAATTTAAAACCTCATATTCTATCATAAAACACCAAAATACACAAATTTCACCTATGGGTATTTTTCCAAATATAAACCTTAGGTTAAATTATTGCTAGCATAAGCTAAATCGAGCTAGGGACTCCAAAAGCGTAAAATCATTAAAAGCGAGGCTAGAAACGGACTTACAATCGAGCTTGGAAGCTTGAAAACCCTAGCCATGGTTTCTCCTTGCTATATTCGGCCATGGGATTGAAGATGAGCAAAATTGGCTTTTAATTTTGTATTTTAATTCATTTTACCCTAAATGACCAAAATGCCCTTACTACTAAACTTTCCAAAATTCCTTCCATGTCCTAATTTTTGTCCATAGACTTAGAAATTGGTAAAATTACTCTTTAAGGACCTCTAATTAATAATCTAATTCAATTTTATGCAAAATACTTCTAGAACACAAGTTTTGCAATTTATTCAATTTAGTCCCAAATTTCAAATTAAGCACTTTATGCATAAAATTTCTTCACGAAATTTTCACACAATCATGCAATCATATCATAGACCTTAAAATAATCATAAAATAATTATTTATATCTCGGATTTTGTGGTCACGAAACCACTATTCCGACTAGGCCCAAAATCGGGATATTACAACTCTCCCCCTTCGAGGATTTTCGTCCCGAAAATCTTACCGAAAAGTGGTCTTCACTTTTAATCTCATATTTGGTGTCAAGAACTTGCACTTAGACTGTACCTCCAATACATCTCTTCAATTTCTCATATGATCTAAAAGCTTACGGTCTCAACTCTCAACTGTTCTTAAATTTTCAACCCTTCTTAATTTCCCATGATATCATGACATAAAACACGGATCTCAACTTGATTTAATGGAGACCGAATTCCAAGAAATCCGACAATCAAAGAGACTTGAAATTCCATGAATCGATGAGTAGGAATTCATTCAATCTGAGATGTGATTTATAGATCTCGCCAAACATTTAACAATAGGATACATCCCATTTTCCTTTTTCCGCCATAGAAATAATTCGATATGGCCTCAAGAATAATCCTTCTCATTTCCATCCCAATATCAACATTGACAAGGATAATTTTGATAGATCCCAATGCTCGGCTTTAACCCTTTAACAACTCCGATTTTATGTAACATCGGATGCTTTAAACTATCACATTACCTCACCGTCTTGAAACACATCACAATTCATACAACAATACATTCTTGAAAGTCGAAGTCATTGCTCAATGTAGACTAGTCTAGTTCGGACGCTTGGTTACCAATATTCTCATCTATCCGAACTCTGTCAACATGTAATAAACTTTTCAGCTTTCACAAGATGGAAACCTTATCATTCGTAGTGACTTAAACTAATATTCAACTCTTTCTATTAAATATACACTTCTCGTTCAAACTATTTACTCTTTTATCCGTACAAAATGAAATTCTATTATCGACTTGGGAAAAATAATCGACATAATTGTCACATGAAATCTTTCAAATAAATAATTTACCATCTTGACTAAAACTCGCTTTTATCGCCTATGCCTTTCTTGATGTCAAATCCTTACACGAAATTAGAAAAATCCCAATACTAAAATCACCACATTACCAAGATCAAATTAGAAGTATAGTCATATTTGACATGATTATCACGAGTGAAGAATGTACTTGAACATGAGTCATAATTGACAAATTATGGAACAAAGATAACAAGAAAACCGAATAAAGAAATCCAAGATAGAAACCGAATAAAGAAATCCGAATAAAGAGATCCGGGATAAAGAAACCCAAGATACGATACTATCTTGGGAGAATCGAAACCAAATTCATAGAGAAAATACAGAATACCACGATAATTCTTCAAAGAAAGAAAGTCCAAAAGAAAACATTATTTAATCCCATGAAATCAAATATAACAAGATCAATATATCTTCCCATACATATATATCGGATGAAGCATCAAGTAGAAGAAAGCAGAATCATAATATCATATGAATTCTCTCATCAATTCTTATCGATGAAATGAAATAGAATACCGATGAAATAGAGCAATATAAATTATAAACCAATCGGACTACCAATGCTTTCATCCAACACCAAATTAGAAGACATTCCCATATAACAAGAATTTCTTGAAGATCAATAGCCATAGAAATATTTACGAGAACGGGTGAACACATAGAACATCTCAAAAGAGCGCTAAATCTGTCAGGTCATAAGCTGTCACACTCGGATAATTCACATTTGAAATATCATTTCCCCAACTAGTTCTGCCGTCACAAATTTCATATTAAATCATTCACTAAAGAATGTCGAGTTCGAATAAATTTCGATTTACCAAAGAGAATTCCTTCTCTAACGGGACGATGCATAATTCCAATAATCTTTATATCAATCGATACTTTACGGCTCGACTTTACTTATCAGCTCATTTTCAATCTCGGATCATACTTATAATTATTCTATCTTTGAACTCTTTGGGTTTTCAACAGAAACTTATTCAATACAAATCTCATGAAATTCCATTATAAGTACCACTTTGGTAAGGGGAGGGTTGTAGGACCTCGACTCGACTTTCTTATACATACACATATGACACAACTTCCATCATCATAGTAACATCATCATAATCATGTCATTCATTCATGTTGGCTTACACCAATTTTCCTATTGTCCCATTTAGACAATATACTTATGCATACATTCTATGTTTTCTAGATAACTTTACTTATCCATTCAATTAATTAAATTAATTCATGCTCATGACATTATATAAGGCCAAACAAACATAGATATTTGCATCACAATCACAACTTTCATTTCGTGCATCATCATGTACATATCATTACAATCATATAATTCAGTCCAACAATTTAACATAGATAAGTTCATTTCATTATAATCCTTTACCTCATAAAATTATATACCATTAACATTCATCAACATTCGACATCCAATCAAGACAAGGACATTTTCATTCAGTATCATAATATTATGACCTTTATTCATACCTCTACTACTTTCTATTTATTCCGTTCATCTTATCAAGTAAGCCACATACACTACATCATATGAGCATTAAGCAAATATGAATATTTATCACAACATGAACTTTCATCTCACATATTATCACATATGTATCATAAACCTTTATTCATACTTTTCTGAACCGAGACTTATCATAATCATAATTTTACTCAAATACCTTTACTTAACATTGAACATGGTTGGCGCAGCTCGGTTGGAGAGTACCTGTCTAAATAAGGCGGTACTTATACGCGTCGGAAGACATCACACTATCACGGATCGGTGGCATGTATAGCTAAACTTTTACACATGCTAGGTTAGTCCGAGAACCGACTAAACCTGGCTCGATACCACTAAATGTAACACCCGTGCCGAGACCGTTTCCGGAGTCGAACACGAGGTGTTAACGGACTTAATTCATTAATTAAACAGCTCATACAATTCATTTTAAAATTTCCAGACAAGCTGGCTAACTGCATCACAGTCGCTTTAAAAATCATATCTCGAGTTACGAAACTCAAAATCCAATTCCGTAAATTTTTCCTAAAACTAGACTCATATATATATCTACTAATTTTTTTCTAGAATTTTTGGTTGGGCCAATTAGTACAGTTTATTAGTTAAAGTCTCCCCTGTTTCAGGGTTCAACTACTCTGACCTCTGTGTATTACGAATCAGATATCTCCCTATACAGACCTTCAATGACTATGCCGTTTGTATCTAATAAAACTAGACTCAATAAGGAATCTGTACATATAAAGCGTGACTTCTAATTATCTTTGTAAAATTTATGGTGAATTTACAAAGTCAAAACAGGGGATCCAGAAATCGCTCTGGCCCTGTTTCACAAAAATTTAGACATCTCATAAAATATAGCTCATATACCTGTTTTTCTTATTCCATATGAAAATAGACTCATCAAACTTCAATTCCATAACTTATTCATTATTTAATTCCATTTCTACTATTTTTAGTGATTTTTTAAACTCACATCACTGCTGCTGTCTGAATCTATTTTATGGTAAATTTTACCTATTTCATGGTTTCCATGGATTAACTAGCAATTTGACATACATAATACCAAATATGATCATGATTAGCCATTCCAATGGCTAATCATTACCAAGCATTTCTATTTCCATACCACTCAATAACCATATCATAAGACCATATATACAAAATGATTATAATGCTATACATGCCATACTCAAAATATACAAGCCATTATGCCAAGATGGTATACGGATAGTGTGGCGTGCCTCCGACCGTTTCCGATTTCGAGCTGGCTTGTCAACACTACAAGGAATGAAAAGGAGGAGTAAGCATAAATGCTTAGTAAGCTCACATGCAAATAGCAAGTAACATAACCATATAAGCAAACATAAAACATCATTTGCATAATCATCACCAAGACATTCATATCACCTTTTCATTTATCATCTTACCATATTGTCGTTATATCGAGTTTTCAACCCGAGGGTTAAGTACATACCTGTTCAAATTATCCATATCACAACACTTACCAATACGTCCCTTTCATCTTGAGTATTCCTCCATTTGAGTAGAACTTTACCGTTGAACACATCGGAATATAATTCGGATACATGGATAACTTGCACATAAGTGCCACATATGTAGCCAAGCTACCATGTAACCCGCCCATAAGTGAACTCGGACTCAACTCAACGAGCTCGGGCGTTCGCATCCATAAGTGAACTCGGACTCAACTCAACGAGTTCGGATGCCTAGTTACATCTCACGAACTCGGACTCAACTCAACGAGTTTGGGCGCTCGCATCCATAAGTGAACTCGGACTCAACTCAACGAGTTCGGATGCTCAACCATCCTAGTGACATGTCACTTGTATCCTAATCTATTCCTAAGGTTCAAGCAGGCGTTTTCCTTGATCACACATCTTTGCCATCTTCCACGAATATCGAAATTGATACTTGGTGATAGTTCATGCTCATCAAGTAATTCACATAATTACATATTATTCAACAATAACCACAAAGCATAATATTTCATGATAATAATCAGCATCATATCATATAAACAACATTAAATTGCTTAAAATGACAATTATGTTACTACATTTACACATGAACTTACCTCATGTATGCGAAAATGGCTATTTTACCATTTCGTCCACAACTTGGTATTTTCCCCATTTTAGCTTGAATTTCAGTTTTCCTTGCTCTATCATTTAAAATATAGTCTAATTAGGACTCACATTATTCAAATTGACCCAAAATCATATTTTGGAAAAATTACAATTTTGCCCCTAAACTTTTGCATATTTACACTTTTGCCCCAAAGCTCGTAAATTAAAATTCAGCCTATTTTCTTATGTTTATGACATGCTGATCATTTTTCCCTTCTATGGCAACATCAAATTCTCACTCTAACATGTACTTATGACTATTAGGTATTTTTACCGATTAAGCCCTTTTGCTCGTTTTCACTTAAAACCGAGTAGCACAAGTTGTCTAACATAATTTAAAACCTCATATTCTATCATAAAACACCAAAATACACAAATTTCACCTATGGGTATTTTTCCAAATATAAACCTTAGGTTAAATTATTGCTAGCATAAGCTAAATCGAGCTAGGGACTCCAAAACGTAAAATCATTAAAAACGAGGCTAGAACGGACTTACAATCGAGCTTGGAAGCTTGAAAACCCTAGCCATGGTTTCTCCTTGCTATATTCGGCCATGGGATTGAAGATGAGCAAAATTGGCTTTTAATTTTGTATTTTAATTCATTTTACCCTAAATGACCAAAATGCCCTTACTACTAAACTTTCCAAAAATTCCTTCCATGTCCTAATTTTTGTCCATAGACTTAGAAATTGGTAAAATTACTCTTTAAGGACCTCTAATTAATAATCTAATTCAATTTTATGCAAAATACTTCTAGAACACAAGTTTTGCAATTTATTCAATTTAGTCCCAAATTTCAAATTAAGCACTTTATGCATAAAATTTCTTCACGAAATTTTCACACAATCATGCAATCATATCATAGACCTTAAAATAATCATAAAATAATTATTTATATCTCGGATTTTGTGGTCACGAAACCACTATTCCGACTAGGCCCAAAATCAGGATATTACACATGTTGTATAACAGGATTACTAGTCGAGGCTAAATCTTTTAAATAACGTATGCTCACAAGAGCTCGATTAGGGTTACCAGTCCAGGCTAAACCCTAATCATAACGTGTGCTCAAGAGGTATTATATCAGAATTACCCGTTCGGGCTAAATCCTTTATATAACAAGGTTACTAGGATTACTCGTCTGAGATAAATCTCGTCCACAACAAATGCAGGACCTTATTAGTTTCGGGAAAGCATATACATTCATCAGAATTCAATATTCAATTGGGACTTAACCCTTTTATTACCATTTCAAGCATGTATAATTTTCCTTCATAACATATAAGTAAGGCACATTAACATAAATCACATTACATACAATACAACATTCAATTTACATAATTACATATCCGATTAAGTTACACGAACTTACCTCGAGACTTGTTCACGTAAAAATATACTAATCCAAAATCTTTTCCTTTCATCGATCTAACCTCGAGTTTGTGTTTTCTGGATCTATATAAATGAATTTAATCATTAATTTCATACATTTCATACTTAGGCAAATTCAATTTACGTCCTAGGCACATTACCATTTTGCCCTTAACGTTTCCAAAAATTCTGATTTTGTCCCTATGCCCGAAAAATGAAACTTGTACAAATTACTCCCTATTCCAAGCCTAACCAAAGCCCCATTAAAAATTTTCTAGCACATTTTTACATAGAGTTTCAAAATTTTTCATCAAATTTTACAAGTTTACATTTTAGTCTTTAAATCAAGTTTTCATCAAAAATTTCCTTGCAAAAGTTGTTTATCTATCAATAATCTTTCATTTTCTACCATAAATTTCTAATTTCCAGTATGATACATCATGACCCATTTTCATACCTTGATAAATTTTCAAATTAATCCCTCAAATAGAGAGATTAAGCTATTCTGGTTCCAAAAATACCAAAATTACTAAAAACAGGACAAGGGAACTTACCTAATAGGCCTTGAAAGCTTCTTTTCTCTCTCCTAGGGTTTCCATGTGTTTTTTTAAGGTTGAAGATGACAAAATAAAATGATATAATTCTATTCATCTTTTTAATTAATCATGTATTTTGGTATTTCTAATTTAGTCCCTTGTCTTTTTCTATAATTCCATGGATGAATCACCATAAAAAAAATCTACATACTTTTATTAATGGTCTAATTACCATATAGGGACCTTAAGTTTTGAATTCCATAGCTATTTGATCCTTATAGTTACTAGAATTCAACTTTCGCATATTATGCGATTTAGTCCTTTGCGTAATTAGGCACTAAATCGATAAAATTTTCATATCATAATTTTCACACGTCATTTCTATCATATTATGGGTCATATGGTAAATTAAAAATAAAATGTACTTTGGATTAGATTTGTGGTCCTAAAATAACTGTTCTGATTTCACTGAAAAATGGGCTATTACAATCTATGCTAACTGTGAACTGCGAGCTCACCAAATGTGCGAGCTCACCAAGATCGCGAGCTCACCAACACTGCGAGCTCACCAAGCATGAGAGCTCACTTTCAAGATCTTCACTCTGTAAGTTTCCAATTTGCCAACTTGCATTGGAACTGTGATAAATTTTGATTAAACATTTTGGCAGGTGATTAGACAAAAACCAACAAATGAAAAAGAAAGTTATATGAATCTAGTCACTAAATTAAGCCAAGTTGTAATATATTATTATTTTTAGCCTATTTAAGCATAATTTTTTTATGTAAACTAAGTATCAGATTTTTAATGAAATAGTTCATCAAAATTAACTTCTTTAGTTTTCTATCTTTTTGCTTTTGTTTTAGCCTCTCCTTAAAAAATCCAATAGATGCTAACATCAGCCAACACCCTGATGGTATTCTAGGCATCATCTTGTCATTTCTCCTGTAAGGGAGATAGTAATAACTAGTGAAGTCTCATCTATGTGGAGGTATTCATAGGCTAATTAATCATTCAAACCTCAACTTTGATGTAAACATGCCAAGTGAATCCTTATTTCTAGGTTATGATTGCAACTATCCTTCTGTTGGTACTTCAAACAAAAGAAGCCAATCCCTCTTGAACTTTTTCTACCAAAATTTTGCTCCATCTCAGCTTTGACAAGAAGATAAAAAAGGAAGCTCAAAGTTTGCTTCAAACTATGTCATTGGCATGGTGAACATCTTAGTCAATGGATCAACTTTGTTATTGCAAGAGAAATTCAGGAGATTGATTTTTATTTATCAAGAACGAGATGTAACGATGTGTCCTACAATGATGAATTGTATGGAACTACTTTTTCTTATTTCAGTGATGATTGAGTAAGTTCTATGAATTTCCATAGTATCTTCTTCTTGGTGATGGGAATGCTAGGAAAAAAAAACATCATTTTAGTTTTCTTGGTTTCAAGAACCACACAACCCTAGACCTAGATGGGTGAATTTGAAATCGGATGATAATTTTCATTACATGTCAAATTGACATCCTTTATTTCGTCACTTGAAGTACCTAAAGATGTATAACAACATCTGGGATGATTTGAGAGAGTTGCAGATAAATGGTATTGATGCTGAGACATTGAAATTCAAGGGTTATTGTTTTATTCACTCAAGTAAAAAATCTGAGGACTGCAATTATTCATTTTAGTGATATGAAGATGAGAGACAACACTCATTAACCTTTCTATAAGTTTCCCTATGATAAGCCATAGCTCTAGAAATTGTGGTTAATGTATTTACTTTCGTGAATTCTAATTAGTATTATTTCATTCTTTCTATTTTAGGCTGAGACCATGCCAGAGAACTTACCAGTCCATTATAATTTCCAACATCTAGCAATTTTAAAAGCTTTTGAGCTTTACCTTGGCCTTTTGTGGATACGAAGTGTTCTCAAGACATGTTCATTGATGCAAAATTTGGAATTGCATGCAAGCTTTTGGTTTTTGCAACCATTTTTTTTTTTTTTTCAATTTTGAGTTTTTGACATCTTTTGATGTGGTGGAAATATACCATTAGAATTGCATTATCATTGATGATACTGCTCTGATTATTTACTAAGATGAAAAGATTTTTCATCTGAACTTCTAAATCCAGATAAAGTGTTGAAGACGACCATCCATGCAGCTGATTTTTTTTTTTTTGGTGTTTGCAAGCAGTTGTTACTCTTTGGTGAATGAATACAACATTCTGATTTGGTTCATTTTTTGTCTAGTTGCAATGTAATATTTCTTAGTTGAAAATGAACTTAGTTGTTGATGTTTTGATGGGTTTAGGTGATGATTGAGCTGATAAGTCAGCTTATCTATGTGTGTAAGTAAAGTTTTACAAGTTTCAAGATTCCTTAGTGATAGTAGGTAGTATTAGGTGATAAAATTTTGCTTTAAATTGTTTTTTATGTTGAAAATGTAGCAGATCAGTTTGCAGATTAGTTCAGGCTGTAATCTTTGGCTCAATTTCTTTTATCTATCCTTTTAAGCATATAAAGTATTGTAGCTAATTTGAATCGATTGTTTTGTTATTTTAATTGGTTCATTCTTATTTAAATCGATTCTAAACTATTTCACTTGATTCAAAACCCAACAAATGGTATCGAGAGCCTATTATTTTTGAGGGCCTTTTGCTTTTTATTGTTTGTTTTATAAATAAATAAATATATGTTTTTAATTTCTGACATGAGTTTTTCACCACCACCATCGCCACCATCTGTTTTTGTTGGTGAAAACTACCACATATGGGTAGTGAATATGAAGATTTATTTACAAGCTCATGATTTGTGGAGTGTGGTTGAGGTTGATACAGAGCCACTACCATTGAGAGCTAATCCTACCATAACTTAAATTAGACAGCATAATGATGAGTGTGCTAAGAAATATAAGGCAATGGCTTGCTTGTAAAACGGAGTCTTTGATGTGACCAGAATTATGGCCTGTGACACTCCTAAATGGGAGAAGTTGAAGGAGGAGTTTCAAGGATATGATAAAATAAGGCAACAACAGTTGATCAATTTAAGGAGAAACTTTGAGAATTTAAAGATGAAAGAGTCTGAATCGATCAAGCAGTACTCTGATAGGATAATGGCCACAATCAACAATATTGGATTGCTTGGAGATGAATTCAATGACAAAAGGATTGTTGAGAAAGTAATCACAACCCTTCTAGAGAAGTATGAATAAAAGATTTCTTTATTAGAGGACTCGAGGGATTTGTCAACTATTTCATTGTCAGAGTTGATAAATTTCCTTTATGCACAAGAGCAAAAAAGGGCAAGTGCACAAGAGAAGCACATTGAAGATTTCTTTTAGGCCAAAAAAAAAAAAGACTTGAGCTCCTCAAGCAATGAAGAAAAGAAGGGCTAGACAGAGAAGAAAGAGAAGAGTTGGAGATGTAACAACCCTAGCCCGTATCCGTTACTGGACTAGGGTTAGGAGGCATTACCGAACATATCAGAATATTTAGCAATCAAAAGTCATACATCATCATTTTATAATAAAAAATCAACATAAAGTCCTTTTCTTAGGTCAACGAGACCTTAAAGATGCATTAGGAAGGGGTTGGGACTAAACTGAACACATACAAAATTTTTCAAAAACTTAACAATTTTCTAAGTTATGCCCGTGTGAACAGGCCGTGTGCCTCACACTGTATTAGACAGGCCCGTGTGTCTAGACCGTTGCAAAACAGGGCATACATATTGACGTATCTACACGACCACAAGACACGCCCGTGTGTTTAGTCCATGGTCGAAACTGACTTGGCCATAAGGCCTGGCACACGCCCGTGTGTGTGTGACCATGTAGTCTGCCCAGGCTCATTTCAAAATGGCCCCCGAGCAACATGGCAGAGAAACATGCCTATGTCCCTGCCCGTGTAGGCACAAAATAGGCCATTTACAAGGCCAAAATGCCACCCAATTTGAGTCCTCCCTACAAGCATCATTCAAGCATCAATATACCACATTTTTAGCCAATTTCAATCTCAAAACATACATCATTCAAGTCATGTAATCATCGATCTATTTCATGCTCAATATCTATACCAAAACATACCAAAATCATAAGCCAGATTCATTCAATCATACATTACCAACAACTCAATTTCTTATCCATCTTCATACCAAAATTATACCAAATTTAACAATTAAGCACATACCAAATTGACCATTTCATTTAGTCATCCATATACATCAAATCATACCATTTTCTCATCACATAAATCATAACAAAACCAAACCATATTCATATCCATTATCAAGCCATATCACTTGGCAAAACATATATTTACATCTCAAAACATATTCACATACTTCTAGCCTATACATGCCACATAACCAAATTTCAAAACATTATTTACCAAAATGTTAACCGGATAGTGTGATGACGTCTCTAACGACTTCCAACCCGAGTAGATCTCCAAAAATCTATAAACATAGGAAAAACACATAGAATAAGCTTCGAGAGCTTAGTAAGCCATAAGCAAATAAATCTTCATAAGATCATGTATATAATTCAATTTGAATAAGCCAAATTTAGTTAACTTCATACACATATTCAATCACTTTTCTTATATAATCCAACATCACCACATCAAATAACTTCATTAGGCTTATTTATTGGTGAACATATAAACTATAATTTCAATTTCAAATAACGACCATTAGATCATTCATATAAATTAAGCTTACACAATTTCATTACATAACCAATCAAAACATGGTCATTTGTTACATTTCATCCATAGAAATATATCAATTTCTTTTTATGCATTTCAAAACCTAAATAACCATAACAAATCACACATCCAAACCATGTTCCATTTTTCATAATTCTTATGTTCGAAACATAAGATCACAATTTCATATAATGAGTATATTTCACACATCGTTCATTGTATATATTTCACATATTGTCATTTGAATCATACTCACCTTTCATGTCAGAATTTCATATACAAATCACATGTACCTGAATCATATATGGCAAAACACAATTATAATTCCACATTTCTCATATAATCACAATTATAATTCTACATTTATCATAAATTCATTTGATCATAGTTCACTTGCTAGTATCCACATCTCATTTTCACATAGTTCATATATCAACTGATCATAACCATACTCACTTTTATTGCTTAATTTCATATATCTCGCAACATACCTGATTCGGATGCACATTCTTATACTCATTTATTTCTCGAAATGGCTGTTGAACCATTTGGAATCAATAAGGATACTCAGATAGCACATAAGCTTGTACAATTCCAACGTCCCAGACGTGGTCTTACATGTAATCAAATATCGATGCCATTGTCTCAGGCAGGGTCTTACACGAAATCATATACGATGCCAATGTCCCAGACATGGTCTTACATGTAAGTCACAAATCGATGCCAATGTCCCAGACGTGGTCTTACACGATAACACATATTGGAATCCTATGTCATGACATATGTATCCTAACTATTCCTAAGGTTCGTACGGGGCTTTCAGACGTCGTAACTCGATCGATTCAAGCTCATAAATATTGCTCCCATGCTTAATTCAATTTGGCATATACATAAACACAAGTAATAATTCAATTCGCCACTATAATGCACATACATTTCAATTTAACAACATTTATATACTTATGAACTTACCTCATACTAACACGAACGGACCGAAATGACTATTCGATAATTTTTGACTTTCCCCTATCCAGATATGATTTTCTCATTTCTTGATCTAATTCAATACAAATTCAACTTATTTAATCATATATTCAATCAAATTCATCCAAAAACACATAAATGGGCTAATTACATTTTTGCCCCTGACATTTCACATTTTTCACAATTTAGTCCCTATTTCACAAAACCAAAATTTCACCACACCTATGCTTGGTCAAATATACATAGTGTATATATAAGCCCATATATTTCATTTATTTCACATTTTAGTCCCTCAAAATACAAATTTCATAATTTAGCCCATTTTACTCCAATTCATCAAAAATTCAAAGACAAAACATGTTAACCCAACATCAAACTTCCACATACTATCATCAAACTTTATAAAGTTCATAATTTCATCAATGGCTCAACTCAACATCATTAAAAAAATCAGAAATTGAGACATGGGCTTAGTAAAACACAAAGCAACAACTACAAAAACATAGAAATTATCAAAAATCGAGTTAAAATGGACCTTTAATCAAGCTAGCTGTTGGCTGAATGCTTCAAACACATAAACCCTAGCTTTTGCTTCTTCAATTTCGGCAAAAAAGATGATAAATGTACAATTTCCATGTTTTGTTATAATTAATATTAACATAGATATACATTTTACCATTTTAACCTTATTAATATAATTAAAATTCCACCAACTAATGCCCCTTAATGTCATTTAATTAATTCAATGGTCCATTCACAAAATAAGGACCTCTAATTTAAAGAGACACATCAAATAGGCATTTTAACAAATAGAAGGCCACTTTTACATTTTATGCGATTAGGTCATTTTTCAAAATTAAACACACAAACAATCAAATTTTCATACGAAACTTTCACACATATAAATTCAAATATTATAAGCACGAAAAATAATATTAAAATATTTTTTAACTCAAATTTATGGTCCCGAAACCACTGTTCCAACTAAGGTCTAAACTAGACTGTTAGAGGAGAGACATTGGAAAGGAGAAAAATCCACCATGCTCTCATTGCAAGAAGACTAACCACCTGGAAAGGTACTACTGGTTCAGGCCTGATATTCAATGTAGAGGTTGCAAACAATTTGGATAGATGGAAAGGGTGTACAAAAATAAACAGTAGCAGAACCATGTTCAAGTTCAGGCTATTGATGGAAACCAAGCTTAGGAGGAGCATTTGATCACTGCCTCTTGTTTTGTTTCAAGTAGCAAAGTCAATAAGAGTTGATTAATTAACAGTGGCTGAACAAACCACATGGTAGCTGATGAAAGCATATTTAAGAAGATTGGCAGAAGCTGTACTTCAATAGTAAAAATTAGTAAGACTAATTTTTAAGGCTAAGGGAAAAGGTGATGTAAAGTGATTTCATATGTGTTTTTAGTGCCTGAGTTAGATCATAGTCTCTTTAACATTGGTCAATTGCTTGAGAATAAATACTCTGTTACTTTTAAAGATAAATGCTGCACTATATTTTATTCATTGGGATAGGAAGTTGTTATAATCTCAATGGTGTTAGCAACATGGAGGCTAAGGAGGAGTGTTGAAGATGACCATCAATGCAGCTGATAGTTTTTTTTTTTGTTCGCAAGCAAATGTTACTCTTTGGTGAATAAATACAAGATTTTGATTTGGTTCCTTTTTTTGTCTAGTTGCAATGTAATGTTGCTTAGTTGAAAACGAACTTAGTTGTTGATGTTTTGATGGGTTTAGGTGATGATTGAGCTGATAAGTCAACTTATCTATCTGTACAAGTCAAGTTTTATAAGTTTCAAGATTACTTAGTGATAGTAGGTAGTATTTGTGATGTAATTTGGCTTTAAATTGTATTGTTTTATGTTGAAAATGTAGCAGATCAATTTGTAGATTAGTTCAGTTTGTGTTCTTTGGCTCAATTTTTTATCTCTCCTTTCTTTGCTTAAGCTTCTAAAGTTTTGTAACTACTTTGAATCGATTGTTTTGTTATTTGAATCGATTCATTCTTGTTTAAATCGATTATAAAATGTTTCAGTTGATTCAAACCCTACATAAAGTACAATTAATGAATTTCAAACCAGAGGTTCTTTTGTATAGGCCATATGATTGTTATGATTAAAAGAATATTAAAGCAAATTGCAAATCATTCGGGAAGAACGGATGATAGCTCGCATCAGCATGAATGATCTAGTAAAAAACATACCAGAATTGCTATTGCTTCATAGTAACTTAAAAAGCATCAAGTTTATTTTTTATTGCCAGCATTAGCATCTATTGTATTTTTCTTGAAAATGATTAGAATGTAATGAAACTAAGGTAGCATTCAATGGTGTTTCAAAGGAATGCCTTCCGTTCTTCTTTTTTTCCTAGATAGTTGATTGAATAAGGAAGGTCTTATAAAATGCTTTATTTTTGTTAGATTTCACTAGCTAGATGATTGTGATTATATTTGATGAAGAAACATAAATAAACCATTCTCCTGGCTGCCCCCATTATCATCTAAGGCAATTTTTTCTAACCACCAGACATGGATTCGTGATTGAGGTTGGGATTGCAGTTTGCCTACTAAACGATGCAATAGGACTTGAGAAATGGTGAGTAATCCACATATCAAATCTTACAAAGGGAATGGGAGATGGAAAGTTAAAGAAACTTGCCCTAGTTGTGTTGTTATACAAAGGCAGAGCTCTTTTGAAATCTTACAGGTGAAGTTCATCCACCTGTGGAATTGCTGATTCTTTAACAACAAAAGCCTTAATGCTAGAAATCCTGATGCATGGTATGTAAAATAAGCATGATAATATGTGTTAAGTTGTAGAAAGAAGGTGATTATCCATAAACCTTGGTCTTTATGTCAATTATTTGCATCTCTATAACCAGTGTTAGGTGTTGGCCAGAGTTCCCCCAAACACTTTAGTGGGTCATGAGGAATCCAAGAAGATCAGACCTTATAACCATAATGAAGTGATCAGGGGAACTCTAGAGGACAACTAACTCTACTTCTTTATGGTTAGTTGCCTAGGCCATAGAAGTCAGCGTTCCTATTTATAAGTGAAGGCTTTAGTAGCTAAGTAATTGTGACCATTCAACCAATTAGACTGGTGTTAGATATGAAACAAAACCATGCATGGCCTATTATTGAAGCTGAATCTAGTCAGAATTATAACATTTGGGAATTAGGGTTGATGATATAGAGAAATATTCTTCAGCTGAGTGAAGTTGAGCTCTCCCCACACCTTTTTTGTGCTTCTATCATTTTTAAAGTTCAAAAAGTGTTATAGCATTGCCCTTAATAACTTTTATATATTTGCCATTAATAATTCAAGGTATATTTAATTAGGAGTTGTTTGCATGTATGTTTTTGACAATACCTTAATCAATTAACAACTGCATAGATTCTATGGTGGTGAAGAAAATGATGGATACTGAATAAGATTATATATAGCCAGAATTTTATGCAACTTAGGACCTCTAAGATCCTTCCCAAGGATTTATCTAACATGCTATTACTTCTAAATAATTTTCTCCTAAGCAATTTTCTGAGTATCTTTTGTCTCACATGAATCACACCAAACAAACAATTACATTGAAAATAATGGCAAGTGTATATAACACCCTATAATTCATTAATTGGAATATAAATACGAATATCATAAGCAAATATTACAATAAATAATAATTCTTCAGTCTTATCCGAGCTTACAAAATCTCTAATGCTAACCCGAGATCAAATCAGGACTAAATTATAAAGAATTCAAAGTATAGTTTTAATGTCGCGACATGAGAGAGTTCCTTGTTGTTATGTGACATACTATTTTGGTTTCATTGAGACGACAGGGTTCCTCATCTCACCGTGACATTATAGGTCATTTTTATCATGACGACATACATTTGACGTTACGACGTCACATACTATTTTTGCAATTTTCTTTGTTTAACAACATGCCTTTTCTAAAATTAGGGCAATACCCTATCATCTACAAGCCATTTACCTAATGCAAGCCATTTAAATCATTTACATACTTATCTATTTCACCAAGTTCATATATATATGTATATATACTTGCAACATTTCATACCATTTCAAAATACCTTTAACTCCATTACAAAGTTATATAGATTTAACCAAGTTCTAACATTAACCATTAACCATAAGTGCATATACATGTAACTTTATATACCAAATTTGACTCAAATTAGGTACATGCCTTATAACTAATAGAAGAGATTTATACAAACATTATCGAGTTTGGGATATATCAAAATATGTGCTGAACTCTCGTATATTTTGGGATAATTTTTAAGTTATTTTGGTAAAAAAATTTAGAATAATCAAATGAGATATTTAGGAAGACTTTTTTATCTTTTAGAAGCTTACTAGAATAAGGGACTATTGTCCTAGTTATGTTGTGAGTCTCTTTTCTATTTAAACTCAATTCTTTACGTAAGAAAGACAGAACAATTTTATTGAATATAATCTCTTGAAAATTTTCATGGTATCCGAGCTAGGTTAAATCTTTAGTAACACCATGGTTAAAACAACCTTCACTGGAGATAAGAGATCCAACAACCATACTAAGGTAAAAATCTCTATCATTAGAACAACTATTGAGAGTGCAATGACTCAAGGGGTAGTGTAACACCCCAAACCCGGCCTAGACATTATGGCCGAATCTGGCGATGTCACGTTGAAGTGTTTTTTGCAAAGTATAATATCATTGAAAAACCTGTTCTATATTTAACCTCTTTGTGATCTTAGCGAAGATTTAAGGATATCTCGTTTATTTTCAAAGCTTAAGTCGTTTGACAAAAAGTTACCCATATTAAATTTGTTATTAAATTTAATAAATTATTTCTTGCAGAAGCTTTTAAAAACATGTTGCGTAAACGTGGTGATTTGGAAAAATATTTATCATTTTGAAAACTCGCATCCTACTACTAGTAGATATAAATCAAAATAAATAAAACCCCGAACTTAAAGATTAAAAATAATAGAGGC
Organism: Gossypium arboreum; assembly: GCF_025698485.1. NCBI lineage: Eukaryota > Viridiplantae > Streptophyta > Magnoliopsida > Malvales > Malvaceae > Gossypium > Gossypium arboreum. Next base: position 19,291,195 of record NC_069082.1, read on the forward strand.
CTTATTACATTGAAAACACCCAAAATAAAATTATTTTTAATTTAAAACCCAATAAGAAAGTCCGTGCAATTGTGTGGCCACCTTTGAGTCCCTCGCAGCACCGATCCTCCTAAGCCTGGGGATTACCTGTATAGATAAACAAATGGGTGAGTTTTGAAAAATCAGTGTGTAATCCCATATCAGATAATCAATCAGAGAGCATATACAGTCTGGGCCTAAGCCCAATTTAGTCATGGTTCAGTTTCAATCAGGGCCTTAGCCCATTACAGTATCAGTATCAGTGTGGGCCAGAGCCCATCTCAGTAACAGTGCAAGTAGTACCGGTTGCGGCACTAATCAGTATTTGCAGCAGAGCTGCCAGTACAGTACACTTCCTCCAATCACAATAAATCCCATCTGCAATATATCATGCATCATGTCATAATATCATACATGCGATCAGTATATATAAAATGGCATGCTCAAACATAATCATACATCTCATAAGGGCATATCAGTCATTTTACCATGTATGGGCATTTCAGTCATTTTATCAATTAGGGGGTCTGGGTACACTTACCGACCCAACAGTAGGTCCATAGTTATCTCGGGTGACCCGTGCAACCTTAATAGTGAAACAGTGAAAATGGGCCTATGGCCCATATTGCGGCCCCCGTGGGCCCACACGCCCGTGTGGCCAACATAGCCTAGAAATGGCCTTGGCCGCGTGGATTACACAACCTGGCTTAATATTCTCCACACGTTTTTGTGGTTTACCCGTGTGGGGCCCACGTACCCATGGGGCCCAAAAGGCCCAATTTAGTCTGAAATGGCCCAAGACGGCCTCGGCCCATGAAATCGCTCATGGCTGGCCTTATCGATCAAATGCCCATGTTTAGTCACATGGACCACCACACGACCGAGCACACGCCCGTGTAGCATCATTGTTTGCTCATTCCGGCTTTTGCCGATTTCCATAGATTAGATAGTGTTTACACACCTTGTTTACGAAAGTGGCAAATAGTCCACGAGCACTCCAACCTATATTCAATCACAAGCTTCGGTTAATCGCTTACTAATCGAATTAACAAAAAACCATAACCAAAGCACTTACCCAAAAGATTACCTATCACTTGTTTAGATCGGTTGATTAAGGCTTGCACACTTAATCAATTGCAAGAGACTAACCACTAGGCCTAAGGGGTTACCTGCATTCCAACCGAACCTTATCAACCATTAATAAAATGAACTGTTTGAACTAGATGAATCATCACTTACAAAAAATGCAAAGTCAAGATTAGAAGAAAGGAACAATTAGCCTACACTCACACAAGAGCCGAAAGTACATAATATGATAGAGGCAAAATGGAACAATTGCACCCCTATTAGAAAACGACAGCACAGGAAGATGTTAGGTGCAATACTAATATGGTAAAGAGGGGGAAAGAAAAAGAATCGCACCCATACCAAAAGTTAGACTTACTAATATGCAAAACCGATGAATAGGAATGACTATAGAAACGGCAGATACCAATAAAGGGAAAGTTGGCACAGTGAGGGTAAGGAAGCAGTTGTATTCGGCCAAGTACAATTGTTTGAGAGAGCCAGAGAAAGAGAAGCAATCGGTCATGAAGAAACCGATTGAGAGAGAGGGAAAAAGAAGGAGAGAATCGGCCAGCCAAGAATCGATTGAGGAAGGGGAGAAGTCGAAATAATCTGTCAAAGAAAGACCATAAAAAGAACCATAAAACTGAGAGGAACTTGCCAAAACCGAAAGTGTTGAAAGGAAAAGAGAGGGAAAACAAAGTCGTATATGGTAGAAAAGAGATACCCGAAAGAACTTTAGACACTATTCGGCCTACATGTAGAGAGAAAAGAACCAAAATGTTACCAATCAAAGAAATGGAGAGCAATTGACCAACCCAAAGCCGAATTCTGAGTGGGCAGATTACCATTTAGGCACCAACTCTCCCTCAACACAAATCCCCATAATTTCTCCTAAAATCCCTCCTTAAATCACTCAAATCGATCCCTCACCTACTCAATTCAAATTCCCCTTAACCACTTTAATATTTCGGTCAAACCACAACACTCCAATGGCATGACAACAAAATAAAACACTCCACTGCGCCCACCAGGATTCGAACCTCAGTCCTCAGGCAGCAACAACATGTCACCTATCCCTTAGACCAGTAGGCCTATTTTGTCATGTTTTACCCATTTTTATTTAAAAGCCTACTGACTAATGACAAAGGTTTTTCCAATAAAACAAAATTTTTGCCAAGCCAAGGCTTGAACTTAGGACTTCTCAGACACTTCTCAGGACACTTAACCACTGAAGCAAGCATGAATTTACACAGCAAAAACATACAAAAATAAATACCTAAGATTTAGGGTGTTACAACTCTACCCCCTAAAAGAAAATTTTAGCCTCGAAATTTACCTGATCAAAACAGATGAGGGTATTGTTGTCGCATTGTCTCCTTAGGTTCCCACGTGGCCTCCTCGGAGCTATGGTTACGCCAAACTACTTTAACTCGTGGGATAGACTTTTTCTCATGACCTTTACATCACGTTCCAATATCTGAATCGATTCCTCCTCAAAAGTCAGATATGGCTTAACCTTAATCTTCTTAACTGAGATAACATGCATAGGATCAGTGCGGTAATGCCTCAACATAGAAACATGGAACACATCATGAATCCGGTTTAACTCTGGAGGTAACTCTAACTGATACGCAACCTATCCTATACGTTTCGATATGCAATAAGTCCTAATGAATCTAGGGCTCAACTTGCCCTTCTGACCAAACCTCAGTACTTTCTTCCATAGCGAGACCATGAGAAAAACGAAGTCCCCTACGGAATACTCAATCTCCTTACGCTTCAGATCCGCATATGACTTTTATCTGTCTGATGCCACCATCAGTCGATCCCAAATTAATCTAACTTTTTCCTCGGTATCAGAAACTAACTCAGGGCCCAGAACACGCCGCTCGCCCAACTCAGTCCAACACGAAGGAGTACGACACCTACGACCATATAATGCCTCTTAAGGTGCCATCTATATGCTAGACTGATAGCTATTCTTATACGCAAACTCTGCTAATGGCAAGTAGTCCTCCGAACTACCTCGGAAATCTATCACACAACTCCTTAACATGTCCTCCAATATCTGAATCACCCTCTCTGACTGACCATCTTTTCTAGGATGGAACGCAGTACTGAAGTCTAATCTTGTACCCAGAGCTTCGTGCAACTTCCTCCAAAATCGAGACATGAAGTGAGTATCCCTATCAGATATTATGGAAATCGGTACCTCGTGCAGTCTCACTATCTCATACACATACAATTTAGCCAGCTTCTGCAAAGAATAATCAGTACGAACTGGTATGAAATTGGCAGATTTGGTCAACAGATCCACGATGACCCATACTAAATCCTTCTTAGTAGGCGTTAAGGGCAGCCCACTAACGAAGTCCATAGTCACTGTCTCCCACTTCCAAAGTGGAATCTTAACTGGCTGAAGCAACCTAGAAGGTAACTGATGTTCAGCCTTAACTTCCTGGAAAGTCAGACATTTACTCACAAAATCAGTAACTTCACGCTTAAGACCTGGCCACCAATACAACATACGAAGGTCTCGGTACATCTTATTTCCACCAGGATGCATAACATAAGGACTACTATGCGCCTCTCGCGGTATAGACTACCTCAAATTAGTATCCTTTGGTACGCAAACTCTCCTACGGAAATAGAGAACTCCTTCACTATTCAATCCAAAATCTGATGTGTTACCACTCTCAATCTGTGGAATCGAGGACCCAGTGACTCATCCTCCAACTTCTTACCCTTAATCTGCTCAATCCATGTCGGTTTAACTTGGAGCTCGGCCAACAAGCTACCATCATCAAATAAACTGAGGCGAGCAAACATCGCCCTCAGATCGTCATAGCCCTACAGCTCAGTGCATCGGCCACCACATTGGCCTTCCTAAGATGGTATTCGATCATACAGTCATAGTCTTTAAGCAATTCAATCCATCTACGCTACCTAAGATTTAGCTCCTTCTGAGTGAGGAGATACTTGAGTCTATTGTGATCCGTGTAAATGATACACTTCTCACCGTATAGGTAATGCCTCCAAATTTTCAGTGCGAATACTACTGCAACCAACTCCAAATCATGTGTCGGATAATTCACCTCATAACTCTTAAGCTGACAAGACGCATATGCAACCACCTTACCCTCTTGCATCAACACACATCCCAACCCACCATGTGATGCATTGCTGTAAACAGTGAGCTCTTTCCCAGACTCTGGCTATATCAAGACAGGGGCCACGGTCAAAACTTTCTTATGCTTCTCAAAACTCTCTTGCTATTCATCAGTCCAGTTAAACGACACACCCTTACGCAACAACTTCGTCAGAGGTGCAGCAATCAATGAAAACCCTTCAACAAATCCTCGGTAATACCCAACTAGTCCTAGAAAACTGCAAACTTTAGATACAGTCTTAGGCGGCTTCCAATCCAGAACAACTTTAATTTTCTGAGGATCAACCCTAATTCCTTCAGCAGATACCACATGGCCCAGAAATGTTACCTCTTATAACCAGAATTCACACTTACTGAACTTGGCGTACAATTGTTTCTCCCACGGAATCTGCAGAACCACTCAGAGATGTGCATCATGATCATCTTTGGTTCTCAAATACACCATAATGTCATCAATAAAAACCACTATGAGTTGATCGAGATAGGGCTGGAACACTCAGTTCATCAGATCTATAAAAGTCGCTGGTTCATTCGTCAATCCAAATGGCATCACTAGGAACTCGTAATGACCATAGCGAGTCCTAAACGCTGTCTTATACACATCAGTCTCTTTAACCATCAACTGATGGTACCTTGATTGAAGATCAATCTTAGAGAAAACTGAAGCTCCATGAAACTGGTCGAATAGATCATCAATCCTCGGTAGAGGGTACTTATTCTTAATGGTTAATTTATTCAGTTGCTGATAATCGATGCACATGCGCATGGATCCATCCTTCTTTTTCACAAACAAAATCGGTGCCCCCTATGGGAGACACACTAGGTCAAATGAACCCACGATCCAATAATTTTTGAATCTAAGCCTTAAGCTCCACAAGCTCCTTCGGTGCCATTCTATAAGGGGCGATGGACACCAGAGCTATACTAGGCTGCAGCTCAATCCTAAACTCAACTTTACGATTTGGAGGTAACTTAGGCAGCTCATTAGGAAAAACTTCTGAAAAACATCCGTATTTAGTAATGCATATTTCAATGTCCACTTTTAACTTACTAAATCCTTTTACAAGCATATATTCTTACATAGAACTAATTCCAAACATTATCCAAAATTTTCATATCACATTAAGAACAATACAACTATGTATTTGCAATGTAACAAACTTCATATTGAAGACCAATTCAACAAATACATATTCAACTAAGCACATACAATTATATATAAATCAACCCACCACTTCATATACTTATATGTAAATATATATATAAATACCAAATCGTGATTAATTTACCAACATAATTATTATCCATTTCTTTACTTAATGAAAGAATTTTAATAAGCTAACACATCCATTGTATATAAATGTCATGTCTTAAACATATATCTCTTACGCGCAATAATTATTAATAAACTAACATAATTTGAAAACACACAACAAAGCATCCAAATTTACTATTCAAATGGTCAAAACCCAAATACAATTGCCGAATATAAACAAGTTAAATTCATTTTCTTTAAAATACATATAAGAATTATACTTTTCCAAATCACAAGACCATATTAAGTCATTTTATATTTTGCTACTCAATGAAAGTACACTATGAATCAAATTTTATACCTACCATTATAAAACCAAAGTTTTAGGCATAAATGCACAAAATCGCATTTCTTAATAAAACCAAATACAAGACATATTTGAATCAATAAACTCATGAGTAAATTATCAAACATAACCATACTTATATATACCAAAACCAAATCAACCAAAACCATAACCAAACATAATCATCAAGCCAAAGCATAAATTCCAAGATTAATAAAATGGACAAGCCATTTTCGCATGGCTTATACATATACAAATAACTTCAAGCATATTCGAAAAGTAGTATAGCCTATACATGCCATAGGTTTCTAATTCAACTTTTAAAAGTACTGAAAGCAGTCGATAGTGTGATAGTCTTCGCTGATGACCCCCGAGCCTGCAACTAGTCTCCATAATCTATAAATAGAAGTAAAAATGCACACACACAGTAAGCTATCTTAGCTTAGTAAGTCATAAGCAAATATTAACTCAATAACAATAATAATTTAATAAGACATAACCAAACCATACTTGTAAATTCAAATATCCACATATAACTAAACATGAATTCAGTTTTCTCCAAGCACATATTCGCTCTTTATCCAAAATCATATTTCATACTCAATATCAATGAAAAGTTCACTTGACCGAATACATACTATCATAATACATTTATACAATTCACATTTCCTTAGTCATAATTTCACATTCAATTACCATATAGACAAATGCTCATATAAACTTTGGCATAAGTATGAAATTCACATTTCCATATCATAAATATATATATCGTTAAACCGAATATGACCAATCATATAATTAAACATATGGTTTCATTCACTTCATTCATAGCTCAATTCTTAATTCAAATATTATCTCAATGGAATTGATAATTTATTAAGGCATAACCAAGCCATACTTATGAAATTTAATTACCAAACATTTATCTATACATAAATTATAACATTTCTAGACACACATTGATTCATTAACATGTTTAATATCACATAGACCTTATTGTGCCGAATATATATACTTCCTATTAGACAAGTTCATGGTTCACATTTCAAATACTTACTAATCGAATGCACATAAATCCTTTAATATCAATATGAATTTCACATTTCAATTTATTCCTCATGTAACATTAGGCCGAATATAAGCTTAAAAATCAAACATTAATATCACATACTTATACATTAATCTACATATAGATTTTCATATACACAATCATTACCATTAATTTCATTTATAACTTGTATCACATATCAAATAATCAACTTATCTTATTTCTGAAAAGGTAATAAATTGTCACATGCCTGTTCACTTTAACTTGTTTCCACATTCATTCGTAACTTATCCTTGCCCGTTGAACCATTCGGAATTAAAAAGGATACTTGGATTATAACACATATCGTACAATGGCAACGTCCCAGATGTGGTCTTACATGTAACCACATGTCGAAGCCACTGTCTCAGACAGGGTCTTACACGAATCACAATTACGATGCCAATGTCCCATACATGGTCTTACTCGAAATCACATATTGATGCCAACGTCCCAGACGTCGTCTTACATGAGAACACATATTAGAAATCCTATGTCATGACATATGTATCCTAGCTATTCCGAAGGTTCGTACGGGGCTTTTCGGATGTCGAATCTTGGTCGAATCGAATCGTAAACATAGTTCCCAAGTGTACACATATTTGGCTATCATTTATACATTCTCCAATATATCAATTCAGCACATGTAACTTATTTTTATTAAAAAACTATTTTTTTTGCTAATAAACTTACCTTAGACAACGGTAATCGGAACGGGACGATTAATCGACGATTTTAGTTTTCCTCCGATCCAAATCTGATTTCTTTGGTTCTTGATCTAAATGTATTCAAAATAAACTAATTCAATATAATTTCATTCAATTTAGTCCAAAAACACATAAATGAGAAAATTACCATTTTACCCCTGACATTTGCATTTTTTACAATTTAGTCCCTATTGCACAAAACACAAAATACACAAAATTTCAGCATACCCGTGTTGAGCCAAATTTTACCCACTCTCAAAAAAATCCATATATTTCATTTATTTCACATTTTAGTCCTTCAAATTATTATTTTTGCAATTTAGTCCTAATACTCAAAATCATCAAAAACTCCAATACAAAACATGTTAATCTAAAACATATCTTTCATATTTCATCATCAAACAACAAAAATCACAAGCTTTAAACAATGACATAACTCAAAATATTCACCAAAATAAAAAATTCAAGCATGGGCCTTGTAGATAATGTAACGCCCCGTACTCGAGACTGTTTCCGGAGTCGAACACGAGGTGTTAACGGACTTAATTCATTACTTAAACAGCTCATACAATTCATTTTAAAAGCTGGCTAACTGCATCACAGTCGCTTTAAAAATCATATCTCTAGTTTCGAAACTCGAAATCCAATTCCGTAAATTTTTCCTGAAACTAAACTCATATATCTATCTACTAATTGTTTTCTAGAATTTTTGGTCGAGCAAATTAGTAAAGTTTATTAGTTAAAGTCTCCCCTGTTTCAGGGTTCGACTACTCTGACCTCTGTGTATTACGAATCAGATATCTCCCTTTACAGAGATTCAATGACTATGCTGTTTGTCTCTAATAAAACTAGACTCAATAAGGAATCTTTAAATATAAAGCATGACTTCTAATTATCTTTGTAAAATTTATGGTGAATTTCCAAAGTCAGAACAGGGGATCCAGAAATCACTCTGGCCCTATTTCACAAAAATTTAAACATCTCATAAAATATAGCTCATATACCTGTTTCGCTTCTTCCATATGAAAATAGACTCATCAATCTTCGATTCCATAACTTATTCATTATTTAATTCCATTTCTACTATTTTTAGTGATTTTTCAAATTCACGTCACTACTGCTGTTTGAATCTATTTTATGGTAAATTTTACCTATTTCATGGTTTCCATGGATTAGCTAGCAATTTGACATACATAACACCAAATATGATCATGATTAGCCATTCCAATGGCTAATCATTACCAAGCATTTCCATACCACTCAATAACCATATCATAAGACCATATATACAAAATGATTATAATGCTATACATGCCATACTTAAAATATACAAGCCATTATGCCAAGATGGTATACTGGATAGTGTGAGCGAGCCTCGACCGTTCCCCGATTTCGAGCTGGCTTGTCAAAACTACAAGGAATGAAAAGGAGGGAGTAAGCATAAATGCTTAATAAGTTCACATGCAAATAGCAAGTAACATAACCATATAAGCAAACATAAAACATCATTTGCATAATCATCACCAAGACATTCATATCACATTTTCATTTATCATCTTACCATATTGTTGTTATATCGAGTTTTCAATCCGAGGGTTAAGTACATACCTGTTCAAAGTATCCATTTCACAACACTTACCAATACGTCCCTTTCATCTTGAGTATTCCTCCATTTGAGTAGAACTTTACCCGTTGAACACATCGGAATATAATTCGGATACATGGAAAGTTTGCACATAAGTGCCACATATGTAGCCAAGCTACTATGTAACCCGCCCATAAGCGAACTCGGACTCAACTCAACTAGCTCGGGCGTTCGCATCCATGAGTGAACTCGGACTCAACTCAACGAGTTCGGATGCCTAGTTACATCTCACGAACTCGGACTCAACTCAACGAGTTCGGACATTTGCATCCATAAGTGAACTCGGACTCAACTCAACGAGTTCGGATGCTCAACCATCCTAGTGACATGTCACTTGTATCCTAATCCATTCCTAAGGTTCAACGGGACCTTTTTCCCAATCATGTGTCTCAACCATCTTCTACGGAATGCCGATACCGATACTCGGTAGTATTTCACATTTTCCAAGTATTTCACATAATTTGACATTTTATCAGACAATTGCCACAAGTATGATATTTCATAATAATTATCATATCATTTAAATAACATTAAAACATTTAAAATAATAACTATGTTACTAACATTTACATATGAACTTACCTCGTATGCGAAAATGGCTACTTTTACCATTTCGTCCACAACTTGGTATTTTCCCCATTTTAGCTCGAATTTTAGTTTTCCTTGCTCTATCATTTAAAATATAGTCTAATTAGGACTTAAATTATTCAAATTGACCCAAAATCATATTTTGGAAAAATTACAATTTTGCCCCTAAACTTTTGCATATTTACACTTTTTCCCCAAAGCTCGTAAATTAAACTTCGGCCTATTTTCTTATGTTTTATGACATGCTGATCATTTTTCCCTTCTATGGCAACATCAAATTCTCACTCTAACATGCACTTATGACTATTTGGTATTTTTATCGATTAAGCCCTTTTACTCGTTTTCACTTAAAATCGAGTAGCACAAGTTGTCTAACATAATTTAAAACCTCATATTCTATCATAAAACATAAAAATACACAAATTTCACCTATGGGTATTTTTCCAAATATAAACCTTAGGTTAAATTATTGCTAGCATAAGCTTAATCGAGCTACCGGGACTCCAAAAACGTAAAGAACTTGAAAAACGAGGCTAGAATGGACTTACAATCGAGCTTGGAAGCTTGAAAAACCCTAGCTATGGTTTCTCCTTGCTATATTCGGCCATGGGGTTGAAGATGAGCAAAATTGGCTTTTAAATTTTGTATTTTAATTCATTTTACCCCCAAATGACCAAAATGCCCTTACTACTAAACTTTCCAAAAATTCCATCCATGTCCAATTTTTGTCCATAGACTTAGAAATTGGTAAAATTTCTATTTAAGACCTCCTAATTAATATTTCAAAACAATTTCATACTAGAAACTTCTAGAATGCAAGTTTTGCAAATTATTCGATTTAGTCCCTAATTTCAAGTTAAGTACTTTATGCATAAAATTTCTTCACGAAATTTTCACACAATCATGCAATCATATCATAGACCTTAAAATAATCATAAAATAATTATTTCTATCTCGGATTTTGTGGTCACGAAACCACTATTCCGACTAGGCCCAAAATTAGGATATTACAGATAACTTAGCAACGATCTCAAAAACGCAAAAATTATAAAAAACCGAGCTAGTTACATCCCTTGATTGAGCTTAGAAATGGCCAAACATAAGAAAACCTTTTTCTTTATCTTTTATTTTGACATTCGGTGGTGAAGAAATAAAAGACAAATGCTTGTTTAATGTTATTATAACATATATTATTATAATAACATTTTATTATTTATTTACTAATATAACCTTAATGATTTAATATAACAACTTAATAATGCATGCCATTACCGTCCATTCATTTATTCAATGGAATAATTGCAACATAAATACTTCAATTTATAAAGACACATTCAATTTGGTCCTTACACATTAAACCATCAAATTTTCATTTTACGCGATTAAGTCCTTTTATTTAATCGGGCACTCTAATGACCAAATTAAATCACAAAAATTTCACACATATAAATTCACACTTAATAAACACTGAAAATAATTTTTAAATATTTTTCTAACTCAAATTCGTGGTCCCGAAACCACCATTCTGAATAGAGTCTAAATCAGGCTGTTACACGATGTTTCACTAGCCAATCCATTCCCAATATTAAGTCGAATTCTCCAAAAGGAAGTTCCATCAAATCTGCTAAAAAGATAACTCCTTAAAACTACAATGGCACATCTCTGAACAATTTATCTACCCTTATAGACTGCCCCAATGGACTCAACACAGTAACCTCACTTGCAGTACTCTCAACCAAGATATCCAAAGTCTCAGACACATTACAAGCTATATAGGAATGAGTAGATCCTATGTCTATTAGTGTAGTATAAGGTACATTATAGATTAGATCCTATGTCTATTAGTGCAGTATAAGGTACATTATAGATAAAGAACGTACCCGAGATAATGTCTGGGGCATCACCATCCCTTCGGCGACGTGCAGCATAAACCAGAGCTGGCTGCCTCGCCTCAGTGCGACCAGCACCTCTGCCCGGTGCCCTCTGACCACGACCCAAACCATTACCACCTTTGGCCTTACCACATCCTCTTGATGGCTTCTGAACATCTCTCGGTAGTTAAACAGTACCCATACCAATAGCTTGTATCTGATCGGGCTTCCGTGGACAATCTTTGATACGATACTCCAATGATCAACATTTCAGACATGCCTCAATCATTTTCTAGCACTCGCCCTGATGTCATATCCCACAATCCGCATAGGGCTACTATCCCGTAACAGCAACAGGGGCCCCAACTCTGACTGGCCCATCAACTCTAGCCTTTTTCTTAGGCCGTAGAAATGAACTTGAAGGCTCCGAATCCCTCTTGTTCCTTCCTCTTTCCTTCTCACAGTTCTAGTGCTCAGCGCACTTCACATCCTCGGTGATCTTCGCCTTATCCACTAAAGAAGCAAAATCTCGCTCCCTTTGTGGAGCTATCAGAACCCTTAAACCATCCCTGAGGTGTAACAGTCCGATTTTGACCCTAGTCAGAATAGTGGTTTTGGGACCACAAATTTGAGTTAGAAAAATATTTTAATATCATATTTCATGCTTATTATAAGTGAACTGACATGTGTGAAAGTCTCATGTGAAAATTTAACTGTTTGTATGCTTAATTTGCAAAAAGGACCTAATCGCGTAAAGTGTAAAAGCTGTGTGCTAGATGTTAAAAGTGCCTATTTGACTTGGCTTTATAATTGTGAGGTCCTTATATGGTTATTTGACCAAATTTATGATTAAATGACATTAGTGGACATTCATTGATGGCATATTAATGTTTTAATGCAAGGGTAATATGGTAAAATGCATATTAAAGTAATATTATTATAACAAAACATGAAAAATAAGGCCATTATGTATGTTCATCCACTGAAAATAGAAAAGAAAACCTATGTTTGGAGAGCTTTAAGTTTCGGCACACACAAGGCTTAATTAAGATCAAGAAAAGAGGAATTCAGATTTAGACCAAGGGAAGTCGAAAATTATAGAATAAACGATCGAGTCGACAATTTCGAGTACGAGGTAAGTTCGTACTTAAAACATGATGTTAAGTATTTTTTGATGTTTTGATTATATATACATTGTATATATGTTTGGTTTGGATGAATACGATGATAAATCAATAGTATTTGGCAGTAAGTGTGATTAAAACTAGCTTCGGCTATATGAGGCACTAAGTGTGTGTACTGACTTAGCTTCAGCTAATTGAGATGGCACTAAGTGTGTGGATGTTCAAGGCACGAATAATTTACAGAAAGCCTTAAAATATTTAAACAAAAGGTGAGAATGAAAGTGAATAAGTACGAGAAGATTCAGCTATGTACGATACCTATGTGGTAGATGATACTATGTATGTGAAGCTCATTGATTTGGCGTGAACATATGGATTGTGTTGGTATAGATTTGATAGATGATTTGAGAATTTGTGAGTACTTATGTATTGATGATTTTTGGTACGAACTTACTAAGCTTTTGAAAGCTTACTTTGTGTATGTTTGCATTGTTTTATAGATATCGAAGCTACTACAAGCTCAGGGATCATCAAGGATCATCACCACACTATCGAATCTCATTTTGGTACTTTTGAAAATGTATATTTTTAAAGTATGGCATGTATAGACTAGTGGTTGTTGAATTATGTTTTGTGATGTATATACTTAGCCATGTGATTTGGCTAGTTGGTGTTTAAACTCATAGTTGAAAATGGCTTATGGTATGTGTTGTTAATATGCAATTGTGGTATATTTTATGTTGGCATAAATTGGCAAGGTTGATAAATAGGAAAAATGTTGACATTTTTATGATATAAATGATGAATGTTTTGGTATAAAATTAGCTGAAATGGTTGTACATATATGCTTGTTTCTTTGCTTGTAGGTTGACCCAAATTTGGGTGGCAAATTGGCTATTCAAATGGCCTATTTTTGTCTACATGGGCAGAGACAGGGCGTGTGTCTCAGCCGTGTGCGACACACGGCTATGTTGCACGGTTATGTGTCCTCTGGGCTATCCTACAATTGTAAGTCAGGGCCGAACACAGCCAACGTACACGGGTGTGTGGCTAGCCGTGTGGCCCAAGTTAGACTCGACCACGACCAAGGCACACAAGCGTGTCTTGTAGCTGTGTTATCAAGTCAGTAGTTATGCCCTGTTTTGCCACGGCTTAGAGACACGGACATGTCTAAGATGGTGTGAGGCACACGACCTGTTCATACGGGCGTGTGACCTTTTAAAAGTTGAAAATTTTTATAAGTTCTGAAACTTTCATATGTTATGGAATTGATCCTGAAAGTATGTTTTAGACCTCATACGAACGTTTAAAGTTCACGTTGAACATGAATGATCTATATTTATTGAAATGATAGGATAATTGATATTTGATGGTTTTGATCTGTGTTATGAGTCCGGTAAAGCCTCTTAATCTATTTTGGCGATGGTTACGAGTTAAGGGTGTTACATTTTAATTGGTATCAGAGCTATGGTTTATTCAGTTCTAGGACTGCCATAGCGTTTGTGAGTCTAGCTATGCATGCCATATTTATGAACTGCGATAGTGTGATGAATCCTGACATTGAAATGTGCTTTTATATAACAAATGGATTCCGAAAAAGCTATAGTAGACTATGTTGAAAGCAATGCCCCTACTCTCACGCAAGGGACGGTGCCATCTGATTCTCGACTGGCTACGAGTAGCCGTGATGATGAGGCTAAACAAGCCTTTTATCAGATGATGAATGATTGGTTCACCCAATATGTAACACCCCGAACCCGAGACCATCGCCGGTGTCAGACACGAGGGGTTAACAAGCCAAGTTCACATGTTTTGCCCACCAATTTGGCATTTCCAGTCAGGCTGGAAAACTGCATCACCGTCGCCTTAAAAATCATATCTCGAGTTTCAAAACTCAGAAACTGGTTTCGTAAATTTTCCCTGAATTTAGACTCATATATCCATCCATGGATTTATTTCTAGAATTTTTGGTCGGGCCAATTGGTACAGTTTATTAGTTAAAGTCACCCATGTTACAGGGATCGACTGCTCTGACCTTCTCGCGGTATAACTTGAATATCTCTCTGTACAGGGATTTAATTCTGGTGCCGTTTGTTTCTAATGAAACTAGACTTAAAATGGAATCTTTACATATAAGGTATCTCTCCTAATTCTTTCTGGATAATTTACAGTGAATTTTTAAAGTTGCGACAGGGGACCCAGAAACCATTCTGGCCCTGTTTCACAATAGCTTCAATATCTCTTAACATGTAACTCCTATGATCATTTCGCTTCTTCCATATGAAAATAGACTCATTAAGGTTAATTTACATAGCTTATTCACTATTTAATACCATTCCTACAATTTTGGTGATTTTTCACATTCACGTCACTGCAGCTGGCAGCATCTGTTTTAAGGTAGGTCTTATCTATTTTTGTAGTCTCCATCAACCAACTAGTCTTGCCATACATAGGTTCACATATGATCATTTTAACCATACCAATGGCTGATCATGTGACCAACACTCCCATTTCCGATCCATAATCACATCATGACACCATATATATACATTCAAACCACAAATAGTCTAAGTTCATGCTTCCTTTTACGAGCCATTTTCGCATGGCCGTATACATATACATCGCCACATTTTTAAACCAACAAGGGTAGTCCTATACATGCCATTTCAAAGTTCAACCAAAATTTATACCAAAATAGAGGCGTGGATAGTGTGGATGACTTCGACTTTATTGATCCCGAATCCGTTTGCTATCGGCGAAATCTATAAAACAGAGAGCCAAAGCAACGGGTAAGCATTTTATGCTTAGTAAGTCTCAAGGAATATAATCAGCTTTAATTAAAGCAATACATTCACATAACCAAATGCATCATTTCATTAATGCACATTCACATAATCATACTTACTTCACCATCCCAACACTTATGTTCATACACAAATAACGGCTTCATTAAGGCCGATAACTCGCTCCATCATAGGAGCGGATATTCATACGCTCTTACTCCTAGCGCATAAAGCACACACCGCACTTACCTTGTCATTGGGAAATTTCACAAGTGCATTAGCTGAAATTTTCCAGCAAGCTTATAATTTTCAAATCACATACCTTCGGAGTTTAACCGACGTTGCTACTCGTTCAATCGCCGGGACATAGCCGGTTATGGTAACCCGCACCAAGGCCTCACGGGACTTAACCCGGATATCACGATTTGGACAAATGCCTTTGGGTCTTAGCCGGATTTAACAACTTGCACGAATGCCTTGGTCTTAGCCGGATATAGCTACTAGCACAATTGCCTTGGTCTTAACCGGATATAATTTTCAGCATAATTGTCTTGGGGCTTAGCCGGATATCATTCAATTTCTCATGCACACATACATCAATAATCATTGGACATACATATTTCATTTTCCTTACTAAGGCTCAAACACAATTATAATCATTAGCATATTCGCCTTCGGGACTTAGCCCGGGTGGAATTCAAATACTCATACACACATAATCAATAATCATACACATCCATATTTCATCTCACATAATTCAAGTAAGGTCACTTCTTGAGGACTTACCTCGGATGTTGTCGAACGGCTTTTACGGCTATTCGATCATTTTTTCCTTCCCCTTGTCCAATTGTGGACCTCTTAGCTCTTGAGCTAATTCAAACAAATTCAATTTATTAAAACCTCATTGTGCTAGCTTATGGCCGAATATGACAAGGAATTTAAATGGTCATATGGCCACTCTTTAGCTTGAATACACAATGGTCATGCACATTTTATACTACATCAAGCAATTCAATACAATTTATTTGAGCATCAAGGAAATGCTAAGGCCTTCAATAGGCTACCCAAGGCCGAATATTCATGTACATGTTGAGGCCAATTATGCACTTAATACCTCACAAAAACAGCATGCATTTTACTAGTTAATGCTTTGCATATTGTGGCTCAAAACTTATAATATAGCATCAAGCACTTATATGTGTGCTAGGCCGATTTGTGCTTGCAATTTCACAATTATTCTTCAACATCTTCTTCTTTAAACAAACTTATTCATCACTTCCTTCATAACCAAAACATCATGTGCAAACATATATATACATATATGAGCATGGTCAATTTCAAGGTGTCCATAGCCATCCAAAACACAAATTTTAACTAACATGCAAGAAGCATGAACCATACTCATGAATGCATCATGGCGAATATGACAATCATGCTCCTTTTCAACTTCAATCATGATAAAACAAAAGAAAGCTCAAAATCTTACTCAAGAGTAGACAATCCATCATTGCATGCATCATCATCAAGCTTCACACTTAGCATGCAATGGCTTTATCACCATAACAACTTTGGCCAAATACCATTTCCATGGCTTAACAAAGATTTGAGCGATGGCTAACATGCACATCAAGTTAGCAACCAAAACATGCATGAAACTCCTAACACAACCTCATACATACCTTAATCTTGATGCAAACTTAGCCAAATCTCCTTCTAGATCTCTTCCAAACCAAGCATGAAGCAAAAATCCTCCTTCTTCCTTAGTTTTGGCTCAAAGAAAGGATGAACAAAATTTTTTCTTTCCTTCTCTACAACTCACGGCAATGGGGGATTACCATACTCACACACATTTTTTTCATTTTTTATCACCCATACACCTTTGTTTATTATTTCACCCTAATGCACCAACAAAACATGTTTCATGACATGTTTAGCCCATCCTCCTTGTCATGGCCGGCCACCACCTATAAAGGGGAATTTGACATGCAAGTCCATTATTTTGCATGCATGCTTTAATTAGTCATCACACATTTCCTATCATACTTTCAAAGTTCATTACTAAGTCCTTTCTTGTGGAATTCACCCTTATAACACTAAATCAATCATCATAAAATGTCATACATGAGCACACACATATTATAGGCATCAAAATAAATTTTTAATTATTTTTATGCCTCGGTTTTGTGGTCCCGAGACCACCTTCCGACTAGGGTCAATTTTGGGCTGTCACACAATATATCGAACCAATCCAGCTTTACAACAACCTCCACCTCCGGTTAATCCTCCTCAAACTCCTGTTATGCCACCAGTGAATCCGGTTCAGTTAAGTAGACCACCAGTCGATAAGATTAGAAAACATGGGGCTGACAAGTTTCTAGCTACAACGAGTGATGATGCTGAAAAAGTCGAGTTCTGGTTAGAGAATACGATAAGAGTGTTTGATGAATTGTCTTTGAGTCCAGAAGAATGCATTAAATGTGTTGTTTCCCTTTTGAGAGATGCGACGTACCATTGGTGGAAGACTTTGACATCTGTGGTTCCGAGTGAACGGGTTACTTGGGATTTCTTTCAAACTAAATTTTGAAAGAAATATATCACTCAGAGATTCATTGATCAGAAACGTAAAGAGTTTCTTGAGCTTAAACAAGGCCGTATGTCTGTCATATAATACGAGCGAGAATTTGTAAGGTTAAGTCAGTATGCTCACGAATGTGTATCTACAGAAGCAATAATATGCAAATGATTTGAGGATGGCTTAAACGAAGATATTCTTCTGTTAGTCGGGATTCTGAAAATCAAAGAATTCATTGTACTTGTGGAACGAGCATGTAAAGCTAAAGATCTTGGGAAAGAGAAAAAAAAAAAGCTGATTTTGAAGCTAGAGAGGTACGAAAGAGATCATCGGGCAAATTGTTTCAATCTGGATCAAAGAAGTTTAGAGATGATAGCAGTCGTTCAAAGACTAGTGTGGGATATTCAAATAGAGATTGTGTTAGATCGCAATCAAATTTCAAATCTTCAGCTACATCTGTTGCTAGTGTTGATAATGCAAAGAATGAAAAGCCTGAGTGTGATCAATGTGGAAGATGACATTTTGAAGAATGCTAAGGAAAAAGTAATAGCCGAGCTTGTTATAGTTGTGGTTCAAGAAATCATTTTATAAAAGATTGCCCAGATTTAGCTGAAAAAGATAATGTTCAAAATTCGAGGCAGAGTGGTAATGCTTCTCGTGGTAGACCTTTCAGAAATTTGGGAAATATAAGCAGTAGTCAAAGAGGAGCAAAAGACATAACTATTAGTTTTGAGGCTCGTGCACCTACTAGAGCCTATGCTATCTGAGCTCGTGAGGAAGCTTCATCGCCAGATGTGATTACGAGTACATTTACTCTCTATGATACTTATGTGATTGCTTTGATAAACCCTGGATAGACATATTTGTACATATGCATGAACTTAGTGAACAGTAAGACTTTGCCTGTAGAGTCTACTAAATTGGTAATTAGAGTTTCAAACCCCCTAGGCAAATGTGTTCTGGTTGATAAAGAATGCAAGAATTGTCCGTTAATGTTTCGAGGCACTTGTTTTCCTACTAATCTGATCTTGTTAACTTTTGATGAATTTGATATAATTTTGGGTATGGATTGGTTAAGTTTGCATGATGCTGTTGTGAACTGCAAACGGAAAACTATTGATTTGAGATGCAAGAATGATAAAATAGTCAGAATTGAATCTAGTGATTTGAATGAATTGCCTGCTGTAATATCTTCGATGAAAGCTTTAAATATTATGAGAAAGTGTTGTGAAGCTTATTTTGCATATGTGATTGATTCGAGAGTTTCAAAAAAGAAAGTTGAATTAGTGCCTATTGTGTGTGAGTTCCCTAATGTATTTCCTGAAGAACTTCTGGGATTACCTTTGGTTAGAGAGGTAGAATTTGGTATTGAATTGGTACCTGGTACTACTCCGGTTTCAATAGCTCCGTATAGAATGGCTCCGACGGAGTTAAAAGAATTAAAGTCTCAGTTGCAAGAGTTGACCGATAGAGGATTTGCCAGACCTAGTTTCTCACCTTGGGGTGCTTTGGTTCTATTTAAGAAAAATAAAGATAGTACGATGAGAATGTGTATCAATTATTGATAAACCGTAATTTATACATATTTTTATCCCATGCTTAGCATAATTTTGGATGAATTATCCTTAGATTTGGTGAATTTGATGCTCCTAATCCTTTAATTTCATGTTTTATACTTAGGTGAGCATAGGAGAGTAAAAAGAGCGAGAAACAAGCCAAAAACGGAGAAAATGGGTCAACGTGGGAAATCAACATGGCCTGGACTTCCTCACACGGGTAGTTCACATGCTCGTGTCCATTCAACAGACTCGGACACAGGTTGAAGCACTTGCATATGGGCGTGTCACATGGGCGTGTCCCTGTTGAGCCCAAGTCTAGTCCTATTCAGAAAAGGCCACTCTTGAGGGTTTTGAAGCATTCTAAAGCCTATATAAACACCCCAGAAGATACCTAGAAGAGGGACACAGAGTAGGAGGCAAGGAATTACTCAAAGAAAGCTGATTGATCCATCTCAGAAGCTAGATTATCCTTCAAGACTGAAGATCTCCCCTCAATTTCCTTCAGAAGTTTTTGGGTTTTCTTTATATTTTGTTATCATTATTCTTATGAGATGTTTTCTTTTACGCTTATGAACTAAATCCCTTAAATACCTAAGGGGAATGAAACCTAAGATGGAGCTTGTTATTATTTTCTGAATTATATGATAAATATTTGACTTGTTCTTAATTATGAGTTCTTAATTCTTGCTTTAATATTCCAGAATATTAATTCAAGTATTGATGTGCTTATTCAGAGGAGTACAAGTCCCTGTCTAAGAGTAGATCTAGCATAATTAAGTGGAGTTGATTGCACGCCTAAACATAGGGTGACATAATTTTGCCGAATTAGGGTGAAACCTAATAAAAGAATCCATAGATCGAGTTAATGCAACACTAGGGGTCTTAATTAGAAAGAGATTTCAATTAATCAACCTAGGGTTAGATGTTGTTAGTCTTGAGAGAGATAATAATATAACTTAGGGATTTCTACGGATCAAGTCAAGTGAATAAATCGTTTGATTCAGAGTCAATAACAAGTGAAGTCTAGGTGGATTTTTCCCTTAGGTATTGTCCAAATCATTCAGTTTTTCCAAAAGTTATTTCCCTAATTTACTTTCTGTGCATTCTTAGTTAAGTAATTAATTTCGATAAAACAAACCCCTTTATTTAGGCTAGATAATAGAAAGAGAGTTAATACTAGTACTTTTAGTTTCTTTGGGTTCGACATCCCAGTCTTGCCATAAGCTATACTACTGTTCAATATGGTGCGCTTGCCGTTGTTGTGATAATAGTTAGTTTTCAAGAACAGGCATTCATAAATTATAAAACTTATCACGATTCACATCACATCAAGTTTTTGGCGCCGTTGCCGGGGAACTAAGATATTAGGAACACTTAATTTTTATTACTTTAGCCATTTATTTTATTGCAATTTATATTTTTTTTATTTTTGTTACTAAATTTTCTTTTTCCTTCTAGCGGGTTTTTATAGTTTATGACTAGAAGAAACCCATCAGGACCATTACTTTTTGATAGTGAATTGAACACATAGCTCACAGAAACTAAAGAGAAATAAGGCGAAGCTTAAGATACATAGAGGAAGGGCAAGAGGATGATATTCAGACCACAGCCGAGGAGATGGCTGCAAATCAGGAAAATTTGCTACCTCCTGCGATTGCTGCCAATCCAGTAAATCAGAATCCTGCTCCACGCACTATGTATGATTATGCTAAACCTAATTTAACAGGAACTGAGTCAAGTATAGTTAGGCATGCTATTGCTGCAAATAATTTTGAACTGAAACCCAACACAATTTAAATGATCCAACGATTTGTTCAGTTTGATGGCTTTCAGGATGAGGATCCAAACACTCACTTAGCGAATTTTCTGGAATTCTGCGACACGTTTAAAATCAATGGCATTTCTAATGATGCCATTGCCTTCGGATATTTCCCTTTTCATTAAGGAATAAGGCTAAACAGTGGTTGAACTCGTTACCATGACGGTCAATCACTACTTGGGAACAAATGACTAAAAAATTCTTACTTAAATATTTTCCACCAGCTAAAATGGCTAAGTTGAGGAATGACATCTCTTCTTTTGTGCAAATGGACCTCGAAACAGTCTATGATGCATGGGAGAGATACAAGGATCTTTTGAGAAGGTGCCCTCACCATGGATTACCACTCTGGCTAAAAGTTCAAACTTTTCACAATGGCCTGAATCCTTCGACTAGACAGATGATTGATGCAGCTGCTGGTGGGACTATCAATAATAAGACACCTGAGGAGGCTTATGAATTTATAAAAGAGATGTCACTGAATAATTATCAGTGGCAAGTCATGAGGATAAAGGCAACAAAAGCAGTCGGCGCTTTTAACGTCGACTCGGTCACCATGCTTTCTAATCAGGTAGAACTTTTGAATAGAAAAATTGATGGTTTACTTGGTTCTTCACAAGTTCACCCAGTAATGCAATACAATACAAGTGGAGGAGGAACGAGCAATTCAAAACACCCACCTTATGGCCACAACATGGAAAATGAGCAGTTAAATTATATGGGTAATAATCATCGACCTCAAAATAATCCTTATAGTAACACTTACAATGCAGGATAGAGGAGACACCAAAATTTCTCATGGGGATACCAAGGGAATCAGAGACCACCACCCCCTCCAGGCTTCCAACAACAACCTTACCAGCAAGAGAAAAAGCTGAACCTTGAGGAGATGATGTTAAAATTTATTTCAGTAGCGGAAACTCATTTTCAGAACACTAAAACTGCACTTAAAAATCAGTAAGCATCGATCCAAGGACTTGAGAATCAAATTGGGCAGCTGGCTAAGATGATTTCAGAAAGACCACCAGAAAGTCTACCTAAAAACACCGAACCCAATACAAAAGAGCATGTAAAAGCAGTTACACTAAGGATTGGGAAAGTGTTAGCTGAATTTGAAAAGACACCATCATAAGAAGTTGACAGAAACAAAGGAGAGGAGGTAAAACCCGAGCACAATGAGAATCCGATGCCAAAGGAATATACACCACCAATCCCATATCCAGCAAAGTTGAAGAAAAACCGTATGGATGCACAATTTGGTAAATTTCTTGAACTTTTTAAACAATTGCATATTAACTTACCTTTTGTTGAAGCTATATCACAGATGCCTACATATGCAAAATTTTTAAAGGAGCTTCTAACAAACAAAAGGAAGTTTGAAGACCTATTTATAGTGGAACTTAATGAGGAGTGCTCAGCCATACTCCAAAATAAACTACCAACCAAACTTAAAGATCCAAGAAGTTTTACTATTCCCTTCTTAATTGGTAGTTTGAATGTCGATAAGGCACTAGCTGACTTAGGCGCTAGCATTAATTTGATGCCATATAAAATGTTTAATCAACTTGGTCTTGGGGAACCTAAACCCACTAGGATGAGCATTCAATTAGCTGATAGATCTGTTAAATATCCTAGGGGAATTATCGAGGACGTACTTGTAAAAGTAGATAAATTTATATTCCCTGTTGATTTCGTTGTGCTTGACATGGATAAGGATGTTGAATTACCTTTGATAAATGCCAAATTATACATATCTATGCCCTAAATACTTAGTATATTTATGGATGTTTACTACTAGATTTGTGGATTTTGGTGCTCTTAATCCGGTTATTTCATGTTTTGTACTCAGGAGAGCACCAAGAGTCAAAAGGAGCCAAAAACGAGCTAAAAAGGGACAAAACAGACCAAATCGAGAAGACCACACTGCCTAAGCCTTTCCACACAGGCTACTTACATGCCCGTGTCCTTCGAGGGTGTCGACCAAGGCTCTCACGATTTACACGGCCTGGCCATTGACCCACATGGCCGTGTGCAATTTAACGGATCGAACACGGCCTGGCAATCACGTCACACGACTGTGGTACACGGGCGTGTCCCTTTTTCAAAGAGTTGTATTTTACACGGAAAAGGATATTTAGAGAGGAAGAAAGATAATCCAAAGCCTATATAAACACCCTAAGTGTGACCTAATGAGGGGCCTCTTCCAGAACTTTTCTGGAATACAGAACCACACGCCAGGAATTACTTGAAGGAAGCCAGGCGATCCATCCCAAAAGCCAGAGCTACTCCAAGACTGAAGATCTCTCTCAGAATTCCTTCAGGGGTTTTAGAGTTTTGTTTATGTTTTGTTATTTTTATACTTTTGAGATGTATTCTTATTTAGTCATAAACTAAACCCCTAAATACCTAAGGGGAATGAAACCTAAGACGAATCTTGTTATTATTTTCTGAATCGTATGATAAATATTTAACTTGTTTTTAATTATGTGTTCTTAATTCTTGTTTTGATATCTCAGGATACTAATTCAAGACACGCTCTATAATAGCCCAAAATTAGGTCTAGTTGGAACAGAGGTTTCGGGACCACAAAATTTGAGAGATAAATAATTATTTTATGATTATTTTGAGGTCTATGATATGATTTCATGATTTTGTGAAAATTTCGTGAAGAAATTCTATGCATAAAGTGCTCAATTTGAAGTTAGGGACTAAATTGAATAAGTTGTAAAACTTGCATTCTAGAAGTTTCTAGTATGAAATTGCTTTGAAATATTAATTAGGAGGTCTTAAATAGCAATTTGACCAATTTCTAAGTGATGGACAAAAATTGGACATGGATGGAATTTTTGAAAGTTTAGTAAGGAAGGGCATTTTGGTCATTTGGTAATTAAAAGAAATAAAATGGGAAAATAAAGCCAAAATTTACTCATCTTTTTCATGGAGGCTGAAATTAGCATGGGGGAAACCATGGCTAGGGTTTTCAAGCTTTCCAAGCTCAATAGTAAGTCTGTTCTAATCCCGTTTTTCAAGTTCTTTACATTTTTGGAATCCTGGTAATTTAATTAAGCTTATTCTAGCAATAATTTAAGCTAGGGTTCATATTTGGAAAAATACTCATAGGTGAAATGTGTTTATTTTGCTATTTTATGATAGAATATAAGGTTTTAAATTATGTTAGACAACTTGTGCTACTCGGTTTTGAGTGAAAACGAGTAAAAGGGCTTAATCGGTAAAAATACCTAATAGTCATAAGTATATGTTAGAGTGAGAATTTGATGTTGCCATAGAAGAGAAAAGTGATCAACATGTCATAAAACATAAGAATAAGGGATGAAGTTTAATTCCCGAGCCTAGGGGCAAAAGTGTAAATATGCAAAAGTTTAGGGGCAAAATTGTAATTTTTCCAAAGTTTGAGTTAAGGACTGTTTTGAATAGTAGATTAATTAAATAAGTAAAATATGATGTTTTAGATCCCGAAAAATAAGATTTGAACCTAGAATGAGAGAAAAATCAAAAATTAGAAAAGTTGGTAAAATGATCGTTTTAGTATCGAGATAAGTTCATATGTATAATAAGCATTAATTTATGCATGTTTCAATGTAAAATTGATATATTTATTATAATTTTCGAGGTGTTGAAAGTATGTAAGTTGGTATGATAATAATACTGACAATAATGTTGTAATTTATATTTGAAAGTTAAATTTAGTGAATTAATTGAATTATGTTAAATTAAATGATTATGGTGCCAAGTTTATGAATTGATTTAAAAATATGTCTATGGTACATGAAGTGCATTGAATTATCATACATAAATGTGATTTCTATGATTATGGATATTATGGGAAATAGTAAGTTCATATGATTTTAATATGGCAATGTGTAATTTAATATTATTGCCTTGATATTAAATGAGATGTAAGTTTATATGTAAGTAATACATCAATATTACTTGTATTATGATATTTTATAATAATATTGGAAATATGTTTGTGGATAATTACTTGATTGGTGAAATTGTTGGAAAAGAGAGAGAAATCCCGGTTGAACCTTCAGAAAGATTGGATGATGCATATAGTATGTAGCTAGTCACATGTATGGTGCTGAGTGCACATCATGTGTACAAGAGAGCTACAAGACATTATGATGTAACTAGGTCGCATGGGTGATACTATGTGTACACCATGTAGACAAGAGAGCTACGGGATATATGTAGCTAGGTCGCATGCGTGGTTCCAGGTGAAGGACACCATGTAGACAAGAGAGCTACGAGATAAATTAGCTAGGTTACATGGGTGGTACTGAGTGTTCAACATGTGTACAAGAGAGCCGAACTATATGATGGGTGGAGCTATGTGCTGAAACCACCAAGTATCGAGGATTGGTCCGAAGTGTTCAACGGGAGACTCTCTATGTATTGCTTTGTGAGTTTTGTGATGAATAAGTGCATGAACTTGGTTATGTGAATGATGTGTTCATTAAGTGGCCAGGATGTGGTAAGGTTATAAACAAGTAAGTTATACATGAGGATGATTTTATGGTGACCTTGTGATCATGGGCCTATACTTGTGATGTATGAAATGTGGTGAAAATGATTTGTGATATGTATGTTAAAATGAGGTTAATACAAAGAAAGTGTGAAAGAGTGAATTAGCAATAAAACTGTTTTAGACAGTAGCAGTGATGTGATTTTGAAAAATCACCAAAAATAGTAGAAATTGAATCAGAGACTGAATGAGATATCAAATTAAATCTTAATGAGTCTATTTTCATATAAAATAAATAGAGAAAGAAAATGATTTCTATATTTTGATATATTTTTGTTTTTGTGAGACTGGTTTAGAATGATTATGTGATCCCCTGTTCGGACTTTGGAAAATCACAAAAATTTGGATAAAAATAATTAGAGGCTTAAAATTATATTTTTAAAATCCCTAGTGAGTCTATTTTCAATATAAATCAACAAGAATATTATCTGATTTCTGTATTGTGAGATATTAATTTTTAGTGAAGAGTGGTCAGAACTGTCAGAATGTGAAACAGGGGAAATTTTAATGAATAAACTGTACTAATTTGCTAAACCAAAAATTATGAAAATTTTATGGTGCAAAGATATGTGAGTCCAGTTTTAGGGGAAATTTATAGATCTTAATTTGGAGCTCTGTAGCTCGAATTATAAATAAGTAAGTGACTATAACTTGTGTGGATAGTTTGATGTGAGCATTTATTAGTAAATTGTGAAATCGTACTTACAAGAATGCTATATACATTAAGGATGTGGAATGGAAAGGAGGAGGAGGAAAATAAATATATGTGGAATACATGGAAACTATGGTATATGAAATATTGATAAAATGAAATAAATGATATGTGTTTATAAGAAAACAGAAAGAGAATGATATGTATCATGACATGTATATATATATGACTAGTCTCAATGTAATGCTTGTAGGGTATGGAGTTGAATTAAAATGTTTTAGGAAAACATGTTATTTGCGCATCTGAATTGTGATATTTTATAAAGATATGATCTAGTTTTAAATATGAATTCTTGATGATTAAGCTGAAGATATTTGGTAAGATTATAATCTTGGTATAAATGTATAAGTGGTACTATAATAAACAAGGTAAAATGAGTATGAGAGACACATGTATGATGATATACAAATGCTATGTTTGTGGTTTAATTGAGAATATTTAATCATAAATGAATACCATGTTATATGCTTTTGATTTTGTATAAGTGTGTAAGAGATTAAAGTTGACCAAAGCTTGGAAAATAGCCTAGGTATATTCCACACAGGCAGAGGCACAACCATGTGTCTCAGCCGTGTATGGAACACGACTTTGGGACACGGGTGTATGGAGCCTTAAAGCATGAAATTTCCAAGATTTTTGTAAGTTCTCGGTTTAGTCCCAAACCCTTTCTAAAGTATGTTTTGGGCTTCGTAGACTCAAATAAGTGACTATGTGTAAGTGAATGAACGTTTTGAAATATGAATGAAATTTTATGGCCCGTATTTTAGTTTAATGTTTGTATGTTTGTCCAGTAATGCCTCATACCTTATCCCGACCTCGGGTACGGGTAAAGGGTATTACACGCTCTTATTCAGAGGAGGAATAGACCCTATCTAAGAGTACATTTGCCATAATTAAGCGGAGTTGATTACGCGCCTAGAAATAGGGTGACAAGATTTTGCCGGATTAGGGTGAAACTTAATAAGGGGGTCCATAGATCGAGTTAATGCAACCCTAGAGTGTTAATTAGAGAAAAGTCTCCGTTATTCAATTTAGGGATTAGAAGTTATTAGTCTTGAATAGGGATAATAACATAACTTAGGGATCTCTACGGAACAAGTTGAATGAATAAATCGTTCGATTCGGAGCCAGAATAACAAGTAAAGTCTAGGTGGATTTTTCCTTAGGTATTGTCTCAAGTCAATCGATTTTCCCAAAACCAATTCCCCAATTCTTTTCACTGTGTGTTCTTAGTTTAAATAATTAGTTAATTAAAACAAACCCTTTTATTCTTAGGCTAGATAATAAAAAGATAGTTATTACTAGTACTTTTGGTTCCCTTGGGTACGATATCCCGGTCTTGCCATTACTATACTATTGTTCGATAGGTGCGCTTGCCTTTTCGTCGTGATAATAGTTAGTCTAGGTTTGATCTTCATTATAAATATTTATTACTTGTTACGAATCACGCGATCAAGTTTTTGACGCTGTTTCCGGGGAACTAAAATATTAGGAACACTAAATTTTTATTACTTTAGCCATTTATTTTTCTTGCAATTTTATTTTATTTTATTATTTATTAATTTACTTTTCCTCTCTCTTGGCAGGTTTTTATAGTTTATGACTAGAAGAAACCCGTCGGGACCATTACTTTTTGACGAAGAAATCGATCATACAATTCGTAAAAATCAAAGAGAAATAAGGCGTAGCTTACGATACACGGAAAACGAGCAAGAATAAGATACTCAAACCCCAACCGACGAGATGGCTGAAAACCAAAGCAATCAGCTACCTCCTTCTATTGCTGCTAATCAAAATCCTGCTCCACGTACTATGTATGATTATGCTAAACCTTCTTTAACAGGAACTGAATCTAACATAATTAGACCTACTGTAGCTGCAAATACTTTTGAATTAAAACCTAACACTATTCAGATGATATAGTAGTTTGTTCAGTTTGATGTTTTGCAGGATGAAGATCCCAACGCTCACTTAGCAAATTTCCTGTAATTTTGCAATACATTCAAAATTAATGGCATTTCTGATGATGTCATTAGTCTTCGGTTATTTCCCTTTTCACTGAAAAAAAGCTAAACAGTAGTTGAACTCGTTACCGCGAGGGTCTATCACTACTTGGGAACAAATGACTGAGAAATTTTTACTAAAATATTTTCCGCTGGCTAAAACGGCTAAATTATGTAATGATATCTCTTCTTTTGTGCAGATGGATTTAGAAACACTTTACGATGCATGAGAGAGATACAAGGGCTTACTAAGAAGGTGCCCTCACCATGGGTTACCGCTTTGGCTTCAAGTACAAACATTCCACAATGGCCTGAATCCCTCGACTCGGCAGATGGTTGACGCAGATGCTGGTGGAACCATCAACAATAAAACACCGGAAGATGCCTATGAATTTATAGAGGAGATGTCACTAAATAACTATCAGTGGCAAGTTATGAGGACTAAGCCAACAAAAACAGCCGGCGTTTATAACATCGATTCAATCACCATGCTCTCTAATCAGGTAGAACTTCTCAATAAAAAGATTGATGGCTTACTTGGTTCTACGCAGGTACATCCAGTAATGAGGTGTGACTCAAGTGGCGGAGGTGTGCATACAGAATACCAATCCTTCAATCTTACAACTGAAGAAGAACAAGTCAACTATATGGGTAACAATAACTTTCGATCTCAAAATAACCCATATAGTAATACCTATAATGCAGGTTGGAGGAACCACCCAAATTTCTCCTGGGGTGGTCAAGGGAATCAAAAGCCACAAAATCCTCAGGGTTTTCAACAGCCACCTTATCAACAAGAGAAGAAACCAAAACTTGAAGAGATGCTTTCTAAATTCATCTCGGTGTCACAAACCGGTTTTCAAAATACTGAGACAACACTTAAGAATCAACAAGCATCAATCCAAGGACTCGAAACTCAGATAGGCCAGCTATCCAAACTAATCTCCGAATGACCACAAGGTAGCTTACCAAGTAATACTAAACCTAATCCGAGGGAACACCTCAATGCAATTAGCACTCAAAATAAGGACGGACTCATTGCACCCGAGCCAGAAATACAACAAGACAACGCGATGAACAAAGGACGAGAAGAGGTAAACAATAATGATCCCAAATAGGTAATTACGAATCATGAACCTCGTGTGCCGTACCCTAAAGTGATGACGAAAGATAGAAAAGAAGAACAATTCAGTAAGTTTGTCAAACTCTTTAAATAATTACATATTAACTTACCCTTTATTGAAGTTCTTTCGCAGATGCCCAACTCAGCAAAATTCTTAAAGGAACTTCTAACCAATAAAAGAAAATTAGACGCTACATCGCATGGGGAACTAAATGCAGTCTGCTCAGCTATTCTAAAGAATAAGCTACCTAACAAATTGAAAGATCTAGTGAGTTTTACAATTCCTTGCTTAATTGGTAGTTTATCTGTGAATAATACTTTAGCTGATCTAGGGGCAAGTATAAATGTTATGCCATATAAAATGTTTAAATGACTAGGTCTCGGTAAACCCAAACAGAATAGGATGAGCATACAATTGGCTGACAAAACAGTTAGATTTCCTAAGGGTATTATTGAAGATGTTCTCGTTAAAATTGATAAATTTATTTACCAGTAGACTTTGTCGTTTTAGATATGGACGAGGATAACGAGGTACCTTTAATTTTAGGATAACCCTTTTTAGCAACTACTAGAACCATCATTAATGTAGGCACAGGAGAGCTAACACTTCGTGCAGGTGATGACACAGTAACACTCCAAGCACGCGACTCAGTCAAAACCTCTAAAACTCAAAATAATGCTATAAAACCTGTCGATGATAAAACTAATATTCAATCGTCCTTGCAGGAACTTCCTCGAACCAAGACAACAGAGACAGTGCGCTACTATCATGAAGAGAACAAAGACGTCCATAGAGAACAAAGATGTCCATGAAGAACGAAGACTATGGATAGAGGAGCTAGACGAATGGCAAGAACACAAACCGAGAACACATGATAAACCGAAACTACGCCAAAACAAGCCCGATACCTCTCCTAATCAACTTAAGGTTGGCGATAAAGTCTTACTAGATGCCGTTGATCCTCACATTGTCACTACCACACCGAATGAGGAAATCCCTCTTACGGTACTTAGTATTTTTCCATTTGGTACGGTGGAGGTGAGTCATCCTAAGTTCGGCACTTTTAAGGTAAACAACACCCGTTTAAAACCTTATTTTAAGATTGACAACAGGAACGAGGAGTATGAACTCCTCGAACCAACATGATCATTCAACGGAGAGGTAAGTCGAGCTTAGACTATAAATAAGTGCTTTTCGGGAGGCAACCCGAGCACTAACATATTTTGATTTCTTTATTTTTAATTTTTATTTCTAACACTTTGAATCATTAACTTAATCTTTGAATTGCAAAGTTTTTCAGCACACACGGCCAGGCACACGGGCGTGCCTAAAGCCGTGGCCAAACAGGGGAAGAGGCACGGCCGTGTGGAAGCAGGACACGCTTTTCCCAAAACATGGGGTGCGATAAATCCCCCATGAC
The DNA here is from genome assembly GCF_025698485.1 of Gossypium arboreum. Classification (NCBI taxonomy): domain Eukaryota; kingdom Viridiplantae; phylum Streptophyta; class Magnoliopsida; order Malvales; family Malvaceae; genus Gossypium; species Gossypium arboreum. Next base: position 19,322,611 of record NC_069082.1, read on the forward strand.
CTTGCGACATGGCCGTGGGTGAGCTTGATAGGAGACCACGGGCGTGGGAATAAAAAACCACGGGCGTGCCAGGGACAAGGCTCGATTCTATTTCTTGGACACGGGCGTTAGACACGCCCGTGCCATTCAGTCGTGTACAATACTACACGGGTATGCTACCATAAAACACGAGCGTGGGAGAAGCGAGCAAAGCTGGGCAAGGCCGTACGTCATGGCCGTGTTTGACACACGCCCGAGAGACACGGGCGTGTGATAGTACCCGGACACGACCTAACTTGCAAAATTCGAAAAGCATGGGCTCACCCTCAAAGTACATGGGCATGGCCCTAGGCCGTGTGCCCCTCCCCTATATAAGCAAACCACTGTTCATCTTCTTCCTCCTTTCAAAACCCTAGTCAGAATCTACCTTCCTCTAACCCTTAATGCCTATTCCGGCCACCATTCCCTAGATTCTCACTCCCCCAACCCCCAAACCACCCTCAAATTCACTCCCCTTGCATTAATCCCCATTTTCCCCTCCCTATACCCTCAAATTTCCCACCACACGGCTTCATCCCTGTGTCACATGCCTGTGCTCGCCACCAACACGCCCGTGCAGCGCCTTACAACCGCCTTTGGTTCCCTTTCTCAACCTTATTTTTCCAATTTATGTTGCTACATTAGTATTCTACATGTTTTGCATAGATATTGTTACTATTACAAATATGTTTTAGACAAGTTAGGAATTTGCTTTAGAATTTTCTATATTTGAATTGTTTAAGCTATTAAATCGCATATATTAGTTTTAGGCCTCTTGCTTAACTACTGATGTATCTTGGATTCTATCAATGCTAATGTATTTTCAGGAACATTATGTCGTCATCGAGAGGCAAGAAGGCCGTGGTTCCATCCTCAAAGAGACGTAGGGGACTGGGTTCTTCTGCGGTACGTGCTACAGCCAAAGTTCGGCACCCATTCCTTGAATTTCTGCAAGCTTCGCAGGAGGAGCTATTTTAGATATTATGCGCACGACCCATCACCACAGGTCGCTACATCGACTGGGCTGCCGTTGAGCAAGTTCAGCTTGCTGATGCCATCCGCGCCCTCCTATCTATAGACCTATGAGAACAGTTCTTCGCTATTACCGAGCCCACTTCTTTAGAGCTAACTTTAGAATTATTCTCTACTTTTCATTTACAGGTGGTGATGACAAACAATGACGACCCAGGAACCATTCACTTCCTATTAGGCGGTCTAGTTCATGCGATGAGTGTCCTAGAGTTTGGAGTTGCTCTGGGACTTTACACCGATGAGTTTATGGAGGAGGAGGACATGAATGCACTACTACGCAATATCCACATCTCCCCCTCCTTGTGCTGGAAGGCTTTGGCACCACTCTCTTCCACCTACAACCCCAGCTGCTCGAAGGCCTCAGCTCTCCCCCTTCCCTACGATATCTCCATGCCATATTGGCACACACCTTGACCAGAAGGAGAGAGAGCACCAGCGTCGTCAACACCCACGACCCCTACTATTTATGGTGCATGGTGAATGCACATGTGACTGACTCGGCATACTTCATTGCTTTGGCCATTCGCCATCAGACCGAGCGGCATAGGAAGGGAGTGATCTCTATCGGTCCCTACGTGACGCACCTTGCCAGACATTTCGGCCTCCTCAACACTGTGGCCCAGTCATCAGCGCTTACCTTAATAGGTTAGATGTCCCCACAAGGCATCACGACTATGTTACACATGAGGATGATTGAGCGCCGACGTGGGACCGATCCTTCTCAGTACCGTCTCTCGTATGCCATTGACGAGGAGGATCTTGAGGACATCCCTAATGATGTTCCCCCACAGCATGAGGAGCCTTCCACCGTGCCACCTAGGGAATGACTAGTTCATGCGGCTGCTTCATTGGCACATCTTTCCAACCGACTTGCCCACTTCGAGTAGTATTGTACTACATAGTTCGAGATGATTCATGAGCAAGATCAACGACGGGACCGACAGATGGACAATATGTAGGCCATGATGCAGCAGCTGTGCCAGCACTTTCACATCGCCACTCCAGCACCACCACCTGAGGGCCCCACTGACGAGGATCATTGAATCCTCCTATCTTTTTTTTATTCTTATTTTTATTTTTCTTTTTATTTTCATTTCAATTTTATTATTTTATTTTGAAAGACATATCTATATTAGTAAATTTTACTTTTTCCATTTTCTGGTATTCCTAACAAGTAATCCCACTACGCTATCTTCCACACTAACTCTTAATAAGCTCTTCATAATTCTACAGACTTCCAAGCAAAGCTGCTAGGAATATTTTACGGAATGAGGAACCAAATGGGAAATAATACCTCACGAGTGCCATGTTCAATGACATAATTTCTTCATCTAGCCAAGAACAATGGCAGCTACCACTTTCCCCGAACACTTCATCCTCAGAATCAAGCTCCACATCCATATAATAGGGAGTTTCACCTCTTTTTCTCTTATGATTTTCTTTATTTTGAATAATCTGTATTTCTAAATTGAGGGCAATGTACATCTTAAGTGTGTGGGGGGTGAACATGAAGCCTAACTTTTTGCATTATTCTCAAATCCCTGAATTTGGTTTTGTGCTTAAGTGATTTTCTCATAAGCTTGATCGAATGAATTCTGATTGATCTATAATTATTGTTGATATGTCATGAATTAGATCATGGGAATTATGCATGATCATTTGATTATAGGACATTAGAGAATCAAGCATGATAAATTGATATTTTAAGAACTAAAATTTTTAGACTATTTTCCTAAATTGAGGTATTATCTTGAAATCTTAAGTAAACATGAATGACATCAAAAACCCAAATTTTTGGTGAGATTTTTGAACCTTTTGAGCATATAGCTTTCTTTCTTGCTCACTTCTTTTGTGGTTTGAGTGTGTCAACATTGAATTGTTATTCTAGAACTTGCTTCGATTATACATGTCGAGATCACACGTATGATTTGATATACTGAGATGATAAAGGCACTTAGGATTTAACCTACTTACTCCATAAAAAGCCTTTCCACATAATTAAACCCTTAGCAAACTCCCTTTGAGCCTACTAACCTTTTTTATTGATTAACCCTTATCATTAACCCATTAACCCATTATTGTTGAAATCCTCTTTCTTAATTTACCTTTTTATCGAGATTAAATTTAATATTGTTACCTCACTATGTTCACCATTTTTTGTTACTGAATCATGAATTATGATTTCTATATTGTATTGACTTAACTTGTTCTTAATTAAAAGAAAAACTCAGTATTATTATTGTAATTCTCAGCAAGCTAAAGTTTTCATGAACTCATGTAAAATAGTTCTAGATATTTGTTTGTGGTTCAGTAATTAAGTTTTTGATAGTGGGGTAACATATTAAAATTATCTCAATTCTAACCCTTGTCTCTTCAGCTTGTATCCATACTTGTAACCTAAACCCCATTACAACCATGTAAAGACCTTTTGATTAGTATATCATATCATTTACAAGTGGTGGAGATTTGATTTTCATGCAAGCCTATGGTAATAACTTTTCATGTTAGATAATTGAGTGCTTAATCTTGAACCTTAAACACTTTGAGTGATTTGAGTGAATCTCTAGTGAGGATGTCATCTCTTGTATATTTGGACTAAAGTTAATTACTTAGAGGAAGGAGATTACCTATGATTTTATTATCAAAATATTCGATTTAGATTGTTTGAGGTTTTTAATGACCCTATAGTTAAATTCTCACTGTATGATTTTTCGTGGAATAGTTTGTAACATTATCAATACTGATCATGTGATTGAAAAGAATGAATTCTGGTAGTAAATGAGAATTTTGCTTGAGGACAAGCAAATGTTTAAGTGTGGGGGTATTTGATAAACGCCAAATTATACATATCTATACCCCAAATACTTAGCATATTTATGGATGTTTACTACTAGATTTGTGAATTTTGGTGCTCTTAATCCGGTTATTTCATGTTTTGTACTCAGGAGAGTCCCAAGAGTCAAAAGGAGCCAAAAATGAGCTAAAAAGGGACAAAATAGACCAAATCGAGAAGACCACACGACCTAAGCCTTTCCATACGAGCTACTTACATGCCCGTGTCCTTCGAGGGTGTCGACCAAGGATATCACGATTCACACGGCATGGCCATTGATACACATAACTGTGTGCAATTTAATGGGTCGAACACGGCCTGGCAATCACGTCACACGACGTGGCACACGGGCGTGTCCCATTTTCAAAGAGTTGTATTTTACACGGAAAAGGATACTTAGGGAGGAAAAAAGATAATCCAAAGCCTATATAAACACCCTAAGTGTGACCTAATGAGGGGGCCTCTTCCAGAACTTTTCTGAAATATAGAACCTCACTCCAAGAATTACTTGAAGAAAGCCAGACGATCTATCCCAAAAGCCGAAGCTACTCCAAGACTGAAGATCTCTCTCAGAATTCCTTCAGGGGTTTTAGAGTTTTCTTTATGTTTTTTTATTTTTATACTTTTGAGATGTATTCTTATTTAGTCATAAACTAAACCCCTAAATTCCTAGGGGAATGAAACCTAAGATGAATCTTGTTATTATTTTCTGAATCGTATGATAAATATTTAACTTGTTCTTAATTATGTGTTCTTAATTCTTGTTTTGATATCCCAGGATACTGATTCAAGACACGCTCTGTAATAGCCCAAAATTGGGTCAGTTGGAATAGAGATTTCGGGACCACAAAATTCGAGAGAGAAATAATTATTTTATGATTATTTTGAGGTCTATGATATGATTTCATGATTTTGTGAAAATTTCGTCAAGAAATTCTATGCATAAAGTGCTCAATTTGAAGTTAGGGACTAAATTGAATAAGTTGCAAAACTTGCATTCTAGAAGTTTCTAGTATGAAATTGCTTTGAAATATTAATTAGGAGGTCTTAAATAGCAATTTGACCAATTTCTAAGTGATGGACAAAAATTGGACATGGATGGAATTTTTGAAAGTTTAGTAAGGAAGGGCATTTTGGTCATTTGGTAATTAAAAGAAATAAAATGGGAAAATAAAGCCAAAATTTACTCATCTTTTTCATGGAGGCCGAAATTAGCATGGGGGAAACCATGGTTAGGGTTTTCAAGCTTTCCAAGCTCAATAGTAAGTCCGTTCTAATCCCGTTTGGATATATTCAAATCCCAATAGCACCTGAAGATCAAGAAAAGCGACATTCACATGTCCATACAGTACGTTTGCTTATCGTAGAATGCCTTTCGAATTATGTAATGCTCCTGCTACTTTTCAGCTTTGCATGATGGCCATTTTTGACGAACTCGTTGAAGACATCATAGAGGTATTTATGGATGATTTCTCGGTTTTTGATAACTCTTTCCATCTTTTCCTTAAAAATTTAAAATAAGTCTTAATAAGATACGAGGAAACAAATCTGGTGCTCACTTGGGAAAAATGTCATTTTATGGTTCAAGAAGGTATTGTGTTAGGACATAAAATTTCTATTAAAGGGATTGAGGTCAATAAATCTAAAATTGAAGCCATTGAGAAACTACCTGCCCCTAAATCGGTTAAGGCTATTAGAAGCTTTTTAGGACATGCTGGGTTTTATAGAAGATTTATTAAAGATTTTTCTAAAATAGCTAAGCCTCTGACTAAATTACTAGAAAAAGATGTGCCTTTTAATTTTGATCAAGAATGTTTAGAAGCATTCAATACTTTAAAGGATAAATTGACTAAAGCTCCAATTATAATTGCACTTGATTGGAATTCACCTTTCTAACTAATGTATGATGCGAGTGATTTTGCAGTAGGTGCAGTTTTGGGATAGTGAAGAGATAAGCATTTTCAACCTATCTACTATGCTAGAAAAACTTTGACTGTCGCACAAGAAAACTACACCACCACGGAGAAAGAGCTGCTAGCTGTGGTTTTTGCTTTCGATAAATTTAGGCCATATCTAATATTGTCTAGAGTTGTTGTTTATACTGACCATTCTGCTCTTCACTACCTTTTAACTAAGACTGATGCAAAACCTCGACTCATTCGATGGATTTTGTTATTGCAGGAATTGACTTGGAAATTAAGGATAGGAAAGGAACTAAAAATCTCGCGGCTGATCATCTTTCTAGGCTTGAAAATTCAAGTACCAAAGAGCTAGATGAAGTTGAAATAAATGATTCATTCCCTAAAGAACAATTTTTTTCCATATCTAATTTTGAGCTACCCTGGTTTGCAGACATTGCAAATTTTTTAGCCACTAACATTATTCCAAAAGGGTTGACACATCAACAAAAGAAGCGATTCTTTACTGATGTGAAAAACTACTTTTTAGAGGACCCTTTCCTTTTCCATATATGCATAGACCAAGTCATTAGGAGATGCGTTACAAGGACAGAAGCATTGAAGATCTTGGAACATTGCCACTCAGGACCGACTAGAGGACATTACAGTGGGAATAAGACCGCACATAATGTAATATCCTGAATTAGGGCCTAATCGGAATAATGGTTTCGGGATGACAAATTTGGGATAGAAATAATTATTTTATTATCATTTTAAGGTCTATGGCATGATTTCATGATTTTGTGAAAATTTCGCTTAGAAATTTTATCGATAGAGGGTCTAATTTGATATTTAAGACTAAATTGTAAAAGTTGTAAAATATGTGTTCTAGTTCACAAAGGTACTAAGTACTTGTGAGTAATGGGTTTTTAAAGTGGAGGTCCTTGGATAGTAATTAGACCATTATACTAGTTTGGGCAAAAATACCTAAAGGAAGATAAAACACCATAGTTTTTAATTACGGGCATTTTGGTCATTTAGTTATTAAAAATATTTAAAAACAAAATTAAAAGCCAATTTTTGTCCATCTTCAACCCCTTGGCCGAATTTCACATGAGTAAGACATAGCTAGGGTTTTTCAAGCTTCCAAGCTCAACTGTAAGTCCATTTTGGCCCCGTTTTTAATGTTCTTTACGTTTTTGGAGTCCCGGTAACTTGATTAAGCTTATTCTAACAATAATTTAACCTAGGGTTTATATTTGGAAAAATACCCATAGGTGAAATGTGTTTATTTTGATGTTTTATGGTAGAATATGAAGCTTGAAATTGTGTTAAACAACTTTTGCTAAGCGGTTTTACGTGAAAACAAGTAAAACGACATAATTGGTAAAAATACCTAATGTTCATAAGTACATGTTAGAGTGAGAATTTGATGTTTCCATAGAAGGGAAAAATGATCAGCATGTCATAAAAAATAATAAAATAGGATGAAGTTTAATTTCCGAGCCTTGGGGAAAAAGTGTAAATATGTAAAAGTTTAGGGGCAAAAATGTAATTTTTCCAAAGTTTGAGTCAAGGACTGTTTTAATAAATGTGAGTATTAAATAAGCTAAAATTTTTATTTAAGATCAAGAGAAACAAGATTCGAGTCGTGATCAAGGAAAAATAAAGTTTACGAGGAATAGACTCGATTTCTAACATTTTGTACCGAGGTAAGTTCAGGTGTAAATGTAGTAACATAATTGTCATTTTAAGTAATTTAATGTCATTTATATGATATTATGATCATGATATATTATGCTTTGTGGATTATTATTTAGTAATATGCAAATTATGTGAGTTACTTGATAAATATGAAACCTATCAAGTATCGGTTCGACATTCCGTGGAAGACAGCAAAGATGTGTGATTGAGGAAAATCTTGTTTGAACCTTGGGAATAGATTAGGATACGAGTGACATGTCAGTTGGATATTTGAGTTCCGATCTCGTTAAGTTGAGTCCGAGTTCGTGAGATGTAACTAGGCATCCGAACTTGTTAAGTTGACTCCGAGTTCACTTATGGATGCGAACGCCCTAGCTCGTTGAGTTGAGTCCGAGTTCGCTTATAGGCGGATTACATGGTAGCTTGGCTACATAATTTCTGCAGGCTATTTAGTTTGTCTAGCTGCGGGTATGGCACTTATGTGCATGCAATCCGTGTATCCAAATTATATTCCGATGTGTTCAATGGGTGAATCTTAAGTGAATAAGGAGAATACTTAAGATGAAGGTGACATGTTGGTAAGTGTGGTGAATGAGAAAATTTGGACAGGTATGTGCTTAAACCCTAGGGGTTGAGAACTTGGTATGATGAAATCATGGTAAGATAGTAAATGCAAATGTAACATGAATGTCTTGGTGGTATTTATACAAATGATGTTTTATGTTGGAATGCATGATTATGTTACATGTTATTTACATGTGAACTTACTAAGCATTTATGCTTACTCCCTCTTTTCCATTCTTTGTAGTTTTGACACGCCAGCTTGGAAATTGGGAATGGTCGGAGGCTCGCTTACACTATCCGTGACCATTTTGGTATTGTATATTTTGAGTATGGCATGTATAGCATTATAATCATTTTTTGTATATGATCTTATGATATGGCCATTGGGTGGTAAGGAAATGTTTGATAATGATTAGCCATTGGAATGGCTAATGAAGATCATATTTGGTGTTATGTATGCTTAATGTGCTATCTAATCCATGGAAATTCATAAAAAGGTGAAATTTGCTATAAAATAGTATCATACAGCAGTAATGACGTGAGTTTGAAAAATCACTAAAAATATTAGAAATAGAATTAGATCATTAATAAAATATTAAATTGAATCTTATTGTGTCTATTTTCATATGGAAGAAACAAAACAAGTAAATGAGTTTTATTTTATGAGAAATTTGAGTTTTGGTGGAATAGGGTTATAGCAATTTCTATATCCCTTATTTTGACTTTATAAATTTATTAAAAATTGTAAAAAAATAATTATGAGTCATAATTTATATGTATAGATTCCGTATTGAGTCTACATTTAATAGAAACAAATGGAATAGTCATTTGAATTCTGTATAGAGAGAAAAGTGATTCATAGTGAACAGAGATTAGACCAGTTGAACACTGAAATAGGGGAAATTTTAACTAATAAACTGTACTAATTGGCCCAACCAAAAATTCTGGAAAAAAGTTAGTAAATAGATATATGAATCTAGTTTTAGGAAAAATTTATGGATTTTAATTTTTGAGTTTCGTAACTTGAGATATGATTTTTTTTAGCAACTGTGATGCAGATGGGCAGTTTATTAAGAAAGGTGAAATAAATTGTTTGAAATTGTTTAAGTGACAATTTAAGTCTGTTAACACCTCGTGCTCGACTCTTGCGATGTCTCAGGTAAGGGGGTGTTACAATTGGTGGTATCAGAGCTACGGTTTAGTCGGTTCTCGGACTAATGTGGTATACGTATGGGTTTTGCTATACATGCCATATATATATTGTGATAGTGTGACGACTCCTGACCTTTAAAATGATTTTTTTTATATAGTAAATGGATCTCGATCCAGCTGTGGCCGATGATGTAGAGAGCAATGCGCCAGCTCCTGCCGAAGGGACTGTGCCGACTGAAAATTGACCTCCTACTGTTAGTCAGGAGGAGAAGGGGCTCGGGAAGCCTTTCTCCAGATGATGAATGCATGGTACACCGAGTTCGTTCGTACGAACCCGAATGCTCAACAACCTCCCCCACCTCCCCCGATTCCTCAACCTGTACCCCCGATGCCTCAAGGTATGGATCTGATGAAATTTCATAGAACCCCAATTGATAGAATTCGCAAGCAAGGGGCTAAAGAATTCAGGGCAAATGTTAATGATGATGCCGAAAAAGCAAAATTTTGGCTTGAGAATTCTATTCGGGTATTTGATGAATTGTCTTGTACACCTGAAAAGTGCTTAAAATGTGCTATATCTTTGTTGAGAGATTCAGCCTATTATTAGTGGAAGACATTGATTTCAGTGGTACCGAAAGAGAAAGTGACTTGGGAGTTCTTTCAAGAAGAATTTTGGAAGAAATACATCAGTGAAAAAATTGTTAAACAGAAGCGTAAAGAGTTTCTCGAGTTGAAACAAGGCAACATGACAGTTACTGAGTATGAAAGGGAGTTAGTTCGGTTGAGTAAGTATGCTAGAGAATGTATTCCTTTAGAGGCTAAAATGTGCAGACGATTTGAAGACGAACTCAATGAAGACATCAAAGTATTTGTGGGATTGCTTGAGTTGAAAGAGTTCGTAGTACTTGTTGATCGGGCTTGCAAGGCTGAAGAACTAATTAAAGAACAGAGAAAGGCAGAGGCTGAGACTAGAAATTTGAAGAAAAGACCGATGAGCAGTGCATTCCCACTGCAATCTAGAAAATCCTGAGATATGAATTCTCGTTCTCATGTTTCGGCCTGACATTCATATGGGAATTGTAAGAAGAAAAATGCGGGTTTTAAATCTCAAACTACTTCTATGGCTAGTGTGGGAAATTTGAGATTTGTTAGACCCGAGTGCTAATAATGTGGTAGAAGTCACCTTGGTCCATGTAGAACTAACGAATGTTACCAGTGTGGTTCTTCAGATCATTTTATTAGAGATTGTCCCGAGAAAATTGAGAAAGAAAAATTTCAAAGTGCAAAACCTAGTGGTACAGTTTCGAGAGGAAGATCTTCGAGAAATGCTGGGAATGAGGCAAGCAGTAAGAATGTAGTCAGAGATTCAGCGTTTAAATCTGAAGCTAGAGCTCCGGCTAGAGCTTATGCCATAAGGGCGCGTGAAGATGTTTCATCTCCCAATGTGATCACTGGTATTTTTTCTCTTTATGATGTTAACGTTATTGCTTTGATTGACCCCGATTCTACTCATTCATATGTGTGCATGAAATTGGTTTCTACTATGAGTATACCTGTTGAGTCTACGAAATTTATGATTAAAGTGTCAAACCCATTAGGCAAATGTGTTATAGTTGATAAAGTATGCAAGAAATGTCCTTTGATGATTGGAGGTCATTATTTTCTGGCCGACTTGATGTTGTTGCCGTTTGACGAATTTGATGTTATTTTGGGTATGGATTGGTTGACGTTGCATGATGCTATAATAAATTGTAAACAAAAGGTTATTGAATTAAAATGTGAAAATGGAAAAATTCTACGGGTTGAATCAGACGAATCAGAGGCATTACCTAGTGTGATTTCTTTGATGTCGGTTCAGAGATATTTAAGAAAGGGTTATGAAGCTTATTTGGCATATGTGTTGAACATAAAGGAATTTGAGAAGAAAATTGAATCAGTGCTGATTGTATGTGAATTTGTGGATGTATTTCCAGAAGAGTTGCCAGGTTTGCCTCCTGTCAGAGAAGTAGAATTTGGTATTGAGTTAATACCGAGAACAACTCTGATCTCGATTGCTCTATATAGAATGACACCAATAGAGTTGAAATAATTAAAGTCGCAGTTGCAAGAGTTGACTGACAAAGGCTTTGTGAGACAGAGTTTTTCACCTTCGGGTGCTCTCGTATTATTTGTGAAATAAAAGGATGGTTCTATGAGATTGTGTGTAGACTATCGGTAGTTAAATAAGGTAACAATCAAGAACAAGTATCCGTTACCGAGAATTGATGATTTATTTGATCAGCTGAAAGGAGCAACATGGTTTTCAAAGATTGACTTGAGGTCTGGATATTACCAGCTGTGAATAAAAGAGTCAGATGTGCCTAAAACTACTTTTAGAACAAGGTACGGCCATCATGAATTTTTAGTTATGCCATTCGGTTTGACAAATGCTCTTGCTGTGTTTATGGATTTAATGAATTGCCTATTTCGGCCATACTTGGACAAGTTTGTTGTTGTATTTATTGATGATATCTTAATTTATTCGAAAGATGAGATAGAGCATGCTGAGCACTTAAGGATAGTTTTGCAAACTTTAAGAGATAAGCAGTTGTATGCCAAATTTAGTAAGAGAGAATTTTGGCTTCGAGAAGTTGGATTTTTGGGTCATATTATTTTAGGTGATGGTATACGGGTTGATCCCAGTAAAATTTTGGCTATTGTTGATTGGAAACCGCCAAAGAATGTAACTAAGGTTAGAAGTTTCTTGGGTCTAGCTGGTTATTATCGACGGTTTGTAAATTGGTTTTCTATAATTCCTACTCCTATGACCAGATTACTCCAAAAGGATGTTAAATTTGAATGCATGGAAGAATGTCAACAAAGCTTTGAGAAATTGAAAAAGTTACTGACTGAGGCACCAGTGTTAGTACAACCCGAGTCAGGTAAAGAATTTGTGGTGTATAGTGATGCTTCTCTAATGGCTTGGGATGTGTACTTATGCAAGAAAGAAAAGTGGTGGATTATGCTTCGAGGCAGTTGAAACCTCACGAAAGGAATTATCTGACTCATGATTTTGAACTGGCTACTATAGTGTTTACTTGGAAGATTTGGCGACATTATTTGTATGGTGAAAAGTACCGAGTATATACCAACCACAAAAGTCTCAAGTACTTGATGTCATAAAAAGACTTGAATTTGAAACAGTGGAGATGGTTAGAATTATTGAAAGATTACGAGCTTGTGATTGAATACCATCCGGGGAAAGCAAATGTGGTTGCCGATGCTTTGATTAGAAAGTCGTTGTTTTCTTTGAGAGCTATGAATATTCAGTTGACGATGTCTGACGATGGTTCGATTCTAGCAGAGTTGAGAACAAGACTGATGTTTTTACAAGAGATTTGCAAAGCTTAGAAAAGTGACAAAGATTTGCAAGCCAAGAGGAAGCAATGTGAGGCTAATACAGGATCAGATTTCAGAATCGGTTTTGATGGTTGCTTGATGTTTAAAGATCGGATTTGTGTACCGAAAAATGATGAGTTGATTCAAAAGATCTTGCATGAAGCACGTAGTGGTTGTTTGTCAATTCACCCAGGCAGTACAAAAATGTAAAATGACTTGAAGAAAATGTATTGGTAGAACGAAATGAAAAGATATATCTCCAAGTTCATATCGAAATGCTTAATTTGTCAACAAGTGAAAGCTGAACACCAAGTGCCTTCGGGATTACTTCAGCCTATCATGATTCCCAAGTGAAAGTAGGATCGAATTACTATGGATTTTGTATCAGGGTTGCTGTTAACTCCGAGGAAGAAAGATGCCATCTGGGTAATAGTCGATAGATTGACTAAATTGGCTCATTTTATTCCGCTATTTACTAATTATTCTCTTAATAAGTTGGCTGAATTGTATATCAGTGAGATTGTTAGACTTCACGGAGTACCTTTGTCGATCATTTCAGATAGAGATCCAAGATTTACATCGTGTTTTTGGTAAAAGTTGCAAGAGACATTAGGTACGAAGTTAAATTTCAGCATTGTCTTCCATCCACAGACTGATGGACAATCAGAGAGAGTAATTCAGATTCTTGGAGACATGTTCAGATGTTGTGTATTGGAATTCCAAGGTAGTTGGGAAAGATACTTACCATTGGTAGAATTTGCCTACAATAATAGTTATCAGACGAGTTTGAAGATGGCACCTTATGAAGCATTGTACGGTCGTAAGTGTCGGACGCCATTGTATTGGACTGAACTCAAAGAAAATTAGATTTACAGAGTTGATCTAATTAAAGAAACCGAAGAAAAAGTAAAAGTGATTCGAGATTGTTTGAAAGCTGCTTCAGATAGACAGAAATCCTACGCGGATTTGAAACGAAAAGAAAACAAGTTTCAAGTCAGCGATAAGGTATTTTTAAAAGTGTCTCCATGGAAGAAAGTTTTTAGATTTGGTCTAAAAGGCAAGTTGAGACCACGTTTTATCGGACCGTTGAGATAATTGAAAGAGTTGGACCGGTAGCATATTGGTTAGCATTACCACCTGTATTAGAGAAGATTCATGATGTGTTTTACGTATATATGTTACGCTGGTATCATTCAGATTCTTCACATGTAATTTCATCTACGGAAATTGAGCTACAACCGGATATGACTTACAATGAAGAGCCGATTAAGATTTTAGCTCGGGAGGTCAAGCAACTAAGAAATAAAAGTATCGCTCTCATAAAAGTATTGTGGCAAAAGCATGGGGTAGAAAAGGCTACTGGGAGCCTAAGGAAACTATGAGGAATCAATACCCACACCTGTTTACCGGTAAGATTTTCGAGGACGAAAATCCCTAAAGGGGGGAGAGTTGTAATATCCCAAATTAGGGCCTAATCGGAATAGTGGTTTCAAGACGACAAATTCAAGATATAAATAATTATTTTATTATCATTTTAGGGTCATGGCATGATTTCATGATTGTGTGAAAATTTCGTTTAGAAATTTTATCGATAGAGGGTCCAATTTGATATTTAGGACTAAATTGCAAAAGTTGTAAAATGTGTGTTCTAGTTCGCAAAGGTACTAAGTACTTGTGAGTAATGGGTTTTTAAAGTGGAGGTCCTTGGATATTAATTAGACCATTATACTAGTTTGGAAAAAAATCCCTAAAGGAAGATAAAACACCATAGTTTTTAATTACGGGCATTTTGGTCATTTAGTTATTAAAATGAATTAAAAACAAAAACAAAAGCCAATTTTTGTCCATCTTCAACCCCTTGGCCGAATTTCACATGAGGAAGACTTATCTACGGTTTTTCAAGCTTCCAAGCTCGATTGTAAGTCCATTTTAGCCCCATTTTTAATTTTTTTTTACGTTTTTGGAGTCCCGGTAACTTGATTAAGCTTATTCTAGCAATAATTTAACCTAGGGTTTATATTTGGAAAAATACCCATAGGTGAAATGTGTTTATTTTGATGTTTTATGGTAAAATATGAAGCTTGAAATTGTGTTAAACAACTTTTGCTGAGCGATTTTACGTGAAAACGAGTAAAACGACATAATTGGTAAAAATATCTAATGTTCATAAGTACATGTTAGAGTGAGAATTTGATGTTTCCATAGAAGGAAAAAATGATCATCATGTCATAAAACATAAGAAAATAGGATGAAGTTTAATTTCCGATCCTTGGGGAAAAAGTGTAAATATGTAAAAGTTTAGGGGCAAAAATATAATTTTGCCAATGTTTGAGTCAAGGACTGTTTTAATAAATGTGAGTATTAAATAAGCTAAATTTTTCTATTTTAGATCAAGAGAAACAAGATTCGAGTCGTGATCGAGGGAAAAATAAAGTTTACGAGTAATAGACTCGATTTCTAACATTTTGTACTGAGGTAAGTTCAGGTGTAAATGTAGTAACATAATTGTCATTTTAAGTAATTTAATGTTATTTATATGATATTATGATCATGATATATTATGCTTTATGGATTATTATTTAGTAATATGCAAATTAAGTGAGCTACTTGATAAATATGAAATGCTATCAAGTATCGGTTCTGACATTCCGTGGAAGACAGCAAAGATGTGTGATTGAGGAAAATCCCGTTTGAACCTTGGGAATAGATTAGGATAAAAGTGACATGTCAGTAGGATATTTGAGTTCCGAGCTCGTTGAGTTGAGTCCGAGTTCGTGAGATGTAACTAGGTATCTGAACTCGTTGAGTTGAGTCCGAGTTCACTTATGGATACGAACGCCTGAGCTCGTTGAGTTGAGTCCTAGTTCGCTTATAGGCAGGTTACATGGTAGCTCAGCTACATAATTTTAGCAGGCTATTGAGTTGATCTAGCTGCGGGTATGGCACTTATGTGCATGCAATCCGTGTATCCAAATTATATTCCGATGTGTTCAACGGGTGAATCTTAAGTGAATAAGGAGAATACTTAAGACGAAGGTGACATGTTGGTGAGTGTGGTGAATGAGAAAATTTGGACAGGTATGTGCTTAAACCCTCGGGTTGAGAACTTGGTATGATGAAATCGTGGTAGGATAGTAAATGCAAATGTAACATGAATGTCTTGGTGATATTTATACAAATGATGTTTTATGTTGGATTGCATGATTATGTTACTTGCTATTTACCTGTGAACTTATGAAGCATTTATGCTTACTCCCTCCCTTCCATTCTTTATAGTTTTGACAAGCCAGCTCAGAAATTGGGAACGGTCAGAGGCTCGCTCACACTATCCGTGGACCATTTTGTATAGTGGCTTGTATATTTTGAGTATGGCATGTATAGCATTATAATCATTTTTTGTATATGATCTTATGATATGGATATTGGGTGGTAAGGAAATGTTTGGTAATGATTAGCCATTGGAATGGCTAATAAAGATCATGTTTGGTGTTATGTATGCTTAATGTGCTATCTAATCCATGAAAATTTATAAAAAGGTGAAATTTGCTATAAAACAGTAACATATAGCAGCAATGATGTGAGTTTTAAAAATCACTAAAAATAGTAGAGATAGAATTAGATGATTAATAATAGATGAAATTGAAGATTATTGAGTCTAGTTTCATATGGCAGAAACAAAACAGGTAAACGAGTTGTATTTTATGAGAAATTTGAATTTTGGTGGAATAGGGTCAGAGTAATTTTTGAATCCCCTATTCTAACTTTATAAATTCACTAAAAATAAAAAATAATTAGGAGTCATACTTTATATTCATAGATTCCTTATTGATTTTATGCTTCATAGAAATAAATGGCATAGTCATTTGAATTCTGTATAGAGAGAAAAGTAATTTGTAGTGAACAGAAGTCAGAGCAGTCAAACACTGAAATAGGGGAAACTTTAACTAATAAACTGCACTAATTGGCCTAACCAAAAATTCTGAAAAAAAATTAGTAAATAGATATATGAGTCTAGTTTTAGGGAAAATTTACAGATTGTAATTTCAAGTTTCGTAACTCAAGATATGAAATTTTTTAGCGACTGTGATGCAGAAGGGCAGTTTATTACGAAAGGTGAAATAAATTGTTTGAAATTGTTTAAGTGAAAATTTAAGTCTGTTAACGCCTCGTGCTCGACTCCAGCGACGGCCTCGGGTAAGGGGGTGTTACACATAAAATACTCGAATCAGGTTTTTATTGGCCCACTCTAGTCAAGATGCCAACAGGTATGTTACTTCTTGTGACAAATGCCAAAGGACAGGTAATATCTCCAAACGTGATGAAATGCCTCAGACATATATGCTTTCATGTGAAATATTTGACGTTTGGGGTATCGACTTCATGGGTCCATTCCCTAGTTCATTTGGGAATAAATACATCTTAGTAGCTGTCGATTATATGTCCAAATGAGTTGAAGCCCAAGCTTTACCTACTAACGATGCTAGAGTAGTGGTACGTTTCCTTAAGAAACTTTTCTCTCGATTTGGAACACCTAGAGCAATCATCAGTGATAGGGGTACTCATTTTTGTAACGCCCAATTTGACAAGATCCTTAAGAAATATGGAATTCACCACAGAACAGCTACCCCTTACCACCTTCAAACTAGTGGCCAAGTGGAAGTGGCAAATAGAGAGTTTAAATGTATCCTAGAAAAGACAGTAGAATCGAACAGGAAGGATTGCGCGATGAAAGTAGATAATGCTTTATGGGCTTATAGAATTGCTTTTAAGACCCCCATAGGAACATCACATTACAGACTTGTTTATGGAAAAAGTTGTCATCTACCATTTGAGTTAGAACACAAGGCATTCTGGGCTATAAAACTTCTAAACCTTAATCCCAAACTTGCAGGTGAAAACAGGTTGATGCAGTTGAACGAGTTAGATGAGAGGCGAACCAATGCATATGAAAATTCATGCCTATATAAGGAAGCAACGAAGCACTGCCACGACGCTCGGTTAAGACAACGTAAGCAATTTGAAGTTGGAGGTCTTGTCCTGTTGTATAACTCGAGGCTCAAATTGTTCCCTTGGAAGCTTAAATCACGATGGTCAGGTCCTTTCGTAGTCCAAACTGTCTTTCCATATGACACAGTAGAGGTAAGTCACCCACACAAGGCACTTTCAAGGTAAATGGACATCACCTCAAACTCTACAAAGGTGAGAATTTCAAAGACGATAGAGAGGAGCTATGGCTCCACGAACTTCCCTAAATTTACCCACAAGGTAGAGTCAAGCTTAGACTCTAAGTAAGTGCTTCTTGGGAGGCAACTTAAGCACTAACCTCACTAAATAGGGTTTAAATTTTCTTTAACTGTAAGAAATTTTAACATTTGACAGGGGCAAACACGGCCTAGCCCACGAGCGTGCTTTAAGCCGTGCTCATACCAGGGGATGCAACACGGCCATACGATACGACCATGTGAAAATAGAGGAAAACATTTACCCAAAACATGGGATTCGATACATTGCCACGGCCGAGCGACGTGGTCGTGGGCAATTTTGCCAAATCAACATGGGCGTACGACACGCCTGTGTCTATTAACCGTGGTCAAAATTGCCAAATTAACACGGGTGTGTGACATGCCTGTGCCACCACCCATGGTCGAGACTATCAAAAGAACACGGGCGTGCACATATATACACGGGCGTTGGAGAACCGAACCACATCACGCACGGTCGTGCGATACAACCATATGACCACATGGCCTATACACACGGGCGTGTCCTCAGGCCATGTGGTGATTCCTCATATCACGATAAACACGGGTTGGACGAGAGCCACACGGGCGTGTGACACAGCCGTGTGAGACCAGTGTTGGGCGACACGACCGTGCCTCTTTTTAAACTTGTTTTATTTTTATTTTCTTTACTTTTATTTCTATTTATTTTTAAAGACTCATGTTTTATATTCTACCTATCTTTATGGTAATCATCGAATTATTCCCTTAATTCTCCTTCACAGTAGTGTCTTCTCATTTATCCATGAAAATCATACATTTCCTTCAGCTTTATCTTTAGTTCTCGCTCTAGCTAATCTAAGGATTTCATCCACAATCTCAGGGCAGCTTCACTTCTCTTCCTCTATTTCGATATTATATTTATATTGCTATTATATACCTTTGTACATTGAGGACAATGTACATCTTAAGTGTGGGGGGTTATTCATATCATTATCAAAAAAATCCCTAAATTTTGTCTTATTCTCACGTAAATCACTCATATCATTATTAGAATGAATTTTGATTAATTTATGATTTTTATTGATAAATCTCGAATTAAAACATAGGCATTTATGCATTGATTGTTTAAACTTTAAGGAATTAGAGAATCAAGCATGATAAGTTAATTTTTGAGAATTAAAATTTTTAGGTTGTTCCCCCAAGTTTAGGTATTATCTTGAGTTGAAATTCACAGGTTTAACATCAAAAAAGCCATAATTTTTGTGAGATCTTGAGCCTTTAGAGCATATATTATTTCTTTCATGCTCACTTTTATTGTTATGAGTGCGTCAATATTGAATTGTTATTCTAGAACTTGCTTGATTATGCATGTCAAGACTACACCTTTGATTTGATATGTCAAGATGATAAAGGCACTTAGGTTTAACTCATTCATTCCATAAAAGCCTACTTTCATAATTAACCCTTAGTGAACCCCCTTGAGCCCAACAACCCATTCATTGATCTAACCTCAATATTAACCCATAACCCATTATTGTTGAAATCCCCTCAATTAATTTGATCCCTATTTTTTTGTCGAGATTTGATTTGAATAAATTGATTAGCTATGTTTTATTTTTAGCAAAGTTCTAAAATATTTGACTTGTTCTTAAAAAAAAATATGAAATTACGTAATGCTTAGATTAAAACGATGTTATCCATGAAGAAAAACTCTATTAGGAATGTAAATTGTCAATTGTAGTATTTTTCTAGTTAGGTAATTTTTCAATTCAATCTCGATTCTAACCTTTTTTTCTAGCTTGTAACCATGCCCCCTAACCAAAGCCACGTTACAACCTTCTAAAGACCTTTTGATTGATGTATCATCTCAATATATAGTGGTGGAGATTTGATTCTCACGCAAGCCTATGGTAATAACTTTTCATATTGACTATGGAGTACTAAATTTCTTGTCCTTGAACATCTCAAGTGATTTGAGTGAATCTTCAGTCAGGATGTAAAATTCTGTGATATTTTGAATCAAAGGTGATTACTTAGATTAGGGGAGACACCTATGTTTTCGTGATAAAATGCTCAACTTGGAATGTTTGAAACTTTGATTTTCTTCGAGTTGAATTTTCAATGTATGATTACTTATGGATTATTTTGAGAAACAATTGATGACAATTATAAGTTGAAAAGAATTTATTTTGATTGTGAGTTGAGGATTTTGCTTGAGGACAGGCAAACGCTTAAGTGTGGGGGTATTTGATAAACCGTAATTTATACATATTCTTATCCCATGCTTAGCATAATTTTGGATGAATTATCCTTAGATTTGGTGAATTCGATGCTCCTAATCTTTTAATTTCATATTTTATACTTAAGTGAGCATAGGAGAGTAAAAAGAGCGAGAAACGGGCCAAAAACGGAGAAAATGGGTCAACGTAGGAAATCAACACGGCCTGGACTTCCTCACACGGGTAGTTCACACACTCATGTCGATTCAACAGACTCGAACACGGGTTGAAGCACTTGCACATGGATGTGTCACACGGGCGTGTCCCTGTCGAGCCCAAGCCTAGTCCTATTCGGAAAAGGCCACTCTTGAGGGTTTTGAAGCATTCTAAAGCCTATATAAACACCCCAGGAGGTACCTAGAAGAGGGACACAGAGTAGGAGGCAAGGAATTACTCGAAGAAAGCTGATTGATCCATCTCAGAAGCCGGATTATCCTTTAAGACTGAAGATCTCCCTTCAATTTCCTTCAAAAGTTTTTGGGTTTTCTTTATGTTTTGTTATCATTATTCTTCTGAGATGTTTTCTTTTACACTTATGAACTAAATCCGTTAAATACCTAAGGGGAATGAAACCTAAGACGGAGCTTGTTATTATTTTCTGAATTATATGATAAATATTTAACTTGTTCTTAATTATGAGTATTTAATTCTTACTTTAATATTCCAGGATATTGATTCAAGTATTGATGTGCTTATTTAGAGGAGCAAAAGTCCCTGTCTAAGAGTAAATCTAGCATAATTAAGCGGAGTTGATTGCACGCATAGACATAAGGTGACATAATTTTGCCGGATTAGGGTGAAACCTAATAAAGGAATCCATAGATCGAGTTAATGCAGCACTAGGGGCTTTAATTAGAAAGAGATTTCAATTAATCAACCTAGGGTTAGATGTTGTTAGTCTCGAGAGATATAATAATATAACTTAGGGATTTCTACGGATCAAGTCAAGTGAATAAATTGTCTAATTCAGAGTCAATAACAAGTGAAGCGTCGATGGATTTTTCCCTTAGGTATTGTCCAAATCATTCAGTTTTCCCAAAATTTATTTCCCCAATTTACTTTCTATGCATTCTTAGTTTAGTAATTAATTTAGATAAAACAAAGCCCTTTATTTTTAGGCTAGATAATAGAAAGAGAGTTAATACTAGTACTTTTAGTTTCTTTGGGATCAACATCCCGGTCTTGCCATAAGCTATACTACTGTTCGATAAGGTGCGCTTGCCTTTGTCCTAATAATAGTTAGTTTTCAAGAACGGACATTCATAAATTATAAAACTTATCACGATTCACGTCACATCAATTATCGTCAGTTGAATAAAGAGACTATCAAGAATAAATATCCTCTACCCCGAATTGAAGATTTGTTTGATCAGTTGAAAGGAGCTGCTGTGTTTTCGAAAATAGATTTAAGATCAGGTTATTATCAGTTGCGAGTGAAAGATTCAAATTTCTGAAAACTACTTTAAGAACAAGGTATGGCCATTATGAATTCTTAGTTATGCCTTTCGGATTGACTAACTTATCTGCTATTTTTATGGATTTGATGAATAGAATTTTCAGATCGTATTTAGATCAATTTGTTGTTGTATTTATTGATGACATATTGATTTATTCACTTGATGAATCCGAACATGCCGAGCATTTGAGATTAGTGCTACAGATTCTGCGAGATAAGCAGTTGTATGCGAAGTTCAATAAATGTGAATTTTGGTTGAGAAAAGTGAGTTTTCTAGGACATATTGTATCAGCATTTAGTATCCTAGTTAATTTGAGAAAAATTTCAGCTATTTTGGATTGGAAACCTCCGAGAAATGTCTTTGAAGTCTGTAGTTTTCTAGGACTTTCGATTATTATAGAAGATTCATGAAAGGTTTTTCGATGATTGCAACTCCGTTGACAAAAATGCTACAGAAAGATGTAAAGTTTGAGTGGTCTGAAAAGTTTCAGAACAGCTTTGATCGGTTGAAGACTTTGTTGACTGAAGCTCCGGTATTGGTACAACCTGAATCGGGTAAAGAATTTGTGATCTACAGTGATGTTTCATTGATTGGTTTGGGATGTGTTTTGATGCAAGAAGGAAAAGTTATTGCTTGTGCTTCGAGGCAGTTGAAGTCGCATAAAAAATCTTGAGTTAGTTGTGATTGTGTTTGCTCTAAAGATTTGGCGCCATTACTTGTTTGGTGAGAAGTGTCACGTATACTCTGATCATAAAAGTTTGAAGTATTTGATGACTCAGAAAGACCTGAGTCTGCGACAGAAAAGATGGTTAGAACTGCTAAAAGACTATGAACTTGTGATTGATTGTCATCCAGGAAAAGCAAATGTTGTTGCTGATGCCTTGAGTGGAAAATTGTTGTTTTCTTTGCGTACAATGAGTACTCGTTTGGTTTTATCAGATGATGGTTCAGTTTTAGCTGAATTAAAAGCAAGACCTTTGTTTTTACAGTAGATTATCGAAGCTCAGAATATTGATAATGAGATTTTAGCTAAACAAGCTCAGTGCGATGTAGAGTCTAATTCAGAATTTAGAGTTGAAAAAGATGATTGTTTGAGATTTCAAGATCGAATTTGTGTTCCGAGAAATCCAGAATTAATTCAAATGGTTCTGAGTGAAGCTCATAGTAGTCATTTATCAGTGCATCCGGGTAGTACAAAAATGTATAATCATCTAAAATAGCATTATTGGTGGTCTGTAATGAAAAGAGATATCTCTGAAATTGTTTCTAAATGTTTGATCTATCAGCAACTTAAAGCCAAACATCAGGTGCCATCGAGTTGACAATTTCGAGTACGGGGTAAGTTCGTACTTAAAACATGATATTAAGTATATTTTGATGTTTTGATTATATATACATTGTATATATGTTTGGTTTGGATGAATATGACAATAAATCAATAGTATTTGGCACTAAGTATGCGATTTAAACTAGCTTCGGCTATATGAGGCACTAAGTGTGCGATACTGACTTAGCTTGGGCTAATTGAAATGGCACTAAGTGTGTGGAATCATTCTAGCTTCAGCTAACTATTGCAGCACTAAGTGTGTAGATGTTCAAAGCATGAATAATTTATGGAAAGTCTTAAAATATTTAAACGAAAGGTGAGAATGAAAGTGAATAAGTACGAGAAGATTCAGGTATGTACGATACTTATGTGGTAGATGATACTATGTATGTGAAGCTCATTGATTTGGTGTGAACATATAGATTGTGTTGGTATAGATTTGATAGATGATTTAAGAATTTGTAAGTACTTATGTATTGATGATTTTTGGTACGAGCTTACTAAGCTTTTGAAAGCTTACTTTGTGTGTGTTTGCATTATTTTATAAATATCGAAGCTACTGCAAGCTCAAGGATTGTCAAAAATCGTCACTACAATATTGAATCTCATTTTGGTACTTTTGAAAATGTATATTTTTAAAGTATGGCATGTATAGGCTAATGGTTGTGGAATTATGTTTTGTGATGTATATACTTAGCCAAGTGATTTGGCTAGTTGGTGTTTAAACTCATAGTTGAAAATGGCTTATGGTATGTGTTGTTAATATGCAATTGTGGTATATTTTATGTTGGCATGAATTGGTAATGTTTATAAATAGGAAAAATGGTTGATATTGTTATGATATAAATGATGAATGTTTTGGCATAAAATTGGCTGAAATGATGGTGCATATATGCTTGTTTCTTTGCTTGTAGGCTGACCCAAATTTGAGGTGGAAAATTGGCTATTCAAATGGCCTATTTTTGTCCACACGGGCAGAGACATGGGCATGTGTCTCAGTGTGTCTCTACCCGTGTACGACACACGGCTATGTTGCACAGTCGTGTGTCTCCTGGGGTACCTTACAATTGTAAGTCAGGCCCGAACACGGCCAACGTACACGGGCGTGTGGCTAGCCGTGTGGCCCAAGTCAGACTCAACCACGGCCAAGGCAGACAGACGTGTCTTGTAGCAGTGTGATCAAGTCAGTAGTTATGCCCTATTTTGCCACGGCTTAGACACATAGGAGTGTCTAAGACCGTGTGAGGCACACGGCCGGTTCACATAGGCGTGTGAGCTTTTAAAAGTTGAAAATTTTTATAAGTTCTAAAACTTTCATACATTATCGAATTCATCCTAAAAGCATGTTTTAGACTTCGTACGAACGTTTAAAATTCACGTTGAACATGAATGATCTATATTTATTGAAATGATAGGATAATTGATATTTGATGGTTCTGATCTGTGTTATGAGTCCGGTAATGTCTCTTAACCTATTCCGGTGACGGTTACTGGTTAGGGGTGTTACATGAGGCTATCCTCAAAACGAACACAACACTCATATTTAGTTGCCACCATCCCACACGTGTAGCGACTAAGTCACAAGAATTCAGCCTCATATTTGGCCACTGATTTATCCCCTTGAGTTAGATTTAGAAACTCCCTCCTCCAATCATCCACATAACTAGCGCCCACATATTTTCCTTGGAAAGCAATCCTGAAGAATTCCCAATTCAACCGCTCGGGCTGACTGCCTTCTTTAACTGTGAGCCACCACCGGTAAGCCTCATCTCTCAGCAGTGACAATGCACCTTTAGTTTCTACTTGAGAGGTACAGTCGAGATCATCCATAATCTTTTTCGTGGCCTCAATCCAATATTCAGCCACATTAGGGGCAACTCCAGCAATTCCCCTAAAAATCTCAGCTCCATTAGACCGGAGTCATTCCGTAACCGACCGGCGACCCACAACACCAGTATTAGGTCTAGCGACCCTCTCTAGAATCCTTAACATGGCCTGGGATAATGTGTTGTCCCCAGCCGTACGATCATGAGACCCAGTTTCAGTCACAGGTGAAGCCGGTGCCTCTCTAGCTTCAACATTCGGCATGTGGCCAGATGACAAAGACCCAACTCGAGCACCTCTACGGCCTCCACCGCGGTCCCTTGTACCCCTTCCATGAGTACCTTTAGTGCTTATTATCAAATTACGCTCTATCTGTATTAACAATTTTATGCATCAGTTTTACAGTTCCAGTATTTATTAAGAATATTTTATGAACACAGTATCAGTAATTCAAAGTTCGTTTTTGTGGATCGCAGTCTTACTATAGTTTTAGTTTACCCTAAATAGAGTATTTCAGTACAGTCTACTACCTATAGTAGTCTCAGCATTTCAGTTTAAAACAAGCAACAATTTCAGAAAACTTACAGAATTAGCGTCAGAGACACGATGTACCATACATTTAGTAAAACTTTTCAAAATACTTTCAATTCATTTAAAACAGTTCTTTTTGGAAATTTCAACTTTAGAGAAAACCCGAATCCACAGCCAAGTTTTACAACTTGGCTCTGATACCACTAAATGTAACACCCCAAACCCTGCTTAGACGTTATGGTCGAATCTAGTGATGTCATGTTGAAGTGTTTTTCGCAAAGTATAATATCATTGAAAAACCCGTTCTATATTTAACCTCTTTGTGATCTTAGCGAAGATTTAAGGATACGTTGTTTATTTTCAAAGCTTAATTCGTTTGAAAAAAAGTTATTAAATTTAATACATTATTTCTTGTGGAAGCTTCTAAAAACATGTTGTGTAAACATGGTGATTTGGAAAAACATTTATCTTTTTGAAAACTCACATCCTACTACTAGCAGATATTAATCAAAATAAATAAAACCCCAAACTTAAAGATTAAAAATTATAGAGGCCTTATTACATTTAAAACAACCAAAATAAAACTATATGTAATTTAAAACCCAATAAGAAAGTCCGTGCAGTTGTGTGGCCACCTTCAAGTCCCTCGTAGCACCGACCTGCCTAAGCCTAGGGATTACCTATTCAGATAAACAGATGGGTGAGTTTTGAAAACTCAATGTGTAATCCCATATCAGATAATCAATCAGAGAGCATATGCAGTTTGGGCCTATGCCCAATTCCGTCATGGTTCAGTTTCAGTCAGGGCCTTAGCCCAGTACAGTATTAGTCTTAGTGTAGGCTTGAGCCCATCTTAGTAACAGTGCAGTATAGATATGCAATAAATAAATCCTACCCAACCATCCTCTACACTCCATCTTTGTCCAACCCCACACTCCATGTGGGAATAAGATCAACCCACCCATCCCTATACTCCAAGTAGTACCAGTTGTGGCACTAATCAGTATTTACAGTAGAGCTGCCAGTACAGTACACTTCCTCCAATCACAATAAATCCCATCCCCATGCAACATATCATGCATCATGTCATAATATCATAAATGTGATTAGTATATATAAAATGGCATGCTTAAACATAATCATACATATCATAGGGGCATATAAGTCATTTTACCATGTAGGGGCATTTCAGTCATTTTATCAATTAGGGGGTCTAAGTACACTTATCGACCTAACAGTAGGTCCATAGTCATCTTGGGCAACCCGTGCAACCTTAACAGTCAAACAGTGAAAATGGGCCTACGGCCCATATTGCGACTCATGTGGGCCCACACGACCATGTAGCCCACATAACCTAGAAATGGCATTGGTGGTGTGGATTACAAAGCCTGAATTAATATTCTCCACATGTTCCTGTGGTTTACCCATGTGGGGCCTACGTGCCCGTGGGGCCCAAACGGCCCAATTCAGCCTGAAATGACCTAAGACGGCCTCGGCCCATGAAATCACTCATGGCTGGCCTCATCAATCAAACACCCATGTTTAGTCACACGGACCACCACACAAGCGAGCGCACGCCCGTGTAGCGTTATCGTTTGCTCATTCTGGCTTTTGCCGATTTCCATATATTAGATAGTGTTTACACACCTTGTTTGCGAAAGTGCACAAATAGTCCACGAGCACTCCAACCTATATTCAATCACAAGCATCGGTTAATCGGTTACTAATCGAATTAACAAATACCCTAACTCAAACACTTATCCAAAAGATTACCTATCACTTGTTTAGATAGGTCGATTAAGGCTTGCACACTTAATCCGTTGCAAGAGACTGATCACTAGGCCTTAGGGGTTACTTGCATTCCAACCAAACCTTATAAACCATTAATCAGATGAACAATTTGAACTAGATGAATCATCCCTTACCAAAAATGCAAAGTCAAGATTAGAAGAAAGGATCAATCGGCCTACACCCACACAAGAGCCGAAAGTACATAATATGATAGAGGCAAAATGGAACAATTGCACCCCTATCAGAAAACGGTAGCACGGGAAGATGTTAAAGTGCAATACTAATATGGCAAAGAGGGAGAAAGAAAAATAATAGCACCCATACCGAAAGTTAGACTTACCAAAATGCAAAACCGATGAATAGGAATGCCTACAGAAATGACAGATAGCAATGAAGGGAAAGTCGACATAGTGAGGGTAAGAGAAGCAATAGTATTCAGCTAAGTACAATCATTTTAGAGAGCCAGAGAAGGAGAAGACATCGATCAAGAAGAAACCAATTGAGAGAGAGGGAAAAAGAATGAAAGAATCGGCAAGCCAAGAATCAATTGAGGAAGGGGAGAAGCTGAAATAATCTATCAAAGAAAGACCACAAAAAGAACCAGAAAACCAAAAGGAACGTGCCAAACCCAAAAGTGTTGAGAGGAAAAGAGAGGGAGAACAAAGTCGTATAAGGTAGAAAGAGATATACCTGAAAGAACCTTAGACACTATTCAGCTTCCAAGTAGAGAGAAAAGAACCAAAATGTTACCAGTTACCGAAATGGAGAGCAATAGACCAACCTAAAGCCGAATTCTGAGTGGCCAGATTACCATTTCAGCGCCAACTCTTTTGTAACTCAAATCCCCATAATTTCTCCTAAAATACCTCCTTAAATCACTCAAATCGATCCCTCAACTACTCAATTCAAATTCCCCTCAACCACTTCACTATTTCGGTCAAACCATAACACTCCTATGGCACGACAGCAAAATAAAACACTCCACTGCACCCACTAGGATTCAAACCTCAGTCCTAAGGTAACAACAACAGGCCACCTATCCCTTAGACCAGCAGGCCCATTCTGTCATGTTTTACCCATTTTTATTTAAAAGCCTACTGACTAAAGACAAAGGTTTATCCATTAAAACAAAATTTTTTCCTAAGCCAAGGCTTGAACTCAGGGCTTCTTAAACACTTCTCAGGACACTTAACTACTGAAGTAAGCATGAATTTACACAACATACATATACAAAAATAAATACTTAAGATTTGGGGCGTTACAGGTAGAAGCGTCTCAAATCTCTTTTTAACTGACATCTCACAAGCTGAATGGAAAGAATTATCTTGAATGGTCACAGTTCGTGAAGTTAGCAATTGATGGGGGCTACGAGCTGGGTCATTTAACTATAGAAGTTAAATAAACATAGGTGGGAGATCCAATGATGAGCACGTGGAGGTCAGAAAATTCTATGTAACGCCTCGAATTCTGAGCCTAGAAGTATTGGGCCTCAAGCGAGGGAACTGTTAGTAGGTGGATTATAAATATTTTAGTTGAGCAAGAAAGTGACACAAATTGCATGTTTGGCGTGGTGGTTAAGTGAATTGGGTGTGTTTGGGGATGTTTAAGAAGTCCCAGGTTCAAATCTAGGCTTTAGAAAAAATTTAATTTTTCCCTTAAGTGAACCTTGGCTTTAGCTTGTACGCCTTATAAATATTAGTGGTTAAAATTTATCACAAGGAAACATGTGGTCTAGTGGCTGTGGCATCATTATGGTGGAAAAGGATCTTGAGTTCGAATCCCATGATTTGCAAGGTACATTTATTTTATTCCCATGAAGTGAGAGAGGTAGAGTTGGATTAAAACTCTTCTGAGGTGGTTGTGGAGTTGTTCAAGAGGAGAAAATCAAGGGATATGATAATGGTTGTTATGGACATGGAAGAGAATTGGATAGAGAAAATCAAGGAATTTTAACTTGAAGAGTGTTGTAGCCGAATAGGGAATTAGTGTGTGTAAATTCGGCTAAGGGGTCCCTTTGTGTGCATTTTCAGCAATTGGAGAGTTTTGAGAGTTGGTCTCTTTGTGCAATTTCGGTTTTAAGGCATTTAGTGTCGAATTGGTACATTTCTTTTCTCCTTTTGCAAGTGTAGCTGAATTCAAGTGTGACCATTTGGGCAGTTTTGTGTGACTCTTTACTTCTCTATTACCTTTCAAGTACATTCACTTTAATTATTTCTTCTCCCTCTCACTCTCAGTATTATCTTCCTTGGTAAGTTGTTCCATGATTAGTCGAACTGTTATTTCTCTTTTCTCACAAGCAAGTCGACTACATTCTTCAATTACCTTTCTTCACCTCTTAAAATCCCTTTGGTTCTTGGCCGAATATAGTTTTCCTCTACCCCTGTATTTTGTTTCCTTGGGTTTTCTCCTAACCAATTGATTCACTTTCCTTTTCTTAACCTTTTATTGATTTTCCTGCTTTGTGGTGTTGGCTGTTTGCTTTTGTGTCTGCTATTGGTATTGTGGTTACAGTTTTGCAAGGTTCTAACAAATCAATAGAGTTCTAGTGGAGTGAAGAAGCATTGGTGTTTGGGTAGCAATCGAACCTCTCTCCCACTAAGATAAATGCGATGCCATATATTACCTTGGGGCTTAGGCCGAATGTGACCTGTTTCTCCATAAGTGATAGTAAGGGGGTGTTGACCCTTGGTACCAAGAGATTAATTAAATACCATGAATGATATAGGTTGTTGCTCGAAGGATTTTCGCAAAGTTTTGCAATCAGGTGCGTATTCACACCCCTCTTTGTTGGAAATCGACAAAAGTCGAAAAGCTGAAACTTCGGCATTTGATACCTTTCGAGCATGCGATCGCTCGTGTGGTAAACCGAGCCCATAGATCAGGGGTGACAGACTGTAAAGGCCACCACGAGCGTTCTCGTGTACTGGGGTTATTTTGGGCCTCGATGGGCCGAAATGGGTGTTGGCCCAACAGGCTCGTGGGCCCTACATGGATAAAATATATGGTAAGTGACAAATTATGAACTAGGCGATGGTGTTTGCATAGTCGTGACTAAAATTGGGCTAAATGGACCACATGAGTATGTGGGCCCACTTGGGCCGAGTAATGGGCCTTGGGCCCATTTACACCGTTTTGACCATTTAGGTTACCTGATTTGCTCGAGGTGACAACATACCATCTATGAGGTCGTAATCTGTACTGGGACCCTAAAATTAGTAAAATGACCAAAATACCCCTAAATGTTAAAGTGACTGTTTTCCCCCTCGAGGGTAAATGACTGATTTGTCTGTGATTTGTATGACTGATTTTGTGTATGACATTCTGCATACATGACATACTGCTTGGGATTGGGATATTGCTATGGAAGAAGAAACCGTATTAGTGACTGTGCCACATATTCTGATATTAGCAGCATTGTTGTGACTCCAGTTAGTGTTGCAGCCGGTGCTGACATTATAAGTATAGGGATGGCATTGTAACTGATATTGGTTTTGATATGGGCTAGGCCTAACTGATATTGATTTTGAGATGGGCTAGGGCCAATTGATACTATGATGGGTTGAGACCCAAAAGCTAATGAATTAGGCTTTGGCCCACATATATTCTGAATTGGACTGTTTTGTTACTGAATAGCGCTCAAGCCCAGATTGGTTCTAAATTTTATTTTTGACTGACTGTTTGGATGCTAGGGGATTACACACTGAGTTTTCGTAAACTCACCCTATTATTAACTGTGCAAGTAATCCCCAACATTAGGATGATCGGCGTTATGAGGGACTCGGAGATGGCCACACAGCTATTTTTTTATCTACTACATTTATTTGCTTCTCAATACTTTAATTTCAGTTTGGTTTGTAATAAGGCCTCTCTGGTTTTTATTTTAAACTTTGGCATTTTATTTACCATGTTTGATAATTGTTAGAAGTTGATCGCGGTTTTCCAAAACAATAACTATTTTCAAAACACTACGTTTCCTCAACTTAACTTTTAAACATCATGTTTACATAAATCGACTATTTTAAATTAAGCTTCCACAACAAACACCGTTTTAAATAGGAATAACTTTCCAGTGAACCACGTTTTGCAAAATAAACCAACGTAAATAGAGGTTTTCACAAGTTTTAAAATGGCCAGAGGTTTTAAATGGTAAGAAGGGTTTTCAATGGAAACATGGTTTTTGGAAAACACTTCAATATGACTCGCCAGATTCAGCCATAACGTCTAGGTCGGGTTTGGGGTGTTACATTTAGTGGTTTCAGAGCCAAGTTGCAAAACTCGACTGCGGATTTGGTTTTAAAATAGAATTTTTGACAAAATTGTTTCAAAAGATTTGTAGTATTTGAACTATTTTACTGGATGTTTCCTGAAAGTGTGGTTCACCGAGTCTCCGGCGCCGAATTCGTAAGTTTTTTGAATACTCTTGTTTGCTTTTAAACTATTATGCAGTAGGAAACATTGTGATTACTTTAGAAATTTTACCATCCTACTCTAGTTAGAGTAAATTGTGAAACCGTAGGAAACTAAGACTGTAGTGAGCCTGCAAATGCGAAAACAACTCTAAACTTCTGCTTCCCATAAAACATCTGTTTAATTACAAGAACTATTAACACCCCAAACCCGGCCTGGAGGTTTGGCTCAAATCTGGCATGTCACATTGAAATGTTTTTTGAAAACCATGTTTCCATTAAAAACCCTTCTTAATAATTAAAAACTTATACCCTTTTTAAACCTTGCTAGAAAACCTCAGATGAATAACATTCTTAACAACTTTTTAAAAAGTTTGGTAGTTGCGGAAGCTTAATTTAAAAACAATTGCGGATACGTGATGTTTTGAACAATAGTAATTACATTGGAAAACTGTGTTCTAATACTAGCAATTATAAGAATAATAAATAAAATTCCAAATTTGAAATCCAGAAAATTACAACGGCTTTACTACAACCCACATAAAAACATTTAAAAGTAATAATCAAAACTGTAGCATAAATAGTGTGTGTGGCTTCCTCCGAGCTCCTCGCAACTCCGATCTGTCTAAGGCTGGAAATTACCTGAAAGGTTAATAAACGGGGTGAGTTTATGAAAACTCAGTGTGAAATCCCCTACTATATAAAAGGAACAGTCAGTCATATAAAAGAATAAAAAGTTGGCCCCAGCCCTACTTACAGTTTTAGTATCAATTAGGCTTAGCCCATTATAACAGACAGTACCAGATGGGCCTTAGCCCATTACAGAATAAGAAACATTATCAGAACTAGAATCAAAATGAGAATTAGAATCAGAATCAAAATCAGGTGGCAGAATCAAAATCAGAATCAGAATCAGAATTAGGTAACAGAATCAAAATCAGTATCAGGTAACATAAATAGAATTAGAACCAGAATCAAAATTAGGTAACAGAATCAGAATCAGTATCAGGTAACAGAATCAGAATCAGAATGTGAACGCAAACCCAACCCAATTCATCCGTATACACCCCCGTACCAACCTTACACCATGTGGGGAGACAACTCGACCCACCCATCCGCTACACACCACAGAATTTGCAGCGAGGCTACCAGGTATTGTGACGAAGTCACCAGAACAGATATATGTGGCGAGGCCACCAGATTGCAGCGAGGCTGCCAGAACGCTTCCTCCATCAATATAACCCATATCCCATGCAACAGATATACATGTCATGACATGCAACATACAGAATTAGAATATCATGTCCATATTTGAATCAAACAATCATAGTCAAGTCATTCATATCACCAACATATATTCACAATCAAATCCGTCAACCACACAGTCCAAGTCAGTCACTTGCCCACAAGGGCAAAATAGTCATTTAACACCCTAGGGGTAAAATGGTAATTTTACCCCACAAGGGTATCTCGGTAATTCTACCTTACAGGAGTATTTTAGTAATTCTACCCTATAGGGGTATTTCGGTATTTCTACCCTACAAGGGTATTTCAGTAATTCTACTCTACAGGGGTATTTTATTAATTCTACCCTACAGGGGTATTTTGGTATTTCTACCCTACAAGGGTATTTCGATAATTCTACTCTACAGGGGTATTTTAGTAATTTTACCCTACAGGGGTATTTCAGTATTTCTACCCTACAAGGGTATTTCGGCATTTCTACCCTACAAGGGTATTTCGGTAATTTTGTAAATCGAGGGTAAAACGGTAATTTTGTAAATCAAGGGTACTTTGGTAATTTTACAAGTCGAGGGTATTTCAATAATTTTACAGGTCGAGGGTATTTTAGTAATTTTACAAATCAGGGGTATTTTGGTAATTTTACAAACTAGGGGTATTTTGATAATTTTACAAACCAGGGGTATTTTGGTAATTTTACAAACTAGGGGTATTTTGGTAATTTTATAAACCAAGGGTATTTTAGTAATTTTACAAACTAGGGGTATTTGGTAATTTTGTAAACCAAGGGTATTTTAGTAATTTACAAACCAGGGGTATTTTGGTGATTTTATAAACTAAGGGTATTTTAGTAATTTTACAAACTAGGGGTATTTTGGTAATTTGGTAAACTAAAGTATTCTAAACAGGGATAACAATACGAATGGGCCTAAAGCCCTTTCTCAGCCCAAATAGGCCCACACACTCGTGTGGCCCTTTTAGCCTAAATCTAGCCACAGATATGAGATTCACGTAACCGAGTCCAATATTTACTACACAATCAAACAACTTATCCAATTGGGCCCGTAGGCCCATTGGGCCCACATGGCCCCTTTCGGTCCATCATGCCAAGTAGCCATCCTACTGACTAGAGTAGTGAGAAATACACACGATAGGAGGCTGGAGTTAATCCGCGCTCGAGCACTCTTAGCCAACGCCCAACCCAAACGAGCACACCATAAAGCAAAAGGGATCACCAAGAAAGGTACCTTTACTCTCCTCATGGTTCTCTCTATTTAAAGCCGACCGCAGATCCACTCTTATGTTAGCTTCCCGATGTGAGATCCCTTCATCATCAGAGTTTAAATTCAACACCAACTCTTGCCGCCCCCTGTTAGCAAAATAAATGCTCTTTGATTGCCATGAGTTTCGAACCCTGGACCTCTTTGCCACCTCTATGGCGCAACCTTCCTGCCTCTTATGTGGCGCTACTTTGCCACTAGACCACAAGGCTTTTTGTGGCACAATTTCCCCAACAATATTCTTAAGGCCTACCTACTACACCAGGGTTTGATTCACCTTAAACCAAAATTTTTGCTAGAGTCCAGATTTGATCCCAGGACTTCTCCAACACTTCTCAGCACACTTAACCACTAAAACAAGCCTTCATTAACGAAATTTACACGCACAACAAAATATTATAAGCTGCCTTCAACCGCTCCCATGCTCAAGGCCTAAAACTTTTAGGCTTAAATTCAGGGTGTTACAAACTATGAGTTAATATACATAAAACTTTTAATTCAGATAATATGAAAATCGATTATGAGCACCAGAGGTACTCGTGGAAGGAGCACAAGAGGCCGCGGTAGAGGTCGTAGAAGTGCTGGGGCTGGGTCATCGTCATCGGGTCACATAGCTAATGCTGAAGGTAGGGAAGCACCGGCTTCACTTGTAACTAAAACTGGAATTCACGATCGAGCAACTGGGGATGATGCTCTATCTCAAGCTATGTTGTGGATTCTGGAAAGGGTCACTGGGCCCAATAATGGTACAGGGAGCTGTGGGTCGATTACAGAATGACTTCGGTTGAATGGAGCTGAGACTTTTAGAGTTATTGCTGGTGTATCCGCTAATGTGGCTGAATATTAGATTGTGGCCACGGAAAGGATAATGGATGACCCTAACTATACCCTTGAGCAAAAGCTAAAAGGTGCAGTGTCTTTGCTGCGAGACGAAGCCTATTAGTGGTGGCTTATGGTGAAAAAGGGTACTCAGCCTGACCAGTTAACTTGGGATTTCTTCAAGTCTGCATATCAAGGAAAGTATGTAGGGTCTAGTTATGTGGATGCTCGAAGAAGGGAGGTTCTGAACTTGACTCAAGGGGATAAATCTGTGGCAGAATATGAGGCAGAGTTCTTACAACTTAGCCGCTATACTCGTGGAATGGTGGCAACAGAATATGAACGCTGTGTTTGTTTCGAGGATGGCCTCAGAGATAGTCTTTGGGTTTTGATAGCACCACAGAGGGAGCGAGATTTTGTTGCGTCAGTGGAAAAGGTGAAGATCACCGAAGAGGTGAAGTGTGTGGAGCGCTAGAATCATGAGAAGGAAAGAGGTGGAAGTAAGAGAGATTCAAAGCCTTTAGGTTCCTAAGAAAAAGGCCAGAGTTGATGGGCCAGTCTGAGTTGGGGCCCCTATTGTTGTTACTGGATCACAGCCTTGTGCAGATTGTGGGAGAAGTCATCTTGGCGAGTGCTGGAAAAGGACTAGAGCCTGTTTAAGGTGTGGATCAATGGAACACCGTTTCAGAGAGTGTCCTCGGAGGTCAGATTTTGCAGGAGCTACTGGTATGGGTAATGTATAGTCATTGAGGGGTGACCAGCAACCACTGAGAGGCCGTGGTAATGGAATGGGCCGTGGTCATAGAGTATCAGGCAGGGGTATGGGTCATGCAGAGGCGAGGCAGCCAGATTTGGTCTACACAGCACGTTATCTAGAAGACGGAGAAGCTCCGAATGTGAATACTAGTACGTACTTTACCCATAGTGTACTATTTATTTAAATTGGAATTAGAGTGCACAACAGGAGTGTAGTGTTGTAATCCATGTTGTGAGACTGTTTTAACAATTGGAAATTTTGGGGATGAAATTTCTTTAAAGAGGGGTGAGTTGTAACGCCCCAAATTCTGTTGAGCATGGGAACTGTTAGTAGGCGGCTTATAAATATTTTAGTTGAGTAAGAAGGTGACACAAATTGCATGTTTGGTGTGGTGGTTAAGTGAATTAGGTGTGTTTGGGGACGTCTGAGAAGTCCTGGATTCAAATCTAGGCTTTAGGAAAATTTTAGTTTTTCCCTTAAGTGAACCTTGGCTTTAGCTTGTAGGTCTTATAAATATTAGTGGTTTAAATTTATCACAAGGAAGCATGTGGTCTAGTGGTTGTGGCGTCATTATGGTGGAAAGGGATCTTGAGTTTGAATCCCATGATTTTCAATGTACATTTATTTTATTCCCATGAGGTGAGAGAGGTAGAGTTGGATTAAAACTCTCCCAAGATGGTTGTGGAGTTGCTCAAGGGGAGAAAATCAAGGGATATGATAATGGTTGTTATGGACATGGAAGAGAATTGGGTGGACAAAATCAAGGAATTTCAACTTGGAGAGTTGTAGCCGAATAGGGAATTAGTGTGTGCAAATTTGACTAAGGGGTCCCTTTGTGTGCATTTTTGGCAATTGGAGAGTTTTGAGAGTTGTTCTCTTTGTGTAATTCGGTTTGTGGGTATTTAGTGCCTAATTGGTACCTTTCTTTTCTCCTTTTACAAGTGTAGCCGAATTCAAATGTGACCATTTGGGCAGTTTTGTGTGACTCTTTACTTCTCTATTACCTTTCAAGTGCATTCGCTTGAATGATTTCTTCTCACTCTCGCTCTCAGTATTATCTTCCTTGGAATGTTGTTCCTTGATTAGCCAAACTTTTATTTCTCTTTTCTCATAAGCAAGTCGACTACATTCTTCAATTACCTTTCTTCTCCTCTCAAAATCCCTTTTGGTTCTTGGCTGAATATAGTTTTCCGCTGCCCCTATATTTCGTTTCCTTGGGTTTTCTCCTAACCAATTGATTCACTTTCCTTTCAATTGATTCACTTTCCATTTCTTAACCTTCTATCGGTTTTCCTAATTTGTTGTGTTGGCTGTTTGCTTTTGTGTCTGCTATTGGTGTTGTGGTTAAGATTTTGCAAGGTTCTAACAAATCAATGAGTTCTAGTGGAGTGAAGAAGCGCTAGTGTTTGGGTAGCAATCGAATCTCTCTCCCACTAAGGTAAATGCGATGCCATATCTTACCTTGGGACTTAGGCCGAATGTGACTTGTTTCTCCTTAAGTGATAGTAAGTGGGTGTTGACCCTTGGTGCCAAGAGATTAATTAAATACCTGAATGATATAGGTTGTTGCTCGAAGGATTTTCACAAAGTTTCGCAATCAGGTGTGTATTCACGCCCCTCTTTGTTGGAAATCGGCAAAAGCCGAAAAGCCTAAACTTCGACATTTGAGACCTTTCGAGCGTGCGATTTCTCGTGTGGTAAACCGAGCCCACAGATCAGGGGCGATAGATTGTAGGGGCCACTAGAGCGTTCTCGTGTACAAGGGCTATTTTGGGCCTCGATGGGTCGAAATAGGCCGTGTGGGTCCAATGGGCTCGTGGGCCTCACACGGATAAAATCTGCGATAAGTGACAAGTTATGAATTGGGAGATGGTGTTCGCATAGCCATGACTGAAATTGGGCCAAATGGGCCACACGAGCTTATGGGCCCACTTGGGCCGAGTAATAGGCCTTGGGCCCATTTACATCGTTTTGACCATTTAGGTTACTTGAGTTGCTCGAGGCGACGGCAGACCATCTATGAGGTTGTAATCTATACTGGGACCCCAAAATTAGTAAAATGACCAAAATACCTCTAAAGGTTAAAGTGACCGTTTTGCCCCTCGAGGGTAAATGACTGATTTGTTTGTGATTTGTATGACTGATTTTGTGAATGACATTCTGCATACATGACATACTGCTTGGGATTGTGATATTGTTATGGAGGAAGAAATCGTATTGGTGGTTGTGCCACATATTCTGATATTAGCAGCTTTGCTGGTACTCTAGTTAGTGCAGCAGCCGGTGCTGACATTGTAAGTGTAGGGATGGCGTAGGTGATTTATTCTCCACAGGTAGTGCAGGGTTCGACAAAGGCAAGTGCAGGGTTGAATGGGTTATCATGCATTATTCCTATGGGTTTGAAATTGAAATAGGCTAGGCCTAACTGATATTGGTTCTGATATGGGCTAGGCCTAATGATATTGATTCTGAGATGGGCTAGGTCCAATTGATACTATGATGGGTTGAGACCCAAAAGCTAATGAATTAGGCTTTGGCTCACATATATTCTGAATTGGACTGTTTTATTATTGAATAGGGCTCAAGCCCAGATTGGTTCTAAATTCTATTTTTGACTGACTGTTTGGATGGTAGGGGATTACACACTGAGTTTTCATAAACTCACCCCATTTTTAACTGTACATGTAATCCCCAGCATTAGGAGGATCGATGTTGCGAGGGACTCGAAGATGGCCACACAGCTGATTTTGTTATCTACTATGTTTATTTTCTTCTCAGTACTTTAATTTCGGTTTGGTTTGTAATAAGGCCTCTCTGGTTTTTATTTTAAACTTTGGCATTTTATTTACCATCTTTGATATTTGTTAGAAGTGGATCGCGGTTTTCCAAAACAATAACTATTTTCAAAAAACTATGTTTTAACAACTTAACTTTTAAACATCATGTTTACATAAATCGACTATTTTAAATTAAGCTTCCACAACAAACATCGTTTTAAATAGGAATAACCTTCTAGTGAACCACCTTTTGCAAAATAAACCAACGTAACCAGAGGTTTTCATAAGTTTTAAAATGGCCAGAGGTTTTAAATGGTAAGAAGGGTTTTCGAAGGAAACATGGTTTTTGAAAAACACTTCAATGTGACATGCCAGATTCGGCCATAACGTCTAGGCCAGGTTTGGGGTGTTACATTCTATGATAATTGCATGACTTATTAATTCCATGGAAGCATCCATAGGTAAACCTTTTCTTTTTCTCCCGACTGTTAAAGATGTTTAGGATGCTGTGAAAGACAACTATTCAGATTTAGAAAATGCTTCAAAAATCTTTGAGTTAAAAATAAAACTTTGGAAGGCAAGATAAGGGGAGAAAGAGATTATTTCTTATTATAACGAGATGAAGTCTCTTTGGCAAGAACTAGATCAATATTATAATGATTAATAAGAGTGTCCTAGAGATAGTGTAAAAGATATGAGAAAAAAGAGAATGAGTGAGCTTATTTATTTCTAGTTGGTTTAAATAGAAAACTTGATGAGGTAAGATATCAACTCCCAGGCAAAAAACTATTTCCAACAGTCCATGATATTTTTTCTGAGTTTAAAATAGAGGAGACTAGAAGAAAAGTAATGTA
Organism: Gossypium arboreum; assembly: GCF_025698485.1. NCBI lineage: Eukaryota > Viridiplantae > Streptophyta > Magnoliopsida > Malvales > Malvaceae > Gossypium > Gossypium arboreum. Next base: position 19,361,756 of record NC_069082.1, read on the forward strand.
ACACCCTAATACCCGTGTCTAATATTAATTTAAGTAATTACAACAATAATAGCACGTTTCCATGAGTAACTTCTATAGTATGCACATACTAAAACAAGGGTAAAAATTGTAAGGTGATTTTTCTCCTCTTGACCGAATATACATACATAATGTATCTCAAATGCTTAACATGTTAGTTCAAGCATAACATAATGTAATATCCTGAATTAGGGCTTAATCGGAATAGTGGTTTCATGACCACAAATCCGAGATAGAAATAATTATTTTATAATTATTTTGATGATTATGATATGATTGCATGATTGTGTGAAAATTTCGTGATGAAATTCTATGTCTAAAGTGCTTAAATTGAAAGTAGGGACTAAATCGAATAAGTTGCAAAATTTGCATTCTAGAAGTTTTTAGTATGAAATTGCATTGAAATATTAATTAGGAGGTCTTAAATAGCAATTTGACCAATTTTAAGTTCATGGACAAAATTAGGACATGGAAGGAATTTTGAAAGTTTAGTAAGGAGGGGCATTTTGGTCATTTGGATATTAAATGAAATACAATGGGAAAAATAACACAAAATTGGTCATCATCCTCCTTAGTTGCTGCGAATTCTCCTCTCTCCATAGCTAGGGTTTCTTCAACTTTCAAGCTCTATAGTAAGTGATTCCAAGCCCGTTTTTAATGTTCTTTACGTTTTTAGAATCCCGGAAGCTCGATTAAGCTTATGCTAGCAATAATTCAACCTAGGGTTTATATTTGGAAAAATACCCATAGGTGAAATTTGTGTATTTTGATGTTTTATGATAGAATATGGGGTTTTAAATTATGTTAGACAACTTGTGCTACTTGTTTTTGAGTGAAAACGAGTAAAAGGGCTTAATTGGCAAAAATACCTAATAGTCACAAGTATGTGTTAGAGTGAGAATTTGATGTTGCCATAGAAGGGAAAAGTGATCAGCATGTTATAAAACATAAGAATAAGGAATAAAGTTTAATTCCGAGCCTAGGGGCAAAAGTGTAATTATGCAAAAGTTTAGGGCAAAAGTGTAATTTTTCAAAGTTAAGTATTAAATGCTATTTTGATGAATGTATGTATTAAATAAGATTAATTTGGTATTATAGATCAAGAGAAACGAGATTCAAGTCGCGATCGAGGAAAAGAAAAGATTGTGGACTAAATTGCAAAATCTTTATATTTTGGTACCAAGGTAAGTTCATGTGTAAATAATGTAGCATAATTGTTATTTTAAAGTTATTGATGTTAATTATATGATACGCTGATTTTTAATCGTGAAATATTATGCTTTGTGGTTAATGTTGAGTAATATGCAAATTATGTTTACTACTTGATAAATATGAATTGCTACCGAGTATCGGTTCCGATATTCCATGGAAGACGACAAATGTGAGATCGAGGGAAAAAGCCCGTTTGAACCTTAGGAATAGATTAGGATACAAGTGACATGTCACTAGGATATTTGGGCATCCGAACTCGTTGAATTGAGTCCGAGTTCACTTATGGATGCGAATGTCTGAACTCGTTGAGTTGAGTCCGAGTTCACTTATGGATACGAACGCTCGAGCTCTTTGAGTTGAGTCTGAGTTCACTTAGGGGTGGGTTACATGATTTCTTGATTACATATGAGGCACTTATGTGCAAATTATCCGTGTATCTGAGTTGTATTTCGATGTGTTCAACGGGTGAAATTTCTAGTGAAATGAAAGAACACTTAAGATGCAAGCGACGTTTTGGTAAGTGTTGTGAAATGGACACCTTGGAGAGGTATGTTCTTAACCCTCGGGTTGATAATAGATACAACAACGATAAGGTAGTAAGATGATGAATGATGTTTAGAAATATGATATATGTTTTGGTGATACCATGCTAAGGTTGTTTGGTATATTTGTATTGTTAGGTTACTTGTTATTTACATATGAACTTACTAAGCATTTATGCTTACTCCTCCTCTTTATTTCTTGTAGTTTTGAACAAGCCATTTCGGGAATCGGGATGGGTCAAGGTTCGATCACACTATCTAAAGGACTTTCATCTTGGTAAATGGCTTGTACAACTACTTAAGTATGGCATGTATAGCAATATACCTATTTTGTGTAAATAATTTTATGATATGGCCATGTTTGGTTGAGAAAACGTTTGATATTGATAAGTCATGGTGATGGTTAAATTTAGATCATGTTTGATATCATGGAAGTTTAATAGGTTATCTAGTTCATAAAAATTCATGGAAAGATGAAACTTGCCTTAAAACAGAATATTGCTGCAGCAATGACATGAATTTGAAAAATCACTAAAAATAGTATAAATGGAACTAAATGATGAGTAAGTTATGAAATTGAAGCTTAATGAGTCTATTTTCATGTGGATTGAACAAAATAGGCATATAAATTATATTTTATGAGATATTTAAACTTTTGTAAAACAGGACCAGAGTGATTTCTGGATCCCCTTTTCTGATTTTAAAAATTCATAATAAATTTTAAAAAAATAATTAGAAATTTTTATTTATATGTACAGATTTTTTATTGAGTCTAGTTTTAATAGAACAAACCTCATAGTCATTGAAATTCTGTATAGATAGATATCTGATTCGTAATACAGAGGTCGGCAAATGAACCACGAAACAGGGAGACTTTAACTAATAAACTGTACTAATTGTCCCAACCAAAAATTCTAGAAAAAAAATTAGTAAATAGATATATGAGTCTAGATTTAGGGAAAATTTATGAGATATGATTTTTCTTGTAACTGTGACGTGGGTAGCTAGAAAGCTGTGAATGTAGAAACAAAAGATTTGAAGTTCTTAATTTGATAAATTATGTTCGGTAACTCCTCAAGCTCGACTCCGGTGACGGTTTCGGGCGTGGGGGCGTTACACATAATCACACTCATATCACAATATGAACTCATATGTCAAGTTGATTTCACTTGAAGATGTATATTTAAACCATTATTACATCCATACATAGAACTTTAGCCATATTCGCATGGCCTTATATATACAATACTATCAAAATATCAAACCTCCCAAAATATTATTCTATACAGGCCATAATGTCTATTTGAGCTTTAAACAAAGGTACCAAAAAGGGGTTGTCAAAAGATGCGATGACTTCGTAACGGATCCAAGATTTCCTCGACAAGATGATCTATACAAAACCAATAAACACACCAAGTGAGTTATTAACTCAATAAGTCCTAAGAAATTTCAAAAAGAATGTAATGATCCAATTATCTTAACAAAAATTAAAGTTTCAATCCAATATTAGCCGAATTCAAACAGGATATCACAAGGAAATCTTATGTCACATGTGTACATTATGAATTTGGTACATACTTACCCGAATTCACTATGTACTCCTACACCATTTAATCGCAAACTGAAAAGACCATGGTAAATATCATATGCATATCGTTGGCGTATATATATATAAATGACAAACAAGGTTCAATTAATCAAATAAAGCACAAACCAAGCCGCTCCATGTATAAATCAAATCTCCAATCCATTTAGATTCATTTATCACTAATTTATATCTTTGTTAAATTATATACTAATTGAGCCGATTACCTTTCTCTTCTTTCTCTCTTCCCAAGCATTATCTATTAATATACAGATTTAGATCAAGTCCCATGTCTAATATCCATGCACATTTCATTATTCCTAGTTTAAAGTTTTAAACTTTTTCATTTGCACAAGCAATTCTCTACGATCGATATCGCACACTTAGTGCTCGATTTAAAGGTCCGCACACATAGTGCTCTTACTCATTCGCACACATAGTGCCACGTTTCCTCGCACACATAGTGCTATGTAATCTTGCACACATAGTGCCACGTAGTTTTTGCACACATAGTGCCGCATAACCTCTCACACATAGTACTGAAATTTCTTATCTATAGCTACCACAATGTCATAGATAGGTTGATAAATCTCACATTCAATTTTCACAAATTCATACATACCATGATTTCTTATCCAACCTATTTTATGTACAATATTGACCGAAACTTAAATTACTTAGGAACTTACCTTTTTAGTCGGATGAACAACTCCGATCAGCTACTCAACTACTTTCGCTTTTCCTTTGGCCGAACTTGGCTCCCTTTGATCTTGAGCTCCAACTAAGCAAATAAAATAATTCAATCATCGTAGCCCCAATTTATAATCATTCCTCATAGACACCCACACAGATTCGGTATTCCATCTAATATTAACCAAGCCATAACAATTTAAAGTTTAACCCTTAAACTTATTGCACATCCAAACAACTTCTCATCTATTCCATTTATTCGCTACATATACAAGATAATTTCGGCAAATTCACATTTCCAAATTTTTCAATACTAAATAATTTGTAAATTAATTAACTAAACTCATTTTCGGTTAGTATCCGTTTAAATACTATCAAGCTCGTATACTTCTAATTTCATGAGTTCAACATCTTAATGTCAATTGTAATCACTCAATAAATTTCTAATACATAAATTAAGCTACTCAAACAATCTAAATTTAAATTCGGCAAACACCATACCAAACTATTTTAATCAAATTCTCCATAGCACATAAACTAAAATATGCACCTTAAAACTTACTCAAATTTTTATTATGCCTTTCCCTCCTAAAACATAAAAATATAAGTTTTACTCCGTCTTCCATGTTTCGGTCAACTAATCAACTTACCTCTTAACATGAATTTTTGCATTTCAACTTATCAATCAAAACTCATCCGACCTTAACAATGAACCGTTTCTCATACAAGGAAATAACAATTAAAAAGAACATTCCATTTAAACCCCATATGGCCGAATGCACAAAATATTATCCAACTACTTATTCAACAGGTTCAACCCTATTCTATCGTCTACTTATTCAATACAACATGAAAACAACCTCTAATTCTAACACTTTGATACACGGATTGGTGCCCAAACCACCATAGAAGTTTAAATTTTCTTGACATTGCCAAAAGTGCATTCAAAATTAACTTAACATATAAAAAGATTTAACCAACACGTCAAAACTTACCTCCTACTAGCAAAAGAAGATGCCGAATTGCCTTAGTGTAAATTTCCCTTTTTCTTTCCTTTTTGTTTCGGTTTTCGAAGAAGAAGAAGAAGATGAACACTTTCTCTCTCCTTTCTTTTCCTCTTTTATTTATCTTTTTCTTATTAATTCATTTTATTTAGAATATTTTAATCATTTGCTAACAAAATATTATAATTAATTAAACTTAGTGGAGGGGCATCATTACTTGGCCGGCCACTTATTGTATTTTGGGCATTTTGACATGCAAACCCAAGCTTTCACACTTTGTAGTTGTTTGGTCCTTACAATTTACCTATCATATTTTCTAAGTTTCTCAACTAAGTCCTTTCAAGTAAAATTCACATTCATAAGACTAAATTAAAACATCAAATTTTCACACATGCACTATCACACATAGAAGATATGCAAATAAATTTTAAATGAATTTTATGACTCGGTTTTGTGGTCCCAAAACCACATATCGACTAGGGTCAAATTAGGGCTGTCACAACTCTCCCCCACTTAAAAATTTTCGTCCTCGAAAATCTTACCAGCGAATAAATTTGGATAACGTTCTTCATAGAGTCTTCGAGCTCCCAAGTAGCCTCTTCTACTCCATGTTTGACCCATAATACTTTTACTAAAGAAATCTTCTTATTCCGCAATTCTTTCACTTCTTGAGCTAAGATACGGATCGGTTCTTCTTCATAGCTTAAATCCGATTGAATCTCAACTTCAGATAAACCAACCACATGTGAAGGATCTGATCTATACCGTCTAAGCATCGATACATGGAACACATTATGAATCTTTGCGAGTTCAGGTGGCAGAGCCAATCTATAAGCAACCGGCCTATAACACCCCGAACCCGAGATCATCGCCGGAGTCGAACACGAGGTGTTAACAGACTTCAAACCACTTATTAAAAATTTCCCAGACAAGCTGCCAATCTGCACATTAGTCACTTCAAAAATCATATCTTGAGTTCTGAAACTCGAAATCCAGTTCCGTAAACTTTCCCCGGAACTAGACTCCTATATCTATATGGTAGAATTTTTGTAGAATTTTTGGTTGGGCCAATTGGTACAGTTTATTAGTTAAAGTCACCCCTGTTTCAGGGTTTGACTACTCTGACCTTCATGGATTATGACTTAGATATTTCCCTTTACAAAGCTTCAATGCTTATGCCGATTGTTTCTAATGAAACTAGACTCAAAAGGGGATCTATACATATAAGGCATGACTTATAATTGTCTCTGATTAATTTATGGTGAATTTCTAAAGTCGGAACAGGGGATCCAGAATTCTCTCTGGCCCTGTTTCACAAGAGTTTAATTATCTCCTAACATACAGCTCATATGGTCGTTTCGTTTCTTCCATATGATAATAGACTCATCAAGCTTCGATTACATAATTTATTCCTTATTTAATTCCATTCCTACTATTTTTAGTGATTTTTCAATCTCACATCACTGCTGCTACCAGCATCTGTTACTAAAGCAAACTATGCCTATTTTGTGATTTTTCCTTAATCTTACTAATAATTCATCATACATATCATGAATTTAACACCAAGAATAATCAGCCATGACAACATTATCAAACCAATTTTTACTAAGACTTATGACGAAGTATCATAGGACCAAAATTCAACTTAATATTTATGCCATTTTCGCATGGCTAAAGTTTACATACCAAAGTTCAACAAAACATAATAGCCTATACATGCCGAAATGTTCTCCTAGACCAACTAAGAAGAAGATACCCCAAAAAGTTGCAATCCGGTGTGATGACTTAGATGACGGTCCGAGCACGCAAAAAGACGAGTCCAAGGAACCTAAAATAGGTGACAAGCAAACACCGAATGAGTATATAACTCAGTAAGTCATGAGCAATGCACTACCATCCATTAATAACATTATCACAAGAGGAAACAAAATGGAACGAGGCTAATTACTCCATCCAAACTGAACTATACCATAGTTCCTTAGACCTTTCGGTTCAATCTCATACCAAGTTACACATTCACATTCCATATACTAATCAATAGGATATTTGAGGCATTTTTATACATCATTTTGTTTTCGTTACAATCATACAACTAAATGACCTTTCACTTATTCCACGATAATTCTTATGTACGTGACTTCAATTAAAATTGTCACATAGGTTCAAAACTTACCAAGCTCAACTCCAAATATAAACATAGCGCCTATTAGCCATGAATTCAAGGTACTTACCCGATCCGCTGTCCGTGATCAACTCAATTATGTCGCACACTCAGTGTCAATAATGATTCAAAAACATATAGTGAGTCCGCACACTTAGTGCTATACAATCAACTCGCACACTTAGTGCTATATAATCAAACTCGCACACTTAGTGCTGTACAAATTTTAAACCCGCACACTTAGTGCCAATCTCATGATCATAAATGTTTATACCCGCACACTTAGTGTCGAAATCAACAACTCAATACATCTCACCTCTTTTCTTTTCATTCAATACTTTCATCACCACATACATACATGTATATAAATTTATCATTCCTTTCGGCATAATTACATAGACATTATGTCTATTTAAATCAATACAAAATATGTGCTTAGTGACTTACCTTGTGTTGGGTAAAATAGTTCCAAGTCGGCTACTCGATGACCTTCGTCTTTCCCTTGCTTGATTCTCCTCCTTTAACTCCTTGAGCTTAATCAATAAATCAACTAGTTTAACCATCTTGCTAAACATTCATAATTCAATTACACATGCATATGTATGTTTGTATATTCGCAACCATCCTCACTAATTACCCATTTAGTCGATTATACACATAATTAAAGGTAACATCACGAACGGGCATACTTATGTATATTTATATATATATATACACTTCCAAATGGGCATCACAATTAGATTTAACACCACCTTCATACTCAATTAGATGGCCGAATGTATGTATATATATACAATGTCAACTATAACATCTTTTAAACACCTAATTTCATCTCATGAACACTTAATCAAATTTTCCTAATCTAGCATATATTTTCACATCTATTTGTAACATCATGTAAATTCACATATAACTACATTTCTTAAGTTCTACATCCTAATGCCCATTATAGCCACTCCCATGGTCTAAATCTAACAATCGGCAACACCTACCTTTTCACTATGTTAGCCGAATACTCATTCTCTTCTTAGTCCTAAATTCGGCACTTCCAACAAATTAGCTTAACAATTCCAACTTTCATGCTAACATCCCAAGCAACTTAACACATCCATATAACTAGCATGCTAATAGCATCAAGGTATCAACCAAAATTTTAGGCTCCTTAGCCAAATTCTAACTCTCCATCAACCCCAAATCCAACCATGAGATAGATAGAATTTAGACTCATCACCCAAAGGTTGTATATACTTCCAAAGATACCATTGAACATACCTTAATCTAGAGGACCACCTTGGCCAAATCTTCTTTCTTCCCCTTCCTCTAGTTACGGTAATTGCAAAAGAAAGAAAACATGAACACTCCTTCTTCTTCTCAAGTCACGGCAATGGAGAAGAGTGATGAGCATTTTTTTTTCTTTTTCCTTCTTTTACTAACATTATTTTATTTCCAATAACCCAATTTCTTATTATAATATCTAATTAAACATATGTATTGCCCATCAACATTCCATCTTGGCTGGCCACTATAAAGAAATTGGGCAACTTGACATGCAAGTCCACCTTTGTGTTAACATGCACTAATAAGCCATTTAAAATTAGCCTATCATATTTCACTATGTCTCATATTGATCCCTATTTAATAATTTCTCATGCAATTGGCAAAATTAGAGAATGAAACTTCCACATACTCATGTACACACATAATAAGCATAGAATATAGCAATTAATTATTTTTATGACTCGGTTTTGTGGTCCCGAAACCACTTTCCGACTAGGGTCACACTAGGGCTGTCACACGGCCTATCCGTTCTGCTATCTCGTACGGTCCAATAAATCTTGGGCTCAATTTGCCCTTACGGTCAAATCGGAGTAACTTTTTCCAGGGTGAGACTTTTAAAAATACTTTATCACCAATTTGGTACTCAATATCTTTGCGTTTCAAATCTGCATATGATTTCTGACGATCCGATGCTGCCTTCAAACTATCACTAATCAGTTTCACTTTTTCTTCAGCTTCTCTGATCAAATCAACCCCGTATATCTTATTTTGACTGAGTTCGGTCCAATACAATGGTGTGCGGCATTTGCGACCGTATAAAGCCTCTTATGGTGCCATCTTGATACTTGATTGGAAGCTATTGTTGTATGCGGATTCAATCAAAGGTAAAAATCGTTCCCACGAACCACTAAACTCAAGAATGCAACATCTCAACATATCTTCGAGTATCTGAATAACTCGTTCAGATTGACCATCTGTCTGGGGATGGAAAGTAGTGCCAAAATGTAGCTTAGTACATAACGCTTCATACAATTTCTCCAGAATCGGGATGTAAATCTGGGGTCTCTATCAGAAACAATAGAAGTAGGTACTCCATGTAGTCGAACAATTTGAGAAACATATAATTCTGCCAATCTATCGAGTGAAAAATCTGTACGAACAGGGATAAAATGAGCGGACTTCGTCAATCTATCCACAATAACCCAAATTGAGTCTTTCTTGCTCTGTGTCAACGGTAAACCAGATACAAAGTCCATCGTTACTCGATCCCATTTCCACTCAGGTATCATGATCAGCTGTAATAATCCCGAAGGCACCTGATGCTCCACTTTCACTTGTTGACATATCAAACATTTAGAAACAAAGTTGGAAATGTCTCTTTTCATACCATGCCACCAATATTGTCTTTTTAGATCGTTGTACATTTTCGTGCTACCAGGATGGATCGAAATTTGGCTACAATGGGCCTCACTCAAAATCATCGAAGTAAGTTCTGAATTTCTCGGGACACAAAATTGACCTCTGAATCTTAAACAATCATTGTCGTCAATTTGAAACTCTGAACCCATATTAGAATCACATTAAGCTCGTTTAGCAACCAATTCTTCGTCGATTTTCTGTGCTTCACAAATTACCGTATTAACACTAGTTCTGCTTTTAATTCCGCTACCAGCACATCATCAGCGAAAATAGACAGATGTACATTCATTGCTTGAAGAGCAAACAAAGATTTTTGACTTAGGGCATCAGCCACCATATTTTCCTTACCTGGATGATAATCAATGACAATTTCGTAATCTTTTAATAATTCAAGCCACCGTCATTGTTTCAGATTCAAGTCTCTCTGAGTCATTAAATATTTTAGGCTTTTGTGATCAGTATAAACATGACATTTCTCTCCAAATAGGTAATGACACCAAATTTTAAGAGCAAACACAATCGCAGCTAGCTTGATATCATGAGTTGGATAAGTTTTCTCGTGAGGCTTTAGTTGTCTCGAAGCATATGCAACAACTCTACCTTCCTGCATCAGCACACAACCTAAACTGTTCAAAGAAGCATCACTGTGGACTACGAACTCTTTACCAGACTCTGGTTGAACTAACATAGGAGCCTTCGTCAAAAGGGTTTTCAGCTGGTTGAAACTTCTCTGACACTTCTCTGACCACTCAAACTTGACATCTTTCCGGAGTAGTTTCGTCAACGGTGTTGTGATCATCGAGAAACCCTTAACGAATCGTCGATAGTACCCCATGAGTCCCAAAAAGCTCTGAACTTCAGAAACAGTCCTCGGAGGTTTCCAATCAAGAATGGCTGAAATTTTGTTCGGATCAACTATAATACCCAAAGCGGATACAATATGTCCCTGAAAGCTGACCTCCCTTAACCAGAATTCACATTTACTGAATTTTGCATACAACTGATTATCTCGCAAAATCTGAAGTACAAGCCTCAAGTGTTCGGCATGCTCGAACTTGTTGTGAGAATAAATTAGAATATCATCTATGAGCACCACTACAAATCGATCTAAATACTGTATGAATAACCGATTTATCAGATCTATAAAAATCGCAGGAGCATTAGTGAGCCCAAACGATATCACTAAAAACTCATAGTGTCCATATCTCGTTCTGAAAGCAGTCTTAGGAACGTCAGAATCTCTAACTCGCAGCTGATAATAGCCAGATCGCAAATCAATCTTTGAAAACACGGAAGCTCCTTTCAACTGGTCAAATAAGTCATCTGTGACACCCCTGATTTGACCCTAGTCGAAAGTGGTTTTGGAACCCCAAAACCGAGTCACAAAAATAATTAGATGTTATATTCTGTGCTTATTGTATGTGGAATTTGTATGTGTGAATATTTCGTGCCTTGATTTTATCAATTAGGTGTTAATTTATAAGAAATGACCCATCTGATAAGACTTGAAAATGTGATAGGTGAAATTTAAAGGGGCCAAATAATGCATGAGTTATTGACATGAGGGACTTGCATGTCAAATGGACCACTTTTAATTTAGTGGCCGACCATAATGATGGTTGATAGATATTATATGCATTTTATTTTAGCATGATAATAGTTAATGGCTTTATATTATGAAAGAAAGAATAATTAAAATAAGGAAAGTATGGGCATGGATTCGGGTACTAAAAATGTTTTTTTTTTATTTGGAGTAGCTTCCAATGGTGAGTTCCAAGGACCGTCAGTTCTATTACCAGCCGAAGGGCATTCACAATGTTGTAAACTGCCTGATGAGTTGAGTAAATCACCAAAAGATATGGTGGATTTCGTGGCAACTATGGAGGGTAGAATTTCTGGGTTTGAGCAGGGTCATGCAACCACAAAGATTTTAGCTAAAAAAAAAAATAAAACCAAAAGATGATGAACTAATGGATTTGACTAACGCTAAGGTTAGTTGCTAACAGTATTGTTGCTACTAGGTTTCTCTTTTGTCCTTTCATAAATGGACACAAAAATTATTTTTTTTGGAATTGTTAAGGTATGGGTCATCCATGCTTTCATAATTTTGTTTCTGAGTATCAAAAGGAGTTTCAACTAGAGATTGTTTGTCTTTTGAAACCGGACGAGTGGCGTCGTCTTGATAGAATTATTTCTCAAATCGAATGGCTGGTCATGTAGGATTGAAGCTAATGGTTTTAGCAGTGGTATTTGGACCCTTTGGAATGAAATAGTTTCAATTGATATTCTAGCTATTCACCCTCAAATGGTTCATATGAAGGTGTTAAATGAGTCGGAAAGGGTTGGAGCTGCTTCTCAGTCACGACTTGGTTGCAAGTGGTTTCAGACATTCTTGTTTGATTATAAGATTCGAGATTTGGGTTATAGTTGTTCGCAATTCACTTGGAGTAGAGGGAATTTATCTCAGCGTCTTGATAAAGTAATTTCTAACTCTGAATGGGACTTCTTTGCGCCCAACTATGCTGTCCATAATCTTCATAGACTAAAATTAGATAATCGTCCTATTTTGGTCTCTCTAAGGCTGAATTTTCAATGGGACATTGTTGGTGCCTCAATTTGTTCTATGGTTAGGCACATCATAGGAGGTGAGCCTATTCATCCTACGATTAATAAAATGTTAGATTTTGAACGTTTGAAGTTTTAAATTATAAATGGTTATTAGATGAGCACTAAGCTTGTTAATCTTTGTTTGTGAAGTTGTCAATTGATATCTTAATTAGGGGATTGAATATTGTTTATAATTTGAGGTTATTGAAAGTCGAATTAGATGATAAATAACGATCGGCTATTGTGTTTATGTGAATATATATATGCTGAATGTAGTCTTGGATAAGTAAATTTTGATGTATTAGATTGGTAACATGGTTTTGCCGATTGTGAAAATGTGATAAAGGTGCCAAGAAATAATTTAGTAAAGTAAATTGAAATGAAGTTTTGCCGAATGTGTTTATTGGTGTGTGAAAATTTGAATTGTAACGTTAAATCGTTAGTATGTGTTCTATGATTTCCGAATGTGAATTAAGGTAAATAATGTGGAGAAGGATGAGTTGAGTTGTAAAATTTATGTATATGAATTAGTGGTTAATGGACAATCGGTCAAAGTGGTTAATATGCATTTGTATATGTTATAATGGCCGATTGTAATCAAGAATAAAGATGTGAATGAATGGTTGTTAATGAGTTGTCGTATGTTTCTTATTAAGAAAAAATATTAATGTTTGAATCTAAATAAATTAGTTAAGTAATTAAACAAACCAATTTATTTTACCTAGCTCAAGAGCGAAAGGAACTTAACTCGGAAAAGGGAAAAGCGGAACAAATGGAATAGTCGATTCGTAGTTGTCCGACGACATTTAAGGTAAGTTCTTAAGTGTTTGAGTTTGATTCCTTTGTAAGTCTTAAGTCTTAAGTTTTAAAACGGGATGAATATGAATTATGTATATACGTTAAGGTCAATGACTTTTCTAAATGATGGCATATATGATATTATGTTTTAAATATGTGAATGAGAACCTTACAGAGTAAATTGTAATAATTTGCTTAGGACAACAGCAGTAATGTGATTTTAGAAAATCACCATAAATTGTTGGTGTGGAATTATAGGCTGAATAAAATATGTAATCAAAGCTTAATTAGTCTAGTTTCTTATAAAAGAGGCCTTGTGAGCAAAAAAATTTCCTATAAAGAGATATTTAAAGTTGTGTGAGACGGTGTCAGAATGACTCCGAAATCCCCTATTCTGTTTTTGAAAATCATTATAATTTGTACAAAAATGGTTATAAGATAAAATTTATATGGTTAGACTCCTTAATGAGTCTAGTTTCAAATGAAATCAAATACAACACATTTTGAATTCTGTAAAATGAGAAATTTGATTCGTAGTGAAGAGTGGTCAGATTAGTCAAATAGTGAAACAAGGGAAAACTTTAAGAAAAATCTGGTATTGATTGGCCAAACCAAAAATTCTGAAAATTTTATGGATGGAAGATTTATGAGTCTATATTCAGGGAAAATTAACGGAAATTGATTTGGATCAAATACAACACATTTTGAATTCTGTAAAATGAGAAATTTGATTCGTAGTGAAGAGTGGTCAGATTAGTCAAATAGTGAAACAGGGGAAAACTTTAAGAAAAATCTGGTATTGATTGGCCAAACCAAAAATTCTGAAAATTTTATGGATGGAAGATTTATGAGTCTATATTCAGGGAAAATTAACGGAAATTGATTTGGAGTTTTTTAGCTCCAGTTATAAATAATTTAGTGACTATTGCGCAGGAAAAACAGCTTGTGCTGAATTTGAGATTATGTTGTAAACCTTGATAAAACTTGTTTTAGTTGCTCATAAGCTATTGATTAAACCCATACGTGAATTCTAAATTGTGCTATTGTAAAATGATATATGAGTGATAGATGGATCTTTGATATTAAAATTTGTGAAATTGTAAGTTTATAAGTATTCGAATATGAAATGATAGTATGGCATGAAATTGAATTATTCATTGGAAAATGATAGATGTAGATTCAGGCAAGACAAAGTGTATACGTGAAAGTATATGTGGTATGTGAAGTGTATTTGGATAATTGTGATGTGAATACATGAAAATTTATATTTTTATTTAGGATTTTATGTGATGAATGTGAACATTCGTATGTGTGATAAGGCCGAATGGCCAATGTGATGAATATGAACATGCGTATGTGTGATAAGGCCGAATGGCCAATGTGATGAATGTGAACATGCGTATGTATGATAAGGCCAAATGGCCAATGTGATGAATATGAACATGTATATATGTGGTAAGGCCGAATGGCTAATGCGAAACGTGTATGAGATGGATATGTGGTAAAGCTAAATGGCTAATGTGAGATATGTATGAGATGTGTATATATATATTGTGGCCAAATGACAAACGGCGGAAGGTGTGTTTTATTAGATATTTGATGAGGTAAATAAATTACAAATATGATAGTCGATGTGAATGCTGTAACATATGAATAAATATGCATGAAACTCTATGATGTAAATCCGGGATTTAAGGCCCGATGACTATATGTGGTGACTATGTCCGGGTTAAGACCCGCTGACTTCGTGTGGAGATTTCATCTGAGCTAAAGGTCTCGCCGATAAGCCGAGTAGAGTTTAAAGCTATAAGACTTCGTAATAAGAATTACTTATAAATTTATTCAATGCGAAAGGATAAACAGATATGTACTCCAAGTTTATATGTGGCTTGATTTGAACTAAATCATAAGATAATTATGTGATGCATACGTGAGTAATCTATGAGACTATTCCTATGACTATGTGACATCGGATCGGTGTGAGAGGTTATGTGAAATTATACAATATATCTATGTCACATGAGCTCACTTTCATGTGAAAGTTTATCTGTCTATTGTATATGATGAGATGTGCATATTCGGTAGAGGGATGGTATGCTAGAAGGAAGAGTGAAATAAAATACGAACAACTATGTTATAATTTGATTGTTATCTGTTGACCTTGCTTAAAACTTACTAAGCATTGTAATGCTTACTCCGTTTATTTTGTTTCCTCTGTTTTATAGATCTCATTTGGAAGCTACTGGACTGGGGATCGTCAAAGAAATTAGTCACACTATCATTATCCACGACTTATTCTTGTTATGTTTTGAATTATTTTATGGCATGTATAGAATAGACCCGTTGGTCAAGAATATTTTGGTTAATGTATATAAGCCATGCGAAAATGGCATCTTTTGAATGTGTACTTATAGAATTTTAAATTTGTATCCTTGGCTGTCTTTAGTATTTATCTAAAGGAATGTTCTTTACTTCAAAATAAAATAAAATAAAATAAATTCAAGATTTTTACTGTTCTGATATGAGTTTCAAGTCCGGTAATGCCCCTTTACCTATTCCGGCGACGGATACGGGATAGGGGTGTTACATCATCTATCCGTGGCAACGGATATTTATTCTTTATCGTCACTTTATTGAGCTGATGATAATCAATACAACCGTCTTTCTTTTTCACGAACAGAACTGGAGCACCCCAGGGTGAGAAGCTGGGTCGCGCAAAACCTCTGTCAGTCAACTCTTGCAATTGAGCTTTCAATTCTTTTAACTTGGTCGGTGCCATACGATACGGAGCAATCGAAATCGGTGTCGTACCCGGAACCAATTCTATGCCAAACTCTACTTCTCTAACAGGTGGCAATCCCGGTAATTCCTCAGGAAACACTTTTGGATACTCACAAACCACAGGCACAGTCTCGAGCTTTCGTTCCGATACCTTACTATCTAGTACATATGCAAGATAAGCTTCATAACCCCTTCTCACATATTTCTGAGCTAACATAGAAGATATCACTGTTGGTAACCCACTCAGATCACTAGACTCAATTCGAATCATTTCACCACTTGAACATCGAAAGTCTATAGTCTTTCGTTTGCAATTTACCACAGTATCATGTTAGGTTAACCAGTCCATTCCGAGAATAATATCGAATTCGTCGAAGGGTAATAGCATCAAATCCACCGGAAAATAGAAATCTTTAATTATCAATGAACATCTCTTGCATACTTTATCAACTAACACATACCAACCCAAAGGGTTTGACACTCGGATTACAAATTCAGTAGACTCAATAGTTACTGGACGCTAATGTTTCACATACGTAAGAATGAGTCGAACCAGGATCAATTAAAGCAAGTACACTAGTACTATAGAGAGTGAATGTACCAGTGATAACATCACGGGAGGATGCCTCCTCTCGTGCACGGATGGCATAAGCTCTGGCGAGGGCACGAGTCTCAGATCGAACTGCCATATCAGAAGTCCCTCTCTGATTACCCACCCTGCCTCCAGTATTTCTCGGTGGTCTACCTCTAGTTGTTGCACCACTCGATCTCGCACCATGCATCTTATTTTTCTCATCAGGTACTGTGCAATCTCGAATGAAATGATCCCGCGAACTGCATCTATAACAGGCTCTGTTAATAGATTTACCCCAACATTCACCTACATGTTGTCTTCCACACTGTGGACATTCGGGTTTTTCTTGCCGATTGTTGCCAACACTAGCAACCGAAGTAGCTCGAGAGTCAGTTGATGGTCGCTCCTTAATAGAAATTCCTGCAGTCGTCTTTGATCTGTTAGTATCATCTCTAAACTTCTTTGCAGTCAAAAAAGAATTTTTACCCACTGATCTTTTACGAAAGTCCCTAGCTTCATATTCAGCTTTCTTTTTCTCCTTTTCGAGCTCTTCAGCCTTGCAAGCTCGTTCAACCAATGTTATGAATTACTTTATTTCTAGAATACCCACCAGCAGCTTTAAATCTTCATTCAATCCCTCTTCAAAACTTTTACACATGGCAATTTCATCAGCTACACACTCCCGAGCATAACGACTGAGTCTTACAAACTCACGTTCATATTCGGATACCGTCAAACGGTCTTGTTTAAGCTCCAAAAATTCTTTGCGCTTTTGATCGATGAATCGTTGACTAATATACTTCTTACGGAACTCCGTTTGAAAGAAGTCCCAAGTAACTCGTTCCTTTGGAACAATCAAAATCAGGGTTCTCCACCAATAGTAGGCCGAATCTCGTAATAAGGATATTGCACACTTTAGACACTCATCGGGTGTGCAAGACAGCTCATCAAAAACGCGAATGGTATTATCAAGCCAAAACTCAGCCCTTTCAGTAGTTGTGGCTCGAAATTCCTTGGCCCCGTGCTTCCTAATCAAATCAACAGGAGGTTTACTCAGCCTCAAGGGATCAGTAGTTGCTGGTATTATAGGCACTGGACGAGAATTATTTAAATTCGAAAATGGTTGAGCAGCCGGGTTTGTTTGGGCATATTGTGCAGCCCACTCATTCATCATGGTAAAGAAGGCTTGCTTATCCCCATCATCTTGATTACTCGCAGATGGTTGAGGTTCAACAGGCGCTGTCCCTTGCGCGGGAACAGGCGCTACACTCTCAACATCATCCGCTAAGGCTCTCTCTGGAGTGGATTCTATTTACTAATCAAAACAACAATTTCAACCGTCAGAAGTCATCACACTATCATATACTAGCATTATGACATGTATAGCTAGACTCATACGCGCTACGGTAGTCCTAGAATCGACTAAACCGTAGCTCTGATACTAATAAAATGTAACACCCTAATACCCGTGTCCAATATTAATTTAAGTAATTACAACAATAATAACACGTTTCCATGAGTAACTTCTATAGTATGTACATACTAAAACAAGGGTAAAAATTGTAAGGTGATTTTTCTCCTCTTGACCGAATATACATGCATAATGTATCTTGAATGCTTAACATGTTAGTTCAAGCATAACATAATCACACTCATATCACAATATGAACTCATATGTCAAGTTGATTTCACTTGAAGATGTATATTTAAACCATTATTACATCCATACATAGAACTCTAGCCATATTCGCATGGCCTTATATATACAATAGTATCAAAATAGAAAACCTCCCAAAATATTATTCTATACATGCCATAATGTCTATTTGAGTTTTAAACAAAGGTACCAAAAAGGGTTTGTCAAAAGATACGATGACTTCGTAACAGATCCAAGCTTTCCTCGACAAGATGATCTATACAAAACCAATAAACACACCAAGTGAGTTATTAACTCAATAAGTCCTAAGAAATTTTTAAAAGAATGTAATGATCTAATTATCTTAACAAAAATTAAAGTTTCAATCCAATATTAGCCGAATTCAAACAGGATATCACAAGGAAATCTTATGTCACATGTGTACATTATGAATTTGGTACATACTTACTCGAATTCACTCTGTACTCCTACACCATTTAATCGCAAACTGAAAAGACCATGGTAAATATCATATGCATATCGTTGGCGTATATATATATAAATGACAAACAAGGTTCAATTAATCAAATAAAGCACAAACCAAGCCGCTCCATGTATAAATCAAATCTCCAATCCATTTAGATTCATTTATCACTAATTTATATCTTTGTTAAATTATATACTAATTGAGCCGATTACCTTTCTCTTCTTTCTCTCTTCCCAAGCATTATCTATTAATATACAGATTTAGATCAAGTCCCATGTCTAATATCCATGCACATTTCATTATTCCCAGTTTAAAGTTTTAAACTTTTTCATTTGCACAAGCAATTCTCTACGATCGATATCGCACACTTAGTGCTCGATTTAAAGGTCCGTACACATAGTGCTCTTACTCATTCGCACACATAGTGCCACGTTTCCTCGCACACATAGTGCTATGCAACCTCTCACACATAGTGCTGAAATTTCTTATCTATAGCTACCATAATGTCATAGATAGATTGATAAATCTCACATTCGATTTTCACAAATTCATACATACCATGATTTCTTATCCAACCTATTTTATGTACAATATTGACTGAAACTTAAATTACTTAGGAACTTACCTTTTTAGTCGGATGAATAACTCCGATCAGCTACTCAACCGCTTTCGCTTTTCCTTTGGCCGAACTTGGCTCCCTTTGATCTTGAGCTCCAACTAAGCAAATAAAATATTCAATCATCGTAGCCCCAATTTATAATCATTCCTCATAGACACCCACACAGATTCGGTATTCCATCTAATATTAACCAAGCCATAACAATTTAAAGTTTAACCCTTAAACTAATGCACATCCAAACATACTTCTCATCTATTCCATTTATTCGCTACATATACAAGATAATTTCGGCAAATTCACATTTCCAAATTTTTCAATACTAAATAATTTGTAAATTAATTAACTAAACTCATTTTCGGTTAGTATCCGTTTAAATACTATCAAGCTCGTATACTTCTAATTTCATGAGTTCAACATCTTAATGTCAATTGTAATCAATCAATAAATTTCTAATACATAAATTAAGCTACTCAAACAATCTAAATTTAAATTCGGCAAACACCATACCAAACTATTTTAATCAAATTCTCCATAGCACATAAACTAAAATATGCACCTTAAAACTTACTCAAATTTTTATTATGCCTTTCCCTCCTAAAACATAAAAATATAAGTTTTACTCCTTCTTCCATGTTTCGGTCAATTACTCAACTTACCTCTTAACATGAATTTTTGCATTTCAACTTATCAATCAAAACTCATTCGGCCTTAACAATGAACCGTTTCTCATACCAGGAAATAAAAATTAAAAAGAACATTCCATTTAAACCCCATATGGCCGAATGCACAAAATATTACCCAACTACTTATTCAACAAGTTCAACCCCATTCTATCGTCTACTTATTCAATACAACATGAAAACAACCTCTAATTCTAACACTTTGATACAAGGCTTTGTGCCCAAACCACCATAGAAGTTTAAATTTTCTTGACATTGCCAAAAGTGCATTCAAAATTAACTTAACATATAAAAAGATTTAACCAACACTTCAAAACTTACCTCCTACTAGCAAAAGAAGATGCCGAATTGCCTTAGTATAAATTTCCATTTTTCTTTCCTTTTTGTTTCAGTTTTGGAAGAAGAAGATGTAAAGCCCCGTACCCGAGACCGTCGCCGGAGTCAAACACGAGGTGTTAACAGACTTAATTCATTACTTAAACAGCTCAAACAATTTATTTTTAAAATTTTCAGTCAAGCTAGCAATCTGCATCACAGTCACTTAAAAATTCATATCTCGAGTTTCAAAACTCTAAATCCAATTCCATAAATTTTCCCCAAAACTAGACTCATATATCTATTTACTAATTTTTTTCTAGAATTTTTGGTCAAGAAAATTAGTACAGTTTATTAGTTAAAGTCTCCCCTGTTTCAGGGTTCGACTGCTTTGACCTCTATGTATTACGAATCAGATATCTCCCTGTACAGAGTTTCAATGACTATGTTGTTTGTTTCTAATAAATATAGACTCAATAAGGAAGCTGTACATATAAATCATGACTTCTAATTATCTTTTAACTATTTATGGTGAATTTCCAAAGTCAGAACAGGGGATCCAGAAATCGCTCTGGCCCTGTTTCACAAAAATTTAAACATCTCATAAAATATAGCTCATATACCTGTTTCGCTTCTTCCATATGAAAATAGACTCATCAAGATTTGATTCCATAACTTATTAATTATTTAATTCCATTTCTACTATTTTTAGTGATTTTTCAAATTCACGTCACTACTGCTGTCTGAATCTATTTTATGGTAAATTTTACCTATTTCATGGTTTCCATGGATTAGCTAGCAATTTGACATATATAACACCAAATATGATCATGATTAGCCATTCCAATGGCTAATCATTACCAAGCATTTCCATACCACTCAATAACCATATCATAAGACCATATATACAAAATGATTATAATGCTATACATGCCATACTCAAAATATACAAGCCATTATGCCAAGATGGTATCTGAGATAGTGTGAGCGAACCTCCGACCGCCGTTCCGATTTCCGAGCTGGCTTGTCAAAACTACAAGGAATGAAAAGGAGGGAGTAAGCATAAATGCTTAGTAAGTTCACATGCAAATAGCAAGTAACATAACCATATAAGCAAACATAAAACATCATTTGCATAATCATCACCAAGACATTCATATCATTATTTTCATTTATCATCTTACCATATTGTTGTTATATCGATTTTTCAACCCGAGGGTTAAGTACATACCTGGTCAAAGTACCCATTTCACAAAACTTACCAATACGTCCCTTTTATCTTGAGTATTCCTCCATTTCAGTAGAACTTTACCCGTTGAACACATCGGAATATAATTCAGATACATGGAAAGTTTGCACATAAATGCCACATATGTAGCCAAGCTACCATGTAACCCGCCCATAAGTGAACTCAGACTCAACTCAATGAGCTCGGGCATTCGCATCCATAAGTGAACTCGGACTCAACTCAACGAGCTCGGATGCCTAGTTACATCTCTCGAAGTCGGACTCAACTCAACGAGTTCGGACATTTGCATCCATAAGTGAACTCGGACTCAACTCAACGAGTTCGGATGCTCAACCATCCTAGTGACATGTCACTTGTATCCTAATCTATTCCTAAGGTTCAAACGGGCTTTTTTCCCTCGATCTCACATTTGCCGTCTTCCATGGAATATCAGAACCGATACTTCGGTGATAGTTCATACTCATCAAGTAATTCACATAATTACATATTATTCAACAATAACCACAAAGCATAATATTTCATGATAATAATCAGCATCATATCATACAAACAACATTAAATTGCTTAAAATGACAATTGTGTTACTACATTTACACATGAACTTACCTCGTATGCGAAAATGGCTACTTTTACCATTTTGTCCACAACTTGGTATTTTCCTCATTTTAGCCCGAATTTCAGTTTTCCTTGCTCTATCATTTAAAATATAGTCTAATTAGGACTCACATTATTAAAATTGACCCAAAATCATATTTTGGAAAAATTACAATTTTGCCCCTAAACTTTTGCATATTTACACTTTTGCCCCAAAGCTCGTAAATTAAACTTCAGCCTATTTTCTTATGTTTTATGACATGTTGATCATTTTCCCCTTCTATGGCAACATCAAATTCTCACTCTAACATGTACTTATGACTATTAGGTATTTTTACCGATTAAGCCCTTTTGCTCGTTTTCACTTAAAACCGAGTAGCACAAGTTGTCTAACATAATTTAAAACCTCATATTCTATCATAAAACACCAAAATTCACAAATTTCACCTATGGGTATTTTTCCAAATATAAACCCTAGGTTAAATTATTGCTAGCATAAGCCAAATCGAGCTACCGGGACTCCAAAAACGTAAAAATCATTAAAAACGAGGCTAGAACGGACTTACAATCGAGCTTGGAAGCTTGAAAAACCCTAGCCATGGTTTCTCCTTGCTATATTCGACCATGGGGTTGAAGATGAGCAAAATTGGCTTTTAATTTTGTATTTTAATTCATTTTACCCCTAAATGACCAAAATGCCCTTACTACTAAACTTTCCAAAAATTCCATTCATGTCCAATTTTTGTCCATAGACTTATAAATTGGTAAAATTTCTATTTAAGACCTCCTAATTAATATTTCAAAACAATTTCATACTAGAAACTTCTAGAATACAAGTTTTGCAAATTATTCGATTTAGTCCCTAATTTCAATTTAAGCACTTTATGCATAAAATTTCTTCACAAAATTTTCACACAATCATGCAATCATATCATAGACCTTAAAATAATCATAAAATAATTATTTCTATCTCGGATTTTGTGGTCACGAAACCACTATTCCGACTAGGCCCAAAATCAGGATATTACAGAAGAAGATGATGAACACTTTCTCTCTCCTTCCTTTTCTTCTTTTATTCATCTTTTTCTTATTAATTCATTTTATTTAGAATATTTTAATCATTTTCTAACAAAATATTATAATTAATTAAACTTAGTGGAGGGGCATCATTACTTGGCCGGCCACTTATTGTATTTTGGGCATTTTGACATGCAAACCCAAGCTTTCACACTTTGTAGTTGTTTGGTCCTTACAATTTACCTATCATATTTTTTAAGTTTCTCAACTAAGTCCTTTCAAGTAAAATTCACATTCATAAGACTAAATTAAAACATCAAATTTTCACACATGCACTATCACACATAGAAGATATGTAAATAAATTTTAAATGAATTTTATGACTCGGTTTTGTGGTCCCAAAACCACATTCCGACTAGGGTCAAATTAGGGTTGTCACAAGTAATGTTAAGGCCAAAATTTGAAGCTAAATATGACAATTCTACTTTTTTATTGTTAAAAATGATGATGACAGTGGAAAAAAGGAAGAAACATTGGTGCAATTACTACAAAAAACATTGACACACTTGAGAAGCTTGTTGGAAGCTCCATGAAAAACTGACAAATGGGAGAAAGAAGAGTGGAAATGGTCATGGTTCACAATTTGGGGATAGCAAAGCTTTCTAAACAACTAATGAAAATCATGAGCAACAAAATTCTCTAGAAGGGTATCCAAAAACAAGTTCTGGAGCGAATCTACCAATGATGTCACGACAGGACCCTCCTGTGTCACGACATACCCCTTGTGCTTGGTTGCAACATCGTATGCCTATATTGCACCCAAACCTTGCGCAGCCTAAAAAAAATCATGCACATGATAATGATGTTTTGGAGAGAAATTAGGTGTATTTGTCCTAGTTGAACTCCAAGGACTTTAAGGACAGTTTAGTCACTTTAATGTTTTGAGTTTAGCCTATATAAATGCCATCGTAATCAGTTTAAACACAAAATTTTAGAGAGATAGAAAATATACTTAGGGTTTTTATTTCATTCTTAGATTTTACTTATAGTATTTTATGTTCTTGTAATCGGAAGATCCTATTTCGAAGTGAGACTCTCACAAGTGGAGATTGTTCTAGAACCACTCTTTCATCGATAAATCCATTTGTATCTCATTTCTTTTATTCTATTCTTTATATCTCTTTCTTTAACATTGTTTAATTGAATTTTTGTGTAAAGATTAGAATCAATTTATACTTTATACATATCTCGCATGGTTTCAACTATTCTAATCGTATTCATTGATTGAAGGATAAAGTTTCTTAGCGGATCAACTGTTTGGGAGAGGAAGAACCTAAACCCCAGACTTGACAACCCTAGGAATTCATTTAGGTGGGGATTAACCCAAAATTGGTATCGCCTATCCATTAACACCTTAACCCTAAACCAGTCTAGACTGTGAGGTTAGAAGATAAGTAGTTCTTGTTGACTCGCTATTCTAGTGAAAATATCAGAAAATCCTGCTAGGGTATCAACTAATTCATTGAAGAGAACACTACATCAATAATTAATTAGGTAAAACAATTGGATCTAGGATAAAGGAACTCGCGTAGCTAAAACATGGATAGGAGAAACTGATACATAAACATAGGAGTATATTTAGGCTTAATTCAATTTATTTGGTTTATTAATATTATTGTCATCTTTCTTCCATATTAACACCAGTACTTCGTAACTCAAGTATATTAGTAATTATTCCCAGTAATTGGCTTGACAATAGTTTTCCCCAAACTGCAATCCCTTTGGGTATGATCCTCGGAGTACTTACCTACTTCGTTGTAACAATATTACAACCTGACCCGTATACTTGCAGAAACTGCCTCAAATCTATATCTTTAGTTGTGGTATTCACACTTTGGACGTTGGTACATCCGAAATCGGTTAAGTTGTTGGTGCCGTTGTTGCAGATTGTGATGGTGTTAATTGTTATTGAATCAATTACTTACAAAAAATATTAGTCGAAAGATGAACGAGTTAGATAATCTTCTAATTGTATTAATTTATTATTTTAGCTTATTTTTTTATAATTTTATTATTTCCGTTATTGATTAAGAAAATCATGAGTGCAATTAATGATAAGTACAATTGGTATAGTAACAACCCGTTTTTGGTCAAATTGAAACAATGGTTCCAAAACCACAAGTCTGAAGTTGAAATATTTATTTTATTAAGATCTTAATGTTTACAGCATGATTGAATGATTGTGTGAAAGTTTCATTAACAAATTTTGTCGTTTGGTAGTCAATTTGGTAAAAAGGACTAAATCGCGTAAAGTGCAAAAGTGGAGTTCTATTAGCTAAAAGTATTTAATAGCTATCGAACCTTAAAGTAAAGGTCCTTATGTTGTAATTAGACCATAAATGACATAAGTGGACATATATGGACATATATTAAGGTGTTTTAAATGGTTTATAATAAGGGTAATTAAGTAATTTAAAAATTTAAGTTAAAATCAGT
Organism: Gossypium arboreum; assembly: GCF_025698485.1. Taxonomy (NCBI): domain Eukaryota; kingdom Viridiplantae; phylum Streptophyta; class Magnoliopsida; order Malvales; family Malvaceae; genus Gossypium; species Gossypium arboreum. The sequence continues at coordinate 19,387,518 of NC_069082.1, forward strand.
AAAATAAATCAAAGTATCATATTTGTTTATTCTTGTTTCAACCAAGACTAGGGCTAAAAAAACACCATTTTTGTGTTCTTCATTCGTCCAAGCTTAAATAGCTAATTAAGGTATGGTTTTTTTCTCGTTTTTAATGATTTCTATGTTTTTGAGATCGTTGCAACTAGGTCTAGCTAGCCGAGGGACTAATTTTCAAAAATGTTAAAGATTTTGAATGTTTCCATTGATGAATAAGCATGTATTTTTAAGTTTCTTGATATATTATGAATGCTTGTTGATAGATATATAAGTTTTGTTAAGTGATTTTTAGTGAAAATGCAAAATGGGGATTAAATTGTGAAATGGGTAAAGTTTGTGGTTAAAATGTGAAATAAATGAAAAATATGGGCTGCTAGGGGCATTATGGTAATCCTGCTAGCATGGCTTTATTGTGAATTTCATTAATTTGTGATTTTGTGACATAGGGACTAAAATGTGAAAAATGTGAAATATTAGGGGCAAAAGTATATATATATTTTAAAGTGTGTTTTGGACTAAATTGAATAGAGAGATGATTAAATAAGTTAATTTTGATTATATATAGATTAATAAAAGAGGAATTCACACTTAGATCGGGGAAAAAGCAAAGTAATTGAATAGTCGGTCCGTTCCGTCATTTTCGTATACGAGGTAAGTTTGTATAATTGAACTTAAATGTGTATCTATTAAATTGATGGATGGTATTGTGATTGTATTTATCTTATTGTTTAAATTTGGAAGATTGAATTAAATGTATGATTTAAGTTAGAAGAATTGCTAAATAAGACCATAGCTGGGCTATGGCAAATCGGATAATAAGACCATAATCGGGTTATGGCATGTGAAAGTAAGACCACGACAGTGCCATGGAAACTTATGTGTATGACCATGTTGGATTATGGCATCGAAAAATCGATGTGCTCGTATCATAAGCAATTATAAAACTAGAGTGATTTGGTAAGTGAATTGATAATAAATAGTTACGTATCGGTACAGGTATGTACAGAAAATGTTCAAGTAACGAATTAAAAGAAGCTGAGAGCTTATGCTTAACTATGTGGTTAAAATTTATGTTAACTTAGTGATTGATGCTTAAATGCAATTTATTTTATCTATTTAGAAATGTTAATGAATGAAAAGATTATTTCATATTTACATACGAACTTACTAAGCTTCATAGCTTACTTTGTTTACCTTTCAATGTTTTATAGTATTTTGAAGCTAGCTCAGATTCGGGGATTATCAGGGACTTCATCGCACTATCGGACAACTATTTTGGTACTTTTGAAGTTTGTATATATGGTATATGGCATGTATAGGCTTGAGTCATTTTGGTATGTTTGATGAATATGTATTTTGGCCATTTGAGTTGCCTTATGATGATAAATTTGATGATGTTTATAAATGTGCAAATGGTTCTATTTTAGTGTGGTAATTAACCTATATTGTAACGCCCCATACCCGAGACTGTCGCCGGATTCAAATACGAGGTGTTAACGGACTTAATTCATTACTTAAATAGCTCAAACAATTTATTTTTAAAACTTCCAGAGAAGCTGGCAATCTGCGTCACAGTCGCTTAAAAATTCATATCTCGAGTTACAAAACTCGAAATCCAATTTCGTAAATTTTTCCTAAAACTATACTCATATATATATCAACTAATTGTTTTCTAGAATTTTTGGTTGGGCCAACTAGTACATTTTATTAGTTAAAGTCTCCCCTGTTTTGGGGTTTGACTGCTCTGACCTCTGTGTATTACGAATCAAATATCTCCTTATACAGAGTTCCAATTACTATGAAGTTTATTTCTCATAAAACTATACTCAATAAGGAATCTGTACATGTAAATAATGACTTCTAATTATCTTTGTAAAATTTTTGGTGAATTTCCAAATTCAGAACAGGGGATCCAGAAATCGCTCTGGCCCTATTTCACAAAAATTTAAATCTCTCATAAAATATATCTCATTTACCTATTTTGTTTCTTCCATTTGAAAATAGACATAATAATGTTTGATTTCATAACTTATTCATCTTTTAATTCCATTTCAACTATTTTTAGTGATTTTTCAAATTCACGTCACTGCTACTGTTTGATTCTGTTTTGTGCTAATTTCACCTTTTTCATGATTTCCATGGAATAACTAGCATTTAGGCATACATAACACCAAACATGACTTTGAGTAGCCATTCCAACAGCTAATCATTATCAAGCATTTACATACCAATCATTAGCCATATCATAAGATCATACACACAAAATGGCTACGATGCTATACATGCCATACTCAAAATGAAACGTCTAGCTATACCAAAATAATCCTCGTGATAGTGTGCCCGGACCTCTGACGTACTTTACGATCCCTGAGTTAGCTTGACAAAACTATAAAAAGAAGGAAAATAAAGGGGGTAAGCATTAAGCTTAGTAAGTTTACATGCAAATAAATAACAACATTCATAAGAACTATCTTACTACTTGGCATGATACTACATAATGCAACTTCATTAATTGTCATAGACATATTTTAAACTTCTTCACTTACTCACTTATTTAAATACTTACTTACTTAATCAAATTTATTAATACATTTTACTTACCTTTTTCCTTATCAAGCATACATGAACATTATGTACTTACCTTTGCTCTTCTAGCATGAACTTGTCTTACCTTTTTAGTATAACTCGTCTTACCTTACCTTACTTTACCTTGATATTCTCTTTAAATTTTCCCGTTGAACCACTTGGAATACTAAGGATACACGGGTACCTTACCATTTCCATGACTTGTCATGGTCTTACGTGGTATCCTTTTGAAACTTACCATTTTCATGTCTTGACATGGTCTTACATGGTATCCTTGCATTATGAACTCACCAATGCCATGCCTTGGCATGGTCTTACATGGGACCTTTGCCTTATAGTAACTTATCAATGCCATGTCTTGACATGGTCTTACATGATTTCCTTGCCTTAGAAACCTTACCAATTTCCATACCTTAGCATGGTCTTACATGGTATCCTTGAACCATAATGTCATGACATTTGTATCCTACACATTCCTAAGGTTCAACCGGGACTTTCTGAAATTACTTCTCTTTCAATTCATGCTTAAGTATTCTTTGAATAATTTCATAAAATAAATTTACACATGCTGGAAATTAACAAAATTAACATAAAATAATAGAATATTGCATTTATTTACCGCAAACTTACCTCGAAACAAAATACGATCAACTATATTGATTTAGTCCACTATTTTTTCTTTCCCCGGTCTAACTCTGGATTTTGTTCTTCTTGATCTATAATAAAAAAATTTAGCTTATTTAATACTCACATTTATTAAAACAGTCCTTGACCCAAACTTTGGCAAAATTATATTTTTGCCCCTAAATTTTCACATATTTTCACTTTTGCCCCAAGGCTCGTAAATTAAACTTCATCCTATTTTCTTATGTTTCATGACATGCTGATCATTTTTCCCTTGTATGACAACATCAAATTCACACTCTAACATGTACTTATGACTATTAGGTATTTTTACCGATTAAGCCATTTTACTCGTTTTCACTTAAAACCGAGTAGCACAAGTTGTCTAATATAATTTAAAACCTCATATTCTATCATAAAACACCAAAATACACAAATTTCACCTATCAGTATTTTTCCAAATATGAACCCTAGGTTGAATTATTGCTAGAATAAGCTTAATCAAGTTATCGGGACTCCAAAAACGTAAAGATCATTAAAAACGGGGCTTGGAATCGCTTACTATGGAGTCTGAAAGCTTGAAACAAACCCTAGCTATGGAGAACCCTTGAAATTTCGTCCTAATGAAGAATATGGACAAAACTTGGCCTTTAATTTTGTTTTTAATTCATTTTAATAACTAAATGACCAAAAATGCCCTTACTACTAAACTTTCCAAAAATTCCATCCATGTCCAATTTTTGTCCATAGACTTAGAAATTGGTCAAATTTCTATTTAAGACCTTCTCATTAATATTCCAAAGCAATTTCATACTAAAAACTTCTAGAATGCAAGTTTTTCAAATTATTCGATTTAGTCCCTAATCTCAACTTAAGCACTTTATGCATAGAATTTCATCACGAAATTTTCACACAATCATGCAATCATATCATGTACCTCAAAATAATAATAAAATAAAATTTTCTACCTTGGATTTGTGGTTTCGTAACCACTGTTCCGTTTAGGCCCTATTTCAGGATGTTACATATATTGTGTGATTGAGGTTCAAATTATAATGTTTAATGATATTAGGTAATTTGATTGCTAAAAGGGTTGATAATGTGTAAGCTATGTGCTTGTGAATTGGTGAATAATAATGGAATTTGGAATGATTTTAGTGAATTGAATTGTATATATGAATTAGGTATGTAATTAGATGGCAAGTTGTGGCTTATTGTGATTTGTATTGATGATAATGAAATGGTATGAATTGAATATTGGTCGATGATATTTGGTTTCTATTTGTGTCTTGAAATGGTACTATATGAGTTTGTATAGGTATGTACAAATTGGGTGGCAAAATGGCTTGGTAAATAGCCTATTTTTGTCCATACAGTCAGATACACGGGTGTGAGCCTCAGCTGTGTGTGACACACGGTCATGTTACATGGCCGTGTGTCCTCTGGTGTTGGATTTGGAACCAAGTCAGTATGCTCCACAGGGCCTCACACACGGACGTGTGACTTGGCCGTGTGGCATAAGTGAGTATACCCTACAGGATTGACACGGCCTAGCATACGGCTTGGCACACGAGTGTGTGTGTTGGCCATGTGTCAAAAGTTAGAGAGTTACATGGGGTTAGACATGGGCTGGGACATGGCCATGTGCTTCCATTTCGAATGTCCACATGGCCTGTGACACGGGCGTGTTTGGTGGCTGTGTGAGATACACGGCCTGGCCACACGGGCCTATGTCCCCTATTTTGAGAAAAAAATTTCAAAGTTTCGTGAAAGTTTCTTGGGTTATCAGTTAAATTCTAACCACTCCTTATGCATGTTTAGGGCCTCGTAGGCTTGTATAAGGGATAAATTGTTTGAGATTGTATGATGATTGTATATAATGATCGAATGTATGAGAAAAGTATGTTTAAATGTATTGTAAGTCGGTAATGCTACATAATCTTATTCTAACATTGAATAAGGGTGAGGGGTGTTATAGGTATGATGGCAAGACGTAGGATAATTTATACGATGATGTCGAATCAAGTTGGTTAGATGGAGATTCAATGGATCGGTGGAGTTTGTATAGAGAATATGGAAAAGAAGGGTATTCATATGAACCTCTATATGAGTTAAATGATAAAAAGATTGTTATGCCCGAAGACCCAATAGAGTCTTTTTGTAATCCACCAGAGATATTATCATGTGGATCAATTAAGCTCGACAAACCTTTAGCCCTGAACATAGACACACACATGGATAAATTTGATTACAATGATAGTGGGTTTGAGTCAAATGAGTTATCCTTTTGGTATGATGAGTGACACAATAATGAAGGACAAGTTAGGTTGAACAGAGCTTCGACAAACCTGTAACGACCTGATAGTCAGGGGTGTCAGAAAGTATATTCCTGAGACTCTATTCTCGTAAATCGAAGAAATTTACGAAGTTAGTTGTGTAGTTAATTAGATTTTGGTTAAGTGAATTTGCATGAATTATAAGTTGTCAAAGTGTAGAGATCAAATTGCATAGTATTAGAAGTAAAATTATAGATTAAAATTAATTAAGGGACTAAAGTAGTAATTAGCCAATTTCCTAATAATGGTGGATGCATTAAGGAATAACACATATATTATATATTTATGTAAACTTATTGATAAACCGTAAATTATACATATTTTTACCCCATGTTTAATGCATTTTATGGATGATTTCCCATTAGAATTGGTGAATTCGATCCTTCTAATGCTTTAATTTCATGTACTATACTTAGGAGAGCATAGGAGAGCGAAAGGAACGAGAAACGGGCCAAAAAAAGAGAAAATGGGCCAAAGTACGAAATTAACATGGCCTGGACCTCCTCACATGGGCATACCACATAGCTGTGTCAATTTGGCAGGCTCGAGCACGGCCTGAAGTAATCACACACGGGCGTGTCCTTGCCGAGCCCAAGTTGAATCCAATTCGGAAAAGGCTAATTTTGAGGGCTCTTAGGCATTCTAAAGCCTATAAATACACCCTAGAGGAGGAAGAAAAAGGACACACAGGATAGGGGTAAGGAATTACTCCAAGAAAGCCGATTGATTCATCTCAGAAGCTGGATTCATCATAAAGACTGAAGATCTCTCCTCAATTCCCCTTCAGGAGTTTTGGGTTTTCTTTATGTTTTGTATTCTTTATTATTCTGAAAAGTTTTCTTATTTAGTTATGAGCTAAATCCCCTAAATACCTAAGGGGAATGAAACCCAAGACGAATCTTGTTATTATTTTCTGAATTGTATGATAAATATTTGACTTGTTCTTAATTATGTGTTCTTAATTCTTGTTTTGATATCCCGGATCTTGATTCAAGATAAGCTCTTATTCAGGAGGAGGAATAGACCTGTCTAAGAGTACATTTGTCATAATTAAGCGGAGTTGATTGCGCGCCTAGACATAGGGTGACAAGATTTTGCCGGATTAGGGTGAAACCTAATAAGGGGATCCATAAATCGAGTTAATGCAACCCTAGAGTGTTAATTAGAGAAAAGTCTCGGTTATTCAATCTAGGGATTAGACGTTATTAGTCTTGAATAGGGATAATAACATAACTTAGGGATCTCTACAGAACAAGTTAAATGAATAAATCATCCAATTTGGAGCCAGAATAACAAGTACAGTCTAGGTGGATTTTTCCTTAGTTATTGTCTTCATTCAATCGATTTTTCCAAAAGCAATTCCCCAATCCCATTCTCTGTGCTTTCTTAGTTTAGATAATTAGTTAGTTAAAACAAAACCCTCTTTATTCTTAGGCTAGATAATAAAAAGACAGTCATTACTAATACTTTTAGTTCCTTTGGGTTCAAAAATCCGATCTTGCTAAAACTATACTACTGTTCGATAGGTACACTTGCCTACATCGCGATAATAGTTAGTTCAAGAACGAGTAATTATAAATATTTAAAACTTATCACGAAATCACGCGATCAAGTTTTTGGCGCCGTTGCCAGGGAACTAAGATATTAAGAACGCTCAATTTTTAATTACTTTAGCCATTTATTTTTCTTGCACTTTAATTTATTATTATTTATTAATTTACTTTTTCCTTCTCTTGGCAGGTTTTTTTTGTAGTTTATGACTAGAAGAAATCCGTCAGGACCATTACTTTTTGACGAAGAAATCGATCGTACAGTTCGTAGAAATCAAAGAGAAATAAGGCGAAGCTTAAGATACATAGAGAACGAGCATGAAGACGATACTCAACCCCCAACCGAAGAGATGGCTGAAAACCAAGGCAACCAGCTACCTCCTGCAATTGCGGTTAATCAAAATCCTACTCCACGCACTATGGATATTATGCTAAACCTTATTTAACAGGAACTAAATCGAGCATAGTTAGACTTGTTGTAGCTGTAAATACTTTTGAATTAAGACCTAACACTATTCAAATGATACAACAATTTGTTCAGTTTGATGGTTTGCAGGATGAGGATCCCAACGCTCATTTAGCCAACATCTTAGAAGTATGTGATACATTTAAAAGTAATGGTGTCTCTAATGATGCCATTCATCTTTAGTTATTCCCTTTTTCATTGAGGAACAAAGCTAAACAGTGGTTGAACTCGTTACCACGAAGGTCAATTACTACTTGGGAACAAATGACCGAAAATTTTTTACTAAAATATTTTTTGCCGGCTAAAACGGAAAAATTACGTAATAATATCTCTCCTTTTGTGCAAATGGATTTAGAAACACTCTACGATGCATAGGAGAGATACAAGGACCTTTTGAGAAGGTGCCCTCACGGTGGGTTACCACTTTGGCTACAGGTTCAAACATTCCATAATGGCCTGAATCCTTCGACTTGAAAAATGGTTGACGCAGCTGCTGGTAGAACCATCAATAATAAAACATCTGAAGATGCCTATGAGTTTATAGAAGAGATGTCATTGAATAACTATCAGTGGCAAGTCATGAGGACAAAGCCAACAAAAACAGCTGGCGTTTATAACGTCGATTCGGTCACCATGCTCTCTAATCAGGTAGAACTCTTAAATAAAAAGATTGATGGTTTTCTTAGTTCTTCACAGGTTCAGTCAGTGATGCAGTGCGAAGCAAGTGGTGGTGTAATAGGCCATTCAGAATACCAACCATACGGCCACAACATGGATAACAAGCAATTAAATTACATGAGTAATAATCATCGACCTCAAAACAATCCATATAGTAACACTTACAATGCAGGTTGGAGGAACCATCCCGATTTCTCGTGGGGGGCCAAGGAAATCAGAGACCACCTTCAGGCTACCAACAACCACCTTACCAATAGGAAAAGAAGCCGAACCTTGAAGAGATGCTTTCAAAGTTTATATCGGTGTCAGAAACTCATTTCTAGAACACCGAAATAGCACTTAAGAATCAACAAGCATCAATCTAAGGGCTCGAAACTTAGATAGGCCAGCTTTCCAAACTAATCTCCGAATGACCACAAGGTAGTTTACCGAGTAATACCGAACCTAACCCAAGGGAACAACTCAACGCAATTAATATTCAAGATGATGAAGGAGTCGTTGAGCCTATACCAGAACTGAGGCAAGAAACTGTGGTAAGCAAAGGTCAAGGTAAGGTAGATTAACTTACAAACAAATCAGTGAATGTCAAATATAAACCTCGTGTGCCATACCCCAACGCGACAAGGAAAAACCGCTCAGATGAACAATTTGGTAAATTCCTTAAACTCTTAAAAAAATTACATATTAACTTATCGTTTATTGAAGCCTTATCGCAGATGCCAAACGCAATGAAATTTTTAAAAGAGCTTTTAGCAAATAAGCGGAAGTTGGACGAGGCATCGCATGTGGAGCTAAACTCAGTGTGCTCAGCTATTCTAAAAAATCAGCTAACGAACAAACTAAAAGATCCAGGGAGTTTTACAATTCCTTACTTAATTGGAAGTTTAGATGTTAATAATGCATTAGCTGATTTAGGAGCTAGTATCAATGTCATGCCTTATAAAATGTTTAAGCAACTAGGTCTCGAGAAACCTAAACAGACTAGGATGAGCATTCAATTAGCAGATAAAACTATAAGATTTCCTAGGGGTATTATTGAAGATATGCTAGTAAAAATCGATAAATTTATATTTCCCGTTGACTTAATTATTTTAGACATAGAGGAGGATAGCAACACTCCTTTAATTCTAGGAAGGCCCTTTTTAACAACTGCTAAAACAATTATTGATGTTAGCACAGGTGAGCTCACACTTTGCATAGGAGACGAAACAATCACCCTTCAAGTTCGCAATTCTGACAACACATCGAAAATTGAAGGTGATCGTCTAAACCGTTCTATTAAAACTGATCACATGATACAACCCACTTTACAGGAGATAAGTCTGAAGGAAGTACATGAGCCACTCTCAAACAATAGTAGAGGATCGATTCATGAGGAACGAAGGCTGCAAATAGAGGAGCTAGATGAATGGCGAACACATAAACTGAGAACACACGATAAACTGAAACTACGCTAGAACGAGCTCGATACCTCTCCAAATCGACTTAAGGTTGGAGATATAGTCTTATTAGATACCGTAGATCCCCACATCGTCACTACCGCACCGAATGAAGAAATCCTTCTTATGGTACTCAGCCTTTTTCCATTCAGTACGGTGGAGGCAAGTCATCCCAAGGTAAACAACACCCGTTTAAAACCTTATTTTAAGATTGATAGCAGGAATGAGGAGTATAAACTCCTCGAACCACCATGATCATTCAACGGAGAGGTAAGTTGAGCTTAGACTATAAATAAGCGCTTTTCGGGAGGCAACCCGAGCACTAACTGTATTCAACATCTAACTTACTAATAGAGCTCTTGGATATAGGTTTTCCACAATAGACACGGCCAAGCACACGGGTGTGCTTATGGCCATATGAAAATAGGGCAAGGATTTCTCCAAACACGGGCTACGATAAAATGCCACGACCGTGTGGCATGGCCGTGGTCGAGCCTGGCAAAACAACATGGGCTGCGACACGCCCGTGTGGAAGACCCGTGGTTGAAACTGAGAAACTAGCACGAGCGTGGGACAAGTCCGTGTCTAACACCCGTGGTCGAATCTATCAAATTAACATGGGCGTGGGGCTTGCACGCACGAGCATGGGAGAAGCGAACAAAGCTAGACATGGTCATTCGACATGGCCGTGTGAACCCACACACCCGAGGAACACGAGCGTAGGACGAATTTTAGATGCGCCCAAATAGGAAAAACGCCAAACACACGGGAAAAAATTAGGGAACACGGGCGTGTGCCATGGCCGTGTGGCCCAAAATCTATAAATACCCTGCACTGTTCACTTTCTTCCCCATTCAAAAACCCTAACCCTAGCCGCTGCAAGTTCACACGGTATCCTTTGCCACGCCCGTGCGCTGCCTCCAACTTTATTTTTGACGTTCATTCTCCCTTTTCTAGCGTTTGTTTCCTCTCCCCCCTTTAAGTGCACTCATTTACAATGCTATTTATTTTAGAAATCTATAGTTTTCATGTTATTTTCATCTTTCTATCACACAAATTTCAATTATGGGACAAGTTATCATCTGTAAACTCTCATTCATTTTATGATTGCTCTACTTTGGTTGATTAGTTGGAAGTAAATATTCATGCCTAGAACAATATATATACTCATGCATTTAGTGTTAACATTTTTCGTCCATCACACATGTTGCAATCCATGAAATTCGTTGCCATTTTTATGCCATTTAATTAACTACTTTGATTAACCTGTTAGTTTTAGTAGTTGCTGAACTTATGATTGTTATTTATAAATTATCTTTATTCTACTTTTATCATCCCTCAAAATGAACTAATGTTTTTTTTTACAGACTTTTAAATGTCGTCTTCACGAGGAAAGAAGGCCGCTATCCCTGCTTCGAAGAAGAGGAAGTGAGCGTCATCTTTTGTGGGTCCAACCACAAAAATTCGTCACCCTCTCCTTCAGTTCCTTCGAGGGCCCCAGGAAGAACTTTTCCAAATACTTTGGGCCCGACCTTTAATTGTGGGCCGCTGCATCGACTGGGCCGCTGTAGAATAAGTTCAATTGGCTGATGCGATTTGGGCCCTCCTAACCACCGATCCTTGGGAGCTGTTCTTTAGGATCATCGAACCAACATACCTCGAGCTCACGATGGAACTATGCTCAACGTTCCATCTTCAGACCGTAATAACGAACTACGATGATCCCAAAACGGTCCAGTTTTGCCTAGGTTGGTTAGTCCGCCAGCTAAGAGTCCAAAATTTGGTGCTGCACTGGGCTTATATACGGAGGAGTTCAAGGAGGAGAACGACTTAGATACTCTCACTCGCCACATACATTTCTCTCCCTTGAAGTGCTGGCACACTTTGGCCCTTGGCGCAGCCTCCTACAATCCTAGCCACTCTAAGGCATCAGTTCTCCCACCATCCCTGAGGTACTTACACGCTATTTTAGCTCACATGATTACAGGGAGGTGCGAGAGCAGATTTACACCATTGTAAAACGTTTGAACTTGCAGCCATAGAGGTAACCCATGGTGAGGGCACCTTCGCAATAGATCCTTGTATCTCTCCCATGCATCGTAAAGTGTTTCAAAGTCCATTTGCACAAAAGAGGAGATATCATTACATAACTTAGCCGTTTTAGCCGGCGGAAAATATTTTAGTAGAAATTTTTGGTCATTTGTTCCCAAGTAGTGATGGACCCTCGTGGTAATGAGTTCAACCACTGTTTAGCTTTGTTTCTCAGTGAAAAATGGAATAACAGAAGGTGAATGGCATCATAAAAAATGCCATTAATTTTGAAAGTGTCGCAAAACTCCAGAAAATTCACCAAGTGAATGTTGGGTCCTCATCCCGCAAACCATCAAACTGAACAAACTGCTGTATCATCTGAATTGTGTTAGGTTTCAGTTTGAAATTATTCGCAGCAATAGCAGGTCTAACTATACTTGACTGAGTTCCTGTTAAAGAAGGTTTAGCATAGTCATACATAGTAATTGGAGCAGGATTTTGATTAGCCGCAATTGCAGGAGGTAGCTGATTGCCTTGGTTTTTAGCCATCTCTTCGGTTGGGGGTTGAGTATCATCTTCTTGCTCGTTCTCTGTGTATCTTAAGCTTCACCTTATTTCTCTTTGGTTTCTACAAACTGTGCGATCGATTTCTTCGTCAAAAAGTAATGGTCCTGACGGCTTTCTTCTAGTTATAAACTATAAAAACCTGTCAAGAGAAATAAAAAGTAAATTAATTAGTAATAAGAATAATAAAATTAAATTAAATTAAATTGCAAGAAAAATAAATGGCTAAAGTAATAAAAACTGAGTGTTCCTAATATTTTAGTTCCCCGGCAACGGCGCCAAAAACTTGATCGTGAGGTTTCATGATAGGTTTTAAATATTTATAATTACTCATTCTTGAACTAACTATTATCGCAATGTAAGCAAGTGTACCTATTGAACAGTAGTATAGTTTTAGTAAGACTGGATTATCGAACCCAAAGGAACTAAAAGTACTAGTAATGACTGTCTTTTTATTATCTAGCCTAAGAATAAAGAGGTTTTGTTTTAATTAACTAATTATCTAAACTAAAAACTTACAGAGAAAAGAATTGGGGAATTGCTTTTGGGAAAAATCGATTGACTTAAGACAATACCTAAGGACAAATCCACCTAGACTTTACTTGTTATTCTGGCTCCGAATTGGACGATTTATTCATTCAACTTGTTCCGTAGAGAACCCGAAGTTATGTTATTATCCCTATCTAAGACTAATAACGTCTAATCCCTAGATTGAATAACCAATACTTTTCTCTAATTAACATTCTAGAGTTGCATTAACTCGATCTATGGATCCCCTTATTAGGTTTCACCCTAATCCAGCGAAATCTTGTCACCCTATTTCTAGACACGCAATCAACTCCGCTTAATTATGACAAAAGTACTCTTAGACAAGGTCTATTCCTCCTCTAAATAAGAGCATGTCTTAAATCAGTATCCTGGGATATCAAAACAAGAATTAAGAACACTTAATTAAGAACAAGTTAAATATTTATCATACGATTCAGAAAATAATAATAAGATTCGTCTTAGGTTTCATTCTCCTTAGGTATTTAGGGGTTTTAGTTCATAACTAAATAAGAAAACATCTCAGAAGAATAAAGAATAAAAAACATAAAGAAAACCCAAAACTCCTGAAGGGAAATTGAGGAGAGATCTTCAGTCTTGATGATGAATCCAGCTTCTGAGATGAATCAATCAGCTTCCTTGGAGTAATTCCTTACCCCCTATTCTCCGTCTCCATTTTCTCCTCTTCTAGGGTGTATTTATAGGCTTTGGAATGCCTATGAGCCTTCAAAAGTGGCCTTTTCTGAATTGGATTCAACTTGGGCTCGGTAGGGACATGCCCGTGTGACACGTCCATGTGCGATTACTTCAGGCCATGTTCGAGCCTGCCAATTTGACACGACCGTGTGGTCTGCTCGTGTGAGGAGGTCCAGGCTATGTTGATTTCGTACCTTGGCTCATTTTCTCCGTTTTTGGCCTGTTTCTCGTTCCTTTCACTCTCCTATGATCTCCTAAGTATAAAACATGAAATTAAAGCATTAGGAGCATCGAATTCACCAATTCTAATAAGAAATCATCCATAAAATGCAGTAAACATGGGGTAAAAATATGTATAATTTACTGTTTATCAGTACCAAATGGCTTGTAATGTGGATGTCACCGGTCGAAGATAAAGAAACATCATTGGAATTGACCAAAAGGGTTGGTTCATATACAGCAACAGAGGAACAAATGTCAAATTAAAGTGTCGAGAACCAGCTGGAAGTACTTCTATGGTGGCGATACGGATCGTTCTAGTTTTTAAAGAACTTATATTTCATGCTTTAAATTTTGTTAGTTTTTATTTTATTATTCGTTTATTTTAATAGTAATAATTTTAGTTGTGTTTAATTTTTTTCATAGTAAGTGTAGATATCATGGAGTGACAGAACCAAAAAAAAAAAATCAAAGAAATCAGAAACTAGGCTCGATGTCGCGACATCCTAGACAAAATGCACCTTGTAACATTGAAGGCCGAAGTTCAACCGCATATTTATAGACGTTCTGTCATCCATTATTGACACTTCGTCTTTTTCTTCTTATTTTTATTTTCTTTATATTACATTTCATATTTCCTTTCGTAGATTCTTTTTTGTTACTCTCTGTCTGTTTGAAACACACAAACCCCGAGATTATCATAACAATAAGGATTCAACCTACTCAGGGAAGTTTTCTTGTTTGTACTTTAATTACTTTACACTAAGGGGAATGTATATCTAAAGTATGGGGGGAAGCACATAGGATTAATTTTTTATGTGTTTTCGCTTGTGTGTTTAGTTTGATTTAATTGATTTTTTATTTACCAAAAAAAATATTATTGTTTTTGTTACATGGTGCTTGGGTTATATTAATACTGTGAATAGCAGTTGAAGATAATAAAGCATTAATGGTTCTTGTCAAGCATGAATTTTTTTATTGATATAAGATAAACTGATTATTTTTAAGGGAAATTGATTGGGTTACCAAGTTAAATTGCATAATAGATTTGAAGTACCTAAGTAAGAATGTTTGATGATGCCATATGAGATATAAGTCTTATAAATAGTCACAGAGACATGAATGCTTGAATTGATTATTATTCATTTGGTTTAATTTGAAGCATGAAAGAAATTGTGTATTGTGGGATGCCTAGGGATAACCTAAGGCATTGTTTGAATAGCCAGTTCTCAAATTACTATACCTTAATTCTATGAACCCCTAGTCTCCTTATTTGAGCCTGATGACTCCTTTTTGATGAATCTACAAAAATTAGACTACACATAAATTGAAAACTTGAACTCTTTCCTATCTTTGTTCCTTTAATACATTACGAAATAGACGCTAAGCCAAAGATATTGAGCGTTTAGGTAGATACATTAGGTTAGTTTTAAAAAAAAAGAAGCGAAAAAGGAAGAAACAATGTGATACAGGGATTATAGGTTGGGCAAAAATATGCCAAAAAAGAAAAAAAATCTAGAAAAAGTGAAAAGTAAGAACGAGAAGAAAAAGTACAGAACAAAGAAAAAAGCATTGTGACTAAGAAAAAGAAGTAAAATGTTAGGTGAAAAAACAAAAAGTCACAAAGTAAGAGATAAATCAATCATCAGTGCACCAAAACTCATTAAGCTGACCATAGTTGGTAGTAGTAGATTGTATCCTCCTACATGGAGCAATAAGTTAGGTGAGAGAGGAAGACAAAAGGTGGTGAGCTTGAATAGGACATTAAGGGGGAAGAAAGGGAACAATGTCTTGTGCCTAACTATTCCTAGTGTTTGAACCGTTTTGAGCCATAGCTTTCTTTGAACTCACAACATCCTAGGCTTTTTGATTTATGTTAAGGGTGGTATTGTTAAATATTTGGTCATGGGAATTACTTCTAATTTGTTAGTAATGTAACTTTGTAAACTAATCCTAATTTACTTAAAAAGTTTTAAGGCATCGAACTATCAAGATTAAGTTACATGTGCGATGTGAATTATTATCCCTTTAAGCTTTGACAACAATGTTCATAGTAGTAAAAAAATCCAAGGGACATCTTCTTATTACATGCTATGTGTCTAGACTTGGTTTGCTTGAGGACAAGCAAAAAAGTTCAGTATAGGGGAATTTAGGTAAGAGGTTCTTATGTGCATCCATCTTTACTAACTTTAGCTTGTTTAAAAAAAGAAATTAAGCCAATTTTGTATTATTTTTATTTCTCTTTTTCCAATATATGTAATTTGGTTGCTTAAGAAAAAGCAACAAGTTAAGTGTGGGAGAGTGATTTGCCATTAATTACACTGTTATTTACATCCTTTTTACACATAACTTTAGCTTGTTTAATAGTTAAATCAAAGCACCTTAGTATATATTTAGGTTTTCATACTTAAAGTAGTAATTTATGTTTTCTAGTAGTTTTTATCACATTTTATATATCTAAATAAGGTTACATGGTCTTGTAGGTCAAGTGGGGAGCTAAAAATGAATATTCAGGCCGAGATTGATGCCTATGTCGTGACACCAAGACACTGATATCTCAACATCGAAGACAGAACCCAAAAACAAGTTCTTGACTGAAACTGTACAAAGATGTACATTGTCCTAAATGTACAAAGATAGATAACAATAGACGGATAATATCATAAGAGAGAGAGAGAAGCGAAACTGCCCTGAATTTTTTGAGGGAATCCTTGGAATAATGAAGTGAAAATTTTAGATATGGCCAATGATGTGCATGAATCGGAGCTACCATTAAGAAAATAAACACAACAATGAAGAGAATTAAAGGGTTACTTGATAATAGCCATAATGATAAATATAGTTTAAAAGTATAAATGAAAAGTCTTTAAAAATAAAATAAAAATAAAAATAAAAATAAAGTGAAAAATAAAAGATAAAATAAATGGACTCAAAAGTCCTCATCGGTAGATGGATCTTGAGGTGGTGGTGGTGGAGGTAAGATGTTGAAGTGCTGGCAAATCTACTGCAGAGTCGCCTTGCTGTTGTCGAACCTCACAAAACACTTTTGCTCGAATCTAGTGAGTCGCTCGAATATATAGGTCAAAGTGGCTGCAGGAGGTCAGCGACTCGGTGGTGGCAGTGGGTGTGGGTCCTTGTGAGGGGGAGGGACATCATCAATAATGTCCTTTGGCTCACCCTGGTCATCAGTGTGAATGAGTCTGTACTGAGGAGGGTCGAATCCACTGCGTCGCTCTATCATCCTCATGTGGATCATACTAAAAATTCCTTAAGGAGACATCTGGCCTACTAGTGTGAGTATCGAAGACATCTCTGGAGTGTCAAAAAGGTCGAAGTGTCGAGCTAGGTGAGTCACGTAGGGACCAAGGCAGATGGGATCCCTTCTATGGCGGTCTGTTTGGTGGAGAAAAGCAAGGGCAATAAAGTATACCAAATTGAATACATGACCAATAGCCATGCTCCATAAAAAGTAAGCATTGGTGGTGCTAACAACTCCGGTGCTCTCTCTCCTTACAATCAAGGTGTGAGCCAAGATGGCATGGATGTAGCATAGTGCTGGAGGAAGAGAAGTCGCCTTTGAGCGACTTGCATCATAGGGAACAGTACTCGCCATAAGGTCAGTCCAACAGTAGGAAGGCGAGTGGTATATGTGTCGGTGAAGATGTAGAAAAGCCTCGGAAGCCATAAAATCCTCCGTGTAGAAGCCCAAAATAGCTTCAAACTCTGGTACACTTATGTGTCTTACGAGTCCACCAAGTCTGAAAATGATAGTGCCGGCCTCGTCGTGGGTATTCATCACATGCCGAAGATGAAAAGTAGTGCAAAATTCCAAGGTAAGCTCCAAATAGGTGGGCTCGATAATTGCAAAAAAAATCGATCCCACAGGGCAGTGGTGAGATGGAATCGAACAAGGTGGGCAAGTTGGACCTGCTCCAAGGTGATCCAATCTATGCAGCGGCCCACTCCTAATGGTCGTACTCAAAGAAGTTGAAACAAGTCGTCTTGTGGTCTTGACGAGAATCGAAGCAGAGGGTGACGAGCTTCGGTTGAGGCATTCGAGGAGGTTGCGCCAGGACTCTTCTGCTTTTTCAAAGTGGGGACGATAGTTTTCTTGCCTCGTGTGTTTGTCATAGTATTCCTAAAAATGACAGAAGTCAAAAAACAGTACCAAATATTCAACCACAAGTTAAAGGAAAAAATAAGAATCTAAATAGTAAAAATAAAACTATAGTCCTAAAAAGAATATGCCCTAACAGTAATCATAGCAAAGACCAGAATAATAGAAAAATACATAGGAACATAACAGTAGCACTAAGGAATAAAAATTAAGAAAAAGATCATGGAGAAAACAATATAAAGTAAAATATAGGAAAATATAAATACTAAAAATAATAAAATAAGAGAAAACAAAGATAAAAAATGAAAGAATCGAGAAAACTAAAATAAAACAAAAAAGTAATAAAAATAATAATCATAATAAATAACAAATATAATGAAGAATAAC
The DNA here is from genome assembly GCF_025698485.1 of Gossypium arboreum. Taxonomy (NCBI): domain Eukaryota; kingdom Viridiplantae; phylum Streptophyta; class Magnoliopsida; order Malvales; family Malvaceae; genus Gossypium; species Gossypium arboreum. Next base: position 19,405,775 of record NC_069082.1, read on the forward strand.
AGATAATAATAATGAAGACTAATAAATAAATAAATAAATAAAATTGACTAAAATTAAAATGGAATAACAATTAAGAAATAAAGAAAGAAATAAGTACAACTGGAATAAAATAAATGTGAGGGTAAAAGAGGAAACCACGGGCAATGATCGGAGGTGCAACGGCGGCGGCTGGTTGGGGTGGTATGGGTCGAACGGAGGATGGCGTTTTGAGAAGGAGGGGAGGGGGTTGACGGGGTGGTGGGCGGTCAGTTGAAGAGGAAAAAGGGGGAAAAGGGAAAGGAAAGGGGAAGAAAGAAAGAAGAAGGGAGAGAAAAGGTGGGGGTAGGGAGGAAAAGAAGAAAAAGAAAAGGGAAAGGGAGTGTGGTGGCAGGCAGTTGGTCGGAGATGGAGGGTGAGGGAGTTGCGGCGACGGCTGGTTGGGAAAATTTGGAGAAGAAGACAAAAAATAAAATTTTAGGGTTTTGGGGGATTAAATAGGACACGGTTGTGTGAGGCCCGTGTTGGGCCACACGACCGTGTCACATGCCCGTGTGGCTCGAGTATTGCCCGTGTACGTCGAGAGCATTTATTGACCATTCGTCACATGGCCACGAACATGCCTGTGTGTCCAAGCCGTGTGGTTCACAGGGCTGTATCGCACGGCCGTGTGCTACGTTATTCGCTTCTCCCACGCCCATGTGATCTCCCGCACGCCCATGTGTTCAAACACACGACCGTGTGGTTCACCCGTGTAGCTCTTTGACCTGTTTAAAATTTGAAAATTTAGCTCTAGTTTCCTCACGGCCTAAAACACGCCCATGTGTCTAGGCCGTGTGGTCCACACGGTCGTGTCTCATGGTCGTATGGCTCGAGTTTATGGTCATGTGTATGTGAATACTTGGGAACTTTTAGCCTTGTTTCCACACGGCCAAGGACAGGCTTGTGTGCCTAGGTTGTGTGGGTCACTGTACCTGTATAAAAACATGAAAATAGATAAAATAAACGGGTTAGTGGTGTTAGTGCTCGGGTTGCCTCTCGAAAAGCGCTTTGTAACACCCTGAATTTGGGCCTAGAAGTTTTGGGCCTTAAGCATGGAAGCAGTTGAAGGTAGCTTATAATATTTTGTTGTGCATGTAAATTTCGTTAATGAAGGCTTGTTTTAGCGGTTAAGTGTGCTGAGAAGTGTTGGAGAAGTCTTGGGTTCAAACCTGGACTCTAGCAAAAATTTTGGTTTAAGGTGAATCAAACCCTGGGTGTAGTAGGTAGGCCTTAAGAATATTGTTGGAGAAATTGTGCCACAAAAAGCCTTGTGGTCTAGTGGCAAAGTAGCGCTACATAAGAAGCAGGAAGGTGGCGTCATAAAGTTGGCAAGGAGGTCCAGGGTTCGAAACTCATGGCAATTAAAGAGCATTTATTTTGCTAACAGGGGGCGATAAGAGTTGGTGTTGAATTTAAACTCTGATGATGGAGGGATCCTACATCGGAAAGCTAACATAAGAGTGGATGCGAAGCTGGCTTTAAATAGAGAGAACCATGAGGAGAGTAAAGGTACCTTTCTTGGCTGATCCCTTTCGCTTCATGGCGTGCTCGTTTGGGTTGGGCATCGGCTAATAGTGCTCGAAGCGCGAATTAACTCCAGTCTCCTATCAGGTGTGTATTTCCCACTACTCTAGCTATAGGATGGCTACTTCGGGCCGCGATGGGCCGCGATGGGCCGAAAAGGGCCATATGGGCCCAATGGGCCTAAGTGCCCAATTAGATAAGTTGTTTGATTGTGTAGTAAATATTGGACTAGGCTAGGTGAATCTCATATCTGTGGCTAAATTTGGGCTAAAAGGGTCACACGAGCGTGTGGGCCCATTTGGGCTGAGAAAGGGCTTTAGGCCCATTCGTATTGTTATCCCTGTTTAGAATACTTTAGTTTACCGAATTACCAAAATACCCCTGGTTTGTAAAATTACCAAAATACCCTTGGTTTACAAAATTACCAAATACCCCTGGTTTGTAAAATTACTAAAATACCCCTTGTTTATAAAATCACCAAAATACCCCTGGTTTGTAAAATTACCAAAATACCCTTAGTGTATAAAATTACCAAAATACCCATGGTTTGTAAAATTACCAAAATACCCCTAGTTTGTAAAATTACCAAAATACCTCTAATTTGTGAAATTACTGAAATACCCTCGACCTTTAAAATTATTGAAATACCTCGACTTGTAAAATTACCAAAGTACCCTCGATTTATAGAATTACCGTTTTACCCTCGATTTACAAAATTACCGTTTTACCCTCAATTTACAAAATTACTGTTTTACCCTCAATTTAAAAAATTATCATTTTACTCTCGATTTACAGAATTACTGTTTTACCCTCGATTTACAGAATTACTATTTTACCCTCGATTTACAAAATTACTGTTTTACCCTCGATTTACAAAATTACTATTTTATCCTCGATTTACAGAATTACCATTTTACCCTCAATTTAAAGAATTACTATTTTACCCTCGATTTATAGAATTACCGTTTTACCCTCGATTTATAAAATTACCATTTTACCCCTAGGGTGTTAAATGATTGTTTTGCCCTTTTGGGCAAATGACTGACTTGGACTGTGTGGTTGATGGATTTGATTGTGAATATATGTTGGTGATATGAATGACTTGACTGTGACTGTTTGATTCAAGTATGGGCTTGATATTCTGATTCTGTATGTTGTATGCCATGACATGTATATCTATTGCATGAGACACGGGTTTATATTGATGGAGGAAGCGTTCTGGCAGCCTCGCTGCAATCTGGTGGCCTCGCCACATATATCTGTTCTGGTGACTTCGTCACAATATCTGGCAGCCTCGCTGTAATTTCTGTGGTGTGTAGCAGTTGGGTGGGTCGAGTAGTCTCCCCACATGGTGTAAGGTTGGTATGAGGGTGTATACGGCTGGATTGGGTTGGGATTGCATTCACATTCTGATTTTGATTCTGTTACCTGATACTGATTCTGATTCTAATTTTGTCACCTGATTCTGATTTTGATTCTGATTCTAGTTTTCATAATGTTTCTTATTCTGTAATGGGTTAAAGCCCATCTGGTACTGTCTGTTATAGTGGGCTAAGGCCCAATTGATACTGAAACTGTAAGTAGGGTTGAGGCCAAACTTTTAATTCTTTTATATGACTAACTGTTCCTTTTATATAGTAGGCAATTTCACACTGAGTTTTCGTAAACTCACCCCGTTTATTAACCTTTCAGGTAATTTCCAGCCTTAGACAGATCGGAGCTGCGAGGGGCTTGGAGGAAGTCACACACAGTGTTTATTTTATAGTTTTGATTATTACTTTTAAATGTTTTATGTGGGTTGTAGTAAAGCCGTTGTAATTTTCTAGATTTCAAATTTGAAATTTTACTTATTGTTCTTATAATTGCTAATATTAGAACACGGTTTTGCAAAGCAACTACTGTTGTTCAAAAAGAACGTATCCGCAATTGTTTTTAAATCAAGCTTCCACAACTGCCAAGATTTTTACAAAGTTGTTACGAATGTTATTCAACTGAGGTTTCTAACAAGGTTTAAAAAGGTATAAGTTTTTAATTATTAAGAAGGGTTTTTAATGGAAACATGGTTTTCGAAAAACACTTCAATGTGACATGCCAGATTCGAGCCAAACTTCCAGGCCGGGTTTAGGGTGTTACATGCTTATTTAGAGTCTAAGCTCGACTTACCTCGTATTTGCACGGTCATGGTGGCTCGAAGAGTTGAAACTCCTCATTCCTTCTATAATCTTATCAAAATAAGGTTTTAGACGAGTACTATTCACCTTAAAAGTGCCGAATTTGGAATGAGTTACCTCGACTGTACCGTATGGGAAAACATTAAGTACTGAAAAAGGGATTGCTCCATTAGGATTAGCAGTGGCAACATGAAGGTCTGCTTCATCTAACAGTACTTTGTCTCCAACCTTAAGTTGATTCGATTCACCTTTGAGTTCATCATGACACTGCTTTGGTTCATCGTGTATCCTCGATTTCTCCTTAACTATTGTTCGTCATTCATCTAGTTCCTAGATTTGTAATGTTCATTCATCATGGATGATCCCATTGTTGGTAATAGATTGTGGCACGTTAATGTTTTTCCGAAGTGTTTCCCGTAAAGAAGGTCGAACCACATGATTAGTCTCATTAACATGTTTTATAGAATCATCTTCATAACTTGCTGCCTTGACCGAATCACGAGCTTGGAGCATGATCGTAACTTCTCCTACGCGGAGTGTGAGTTCACCTGTGTAACATCCCTCACCCGTATCTGACGCCAAGATAGGGCTCGAGGTGTTAACGGGATTCCACATTAATAAACATATTAAAGCAAGTCACTAAGTTGTGCTCTAATTTAAAACTTTTCAAATATGTATATCCTTTCCCTTAAACAGTCCTTCGAGACCTAAAACATGTCTAGAGATGGCGTGGGACAAAACCGAAAACGTTTGATAAACTTGGGCACCTTGGAAATTTTCTTTTAACTTGAAGTGTCACATGCCCATGTGACTTGGGACACGTCCGTGCAATCACCCCATGTCCAAGACTTGAGCATTCTATTAAATTCACAAGGCCAAGACACACGCCCGTGTGTTTAGCCCGTGTTCATTTAACAGACTTACCATTTTAGATGAAGAGGACACACGAGCATGCCACACGCCCTTGGAAACTTATCGCATCCCGTGTTGGGGAAAAAATCTTGCCCTGTTTTCACACGGCCTAATGCACGCCCGTGTGCCTAGACGTGTGGTCTTTTGAAAGTCTGCGTTCCATGATTCAGTTAGTATGTTAGATGTTAAACACTAAAATTTTAAAGAAATTAATACTATTAGTTCTCGGGTTGCCTCCCGAGAAGCGCTTATTTATAGTCTAAGCTCGACTTTCCTCTCTTCTGCATGGTCAAGATGGTGCGAGGAGTTTACACTCCTCATTCCTACTATCAACTGTGACAGCCCTAAAACGACCCTAGTCGGAATGTGGTTTCGAGACCACAAAACCGAGGCATAAAAATAATTAATTGTCATATTTTATGCTTACTATGTGTGTGCATGAATATGTGGAAGTTTCATTCTCTAATTTTACCAAATGTATGAGAAATTATTAAATAGGGATCAAGGTGAAACATGGTAAAAAAATGATAGGCTAATTTGTAATGGCTTATTTGTGCATGTTGACACAAAGGTGGACTTGCATGTCAAAATTGCCCAAATTATTCTATAGTGGCCGGCCAAGATGGATGTGATGGGCAAAGGAAAACATGTGTCCAACATGTTGGGTTAGTGAGGCATGTTGGGAGCAATTAAATAATGTGTTAGCATTAAAGAAAAGGTTGACAAAAAAATGGATGGATGCCCCTTGTTGCCGTGAGTAGAGGAAAAGAAAGGAGAAAATTTGTTCATCCATTCTCAATTCTTTGGCTGAAAATACTAAGGGAAAAGGAGGATTTTTGCTCCATTTTTGGTTTAGAAGAGATCTAGAAGGAGATTTGGCTATACTTGCATCAAGATTAAGGTATGTATGAGGTTGTGTCATGAGATTCATGCATGTTTTAGTTGCTAACTTGATGTTCATGTTAGCCATGGTTCAAATCCTTGTTATGCCATGGAAATGGTATTTGGCCAAGGTTGATATTGTGTTAAAGCCATTGCATGCTAAATATGAAGCTTGTTGATGATGCATGTAATGATGGATTGACTACTCTTGAATTTTCTCTTAGCATTCTTGAGTAAGACATGGAGTTCTATGTTTAACCATGACCGAAAATTGAAAGGGATGGTGTGTGATGTATTCGGCCATGGTATGCTCATAAGTGCGATTTTTGCTTGTTGCATGATAGGTAAAATTTGTGTTTTGATATATGTTTATATGTGATGATGTTTGGTTTTGAAGTATAAAATTGGCTAACATGGACATGCATATTCGCCACAATAGGGGAATTGTTGTGCATGCATTCGGTTAGAGGCAAGCATAATGATGCCTATTCTTGAATTAGGTAATCGGCTACCTTGATGTGAGCTAAGGCCGAATGTGTGCGAAATTAAAGAAAATTGACTAAAGTGCTTAGTTATGTGATGTTGGGTCAATGATATGTGTATTCGCCAAGGCTAGCAAGTGAGACTTTAATAAGTTGAAATTGTTTGAATTAGCTCAAGAGCTTAGAGGGCCACAATTGGATAAAGGAAAGGAAAAAGTGATCGAATAGCCGTTGAAGCCGTTCGACAACATCCGAGGTAAGTCTTCGAGTAATGACCCTACTTGAATTATGTGAAATGAAATATGGATGTGTAATGATTATTGACATATGTGTGTATGAGTATTTGAATGGTACCCGGGCTAAGTCCCGAAGGCAATTATGCTAGTGATATGTTTGTGTTTGAGCCTTAGTAACGAAAATGAAAATATGGATGTGTAATGATTATTGATATATGTGTGTATGAGTATTTGAATGGTACCCGGGCTAAGTCCCGAAGGCAATTATGCTAGTGATATGTTTGTGTTCGAGCCTTAGTAACGAAAATGAAATATGGATGTGTAATGATTATTGATTTATGTGTGCATGAGCAATTGAATGATACCGGGCTAAGTCCCAAGACATTTATGCTAGTAATTATATCCGGTTAAGACTCAAGGCAATTGTGCTAGTGACTATATCCGGCTAATACCCGAAGGCATTTGTGCAAGTTGTTATATCCGGGCTAATACCCGAAGGCATTTGTGCAAGTTGTTATATCCGGGCTAATACCCGAAGGCATTTGTGCAAGTCGTTATATCCGGGCTAAGACCCGAGGGCATTCGTGCGTGTGGTTATATCCGGTTGTATTCCGAAGAAGTTTGGGTTGAAGGTGAGCGTTGGTTGCTGTAATAAATCCAATTAGTACGCTCGAAAAGCCCAAAGGATAAGGTATGTTTACATGTGCAATGGAAAAGTCGATACGTTTGAAATAATATTCGTTCAATCGACTAACGAATTTTCAGCTCTTGAAATGGGTTGATATCTTGTGAATGTATATATTGATGAAGTGTGAAGTAGGTACGATTATGTGAATGTGTATTAATAAAGTGATTCATTTGGCTATGTGAATGTAATGCTTTAGTCAAAGCCAATTTCATTACTTGAGACTTACTAAGCATAAAAATGCTTACCCGTTGCTTTGGCTCTCTGTTTTATAGATTTTGCTCGTTAGCGATCGGATTCGGGATCATCGAAGTTGAAGTCAACCACACTATCAAAGCCCTTTTGGTACTCCTTTAGTTGAATTTTGGATATGGCATGTATAGGACTACCCTTGGTTGTTTTCAAGTATCTTTGTGATGTATATGTGTACGGCCATACGAAAATGGCTCGTAAAGGTGGAGTATGGCATTAGACCATTCGAATTTGTGGTTTGTAATTATATATGGTTTCATGATGTGATTATGGATTGGAATGGGGGTGTTAGTCACATGATCAGCCATTGGAATGGCTAAATATGATCATAAGTGGACCTATGTATGACAAGACTATAGTTGGTCCATAGAGACTACAATTTAGGTAAGGCCTACCTTAAAAACAGATGCTGCCAGCTGCAGTGACGTGAATGTGAAAAATCACTAAAAATAGTAGGAATGGTATTAAATAGTGAATAAATTATGTAAACGAACTTTGATGGATCTATTTTCATATGAAAGTAACGAAACGATCATATGATCAGTTTACTAAGAGATATTAAAGTTCTCGTGAGACAGGGCCAGAACGGTTTCTTTCTGGATCTCCTATCTTGACTTTGAAAATTTACCATAAATTATCCAGAAGGAATTAGAAGTCATGCCTTATATGTACAGATTCCTTTTTGAGTCTAGTTTCATTAGAAACAAACGGCATCAGCATTGAAGCCTTGTACAGGGAGATATTCCAGTTGTAACGTGCGAAGGTCAGTTTAGTCGACCCCTGTAACATGGGTGACTTTAACTAATAAACTGTACCAATTGGCCCGACCAAAAATTCTAGAAATAAATCCAAGGATGTATATATGAGTCTAAATTCAGGGAAAATTTACGGAATCAGTTTCCGAGTTTTGTAACTCGAGATATGCCTTTTAAGGCGACAGTGACGCAGTTTTCCAGCTTGCCTGGAAATGTCAAATTGGTCGGTGCTATAAGTGGGTTTGGCTTGTTAACCCTCGTGTATCCGACAAACAACGGGCTCGGGTTCGGGTGTTACAATTTTATTGGTATCAGAGCACGGTTTAGTCGATTCTAGGACTACCGTGATACGTTTGGGTCTAGCTATACATGCCATATAGTGATAAATTGATAGTGTGGTGATTTCTGATATTTTGAATTTGTGTTTAATTATTTGTAATGGATCCCGATCCCAATCGAGCAATAGCTGATGATGTGGAGAGTGTGACGCCTGCTCCCGCACAAGAGACAGTACCGGCGGACTCTCAACCTATTGCTAGCAATCCGAATGATGAGGCTAAGCAAGCCTTTTATAGCGTGATGAATGATTGGTTCAACCAATACATTCGAACTAACACTACTTCCACAACCTCCATTCCGACTAATGCAACCCCGCACCTATAATACCTCCCAGACCGACCAAGTAAGGCCAAGTAAGCCCCAATGACGTAATTTGAAATCATGGGGCTCTGAATTTAAAGTTACGGATGGCGACGATGCCGAGCAAGCTGAATTTTGGTTGGACAACACTATCCGGTGCTCGATGAGCTATCTTGTACACCGATGAATGCCTAAAGTGTACTATCTCCTTGCTACGCGATTCCGCCTACTGGTGGAGTACTCGACTTCTGTTGTGCCTAGAGAGCAAGTAACTTGTGAGTTCTTTCTAACCGAGTTCCGAAAGAAGTATATCACCAAAGATTTATGGATCAAAATGGAAGGAATTTCTTGAACTTAAACAAGGTTCCATGTCGGTTCTGACTACGAACAAAAATTTGTGAGGCTTAGCCAAGACGCTGCTGAATGCATTTCTTCGAAGTCGTGATGTGTAAACGCTCAAGATGGATGAATGATGATATAAAGCTGTATGTTGGCATTTTGGAAATCGAGAGTTTGTGGCTCTTGTCGAGCGAGAGTGCAAAGCCGAGGAGCTCAAGATGGAGAAAAGAAAAGTGAAGTGGGAGCAAGGGAGTTTCAGAAGAGGTCTTGGGAAGCCCTTCCCACATCATCAAAGAAATTTAGAGATGGCTTAGGCCGGTCTAGAGACACCGGGCTTTTCTAGACGAGACCGCGATCGACCCCCTATGGGCACGCTGAGTCACCGATTGCCGGTGTTGGCAATGATCGTCGAGAGCGAGAGTGCCAATATTGTGGCAAATGGCATTCGAAGTTGTAGATTCCGTGACCGCTCCTGTTACAAGTGCGGATCATCGATCATTTCATTAAAGATTGCCCGAGCTTATCCGAACAAAACGTAAATCAAAGTGGGAACCCGGCGCTACCACAATTCGAGGTAGGCCGTTTAGAAACACGGGCAATGCTAGTGGCGGTCGAGAGGATCTAGAGATGCCACCATCGATCCGAGGCTCGTGCTCTGCTAGGACTTATGCCATACGCGCAGACGTGAGGATCTTGCCTCACCGGATGTTATTACCTGGTACTTTCACTCTCTTTGATACTAATGTGATTGCTTTGATTGACCCCGGTTCTACTCACTCTTATATATGCGAAACCTTAACATCCAATAAGACTTTGCCTATTGAGTCTCATCGAGTTCGTAATTGGTGTCAAACCCTTGGGTCATTACGTGCTTGTCAACAAAGTGTGTAAGAAAAGTCCCTAGTATTCCGAGGTTCTTATTTTCCGGTGGACTTGATGCTTTTGCCGTTCGACTAATTCGACGTTATTCTTGGTTTGGATTGGTTGACCATGCACGATGCGGTTGTAAATTGCAAAAAGCAAGACTATTGATCCGAGGTGCGCGAATAACGAGATAATTCGGGTTGAGTCTACGGACTTAAAGGGTTGCCACCGTAATATCGCAATGTTGGCCCGTAAATATGTAAGAAAGGGTGCGAAGCATACCTTGCGTATGTGCTCGATGACAAGGAGTCGAAAAGAAACCCGAATCATGCGGTGGTTTGTGAATACCGGATGTTTTCCTCGAAGAATTGCGGGTTTACCACCTGACGGAAATAGAGTTGGCATCGAATTGGTACCTAGTACCACTCCAACTTCGATAGCTCCGCATCGTATGGCACCAACGGAATTAAAGGAGTTGAAAGCTCGTTGCAAGAATTGGTGGATAGAGGTTTTGCTCGTCCGAGTTTTTCACCTTGGGGTGCGTCAGTGTTGTTTGTGAAAAAGAAGGACGGAACCATGAGGCTGTGCATCGACTATCGTCAGTTTAATAAAGTGACAATAAAGAACAAATATCCGTTACCACGTATCGATGAATTGTTCGATCAACTGAAGGAAGCCTCCGAGAAATATTACTGAGGTTCGGGGCTTTTTGGGACTTGCCAGTTATTACCGACGATATGTAAAAGGTTTCTCGACGATAGCCACACCAATGACGAAGCTACTCCAAAAGGATGTTAAGTTCGAATGGACGGAGAAATGTCAGAAAAGCTTCGATCAACTGAAAACTTATTTGACTGAAGCTCCAATTCTAGTGCAACACGAATCAGGCAAAGAGTTTGTCATTTATAGTGATGCATCCCTACTTGGGTTGGGTTGCGTATTGATGCAAGAGGGGAGAGTTGTGGCTTATGCGTCGAGACAATTAAAGCCACATGAGAAAAATTATCCGACCCATGATCTCGAATTGGCTGCCATCGTATTCGCCTTAAAGATATGGCGACATTACTTATTTGGTGAGAAGTGCCATGTGTATTCGGATCACAAAAGTCTCAAATATTTGATGACTCAAAGAGACTTAAATCTGCGACAATGGCGTTGGCTGAGTGTGTTCCGAACAAGGAATCGGAGTTCCAAATCGATGATGACGATTGTTTGAGGTTCAGAAGTCTTCTGTGTGTTCCAAAGAATTCGGAACTTATTTCGATAATTCTGAACGAATTCCATTGTAGCCGAATGGCAATCCACCCGGGGAGTACGAAGATGTACAACGACTTGAAACGTCGATTTTGGTGGCATGGTATGAAACGAGACATCTCCGACTTTGTTTCGAGATGTTTAATATGTCAACAAGTGAAATCAGAACATCAAGTGCCTTCAGGATTACTTCAGCCGATCACGATACCCGAGTGGAAATGAGATCGAGTCACAATGGACTTTGTATCCGGACTGCCGTTGTCAACGAGTAAGAAGGATACGATTTGGGTCGTGGTAGATAGATTGACTAAGTCGGCTCACTTTGTCCCCGTACGTACGGATTTTTCAATGGACAAACAAGTCGAATTGTACGTTTCTCAGATTGTGAGATTACACGGGGTACCTATTTCCATTGTGTCGGATAGAGATTCGAGATTTACCTCGCGATTTTGGAAGAAGTTGCAAGAAGCTTTGGGTACCAAGTTGCATTTCAGCACCGCCTTTCACCCCCAAACCGATGGTCAATCCGAGCGGATAATTCAAATACTTGAGGATATGTTGAGATGTTGCATCCTCGAGTTCAAGAGTTCATGGGAACGGTATTTGCCTTTGATTGAATTCGCTACGCAATAGTTTTCAATCAAGTATTAAGATGGCACCTTACGAGGCCTTGTACGGCGTAAATGCCGTACACCATTGTTTTGGACCGAGCTCGGTGAAAGCAAAATTTTCGGGTGGATTTGATTAAAGATTTGAGCAGAAAGTGAAAGTCGAAGATAGCCTCCGATCGTCGAAGTCGACGCGGATCTCAAACGAAAAGACATCGAGTATCGTGGGAGATAAAGTGTTTCTTAAGGTTTCGCCTTGGAAAAGATACTCGATTTGGCCGTAAAGGCAAATTGAGTCCGAGGTTCATTAGGCGTCTGAAATCTCCGAACGAGTTGGCCCGATTGCGTGATCGATTGATTTTGCCCCGAACTCGAAAAGATTCACGACGTCTTTCATGTTTTGATTCTTCGACGATATAGATCTGATCCGTTACACGTGATTAGTCCATCAGAGGTTGAAATTCAAGCCAATATGAGTTATGAGGAAGAACCGATTCGTATCCTAGCACGTGAAGTGAAAGAGTTGCGAAACAAGCGGGTTCCGCTAGTGAAAGTGTTATGGCTCAAACACGGATAGAAGAAGCTACTTGGGAAACCGAGAACTCTATGAAAGAGTGATACCCAACCCTATTTACGGTAAGATTTTCTGGGACGAAAATTTCTTAAGTGGGGAGAGTTGTGACACCCTAAAACGACCCTAGTCGGAATGTGGTTTCGAGACCACAAAACCGAGGCATAAAATAATTAATTGTCATATTTTATGCTTACTATGTGTGTGCATGAATATGTGGAAGTTTCATTCTCTAATTTTACCAAATGTATGAGAAATTATTAAATAGGGATCAAGGTGAAACATGGTAAAAAATGATAGGCTAATTTGTAATGGCTTATTTGTGCATGTTGACACAAAGGTGGACTTGCATGTCAAAATTGCCCAAATTATTCTATAGTGGCCGCCAAGATGGATGTGATGGGCAAAGGAAAACATGTGTCCAACATGTTGGGTTAGTGAGGCATGTTGGGAGCAATTAAATAATGTGTTAGCATTAAAGAAAAGGTTGACAAAAAAATGGATGGATGCCCCTTGTTGCCGTGAGTAGAGGAAAAGAAAGGAGAAAATTTGTTCATCCATTCTCAATTCTTTGGCTGAAAATACTAAGGGAAAAGGGAGGATTTTTGCTCCATTTTTGGTTTAGAAGAGATCTAGAAGGAGATTTGGCTATACTTGCATCAAGATTAAGGTATGTATGAGGTTGTGTCATGAGATTCATGCATGTTTTAGTTGCTAACTTGATGTTCATGTTAGCCATGGTTCAAATCCTTGTTATGCCATGGAAATGGTATTTGGCCAAGGTTGATATTGTGTTAAAGCCATTGCATGCTAAATATGAAGCTTGTTGATGATGCATGTAATGATGGATTGACTACTCTTGAATTTTCTCTTAGCATTCTTGAGTAAGACATGGAGTTCTATGTTTAACCATGACCGAAAATTGAAAGGGATGGTGTGTGATGTATTCGCCATGGTATGCTCATAAGTGCGATTTTTGCTTGTTGCATGATAGGTAAAAATTTGTGTTTTGATATATGTTTATATGTGATGATGTTTCGGTTTTGAAGTATAAAATTGGCTAACATGGACATGCATATTCGCCACAATAGGGGAATTGTTGTGCATGCATTCGGTTAGAGGCAAGCATAATGATGCCTATTCTTGAATTAGGTAATCGGCTACCTTGATGTGAGCTAAGGCCGAATGTGTGCGAAATTAAAGAAAATTGACTAAAGTGCTTAGTTATGTGATGTTGGGTCAATGATATGTGTATTCGCCAAGGCTAGCAAGTGAGACTTTAATAAGTTGAAATTGTTTGAATTAGCTCAAGAGCTTAGAGGGCCACAATTGGATAAAGGAAAGGAAAAAGTGATCGAATAGCCGTTGAAGCCGTTCGACAACATCCGAGGTAAGTCTTGAGTAATGACCCTACTTGAATTATGTGAAATGAAATATGGATGTGTAATGATTATTGACATATGTGTGTATGAGTATTTGAATGGTACCGGGCTAAGTCCCAAGGCAATTATGCTAGTGATATGTTTGTGTTTGAGCCTTAGTAACGAAAATGAAATATGGATGTGTAATGATTATTGATATATGTGTGTATGAGTATTTGAATGGTACGGGCTAAGTCCCAAGGCAATTATGCTAGTGATATGTTTGTGTTCGAGCCTTAGTAACGAAAATGAAATATGGATGTGTAATGATTATTGATTTATGTGTGCATGAGCAATTGAATGATACCGGGCTAAGTCCCAAGACATTTATGCTAGTAATTATATCCGGTTAAGACCAAGGCAATTGTGCTAGTGACTATATCCGGGCTAATACCCGAAGGCATTTGTGCAAGTCGTTATATCCGGGCTAATACCCGAAGGCATTTGCATTCGTGCGTGTGGTTATATCCAGTTGTATTCCGAAGAAGCTTGGGTTGAAGGTGAGCGTTGGTTGCTGTAATAAATCCAATTAGTACGCTCAAAAAGCCCAAAGGATAAGGTATGTTTACATGTGCAATGGAAAAGTCGATACGTTTGAAATAATATTCGCTCAATCGACTAACTAATTTTCAGCTCTTGAAATGGGTTGATATCTTGTGAATGTATATATTGATGAAGTGTGAAGTAGGTACGATTATGTGAATGTGTATTAATAAAGTGATTCATTTGGCTATGTGAATGTAATGCTTTAGTCAAAGCCGATTTCATTACTTGAGACTTACTAAGCATAAAATGCTTACCCGTTGCTTTGGCTCTCTTTTATAGATTTTGCTCGTTAGCGATCGGATTCGGGATCATCGGGTTGAAGTCAACCACACTATCAAAGCCCTTTTGGTACTCCTTTAGTTGAATTTTGGATATGGCATGTATAGGACTACCCTTGGTTGTTTTCAAGTATCTTTGTGATGTATATGTGTACGGCCATGCGAAAATGGCTCGTAAAGGTAGAGTATGGCATTAGACCATTCGAATTTGTGGTTTGTAATTATATATGGTTTCATGATGTGATTATGGATTGGAATGGGGTGTTAGTCACATGATCAGCCATTGGAATGGCTAAATATGATCATAAGTGGACCTATGTATGACAAGACTATAGTTGGTCCATAGAGACTACAATTTAGGTAAGGCCTACCTTAAAAACAGATGCTGCCAGCTGCAGTGACGTGAATGTGAAAAATCACTAAAAATAGTAGGAATGGTATTAAATAGTGAATAAATTATGTAAACGAACCTTGATGGATCTATTTTCATATGAAAGTAATGAAATGATCATATGATCAGTTTACTAAGAGATATTAAAGTTCTCGTGAGACAGGGCCAGAACGGTTTCTGGATCTCCTGTCTTGACTTTGAAAATTTACCACAAATTATCCAGAAGGAATTAGAAGTCATTCCTTATATGTAAAGATTCCTTTTTGAGTCTAGTTTCATTAGAAACAAACGGAATCAGCATTGAAGCCTTGTACAGGGAGATATTCCAGTTGTAACGCGCGAAGGTCAGTGTAGTCGACCCCTGTAACATGGGTGAATTTAACTAATAAACTGTACCAATTGGCCCGACAAAAAATTCTAGAAATAAATCCAGGGATGTATATATGAGTCTAAATTCAGGGAAAATTTACAGAATCAGTTTCCGAGTTTTGTAACTCGAGATATGCCTTTTAAGGCGACAGTGACGCAGTTTTCCAGCTTGCCTGGAAATGTCAAATTGGTCGGTGCTATAAGTGGGTTTGGCTTGTTAACCTCTCGTGTCCGACACCGGAAACGGGCTCGGGTTCGGGGTGTTACAATTTTATGTGGATCTATTTTCATATGAAAGTAACGAAACGATCATATGATCAGTTTACTAAGAGATATTAAAGTTCTCGTGAGACAGGGCCAGAACGGTTTCTGGATCTCCTGTCTTGACTTTGAAAATTTACCACAAATTATCCAGAAGGAATTAGAAGTCATGCCTTATATGTACAGATTCCTTTTTGAGTCTAGTTTCATTAGAAACAAACGTCATCAGCATTGAAGCCTTTTACAAGGAGATATTCCAGTTGTAACGCAAGAAGGTCAGTGTAGTCGACCCCTGTAACATGGGTGACTTTAACTAATAAACTGTACCAATTGGCCCGACCAAAAATTCTAGAAATAAATCCAGGGATGTATATATGAGTCTAAATTCAGGGAAAATTTACGGAATCAGTTTCCGAGTTTTGTAACTCGAGATATGCCTTTTGAGGCGACAGTGATGCAGTTTTCCAGCTTGCCTGGAAATGTCAAATTGGTCGGTGCTATAAGTGGGTTTGGCTTGTTAACCCCTCGTGTCCGACACCGGCAACGGGCTCGGGTTTCGGGGTGTTACATCAACTTTATCAACATAAGGTTTAAGACAAGTATTGTTTACCTTAAATGTGCCGAATTTGGGATGAATTAGCTCGACTGTACCATATGGGAAAATACTGAGTACCGTAAGAGGAATTTCTTCATTAGGTTCAGAAGTGGCAATGCGAGGATCTACTGCATCTAATAGTACTTTGTCTCCAACCTTAAGTGGATTTGGTAAGGAATTGAGCTTTTCCTAGCTCGGTTTTGATTTATTGGGTGTTCTCGGTTTCTGTGTCTGCCATTCATCTAGCTCCTTGATTTGTAACCTTCATTCTTCATAGATAGGTCCGTTGTTGTTGTTTGAACACGGCTGATATGTATTCTTCGAAATTGTTTCCTGCATAGAGGGTGTCACCACATGATCAGTACTAGTAGAATGATTTATACAACCACCTTCAATTTTTAATGTGTTACTCTAATTACGAGCTTAAAGGGTGATTGTTTCGTCTCCCACACGAAGTGTGAGTTCACCTATACCAACATCAATAATGGTTCTAACAGTCGCTAAAAAGGGTCGTCCTAAAATTAATGGTGTGTTACTATCCTCTTCCATGTCTAGAACAACAAAATCTACTGGGTATATAAATTTATTGATCTTAACAAGAACATTTTCAATGATACCCCTAGGAAATCTAATGGTTTTATCAGCCAATTGAATGCTCATCCTAGTTTGTTTGGGTTTCCCAAGACTTAGCTGTTTAAACATTTTATAAGGCATAACATTAATGCTTGCCCCTAAGTCAGCCAATGCATGATGAACATCTAAACTACCAATTAAACAAGGAATCGTAAAACTCCTAGGATCCTTCAATTTGTTGGGTAGCTTATTTTGTAATATGGCTAAGCAAACTACATTCAACTCCACATGCGACGCCTCATCCAACTTTCGTTTGTTTGTTAAAAGCTCCTTTAAAAACTTGACTGCGTTTGGCATCTGCGAAAGGGCTTCAATAAACGGTAAGTTAATATGTAGTTTCTTTAAAAGTTTAAGAAATTTACCAAATTGTTCATCTGATCGGTCTTTCCTTGTTGCATTGGGGTATGGCACATGAGGTTTATATTCTGTACTCACCGATTTTGGGTCATTTAGGCTTACCTCATTCTTACCTTTACTTACCACCATTTCTGGCTTTGGTTTTACAACTAACCCTTCCTCATCTTGAATGGAAATCGCATTGAGTTGCTCCTTTGGGTTAGATTCAGCGTTGTTTGGCAGGCTTCCTGGTGGTCTTTCAGATATCAATTTAGCGAGCTAACTTATCTGAGTTTCGAGCCCTTGGATCGACGCTTGTTGATTTTTAAGTGCTGTCTCGATATTCTAAAAACGAGTTTCTGACACTAAGATAAATTTTGTTAGCATCTCTTCAAGGTTTGGCTTTTTCTCTTGTTGGTAGGGTGGTTGTTGGAAGCCTGGAGGTGGTGATCTCTGATTCTCTTGGCCTCCCCATGAAAAATTTGGGTGGTTCCTCTAACCTGCATTGTAAGTATTGCTATAAGGATTGTTTTGAGAATGAGGATTGTTACCCATGTAATTTAACCTCTAGTTCTCCATGTTGTGGCCATAAGGTGGATATTCTAAACTGCTTGATCCACCTCCACTTGCTTCGTACTGCATTACTGGGTGAACCTGTGAAGAACTAAGAAAACCATCAATTTTCTTATTTAAGAGTTCTACCATTATGAAACGTTTGAGCCTGTAGCCAGAGTGGTAACCCATGGTGAGGGCATCTTCTCAAGAGGTCCTTGTATCTCTCCCATGCATCGTAGAGTGTTTCTAAATCATCTGCACAAAAGAAGAGATATCATTATGTAATTTGGACGTTTTAGCCGACAGAAAATATTTTAATAAAAACTTTTCGGTCATTTGTTCCCAAGTAGTGATTGATCCTCGTGGTAACGAATTCAACCACTGTTTAGCTTTGTTTCTCAATGAAAAGGGGAATAACTGAATACGAATGGCATCATCAGAACTCCATTAATTTTAAATGTATCACATAGTTCCAAAAAGTTTGCCAAGTGAGCGTTGGGATCTTTGTCCTGCAAACCATCAAACTGAACAAATTGATGTATCATTTGAATTGTGTTAGGTTTCAATTCAAAAGTATCTACAGCTACAGCAGGTCTACTATGCTCGATTCAGTTCCTATTAAAGAAGGTTTAGCATAATCATACATAGTACGCGGAGTAGGATTCTGATTAACAACAATCGCAGGAGGTAGCGAATTTTCTTGGTTTTCAGCCATCTCCTCAGTTGTGGTTGAAGTATCGTCCTCTTGCTCTTCCTCTGTGTATCGTAATCTTCGCCTTATTTCTCTTCAGTTTCTGCAAACGGTACGATTGAGCTCACTATAAATAGTAATGATCTTGACAGGTTTCTTCTGGTCATAAACTAGAAAAACCTGTCAGAAGAAAGTAAATGAAGAATTAGAAAAGAAAAGAAAAGAAAATTTTAAATTGCAATAAAAGTAAAATGGCTATAGTAATAAAAATCGAGTGTTCCTAATATCCTACTTCCCCGGCAACGGCGCCAAAAACTTGATACGTGATATTCGTGACAGGTTTTAAAGATTTATGAAAGAATCGTTCTTGAGACTAACTTATTATCACGATTAAGGCAAGTGTACCTATCGAACAGTAGTATAGTTCAGCAAGACCAGATTGTCGAACCCAAAGGAACTACGAGTACTAGTATTTACTTCCTTTTTATTATCTAGCCTAAAAATTAAGAGGTTTGGTTATCTAAATTAATTATTAACTAAATATGCACAGAAAGAAAATTTGGGAAAATACTTTTGGGAAAATTCGATTGATTAAGACAATACCTAAGGAAAATCCACCTAGACTTCACTTGTTATTTGACTCTGAATCAGACGATTTCTTCATTTGACTTGATCAGTAAAAATCCCTAAGTTATATTATGATCTCTCTTGAGACTAATAACATCTAACCCTAGGTTGAATAATTGAAACCTCTTTCTAATTAACACCCTAGAATTGCATTAACTCGATCTATGGATTCCCTTATTAGGTTTCACCCTAATCCGGTAAAACCTTATCACCCTATCTCTAGGCGTGCAATCAACTCCGCTTAATTATGAAAAATTTACTCTTAGATAGGGTCTATTCCTCCTCTGAGTAAGAGCTTAGCTTGAACCAATATCTTGGAATATCAAAACAAGAATTAAGAACACATAATTAAGAACAAGTCAAATATCTATCATACAATTCAGATAATAATAACAAGATCCATCTTAGGTTTCATTCCCCTTAGTTATTTAAGGGGTTTAGTTCATACTTATGAAAGAAAACATCCCAAAAGAATAAAGATAACAAAACATAAGAAAACCCAAAACTCCTGAAGGAACTTGAAGGGAGATCTTCAATTTTAATGATGAATCTGGCTTCTGAGATGGATCAATCGGCTTTCCTTAAGTAATTCCTTGCCTCTTACTCTGCGTCCCCTTTCTAAGTGCCTCCTCAATGGTTAAATAGGCTTTAGAATGCCTAAGAGCCCCCAAAATTGGCCTTTTTCGAATAGGGTTATACTTGGGCCCGGTAGGGACACGTCCGTGTGACACGCCCGTGTGCGATTGCTTTAGCCCGTGGTCAAGGCTGTTGAACAGGCACGGGTGTGTAGTATACCCGTGTAAGTCGTGCTTCAATCCTGCCAAAGGGACACGCCTGTGTGAGAAAGTCCAGGCCGTGTTGATTTCCCACATGGGTCCATTTTCTCCTTTTTCAGCCTGTTTCTCGCTCTTTTTACTCTCATATGCTCTACTAAGTATAAAACATGAAATTAAAGGATTAGGAGCATCAAATTCATCAAATCTAAGGAGAAACCATTCATAAATAGGCTAAGCATGGGATAATAATATGTATAAATTACGGTTTATCACTTTTAATTTGGGATTTTTACTTGCTTTGATATAAACTGCTAGTTGTAGGAAAAAGACGTGTTTTCAAAAGATAACTGTTTTTCAAAACCACCACGTCTTCTTAATATAATTTTTAAAGCTTCTGCAACAAACATAGTTTTGAAGTGTAATAACAATCTAATATGATTTACAAATTTCCGTTAATGATATAATAAGGTTATAAGAGATAACGGGCTTTCTAATGAAATTATGGTTTAGAAAAACACTTCAATGTGACACAGCCAGATTCGGCCATAACGTCTAGGCCGGCTTTGGGGTGTTACATACATTTAAGCATTCATAATTGAAATCCAATCAAATCATTCACATCATCCCTTCTAAGGTTCTACGAGACCTTAAAACGTACTTAAAAGTGGCCCGGGACTAAACCAATAACATATGCAAACTTTCAGAAACCTAGAAAATGTTCAAACATTTAAGGGTTACACGCCCGTGTGAACAGGTTGTGTGCCTTACACGGCCACCAGACACGCACGTGTCACAGGCCGCGTGAAAATAGGGCATACATATTAACTTGCACCACAAGGACGAGGACACACTCGTGTGCTAGCCTGTGTGAAATCTAAGGGGGTTAATAACTTGGGTCACATGGCTAACCATACGCCAATGTGCTAGCTCATGTGCCACACACAGCCAATAGACACGCCCGTGTGTCTAGACCGTGTCAAAATTGTAGGGTATACTGCCTTAATTCGAAAGGATACCCCAGGGGACACACGGCCTTGGAACATAGCCGTGTATCTCACACGGATGAGACACACGCCCGTGTCTCTGCTTGTGTGGACAAAAATAGGCCATTTGCAAAGCCAATTTGCCAAAATTTTCTCATGCTCACCTAGCCATCAAAAATGGAATCATTTCATCACAGATGTGGGCAGCCAAAACATGCCAATTTGCACATATATCATGCAATCTATTCTCAACCATTTCAATTACTCAATTCCATAATTAAAACATACCATTTAGCTATAACTACAACTAATCAAACATATCCAAAACAAACCAATATCTAAGGCATTATAAACATCCCATAAATCACCTTTCAAACATATCACTTAGGCCAATTTAAATAACCAAATACATACCAACATTTTCAACCAAAAGTAAGGAAAATCTCATGGCTTAAATCAAAATTCAAAACATAACATCAACTCACTAGCCTATACATGCCATAAACTATATTTACAAGCATCCAAAAATACCAACAAGCAGTCGATAGTGTGATGATGGTTCCCGATGATCCCTGGTGTCTGAGCTAGCTTTGATACTCTATCAAATAAAGAAAAATAACACATAGGAAGCTTCATAGCTTAGTAAGTTTGTACCAAATATACTCAATAGTTCATAATATGCAAATCATCAATTAATAGACACTTAGTAGTTCTCATATCATCATTCAATTCTAATCCATGACCATTTATCATGTATATACAAATTCATCAAGCTTCATACACATAGTATTAACTACCACATAGGTATCGTACGTACCTGTACATTCCTATAGTTATTTATTTCATTCTCACCTCTTTGTTCAGTACGTTAAATCGTTCGAAAATCTTTCAATGCTCTAAGAACTCACACACTTAGTGCATAAATATTTAGCTGAAGCTATAATGATATTGCACACTTAGTGCCATTACATTAAACCGAAGTTATCTCGGTATTGCACACTTAGTGCCACATAAAGCTGAAGCTATTCCAATTCACACACTAAGTGCTATATATAACCGAACTATCTCGGTATCGTACACTTAGTGCCACATAGTCGATTTGTCATCGTACACAATTGTAGTCGTATAAATACAATTAATGCAATATTAAAGCATTAAAAACATAATTGTAACAATGTTTATCACGTACAAACTTACCTCATACTCGGAATTGACGAATCGAATTGAGTACTTGATAAGCTTCAATTTTCCCTGATTTAAATCTGATTCTTTTCTTCCTCGATCTATATAAATTCAAAATTAACTCATTTAATTTCCTATTCATTCAATTTCATTCAAAAATATACATTTGGGCATTTTTGCACTTTAGCCACTTAAGCTTTCACATTTTAACAATTTAATTCCTTTTTCACAAACACACAAAATACACCAATTCATTACAAACCCATGAGTGCTGAATTACTATAGTGCCCCTAGCAGCCCATATTTTTCATTTATTTCAAAATTTATCCCCTCAATTTACACTTTTCTCAATTTAATCCCTAATATGTATTTTTACTAAAAATCACTTCACATATCAAGCACCAAGCTTTCATAATTCATCATCAAACATCATAAAACACATGAATTCATCAATGAAAACTTTCAAAATCATCAACACTTTCAAAAATTGAAACATGGGCTAGCTAGAACACGAAGAAACAATCACAAAAACGTAAAAAAATCAAAAACCAAGCAAAGTACACTTACTAATCAAGCCTACAAGTGTCGAACCCTAAAGCAATATTTTTGGGTTCTTTTTCCATCAACATTCAGATATCCAAGTGAAAGATGAACAAAATTTCTTTTTTTTTTATTATATTATCATTTATAATCATTTTACAAATTTAACCTTAATTAAAACCATTATAAAACACATAATTCAAGGCCATTTATGTCCATCACCACTATCAATGGTCTAATTACAATAGAAGGACCTGCCATTTAATAATCCATAGCAAATAGACATCTTTAACAAATAGAATACAACTTTTGCATTTTATGCGATTTAGTCATTTAGTCAAATTAACCACTTAAACGATA
Source organism: Gossypium arboreum (assembly GCF_025698485.1). Classification (NCBI taxonomy): domain Eukaryota; kingdom Viridiplantae; phylum Streptophyta; class Magnoliopsida; order Malvales; family Malvaceae; genus Gossypium; species Gossypium arboreum. The sequence continues at coordinate 19,428,511 of NC_069082.1, forward strand.
CAATTATGACACAAAACTTTCACACATATATAATCACATATTTTAAACACAAAAAATAATATTAAAATAATTTTACGACCTCATATTTGTGGTCTCGAAGCTACTGTTTTGATTTAGCCAAAAACTAGGCTGTTACAGCTTTATTCTCCAACTCAAGCTGCAAATGACATGCCTTTCCATAGACTAACTGATAAGGGGTCATTCCTAACAATGTCTTAAAAGCAATTTGATAGGCCCACAAAGCATTATCAAGCCTTCGAGACCAAACTTTTCTATTAGGCCGTATCACCTTCTCAAGTATACCTTTTATCCCACAATTTACCTGTTCAACTTGCCCATTTGGCTGTGGATTTTGTGTTTCACATCATACTTGTCAAGCAACTGCTTAAGCAATTTGTTTATGAAGTGATATCCTTCATCGCTAATTATAACTCTCAGAGTCCCAAATCATGTAAACACATGCTTATGTAGGAATCACATGACTAACTTAGCATCATTTGTTGGGTATGCCTTGGCTTCAACCCACTTAGATACATAGTCGATGGCCACAAGGATATACTTATTGGTATAAGAAGAATGAAACGGGCCTAGAAAATTGATACTCCACATGTCAAATAATTCTACCTCTAAAATATTTATCAAGGGCATTTCGTTCCTCCTTGATATGTTTTCGGTCCTCTGGCATCTATCATAATTTTTCACATATGCATACGCATCCTTAAACACTGTAGGCCAAAAGAATCCTACTTATAGGATCTTTTCTGTAGTGCGAGAATCACCAAAGTTCCCCCACTTGGAGATGAATGACAGTGGTACAAGATCCCATCAATTTCACATCCAGCTATGCACTTGTTTAAATAAAAACAGATGCTCTCAAAAATAATACTTACTATCGTGAAGGAATTTCTTCCTTTGTTGGAATGTCATTTCTAGAGAAATTATTCCACATGCTAAATAATTTGCATAATTAGCAAAGGTATTTTGTGAACTCGATTTACCTCAAAGATATGCTCATCTAGGAAATTCTTATTGATAGGAACAAGTGAGTGAGTTACCTCATTTTGTTCCAACCTCAACAGATGATTGACTATTTGATTTTAAACACATTTTCTGTCTTGGATCTAAAGGTCAAATTCTTGGAGTAAGAGTATCCATTAAATTAGCTTCAGTTAAGCATATTTCTTTGTGAGTAAGTATTTAATGGCCGCATGATCCATAAAAACTGTAACTTTGGTACCTTTAAGATATGAATGAAACTTGTCATAAACAAAAAACTATAGCAAAGATTTCTTTTTCAATTACCGTGTAATTGAACTGGGCTACTGTCAAAGTTTTTATTGCATAGTAGATAGAGTGAATGTAACAACCCATTTTTTAGCGATGTCGAAAATAGTGATTTCAGACCACTAATCCAAAGATTGAGTTCGTAAATATTATTTATTTAATTTTTACGAGTCAAAAATAGTATTATAATAAATTTTGATTTGATAATTTATGTTGTTTGAACTAAAGTTTAATTACAAGTGGTTTATTCATTGGTTTTAGAAAACGGGGTATCGAGACTTCGTTTCTATAAATCGAGCCCATAAATATTTTATTAAATATTCACAAAGTTCTATTAAGGTTATATAAAAATTTGGTTAAGAAATTTTAATGTTTAGATAGTTAATTAATTAAAAAGGACTAAATTGTAAAAGCTACAAAAAAATTTAATCCTATCAGTTAAATGCATCAAACAGCTATGAAAAGGTGAATTTGTGGACTTAAATGGTACATATACCATACTATAGTTAGTGAATGACTGGTGGCAATTTTTTGTTAATTTATATGATATATTATATTATGAACACAGAAAATATTAGGTAATAAGTAATAAAATAAAAGCAAAACATGATTTTTCTTTATGTTATTCTTCCCTAACCGTGAGAACACCATTGTTGACACCAAAAGTGTAACATCCCAAAATAGGGCCTAAATGGAACAGTGGTTGCGAAACCACGAATCTGAAATAGAAAAGTTTATTCTGATTAATTTTTATAATTTATCGAGTGATTAGATGCATGTGTTAAAGTATCGATGGAAAATTTTATAGATAGCATGTTTAATTTAACTACTAGGGCTTAATTGCAAAAGTTGATAAATATGAGTTTTAGATGCTAAAGGATTAAATTGAAGAGTATAATTGAAGTAGAGGTCCTTAAATGGTAATTAGACCATTAGGTTTTCATGGACAAAAATGGACATACATAGACAAAAATAACTAAAGTTTTAATGAAGGGTATTTTAGTCATTTGGTAATTAAAAGATTAAAAAAGGGAAAAAGATGGCAAAATGTGCCCATCTTCTTCATTAGGCCGAAATTTCAAGGGTTCTTTATAGCTAGGGTTTTGTCAAGCTTCCAAGCTTCATAGTAAGTGATTCTAAGCCCCGTTTTTAATGTTCTTTACATTTTTGAAGTCCCGGTAACTTAATTTAGCTTATTCTATCAATAATTTAACCTAGGTTCATATTTGGAAAAATACCCATAGGTGAAATGTGTTTATTTTGATGTTTTATGGTAGGATATGAAGCTTGAAATTATGTTAAATGACTTGAGCTAAGCGATTTTAAGCGAAAACGAGTAAAAGACATAATCGGTAAAAATACCTAATGGTCATAAGTACAGGTTAGAGTGGGAATTTGATGTTGCCATAGGTAAATAAATGATCAGCATGTCATAAAACATAAGAATTAGGGATAAAGTTTCATTTCCGAGCCTTGGGGAAAAAGTGTAAATATGCAAAAGTTTAAGGGCAAAATTGTAATTTTTTCAAAGTTAGAGTTAAGGACTATTTTGATAAATGTGAATATTAAATAAGTTGAATTTTCTATTATAGATCAAGAAGAATGAAATTCGAGGTTAGACTGAGGAAAGAAAAAGGTTGAGGACTAAATCAAAATATTTGATCGTATTCTGTATCGAGGTAAGTTTGCGGTAAATAAATGCAATGTTTTATTATTTATAATTAATGATGTTATTTTTCAGCATCTATATATTTATTTTGTAAATTTATTCCTTGATGATTCAAACAAGAATTGATAGAGAAATGATACTTAAAAGTCCCGGTTGAACCTTAGGAATGTGTAGGATACAAATGTCATGACATTAGGGTTTAAGGATACCAAGTTAGACCATGCCAAGGCATGGCACTGGTAAGTTCTATAAGGCAAGGAAATCATGTAATACCATGTCAAGACATGGCATTGATAAACTACTATAAGACAAAGATCCCATGTAAAACCATGCCAAGCCATGGCAATGGTGATTTCATAAGGCAAGGATACCACGTAAGACCATGTCAAGACATGGCAATGGTAAGTTTAAAAAGGAAAGGTACCTATGTATCCTTAGTATTCCAAGTGGTTCAACGGAAAATTCAAAGAGTGTACCAAAGGGAAGGTAAGATAAGTCCATGTTTGAAAGGTTCAAGTTATCTTGATAATTCATTTAGAATGTTGTTATTTATTTACATGCAAACTTACTAAGCTTTACGCTTACTCCCTTTCTTTTCTTTTTTTTTTTATAGTATCGCAAAGCCAACTCAAAAATCATAAGGACGTCGGAGATCGCCTCACACTATCAGCGAGTTATCTCAGTATTTTGTGACTAGAAATACTTTAAGTTATGGCATGTATAGGGACTTGGCTATTTTGTGTGTATGTCCTTATGATATGATTAAAGAATGGCATGTGAATACTTGATAATGATTAGCTTATGATATAGCTAAATAGGAACATGTTTTGGTATTATGTATGCCTAAACGAGGTTTGATACAAAGAAATTATGAAGGAGTAAGATTTGACCATGGAACAGTTAGGAAACAGCAACAGTGATGTGATTTTGAAAAATCACTAAAAATTGTATAAATGGAATTAAATGATGAATGAGATATAGAATTAAATCTTATTAAGTCTGTTTTCATAGGAAAGAAACAAAGAAACCAAAGAAAGTCTATATTCTGATATATTTAAATTTTTATAAGACTGGTTTAGAGTGACTTTGTGATCCCCTGTTCCAATTTTGGAAAATCACTAGAAATTTTAAAAAATGAATTATAAGTTGAAGTTTATATTTCTAGATTCTCTATTTTGATTATAAACAAACAAAAACATTATCATATTTCTTTATAATGAGATAATTGATTTTTAGTGAAGAGAGCTTAGGTCCGCTAAACTGCAAAACAAGAGAACCTTTAATGAATAAACTGTAAAAATTGGACAAACCAAAAATTCTAGAAAAATTATGGTAAAAAGATATATGAGTCTAGTTTCAGGGAAAATTTATGGATTTAAATTTCAAGTTTTGTAACTTGAGTTATAATTAATTTAGTGACTATTACGTAGATGGACAGTTTTATTATAAATAGTGAAATAAATTGTTTTGGTTTGTGTAAGTAATCAGAAAATTTTTAATGTTCCCGATTTGGTCCCGAACCATTCCAATTGCACGTTTTAGGGCCTTAAGGGCCCTTTTTTATGGATTTATTGGATGAATGTGAGCGAATTAATATTTTTTAAAAAAAGTACATTTTTTATGCCCCAAACAGGTAAGATAAGTCTGGTAACGCCTTGTGCTCGACTCCGGCGATGGTCTCGGTTGGGTAAGGGGTGTTACAAAAAGGTTTGACCAATCTCTCTCCCATAATGTGTGAGATTTTTATGTCCATTTTTAATGATTTTTATGTTTTTAAGCTCGTATAAGCTTAATCTAGCTAGCTCGGGGGTGAATTTGTAAAATGGTTAAATGTCTAGGGATTTGCCATGAATGATTTTGAGGTTTTTTTTTAATGGCTGAATTATTAAAGCTGATGGCTAGATATAAGTATTTTCTTAAGTGGAGTAAAATTCAAGTGAAATAATGTGAATTTGTGGAAAGATGTGGGCTGTTTTGGACCCCTAAGAAAATTGGCTAACAAGGGTTCTTTTTTAAAAATGGTAAAATTTCATGTTATGGGTCTAAGGACTAAATTGAATAAAAGGAAAAATGTTGGGGCAATTTTGTAAATTCACATTAAAATGCGTTATAGGCTTGAATTAATTATTTTAAGCTATTTGAATTATTTAACTAAATGAATTTATATTATTTAGATCAAGAAACGCTACAATTGGATTTAAATCAAGGATAAAGCTAAGGTTCCAAACTAGTTGTTGACTCTGTTTTAGCAGTTGCTCTAATTAAGGTAAGTTCGTATAAGGATTAAATTTTTTATTATTTGTTATTATTGTTTTAGATGGAATATTAATTAATATGTGTGATATGCATAATTATATTGATAGTTTTGTATTAATTTTGGTATAATGGATTAAGTTGTGAAGATAATTAAAATTAAAGTCTATATATGAAAAATATGAACTTCATTTAAAGTGCAACGGAATGATACAATGGAATGAAAGGAAAAAGTTTGGATGTGTATATTGAAAATGTGTATCTCATGAAGCATGTGCGAAATGATATAATATAATGAAATTTAAATAATATGATATGTATAAAGGTCTCATTTGAACCTTATGAATACTTAGGATACAAATGACATGTCATTAGAGATTATACGGTTTCGGGTACTAGTCTTGGATGTCCTACTGATGACTGAGGTCCTGCCTTTGATACAGATTCTCCATAGCTCGTGTGAGCAGTATCGTGTAGCTAACATGCTGACCCACAACTAGTGTGAGAAAGTCCATTTCAAAGCTCATGTGAGCACTATTGTAAAGGTTATGGTTATATGAAAAGGCACACTATGTGCGAGCATTCCCAAGTATCCGATGTGATTCTAATAGTTTAATGAGTAAGTAAAGGTTATTGGAAAAACATGTATTAAACTTAATGTTACTAATGTTCATCTAAAATGAAAAGATAGATATGCATATATGAAATAAAAAGGATAAGAGTTTATCATGTGATCGATGAAATACGCATGGTATTCATTTCTTAGTATATGCTATGTTTCATAGATTTTATGTTTACTTATTATCTACTAACTATGTGGATTCAAATGAGAAGAATGTGTAATGGATGATATATAGAGTCTAAATACTTATTATGTATATGCCATAATTTACTTGGAACTTACATGTAATGTTATACTTACTAACCTTATGAGGTGATGTGTATAGGAAAGGAAGTTTGGCATATGACATGATGGATGTGTGATTAGTTGTTTAGTTTAATATGTTTGGTAAGTTTAAGTTTCCTTTATACGAATTCCTTTATATGAACTTACTAAGCACTAATTATTTACGTAGTTGTTTTCTCTGCTTTGTAGATCATCGGAAAAGCTTGACCGATTGGAATCTTGTGGGAGCATGGTCACACTATCCATTCATTATATTGGTAATTATGGTTGTTTTGGTTAACGGTTATAAATGACATATAATAGGGTTAAAAATATTATTTCAGTGATTTGGCTTGTTCAGGTTGTGTTAAGATTGTTGTGGTTAATGATATTAAATGATGGCATGTGAATAATAGGTACAAGTATGTGTGGATGAACTTTATGCATGCTTTATAGATATTAGGTATTATAAGGTATAATGGCATGTTCTGGAATGGCTATTTGGCATGGTTGACATAGGTTCAAACTAGAACTTTGAAATGTGGAACGAGTCTAAATTTGGTGTGTGAAATGTGGTGCCTTTGATTGACATATTGGTAGGTATATGTTGAATGATTCTTGACTTGATTTGTCTTTATTTAAATTTTAAATGGATGAATAATAGGTATATGGTGTAGATTTTAAGCTTAGTCCATGCCAGTTAGATGAATTTACTTGGATGTATATTTTGTGGTACCAATAAGGGTACATTGGTTGAATGATGGAAATGTGTTGCATATATGATGATTTTAGCATGATTTGGTCTCATTTAAGTGTGCTTTAATTAGGTTGAAAAGGTTAGCAAATTGTATGCTTGTAGCTCAAGAAAGTATTTTTGGTAAACTTGTTTTTCAAGGCACATTTTGGTACACACGACCTGAGACACGAGCTATCACACAGCCGTGTGTCACACACGGGTTGTTCGCAGGGTCGTGTCTCCTTATTGTCTTTAAATATAGGTTTCACATGGTCTGTGACACCGTTGTGTCTCCTAAAAACAGGTAGTTACACGGTCTGGCACACTGCTTGCTACATGGCTGTGTGACCCAACTTCGAATATGCACACAATTTGGCACATGGCCTACGACATGGTCGTGTAGCCCTATTTTGAATGTCCATACAGTCTCGGCTATGTCAAACTGCATGGAAACATGGTCGTGTGACCCCTGTTTCACAAATTTTTCATGTTTTGCATGAAATTTCTGATTTACTTTGAATAAGTCTCTAATTGTTTCCAAACTATTTTTAGTGCCAATCAAGCTCGATTTGAGGCCCGTAAAAGTATTTTTATCATATTTAAATTACGTTATTGAAAATTAATATCTGAATTGCATGTTGATCCATGCTTGATTATTAAGGTTCTATTTTGCACTGTAATGCTCTATAACCCTTATTTGAGGACAGAGACGATTGTTTCTTCTTTGTCCCATCATAGCTCCAACAGTAAAATCGCTCACATTACACATCAATTCAAAAGGTGAGCTCTAATCAGGTGTAACAAATATTATGGCTGAGATTAACTAACTTTTCAACTCTTTAAAAGCTTCCAAGCATGCTTTATCAAACTAAAAAATAGTATCTTTCTCTAACAGCACACACAAAGACTTATAAATTTTTAAAAAGTCTTTTATAAACCTTCGGTAAAATCTGGCATGGCTTAAGAAACTTTGAACTCATTTCAAACTAACTGGAGGTGGTAATTTTTCAATCACATCCCCTTTGCTTTATGTACTTCACTTCCTGTTTTGGAAATTTTATGCCTTAAGACAATTCCTTCCTTAACCATAAAATAACATTTCTCCTAGTTAAGGACAAGATTTGTCTCATCCCATCTCTTAAGTACCTTAGCCAAGTTACTCAAACAAACATCGTAAGTATTACTAAAAATAGAAAAATCATCCATGAAAACCTCAACAAAATTTTCTACCATATCTATAAATATTACCATTATGCATCGCTAAAAAGTGGTAGGTGCATTGTATTAAGCAAAAGGTATTCACCTAAAAAGAAAACATATTGTACGAGCAAGTAAAAGTCATTTTGTGTTGGTCTTCCATGGCTACAACTATTTGGTTGCATCCCGAATATCCATCTAAGAAACAGTAATATTCGTTACCTGTCGGTCGATTTAACATCTGATCCATAAAAGGCAATAAGAAATGATCCTTCCAAGTGGCTTTGTTCAATTTTCTGTAATTAATGTAGATTCTCCAACCCATGGCAATTCTCGTCAGGATTAATTCTTTACATTCATTCTCGATAATTGTAATTCCACCTTTCTTTGGTACACATTGTACTAGACTTACCCATAAATCATCTGAGATTAGGTAGATAATTCTCGCATCTAACCATTTGGTCGCTTCCTTTCGAACTACCTCTTTCATGATTAGGTTGAGTTTCATTTGCCCATCAATTCTAGCTCTTTCGCCCACACCTAAAATAATTTTATGCATATAGAAAGAAGGGCTTATAACTCGAATATCAGCTACAGTCCAACCAATTGCTTTTTTAAATTTCTTTAAAATAGTAATTAGTTGCTCCTCTTGTTGTTCTACTAATTTTGCTGAAACAATCATAGGCAAAGTAGAACAGTTACCTAAATAAACGTATTTTAAATGGGAAAGAAGTGCCTTAAGTTCAACTTGATGCCCAAACCTATTTTCAAATTGTTGGGAATAAGTGAAGTAAAACCCACTACTATGACACTTCAATTGGCGGATCGATCTTTAGCATACCCCAAATGAAATATTGAGGATGTTTTGGTAAGAGTCGATAAATTCATTCTTCTTGATCATTTCATTGTATTATATTTTGAAGTAGATAAAGAAGTGTCGATCATCCTAGGGAGAACTTTCCTAACCACAGGAAAAATGTTGATAGACGTTCAAAACGGAGAACTCACGACGAGAGTTAAAGAAGATAATGTAACACTTAATGTTCTTAAAGCAATGAAATTTCCCAATCTAGTAGAGGAATGTTCAGTGATGGAAAATCTAGAAACCTTAGTTTCTATGGAATGGGAGAACAATTTTGAAAACCCATTGGACAACACTTTAGGGTTTGAGCCATTGGAAGATGAAAAAGGTAATGAAAACATGGCTTTGATGGAAGCCAATCTGAGGGACTATGTACAACCAGCACGGTTTGCACCACTAGAATTGAAAGTTTGAGAATTTACACAATTAAAGTTGTCAATCGAAGAACTACCCAAACTTGCTCCTAACTCACACAAAGCTTTAACACAGTAAGATTCTCTAATATGATAAGGTATGATATAACTTTCGGAGTCTTTCAATTTCGAAGGAAGCTTGTTCTGTAACAATGCACTGCACTTCTTCGTTAAAGAGATAGTCTCATATTCACTAAATATTTTCTTCTTGGACAGGATGTCCTTCATGAATGTCACATAATTGGGAATTTACTCTAGAGCCTCCACCCATGGGATATTTGTAATATCCTGATTTTGGGCCTAGTCGAAATAGTGGTTTCGTGACCACAAAATCTGAGATATAAATAATTATTTTATGATTATTTTAAGGTCTATGATATGATTGCATGATTGTGTGAAAATTTCGTGAAGAAATTTTATGCATAAAGTGCTTAATTTGAAATTTGGGACTAAATTGAATAAATTGCAAAACTTGTGTTCTAGAAGTATTTTGCATAAAATTGAATTAGATTATTAATTAGAGGTCCTTAAAGAGTAATTTTACCAATTTCTAAGTCTATGGACAAAATTGGACATGGATGGAATTTTGGAAAGTTTAGTAGTAAGGGCATTTTGGTCATTTAGGGTAAAATGAATTAAAATACAAAATTAAAAGCCAATTTTGCTCATCTTCAACCCCATGGCCGAATATAGCAAGGAGAAACCATGGCTAGGGTTTTCAAGCTTCCAAGCTCGATTGTAAGTCCGTTCTAGCCTCGTTTTAATGATTTTTAAGTTTTTAGAGTCCCTAGCTCGATTTAGCTTATGCTAGCAATAATTTAACCTAGGGTTTATATTTGGAAAAATACCCATAGGTGAAATTTGTGTATTTTGGTGTTTTATGATAGAATATGAGGTTTTAAATTATGTTAGACAACTTGTGCTACTCGGTTTTAAGTGAAAACGAGCAAAAGGGCTTAATCGGTAAAAATACCTAATAGTCATAAGTACATGTTAGAGTGAGAATTTGATGTTGCCATAGAAGGAAAAATGATCAGCATGTCATAAAACATAAGAAAATAGGCTGAATTTTAATTTACGAGCTTTGGGACAAAAGTGTAAATATGCAAAAGTTTAGGGGCAAAATTGTAATTTTTCCAAAATATGATTTTGGGTCAATTTGAATAATGTGAGTCCTAATTAGACTATATTTTAAATGATAGAGCAAGGAAAACTGAAATTGGGCTAAAATGGAGAAAATACCAAGTTGTGGACGAAATGGTAAAAATAGCCATTTTCGCACACGAGGTAAGTTCATATGTAAATGTTGGTAACATAGTTATTATTTTAAATGTTTTAATGTTTTTAAATGATATGATAATTATTATGAAATATTATACTTGTGATAATTGTTTGATAATATGTCAAATTATGTGATATACTTGGAAAATGTGAAATACTACCGAGTATCAGATCGGCATTCCGTAGAAGATGGTTGAGACACATGATTGGGAAAAAGGTCCGTTGAACCTCAAGAATGGATTAGGATACAAGTGACATGTCACTGGGATATTTGGGCATCCGAACTCGTTGAGTTGAGTCCGAGTTCACTTATGGATGCGAATGTCCGAACTCGTTGAGTTGAGTCCGAGTTCGTGAGATGTAACTAGGCATCCGAACTCGTTGAGTTGAGTCCGAGTTCACTTATGGATGCGAACGCCCGAGCTCGTTGAGTTGAGTCCGAGTTCGCTTATGGGCGGTTACATGATTGCTTGATTGAATATGTGGCACTTATGTGCAAGTTATCCATGTATCCGAATTATATTCGATGTGTTCAACGGGTAAAGTTCTACTCAAATGGAGGAATACTCAAGATGAAAGGGACGTATTGGTAAGTGTTGTGAAATGGATACTTTGAACAGGTATGTACTTAACCCTCGGGTTGAAAACTCGATATAACAACAATATGGTAAGATGATAAATGAAAAGATGATATTAATGTCTTGGTGATGATTATGCAAATGATGTTTTATGTTTGCTTATATGGTTATGTTACTTGCTATTTGCATGTGAGCTTACTAAGCATTTATGCTTACTCCCTCCTTTTCATTCCTTGTAGTGTTGACAAGCCAGCTCGGAAATCGGAAACGGTCGGAGGCACGCTCACACTATCCGTATACCATCTTGGCATAATGGCTTGTATATTTTGAGTATGGCATGTATAGCATTATAATCATTTTGTATATATGGTCTTATGATATGGTTATTGAGTGGTATGGAAATAGAAATGCTTGGTAATGATTAGCCATTGGAATGGCTAATCATGATCATATTTGGTATTATGTATGTCAAATTGCTAGCTAATCCATGGAAACCATGAAATAGGTAAAATTTACCATAAAATAGATTCAGACAGCAGCAGTGACGTGAGTTTAAAAAATCACTAAAAATAGTAGAAATGGAATTAAATAATGAATAAGTTATGGAATCTAAGTTTATGAGTCTATTTTCATATGGAATAAGCGAAACAGGTATATGAGCTATATTTTATGAGATGTTTAAATTTTTGTGAAACAGGGCCAGAGCGATTTCTGGATCCCCTGTTCTGAATTTGGAAATTCACCATAAATTTTACAAAGATAATTAGAAGTCATGCTTTATATGTACAGATTCCTTATTGAGTCTAGTTTTATTAGAGATAAACGGCATAGTCATTGAAGCTCTGTATAGGGAGATATCTGATTCGTAATACACTGAGGTCAGAGTAGTTGAACCCTGAAACAGGGGAGACTTTAACTAATAAACTGTACTAATTGGCCCAACCAAAAATTTTAGAAAAAAATCAGTAGATATATATATGTGTCTAGTTTCAGGAAAAATTTACGGAATTGGATTTCGAGTTTCGTAACTCGAGATATGATTTTTAAAGCGACTGTGATGCAGTTAGCCAGCTTGTCTGGAAATTTTAAAATGAATTGTATGAGCTGTTTAATTAATGAATTAAGTCCGTTAACACCTCGTGTTCGACTCCGGCAACGGTCTCGGGTAGGGGTGTTACAATATTAATGTGAAGTTTCTTTAGAACATCCGAAAACTTCTTGAATTGCAGCTTATGTTTATATTTATTTGGTTGGAACTTTTGAGGGTATGGTGGTGATGGAACTTTGGGTTGAATTGGACAACTTTTCTAAAGAGATAAATCTGCATCTAGGGAAGATGTTAGCTTATTAAAATTTAGCTGAGAGTAATGTAAGTGCATTCACTTCATGCACTCCACCAACTCATCTTCCTAAAGTTGCTCGATTTGTTGGCCATTGATAGTTGTTACTAGCGACCTTCTCAAGGATCTCGTAAGCCTCATTAAAAGACTTCGGCAAGAGAGCACCATTCACAGAAGTATCTACCATCAACCTTGTATAAGTGTTGACATGTAGACATTGAACTTAGAGTTTTTTCTAGGTGGAAAATACTTAACCAAAAGCCTTTCTACTAATTCTTGCCATGTAGACATTGAACTTTGTGGCAACAAATTAAGCCATGCTCGTGCTCGATCTCACAATGAGTATGGAAATAAATTCAACCTAAATACACCTTCAGTAACACCAACTATTTTAAACGAATCACTCCCTTCATGAATAATCGAAGGTGAAGGTGTGGATCTTTCATGGGAATTCCACTAAACTGGCTCACCGTTTGGAGCATTTGAAACATCATTGGTTTCAATTCAGATTGTGGTGCCTTAATCTCTAGTCTCCTAATTATTGGAATTAATTCATTGAACAGGGACACAATGTACTGTCTTATGGCACGGTCCTTATCATCAGCAATAAGGATGGGATTGCGCATATGATCGACTCTATCTCATTGTCCATTATTTTGATTTCCAAGGTCCATCTCAGCTGGTCTTTTAGCTGATCTTTCGCTTCTTCTCTGTCTAAACGTCCTCTCAATCTCAGGGTTTACAAGTAATAAATTGATAATTTGACCTATGCTCATAAACATCTGAATAATAAATTAGAAAAAATAAAGAATAAAGAATAAATTAGTAAAGTTAGGAGTTAGATGAAAATGAAATAAAAACCAAATTGAAAAGAATAATTTCACAAAAATGATTAAGGCAATAGTCCCCATCAACGGCGTCAAAAACTTGTAACACTCAGTTTGTGCAAGTGTACACAGTCATTATCAAGTAATAAGTATGTAAAAGAGTTATCGTCTCCACGGGGACTGTGTATGTTAAAAATTTAATTGTAAAATTAAAGTTAACAATCTGGTAATAAAAACACAATATTTTGAGTGATGATGATTAAGATAAATTATCTAAATGCAAGATGATCCCTAATGCAATTTAATCTAAATGCCAAGTATGGAATGAGATGTATGAAATGAATTTAGCCACAAAGACAAAAAATTCAACAATCAATAACATTAATAGGCTAGGATAATTACATTTTTCAACTTAGTTCATTTTCCTCATGTTTAACAGTGTTCAAAAAATAGTCTATGGCAACTCGATCTTTCATGAGTTTGAAACCAAATTAAGTCCTCTCCAAATCTTTTACTTAGTAAAACATGCATTTTACTGATCATATTAAACTAAGGGTTTCTTAGAATTCATATGAAGTAACGGGGACGGGTAAAGTTTGAAACAATTTAATCACATAAATCTAAAAACTATGTAAGATAATAGAGCTCATTAAAGTTATTATGAACATTCAATTTAGTTAGGTTAGGATCTATATTAAGCATGGACATTTCACTTATTATGTCCATTAGACGTCATCTGGTCAGGATCGCTCAGCTAATTCTAATGCATCCAATCACGTATGAATGAAATACATACTTGAGTTTAATTGAAAACATGATCGACTAAGTCACAAACACTATAAACATGATTTAAACAAACTTCATTAAATAAATGCAATTATCCTAGCTAAACAAAACTAAGCCACCATTGTTAATGACAAGATAATAAAGCATATTGCAAGCATGATTAAAATCAAAATAACAAAGTAAAAGAAGAATAAACTCTATTGAATCAACAGTCTCGTGAACTCTGATTGAAGATGTTCTCTTCCGATCATTGTGTTTCTCTTTTCCTAATGGCTCCTCACGGTGGCCGGCCAGGAGATGATCTTCTCAAGGTTTTGTTGCCTAAGGGATATGAGATGCTATGCATAGGAATGAAGAGAGGAAATGAGAGAATAGTTGAATGAGGGATGTAGGGATAATTAAGGAATGAATGGATGAGGGATATTTATACTTGAAGTAGATGGTAGAGTTTACTAAAAAATAGGGATTGGAATCTGATAAACCATAATTTATACATATTTCTATCCCATGATTAGCACATTTTATGGATGATTTTTTTCCTTAAAATTGGTGAATTCGATGCTCCTAATGCCTTAATTTCATGTTTTATACTTAGGTGAGCATAGGAGAGTGAAAGGAACGAGAAACGGGCCAAAAACGGAGAAAATGGGCCAACGTACGAAATCAGCACGGCCTGGACTTCCTCACATGGGTAGACCACACGGCAGTGTCAATTTGGCAGGATCGAAGCACGACTCACACGGGTGGACCACACGCCTGTGCCTATTTAACAGGCTTGACCACGACCTGAAGTAATCGCACACGGGCGTGTCACATAGGCGTGTCCCTACCGAGTCCAAGTTTAGTCCAATTTGGAAAAGGCCAATTTTGAAAGTTCTTAGGCATTCCAAAGCCTATAAATACACCCTAGAGGAGGAGGAAAGATGACACAAAGAGGGAAGCAGGGAACTGCTCAAAGAAAGCCGATTGATCCATCTTAGAAGCCAGATCCATCTTAATTTCCCTTCAGGAGTTTTGGGTTTTTCTTTATGTTTTGTATTCATTATTCTTCTGAGATGTTTACCTCTTTAGTTATGAACTAAAACCCCTAAATACCTAAGGGGAATGAAACCTAAGACAAATCTTGTTATTATTATCTGAATTGTATGATAAATATTTAACTTGTTCTTAATTATGTGTTCTTAATTCTTGTTTTGATATTCCAGGATATTGATTCAAGTTAAGCTCTTATTCAAAGGAGGAATAGACCCTGTCTAAGAGTACATTTGTCATAATTAAGTGGAGTTGGTTGCACACCTAAAGATAGGGTGAAAGATCTTGCTGGATTAGGGTGAAACCAAATAAGGGGATCCATAGATCGAGTTAATGCAACCCTAGGGAGTTAATTAGAAAAAGATTTCAATTATTCAACCTAGGGTTAGACATTGTTAGTCTCGAGAGAGATAATAATATAACTTATGGATTTCTACGAATCAAGTCAAATGAATACGTATGATTCAGAGTCAAATAACAAGTGAAGTCTAGGTGGATTTTTCCTTAGGTATTGTCTCAATCAATCGAGTTTTCCAAAAGTAATTCCCCAATTCTATTTTCTGTGAATACTTAGTTTAGTTAATTAGTTAGTTGAAACAAACCCCATTATTCTTAGGCTAGATAATAAAAAGATAGTCATTACTAGTACTTTTAGTTCCTTTGGGTTTGACAATCCGGTCTTGCTAAAGCTATACTATTGTACGATAGGTACACTTGCCCTCATCGTGATAATAGTTAGTTTTAAGAACGATTCATTATAAATATTTAAAACCTATCACAAATATCACGCATCAAGTTTTTGGCACCGTTTCCGGGGAACTAAGATATTAGGAACATTCGATTTTTATTACTTTAGCCATTTACTTTTACTACAATTTAAATTTTATTCTAATTTTTATTACAAATTATTTCTTTTCCCTTTTTCTGGCAGGTTCTTATAGTTTATGACTAGAAGAAACCCGTCAGAACCATTACTTTTTGACAGTGAGATCAATCGCACAGTTCGCAGAACCCAAAGAGAAATAAGGTGAAGCTTAAGATACACAGAGAACGAGCAAGAGGACGATATTCAAACAACAACCAAAGAAATGGCTGAAATCCAAGAAAATCTACTACCTCCTCCAATTGCTGTTAATCAGAATCCTGCTCCGCGCACAATGTATGATTATGCTAAACCTAATTTAACAGGAACTGAGTCAAGTATAGTTAAACCTGCTATTGCTACAAATAATTTTGAACAGAAACCTAACACAATTCAAATGATACAACAATTTGTTTAGTTTGATGATTTGTAGGATGAGGATCCCAACGCTCACTTGGCAAATTTCCTAGAATTTTGCGATACATTTAAAATCAATGGCATTTCCGGTGATGCCATACGTCTTCGGTTGTTTTCCTTTTCGTTAAAGAATAAAGCTAAACAGTGGTTGAACTCGTTACCACGAGGGTCAATTACTACTTGGGAACAAATGACTGAAAAGTTTCTATTAAAATACTTTCCACTGGGTAAAATGGCTAAATTACGTAATGATATCTCTTATTTTGTACAAATGGATTTAGAGACACTCTACAATGCATAGGAGAGATACAAGGACCTTTTGAGAAGGTGCCCTCACCATGGGTTACCGCTTTAGCTACAGGTTCAAACGTTCCATAATGGCCTGAATCCTTTGACTTGGCAGATGATTGATGCAGCTACTGGAGGAACTATCAATAATAAGACACCTGAGGTGGCATATGAATTTATTAAGGAGATGTCACTGAATAACTATCAGTGGCAAGTTATGAGAACAAAGCCGACGAAAGCAGCCGGTGTCTTCAACCTCGACGCGGTTACTATGCTATCTAACCAAGTAGAACTCTTAAATAAAAAGATTGACGATTTGTGTAGCTCTACTCAGGTACATCCAGTGATGAGGTGCGATTCGAATAGAGGAGGAGCATTCATAGAATATCAACCCTTCAACCCTAGCATCAAGGAGGAACAAGTCCAATATATGGGTAACAATAACTCTAGACCCCAAAATAACCCATATAGTAACACTTATAATGTAGGTTAGAGGAACCATCCCAATTTCTCGTGGGCCAGTCAAGGAAATCAAAGGCCACAACATCCTTCGGGTTTTCAACAACCACTCTACCAACAGGAAAAGAAGTCGAGCCTTGAAAAGATGCTCTCAAAGTTTATATTGGTGTCAGAAACTCGTTTTTAGAATACTGATACAGCACTTAAGAATCAACAAGCATCGATCCAAGGGCTCAAAACTCAAATTGGACAGCTTGCCAAGTTGATTTCTGAACGACCACAAGGTAGCTTGCCAAGCAACACAGAATCTAACCCAAGAGAACAACTCAACGCGATTACTAGTCAAGATAAGGAAGGGTTAGTCATACTTTAACCAGAACCAAAGCAAGAAACTGAGATAAGCAGAGGTAAAGGTGAGGTAGACCATAATGAGCAGAAACCGATAAGTACAAAATACAAACCTCGTGTGCCATACCCTAATGCAATAAGGAAAGACCACTTAGATGAACAATTTGGTAAATTTCTTAAACTCTTGAAAAAATTACATATTAAACTACTGTTTATTGAAGCACTTTCGCAGACGCCGAATGCAGTCAAATTTTTAAAGGAGCTTCTAGCAAATAAACGAAATTTAGATGACAGGTCGCATGTGGAGCTGAACGCGGTTTGCTCATCCATTCTTCAGAATAAGCTACCAAACAAACTAAAAGATCCAAGGAGTTTTACGATTCCTTGCTTAATTGGTAGTTTAGATGTTAATAATGCATTAGCTAATTTAGGGGCTAGTATTAACGTCATGCCTTACAAGATGTTTAAACAACTAGGTCTTGGGAAACCCAAACAGACTAGGATAAGCATTCAATTAGCAAATAAAACTATAAGGTTTCCTAGAGGTATTATTGAAGTTGTGCTAGTTAAAATTGATAAATTTATATTTCTCGCTGACTTCGTTGTTCTAGACATAAAGGAGGATAGTAACACTCCTTTGATTTTAGGAAGGCCCTTTTTAGCAATTGCTAAAATGATTATTGATGTTGGCACAGGTGAGCTTACACTTCGTGTGGGAGACGAAACAATCACCCTTCAAGCTCACAATTCCGGCAACACATCGAAAATTGAAGGTGGTTGTCTAAACCATTCTACTAAAACTGACAATATGGTGTAACCCACTGTGCAGGAAATGAGTTTGAAGAAAGTACATGAGCCATTTTCAAGCAAAAGTAGAGGACCTATTCATGAGGAACGAAGGCTACAAATCGAGGAGCTAGATGAATGGCGGACACATAAACCGAGAACACATGATAAACCAAAACTACGCCAGGATGAGCTCAATACCTTTCCAAATCAACTTAAGGTTAGGGATAAAGTTTTATTAGATGCCGTAGATCCTCACATTGTCACTACCAAACCGAATGAAGAGATCCCTCTTACGGTACTTAGATTTTCCCCATTCAGTATAGTCGAGGTAAATCATCCCAAGTTCGGCACTTTTAAGGTAAAAAATACCCACCTAAAACCTTTTTTTGATGAGATTCACAACAGGAATGAGGAGTATAAACTCCTCGAACCACCATGACCATTCAATGGAGAGGTAAGTCAAGCTTAGACTATAAATAAGCGCTTCTCGAGAGGAAACCCAACCACTAACTGTATTAACTTCTTGAAATTTTAGTGTTTAACACCTAACTTACTAACGAAGCTCTTGAATACAGGTTTACCACACAGACACGGCCAAGCAAACGGGCGTGCTTAGTACCGTGTGGAAATAGGGCCAAGATTTTCCTAGCACGGGCTACGATAAATCACCATGGTCGTGTGACATGGTCGTGGGGGGACCTGGCAAAACAACACGGGCGTGAGACACGCCTGTGCCTTGAAACCATGGCCAAATCTGTCAAATTAGCACGAGCGTGCGACACGCTCATGCCAAGCAACTGTGGGAAAACCTGCCAAAACAACACGGGTGTGGCCCTTAATACACGGGCGTGGCAGAAGCGAACAAAGACAAACATGGCTGTGCGACACAGCTGTGTGCACTAACATGCCCAAGGTACACGGGCGTGGGGAAATTGTCAGACGCGCCCAAATTCAAAATTCACGAATCACACGGGCAAAAATTGGGGAACACGGGCGTGTTCCCCGGACGTGTGTCCCAAAATCTATAAATACCCTACACTATTCATTGTCTTCTTCACTCAAAATCCCTAACCCTAGCCGCTACAAGTCCACATGACCTCCCCACCACTCCCGTGCGCTGTTTCCCACTCCATTATTGACGCCCAATTTCTCTCCCTTAGCGTTTGTTTACTCTTTTCACTTCTATTTTACTTATTTCTAATGCTTATTATCAAAATAATCTTCATTTTTCTCATACTATTTTCATTTTGCTCATTATCCTATCATTCAATTTGCATTCTTAGGTTATTTATCATACATTTCATGTTGAATCGAGTAGTTAGGAAAGCCTCATTCTATTGTCATACCCATGCCATTACTATGCTCATTCTCATGCTATTACTATGCTAATGTCCTGAAATTATGCTATCAAATTGATTATTTTGGTTGAGTTTGGTTAGTATTAGTAGTTTTGGCTGAAATTGTTAGTTCAAATTCATGGCTTTTTCCTTTTCAAATTCGTTTACCTACTATTATTCTTTTTCATATTGCAGGTATACAATGTCGTCTTCACGTGGTAAAAAAGCCACCGTCCCTGCTTCAAAGAAAAAGAAGGGAGCATCATCTTCCTCGGGTCCTACCAGAGAAATTCGTCACCCTTTCCTGCAGTTCCCCATTGGGCCCCAAGAAGAACTTTTCCAAATGCTCCAGGCTCGACCTTTAATTGCAGGCTGTTGCATCGATTGGGCTGCAGTAGAAAAAGTTCAGTTGGCTGATACGATTCGGGCTCTCCTAACCACCGACCCTTGGGAGCTTTTCTTTGGGATCATCGAGCCGACATATCTCGAGCTCACGATGGAACTATGCTCAACGTTTCATCTTCAGACCGTAATGAAAAACTACGATGATCCTGGCACGGTCCAATTTTGCCTAGGCAGATTAGTCCGCCAGCTAAGGGTCCCAGAATTCGGTACTGCACTGGGCTTATATACGGAGGAGTTCAAGGAGGAGAATGAATTACATGCTCTCAACCGCCACATCCATCGTTCTTCTTCATGGTGTTGGGACGCACTAGTGTCACGTTCGGCCACCTACGACCCTAGTCGCTTTAAGGCATCAGCTCTCCCTCTATCCTTGAGGCATTTACATTCTATTTTATCTCACACCTTGACAAGGCGGAGAGAGAGCACCGACATCGTCACCACTCACAACGTCTACTACTTATGGTGTATGTCGCTCGAGCATGTCTTCGACCTCGCCTACTTTATCGCCCTTTCCATTCACCACCAGACGGAGCGACATCAGAAGGGGGTCATCTCCATTGGCCCTTATGTGACTCGACTGGTGCGATACTTCGGGCTCCTCGATATCGCGGCACAAGAATCATCCTTGACCCTCATTGGCCAGATGTCTCCACAAGGCATCCCAAACATGCTAAGCATAAGAATGATCGAAAAGCACCAAGGAGCCTACCCTCCTCAATATCGTCTCACCCAATCTACCGAGGAGGAGGAGGCCCACGAGGACATTACTAATGATGTCCCTCCACAGCACAAGGACCCAGCGTCTCAGCCACCACGTTCCCATCGTCCAGTTCATGTGGCGGCTTCATATGCTGACATATCTGAGCGCCTCACTTGATTCGAGCAACAGTGTTTTCAACGATTTGATAACATTGATGCTACTTTATGGTAGATTTGACAGCACTTACACATCTCATCGCCACCACCACCTCGCGAACCATCCGGTGATGATGATGTTTAATTTTATTTTATTTTTATTTTTATTTTTTTTATTTTTATTTTTATTTTTATTTTATGTTTTTAATTTCACCTTTAACTTTTAAATGTTATTTCCTTTTTATTACTATTTTAAGTTTTATAAACAAATCTCGGTTAATTCTTTATGAGTAATTATTCTTCCTAATATGCCCTAAAAAGTTCCCGATTTTATCACAGTTATAAAGAGCTACAAATCTCACCACTACTTAGGAACTTGAAACTCTACTGGGAAAGGTTCTCCATGACTGCTGTGTCCTGCTCGACCACAACGATAGCTACCACCAGATATAATATTCTTTTGGCATAGGACTTATGGACTAATGACCCTCTACCACCACCGGAGTATCCTCTTCCACCCTTAAGCCGATTATTCTCTAAACCTCCAGTTCAAGGAAATTCATTCATCACTCAGGAAGTTTCACTTCTCTCCCTATCTTATATTTATATTCTTTTCTATATATTTGTCTTTGTACATTGAGGGCAATGTACATCTTAACTGTGGGGGGTATTCATTTCACTATCAGAAAAATCCCTGAATGATTGCCTTGTTCTCTTGAAAAGCTCTTATATCACGTTTATGATAAATTTTGTTTGATTCATGACTTTTATTGATATATCTTGAATTAAAACATAGGCATTTATGCATTGATTTTTTAAACTTTAAGACATTAGGGAATCAAGCATGATAAGTTGATTTTTGAAGAATTAAAAACTTTTAGGTTGTTTCCCTAAGTTTAGGTATTATCTTGAGTTGGAATTCACAAGTTTAAACATCAAAAAGCCATAATTTTTGTGTGATCTTGAGCCTTTAGAGCATCTATTATTTCTTTCATGCTCACTTTCATTATGAGTGCGTAAGTATTAAATTGTTATTCTAGAACTTGCTTGATTATGCATGTCAAGACCACACCATTTGATTTGATATGTCAAAATGATAAAATCACTTAGGTTTAACCCACTCACTCCATAAAAGCCTACCTTCACAATTAACCCTTAAGTGAAGCCCCTTGAGCCTAGCAACCCATTCATTGATGTACCCTCAATATTAACCTATAACTCATTATTATTGAAATCCCCTAAATTAATTTGATCCCTATTTTTGTCGAGATTTGAGTTGGAATAGTTGCTTAGCTATGCTTTATTCTATTTTTTAATTTGACTTGTTCCTAAATATATATATACATGTATACATTTTAGTAGTAGTGATCTTCTGAGCTAAAGAGTTAAATTCCATATTCTGAGAAAAAGCTCTGTTGTACGCAATTGATGACTAGCCATTTTTCTAGCTACGCAATTTTTCAATTCAATCTCGATTCTAACCATTTCTTTTAGCTTGTGATCACACCCTCTAACCAAAGCCATGTTACAACCCTTTAAAGACCTTTTGATTGATGTTTCATCTCAATTTATAGTGGTGGAGATTTGATTTTCAGGCAAGCCTATGGTAATGACTTTTCATTATTGACTATTGAGTGCTTCATTTATTGTCCTTAAACACCTTGAGTGATTTGAGTGAATCTTTAGTGAGGATGTGAAACTCTGTGACATTTTGAATCAAAGGTAATTACTTAGACGAGGGGAGACACCTATGTTTTCATGATAAAATACTCAACTTAGAATGTTAGAAACTTTGATGTTCTTTCAGTTGAATTTTCAATGTATGATTACCTATGGATTATTTTGAGATATTATCGACAGAAATTAAGAGTTGAGAAGAATTTATTTTGATTATGAGTTGAGGATTTTTCTTGAGGACAAGCAAATGCTTAAGTGTGGGGGTAATTGATAAACTGTAATTTATACATATTTCTATCCCATGCATAGCACATTTTATGGATGATTTTTCCTTAAAATTGGTGAATTCGATGCTCCTGATGCCTTAATTTCATGTTTTATACTTAGGTGAGCATATGAGAGTGAAAGGAATGAGAAACAGGCCAAAAACGCAGAAAATGGGCGAACGTACGAAATCAACACGGCCTGGACTTCCTCACACGGGCAGACCACACGACCGTGTCAATTTGGCAGGACTGAAGCACGACTTACACGGGTGGACCACACGCCCGTGCCTATTTAACAGGCTTGACTACGGCTTGAAGTAATCGCACACGGGCGTGTCACACGAGCTTGTCCCTACCGACCGCAAGTTTAGTCCAATTCAGAAAAGGCCAATTTTGTGGGTTCTTAGGCATTCCAAAACCTATAAATACACTCTAGAGGAGGAGGAAAGATGACACAGAGAGGGACGCAGGGAACTGCTCAAGGAAAGCCGATTGATCCATCTTAGAAGCCGAATTCATTATCAGGACTGAAGATCATCCCTTAATTTCCCTTCAGGAGTTTTGGGTTTTTCTTTATGCTTTGTATTCATTATTCTTCTGAGATGTTTACCTCTTTAGTTATGAACTAAAATCCCTAAATACCTAAGGGGAATGAAACCTAAGACAGATCTTGTTATTATTATCTGAATTGTATGATAAATATTTGACTTGTTCTTAATTATGTGTTCTTAATTCTTGTTTCGATATTCTAGGATATTGATTGAAGTTAAGCTCTTATTCAGAGGAGGAATAGACCCTATCTAAGAGTACATTTGTCATAATTAAGTGGAGTTGGTTGCGTGCCTAGAGATAGGGTGACAAGATTTTGTCGGATTAGGGTGAAACCTAATAAGGGGATCTATAGATCGAGTTAATGCAATACTAGGGAGTGAATTAGAAAGAGATTTCAAATATT
Source organism: Gossypium arboreum (assembly GCF_025698485.1). Lineage (NCBI taxonomy): Eukaryota > Viridiplantae > Streptophyta > Magnoliopsida > Malvales > Malvaceae > Gossypium > Gossypium arboreum. The sequence goes on from NC_069082.1 coordinate 19,452,313, forward strand.
TAACCTAGGGTTAGACATTGTTAGTCTCGAGAGAGATAATAATATAACTTAGGGATTTCTACGGATCAAGTCAAATGAATAAATCGTCCGATTTAGATTCAAATAATAAGTGAAGTCTAGGTGGATTTTTCCTTAGGTATTGTCTCAATCAATCGAGTTTTCCAAAAGTAATTCCCCAATTCTATTTTCTGTGAATACTTAGTTTAGTTAATTAGTTAGTTGAAACAAACCCCATTATTCTTAGGCTAGATAATAAAAAGACAGTCATTACTAGTACTTTTAGTTCCTTTGGGTTTGAAAATCCGATCTTGCTAAAGCTATACTACTGTACGATAGGTACACTTGCCTTCATCATGATAATAGTTAGTTTCAAGAATGATTCATTATAAATATTTAAAACCTGTCACAAATATCACGGATCAGAATCAATCCATTTTCTCTATTGTTTGGCCAACCACATATAGTGGAAGTAAGTGGATGGTGGCTGCTTGATTTGAGCATAGGGTCATGCTAAATTTAGGCATGGCTTGGACAGTTTCAAGGGATACCTTTGTATACTGATTTCCAATAATTCTCCAAATGTAGGGACCTCCAAATAATTGTCCCAGAAGAGATTTTTGGGCAGCCAACATGCTTGTGCCGAATTTGGGCTTGACTCCCACTTGTTTAACTGTTTCATGACCTACTAAGCTTGTCAAACTTGTCCATCATGTATCATCTTTTTTATACTGGGTGAGAGTAACACATTGATGACCCATTTAGCATGGTTTTGTTGTTCAACATAGGAAATAAATAGCTTATGTTCATGCAACTTTATAATAAGCTTCATATTTTATCATTTCTATGGTTCCCTGCATAATAAAATATAACGCATAAAAAATTAACATGAAATAATTTAAATTATGCACAAAATTAATAAAATATAGCTTATATTTGCATTTTTTACAAATTCATGCCCATCATCGAAACATAAACAAAACCCACTTAATTAATTAACAAATACTCAGGATTAGTATTACTATTAAGTAAAAAATGTGGTAAAAATGACTAGAAAAACCCTATATAATTTAGAGTTGATACAACATCTCAGGCCTGTGTTGCAACCAAGCCCTACATAGCCCAAAAAAATATTACACGTGATAATGATGTTTTGGTGGGAAATTAGGTGTATTTGTCCTAGTTCAACTCTAGGGTCTTCAAGGATAATTTAGGCACTTTAATATTTCAAGTTTAGCCTATATAAAGGCCATTGTAATAAGTTTAAACACATAATTTTAGGGAGACAGAAAATATACTTAGGGTTTTTATTGCATTCTTAGTTTTTACTTAGGGTATTTTATGTTCTTATAATTGTAAGATCCTATTCCGAAGTGAGACTCTTGTGATTGGAGATTGTTTTGGAGCCACGCTTTCATCAATAAATACATTAGTATCTCTTTTCCTTTATTCTATTCTTTATATCTCTTTCTTTCACATTGTTTAATTGAATGTTTGTGTAAAGATTTGAATCAATTTCTGCTTTATACATATCTTGCATGGTTTTAACTGTTCTAACCATATTAATTGATTGAAGGATAGTGTTTCTTAGCAGATCAACTGTTTAGGAGAGGAAGAACTAAAACCTTAGGCTTGACAACCCTAGGAAGCCATTTAGGTGGGAATTAACCCAAAATTGGTATGGTCTATCGGTGAAAACCTTAACCCCAAACCAGTTTAGACTGTGAGTTCAGAAGATAAGAAGTTCTTGCTGACTTGCTATTCTAGTGGACGCATTGAAAGATCCTACTAGGGTATCGACTTGTTGATTGATTAGAACTCTACATCAATAATTAATTAGGTAAAACAATTGGATCTAGGATAAAGGAACTCGCGTAGTCGAAACAAGGATAGGAGAAACTAATACATGAACTTAGGAGTAGATTTAGGTTTAATTCAATTTATTTAGTTTATTAATATTATCAACATTTTGCTTCCTTATTAACACTAGTAATTCATAACTCAAGTAGATTAGTAATTATTCCCAGTAATTGGCTTGATAATAATTTTTTCCAAACTACAATCCCTTGGGTACGATCCTCAGAGTACTTACCTACTTCATTTTAACTATATTACAACCTGACCTTTATGTAACACCCCAAACCCGGCCTAGAAGTTAGGCCTAAATCTGGCATGTCACATTGAAGTGTTTTTCGAAAACCATGTTCTCATTGAAAACCCTTCTTACTATTTAAAACCTCTAGCCATTTTAAAACTTGTGAAACGTTAATTCTTTTAAAACCTTACTTGCTACGGAAGCTTAATTTTAAACAGTTGCGGAAATGTGATATTTTGAAAACCAATTGTTTTTTTGGAAAATCGCATCCTACTTCTAACAAATATTAAGCATACTAAATAAATTTCCCAAATAAAAAGTTAAGAAAATAAAGAGGCCTTAATACAACCCAAATCAAAAACCAAAGTGCGTAACTAAATAAACGAAATAGAAAAACATGTGCAGTTGTGTGGTCGTCTCTGAGTCCCTCTTTGACACCGATCCACCTAACACTAGGGATTACTTGCAGAGTTAATAAACGGAATGAGTTTGCGAAAACTCAGTGTGTAATCCCCTTACTAGAGTAACAATCAGTATACCGAAACAGAAACAGAAACAGTCTGGCTAGAGCCCATTAACAGAAATAGTACAGTCCAGTTTAGAGCATACGTGGGCCAAAGCCTATTACAATAACATTTGGGTCACAGCCCATAACAGAATCAGTTGGGCCTAGCCCAAACTAATAACAAAACATAATGTGTGAATGTATGGATGCATGTTATCCCATCCAACCTGCACTTGCCTTCGTCCACCCTGCACTACCTGTGGGGAATAACTCACCCACGCCATCCCTATACTTACAATGTTAGCACCGGTTGCAGTAGTAACCGGAATCACAGCAAAACTGCTAGAAATATGCATGGCTTAAAGCCATTATTACGATAATATGATCGGCACAAAGCCATCGATAATAGATCGGCACATAGCCATCAATATCATATCAGCACAAAGCCATCGATAACAGATCGGCACATAGCCATCAATATCATATCGGCACAAAGTCATTGATAACAGATCGGCACATAGCCGTCATTATCATATCGGCACAAAGCCATCGATAACAGATCGGCAGAAAGCATTCAATATCATATCGGTACAAAGCCATCAATAACATACCAGCATGAAGCCTTCAATAGCATATTGGCACAAAGCCTTCAATAGCATATCAGCACAAAGCCATAATCAGAATAATTGGCTTTAAGCCATCGGTAGCTGTATCATGTTAGGCACACAGCCATCAGCGATGGTAATATAGTCGGTACACAACCTCGGGTAAATATGATCGAACAGAGTCGTCAATAATCATATATTGGGCTTAAAAGCCACCGGTGGATCCACGATCGTCAAGCAACCATGCGATCCTTAATCGATGGATCCATAGTCGTTAAGCAACCATGCGATCCTCAATCGGTGGATCCACGGTTGTCAAGCAACCATACGATTCTCAATTTCTTCCTCCATTTCATAATCCCTACCCATGTGCAACATAATATTATATGAATGCAGCAAATATACACACGACATACAAAATCATACAAATCACAATCACAACAGTCCAATCACAGTCATACATTCTTAGTCAAAACATAGTCAAATCAATCAAATTGTATTATCAGTGAGTCATATACGCTAGAGGGGCAGAATGGTATTTTTACCTATTAGGGGTATTTTAGTCATTTCAACCTACAAGGGTGTTTTGGTAAATCTACAAACCAAGGGTATTTCGATAATTTTGCAAGCCAATGGTATTTCTATAATTTTTTAAAGTTAAGGGTATTTTTGTAATTTTGTAAATCGAGGGTATTTTTGTAATTTTCCAAATCAAGGGTATTTTGATAATTTTCCAAATTAGGGGTATTTTGATAATTTTACAAATCGAGGGTATTTCGGTAATTTTGTAAACCAAGGGTATTCAATAATTTTGTAAACCAAGGGTATTTCAATTATTCTACCCTATAAGGCATTTCAGTAATTCTACCCTACAAGGGTATTTCAGTAATACTAGCCTACAATATGAGATTCACATAGTCCAATCCAATATTTACTACACAATAATACAATTCATCCACTTGGGCCTATGGGCCCATTAGGCCCACATGGGCCATCTCGACCCATCGTGGCCCAAAGCAACCTAAGCCCACGAGAGAACTCATGATGGCCTCAACCATCACGTTAAAGCTCCCACACATACGCTCGCACTCTCGTATGGCTGCCATCGTCATGTGACCGGCATTTGCCGTTCTACAGCTAGAGTAGTGCGAAATACACACCTGTTCATGAGAATCGCCAAAGTCCACGATCACTAACCTTGGCACATCCTGTAGTGAGTCTTAATCACTTTTCCCCCTCCAACTCATCTGGTTTGCTCTATTTAAAGCCAGCTTCTTGCCAATTCTCATGTTAGCTTCCCAATGTGGGATTACTTTCAACCATTAGGAAAATTCCTTATTTTTTATGACAACTTCAAAAAAACCACAGAGTTCCAATCCAACTCCACCTCCTACATAGCTCAAATAGAAAAATAAATACCCAATTGCGCATCTCAAGACTTGAACCTTAGACCTCACAGTTACACAACAGGCCACCTTGCCACTCCACCACAAGCTCTTTCTGTGTCATATTTTATCCTCAATTAATTATAAGGCATATGTGCTAACGTCCAGATTCCTTTAAAAGAAAAACCAAAATAAATTGCAAGAGCCAAGACTTGAAGCCAGGCTCCCTTGCAACCTTAATGACGCCACAACCACTAGACCACATGCTTTCTTGTGTCATTATTTACCACAATAATTTAAAAGGTCTTCATCCAAGCACCCAGGGTTTTATTCACTTAAAACCAAAATTTTTGCTAAAGCCCAGGTTTGAACCCAAGATTTCTCCAACACTTCTCAGGGCCATAAACCACCAAACCAGACATTTAATTGTGTCATTTCCTTGCACAATTAAATTCTTATATGCAACCTCCTTACACACCCACACTCAAGGCCCAATACTTCTAGGCCCAAATTCAGGGCGTTACATTGTATCCTTGTGGACACTACCTCAAATCTATATCTTTAGTTGCAATATTCACACTCTGGACGTTGGTACGTCTAGAGTCTGTCAAGCATCTACACAAGCTTTTCAATCACCACAGTTTTAGATGAATTCTTCTATTTCTAACACACCCTAATCCATCTCGCTCCTTTATCCAATCAAGTATTGATTCTTTAGTTTTTTTTTTCAGTGTCAAGCTGTAACAACCCGTTTTTCAGCGGTGTCAGAAACAATAGTTTTGGAACCCCATTTCTGATAAGTGAGTCCGTAAATATTATTTAATATTTACGAGGTTAGTATAAAGTTTAATTGAAGTTTGGTCCATTAATTTTGTCAATTGATAGTTAATTAAAGTATAAGGACTAAATTGTAAAAGTTGTAAAAGTTAATCGCTATGGATTTTTAATTATTAGAAAGACCAATTGAGTAATTGGACCACTAAATATTGACCAAATGGTAGTGGATATGTGGTTTAGTCCAATAAATCTTGTTAATTACAATTAAGGTTAACTAATTATAGTTAATTAGGTTAAATATAATTAATTATAAATTAAACTAAGTATATAAGTTAAAATTAAAACAAAAATAAACATTTTCCATTCATCTTATTCTTTATCACCAAAACTACAAAAATAAATAGGGCTTTTGCATTTTCAACTTTGGTCCCTTAATTTGTAAGCAATTTCAAGTATGTTTCTTGTAATTTTTATGTTTTTGAGGTCTTAGAAGCTTGATTTAGCTAAGCTGTGTACCAATTTGCAAAATGGATATAGTTTCTAAAAGTATCAATTTTTGAATCTTAAAGCTTTTAGTATTAAATTGTTAGATTTTAAGCTTTGAAATGAAAAATGATTAGTTTGTAAAGTTTAATTGTTAATTTTTGAATATATGGACTAAAGTGTAAATATTTTGAAATTGATATTAAATTTCTATAAATATTTATATTAGAGGACTATAGAAGGATGAAATTGAGATTATTTTAGAAATTAAAAGTCAAATTTGAAAGTTATAGCTATTTCGGTTTTAAGGTCTAAATTGAATAAAATATAAAACTTTAGAGAACATTCAAAAATGAAATTGAATTCTCATATGCATAAAATAGGCCAATCATGGCTAGTACCAACAATTCAACACTTTCATCTAGAATGTTTTCCCTACGAGGTCACACAGGCGACATCGAAGTCTTGTCACCTTTTGAAGGGTTTGTATCTCCATTAAGACGGCTCGAATTCGCATTGAATCTTCTAGGATGCATTTTACTTACTCTAAACATACATAAGACACAAGATTTAAGAACATACAGTCATAGATTCTAAGTTTATCAAGCATATTTGCAAAATTTGTTCTCCTAAACACATATGCAAACACAGTTCGCCAAAACATATTTGCGAACATAGTTCATCAAAACACATCCACTAGGAAGGTGAGTAGCAGAGAGTGATCTGAAGCATAATCCTACAAAAGAAAATGACTAAACCAAAGCAATGTATTTTTCCCAATTCTACTCCAACAAAAAAAAACAATCATGCTTATCACTCCCTATAACTTACATTCTTGGTGAACATAACAAGTTATTTAGCCAATCCCAACGAACTTATTAACCTGGCAAACATGCTATATTAACAAACCTAGCGAGCTCTAATACCAACAAATGTAACACCCTATACCTAGTCCAATTGTCAAACCCGAGCTATGGAATGCCACATTAGCTACCTAAGTGAGTCTTCATTAACACCCAACCTAACCTTCAACACACCACAAGTCAAAACATATATCATATGTAAATATAAGGAAGCACAAGTTTGTGAACTCACTTTGCTTGCTTCATGATATGCAGCGAAATTATTTTACTAAACCTACTTTGTATGCAAGAACTAAGCTGACTCTTTACTTGAAGTAATAAATATTTGAATAAAGGAATTAAGAACATGAGAACCTAAATTTTTCAAATCAAAGTACTCGCGACAACAGTTTTGACATAGGGGTTCGCACCCCTAGTAGCTCGCTCAATCTAAAACCTTTATGAGGTAAGTTTTTATAATAGAGTAGGTCTCATAAACTACTCCCTAGTGTTTAAATACTGCGAACATAGTTCATAGAGTTCTTTGTATATCCAAAAGTTATTAAGGGTTCGTAGATAACAGTTTGCCAAATGATAGGGTTCACACTTTGTATAGTTCATAACCCGATTACTTCGCAGTATTTTTGGCGAACTTTGCATAGTTTGTCAGTATGTTGTGCCTTTACTCACTAGCAAAACCCATTGCTGGTGGATCACTGTGAAGTAGAGAACTGTTGTAAATCGATTGACTTGGAACTTCTTCCTAGAAACATTTAAGAAGAAATTCATAGGTGAATAGTATATCAAAGCTCGCAAGTGAGAATCCATTAATTTGGTGCAAGGTGATATGACTGTGGCTGAGTATGAGGCAGAATTTTTTTGCCATTGAGTAGTATGAAACTGAGATGAATTCGTAGGAAAGGGATCACTGCAAAAGGTTTCGTTTTAGGTTGCATCAAGATGTAAAACTTTATTTGGTAGCCCATGACATGACGAGCTTCAATGAGTTGGTCGATAAGGCAAAGGCTATCGAGGAGATAAGGGCAAAGGCTCCGTAAGCTAAAACAGGGCCAGGGAAACAAGTGGCTGGACAATCTGGATGAACATTTAAGAGGGATTACAACTCACGTAACTCTAACAGGAATATCAAATGTAGTTTTTGATCAGACCATTCAGGAAACAAAGTAACACCCGGGCTAAAAAAGGAGGTTCACACAAAATGCCAAGTTGGCCACTCTGCAAACACTATGATCGAAGGCATCCTGGTGAATGTTGCAAGATGGCAGTAGGATGTTTTAAGTGTGGATCCAATGAACACATGATAAGGGAAAACCCAAAACGCAAAGAAGGTTGCAAGCTTAGAACTTGAACCCCACACTAGGGCGAGCAAGGGTTCGCAGACAAGGTCGAGGCAAAGGAAATGACACAAGGCAAGCTGGGCAGTGAACCTGTAATATCCTCCCCCCACTCGATTCACCAAGTCCGGGTTTTGGGTATTAATTCATAGAAAACTTAACAAAATTTTTGAAATAGGAGACGAAAACTCATTATTAAAAACATTTCTCATTAATTTGGTTAAAAACTCTATACTTAGAGAAAAATAGAAGTATTTGCAAAAAAACTTATCGTATCAGTCTTGCTAAAATTTTATTATAACACCTAAGTTACACAAGACAGATTCAAATGGTGTAGTCCTACTAAATGCCAGTTCTTCCTATATGCCCATTGTATGCATAGTATCCCCCTTATGCTACTTCTCTTGCACAAGCCTGGCTTCCTCTCCTTAAGAACTTACACTGACATGACAATACCTGAAACATAAACATAACACTAGTAAGTTCAAAGGAACTTAGAGAGTTATGAACACAATTTACCTTTTTAACTTTTCATGAAATTATTCATCTTGAATAATTAGGCTTTCCTGTATCTATCTTTGGCGAATACCTTCACATTTTTAGTTGTATAATTTCGTACGTATACACCTCCCATTATTCATACCATATCTGTAACACCCCAAACCCGAGACCATCGCCGGTGTCGGACCCGAGGGTTAACAAACCAAGTTCACATGTTTTTGCCCACCAATTTGACATTTCCAGTCAGGCTGGAAAACTGCGTCACTGTCGCCTTAAAAATCATATCTCGAGTTTCAAAACTCGGAAACTGGTTTCGTAAATTTTCCCTGAATTTAGACTCATATATCCATCCATGGATTTTTTTCTAGGATTTTTGGTCGGGCCAATTGGTACAGTTTATTAGTTAAAGTTACCCCTGTTACAGGGATCGACTGCTCTGACCTTCGCGCGGTATAACTTGAATATCTCTCTGTACAGGGCTTTAATGCTGGTGTCGTTTGTTTCTAATGAAGCTAGACTCAAAATGGAATCTGTAAATATAAGGTATATCTCTTAATTCTTTTTGGATAATTTATAGTGAATTTTTAAAGTTGCGACAGGGAACCCAGAAACCATTCTGGCCCTGTCTCACAATAGCTTTAATATCTCTTAACCTGTAACTCCTATGACCGTTTCGTTTCTTCCATATGAAAATAGACTCATAAAGGTTCATTTACATAGCTTATTCACTATCTAATTCCATTCCTATGAATTTTGGTGATTTTTCACATTCATGCCACTGCAGCTGGCAGCATCTGTTTTAAGATAGGACTTACCTATTTGGTGGTCTCCATGATTCAACTAGCCTTACCATACATAGGTTCATATATGATCATTTTAACCATGCCAATGGCTGATCATATGACCAACATTCCCATTTCAAGCCATAGCCACATCATGACACAAAATATATACATACAACCCACAATTAGTCTAAGTTCATACTTCCTTTTCGAGCCATTTTCGCACGGCAGTACATACTTTCATTACAACATATTTAACAAACAAGGGTAGTCCTATACATGCCATCTCAAGTTCAACCAAAATTTATACCAAAATGGAGGCTTGATAGTGTGGATGACTTCGACTTCAACGATCCCAAACCGATTGCCTCGAGCGAAATCTAGAAAACTAAGAGCCAAAGCAACGGGTAAGCATTTTTATGCTTAGTAAGTCTCAAGGAATATAATGAACTATAATTTACAGCAATACATTCACATAGCCAAATGCATCATTTCATTAATACACATTCTTACTTCATACTTCATCATTATATAAGTTCGCAAAGCATCAATCAATTCAATAACTGAAATTCATTAGTCGATTGAGCGAATGTTGCTCAAACACGCCGACTTTCCAATGCACATATAACGTACCTTATCCTTTGGGCTTTCCGAGTGTACTAATTAAATTCATTTCGCAACCAACACTCACCTCCAGCCCAAGACTCTTCGAATATAACCGGATTTAATCACGTGCACAAATGCCTTGGTCTTAGCCGGATAGAATAACTCAGACGAATGCCTTTGCCTTAGCCCGGATATAGCCACTAGCACAATTGCCTTCGGTCTTAACCGGATATAATTTCCAGCATAGTTGTCTTGGGCTTAGCCCGATATCATTCAATTTCTCATGCACACATACATCAATAATCATTGGACATACATATTTCATTTTCGTTACTAAGGCTCAAACACAATTATAATCATTAGCATATTCGCCGGGACTTAGCCCGGGTGGAATTCAAATACTCATACACACATAATCAATAATCATACACATCCATATTTCATCTCACATAATTCAAGTAAGGTCACTTCTTGAGGATTTACCTCAGATGTTGTCGAACGGCTTTTTCGCTATTCGATCACCTTTTCCTTCCCTTGTCCAATTGTGGCCCTCTTAGCTCTTGAGCTAATTCAAACAAATTCAATTTATTAAAACCTCATTGTGCTTGCTTATGGCGGATATGACAAGGATTTTAAATGGTCATATGGCCACTCTTTAGCTTGAATACACAATGGTCATGCACATTTTATACTACATCAAGCAATTCAATACAATTTATTTGAGCATCAAGGAAATGCTAAGGCCTTCAATAGGCTACCCAAGGTCGAATATTCATGTACATGTTGAGGTCAATTTTGCACTTAATACCTCTCAAAAACAGCATGCAATCTACTAATTAATGCTTTGCACATTGTGGCCCAAAACTTATAATATAGCATCAAGCACTTATATGTGTGCTAGGCGAATTGTGCTTGCAATTTCACAAGCATTCTTCCACATTTTCTTCTTTAAATCAATACATTCATCACTTAGTTCATAACCAAACATAATGTGCAATCATATATATGCATATATGAGCATGGCGAATTTTCAAGGTGTCCATAGCCATCCAAAACACAAATTTTAACTAACATGCAAGAAGCATGAATCATGCTCAAGAATGCATCATGGCGAATATGACAATCATGCTCCTTTTCAACTTTAATCATGATAAAACAAAGAGAAAACTCAAAATCTTACTCATGAATAGAAAATCCATCATTGCATGCATCATCATCAAGCTTCACACTTAGCATGCAATGGCTTTATCACCATAACAACTTTGCCCAAATACCATTTCCATGGCATAACAAAGATTTGTGCCATGGCTAACATGCACATCAAGTTAGTAACCAAGTCATGCATGAAACTCCAAACACAACCTCATACATACCTTAATCTTGGTACAAGTATGGCCAAATCTCCTTCTAGTTCTCTTCTAAACCAAAAATGGAGCAAAAATCCTTTCTTCCTCCTTATGATTTTCGGCCAAAAGATGAGAAAGGATGAACAAATTTTTTGTTTTCTCTTCTTGGTTGCACGGCAATGGGGGAATGCTACTCTCACACACATTTTTTTTCATTCTTTTCTCACCCATGCTTATTTGTTTATGATTTTCTCCTAATGCCCAACAAAACATGTTTCATGACATGTTTAGCCCATATCACTTTGTCATGGCCGCCATCACTTGTAAAAAAGGAAATTTGACATGCAAGTCCATTATTTTGCATGCATGCTTTAATTAGTCATCACATATTTCCCTATCGTACTTTCAAAGTTCACTACTAAGTCCTTTCTTATAAATTAGCACCTAATTAATAAAAATCGAGACACGAAATATTTACGCATACCAATTCCACATACAATAAGCACGGAATATAACACTTAATTATTCTTGTGACTCGGTTTCGTGGTCCCGAAACCACTCTCCGACTAGGGTCACATTCGGGGTGTCACAATATCCTTATTCATTCAACTATTTGGCTAGCTCTAGGTCTTGACATTTAAACACCACACTTTTCATTTCCCTTTAAACAACTTTCAACAGTTATTCTCGAACAGTTAACCCCAAGCACTATTCTTGGCAGATATCACTTACTGATCATACTTTTGGCGGATATACTAAACTTGATAAATTGAATCATAGCCCAACACATAACCATACAGTGAGAGTTGCTCCAGATTGTTCAGAAGAATTATACATATCTTTATACTAAACAATAGATAGCTAATATATCAAACATCATAGATTCTAACAGAGTTCAAAACAAGACATGATTCTAAAAAGATGTCAGATAGCTCAAAATTCTACCATAGTAGCTCTAACTCGAATTGATGGACTCTTGTCCCGAATACGCCCATATAATAGGTTGGTAGATAACCACAATAGATACTCCCATTGAACATGCTAAATCAAACTTCATTTAAGACTTATTTGTAGTTATCACAAACTTCACATATTAAAGCTTCAGACAGAACATATTCTTCTTATAGATTTACATAGTATGCCACTATGGTAAAGCAGAATACACGACAAAAGCGACATACAAATTACGCCACAAAGGCAATTTATAGAGCATGACACAAAAGCTAGCAGAATGCCACAAAGGCCTTATTAGAATATCACAGAGGCTAACAAAATACCACAAAGGCCATATCAGAATACCACAGAGGCTAACAGAATGTCACAAAGATCAAAATACTCCATAAAGGCCAAATCATAGTATACCATAAAGGTTAGCAAAAAGCCACCTAGGCACCCCATAATTGTCGTGTTTGCGATATGGATTTGCCTAAAATAACATCGCCTTTAGGTTTGCCCATCATTTCCCTAGGACACGAAGAGAACCCTAGTTAATAATTGCGGCTCATTCACCCTTTCTAGAATGTGCCATGGCCATGGACTTTCTTCAGAATTTACATATCAGAATTTGTGTTTAATGTCTCGATGGACTTCATCGTGTACCACCTTGGTGACCAAACTCACAACTCAACCTCTCCACTCTCAGAGACACTCCTATTTCCCCCAGACAATTTCCAATCATATATTACATATTCAATATATACACATCCAAGTAGACTAGTTCATCTTCTTAATCCAAGCATACTTCATTACATGTTTCACACACATCAACACAGTACACATTCCAAACACATACACTGAGTTACTCAGCATAATTGCACATACCCATACACACAATTCATTATACTCTAGACTCACAAAGACCTATTTCAAGCATACATACTTATTTTTATCAACCATTCATGTACTCATTCACTATTTCTAGAACATCATCCACAAGAGATTATTCTAGATGGACTTATAGGAGTCAATATTAGGGATTAACCTGAGACTCACTTACTATAGCTACCAGCTTCAGACTCAAACATCCAATTCGAATCAGCAACAACACTACTTGAAAAACAACATTTCTCTATTAATAACTATTTACAAATAGATTGCTGACAACTCAACTACAGAAAATCCCCATGCAAGGATTCTTATTCGTAACTTACTACTCGATTACCTCATAGCATCCTTATTCCTAAGATGCAAAGTTATCAGACTTACCAGGAGATGGAACACCTCTACATTATCCAAGAATCCTTAGCTTTCAAATCACATAAGAAAAGCAACCAGCAATAATACTAAATACATAAGGAAAAAGAAAGATGTAAAGAATTACTTTGAAGGAAGAGGAAACCTCTCACGAACTTTTCTCACACATATATAATCCACTTCTATTTAGTGGAACCTCTCTCTAAAATTTTAGAATATGCCCTTCACAATGGCCTACGAAATCAAAAGGAAACATAAATGAAAGTCTTTTCCAAATGTCATTTTTCCAATCAGTTTAGTTGGTTTATAACCAGATCTAGTTAATGAGACTTGCCCGTCACATTACTTGAACAAACTAGGCATAATATACCTTTGGCAGTAACTTAAACAAAACTTACTCTTTCCCTTTTTCATCACATTCTTTCTTTTATTGAAGAACATGCTGAAGATTAAATCCTGATATACTTCTATGGGTGGATACGCAATTCGCCTAAACAATAGTTCACCAGAAGCTATAATATTGTAGACTAACTTTTGGAATGTGGTAGAATAGACATATTCTTGTCTTTGTACCTTGAATTCTAGTTATCCAGATTTGGTGTGTGACACACATAAATAAGAAAATAAAACAAAATAGTGCTTGAACATGCCACATACAAAGATTAGTTCAAAGCTATATAAACAGAATAATGTGAATAAATACATAACTCTAACACGATATACAATTGACTCTTGACCTTGAATATCATACACAATAGTTCATAAAATTACAAAGTAAACAAATTCAAGAATAAGTACATTGATCCATTGAAACAAGTACAAAAAATTTACATTTATGCTTGAAGAATACAAGCAATTAGAAATGTCAAAATTTTGTTAATTTTCATCCACGACTAGTATCACTTAGGTCACATAGGTCTTTTCGGCTTGTAACGTTCTGCGGCTTAGGTTGGTTCAGAATTAAAGAACAAACACAACAAAATGATTTAAGCATGAAAATAGTTTGGCACGTTATATTGACCCTAATACTTCCTCGATTAGAAGCTTTTAGCTCACCGCCTTGTATCCCCTTCTCTCACCTATCTTTTCTCTCTGATTCCTAAGGTATATTACATTATTACTGCATATAATTGTCTTAGCAAGACATTTGTGCAAAAATGAGGGAAATTTTGTTTTCTTTCTTTTTTACTCACTTTACTTTTCTATTTTCTCAAGAACTTCTTCCTTGGCTATTTTAGCCTTTTCAAACCTTTTCTTTTGATAATTTTTTTTATTTTTCCACTTAAGCACAAGTTTTCAAGAATCTTATATCACCATATTATACTTGTAACACCCCTAACCTGTATCCATCATCAAAACAGGGTTATAAAGCATTACCAGACTTATTTATTAAATAATCATACATTTCATATACAATTTTGAAGTCCAAACAGAAGTCATTCAAATACAATCATATAGTCCCTAACACGAGCCCTCAAGGCCTAAAACAAGCAATAGAAGTGGTTTAGGACTAAAGCTAATACTTAATAAATTTTTAGAAAAACATAGAAAATTTTCAAAGTGCAATGGACACACGCCCGTGTGGCCAGGCTGTGTGTTTCACATGACCAAGAGACACGCTCGTGTCACAGGCCATATGGACATTCGAAATGGGATCACAAGGCTATGTCCCAGCCCGTGTCTAACCCCTTGTAACCCTCTGACTTAGGTCACACGGCCAACCACACGCCCCTATGACTAGCTCATGTACCATTCGAAATGGTCTTACACGCCCGTATGCCAGACCATGTGTTAGGCCGCATGAAAACTGGAGGGTATACTGACTTGTGCCATACGGCCAAGTCACACACCCTTGTGCTAGGTCGTGTAAAGCTACTAACTTGGTTTTTAAAGAAATATCAAGGGACACACGGCCGTGTCACCTAGTTGTGAGTCACAGACGACTGAGACACAAGCCCGTGTGGACAAAAGTAAGTCATTTTCCAAGCCATTTTTCTCACCCAAATTTGGAACAATCTAAATCCATCAAATAGTATATGACCATATCATCAATAAGCATTCAAACCAATCTCAACCAAGTCCAAATCATGCAATATCAATACCAAGAATCACAAAGCTCATAAGCATCACAATTAACCATTCAAAATCATACCAATATGCCTCGAAAGTATACCTAAATGATCAAACTCACTTATTAGACTTTGTGTCTAATTCAACATGCATATCACATTCTCAAATTCAATCATTTTGTAATCAAAATACTAATACAAAATTATGGCATTTCCATGGCAATCCAAATACAAACCAAAATGAGAATAACCACATATATACATGCATAATCAACATATGCCAATTGAAGTCATATTAAATGACTAATTACATAACCAAAACATATAGGCTTCCATTAGCCAAATGACCTATACATGCCATATAACCAAAATGTACAAAGTTCAAAAGTACTGAAACAACATCTAGATAATGTGATGAGATCTCTGACAAATTCAAATCGAGCAAGCTTTGAAATCACTATAAAATACGGAAAAATAAACAAAGTAAGATATTAAGCTTAGTAAGCTCATATGTCTAATAAGTACAACTTACCATTCATTATCAATTTAAAGAAGCATAATTAAACATATATAAGTTTCAATCAAATTCAAAGGTTAGCACATAATCATAACCATGTTAGTCATGTATGAATACATCAACTATAAATTACTTGTCATACTTCTCACAAATACTTGAATTGGTTCGTATCATCTCTTATATCCTTGTACCATCATCTTTACCCATTGAACCATTTGGAATACTATCAGATACTCAAGAATCTCAGACACTAAGTGTCAAAACATGGTTGAAACCATCTCAATCTCATACCTTATATAAATGCTCACTCACGAGCTATCACTAGGTCTACTTACAAAAGCTAACGAGTAACCACAACAAATGCCAGAAAACTCAACCACCGGTAGAACGTATGAACCAGCACCCAAAACACAGTAACCCCTAATGACATGTTACTTGTATCCTATCTATTCCTAAGGTTCAACCGATATTTATACATTACTGATAACTCATCGAGAATTTTAGTGGTATTGTATCATCACAGTTTTATCAATCAAGCATTCAAACACATATAACTTAATACTTATTAAACATACAAACTTACCTCGATCACTAAAACAACGAAATGGGATCGACTAGTCCAATACTTTATCTTTCCCTCGATCTAGATTCGTATAAGGCTTAAATTGATCTAAATAATCAAATTCAATCCATTTAGTATTCATCCTATTCAATTTAGCCCAAAATACATATTTTTGCAATTTTACACTTTTACCCCTAATATTTTAACTTCTTTACAATTTAGCCCCTAGTTTATAAAAAAGCAAATTCATGCAATTAAATCCACATCCATGCTAGCTAAATTTCATACAAGCTTTTAGTAGCCCACACATTTCATTAATTCACACATTTCACCACATAATTTTCACATTTTATCAATTAATCCCTATTTAACATTTTTAACATCACTTTACAAAACTTGTTTATCTAACAACAACCATTTATTTTCTACCATCAAACATCCAAATACATACACATTCATCAATGGTAAAACCCTAGACTTTTAACATTTTTGCAAATTAGTCCTTAAGCTAGCTAGATTAAGCTAGAACGACTCCAAAAAAGTAGAAATCATTAAAAATCGAGCAAGAATACACTTACATGCATAGATGGAGTATGGCCGAACTTTGAAAGGTCTTTAATGGCTTCCCTAGGTGCTAATTTCAATTCTTGAAGAAAAGAAAGATGATATCTTTCTTTTACCTTTTCTTTAAATTATTTTATTAAATTACATTTTTAACCTTATCATTAATCCATTAAAATCACTTAATTAATGTCCATATTTTTCCACTCATATTAAAAATGGTACAATTACCTCATAAGGACCTCTATTTAAAGTTCCATAGCTATTAGACACTTTTAACTAATAGAACACAAGCTTTATACTTTATGCGATTTAGTCTTTTTTATCGAATTGAGCATACAAGCAATAAAATTTCTTAACGAAATTTATATACAATCATACTATCATGCTGTAGACCTCAAAATAATAATAAAATAATTATTTCAACTTTGTATCAGTGGTCCTGAAACCATTGTTCCGATTTTACTGAAAACGGGCTGTTACAATACTATCCCCTATGTTCACTATTATTTTACTTTTATGTTCGAAACCACCGTATCGTATCTACCTAATCCTCAATATTAACACCTTGATGTCTAATTTCATGCAAGGACCAAGAGAATCGGATCAAGAGATTATATTTTAAGGCTTTGGGCTTCCATTGCAGTTCATTAAGAAATAGAGATTTATGCTAAAAAATTAGGGTACTAGGGATTTTAAATTAAGATTGGCTTTTTGGCTCAAATTGTCTACCAAAAACTGCCTTTGGTCATTTCTAAGTGTCTCAATTCATGGATTACGAGTAACTAAATATTAACACTCTAACAATTATTATTCAAACAAACACATATGCTTTTTAAATACCTATTTTTCATGTGGTATACCTAACACACTATCAACTATTTACAATGTAACATAATGAACTAATTAATGCAATATTAAACAACCTAAACTCAATTGCTATCGATTTAAATTTACAATTTAAACATAGAATCCTATTTACATGCTCTTAACCAATCACTTGTATTGCTACAAGCTCATGCACAAACAAACATATAAAAATAAAAAATAATGAAAATAACATAATAACTTGAAAAACTTGAAAATTTTAAAAAATTTCTATGTTATCCCCAACACTTTATTTGACACATTGTCCTTAATGTGCACCTAAAAGATAAGAGAAGAGACTACTCGGTTTAAGCATTGAAGTTTTTTGAATATGGTCGAGTGGTCCTCCTTATGCCAGTTTTGCTCCGAATTGTAGTGCCTCATATCGCTGGGGTTCCTACATAAAAATTAACTAACACAAAGACTAATACAAAAAATAACTAAAGTCTAAAAGCTAAAATAAAATAATCCAAAATTAAAATTACAAGTCCCAACTTTAAAATAAAAATTAAGTTCAAGTTTTAATTAGAATCATTATTTGGCTGGTTCTCCTCAATTATAGGCTTCTTCTCTCAACCCGTGACTGGAGTGGTAGCCCTCACACCCGTAGAACTAGTAGGGCTAGTATGACTTGGATTTCGAATCTTATCTCCTTCAATAGATGGTTGTTTTGGTCGGAATACATCATTGAAGTCCTCATTGTGGGTTGACTCTTCTTCATGGTCCTTGTCATCACCTTCTTCTTCCTTCTTCAATTCCTCATCAGCTTGCTCAAAAAATTACATTGGTAGGTATCAGTTTGGAGGCGGGTCTGGTACCAAGATACCGAACCTTTTGGCATAGTCAATTGCAAATAGTTTCATCAATTGCATCCACCAAATAACCCACTCCATGTTAGTAATCTCGCTCGACCCTTGGCTTGTTTGGCTCTTTCTCTTGCTTTTTCACTTTAGTGATGGTGGAACATCCATCTTTTGTTTACGTCGGACATTCCAATCATGGATATGCTTTCAATGGAGCTCGACATACTAGGTATAGATGAAGTTCCTGAGCAAGCTTTTGGTTGACTTGACAAACTGTTCCGTCATCGACACTGGCACCTTTTCTTTCTTGCACAGGTTAGTTATAAGGTGTGGGAAAAATATCTCGACTTTCTTGCCACTAATTTAATTAAGCATCAACTTATAAATCCATGTGTCGCTACAAACCTGTCAATGTTGCAAAATACAATAAAGCAACATAGCTTGAAAATCGATAAGAATAAAAACGTTAAGGAACGTGTAGATAAACTGCAACTACATTTTTGCAGCCGAAAACATTATGGTTTGATAAAAATTCAATGAGATATTCGTGCAGGGTTGGCATTTCCACACGCCTCGCCACTCAGTTAAATATTCTACAATGTTATCCATATCGATCTCACAAAAATAATGAATATCTAGCTCTTCTAGTACATCCTTGTGATAATATGGTGCATTGTAAAATTGAAAGATATCCCTAAGTGTAACCATGAATTCTTTTCTTTGTATCGTAAAATGTACATTTGGCACCTTATCATTTTCCTGATACTTTAGGGATGCATAAAATTCATATACCACCAAGTCGATCACCAACACTTTTGGTGTGAGGTAGAATTCCATGCATTAGTTGTATGAATAATATGTAACAGCCCGTTTTTGGGTCGAATAAGAACAGTGGTTTCGGGACCAAAAATTCGAAGTCAAAATATTTATTTTATTATTTTAATAAGGTTTACAGCATGATAGATTAATTATGTGAAAGTTTTGTAGAGAAATTTTACTGTTTAAATGTTCAATTCGGTAAAAAGGACTAAACTGCGTAATGCATAAAGTTGAGTTCTACTGTTTAAAAGTATTAAATAGCTATTGTTTATTAATATGGAAGTCCTTATTATGTAATTAGTCCATTTATAACGTAAGTGGACATTCTTGGACATTGTTTAAATGATTTTTAAGTTATATTCACAAGGTTATAATGGTAATTTATGTATTAAATTAATAATAAAAAAAAAATCAAAATCATATTATTTCCTTCATCTTCATTGCCAAATTTGAGAAACAAAATAAGGATTTCGAAGCTTCCATGGTTTCGGCACATTCTTGGCTAGATTAAGGTATGGTTTTAGCTTGATTTTTAATGATTTCTATGTTTTTGAGCTCGTTGCAGCTTAATCTAGCTAGTTCATACCTTCATTTTTGAAACTGTTATAGATCTTGAATGATGCCATTGTTGAATGCTTAAGTATTTAGATGTGTAATGATAGATTATGAAGGTTGGATGATAGTTTTACAAGTTTAATAAAGTGATTTCTGATGAAAATGTCAAGTAGGGATTAAATTGTGAAAATGTAAAATATGGTGGTTAACAGTGTGAAATAATGAAAGATTTGGGCTGCTAGTAGTATATAGGAGATTTGGATATCATGGGTTATGGCCTAATTGTGTAATTTTTCATTTTTATGTATTAAGGACTAAATTACAAAGAGGTTAAAGGTTTAGGGGTAAATTTGTAATTTAGCCAAAATAAATGTTTTAAGCTAAATTGAATTGAATGAAAGTTTAAATGAGTTAATTTGATATTATATAGATTAAGATAAACAAATACCGGAACTAGATCGGGGAAAAAGAAAGGTTGGTGAATAGACGATAGTTTTCATCCGGGCAACTCAAGGTAAGTTCATATAATTAGAATCAAACTTTTAGATACTTGTAATTATTTAAATGAATGTGTATAATGGAAATATTTGAAGTATAATTTCTTTATTGATATAATGTATTTGTTATTGAACTGTATAGATTCATTGGATACGAGTGACATGTTACTAGGATTACCGTTTTGGTTGAGCTCCTGTATTTTTTACGGACTCACCACAGCTCGTAAGAGCTTACTGATATATCAGCTCATAAGAGCTTACTATTTTTAGCTCATTAGAGCTTATCATTTTAGCTCATATGAGCTTACTGTTCAGCTCAATAGAGCTTATCGTTTCAGCTCAATAGAGCTTATTGTCCATCAGCTCAAGAGGAGCTTACCGATCATGGCTTGAAAGAGCATATATGATGATGAATTGATGGATTATTGACATTGTTCACTTGATCACCCTTTGAGGTTCTAATAGGTTCATTGGGCCTAAATAATGTTATACGGTCGAGTTACGGTTTATAAATGTTAATAATGTTATATATGATATATGAATTTGGAATGATGCTAAGCATTGTATTAATGGATGGTTTTATGTATTTTTACAATGACTAACATGTGATGGATACTTGTGATTAGGTGTTGGTTAATTGAATTGTTGGTATTTTAATGTTGCTTTGATTATATTTAGATGGTAAATTTTATTCTGAATTATACAGGCTTACTAAGTTATAAATCTTATGCTGTTTCTTTTTCCATGTTTTATAGAGGCTCGATAGCTCG
Source organism: Gossypium arboreum (assembly GCF_025698485.1). NCBI lineage: Eukaryota > Viridiplantae > Streptophyta > Magnoliopsida > Malvales > Malvaceae > Gossypium > Gossypium arboreum. The sequence continues at coordinate 19,473,805 of NC_069082.1, forward strand.
ATCGTTCCGGACAAGTCGGAGTTGCACATCACACTATCTAATTTACGATTGGTACTTTTGAACTTGTGGATTTGTAAATATGGCATGTATAAGCTAGTTTAAAAGATGTTAGTTATGTTACTTGATATCATGGTTTTGGTATATTTTGTATATATGTTAAGCCATGTGATTTGGCTTATTTTGGTACCATGTTTTGGATGAATTAAGTGTTCAATTATGGTATGTTTTGATAAGGTAATGTTTGAATGAAAATATGCAAATATGGTATTGATATGTATTTGTTAGATGAATGGATTATGATTGGTATTAAATAGGTAATTGAATAACAAGTTGAATTGGTAATAATGTGTATTGAAATGGTTATCTTGGCTACCTATTGAGTTGTAAAAATGTGGTCTATTATACTTGTGAATGTTTTTGTTTTTAGGGTGGAAAAATGGCTTTATAAGTGGCCTATTTTTGTCCACACAGGCAGGGACACAGGCGTGTGCCTCAGCCGTGTGCGACACACAGTCATGTTGCACGGCTGTGTGTCCCTTGAGGTACTCTTTCGAATTAAGGTAGTATACCCTACAGTTTTGACACGGCCTAGACACATGGGCGTGTCTATTGGTCGTGTGTGGTACACGGGCTGGCACATGGGCGTGTGGCTAGCCGTGTGACCCAAGTCAGTAAATTCATTAATTTTCTTGTAGACTGGCACATGGGCGTGTACTCGGCTGTGTATTGCAAGTCAGTATGTATGCCCTATTTTCATACAGCCTATGACATAGGCATGTCTGGTAACCGTGTGAGGCCTATTCACACGGGCATGTGACCCTGAAATCAAAGAAAATTTTCTAAGTTTCCCAAAATTTACCAATGTTATCAGTTTAGTCCCGAACCACTTTTAAGCATGTTCTAAGGTCTCGTAGAGCCTTATAAGGGACAATGTGAATGTTTGAGAATGGTTTATGTTAATGAATGCATAAATGTATGAGAATGATGCGTATTGATCGGTAATGCCTCGTAACTTTATTCCAGCAAGGGATATGGGTTAGGGGTGTTACATAATATCCCAAATATCGTCACAATGTTCAAAGAGGGGTTGAGCCCCTGTTCTTGAATAAAGGTCTTGCCTTGAAGGTCTAAAAACTATTCTTCAACTTCTTAGTAATGGAATCATGAGCCTTTTTAACACAACTTAAACAATGGAACAAAAGAAAAGATTAGAATGCATAATCATATTGTTGTGTGACAAGGTGGTTGTCGATGGTGGTGGGCAACAAAGAGACGACAACAATGGTACAACGAGAGCAGAGGATATTGGTGTTAGGACAGATTAGGGGAGTATTTAGAGTGTATTTAAGGTGGGAATTAAGGTTAAAATAGGTTAGATTATATATAGGAACCGATTAGGTTGCACAACAAAACAGGTCAAAACTTGCAAACCCATTGTCAATGTTGCGACACTGGATTTTGGTGTTGCAACACCATACTTTGAATGCTCTAGGTTTTAGGTTCAAAATTTCATGTCGCAACACAGGAACATTGTGTCGCAATATGAGCCCAAATTTTTAGATTATTTTTTGTTCGAAATGTCATGTCATAGCATTGAGGTGTAGTGTCACAACACGGATAGAATTGAAAAGATTTTAGTTTAAAAGTCCAAAGTCACAGCATGGGAATGTGATGTCGTGACACCCCCTAATTTTAAAAATCCTAGAAGATTCAAAGCTTAGTGTCACAACATTGATATTTGGTATCGCGACACTGCCCTTATTTTCTCCATTTTTAAGCTTTAGAGTGTGTCGTTCCCTTTATTTTTACTCCTAATTTCTCAAAAAGTCCCTAATAGGATCTCTCTATTTGCCTAAGAGCTTAATCCTATTCTAATTAAAACTTTCTAACCTAATTAAAATCCACAATAAAAATCCAAAAATTAAAATGTACAAAATTTTACAATAATTATTAAAATTGTATTCATCGAGATTAAGTGTGGTTGTAATATCCCGAGATAGGGTTTGGAAGTTTTGACCTCTCAAGTGAGGGTTCGTCAATTTTTCAGTGAACTGGGGATTCGCCAAAAGATTTTTAGCAAGGATTTCACCCAAAATTTAGTGAAACAGTATATGCCAAAATATGTGGTAAGAGGTTCACTAGATTCATTGAAAGTGTGTTCGCCAATCTGTTTGGCAAATTGATGTTCGCCAAACTGTTTGGTGAATTAGGGATCACTAGTCTATTTGGCAAGCTGGGGGTTCACCAGTCAAAGTTGATTTAGACTCAAATTAGGAATTAAAGATATTATGTATCTAATATAAATAAAGATATTATGTATCTAATATACTTTTTTTTGCACGTAACCATCTTTTAAGCAGACTAGGGTTCCTAATTCAAGTAAGGTATCCTAAGATTACTAAGTCACTTAGTGCCTTAAATACAACCCTTAGTCCATGAAAATTCTCTCATCGATATTATGTTGTCATTTCTCTATTCTGAACCAAATTTGAAACCACCAAGGTAAGCCTCTATCCTGTTAAGGTTGATTTTCTAGAAAGCTAGGTTCACTTACATGTGTGAGTTCTGCAAGTTTTACCTGTTTAAGTAATTTGTGTGTGCTTATGTAGTTGCAAACTAGTCAAACCATCTACCAGCAAGGATAAAGGCAAAGGAAAACTCGTTTAAATTCTTAGCTTTATCGGTGACCGGTTAAAAATTACCTTAAATGTGCTAACTATCATGTTTTTTAGTATGAATGCTCAGGGTTCGTAACTTGTGTGTGAATTGTTATGTTTTTCTAAGAACCTTGTTTTTAAACTAAGTTCCAAGAGTAAGTTTGTCCTATAAAACTCTATTTTTTTTAAGTTTTGATACTCTGTTTTCAAGATATGTTTTTAAGTTATGTTTTAAATATGTTTTACACGTGCTCCTATGCGAGCCTATGTTTTAAAAGCATGTTTTAAAAGTACAATTTTATAAGCTATGTTTTTATGAGTTCTTTATGTCAGCTCTATGTGATAAGTTTTTGTGCGAGCTTATATGTTGGATATATTGGTATACCAAAGGATTAGGGGTACTCACCTATAAGTTCTATGATTGGGCATTGAGGCCTTAGGACATGTGGAGAGATAAGGGAATGTCGAGCTATGCTCCATTCAATGGGACATGTTAGTGTACAAGAGAGTGTTTAGCTTTATGCTACACTTATGAGACATGCTAAGGACTCTTTGAGTTATTCTGAGGCTTTTTAAGGAGATCCACATATTCCACAAACCAAAACAAGACAAGATAAAATATGATAAGTAAGTTAAGACAAGTGCGAGAACATATTTTATGTTCTTCAGCCATTCCAATAAGACAAGTATGTGAGCATGTTTCATGTCATATAAGATCCATTTTTAAACAAGAACAAGCTAAGTTTTAAGTATGAGTTTTAGTAAGTACATGCGAAACTATTTTCAAACTTATATGACTTTATGACAAGTAAGTTCTACGAACTAGGTCTCGTATCTTCACCTTAAACCTAGCACGAGATATAATTTTTTAGACTAAGTATTATTCCTATTTTAAACTCTGTATTTTAAGCATACTCTGATGATTCATGATTATTCAATGAGTTCATAATGAACTCACCCACTCCTCTCTTGCTTCGTAGGAAGGTAGGTTGACTTGCAAGGCTCATCCCTGAACAGATATTGATGAACCTGGAAAAGAGGCAATGGGGTTTTATTTATGTGAGTTTAGATTTACTCTAATTTGATTCTGTTATTGAAACAAATTTTTTAAATTTTAAGTTTATTTTTATTTTGTAAACCTTAAAGTTAAACCTTTATTGCTAATTTCTTCTCAGCATGAATAAAATTTGATGTTTCATTAATTCTCCTTGTATGCGTGCCATGTTGCATTCTTTCAATATTTCCAAAGTATGTACTAATATCATATGTGTATCAATTTTATTACGAAGTATTATTTTTTACGACCCTTGCATGTTTCCAACCCCTATAAGCATGCGAACCCTTAGGTGCGATAACCTTACTACTTAGCGATCTCTACCTAAGCCTGAAAACCATTCCATGAACGTCCCTTTTTTTTGTGAAGCCCATTTTTATGTGAACCTTGCTTAGTGTGCAAACTTAGAATGTATAAGAACCATAGATATTTTGCAAACCCGTGTTATTGTGAGAACTCATGCTTTATACTGTACTACGAACTCATATGTTATTTTGTTATGCAAACCTATGTTGTATGATGTATGCAAACATAAGTTGTGGTGTGAACCTTAATAATAACTTCTATGTGCTGATAATTATTTTTTAAAATATGTATATTAGATACCCTGTTTATATCTTGCATGCGAATCTTACGTTTTTTTGTCAGTTGACATGCGAACCCTTCCTATATTTATTTGATAAGCTCGCATGTTTTACACTCTATGAATGATATTATTCTGTTTCGATGCTAAACCTATCATAATATATGTTGTAAGTAAGTGGTGTACTGGAGGTTAGGTTGGGAGTCAATGGAGAGTCATTTTGATGGCTAATGTAGCTTTCCAAATTCATGTTTAACCTACTCAGCTGTGTTTGGGGTGTTACAGTGGATACCAAACTCATCTGGTAGCTCTTGCATTCTATGCATCATCATTTTTCTCCATTGTCAACCGTCTTGGTCCATCCAACAATCAACTTTCTTTCCAGGGTCTTTCCATTTTTCACGCTACTACGACCCTTTGTTACCTACACACATCTAACTCAAATTGTACCTTTTACCAAGGTTGTTATGGGTGTTAAAAGAAATTACGTAACAATCCTCCATTAATTTTTTTCATATTCTGCATTTTGGGAATCATGGCCACATTTGAATACTTCTATATCACCATCGATCTTCATTATTAACAGGTTCTTTTCAAGATCAATGGTTAATCTAGATGTAGCCAAAAATTGTTGACCCAACACTATAGGAATGTCTTGATTCTCCTCGAAGTCCAGGACAACAAAATTGATGGGGATTATAAAACCCCTACACTTAACCAATAGTCTTCGAGTACACCTTTGCGGTATACAAAAGACTTATCGGCTAACTGTACTGTAATTTTAGTATTTTTAAGCTCCCCTAATCTAAGTTTTAAATATTTGGAAAAGGGCACCAAACCTATGCTAGCCCCTAAGTCACAAAAGGCCTTGCTAAAATGTTTGTTCCCTATTTCCATGGGAATTGTAAAATTTCCTGGATCTTTTAGTTTTGGGGGTATTTTTCTAGAAATTATGGTAATATAAGATGCATCAACTTTTATTTGCTCACCTTTCTTTCTTTTTTATGTCTAGACATAATTTCCTTCAAGTAGTTAACGTACTTAGGAATCTTATCAATGAGCTCTAGTAGTGGAAAATTAACATTAAGGGATTTAAAAAGATTTAGAAAACTTACGAATTCAACTTCATCCCTTCATTTTTTCCTCCAACCTCAATGGAAATGGTATGTTCTTTGGCACTACTTTCGAGCACGGAGTATTTTCTGAATCAGTTACTAGTTCGAATCTTTTCTCTCTGTGGACTTCTCTTTTTGACTCATCAAGGTTTTGGTCTTCTGTCTCGACCTCCTCATCATCCGTATTAATGGGTCTTTCCAAGTTTACTAAAGTTTTTCTCGAACAAAGTGAGATTGCATTTACATGCTTTTTTCTGTCCCTCTGGGGATTATTTTCAGTATTACTCGAAATACACGTGCCCATTTGCCTCTGCATCTCATTCAACATGCTCACGATATTGTGCATCTCTTCCTTTAATCTGAAAACATTGGTATGATTTTGTACGCATTTGGTCTTTACATGTTGAATGTTGGGTCTTATGAGTTGCATCTCATTTTCAAACCGATCCAAGTGTTGACCACAACCAACATGGTCATTACTCATGGATCTCTCTTACGATCTTTGCAAATGCGGTGGTTGATGTGGAGGGTTTATTCAATTTGGAGCTAGGTTTCCACTACCTTGATTACCTTCCCACTTTAGATTCAGATGGTCCTTTTGTAACACCTGAATTTGGGCCTAGAAGTTTTGGGCCTTGAGCATGGGAGCGATTGAAGGCAGCTTATAATATTTTATTGTGCATGTAAATTTCATTAATGAAGGCTTGTTTTAGTGGTTAAGTGTGCTGAGAAGTGTTGGAGAAGTCCTGGGTTCAAACCTGGACTCTAGCAAAATTTTTGGTTTAAGGTGAATTAAACCCTAGGTGTAATATCCTGATTTTGGGCCTAGTCGAAATAGTGGTTTCGTGACCACAAAATCCGAGATAGAAATAATTATTTTATGATTATTTTAAGGTCTATGATATGATTGCATAATTGTGTGAAAATTTCGTGAAGAAATTTTATGCATAAAGTGCCTAATTTGAAATTTGGGACTAAATTGAATAAATTGCAAAACTTGTGTTCTAGAAGTATTTTGCATAAAATTGAATTAGATTATTAATTAGAGGTCCTTAAAGAGTAATTTTACCAATTTCTAAGTCTATGGACAAAAATTGGACATGGATGGAATTTTGGAAAGTTTAGTAGTAAGGGCATTTTGGTCATTTAGGGTAAAATGAATTAAAATACAAAATTAAAAGCCAATTTTGCTCATCTTCAACCCCATGGCCGAATATAGCAAGGAGAAACCATGGATAGGGTTTTCAAGCTTCCAAGCTCGATTGTAAGTCCGTTCTAGCCTCGCTTTTAATGATTTTTACGTTTTGGAGTCCCTTAGCTCGATTTAGCTTATGCTAGCAATAATTTAACCTAGGGTTTATATTTGGAAAAATACCCATAGGTGAAATTTGTGTATTTTGGTGTTTTATGATAGAATATGAGGTTTTAAATTATGTTAGACAACTTGTGCTACTCGGTTTTAAGTGAAAACGAGCAAAGGGCTTAATCGGTAAAAATACCTAATAGTCATAAGTACATGTTAGAGTGAGAATTTGATGTTGCCATAGAAGGAAAAATGATCAGCATGTCATAAAACATAAGAAAATAGGCTGAATTTTAATTTACGAGCTTTGGGGCAAAAGTGTAAATATGCAAAAGTTTAGGGGCAAAATTGTAATTTTTCCAAAATATGATTTTGGGTCAATTTGAATAATGTGAGCCCTAATTAGACTATATTTTAAATGATAGAGCAAGGAAAACTGAAATTCGGGCTAAAATGGGGAAAATACCAAGTTGTGGACGAAATGGTAAAATAGCCATTTTAGCATACGAGGTAAGTTCATATGTAAATGTTGGTAACATAGTTATTATTTTAAATGTTTTAATGTTTTTAAATGATATGATAATTATTATGAAATATTATACTTGTGATAATTGTTTGATAATATGTCAAATTATGTGATATACTTGGAAAATGTGAAATACTACCGAGTATCGGTATCGGCATTCCGTAGAAGATGGTTGAGACACATGATTGGGAAAAAGGTCCGTTGAACCTTAGGAATAGATTAGGATACAAGTGACATGTCTTTGGGATATTTGGGCATCCGAACTCGTTGAGTTGAGTCCGAGTTCACTTATGGATGCGAGCGTCCGAACTCGTTGAGTTGAGTCCGAGTTCGTGAGATGTAACTAGGCATCCGAACTCGTTGAGTTGAGTCCGAGTTCACTTATGGATGCGAACGCCTGAGCTCGTTGAGTTGAGTTCGAGTTCACTTATGGGCGGGTTACATGGTAGCTTGGCTACATATGTGGCACTTATGTGCAAGTTATCCATGTATCCGAATTATATTCGATGTGTTCAACGGGTAAAGTTCTACTCAAATGGAGGAATACTCAAGATGAAAGGGACGTATTGGTAAGTGTTGTGAAATGGATAATTTGAACAGGTATGTACTTAACCCTCGGGTTGAAAACTCGATATAACAACAATATGGTAAGATGATAAATGAAAAGGTGATATGAATGTCTTGGTGATGATTATGCAAATGATGTTTTATGTTTGCTTATATGGTTATGTTACTTGCTATTTGCATGTGAGCTTACTAAGCATTTATGCTTACTCCTCCTTTTCATTCCTTGTAGTGTTGACAAGCCAGCTCGGAAATCGGAAGCGGTCGAAGGCACGCCACACTATCCGTATACCATCTTGGCATAATGGCTTGTATATTTTGAGTATGGCATGTATAGCATTATAATCATTTTGTATATATGGTCTTATGATATGGTTATTGAGTGGTATGGAAATAGAAATGCTTGGTAATGATTAGCCATTGGAATGGCTAATCATGATCATATTTGGTATTATGTATGTCAAATTGCTAGCTAATCCATGGAAACCATGAAATAGGTAAAATTTACCATAAAATAGATTCAGACAACAGCAGTGAGGTGAGTTTGAAAAATCACTAAAAATAGTAGAAATGGAATTAAATAATGAATAAGTTATGGAATCGAAGCTTGATGAGTCTATTTTCATATGGAATAAGCGAAACAGGTATATGAGCTATATTTTATGAGATGTTTAAATTTTTGTGAAACAGGGCCAGAGCTATTTTTGGATCCCCTGTTCTGACTTTGGAAATTCACCATAAATTTTACAAAGATAATTAGAAGTCATTCTTTATATGTACAGATTCCTTATTGAGTCTAGTTTTATTAGAGACAAACGGTATAGTCATTGAAGCTCTGTACAGGGAGATATCTGATTCGTAATACACAGAGGTCAGAGTAGTTGAACCCTGAAACAGGGGAAACTTTAACTAATAAACTGTACTAATTGGCCCAACCAAAAATTCTAGAAAAAAATTAGTAGATATATATATGAGTCTCGCTTCAGGAAAAATTTACGGAATTGGATTTCGAGTTTCGTAACTCGAGATATGATTTTTAAAGCAACTGTGATGCAGTTAGCCAGCTTGTCTGGAAATTTTAAAATGAATTGTATGAGCTGTTTAATTAATGAATTAAGTCCGTTAACACCTCGTGTTCGACTCTGGCAATGGTATCGGGTATGGGGTGTTACATTTAGTGGTATCAGAGCAGGTTTAGTCAGTTCTCGGACAAACCTAGCATGTGTAAAAGTTTAGCTATACATGCCACTGATCTGTGATAGTGTGATGTCTTCCGACGCGTATAAGTACCGTCTTATTTAGACAGGGTACTCTCCAACCGAGCTGTGCCGACCATGTTCAATGTTATGTGAAGATATTTGAGTAAAATTATGATTATGATAAGTCTCGGTTCAGAAAAGTATGAATAAAAGTTTATGATACATATGTGATAATATGTGAGATGAAAGTTCATGTTGTGATAAATATCCATATTTGCTTAATGCTCATACGATGTAGTGTATGTGGCTTACTTGATAAGATGAACGGAATAAATAGAAAGTAGTAGAGGTATGAATAAAGGTCATAATATCATAATACGGATGAAAATGTCCTTGTCTTGATTGGACGTTGAATGTTGATGAATGTTAATGATATACAATTTTTATGAGATAAAGGATTATAATGAAATGAACTTATCTATGTTAAATTGTTGGACTGAATTGTATGATTGTAATGATATGTACATGATGATGCACGAAATGAAAGTTGTGATTGTGATGCAAATATCTATGTTTGTTTGGCCTTATATAATGTCATGAGCATGAATTAATTTAATTAAATGAATGGATAAGTAAAGTCTGTCTAGAAAACATAGAATGTATGCATAAGTATATTGTCTAAATGGGACAATAGGAAAATTGGTGTAAGCCAACATGAATGAATGACATGATTTTGATGATGTTACTATGATGATGGAAGTTGTGTCATATGTGTATGTATAAGAAAGTCGAGTCGAGGTCCTACAACCCTCCCCTTACCAAAGTGGTACTTATAATGGAATTTCATGAGATTTGTATTGAATAAGTTTTCGGTTGAGAACCCAAAGAGTTCAAAGTGATAGAATAATTATAAGTATGATCCGAGATTGAAAATGAGCTGATAAGTAAAGTCGAGCAGAAAGTATCGGATTGATATAAAGATTATTGGAATTATGCCTTGTCGATTAGAGAAGGAATTCTCTTTGGTAAATCGAATTACTCAAGTGCAAGGTCGAGAAAAGTGTAAATCGAAATTTATTCGTAACTGACATTCTTTAGTGAATGATTTAATATGAAATTTGTGACGGTAGAACTAGTTGGGGAAATGATATTTCAAATGTGAATTATCTGAGTGTGACAGTTATGACCGGATGATTTAGCGATCTCTTTTGAGATGTTCTATGTGTTCACCCGTTCTCGAAATATTTCTATGGCTATTGATCTTCGAAGAAATTCTTGTTATATGGGAATGTCTTCTAATTTGGTGTTGGATGAAAGCATTGGTAGTCTAACTGGTTTATAATTTATATTGCTCTATTTTATCGGGTATTCTATTTCATTTAAATCGATAAGAATTGATGAGAGAATTCATATGATATTATGATTCTGCTTTCTTCTACTTGATGCTTCATCGATATATATGTATGGGAAGATATATTGATCTTGTTATATTTGATTTGTGGGATTAAATGATGTTTTCTTTTGGACTTTCTTTCTTTGAAGAATTATCGAGGTATTCTGTATTTTCTCTATGAATTTGGTTTTCGATTCTCCGGCATAGTATCGTATCTTGGGTTTCTTTATCCCGGATCTCTTTATTCGGATTTCTTTATTCGGGTTTCTCTATCTTGGATTTCTTTATTCGGTTTTCTTGTTATCTTTGTTCCATAATTTGTCAATTATGACTCATGTTCAAATCGTTCTTCATTTCGTGATAATCATGTCAAATATGACTATACTTCTAATTTGATCTTGGTAATGTGGTGATTTTAGTATTGGGATTTTTCTAATTTCGTAAGGATTTGACATCGGTAAAGGCATAGGTGATAAAAGCGAGTTTTAGTCGGTATGGTAAATTATTTATTTGAAAGATTTCATGTGACAATTATGTCGGATTATTTTTCCCAAGTCGATAATAGAATTTCATTTTGTACGGATAAAAGAGTAAATAGTTTGAACGAGAAGTGTATATTTAATAGAAAGAGTTGAATATTAGTTTAAGTCACTACGAATGATAAGGTTTCCATCTTGTGAAAGCTGAAAAGTTTATTACATGTTGATGAGTTCGGATAGATGAGAATATTGGTAACCAAGGCGCCCGAACTAGACTAGTCTACATTGAGCAATGACTTCGACTTTCAAGAATGTATTGTTGTATGAATTGTGATGTGTTTCAAGACGGTGAGGTAATGTGATAGTTTAGAGCATCCGATGTTACATAAAATCGGAGTTGTTAAAGGGGTTAAAGCGAGCATTGGGATCTATCAAAATTATCCTTGTCAATGTTGATATTGGGATGGAAATGAGAAGGATTATTCTTGAGGCCATATCAGAATTATTTCTATGGCGGAAAAAGGAAAATGTGATGTATCCTATTGTTAAATGTTTGGCGAGATCTACAAATCACATCTGTATTGAATGAATTCCTACTCATCAGATTCATGGAATTTCAAGTCTCTTTGATTGTTGGATTTCTTGGAATTCCGGTCTCCATTAAATCAAGTTGATATCCGGGTTTTATGTCATGATATCATGGGAAATTAAGAAGGGTTGAAAATTTAAGAACGGTTGAGAGTTGAGGCGTAAGCTTTTAGATCATATGAGAAATTGAAGAGATGTATTGGAGGTACAGTCTAAGTGCAAGTTCTTGGCACCAAATATGAGATTAAAAGTGAAGACCACTTTTCTGGTAAGATTTTCGGGGACGAAAATCCCTTAAGGGGGGGAGAGTTGTAATATCCTGATTTTGGGCCTAGTCGGAATAGTGGTTTCGTGACCACAAAATCCGAGATAGAAATAATTATTTTATGATTATTTTAAGGTCTATGATATGATTGCATAATTGTGTGAAAATTTCGTGAAGAAATTTTATGCATAAAGTGCCTAATTTGAAATTTGGGACTAAATTGAATAAATTGCAAAACTTGTGTTCTAGAAGTATTTTGCATAAAATCGAATTAGATTATTAATTAGAGGTCCTTAAAGAGTAATTTTACCAATTTCTAAGTCTATGGACAAAAATTGGACATGGATGGAATTTTGGAAAGTTTAGTAGTAAGGGCATTTTGGTCATTTAGGGTAAAATGAATTAAAATACAAAATTAAAAGCCAATTTTGCTCATCTTCAACCCCATGGCCGAATATAGCAAGGAGAAACCATGGCTAGGGTTTTCAAGCTTCCAAGCTCGATTGTAAGTCCGTTCTAGCCTCGTTTTAATGATTTTTACGTTTTGGAGTCCCGTAGCTCGATTTAGCTTATGCTAGCAATAATTTAACCTAGGGTTTATATTTGGAAAAATACCCATAGGTGAAATTTGTGTATTTTGGTGTTTTATGATAGAATATGAGGTTTTAAATTATGTTAGACAACTTGTGCTACTCGGTTTTAAGTGAAAACGAGCAAAAGGGCTTAATCGGTAAAAATACCTAATAGTCATAAGTACATGTTAGAGTGAGAATTTGATGTTGCCATAGAAGGAAAAATGATCAGCATGTCATAAAACATGAGAAAATAGGCTGAATTTTAATTTACGAGCTTTGGGGCAAAAGTGTAAATATGCAAAAGTTTAGGGGCAAAATTGTAATTTTTCCAAAATATGATTTTGGGTCAATTTGAATAATGTGAGCCCTAATTAGACTATATCTTAAATGATAGAGCAAGGAAAACTGAAATTCGGGCTAAAATGGGGAAAATACCAAGTTGTGGACGAAATGGTAAAAATAGCCATTTTAGCATACGAGGTAAGTTCATATGTAAATGTTGGTAACATAGTTATTATTTTAAATGTTTTAATGTTTTTAAATGATATGATAATTATTATGAAATATTATACTTGTGATAATTGTTTGATAATATGTCAAATTATGTGATATACTTGGAAAATGTGAAATACTACCAGAGTATCAGTATCGAGATTCCGTAGAAGATGGTTGAGACACATGATTGGGAAAAGGTCCGTTGAACCTTAGGAATAGATTAGGATACAAGTGACATGTCTTTGGGATATTTGGGCATCCGAACTCGTTGAGTTGAGTCCGAGTTCACTTATGGATGCGAGCGTCCGAACTCGTTGAGTTGAGTCCGAGTTCGTGAGATGTAACTAGGCATCCGAACTCGTTGAGTTGAGTCCGAGTTCACTTATGGATGCGAACGCCGAGCTCGTTGAGTTGAGTCCGAGTTCACTTATGGGCGGGTTACATGGTAGCTTGGCTACATATGTGGCACTTATGTGCAAGTTATCCATGTATCCGAATTATATTCGATGTGTTCAACGGTAAAGTTCTACTCAAATGGAGGAATACTCAAGATGAAAGGGACGTATTGGTAAGTGTTGTGAAATGGATAATTTGAACAGGTATGTACTTAACCCTCGGGTTGAAAACTCGATATAACAACAATATGGTAAGATGATAAATGAAAAGGTGATATGAATGTCTTGGTGATGATTATGCAAATGATGTTTTATGTTTGCTTATATGGTTATGTTACTTGCTATTTGCATGTGAGCTTACTAAGCATTTATGCTTACTCCTCCTTTTCATTCCTTGTAGTGTTGACAAGCCAGCTCGGAAATCGAAAACGGTCGAGGCACGCCACACTATCCGTATACCATCTTGGCATAATGGCTTGTATATTTTGAGTATGGCATGTATAGCATTATAATCATTTTGTATATATGGTCTTATGATATGGTTATTGAGTGGTATGGAAATAGAAATGCTTGGTAATGATTAGCCATTGGAATGGCTAATCATGATCATATTTGGTATTATGTATGTCAAATTGCTAGCTAATCCATGGAAACCATGAAATAGGTAAAATTTACCATAAAATAGATTCAGACAACAGCAGTGAGGTGAGTTTGAAAAATCACTAAAAATAGTAGAAATGGAATTAAATAATGAATAAGTTATGGAATCGAAGCTTGATGAGTCTATTTTCATATGGAATAAGCGAAACAGGTATATGAGCTATATTTTATGAGATGTTTAAATTTTTGTGAAACAGGGCTAGAGCTATTTCTGGATCCCCTGTTCTGACTTTGGAAATTCACCATAAATTTTACAAAGATAATTAGAAGTCATACTTTATATGTACAGATTCCTTATTGAGTCTAGTTTTATTAGAGACAAACGGCATAGTCATTGAAGCTCTGTACAGGGAGATATCTGATTCGTAATACACAGAGGTTAGAGTAGTTGAACCCTGAAACAGGGGAAACTTTAACTAATAAACTGTACTAATTGGCCCAACCAAAAATTCTAGAAAAAAATTAGTAGATATATATATGAGTCTCGTTTCAGGAAAAATTTACGGAATTGGATTTCGAGTTTCGTAACTCGAGATATGATTTTTAAAGCGACTGTGATGCAGTTAGCTAGCTTGTCTGGAAATTTTAAAATGAATTGTATGAGCTGTTTAATTAATGAATTAAGTCCGTTAACACCTCGTGTTCGACTCTGGCAACGGTTTCGGGTATGGGGTGTTACACTAGGTGTAGTAGGTAGGCCTTAAGAATGTTGTTGGAGAAATTGTGACACAAAAAGCCTTGTGGTCTAGTGGCAAAGTAGCGCCACATAAGAGGCAGGAAGGTGGCGTCATAGAGTTGGCAAAGAGGTCCAAGGTTCGAAACTCATGGCAATCAAAGAGCATTTATTTTGCTAACAAGGGGCGGCAAGAGTTGGTGTTGAAATTAAACTCTGATGATGGAGGGATCCTACATCGGGAAGCTAACATAAGAGTGGATGTGAAGCTGGCTTTAAATAGAAAGATCCATGAGGAGAGTCAGAGTACCTTTCTTGGCTGATCCCTTTCACTTTATAGCGTGCTCGTTTGGGTTGGGCGTCGACAAAGAGTGCTTGGAGTGTGGATTAACTCTAGTCTCCTATCAGGTGTGTATTTCTCACTATTCTAGCTGTAGGATGGCTACTTCGGGCAGCGATGGGCCAAAAGAGGCCATGTGGGCCCAATGGGCCTACGAGCCCAATTGGATAAGTTGTTTGATTGTGTAGTAAATATTGGACTAGGCTAGGAGAATCTCATATCTGTGGCTAGATTTGGGCTAAAAGGGCCACACGAGTGTGTGGGCCCATTTGTATTGTTATCCCTGTTTAGAATACTTTAGTTTACCAAATTACCAAAATACCCCTGATTTGTGAATTACTAAAATACCCTTGACTTGTAAAATTACCAAAATACCCTTGGTTTACAAAATTACCAAAATACCCCTAGTTTGTAAAATTACCAAAATACCCCTGTAGGGTAGAGTTACTGAAATACCCCTGTAAGGTAAAGTTACTGAAATACCCCTATAGGGTAGAGTTACTGAAATACCCCTATAGGGTAGAATTACTAAAATACCCCTGTAGGGTAGAATTATCGAAATACCCTTGTAGGGTAGAAATACCGAAATACCCCTGTAGGGTAGAATTACCGAGATAACCCTATAGGGTAAAATTACCATTTTGCCCCTAGGGTGTTAAATGATTGTTTTGCCCTTGTGGGCAAGTGACTGATTTGGACTGTGTGGTTGACGGATTTGATTATGAATATGATGCATGAGATATTGTTATACATGATATGCACATGATCATGATATGCTATGATATACTCATTATATGCATGGGTTGGGTTTTATAGAAATGGAGGAAGTGCAAAAAGGGCTTTGCCCTAGTTATTAAAAGAGGCTAGGCCTCAAGTTATATGATAAAGACTATCTTTGCCGTTGGAGAGTTTGGTTGGGTGGGTTGAGTTATTCCCCACATGGAGAGCTTGGTTGAATGCGGTGGAGAGTAGCGGATGGTGGGTTGAGTAGTCTCCCCAAATGGGCTTGCATACATCCATTGGTATTACATGTGATATTGAAATGGGCCTATGGGCCATACCGTTTATAGTAAAGGCTTTGGCCCAGTGATATGATTTATGAAAAGGCTTCGGCCCAGTAACCGTTAAACGAAAGGCTTCGGCCTAGTATATGTCGAGACTGAATAGAGCTTTAGTCTAGATTGTACTGATACCGTGTTATTCACTATTTGTTTGTTATTGGGATTGCACACTGAGTTTTCATAAACTCACCCTGTTTATTAACCTTTCAGGTAATTTCCAGCCTTAGACGGATCGGAGCTGCAAGGGGCTCGAAGATGGCCACACTACTGTTTCTGTTTCTTTTAATTGCAATTAGGTTTTGTTTTGGGTTTTTTATGTAATAAGGCCGTTGGTGGGTTTTAATTTTTAATTTGGATTGTGATTTCTTATACTAAACTGCTAGTCTAGGAAAACTCGAGATTTCAAAATGGCATGATTTTTCTAAGGAATACGAGGTTCCAATAACAAAGTTTTCAAAATGCTTCCTCGATTTTAAATGAGGTAATATACCAAAGGAAAGTAAATTGGTAAACGTTTTGATGGGAACTGTAGTTTAATAATAAATTTAGATTCAGTAATGGATTTTCACCGGAAAGATCAAATTTGAAAAATGGTTTGATGTGACGCACCAGATTCAGCCATAATGTCTAGGCCGAGTTTGAGTGTTACAATTAGTGGTATCAGAGCCAGGTTGCAACAACTCGGCTGTGGGTTTTTAACAGGTCAAAAATCAAGAATTTCAAAATAAAGGTATTTTAAATCAATTTTTAAGAATTTCTATTTTCTGTGACCAAATACATGTTTTTTTGTTTTTTTTTTGTTTTGTTTGTTTTAAATGGTTTGGAGAAAGAAGTGGCACACTGAATCCCCGGCACCAAGTCTGTAGGTATACTTTTTTTTACGTCATGTGATATTGATATGATGCTATGGATAGAACTGAGACCCTACTATGATACTTTAGATAGGGTAGAGCTGTAAAACGATAGGATTAAGACTGTAGCTAGGCTACGACGTAGCGAAACTAATCCTTGAACTGCTATATTTCCATAAGACATCTCGTAATAAACAATTGAAATATTAAACTAATGTCATAAAATTCGTAATCAGATAATTCGATATGAGTACAAGAGGAACTCGTGGATGAGGCCGTTGACGTGGTCGCAGAAGGGTGGAAGCTGAATCTTCATCCTCAGGGCATAGGCCAGCTGAGGAGGCATTCGTGCCATAGGCAACTGAGACTGGGTCATATGATCGGGCTGCGGGGGACGATGCTTTGTCCCAAGCAATGTTAAGGGTTTTGGAAAGGGTTGCTGAAGCTAGTACTAGGACAGCAAATAGGGGATCCATCTCTGAGCGACTCTGGGCTAACGAACGGAGGTTTTTAGGGGCGTATCTGGAGTAGCCCCAAATATGGCTGAATATTGGTTAGAGGCAACAGAGCGGATTATGGACGACCTAGATTGCTCTGTGGAGCAAAAGCTGAAGGGGCCCGTGTCGTTGCTACGAGATGAGGCATACCGGTGGTGGATCACTATAAGAGAGAGTACCCCGATCGAACGAGTAACCTGGGAACTGTTCTAGACTGCTTTTAAGGGGAGGTATGTTGGAGCTAGTTATGTGGATGCCCGTCGAAAGGAATTTTTGAATCTGGCTCAGGGAAATAAGACTATTGCGAAGTATGAGGCGGAATTCTTAAGGCTGAGTCGATATGCTAGCGGGATAGTTGCGATCGAATATGAGCGAAATGTTCGGTTCGAGGATGGCCTCCGCGATGAACTTAGGGTGCTGATAGCTCCACAGAGGGAGCGTGATTTTGTTGCGTTGGTAGAGAAGGCTAAGATAGCCAAGGAAGTAAAACGAACTAAACGGAAGAATCATGAGAGGGATCGACCCAGATCTAGGAGGGACCCTCGCGTGTTGAAAATAGGAATGCTAAAAGAGCTAAAATGGAGGAATCGATTCGAGCAGTTCCGGTGAATACCTTTAGACTGCAAGTTTGCAGAGACTGTGGCAGAGTACATATGAGGCAGTGCTGGAAACGAACTGAGACATGTTTCTGATGTGGGTCAAAGGAACATAAGTTCAGAGAGTGTCCTCGGAGAGTAGCTTAGGATCAAGATGCAGAGCAAAGAGGTGTCCAACAGCCGTGAGGAGGACCACCACCACAGAGAGGCCATGGGCAAAGTACGAAAACTTAGTTCTCATCAAAACGTTTACCAATTTGTTTGCCTTTGGTATATTACCTCATTTAAAATCGCGGAAGCATTTTGAAAACTTTGTTGTTGGAAGCTCATGTTCCTTAGAAGAATCATGCCATTTTGAAATCTCGAGTTTTCCTAGATTAGCAGTTTAGTATAAGAAATCACAATCCAAATTAAAACTTAAAACCTACCAAGGGCCTTATTACATGAATTAAAAACCCAAAACGAAATCTAATTGCAATTAAAAGAAACAAAAACAGTAGTGTGGCCATCTCCGAGTCCCTCGCAGCTCTAAACCATCTAAGCTTAGGGATTACCTGCACAGTTAGAAATGGGGTGAGTTTACGAAAACTCAATCTGTAATCCCAATAACAAACAAACAGTGAATAACACGGTATTAGTACAATCTGGGCCAAAGCCCTATTCATTCTCGACATATACTGTGCCGAAGCCTTTCGTTTAACGGTTACTGGGCCGAAGCCTTTTCATAAATCATATCATTGGGCCGAAGCCTTTACTATAAACGGTATGGCCCTTAGGCCTATTTTAATATCATATGAAATACCAATGAATGTATGCAAGCCCATTTGGGGAGACTACTCAACCCACCATCTGCTACTCTCCACCCTTACCAACCAAGCTCTCCATGTGGGGAATAACTCAACCCATGCAACATGTCATGTATGCAGAATGTCATGCCCATATTTGAATCAAACAATCATAGTCAAGTCATTCATATCACCAACATATATTCACAATCAAATCCGTCAACCACACAGTCCAAGTCAGTCACTTGCCCACAAGGGCAAAATAGTCATTTAACACCCTAAGGGCAAAATGGTAATTTTACCCCACAAGGGTATCTCGGTAATTCTACCCTACAGGGGTATTTTGGTAATTTTACCCTACAGGGGTATTTCGGTAATTCTACCCTACAAGGGTATTTTAGTAATTCTACCCTACAGGGGGTATTTCAGTAATTCTATCCTACAAGGGTATTTCAGTATTTCTACCCTACAAGGGTATTTCGATAATTCTACCCTACAGGGGTATTTCAATAATTCTACCCTATAGGGGTATTTCGGTATTTCTACCCTACAAGGGTATTTCGGTATTTCTACCCTACAAGGGTATTTTGATAATTTTGTAAATCGAGGGAAAAACGATAATTCTGTAAATCAGGGGTACTTTGGTAATTTTACAAGTCGAGGGTATTTTAGTAATTTTACAGGTCGAGGGTATTTCAGTAATTTCCCAAATCAGGGGTATTTTGGTAATTTTACAAATTAAGGGTATTTTGGTAATTTTATAAACTAGGGGTATTTTGGTAATTTTACAAACCAGGGGTATTTTGGTAATTTTATAAACCAAGGGTATTTTAGTAATTTGGTAAACTAAAGTATTCTAAACAGGGATAACAATACGAATGGGCCTAAAGCCTATTCTAAGCCCAAGTGGGCCCACACGCTCGTGTGGCCCTTTTAGCCCAAATCTAGCCACAGATATGAGATTCACCTAGCCTAGTCCAATATTTACTACACAGTCAAACAACTTATCCAATTGGGCCTGTAGGCCCATTGGGCCTACATGACCCCTACGCCGCTCAAATAGCAAAATAAATACTTCATTGCGCATCCCAAGACTTGAACCTTAAACCTCACAGTTGCGCAACACGCCACCTTGCCACTCCACCACAGCTCTTTCTGTGTTAAAAACGTCCATAATTAACTTTAAGACATATGTACCAGCGTCCAGATTCACTTAAGAGAAAAACCAAAATGAATTGTAAGAGCCAAGACTTGAACCCAATCTCCATTGCAACCTTAATGACGCCATAACAACTAGACTACAAGCTTCCTTGTGTCATTTATTTAACACAATAATTTAGAAGGCCATCATCCAACCAGGGTTTTATTCACTTATTACCAAAATTTTTGCTAAAGCCCAGGTTTGAACCCAAGATTTCTCCAACACTTTTCAGAGCCATTAACCACCAAAGCAGACATTTAATTGTGTCATTTCACTGCACAATTAAATACCTACATATAATCTCCTTACGGACCCACACTCAAGGCTCAATACTTCTAGGCCCAAATTCGGGGTGTTACAATTAAATGTAACACCCCAAACCCGGCCTAGACGTTATGGCTGAATCAGGCGTGTCACATCAAACCATTTTTCAAATTTGACCGTTCTGGTGAAAATCCATTACTAAATCTAAATTCCTTTATTTTTATTAAACTAAAGTTCTCATCAAAATGTTTACCAATTTGTTTGCCTTTGGTATATTACCTCATTTAAAATCACGGAAGCATTTTGAAAACTTTGTTGTTGGAAGCTCATGTTCCTTAGAAGAATCATGCCATTTTGAAATCTCGAGTTTTCCTAGACTAGAAGTTTAGTATAAGAAATCACAATCCAAATTAAAACTTAAAACCCACCAACGGCCTTATTACATAAATTAAAAACCCAAAACGAAATCTAATTGCAATTAAAAGAAAGCGAAAGCGATGGTGTGGCCATCTCAAGTCCTCGCAGCTCCAAACCATCTAAGCTTAGGGATTACCTATACAGTTAGAAACGGGGTGAGTTTATGAAAACTCAGTGTGTAATCCCAATAACAAACAAGCAGTGGATAACACGGTATCAGTACAATCTGGGCCAAAGCCCTATTCATTCCCGACATATACTGGGCCGAAGCCTTTCGTGTAACGGTTACTGGGCCGAAGCCTTCTCATAAATCATATCACTAGGCCAAAGCCTTTACTGTAAACGGTATGGCCCATAGGCCCATTTCAATATCACATGACATACCAATGAATGCATGCAAGCCCATTTGGGGAGACTACTCAACCCACCATCCGCTACTCTCCACCCATACCAACCAAGCTCTCCATGTGGGGAATAACTCAACCCGCCCAACCAAACTCTCCACTGGTAGCATAGCTGCTTTATCATATAACTGGAGGCCTAGCCTCTTTTAATAATGGGCAAAGCTCTTTTTGATAAAGCTGGGCAAAGCCCTTTTGATGGCCCGGGCAAAGCCCTTTTAGCACTTCCTCCATTTTTATAAAACCCAACGCATACAACATGTCATGTATGCAGAATGTCATGCCCATATTTGAATCAAACAATCACAGTCAAGTCATTCATATCACCAACATATATTCACAATCAAATCCGTCAACCACACAGTCCAAGTCAGTCACTTGTCCACAAGGGCAAAACAATCATTTAACACCCTAGGGGCAAAATGGTAATTTTACCCATAAGGGTATGTCGGTAATTCTACCCTACAGGGGTATTTCGGTATTTCTACCCTACAAAGGTATTTCAGTAATTCTACCCTACAGGGGTATTTTAGTAATTCTACCATATAGGGGTATTTCGGTAATTTTACCCTACAAGGGTATTTCGGTAATTCTACCCTACAGGGGTATTTCAGTAATTCTACCCTATAGGGGTATTTTGATATTTTACAAATCAAAAGTATTTCGATAATTTCACAAATCGAGAGTATTTTTGTAATTTTACAAGCCAGGGGTATTTTGGTAATTTTACAAACCAGGGGTATTTTAGTAATTTTACAAACTAGGGGTATTTTGGTAATTTTACTAATCGAGGGTATTTTGGTAATTTTGTAAACCAAGGGTATTTCAGTAATTTTGTAAATCGAGGGTAAAACGGTAATTCTATAAATCGAGGGTAAAATGGTAATTCTATAAATCGAGGGTAAAATGGTAATTCTATAAATCGAGGGTAAAATGGTAATTCTATAAATCGAGGGTAAAACGGTAATTCTGGAAACGAACTGGGGCATGTTTTCGATGTGGGTCAAAGGAACTTAAGTTCAGAGAGTGTCCTCGGAGAGCAGCTCAGGATCAAGATGCAGAGCAAAGAGGTGTCCAACAGCCGCGAGGGGGACCACCACCATAGAGAGGCTGTGGGCAAAGTAGGGGTGGTAATGGTAATGGACGTGGATGTGGGGCACCTGGCAGGGGTGTTGGACATGTTGAAGCTCGACAGCCGGTGTTGGTTTATGCTGTACGGCGTCGTGAGGAGGGTGATCCTCCTGATGTTATAACTGGTACGTTCTTCATTCATAGCACGCCTTACACTGCATTGATTGATGTGGGTTCCACTCATTTGTATGTTGCCAGTAATGTATCTGGGGCATTGGGTGAGCTTCCTGAGGAGACACTCGATTAAGGTAGATAAACTCTTTAGGGAGGTGCCCTTAGAGACACAAGATAGGATATTTGTAGGAGATTTGATAGAGCTGCCATTTGGGGATTTTGGTCTTATTTTGGGAACGGACTGGCTAACTAAGCATAGGGCGACGTTGGATTGTGCTGTTAAGAGAATGGTGTTAAGAACTGCCAAGGATGAGGAGATAATGGTCATAGGGGAATGAAGGAACTATTTGTCCAATGTTGTCTCGGCTTTAAGGGCTGAGAAGTTGATTTAGAAAAGTTGTGAGGCATTTTTAGCATTTGTGAGTCAAGCTGAACCTGAGGGGATGACTGTGGAGTCAGTTAGGACCATCAAAGAATTTCAAGATGTATTTCCGGAGGAACTTCCTGGACTACCTTGGAACAGAGAAGTCGAGTTCGGAATCGACTTGTTACCTGGAATCGACTCCAATGTCCACTGCACCTTATCAGATGGCACCAAAGGAGTTGGTGGAACTGAAAGCTCAGATCTAGGAACTATTGGATAGAGGGTTTATAAGACCAAGTGTTTCTCTGTGGGGCTCACCGGTGTTGTTCGTAAAGAAGAAAGATAGGACCATGCGGATGTGTATTGACTATCGGCAGTTGAATAAACTGACGATCAAGAACAAGTATCCTTTGCCAAGAATCGACGATCTGTTCGACCAACTGAGAGGAGCCTCGGTATTTTCTAAGATTGACCTTCGTTCAGTATATCATCAGTTGAGAGTCAAAGAAGAGGATATTCATAAGACGACATTCAGAACTCGATATGGTCATTACGAGTTTCTGGTTATGCCCTTTGGTTTGACTAATGCACCGGCAGCATTCATGGATTTGATGAATCGGGTATTTCAACCATACTTGGATCAGTTCGTAGTCGTTTTTATCGATGATATCTTAGTGTACTTGGAAACGGAAGAGAAGCATGATGAGCATCTTCGTATTGTCTTTGCAAGTCTTGAGGGAAAAGCAACTCTATGCAAAGTTCGAAGAAGTGCGAGTTTTGGTTGAATGAAGTAACTTTCTTGGGGCATGTTGTGTCTGCCGGGGATTAAGGTAGACCCTCGGAAGATTGAGGCAACTCGGAGTGGAAGCCACCGAGGTCGATGATGAAATCCGAGTTTTACGGGGTTGGCAGGTTACTATCGAAGATTTGTGAAAGGATTTTCTGTGTTGGCAGCGCTGTTAACGAAACTTATAAGGAAGGGAGCACCGTTTGTTTGGACAAGTAAGCAGCAAGAGGCCTTTGAGAAGTTAAAGAAGGTTCTGACTGAGGCATCAGTATTGATTCAGCCAGAGTCTGGTAAGGATTTCATAGTGACGCGTCACATGTAGGTTTGGGCTGCGTGTTGATGAAAGAGGGTAAAGTGGTCACTTATGCTTCACGACAGCTTAAGTCTCATGAGGTAAACTATCCTACTCATGACTTGGAGTTGGCAACGGTGATCTTTGCACTTAAAATATGAAGGCACTACTTGTATGGAGAAAGATGCATTATCTATATGGATCATAAGAGTCTTAAGTACTTGCTGACTCAAAAGGAGCTGAATCTTAGGCAACAAAGGTGGATAGAGTTGTTAAAGGACTATGACTGTTCGATTGAGTACCATCCGGGTAAGGCAAATGTCGTGGTTGATACGTTAAGTCGAAGGACTGTGGCGGAATTGAGGACAATGTTTTCTCGTTTAAGCTTGTTTGACAATGGAAGTTTATTGGCAGAATTACAAGTGAGACCGACTTGGGTGGAGCAGATTAAGAAGCAGCAATTGGTGGATGAGTCGTTGGTTTCTCAGTTGCAGCAAGCTGAGAAAGGGGAGAATCTAGACTTTGGATTAAATAGTGATGGGGTTCTTTGTTTTCGAGGAAGAATTTGTATGCCAAAGGACTCTGATGTGAGGTTGATGATCCTGAGAGAGGCTCATGGTGGACCTTGTGCTATGCATCCAGGAGGGAGTAAGATGTACCAAGACTTGTGAGAGCTATATTGGTGGCCTGGGCTTAAGCGAGAAGTGACTGAATTTGTGGGAAAATGTTTGACGTGTCAACAAGTAAAGGCCGAGCCTCAACTTCCTTCAGGATTGTTACAACTAGTGAAGATACCACTTTGGAAATGGGAAAGGGTAACCATGGATTTTGTGAGTGGTCTGTCATTGACACCTTCAAAGAAGGACTCAGTTTGGGTGATTGTGGATAGATTGACGAAATCTGCCTATTTCATACCTGTCCGAGTCGATTATTCACTTCAAGAGGTTGGCAAAGTTGTATGTGGTGGAGATAGTGCGGTTGCATGGGGTGCCAGTATCGATAATTTCTGACCGAGACCCTAGGTTTACATCTCAGTTTTGACAGAAGTTGCATGAGGCGTTGGGAACATGATTGGATTTTAGTACGGCTTTCCACCCTCAGTCGGATGGGCAGTCAGAGAGGGTCATTTAGATCCTAGGAGACATGTTGAGAGGTTGTGTTATTGATTTTAGGGGCAGTTGGGAGGATTACTTGCCATTGGTGGAGTTCACGTATAACAACAGTTACCAAGCAAGTATTTAGATGGCTCCTTACGAGGCACTGTGTGGGCGAAGGTGTCGTTCGCCTACTTGTTGGGCAGAGTTGGGGGAAGGCAAGTACTTGGACCAGAGTTGGTAGCCGATACTGAAGACAAAGTTAAGGTGATCAAGAATCGGCTAAAGGAGGTAGCGGATCGACAAAAGTCTTATGCTGACCTAAAGCGTAAGGATATTGAGTATGCTATAGGGGACATGGTCTTTTTGAAGGTTTCGCCGTGGAAGAAGATTTTGAGGTTTGGTAAGAAGGGCAAGTTGAGTCCATGGTTCATCGGGCCTTATCGGATCCTTAAGCAGACAGGGTCGGTGGCTTATCAGCTAGAGTTACCTCCAGAGCTGGATCATATTCACGACGTCTTTCATGTGTCCATGCTAAGGCGATATCGTTCTGACCCTACTCATATCGTGCCAGTTGCAGAAATTGAGGTACAGTCAGATTTGACCTTCGAAGAAGAACCTGTGCAGATACTTGATCGCGACGTCAAGGTGCTGAGAAAAAAGTCAGTCCCATTGGTGAAGGTACTTTGGAGAAACCGTGGCAAAGAAGAAGCTACTTGGGAGACAGAGGAGACGATGCGTCAACAGTACCCTCAACTGTTTGGATTAGGTAAAATTTCGAGGCCAAAATTTCTTTAAGGAGGGTAGAGTTGTAACACCCTGATTTTTGGGATTTTTGTAATTCTCGAGATTTTGGTAAATTTTGTAAAGTTTGGTATTTGGTTGTGAAATCCAAATTGGAGTATGTAAATGGGCTTATGGAAGGCCCATGTGTTGGCCAAAACCTGGTAGAATTCTTGAATTTTGGACTTAAGGAGTTAGGGGCATTGGATAGGTGGCCTTATTAAAAGAAGTGGGTAAAATGTAACACAAGAGAGCCCCTGGCAAAGTGGCTAAGTGACGCCACTAGGGAGCTATAAAGGTGGTGTGTAAGTGGTTGGGGGAAGGCCAAGGTTCGATTCACTAAGCTGGCAATTGTGTTATTATTTTTATGCCTTGAGCATGCAGAAGTTTGAAGCCAAATGGAACTCTGTTGGAGAGAGTTTGAATCAGTTGAATGCTTGAATTAAGGAGTGATAAGGGGAGAGATTTTAGGGATTTGAATGGAGGCATAGAGTTGGCAGAATAGTGGGGATTAGGGAGGAGAAATCGGCTTGGGGATTTTGAGGGTAGTATTTCGGCATTAGGGGCTGTAGTTGTGCGGATTTTCTTCTGTTAAACACCATAGAGTCATTCTTTTTTTCCATTTTCCTCTCTAGTCAAAAACACCACTCTCTTCATCTAGTTTCTTTCTCTTTTATTGCCAAAACCAAACCAATACTCCCTTTCTTTTCATCTACTACTTCCTTTCTTTTCATCCCCCTTGCCGAATCGTCACAAGAACCGAAACCTTTGAAGGTTGGTTGTGCCGTATGCTTTTAGACCAGCATCTTTTCTGTTCTCCTTATTTGTGGTGACCGACCCTTTCATCTGGTAAGTACTTGTTTTCCAAACCGTTTTAGTGGTAAATGTTGAGAAAAGCCGAAACCCCCCTATGGTTTAGGGAGGTTGTCGATTTGAAGTATAGGCCTTATGAGGGCCTTTCCTTTTGACCTGTATGGTTTGTGTAGTAAAATAGATAACTTTGGAGGAGCAGTAAGGCTTGGAGTATCAGTTTTGGATAAGCTTGAATCGAATCGTCGGACCCTGTGAAGGTAAGGGATCTATGGCTACTAGGGATTCCTTAGCCGAATATGGTAAGGTGGACTTTGGGTTTGATTGCTTGAACTGTAAACTAAGTATGCTGATGTTTAATTGTAGGTTGTTGTGGGAGACCTTGTTAGCGAAAGTCACAAAGCAGGTGTGTAATAACCCCCGTAAGATCTTAGATTAATATTCGCTGAAAAGCTGAAATGCTTAAATCCGGCATTTTAGAAACTTGAGATTTTGCATGTGGTTTGAGATGCGATAGATACGACATGGTCGGTGTTGGGATCAATGGAATAGGTAAGAGCGCAAATTTTGTGCACGTTGGTAAGTTGGGCTTCAAGGGGCTGGAATTGGGCCCAATGGGCTTTCGGGCCATTTAGGTAAAATTGATAGATAATGGAAATTGGAAAAAGTTGCACATTAACACAGTGAGTAATGTTGTAAAATTTGGGTTAAGAGGGCTTAGTAGGCTAAATTGGCATTCGTAGGGCCCATTACGGGTTTTGGGCCCAAAAGCCCGATTTTGTTAAAACGCGTTAAAATCATAGTTTAAACACTTGGAATTTGATAATTGTTAATGAACATGGAAAACCTGTAATATTTGGCAAATTTACAGAATTACCCTTAAAATATGAAAAATGACTATTTTGCCCTAGGTAAAAATGACCATTATACCCCTAGATTTAATTATGAATATGATGCATGAGATTTTGATATACATGATATGACATGACATGCACATGATATGTTATGAGATGAACATGATATACTTATTATATGCATGGGTTGGGTTTGATATGAATGGAGGAAGTGCAAAAAGGGCTTTGCCCCAGTTTACCGAAAAGGGCTTTGCCCCAGTTTATCAAAAAGGGCTTTGCCCCAGTTATTAAAAAGGGCTAGACCTCCAGTTATGATAAGCGACTATCTTTGCCGAGAGAGAGTTTGGTTGGGTGGGTTGAGTTATTCCCCACATGGAGAGCTTGGTTGGTACGGGTGGAGAGTAGCGGATGGGGGGTTGAGTAGTCTCCCCAAATGGGCTTGCATACATTCATTAATATTACATGTGATATTGAAATAGGCCTATAGGCCATACCACTTACAATAAAGGCTTCGGCCCAGTGATATGAATTTTGAAAAGGCTTCGGCCCAGTGTTATGAATTATGAAAGGCTTCAGCCCAGTATATATTGAGACTGAATTTGGGCTTAGACTGAATTTGGGCTTAGGCCAGTATGCTGAGATTAGTTTGGGCTCTGAAAAGGGCTTGTTGCACACTGAGTTTCCAAACTCACCCCCCTTCCTTAACCTTGCAAGTGAGCCTTGATGTGGAGACTTGAAGCCGGAGGGGATTCAGAGTGGCCGTGCTGATCATTTTCAAACTTTGCAATAAGTAACTGATTTTTTCAAGTTTAATCGTAGTTATTATTATTATTTGGTTTTGGGTTGTAATAAGGCCTTTTTATTTATTTTTTTGGGATTAGTTTATTTTATACTCTATGTTTTATTGTTATTAATCTAAAATGGCTAGACTTAGGGTGCATTTTCAAAATGATACTTGTTTCCAAAATAACGCAACAATACAATCAATCGGTTAATCAAAACAACTATTTAAATGAATTACAACTCAATTTTCATACAAAACCTAATCTCGCGCCAAAGTGTGGCAATGGTTGTGAGCATGTCTAGGATTGGATCCAATCGAGAGCCTGGTACTTAAGCAGCCTCTATGGCTCACCTCCTTTACTTCGGATACCTACCTAGTGCTCAGCTTCCATGTGGCAGCCCAAAATTGACCCTAGTCGGGAAGTGGTTTTGGGACCGCTAAACCGAGTCACCGAAATGTTTGAACGTAATATTTATTGTCTAGAATATGTAATTATGAATGTGTGAAAATTTCAAGCTTCGATTTAGCCGATTGCATGTGAATTCAGTTAGTAGGACTTGTGTGACACTTTTGAAAAGTGATAGGCTAATCTATAAGGACCTAATAGTGCATGTAGTCAAGGGAGGACTTGCATGTCAAATTCCCCCAAGTTCTAGTGGTCGGCCATGACAAGGAATCATGGGCAAAACATGTCCTAGACATGTTATGTTGGTACATCATGGGAGAAAAGAAATAAACAAATAAGTATGGGTAATAAAGAATGAAAAAAAAATGTGTGTGAGTGAACCCCCTTTTGCAGTGAGTTGAAGAAAAGCAAAGAAAAAAATTGTTCATCTTTTCTCATTCTTTTGGCGAAAATACTAAAGAAGAAGGAAGGAATTTTGCTTCATGCTTGGTTTGGAAGAGGATTAGGAGGAGGCTTGGCCATACTAGTGTCTAGATTAAGGTATGTTTGATATTGTGCCATGAGATTCATGCATGTTTTTGGTTGCTAACTTGATGTTCTTATTAGCCCATGGTTCAAATCTTTGTTATATCATGGGGATGGTATTTGGGCAAGGTGGATTTTGTGTTAATGCCATTGCATGTTAAATATGAAGCTTGCTAATGATATATGTGATGGTGGATTGATGGCTCTTGGACTTTCTTTTTAGTATTTTTGAGTAAGACATTAAGTTCTTTGTTTAATCATGACCAAAATTATGGTGTTGTGATGTATTCGCCATGGTACATTCATAAGTATGATTTATGCTCATTGCATGGAAAGTAAGATTTGTGTTTTGGATTTATGTTCATGTTTAATTATAATCAACTTGAGATTCGGCTCTAGCATATATATATGTATATATGTTTGCACATGATGTATTGGTGTGACATATATACTATCTCAAGGTATATACTTACTTATGATGATGTTTGGTTATGAAGGAAATGATAGATGTGTATTGAGTTGCAATATGGAATGCATTAGTTAGTAGAATGTATGCTGTTTTTTTTTGTGTGTGGTATTAAGTGTATAATTGGCCTCAACATGGACATGCATATTCGGCCACATGAGGGGAATTGGTGTGCATGCATTCGGTTAGAGGCAAACATATTGATGCCTATTCTTGGCTTAGAAAATTGACTAAGGAGAGTACTAACTAATGTGTTGAGTTGATTCATGATTTCCGTACCTACATTGACTTTAATGTCTAATGAAAATATGTGGGCTAAGTACCTTGAATTCCTCTTTCGATGCTCAAATGATTAAATCAATTTATTTGTTAAATTAAGCTCAAGAGCAAAGGGAGCTAAATCCGATAAAGGGAAGGAAAAAGTAGTTGAATAGCCGTCGAAATCGTTCGACAACATCCAGAAGTAAGTCTTGAGTAATGACCCTACTTGAATTATATTGAAATCATGCTCCTTGTGTGTGGCTATTGAGCGAAATTGTAAAGGTTTGATAAATATTTTGTGTTTGAGCCTTAGTAACGAAAATGAAATATGGATGTGTCGTGATTATTGATATATGTGTACATGAGCATTTGAATGATATCCGGGCTAAGTCCGAAGGCATTTATGCTAGTGATTATGTCGAGCTAAGACCGAAGGCATTCGTGCGAGTTGTTATATCAGGGCTAAGACCGAAGGCAATGGTGCAAGTTACCAAATCCGGGTTAAGACCGAAGGCAATTGTGCTTGTGGTTGTATCCGGTTAAATCCGAAGATGCGTGACTCGAAATGAGCAATCTTGCTGTAAAATTTCAGTTTATACACTTGTGAAAATTCCAGCAATGAGGTATGTTCGTATGTGCTTGAATTAGTTGAGTCCTTACAAGTGAGTATTCGCTCGGTTGATAAACGAGCTCTAGGCCTTTCGCTAAGTTGTTCTTTTGTGTATGAACATAAGGGTCGGTAATGTGAAGTAAGTATGATTATGAGAATGTGTATTAATAGAGTGATTCATTTAGCTATGTGAATGTAATACTTTAGTCAAAGCTGATTTCATTGCTTGAGACTTACTAAGCATTAAAATGCTTACCCGTTGCTTTGGCTCTTTGTTTTATAGGTTTATTTCGTTAGCTATCGGATTCGGGATCATCGAAGTCGAAGTCATCCACACTATCAAAGCCCCATTTTGGTACAATTTTGGTTGAACTTTGAAATGGCATGTATAGGACTACCCTTTTGTTGTAGGTCATGTACCTTTCGGTTTTGTGTAAACTTGGATAGCCATGCGAAAATGGCTTATATCGTTTTAGCATAGTACTATAATCGTTTGTATGTTGATCATTATGAGGTATGGAATTGTTTTGAACGATTAGCCATTGGAATGGTTAATCATGATCACACTTTGTGCTATGTATGCAAAAAGGGCCAATTGAATCATGGAAATCATGAAATAGGTAAAGCCTACCTTAAAGGCAGATGCTGACAGCAGCAGCGATGTGGATGTGAAAAATCACTAAAAATAGTAGGAATGGTATTAAATAGTGAATAAATTATGTAAATGAACCTTGATGAATCTAATTTCATATGGAAGAAACGAAATGGTCATATGAGTTATATGTTAAGAGATATTAAAGTTCTCGTGAAACAGGACCAGAACGGTTTCTGGATCCCCTGTTCCAACTTTGGAAATTTATTGTAAATTAACCAGAGATAATTAGGAGTCATGCCATATATGTATAGATTCCTCTCTGAGTCTAGTTTCTATAGAAACAAACGGAAACAGTATTGAAGACCTGTATAGGAAGATATCCAATTCGTAATGCATAAAGGTCAGTGTAGTCGAACCCTGGAATAGGGGAAACTTTAACTAATAAAATGTACTAATTGGCCTGACCAAAAATTCTAGAAACAAATCTGTAGATGGACATATGAGTCTAGTTTCGGGGAAAAATTACAAAACTGATTTTCGAGTTTTGAAACTCAAGATATGATTTTTAAGGTGACAGTGACGCAGTAACCAGCTTGTCTGGAAATTTTTAGACAGTGGAAATGATTAAGTCAAGTTTGTGTGCACCTTGTGTTCGACTCCGGTAACGGACTCGGGTACGGGGTGTTACATTCCATTCACTTTAGCAAAGACGATCTTTTAAAACACTAAGAAGGGCATTGGAAGAGGCTTGGGTTTTCTTAAAGACTTCAAAGTGACATGTCGGATTCAGCCATAACGTCTAGGCCGGGTTTGGGGTGTTACACCTTCCAACCGGGGTTGTAAGTGTTTGAATACAGATTTCCACCCCTATTACCCAAATAATTCACTTCCTCCAATTGGGTTTTCGGGTATGATGTGTAGCTTTGAGCAACATCGTTCATCGATGGCCTAACAGTTGTCTCCAGATGATGTAATTTCTCGAAAATTTGTTGATACTTTTCATCTTCCTTGACCACCTTAGTTGTTAACATCTTCTAGCTATATGAAAAGCGTTCGTTAGGCCACATGTATGAGTTTATCGCGACGTCCTTGATCAATTGATAGGCTCACTCGTAGGTGTTATTCATGAAGTCTTTAGCCTATGCACCATCTAAGTTGGCTTTCAAGCTCCTATCCAATCCATCATAAATAATTTCCAATTTTAGCCAACCTTGCATACCCTATTGTGGGCATTTCTTAAGCAGTGACTTGAAGAATTCCCACGCTTCATATAGCAACTCACTTTCAAATTGCTTAAAGTTAGCAATATCTCACCTTAATTGGATGGTTCGACTAATGGGAGAAATTTATGTAAGAATTTCCCCGCTAAGTCTTCCCATGTTGCTATGGAACCCACTCTTGGGAATTGAACCATTCATATGCATTGTCACAAAGCAAGAACAGAAACAACCAGAGGTAGATCACGTTATCAGTCACTCTGTTATAATTGAAATTGTCATACATCTGTAGGAATCTTTTTAAGTGTTGGTTCGAGTCTTCCATCATATTAAACCAAAATTGCAAATTATTTTGTATCATTTGAATGGTGGTCATCTTAATTTAGAAATTGTTTACATTAATTTCTTGACTCTCGATACTACCTCGGACAACGTTTAAACTAGGTAGCTCATATTTACTCAATGTTCTGTCTTATCGAGCCATCAGTGGCTCTCTTTAGAAATATTCTAGTGGTTTAATGTGTTCTTCGAACAGTGGATTTCCTTGTGGCAAGTCAACTATTCTGGGTAGCTCATATTTACGCAATGTCCTGTCTTATCAAGTTGACGGGCTCACCTTAATATTCTCTCTGGTTCAAGATCTGGCTCGATTGGAATGGTTCTACTTCGAGTTATACACTAAAGTCAAAGAGAATTTGAAATAAATTTAATACATGAAAAATAAAATAAAAATAAAATAACTAAAAACAAAATTTGTATCTATAGTCCTAAATTTTCCTATTTATCCTATCAAATATCTTAACTTCCTTGGTAATGATGCAAACAACTTGACTGCCGCTAGACATGCGAGCGTCTGGACTGGAAATATTGCAGCGAATAAATATATAATTAAATAGTGGTGTCTGCAAGTATATGAGTCAAGTTGTAATATAGTCAAGAATGCTACAGCGAAACACTCCAGGAAGCATTCAGAGGATCACAACCAAGGGAGATTGAATTAAACCTAAATTAGTTCTCTACACTAACAGGGTTGAATAGTAATGATTTAAAATTATATTACAAAAAACCAAATTAAAATTAATTAATCAAATTGACATAAAATTATCTAAACTAAAAATCAACCAATTAACAATTGAAACTAAATCCAATAAAACAGGTAGGAGATCCACTCAATTCAATGCTCCTAATTAACTTCAAAACTTGGGATTTATCAAGTTAGCTATTAATTGACCAGTTATTACCTCTCGGCCTCTACCGAATTAACTAATCAACCCATACACACTTACCTCTTAACCTCACTTTCTTGACTGAGACAAATTAATTCTCAGTAAACTTATCTCTCGATCTCGTTTATCCTAAATTACTTCCTAGGGTTTAATCTCACATAATTTAAACCAACTAACTCAGATTTAAACCCTAATTCATCCTTTAATTAGTCACACATCCCTTCGTTAATCTCCTTAAGGAAATTAGGTACTTATAGATCTAAATACAATAATCCCTAAACTCATATTTAACATACAAAGTAGTAAATTAAACAAGAGAAGGAATAATAAAATAAGTTTGTTACGATGTCGATTTGTGCTCGAAAGATAAATTTCCTTTAATACTCACAACGATCACTTCGATTGCAATTGAAATCCAAAAAGAAATAATGAAAAACTATTAAATTAAAATCTTGGATCGAAATTTAATCCAAGTAAACAATAATAAAAAGTATTTAAAGAACTAAATTGAAAAAAAATAAAAACTAAGGTAAAACCCTAAAAATATCTAAGTGGCTCACGTAGCTAAGACCCTTAAAATGAGACTTAACATGTTTATTTATAGAGTTTATGATTTGACCTAATTAGGGTTTCTAAATAGCTTAAAAATTCAGAACATTTTTCCATTAATTTATGTAAATTACTATTCATTTACCGAGATCATACATATCATCCCTTATATGGACCCTCGAGGCCCAAAATTAATGTTGGAATCAAATCGAGACTAAATCGAGAACTCAGGGAATTTTTCGCTAAATTCCAAAAAATTTCCTAGGTGCAGGACTCACATGCCCGTGTGGTCAGGCCGTGTACTACACACGCCCGTGTCCCTAACCCATGTAACTCTATAACTTTTAAAGTATGAAGAATTGAATCCACACAACCAAGTCACACGCCCATGTACTAGGCTGTGTGGTGAATTTTTATTTTCGAAATTTAGGCTCAATTTTCACACAGTCGTGCAACACACCTGTGTCCCAAGCCCTGTGAACCACATGGCTGAGACACACGTCCATGTCTCTTTCCGTGTGCCCAATTCTGAGCATTCTATTTCTCATTTTTAAGATGCAGGAGACACACGGCCGGACCACATGCCCATGGGACAAGCCTTGTGTCACACACGGCCAAGACACACGCCCGTGTATCTGCCCGTGTGGACAAAATAAGTCCATTTACTAGCCTCATTTGTCACCCAAAAGTTATCATTTTCCTGCACTAAAACTCACAAACATATATCCACCAATCCAACATTATATTCACAAGAAATTTGACATCAATCATATAGTATTATCTCATGCATCAATAGATATAAATTTACTCATGTCATAAACTCATTTGCTAACACAATTTCATCAAACCAACACATAATAAGCACTTATGTGATTATCAAAACACCACTTTAAAATAGCCAAACTTAGACCATCATTAGCTACTCCAATGGCTAGGTTACAAAACAACCATTACAAGCCATCATTGGCCAACTAATCTTATACATGCCACTATACCAAAATGAGATTTCTATTTATACCAAAATAAGATAGTGGATAATGTGATGACTGCTCTGACCGACTTCCAACCTTCGCGAGCTTTGAGCACTAGAAAACAAGGAAAATAAACGGAGTAAGCATTTTATGCTTAGTAAGTCTGTATAATGGGAAATAAACTTACCGGTTTTATTTATTAACACAAGCACACATAAATACATATTCCATCAATTTTGGGTAAGTTACCTAAACACATACACTTATTCAAACAAGTTAGTCGCATAATCTCATATGAATATCAAGTAAACAAAGATGAGCTATCACATTACAAGCATCCATTAATTTTACCTTTACACTCTTAAAGAGTCTTTTCCATTGAACTATTGAAATCTCGATGGATGTTCGGGTAATATACACATGTGCAAAAGTACCCATTGGGTACATAATGAAAAGGCACACCCGTGAGTCGTACATTTTACCGTAGGATTACCAGCCCAGGCTAAATCCTATCCGTAGCATATGCTCTAAAGAGCTTAATATGGATTACCATTTGGGCTAAATCCAATTTATAACCTAAATCAAGAGGGCTTACATTAGAATTACCTGTCCGAGCTAAATTCTATTTGCAACATATGCACTATTATTTTCAACCCATCAAAATTCAACATTCGACCGGAACACGATAATTTGTCCATATAACACAACTTAAAACTATTTCATTATGTATATATCATCTAACACATAACAACACAATCATACAATTCAATTCAAGCATATTAACATACATTTTTAAGTTACACGAACTTACCTTGAAAATGGTTCGTTTTTGAATTTCAACTAATTCGAAACCTTTTGCTTTCCTCGATCTAGTTCTGTAGTTGGTCTTTCTAGATCTATATGGATAAATTTAATTATTAATATATCACATTTCATATACATTCGCATTCTATTGCATCCTAGGCAAAATTACCATTTTGCCCCTATCTTTTTCAAAAATTTCGATTTCGTCCTTAGGCTTGGAAAATGAAATTCATGAAATTTAACCCTCTTTCCAAGCCTAGCCAAAATTTATAAACAACATTTACAGCACACATTTTTCACAAATTTCACAATTTTCCATGGGTTTTTACCATTTTTCGTTTTAGTCCCTAAATCAAGTTTTCATCAAAAATTGCTTTGTAAAAGTTATTTATCTATGAATAACTTTTAATTTTCTACCATAAATTTCTTTTTACAGCATACTCATCCATGACCCAAATTTCATACATTGATAACTTTTCAAATTAATCCCCTAAATAGAGAGATTAGACTATCTTGGTTTCAAAAATATAAAAATCATTAAAAACGGGACTTGATTTCATACCTTTTCAAGCTTGGTAAGTTGTATTCCTCTCTCCTAGGGTTTCCATAGAAATTTTGAGGAAGATGATATGAAATTAGATGAATATTTCTTTTTATTTAATTTTCATCTTTTAATTTTAGTGATTTCCAATTTAGTCCCTTACCTTTTCTAGTTTTTCCATGGATGAGTCATTAAAATATCTATTAACTACTCTTCAATGGTCTAATTACCATATAAGGACCTTAATTTTCAGATTCTATAGCTATTTGGTACCTATAGCTATTAGAATCCAATTTTTGCATTTCATGCAATTTAGTCCTTTACCTAATTAACCACACAATCGATAAAATTTTTATATCAAAATTTTCATGTGACCTTCCCATCATGATGCAAACCATAATTTTTTTTTATTTTTAACTCAAATTTATGGTCCTGAAATCACTATTCCGACCTCACTGAAATTAGGTTGTTACAACTCTCCCCACTTAAAAATTTTCGTCCTCG
Organism: Gossypium arboreum; assembly: GCF_025698485.1. Lineage (NCBI taxonomy): Eukaryota > Viridiplantae > Streptophyta > Magnoliopsida > Malvales > Malvaceae > Gossypium > Gossypium arboreum. Next base: position 19,510,430 of record NC_069082.1, read on the forward strand.
AAAATTCTTACCAAAAAAGAAATTAGGGTATTGCTTCCTCATAGTATCCTCTGGCTCCCAGGTAGCTTCCTCTATCCATGCTGTTGCCAGAGAACCTTCACCAATGCCACCTTTTTATTTCTTAGCTCTTTCGTCTCATATGCCAGTATTTTAATCGGTTCCTCATTGTAAGTCATATCAGGCTGAATCTCAACTACTTTTGGATTAATAACATGTGAATGATCCAATTGATATCGTCGTAACATGGACACATGAAATACATTATGAATTTTATCAAGCTTCGGTGTTAATGCTAACCAATATGCAATAGGCCTGATTCTTTCAATAATCTCATATGGCCCGATGAACCATGGACTCAGTTTTCCTTTACGTCCAAACCGGGGAACCTTCTTCCAAGGTGAGACTTTCAAGAATACTTTATCACCAACCTGAAATTCTATCTTTTTTTTTTTAAAAATTGGCATAAGACTTTTGATGGTTCGAGGCCGCTTTCAAACTGTCCTTAATTATCTTCGCCTTTTCTTCAGTCTCTCGGATGAAGTCAACTCAAGGTATCTTTTTCTCACTTAAATTTGTTCAATACGATGGAGTTCTACATTTGAGACCATATAGAGCTTCATATGATGCCATTTTAATACTGGATTGAAAACCATTATTGTAAGTAAATTTAATCAAAGGCAAGTATTTTTCCCAGTTACCTCGAAATTCAAGTACACAACACCGAAGCATGTCTTCTAAAATTTGTATCACACGTTCAAATTATCCATCTATTTTAGGATGGAATGCAGTACTAAAGTCTAAATGAGTGCCCAGAGCTTCATGCAACTTACCCCAAAATCGAGATGTAAATTGAGGGTCTCTATCTGAGATAATGGAGATTGGCACTCTGTGTAGCCTTACAATCTCAGAGACATATAATTCAGCCAACCTGTCCAATGAAAAATCCATACGTCTCGAGATAAAGTGTGATGACTTCATTAAATAATCGACAATTACCCAGACAACATCTTTCTTTTTCGGGGATAAAGGTAATCCCATTACAAAGTCCATGGTAACTCTTTCCCATTTCCACTCCGGTATTGTAATTGGCTATAGTAATTTGAAGGTACTTGATGTTTGGCCTTTACTTGTTGACATATCAAGCATGTCGATACAAATTCAAAAATATCCCATTTCATTCCCGGCCACCGATACATCCTTTTCAAGTTACTATACATCTTATTACTACCAGGATGTATAGACATGTTGCCATTATGAGCTTCACTCAAAATCTTCTGTATCAGTTCTGAACTTTTTAGTACACTTACTCTGTCTCTGAATAATAAACAACCATGGGTCCTGATCTAAAATTCAGAGTCAAGAGTCGATTCACTTTGTATATGTTTCGCTTGCAGCTTATAATCATTTTTCTGAGCTTCAAAGATTTGTTGCATAAACGTCTATCTAAATTTTAACCTAGCTATGAGTGAACCATCATCAGATAAAGACAACTGAGTGTTCAATGCCCGTAAGGTAAACAAGGATTTTCGGCTCAAAGTATCTTCCATTACATTAGCTTTCCCCAGATGGTAATCAATCACGAGATCATAATCTTTCAACAATTCCAACCATCTACGTTGTCTCAAATTCAGTTCTTTCTGTGTCATTAAATACTTCAAACTTTTGTGATCTGTAAAGATGTGACATTTTTCACAAAAAAGATTATGCCGCCATATTTTTAATGCAAAAAAAATAGGTGCTAATTCAAGATTGTGTACTAAGTAATTTCTTTCATGTGGTTTTAGCTGCCTAGATGCATAAGCCACTACTTTACCATCTTGTATCAATACACATCCTATTACATTGAACAAGGCATCGCTATAAACTATAAATTCCTTACTCGATTCAGGTTGGACTAATACGGACGCTTCTGTCAATAAAGCTTTCAATCTATCAAAACTCTGCTGGCATTTATCAGTCCACTTGAATTTCACTTCTTTTTGCAACAATCGAGTCAACAGAGAAGCTATCATTGAGAACCCTTTAACAAATCTCTGATAGTATCTTACTAGTCCCAGAAAACTTCTAACTTCTGAAACATTCTTCGGTGGCATCCAACTTACAATAGCTAAAATTTTGTTCGGGTCCACCCGAATGCCCTCTGTCGATGCAACATGTCCAAGGAAACTAACTTCCCATGGCCAGAATTCACATTTTCTAAATTTAGCATACAACTATTTCTCACACAGAGTTTGCAAAACAATTCTTAGATGTTCAGCATGCTTATTCACATTCCGAAAGTAAACCAAAATATCATTAATAAAAAAACCACGAACCTATCAAGGTATGGTCTGAAAATTCTTTTCATTAAATCCATAAATATCTCCAGGGCATTTGTTAATCCGAATGGCATCACTAAATACTCATAATGCCCATATCTGGTTATCAAAGCTATCTTCAACACATCTGAATCTTTTACTCATTGCTGATAGTAACTAGATCATAAATAAATTTTCAAAAATATAGTGGCACCTCTTAATTGATCAAACAAGATATATATATGAGGCAACGAGTATTTATTCTTGACTGTGACTTTATTAAGCTATCTGTAATCAATGCATAATCTCAATTATCCATCTTTCTTCTTTACAAACAATACCAATGCACCCCATGGTGAAAAGCTGGGTCAGGCAAATCCTCAATCAATCAACTCTTGTAAATGTACTTTCAACTCTTTCAATTCAGCAGGAGCCATTCAATAAGTTGATATTGATATTGGCGTCGTCCCTGGCACAAGGTCTATGGAAAATTCCACCTCTCTAGCTGGAGGTAAACCAGGTAGTTCTTCTAGAAATACCTCAGGTCTAACGCCCCGAAATTTGGGCTTAGAATTACTGGGCCTTAAGCAAGGGAATGGTTAGGAAATTGCATATAAAAGTCCAAGAAGATGGCATAAAATAATTGTCTGCTCTGATGGTTAAGTGATTTGGGAGTGTCTGGGAGTATTGGAGAAGTCCTGGGTACAAACCTGGGCTTTAGCAGAATTATAATTTTAAGTGAGTAAAACCCTGGATGCTTGGAAATAAGCCTTTTAAATTATTGTGTTAAGTAAATGACACAAGGAAACATGTGGTCTAGTGGTTGTGGTGTCATTAAGGTTGCTAGGGAGCCTCAGTTCAAGTCTTGTCTCTTGCAATTTATTTTGGTTTTTCTTTTAAAAGAACTTGAACTTTGGCCTATAGACATTATAAATAATTGAGGATAAAGTGTGACACAAAAGAGCCTATGGCAAGGAGGCAAATGGCATGTTGAGCTATTGAGGGGGGCTTGGGTTCAAATCCCATTGCAAGCAAAAAGGATATTTATTTTGCTATCATGAGGTACCAGGAGTTTGAGGTGGTTTTGAACTCTATTGGATGAGAGTTTGAATGGGTCTTGGAGGTTGTTATGGAGGATATCAAGGAGGGATAAGTGGAAATATTTGAGGAGATTTTCAAGGGATTTGGAGGAAAGGAGTGTTGTAGCCGAATTGTGCAACTTCTATGTGCAAATTCGGCTAAGGGAACCCATTTGGTGCACTTCGACAATGTGAGAGTGAGTAGGTGCTGACTTCTTCTAGTATTTTCGGGTTTTGTTTTCTTATTTTGGCATTTTTTTTACCATTCGGGTCCTCCTTTCTTTCAACATTATTGCTCGTTTGGCTTTTGGTCACTCTACCGGAAACACAAGACATCAAGTGCCTAATTCTAATTATTTCTTTTTGAAGTCTTTTTCTCCCATTCTTCTTTGGTCGAACTTAACATCTCTCTGCTTCTATTCTCTCTCGACCCAATTCAATCCCTCTCCAATCATATGTTGTTGTTTTTCTTCTCAGTTTCTCTAGGGTCGAATAGTTCTTCTTCTTACTATTTCTTTTGGTTTTTCTTCACAACTGAACTTCTCTCTCACAATACCATATTCTTTTGATACTAAGCCGAATCTCTATTTCTCTTTCTGTTTCCCTTCGGCTCATAGCCTTGAACTAGATAGCAATCTCGTTCTTCTTTCGCTGTGGTCGGTCGCGGTTTGGAGGTCACTTAGACTTTTGGTAAGCTCTTTTTCTTTCTTGTGTTGTTGGATGCTAAGCATTTTCTCTTTCTTTAATAAATGTTTCCTTTGGTTATTCACGCGTGGTTGAATCCCTTTTTCCTCCCCGATGATGATGATGGCACTTTCTATTTTTAGATCATTGCAATGGGTGAAGGGGTTTGTCAAAGATCGCAGTGGTAGTCAATCCTTTTCTTATCTCGCAATCTAAGGTAATCATTTGGGCTAATATTGTAGGATCTTAGCTGATTATTCTGGTGCCGGGTTCCTAAATCTTTTAATTTTTTCAATCTTTTAATAGAATCTGTGGTCAGGCAGATACACAATTAATCGGGTGATCGATTCTATTAGTAGTCTAAGAAGGCTAGGGGCATCCGATCAAGCAAGGCTCAGGTAGGTAATCATTCGATCAAGTCTTGATTAAGATTCTGTCAATTCATGTGTTAAGGTTTTAATCGAAGTTACTGTTATAATAGGTTTGACATTTGGGGGTTTCTGCGCTATTTCGAAAAGGGTGTGTGACTGTACATAGAAATCCTTTACTTTCAAAGGGTCGGGAAGGTGTGCATTCACGCCCTTCTTTGTTGGAAATTGGCAAAATCTGAAAAGCTAAAATACTGGAACCTCAGCATTCGGGGCTTCACGAGCGTGCGAATGCACATAGGGCGAACCACGCCCCAAATCATGGGTAGCAGACTGTAGAGGCCACTACGTGCGTTTTCGTGGAGTGAGGCCGTTATGGGCCTCGATGGATCGAAATGGGCCGCGTGGGCCCAATGGGATTATGGGCCCACACAAGTAAAATCTCGGTAAGTGATCATTGATAAGTTGGTTTATGATACTCGCGATGTCGTATGTGAATCTAGACTAAATGGGCCATACGAGCAGGTAGGCCCACTTGGGCCCAATAGGGGTTTTCAGCCTATATACACTTTCCTGGCCATGTAGGTTATCTAAGTCGCTCGAAGCAACGATCGACCTTCTAGGAGGTCATAATAAGTATTGAGACCCCAATATTGGTAAAATAACCAAAATACCCCTTGAGGTAAAATCACGATTTTACCCCTACCTAACGAGATGTCTGTTACACCCCTAGTGGTAGGTTGACTAATGTATGTATGATAGTTATATGATTGATATCGAGCATGAAATCCTATATTCACATATGTTACTACGACATGTCATCCTGCATGAGGTTGGGTTAATATTGACGAAGGAAGTGTACGGCTCGTAGTTGTTCTGTACAAGGCTTTCGGTCTTTCTGCGAGACTTATGGCTTATAGCTGATCTATTAACTGGTAGCATTGCTACGATATTTATGGCCTGTAGCCGTTCTATCTACGGCATTGAGCCGTTCTGTTAACTTAGTCCCGCAATCGGTGCTAAGCTTGGTGTGTTGGCTGGGTGGGTCGATTTTATCCCCACATGGTGTGTTGGTTGGTACGGGTGGTGTATTGGTTGGACTGGGTTGGATATCTGTCTGCATATCTGCATCTGGTACTGATTCTGTATTGGGCTTAGGCCCACCTGGTTCTGTTAATGGGCTAAGCCACCTGATACTGTTTCTGTGATGGGCTCAGGCCAGTCTGTTTCTACATATTGTATGTCTGATTGTTTGTATTATAAGGGACTACGCACTGAGTTTTCGTAAACTTACCCTTCTGTCTAACTGTACAAGTAATCCCCAACCTTAGGCGATTTGGAGCCGCAAGAGACTCGGAGGTGGCCACACAACCGTTGATGCTCTATTGTAGACTTTTATAATTTCAAAAACATTTAAAAACAGACGTATTTATATTTCAAACTTTAGTAGCTTTCGCGATTTAAAATAACTTAAAGTATCAATGTCAGGTATTAAGTAAACATTTTTGATGAGATGATTTGCTAACCTTGAGCAAAAGATTTTAATCATAGAAATGAGCTTTTAACGACAACTCAATTTTAGAATGACGCTTTGATTAACACACCAAATTCGACCATAACATCTAGGCCGAGGAAACTCACAAACAACCGGTACTGACTGGATTTTAAACTTTGATTGTAACTACCCAATTTAGACCCTAGTCAAAATAGTGGCTTTGGGACACCAAATCTTAGTTAAAAAATATTTTAATATTATTTTTCGTGCTTATTATATGTGAATTGATATCTGTCAAAATTTCGAATGAAAATTTGATCGTTTGTGTGTGCTTATTTGATAAAATGACCTAATCGCATAAAATGTAAAAATGGCTTGCCAATTGTTGAAGTGATTAATTGCTATGTCTCTTTAAATGAGATATCCTTATGTGGTTAATAGACCATTGAACTTATGAGTGGACTATTATGGACATGAATTAAATGGATTTCATGTTTTATAAACAAGGTTATATAAGTAAATTAGTATTTAAGTTAATAAAAATAAAACAAACATAAAATTTTGCCATTATCATCCTTTGTTGCCGAAAATTAAAGAAAAAAGATAAAAGAATAAGCTTGCTAGGGCTCGACACTAATCTTAGCTAATTGAGGTATGATTTTTTATCGTTTTTTGATAAGTTCTACGTTTTTGTGATCGTTGCTTAGAAATCTATTAAGCCCATGTCTCAATTTCTTATTTTGAGTTATGCCATTGAAGAAATTATAAGCTTTGTGAAGTTAGTTGATGGAAAATGAAAGATATGTGTTGGGTTAATATGTTTTGTCTTTAAATTTTTTATGAATTTGAGTAATTTGGGCTAAATTGTAAAACTGAGATTTTGAGGGACTAAAATGTGAAATAAATGAAATATGTGGGCTTATATGAACACTATGAATATTCAATCAAGTATGTGCAAAAGGAAATTTTGTGTATTTTGTGATTTTGTGAATTAGGGACTAAAGTGTTAAAATGTGAAAATGTGAAGGTTAATTTGTAAAATACCCTAATGTGTTTATGGATTGATTTGAATGAATGTGAGATTAAATAAGTCAAATTTGAATGTGTTTAGACCAAGAACCAAATAAAATGGAATTAGACCGGGAAAGTCGGAAGTCGTTAAGTAGTCGATTCCATTCGTTTGAATCTGTACGAGGTAAGTGAATATACAAATAAATATGTTTGAGTTGATTTGTTTATGTTTATATGACATTGAACTATGATGAATAGCTATATAAAAGCTAAATATGTGATATCCGAGAAAGTTCTAATAATGTGATGACGTCCGAAAAGCCCTGTACGAACCATAGGAATAGTTACGATACATATGTCATGACACAGGATTTTGATATGTGATTTCCTGTAAGACAACATCTGGAACGATGGTATAAATATGAGATTTACATGTAAGACCATGTCTGGAACATCGGCATCATATTTGATTTTGTATAAGACCCTATCTGGGACAGTGGAATCGATATTTGATTACATGTAAGACCACATATGGGACGTTGGCATTGTACGAGCTTTTCGAGTTATCTGAGTATCCTTCTTAATTTTGAGCTGTTGAATAGGTAGGGACACATTGCCGTGTTGCTCGAAGGCCATTTCGAAATGAGTCTAGGTAGACCACACGGTCGCACACACGGGAGTATGCCAGGCCGTGTGGCTAAGTTAGTTTCAAGCACAGGCTAGGCACATGGGCATGTGACTGGCCATGTGACCCAAGTTAGTAGCCTCCTTAATTTTCACATGGCCTGGCACACGAGTGTGTCTTGTGGCCATGTGGACAAGTTAGTATGTATGCTCTGTTTTGCCACGGCCTAGACACACAGGCATGTCTAATGCCGTGTGAGGCACACGGCCTGTTCACACGGGCGTGTGACCTTTATAACTTTGAAAAATGTTTAAGTTTTGAAAAATTTTGTATGTGCCCGGTTTAGTTGCGACCCTTTTCTAAAGCATGTTTAATGTCTCGTTGAACTATATAAAACTCTGTAATGCTGTGTGACTATAATTCTATGATGATTGTGAAATGAATGCGAAATATTCTGATATGTCCAGTAATTCCTCTTAACCCTAGTCCGGCGATGCATACGGGTTAGGGGTGTTACATTTGGTTGGTATCAGAGCTTCGGTTTAGTTGATTCTAGGACTAACGTAGCGTATGTAAGTCTAGCTATATGTGCCATATTTATGAACTAGGATTGTGTGATGAATCTTGACAATGAATTTTTTATAGTAAATGGATCCCGAACGAGCCGTAGCTGACGATGTCGAGAGTAACTCACCTGCTCCCGCTCAAGGGACAGTACCATTCGATTCTTGACCTGTTACGAGTAGCCACGAGAGAGAAGCTAAGCAAGCTTTTTACCAAATGATGAACGATTGGTTCACGCAATATATGAGAACTAATATAGCTATGTCACAACCTTCACCCCTGCTCAATCCTCCGCAAGTCCTTATCATGCTACAAGCTAATCCGATTCAGTTGAATAGGCCTCCGCTTGACAAAATTAGAAAATATGGGGCCGAATAGTTTCGTGCTACTAATAATGATAATGCTAAGAGAGTTGAATTCTAGCTTGAGAAAATGATAAGAGTGTTCGATGAATTGTCATTGACTCCAGACGAATGCCTTAAGTGTTCCGTTTTACTTTTGAGAGATACGACATATCATTGGTAAAAGACACTACTAATCGTGGTTTCGAGAGAACGAGTCACCTGGGATTTCTTTCAAGCTAAATTTCGAAAGAAATACATCAGTCAAAGATTTATCGATCAGAAATGCAAAGAGTTTGTTGAATTGAAACAGGGTCGTATGTTTGTTACAGAATACGAGTGAGAATTTGTGAGACTGAGCCAGTATGCATGATAATATGTCTCGACTGAAGCAATTATGTGCAAGAGATTTGAGGATGGCTTGAATGAAGATATTTGTTTGTTAGTCAGAATTCTGGAGATAAAAGACTTTGTTGTGCTTGTTGAACGAGCATGTAAAGCTAAAGAACTCGGGAGAGAGAAAAGAAAAACCAACTCGAAAGCTTGAGAGGTACGAAAAAGATCATTGAGCTAGTTATTTTAGCCTGTGTCAAAGAAATTCCGAGATTATTATAGCCATTCAAAGGCTAATGTGGGGCATTCGAGTAGAGATCGTGCTAGATCGCATTCGAGCTTTAGAGCTCCAACTACTTCTGCTGCAAGTGTTGGAAATGTCTGATCCAATCGACCCGAGTATAAACACTATGGTAAAAGACATCCTGGGAATTGTAGATTGTATGATTGACCTTGTTTCAAATGTGGATCTTTATATCATTTTATTCGAGATTGTCTCGAGTCTATTGAGCAAGAGATTGTGCAAAATTCGAGGCCAAGAGGTAATGTAGCTAGTGGTAGACCTCCTAGAAATACGGGAAATGTGAGTGGTAGTCAAAGAGGGATTATAGATACTGCTGTAGAATTTGAGGCTAGAGCACCAACCAAAGCATATGCCATTCGATCTCGTGAGGAAGCTTCGTCTCCCAATGTTATAACAGTACTTTCAATATTTATGATACCTCTGTGATTGCATTGATTGATATAGGATCAACGCATTCGTATATATGCATGAATTTAGTATCCAGTAAGACTTTGCCTATAGAGTCTACTGAATTTGTAATTAGAGTATCGAACCTCTTAAGCCGGTGTGTTTTGGTTGACAAAGTGTGTAAGAATTATCCGTTGATGATTCGAGATCTTTTCTTTCTGGTTGATCTGATGTTATTACCTTTTGATAAGTTTGATATAATTTTGGGTATGGATTGGTTAACTTTGAATGATGTAATTGTGAATTGCAAACGTAAAACTATTGATTTGAGATGTAAGAATGATGAAATTGTCCGAATTGAATCTAGTGATTTGAATAGGTTACCAGCTGTGATTTCATCGATGAAAGATCAGGATTATGTGAAAAAGGGTTGTGAAGCCTACTTAGCCTATGTGATCGATTCGAAAGTGAAAGAAAAGAAAATTGAATCAATGCCTGTTGTCTGTGAATTCCCTGATGTGTTTCCTGAAGAACTTTTGGGATTACCTCCGATCTAAGAAGTTAAATTTGGCATAGAGTTAGTACCGGGAACTACTCTGATTTTGAGAGCTCCATATAGAATGTCTCTTTAGTACCGGGAACTACTCTGATTTTGAAAGCTCCGTATAGAATGTCTCTAACCGAGTTAAAAGAATTAAAGTCTCAGTTACAAGAATTGACCAATAGAGGGTTTACACGATCGAGTTTCTCACCTTGGGGTGCTCCTGTTCTATTTGTGAAAAAGAAATATAGTACGATGAGAATGTTTATTGATTATCGTCAGTTGAATAAAGTGACTATCAAGAACAAATATTCTCTGCTCCGAATTAACAATTTGTTTGATCAATTGAAAGGAGCTACTGTGTTTTCAAAGATAGATCTCAGATCAGGTTATTATCAATTGAGAGTAAAAAATTCAGACATTTTGAAAGTTACATTCAGAACGAGGTACAGACACTATGAGTTTTTAGTTATGCCCTTCGGATTAACGAATGCACCTACTGTTTTTACGGATTTGATTAACAGAATTTTCAGATCGTATTTAGATTGATTTGTTGTCGTATTCATTGATGACATTTTAATTTATTCGCATGGTGAAACTGAACATGCTGAACACTTGAGAATAGTGCTACAAACTTTGCGAGATAAGTAATTATATGCGAAGTTTAGCAAATGTGAATTCTAGTTACGAGAAGTCGATTTTCTGGGCCATATCATGTCAGCATCAGGTATCCGAGTTGATCCAAGCAAAATTTCAGCTATCTTAGATTGGAAGCCTCATAAAAATGTTTCTAAAGTTTGCAGTTTTCTAGGACTTGCCGATTATTATAGACGATTTTTGAAAGGCTTTTTGATGATTGCGACTCCATTGGCCAAATTGCTTCAGAAAGATGAAATGTAACAGCCCTAAATTGACCCTAGTCGGAAAGTGGGTTCGGGACCACTAAACCGAGTCATAAAAATAATTAACTGTCATAGTTGATGCTCATTATATGTACATATGCATGTGTGAAAATTTCATGTTTGAATTTTGTTAATTATAAGTGAATTTTGTCAAATAGGACTTATGTGAGAAAATTTAGAAATGTGCTAGGCAAATGTAGGGTGGCCTATAAGTGCATGTTGTGAAAAAAGGTGGGTTTGCATGTCAATTTACCCAAATTTAAGCATGATGGCCGGCCATGCTATGGGTGGAAACATGTTGCAAACATGTTTAGTTAGTGGGTATGTAGAAAAAATAAAATAAGAAACATGGGTAATAAAGAAAAAAAAGAGAGAATAGTGTGGGTGTACCCCCATTGCAGTGAGTTGAGGGAGGAAGAAAGAAAAAATGTTCATCATTTTCTTTCACTTCTTGTGGCATGAAAATGAGAGAGTTTGAATGCTTAATAAGGAGGGAAGAAGGAGTGCTCATGTTTTCTTTCTTTTGCAATTGTCGTAACTAGAGGAAGAAGAGGAAGCAAGATTCGACCAAGGTGGTCCTTTAGATCAAGGTATGTTCAATGATATTTTTTTTGGAAGTTTACACAACCTTTGGGTGATGGGTCTAAATACTATCTATCCCAAGGTTGGATTTGGGGTTGTTGGAGAGTTGGAAGTTGACAAGAAGCTTAAAAATTTTAGTTGATACCTTGATGCTATTAACATGTTAGTTGTATGGATGAACTAAGTTGCTTGTTATGTTAGCATGAAAGGGAAGATGTTAAGTCCTTTTTGTTGGAGGTGCCGAAGTTGGGACTAAGAAGGGAGGAGTATTAGGCTAACATAGTTGAAAGGGATGTTGCCGATTTTTAGAATTTGATTATGGGAGTGGCTATAATGGGCATAGAGATGTTGAACTTAAGAAATGTAGCAACATGCAAATTTATATGATATCACAAATGGAGGTGAAGCTATGCTAGATTGGGAAAAAGGTTGATCAAGTGTGCATGAGAAAAATTTAGGTGTTTAGATGATGTTGTAGATAACACTATACATGTATATATATATATATTGACCATCAAAGTGAGTATGTAGGTGATGTTGAGTCAAATTTTGGTGCACAATCGGGTATGTATATATATATATAAGTATGCCCATTCATGATGTTACCTTTAATCATGTATATAATCGACTAAATGGGTAATTAGTAAGAGGGTTGCGAATATGCAAATATACATATGCATGTGTAATTGAATTATAAATGTACAGCAAGATGATTAAACTAGTTTATTTATCTATTAAGCCGAGAAGTTAAAGAAGGAGAAACAAGCAAGGGCAAAGCCAAGGACATCGAGTGGCGGGTCGGAACCGTTATACTCAGCAAGGTAAGTCCTTAAGCACTTGTTGTGAGAACTCCTTGGATAGATATTTTTGGAGTGATTCTCCTACTTGTTAATATGACCATATGTACAACTTGAATTTAGCAAATTGCTTTACCATGATGAATTGACATAGGGCACAATGTGTGCAAAATTAAGTGGCACTATGTGTGCCGATTGGGAGGTTGAAGCATGAGGAATCTCAAATGCACTATGTGTGCGATTTACTATGGCACTATGTGTGCGATTTACTATAGCACTATGTGTGCGATTTACTATAGCACTATGTGTGCGATTTACTATGGCACTATGTGTGCAAACATAATAAGCACTATGTGTGCAACGTTTGGTTGTTGGTATAAATTGTGATGAATGAGGTAAGTGATTGAGCTATTAACTAAATATCGAATTTGAGGTTGTGCGGTGTATGCATAGATTTATCTAGTGCATTGTTGTTCCAAACTTGAGGAAATGGGTCTACATTGATTAGGCTGACTTGGCATTGAATTAATTGAAGGACTTGGCATGAGATCGAACCAAGAATTTAAGAAACTGTAGCATAGTTGTTATGATTTGAAAGAAACAAAAAAATGATTATTAATGTTGGATGGTAGAGTAGTGCTTATGACTTACTGAGTTATGTACTCATTTGGTGTGCTTGTTTGCTGCTTACCTAGATTCTTGATCCATTTTGGTGTGCTCGAGACCGTCGTCAAAGTCATCACACCGGCTAGCAACTTTTGGTACTTTCTTCTTAGTGGGTCTAGGAGAGCATTTTGGCATGTATAGGCTAATATGTTTTGTTGAAAATTTGGTATGTAAACTTTTAGCCATGCGAAAATGGCTTGTATGCACCTTGGCATGGTATCATGATGATTTTGTATGTTGTTCATTAAGAGATGTGGTAATGTTTGGAATCGATTAGCCCTTGGAATGGTTAATCGCGATTATCTTTTGTGCCATGTATGTTAAAAGGGCTAGTTGAATCAAGGAAATTATGAAGTAGGTAAAATCTACCTTAATGACAGAGGTTGACAGCTGCAGTGAGGTGGATGTGAAAAATCACTAAAAATAGTAGGAATGGAATTAAATAGTGAATAAATTATGTAAATGAACATTAATGAATGTACTTTCATATGGAAGAAACGAAACGGTCATGTGAGTTGTATGTTACGAGATAATTAGGTTTTCGTGAAACAGGGCCAGAATAGTTTCTGGATTCCCTGTTTTGACTTTGGAAATTCATTTTGAATTAACCAGAGATAATTAGGAGTCATGCTATATATGTATAGATTCCTATTTGGGTCTAGTTTCTATAGAAACAAACGGCATCAGTATTGAATCCCTGTACAGGGAGATATCCAGGTCGTAATGCATGAAGGTCAGTGTAGTCGCACCCTGTAACAGTGGAGACTTTGACTAATAAACTGTACTAATTGGCCAGACCAAAAATTCTAGAAACAAATTTGTAGATGCATATATGAGTCTAGTTTTAGGGAAAAATTACGAAACTGATTTTCGAGTTGTAGAACTCAAGTTATGATTTTTAAAGTGACAGTGACGCAGTTAGCCGATTGCCTGGAAAAATTTTTAAAATGGTGTAAAGTGAATGGTTTAAGCCGTTAGCCTCGTGTCCGATTCCGCAGCGGACTCGGAGATGCAGGCGTTACAATTTTATTAGTATCGAGCTATGGTTTAGTCGGTTCTAGGACTACCATAGCACGTATGAATCTAGCTATACATGCCTTAATGTTAATGTTTAAATGTGTGATGACTTGACGGTTAAATTTTTTGTTTTGATTAGTAAATGGATCCCGATGTACGAGAGAACCTTGGCGGATGGCGTTGAAAGTGTAGTGGCTGCTCTGCACAAGGGCGCCGCTGTTGAACCTCAGTCATCTGCGAATAATCAAGGTGAGGGGCTAAACAAGCCTTCTTTACCATGATGAATGAGTGGGTCGCATAATATGCGAACCAATCCGGCTGTCCAACAATTCCAATTTCAATAATCCACCCCAAGAGCCCGTAATGCCATCGATTCTTGACCTGTGAAATTTGAGTAAGCCACTGTAGACTTGATTAGGAAGCGCGGGCTGAGGAGTTCAAGGCCATAGTTCTTGATGATGCGAGAAAGGCGAGTTACGGCTTGATAACACCATTGGTGTTTGATGAACTATCATGCACACCGATGAATGTCTAAAGTGTGCTATATCCTTGTTGCGAGACTCGACTTACTATTGGTGGAGGACTTTGATTTCCATAGTCCCAAAGCGAGCGAGTTACTTGGGATTTCTTTCAAATAGAATTTTGAAAGAAATATATCGATCAATGAGTTCATCGATCAAAAGCGTAAGGAATTCTTGGAGCTCAAGCAAGGTAGTATATGATGTCTGAATCTGAACATGAGTTCGTAAGACTCGATCGGTATGCCGGGAGTGTGTGGTGATGAGGTTGCTATGTGCAAGAGGTTTGAAGAAGGATTGAATGAAGATTTAAAGCTACTAGTGGGTATTTTGGAGATAAAAGAATTCGTAACACTAGTTGAGCGAGCACGCAAGGCGGAGGAACTTGGAAAAGAGAAGAAAAAGGCTGAATTTGAAGCTAGAGACTATCGCAAAAGATCGACGGGTAAAGCTCCGTTCTCGGCTGTAAAGAAGTTCGGGAGGACACCAATAAATCGAGGGACATTGTAGGAATTTCCATAAAACACGACCATTGGCGGACTCAGAGCTACTTGGTAGCTAGTGTGGGCAATAACCGTCAAGAGAAACACGAATACCCCGATGTGGGAGAAGACACATAGGTGAATGTTGGGGTAAGTCTACCAATAGGGCTTATTACGGATGCAGTTCAAAGGACCACTTCATTAGAGATTGCACGGAGCTTGATGAGAAGAATAGGATGCAAGGTGCAAGGCCTAGTGGAATGATGACTAGAGGTAGACCACCAAAATTTCAGGAGGTAGGGGTGGTAGTCGAGAGGGGCCAGCGATCTGGCTGTTCGATCTCGAGACCGTACTCTGCTAGGGCATATGCCATCCGTGCGAGAGGAAGCATCCTCCCGATGTTATCACTTGGTACTTTCACTCTCTTTGATACTAGTGTGATTGCGTTGATTGACCACGGCTCTACTCATTCATATGTATGTAAAACCTTAGCATCCGGTAAGACTCTACTGTTGAGTCTCTTGAGTTCGTAATCAGTGTCAAACCCTTTGGGTCAATCGTGCTTGTCGACAAAGTGTGCAAGAAATGTCCCTAGTAATCCGAGGGTCCCGCTTTCCGTGGACTGATGCTTTTGCCGTTTGATGAATTTGATGTTATACTCGGTTTAGATTGGTTGACCGTGCATGATGCGGTTGTGAATTGCAAAAGCAAGACTATGGATTTGAGGTGCGCAAATAACGAGATGATCCGAGTTGAGTCTACGGACTTAAAGGGGTTGCCAGCTGTAATATCATCAATGTTGGCCCAGAAATATGTAAGAAAGGGGTGCGAAGCATACCTTGCGTATGTAATTGATGATAAGGAGTTAGAAATAAAACCCGAATCTGTGCCGGTGGTTTGTGAATACCCGGATGTTTTTCCCAAAGAATTACCGGGTTTGCCACCTGTTCGGGAGATAGAGTTTGGTATTGAGCTTGTACCTAGGACCACACCGATTTTGATAGCTCCGTATCGTATGGCACCAACGGAATTAAAGGAGTTGAAAGCTCAGTTGCAAGAGTTGGTGGATAGAGGTTTTGCTCGCTTGAGTTTTTCACCTTGGGGTGCACCTATGTTGTTTGTGAAAAGAAGGGCGGAACCATGAGGTTGTGCATCGACTATCGTCGACTTAATAAAGTGACAATAAAGAACAAATATCATTACAGCGTATCGATGATTTGTTCGATCAAGCTGAAGAACCTCGGTGTTCTCAAAAATAGATTTGAGATCGGGCTATTATCGATTCTTGAATTCGAGATTCGAACATACCCAAAGCGCCTTGAGCGAGATATGGTCACTACGAGTTCTTAGTGATGCCGTTTGGACTCACTAATGCCCTGCGGTATTTATGGATTTGATGAATCGGATCTTGGACCATATTTGGATCGGTTCGTAGTTGTGTTCATTGACGACATCTTGGTCTATTCGAGAGATGAGACCGAACATGCGAGCACACGAGATTAGTGTTGCAAATTTTACGGGATAAGCAGGTTGTATGCTAAGTTGACAGAAGTGTGAGTTACGGTTAGAGAGGTTAGCTTCTTGGGTCATGTGGTATATGCATCGGGTATTGAGTCGGCAGAGCAAAATTTCAACCATACTTAGCTGGAAGCCTCAGAAATATTACTCGGGTTGAGCTTTTGGGACTTGCGGTTACTCTTGACGGTTTGTAAAGGAATCTCAATGATAGCCACACCCATGACGAAGCTACTTCAATTCAAATGGACGGAAAAATGTCGAAAAGTTTTGATCAACTGAAAACTTATTTGTGGAAGCTCAATTTTAGTGCAGCCGAATCGGGCAAAGAGTTTGTCATCTATAGTGGCGCCTCCCTACTTGGGTTGGGTTGCGTATTGATGCAAGAAGGTCGAGTTGTGGCCTATCGTCGAGACAATTAAAGCCACATGAGAAAAATTATCCGACCCATGATCTCGAACTAGCGCCATCGTATTCGCTTTGAAAATATGGCGACACTACCTAGTTGGGGAGAAGTGCCATGTGTATTCGGATCACAAAAGTCTCAAATATTTGATGACTCAAAGAGACTTGAATCTGCGACAAAGGCGTTGGCTCGAGTTCTTTGAAAGATTATGAGCTTGTCATTGACTATCACCGGGAAAGGCTAATGTGGTTGCGGATGCCTTAAGTCGTAAATCCTTTGTTTGCCTGCGACGATTAATGTACACTTATGCATTCTATCCGACAATGTACTAATGGCGGAATTAAAGGCCAAACCCTTGTTGATTCGTCAAATTCGTGAAGCTCAGAAAGTCGATGATGAATTGGTTGCAAAACGGGCTGAATGTGTTCCGAATGTGGAATCAGAGTTTCAAGTTGATGATGACGATTGTTTGAGGTTCAGAAATCATTTGTGTGTTCCAAGAAATTCAAAACTCATTTCGATGATTCTGAATGAAGCACATTGTAGCCAAATGTCAATTCACCCGGGGAGTACGAAGATGTACAACGATTTGAAATGTCGGTTTTGGTGGCATGGTATGAAACGAGGCATCTCCGACTTTGTTTCGAGATGTTTAATATGTCAACAAGTGAAAGCGGAACATCAAGTGCCTTCAGGGTTACTTCAACCGATCATGATACCCGAGTGGAAATGGGATCGAGTCACAATGGACTTTGTGTCCGGACTGCCATTGTCAGCGAGCAAGAAGGATCGATTTGGGTTGTTGTTGATAGGCCGACTAAGTCGGCTCACTTTATCCCGTGCGTCTGATTTTCATTGGATAAACTAGTTGAATTATGCGTTTCTAAGATTGTGAGATTACACGGGTACCGATTTACATTGTGTCGGATAGAGATCCGAGATTCACCTCGTGATTTTGGAAGAAATTGCAAGAAGCTTTGGGTACCAAGCGCATTTTAGCACCGCTTTTCATCCACAAACCGATGGTCAATCTAAGCGGATAATTCAGATACTTGAGGATATGTTGAGATGTTGCATCCTCGAGTTCGATGGTTCATGGGAGCGGTATTTACCTTTGGTTGAATTAAACACAACAATAGTTTTCAATCAAGTATTAAGATGGCGCCTTACGAGGCCTTATGCAGGCGTAAATGCCGTACACCATTGTTTAGGACCGAGCTCGCGAAAGCAAAATTTTCGAGTGGATTTGATTAAAGATGCTGAGCAGAAAGTAAAGGTAATCCGTGAAAGTCTGAAGGCGCCACGGATCGTCGAAATCGTGCAGCGGATTTGAAGCGAAAAGACATTGAGTATCGGTGGGAGATAAAGTGTTTCTTAAAGTTTCGCCTTGGAAAAAGATACTCGATTTGGCCGTAAAGGCAAATTGAGTCCGAGGTTCATCGGGCCATATGAGATATCCGAGCGAGTCGGTCCGGTTGCGTGTCGTTTGATTTTGCCCCCGAACTTGAAAGGATTCACAAAGTCTTCCATGTTTGATGCTTGACGTTATAGATCGATCCGTCACACGTAATTAGTCCATCGAGGTGAAATTCAAACCAATATGAGTTATGAAGAAGAACCGATTAGTATCCTAGCTCGTGAAGTGAAGGAGTTGCGAAACAAAAGGGTTCCGTTAGTAAAAGTGTTATGGCTCAAACACGGGATGGAAGAAGCTACTTGGGAACCCGAGAACTCTATGAAAGAGCGTTACCCAAACCTATTTACGGTAAGATTTTAGGGGACGAAAATTCCTTATGTGGGGAGAGTTGTATGACCTTAAATTGACCCTAGTCGGAAAGTGGGTTCGGGACCACTAAACCAAGTCATAAAAATAATTAAGCTGTCATAGTTGATGCTCATTATATGTACATATGCATGTGTGAAAATTTCATGTTTGAATTTTGTTAATTATAAGTGAATTTTGTCAAATAGGACTTATGTGAGAAAATTTAGAAATGTGCTAGGCAAATGTAGGGTGGCCTATAAGTGCATGTTGTGAAAAAAGGTGGGTTTGCATGTCAATTTACCCAAATTTAAGCATGATGGCGGCCATGCTATGGGTGGAAACATGTTGCAAACATGTTTAGTTAGTGGGTATGTAGAAAAAATAAAATAAGAAACATGGGTAATAAAGAAAAAAAAAAGAGAGAATGGTGTGGGTGTACCCCCATTGTAGTGAGTTGAGGGAGGGAAGAAAGAAAAAATGTTCATCATTTTCTTTCACTTCTTGTGGCATGAAAATGAGAGAGTTTGAATGCTTAATAAGGAGGGAAGAAGGAGTGTTCATGTTTTCTTTCTTTTGCAATTGTCGTAACTAGAGGAAGAAGAGGAAGCAAGATTCGCCAAGGTGGTCCTTTAGATCAAGGTATGTTCAATGATATTTTTTTGGAAGTTTACACAACCTTTGGGTGATGGGTCTAAATACTATCTATCCCAAGGTTGGATTTGGGGTTGTTGGAGAGTTGGAAGTTGACAAGAAGCTTAAAATTTTAGTTGATACCTTGATGCTATTAACATGTTAGTTGTATGGATGAACTAAGTTGCTTGTTATGTTAGCATGAAAGGGAAGATGTTAAGTCCTTTTTGTTGGAGGTGCGAAGTTGGGACTAAGAAGGGAGGAGTATTCGGCTAACATAGTTGAAAGGGATGTTGCCGATTTTTAGAATTTGATTATGGGAGTGGCTATAATGGGCATAGAGATGTTGAACTTAAGAAATGTAGCAACATGCAAATTTATATGATATCACAAATGGAAGTGAAGCTATGCTAGATTGGGAAAAAGGTTGATCAAGTGTGCATCGAGAAAAATTTAGGTGTTTAGATGATGTTGTAGATAACACTATACATGTATATATATATTCGCCATCAAAGTGAGTATGTAGGTGATGTTGAGTCAAATTTTGGTGCACAATCGGGTATGTATATATATATATAAGTATGCCCATTCATGATGTTACCTTTAATCATGTATATAATCGACTAAATGGGTAATTAGTAAGAGGGTTGCGAATATGCAAATATACATATGCATGTGTAATTGAATTATAAATGTACAGCAAGATGATTAAACTAGTTTATTTATCTATTAAGCAGAGAAGTTAAAGAAGGAGAAACAAGCAAGCGCAAATCCAAGGACATCGAGTAGCCAGGGTCGGAACCGTTATACTCAACGCAAGGTAAGTCCTTAAGCACTTGTTGTGAGAACTCCTTGGATAGATATTTTTGAGTGATTCTCCTACTTGTTAATATGACCATATGTACAACTTGAATTTAGCAAATTGCTTTACCATGATGAATTGACATAGGGCACAATGTGTGCAAAATTAAGTGGCACTATGTGTGCCGATTGGGAGGTTGAAGCATGAGGGAATCTCAAATGCACTATGTGTGCGATTTACTATGGCACTATGTGTGCGATTTACTATAGCACTATGTGTGCGATTTACTATGGCACTATGTGTGCGAACATAATAAGCACTATGTGTGCAACGTTTGGTTGTTGGTATAAATTGTGATGAATGAGGTAAGTGATTGAGCTATTAACTAAATATCGAATTTGAGGTTGTGCGGTGTATGCATAGATTTATCTAGTGCATCGTTGTTCCAAACTTGAAGAAATGGGTCTACATTGATTGGGCTGACTTGGCATTGAATTAATTGAAGGACTTGGCATGAGGTCGAACCAAGAATTTAAGAAACTGTAGCATAGTTGTTATGATTTGAAAGAAACAAAAAATGATTATTAATGTTGGATGGTAGAGTAGTGCTTATGACTTCTTGAGTTATGTACTCATTTGGTGTGCTTGTTTGTTGCTTACCTAGGTTCTTGATCCATTTTGGTGTGCTCGAGACCGTCGTCAAAGTCATCACTGCGGCTAGCAACTTTTGGTACTTTCTTCTTAGTGGGTCTAGGAGAGCATTTTGGCATGTATAGGCTAATATGTTTTGTTGAAAATTTGGTATGTAAACTTTTAGCCATGCGAAAATGGCTTGTATGCACCTTGGCATGGTATCATGATCATTTTGTATGTTGTTCATTAAGAGATGTGGTAATGTTTGGAATCGATTAGCCCTTGGAATGGTTAATCGTGATTATCTTTTGTGCCATGTATGTTAAAAGGGCTAGTTGAATCAAGGAAATTATGAAGTAGGTAAAATCTACCTTAATGACAGAGGTTGACAGCTGCAGTGAGGTGGATGTGAAAAATCACTAAAAATAGTAGAAATGGAATTAAATAGTGAATAAATTATATAAATGAACCTTAATGAATCTACTTTCATATGGAAGAAACGAAAAAGTCATGTGAGTTGTATGTTACGAGATAATTAGGTTTTCGTGAAACAGGGCCAGAACTGTTTCTGGATTCCCTGTTCTGACTTTGGAAATTCATTGTGAATTAACCAGAGAGAATTAGGAGTCATGCTATATATGTATAGATTCCTCTTTGGGTCTAGTTTCTATAGAAACAAACGGCATCAGTATTGAATCCCTGTACAGGGAGATATCCAGGTCGTAATGCATGAAGGTCAGTGTAGTCGCACCCTGTAACAGTGGAGACTTTAACTAATAAACTGTACTAATTGGCTGGACCAAAAATTATAGAAAAAATTTGTAGATGCATATATGAGTCTAGTTTCAGGGAAAAATTACGAAACTGATTTTCGAGTTGTAGAACTCAAGTTATGATTTTTAAAGTGACAGTGACCCAGTTAGCCGACTGCCTGGAAAAATTTTTAAAATGGACTGTAAAAGTGAATGGTTTAAGCCGTTAGCCCCTCGTGTCCGATTCCGGCAGCAGAGTCGGGTACGGGGCGTTACATGAAAAATTTGAATGGTCTGAAAAGTGTCAGAAAAGCTTTTATCAGTTGAAAGCCCTATTGACTGAAGCTTCAGTGTTAGTACAACCAGAATCGGGTAAAGAATTTGTGATTTACAGTGATGCATCGTTGAATGGTCTGGGTAGTGTTTTGATACAGGAAGGCAAAGTCATAGCTTATGCCTTGAGACAGTTAAAGTCGCATGAAAATAATTATCGACACACGACCTTGAATTAGTAGCTATTGTATTCGCTTTGAAGATTTGGCGCCACTATTTGTTTGGTGTGAAATGTCATGTATATTCTGATCATAAAAGTTTGAAATATCTGATGACTCAGAAAGATTTGAACCTGCAACAGAGAAGATGGCTACAATTGCTAAAAGATTACGAGCTTCTTATTGATTATCATCCGGGAAGAGCAAATGTTGTTGCTGATGCTTTAAGTCAGAAATCATTGTTTGCTTTGTATGCAATGAATACTAATTTAGTTTTGTCCGATAATGGTTCGATTTTAGCATAATTGAAAGTGATGCCATTGTTTTTACAACAGATTATTGATGCTCAGAAAGTTGATAATGAGATAATAGCAAAATGAGCTCAGTGTAAATTGAATTCTGATTCTGAATATAGAATTGATAATGATAATTGTCTAAGATTCTGAGGTCGGATTTGTATTTCAAAAAATCCAGAATTGATTCAGATGATTTTGAATGAAGCTTACAGTAATTGTTTATCTGTACATCTGGGTAGTAAGAAAATTTATAATGATTTGAAATAGTGTTATTGGTGGTCCGAAATGAAAATAGATATCTCTGACTTTGTTTCAAAATGTTTGATCCATCAGCAAGTTAAAGCTGAGCATCAGGTCCCATCTGGTCTGTTACAACCGATTATGATTCTCGAATGGAAATAGGATAGAGTGACGATGGATTTTGTTTCGGGTTTACCCTTATCTCCGAAAAAGAAAGATGCGATCTGGGTTATGGTTAATCAATTGACGAAATCAGCTCATTTTATTCTGGTACGATCTGACTATTCGCTTGATAAATTAGCTGAGTTATATATTTTTGATATTGTAAGATTGCACGGGGTGCCATTGTCTATTGTGTCAGATAGAGATCCGAGATTCACTTCGAGGTTTTGGAAGAAATTGCAAGAGGCTTTAGGAACAAAATTGCACTTCAGTACTGCTTTTCACTTGCAAACGGATGGTCAATCTCAGCGGATTATTCAGATTCTCGAGGATATGTTGAGATGTTGCATTCTTGAGTTCAAAAGTACATGGGAATAGTATTTTCCATTGATTGAATTTGCATACAATAATAGTTTTCAATCGAGCATCAAAATGGTACCGTACGAAGCCTTATATGGTAGAAAATGTTGTACACCATTGTATTAGTCAGAACTCAGTGAAAATAAGATACACGGGGTCGATTTGGAAAAAGAGACTGAACAGAAAGTGAAAACAATTTGAAAGAGTCTGAAAGAAGTTTTCGATCGTCAGAAATCATATACAGATTTGAAACGAAAAGATATTGAATTTGAGATTGGTGAAAAAGTGTTTTGTAAGTATCTCCGTGGAAGAAAGTACTTCAGTTCGGCCGTAAAGGCAAATTGAGTTCGAGGTTCACTGGGCCGTATGAGATTATAGAGCGTGTCAGACCAGTTGCAAATAGATTGTTATTGCCATCTGAGTTAGAAAAGATTCATAATGTGTTTCACATATCGATGCTTAGACGATACAGATCTAATCCCTCACATGTGATTTCTTCGTCTGAGATAGAAATTCATTCTGATATGACCTATTAAGAAGAATCGATCCGTACCTTGGCACGTGAGGTTAAGGAATTGCGAAATAAGAAACTTTAGTTAACTAAAGTGTTGTGCACTAACACAGTGTTGAAGAGGCTACGTCAGAGCCCAAAGATGCTATGAGACACCAATATCCGAATCTAATCAATGATAAGATTTTTGGGGACAAAAATCCCTAAGGGGGAAGAGTTGTAACAGCTCGATTTAGACCCTAATCAGAATAGTGGTTTTGAGACCACAAATTCGAGTCAAAAAAATATTTTAATATTATTTTTCATGCTTATTATATGTGAATTGATATCTGCGAAAATTTTGTACGAAAATTTGATTGTTTGTGTGCTTATTTGATAAAAGGATCTAATCGCGTAAAATGTAAATATGGTTTGCTAATTGTTAAAGTGCTTAATTGCTATGTCTCTTTAAATGAGAGGTCTTTATATGGTTAATAGACCATTTAACTTATGAGTGGACTATTATGGACATGAATTAAATGGATTCATGTTTTATAATCAAGGTTATATAAGTAAATTAGTCTTTAAGTTAATAAAAATAAGACAAACATAAAATTTAGCCATTATCATACTTTGTTGCTAAAAATTGAAAGAAAAAGATGAAAGAATAAGCTTGCTAGGGTTCGGCACTAATCTTAGCTAATTGAGGTATGATTTTTGATCAGTTTTTGATAATATCTACATTTTTGTGATCGTTGCTTAGAAATCTATTAAGCCCATGTCTCAATTTTTTATTTTGTTGATGATTTTGAGTTATGCCATTGAAGAAATTTCAAGCTTTGTGAAGTTAGTTTATGGAAAATGAAAGATATCTGTTGGGTTAATATATTGTCTTTTAATTTTTTATGAATTTGAGTAATTTGGGCTAAATTGTAAAAATGAGATTTTGAGGAACTAAAATGTGAAATAAATGAAATATGTAGGCTAATATGAACACTATGAATATTCGGCCATGTATGTGAAAAAAGAAATTTTGTGTATTTTGTGATTCTATGAATTAGGGACTAAAGTATTAAAATGTGAAAATGTGAAGGTTAATTTGTAAAATGCCCTAAATATGTGTTTATGAATTGATTTGAATGAATGTGAGATTGAATAAGTAAAATTTGAATGTGTTTAGATCAAGAACCAAAGAAAATGGAATTAGACTGGGGAAAGTCGAATGTCATTGAGTAGTCGATTCCGTTCGTTCGAATCTGTATGAGGTAAGTCAATATACAAATAAACGTGTTTGAGTTGATTTATTTATGTTTATATGACATTGAACTGTGATGAATGGCTATATAAGAGTTGAATATGTGATATCCGAGAAAGTTTCGATAATGTGACGACGTCCGAAAAGCCCTGTATAAACCAAAGGAATAGTTAGGATACATATGTCATGACATAGGATTCCGATAGGTGATTTTGTGTAAGACCACATCTGGGACGTTGGCATCGATATGAGATTTACGTGTAAGACCATGTCTGAAACATCAGCATCGTATTTGATTTCGTATAAGACCCTATTTGGGATAGTGGAATCAATATTTGATTACATATAAGACCACATCTGGGCCGTTGGCATTGTACGAGCTTTCCGAGCTATCCCAGTATCCTTATTGATTCTAAACAGTTTAACGGGCACTCCGAGAAAGAATAAATATATGAATGTATATCTGCTTCAGGTACGTATGAACTGTATATGGAATTTGGAAATGAAAGGTGAGTATGAATATGATTCTTTGATATGTGAACTACATGGAAATGTGAAGTACTGACTAGCAAATAGATATGAACATTTGAGCTAATGAGAAATATGAGCTTGTTATTGAATTATGTCATGATTCATATGAATGAGTTGTTTATATTTGTGACATGTGATAAGTTTGTTTGTATATGGCTTACTAAGCTTTTGAAAGCTTACGTTCTGTGTCTTTCAATTGTTTTATAGATATCGAAGCTACCGAGAGCTCGGGGATCGTCGAGGGTCATCACCACACTATCAAACTCTATTTTGGTACCTTTTGAAAGTGTATATATTGAAGTATGGCATGTATAGGCTAGAAGTATTTGAATATGTTTTGTGAAGTGTATATTTAGCCATGTGATATGGCTTGATTATAGTTGAACTTATGGTTTGATTTTGGTATATGATGTGTGATGCAAAAATGGAAAATTTTGGTGTATATGTATAGCCTAATGAATTGGTCAATTTGGTAAGTTTTGGTATTATTTAATTAAGAAATTAGTAAGATTATGAATCATATGTTTTGGTATGATTTTGGCTTATGATTTGGCATGATTTAGTATGGATTATAAGCATGAAATTTGTTGATAATGATATGGCATGAATGGTGTATGTTTTGGTTGTGAATTGGTTGAAAATTTGGTACAAAATGTTTTGGTTTTGATGCTTGTAGGGAGGACCTTTACAGGGAGGCCTTTTGGCCTTGTAAATGGCCTCTTTTTGCCCATACGAGTAGGGACACACTGCCGTGTTGCTTAAAGGTGATAAACCATAATATATACATATTTTTACCCCATGCTTGGCATATTTATGGATGATTTTTCCTTGGTTTCATTGAATTCGATGCTTCTAATCCTTTAAATTCATGTTTTATACTTAGGCGAGCATTGAAAGGCGAAAAGAGCAAGAAACGGGACAAAAATGGACAAATTGGGCCTAATCAGTGTTTCACACAACCTAGGCACTTCTATACGGGTGATCCACACACCCGTGTGTGACACACGGGTAGACCACATGCCCTTGTGTCATGGCCGTGTCGACTAAAAACCAACTCAAAATTGCACACGGCTTGTGCACCTTCACACGGGCGTGGCACACGGTCGTGTCCCTATTAAGCCTAAGTCTAATTCTACTCGAAAAAGGCTAATTTTGGGCTATTTTGAGCATTCCAAAGTCTATATAAACACCCTAGAAGAGGATTAAAAGGGACGCGGAGAATAGAAGGCAAAAAATACTCAAGAACAGCCATCAGGATCAGCTCAGAATGAGGATCTACATTAAGACTGAAGATTTCCATCCAATTTCTTAGAAGTTCTTTGGGTTTTTTTATGTTTTGTTGTTTTCCAATTTTTGAGACGTTTTCCATTATTATGAACTAAACTCCCTAAATACCTAAGGGAGATGAAACCTAAGACGAATCTTATTAGTCTTTGAATTATATAATGAATACTTGTTCTTATTCTTAATTATGAGTTTAATCCTTACTTTAATATTCCAGGATATTAATTCAAGTTTTTGATGTGCTTAATCAGTGGAGAAAAAGTCCCTATTTAAGAGTAGATCATTCATAATAAAGCGGGGTTGCATGCAATCCTAGAGATAGGACGACATAAATCTACCAGATTAGAGTCAAATCTAATAAGGGAATCCATAGATCAATTTAATGCGACAATAGGGGTTTTAATTAGAAAGAGATTTCGATTAATCAACCTAGAGTCAGTTGTTTTTAGTCTCGAGAGAGATATTAACATAAATCAGGGATTTCTACGAATTAAGTCAAGTGAATAAATCGTCTAATTTAGAAGTAATAAGTAAAGTCTAGGTGGATTCTTCCTTGGGTATTGTCTTCTCCATCAGTTTTCTAGAAAGTGTTTCCCAATTTTAATCTCCGTCGTAATCTTAGTTAATTAGATAATTAGTTTTAGTTTAATAACGTCCTTTAATTCTTAGGTTAGATAATAAAAAGATAGTAATTACTAGTACTTTTAGTCCTCGTGGATACGATATTCTCGGTCTCACCATAACTATACTACTGTTCGATAGGTACGCTTGCCTTAGTCAAATTTTTAGTTAGTTTTACGACCATCAAGTTTTTGGCACCATTTCCGGGGACTAAGATATAAGGAACACTTAATTTTTATTACTTTAGCCTTTTTTATTTTTTTTGCAATTTAATTTTGTTTTTATTTACTAAATTTTATTTTCTTTACTTCTGGCAGGTTTTTATAGTTTATGACTAGAAGAAACCCGTCAGGACCTTTGCTTTTTGACAGTGAGATCGAGAGCATAGATCACAGAAACTGAAGAGAAATATGGCGAAGCCTACAATACATGGAGGAAGAGCGAGAGGCTGATATCCATACCACAACCACGGAGATGGCTTTTAATCAGAATAATACGTTACCTCATGTGGTTGCTGCAAATCCAGTAGATCAGAACCTTGCTCCTCGTACTATGTATGATTATGCTAAAACTAATTTAACAGAGCTGAATTGAGTATAGTTAGACCTCTTGTTGCTGCAAATAATTTTAAACTGAAACCTAATACGATTCAAATGATACAACAGTTTGTTCAGCTTGATGGTTTGCAGGACGAGGATCCAAACACTCATTTAGCAAATTTTCTGGAATTTTCTGACACCTTTAAGACTAATGGTGTTTCTGACGATGCCGTTATTTCTTTTTTCATTAAGGAATAAAGCTAAACAGTTGTTGAACTCGTTACCATGAGGGTCAATCACCACTTGGGAACAAATGACCCAAAAATTCTTACTTAAATATTTTCCTCTGGCTAAAACGGCTAAACTAATGAATGATATCTCTTCTTTTGTGCAGATGGATTTAAAAACCTTTTATGATGCATGGGAGAGGTACAAAGATCTATTGAAAAGGTGCCCTCACCATGGGTTACCTCTATGGCTGCAGGTTCTGTAACACCCCAAACCCGGCCTGGAAGTTTGGCTCGAATCTGGCGTGTCACATTGAAGTGTTTTTTGAAAACCATGTTTCCATTAAAAACCCTTCTTAATAATTAAAAACTTATACCCTTTTTAAACCTTGCTAGAAAACCTCAGCTGAATAATATTATTAACAACTTTGTAAAAATCTTGGTAGTTGCGGAAGCTTAATTTAAAAACAATTGCGGATACGTGATGTTTTGAACAACAGTAGTTGTTTTGGAAAATCGTGTTCTAATACTAGCAATTATAAGAACAATAAATAAAATTCTAAATTTGAAATCCAAAAAATTACAACGGCTTTACTACAACCCACATAAATACATTTAAAAGTAATAATCAAAACTGTAACATAAACAGTGTGTGTGGCTTCCTCTCGAGCCCTCGCACTCCGATCTGTCTAAGGGTGGAAATTACCGAAGGTTAATAAGCGGGTGAGTTTACGAAAACTCATGTGAAATCCCTACTATATAAAAGGTACAGTCAGTCATATAAAAGAATTAAAAGTCTGGCCCCAGCCCTACTTACAGTTTCAGTATCAACTGGGCCTTAACCCATTATAATAGACAGTACCAGATAGGCTTTAGCCCATTACAGAATAAGAAACATTATCAGAACTAGAATCAAACCACAGAATCAAATTCAGAATGAAGCCCATAGGCCCATAACAGATACAGAACAAATATTTCATGTATACAGAAAACCCAACCCATGTCCAGCCGTGTACACCCCAGTACCAACCTTATACCATGTGGGGAGACAACTCGACCCACCCATCCGCTACATGCCACAGAATTTGCAGTATGGCTGCCAGAACTGATATTTTGACAGAGTCACCAGATACAGATATTGTGGCAGAGCCACCAAAATCAAATAATGTGGCAAAGCCACTTAACAGAATACGTGGCACAAAGCCATCGATAACGGGTCTATAATTGGGACGAAGCCCATAATATTGATACGAAGCCCACAATAACGGCACACAGCCTTTGGTAACATGATCGGCACTCAGCCATTGATAATGGGTCTATAATCAGCATGAAGCCTACAATAACGGCACACAGCCTTCGATAACATGATCGGCACTCAGCCATCGATCAGTCAATAGATATTGTGACAAAGTCACCAAATACAGATATTGTGGCAGAGCCACCAGAACAGATATTTGTGGCATAGCCACCAGAACGCTTCCTCCATCAATATAACCCATATCCCATGCAACAGATATACATGTCATGGCAAACAACATACAGAATCAGAATATCATGCCCATATTTGAATCAAACAATCACAGTCAAGCCATTCATATCACCAACAAATATTCACAATCAAATCCGTCAACCACACTGTAACACCCCGTACCCGAGATCGTTGCCGGAGTCGAACACGAGGTGCTAACAGACTTAATTCATTTATTTTCTCATCCATTTTAAAATTTCGGACAAGTGGCTAATCTGCGTCCTTGTCACCTTAAAAATCATATCTTGAGTTCCAAAACTCCAAAACCAGTTTCGTAAATGTTTCCTGAAACTATACTCATATATCCATCTACAAATTTTTTTCTAGAATCTTTGGTCGAGCTAATTAGTACAGTTTATTAGTTAAAGTCTCCCCTGATTCAGGGTTCGACTACTCTGACCTTCATGCATTACGACTTAGATATCTCCTTGTACAGGCTTCAATACTTATGCAATTTGTTTCTAAAGAAACTAGACTCAAAAAGGAATCTATACATATAAGGCATGACTTCTAATTATCTCCGGTTGATTTATAGTGAATTTTCTAAGTCCAAACAGGGGATCCAGAAACCGTTCTGGCCCTGTTTCACGAAAACTTTAAAATCTCATAAAATACTGTTCATATGATCATTTCATTACTTTCCTATGAAAATATATTCATCAAGGTTCAATTACATAATTCATTCACTATTTAAATCCATCCCTACTATTTTTAGTGATTTTTCAAATCCACACCACTTCTTCTTGTCAAGATCTTTTTAAGGTAAACTTTACCTATTTCATGGTTTTCCATGAATCAACTAGAGTTTGTCATACATAGCATCACAATAATCATAATTAACCATTCCCAATGGCTAATCGTTACCAAACATTTCCATACCTCTCAATGAACAACATACAAAATGATTATAATGCTATGCTCAAAGTGTATATAAGCCATTTTCGCATGGCTATCCAAATTTATACAAAACCAAAGGGTACATGACCAACAACAAAAGGGTAGTCCTATACATGCCATTTTAGAGTTCAACCAAAAGTGTACCAAAAGGGCTTTGATAGTGTGGACGACTTCGACTTTGACAATCCCGAGTCCGATAGCTGACGAACCAAAATCTATAAAACAGAGAATCAAAGAAACGAAATAAGCATTGAATGCTTAGTAAGTTTTGAGCAGTGTCAACAGATAACAATCAAATTATAACCTAGTCGTTCGTATTTTTATTTCACTCTTACCGAATATGCCCATCTCATCATATATAATAGGCAGATAAATTCTCACTTGATAGTGATCTCTTATAAACATAGGTACATTACATATTTTCGCCTAACTTTCCACATTGACCAAACGCACAATAATCATAGAACAGTCTTATTGCTTTACTTACATATGCATCACATAACGACCTTGTGATTTAGTCCAAATCACGCTTAAATATAATCTCAAAATACATATATAATCTCAAAATACATACCTGACCAACTTAACGCATTGAACGTATTTATTACTAGTTGATACTGTGAAGTCGTATAATCCTATGCTTTACTCGAATCTTCAGCGAAACCTTTAGCTCGAATAGTCCCCACACGTAGTTATCGGGTCTTACCCGGACAAAATCTCCACACGTAGTCATCGGGTCTTACCCGAACAAAATCTCCACACGTAGTCATCGGGTCTTACCCGGAATACATTTCCAAGTTTCATGTACATTTAATCACATGTTACAACATTCACATTAGCCATTCGGCTTTACCACATATACATATCTCATACATATTTCACATTCGCCATTCGGCTTTACCACATATACATATCTCATATATATTTCACATTAGCCATTCGGCTTTACCACATATACATATCACACATATATTTCACATTAGCCATTCAGCTTTACCACATATACATATCTCATACATATTTCACATTCGCCATTCGGCTTTACCACATATACATATCCCATATATATTTCACATTAGCCATTCGGCTTTACCACATATGCATATCACACATATATTTCACATTAGCCATTCGGCTTTACCACATATACATATCTCATATATATTTCACATTAGCCATTCGGCTTTACCACATATACATATCTCACATATATTTCACATTAGCCATTCGGCTTTACCACATATACATATCACACATATATTTCACATTAGCCATTCGGCTTTACCACATATACATATCTCATACATATTTCACATTCGCCATTCGGCTTTACCACATATACATATCTCATACATATTTCACATTAGCCATTCGGCTTTACCACATATGCATATCACACATATATTTCACATTAGCCATTCGGCTTTACCACATATACATATCTCATATATATTTCAC
This sequence comes from Gossypium arboreum, assembly GCF_025698485.1. Taxonomy (NCBI): domain Eukaryota; kingdom Viridiplantae; phylum Streptophyta; class Magnoliopsida; order Malvales; family Malvaceae; genus Gossypium; species Gossypium arboreum. Next base: position 19,542,305 of record NC_069082.1, read on the forward strand.
ATTAGCCATTCGGCTTTACCACATATACATATCTCATACATATTTCACATTCGCCATTCGCCTTTACCACATATACATATCACACATATATTTCACTTTAGCCATTCGGCTTTACCACATATTCATATCTCATATATATTTCACATTCGCCATTCGGCTTTACCACATACACATATCACACATATATTTCACATTAGCCATTCGGCTTCACCACACATATATATATTTATCTTGTACATCAATTTCAGCCATAGCTTATAAGCAACTCAAATAGTTTCATCAATGTTTACAACAAATTCACATATTCACCACAAGCTGTTTTCCTGAGCAATAGTCACTAAATTATTTATAACTGGAGCTACAAAACTCAAAATCAATTTCCGTTAATTTTCCCTGAATATAGACTCATATATCTTCCATCCATAAAATTTTCAGAATTTTAGGTTTGGCCAATCAATACCAGATTTTTCTTAAAGTTTCCCCTGTTTCACTGTTTGACTAACCTGACCACTCTTCACTACGAATCAAATTTATCATTGCAAAGAATTCAAAATATGTTATATTTGATTTGCATTTGAAACTAGACTCATTAAGGAGTCTAAGCACATAAATTTTATCTTATAACCATTTTTTTACAAATTATAATGATTTTCTAAAAATAGAACAGGGGATTTCGGAGTCATTCTGACACTGTCTCACACAACTTTAAAAATCTCTTTATAGGAAGTTTCTTTGCTTACACGCTCTCTTTTATAAGAGACTAGACTAATTAAGCTTTGATTACATATTTTTTTCAGCCTATAATTCCACACCAACAATTTATAGTGATTTTCTAAAATCATGTTACTGCTACTGTCCTAAGCAAATTATTACAATTTGCTCTTAAATTTCCAAGTCCAAACACTTATGAACTTACCATTTGAGTTTAAGACATATCATGGCCACATCATATCTTATTAAATCAACTCATTAAGTCCTATTATGACTGAATTTACTCAACGTGTAATCACTTAAAACTTACCTCGGATGCTGTTGAACGATTTCAACGGCTATTCGATCACCCTTTTCCTTTTCTTTATCGGATTTAGTTCCCCTTTGCTCTTGAGCTTAATATCAACAAATAAATTGATTTAATCATTTTGAACATCAAAGAGGAATTCAAGGTACTTAGCCCTTATATATTAGGCATTAGAGTCATATATGCATGAAATCACGAATCAAATTCAACATATTAGCCAATATTCTCCTTAGCCGAATTTTCTAAGTCGAGATAAAGCCATCAATATGCTTACCTATGGCCGAACATACACATCAACCTATGTAATCATTCATGTGGACGAATATGCATGTCTATGTTGAGGCCGATTGTATACTTAATACATTCTACAAATATGGTCACTTGTATTGACTAAATACCATTTTGTTTCAAGTTCAAAACTCGACTAATACACATATATATACACTAGTAATCAAATACTAACATTTGCACTTCACCTTAATAGCTAGCTTAGCAAACCTTGATTTAACATATAATTGTTCATAATACAATTTAAGCATACTCTCCATTCCATCAATTTCAAAACACATACATTACTCAATAATGTTCAAAATTATATTCGGCCTTAGCACACAACTTGCTAGCCGATTCTTCTCCATCTAGCAACTAATGCACATATGAGCTCATTTGTTAGACTCTACTTCATCTAACAACAACCATATTTCTCTTCTACCTCCTACCATGGCCGAATACTCAAAATACCTCAATACCTAAACTTTTAACTTGGGTTGCTTAAAGAACTTGGTGATGAGTTCAAATTTATCTAACACCTCAAGCATCATAACACATCCATATAGCTAACATGCTAATGGTATCAAGGCTTCAACTAAAACTTTTGAAGCCTCTTAGTCGAATACTAACTCTCTAATAACCCCAAATCCATCCATAAGATAGTTAGAATTTAAACTAATCACCCAAGGGATGTATGAACTTTCAAAGCAACACTAAACATACCTTAATCTAGTGAACCACCATAGCCGATTTTCTCCAAGCTTTTTCCCTTCCTTTCTTTCCTCTATTCGGCCAACTTGAGCAACATGATAACTTTTTTCTTTTTTTTTTTTTAATCATTTTCCTTTTTCCCTTTCTTTATTACTAACTTTTTTTTATTTTATTGTTTCCTACATACCACATTAACACAAAGTGTTTATAATATGGTTAATCCCATAGCATGGCCGGCCACTAGTTCATTTTTTGGGTATTTTGACATGCAAGGACAACATTTTCTAACATGCATCAATAGGCCACTTTAATATTTGCCTAGCACATTTCTAAATTTTCTCACACAAGTCCTATTTAGCAAAATTCACTTACAATTAACAAAATTCAAACATGAAATTTTCACACATGCCTATATACATATAATAAGCATCAAATATAATGGTTAATTATTTTTATGACTCGGTTTTGTGGTCCCGAAACCACTTTCTGACTAGGGTCAATTTAGGGCTATCACAACTCTTCCCCCCCCCCCTTTAGGGATTTTCGTCCCCGAAAATTTCTACCGATGCATAGTTTAGGATAACGTCCTCTTATTGAATTATATTCATATAAACATTAGCTCATCGATAGCAATTGTAATTCATTTAGCACATTCAATCACCGTTAACAATACCCGTATACGATCGACTTGGCATAAAGCCTCATATAGTATACCGGCATGGGATTTATTTTAGCACATAACCCATATATCCAAAATTATCAGCATTCATCAAAAATTCTTACAGACTTTCAAGTGTCGAACTTAATCGAAATAATTTCTTGAACATGATCAACAAAAACAAAAAAAATGGGGGTCATTTAGCAATAGCACATATGACTTCATATACCAAGCATCCCATAAACTAAATCTGTAACACATTTATAACATGAATTCATTTCTTAACAACATATCCACCATCTTAAATCAATGCCTTCGTTCCATACGAGGTCTTACATGAATCTTGTTTTACTCACTTAATGTCTACTGACCGATCTCGCACACATAGTGCTCGGTTGAAGAACTCGCACTCTCAATGCCTCTAATCATTTGCACACATAGTGCCCCTATTCATTTGTTGTTACACATTGAAATGACTTAACCAAGTCTATAAACATCATGTATGTATACTTTTAAACATATCCTCTCATTTAAATTTGAATCCGTATAATAATGAACACTTAAACTTTGCTCAAATTACCGGCACGAAGCCTACTAGGCACGAAGGCCCGAATACACATCACCAGCATGATTGCTCTTTGGGACCTAGCCCTGATATAACACCAGCATGAATGCTCTTTGGGGTTTAGCACGGATATATCACTAGCACGAATGCTCTTCGAAACTTAGCCCGGATATATCACTAGCACGAATGCTCCTCGGAACTTAGCCCGGATATATCACTAGCACGAATGCTCTTCGGGACTCAGCCCGGATATATCACTAGCACGAATGCTCTTCGGGACTTAGCCCGGATATATCACTAGCACGAATGCTCTTCGGAACTTAGCCCGGATATATCACTAGCACGAATGCTCTTCGGGACTTCGCCCGGCTATACAACTCTCAATTCTCATGTGCATATACATATATAACAATACACATTAGTATATCATTTACATTACTTGAATACAAACACAACATGCTTATCGGCTATTCAACTTTTAGTTCCATAGCCACATACAAAGATCACATTTACAGTCGTAACACTCTTTCAAAATTGCATCACTTATACCCTTATAATTCAATCCAAATCAAAATTCAAATACGGGTACATGATACGTACCTGATCAACTTAATGATTTAAGCATATCCAAGTGAAGTTATATCACAAATTCTCATAGTCAGAAGCTTGCTACAGCTCGATCAGGATCAAAATTCATTACAATACAACAAACACATTTTCAATTGTCAGAAATCACCACACTATCAAATAATCACATAATGGCATGTATAGCTAGACCCAAACGTATTACGGTAGTCCTAGAATCGACTAAACCGTAGCTCTAATACCAATAAAATTGTAACACCCCGTACCCGAGATCATTGCCGGAGTCGAACACGGGGTGCTAACAGACTTAATTCATTTATTTTCTCAGTCCATTTTAAAAATTTCCAGACAAGCTGGCTAACTGCGTCACTGTCACCTTAAAAATCATATCTTGAGTTCCAAAACTCCAAAACCAGTTTCGTAAATTTTTCCTGAAACTAGACTCATATATCCATCTACAAATTTTTTTGCTAGAATCTTTGGTCGAGCCAATTAGTACAGTTTATTAGTTAAAGTCTCCCCTGATTCAGGGTTCGACTACTCTGACCTTCATGCATTACAACTTAGATATCTCCTTGTACAGGGCTTCAATAATTGTGCAATTTTTTCTAAAGAAACTAGACTCAAAAAGGAATCTATACATATAAGGCATGACTTCTAATTATCTCTGGTTGATTTATAGTGAATTTCCTAAGTCCGAACAGGGGATCCAGAAACCGTTCTGGCCCTGTTTCATGAAAACTTTAAAATCTCATAAAATACTGTTCATATGATCGTTTCATTACTTTCCTATGAAAATATATTCATCAAGGTTCAATTACATAATTCATTCACTATTTAACTCGATCCCTACTATATTTAGTGATTTTTCAAATCCACACCACTGCTGCTGTCAGCATCTGTTTTTAAGGTAAACTTTACCTATTTCATGGTTTTCCATGAATCAACTAGAGTTTGTCATACATAGCATCACAATAATCATAATTAACCATTCCCAATGGCTAATCGTTACCAAACATTTCCATACCTCTCAATGAACAACATACAAAATGATTATAATGCTATGCTCAAAGTGTATATAAGCCATTTTCGCATGGCTATCCAAATTTATACAAAACCAAAGGGTACATGACCAACAACAAAAAGGGTAGTCCTATACATGCCATTTTTAGAGTTCAACCAAAAGTGTACCAAAAGCGCTTTGATAGTGTGGACGACTTCGACTTCGACAATCCCGAGTCCGATAGCTGGCGAACCAAAATCTATAAAACAGAGAATCAAAGAAACGAAATAAGCATTGAATGCTTAGTAAGTTTTGAGCAGTGTCAACAGATAACAATCAAATTATAACCTAGTCGTTCATATTTTTATTTCACTCTTACCGAATATGTCCATCTCATCATATATAATAGGCAGATAAATTCTCACTTGATAGTGATCTCTTATAAACATAGGTACATTACATATTTTCGACTAACTTTCCACATTGACCAAACGCACAATAATCATAGAACAGTCTTATTACTTTACTCACATATGCATCACATAACGACCTTCTGATTTAGTCCAAATCATGCTTAAATATAATCTCAAAATACATACTTGACCAACTTAACGCATTGAACGTATTTATTACCAGTTGATACTGTGAAGTCGTATAATCCTATGCTTTACTCGAATCTTCAACGAAACCTTTATCTCGAATAGTCCCCACACGTAGTTATCGGGTCTTACCCGGACAAAATCTCCACACGTAGTCATCGGGTCTTACCCGGAATACATTTCCAAGTTTCATGTACATTTAATCACATGTTACAACATTCACATTAGCCATTCGGCTTTACCACATATACATATCTCATACATATTTCACATTCGCCATTCGACTTTACCACATATACATATCTCATATATATTTCACATTAGCCATTCGGCTTTACCACATATACATATCTTATACATATTTCACATTTCACATTAGCCATTCGGTGTTACCACATATATATATCTCATATATATTTCACATTAGCCATTCGGCTTTACCACATATACATATCACACATATATTTCACATTAGCCATTCGGCTTTACCACATATATATATCTCATATATATTTCACATTAGCCATTCGGCTTTACCACCACATATACATATCTCATACATATTTCACATTCGCCATTCGGCTTTACCACATATACATATCACACATATATTTCACATTAGCCATTCGGCTTTACCACATATACATATCTCATATATATTTCACATTCGCCATTCGGCTTTACCACATACACATATCACACATATATTTCACATTAGCCATTCGGCTTCACCACACATATATATATTTATCTTGTACATCAATTTCAGCCATAGTTTATAAGCAACTCAAATAGTTTCATCAATGTTTACAACAAATTCACATATTCACCACAAGCTGTTTTCCTGAGCAATAGTCACTAAATTATTTATAACTGGAGCTACAAAACTCAAAATCAATTTCCGTTAATTTTCCTGAATATAGACTCATATATATTCCATCCATAAAATTTTCAGAATTTTAGGTTTGGCCAATCAATACCAGATTTTTCTTAAAGTTTCCCCTGCTTCACTATTTGACTAACCTGACTACTCTTCACTACGAATCAAATTTCTCATTGTACAGAATTCAAAATATGTTCTATTTGATTTCATTTGAAACTAGACTCATTAAGGAGTCTAAGCACATAAATTTTATCTTATAACCATTTTTGTACAAATTATAATGATTTTCTAAAAACAGAACAGGGGATTTCGGAGTCCTTCTGACACTGTCTCACACAACTTTAAATATCTCTTTATAGGAAGTTTCTTTGCTTACACCGTCTCTTTTATAAGAAACTAGACTAATTAAGCTTTGATTAAATATTTTATTCAGCCTATAATTCCACACCAACAATTTATAGTGATTTTCTAAAATCATGTTACTGCTGCTGTCCTAAGCAAATTATTACAATTTGCTCTTAAATTTCCAAGTCCAAACACTTATGAACTTACCATTTGAGTTTAAGACATATCATGGCCACATCATATCTTATTAAATCAACTCATTATGCCCTATTATGACTGAATTTACTCAACGTTTAATCACTTAAAACTTACCTCGGATGCTGTTGAACGATTTCAACGGCTATTCGATCACCCTTTTCCTTTTCTTTATCGGATTTAGTTCCCCTTTGCTCTTGAGCTTAATATCAACAAATAAATTGATTTAATCATTTTGAACATCAAAGAGGAATTCAAGGTACTTAGACCTTATATATTAGGCATTAGAGTCATATATGCATGAAATCACGAATCAAATTCAACATATTAACCAATATTCTCCTTAGCCGAATTTTCTAAGTCGAGATAAAGCCATCAATATGCTTACCTATGGCCGAACATACACATCAACCTATGTACTCATTCATGTGGCCGAATATGCATGTCTATGTTGAGGCCGATTGTATACTTAATACATTCTACAAATATGGTCACTTGTATTGACTAAATACCATTTTGTTTCAAGTTCAAAACTCGCTAATACACATATATATACACTAGTAATCAAATACTAACATTTGCACTTCACCTTAATAGCTAGCTTAGCAAACCTTGATTTAACATATAATTGTTCATAATACAATTTAAGCATACTCTCCATTCCATCAATTTCAAAACACATACATTACTCAATAATGTTCAAAATTATATTCGCCTTAGCACACAACTTGCTAGCCGATTCTTCTCCATCTAGCAACTAATGCACATATGAGCTCATTTGTTAGACTCTACTTCATCTAACAACAACCATATTTCTCTTCTACCTCCTACCATAGCCGAATGCTCAAAATACCTCAATACCGAAACTTTTAACTTGGGTTGCTTAAAGAACTTGGTGATGAGTTCAAATTTATCTAACACCTCAAGCATCATAACACATCCATATAGCTAACATGCTAATGGTATCAAGGCTTCAACTAAAACTTTTGAAACCTCTTAGTCGAATACTAACTCTCTAATAACCCCAAATCCATCCATAAGATAGTTAGAATTTAGACTAATCATCCAAGGGATGTATGAACTTTCAAAGCAACACTAAACATACCTTAATCTAGTGAACCACCGTAGACGATTTTCTCCAAGCTTTTTCCCTTCCTTTCTTTCCTCTATTCGGCCAACTTGAGCAACATGATAACTTTTTTCTTTTCTTTTTTTTTCATCATTTTCCTTTTTCCCTTTCTTTATTACTAACTTTTTTTTATTTTATTGTTTCCTACATACCACATTAACACAAAGTGTTTATAATATGGTTAATCCCATAGCATGGCCGGCCACTAGTTCATCTTTTGGGTATTTTGACATGCAAGGACAACATTTTCTAACATGCATCAATAGGCCACTTTAATTTTTGCCTAGCACATTTCTAAATTTTCTCACACAAGTCCTATTTAGCAAAATTCACTTACAATTAACAAAATTCAAACATGAAATTTTCACACATGCCTATATACATATAATAAGCATCAAATATAATGGTTAATTTTTTTATGACTCGGTTTTGTGGTCTCGAAACCACTTTCCAACTAGGGTCAATTTAGGGCTGTCACACACACAGTCCAAGTCAGCCACTTGCCCACAAGGGCAAAACAGTCATTTAACACCCTAAGGGTAAAATGGTAATTTTACCCTACGAGGGTATCTAGGTAATTCTACCCTACAGGGGTATTTCAATAATTCTACCCTACAAGGGTATTTCGGTAATTCTACCCTATAGGGGTATTTCAATAATTCTACCCTACAGGGGTATTGCGGTAATTCTACCCTATAAGGGTATTTCTGTAATTCTACCCTACAGGGGTATTTCAGTAATTCTACCCTACAGGGGTATTTCGGTAATTCTACCCTACAGGGGTATTTCGGTAATTTTACCCTATAGGGGTATTTCAGTAATTCTACCCTACAGGGGTATTTCGGTAATTCTACCCTACAGGGGTATTTCGGTAATTCTATCCTACAAGGGTATTTTAGTAATTCTACCATACAGGGGTATTTCGGTATTTCTACCCTACAGGGTATTTCAGTAATTCTACCCTATAGGGGTATTTTGGTAATTCTACCCTACAAGGGTATTCAGTAATTCTACTGTATAGGGGTATTTCGGTATTTCTACCCTACAAGGGTATTTCGATAATTCTACCCTACAGGGGTATTTTAGTAATTCTACCCTACAGGGGTATTTTAGTAATTTTACAAATCGAGGGTATTTCAGTAATTTTACAATCGACAGTGCTTCGATAATTTTATAAACCAGGGGTACTTGGTAATTTTACAAGTCGAGGGTATTTCAGTAATTTTGTAAACTAAAGTATTCTAAATAGGGATAACAATACGAATGGGCCTAAAGCCTATTCCCAGCCCAAATGGGCCCACACGCTTGTGTGGCCCTTTTAGCCCAAATCTAGCCACAGATATGAGATTCACCTAGCCTAGTCCAATATTTACTACACAATCAAACAACTTATCCAATTGGGCCCACATGACCCTTTCAATTATCATCGGCCCAAAGTAGCAGATCCCCATACCTAGAGTAGTGAGAAATACACACCTGATAGGAGACTGGAGTTAATCCGCACTTCGAGCACTCTTAGCTGACGCCCAACCCAAACGAGCACGCCATAAAGCGAAATGGATCAGCCAAGAAAGGTACCCTTACTCTCCTCATGGTTCTCTCTATTTAAAGCCAGCTTCGTATCCACTCTTATGTTAGCTTCCCGATGTGGGATCCCTCCATCATCAGAGTTTAAATTCAACACCAACTCTTGCCTCCCCCTGTTAGCAAAATAAATGCTCTTTGATTGCCATGAGTTTCGAACCCTGGACCTCCTTGCCAACTTTATGACGCCATCTTCCTGCCTCTTATGTGGCGCTACTTTGCCACTAGACCACAAGGCTTTTTTTTCTGGCACAATTTCTCCAACAATATTCTTAAGGCCTACCTACTACACCCAGGGTTGTTATTTACCTTAAACCAAAATTTTTGCTAGAGTCCAGGTTTGAACCCAGGACTTCTCCAACACTTCTTAGCACACTTAACCACTAAAACAAGCCTTCATTAACAAAATTTACATGCACAACAAAATATTATAAGTTGCCTTCAACATGCTCAAGGCCCAAAACTTCTAGGCCCAAATTCAAGGTGTTACAGGTTCAGACTTTTTACAACGGTGTGAATCCCTCAACAAGGCAACTTATCGACGCAGTTACCAGTGGTACTTTAAACAACAAAAAACCTGAAGAGGCTTACGAATTTATTGAAGAGATGTCACTGAATAACTATCAGTGGCAAGTCATAAGAACGAAGCTGACAAAAGCAGCTGGTGTTTTCAACCTCGACGCGGTCACTATGCTATCCAACTAGGTAGAACTTTTAAATAAAAAGTTTAATGGTTTGTATGGTTCTACTCAGGTACATCCAGTGATAAGGTGTGATTCAAATGAAGGAAGAGTACACAACACAGATTATCCATCCTTTAACCCTAGCACCGAGGAGGAACAAATCCACTATATGGGTAACAATTCTAGACCTCAAAATAACCCGTATAGTAACACTTATAATGCAGGTTGGAGGAATCATCCCAATTTCTCGTGGGGTGGTCAGGGAAATCAAAGGCCACAACATCCTCTAGGTTTTCGACAACCACCATACCAACAAGATAAGAAACCGAACCTTGAAGATAAGCTTACAAAATTCATCTCGGTGTCAGAAACTCATTTTCAGAATACCGAAATAGCAGTTAAAAATCAACAAGCGTCTATGCAAGGGCTCGAAACTCAAATAAGACAGCTTGCTAAGTTGATCTCTGAACGACCATAAGGTGACCTACCAAGTAACACTGAAACTAACCCAAGGGAGCAACTTCATGCCATTACTGTGCACAATGATGAAGGGTTAGTTGAAGCTGAACCGAAATTGAGGCAAGACAATGTGAAAGATAAAGGTAAGATTGATATAAGCAATGATAAATAGAAACTGGTAATCAATGAGTATAAACCTCGTGTGCCATACCCCAATGAGACAAGGAACGACCACACAGACGAAAAGTTCGGTAAATTGCTTAAATTGTTAAAAAAATTACATATTAAGTTACCATCTATTGAAAATCTTTCACAGATGCCAAACACAGTGAAATTTTTAAAGGAGCTTTTGGCTAATAAACGAAAGTTAGATGATGCGTCGCATGTGGAATTAAACACAGTTTGATCAGCCATTCTACAGAATAAGATACCGAACAAGTTGAAAGATCTAGGGAATTTTACGATTCCTTGCTTAATTGGAAGTTTAAATATTAATAATACGTTGGCTGATCTAGGGGCGAGCATTAATGTCATGCCCTATAAAATGTTTAAACTACTAGGTCTTGGGAAACCAAAACAAACTAGGATGAGCATTCAACTAGCAGATAAAACAATTAGATTTCCTAGGGGTATCATTGAAAATGTACTAGTTAAAAATTGATAAATTTATATTCCCAATTGATTTTGTTGTTCTAGATATGAAAGAGGATAATGACATACCTTTGATTTTAGGACAGTCTTTTTTAGCAACTGCTAGGACTATCATTGATGTTGGCACAGGAGAACTAATACTTCGTGTAGGAGATGACACGATTACTCTCCAAGCTCGTGATTCGACTAAGTTATCTAGTAAGCAAGATGGCTATACAAGTTCTGTTGATATGAATAACATTTTGGCTCAAACTTCTTTTCAGGAAACCCCTAGGAAGAACGTGATGGAGCCACATTCTAGTACATGTGACAAAAACAGAACGATTCACGAAAAACGAAGACTACAAATTAATCAACTAGATGAATGGCGGACACATGTTAAGGAGAAACCAAAAGTACGAAAGGAGTCAAAGCAACGCCATGATGAGTATAGGGTGAAACAAAGAAATTTAAGGTCGGGGAAAAGGTATTGTTAGATGAAAAGGACCCTCAAATTGCAACTTCAGAGCATAATACAAACGGAGCGATTTCCTTCACGATATTGAATACTTTACCACATGGTACAGTCGAGGTAACACATACTGAATTCGGAACTTTCAAGGTAAATAATACTCGACTCAGAACCTATTTTAATAAAATTGATAGCAGAGGTGAGGAGTTTCAACTCCTCAGTCCACTGTGACCACACGAAATTGAAGTCGAGCTTAGACTCTAAATAAGCACTTCTCGGGAGGCAACCCGAGCACTAACACTACTAACTAGTTTATTTTTAGCCATTTTTTGTGTTTTTTTTATGCAGGAATAGTGACCCACACTACTTGGACACACGGGCGTGTCCTTGGCCGTGTGGAAACAGGGCTAACAATCTCCAAGTATCGAGTCACACGGTGATAAATTCGATCCACACGGTCGTGTGAAACACACGGCATGGACACACGAGCGTATCCTAGGCTATGTGAAAACTGGAGAAAATTTTTTAAATTAGTCAGAGAGGTACACAAGCAAGGCACATGGCCGTGTGTTCAGACACACGGGAATGTGGGATACCACACGGGCGTGGAAGAAGCGAACAACGAAGAACACAGCCGTACGACACGACCGTTTGAACCACACGGCCTAGACACATGGGCGTGTCCCCAGGCCATGTGACGATTGGGCATTCAATTTTTCAGACAAACATAGGCTAAACTCGAGCCACACAGCCGTGTGGCCCAAAACGGGCCTCACACGACCGTGTCCCCTTTTTAACCCCCAAAACCTAACATTTCCTTCACTTTTTTTCTTCTTCCTCAAAGCCTCCCCTTAGCCACCACAGCCCTCAAACAACCCCACCCTGGTGCCCCCAAACGTCGACCCACCAGCAGCCGCCTCCCCCGCCGGCCGACCCCCTTCCCCCTGCCCTTTCCTTTCTCTTTCTTTCTTCCCCATCCTTTCTTCTTTTCCCTTCCCTTTCTTTTCCCCTTTTATCTTCTTCCTCTACCCCTAAACTTCCACCTCCATCACACGCACACCATCTCCGTCCACTGTCGTCCACACCTCTGACCATTGACCGTGGTTTCCTGTTTTACCTTTACCTCTATTTTATCTCATTTTACTTATTTACTCCTCTATTTCTTTATTTTTTTGTTATTTCTTAATTGTTATTTCATTTTGAGTTTAGTATATTTTTCGTTAATTATTTAGTTTTTGATAGTCTTCATTATTATTACTATTACTATTTAGGATTATTATGATTTTCACTTTTATTATTACTACTTTGTTTTAGTTTTCTGGCTTTTTCAATTTTTGCTTTAGCCTATTTTATTATTATTAGTACTTATATTCTCCTATATTTGCATCCATCTGTTTAGTTAGGTGTTGTCTTATTCCTTACTGTTATTGCTATGTCCCTATTACTCTAGTTTTTACTTTCATTAGTGTTAGGGTATACACATTTTATAACTACAGTTTTATTTTTACTTAGATTCTATTTTTTCCTTTGTCTTGTTTACTTTCATTAGTGTTAGGGTATACACTTTTTAGAACTATAGTTTTATTTTTACTTAGATTCTATTTTTTCCTTTGTCTTGTGGTTAAATACTTGGTGCTATTTGACTTATGTTATTTTCAAGAACACCATGATAAATACACGAGGCAAGAAGATTGCCATCCTCGCTTTGAAAAACCGAAAGGGTCCTAGCGCAACCTCCTCGAGCGCTTCGACTTAAGCTTGTCAACCGCTGCTTCAATTCTCCTCCAGCCCACAGAACGACTTGTTTCAGCTTTTGCGCGTGTGACCACTAGGTGTGGGCTGTTGTATTAATTGGGCCGCTTTGGAGCAGGTTCACCTTGCTCACCTTGTTCGATTCCATCTCGATACTGCCATGTGGGATCGGTTCTTTTCAATTATCGAGCCCATCTATTCGGAGCTAACCTTGGAGTTTTGCACTACGTTCCATCTACAGCATGTGATGAATACACATGACGAGGCTGGTACTATCATTTTGAAACTTGGTGGACTTGTAAGGCACATGAGTGTACCAGAGTTTGGAGCTACTTTAGGCCTTCACGAGGAGGAGTTCATGACTTCCGAGAATTTTTTACAACTTCACCGTCACATACACTACTCGCCCTCTTACTGTTGGACCAACCTTACGGAAAGTACTATTCCCTATAATGCAAGTCGCTCAAAGGTGACTTCTCTTCCTCTAGCACTATGCTACATCCATGCTATTTTGGCTCATACCTTGACTGGGAGGAGAAAGATCACCGGCATCGTTAGCACCACCGATGCTTACTTCTTATGGAGCATGGCAACTGGTCTTGTATTTGACTTGGCATATTTTATCGCCCTCGCTTTTCGCCACCAAACAGATCACCATAAGAGGGGCCCTATTTGCCTTGGTCCCTACGTGACTCACCTCGCTCGCCACTTTGGCCTCTTCGACACTCCAGAGATGTCATCGACACTCACACTAGTAGGCCAGATGTCTCCTCAAGGAATATCTAGCATGATTCACATGAGGATGATAGAGCGAAGCCGTGGATTCGACCCTCCTCAGTACAGACTCGATCAGTCTGATGATCAGGAAGAGCCAAAGGACATTACTAATAATGTCCCTCCCCTTCATGAGGACCCACCTCCACCATCATCACAGAGTCACCACCCCACTGCTGCCACTTTGATAGATATATCCGAACGACTCACTCGATTTGAGCAGCAGTGTTTAGAGCAGTTCGACAGCATCGATGCCACTCTTCGACAGATTTGCCACCACCTCCACATCTCTCCTTCAGCACCATCGACCCACGAGGCATCTAATGATGAGGACCTTTGAGTCTCTTTATTTATTTATTATTATTATTTTCATTTAAATTTTATTTTGACTTTTATCTATTTTTTAAAACTTATGTTTTATATTTTGAACTATATTTATCTTTATGGTTTTTCTTGAGTAACCCCTTGATCCTCTTCCACAGTTGTGTTTATTTTCTTACTATTAACTCAGACTCATGCCTTTCATTAGCCTTCTCTACAACTCTCGCTTTCGTTATTCCAAGAATTTCATCCAAAATTCAGGGCAGTTTCGCTTCTCTCCCTCTCTTTTGATATTATGCTTATATTGTTATTATCTATCTTTGTACATTGAGGGCAATGACATTTTATGTGTGGGGAGGTTATTTATGTGATTATCAGAAAATTCCTGAATTTTTATCTTGTTCTCAAATAATCTTCTCATATCACTATTAGAATGAATTTTGATTGATTTATGATTTTTATTGATGTGTTTTGAATTAAATCATAGGTAATTATGCATTGATTGTTTAAACTTTAAGACATTAGAGGATCAAGCATGATAAGTTGACTTTTGAGAATTAAAATTGCTAGGTTATTTCCCTGAATTGAGGTATTATCTTGAAGTTTTGAATTTACAAGATTGATATCAAATACCCATAATTTTCGTGAGACTTTGAGCCTTTTAGAGCATATATTCTTCTTGCTCACTTATTTTATTGGTTATGAGTGTGTCAACATTGATTTGCTATTATAGAACTTGCATCGATTATGCATGTCAAGACCACATCTTTGACTTGATATACTAAGATGATAGAGGCACTTATGTTTTAATCCACTTACTCCATCAAAAGCCTACCCACATAATTGATCCCTAGTGAACCCCTTTGAGCCTTAACCATTATTTCTTGATGTTCCCTTAATATTAACCCACAATTTAACCCTTTTTGATTCCTTAAGATTTCTCCCTTTTCATTGACTCCTTTTTATCGAGATTTGATTTGACTAGTTACCTAACTATGTTCGTTCATTCTAGTTGTTGAATTATTTCTTATTATGTATTACCCATTATTTCACTTGTTCTTTTTCTTAAAAAAAAAGTATATTTATATTCATTCAAATACATATTGTTCTAAAGAGATTGGATAAGTTAAAGTCATTATATTGAGAGAAAAGCTCATTTCATTAGTTTTGGTTAGTGTTAATTCTGGCACTTGTTTGTAATTCAGTAATTAGCTTTGTTTTTCTAAGTTTGGTAATTTATTAAATTAATCTTGATTCTAACCTTCTTTTTCAGCCTTCATCCACACCTTTAACCCAAGCCCCATTACAAACTTATTAAAGACCTTTTGATTTGTGTATCATCTCATTTATAGTGGTGGAGATTTGATTTTCATGCAAGTCTATGGTAATAACTTTTCATGTTTGACTATTGAGTGCTTAATTATTGAACCTTAAACACTTTGAGTGATTTGAGTGAATCATTAGTGAAGATGTCAATCTTGTCAATTTGGAATTAAAGGTGATTACTTAGACAAAGGGGGATAACTATGATTTTATGATTGAAATGCTTAATTTGGATTGTTTGAAACTTTAATGTTATTTTAGTTAAGCTCTTAACGTATGATTACTTGTGGATTATTTCGAACACTATTGATGAGAATTGTAAATGGAGAAGAAATTATTTTAATTGTGAGTTAAGGAGTTTGTTTGAGTACAAGCAAATGCTTAAGTGTGGGGATATTTGATAAACCATAATATATACATATTTTTACCCCATGCTTGGCATATTTATGGATGATTTTTCCTTGGTTTCATTGAATTTGATGCTTCTATTCCTTTAAATTCATGTTTTATACTTAGGCGAGCATTGGAAGGCGAAAAGAGCAAGAAACGGGCCAAAAAAAGACAAATTGGGCCTAATTCAGTGTTTTACATGGCCTAGGCACTTCCACATGGATGATCTACACGCCCGTGTGTGACACACGGATAGACCACACGCCCATGTGTCATGGCTGTGTCGACTAAAAACCAACTCAGAATTGCACACGGCTTGTGCACCTTCACACGGGCGTGGCACACGATCGTGTCCCTATTAAACCCAAGTCTAATTCTATTCGGAAAAGGCAAATTTTGGCCTATTTTGGGCATTCCAAAGTCTATATAAACACCCTAGAAGAGGATTAAGAGGGACACAGAGAATAGAAGGCAGAAAATACTTAAGAACAGCCATTGGGATCAGCTCAGAATGAGGATCTACATCAAGGCTGAAGTTTTTCATCCAATTTTTTAGAAGTTCTTTGGGTTTTTTTATGTTTTATTGTTTTCCAATTTTTGAGATGTTTTCCATTATTATGAACTAAACTCCCTAAATATCTAGGGGAGATAAAACCTAAGACGAATCTTATTACTATTTGAATTATATGATGAATACTTGTTCTTATTCTTAATTATGATTTAATCCTTGCTTTAATAATCCAGGATATTAATTCAGGTTTTTGATGTGCTTATTCAGTGGAGGAAAAGTCCCTGTTTAAGAGTAGATCATTCATAATTAAGCGGAGTTGCATACAATTCTCTTATATGAACTATGTTTCAATATTTAAGCATTTCAATTCCTTTTGCCTATACAAAAATTTTGAACCAAGCTATCAAATATCAAAACCAATTTGAACATATTTCATAATTACAAAATTCAAACCATATGGCCATCATTTCCATAACATTCGATTACCCAAGTCATAATCAAACATATTTCATTTCATATGCCGAGCATATATCAAAACATCCATTTGTATACATCTATTTCATAACAAGTTAATGATCATACCATTTTATAAACCTAAGTACAAACGCATACTAAGCCGTTTCAACCCATATCATTAGCTAAATAGCAAACATAACATTTAATAAACATTATACATGCGCTTGTTAAATCAATTTGGCCATATCTCACAGCTTAATATTCATTTGCACATAAAACATTAGGTAACTTTATAACATAACCAACTATACTTTTAACATTATCATATCATGCACATAACACCCAAAAGCCAAAAGCCAATTCTAAATACAATTACAAATCATAGCATTTTAAACATTATCACCTTATATGTATTATACCAAATCAAATTTAACCCTTTTTGGACACAAATGTTAAGTCATACCATACCTAATTCGCAAGCTAAATAACATATTTTACCATGTTATATTCATATCATAGTCAAACATCAACATTAAGTCCCTTTCTTAGGTCAATGAGACCATAAACATGCATTAGGAAGAGGTCGGGACTAAATCGAACACTTACAAAATTTTTTTGAAACTTAACAATTTCTCTTTAAGTTACAAAGATCACACGCCCGTGTAAACAGGCCATGTCCCTTACACAACATTTGACATGCCCGTGTATCTAGGCTGTGGCAAAACAGGGCATACATACTACTTATCCACACGGCCACAAGACACTTCCGTGTGTCTAGCCCGTGGTCGAAACTGACTTGGCCACACTGCCTGGCACACATCCATGTGTGTGCGACCATGTGGTCTGCCCAGGCTCATTTCAAAATGGCCCTCAAGCAACACGGCAGAGACACACACCCATTTCCCTGCCTGTATGGGCAAAAATAGGCCATTTACAAGACCAATATGCCACCCATTTGGGTCATCCCTACAATTCCAAAATCAAGAATCATATACCACTTTTTCAACCAATTTCAATCTCAAAACATACACCATTCAAGTCATGTAATCATCAATCTGTTTCATGCTCAATATCTATACTAAAACATACCAAAATCATACGCCAAATTCATTCAATCATACATTACCAACAACCCAATTTCTTATCCATCTTCTTGCCAAACTTATACCAAATTTAACAATTAAGCACATACCAAATTGACCATTTCATTTAATCATTCATATGCATCAAATCATACCATTTTCTCATCACATAAACCATAACAAAACCAAACTATATTCACATCCATTATCAAGCCATATCACTTGGCAAAACATATATTTACATCTTAAAATGTACTCACATACTTATAGCCTATACATGCCACATAATTAAATTTGAAAGCATTTATTTACCGAAGTGAAAACTGGATAGTGTGATGAGATATCCTACGACTTCCAACCTCAGAAAGTCTCTAAAACTCTATAAACATAGGAAAAACACACATAGTAAGCATTATAAGCTTAGTAAGCCATAAGCAAATAAATCAACTCAATGATATATATAATTCAATTTAACTAGGCTAAATTTAACAAAAATTAACCACATATACCTTCATCATACTCATAAATTCATATGATTACATTAAGTAACCTCACTTACCTCATTTCTCAGTGAACATATAAATCTCATACATACTTGATTCATCTAGCTCATTTTTTCATACTCACTTGCACAAAAGCACATCCCAATCTCATAAATTACATCTATTTTACTTACTCATAATTCATTTTCATACAGTCATCATTCATTGTCATGTATTTCACATATAGTCAATTAAAACATACTCACTTTTCAATTCTGAATTACATAAACAGATCACACGTACTTGAATTGGATACATTTTTTACATAATCATTCATTTCTCGATATTGCCTTTCAAACCATTTGGAATCAATAAGGATACTCGGATAACTCGGAAAGCTCGTACAATGCCAACGTCCCAGATCTGGTCTTACATGTAATCAAATATGGATGCCACTATCCCTACAGTGTCTTACACGAACTCATATACAATGCCAATGTCCTAGACATGATCTTACACGTAAATCAAAAATCGATGCCAACGTCCTAGACATGGTCTTACATGAAATCACATATCAGAATCCTATGTAATGACATATGTATCCTAACTATTCCTAAGGTTCGTATGGACTTTCGGACATCGTAACTTGATCGATTCGAGCTCGTAAATATTACTCCCATGCTTAATTCAATTCGGCATATGCATATACACAAGTAATAATTCAATTTGGCACTATTAAAATATATACAATTGAATTTACCGACATTTATTTACTTATGAACTTACCTTGTACAAACACGAACAGACCGGAATGATTATTCGATAATTTTCTACTTTTCCCGATCCAAATCCAATTTCCTCATTTCTTAATCTTAATTTGATCTCCAAGGTGCCAAACCTTAAACAAAGAAAATAGCTTCTTATTCTTTCTTACATTCGGCCAACAAGATGATAAACATGCATATTTACTTTATGTTTTATTTAATTACATATTAATGCATCATTTACCTTTTTAACCTTTATAAATTAATATGAAAATTTCATAATGGTTGTCCTTTACAGTCCATATCATTATTCAATGGCCAAATTTAACTTTAAGTACTTCAAAATTAAGAAACCATAGCAAATAAGCACCTTAACTTATAGCATGCTAATTTTGCATTTAACGCGATTAAGTCATTTTATCAAATCGGACACTCAAACGATAAAATTTTCATACGAGAATTTCACACATATCAATTCACATACTTTAAGCATGGAATATAATATCAAAATATTTTTCTGACTCAGATTCATTGCCCCAAAACCACTATTCTGACTAGGGTCTAAACCGAGCTGTCCCCGAAAATCTTACCAAAAAGTAGATTAAGGAATTGCTTCCACACAATACATTTCAAATTCACACATAACTTCGGATTTCAATCTCTTTAATCTCACAATTGAAATTTTGATCTGTCTTCCACTATATTGTATTGAATTACTTTCATTTTCTGCTTAATTTCTCTGATGATATTAATCCCGTGAATCATTTTCTCAGAAAGTTCGGTCCAGAAACAACGAAGTTCGAAAACTACAACCATACAATACCTCATACAATGTCGTTTTTATAATCACATGATAGCTTATCAAATAGCAATAATCTTTCTTAGTTGCTTTCAAACTCTAAAACATAGGGACAAATAAATATTTTGAGAATTTTCAAAACAACCTCTTACTCACAGCTTACTATAGTTTCTCCCAGAATTACCATATAAATTTTTAGATTTTAATCTGAAACAATGATGACTGGCACTATGTGCAAACTGACAGTCTCTGAAACAATAACTTAGTTGATTTAACAAAAGAGAAATCTATGCATACAGAAAGACTTATTCAGATAGTTAACAATAATTTAGATAACATCTATCCTTTTTCAATGATAAGAGATAATCTCGATGCAAAATTCATCAAAATTCTATTTCCTTATTACTTAGATATAAAAACATGCTGAAATAGTCCTGAAGACGCTTAATAATTAACTTTAACTTGTTTATATCTCAGACATTTAACACGAGGACAGAAGTATTACGTTTTATACCCATTTATTGATACCACTTTCTCAAATTATCATGCATCTTGTTACTCCTATATGAACAGCCTAACTGACACTGTGAGCCTCTTACAATAATGGTTATACAATCTTAGATTTTCTTGGTTTACACACTCTATTTCAAAGTAACAAGCAATCATCAATTTCACATATGAAATTCTGAATCAGAAATCAATTTATGCTGAACCCCTTTTTAACTTATAATTTGATAACACATTTCTAAGTTTCATGAATTCACTTAATAAGCATCCATTTAACTTCTAATCCAGCTAACATATAATCATCCACTGATAAGATCAATCACGTATTCATCGCTCGTAAAGCACACAAAAGTTTCTTATTCAGATCATTCGAAACTATAATAATTTCTCCCAGATAATAATAGTTACTTACAGACTCAAAAGTTTTTCGACGATTCGAACTAGCTCAGTTGTGCCAAGTTCGAATCTAGCTCTGCAACGTCAAACATTTTAAACTTTTGTAATCATCAAATATGTTACATAACTCTTTTCATGTAGCTTTAACCGTATGGAATTACATGATATCTCTATACACTCTATTATTAAAACACACTTCAAATCGTTCATTGACACAAGACTAAAGATCATAATTTTTTTTCATCAAATTAGACTGAACCAGTATTGATGTTTCGGTTGACAATATCTCCGTGCAAAAGGAAAAATTCAACAATCGAACTAACTTTAATTTACCACAACATTTTCTAGATAGAATTGTTCCGATAGATATAATTCTGTATCAAGTCTTCAAGAATACGAATTCTTCCTCCAGAATATCCCTCAATTCACACATGTGCGTTCAAAGTTTATTTTCAATCCAGTGGATAGATTCAAACGCACCTAATTAACTTTTCAATCAAATAATTTAGATTAGACTAAACTACTGAATCGGTCTTTTTGAAGAAATATTTTCCTCTTGTTAAAAGGATAACCTAGACATATCATTATACAAATGCCACAATCATTCAATAAAGATCATAATGTCATAATAAGACGACGTCTTACACATAACAATAGATAATAACCCAGCTGTTAATAAAGTATTTGAACCCAAAAGAAAATCAAATATGATTTGAACAGCCACCAATGTAGAAGCACAACTTTTATAACTCTGATAACTGTACTGCAGTACTTCCCAAATTTTAGAATAGAAATTATGATTATAGCAGATATAGCCATTTCTGTCAAATAAATATCTCTTATAGATAATCATATAGAATCATAAGAAAACCAGAATAGTGAAATTTTCAACACCTGTAGCTACACAGAATATCAGAAAATTACAACCCATATAGAATGATATCAACTCTGATGATATCCCAGAAAATGTCCAGAAAGAATAATATCACTCATAAATACTGGAATCCACAGTAACAGAAGCGATATAATCTTCACATATTTTTGATAGAACAATAGCCAGCAGAAACAGAGTATTAGCATCATACAGATTTCACTGTCGACTTTCATGTCGACACAATGGAATAAATACTAGAGAAAGACATAGCAATGTTGAACATAACTCAAATAGACCAACGGTACTTTCATCTGTTAGCATGTTTAGCTAATGTTGTCATACGATAAGAATTCCTTCTGAAACTAAACAGTCACATATACTTCTGCGGATAAATGTACACATAGATTGTCCAGAAGAAGTCATAGTAACTGGCCGACTATAACCACTACACTCAACCATCAATATAATTCAAACATTATTCAACTATCTAATTCTATCATGATTAAGTTCATATTATCCCATCAATAACAAAAATCAATCTAGAGAAGCTTTCAGTTAATACATTCCTTAGATAACTTACCTGAATAGGTCATTTAATCGAAGTTAACTTCTTCTGTAACAGTGACTTTACATAATCTGAATAGTCTCCAGAGCTATCCAATATCTCTTTTAATACTGTTTTCATTTGCTGATTCATTCACTTTTTTGACCACATTATTAATCTTCCAAACACGTACTTCTGTAACTCCACACTCATAAACTTATTCAACAAATCTTACAGATTTCATTTTAACATTTCACTAATAGGGGGTGAGGGTAGTAAAGCCTCAAATTTAACTTACACATAAATGCACATAACACATACTATCATAAATAGCCAGTTCATTTCTAGTTTCACATTCTCAAAGCATTTAATAAGCTTTTACTCACTTTTTTACTTATCACATAGTTCATATGTCAACTCAAATTACTAATTCACAATCAAAGTATTTCAGATAGCACTCATAACTCAAAAATCATATATCATATGCTCATATAATTATAACATTTATCAATAACAAAATGTCATACTCTTAACATTTATCAATAACAAAATGTCATACTCTTTGATCCATACCTTTATGATTTTCAACTCATAATCAACATATTTTTATTCAAACATTTGAGGATACATTATGTACTATCAGAATTAGCTCGGATGGAAAACTTTTCTGTCTCATCAAAATAATTTTTTTCAGAGTCGAGAGATATCACACTATCGCAAGTTAAATGTGGCATGTATAGTTAGACTCACATACGCTATGTTAGTCCTAAAACCAACTAAACCATAGCTCTGATACCAACCAAATGTAACACTCCTAACCCGTGTCTGTCACCCAACTAGGGTTAAGAGGCATTACCGGACATATCGAAACATAGTTCAGAACTGACATTCTTTACAATTCATGCACCCAGTAATGCATTATCCTTTATAATTTTTTTCTAAAATAAATTAATAAAGCAACCTCTTATTCATAAAATCAAATTCGTATATTTGAATCACATAGCCAGCCACACAAATCATGCTTTATCGAACATTCTCTTATATGAACTATGTTTCAATATTTAACCATTTCAATTCCTTTTGCCTATACAAAAATTTCAAACCAAGCTATCAAATATCAAAACCAATTTGAACATATTTCATAATTACAAAATTCAAACCATATGGCCATCATTTCCATAACATTCGATTACCCAAGTCATAATCAAACATATTTAATTTCATATACCGAGCATATATCAAAACATCCATTTGTATACTTCTATTTCATAACTAATTAACGATCATACCATTTTATAAACCTAAGTACAAATGCATACTAAGTCGTTTCAACCCATATTGTAACACCCCTAACCCGTGTAACACCCTAAACCCGACCTGGACGTTTTGGTTGAATCTGGTGATGTCATATTGAAGTGTTTTTTGCAAAGTACGATATTGTAAAAACCCATTCTCAAGTTATCCTCTTTTTGTGTTCTTATAGAGGCTTGTTTAGTTTAAAACTCAAGTCGTTTAGCAAAATGCTAATCATATTAAAATTTTTATTACTTTTTAAAACATTGTTTGTTGCGGAAGCTTTTAAAATATGTCGCGTAAACGTGGTGTTTTAGGAAAAACATTTATCTTTTTGAAAACACCCGTCTTATCCTATTGCTAGTAGTTATAAACCCAAGAAAATAAAAACCTAAATTTAAGATAAAATCCATAGAGGCCTTATTACATAAACAAATACCTAAATTAAATTACTTATAAATTAAAAATCAATAAGAAAGCAAGTGCAATTGTGTGGCCACCATTGTAACACCACAAACCCGCCTAGACGTTATGATGGATCGATGCGCCACATCAAGCGCTCAAAACATTCCAGACACTTAGTTGGAAAACTTAGTTGGTGTTGTAAAGACACTTTTAAAAGTAGGTTAAAGTGAATGGAAGTCGTGCACCGTGTAGGAAACCAGAAGAAGAGGAGGTGAGTCCGCTTGACCGCTAAGTACCAAGCTCCCTTCGGATCCAATCCTAGACATGCATACCGCCATTGCCACACTCTAACATCTCGTATAATTTTGAGAAAACCGCTTGATTATGTCCATCTTAAGAAAGTGATTAAGGTTGAAAACGCTTGCTTAGCGGAAGTCTTGCTCAGATTCATGTTATTTTGAAATCACTTAATGTTTTTGAAAACGCGTCCTAGAGCTAATCCATTTCGTTAGTTATCATAGTTCGTTTTATCATAATAGAATGAAATAATAAAGAAACAACCCAAACCATAAAAAGAAATTAAGCGGCCTTATTACAAAAAACCCAAAACCATAAACGAAAATATGGAAAATCTAGTTCACCGAAGAAAACGAATTTGCGAAAATGTGTGGCCATCTCGAATCCCGCCCACTCAAGTCCACCAACTAGGGCTCACCGCAAGGATGGAAGGAAAAGGGGTGAGTTTGGGAAAACTCAGTGCATACTGTAAACCCATCCAAAGCCCAAATCGGCTTGAGCCCATTGGGCCTAAGCCCTATTCAGAGATAAAGACACAATGGACCAAAGCCCTTTTCGAACACGATAGCAAGGCCTTAGCCCTTTTTAACATAACAAATGTGGCCCATAGGCCCGATTCAAGAACGTAAGTAACAATAGTAGTAATGAATGCAAGCCCAACTGGGAGACTACTCAACCCACCAACCGTTATAATCGCCTGCATCAAATTTCTACACTCCACACATTGCAAAGAACGCCGCTCAAATATCGAGAAGTTGAGGCAAAGCCTCCAAGACGTGGATGAACCACTTTCAATACTTCCTCCATCAATACCCCAATCCCATGCAATGATATTAATAAAGCATATCATGTACAATACAAGATTAATCAATCATGCGCTTTAGCCAATTTAAACCCTAGGGGTATTTCGATAATTATGCTCTTTAGGGGTAATTTCGTACTTACGCAACTACACAAGCTATTTTAGTAATTTTTAGCAGTTTTATGCAATTTGGTTCCACCATCTAACTAACAGGCTACTTTGCCCATCTCTTCCCCATATTGGTCCGTAAGCCCATTGGGCCCAGTTTTGGCCCATCTAGCCCCTTTTTCCGAAGTACGCTAAAATGTCACACAAACTTACTTACCACTTTGCGGTGCCAGATCTAACAATTACTCAATGTCTTGAGAGCATTCGCATACTCACAAGCCTATGAAATGCCAGAATTTCGACATTTCGGCTTTTGCCGAATTGAACTAAGGAAGGGTGTTCGGAGCACATGTTTCGCGACGACTGCTACTGAGATCTCTTCCGATGTCCTACAATTGATTAGCACAGTTCTTATTTAAAAACCATAATCACTAAACCCCAAAACTTACTCATCCATGCTCAAACCATGTCCCTAAAAGCCTTTGAAACCTTACCTTTTTGCCAAAATCGATAGCTAGCTCCGAATCCGATTGCTCTAACAACCCACGCCTTCAATTCAACACTTAAGAAGACACTAATCATTGACAAAAAACGTCAGTTAAAAACCCTTAGAGCCACATGCCCAAGTAGACAGCCTCCCTAGATTTTAGGGACTTCGGCTTTTCCTAACTTTGTAAAATATGACCAGATCTGAGATGATGAACACTTACCCCTTACTCCTTTTTGATCTCCACGCAATCTGATGCAGATTTATCTTTCAAACGACGGGAGAACTCGACTCCCAAAGTCTTGAAGTTTCAGCTATAAGCCCCCAAATCTATGGTTTTTCGACTTTTGGGGTGATGAAGGAGATGACAATATGGAACTATTACCTTGAAGTAAAATTGCCGTCAGGTAGCTAGGATTAAGAAAAGAAAATCGTAGATTAATAAAAACAAAAGAATGTAGAAGGACCTGGCTTTGAAGAAATCGGCACAAGCAATGATCACAGATTTCGCTTTTATGACTTGACAAAGGTGCCGATGAATAGGTGTTTGATGAATGGTTTTGAAGAAGAAAAATAGAAAAAGAAGAATAGGGAGGTGGTAGTTTTGCTAGAGAGGAAAAAGAAAAGAAAACCTTAAGGTGTTTAAGAAGAAAACGGCACCACTCAATACCCTAGGTGCCGAAATACTAACCTCATAACCTCTGCCGATTTTTCCCCTTCAATTCCCAATATTCGCCAACTCCTATCCTCTCTCCTAATCCCTTAAATCTCTCCCTTATCACTCCTTAATCCAAGCGTTTGGACTAATCCAAACTCTCCTTTAGCGTAATCCACTTGACTCCAACACTTACCCTCCCGCACTTAAAAATAAATGCATCTATTTGTCAACACAGGAATCGATCCCATGCCTCCTCAAAGCTCCACACGCCACCTTTTTAGGAGCCTAGTGGCGTCACCACCGCCACTTTACCAAGGCTCTTTTGTGATGCAATTTACCCATCACTCCACTTAAGGCCACTTAGCCGTAACCCCTAACCTTTAAGTCCAAAATTCAAAAATTCAACCGGTTTTGGCCAACACATGGGCCTTCTATAAGCCCATTTACCTACTCAAAATATTAATTCCACATCCAAATAAAAATTTTAAAATCTTTACAAAATATTGAAAACCGCTGAATAAATCCGAAAATCGGATGTTACAACTCTACCCTCCTTAAAGAAATTTCGACCTCAAATTTTACCTTATTAGAACAGTTGAGGGTACTGCTGACGATAGCCTCCTCGATCTCCCAAGTAGCTTCTTCTTTGCCATGGTTTCTCCAAAGTACTTTCACTAGTGGAACGATTTCCTTCTCAACACCTTGACGTCACGATCAAGTATTTGCACAGTTCCTCTTCGAAAGTTAAATCTGACTGTACCTCG
Source organism: Gossypium arboreum (assembly GCF_025698485.1). Taxonomy (NCBI): domain Eukaryota; kingdom Viridiplantae; phylum Streptophyta; class Magnoliopsida; order Malvales; family Malvaceae; genus Gossypium; species Gossypium arboreum. Next base: position 19,569,883 of record NC_069082.1, read on the forward strand.
ATTTCTGCGACTGGTATGATATGAGTTGGGTCAGATCGATACCTCCTCAGCATGGATACATGAAAAACGTCATGGGTACGCTGCAGTTTTGGTGGTAACTCTAGCTGATAAGCCACTGGTCCAACCCGTTTAACAATTCGATAAGGCCCAATAAACCGTGGGGAAACCTTTAAGAAAACCATATCCCCAACAGCGAACTCAATCTCTTTGCACTTCAGATCCGCATACGACTTCTGTCTATCCGATGCCTTCTTTAACCGATCCCTTATCAGCTTAACCTTGTTTTCGATGTTCGCCACCAATTCCGGTCCAAGCACTCGTCGCTCACCCAACTCGTCCAACACGTCGGCGCATCGACATCTTCGCCCATAAAGCGCTTCATATGGTGCCATCTGAATACTTGCTTGGTAGTCTGTTATTGTAAGCAAACTCCGCCAATGGCAAGTAGTCCTCCCAACTTCCACGAAAATCAATGATACAACCTCTCAACATATCCTCCGAACTCGAATAACCCTTTTCGATCGTCCATCTGTCTCGTGGGTGAAAAGCGATGCTAAAATCCAATCGTACCCAACGCTTCCTCGCAACTTCCGCCAAAATCGAGATGTAAACCTAGGGTCTCGATCGAAATTATCGACACGGCACCCCATGCAACAGTATTTACTTCCGCCACATATAACTTGGCCAACTTTTGCAGTGAGTAGTCGGTACAAACAGGTATGAAATGAGCAGATTTTGTTAACCTATCCACAACCACCCACACCGAATCTTTCTTAGTGGGTGTCAAAGGTAACCCACTCACAAAGTCCATTGTCACTCTTTCCCACTTCCATAGCAGAATTTTCACAGGTTGCAGTAATCCCGAAGGCAATTGGTGCTCAGCCTTAACCTGCTGGCACGTCAGACATTTCCCAACAAATTTAGTCACCTCTCGTTTTAATCTGGGCCACCAAAGACACTTCTCGCAAGTCTCGATATAACTTATTCCTCCAGATGCATGGCACAGAGTCCACCATGAGCCTCTTTCGTAATTAATCGCCTCAATTCGTGGTCCTTTGGAATACCAACCCTTCCACGAAAGCACGTAACTCCTTCAAGATGTTCAACCCAAAATCCTCGTTCTCACCACTCTTAACTTGCTGGAACCGGAGAGCTAATGAATCGTCCTTCAACTGTTTTTTCTTAATCGCTCGGTCCAAGTAGGCCTCACTTGCGCTTCGCCAACAAGCTTCCATTGTCGTACAGACTTAAATCGTATAACAAGGCTCTCAAATCGGTGACAACCCTTCGACTCAACGATCCGCCACCACATTAGCCATTCCTGTGGTACTCTATCGAACGATCGTAGTCTTTAAGCAACTCCACCCATCTTCGTTGCCTAAGATTCAACTCCTTCTGAGTCAACAAATACTTTAAGCTCTTATGATCTGTGTATATAATGCACTTCTCCCCATATAAGTAATGTCTCCAAATTTTAACGCAAAAATCACCGCCGCTAGCTCCAAATCATGCGTAGGGTAATTCACCTCATGAGCCTTAAGTCGTCGAATGCATAAGCGACCACCTTGCCCTCTTGCATCAAGACGCTAACCTAACCCCACATGCGACGCATCGTCAGATACAAGAAAGTCCTTCCTGCACACCGTTGAATCAATACGGTGCTTTGGTCAATACCTTTTTCAACCGATCAAAAGATTTTTGTTGTTTCTCGGTCCAGACAAATGGTACTCCTTTCCTTATGAGTTTTGTCAAGGGTGCCGCCATCACCGAGAAACCTTCCACAAACCTTCTATAGTAACCTGCCAACCCTAGGAAACTCTGAATTTCCGATACTGACCTAGGTGGCTTCCATTCCAGAATCGCTTTAATTTTACGAGGATCCACCTTAATCCCCTCGGCAGAGACCACATGCCCTAGGAAGGTTACCTCCTTCAACCAGAATTCACACTTGCTGAATTTCATATAGAGCTCCTTTTCCCTTAACACTTGCAGCACAATACGGAGATGCTCATCATGCTTCGCCTCCATTTCAGAGTATACCAGGATATCATCGATAAAGACGACTACGAACCGATCCAAGTAAAGTTGGAATACTCGGTTCATCAGATCCATAAAAGCTGCAGGTGCATTCGTCAGCCCAAACGGCATGACCACAAACTCATAATGTCCATATCGAGTTCAAAATGTTGTTTTATGAATATCCCTTCTTTACCCTTAGCCGATGGTATCCGAATCTAAGATCGATTTTGGAGAATATCAAGCTCCCTCGATTGATCGAATGCATCGTCAATCCTTGGTAGTGGATACTTATTCTTAATCGCCGTTTGTTCAATCTGGCGATAATCGATGCACATGCGCATCGTCCGCCCTTTTCTTCACAAAGTGACCGTGCTCCCCAAGGAGACACACTAGGCCTAATGAAGCCTCTATCTAACAACTCTTGAATTTGAGCCTTCTCCACTAACTCCTTCTTGCCATCCTATAGGGTGCAATAGATACTGGAGTGTTCCAGCAACAAATTGATTCCAAACTCAACTTTCCGATTCGGAGGTAATCCAGAAGCTCTTCCGAAAAACATCCACGAATTCCTAACAGATTCGATGGTCTCCACAACAAATCCTCGATTTGACTTGGCTTACCAAAGTCGATATGCCTCGCACCCTTGCACATCGGGCCAAATTTCTCGCCGATACTACATTGGATAAGTAATCCTTCCGTTCTCCAATAATCATTACGTCTTCATCATTGACAGTCTTTAACACCATCCTCTTAGTTGCACAATCCAAAGTTGCCTTATGCTTGGTCAACCAATCCATCCCTAGTATCAAATTGAATTCTTCAAACGGTAACTTCATCAAATCCCCACAGAAAACCCTGCCTTGAATCTCCAGAGGCACCTCCTTGAAGAGTTTCTCTACCTTAACCGAATGACCTAAAGGACTTATCACAGACACCCCACATATAGTCTCCTGAGTGCATACCCAAAGGCCCCGTAAATGTTATATGCCACATATGAATGGGTTGATCCCACATCAATCGAGCAAAGACAAGATACACCATATACAAAAATGTACCGCTTATGACATCAAAAGGCCACCCTCCTCGGCGACGACGAGCAAAGATACACCAAAGTGGCCGACGAGCATCCGCGTTATTAATACCCTCTTTGGGTGCCCCACGCCCACGGCCATTACCACCGCGACCTTGTCCACGACCTCTTGGCGCGGCGATCCATCCTCACAAAGTTGAGCGGTCGCCCGACCTCTTGTTCGCCACCGAGCCCGAGTGGCCCTCCTAGGACAATCCTTAATCCTATGCTCCTTAGACCCACAACGAAGACAAGCCCGAACGCTTTCAAGACTCTCCTTGATGCATTCTCGCCGCAATCCCCACATGCTTGCGGTCTACCGTGTTCACCAAGACCGCCGAACCGGTTCCTCCATCCTAGCTCTCTTAACATTTCGATTTGCAAAGATCCGCTAGTCCAAAGATCCCTCCCGAATCGATTCCGATCCCTATCACGATTCTTCCGTTCGGTTTGTTTCACCTCCTCGGCAATCTTAGCCTTCTCTACCAGTGCAGCGAAATCTCACTCTCTCTGCAGAGCTATGAGCACCCTTAACTCATCTCGAGACCATCCTCAAAATGAACGCTATGCCAGATTATTCGGTGGAAATGATGCCTTTAGCATACCGACTCAATCGTAGAAACTCCGCCTCATATTCAAAGAATGGTCTTATTTCCCGAGTCGATTCAACAACTCCTTTTCGTGCATCCACATAGCTAGCTCCAACATATTTTGCCTTAAAGGTCCTGTTTGAACAGTTCCCATGTTACCCTCTCACCGGGGTACCTCTCTCACAAGAATCCACCATCGACACGCTTCATCCCGAAGCAACGACACCGCCCTTTTCAACTTCGTTTCTCTCGAAAGTCCCAGTCATCCATGATCCGCTCGTGGCTTCCAACCAAGATTTCACCACATTTGGGGCCACTCTAGATACGCCTAAAAATCTCAAATTTGGTCGAAGTCGTTCGAAATAGACCCCTATTCATGGGCTGACGTTAGCTCCGCCCACCCTTTCCAAAACCCTCAACATGGCCTGAGACAAAGCGTCATCCCCTGCGGCCTGGTCATACGGCCCATTTTCATTAACCGGTGGTGGACGTACCTCGCCAGCTGGCATGTGTTCAGATGACACAGATCCAGCTTGAGTGCTACCTCGGCCTCGACCACGGCCTCTTCCCCGAGGAGCCCTTGTACTCATAACGATTTATCGACACGAATTTTATGACATCGTTCATTGGTTTCATTGTTTATTACGAATGTCTTATGAGCAGATAGAGTTTCGAGTTATTTTTCACAAGAATCACAATTTAGCTACGGTCCCAGCTTTGTAGCCCTAATACTACATCATCAATAGCACTATCTCTAAGGCTAAGTACTATCTACGATTATTTCCATCCGGCCCAAATAAATATTTAAAGCGTAAAAAGAACACTTACGACTTGGTGCCGGGATTCATGTGCCACTACTTTATCATCCATAAAACCCATGTTTTTGTTTCATCGAAAATAAAAAGATTTCATTTGAAAACACTTTTATTTTAAAACTATTGATTTAACCTCGCTCAATAGAAAACTTTGAACATCTTTGAAAAACCTATAGAAAAAACTTTTTTAAAGATTTTCGGACCGATCCATGTACCGAGTTGTTACAACCTAGGCTCGATACCACTAAATGTAACACCCCAAACCCGACCTAGACGTTATGACCGGATCGATGCGCCACATCAAGCTGCTCAAAACATTCCAGACATTTAGTTGGAAAAATTAGTTGGTGTTGTAAAAGACACTTTTAAAAGTAGGTTAAAGTGAATGAAAGCTGTGCACCAGGTAGGAAACCAGGAAGAAGAGGAGGTGAGTCTGTCGGACTGCTTAAGTACCAAGCTCCCTTCGGATCCAATCCTAGACATGCACACCGCCATTACCACACTCTAACATCTCGTATAATTTTGAAAAAACTGTTTGATTATGTCCATCTTAAGAAAGTAATTAAGGTTGAAAACGTTTGCTTAGCGGAAGTCTTACTCGTATTCATGTTATTTTGAAATCACTTAATGTTTTTGAAAACGCGTCCTAGAGCTAATCCATTTCGTTAGTTATCATAGTTCAGTTTTATCATAATAGAATGAAATAATAAAGAAACAACCCAAACCATAAAAAGAAATTAAGCGGCCTTATTACAAAAAAACCCAAAACCATAAACGAAAATATGGAAAATCTAGTTCACCAGAAGAAAACGAATTTGCAAAAAACGTGTGGCCACTCCGAATCTCGCCCAGCTCCAAGTCCACCAACTAGGGCTCACCTGCAAGGATGGAAGGAAAAAGGGGGTGAGTTTGGGAAAACTCAGTGCATACAGAAACCCATCCAAAGCCCAAATCAGCTCGAGCCCATTGGGCCTAAGCCCTATTTAGATAACAGTACACAGTGGACCAAAGCCCTTTTCAGAACACAGTAGCAAGGCCTTAGCCATTTTTAACATAACAGTGTGGCCCACAGGCCCAGTTCAGTAACGTAAGTAACAATAGTAGTAATGAATGCAACCCAACCGGGAGACTACTCAACCCACCAACCGCTACATCGCCTGCATCACTCTACACTCCATGTGGGGAATATCTCAACCCACCCAAATTTCTACACTCTACAGTTCAAAGAACGCACTCAAATATCGAGAAGTTGAGGCAAAGCCTCCAAGACGTGGATGAACCACTTTCAATACTTCCTCCATCAATACCCCAATCCCATGCAATGATATTAATAAAGCATATCATGTACAATACAAGATTAATCAATCATGCAGTTTAGCCAATTTAAACCCTAGGGGTATTTCAGTAATTATGCTCTTTAGGGGTAATTTCGTACTTACGCAACTACACAAGCTATTTTAGTAATGTTTAGTAGTTTTATGCAATTTGGTTCCACCATCTAACTAACGGGCTATTTTGCCCATCTCTTCCCCATATTGGTCCGTAAGCCCATTGGGCCCAGTTTTGGCCCATCTTGCCCCTTTTTCCGAAGTACGCTAAAATGTCACACGAACTTACTTACCACTTTGCGGTGCTAGATCTAACAATTACTCAATGTCTTGAGAGCATTCGCATACTCACAAGCCTATGAAATGCCAGAATTTCGACATTTCAGCTTTTGCCGAATTGAACTAAGGAAGGGTGTTCGGTACACACCTATTTCGCGACGACTGCTACTGAGATCTCTTCCAATGTCCTACAATTGATTAGCACAATTCTTATTTAAAAACCATAATCACTAAACCCCAAGACTTACTCATCCATGCTCAAACCATGTCCCTAAAAGCCTTTGAAACCTTACCTTTTTGCCAAAATCGATAGCTAGCTCCGAATCCGATTGCTCTAACAACCCACGCCTTCAATCCAACACTTAAGAAGACACTAATCATTGACAAAAAACGTCAGTTAAAAACCCTTAGAGCCACATGCCCAAGTCGACAGCCTCCCTAGATTTTAGGGACTTCGGCTTTTCCTAACTTTGTAAAATATGACCAGATCTGAGATGATGAACACATACCCCTTACTCCTTTTTGATCTCCACGCAATCTGATGCAGATTTATCTTTCAAACGACAGGAGAACTCGACTCCCAAAGTCTTGAAGTTTCAACTATAAGCCCCCAAATCTATGGTTTTTCGGCTTTTGGGGTGATGAAGGAGATGACAATATGGAACTATTACCTTGAAGTAAAATTGCCGTCAGGTAGCTAGGATTAAGAAAAGAAAATCGTAGATTAATAAAAACAAAAGAATGTAGAAGGACCTGGCTTTGAAGAAATCGGCACAAGCAATGATCACAGGATTTCGGCTTTTGCGACTTCGGCAAAGGTGCTGATGAATAGCAGGTTTGATGAATGGTTTTGAAGAAGAAAAAATAGAAAAAGAAGAATAGGGGAGGTGGTAGTTTCAGCTAGAGAGGAAAAAGAGAAAAGAAAAACCTTAAGGTGTTTAAGCAGAAGAAAACAGACCACTCAATACCCTAGGTGCCGAAATACTAACCTCATAACCCTCTACCGATTTTTCCCCCTTCAATTCCCAATATTCGGCCAACTCCTATCCTCTCTCCTAATCCCTTAAATCTCTCCCCTTATCACTCCTTAATCCAAGCGTTTGGACTAATCCAAACTCTCCTTTAGCAGAATCCACTTGGACTCCAACACTTACCCCTCCTGCACTTAAAAATAAATGCATCTATTTGTCAACACAGGGAATCGATCCCATACCTCCCTCAAAGCTCCACACGCCACCTTTTTAGGAGCCTAGTGGCGTCACCCTGGCCACTTTACCAAGGCTCTTTTTGTGATGCAATTTACCCATCACTCCACTTAAGGCCACTTAGCCAGAACCCCTAACCTTTAAGTCCAAAAATTCAAAAATTCAACCGGGTTTTGGCCAACACATGGGCCTTCTATAAGCCCATTTACCTACTCAAAATATTAATTCCACATCCAAATACAAAATTTTAAAATCTTTACAAAATATTGAAAACCGCGAATAAATCTGAAAATCAGGATGTTACAACCATTGAGTCCCTCGCAGCACTAATCCGCCTAAGGCTAGGGATCACCTATACAGTTAAACAAATGGGTGAGTTTACGAAAACTCAGTGTGTAATCCCATATAAGCAAACAGTCAGAAAACAAGCACATTTGGGCCTAAGCCTTTTTTAGTAACAATGACAATATCAGTTTGGGCTTTAGCCCATCTCAATACAGAAAAAGTCATATGTTCGGGCCTTGGCCCATTGCGAGAACGATAAACAATGCAAGAATAATAATAGCAGAAAGAATAAAGAAACAAGATGCAAGTTCTACCCATCCAGCCTCTACAGTCCATCTCTGCCCAACCCTACACTCCATGTGGGGACAAAATCAACCCACTCATCCTTACACACCATGTAGCACCGGTTGCGGCACTAAAGAGTATTTGCAGTAGAACTACCAGTATAATTCGCTTAGAGCCATCAGTGATTTGCAGCAGAGTTGCCAGTACAATACACTTCCTCCAATCATATAAAAACCCATCGCCATGCAATACATCATGCAACATGTCATAATATTATACATGTATTCAATACAGTTACAATAACATGCTAAAATATAAACATACATCACATAGGGGTAAAACAGTCATCTTACTATAAAAGGGCAAAACAACCATTTTACCCTATAAGGGCAAAAAAGTCATTTTACCTCAGAAGCGTAAAATAGTCATTTTACCAATTAGGGGTCCAGGCACACTTACCGACCCAACAGTAGGTCTACAGTCATCTCAGGTGACCCGTGCAACCTTAACAGTTAAACTGTGAAAATGGGCCCACGGCCCATATTGCATGATCATGTAGGCCCACACGCCTGTGTGGCCCACAAAGCCCAGATGTGGCCTTGGCCATGTGGATAACACAGCCTGGCCCAATAATCTCTACACATCCATGTGGTTTACCCATGTGAGGCCCATAGGCTCGTGGGGCTCATGGCTCATGTCAGCCAAACATGGCCCAAAACGGCCTAAGCCCGCGAAGTCACTCATGGTGCCCTTTACGATCAAACCCCCACGTTTATGCATTCAATTTACCATACGAGCGAGTGTACACCCGTGTAGCGATAATAGTCACATTTGTCGGCTTTTGTTGAGTAACGAATAAGGGTAGTGTTTTACATATATTATTTGTAAAGATCGCAACCATGAATACCCTAACAACTATAATACACAATAATGATTCCCTTACTGCTTCAGCACCGCTCAAATCACTACAGTCGATTATCAATTACCTAAAAAAAACTAGGCCTCCAAAATGCAAAAAGAAGAGACCATAAGCCAAAATCCCAAAACATTGCCTTCACTACACCAACAGGTTTCGCACAACACACACGATGATTAGAGATCACCAGTCCTCTGAAGAGAACCTATCACCAACAAAAGAACTAACAGTCATTTCTACAACTGAGTGATTACAATCAAACTTAAATAGCCGAAGAAGTTAACACAAAACAACATCAACCTACAATGGTACTTACGAACCCGTGATATCATATTAATAAAAACAATCCATAATGAATTCGTATCAAGGTTAACCCAAAAGCGACTAACCTCCCACCTTCAAAATATGGACTGAATCTTGCACCCAAATAAATCTCTGATTAATTCCCACGAGTGTTTGAAAACTTCTCCCTAATGTCATGTAAGAGACATATCAAAGGGAAGTCATCAAAAGAAATGAACTACTTACAAAGACTTACCAAAACTTAAAGATTGAAATTGGGAAGACTTGCTTTTGGAAAAACCTTAAGCAATGGAACGATGAGAAGAAAAGAACAAATACAGAAAAAGAGGACACGAAGAAAGAACTTAGTGCAACTTCGGCAAAAGAAAGTAACAAAATGATGAATAGTAGAGTGGAAGGCAGAAGAACTATCGTCAATTTCTTTCCTGGAAGTAAGAGGAGCTGAATTTCTTTGAAGCGAGATAACTAAAAGGAAAATAAAAAAATAAAATCCCTCTAAATCTTCCTAAAAATTAGCAACTTCATCCCCCACACTTCTCAACCACTCCAACCGCCTACTAGTATTAGAATTTCACTAACACACAACCACTTACATGGTCACAAGTAAAAATAAATCCTTCGCTCGCGCAAAGACTCATACTCTTGACCCTTTGCAACAACAACACTCCACTTAACTACTAGACCAACAGGCCCATTCTGACATATTTTTATCCATATTTATTTATAAGCCTACTAGCTAAAGGCAAGGGTTTACTCCTTAAAAACAAAACTTTTTGCACATGCCTAGGCTTGAACCCAGGACTTCTCAGACACTTCCCAGAACACTTAACCACTGAAGCAGATACACAGTTGTGTCACTTTCTTGCACAACTAAACATTTATGTACAGTCTCCTAACTATTCCCATGCTTAAAATAGAATACTACTAGGCCCAAATTTGGGCATTACAATTCACCCCTCCTTAAAGAAATTTTATCCCCGAAATTTCCAACTATCAAATCAGTCGCATAACATAGACTACACCATAACGCTCCCGCTGCACACTCTAATTCTAAAACACTACCACATTTAACCTGAATGATTCCAGTACAGTCTATAGATAGACTGGAACAATGCGCTCAGCCGCACGATCATGAGAACCAGCTCGAGCACCTCTCTGGCCTCCTCCGCAGCCTCTTGTACCCCTTTTGTGAGTACCTCCGTTGTTTATTATCAAATTGCATTTCTATCTTATTAACAGTTTTATCCATCAGTTTATAGTTCCAATGTTTATTAACAGATATTTTATGAAAAATATTATCAGTAATTTAGAGTTTTGTTTTCGCCAATCCCAGCTTCCTACAGTTTTTAGTATACACTACTAAAGAGTTTGCAGTACAATATACAACCTAAAGTAGTCTCAGTAATCCTACCTACGGCAGTTTCAGTCAAAAATCAAAAAACAATTTTTAGAGAGAACTTACAGGATCAGCGCAGAGACTCTGTGTACCACACATTCAGTATAACATTTCCAAATATTTCAAATCATTTGAAATAGTTCGTTTTCGAAATTTCAAGTTTTAAAGAAACCCAAATCCACAGCCGAGTTTTGCAACTTGAATCTATACCACAAAGTGTAACACCCCAAACCCGGCCTGGACGTTATGGTCGAATCTGGCGATGTCACACTGAAGTGTTTTTCGTAAAGTAAGATATTGTGAAAACCCATTCTCAACTTATCCTCTTTGTGTGTTCTTATAGAGGTTCGTTTAGTTTAAAACTCAAGTTGTTTAGCAAAATGCTAATCATATTAAAATTGTTATTACTTTTTAAAACATTTTTGTTGCGGAAGCTTTTAAAATATGTCGCGTAAACATGGTGTTTTAGGAAAAACATTTATCTTTTTGAAGACACGAGTCTTATCCTATTGCTAGCAGTTATAAACCCAAGAAAATAAAAACCCAAATTTAAGATAAAATCCATAAAGGCCTTATTACATAAACAAATACCCAAATTAAATTACATATAAATTAAAAATCAATAAGAAAGCAAGTGCAGTTGTGTGGCCACCATTGAGTCCCTCGTAGCACCGATCCGCCTAAGGCTAGGGATTACCTGTACAGTTAAACAGATGGATGAGTTTACGAAAATTTAGTGTGTAATCCCATATAAGCAAACAGTCAAAAAACAAGCACAGCCAGGGCCTAAGCCCTTTTTAGTAACAGTGACAATATCAATTTGGGCTTTCTCCCATCTCAATACAGAAACAGTCATGTGTTCGGGCCTTGGTTGTGACAGCCCAAAATTGACCCTAGTCGGAAGGTGGTCTCGGGACCACAAAACCGAGGCATAAAAATAATTAAAAATTTATTTTGATGCCTATAATATGTGTGTGCTCATGTATGACATTTTATGATGATTGATTTAGTGTTATAAGGGTGAATTCCACAAGAAAGGACTTAGTAATGAACTTTGAAAGTATGATAGGGAAATGTGTGATGACTAATTAAAGCATGCATGCAAAATAATGGACTTGCATGTCAAATTCCCCCTTTATAGGTGGTGGCGGCCATGACAAGGAGGATGGGCTAAACATGTCATGAAACATGTTTTGTTGGTGCATTAGGGTGAAATAATAAACAAAGGTGTATGGGTGATAAAAAAATGAAAAAAAAATGTGTGTGAGTGTGGTAATCCCCCCCCATTGCCGTGAGTTGTAGAGAAGGAAAGAAAAAAATTTTGTTCATCCTTTCTTTGAGCCAAAACTAAGGAAGAAGGAGGATTTTTGCTTCATGCTTGGTTTGGAAGAGATCTAGAAGGAGATTTGGCTAAGTCTGCATCAAGATTAAGCTCAAGAGCTAAGAGGGCCACAATTGGACAAGGGAAGGAAAAGTGATCGAATAGCCAGTAAAAGCCGCTCGACAACATCCGAGGTAAGTCCTCAAGAAGTGACCTTACTTGAATTATGTGAGATGAAATATGGATGTGTATGATTATTGATTATGTGTGTATGAGTATTCGAATGATACCCGGGCTAAGTCCCGAAGGCGATTATGTTAGTAATTATAATTGTGTTTGAGCCTTAGTAACGAAAATAAATATGTATGTCCAATGATTATTGATGTATGTGTGCATGAGAAATTGATTGATATCCGGGCTAAGCCCCGAAGACAATTATGCTGGAAATTATAACCGGGTTAAGACCAAGGCAATTGTGCTAGTGGCTACATCCGGGCTAAGACCAAGGCATTCGTGCGAGTGATTCTATCCGGCTAAGACCAAGGCATTTGTGCAAATCGTGATATCCGGGTTAAGTCCGTGAGGCCTTGGTGCGGGTTACCATAACCGGGCTATGTCCCAAGGCGATTGATCGAGTAGCGACATCCGGTTTAACTCAAGGTATGTGATTTGAAAATTATAAGCTTGCTGGAAAATTTCAGCTAATGCACTTGTGAAATTTCCCAATGACAAGGTAAGTGCGGTGTGTGCTTATGCGCTAGGAGTAAGAGCATGTGAATATCCGCTCCTATGATGGAACGAGTTATCGGCCTTAATGAAGCCGTTATTTGTGTATGAACATAAGAGTTGGGATGGTGAAGTAAGTATGATTATGTGAATGTGCATTAATGAAATGATGCATTTAACTATGTGAATGTATTGCTGTAATTAGAGTTGATTATATTCCTTGAGACTTACTAAGCATAAAAATGCTTACTCCACCGCTTTGGCTCTCGGTTTTCTAGATTTCGCTCGATAGCAATCGGATTCGGGATCGTTGAAGTCGAAGTCATCCACACTATCAAGCCCCCATTTTGGTATAAATTCTTGGTTGAACTTGAAATGGCATGTATAGGACTACCCTTGTTGGTTTAAATATGTTATGATGTATATGTATACGGCCATGCGAAAATGGCTCGTAATAGTGAAGTATCAACTTAAACTATTTGCGGTTTGTATATATATATATGGTGTCATGATGTGACTATGAATTGGAAATGGGAATGTTGGTCACATGATCAGCCATTGGCATGGTTAAAATGATCATATGTGGACCTATGTAAGGCAAGACTAGTTGGTTCATGGAGACTACAAAATAGGTAAGACCTACCTTAAAAATAGATGCTGCCAGCTGCAGTAACGTGAATGTGAAAAATCACCAAAATTTGTAGGAATAGTATTAAATAGTGAATCAGCTATGTAAATGAACATTGATGAGTCTATTTTCATATGGAAGAAACGAAATGGTCATAGGAGTTACATGTTAAGAGATATTAAAGCTATTGTGAGACAGGGCCAGAACGGTTTCTGGGTTCCCTGTTGCAACTTTAAAAATTTACTATAAATTATCCAGAAATAATTAGGAGACATACCTTATATGTAAAGATTCCATTTTGAGTCTAGTTTCATTAGAAACAAACGGCACCAGCATTAAATCCCTTTAAAGAGAGATATTCAAGTTATACCGCGCAAAGGTCAGAGCAGTCGATCCCTGTAACATGGGTGACTTTAACTAATAAACTGTACCAATTGGCCCGACCAAAAATTCTAGAAATAAATCCATGGATGGATATATGAGTCTAAATTCAGGGAAAATTTACGAAACCAGTTTCCGAGTTTTGAAACTCAAGATATGATTTTTAAGGCGACAGTGACGCAGTTTTTCCAGCCTGACTGGAAATGTCCAATGGATGGGCAAAACAAGTGAACTTGGCTTGCTAACCCCTCGTGTCCGATAACGGCGATGGTCTCGGGTTCGGGTGTTACAATTTTATTGGTATCGAGCCACGGTTTAGTCGATTCTAGGACTACCGTGAGGTGTTTGGGGTCTAGCTATACATGCCATTAAATGATGAATCGATAGTGTGGTGATTTCGACAATTTGACTTTGAGTTTGTTTATAGCAATGGATCCCGATCCCAACCGAGCAATAGCTGATGATGTGGAGGTGTGGCGCTGCTCCCGACAAGGGACAGCGCCGGCGGACTCTCAACCTATGGCCAGCAATCCGAATGATGAGGCTAGGCAAGCCTTTTATAGTGTGATGAACGAATGGTTTAATCAATACATTCGAACTAACACGGCTATCCCACAACCTCCATTCCCGACAAATGCAACCCCGCACCTACAATACCTCCGAGAATCGACCAAATAAGGTCAAGTAAGCCCCAATCGATAGGATTGAAAACATGGGGCCACTGAATTTAAAGCTACGGATGATGATGATGCCGAACGAGCTGAATTTTGGTTGGACAACACTATCCGGTGCTCGATGAGCTATCTTGTACACCGATGAGTGCTTAAAGTGTACCATCTCCTTGCTACGTGATTCCACCTACTATTGGTGGAGTACTCGACTTTGTGGTACCTAGAGAGCAAGTGACTTGGGAATTCTTTCAAACCAAGTTAGAAAAAAAAAAAAAAAGTATATCATCGAGATTCATCGACCAAAAGCGAAGGGAATTTCTTGATCTTAAGCAAGGTTCTATGTCGGTTCCGACTATGAACGAAAATTTGTGAGGCTTAGCCGATCTGCCGAGAATGCATTTCGTCCGAAGCTATTATGTGTAAACGCCGAGGATGGGCTGAATGATGATATAAAGATGTTCGTTGGCATTCTCGAAATACGAGAGATCGTAGTACTTGTTGAGCGAGCTTGTAAAGTCGAAGAGCTTAGAAAGGAGAAACAAAAAGCTGATGTGGGAACTGGAGAATTCCGAAAGAGGTCCTCGGGAAAGTCTCTTCAACAGGCACCGAAGAGATTTCGAGATGATGTGAACCGGTCTAGAGGCGCTTTGGGCTTTTCTAGACGAGGACGCGATCGACCCCCTGTGACCACACGAGTCACTTCGATCGCCAATGGTGGAAATGATCGCCGAGAGAGGGCGGAGTGTCAACATTGTGGCAAATGGCATTCGGGAACTGTTGGTTTCGTGATCGCTCCCGCTATAAGTGTGGATCGGCCGACCACTTTAGGAAGGATTGCCCGAGGATGCTTGAGCAGAATGTGAGTCGAGTGGAAACTCGGGTGCTACCTTCGCCGAGGTAGGCCACCTAGAAATATGGGCAATGTCGATGGCGGTCGAGAGGATCTAGAGATGCTACCATCGGATCCGAGGCTCGTGCTCCTGCGAGGACTTATGCCATACGCCGACGCGAGGATCTTGCCTCTCCGGATGTCATTACGGTGCTTTCACTCTTTTCAATACTAATGTGATTGCTTTGATTGACCCTGGTTCTACTCAATCTTATATATGTGAAACCTTAGCATCCAAGAAGACTTTGCCTATTGAGTCTCTCGAGTTTGTAATTGGTGTCAAACCCTTGGGTCATTACGTGCTTGTCAACAAAGTGTGCAAGAAAATTCCCTAGTGTTCCGAGGTTCTTGTTTCGGCGGACTTGATGCTTTTGCCGTTCGATGAATTGACGTTATTCTTGGTTTGGATGGGTTGACCATGCACGATGCGGTCGTAAATTGCAAAAGCAAGACTATCGATTTGAGGTGCGCGAATAACGAGATAATTCGGGTTAAGTCTACGGACTTAAAGGGTTGCCATTGTAATATCGGCAATGTTGGCCCGAAAATATGTAAGAAAAGAGTGCGGCGTACCTTGCGACGTGCTCGATGACAAGGAATCGAAAAGAAACCCGAATCTGTGCTCGTGGTTTGTGAATACCGGATGTTTTCCTCAAGAATTGCGGGTTTACCACTGTTCGGAAATAGAATTTGGCATCGAATTGGTACCGGTACCACTCCAATTTCGATAGCTCCGATCGTATGGCACCAAAGGAATTAAAGGAGTTGGAAGCTCAGTTGCAAGAATTGGTGGATAGAGGTTTTGCTCGCCCGAGTTTTTCGCCTTGGGGGTGCGCCAGTGTTGTTCGTGAAAAAGAAGGATGGAACCATGCGGCTGTGCATCGATTATCGTCAGCTTAATAAAGCGACAATAAAGAACAAATATCCGTTGCCACGTATCGATGACTTGTTCGATCAACTAAAGGGAGCCTCAGTGTTCTCGAAAATAGATTTGAGATCGGGCTATTATCAATTGCGAATCCGAGATTTGGACATACCCAAGACTGCCTTCAGAACGAGATATGGTCACTATGAGTTCCTAGTGATGCCGTTTGGGCTCACTAATGCCCCTGCGGTATTTATGGATTTAATGAATCGGATCTTTAGACCATATTTGGATCGATTCGTAGTCGTGTTCATTGATGACATCTTGGTCTATTCAAGAAATGAGACCGAACATCTTTGAACACCTGCGGTTAGTCTTTGCAAATTTTATGGGATAAGCAATTATATGCTAAGTTCACAAGTGTGAGTTACGGTTAAGAGAGGTTAGCTTCTTGGGTCATGTGGTATCTGATCGGTATTCGAGTCGACCGAATAAAATTTCAGCCATACTTAATTGGAAGCCTCAGAAATATTACCGAGGTTCGAGACTTTTTGGGGGGCTTAGGTTATTATCGACGATTTGTAAAGGCTTCTCAATGATAGCCACGCCGATGACGGCTACTCCAAAAGGATGTTAAGTTCGAATGGATTGAGAAATGCCAAAAAGTTTCGATCAATGAAAACTTATTTGGTGAAGCCCCAATTCTAGTGCAACCCGAGTCCCAAGCAAAGAGTTTGTCATCTATAGCGACGCCTCTCTACTTGGGTTAGGTTGCGTATTAATGCAAGAAGGTCGAGTTGTGGCCTATGCGTCGAGGCAATTAAAGCCACATGAGAAAAATTATCCGACTCATGATCTCGAATTGGCGCCATCGTATTCGCCTTAAAGATTTGGCGACATTACTTATTTGGTGAAAGGTGCCATGTATACTCGGATCACAAAAGTCTCAAATATTTGATGATCCAAAGAGACTTAAATCTGCGACAAAGACGTTGGCTCGAGTACGTTAAAGGATTACTGCTGGTCATTGACTATCACCGGGAAAGGCGAATGTGGTTGCGGATGCCTTGAGTCGTAAATCATTATTCGCTTACGAGCGATGAACGTGCACTTGTCATTTGATCCGATAGTGTATTAGTAGCTGAATTGAAAGCCAAACCACTATTGATACATCAAATTCGAGAAGCTCGTAAAGTCGACGATGAGTTGGCGCAAAACGAAATTTGAGTGTGTTCGAACAAGGATTCGAGTTTCAAATCGATGATGACGATTGTTTGAGGTTCAAAAGTCGTCGTGTGTTCCAAAGAATTGAACTCATTTCGATAATTCTGAATGAAGCCCATTGTAGCCGAATGGCAATCCACCGGGAGTACGAAGATGTACAATGATTTGAAACGTCGGTTTTGGTGGCATGGTATGAAGCGAGACATCTCCGACTTTGTTTGAGATGTTTAATATGTCAACAAGTGAAAGCGGAACATCGGTGCCTTGAGATTACTTCACCAATCACGATACCCGAGTGGAAATGGGATCGAGTCACAATGGACTTTGTATCCGGACCGCCATTGTCGCAAGTAAGAAGGATGCGGTTTGGGTCGTGGTAGATCGATTGACTAAGTCGGCCCACTTTGTCCCCATACGCACGGATTTTTCAATGGACAAATTAGTGAATTGTACGTTTCTCGATTGTGAGATTACACGGGTGCCTATTTCCATCGTGTGGGATAGAGATCCGAGATTTACCTCGCGATTTTGGAAAAAGTTGCAAGAAGCTTTGGGTACCAAGTTGCATTTCAGACCGCCTTTCACCCCAAACCGATGGTCAATCCGGCGGATAATTCGGATACTTGAGGATATGTTAAGATGTTGCGTCCTCGAGCTTAGTGGTTCATGGGAACGGTATTTTCCGTTGATTGAATTCGCTTACAACAACGACTTTCAATCAAGTATTAAGATGGCACCCTACGAGGCCTTGTACGGTCCTAAATGCCGTACACCATTGTTTTGGTGAGCTCGGTGAAAGCAAGATTTTCGGGTGGATTTGATTAGGGATCTGAATGAAAGTGAAAGTAATCCGTGAAAGTCGAAGATAGCCTCCGATCGTCGAAGTCGACGCGGACTGAAGCGTAAGGATATCGAGTATCGTGGGTGATAAAGTGTTTCTCAAGGTATCGCCTTGGAAAAAGATACTCGATTCTACCGTAAGGGCAAGTTGAGCCCGAGGTTCGTTGGGCCATATGAGATATCCGAAGCGAGTCGATCCGGTGGCATATCGTTTGATTTTGCCCCCGAACTCGAAAAGGTTCACGATGTCTTTCACGTTCGATGCTTGACGCTATAGATTCGATCCATCGCACGTGATTAGTCCATCGAAATTGAAATTCAAGCTAATATGAGTTATGAGGAAGAACCGATTCGTATCCTATCACGAGAAGTGAAAGAGTTGTGAAACAAGCGGGTTCCGCTAGTAAAAGTGTTATGGCTCAAGCACGGGATAGAAGAAGCTACTTGGGAGACCGAGAACTCTATGAAAGAGCGATATCCAAACCTATTTACGGTAAGATTTTTGGGACGAAAATTTCTTAAGTGGGGGAGAGTTGTGACCCAAAATTGACCCTAGTCGGAAGGTGGTCTCGGGACCACAAAACCGAGGCATAAAAATAATTAAAATTTATTTTGATGCCTATAATATATGTGTGCTCATGTATGACATTTTATGATGATTGATTTAGTGTTATAAGGGTGAATTCCACAAGAAAGGACTTAGTAATGAACTTTGAAAGTATGATAGGAAATGTGTGATGACTAATTAAAGCATGCATGCAAAATAATGGACTTGCATGTCAAATTCCCCCTTTATAGGTGGTGGCCGGCCATGACAAGGAGGATGGGCTAAACATGTCATGAAACATGTTTTGTTGGTGCATTAGGGTGAAATAATAAACAAAGGTGTATGGGTGATAAAAAATGAAAAAAAAATGTGTGTGAGTGTGGTAATCCCCCCATTGCCGTGAGTTGTAGAGAAGGAAGAAAAAAATTTTGTTCATCCTTTCTTTGAGCCAAAACTAAGGAAGAAGGAGGATTTTTGCTTCATGCTTGGTTTGGAAGAGATCTAGAAGGAGATTTGGCTAAGTTTGCATCAAGATTAAGCTCAAGAGCTAAGAGGGCCACAATTGGACAAGGGGAAGGAAAAAGTGATCGAATAGCCGTAAAAGCCGTTCGACAACATCCGAGGTAAGTCCTCAAGAAGTGACCTTACTTGAATTATGTGAGATGAAATATGGATGTGTATGATTATTGATTATGTGTGTATGAGTATTCGAATGATACCCGGGCTAAGTCCCGAAGGCGATTATGTTAGTAATTATAATTGTGTTTGAGCCTTAGTAACGAAAATAAATATGTATGTCCAATGATTATTGATGTATGTGTGCATGAGAAATTGATTGATATCGGGCTAAGCCTCAAGACAATTATGCTGGAAATTATAACCGGGTTAAGACCGAAGGCAATTGTGCTAGTGGCTACATCCGGGCTAAGACCAAGGCATTCGTGCGAGTGATTCTATCCGGCTAAGACCAAGGCATTTGTGCAAATCGTGATATCCGGGTTAAGTCCGTAGGCCTTGGTGCGGGTTACCATAACCGGGCTATGTCCCAAGGCGATTGATCGAGTAGCGACATCCGGTTTAACTCGAAGGTATGTGATTTGAAAATTATAAGCTTGCTGGAAAATTTCAGCTAATGCACTTGTGAAATTTCCCAATGACAAGGTAAGTGCGGTGTGTGCTTGCTGCGCTAGGAGTAAGAGCATGTGAATATCCGCTCCTATGATGGAGCGAGTTATCGGCCTTAATGAAGCCGTTATTTGTGTATGAACATAAGAGTTGGGATGGTGAAGTAAGTATGATTATGTGAATGTGCATTAATGAAATGATGCATTTAACTATGTGAATGTATTGCTGTAATTAGAGTTGATTATATTCCTTGAGACTTACTAAGCATAAAATGCTTACTCACCGCTTTGGCTCTCAGTTTTCTAGATTTCGCTCGATAGCAATCGGATTCGGGATCGTTGAAGTCGAAGTCATCCACACTATCAAGCCCCCATTTTGGTATAAATTCTTGGTTGAACTTGAAATGGCATGTATAGGACTACCCCTTGTTGGTTTAAATATGTTATGATGTATATGTATACGGCCATGCGAAAATGGCTCGTAATAGTGAAGTATCAACTTAAACTATTTGCGGTTTGTATATATATATATGGTGTCATGATGTGACTATGAATTGGAAATGGGAATGTTGGTCACATGATCAGCCATTGGCATGGTTAAAATGATCATATGTGGACCTATGTAAGGCAAGACTAGTTGGTTCATGGAGACTACAAAATAGGTAAGACCTACCTTAAAATAGATGCTGCCAGCTGCAGTAACGTGAATGTGAAAAATCACCAAAATTTGTAGGAATAGTATTAAATAGTGAATCAGCTATGTAAATGAACATTGATGAGTCTATTTTCATATGGAAGAAACGAAATGGTCATAGGAGTTACATATTAAGAGATATTAAAGCTATTGTGAGACAGGGCCAGAACGGTTTCTGGGTTCCCTGTTGCAACTTTAAAATTTACTATAAATTATCCAGAAATAATTAGGAGACATACCTTATATGTAAAGATTCCATTTTGAGTCTAGTTTCATTAGAAACAAACGGCACCAGCATTAAATCCCTTTAAAGAGAGATATTCAAGTTATACCGCGCAAAGGTCAGAGCAGTCGATCCCTGTAACATGGGTGACTTTAACTAATAAACTGTACCAATTGGCCCGACCAAAAATTCTAGAAATAAATCCATGGATGGATATATGAGTCTAAATTCAGGGAAAATTTACGAAACCAGTTTCCGAGTTTTGAAACTCAAGATATGATTTTTAAGGCGACAGTGACGCAGTTTTTCCAGCCTGACTGGAAATGTCCAATGGATGGGCAAAACAAGTGAACTTGGCTTGCTAACCCCTCGTGTCCGACACCGGCGATGGTCTCGGGTTCGGGGTGTTACATTGGTCCATTGCAGTAACAGTAAACAGTGCAATAACAGTAACAGTACAATAATAGTAAACAGTGTAGTAACAGTAAATAGTATGCAAGTCCTACCCATCCAGCCTCAACACTCCACTTTGTCCAACCCTACACTCCATGTGGGGATAAAATTAACCCACCCATCCCTACACTCCATGTAGCACCGGTTACGACATTAAACAGTATTTGCAGTAGAGCTACCAATATAATAGGCTTAGAGCCATCAGTGATTTGCAGCAGAGCTACCAGTACAGTACACTTCCTCCAATCATATAAAAACCCATCCCCATGTAATGCATCATACAACATGTCATAATATTATACATGTATTCAATACAGTTACAATAACATGCTAAAATATAAACATGCATCACATAAGGGTAAAACAGTATACTATAAAAGCGCAAAAGAGTCATTTTACCCCATAAGTGCAAAACTGTCATTTTACCTCATAAGGGCAAAATAGTCATTTTACCAATTAGGGGTCCAGGCAAACTTACCGACCCAACAGTAGGTCCAAAGTTGTCTCGGGTGACCTGTGCAACCTTAACAGTCAAGCAGTGAATATGGGCCCACGGCCCATATTGCGTGATCATGTGGGCCTACACACCCGTGTAGCCCACAAAGCCCAGATGTGGCCTTGGCCATGTGGATAATACAGTCAGGCCCAATAATCTCCACACATCCATGTGGTTTATCTGTATAGGACCCACAAGCCCGTTGGGGCCCGCATGTCCTATGTCAACCCAACATGGCCCAAAACGGCCTAAGCCCACGAAGTTGCTCATGGTGGCCGCTACGATCAAATACCCACGTTTATGCGTTCAAATTACCACACAAGCGAGCGTACGCCAGAGTAACGATAATAGTAACATTTGCCGACTTTTGTCGAGTTACGAATAAGGGTCTAAATCGGGCTGTTACACATATCATTAGCTAAATAGCAAACATAACATTTAATAAACATTATAGAGGCGATTGTTAAATCAATTTGGCCATATCTCGCGGCTTAATATTCATTTGCACATAAAACATTAGGTAACTTTATAACATAACCAACTATACTTTTAACATTATCATATCATGCGCATAACACCCAAAAGCCAAAATCCATTTCTAAATACAATTACAAGTCATAGCATTTCAAACATTATTACCTTATGTGCATTATACCAAATCAAATTTAACCATTTTTGGACACAAATGTTAAGTCATACCATATCTAATTTTCAAGCTAAATAACATATTTAACCATGTTATATTCATATCATAGTCAAACATCAACATTAAGTCCCTTTTTTAGGTCAATGAGACCATAAACATACATTTGGAAGAGGTCAAGATAAACCAAACACCTACAAAATTTTTCCAAAACTTAACAATTTTTTCTTAAGTTACAAAGGTCACACGCCAATGTAAACAGGCCGTGTGCATTACACGGCTTTTGACATGCCCGTGTGTCTAGCCCATGGCAAAATAAGGCATACATACTGACTTATCCACACAGCCACAAGACAGTTCTGTGTGTCTAGCCCGTGGTCAAAACTGACTTGGCCACATGGCCTGGCACATGTTCGTCTGTGCACGATCATGTGGTCTGCCCAGGCTTATTTCGAAATGGCCCTCGAGCAACATGGCAGAGACACTCGCCTGTGTCCCTGCCCGTGTAGGAAAAAATAGGCCATTTGCAAGACCAATATGCCACCCATTTGGGTCCTCCCTACCACATTTTCAACCAATTTCAATCTCAAAACATATACCATTCAAGTCATGTAATCATCAATCTATTTCATGCTCAATATCTATAACAAAACAAACCAAAATCATACGCCAAATTCATTCAATCATACATTACCAACATCTCAATTTCTTAGCCATCTTTATGCCAAACTTATACCAAATTTAATAATTAAGCACATACCAAATTGACTATTTCATTTAATCATTCCTATGCATCAAATCATACCATTTTCTCATCACATAAACCATAACAAAACCAAACCATATTCACATCCATTATCAAGCCATATCACTTGGCAAAACATATATTTACATCTCAAAACATATTCACATACTTATAGCCTATACATTCCACAAAACCGAATCTCAAAGCATTTATTTACCGAAGTGAAAATTAGATAGTGTGATGAGGTCTCCTACGACTTCCAACCCGAGCAAGTCACTGAAACTCTATAAACATAGAAAAAACACACAGTAAGCTTTATAAGCTGTGAAAGCCATAAGAAAATAAATCAACTCAATGATATATATAATTCAATTTAACTAGGCTGAATTTAACAAATCTTAACCACATATACTTTCATCATACTCATAAATTCATATGATTACATTAAGTAACCTCATTTACCTCATTTCTCAATGAAAATATAAATCTCATACATACTTGATTCATATAGCTTGTTTTTTCATACTCACTTGCACAAAAGCACATCCAAATCTCATACATTAAATCTATTTTACTTACTCATAATTCATTTTCATACATTCATCATTCATTGTCATGTGTTTCACATATAGTCAATTAAAACATACTCACATTTCAATTCTGAATTACATAAACAAATCACACGTACCTGAATCAGATACATTTTTTACATAATCATTCATTTCTCGATATTGCCCATCAAAGTGTTCGAAATCAATAAGGATACTCGGATAAATCGAAAAGCTTGTACGATGCCAACGTCCCAGACGTGGTCTTACATGTAATCAAATATCGATGCCACTATCCCAGACAGGGTCTTACACAAACTCATATACGATGCCAATGTCCCAGAAATGGTCTTACTCGTAAATCACAAATCGATGCCAATATCCCAGACGTGGTCTTACACGAAATCACATATCATAATCCTATATCATGACATATGTATCCTAACTATTTCTATGGTTCATACGTGACTTTCGGATATCGTAACTCGATCGATTCAAGCTCGTAAATATTGCTCCCATGCTTAATTAAATTCGGCATATACATATACACAAGTAATAATTCAATTTGGCACTATTAAAATATATACAATCAAATTTAACGACATTTATTTACGTATGAACTTACGTCTTACAGACACGAACAAACCGGAACGACTCTTCGATAATTTTTGACATTCCCCGATCCAAATCCAATTTCCTCATTTCTTGATCTTAATTTGATCTCCAAGGTGCCAAACCTTAAACAAAGAAAATAGCTTCTTAGTTTTTCTTACATTCGGCCAGCAAGATGATAAACATGCATATTTACTTTATGTTTTATTTAATTACATATTAATACATCATTTACCTTTTTAACCTTTATAAATTAATATGAAAATTTCATAATGGTTGTCCTTTACCGTCCATATCATTATTCAATGGCCAAATTTCACTTTAAGTACTTCAAAATTAAGAAACCATAGTAGATAAGCACATTAACTTATAGCATGCTAACTTTGCATTTAACGCGATTAAGTCTTTTTACCAAATTAGACACTCAAACGATAAAATTTTCATACGAGAATTTCACACATATCTATTCACATACTTTAAGAATGGAATATAATATTAAAATATTTTTTGACCCGAATTCGTAGCCCCGAAACCACTGTTCCGTCTAGGGTCTAAACTAGGCTGTTACAGCTGCTTTTGCCCCCTCACTTCGGACTTCAGATGCGAGCTTTTTACTACCACTAGATGTAGCTCGCTGCACGGAAGCTTGAGCAACGCTTTCAACTTTCTCAGTCTCAGCTCTAGCTTGGTTGGAAGACATTACTATATGAAAATACATTTAAAAGTGGTCAAGAGATATCACACTATCAGAATTTATATAATGGCATGTATAGCCGGAGTCGTACTCACTACGTTAGTTCGAGAATCAGCTAAATCATAGCTCTGATACCACTACATGTAACACCCCTAACCCGTATCTATCGTCAAAATAGGGTTTCAGAGTATTACCGGAACATTCAGAATATTTTTCAATTAATTTACGTAAATTACTATTCATTTACTGATATCATACATATTGTCCCTTATACGGACCCTCGAGGCCCAAAAAGAGTGTTGGAATCAAACCAAGAACTCAGGGAATTTTTTTCAAAATTCTAAAAATTTTCCTAGATACAAGGATCACACGCCCGTGTGGTCTAAGGACACGCCTATGTGGTAAAGCCGTGTACTATACACACCCGTGTCCCTAACCGGTGTAACTCTCTGACTTTTAAAGCATGAAGAAATTGAAGTCACATAGCCAAGCCACATGCCCCTGAGCTAGGCCGTGTGATGAATTTTTATTTTATAAATTTAGGTAAAGATTTCACACGGCTATGTACCAGGGGGCACACGGCCAAATTCGGCCTTTTCTAATTTTTCCATGGATGAGGCATTAAAATATCTACTAACTACTCTTCACTGGTCTAATTACCATATAAGGACCTTATGTTTTGGATTCTATAACTATTTGATACCTATAGCTACTAGAATCCAACTTTTGCATTTTATGCAATTTAGTCCTTTACCTAATTAACCACACAATCGATAAAATTTTCGTATCAAAATTTTCATGTGACCTTCCTATCATGATGCCAACCATTTATTTTATTTTTAACTCGGATTTGTGGTCCCGAAACCATTTTTCCAACCTCATTGAAATTGTACTATTACAGTGGAGAAAAATATCCATGCTTAATTTTTCTAATCATAGCCCGATGTTGTGACACTGCCTTCATATTTTGGATACTTAAGCTTTGAAGTCCAGTGTTGTGACATACTTCTTAGAGTCACGACACTACAGTCATCCTTCACCTTCTTAGCCCAAAAATAATGTCCTACACACTTGATAAAGCCATTAGATCCTAGGCCCATAGTGGCCCATTAGGTCATAACATAACACAAAATTGTGTAAAAACACTTATTTTGCATAAATTAAACATAAAGTAATAAAAATGAAGACTGAAATAAAAAACATATAAAAATACTAGAAAACAAGCTTCTTAAGTACCGAAAAGACCTTAATTTACCACAATAAATTGTGGCAGATCATGAAATTACTAAGCATTCAAAATGCTTACCTAGCTGTTATTCCTTTTCTGTAGATTATTAGTTTGCAGAACACATTGTTTGGATCTGTAACGCCCCGAATTTGGATCTGTAACACATTGATTGTAGAATTTGGTTTTGAGTAGGGGTGCAGTTAGGAGACTGCACATAAATATCTAATTGTGTAGAAAAGTGACACAATTGAGTGTTTGGCTTAGTGGTTGTGTGCTCTGGAAGTGTTTGAGAAGTCATGGGTTCAAGTCTTGGCTTCTAAAAAATTTTGGTTTTTAAGGATAAAACCCCTATCTTTGGTCAGTAGGGTTGTAAATAAAATTTGGCAAGGTATGACACAAGAAAGCATATGGTCTAGTGGAAATGGCGTTACAAGTGTGGCAAGGAGGTCTAAGGTTCAAATCCCTGTTTGCGCAAATGGGGATTATTTTTGCTGGTGGCTTTGGGAGGAAGTTGTGTTTGACCGAAACACCAAGAATTTGAACTGGTTTGAATAGTATTGTTGTTGGCCGAATTTAGGGAGTAAAAAGGGGGATTTTTCGAATGTTTGAATTGGTGGACGGGAGAAAACTTAGGAGAAATTCGTGGAAGGGATCAAGTAGTAAGGGAGAGTGAGTTGGTTGCCAAAAATAGGTCTCTTCTTATGCAAAATTTGGTCACTTGTGCTCTTAGTGCCATAAGAGTGTTGTAGTTTTAGGGGTTCTCTGAACGATTATCTTTTACCCTTTCTTTTTCGGGTATTGTTCTTTTTGTGGCCGAATATCAATTGTGACCACTCGGGAATTTTGGATTGCTCTTCTTTATCGTGTTTTCTTAGACGGCTTCTCCTCTTTTTCCCCTTCCTTCTCCTCTTGAATATTGACGTTGTTCTTTTCTTTGTTCACATTGGTTTTATGTGCCGAATACTTTTCCTTCTATAGCCAAACTTTGTTTCGTTCTATCGATCTTCTTTCTAGTCTCTATTGTGGATTCTCTTTTACTTATCTCTCTCCCTTTCATACAATCACTTTTGTGTTGGAAAGGCATCAGTTCATAAGTCTCTATTGACTTTGTTTTTCGACTAGTTTTCCTTTTCTCCCTAAATGTCACTTTTACTTCTTCCTTTGATCACGGTACTTGCTGTTTTGGGTTGTAGTATCGCTAACGGAGTGAGGGAGTTCGTTTGGATTCTAAGAACAATCATAATATTCCTCTCGTCTTTCGTTCTAAGGTAACACTGTTCATTGGTGTTTTATTAATTGAGGCACTTTGGTTTGGGGTTCTTGAACTTGGCCGAATATCCATGTCTCTTAGGGTGGTTGTGCGATGTTTAATCCTTATATAAGCAGTATGTTCAAGAGTTTGCTGTCTGCAGATAATCATCAAGTGACTAATATCGATTTTTTTTGGTGTTCTAAGCAGGCTATAACCACTTTTGTTCAAGCAAGGCATTAGTAAGTAGTCTCTTGGAACAAGTTTCAGTTAGGGTTTTTTTAAACGCGTATATTAGATTTTAACCAAGGTTTCTGTTGTGTTAGGTGGAGTGTATGGGCTAAGTCATTCGTTTTCGCAACCAGGTGTGTACATACACCACATTAACTCCAGATCAGCAAATCTCGAAATGTCGAAATGCCGAAATGCCAAAAAGCTGAAAGAACGGCAAGGGGTACCACACGATCGCGCGAACGTACGTGTGGAAAATCTGATACAATAGTAGAAGCCACCATGAGCGAACTCATGGACTATGGTCGTTATGGGCTGAGTTGAGCCGTTCGGGCCCAATGGGCCTGCAGGCCCTAGATGTGTAAAACTTACCAATAGGTGGGAAAACGTTGGATCAACCGTGTCACTCACATGGCTTGGATCAAAATCGAGCTTGGTGGCCAAATGGGTCGTGTGGGCCTATGGGTCTGCTTAAATGGGATTTGGGCCCAATCGCACTATTTGATTGCTAAAGGTTGCACGGATTTTGCGAGACGACTGTGAACCTACTGATGGGTCAGTAAATGTACTTACATCCTGATTTACGAAATGACTGTTATGCCCCGAAAGGTAAAATGACTAAAATGCCCCTACATGTTGTATAAATGTTATTATATGTCATTTATGATATGTTTGCTTTCATGTGATATTATGCTACATGAGGGAACAGAATCATTGATTTGGAGGAAGTATATGATTTGTTCGGGTCGCATGGTTGCTTGACAACTATGGGTCCACCGACAGCTTAAAGCCATTATGTGATTAGCAGCTTGGCTACGAAATTGGTTAGCGCTGCAACCAATGCTACAACAGGAGTGTAGTGATAGGTGGGTCGATTAAATCCCCATAGGAGTGTAGGGTTGGACAGGATATAGAGTGCAGGGTTGGTTGGGTATTTGTGCATTGCATAATCTAATTCTGATTGTGACATGGGCTCAGGCCCAATTGAGGCTACTATGGGTTAAGGCCCAAGTGCCACCTTCATTGTAATGGGCTTAGGTCCAAATTGATGTGATGCATGCTTTTTGATTGATGAGGATTGTACACATTGAGTTTTCGTAAACTGACCCCTCTCTTTTAAATTTTTTTCAGGTAATCTTCAGTAGACGGTTCGACACATGGGAGGACTCGAAGGTGGCCACAATACGAACAGCTTTAAATATTCGTATTTTCTTTTACATTACTTAAATTACTTTCTCTTTGGGTTTTGATGTAATAAGGCATTTTCTCTAATTTTCCAGCTTTTAATTTTGGGGTTTTTAACTATTATGATTAATTTATGTTAAAAGTAGAGCACAGTTTTCCAAAATGATATTTGTTTTCATAACATCATGTTTTCACAACATTGTTGAAATGCTTCCGCAACAAACATGTTTTTTTTACGGACAAGACTGGTTTAAAATGGTTAACAAATAATTAAGTTGACTTTAGAATTAAACAAATGGGCTTTTATCTTTCAAGCGAGATTTATTAATCAGGCTAAGTTTTTTTAAAAAGCATTTAATGTGACACACCAAATTCAGCTATAACATCTAGGCTAGGTTTAGGGTGTTACATTTAGTGGTATCAGAGTCAAGTTGTAAAACTCGGGCTATGAAATGGGCTTTTAACTTTTTGGATTTTAAAGTTTCCTATAAATGATTTTGAAGTAAGGATTTTATTGTGTGGTTCACCGAGTCTCCAGCGTCGAACCAAGTAAGTTCTCCTGATACTGAAATCTATTTTAAACTGTTATACTATAGATAGCTACTGGGCTTACTTTAGATGATAACTATACTAAGACTCTTTAGATAGATTAAACTGAAAAACTATACAAAACTAAAACTGTAGCGAGCCTACGATTGTGAAAACAACTCTTAACTACTACTGTCATAAAACATCTACTTCATTACTGAAACTATGAGTTAAATTATACGCGAAGTAATTATGAGCACTAAAAGAGGTGCAAGAGGCTGCAGCAGAGGCCGTGGAAGTACTAGCGTTGGATCTTCGGCATCAGGTCACATGCCCAACGTTGAGGCAAGAGAAGCATCGGCTTCACCGGTACCCAAAAAATGGTCATATGATCGAGCAGCTGGGAACAATGCATTGTCCCAAGCAATGTTAAGGATTCTAAAAAGGGTCGCTAGGCCCAACACTGGTAATAGGAGCCGAGGGTCGATTTCTGAGAGACTCCGATTGAATAGAACCGAGATCTTCAAGGGTATCACGGGAGTAGCACCGAATGTGGCCGAATATTGGTTGGAGCAAAAACTGAAAGGATCAGTGTTGCTGCTGCGAGAGGAAGCTTACCAGTGGTGGCTTACCGTGAAAGAAGGCACTCAGCTTGACCGGATAACATGAAAGTTCTTCAAATCGGCATTTCAAGGGAAATACGTTGACGGAAGCTACGTCGATGCTGAAAGAAAGGAATTCTTGAACTTGAATAAGAGAGATCGATCTGTGGCGGAGTACGAGGTAGAGTTCTTATGACTGAGTCAGTATGGTAAAGAAAGAGTGGCAATAGATTATGAACATGTGTTCGGTTCGAAAACGGCCTCAAAGACAGTCTTCGGGTACTGATTGCTCCCTAGAGGGAGTGGGAATTCGCAGCATTGGTAGAGAAAGAAAAAATCATTGAAGATGTAAAGCGCACTGAGTGCCTAAACTGGGAAAGAGAAAGGGGAAGAAATAAAAGGGATTCTAAGCCCTCCAATTACGGTCAGAGGCCTAAGAGAAGGGCCAGAGTGGATGGGTCAGTCAGAGCGGGGCCCCCTATTGCTACTACTGGGTTACAATCTTGTGTTATTTGTGAAAAAAGTCATGCAGGAGAGTGCTGGAGGAGAAAGGAGCCTGTCTGAGTTGTGGTTCCATGAAGCATCATCTCAAAGAGTGTCCCAGAAGACCAGATCAAAGGCAAGTCTTTGGTAAAGATAATATATAGCCACCGAAGGGTGGGCAGCAGTCGCATAGAGGCCGTGGTTAGGCCAGGGGTGGAAATAGTTTGGGTCGTGGAGCACCAAAAAGAGGTGATGATCGTGTTGAGGCGAGGCAGATAACTTTGGTCTTGTAGCATGCCACCGAGAGGACGAAGATGCTCCAAATGTAAATACTGGTATGTAGTTTATCCATAGTATGCTATTTATCTATTTTGAAATTAGAATTAGAGTGTGCAGTAGAAGTATAGTGGTGTAACCTAGGTTGTGCTACTATTGGATAGTTGGAAATTTTGAGGACGAAATTTCTTTAAGGGGGTAGAGTTGTAACGCCTTGAATTTGGGCCTAGAAGTATGAGTTTTGAGTAGGGGTGCAGTTATGAGACTGCACATAAATATCTAATTGTGCAAGACAGTGACACAATTAAGTGTTTGGCTTAGTGGTTATGTGCTTTGGAAGTGTCTGGGAAGTCATGGGTTCAAGTCCTGGCTTCCACAAAATTTTGGTTTTTAAGGATAAAACCCCTAAATTTGGTCAGTAGGGTTATAAATAAAATTTGGCAAGTATCTGAGTTAATTCGTTTACTTCTAAACTCTATATAGCTAGGTAACTGGCTTTGTCATTTGTCTCTATTGTTCATGTCTCAGAAAGCTTATCAAAGAGTCAGTGCATGCAAGGCTATAAACAGTTAAATAGACCCAGAAAATCTGATATATATATATATATGGTTTGAGTACTCCTTCCTTGGTGCACAAACTTTGTATCCAGATTAGTGTAAGGAGATATCAGAGGTATATTATGTATAATGACAAAGAATACAAAGAATACAATGTTTTGCCTCTGGTACAGAACTTCGATGCAAAATGTGATTGGTGTAAACCCGGTCTTGTGAGAGAACACCTATGTGTTCAAACAAGGAGCGGAGTTAGGAGGATATAGAGATGATGCTTTTTATATAGCTCTGATGAGTGGATATGAAGATATAAGAAAAATTGATTCTTCGGGAACTAAAATCAAAAGCTAGCACAAGGAAAGGAGTACGTGAAAAAAAATGTACATGTGGTAGTAAACATAAATAGTAAGCCTGTTAGTAATAAATGTTAATCCACATAAGTAGTGTATTCAAGGAGTAGATATGCCCATGATTATCACATACGAGTTTAGAAACCAGTGTGATTCATCAATAGGTTAAGTTTGATGCGGTAGTGTCTGCTAGCTAGTCTACAGACCAGAGTAATGTATCCGCGGAATATGGTAAACTAATCTAATGGCAAACTAATCGCTAGTCTAAAGAAGTTTAAGGAAAAGTTCATCAACAGGCTCTTTGCTGAACAGATGGACTTTTTGGAATTCAAACAAGGAAAAATGGAACTATTTGAGTATGAGAAGGAGTTTATTAGGTTCAACAAGTACGCTAAGGATTTGGTGCCAAACGAGGAAGGTTTGTGCATCAGGTTTTAAGGAGGCTTGAATGAGGAGTTGAGGGTGCTACTGTCAACCCTCGAGATTAAAGACTTTGTAGCCTTGTCAGCTAAGGCTCAAAGAATGGACGTAGTCATTCAAGAAAGAAATAAGGTCAGGGGTAGGGAAAGGAGCAAGCACACAGCTTCCGGCGCAATGTCTAATGCTGGGTTCAAATGACTTAGAGATGTCAAAGGGTATCCTACTACCCCAACAAATAAGTCACAAACTGTGGGCTTCTAATGAGAAAGAAGTGTATGCCAAGTGACATCATGGAAGGGTCCTAGATAATGAAACTTCCCATTTGTAACAGTTGTGAGAAGAACCATTGATCTGTCGTAATTCGGTGTAGCAGATTAAACTAGTTTTAGCACTTTAGGAGCTTGAATACAAGCACTTTTGTTAAATTTTAGTTAAAGTTTTTGTAATATTATCTAAATTCAATAAAATGTGCAATTTGAGTGTTTTATTGACCTTAAGTGTCGAATAACGCCTAAGGGTGAACTAATATACTTTGCAAGTGTGCAGAAGACCATTAGAAGGTGTGCTAACTCAATATTGGTCACTATGTTGCAACACAGAGAGCTGGATGTCATAACATAGGGAACAGAATAGAATAATTCCAAGACTACCTTCGATGTCGTGACATAGTCTGAAGATGTCGTGACACACCCTTGAAGACACCCTTAAGATAAAGCATACTGGCCTCGATGTCATGACACGAGACCTGGTGTGTCGCACTATCACCTCTGTACGTGAAATAATTACAAGCAATAGGAATTTTGTTTCGCAGAATCAAACATGAAGCAAGAAGACGGCAACTGACCTAGGGTTAAAGACGACAACCATTCCAAAGTCTATAATTAGGCTCAATTAACACATGTTATGGACAGCTTTCAGATTGTATAATTTTCTTCTTAGATTTAGTCTTTCGTCTTTTTCTCTTCTTAGGCGTTAGGTTTTATTTCAGTTTTTGTTATTTGCTTTTGTAGAAGAAATCAGATTTGTGCATTTCATCAAACTCTGTGAGGATTCTACATTACAAATCAGGCTTCTTCTAAAGTTTATACTCTTGAATTATTATTCCTGTCTATTCTTTCTATCAGGTTTATATTGTTTATGAGATCCATGAGGAACTAATCCTCATGTGGGGGATTAGTAAGTGGAGGTATGATTAATTAACTGTTCTGTAGGGTTCTTTTAGCGGATTAGCTATTTACAAAAGGAAGAACCTAAACCCTAAGCCTGACAACCCTAAAAAGTCATTAAGGTGGGAATTAACCCAAAATTGGTATGGTCTATCTGTGAACACCCTAACCCTGAACTGGTCTGAACTGTGAGGTTGAGAGATAATTAGTTCTTACTGACTCATTATTTAGTGAAAGATCGGAAGATCTTGTTAAGATATTGACTAGTTGATTGAATAGAAAACCTGAAGCAACAGTTGGTTATGATTACTGAAGCAAGTTAATTACTCATATTCAAATTTGATACATTCTATTATATGATTTCTCATGATTTATTTATTTCTTTTCTTTCTCTTATTATTATTAGTAAATATCAAAAAAAACCTTTCTTTTTATTTTATCTTAATATAATTCATCTAAAGTACTAATTAGATCTATTTATGCTTAGTTTATAATTAATTTAGTTCTTGCCTCCCTTAGGTACGATCCTCAGAGTACTCATCTACTCCGTTGTAACTATATTACAACCTGACCTTTATACTTGCGGATACCACCTTTTTATATATTTTGTGTAGGATTTCTACTCTGGACATTGGTACATCCGGAGGCAGTCAACCATACTGGCATATGCTGGAGGCCCACTAGGGATGTTTTAATTATGGAGCCTAGGACAATTACAAGAGAGATTACCCTGTAAGAGTAGAAGGAAATATTGAGCAATCTATCCAAGTGGGTCTGATAGTGAAATTGGGGACGGTGGTTAAATCAAGGTCAGTCTAGGGAGATCCAAGAAGGAATACAATCAGAACTAGACTGAAAGCCTTAGCCAGTGTATACATCAAGCAGGCAATGGAAGATGTTGAAGCTCACGATGTTATTACGGATAACTTTTTTTTTTATTTGACACCTGTGTATATGCATTGATAGACCTTGGGTCTAACCATTCTTATATTTGTGATAAGTATGTGACTAGGTGAAGTCTTAGAGTTTTCCCCTCAGAGGTTAGTATAATAGTCACAAATCCTTTTGGCCAGAGTATTGTAACACCCATTACCTGAGTTTAATGCCAGAACAGGATACGAGGTCTTACCATACTTAAATACATGCTTACAAAAATTTTCGTTCCACAAATTTTCGTCCAAATTAGAACTTTTAGAAAACTAAACATAAAGTCCCTAATACAAGCCCACGAGGCCCAAAACACGCTTTGAAAAAGAATCGAGACTTAACTGAGTACTTTAGAAAACTTTGAAAAAATTTTAAGGTAAACAGGGCATACGCTTGTGTGTCATCTTAACATGATCGTGCTGAAGGCTCGTGTAGCTCACACGACGTGGGCATATCTGGACACGCCCGTGTCCCTAACCCGTGTGAATTTATTTTTGATTTGAACCTACAGGGGTTTTCATACGGCCTGAAACATACCCGTGTCCATGGCCTGTGTCCCTCACACGGCCATGACACGCTCGTGTTTCAGCCCGTGTACAAAAACCTCGACATTCTGTTTCTGACGTCATCAACCAATTAAGGGCACACGGCCAAGGCACACACCCGTATGTTAGGCCATGTCCTCCACACGGCTGTGTCTCTGCCCGTGTCTTTACTACCATTCATACTGACTTATAAAATTGAGGTGCAGGGGACACACGGCTGGACTACACACCCGTGGGGCAGATCGTGTATCACACACGGCCTAGACACTCGTCCGTGTGGATAAAAGTAAGGCTATTTACCAAGCCTTTTTGCCACCCTTACTTACACCAACCTACACAATATCAACCAAAACCAAACACATATAACAAAATCAACCACAACCATGAGAAATTTGCATCAAATGCATTTAATATTAATCAATATTATCCAACATTAATGGCCTATACAAAATGAATATCACATCCATCATATGAGCCAACTCTTGTGGCTAAACTAACAAGACACTAAAAAAAAGATTCAAGTCCCTATACATGCCAAAATCAAAATATTAAACTAGCTATACCAAAGCTTCAGGTGATAGTGTGATCGATGCCTCTAACATCCCTTGATCCCCGATACTAGCTTGGTGGCACTATAAGAAAATGGAAAGGAGAGGTAGCAAGCATAACGCTTTGTAAGTTGCATATACATAAGTAACAACATCAACCATGCATATTATAAATCAACACAACATTCTTGAGTGAACATGGGCAAATATCACTACATGCTTATGTATATCACAAGTATAAACCAAATATTTCAATACCGTCCCAAGATCATTTTCATATCTAGAACTTACTCATGTCATTCTTACCATCAAGGCAGTATAACTAGACTCATATCTCATGAGTTCCGAATAAGAACCTGTACAACTCATAACGTGATTATATCATTCCATATCATTGCCATAAGCTTTTAAAATAACCCATGAAACCTTTTGGAATACTAAAGGATATCTGACAAGCTTTACACAAGAAGGTGAATTGTCGATGCCATGTTCCAAACATGGTCTTACACTGGCTCACATGTGGAGGCTGACGCCATGTCCCAAACATGGTCTTACACTAGCTCTCGTCTCAATGCTGATGCCATGTCCCAGATATGGTCTTACACTGGCTCTCACAACATCACTGATGCCATGTTCCAAACATGGTTTTACACTGGCTCACATGTCGTGGCTGATACCATGTCCCAGACATGGTCTTACACTTGCACACATATCACCCAAATATCATGGCATGGATATCCAATCTATTCCTAAGTTCAACCGAGAATTTACCGCATTAATTTCATCATGCATTATTCATAATCATATTCAACCATATTATGCAAAATAAATCATTCCACACATAATAATGATAAAGTTACTTTACTTACATATACCTTACCTAGGTATACAAAAAGTGGACGACTAATTGGCTTTAGTTTACTAGCTTGGCCTTTCCCCGGTCTAGGTTCGAATTTCATATTTCTTAATCTAAAATGATAAAAAAATCACTAATTTAATCATCATATTAACTAATGCATTTCATAAATCATATTTTGGAAAAATGACCATTTTACCCCTAGACTTTCACAAAATTACAATTTTACCCTTAGGCTCGTAAATCGATTTTTATCAAATTTTCTAACTAACCAAGCCTATCTGAATTCTTTTTATACTAGAAGTATCCCACAATTCCCATCATTTCACACATTTACCCCATAATTTATAACTTATGCAAAATGGTCCTTAGTTAGGGTTTTCATGAAAACTACTTCACAAAAGTTGTTTGTTTAACAACCATGATTCATTTTATTTCATAAAAATTCAGAAAAAACATGAAAAAGCCTCATGGAAAAACCCTATACTTTCAAACATTTTGCAAAATAGTCCCCTCATTAGCTAGATTATGCTACAAGGGTCCCAAAAGTACAAAAATTATCAAGAAAGGCCATCAAAATCACTTACTTGTAAGGGTAAAGAGTGGCAGAAATTTTAAAGCTCTAAAACCCCTAAAATGGCTAAAATTTTTTATGGTGAAAGAAGGGATGAAAAAGATGAAGTCTTTTGTTTTATTTAATCTCATTTTCTAGTCAAAATAGGCTACCTACTTCACCAAATTTGATTTTTTTTATTCATCTTTGTCCCTATGGCTGACCACCCCTATTGAAATGGGTCTATTTACCCTTTAAAGACCCTTAATTATGAATCTCTAGCTATTTAACACCATTTGCTAGAAAAACAAAACTTTTGCTCTTTATGTGATTTAGTCCTTTTTCGTAATTAAGCATGCAATCGCTAGAATTATTTCACCAAAATTTTCATGTACTAATATAAACATGCTATAACACATAAAATTATATTAAAAATAATTTCTCTAACCTCGGGTTAGTGGTTCCGAAACTACTATTCTTACTAGGCCAAAAATTAGGCTGTTACAAGTATTATGGTAAACAAAATGGTAAAGGACTATTCATTGAGTTTCGACAGACATGTATTTTTGGTTGATTTGATGCTTTTGAGTTTTCATGAGTTCAACTCCATATTGACACTGGATTGGCTGAGGAGGCATAATGCTGTAGTTAGTGTAAATCTCAAGGGGTATGGTCAGTATCTGCCAATGAAAATAGCGTGTTTGTCTCGAGAATAAAGTGAGATAGTAGGAACAATTTAATTTCAGCGATTTTAGGCCAAAAACTGATAGTTAAGAGTGGAGATACCTATTTAGCATATATCACTGACTCTAGGTTAATGAGGGAATACTTTGGACAGGTACCAATTATAAACAAATTTCTCGATGTCTTTCCAGAAGAATTATCGAGGATTCTACCAAACAGAGATGTGGAATTCTTTATTAATGTGATGTCAGGAATTGCTCCTATCTCAAGTACCCCTTATAAAGAAGCCCCGGTAGAGTTGAAGCAATTGAAAACTCAACTGCAAGAACTATTGGATAAGGGGTTCATCAGACCAAGTATTTCACTTTGGGGTACGCCAATACTGTTCGTTAAGAAGAATGATGGGATTTTTTGGTTATGTATTGATTAAAAGAAGCTAAATAATGTAACCATAAAGAGCGCCAGGAACTAATCTTATATCAAGTGCGTCTTATAGAATGGCCCTAGTAGAGTTGAAGGAGTTTAAAACTCAACTACAAGAACTGTTGGATAAGGGGTTCATTAGAATAAATGTTTCGCCTTGGGGTGCACCAATACTGTTCGTTAAGAAGAAGGATAGGACCTTTCGGTTTTGTACTGATTACAAGCAAATAAATAAGGTAACCATAAAGAACAAGTATTTGTTGCCTAGAATTGAAGACTTGTTCAATCAACTCAACGAAGACAAGGTGCTTTCAAAGATTGATCTGAGGTCTGGATATTGTCATAAATATTAAAGGGGGTGATATCCCAAAAATCGCATTTAATACGCACTATGGCCACTATAAATTTTTAGTGATGCCCTTTGGTTTGACCAATACGCCAACAGTATTCATGGACCTGATGAATGGAGTATTTCAGCCTTACTTCAATCTTGTGTCATTTTCTTCATTGACGACATTCTAGTTTACTCAAAGAGTGAGGCAAAACATGAGGAACACTTATGAATAGTTTTAAGTGTTCTTCAGGAGAATAAATTGTATGCCAAATTTAGAAACTAAGAATTCTAGCTGAAAGAAGTCCATTTCTTAGGCCATATTATATTCGTAGAAGGAATCAAGGTAGATCTTGAGAAGATATGAGTTATACTTGAATAGAATCCATCAAAAAGTGTTACTAAAGTGTGTAGTTTCCTTAGACTAGCGGGTTATTACAGAAGGTTCGTGAGAAGGTTCTCTATAATGGCAACATCATTAACACAGTTTCTAAGGAAAGATGAGAAGTGTCACTGGTCTGAAGAATGTCAATGCAGTTTTGATGAGTAAAAAAAAAGCATTGACAGAAGCCCTAGTGTTGAGTCAGTCAGAATCGGAAGTAGAATATGTTGTCTTTACAGACGCATCCTTGAATGGGTTCGGGTATGTACTTATGTAGAAAGGAAAGGTGATTACTTACGCGTCAAGAAAAATCAAGCCTCATGATAGGAACTACTGAACTCATGATTTAGAACTAGCAACTGTAGTGTTAGCCCTAAAGATTAGATGTATTATCTTTACGAGGAGAAATGTTGTATATTCTCTACCCAAAAAAGCCTAAACAATCTTCTCTCTTAGAAAGAATTGAATCTACGTCAATGATGATGGATCAAGCTATTAAAAGATTATGACTTAACCATCGAATACCATTCAAGTAAAGCTAATATGGTTGTTGATGCTTTGAACAGGAAAACTGTACCAACTCAGGCTTCTTTGAGAGCAAGAGTATGCCTGGAGAATGATAGGCTGATTCTCACTGAATTAAGGGCATAACCCGTATTCCTATCTCAAATTTTGGAGTTTCAATTGAAGGGCACACGATGTAAGGAAATAAAGGAGTACATTAAGTCTGAGAATGCTAATAATTTTAGCCTGAGTAAAGAAAGAGAATTACACTTCATGGGAAGGCTGTGTGTTCCGAATAATGGTAACCAAAGGTAAGAAATTATGAAAGAAGATCACCAAAGACCTTATTCCCTTCATCTTAGAAGTTTAAAGATGTATCGAGATTTAAGGAATTTATTTTGGTGGCCAAGAATGAAAAAGGAGATATCAAAATTTATAATGAAGTGCTTAACTTGCCAGGGGGTCAAGGTAGAACATCAGGTTCCTTTTGGTAAATTGTACTCACTAAAAATTCCAGAATGGAAGTGGGACAAGATCACGATGGATTTTTTCTCAAGGTTTCCTATTAGTTTATACAAGAAGAATATTGTTTGGGTAATCATGGATCGATTAACAAAGTAAAATCATTTCATGGTGATACGAACGAACTACTCATTGGAGAAGCTAATAGAGCTATACATTTCATGAATAATTCTCCAGCATGGTATACCTTTTTCAGTTGTGTCTAATCGAGATTCTAAATTTACGTCGAGGTTTTAAAAATAGTTATAAACATCTCTTGGAACCAAGCTTCGGTTCATTACCACTTTTTATCCATAGACTGATAGACAATTAGAGAAAGTGATCTAAATCTGAAAAATATGCTCAGAAGTTGTGTGATCGATTTTTGGATTAATTGGAAAAAATATCTACCTTTGGGGGAGTTCGCCTATAACAACAGTTATCACCTCAGCTTGGGCATGTCACCTTTTGGCATGCTATATGAGAGAAAATGTCGATCATCGATATGTTGGGTGGAGCTTAGTAAGCAAAAGCAAGTTGTCCCAGACCTAGTCCATGAAACAGAAGAAAAATTAATGACCATTGAGAATCACTTGAAGATCAGGATCACTAAAAGGCATACGCAGACAGAAGGATGAAAGATATATCTTATGAAGTTTGCGACAAAGTGTTCCTTAAAGTTTCACCATAGAAAAAGATTCTTCATTTTAGATTAAAGGGGAAACTTAGCCTAAGGTTTATCGAACCTTTTGAGATTCTGGAGCGTATAGGGCCAGTAGCATATCATTTAGCTCTTCCACCAGAACTATCCAAAATCCACGATGTATTCCGTGTGTCAATGTTGCAGAGATATCACTCTAATCCAGATCATGTAGTTCAATTGGAAATTTTGGAGGTAGAACCAAATTTGTCCTACGAGGAAGAGCCTGTATATATCTTGGACAGGGAAATTACGATGCTCAGGCATAAAAAGATTCCTTTAGTTAAGGTGTTATGGCAGAACCACAAGGTAGAAGAAGCTACATGGGAGAGAGAAAGCACATGAGATATAAATATCCGCATCTCTTCATAGGTACGAAATTTTGAAGATGAAATGTATTTTTAGGGTAAAAAGTTTTCACACCCTAGTTTAGCATAACCGGATCGATTCAAGAGACTACGATGACAAAGACCGCTTAAGATGCAAAATTTAAACTGAATAAGATTGGTAACTTCGTGGCAGAGCACTACAAATAACTTTACCAATACTGCGGAACACCATTCTAAGTGATAATGAGATTATATTTAGGGCGAGGACCTTATTAAGCAAACTTTCCCACTAACAAGATCGTTATTCGTATTTCTAGTATCGTTAATTAGGTAAGTACGATGGATTTTAAGATACATTTAAGTCAATGTGTCAATAATTGGGACACTTGGAAGGCCTCGTAAGATGTGATTAATTAGTGGAAGTGTGCGGGAATGAGTAAAGATTAGAGATAATCCTGATTGGGATAGCGTGATAGTCGAGAGATGATTTTTGATTCATCTTCTCCACTAGACTTTGTTATCCTCGAAGATCTTTTTTGCTAACAAGCGTGTTAACTATAAAAGCTTAGGAGAACTTTTGTGCTAGTTGTCTACTGGTAAATTCTTGAACCTTCTTTTAAGCTTTACCAAATATATAAAAGCTAAGGTAAGAAAGGATTGGTAGGATTTCTTTGAATACTAGGTAGGAAGGAAACTTCTATCCAGAAATTATTTGCATGCTCATAGATTCTTGTTATATCATAATTTTTTGGTCATTTTTTATGATTAAAGAAGTTGTTTTATTGTTTTAGCTAAAGAAACGAGAAAAGGTCCCAATATTAAAGGGCAAGAACCAATAGAGTAGATAAAGCTCTCAGTAAAGTATTTTGGTAAGCTCTTTTATGCCTTATGTTTGGTATATGAGTTAATTCACTTGCTTCTATAATTTGCACAACCAAGTGACTTTGTCATTTGTCTTTAAGGTTCAAGTCTGAGGAAGCCTGTCAAAGAGTTAGTCCATGCATGGCTATATATGGTTACACAGACCCAAAAA
This sequence comes from Gossypium arboreum, assembly GCF_025698485.1. Taxonomy (NCBI): domain Eukaryota; kingdom Viridiplantae; phylum Streptophyta; class Magnoliopsida; order Malvales; family Malvaceae; genus Gossypium; species Gossypium arboreum. The sequence goes on from NC_069082.1 coordinate 19,611,285, forward strand.
ATTTGGTATATATAAGGTTTGAGTAATCCTTCCTTAATTCTCAAGGTCTGTATCCAGACAGGTGTAAGGAGGTATTGGAGGGATATTGTGTATAGTGATAAAGAAGACACATGATAAAATGCTTTTCCTCCGATATGGCACTTCGATGCAAATTGTGATTGGTGAAAACCCGACCTTATGGGGGAACACTTATGTGTTCAAACAAGAAGGGGAGTTTGAAGGATACAGAGGTGATGTTTGTGATATAGCTCTGATGAGCGGATATGAAGATGCAGGAAAAATTGGTTTTTTAGGAACCGGGATCAGAAACTAGCACAAGGAAGAGAGTATGTGAAAAAAATATACATATGATAGTGCAAGTTGCATGAGAATGTAAACAGTAAGCTTGTTAGTTATATATGGTAGTCCACACAAGTGGCATATTGATAGCCAGTGTGATCCATGAATAGGCTGAGTTTGATTGTGGTAGCGTCCTCCAGCTGGTCTACAGACCAGAGTAATGTATTCACCGGATGTGGCAAACTAATCTGATAGCTCGAGTCCTTTCTCTTAGCATCTAATTGTAATCAATGGTGGGATTGTTCTCCCAAGTAACTCACTAATTTCTTACGAACTTACCCAATTTCATCTTCCTTTCAAGTTCCTAGGTTAAGTGTGGTGATCAAAAGGATACAACAAGATTTGCGACCATTTGTGAGCCTTTTTATTTGTTAGGGTTAACATGTATTTGTTGGGGGTACTCGAACAATTGTCAGGTACTGCCATTTTGAAATTTTTAATCTATACTCAAATGTTATTTTGAACACTTTGAACGTTGATTGGAAGCCTTGTTGGCATATTGTTATTTGTGTTGTACTGATGTTATTTAAGCAACCGCAAAAGGTTAATTCGCGCTTCTTTAAATTTTTAAATGCGGTGAGCTATTATTTTAATATTTTGCTTCCAAATAAATGTAGTCTTAAACCAATGGACTACCGCTTTGGTAAAAAGGGGTATTTTCCAAAATGGTCAATGGTTTAAAAAGAAGAATAGTGTGTTTTCTATTGTATCAACTTGTAACGCTCCATACCCAGATCTGACGATCGGGTCAGGTGTGGGGTGTTACTGACATTCAAGTCGTTATAGAATAAATGAGGTTAATCAGCCAAAGTTTCCACATGAATTAATCAGTATTAGAAAGCTAAACAAGATACAGATATTTTGAAGGTACTTTTTCAAAGCTATGGGTTACTTCCAACTGATGTTTTCAAAGCTATGACTTGTTTTGAGGTTAATCAACTGAAGAAAGGTTCTCTCGCAATATGCTACTAATGCATGATGACTATTCATTATTGTTGACTTGGTAATTTTAGATAAGGTGATCAAAGCTGAATGTAGGAGGTTACTTTTGCGAAAGGCATTGTTCCATCGATGTTCTCAGGGAGTTTAAGCACATATGCAACTTAATAAAAGTAATCTTGTGTATTTTAAACTTTTGATGTCTAGTTGTAAAAGTATGAGAATTAATCTTCTAATTTGTTGACATATTTGAAGGGAAGGTAAACTCTAAGGCTATTTTTGTGGCTGAAACAATAACCACAACTTGAGGAACTGTTTTATTGCCTTACTTGCCTATTTTCGGAGTTGACAAATGTTTGGACAAAAATATTGTACTATCTTTTTTTAAAGATATTAAATGATTTAAAGACTGTTTGAGTTAAAATTGAAGACTTGAAAGATTGGTTCTTGCAGTTCAAGTTTGGTTACTTGTGAAACAAGTTAAATCATTTCTATAGTTGAAGACTTTGAATTACATCGAGACTTTTATGGAATTATTATCCTATGCTAATTAGGTTTATTTTATAAAAAAGTTATTAGACTATGACCTTATGTAAGCAAAACTTAGTATATAAACTTAAAGTATTGTTTAGGTTAAGTGGTAACTGAGAGGTAGAGAGAGTACAAATTTGTTCAAGTTAGGAACATTTTATATGTGCATTGTTCTTATAAGCAATCAAGAGTCTTTTATTACAAAACTAAGCTTTCTAGAGTGAAAATTAGTGGGATAGTGATCTAATCTTTGTACAATGGTAAGGTCGCTAAATCAATAAGAGCTAGTCGATGTTGGGACTTAAATCATTGGTTGTACTGTGAGAAAGATAGTGAATCATTGCTCTAAGTAAGGCCCCACAGATCATTACCCTAGGCAAGGCCCCGCAGATCATTACTTTGAGAAATGCGCCTCAGATGTAGACTGAGGTCAAATTGCATAAACAATCTAGGTGTTTATCTTTACATTTTCACTCTTTGGATTTCATGGTTGAAGCTGTGGCCATAGTTCCAAGCACTATTTCAGCCACAACCTTTGTTTACAAAGCAAGTACTCCTAGTTTCTACATAATCTTTTGTTGCTTGGTGTATCTTTAAAATTCCTTAACATTTTGGTTTATTTTGGTTATTTCGCATCCGTATGTATAATTCTTTAGATCCCCTTTTCACCCTATTGTACCATTTAATATCATGTTTAATACAGTGTGTGGATTTGCAAAGTTGGCTATTTGAGATCTCGATGTATGTTTGATTATAATAAGTTGATTCTGTAGGCTTTACTGTATTTTGTAATGCAAACTCAATTCTGAGCTCAATTGGAGAATGTTTAAAAATTAGTGCATGCTGTGGCACCTTGAATATAAGGTTCTTGCGTTCCCCCCTTCTTTTGGTGTTTGTTAAGAAGTCCTAGAACCTTTGACCCTCACCATTCACCAATAAACTAATCATGGAGGAAGGCTAATCAAACACCATAAGTAGTGATGATCACATCAGCCAACTTTCTGATGGTATTGTAGCCACCATCTTGTCATCTCTCCCAATAAATGACACAGTAAGAACTAGTCTTGTCCCATCTAGGTGCAGGTATTTGATAAATAATAAAAGTAACATATTTTAATCCTATTCTTAATACGTTTATGGATGATTATTTATGCAAATTGGTGAATTTTATGCTCCTAATACTTCGAATTCATGTTTCTATACTTAAGAGAGCATTTGAGAGCTAACGAAGCAAAAAGCGAGTGAAAATCGGATAAATAGAGCTGATTTCGGGAGCCACGCTGCCTGGGCTTCCCACACGGGCTGGACGCATGCCATATGTTAGATTGTGTCGATTTCGCGACTTGCATCCCAAATGCATGGAAAAACGCAATTTTTAGGCTTTCTGAGCATTATAAATCTATAAATACCAAATAGAAGAAGAAAGAAGGGAGCCATCAGAGAATATCGAAGAAAACAACTCGAAAAACACCATTGGAGCCAACTTTGAAGCGGATTTCCATCAAGATTGATGAGCTCCTTTTAATTTCTCTTGAAGTATTTATGAGTTTCTTTATTTCTTGTGGTTATTCTGACATTGAGATGTTTTTATTCACAATTATGAACTAATTCCCTAGATATTTAAGGAAGATGAACCCTATGATGAATTCTATTATTTGATTTATGTTTTAAACAATAAATACTTAATTATTGTTATCAGTTATGTACGCTTATCTCTTGTTTTAATATTTTCGGGATATTAATGTAACATCCCAAATTAGGTCCTAGTTGGAACAGTGGTTTTGAGACCACAAATCTGACACAATAAAATTTTTTTTATTATATTTTTATGTACTACAATTTCACGGGATGATTTCGTGAAAATTTCGTTCGAAAATTTTGAAGTTTGGGCACCCAATTTGGTCAAAACGACTAAATTGTAAAAAGTGCAAAAGTTGAGTTCTACATGTTAGAGGTGTCTAGTTGTTATGAAATTTTAAATTGGAGGCCTTTAAATGGTAATTAGACCATTGGATAATTTTTTGGACAAAAATGGACATGAAATGGGTGAAATAGAATATTTTTAAGTTAGGGGCATTTTGGTAATCTAGTAATTAAAATGATTTAAAAATGAAATTAAAAGCCAATTTTTGTCCATATTCTACCCCATGGCTGAAACTTGCATTGAGAAGACATAGCAAGGGTTTTTCAAGCTTCCAATCGATTGTAAGACCATTCTAGCCTAGTTTTTAATGATTTTTACGTTTTTGAAATCCTCGTAACAAGATCTACTCATTTCTACCCATATTTTGAGCTAGAGTTTGTATTTAAAAATTTACCCATGGATGAAATGCATGTGTTTTGATGTCTAATGGTAGAATATAAATTCTTGGCGTGTAATAAATGACTTTTACTAAGTGATTTTTGGTGAAATTGTCAAAAAGGATCGTTTTGTAAAAGTTACAAAATTTGTCATAAAAGTGTGATTTAGTGGAAATTTGGGGCTTCTACAGTTATAAAAATGATTCAGCTAGGCCTAAAATGCAAGTAAATTGAATAAAAAATCATTTTACGAGCCTAGGGACCAAAGTGCAAATATGTGAAAGTTTAAGGGTTAAAATGCAAATTTGTAAAAGTATAATTTTTGGACCGGTATGAATAATGTGACTAATTAGTAAGCTAAATGTGGTATTATAGATCAAGGAAAATGAGATTCGGGCATAGATTGGAAATGAATGAGATTATGGACTAAATGAGAATATATAGTCGTACTCGAACCCGAGGTAAGTTCATGTAATTTTAATAATGCAATATTGTATTTGAATGCTAATTCTTTGATATTACACGAGTTGTAAGTATATATATATGTGAATAATTTGATATTATGTGATTATTTTAATGATATAACATGTTCTTGATGTTTTGCTATTATGATGAAAATGTTGCAATACCATGTGATTATGAGATATTGCTATGTGAATGAAGCCACAATTCGAGTACGTCTAGTAAAGGTTTGGAAGTTTGATGGAATATGATGTTTCTTTGAAATGAGTAAGTTTGTATGTAAATAATATTTCGATTCTTTTTATGTTATTATCTTTTGTTATTATATGAGATGTGTCTGCCTATGGAATGATCAATTGATGTAAACTACGAATCAGAATTGACTAAGAACAAGTTAATAAAATGTTAAAAAGTGAAGAATTTCCCAATTGAACCTTCGAAAGAAGAGATACAAACGACCTGTTGTGAGTCACGTGTGTAGTACTAAGTGCAGGCTACTACATGTACCAGATTGATTGGTCGCATGTGTAGTACTAAGTCCAGGCTACTACACGTACCCGTTAACTTCGATCACGTGTGTAGTACTATGTGCAGGCTACTACATGTATCAGAAGGTTAAGTCACATGTGTAGTACTAAGTGCAGGCTACTAAGTGTACCAAATTGATAGGTCGCATGTGTAGTACTAAGTGTAGGCTACTATGCGTACCCGTTAACTTTGATCACGTGTGTAGTACTAAGTGCAGGCTACTACGTGTGTCAGATGGGTAAGTCACGTGTGCAGTACTAAGTACAGGCTACTACGTGTACCAGATTGATAGGTCGCATGTATAGTACTAAGTGCAGGCTGCTATACGTACCAGACAGCTTCGGTTACAAGGGTGGTATATGCACAGGCCACCAGGTATCTATTATTATTTCGATGAGTTCAACGGGAAATTTACTAAGTGAAAATACATATGTACATGACTATGTTATGAATAAGTTCAAGTATATCTATGTGAAAAGTTGTGAGCAATGTGCTCGATAGCTGATCGAATCTTTTGGTAAGATAGAATGCAGTAAGTGAAATTAAGTAAAAGTAAAATTTTGTAATAAAATAATTTTGGATAGCAGCAGTTGTGTGAATTTGAAAAATCAAAAAAAATAGTAGATATTTAATTAGAGGTTTAATAAGATATGAAATTAAATCTTGATGAGTCTATTTTCTCATAAAAGAAACAGTTAAGGTAAAAGAATTTCCTATTCTGTGATACTTAGATTTTTCTGAGACAGGGTCAGAATGATTTTGGAATCCCCTGTTCTGATTTGGGAAAATAATTAAAAATTTTAAAAACATAATTATAGGTCATAATTTGCATGCTTAAAATCCTTATGAGTCTAATTTCTAGTAAAATTAGCATTTCTCAATTTGGAGTCCCGTACCATGAGATAAATAATTTTTAGTGAAGAGAGTTCAGAACTATCAGATAGTGAAATAGGGGTATATTTAATGAATAAACTGTACTTATTGGATAAACTAAAAATTCTAAAAATTTTATGGTGATAAGATATATGTGTCTAGTTTCATATAAAATTAATGGATTTTAATTTGGAGTTTCGTAGCTCTGGATATAAATAAATTAGTAACTATGACTCGAGAAAACAGCATGACCAAAAATCAACAAAAGTGTAATTATGATTACATTTTCATGGAATCATGTTGATAATTTGCTTATTATTTTCATAGAGGCTTACTAAGCTTTAAGCTTACTCCCTCCTATCCATTTCCTTAGTGTTCTCAGGTCAACTCAGGGTTGGAGACCGTCGGAGGCAGCATCACGCTATCAAGCCAACAACTCCGTAGTATTGTCATATGTGTATTAAATACTTTCAAGTGAGTAGCATGTATAAGGACTAGTTTTTATGTTAGATGTTGTTATGATTAGCCAAATGTATCGGCTTATATTGATTTATTGTACATGGCCATGAGATGTGGCTTAAATGGTTATGGCTTGTAAGCCTAATTATTCTTGCTATGTGTTAATGTTTGTGATGTGTTTATCATTGGTTGTTATGAGTGATTAGTATAACACATGTACATGATGAATGTTTCGAGGTGGTCGTGGCCATGGAATGAATGTGTGGCATGGTAGTAAGTTGATAATGATTGAATATGGAAAATTGTAGAATGTGAATTGGAATGTCTAACTTGGTGTAACATGAGTATAGGTAATAAACACATGTATGACAACATGTACATGCTTTAACGGAATTTTACTAAAGGATTATTAACCATTAAATTGATGTTATAATGTGTATAAGTATGGAAGAGAATTAAGGACAACATAAGGCTTGGAAAATAGCCTAAGTGTTGGCTACAAGGCAGAGACACGGCCATGTGTCTCAGCAGTGTGGAGGACACGGCTTAGAACATGGGTGTGTGGTTTGGCCGTATGGATCAATTTGTTTTGCTGATGTCATAAACAGAGAGTTACACGGCCTGAGCACACAGGAGTGTTGAAGACACATGAGCGTGTCCCTGTGTCCACACGGGCGTGTGACCCTATTTCATGAAAATTTTTCTAAGTTTTCCCAAAGCTTTCTAAAGTCCTCGGTTTAGTCCTGAACCACCCCGATGTATGTTTTAGGCCTCGAAGGCTTGTATAAGGGACGATCTACATGTGTTTGAAAAGTTTTAATTTGGATGAAATTTTATGGCCCGGTTTTGCATGTTTGTGAATGTTTAAGTCCGGTAACACCTCGAACGTTGTCCCGACTTTGGATACAGGTAAGAGGTGTTACATTTAGTGGTATCAGAGCTATAGTTTAGTCAGTTCTCAGACTAACCTAGCATGAATGAGAGTCTAGCTATACATGCCACCAATCAGTGATAGTGTGATGTCTCCCGACACGAATGAGAACCATCTTGTTTAGACAGAGGTACTCTCCAATCGAGCTACACCGACCATATTAAATGTGAAGCTAAGGTATTCGGGTAAAGTACAGTTATGATGAGCTAAACTCAGAAAAGTATGAATAAAAGTTCATGATATGTATGTGATAACATGTGAGATAAGAGTTTATGTTACGAGGAATACTCATGCTTGTTTGATATTCATATGATATTGTGCACTTGACATGTTTGATTAAGTGAATGTGATAAAAAGAAATTCATAAAGGTATGAATAAAGGTTTATAATATCATGTTACGGATAAAAATGTCTTTTTCCCGATTGGACGTTGAATGTTGATGAATTTTAACGATATCTTTAAATGAGACAAAGGATTATAATGTAATGAACTTATTTACGTTAAATTGATGGATTGATTCATATGAATATAATGATATGTATATGATAAAGTGCCAGATAAAAGTTTTGATTGTGACATACTTATCCATGTTTGTTTGGCCCTCATAAGATGTTAGGTGCATCACTTGTTTGATTGAATGAATGGGATAAGTGAAGTTATTCAGAATCCATAGAATGTAAGCATAAATGCACTAGTTTAAATAAGATAACTGAAAAGTTCGTGTCATACGAACATGAATAATAGTTTTCCTGAAGTGGATGATATGCTTGTGAAAATGTTACTATGATAATGAAATAGTGTTATATGTATATATGTATGAGAGACGAGTTAGGGACTTACGACCCCACCCCCTTACCAGAGTGGTGTTTTGTAAAGGATTTTATAAGATCAGTGTTGAATAAGCTCACAAGTATGAGACCAAAGAGTTCAGCTGTAGAATGATTATAACTATGATCAGAGATTAATTAGATTGATAAGTAAAGACAGAGCTAGTAAAGTGTGATGTCAAAAAGCGTATTAACTGGAATTTCTTCAGAACCAATCTTCTTCAATGAAAATCATAATGTGGGATTTGTAATAACAGAAATAGTTGGAGGAATAAATCTTGACATGTAAGATACCAGAATGTGGTAATTAGAGTAAGTAGATTATGACTGTCTCTCTTGAGGTACTCTATGAGTTCATTTACTCTCGAAAGTATTACTGGGGCTATCTATTTTCAGATAAATTGTTATCATGCGAAAATGTTTTCTAATCTTGGAATAAGATGAAAGTATTGATAGTCTGACTGGTATATAATCTGTATTGCTCTATTTTCCCTCTAGCATTCTATTATGTTTCATCTGTTATGATTTTGTGAGATAATGTACCTGATGTTCTGATTTTGTTCTGTAATATCCTGATTTTGGGCCTAGTCGGAATAGTGGTTTCGTGACCACAAAATCCGAGATATAAATAATTATTTTATGATTATTTTAAGGTCTATGATATGATTGCATGATTGTGTGAAAATTTCGTGAAGAAATTTTATGCATAAAGTGCTTAATTTGAAATTTGGGACTAAATTGAATAAATTGCAAAACTTGTGTTCTAGAAGTATTTTGCATAAAATTGAATTAGATTATTAATTAGAGGTCCTTAAAGAGTAATTTTACCAATTTCTAAGTCTATGGACAAAAATTGGACATGGATGGAATTTTTGGAAAGTTTAGTAGTAAGGGCATTTTGGTCATTTAGGGTAAAATGAATTAAAATACACAATTAAAAGCCAATTTTGCTCATCTTCAACCCCATGGCGAATATAGCAAGGAGAAACCATGGCTAGGGTTTTCAAGCTTCCAAGCTCGATTGTAAGTCCGTTCTAGCCTCGTTTTTAATGATTTTTACGTTTTGGAGTCCGGTAGCTCGATTTAGCTTATGCTAGCAATAATTTAACCTAGGGTTTATATTTGGAAAAATACCCATAGGTGAAATTTGTGTATTTTGGTGTTTTATGATAGAATATGAAGTTTTAAATTATGTTAGACAACTTGTGCTACTCGGTTTTAAGTGAAAACGAGCAAAATGGCTTAATCGGTAAAAATACCTAATAGTCATAAGTACATGTTAGAGTGAGAATTTGATGTTGCCATAAAAGGGAAAAATGATCAGCATGTCATAAAACATAAGAAAATAGGCTGAATTTTAATTTACGAGCTTTGGGGCAAAAGTGTAAATATGCAAAAGTTTAGGGGAAAAATTGTAATTTTTCCAAAATATGATTTTGGGTCAATTTGAATAATGTGAGTCCTAATTAGACTATATTTTAAATGATAGAGCAAGGAAAACTGAAATTCGGGCTAAAATGGGGAAAATACCAAGTTGTGGACGAAATGGTAAAATAGCCATTTTAGCATACGAGGTAAGTTCATATGTAAATGTTGGTAACATAGTTATTATTTTAAATGTTTTAATGTTTTTTAAATGATATGATAATTATTATGAAATATTATACTTGTGATAATTGTTTGATAATATGTCAAATTATGTGATATACTTGGAAAATGTGAAATACTACAGAGTATCGTATCGACATTCCGTAGAAGATGGTTGAGACACATGATTGGGAAAAGGTCCGTTGAACCTCGGGAATGGATTAGGATACAAGTGACATGTCTTTGGGATATTTGGGCATCCGAACTCGTTGAGTTGAGTCCGAGTTCACTTATGGATGCGAATGTCCGAACTCGTTGAGTTGAGTCCGAGTTCGTGAGATGTAACTAGGCATCCGAACTCGTTGAGTTGAGTCCGAGTTCACTTATGGATGCGAACGCCGAGCTTGTTGAGTTGAGTCCGAGTTCACTTATGGGCGGGTTACATGGTAGCTTGGCTACATATGTGGCACTTATGTGCAAACTTTCCATGTATCCGAATTATATTCGATGTGTTCAACGGGTAAAGTTCTACTCAAATGGAGGAATACTCAAGATGAAAGGGACGTATTGGTAAGTGTTGTGAAATGGATACTTTGAACAGCTATGTACTTAACCCTCGGGTTGAAAACTCGATATAACAACAATATGGTAAGATGATAAATGAAAAGGTGATATGAATGTCTTGGTGATGATTATGCAAATGACGTTTTATGTTTGCTTATATGGTTATGTTACTTGCTATTTGCATGTGAGCTTACTAAGCATTTATGCTTACTCCTCCTTTTCATTCCTTGTAGTGTTGACAAGCCAGCTCGGAAATCGGAAGCGGTCGGAGGCACGCCACACTATCCAGTATACCATCTTGGCATAATGGCTTGTATATTTTGAGTATGGCATGTATAGCATTATAATCATTTTATATGTATGGTCTTATGATATGGTTATTGAGTGGTATGGAAATAGAAATGCTTGGTAATGATTAGCCATTGGAATGGCTAATCATGATCATATTTGGTATTATGTATGTCAAATTGCTAGCTAATCCATGGAAACCATGAAATAGGTAAAATTTACCATAAAATAGATTCAGACAGCAGCAGTGATGTGAGTTTAAAAAATCACTAAAAATATTAGAAATGGAATTAAATAATGAATAAGTTATGGAATCGAAGTTTGATGAGTCTATTTTCATATGGAATAAGCGAAACAGGTATATGAGCTATATTTTATGAGATGTTTAAATTTTTGTGAAACAGGGCCAGAGCGATTTCTGGATCCCCTGTTCTGAATTTGGAAATTCACCATAAATTTTACAAAGATAATTAGAAGTCACACTTTATATGTACAGATTCCTTATTGAGTCTAGTTTTATTAGAGACAAATGGCATAGTCATTGAAGCTCTGTATAGGGAGATATCTGATTCGTAATACACAGAGGTCAGAGTAGTTGAACCCTAAAACAGGGGAGACTTTAACTAATAAACTGTACTAATTGGCCCAACAAAAAATTCTAGAAAAAAAATTAGTACATATATATATGAGTCTAGTTTCAGGAAAAATTTACAGAATTGGATTTCGAGTTTCGTAACTCGAGATATGATTTTAAAGCGACTGTGATGCAGTTAGCCAGCTTGTCTGGAAATTTTAAAATGAATTGTATGAAATTTGTTTAATTAATGAATTAAGTCCGTTAACACCTCGTGTTCGACTCCAGCAACGGTATCGGGTATGGGGTGTTACATTTAGTGGTATCGAGCAGGTTTAGTCGGTTCTCGGACTAACCTAGCATGTGTAAAAGTTTAGCTATACATGCCAACGATCCGTGATAGTGTGATGTCTTCCGACGCGTATAAGTACCGTCTTATTTAGGCAGGTACTCTCCAACCGAAGCTGCGCTGACCATGTTCAATGTTAAGTAAAGGTATTTGAGTAAAATTATGATTATGATAAGTCTCGGTTCAGAAAAGTATGAATAAAGGTTTATGATACATATGTGATAATATGTGAGATGAAAGTTCATGTTGTGATAAATATTCATATTTGCTTAATGCTCATATGATGTAGTGTATGTGGCTTACTTGATAAGATGAACGGAATAAATAGAAAGTATTAGAGGTATGAATAAAGGTCATAATATCATAATCTGAATGAAAATGTCCTTGTCTTGATTGGACGTTGAATGTTGATGAATGTTAATGATATACAATTTTTTTATGAGATAAAGGATTATAATGAAATGAACTTATCTATGTTAAATTGTTGGACTGAATTGTATGATTGTAATGATATGTACATGATGATACACGAAATGAAAGTTGTGATTGTGATGCAAATATTTATGTTTGTTTGGCCTTATATAATGTCATGAGCATGAATTAATTTAATTAATTGAATGGATAAGTAAAGCTATCTAGAAAACATAGAATGTATGCATAAGTATATTGTCTAAATGGGACAATAGGAAAATTGGTGTAAGCCAACATGAATGAATGACATGATTTTGATGATGTTACTATGATGATGGAAGTTGTGTCATATGTGTATGTATAAGAAAGTCGAGTCGAGGTCCTACAACCCTCCCCTTACCAAAGTGGTACTTATAATGGAATTTCATGAGATTTGTATTGAATAAGTTTCTGTTGAAAACCCAAAGAGTTCGGTGATAGAATAATTATAAGTATGATCCGAGATTGAAAATGAGCTGATAAGTAAAGTCGAGCCGAAAGTATCGATTGATATAAAGATTATTGGAATTATGCATTGTCCGATTAGAGAAGGAATTCTCTTTGGTAAATCGAATTACTCAAGTGCAAGGTCGAGAAAAGTGTAAATCGAAATTTATTCGAATCTGACATTCTTTAGTGAATGATTTAATATGAAATTTGTGACGGCAGAACTAGTTGGGGAAATGATATTTCAAATGTGAATTATCCGAGTGTGACAGATTATTATGACCGGACAGATTTAGCGATCTCTTTTGAGATGTTCTATGTGTTCACCCGTTCTCGAAATATTTCTATGGCTATTGATCTTCGAAGAAATTCTTGTTATATGGGAATGTCTTCTAATTCGGTGTTGGATGAAAGCATTGGTAGTCTGATTGGTTTATAATTTATATTGCTCTATTTTATCGGGTATTCTATTTCATTTAAATCGATAAGAATTGATGAGAGAATTCATATGATATTATGATTCTGTTTCTTCTACTTGATGCTTCATCGATATATATGTATGGGAAGATATATTGATCTTGTTATATTTGATTTCAGTGGGATTAAATGATGTTTTCTTTTGGACTTTCTTTCTTTGAAGAATTATCGGGTATTCTCGTATTTTCTCTATGAATTTGGTTTTCGATTCTCCGGCATAGTATCGTATCTTGGGTTTCTTTATCCCGGATCTCTTTATTCGGATTTCTTTATTCGGGTTTTCTATCTTGGATTTCTTTATTCGGTTTTCTTGTTATCTTTGTTCCATAATTTGTCAATTATGACTCATGTTCAAGTAACGTTCTTCATTTCGTGATAATCATGTCAAATATGACTATACTTCTAATTTGATCTTGGTAATGTGGTGATTTTAGTATTGGGATTTTTCTAATTTCGTAAGGATTTGACATCGAGAAAGGCATAGGTGATAAAAGCGCGAGTTTGATCGGTATGGTAAATTATTTATTTGAAAGATTTCATGTGACAATTATGTCGGATTATTTTTCCCAAGTTTGATAATAGAATTTCATTTTGTACGGATCAAAGAGTAAATAGTTTGAACGAGAAGTGTATATTTAATAGAAAGAGTTGAATATTAGTTTAAGTCACTCTGAATGATAAGGTTTCCATCTTGTGAAAGCTGAAAAGTTTATTACATGTTGACAGAGTTCGGATAGATGAGAATATTGGTAAGCAAGGCGTCGAACTAGACTAGTCTACAATGAGCAATGACTTCGACTTTTCAAGAATGTATTGTTGTATGAATTGTGATGTGTTTCAAGACGGTGAGGTAATGTGATAGTTTAGAGCATCCGATGTTACATAAAATCGGAGTTGTTAAAGGGGTTAAAGCGAGCATTGGGATCTATCAAAATTATCCTTGTCAATGTTGATATTGGGATGGAAATGAGAAGGATTATTCTTGAGGCCATATCGAATTATTTCTATGGCGGAAAGAAAAATGTGATGTATCCTATTGTTAAATGTTTGGCGAGATCTATAAATCACATCTCGTATTGAATGAATTCCTACTCAACAGATTCATGGAATTTCGGTCTCTTTGATTGTTGGATTTCTTGGAATTCGGTCTCCATTAAATCAAGTTGAGATCTGGGTTTTATGTCATGATATCATGGGAAATTGAGAAGGGTTAAAATTTAAGAACAGTTGAGAGTTGAGGCGTAAGCTTTTAGATCATATGAGAAATTGAAGAGATGTATTGGAGGTACAGTCTAAGTGCAAGTTATTCGGCACCAAATATGAGATTAAAAGTGGAGACCACTTTTACGGTAAGATTTTGGGACGAAAATCTCAAGGGGGAGAGTTGTAATATCCCGATTTTGGGCCTAGTCGGAATAGTGGTTTCGTGACCACAAAATCCGAGATATAAATAATTATTTTATGATTATTTTAAGGTCTATGATATGATTGCATGATTGTGTGAAAATTTCGTGAAGAAATTTTATGCATAAAGTGCTTAATTTGAAATTTGGGACTAAATTGAATAAATTGCAAAACTTGTGTTCTAGAAGTATTTTGCATAAAATTGAATTAGATTATTAATTAGAGGTCCTTAAAGAGTAATTTTACCAATTTCTAAGTCTATGGACAAAATTGGACATGGATGGAATTTTGGAAAGTTTAGTAGTAAGGGCATTTTGGTCATTTAGGGTAAAATGAATTAAAATACACAATTAAAGCCAATTTTGCTCATCTTCAACCCCATGGCCGAATATAGCAAGGAGAAACCATGGCTAGGGTTTTCAAGCTTCCAAGCTCGATTGTAAGTCCGTTCTAGCCTCGTTTTAATGATTTTACGTTTTTGGAGTCCTTAGCTCGATTTAGCTTATGCTAGCAATAATTTAACCTAGGGTTTATATTTGGAAAAATACCCATAGGTGAAATTTGTGTATTTTGGTGTTTTATGATAGAATATGAAGTTTTAAATTATGTTAGACAACTTGTGCTACTCGGTTTTAAGTGAAAGCGAGCAAAATGGCTTAATCGGTAAAAATACCTAATAGTCATAAGTACATGTTAGAGTGAGAATTTGATGTTGCCATAAAAGGAAAAATGATCAGCATGTCATAAAACATAAGAAAATAGGCTGAATTTTAATTTACGAGCTTTGGGGCAAAAGTGTAAATATGCAAAAGTTTAGGGAAAAATTGTAATTTTTCCAAAATATGATTTTGGGTCAATTTGAATAATGTGAGTCCTAATTAGACTATATTTTAAATGATAGAGCAAGGAAAACTGAAATTGGCTAAAATGGGGAAAATACCAAGTTGTGGACGAAATGGTAAAATAGCCATTTTAGCATACGAGGTAAGTTCATATGTAAATGTTGGTAACATAGTTATTATTTTAAATGTTTTAATGTTTTTTAAATGATATGATAATTATTATGAAATATTATACTTGTGATAATTGTTTGATAATATGTCAAATTATGTGATATACTTGGAAAATGTGAAATACTACCGAGTATCGGTATCGACATTCCGTAGAAGATGGTTGAGACACATGATTGGGAAAAGGTCCGTTGAACCTCGGAATGGATTAGGATACAAGTGACATGTCACTGGGATATTTGGGCATCCGAACTCGTTGAGTTGAGTCCGAGTTCACTTATGGATGCGAATGTCCGAACTCGTTGAGTTGAGTCCGAGTTCGTGAGATGTAACTAGGCATCCGAACTCGTTGAGTTGAGTCCGAGTTCACTTATGGATGCGAACGCCCGAGCTTGTTGAGTTGAGTCCGAGTTCACTTATGGGCGGGTTACATGGTAGCTTGGCTACATATGTGGCACTTATGTGCAAACTTTCCATGTATCCGAATTATATTCCGATGTGTTCAACGGGTAAAGTTCTACTCAAATGGAGGAATACTCAAGATGAAAGGGACGTATTGGTAAGTGTTGTGAAATGGATACTTTGAACAGCTATGTACTTAACCCTCGGGTTGAAAACTCGATATAACAACAATATGGTAAGATGATAAATGAAAAGGTGATATGAATGTCTTGGTGATGATTATGCAAATGACGTTTTATGTTTGCTTATATGGTTATGTTACTTGCTATTTGCATGTGAGCTTACTAAGCATTTATGCTTACTCCTCCTTTTCATTCCTTGTAGTGTTGACAAGCCAGCTCGGAAATCGGAAGCGGTCGGAGGCACGCCACACTATCCGTATACCATCTTGGCATAATGGCTTGTATATTTTGAGTATGGCATGTATAGCATTATAATCATTTTATATGTATGGTCTTATGATATGGTTATTGAGTGGTATGGAAATAGAAATGCTTGGTAATGATTAGCCATTGGAATGGCTAATCATGATCATATTTGGTATTATGTATGTCAAATTGCTAGCTAATCCATGGAAACCATGAAATAGGTAAAATTTACCATAAAATAGATTCAGACAGCAGCAGTGATGTGAGTTTAAAAAATCACTAAAAATATTAGAAATGGAATTAAATAATGAATAAGTTATGGAATCGAAGTTTGATGAGTCTATTTTCATATGGAATAAGCGAAACAGGTATATGAGCTATATTTTATGAGATGTTTAAATTTTTGTGAAACAGGGCCAGAGCGATTTCTGGATCCCTGTTCTGAATTTGGAAATTCACCATAAATTTTACAAAGATAATTAGAAGTCACGCTTTATATGTACAGATTCCTTATTGAGTCTAGTTTTATTAGAGACAAATGGCATAGTCATTGAAGCTCTGTACAGGGAGATATCTGATTCGTAATACACAGAGGTCAGAGTAGTTGAACCCTAAAACAGGGGAGACTTTAACTAATAAACTGTACTAATTGGCCCAACAAAAAATTCTAGAAAAAAAATTAGTACATATATATATGAGTCTAGTTTCAGGAAAAATTTACAGAATTGGATTTCGAGTTTCGTAACTCGAGATATGATTTTTAAAGCGACTGTGATGCAGTTAGCCAGCTTGTCTGGAAATTTTAAAATGAATTGTATGAGCTGTTTAATTAATGAATTAAGTCCGTTAACACCTCGTGTTCGACTCCAGCAACGGTATCGGGTATGGGGTGTTACATTTAGTGGTATCAGAGCAGGTTTAGTCGGTTCTCGGACTAACCTAGCATGTGTAAAAGTTTAGCTATACATGCCACTGATCTGTGATAGTGTGATGTCTTCCGACGCGTATAAGTACCGTCTTATTTAGACAGGGTACTCTCCAACCGAGCTGCGCTGACCATGTTCAATGTTAAGTAAAGGTATTTGAGTAAAATTATGATTATGATAAGTCTCGGTTCAGAAAAGTATGAATAAAGGTTTATGATACATATGTGATAATATGTGAGATGAAAGTTCATGTTGTGATAAATATTCATATTTGCTTAATGCTCATATGATGTAGTGTATGTGGCTTACTTGATAAGATGAACGGAATAAATAGAAAGTATTAGAGGTATGAATAAAGGTCATAATATCATAATACGAATGAAAATGTCCTTGTCTTGATTGGACGTTGAATGTTGATGAATGTTAATGATATACAATTTTTTTATGAGATAAAGGATTATAATGAAATGAACTTATCTATGTTAAATTGTTGGACTGAATTGTATGATTGTAATGATATGTACATGATGATACACGAAATGAAAGTTGTGATTGTGATGCAAATATTTATGTTTGTTTGGCCTTATATAATGTCATGAGCATGAATTAATTTAATTAATTGAATGGATAAGTAAAGCTATCTAGAAAACATAGAATGTATGCATAAGTATATTGTCTAAATTGGACAATAGGAAAATTGGTGTAAGCCAACATGAATGAATGACATGATTTTGATGATGTTACTATGATGATGGAAGTTGTGTCATATGTGTATGTATAAGAAAGTCGAGTCAGAGGTCCTACAACCCTCCCCTTACCAAAGTGGTACTTATAATGGAATTTCATGAGATTTGTATTGAATAAGTTTCTGTTGAAAACCCAAAGAGTTCGGTGATAGAATAATTATAAGTATGATCCGAGATTGAAAATGAGCTGATAAGTAAAGTCGAGCCGAGAAAGTATCGATTGATATAAAGATTATTGGAATTATGCATTGTCCAGTTAGAGAAGGAATTCTCTTTGGTAAATCGAATTACTCAAGTGCAAGGTCGAGAAAAGTGTAAATCGAAATTTATTCGAACTGACATTCTTTAGTGAATGATTTAATATGAAATTTGTGACTGGCAGAACTAGTTGGGGAAATGATATTTCAAATGTGAATTATCCGAGTGTGACAGTTATGACCGGACAGATTTAGCGATCTCTTTTGAGATGTTCTATGTGTTCACCCGTTCTCGTAAATATTTCTATGGCTATTGATCTTCGAAGAAATTCTTGTTATATGGGAATGTCTTCTAATTCGGTGTTGGATGAAAGCATTGGTAGTCCTGAATGGTTTATAATTTATATTGCTCTATTTTATCGGGTATTCTATTTCATTTAAATCGATAAGAATTGATGAGAGAATTCATATGATATTATGATTCTGTTTCTTCTACTTGATGCTTCATCGATATATATGTATGGGAAGATATATTGATCTTGTTATATTTGATTTGATGGGATTAAATGATGTTTTCTTTTGGACTTTCTTTCTTTGAAGAATTATCGAGGTATTCGTATTTTCTCTATGAATTTGGTTTTCGATTCTCGGCATAGTATCGTATCTTGGGTTTCTTTATCCCGGATCTCTTTATTCGGATTTCTTTATTCGGGTTTCTCTATCTTGGATTTCTTTATTCGGTTTTCTTGTTATCTTTGTTCCATAATTTGTCAATTATGACTCATGTTCAAGTACGTTCTTCATTCGTGATAATCATGTCAAATATGACTATACTTCTAATTTGATCTTGGTAATGTGGTGATTTTAGTATTGGGATTTTTCTAATTTTCGTAAGGATTTGACATCAAGTAAAGGCATAGGTGATAAAAGCGCGAGTTTCAATCGGTATGGTAAATTATTTATTTGAAAGATTTCATGTGACAATTATGTCGGGATTATTTTCCCAAGTTTGATAATAGAATTTCATTTTGTACGGATCAAAGAGTAAATAGTTTGAACGAGAAGTGTATATTTAATAGAAAGAGTTGAATATTAGTTTAAGTCACTACGAATGATAAGGTTTCCATCTTGTGAAAGCTGAAAAGTTTATTACATGTTGACAGAGTTCGGATAGATGAGAATATTGGTAAAAGGCGTCCGAACTAGACTAGTCTACAATGAGCAATGACTTCCTGACTTTCAGTAATGTATTGTTGTATGAATTGTGATGTGTTTCAAGACAGTGAGGTAATGTGATAGTTTAGAGCATCCGATGTTACATAAAATCGGAGTTGTTAAAGGGGTTAAAGCCGAGCATTGGGATCTATCAAAATTATCCTTGTCAATGTTGATATTGGGATGGAAATGAGAAGGATTATTCTTGAGGCCATATCAGAATTATTTCTATGGCGGAAAGAGAAAAATGTGATGTATCCTATTGTTAAATGTTTGGCGAGATCTATAAATCACATCTGTATTGAATGAATTCCTACTCAATGATTCATGGAATTTCGGTCTCTTTGATTGTTGGATTTCTTGGAATTAGGTCTCCATTAAATCAAGTTGAGATCTGGGTTTTATGTCATGATATCATGGGAAATTGAGAAGGGTTAAAAATTTAAGAACAGTTGAGAGTTGAGACTGTAAGCTTTTAGATCATATGAGAAATTGAAGAGATGTATTGGAGGTACAGTCTAAGTGCAAGTTATTCGGCACCAAATATGAGATTAAAAGTGGAGACCACTTTTCTGGTAAGATTTTCGGGGACGAAAATCACGAAGGGGAGAGTTGTAATATCCCGATTTTGGGCCTAGTCGGAATAGTGGTTTCGTGACCACAAAATCCGAGATATAAATAATTATTTTATGATTATTTTAAGGTCTATGATATGATTGCATGATTGTGTGAAAATTTCGTGAAGAAATTTTATGCATAAAGTGCTTAATTTGAAATTTGGGACTAAATTGAATAAATTGCAAAACTTGTGTTCTAGAAGTATTTTGCATAAAATTGAATTAGATTATTAATTAGAGGTCCTTAAAGAGTAATTTTACCAATTTCTAAGTCTATGGACAAAAATTGGACATGGATGGAATTTTGGAAAGTTTAGTAGTAAGGGCATTTTGGTCATTTAGGGTAAAATGAATTAAAATACACAATTAAAAGCCAATTTTGCTCATCTTCAACCCCATGGCCGAATATAGCAAGGAGAAACCATGGCTAGGGTTTTCAAGCTTCCAAGCTCGATTGTAAGTCCGTTCTAGCCTCGTTTTAATGATTTTTACGTTTTGGAGTCCGGTAGCTCGATTTAGCTTATGCTAGCAATAATTTAACCTAGGGTTTATATTTGGAAAAATACCCATAGGTGAAATTTGTGTATTTTGGTGTTTTATGATAGAATATGAAGTTTTAAATTATGTTAGACAACTTGTGCTACTCGGTTTTAAGTGAAAAGCGAGCAAAAGGGCTTAATCGGTAAAAATACCTAATAGTCATAAGTACATGTTAGAGTGAGAATTTGATGTTGCCATAAAAGGAAAAATGATCAGCATGTCATAAAACATAAGAAAATAGGCTGAATTTTAATTTACGAGCTTTGGGGCAAAAGTGTAAATATGCAAAAGTTTAGGGAAAAATTGTAATTTTTCCAAAATATGATTTTGGGTCAATTTGAATAATGTGAGTCCTAATTAGACTATATTTTAAATGATAGAGCAAGGAAAACTGAAATTGGGCTAAAATGGGGAAAATACCAAGTTGTGGGACGAAATGGTAAAATAGCCATTTTCGCATACGAGGTAAGTTCATATGTAAATGTTGGTAACATAGTTATTATTTTAAATGTTTTAATGTTTTTTAAATGATATGATAATTATTATGAAATATTATACTTGTGATAATTGTTTGATAATATGTCAAATTATGTGATATACTTGGAAAATGTGAAATACTACCGAGTATCAGTATCGACATTCCGTAGAAGATGGTTGAGACACATGATTGGGAAAAAGGTCCGTTGAACCTCGTGAATGGATTAGGATACAAGTGACATGTCACTGGGATATTTGGGCATCCGAACTCGTTGAGTTGAGTCCGAGTTCACTTATGGATGCGAATGTCCGAACTCGTTGAGTTGAGTCCGAGTTCGTGAGATGTAACTAGGCATCCGAACTCGTTGAGTTGAGTCCGAGTTCACTTATGGATGCGAACGCTTGAGCTTGTTGAGTTGAGTCCGAGTTCACTTATGGGCGGGTTACATGGTAGCTTGGCTACATATGTGGCACTTATGTGCAAACTTTCCATGTATCCGAATTATATTCGATGTGTTCAACGGGTAAAGTTCTACTCAAATGGAGGAATACTCAAGATGAAAGGGACGTATTGGTAAGTGTTGTGAAATGGATACTTTGAACAGCTATGTACTTAACCCTCGGGTTGAAAACTCGATATAACAACAATATGGTAAGATGATAAATGAAAAGGTGATATGAATGTCTTGGTGATGATTATGCAAATGACGTTTTATGTTTGCTTATATGGTTATGTTACTTTCTATTTGCATGTGAGCTTACTAAGCATTTATGCTTACTCCCTCCTTTTCATTCCTTGTAGTGTTGACAAGCCAGCTCGGAAATCGGAAACGGTCGGAGGCACGCTCACACTATCCGTATACCATCTTGGCATAATGGCTTGTATATTTTGAGTATGGCATGTATAGCATTATAATCATTTTATATGTATGGTCTTATGATATGGTTATTGAGTGGTATGGAAATAGAAATGCTTGGTAATGATTAGCCATTGGAATGGCTAATCATGATCATATTTGGTATTATGTATGTCAAATTGCTAGCTAATCCATGGAAACCATGAAATAGGTAAAATTTACCATAAAATAGATTCAGACAGCAGCAGTGATGTGAGTTTAAAAAATCACTAAAAATATTAGAAATGGAATTAAATAATGAATAAGTTATGGAATCGAAGTTTGATGAGTCTATTTTCATATGGAATAAGCGAAACAGGTATATGAGCTATATTTTATGAGATGTTTAAATTTTTGTGAAACAGGGCCAGAGCGATTTCTGGATCCCCTGTTCTGAATTTGGAAATTCACCATAAATTTTACAAAGATAATTAGAAGTCACGCTTTATATGTACAGATTCCTTATTGAGTCTAGTTTTATTAGAGACAAATGGCATAGTCATTGAAGCTCTGTACAGGGAGATATCTGATTCGTAATACACAGAGGTCAGAGTAGTTGAACCCTAAAACAGGGGAGACTTTAACTAATAAACTGTACTAATTGGCCCAACAAAAAATTCTAGAAAAAAAATTAGTACATATATATATGAGTCTAGTTTCAGGAAAAATTTACAGAATTGGATTTGAGTTTCAGTAACTCGAGATATGATTTTAAAGCGATTGTGATGCGTTAGCCAGCTTGTCTGGAAATTTTAAAATGAATTGTATGATTTGTTTAATTAATGAATTAAGTCCGTTAACACCTCGTGTTCGACTCCAGCAACGGTATCGGGTATGGGGTGTTACATGTTCCTTCTAATGGATGCTCTGTTTGATATATATATGGGAAGGTACATTATCCTTGTTGCATTTAGTTCTAGTGGGCTTGAATGATGTATTCTTCTGGACTTCTTTCTTCTGGGAAATTATAGAAATCTTCCATATTTTCTTATGAGCTTTGTTCTGGGTCTTTCATTATGATATTGTATCTTGGATTTCCTTATCTTGGATTTCTCTATCTTGGACTTCTTAATCCTGGTTTTCTTGTTATCTATATCCGAAATTTATCAATCATGGTTCATATCTACAGTGTGTTCTTCAGTTGTGATAATCATGTCAAGTGTGACTATGCTTCTACTTTAATCAAAGTAATATGGTAAATCTAGTATCTGGATTTCTCTAAATCTTCGTAAAGGATTTGACATGGTAAAGGCATAAGTGGTGAAATTGCTAGTATCAGCTTGTATGATGGATTTCTTTTCTCAAGAAAGTTAATCAAGTTAATGCCTTCGATTGGGAACATTTATACTACCTTGAGCTAATGCAATTGAAATGAACTTTGATTAGTATAATGAGTGAATTTTGCATGATTACATGTTAAATCGTTTTGACAACTGAAAGGAAGGATTTCTTGTAACTTTATCAAGTAATAATTAAGACCGACTTGGTTGTTCAGTTTGTATGGGTTATTGTTTGAAAGATTTAATGAGATATTTATGTCTGAATTTTTTGTCCAAGTCTGAGAATAAGATTTTATCTCTCCGGGTAAAAGATAGATAGTCTGAATGAAAGTGTATATATCTTAGAAGACTTTGATATGATTTAAAGTTGCTTTGGATGATAAAGTTTTTGTCCTGTGAAAGTTGAATGGTCTACTACATGTTGGTAACGATTTGAATATACGAGAATATTGTTAACCGAAGCCTTAAAACTAGTTTAGTCTGCATTGAGCAAAGATTTCTCAATTTTCAGTGATGTGTTTTAAGACAAGAAGGACAGTGTGATAGCTTAAAGTATCTTCTATCATAGAAAGACTTAAGTTGAGATAGTGTAGCTGACTTGAATTGTTAAAGGATGATAAGATATTTATGGTATGATCTCTAAGAATTAGATTACTATAGATTCGATATTAGAATTATTCCTATCTTTGAAGGAGAAATATGTCATATGACTTGTTGTTAAGTAATTGATGAATCTGCAAATCATGTCGGTAAGTACTAAATTTCCGCTCATCATACTTATGGGATTTAGTATCTTTGAGATTGTTGAATTTCTTAAAATGCTAGTTTTTGTTAATCGAATTGAGATTTGGGATTTATATCGTGAATTATTGAAAAAGCTAATTGAGGCTCTGAATTTTAATGATGACCAGAGGTCGAACTAGTGAACTGTCAGGCTGTATAAAATGATAGAGAACTTAAGGCCATGATGATTGGGCTGGCTACGCCATTTGAATCTGAGAGGATTCAAGTATGATGTGTATATACATATTCTATGACGATATGGGTACGACCCTTGTATACATAAGTTCTCTGATAGAAGTCAAGAT
This sequence comes from Gossypium arboreum, assembly GCF_025698485.1. NCBI lineage: Eukaryota > Viridiplantae > Streptophyta > Magnoliopsida > Malvales > Malvaceae > Gossypium > Gossypium arboreum. Next base: position 19,635,438 of record NC_069082.1, read on the forward strand.
TCGGTTGATGCATCGTATAACACAGAATTGTTCATGACTTTACTATAAGAAATTAAAGAGCTAAGTATTAAACATAGCTTGAGTAAAGGTTCTTCAACAATTATTATGAGATAGTGGAGCTTATGTGAAAACCGAACCACTCTTCTGGTAAGATTTTTGGGGACGAAAATCCCTAAAGATGAGAGTTGTAACATCCCAAATTAGGGCCTAGTCAGAACAGTGGTTTCGGGACCACAAATCCGACACAATGAAATTTGCTTTTATTATATTTTTATGGTCTACAGTTTCAAGAGATATTTCGTGAAAATTTTGTTCGAAAATTTTGACATTTGGGCACTCAATTTAGTCAAAAGGACTAAATTCTAAAAAGTGCAAAAGTTGAGTTCTACATGTTAGAGGTGTCTAATTGTTATGAAATTTTAAATTGGAGGCCCTTAAATGGTAATTAGACCATTGGATAATTTTTTGGACAAAAATGGAAATGAAATGGGTGAAATAGAATATTTTTAAGTTAGGGGAATTTTGGTAATCTAGTAATTAAAATGATTTAAAAACAAAATTAAAAGTCAATTTCTGTCCATCTTCTAAATCATGGCCGAAACTTGGATGGAGAAGACCTAGCTAGGGATTTTCAAGCTTCCAAGGTCAATTGTAAGTCAGTTCTAGCCCCGGTTTTAATGATTTTTACGTTTTTGAAATCTTCATAACAAGATCTACTCATTTCTACCCATATTTTGAGCTAGGGTTTGTCTTTACAATTTTACCCATGGATGACATGCATGTATTTTGATGTCTAATGGTAGAATATGAATTCTTGGTGTGTAATAAACGACTTTTACTAAGTGATTTTCGGTGAAATTGTCAAAAAGGATCGTTTTGTAAAAGTTACAAAATTTGTCATAAAAGTGTGATTTAGTGGAAATTTGGGGCTTCTACAGTTATAAAAATGATTCAGCTAGGCCTAAAATGCAAGGAAATTGAATAAAAAATCATTTTACGAGCCTAGGGACCAAAGTGCAAATATGTGAAAGTTTAAGAGTTAAAATGCAAATTTGTAAAAGTATAATTTTTGGACCGGTATGAATAATGTGACTAATTAGTAAGCTAAATGTGGTATTATAGATCAAGGAAAATGAGATTCGGGCATAGATTGGAAATGAATGAGATTATGGACTAAATGAGAATATATAGTCGTACTCGAACCCGAGGTAAGTTCATGTGATTTTAATAATGCAATATTGTATTTGAATGCTAATTCTTCGATATTACACGAGTTGTAAGTATATATATATGTGAATAATTTGATATTATGTGATTATTTTAATGATATAACATGTTCTTGATGTTTTGCTATTATGATGAAAATGTTGCAATTCCATGTGACTATGAGATATTGCTATGTGAATGAAGCCACAATTCGATTACGTCCGGTAAAGGTTTGGAAGTTTGATGGAATATGATGTTTCTTTGAAGCGAGTAAGTTTGTATGTAAATAATATTTTGATTCTTTTTATGTTATTATCTTTTGTTATTATATGAGATGTGGCTGCCTATAGAATGATCAATTAATGTAAACTACGAATCGAAATTGACTAAGAACGAGTTATTAAAATGTTGAAAAGTGAAGAATTTCTTGATTGAACCTTCGGGATAGAAGAGATACAAATGATCTGTTGTGAATCACGTGTATAGTACTAAGTGCAGGCTACTACGTGTACTAAATTGATAGGTCGCATGTGTAATACTAAGTGAAGGCTACTATGTGTACCTGTTAACTTTGATCACATGTGTAGCACTAACTGCAGGATACTATGTGTATCAGATGGTTAAATCATGTGTGTAGTACTAAGTGCAGGCTACTACGTGTACCAGATTGATAGATCGCATGTGTAGTACTAAGTTTAGGCTACTATGCGTACCTGTTAACTTTGATCATGTGTGTAGTACTAAGTGCAAGCTACTACGTGTATCAGATGGTTAAGTCACATTTGCAGTACTAAGTGCAGGCTACTACGTGTACTAGATTGATAGGTCGTATGTGTAGTACTAAGTGCAGGCTACTATGCGTACCAGAGAGCTTCGGTTACAAGGGTGGTATATGCACAGGCCACCTGGTATCTGTTATTATTCCGATGAGTTCAATGGGAAATTTACTAAGTGAAAATACATATGTACATGACTATTTTATGAATAAGTTCAAATATATCTATGTGAAAAGTTGTGAGCAATGTGCTCGATAGCTGAGTGAATCTTTTGGTAAGATAGAATGCAGTAAGTGAAATTAGGTAAAAGTAAAATTTTGTAATAAAATAATTTTGGACGGCAGTAGTTGTGTGAATTTGAAAAATCAGAAAAAATAGTAGATATTTAATTAGAGGTTTAATAAGATATGAAATTAAATCTTGATGAGTCTATTTTCTCATAAAAGAAACAGTTAAGGCAAAAGAATTTCCAATTCTATGATAATTGGATTTTTGTGTGACAAGGTCAGAATGATTTTGAATCCACTGTTCTGATTTTGGAAAATGATTAAAAATTTTGAAAACATGATTATGGGTCATAGTTTGCATGCTTAAAATTCTTGATTAGTCTAGTTTCTTTTAAAATTAGCGGTTCTTGATTTGGATTCTCGTACCATGAGATAAATATTTTTTACTGAAGAGAGGTCAGAACTATTAGATAGTGAAACAGGGGTATATTTAATGAATAAATTGTACTTATTTGCTTGACCAAAAATTCTGAAAATGTTATGGTAAGAAGATATATGAGTCTAGTTTCAGAGAAAACTAATGGATCTTAGTTTTGAGTTTCATAGCTCTGGATATAAATAAATTAGTAACTATGACTCGAGAAAATAGCATGACCAGAAAATTAGCAAAAGTATAATTATGATTACATTTTCATAGAATCATGTTGATAATTTGCTTATTATTTTCATATGGACTTAGTAAGCTTTAAGCTTACTCCCTCCTCTCCATTTTCTTAGGGTTCTCAGGTCAACTCGGGGTTGGAGACCGTCGGAGACAACGTCACACTATCAAGCCAACAACTCCGGAGTATTGTCATATGTGTATTAAATACTTTCAAGTGAGTGGCATGTATAAGGACTAGTTTTTATGTTAGATGTTGTTATGATTAGCCAAATGTATCGGCTTATATTGATTTATTGTATATGGCCATGAGATGTGGCTTAAATGGTTATGGCTTGTAAGCCTAATTATTCTTGCTGTGTGTCAATGTTTGTGATGTGTTTATAATTGGTTGTTATGAGTGATTAGTGCAACACGTGTACATGATGATTGTTTCGAGGTGGTCATGGCCATGGAATGAATGTGTGGCATGGAAGTAAGTTCATAATGATTGAATATGGAACATTGTAGAATGTGAATTGGAATGTCTAACTTGGTGTAACATGAGCATAGGTAATAAACACATGTATGACAACATGTAAATGCTTTAACGGAATTTTACTAAAGGATGATTAACCATTAAATTGATGTTATAATGTGTGTCTATAATGTGTATAAGTATGGGAGAGAATTCAGGACAACATAAGGCTTGGAAAATAGCCTAAGTGTTGGCTACACGGGGAGAGACACGGCCATGTGTCTCAGTCATGTGGAGGACACGGCCTCGCACACGGGTGTGTGGCTTGGCCGTGTGGATCAATTTGTTTTGCTGACATCATAAATAAAGAGTCACACGGCTTGAGGACACGGGCGTGTTAAAGACACACGAGCGTGTCCCTATGTCCACACGGGCGTGTGACCCTCTTTCATGAAAATTTCTCTAAGTTTTCCTAGAGCTTTCTAAAGTCATCGGTTTAGTCCTGAACCACCCCGATGTATGTTTTAGGCCTCAAAGGCCTGTATAAGGGATGATCTACATGTGTTTGAAATTTTTTAATTTGGATGAAATTTTATGTCCCAGTTTTGCATGTTTGTTAATGTTTAAGTTTGATAACGCCTTGAACCCTATCCCAACTTCAAATACAGGTAAGGGGTGTTACAATTAATTCATGTTCAATGTGCTTAATTAGAGGAGCAAAAGTCTCTATTTAAGAGTAGATTTAGTATAATTGAGTGAAGTTGCATGCAATCCTAAAAATAGAATGACATAAATCTACCAGATTAGAGTCAAATCTAATAGGGGAATCCATAAATCGAGTTAATGCAATAATAGGGGTTTTAATTAGAAAGAAATTTAAATTAATCAACCTAGAGTCAGTTGCTCTTACTCTTGAAAGAGATATTAGCATAATTTAGGGATTTCTACTATAGCGCCCCAAATTTGGGCTAGAAGTATTACGCCTTGTGTATGGGTCCGTAAGGAGGTTGTATATAAGCATTTAATTGTACAAGGAAATGACACAATTAAATGTCTGCTTTAGTGGTAAATGGCCCTGAGAAGTGTTGGTGAAATCTTGGGTTCAAACCTGGGCTTTAGCAAAAATTTTGGCTTTAAGTGAATAAAACCCTGGGTGCTTGGATGAAGGCCTTTTAAATTATTATGGTAAATGATGACACAAGAAAGCATGTGGTTTAGTGGTTGTGGCGTCATTAAGGTTGCAAGGGAGCCTGGGTTCAAGTCTCGGCTCTTGCAATTTATTTTGGTTTTTCTTTTAAAGGAATCTAGACGTTAGCACATATGCCTTATAATTAATTGAGGATAAAATATGACATAGAAAGAGCCTGTGGTGGAGTGGCAAGGTGGTGTGTTGTGTAACTGTGAGGTTTAAGGTTCAAGTCTTGGGATGCGCAATAGGGTATTTATTTTGCTATTTGAGCTGTGTAGGAGGTGGAGTTGGACTGGAACTCTGTGGTTGAAGTGGTTATAAAAAAATAAGGAATTTTCCTAATGGTTGAAAGTAATCCCACATCGGGAACTCTAGCTGTAGAACGGCAAATGCCGAAATGCTGGTCACACGGCGATGGCAGTGACACGAGCGTGTGAGCGCATGTGTGGGAGCTTTGACGTGATGGTTGAGACCATCATAAGTGCTCTCGTGGGCTTAGGTTGCTTTGGGCCAGGATGGGCATGTTGGCCCATGGGCCTAAGTGGATAAATTATATGATTGTGTAGTAAATATTGGATTAGACTATGTGAATCTCATATCTGTAGGCTAGTATTACTAAAATACCCTTAGTTTACAAAATTACTAAATACCCTCGATTAGCAAAATTCCAAAATACCCTTTGTTTGTAAAATTACCAAAATACCTCTGATTTGTGAAATTTCCGAAATACCCCTAATTTTTAAAATTACCAAAATACCCCTAATTTGAAAATTTACCAAAATAACCCTAATTTGAAAAATTACCAAAATACCCTTGATTTGAAAAATTACAAAAATACCCCTAATTTACAAATTTACAAAAATACCCTTGACTTTCAAAAATTATAAAAATACCATTGGTTTGCAAAATTAACGAAATACCCTTGGTTTGTAGATTTGCCAAAACACCCTTATAGGGTGAAATGACTAAAATACCCCTAATAGGTAAAAAGACCATTCTGCCCCTCTAGGGTATATGACTCACTGATAATACAATTTGATTGATTTGACTATGTTTTGACTGAGAATGTATGACTATGATTGGATTGTTGTGGCTGTGATTTGTATGATTTTGTATGTTGTATGTATATTTGCTGCATTCATATAATATTATGTTGCACATGGGTGGGGATTATGAAACGGAGGAAGAAATTGAGGATCGCATGGTTGCTTGACGACCGTGGATCCACCAATTGAGAATTGCATGATTGCTTGACAACCGTGGATCCACCGATTAAAGATCGCATGGTTGCTTGATGACCGTGGATCCACTAGTGGCTTTTAAGCCCAATATATGATTATTGACGACTCTGTGTCGATCATATTTACCCGAGGCTATGTGCCGACTATATTACCATCGCTGATGCCTATGTGCCTAACATGATACAACTACCGATGGCTTAAAGCAAATTATTCTGTTATCGATGGCTTTGTGCCGATATGATATTGATGGCTATGGGTCGATTTGTTATCGATGGCTTTGTGTCGATCGTATTATCGTAATAATGGCTTTAAGCCAAGCATATTGCTAGCAGTTTTGCTGTGATTTCAGTTAGTGCTGCAACTGGTGCTAACATTGTAAGTGTAGGGATGGCGTAGGTGAGTTATTCCCCACATGTAGTGCAGGGTTGGATGGGATAACATGCATCCATACATTCACACATTATGTTTTGTTATTAGTTTGGGCTAGGCCCAACTGATTCTATTATGGGCTGTGACCCAAATGTTATTGTAATAGGCTTTGGCCCACGTATGCTCTGAATTGGACTGTACTACTTCTGTTAACGGGCTCTAGCCAGACTGTTTCTATTTCTGTTTTGGTATACTAACTGTTACTCTAGTAAGGGGATTACACACTGAGTTTTCGTAAACTCACCTCGTTTATTAACTGTGCAGGTAATCCCCAACGTTAGGTGGATCGGTGACACAAAGGGACTCGAAGACGACTACACAACTGTACGTGTTCTTCTATTTTGTTTATTTAGTTAAGCACTTTGGTTTTTTATTTGGGTTGTATTAAGGCCTCTTTATTTTCTTAACTTTTTATTTGGGAAATTTATTTAGTATGCTTAATATTTGTTAGAAGTAGGACGTGGTTTTCCAAAACAACAATTGGTTTTCAAAATATCACGTTTCCGCAACGGTTTACAATTAAGCTTCCGCAGCAAGTAAGGTTTTAAGGGAATTAACGTTTCACAAGTTTTAAAATGGCCAGAGGTTTTAAATAGTAAGAAGGGTTTTCAATGAGAACATGGTTTTTGAAACACACTTCAATGTGACATGCCAGATTTGGGCCTAACTTCTAGGCTGGGTTTGGAGTGTTATATCTACGGTTCAAGATACCAAGTGAATAAATTGTTGAATTCAGATTCATTATAATAGATGAACTCTAGGTGGATTCTTTCCTGGGTATTGTTTCTCTCATTAGTTATTAATCGATTATTTTCCTGATTCATTCTCTGTTGAGTTCTTTAGTTAGATTAATTTAGTAAATCTTAGTTTAAAACAATCACTCCAATTTGTCAGCTAAATAATAGGAAAACGGTAATTACTAATACTTTTAGTCCTCACGGATATGATATCTTTACTCACCATAACTATACTATTTATCGATAAGTACACTTACATTTGTCGTATTTTTAGTTAGTCATGTGAACATACATCAGTATTCATGGGCTAATTAATCACTCAAACCTCAACTTTGATGTAAACATGTCGGGTGAAACCTGCTTTCCGGGTCATGAGTACAACTATTGGTGCTTAAAACAAAAGAAGCCAATCCACCTTGAACTGTGTCAACCAATTTTTTCTCTATCTCAGCTTTAACCAACAGATAAAAAAAGCTCAAAGGGTGCTTCAAACTATGTCATTGGCATGGTGATCATCTTGATCAATGGGTCAACTTTGTTATTTGAAAAGGGACTCAGAAGATTGACCTTTTTTATCAGGAAAAAGGTGTACCGATGTGTACTACAATGATGACATGTATGAAACCATTTTTTCTTATTTCAGTGATTGATCAGAGTAAGTTCTATGAATTTGCCTATTATCTTCTTCTTGGTTATGGAAGTGCTAGGAAAACAAACATCATTTTAATTTTCTTGGTTTCAAGACCCTCACAAGCCTAGACCTAAATGGGTGAATTTGAAATCGAATGATCATTTTTATAACAAGTTGTCAAATTATTATCCTTTATGTCGTCAACTGAAGTACTTAAATATTTGTGGTAGTATCTAGGATTATTTGAGAGAGTTGCAGATAAATGGTTGTGATATTGAGACATTGGAATTCAGGGGTTATTGTTTCATTCACTCAAGTAAAAAATTCTAAATACTGCAATTATTCATTTCACTGAAGCAAAGACAAGTGTTGAAAATTGGCCAACCATGCTGCTTTGATATTTTTAGATGAAATGCATGCAGCTTGTAAACATGCTGCAGCACGTATGCTTGCTGTAACAGCAGTGTTTTCTCTTTAGTTTCATTGTAACCAAACTAGTTGAAAATGAACAAGCTGGTAACAGCTTGATATGTTTAGGTGTTGAATGACTAGTTTAGGTGACTTGTTTATGTGTACAAGCAATGTTTATCAAGTTACTAGGATACCTAGTGGTAGTAGGTAGTCTTTGGTGATATATTTAACTATAAATGTATTGATTTTCTAGTTGAATGAATGAGCAAAAATGACCTAAAAGCCATAAGCTCCGTTGATGCACATTTGTGAGCTAGTAAAATTTTTTTCTTTTATCTTGCTGCTTTGTCTTGTGTCCTGTATTTCTTCCTCTGCTCTTGCCAAAACCCCAACAACAAGAGACGATGCACTTTTGGCCTTTCTACAAGTTTCCCTGTGATATTCCACAGCTTGAGACATTGTGGTTAAGCTACATTTTCTACGGGAAGGTCAATGAGTACATGATGACGTATTTAATTTAGTGAGTTCTAATTAGTATTATTTATTTTTTGTTGTTTTAGACTGAGACAGTCCCTGAGAGCATGCCAACACATTACATTCTCAAGCATATATAGCAATTTTAAAAGTTTTCGTGCCTCACATTGGCCTTCCGTGGATAAGAAATGTTCTCCAGGCACGTTCATTGATTTAAAAGTTGAGAATGCATAAAAGTTATTGTTTTTTGCAGCCTTTTTTCTCGTTAATTTTGAGTTTTTGACATCCCACAATGTGGAAATTTACAACTCAAATTTCCATTATCGTGGACGATATTATACTAACTATTTACTAAGAAGAAAAAGATTTTTCACATTAACTTTCGAATCCAGATAAATTACCATGAAAAGAAGAGCAGATATTCTTCTGCGTAGGTATTTGGTTGTTGTGATTAAAAGAATAGTAAGACAAACTGAAAATCAGTTGGGAAAGAACTAATGATAGCTCACATCAGCATGAATGGTCTAGTAAAAAACATAGCTTGAACCAAAGGCAGCATTTGTTGGTGATGAATAGGATTGTCTTATCCTTGTCTGCTTTAGCTTTGTTGAGTTTCCCTGAAGCTGGACGACTGTTATCGATTAAGAAGCAGGAATAACCTGTCCTCCGAGCTGCCCTCATTTATCATCTAAGGCAAGTTTTTATTGCTGGCACACATTGATTCATGAGATTGAGGTTGCAATCTATCTACTAAACAATGCAATGGTACTTGAGAAGATGGTGATTGATCCATACACTAGATCTTACAAAGTGTAATAAAGATGGGAAGTCAAAGAAACTTGTGACAGTTGAACTACTATGTGAAGGCTGAGGCTCTTCGCACATCATAGAGCCGAAGTTCGTCCACCTTTGGAACTGCGTATTAGTTGAACAGCAAAATACTTAATGCAATAAATCCTGATGCATGGTATGTAAAATGAACATGATAATATGTGTAAGCTGAAGAAAGAAGATATATACACAAACCTTGCCATTATAGTTATGACTTCGTATGCTCATCTTTCTAAACAGTGTCAGGTGGCAGCCAGAGTTCCCCCAAACACTTCAGTAGGTCAGGGACCTCCCTTAATAAGGGTCCAAGAAGAGCAGACAACATAACCCCAGTGAAGTGAACAGGGGAACTCTAGAGGACATCTGACTCTCTATGTCTTCTTTGTGGTTAGTTGATTAGGCAATAGGAAGTCAGCCTACCTATTTATAAGTAAAAGCTCTATACGTGCATGTGGCCAAGTAATTGTGACCCTTCAGCTGATCTGACCGGCGTCACATGGCAAGTTATTGAAACTTAAGGATAGAGAATAATCTTGAGCTCTCCCTCATCTTTTCCATACTTGTATTACTGTCATAGTTCAAAAAGTTCCGTATGCATTGCCCTTAATAACTTTGACGTGTCTGTTATTAAGACGTGTCTGTTATTAACTGACCATGCTATCTTTAATTAGGAGTTATCTGTATGTATATTTTTTGACACGACATTAAATAAAAAGGTTCATTATGAAAGCTATATTTCAATTATTAGCTGCTTAGATTCTATGCGGATGGCGTGAAGAAAATGATGGATAGAGAATAAAAGTATATATAGCCAGAATTTTATGCAATTTTTTACCTCAAAATCCTTCAAAAGGATTTATCTCGCCTGTTATTGCGTCTAGATTAATTTTTCACAAGGGAATTTATCCCATCATCTTTAGACTCACATAAATCAAAACAAACAACCAGCAACATCGAAGATAATCGCAAGTGTCATACCGAATAATTGAGGTTAATCAGCCCAAGTTTCCACATGAAGCAACCAGCAGAAGGAAGTTAAACAAAAACAAGATATTTTGAAGCTACTCTCTCAAAACTGAAGTTTTCTTGTTTTTGCAGAGAGTCCTGACATAATCAGAGAGCTACACAAAATATACTGCTTTCTATAGTTAGTTTATAATGGTGATTCAAATGGCTTATTGCTACTGGATTTGATATGCAAGAGCAACAATTCTAGCTAGCATGGTGTTGCCTTGTTAATAAAGATAAAAATAACCAGATGAAGTTGATTGATTACTTACTAAAACTGGTTTTCTTTTTTCTTTGCATAATAACTAATAATCTTTCTTGATTAAATCTTTAGGGAAATATGGTTTTTTATCAGTTGTATCATTACGCAATGCTTCGTGGCTAATTTAGAAATCGTTGATGGCTTTTCTAGCAAGGTTAGGCTATTGTCATAAAACCGTTTCAACTTGCTCCAAGGAAAATGAATGGACATTTCTTTTATTCAGTTTAATTGCACCATGATAAGATCCAAGGCTAAACAAGCTTGATTCATATAACTCCTTTAACTGGAATAGATGAAGTTTTTTTTTGTTGCACCAATCTGATTGACAATGTTAAAGATAGAAACTTATGGTCTGATTGAAATGCTAAACATTGATAATTAGCCATCAATTTCATAATTCATCAATAAACTGTTTTTTTTTAATGCATTGCAGATGCTACAAGAGATTTGACTAAACAAAATTTCTCATTTACTCCTAATGTTTCAAATTTTTATTAAATGATTTAATTTTCAAAGCCAAGGAAATAATCCTAGTTAATGTTGTCAAGCATGAGGCATAGTGTTTTATACTTGAAAAAGGGTTCCTTTTTTCTTCTTCTGAAAAGTGAAAAGAAGAGGTCCGAATGGACAGATATTTAACATGTAAAGAGTTGGGGAAATCCAAAAAGCTTTTTGTCCACTTGTTACCATTCTTCTCTTCTCTTCTATTGCTATACCCTTTATTTCCCCTCAAATATTGGCCGGGTTCAATTCCAACAATATGAAAGCTATGAATTTCACTCACTCTCAATCATTTATGGATCGTCATTTCAAAATGTGTCAGTCTCTAAGCTTAGTGAAGCTTCCCTATTGATACAGTGAACCCTCATTGCATAAATATACCAAGAAAGAGTAGCATGAGAAAGGGAAAGTGAGCTATTCCCTGGAGTTGCCCTGATCACTTCACTGAGGCTATTTTAAGACCCTTAACAGAGGGAATTTGGTCCTACTGAAGTGTTTGGGGTAACTCTGGGAGATAGTTGGCACTGGTCAGCAGCAAACGTTGTTGGAGGCTTATTTGATGTCTAGGCAAGCTTTCCCAGTACCATGTAAACTTCCTCATCCATTCTCCATTGTAGACATGCTATCTGGTTTCCTTTTGCATCATTTGGTTTTGTTCTTATTATTATGTTTTTAATATTTGCATTACTATCATCTACTGCTCCAACAATGTGTTAAAAATGGCCAACCATGCTGCTGTTATATTCTTGGTTAAGTGTATGTAGCTTGTAAACATGCTGCAGCACGTATGCTTGCTGTAACAGCAAGGTTGTTTAGTTACTTTGTTAAGATACTTAGTTGAAAATGAACTAAGTTGGTATTATTTTGATGTTTTTAGTTTCCGATTGATATATCAGTTTGTGTGCAAGTTAAGTTTTACTTGTTTCAAAGTATGATTAGTGGTAGTAGGTAGTATTTGGTGATGTATTTGGCTATAAATGTATTGTTTTTTCTAATTGAATGAATGAGCAAAATGAACTATCGGCCATAAGTTCCCTTGCCGCACATTTGTGTGCAAGTAAAAATATTTCATGCATCTTGCTTCCTTGTTCTATGTCCTGATAACCCAACACAATGCCAACATTCATAATGAAATTTACTATCAGTTTCTGTTGGTAAAATAATCAAACTCTTTTAAATCCATTCACAAAAATTAACCGATAACTAAAATAGTTTCAATAAGAAACAAATGAAGTTAACCGATAACTAAAATAGTTTCAATAAGAAACAAACGAAAGAATGTTAAATACACAAAGTTCATATCTAAGCCTAATTGGCTAGCATCTCAAACCGGCAAATAGGGCAATAATGGCTCTGCCTCAGCCACTTCTCGATGCAATCACCATGAAAAGTATGAGAACAAGGCATCCGAGAAGCATCAAACCCAACCTCGAGCTCCTCCAAACATATCATGCAGTCTTCTTCATCTCCAGCTTCTATTCTGACCGTCTTTTGCATCTCCTTAAACAAGGACTCTTTAGCCGGAATCATGCCATAGTTACTGTTTTGAAACTCTGGTTCTGATTCAGCCAATGCTCTTCCCATCAAAATCCCATCATTGTAATGTTCCACAATGGATGCCTGTATCACTGATCGTAAAGGCAACACTTTACAATTAATTCCTCTGCTAAGAACCCAATGTGACAGTCTTCGTCCACGTCGGAGAATTTCATGAATGAAGCTGTGATAACCAAGAGAGGCTGTGTTGATTCGGAGTCTTGTAAACGTGGGAAATAGAATTTAGTGAAGCAGGTGCTCGTTTTCAACAATGTTGAGCTTGAAACGGAAGGTTTGTCGAAAGGACAAAGGGTCGTCGGTGGTGGTGTAGATGTCTGCTAGGCAATCATGGTGGACTGATACCAAAACGAAGTCAATGCTTAATTGAAAATTCATAAAACGGGGAGCAATATTACGAGTTTGTGGGATGATCTTATTTTGAAAAGTACTGCGGTGAAAGATACCACACTCGTTTGGAGTTGAATCCATTGGGAACTTAAGAAGCTAGAAACGTTTTATACTAGGAACCCACAATCAGTTTTTCTTTTTGAAGTTTCCTATTCTCCTAATAGTATTTATAAGAAAAGACAACGGCGGTGTAGAGTATGGAGTAGAAATACGTAAATATTATTTGTTTAATCACTAAATTATAAGTATTCCCATTCCTCTAATGACTCCTAAAACGATTAGCAGTTAGAAACCTATAAATGAGAGGGGTAAATACCAAATAATCCCTCGAGCTATTAGCGTAAATCTGATGGTTTCAAGAATAATTTTCATTCTAATATTTATTTTCTTTTGGCCAATTATTTTCTTGCTTGTTCTAATACATTTTTAAAGAGTTTGTTTCAGATAATTCTTTTTGCTAAATAATTACAATAATAGTATTACCAAAAATAATTGTTATAAATTCTTTTAGGAGCTTAAATTAAATTTTAATTTTATAGTAGTAAAATATAATTTCATCATTTGAGTAATTTATATATTTATCATTTTAAAAGATTAAGTTAAATTTTATTATTTTCAAAGACAAAGCGTAATTTTATATTTACTAATTTAAAATTTTAAAAATTAAAAGATCTAAATGAATTTTTTCTTTTTAGGAAGGTCGAGGCCCGCCCTTAAAATTATTTTTCCTCTACCTCTATAAAAATTTATTTTAGCCTTTCATTAAATTTTTCGTCTCTTTTAACTCTTAAACTTGTATTGTTTATAAAATCACTTCAAAATGGGTGGAAAAATCAATATCATTAACTTTGTTGTCATGTAATTTACGTGTATGCCACGTTAGCAAATAAATAATTTTTAAAAATATATAAAATATATTTTTAAATTTTTATATTGTTAATCATTTTAATTTTAAATTTTAAATTTTAAAAATAATTAATTGTTGACGTGACAATTCACTTTATATCATACCAATAAAGTTAACAAATGTTAATTTTTTATCTATTTTAGGATAATTTGATAAATAATTCAAATTTCAAGCGAAAAATTAGAAAAGAACTAATGTAATTTGACAACTAATTTAAATTTCAAGCGAAAAATTAATAAAAGAGCTAAAATAAATTTTTTTTTAGCTAGAGGGCAAAGTAAGTTATAATGCCTTTTATTTTTGTATTATATTGATATATTTAAGTTTAGGCCAAATTTTACTAGTCCTTGTACTATACATGAGATGTGGATTTAGTTTCATATTTTAATATAATCCTTTTAATCTTTTGTATCAATCTAAAATATTTTCTGTATTAATATATATATTTAAGGGTTGAAATTTTTTTTACATAAAAGGAATAATTAAAATTTTTAATTCATGTTAAATTTGACATGAATTATCTATATAGATAAAGAATAAAATATGACAATTAAATTGTTAAAATATTAATCGTATAAAAAATTATGTAAAACCACCAAAATTTTACTATAGTACATAAGTAGTGTTTTTTTTAATAAAGAGAAGGCCTGAGAAGGCCTGAAAAGGCCAGAGCTAAAACTTGTGTGACATTCGGCCAGCTCCAAATCTTCCATCGGCAACTTCCAGCTCCCAGCTAGTGGGCCTTCCAGCATCTGCAGTTCATACGGTCTCTGCTTGAAATGCTTTGCTACAAAATCAACAACTTGGTTTGCCTCCCGTGGCACATGCTTGATCTCCACACTCCACTGCCAGCTCAACAATTCCTATATCAGTCTCCAAAGTGGCTTCAAATAATTCTCCACAGGTGCATCATTCTGTATCAACTAGATGGGCCCGAAGTTATCACACTTAAGCTCCACATGCCTATAACCCTGTTGCCAAACTATTTGGAGACCATCGGCCATAGCCTGCAACGCCGCTTGTAGTATTGAACCCACTCCTATGTTCCTTCCAAAACCAGTTCACCATTTTCCCAATTCAGCTCGAGATACCCCACCTACGGCTTACACACCCCATAGAGGAGTCCATTGCTCCATCTACGTTAAGTTTTATCCAACCCGACTTCGGTAAAGGCAATATACTGCTTCCCATATTCGACTTGGGCACCTTGTCCCTCCCTCTCTTTGCATGCTCCATACTTCGTGCCCAACTTAAGTTGTGATTGAGCACTAGGTCAGAACAGTAATGAACATGTAGGAACAAGTTCTTATTTTTCCAGATTTGCCAAATAAGCATTCAAAAAGCGAAGCCCATTGCACTCCCGCATATTTGATACCACCAAGTTTGTTATCAATATTATCAGTAATCCAAGAGCTTAATGGAGCATTGAAAAAAATCATCATTAACCTGTTCGAGAATCACTTTCTTTCAAGTTGCCATAGCCCCTTGTACGATCACCCACTGCATGGAGAGTATCATCATAGCATATTTGGGAAAAAAATATTTTGAGAAATACTTTTGAAAATATTATTAATATCATATTTATAAAAATGTTTTGATAATAATTTGAGATAATATTTTATAAAGTTTTGCAATAATATTTTGAAACATTATATATTAATGATATTTATGATGTTTTAAAATATTTTCTATTAGAAATAAATTTAATTTCCAAAAATAAAAGTATTATTTTAATATATTATTAAATATATTATTTAATACCATCATAAAGTTTATTATAAAATATAACATCATATACAATTTATTAAATTTAAATTTTATAATTTGAAATTCATTATTTAATTTAAGGGTAAAATTGAAATTCTATTCAATTCAATTCCTTACATAATCTTTTTCAATTCTTCTATCCAACCAAAAATGTAATATTAAAAATCCTATCAAATGCATATGTGTGTGGAAACCACAATTTAAAACATTGATATATAAGCGATGGATGTAATATAATATGTATAATAAAAACTAAAAGATGAAAATTATATTAAAATAATACTTTAGTTTAGTAGCAATATTAATGATTTATGAATGTAAATAATATGGGTTCAAATCTCACTCATGTAAGTTTTATTGATTTTTAAATAAAAAGATTAAAATACAGCTTTTTTACCTACATAATACAAAAATAAAAATAAATACTTAAATGGTATGCTAATACCATTATTTACTAAAATAGTATGCTTGCAACAGTACTAAGAGGTGGAGGGCATAAAGGAGGTGACACCCAATTTTTTTCGGACACATTCATTCAAACATCATTACAAAATTATATGTTTTTTTTTATATATATATATATATATATATATATATATATATTAAGGTGGAGGTGTGAGAGAAGCGGTACCAATATTTATTTTATATTTATTTATTTTACAAATGATTGTATTGATGCAATTGGGTTTTGATTTTATAGAAATGGTGTGTTTGAAAGAAAGACAGATATGTTTTTGTGTTTTTTAATATTTGTTTCTGGTTTTTAATTTAAATACAGATAACAGAAAATGTATTAATTTATTTTTGTTGATAGTTTATTCTGTAAAGAGGGTGTTTTGAAGAAAGGGAGTAGGTATGTTTCTGTTATTTTTGTTTAACATTAATTTTTGTTGTTTATGTACTTAATACATGGTCCCATTGTGTTGAAATTTTTGAGAGTTTTTTTTGTTATTTACTTAACTAGTATAAAGACAATTATTATGTCCATTAATGTGATCTTTTCAATTTTTATTTGTATTTATTATGTATTTATTTGTTGGCTTTGTTATCCAAAAATACAAAAAAAACAACAACTCAAATGGTAAAATAAATAAATACAATATAAATAGTGATACCGCCTCCTCCACTTCTTGGTACTGTTGCAAATATACCATTTTGGTAAATAATGGTATTGGCATATCATTTAGGTATTTATTTTTTATTTTTGTATTATGTAGGTAAAAAAATCCTAAAATACTCTCGAATAATATAACTTATTTTAATTATAGAATGACATTTTCGTAATTTCTTTAATTGAATTGGTGACCAGTTGACTCGTGATACCAATGACATTTTCATAATTTCTCTAATTGAATTGGTGTCTGGTTGACTCGTGATACCAACTCAGTCAGGGGCTTAAATAATAGTAAGTACATATATAATTGATAGATGTAATAAATTATGAAAAAAAAGTTTAAAAGGTGAATATTATATTAAAGTTTTAGTTTAGTGGCAATGTTGATGTTTTATTGATATAAATAGCATGCATTCAAAACTCATCCCATTTAAGTTTTTCTTATTCGTCTTTTTAAATAAAAAATTAAAATATCATTGAATGATGTAACTTATTTTAATTATGAAATGATATTTTCATAATTCCTCTAACCGAGTTGGTGCAAGTTGACTCATTACATCAATTCAGTCAAATGATTAAATAATAATATAGATTATTACTTGTGTATTCTATTACATCCAACTAAATCACTAGTATTTTATTTCCACAAAATAGTTATTTATAGTGAGCCAAATGTGGCATGAGGGATTTTGCCTTTTTTTTTTTTTGGTTTGTTATATTTTAATAGCAATGATCGAGTTTGAATGAAATGAATCAATGTAGTCCTTATAAAACGAAAGTAAGACAATTAGTATTGCATCGATGAACGCACTATTTTTATTAGAATGATACGTATCGATATTAATCTATTTTAATGTACCATTTCAAATTTATCTATTTTTAAAAAATATTTAATATATATAAATATATTTACAAATATAAAATGAATAATACTAATTAATAAACTCAACAACTAAAATCTATGGTTCAGATAAATCTTTAAATATTCATCATTTAATATGAATTTTTAAGGATTTAAATCTTTCACCTTTTCAATAAATAAATAAAAAACTAAAAGGAGCGGAGATTTTTCTTTGATAATCAAATGAGTAAATTATTTTATTATATTTAGTTTTTATATTTTAAATATAAAAGTATATTCTAAAAACTTTTAAAATAAATAATTAAAAAATTTATATTCTTTTAATATTATTCATGCACCAAATCGGCACGAATCAAAATTTTCACTAACGAAAAATGATAATTGTTCTAATTTAACAATGAAACGGTGCGTATTGGTTAGTACAATCGAAACCGGTGCAAAACTAACCAAATTACATTAGAATATATGAAAAAGTAAAAATTAATAAAGATATCTCTCCCCGCTCTGGTGATGCCCCTTATTATACTTACACACCTACTTCTCTTGTCATCTGTTTTACACATTTATTTGTGCGGGCCGTTTTCATCTCTTTCTTAGTTTTTATTTAGTTTTAAATTCACTAAAAAAAAGCCTGCACGAGATTCTCTTGTTCGAGGAATCCTTCACGGTACAAAATTCAATGCTACAATTCTTTTTTGTCCTTACAATTACAGTTTTAATTTCTCTTATATATAAATAAATAAATAATATTAAGCTTGCAAAACAAAAGTTCTAAAATATAAACACGAAATTCGTTCTTCAGATCTCTGAATGCTCACAGTTCCGGTAATGACAGCTTAGTAGCGAACAAGGACTTCATATTTGATGCTCTTTTCAGGCGAAAGCTTTTGATCCTCTCTTCTTTTTCACCTTTTTCCAGTTCTGCCGACACGCTTGCTTTTACTTTTTTTTTTCTTGATTTAATTGTATTACTTTTCATTTACTTGAGTAGATGTGGATTTTGGCTATGTATCTTTTACTCTCTTTTTTACCGTTGAGATTGTGAAGAAAATCTGAAAACGGAAAGGAAAATTTCAAACTTTCTTTGTTTTAGTTTGCTTGTCTGGGTTCTCCATTTTCAGTCGCTATCCAGTTCGATATCATTTTTTGTTTTTTATGATTGAATTAAGTTTGTCTTTTATTTATAGTAACTTATAACTAACAAGCTAATGATTATGTAGTGTAGTGCCGTTTTGACTGCCATTACTTGCAAACTGTATTAGGATATTGAGTGCGTTTGGTTGTTTTTAAAATGCTACTTTAAAAAAAAAATAGAGTTTAATGCTAACTAGCTAAATATTGAGGCTTTGGTTGGGTATGACCTTCGCAGATTTCCAGATTTAGAAACTTGGAATTTTAATTATTTTTGGGTTTAACGGAGATGGGGAAATCTCCAGCGAAATGGATCAAGACCTTGCTTCTTGGGAAGAAATCTTCAAAGTCCAGTTTCTCAAAAGGAAAAGAGAAGCTGGTAAGGAAGTATTAATTATCTTCAAATGTGAAATAGCACTTGAAGATTGAAAATGTTGCATATTCTAATTTTTGTTGATTGTCATGGGCAGAATTCTGCAACTAAAGGTGAGGTTTTGGTTTCTTCCAAGGTGTCTGACCTATCAGCGGATCCTCCATCGATTTCAGCACCTATTCTAGTGAGCCGTGTTAGGAATGTGGTGGACTCTGAGAAGGGTATACCTGACCAATTGCCGATTGATGGGGCAAATATTCCATCTCTAAAAGTGGATGGAAATAATGCCACAACCGGTAATTTTGGTAACCCAGAAAATCCTGATAGGATTAGGCTTGACCCAGCTGCTGTGACAGTACAGGCTGCTTTCAGAGGTTATCTGGTAGCTACTCTCCCTTTAAAAGTTACTTTTATACTTAAAGGTCATCCATAGTAATGAAACTTGTAAGCATTTTACTGCTAATCGTTCAGTTGTGTGAAAACTCTGTTGACTGTTATTTGCAGTATCTTGAATGCACTATCACTGTTCTGCTTATTTTTCTAATATTGGAACCTTGCACTTTGCATCATGCCTTATGTTGTTAATGATGATTGTTTAACTTATAGTTAAGGATATGTGAAGATTAGATGACATGTGATTGATTCATACTTCTTTCGTGGTATGATCTAGACCTTTCGTTTATTGGGAGGTAGAAAATTGAACCAGATATAGGTTTAACTGCTTATATATGTCAGACTCTACAATTGACTGGCTGCCTCTATGTTTTATATTTACTTTATACTTTCATATTGTTATGAGCATAGGGGATGTAAGTGAATGTAATTCTTAGGGGCCCGGATTACTGTTTACAGCAACTTGGGTAGTCTACTATTCATTTGACTGAGTTTCTCAGGTTAACACAAGTATCAGTTTCGTCTTGTTTAGAGATATTTGAGTCTGTAAATATTCGACAACCTGCTGATTTATAGTATTTGTAAAAATTTTAAATGCAAATTTGGTTTTTGTACGTTTGCATAAAGTTTGATAGAGGTACTGAATCTGCTGTCAACTTTTACATTTACTTATATTATGATTATTATCCTCCCTAAAATCATGTAGTTTTATTGATGACAATATTTTGTGTTGGAAGGCTCGCCGGGCATTTCGAATCCTCAAGGGCATTATAAGGCTGCAACCAGTTATTTGTGGTCACTTGGTTAGAAGACAAGCTGTTGCTACTTTATGCTGTACATGGGGAATTGTTAAGTTGCAAGCACTAGCTCGTGGTCAAAAGGTCAGATGTTCAGATATTGCCATGGAAATACAGGAAAAACATCCAAGACTGCTTCAGGTGATTTTTCTTACCGATCAGTGGATAATGGCTTGTTGTTTCTTGCTATCCTGACAATAACTGTAAACACCAGTTGTATGCCCTAGTTGAGTTTGTTGTTTATGTATAAAGTCTGAGAATAAAGGTATTTTTGTGATTATATTGATATTAACATGGGCACTGATATCATAACCATTCAATAATAATAAAGGATAATTTTATTTCAGGTTCTTATCTGAAAATAAAAGTATACCTCCCTTTGTTTCATTATGTGGCATTTTGAGTAGCTAATTGCACATAACGTGATAAGGTAGCTACTTTTTTTTTTTCTTTATTTAAGCAGGGTTTGAAAAGCTCAAATTCTATAGGAGTGAGCATATCTTCAATGGTGAAGAATTTATCAAATAATGTGTTTGTTCAGAAGGTATGATTTGGTTCCTCATACTACTATTGTATTCTGCTTACTGTTTAAAATGAGAACTTCTGTGCTGATAGAAAGTCCGTGATGTTTAGCCTTTAGGACAATTTTCATGCTCCTAATTCTTGCTTTTGTCACCGCAGTAGTGGTCTGATGCATATTTTTTAACGTATCATTGCTCCCGTTTCTTTTGTGCTTCAAACTTGCGCTTATGCACCTTGATCCTTTGAATGGTTCTGTTTACGTTAAAGTTATAATTTTCTATTGCGGATATTCTTACTCTTGTTATCTTTAGTATTTTTTTTTTCCTCTGTGGTACTTAATGTTTATAATATCAGTACAATAGAGGCATCTTTCCTATTTTAACTTGCAAGTGATGTCTAAAACTCTAAATAGCTGTATGCCCCATATTATTTTGAGAGCCACCGTGCCTGAGTCCTGTATTTCACCTTCTGAGAATCTTGAATGCAAATGTATCAGTTGTTCATAGATCCCTTCTCTTTGTATCAAAACTACCTCTGGCCTATTTTTTTAGCTTGTTTATTTATCTACATTTTTTACTACTATTGATTTTTGATAATGCTTACTTGTTAATATGTTCTTCTCAGAGGACTTAAATCTTAGAAAATGTCTTCAATTATTTTGGGCCCCCACGTGTGGCACTTCCTTTCCTAAGCTTGTTGAACCTCATGAAATGATAAACAACAAAAGAAGAAGAAGAAAGAAAGAAAGAAATGTTATGTCAAGTACTCAGACTTTAGAACTCTAGCATGACTAGTAACAAAATTTTGCATGAAGATACATTCCTGCTCCTGGCCCCTTTTCCTTTAATATGGATGAAATTTGTTAGAGATGAATGTTTTTGATGCGTGCCACTGCTTCCTGTTCCTAGCTGATGGCCTGTTGTGGATGCCAAGAATCATGGTGTCTTGACCTACGCCAGTTCTGCAATGTTTTTTTTCATTGTTGTTCCAATCTGTATTTGACCATGCATTTCTATCATTTCAGCTTTTGGCCTCATCACCTTCTGTATTGCCTCTACAACTTCAGTATGTTCCGGAGGAGCCTAACTCATCCTGGCAATGGCTTCAACGATGGACAAGATCACAATTTTGGGAATACCCCTCAAAACCAATTAGGAGTGGAAAGACAAAGCTAAGTGTTCAGAAACTATCCAATGCAAAAGCTGTTAATGGATCTAGTCATTCTACCTTGGAGCATAAAAAAAATAAACGAGGTCTGAGGAGAGTTTCTGTCAACTCAGCAGCAGATTCAGTTTGGGAGCATCCACAAAATGAGCTCGAGAGGGTTAAGCGCAATTTAAGAAAGCTTTCCAACTCTTCAAAGGAGGTTACTGACAAGTCTGAGTTTGTTAATGAGAAAACAAAGAAGACTCTGAAAAAATATTCTAGTTCTAACGACCCCGATGTTTTAGAGCAGGAATCTGCTGAGAAGATAAGAGATGTGACTGCAACACTATCAGAACTGTCAATTCTTGAGGCAGATCTGAAATTTTCCTCAGAAGATGCTTCTCTTGGTGAGCCTATTGTCTGTCCTGCAGTTGATTTTCCACCGGCCAAAAACAATGGCAAAATTGAGCACATGCCAGTAACAGAGGAGTTAAACTCTAAGGATGAGCAGGTCGGTGATGAGAGCTCAAACACAAACCAAAGAAGAGCTTCTTTCCCAGCAAAAATTGATAATCAGGCAAATGGGTTAAATCACATGCCAAAAGTGCCCAGTTATATGGCACCAACTGAATCTGCGAAAGCTAGACTTAAGGGTCAACGGTCCCCAAGGTTTATCCCCGAGGCAGTTGAGAAAAATGGGTTAAACAGGCGGTATTCTCTGCCAACTTCAACCAATAGTAATACAGGTTCACAATCCCCACATACTCAAAGACAGGTTCGAGTAGCTGCCAAAGGTGCTATCATCAGTGACAAATCTCAATCATCCTCTAAAGATGCTAATGGTAAGCACAACTTCACATTGAATGTTTTATGCCCTTCTGTTTGTGATTTTGTTTTGCTAAATTAGTATTACCTATGGATATTCTGCTTAGTTTTCCCCCATTCTTTAAGTAAGAGATGGAAACTGGCAGCCTCTGTTGTACATAAATTCATGTCTACATGTGTAGTTAAACATGTTGGAATTCCTTAAATTAAGCAGATTTTCTACCTTAGTTCTAGGAATTTCCTTGTACTATTAGCCATAATCAAATTACTAATTTTTAGGGATAGGCTAATTTCTAGAGATTATTTCCTTTTAATTTTCCTGCTATTCTTTAAAAGGCTATAGTCGATTAGAAAAATAAGAATAATTCTTCTTCCTAAACTTGTTCATGGTATCAAGAGCATCAGAATTCATTGATCCTACTCTTTCTTCTCTTTTCTTGTTCTGTTGTCTCGTTAGAAACCCTACTCCCATGGGTGACACCGAAAATTCCTCTGAGACTCTTCATAAACTTCGCTAACCAAAACTCAACTTGAGGCTCTTCATAAACTACTCAGACTCCTACAGCCGGTGGGTCACTAGCTATTCAAGGTCTTGCTTTAAATACTACACACGAACCTATCACAACTTCCGGATACTAGACTGGTGCATCCGACCACATGACAGTAATCTAAGTTTGTTTCACACCTATTTACCTTGTCATGATCATTCTCGGATTCGCATAGCTGATGGATCTTACTCATTGGTGGCTGGAATTGGGACAGTTAGACTTACTGAAAATTTTTCCCTTGATAAAGTTTTACATGTTCCAAATCTTTCCTATAATTTATTCTCAATTAGCAAGTTTACCAAGGATGAAAAAGTACTTGTTGAATTTTTCGCTTTAGGTTGTGTGGTTCAGAACAGTGAATCGGGAAGATGATTGGCCTCGCTAAAGTTGATGATGGCTTATATGTTTGGAACAAAAACAGTTCACAAGAAGGGATGGCCTTATCTACATCAAAAGAAGATTATATCATGCTATGGCACCGTAGACTAGGACACCCAAATTTCATGTACTTGAAGAAATTGTTTCTCTACTATTTCTAAATAAGAAAATAAGTTCATTGAACTGTGAAGTTTGCCAACCGCCTAAACACACTCGTGTCCCTTATCCTTTGAAACCTTATGTTCAATCTCAACCTTTCTCTTTAATCCACAGTGATCTATGGGGAGCCAGTCGAGTAAAAAACATCACAGGGGCTAGGTGGTTCATAACTTTCATTGATGACCACACTAGAGTTTGTTGGATCTATCTCCTTAAAGAAAAATCCAAGTCTCTAAAGTCTTCAAAATTTTCATTCAATGATTCGAACCAGTTCAATTCAAATATTCACACCCTTAGAACCGATAATGGGAGAGAGTACTTTAATTCTATCCTAAGTCCTTATCTTTCTGAGCAAGGAATCATATATCAAAGTTCTTGTCCCGACACCCTCAACAAAACGGGGTTTCAGAGAGAAAAATAGACACCTTGTAGCCGTGGCTCGTGCTCTTATGTTTACTATGGGTGTACCAAAGTATTTATGGGGAGAAGCTGTCCTTACTGCTTGTTATCTTATAAACCGACTCCCATCTAAGGTATTAAACTTTCAAACACCTTTACATACTATTCAAAAAAATTTTCCCTTGTTTCGTGTTCCTAATCTCCCAACCAAAACATTTGGTTGCAAAGCATTTGTCCATAACCATCAACCTAACCGATCTAAACTTGATCCTAAAGCCCACACTTGTGTCTTTATTGGTTACTCACCTACACAAAAAGGGTACAAGTGCTACTCTCCAACCTTACACCGGATGTTTGTGTCCCTTAATGTTACTTTCTTCAAAAACGAGCCATATTTTTCAGCTTCTCATCTTCAGGGGGAGATACTTAGTGAAGATGAGACCTTGAGCAATCTTCTCATTATACCTCAAGACTCTATCAGCCCTACCACCACTACAAAACCTGCTGAAAATCCTACAGCCACTGTTTTTCTGTTTTGGAACCTGTTTTTCCTATCTCCACTGTTCAAAGCAACAAGAAACAAGGGTGATTAACCATACTAATGAAGAAAAATAGCCCACTCATTCGAAAACAACAAGAAAAAACTCGGGGTTTCGTGTATACTCTGGAGACATCATTTGCTCAAAGCAGAAGCAGAGTGCCAATGCCATCTTTACCCGAGGATCTGTCTTGAGGAAGAAGTTTCACCTCCTTCATCTTCCATCTATCTTCCAATTGCAGTAAGAAAGGGCACTAGGAGTTGCACTTAACATCCCATTTCTCGGTTTGTATCCTATGGAAACTTGTCTAAATCCTACAATGCCTTTGTTTCTAATGTTGAGTCTATAGAAACTCCAAAAAACATAGAAGAGGCTCTTAAGTCAACCAAATGGAGGCAAGCTGTGTTGGAAGAAATAAAGGCTCTTGAAGACAATGTAACTTGGGAAATATCTAAACTACCTACTGGGAAGAAGATCGTGGGTTGTAAGTGGATTTTCACCACAAAATTTAAACCAGATGGGAGCATTTATCGATACAAGGCTAGACTTGTGGCCAGGGGTTTCACTCAAACATATGGGTTGGACTATGAGGAAACATTTGCACCGGTGGCCAAATTGAATACTATTCAAGTGCTTTTCTCAATTGTTGTCAACTTAGAATGGCCTTTGATCCAATTGGATGTAAAAAACGCTTTTCTCAATGGAGAATTAAACGAAGAAGTCTACATGGATTTCCGCCTGGATTCGAAGGAAGCAAGGGCCAAGTATGCAAGTTGAAGAAGTCCTTGTATGGACTAAAGCAATCCCCTAGGGCTTGGTTTAATCCTTTTGCCAAAGCCATGACTAGTAGACATTATACTCAAGGTCACGCTGATCACACCTTATTCTACAAACACTCGGATAATGGGAACTCCTGTATTCTCATTGTCTATGTAGATGACATAATATTGACAGGGGATGATTCTATTGAAATTGAAAGACTAAAAGAGTTCTTAAGTCTTGAGTTTCAACTTAAAGATTTGGGGAATCTTCGATATTTTCTAGGAATGGAGATAGCAAGGTCAAAGCGGTATTTCAATCTCTCAAAGAAAGTATGTTCTTGATCTACTTTCGAAGTCGACTGTTGGGTTACAAACCATCGAGACTCCTATGGAACCCAACCTTAAATTAGGAACCGATAAGGATGGAGAAGAGGTAGACAGGGGAGATATCAACGGTTAGTGGGAAAACTTATCTATCTTTCTCACACTCGTCCAGGACATAGCTTTTGGAGTAAGTGTTATAAGTCAATTTATGCATGCTCCTAGGGAGAAACATTTGGAAGCGCCTACAGGATATTGAGATACTTAAAAGGGACTCTGGTAAGGGTTGCATTTCAAGAAAGATGTAAATCGAAGCATAGAAGTCTACACCGATGCAGATCAGGCAGGGCGATTAATGACAAAGCGCTCACAAGCGTTATCTGCAGCTATGTTTGGGGTAATCTCGTGACATGGAGGAGTAAAAGCAATCTGTTGTGGCACGCAGCAGTGCTGAATCTGAATATCGAGCTTTGTCCCACGGTATATGTGAAGGAATGTGCTAATGGGAGAACTAAAATTATCCTATACAAAACCTCTAACATTATCTTTGTGACAACCAGCAGCAGTTAGCATAGCTCATAACCACAGACACCATGACCATACCAAGTATGTGGAAATTGATCGCCACTTTATTACGGAGAAAATTAACAAAGGGGAAGTTTGTGTTTCATATCTACCTACAAGACAACAAGTAGCAGACGTGTTAACCAAAAGCTTGAGCAGAAAAATGTTCGAAGAAATTATGGGCAAGCTGGGTTTGATTAACATCTACACTCCAGCTTGAGGGGGAGTGTTGGAATTCCTTAAATTAAGCAGATTTTCTACCTTAGTTCTAGGAATTTCCTTGTACTATTGGCCATAATCAAATTACTAATTTTTAGAGATAGGCTAATTTCTAGAGATTATTTCCTTTTTATTTTTCCTGCTATTCTTTAAAAGGCTATAGTCAGATTAGAAAAAACATGCTCTTATGTGGTAGTTCTATGCAATAATTAGCATGCAACTTTCATTTTGAGCATGGTATCTAAACTAGACAGTTGTCGTCTTTGCTCATCACTTTTGAACATGTTTAGTTCTCTCCCTCTATGCTGCTTCTACATGATGACCATCCTTTATTGTTGGCTTGGCAATTTCAGATAAGGTGGTCAGAGCCGAGTGGAGGAGGTAATTCTTGCACAAGGAATTGTTTTGATGAAGTTTCCATAGGTAAATATTTGTAGATGTTACAGTTGTTTATTTGGTTCGTTTGTGTTTGTACGTAAGATTCTTTGGATCCACTGTTCACTCTCTTCTACCATTTAATATCATAGGAATAGAGTGTGCCCATCTGCATATCTGGCTTTCATAGATATCCTAGTGTTATAAATCTATCTATCTATTTATCTAATCTATCTACCTAATATATATAAAAGTACCAACTCTAAAATTGTAAATAGTGGATGACATATTTACTCTTAATATTTTTACAATTAAGTATTCAAACAGTAATTACGCTATTGATAATTTTTAAATATTTAAACCTTAACTAATTCTTTTTTTATTAAATTAAAATATCAATTAATTTTATTGATTTTACTAAAATTCTTTTAATATAAAATTCTTTTATTTAATATTTTATTCTTCTATTTAATATTTTTTTATTTTACTTTCCCTTTTTTTAATTTTTTTACTTTCCTTTTGAACGTATATATGATTTAATTAGATTTTTTACTTCAAAATTTTTGGACTTAATAGTTTTAATTTTATATCAAAATAATATTTAAAATTAAATATTCAAATAGAAAATAATTTTATTTTATTAAATTAAAAGATTAATTAATTTTATTTTGGTATTATTTCATTAAATTTTTATTAATGCAGAAATCTTTTAATTAATATTTTTAATTGTTACTTTTTGTCTAAGCATTGAAAAGGACATGACAAATTTGACCCTTAACATTTACATCTTTTATCAATCTTGTTTTTTTATTTTTTATTTTTAGTTAAATTTGACTTTCAACCTTTTAAATAGAGTAAAATTTTACAATTTGCATTTCAAAAGAGTGAATTGTTTTTTTAAAGAGAAATATTGACTAAAATGTTAAAATTTTAATCATGAAAGCTCGCATGATAATCCACGTAAATTTCATGCTATTTTTTTTGAAAATTAATAAATTTTTACTTTTAAGTTATTTTATTTTTAAATATTTTATAATTATTAAATTATTATTGACGTGACATACAAGATAAATAGTGTCATGTCAGCATGAAGCACACGTAGATTGTCATGCTGACATTGTTAAAAGATTAATGTTTTAATCATCATATCCGTTAAAAAAACGATTTAACTACTTTTTGAAAGGTAAATGGTTAAATTTAACTCAAAAAATAAATAAGAGTCAAATTCACAAAATATATAAACATTAAGAGTTAAATTTATTATTATGCATTAAAATTAATCAGAAGATAAAATTAATAACTTTCTATCCTAAAATTACTTTTAGTCTTCCTATAATTCTACTTAATTTACCAATTCCTAGGACTTATACATGCTTCTCGAAATTTTAATTCTGTGATTCGCTGCTTGATTGCATATTTATATTTACTTCCTCAAATTTATTTTAGGTATACAAATCACTACAAGTATGATAATTGTTTTACAATTTTCATTTTATATACTCATAATTTATTTTCATTATTTATACTTAAAGCTTCCGAGTAAAAATTATATCCTTTTGGGAACACGTCAACAATTGTTTAGTACACAATATGTATATATATTTCTTAAAGTTCTAAATTCTACACTATGAATATATTTTCAAAATAAAAATAAAAATTCGTCCTACAATTCGTAGAACTTACGATTATATTCAAGGAATTGAAATACAACAGAACCAGTAGAACCAAACTACACTAAGAAACAAAAAGAAGAATAATTTTTTTTTCCTGATCCCCAAAAAAATTTAAATACTAAAATAATAGCTTGAGAGATGATTATAAAGGAGAAATTGGAAGGTATCATTGTAAGAATAATATCATATATGCAATTTCTTTTTGAGTTTCAAGTGGACGGGATTAAAGAAATGTTTCTTAAGAGGGGATTGGTTAGGATATCAAGCTAATTTGAAGAGTTGGAACCATCAATGCGTTTAGACTATACAAAACATTGTTGATCTATGGGGAAAATAGTATCAATGAAAGAATCACCCACATAAGGATTATAATAAAATGACTATAAAGTTTTTAATTAATTGATTAAGTCACATTGAGGAAGTTTTGATACTCAATTGTGATTGCATTCAGTCATCAGTTTTTGAATACAGAGAAGTATTGACATTCGTAAAGTATTTTTGTTTGGAAAATTGTTCTAACAATCCATATATCCAATGCCATCCGATGTTGAATTAAGTAGCTTTGCTGATCAAAGAAAAAATTTGGAAAAAAAAAAAAAGGAACATATTTGTGTAAATGGTGGAAATAATAAAAAAGAAGATGTGCACATTTAATGAAATGGCTTTGGGAATTTTTTATGTTGAGCATAACAATGAAAAAAAGATGCATAATATCAAACATGATCATGTATGTATTGGTAAAAGGTAGATGTTGAGTATTTAGATGGAAGCAATTATCAAGAAACAATATTAAGTGAAATGATCAATGGTGGAGATGAAGGAAGCTTACTTCACCAACATTGGGCAATAGAAATTCATGGGCTTCTTGTAACACCCCTAACCTATATCCGTCGCCGGATTAGGGTTAAGAGGCATTACCAGACATATCAAAAACATTTAGCATTCATTTCACAATCATCATAGCATCATAGTCATACATCAATACAGAGTCCCTTGCATAGGTCAACGGAACCTTAAACATGCTTTAGAAAGGGGTCAGGACTAAACCGAATGCATACAAATTTTTTTTGAAACTTAAGTATTTTTCAAAGTTATATAGGTCACACGCCCGTGTGAACAGGCCGTGTGCCTTATACGACATTAGACACGCCCGTGTGTCTAAGCCGTGGCAAAATAGGGCATACATACTGACTTGTCTACACGGCCACAAGTCACGCCAGTGTGTCAGGCCATGTGAAAATTAAGGAGGCTACTGACTTGGATCACATGACCAGTCACACTCCCGTGTGTCTAACCCGTGCTCGAAATTGACTTGGCCACATGGCCTAGCACACGCCCATGTGTGCGACCGTGTGGTGTGCCCAAGCTTATTTCGAAATGGCCATTGAGCAACACGGCAGAGACACACACCCGTGTCCCTGCCCGTGTGGGCAAAAATAGGCCATTTACAAGGCCATAATGCCACCCCTTTAGGGTCCTCCTTACAAATACCTTTCAAGCATCAAATACATCATATTTTCAACCAATTTCAACTTCAAAACATTCATAATTCATATCATATATTCATCAACTAAATTCATGCTCATTATTCTAAATAAAACATGCATATTTACCTACTAAACATATTCAATTATACATATTCTTAACACAAAGTTTCACATTCATTCTTGTATCAAAATCATACCATTTCCATAACCAAACCACATTACTAACTTACCAAATTGACCATTTCTCACTAGGTCATTCACGAGCACATCACATAGGCATAATTTGCATCACGTATCATATACCAAAATCAAACCATAAGTTCAACCATAATTTAACCATATCACATGGCATGATATACACATTACAAAACATTTACAAGTACTTCTAGCCTATACATGCCATACTTCAATATATACATTTTCAAAAGGTACCAAAATAGAGTTCCATAGTGTGGTGATGATCCTCAACGATCCCCAAGCTCCCGGTAGCCACGATATCTATAAAACAGTTGAAAGACACACAATGTAAGCTTTTAAAAGCTTAGTAAGCCTTATATAAATAAACTTATTACATAACACAATTATAAACCAAGCCAATCATGTAATTCATGGCCAAAATACTACCACTTACTACATAGTTCATATACAATTCACATAATCCTAATTCATTCGGTCATATAACATATTTTCTCATGCTTATTTCATATATCATCACTTACACATGTACTTACCTTTTACTATCAAACATAGTATAAATTTCAAACGTACTTGATTCGGATACACATTTCATATATTCATTCTTTTCTCGGAATGCCCATTGAACCCTTCAGAATCATAAGGATATGCGGATAACTCGAAAAGCTCGTACAATGCCAACATCCTAGACGTGGTCTTACATGTAATAAAAAACGATGCCACTGTCCCAGACAGGGTCCTACATGAAATCAAATACAATGCCGATATCCTAGACATAGTTTTACACGTAATCATAAGTCGATGGCAACGTCCCAGATATGGTCTTACACGAAATCACATATCGGATCCTATGTCATAACATATGTATCCTAACTATTCCTATGGTTCGTACGGGGCTTTTTGAACGTCGAAACACTGCTGATGCTTTCACAATTCCACATATTCATCTTCTATGTCATTCATTTCATTTCAAGAGCATATAAGCATTGATAATTCAATTCAAAATACATTTATTTGTATATCGACTTACCTCGTACGGAAATGAACAGAAACAAGCGACTATTCAACGACTTTCGTTTTCCTCCGATCTAATTCTGTTTTCTTTAATTCTTGATCTAAACCAATTCAAATTTAACTTATTCAAACTCACATTCATTCAAATCAATCCAAAAATACATATTTAGGGCATTTTACAAATTAGCCCTCATATTTTCACATTTTGACATTTTAGTCCCTAATTCATAAAATCACAAAATACACCAAATTTCCATATACACTTGCTTAGCCGAATATACATGGTGTTCATATAAGTCCATATATTTCATTTATTTCACATTTTAGTCCCTCAAAATCTCATTTTTACAATTTAGCCCAAATTACTCAAATTCATCAAAAATTCAAAGACAAAATATATTAACTGTTGTAGGCCAATTTTGGCCCGTTTACAAAATACCCAGGCCCATTAAACCATTTAACCCATCCTCAAACCCAAAACCTAAAATTAACCTATCCCAACATCCAAGCCCAATCCCAAAACCCTAGACTCCCACTTGCCTCTTCCCACTCTCCCATCTTTGTCGCCACCGGCACCATTCCCATTCTCCCATCTTCATGCGCCACCAACACCATCACACACTCCCACCGCTTTGCAAAGACAGAGGAAGGAAGCAAACATGCAATAATAGTAAAAATAGTAAAAATAGTTTGTAAATAAGGCTATAAAAGCCGAATGAAAAAGATGGTAAAAGGGGGGGACTCTTCTTATTTTTTTTTTCTTCATTTTTTGCAGAGAGAAATGAGCACAAAAACAAGAAAGTGAAACATTCAATCTCAGATTCAATATAGTGATTCAATCAGCGTTTAAATACATAAATAGCATTCAAGCATAAAAAATACCAAGATCAAAGGATTGAAAGCTTAAAAAAAAAACCTAAGGTGATTTCTTTTTCTTTCTATTTTAAATTCGGTTTTAAGTTTTTTTTTAACCTATATATATATTAAAACATAAAAAAAAATATACAAAAAGATATACAAAAAATATACAAAATTTTTTTTTACCTTTTTAAACCAGCGTCATGGTGGTTTGGCACGGTGTTTGTGAGCCTCGGTGGCCGTCCGGTGACCGGCCCCTGGCCGGATTCCCCTCCCTTCTCTCTCCCTTCTCTCTTCCCTCTCTCTTCTTTTTTTTCTTTCCCTCTCCCCAAATGATTTTTTTGGTTATTTTAGGCCTTATATAGCCCTCCAAAAGCGATGTCGTTTTGGGGCTACACTTAAGCCCCAAAACGACGTCGTTTTGCCATGTCCAACCCATCCGACCCGACCCGCTAGGAGGATCTGCGTGTTTTGTTTGAATGGGTTATTTATGCGCGTGTCCTTCCGCTTTTCAAGGTTTTACAATTAAGTCATTTTTTATTTTCAATTTGGCCCCATAATTTTTCGCTTTTCGATTTAGTCCCGCTAATGTGCTGCATTTTAATGGGAGGAATAATTACTGCTTTGGTCCCCTTTGTTTTTGCTGCGTTCAAATAAGCCCTTTTCTCTTTATTTCCTTTCACATTTGCCCCGAACTTTGTTATTAGTTCAATTTTAGTCCTTTTTTATTTGTTTTTGTTTCTTTATTAAATATTACATTTTTGCATTTCAATATTATTATTATTATTATTATTATTATTATTATTATTGAAATACATTAGTGTATATCTTCATGTATGTATATATATATGTAGTAATGTTTCTATTACTTTATTTTAATATTTTTATTATAATGGTTTTTGTGTTTCAATATTATTATTATTATTATTATTATTATTATTATTATTATTATTATTATTATTATTATATATCCTTGTTAGATGTATACATATGTATATTACTGTTTTTAATACCTTTATTTTAATATCATTTTATTATATTTACCTTTTGGTATTGTATTACATGGTTATTATTATTATATTTATTAGTGTATGCCGCTTACCCCGTATATATTTTTAGTACGTATTAATAGTCAATTTTTAATATATATTATATGAATAATTCATATATAATATTATGTATATATTTTAATATTATCATTATATATACTATATGATTTCTAATACTATTATTTATATATATATATATATATATATATATATTTTCTTAGTACCACATTATGTATATATCATGTATATATTTATTTTACCCATATTGTATTTATTATTAATTTTAATACATTTATTTTATAGTCCGTATGCATATACCTTTCTTATTTGTATTATTTGTGTATGTTGCATTATTGATTTTGTATTTATTATTTTCCTATTGCTACTTATTATATTATTATTTGGTGTATATATATCTTTTACTATTATTAGTATAAATGTATTTTCCTTGTCCATAGTATTCTAATATTATTGTATATGTTGAATTATACAATGTGTATTTGTATCTAGTACGTATATATTTAGTAATATTGCATATATATGTCTATTAGGCATTATATTTTCATACATCATGTATATATATCATATATTATATTTTTGCATATTATCTTATGTATATATTACCTTATATTATTATTACTAAATGTACTTTATATTTGTTTATGTTTGGTTTTATTTATCTTTTAAATATTATTATTGTTTTGCTCTTGCTCTAGTATTATGTTAATATTTTTCATTTGAAAATGTCATTGTTTGCATATTTGATTTATTTCAAATTCTTATTTCATGAATAATTTTTATGTTTTAATTACTAGTTGAGGCAATACACCGGTTTAACGTTAAGTCGTAAATTTCATCGCTATGTTGGATGGAATTCGTCGGCTCGTGTTAAAACGGTATATCCTTCTCAAAAATCAAAAATTGAAAGTTCTCGTCTTTTAAATTGGATCACGATTAGAATTTAAATTGAACTAGCATTTTTGAAAATTAAGACAACACATGTTTAAAAGATACCAATTTTGGGCGTCACGAGGGTGCTCATACCTTCCTCGCAGCAGAATCGACTCCCGAACCCTACTTTTTCTCTGATTTAACGTAGACCTAAACTCGTCCTTCTTTTTAAAGAAAATAAATTTATTAGGTGTCCGATCATACCTATAAAAAAGATCGATGGCGACTCCCATCTTTATTTCTTTTTTTTTTTTTTTAGTTTATGTAAAAAAAAAAATCAAACTTCAGTTTTAAAGTTCTCAATAAATTGCCACAATTAGCGACCCCAAACCAAAATTTTTTTTACGTCGCGACAGCTGGCGACTCCACTGGGGAAAAGCTTGTGAGTCGAGTCAAATTAAACACGTTTTGTCAAAATTTTCAAATTTCTTTGTTCAAAGTAAATATTTGGGTCGTGATCCGAAAATCTCGTTTTCAAAATTCATGCATTTGTATCGTGTTGTAAATATTTCTTCTAACTTGTTATTTGGTTTTTTTTCAGTTTTCAATTTTTATGGTTTTAATTTTGGTTTAGTTTCTTTAAGTAAAACGTAAAGGTTTATGAGTTTTTCCCCACACACCGTGCACTTGCATTTTCGCATAACATGAGTTCTCTACCCGGGCTCCGTCCGTTTAAGTGAAAGTAAACGCTACGCCTTCGTGAGTTAACTCGTCCCTCCGCACAGGCTAGTGAATACTTTCGGGTTACATATGACTTATGCTTTCGTGAGTTAATTTGTCCCTCGCATAGGCATAAGTAAATGTAATCCTCGAATTGAACACGTGAGCTGTGATGGGTTATGACCGAGGCTTCGTCTTGATCTTAGCAGATGATAGTACGAGCAATTCGAAGTACTGTCTAGAACCGAGACTGCATATAATGAACCATACGAGCTATCCAATTAGAGCCATGCCGAACCTCTATCCGCTTATAGTCACCAAAATAAGTACACGGGGAAAATGCCTTTTGCCTTTCATTTACACTGTTTATGCAAAATAATTGGATTGGGTAGTTTAGTTTATTTTTCAAATTATATTTTTTGTGTTTACTAACCAAGTTTGTTTGTTTTTATTTTTATCATGCATCATAGGCATCATATTAGGAAGGTGTTGATTAAAGGTTGGTTGCCAAAAAACGGGTTTCTGATGGAGGAGTCAATTACACAAATAACCGAGAAGAATACCGTGGTTCGGGACTGGTCTCTAAAAACTCAGAGAGAAAAGGGGGATAGTCTAGTGGAAGGGTGTGTTGCCAATTTGCCCGAACATATAACTGTAAATGTTCACCAAAATAACTTTGAGGATTTGGTTCGAATTTGGAATCAGTGGGATTCAGACACTAGAGACATTTTCATTGGGAGGTATGGAGATATAGCTCACCTGATCACCATCCGTGTAGACGAACAGTTGATTCAAGCCATGGTTCGGTTCTGGGACCCAGCTTATCAGTGTTTCACCTTCAATCAAGAAGACATGACTCCAACCATAGAGGAGTATGCTGCTTTACTCCGCATCGACAATGTACAATTCGGCAAAATATATGTGAAGGAGCCTAAGCCGATGACCTTCAAGAAAAAGTTAGTGAGACCAGCGGACATGACTGATGCATGGGCCGAAAAACAGATAAAAAAGAAGAATGAAACCATTTGCATTCCATGGTCCTCCCTACGAGATTTGGTTCTGAACCATCCTGACATGCTGCAAAGGGTAAATCTATTCGCTTTGGCCATTTATGGCTTGGTCATTTTCCCAAAAGTTCTCGGACATCTCGAAGTTGCAGTAGTTGATTTCTTCGAAAGGTTAAAACAAGGAGTCGACCCTGTCCCGACTATCCTAGCCGAAACCTTCAGGTCCCTGAGTACTTGTCGAAGGGTTGGAAAGGGACGATTTAGTGGATGTGCTCAGTTGCTCAATGTTTGGATTTTGAGTCACTTCTGAAAGGTAGAGCGCACTCCGTTCCATATGTTTTCTAAAACATTCTCCCCGCTAGAAGCTTACCTCAAGAAAGAATGGCCGAAGGAAGTCACCGAGCAACATTGGGTATCAGTTTTTCAAAATCTTCGCGTCGAGGATATAACATGGAGAGCACACTGGATCCGTCCTTCAGTTCTGCTATACAAATGTGGAAGCCAAGATTGGGTACCTTTACTTGGGTTATGGGGAGGAGTTGGATATGCTCCGCTATTGGTCCAAAGGCAATTTTCTTCGCGACAATTCCTCCCCGCAACTGGAGGATTAGTACAGTTCGAGTTCGCTTTCATGGGTGAAGGATATATGAAGAAAGTTCGAGACACTGCAAAGTCTTGGAAGGAAATTTATTTCATGGAATTAGCTTTGTATGCTGATACCCTTACCCAAGATTATGACATATGGAGGAAGCAACGGGTAAATAGTCAGCAGATCTCGTCAACAAGTTACACTGTTCAGAATCCTTTCTCGGAGGAAATACCGTCTGAGCTTGAAATGGCAAGACAAGAATTTAAACGAGAAAAGGCCAAGATGTCTCGGGACCTTAGTGCCCTTCAAGAAGAAAACTATCAGCTGAAGATTGAAGTTCAGGTTGAAAGGTCCAGAACTGAAAAAGTACAAAGAGAAGCCGAGATTGTGAGAAACGACTTAAGGGACCTTCATTTGGAAAACAAGAAATTAAGAAGCACAATAAAGAATAGTGGGTTGGGCAAGTCGACAGCAGAGTGGAAGGAAGAAATTAACAATATCAAGGGAGGAATGGAGTTTTGGAAGGGAAAAGCAAAGAAAGAGGAGGAAAAGGCTGCGCGCGCTGTGATAGAGTTAAGAAGGAAGAACGCCGAGTATGAAATAGTGGCTGCAGAATTGGCGAATAGTCAGTCTGAACATCAAGAATTAAAAAGGAAAACACGAGATCTAGAAAATATGCTGCAATCTCGTCAACAACAATTAGATAACCTCCTGAAGGCTCTAGAAGAAAAGAGTGAGCAGTACGATAGGGACATTCACGCGTATGAAGGAACTCTCAAAGGAAAAGAAATGCAACTCAACTTCTTGATCAATGAAATTCGCAAAGTGGTTATGCAAGTTGTTCAATTATCAGATGAAGCCGAAGTTCTCAGTTGCCAATTCCCTCCAAGCCAAAGATCGAGCATATCAGAGTTTTTAGAGCAAGTGAAGAAACAAGGCAATGTGGCTAGGAAATTTGTGTAATCATTGGAAAAATGGAAACTTTGTGTAATAGACTATGTTGATAAATGAAATGCCTAAATATGGGGCTATCTTGAAATCAACACCATTTTTTTTTTTGCATTCCTTGCATAACTAACATTTTGACATTCGTGCACTCATTCATGCATTCATACATTGCATATCCCATACTCGGTCGCTAAAGACAAAATATATAATTTGCAGTTGTAATACCATAAGATGGAACCACGTCATCCGTATAAAACGCTACCGACAAGCTAGAGTAATAGAATTTGAATTCAATGAGAAAATTGAAAGGTTGGAAAGGGCTCAAAAGGAATTACAAGAGCAACTGGCCAAATCGCAACAAGAAACGAGAGACCTAATGGTGAGATCTCGAGAGGAATCACTCGAGCAAAGAGATCAAATGGCCAAGATGATGGAGATGATGTCAGCTTTAGTTAAAGGAAAGGGACCCATGCGAGCCACGACATTGAGGAATCTCGATCAAGAATTCACCACGATCAGGATCCACTCTATCCCCCAGGATTCACTCCACCGCTCGCATATACAACACAAAGAGGGTATATTCAAGGGGAACCCACTGGCTTGGAACATCGACCTATGCCACCTGCTCCACCTACTAATTTGGGGCAAGGAATATTCGCGTCAAACCCAGGGGCTATTCTGCGATCCACTAGTTCGGATCTGGATGACCCAACAGAGGTAGCCAAGTTGAAATTGGATAACCATGATGCAAAATATAGGAGTCTAGAGGAAAGACTCAAAGCGATAGAAGGCATTGAAGTCTTCTCCGCACTAGGTGCCAAAGAACTCAGTTTGGTACCTGATCTGATTTTGCCCCCGAAATTCAAAATGCCTGATTTTGAGAAGTATGATGGGACAAGATGTCCAAAGGTGCATCTGGTCATGTTTTGTCGAAAAATGACGGGTTATGTGAGCGAGGATAAACTACTCATACATTGCTTTCAAGATAGTCTAACAGAATTGACTCTTGGTGGTACAATCAACTTAGTAGAAAAAGATTCGATCTGGAAGGACTTGGCGTCGACATTTTTGAAGCGATACAAGCATGTATCGGATATGGTGCGGACAGTATGACCTTGCAAATGATGGAGAAGAAGCCAGCAGAATCCTTTAGGCAAGATATCATAAAGATGGAGAGATATCTCGGCCCAAGTGGAGCCTCCACTGACTAAGACTGAGATAACAGTCCATTTCATCAATACTCTGAAAGCACCATTCTATGACAAGCTGGTGGGAAGTGCCACGAAAGATTTCACGGATATTGTAATATCCGGTGAACTCATAGAGAATGCCGTCAAGAGTGGTAGAATGGAAGGATTAGAAGGCTCAAGAAAAGCAGCACCCGTAAGGAAGAAGGAGCCAGAAACCCACATGGTGGGAACTGGGAGTCGCTACATTCTTAATTCGTATCCTAACCAACCCCGACCTCGAAATTATCCACCCCTGAATTTCTATTATCCACCTCAAACCCCTTACTACCAAGCACCACATCTGTCCTACCCTGTATACGCCACGAACAACCAAAGACCCGTCACCACTTTCCCACCAAACACGGTACCCGCCCAAAGCCAACCCAGAAACGAACCAAGACCGGCAAGGCATAATCCCAAGAGACCGCAATTTACCCCCATCCCTGTGTTGTATGGAGAATTGTACCCAAAACTTTTGGAGAAACAATTGATATCTCCCCATTACATGGCCCCCCTTAAACCTCCATACCCGAAATGGTACGATCCAAACGCTAGTTGTGCATACCATGCGGGGAACCAGGGGCATTCTACTGAGAACTGTCTTGCTTTCAAAAGGAGAGTTCAAGGGCTCATCGATGCGGGCATTTTACGATTTGATGGTCTTGGCAAGATGACCGGAATCCATTCCCAAACCACACCGAAGGGAATGTGGCCTTGATGGAGAGGAGGATAAACAACAAAATAGAAGATGGGTTTCAAGTACGAACACCTCTGCAGAGAATCAGGAGATACTAAGTGAGAAATGGTTGCTCTATCGTTTTAACGGAGTATCCAAAGGAAAAGATGCAAAGGTCACAGTTTTTGCGAGCTCCATGGTATTGGGGAGCATAACATTCGATCTGCGAGGAATTGAAGTTTCTTGCAAAGTATGATGGACAATAAGGAGATTGGGATTTTTGTAAAGCCAAAGAGGCCGATAGTGGAGAAATATGTGCCTCGACAATCAATCATCGGGTTTCCCATATAGCGCCGAACCAACCGTTAATAATCTATTATGACGCAAAGAAAGAACCGGTGAAACCAAAATGATTATTGAAGTACCATCTCCTTTCCTTATAAGGACAATACAACGATCAGTGGAAGTACGATGTCAACATCGTTACACGAAGGTGAAAAGCTTGAAGCCTGGCCGAAGACATTGGGGAAGTAGGTCATTTTACCGCGATGGGACGGTGCTATTCTAAAGAAGTTGAACCGATAAAGAAAAGTAGCGACTTGAAGCAAAAAGGAAAGCAATGATGCACGAAGTCGAAGTTGAGCAAGAAATTCCACCGTGCAAGAAACTAAAAAGCACGTGAATGAGGAAGAAGCTCAAGAATTCTTGAAATTTATTAAGCACAATGAGTATAGTGTGGTGGAACAATTGAGCAAGCGACCAGAGCGAATCTCGGTTCTATCTCTCTTGTTAAATTGAGCCACACCGAATGCTTTATTGAAGGTGTTAAATCAAGCTTATGTGGCCAACAACATATCGTCGAGAAGCTTGATAGGTGGGTAAACAATCGAATGCGGACAATTTCATCTCTTTTAGTGACGATGAGATACCGCCAAATGGTAGAGGCTTGGTGAAAGCGCTGCATATCACGACTCGTTATAAGGGATACATAATACCAAACGTACTCATCGATAATGGGTCAGCGTTAAATGTTATGCCATTGGCCACGCTTTCTAGAATACCGATGGATTTGTCCTACTTAAGGCCCTGTCATTCCACGGTAAGGGCATTCGACGGGACAAGGCGCGAAGTCATGGGAAAGATCGAAATCCCTTTGGAAGTGGGCCCTTACATTTATGATGTCGAGTTCCAAGTCATGGACATTACACCTTCTTATAATTGCCTTCTAGGAAGACCTTGGATCCATTCTGCTGGAGCAGTCCCATCATCCCTCCATCAAAAGGTGAAATTTATCATGGATGGCTGTTTGGTCACAGTCGAGGGCGAAGAAGACATTGTCGCATCTATCTCTGCTGATGCGCCATACTTGGAAGTAAGCAAGGACGCAGTGGAATGTTCCTTTCGATCCCTTGAATTCGTCAATGCCACTTTCGTCATTGGGAAACAGAATTCCAATGCCAAAACTGGCGAGAAATACCAGAATAGGTGTCAAGTTGACTGTAGGAAGGGGAGCTCGTGCGAGAAGAGGTTTAGGGAGACATCTGCAAGGAATAGTTAGGGCTTTAAAGCCGATTGCACCACAAGGCCCGATCTGGTTTGGGGTTCGGCGACATGCGTCAAAGAAGAAGACAGTGGAAGAAGGATCAAGAGAGAAGAATTGCAAGAACTTTGGGCCGAGAACCAGAAGGGGAACCAATAGAGTACTCTCCTTTGTCAAAAACATTTACATCTGCGGGAATGATGTACACTGGACAAGATGATCCACGAAACATACTGGGGTTAATTGAAAGGGGTTTTCAGAATGTCAGTATAAACGTCATTGACAAAGGGGCTGGTGTAAGTAAAGGTGTCTCGAGGATACGCCCTTGTCCCCTGGGTTTCAAGTTGAACAATTAGACTGCCGAGGAACTTCTTGTAGTTTATAAGTCTTCAGAGTGCTCAGATGTCAACAGCATGAACAAACCCGTTACAAGTCCTGAAATCGATTTTGAGAAGGCTGTTTGTTTAGGAGAATTCGAAGCCGAAGAAAATGCTGAAGACTATGTCTCGTCTCCTGATTTGCTAAGAATGGTAGAAAAAGAGGATAAACAGATTTTGCCTCATCAAGAATCCGTTGAAACAATAAATCTGGGAACTGAAGAAAGGAAACAAGAAGTGAAGATTGGGACTTCTATTTCAGAGAGTACCAGGCATAGTTTGATCACTTTACTCCGTGAATACAAAGATGTTTTCGCATGGTCATACCAGGACATGCCAGGGATAGATGAAGATTTAGTGGTCCATAAGCTCCCATTAAAGCCAGAAT
The DNA here is from genome assembly GCF_025698485.1 of Gossypium arboreum. Lineage (NCBI taxonomy): Eukaryota > Viridiplantae > Streptophyta > Magnoliopsida > Malvales > Malvaceae > Gossypium > Gossypium arboreum. The sequence goes on from NC_069082.1 coordinate 19,677,164, forward strand.
GCAAGCCCATACTGACCAAAAATTAAGACGGATGAGACCGAAATGCTGCTAAAAATAAAAGAGGAAGTCAAGAAACAATTTGATGCTGGCTTCCTACAAGCCTCCAAATATCCAGAATGGGTGGCTAACATAGTCCCGGTACCAAAGAAAGATGGCAAAGTACGAATGTGCGTGGATTACCGTGACCTGAATCGAGCAAGCCTAAAAGATAATTTTCCCTTGCCACATATTGACACGTTGGTGGACAACACAGCAAAACATTCATTGTTTTCTTTTATGGACAGATTCTCGGGGTATAATCAGATCAAGATGGCCCCTGAGGATATGGAGAAAACTACCTTCATAACAATGTGGGGAACGTTCTATTACAAGGTGATGCCATTCGGGTTAAAGAATGCTGAGGCAACATATCAGAGGGCTATGGTGACGTTATTCCATGACATGATGCATAAAGAAATAGAGGTCTCGTCGGCGACATGGTTGCTAAATCCAGGGAAGAAGAGCATGTAATGCACCTCAAGAAGTTGTTCGAAAGGCTGAGAAAGTTTCAGCTAAAGCTTAATCCAGCCAAATGCACATTTGGGGCTACCTCGGGAAAGTTGCTAGGCTTCATTGTCAGTGAAAGAGGTATCGAAGTTGATCCAGATAAAATAAAAGCCATCCAAGAGTTACCACCTCCGCGCACGCAAAAGGAAGTTAGAGGATTTTTAGGGAGATTAAACTACATCGCCCGATTTATCGCTCAACTTACCAACCAATGTGACCCAATCTTTCGCTTCTTGAAAACATAACCCGGAGAATGGAGCGAGGAATGCCGGTGGCCTTTGATAAGATAAAACGATATTTGTCCAGTCCTCCAGTGCTAGTACCACCAACTCCTGGAAGACCACTGATTTTGTATTTAACTGTGTTCGAAAATTCAATGGGTTGCGTACTAGGGCAACACGACGAGTCAGGAAAGAAGGAAAAGGCGATCTACTACCTCAGCAAAAAGTTTATGAATATGAGGTAAAGTATTAGATCCATTGAAAAATTTTGTTGCGCTCTGGTTTGGGTAGCTCGGAGACTCAGACAATACATGTTGTACCATACGACATGGTTGATTTCAAAGCTGGACCCAATAAAATACATGATGGAGTCGCCGGCACTATCAGGAAGAATGGCACGATGGCAGATCCTCCTTTCGGAATATGACATTGCCTATGTAAGTCAGAAGTCGATAAAAGGGAGCGCAATAGCTGACTTCTTAGCAACTCGAATGACAAAAGAATATGAGCCTTTAAGATTCGATTTCCCAGACGAAGACTTAATGTGCATCACAGAAATAGAATTTGAGTCATCAAAAGAGAAGTCATGGAAGATGTGCTTTGATGGTGCGTCAAATGCTTTAGGGCATGGAATTGGCGCAATCCTGGTATCACCAGACGGGAATCATTATCCGTTCACTGCAAGACTGAACTTCTTCTGTACCAATAATATCGCAGAATATGAGGCCTGTATCATGGGGCTTCGTGCAGCTATCAAACGAAACATCGAAATCTTGGAGGTGTATGGGGACTCAACCCTAGTGATTTACCAAATCCGTGGAGAGTGGGAAGTGAGGGACTCAAAATTGATTAAGTACAGCGATTTAGTGGCTGGATTGATCAAGGAATTCAAAGAAATAACTTTTCATTACTTCCCACAAGAAGAGAACCAACTGGCTGATGCCCTGGCCACTTTGGCTTCAATGTTCAAAGCAAGTAGAGAAGCAGAAATAATGCCCCTCAAAATGAGCATATACGAGGTCCCTGCACACTGTTGTAACATTGAGAAAGAAGTAGACAGACGGCCTTGGTTCCATGATATCTTAGAATATATCAAGAATCAAAGGTATCCCGAACAAGCGAATGAGAACGATAAAAGAACAATTAGAAGAATGGCGTGGATTTGTTCTTGATGGGGATATCTGTATAAAGAGGAAAGGATCGACGCTTTTGAGATGTGTGGATGATGTTGAAGCCAGAAAAATACTTGAAGAGGTCCATGATGGAATTTGCGGAACGCAAGCCAATGGTTTCAATATGGCCAGAAAGATCATGAGACTCAGTTATTATTGGCTGACAATGGAAAGTGACTGCATCAATTTTGCCAGAAAATGCCACAAATGTCAAATCGACGGCGATAAAATTCATGTAGCCTCTTCACCCCTTCATGTCATGACTTCTCCGTGGCCTTTTTCTATGTGGGGCATGGATGTTATAGGGCCAATTTCTCCAAAAGCATCAAATGGACATCGATTCATTTTTGTGGTTATCGATTACTTTACAAAATGGATAGAAGCCGCTTCATTTGCCAATGTGACGAGGACTGCAGTTTGCAAGTTTTTGAAAAAGGAAATCATTTGCCGATATGGTTTGCCTGAAAGAATCATTTCAGATAACGCCACGAATCTGAACAATAAGATGATGAAAGAAGTATGCGAGCAGTTCCAAATAAAGCATCATAACTCCTCGCCCTATCGCCCAAAGATGAGCGGGTACATTGAAGCGACCAACAAAAATATCAAGAGGATCATTGGGAAAATGGTGAGACATATAAAGATTGGCACGAAGCTACCGTTTGCTTTGTATGCATATCGTACATATTGTGCGAACATCTACGGGAGCAACTCCTTTCTCTCTGGTCTATGGAATGGAAGCTGTGCTACCTATTGAGGTTGAAATCCCCTCGCTGAGAGTCTTAATAGAACCAAAGTTAGAAGAAGCAGAATGGGTTCGAGCTCGATACGATCAGCTGAACCTCATCGAAGAAAAACGTCTAAGGGCAATTTGTCACGGGCAGATGTACCAGAAGAGAATGATCGCGGCTCATGATAAGAAGGTACGGCCAAGAGAATTCCACAAAGGAGAACTCGTGTTGAGAAATATTCTTCCAATACAAAGAGACCTGCGAGGAAAATGGACACCGAATTGGGAAGGACCATACGTCGTAAAGAAGGCATTCTCTGGTGGAGCTTTGATTCTCACTGAAATGGATGGGAAAGAGTTACCGAATCCAGTGAACTCGAGATCTTTGTGAAGAAATATTATGCCTAAAAAATCAAGATGAAAACCGAAAAGGGCATCTTAAAAAAAAAATCAAGGTGAAAACCCGAAAAAGGCGTCTTGATTAACACAAAAGATTAGGATGAAAACCCGAGAGGGCGTCCTAATGAAGTAAACCTGGCCCGAAGAGCGTGGCATTTCGAACAATGGGTCAAACAATGAGACTACAGTATTTGAAGCACTTCTGAAAGCTCGAAATTTTCTACAAGAAGCCATACTCGAAAGATTCTTGATTGAGGAACGTGGAAGAGTTCATGTGTTGAATATCTAGAGCATTTGTTGAATACGATCCTTTCTTTCTTTTTGACATTTTTACTCTCGTTGGTTAACTTGTTTTGTTTGCCACATTTGAAGTCAATGAATATGAGACATTATTTTTGTTCCTACTTGACCTTTTTCATGCATCTCATTATGTGTTTATTTACATGATAAATAGTGAAATGACATACTCTAAACAAAAGAAATGTTAAACATTACCTGGATGAAAATTTGATAAGCATAAGAGTCTCAAAGTAAGAACAAAGTTCAATCGGGGGCAGAAGAATGATATCTGAGAAACGTCGATTACTCGTGAAGCTTGAAGACAGGTATAAGGCATGAAGAGAAAGTCAAGAATTAAAGCAATGAACATAAATCCTCAACAATCGTGGCTAAATGGACATCGACAAACAAAGCTTAAGGAGCCTTTGCATAATCATGTAGGCATAAAAACATTTAAGACAAACATGTGCATATCATGATAACATCATACATGGCATATACAGGTACTCCAACAGAGTAAGAAATCTTGAATGAGAGTCGCACTGAATCAAAGGAAAAGACACCCAAATTCTACCAAAAAAATCAACTCATATTGCGAGAGGTGAGTTGAGCCTCAGCTCACGCGCTGAGGTATTTTCAATTTCTGTTTTTCAATTTCTGTTCGTCAAAATCAACTCATATTGCGAGAGGTGAGTTGAGCCTCAACACGTTGAGGTAATTTCAATTTCTATTTTCAAAAATCAACTCATATTGCGAGAGGTGAGTTGAGCCTCAAGACACGTTGAGGTAATTTCAATTTCTATTTTCAAAATTCAACTCATATTGCGAGAAATGAGTTGAGCCTCAAGACACGTTGAGGTATTTTCAATTTCTGTTTTCAAAAAATCAACTTATATTGCGAGAGGTGAGTTGAGCCTCGGTTCACATCTTTGAGGTATTCTCAATTTTCGTCTTTCAAAAAAAAAAATCAACTCATATTGCGAGAGGTGAATTGAGCTTGAGATCACTGCTGTGGTATTTTTCAATTTACATTGCGAGAGGTGAGTTAAGCCTTTTTATTTTGTTGTTCAAAATCAACTCATATTGCGAGAAGTGAGTTGAGCTTGGGACACGTTGAGTGAGTTGAGCTCGGGATCACATATCGAGTAAAGAATAAGATTGGGACCGATTGAAGACACAGATTTTGTTTCCTTGAAGTTGCAGTGGAGTGATCAAGGATATTAGATGATGTCCTTCTAAAGTTACTGAGAGAAGACCACAAGCCTTATCGACTAAAGCAACAGAAGAGCAAATTGAAGTCGTTAATCTTATATTTCAAGTCACGAAGAAAGCGGATCGAAGCTACAAATCTTATATCCTTGAAGTTACATTAAAGTGGATTGAAGCCACAAAGCATATATCGAAGATGCAATGGATTGAACTAAAGCTACAAGATACGGGAACTAAAAGAGACCACCGGATGAGAAGATCACCAAAAGAAGTCAAAACTTAGCGAGACCGGGCAAAATTGGCCTTTCTTTGTATCTTTGCTCTATTCCGTTACGACAATAAGCAAAGAGGGCATTGTTGTAGGCCAATTTTGGCCCGTTTACAAAATACCGTGCCCATTAAACCATTTAACCCATCCTCAAACCCAAAACCTAAAATTAACCTAGCCCAACATCCAAGCCCAATCCCAAAACCCTAGACTCCCACTTGCCTCTTCCCACTCTCCCATCTTTGTCGCCACCAACACCATCACACACTCCCACCGCTTTGCAAAGACAGAGGAAGGAAGTAAACATGCAACAATAGTAAAAATAGTAAAAATAGTTTGTAAATAAGGCTATAAAAGCCGAATGAAAAAGATGGTAAAGGGGGACTCTTCTTATTTTTTTTTCTTTCATTTTTGCGAGAGAAATGAGCACAAAAACAAGAAAGTGAAACATTCAATCTCGATTCAATATAGTGATTCAATCAGCGTTTAAATACGAAATAGCATTCAAGCATAAAAAAATACCAAGATCAAAGGATTGAAAGCTTAAAAAAAAAAACCTAAGGTGATTTCTTTTCTTTCTATTTTAAATTCGGTTTTAAGTTTTTTTAACCTATATATATATTAAAACATAAAAAAAATATACAAAAGATATACAAAAAATATACAAAATTTTTTTTTTTTTACCTTTTACATGGTTTGGCAGGTTGCATGAAGCCTCGGTGGCCGTCCGTGTGGCCGGCCTGGCCGATTCCTCCCTCTCTCTCCTCTCTCTCCCTCTTTCTTCTTTTTTTTTTTTCTTTCCTCTCCCCAAATGATTTTTTGGTTATTTTAGGCCTTATATAGCCCTCCAAAACAGCGTCGTTTTGGGGCTACACTTAAGCCCCAAAACGACGTCGTTTTGCCATGTCCAACCCATCCGACCCGACCCGCTAGGAGGATCCGCGTGTTTTGTTTGAATGGGTTATTTATGTGTGTCCTTCCGCTTTTCAAGGTTTTACAATTAAGTCATTTTTTATTTTCAATTTGGCCCCATAATTTTTCGCTTTTCGATTTAGTCCCCGCTAATGTCTTGCATTTTAATGGGAGGAATAGTTCTTGTTTGGTCCCCTTTGTTTTTGTGCGTTCAAATAAGGCCTTTTCTCTTTATTTCCTTTCACATTTGCCCCGAACTTTGTTATTAGTTCAATTTTAGTCCTTTTTATTTGTTTTTGTTTCTTTATTAAATATTACATTTTTGCATTTCAATATTATTATTATTATTATTATTATTATTATTATTATTATTATTATTGAAATACATTAGTGTATATCTTCATGTATGTATATATATATGTAGTAATGTTTCTATTACTTTATTTTAATATTTTTATTATAATGGTTTTGTGTTTCAATATTATTATTATTATTATTATTATTATTATTATTATTATTATTATATATCCTTGTTAGATGTATACTTATGTATATTCTTGTTTTTAATACCTTTATTTTAATATCATTTTATTATATTTACCTTTTGGTATTGTGTTACATGGTTATTATTATTATATTTATTAGTGTATGCCGCTTACCCTCGTATATATTTTTAGTACGTATTAATAGTCAATTTTTAATATATATTATATGAATAATTCATATATAATATTATGTATATATTTTAATATTATCGTTATATATACTATATGATTTCTAATACTATTATTTATATATATATATATTTTCTTAGTACCACATTATGTATATATCATGTATATATTTATTTTACCCATATTGTATTTATTATTAATTTTAATACATTTATTTTATAGTCCGTATGCATATACCTTTCTTATTTGTATTATTTGTGTATGTTGCATTATTGATTTTGTATTTATTATTTTCCCTATTGCTACTTATTATATTATTATTTGGTGTATATATATCTTTTACTATTATTAGTATAAATGTATTTTCCTTGTCCATAGTATTCTAATATTATTGTATATGTTGAATTATACTATGTGTATTTGTATCTAGTACGTATATATTTAGTAATATTGCATATATATGTCTATTAGGCATTATATTTTCATACATCATGTATATATATCATATATTATATTTTTGCATATTATCTTATGTATATATTACCTTATATTATTATTACTAAATGTACTTTATATTTGTTTATGTTTGGTTTTTATTTATCTTTTAAATATTATTATTTTTTTGCTCTTGCTCTAGTATTATGTTAATATTTTTCATTTGAAAATGTCATTGTTTGCATATTTGATTTATTTCAAATTCTTATTTCATGAATAATTTTTATGTTTTAATTACTAGTTGAGGCAATACACGGTTTAACGTTAAGTCGTAAATTTCATCGCTATGTTGGATGGAATTAGGTAAACTTGTGTTAAAACAGTATATCCTTCTCAAAAATCAAAAATTGAAAGTTCTCGTCTTTTAAATTGGATCACGATTAGAATTTAAATTGAACTAGCATTTTTGAAAATTAAGACAACACATGTTTAAAAGATACTAATTTTGGGCGTCACGAGGGTGCTCATACCTTCCTCGCAGAATCGACTCCCGAACCCTACTTTTTCTCTAATTTAACGTAGACCTAAACTCGTCCTTCTTTTTAAAGAAAATAAATTTATTAGGTGTCCGATCATACCTATAAAAAAGATCGGTGGCGACTCCCATCTTTATTTCTTTTTTTTTTTTTAGTTTATGTAAAAAAAAAATCAAACTTCAGTTTTAAAGTTCTCAATAAATTGCCACAATTAGCGACCCAAAACCAAAATTTTTTTTACGTCGCGACATTAACCCAACACATATCTTTTATTTACTATAATCAAACTTCATAAAACTCATAATTTCATCAATGACTCAACTAAAAATCATCAACAAAATTAGAAATTAAAACTTGGGCTTGATAGATTACTAAGCAACTATCACAAAAACGTAGAAATTATAAAAAAAAAAGGAACAAAACTCAACCTTAATCAAAGAAATCAATAGCTGAATCCTAGCTTGTATTTTTCTTTCTTTTTCTTTGTGTTTTTCGACAAGGATGAGTATAAAATGAACTAATTTCATGTTTTGTTTAATTTAATTAACATAATAAGCCATTTACTAAATTAGCCTTATTATTTTCATTATAATTCCACTAACTAATGTCCATCCATGTCATTTCATGAATTCAATGGTCCATTTACAACATAAAGACCTCACATTTAAAAAGATACATCAAATAGGCACTTTAACAAATAGTAAAAAACTTTTACATTTTATGCGATTAGGTCCTTTTATCAAATTAAGCACACAATCGATCAAATTTTCGTGCGGAATTTTCACACATACTAATTAACATATAACAATCACGAAAAATAATATTAAAACATTTTTTAATCAGATTTGTGGTCCCTAAACTACTATTCTGACTAGGGTCTAAACCGAGCTGTTACACTTCTTCAATTAGTATGGGCACAAATTCCTTGAGGTGATGTAACTAATGTGGTTATAACCAAATTTTTGGAGAATGAAAATAGATATAATAGCTTTGGAATTAACAGAACAAATATTGATGGTCAAACTAAAAAAAAAAAAAATTAAAGAGGATATCGGTCCATAAGTAAAAACAAAGAAAGTGAAAACTCTTGAAGAGATCGAGAATGCACTTTGGTCGAGAGTAACAAGCAGAATCTTAATAAGAAAAATGAGTACACAAAGGAGAGAGGGGCAATCACTGATCAACTAAAGTGTGAAATACGAAGATGAGTCTGTTACTAATTTTGATATTCAAGCCACAGGAGAATTTTGTGTAAAAAATTAGAGGAGACATAGAGAATATGCAAACTTATCTGATTATCAAAAAATTATGATGATTAGTTAATCATTAATAAACTTAATCTTAAAAATAGGGTTTAGGGTTTAAGGTATATACAATTTTTTTTTCAAAGCTAATCTTTTGATATTGGATTGCAAATGTAACACCTCTTACCCGTGTCCGACACCAGGACAAGATACGAGGCATTACCAGACTTAAACATACATATACTTGCAAAAAGAAGGGGCTATAAAATTTCTTTTAATTCAAAACTTCTCAAGCACACGTATGTCGTCCCTTATTTGGGTCTACGAAGCCCAAAACATACGTCGGGATTGATTCGGGACTAAATTGAGGACTTTGAGAAGTTTTAGGAAAACTTAGAAAATTTTCCCATGATACAAAGTCACATGCTCGTGAGGACTCAGGAACACGCCCGTGTGCCTTCGACACGCCCATGTTCTCTGGTCGTGTAACTTTCTAACTATGACGTCAGTGACTAAATAAAACCACACGACCAAGCCACACGCCCGTGTGCTAAGGCCGTATCCCCCACACGGTTGAGACACACGGCTGTGTCTCAGCCCGTGTGGCCAACACTTAGGCTATTTTCCAAGCCTTTATGTTACCTTTAATCCTTCAAATATTTATACCCACCAAGGACACATATCATGACATCATTTTATGATTTAGCATCCCATATTAAGATACATTCATAACATTAACATGTTATCATTCACACATTTCACATATTTATATAATATCAAGTCAAGACACAACAATACCTATTCATTAGCCTTGTCATTTAATGACCACTTTTACCAAATTTTCATAATCGTCATCTTATTTCCATATTACACATTTAATTCATGGCCATGACCATTTCGATTGGTCATAAAGCATTCATCATGCACATAATTCATAACACCAACCATATACGGCCAACAAGCATAATCACATTACAAGCATTAGAACATAGCATAGATAGATAAGTTCACAAACCATAATCAATATGAGTCACACTTCATGGCCATATACAAATATAGGCCAATACATTTGGCTAACCACAATAACTCATATCATAAAACTGAGCCCTTATACATGCCACTCACTTGAAGATGCTAACATATGTATCAATGCTCCAAATGTGATAGCTTGATTGTGTGATGCTACCTCCAATGATCTCCAGCCCTGAGCTAACCTGACAACACTAAAGAAATGAAAATGAGAGGGTAAGCTTTATAACTTAGTAAGACCATATGAAAATAATAAGCAATTTATCAACTTGCTTCTCAAGGTAATACAACCCTATTTGCACCTTTACTTATGTTCTAATCAAGCTATTTTCTCAAGTCATAGTTACTAAATTCTTTATATTTGGAGCTATGAAACTCCAAATTAAAATTCACTAATTTTCAATAAAACTAAACTCACATATCTTCTTACCATAAAATTTTTAGAATTTTTCATCTAGCCAATAAGTACAGTTTATTCTTTAAAGTTACCCCTTTTTTGCTGTCTAATAGTTCTGATCCCTCTTCACTAAAAACTAATAACCTCATGATACGGGACTCGGATGATGTTCCCGTCTATTTCTATTGAAAATATACTTATTAAAAATTCTAAGAATATAAATTATAACCCATAAATATTTTTTTACAATTTTAAATGATTTTCTCAAATCCGAACAAGGGATTTCGAAATCATTTTGACTCCATCTCACAACAATTTAAATATTTCATAGTATGAAACTCCTTTGCTTACATCGTTTCTTTTATGTAAAACTAGACTCCTTAAGATTTAATTTCATATTTTATTCAACCTCTGACTCAATTTCCAAAATTTTTGGTGGATTTTTAAATTTACACAACTGCCGCTGTCCAACATTACTTTAGTGCAATATAATGATAACTATCATAAGTTCACTTTCAACTAATCATGAACTCACCATTTCATGAATTCCATATTCAAATGTACAATATAAGTTAACATGATATTGTGACAAAATTCATAATCATAATTCATACATCTTAGTTCAACGATGTCTCAACATTTCAAAGTCTCAATAATCATAAGCTTAGTATACATACCTGTACCACTCGTAGTATAGTATACAACCATACCTTTCGTAACATGTCCTCTTTGGGACTTTCCTTACATCATCCATTGTATTACCTGTTGAACACATTAGAATACTATTGGAAACACGAAACACTTTCCACATATGTGCCACATACACATACTTAGTCAAACTACCTCATAACATGTAACGCTCTCAATGGAGCTACTCACGGGCTTACTCATAAAAGCTATCGGTCAAGGTATAGCTAAACGGCCTACTCATACAAGCTATTAGGTATCCGACCCACTCAAGGATTACCTAGCCACCAGTAGGACACACAAGACCATTGCCCGGAACCCAATTACATGTATCGCATCCATAATGAACTCGGACCAATTCAACGAGATCAGATGCCTCATATATATCACGAACTTAGACTAACTCAACAAGTTCAGATTTCTTAAATCCTAGTGACATGTCACTTGTACCCTAGACTATTCCTAAGGTTTAGACGGGATTTTTCGATACTCTATCTCTATTGAACTTACTAGAAGTGTCGATCTCACTATTTATAATATCAATTTCCCTTTTCATAGCATAATAAGACATAACTCAAATAGCAAATAAGCTTTTAAGAATTTACATAACACATATCACATATAGCATATATCACTTGTCATGGATCAACATTTTCTTGCATTTCATGTAATATTTCCACATCATATACACCATTTCATCAAATTTTCCAATATATATATTAAATCATACAATATATGCAATAATAGTATTATAATTCAAACATAACATTGCATTATTATTATCATATGAACTTACCTCGAATGCAATTTCGACTAATTACTCTATTTTAGTCCATAACCTCGTACTTTCTGATTTAAGCTCAAATCTCGATTCTCTTGATCTAACATGATGAAATTCACTCATTTAATCATTACATTAATTAAAATATTCTATAATTCACAATTTGGAAAAATGATCGTTTTGCCCTTAGACTTTACAAAAATTACGATTTTGCCCTTAGGCTTGTAAATCGATTTTTATCGAATTTCCTCCTTTAACAAGCCTAGCCGAATTATTTTTATAACTATAGCAACTCACAAATTTAATTATTTCACACATTTACAACTTATTTTACAACTTTACAAAATAGCCTTTTTTAGGTGTTTTCATGCAAACTTCTTTCACAAAAGTTGTTTATTACACAACCAAGACTCATTTTCTTCCATAAAAATTCAGCAAACAACATAAATGCTCTCATGGTAAAACCCTAGACTTTCAACCATTTTGCAAAATAGTCCCCCCTTTAGTTAGCTCATGATACAAGGGTCCCCAAAAAAAAAAAGTAACAAAAATGATCATCAAAATCACTTACTTGCAAGGGATGGAAGTTGCTAAAATTTTGAGCTCTCAAAACCCCTATTTTTCTGGTATCTTTGATGGAGGAAGGAACAAAGATGAAAAGATGACATCTTTTTTTCTTTTTATTTTATTTTAATGCCAAATAAGCTACCTAATACCCATCAATTTTGACTTTTCAATTTCTTTCTATCTATGGCCAGAAAAGCACCCTTTTTAGGGTCTATTTGCACTTTAAACACCAAAACTTTTGCCCTTTATGCGATTTAGTCCTTTTTCGCAATTAAGCATGAAATCGCTAAAATTATTTCACCAAAATTGTCATGCACTCATATAATCATGCTATAACACATAAAATAACATTAAAAATAATTTCTCTGGCCCCAGAATAGTAGTTCGAAACTATTTGTCCGACCGCCCAAAATTAGGTCATTCATGATAAAACCTTGAGATTCCATCATTGAACATTGAGGATGTAAATAGTAAAATTATGTTGAGAAACATGAAAAAATAAACAAAAGTTGAAGGAAGATTAGTACACCAACATTGGACCATAATAATTCATGGGCTTCTTTAATTAATTTGTGTAATAATCCATGGGTTTTAGGGGTATTTTAGGAATTTTAACCTTAGAGTGTTTGGAATTTTGTGACATGGTTTTTCGGTAATGTTTTCAACTATGGTTTTTAGAAAATCAAATCAGTTTTTAAAAATGAGTTTTAAAGACCTTTAATTTTTTTTTAAAAAAAAGGACTGATTTGTAACAGGATCATAATTGTGAGCATTTATGTTGCAGTTTTGCTAAATTTTAAAATTGAACCTAATAAACCCCTATTCCCAGTTTTGTTTCACGATAGCCATTCTCCATCCATTGCTTTGTCGTTCCTCATTCTCCCAAGTCTCTCCTAATTGATTTTTTGATTTTCAAACTACATTACTTTGATTCTCATAATTACCAAAGCATTAAACCTTCATAAATCTCCAAGAAAACACTCTAAAATTCCATAGATTTCATCATCCTCTTCGCGTGTGGGTTTTTCAGGTTTTTAATAAAAGTCTATTTTTCTTCCATAAAAGGTTCGTCTACCCATTAGCTTTTAATGTTATTAGGCCTTTGAAAATGAATTTTTAGCGTTAAATTGCATGTTTTGATTAGAAGTCAAAAATAGATTCATTAATAGTGAATTTTAGATTTTCGAGTAAAAATGTGATTTCAAAGTGTTAATCAATAGGTTTTGATATGATTAAGAGATTTCTAAACTTGTTTTGAAGTATCGTTAAGGTTTTTTTGGGGTTTTAATGATTTTTCGAAAAAAATATCCATAAACATGTCAAAAAAGGCGATATTATGAATTAAATATTTTAGTGTAGTTTAAAGGTTAAGAATTAGTCATAAGTGAATTAAAAGATGAATGGAATTGGTTTTAGGTGAAAAGGTTGAGTATAGATCGAGATATTCGAATGTAAAGATTGCTATGTTAAAGGTTTCGGTTATATGGGAATATAGTTTAGGCTTATGTTATTGATTGCTTGTGGTGAGTTCTTAGCTGATTTTTGAATGTATTGTTATGTGAATTGTTGTGTTGAAGTTTCAAATTCGCTAGGATAATTTACAAGCTAGGAAAGGCTAGTTTGAGGTTTCAGCATTTTGGCGAAAACACAGTGGTGAGTGTTTTGATTAACTGCTTGTGGACACGATTCAATGCATTATTGAGAATTTAGTGGTAGCCTAAACCCCTACTCTAAATTTTAAATGTAAGCTTTCTTGTACTTATATTTACCTTGTGAGATATATGCTTGTGTTATTGTAAAATTGTGAACTGAAATGAGATGTTATATATGTGCTATATGTTCATGATTACTGTTGTGAAAGAGTATATGTGTAGACATGTCATACATGCTAAGTGACAGTGATAATATTGTGCAAATGATACAAATGTGAAATGAAAGTAATTGAAAATCGATAAGTAATGTGTGTATTTAATACGTATATTTTGGCCTTGTGATACTTGAGATAATTGGATATAGTTGGCATGCCATAGGATTGTGAGTACTCACCTATATGTATATGTGATTTGGGCTTTGAGGCCGTGAAACATGTTTGGAGAGATAAGGGAATATGAGCTAATCTCCATTTAGTAGAACATGTTTGGTGTGTTGGAGAGTGTTAGCTTAATGCTTCACTTACGAGACATGTTTGACTCTATAAGTCTATGTGGCGTGTTGGAGATCCATGTATCCGATGAGTGGTGATAGTGCCCACTTTTACGTTTTATAACTCAAGTGCCAAATTATCTCCAATTATCTTAAAATATGTATATGTGTGTATTACGATATGTGTTTATATGATATGTGACTACTATGACAATTGGCTATAAATATGTTTGTATGTATTGTGATGTATAAATGATAGTGTATGCAATGACTTAACCAATAAAATGTTAAATGTGCATGTGCAAACGTAATATGTCGAGAAGGTTGTGATTATTCTAATTATGCCATGTATGTGTTCTACTAATGCTTGATGACATATTTGCACAGTATTTGTTCCAGGCATTCACTGAGCCTGTTAAGCTCACACACTCCTTTTAAAACCATTGCAGATTAGTAGTGTCTCTGTGTATGTTACCATCTCCATAGTGGCTGTGTATGTTAATCAATTAATTGTAAAATTATAGTTAACAATCTGGTGATAAAAACACAATATTTTGAGTGATGATGATTAAACTATCTAAATGCAAGATGATCCCTAATGCAATTTAATCTAAATGCCAAGTATGAAATGAATTTAGCAGGAAAGACACAAAATTCAACAATCAATAACATAAATAGGCTAGGATAATTACATCTTTCAACTTAGTTCATTTTCCTCATGTTTAATAGTATTTGGAAAATATTCTATGGAAACTCAATCTTTTATTAATTTTGAAACCAAATTAAGTCCTTTCGGAATCTTTTACTTGGTAAAACATTCATTTTACTGGTCATATTAAACTAAGGGTTTTTTAGAATTCATGTGAAGTAATAGGGACGGGTCAGGTTTGAAATAGTTTAATCACATAAACCTAAAAACTATACAACATAATAGAGCTCATTAAAGTTATTATGAACCTTCAATTTAGTCGGGTCAGGATCTAATACAATTATCCTAGCTAAACAAATTTAAGCTACCATTGTTGATGACAAGATGGCAAAGCACATTGCAAACATGATTAAAATCAAAATAACAAAGTAATAGAAGAATAAACTCTATCGAATCAGCAGTCTTGTTAACTCTGATTGAAGATGTTCTCCTCTGCTCCTTGTGTTGCTCTTTTGCTAATGGCTCCTTAAGGTGGCTGGCCAAGAGATGATCTTCTCAAGTTTTTTTTGGCTAAGGGAAATAGGATGCTATGCGTGGGAATGAAGAGAGGAAATGAGAAAAAAATGATGATTGAGAGATGTAGGGATGATTAAGGAATGAAGGGATGATGGATGAGGGATTGAGTGGGGGTATTTATACTTGAAGTAGATGGTAGAGTTTACTAAAAATAGGGATTGAAATCCCTCCATTTTCTCTATTGATTGGCCGACCACATATAGTGGAAGTAGGTGGATGGTGGTTGCTTGATTTGAGCATAGAATCATGCTAAATTTAGGCATGGGTTGGATGATTTCAAGGGAAATCTTTGTGTGTTGATTTCCAATGATTCTCCAAATGTAAGGACCTCCAAATAATTGTCCCAAAAGATATTTTTGGGCAGCCAATACGCTTGTGCTGAATTTGGGCTTGACTCCCCCTTGTTGGACAGTTTCATGACCCACTAACCTTGTCAGACTTGTCCATCATGTATCATCTTTTTTTTCTAGGACAAAGTAACACCTTAATGACCCATTTAGCATGGTTTTGTCATCCAACATAGGAAATAAATAGTTTCTGTTCATGCAACTTTATAATAAGCTCCATATTATATCATCTCTATAGTTCCCTTCATAATAAAATGTAACATATTAATAATTTGTAATATCCCGATTTTGGGCTTAGTCGCAACAGTGGTTTCGGTACCACAAATATGATGAGGAAAATTTTATTTTTATTATATTTTTATGGTCTATGATTTCACGGAATAATTTTGTGAAAATTTCGTTCGAAAATTTTGACGTTTGGGCACTGAATTTAGTAAAAAGGACTAAATTGTAAAAAGTGAAAAAGTTTAGTTTTACATGTTAAAGGTGTCTAATTGTCATGAAATTTTAAATGGGAGGTCCTTAAATGATAATCAAACCATTGTATAACTTGTTGGACAAAAATGGCCTTGGTTGGGTAAAATTTGAAAGAATAGTAAAAAGGACATTTTGGTTATTTAGGGGTAAATGAATTAAAAGACATTTTAAACCCCAAATGTGTCCCTTTCTTCTTGCTACAGAAGAATGTACCAACAGCAGCCATGGTTAGGGTTTGGCCAAGCTTCCAAGCTTAATAGTAAGTGATTCCGAGCTCCGTTTTTAATATTCTATGTATTTTTGAAATCCCGGTAACATGATCTGCTCATTTCTACCATTATTTTGAGCTAGGATTTATGTTTAAAAATTTACCCATGAATGATATGCATGTATTTTGATATTTAATGGTAGAATATGAAGTTTGAAATTGTGTTAAACAGCTTTTGCTAAGCGATTTTACGTGAAAAAGAGTAAAACGACATAATCAATAAAAATACCTAATGTTTATAAGTACATGTTAAAGTGAGAATTTGATGTTGCTATATGGGGAAAAATGATCAGCATGTCATAAAACATAAGAAAATAGGAAGAAGTTTAATTTCCGAACCTTGGGGCAAAAGTGCAAATATGTAAAAGTTTAGGGGTCAAAATGCAAATTTGTAAAGATATGAGTTTTAGACCCATATGAATAGTGTGACTAATTAGTAGGCTAAATGTGATATTATAGATCAAGGAAATAGAGATTTAGGCTTAAATCGGGAAAATACAAGGTTATGGACTAGAATGGTAAATTGCCATTTTTGGATCCGAGGTAAGTTCGCGTGATTTAATAAGCTTATTATTCATGTTATTATCGATATACATGAAATATAATTTGTTATAATTGTATTGAATATGATGTTAATAGAAATTTGATGGAATATGATATTTAAAAGAAATGGGTGATTACCGAGAATATGAGATCTTGCATATGATTGTCCTGTTTGCATGAGTGGTTGTGCTAAGAGATAGAACAGGTACGTACTTGAAACTCATGAGTACATGTTTGACATGTGAAATGAAATGGACTTGTGAAGAGAATGCAAATGAAATAAGTTTTAATATCGTTCAATTAATAGACACAAACGGTGATTTGTGGTTGATGAATTGAGATTAAATGAGGAAATCTTGGTTGAACCTTCGGAATGAAAAAAAAGTGGTGCTAAGTGGATATACCATGATTACACATATTGATACATGTAACGTGGTGCTAAGTGGATATGCCACGGTTACATATATTGATTCATTAACGTGGTGTTAAGTGGATATACCAGGGTTAAACATGTAACGTGGTGCTAAGTGGATATGCCACAGTTACATATATTGATTCATTACCGTGGTGCTAAGTGGATATGCCAAGGTTACATTTATTGATTCATTAACGTGATGCTAAGTGGATATACCACGGTTAAACATGTAATGTGGTGCTAAGTGGATATGCCACGGCTACATATATTGATTCATTAACGTGGTGCTAAGTGGATATACCACGGTTAAACATGTAACGTGGTGCTAAGTGGATATGCCACGGTTATACATGTTAATTTGAAAAGTGGCTTTAAGTGCGTATGCCACAATTACATGTTAGCCCAATAGTGTGGAGCTATGTGCTAAAACTACCAGATATTGTTACTTTCCGAAGTGTTCACCGGGAGAAACAAGTTTGCTAAATAAAATTTAATGTGAAAAAAAAATATGGGATAATACAAGAATATGAATATATGAGTTTTGAATTATGAGTTAGATATGTGATTGAGTTTTTGATAAGATGAATATGGATAAGTATTATCTTGAAAGTTGATAATAAGAAATTTTAGTGAAAGAATGAAATTTGGGATAAATAGTTTAAAACAGCAGCAGGGGAGTGACTTTGAAAAATCACCAAAAATAGTATAAGTTTAACTAGAAGTGTAATGAGATATGGAATTAAATCTTATTGAATCTATTTTCATATAAAAGAAACAGAGCAAAAAAGAAATTTTTTATTTTGAGATATTTATATTTTTGTAAGACTAGTTCAGAATGATTTCGTGATCCCCTGTTCTAAATTATAAAAATAATTAAAAATTGTAAAAAATATTTAAAGAACATAATTTATATGGTCGAATTCCTTATTGAATTTATTTTCAGAAGTAAGAAACTACAACCTCATTTGAATTTGGTAGCAAAAGATAATTAAATTTTAGTGAAGAGTGGTTGAAGCTATCAAACAGAAAAATAGGGGAGACTTTAAATAATAAAGTGTACTTATTTTCTAGACCAAAAATTATTAAAATTTTATGGTGGAAATATATATGAGTCTAGTTTCTGGAAAAATTTACGGATCTTAATTTGGAGTTCTGTAGCTCTAGATATAAATGATTTAGTGAATGTGACTCAAGAAAGCAGCTTAACCAAAACATGTGTAAATGTACAATTGGGATAGTTTTACTATGGAAAGCATGTTAGTAAACTTCTTATTAGTTTTATGCAAGCTTACTAAGCGTAAAGCTTACCCCCTCCTTTCCATTTCTTTTAGTGTCGTCAGGTTAACTCGGGGTTGGAGATCGTCGGAGGCAGCATCACACTATCAAGCCAACACCTTGACAATATAAACACATATGCTAGAATTATCAAGTGAGTGGCATGTATAGGGACCTAGTTTTATAACATGTGTTATTATAATTTGGCCAAATATATTGGTCTTTAGTGAGCTAATGATTCTGACTTATAAATCTAGCTATTCATATTATGTCTGATATTGGTGATGTGCATATGCTTGTTTGCCATGCATGGTTGGTAATATGTTATGTGTTGTTATAAGAATGCCATGCTTGTGTCTTGATTGTGAATATATAATTACTCAAATACGCCATATCAATTGCTATGAAAATGTATAAGTGTATATAGGTAATTAAGGGTGACAATTGGCTTGGAAAATAGCCTTGAAATTGACCACAGAGCCCAATCCACACGGGCGTGTGACTCTCAAAAGCAAGAAAATTAGTTAAGTTGCCCTTGGTTTAGTCTCGAACCACCCTAATGTATGTTATAGGTTTCGAAGACCTATATAAGGGACGATATGCATGTGTTCGAGATGTTTTAATTTTTGGTGAAATTTTGTGCCCCGATTTTGCATGTTGTGAATGTTTAAGTTCGGTAACGCCTCGAATCCTGTTCCGACGTTGGATACAGGTGAGGGGTATTACATAATTAACATGAAATAATTTAAATTATTCACAAAATTAATACAATAAAGCTTATATTTGCATTTTTTTATAAATTCATGCCATCATCGAAATATAAAAAAATCCACTTAATTAATTAATAAATACTCGGAATTAGTATTATTATTAAGTAAAAAGCTGGTAAAAATGACTAGAAAAACCCTACATAATTTAGAGTTTACAACATGATGATTAAACATTAGTTGGTTGAATTATATGCTTGTAATTGCTATATTTTTTATGTCTGGAGCAGAGGTATCGATATTCAGGTTTTAATATTGATACCTCCATGTTTTTGAAAGTGTAGGAAGTCATTAATGTAATTTGGTAACGATACCTTATCACGAATATCGATACTCAGGGTAAAAACATCGATACTTTTCGAAAGGTACCAATAATTTTTGAGACTTCAAATTTTAGACAAGAAATAGAATGCTGATTTGGTACCGATTTTCCAAGCAGTATCGATACCACTTGAGAGAAATATCGATACCCATATTCTAGTATTGATACCTACGTAGTTAGTTTTGAGATTTTGCTAAATGGACCTTATACATGTTGAACTATTATTAGAAGACTATCTGATGTATGTTTAGCATGTAACAATGAGAACTTAAAAGTAAGACTGACTTAAAACCTATAAGAATATTAAAATAAAAGACGTTCATTTGAGAATGAGCTTTTACTTGTTGTGTATGACATGAGACGGTGGTGTGGCATCCTGATATTCGGGCTCGTCGCAACTAGGCCAAATATAAGGTGTTACATTTGGTGGTATCAGATCTCTAGATTCAATAATGCTTGGACCTGGGTGATTGTTGTGTGTTTGGAGTTTCAAAACTCATGAGTCCAAATCTCTTTGATTTCTTGAAATTGTTGATATAACTTTGATTGAATGGCATGAGATTGGTTGAAATGTCTTTGATTGAATTGCATACGGGGTAGAAACAGGAACACATTGCCTTAATCCTGAAGTTTGCTTGTAGAAATGAGACTTGTATCATCTCCTCTCCACTCACACCATTTATTTGTTTGTTTGCATGCTAGACCATTAGATATGCCTCCTAGATGTGTTAATGTGAGACCTAGCACTCTAGAGAATGGTACATCCTTTGCACCTTCTGTGTCGCCTCGTAGAGTGAACATGCCTGATAAGGGTGTAGCCCTCTGATGGAAGCTATGATAGGAACATTTCAGCAAATTGCTAGTGCTAACCCTACTCTTACACCTACCAATCCTACACTTGTTAATTGTGGGTTGTTACTTGAACGGCTTCGGGCATTAGGTGGTAAAAAGTTTTTTGGAGTGAAAGGTACTGATCTGACCGTTGCTGAGTATTGGTTGGGAGGTGTTGAAAGGATCCTCGAGCAAATGTCCTATTTTGATGAGAAGAAGTTGGGTTGTCCGGTGTCCTTACTCAACGGTGATGCTCATCGTTGGTGGAATACTGTTAGGAGAGGTACCGTTTCTGATAGATTGACTTGGAATTTCTTTCTTGCGGTCTTTAAGAGAAAGATTATGGGCGAGAAATATATGGAGGCCTATAAGTGTGAGTTTCTGTATTTGGTTCAGGGTGATTTATTTGTGGCTGATTATGAGGCAGAGTTTGTGTGACTTAGTTAATATGCTTCTGAGATGATACTTTCTAAGAGGGATTGTTGTAAGAGGTTTCGATTTGGGCTTAACCGTGAGATTTAGGTTTACTTGGTTGCTTAGAATGTAGATATGTTTGATGAGTTAGTAGAGAGAGCTAAGGCAATTGAGGAGCCTTTAGCTGAGTTGCCTCATTCTGTGGTTACTAAGTCTGGTAAGAGAGATTCTGATGGTGCTTCTGGTCGACCGCCTAAGAGTGGGCGTGATAGTTATAGTCCGAGTTGGGGTGCGAGATGTGGGTTTTGACTGACTCAATTTAGACAGTAAAGTAGTACTGTGGTCAGTGCTAGTGGTTCGACAGGTGGTTTTGGATGGTCGCTTTGTGCATACTGTGAGCGTAGGTATTTTGGAGAGTGTCGTAAGTTGACAGGTGGATGTTTTAAATATGGTTCGAAGGAACATTTTCTTAGGGACTGTCTGAATAGAGTTGAGGTTTCGCAGACTTAGAGTTTGACATCTGCTTCTGCGCTTACTAAAGGTCGTGGTCGTGATAAAGGTAATGGGAGACTGGTTGGGCAATGAATTTTTGCTCATTCTGTTGCCACAAAGGTTGAGTTTGGAGGTCCAGCTCGAGTTTATGCTATTAAGGAGCCATAAGATTACGATTTGACTAATGTTATCGCATTTATTTTTACTTTACAGTCTATTTTGTTATTTTCTTTAGTTGATTCTGGTTCTACACATTCGTATATCTTGAGTGAATTGGTTTGTAAGTTAGGGATTCTAGTAGAGACTATTGAGTTGGATATGACAGTTATTAGTTCTTTTAGTGATAGTATAGTAGTGAGCAAAGTGTATCGTAGATGCCCCATTATGATTCAAGGGCATGTTTTCTCTGTTGATCTTATGGAATTGTCTTCCTATGGTCTCGATGTTATTCTTGGTGTGGACTGGTTAACTAAACATAAGGCTAAGGTAGATTTTGAGACTAAGCGAATTACTTTAAAGAATGGTGATGGGTTAGAAATTTTTGTTATTAGTGAAAGACTAAGTTTTCTGGCTAATGGGGTTTCGACTATGAAGGCTGAAAAGATGATGGGAAAAGGTTGTGAAGCTTATTTAGCTTATGTGATGAATTCAATTAGTAAGGAGTTGAGAGTTCAGGATATTCGCACTGTTAAGGATTTTCTTGATGTGTTTTCTAAAAAGTTATTAGGTTTGCCACCAAAATGTTAAGTTGAATTTGATATCGAACTTTATCTTGGTACTGTACTAGTGTCTATAGCGCCTTATTGCATGACAAGAAAAGAGCTCAAAGAGTTAAAGATTTAATTGTAAGAGTTTATTGATAGATGATTTATTTGACCGAGTGTATCTCTGTGGAGTGCACCAGTTTTGTTTGTGAAGAAGAAGGATGGTACGATGAAAAAGTCCATTGACTATAGGCAGTTGAATAAGTTGGCCATGAGGAGTAAGTATCCTTTGCCTCAAATTGATTACTTGTTTGATGAATTTTGAGGTGCAATGGTGTTTTCAAAGATTGATCTTAGGTCTAGGCATTATCAGTTGAAGGTGAAAGAGTGTGATGTGTAGAAAACTGCTTCTAGGACTCGGTATGGGAATTATGAGTTTTTGGTGATGCCATTTGGTTTAACTAATGCCCCTGCTATGTTCATGGATTTGATGAATCATGTATTCCATTTGTACTTGGATCAATTTGTGGATGTCTTTATAGATGATATTTTGGTGTATTCTCATTTTGAAGAGGATTATGACGAGCATTTAAGGGTTGTTTTACAAATTCTTTGAGATAAGTAGTTATATGCGAAGTTGAGTAAGTGTGAATTTTGGCTTAAGGAAATGACATTTTTAGGTTATGTTGTTTCAATAAACGGGATTCGAGTGGATCCAAAGAAGATTGAGGTGATTTTAGAGTGGAAGCCACCTAAGAGTATTACCAAAGTTAGGAGTTTCTTGGGTTTAACTGGTTGTTACCATAGATTCGTTGAAGGGATTGCTCTTATTGTTGCACCCTTAATGAAACTGCTTTAGAAAGATGTGGTTTTTGAATGGACTAATGAAAGACAGAAAAGTTTTGAATAGCTTAAGGTAGTTTTAACTAAAGCACTAGTGTTGATTCAACCAAATCCTAGAAAAAGTTTTATTGTTTATAATGATGCTTCACATTTGGGTCTTAATTTTGTTTTGATGCAAGAGGGTAAGGTTGTGGCTTATGCTTCGAGACAGTTGAATACGCATGAGCGCAATTACTTTACTCATGATTTGGAATTAGTTTCTATGGTATTTGCGCTTAAGGTTTGGTGCCATTACTTGTATGGAAAAAGATTGTGATTTATACAGATCATAAGAGCCTTAAGTACCTCCTCACCCAAAAGGAGTTGAATTTAAGGCAAAGGTGTTAGATTGAGCTTTTGAAGGATTATGATTGTGTGATAGAGTAACATCCTAGCAAAATGAATATTGTTGCTAATGCTTTGAGTAGAAAGTTGATGACGGAGCTGAGAGTTATATCTGCACGCTTGAGTTTAGTTAGTGATGGTGGTTTTTTAGCTGAACTTCAAGTGAGGCCAACTTTGTCACAACAGATTAAGAAGAAATAGCCTTTAGATGGAAATTGTTAAAGAGGATTCAATAGGTTGTGCAAGGTCTTAAGGGAGATTTTAATGTTGATAGTGATGGTATCTTGAATTTTCAAGATAGGTTGTTTGTGACGCATGATGTGGATTTGAGGCAAGCGATTCTTACTGAGGCGTATAGTAGCCCTTACATTATGTATCCTGATAGTGGCAAGATGTATCATAATCTTGAAGAGATTTATTGGTGGCCTGGGTTGAAGCGTGATGCTACAGATTTTGTGACTCGATGTTTGGTTTGTCAAAAGGTTAAGACAGAGAATCAATTTCCTTCAAGATTGTTGCAACAAATTACGATTCCTGAATGAAAGTGGGAAAGGATCACTATGGACTTCGTTTCGGATTTGCTTTTGAATCCATCAAAGAAGGATTACATATGGGTTATAGTTGATTGATTTTTGAAGTGTGTGCATTTCTTGGCTGTGCGTACCAACAATTCTTTGTAGCAGTTGACTATGTTGTTGTAACACCCCTTACTCGAGCCTGACGCTGGGACGAGGTACGAGGCATTACCGGATTTAAACATACACATACATGCAAAAATCGGCCATGAAATTTCTTTTAATTCAAAACTTTTAAAAAACATGCATATCATCCCTTATTTGGGTCTACAAAGCCCAAAACATACACCGGGATTGATTTGGGACTAAACCGAAAACTTTGAAAAGTTTCAGGAAAACTTAGAAAATTTTCCCATGACTCAAAGTCACACGCCCGTGTGGACTTAGGAACACGCCTGTGTACCTTCGACACGCCCCTGTCCTCTGGCTGTGTAACTCTCTAACTATGATGTCAGCGACTAAATTAATCCACACGGCCAAGCCACGCACCCATGTGCTAAGGCTGTGTCCCCCACACGGTTGAGACACATGGCCGTGTCTCAGCCCGTGTGGTCAACACTTAGGCTATTTTCTTAGCCTTTATGTTACCCTTAATCTTTCACATCTTTATACCCACCAAGGGCACATATCATGACATCATTTTAATGGTTTAGCATCCCATATTAAGACACATTCATAACATTAACATGTTATCATTCACACATTTCACATATTCATATAATACCAAGTCAAGACACAACAATACCTATTCATTAGCCTTGTCATTTAATGACCACTTTACCAAATTTTCATAATCGTCATCTTATTTCCATATTAAACATAAAATTTATGGCCATGACCATTTCGATTGGTCATAAAGCATTCATCATGCACATAATTCATAACACCAACCATATATGGCTAACAAGCATAATCACATCATCACATCACAAGCATTAGAACATAGCATAGATAGATAAGTTCACAAACCATAATCAATATGAGTCACACTTCATGGCCATATACAAATAACGCAATATAAGCCAATACATTTGGCTAACCACAATAACTCATATCATAAAACTGAGCCCCTACTCATGCCACTCACTTGAAGATGCTAACATATGTATCAATGCTCCAAATGTGATAGCTTGATAGTGTGATGCTACCTTCGACAATCTCCAACCCCGAGCTAACCTGACAACACTAAAGAAATAGAAATGAGAGGGTAAACTTTATAACTTAGTAAGACCGTATGGAAATAATAAGCAATTTATCAACTTGCTTCTCAAGGTAATACAACCCTATTTACATTTTTACTTTTGTTCCAGTCAAGTTGTTTTCTCGAGTCATAGTTACTAGATTATTTATATCTGGAGCTACGGAACTCCAAATTAAGATCAAATAATATTCCCTAAAACTAGACTCACATATCTTCTTACCACAAAATTTTCATAATTTTTGGTCTAGCCAATAAGTATAGTTTATTCCTTAAATTTACCCCTTTTTCATTGTCTGACAGTTTCAATCCCTATTCACTAAAAATTAATTATCTCATTATACGAGACTCGGATGATGTTTCCATCTATTTCTATTGAAATTAGACTTATTAATAATTCTAAGCATATAAATTATAACCTATAACTAGTTTTTTACAATTTTCAATTATTTTCTCAAATTAGAACATGGGATTTCTAAATCATTTTGACTCTGTCTCACAACAATTTAAATACTTCATAATATGAAACTCCTTTGCTTACACCGTTTCTTCTATGTGAAACTATACTTATTAAGATTTAATTTAATATTTTATTCAATCTCTAACTCAATTTCCATATTTTTTGGTGGATTTTCAAAGTCGTACTGCTGCTATCTAAAATTGTTTTAGTGTAAATTAATGATACTAAGTTTATCACACCTTATTAATTCATTTTTACCACCTTGGTAAAAATACACATTTATACATCATAAGTATAGACCTATAATCAGAAGGTCATCACAAAATCATTCTCATAGGCATGACTTACCTATTTACATCTTCACCAAATGTGTATCATAAACCGAAATCATTTTTCATGAGTTTGGCATACATACCTGTGTTACTCAACATGCTCATATTCATTCCTTATTAATCATACAACATGAATTGAATTCACATCTCATCAAGTAAGTACCTATACCACTCGCAACATAGTCATAAGCTCTGTCATTTTGACTTAAATCGTAAATTTCCCATTGAACCATTTGGAATACCACATGATAATCACTAAGCCTCAAACATAGGGTATGATGCCGACGCCATGTTCCAAATATGGTCTTACACTGGCTCACATATCTAAGTCGATGCCATGTCCCAAACAGGTCTTACGTTGACTTTCATATATCGAGGTTGATGCCATGTCCCAGACAGGTCTTACACTGACACTTGTCAAGCTGATGCCATGTCTCAAACAGGTCTTACACTAGCTTGCATATCTCGAGGCCGATGCATGTCCCAGACATGTCTTACACTGGCTCTCGTCTCAATACCGATGCATGTCCTAGACATGTCTTACACTAGCACACATATCACCCAAATGTTATGGCATGATTATCCAATCTATTCCTAAGGTTCAACCAAGAGTTTATCATGATAAGTCTCATCATACCATTACTCATAGTCACAATCAAACAATTTATGCTATATAAATTTAATCACACATAATAACTGTGTAGTTGCATTATTTACACCCAACTAACTCGTTTCAATGGAATATCATATTCCATCAAATTTCCAATGCATTCAATCATCATATACATGTTATTAACATTTGACATCACTTTCTCATGTACAATATCTTCAACATAAAATTCAATACAATCATAGCAAGATAGATTTCAAGTTTATTAACAATAACATGGATATCATACTTATTTAATCATACGGATTTCGGCTAATTACTCCATTTTAGTCCATAAACTCGTACTTTCTGATTTAAGCCCAAATCTCGATTTTCTTGATCTAACATGATGAAATTCACTCATTTAATCATTACATTAATTAAAACATTCTATAGTTTAAAATTTGGCAAAATGACTGTTTTGCCCTTAGACTTTACAAAAATTATGATTTTGCCCTTAGGCTTGTAAATCATTTTTTATCGAATTTCCTCCTTTACCAAGCCTATCCAAATTCTTTTTATAACTATAAAAACTCACAATTTCAATTATTTCACACATTTACAACTTATTTTACAACATTACAAAATGACCCTTTTTAGGTGTTTTCATGCAAACTTCTTTCACAAAAGTTGTTTATTACACAACCAAGACTCATTTTCTTCCATAAAAATTTAGAAAACAACATAAATAATCTCATGGAGAAACCCTATACTTTCAATCATTTTGCAAAATGGTCCCCTCATTAGTTAGCTCATGCTACAAGGGTCCCAAAAATACAAAAATTACCAAGAATGGCTATGAAAATTAATTACTTGCAAAAGGATAACCTAGCTGAAATTTTAAAGCTTCAAAATAATCCTCTTTGCTGGTATTTTTTTTGGAGAAAGAGATGAAAAGAAGATGATATCATTCCCTCTTTATTTTATTTTATTTTTAGTCAAATAAGCCACCAAATTCCACCTAACTTTGAAAATTGTCTTATCTTTGTCTCTATGGCTGGCCAGCCAAGATTTAATGGTCTATTTGTACTTCAAAAACCTCCAATTATGGTTCTCTAGCTATTTAACACATTTGGCTAGCAAAACAAAACTTTTGCCCCTTATGCAATTTAGTCCTTTTTCGTAATTAAGCTCACAATCACTAAAATTAATTCACCAAAATTTTCATGCACTTATATAATCATGATATGGCATATAAAATAATATTAAAAATAATTTATTTAGCCTTAGAATAGTGGTTCCAAAACCACTATCCGACTAGGCCTAAAATCGAGCTGTTACAGTTGTATACCGCTAAAATTTTTTGTCTTCATGGGGTTCCAGTTTCTGTAATCTCTAATAAAGACCCACATTCTACTTCGAGGTTGTGGAAGAGTTTGCAAGAAGCTTGGGTTCAAAGCTTAGTTTCAGCACGACTTATCATCCTTAAACTGATGGTCAGTCTGAAAGGGTGATTTAAGTATTAGAGGATATGTTGCAAAACTGTGTGACTGAGTTTAGTGGTAGTTGGGGAGCGATATTTTTCGTTGGCAGAGTTTGCTTAAAACAATATTTATCAAGCGAGTATTCGCATGGCATCGTTCGAAGTATTTTACGGTAAGAAGTGTAGAACTCCTTTGTGTTGGACAGGATTGGATAAGAGGCGAGTAGTTGGACCATATTTAGTTCGCGAGATAGAATAGAAGGTAAAGTTGATTTGTGATGGTTTGAAAGCAGCGCCTGATAGGTAAAAATATTATACGGATTTGAAACATCGAGATATCGAGTTTCAAGTTGGTGATAAGGTATTCTTGAAAGTTTTGCCTTGGAAGAAAGTTTTGAGGTTTGGTAGGAAGGGTAAGTTGAGTCCAAGGTATATTGGACCTTGTGAAGTTATTGAGAGGATTGGTTCGGTAGCTTATTGTCTCAAGTTGCCACCAGAACTTGAGCAAATTCATGATGTATTTTATGTGTCTATGTTAGGAAAGTATTGTTCAAATCCGTCGCATATAGTGCCAGTTGAGGAAATTAATATTCCAGATTATTTTACTTATGAGGACGAGCTAGTTGAAATTTTAGCTCGTAAAGAAGAGAACGTTTTGCGTAATAAAAGGGTTCTATTGGTTAAAGTTTTGTGGCACAACTATAAGACTAAAGAGGCTACTTAGAAACTGAAGAGGCACTGAGACAACAATATCCTCATCTGCTTAGTTCAGGTAATTTCAAGGACAAAATTCTTTTTAGAGGGGGAGAATTGTAACACCCTAAAATAAAGCCTATGAGTTCTAGGGGTATTTTGGGAATTTTAGCCTTAGAATGCTCAGAATTTTGCAACATTGTTTATTGGCAATATTTTTGACTATTGCATTTAGAAGATCAAATCAATTTTTGAAAATGAGTTTTAAAGACTTTTAGTTTTAGAAAAAGGACTGATTTGTAACAGATTCAAAATTTTGAGCATTTATGTTGCAGTTTTACCAAATTTTAAAATTGAACCTAATTGATAGCATTAGAAAGAACATAGGTTTTTCTCCATACTTATTGGATAAATTGTTCCCATTTAGTTATCCTTAGCATATATTTTAGCATTTTCAGTTTAGTAAATTGCATTTTATAACTCAGTGAATCCTAGCCTATTTTATCCTTAATTTTGCTATCTTTTTGCATTAATGTCGCTGCATGAGTTAATTCCAGATTACATCTAGAATTGTCACCACACCTGACAGCTCTTCAGATAAGAACTAAAAATGCGAGAGCTGTCCAGTCTGGTATAACCAACCTGTACATACAAGGACAAAATAATTTTGAGGAAAGGACACCTGTACTGTTGGAGGAGGACATAAAAAGGTTGACGTGAGAAAAAGAATTAAGGGGAGAGAGCTTTTTTCTTGACCATCATCTTCTTCATCCTACCTTGAAGCTTGCGGCTATGACACCTTAAGCGTCTCATGGGTGAGCCAACGTGAAAATTGATGCAGATTAACTTCTAACGAGGAGACCTAAGTGCGAGACAAGATGGAATAGAGAGGTTTAGTTGAGTTGTCTAGGAATAGTATTTCCCACTCGATTCTTTCTTATTTCTTTCTAAATGTTGGTGATTACTCTCTATTTTCTGTTTGTATGGAAGTACACATGAATTCTTGGTTAAAGGTTATCTTATTCAATCTTGCTTTTATTGTTTAATATTGGGATTTGAATGTTTCTTAGCACAGAGGTGTTATTGCAGTCACTGACACTAGAAAGTGCAGTGATAGTTCGAGCCAACAAGTACTACAATGGAAGTTGAGTGAGGGTTAGAGGAATTTAGTCCACTTGTTCTTAATAGTGCCATGTTGCCATCATCGGAAGGTGGGATTAATGTGTATGTTTAAGTCTTAGATTAAATAGATGAGTGACGCTTGGTAAGATATACATTGAAATTTATTGCCTTGACAATTAGCTATCCTTTTATATCTTGTGCGCACTAAACTCAAGGATGCAACATCTCAACATATCCTCGAGTATCTGAATAATTCACTCGGATTGACCAGCGGTTTGGGGATGAAAAGCGGTGCTAAAATGCAACTTAGTACCCAATGCTTCTTGCAATTTCTTCCAAAACCACGATGTGAATCTCGGATCTCTATCCGACACAATAGAAGTAGGTACCCCATGTAACCTTACAATCTGAGAAACATACAGTTCGGCTAACTTATCAAGTGAATAATCCGTACTTATGGGAATAAAATGAGCTAACTTTGTCAATCTATCAACAACAACCCAGATCGCATCTTTCTTGCTCGGAGACAATGGCAACCCAGATACAAAATCCATCGTGACTCGATCCCACTTCCACTCGGGTATTGTGATCAGCTGAAGTAATCCCGAAGGCACTTGATGTTCTGCTTTCACTTGTTGACATATCAAACACTTCGAAATAAAGTCAGAAATGTCTCGTTTCATACCGTGCCACCAATACTGACGCTTCAGATCATTATACATTTTCGTACTACCCGGGTGAACTGACATTCGGCTGCTATGAGCCTCGTTCAAAATCATCGAAATAAGTTCTGAATTTCTCAGAACACATAATCAATTTTTGAACCTCAAACAATCATTGCTATCAATCAAAAACTCTGAATTCTCTTTCGAAACACATAGTCCTCGTTTTGCAATTAAATCATCATCACCTTTTTGAGCTTCACAGATTTGTTGCATCGATAATGGTTTTGCTTTTAACTCCACTACTAACACATCATCAGTGGACACAGACAGGTGCACATTCATTGCTCGCAAAACAAACAGTGATTTACGGCTCAAAGTATCAGTAACCACGTTAGCCTTTCCCGGATGGTAATCAATGACAAGCTCGTAATCTTTCAATAATTCTAGCCAAAGTCTTTGTCTGAAATTCAAATCTCTTTGAGTCATCAAGTATTTGAGGCTTTTGTGATCGGAATACACATAGCATTTTTCCCCGAACAAGTAGTGGCACCAAATTTTCAAAGCGAAAACAATAGCAGCTAACTCGAGATTATGAGTCGGATAGTTTTTATCATGTGGCTTCAATTGTCTCGAAGCATACGCTACAACTCTACCCTCTTGCATCAACACGCAGCCCAAACCATTCAGAGACGCATCATCAGAGATCACAAATTCTTTCGGATTCATTTGAACTAACACTAGAGCTTCGGTCAAAAGAGTTTTCAATTGATCAAAACTTTTCTGGCACTTTTCAGACCACTCAAATTTGATATCTTTCTGAAGCAACTTTTTCATCAGTGTTGCTATCATCGAGAAACCTTTCACAAACCGTCTGTAGTACCCGGCAAGTCCCAAAAAGCTTCAAACTTCCAAAACATTTCTCAGAGGCTTCCAATTGAGTATAGCTGAAATTTTACTCGGATCAACTCAGATACCCGATGTGGATACAACATGCCCCAAAATGCTGACTTCTCTCAACCAGAATTCACATTTACTGAACTTCGCAAATAACTGCTTGTCTCGCAAAATCTACAATACTAACTTCAAGTGTTCGGCATGCCCGGTTTCGTCGCATGAATAGATCAAAATGTCATCTGTAAACACGACTACAAACCGATCTAAATACTGTCTGAAAATCCGATTCATTAGATCCATAAAAATAGCAGGGGCATTAGTGAGCCCAAACGGCATCACTAGGAACTTATAATGTCCATACCTCATTCTGAAAGTAGTTTTAGGCATGTCAGAGTCTCTAACTCGCAACTGATAATATCCCGATCTAAAGTCTATCTTCAAAAATACTGAGGCTCCTTTTAGTTGATCAAACAAATCATCGATTCGCGACAATGGATATTTATTCTTTATCGTTACCTTATTAAGCTGATGGTAATCAATGCACATTCTCATGGTTCCGTCTTTCTTTTTCACAAACAACACTGGGGGCACCCCAGGGAGAAAAACTGGGTCGAGCAAAACCTCTATCTGTCAACTCTTACAACTGAGATTTCAATTCTTTTAGTTCGGCTGGTGCCATACGATACGGAGCTATCGAAATAGGTGTAGTCCATGGTACTAGTTCAATACCAAACTCTACCTCCCGAACAGGTGGTAATCCAGGTAATTCCTCGGGGAACACATCCGGATATTCACAAACCATGGGCATAGTCTCAAGTTTCTTTTTTGATTCTTTACTATCCAGTACGTATGCAAGATAAGCTTTACACCCCTTTTTCACATACTTTTGAGCCAACAACGAGGATATCACTGCCGGTAATCCATTCAAATCGGTAGACTCAACTCGAATTATCTCTTTATTTGAACATCTCAAATCAATTGTCTTTCGCTTGCAATTCACTACTGCATTATGCACAGTTAACCAATCCATACCGAGAATGATAACAAACTCATCAAACGGTAATAACATTAAATCAGTCGGAAAGCAAGAATCTCGGATCATCAGGAGAGATTCCTTACATACTTTGTCAACTAGTACATAACGGCCCAAAGGATTTGACACCCGAATCACAAACTCAATAGACTCAACAGGTAGAGTCTTACTGGATGCCAAAGTTTCACATGCATATGAATGAGTAGAACCGGGGTCGATCAAAGCAATAACATCAGTGCCAAAAAGAGTGAAAGTACCTGTAATAACATCTGGCGAAGAAGCGTCCTCGCGCGCTTGTATAGCATAGGCTTTGGCAGGAGTACGAGCCTCAGAACGTACAGCAGTATCTTTGGTCCCTCTTTGATTTCCACTAGCATTACCCACATGTCTAGGTGGTCTACCTCGTGTTGCAGTGTTACTAGGTCTCCCACTCGGATCATTATTCTGTTCAGCTAATTTCAGACAATTTCTGATAAAGTGATCAGCTGATCCACACTTGAAACAAGAGCGGTCATGAAATCTATAGCTTCCTGAATGCCATTTACCACAATGCTTGCACTCAGATCTGTCCTGACGATTATTCCCGACACTGGCAACAGAGGTGGCTCGCGTACTCACAGGGGGTCGATCACGGTCCCGTCTGGAAAAACTCGAAGTATTCTTAGATCGGTCTGAGTCATCTCTAAATTTCTTCGATGACTGATGAAAGGATTTTCTCGTAGAGCTTTTATGGAACTCTCTAGCTCCATCATCAGCTTTTCTTTTCTCTTTACCGAGCTCTTCGGCTTTACAAGCTCACTCGACAAGCACTACTAACTCTTTGATTTCCAGAATACCCACCAACAATTTGATGTCTTCATTCAACCCGTCCTCGAAGCATTTACACATGATAGCCTCAGACGAAACACATTCCCGAGCATATCTACTAATTCTGACAAATTTTCGCTCGTAATCGGTAACTGTCATAGAACCCTGTTTGAGCTCGAGAAATTCCTTCCGTTTCTGATTGATGAATTTTTGACTGATATATTTCTTGCGAAACTCAGTTTGAAAGAATTCCCAAGTAACCCATTCTCTCGGCTCAACTAAAACCAAGGTATTCCAACAATAGTAGGCAGAATCACGTAATAGAGATATAGCACATTTTAAGCACTCAATGGGTGTGCACGATAGTTCATCAAACACGCGAATGGTATTATCGAGCCAAAACTCAGCCTGCTCAGCATCATCACTGTTAGTAGCCTTGAACTCAGTAGTCCTATGCTTTCAAATTCTATCAACCAGGGGCTTGCTCAACCTCAACGGGTCAACTACAGGAGGCACTATAGGTGCAGGGGTTGTATTAGTTGGGGGTGGGGGATGTGAGACAGCCGAATTAGTTCTAACATATTGGGTAAACCAATTGTTCATCATAGCATAGAAGGCTTGCTTAGCTTCATCATTCTGATTATTAGCATTTGGTTGAGAGTCCAACGGCGCTGTCCCGTGCGTGGGAGCAGGCGCTATGCTCTCTACATCATCAGCTACCGCTCGATTGGGATCGGAATTCATTACTATATGAAAAACACATTTCAACTGTCAGAAATCATCACACTATCATATTAACACTTTATGGCATGTATAGCTAGACTCACACGCACTACGTTAGTCTTAGAATCGACTAAACCGTGCTCTGATACCAATAGAATGTAACATCCCTATAACCCGTATCCGTTACCGGAGTGGGTTATGAAGAGTTACCAATCCAAAACATTGCATTTGTACATTCACATTTACATAAGTTCATTAGCAATTATATGCATAGCCAAACACAATCAAAGATCGAAAAAACACAATCAAAGATCGAAATTCAGACTTATACCGACATTCAAAAGTTTCCATATTCACATGGCTTATATACAACATCTCAAAATATCATTCACTTAAGTCTATTCTATACATGCCATACTAGCTCCAAAACATAGTAGTACCAAAATGATAGATAGTGTGACGAGTTGCTGACGATCGCCCCGAGCAGGTGACTAGAGTCAACAATCTATAAAATAGAGAAACGTAACAAACGGAGTAAGATTTCATAAGCTTAGTAAGTTTTAAGCAATGCAAACAAGTAAACTCAATTATACTTGGATCATTCAATTTCTCAAGAGGCCATTTTCTAGGTATATTGCCATTTGGCCGAATATACACAAGCACATAATGCACATTTAGCATTCTTATTTCACTTAATCTGAATTCATATAACATAAATAAATCAAATACTTTCACATACTTTTACACCTTGACCGAATGTATCATGATCATAGATATAGTTATAACATTTATTCACATATGTATCATATTATACACTTATGATTCAATTCAAATCAAACTCACATATAAGTACATAATACGTACCTGGCCAACTTAACGTATTGAATGTATTCATTTTTCGTTCTAACACGAGGTATCTTAGTCTTAGACTTTTATCAAATCACCAGCATTTAGCCATGCTAGGTTTTAAACCCGAATTCATCCACTGACATTTCGCCTGCTAGGCTCGAAGCCCGATATCATTTCACTGACATTATAGTCTGCTAGGCTCGAAGGCCCGAATAGTATCTCACCAGCATCATAACCTGCTAGGCTCAAAGGCCTGAATAGTATCTCACCGGCATCATAGCCTGCTAGGCTCAAAGGCCCAAATAGTACCGTACAATATTCAAATCAACAAGTTTCATATAACACAATCACACCAAATTAGGTACTAGCATCATTCGAATATATCATCCTACATTTTATTCACTTTTATTTCATTTCATCATTCACACTTATCATTTGATAGTTTAAACATAACATCTCACTTATATTCATCTAACACTTATCATTTGATCATAAAAGCATATCACATTTTACTTCCATATTATATTTGCCATTCGGCCATATACATACATTACAAGTAATACTTAATTCTCATAATATGTCATGTCATTATCGAATATTATTTATGTTTAACTACTTAAAACTTACCTCGAATATTTTCGAACAGTCTCGGATTGACTATTCAACTACTTTCTCTTTTCCCCTGTCCAACCTTGGTTCTCTATGTTCTTCAGCTAATTCAAACAAATTTAACTTATTAAAGTCCCATCATGCTAGCCTATGGCCGAATATGACAAGAAATTTAATAGATCATATAGCTACTTTTAGCTCAAATACAAAATGGTCATACACATTTTTAATCACATTAAGCAATTTAATACAATTAATTTAACATTTCCTCATGTACACCTTTATGACCGAATACACATATCAAATAAGTAACTTACCTTAACACATAACCCACATAGCCAAAGTACATATAACCCTAATGACCGAATATGTATATCACCAAAATTCCTATGACTTAACCTTTAACCTTCATAGCTGAATATTCATTGTATACCTAGTTCACATACACAAACACAAAACTCATATGGCTTATCATAATTTCATATACATATCTTAACCATATAGCCGAATAAATAGCTCATCAAATAGATATTTATTCACGTTCC
This sequence comes from Gossypium arboreum, assembly GCF_025698485.1. Taxonomy (NCBI): domain Eukaryota; kingdom Viridiplantae; phylum Streptophyta; class Magnoliopsida; order Malvales; family Malvaceae; genus Gossypium; species Gossypium arboreum. The sequence continues at coordinate 19,713,276 of NC_069082.1, forward strand.
CTTAACACATATTGATCAACTAGTCCAGCATTGTATCATGAGTATATTCGGCTTTCACATATATTAAACATAGTAATAATCATGCACATTATAATCAAAGTGCAATTAATCCCATACACAAAAATATACGACACTTCATTTCCATCTACTTATATACACGTATCACATAAGACCATTTCATACTTTCTATCACCTAAATAAACAATAAATTTTCCAATTAATTTCTTAAGTCCACATTCGGCGTCTATATCCACATAAACACATTAGCTTATTACTATAATCATCTAATTCAAACTTTCAATAATCTCCCTTTGCAAACAATTACTCATTTCATTCACCAAAATGTCATTCGGTAATTATTCAAACAGAATTATCATTTTTCACCTAAATCACACATACATATCATGCTAGCAGATAACACCATGACTGAATGCTCTCATCTTTTATTTATTCAATTAAACCATTCCTTGACCAAATGTTACATTCGACCATGGAATAAGCTAATTTAACAAATAAACACATACTTCCAACAATTAACAAGAATTTTTACAACTTAACACCAATACCCGAATAACATTTTAAACACTTATTCAATTCATGAACTATTTGATCATTCAGCAATTATATCTCCCATTCAAGCCTTATTTTAAACTACCATGTATAATTCTTGCATTATACTTTAATAGCCGATTACCATCTATCTATCTAACCACAACTATTCTTATTCATCAAGCTCAACTTATCTATCATCATATTTAATACCAAAAACATCAAGCACCTTCAAAGACACTCAAACAACCCATAGCCGAATGCATCACTTCAAACCAAAAACAAAAATTGAGTCATAGGCTATGAAAGGAGCTTAGCAATTAACTCAATTTCACATAAATTATCAAGAAATAAAATCAAACATACCTCCAATTAGATTCACCAAGGCTGAATATCAAAGAGCCTTTTGTTTTACCTTGTTCTTTAGATTTCGGCAAATGAAAGAAAGAATGGATGAAAACTTTGTTTTCATCACCTATTTACTTTTATTAATTAATATATTTCCTCTTATAAAATCATTAAATATTATAATACTAATATGGAATGCATATATTATCCATTAAGTTATTATTTTACTAATACAAAATACATATATTACTTATCATCTATCATCATTGCCGTCCACTAATTTAATAGTGGTCCATTTGACATGCAAGTCCTCCTTGTAATATACCATGCATTATTCGGCCCTCTAAATTCTACCTATCACATTTTTAAGTTTTATCACACAAGTCCTTTTTAACAATTCCACATCCAAATGACAAAATCAAAGCATGAAATTTTCACACATGCAATTTCATATATAATACACATATAATATAACATTTAATTATTTTTATGACTCAGTTTTGTGGTCCTGAAACCACTTTTCGATTAGGGTCAAATTAGGGCTGTCACACAATGTAGCCATACCCCCGATGCAACAGCAAAATGTTAATAACCCATTGTTGCTGCAAGATGCTCACATACAAAATAGGAATATACGAGATTTTGTAGTACCTGTCTTAGATGATTTACAACCGGGAGTCATTAGGCCAGCAATCCAAGCTGGGAATTTTCAAACTCAAGCCAGTAATTTTTCAAATGCTGAATTCTGATGGACAATATGCTGGACTGCCATATGAAGATGCGAGAGAATATCTTAAATCATTTTTATTGATCTATGCTTCCTTTAGTTAGCAAGGTGTTCCTAATAATGCATTGAACATGCATTTATTTCCTTATTCCTTACAGGTAAGAGCCCGTACTTGGTTTTTTAGGCTACCTGTTGGATCAATTACTTTTTGGGATGCACTAACAACACAGTTTGTTTTGCGATTTAACCCGACGACAATGAATGCTCGTCTTCAAAATGATATTACTGCTTATCATCAGCTGGATGATGAAAATATTCACCCCACATGAGAATGTTATAAATCTTTACTTCGACGTTGTCCCATGCACGACGTTCAACCATAAAGACAAACTGAGATTTTTTATAATGGGTTGAATTCACATATAAGGAATCTAGTCGACGTATCAGCCAATGGACCTCTGCTGGATTGTACTTATATTGATGCTGTGAGAATTCTTGAGAGAATTGCTCAGAATGATTATTAATACCCTATCTGCAAAGCTGGACAAGCAAAAACTACTCCAGGAGTTATTGAATTAGAGTCAATGGCCGTACTAAGTGCTCAAGTTTCTTCTCTTGCAAACATGATTAAAAACATGCAAGGGACTAGTGGAGTAGCCCCTATACAAGTCGCTTAGTAAGTTGATGTTCCTACTTTTTGTTGTGAGATTTGTAGTGACAACCATAGCTATGAAAATTGTCCACAACATGCAGAGAATACTTGTTATATTAGTAACATCAGCAACAATTCTTATGGTAACTCTTACAACAACATTACACGCAGCCAACAGTTTTGGGGAACTCAGAATGCTGGAAAAAATGCTGCAATATTTAGACATGGGAATACATCTACTCGGGGCAATTATAATCCATGACAAGGGAATTATAATCAACAACAGCAGAACTACAATCAGCACACTTAGATGCATCTACAACAAGGCCAGACACATCCACATCAAAATCTGATGCAGCCACAACACTCTTTAATACCAAATTAGTATCTTAAAGGACATCGACAACAATTGTACATTCAAGTTTCTACTTTTGACCTGTTAGCAACTTTTGAGGCATTAATGCAGGAGCATATTACTCACACGGAAGCTATTGTACAAGCATCTTCCATTCAAGCTTTAGAGGCACAATTAGGACAACTTGCTTCAAATCTGAATACTCGACCACCAAGCTCATTACCTAGTGACACGAAAAATCCTAGTCCGAGGGGGAAAGAACATTGTAAGGCTATCACTCTTAAGAATGGTAAACAAATTGAGAACCATTTATAGACTCTATTGTAGCACCTCAAGATACGGATGGAGTGATCACTGGTAAAAAGGTTGAATCTGAATAGTTTGTCAATGCAACAGACAGAGAGTGAGCATGACAAGCAGTATCAGCAGTTCTTGGACACGCTGAAGCAACTGTAGATAAAAATTCTTTTAGTAGACACTCTGGTACAAATTCTGAGTTATGGGAAATTTATGAAAAACCTCTTGTCCAAAAAGAAGAAGCTCACTGATATTGAAACTATTGCACTCACAAAAGGTTGTACTACTATTTTGACAAAAAGTTGCCCCCTAAATTGAAAGATCCTGGGAGCTTTACTATCCCATGCTTAATTGGCAATCATTATTTGGGCAAGGCTTTATGCGACTTGACTGTAAGACAGACAAGGAGGTTCCCATAATTTTGGGACGACCATTTTTAGCCACCAGCCAAACTCTTATTGATGTTTGCAAAGGTTAACTATGCGACTTAATGATGAGCAAGTCACCTTCAGTGTTTTTGAATCTAATCAATGCAAGGAAAAAAAAGAATGCCATATTATCGATGTGCTAGATGATCTAATTGAGAAAGAATTCAATGACCAAAGCACAATACTTTCTGAAGAGTTTGCAGTGACATTTGATGCCGAGTCCTCAAACGATTATGATAGTATGGTTGAAGCTAATAATCTTGAACTCAAGCATGGGTGGTAGATTGAATCCTTAGACCTAGCCAAAAGAACAACCTTAATTTTCAAACCATTTATTAAAGAAACTCCTACTCTAGAAACCACTACCTTCTTATCTTAATTCTGTCTTTCTAGGTAATCACAATACTCTCCTAGTTGTTGTCTCTGCAACACTAGATGTAACTCAAGAAGAGAAAATGGTCCATATTCTCAAGCAACATAAATGAGCTATTGCTTGGAGTATTGTCGATATTTAAGGTATTAGTCCTGCTTTTTGCATACACAAGATCAAGTTGGAAGATGAAGGTAAGAAATCAATTGAACAGCAAAGAAGATTAAACGAGAAGATGAAGGAAGTTGTCAAGAAGGAAATCATAAAATGGCTTGATGCTGGAATTATTTACCTGATTTCTGATAGCAATTGGGTAAGTCTAGTGCAAAGTGTACCTAAAAAGAGTGGCATTACTGTGGTTCACAACGATAAGGACGAATTAATTCCTACATGCATTCCTATGGGATGGCTAGTTTGTATGGATTATCGCAAATTGAATGCAGCCACAAAGAAGGATCACTTCCCACTTCCTTTTATTGACCAAATGCTGGATCGGCTTGCTGGAAATGCTTTTTAGATGGTTATTTTGGGTATAATCAAATTGCTATTGCATTGGAGGATCAGGAAAAAACAACCTTCACCTGCCCATTTGGTACTCTTGCTTTTCACCGTATGCCTTTCGGTCTTTGCAACGCACTAGCCACATTTCAAAGGTGCATGATGGCAATATTTTTATATATGGTCGAAGACTCTTTAGAGATTTTTATGGATGATTTCTCAGTCTATGGGAATGATTTTGATCATTGCGCTAACAATTTGGATAAAGTATTAAAACAATATAAGGACACATATCTTTTCTCGAATTAGGAAAAATGTCATTTCATGACAACTGAAGGCATTGTGTTAGGCCATCGCATCTCTAGTTAAGGTATTCAAGTAGACAAAGCTAAGGTGCAAATCATTGAGAAATTACCACCACCAATAAATGTAAAGGGTATTTGCAGTTTTCTTGGTCATGCGAGGTTTTACCGAAGGTTTATAAGAGATTTTTCAAAAATTGCAAAGCCCTTATGCTCATTGCTGGAACAAAATCAAAAATTGTTCTTTGACGATGCATGTCTGGATGCCTTAATTCAGTTGAAAAAATAGCTAGTGAATGCACCCATTGTCGTTCTACTAGATTGGTCTCAACCTTTTGAAGTTATATGCGATGCAAGCTACTTTGCTGTAGGTGCGGTTCTAGAACAAAAAAATGAAAAAATATTTCACGCCATCTATTATCCTAGCAAAACTCTTACAAAGGCTCAATTCAATTATACCACCACAGAGAAAGAATTGCTGGCTGTAGTGTTTGCTTTCGACAAGTTTCATTCCTATCTTGTCGGTGCAAAGGTTACTGTATTCATTGATCACTCAGCGTCAAAATATCTCTTTGCGAAAAAGGATGCCAAACCAAGAATGATACGCTGGATATTACTGTTGCAAGAATTTAACATCAAGATAAAAGACCGTAAGGGTTCAGAGAATCAAGTTGCAGACCATTTGTCTTGATTAGAAGTTGGCAACAAAGACGAAAACATACTTCAAATTGTTGATGCATTCCTAGATGAGAAGTTATTTGTTGTAGATGCAACTCCTTGGTATGCGGATTTTGTTAATTATTTAGTGTGTGGAAAACTCCCATTGGGTGTTATAGGCCATAAAGAATAATGATTTCTTCGTAATGTAGTGAAGTATCATTGGAACGAGCCATTTTTATTCAAGGTATGCAATGAGAACATTATTCGATGTTGTGTTCCGAAAGAAGAGATGATTTCAATCTTGAAGCATTGTCATGATGCTCATTATGGAGGAAATTTTGGTGGTATTAGAACTGCTACTAAAGTTCTCCAATCAAGATTCTACTGGCCAACATTATTCAAAGACGCCCACAATTTTGTGAATCAATGTGATAGGTGTCAGTGCACCGGTTCTATATCCCGACGCAATGAAATGTTATAGTAGCCAATTATGGAGGTTGAAACATTCGATCTTTGGATTATGGATTTTATGGGACCATTTCCGAGTTCATTTGGAAATCTTTATATATTAGTAGCTTTGACTATGTCTCGAAGTGGGTTGAAGCTGTTGCAGTCCCAAAGGATGATGCAAAGACAGTGCTCAATTTTTTTCACAAGCATATACTCACCCGCTTCGGCACACCAAAGGCATTGATTAGTGATTAGGGTACACACTTTCATTGCAACCAAGTGGCAACCGCATTGAAGAGATATGATGTTAATCATAGGATGGCTACTACTTATCATCTGCAAACCAATGGACAAGTCGAAGTATCGAATCGAAAAATTAAGAACATTCTTGAGAAGGTTGTAAACCCATTAAGGAAAGATTGGTCTTTCCAATTGGATTACGCTTTTTGGGCATTGTAGCACCCCTAACCCGTATTTGTTGCTAGAATAGGGCTACAAGGCATTATCGATCAATTTCAGCATACAACATACATTTTTATCAATGAATTCATTAACACATAAACATTAATCAAACATAATCATATTGTCTCTTTTAAGGATCTACGAGACTTTAAAACATGCTTGAACGAAGTTTGGGACTAAATCGATAACATATAAAAATTTTGGGAAACTTAGAAAATTTTCCAACATACAGTGGTCAAATGCCCATGTGAACAAGCCGTGTGACTCACACGACATTAGACACGCACGTGTCACAAGCCGTGTGAAAACAGGGCATACATGCTGACTTGCACCACACGGCCAAGAACACACCTGTAACACCCCTTACCCGTGTTTGACACCAGAAAGGGTACGAGGCATTACCAGACTTAATCACTAATCATCGTATAAAAACCGATTCATAATTTCACTCTGATTTAAAACTTTTTCAAACACATTCAAGCTGTCCCTTAAAAAGAGCTTACAAAGCCCATATCATGCTTTAATTCAACCACACACATAGGCAAGCATGCACATTCATAAATTGCATCATTTAATTAATAACATAGTCAAGACTATCTACATTAAATGACTTTATACAATAGAGACCTTCAAATAACATAGGTCAGTATGTTAAGCCAATTCCTAGAAACTTAATAACAATTAAACGAGTCTCCATACATGGCAAAGACTTAAAATACTTTAAAACCTTTATATATCGATCAATAGTTTGATAGTGTGATTTAACCTCCGGCAACCTCCAACTCGAGCTAACATTTGCGACACTATAGGAAAAAGGAAAGGAAGGGAGTAAGCATTATAGCTTAGTAAGTAAGTATGTAAATATTAATAAACAATACATTATCATACTTTAAACAAAGTTACAATATGTTCCCGGAATATTACCATCACAAACACACATACTTTCACTATTACAATCATAAACAGGTTCCAAAAAAGCTATCTAGCAGAGTACCAGAAACTAAATTATTTATTTCTGGAGCTAAAGAACTCCAAATTACAAATAGTTAATTTTACTTGAAACTAGATTCACGTATATTCTTACCATAAAATTTTCAGAATTTTTGGTCTATCCAATTAGTACAGTTTATTCATTGAAGTTACCCCTGTTTCACTGCTCAACTATTCTGACCACTCTTCACTACGAATCAATTTTATCCTCGTACAGAATTCAAAGGACGTTCTTGTTTATTTCATTTGAAACTAGACTTATTAAGGATTTTAAGCATATAAATTATATCCCATAATTATTTTTGTAAAATTTTTAATGATTTTTTCAAGTCAGAATAGGGGATCACGTAGTCATTCTGAACCAGTCTCCCAAAAATTTAAATATCTCATAATATAGGATTCCTTTGCTTGCTCTGTTCTGTTATATGAAAATAGACTCATTAAGCTCTAATTTGATATCTCATTCAGTCTCTGATTCAATTTCTACTACTTTTGGTAAATTTTTAGATTCACGTCACTGCAACCATCTAGAACAGTTTTATTGTCAATTTTGATCCTTCACACTTCAATTGTATTCATCACTTTCCCATAACAATCTTTCCAATTTCCAATCACATATCGAGCATATTGCTCATAAGTTACACACTTATATACTTACACTTATCATCACAAAGTCATACACAATTTCATTTAATCAATTTCCCAGTTGAACGCTTCGGAATAATAACACATACGCGATGGTATCGCACACAGCCCACCTTTAAAATCGAAGCTCTCTTGTACACATAGTGGCCTTCACTTAGCACCACTCATGTAACCTACCTCGATTGTACACATAATTTTGGCTCTCTTGTACACATGGTGAACACTTAGTACCACCCATGTGACCTAGCCAGTTTGTCTCGTAGCTCTCTTGTCTACATGGTGTCCTTCACCTGGAACCACACATGCGACCTAGATACATATATCCCGTAGCTCTCTTGTCTACGTGGTGTACACATAGTATCACCATGCGACCTAGCTACATCATAATGTCTCGTAGCTCTCTTGTACACATGATGTGCACTCAGCACTATACATGTGACCTAGCTACATACCATCTGTATCATCCAATCTTTCCGAAGGTTCAACCGGGATTTCTCTCTCTTTCTAATACTTGATTCCATACTTCCAATAGTCAATTATGATTCAAAAATCAGCTACAATACATAAAATATGATGAAATACAAAAAACATAATAAATATAATGTATTATTTACATACAAACTTACATACTTTCTCATTTCCATGTCGAATTAATATTGAACATTTAAATCATCATAATTATACTTACTTTCAACACCTCGGCAATCATAGTAAATATATCAATTTTACATTGAAACATGCATAAATTAATGCTTATTATACATATGAACTTACCTCGATACTAAAATGGCCATTTTACCAACTTTCCCGATTTTTGATTTTTCTCCCATTCTAGATTCAAATCTCAGTTTCTGAGATCTAAAACATCATATTTTACTTATTTAATTAATGTACTATTCAGACCAGTCCTTAACTCAAACTTAGGAAAAATTACAATTTTGCCCCTAAACTTTTGCATATTTACACTTTTGCCCCTAGGCTCGGGAATTAAACTTCATCCCTTATTCTTATGTTTTATGACATGCTGATCATTTTTACCTTCTATGGAAACATCAAATTATCACTCTAACACATAGTTATGAACAATAACAACTTTTACCGATTAAGCCGTTTTACTCATTTTTGCTTAAAACCGCTTAGCAAAAGTTGTTTAACATAATTTCAGCCTACATATTCTACCATAAAACATCAAAATAAACACATTTCACCTATGGGTATTTTTCCAAATATGAACCATAGCTTAAATTATTGCTAGAATAAGCTTAATCAAGTTACCGGGATTCCAAAATCGTAAAGAACTTGAAAAACGGGGATAGAACGGACTTACTATTGAGCTTGGAAAGCTTGAAAACCCTAGCCATGGCTTCCCCCATGCTAATTTCGGCCTCCATGGAAAAGATGAGTCAATTTTGGCTTTATTTTCCCTTTTTATTTCTTTTAATTACCAAATGACTAAAATGCCCTTAAGGCTTTTCTTTAAAATTTTGTTCTATTCATGCCCATTTTTGTCCAAACAAAATATAATGGTCTAATTACCATTTAAGGACCTCCTATTTAAACCCCCATTTCAATCAAGTACTTATGAATTAGAACACATATTTTGCAACTTTTGCAATTTAGTCCTAAAAGTCCAATTAAGCACTTTATCAGTAAAATTACTTAACGATATTTTTACACAATATTTTAATCAATAAATAAACCTTAAAACTTAATCGGAATAAATTTTTCGACTTCAAATTCGTGGTTCTAAAACCATCATTCCGTTTAGGCCCTAAATCGGGCTGTTACAGCAACTTCTGCAAATAAGCCCTAATAGGCAAATTAAACATGCAATCTATAAAATTTCTTATCAATACTCTAACACATGCATCTAATCACTCGGTAAATCATAAAAATTAATCGAAATAAACTTTTCTATCTCAAATTTGTGGTTTCATAACCACTATGCCATTTAGGCCCTATTTCGAGATGTTACAACACCTGTGTGTCAAGCCGTGTGAAATCTAAAGGTGTTACTGACTTGGGTCACATGGCCGACCACACACCCATGTGCCAGTCCATGTGTCTTACACAGCTAGTAGACACGCTCGTGTGTCTAGGCCATGCCAAACCTGTAGGGTATACTGACTTAATTCGAAGGGCTACCCCAGGGGACATACGGCCGTGTACCAAAGCCTTGTGTCACACGGTCAAGCCACACACCTGTCTACTTAGCTGCGTGGAGTGAAAATACTCTTGGTTGAAGCCACATTTCTTACCCTTTCTCAAGCATACCTAAACCACAAAATTTTTACCAATTCAATACATTAATAGGCAACCAAAACATGTTATTTCATACACATTTCATGCCATTTATAAACCATCCTCTTAAATACTCAAATCCACAGCCAAAACATACCAAATCAATATGCCAAAATCATCAAACTTACATAACTTCTAAATGCATTTCTTCATCATCTTATCATCTATTTCATGCTTCAAAACATACCATTTCATCATCTCAAAATCAAGCCATAACATATAATCTTTCAAGATTTAGCTCACCAAATGACAACTAGCTACTTGAGCAACCATATAACCATACCAAACATACCAAAACATAAGGCAACTTATACATCATGTATTACTTACCAAACACCTAATTCAAACCAACTTAAATGGCCATGCACACCAACATTTACATCATTTCACAAGCCAACACACATGGCTAATATCATATTTCAAAATTTATCATCAACTCACTAGCCTATACATGCCATATACCATATTTAAAAAGCATCCAAAAATACCAACAAGTAGTCGATAGTGTGACGATGTTCCTGATAATTCCCGAGTCTGAGCTAAATTCGATTATCTATAAAACAGGGAAAGAACACACAAAGCAAGCTTTAAAAGCTTAGTAGGCCATACAGAAATGAATTTCCACATGAATCAATGTTATTTCCATCAATAGGTAAAATATGAGTAAGCATAAATAGATACACAAACCTTTCACAATGAATACTTATTCAAATTCAGAAGTAATTTCATCAAATACTTCCCTTTTCAATACCCGTATGAATCTTGTATGTACCTGTGTCACTTAATTCAATCTAATATTCTTTCTCATCTTGACTTAGCCCATTGAACCATTCAAAATCGTTAAGGATACTCAGAAATCACATATAGCTCTTACAACGCCATATCCCGAATATGGTCTTAAATGTTATCACATATCGATGCTATTGTCCCAAACAGGGTCTTACACGAAATCATATAACGATGCCAATGCCCTAGACATGGTCTTACACATAATCACAATATAATGTCAATGTCCCTGATATGGTCTTACATGTAATCACATCTGTGTAACCTAATGTCATGACATTTGTATCCTATATTATTCCTAAGGTTCGTACGAGACTTTTGGATATCGTAACTTCATCGATTCTTGCTTGTATTTGCTCGTTCAACAACCATAGCAATTCAATGACAAATAAACATATATAAATCAATTTAAAGGTATTTATTTGCATATGAACTTACATTGTAAAAAAAATGATCGGATCAGATCGACTACTCGACAACTTTCAATTTCCTCTGATCTATATCCGATTTCTTTCGTTCTTGATCTATATACATTAAAAATTAACTCATTTATTCATCAAATCATTCAATTTCATCAAATCATTCAATTTCATCCAAAATATCTATTTGGTCATTTTTACACTTTAGCCCCTAAAGTTCCACATGTATTCAATTCAGTCCTCATTTCACAAAAACACATATTACACCAAATTTGACCAAACCCACGCTTGTCCGAATTTACTATAGGTCCCTAGCAGTCCATATTTCACATTTATTTCACATTTCAACCACATAATTTTCACATTTTACAAATTAATCCCTTTTTGACATTTTTGTCAAAAATCACTTTATAAAACTTGTATAACTATCAACAAATATTCATTTTCCATCATCAAAATTCAAAAACATCAAGCTATAATCAATGGAAACTCACAAATTCATCAACCAATTCAGAAATTAGGGTATGGGCTAGCTAAAACACGAAGCAACGATCTTAAAAACGTAAAAATTATCAAAAACCGAGCAAAGAACATACCTTAATCAAGGAATATGCTAGCCGAATATCAAAGCCCTAAAATCGTTTCTTTTTCTTTCTCAATTTCGGTTAAGGATGATGATGATAATAAGTCTTATTCTTGTTTTGTTTAATTAATATTAACATTAATAACCAAATTACCAAATTAACCTTAATTAAAAACCATTTAAAACATTCAATTAGGCCCATTTATGTCAAATTCCACTATAAATGGTCTAATAACATCATAAGGACCTTTCATTTAATAAATCATAGGAATTAAACACATTTGACATATAGAATGCCACTTTTGCATTTTACGCAATTTAGTCCTTTTCTCAAATTAAGCATCCAAACGAAAAAATTATTTCACGAAGCTTTCATACATATATAATCACATGCTGTAAACACCAAAAATAATATTAAAATAAAATTTTGACCTCAGATTTGTGGTTCTAAAACCACTATTCCAATTTAGCTAAAATCGGGTTGTCACAACTCTCCCTCCTTTGGGATTTTCGTCCCTGAAAACCTTACCAGTGAATAGATTTGGATATTGCTTTCTCATAGCATCCTCGGGTTCCCACGTAGCTTCTTCAACCTCGTGCTGATGCCACAAGACTTTCACTAACAAAATTTTCTTATTTCTCAGCTCTTTAATCTCACGAGCTAGAATCTGAATCGGTTCTTCACTATATGACAAATCTGAATGAATCTCAACTTCAGAAGGAGAAATAATGTGTGAAGGGTTGGATTGATATTGTCGAAGCATCGACACATGAAATAAATTATGTATTTTTTCTAATTCAGACGGTAAGGATAACCGATAAGCAACTAGTCTGACTCGCTCGATAATCTCATACGGTTTAACGAATCGCGAACTCAATTTCCCTTTTCAACCAAACCAAAATATCTTTTTCCATGGTGACACTTTTAGAAACACTCTATCCCCAATCTGAAACTCAATATCTTTTCGTTTCAAATCTACGTAAGATTTTTGTCTATTCAAAGCTGCTTTCAAACTATCACGAATCACTTTCACTTTTTCTTCAGTCTCTCTAATTAGATCAACTCCATGAATCTTATTTTCACTAAGCTCAGTCCAATACAACGGTGTGCGGCATTTATGACCATATAGAGATTCGTACGATGCCATTTTAATACTCGAATGAAAGCTATTATTATAAGCAAATTCAATCAATGGCAAATATTTTTCCCACGTACCTTCGAACTCAAGAATGCAACAACGTTACATATCTTCGAGTATCTGAATAACTCACTCAGATTGACCATCCATTTACAGTTGAAATGAAGTATTGAAATGTAGCTTTGTACCCAGTGCGTCTTGCAGTTTCTTCCAAGACAGTGATGTGAGCCTTGGATCTTAATCCGAAACAATAGAAATAGGTACCCCGTGCAATCTCACCACCTCAGAGATATATAACTCAGCTAAATTATCAAGCGAGTAATCTATACGTACAGGGATAAAATGAGTTGATTTTGTCAATCTGTCTACAACGACCCAGATCGCATCTTTCTTTCTTAGAGATAAGGGCAAACCCGAAACAAAATCGATAGTCACTCTATCCCATTTCCACTCGGGAATCATGATAGGCTGTAATAAACCTGACGGTACTTGATGTTCAGCTTTGACTTGTTAACAAATTAAACATTTTGAAACAAATTCAGAAATATCATGTTTCATAACATGCTACCAATAAAGCTGTTTCAAATCATTATACATTTTCGTGCTTCTCAGATGAACAAATAAATGACTACTATGTGCTTCGTTCAAAATAATCTGAATCAACTTTAAATTTCTCAGAACACATATTCGGTCTCTGAATCTTAAGCAATCATCAGAATCAACTTGAAACTCTGAATCAGGGTTCAAATCACATTGAGTTCGTTTTGCTTGCAGTTCATTATCAAGATTTTGAGCCCCACAAATCTACTACATGAATAACGGTCTCGTTTTCAACTCGGCTACTAAGGAACCATCGTTAGACAAAGCCAAATGTGTATTCAAAGCACGTAAAGCAAATAAGGACTTTCGGCTCAATGCATCAGCAACTACATTAGCCTTTCATGGATGATAATTGATCACTAACTCGCAATCTTTTAGTATTTCAAGCCACCACCGTTGTCGCAAATTTAGATATTTCTGAGTCATCAAATATTTCAAACTCTTGTGACCAGTAAAGATGTGGCATTTCTCACTAAACAAATAGTGATGCCAAATTTTCAATGAATACACTATAGCTGCTAACTCCAAATCGTGCGTTGGGTAATTCTTTTCGTGCGGCTTCAACTGGCTCGAGGCATAAGCTACAACTTTGCCTTCCAGCATCAAAACACAACCCAGGCCATTTAATGATGTATCACTAAAAATTATGAATTCTTTACCCAACTCAGGCTGAACTAACACTGTAGCTCCAGTCAATAAAGCTTTTATCTACTCAAAACTTTTTTGACATTTATCTGACCACTCGAACTTAACATCTTTTTGAAGCAATTTCGTCATCGGAGTCACAATCATCAAAAAGTCTTTCACAAATTGCCTATAATAACCAGCAAGTCCCAAAAAACTATGGACTTCAGATACATTTCTCGGAGGCTTCCAATCAATTATTGCAAAAATCTTACTCGGATCAACCTAGATACCCGCGACTGAAACTATATATCCCAGAAAACTAACCTCTCATAGCCAAAACTCACATTTGCTAAATTTTGTATACAACTGCTTATCTCTCAATGTTTGTAGCACGATTCTCAAATGTTCTTCATGTTCAGATTCATCACTAGAGTAAATTAAAATGTCATCAATAAATACAACGACAAATCAATCTAGGTACGGTCTGAAAATCCGGTTCATTAAGTCCATAAAGATAGCAAGTGTATTCATTAACCTGAAAGACATAACCAAAAATTCATAGTGACCATTACTCGTTCTAAATGTAGTCTTTGGCACATCAGAGTCTTTAACTCTCAACTGATAATAACCTGATCAAATCTATCTTCGAAAACACTGTAGCCCCTTTCAATTGATCAAACAAATCGTCAATCTGCGGTAGAGGGTATTTGTTCTTGATTGTCACTTTATTGAGCTGTCAGTAGTTTATACACATTCTCATAGTGCCATCTTTCTTTTTAACAATCAACCCAGGGGCACCCCAAGGTGAGACACTCGGTCTAGCAAAACCTCTATTCGTCAATTCTTGCAACTGGACTTTCAATTCTTTTAACTATGTCAGAGCCATTCTGTACGGAGCTATCGATATCAATGTAGTTCCCAGCACTAACTCAATGCCAAACTCAACCTTTCAGATCGGTGGTAAACCCGATAACTCTTCGAGAAATACATCTGGATACTCACACACAACTGGCACTGATTTGATCTTCTTTTCAGTCACTTTTGTATCAAGCACATAAGCAAAATAAGCTTCGTAACCCTTTCTCACATATTTCTAAGCTAATATTGATGAAATCACTGCTGGTAAACCATTCAAATCATCTGACTCAATCCAAATAATCTCATTATTTTGACATCTCAAATTAATCATCTTTCGTTTATAGTTTACTATAGCATCAGGTAGCATTAGCCAATCCATACCTAGAATTATATCAAATTCATCAAATGGCAACAACATCAGATCAGCAAGAAAAAAGAAATCCCGAATCATCAATGGACAGCTCTTACACACTTTATCAACCAAAACACACTTGCCTAAGGGGTTTGATACATAATTACAAATTCAGTAGACTCTACAAGCAAAGTCTTACTGGATACTAAATTCACACATATATACAAATGAGTTGATCCTGGATCTATCAATACAATAACTTTAGTATCATAAAGAGTGAAAGTACCAGTGATAACATCTGGAGATCACGCTTCTTCACGAGCGTGAATAACGTAGGCTCATGCAGGTGCTCTGGCCTCTGACCTCACAGCAGAATCTTTAATTGCTCTTTGGCTACCACTTATATTTCTTGTGTTTCTGGGTGGTCTACCTCTAATTACAGTGTTACTCGGTCTCATGTTTTGTACTGTATCTTGCTCAGCCAACTCAAGAAAGCTACGAATGAAATGATCTAATGATCCACATTTAAAATAGGCTCGATCATTAAATCTACAATCAGTGATATACCGTTTTCCACAATGTTTACACTCAGATCGATTTTGTCTTACACTGCCAACACCAATAATAAGTGTAGCTTGAGCTTTAAAACTTACAGGTTACTTTTAACGATCTTTGATTGAATGTCCCATTGATGCATTAGAACGATTAAATGAGTCCTGAAATTTCTTTGATAAAGATTAATACGACTTACTCATTGATCTCTTTCTCGAGTCTCTAGCTTCTGAGTCTGCTTTTCTCTTTTCTTTGCTAAGATTCTCAAATTTACAAGCCCTCTCAACTAGAAGGAAAAATTCTTTCAATTCAAGAATCTCGACTAATAGTTTTATAACTTCATTTAACCTGTTAACAAATCGTTTACACATGATCTCCTTAGTAGACACATACTCTCGAACATATTTGCTTAAACGTACGAATTCTCTTTCATATTCAATAACAGTCATCCGACCTTGTTTCAATTCTAGAAACTCTTTATGTTTCTGATTGAGAAATCGTTGACTTATGTACTTCTTTTGGAACTCGGATTGAAAGAACTCCCAGGTAACCCATTCACCAGGAACCACAGATATCAACATTTTCCACCAATGTTACGCATTATCTCTAAGTAAAGATACCACACGTTTGATACATTCATCAGGAGTACAAGAAAATTCATTAAATACTTGGATTGTGTTCTCAAGCCAGAACTCACCTCTCTCAGCATCATCATCAATAGTAGCCCGAAACTCCTCAACTTCATGTTTTTGAATCTTATCCACTGGCGCATTATTCAACCGTGTCAAATCTATAACTTGAGGAATAACAGGGTTTTGTTAAGGAACAGGTGGGGGTGGAGGTTGTTGAGCAGTCGATTTGTTTGAGTTGTAAAGATATTTGAGTATGACAGCTACAATTGAGTAATTTATGACTATCTCTTCTAGGTATTCTATGTATTCTTACATTCTTAGGGGTATTTGTGGTTGCTTCTTTTCTGATGAAAGTATTGTTGGTCTGATTAATTTATGATTGGTATTCTTCTATATTCCATTGGTATCCTATTTCGTTATGTCAGAGATAAAAAGTTAATGAATGTATGAACAATGTTTCTTTTCCTTTTGGTTTTCTTTGAGGAATCGTCAGGATCTCTATTATTTCATTTGAGTAGTATTCTCAGACATTCAGTATGGTCTTGTATCTCGGATTTCATTATCTTCATTTTATTATCATCCTTATTGTTTAATTTAGTAAGTATGGCTTATCCTTGAAGCCGATATCAGCAAAAGTGTGGATTATGATAGTCAATGAGGTCAAGTAGGATGTTATGTTTTGTCTGAGTTAATACAGTTAGTATATATCTGTGACTGGCATGTTGAAAGAACTATGAAAGATTACATGTTTGAACTGTCCTAACAACATGACGAAATGAGCATTTTGTTATGTTATTATGTAATAATCGAAATTGACTTGGTTGTTTTTATCAAAGTGAATTGGTCAGTTGAAATGTGATTTGAGTTACATGTAGTTAAAGCATCCTCAGTTATGGTAATAAATTTTGTGCATTCATGAGTATATCGATAGACAGTCTGAATGAACGATTGATATTCTAGAAAGTATGATACCGAGATACACCTATTAGATTTGTTCTAATCTGATGATGTTATTATGAGTTAAAGCTATTCTGAATGATATGGTTATCACGTTTACGAAAATTTGGATGGTTTGTGCATGTTAGCAAAGTTGAAAACAGTTGAATATACTATTAACCGAAGCTATAGTTCTGAGTTTAGTTTGAATTGAGTAATGAATTCATGATTTTTCAATGATGTACTATTGAATGGATTGGAATGTGTTTTATTACTATAATGTAAAGTGATGGTTCATGGTTTTATACAGTTAATGTCACATGTTCCCTGATTTCAAGAATTAAAGTATCTAATGTCATAGAAAGATCTGAAGTTAAGATAGCGTTAAAGACATGAGCTATTGAAAGATCGTGATTAGTTATAGATTAATCTCTGGGAAAGCAGATACAATCACAGATGTTATCGGATTGTGATTGATCATTTTTGTACATATTTCTTTTTTAACAAACCAACAAAGTAAGATTTTTTTGGGATTATTCGATTATGCAAAGTATCAATCTCTATTATTTTGGATTGAGATCCGAGGGCTAAATCCCAATTATGGAAATAGCTACAGGAAACTATGAATACGCAGTTGCATCTGGCACGGTAATACACCTGTAAATCAGTGGTAAGTCTGAAATAGTAATTCAAAACTTTGACGATATACTCTGACACGATGTGTTAAAGTTTAAAGGTGACTAGAAATATATACGAGGTTGATTTGATTTATGATTCTGAGAAATTAGTGGAAGTAATTCATGAGAGTTGAAAGCAATTTATTTTGGTAAGATTTTCGGGGACAAAAATCACTAAAGGGGGGAAAGTTGTAACAGCTCGATTTTGGGCCTAGTCGAAACAGTGGTTTCGAGACCAAAAATTCGATGTAAGAAAATTTATTTTTGTTATATATTTTATGGTCTATGATTTCACTAAATGATTTTATGAAAATTTCGTTCGAAAATTTTAACGTTTGGCCACTCAATTTAGTCAAAAGGACTAAATTGTAAAAAGTGCAAAGTTGAGTTCTACATGCTAGAGGTGTCCAATTGTTATGAAATTTTAAATTGGAGGTCTTTAAATGGTAATTAGACCATTGGATAATTTTTTGGACAAAAATGGATATGAAATAGGTGAAATAGAATATTTTTAAGTTAAGGGCATTTTGGTCATTTAGTAATTAAAAGAATTAAAAAGCCAAAATCAAAGCAAAATTGTGTACATTTTCAAGCTATGGCCAAATTTCAAAAGAGGAAACCATGGCTAGGGGTTTTCAAGCTTCCAAACTCGATTATCAAGGAAAACGAGATTCGGACTTAGAATGGGAGGAAAACAAAGAATATGACGAATAAGACCTTTTGACCGATTGTGCTACCAAGGTAAGTTTGTATGTAAATAATATAACATTTTTATTTATGTTATAATATTTTGTTATTATATGAGATGTGGTTGCATATTGAATGATCACTTGATGTATATTATGAATTGAAATTGATTATGGATGAATTGGCAAAAGGATGAAAAGTGAGGAATTTCCCGATTGGACCTTCGAAATAGAAAATATACGAATATTCCATTGTGAGAACACATGTGTAGTACTATGTGTAAGCTACTATGTGTTTAAAATGGTTTTAGGTCACGTGTGTAGTAGTAAGTGCAGGCTACTACATGTACCAGATGGTTAGGTCGCATGTGTAGTACTAAGTGCAGGCTACTATGTGTACCCGATAGCTTCGATCACATGTGTGGTACTAAGTGCAGGCCACTATGTGTAAGAGATGGTTTTGATCAAAGTGTGGTACTATGTGAAGGCCACTTTGTGAAGAATGTAGCTTTGACTATAAGGGTGGTACTATGTGCAGGCCACCGGGCATCTGTTATTATTCCGATATGTTCAACGGGAAATGACTAGCTGTAATTGAATATGACTATGTGATGAATAAGTGTAGGTTCGTGTGTGTACACTTATGAGCAACGTGCTCGATATGTGATCGAACTTTGGTAAGATTGATATGGAGTAAGTGTTACAATGAAAGTTACTACAAAGAAAACATGAAATAGTGAAATTTAGTAATAAAATAGTTTTGGACAGCAGTAGTTGTG
This sequence comes from Gossypium arboreum, assembly GCF_025698485.1. Taxonomy (NCBI): domain Eukaryota; kingdom Viridiplantae; phylum Streptophyta; class Magnoliopsida; order Malvales; family Malvaceae; genus Gossypium; species Gossypium arboreum. The sequence goes on from NC_069082.1 coordinate 19,732,936, forward strand.
TGACTTTGAAAAATCACCAAAAATGGTGGAAATTAAATTAGAAGTTTAATAAGATATTAAATAAAATCTTATTGAGTCTATTTTCATATAAAGGAAATGATGTAAGAAACTAATTTCATGTTATGAGATATTTGAATTTTTGTGAGACAGAGTTAGAATGATTTCAGAATCCCCTATTTTGATTTGGGAAAATTATTAAAAATTTTAAAAAAATAATTAAGGTTTATAATTTATATTTTTAAAATCCTTAATGAGTCTTTTTTCGAAAGAAACAAACAGGAACATTATTCAAATATTGTATGAAGAGATAATTAATTTTTAGTGAAGAGGGGTCGGAACTGTCGTACAGCAAAACAGGGGTGACTTTAAAGAATAAACTGTACTTATTTGCTACACCAAAAATTCTGGAAATTTTATGGTAAGAATATATATGAGACTAGTTTTAGGGAAAATTAGTGGATCTTAATTTGGAGTTCTGTAGCTTAAGATATAAATAATTTAGTGATTGTGACTCAAGTAGATAGCTTGAGATGAACATGAATAAATAGTGGAACTATGTGCAATTATGATTGTATTATCTTGAGAACATATTGTGGAGATTTATAAAAGCATGTTAATAGATTACTTATCATTTACATACCTACTTACTAAGCGATAATGCTTACCCCCCTTCCTTTCCTTTTTTCTACAGTGTCACAGATGCTAGCCGGAGTTGGAAGTAGTCAGAGATTCTATCACACTAACAAGTTATTGATTGGTATAGTATTAACGATCTTCAAGTATTTTTAAGTCTATGACATGTATAGGGACTTGATTATGTGTATATGTTATTATGAGTTGGCCAAAAATGTTGGCCTATAATATTTGATAGTTCATTTTGTATAAGGCCATTGAGGATGGCTAATATTAGTTAAGTTATATGTTTATGATGTTGTATTTTGTGGATGTGCAAGCTTGCATGACTTGGTTGAATGAGTGTATGATGATTAATTATAGAAAGTGAAGCATGTGAATGGTTGTGTGAAGAACATGGCCTTGGACATGGGCGTATACCCCTATTTCCAAGAAATTTCCTAATGTTTTTCAAAGTTCATAGTTTAGTCCCGGGCCACTTCCAAAGTATGTATTGGGCCTCGTAGGCCCGTATAAGGGATGATATGCATGTGTATGAATGATTTTAAATTGAATGAAATTTTAGGACTTCGTTTAATATGTTTACAAGTGTATGTGTTCAGGTAATGCCTCATACCCTATTTCGGCATCGAATACAGGTAAGGGGTGTTACAGTGCTAGTTGATAAAGTGTGTAAGAAATGCCCTTTGATGATTAGGGGTCATTGTTTTTCCGCTAATCTTATGCTACTACTGTTTGATGAATTTGATGTAATTCTTGGTATGGATTGGTTGACTGCTCATGATGTGGTAATGAATTGTGGAAGAAAATTTATCGAACTGAAATGTGAGAATGGTAATGTTCTTTTAGTTGAACTAAGTGAATTAAATAGCATGCCTACAGTGATTTCTTCCATGTCTGCTCGAAGATGCATAAGAAAGGGTTATGAAGCTTACCTTGCCTCTGTATTGAACACTAAAGAGTCTGAATCAAAGATTGAGTATGTACCAATAGTATGTGAGTATCCGAATGTGTTTCTAGAAGAATTGCCTGGGTTACCTCATATAAGGGAAGCAGCGTTTGGCATCGATTTGCTTCCTAGCACTGCACCTATTTTGATTGCCCCTATAGGATGGGCCCGACGAAATTAAAAGAGTTAAAAGTTTAGTTATAGGAGTTGACTGACAACGGTTTTATGAGACTGAGCTTTTCACCTTGGGGTGCTCTTGTGTTATTTGTGGAGAAAAAAGATGGTTCGATGAGGCTATGTATAGATTATAAGCAGCTCAACAAGGTGACTATAAAGAACAAGTATCTTTTGCCAAGGATTGATGATCTATTTCATCAGTTGAAGGGAGCCATGGTATTTTCAAAGATAGTCCTGAGGTCCAGCTACTATCAGTTGTAGGTCAAGGAATCAGATGTACCAAAAACTGCATTGCAAACGAGGTATGGTCACTATGAGTTCCTTGTCATGCCTTTTGGGTTAACCAATGCTCTCGCCATATTTATGGATTTAATGAACAAAATATTTCGACCTTATCTGGATAAATTTGTTGTGGTGTTTATTGATGACATATTGATTTATTCCCGTGATGAGACCGAACATGCTGAGCATTTAAGGACGGTTTTGCAAACTTTGAGAGAGAAGCAGTTATATGCTAAGTTTAGTAAAAGTGAATTTTGTCTTCGCGAAGTCAGGTTTTTAGGACATATTGTTTCGGGAGACGGTATTAGAGTTGACTCGAGTAAGATATCAACCATTATTGATTGGAAACCACCAAGGAATGTGAGCGAGGTGAGAAGCTTCTTAGGCTTGGCCGATTATTATAGACGGTTTCTTAAAGGGTTTTCAATGATTGCTACTCCAATAACGAGGCTATTTGTAACACCCCTAGCTTGTATCCGTCGCCAGACTAGGGTTAAAGGTGTTATCGGACAAATCGAAACATTTCACAAATAATTCACAAACATCATTCACACAAAATCATTAATCATTACGGAGTCCCTTACATAGGTCAACGAGACCTTAAACATGCTTTAAAAAGAGATCGAGACTAAACCGAGCTCATACAAAATTTTTCAAAACTTAAACATTTTTTTTAAAGTTGTACAGGTCACATGCCTATGTGATCAGGCTGTGTGCCTCACACAGCTTTAGACACGCTTGCGTGTCTAGGTTGTGTCAAAACAGGATATACATACTGACTTGTCCACACGGCCACAAGACACGCCCATGTGCTAGGCCGTGTGGAAATTAGGGAGGCTACTGGCTTGGGTAACACGGCCAGTCACACACCCGTGTGTCTAGCCCGTGCTCGAAACTAACTTGACCACATGGCCTAACACACGCCTGTGTGTGCGACCTTGTGGTCTACTCAGGTTTATTTCGAAATGGCCCTCGAGCAACACAGTTGAGACACACGCCTATCTCTAAGCTCGTGTGGGAAAAAATAGGCCATTTACAACGCCAATTTGCCACCCCTTAAGGGTCCTCCCTACAAGAAACAAATAAGCATCAATTGCATACCAAATGTTCATCCATTTCATAACCAATTCATACACCAATCATGCCATAACATTTTCAACCAATTTCATGCTTAATAGTCATACCAAATTATGACGAAACATAAGACAAAATCATATCTAAACATTTGTTTCATAACCTCATTTTACTTCATTCAATCACATACTATAAACTTACTAATTTCTCAAATATACACATACCAAAACTTACCAAAATTGAGCATTTTATTTGGTCAACCAAATGCACATCATAACGGCACATTTGCATCACATATCATATATCAAAATCAAACCATAAGTTCAAACACAAACTAGCCATATCACATGGCATGATATATACATTACAAAACATATCCAAATATTTCCAGCCTATACATGCCATACTATTATATTCACAATGTCAGAAGATACCAAAATAAGGTTCAATAGTGTGGTTACGATCCTTGATGATCCCCGAGCACCCGATAGCTACGATTTCTATAAAATAGTTGAAAAACACACAAAGTAAGCTTTCAAAAGCTTAGTAAGCCATATACAAATAAACTTAACATTCAAAACATTAAAACATCATCAAATTACATATACTCCACGGCCAAATAATATCTCAAAACCACATAATTCATATACATTTAACATATTCACAATTCATTTACACATATAGCATATTTTCTTATACTTATAACATATATCATCACTTGTACATATACTTACCTTTGTTTTCAAACATAATATACATTTAAAACGTACCTGAATCGGATACACATCACATATAATCATTTGTTTCTCGGAATGCCTGTTGAATTGTTCAGAATCATAAGGATGCGTGGATAGCTCAAAAAGCTCGTACAATGCCAACGTCCTAGACGTGGTCTTATATGTAATCAAATATCGATGCCGCTGTCCCAAACAGGGTCTTACACGAAATCAAATACGATGCCAACGTCCTAGCCGTGGTCTTACACTAAATCATAAGTCGATGCCAATGTCCCAGACTTGGTCTTACATGAGAACAAATACTAAGTCCTATGTCATGACATTATATCCTAACTATTCCTAGGGTTCGTACGGGGCTTTTCGGACGTCAAAACTCTGTCGATACTTTCTCAGATATCTCATATTCAAGGCATAAAACCATTTATCATTGTTCAATAACATATAAGGATAAATAAACCATTTCAAATACATTTATTTGTATATAGACTTACCTCATACAGATTCAGATAGATGGAATCGACTACTCGACGTCTTTCGATTTCCCCCTATCTAATTCCGTTTTCTTTAGTTCTTGATTTATATAAATTCAAATTTAACTTATTCAAACTCTCATTCATTCAAATAAATCCAAAAACACATATTTAGGGTATTTTACAAATTACAAATTAGCCCTCACATTTTCACATTTTAACAATTTAGTCCCTAATTCATAAAATCACAAAATACAAAAAATTTCTTTAGACATATGCTTGGCCGAATATTTCTATAGCTCATATAAGCCCACATATTTCATTTATTTCACATTTTAATCCCTCAAATTACAAATTTCACAATTTAGCCCATTTTACTCAAATTCATCAAAATTTCAAAGACAAAATATGCTAACCCAACACATATCTTTCAATTTCTATCATCTAACTCCATAAATCTCACAATTTCATCAATGGCATATTTCGAAATCATCACCAAATTCAGAAATTAAGACATGGGCTTGATAGTATTCAAAGCAACGATCACAAAAATGTAGAAATTATCAAAAATAGAACAAAACTCATACTTTAATCAAAGGAATCAATTGCCGAACCCTAAGAATCCTTTTTTCTTTCTTTTTTATTTGATTTTCGACAATAATAAGCATGACTGAACTAAATTGCAAGCATTTGTTTTATTAATTAAACATAATTAATCCATTACCATTTTACCCTTAGTTAATTAACATTTAAACCATTAACATACAAGGTCATTAATGTCCATTCAAGCTTACAGTGGTCAAATATCAACATAAGGAGCTTTCATTTACAAAGACATATCAAATAGGCAGTTTAACAATTAGAAGGCCACTTTTACATTTTATGCGATTAGGTCCTTTTATCAAATTGAGCACACAAACGATTAAATTTTTATACGAAACTTTCACACATGTCAATTCACATATTAAGCACAGAAAATAATATTAAAATATTTTTCTGACTCGAATATGCTGTCTCGAAACCACTATTCTAACTAGGGTCTAAACCAGACTGTTACAATTCTCCCCTTTAGGGATTTTCGTCCCCGAAAATCTTATCGTTGAACAGATTCGGATATTACTGTCTCATAGCATCTTCAGGCTCCCATGTAGCCTCTTCAACATCGTGTCGACGCCACAATGCTTTTACTAATGAAATTTCCTTATTTCACAATTCTTTAACCTCACGAGCTAAAATACGAATCGGTTCTTCGTCGTAGGTCATATCAAACTGAATCTCTATCTCAGACAAAGGAATTACATGAGATGGATCAGATCTATATCGTCGAAGCATTGATACGTGAAATACATTGTGTATCCTTTCTAGCCCAGGTGGCAATAACAATCTATATGCAATCGGTCCAATACGCTCGATAATTTCATACGGCCTGATAAACCTAGGACTCAATTTGCCTTTTTTTGCCAAATCGAAGTACTTTCTTCCACAATGAGACTTTCAAAAACACTTTGTCTCCGATCTCAAATTTAATGTCTTTTCGTTACAAATCTGTATATGATTTCTGACGATCGAAAGCTGCTTTCAGACTATCTCGGATCACTTTTACTTTTTTATCCAGTCTCTTTTATCAAGTCAATCCCGTGAATATTATTCTCGCTGAGCTCGGTCCAATACAAAGGTGTACGACATTTACGACCATATAAGGCTTCGTACGGTGCCATTTTGATGCTTGATTGAAAACTATTATTGTATTTGAATTCAATCAATGGAAAATACTGTTCCCACGTACCTTCAAACTCAAGAATGCAACATCTCAACATATCCTCGAGTATTTAAATAATTCGCTCGGATTGACCATCCATTTTCTAGTGAAAAGTAGTACTAAAATGCAACTCCGTACCTAAAGCCTCTTGCAGTTTCTTCCAAAATCGTGATGTGAATATCGAATCTCTATCTAACACAATAGATAATGGCACACCGTGCAATCTCACAATATCAGAAATGTATAACTCAGCTAACTTATCAAGTGAGTAATCGGATCGTACTGGAATAAAATGGGCTAATTTCATCAATCGATCAACTACAATCCAGATTGCATATTTCTTTCTCAGAGATATGGGCAAACCCGAAACAAAGTCCATTGTCACTCTATCTCATTTCCATTCCGGAATCATAATTGGATGTAACAAACTAGAGGGCACTTGATGTTCAGCTTTAACTTGCTGACAGATTAAGCATTTCGCAACAAATAAAAAGATATCACGCTTCATACTAGGCCACCAATAAAGCTGTCTCAGATCATTAAACATTTTCATACTACCCAGATGAATAGATAAATGACTATTGTGAGCTTCATTCAAAATCATCTAAATCAATTATGGATTTCTCAGAACACAAATTCGAACTTGGAATCTCAGAAAATTATCTTTATCAACTCTAAATTCTGAATCAAAATCTGAATCACTCTGAGCTCGTTTTGCTAAAATCTCATTATCAACCTTCTGAGCATCAAAATCTATTGAATGAATAACGGTCTTGCTTTTAATTCTTCTAAAATCGAACCATCATTGGACACAACCAAATGAGCATTCATCCCACGTAGAGCAAATAGTGATTTTTGACTCAAAGCATCAGTAACAACATTTGCTTTTCCCAGATGATAATCAATCACAAGCTCATAGTCTTTTAGAATTCTAACCACCTTCTTTGTCGCAAATTCAGATCTTTCAGAGTCATCAGATATTTCAAACTCTTATGATCAGAATATACATGAAATTTCTCACCAAACAGATAGTGACGCAAAAATTTCAAAGCAAACACAATCGTAGCTAATTTTAGATCGTGCATCAGATAGTTCTTTTCGTGCGATTTTAGCTGTCTCGAAGCAGAAGCAATGACTTTGCCTTCCTGCATCAAACACATCCCAAACTATTCAATGAAGCATCGTTATAGATCAGAATTTTTTTACCCAATTTGGGTTGTACTAACACTGGAGCTTTAGTTAATAGGGCTTTCAATTGATCAAAGCTTTTTTGACACTTTTTGGACCATTCAAACTTCACATCTTTCTAAAGCAGTTTCGTTAATAGAGTTGCAATCATATATTTATGAATCGTCTATAATAATCGGCAAGTCTAAGAAAACTGTGGACTTCAGAAACATTTTTCAGAGTCTTCCAATCCAGAATAGCCGAAACTTTCCTTGGATCAACTCAGATACTTGATGCTAACACTATATGGCCTAGAAAATCGACCTCTCGTAACTAGAATTCATATTTGCTAAACTTTGCATGCAATTTCTTATCTCGCAAGGTCTGTAACACTATTCTCAGATGCTCGGCATGCTCAGATTCATCACGCGAATAAATCAATATGTCATCAATGAATACAACAACAAATCGATCTAAATAGGGTTTGAAAATTCTATTCATCAAATCCATAAAGATAGCAGGTGCATTAATTAATCCAAAATGCGTAACTAAGAACTCATAGTAACCGTACCTCATTCTAAAAGTAGTTTTCAGAACGTCTGAGTCTTTCACTCGCAACTGATAATAGCCTAATCTCAAATCTATCTTCGAAAACACGGTAGCTCTTTTCAATTGTTCAAACAAATCATCAATTCGAGGCAGAGGGTATTTATTCTTGATAGTAACTTTGTTCAATTGATGATAATCAATGCACATTCTCATCGTACCATCTTTCTATTTCACAAACAGAACAGGTGCACCCTAAGGTGAGAAACTCGATCTAGCAAACCCTCTACCGGTCAACTCTTGAAACTGAGACTTTAATTCTTTTAGTTCGGTCGAAGCCATTCTATATGGAGCTATCGAAATTAGAGTAGTTCCAGGTACTAATTCAATGCCAAATTCCATTTATCGTATCGGAGGTAATCCTAGAAGTTCTTCGAGAAACACATCAGGGAATTCATAGACAACAGACAGTAATTCAACTCTCTTTTCTAACACTTTCGAATCAATCACATAGGCATAGTAAACTTCACAACCTTTTTTGACAATACTCAGAGCTTTCATTGATGAAATCACAGCTGGTAACCCATTTAAATCACTGGATTCAATTCAAACTATTTCATCGTTCTTGCATCTCAAATCAATAGTTTTTTGTTTGCAATTCACAACAGCATCATGCAAAGTTAACCAATCCATACCCAGAATTATATCAAACACATCAAAAGGTAATAATATCAGATCAGACGAAAAACAAATGTCTGGAAACATTAACGGACAATTCTTATAGACTTTATCAACCAAAACACATCTGCCTAGGGGGTTCGATACTTTTATTATGAATACAGTAGACTCTACAGGCAAAGTCTTACGATTCACTAAATTCATGCATATATAAGAATGCGTTGATCTAGGATCTATCAAAGCAATCACAAAAGTATCATAAAGTGTGAAAGTACCAGTTATAACATCTGAAGATGAAGCTTTTTCACGAACTCGGATAGCGTAGGCTCTGGTAGGTGCACGAGCCTCAGATCTAGCAGTAGTGTCTTTTGTTCCCCTCTGACTACCACTCAAATTTCCCATATTTCTAGGAGGTCTACCACGAGATGCATTGCCACTTGGCCTCGAATTTTGCACAATCTCTTGCTCGACAAACTCGGGGCAATCACAGATAAAATGGTCTAAAGATCCATATTTGAAACAAGCTTGATCATACAATCTACAATTGCCGAGATGTCTTTTACCATAGTGTTTGCACTCAGAGCGATCAGATTGAACATTTCCAACACTGGCAACAGATGTAGCTGGAGCTCTGAAACTGAAATGCGATCTCGTATGATCTCTACTCACATGTCCCACATTAGCCTTTAAACGTATATAATCATCTCGAAACTTCTTTGATGCAGATTGAAATGACTTGCTTGATGATCTCTTTTGCACTTCTCTAGCTTTTGAATCAACTTTTCTTTTCTCTCGAGCTCTTCAGCTTTACATGCTCGTTCAACAAGCACTACAAATTCTTTGATCTCAAGAATCCCGACTAATAAACGAATATCTTCATTCAGACCATCTTCAAAACTTTTTCACATTATTGCCTCAGTAGATACACATTCTCGAGCATACTGACTTAGTCTTACAAATTCTCGCTCATATTCTGTAACAGACATATGGTCTTGTTTAAGCTCAAGAAACTCTTTTCGTTTTTGGTCGATAAATCTCTGACTGATGTATTTCTTTCGGAATTCAACTTCGAAGAAACCCCAAGTGACTCGCTCTTTTGGAACCACTGATATTAAAGTCTTCCACCAGTGATACGACATATTTCTTAAAAGTAAAACGACATATTTTATGCATTCATCCTAATTCAGAGACAATTCATCGAACACTTGTGTCGTGTTCTCTAACCAGAACTCGGCTATTTCAACATCATCATTCATAGTAGCACGAAATTCTTTAGCCCCATATTTTCTAATTTTATCAACTGGAAGCTTATTTAACTGAGTCAGATTAGCTTGTGGCGTAAAAGGGACTTGTGGAGGATTAGTCGGGGTTGGGGGTTGTTGAACAACCGCATTAGTTCTAATGTACTAACTGAACCAATCATTCATCATTTGATAGAAGGCTTATCTAGCCTCTCCATCATGGCTACTCGTAGCCGGTCTAGAGTCGGATGGCGCTGTCCCTTGCAAGGGAGCAGGCGCATTACTCTCGACATCGTCAGCTACGACTTGTTCGGGATTCATATGCTATATAAAAACACATTTTTATTGTCAGGATTCATCACACTATCGCAATTCATAAATATGGCATGTATAGCTAGACTCACATATGCTACATTAGTCCTAGAATCGACTAAACCGTAGCTCTGATACCAACCATATGTAACACCCCTAACCCTTATCCGTAGCTGGACTAGGGTTAAAGGTGTTACTAGAAAAATCAAAACAATTTCAGAAATAATTCATAAACATCATTCACACAAAATCATACATCATTACGGAGTCTCTTACATAGGTTACCGAGACCTTAAACATGATTTAAAAAGAGGTCAGGAATAAATCAAGCTCATACAAAATTTTTCAAAACTTAAACATTTTTTTAAAGTTGTACAGGTCACACGCCCGTGTGATCAGGCCGTGTGCCTCACACGATTTTAGACCCACCCGTGTGTCTAGATCGTGTCAAAACAGGGCATACATACTGACTTGTCCACACGGCCACAAGACACGCTCGTGTGCTAGGCCATGTGAAAATTTGGGAGGCTACTAACTTGGGTCACACGACCAGTCCCACGCCCGTGTGTCTAGCCCGTCGTCGAAACTGACTTGGCCACACTGCCTAGCACACGCTTGTGTGTATGAGAATATGGTCTGCTCAGGCTCATTTCGAAATGGCTCTCGAGCAACACGGCTGAGACACATGTCCGTGTCTCTGCCCATGTGGGCAAAAATAGGCCATTTACAAGGCCAATTTGCCACACCTTAAGGGTTCTCTCTGCAAGTAACAAATAAGCATCAATTTCATACCAAATTTTCATCCATTTCATAACCAATACATACACCAATCATGCCATAACATTTTCAACCAATTTCATGCTTAATAGTCATGCCAAATTATGACAAAACATTAGACAAAATCATATCTAAACATTTGTTTCATAACCTCATTTCACTTTATTCAATCACATACTATAAACTTACCAATTTCTCAAATATAAAAATACCAAAACTTACCAAAATTGACCATTTTATTTGGTCAACCAAATGCACATCATAATGGCACATTTGTTTCACATATCATATATCAAAATCAAACCATAAATTCAAACACAAACTAGCCATATCACATGGCATGATATATACATTACAAAACATATCCAAATACTTCTAGCCTATACATGCCATACTTGTATATTGACAATGTCAAAAGATACCAAAATAAGATTCGATAGTGTGGTGACGATCCTTGACAATCCCCGAGCTCCCGATAGCTACGATATCTATAAAACAGTTGAAAAACACACAATGTAAGCTTTCAAAAGCTTAGTAAGCCATATTCAAATAAACTTAACAGTCAAAACATTAAAGCATCATCAAATTACATATACTCCATGGCCAAATAATATCTCAACACCACATAGTTCATATACATTTAATATATTCCCAATTCATTTACACAAATAGCATATTTTCTTATATTTATAACATATATTATCACTTTTACATATACTTACCTTTGTTCTCAAACATAGTATACATTTCAAACGTACCTGAATTGGATACACATCACATATAATCATTCATTTCTCGAAATGCCCATTAAACCGTTCAGAATCATAAGGATATGCAGATAGCTCAAAAAGCTTGTACAATGCCAATGTCCCAGACGTGGTCTTACATGTAATCAAATATCGATGCCAACGTCCCAGACGTGGTCTTACACGAGAGCACATATCGGATCCTATGTCATGACATATGTATCCTAACTATTCCTAGGGTTCGTACAGGACTTTTCAGACGTCGGAACTATGTCAATACTTTCTCAAATATCTCATATTCAAGGCATAAAGCCATTTATAATTGTTGAATAACATATAAGCATAAATAAACCATTTCAAGTACATTTATTTGTATATAGACTTACCTCGTATAGATTCGGATAGATGGAATCGACGACTTTCAATTTTTCCCGATCTAATTTCGTTTTCTTTAGTTCTTGATCTATATAAATTCAAATTTAACTTATTCAAACTCAAATTCATTCAAATAAGTCCAAAAACACATATTTAGGGCATTTTACAAATTAGCCCTCACATTTTCACATTTTAACAATTTAGTCCCCAATTCATAAAATCACAAAATACACAAAATTTCTTTAGACATATGCTTGGCCAAATATTCTTATAGCTCATACAAGGCCATATATTTCATTTATTTCACATTTTAGTCCCCCAAATTACAAATTTCATAATTTAGCCCATTTTACTCAAATTCATCAAAATTTCAAAGACAAAATATGCTAACCCAACACATATGTTTCAATTTCTATCATCTAACTCCGTAAAGCTCACAATTTCATCAATGGCATATTTTAAAATTATCACCAAAATTAGAAATTAATACATGGGCTTGATAGTATTCAAAGCAATGATCGTAAAAACGTAGAAATTATCAAAAACAAAACAAAACTCATACCTCAATCAAAGGAATCAATGGCCGAACCCTAAGAATCCTATTTTCTTTCTTTTCTTTTGATTTTTGGCAATAATAAGCATGAATTAACTAAATTTCATGCATTTGTTTGATTAATTAAACATAATTAATCCATATACCATTTTACCTTAGTTAATTAACATTTAAACCATCAACATACAAGGTCACTAATGTCCACTCAAGCTTACAATGGTCAAATATCAATATAAGGACCTTTCATTTACAAAGACATATCAAATAGGTGGTTTAACAATTAGAAAGCCACTTTTACATTTTACGCGATTAGGTCCTTTTATCAAATTGAGCACACAAACGATTAAATTTTCATACGAAACTTTCACACATGTCAATTCACATATTATAAGCACAAAAAATAATATTAAAATATTTTTTGACTCAAATTTGTGGTCCCGAAACTACTATTCCGACTAGGGTCTAAACTAGACTATTACACTATTACAAAAGGATGTTAAGTTTGAATGGACAGAAAAGTGTTTGAGAAACTGAAAGCATTGTTAATTGAGGCTCTAGTGCTGGTTCAACCTAAATCGGGAATGGAGTTTGTGATTTTTAGTAATGAATACTTGAATGGATTAGGGTGTGTACTTATGCAAGAAGACAAAGTGATAGCCTATGCATCTAGAGAACTGAAACCACATGAAAAAATTACCGGACACATGACTTGGAACTAGCTACCATTGTGTTTGAACTAAAGATTTGGAGACACCATTTGTATGGTAAGACATGCCGAGTATTCACTGATCACAAGAGTTTGAAATACGTGATGACTCAAAGGGACTTAAATCTAAGGTAACGGAGATGGTTAAAGTTGATAAAAAATTATGAGTTAGTAATCAACTATCACCCGGGAAAGGCGAATGTGGTCGCCGATGCCCTAAGTAGAAAATCCTTATTTTCTTTGAGAGCCATGGGTATGCGGTTAGCTTTATTAGAGGATGGTGCAGTCATAGTAGAGTTGAGAGCTAGACCGATGTTTCTCCAAGAGATTCAGGAAACTTAGAATAGTGATGAGGATTTACAAGCTAAGAGAGCCCAGTGCGAGTCAGGCATTGGATCTGATTTTTGGATTGGTTCTGATGGTTTCTTGATGTTCCAAAATAGGATTTGTGTTCCTGAGGACACCGAGTTGATTCATTAGATTTTGCATAAGGCACACAATGGTCGTCTGTCAATACACCCCGGTAGTTCTAAAATGTATAACGACTTGAAGAAAATATATTGGAGGAATGGTATAGAAATGGATATTTCCGAGTTTGTTGCAAGATGCCTAATTTGTAAGTAAGTGAAAGTTGAGCACCAAGTACCCTCAAGTTTACTTCAGCCTATTTTGGTTCTCGAATGGAAATGGGACCGAATTACTATGGATTTTGTGACAGGTTTACCATTGACACCAAGAAAAAAGATACCATTTGTGTTATAGTTGACAGGTTGACTAAATCGACTCATTTTATACCGGTATGTACTAATTTTTCACTGAAGAAGTTGGCTGAGTTGTATATTTCTGAAATTGTAAGACTTCATAGAGTATCCTTATTGATTATATCGGATAGAGATTCAAGGTTTACCTCGCAGTTTTGGAGAAAATTGCAAGAAGCTCTATGCACAAGACTGAATTTTAGTATAGCCTTTCACCCACAGACCGACGGCCAATTTGAGAGAGTGATTCAAACCTTGGAAGACATGTTGAGATGTTGTGTTTTAGAATTCTAGGGTAGTTGGGAAAAATACTTACCTTTGGTTAAGTTTACCAATAACAATAGTTTCCAAACGAGTTTAAAAATGGCACCTTATGAGGCATTGTATAGCCGAGAGTGTCGAACTCCCTTGTATTGGACAGAACTCAAGGAAAATTAGATTCACGGGGTTGACTTGGTCAAAGAAACTGAAGATAAGGTAAAAGTGATTAGAGATTGTTTGAGGGCGGCATCGGATAGGCAAAGGTTTTATGTGAATTTAAAAAGAAAAGAAATTGAATATCAAGTGGGTGATAAGGTATTTTTGAAAGTATCCCAATGGAAAAAGGTTTTGAGATTTAGTAGGAAAGGCAAGTTGAGTCCTCGTTTCATAGGACATTATTAAATCACCGAAAGGATAGGACCAGTAGCTTATCAGTTAGCTTTGTCGTCTGAGTTGAAAAAGATCCATGATGTGTTTCATGTGTTTATGTTGCACCGTTATAGATTAGACCCCTCTCATGTGATTTCACCGACAGAGGTTGAGATCGAACCGGATATGACTTATGGTGAAGAGCCGGTTAAGATTTTGGCTCGGGAAGTCAAGCAGTTGAGGAACAAGAATATTGCCTTAGTGAAAGTGTTATGGCATATACATGGGTTAGAAGAGGCTACATGTGAGCCCGAGCAGGCCATGAGAAACCAATACCCGCACTTGTTTACCGGTAAGATTTTCGGGGACGAAAATCCCTAAGGGTGAAGAATTGTAACATCCCAAATTAGGGCCTAGTCAGAATAGTGGTTTTGAGACCACAAGTTCGAGATAGAAAAAATTATTTTATGATTTTTATGAGGTCCATGATAGGTATGCATGCTTGTGTAAAACTTTCATGAAAAAATTCTATGCATAAAATGTCCAATTGAACTTTAGTGACCAAAATGAAAAAGATGCAAAACTTGTGTTCTAGAAGCTTTAAGCATAAAATTGCATTGGATTATTAATTAGAAGGTCCTAATTAGCAATTTGACCAATTTCTAAAAGTTGACAAAAATGGACATGCATAAGAAAAATTTGAAAGAAAGGCTTTAAGGGCATTTTAGTCATTTGGTAATTAAATGAATTAAAAAGGGAAAATCAAGTGAAAATGTTGTCCATCTTATTCAAGGGGTGCCAAAAATTGAGAGAAGCCAAAGCTAGGGTTTCCAAATTTTCCAAGCTTGATAGTAAGTCAATCCTAGCCCTATTTTTAATGTTCTTTACATTTTTGAAATCCTTGAAGCTTAATCTATCTATTTCTACCTATATTTTAAGCTAGGATTTGTGTTCAAAATGTTACCCATGTGTGGCATGCATGTTCTTTGATGTTTTATGGGGGAATATATGAGTTTGATGTATGATGAACATCTTTTGTTAAATAATTTTGCATGAAAACACCTAAAAAGGACTAAATTGAAAGAAGTGTAAATTGAGTGATAAAAATCTATTTTGATGAGTAATGTGGGCTGCTATGAGTATAAGAAATATTCTTCTAGGCTTGGGTAGTAAAGGAAATGAGTACATTTCAATATACGAGCCTAGGGACTAAATTATAATTTTGTGAAAGTTTAAGGGCAAAACTATATTTTTTTCTAAATTGTGATTTATAGACTGAATTTGGCAATGTGATAATTAAATAAGTGGAATTTTCTATTATAGATCAAGAAAAACGGAGTCCGGACCTAAACCTAGGGAAAAGCAAGGTTTTGGACTAACACGTAAAGTTAGCAATATTTTGGGACCAAGGTAAGTTGTGTGTAAGTAATTCGACAATTTCATTGTCATGTATTTAATTCTTGATTTATATGAAGTACATGTATATGCTCTTATGGAATTTGACTTGAAATGATGTAATAACAATTTGATGATAGCTTTGTATCTCGGAAATCCCGGGTGACCCTAAGGAATACTTAGGATTTGGATGTCATGACACCATGATTAACAAGATCCCGTGTAAGACCATGTTTGGGACATGGCATCGACATCAATACTTGATCCCATGTAAGACCATATCAGGGATATGGCTTCGGAATCATTAAGTGATTTCGTACAAGACCATGTCTTGGACATGGCATCGATATAAGGTCTCGCATAAGACCATGTCTGGGGCATGGCATCGACACTGATTCGAGACTTCGTATAAGACCATATCTAGGATATGGCATCGATGTGTGGTCCCATGTAAAACCATGTCTGAGACATGGCTTTGGCACCCTATTTAGTGTATGATAATCCCAAGTGGTTTAACGGGTCATTTAAGATCAAGGTTAAGAGATGGAGAAGTATGAATAAGCTATGAGTAGTACATGTATGTACATAAGCCTCATAAGTATGGAATTTGATTCATGATGGAAAATTTAGCATGAGTAAGAAAGAGTAAGTTAAGTTGTGAAGTTCAATGACATTTATTGTCGATTCTTATTATGTCCATTGTGTGTGAATTGATAATGTGGTGGTAATTAGTAACATGTTTAACTCAAGAAATTGTATGATCTATGTTGTTTATTAGTTATATACAACTTAATAAGCTTTATGGTTACCCCCTTTCTCTTTTTCCCTTTTTCTTAGCATCGCCAAGCTAGCTCGAGGATCATGGACGTCGGAGCTCAAGTCACACTATCAATAAATATTTTGGGGTATATTTGGTTTAATACATTTAAGTATGGAATGTATAGGGGATTTATTATTTGGTTATACGTGTCATATTTGTTGGCCAAAGTGATGGCCCATATGGTATACTAATTCATTTTGTATATGGCCATGAAGCATGGCTCATATTGATTATTGGGTTGTACTCCTAGATATTGATGCATGCATGAGACGTGTTGAAGCCTTTGAGGTGTGTGTTGAGTTGGTTGTTGACAATGAATGATAAAATATGGAATCTATGCTTGATGGATGATTCATTTCACTTGGTTAGGTTATAGCATGGTTTAAAGTAAGGAAATGTTTTGAATGATTTTAGTAAATTATGGAGACCCAAACATGTATGCTTTGGCATGTAATTGTCATGCATGAGTTAAACTATGGATGTTTAAGTAAACCATTTATGCCATGATATTCACCATCAACATATAAGAGTGCACATGTGTTAGTGAGGGTGACAAAGGGCTTGGAAAATAGCCTCAAAGCTATCCATATGGGTAGACACACAGGCATGTGTCTAAGCCATGTGTGACACACGGTCAGCCCCATGGGCGTGTTGTCCGGCCATGTGTCCCTTGCACCCTATTTTTGTAAGTTAGTATGCATGGTAGTAAACAAACGGGCAGAGACATGACCGTGTATCTCAACCGTGTGGATGACATGGACTCAGGACATGGGCATGTGCCTGGCCGTGTGAAGTCTACACCTTAAATGCAAAAATTTAATTTGCCACACGGCCTAGCACATTGACGTGTGACTTGGCCATGTGACCTTTAATTAATGCTGACGTCATAAACAGAGAGTTACATGGGTTGAGGACACGGGCATGTCCTAGCCATACGGGCGTGTGAAATCCACACGGCTTACCCACACAGGTGTGTGACTCTCTCAACTTGGAAATTTTTTCCTAAGTGTTGTAAAATTTTTAGAAACGCCTAGTTTAGTCCAGACCACTTCTAATCCATGATTTGGGCCTTGTAAGCTTGTATTAGAGACATTATGATTAAATATGAATGTTTTATATTGAATATGAAAAATGTATGAGAAGTTATGATTGTTTAATTGTTAAGTCCGGTAATGCTCCGTAACCCTATTCTGGTGATGGGTACGGGTTAGGGTGTTAAACAAGCCTTCTTCCAAATAATGATTGAGTGGTTTACGGAGTTCATTTGAATGAATCCAGCTGCTCAACAACCTCTACCCCCACCTGTACCTTAACAAGTCCCTGTTGTGCCTCAAGTATTAGATCCAATTCGAGTGAATAAGCCGCCAATGGATAAGATACATAAACATGGGGCTGAAGAGTTTCGGTTTACAGTTGATGATTATGCTGAAAGGGCTGAGTTCTAGCTCGAGAATACAATCAGATTTTTTGAAGAATTATCCTGTACTCCTGAAGAATGTATCAAATGCGTAGTATTTTTGCTTAGAGATAATGTATATCATTAGTGGAAAACGTTGACATCGGTGGTTCCTAGAGAATGGGTTACCTGGGAATTCTTTCAGACTGAGTTCTGGAAAAAATATATAAGCCAGCGATTTCTTGATCAGAAACATAAAGAATTTCTAAAATTGAAACAAGGTAGAATAACTGTGATCGAGTACGAAAGTGAATTTGAACAATTGAGGAAATATGCTCGGGAATATATCTCCACTGAAGAGATCATGTGTAAAAGATTCGTCAATGGATTGAACGAAGATATAAAGCTATTAGTTTGAATTCTGGAAATTAAAGAATTCGTTGTTTTAGTTGAAGGAGCTTGTAAAGCTGAAGATCTCAGCAAATAAAAGAGGAAAGCAGATGCAGAGCCTAGAGACAACAGAAAAAGATTGATGAATAAGCCGTATTAGTCTTCGTAAAAGAAATCCAAAGATTCGTATAATCGTCCAAATATCTCAATGGTATATCCGAACAAGGACCGTGCTAAACAGCATTTTGGTTCTAAAGCTCAAGCTACATCAGTAGCTAGTGTTGGTAGTGTGAGACACAACAAACCCGAATGTCAGCAGTGTAGGCGATGACATTTTAGAGAATACTGGAACAAAAGAAGTAAAGCATGTTACAAATGTGGATCATTGGATCATTTTATGCGAAATTGCCCAGAGTTGATGGAAAAAGATGATGTTTAGAACACGAGGCCGAGTAACGCTGTAAGAAGGGGTAAACCACCTAGAAACACGGGAACTGTGAGTAGTAGTTATAAAGTGACTAAAGACTCTATTGTGAGGTCCGAGGCGAAAGCACCAGCCAGAGCCTATGCTATTCGTACTCGCGAAGAAGCGTCATCTCCAGATGTTATCACCGATACTTTTACTCTCTATGATACTAAAGTTATTACACTGATAGATCCAGGATCTACTCATTCGTATATATGTGTGAATTTAGTATTCAGTAAGACTTTTCCTGTAGAGTCTATTGAGTTTGTAATTAGAGTATCGCTTAGGCAAGTGCGTATTAGTTGGTAAAGTGTGCAAGAACTGTCTATTGATGATTCAGGATAATTCCTTTCCAGCCAATTTAATTTTCTTACCATTTGACGAGTTTGATATAATCTTGGGTATGAATTGGCTAACGTTGCATGATCCTGTTGTGAATTGCAAAAGAAAGACGATTGATTTGACATGTCAGAATAATGAGATTATTCGAATTGAGTCAGATGATCTTAATGGTTTGCCAGCAGTGATTTCATCAATGTTAGCTCAGAAGTATATAAGAAAGGTTTGCGAAGCTTATTTTGCTTATGTGCTTGATGTGAAAGTGACTGAAAAGAAGATTGAACCGGTGCCGATACTGTGTGGGTATCCAGATGTGTTTCCTGAAGAGTTACCGGGATTACCATCGATCTGAGAGGTTGAGTTTGGTGTTGAGTTAGTGCCAGGAACAATGCCGATATCGATAGCTCCATATCGAATGGCACCGACAGAGTTAAGAGAATTAAAAGCTCAGTTGCAAGAATTAATCAACAGAGGATTTGCTAGACCGAGTTTCTCGCACTGGGGTGCTCCAGTATTGTTTGTGAGAATGAAAGATGGCACGATGAAAATGTGTATAGATTATCACGGGCTTAACAAAGTGACGATCAAGAATAAATATCCTTTGCTCAGAATAGATGATTTGTTTGATCAATTGAAAGGGGCTACAGTGTTTTCAAAGATAGATTTGAGATCGGGTTATTATCAGTTACAGGTTAAAAACTCTGATGTGCCGAAGACTGCATTTAGAACGAGGTATGGTTACTATGAATTTTTAGTTATGCCTTTTGGACTAATGAATGCACCTGCTATTTTTATGGACTTGATGAATCGAATTTTCAAACCGTATCTAGATCGATTTGTTGTTTTGTTCATAGATGATATTTTGATATATTCGATAGATGAAACTGAGCATGCCGAGCATTTGAGAATTGTATTGCAGACTCTGAGAGATAAGCAGTTATATGAAAAGTTCAATAAATGTGAATTTTGGTTGAGTGAAGTTAGTTTTCTAGGGCATATTGTGTTAGCATCGGGTATTCGAGTCGATTCAAACAAGATTTCTGCAATAATGGATTGGAAGCCTCTGAGAAATGTATGTGAAGTCCACAGTTTTTTGGGACTAGCTGGTTACTATAGGAGATTTGTGAAAGACTTTTCTAGGATTGCGACTCCGTTGACGAGATTGCTTCAGAAAGATGTAAAGTTTGAATGATCCGAGAACTGTCAGAAAAGTTTTGATCAGCTGAAAGTTTTATTGATTGAAATTTTAGTGTTAGTTCAACCAGAATCGGGTAAAGAATTCATAATCTATAGTAATGCTTTGTTGAACAACCTGGGTTGTGTTTTGATGCAAGCAGGCAAATTTATAGCCTATGCTTCGAGACAGTTAAAGCCACATGAAAAGAATTATCCGACACACGACCTTGAGTTAGCCACAATTGTGTTCGCTTTGAAGATTTGGCGTCACTATTTATTCAGTGAGAAATGTCATGTTTATTTAGATCATAAGTGTTTGAAATATCTGATGACTCAGAAAGATTTGAATTTGTGTCAGAGAAGGTGGTTAGAACTGTTAAAAGACTATGAACTTATAATTGATTATCATCCGGGAAAAGCAAATGTGGTTGCTAATTGTTTAAGCCGAAAATCATTGTGTTCTTTACATGCGTCGAATGCTCATTTAGTTCTGTCTGATGATAGTTCGGTTTTAGCTGAATTGAAAGCAAGATCGTTGTTTTTATAGCAGATTTGTGATGGCCAGAGAGTTGATAATGGGATAATAGAAAAACGAGCTCAGTGTGAATTGAATTCTGATTTAGAATTTAGAGTTGATGATAATGATTGTTTGAGATTCTGAGATAGAATTTGTATTCTGAGAAATCCAGAGTTGATTCAGATGATTTTAAAAGAAGCTCATAGTAGTTGTCTATCTGTTCATCCGGGAAGTAAAAAAATGTATAACGATTTGAAACAACTCTATTGGTGGCATGGTATGAAGCGTGATATCTCTGAGTTTGTTTCAAAATGTTTAATCTGTCAACAAGTAAAAGCTAAACATCAAGTACCATTTGGGTTACTGATAAACCATAATTTATACATATTTTTACCTCATGCTTAGCATATTTTTGGATGAATTATCCTTAGATTTGGTGAATTCAATGCTCCTAATCCTTTAATTTCATGTTTTATACTTAGGAGAGCGTAGGAGAGTAAAAAGAGTGAAAAACGGGCCAAAAACAGAGAAAATGGGACAACATGGGAAATCAAAATGGCCTAGACTTCCTCACATGGGTAGTTCACACGGCCGTGTCCATTCAATAGACTCGAATATGGTTTGAAGCAATCGCACATGAGCGTGTCACACAGGCATATCCCTGTCGAGCCCAAGTCTAGTCCTATTCAGAAAAAGCCACTCTTGAGGGTTTAAAAGCATTCTAAAGCCTATAAAAACACCTTAGAAGGTACCAAAATGGGACACACGAAGTAGAAGGTGAGGAATTACTTGAAAAAAGCTGATTGATCCATCTCAGAAGCCGGATTCACCTTCAAGACTGAAGATCTCCCTTCAATTCCCTTCAAGAGTTCTTGGGTTTTCTTTATGTTTTGTTATCATTATTCATTTGAGATGTTTTCTTTCATAAATATGAACTAAACCCCTAAATACCTAAGGGGAATGAAACCTAAGACGGATCTTGTTATTATTATCTGAATTGTATGATAAATATTTGACTTGTTCTTAATTATGAGTTCTTAATTCTTGCTTTAGTATTCCAAGATATTGATTCAAGTATTAATGTGCATATTCAGAGGAGCAAAAGTCCCTGTCTAAGAGTAGATCTAACATAATTAAGCGGAGTTGATTGCACGCCTAGAGATAGGGTGACAAGATTTTGCCGGATTAGGGTGAAACCTAATAGGGGAATCCATAGATCGAGTTAATGCAACACTAGGGAGTTAATTAGAAAGAGATTTCAATTAATCAACCTAGGGTTAGATGTTGTTAGTCTCGAGAAAGATAATAATATAAATTAGGGATTTCTACGGATCATGTCAAGTGAATAAATCATCTAATTCAGAGTCAATAACAAGTGAAGTCTAGGTGGATTTTTCCCTTACGTATTGTCCAAATCATTTAGTTTTCCCAAAAGTTATTTCCCCAATTTACTTCCTGTGCATTCTTAGTTTAGTAATTAGTTTAGATAAAACAAACCCCTAAAACAAACCCCTTTTATTTTCAGGCTAGATAATAAAAAGAAAGTTAATACTAGTACTTTTAGTTCCTTTGGGTTCAACATCCCGGTCTTGCCATAAGCTATACTACTGTTCGATAAGATGCACTTGCCTTTGTCGTGATAATAGTTAGTTTTCAAGAACGGACATTCATAAATTATAAAATTTATCACGATTCACATCACGACTAAGTTTTTGGCGCCGTTGTCGGGGAACTAAGATATTAGGAACATTCGATTTTTATTACTTTAGCCATTTTATTTTTATTGCAATTTAGAATTTTATTTTCTTTTCTAATTTTTCGTTTATTCGCTTCTGGCAGGTTTTTATAGTGCATGACTAGAAGAAATCCATCGAGACCATTACTTTTTGATAGTGAGATTGATCGCACAACTCACAGAAACTGAAGAGAAATAACGCTAAGCCTAAGATACACAGAGGAAGAGTCAGATGATGACATTCACACCACAACCAAGGAGATGGTTGAAAATCAGGAAAATCCGCTACCTCCTGCGATTGCTGCTGATCTAGTAAATCAGAATCCTGCTCCACGCACTATGTATGATTATGCTAAACCTACTTTAACAGGAACTGAGTCAAGTATAGTTAGGCCTGCTGTTGCAGCAAATAATTTTGAACTAAAACCTAACACAATTCAAATGATCCAACAGTTTGTTCAGTTTGATGGTTTACAAGACGAGGACCCAAACGCTCATTTGGCGAATTTCTTAGAGTTTTGTTACATTTTTAAGATCAATGGAGTTTCTGATGATGCCATTTGCCTTCGGTTGTTTCCCTTTTTTTTTGAGGAACAAAGCTAAACAATGGTTGTGTAACACCCCCAAAATCCCAAAATCCTGAACTTTCTTTTTTTTTCAGTTTCAATAAAAATTGTGTTTAACATTCCTAGTCAAGTGTTAATTATGTGATAATATGTCTTGGTTAAGGTTTGAGTTCGAACTTAAGGGTGAAGGAAATTATGGTTTAATTATTAAAAGAACCATGTTGGCAAGTAGGTTGGCTTTTAAATAAATAAAGGAAGAATTGGACCCAAGAAAGCCTTGTGGTAGAGTGGCAAGTGGCCTCACATGCAAGGCAAGGAGGTAAGGGGTTCGAATCCCTCCTTGCTCAAAGGAAGGATTTATTTTTGCTTAAGGGATGGAGAGTGGTGGCGTTGAATGTGAACTATGTACGGAGTGATAAGAGGAGAAATTTGAGGGGGGATTAATGGGTTATCAGGGAGAAAAATTAGGAGATGAGAATTGTAAAGAGGTGGAGCCGAATTGGGGATTAGGGGATAGGAAATTCGGCTAGAGGCTATATATAGATGTACAATGTGAGGTTACTAGGCTAATGCCGAATTCTCTCTCACTTTGTTGCCAGAAAAAACCTTTTTCTCCAAAGATCTTAAAGCTGAAAATCCCTTATTCTTCCTTCATTTTCTTTGTGTCAATTCTCCATTCTTCCCTACTCAAAGTTTTCTTTTTGATTCACCTCTGGTTTTAAACGATTTCTACTTTTCTTTGTGCCGAATAACCTTTTTCACCATACAAGTCTCAAGAGCCGAATATCCTCTGTGCCACCACTACTCTTTCTACTTCGACCGATTCTAGTGTAAGTGTTTTGCTCTTTCAATTGGTTTTTCTAGTACAGATCACTTTGTCCCTCACTTCTTCTAATCGATTTTGGTAGGATTAGTATCGAATTCCAGTCTTTTGGATCCCTGCCGATTTGCTCCTTAGGTGTGAGATATTGGTAAGTGTTCTTCACTTCGATAAAGGTTGGCCGAATAGGCTTTAGTAGTAAAGGGTGACATATGATGGATACAAGTCACCCAATATGTTATTAACAATAAAGGTTATTGCAAATGTAACACCCCAAACCCGGCCCAAACATTATGGCCGAATCTGGCGCATCACATTGAAGTGTTTTGGCGAAAACCTTGGTTTCATTGGAAACACTTCCTTAAAATGAAAAACCTTAATTACTTTGTAAAATCTCTTTTTAGTTGCGGAAGCTTTATTTAGAACATATGATTTTATGAAAACTTGTCATTTAAAAATTGAGTTGCGGAAACATAGTATTTAGAAACAGTTATGGTTTAGGAAACCATGTTCTACTTCTAATAAATATATAGCATAAAAAATGATAATAATCCTAATTTGAAATATTAGCCAGAGGAAAGACCTTGTACAACCCAAATCAAATAGAAATAATTTAAAGTCAATATATTAAAAATTACATAAAGACTAAGTCTAAACTTTTATGCTAGTTGGCCACCTCTGAGTCCCTCCATCAGTCGAACCGCCTACTGAGCATCACCTGAAAATAAAATAAAAGAAGGGGTGAGTTTTCACAAACTTAGTGTGTACAACCCTCGATGAAAAACAAGCATTCAAAGAGAAATCATCAAACATGCAATGCAATCCCATCCAAGTTATCCATCCGCTACACACCAGCTCCGTCCCCTATCACACCATGTGGGGATATAAATATCGACCCACCCAGCCCACACACCAAGGGTAGCCCAGTTGCGGAACTACCTTCATTTACATATTGGGCTTTAAAAGCCGTCGGTGGATCGATGATTGTCAGGCAACCATGCGATCCTCATATTTGTACCATAATTCCCAACCCATATGCAACCTAAGTAGAATATCATATGTATGTATGTTACATCCACAAAACTTACGTTCAACACCTAGGGGTATTTTGGTCATTTTTGCCCTTAGGGGCATTTTGGTAATTTTCCCTTAATTACGGTTTTCACTTACCTTGGCCCATGAGCAAGTCCCGCGAGCTAAGATGAACGGATACTATGCACCAGGTAGGATTCCAGAGAAGAGGAGGTGGGTCATTAAGACCGCTTTAGTACCAAGCTCTCCCTAGATCCAATCCTAGACATGCATATACCCGTTCCCACACTTTAACCCAATAACTTGTCCACGGTCTCAATTAATTAAGTTTTATGAAGTTATCATGTACTAGGCCCAAAACCCCTTACAGAGCCCAATCAAATTCACATACCTGTATCTGGCCCATTAAGCCCAATCGTATTCATATGGCCCACTAGGCCCAAATCACCTGTATATGACCCATTAGGCCCAAATCACATCTATATGGCCCATTCGGCCCAGTCATATTCATATTCATGCACACATACAAATTCCTATCACATAGCATCAATATTCAGATTTTGCCTAATATGGGCCCAATAGCCCATTAGGCCCATTTAGCCCATTTTGGCCTATATGGCCAAATCACAACCCAAGTCCACGGAATCACTCGTGGGTCTAAGGCAACCTATTGGTCTCTCCCTTACGAGTGTTCGTGCACTCGCAAGACTACCGTAGCCAAACTTTCGGCTTTTCAGCATTTCGGCATTTCAGTATTTCAGCATTTCGGCTTTTGCCAGTTCATAGTGTGTGTGCAGTGTATGTACACACCTGGTAAGAAAGTGTGCTGCGATTTTCTTAGTTTAAACCTACAAATGATATCACCTTCCTATTAATCGCATGCTGAATACATATCCTTACTAAAACCGAAACCTCACATTAACCTTACCTTGCGCGATCAGCCCTTTCTTAAATCACTAACCATGATCAACTCCTAGATCAAAACTGAAAACACCTAAAGATAAATTTGACAGAGAGCTAAGATCCGAGTTTCGATACTAATTCCACTAGATTCAGTCAAAGAGTATTCAGCCCTTGGGAGATTCGGCTTTTTGGCTTTTCAAACTTAGTATGGTGAATAAGGTTTATTTGGTACAGATTAAAGAACAAGAGTAGTAGAAGAAATCGGCTAAGTGAAACAAAGAAAATTGTGTAGAGAAGAATAGAAATCAACAGGAAGAAAAGAAAGAAAAACAAAAGGGTTTTCGGCTTTTTGGATCTTGAAAAGAAAAGGGTTTTCGGCTTTTGGAGAAAGGGCTTTCTGGCAACAAGGTAAAGAAGAATTTCGGCAGTAGCCTAGCAACCCTGTATTCGACCCCTATTTATAGCTCTTATAGCTAAATTTTCCATGCCCAATTCCTAATTCGGCTCCATTACTTCTCCCATCTCATCTCCTCGTTTTTCTCCCTGATAACCCCTTGATCTTTTCCTTAATTTTCTCTTCATAACACTCCCCTTAGAGCCCATCTTCACGCCACTTCCATCCTTCTAGAAAGCCAAAATTAAACTTCTAAAACATAAAACTAGGATTCAAACCTTGGACCTCCTTGCTAGCTACTAACGCCACCTCCCTGCACTCTAAGTGGCATCACTTAACCACTCTTCCACAAGGCTTTTTAATACTATTTTTCCCATATTTTTATTTAAAATCCCACCTACTTGCCAACCCTGATTCTTTTAATAATTATACTATAATTTCATTTATTTCTAAGTTTGAACTCAAACCTTAATTAAGACCTACTATAATTATCACATGGCTAGGAACATAAAACACAATTTTTATCAAAATTGAAAACAAAGAAAGTTTGGGATTTCGAGATTTTTGGGGCGTTACAGCAGATCTGGGAAGTACTCGTGATTAGTGATTAAAGAAAAGCTATTAAGACTTGGCGTTTCTGGTAAGGTTAAGCTGAGACTTCGGCTTTTGGTAAAGTATTCGATAAGTATATGTGAGTAATCATTGAGTGATATCGATTGTAGGTTCATGGTAAGGGGGATCGCAACACGCTTTATTACCAGGTGTGTACATACACTGCACACACACAAGTAGATCGGCAAATCCCGAAATACTAACAAGCCGAAATACCGAAAAGCCGAAAGTTTGGCTACGGTAGTCTTACGAGTGCACAAACACTCGTACGGGGGAAACTGATAGGTTATCTGAGGCCCCATAGGCGATTCCATAGACTTGGGCCGTGTTTTGGCCTACCGGGCCAGAATAAGCTAAGTGGGCCCGATGGGCTGTTGGGCCCATAATAGGCAAAATTGGCAACTTGATGTTACGTGATGGAAATCATATGAAAGCATGAATATGAATGTGATTTGGGCCTAATGGGTCATACGAATGTGATTTGGGCCTAATGAGCCATACGAATGAGATTGGGCCTAGTAGGCCATACGAATGTATTTGGGCCTAATGGGCCATATGAATGAGATTGGGCCTAGTGGGCCATATGCATATATGTAGACTTGTTTGGGCTTTCTAAGGGCTTTTGGGCCTAGTATCTGATAATTGTTTAATTGACATAAAACTTAAATAATTAACTAATTGCGACTGGGGACGAGTCATAAGGTTAAGGTGTGGCAATGGGTATATGCATGTCTAGGATTGGATCTAGGGAGAGCTTGGTACTTAAGCGGTCTTAATGACTCACCTCCTCGTCTCTGGAATCTTACCTGGTGCATAGTATCTGTTCACTTTATCCAACGGGGACTTGTTAACGGGCCAAAGTAATAAATAAACCTAATAAAGAGAAATTACCGAAATGTCCCTAAAGGAAAAATGACCAAAATACCTCTATGTGTTGAAGGTAAGATTTATGAATGTTACATGTTTCTCTGCTGCATTCATATGATATTCTGTTTAGGTTGCATAAGGGTTGGGAATTATGGAACGGAGGAAGTATATGAGGATCGCATGGTTGCTTGTGACCGTGGATCCACCGATGGCTATTAAGCCCAATAGTTGATTAGTAGCTTGCTGCAATAAAGGTAGTTCGGCAACAGGGGTACCATTGATATGTATCAGATGGGTGGGTCGATATTTATATCCCCACATGATGTGTATCGGGGGACGGTGTAGATGTGTACCGGTTAGATTATTGGGGTGGGTTGCACAGTATTGCATGTATTATATTATTATGATATTATTGTGATATTATTGCGATGTGGGCTTTGGCCCAACTGAGGCTAAGATGGGCTAGGCCCAATTGATTCTGTTATGGGCTGTGACCCAAATGATATTGTAACAGCCTTTGCCCCACGTATGCTCGAATCGATCTGATCTTTATCGTAATGGGCTCCGGCCTGCATCGATTCTGAATTATGTCTGTTTACTAACTGTTACTCTAGTAAAGGGATTACACACTAAGTTTTAGTAAACTTACCCCGTTTATTAATTGTGCATGTAATCCCTAATGTTAGGCGGATCAGTGTCGCAGAGGGACTCAGAGGCGACCACACCACTGCACATGTTTTCTATTTCCTTTATTTAGTTAAGTACTTTGGTTTTTTATTTGGGTTGTATTAAGGCCTCTTTATTTTCTTAACTTTTTATTTGGAAAATTTATTTAGTATGCTTAATATTTGTTAGAAGTAGGGCACGGTTTTCCAAAACAACAATTGGTTTTCAAAATATCACGTTTTCGCAACTGTTTAAAAGTAAGCTTCTGCAGCAAGTAAGGTTTTAAGGGAATTAACGTTTCACTAGTTTTAAAATGGCCAGAGGTTTGAGTAGTAAGAAGGGTTTTCAATGAGAACATGGTTTTCGAAAAATACTTCAATGTGACAAGCCAGATTCGGGCCTAACTTCTAGGCCTAGTTTTGGGTGTTACATTTAGTGGTATCAGAGCCCAGGCTGCAAAACTCGGGCTGTGAAGTGGGCCTTATTATTTTGGTTTTGTTTTAAAAAAATTTTATGATCAGAATGTTTTGGAAGAAGAAAAAAATTCTTTCTGTGTGACACATCGAGTCTCCGACGTTAAACAAAATAAGTTCCTTTATTCTTAAGCTTGTGTAATTTGATATACTGTAGGTAGTTAGTGGGCTACTCTAGATGATTATGCTAAGCTTTTTTTTTAGATTGAAACTGAAGCCCGTTGGACCTTGGAACTGTAGAGGATTTACGAAAACAACCTTCTTTTAATACTTCTATAAAGCATTGGTTTAATTATTAAAACTAACTAAAACTTCATAGAATTTCTAATCCAAATAATATGTGAGACAACGATGAGTGCTAGAAGAGGTGCAAGAGGCCGTGGCCGAGGCCGCAGAAATGTTAGGGCTGAATCGTCGGCTTCAGGTCATATGCCCGATGTTAGAGTAGAAGAGGCTCCGGCCTCACTTGTAGCTGGGACTGGGTCGCATGGTCGGGCCGTAGGGGAAGATGCATGGTCGCACGCTGAGGATTTTGGAAAGGGTCGCAGGGCCCAATAACAGTACGAGAAATCAAGGGTCCATTCCGGAGTGACTTCAATCAAATGGGGTTGAGATCTTTAAAGGTGTGGCTGGTGTGGCTCCTAACGTGGTGGAATACTAGTTGGAGGCCACTGAAAGGATAATGGAGGACTTGGACTGTTCTCCTAAACAAAAGTTGAAAGAGGCAGTGTCACTACTTAGGGAAGAAGCCTACCAGTGGTGGCTGACAGTGAAAGAGGGCACCCAACCTGAGCAGGTCACTTGGGAGTTTTCAAAACTGCGTTCCAAGGGAAGTATGTAGGTGCAAGTTATATGGATGCTAGAAGGAAGGAGTTCCTAAACTTGACCCAGGGAAACAAATCTGTGGCGGAGTATGAGGCGGAATTTCTACTCCTTAGTAGGTATGCAAGAGTTATGGTGGCAACGGACTATGAGTGTTGTGTTAGGCTTGAGGATGGTCTTAGAGATATCCTCAGCGTATTGATAGCTCCATAAAGGGAGCAAGTTTTCTCGGAGTTGGTAGAGAAAGCAAAGATAGCGGAGGAGGTGAAGCGCCCTGAGCGCTTAAATCAAGAAAAATAAAAGGGTAGGAATAAAAGGGAGGCTGAGACTCCTGGTGTTGGACAGAGGCCTAGGGCTAGGGCCAAAGATAATGGGCCGGTTAGAGTAAGGCCCCCTGCTGTGAATCCAAGGGTGCCACCTTGTGCTAATTGTGGGAAAGGTCATGTAGGCGAGTGTTGGAAAAGGACGGGAGATTATCTGGCTTGTGGATCTATGGAGCATAGGATTAGGAATTGCCCTAGGATGCCAGTTCAGGTGCTAGGCGTGGGTAGAGGTGATGTACACACTACAGCAAAACAGGTTTTTCACAGAGTTTCTAGCGGCGTTTGTACAAAAAACGCCGCTAATTCTTGATCTTTAGCTGCGTTTTCTGAAAAATGCCGTAAAAAGTAAAGTTGAACACCGTCGTTTATGTTGAGCTTTATTGTTATTAGTAGCGTTTTTAGAAAAGCGCCGCTATAGATCGACCATTAGCGGCGCTTTTTGAAAAATGCTGCTATAGATCGAGCTTTAGTGGCGTTTTTAAGGAAACGCCGCTATAGGTCGAGCATTAGCGACGATTTTTTAGAAGCGCCACAAAATATTTCATCAATACGACGATGTTTTTTTTTTAGCCTTAGTGGCATTAGCGGCGCTTTTTGAAAAACGCCGCTATAGATCGAGTTTAGCAGCACTTTTTCAGAAAACGCCGCAAAAAACATTTTAACGTGTATTTATTATTTTAATGGTTTATTTATATTAATTAAAATGCAATTTATTTTTAATTTAATATTTAAATTATTGAGAAAAAAACAATGACGATAGAAAAATTTTTAAAATAAAACATATAAAATATATGTAAAAATGAAAAATTTAAAATACTATTATTTAAAATAATTTTAAAACTTTTTGGGTATATGACTGATTGTTTGTCAATTTATATATTAAATGAATTCTTATATAATCGTAAAAGAGATAATATTAATTTTAAAATATTGAATTAATTATCATTATAGTTTAAGGTTTATGGTTTAGGCCGGGTATGTGGTTTGGGGTTTATGGTTTATGATGAATTAATATTTTAAGGTTTATGGATTATGGGTTTAGGGATTATGGGCTTAGGGTTTAAGGTTTAGGGGTTTAGGGTTTATGAGTTAATATTTTAAGGTTTGTGGATTATAGATTATGGATTATGGATTATGGATTATGGATCTAGGGATTATGGTTTACGGTTCAATGGTTGAGGTTTAGGGTTTATGGTTTATGGGTTAAGAGTTAATGATAAGGGTTAAGGATTTAGGGTTTTGGGGACAAGGTTTATGGGTTTATGGTTTAAGGGTTTTGGGGATATGGTTTATGGTTTAAGGGTTTTGGGGATATGGTTTAGGGGTTAGAGGTAGGGGAAGGGGAAGGGGAAGGGGAAGGGTTTAAGAGTTTAGGGGTTAAGGCATTAAGGGGATACGGTTTAGGGTTTAGGATAATTAGTGTTAAAAATTTAATTAAAACTTGAAATACTATTACTTAAAATAACTTTAAAGTATTTTTGGGTATATAACTTTTTTAATTTATTATTAAATAATTTCAAATTTTCAAGATTTCAAATTTTATCTAATTCTTTTAAATATTAAGTAAATTTTAAAAAATATTTATTTAAATGAAAAATTAAAATACTATTATTTAAAATAATTTTAAAGTTTATTGGGTATATAACTCATTATTTTTTAATTTATATTGTTTTTTATTTATATATTAAATAAATTTAATTTTAAAAGGCATTAGCGGCGTTTTTCTATAAACGCCGCAAAAGGAATGCAATCATCATGTTATAAACTAAACGGTGCTGTTTTGTAGGATTTCTTAGTGGTGTTTTTTTGTAAAGTGCCGCAATAGGGTTTGGATTTAGCGGCGCTACTGTATAAACGCCGCTAAAGATTAGTTTGTTTAAATGAAAACGTCGTCGTTTTATTAGTTTATTAGTGGCGTTTTGGTAAAACGGCGCAATAGGTTACCCTTTTAGCGGCGCTATGATAAAAACGTTGCAAAAGTTAAATTAGTTTGGGCAAAACAGCGTCGTTTTGCTATTTCTTTTTTACCCACACGGCACTTGAGCATGTTTACTACTCTCCCCAGTTCATTTCCCCTCTTTTCCTTAGTCTAAAATTTTTAAAGTTTTATCACCCCTTTTTTTGCAATTCGACATCCGAAAATAACCCCTTCTTCCCCAATTTGAAATCCCTAAAATTCACCCTTCCCACTGGCCATTTATTTAGTGGATTCATCTAAAACGAGAGCTAATGGTTTAAATCTTAAATCTTATTAAGAGAAAAGCTTACAGGAAAACTGCAGAAATCTTCGAAAACTTGCAATTATTATCTTTTTAACTTTTGGTGAACATAAACTTTAAAGTTCATCTCCTTGTACTACTTGATTCTTCTAAATTCCTTTCTTCTCAGGAATGAAAATTTATATTCATTGAAACTGAATGAAAACCCTTTTATGGCGAAAATCCCAGTGTTTGGTTACAAATACTTTTCAAAGCAACCTATTTATATTTTATAGTCTAATTATATTACCAAAGCCGCCAAGCGTGCTAGCATATAATTTAAATATTAAGATAAGCGAAGTTTCAATTTTGGTTTAATTTTCTTAGTCTTCTAATTTTGATTCAGAATACACGAAATTTTGGTTTAATTTTGTTCAATTGCACTTAGCTTAGCTTCAATCTTCTATTTGAAAGATTCAATTATGGATGATTCACTTGTTTCTTTATATATACTGCTAGTTAGCAAACTACTTCCTTGTATTGCGTGGGCAAGTAGTTCTTTCTTTCAAATTTCTTAAGTGATTTTTTCTTATATATCTAATTAGATTATCAGTGTTCAGTGTAGCTGATATGGTTAACTTGGCAGGCATAAAACAAGGCTACATATTGGGCAGTTAGTAAAGGACACTTCGGTTAAACTTAAACAAGCTAGTGAAACAGATAACAGTGCCGGAATTAGTGTAAGTTCGGGATAATAAACTTGGTGTTTTCCATTCATATACACACATACATATATATATATATATATATATATATATATATATATATTCATTCTATTATGTTAGTGGCAATTCATGCATAGATTAATGAACTTATTGCCTAAATCACTTGATCAGGGTCAAAAACAAAAAAAAAAATTGCATTGAAATTAAGTTATATATTTTATGAGAGCAAAAATCCAATTTTACCATTTTATTAGCTTATATCTTTATAAACTTGAGGAAGTGCTTGATGCCTTTTAATTCTTTTAATTAATTATAGGCTAGCAAAAGGTAGCAGATGCTAAACTTGCAAAAGATTTTCAAGCGCTTTTGAAAGAGTTTCGAAGGCTCAACGATTTGCATTTGAAAGGAAACATCATACGCTCCATCTGTTCCCAAGGCGTTCTTCCTTCAAGGTATCTAACTGTAGGAAGGTTTATCTGTAAATAGATGGGTTGTAGTGCATTCAATGTTTGGTGTTCATGGCATACATTTGTTTTCTTTAATTTTATTTTCAATTTACCTAATTAAATTAAATTATATTTAAATTTTCATTTTAAATATTTTATTTTATTTGAATCACGAAAATTAATTTCAATATTTTATTTTATTTTAACATTACATAATTAAATTAAGTTGTATTTAAAGTTTTATTTTAAATATTTATTTTTCTATTCATAAGACTCATATCCAATATATTACTTAAGAAATAGGGACAAGTCCAGAAATTTTTTAATGAAACCAAAATTGAGTTATAATTTTTATGTTAAAATATAGATTTTAAGATATATTAATTTATAATATTTTCATTATTTGTAAGAAACTAAATAATTTTTATTTTAAAAATAATTTTATTATATATTAATTTAAATTTTGTTTTTGAAGAAAAGATCTCCATGCCCTGGATTCACCCATATTAAAAAGGACAAGTATTAATTATTTGCTCTTAGAAAGAACAAAAAAAAAAGGCACATATAGGCACGAGGCCACGTTTCCACTCAGATTTGATATGTCGTGCATGTATATTATGATTTGAATTTACATTAATTATATGTTCAACATTAATTGTATACAAATAACTATAATAATTTATGAAAAGATTGGCAAAAATCATTTAATTATGTTAAGATGGTTTTGTATGGTTTAATACAGTGCGTTTAGTTTTTATTCGTCTCATGTTATAGTATTTAATTTTATCGTTATCGTTATTTTTACATTAATAAAGAAGTAAATGTACTGTCATCTAAAGACATCCAAATCTTATTATGACTGTGATATATATGATATTAATTGTATTTGTGATATTTTTTATTTTATTAAATTAATCATAACTTACATAATTTACATAACTTACATAATTTAAAGTTCAAATTTCATAACTTAAATAATTTAAAAACTTACATAATACATAACTAACATAATTTAAAGTTCAAATTTCATAACTTACATAATTAACATAGTTTAAAGATCAAATTTCACAACTTACATAATTTACATAACTTACATAATTTAAAGATTAAATTTCATAACTTACATAATTTACATAACTTACATAATACATAACTTACATAATTTACATAACTTACATAATACATAAATATATATCATATCATAACTTACATAACTTAATTATACTTATAAATAAACAACTTACCCGTGTAATTTATTGTAAACTTTAGATTTCAAGAACTATGAAATGGATAGGAGTTGGATGAATTTGTCAAGGGTAAGCAACACCTATCGAAATGGAGTACAAACTTTTCTAAATTTTGCATTTCAAAATGCAAGCCAAGAGAATATGATTCTTTGCCCGTGTAAGAAGTGTGGCAACATCAATTGGCATTTTCGTGAAGTTGTCTACGAACATCTAATTGTTGATGGTTTTATTTGGGGGTATAAAAAATGGATTTTTCATGAAGAGTGTACATCTAGTGGAACTTCTTCAACGATTAATCCGACTTATCTTGATACTGCTTACCATCAGTATGTTAGAAAAGATGACATAGAAGGTATGTTACGGGATGCATTTAATATGCACAGTCATGGTGAGCAATCATTTCCACCTGACTTTATTGCATCTGATGATTGTAATATTGGTGGAAATGTTTTTTGCGAAACAGGAACAAGTGCACCTGATGAGGAGCCAAATGAAGAAGCGTCGAAGTTCTACAATTTACTTAATGAAATGAACGAAGAACTTTACGAGGGATCAAAATATTCGAAAATGTCTTTCTGTATTCATCTATTTCACTTAAAATGTTTGGGAGGGTGGACCGGAAACTCTTTTACAATGCTGCTAGAGTTTCTCAGAGAGATGTTTCCATTTGCAAACATCCCCCAGTGTAACACCCCGAACCCGAGACCATCGCCGGTGTCGGACACGAGGGGTTAACAAGCCAAATCCTCATATTTCACCCACCAATTTGACATTTCCAGACAGGCTGGAAATCTGCGTCACTGTCACCTTAAAAATCATATCTCGAGTTTCAAAACTCGGAAACTGATTCCGTAAATTTTCCCTGAATTTAGACTCATATATCCATCCATGGATTTATTTCTAGAATTTTTGGTTGGGCCAATTGGTACAGTTTATTAGTTAAAGTCACCCATGTTACAGGGATCGACTGCTCTGACCTTCGCGCGTTACAACTTGAATATCTCTCTGTACAGGGCTTTAATACTGGTACCGTTTGTTTCTAATGAAACTAGACTCAAAATTGAATCTGTACATATAAGGCATGACTCTTAATTATTTCTGGATAATTTATAATAAATTTTTAAAGTTGCAACAGGGGACCCAGAAACCGTTCTGGCCCTATCTCACAATAGCTTTAATATCTCTTAACATGTAACTCCTATGACCGTTTCGTTTATTCCAAATGAAAGTAGACTCATTAAGGTTCATTTACATAATTTATTCATTATTTAATACCATTCCTACAAATTTTGGTGATTTTTCAAAACCATACCACTGCTGCTGCCAGCATCTGTTTTCAAAGTAACCATTACCTATTTCATGATTTCCATGATTCAAATGGCCCTTTTTGCACACATAGCACAAAGTGTGATTATGATTAACCATTCCAATGGCTAATCCTTTCAGACAATTTCATACCCCATAATGATTATCATACAAACTATTATAGAATCATACTAAAACGTATATAAGCCATTTTCGCATGGCTATCCAAGCTTACACAAAACCGAAAGGTACATGACCTTCAACATTAGGGTAGTCCTATACATGGCATTTCAAAGTTCAACCAAAATTATACCAAAATGGAGGCTTTGATAGTGTAGATGACTTCGACTTTAATGATCCCGAATCCGATCGCTAACGAGCAAAATCTATAAAACAGAGAGCCAAAGCAACGGGTAAGCATTTTTATGCTTAGTAAGTCTCAAGCAATAAAATCAGCTTTAACTAAGGCATTACATTCACATAGCCAAATGAATCATTTCATTAATACACATTCACATAATCATACTTGCTTCACACTTCATCATTGTATACTTTCACAAGACATCAACCAATTCAATAGCTGAAAATTCGTTAGTCGATTGAACGAATGTTACTCAAACATATCGACTTTTCCAATGCACATATAAACATACCTTTTCCTTTGGGCTTTTCGAGCGTACTAATTAAATTTATTACAGCAACCAACGCTCACCTTCAGCCCAAGCTTCTTCGGAATACAACCGGATATAACCACATGCACAAATGCCTTCGGGTCTTAGCTCGGATAGAACGACTTGCACAAATGCCTTCGGGTATTAGCCCGGATTTAACAACTTGCACGAATGCCTTGGTCTTAGCCGGATGTGGTCACTAGCACAATGGCCTTGGTCTTAACCCGGTATAATTACTAGCATAACTGTCTTGGGACTTAGCCGGATATCATTCAATTGCTCATGCACACACATACATCAATAATCATTACACATCCATGTTTCATTTTCGTTACTAAGGCTCAAACACAAACATATCACTTGCATAATCGCCGGGACTTAGCCGGGTATCATTCAAATACTCATACACACATAAATCAATAATCATTACACATCCATATTTCATTTCACATAATCCGAGTAGGGTCATTTCTTGAGGACTTACCTCGGATGTTGTCGAACAACTTCGACGGCTAATCGATCACTTTTTCCTTCCCTTATCCAATTGTGGCCCTCTAAGCTCTTGAGCTAATTCAAACAAATTAAATTCATTAAAGTCTCGCTTGCTAGCCTTGGCGAATACACATATCATTGACTCAACATCACATAACTAAGCACTTTAGTCAATTTTCTTTAATTACGCACACATTCGGCCTTAGCTCACAACAAGGTAGCCGATTACCTAAGTCAAGAATAGGCATCATTAAGCTTGCCTCTAACCGAATGCATGCACAATAATTCCCCCATGTGGCCGATTATACTTAGTCATACTTGCACAAAATCAACAATAAATTGCAAGATTTTCACATCATATGTGTACTAGGCCGATTGTACATTCAAATTTCACAACATTCTTCAACAAATTTCTTCTTTAAACAACATATTTATCACTTTCTTCATAATCAAAATATCATGTGCAATCATATATACACATATAGGTGCAAGGTCAATTTCAAGGTGTCCATAGCCATCCAAAACACAAATTTTACTAACATGCAAGAAGCATGAACCATGCTCATGAATGCATCATGGCCGAACACATCACAATCATGCCCTTTCAACTTCAATCATGGTTAAACAAAAGAAAACTCAATTTCTTACTCAAGATGGCTACAAGAAATTTCAAGAGTAGAAAATCCATCATTGCATGCATCATTAGCAAGCTTCACATTTAGCATGCAATGGCTTTAACACATTAACAACTTTGGCCAAATACCATTCCCATGGCATAACAAGGATTTGAACCATGGCTAACATGAACATCAAGTTAGCAACTAAAACATGCATGAAACTCATAACACAACCTCATACATACCTTACTCTTGATGCAAGTTTAGCCAAATTTCCTTCTAGATCTCTTCTAAACAAAGAAAATGAAGCAAAAATCCTTCCTTTTCCTTAGTATTTTCGGCCAAAGAAGAGAAAAATAGATGAACAAAATTTTTTCTTTGCTTCTCTTTCACTCACGGCAAAAGGGGGAAGGATGAGCAAATTTTGATTTTTTGTTTCTCTTCCTACATGCTTAATTTTTTATCATTTATCACATCATGCATTAACAAAACATGTCATAACATGTTTTCCTTGCCCATATTCCCTTGTCATGGCCGGCCACTATACCATCTTTGGGGAAATTTGACATGCAAATCCTTATTTTTACATGCATGATCAACTAGTCATCACACATTTCCCCATCATACTTTCAAAGTTTACTACTAGGTCCTTTCTAGTGAAATTCACATTTATAATTCTAAATTGAAACATCAAAATGTCATACACAAATTAACACATATCATAGGCATCAAAATAAATTTTTAAATTATTTTTATGCCTCGGTTTTGTGGTCCCGAAACCACATCCCGACTAGGGTCAATTTTGGGTGTCACAACTCTCCCCACTTAAGAAATTTTCGTCCCGAAAATCTTACCGGTAAATAGGGTTGGGTATCGCTCTTTCATAGAGTTCTCGGTTTCCCAAGTAGCTTATTCTATCCCGTGTTTGAGCCATAACACTTTCACTAGTGGAACCCGCTTGTTTCGCAACTCTTTCACTTCACGTGATAGGATACGAATCGGTTCTTCCTCATAACTCATATTGGCTTGAATTTCAACCTCCGATGGACTAATCACGTGCGATGGATCAGATCTATAGCGTCGAAGCATCGAAACATGAAAGACATCGTGAATCTTTTCGAGTTCAGGGGGAAAAATCAGACGATATGCCACTGGACCGACTCGCTCGGATATCTCATATGGTCCAATGAACCTCGGGCTCAACTTGCCCTTACGGCCGAATCTGAGTATCTTTTTCCAAGGCGAAACCTTAAGAAACACTTTATCTCCCACCTGATACTCAATGTCCTTTCGTTTCAAATCCGCGTACGACTTCTGACGATCGGAGGCTATTTTCAGACTTTCACGGATTACTTTTACTTTCTGTTCAGCATCTTTAATCAAATCCACTCCGAAAATTTTGTTTTCACCGAGCTCGGTCCAAAATAATGGTGTACGGCATTTACGCCCGTACAAAGCCTCGTAAGGCGCCATCTTAATACTTGATTGAAAACTATTGTTGTAAGCGAATTCAATCAAAGGTAGGTACCGTTCCCATGAACCACTGAACTCGAGGATGCAACATCTCAACATATCCTCAAGTATCTAAATTATCCACTCGGATTGACCATCAGTTTGGGGGTGAAAGGCGGTCTTTGAAATGCAACTTGGTACCCAAAGCTTCTTGCAATTTCTTCCAAAATCGCGAGGTGAACCTCGGATCTCTATCCGACACAATGTAAATCGGTACCCGTGTAATCTCACAATCTAAGAAACGTACAATTCAGCTAGTTTATCTAATGAAAATCCGTGCATACGAGGGATAAAGTGAGCCGACTTAGTCAATCTATCAACAACAACCCAAATCGCATCCTTCTTACTTGTCGACAATGGCGGTCCGGACACAAAGTCCATTGTGACTCGATCCCATTTCCACTCGGGTATCGTGATCGGTGAAGTAATCTCAAGGCACTTGATGTTCCGCTTTCACTTGTTGACATATTAAACATCTCGAAACAAAATCGGAGATGTCTCGTTTCATACCATGCCACCAAAACGAGCGTTTCAAATCGTTGTACATCTTCGTACTCCCGGGTGGATTGCCATTCGGCTACAATGGGCTTCGTTCAGAATTATCAAAATAAGTTTCGAATTCCTTGGAATACACAGACGACTTTTGAACCTCAAACAATCGTCATCATCGATCTGAAACTCCGATTCCTTGTTCGGAACACACTCGACCCGTTTTGCAACCAACTCATCGTCGACCTTCTAAGCTTCACAAATTTGATGTATCAATAATGGTTTGGCTTTCAATTCAGCTACTAACACGTTGTCGGATCGAACGGACAAGTGCACATTCATCGCTCGTAAAGCGAATAATGATTTACGACTCAAGGCATCTGCAACCACATTCGCCTTTCCCGGTGATAGTCAATGACCAGCTCATAATCCTTTAACAACTCGAGCCAACGTCTTTGTCGCAGATTTAAGTCTCTTTGGGTCATCAAATATTTGAGACTTTTGTGATCCGAGTACACATGGCACCTCTCACCAAATAAGTAATGTCGCCAAATCTTCAAGGCGAATACGATGGCGACCAATTCGAGATCATGGGTCGGATAATTTTTCTCGTGTGGCTTTAATTGCCTCGACGATAGGCCACAACTCGACCTTCTTGCATCAATACGCAACCTAACCCAAGTAGGAGGCGTCACTATAGATGACAAACTCTTTGCCGATTCGGGTTGCACTAGAATTGGGGCTTCAATCAAATAAGTTTTCATTGATCGAAACTTTTCGACATTTCTCCGTCTATTCGAACTTAACATCCTTTTGGAGTAGCCGTCATCAGCGTGGCTATCGTTGAGAAACCTTTTACAAATCGTCAGTAATAACCGGTAAGCCCTAAAAAGCTCCGAACCTCAGTAATATTTCTCGGAGGCTTCTAATTAAGTATGGCTGAAATTTTATTCGGGTCGACTCGAATACCTGATGCAGATACCACATGACCCAAGAAGCTAACTTCTCTTAACCAGAACTCACACTTGTTGAACTTAGCATATAATTGCTTATCCCGTAAAATTTGCAGCACTAACCTCAGGTGTTCAGCATGTTCGGTCTCATTTCTTGAATAGACCAAGATGTCATCAATGAACACGACTACGAATCGATCCAAATATGGTCTGAAGATCCGATTCATTAAATCCATAAATACCGCAGGGGCATTAGTAAGCCCAAACGGCATCACTAGGAACTCATAGTGACCATATCTCGTTCTGAAGGCAGTCTTGGGTACGTCCGAATCTCGAATTCGCAATTGATAATAGCCCGATCTCAAATCTATTTTCGAGAACACTGAGGCTCCCTTCAGTTGATCGAACAAGTCATCGATACGTGGTAACGGATATTTGTTCTTTATCGTCGCTTTATTAAGCTGACGATAGTCGATGCACAGCCTCATGGTTCCATCCTTCTTTTTCACAAACAACACTGGCGCACCCCAAGGCGAAAAACTCGGGCGAGCAAAACCTCTATCCACCAATTCTTGCAACTGAGCTTTCAACTCCTTTAATTCCGTTGGTGCCATACGACACGGAGCTATCGAAATTGAGTGGTACCAGTACCAATTCGATGCCAAATTCTATTTCCGAACAGTGGTAAACCCGCAATTCTTCCGGAAAACATCCGGTATTCACAAACCATCGCAGCGATTCGGGTTTCCTTTTGATTCCTTGTCATCGAGCACATACGCAAGGTACGCTTCGCACCCTTTTCTTACATATTTTCGGGCCAACATTGCGATATTACGGTGGTAACCCTTTAAGTCCGTAGACTCAACCCGAATTATCTCGTTATTCGCGCACCTCAAATCGATAGTCTTGCTCTTGTAATTTACAACCGCATCGCATGGTCAACCAATCCAAACCAAGAATAACGTCGAATTCATCGAACGGCAAAAGCATCAAGTCCGCCGGAAAACAAGAACCTCGGAACACTAAGGGACTTTTCTTGCACACTTTGTTGACAAGCACGTAATGACCCAAGGGGTTTGACACCCGAATTACAAACTCAGTAGACTCAATAGGCAAAGTCTTACTGGATGCTAAGGTTTCACATATATAAGAATGAGTAGAACTAGGGTCAATCAAAGCAATCACATTAGTATTGAAAAGAGTGAAAGTACCGGTAATGACATCTGGTGAGGCAGCATCCTCGCGTGCGCGTATGGCATAAGTCCTAGTAGGAGCACGAGCCTCGGATCTGATGGTAGCATCTCTAGATCCTCTCTAACCGCCACTAACATTGCCCACATTTCTAGGTGGCCTACCTCGAGCAGTGGTAGCACCCGGGTTTCCACTCTGACTTACATTTTGTTCAAGCAACCTTGGGCAATCCTTCATAAGGTGGTCGGCCGATCCACACTTATAGCAGAGCGATCACGGAACCAACAGCTCCCGAATGCCATTTGCCACAATGCGACACTCCGCCTCTCTCGGCGATCATTTCCACCATGGCGATCGAAGTGACTCGTGTGGTCACGGGGTCGATCGCGTCCTCGTCTAGAAAAGCCCAAGCGCCTCTAGACCGGCTCACATCATCTCGAAATCTCTTCGATGCTGTTGAAGAGACTTTCCGAGGACCTTTTCGAATTCTCCGGTTCCCACATCAACTTTTGTTTCTCCTTTCTAAGCTCTTGACTTTACAAGCTCGCTCAACAAGTACTACGAACTCTCGTATTTCGAGAATGCCAACGAACATCCTTATATCATCATTCAGCCCATCCTCAAGCGTTTACATAATAGCTTCGGACGAAATGCATTCTCGCGTCTGGCTAAGCCTCACAAATTTTCGTTCGTAGTCGATGGCGACATAGAACCTTGCTTAAGATCAAGAAATTCCTTCGCTTTTGGTCGATGAATCTCGATCGATATACTTTTTTGGAACTCGGTTTGAAAGAATTCCCAAGTCACTTGCTCTCTAGGCACCACGAAGTCGAGTACT
Source organism: Gossypium arboreum (assembly GCF_025698485.1). NCBI lineage: Eukaryota > Viridiplantae > Streptophyta > Magnoliopsida > Malvales > Malvaceae > Gossypium > Gossypium arboreum. The sequence goes on from NC_069082.1 coordinate 19,775,902, forward strand.
CCACCAATAATAGGCGGAATCGCGTAGCAAGGAGATGGTACACTTTAAGCACTCATCGGTGTACAAGATAGCTCATCGAGCACCGGATAGTGTTATCCAACAAAATTCAGCTTGCTCGGCATCGTCGCTATCCGTAGCCTTGAATTCAGTGGCCCCATGTTTACGAATTCATCGATTCGGGGCTTACTTGACCTTATTTGGTCGATTCTCGGAGGTATTGTAGGTGCGGGGTTGCATTAGTCGGGAATGGAGGTTGTGGAACAGTAGTGTTAGTTCGAATGTATTGGTTGAACCAATCATTCATCACACTATAAAAGGCTTGCCTAGCCTCATCATTCGGATTGCTGGCCATAGGTTGAGAGTCCCATGGCGCTGTCCCTTGCGCGGGAGCAGCGCCACACTCTCCACATCATCAGCTATTGCTCGGTTGGGATCGGATCCATTGCTATAAACAAACACAAAGTCAAATTGTCAGAAATCACCACACTATCAATTCATCATTTAATGGCATGTATAGCTAGACCCCAAACATATCACGGTAGTCCTAGAATCGACTAAACCTGGCTCTGATACAAATAAAATTGTAACACCCCGAACCCGAGACCATCGCCGGTGTCGGACACGAGGGGTTAACAAGCCAAATCCTCATATTTCACCCACCAATTTGACATTTCCAGACAGGCTGGAAATCTGCGTCACTGTCACCTTAAAAATCATATCTCGAGTTTCAAAACTCGGAAACTGATTCCGTAAATTTTCCCTGAATTTAGACTCATATATCCATCCATGGATTTATTTCTAGAATTTTTGGTTGGACCAATTGGTACAGTTTATTAGTTAAAGTCACCCATGTTACAGGGATCGACTGCTCTGACCTTTGCGCGTTACAACTTGAATATCTCTCTGTACAGGGCTTTAATACTGGTGCTGTTTGTTTCTAATGAAACTAGACTCAAAATGGAATCTGTACATATAAGGCATGACTCCTAATTATTTCTGGATAATTTATAATAAATTTTTAAATTTGCGACAGGGGACCCAGAAACCTTTCTGGCCCTATCTCACAATAGCTTTAATATCTCTTAACATGTAACTCCTATGACTGTTTCGTTTATTCCACATGAAAGTAGACTCATTAAGGTTCATTTACATAATTTATTCATTATTTAATACCATTCCTACAAATTTTGGTGATTTTTCAGAACCATACCACTGCTGCTGCCAGCATCTGTTTTCAAAGTAACCATTACCTATTTCATGATTTCCATGATTCAAATGGCCCTTTTTGCACACATAGCACAAAGTGTGATTATGATTAACCATTCCAATGGCTAATCCTTTCAGACAATTTCATACCCCATAATGATTATCATACAAACTATTATAGAATCATACTAAAACGATATAAGCCATTTTCGCATGGCTATCCAAGCTTACACAAAACCGAAAGGTACATGACCTTCAACATTAGGGTAGTCCTATACATGCCATTTCAAAGTTCAACCAAAATTATACCAAAATGGAGGCTTTGATAGTGTAGATGACTTCGACTTTAATGATCCCGAATCCGATCGCTAACGAGCAAAATCTATAAAACAGAGAGCCAAAGCAACGGGTAAGCATTTTTATGCTTAGTAAGTCTCAAGCAATAAAATCAGCTTTAACTAAGGCATTACATTCACATAGCCAAATGAATCATTTCATTAATACACATTCACATAATCATACTTGCTTCACACTTCATCATTGTATACTTTCACAAGATATCAACCAATTCAATAGCTGAAAATTCGTTAGTCGATTGAACGAATGTTACTCAAACATATCGACTTTTCCAATGCACATATAAACATACCTTTTCCTTTGGGCTTTTCGAGCGTACTAATTAAATTTATTACAGCAACCAACGCTCACCTTCAGCCCAAGCTTCTTCGGAATACAACCGGATATAACCACATGCACGAATGCCTTCGGGTCTTAGCCCGGATAGAACGACTTGCACAAATGCCTTCGGGTATTAGCCCGGATTTAACAACTTGCACGAATGCCTTCGGGTCTTAGCCCGGATGTGGTCACTAGCACAATGGCCTTCGGGTCTTAACCCGGGTATAATTACTAGGATAACTGTCTTCGAGACTTAGCCCGGATATCATTCAATTGCTCATGCACACACATACATAAATAATCATTACACATCCATGTTTCATTTTCGTTACTAAGGCTCAAACACAAACATATCACTTGCATAATCGCCTTCGGGACTTAGCCCGGGTATCATTCAAATACTCATACACACATAAATCAATAATCATTACACATCCATATTTCATTTCACATAATCCGAGTAGGGTCATTTCTTGAGGACTTACCTCGGATGTTGTCGAACGGCTTCGACGGCTAATCGATCACTTTTTCCTTCCCCTTATCCAATTGTGGCCCTCTAAGCTCTTGAACTAATTCAAACAAATTCAATTCATTAAAGTCTCGCTTGCTAGCCTTGGCGAATACACATATCATTGACTCAACATCACATAACTAAGCACTTTAGTCAATTTTCTTTAATTACGCATTACATTCGGCCTTAGCTCACAACAAGGTAGCCGATTACCTAAGTCAAGAATAGGCATCATTAAGCTTGCCTCTAACCGAATGCATGCACAATAATTCCCCCATGTGGCCGATTATACTTAGTCATACTTGCACAAAATCAACAATAAATTGCAAGATTTTCACATCATATGTGTACTAGGCCGATTGTACATGCAAATTTCACAACATTCTTCAACAAATTTCTTCTTTAAACAACATATTTATCACTTTCTTCATAATCAAAATATCATGTGCAATCATATATACACATATAGGTGCAAGGTCAATTTCAAGGTGTCCATAGCCATCCAAAACACAAATTTTTACTAACATGCAAGAAGCATTAACCATGCTCATGAATGCATCATGGCCGAACACATCACAATCATGCCCTTTCAACTTCAATCATGGTTAAACAAAAGAAAACTCAATGTCTTACTCAAGATGGCTACAAGAAATTTCAAGAGTAGAAAATCCATCATTGCATGCATCATTAGCAAGCTTCACATTTAGCATGCAATGGCTTTAACACATTAACAACTTTGGCCAAATACCATTCCCATGGCATAACAAGGATTTGAACCATGGCTAACATGAACATCAAGTTAGCAACTAAAACATGCATGAAACTCATAACACAACCTCATACATACCTTACTCTTGATGCAAGTTTAGCCAAATTTCCTTCTAGATCTCTTCTAAACAAAGAAAATGAAGCTAAAATCCTTCCTTTTCCTTAGTATTTTCGGCCAAAGAAGAGAAAAATAGATGAACAAAATTTTTTCTTTGCTTCTCTTTCACTCACGGCAAAAGGGGGAAGGATGAGCAAATTTTGATTTTTGTTTCTCTTCCTACATGCTTAATTTTTTATCATTTATCACATCATGCATTAACAAAACATGTCATAACATGTTTTCCTTGCCCATATTCCTTGTCATGGCCGGCCACTATACCATCTTTGGGGAAATTTGACATGCAAATCCCTTATTTTTGCATGCATGATCAACTAGTCATCACACATTTCCCCATCATACTTTCAAAGTTTACTACTAGGTCCTTTCTAGTGAAATTCACATTTATAATTCTAAATTGAAACATCAAAATGTCATACACAAATTAACACATATCATAGGCATCAAAATAAATTTTTAAATTATTTTAATGCCTCGGTTTTGTGGTCCCGAAACCACATCCCGACTAGGGTCAATTTTGGGCTGTCACACCCAGTCTTGTCAAGATATGAAGAGACTAATAAAAGATTTGGGCCTTGGGTACAATAAAATTCATAGTTGCCCAAATGACTACATGTTGTACTGGAGTGATCAGAAAAACCAACAGTCTTGTCATGTTTACGGTAAGTCTCGTTGGATGGATAGGAATACAGAAGATGTGAATGCAGATGAAGGTGGGGCACAGTTAAGAAAGAAGCCAGTCAAGGTTTTGCGATATTTTCCCTTAATACCAAGACTTCAAAGGCTTTTCATGTCGTTAAAGATAGTCGATTCTATGAGGTGGCATAATGATCAACGAACCGATGATGGATTATTAAGACATCCTGTGGATTCTTTAGCTTGGAAATCATTTGACAGTAAATTTCAAAGCTTTGCAAGCGATCCTCGGAATGTGAGGCTTGGGCTAGAAGCTGACGGCTTTAATCTTTTTAAAATCATGAGTACTTCGTACAATACTTGGCCTGTAGTGCTTGTTCCTTACAATTTGTCTCCATGGATTTGCATGAAGCAATCTTCATTTATTTTATCAATGATTATCCCTGGAGAGAAAGGTCCCGAAAATGATATTGACATCTATTTGCAGCCACTTATTGAAGAGTTAAAACAGTTATGGTCGGGTGTTGAGACATATGATGTATTAAGAAAGGAGAACTTTAATTTACGTGCAGCTTTGTTGTGGACAATTAATGATTTCTCGACTTATGCTAATTTATCGAGTTTGAGTACTAAAGGACGTTATGCTTGTCCTTGTTGTGCTGTGTAAACTTGTTTGAAGTGGTTGTATAATGGGAAGAAGTTCTCTTATATGGGAAATCGTCGGTGGTTAGATGGAAATTATAAATTTAGATTTTAGAGGACTCTATTTGACGGTACTGAAGAGTACAGAGGAGCTCTTGAGTAGACCATTGGATCTGAAATCTTGTTTATGTTAAAAGATATCAATTTTAGTTATGGGAAGATGAATCAACCACCTAATATGAAAACAAAGAGCAGATCGAGGGATGAATCTGATGACGAATCTGATGAAGAAGATGATCCTAATGAGGCAAACTTATGGAGAAAAAAGAGTATTTTTTTTAGTTGTCTTATTAGGAGCACAACATTTTACGCCACAATCTTGATGTCATGCATATTGAGAAGAATGTCTGCGAGAACATAATTGGGACAATTTTGAATGTCAATGGAAAATCAAAAGACAATCTTCAGAGTCGACTTGATTTAGTTGACATGAGAATTTAGCGTGATCTTCATCCTCAAGTATTTCCAAATGGGAAATATCGGTTGCCGCCTTCTATTTTTTCAATGTCAAAGGAAGAGAAAGAAGTGTTCTGCATGGTGTTGAAGGATATAAAGGTCCCAGATGCGTATGCATCAAATATATCTCGATGTGTGAGTCTTAAAGATCGAATATTATATTCATTAAAATCACATGATTACCACATCTTGATGTTAGACTTACTCTCAGTTGCTTTACGATGCTGTATGTCAAAAAATGTAACGTCCTGTATAATTGAACTATCCAATATAATGAAAGCTATTTGTGGCAAAGTTTTGGATGTTGAAGAACTTGAGAAAGTATAAGATCGAGCCGCTTTGACTTTATGCAATTTGGAGAAGATATTTCCACCTTCCTTCTTCACTATTATGGTGCACTTGGTAATCAATCTCCCTCATGAAGCAATACTTGGTAGACCAGTTTTTTATCGATGGATGTATCCTATAGAAAGGTGCTAATTTATTTGTCAAGTATTCATTCATTCACCTTTATACATTTAGTTATAGCTTTTGATAAATATTGTATATCATGTTTAGGTTCCTAAGCAAATTGAAGTCTTATTGTTGCAATAAGCGTTATCCAGAAGGATCAATTGCTGAAGGCTACTTGGCAGAGGAGTGCATGACCTTCTGTTCTAGATATTTAGAAGATGTTGAAAAATGATTGAATAGACCAAGTAGAAATGCTGGGCTCAATGATCATAACTTGGCCGAAACTTATTTATTCCAAAGTTATGGAGAACCAATCGGCAAAGTTGAAATTGCAGAATTAGATGATATATCGTGGATACAAGCACATTGATATGTACTTTTTCACCACGATTCAATTGAACCGTTATGTAAGTAAGTTCTAAAATTTCCTCACATATTCTTCGTTTTGATTTGTTTATCTTCTAACCAATTAAACTTGTTTTTAACATAGTGAGTACAAACAAATCTTGAGATCTCGTGCACGCTGTCGAAAATTACAACATCGAGAGATTAATAAGTTATTCACAGAATCTTTTAATGAATGTTTAAGCCAAATGGTATGTAACTGAAGTTAATAAGTTACATATAATCGCGAAAGTTAGTTAATCAAATAAGAATGTTTTTACATAATACATTTATAATTACTCAATTTACTTTCAATTCAATAGGTTTGGAGTGGGAAGGACGTCAATGACGAAGTTAAATGGCTTTCTAAAGGTACGAATAGAATAATAAAAAGATATAATGCCTTCCTCATCAATGGATACAGATTTCATACAAAATATCGCGAGAAAATGAGGAGAACTCAAAATTGTGGAATTGTTGTTAATTCTTCAATTACAAGTTATGCTAGTGCTAGAGACAGTAATCCGGTTGAGGGTAATGTGGAGTATTACGGATTTCTTACCGACATTATTGAGTTGGATTACTATGGAAAATGGAAAGTTTTCTTATTTCGATGTGATTGAGCTGATGTTAATACTGCTTGCGGAATTAAAAAAGATCAATTTGGTTTTACAATGGTTAATTTCTCTCGCTTGATTCACACCGGACAACAATTGATGGATGAGCCATATGTATTTTCTTCTCAAGTGAAACAAGTTTTTTATTCGAAAGATCCAACTGATGAGGGTTGGTATGTTGTACTCCGGAACACCCCTAGAGACTTGTTTGACATGGGTAATGGAAGTAGAGATGACATCGTCGAAAGATCAGAAACATTGCCTTTTCCAGAACAAAACTTAAATGAAAATATCCCTTGTACTAGTACACAACATCAATGGGTTAGACATGATGTGGATGAAGATATTTACGAATAATGATGTAGTAAGATTTTACGATTTTTTAATTATATTAATATTATAATTTTAATCTTGGTCATGTTATATAATTTGACTATTTTATATGTATTATTATTGTTGTAATTTATTACTAAAATTTCAATTATTTTATGTGTATTGCAGGAAAATGCGTAAAAGAAGATTACGAGATTTAAGTATTATCCATAATACTCCAAATTCGAAAGAATCAAATAGTGAACAGCAGACAATTGTTGGATCTTTGAATGTGCTGGGGAAACTTGACGAGCCAGTAGAATTTCAAAGTAATGTTAAGTTTATTTTACATGTGTGTTGACTTTTATTATTGATTTATTTTTCAATTTTAATATAATAATAATATATCATTTTTCAGCTGAAAGTGGTGGGATGCGCAGAGTTCAAGGACGTACGCTACTTAAAGATTTATACGACTTAAATCCTGTCGAGTGTGTCAAAGTAAGTAGAAACAGTCATGGTCAGCCTATTGGATCTGAAGCTCGACTTTTAGCAGGCTATTTGGGCATTTTAGCATGAAATTCCAATATGTTGTCCATCAACTACGAATCATGGCATCACATGCCTAACAACAAAAAAAATCAGGCTCTCGATAATATTAAGGTAACAAAACTTGAATGTAATTTATAATAGTTTAGTTTAAGTTTCATTTATATTTACATTCTAAACTTGTGTTTTTTTAGGAGAGATTTTCTTCAGAGGTCTCGGATGACTATATCAAGAAGGCATTGGGTAAAAAATGGAGAGACCATAAAAGCACTTTGAAAAAACAATATTTTAAGAAAGATATAAGCCTCGAAGAAAAATTGTCAAAATGTCCCGCCGGGAATGCTGAGGTACCAATGGGAAGATACGGTTAGATTCTAGAATTCAAAGAAAGGAGAGGTATTATATACTTCCAAGCTCTTATATATAGTGTTTACTATATACGTAATAATAATTTCATTATGTAGGACCATGAGCGAATTGGAACAAGCAACAGGAAAAAACAAAAATCCACGCACATGACAGGGTCGAGAAGTTTTGCTTTTGTAGCTGAGGCCGAGGTATTATGAATTTATTAATTCTATAAAATATTAATGACTTTCTACTATTAAATAATATTTTTAGTACTATATTGTAGGAAGCCTCGTCTGGTCAAAAAGTTGGACGCCTTCAGCTTTTTGAGATTACGTATAGGAAGAAAGATGGATCTCCTATGACATCCGAAGCTAGATAAATTATGGTATATTTACTTAAGAAAATTTGATTTATTATAAATATTTATAATGTTTAATTATAACGGTTTAATTCGTCATTAGTAGTTTTAAATAATGTTAAGTTATGTTGCATTCCTTTTTATTATATATTTTGTTTCTAACTCTTTCATTGATTTATTAGGAGAAACTAAAGGAGAAGAAGGCAGAGTATGAAGCGATTGCTTCAACTGATAGTTTTGTTAATCTTGAGAACATTGATAATAGAATTATCACTGCAGTTTTGGGTCCTGAAAGGTACGGTCGGGTTCGATTTCAAGGATCTGGTGTTACCCCGACCCAATATTTTGGATCCGGCTCCCAGCAATACATGCCTTCGGGAAGTCAAGCTCAAGCTAAAGTTTAGAGGTTAAGAGACTAGATAGCTCAGATGCAAACGAGCATAGTTGAGCAAATTGCCGAGGTTCAAAGAAAATATGAAGAACTCCAGCAAGAACTTAAAGCGGAGGCAGCAGAGAGGGAGGTAGCTTCAACGGCAGGAGCGAGGGAGGCAGAGGCAGCACGATGGTAGTAGAGTAGAGCAGAAAGTACGATGAGCTCCAGCTACAGCTTCAGCAAATGATGCAGATGTTTCAACAGTCGCAAAAGCAGCCATCTTAGACATTAGTTTTCTCTTTGTAAGAATGTTTTTAACATTGCCACATTTAACATTATTGTAAAAATATTTTGAGGTATACTTAATTTATTAATTTACATCATATATCTTTCGTTGTATTTGAAGTATCATTTAGATTTAATGTTATTGGTTGTATTTTTTATGCTACATTTGCTATTTTTGGTTGGATTTAATGTTATATTTGCTGTTTTTGGTTGGATTTAATGTAGGAAGGGTTGGATATTGGTGAAAAATGTACACTGCAAATCTGCCAAAATTAGCGACGTTTGTGAAAAAAGCGCCGTTAAAAGTCATGGCTTTAGCGGTGCTTCCCAACAAACACCACTAAAAGCCATGGCTTTAATCGGCACTCCCCAACAAACGCCGCTAAAAGCCATGGCTTTTAGCAGCACTTTTCCCACAAACGTCGCTAAAAGTCTTGATCTTTTGTGGCATTTCTTTCATATAAACGCTGTAAAAATTTGCGGCGTTTCCTATAGAGGCATTTTTTGCAGCACTGCTAAAGGCTAAAAAAATACGTCTAAAAGTTTGTTTTCTTGTAGTGACAGTCACCGAGGGGTTGTCAACAGCCGCCTGGAGGCCGTGGTCAAGCCAGGGGTGGAAATGGTTTGGGCCGTAGAGCACTGGGCAGAGGTATTGGTCATGCTGAGGCAAGACAGCTAGCGTTGGTCTATGCAGCACGTCGTCGAAAGGACAGAGATGCTCCAGAGGCGAATATTGGTACATTCGTTAACCATAATGTGCTATTTATTTAGTTTGGAATTAGAGTGCGCAGTGGGACCGTGGTGTGGAAGTCTATGCTATGCACCTGTACTAATAGTTGGGAATTTCGAGGACGGAATTTCTTTTAGGGGGTAGAGTTGTAACGCCCCAAAAATCTCGAAATCCTGAACTTTTTTTTTCGTTTCGATAAAAATTGTGTTTAACATTCCTAGTCAAGTGTTAATTATGTGATAGTACGTCTTGGTTAAGGTTTGAGTTTGAATTTAAGGGTGAAGGAAATTATGGTTTAATTATTAAAAGAACCATGTTTGCAAGTAGGTTGGCTTTTAAATAAATGAAGGAAGAATTAGACACAAGAAAGCCTTGTGGTGGAGTGGCAAGTGGTGTCACATGCAAGGCAAGGAGGTAAGGGGTTCAAATCCCTCATTGCTTAAAGGAAGGATTTATTTTTGCTTAAGGGATGGACAGTGGTGGCGTTGAATGTGAACTCTGTAGGGAGTGATAAGAGGAGAAATTTGATGAGGGGATTAAGGGGTTATCAGGGAGAAAAATTAGGAGATCAGGAGTGTAAAGAGGTGGAGCCGAATTGGGGATTAGGGGATACAAAATTCGGCTAGAGGCTATATATAGATGCCGAATGTGAGGTTGCCAGGCTAATACCAAATTCTCCCTCACCTTGTTGCTAGAGAACACCTTTTTTTCCAAAGATCTAAAAGCCAAAAATCCCTTGTTCTTTATTCATTTTCGTGGTGCCGATTCTCCATTCTTCCCCACTCAAAGTTTTCTTTTTGATTCACCTCTAGTTTTAAACGATTTCTACTTTTCTTTGTGTCGAATAACTTTTTTCAACATACAAGTCTCAAGAGCCAAATATCCTTTGTGCCGCCACTACTCTTTCTACTTCGACCGATTCTAGTGTAAGTGTTTTTCTCTCTCAATCGATTTTGCTAGTATAGATCACTCTGTCCCTCACTTCTTCTAATCGGTTTTGGTAGGATTAGTATCGAATCCCAGTCTTTTGGATCCCTGCCGATTTGCTCCATAGGTGTGAGATATTGGTAAGTGTTCTTCACTTCGGTAATGGTTGGCCGAATAGGCTTTAGTAGTAAAGGGTGAAATATGATTGATACAAGTCACCCAATATGTTTTTAATGACAAAGGTTAATGCAGATCTGGGAAGTACTCGTGATTAGTGATCAAGGAAAAGCTATTAAGACTTGGTGTTTTAGGTTAGGTTAAGGTGAGACTTCAGCTTTTGGTAAAGTATTCGATAAGCATATGTGAGTAATCATTAAGTGATATTGATTGTAGGATCATGGTAAGAGGGATCGCAGCACGCTTAATTTCCAGGTGTGTACATACACTGCACACACACAAGTAGATCGGCAAATCCCGAAATACCGAAAAGCTGAAAAGTTGAAAAGTCGAAAGTTTGGCTACGGTAGTCTTGCGAGTGTGCGAACACTCGTACAGGGGAAACCGATAGGTTATCTGAGGCCCCATAGGCGATTCCATAGACTTGGGCTGTGTTTTGGCCTACCGGGCCAAAATGAGCTAAGTGGGTCCGATGGGCTGTTGGGCCCATAATAGGCAAAACTGGCAACTTGATGTTAAGTGATTGAAATTATATGAAAGCATGAATATGAATGTGATTTGGGCCTAATGGGTTATACGAATGTGATTTGGGCCTAATGGGCCATATGAATTAGATTGGGCCTAGTGGGCCATACGATTGTGATTTGGGCCTAATGGGCCATACGAATGAGATTAGGCCTAGTGGGCCATACGAATGTGATTTGGGCCTAGTGGACCATATGAATGAGATTGGGCCTGGTGGGCCATATGCATGTATGTAGACTTTTTTGGCTTTGTAAGGGGTTTTGGGCCTAGTATTTAATAACTGTTTAATTGACATAAAACTTAAATAATTAATTAATTGCGACCGTGGATGAGTCATAAGGTTAAGGTGTGGCAATGGGTATATGCATGTCTAGGATTGGATCTAGGGAGAGCTTGGTACTTATGGGGTCTTAATGACTCACCTTCTCTTCTCTAGAATCCTACTTGATGCATAGTATCTGTTCACTTTAGCCAACGGGGACCTGTTAATGGGCCAAGGTAAGAAATAAACCTAATAAAGAGAAATTAGCAAAATGCCCTTAAGGGCCAAAATGACCAAAATACTCCTATGTGTTGAAGGTAAGATTTATGAATGTTACATGTTTCTCTACTACATTCATATGATATTTTGTTTAGGTTGCATAAGGGTTAGGAATTATGGAACAGAGGAAGTATATAAGGATCTCATGGTTGCTTGATGACCGTGGATCTACCGATGGCTATTATGCCCAATATTTGATTAGCAGCTTGCTGCAATGAAGGTAGTTTCGCAATCGGGTTACCATTGATGTGTATCGGATGGGTGGGTTGATATTTATATCCCCACATGATGTGTATCGGGGGACAGGGTGGATGTGTACCGGTTGGATTATTGGGGTGGGTTGCACAACATTGCATGCATGATATTATTGTGATATTATTGAGATGTGGGATTTGGCCCAACTGAGGTAAGATGGGCTAGGCCCAATTGATTCTGTTATGGGCTGTGACCCAAATGATATTGTAATGGGCTTTGGCCCACGTATGCTCTGAACCGGACTGTGCTATTACTGTAATGGGCTCTAGCCCAGACTAATTCTGAATTCTGCCTGTTTACTGACTGTTGCTCTCGTAAGGGGATTAAACACTAAGTTTTCGTAAACTCACTCCATTTATTAACTGTGAAGGTAATCCCCAGCGTTAGGTGGATCGGTGTCACAGAAGGAGTCGGAGACGACCACACAACTGCACATGTTTTTCTATTTCGTTTATTTAGTTAAACACTTTGGTTTTTGATTTGGGTTGTATTAAGGCCTCCTTATTTTCTTAACTTTTTATTTGTAAAATTTATTTAGTATACTTAATATCTATTAGAAGTAGGGCATGATTTTCCAAAACAACAACTGGTTTTCAAAATATCACGTTTCCACAACTGTTTAGAAGTAAGATTCTGTAGTAAGTAAGGTTTTAAGGGAATTAACGTTTCACAAGTTTTAAAATGGCCGGAGGTTTTGAGTAGTAAGAAGGGTTTTCAATGAGAACATGGTTTTTGAAAAATACTTCAATGTGACACGCCAAATTCGGGTCTAACTTCTAGGCTATGTTTGGGGTGTCACAGGTTGAACTCGTTACCACGAGGGCCAATCACTACTTGGGAACAAATGACCAAAAAATTTTTACTTAAATAATTTCCACCAGCTAAAACGGCTAAGTTAAGGAATGATATCGCTTCTTTTGTGTAGATGGATCTAGAGACATTCTATGATGCATAGGAGAGATACAAGGACCTATTGAGAAGGTGCCCTCACCATGGGTTACCTTTATGGTTGCAGGTTCAAACATTTTACAACAGCGTGAACCCCTTAACCAGGCAACTAATCGACACAGCTGCTGGTGGGACTATCAATAACAAAACACTTGAAGTGGCTTATTAATTTATTGAAGAGATGCCGCTGGATAAGTATTAGTGGCAAGTCATGAGAACAAATCAGATGAAAGCAGCCGGTGTTTTCAACTCGATGTGATTACTATGCTATCTAACCAAGTAGAACTCCTAAATAAAAAGATTGATTGTTTCTGTGGTTCTACTTAGGTACATCCAGTGATGAAGTGCGATTCAAATAAAGGAGAAGCATGCACAGAATATCAACCCTTCAACCCTAGCACTAAGGAGGAACAAGTTCAATATATGAGTAATAATTCTAGATCTCAAAATAACCCATATTGTAACACATATAATACAGGTTGGAGGAACCATCCCAACTTCACGTGGGGTGGTCAGGGGAATCAAAGGCCACAACATCCTCTGGGTTTTCAACAACCACCTTACCAACAGGAAAAAAAGCTGAACCTTGAGGAGATGACGTCAAAATTTATTTCAATAGCGGAAACCTGTTTTCAGAACACTGAAATTGCACTTAAAAATCAGCAAGCGTCGATCCAAGGACTTGAGAATCAAATTGGGCAGCTGGCTAAGATGATTTCAAAAAGACCATCAGGAAGTTTACCTAGTAACACCGAACCCAATCCAAAAGAGCATGTGAAAGCAGTTACACTAAGAAGTGGGAAAGTGTTAGCTGAATCCAAAAAGAAGCCACCACAAGAAGCTGAAAAAGACAAAGGAGAGGAAGAAAAACCCGAAAACAATGACAATCCAATGCCAAAGGAATATAAACCACCAATCCCATATCCAGCAAAGTTGAAGAAAGGCCGCATGGATGCACAATTCGGTAAATTTCTTGAACTTTTTAAATAACTACATATTAACTTACCTTTTGTTAAAGCTATATCGCGATGCCTACATATGCAAAATTTTTAAAGGGCTTCTAACAAATAAAAGGAAGTTTGAAGAAGTATCTATAGTGGAACTTAATGAGGAGTGATCAGCCATACTCTAAAATAAACTGGTAACTAAACTGAAAGACCCAGGAAGTTTTACTATTCCCTACTTAATTGGTAGTTTGAATGTTGATAAGGCACTAGCTGATTTAGGTGCTAGCATTAATTTGATGCCATATAAAATGTTTAAACAACTTGGTCTTGGGGAACCTAAACCCATTAGGATGAGTATTCAATTAGTTGATAGATCTGTTAAATATCCTAGGGGAATTATAAAGGATGTACTTGTAAAAGTAGATAAATTTATATTCCCTGTTGATTTCGTTATGCTTGGCATGGATGAGGATGTTGAAGTGCCTTTAATCTTAGGTCGTCCTTTTTTAGCCACTGCTAGGGCTGTTATTGATGTGGGTGATGGTAAATTGGTACTTAGAGTAGGTGACGAAGAGATTATCTCTAAAATTTATGATGCCAAGAGATTTTCTAGGGAACAGGATGACTCATGTTATTTTATTGACTCTATTGATCATGCTACTCAAGATTCTTTTCAGGAAATCATACATAAGGACACGTTGGAACTGTGTCTTGGCCAAGGAGAGGAGGGGGATGATAATTCTGAGATAGGAACTGAACTGAATTCCAATGAACCCTCCCCAAGACCAGTAGAATATAAGGGTATTAAGGTAAATAATAAACTTAAGCAAAAACCCTCTATTGAAGAACCTTAAACAATAAACTTAAACAATTTCCGAATCACTTAGAATATGCATTCCTTGGAAATAACTCTACATTACCGGTAATTATTGCATCTAACTTGCAACCCAAAGAGAAAGAGGAATTACTCCAAGTCTTAAGAGAGCATAAAAGGGCCATAGCTTGGAAAATTTTTGACATTAAAGGGATCAGTCCTTCTTTTTGCACCCACAAAATTTTAATGGAAGATGAATATAAGCCATGCATGCAAGCCCAAAGGCGACTGAACCCCAACATGAAGAAAGTTGCTAAAGCTAAGGTTATTAAACTCCTAGATGTTGGAATTATTTATCCTATTTCTGATAGTTCTTGGGTAAGTCCAGTGCAGGTTGTTCCTAAGAAAGGAGGCATGACTGCTGTAACCAATGATAAGAATGAATTAGTCCCAACAAGGAAAGTCACAGGTTGGTGAGTTTACATTGATTATAGGAAGCTAAATGAAGCCAGGAGAAAAGATCACTTCCCCCTTCCATTCATTGACCAAATGTTGGAAAGATTGTCAGGACACATGTACTACTGCTTTTTAGATGGACTCTCTAGCTATTTTCAAATCCCAATAGCTCCTGAAGATCAAGAAAAGACGACATTTAAATGTCCATACAGTATGTTCTTATCGTAGAATACCTTTTGGATTATGTAATGCTCTTGTTACTTTTCAGTGCTGCATGATGGCCATTTTTTATGAACTCGTAGAAGATGTCATGGAGGTATTTATGGATGATTTATCGGTTTTTAGCAACTCTTTCCATCTTTGCCTTAAAAATTTAAAATGAGTGTTAATAAGATGTGAGGAAACAAACCTTGTGCTTAATTGGGAAAAATGTCACTTTATGGTTCAAGAAGGTATTGTGTTAGGACATAAAATTTCTAGTAAAGGGATTGAGGTTGATAAATCTAAAATTGAAACCATTGAAAAACTACCTCCCCCTAATTTGGTTAAGGCTATTTGAAGTTTTTTAGGACATGTTGGGTTTTATAGAAGATTTATTAAAGACTTTTCTAAAATAGCTAAGCCTTTGACTAAATTACTAGAAAAAGATATGCCTTTTAATTTCGATCAGGAATGTTTAGAACCATTTAATACTTTAAAGGATAAACTGACTAAAGCTCCAATTATAATTGCACCTGATTGGAATTCACCTTTTGAACTAATGTGCGATGAGAGTGATTTTGCACTAGGTGCAGTTTTTGGACAGTGAAAAGATAAACATTTTCAACCTATCTATTATGCTAGCAAAACATTGACAGTTGCACAAGAAAACTACACCACCACAAAGAAAGAGCTGCTAGCTGTGGTTTTTGCATTCGATAAATTTAGGCCATATCTAATATTGTCTAAAGTTGTTGTTTATACTGACCATTCTGCTCTTCGCTACCTTTTGACTAAAACTGATGCAAGACCTCGACTCATTCGATGGATTCTATTATTACAAGATTTTGACTTGAAGATTAAGGATAATAAAGGAGCTGAAAATCTTACTGCTGACCATCTCTCTAGGCTTGATAATTCAAGTACCAAAGAGCTAGATGACATTGAAATAAATGATTCATTCCCTAAAGAACCATTTTTTGCTATATCTGATTCTGAGGTACCTTGGTTTGCAGACATTGCAAATTTTTTAACCGCTAACATTATCCCAAAAAGGGTTGAGACATCAGCAAAAGAAGCGATTCTTTACTGATGTGAAAAACTACTTTTGGGAAGACCCTTTTCTTTTTCGTATATGTGCAGATCAAGTCATTAGGAGATGCGTTACAAGGGCAGAAGCATTGAAGATCTTGAAACATTACCACTCAGGACCGACTGGAGGACATTATAGTGGAAATAAGACCGCATATAAAATCCTCGAATCAGGTTTTTATTAGCCTACACTACTCAAAGTCGCCAAAAGGTATGTTACTTCTTGTGACAAATGCCAACGGACAGGTAATATCTCTAAAAGTGATAAAATGCCTCAGACATATATGCTCTCATGTAAAATATTTGACGTTTGGGGTATCGACTTCATGGGTCCACTCCCTAGTGCATTTGGGAATAAGTACATCTTAGTAGCTGTTGATTACATGTCTAAATGGGTTGAAGCCCAAGCTTTACCTACTAATGATGCTAGAGTAGTAGTATGATTCCTTAAGAAACTTTTCTCTCGATTTGGAACACCTAGAGCAATTATCAGTGATAGGGGTACTCATTTTTGTAACGCCCAATTCGACAAGACCCTTAAGAAATATGGTGTTCACTGCAGAATAGCCACCCCTTACCACCTTCAAACTGTGGCCAAGTCGAAGTAGGAAACCGAGAGCTTAAACGTATCCTAGAAAAGATAGTAGAGTTAAACAGAAAGGATTGGGAAATGAAAGTAGATGATGCTTTATGGGCTTATAGAACCGCTTTTAAGACCTCCATAGGAACATCACCTTACAAACTTGTTTATGAAAAAGTTGTCATCTACCATTTGAGTTAGAACACAAAGCATTCTGGGCTATAAAATTTCTAAACTTCGATCCCAAACTTACAGGTGAAAACAGGTTGATGCAGTTGAACGAGTTAGATGAGTGGTGAACCAATGCATATGAGAATTCACGCCTATACAATAAAGCAACGAAGCGCCGCCACGACGCTCGATTAAAACAACGCAAGCAATTTGAAGTAGGAGATCTTGTCCTGTTGTATAACTCGAGGCTCAAATTGTTCCCGGGGAAGCTTAAATCAAGATGGTCAGGTCCTTTCAGAGTCCAAAATGTCTTTCCATATGGCACAATAGAGGTAAGTTACCCATCACAAGGCATTTTCAAGGTAAATGGACATCACCTAAAATTTTACAACGGTGAGAATTTCAAAGATGATAGAGAGGAGCTACGGCTCCACGAGCTCCACTAAATATACCCATAAGATAGAGTCGAGCTTAGACTCTAAATAAGCGCCTCTTGGGAGGCAACCCAAGCACTAACCTCACTACATAGGGTTTAATTTTTCTTTAACTATTCATAGTCTAACTACAGGAAATGTTGACATTTGATAAGGGTAAACACGGCCTAACCCACGGGCGTTCCTTAGGCCGTGCGTATACCATGGGCAGAGACACGTTCGTACGATACGGCCGTGTGAAATCAGAGCAAAATTTTTCCCAAAACACGGGATTCATTACATTTCCATGACCGTGCGACTTGGTCGTGGGCAATCCTGCCAAATCAACACTGGCATACAACACACCCGTGTCTTAAACCGTGGTCAAAACTGAGAAATTAGCACGGGCGTGGGCACATAAACACGGGCGTGGGAGAAGCAAACGAGCTAACATGAGCATGCAACATGCCCATGCCCATCACCCGTGGTTGAAATTGACAAAATGACACGGCCACGTGCACCAACACGCCCCCAGGAACATGGGCATGCGTGTTTTACTATTATTTGTATTTTTATCTTTGTTTCTATTTTTATTCCATTGTCTCTTATTTGCTTTTGAAGACCCCCGTCTTATATTCTACCTACGTTTATGGTTATCATTGGATTATTCCCTTAATTCTCCTTCACAGTGGTGTCTTCTCATTTATCCCTCAGAATCATGCCTTCCTTTCAGCTTGTTCTTCAATTCTCGCTCTCACTAATACAAGGATATCGTCCACAATTTTAGGGCAGTTTTACTTCTCTCCCTCTCTTTATATTATCTTTATATTACTATTATACATCTTTATACTTTGAGGATAATGTACATCTTAAGTGTGGGAGGTCATTTATATCATTATCAAAAAAATCCTTGAATTTTGTCTTGTTCTTATGTGATCTTCTCATATCATTATTAGAATGAATTTTTATTAATTTATGATTTTTATTGATATGTCTTAAATTAAAACATAGGCATTTATGCATTGATTGTTAGACTTTAAGGAATTAGAGAATCAAGCATGAAAAGTTGATTTTTTGAGAATTAAAATTTTTTAGGTTGTTTCCCTAAGTTTAGGTATTATCTTGAGTTGAAATTCACAGGTTAAACATTAAAAAGCCGTAATTTTTGTGAGATCTTGAGCCCTTAGAGAATATATTATTTCTTTCATGCTCACTTTTATTGTTGCTTTGAGTGAGTCAATATTGAATCGTTATTCTAGAACTTGCTTGATTATGCATGTCAAGACCACACAATTGATTTGACATGTTGAGATGATAAAGGCACCTAGGTTTAACCCACTCACTCCATAAAAGCCTACCTCCATAATTTACCCTTAATGAACCCCCTTGAGCCTAACAAGCTATTCATTGATTTACCCTCAATATTAACCCATAACCAATTATTGTTGAAATCCCCTAATTTGATCCCTATTTTTTTTTTCGAGATTTGATTTGAATTAATTGCTTAGCTATGTTTTATTTTTCATTGTAATAATTAGCAAAGTTCTATGATATTTGACTTGTTCTAAAAAAAACAAACCACAACAACATACATACATATTAGTAGTAATTCTTTGTTTTTAAGCTAAAGTATTTAAATTCCTTATCCCATGAAGAAAAGTTCAATTCTAGGATTTTCTAATTAGAAATGTAATTTATCAAGTTGTAGTATTTTTCTAGTTAGGTAAATTTTCAATTCAATCTCGATTCTAACCTTCTTTTTCAGCTTGTAACCACACCCCCTAACCAAAGCCACGTTACAACCCTCTAAAGACCTTTTAATTGATGTATCATTTCAATATATAGTTGTGGTGATTTGATTTTCAAGCAAGCCTATGGTAATAACTTTACATATTGACTGTTGAGTGCTAAATTTCTTGTCCTTAAACACCTCAAGCGATTTGAATGAATCTTTAGTAAGGATGTGAAACTCTGTGATGTTTTGAATCAAAGGTAATTACTTAGATGAGGGAAGACACCTATGTTTTCGTGATAAAATGCTCAACTTGGAATGTTTGAAACTTTGATGTTCTTCGAGTTGAATTTTCAATGTATGGTTACTTATGGATTATTTTGAGATACTATTGATGAGAATTATAAGTTGAGAAGAATTTATTTTGATTGTGAGCTGAGGATTTCGCTTGAGGACAAATAAACGCTTAAGTGTGGGGGTATTTGATAAACCGTAATTTATACATATTTTTACCTCATGCTTAGCATATTTTTGGATGAATTATCCTTAGATTTGGTGAATTCGATGCCCCTAATCCTTTAATTTCATGTTTTATACTTAGGAGAGCATAGGAGAGTAAAAAGAGTGAAAAACGGGCCAAAAATGGAGAAAATGGGTCAACATGAGAAATCGACACGGCCTGGACTTCCTCACACGGGTAGTTCACTTGCCCGTATCCATTCAACAGACTTGAACATGGTTTGAAGCAATCGCACACGGACGTGTCCCTGTCGAGCCCAAGTCTAGTCCTATTCGGAAAAGACCACTCTTAAGGGTTTAAATGCATTCTAAAGCCTATATAAACACCCCAGGAGGTGCCAAAAAAGGACACATGGAGTAGGAGGCAAGGAATTACTCGAAGAAAGCTGATTGATCCATCTCAGAAGCCGGATTCACCTTCAAGACTAAAGATCTCCCTTCAATTCCCTTCAAGAGTTCTTGGGTTTTCTTTATGTTTTGTTATCATTATTCTTTTGAGATGTTTTCTTTCATAATTATGAACTAAACCCCCTAAATACCTAAGGGGAAAGAAACCTAAGACGGATCTTGTTATTATTATCTGAATTGTATGATAAATATTTGACTTGTTCTTAATTATGAGTCTTAATTCTTGCTTTAATATTCCAGGATATTGATTCAAGTATTGATGTGCTTATTCAGAGGAGCAAAAGTCCCTGTCTAAGAGTAGATCTAACATAATTAAGCAGAGTTAATTGTACGCCTAGAGATAGGGTCACAAGATTTTGCTGGATCAGGGTGAAACCTAATAAGGGAATCCATAGATTGAGTTAATTCAACACTAGAGAGTTAATTAGAAAGAGATTTCAATTAATCAACCTAGGGTTAGACGTTGTTAGTCTCGAGAGAGATAATAATATAAATTAGGGATTTCTACGGATCAAGTCAAGTGAATAAATCGTCTGATTCAGAGTCAATAACAAGTGAAGTCTAGGTGGATTTTTCCCTTAAGTACTGTCCAAATCATTCAGTTTTCCCAAAATTTATTTCCCCAATTTAGTTCCTGTGCATTCTTAGTTTAGTAATTAGTTTAGATAAAACAAACCCCTTTGTTTTTAGGCTAGATAATAAAAAGAAAGTTAATACTAGTACTTTTAGTTCCACTGGGTTTGACATCCCGGTCTTGCCATAAGCTATACTATTGTTCGATAAGGTGCGCTTGCCTTTGTCGTGATAATAGTTTGTTTTCAAGAACGGACACGATTCACATCACGACCAGTTACTTCAGTCGATTATGATTCCCGAGTGGAAATGGGATAGAGTGATGATTGATTTTGTTTCAGGTTTGCCTCTATCTCTGAGAAAGAAAGATGCGATCTGGGTTGTGGTTGATATATTGACGAAATCAGCTCATTTTATTTCGGTACGATCAAACTATTCGCTTGATAACTTATTTAAGTTATACATTTCTGATATTATGAGATTACACGGGGTGCCATTGTCATTGTTTCAGACAGAGATTCAAGGTTCACTTCGTGGTTTTGGAAGAAATTGCAAGAGGCTTTAGGTACAAAATTGTATTTCAATACCGCTTTTCACCCGCAGATGGATGGTCAATCTGAAGGATTATTCAGATACTCAAGGATATGTTGAAATGCTGCATTCTTGAGTTTAAAGGTACGTGGGAACAGTACTTGCCATTGATTAATTTTCGTATAATAATAGTTTTCAATTGACTATAAAAATGGCACCATATTAAGCTTTATACGGTTAAAAGTGTCGAACACCGTTGTACTGGACTGAGCTTAGCGAAAATAAGATTCACAGGGGCGATTTGATCAGAGAGACTGAAGAAAAAGTGAAAGTAATTCGTAATAGTCTGAAAGCAGCATCAGATCATCAGAAATTTTACACAGATTTGAAAAGAAAGGATATTGAGTTTTAGATTGAGGATAAAGTGTCTTTGAAAGTATTTCCGTGGAAGAAAGTACTCTGATTTGGCAAAAAAGGTAAATTGAGTCTGAGGTTCATCGGGCCGTATGAAATTATCGAGCGTATCGGGATTATTACCACCTGAGCTAGAAAATATTCATAATATGTTGCATGTGTCAATGATTCGACGATACCGATCTAATCCCTCGCATGTAATTCCACCGTCAGAGATAGAAATTCAGTCCGGTATGACCTATGAAAAAGAACCGATTCGTCTCTTGGCTCGCAAGTTTAAGAATTGAGAAATAAGAAAATTCTATTAATAAAAGTGTTATGACAGTGGCACAGAGTCGAAGAGGCCACGTGGGAGCCCGAGGATACCATGAGAGAGCAATATCTGAACCTATTCGATGGTAAGATTTTCGGGGACTAAAATCCCTAAGGGGGGAGAGTTGTAACAGCCCGGTTTAGACCCTAATTGGAACAGTGGTTTTTGGACCACAAATATGAGTTAGAAAAAATTTGAATATTATTTTCTGTGTTTATAGAAGGATATGTGATATGTGTGAAAGTTTCTTGTGTTAATTTTATCGTTTGTGTGTTCGATTTGACAACAGGACTTAATCGCGTAAAGTGCAAAAGTGACTAGCTATTTGTTAAAGTGCTATATTGTTATGGTTTTTATAATGTGGAGTCTTTATGATGTAATTTACCCATTAGAAATATGCATGGACAAATATGGACAATCATTAAATGAATTATATGTTAAATAGCCAAGGGTAAACTAGTAAGTTATGCATAAATTAAATATTAAATAAAAGAAAATATGAAATTGGTGATATGTTCATCTTTTTTGCCAAAAATTGAAAGAAAAAGAAAAGAAAAAGAGTTCCTATGGTTCGGCTAAGAAAATTTGTGATTAAGGTATGGTTTTTGATCTGTTTTTGATGATTTTTATGTTTTTTGTGATTGTTGCTTAGTACTCTAGCTAGCTATGCTTGAATTTAATAAATTGATGAAGATTTTGTGTTGAGCCATTGATGAAATTGTGAGCTTTGTGATATTAACTGATGAAAAATGAAAGACATGTGTTGGATTAATATGTTTTGTATTTGAATTTTTGATTAATTTGAGTAATTTGGGCTAAATTGTGAAAATGAAATTTTGAGGGACTAAAATGTGAAATAAATGAAATATATGGGCTTATATGGGCTAGAGGAAAATTCGGCCTAGCATGTGTAATATGAAATGATGTGTATTTTGTGATTTTATGAATTAGGGATTAAAGTATAAACATGTGAAAATATGAGGGCTGATTTGTAAAATGCCCTAAATATGTGTATATGGACTGAATTGAATAATTTTTTGAATAAAAGAGTTAAATTTGAATTTATATAGATCAAGAAAAGAGGAACTCAGACTTAGATTGAGGCAAGAACAAAGTACTTGATTAGTTGGCTAGTTTCGTTGTTCTACGACCGAGGTAAGTTCGTAGGTGTTAATTTCAATATAAATGAATGTTATATGCTTTGATATTGCATAAAATGTGTTTATGAGATTGCATATAAGGTTTGAATTGTGAATACGACTATACGGAAGTGTTCGACGGTGAAATCGACAAGCGAAACTTCTCAGTTAAACTTTAAGTACAGTGATGATGATAATGTAATGTCATTAAGTAAATTTACTGGCTTCAGGCCATGATATCTGCACTTCGTGTGCGAATAATACCTTGATTTGGCTACGGGCAATGATATAGGTATTATGAGAGGATTTACCTTGATTTGGTTACGGGCCATGGTATAGGTACTTTGGGATAAGTTAATAATACCTTGATTTGGCTACGGGCAATGATATAGGTATTATGAGAGGATTTACCTTGATTTGGTTACGGGCCATGGTATAGGTACTTTGGGATAAGTTACCTTGATTTGGCTACGAGCCATGGTATAGTTGCTTATCAAATGTGATTCTTGAGTATCTGATCTCTATCCCTAATGGTTCAGCAGATAAATGAATGTCATGGTTGAGAAAGAGGTTAGTACGAGATAATACGGGTATGTACGGAACTTACTCAATTACTACATTGAGAAAGTTTAAGGAAATGGTATTTAATTATGTTTGAGACATGAATAAGGTTTGTATTATTGTAAAGATGATATAGTAATGTGTTATTTGTCTATGTTTTATAGATAATCAAAGCTAGCTCAGACTTGGGGATCGTCAGGAAACGTTGTCACACTATCTATCATTTGTTGGTACTTTTGAAGCTTGTATTTATGGTATATGGCATGTATAAGCTAGTGTCATTTTGATGTATTTTAGCTATGATATTAGACATGAGATCTGGTTTGAAAGTTAGTGTAAATTTTGGTTGGTAAGTGCTATATATATATGTGTGTGATGCCTATGATGCCTTATATGTTGGCTTATTTGATGTGATTATGTGTTGGTTATCTTGGTTAATTGTTAATTGATGTGTTAATGCTTTTGGATTTAGATAAATTGTGATAGTTTTGGTTTGATTAAATGGCATATTTTTGCTGCTTAAAGATATATTGAAATGATGCTATTTTTGGTTGATTTATATGTTTGAGATTAGGGTGGCAAATTGGCTTTACAAATGGCCTATTTTTGTCTACATTGGTAGAGACACGGGCATGTGTCTCAGTCGTGTACGACACATGATCATGTTACATTGTCGTGTGTCCCTTGCGATAGTCCTATAATTTAAAGTCAGTCTCCAGCACAGCCTAGACACACGGGCATGTCTGATGGCCATGTAAGGCACACAGCCATGGCACATGGGCGTGTGTGGCCATTTTGAAGGGTACATGGGCTAGACACACGGGCGTGTGGTTAGCCGTGTTGATAAAATGTAATTTATACATATTTTTATCCCACGCTTAGCACATTTATGGATGGTTTCTCCTTAGATTTGGTGAATTCGATGCTCCTAATCCTTTAATTTCATGTTTTATACTTAGTGAGCATAGGAGAGTAAAAAGAGCAAGAAACGGGGCGAAAACGGAGAAAATGGACCCGCATGGGAAATCAACATGGCCTGGACCTCCTCACACGGGCGTGTCACACGGCTATGTCTATTTGGCAGGATCGAAGCATGACTTACACGGGTAGACTACACGCTCGTGCCTATTCAATAGCCTTCACCACGGGCGTGTCCCTGCCGAGCCCAAGTTTAGTCCTATTCGGAGAAGGCCACTTTTGAGGGCTCTTAGGCATTTTAAAGCTTATTTAAACACTAGAGGAGGCACTTAGAAAGGGGACGGGGAGTAGGAAGCAAGGAATTACTCAAGGGAAGCCGATTGGTCCATCTCAGAAGCTGGATTCATCGTCAAGACTGAAGATCTCCCTTCAATTTCCATTCAGGAGTTTTGGATTTTCTTTATGTTTTGTTATCTTTATTCTTTTGAGATGTTTTCTTTCTTAGTTATGAACTAAACCCCCTAAATACCTAAGGGGAATGAAACCTAAGACAAATCTTTTTATTATTATATGAATTGTGTGATAAATATTTGACTTGTTCTCAATTATGTGTTCTTAATTCTTGTTTTAATATTCCAGTATATTGATTCAAGTTAATGCTCTTATTCAGAGGAGGAATAGACCCTGTTTAAGAGTAAATTTTTCATAATTAAGCGGAGTTGACTGCACGCCTAGAGATAGGGTGATAAGATTTTTCCGGATTAGGGTGAAACCTAATAAGGGGATCCATAGATCGAGTTAATGCAACACTAGGGTGTTAATTAGAAAGAGATTTTAATTAATCAACCTAGGGTTAGACGTTATTAGTCTCGAGAGAGATAATAATATAAATTAGGGATTTCTACGGATCAAGTCAAATGAATAAATCATTTGATTCAGAGTCAAATAACAAGTGAAGTCTAGGTGGATTTTTCCTTGGGTATTGTCTTAATCAATTGAGTTCTCCCAAAAGCTTTTCCCAAATTTCTCTTTGTGCATCCTTAGTTTAGTTAATTAGTTTAGATAAAAAAAAACCCTTAATTTTAGGCTAGATAATAAAAAAGAAGTAATTACTAGTACTCTTGGTTCCTTTGGGTTGAACAATCTGGTCTTGCTAAAGCTATACTACTGTTCGATTGGTACACTTGCCTTCATCGTGATAATAGTTAGTTTTAAGAACGATTAATTATAAATTTTTAAAACCTATCGCGAATATCACGTATCATGTTTTTGGCACCGTTGCCAGGGAACTAGGATATTAGGAACACTCGATTTTTATTACTTTAGCCATTCTACTTTATTTGCAATTTAAATTTTTATTTTCTTTCCTAATTTTTCTTTTATTCGTTCCTGGTAGGTTTTTATAGTGTATGACTAGAAGAAACCCATCAGGACCATTACTGTTTGATAGTGAGATCGATCGCACAGTTTGTAGATACCGAAGAGAAATAAGGCGAAGCTTAAGATACACAGAGGAAGTGCAAGAGGAGATACTTCAACCACAACCAAGGAGATTTCTGAAAACCAGGAAAATCTGCTACCTTTTGCGATTGTCGCTGATCCAGTAAATTAGAATCCTACTCCACGTACTATGTATGATTATGCTAAACCTTCTTTAACAGGAACTGAATCGAGCATAGTTAAGCCTGCTGTTGCTGTAAATAATTTTGAACTGAAACCTAACACAATTCAAATGATCCGACAGCTTGTTCAGTTTGATAGTTTGCAGGACGAGGATCCCAACGCTCACTTGGCAAATTTATTAGAGTTTTGCGACACTTTTAAAATCAATGGCATTTCTGATGATGCCATTCACCTTCGGTCGTTTCCCTTTTCGTTGAGGAATAAGGCTAAACAATGGTTGAACTCGTTACCATGAGGGTCAATCACTACTTGGGAACAAATGGCCAAAAAGTTTTTATTAAAATATTTTTCGCCGGCTAAAACAGCCAAATTATGTAATGATATCTGCTCTTTTGTACAGATGGATTTAAAAACACTCTACGATGCATGGGAGAGATACAAGTTCAAATGTTTCACAATGGGTTACCACTCTGGCTACAGGTTCAAACGTTTCACAATGGCCTGGATCCTTCGACTTGACAGATGATTGACGCTGCCGCTAGTGGAACTATCAATAATAAGACACCTGAGGATGCTTATGAATTTATAGAAAAGATGTCAGTGAATAATTATTAGTGGCAAGTCATGAGGATAAAGCCAACGAAAACAGTCGGCATTTTTAACATCGATTGGGTCACCATGCTCTTTAATCAGGTTGAACTTTTGAATAGAAAAATTGAAGGTTTTCTTGGTTCTTCACAGGTTCACCCAGTAATGCAATGCGAAGTAAGTGGAGGTGGATCAAGCAATTCAAAATACGCACCTGATAAACCATAATTTATACATATTTTTACCCCATGTTTAATGCATTTTATGGATGATTTCTTATTAGAATTGGTGAATTCGATGCTTCTAAAGCTTTAATTTAATGTTTTATACTTAGAAGACCATAGGAGATCGAAAGGAAAGAGAAACGGGCCAAAAATAGAGAAAATGGGCCAAAGTACGAAATTAACACGGCCTAGTCCTCCTCACACGGGCATACCACATAGTTGTGTCAATTTGGCAGGCTCGAACACGGCCTGAAGTAGTCGAACACGGGTGTGTACCACGGGCGTGTCCCTGACAAGCCCAAGTTAAGTCCAAGAAAAGGCCACTTTTATAGGCTTCTAGCATTCTAAAGCCTATAAATAAACTCTAGAAGAGGAGAAAAAGGAGACGGAGAACGGGGAGTAAGGAATTACTCCAAGGAAGCCGATTGATCCATCTCGGAAGCCGGATTCATCATCATGATTGAATATCTCTCCTCAATTTTCCTTCAGGAGTTTTGGGTTTTCTTTATGTTTTGTATTCTTTATTCTTTTGAGATGTTTTCTTATTTAGTTATGAACTAAAACCCCTAAATACCTAAGGGGAATGAAACCTAAGACGAATCTTTTATTATTTTCTAAATCGTATGATAAATATTTAACTTCTTAATTATGTGTTCTTAATTCTTGTTTTGATATCCCATGATACTGATTCAAGAAACGCTCTTATTCAGAGGAGGAATAGACCCTGTCTAAGAGTACAATTGTCATAATTAAGCAGAGTTGATTGTGCGCCTAGAAATAGGGTGACAAGATTTTTCCGGATTAGGGTGAAACCTAATAAGGGGATCCATAAATCGAGTTAATGCAACCCTAGAGTGTTAATTAGAGAAAAGTTATTCAATCTAGGGATTAGACGTTATTTGTCTTGCATAGGGATAATAACATAACTTAGGGATCTCTACGAAACAAGTTGAATGAATAAATCGTCCGATTCGGAGCCAGAATAACAAGTAAAGTCTAGGTGGATTTTTCCTTAGGTATTGTCTTAAGTCAATTGATTTTTCCAAAAAATAATTTCCCAATTCTTTTCTCTTTCCGTTCTTAGTTTAGATAATTAGTTAATTAAAACAAAACCCCATCATTCTTAGGCTAATAATAAAATGATAGTCATTACTAGTACTTTTAGTTCCTTTGGGTTCGACAATTCGATCTTGCTAAAACTATACTACTGTTCGATAGGTACACTTGCCTACATCACGATAATAGTTAGTTCAAGAACGAGTAATTATAAATATTTAAAACATATCATGAAATAATGCGATCAAGTTTTTGGTGCCTTTGTCGGGGAACTGAAGTATTAGGAACGCTTAATTTTTATTGCTTTAGCCATTTATTTTTCTTGCAATTTAATTTATTATTATTATTTATTAACCTACTCTTTCTTTCTCTTGGCAGGTTTTCATAGTTTATAACTAGAAGAAACCGTCAGGGCCACTACTTTTTGATGAAGAAATTGATCGCATAGTTCGTAGAAACCAAAGGGAAATAAGGCGAAGCTTAAAATACACAGAAAACGAGCAAGAAGACGATACTCAACCCCCAACCGAAGAGATGGCTGAAAACCAAGGCAATCAGCTACCTCCTGCAATTGTGGTTAATCAAAATCCTGCTCTATGCACTATGTATGATTATGCTAAACCTTCTTTAACAGGAACTGAATCTATCATAGTTAGACCTACTGTAGCTGCAAATACTTTTGAATTAAAACCTAACACTCTTCAGATGAGACAACAATTTGTTCAGTTTGATGGTTTGCAGGATGAAGATCCCAACGCTCACTTAGCAAACATTCTGGAATTTTGCGATACATTTAAAATTAATGGCGTTTCTGATGATGCCATTCATCTTTGGTTGTTTCCCTTTTCATTGAGGAACAAAGCTAAACAGTGGTTGAACTCGTTACCACGAGGTTCAATTACTACTTGGGAACAAATGACCAAAAATTTTTACTAAAATATTTTTCCCCAGCTAAAACGGCTAAATTACGCAATGATATCTCTTCTTTTGTGTAGATGGATTTAGAAACACTCTACGATACATGGGAGAGATACAAGGACCTTCTGAGAAGGTACCCTCACCATGGGTTACCGCTTTGGCTCCAAGTACAAACATTCCACAATGGTCTGAATCCTTCGACTTGGAAAATGGTTGACACAGCTGCTGGTGGAACCATCAACAACAAAACACCGGAAGATGCCTATGAATTTATAGAGGAGATGTCACTGAATAACTATCAGTGGCAAGTCATGAGCATAAAGCTAACGTAAACAGCCAGCGTTTATAACGTCAATTCAGTCACCATGCTCTCTAATCAGGTAGAACTTTTGAATAAGAAAATTGATAGTTTTCTTAGTTCTTCACAGGTTCACCCAGTAATGTAGTGCGAAGCAAGTGGAGATGGAACAAATCATTCGGAATACCAACCTTATGGCTACAACATGGATAACGAGCAATTAAACTACATGTGTAATAATCCTCGACCTCAAAACAATCCATATAGTAACACTTATAATGCAGGTTGGAGGAACCACCCAAATTTCTTGTGAGGCAGTCAAGGAAATCAAGGACCACAACATCCTCCGGGCTATCAACTACCACCCTACCAATAGGAAAAGAAGCCAAACCTTGAAGAGATGCTCTCAAAGTTTATATCAGTGTCGAAAACTCATTTTCAGAACATTGAGACAGCAATTAAAAATCAACAAGCATCGATCCAAGGTCTCGAAACTCAGATAGGCCAGCTTTCCAAACTGATCTCTGAACAACCACAAGGTAGTTTGCCAAGTAATACCGAACCTAACCCAATGGAACTACTCAACGCAATCAATATTCAGGATGACGAAGGAGACGTTGAGCCTGAACCAAAACCGAGGTAAGAAACTGTGGTAAGTAAAGGTCAAGGTGAGGTATATCAAAATACAAATAAACAGTGACTGTCGAATATAAACATCATGTGCCATACCCCAACGTGACAAGGAAAGACCGCTGACATGAACAATTTGGTAAATTCCTT
Organism: Gossypium arboreum; assembly: GCF_025698485.1. Taxonomy (NCBI): domain Eukaryota; kingdom Viridiplantae; phylum Streptophyta; class Magnoliopsida; order Malvales; family Malvaceae; genus Gossypium; species Gossypium arboreum. The sequence goes on from NC_069082.1 coordinate 19,806,028, forward strand.
AAACTTGTTAAAAAATTACATATTAACTTACAATTTATTGAAGCTCTATCGCAGATGCCAAACGCAATGAAATTTTTAAAGGAGCTTTTAGCAAATAAGCAAAAGTTGGACGAGGCGTCACATGTGGAGCTGAACGCAGTCTGCTCAGCCATTTTCCAAAATAAACTACCCAACAAACTAAAAGACCCAGGGAGTTTTACGATTCCTTGCTTAATTGGTAGTTTAGATGTTAATCATGCATTAGCTGATCTAGGGGCTAGTATCAATGTCATGCCTTACAAAACGTTTAAGCAACTAGGTCTCAGGAAACCCAAACAGACTAGGATGAGCATTCAATTAGTAGATAAAACTATAAGATTCCCTAGAGGTATTATTGAAGATGTGCTAGTTAAAATTGATAAATTTATATTTCCCGTTAATTTTATTATTCTAGACATAGAAGAGGATAAAAACAATCCCTTAATTCTAGGAAGGCCCTTTTTAGCAACTGCTAAAACCATCATTGATGTTGGCACAGGTGAACTTACACTACGAGTGGGAGACGAAACAATCACCCTTCAAGCTCGCAATTCTGGCAACACATTAGGAATTGAAGGTGATCATTTAAATCATTCTACTAAAACTAACCACATGATACAACCCACTTTGCAGGAGATAAGTCTGAAGGAAGTACACGAGTCATTCTCAAGTAAAGGACCTGTTGAAGTACACGAGTCATTCTCAAGTAAAGGACCTGTTCATAAAGATCAAAGACTACAAATTGAGGAACTCGATGAATGGCGGATGCACAAACCAAGAACACCCGACAAACTGAAACTATGCCAAAACAAGCTCGATACCTCTCAAAATCAACTTAAGGTTGGTGATAAGGTCTTATATGGTGCCGCAGATCCCCACATTGTCACTACCACACCGAATGAGGAAATCCCTCTTACGATACTCAGTATTTTTCCATTCGGTATGGTGGAGGTGAGTCATCCCAAGTTCGGCACTTTTAAGGTAAACAACACCCGATTAAAACCTTATTTTGATGAGATTAATAGCAGGAATGAGGAGTATAAACTCTTCGAACCACCATGATCATATAACAGAGAGGTGAGTCGAGCTTAGACTATAAATAAGCGCTTCTCGAAAGGCAACCCGAGCACTAACAATATTAATTTCTTTAAATTTTGGTATTTGACTCCTAACTTACTAATAGAAATCTTGAATACAGGTATTTCCACAGAGACACGGCCAAGCACACAGGCGTGCTTAAGGCCGTGTGAAAATAGGGAAAAAGATTTCTCCAACACGGGCTACGATTAAATGCGACGACCGTGCGATATGGCTGTGGTCGAGTATGCCAAAAAACACGGGCGTGCGACACTCCCGTGTGGAAGAACCATGGGCGAACCGTTTAAAACAACACAGGTGTGCTACATGCCCGTGTGGAACACCCGTGGTTGAACCTGTTAAATTAACACGGGCGTGGAGCTTGCATACACGGGCATGGGAGAAGCAAACAAAGCTAGAAATAGCTATGCGACACGGCCGTGTTCACCAACACACCCGAGGCACACGAGCGTGTGTCAAATTTCATATATGCCAAAATAGGAAAAACGCGAAACACACGGGGTGAAATTGGGGCACACGGGCGCGTCCCATGGTCATGTGTCCCAAAATCTATAAATAGGCGGTACTATTCACTTTCTTCTCCATTCAAAAACCCTAACCCTAGCCGCTGCTACTCCACACGGCCTCCCTGCCACGCCCGTGCACCGCTTCTCACTCCATTTTTGATGCCCAATCTCTCTCCCTTAGCATTTGTTCACTCTTTTCACATCTATTCTACTTATTTTTAATGCTTATTCTTAAAATAATTGTTACTTTTATCATACTATGTTCATTTTGTTCATTATTTCTTGCATTATTCGATTATTTATCATGCATTTTATGTTAATGTAGGTTGTTAGGAAAGCTTCATTCCTTTGTCATTCATATGCCATTATTATGCCCATCCTCATGCCCTTACAATGTCACGAAATTATGCTATCAAAAAGAATTTTTTTGGTTGAGTTTGGTTCATATTTTGGCTAAAATTAGTAGTTTAAATTCATGGCTTTCCAAATTCATGTATTTACTATTATTCCTCTTTACAAATTATAGGTATACGATGTCGTCTTCACGAGGAAAAAAAACCACTGTCCCCGCTTCAAAGAAGAGGAAGGGAGCATCATCTTCCGCGGATCCAACCGCAGAAATTCGTCACCCTCTCCTGCAGTTTCCCCGAGGGCCCCAAGAAGAGCTTTTCCAAATACTTCGGGCCCGACCCTTAATTACGGGCTACTACATCGACTGGGCTACCATAGAACAAGTCCAAATGGCTGACGCGATTTGGGCTCTCCTAACCACTAACCCTTGGGAGCTGTTCTTCGGGATTATCGAGCCGACATACCTCGAGCTCACGATGGAACTATGCTCAACGTTCCATCTCCAGACCGTAATGACAAGGTATGATGATCTCGACAAGGTTCAGTTTTGCCTAGGCGGATTAATCTGTCAGCTAAGCGTCCTAGAGTTTGGTGCTACACTAGGCTTATACACAGAGGAGTTAGGGGAGGAGAATGAACTACATACTCTCAGTTGCCACATACATGTCTCTGCCTTGAAGTGGTGGCACATGTTGGCCCCTAGGACGGCCTCCTACAATCCTAGCCACTCCAAGGCATCAGTGTCCCACCATCACTAAGGTACTTACACGCTATTTTAGCTCACACGATTTTAGGGAGGCGAGAGAGCACTGGCGTCATCAACACCCACAACGTCTACTTCTAATGGTGCATGTCGTAGGGGCACGTCATCGACCTTGCTTATTTCATTGCGCTTACGATTCATCACCAGACAGAGCGGCAACGAAAGGGGGTCATCTCCATTGGCCCTTACGTAGCTCGGCTGGTGCAACACTTTGGGCTCTTCAACACTGCGACCCAAGAATCATCCCTCACCCTCATCGACCAGATGTCTCCACAAGGCATCTTGAGCATGCTTAGCATGAGGATGATCGAGAGGCGCCGAGGAACCTACCCTCCCCAGTATCGTCTCACCCAGTCTACCAAGGAGGATGTGACAGCCCAAAATTGACCCTAGTCGGGAAGTGGTTTCGGGACCGCTAAACCGAGTCACCAAAATGTTTGAACGTAATATTTATTGTCTAGAATATGTAATTATGAATGTGTGAAAATTTCAAGCTTCGATTTAGTCGATTGCATGTGGATTCAGTTAGTAGGACTTGTGTGACACTTTTGAAATGTAATAGGCTAATCTATAAGGACCTAATAGTGCATGTAATCAAAAGGGAGGACTTGCATGTCAAATTTCCCCCCCTAAGTGCTAGTGGCCAGCCATGACAAAGAGTTATGGGCAAAAACATGTCATAAAACATGTTGTGACAATGGTGTATGTAAGAAAAAAATAAAATAATGAGCATGAGAATTGAATAATGAAAGGGAAGAAAAAAAAAAGGGAATGGTGTGAGTGCCCCCCCTTTTGCCGTGAGTTGAAGAGAAGAGAAAAAAAAATTGTTCATCCTTTTCATTCTCTCTTGGCCGAAAATCCTAAGGAAGAAGGAGGGAGTTTTTGCTTCATGTTTGGTTTGGAAGGGGATTAGGAAGAGGTTTGGCTATACTTGTATCAAGATTAAGCTCAAGAGCAAAGGGGAACTAAATCCGATAAAGGGAAGGAAAAAGTGGTCGAATAGCCATCGGAATCGTTCGACAACATCCGAGGTAAGTTCTTGAGTAATAGAGCTTAAATTATGATTGGATTAGATCATGTTTTAAGCAAATCGAAATCATGCTCTTTGTGTGTGGATATTGAGCCGAAATTTGCAAGAGTGATAAGTGTATTGTGTTTGAGTTTTGCTAATGAAAATGAAATGCGAATGTGTTATGATTTAGTGTTAAATGTGCATGGTTATTCGAATGATGTCCGGGCTAAGTCCCGAAGGCTTTGTGCTAAGTGACCATATCCGGACTAAGATCCGAAGGCATTTGTGCGAGTTCCAAAATCCGGGTTAAGTCCCGAAGGCATTTGTGCGAGCTATTATAACCGGGCTATGTCCGAAAGGCTTTTGAGCGAGTCGCTATATCCGGATAAAAGCTGAAGGTACGTGATTCGGGAATGAGCAATCTTGCTGTAAAAATTTCAGTTAATACGCTTGCAAAATTCCAGCAATGAGGTATGATTCGTATGTGCTTTGAATTAGTTGAGCCCTTACAAATAAGTATTCGCTTCAGTTGATAAACGAGCTCTAGGCCTTTAGCTAAGTTGATCTTTGTGTATGAACATAAGGGTTGGTAATGTGAAGTAAGTATGATATTGAGAATGTGTGCACATGAAATTATCCGTTTAGCTATCTGAATGCTATGCTTTTGTTGTGCTAGAATCCCTTGCTCAAAACTTACTAAGCATAAATTGCTTACTCCGTTTCTTTGTTCTCTGCTTTATAGATTTTGGCTCATCACCTACGGACTCGGGATTTTGGAAGTCAAGTCTCCCACACTATCAAAGCCCTTTTGGTACAATTTTGGTTGAGCTTTGAAATGGCATGTATAGGACTACCCTTTGTTGTTTTTCAAGTACTTTTTGTGATGTATGTGTACGACCATGCGAAAATGGCTCGTAGAAGTGGAGTATGGCATTAGACCATTTGTGTTTATGTATATATATATGGTTTCATGATGTGACTATGGACTGGAATGGAAGTGTTGGGTAATGATCAGCCCTTGGAATGGCTAAATATGATCATATGTGGACCTATGTATGACAAAACTCTAGTTGGTCCATGGAAACCACGAAATAGGTAAAGTTACCTTGAAAACAGATGCTGACAGCAGCAGTGGTGTGGATGTGAAAAATCACTAAAAATAGCAGGAATGGAATTAAATAGAGAATAAATTATGTAAATTAACCTTGATGAATCTACTTTCATATGGAAGAAACGAAACGGTCATATGAGTTGTATATTAAGAGATGTTTAGGTTTTCGTGAAATAGGGCCAGAACGGTTTCTAGAACCCCTGTTCCGACTTTGGAAATTCACTATAAATTAACCAGAGATAATTAGCAGTCATTCCATATATTTATAGATTCCTCTTTGAGTCTAGTTTCTATAGAAACAAATGGAATCAGTATTGAAGCCCTGTACAGGGAGATATCCAAGTTGTAATGCGTGAAGGTCAGTGTAGTCGATCCCTGTAACATGGGAGACTTTAACTAATAAACTGTACTAATTGGCCAGACCAAAAATTCTAGAAAAAAATTTGTAGATGCATATATGAGTCTAGTTTCAGGAAAAAATCACGAAACTGATTTTTGAGTTGTGGAACTCAAGATATGATTTTTAAGGTGATAGTGACATAGTTAGCCACCTGGCTGGAAATTTTTAAGTGGACTGTGAACATAAATATATTTATGTCTGTTAGCACTTCGTGTTCGACTCCGGCCACGGACTCGGGTACGGGGTGTTACAATTTTATTGGTATCAGAGCTACGGTTTAGTCGATTCTAGGACTACCGTAATGCGTTTGGGTCTAGCTATACATGCCATTTTATGTGATTATTTAATAGTGTGGTGATTTGTGACAATTGAAATGTGTTTATTTATAGTAATGGATCCCGATCCCGACCGAGCGGTAGCTGATGATCTTGAGAGTGTAGCGCCTGCTCCCGTACAAGGGACGGCACCGGCAGACTCTCAACCTAATGCTAGTAATCCAAATGATGAAGCTAGACAAGCTTTCTATAGCGTGATGAATGATTGGTTCAACCAATACATTCGAACTAATATGGTCTGTTCCACAACCTCCATTCCCAACAAACACAACCCGGCACCTACAATGCCGCGAATCGACCAAATAAGGTCGAATAAGCCCCAGTTGATGTAATCCGAAAACATGGGGCTCTGAATTTAAAGCTACGGATAGCGACGATGCGAGAAGCAAGCTGAATTTTGGTTGGACAACACTATCCGGCACTCGATGAGCTATCTTGTACACCGATGAATGCCTAAAGTGTACTATCTCCTTTCTACGTGATTACGCCTACTATTGGTGGAGTACTCGACTTGTTGTGCCCCGAGAGCAAGTAACACGGGAGTTTTTCCAAACCGAGTTTGGAAAAAGTATATCGATCGAGATTTGTTGATCAAAACGGAAGGAATTTCTTGAGCTTAAGCAAGGTTCTATCGATTCATCGATTCGAGCGAAAATTTGTTAGACTTAGTAGATACGCCGGAATGTATTTCGTCCGAGGCTATCATGTGTAAACGCTTCGAGGATGGGCTGAATGAAGATATAAAAATGTTCGTTGGCATTCTTGAAATACGAGAGTTCGTAATCTTGGTCGAGCGAGCTTGTAAAGTCAAGAGCTTAGAAAAGAAAAACAAAAAGTTGATGTGGGAACTGGAGAGTTTAAGTAAAAGATCCTCGGAAAGTCGCTTCAACAAGCATCGAAGAAATTTCGTGATGATGTGGGCGGTCTAGAGGTACTTGGCCTTTTAGACTAGATCGTGATCGACCCCAATGGGTACACGAGGCACTTGGTCGCCGGTGTTGGGAATGAACGTCGAGACGAGCGGAGTGTCGACATTGTGGCAAATGGCATTCGAAGTTGTAGATTCCGTGACCGCCTCTGTTACAAGTGCGGATCAGTTGACCACTTCATTAAAGATTGCCCGAGGTTGCTCGAGCAGAATGTAAATCGAGTGGGATACCGGTGCTACCATCGCCGAGGTAGACCATCTAGAAATACGGGCAATGCTAGTGGTGGTCGAGAGGATCTAGAGATGCTACGACCAGATCCGAGGCTCACGCTCTGCTAGGGCTTATGCTATACGCGCACGCGAGGATGCTTCCTCGCCAGATGTTATTACGGGTACTTTCACTCTCTTTGATACTAATGTGATTGCTTTGATTGACCCTGGTTCTACTCATTCTTATATATGTGAAACCTTAGCATCCAGTAAGACTTTACCTATTGAGTCTACTGAGTTCATAATTCGGGTGTCAAATCCCTTGGGTCATTACGTGCTTGTCGACAAAGTGTGTAAGAAATGCCCCCTAGTAATTCAAGGTTTCTGTTTTCCGGCGGACTTGATGCTGTTGCCGTTTGACGAATTTGATGTTATCCTCGGTTTAGATTGGTTGACCGTGCATGATGCGGTTGTGAATTGCAAAAGCAAGACTATGGATTTGAGGTGCTAAATAACGAGATGATCCGAGTTGAGTCTACGGACTTAAAGGGTTGCCGGTGTAATATCATCAATGTTGGCCCGAAATATGTAAGAAAGGGTGCGAAGCATACCTTGCGTATGTACTTGATGATAAAGAGTTAGAAATAAAACCCGAATCATGCGGTGGTTTGTGAATACCGGATGTTTTTCCGAAGAATTACTGGGTTTACCATTGTTCGGGAAGTAGAGTTTGGTATTGAGCTTGTAGGGGACTACGCCAATTTCGATAGCTCCGTATCATATGGCACCAACCGAGTTAAAGGAGTTGAAAGCTCGGTTGCAAGAATTGACGGATAGAGGTTTCGCTCGACCAAGTTTCTCACCTTGGGGTGCACCAAGATCGTTTGTGAAAAGAAGGATGAACCATGAGGTTGTGCATTGACTATCGTCGGTGAATAAAGTGACGATAAAGAATAAATATCCGTTATCAGCGTATTGCTTGATTTGTTTGATCAACTAAAGGGAGCCTCGGTGTTTTCAAAGATAGATTTGAGATCGGGTTATTATCGATTATGGATTCGAGATTCGGATGTACCCAAAACCGCTTTCGAATGAGGTACGGTCACTACGAGTTCTTAGTGATGCCGTTCGGGCTCACTAATGCCCTGCGGTATTTATGGATTTGATGAATCGGATCTTCGACGATGATTTAGACCGGTTCGTAGTTGTGTTCATTGATGACATCTTGGTCTATTCAAGAAATGAGACCGAAACATTGAACACCGAGATTAGTGTTGCAAATTTTACGGGATAAGCGGTTATATGCTAAGTTCAGCAAGTGTGAGTTCGGTTAGAGAGGTTAGCTTCTTGGGTCATGTGGTATCTCGCATGACGGTATTCGAGTCGACCCTAGCAAAATTTCAGCCATACTTAGTGGAAGCCTCCAGAAATATTCTTGAGGTTCGGAGCTTTTTGGGACTTGTCGGTTACTACCGACGGTTTGTAAAAGGTTTCTCGATGATAGCCACACCCATGACGAAGCTACTTCAAAAAGATGTTAAGTTTGAATGGATGGAAAAATGTCAGAAAAGTTTTGATCAACTGAAAACTTATTTGACGGAATCTCCAATTTTAGTGCAGCCCGAATCAGGCAAAGAGTTTGTCATCTATAGTGACGCCTCCCTACTTGGGTTAGGTTGCGTATTGATGCAAGAAGGTCGAGTTGTGGCCTATGCGTCGAGACAATTAAAGCCACATGAGAAAAATTATCCAACCCATGATCTCGAATTAGCTGCAATCGTATTCGCCTTGAAAATATGGCGACATTACTTATTTGGTGAGAAGTGCCATGTGTATTCGGATCACAAAAGTCTCAAATATTTGATGACTCAAAGAGACTTAAATCTGCGACAAAGACGTTGGCTTGAGTTGTTAAAAGATTATGAGCTTGTCATTGATTATCACCCGGGAAAGGCTAATGTGGTTGCGGACGCGTTAAGCCGGAAATCACTGTTTGCTTTACGAGCGATGAATGTACACTTGTCTATTCTACCCAACAATGTGTTTGTAGCCGAATTAAAGGCCAAACCATCATTGATTCATCAAATTCGTGAAGCTCAGAAAGTCAACGATGAGTTGGTTGCAAGACGGGCTGAATGTGTTCCGAATGTGGAATCAGAATTTCAAGTTGATGATGACGATTGTTTGAGGTTCAGAAATCGTTTGTGTATTCCAAGAAATTCAGAACTTATTTCGATAATTCTGAACGAAGCTCATTGTAGCCGAATGTCAGTCCACCCGGGGAGTACGAAAATGTACAACGACCTAAGACGTCAGTTTTGGTGGGAAGGAAAAAGTGGTCGAATAGCCCTCGGAATCGTTCGACAACATCCGAGGTAAGTTCTTGAGTAATAGAGCTTAAATTATGATTGGATTAGATCATGTTTTAAGCAAATCGAAATCATGCTCTTTGTGTGTGGATATTGAGCCGAAATTTGCAAGAGTGATAAGTGTATTGTGTTTGAGTTTTGCTAATGAAAATGAAATGCGAATGTGTTATGATTTAGTGTTAAATGTGCATGGTTATTCGAATGATGTCCGGGCTAAGTCCCGAAGGCTTTGTGCTAAGTGACCATATCCGGACTAAGATCCGAAGGCATTTGTGCGAGTTCCCAAATCCGGGTTAAGTCCCGAAGGCATTTGTGCGAGCTATTATAACCAGGCTATGTCCGAAAGGCTTTTGAGCGAGTCGCTATATCCGGATAAAATCTGAAGGTACGTGATTCGGGAATGAGCAATCTTGCTGTAAAAATTTCAGTTAATACGCTTGCAAAATTCCAGCAATGAGGTATGTTTCGTATGTGCTTTGAATTAGTTGAGCCCTTACAAATAAGTATTCGCCGGTTGATAAACGAGCTCTAGGCCTTTAGCTAAGTTGATCTTTGTGTATGAACATAAGGGTTGGTAATGTGAAGTAAGTATGATATTGAGAATGTGTGCATTGAAATTATCCGTTTAGCTATATGAATGCTATGCTTTTGTTGTACTGGAATCCCTTGCTCAAAACTTACTAAGCATAAATTGCTTACTCCGTTTCTTTGTTCTCTGTTTTATAGATTTTGGCTTGTCAGCTATCGGACTCGGGATTTTTGGAAGTCGAAGTCTCCCACACTATCAAAGCCCCCTTTTGGTACAATTTTGTTTGAGCTTTGAAATGGCATGTATAGGACTACCCTTTGTTGTTTTTCAAGTACTTTTTGTGATGTATGTGTGTACAGCCATGCGAAAATGGCTCATAGAAGTGGAGTATGGCATTAGACCATTTGTGTTTATGTATATATATATGGTTTCATGATGTGACTATGGACTGGGATGGAAATGTTGGGCAATGATCAGCCCTTGGAATGGCTAAATATGATCATATGTGGACCTATGTATGACAAAACTCTAGTTGGTCCATGGAAACCACGAAATAGGTAAAGTTACCTTGAAAACAGATGCTGACAGCAGCAGTGGTGTGAATGTGAAAAATCACTAAAAATAGCTGGAATGGAATTAAATAGTGAATAAATTATGTAAATGAACCTTGTTGAATCTACTTTCATATGGAAGAAACGAAACAGTCATATGAGTTGTATATTTAGAGATGTTTAGGTTTTCGTAAAATAGGGCCAGAACGGTTTCTGGAACCCCTGTTCCGACTTTGGAAATACACTATAAATTAACCAGAGATAATTAGGAGTCATTCCATATATTTATAGATTCCACTTTGAGTCTAATTTCTATAGAAACAAACGGCATCAGTATTGAAGCCCTGTACAGGGAGATATCCAAGTTGTAATGCGTGAAGCTTAGTGTAGTCGATCCCTGTAACATGGGAGACTTTAACTAATAAAATGTACTAATTGGCCAGACCAAAAATTCTAGAAAAAACTTTGTAGATGCATATATGAGTCTAGTTTCAGGGAAAAATCATGAAACTGATTTTCGAGTTGTGGAACTCAAGATATGATTTTTAAGGTGACAGTGACACAGTTAGCTAGCTGTCTGGAAATTTTTAAGTGGACTGTGAACATAAATATACTTATGTCTGTTAGCACTTCGTGTTCGACTCCGGCCACGGACTCGGGTACGGGGTGTTACAGAGGAGGCCTACGAGGACATTCCTGATGATGTCCCCCCACAGCACGAGGACCCACCGACTCAGCCACTACCACCCTCTCATCCAGTTCATGTGACGGCTTCATATGCTGACATCTCTGAACACCTCACCCAATTTGAGCAGCAGTGTTTTCAACGATTTGACAACATTGATGCTACTCTTCAGCGGATTTGTCAGCACCTCCACATCTCATCGCCAGTCCCACCTCGCGAACCATCCAGCGATGAAGATGTTTAAAAATTCTTATTTATTATTTTATGTTTTTAATTTTTATTGAAACTACTTTTTATTTTTATTAGATTTTAGAAATTTTATTTTTAATTATTAATTTTAGTTATTTCTTTTTGAGTAATTATTCTTCCTAATATCTCCTAAAAAGTTCCTAATTTTATCACAGTTATATAGAGCTCTTAAGCTCATCATCACATAGGAACTAAAAACTCCACCGGGAAAGGTTCTCCACGACTGCCATGTCCAGATTGACCACGACCATAGCTACCATTAGATGTAATATTCTTTTGGCACAGGACTTATGGACTAATGAAACTTTACGATCGCCGGAGTATCCTCCTTCACTCTCGAACCGATTACTCTCCAAAACTCTAGTTCGAGGAATTCATCATACAGGAAGTTTCACTTCTCTCCCTTTCTTAATTTTATATTCTCATATCTATCTTAGTACATTGAGGGAAATGTACATCTTAAGTGTGGGGAGAGGGGCATTCATTTCATTATCAGAAAAATCCCTGAATACTCACCTTGTTCTCTTGAAAAACTCTCATATCATATTTAGGATAAATTTTAATTGAATTATGATTTTGATCAATATATCTTGAATTAAAACATAGATATTTATGCATTTATTGTTTAAACTTTAAGACATTAGAGAATCAAGCATGATAAGTTGATTTTTAAGAATTTAAAATTATAGGTTGTTTCCCCAAGTCTAGGTATTACTTTGAATTGGAATTTACGAGTCTAAACATCAAAAAGCCATAATTTTTGTGAGATTTTTGAGCCTTTTGAGCATCTATTAATTCTTTCATGCTCACTTTTATTATTGCTTTGAGTGCATCAGTATTGAACTATTATTCTAGAACTTGCTTGATTATGCATTTCGAGACCACACCATTCGATTTGATATATCAAAATGATTAAGGCACTTAGGATTAACCCACTCATGCCATGAAAAGCCTACCTCCACAATTAACCATTAGTAAACCTCCTTGAGCCTAACAAGCCATTTCTTGTATTACCCTTAATATTGACCCTTAACCCATTATTGTTGAAATCCCCTAAATTTAATCCCTATTTTTGTCGAGATTTGAGTTGAAGAAATTGCTTAGCTATGTCTTGTTTGTAATAAGTTAGTCTACGATTATTTAACTTGTTCTTAAAAAAATAAAAATAAAAACAAAAAATACTATGTATATATATTAGTAATTCCATATTCTGAGAAAAAGCTCTGTTGTACGCAAGTGAAGATTAACTCTTTTTCTAGTTAGGTAATTTTTTAATTCAATCTCAATTCTAACCCTTTCTTTCAGCTTGTGACCACACCCCCCTAACCAAACCTCATCACAACCCTCTAAAGACCTTTTAATTGATGTATCATCTTAAATTATAGTGGTGGAGATTTGATTTTCATGCAAGCCTATGGTAATGACTTTCATTATTGACTATTGAGTGCTTTATTTATTGTCCTTAAACACCTCGAGTGATTAGAGTGAATCTTTAGTAAGGATGTGAAACTCTGTGATATTCTGAATCAAAAGTAATTACTTAAATGCGGAGAGACGCCTATGTTTGCATGACTAAATACTCAACTTGGAATGTTTGAAACTTTTATGTTCTTTTAGTTGAATTCTCAATGTATGATTACCTATGGATTATTTTAAGATATTACCGATAAGAATTATAAGTTAAGGAGAATTTATTGTCATTATGAATTGAGAATTTTGCTTGAGGACAAGAAAATGCTTAAGTGTGGGGGTATTTGATAAATCGTAATTTATACATATTTTTACCCCATGTAATGCCTTTTATGGGTGATTTCTAGTTAGAATTGGTGAATTCGATGCTCCTAATGCTTTAATTTCATGTTTTATACTTAGGAGAGCATAGGAGAGCGAAACGAACGAGAAATGGGCCAAAAACGGAGAAAATGGGCCAAAGTACGAAATCAACACGGCCTGGACCTCCTCACACGGGTATACCACATGGCCGTGTCAATTTGGCAGGCTCGTACACGTCATGAAGTAATCGAACATGGGCTTGTACCACGGGCGTGTCCTTGCCGAGCCCATGTTAAGTCCAATTCAGAAAAGGCCACTTTTAAGGGCTTCTAGGCATTCCAAAGCCTATAAATACACCCTAGAAGAGGAGAAAAAAGAGACGGAGAAGGGGGAGTAAGGAATTACTCCAAGAAAGCCGATTGATCCATCTCGGAAACCGGATTCATCATCAAGACTGAAGATCTCTCCTCAATTTCCCTTCAAGAGTTTTGTGTTTTCTTTATGTTTTTCATTCTTTATTCTTCTAAGATGTTTTCTTATTTAGTTATGAACTAAAACCCTTAAATACCTAAGGGGAATGAAACTTAAGACAAATCTTGTTATTATTTCCTGAATCGTATGATAATTATTTAACTTCTTCTTAATTATGTGTTCTTAATTCTTGTTTTGATACCCCAAGATTCTGACTCAAGACACGCTCTTATTCAGAGGAGGAATAAACCCTGTCTAAGAGTACAATTGTCATAATTAAGCAGAGTTGATTGCGTGCCTAGAAATAGGGTGACAAGATTTTGCCGAATTAGGGTGAAACCTAATAAGGGGATCCATAGATCGAGTTAATGCAACCCTAGAGTGTTAATTAGAGAAAAGTCTCAGTTATTCAATCTAGGGATTAGACATTATTAGTCTTGAATAGGGATAATAACATAACTTAGGGATCTCTACTGAACAAGTTGAATGAATAAATCGTCCGATTCGGAGCCAGAATAACAAGTAAAGTCTAGGTGAATTTTTCCTTAGGTATTGTCTTAAGTCAATCGATTTTTCCCAAAAGCAATTCCTCAATTCTTTTCTCTGTGTGTTCTTAGTTTAGATAATTAGTTAATTAAAACAAAACCCCATTATTCTTAGGCTAGATAATAAAAAAACAGTCATTACTAGTACTTTTACTTCCTTTAGGTTCGACAATCTGGTCTTGCTAAAACTATAGTACTGTTCGATAGGTACACTTGCCTATATCGCGATAATATTAGTTCCAGAATGAGTAATTATAAATATTTAAAACCTATCACGAAATAATGCGATCACCACTCTATGGCCACAACAAGGAGAACGAGCAGTTAAATTACATGGGTAATAATCCTCGATCTTAAAATAATCCTTATAATAATACTTATAATGGAGGTTGGAGGAACCACCCAAATTTCTCATTGGGAGGCCAAGGGAATCAGAGACCACCACCTCTAGGCTTCTAACAACCACCCTACCAACAAGAGAAAAAGCCGAACCTTGAGGAGATGCTAACAAAATTCATCTCAGTGTTAGAAACTCATTTTTAGAATGCTGAGATAGCACTTAAGAATCAACAAGCATCGATCCAAGGGCTCAAAACTCAGATAGGTCAGCTTGCTAAATTGATATCTGAATGACCACAAGGTAGCCTGATAATAACACTGAATCTAACCTAAGGGAGCAACTCAATGGAATTACCATTCAAGATGAGGAAGGGTTAGTTGCACCTGAACTAGAACCGAGGCAAGAAACTATGGCAAGTAAAGGTAAAGGTGAGGTGGACCACAATGACCAGAAATTGGTAAGTAAGGATTTCAAACCTCGTGTGCCATATCCCAACGCGATAAGGAAATACCGCACAGATGAACAATGCGGTAAATTTCTTAAATTATTAAAGAAGTTACATATTAACTTACCGTTTATTAAAGCTCTTTCGCAGATGCCAAACGTAGTCAAATTCCTAAAGGAACTTTTAACAAATAAGCAGTTGGATGAGGCGTCGCATGTGGAGCTAAACGCGGTTTGCTCAGCCATACTGTAGAATAAGCTGGCCAACAAATTAAAAAATCTAGGGAGTTTTAAAATTCCCTATTTAATTGGTTGCCTAGATGTTAATAATGCTTTGGCTGATTTAGGGGCTAGTATCAATGTTATGCCTTACAAAATGTTTAAGCAACTAGGTCTTGGGAAACCCAAACAAACTAGGATGAGTATTCAATTAGCCGATAAAACAATCAGATTTTCTAGGGGGATTATTGAAGATGTACTCGTTAAAATTGACAAATTTATATTCCCAATTGATTTCGTTGTTCTAGACATAGAGGAGGATAGTAACGTTCCTTTAATTTTAGGGAGGCCCTTTTTAGCAACTGCTAAAACAATAATTGATGTTGGCACAGGTGAACTCACACTTCGTGTGGGAGACGAAACAATCACCCTTCAAGCTCGTAATACGAGTAACACATCAAAACTGGAAGGTGGTTGTATAAATCATTCTACTAAAACTGACCATGTAGTGCAACCTATTTCGTAGGAAATAAGTTCGAAGAACCTACATGAGCCATATTCAAGCAACAACAAACGACCTATCTATGAAGAACGAAGGCTACAAATTGAGAAACTAGATGAATGGTGGACACATAAACCGAGGACACATGATAAACCAAAACCACGCCATGATGAGCTCATTGTCGTACCAAATCAACTTAATGTTGGAGACAAGGTACTACTAGATGCAGCAGACCCTCGCATTGCCACTTCTGAACCTAACGGAGCAATCCCTCTTATGATACTCAGTATTTTCCCGTATGGTACAGTCAAGGTAATTCATCCCAAATTCGGCACTTTTAATGTAAATAGTACTTGTCTTAAACCTTGTGTTGATAAAATTGATAGCAGGGATGAGGAGTGTAAACTCCTCGCACCACCATGACCATGTACCGGAAAGGTAAAGTCGAGCTTAGACTATAAATAAGCGTTTCTCGGGAGGCAACCTGAGCACTAACGATTATAACTTCTTTAAAAATTTTAGTTTTAACATCTAATCACTAACCGAGTTATTGAAACACAGGTTCTCTAATCCACACGGTAGGGCACATGGGCGTGCCTTAGGCCGTGTAAAAATAGGGCAAAATTTTTCCTTAGCACGGGATGCTATAAGTGGCCACGGTTGTGCGACGTGGCCGTGGGCGAGTTTGTCAAACTTGCACACCCGTGTCTAGGAACCGTGGTTGAAACATAGAATTTAGCACGGTCACGTAACACACCCGTGCCCACCACCCGTGCTCAAGATTGATAAAACAACATGGGCATGCACATTGGAACATGAGCATGGGAGAAGCAAATGAAGTAGGACACGATCGTCTGACACTGCCGTGGGCACCAACACACCTAAAGAGCCTGGGTGTGTGGGAGTCTCCAACGTGCCTAAATTTAAAAAATTGAGAAACACACAGGCAAAAATTAGGGCACACGGGCGTGCCCCATGGCCGTGTGCCCCAAAATCTATATAAACCCCTCACTATTCATCATCCTCTTCCTCAAAATCCCTAACCCTATCCGCTGCAACTTCATACGCCCTCCTGCCACGCCCGTGCGCCGACTACAACACCACTTTCAGACACTCTAAACTCCTCCATCCATCAACATACTGCGTTTGTTCACTCTTTCCTCTCTATTTTCTTCATTTCTTTAATGATTTTTCTAGTTTTCTTTGGCTGATTTCTGGTGTTCATAGTTCTCACTATAGTCGTACTTATGTTTTGCCATTTTATTGAAAGGTTTCTAGAACATTTATTCTTTCTTGTGTTTCCATAGCATCTAATTCATTCATTCCATTTTGAAAAATAATCATGCTTTTGTTATGACATTTCCTATAAACTTATATCATCTAAATTGAACTAATTTCGACTGAGTATTGTTCAGTTGGTTGGATTAGTTAGTTTAACTATATTCATAATTTCTTCTTGAATTCGCTAGTTCATGTTACCTTCTTCATGTTTTCATTAAAGATATCATGTCGAATCATGGTAAAAAAACTGTAGTCCCCGCCTCAAAGAAAAAGAAAGGACCAGTATCCTCTTTTGGTCCCACTGCTGAAATTAGACATCCATTGCTCCAATTTTCCTTGGGCCCCAAAAAGGAACTATTTCAGATATTACGAGCCCGACCCCTAGATGTGGGCCGCTGCATTGACTGAGCCGTACTCGAACAAATTCAGATGGTTGACACGATTCGAACCCTCCTGACGATTGAACCGCAGGGGCTCTTCTTTGAGATTATCGAGCAGACATACCTCGAGCTCACGATGGAACTCTGCTCAACCTTTCATCTTCAAGTCGTCATGACAAACTTCGACGATCCTGGAACGGACCAGTTTTGCCTTGGTGGTCTAGTGCGCCAGTTGAGCGTACTAGAGTTTGGAATTGCACTAGGGTTGTACACAGAGGAGTTCATGGACGACAACGAACTTGACACCCTCCATTACCATATCCATTATTCTCCCTCAAAGTGCTGGAAGGACCTTGTCCCTGTCTCGGTCGCCTATGATCCTAGCCGCTCTAAGGCATCGACCCTCGCCCTATCCCTGTGATACCTACATGCCATCTTGGCCCACACTCTGACAGGACAGTGAGAGAGCACCGGCGTCGTCAACACTTACAACACCTATTTCTTGTGGAGCAAGGCGAACGGGCACGTCTTCGACCTTGCCTACTTCATTGCCCTCGCCATTTGCCCTTAGACGGAGCGACATAGGAGAGGAGTCATCTCTATCAAGCCCTATATGACTCAATTGGCTCAATACTTTGGGCTCCTCAACACAGTGGCACAATCATCCTCCCTAACTCTCATCTGTCAGATGTCCCAACAGGGCATCTCGAGCATGCTACATATGAGAATGATCGAGAAACGACATGGCACCCACCCTCCTTAGTACCGCTTCATCCAGTCCATTGAGGAGGAGGACTCAGAGGACATTACTGATGATGTCCCTCCACGCCATGACAACCCACCATCTTAGCCATCACCCATCCATCGTCCATTTCATGCAGCAGTTTTATACTCTGACATCTCTGAGTGTCTTACTCGATTTGAGCAGCAGTATTTTCAGCGTTTTGATCACATTGATGCTACTCTTCATCAGATTTGTCAGCACCTTCACATCTCATTGCCACCACCACCTCGTGAACCATCCAGTGTGACGATGTTTAAAAAGTTTTTATTTATTATTTTTATTTTCACTTTTATCTTTATTTATCTTCTTTAAGTAATTTTTATTTCATTTTCCTTTAATTTTAGTTTAATTTTAGTTTTTACAATTTTTATTTTCGGCTATTTCATGACGAGTAATTATGCTTCCTTATTTTTCCTAAAGAGTTCTTGATTTTATCACAGTCATAAAGAGCTCCAAAGCTCATCATCAAATAGGAACTAAAAACTCCACTGGCAAAGGTTTTCCACGATGCCATGTCCTGCTCGAGCACAACCATAGCTACTACTAGATATAATACTCTTTTGGCGCAGGACTTATGGACTAATGAACCTCTACCACCACCGGAGTATCCTCGTCCACTCTCATCATTGCCTTGGTCGATTATTCTTCATAACTCCAATTCAAGGAGTTCACTCATCATTCAGGAAGTTTCATTTCCCTTCCTATCTTATGATTATATATATATTCCAATATATCTATCTTTGTACATTGAGGGCAATGTACATCTTAAGTGTGGGGGGTATTTTATATCATTATCAGAAATCCCTGAATTTTGTCTTATTCTCAAGTGAATCACTCATATCACTATTAGAATGAATTTTAATTAATTTATGATTTTTATTGATATGTCTTGAATTAAAACATAGGCATTTATGCATTGATTGTTTAAACTTTAAGACATTAGGGAATCAAGCATGATAAGTTGATTTTTTCAAAAAAAAAATCTTTTAAGTTACTTCCCTAAGTTTAGGTATTATCTTGAGTTGAAATTCACAAGTTTAAACATCAAAAAGCCATAATTTTTTTAAGATCTTGAGCCTTTAGAGTATATTTTATTTCTTTCATGCTCACTTTTATTATGAGTGTGTCAGTATTGATTTGTTATTCTAGAACTTGCTTGATTATGCATGTCAAGAGCACACCATTTGATTTGATATGTCGAGATGATAAAGGCACTTAGGTTTAAGCCACTCACTCTACAAAAGCCTACCTTCATAATTAACCCTTAGTGATCTCCTTTGAATTTAACAAACCATCAATTGATTTACCCTCAATATTAACCCAAAACCTATTATTGTTGAAATCCCCTAATTTGATCCCTATTTTTTTGTCGAGATTTAATTTGAACTAATTGCTTAGCTATGTTTTATTCTCCGTTGCAACAATTAAGTTCTATGTTATTTGTTCTTAAAAAAAATCCTTACACACATATTAGTAGTAATTTGTTTTTTTTTTTTTAGCTTGAGTGTTAATTCCATATTCTGAGAAGAAGCTCACTTGTATTCAATTAATAATTAGTTATTTTTCTAGTTAGGTGATTTCTTCAATTCAACCTCAATTCTAACCTTTTCCTTTAGCTTGAGAGCACACCCTTTAACCAAAGCCACGTTACAATCCTCTAAAGACCTTTTTGATTGATGTATCATCTCAATATATAGTGGTGGAGATTTGATTTTCATGCAAGCCTATGGTAATAACTTTTCATATTGACTAATGAGTGCTTCATTTGATGTCCTTAAACACCTCGAGTGATTTGAGTGAATCTTTAGTGAGGATGTTAAACTCTGTGATATTTTGATCAAAGGTGATTACTTAGATGAGGGGGGACACCTATGTTTTCATGATAAAATGCTCAACTTGGAATGTTTGAAACTTTGATGTACTTTTAGTTAAATTTTCAATGTATGATTACTTATGGATTATGTTGAGATATTATTGATAGGGATTATAAATTGAGAAGAATTTATTTTAATTGTGAGTTGAGGATTTTGCTTGAGGACAAGCAAATGCTTAAGTGTGGGGGTATTTGATAAACCGTAATTTATACATATTTTTATCCCATGCTTAGCACATTTATGGATGGTTTCTCCTTAGATTTGGTGAATTCGATGCTCCTAATCCTTTAATTTCATGTTTTATACTTAGGTGAGCATAGGAGAGTAAAAAGAGCGAGAAACGGGCCGAAAACGGAGAAAATGGACCCATATGGGAAATCAACACAGCCTAGACTTCCTCACACGAGTGTGTCACATGGCCATGTCCATTTGGCAGGATCAAAGCACGACTTACACGGGTAGACTACACGTCCGTGCCTATTTAACAGCCTTGACCACGGGCTGGAGTAATCACACACAGGCGTGTCTCTGCTGAGCCCAAGTATAGCCCTATTCGGAAAAGGCCACTTTTGAAGGCTCTTAGGCATTCTAAAGCCTATTTAAACACCGGAGGAGGTACTTAGAATGGGGACGGGGAGTAAGAAGCAAGGAATTACTCAAGGGAAGCCGATTGGTCCATCTCAAAGGCCAAATTCATCATCAAGACTGAAGATCTCCCTTCAATTTACATTCAGGGGTTTTGGGTTTTCTTTATGTTTTGTTATCTTTATTCTTTTGAGATGTTTTCTTTCTTAGTTATGAACTAAAACCCCTAAATACCTAAGGGGAATGAAACTTAAGACAGATCTTGTTATTATTATCTGAATTGTGTGATAAATATTTGACTTGTTCTTAATTATGTTTTCTTAATTCTTGTTTTAATATTCCAGGATATTGATTCAAGTTAATGCTCTTATTCAGAGGAGGAATAGACCCTGTTTAAGATTAAATTTTTCATAATTAAGTAGAGTTGATTGCACGCCTAGAGATAGGGTGATAAGATTTTTCCGGATTTGGGTGAAACCTAATAAGGGGATCCATAGATAGAGTTAATGCAACACTAGGGCATTAATTAGAAATAGATTTCAATTAATCGACCTAGGGTTAGACGTTATTAGTCTCGAGAGAGATAATAATATAACTTAGGGATTTCTAAGGATCAAGTCAAATGAATAAATTATCTGATTTAGAGTCAAATAACAAGTGAAGTCTAGGTGGATTTTTCCTTAGGTATTGTCTTAATCAATCGAGTTCTCCCAAAAGCTTTTCCCAATTTTCTCTCTCTGCATCCTTAGTTTAGTTAATTAGTTTAGATAAAAAAAACCCCTTAATATTAGGCTAGATAATAAAAAGGAAGTAATTACTAGTACTCTTGGTTCTTTTGGGTTCAACAATCCGGTCTTGCTAATGCTATACTACTGTTTGATAGGTACACTTGCCTTCATCGTGATAATATTCAGTTTCAAGAATGATTAATTATAAATTTTTAAAACCTATTGCGAATATCACGTATCATGTGTGACCCAAGTTAGTTTCGACCACAACCAAGGCACATGGGCATGTCTCCAACTGTGTGGTACAAGTCAGTATGTATGCCTTGTTTTCAGACGACTTGTGGCATGGGCATGTTTTGTGACCGTGTGAGGCATATTGCCTGCTCACATGGGCGTGTGATCCATATATGTTTGAAAATTTTTTAAGTTTCTTAAAGTTTGCAAATATTATCGATTTAGTCTCAAACCACTTCTAAGCATGTTTTAAGGTCTCGTAGAGCCTTATAAGGGACATTGAGATTATATTTGATTGATATGTATGAGAAAAAGTATGTTTGATGTTGTGATGTATGGTAATACCTCATAACCCTATTCCGGCAACGAATACGGGTTAGGGGTGTTACAATTATATTATCATTTAAATTCATAATTACCAAATTAGCCTTTTTAATTTCATTTAAAATCCACTAACCTTAGGTTTTTATGTCCATCCATAATTTCAATGGTTTATTATCAACATAAGGACCCCACATTAAAAGAACACATCAATTCAGCACATAATCAATTAAACCATAACTTTTACATTTTACGCGATTAAGTCCTTTTATTTAATCGAGCACACAAACAATAAAATTTTCACATGAAACTTTCACACATATCAATTCACATACTATAAACACCAAAAATATTTTTTAAAATATTTTTTAACTCGGATTTGTGGTCCCAAAATCACTATTCCGATTAGGGTTTAAATCGGGCTGTTACATATTCAATCTGTCTTTTATTGTTTAATCTTGGGGTTTGAATGTTTCTCAACACCGAGGTGTTATTGTAGTCACAAAACTGGAATGTGTAGTGACAGTTTGAGCCAACAAGAATTAAAACAAAAGTTGAGTGTATATTAGAGGAATTTAGTCCACTTTTTCTTAATAGTGTCATGTTGCCATCATCGGAAGGTGGGGTTAATGTGCATGTTTAAGTCTTAGATTAAATAGAGGAGTGATGCTTGGTAAGATATACATTGAAATTTATTTCCTTGACAATCACCTATCCTTTTATACCTTGTGGGCACTTAGTATTCTACTAAAGATTCATGTTGGAGATCCCAGTTTATCATTATCATATTTTATTTTATTGTTTTCAAGTTATGCTTCGACAACTATCCTCACAATTTATCTCATTTCTATCTAGTTGTTGCACCAATATTAATAGAAAAAAGACAACCATCCCTGTGGGATCGATATCTGATAGACTCACATCTGTCTACTATACTTGCATCGACAGTGTATAATTGCACATTATTACTGTGACATTAAACAGTCGATCACATCACTAAGCCTATCCCGGTCTGAACTGTAAGGTCAAGAGATAAGTAGTTGTTTCCAACTAGTAGGTTAGTTAGAAGACGAGAGGTAATAACTAAGTTGACTACTAGCTGATTGAATAGAGCCCTGAAGTAAGTATTCTATTTACTCTAGTGAAAGATTCATAATCCTATTATTTTTATTATTTAATACTTTTTGCATCTTTTACTTTTATTCAATTCTTTTGCATGATTCATCGTATTATGGTTTTGAATCAATATTATTTGGAAAGTTAATATTGATCTAATCAAGCCTCCTTTGTGTACGATCCTCGAAATACTTCTGTGTTCTTTTGTAACAATCTATATTACAACCTAACCCGTATGCTTGTAGACACCACTTGATTCCATATAATTCATAGCAATATTTTTTTACTTTTAACATTAGAGGCGATCAAGTTGTTAGTGCTATTGTTGGGGAGGCTTCACCATTAGATTAGTTTTTAGTTTACGTGCCTTAGTAAGATAAGTAGGAAATTTCAAAGTCATAGATACAATTTTATTTGTTATTTCTTTATTTATTTATTTTACTAACCTATCTTTATTTTTCTTCATGGATCACAGTGTATGACTCTGAGTAGGGGCACCTTATAGAGCCAGCATAAAATCTAGAAAGAATTATCTGTCATAACTGTAGTAAAATAACCTACCTACTAAAGTTTGATTACGCACTACTGAATCTAGATGTTGTGCGAGGTAGTATCGAAAGGTTGGCAATAAATGTAAACAATTTTGAAATTAATTCAGTCATGATTTAGAATAATTTGTAATTTCGTGGGATGATGATGGCGGATTTAAACCAACATTTAAAATGATTAATCCAACTTAACGATACATTTAAGTTCAATCGGGTCACCAATGATGCTCTACGTCTTATGTTGTTCCCATTTTCATTGGTTGGTAATGTTTCTTCTTGGTTAGATTTGCAAGCTCCATGTTCAATTACAACATGGGACAAGCTTGCAAAAAAGTTCTTACACAAATTCTTTCCTATCAGTAAGACTATCTACTTGAGGCGTGATATCACAAAATTCCGGTAGATAGAAAGGGAAAATTTATATGACATATGAGAACACTTTAAACTAGTACTGAAGAAGTGTCCCCATCACAATATGCAGGAATGGCTGTAAATGCAAATTTTCTATAATGGTCTAGATGGTAATCTAAAGTCTAGGTTGGATGGATCATTAGGAGGGGCCTTCATGAATAACAATTACGAGTGAGCCTGTCAGTTGATTAAGGACATGGCTATGAACTCGTACATGTGGCCCAATGGGAGGTTTACTTATAGCCAAAAACCATATATTGCTAATGTTGTCCATGAAGTGGAAAAATATAAGCAAAATTTGGAAAAGCTTAACCGGTTGGAGACTACATCCACTAGACTAGGAGTACAGACTAGGAGTACATGAACCAACTCGCACTTATAGCCAATATTTTGTGAGCCAGTTTGAGGAAGCGAATTATGTGGGGAACAGGGGTGGAAATCCTAATTCCAATACTTATAATCTCAGATGAAAGGATCACCCATGTCTGAGATGGGGTGGAAATCAATGAGGGGGTAACTCGAGTCAAAACCGACAAAATCCAATTTACCAATCTCCTTATATGCAAAGCACTCAAGAAAGGGCTATAAGAGCTGACCATGTTGTACGTTGTCAAAGATTAGATCGGATAGAAGGGGAGATGTAGCCAATGTGTGTCGTGGGGTTTCCATGTTGCAGCACCAACAATAATTGCTGAAAAATTTAAAAGCCCAATCGCGACACGGTGTCCCCTTTGTTGCAGCACTGGAGACAGTGGCGACAAATTAGATTTTTTAAGGGTGTGATGCGACACCAAACTCCGATGTCACAGCAAGAGTAGTCTACCAGTTGTGTCTTGACATGGCACCCCTGTGTTATTGTTAGAAAATATCCAATTTGAAAATGATTTTCTTGCATAACAGGAAATTAAAATTTTGAAAATCAACACGGTTCATTTAATATCCTGATTTTGGGCCTAGTCGGAATAGCGATTTTGTTACCACAAAATCCGAGATAGAAATAATTATTTTATGATTATTTTGAGGTCTATGATATGATTTCATGATTGTGTGAAAATTTCGTGAAGAAATTTTATGCATAAAGTGCTTAAATTGAAATTAGGGACTAAATCGAATAATTTGTAAAACTTACATTCTAGAAGTTTCTAGTATGAAATTTTTTTGAAATATTAATTAGGAGGTCTTAAATAGCAATTTTACCAATTTCTAAGTCTATGGACAAAAATTGGACATGGATGGAATTTTTGGAAAGTTTAGTAGTAAGGGCATTTTGGTCATTTAGGGGTAAAATGAATTAAAAACAAAATTAAAAGCCAATTTTTGTCCATCTTCTTCATTAGGCCGAAATTT
The DNA here is from genome assembly GCF_025698485.1 of Gossypium arboreum. Classification (NCBI taxonomy): domain Eukaryota; kingdom Viridiplantae; phylum Streptophyta; class Magnoliopsida; order Malvales; family Malvaceae; genus Gossypium; species Gossypium arboreum. Next base: position 19,831,046 of record NC_069082.1, read on the forward strand.
CAAGGGTTCTCCATAGCTAGGGTTTGTTTCAAGCTTCCAAGCTCCATAGTAAGTGATTCCAAGCCCCGTTTTTAATGTTCTTTACGTTTTGGAATCCCGGAAGCTCGATTAAGCTTATGCTAGCAATAATTCAACCTAGAGTTTATATTTGGAAAAATACCCATAGGTGAAATTTGTGTATTTTGATGTTTTATGATAGAATATGGGGTTTTAAATTATGTTAGACAACTTGTGCTACTCTGTTTTTAGTGAAAACGAGTAAAAGGGCTTAATCGGCAAAAATACCTAATAGTCACAAGTATATGTTAGAGAGAGAATTTGATGTTGCCATAGAAGGGAAAAGTGATCAGCATGTTATAAAACATAAGAATAAGGAATAAATTTTAATTCCCGAGCCTAGGGGCAAAAGTGTAATTATGCAAAAGTTTAGGGGCAAAAGTGTAATTTTTTTTAAAGTTCATATTAAATGCTGTTTTGATAAATGTATGTATTAAATAAGATTAATTTGGTATTATAGATCAAGAAAAATGAGATTCAAGTCGTGATCGAGGAAAAGAAAAGATTGTACTAAATTGCAAAATCTTTATATTTTGGTACCAAGGTAAGTTCATGTGTAAATAATGTAGCATAAATGTTATTTTTAAGTTATTAATGTTAATTATATGATATGCTGATTTTTAATCGTGAAATATTATGCTTTGTGGTTAATGTTGAGTAATATGCAAATTATGTTTACTACTTGATAAACATGAATTGCTACCGAGTATCGATTCGATATTCCATGGAAGGCGGCAAATGTGAGATCGAGGAAAAAGCCCGTTTGAACCTTAGGAATAGATTAGGATACAAGTGACATGTCACTAGGATGGTTGAGCATCCGAACTCGTTGAGTTGAGTCCGAGTTCACTTATGGATGCAAATGTCCGAACTCGTTGAGTTGAGTCCGAGTTCGTGAGATGTAACTAGGCATCCGAACTCGTTGAGTTGAGTCCGAGTTCATTTATGGATCTGACGCCTGAGCTCGTTGAGTTGAGTCCGAGTTCACTTAGGGCGGGTTACATGATTTCTTGATTACATATGTGGCACTTATGTGCAAATTATCCATGTATCCGAAGTTATATTCGATGTGTTCAACGGGTGAAATTTCTAGTGAAATGAAAGAACACTTAAGATGCAATGACGTTTTGGTAAGTGTTGTGAAATGGACACTTTGGACAGGTATGTTCTTAACCCTCGGGTTGATAATAGATACAACAACGATAAGGTAGTAAGATGATGAATGATGTTTAGAAATATGATATATGTTTTGGTGATACCATGCTAAAGTTGTTTGGTATATTTGTATTGTTATGTTACTTGTTATTTACATATGAACTTACTAAGCATTTATGCTTACTCCTCCTCTTTATTTTCTGTAGTTTTGAACAAGCCAGCTCGGGAATCGGACGAGTCGAAGGTTCGATCACACTATCCAAAGGACTTTCATCCGGTAAATGGCTTGTAAAACTTAAGTATGGCATGTATAGCAATATATTTATTTTGTGTAAATAATTTTATGATATGGCCATGATTGGTTGAGAAAATGTTTGATATTGATAAGTCATGGTGATGGTTAAATTTAGATCATGTTTGATATCATGGAAGTTTAATAGGTTATCTAGTTCATAACAACTCATGAAAAGATGAAATTTGCCTTAAAAGCAGAATATTGTTTGCAAAGAATGACATGAATTGAAAAATCACTAAAAATAGTATAAATGGAATTAAATGATGAGCAAGTTATGAAATTGAAGCTTAATGAGTCTATTTTCATATGGATAAAAAAAAGGGGGCATATAAATTATACTTTATGAGATATTTGAAACCTTGTGAAACAGGGCCAGAGTGATTTCTAGAATGCAAGTTTTACAAATTATTCGATTTAGTCCCTAATTTCAATTTAAGCACTTTATGCATAAAATTTCTTCACGAAATTTTCACACAATCATGCAATCATATCATAGACCTCAAAATAATCATAAAATAATTATTTCTATCTCGGATTTTGTGGTAACGAAACCGCTATTCCGACTAGGCCTAAAATCAGGATATTACAACTCATGATATTTAGAGTAAGAAATCCTAGACTAAAATCATAGTTGTGTTTTTGGATAAGTGAATCATTGATTTTTTTGGCTTTAAACCGAACAATCTTCTCCGATATATTCATACCAAAAACTGCTTCGAGTGTGGTTTGAACAAATCGAACCAAAACACAGGACTAGAAATAATTCTCTTTTCCTTTTGGGGTGAAAACGAAAATCCTCTCTTCTTTAATTAGAATCTGATAGAATTGTTATTCTAGAAAAATATATTTAATAGTTAAGAATAAATTCTCTCTATTTTTTGGCAAAGTAACAATCTCTCAAAGTTGTGTTAATAACCTTACTGGTGCCATCTATTTATAAAAAGAGAAGGTAGAACACTTATTGAATTGTAGGAGTAGGGTGGACGACATCCCCTAGTATTCATACTAGGGTTGTTGGCTCTTCATATTCCATGAGGGGATTTTGGGCCTTTCTCACATTGGATCCAATTCCAAGTATTTCCTGGACTTTTCGACCCAGTAATTTGTAATTTGATCCAACCTAATTTTATTTTTCTATTTACCAAAATAAACTTAAATATATTTATATTAAATGATTTTCTCATCCCAATTTTACCCTGGTAAAATCTATGAAAAAAATTATTTAATATTTCAGAATTCAACTCGTTCACTATGATCGAATGGTTTATTTTCATTTTCGGGCTTTAAAATAGCTAGAAAAACATAAACTCATTTTCGTGATCATTTTTAAATAATTCATCTACATTTTCAAATGAATAATTTCTCATTTTCATTTCCAATTCCATTTTGAGAAAACTACATTCATTTTCAAATGATTCCATTTCTGCATTGTATTCCATTTCTCTACTTCTATTTATTCCGTTCATTTGGATTCAAACACGCAATTCATTTATGCTTTCAATGAGTTAGGGGAGGGATCGATTGGACATATGCAATTAAGGCTTAAATAATTTATAATTAAGTTCCAGCTTTTTGCCTATTAATTATAAACTCATTTAGTCACGAAGTCATTCCACTATAGTATTATGATTGAGCTTTCCCTAACGACATACCATTACGAAAGCATCTACTTAGTGCTCGTCCAGTGACCCTGTCATAAGTGTCTTACCCTCATAGGATATCCTTAATCTCTTTGGGATAGTATCCACTCTCCAAATATGATCCTACTTTATCTCTTGGTAACCATTACATCTTCCTTTATAAAAGGTCAATTACTATCAACTAGTAATCAAGTCATTCATCACAAAGACAAATGACCTGTGACCATGTTTATTTTTTATAAACCATGTAATGCCAATGAGAGGATATCATTTACCCATGTCTTAAGCTATGAATTCCATTATTGTGAATGATATTGCATACTATAGAAGTCGTACACCAAACGCATCAGTTGTCGATTCCTTTCCTATTCAAACGTAAACTTTTACTTACATAAAAGTGTACGAGTCATGTATACATAGTCTGTCATCCACTCAGGATTCAAATATGCCACACTATGATAGTCAAAAGTGAATAAATCCATAAACAAATTCAATACCTATTCATCTTGGGTCCTATCCGATGTACTATCAGTCTAGTTAGTCACATTTATGTTTCTATTTTTTGGGAGTCATCTGCTTCGATTAGAGGTGTCAATGGGTTGGGTTGGGCCCAATGAAATTTTTAGGCTCGTGCTCGAGAAATGAGCCTAAAATTTTACCCAAGCCTGGCCTAGATTAAAATGCCAAAACTTGGAACCGGCCTGGCTTGCCCCGTATTAATTTATATATATTTCTAAAATATAATACACAAAAATAATAAAAAAATATTAAAATTAATGTTTCCCAAAAAATTAAAAATAAATTTAAAAAAATATGTATACTTAAATAACACTAACATAGGTGCATCTTAACAAGCAAATGCCTCTAAAATAGTAACAAAATTAGCAATAAAATAAGAGTTATACAATATCCAAATAATAACAAAAAATGTAGTAGCAACATAATTGTGAAATGATAGCAAAATAGTGTAAAAAACAAGAAATAATAATAAATAGTAGTTTTCTTTTTGCATATTTGGGTCGAGCCGGGCTCGGACCAAAAAAACTTACCTGAGGCTCAAGATTTTTTAAACGGGCCTTATTTTTTTTCCAAGCCCATTTTTTGGGCCTATATTTTTACCCAAACTCTCCACTTTTTGGGCGAGCAGACTGAGCCATGGCAGGTCTAGCTTCGATTCCCAAGACAAAACATCTCCCTGATCGGACTTGATAGACGGCATATTAGTCTTTCAATTGGTTTGCTTATTTTCAATTAAACTAAGGACATGTTTAGGTTTGTCTACTAATACAAGTTGTATTTTTGTATTACGACATAACCACGTAAAATCACTTAGTATTAGTTTAAGCATTAGATAACCAGTGACCAACATTTCCTTTCAATTTTGCTTTGTGTGAAAACCATGTGAGGACAATATACAAAGCATTAATGTAATTCATGAATAATTTTATTAACCAATCTATTTGAAAAATTACAAGTGTACTTAAATGAAAATACTACACATAGGGCACCAGATTAATAGTTACGACATCGTAGCGAAAATTTACAGCTTTTTACCCGACTCATGCTGCAACCCATCGGGTTCTAACTTATATTTACCTCGAATAAACCCTAAATACACTCCTTATATAACTTAAATTAGTCCCATTAACCTTTAAATATATTTTAAAACCTTCTAAACACTCTTAAGCTATCATCTAACCTATTTTCTTTCAAGAATTTTTCCCTTCTTCCTTTGGTTGCAATTTTTCATTTTGTTCTTTCTTTTCAACTTATTTTTCATGTACAATACGAGTGAAATCCACTAGAAACAACAACATAAATGATCAAAAATAAAATCCATATCGAGGTTAAGGGTTCCTAACATAATCTTTACAAGTTAGTAACTATTATTTATTAATATTTACAAGTCCATTACAATATTATATTGAACTCTGATCTAATAATTTTGGTTATTTGGAAAGTTAGTCAAGGTACAAGTGTATCAGTTCAAAAGTTAGTGGTTTTGGAAATTGAGGTATTGGGAACTCGTTTTCATAAATCAAGGTCATATATATTTTCATAAATATTTACAAATTTTTTATATAGGCGAATTAAATTTTGGATAGGTAATTTTTCCTGAATTAGTAACTAATTAAGGTATAAGTACAAAATCATAAAAACTGTAAAAGTTAAACGCTATAGAGTTTTATTAGTTAAAATTCTTAATTACTAAGTGTTTAAGGGTTTAAGTGGAAAATTACCCATTTTAATTATTATGTACGATTGGTGCATGGCTTTTAATAAAATTATGTTAAAATTATATTATAATTATAATTAAAAATAATAAAACATAAAATAAACTTGAAAAAGGCCATCTTTTTCGTTTCTTCTTCTTTCTAGCCGAAATAGCCATTGGAGAAAGCTTGGTGAATGTAATAGCCCATTTTCAGTTAAATCGGAACACTGGTTTTAAGACCACAAATTCGAGCCAGAAAGAAAATTTATTTTTATATTTTTGCATGGTTAGTATTTTGATAGGAATGTCATAAGAAAATTCTGATAAGTAAATTTTATCGATTTTGTGCTTAATTACGGATAGGACCAAATTGCATAAAATGTAAAAGTTGATTCTAGTAGCTAGAAGGATCAAATAGCTATGGAATTCAAAACTTGAGGTCCTTATATTGTAATTAGACCATTAAAGAAAAGTTAGTAAATATTTTTTATGATTCATCCATGGAAAAATTAGAAAAGGTTAAGGACTAAATTGGAAACTAAAATAATTAAAAGATGATAAATTAATAAATAAGAAATATCATAATATTATTATCATCTTCATCCCCAAAATACATGGAAACCCTAGGGGAGAGAGAAGAAACTAATCAAGTTTAAATGGGTAAGTATTCTTGTCCCGTTTTTAATAATTTTTATATTTTTATGTCGGGATAACCTAATCTAACTAAATTGGTGATCAATTTGAAAAATTATCAAAGTATAGAATTTTTTCCATGGATGAATAAGTTGAAAATTTGAAATTTATGGTAGAAAATGAAAGGTTGTTGATAGATAAACAACTTATACAAAGTAAATTTTGATTAAATTATGATTTAGGGATTAAATTGTAAAATTATGAAAATTGAAGAAAAAATCTGAATTTTATAGAATATATGTTCTGTAAATTTTATATTGAAAGTTTGGTTAGGCTTGGAATAAGGAGTAAATTGCATGAATTTCATTTTCTGAGCCTAGGGACGAAATTGGAATTATGGAAAGTTTAGGGGCAAAATAGTAAATTTGCCTAAGATGTAAATTGAGTTCAATAGAATATGAAATGTGAGAAGTTGATGATTAAATTAATTTATATAGATCCGGATAACACAAATTCAAAACTAGATCGAGGAAAAGAGAAAGTTTCAGAATAGTAGATTTTCTTGTACGAATTATTATTGAGGTAAGTTCGTGTAACTTATTTATGTATATTAACATGTTTGAGTTGAATGTTAGATTTAATTTGAATGAAGTAAATGTTTATTTGATTAAATAAATGTTATAAATATATGAATGGTCATAAGATAAAAAAGGTTATTAAAATGTTAAGTTCCATTTGAATAATGAAAATTGATGGATACATGTGATTTCCCGTATATGAATGTGATTATGTATTTGTTGCAGAAGAGATTTAGCTAGGACGAGTAATCCCGATATAGCTTCTCGAGCATCCTGTTATATAGTTCCTGCGAGCATCCTGATCGGTAGTGATTTAGTGTTGCACACTACTACAGCTCTTTGTGAGCGTCTTGATACATGTTTCGATCGATTGTGATCCTGCATATAATGCAGAAACAAATGCAACTCTTCATGAGTGCCCTATTAAGCTCACTTGAACTCTCTATTACCTTATCTGAAGCTCTCTGATATTATCTATTTGGAGATATCTGAAAGGCTCTATGAGCTTTCTGAGTAAAAACTCTTATAAGTTTCCTGATTAGCTTGGATAAGTGTCTTGTTATATGATTAAATGGCTTGTTTGAGCATCCTGATATGTAGCTCGAAAGTATGCTCCCTGAAAAAGAATTGACAATTTATAGATATGTACACCTTGAGTGTACTATTTAAGTATCCATCGATATTTCAATAATTCAACGGACAAAACTCTTAACTTGAGAAAATGATGAAATAAATAGAAATATGTCCTAAATATTTTTGAATTATTTGATGAAGGATTATATGATGAGCTCATCTATGTTTATTTGATGTATAAATATATTATATGGCTAACTTTTTTGATTGAGTATATGTGTTTAGGTAAACTTGTCAAAATGATGAAAGCATGTTAGTTCTATGCTTAATATAATTAAATATAAATGGTAAGTTTTAATTCCTGTTATATGAACTTACTAAGCATATAATGCTTACTAGGTTTTATTTTCTCTGTTTTATAGTGCTCGGAAGCTCGCGAAGGTTGGAGATCGGTTGGAGCATCATCACACTATCCACTAACTTGTTTTGGTATAAATAGTAAACTTATTTTGGTATAATGGCATGTATAGGTAACTTGGCCTTTGATGGCATATGAATGTGGTTTGTAAACTAGCTATTGGAATGGCTAGTAATGGTTTGTTTGGTATAATAATAAGGTTATATTAAGACAAATACCTATGTGTTAAATTTATTAAATATGGTTGATCAAGTTATGTTTAACATATAAGTTAAACAAAGGTAAGATTATAATCATGATTGCATATGATAAAATATCATATTAGATGTTTGGATTGGCTGGTATATACTTGTAAGTGTTGGTGTAGGTTATTGACAAATTTGGGTAAGAAATAAAGCTAGGAAATGGCTTTATTTTGTCTATGTGGGTAGACACACGGGAGTGTGTCTTGACCATGTGTGACACACGGCCTGGCACATAGGCGTCTGGTTTGGCCATGTGTCCCCTACGTCTTAAAATTAAGAAACAAAATGCTCATAATTGAGCACATCGGTAAAGACACGGGCATGTGTTTCAGCTGTGTGTGCTACACAGCCTTAAACACGGGTACGTGTCTTGGCCGTGTGAACCTTGCACCTAAATTTTGAAAATTAAATTGACACATGGCCTACTCACACGGGTGTGTGGCTGGCCCATGTGGCACAAGCCAGAGATTTACACGAGGTCTAACATGGCCTGCAACACGGGCATGTCTTAAGGCCACACGGGTGTGGCGTGTGTGCCTTGCATCTAGGAAAATTTTTAAAATTTTGCAAAAAATTCTCTGAGTTTCTGATTTAGTCCTGACTCGATTCTAATACTCATATCGAGCCTCAAGGGTCCATTAAAGGGACATTATGAATAATTTCGAATAATGAACAGTAATTGTCATGAATTATCTATAAATGTTATTGTAACATCCCAAAATAGGGCTTGGTCAGAATAATGGTTTCGGGACCATAAATCTGACGTTAAAATATTTATTTTATGATCGTTAAGAGGTTTAAATATGAATATATGCATGTGTTAAAGTTTCATAAAGAAATTCTAAGTATAAGGTGTCCAATTGGAAATTAGGGACTAAATTGAATTAGTTGCAAAATTTGTGTTCTAGAAGCAATTTGTATGAAATTGCTTTGGATTATTAATTAGGAGGTCTTAAAAAACAATTTTCTCAATTTCTAAGTTTTTTGGACAAAAATGGGCTTGTATGGAAAAATTTGAAGGAAAGGCTTTAAGGGCATTTTGGTCATTTGGTTTATAAATGAAATAAAATGGGAAAATAAGCCAAAAATCAGCTCATTTTATCCATGTTGCTACCTAAAATTAGGGTTCTCCATAGCTAGGGTTTTTAAGCTTTCCAAGCTCAATAGTAAGTGCTCCCAAGCCTCGTTTTTAATGTTCTTTGTATTTTTGAAATCTCGCTAACTTGCTCTCTCTATTTCTACCCATATTTCATGCTAGGGCTCATGTTTAGAAATTTACCCATGCATGAGAAGTTTATGTTTTTTATGATTTATGGAGGGATATGCGAGTTTAAAGGATGGTAAATAACTTTTACTAAGTAGTTTTTCATGGAAAGGGCTTTAGGGACTATTTTGTAAAAGTTGTAGAAAAGGGTAGGAAAATATGAAATGAAGGAAAAATGTGGGCTATTATGAACATGAAAAATGTTTGGTTAGGATTGGGTAACCAAAAAATCCCATACATTGCATTTTTCGAGCCTAGGGACTAAATTGTAAATATATGAAAGTAAAAGGGTAAAATAGTAATTTTACTCAAGTATGAATTTTGGGGTCATTTTGAGTAATGTATGTATTAAACGAGCTAAATTTGGTATTATAGATCAAGAAAATCGAGATACGGGCCTTGATTGGGGAAAGAGCAAGGTTTACGAGGTTTAGGCTCGATTTCTAATATTTTGTACCGAGGTAAGTACATATGCAAATAAATACATTAATTATTGTTATTAAATGATTTATTGATATATGTATGCTTAATATGCTTATTTGGCTACGTTGACAATATAACATGTTTTGATGTTTTGCTATGATTATGAGACATTGGTCATGTGAAAGAAACCATTATTTGAGTACGTTCGGTAAAGGTCTGGAAGTCTAAAATCCCGTTTGAACCTTAGGAAATAGTTGAGGATACAAGTGACATGTCAGTAGGATAGTCATGTGTGTTTTGAGCTCATTTAATATGTGATACATGCTAGGGTCCAGGTGCTGGGTATTCTGAGTTGTGTTCGGATACTCTCTTAGCTCTTTGAGCAGCCCCATTGTGTGCGGCATGTGATTCTGTGATATGAGGCACTTCAGTGCACTTTCTGTCAGGTAGCCAACGCTACATTCAGGCATTTCGGTGCATTCCTTCTGTGTGTCTAAATCATATTAAAAGTGTTCAACGGATAATGTAATATGAATTCCAAAAGTAAAATTTAAGTAGGCCATGTGTGTGTAGGATGGCACAGGTATGTAATAAAACCCTATGAGGACTTAGTATATGAAAATATATGTATTTGGATAAGCATGTGTAACGCTCCAATTTTCGGGTTTTTTGTGTTTCTGTGATTTTTAAAATTTGTGTGTGTTCTGGTTGGTTAATATATATATTTTAGTAGGTTAGTGGGCCTTTGGAAGGCCCAAACTTAAGTTAAATCCATGGTAGTCTTCGGAATTTTAATTTTATGAACAGGTGATGCAATTGGCGTTTGGGCTTTTAAGAGTAAAGGGGTAAAAGATGACACAAAAAGGAGTGTGGTGTAGTGGCAAGGTGGCACCACTTAGGGGACAAGGAAGTGACGCCATAGAGGAAGAAAGGGGTCCAAGGTTCAAGTCTTGGCTCATGCAATATATTTTGGTTTTTCTTTTCAATAAATCTGGAAGCAAGTAGGTGCGCTTTAAAGTTTAATGTGTTGGACTTATGACACAAATGAGTTGATGGCCTACTGGTGGTGGCGTGAGTTGGCATGTGAGAGGACTTTAGCTCGAATCCCTTGGCACGCAAAGGTTGATTATTTAACTATGTTGGGATGGCAAGAGTTGGTGTTGGTTTTAAACTCTGGTGATGGAGGGATCCCACATCGGGAAGCTAACATAAGAGTAGATGGAGAACTGGCTTTAAATAGAGCAAACCATGAGGAGAGTATGTGACAGCCCTAAATTGACCCTAGTCGGGAAGTGGTTTCGGGACCGCTAAACTGAGTCACCGAAGTATTTGAATGTGATAATTATTGTCTAGAATATGTGAATATGAATGTGTGAAAGTTTTAAGCTTCGATTTAGTCGATTGCATGTGAATTTAGTTAATAGGACTTATGTGTGACACTTTTGAAATGTGATAGGTTAATCTATAAGGACCTATTAAAGCATGTAGTGAAAATAATGGTTTTGCATGTCAAATACTCCTTTTATATACATAGTGGCCGGCCATGATGGAGCATATATTAGAATATGTGGTAAATTTCCATGAAGTGGTCATTATTTTATGTAAAAGAAAGGAAATAATAAAAGAAAAAAAAAAGAATGAAAATGTGATGAAAACAAAAGAAGAAATCGGTTCTTCTTGGCCGAATGAAGAGATGAAGAAATAAGGGGAACTTACCAAAAGAAATTCGGCATTCTTCTTTAGCTAGTAAGAGGTAAGTTTTGAATTGTTGATTTAGTTTTATGATAGGTTAAGTTAGTAATTGGATGCACTCTTGGTAATGTTAAGAAAGTTGGAGCTTTTATGGTGGTTTGGGCATCATGCCGTTAATCTAAGTGTTAACATTGGAGGTCATTTTCATGTTGTATGTGATAAAAGGGGGATGATAGTATGGAATGAAGATTTTTGAATAAGTAGGTTAGTAGCACTTGGTACATTCGGTTACATTGAGTCTAATTAGAATGTTAATTTCTTTTCTATGATTATTTTCCTTGTATGTTAAAGGGTCCTTTGATGGGGCGAATGAATTATGAAAGTCATAAAAAAATGTATGAAGTTAAGGTGCGAATTTTAGTTCGGGTGATAGAGATAATTCGGTTGAAATGTCGAATATGGGAGTTGTCATTTTAGGTTAAGATCAAAAGAATGGTTAATAGGCATTAAAAGGTTAAATGTATGAAATTTGATGTATAATAACTTATAGGTAATTACATAAGTAAGGTTAAATTTAATTTGGTATATTCGGCCATATAGGTGTATATGTTTGTGATAATATTTTTTGTTAACTCTCTATAATCGATTGAAGGAGTAATATTGGCTTATAAGGTTGAGTTGATTCATGATGTTGTACATTAGAATTAAAAATACTTGAGAGTAGATTACCTTAATAGTGATATTACATTCGGCCTTGAAGCATTAATCGAATATTGGTTAAGGTTTTGATATTTTGAACAAGGATAGTTGTGAAATGGAGTGAAAACCATTAAATTATACACATAAGTATCCAGCAAGAAAATTAAACTACTAAATGTATTTATTCTAGATCAAGACATTAAAGGGGGAGAATCAAACAAAGGCAAAGCAAAGATAATCGAGTAGTCGATTGGGAATCATTTCATCCAATATAAGGTAAGTCCTTAAGCACTCCTGTGAGGTTGATTAGCTTGTATATAAATAATATTAGTGAATCATAAAAGGGATTCCTTTGGTTAGGAGTTCTCTTGGAATAATTTTCCTATTTATTAATATGACCATATGTGCTATTTAAATTAAGTAAATTTCCTTATCAAAATGAGTTAACATATGGCACTATGTGTGCGGAATTAAGTAGCACTATGTATGCCGATTTGGGTGTTGAAGTATAAGAGAAAATCCAATGCACTGAGTGTGCGGTGTACTATGGCACTATGTGTGCGAGTGTGACGAGCACTATGCGTGCAAATTCGATTAATAATATAAAATGAGCGTGAAAGAACGAAGTGGTAGAACTAGTAACTAAAGTATCGAACTTGAGGCATGTCTTGAGTAGGTACAAATTTATCTAGTGCATCAAAATTCCATGCTTTGAGGATCGTGTCTAAATCAATTGGGTTGTTTTGGTGTTTGATTTGATTGTAGGACTTGGCATGAGATTGAATCGAAATTCTAAGAAATGATAGCATAGCTTGGTATAGTTGGAGTAACTGATTTTTTTTGCATTATTTACTTCTCTTATGATCTCTTATAATTATACGGTATGTAATGCTTATGACTTATTGAGTTATATACTTATTGGTGTGTTTATTTGTCACTTATTTAGGTTCCTTTGATCCATTTTTGTGTGCTCGGGATCACCGTCGAAGTCATCGCACCAGCTTGCAACTTTTTGGTATCTTCTTCTTAGTTGGTCTAAGAGAACATTTCGGCATGCATAGGCTATTATGTTTTGTTTGAGCTTTGGTATGTATACTTTTAGCCGTGCGAAAATGGCATAAATGTTAAGTTGAATTGGGTCTTATGATACTTAGTTATAAGTAATGATTAAAGTCTATTTAATTATTATGCCGTTTGTCATGGCTAATCATTTCGTGTTACACTCATGATATGGTTATTGAGTAGTAAGGAAATGCTTGGTAATGATTAGCCTTGGGTATGGCTAGTCATGATCATACTTGGTGATATGCATGCTAAATTACTCTAATAGAAAAAAAAAATTTACTCTAATAGTAGAGGCAGACAGCAGTGGTGTTGTGAAATTAAAAAATCACTAAAAATAGTAGAAATGGAATTAAATAATGGATAAATTATGGAATCGAAGCTTGATGAGTCTATTTTTACATGGAAGAAGTAAAGCAAGTATGCAAGCTATACTGTATGAGATATTTAAAATCTTGTGAAACAGGACCAGAACGATTTCTGGATCCCCTGTCCCGAATTTAGAAATTCACAATAAATTCTACAAAAATAATTAGAAGTCATAATTTATATGTACAGATTCCTTATTGAGTCTACTTTTATTATGGAAAAGCGGCATAGTCATTGAATCTCTGTACAGAGAGATATCTGGTTCGTAATACACAGAGGTCAGAGTAGTCAAACCCTGAAACAGGGGGGACTTTAACTAATAAACTGTACTAATTGGCGTGACAAAAAATTCTAGAAAAAAATTTGTAGATGGACACATGATTCTAGTTTCAGGAAAAATTTACGGAACTGGTTTTCAAGTTTTGTAACTCGAGATATGATTTTTAAGGTGGAAGTGATGCAGTTGGCTAGCTTGTCTGGAAATGGTAAAATGAACTGTATAAATAAATGAGTTAAGTTCGTTCACACTTCGTGTCCGACTCCAGCAACGGTCTCGGGGACGGGGTGGTACAATTAAATTGGTATCAGAGCTATGGTTTAGTCGGTTCTAGGACTACCATAGCGCGTATGAGTCTAGCTATACATGCCTTAATGTTAGTATTTGATAGTGTGATGACTTCTGACGGTCGAAATTTTTGTTTTGATTAGTAAATGGAACCCAATCTAGAGAGAACCTTAGCGGATGACGTTGAAAGTGTAGCGGCTGCTTCTGCGCAAGGGACACCGCCTGTTGAACCTCAATCATCCGCGAATAATCAAGATGATAGGGCAAAACAAGCCTTCTTTACCATGATGAATGAGTGGGTCGCACAATATGCCCGAACTAACTCGACTGCTCAACCATTCCCGAATTTAAATAATTCGCCTCAGGTGCCTATAACTCCACCAGATACTGATCCTGTAAGGCCGAGTAAACCTCCTGTGGGTTTGATTAGGAAGCGCGGGGCTGAGGAATTCTGAGCCATAGCTACTGATGATGCTGAAAGGGCCGAGTTTTGGCTTGATAACACCATCCGGGTTTTTGATGAGCTGTCTTGCACACCTGATGAGTGTTTAAAGTGTGCCATATCTTTGTTACGAGACTCAGCCTACTATTGGTGGAGAACCTTGATTACTATAGTCCCGAAGGAACGAGTTACTTGGGATTTCTTCCAGACGGAATTTCGAAAAAAGTATATTAGTCAACGGTTTATCGATCAAAAACGTAAAGAGTTTTTGGAACTTAAGCAAGGCCGTATGACAGTATCTGAATACGAACGCGAATTTTTAAGACTCAGTCGATATGCTCAGGAGTGTGTAGCTGATGAAATTGCTATGTGTAAAAGATTTGAAGAAGGATTGAATGAAGATTTAAAGCTACTAGTGGGTACTTTGGAGATAAAAGAATTCGTAACACTAGTTGAACGAGCTTGTAAGGCAGAAGAACTTGAAAAGGAGAAAAAGAAGGCTGAATTTGAAACTAGAGACTTCCGTAAAAGATTGGCGGGAAAAACTTCGTTCTCGGCCGTAAAGAAGTTCAGGGAAGATACTAATAAATTGAAGACGACTGCAGGAATTTCTATTAGAGAGCGACCATAAACGAACTCTCGAGCTACTTCGGTTGCTAGTGTGGGTAACAATCGTCAAGAAAAACCTGAATGTCCACAATGTGGAAGACGACACGTAGGCAAATGTTGGGGTAAGTCTACTAACAGGGCCTGTTACAGATGCGGTTCGAAGGATCACTTCATTAGAGATTGCACGGAACTTGATGAGAAAAATAAGATGCAAGGTGCAAGACATAGTGGAACAACGATTAGAGGTAGACCGCCGAGAATTTCAGGAGGTAGGGGTGGTGGCCAGAGAGGGACTTCGACACGGTATTCGATCGAGACTCGTGCTCCGCTAGAGCATATGCCATCCGCCAAGACGAGAGAAGGCGTCCTCCCCTGATGTTATCACTGGTACTTTCACTCTCTTTGATACTAATGTGATTGCATTGATTGACCCTGGCTCTACTCATTCATATGTATGTGAGACTTTAGCATCCAGTAAGACTCTACCTGTTGAGTCTACTGAGTTCGTAATTCGAGTGTCAAACCCCTTGGGTCGATATGTACTTGTTGACAAAGTGTGTAAGAAATGTCCTCTGATGATCCGAGATTCCTGTTTTCCGGCCGACTTGATGCTTTTACCGTTTGATGAATTTGATGCTATTCTCGGTTTGGATTGGTTGACCGTGCATGATGCGGTTGTGAATTGTAAAAGCAAGACTATTGATTTGAGGTGTGCAAATAATGAAATAATCCGAGTTGAGTCTAGTGTCTTGAATGGATTGCCAACAATAATATCCTCGATGTTAGCTCAAAAATATGTGAGAAAGGGGTGTGAAGCGTATCTTGCATACGTGCTTGATAATAAAGAGCCAGAAAAGAAACTTGAATCGGTACCGGTGGTTTGTGAATATTCGGATGTTTTTCTCGAAGAATTACCGGGTTTACCACCTGTTCGGGAGGTAGAGTTTGGTATTGAGCTTGGACCTGGGACTACCCCGATTTCGATAGCTCCGTATCGTATGGCACCAACCGAGTCAAAAGAGTTGAAAGCTCAGTTGCAAGAGTTGACGGATAGAAGTTTCGCTCGACCAAGTTTCTCACCTTGGGGTGCACCAGTATTGTTTGTGAAAAAGAAGGATGGTACCATGAGGTTGTGCATCGACTATCGTCAGCTGAATAAGGTGACAATAAAGAATAAATATCCGTTACCGCGTATTGATGATTTGTTTGATCAACTAAAGGGAGCCTCGGTGTTTTCAAAGATAGATTTGAGATCGGGTTATTATCAGTTGCGAATTCGAGATTTGGATATACCCAAAATTTCTTTCAGAACGAGGTACGGTCACTACGAGTTCTTAGTAATGTCGTTTGGGCTCACTAATGCCCCTGCGGTATTTATGGATTTGATGAATCGGATCTTCAGACAGTATTTGGACCGGTTTGTAGTTGTGTTTATTGATGACATCTTGGTCTATTCAAGAGGTGAGACTGAACATGCTGAGCACCTGAGATTAGTGTTGCAGATTTTACGAGATAAGCAGTTATATGCCAAGTTCAGTAAGTGTGAGTTCTGGTTAAGAGAGGTTAGCTTCTTGGGTCATGTGGTATCTGCAGACGGGTATTCGAGTTGATCCGAGCAAAATTTTAGCCATACTTAATCGGAAGCCTCCAGAAATATTACTAAGGTTCGAGCTTTTGGGACTAATGGCTACTACAGACGGTTTGTAAAGGGTTTCTCGATGATAGCCACACCATCGACGGCTACTTCAAAAAGATGTTAAGTTGAATGGACGGAAAAATGTCGAAAAGTTTCGATCAACTGAAAACTTATTTGATTGAAGCTCCAATTCTAGTGCAGCCCGAATCAGGCAAAGAGTTTGTCATTTATAGTGATGCATCCCTACTAGGGTTGGGTTGTGTATTGATGCAAGAAGGTCGAGTTGTGGCCTATGCGTCGAGACAACTGAAGCCACATGAGAAGAATTATCCAACCCATGATCTCGAACTAGCTGCCATTGTGTTCGCCTTGAAAATATGGCGACATTACTTATTTGGTGAGAAGTGCCATGTATATTCGGATCACAAAAGTCTCAAATATTTGATGACTCAAAGAGACTTGAATCTGCGACAAAGGCGTTGGCTTGAGTTGTTGAAAGATTATGAGCTTGTCATTGATTATCACCCGGGAAAGGCTAATGTGGTTGCGGACGCCTTAAGCCGTAAATCACTGCTTGCTTTACTGAGCGATGAATGTACACTTGTCCGTTTCTACCCGACAATGTGTTAGTAGTGAATTAAAGGCCAAACCATTATTAATTCATCAAATTCGTGAAGCTCAGAAAGTCGATGATGAATTGGTTGCAAAACGGGCTGAATGTGTTCCGAATATGGAATCAGAGTTTCAAATTGATGATGACGATTGTTTGAGGTTCAGAATTCGTTTGTGCGTTTCAAGAAATTCAGAACTCATTTCGATGATTCTGAAAGAAGCTCATTGTAGCCGAATGTCAATTCACCCGGGGAGTACGAAAATGTACAACGATCTGAGACGTTAATTTTGGTGGCATGGTATGAAACGAGACATTTCTGATTTTGTATCGAAGTGTTTAATATGTCAACAAGTAAAAGCAGAACATCAAGTGCCTACAGGTTTACTTCAGCCGATCATGATACCTGAATGGAAATGGGATCGAGTCACGATGGATTTTGTATCTGGGTTGCCAGTATCGGCAAGTAAGAAAGATGCGATTTGGGTTGTTGTTGATAGGTGACTAAGTCGACTCACTTTATCCCCGCATTTAACGGATTTTTCATTGGATAAACTAGCTGAATTGTATGTTTCTCAGATTGTGAGATTACACGGGGTACCGATTTCTATTGTGTCGGATAGAGATTCGAGATTCACCTTACGATTTTGGAAGAAATTGCAAGAAGCTTTGGGTACCAAGCTGCATTTTAGCACCGCTTTTCATCCATAAACTGATGGTCAATCCGAGCGGATAATTTAGATACTTGAGGATATGTTGAGATGTTGCATCCTCGAGTTTAGTGGTTCATGGGAACAGTATTTACCTTTGATTGAATTCGCTTACAATAATAGTTTTCAATCAAGTATTAAGATGGCACCTTACGAGGCTTTGTACGGTCGTAAATGCCGTACACCATTGTTTTGGACCGAGCTCGGTGAAAGTAAAATTTCGGAGTTGATTTACTAAAAGATGCTGAACAGAAAGTAAAAGTAATCCGTGAAAGTCTGAAGGCAGCCACAGATCGCCAGAAGTCGTACACGGATTTGAAATGAAAAGACATTGAGTATCAGGTGGGAGACAAAGTGTTTCTTAAAGTTTCACCTTGGATAAAGATACTCAGATTTGGCCGTAAGGGCAAATTGAGTCCGAGATTCATTGGGCCGTAGGAAATCTCCGAACGAGTTGGTCCAGTTGCGTATAGATTGATTTTGCCCCCTAAACTTGAAAAGATTCACGACGTCTTTCATGTTTCGATGCTTCGACGTTATAGATCTGATCCATCACACATAATTAATCCATCAGAGGTTGAAATTCAACCCGATATGAGTTATGAAGAAGAACCGATTCGTATCCTGGCTCGTGAAGTGAAGAGTTACGAAACAAAAGGGTTCCTTTAGTAAAAGTGTTATGGCTCAAACACGGGATGGAAGAAGCTACTTGGGAGACCGAGAACTCTATGAAAGAACGATACCCAAACCTATTTACCGGTAAGATTTTCGGGGACGAAAAATTTCTTAAGTGGGGAGAGTTGTGATGACTCTAAATTGACCTTAGTCGGAAGTGGTTTGGGACCGCTAAACCGAAGTCACCAAGTATTTGAATGTGATAATTATTGTCTAGAATATGTTAATATAAATGTGTGAAAGTTTTAAGCTTCGATTTAGTCGATTGCATGTGAATTTAGTTAATAGGACTTATGTGTGACACTTTTGAAATGTGATAGGTTAATCTATAAGGACCTATTAAAGCATGTAGTGAAAATAATGGTTTTGCATGTCAAATACTCCTTTTTTATACATAGTGGCCGGCCATGATGGAGCATATATTAGAATATGTGGTAAATTTCCATGAAGTGGTCATTATTTTATGTAAAAGAAAGGAAATAATAAAAGAAAAAAAAAGAATGAAAGATGAAAACAAAAGAAGAAATCGGTTCTTCTTGGCCGAATGAAGAGATGAAGAAATAAGGGGAACTTACCAACAGAAATTTGGCATTCTTCTTTAGCTAGTAAGAGGTAAGTTTTGAATTGTTGATTTAGTTTTATGATAGGTTAAGTTAGTAATTGGATGCACTCTTGGTAATGTTAAGAAAGTTGGAGCTTTTATGGTGGTTTGGGCATCATGCCGTGAATCTAAGTGTTAACATTGGAGGTCATTTTCATGTTGTATGTGATAAAAGGGGATGATAGTATGGAATGAAGATTTTGAATAAGTAGGTTAGTAGCACTTGGTACATTCGGTTACATTGAGTCTAATTAGAATGTTAATTTCTTTCTCTATGATTATTTTCCTTGTATGTTAAAGGGTCCTTTGATGGGGCGAATGAATTATGAAAGTCATAAAAAAAATGTATGAAGTTAAGGTGCGAATTTTAGTTCGGGTGATAGAGATAATTCGGTTGAAATGTCAAGTATGGGAGTTGTCATTTTAGGTTAAGATCAAAAGAATGGTTAATAGGCATTAAAAGGTTAAATGTATGAAATTTGATGTATAATAACTTATAGGTAATTACATAAGTAAGGTTAAATTTAATTTGGTATATTCGGCCATATAGGTGTATATGTTTGTGATAATATTTTTTGTTAACTCTCTATAATCGATTGAAGGAGTAATATTGGCTTATAAGGTTGAGTTGATTCATGATGTTGTACATTAGAATTAAAAATACTTGAGAGTAGATTACCTTAATAGTGATATTACATTCGGCCTTGAAGCATTAATCGAATATTGGTTAAGGTTTTGATATTTTGAACAAGGATAGTTGTGAAATGGAGTGAAAACCATTAAATTATACACATAAGTATCCAGCAAGAAAATTAAACTACTAAATGTATTTATTCTAGATCAAGACATTAAAGGGGGAGAATCAAACAAAGGCAAAGCAAAGATAATCGAGTAGTCGATTGGGAATCATTTCATCCAATATAAGGTAAGTCCTTAAGCACTCTGTGAGGTTGATTAGCTTGTATATAAATAATATTAGTGAATCATAAAAGGATTCCTTTGGTTAGGAGTTCTCTTGGAATAATTTTCCTATTTATTAATATGACCATATGTGCTATTTAAATTAAGTAAATTTCCTTATCAAAATGAGTTAACATGTGGCACTATGTGTGCGGAATTAAGTAGCACTATGTATGCCGATTTGGGTGTTGAAGTATAAGAGAAAATCCAATGCACTGAGTGTGCGGTGTACTATGGCACTATGTGTGCGAGTGTGACGAGCACTATGCGTGCAAATTCGATTAATAATATAAAATGAGCGTGAAAGAACGAAGTGGTAGAACTAGTAACTAAAGTATCGAACTTGAGGCATGTACTGAGTAGGTACAAATTTATCTAGTGCATCAAAATTCCATGCTTTGAGGGATCAGGTCTAAATCAATTGGGTTGTTTTGGTGTTTGATTTGATTGTAGGACTTGGCATGAGATTGAATCGAAATTCTAAGAAATGATAGCATAGCTTGGTATAGTTGGAGTAACTGATTTTTTTTGCATTATTTACTTCTCTTATGATCTCTTATAATTATACGGTATGTAATGCTTATGACTTATTGAGTTATATACTTATTGGTGTGTTTATTTGTCACTTATTTAGGTTCCTTTGATCCATTTTTGTGTGCTCGGGATCACCGTCGAAGTCATCGCACCAGCTTGCAACTTTTTGGTATCTTCTTCTTAGTTGGTCTAAGAGAACATTTCGGCATGCATAGGCTATTATGTTTTGTTTGAACTTTGGTATGTATACTTTTAGCCGTGCGAAAATGGCATAAATGTTAAGTTGAATTGGGTCTTATGATACTTAGTTATAAGTAACAGTTAAAGTCTATTTAATTATTATGCCGTTTGTCATGGCTAATCATTTCCGGTGTTACACTCATGATATGGTTATTGAGTAGTAAGGAAATGCTTGGTAATGATTAGCCTTGGGTATGGCTAGTCATGATCATACTTGGTGATATGGATGCTAAATTACTCTAATAGAAAAAAAAATTTACTCTAATAGTAGAGGCGCATGCAGTGGTGTTGTGAAATTGAAAGCTCACTAAAAATAGTAGAAATGGAATTAAATAATGGATAAATTATGGAATCGAAGCTTGATGAGTCTATTTTACATGGAAGAAGTAAAACAAGTATGCAAGCTATACTGTATGAGATATTTAAAATCTTATGAAACAGACGAACGATTTCGGATCCCCGTCCCGAATTTAGAAATTCACCATAAATTCTACAAAGATAATTAGAAGTCATACTTTATATGTACAGATTCCTTATTGAGTATAATTTTATTAGGGACAAATGGCATAGTCATTGAATCTCTGTACAGAGAGATATCTAGTTCGTAATACACAGAGGTCAGAGTAGTCGAACCCTGAAACAGGGGGGTACTTTAAGTAATAAACTGTACTAATTGACTTGACCAAAAATTCTAGAAAAAATTTGTAGATGGAAACATGAGTCTAGTTTCAGGAAAAATTTACAGAACTGGTTTTCGAGTTTTGTAACTCGAGATATGATTTTTAAGGTGGTAGTGATGCAGTTGGCGACTTTGTCTCGAAATGGTAAAATGAACTGTATAAATAAATGAGTTAAGTTCGTTCACACTTCGTGTCCGACTCCGGCAACGGTCTCGGGTACGGGGTGTTACAAAGTAGGCATATCCTTCTTGGCTGATCCCTTTCGCTTTGTGACGTGTTCGTTTCGGTTGGGTGTCAGCTAAGAGTGTTTGGAGCGCGGATTAACTACAGTCTCCTAACAGGTGTGTATTTCTCATTACTCTAGCAGTAGGATGGCTATTTCGGGCCGCAATGGGCTGAAATGGGCCATGTGGTCCCAATGGGTCCGTAGGCCCAAGTGGATAAGTTGTAGAATTACTAAAATATCCCTGTAGGGTAGGACTCTTGATTTACCCCTGGAGGGTAAAATGACTATTTTGCTCCTCGTGCGTAAATGACTAACTTGTGTGGTGATTGGGTTAGTTGACGTGGATTTATGTTAGTTATCGTTAATTCGTAAGTCTAATGTGTTAATGATCAATTGTAGGATTATCGCGTGGGAGATATCATCATCAATCGTTATCAACCAGGTGTGTAAACAACACCCTCCCTTAGACTGAATCGGTAAAAGTCGAAATACCAAAACATTGGTATTTTGTGAACTCGCAAGCGTGCGAGCGCTCGTGAGACAGTTGTTAATGAATATGGTGCATTTGGATAATTAGAGTGCAGAGTGTGCATTTTCGTGCACAACGGTATTTTTGGGCTTAATGGGTCGAAAACGAGCCAATCGGCCAACGGGCCCACTTTGGTAAAAAGACGAGGTAAGTACTTCTGATTACTTGGTAAACGTTAGAATGAGCATGAAACCTTAGCAATAGGTAATAATTACTGAAATACCCTTATGCATGTAAAATTACGATTTTACCCCTAGGGTTATTTTTTTCTGAAAAGCATGATGTTTTGTTTCTGTATACGTATGCCATGACATATTATTTCTGTTGCATAGGACATGGGTTTATATTGATGGAGGAAGCGCTCGGAAGCCTTGTTGCAATCTGGTGGCCTCGCCACATATATCTGATACGGTGACTTCGTCACAATATCCGGCACCTCATTTGCAATCTGGTGGCTTTGCCATATATATATATATATATATATATCTGCTCGTGGCCTAGCCATAATATTCAGATCTGGTGACTTCGTCACAATATCCGCGACCTCATTGCAATTTCGTGGTGTGTAGTGGTTGGGTGGGTCGAGTAGTCTCCCCACATGGTGTAAGGCTGGTATGGGGGTGTTATGGATGGCTCTGGGTTGGGATTTCTGCATTCATGATATATTTGTTCTGTATCTGCTATGGGCCTATGGGTTTCATTCTGAGATCTGTACTGGGCCAAGGCCTAGATAAGTTTGACTCTGAGGTTTGATCTATTTTGGGCTATGGTTGGGTTATGTTACACACTGAGTTTACTGAACTCACCCTTTATTTTCATCTCTGCAGGAAATCCCCAACCATAGTGGGCTTGGAGCCGTGAAGGATTCGGAGTGGCCACATCATCTGCAAAGTTGGTTTTTCTAAGTTAGTTTTTTTTATTATTTTTATATTCTGATTTAATTTTGGGTTTTAAGTTGTAATAAGGCCGCTATTTAAATTTCTTTTTCTGCTATGGTTTTATTTTCTGATTATATTTATACTATGTCAAAACTGCTAGTGTTAGGCTGCACGGGTTTTCAAAATTAATAAATGTTTCCAAGACTCAACAAGCACAACAAATGGATAGCCTAAAGATTGATAAACCGGCTTTTCATTCAACCGCTGTTTTTACAAAGACCACCCCAATCACTTAAACCAACGAATGCATACTAAGTCGTAAGTCCATGTGACACGTCAGATCTGGCCATAACGTCTGGGCCGGGTTTGGGTTGTTACAGCATGTGAATATGAATAGGGAAAGTAATTATATATATGACTTAATGAAAAGTATCGTAATGGATAAACAATTATGCTTGGATATTTAATAGTTGCAAAATCTAGATTATTTGTATGTGTACTTACTAAGCTTTATAGCTTACCCTCCTCTCTTTTCCCTTCTCTGTAGATACGTCAAGCTAGAGCGAAGGATCGGGGGACGTCGGATCTGGAATCACACTATCTTCAAGAAATTTGGGTATAAAAAGGGTTAATTATTTTGGTCATGGCATGTATAGGAAACTTGTCTATTTTGTGTATATGTGTCATGTTGAAGTAGCCAAGTATAATGGCTCATTTAGGCATTGATTATTTTGTATGTGGACATGTGATTTGGTCCATATTAATAGTTGGGATGTATCCCTAAGTTTATCTTTACATGCATACTAAGCTGTGTATGTGTTGGTTTGATCGATGACTATTCAATTGGTAGTATGTGGTTGCATGATTTAGCACACATAATGGAATGATAATGAGTATGGTAAACCATGAAATTGGTGTGGAATGACTAAAAGATAAGTTTGTGTGAATACTAATGGTCTAGTATGTAAAAGGAGTCACAGTGATGCTATAATGTTGCATGTTTGACTGTCCAAATATATCATGGGATATGCCATTGAACATATGGGAGTGTATGATTGTTTAAGGGTGACCAATGGCTTAGAGAGTAGCCTCCAAATGGTCCACACGGGTAGACACACAGGTAAGTGTCTAAGCTGTGTGTGACACACGGTCAGCCCCATGGCCGTGCCGTTCGGCCATGTGTCCCATGCACCTTGAATTTTAGGTTAACATGCATGGTAGTAAACACACTAGCAGAGACACAGCCGTGTGTCTCAACCGTGTGGAGGACACGGCCTCTGGCCACGGGAGTGTGCTTGGCCGTGTGCCTCAAATTTGTATGATGATGTCCTAAATAGAATTCTCGCTAAAATCACACGGGCTACCACACAGCCGTGTACTAGGCCGTGTGAGGGACACGGGCCAAGGACACAGGCGTTGCTCGGCAGTGTGAAAACCCCTGTAAGTTTGAAATAGATAATAAATCCAAAAATTCAACACGGGTGTGGGACATGGGCGTGTCCCCAAGCATACGGGCGTGTGCAGTGCCTTCATACGTGTGTGTGAGGCTTTAACCTAGAAATTTTCTTAGAATCTCCTTAAGTTCTCGGTTTAATCACGGACCACCAATAAGGTACGTTTTGGGCCTCGTAGGTCCATAATAGGGACATTTTAACTTGTTTTGAAGGGTTTTAGATTGGATGAAATTTTATGGCCCGATTTTGCATGTTTGATTCTATTTAAGTTAGGTAATACCTCGTACCCTGTCCCAGTCTAGGATACGGGTAAGGGGTGTTACATTTAGTGGTACCAGAGCAACGGTTTAGTAAGTTCTCGGATTACGTATCATGTGTCTGTGTCTAACTATACTTGCCAAGCATAAATTGTGATAGTGTGACGACACCTAACGATATTAAACTGTGTTTTTCATATAGTAATGGATCCCGACTGAACTGTAGCAGAAGACGTAGAAAGCAATGCACTAGCCCCCGCTCAAGGGACGGTGCCTGAAGAGAGTAGACCCATAACTGTGAGCCAAAGGGGGAGGCTAGAGAGGCCTTCTTCTGAATGATGAATGATTGGTATAATGAATTTGTCTGTGCAAACCCAACCACTCAGATGCAACCTCCTCCACCCCTTCCGAACCTTCAGCCTGTACCCGTGATGCCCTGAGGTATAGATTTTGAGTTTTTCTAAAACTCCTATGGATAAGATTCAGAAACAAGGGGCAGAAGAGCTTAGAGCTAACACTGAGGATGATGCTGAGAGATCCGAGTTTTGGCTCAAGAATTCTATTCGAGTGTTCGAGGAACTGCCTTGTACACCTAAAGAATGTTTGAAGTGTGCTATTTCCTTGTTAAGGGATGATGCCTACTATTGGTGGAAGACTTTGATTTCTGTTGTGCCTAAGGAGGCAGTTACTTGGGACTTCTTTTAGGAGGAATTCCAGAATAAGTATATTAGCGAGAGGTTTATTGACCAGAAACGTAAGGAATTCCTTGAACTTAAGCAAGGTCGCATGTCAGTTATCGAATACGAGCGAGAGTTCGTCCGACTTAGCAAGTATGCCTGAGAACGTATGCCCATTGAGGCTAAGATGTGCAGGAGGTTTGAGGACAGACTTAATAAGGATATCAGGGTGTTAGTAGGCATCCTCAAGTTAAAGGAGTTTGTTGTGCTCGTTGGGCGGGCTTGCAAGGCTGAAGAATTGACAAAGGAGAAGAAGAAAGCTGATTTAGAAGCTAGAGATACGCGAAAGAGAATGATGAGCAGATCGGCCCCAACTCAGTCTAGGAAATCTAAATATGTGTCTTCTCGTTCTTATGCATCGACAGGACGTTCCCATGGAAATCGTAAGAAGCAAAGTTCAGATTTTCAAACTTAGGCTACTTCTGTAGCTAGCGTATGAGATGCTAAACCTCGTCGACCCGAATGCGAATACTGTGGAAGACGTCATCCGGGCTCATGCAGGATGAATGATGGGATTTGTTATAGATGTGGTTCTTGTAACAGCCCTAAATTGACCCTAGTCAGAATGTGGTTTCGGGACCACAAAACCGAGTCATAAAATTTAGTTAAAATTTTATTTGCATACCTTATATGTGTGGTAGTACTTGTATAAAAATTTGATGTTTTAATTTTTATCTTAGGAATGTGAATCTTGCTTGGAAGGATTTAGTTGAGAGACTTAGAAAATTTGATAGGTAAATAAGTAAGGACCAAATAGTATTGAAATATGAAAATTTGGGTTTGTATGTCAAAATGCCCCAAACTATGTTGAGTGGCCGGCCAAGCATGGCTTCATTCTTCCAAGGTTATGTTATTTATTATTTAATATTGGTGAGTAATTAAAATAGAGAAGAAATAAAGATTAATAATAAGAAAATGAACAAAAAAAAGTGTGTGTTCATCCTTGCTACCCATTTAGCGAAAAACCAAGTAAAAGAAGGAGAGAAAAGCTTTGGAGAAATTCGCCATAATTGCATCTAGGTTGAGGTATGTTGAAGTTATTCCTTTAAATTCATGTATACTTTTGGTTGTTAGTTTGAATTCCATCTATCCCATGGTTGGATTTGGGGTTGTTGGAGAGTTGGGATTTGACAAAGAAGCTTAAAATTTTAGTTGATACCTTGATGCTATTAACATGTTAGTTACATGGATGTGTTAAGTTGCTTGTTATGTTAGCATGAAAGTTGAAGTTGTTAAGTCATGGTGTTAGAGGTGCCGAATTTAGGACTAAGAAGAGGATGAGTATTCGGCTAACATAGTTGAAAAGGGATGTTGCCGATTTTTAGATTTAGACCATGGGAGTGGCTATAATGGGCATTAAGATGTAGAACTTAAGAAATGTAGTTATATGTGAATTTACATAATCTCACAAATAGATGTGAAAATATATGCTAGATTAGGAAAATTTGATTAAGTGTTCATGAGATGAAATTAGGTGTTTAAAAGATGTTATAGTTGACATTGTATATATATACATACATTCGGCCATCTAATTGAGTATGAAGGTGGTGTTAAATCTAATTGTGATGCCCATTTGGAAGTGTATATAAATACATATATATATATATACATAAGTATGCCCGTTCGTGATGTTACCTTTAATTATGTGTATAATCGACTAAATGGGTAATTAGTAAGGATGGTTGCCGAATATACAAACATGCATATGCATGTGTAATTGAATTATGAATGTTTAGCAAGAAGGTTAAACTAGTTGATTTATTGATTAAGCTCAAGGAGTTAAAGGAGGAGAATCGAGCAAGGGAAAGACGAAGGTCATCGAGTAGCCGACTTGGAACTATTTTACCCAACACAAGGTAAGTCACTAAGCATATATTTTGTATTGTTTTAAATAGACATGATGTCTATGTAATTAGGCCGAAAGGAATGATAAATTTATATACATGTATGTATGTGGTGATGAAAGTATTGAATGAAAAGAAAAGAGGTGAGATGTATATAGTTGTTGATTTCGGCACTAAGTGTGCGGGTATGAACATTTATGATCATGAGATTGGCACTAAGTGTGCGGGTTTAAAATTGGTACAGCACTAAGTGTGCGAGTTTGATTATATAGTACTAAGTGTGAGAGTTGATTATATAGCACTAAGTGTGCGGAATCACTATTGACACTGAGTGTGCGACATTAATGAGTTGATCACGGACAGCGGATCGGGTAAGTACCTTGAGTTCATGGCTAATAGGCGCTATGTTCATATTTGGAGTTGAGCTTGGTAAGTTTAGAACCTATGTGACAATTTTAATTGAAGCCACGTACATAAGAATTATCGTGGAATAAGTGAAAGGTCATTTAGTTGTATGATTGTAACGAAAACAAAATGATGTATAAAAATGCCCCAAATATCCTATTGATTAGTATATGGAATGTGAATGTGTAACTTGGTATGAGATTGAACCGAAAGGTCTAAAGAACTATGGTATAGTTCGGTTTGGATGGAGTAATTAGCCTCGTTTCATTTTGTTTCCTCTTGTGATAATTTCATTAATGGATGGTAGTGCATTGCTTATGACTTACTGAGTTATATACTCATTCGGTGTTTGCTTGTCACCTATTTTAGGTTTCTTGGACTCGACTTTTTTGCGTACTCGGGACCGTCATCGAAGACATCACACCGGCTAGCAACTTTTGGTATCTTCTTTTAGTTGGTCTAGGAGAACATTTTGGCTTGTATAGGCTATTATGTTTTGTTGAAATTTGGTATGTAAACTTTAGCCATGCAAAAATGGCATAATGTTCGGTTGGATTTGGCTCTATGATGTTTGGACACAAGTCTTGGTAATTCGGTTTTGGTTGAGTATTGGTTGAGGCCTACTCGATTATTATGCCATATGTCATGGCTGATTTATTTTCGGTGTTAAATTCATGATTTGGTAATAGTATAGTAGGGAGATGCTCGGTGATGATTAACCTTTGGCATGGCTAGTCATGGTCATAAGTTGTAATATGTATGATGAATTATTAGGGAGATCAAGAAAAAAAAATAATATCATGAAATAGGCATAGTTTGCTTTAGTAACAGGTGCTGATAGCAGCAGTGATGTGAGATTGAAAAATCACTAAAAATAGTAGAAATGGAATTAAATAATGAATAAATTATGTAATCGAATCTTGACGAGTCTATTTCCATATGGAAGAAGCGAAACTAGCATATGAGCTGTATGTTAGGAGATAATTAAATTCTCGTGAAACAGGGCCAGAGCGATTTCTGGATCCCCTGTTTTGACTTAGAAAGTTTACCGTAAATTTTATCGAGATAATTAGAGGTCGTACCTTATATGTACAGATTCATTATCGAGTCTAGTTTCATTAGAGACAAACGGCATAGGCATTGAAGCCCTTTACAGGGAGATATTTAAATCGTAAGGTACAGAGGGTAGTGTAGTCAAACCTTGAAACAGGGGAGACTTTAATGAATAAACTGTACTAATTGGCTCAACCAAAAATTCTACAAAAATTCCCCTATATAGATATATGAGTCTAGTTTCGGATAAAATTTACGTAATTGGATTTTGAGTTCCAGAACTCAAGATATGATTTTTAAAGCGACTACGATACAGTTTGCCAGCTTGCCTGGAACAAAAAAAATAATAAATAGGGGGAAATAAATGAAGTAAGCTCGGTAACACCTCGTATTCGATTTCCGGTAACGGTCACAGGATTGGGGTGTTACATTTGATTGGTATCAGAGCTATGGTTTAGTCGGTTCTAGGACTACCATAGCACGTATGAGTCTAGCTATACATGCCTTAATGTTAATGTTTAAATGTGTGATGACTTCTGACGGTTAAAATTTTTGTTTTGATTAGTAAATGGATCCCGGTGTAGAGAGAACCTTGGCGGATGACGTTGAAAGTGTAGCGGCTGCTCCTACACAAGGGATGCCGCCTGTTAAACCTCAGTCATCTGCGAATAATCAAGGTGAGGGGGCCAAACAAGCCTTCTTTACCATGATGAATGAGTGGGTCGCGCAATATGCCCGAACCAATCCGATTGTCCAACAATTTCGAATTTGAATAATCCACCCCAAGAGCCCATAATGCCGCTGCCATCGATCCCGTGAGGCTGAGTAAGCCACTGTAGACTTGATTAGGAAGCGGGCTGAGGAGTTCAGGCCATAGTTACCGATGATGCCGAAAGGGCCGAAGTTCGCTTGATAACACCATTCGGTGTTTGATGAACTGTCATGCACACCCGATGAATGTCTAAAGTGTGCTATATCCTTGTTGCGGGACTCAGCCTACTCTTGGTGGAGGACCTTGATTTCCATAGTCCCAAACGAACGAGTTACTTGGGATTTCTTTCAAACGAAATTTCGAAAGAAGTATATTAGTCAACGGTTCATCGATCAGAAACGTAAGGAATTCTTGGAACTCAAGCAAGGCCGTATGGCAGTATCTGAATATGAACATGAGTTCGTAAGACTCAGTCGGTATGCCCGGGAGTGTGTGGCTGATGAGGTTGTTATGTGTAAAAGATTCGAAGAAGGATTGAATGAAGATTTAAAGCTACTAGTGGGTATTTTGGAGATAAAAGAATTCGTAACACTAGTTGAACGAGCCTGCAAGGCGGAAGAACTTGGAAAGGAGAAGAAGATGGCTGAATTTGAAGCTAGAGACTATCGTAAAAGATCGACGGGTAAAGCTCCATTCTCGGCTGTAAAGAAGTTCAGGGAGGACACTAATAAATCGAGGATGACGGCAGGAATTTCCATCAGAGCACGACCATCGACGGACTCCCGCACTACTTCGGTAGCTAGTGTGGGCAATAATCGTCAAGAGAAACCTGAATGCCCCCAATGTGGAAGACGACACCTAGGTGAATGTTGGGGTAAGTCTACTAACAGGGCCTGTTACGGATGCGGTTCGAAGGACCACTTCATTAGAGATTGCACGGAGCTTGATGAGAAGAATAAGATGCAAGGTGCAAGACCTAGTGGAGTGACAGCTAGAGGTAGACCACCGAGAATTTCAGGAGGTAGGGGTGGTAATCAGAGAGGGGCTTCTGATACGGCTGTTCGATCCGAGACCGTACTCTGCTAGAGCATATGCCATTCACAAGACGAGAGGAGGCATCCTCCCCGATGTTATCACCGGTACTTTCACTCTCTTTGATACTAGTGTGATTGCGTTGATTGACCTCGGCTCTACTCATTCATATGTATGTGAAACCTTAGCATCCAAAGAAGACTCTACCGTTGAGTCTATCGAGTTCGTAATTCGAGTGTCAAACCCTTTGGGTCAATACGCACTCGTTGATAAAGTGTAAGAGATGCCCTTTAATAATCCGAGAATCTGCTTTTCCTACCGATTTGATGCTTTTACCGCTTGACTAATTCGATGTTATTCTTGGTATGGATTGGTTGACCGTACATGATGCAGTGGTGAACTGTAAAAGGAAAACCATTGATTTGAGAAGTGCAAATAATGAGGTAGTCCGAGTTGAGTCTACTTATTTAAAGGGGGTACCAGCGATAATATCTTCAATGACCGCTCGGAGATATGTGAAAAAGGGGTGTGAAACATACCTTGCGTATGTGTTTGATAGCAAAGAGGCAGAAAAGAAACCTGAATCAGTACCAGTGGTTTGTGAGTATTCAGATGTTTTTCCTGAGGAGTTACCGGGGTTGCCACCGATTCGAGAGGTGGAATTCGGCATCGAGATTGTACCTGGTACCACGCCAATCTCAATAGCCCCGTATCGTATGGCATTAACGGAATTAAAGGAATTGAAAGTTCAATTGCAAGAATTGATGGATAGAGGTTTCGCTCGACCGAGTTTCTCTCCATGGGCGCACCCGTATTGTTTGTGAAAAGAAGGATGGAACCATGAGATTGTGCATCGGCTATCGCCGTTGAATAAAGTGACCATAAAGAATAAATACCCTGCCACGTATTGATGATTTGTTTGATCAATTAAAGGGAGCCTCAGATTTTCCAAGATAGATTTGAGATTTGGTTATTATCGATTAAGGGTTCGAGACTCGGACATACCCAAAACCGCTTTTAGAACGAGGTACGATCACTACTGAATTCTTAGTGATGCCGTTTGGGCTCACTAATGCCCCTGCGGTATTTATGGATTTAATGAATCGAGTATTCAGGCCATACTTGGATCGATTTGTGGTTGTGTTTATTGATGATATTTTAGTTTATTCACAAGGTGAAGCCAAACACGCCGAGCATTTGAGGTTAGTGTTACAGATTTTGCGAGACAAGCAGTTATACGCAAAATTCAGCAAGTGTGAATTTTGGTTGAAAGAGGTTAGCTTTTTGGGGCACGTGGTGTCTGCATCGGGTGTTAGAGTGGATCCGAACAAAATTTTGGCCATACTCGATTGGAAACCTCTGAGGAATGTTACTGAAGTTAGGAGCTTTTTGGGACTTGCCGGATACTACCGACGGTTTGTAAGGGGATTCTCGATGATAGCTGCACCGTTGACGAAACTACTCCAAAAAGATGTTGAGTTTGAATGGACAGAAAACTGTCAGAGGAGTTTCGATCGACTAAAGACCTGTTTAACCGAAGCTCCAGTGTTAGTACAACCGGAGTCCGGCAAAGAGTTTGTCATTTATAGTGATGCATCCTTACTTGGGCTAGGTTGTGTGTTGATGCAAGAAGGTCGAGTTGTGGCTTACGCGTCGAGGCAATTAAAGCCGCATGAGAGAAACTATCCGACCCATGATCTTGAATTGGCGGCCATAGTGTTCGCCCTGAAAATATGGCAGCATTACTTGTTTGGGGAAAGGTGTCATATTTATTCGGACCACAAAAGTCTTAAATATTTGATGACACAAAGAGATCTAAATCTGCGACAAAGACGTTGGCTTGAGTTGTTGAAAGACTATGAACTTGTCATTGATTATCACCCGGGGAAGGCTAACGTGGTGGCCGATGCTTTGAGTTGTAAAGCACTATTTGTTTTGAGAGTGATGGATGCTCACCTATCCGTTTCGCCCGATGAGGTGCTAGTAGTTGAATTAAAGGCCAAACCATTATTGATTCATCAAATACTTGAATCCCGAAAGTCGATTTGAATTGGTCGCTAAACGAATGAATGTGCCTCGAATGAGGAATCGGAGTTTCGGATTGACAACAATGATTGCTTGACGTTCAAGGGTCGATTATGTGTTCCAAGAAATTGTAACTTATTTCGATGATTTTGAATGAGGCTCATAGTGGCGAATGTCTATCCACCCGGTAGTACTAAAATGTACAACGATCCAAACGTCAATTTTGGTGGCCGGGTATGAAACGAGACATTTCTGAATTTGTTTCAAGGTGTTTGATATGTCAACAAGTAAAAGCGGAACATCAAGTGCCATCGGGATTACTTCAGCCAATCATGATACCCGAATGGAAATGGGATCGAGTGACAATGGACTTTGTATCTGGGTTACCTTTGACTCAGAGTAAGAAAGACTCGGTCTGGGTTATTGTTGATAGATTGACCAAGTCTGCTCATTTTATCCCTGTCCGTACGGATTTTTCGCTCAATAAATTGGCAGAATTATACATCTCCCAAATTGTTCGATTGCATGGGGTACCTATTTCTATCGTGTCGGATAGAGACCCAAGATTTACATCGCGATTTTGGAGGAAGTTACAAGAAGCGTTGGGTACTAAGATGCATTTTAGCACCGCATTTCATCCCCAGACTGATGGCCAATCTGAACGAATAATTCAGATACTCGAGGATATGTTGAGATGTTGCGTCTTAGAGTTTTGTGGTTCATGGGAAAGATATTTGCCTTTGATTGAATTCGCTTACAACAATAGTTTTCAATCAAGCCTTAAGATGGCACCTTACAAGGCCTTATACGGTCGTAAATGCCGTACCCCATTATTTTGGACTGAACTTAGTGAAAGTAAAATTTTTGGGGTTGATTTGATTAATGATGCTGAGCAGAAAGTTTGAGTAATTCATGAAAGTTTGAAAGCCGCTTGGATCGTCAAAAGTCGTATGCGGATTCGAAAAGAAAAGACATTGAATATCAGGTTGGAGACAAAGTATTTCTCAAAGTTTCACCCTGGAAGAAGGTGCTTAGATTTGGTCGTAAGGGCAAACTAAGTCCGAGGTTCATCGGTCCGTATGAAGTATCCGAACGAGTTGGACCAGTCGCATACCGGTTAATTTTACCCCCTGAGCTTGAAAAGAGTCACAACATTTTCCATGTCTCGATGCTTCGACGATATAGGTCCGACCCGTCGCACGTAATCACTCCATCTGAGATCGAGATTCAGCCTAACTTGAGTTATGAAGAAGAACCGATTCGCATTTTGATGCGTGAAGTAAAAGAGTTGCGAAATAAGAAAATCCCATTAGTGAAGGTGTTGTGGCATAAACACGGAATCGAATAAGCCACTTGGGAACTTGAGGACTTTATGAAGGATCGTTATCCGAACTTATTCATCGGTAAGATTTTCGGGGACGAAAATTCCTTATGTGGGGGAGAGTTGTAACAGCCCTAAATTGACCCTAGTCGGAATGTGGTTTCGGGACTACTAAACCGAGTCATAAAATTTAGTTAAAATTTTATTTGCATACTTTATATGTGTGGTAGTACTTGTATAAAAATTTGATGTTTTAATTTTTATCTTAGGAATGTGAATCTTGCTTGAAAGGATTTAGTTGAGAGACTTAGAAAATTTGATAGGTAAATAAGTAAGGACCAAATAGTATTGAAATATGAAAATTTGGGTTTGCATGTCAAAATGCCCCAAACTATGTTGAGTGGCCGGCCAAGCATGGCTTCATTCTTCCAAGGTTATGTTATTTATTATTTAATATTGGTGAGTAATTAAAATAGAGAAGAAATTAAGATTAATAATAAGAAAATGAACAAAAAAAAAGTGTGTGTTCATCCTTGCTACCCATTTAGCCGAAAAACCAAGTAAAAGAAGGAGAGAAAAGCTTTGGAGAAATTCGGCCATAATTGCATCTAGGTTGAGGTATGTTGAAGTTATTCCTTTAAATTCATGTATACTTTTGGTTGTTAGTTTGAATTCCATCTATCCCATGGTTGGATTTGGGGTTGTTGGAGAGTTGGGATTTGACAAAGAAGCTTAAAAATTTTAGTTGATACCTTGATGCTATTAACATGTTAGTTACATGGATGTGTTAAGTTGCTTGTTATGTTAGCATGAAAGTTGAAGTTGTTAAGTCATGGTGTTAGAGGTGCCGAATTTAGGACTAAGAAGAGGATGAGTATTCGGCTAACATAGTTGAAAGGGGATGTTGCCGATTTTTAGATTTAGACCATGGGAGTGGCTATAATGGGCATTAAGATGTAGAACTTAAGAAATGTAGTTATATGTGAATTTACATGATGTCACAAATAGATGTGAAAATATATGCTAGATTAGGAAAATTTGATTAAGTGTTCATGAGATGAAATTAGGTGTTTAAAAGATGTTATAGTTGACATTGTATATATATACATACATTCGGCCATCTAATTGAGTATGAAGGTGGTGTTAAATCTAATTGTGATGCCCATTTGGAAGTGTATATAAATACATATATATATATATATACATAAGTATGCCCGTTCGTGATGTTACCTTTAATTATGTGTATAATCGACTAAATGGGTAATTAGTGAGGATGGTTGCCGAATATACAAACATGCATATGCATGTGTAATTGAATTATGAATGTTTAGCAAGAAGGTTAAACTAGTTGATTTATTGATTAAGCTCAAGGAGTTAAAGGAGGAGAATCGAGCAAGGGAAAGACGAAGGTCATCGAGTAGTCGACTTGGAACTATTTTACCCAACACAAGGTAAGTCACTAAGCATATATTTTGTATTGTTTTAAATAGACATGATGTCTATGTAATTAGGCTGAAAGGAATGATAAATTTATATACATGTATGTATGTGGTGATGAAAGTATTGAATGAAAAGAAAAGAGGTGAGATGTATATAGTTGTTGATTTCGGCACTAAGTGTGCGGGTATGAACATTTATGATCATGAGATTGGCACTAAGTGTGCGGGTTTAAAATTGGTACAGCACTAAGTGTGCGAGTTTGATTATATAGCACTAAGTGTGCGAGTTGATTATATAGCACTAAGTGTGCGGAATCACTATTGACACTGAGTGTGCGACATTAATGAGTTGATCACGGACAGCGGATCGGGTAAGTACCTTGAGTTCATGGCTAATAGGCGCTATGTTCATATTTGGAGTTGAGCTTGGTAAGTTTAGAACCTATGTGACAATTTTAATTGAAGTCATGTACATAAGAATTATCGTGGAATAAGTGAAAGGTCATTTAGTTGTATGATTGTAACGAAAACAAAATGATGTATAAAAATGCCCCAAATATCCTATTGATTAGTATATGGAATGTGAATGTGTAACTTGGTATGAGATTGAACCGAAAGGTCTAAAGAACTATGGTATAGTTCGGTTTGGATGGAGTAATTAGCCTCGTTTCATTTTGTTTCCTCTTGTGATAATTTCATTAATGGATGGTAGTGCATTGCTTATGACTTACTGAGTTATATACTCATTCGGTGTTTGCTTGTCACCTATTTTAGGTTTCTTGGACTCGACTTTTTTGCATTACGGACCGTCATCGAAGACATCACACCGCTAGCAACTTTTGGTATCTTCTTTTAGTTGGTCTAGGAGAACATTTTGGCTTGTATAGGCTATTATGTTTTGTTGAAATTTGGTATGTAAACTTTAGCCATGCGAAAATGGCATAATGTTCGGTTGGATTTGGCTCTATGATGTTTGGACACAAGTCTTGGTAATTCGGTTTTGGTTGAGTATTGGTTGAGGCCTACTGATTATTATGCCATATGTCATGGCTGATTTATTTTCGTGTTAAATTCATGATTTGGTAATAGTATAGTAGGGAGATGCTCGGTGATGATTAACCTTTGGCATGGCTAGTCATGGTCATAAGTTGTAATATGTATGATGAATTATTAGGGAGATCAAGAAAAAAAAATAATATCATGAAATAGGCATAGTTTGCTTTAGTAACAGGTGCTGACAGCAGCAGTGATGTGAGATTGAAAAATCACTAAAAATAGTAGAAATGGAATTAAATAATGAATAAATTATGTAATCGAATCTTGACGAGTCTATTTCCATATGGAAGAAGCAAAACTAGCATATGAGCTGTATGTTAGGAGATAATTAAATTCTCGTGAAACAGGGCCAGAGCGATTTCTGGATCCCCTGTTTCGACTTAGAAAATTTACCGTAAATTTTATCGAGATAATTAGAGGTCGTGCCTTATATGTACAGATTTGTTATCGAGTCTAGTTTCATTAGAGACAAACGGCATAGGCATTGAAGCCCTTTACAGGGAGATATTTAAGTCGTAAGGTACAGAGGTCAGTGTAGTCGAACCTTGAAATAGGGGAGACTTTAATGAATAAACTGTACTAATTGGCCCAACCAAAAATTCTACAAAAATTCCCCTATATAGATATATGAGTCTAGTTTCTGAGAAAATTTGCAGAATTGGATTTTTAGTTCCAGAACTCAAGATATAATTTTTAAAGCGACTACGATACAGTTAGCCAGCTTGCCTGGAACAAAAAAAATAATAAATAGGGGGAAATAAATGAAGTAAGCTCGGTAACACCTCGTATTCGATTTCCGGTAACGGTCACAGGATTGGGGTGTTACAGTTCTCAAGACCACTTTATTAAGGATTGTCTTGAGATGGGCGAGAGATTTTAGAATGCAAGACAGAGTGGTTCGGCTTCAAAGGTGAGACCTACGAAAAGTGTCAATACTGAGCTGGCAGCAAAAATATGACACGAGAGACGGAAGTACAATCTGAGGCTAGGGCTCCGACTAGAGCCTATGCCATACGAGCACGTGAAGAAGCATTGTCACCTGACGTGATCACTGGTACATTTTCTCTTTATGACACTATTGTTATTACTTTGGTAAACCCAGGTTCTGCACATTCTTATGTATGCATGAAATTGGCATCTAGCATGAATTTACCCGTAGAGTCTACAAAATTTGTGATTAGAGTGTCAAACTCGTTAAGCAAGCATGTCTTAGTCGATAAAGTATGTAGGAAATGCCTTTTGATGATTAGGGGACTTTGTTTTTCAGCCGACTTGATGTTGTTGTCAATTGATGAATTCGATGTTATTTTGGGTATGGATTGGTTGACACTTCATGGTGCTCTAGTAGATTGTAAACGGAAAGTTATGGAATTGAGACGTGAAAATGGTGAAGTCCTTTGAGTCAAATCAGGTGAACTTAGTGGCTTGCTGATTGTAATTTCTTTGATGACCGCTCAGAAATGTATGAGGAAAGGATATAAAGCATATCTGGCTTATGTGCTGAATACAAAGGAATCTGAGTTGAAAGTAGAATCGGTGCCTATAGTATGTGAAATTGCGGATGTGTTCCCAAAAGAATTGCCAGTTTAACCCCGGTTAGGGAAGTTGAATTTGGTATTGAGTTAATGCCAGGAACTGCACCTATCTCTATCGCTCCATATAGAATGGCTCCGGCGGAGTTAAAGGAATTAAAGTCACAGTTTCAAGAATTGGTTGAAAAAGGTTTTGCGAGACCTAGTTTTTCACCTTGGGGTGCTCCCGTGTTATTCGTAAAGAAGAATGATGGTTCCATGAGATTATGTATTGATTACCAGCAACTTAATAAGGTAACGATTAAGAACAAATACCCATTGCCAAGAATTGATGACTTGTTCTATCAACTCAAAGGAGCCACATGGTTTTCCAAGATAGATTTGAGGTCTGGTTATTATCAATTGCGAGTTAAGGAGACATACGTACCTAAGACCGCTTTTAGAACAAGGTGTAACACCACTAACCTGTATTTGTTTCCAGATTAGGGTTATTAGGTATTACCGATTAAAATATTATTCACATAAATATTCATTAATAATTGTACTACGAGATCTAGATAACATATATGCATATATGTATATACTAAACATTTTATACAAACTCAGAACATAAAACACATCCACAACTTAAATATTGAATATTAGACTTGTTTTACAAAAGTGATGTGTATGTATAAATTGTACATCAATTAAAATAAGTAAACATCATTTTCAGCCTCACCATTCATTAATGCGGCAATTCCACGTGAACTAAGATGAAATTCATTTGTTTTACAAATAATACAAATTTGCAATGCAAATATCCAAATATCCAAATATATTAACTCAATGCATTCTTTATTCATTCGGCCCACATAGTTCTATTTTACACAGTATTTAATATACCAAAATTAATAAAATTATAAGACCATGCACGTTTATACATGAACCAAATATAAGTGTGTTTATAAACATGCTTATATAGACATGTAAGTAGCCATTTAATAGATCATATCCGCTTACTAGTAAAATATATTTATTTTTATTTTAAGAACAAAGTTTCTTATGCAACCTAAGTACCATTGGATTTAATTACTGAATTGAATAATGTAACAGCTCGATTTAGACCCTAATCAGAACGGTAGTTTTTGGGACCACGAATCCGAGTCAGAAAAATATTTTAAAATTATTTTTTATGTTTTTTATGTGTGAATTCATATCTCTGAAATTTTCATGATTTAATTTTATCGTTTGGGTGTCCGATTAAATAAAATGACTTAATCACGTAAAAAGAAAATTTGATGGTTTATAATATAAGGGCCAAATTGTTAGTGGCTTTTTAAATTGAAGTATTTAAGTTGTAATTAGCCATTTGACTACTAGTTGGATGGTGGTAAGTATATACCATATGGTTTTATAATATTTTATTAAAGATATATATATGTGTAAATTAAATATTACTTTTATTAAAGTATAATATATATTATAAGGCAAAAACGTGAAAGCCATATCATGTGCATTAGCTTATTGTTTGGATGGTAAAGGATATATATATTATATGATTTTATTATTATTTCAGCAAGGGCATATGTGAAAACTAAAACTTATAAGCTTTATAATACAAAATATATTATAAAGTAAAATATGAGTGCGCATATATTTTATTTCACCTATGCCGAAACAAAAGAAAAGAAAAAGAAATAAGGGAAGCTTAGGTTCGGCCAACTCCCAAGCTCAAATCCAAGGTTCTTTCTTCATCGGTTTTTGATAATTTTTACGTTTTTGATATCGTTACTTCGAGTATTTCAAAATCCATGCTTAAATTTTGAATTTTGATGAATATTTTGAGCTCTGCCATTGATGGAAGCTTGTGATTTTTATGGTTTGATGGTGAAATATAAAAGATAGGGGTTGGGTTAACATATTTTGTATTGGAATTTTTTGATGGTTTTGAGTAATTAGGACTTAATTGCAAAAATAAAAATTTGAGGGACTAAAATATGAAATTGATGAAATTATGGACTTGTATGGGTATGGGTAAAATTCGGCCCAACATGGGTATATTGAAATTTTGTATATTTTGTGTTTTGTGTAATAGGGACTAAATTGTAAAAAGTGTAAATGTCAATGGTAAAATAGTAATTTGCCCATTTATGTGTTTTTAGATTAAATTGAATGAAAATATGTTTGAATACGCTTAATTTGAATATGTTTAGATCATGAATCAAAGAAATCGGATTTAGATCGGGGGAAAACGAAAGTTGTCAGCTAACTGTCCTGTTCCGTTTTACATTGCCCGAGGCAAGCTTATACGCAAATAGACGTTGTATATTTTAATTATATGTGAATTATATATGCTGAAATGGAATAAGTATATATATATATGTATAAATTAGTCGAATGTGTTCAAGCTTGACAGCTATGTTTATGAATTCGTCTAGACCGAATTACAATTTTCGAAAGTCCCGTATGAACCTTAGGAATAGTTAGTGTAACACCCCACACCCGGCCCAGACGCTATGGCCGAATCTGGTGTGTCACATTGAAGTGTTTTAGCGAAAACCGTGTTTTCATTGAAAACCCTTCTTAAATTGAAAGAATCCCTGATTAACTTTTAGGAAAAAAAACATCTCTCAGTTGCGAAAACCTTGTTTAAAACATTTGATTTAAGAAAACTTAATATTTAAGAATTTAATTGTGGAAACGTAGAAACACACTATAATTTAGAAAACCCATGTTCAACTTCTTGTAATTACAGTGAAAATTAATAACAATAATTCAAGTAATAATAGCATAATGAAAATCTTATTACAATTTGGTCTAAAACATACTTAAAAAGAAATAAAAACTTAAATGCTAAAAAAAAACCCAAGAACAAAACATCTTGCTTGCTGGCCACCCAGAGTCCCTCCAAACATTGAACCTTCTACTGAGCATCACCTGAAAATAAAATAAAAGAGGGGGTGAGTTTTCGTAAACTTAGTGTGTACAACCCTCGGCAAAAACAAGCATTCAAAATAAAAAAATATCATTCATCAATCATGCAATGCAATCCCATCTAAATTATCCATCCGCTACACACCAGCTTCATCCCCTGTCACACCATGTGGGGATATAAATATCGACCCACCCAACCCACACACCATGGTAGCCTGGTTGTGGAACTACCTTCATTTACATATTGGGCTTTAAAAGCCGTCGGTGGATACACGATTGTCAAGCAACCATGCGATCCTCATATACTTACTCCATTCCATAATTCCCACCCATATGCAACCTAAGCAGAATATCATATGTATGCATGTCACATCCATAAAACATACATTCAGCACCTAAGGGTAATTCGGTCATTTTTTTCCCTTAGGGGCGTTTCGGTAATTTTTCCTTAATTATGGTTTTCACTTACCTTGGACCGTTTACAAGTCCCGCGAGCTAAGATGAATGAATACTATGCACCAGGTAGGATTCCAGAGAAGAGGAGGTGGGTCATTAAGACCGCTTAAGTACTAAGCTCTCTATAGATCCAATCCTAGACATGCATATACCTGTTGCCACACCTTAACCCCTTTGACCTATCCACGGTCACAATATATGAATTAAATCTTATGTGCATATCATATACTAGGCCTATAACCCCTTACAAAGCCCAAACAATTTCACATACCTGTATCTGGCCCATTAAGCCCAATCATATTCATATAGCCCATTAGGCCCAAATCACCTGTATATGGCCCATTAGGCCCAAATCACATTTATATGGCCCGTTAGGCCCAGTCACATTCATATTCATTCTCACATACAAGTTCCTATCACATAGCATCAACATTCAGTTTTTGCCTATTATAGGCCCAACAGCCCATTGGGCCCGTTTAGCCCATTCCGACCCATATGGCTAAATCACAACCCAAGTCCATGGAATTGCCCGTGGGCCTCAGGCAATCTATCGGTCTCCCCATTACGAGTGTTTGCGCACTCGCAAGACTACCGTAGCCAAACTTTCAGCCTTTCGGCATTTCAGCTTTTCAGCTTTTTCCGATACATAATGTGTGTGCAGTGTATTTACACACCTGGTCAGGAAACGTGATGCGATCTCCTTAGCCCAAACCTAAAATCAATATCACTCAAAGATTAATCACACGTACTTATCGATTACTTTACCAAAAGCCAGAATCTCACCTTAACCATACCTGAACGCCAAGCCTTTACTAGCTTTTACTTTGATCACTAAACACGCATATTTCTCAGATCTGAAGAGCAAATCGGCAGGAATCCAAAATCGAGATCTAACACTAATTCCCTACCAAAGTCAATTAGAAAGAAGTGAGGGACTGAATACTCGATACTATCAAAAATCGATTGGGAGAGCGAACACTTACACTAGAATCGACTAGGTAGAAAGAGTAGTGGTAGCACCAAGGGTATTTGGCTCTTAGAGATTTGAATGGCAACAATTGATTACTCAGTACCAAAGAAGAGAGGAAGAAGAATCAGCTAAAGTAAAGAAAATATTGAGTAGTGGAGGGATAAGAATTCGGCACAAAGAAAGAAAAGAAAAAAAGGGGTTTTCGGCTTTTTAAAGAAAAGGGTTTTCGGCACAAAGTGAAGGGAAATTCGTCATTATCTTTTCAACCCTCCCATTCGGCACCTATTTATAACTCTATAGCCGAATTCTTCAAGCCCAAGTTCCCAATTCGGCTCCACTTACTCCTCACTTCTCATCTTCTCGTTTTTCTCCCTGATAACCCCTTGATCCTTTCCTTAATTTTCTCTTCTGAACACTCCCCTTGGAGTCCATCTTCACGCCACTTCCATCCTTCTAGAAGGCCAAAATTGAACTCTAAAAGTACTAAGCTAGGATTCGTACCTTGGACCCCATTGCTATCTACTAACGCCACCTCACTACACCTTATGCGGTGTCACTTAGCCACTCCACCACAGGCTCCTTTTGTGTCCAATTGTTTCTTCATTTATTCAAAAGCCCACCTATTTGTCAGCCCTGAATTTTTTGGTGATTAAATTATAATTTCTTGTACCCCTTAATTCAAACTCAACCTTAGCTAAGACCTACTAAAATTATACTTGGATAAGAATATTAAACACAATTTTTATCAAAATCGAAAATAAAGAAAATTGAAGATTTCGGGATTTTTGGATTTCGAGATTTTTGGGGCGTTACAACTCCACCCCTTATAAGAAATTTCATCCTCGAAATTCACCTGATTCAAACACTTAAGGATGTTGACGTCGCATTGCTTCCTCAAGTTCCCAAGTAGCCTCCTCAACCTTGTGATTACGCCAAAGCACTTTGACTAATGGAACGGACTTCCTTCTCAGTACCTTAACATCACGACCAATTATTTGTATGGGCTCTTCCTCGAAAGTTACGTCTGGTCTAACCTCGATTTCTTTAATCGCCACGACATGGGAAGGATCTGAGTGATACCGTCTCAGCATAGAAGCATGGAACACATCATGGATCTGGCCTAGTTCAGGAGGTAATTCTAGCTGATAAGCGACTGGCCAAATCTGCCTTGCAACCCGATATGGCCCAATGAACCTTGGGCTTAGCTTTACTTTACATCCAAACCTTAACACCTTCTTCCACAGAGAGACCTTAAGAAAAACTGAGTCTCCCACGGCATACTCTATCTCTCGACGCTTAAGGTCAGCATACTACTTCTACCTATCCGAGGCCTCCTTCAAAAGATCCTGAATCAATTTTACGTTATCCTCAGTATCGGCTACTAACTCAAGGCCCAAAACTCTCCTTCGCCCAACTCCGTCTAACATGTTGGAGTTCGACACCTTCGCCCATATAGTGCCTCGTATGGAGCCATCCCAATGCTTGATTGATAACTATTATTGTACGCAAATTCGGCTAACGGTAAATAGTC
The DNA here is from genome assembly GCF_025698485.1 of Gossypium arboreum. Classification (NCBI taxonomy): domain Eukaryota; kingdom Viridiplantae; phylum Streptophyta; class Magnoliopsida; order Malvales; family Malvaceae; genus Gossypium; species Gossypium arboreum. Next base: position 19,874,999 of record NC_069082.1, read on the forward strand.
CTCCCAGCTACCTCGGAACTCAATCACGCATCCCCTCAACATATCTTCCAATACTTGGATCACCCTTTCCGACTGTCCATCAGTTTGAGGATGGAAAGCCGTACTGAAATTCAACCTAGTACCCAATGCCTCATGCAGCTTCTTCCAAAATCGTGAAGTGAAACGTGGGTCCCTATCAGATATTATGGAGGCTGGCACTCCATGCAATCTTACAATCTCCGCCACATACAACCTAGCCAGCTTTTGCAACGAGTAATCGGTGCGAACCGGTACAAAATGGGCAGACTTGGTTAATCGATCCACTATAACCCATATCGAGTCTTTCTTAGCAGGCGTCAAGGGTAGCCCACTAACAAAGTCCATAGTGATCCTTTCCCACTTCCAGAGTGGAATCTTTACTAGCTAAAGCAAACCCAAAGGCAACTGATGTTCCACTTTCACCTTTTGACAAACCAAGCATGTGACAGCCCTAAAGTGACCCTAGTCGGAAAGTGGTTTCGGGACCACTAAACCAAGTCATAAAAATAATTAATTGTTATATTCTATGCTTACTATGTGTGTGCATGCATATGTGGAAGTTTCATTCTCTAATTTTACCAATTTTGTGAGAAATTATTAAATAGGGATCAATGTGAAACATGGTGAAATATGATGGGCTAATTTTAAATGGCTTATTAGTGCATGTTAACACAAAGGTGGAGTTGCATGTCAAATAACCCATTTCTTAAGGTTAGTGGCCGCCATGACATGATGATGGATAAAGAAAACATGTCCTAGACATGTTGGCCTAGTGCATTATGGAAGGAAATAAAGAAAAAAAAGAAGAGAATGGTGAATGTCCCTCATTGCCGTGAGTTGAGGAAGAAGAAAGAAAATCCTTGTTGTTCATCCATTCTCATTTTTGTTACAATTACCATGACTTGAGAAGAAGAAGGAGTGTTCATGTTTTCTTTCTTTTGCAATTGTTGTAACTAGAAGAAGAAGAGGAAGCAATAATAGAGAAATACAATGGAGCAAATCAAATAGGTGATTTCCATCTTGGAGGAATTTTCGGTCAATTCTTTGCAAATATTTTATATTTCCTCCTAAGCTGTTCGGTTTTAAGTGTTGCGATGCTTGAGATTGTTGTTGCATGCGACATGCATGTAAGATTTTGATAGTTTTGTTTGGTGAGTGTGGATTAATTTGCTCCTGGAAACCGTGGCTAAATGGTGAAGTAAATGGTGTGGTATGGCTGCTCAATATGTGTTGACGTGTGCAATTGTGACTATCTTATTATGCTGCCTTAATTGCTTTTACATGCTGTCCAATATTGTAAATTTTATGACAAATTCGGTTAAGTTTAATGCATGTCTCATTTGAAAATTCAATGCTGTCCAAAGCTGGACATTTCCATGTTGTTCGGGTGAGTCTTTCAAAGGTAACTTTGCTAAATTCTCACATTTAATTTATGGGTACATATACAAGTAATGTTCGCTATATGGAATGTAAGTATAGGTGTGATCGGTCATGGAAATTTGATATGAAGTTTTGTTAGGTGAGTGGTGAATGGCGAATGAATTATATACATTGTGAGGATGAAATTTGTATATAAATTGTGTATGTGTGCATTCGGACTTTAAGGGTAATGAGATTAAGTTAAGGTGCGAATTTTAGTTCGGGTGATAGAGATAATTCGGTTGAGTTGATTCATGATGTTGTACATTAGAATAAAAAATTTACTACTAAATGTTTTTATTCTAGATCAAGACATCAAAGGGGGAAAATCAAACAAAGGCAAAGCAAAGATAATCGAGTAGCCGATTGGAAATCGTTTCATCCAATATAAGGTAAGTCATTAAGCATATATTTGGTGTTGATGTAAATGACCATAATATATACACAATTGTGTTTAAATGAATTGATGTGTAAATGGAAATGTATGTGTATGGAATGATGCCATTGTTGAATGTATAAAGGCAGCAAAATGCATAAGGTATTGGTCTCGGCACTAAGTGTGCGGGTATAAATGGACACGGTGACAAGATTGGCACTAAGTGCGGGTTTAAAATTGTACAGCACTAAGTGTGCGAGTTTGATTATATAGCACTAAGTGTGCGAGCTGAAAATTTATAGCACTAAGTGTGCGGATTCACTATATGCTCTTGTATTACAATTGGCACTAAGTGTGCGACATTATCGAGTTAATCCCGGACAGCGGATCGGGTAAGTACCTCGAGCTCATGACGAATAGAGAATACGCTCATGCTCGGGGTTGAATTTGGTAAGCCTTAAATCTATGTGATGATTGAAATTGTATGGTTGTGGTGGAAATGAGTTAGTGTGTAAAATGCTTCGATTATCTTGTTGTGTAGAATATGAAATGTGGATGTATGACTTGGTATGAGATTGGACCGAAAGGTCCGAGGTATTATGGTATAGATTCGATATGGATGAGTACCTAGCCTCGTTTATTGTTCATGTTGTAGTAACTTTATCAGTGGATTGATGAATGCTTATGACTTACTGAGTTGTAAACTCACTCGGTGTTTTCTTGTCACCCATTTTAGGTCTCTCGAACTCGTATTGTTTGCGTGATCGGGACCGTCGCTGAAGTCATCACACCGGCTGAAATCTTGTGGTATTGTCTTCGTTGTTGAAGAACATTTGGCATGTATAGGCTATTATATTTTGTCGAACTGTGGGTTGTAAACTTTAAGCCATGTGAAAATGGCCTATGTGGTCGCCGAGTGGGATGCTAGAACCTATAGCCACGAGTCTTAGAAACTTTAATTTTGATAAGGTGGCCATAATTCGTGTCATGTATGATGGATGATTAAGGCCAAGGAAAGATTCATGAAATTGGCATAGTTCTCTGCAGTAACTGTTGCGGACAGCAGCAGTGATATGAGATTGAAAAATCACTAAAATAGTAGAAGTATAATTAAATAGTGAATAAATTATGAAATTGAACCTTGATGAATCTATTTTCATATGGATGAAACGAAACGACCATATGAGCAGTATACTGAGAGATATTAAAGTTCTCGTGAAACAGGGCCAGAACGGTTTCTGGATCCCTTCTCGACTTTGAAAATTTACCATAAATTATCCAGAAGGAATTAGAAGTCGTGCCTTATATGTGCAGATTCCCTTTGAGTCTAGTTTCATTAGAAACAAACTACATGAGCATTGAAGCCCTGTACGAGAAGATATCCAGGTCGTAATGCGCAAGGTCAGTGTAGTCGACCCCTGTAACATGGGCGACTTTAACTAATAAACTGTACCAATTGGCCTGACCAAAATTCTAGAAATAAATCCAGGATGGATATATGAGTCTAGTTTCAGGAAAAATTTACGGAAATGATTTTTGAGTTCTGGAACTCGAGATATGATTTTAAGGTGACAGTGACGCAGTTAGCTAGCCTGCCTGGAATGTAAATCAATTATTTCAAAGAGAGAAATAAGGAAGTAAGCCCGGTAACACCACGTGGTCAAATCCGTGACGGTCACGGGTTTGGGGTGTTACAATTTTATTGGTATCAGAGCTATGGTTTAGTCGGTTCTAGGACTACCATAGCGCGTGTGAGTCTAGCTATACATGCCAAATTGTTAGTCTTTGAATAATGTGATGACTTCGACGGTTGAAATTTTTGTTTTGATTAGCAATGGAACCCGGATAGAGAGACCCTTGGCGGATGACGTTGAAGGTGTAGCGGCTGCTCCGCACAAGGGACACCGCCTGTTGAGCCTCGTCATCCGCGAATAATCAAAATGAAGGGCGAAACAAGCCTTCTTCACCATGATGAATGAGTGGGTCGCATAATATGCCCGAACCAACCCTACTGTCCAACCATTCCCGAATTTAAATACTCCACCCCAAGAGCCCGTAATGCCTTGCCATCGATTCGTGAGGCTGAGTAAACCACCAGACCTGATTAGGAAGCGGGCTGAGGAGTTCAAGGCCATAGTTACCTGATGATGCCGAAAAGGCCGAAGTTCGCTCGATAACACCATTCGAGTGTTAGATGAACTGCCATGCACACCGATGAATGTCTTAAGTGTGCTATATCCTTGTTACGAGACTCAGCTTACTATTGGTGGAGGACTTTAATTTCCTTAGTCCCAAACGAACGAGTTACTTGGGATTTCTTTCAATCAGAATTTCGAAAGAAATACATTAGTCAATGGTTCATCGATCAGAAGCGTAAGGAATTCTTGGAACTCAAGCAAGGCCGTATGACAGTATCTGAATACGAACATGAGTTCGTAAGACTCAGTCGGTATGCCCGGGAGTGTGTGGCTGATGAGGTTGCTATGTGCAAAAGATTTGAAGAAGGATTGAATGAAGAGTTAAAGTTACTAGTGGGAATTTTGGAGATAAAGGAGTTCGTGACACTAGTCGAACGAGCCTGTAAGGCGGAAGAACTTGGAAAGGAAAAGAAGAAGGCTGAATTTGAAGCAAGAGATTACCGTAAAAGATCAACAAGTAAAGCTCCGTTCTCGGCTGTAAAGAGGTTCAGGGAGGACACCAGTAAGTCGAGGGCGACTGCGGGAATTTCCATTAGAGCCCGACCATCGACGGACTCCCGAGCTACTTCGGTAGCTAGTGTGGGCAATAATCGTCAAGAGAAACCTGAATGCCCCCAATGTGGAAGACGACACCTAGGTGAATGTTGGGGTAAGTCTGTTAATAGGGCCTGTTATGGATGCGGTTCGAAGGACCACTTCGTTAGAGATTGCACGGAGCTAGATGAGAAGAATAAGATGCAAGGTGCAAGACCTAGTGAAACGACGGCTAGAGGTAAGCCCCCGAGAATTTCTGGAGGTAGGGGTGGTAATCAGAGAGGAGCCTCTGATACGGCTGTTCGATCCGAGACCCGTGCTCCTGCTAGAGCATATGCCATCCACAAGACGAGAGGTGGCATCCTCCCCGACTTATCACCGGTACTTTTACTCTCTTTGATACTAGTGTGATTGCATTGATTGACCCGGCTCTACTCATTCATATGTATGTGAAACCTTAGCATCCAAGAAGACTCACTGTTGAGTCTCATCGAGTTCGTAATTCGGTGTCAAACCCTTTGGGTCAATACGTACTCGTTGATAAAGTGTGCAAGAGATGCCCCTAATAATTCGAGAATCCTATTTTCCTACCGATCCGATGCTTCTACCATTTGATGAATTCGATGTTATTCTTGGTATGAATTGGTGATCGTACATGATGCGTTGGTGGACCGCAAAAGGAAAACCATTGATTGGAGGAGTGCAAATAATGAGGTAGTCCGAGTCGAGTCTCATCGATTTAAAAGGAGTGCCGCGATAATATCTTCTATAACCGCCGGAGATATGTGAAAAGGGTGTGAAACATACCTTGCGTATGTGTTGGAAAGTAAAGAGACGGAAAAGAAACTCGAATCGGTATCGTGGTTTGTGAGTATTCAGATGTTTTTCGAGGAGTTAACGGATTGCCACCGGTTCGAGAAGTGGAATTCGCATCGGTTGTACCGGTACTACGCTGATCTTAATAGCTCCGTATCGTATGGCATTAACGGAGTTAAAGGAATTGAAGGCTCAATTGCAAGAATTGACGGATAGAGGTTTCGCTCGACCGAGTTTTTCTCCATGGGGCGCACCAAGATTGTTTGTGAAAAGAAGGACGGAAGCATGAGGTTGTGCATCGACTCACCGTCAACTCAATAAAGTGACGATAAAGAATAAATATCCGCTGCCACGAATTGATGATTTGTTTGATCAATTAAAGGAGCCTCGGTGTTTTCAAAGATAGATTTGAGGTCGGGTACTATCGGTTGAGGGTCCGAGAATCGGACATACCCAAAACCGCTTTTAGAACGAGGTACGGTCACTACGAATTCTTGGTGATGCCGTTTGGGCTTACTAATGCCCTCGCGGTATTTATGGATTTAATGAATAGAATTTTCAGGCCATACTTGGATCGGTTCGTAGTTGTATTTATCGATGACATTTTGGTCTATTCGAGAGATGAAACCGAACATGCCGAGCACCGAGGCTAGTGTTGCAAATTTTACAAGATAAGCGATTATACGCAAAGTTCAAGAATGTGAATTTTGGTTGAAAGAGGTTAGCTTTTGGGGCACGTGGTGTCCGTATCGGTGTCGTGGTAGACCGAACAAAATTTTGGCCATAGTCGATTGGAAACCTTCGCGAATGTTACCGGGTTAGGAGCTTTGGGGCTTGCCGATTATTACCGATGATTTGTAAAAGGTTTTTCGATGATAGCTGCACCAATGACGAAACTACTCCAAAAAGATGTTAAGTTCGAATGGACGGAGAAATGTCGAAAAGTTTCAATCAACTAAAACTTATTTGATCAAGCCCCAATTCTAGTGCAACCCGAATCGGGCAAAGAGTTTGTCATTTATAGTGACGCATCCCTACTTGGGTTGGGTTGCGTATTGATGCAAGAAGGGCGAGTTGTGGCCTATGCGTCGAGACAATTAAAGCCACATGAGAAAAATTATCCGACCCATGATCTCGAATTGGCTGCCATAGTATCCGCCTTAAAGGTATGGCGACATTACTTATTTGGTGAGAAGTGCCATATGTATTCGGATCACAAAAGTCTAAAATATCTGATGACCCAAAGAGACTTAAATCTGCGACAAAGACGTTGGCTCGAGCTGTTAAAGGATTATGAGCTGGTCATTGACTATCACCGGGAAAGGCTAATGTGGTTGCGGACGCCTTAAGTCGTAAATCACTATTTGCTTTATGAAGCGATGAATGTACACTTGTCTGTTTCTACCCGACAATGTGTTAGTAGCGAATTGAAAGCCAAACCATTATTGATACGTCAAATTCGTGAAGCTCAGAAAGTTGATGATGAGTTGGTTGCAAAACGGGCTGAGTGTGTTCCGAACAAGGAATCGGAGTTTCATATTGGTGATGACAATTGTTTGAGGTTCAGAAGTCGTCTGTGTGTTCCAAAGAATTTGGAACTTATTTCGATGATTCTGAACGAAGCCCATTGTAGCCGAATGGCAATCCACCCAGGGAGTACGAAGATGTACAACGACTTGAAACGTCGGTTTTGGTGGCATGGTATGAAACGGGACATCTCCGACTTTGTTTCGAGATGTTTAATATGTCAACAAGTGAAAGGGGAACATCAAGTACCTTCAGGATTACTTCAGCCGATCACGATACCCGAGTGGAAATGGGATCGAGTCACAATGGACTTTGTGTCCGGGCTGCCACTGTCAGCTAGTAAGAAGGGTGCGATTTGGGTTGTTGTTGACAGATTGACTAAGTCGGCTCACTTTATCCCCGTACGTACGGATTTTTCATTGGATAAACTAGCCGAATTGTATGTTTCTCAGATTGTGAGATTACACGGGGTACCGATTTCTATTGTGACGGATAGAGATCCGAGATTTACCTCGCGATTTTGGAAGAAATTTCAAGAAGTTTTGGGTACCAAGTTGCATTTCAGCACTGCCTTTCACCCCCAAACCGATGGTCAATCCGAGCGGATAATTCAGATACTTGAGGATATGTTGAGATGTTGCATCCTCGAGTTCAAGTGGTTCATGGAACAGTACTTACCTTTGATTGAATTCGCTTACAACAATAGTTTTCAATCAAGTATTAAGATGGCGCCTTACGAGGCCTTGTACGGGCGTAAATGCCGTACACCATTGTTTTGGACCGAGCTCGGTGAGAACAAAATTTTTGGAGTGGATTTGATTAAAGATGCTGAATGAAAGTAAAAGTAATCCGTGAAAATCAAGATAGCCTCGATCGCCGTAAGTCGTGACGCGGATCTAAAACGAAAAGACATTGAGTATCAAGTGGGAGATAAAGTGTTTCTTAAAGTTTCGCCTTGGAAAAAGATACTCGATTTGGCCGTAGGGCAAATTGAGCCCGAGGTTCATCGGGCCATATGAGATATCCGAACGAGTCGGTCGATCGCAGATCGTTTGATTTTGCCCCCGAGCTCGAAAAGATTCACAATGTTTTTCATGTCTCGATGCTTCGACGATATAGGTCTGATCCATCACACGTAATTGCTCCATCTGAGATTGAGATTCAGCCTAATTTGAGCTATGAAGAGGAACCGGTTCGCATTATGAGGCGTGAAGTAAAAGAGTTGCGCAATAGGAAAATCCCGTTAGTGAAGGTGTTGTGGCATAAACACGGAATGGAAGAAGCCACTTGGGAGCTTGAGGACTCTATGAAAGAGCGATACCCGAGCCTATTCACCGGTAAGATTTTCAGGGACGAAAATTTCTTAAGTGGGGGAGAGTTGTGACAGCCCTAAAGTGACCCTAGTCGGAAAGTGGTTTCGGGACCACTAAACCGAGTCATAAAAATAATTAATTGTTATATTCTATGCTTACTATGTGTGTGCATGCATATGTGGAAGTTTCATTCTCTAATTTTACCAATTTTGTGAGAAATTATTAAATAGGGATCAATGTGAAACATGGTGAAATATGATGGGCTAATTTTAAATGGCTTATTAGTGCATGTTAACACAAAGGTGGAGTTGCATGTCAAATAACCCATTTCTTAAGGTTAGTGGCCGGCCATGACATGATGATGGGCAAAGAAAACATGTCCTAGACATGTTGGCCTAGTGCATTATGGAAGGGAAATAAAGAAAAAAAAAAGAAGAGAATGGTGAATGTCCCCTATTGCCGTGAGTTGAGGAAGAAGAAAGAAAAATCCTTGTTGTTCATCCATTCCCATTTTTGTTACAATTACCATGACTTGAGAAGAAGAAGGAGTGTTCATGTTTTCTTTCTTTTGCAATTGTTGTAACTAGAAGAAGAAGAGGAAGCAATAATAGAGAAATACAATGGAGCAAATCAAATAGGTGATTTCCATCTTGGAGGAATTTTCACGCTTCTTTGCAAATATTTTATATTTCCTCCTAAACTGTTTCGGTTTTAAGTGTTGCGATGCTTGAGATTGTTGTTGCATGTGACATGCATGTAAGATTTTGATAGTTTTGTTTGGTGAGTGTGGATTAATTTGCTCCTGGAAACCGTGGCTAAATGGTGAAGTAAATGGTGTGGTATGGCTGCTCAATATGTGTTGACGTGTGCAATTGTGACTATCTTATTATGCTGCCTTAATTTGCTTTTACATGCTGTCCAATATTGTAAATTTTATGACAAATTCGGTTAAGTTTAATGCATGTCTCATTTGAAAATTCAATGCTGTCCAAAGCTGGACATTTCCATGTTGTTCGGGTGAGTCTTTCAAAGGTAACTTTGCTAAATTCTCACATTTAATTTATGGGTACATATACAAGTAATGTTCGGCTATATGGAATGTAAGTATAGGTGTGATCGGTCATGGAAATTTGATATGAAGTTTTGTTAGGTGAGTGGTGAATGGCGAATGAATTATATACATTGTGAGGATGAAATTTGTATATAAATTGTGTATGTGTGCATTCGGACTTTAAGGGTAATGAGATTAAGTTAAGGTGTAATTTTAGTTCGGGTGATAGAGATAATTCGGTTGAGTTGATTCATGATGTTGTACATTAGAATAAAAAATTTACTACTAAATGTTTTTATTCTAGATCAAGACATCAAAGGGGGAAAATCAAACAAAGGCAAAGCAAAGATAATCGAGTAGCCGATTGGAAATCGTTTCATCCAATATAAGGTAAGTCATTAAGCATATATTTGGTGTTGATGTAAATGACCATAATATATACACAATTGTGTTTAAATGAATTGATGTGTAAATGGAAATGTATGTGTATGGAATGATGCCATTGTTGAATGTATAAAGGCAGCAAAATGCATAAGGTATTGGTCTCGGCACTAAGTGTGCGGGTATAAATGGACACGGTGACAAGATTGGCACTAAGTGTGCGGGTTTAAAATTGTACAGCACTAAGTGTGCGAGTTTGATTATATAGCACTAAGTGTGCGAGCTGAAAATTTATAGCACTAAGTGTGCGGATTCACTATATGCTCTTGTATTACAATTGGCACTAAGTGTGCGACATTATCGAGTTAATCCCGGACAGCGGATCGGGTAAGTACCTCGAGCTCATGACGAATAGAGAATACGTTCATGCTCGGGGTTGAATTTGGTAAGCCTTAAATCTATGTGATGATTGAAATTGTATGGTTGTGGTGGAAATGAGTTAGTGTGTAAAAATGCTTCGATTATCTTGTTGTGTAGAATATGAAATGTGGATGTATGACTTGGTATGAGATTGGACCGAAAGGTCCGAGGTATTATGGTATAGATTCGATATGGATGAGTACCTAGCCTCGTTTATTGTTCATGTTGTAGTAACTTTATCAGTGGATTGATGAATGCTTATGACTTCATGAGTTGTAAACTCACTCGGTGTTTTCTTGTCACCCATTTTAGGTCTCTGACTCGTATTGTTTGCGTGATCGGGACCGTCGTTGAAGTCATCACACCGCTGAAATCTTGTGGTATTGTCTTCGTTGTTGAAGAACATTTGGCATGTATAGGCTATTATATTTTGTCGATCTGTGGGTTGTAAACTTTAAGCCATGTGAAAATGGCCTATGTGGTCGCCGAGTGGGATGCTAGAACCTATAGCCACGAGTCTTAGAAACTTTAATTTTGATAAGGTGGCCATAATTCGTGTCATGTATGATGGATGATTAAGGCCAAGGAAAGATTCATGAAATTGGCATAGTCTCATCGCAGTAACTGTTGCGGACAGCAGCAGTGATATGAGATTGAAAATCACTAAAAATAGTAGAAGTATAATTAAATAGTGAATAAATTATGAAATTTAACCTTGATGAATCTATTTTCATATGGATGAAACGAAACGACCATATGAGCAGTATACTGAGAGATATTAAAGTTCTCGTGAAACAGGGCCAGAACGGTTTCTGGATCCCCTGTCTCGACTTTGAAAATTTACCATAAATTATCCAGAAGGAATTAGAAGTGGTGCCTTATATGTGCAGATTCCTCTTTGAGTCTAGTTTCATTAGAAACAAACTACATGAGCATTGAAGCCCTGTACGAGAAGATATCCAGGTCGTAATGCGCAAAGGTCAGTGTAGTCGACCCCTGTAACATGGGCGACTTTAACTAATAAACTGTACCAATTGGCCTGACCAAAAATTCTAGAAATAAATCCAGGGATGGATATATGAGTCTAGTTTCAGGAAAAATTTACGGAAATGATTTTTGAGTTAACAAGTCCCGCGAGCTAAGATGAACGAATACTATGCACCAGGTAGGATTCCAGAGAAGGGAGGTGGGTCATTAAGACCGCTTAAGTACCAAGCTTTCCCTAGATCCAATCCTAGACATGCATATACCCGTTGCCACACCTTAACCCTTTTGACCTATCCACGGTCGCAATATATTAATTAAATCTTATTTGGATATCATATACTAGGCCTATAACCCCTTACAAAGCCCAAACAATTTCACATACCTGTATCTGGCCCACTAAGCCCAATCATATTCATTGGTCCATTAGGCCAAATCCACCTATATATGGCCTATTAGGCCCAAACCACATTCATATGGCCCGTTAGGCCCAGTCACATTCATATTCATGCTCATATACAAGTTCCTATCACATAGCATCAACATTCAATTTTTGCCTATTATGGGCCCAACAGCCCATCGGGCCCATTTAGCCTATTCCGACCCATATGGCCAAATCACAACCCAAGCCACAAAATCACCCGTGGGCCTCTGGCAACCTATCGGTCTCCCCCTTACGAGTGTTCGCACACTCGCAAGACTACCGTAGCCAAACTTTCAGCTTTTCGGCATTTCAGCTTTTCGACTTTTCAGCATTTCGGTTTTTGTCGATGCATAATGTGTTTGCAGTGTATGTACACACCTAGTAAGCAAGCGTGATGCGATCTCCTTAGCCCAAACGTACAATCGATATCACTCAAAGATTAATCACATGTACTTATCGATTACTTTACCAAAAGCCGGAATCTCACCTTAACCTTACCTGAACGCCAAGCCTTTACTAGCTTTTACTTTGATCACTAAACACGCGTATTTCTTAGATCTGAAGAGTAAATCGATAGGAATCCAAAATTGAGATCTGACACTAATTCCCTACCAAAGTCGATTAGAAAGAAGTGAGGGATCGAATACTCGATACTTATCAAAAACTGATTGGGAGAGCGAACACTTACACTAGAATTGACTCGGTAGAAAGAGTAGTGGCAGCACCAAGGGTATTCGGCTCTTAGAGATTTGAAGGGAAACAATTGATTACTCAGCACAAAAGAAGAAAGGATGAAGAATCGGCTAATGCAAAGAAAATATTGAGTAGAGGAGAGATAAGAATTCAGCACAAAGAAAAAAAAGAAAAAAAGGGTTTTCGGCTCTTTAGAGAAAAGGGTTTTTGGGACAAAATGAAGGGAAATTCGTCATTAACTTTTCAACCCTCCCATTCGGCACCTATTTATAGCCCTATAGCCGAATTCTTCAAGCCCAAGTTCCCAATTCGGCTCCACTTACTCATCACTTCTCATCTCTTTATTTTTCTCCCTGATAACCCCTTGATCCTTTCCTTAATTTTCTCTTCTGAACACTCCCCTTGGAGTCCATCTTCATGCCACTTCCATCCATCTAGAAGGCCAAAATTAAACTTTAAAAATACTAAGCTAGGATTCGAACCTTGGACCCCCTTGCTAGCTACTAAAGCCACCTCACTACACCTTATGTGGCGTCACTTAGCCACTCCACCACAGGCTACTTTTGTGTCCAATTATTTCTTCATTTATTCAAAAGCCTACCTATTTTTCAGCTCTAATTCCTTTAATAATTAGATTATAATTTCTTCTATTAAATTATAATTTCTTCTACCCCTTAATTCGAACTAAACCTTAGCTAAGACCTACTAAAATTATCGTTTGGATAAGAATATTAAACACAATTTTTATCAAAATCAAAAATAAAGAAAATTTGAAATTTCGGGATTTTTGGATTTCGGGATTTTTGGATTTTGAAAATTTTGGGGCGTTACAGTTAGGATACGTATGTCATGACATAGGATTCCAATATATTTGCAAGTAAAACCACGACATCGATATGTGACTCCAATATATGTATGCAAGTAAGACCCTGACTGGGACAGTGGCATCGATTTGTGGTTACATGTAAGACCACCTCTGGGACGTTGGCATTGTACAATATATGTGATTATCCTAGTGTCCTATCCATTTTCGAATGGTTCATCGGGCAAAGATAAGTTGTGATCGAACTTGTAAGGCGAGCTTAATGAACAGGTATGAGCTAGTTGATTTCCTATTTGAAAATAAGGTAAATTGGTCATTGGATATGTGATACAAATTATATAAGTTGCTAATGTGAATATATGTACATTGGCAAAGTATATTCGGCCATAAGTAATGTGTATGCATGTGATATTATATTTTGATTCATGATTATACGTATATGAGCGAAAATATATGTATCCTGTTAAATGTGGATTTGATGTATAGTATGTGCTTGATAAATGTATTTTACGATTGTGGAAATATACATGAAAATTGAAAACGTGATTTGGTTTTGTTGTAACGAATTGAATTATTTGGTTGTCTACTTAAAACAAGGTAAGTATGTGACTTGAAACTTGTTTACAACTATGTATGATACAAATAAGGATTTCATGTGAACTTGATAAGAACATTCGGCCTTTGATATTTAGATATATGTAAATATGATTATGCATATTCTATTCGGATAAATAAAAAGTATGTGTACTTCATGTTTTATTATGATTTTCAAGCTTATTTATATGAACATATGTGTAAATGGTTATTTATTGACTTATTAGCTTTGAAAGTTGAATGACATTGCTTAATTTGTTCATGTGGGTATTCGACCTTATGAATGTTATGGAATAAGTTTCAATTATGTACATATGTGGTTATTGAATAATCGGCCATTTATCTAATATATGTACATGAAATTATTTTGTGATATGTGAGCTTATGTAATTGCGCGTATGTGAACTAAATTTATAAGGACTATTTGACTTTGAAAGTTAAATGATAATAGGTTAATTTGGCTATATGAGTATTCAGCCAAGGTGAAGTTAATAAATGAATGTGTATACCTATATGAATATATATTTAAAATATGAGCTTATAAATGTTGGGATCTAAATGTGTTATGATAATACAGTTTGATTTAGTTTAATTAAGCTGATAATTTTATTGAGTTTTTTATTTGCTTATGACTTACTAAGCTATGATAGCTTACTCTGTGTTTCCATATTTACTTGGTTTTATAGATTTTGAATTTTAGTTACGAATTTGGGAATCGTCAGAGGAGCTTATCACGCTATCGAAGACAAAATTGTGTTTTGGAACCATGGCATGCATAGGCTAGCGTATGTTTTGGATATGTTGGAAGTTATGTAAATGAGCCATGTGAAAATGGCTTAAATTTCCTTACTTAAATATGAATCTGTTTGGTTGTGGCTTAAGTCCATTTTGATTATTATGTTATGAATTTGGGATGGATAGTTTTTGTGATATCTATATTGTACGTTGAAGTAGTTGATCACTGGGTTGTGCATATAGTTGGTTTGGTTATAGATTATGTTAGGTAAAAAAATATGTATATGTGAGAAAACGGGGTTCTTATAATTGCTTAGTGTTATTATATGAATGGAATTTATAAAATACTCGGCTATGCTTCGGGGTGGTTAAGGTCGATGTTAGTACATGTGCTATAAGCTATGTTTAGTACTTGGAAAATGGTATACTAATTTTGGCTTAGTACCGAAGTGAAACAATTAAGTTAATACGCATGTATTTGAATGAATTTTAAATGCTTAATTTTGGTAAGGATAGCTATATAATGTTTTGACCAAATAGTTACAAGTTGAATTTGGATTTATTAGTTTAGGTTACTTTGTGGTTCGACAATTGCAAATAAAATAGGATATAAAATATGTTTTAAAATGTATTCGGTTATGCTTATAATAATTTAACTTGATATTTAGCTATTGCTATAGCAATGTATGGATTCAGTAAAGGTACTTAGATACGGTCATTATTAGTCAAACTAAAAGTGCATAATTTGGAGTAGTTCCTTAAGACACTTTGTAAACCAAAATATAACATAGGCGTATGTCTTGTGCATATATGATGTATGCTTGAATGACTCTTATTTAATAAAAAAAAAACAAATGCAATTACTTGTGAACTTGTTTGTTCAAATTATATTATAGTCACAAAGCTTAGTAACTTTAAATTACTGGCCTAAAACGTGCATAAACAATTTACAACATTTGGTATTTTGTTTTATTTCTGTAAGTATTCGAATGCTATTTAAGCTTTGAGTACATGATTTGATTAATGTATTGATTAAATAATTATGACTTGAGTTTCAAGACATGTGCATTGACTTGTAAGTGTGACGTATGTTTAATATAGATTTAATCGAATTTCAGCATATAACTCGAATAATTAAAGTGACTTATCCTTTATGTTAAGTATTAAATAATCATATGTTGCACGTATGTATACAAGCACTCGAATGTAGCTTAAGAGAATGTATAGATTTATCAAAGATGTGTCTTTTTTGGTAATGCTTCGTAACCCCAAATTCGACAACAGATACGGGTTAAAGGTGTTACATTTTATTGGTATCAGAGTTATGGTTTAGTCGGTTCTAGTAGTACTACCATAGCGTATGTGATTCTAGCTATACATGCCATATTTATCCTGTGACAGTTTGATATCTTCTGACTCTAAAAAAAATTGTTTTGATGAGATAGATAAGTTTTTCAACCGAGCTAATTTTGATAGTACAGAATGTGTACTCAAATGTTTGAATGAAAATGTGTTGGTGATGAGTTGAAACTCCTAAAGGTACGGATCAAAGAGTATGATATATATTGATATTAATAAGTGTTGTAATTATTTGAGCATGTAGATTATGATATTTGAGTTATGATTGCCATCTGAAACGTTTTGATTGTGAATTAATGATTTGAGTTGGTATAAATTAAGTACTGAGAACAAAAGTGATTAAAATAAATGTTTATTAAATGTTCAAATAATGTGAAATTATTAATGAATTGACCATTTGTGAAAGTGTGTGTTATGTGTATTTATGTGTAAGTTAAATTTAAGGCTTTGTTACCCTTACCCCATATTAGTGAAATGTTACTGTGAAACCTGTAAGATTATGGTTGAATAAGCCCACGAGGGTGAAGTTATAGAAGTCTGTGTTTGGAAGATCCAATTGTAGTAAAAAAAAAGGTGAATGGATCAGCAAATGAAGATAGTATTAAAAGAGACATCGAATAGTTATAAAGATTATTTAGATTATGTGGCATTACTGTTAAGGAAGAAGCTATCTCCGATCAAATGACTTGTTTAGGTATGATATCTAAAGAAAATATTCGTTGAAAGCCTTTCTGAATTGACTTCTGTTAGTGAAGGGATAGTATGAAAATCTCTGATGGCAAAATTATATAGTTAAAATAATGTTGAATTGTATTGATGGCTGAGTGTGGTGGTTATAATCGGGTAGTTATTATGTTCTCTTTTGAGTATTCCATGTGTACATTTATTCTTAGAAGTATCAGTGATTGTTTGATATCATAAGGAATTCTTATAATATGGGAATATTAACTAAACATATTTATAGACGAAAGCATCGTTGATCTGTTTGGGTTATGTTCGACATTGTTCTGTTTTTCTCTGATATTTATTCTATTATGTGGATATTAAAATCAACCGTAAAATCTGTACAATGTTAATATTCTGTTTCTACTGAATATGGTTATGTTAAAAATATGCAAGGACTATATTGCTCTTGTTACTGTGGATTTTGATATTTATGGGTGATATTGTTCTTTCTGGACATTTTCTGAGATATCGTCGGAACTGATATCATTCTTTATGGGTTGTAATTTCTTGGTAATCTGGGTGGCTTCAGACATTAAAATTTTGCTATTTCGGTCATCTTATAACCCTATGTGATTATCTGTAAGAGACTTCTTTCTGACCAAATTGGCTATTTCTGTTATAATTATCATTTCTGTTCTGAAAATTTGAGAAGTACTGTAGCATTGTTATTAGAGTTATAAAAGTTGTGTTTCTGCATTGGTTGTTGTCCAAATCTTATATGGTTTTCTTTTGGGTTCTAATACTTCGTTAACAATTGGAATGCTATCTATTATTTTGGTACGATGCCAGTTTCATTATGATATTACGATTTCTACTGGATGATTGTGACTTCTGTATAATGGTATATTTTAGTTATTTCTTAAACGGAAAGAAATAATTTCTTCGAAAAGACTGATCCAGTGGTTAGTCTGACCTGAATTGTTTAATTTAAAAAAAGATTGGATTATATGTGTTTGAATCTATTCACCGGACTGGTAATAAATTTTGAATGTATATGTGTGATCTGAGGAGTAGTCTGGAAGGAGAATGTGTATTCCTGAGGATTTGATACAGAACTATGTTTACCGGAACAATTTTATCTGAGAAATGTTGAGGTAAAATTAAAGTTAGATTGATTTATGAAGTATCCCTTATTATGCGAAAATATTGTTAATCAAAACATCAGCTCTGGCTCAGCTTAAGTAAAAAAAAAAAAAGAGAGAGATAAGCGATATATTTGATGGTTTGATTATAGCCGAGTTAAAAGTAAGACTATTATATATCCAACAGTTTTGTGAGACTCAGAAAGTAGATAATGGATTGTTAGTAAGACAAGGTAAATGTGATTTAAATGTTGACTCAGAGTTCTAGATTGATGCTGAAGATTGTCTGAGGTTCAGAATTGAATATGTGTTCCAAGGAATTTAGAGTAGATTCCAATGATTTTGAATGAAACTCATAGCAGTCGGTTATCTGTTCATCCAAGTAGTACGAAGACGTATAATGATCTGAAATAGTTTTATTAGTGGTATGGTACGAAATGAGACATCTCCGGCTTTGTTTTGAAATGTTTAGTCTGTCAGCAAGTAAAAGCCAAGCATCATGTACCTATCAGATTGCTTCAGCCGATTGTGATACCTATGTGAAAATGAGATAGAGACATGAGGGGTTTGCATTCGGATTTCCGTTGACATCAAGCAAGAAAGATGCAATCTGGGTTATTGTGGATAGATTGACTAAAGCGGCTCATATTGTTCTGATAGAGTCTAAGGTTTATTGGACCGTATGAGATTGTAGAGCTTATAAGGATGCCAGCTGAGTTAGAAAAGATCCACAATGTGTTCCATGTTTCGATGCTTCGTAAATATCAATCTGATCCCTCACATGGAATGAGTCCGCCTGAGATTTAGATTAAGTCGGATATGACACATGAGGAAGAATCGATTCATATCCTGACTCGTGAGGTTAAAGAATTGCAAAATAAGAAAATTTCGTTAGTTTAAGTATTGTGGCATAAACATGGAGTTGAGGAAACAATGTGGGAACAAGAGGATATAATGGAAGAGTGTTTTTCAAACCTATTCATCGATAAGATTTTCGGGGACAAAAATCCCTAAGGGGGGAGAGTTGTAACAGCCTGATTTAGACCATAATCAAAACGGTGGTTTTTGGGACCACGAATCCCAGTCAGAAAAATATTTTAATATTATTTTCTGTGTTTATTATGTGTGAATTCATATCTGTGAATTTTTTGTGATTTAATTTTATCGTTTGGGTGTCCGATTAAATAAAAGGACTTAATCACGTAAAAAGAAAATTTGATGGTTTATAGTATAAGGGCCGAATTGTTAGTGGCTTTTTAAATTGAAGTATTTAAGTTGTAATTAGCCATTTGATTACTAGTGGGACGGTGGTAAGTATATACCATATGGTTTTATAATATTTTATTAAAGATATATATATGTGTGTAAATTAAATATTATTTTATATTAAGGTATAATAAATATTATAAGGCATAAACGTGAAAGCCATATCATGTGCATTAGCTTATTGTTTGGATGGTAAACAATATATATATTATATGATTTTATTATTATTTCAAGAAGGGCATATGTGAAAACTAAAATTTATAAGCTTTATAATATAAAATATATTACAAAGTAAAATATGAGTGCGCATATGTTTTATTTCACCTATGCCAAAACAAAAGAAAAGAAAAAGGAATAAAGGAAGTTTAGGTTTGAACAACTCCCAAGCTCAAATCCAAGGATCGTTCTTTGTCAGTTTTTGATAATTTTTACGTTTTTGAGATCGTTGCTTCGAGTACTTCAAAACCCATGCTTAAATTTTGAATTTTGATGAGTATTTTGAGTTATGCCATTGATAGAAGCTTGTGATTTTTATGGTTTGATGGTGAAATATGATAGATAGGTGTTGGGTTAACATATTTTGTATTGGAATTTTTGATGGTTTTGAGTAATTAGGACTTAATTGCAAAAATAAAAATTTGAGGGACTAAAATATGAAATTGATGAAATATATGGACTTGTATGTGTATGGGTAAAATTCGAGTCAACATGGGTATATTGAAATTTTGTATATTTTGTGTTTTGTGTATAGGGACTAAATTGTAAAAAGTGTAAATGTCAGGTGTAAAATGGTAATTTGCCCATTTATGTGTTTTTAGACTAAATTGAATGATTTTTTTTTTTGAATAAGCTTAATATGAATATGTTTAGATCATGAATCAAAGAAATCAGATTTAGATCAGGGGAAAACAAAAGTTGTCGACTAGCTGTTCTGTTTCGTTTGACATTGTCCGAGGCAAGTTTATAAGTAAATAGACGTTGTATAATTTAATTATATGTGAATTATATATGCTGAAATGGAATAAGTATATATATATGTATAAATTAGTCAAATGTGTACAAGCTTGACAGCTATGTTTATGAATTCGTCTCGACCGAATTACAATGTTTGAAAGTCCCGTATGAACCATAGGAATAGTTAGGATGCATATGTCATGACATAGGATTCCGATATATGTGTGCGAGTAAGACCATGGCATCAATATGTGACTCCAATATATGTGTGCGAGTAAGACCCTGTTTGGGAAGTGGCATCGATTTGTGGTTACATGTAAGACCACGTCTGGGACGTTGGCATTGTACGATATATGTGATTATTGGAGTGTCTTATCCGTTTCCGAATGGTTCATCAGGCAAAGATAAGTTGTGATCAGATTTGTAAGACGAGCTTAATGAACAAGTATGAGCTAGTTAATTTCCTATTTGAAAATAAGGTAAATTGGTCATTGGATATGTGATACAAATTATATAAGTTGCTAATGTGAATATATGTACATTGGTGAAGTATATTCGACCATATGTGATGTGTATGCATGTGATATTATATTTTGATTCATGATTATACGTATATGAGCGAAAATATATGTATTCTGTTAAATGTGGATTTGATGTATTGTATGTGCTTGATAAATGTATTTTACGATTGTGGAAATGTACATGAATATTGAAAACATGATTTGATTTTGTTGTAACGAATTGAATCAGTTGGTTGTCTACTTAAAACAAGGTAGGTATGTGACTTGAAACTTGTTTAGAACTATGTGTGATAGAAATAAGGATTTCATGTGAACTTGGTAAGAACATTCGGCCTTTGATATTTAGATATATGTAAATATGATTATGCATATTCTATTCGGATAAATAAAAAGTATATGTACTTCATGTTTTATTATGATTCTCAAGCTTATTTATATGAACATGTGTATAAATGGTTATATATTGACTTATTAGCTTTGAAAGTTGAATGACATTGGTTAATTTGTTCATGTGGGTATTCGGCCTTGTGAATGTTATGGAATAAGTTTCAATTATGTACATATGTGGTTATTGATTAATCGACCATTTATCTAATATATGTACATGAAATTATTTTGTGATATGTGAGCTTATGTAATTGCGCGTATGTGAACTAAATTTATAAGGACTATTTGACTTTGAAAGTTAAATGATAATAGGTTAATTTGGCTATATGAGTATTCAGCCAAGGTGATGTTAATAAATGAATATGTATACCTATATGAATATGTATTTAAAATATGAGCTTATAAGTATTGGGATCTAAATATGTTATGATAATACAGCTTGATTTAGTTTAATTAAGCT
The DNA here is from genome assembly GCF_025698485.1 of Gossypium arboreum. NCBI lineage: Eukaryota > Viridiplantae > Streptophyta > Magnoliopsida > Malvales > Malvaceae > Gossypium > Gossypium arboreum. The sequence continues at coordinate 19,896,060 of NC_069082.1, forward strand.
GATAATTTTATTGAGTTTTTTATTTTCTTATGACTTACTAAGCTATGATAGCTTACTCTATGTTTCCATATTTACTCGGTTTTATAGATTTTGAATTCAAGTTATGAATCTGGGAATCGTCAGAGGAGCTTACCACGCAATCAACTGTCTTCGGTATTGTATAAATTGCATTTTGGAACTATGGCATGTATAGGCTAGCATATGTTTTGGATAGGTTGGAAGTTATGTAAATGAGCCGTGCGAAAATGGCTTACATTTCCTTACTTAAATATGACTTTGTTTGGTTGTGGCTTAAGTCCACTTTGATTATTATGTTATGAATTTGGGATGGATAGTTTTTATGATATCTATATTGTATGTTGAAGTAGTTGATCATTGGGTTGTGCATATAGTTGATTTGGTTATAGATTATGTATAGGTAAAAAAATATGTATATGTGAGAAAACGGGGTTCTTATAATTGCTTAATGTTATTATATGAATGGAATTTATAAAATACTCGGCTATGCTTCGAGGTGGTTAAGGTCGAAGTTAGTACATGTGCTATAAGCTATGTTTAGTACTTGGAAAATGGTATACTAATTTTGGCTCAGTACCAAAGTGAAACAATTAAGTTAAATACGCATGTATTTGAATGAATTTTAAATGCTTAGTTTTGGTAAGGATAGCTATATAATGTTTTGACCAAATAGTTACAAGTTGGATATGTTATTTGGATTTTTTAGTTTAGGTTACTTTGTGGTTCGGCAATTGCAAATAAAATACGATATAAAATATGTTTTAAAATGTATTCGGTTCTGCTTATAATAATTTAACTTGATATTTAGCTATTGCTATAGCAATGTATGGATTCAGTAAAGGTACTTAGATACGGTCATTATTAGTCAAACTAAAATAATTTGGAGTAGTTCCTTGAGACACTTTGTAAACCAAAATATAACATAGGCATATGTCTTATGCATATATGATGTATGCTTGAATGACTCATATTTAATAAAAAAAACAAATGCAATTACTTGTGAACTTGTTTGTTTAAATTATATTATAGTCACAAAGCTTAGTAACTTTAAATTGCTGGCTAAAACGTGCATAAACAATTTTGTTTTATTTCTGTAAGTGTTCGAATGCTATTTAAGCTTTGAGTATATGATTTGATTAATGAATTGATTAAATAATTATGACTTGAGCCCCAAGACATGTGCATTGACTTGTAAGTGTGACGTATGTTTAATATAGATTTAATCGAATTTCTACATATGACTCATGTAATTAAAGTGACTTATATTTTATGTTAAGTTTTAAATAGTCATATGTTGCACGTATATATATAAGCACTCGAATGTAACTGAAGAGAATGTATAAATTTATGAAAGATGTGTATTTTTTTGTAATGCTTTTTGACGCCAAATTCGATAAAGGATACGAGTTAAAGGTGTTACATTTTATTGGTATCAGAGCTATGGTTTAGTCGGTTCTAGTAGTACTACCATAGCGTATGTGAGTCTAGCTATACATGCCATATTTATGCTTCGATAGTGTGATATCTTTTGACTCTGACAAAAATTGTTTTGATGAGGTAGATAAGTTTTTCAACCGTGCTAATTTTGATAATACGGAATGTGTACTCAAATGTTTGAATGAAAATGTGTTGGTGATGAGTTGAAACTCCTAAAGGTACGGATCAAAAAGTATGATATATATTGATATTAATAAGTGTTATAATTATACGAGCATGTAGATTATGATATTTGAGTTATGATTGCCATCTGAAATGTTTTGATTGTGAATTAATGATTTGAGTTGGTATAAATTAAGTACTGAGAAAAAAAGTGATTAAAAATAAATGTTTATTAAATGTTCAAATAATGTGAAATTATTAATGAATTGACCGTTTGTGAAAATGTGCGTTATGTGTATTTACGTGTAAGTTAAATTTAAGGCTTTCCTACCATCACCCCCTATTAGTGAAATGTTACTGTGAAACCTATAAGATTAAGGTTGAATAAGCCCACGAGGGTGAAGTTACAGAAGTCTGTGTTTGGAAGACCCAAATTGTAGTTTAAAAAAAAAAGGTGAATGAATCAGCAAATGAAGACAGTATTAAAAGAGACACCGGATAGTTCTGAAGATTATTCAGATTATGTGGTGTTACGGTTAAGGAAGAAGCTATCTCTGATCAAATGACTTCTTTAGGTATGATATCTAAAGAAAATATTAGTTAAAAACCTTTCTGAATTGATTTCTGTTAGTGAAGGGATAGTATGAAAATTTCTGATGGCAGAATTATATAGTTAAAATAATTTTGAATTGTATTGATGGCTGAGTATGGTGGTTATAATCGGGCAGTTATTATGATCTCTTTTGAGTATTCCATGTGTACATTTATTCTTAGAAGTATCAGTGCTTGTTTGTTATCATAAGGAATTCTTATAATATGGGAATATTAACTAAACGTACTTATAGACAGAAGCATTGTTGATCTATTTGGGTTATATTCTACATTGTTCTATCTTTTTCTGACATTTATTGTATTATGTGGATATTAAAATCAAGGGTAAAATCTGTACAATGTTAATATTCTACTTCTATTGAATATGGTTATGTTAAAAATATGCAAGGACTATATTGCTCCTGTTACTGTGGATTCTAATATTTATGGGTGATATTGTTCTTTCTAGACATTTTTTGAGATATCATCGGAACTGATATCATTCTTTATGGGTTGTAATTTCTTGGTAATCTGGATAGCTTCAGACATTAAAATTTCGCTATTCCGGTCTTCCTATAACCCTATGTGATTATCTGTAAGAGACTTCTTTCTGACCGAATTGGCTATTTCTGTTATAATTATAATTTCTTTTCTAAAAATTTGAGAAGTACTGTAGCATTGTTCTTAGAGTTATAAAAGTTGTGTTTCTGCACTGGTTGCTGTCCAAATCTTATATGGTTTTCTTCTAGGTTCTAATACTTCGTTAACAACTGGAATGTTATCTATTATTTTGGTACGACGCCAGTTTCATTATGATATTACGATTTCTATTGGATGATTGTGACTTCTGTATAATGGTATATTTTAGTTATTTCTTAAACAGAAAGAAATAATTTCTTCGAAAAGACTGATCCAGTGGTTAGTCTGACCTGAATTGTTTGATTTAAAAGAAGATTGGATTATATGTGTTTGAATCTATTCACCAGATTGGTAATAAATTTTGAATGTATATGTGTGACCTGAGGAGTAGTCTAGAAGGAGAATGTGTATTCCTGAGGATTTGATACAGAACTATGTTTACCGGAACAATTTTATCTGAGAAATGTTGAGGTAAAATTAAAGTTAGTTTGATTTATGAAGTATCCCTTATATGTTAGTTTGATTTATGAAGTATCCCTTATTATGCGAAAATATTGTTAATCGAAACATCAGCTCTAGTTCAGCTTAAGTCAAAAAAAAAAAAAAGAGAGAGAGATAAGCGATATATTTGATGGTTTGATAATAGCCGAGTTAAAAGTAAGATTATTATATATCCAACAGTTTTGTGAGACTCAGAAAGTAGATAATGGATTGTTAGTAAGACAAGGTAAATGTGATTTAAAGGTTGACTCAGAGTTCTAGATTGATGCTGAAGATTGTCTGAGGTTCAGAATTGAATATGTGTTCCAAGGAATTTACATTGTCCGAGGCAAGTTTACTGTAACGCCCTGATTTTCGGATTTATTCGCGGTTTTCAATATTTTGTGAAGATTTTAAAATTTTGTATTTGGATCTGAAATTAATATCTTGAGTAGGTAAATGGGCTTATAGAAGGCCCATGTGTTGGCCAAAACCCGGTTGAATTTTTGAATTTTGGACTTAAAAGGTTAGGGGTTCTGGCTAAGTGGCCTTAAGTGGAGTGATGGGTAAATTGCATCACAAAAAGAGCCTTGGTAAAGTGGCCAGGGTGACGCCACTAGGCTCCTAAAAAGGTGGCGTGTGGAGCTTTGAGGGAGGCATGGGATCGATTCCTGTGTTGACAAATAGATGCATTTATTTTTAAGTGCGAGGAGGGTAGTATTGGAGTCGGTGGATTCGCTAAAGAGAGTTTGGATCACCCAAACGCTTGGATTAAGGAGTGATAAAGGAGAGATTTAAGGGATATGGAGAGAGGCTAAGAGTTGGCGAATTTAGGGAATTGAAGAGGAAAATTCGGCAGAGGGTTTAGGTAAAATTTTGGCACCTAGGGCTTTGTGAGGTGCCGCTTTTCTTCTTTCAGCACCACAAGGGTTTCTTTTTCTCTTCTTCCTCTCTAGCCAAACTACCACCTCCCTATTCTTGTTTTTCTATTTTCTTCTTCAAAACCATTCATCAAACCCGCTATTCATTAGCACCTTTGCGAAGTCGCAAAAGCCAAATCCTCGTGATCACTTTGCTTGTGCCGATTTCTTCAAAGCCGTGTCCTTCTATATTCTTTTGTTTTATTAATCCACGATTATCTTTTCTTAATCCTAGATACCTGACGGCAATTTTACTTCAAGGTTATAGTTCCATATTGTCATCTCCTTCATCACCCAAAAGCCGAAAAACCATAGATTTGGGGGGGGCTTATAGCCGAAACTTCTTCAACCCTTGGATTCGGGTTTTACCATTGCTCTAAAGATAAATCTACACCAGATTGCGTGGAGATCAAAAAGGAGTAAGGGGTAAGTGTTCATCATCTCAGATCTGGTCATATTTTACAAAGTTAGGAAAAGCCGAAGTCCCTAAAATCTAGGGAGGCTGTCGATTTGGGCATGTGGCTTTAAGGGTTTTTAACTGACGCTTTCTGTCAATGATTAGTGTCTTCTTAAGTGTTGGATTGAAAGCGTGGATCATTGGAACAATCGGATTCGGAGCTAGCTATCGATTTTGGCAAAAAGGTAAGGTTTCAAAGGCTTTTAGGGACATGGTTCAACCATGGATAAGTAGGTTGTGGGTTTAGTGATTATGGTTTGTAAATAAGAACTGTGCTAATCAATCGTAGGACATCGGAAGAGATCTCAGTCGCAGTTGTCGCGAATCAAGTGTGTACCGAACACCCTTTCTTAGTTCAATTCGGCAAAAGCCGAAATGCTGAAATTCCGGCATTTCATAGGCTTGTGAGTATACGAATGCTCTCAAGACATAGAGTAATTGTTAGATCTAGCACCGCAAAGTGGTAAGTAAGTTCGTGTGACATTTTAGCGTACTTCGGAAAAAGGGGCCAAATGGGCCAAAACTGGGCCCAATGGGCTTACGGACCAATATGGGTAAGATATGGGCAAATTAGCCTGTTAGTTAGATGGTGGAACCAAATTGCATAAAACTGCTAAAAATTACTGAAATAACGTGTGTAGTTGCGTAAGTACGAAATTACCTCTAAAGAGCATAATTACCAAAATACCCCTAGGGTTCAAATTGGCTAAACTGTATGATTGATTAATACTGTATTTTACATGATATGCTTTTATTAATATCTGTTGCATGGGATTGGGGTATTGATGGAGGAAGTATTGAAAGTGGTTCATCCACGCATCGGAGGTTTTGCCTCAACTTATCGATATTTAGGGCGTTCTTTAGCTGTGGAGTGTAGAAATTTGGGTGGGTTAAGATATTCCCCACATGGAGTGTAGAAATTTGGTACAGGCGGTGTAGCGGTTGGTGGGTTGAGTAGTCTCCCAGTTGGGTTTGCATGCATTACTACTATTGTTACTTATGTTATTGTCTTGGGCCTATGGGCCACATTGTTATGTTAAAAAGGGCTAAGGCCTTGCTCTTTGCTCGAAAAGGGCTTCGGTCCATGTGTAATCGTTATCTGAATAGGGCTTAGGTCCAATGGGCTCGAGTGATTTGGGCTTTGGATGGGTTTTCAGTATACATCGAGTTTTCCCAAACTCACCCCTTCCTCTTCCATCCTTGCAGTGAGCCCTAGTTGGTGGACTTGGAGTCAAGGGATTCAGAGTGGCCATGAAGATTGATTGCCGATTTTAAATAAGTTTAGCATTTAATTTGGATTATTTTTATTATGCTTAAAGTTGTAATAAGGCCGCTCTTTTTAATTAATTTTATTTTGGGGATTATTAAACTGGTTAGCACTAGGGTTCATTTTATAAAATCTACTTGTTTTTAAAAAGATCACGATGACGCGCAAAGTTTGCGCAAAGTAAATGTTTTTCCAAGAAAATAAATATTTTAAGCAAACGTTTTTCAACCTTAATCATTTTCTTAAGATGGACATAACCAAACGGTTTTCTCAAAATTATACGAGATGTTAGAGTGTGGCAATGGCGGTGTGCATGTCTAGGATTGGATCCGAAGGGAGCTTGGTACTTAAGCAGTCCGACGGACTCACCTCCTCTTCTTCCAGGTTTCCTACCGGTGCACTGACTGCTCACTTTAACCTACTTTCAAAAGTGTCTTATACAACACCAACTAAGTTTTCCAAACTAAGTAATACGGAATGTTTTGAACGCATCGATGTGGCGCATCAGATTCGGTCATAACGTCTAGGCCGGGTTTGGGGTGTTACATTTATAAGCAAATAGACGTTGTATAATTTAATTATATGTGAATTATATATGCTGAAATGGAATAAGTATATATATGTATAAATTAGTCAAATGTGTACAAGCTTGACAGCTATGTTTATGAATTCGTCTCGACCGAATTACAATGTTCGAAAGTCCCATTTGAACCTTAGGAATAGTTAGGATGCATATGTCATGACATAGGATTCCGATATATGTGTGCGAGTAAGACCATGGCATCGATATGTGACTCCAATATATGTGTGCGAGTAAGACCCTGTCTGGGACAGTGGCATCGATTTGTGGTTACATGTAAGACCACGTCTGGGACGTTGGCATTGTATGATATATGTGATTACTGGAGTGTCTTATCCATTTCCGAATGGTTCATCGGGCAAAGATAAGTTGTGATCGAACTTGTAAGACGAGCTTAATGAACAAGTATGAGCTAGTTGATTTCCTATTTGAAAATAAGGTAAATTGGTCATTGGATATGTGATACAAATTATATAAGTTGCTAATGTGAATATATGTACATTGGTGAAGTATATTCGACCATATGTGATGTGTATGCATGTGATATTATATTTTGATTCATGATTATACGTATATGAGCAAAAATATATGTATTCTATTAAATGTAGATTTGATGTATAATATGTGCTTGATAAATGTATTTTACGATTGTGGAAATGTACATGAATATTGAAAACATGATTTGATTTTGTTGTAACGAATTGAATTAGTTGGTTGTCTACTTAAAACAAGGTAAGTATGTGACTTGAAACTTGTTTAAACCTATGTGTGATACAAATAAGGATTTCATGTGAACTTGGTAAGAACATTCAGCCTTTTATATTTAGATATATGTAAATATGATTATGCATATTCTATTCGGATAAATAAAAAGTATATGTACTTCATGTTTTATTATGATTCTCAAGCTTATTTATATGAACATATGTATAAATGGTTATATATTGACTTATTAGCTTTGAAAGTTGAATGACATTGGTTAATTTGTTCATGTGGGTATTCGGCCTTGTGAATGTTATGGAATAAGTTTCAATTATGTACATATGTGGTTATTAAATAATGGGCCATTTATCTAATATATGTACATGAAATTATTTTGTGATATGTGAGCTTACGTAATTGCGCGTATGTGAACTAAATTTATAAGGACTATTTGACTTTGAAAGTTAAATGATAATAGGTTAATTTGGCTATATGAGTATTCAGCCAAGGTGACGTTAATAAATGAATATGTATACCTATATGAATATGTATTTAAAATATGAGCTTATAAGTGTTGGGATCTAAATGTGTTATGATAATACAGTTTGATTTAGTTTAATTAAGCTGATAATTTTATTGAGTTTTTTATTTCTTTATGACTTACTAAGCTACGATACCTTACTGTATGTTTCCATATTTACTCGGTTTTATAGATTTTGAATTCAAGTTACGAATCCAGGAATCGTCAGAGGAGCTTACCACGCTATCGACTGTCTTCGATATTGTATAAATTGCATTTTGGAACTATGGCATGTATAGGCTAGCATATGTTTTGGATAGGTTGGAAGTTATGTAAATGAGCCATGCAAAAATGGCTTACATTTCCTTACTTAAATATGACTTTGTTTAGTTGTGGCTTATGTCCACTTTGATTATTATGTTATGAATTTGGGATGGATAGTTTTTATGATATCTATATTGTATGTTGAAGTAGTTGATCATTGGGTTGTGCATATAGTTGATTTGGTTATAGATTATGTATAGGTAAAAAAATATGTATATGTGAGAAAACAGGGTTCCTATAATTGCTTAGTGTTATTATATGAATGGAATTCATAAAATACTCAGCTATGCTTCGGGGTGGTTAAGGTCGATGTTAGTACATGTGCTATAAGCTATGTTTAGTACTTGGAAAATGGTATACTAATTTTGGCTCAGTACCGAAGTGAAACAATTAAGTTAAATACGCATGTATTTGAATGAATTTTAAATGCTTAATTTTGGTAAGGATTGCTATATAATGTTTTGACCAAATAGTTACAAGTTGGATATGTTATTTGGATTTATAAGTTTAGGTTACTTTGTGGTTCGACAATTGCAAATAAAATAGGATATAAAATATGTTTTAAAATGTATTCGGTTATGCTTATAATAATTTAACCTGATATTTAGCTATTGCTATAGCAATGTATGGATTCAGTAAAGGTACTTAGATACGATCATTATTAGTCAAACTAAAAGTGCATAATTTGGAGTAGTTCCTTAAGACAGTTTGTAAACCAAATTAAAACATAGGCGTATGTCTTGTGCATATATGATGTATGCTTGAATGAATCTTATTTAATAAAAAAAATGCAATTACTTGTGAACTTGTTTGTTCAAATTATATTATATTCACAAAGCTTAGCAACTTTAAATTACTGGCCTAAAACGTGCATAAACAATTTACGACATTTGGTATTTTGTTTTATTTCTGTAGATGTTAATGCTATTTATGTTTTGAGTACAGGATTTGATTAATGTATTGATTAAATAATTATGAATTGAGTCTCAAGACATGTGCATTGACTTGTAAGTGTGACGTATGTTTAATATGGATTTAATCGAATTTCAACATATGACTCGTGTAATTAAAGTGACTTATATTTTATGTTAAGTTTTAAATAATCATATGTTGCACGTATGTATACAAGCACTCGAATGTAACTTAAGAGAACGTGTAAATTTATGAAAGATGTGTCTTTTTCGGTAATGCTTCGTAACCCTAAATTTGACAACGGATACAGGTTAAAGGTGTTACAAATAATACAAGCATCCAACATAACATCAATTTAGTTAGCTATTAAATACCACACCTACTCTTGCAATTATAAATGTCTTGAAATATTGTTCCATAATCAGACCTATCAACGAATCACTTATGTAATATAATGAATTTACTATTTGAATATTAAGTTCTCATAACGAACAACCACCCTGATCATAAGACATAAACATTACCCACCTCATATCCTTCAAATTAGTCAACATGAACTTAACTACCTAACACTTTGATTCATGCAGCATTCCATTTTTTTTTTCTTCCTCACAACTATTCCATTTTTTTTTCTTCCTCACAACTATTAACATGTCAAATTCAGACATATTTAGCATGCCATTCACAAATAAATATTGCTTACAGCATATATCTTACCTTTATGGCTCACAACCTGTTAACCAAAATTAATCTAAACCGTAACTAACATAATTCAAATTCTAGTATAATAACTTAGCAATTTTCACATGGCTCATTATATACAAAACCAAAATCTAATATTTCAAAACACATTTTAGCCTATACATGCCATAATTTAAGTTTAGCTAAAAAGGTACCAAAACAGTAGATAGTGTGATGAACTTTGCTGACAGTCCCCGAGCTTGTAGCTTGATCCAAAAGCTATAAAATAGAAATACACATATACACAAGTAAGCTTTTTATAGCTTAGTAAGTCATAAGCAAATAATCAACCCAAGGATATTATCAACTTAATTTAACTAAACCAAATTATATTATCATAACACATTTAGATTCAAACACATATAAATTTATATATTATATAGACATATATATATATTCATTATAAATATCACCTAACCGAATGTCTATATAGTCAAACTAACATATTAGCATTCAATTTTCCAAAGCCAAATAATCATTACAAATCTAATTCACATACACTCAATTACATAAGTTCATGTGTTACCATATAATTTCATATATATGCATTGATTATGTGACCGAATACATAAATTCCCATACATATAATTAATACTCATTCCAATAATTTTCACAAGGTTGAATACCCATACCTAGTTTACAAATAATCCTCATTTGCAGTACACACAATTTGTAATGAGTATCAATTTACACACTTACCTTATTTTAAATAAACCTCAAGCTAATTCATACTTGGTCATTTAGCTCATATTACACACTCGAATACAACTTATCTTTGCCCAATGAACCAATCAGAATTGGATAGAATACTTGGTTAATCACATAAATCGTACAATGCCAACGTCCCAGACGTGGTCTTACATGTAACCACATATCGATGCCACTGTCCCAGACAGGGTCTTACTCGTAAACACATATCGAAATCACATATCGATGCCATGGTCTTACTCGCACACATATATTGGAATCCTATGTCATGACATATATATCTTAACTATTCCTAAGGTTTATACGGGGCTTTCGGATGTCGTAACTTGGTCGAAACGAACTCGGAAGTGTAGTAGTCAAATTTAATCATTTTCGGCCATAGCATATTAAAATTCTACATTTCATAACAGCATATAAATATAACATTTAATTACCAAATAAGTCTTTTTGCTTATAAACTTACCTCAGATGTCGTAAAACGAGACAGGGCTGCTAGTCTACAACTTTCATTTTTCCCCGGTCTAAATCTGACTTCTTTATTTCTTTATCTAAACATATTCAAATTAAGCTCATTCAAACATATTTTCATTCAATTTAATCCAAAAACACATAAATAGAAAATTTACCATTTTACCCCTGACATTTACAATTTTTACAATCTAGTCCCTATTGCACAAAACAAAAAATATGTAAAATTTCAAGGTACCCATGTTTGGCCGAATATTCCTAGTGTTCATACAAGACCATATATTTCATTTATTTCACATTTTAGTCCGTCAAATTTTTATTTTTGCAATTAAGTCCTAATTACTTAAAATCATCAAAAACTCCAATACAAAATATGTTAATCTAAAACATATCTTTTATTTTTGATCATCAAACAACAAAAATCACAAGCTATCAAAAATGGCACAACTCAAAATATTCATCAAAATAAAAAATTAAAGCTTGGATTTTGAAGTACTCGAAGCAACGATCTCAAAAACATAGAAATTATCAAAAACCGACAAAGAACGAACCTTGATTTTAGCTTGCAAGATGGCCGAACCCTAGTTCTTTTTCTTTTTCTTTGGTTATTTTGATATTCGACTAGTAGAAAGTATGAACACATTATGATTTGTCTTATTATTTTATAATATACTTTATATTATAATATTTTATTACATAAGTTACTATTTTACCCTTACTTATTATTATGTATAAATTACTTACTAATGGCCGAATGTGTCCATGCAAGTATGTAAAGGTATATTTGCATTATAGGTGCTTCCATTAATAAAGACAATAGCAATTAAGTACTTTCACATTTAACCACTAAATTTTTATCTTACGCGATTAAGTCCTTTATTTAATCGGACACCAAACGACCAAATTAAATCACGAAAATTTCACAGATATAAATTCACACAAAATAAACACAGAAAATAATTTTTAAAAATTTTTCTGACTCGAATTCGTGGTCCCAAAACCACCGTTCCGATTAGGGTCTAAATTGGGCTGTTACACAAGGTATGGTCACTACGAATTCCTTGTTATGCCTTTCAGATTGACGAATGCTCCGGCTATGTTTATGGACTTGATGAATAGAATATTTCATCCGTACTTGGATAAGTTTGTTGTGGTGTTCATAGATGGCATTTTGACTTACTCTAGAGATGAGTCGGAATATGCCGAACATCTAAGTATCGTTTTGCAGATTTTAAGGGATAAGCACTTATATGCCAAGTTCAGTAAAAGTGAGTTTTAGCTCCAAGAAGTTGGGTTTTTAGGCCACATTGTTTCCAGTGATGGTATTCGGGTTGATCCTAGTAAGATTTCTGCCATTGTTGAATGGAAGCCTCCAAGGAATGTAATCAGAGTTAGGAGCTTTTTGGGCTTAGCCGGTTATTACCAAAGGTTTGTAAAGGGATTTTCTATGATAGCCACCCCTATGATGAGGCTGCTACAAAAGGATGTTAAGTTCGAGTGGATAGAAAAGTGCCAACAAAGCTTTGAAAAGCTGAAAATGCTATTAACCGAGGCGCTAGTGCTAGTACAACTAGAACCAGGGAAAGAATTTGTAATCTACAGTGATGCATCCTTGAATGGACTAGGTTGTGTGCTTATGCAAGAAGGAAAGGTTGTAGCCTATGCTTCGAGATAGTTGAAGCCCCATGAGAAGAATTATCCAACTCATGATTTGGAATTGGCCGCCAAAGTGTTTGCCTTGAAGTTTTGGCGTCATTATTTGTTCGGAGAAAAATGCCATGTCTAAACCAATCATAAGAGCCTCAAGTATTTGATGACTCAAAAAGATTTGAATTTAAGGAAACAAAGATGGTTGGAACTGTTGAAATATTACAAGCTTATAATTGATTATCATCCGGGAAAGGCGAATGTGGTTGCCGACGCTTTGAGCAGGAAGTATTTATTCACTTTGAGGGCAATGAATACACAGATGGCCTTATGTAATGATGGTTCCATTTTAGTCAAATTGAGGACTAGGTTGACTCTTCTCCATCAGATTTGTGAAGCTCAGAAATCCGATGAAAAACTTCAAGCTAAGAAAATTCAGTGTGAATCATCTAGTGAACCCTATTTTTAGATTGACTCTGATGGATGTTTGAGATTTCGGGGAAGAATCTATGTTCCAAGGGATACTGAGTTGATCCAGACTATTTTGCATAAGGCACATAACAGTCATACGTCAGTCCATCTGGGAAGTACGAAGATGTACAATGACTTGAAGAAAGTTTATTGGTGGAATGGCATGAAAAGGGATATCTCAGAATTTGTAACAAGATGTTTGATTTGTCAATAGGTTAAAGCTAAACATCAAGTACCCTTCGGTCTTCTTCAACCTATTATAGTCCCTGAGTGGAAATGGGATAGGATCACTATGGATTTCGTAACCAGATTGCTAGTGACTCCGAGAAAGAAAGATGCTATTTGGGTGATAGTTGACAGATTGACTAAATTAGCCCATTTTATACCGGTACATATAGATTATTCTCTGGATAAGTTAGCCAATTTGTATATTTTAGAGATTGTTAGACTTCATGGTGTGCAATTGTCAATTATTTCGGATAGAGATCTGAGATTTACATCACGATTTTGGAAAACTTGTAAGCGGCTTTGGGAATGAAACTTAATTTTAGTACTGCTTTCCACCCACAAACTGATGGACAATCTGAGAGAATAATCCAGACACTTGCAGATATGCTTAGATATTGTGTTCTCGAGTTTCAAGGTAGTTGGGAAAACTATCTACCTTTGGTCGAATTCGCTTATAATAATAGCTATCAGTCCAGTTTAAAGATGGCACATTATGAGGTGTTATACGGCCGAAAATGTCGAACTCCTTTGTATTGGACAGAGCTTAAAGAAAGTAAAATTTTTGGACTTGATTTGATCAAAGAAACCGAGGATAAGGTTAAGGTGATTTAAGATTGTTTGAAAGCGGCGTTGGATAGACAGAAATCGTATGTAGATTTGAAAAGAGTATCAAGTGGGTGAGAAAGTATTCTTAAAGGTATCACCCTAAAAAAAGGTTTTGAGATTCGGTAGAAAAGGCAAATTAAGTCCTCATTTTATTGGGCCCTATGAGATTACCGAAAGAATAAGTCTGGTTGCCTATCACTTAACTTTGCCAGTGGAGTTGGAGAAGATCCATGACGTGTTCCATGTATCCATGTTACGTCGATATAGATCGGACCCCTCGCATGTGATTACCCCAACAGAGGTTGAAATTCAACCAGACATGACTTACGAGGAGGAACCGATTAAGATCTTGGCCAGGGAAGTTAAGCAATTGAGGAACAAAAGTATTACCTTTGTGAAGGTATTATGGCATAGACATGAGATTGAAGAAGCCCTTGGGAACCAGAAGACACTATGAGGAGTCAATATCCGAACCTGTTTACTGGTAAGACTTTCAAGGACGAAAGTCCTTAAGGAGGAGAATTGTAACATCCCAAAATAAGGCTTAGTTGGAATAGTGGTTTTGGGACCACAAATCTGACATTAAAATATTTATTTTATGACTGCTAAGAGGTTTAGAATATGAATATATTCATGTGTTAAAGTTTCATGAAGAAATTCTAAGTATAAGGTGTCCAATTAGAAATTAGGAACTAAATTGAATAAGTTGCAAAATTTGTGTTCTAGAAGCAATTTCTATGAAATTGCTTCGAATTATTAATTAGGAGGTCTTAAAGAGAAATTTGCCCAATTTCTATGTTTTTGGACAAACATGGGTTTGTATGGAAAAATTTGAAGGAAAGGCTTTAAGGGCATTTTGGTCATTTGGTTTATAAATGAAATAAAATGGGAAAATAAGCCAAAAATCAGCTCATTTTCTCCATGTTGCTGACGAAAATTAGGGTTCTCCATAGCTAGGGTTTTCAAGCTTTCCAAGCTCAATAGTAAGTGCTCCAAAGCCCTATTTTTAATGTTCTTCATATTTTTGAAATCCAGGTAACTTGCTCTCTCTATTTCTACCCATATTTCATGCTAGGGCTCATGTATAGAAATTTACCCATGCATGAGAAGTTTATGTTTTTATAATTTATTGAGGGATATGAGAGTTTAAAGGATGGTAAACAACTTTTACCAAGTAGTTTTTCATAGAAAGGGCTTTAGGGACTATTTTGTAAAAGTTGTAAAAAGGGATAGAAAAATATGAAATGAAGGAAAAATGTGGGCTGTTATGAACATGAAAAATGCTTGGTTAGGCTTGGGTAACCAAGAAATCCCATAAATTGCATTATCCGAGCCTAGGGACTAAATTGCAAATATATAAAAGTATAGGGGTAAAATAATAATTTTACCCAAGTATGAATTTTCAGGTTATTTTGAGTGATGTATGTATTAAACGAGCTAAATTTGGTATTACAGATCAAGAGAATTGAGATACGGGCCTTGATCGGGGAAAAAGCAAGGTTTATAAGGTTTAGGCTCGATTTCTAATATTTTGTACCGAGGAAAGTACATATGCAAATAAATACATTAATTATTGTTATTAAATGATTTATTGATATATGTATAATTAATATGCTTATTTGGCTATGTTGACAATATAACATGTTTTGATGTTTTGCTATATGATTATGAGATGTTGGCCATGTGAAAGAAACCATTATGCGAGTACGTTCGGTAAAGGTCTAGAAGTCTAAAGTCCTATTTGAAGCTTAGGACTAGTTGAGGATACAAGTGACATGTCGCTAGG
Organism: Gossypium arboreum; assembly: GCF_025698485.1. Classification (NCBI taxonomy): domain Eukaryota; kingdom Viridiplantae; phylum Streptophyta; class Magnoliopsida; order Malvales; family Malvaceae; genus Gossypium; species Gossypium arboreum. The sequence continues at coordinate 19,911,724 of NC_069082.1, forward strand.
ATAGTCATGTGTGTTATGAGCTTATTTAATATGTGATACATGCTAGGGTCCGAGTGCTAGGTATCCTGAGTTGTGTTCAGATACTCTCTTAGCTCTTTGAGTAGCCCCGTTGAGAGCGGCATGTGATTCTGTGATATGAGGCACTCCAGTGCACTTTCTTTCAGGTAGCCAAGGCTACGTTCAGACACTTCGGTGCAATCCTTCCGTGTGTCCGAATCATATTCCAAATGTTCAACGGGTAACGTAATATGAATTCCAAAAGTAAAATTTAAGTAGGCCATGTGTGTGCAGGATGGCACAGGTATGTACTAAAACCCTATGAGGACTTAGTATATGAAAAAATATGTATTTGGATAAGCATGTGCATATGAATAAGGAAAGTAAGTATATGTATGACTTAATGAAAAGTATCATAATGGATAAGCAATTATGCATAGATATTTAATAGCTGCAAAATGTAGATTATTTGTATGCGTACTTACTAAGCTTTATAGCTTACCCTCCTTTCTTTTCCCTTCTCTGTAGATACGTCAAGCTAGCGTTAAGGATCGGGGGATGTCAGCGCTTGGATCACACTATCTTTAAGAAATTTAGGTATAAAAAGGGTTAATTATTTTGGTCATGGCATGTATAAGAAACTTGTTTATTTTGTGTATATGTGTCATGTTGAAGTAGCCAAGTATAATGGCTCATTTGGGCATTGATTATTTTGTATGTGGCCATGTGATTTGGTCCATATTAATGATTGGGATGTATCCCTAAGTTTATCTTTACATGCATACTAAGATGTGTATGTGTTGGTTTGATGGATGACTATTCAATTGCTAGTATGTGGTTGCATGATTTAGCACTCATAATGGAATGATAATAAGGAGTATGGTAAACCATGAAATTGGTGTGGAATGACTAAAAGATAAGTTTGTTTGAATACTAATGGTCTAGAATGTAAAAGGAGTCATAGTGATGCTATAATGATGCATGTCTAATTGTCCAAATATATCATGGGATATGCCATTGAACATATGGGAGTGTATGATTGTTTAAGGGTGACCAATGGCTTGGAAAGTAGCCTCCAAATGGTCAACACGGGTAGACACACGGGCATGTGTCTAGGCCGTGTGTGACACACGGTCAACCCCATGGCCGTGTCGTTCGGCCGTGTGTCCCATGTACCTTGAATTTTAGGTTAACATGCATGGTAGTAAACACACGGGCAGAAAAACGGCCATGTGTCTCAACCGTGTGGAGGACACGGCCTCTGGCCAAGGGCGTGTGCTTGGCCGTGTGCCTCAAATTTGTATGATGATGTCATAAACAGAATTCGTTAAAATCACATGGGCTACCACACAGGCATGTGCCAGGCCGTGTGAGGGACATGGGCCAAGGACACAGGCTTGTGCTCGGCCGTGTGAAAACCCTTGTAGGTTCGAAATAGATTATAAATCCAAAAATTCAACACGGGTCTAGAAAATGGGCGTGTCCCCAAGCACAAGGGCGTGTGCAACGCTTCGACATGAACGTGTGAGGCTTGAACCTAGAAATTTTCTTAAAATCTCCGTAAGTTCTCATTTAGTCCCAGACCGTCAATAAGGTACGTTTTCAGCCTCATAGGTCCATAATAGGGACATTTTAACTTTTTGTGAAGGGTTTTACATTGGATGAAATTTTATAGCCCGGTTTTGCATGTTTGATTCTATTTAAGTCCGGTAATGCCTCACACCCTGTCCCAGTCTAGGATACGAGTAAGGGGTGTTACAGTCATGAGAAGTAATGCTCCGTAACCCTGTTCCGACGACAGACACAGGTTAGGGGTGTTACAGTGAATTCGACCATACTTCTCCCTTTTGCATGCATGTGTTTTGAGGTCCGTTTTTTTGTAAATTTTATATTTTTGAGATCGTTATAGCTTAATCTAGCTAACTCGGGTATTAAATCGTAAAAATGTTAAAGTTTTGAAATGTTGCCATTTATGGTTTTTTTTATGTTAAATAACCTAGATGTAAAATTAGATTTGATTATGGATTAATTTGTAAAATGAAATTTATTAGTTTCAGTTTAGGGACTAAAATGAAAATATTTTGAATTCGATATGAAATTTCTATAATTATTGAAATTAGAGGGTTGTATAAGGATGGTTTTAAAATTGGATTGTAAATTGTGGTTTAAATGTAAAAGATAAGATAGTTTCAATTTTAGGGACTAAATTGAATAAAAAACAAACTTGAGGGATTATTCAGTAGATGAAATTAAACATTCATATAACTTTAGTTTTGTAACAACCCGATTTTTAGTGGTGATGGAATAGTGGTTCAGGACCACAAACTTCCGTTGCGTTGACTCGTAAACAGTACTTTTAGAAAATTTATAGTCACCAAAGTCGTATTAAAATTTGGTTCAGGAATTTTAATGTTTAGATAGTTAATTAAAGAAAAAAGACTAAACTGAAAAAGGTGTAAAATTTAGTAACTAGTTAAATAAAACGTCTAAATAGCTTATTAATTAATGAGGAGGGGCCAATATAATAATTAGTCCCTAATGGTTAGTGTTGGACGGCATATTAATGGAAAATAATAAAATAATCTGAAATGCATGGAAAAATTGTAAAATAACGAAAGTTTATTAAAGTTAAACAAAATTAATGAATGAAAAAGGAAAATCAATATCATTTTCTTCTTCAAATGGCCGAAAGCCATAGCTAGGGAAGGAAAGAGCTTCAATTTGCTTATTTCTTTGCATGTAAGTCCAATTTGATTTTGTTTTTTGTAATTTTTATGTTTTTAAGATCATTGCAACTAGGTCCATCTAGCTCATACCTTTGTTTTTAATTCTGTTAAAAATTTTGGAAGTTGCTATTGATGAATATTAAATGTTTTTTTATGAATACCATGCATTTGGAGCTTTGATTATGTTACTTGATGAATTTGTAAAGTGATTTTTGTTAGATTTTGATTTTAGGGTTAAATTGTGTAAATGTAAAACTTTTAGGGTTTGATAGTGAATTTAAGGTTTATTGGGGGCTGCTTAAAGGCCTAGTGTATTTGGATAAAATATTAACTTGAGAAAAATGGTTAATTTGATGAATTTTGATTTAAGGGACCAAATTGCAAGAATTGTAAAAGTTTGGGGAAAATATGTAAATTCAAAAAATAAATGGGTATTAATTGTAAAATGAATTAGAATGTGAAATGTAAGCTGATAATTGAGGAATTCTACATTTTAGATCAAGATCCCGTAAACACTAGTGGAAAAGGAAAAATAACGAAATAGTCCCTGAACTTTTACAACTACTACAATTCAGTCCAGGTAAGTTCATAAGATTTAGAATTTAATATCAATATGAACTATTGAGTAGATTATCAATGAACAACTTATATATTTATTTTTAATTGTGGATAATGAATAGTAAATTGAGATATATTATTAATTTTGACGCTCGGTTTGGATTGAACACAGGATTAGAGTACAATCATGACTTGGTGTGTTATGAGGGATTGAAGCGGAGATAGAATTAGAAGGAGATATCTATTTATTACCCAAGTAAATCGAGGTTCAACATTTGTTGTGAACTCTCGTGTTATACTTTCTGCTTGGTGTGTTTTGGTTGGATTAGCACTTATAAGGTTCTATTTGGAGTTTCAGTTGGATCAACACTTATGAGATTTTGTTTGGTGATTTGGTTGGATCAGCTCTTATGAGCTTTTGTTTGGTGTTTCGGTTGGATCAGCTCTTATGAGCTTCTATCTAGTGTGTTCGGTTGATATGACGATGTAGTTTTATTCGTAAGTCGTTCTTCGAATTAAAAATCTCAGTAAGCTAATATGTTTAATGAATTCTGCAAGATTTCTTATTTATTGAATATTGATCTAAACATAGATGAATTCATCAGGTGAAATTGTGATGAAAGAGAATTCTCTTGGTTGATTATTATTGTTTGAACTTTTATATTTACTTCGATAAGATTACTCATTTAATGCGTCAAACTTACTAAGATTTATTAAGCTTACTTGTGTTGTTTAATGTCATTGTACATACTCGGAAGGTTGGACGATCAGACTGGCACTCAAGTCACACTATCCAATTCATTTTGGTAGTTTTTGGAACGTTTAATTCAGATTATATGGCATGTATAGGCTCTTGTGTGGCTATTGTTAATGTTTTGGTTTGTGTAAATATTTTATGGATGACCTTTTATGCAAATAACCAACTTATTTATTACATGAGAATGAGGTATATTTTTTATGCTAGTATGAATGGTATATATTAAGGAAATGTTGTGATTGTGGTACATTTGATAGGTATTTTGGTTAGGTATTTCTTGAATGAATTGATGAATTGAATTGATGTTTATTTTGATGTATAATTATATATACTTGTGGTACCAATGAGGGTACATTGGTTAGGCACTTAATAGGTCGGTTTTGGTGTGTTTTTGACTCGATTAATGTCATTTTGATTTGGTATTTTGGTTTGTATTTGAATTTCTTAAAGTCCAAGCAAACTTGGAATGGTAAACTTGTGTTTTAAGTCTCATTTTGGGTCCACACAGCCTGAGACATGGGCTTGTGTCTTAGTCATGTGTCCCTTGTAGGTTTTAGGGTTGCATTTCGAGAGTTACATAGCCTGGCACACGGGCATATGGCTTGACCGTGTGACCCAAGTCAGAGAATTAGACGGGCACAGACACAGACTAGGACATGGTTGTGTGTCCCTACTTCGAATACCCATACGGCTTGAGACACAAGCGTGTGTCTCAGCTTTGTGAGTCACACCGCTGTGTGACCCCTATAGTTCAAAATTTTCAACTTTTTCCAAAATTTTCCAAATGTTTCCGATTTAGTCATGGATTGTTTCTATGGTATTTTTGGGGCCTTGAGGGATCGATTAATGGACATTATGAATGTAATCAAATGGAATCAGATTATGATTGCATTGATGTATGAATTGAATGATTTATTATTCTGTTTGTTCGGTAATACTCTGTAGCCCTGTTCCAACGACGGATATGGGTTAGGGGTGTTACAAGTATGAAGTTAAATGATGGTTGAAATTGATAATTAAATTAAATTATGGTTTAGATCGAGATTTTCAACAATCATAGAATATACACAGAAAAAGGGAAAATTATTGAATAGTCTTTAACGCCTTATTCGTTCCTATTTTTGCCAGGTAAGTCCTATTTGGTGCCATATGTGTAGGTGAAGGTGTGTTCCAAATGGAGTGGCAAATTGGCTTGGTAAATAGCCTATTTTTGTCCACACAGGCATCTGTCTCAGCCGTGTGTAACACACGGTCAAGTGCATGGCCATGTGTCCCCTGGTGTTGAAATTAAATCAAGTCTATATGCTCCACACGGCCTCATGCACGGGCGTGTGACTTGGCTATATGGAATAAGTTAGTATACCCTACAGGTTTCGTACGGCCTAGCACACGGCCTTGCACACAAGCGTGTGTGGCCATTTTTAGGGCACACGGGCGTGTGTGTTGGCTATTTGACCCAAGTCAAAGAGTTACACAGGGTCGGACATGGGTTGGGACACGGTCATGTGCTCCCATTTCGAATGTCCACATGGCCTATGAACGGGTGTGTCTGGTGGCTGTGTAAGACACACGGCCTAGCCACACGGGCGTGTGTCCCCTGTTTTGAGGAAAAATTTTCCTAAGTTTCGCGAATGTTTCATAAGTTATTGGTTTAGTCCCAAACCACTCCTAAAGCATTTTTAGGTCCTTATAGGCTCGTATTAGGGAAAAATTGATTGAGATTATATGATAAAAGTATGAAATGATATAATGTAAGTGAAAAGTTTGTGTAATTGTGTTGTAAGTCCGGTAATGCTCCGTAACCCTATTCTAGCATTGAATACGAGTGAGGGGTGTTACAAGTTACCACCATTCAGAGAGGTGGAGTTTGTTATTGATTTGGTACCGGGGACTGCTCCAATATCGATAGCTCCGTATAGAATGGCTCGAACTGAGTTGAAAGAATTAAAGTATCAGTTAGAAGAGTTGACAGATAAGAGTTTTGCGAGACCGAGTTTTTCTCCCTGGGGTGCACCGGTATTATTCGTCAAGAAGAAAGATGGATCCATGAGACGTTGTATTGATTATTGTCAACTCAACAAGATTATGATGAAAAACAAGTATCCTTTACCGAGGATTGATAATTTTTTCGACCAGTTGAAAGGGGAAACAATTTTTTGAAGATAGATTTGAGATCTGGTTATTATCAGTTGAGAGTTAAAGACTCGGATGTGCCGAAAACCAATTTCTTGTTATTCCTTTTGGATTAACTAATGCTCCTGTTGTTTTTATAGATTTGATGAATCGGATCTTCCGACTGTTTTTAGACAAGTTTGTAGTTGTGTTTATTGATGACATTTTGATTTATTCTCAAGATGAGACTGAGCATGCCGAACATTTAAGAATTGTACTACAGAATTTGTGAGATAAATTTTTTTTCTAATTTCAGTAAAAGTTAGTTTTGGCTCCGAGAAGTCAGATTTTTTGGGCATATTGTCTCAGCGAATGGTATAAGAGTTGATCCGAGTAAGATTTCGGCAATTGTTGATTGGAAACTGCCGAGAAATGTATCCAAGGTTAGAAGCTTTTTAGGCTTAGCCGGGTATTATCTATGTTTTGTTAAGGGATTCTCAATGATTACTACACCTATGACAAAATTGTTATAGAAAAATGTTAAGTTCGAGTGGTCAGAGAAATTCCAAAAGAGTTTTAAACAGTTGAAAGCATTGTTAAATGAGGCACCGGTATTAGTGCAACCTGAATGTGGAAAAGAGTTAGTGATTTTCAGTGACATGTCATTGAACGGTCTTAGATGTGTGTTGATGCAAAAGGGAAAAGTGATAGCTTATGCCTCGAGACAGTTGAAACCTCACGAAAAGAATTATCCAACGCACGACTTAGAATTGGATGCCATTGTGTTTGCTTTAAAGGTTTGGCGACATCATTTATTCGGTGAGAAGTGCCACATCTTTACCGACCACAAGAGTTTGAAGTACTTGATGACTCAAAAGGACTTGAATTTGCAACAACGGAGATGGCTCGAGCTATTAAAAGATTATGAATTGGTAATCGATTATCATCTGGGAAAGGCGAATGTCGTCGCCGATGCTTTAAGTAGGAATTCTTTGTTTGCTTTAATAGCAATGAATATGCGACTTACTTTATCTGATGATGGCTCGATTATAGCTAAGTTGAAAGCTAGGCCGGTATTTCTTCAGCAAATTTATGAAGGTCAGAAAAGTGACAAAGAACTTCAAGCTAAAAGAGTTCAGTGCGACTCGACTAGTGACTCAGATTTTCAAATTGGGGTCGATGATTGCTTGAAGTTCCGAGGTAGGATTTGTGTATCGAGAGACACCGAGCTTATTTAGAAAATTCTTCACGAGGCACACGGTCGTTGTCTGTCTATTCATCCAGGAAGTATGAAAATGTATAATGATTTGAAGAAATTATATTGGTGGTCAGGTATGAAATGAGATATTTTTGAATTCGTAGCAAGATGTTTGATTTGTCAACAAGTAAAGGCCGAACATCAAGTACCTTCGAGTTTACTTCAGCCTGTGACTATACCCAAGAGGAAATGGGATAGAGTAACGATGGATTTCGTATCGGGGTTACCTTTGACTTCAAAGAAGAAAGATGTCGTATGGGTCGTTGTTGATAGATTGACGAAATCGGCTCATTTTATTCCCGTACGTACTGACTATTCACTTGATAAGCTAGCTGAGTTGTACATAGCTGAGATTGTTAGATTGCACAGAATTCCTATTTCTATTATTTCTGATAGAGATCCGAGGTTTATGTCTTGATTTTGGAAGAAGTTGCAAGAGGTTTTGGGCACAAAGTTGAATTTTAGTACTACATTTCATCTGCAGACTAAGGGTCAATCTGAAAGGACAATTCAGGTACTCGAAGATATGCTTCATTGTTGTGTATTAGAGTTTGAAGGGAGTTGGGAAAAATATCTACCTTTAGTCGAATTTGCTATAACAATAGTTTTCAGTCTAGTATAAAGATGGCACCGTATGAGGCATTGTATGGTCACAAGTGCCGAACTTCATTGTAGTAGACCGAGCTCAGTGAGAGACAGATTCACAGGGTTGATTTGCTTAGAGAGATTGAAGAAAAAGTGAAAATAATTCGTGATTGTTTGAAAGCAGCTTTGGATAGACAGAAATCGTACGCGGATTTAAAACGAAAGGAAATTGAATTTCAAGTCGGTGATAAGGTATTTCTAAAAGTGTCTCTGTGGAAGAAAATTCTTAGATTTGGTCGCAAAGACAAGCTGAGTCCGTGCTTTATTCGTCCGTATGAGGTTATTGTAAGGATAGGACCAATGGCTTATCAACTAGCTTTACCATCGGAATTAGAGAGAATCCACAATGTGTTTCATGTGTCTATGTTGTGACGATATCGATCAGATTCATCTCATGTGATTTCACCAATAGAGGTTGAGATTCGACCTGATATGACTTATGGTGAAGAACCGATCAAGATCCTAGCCCGAGAAGTTAAACAATTGAGAAATAAAAATATAGCCTTAGTGAAAGTTTTGTGGCAAATACATGGGGTCAAAGAAGCTACATGGGAAATCGAGGAAGCTATGAGAAAACAATACCCAAAACTCTTTTCCAGTAAGATTTTCGGGGACGAAAATCCCTAAAGGGCGAGAGTTGTAACAACCCATTATTGGGTCACATCAGAATAGTGGTTTCGGGACCACAAATCCGAAGTAGAAATGTTAATTTTATTATTACTTTAAGGTCTATAGTATGATTGAATGATTGTGTGAAAATTTTGTTAAGAAATTTTATCGATAGAGTATCCAATTTGACCAATAGGACTAAATTGTAATAGGTGCAAAATGTGTGTTTGATAAACCGTAATTTATACATATTTTTATCCCATGCCTAGCACATTTACGGATGGTTTCTCCTTAGATTGGGTGAATTCGATGCTCCTAATCTTTTAATTTCATGTTTTATACTTAGGTGAGCATAAGAGAGTAAAAAGAGCGAGAAACGGGTCGAAAATGGAGAAAATGGACCCACGTGGGAAATCAACATGGCCTGGACTTCCTCACACGGGCATGGCACATGGCCGTGGCCATTTGGCAGGATCAAAGTATGACTTACACGGGTAAACTACACGCCCGTGCCTATTCAACAGCCTTGACCATGGGCTGGAGTAATTGACACGGGCATGTCATACGGGTGTGCCTATAACACCCCTTGTGACAGCCCAAAATTGACCCTAGTCGAGAAGTGGTTTCGGGACCGCTAAACCAAGTCACTGAAATGTTTGAACGTAGTATTTATTGTCTAAAATATGTGATTATGAATGTGTGAAAGTTTTAAGTTTCGATTTAGTAAATTTCATGTGAATTTAGTCAATAGGACTTGTGTGACACTTTTGAAATGTGATAGGCTAATCTATAAGGATCTAATAGTGCATGTAATCAAAAGGAGGGCTTGCATGTCAAATTTCCCTAAATCCAAGCCTAGTGGCGGCCATGACAAAGAATATGGGCAAAACATGTCATAGACATGTTTTGTTGGTGCATCATGGGAGGAAAAAATAAAATAAGGAGTATGGGTAATAATGAAATGGAAAAAAAAGAAAGAAAAGATGAAAAAAAGGGATTATGATGAAAACAAAGAAAAAAATGTTCATCCTTTTTCATCTCTTTTGGCGAAATTCTCTAAGGAAGGAGGAAGGAGTTTTTGCTTCATGTTTGGTTTGGAAGAGGATTAGGAGGAGATTTGGCCATACTTGCATCTAGATTAAGGTATGTTTGAGGTTGTGCCATGAGATTCATGCATGTTCTTAGTTGCTAGCTTGAGTTCTAATTAGTCCATGGTTCAAAACTTTGCTATATCATGGGGATGATATTCGACCAAGGTAGATTTTGTGTTAATGCCATTGCATGCTAAATATGAAGCTTGTTAAGGATACATGTGATGGTGGATTGATGACTCTTGGATTTTCTTTTTAGCATTTTTGAGTAAGGCATTAAGTTTTGGAATTGATGGAATGGAGAGTATGCTTAAGTTGTGTTATGAACAACTATGTGTTAAATCGAGGTTTGCTAAGCTAGCTATTAAGGTGAAGTGCAATGTTAGTGATTGATTAATAGTGTATATACATGTATGCATATTCGGCCATCAAATTAAGAGCATAGGTGATGATGAGTCTATGCTTTGTACATTCGGCCATATATATATATATATGCATGTGTGATTGGATTATTGATAGTAGGGCTATAGCATCTGGTTATGAGCCGAATAGCTAAGAGCATGAGGTAGCAAGATAAAAATTTTACCATGCCGTTCCGTATGTCATAAAATCATTAAAATGTGAATATCAATATGTGTAGCAAAGCGGTTGAATGAGTTAATTTATTTGTTTAAGCTCAAGATCCTAAAGGAGAGGCGTCCAACAAGGATAAATCGAAGGTCATCGAGTAGCCGACTTGGAATTATTTTACACCACACAAGGTAGGTCACTAAGCATATATTTTGTATTGATTTAAATAGACATAATGTCTATGTAATTATGCCGAAAGGAATGATAAATTTATATACATGTATGTATGTGGTGATGAAAGTATTGAATGAAAAGAAAAGAGGTGAGATGCATCGAGTTGTTGATTTCGGCACTAAGTGTGCGGGTGTAAACATTTGTGATCATGAGAATGGCACTAAGTGTGCGGGTTTAAAATTTGTACAGCACTAAGTGTGCGAGTTTGATCACATAGCACTAAGTGTGCGAGTTGATTATATGGCGCTAAGTGTGCGGACTCACTATATGCTTTTGAATCACTATTGACACTGAGTGTGCGACATTATTGAGTTGATCACGGACAGCGGATCGGGTAAGTACCTTGAGTTCATGGCTAATAGGCGCTATGTTTATATTTGGAGTTGAGCTTGGTAAGTTTTGAACCTATGTGACAATTCAAATTGAAGTCACGTACATGAGAATTATCGTGGAATAAGTGAAAGGTCATGTAGATGTATGATTGTAACGAAAACAAAATGGTGTATAAAAATGCCTCAAATATCCTATTGATTAGTATATGGAATGTGAATGTGTAACTTGGTATGAGATTGAATCGAAAGGTCTAAGGAATTATGGTATGGTTCGGTTTGAATGGAGTAATTAGCCTCGTTCCATTTTGTTTCCTCTTGTGATAATGTTATTAATGGTTGGTAGTGCATTGCTTATGACTTCTTGAGTTATATACTCATTCGGTGTTTGCTTGTCACCTATTTTAGGTTTCTTGGACTCGACTTTTTGCGTATTCGGGACCGTCATCGAAGTCATCACACCGCTAACAACTTTTGGTATTTTCTTCGTAGTTGGTCTAGGAGTACATTTCGCATGTATAGGCTATTATGCTTTGTTGAAATTGGTATGTAAACTTTTAGCCATGCGAAAATGGCGTAAATGTTCGGTTGGAATTGGTTTTGTGATGTTTGGACACAAGTCATGGTTATAATTTGGGACATGCATGACGAATTATTAGTTAAATCAAGGAAAAGTCATGAAATAGGCATAGTTTGTTTTAGTAACAGATGCTGACAGCAGCAGTGGTGTGGATGTGAAAAATCACTAAAAATAGCAGGAATGGAATTAAATAGTGAATAAATTATGTAAATCAGCCTTGATGAATCTACTTTCATATGGAAGAAACGAAACGGTCAAATGAGTTGTATCCTAAGAGATATTTAGGTATTCGTGAAACAGGGCCAGAACGGTTTCTGGATTCCCTGTTCCGACTTTGGAAATTCATTATAAATTAACCAGAGATAATTAGGAGTCATATCATATATGTATAGCTTCCTATTTGAGTCTAGTTTCTATAGAAACAAACGGTATCAGTATTGAAGCCCTTCAAAGGGAGATATTCAAGTTGTAACGCACGAAGGTCAGTGTAGTCGACCCCTGTAACATGGGAGACTTTAACTAATAAAATGTACTAATTGGCTCGACCAAAAATTCTAGAAAAAAATCTGTAGATGGACATATGAGTCTAGTTTCAGGGAAAAATTACAAAACTGATTTTTGAGTTTTGATACTCCAGATATGATTTTTAAGGCGACAGTGATGCAGTAACCAGCTTGTCTGGAAATTTTTTTTTATGGACTGTGAAAACAATTAAGTTAAGTCTGTGTGCACCTTGTATTCGACTCCGGTAACAGATTCGGGTACGGGGTGTTACACCCCTTACCTGTATCCAAGGCTGGAATAGAGTACGAGACAATAACAGACTTAACCATACACATAGACGAAAACCGGGCCATAAAATTTCATTTAATTCAAAACTTTTCAAACACATGCATAGACTCATATTTAAAGACATATAACATGGCATAAATGAGCACTTACACATCCATAATCATGCAATAATATGTCTTTGACTTTAAACATATTTGCTTACCATCCTGTATATAATATACATTCTTACATTAACTAGAACTAGACATGCTAAATCTTATTCTCGTTTTATACCATCATAACGTAGTTACCAGTTTGTCCATTAAACATCCATATTCAAGGAAACATTACTCATTTCCATTTAATTCATGATCCACTAGCCTGCATTTAGCTTACCTGATGTATTACCAATCATGCATAACAAACAAAGCTAACTATATCATCACATCAAAACATAGGACATGGCATGATTAATTAAACTTATAAACCATAATGGATAAGGACCACATCTCATGATTATATACGATAACTCAATGCAGACAGATACGTATGGTCAAAATCATAATAATAATACATATCACAAACCAACTTCCTATACATGCCACTGACTTGATATTTCTAATATTTGAATTAATTCTCCCAAAAATGATAGTTTGATAGTGTGATTTTGCCTCCGACGATCTCCAACCCGAGAGAACACGCCAATACTAAAGAAATGGAGAGGATGGGTAAGTTTTATGCTTAGTAAGTCCATATGAAATTAATAAGCAATTACTAACATGCTTTTCAAGATAAAACACTATAATTGTACAATTACACATATTCAGGTTAAGCTGTTTTATCGAGTTACAGTTACTAAATCATTCATATCTGAAGCTACAAAACTCCAAATTTAGTTTCGTTAATTTTCCTTGAAACTATATTCATATACCTTTCTCCCATAAAATTTCCATAATTTTTGGTTTTGCCAATTAGTACAGATTCATATCACAAAAATTATAATATCACACTTGTAGACAAGGCTATCTAGTATGCATAGTAGCCTGCACTTAGTACTACACTTGCGACCAATTATCCAGTACACGTAGTAGCCTGCACTTATTACTACACACGTGACCTAACCATCTGATACACATAGTAGCCTGCACTTAGTACTATACACGTGATCGAAGTTATTGGGTACGCATAGTAGCCTGCACTTAGTACTACATGTAACACCCCGAACCCGAGACCATCGCCGGTGTCAGACACGAGGGGTTAACGAGACAAATCCTCTTAAAGTACCGACCAATTTGGCATTTCCAGACAGGCTGGAAAACTGCATCACTGTCGCCTTAAAAATCATATCTTGAGTTTCAAAACTCAGAAACTGATTCCGTAAATTTTCCCTGAATTTAGACTCATATATCCATCCATGGATTTATTTCTAGAATTTTTGGTTGGGCCAATTGGTAAAGTTTATTAGTTAAAGTCACCCATGTTACGGGGGTCGACTACACTGACCTTCGCGCATTACAACTTGAATATCTCTCTGTACAGGGCTTTAATACTGGTGTCGTTTGTTTCTAATGAAACTAGACTCAAAATGGAATCTGAAAATATAAGGCATGACTTCTAATTCTTTCTGGATAATTTATAGTAAATTTTCAAAGTCGCGTCAGGGGACCCAGAAACCGTTCTGGCCCTATCTCACGAGAACTTTAATATCTCTCGGTATACTGTTCATATGATCGTTTCGTTACTTTCATATGAAAACAGACTCGTCAAGGTTCGTTTTCATAACTTATTCACAATTTAATACCCTTCCTACAAATTTTGGTGATTTTTCACATCCACATCACTGCAACTGGCAGCATCTGTTTTTAAGGTAGGCCTTACCTATTTTGTAGTTTCCATGGACCAACTATAGTTTAGTCATACATAAGTCCACCTATGATCATGTTTAGCCATTCAAATGGCTGATCATGTGACCAACACTCCCATTCCAATCCATAATAACATCATGAAACCATATAAAATTACAAACCACAAATGGTCTAATTCCGTACTCCACTTTTACGAACCATTTTCGCATGGCCGTACACATATACATCACAAAAGCACTTGAAAACAACCGAGGGTAGTCCTATACATGCCATATCCAAAGTTCAACTAAAAGAGTACCAAAGGGGGTTTGATAGTGTGGATGACTTCACTTCAATGATCCCGAATCCGATCGCTAGCGAGCAAAATCTATAAAACAGAGAGCCAAAGCAACGGGTAAGCATGTTTATGCTTAGTAAATCTCAAGCAATGAAATCGGCTTTAACTAAAGCATTACATTCACATAGCCAAATGAATCATTTCATTTATACACATTCACATAATCATACTTACTTCACACTTCATCAACATATACATTCACAAGATATCAACCAATTCAAGAGCTGAAAATTGTTAGTCGATTGACGAATATTATTCAAACGTATCGACTTTTCCATTGCACATGTAAACATACCTTATCCTTTGGGCTTTTCGAGCGTACTAATTAAATGTATTATAGCAACCAACGCCACCTTCAACCCAAGCTTCTTGAATACAACCGGATATAACCACACGCACGAATGCCTTGGTCTTAGCCCGGATATAACGACTCGCACGAATGCCTTGGTATTAGCCCGGATATAACAACTTGCACGAATGCCTTGGTCTTAGCCCGGATAAAGTCACTAGCACAATTGCCTTGGTCTTAACCGGATATCATTCAATTGCTCATGCACACATACATCCATAATCATTACACATTCATGTTTCATTTTCGTTACTAAGGCTCAAACACAAATATAATCACTAGCGTAATTGCCTTGGGACTTAGCCCGGTACCATTCAAATACTCATACACACGTATATTAGTAATCATTACACATCCATAATTTCATTTCACATAATTCAAGTAGGGTCATTACTTGAAGACTTACCTCGGATGTTGTCGAACGGCTTCAACGGCTATTCGATCACTTTTTCCTTCCCCTTATCCAATTGTGGCCCTCTAAGCTCTTGAGCTAATTCAAACAAATTCAATTTATTAAAGTCTTGCTTGCTAGCCTTGGCGAATACACACATCATTGACTCAACATCACATAACTAAGCACTTTAGTCAATTTTCTTTAATTACGCATTTATTCGGCCTTAGCTCACAACAAGGTAGCCGATTACCTAAGTCAAGAATAGGCACCATTAAGCTTGCCTCTAACCGAATGCATGCACAATAATTCCCCTCATGTGGCCGATTATACTTAGTCATACTTGCACAAAATCAACAATAAATTGCAAGATTTTCACATCATATGTGTACTAGGCCAAATGTACTTGCAATTTCACAAACATTCTTCAACACTTTCTTCTTTAAACAAACATATTTATCACTTACTTCATAACCAAAACATCATGTGCAAACATATATACACATATAGGTGCAAGGTCAATTTCAAGGTGTCCATAACCATCCAAAACACAAATTTTAACTAACATGCAAGAAGCATAAACCATACTCATGAGCATACCATGGCCGAATACATCACACACCATACCCCTTTTAATTTTTTTTTGGTCATGGTTAAACAAAGGATTCAATGTCTTACTCAAGAATGCTAAAAGAAATTTCAAGAGTAGTCAATCCATCATTGCATGCATCATCAACAAGCTTCACATTTAGCATGCAATGGCTTTAACACAATATCAACCTTGGCCAAATACCATTTCCATGGCACAACAAGGATTTGGACGATGGGCTAACATGTACATCAAGTTAGCAACTAAAACATGCATGAATCTCATGACACAACCTCAAACATACCTTAATCTTGATGCAAGTATAGCCAAATCTCCTTCTAGATCTCTTCTAAACCAAAAATGGAGCAAAAATCCCTCCTTCTTCCTTAGTTTTGGCTCAAAGAAAGGATGAACAAATTTTTTTTCTTTCTTTCTCTACAACTCACGGCAATGGGGGGAATACCACACTCACACACATTTTTTTTTTCATTCTTTTCTTACCCATACTCCTTTGTTTATTATTTCTCCCTAATGCACCAACAAAACATGTTTATGACATGTTTTGCCCATCCTCTCTTGCCATGGCCGGCCACCACCTATAAAAAGGGGGTATTTGACATGCAAGTCCATTGTTTTGCATGCATGCTTTAATTAGTCATCACACATTTCCCTATCATACTTTCAAAGTTTACTACTAGGCCCTTTCTAGTGAAATTCACATTTATAACACTAAATCAAATCATCAAAAATGTCACACACAATTTAACACATATCATAGGCATCAAAATAAATTTTAAATTATTTTTATGCCTCGGTTTTGTGGTCCCGAAACCACATCCCGACTAGGGTCAATTTTGGGCTGTCACACTACACATGCGACCAATTATCCGGTACACGTAGTAGCCTGCACTTAGTACTATACACGTGACCTCACAATAGATCATTTGTATCGTTTCTATTTCGAAGTCTCAACCGGGAAATTCCTCACTTTCCAACATGTTACAAATTTATTCATAGTGCTTTTTTAATTTACAATTTACAACAAATAGTCATTCTATAGGCAGCCACATTCATATGATAACAAAATATAATAAAATAAAAAGAATCGATAAATTATTTACGCATAAACTTGTCGAAATCTCATCAGGTACAACCGTGTAGCAATTCATACAACCCAGGTAATAGTAATTTAACACTCAATTCATGTAACAATAATTTTCCATTCAATTTCACATGACACAACAAGCATTACATTTTTCCATATCATACATACCATCCATCAACTTCTCTTAAATATATTAACTCATACAATTTATGCCATATCAATAGAGAATTACAATTCGTGCATGGTATTGCATTATTATTAACACACGAACTTACCTCGATCCAGAAACGACAATTTACCATTTTAGTCCATAACCTTTTATTTTCCTGATTTAAGCCCAAATATCAATTTCCTTCATCTATAATATCAAATTCAGCCTAATAATTAGTCACATTATTCATACGGGTCCAAAAATCATATTTTTACAAATTTGTATTTTGACCCCTAAACTTTTGCATATTTGCACTTTTGCCCCAAGGTTCGGAAATTAAACTTCATCCTATTTCTTATGTTTTATGACATGCTGATCATTTTTCCCTTCTATGGTAACATCAAATTCTCACTCTAACATGTACTTATGAACATTAGGTATTTTTACCGATTATGTCGTTTTACTTGTTTTCACGTAAAA
Source organism: Gossypium arboreum (assembly GCF_025698485.1). NCBI lineage: Eukaryota > Viridiplantae > Streptophyta > Magnoliopsida > Malvales > Malvaceae > Gossypium > Gossypium arboreum. Next base: position 19,929,228 of record NC_069082.1, read on the forward strand.
TCACTTAGCAAAAGTTGTTTAACACAATTTAAAGCTTCATATTCTACCATTAAACATCAAATTACATGCATATCATTCATGGGTAAATTTTTAAACACAAACTCTAGCTCAAAATAATGGTAGAAATAGCTAGAACATGTTATCGAGACTTCAAAAATGTAAAGAATATTAAAAACGGGGCTTGGGATCACTTACAAATGAGCTTGGAAAGCTTGAAAACCCTAGCCATGGTGATTTTCATGAAAAATTCGGCCATGAGGAAAAAGATGAGCAAATTTGGCTTATTTTGGCATTTTTAATTCATTTAATTACCAATTTACTAAAATGCCCTTAATGAAAAACTTTTAAAAACCTATCATACCATGTCCATTTTTGTCCACAAACTTCAAAATGGTCTAATTCCATTTAAGGACCTTTAATTTAAAAACTCATAACAATTAGACACTTCTAACATGTAGAACTCAACTTTTGCATTTTTAACAATTTAGTCCTTTTGACCAAATTGAGTGCCCAAACGTCAAAATTTTTGAACGAAATTTTCACGAAATAATTCCGTGAAATCGTAGACCACAAAAATATAATAAAAATGAATTTTCCTCATTGGATTTGTGGTCCCGAAACCACTATTCTGACTAGGCCCAAATTCGGGATGTTATAGTGCCCCTGTCGAGCCCAAGTATAGTCCTACTCGGAAAAGGCCACTTTTAAGGGCTCTTAGGCATTCTAAATCCTATTTAAACACTGAGGAGGCACTTAGAAGAAAGACACAGAGTAGGAGGCAAGGAATTACTCAAGGGAAGTCGATTGGTCCATCTCAGAAGCCGGAATCATCGTCAAAACTAAAGATCTCCTTTCAATATCCATTCAGGGGTTTTGGGTTTTCTTTATGTTTTGTATTCATTATTTTTCTGAGATGTTTTCTTTTATAATTATGAACTAAACCCCCTAAATACCTAAGGGGAATGAAACCTAAGACGGATCTTGTTATTATTATCTGGATTGTATGATAAATATTTGACTTGTTCTTAATTATGTGTTCTTAATTCTTGTTTTAATATTCCAGGATATTGATTCAAGTAAATGCTCTTATTCAGAGGATGAATAGACCCGGTCTAAGAGTAAATTTGTCGTAATTAAACGGATTTGATTGCACACCTTGAGATAGGGTGATAAGATATTGCCGAATTAGGGTGAAACCTAATAAAGGGATCCATAGATCAAGTTAATGCAACACTAAGGCGTTAATTAGAAAGAGATTTCAATTAATCAACCTAGGGTTAGACGTTATTAGTCTTGAGAGAGATAATAATATAACATAGGGATTTCTACGGATCAAGTCAAATGAATAAATTGTTTGATTCATAGTCAAGTAATAAGTGAAGTCTAGGTGGATTTTTCCTTGGGTATTGTGTTAATCAATCGAGTTTTCCCAAAAGCTTTTTCCCAATTTTCTCTCTGTACACCCTTAGTTTAGTTAATTAGTTTAGATAAACAAATCCTTTAATTTTTAGGTTAGATAATAAAAAGAAAGTAATTACTAGTACTCTTGGTTCCTTTGGGTCCGACAATTAGTCTTGCTAAAGCTATACTACTGTTCGATAGGTACACTTGCCTTCATCGTGATAATAGTTAGTTTAAAGAACGATTAATTATAAATCTTTAAAACCTGTCGCGAATATCACGTATCAATGTTCTAGAAGCCAAGGGTGTTTGATTGTAATGAATTTTTAAATTGAGGTCTTTAAATGGTAATTAGACCATTATGCTCTAAGTTGGACAAAAATGGACATGGTTAGATAAAATTTCAAAGTTTTAAGTGAAAGGTATTTTAATCATTTGGTAAATAAAGATAAAATAACTAAAATAAAAGTGTTCCCCTTCTCAAATTAGTCCCCCCAGAGCCGAATATTTCAAGGAGTCCATAGCTAGGGTTTTGGCCACTTTCAAGCTCGATTGTAAGTCTGTTCTTGCCCTGTTTTTGATGATTTTTATGTTTTTGAAGTTGTTTTAACCTAATCTAGCTATTTCAAGGACTAATTTGAAAGAAAGATGAAGTCTAAAATTTTACTCATGTTGAATATTTGTGTATTTTGATGTTTAATGGTAGAAAATGCATGTTTGGTGATAGATAAACAACATTTACCAAGTGATTTTTAATGAAAATGTCAAATAGGGACCTATTTGTAAAAGTTGTAAAATGTGTGTAAAAATGTGAATAAATGAAAAATATGGGTTGTTATGAGCAAGGAATAGGTTCGGCTAGGCTTGGGTGTGATGAAATTGAATGAAAATCATTTTATAAGCCTAGGGACTAAAATGCAAAAAGTTAAAAAGTTAGGGGAAAAATGTAATTTTTGCCATAAGGCGTTTTTGGATTAAATTGAATAATGTGATGATTGAATGGGTTAAATTTGATATTGTAGATCAAGAAAGAAGAGGTTCTGACCTAGACCGAGGAAAGATCAAGGTTGTGGACTAAATCGAACTATTAGCCATTTTGTACCGAGGTAAGTTCGTATGTTAAAAATAAGCTTTAGAATAATTGTATTTAAATGCTTTAATATTTCATGAATTTTATGTTTGATTATGTGAATGAGTATAATTCTACGAATGAGTTTGACAATGATTTGGCAAGTGAAAAGTCCCGTTGAACCTTAGGAATAGATCAGGATACAAGTGACATGTCACTAGGGCCATTATGTGTTATGTGATTATGTGATATGAGATTGAAGTAGCATTGGCTACATATGTGGCACTTAATGTGCAAAAATCCCAAGTACCCGACATTATTATTCCGAGTGGTTCACGAGTATGTCATAGATGAGAATATGTGTAAATTTATTTTGATATAGTTTAGGTATGTACATAAAGCCCATGTTTAGTAAATGCTTGAAACGATGAATATGAGGTAATTTTTTATGGTGGAATGAGTTACGATCATGAGACCATGGTAAATTTACGTTTAATTATGTTATAATATTTATAAGTTATATGCATGCTAAGGTTGCATATTTCTTGCATACGAGCTTACCAAGCTATATACCTTACTCCGTTTATTTTTCCATGTTTTATAGTGTTGCCAAGCTAACTCAGATCAGAGATTATTAGAGATTTGAATCACATTATCAAACTTTTGTTTTGGGTATTGATGATCTTATTAATTTGAAAGTATGGCATGTATAGGGACTTGGTCATTTTGTTATATGTGTCATTTGATTTGGCCAAATGTATTGGCTTGTAATTGTCAAAGGCTTGTTTTGATATTTGGTCATGTAAATTGGCTTATTTTGGTTAACATGGTTGTAAGCCTAAGTGTATTCATATATATGCCAGTGTCTTTGGTGATATGGTCATGGTTTGCATGGTGATTGATGGAATGTGATTCATAGCATGAATGTGAAATGTTTGGAAATGTGATATATTGATGAGATGATAAGTCTGTGCACAATTAGGTGTCTTGAAAGTAGTTAATTGATGCTTAATGAATGTGAAATTTGCATGATTGATTTAGGGCATAAAAAATGTTGTGAGTATGATGGATGTTGCTATTGTATTGGCATGTGTTGGTCATAATTGGGGATGTTTTGGTTGCCTAAGTATGCCATGAATTATGCTACTGAAATGGTGTAAGTGTTGGTGTAAATAAGGGTGGCAAATGGCTTGGTAAATAGCCTTTATTTTGTCCACACAGGTAGACACACGGGCGTGCGTCTAGGTCGTATGTGACACACGGTCTGCCCTACGGGCATGTGTTCTGGCCGTGTGTCCCCTGCACCTTAATTTTTAGAAATAGAATGCTCAGAATTGAGCAATGGGCAGAGACACTGGCGTGTGTCTTAGCTGAGTGGATGACACGGCCTCAGGCACGGGCGTGTGTCCTGGATGTGTGAAGTCTGCACCTATTTTGTGAAAATTTAATTGTCCACACGACCTAGCACATGGGCGTGTGACCTGGCCGTGTGACATCAATTTGTTTATGTATTGCAAAATAAAGAGTTACATGTGTTAGGGACACAGGAGTGTGAGACCACACGGCCTGCCTACACGGACGTGTCCCAAACCACACGGGCGTGTGACCCTTATTTAGTGAAAAAATTTTCTAAGCTTTTAAATTTTTTTAAAGTTCTGGGGTTAGTCCCAAACCACTCCCAAAGCATGTTTAGGGCCTCGTAGACTCGTATTAGGGACTTTATGATTAATTACAAATGGTTTTAACTAGGATGAAAATTTGGGAAAAGGGTGTTACACCAAAGCTTCACATATAATAATCACACAATATACATGTAACAGCCCGATTTTGGGCTTAATCGGAACAGTGGTTTTGGGACCACTAAACCGGGGTTGGAGAAATTATATTTTTATATTATTTTATGTGTTGTGGCATGACTATATGAGAGTATGAAAATTTTGGTGGATTAATTTTAGAGATTGCATGCTTAAATGGGGAAAAAGGACGAAATCGCATAAAGGGTAAAAGTTCTATTTTACTTGATAGACATACCAAATAGTTAGAGAACCTAAATTGGGGGTCTTTAAAGGGCAATTAGACCCTTAAAATAGAGGTGGCCGGCCATAGGTGGCAAAATGAGGCATGTTGACTAGGTTAGGTGGGTTTTGGTGACAAAATTGGTTAAAAATAAAATTTAATAAAGAGATAATGATATTTTATTTTCTCTCATCTTCTTCCTACAATTCATACCGACAAAAGAGGGGTTTTTAAGCTTCAAAAATTTCAGCAACTTAGAGCCTTCACAAGTAAGTGATTTTGATGATTTTCCTTGATGATTTTTGCACTTTTAGAATCCTTGTAACATAAGCTTTCTAATGAGGGGACTTTTTTGCAAAATGGTTGAAAGTCTAGGGTTTTGCTATGATAGTAGACATGTTGTTTTCTGAAATTTTATGGAAGAAAATGAATCACGATTGTGAAATAAACAACTTTTGTGAAGAGATTTCTCATGAAAACCCTAAAAAGGACTATTTTGCATAAGTTGAAAATTTGTTGATAAATATGAAAAATAATGAGAATTGTGAGTTGCTTCTAGTATAAAAAGTAATCAACTAGGCTTAAAATATGAAGAAATTCGATAAAAATCGAATTCCGGACCTAGGGGTAAAATGATCATTTTGCAAAAGTTTAGGGGAAGAATGGTCATTTTGCCTAATTTTAAATTATTGAGCACTTAGATTAATAAAATGATTAAATTCGTGAATTTTTATCGTTATAGATCAAGAATTACAAAATCTGGGCTTAGACCGGGGAAAACCCGAACTAGCGGAATAAGCTGAGATAGATGCCAAATTTTGAATACCGAGGTAAATTGTATGTAAATAACACAACTACATTGTTATCATATGTGCTTAAATTGAGATTGCATGAATTGCTTGTTTGTGAAAATAGTCATGTATGATGAACATTGAGATAGTCGGACTTCCATTTGAACCTTAGGAAATAAATCAGATATTCAGGCCATGACATACGAGATATTTGTGTGCTAGTGTAAGACATGTCTGGGACATGCATCAGCCACATTATGAGAGCCAGTGTAAGACCATGTCTGGGACATGGCATTGGCATTTAGACGAGAGCTAGTGTAAGACATGTCTGGGACATGCATCGGCCTCGAGATATAAGCCAGTGTAAGACATGTCTGGGACATACATCGGCTACATGATGTGTCAGTGTAAGACCATATCTAGGACAAGGCATTGGCACAGATACATGAGAGTCAGTGTAAGACCATGTCTGGGACATAGCATCGACTTAATGTGAGAGCCAGTGTAAGACCATGTCTGGCACATGGCATCGGCATTATACCCGATTTTTTAGGCTTAGTAACTATCCGATAGTATTTCAAATGGTTCAATGGTGAGAGTTATAGTTTAAGTTAAACAAGAAAAGTATAACCATGTTATGAGTGATACAGATACCTAAATGAAATGCATGAAATGTGAGCTTAGTATATGCTATGTGAATTGTGTTGGATAGTGACGAGTAAGTTTTGTTTATGCCTATTTTAGTGTTATAAGCATGATGATGAATGGTGAAGTTGTTGTTTTATTCATTTTAATGCAACTTACTAAGCTTTATGCTTACCCTATTTCTTTCCATTTTCTTATAGTGCCGCCTAAGTAGCTCACAGAACAACAGATGCCGGAGGCCTGATCACACTATCAATCGAAGCACTTGGTATAGTTAGATCTCTTTATTTTGTTTATGGTATGTATAGGACCTTGATTTTTGAGTTTTGTGTCAATGTAAATTGGCCAAATGTGTTGGCTCATTTTAGAAATTGATTCATTTTGTACAAGGCCATGGAAAAATGGCAAAAGTTGACAGTTGTTTTATGAATACAAGAAGCTCTTTCATGAATGAGTAATTTGTTGATTGCTTAAGTATATATGGAATGTGTAGAAGCCTTAGATGTAGTTGATGGATTGAGAAATCATATTATGTTAATCATAGCATGGTGGATTGTTGTTATATTATGTTTCAGGGTGGCAAAGGGCTTGGTAAATAGCCTAATGTTGTCCACACGGGTAGACACACAGGCGTGTGTTTAGGCCGTGTGTGACACACGACCAGCCCCATGGGTGTGTTGTCCGACCGTGTGTCACCTGTACGTAAAAATTTTAAGTCAGTATGCATGGTAGTAAACATACGAGCAGAGACACGATCGTGAGTCTCAGCCGTGTGAAGAGCACGGCCTAGCACACAGGCGTGTGCCTTGGCCGTGTGACCCTTAAGGATTACTGACGTCAAAAACAGAATGTCAAGGTTTTTAGACACGGGCTATGACACGGGAGTGTCATGTACGTGGGAGGGACACGGGCCATAGACACGGGCATGTGTCAAGCCGTGTGAAAACCCCTGTAGGTTCAAATTTAGAATTTAATTCACACGGACGTGGGGCCAGGGCATGTCCTTAGAGGCTTAGGCCCCGTGTGTCACACGAGCCATGAGCACGGCCGTGTCATAATGAACACACGGGCGTGTTACCCTTCCACACGGGCGTGTGCCCTTTTTTTCAGGGTTAATTTTCTAAAGTTGGTTAAGGACCCAAATTGGTCCCAAATGGTTTCGAATGGACGTTTGAGGGCTCGTAGGCCCTTGTTTAGGAACTTGAACAAAGTTTGAAAAAGTCAAGTCTTAATGAATCGAAAATATTAGAATGCATGTGTTTAAGTGAGGTAACGCCTCGTATCCCATCCTAGTGTAGGACTCAAGTGTAGGGTGTTACATTTAGTGGTATCAGAACATGGTTTAGTTGGTTCGAGGACAAACCTAGCATTACCACGAGTCTAGCTATACATGTCATAACTATATATTGATAGTGTGATGACTCCTGACGAGATAAATTATGTTTTATTCATATAGTAAATGGATCCTAACATAGCTACAGCTGATGATGTGAAGAGCAATGCACTGGCTCCCACTAAAGGGACCGTGCCAGTAGATAGTGAGCCCGTGACGATGAGTCAAGGTAGAGGAGCTAGATAAGCTTACCTCCATATGATGGACACTTCATATACGGAGTTTGTTCGTGCGAATCCGAACACTCCACCTCCCCTACATCCTCCAATTCATCAGTATACCCCTACGGCTCCGCAACGAGTAGATATGGTCAGAAGAGAGAAACGTCCAGTAGATAAAATACGGAAGAAAGGGGCTGAGGAATTTCGGGCTAATGTTAATGATGACCTAGAAAGAGCAGAGTTTTGGTTGGAAAATACCATTAGGGTATTTGATGAGTTATTTTGCAAGCTTGAGGAGTGCGTGAAGTGTGCAGTGTCACTCCTACTAGACTCGGCCTACCAATGGTGGATTACTCTCGTGTCTGTTGTACAGAGAGAGAGGATAACATGGGAATTATTCCAGAAAGAGCTCCGAAAGAAGTATATCAGTCAAAGATTTATAGATCAGAAGAGGAAGGAATTTCTAGAATTGAAGTAGGGCCGAAAGACTATAACTGTAACAGCCCAATTTTGAGCCTAGTCGGAATAGTGGTTTTAGAACCACAAATCTAAGGTTAATAAATTATTTTAATATTATTTTTATGTGTTATAGCATGATTATATGAGTGCATGAAAATTTTGGTGAATTAATTTTAGCATTTGTGAGCTTAATTGTGAAAAAAGACTAAATAGCATAAAGGGCAAAAATTTTGTTTTACTACCCAAATATGTTAAATAGCTAAAGAACCAAAATTCGAGGTCTTTAAAGTGCAAATAGGCCATTTTGGGAGTGACGGCCAGCCATAGGGAAAAAATTTGAAAAGTCAAAGGTTGGTGGCATTAGGTGACTCTTTTGGTAATAAAATAAAATAAGGAAAAAGGTTGTCATCTTTTTTTATTTTTTCTTCTTCAACCCTGAAAATGGTAGAAAACATGGGGTTTTAAAGCTCAAATTTTCAGCAACTTAAAGCCTTTGCTTGTAAGTGAAATTTGTGTTTGTTTTTTTGTTGATTTTTGTATTTTTGCAACCCTTGTAGGTTAATCTAGTGAATGGGGGGATTATTTTGCAAAATGGTTGAAAGTCTAGGTTTTTTCATGTGACTATTTATGTTATTTGTTGAATTTTTATGGAAGAAAATAAGTCATGATTGTGTAATAAATAACTTTTGTGAAAGGATTTTCATGAAAAACACCTAAATGGACCTTTTTGTAAATGTTGATAAAAATGTGATAAATATGTGAAATGAATGAAATTGTGGGCTGCTATAAGCCTAAAATATATTCGGCTAGGCTTGGTTGATGAGGAAATTCGATAAAAATTGATTTACGAGCCTAGGGGTAAAATTATAATTTTTGTAAAAGTCTAAGGGCAAAATGGTCATTTTTCCAAAGTATAAATTATGGAATGTATCGGTTAATATGATGATTAAAGTAGTGAATTTATCATTATACATCAATAAAATCGAGATTTGGGCTTAAATTAGAAAGTACGAAGTTATGGACTAAAATGAAGTAATTAGCCGAAATTGCATTCGAGGTAAGTCTATGTGATTAAATAAGCATGATATCCATGCTATTGTTAATATACTTGAAATCTATCTTGCTATGATTTGTATTGATTTGTATTGATTTGTATGTTGATGATATTGTACATGAGAAAAAGATTTCAAATGTTAATAACATTTGGGTGATGATTGAATACATTGGAAATTTGATGGAAGATAATATTTCATTGAAACAAGTAAGTTGGGTGTAAATAATGCAACTATATTGTTATCATATGCGATTGAATTGTTATAGTGCAAATAGTTAATTGTGAATATGAGTATGTATGAATAAAATTGATGTAGTAGAAACTCCCAGTTGAACCTTAGGAATAAATCAGACATTTGGGTCATTTGTGTCCTAGTGTAAGACATGTTTAGGACATGTATCGGCCACATTATGAAAGCCAGTGTAAGACCATGTCTGGGACATGGCATCGGCACTGAGACAAGAGCTAGTGTAAGACATGTCTGGGACATGGCATTGGCATTGAGATGAAAGCTAGTGTAAGACATGTCTGGGACATGCATTGGCCTCGAGATGTAAGACAGTGTAAGACCATGTCTGGGACATGGCATCGACCATGAGATGTGTCAGTGTAAGACCATGTTTGGGACATGGCATCGGCACGGATATGTGAAAGCCAATGTAAGAGCATGTCTAGGACATGGCGTCGGCTTTAATCACGATAGTCAGTGTAAGAGCATGTTTGGGACATGGCATCAATTTGATGTATGAGCCAGTGTAAGATAATGTCTGGGACATGGCATCGGCATCTTACCCTCTGTTTGGGGCTTATTGAATATCCTCTTGTATTCCTAACAGTTCAACGGAGAGATTTACGGTTTATGCTAAATGAGAAAGGTTTTGACCATGTTGTGAGTGGTACAGGTACCTACTTGAAACGTATGAGATGTGAGCTCGATATATGATATATGAATTGTATTTGACACTGATGTGTAAGTTGTGCTTATGTCCATTTATGTATTAGGAACTATAACAGCTCGATTTAGGCCTAGTCAGAATAGTGGCCTCGTGACCACAAATCCAATGTCAAGAAAATTATTCTATTATTATTTTAATGTATTAGCATGTTTTTAAGAGTATGTGAAAATTTTGGTGAGTCAATTTTAGCGTTTGGAAGCCTAATTGAGAAAAAAGGACTAAATTGTATAAAGTGCAAAAGTCTTAAATTGATAGCTAAGGGTGATAAATTGCAATGAAACCTAAACTGGGGTTCTTTAAAGAGCAAATAGAACTTCGAAAAGATGTTAGCCGGCCACAGGGGACATAAGAAAGAGAAATGGTCAAAATTAGGTGGGTTGGTGACCAATTTTGACTAAAATAGAAATAAAATAAAAGAAAGATGATATCACTTTCTCATCTTCTTCTCCACCACTGAAATTTTTAGTAAAATAAGGGTTTTGGAGCTTAAAATTTTCAGCAACTTTAAGCCTTCACAAGTAAGTGATTTTCCAACCTTTTGTTGAATATTTTTGTACTTTTGAGACCCTTGAAGCTTAAGCTTTCAAATGAGGGTACTATTTTTCAAAATGATTAAGAGTTTAGGGTTTTGTCATGAAAGGATTTTTAATGTTTGCTGAGTTTTTATGGAAGAAAATGAGTCTTGGGTGTCTTATAAACAACTTTTGTGAAAAGTGTTAGCATGAAAACACTTAAAAGGACTATTTTGCATAAGTTGTAAACTAGATGATAAGTGTGTGAAATAGTAAGAATTTGGAATTGCTATAAGAGTAGAAAGGGTTCGTCTAGGCTTAAGGTGTGAAGAAATTCGATAAAAATTGATTTTCGGGCTTAGGGGTAAAATGGTCATTTTGTAAAATTTTAGGGGCAAATTGGTCATTTTGCCCAATTATGAATTGTAAAGTGCCTAGATTGATAAAGTGACTAAATAAGTGCATTTTGTTATTATAGATCAAGAAATACGAAATCCAAATCTAGACCGGGGGACAGCCAAGCAAATCGAGTAAAGCGACTAGTCGCCATATTTTGTAATCTTAGCTAAGTTGTATGCAAATAATACAACTACATTGTTAATGTATATATTGAATTGGACTTGAATTTAATATAGCATGAATTGTTTGATTGTGAAATTGAGAATGCATGATGACAATAGAGATAGCAGAGTTCTCGTTTGAACTTAGGAAATAAATCGGATATTCATGCCATGACATAGAGGTTATTGTAAGCTAGTGTAAGACATGTCTGGGAAATGCATTGGCCACATTATGAGAGCCAGTGTGAAACCATGTCTGGGACATGGCATTGACATCTAGATGAGTGCTAGTGTAGACCATGTCTGGGACATGGCATCACTATCAAGACGAGTGCTAGTGTAAGACATGTCTGGGACATGCATCGGCCTCGAGACGTAAGCCAGTGTAAGACATGTGTGGGATATACATCAGCTACGAGATGATAGCGAGTGTAAGACCATGTCTAGGACATGGCATCGACTTGAGATATGAGCCAGTGTAAGATCATGTCTGGGACATGGCATCGGTACCTTACCCCACGTTTGAGGCTATGGTGTAACACCCCAAACCCGGCCTGGAAGTTTGGCTCGAACTTGGCTTGTCATATCGAAGTGTTTTTCGAAAACCATGTTCCCATTAAAAACCCTTCTTAATAATTAAAAACTTATACCCTTTTTAAACCTTGTTAGAAAACCTCAACTGAATAACATTCTTAACAACTTTGTAAAAATCTTGGTAGTTGCGGAAAATTATTTTAAAAACAATAAATAAAATTCCAAATTTGAAATCCAGAAAATTACAATGGCTTTACTACAACCCACATAAAATAATTTAAAGGTAATAATCAAAACTGTAACATAAACAGTGTGTGTGGCTTCCTCCGAGCCCCTAGCAACCCCGATCCATCTAAGGCTGGAAATGTAACACCCCTAACTCGTGACCGTCGCCGGTGTCGGACACGAGAGGTTAACGGCCAAATCCTCTCAAGGTACCAACCAATTTGTCATTTCCAGTCAGGCTGGAAAACTGCATCACCGTCGCCTTAAAAATCATATCTCGAGTTTCAAAACTCAGAAACTGGTTTCGTAAATTTTACCTGAATTTAGACTCACATACCCATCCATGGATTTATTTCTAGAATTTTTGGTCGGGCCAATTGGTACAGTTTATTAGTTAAAGTCACCCATGTTACAGGGATTGACTGCTCTGACCTTTTCGCGTTACAACTTGAATATCTCTCTGTACAGGGCTATAACACTGGTGCCGTTTGTTTCTAATGAAACTAGACTCAAAATGGAATCTGTACATATAAGGCATGACTCCTAATTCTTTCTGGATAATTTATGGTAAATTTTCAAAGTCGCGTCAGGGGACCCAGAAACCGTTCTGGCCCTGTCTCACGAGAACTTTAATATTTCTCAGTATACTGCTCATATGGTCGTTTCGTTTCATCCATATGAAAATAGATTCATCAAGGTTCAATTTCATAATTTACCCACTATTTAATTCTACTTCTACTATTTTTAGTGATTTTTCAATCTCATCTCACTGCTGCTGTCCGCAACAGTTACTGCAGTAGACTATGCCAATTTCATGAATCTTTCCTTGGCCTTAATCATCCATCATACATGACACAAATTGTGGCCACCTTATCAAAATTAGAGTTTCTAAGACTCGTGGCTATAGGTTCTAGCATCCCACTCGGCGACCACATAGGCCATTTTCACATGGCTTAAAGTTTACAACCCACAATTCGACAAAATATAATAGCCTATACATGCCAAATGTTCTTCAACAACGAAAACAATACCACAAGATTTCAGCGGTGTGATGACTTCAACGACGGTCCCGATCACATAAGCAATACTGAATCCGAGAGACCTAAAATGGGTGACAAGAAAAAAACACCGAGTGAGTTTACAACTCAGTAAGTCATAAGCATTCATCAATCCACTGATACAGCCACTACAACATGTACAGCAAACGAGGCTAGGTACTCATCCATATCGAATCTATACCATAATACCTCGGACCTTTCGGTCCAATCTCGTACCAAGTCATACATCCACATTTCATATTCTACACAACAGGATAATCGAAGCATTTTTACACATTAACTCATTTTCCAGCACAACCATACAATTTCAATCATCACATAGATTTAAGGCTTACCAATTCAACCCCAAGCATGAACGTATTCTCTATTCATCATGAGCTCGAGGTACTTACCCGATCCGCTGTCCGGGATTAACTCGATAATGTCGCACACTCAGTGCCAATTGTAATACAAGAGCATATAGTGAATCCGCACACTTAGTGCTATATATTTTCAGCTCGCACACTTAGTGCTATATAATTTTCAGCTCGCACACTTAGTGCTATATAATCAAACTCGCACACTTAGTGCTGTACAATTTTAAACCCGCACACTTAGTGCCAATCTTGTCACCGTGTCCATTTATACCCGCACACTTAGTGCCGAGACCAATACCTTATGCATTTTGCTGCCTTTATACATTCAACAATGGCATCATTCCATACACATACATTTCCATTTACACATCAATTCATTTAAACACAATTGTGTATATATTATGGTCATTTACATCAACACCAAATATATGCTTAATGACTTACCTTATATTGGATGAAACGATTTCCAATCGACTACTCGATTATCTTTCCTTTGCCTTTGCTTGATTCTCCACCTCTAGCTTCTTGAGCTAAATTTAACAAATAAATTGGTTTTATCATTTGAGCATCGAAGAGGAATTCAAGATGCCTAGCCAATATATAAATATCTACTCATTAGGCATCAAAGTCGCATATGTACAAAATCATGAATCGAACTCAACACCCTAGTTAGTATTCCTCTTAGCGAATTTTCTAAGCCAAGAATAGGCATCAATATGCTTGCCTCTAACCGAATGCATGCACACCAATTTCCCTCATGTGGCCGAATATGCATGTCCATGTTGAGGCCGATTATGCACTTAATACCACACAAAACAGCATGCATTTTACTAACTAACGCATTACATATTGTAGCTCAATACACATCTCTCATGTACTACATAACCGAAAACATCATCCCAAGCAAATATATACCTTGAAATAGTATATATGTCATACCAATTCATCATGTGCAAACACATATTCAAAGCTCAAATCTTACCTACCATGCAACATGCATGAATCATACTTGTGGATATACCATGACCGAATACATCACAACACCATCATTTTGGTCATGATTAAGCAAAGAACTTAATGTCTCACTCAAAAATACTAAAAAGAAAGTCCAAGAGCCATCAATCCCCATCACGTACACCATTAACAAGCTTCATATTTAACATGCAATGGCATTAACACAAAATCCACCTTGGCCAAATACCATTTCCATGGCATAACAAGGATTTGAACCATGGCTAACATGCACATCAAGTTAGCAACCAAAACAAGCATGAATCTCATGACACAACCTCAAACATACCTTAATCTTGATGCAAGTATAGCCAAATCCTTCTAGTTCTCTTCTAAACCAAGCATGAAGCAAAAATCCTCCTTTTTCCTTAGTATTTTCGGCCAAAGAAGAGAAAAATGGATGAACAAAATTTTTCTTTTCTCTTCCACAATGCACGGCAAGGGGGTTTCACTCACACACACACATTTTTTTTTCTTTCTTTATTACCCATACTCATTTGTTTATTGTTTCTCCCTAGTGCACCAACAAAACATGTTTCATGACATGTTTAGCCCATGATTCCTTGTCATGGCCGGCCACTTCATGTTAGGGGGGGGGAATTTGACATGCAAATCCCTTATTTTTGCATGTATTATCAACTAGTCATCCCACATTTCCCCATCATACTTTCAATGTTTACTACTAGGCCCTTTCTAGTGAAATTCACATTTATAACTCTAAATCGAAACATCAAAATGTCACACATGAATTAACACATATTATAGGCATCAAAATAAATTATAAATTATTTTTATGCCTCGGTTTTAATGGTCCCGAAACCACATCCCGACTAGGGTCAATTTTGGGATGTCACAACTCTCCCCACTTAGAAATTTTCGTCCCGAAAATCTTCTGAATAAATAGGCTCGGGTATCGCTCTCTCATAGAGTCCTCAAGTTCCCAAGTGGCTTCTTCAATTCGTGTTTATGCCACAACACCTTCACTAATGGGATTTTCTTGTTTCAGTAGCTCTTTTACTTCACGCATCGAATGCGAACCGGCTCTTCTTCATAACTCAAATTAGGTGAACCTCGACCTCGGATGGAGTAATTACGTGCGTCGTCGAGCTATATCGTCAAGCATCAAAACATGGAAAACGTTGTGAATCTTTTCGAGCTCAGGGGGTAAAATTAATCGGTACGCTACTGGCCCAACTCGTTCAGACACTTCATACGGACCGATGAACCTCGGACTCAATTTGCCCTTATGGCCAAATCTAAGCACCTTCTTCCAGGGTGAGACTTTGAGAAATACCTTGTCTCCAACCCGATATTCAATGTCTTTCCTTTTCAAATCCGCATACGGCTTTTGGCGATCCGTAGCGACCTTCAAACTTTCACGAATCACTCGAACTTTTGCTCGGCATCCTTAACCAAATCAACCCGAAGAATTTACCTTCACTAAGTTCACCCGAATAATAGGGTGCGGCATTTACGCCGTATAAAGCCTCGTAAGGCGCCATCTTAATACTTGATTGAAAGCTATTGTTGTAAGCGAATTCAATCAAAGGCGATACTGTTCCCATGAACCACTAAACTCAAGGATACAACATCTCAACATATCCTCGAGTATTTGAATTATCCGTTCGGATTGACCATCGGTTTGGGGGTGAAAGCGGTCTTGAAATGCAACTTGGTACCCAAAGCTTCTTGAAATTTCTTCCAAAATCGCGAGGTAAATCTCGGATCTCTATCCAAACACAATAGAAATCGGTACCCGTGTAATCTCACAATCGAGAAAGCGTACAATTTGGCTAGTTTATCCAATGAAAATCCGTGACGACGGGATAAAGTGAGCCGACTTAGTCGGTCTATCAACAACAACCCAAATCGCATCCTTCTTATTAGCTGACAATGGCAGCCCGGACACAAAGTCCATTGTGACTCGATCCCATTTCCACTCGGGTATCGTGATCGGCTGAAGCAATCCTGAAGGCACTTGATGTTCCGCTTTCACTTGTTGACATATTAAACATCTCAAAACAAAGTCGGAGATGTCCCGTTTCATACCATGCCACCAAAACCGACGTTTCAAATCGTTGTACATCTTCGTACTCCCCGGGTGGATTGCCATTCGGCTACAAAGGGGCTTCGTTCAAAATTATCGGAATAAGTTCCGAATTCTTTGGGACACACAGACGACTTCTGAACCTCAAACAATCGTCATCATCGATTTGAAATTCCGAGTCCTTGTTCGGAACACACTCATCCCGTTTTGCAACCAACTCATCGTCGACTTTCTGAGCTTCACGAATTTGACGTATCAATAATGGTTTGGCTTTCAATTCAGCTACTAACACATTGTCGGGTAGGATAGACAAGTGTACATTCATCGCTCGCAAAGCAAATAGTGATTTCCGGCTTAAGGCATCCGCAACCACATTAGCCCTTCCGGGTGATAATCAATGACGAGCTCATAATCTTTTAACAACTCGAGCCATCGCTTTGTCGCAGATTTAAGTCTCTTTGGGTCATCAAATATTTGAGACTTTTGTGATCCGAATACACATGGAACTTCTCACCAAATAAGTAATGTCGCCATATCTTTAAAGCGAATACGATGGCGACCAATTCGAGATCATGGGTCGGATAATTTTTCTCATGTGGCTTTAATTGCCTCGACGACAGGCCACAACTCGCCCTTCTTGCATCAATACGCAACCCAACCCAAGTAGGGATGCGTCACTATAAATGACAAACTCTTTGCCCGATTCGGGTTGCACTAGAATTGGGGCTTCAGTCAAATAAGCTTTCAGTTGATCGAAACTTTTCTGACATTTCTCCGTCCATTCGAACTTAACATCCTTTTGGAGTAGCTTCGTCATTGGCGTGGCTATCGTCGAGAAACCTTTTACAAATCGTCGGTAATAACCGGCAAGCCCCAAAAAGCTCCTAACCCGGTAACATTCCTTGGTGGTTTCCAATCGACTATGGCCAGAATTTTGTTCGGGTCCACCCTGATACCCGATGCGGACACCACGTGCCCCAAAAAGCTAACCTCTTTCAACCAAAATTCACATTTACTGAACTTTGCGTATAACTGCTTATCTCGTAAGATTTGCAACACTAGCCTCAAGTGTTCAGCATGCTCAGTTTCATCTCTCGAATAGACCAAAATGTCATCGATAAATACAACTACGAACCGATCCAAGTATGGCCTGAAAATTCTATTCATTAAATCCATAAACATCGCAGGGGCATTAGTGAGCCCAAACGGCATCACCAAGAATTCGTAGTGACCGTACCTCGTTCTAAAAGCGGTTTTGGGTATGTCCGATTCTCGGACCCTCAACTGATAGTACCCCGACCTCAAATCTATCTTTGAAAACACCGAGGCTCCCTTTAATTGATCAAACAAATCATCAATTCGTGGCAATGGATATTTATTCTTTATCGTCACTTTATTGAGTTGACGATAGTCGATGCACAACCTCATGGTTCCGTCCTTCTTCTTCACAAACAATACAGTCGCCCATAGAGAAAAAACTCGGTCGAGCGAAACCTCTATCCGTCAATTCTTGCAATTGAACCTTCAATTCCTTTAATTCCGTTAATGCCATACGACACGGGGCTATTGAAATCGGCGTAGTACCGGTACAACCGATGCGAATTCCACTTCTCGAACCGGTGGCAATCCGGTAACTCCTCGGGAAAAACATCCGAATACTCACAAACCATCGTACCGATTCGAGTTTCCTTTCCGTCTCTTTACTTCCAAACACATACGCAAGGTATGTTTCACACCCTTTTCACATACCTCCGAGCGGTCATAGAAGATATTATCATTGGCGCTCCTTTTAAATCGAAGAGACTCGACTCGGACTACCTCATTATTTGCACTCCTCAAATCAATGGTTTTCCTTTTGCGATCCACCTTTGCATCATGTACGGTCACCAATCCATACCAAGAATAACATCGAATTCATTAAATGGTAGAAGCATCGATCGGTAGGAAAGCAGATTCTCGAATTATTAGGGGCATCTCTTGCACACTTTATCAACGAGCGTGTCGACCCAAAGGGTTTGACACTCGAATTATGAACTCAGAGACTCAACGGTAGAGTCTTCTTTGGATGCTAAGGTTTCACATACATATGAATGAGTAGAGCGGGGTCAATCAATGCAATCACACTAGTATCAAAGAGAGTAAAAGTACCGGTGATAACGTCGGGGAGGATGCCTCCTCTCGTGCGCGGATGGCATATGCTCTAGCAGAGTACGGGTCTCGGATCGGACAGCAGTATTAGAGGCTCCTCTCGATTACCACCCCTACCTCCAGAGATTCTCGGGGCCTACCTCCACCGTCGTTCCACTAGGTCTTGCACCTTGCGTCTTATTCCTCTCATCTAGCTCGTGCAATCTCTAATGAAGTGGTCCTTGAACCGCATCCATAATGAGCCCTATTAACAGACTTACCCCAACATTCACCTAGGTGTCGTCTTCCACATTGGGGGCATTCGGTCTCTCTTGACGATTATTGCCCACACTAGCTACTGAAGTAGCTCTGGAGTCCGTCAATGGTCGGGCTCTAATGGAAATTCCATGATCGTCCTCGACTTCTTGGTGTCCTCCACGAACCTCTTTACAGCCGAGAACGGAGCTTTACTCGTCGATCTTTTACGGTAATCTCTTGCTTCAAATTCAGCCTTCTTCTTCTCCTTCCCAAGTTCTTCCGCCTTGCGTGCTCGTTCGACTAGTGTCACGAACTCCTTTATCTCCAAAATTCCCACTAGTAACTTTAACTCTTCATTCAATCCTTCTTCAAATCTTTTGCACATCGCAACCTCATCAGCCACACACTCCCGAGCATACCGACTAAGTCTTATGAACTCATGTTCAGATTCGAGATCTGATCATACGGCCTTGCTTGAGTTCCAAGAACTCCTTACGCTTCGATCAATGAACCGTTGACTAATATATTTCTTCGAAATTCGTTTGAAAGAAATCCCAAGTAACTTGTTCCTTTGGGACTATGGAAATCAAGGTCCTCCACCAATAGTAGGTGAGTCTCATAACAAAGATATAGCACACTTAAGACATTCATCGGTGTGCATGACAATTCATCAAACACTCTAATGGTGTTATCAAGCGAAACTCGGCCCTTTCGGCATAAATCGGTAACTATGGCCTTAAACTCCTCCCCACGCTTCCTAATCAAGTCCACGGTGGTTTACTCAGCCTCACGGGATCGATGAATCGATGGCATTACGGGCTCTTGGGGTGGAGTATTTAAATTCGGGAATGGTTGGACAGCCGGTCGGTTCGGGCATATTTCGCGACCCACTCATTCATCATGGTGAAGAAGGCTTGTTTCGCCCCTTCATTTTGATTATTCGCGGATGATGAGGCTCAACAGGCGGTGTCCCTTGTGCGGAGCAGCCGCTACACCTTCAACGTCATCCGCCAAGGGTCTCTCTATCCGGGTTCCATTGCTATTTAAAACAAAAATTTCAACCGTCAGAAGTCATCACATTATTCAGCACTAACAATTTGGCATGTAGAGCTAGACTCACACGCGCTATGGTAGTCCTAGAACCGACTAAACCATAGCTCGATACCAATAAAATTGTAACACCCTAACTCGTGACCGTCGCCGGTGTCGGACACGAGAGGTTAACGGCCAAATCCTCTCAAGGTACCAACCAATTTGTCATTTCCAGTCAGGCTGGAAAACTGCGCCACCATCGCCTTAAAAATCATATCTCGAGTTTCAAAACTCGGAAACTGGTTTCGTAAATTTTACCTGAATTTAGACTCACATACCCATCCATGGATTTATTTCTAGAATTTTTGGTCGGGCCAATTGGTACAGTTTATTAGTTAAAGTCACCCATGTTACAGGGATCGACTGCTCTGACCTTTTCACGTTAAAACTTGAATATCTCTCTGTACAGGGCTATAACACTGGTGCCGTTTGTTTCTAATGAAACTAGACTCAAAATGGAATCTGTACATATAAGGCATGACTCCTAATTCTTTCTGGATAATTTATGGTAAATTTTCAAAGTCGCGTCAGGGGACCCAGAAACCGTTCTGGCCCTGTCTCACGAGAACTTTAATATTTCTCAGTATACTGCTCATATGGTCGTTTCGTTTCATCCATATGAAAATAGATTCATCAAGGTTCAATTTAATAATTTACCCACTATTTAATTCTACTTCTACTATTTTTAGTGATTTTTCAATCTCATCTCACTGCTGCTGTCCGCAACAGTTACTGCAGTGACTATGCCAATTTCATGAATCTTTCCTTGGCCTTAATCATCCATCATACATGACACAAATTGTGGCCACCTTATCAAAATTAGAGTTTCTAAGACTCGTGGCTATAGGTTCTAGCATCCCACTCGACGACCACATAGGCCATTTTCACATGGCTTAAAGTTTACAACCCACAATTCGACAAAATATAATAGCCTATACATGCCAAATGTTCTTCAACAACGAAAACAATACCACAAGATTTCAGCGGTGTGATGACTTCAACGACGGTCCCGATCACGCAAGCAATACGAATCCGAGAGACCTAAAATGGGTGACAAGAAAAAAACACCGAGTGAGTTTACAACTCAGTAAGTCATAAGCATTCATCAATCCACCGACATGCCACTACAACATGTACAGCAAACGAGGCTAGGTACTCATCCATATCGAATCTATACCATAATACCTCGGACCTTTCGGTCCAATCTCGCACCAAGTCATACATCCACATTTCATATTCTACACAACAGGATAATCAAGCATTTTTACACATTAACTCATTTTCCAGCACAACCATACAATTTCAATCATCACATAGATTTAAGGCTTACCAATTCAACCCCAAGCATGAACGTATTCTCTATTCATCATGAGCTCGAGGTACTTACCCGATCCGCTGTCCGGATTAACTCGATAATGTCGGACACTCAGTGCCAATTGTAATACAAGAGCATATAGTGAATCCGCACACTTAGTGCTATATATTTTCAGCTCGCACACTTAGTGCTATATAATTTTCAGCTCGCACACTTAGTGCTATATAATCAAACTCGTACACTTAGTGCTGTACAATTTTAAACCCGCACACTTAGTGCCAATCTTGTCACCGTGTCCATTTATACCCGCACACTTAGTGCCGAGACCAATACCTTATGCATTTTGCTGCCTTTATACATTCAACAATGGCATCATTCCATACACATACATTTCCATTTACACATCAATTCATTTAAACACAATTGTGTATATATTATGGTCATTTACATCAACACCAAATATATGCTTAATGACTTACCTTATATTGGATGAAACGATTTCCAATCGACTACTCGATTATCTTTCCTTTGCCTTTGCTTGATTCTCCACCTCTAGCTTCTTGAGCTAAATTTAACAAATAAATTGGTTTTATCATTTGAGCATCGGAAGAGGAATTCAAGATGCCTAGCCAATATATAAATATCTACTCATTAGGCATCAAAGTCGCATATGTACAAAATCATGAATCGAACTCAACACCCTAGTTAGTATTCCTCTTAGTCAATTTTCTAAGCCAAGAATAGGCATCAATATGCTTGCCTCTAACCGAATGCATGCACACCAATTTCCCTCATGTGGCCGAATATGCATGTCCATGTTGAGGCCGATTATGCACTTAATACCACACAAAAACAGCATGCATTTTACTAACTAACGATTACATATTGTAGCTCAATACACATCTCTCATGTACTACATAACCGAAAACATCATCCCAAGCAAATATATACCTTGAAATAGTATATATGTCATACCAATTCATCATGTGCAAACACATATTCAAAGCTCAAATCTTACCTACCATGCAACATGCATGAATCATACTTGTGGATATACCATGACCGAATACATCACAACACCATCATTTTGGTCATGATTAAGCAAAGAACTTAATGTCTCACTCAAAAATACTAAAAAGAAAGTCCAAGAGCCATCAATCCCCATCACGTACACCATTAACAAGCTTCATATTTAACATGCAATGGCATTAACACAAAATCCACCTTGGCCAAATACCATTTCCATGGCATAACAAGGATTTGAACCATGGCTAACATGCACATCAAGTTAGCAACCAAAACAAGCATGAATCTCATGACACAACCTCAAACATACCTTAATCTTGATGCAAGTATAGCCAAATCCTTCTAGTTCTCTTCTAAACAAGCATGAAGCAAAAATCCTCCCTTTTTCCTTAGTATTTTCGGCCAAAGAAGAAAAATGGATGAACAAAATTTTCTTTTTCTCTTCCACAATGCACGGCAAGGGGGGTTTCACTCACACACACACATTTTTTTCTTTCTTTATTACCCATACTCATTTGTTTATTGTTTCTCCCTAGTGCACCAACAAAACATGTTTCATGACATGTTTAGCCCATGATTCCTTGTCATGGCCGGCCACTTCATGTTAGGGGAAATTTGACATGCAAATCCTTATTTTTGCATGTATTATCAACTAGTCATCCCACATTTCCCCATCATACTTTCAATGTTTACTACTAGGCCCTTTCTAGTGAAATTCACATTTATAACTCTAAATCGAAACATCAAAAATGTCACACATGAATTAACACATATTATAGGCATCAAAATAAATTATAAATTATTTTTATGCCTCAGTTTTGTGGTCCCGAAACCACATCCCGACTAGGGTCAATTTTGGGATGTCACAGGAAATTACCTGAAAGTTTAATAAACGGGGTGAGTTTACGAAAACTCAGTGTGAAATCCCTACTATAAAAAGGAATAATATCATCTAAAAGAATTAAAAGTCTGCCTGACCTTACTTACAATTTTAATACCAATCGGTCTTAGCCCATTACAACAGACGAGATCAGATGGACCTTAGCCCATTACGTAATAAGAAACATTATCGAATTGGAACCAAAATGAGAATCGAATCGTAATCAATATTAGTAATGTAATCGTAATCGAATCGAATTAGGTGACGTAATCGAATCGAATGTAATCGTAATCGAATCGAATTACGTGATGTAATCGTAATCGAATGTGAATGCAATCCCAACCCAATCCAATCGTATACACCCCGTACCAACCTTACACCATGTGGGAGACAACTCGACCCACCCATTCGCTACACACCACGTAATTTGCGGTATGGTCGCTAGAATGTATATCGTGATGAGTCACCAGATCTGATATTGTGGCGAGCCACCGAATCGAATAATGTGGCAAACCCACCTAATGAATACGTGGCACAAAGCCATAGATAAGCGTAATAACTTCAAAGACATAGCCATCGATTGACGGTAATATAATCGCGCGCTGACCTTCGGTAAATATGATCGACGAGTCGTCAACGAATATGTTAGGCACATAGCTACGGTAAATACGTTTGCACGAAGCCATAGTCAAGATGGCACAAAGCCATATTTAGGTTGGCACAGAGCCATTAATAACGGGTCTATAATCGCACGAAGCCCACAACAACGGCACACGACCTTGTGGCGTGATCGGCACTTAGCCATCGATTGGTCAGCGAGATATTGTGTGAGTCACCAACATGAATATTGTGGCGAGCCACCGAATCAGATATTTGTGGCATAGCCACGTAACGCTTCCTCTGTACAAAATCCCAACCCATGCAACATGTCATGTATGCGAATGTCATGCCCATATTTGAATCAAACAATCACAGTCAAGTCATTCATATCACCAACATATATTCACAATCAAATCCGTCAAACACACAGTCCAAGTCAGTCACTTGCCCACAAGGGCAAAACAGTCATTTAACACCCTAGGGGCAAAATGGTAATTTTACCCCACAAGGGTATCTCGGTAATTCTACTCTACAGGAGTATTTCGGTATTTCTACCCTACAAGGGTATTTCAGAAATTCTACCCTACAGGGGTATTTCAGTAATTTCACAATCAAGGGTAAAACGGTAATTCTGTAAATCGAGGGTAAAACGATAATTTTGTAAATTGAGGGTAAACCAGTAATTTTGTAAATCAAGGGTAAAACGGTAATTTTATAAATCGAGGGTAAAACGATAATTTTGTAAACTGAGGGTAAACCAGTAATTTTGTAAATCAAGGGTAAAACGGTAATTTTATAAATCGAGGTAAAACGGTAATTACAGTAAATCGAGGGTAAAACAAGAATTACAAACCGAGGGTAAAACAGTAATTCGTAAATCGAGGGTAAAATAGTAATTACGTAAACCGAGGGTAAAACGGTAATTTATAAATCGAGGGTAAAAGCGGTAATTTTACAAATCGAGGTAAAACGGTAATTTTATAAATCAAGGGTAAAACAAGAATTACGAACCGAGGGTAAAATGGTAATTACGTAAATCAAAGGTAAAAGCGGTAATTTCGTAAACCGAGGGTAAAAGCGGTAATTACGTAAATCAAGGGTAAAACAATAATTACGTAAATCGAGGGTAAAGCGGTAATTCAGAACCGAGGGTAAAACGGTAATTCTGTAAATCGAGGGTAAAACGGTAATTCTGTAAACTGAGGGTAAAACGGTAATTCTGTAAATCGAGGGTAAAACGGTAATTTTAAAAATCGAGGGTAAAACGGTAATTCTGTAAATCGAGGGTAAAACAGTAATTCTGTAAACTGAGGGTAAAACGGTAATTCTGTAAATCGAGGGTAAAACGGTAATTTTAAAAATCGAGGTAAAAGCGGTAATTCTGTAAATCGAGGGTAAAACGGTAATTCTGTAAATCGGGAGTACTTTGGTAATTTTACAAGTTGAGGGCATTTCAGTAATTGGTAAACTAAAGTATTCTAAACATGGATAACAATACAAATGGGCCTAAAGCCTATTCTCGGCCCAAATGGGCCCACACGCTCGTGTGGCCCTTTTAGCCCAAACCTAGCCACAGATATGCGATTCACCTAGCCTAGTCCAATATTTACTACACAATCAAACAACTTATCCAATTGGGCAAGATGGGCCCATTGGGCCCATATGGCCCCTTTCTACCATCGCGACCAAGTAGCCATCCAACAACAAGAGTAGTGATAAATACACACGATTGGAGACTGGAGTTAATCCACGCCCGAGCACTCTTAGCCGACGCCCAACCCAAACGAGCATGCCATAAAGCGAAAGGATCACCAAGAAAGGTACCTTTACTCTCCTCATGGTTCTCTCTATTTAAAGCCGACTTCCCATCCACTCTTATGTTAGCTTCCGATGTGGGATCCTCCAACATCGAGTTTAAATTCAACACCAACTCTTGCCCCTGTTAGCAAAATAAATGCTCTTTGCTTGTTATGGGATTCGAACCCATGCCTCCCCTCAGATGTTCCACATGCTACTTGCCACTAAACCACAAGGCTTTTTTTGTGTCACAATTTCTCCAACAATATTCTTAAGGCCTACCTACTACACCCAGGGTTTGATTCACCTTAAACCAAATTTTTTGCTAGAGTCCAGGTTTAAACCCAGGACTTTTCCAACACTTCTCAACACACTTAACCACTAAAACAAGCCTTCATTAACGAAATTTGCATGCACAACAGAATATTATAAGCCGCCTTCAACCGCTCCCATGCTCAAGGCCCAAAACTTCTAGGCCCAAATTCAGGGTGTTACATATGGAATATCCGATAGCATTCTGAATGGTTCAACTGTGAAAGTTTTGATTTCTAGTTAATGAGGAAACTATAACTGTGTTGTGAGTGATACAGGTACCTATTTGGTATGTATAAAATGTGAGCCACATTATATGCTATATGATGTGCATTGAATATTACGAGTAAGTTTTGCTTATGCCCATATGTGTAATATGATACTTGTTGATGAATGGTAAAGTATTGTTGAATAATTATTTATATGGAACTTATTAAGCTTTATGCATACCCCATCTCCTTTCCTTTTTCTTATAGTGTCGCCTATCTAGCGCAAGGATCAACGAAAGTCAGAGATATCGATCATGCTATCAATCGAAGCATTCGGTATAGTTTGATTTATATTTTTGAATATGGCATGTATAGGGAACTAGACTGATGTTTTGTGTTAATATTAACTTGGCCAAATGTGTTGGCTCGGGATAAATCCCTCATTTTGTATTAAGCCTCGAATAATGGCTAATGATCATTTTGATTTGTATGGAATGAAGTTATTTTCATGGTTGAGTAAAATGCGTAAATGGAATGTTGTTTATTGTGGCTAATTTGGTTGCTTGGGATAGTCTTATCTAGATTTTGGTTGCTACTATGCAGGTTATGTTAATAAGGGTGGCAAATAGGCTTGGTAAATAGCCTTATATTGTCCACACGGGTAGACACAGGGGCATGTGTCTCGACCACGTGCAATGCACGGTTTTCCCCATGGGCATGTGGTCCGACCGTGTGTCCCCTGCGTGTCAAAATTTCAAGTCAGTATGCATGATAGTAAACACACGGACGTGTGCCATAGCCATGTGATATTTTGGGGATGCTAACGTCAGAAACAGAATGTCCATGTTTTTGCACACGGGCTAGGACACAGGCATGTCATGGTCATGTAATGGATACGGGTCAGGCACACGGGTGTATGCCAGGCCATGTGAAATCCCCTATATGTGTGCATTTAGAATTAATTCTACACGGGTGAAGGACATGGGCGTGTCCTTGTTTTGCTTAGGCCGTGTGTGACACATGGGCCATCAGCGCAACCAGGTCAATATGGTCACATGGGTGTGTTGCCCTTCCACATGGATGTGTGCCCCTGTGTCAATTGTCAATTTTCTATAGTTGGCTTAAGAGCTCGGGTTGATCTTGGATAGTTTCCTACGGTCAATTTGGGGATCGTAGGCCAATGACAATAAGCTTAATGTAGAAGTTGAAATTTTTTTTTAAATTGAGCAGAGATTTGGTGACTCGAAAATGTTTAGCATGAGTTTAAAGTTAGGTAATACCTTGTATTTCGTCCTGGAAAAGGGTTCGGGTGTGGGGTGTTACATGAACAAATTATGAATTGTTGTGAGCATGTCAAAAAGGTACAGGCATGTACTCGAAGCTCAAATGCTATTATGATCATGAAATGATGCAACTTTGGTAGGATAAAAATAAGTAAGTTATGCCTATGAGAATGAAATATTGATGACCTTGTGATTATGGTTCTTTGCTTATGATGTACCAATATGTATTTTCACCATGATGTTTAAAATGGTTTGTAAATGTGTTATGCTTCGTTACCATTATTTTACACTAAACAGTTTTAGGACAGTTGCAGTAGTCCAACTTGGAAAATACACCAAAAATAGTAGAAAGAGGTTTAGAGATTTAATAAAATATGTAATTAAAGCTAATCGAGTCTAGTTTCTCATAAAGGAAACGGGGTAAGCAAAAGAATTTCATATTATGAGATATTTAGAGTCAAAATTATTTCGAAATCCCTTGTTCCAATTTGAGAAAATCATTAAAAATTGTACACAAATAGTTATGGGTTATAATTTATGTGCTTAGAATTCTTAATGAGACCACCTTCAGGACAAATAGATGATAATATCATCTGAGTCCCGTACTATGAGATAATTAATTGTTAGTGAAGAGGGGTTGGAACTATCAGAAAATGAAATAGGGGTGAATTTAAAGAATAAACTGTAAGAGGGGTTGGAACTGTCAGAAAATGAAATAGGGGTGAATTTAAAGAATAAACTGTACTTATTGGCTAGACCAAAAATTTTGAAAATTTTATAGTAAGAAGATATGTAAGTCTAGTTTCAGGTAAAATTAGTGGATCTTAATTTGGAGTTTCGTATCTCAAGATATAAATAATTTAATGACTGTGCCTCGAGAAAATAGCTTGACCTGAACATAAGTAAAAGTGCAAATATGGTTGTATTACCTTGAGAAGCAAGTTGATAAATTGCTTATTATTTTCATACGATCTTACTAAGCTATAAAGTTAACTCCCTTCCTTTCATTTTCTTTAGTGTTGTCAGGTTAGCTCAAGATTGGAGATCATCGGAGGCAGCATCACACTATCAAGCCATCACCTTTGTAACATTGATATATGTTAAACGTTTTAAGTGAGTGGCATGTTTAGGGACTTATTTCTATGTTATGTGTTATTATGATTAGCCAAATTTATTGGCTTTTGTAAATGGCCAAGAGGTGTGTCTCATTTTGATTATGGTTTATGAACCTATCTATCTATGCTATGTTCTAATGCTTGTGATGAGGTGGTTTGATTATGCTTGTTGGCCATAAATGGTTGGTGTTAATGTTATGAATGTGTCTTATTATGAGATGCTAAATCATTAAAATGATGTCATGATATGTGTCCTTAGTGTGTATAAAGGTATGAAGGATTAATGGTAACATAAAGGCTTGGAATATTGCCTAAGTGTTGACCACACAGGCAAAGACATGACCGTGTGTCTCAGCCTTGTAAGGGACACGGCCTTAGCACACGAGTGTGTGACTTAGCTGTGTGACTCTAAATGTTTGCTAACATCATAAACAGAGAGTTACACGGGCTGAAGGCATGGGCGTGTCCAAGCCACACGGGCATGTGAAACCTACACGGCCAACCCACATGGGCGTGTGACTCTCTAAAGTGTGAAAATTTTATAAGTGTTACAAAAGTTTCATATGTTTACGGTTTGGTCCCGAACCACCCCAAATGTATTTTTTAGGCCCTATAGGCCCATATTAGGGATGGTAAGCATATATATGAAAGTTTTAAAAAAGAACAAAATTTTATGGTCGGTTTTTACATGATTGACTGTATTTAAGTCCGATAATACCTCGTACCCTATGTCGACATAGGACACGGGTAAGGGGTGTTACAGTAACAGAGTATGAGCGTGAGTTCATGAGGCTCAGCAAATACGCTAGGGAGTACGTGTCCACCGAAGCTATCATGTGTAAGAGATTTGACGGATTGAATGAAGACATCCGATTGTTAGTTGGCATATTAGAACTGAGGGATTTCGTGGTGCTAGTGGAGAGAGCATGTAAGGCCGAGGAGTTGGCCAAAGGGAAGAGAAAAGCTGACATTGAGTCCCGAGACTCAAGGAAAAGACAGATGGGGAA
This sequence comes from Gossypium arboreum, assembly GCF_025698485.1. Lineage (NCBI taxonomy): Eukaryota > Viridiplantae > Streptophyta > Magnoliopsida > Malvales > Malvaceae > Gossypium > Gossypium arboreum. Next base: position 19,958,497 of record NC_069082.1, read on the forward strand.
ATCACAGTAGACCTCATCTAAAAGATCGAGAGAGTTTCCTACCCGATCGAACGCATTAGTGGGATTCTCGAATAAGAGCAAGAATAAGCGGCATACGATGTCTAAAGCCCAAACCACTTCTGTCGCGAGTGTTGGTAGTGCTCTGTCAAACAGGCTGGAGTGTTCACAATGTGGTAGACGTCATTTCAGTGAATGCCAAACGAATGAAAGAGATTGCTTCAAATGTGGATCTTTGGACCACTTCACCCGATACTGCCCTGAATTAGATGAGAAAGAGAAAAAATAAGACGTGAGGTTGAGTAGTGCTCCTATGATGGGTAGACCACAGAAGAACCCAGGCGTTGGGGCTAGCAGTAGAGGTGCCCTTAGAGATTCAGCAGTGAGGTCCGAGGGCCGTGTGTCTACAAGGACTTATGTCATTCGTGCTTGCGAAGAGGCATCTTCAGCAGATGTGATTATGGGTACCTTTTCTCTTCATGATATTTCTATTGTTGCTTTAATTGATCCCGGGTCTACCCATTCTTATGTCTGCATGAAATTAGTACCCAGTATGAATATGTTAATTGAACCTACCAAATTTTTGGTAAAAGTGTCTAACTCGCTAGGCAAACATGTGTTAATTGACCAAGTATGTAGAAATTTCCCCTTAACAATTAAGGGTCATAGTTTTTCAACTAACCTCATGTTGTTGCGGTTCGATAGATTCAATGTAATCCTTGGAATGGATTGGTTAACTTTTCATAGTCTTGTAGTGGACTATGGGAAGAAATCTATTGAGTTGAAATGTGAAGATGGGAATGCTCTTCGGGTTGAACCAGAGGAATCAAATGACTCACCTGTTGTAATATGGTCTTTGACTGCTGAGAAATATTTAAGAAAAGGGTATGAGTCCTACCTAGCATTTATGTTGAACACCAAAGCGTCAGAAGTGAAAATTGAGACAGTGCCAGTGGTATGTGAGTATCTGGATGTGTTTCCAGAAGAGTTGCCCTGATTACCTCCAACTAGAGAAGTTGAGTTTGGCATCGAGTTGGTCCTTAGTATGACACCTATCTCGATTGCTCCGTATAGAATGGCTCCAACAGAGTTGAAGGAGTTGAAGGCTCAGTTACAATGGTTAACAGATAAAGGTTTTTGCAAGACCGAGTTATTCACTGTGGGGTGCTCCAGTACTTTTTGTGAAAAAGAAAGACGGGTCGGTGAGATTGTGTATAGACTACCGACAGCTCAACAAGGTAACCGTGAAGAACAAGTATCCCTTGCCAAGGATCAATGATTTGTTCAATCAGTTGAGGGGAGCCATCGTGTTTTCCAAGATCGACTTAAGGTCGAGGTACTATCAGCTAAAGGTTAAGGAACAAGATGTATCGAAAATCGCGTTTAGGACGAGGTATGGGCACTATGAGTTTCTTGTTATGCCCTTCAGTTTAATGAATCTCTTGCAGTGTTTATGGATTTGATGAACCGCATTTTCCGGCCGTATGTGGATAAGTTTGTAGTGGTCTTTATCAATGACATACTGATTTTTTAGCATGATGAGTGTGAGTACGCGAAGCATCTGTGAACTGTTTTACAAACCATGAGAGTTAAACAATTATATGCCAAGTTTAGTAAGAGTAAATTTTGGCTTAAAGAAGCTAGATTCCTAGGACACATCATGTCAGGAGATGGAATCAAAGTTGACCCAAGCAAGATCTCGGCCATTGTTGAGTGGAAACTGCCGAGGAATGTGGCAGAGGTTCGAAGCTTTTTGGGTTTTGTTGGGTATTACAGAAGATTCGTAAATGAATTCTCTATGATAGCTACTCTGATGACGAGGCTGTTACAAATAGATGTCAAGTTTGAATGGATAGAGAAGTGCCAATAGAGTTTCGAGAAACTAAAGGCTTTGTTAATCGAAGCCCCAGTCTTAGTGCAACCGGAATCGGGAAAAGAGTTTGTGGCGTACAATGATACATTCTTGAATGGGTTAGGGTGCGTGCTCATGGAAGAAGGCAAGATAATAGCTTATGCCTCGAGACAGCTAAAACCACACTAGAAGAATTACCCGATGCATTATTTAGAGTTGGCCGCTATTGTATTCGCATTAAAGATTTGGAGACACCATTTGTATGGTGAGAGATGTCGAGTGTTCACTGCCCATAAAAGTTTCAAGTATTTAATGACTCAGAAGGAGTTGAATTTACAGAAACGAAGGTGGCTAGAGTTGATAAAGTATTATGAGTTAGTTATCGACTACTATTCGGGAAAGGCGAACGTGGTCGTCGATGCTTTGAGTAGGAAATAATTGATCACCTTGAGGGCTATGAATGCTTAGTTGTCAATGACTGATGATGGTTCAATTTTGGCAGAGTTGAGAGCTAGATCGGTGTTCCTGCAAGAGATTTACGAAGCCCAGAATAACGATAGTGAGTTACAAGCAAAAAGAACTCAGTTTTAGTCGAGTGTTGAATCAGATTTTTGGATTAATACTGACAGATGCTTTATGTTCCAAGATGGAGTTTGTGTACTCAAGGATAATGAGCTTATTCAGAGGATTTTATGAGAGGCACATAGTGGTTGCATGTCTATCCATCTGGGTAGTGTAAAGATGTATAACGACTTGAAGAAAATGTACTAGTGGTAGGGGATGAAAAGAGTCATTTCTGAGTTTGTTTCTAAATGTCTAATTTATCAACAAGTGAAAGCCAAACACCAAGTACCCTCAGGTTTACTTCAACCTGTGATGGTTCTCGAGTGGAAATGGGACCGAGTAACCATGGATTTTGTGTTAGGATTGCCTTTGACACTAAGGAAAAAGGATTCAGTGTGGGTTGTTGTTGATAGACTTACTAAGTCGGCACATTTTATATCAGTGCGTACCGACTATTCCCTTGAGAAATTGGCCAATCTTTATGTCTTTGAGATTATGAGACTTCATGGAGTACCCTTGTCGATTATTTCAGATAGAGATCTAAGGTTTACCTCATGGTTTTGGAAGAAATTACAAGAGGCTTTGGGAACAAAATTAAACTTTAGCACGGCCTTTTCACCCGTAAATCGACGGTCAGTCGGAAAGAGTAATTTAGATATTGGAAGACATGTTGTGGTGTTGTGTTCTCGAGTTTCAAGGAAGTTGGGAAAGGTATTTACTGTTGGTCAAATTCGCCTATAACAACAGTTATCAATCAAGTCTGAAAATGGTGCCTTATGAGGCTTTATATGGGCGTAAGTGCCGAACGCCTTTATATTGAACCGAGTTAAGGGAAAATCAAATTCATGGGGACGATTTCGTTAAAGAGACCAAGGAAAAGGTTAAGGTAATTCGTGATTGCTTGAGAGCCGCATCGGATAGACAGAAATCCTACGTAGACTTGAAACGAAAAGAGATCGAGTTTCAAGTCGGGGATAAATTGTTTTTGAAAGTATCCCCATGGAATAAAGTCCTTAGATTCGATAGAACAGGCAAGCTAAGTCTGCAGTTTATTGGACCTTATGAGGTGACAGAGAGAATTGGGCCGATAGCATACCGACTAACTTTGCCTCATGAGCTAGAGAAACTTCATGATGTATTCCATGTATCAATGTTGCACCGCTACCGATTTGACCCCTCACACGTGATTTCACCTGAAGAAATTGAAATAAGCCCGGATATAACCTATGGTGAAGAACTGATTAAGATTTTGGATCGAGAAGTCAAGAAGTTGAGGAATAAAAATGTAGCACTCGTAAAGGTTCTGTGGCATAGACACGGAGTAGAGGAAGCCACGTGGGAATCCGAAGAGACTATGAGAGATCAATACCTGAACTTGTTCACCGGTAAGATTTTTGGGGACAAAAACCCTAAAGGGGGAGAATTGTAACAACCTAATTTTGGGCCTAGTCAGAACAGTGGTTTCGGGACCACTAAACTGGGGTTGGAGAAATTATATTTTTATATTATTTTATGTGTTGTGGCATGATTATATGAGAGTATGAAAATTTTGGTGGATTAATTTTAGTGATTGCATGCTTAAATGGGGAAAAAGGACTAAATCGCATAAAGGGTAAAAGTTTTATTTTACTTGATAGACATACCAAATAGTTAGAAAACCCAAATTGGGGGTCTTTAAAGGGCAAATAGACCCTTAAAATAGAGGTGGCCGGCCATAGGGGAAAAATGATGGATGTTGATTACATTAGGTGGGTTTTGGTGACAAAATTGGTTAAAAATAAAATTTAATAAAGAGATAATGATATTTTATTTTCTCTCATCTTCCTCCAACTGTTCATACCAACAAAAGAGGGGTTTTTTAAGCTTCAAAAATTTCAGCAACTTAGAGCCTTCACAAGTAAGTGATTTTGATGATTTTCATTGATGATTTTTGCACTTTTAGAATCCTTGTAACATAAGCTTTCTAATGAGGGGACTATTTTGCAAAATGGTTGAAAGTCTAGGGTTTTGCGATGATAGTAGACATGTTGTTTTCTGAAATTTTCTAGAAGAAAATGAACCACAGTTGTGAAATAAATAACTTTTGTGAAGAGATTTCTTATAATGAGAATTGTGGGTTGCTTCTAGTATAAAAAGTAATTGGCTAGGCTTAAGATATGAAGAAATTCGATAAAAAATTGAATTTCAGACCTAGGGGTAAAATGGTCATTTTGTAAAAGTCTAGAGGCAAAATGGTTATTTTGCCAATTTAAAATTTTTGAGTACTTAGATTAATAAAATGATTAAATTCGTGAATTTTTAGATTAATAAAATTATTAAATTCGTGAATTTTTATCATTATAGATTAAGAATTACAAAATCCGGGCCTAGACCGAGGAAAAGCCAAACTAGCGGAATAAGCCGAGATAGCCGCCAAAGTTTGAATATCGAGGTAAGTTGTATGTAAATAACACAACTACATTGTTATCATATGTGCTTGAATTGAGATAGCATGAATTGCTTGTTTGTGAAAATAGTCATGTAGGATGAACATTGAGATAGTAGGACTCCTGTTTGAACCTTAGGAAATAAATCTGATTTTAACGCCATGACATACTGGATATTTGTGTCCTAGTGTAAGACATGTCTAGGACATGCATCGGCCAAATTATGAGAGTCAATGTAAGACCATGTCTGGGACATGACATCGGCATTGAGACGAGAGCTAGTTCAGACATGACTGGGACATGCATCGGCTACATGATGTGTCAGTGTAAGACCATGTCTGGGACATGGCATCGACACAGATACGTGAGAGTCAGTGTAAGACCATGTCTGGGACAAGGCATCGACTTAACATGAGAGCCAGTGTAAGACCATGTCTAGGACATGGCATCGGCATTATACCCTATGTATGAGGCTTAGTAACTATCCAGTAGTATTTCAAATGGTTTAACGGTGAGAGTTATAGTTTAAGCTAAACGAGAAAAGTATAACCATGTTTTGAATGATACAGGTACCTAAATGAAATGCATAAGATGTGAGCTTAGTATATGCTATGTGAATTGTGTTAGATAGTGACGAGTAAGTTGTGTTTATGCCTATTTTAGTGTTATAAGCATGATGATGAATGGTAAAGTTGTCGTTTTATTTATTTTCATGCAACTTACTAAGCTTTATGCTTACCTTATTTATTTCCATTTTCTTATAGTGCCGCCTAAATAGCTCGTGGATCAATGGACGTCGGAGGCTTCGATCACACTATCAATCGAAGCACTTGGTATAGTTAGATCTCTTTATTTTGATTATGGAATGTATAGAACCTTGATTTTTGAGTTTTGTGTCAAGGTAAATTGGCCAAATGTGTTGGCTCATTTTAGAAATTGATTCATTTTGTACAAGGCCATGGAAAAGTGGCTAAAGTTGAAAGTTGTTTTACGAATACAAGAAGCTTTTTCATGAATGAGTAATTTGTTGATTGCTTAAGTATATATGGAATGTGTAGAAGCCTTAGATGTAGTTGATGGATTGAGAAATCATATTATGTTAATCTTAGCATGGTGTCTTGTTGTTATATTGTGTTTCAGGGTGGCAAAAGGCTTAGCAAATAGCCTTATGTTGTCCACACGGGTAGAGACACGGGCGTATGTTACACATGGCCAGCCCCTTGGGCGTGTTGTCCGGCCGTGTGTCCCCTGCACGTAAAAATTTCAAGTTAGTATGCATAGTAGTAAACACACGAACAGAGACACGGCTGTGTGTCTTAGCAGTGTGAAGAGCACGGCCTAGCACACGAGCATGTTCCTTGGTCGTGTGACCCTTAAGGATTGCTGGCGTCAGAAATAGAATGTCAAGGTTTTTAGACAAGGGTGTGTCATGGCCATGTGAGAGACACGGGCGTGTGTCAGGCCGTGTGAAAACCTGTGTAGGTTCGAATTTAGAATTTAATTCACACAGACGTGGGGCACGGGCGTGTCTTTAGAGGCTTACGCCGTGTGTGTCACACGGGCCATTAGCACAGTCATGTCATAATGAACACACGGGCGTGTTGCCCTTTCACATGGGCATGTGTCCTGTGGTTTTTTTAGGGTTAATTTTCTAAAGTTGGTTAAGGACCCGAATTGGTCCCGAATGGTTTCAAATGTACGTTTGAGGCCTCGTAGGCCCTTGTTTAGGAACTTGAACAAAGTTTGAAAAAGTTTTTAAGTTTGATAAAGTCTTAATAAATTGAAAACGTTGGAGTACATGTGTTTAAGTGAAGTAATGCCTCGTATCTCGTCCCAGTGTAGGACTCGGGTGTGGGGTGTTACAATACATAATCAAGTCGTAGCGATAACACACCTTAAACAAACAAAAACATAGGTTTAAGGCTAGTTCTTTTTGGAACTAAAATTTTCAACTAACAAACTTGAAACTTAAATATCTTAATCTTTACCCATTCCCATTGCCTACAATCGATTCCAATCATCTAACTATACATCTAAGAATAATACCCAAATTTCAAACTACTAAAAACTACACAGTTTCATGGTTCAGAAATTTCGACGTACAGTGGCCCTTTTTCATGAAAACTCAATAAAACCTTAGAATTTTTTAATGAAACTTTAAGGAAATTTTAGAAACCTCCTAATCACATCAAAAAAAGTTGAAAGCCACATTGAAAAATTATTTTCCTTCAAAATTCTGAATTCCACCATTAACGCCCCAGGTTTCGGGGTTTATTCAAAGATTTTGATTCAATGAATAAATTACTCAATTTAAAAGGCTAGATATCATCAAAAACTAATAGGAAAATGAATCATTACCTTTGTTGAGAGAAAAATGAATGTTTGGTTTGAAAATCCAGAAAACCCACAAGTTAAACAATGGTAAAATCAATGGTGTTTTTGAAGCTTTTTATGGAATTCTAGGGAAGTTTAATGCTTGGGAGATGATAGAAATTAGAGGAACTGATGTTTGAAAAAAAATAAATGAAGGGTGCTTGGGAAAATCAAGAGACACCAAAAAAAGGGGGTGATAGAAGAAACTATTGTGAATTTTGATGTAGATGGAGGGGAAAATATGGTATTTTTAAAACTTTAGTTTATTTTCTTTAAAACCACTCTTAATTTAAACCCTTTTACAAAACAGTTCTTTTTTCAAATTTGAAGTTCTTTCTTACCTTATTTTCAAAAATTGATTTGATTTTCAAAAAATTATAGTTGAAAATAATTTTGGGTTACCATAATTTAAAATTTCCGAACTCATTTTGAGCCAAAATCCCTAAATTACCCTCGAAACTACTAGGTCTAATTTTAGGGTTTGACAACTCTCCCCCTCTACAAAGAATTTCGTCCTCAAAATTTACCAACTAACACGTTACTTGCTTAATAAAAAATATATGCTATTTCTATTTTTAAACCAACCATCACACTTTTGATGCGAACTCTGATTCCTATTCTCTTTAACATCCTACGACTTTTCTTGAAGATCTTATTCACTACCATAGACAATTCTATGGTAAATTTGCTATCAATTTCCTCTATTCATTGTGACACTCTCATCTAAATAACTCATAATCTTTGTTCCTAATTTAATAGTCTCTATAAAAATTCTCTACTTATTAGCTTAATCACCCAAAACTTACAAAAGCATAGAACCTAAATCCACCACCGTAATGCTCTACTACCTGGTTTGGCCTGAATGAAACCCTAATCGAGCACTCTTACCAGAATTTTCGACTTATTAGTTAATGCACTCAAAACATACGAATATATTCGCACTTACATTAACACGTCTACGAGGCATACCGAATCTAATCTAGCATACAGAAAGAAAACCAATGGTGTGAGTGGCGGGGAAATGATCCAAGTCACGTTCTAACAAGAAAACTTTAGAATAAAGGTAATTTGTTCCCGTTCCTACCCCAATTTCAAATAAATTCCTACAATTCAAATAGAGATATCTCAAGCAATTCAAATATTAAGAGAAATTGGGACACATGGGTTTTGTAACCCCAGTCCGTACATCAATGACTTAGGTCCAAGTGTTAGATAACCTAAACTATAATACCACCAAATGTAACACCCTATACCCGACCCAATTGTCGAGCTTGAGTAACAAGATGCTACATAAAACACAACAACTCGTACATATTCACACAGTCTCAGTTAGGAAAAACAATCACCACATCCAAACATTGACAAAGTTTAAAGTCTAAAATGCCCAAGGTAATATTAAACATGACTTAACATACCTTAATCTACAATAGAAATAATTTAAAAACAGGCTTAGGGACCATTTGATAAAATTATAAAGAAACTATGTAGGTATCGATATGCCATCATAGATAGCGATATTTTGGAAGATAAGTATCGATACTAGTAAGAAAATTAATACCAAACTAGCATTCTATCAAATTTTAAACGAAAGCATTTTATCGATACAGGGGCAAAGGTATCAAATACCAAATTAAGCTACTAACTTCCTACAAATATGAATTAATATGGAGGTATCGATACTAAATAATTGATTATCGATACCTTAGCATAAAACACTAGAATTAGCAGGAAAACAAGGCATTTATCACAACCATACATATACCAATTCAACATGCATCTATAAATTCAATATTTAACGTAAAAAAACCCAAAATTGCAGTTCAAAGCACAATCAATATTTCCAAGCCAAGACAACTTAATAACATAATATCAATTCATAATAATCTAAAATCATAACAACCATTTAAAGCATAATAACAATCAACCAAAATGTCTACCACATTGCCTAATTCCATAGTTCAAAGAGTAATAATAACACCTACTTAAATACTAAAGCCTAGCTTGTATCACTTTCTTGGGATTTCTACGTCGCTCACACTGCAAATTCTAAATATTTGTAATAGTTAAAAAGAGTGGATGAGCTTAAAAAAGCTCAGTGAATGTCAGAATAACCACAAACTAAACACAACATCAAAGGTTAAACAAAAGAATACTACAACACATTCTCAACTATATTCTAACCAAGTCAAAATAACATTTTCACACTTCATGAAATCATAAAACTAGCATATACTCTCACATGCGATTACATTCAACTCATAGATATATTATTCATTTAACAATAATAAATCAAGACTAAATAACGTATTCATGCTTTAGTGATCCAGAAATCTAGCTTATATATTCACATGCAATTTACACACAACATTTCATATATTAATCAATTAATGTTAATTTGGAAACTTGAAAACATGAAACATAAAAGTGGGCTTTATCATCACACATTGGAGACACGGATCTCCATCGCACCAATGACTCAAAAAGTCTAACATATCCCATAAGTGAAACATAGAGTCAAACACTCTTCAGCACACCAATATATCCTAGTGAGTGGAGCTTAGCTCGACATTCCTTTATCCCTCCAATGTATCCCGGGGCCTCAATGCCCAAATCACAAAACAAAAGGGTGAGTACTCATGACCCTATAGCATGCAAACTATATCCAATGATTTTAAGAGATCACAAGGAGAAAATATACGCAAATACATACATTTAATTACTATTTTAATACACATAAACTTTGTTCATAATCACCAATTTATATCACAAATTTGTACACAATGCATGCTTACTGAGTTCACATTTGTTTTCATTTTAAGTGCCACAACTATACTCATTGAGCCATCACATATCTGACCACATATGTGCGCATTAAAATCAATTTAGCGCATAAAAGTATTCACACAACCTATTACATTAGCATCACATTCCACAATTCAACACATACGTACTAACTATTTTATACACACTTTCACTGCACATTTATATCACTAACACAACATCATCACTATTATTCAACCTGTTTAATATGCCCACAAGTCACATTATCACAACTTGATACTCAATCCACGTCACATAATCACATATTTTACAAATTATACGAGGGGTATAAGAAATCTTACTCTTGGAACTTGAGATAGGGGTTTAGGCTATTCCTAAGCTCCCGATTAACACTATGAATCGTGCTGACAAGAAGTGATTCCAAACACTCACCATTCATACTTTCACCTAATCGTCGAAAGCTTAAACTAGCCTTTCGCTTTACTCGAAGAAGGTTCTAACAACTCCAAAGCTACACATATAATAATAACACAATAGACACAATCAAGTCGCATCTAAAACACACCTTAAACAAACAAAAACATAGGTTAAAAGCTAGTTCTTGTTGGAAGTGAAATTTTTAACTAACAAACTTGTAACTGAAATTTCTTAATCTTTACTCATTCCCATTACCTATAATCGATTTGAATTATCTAATTATACATATAAGAATACTACCCAATTTTCAAACTACTTAAAACTACATAGATTCATGGTTCCACAATTTCAACATACAATGACCCTTTTTCATGAAAACTTAATAAAACCTTAGAATTCTTTTACCAAACTTTAAAGAAAGTTTAGAAACCTTCTAATCATACCAAAAAAAGTTGAAAAACACTTTGAAAAATTATTTTCGTTCAAAATCCTGAATTCCACCATTAATGCCCCAAATTTCGACATTTATTCAAAACTTTTGATTCAATAAATAAAAACTCAATTTAAAAGGCTAGATATCATAAAAAAAACTAATAAGAAAATGATTCCTTACCTTTGTTGAGAGAAAAATGAATGTTTGTTTTAAAAATCCAGAAAACCTACAAGTTGAACTATGGTAAAATCAATGGTGTTTTTGAAGCTTTTTATGGAACTCTAGGGAAGTTTAATGCTTGGGAGATGATAGAAATTAGAGGAATTGTTGTTTGAAAAAAAAAGTGAAGGGTGCTTGGGAAAATCAAGAGACTCCAAAAAAAACAAGGGTGATGGAAGAAACTATCGTGAGTTTAATGTAGATGGAGGGGAAAATATGGTTTTTTTAAAACTTTGGTATATTTGCTTTAAAACCACTTTTAATTTAAACCCTTTTAAAAAATAGTTCTCTTTTCAAAATTGAAATTCTTTCCTACCTTATTTTCAAAAAAAATCATTTGATTTTCAACAAGCTATAGTCGAAAATACTTTTGGGGTACCATAAGTCAAAATTTATGAACTCATTCTGAGCCAAAATCCCTAAATTACTCTCAAAACTACTAGGCCCAATTTTGAGGTGTGACATAAACTACCTTCGATGTCGCGACACAAGCACTAGGTGTTAGGACATTGGCATTGTGACAGCCCAAAATTGACCCTAGTCGGAATGTGGTTTCGGGACCACAAAACCGAGGCATAAAAATAATTTGAAATTTATTTTGATGCCTATAATATGTGTATGCTCATGTATGACATTTTTTGATGATTGATTTAGTGTTATAAAGGTGAATTTCACTAGAAAGGACTTAGTAGTGAACTTTGAAAGTACGATAGGGAAATGTGTGATGACTAATTAAAGCATGCATGCAAAACAATGGACTTGCATGTCAAATTCCCCTTTTTATAGGTGGTGGCGGCCATGACCAAGAAATATGGGCTAAACATGTCATGAAACATGTTTTGTTGGGCATTAGGGAGAAATAATAAACAAATAAGCATGGGTAAGAAAAGAATGAAAAAAAATGTGTGTGTGAGTGTGGTATCTCCCCATTGCCGTGAGTTGTAAAGGAAGAAAGAAAAAATTTGTTCATCCTTTCTTTGAGCCAAAACTAAGGGGAAGAAGAGATTTTGCTTCATTTTATTTGTTTAGAAGAGATCTAGAAGGAGATTTGGCTAAACTTGCACCAAGATTAAGGTATGTATGAGGTTGTGTCATGAGATTCATGCATGTTTTAGTTGCCAACTTGATGTTCATGTTAGCCATGGTTCAAATCCTTGTTATGCCATGGAAGTGGTATTTGGTCAAAGTTGATATTGTGATAAAGCCATTGCATGCTAAGTGTGAAGCTTGATGATGATGCATGCAATGATGGATTGTCTACTCTTGAAATTTCTTTGTAGCCATCTTGAGTAAGACATTGAGTTTTCTTTTGTTTAACCATGATTGAAGTTGAAAGGGCATGATTGTGATGTATTCGGCCATGATGCATTCATGAGCATGGTTCATGCTTCTTGCATGTTAGTTAAAATTTGTGTTTTGGATGGCTAGGGACACCTTGAAATTGACCATGCACATATATGTATATATATGTTTGCACATGATGTTTTGGTTATGAAGTAAGTGATGAATATGTTTGTTTAAAGAAGAAAATGTTGAAGAATGCTTGTGAAATTGCAAGTACATTCGCCTAGTACACATATGATGTGGAAATCTTGGAATTTATTGTTGAATTGGTGCAAGTATGACTAAGTATATTCGGCCTTAGGTAGCCTATTGATGGCCTTAGCTTTTCCTTGATGCTTGAATGAATTGTATTGAATTGCTTGATGTAGTATAAAATGTGCATGACCATTGTGTATTCAAGCTAAAGGGTGGCCATATGACCATTTAAACTCCTTGTCATATTCGCCATAAGCTAGCATAATGAGGTTTTAATAAATTGAATTTGTTTGAATTAGCTCAAGAGCTTAGAGGGCCACAATTGGACAAGGGAAGGAAAAAGTGATCGAATAGCCGTAAAAGCCGTTCGACAACATCCGAGGTAAGTCCTCAAGAAGTGACCCTACTTGAATTATGTGAAATGAAATATGGATGTGTAATGATTATTGATTTATGTGTGTATGAGTATTTGAATGATACGGGCTAAGTCCCAAGGCGATTATGCTAGTGATTACATTTGTGTTTGAGCCTTAGTAACTGAAAATGAAACATGAATGTCTAATGATTATTGATGTATGTGTGCATGAGCAATTGAATGATATCCGGCTAAGTCCCGACGACATTTATGCTGGAAATTATATCCGGGTTAAGACCAAGGCAATTGTGCTAGTGGCTACATCCGGCTAAGACCGAAGGCATTCGTGCGAGTCGTTCTATCCGGGCTAAGACCCGAAGGCATTCGTGCACGTGGTTATATCCGGTTGTATTCCGAAGAAGCTTGGGCTGGAGGTGAGTGTTGGTTGCTGTAATGAATTCAATTGGTACGCTCGAAAAGCCCAAAGAATAAGGTATGTTTATATGTGCATTGGAAAGTCGACATGTTTGAGCAACATTCGCTCGATCGACTAACGAATTTCAGCTATTGAATTGGTTGATACCTTGTGAAAGTATATAATGATGAAGTGTGAAGTAAGAATGATTATGTGAATGTGTATTAATGAAATGATGCATTTGGCCATGTGAATGTATTGCTTTAATTAAAGCTGATTTTATTCCTTGAGACTTACTAAGCATAAAAATGCTTACCCGTTGCTTTGGCTCTCTGTTTTATAGATTGTGCTCGATAGCAATCGGATTCGGGATCATTAAAGTCGAAGTCATCCACACTATCAAAGCCTCCATTTTGGTATAAATTTTGGTTGAACTTTGAAATGGCATGTATAGGACTACCCCTTGTTGGTTTAAATATGTTGTGATGTATATGTGTACGGCCATGCGAAAATGGCTCGTAAAAGTGAAGTCTGAACTTAGACTATTTGCGGTTTGTATATATATATATATGGTGTCATGATGTGATTATGGATTGGAAATGGGAATGTTGGTCACATGATCAGCCATTGGTATGGTTAAAATGATCATATGTGAACCTATGTATGGCAAGACTAGTTGGTTCATGGAGACTACAAACTAGGTAAGACCTACCTTAAAAACAGATGCTGCCAGCTGCAGTGACGTGAATGTGAAAAATCACCAAAATTTTTAGGAATGGTATTAAATAGTGAATAGGCTATGTAAATGAACCTTGATGAGTCTATTTTCATATGGAAGAAACGAAACGGTCATAGGAGTTACATGTTAAGAGATATTAAAGCTATTGTGAGACAGGGCCAGAACGGTTTCTGGGTCCCCTGTCGCAACTTTAAAAATTTACTATAAATTATCCAGAAAGAATTAGGAGTCGTACCTTATATGTACAGATTCCATTTTGAGTCTAGTTTCATTAGAAACAAACGGAACCAGTATTAAAGCCCTGTGTAGAGAGATATTCAAGTTGTAACGCGCGAAGGTCAGAGCAGTCTATCCATGTAATATGGGTGACTTTAACTAATAAACTGTACCAATTGGCCTGACCAAAAATTCTAGAAATAAGTCCATGGATGGATATATGAGTCTAAATTCAGGGAAAATTTACGAAACCAGTTTCCGAGTTTTGAAACTCGAGATATGATTTTTAAGGCGACGGTGATGCAGTTTTCCAGCCTGACTGGAAATGTCAAATTGGTGGGCAAAATATGTGGACTTGGCTTGTTAACCCCTCGTGTCCGACACCGGCAATGGTCTCAGGTTCGGGGTGTTACAGGCATTGTATGAGAAGAATTATGAGCAATGGGTGTTTTGGTCCATAGAATGAAAATTAACACAAAAATGTTAGCAAACCTAGGGCTATGGACGACGAGCAACCCTAAATCTATAAATAGGCTTATTTAACACTTGGTGGAGGACAATTTTCATTTTCTTAGTTTTTCCCTGTAATTGAGTTTTTAGTTTTTGGTTCTTTTTAGGCTTTCGATTTACTTTTCAAATCTTTTCATTTGTTTTCTTTGGAGGACTTGATTTGTAAACGCAATCTGTAACCTCCCAAACTCGGCCTAGACATTATGGCTAGATTGAGAAGGCTACATTAGCCACCAAAATGGCTAAGCTAACTTACGTTACTTTTTTAGACTTTTTAAAAAAAACTCATTTTAGAGAAAATCGTAGTTGTACTTTGAGTTAGCTTAAAAGAATTCATTTATTAGGCCGTGTATGTTTAGGATTCATTTTATTACTGACAGTGTTGTTTTAGAAAAACCATTTGCTTGTCGCTCTTCTTTAAAAAAAAAACTCAAAGTTAAACTAATGCAGCGGAAAAACCATTTTTCAAGTTATTTTGGAAAATTAGTTTCCTTATCGATTTGTTTATCAAAACCAGTTCATTTGCAATGTGATGGAAACTAGGGAACAATATCAAATTTTACTTAAGCCTGATATAATGCATTATCCGGTTCTTATGCTTGAGTAATTCATGCATGCAAAAATTCCTAAAAGAAAAGTTACCAAGCCACAGATCAGAGATAATTAAAATTTACAAGCCAAAACCAATAAAAACTTAATAATACTTATTAAGATAGTCTGAGGTCCAAGGTGATTCTTCGAATGCCGAGTCCAGTCCTAATTTTGAGGTTTACTTGAAAATTTAAAACACTATTGGGGGTGGGCTTATGAAAAGATCAGTGTGAGTCGAATAATTATTTAAACTGCCAAAAAATATCAAACACAGTGAAACATATTAGCATTAACAGAAGAAAACAGAACCATCATAGGAATTTCATGTCATTACATAGCCATTATCAAATTTATGTTAAACAGTGTATGAGCATAGTTCATCATTCATTCGATTAACAATCATTAATTTTGATACCATTCAATACAACAAAGTATAATGCATAGCATAAATAAATAACACTAGAATATGTCGTGCACATGATGCAATGCAAAAAGGTTCCTACCCATACCATCCGCTATACACCATGAGTTCCCCAGCCCTTCTGATAAACTCCAAAACATTATGAGCATAGCTCGATGTGGTAAAACCACTGAATATTCAATAATGCAAAAAATCTTCTATATATCAAATAGTATGATACAATCACCAATAACATATAATATGCGATAAAATCGCCAATCCCCTCGGTACTCCAGGTGCAGTGCACTGACTATGAATAATGCGGACTTAATATGCCGTCGGTACTCCATGGAACTCCTCCGTCAACCACAAAATCCCAACCCAATGCATATGCAATATGTCACACAATCTCATACATAATCATATCTCAATACTTTTCAAGTTCATTTGACATGCTCAGTTTGTCTTCAACAATCACATACTTTCAGTAAATGGAAACAATGTTCCAATCATTCAAATTACCATTGTGTTGTTATCAATCAATATCGTTCAATTTCACATACTTTACGGATTTTTATTGTGCATAAATAGGACCCTTTTCAGTACACAATATAACAAATATCTCATGCATTTAAATCATACATAAGTTTAATATCTCAACACATTATATCATTCAGTAAAATATTATCATATCTCATAACTCAAATATGCAATTACAAACTCAATCAAACATTCATACTATCGGACTAGCAATTTTGCCAACATGTCAATCTTTTAAGGCTCGAAACATACCTAGTTCGGCCACTCAAAAACAATAATTTGACTACTAAGCCAACCCAATCAGCAATCTAATTTATCAAATATAACATGATACTTAACATTTTCAAACAATTTTAAGAGTTTAGGACCCACACATTATTTTTCGCTTCCCTACAGTGCACTGGCGAATCTTCCAATTTTCCTTAATAACTCCTTAAACGAACCTAAACCAAAATTCAGTATGAATTCATTCAAATTACCATTAAACCAGCCCCCAAACACCCACTTATGAGTTCAAACCAATCATTGAAATTATAACTATTTTATGAATCCAAACTAGTTAGATTCCTTACATTGTATTGATGCAAACCGTATGTACAATCGTTCTTCACCTTTACGGATGATTTGAGGCATTTGGGTCAGCAAATAATTCAATAATATATTTGAAAATAAGTATCTAAATAATGATTAAATTCCTTAATTTAATCAAATCATAACCTTTACCCAACAACTATAGAAATAACAAACTAGTTACCCTTAATTGATCTTATGTTTCATGATTTGTGAAATTTGAATGGCCAATCGATCAAGAATGTTTTTCCCTAATTAAAATGGGTTTAAAATCTGATTAGGAGAGTTCAATAACTCAAATTAATGTTGGAAAAATATAGGTAAGAACCAAGAAACAAAACAGCCCCTTTTCTTGCCCATAGGTGCACACACCACCACTCGTGGTGGCTGAAATTGGGGCTGAAATTTAAAATGGTTTGAGATCTCATTAAATTCTAGAAAAATAATTTTTAAATAATTTAAAATCCCCCAAATTCCATATCTATAAATTTAGGTTCTAAATGGACGAGATTAATTAAGAAATTGAAGAGAGAATAGACCTTACCCAAGCTAATTGAGAGAAACGGCAATGGCACTTTCTTGGCAATGTTCAGGATCGATCTTGGAATTCTAGATTTTAGATTTGGGGCTGATTTTAATGAGGAAAAATGGCAACAATATGGTGGAGAATATGTTAACAAATATTGTGTCAAAAATAAAAATAAAAAGAAAAGAAAGAGATAGTAAAACTAGGTGTAGATGACGACAACAATGGGAAAAAGAAAGAAAATTGAAGAAAAAAGAGGAGAGGAAGAGGGTGAATGGCTTGGGTAGGTAAATTTTGAATTAAAGGTGAAAAATACAATAAAAATTTAGATTTATACTTAGGGTTCAAGGGTATGGATGGCACATACATTAAAAAAATAAAGGATTTTGCAAAATTTAATTATTTCGTAAGGAAAGGGATTCAAACTTGGGACGTCATTTAATTTCCATGCTTTCTGATATTTCTTTTATTCCTCATTCTTGAAATAATTTTGCAATATTTATTTTAGAAACGAGGCATGTTGCATACTAGGGTTTAAAGCAAAATTTTTAAAATAATAAAAATGGTGAGAGAGAAGGGATTTGAACTTGGGTTTTAAGGAACATTTTTCTAACACTTAGCCAACAAACCAATACCTCATTTCTTTCCTAAAATTGCATAGATAAATTTTAAAAATTAAGGCATGACCACTCTCTCTCAATTCACAAACTTGATTCTACTAACCCTTGATTTTTGGGATGTTACACGATCAAAAGCTAGTGGATTTCTACACATCGTCAATCAAATACAATCAGGATTCTCTAAAATTTATTCTTAAAGAATATATTTATTATTAATTTTATAATGTTTACGGATTCCATGAGGAACTAATCCTGTTATGGGGGGTTAGTGAGTGTAGGTGTAATTAACTAATTGTTATGTATGGTTTTCTTTGTAGATCAACTATTTGGGAGAGGAAGAACTTAAACCCTAGACTTAATGACCCTAGGAAGTCATCTAAGAGGGAATTAACCCAAAATTGGTATTGCCTATCCATGAACCTCTTATCCCAAATCGGTCTAGATTGTGAGGTCGACAGATAAGTTGTTCTTTTCGACTTATTATTTTAGTGGAAGATCGAGACATCATGCTAGGATAACGACTAGTTGATTGAGTAGAAACCTAAAATAGGAATTAGTTATGATCACTGGAGTGAGCTAATCTCCCATGACTAGAATTGGTTGAGTTTAAATATTAGGTTTTCTTTTGTCACTATTTTCTGCATGTCATTTCTTTCCTTATATTTATAGATAATTTCTCTATTTTATGTTTATCGTAATATAGTTTATTTAAAGTACTAAATAGATCTATTTTCGTTTAGGTTAATATTAATTTAGTACTCACCTACTTCATTGTAACAATATTACAAACTGACCCGTATACTTGCAAACACCGCCTTAATATTATTTTTAGTTGCAGAAAATAACACTCTGGGCGTCAATACTGTAACAGCTCGATTTTCAGTGGTGACAGAATAGTGGTTTGGGAGCACAAATTTCTATCGTGTCAACTCGTAAATATTATTTTTTGAATATTTATAGAGTCATTAGAGTTGTATTAAAATTTGGTTAAAAAAATTTAACATTTAGATAGTTAATTGAAGAAAAAAGACTAAATTGAAAAAGGTACAAAAGTTAGTAATTATTACAATTAAGTGATCAAATTGCTTAGTTAATAGTTTAGAATGGATTTAAGTAGCAATTATGCTATAATTAACATGGTGGGATGGCATATTGGTTGAAAATGATAAAATAATATAATTTCAATGGCAATTTTGTAATTAAATGGAAAAGTAAAACAAATTAGTGAAAGATTAAAACATTTTATCTTCATTCTTCTTCTTCAATTGATCGAATACCATAGCTAGGGAGGAAATTTTTGGTTTTGCTTTGTTCCTTTACATGTGAGTATAATTTATACCTATTTCTTGTAATTTTTATGTTTTTGAGATCGTTGCAACTAGGTCCAAGTAGCCCGTACCTTCGTTTTTTAATTTGTTCAAAATTTTAGAAGTTTCCATTGATGAATATTGAGTGTTTTCGATGATATCTATGTATTTAAAGCTTTGGTTGTGTTGTTTGGTGATTTTGTGAAGTGATTTTTGTTGGATTTTGATTTTAGGATTAAATTATAAAAATGTCAAAAATTTAGGGTTTGATAGTGAATTTGATGTTTATTAGGGATTTTTTAAGGGCCTGGTATATTCGATTGAAATATTAACTTGTGAAAAATGGTTAATTGTTGATTTTCAGGTTAACGGACTAAATTGAAAAAGTTGTAAAAGTTAGGGGTAATTGTGTAAATTTAAAAAATAAAAGGTATAAAATGTAAAATGAATTGGAAGGTGAAATGTAAGCTAATAATTGAGAAATTTTACATTTTAGATCAAGACCAGTTGATACTCATGGAAAAGAAAAAATTACGGAATAGTCCTTGAACTTCTGCAACTATTACGATTCAATCCAGGTAAGTTCGTATAGTTTATAACTTAACAACTATATGGAACGTTTGTTGATATTATGTAATATGATAAATATATTTGATTATAAATGATGTAAAGTTATTTGAGGAAAATTTGTTGAAATTCTATACTTGGATCAGATTGAACGTAGGATAGAGAAAAGTCGAGATATAGTTTGTTATAGGGGATTAGAGTGGATATTTTTATGGAGTTATATTTATATGTTTTTTGAGTAGACCGAGGTTCAGCATTTGTTGCAAACTCTCGTGTTATACTCTCTATTTTGGTGTGTTTCAATTGGACTAGCTCTTCAGAGCCATTGGTGTGTTTTAGATGGATTAGCTCTTACGAGCATCTGGTGTGTTTTGAATGGATTAGCTCTTATGAGCATCTAGAGTTTGTTTGGTTAGAATATCGATGTACTCTTATCTGTAAGTCATTCATCAGATTGTAAATCTCAATAAGTTAACTTGTTTAGTGATTTTTTTATGGTTTTGTCATGTATTTGAGTTTTGAATTGAATTTTACGATTCACTGTTGAGATTGTGCATGACAAAGAGCACATATGGTATTATTGTTATTTGAATTCTTGTACTTACTTCAATAAGATTTATTGTTTTAGCATGTTGAACTTACTAAGCTTCAATGAGCTTACTTGTGTTATTTTCTGTTCTTGTAGATACTTTGAAGGTCGGATGGTTGGATCAACACCCAAGTCACACTATCCACTCATTCTCAGTAGTTTTTGGAACATTCATTTTGGATTATATGGCATGTAATAGGCTTGTATTTCATTACTATTGTTTTGGATATGTAAAATGTTAAGTATGATCTTAAGTGCAATAATTAACTTATATGATATATATGAGAATGAGGTAAGATGTTTTAATGCAAATATAAATAATATGTGTTAATGCAATGTTGTGTTTGAGGTGCCTAAGATAGGTACATTGGTTAGGTGTTAGATTTTGTGAATTGGTAAGTTGTGATTGATGGTTCACTTTGATGTATAATTGTATATACTTGTCGTATAAATAAAGATACATTGGTTAGGCACCTAGGATGTTCATTGGCATGTTTTTGGCTTGTTTAATGTCACTTTGAATAGGTCTTTTGGTTGGTAAATGGATTACTTAGAGTCCAAGTAAGCTTGAAATGGTAAACTTGTTATTTAAGGTTCATTTTGGGTCTACACGGCCTAAGACACGGGCGTGTAACAAGGCTGTGTGACCCTACTAAGAGAGTTACATGGGTGAGGACACGAGCTGAGACACAACCGTGTGTCCCTAGTTCGATTGTTACACAACCTGAGACACGAGCGTGTGTCTCAGCCATATGAGGCACGTGGCCTGGCCACACAGTCGTGTGACCCTTATTTTACAAATTTTACATCTTTTTCCTAAACTTTCCAAACTGTTTCAAATTGGTCCCAAATTGTTTCTAAGTTATTTTTAGGGCCTCGAGGGCTTGATTTAGTGACAATATGCATGTGTACGAATATTTTATGATTTAATTATAATATTGAATGAAAATATGTTTAAATGGTTCTGATTGTTTAGTATTACTCCGTAACCCTAATCCAGCGATGGGGACAGGTTTAGGATGTTACAAGTACGTCCGGAGGCGGTCAAGTTGTTGGCACCTTTGTTGGAGAAGAAATGCTACAAAATTGATTTTAATTTTTATGTTTTATAAAATAATTAGGAAATTTATATATTATAGATACGATCTTTAATTCTTTGTACTTGCTTATTTGTTTTATATTACTAACACTTTTCTTTCTTCAAAAGATCTGAGCACACACCTTTAAAAGAGAAAGGAGACCTATAGCAATAACTACTGAAACCAATTCAAACAGTACCATGGATGACTTTGATTACATGTAGTCTGATGATGAAGCCAATTATGATGATGAAATCTATGAAGGAGTCTATGAAGAATGGGAGATTCAAGAGAATCAAAGGCTAATAATGATAGCGCTAAGTCAATTGAGAGGCGAAGTTTCAACATATCTACAAGACAATAACAAGGACCTAGACATAGACATAACAAATCACAAGTTCGATCAAACTCAGGAAAAAAGATGAAAAGGAAAACCTAACATGTACAGTACCTCAGGAAGGCGAAATCTTGAGTAGCAAGGCACCCTTGATTTGGGAAGACAACCAAGAAGAATTAGAGGAAATAATGTTGCAAAAAGATGCTTAAGTTGAGAAAGAAGCAATAAAGGAGATGACAGTCGAATACAATAATGAGTCAAGTGCTAAATTTGCCCTTCTGACGACATCAGGTCCATCAAAATGGAAGAACAAGCCTATAAAAGAAAGTGAGGAAGAACATGAAGAAAAGGACCCCTTCAACCCTCATATATTTTGTAAAATGATAATCCTCAATTAGACACCTTAAAAATTTGAAAATATAGGGATTTTCACACTGTTAATAAAGATAGGGAAGGTATATTTTGATAGAATTGCATGTAACTTATGAGCTATTTGTAATCAACCAATATTATCAATAAATATAGAAATAAGGTTGAAAGAATTAAGAAGTACTCACTTTCTATTAAAGCCACCTGACAAAATTGTAGCTCAATTGAAAGGTATGTTTAAAAATGTGTGGAACAAACAATGCAACTACATGATATACGATGACACTATAACCTTAGCCTCTGAGGTAAATTTCAAAAAATCCTTTCTGCTGCATGAATTATTTGTAGACCCTATTTGAATTATGAATGATTATGAAGAAAGGGAAATCAAGGGAAAAAGTGAAAAATATTACGATGATATTCTACAGAGTCAAGGTTATAAGAAATATTTAGGGTCATTAGGTCATAATCTGTTCATAAATGTGGCTAATTACTTTGATTTGTGAAAGGTATTCTTAGTGATAAATGTAGGACGAAAGACAAGCTTTAAGTAGTGTGAAAAATGAATAAAAGTAGAATGGCACGACAGATGCTAGACTAATACAAACAAAAATGAAACCAAAGAATCGTCCACGTGTACACTGATAGAGCTGACGGACAAATCTAACAGAAAAACTTAACACTTTTGAACTAAATTAAAATTTTATGTATATTATTGTATTTTTAACTAAAAATTAGTTTATAATCTAGTTTTTATTCAAATTATTGCTTACTATAAACTGAAACACTTAGAGAATTGAGAATCGGTGCTAAAACCGATTCGATGTCACAACATGGCACCTCCGTACCGCAACACTAAGGACAGAATCAACAAACCGACAAAATTTGTTCAATGTAGCGCCATGGCACCTCTGTGTCGTGACATAGAAGCCTGAATACCCCTAGACTCAAAAGTTTTAAGGTGCATCGTGGCATCAAACCCCGATGTCATGACACCAACATATTGTCAGATGTGTTGTGACATAGAACCCCTTTGTCATGACATCGTTACAATTTTCTATAGGGTCGACCCAACCCATTGCGTAACCCACCATTTTTAAACCTATTTTAACCCATTATATAGCTTTAAATCACACAAAGCTTAACCTTAAATCATACTTAAAACCTATCTAAACTCTTTTAAACTCATCCTCTCTTAAAAACACATAAACCGTGACCCCTCTTTGCTTTGAAATTCCTAATTTTTCAAATATCTTCTCTTCTCTTGGTGTTTTACTTGGTGAAGAAATTTTAGCAACACATCAGCAAAGCAACATTGATATGGTTCTATGAGGAATCTAACATGAACAAATTGAGGTTAAAGGTTTCTAATTCATTTTACTGCTTCATTGTATATTGCTTGATTTCTGTTAGTTTCATTATCAAACCTTTTCAAAATTTCAAACCTGTTTGTTAAAATATGAAGTTTTGACATGCGTATGACATCATTTCCTTTATGTTGGTTTTTCAAAATTCTCCATGCTTCCTAAGGATATTCATATTGAGAGATTATTGTAATATCTTTTCTCACTCTCAAATGTTTGTATTTAGAGCTTCAATTTTCAAACACACATATATATACTAGAGATGTAATACCCAAAACCCGGCCTAGACGTTATGGCCGAATCTAGCGATGTCACATAGAATGGGATTTGAAATCGAATCAAGTTAAAACTGTTTCTGTTTATTAGCTCAATTTGTCTCTCGTCAATTTCAAAATTATTTGCTTGTTAATTTGATTCGTTGGTAAACATATTCCATAGCGGAAGCTTTTAAAATCGTGATATTTTAAAAAAACCGTTTGCATTTAGGAAAACATTATTTTTTAATAAAACCAAATTTCCATTGAGTTTTGTAGTTTAAAAGTCCATGAAAACAGTTAAAATCCAAAATAAAGACAAATAGTCCAAAAGTCCCAAATTACATCAAAAACAGGAAATAAAAACCAAAAATGAATTTAAAACAGTTCAATATATATGTGGTCACTGTTGAGTCCTCCACCATACCGATCCGTCTAAGTATGGGGATTACCTGTACAGATAAAACAGAAAGGGGTGAGTTTATGTAAACTCAGTGTGTAATCCCCACAAAAGACATGCATACAGTCAAACAACGGTTATCAATCAAATGTAGTCTGAGACCTAAGTCCATTACAGATTCAGATACCATTTAGGCCTTAGTCCATTCAAATACAGTTTCAAGTATAAATTAGGGCCTTAGCCCATCTCAGATACAGTATGCATACAGTAGTAGAAAATCTGTATCCAGCCCACCAGTCTCTACACACTATCTCCGACCATCCCTACATACCATGTGGGGTTTAAAAGACCCACCCAGCCCTACACACCAAGTCATACCGAATGCAGCACATATCAGTAATATTTCAGTTGAGCTGCCAGATAATAGGCAAGAAAGCCTTTCAATACACTTCCTCCAGTAATCAATCATCCTACCCCAATGCAGATACAACTAAACATGCTCAATGCAGACATACAGAAATACATGCTCACATGCTAGAATTCAGTTATCAGTCATACATACAGATCAGTAAACATGCATAAATTTTAACATGCATAAATTTTAAATTATATATTCAGGTCACACGATTTAGGGTCTAAATAGCGCTTACCGACCCTACAGTAGGTTCACAGTCGACTTGGGCGACCTATGTAACCCTAGAAAACATTGTAGCTAAATGGGCCCACGCGCCCATGTGGCTTGCCTATGTGGACTACCTATGTGGACCCACACGACCTAATTTGATCAAGCCCGTGTGTTGCATACGGCCTACGTGGCCATCACACGGCTGTGTTCTGCGCATGGCCTGGCCTTCATCGATCATACGGTCGTGTTGTCACACACGGCCTACCACACAAGCGACCACATGCCCGTGTGGAGTCGACAGTTTGTGGTTTTGGCTTTTGTCGAATCCCATTTTTGCATTTTTAGGTACACACCTGGTACAATTGTGGTGCGAAATCAATCCTGAGGCCTTTGAAACCTAACACATAGCATTCAGATGCCTAATTAGCAATCAATTATGAATTGATACATAAACCCGAAATAACTTCAAGACTTACTGACGACACAAATAGTTCCTAGCATGATTTAGGCTATCAGAAAAAACCTTCACCAATCACCATCTTCTCCTAAACCAAAAATATGCAAAAGTCAGTCCCTTAACAAACCTATTAAAACACCAACTCCAACGATTAAGGCTCACCCCTCGAGTTGAAAAGCCATACTTCAGATATGAAGATCCCACTTACCAGAAGAATGTGTAACACCGAACTAACAAGCGGTAGAAATGCAATCCAAAAAGAACATAATCAAAGAAGAAAAAGAAGAAAACAAAGATAAGGTAGAAAACAAAAACTAACGCTGAAAATTCTTGGGGAGAGAGAGAAAAATAAAATTTGAATAAACAGAGATAATCCCCAAATTCTCTACAGATCCCTTATTTTCCTCCCACTAACTCCCACTTCCAGGATAACTGAAACTCTTCCAGGTAACAGAATAAAACTAATACCCATGCTAACTCAGGGATTCAAACTCAAGACCCCAACACACCAACTCCCTTACCACTCGAACCAGCTGGCTCATTCTAATATTGAATTACAAATAATTTAATATAAGCCCACTGAATAGAGATAAGGCTTAATTCCAAAAATAACCAAAATTTGCCCAAGCTAGGGCTTGAACCTGGGGCCTCTCACACATACCCAGAACACTTAACCACTGAAGCAGATACACAAATGTGTCATATTTTCACAAAACCAAAAATAAGAATTTTAGGGCGTTACAAGAGATTCATTGTTAGTTTGCTCATATTCTCTTTGTTGTAAAGAGCATACTTAAGCTTTCTAAGGTATAAAACCTTAATTAGGTTATGAAAGGTTTCTATTTGAGCCACTAAAGCTAGAGGGTTTTAGTTAAGCCATAAAACCTAAGGGGAATGTTCTATCTTAGCCTTGAGAAAAAGATAGGGATTGTAAAGCTTATACCTTTTCCTTGGAAGGCAATAATTCAAGTATAGTGAATTGGGAAATCCTTGGTTGAGGTATACCAAGTGGAGATAGACAATTGGGGTTGAACCACTATAAAATGAATTGTTCAAGCTTTTCTTCCCTTTCCTCATCATTTAGAAAAGTTTGCAAAGTGTTTTAAAATACTAATTCACTCCCTCTTGGTATTTTCGGCCCTAACACATGTCTTTTGTTTTAATTATAAATATTTAGGTTTACTGGATATTGGATATGTATTCAATTGCCTATAATATTTTTTTTCCAATTGGAATAGTTAAATCCATAATTTTTTAATTCATTCTAATACTTGTGGTGAACATCATAGTTAGATATAAGCTAGGTATGCATTCTATATTGTGTGAGCATGTAATCTAACTTAAATAAACTCAGATTGTCTGTGTTTGTTGATTAGAATTAGATCTCTCTTGTTCTTAATGATATCAGTAAGCTACATCTTAGGCGTAAAGTTATAGTGTTTTTATTGATAAACGAAATAATTTCAGTGGGCTTCCTCTTGGTTATTGAAATGGTAAGGAGAGATTGGTTGCTAGGAGTGAAGTTGACAACTATAACTAATTTACTAAAGAACATTGAAATTATAATTACATCAATGATCAATCTAGTGAATTAAAATGAAAATTTTACCTTTGACTAGACATTTATCATTTGACTAGACTTTTATCATAATAATTTTCTTTAATTTTATTTTGTGATTTTCTTTCATAGTTTTAATTTTAATTTTACTTTTTAATTTCAAACCCCTTTTTATTTTTATTTTATTTTTACTAAATACATGAAATCATCATCAATCTCTGTGGATTTGACTTTACTCACCGTTAACTACAAATTTGTGAATTTAAAGCAGATGTTGAGGTATAAGTTATGTGCATGGATGTAGTGACTAAGGGAGTGAGTACTCCTTCAAGCACTCCGATAAACAAGAATAAGTAGGAGACGCAAAGGTTGTTTACACAATTCGGTTACCCTATATTTGCGGAGCCTAGCTCAATTGAGAAATATCCACTATCTTCAATACTTACAACAAGTGATCTTTAATATATCACACACCCTAACAATTTCCTCACTTTTGCACATTGAAGATTGATACTCTCACCACTAAATTCACCCAATGTGAACTTACGAGGCAAAACCACAACAGAAAAGTTTTACTATCAAAATGCACTCATAAAATAAAATACCTCACAAGGACAAATTAGGTACTCAGTCTCTCTGTACAATAACTTATACAAGTCTCTCAATTATATAGAATATTTCAAGACTTGCTAACATAAAGAATATCTATCATAATCCCTATAAACAATAATAAAATAACTTGAATACAATAAAATAATAATAAAAAAGATAAACTTGGGCTCTTGCCAACTAAGAACGTAATGTTCCAATCCAATCTAATACCCACGATCCAAGGGATTAGATAAGGGTGATCTTGTGACATCCCTAAAGTGACCCTAGTCGGAAAGCAGTTTCGGGACCACTAAACCGAGTCATAAAAATAATTAATTGTTATATTCTATGCTTACTATGTGTGTGCATGCATATGTGGAAGTTTCATTCTCTAATTTTACCAATTTTATGAGAAATTATTAAATAAGGATCAATGTGAAACATGGTGAAATATGATAGGCTAATTTTAAATGGCTTATTAGTGCATGTTAACACAAAGGTGGAGTTGCATGTCAAATAACCCATTTCCTAAGGTTAGTGGCCGGCCATGACATGATGATGGGCAAAGAAAACATGTCCTAGACATGTTGGCCTAGTGCATTATGGAAGGAAAATAAAGAAATGAAAAAAAAAAGGAAAATGATGATAGCAAAAAAAGTGTGTGGATGTCTCCCCCATTTTGCCGTGAAGTGAACATAGAAAAACAAAAAAAAGTGTTCATCTTTGAACATGCTTGGCCAAATTGAAGAAGAAAGCAAGAGAAGGTTTGGTCACCCTTGAGCTTGAATTAAGGTAAGTGAGTTCATGTTGGTTCTTGAAAGGTTAGCATACTTTAAGCTAGCTACTAAAATTTCCTACTTAGCCATGTCAAAATCTTGGTTGTGTGGTAATATTGGGTAATCGGCCATGGAAGAAATTGAGGAAAATGATTGTTGTCTTTGTGTTGTAATGAATATTTGTGGATGGGTGAAGTTTGAGTTAGTTAAGTGTTCATGTAGATGGTTTGGGTGATAGGGAAAAATCGGCTTGTGTGTGTATGGATAGTTGCCGAATGTGTGTATAGTCAAAGAAGAAATTCTTAAAGTGTCTAGTTAATTGATGTTGGGTAAATGATGTGTGTAAATTATTTAAAATAAAATAATTGTATGAGTATTAAGGATGGTACATGAATTGGCCTTAGAAGAAATTTTAGTATAATATGCTTGGATGTTAATAGGTTATTGCTTTAATGACCGAGTGTGTCAAGGGATAATGCATGGACTAATTGATTAATATGTGTTAAGGAAAGTGAATAAATGTCTATTTGATAAGCTATATATATATTCGGCTATGAAGGCTGAAGGTTAAGTCATAGAGATTTTGGTGATATTCATATTCGGTCATAAGGGTTATATCGTAACTTGGCTATGTGGGTTCTGAGTTAAGGTAAATTGCTTATTTGATATGGGTATTCAGCCATAAGCTAGCATGATGGGACTTTAATAAGATAAATTTGTTTGAATTAGCCCAAGAGCTTAGAGGATCGAAGTTGGACAAGGGGAAAGAAAAAGTAATTGAATAGCCGTTGAAGACATTCGACAACATCCGAGGTAAGTCATTAAGCATATATTTGGTATTGATTTAAATGATCATAATATCTATGCAATTGTGTTTAATGAGATGATATGTAAATGAAAATGTATGTGTATGGAATGATGACATTGTTGAATGTATAAAGGTAGTAAAATGCGTAGAGCGTTTGGTCTCGGCACTAAGTGTGCGGGCAATAAACGGGCATGGTGACAAGATTGGCACTAAGTATGCAAGCTTGAAAAGTATGGCACTAAGTGTGCAAGCTTGAAAAGTATGGCACTAAGTGTGCGAATTTAAATTATACGGCACTATGTGTGCGAGCTTAAATCACATGGCACTAAGTGTGCGTGATCGATTATTAAGCACTACGTGTGCGAATTTAATTAATATATATGTTCGATCGGTTACTCATATGGAGGTGTGACCTTATCGAGTTGATCATGGACAGCGGAAAGGGTAAGTACCTTGAGCTCACGGCGAATAGGCGCTATGTTCATGCTCGGGTTGAGTTGGTAAGTTTTAAATCTATGTGATGATTTAAATTGCATTCCGTAAATAAGGTATCGTGGAATAGATGAAAGTTCATTTGATTGCATGATTGTTGCGGAAATGAGATGATGTATGGAAATGCCTCAATTATCCTATTAAATAGAATATGAAATGTGAATGTATGACTTGGTATGAGATCGAACCGATAGGCCTAAGGAATCCATGGTATAGCGGTATGGATGGAGTACTTAGCCTCGTTTTCATTGTTTCGTTTAGTGATAATTTGGTTAAAGGATGGTTGTGAAATGCTTATGACTTCTGAGTTATATACTCACTCGGTGTTTTCTTGTCACCCATTTTAGGTCTCTTGGACTCGTCTCTTTTGTGTGCTCGGAACCGTCGTCAAGTCATCACACCGGCAAGCAATCTTTGGTATTGTCTTCTTAGTCGATCTAGGAGAACATTTGGCATGTATAGGCTATTTTGTTTTGTTGAAATTTGGGTTGTAAACTTTAGCCATGCGAAAATGGCCCATATGGTTGGTTGGATTTGGTTCCAAAACACTTATTCATGAGTCTTAAAATCTTAATTTTGATAAGGTGGTCATAATTTGTGATATGAATGATGGATGATTAGTTGGGTCATGGAGGAATTATGAAATAGGCATTGTTTGCCTTAGTAACAGATGCTGACAGCAGCAGTGATGTGAGATTGAAAAATCACTAAAAATAGTAGAAGTAGAATTAAATAGTGAATAAATTATGAAATTGAACCCTGATGAATCTACTTTCATATGGAAGAAACAAAACGGTCATATGAGTCGGATTTTAAGAGATATTCAGGTTTTCGCGAAACAGGGCCAGAACGGTTTCTGGATCCCCTGTTCCGACTTTGAAAATTCACTATAAATTAACCAGAGAGAATTAGAATTCATGCTCTATATATACAGATTTCTTTGTGAGTCTAGTTTCTTTAGAAACAAACGGCATAAGGGTTGGAGCCCTGTACAGAAAGATATCCAAGACATAATGCGCAAAGGTCAGTGTAGTCGAACCCTGAAACAGGGGTGACTTTAACTAATAAACTGTACTAATTGGCTCAACCAAAAATTCTAGAAATAAATCCATGGATGGATATATGAGTCTTAATTCGGGGAAAATTTTCGGAACTGGTTTTCGAGTTCTGGAACTCGAGATATGATTTTTAAGGTAACAGTGACGCAGTCAGCCAGCTTGTCTGGAAACGTTAAAATGGTCTGTGTGACAAGTGAATTTAGTCTGTGAACCCCTCGTGTCCGACTCCGGCGACGATATCGGGTACGGGGTGTTACAGATCTAATCTAATTCAATCTTCCAAATATGTTTCCATGAGTGATATGATATTCATTGATAGGGTAAATAATTCCACATAATTTTTCCATGATCGAAGATAAGCGAATAGTATGGCGGATGATTTAGTGAAGACAAGTGTTCATTGTTCTTGTATGTTCAAGGCATGGTGGTAATTTTCTATTATTTTTTTGCTCTATTTTTTTCATTTGTGTTGCTTGAAGCTTTGTTTTGTCCTTGTTTTCTATTATGTACTATTGGTTTGTTGCCCTTGTTGTTGTCTTGCAAGTTGACTTTTGTTTGTTTGCTGTACTTTGCCTTCCATTTTCTAATAAAATGATTTATTCTTAGACAAAAAAAAGAAATTGATTAAATTAAAATAATTATTATAAACACAATTTAACAAAAATAAATTATTAAAAAGTACTTATTGCTTCATATTTTATCATTAGTATGATTTATAAAACAAAATTTAACCATAGAAGATTATTTTTATATAATTTTCTTCCTTATATTTTATTTATAACATAAAATATCGGTATCTTTTGTATCATATTTTATATCTTATTTACATTTATTCCTATAATATCATTTATTAATTTTAATATTTTTAACATTGAAATATCATGTTTATATTTATTTATCATATCATTAATAAAATTAATAAAAAATTATAATATATATTAATATATATTAATTAATACATATAATTAACTCGTACATCGCATGAATAAGAATAAAATTATTTTAATTGGTTAATAAATTATGGATGAATATTATATCTCATTAACATCAATTAAATTATTATATTTGCATCTAATCAAAATTTTATATATTATATAAATTATTTTATTGAATAATGTTTGTATTGTTGTTTTTATTATTTAAAGCATAAACTAAGATATCCTTTAAATACAATGCACGTTCATTACTATTAGTATGTTTAAAAGGTGTAAATTTATGTGTTGTAAATTTACAATCACAAACATGTAGCAATTTTAGAAGCTTTCATACCTCACCTTGGCCTTTTGTGAATAAGAAATGATGTTAATTAAGGTATGTTGACCTTTAATGCAAATGTTGGAATTGCCTGTAATTTGGGTTTTTGCAGCCATTTTATTTATCATCAATTGAGTTTTAGACATCGCTTGATGTGGAAATATACCACTGAGATTCCATTATCATTGATGAAACTGCTCTAATTATTTACTAAGATGAAAATATTTTTCATCTAGACTTCTGAATCCAGATGAAGTGCAATGACAGACAAAGCAGACATTATTCTGCATGCGCCATATGATTGATACGGTTAAAGATACATTAAGACAAAACTGAAAATCATTTGGGAAGAACAGATGACAACTTATATCATCATGCATGGTCTACTCAAAAACATACCAGAACCGATGTTGCTCCAGAATAACCTAAAGTAGTCAGTCTATTTTTTCTTGAAAACATCCGTTGAATTTTTCTTGAAAATGATTGGAATGTAATGAAACTAAGGCAGCATTCATTGGTATTCAATAGGATTACCTTCTATTGTTTTTTCTTTTCTTGATAGCTTATTTAATAAGGAATGTCTGATCCTTGATTGCTATATTTTTGTGGAGTTTCACTGCAGCTACACGACTATGATTATATTGATGAAGAAACAGAATTAAACCATCCTCCTGCCTTCCTGCATCACCTTCTAGGGCAAGTTTTTATCCCATTGATCCACGTTCTAGACCTTATGGAAGACGGGAAGCTTAAGAAGCTTGTGACAGTTGATGCGAACGCAGGGCTCTTTGTTTGGACATCACAGAGCCGAAATTCGTCTACCTGTGGAACTGCTGATTCTTTGAACGCCAAAAAGCCTTAATTCTAGAAATCCTGATGCATGGTATGCCATGTAAACATGATAATATGAGTAAGTTGAAGACAGAAGATTATATATCCGCGCCAACCTTGCCTTCATATGTTCAGCTTTGTAATCAGTGTCAGATGCCAGCCAGAGTTCCCCCAAACACTTCAGTAGGTCATCGGAGACCTCCCTTTTAACAAGGCTCTGAGAAGAGAAGAGCAGACCCCATAACCCCAGTGAAGTGATCAGGGGAACTCAAGAGGACAGATGACTCTGTATTTCTCCTTTGTGGTTAGATGCTTAGGCAATAGGAAGCCAACCTACCAATTTATAGGTGAAGGCTCTGCTAGCCAAGTAATTGTGACCCTTCAACAGATCGGATCGGCATTAGATATGAAACAAATCCACACATGGCAATACTGAAACTGAATCCAGCCAGAATTATGGCATTTGGGGACAAGAGATGAGGAGATAGAGAATATTATTGACGTGATTGGACATGAGCTCTCCCCACACCTTTTCCATGCTTCTATCCTTGTCATAGTTCAGAAAGTGCTATATGCATTGCCCTTAATAACTTTGACATATCTGCCATTAACACGTGTATGAATGTTTTTGAGAAGGAATTACACCAAAAGGTCCATTGTGAATACCAGATTTCAACTAGCAGCTGCTTAGAGACCATGTGGGGTGAAGAAAATGACGGATAGAGAATAAAAGTATATACGGCCAGAATTTTATGCAACTCAAGAACTCTAAAATCGTTACTAAGGATTCATCTGGCCTGTTATTGCGTCTAGATTAACTTTTCACATGGGAATAAAAGTATATATGGCCAGCAATAATAAAGAAAATTGCCAGTGTCTTACATAATAATTGAGGTTAATCAGCATGAAACAATCAGGATCAGTTACTGAAAATAATCTTCGTTGATTAAATTTGTAGGGAATTATGCTTTTTTATCAGTTGTATCATTAAGTATAGTTCATGGCTAACTAGCAATCCTTGATAGCTTTTCTAGAAGGGTTAGGCTATTGTCAGAATATCATTTCAGCTATGTCTCGTATGTATTGCTGATGCTACAAGAGATTGCACTAAATAAAATTTCTCAAGGCCAAATTAATGTTGCCATCATGAGGCATGGTGTCTCATACTTGAAAAACGGTTTCCTTTTTTTTCATATGAAAAGTGAAAAGAAAAGGTTGGAATGGACAGACCTTTAACATGAAAGAGTTGGGGAATCCAAAAGGTCTTTTGTCCACTTGTTACTATTATTCTCTTCTCTTCTATCGCTGCTATACCCCTTTATTTATTTTCCGTCAAATATTGGGCAGGTTCAATTCCAACAACATCAAAGCTATCATTTACCCCACCTGTGGATCACCATTTCAAACTGTGCACCTTTGCCTATTTATATACCGAACCCTCGGTGCATAAATATACCAAGAAAGTGTAGCATAGCGTGAGAAAGGGAAAGTCAGCTGTTCCCTGGAGTTCCTCTGATCACTTCATTGGGGCTATTTTACGACACTTGACACAGGGAATTTGGCCCTACTGAAGTGTTTGGGGGAACTCTGGTAGACAGTGGACACTGTACAACGGCAGCAGCAGCAGCAGCAAAAGTTGTTGGAGGCTTATTTCATGTCTAGGCAAAGCTTTCCTAGTACCATGTAAATTTCCTCACCCATTTAATTCAATGCTGTTTGATGAAACCGTGTCTTTCACTCATTTTCATGTATCATTTTAAACATCATATTTGGTTTCATATTGCATCACTGTAGACATCATATCTGGTTTCCTTTTGCATCATTTGGTTTTATTCTTATTCTAATGTTTTCCTCATACTCATTTTTCCTATTTGCATAACTATCATCTACAGCTCCAACAATGCCAACATTCATAATAAAATTTACTATCAGTTTTTCTTGGTAAAATAACCACTCTTTTAAATCCATTTACAAAAGTTATCAAATAATTAAAATAGCTTCAGTGAGAAACAAATGAAAAAACGTGAAATAAAGAAAGTTCATATCTAAGCCTAATTGGTTGGCATTTCAAACCGGCAAATAGGGCAATAATGGCCAGGCCTCAACCACTTCTCGATGCAATCACCATGAAAAGTATGAGAAAAAGGCATCCGAAAAGCATCAAACCCAACCTCGAGCTCCTCCAAACATATCATGCAGTCTTCTTCATCTCCAGCTTCTATTCTTACCGTCTTCAGCATCTCCTTAACCAAGGACTCTTTAGCCGGAACCATGCCGTAATTAACGTTTTCAAACTCTGATTCTGATTCAGCCAAAGCTCTTCCCATCAAAATCCCATCATTGTAATGATCCAAAATGGATGCCTGTATCACTGATCGTAAAGGCAACACTTTACAATTAATTCCGCTGCTAAGCACCCAATGTGACATTCTTCGTCCACGTTGGAGAATTTCATGAATGAAGCTGTGATAACCAACACAGGCTGTGTTGATTCGGAGTCTTGTAAACGTGGGAAACAGAATTTGGTGAAGCAGGTACTCGTTTTCAACAATGTTGAGCTTGAAACGGAAGGTTTGTCTCAAGGACAAAGGGTCGTCGGTGGTGGTGTAGATGTTTGCTAGGCAATCATGGTGACTGATATCAAAACGAAGTCAATGCTTAATTGAAAATTCATAAAACGGGGAGCAATATCACGAGTTTGTGGGATGATCTTATTTTGAAAAGTACGGTGGTGAAAGATAGCATACTCGTTTGGAGTCGAAGCCATTAGGAAGTTGAGAAAAAGAAATGTTTATACCAAGAGCCCACAATCAGTTGAGGTTTACAATGCCAATTCTCATAATCGTATTTATAAGTAGACAATGGCGGTGTAAAGTATGCAGTAGAAATAGGTCAATATAATTTGACTAAATTATAAATCTACTAGGAGTCAGAAACCTACAAGTAAGAGGAGTCAATACTTCTGTGGATTTACTACTTATTACAATTATTTTTGTTTTAATACATTTTCCTAAAAAATACTAATTTTTCTACTTTACAAATAAAATAACGTGAATAATATGGTAGCAAAATGTGAATTTTATTTTAAATTCTACCATTAATCTTTGTACTATGCATAAATTATAAATTTAGTTTTATATTTTAATTTGATCATTATTATTTTCTATGTTTTTAAAAATTTAAAATTTTAACCTTTACACAAATAATAATCATTAAATTTATTAAACTAAATTATACTATTTCAAAATCTTATATAATAACGAGTTTTTAAAGAAAGCTAATGATAATTTGAACTTTATTAATAATGGTGAATCTTCTATAAATTATTTAGTTAATTAATTGAACACAAGTTGGTCAAATAGCGAGAATATGTCAAGTTACCCAAACACGACGGTAATGTACTCAAATGATAGTTTTTAAATTCGCTAAATTAAATTATTTTATTTTTAAAATTTTATACAACAAATATATTTTCACAATGTAATGACATGTGTACTTATTATTTTCACTTAATGCTCATAAAAACCAGTCATTTTAATTAATTTAATAGTTACCATTTCATTTATAACTGAACTTTCAAAATCCAAATATTATAAGGACTAAAAATAATTAAATTGAAAAACAGTAATTATATACTCACCTTATACATGGTACACGACTAATAGTAAAATTTGACCTAAGAGATTTAATAAATACCATTTGGGTTACAATTGAAATATTTATACTCGAAAAGTGCAAAGACTAAATCCACAACTTACGAGTCACATTAACTTTAGAACAAACAAAATTAAAAAGTGCACTAATCACACCATAAAAGAAACAACCATCCTTAGTTTATCCCTTTTCTTGTTTCTCCTGCAATGTCGTATTTTCTTTGTATACCTCATCGGAGTTAGATTTATTAAGAACACACCAATTTAGCCTCTTCATTCTTGACAAACATCTTTTCAAAGTTCTTCATTGTAATGACTTATTTTTAGTGGTGTCAGAAACGATAATTTCGAGACTGTAATTCCAGTAAGCAAGTCAGTATTTTATTACTTTATTAATGTTTATGAAGTTTGAAGAGGCTCGTATTAAAAATTGGTTAAGTTATATTGACGTTTGGATAGTTAAATAAGTTAAAGGATTAAATTGCAAAAGCTTAAAAAGTGAGTTCCAAAAGTTAATAGTATTAAGTAGTTAGGAATTAGAGAGTTGATGGACTTAATTGGCAAATTGGCTAATGTTAAAATTAGTGGCCTGTTTTGAAGTTTGTTTTAAGTGGTTTTATGGGTAAAATTACAAAGTAAAAATAAGAAGAAGAATAAAACATTATGGGGCCACTATCATCTTCCTCATATTTCTTTCTCATTCCAACCAAAACACCATTGTTATAGTTAAGTGAGTTTCGGTTTTGTCATTTCTCATTCCATGTAAGTGATATCTTAATTGTTTCTTAATAAATTTTATGTTTTTGTGTTAGTTGAGTTGAAATCTATCTTGTTCGGGTATTAATTTCTAAAATTAGTGAAGTTGAGAAAGTATATTCATAATGTTTTTTGAAGCTTTCTACTTGAAAGAGTTTTCCTTGGGTGCTTGATGTTGATTTTGTGTTATTTTATAGAGTAAAATTTTATAAATTTAGAAATTTGGGATTTAATTGAGTAGTTTATAATATGAGAAAGATTTGTTATAAATTTATGGGGCCACTATCATCTTCCTCATATTTCTTTCTTATTCCAACTGAAACACCATTGTTATAGCTAAAGGGGTTTCGGTTTTGTCATTTCTCATTGCACGTAAGTGATATCTTAATTGTTTCTTAATAAATTTTATGTTTTTGTGTTAGTTGAGTTGAAATATATCTTGTTCGGGTGTTAATTTGTAAAATTAGTGAAGTTGAGAAAGTATATCATAATGTTTTTTGAAGCTTTCTACTTGAAAGAGTTTTCCTTGAGTGCTTGATGTTGATTTTGTGCTATTTTATAGAGTAAAATTTTATAAATTTATAAATTTTGGATTTAATTGAGTAGTTTATAATATGAGAAGGATTTGTTATAAATTTAAGGATATATAGGCTGCATAATAAGGGTAAGTATTCGGCAATGTTGGGGTTATGTATTAATTGTGGAATTGACTTGTTTATTTTATGGATTAAATTGTATGGAGTGTAAATTTTTAGGGGTAAATGAGTAAAATTGAAAATAAGGAATTATGCGTACTGAATTGAATTAATATATGAGATTAAATTAATTTTTGATGTTAAGGATTGAGTTGAGTATTGACCAATTTATTAGGAATTAAATGTGGAGATATGACTTTATGATAGATTGTCTAAATTGAATTATTGTAGTTTTGAATTAGTTAATTGAATTAGATTATGGTATTTAGATCAAGAAACGAGCAAAGCGGTCGTTAACCGAGGGAAGGAGAAATTTGTCGATTAATCCATCTTGTTCACAGAAAACTATTGTAAATTCGGTAAGTTCGTAGTTTTAAACTTGAACTTTATTTAGTTACTTAGTTAATTAGTTAGATTATTAGTTAAATTGATAGTCAATTATGTGCATTCAAAATGATTAATATTATAAATGAAATGCTATGGAAATATATATATATATATATATATATATATATGAAAATGGTTATGAAGTGGATTATAGAGTTTTAGTATAGAAGTTTAATGTAACGAATTTAAATTATGAATTGAATAATTGTGGACTAATGTAATTATGTATGTATTATCGGTTATCCAATTAGCGTAGGGCACAACTTATTGTTGGTACATCAAACTAGTGCTGGGCACACGTTTAATATCTTTGGTTTATTCGACTAGCGCTGGGCGCAATTCTTTATCGATTTATTTGACTAGTGTAGGGCACAATGATTGTCAATTATCTGACTAGCGCTGGGCGCAAATCTTTGTCGATCTATTCGACTAGTGTAGGACACAATTATTGTCGATTTATCCGACTAGCACTGGGCTCAAATCTTTTTCGATCTATTCGACTAGTGTAGGACACAATTATTGTCGATTTATCTGACTAGCACTGGGCGCAAAACATTGTCAGCTTATCCGACTAGTACAAGGCACACTTATCATCAGATTATCCGACTAGCGGGGAGAGCAAAACTCTATTTGTAATATCTTGATTTTGGGCCTAGTCGGAATAGTGGTTTCGTGACCACAAAATCCGAGATAGAAATAATTATTTTATGATTATTTTAAGGTCTATGATATGATTGCATGATTGTGTGAAAATTTCGTGAAGAAATTTTATGCATAAAGTGCTTAATTTGAAATTTGGGACTAAATTGAATAAATTGCAAAACTTGTGTTCTAGAAGTATTTTTCATAAAATTGAATTAGATTATTAATTAGAGGTCCTTAAAGAGTAATTTTACCAATTTCTAAGTCTATGGACAAAAATTAGGACATGGAAGGAATTTTGGAAAGTTTAGTAGTAAGGGCATTTTGGTCATTTAGGGGTAAAATGAATTAAAATACAAAATTAAAGCCAATTTTGCTCATCTTCAACCCCATGGCCGAATATAGCAAGGAGAAACCATGGCTAGGGTTTTCAAGCTTCCAAGCTCGATTGTAAGTCCGTTCTAGCCTCGTTTTTAATGATTTTTACGTTTTGGAGTCCCTTAGCTCGATTTAGCTTATGCTAGCAATAATTTAACCTAGGGTTTATATTTGGAAAAATACCCATAGGTGAAATTTGTGTATTTTGGTGTTTTATGATAGAATTTGAGGTTTTAAATTATGTTAGAC
Organism: Gossypium arboreum; assembly: GCF_025698485.1. NCBI lineage: Eukaryota > Viridiplantae > Streptophyta > Magnoliopsida > Malvales > Malvaceae > Gossypium > Gossypium arboreum. The sequence goes on from NC_069082.1 coordinate 19,998,056, forward strand.
AACTTGTGCTACTCGGTTTTAAGTGAAAACGAGCAAAAGGGCTTAATCGGTAAAAATACCTAATAGTCATAAGTACATGTTAGAGTGAGAATTTGATGTTGCCATAGAAGGGAAAAATGATCAGCATGTCATAAAACATAAGAAAATAGGCTGAATTTTAATTTACGAGCTTTGGGGCAAAAGTGTAAATATGCAAAAGTTTAGGGGCAAAATTGTAATTTTTCCAAAATATGATTTTGGGTCAATTTGAATAATGTGAGTCCTAATTAGACTATATTTTAAATGATAGAGCAAGGAAAACTGAAATTGGGCTAAAATGGGGAAAATACCAAGTTGTAGACGAAATGGTAAAATAGCCATTTTAGCATACGAGGTAAGTTCATATGTAAATAATGTAGCATAATGGTTATTTTAAGTTATTGATGTTAATTATATGTTATGCTGAATTTTATTATGAAATGTATGCTTTGTGGTTAATTTCAAATAATATGCAAATTATGTGAACTACTTGTTAAATATAATTGTTACCGAGTATTGATTTCGGCATTCTACGGAAGACGGCAAGGATAAGTGTTCGAGGAAAAAGCCCGTTTGAACCTTAGGAATAGATGAGGATACAAGTGACATGTCACTAGGATGGTTGAGCATCCGAACTCGTTGAGTTGAGTCCGAGTTCACTTATGGATGCGAGCGTCCGAACTCGTTGAGTTGAGTCCTAGTTCGTGAGATGTAACTAGGCATCCGAACTCGTTGAGTTGAGTCCGAGTTCACTTACGGATGCGAACGCCCGAGCTCGTTGAGTTGAGTCCGAGTTCACTTATGGGCGGGTTACATGGTAGCTTGGCTACATATGTGGCACTTATGTGCAAACTTTCCATGTATTCAATTATATTCGATGTGTTCAACGGGTAAAGTTCTACTCAAATGGAGGAATACTCAAGATGAAAGGGACGTATTGGTAAGTGTTGTGAAATGGATACTTGAACAGGTATGTACTTAACCCTCGGGTTGAAAACTCGATATAACAACAATATGGTAAGATGATAAATGAAAAGGTGATATGAATGTCTTGGTGATGATTATGCAAATGATGTTTTATGTTTGCTTATATGGTTATGTTACTTGCTATTTGCATGTGAGCTTACTAAGCATTTATGCTTACTCCTCCTTTTCATTCCTTGTAGTGTTGACAAGCCAGCTCGAAATCGGAAACGGTCGGAGGCACGCCACACTATCCGTATACCATCTTGGCATAATGGCTTGTATATTTTGAGTATGGCATGTATAGCATTATAATCATTTTATATGTATGGTCTTATGATATGGTTATTGAGTGGTATGGAAATAGAAATGCTTGGTAATGATTAGCCATTGGAATGGCTAATCATGATCATATTTGGTATTATGTATGTCAAATTGCTAGCTAATCCATGGAAACCATGAAATAGGTAAAATTTACCATAAAATAGATTCAGACAGCAGCAGTGACGTGAGTTTGAAAAATCACTAAAAATAGTAGAAATAGAATTAAATAATGAATAAGTTATGGAATCGAAGCTTGATGAGTCTATTTTCATATGGAATAAGCAAAACAGGTATATGAGCTATATTTTATGAGATGTTTAAATTTTTGTGAAACAGGGCCAGAGCGATTTCTGGATCCCCTGTTCTGACTTTGGAAATTCACCATAAATTTTACAAAGATAATTAGAAGTCACGCTTTATATGTACAGATTCCTTATTGAGTCTAGTTTTATTAGAGACAAACGGCATAGTCATTGAAGGTCTGTATAGGGAGATATCTGATTTGTAATACACAGAGGTCAGAGTAGTTGAACCCTGAAACAGGGGAGACTTTAACTAATAAACTGTACTAATTGGCCCAACCAAAAATTCCAGAAAAAAATTAGTAGATATATATATGAGTCTAGTTTCAGGAAAAATTTACGGAATTGGATTTCGAGTTTCGTAACTCGAGATATGATTTTTAAAGCGACTGTGATGCAGTTAGCCAGCTTGTCTGGAAATTTTAAAATGAATTGTATGAGCTGTTTAATTAATGAATTAAGTCCGTTAACACCTCGTGTTCGACTCCGGAAACGGTCTCGGGTACGGGGTGTTACACTATTACCGTTAATCCTTCAGGCACTGGGTGCCAATAACAGGTTTATTAATATTGAAAATGTTTGTCCGATTCATTAAGGATGGTTGGTAAAGGAAAGATGGCTTAAATTTCTTATGAAATGTCCATGATGACTTATGGTGCACTATGTGGTAACAATTATTATATATATACTAGATATTTGAATTAATGGAGTATTAAACTCATATGTAGTTTTTTGAGTTAATGAAATTATTCAATAGTTGATCATTCCTTTGTATACAGGTTAGGTACTTATTTTGATCATCGACTTAGCATCCAACATAAATCCTGAACTCAAAATTGGTGACACATTTCTTTTTGTATGTCTTGGCATGTACCTAGGATAATGATATTTTGAGTAACAGTCTTTTGGTCTATGGTTGAACCTAGTATTGGTTATTTGTATTGAATGTCATATAAGCTTTTGAGTTTTTTTGGTCTTAAAACAAATTCTTGTAAATGGTTATGAATGAAATAAGCATGTTTGATAAACTGGACTCTTTAAGGTGAGTATAATTGTTGATGTGGAATGATAAATGTTTTGGTAAAATGGCAACTTGGTGATATTGGTTATATTTTTCTATTTGGTTGATGTTTGATTGAGTATGAAAGAGTGGTTAATGTCATATGCACTTTAACTTGGTTATGGAATTATTAGTCTTTGTTTGTGGTGCCTTTGAATGACATATTGGTTAGGTAATGGATGGATGAAATGTTAGCTTGTGTTTGATTATTTAAATGTGGTGTCAATAAGGGCACATTGGTAAGGCATATAAATTTTAGGAATTTGACTTGTTTTTCTTGGTCTGGAAGTGTCATTGGTGGTGTTTACATGGATGTTTTATGTTTGCTTTGTTACCTAAGATAGGTGTGAATTATGCCTTGTATTGAAGCAAAGTTTGGTACACACGGGCTGTCACACGGCCATGTGACACACACGGTCGACCCACACGATTATGTGTCTCAATGTATTTAGGTGCAAGGTCATGGGCCGAGACATGGCCTTGTGACTGGACTTCGAATGTCCACACGGCTTAGACTGTGACACAAGGCTGTATGTCCCCTATTTTTAAAATTTTCAACTTTTTCCCAACTTCTTTATTTTGTTTCGAATGACCCCAGAATGTTTCCAATCTAATTTGAGGGCCTCGTAGACTCACTTTAAAGCTCGTAAGTGTATGTTATATTATGAATGGATTGTGATTGATTAATTTTAATTATGATTGAATATTTATTTGTATGAAATATTAAATGTTTAAAATGTTATCGTAATACTCCGTGACCCAATCCGATGACAGAGACGGGTTAAGGGTGTTACATCCATGAATTTCTTACTCATGGCAATCGTATCAGACACAATGTTCGTAGATGTTTCTAGAATGACATTCTCCATTATCATCATACAAAATAGATTTGATATCTCTCACATTTTCATCCCCCTCATTTGATCAGAGTGTAACACCCCTAACTTGTCTCCGTCGCTGGATTAGAGTTACAGAGTATTACTATACAATCGAGAATCATTTATCTATATAACATTAAAATAAATACATGACATTCAAAACATTTCAACCATAGGAATTTCGTCCCTAAATCGAGCCTTCGAGGCCCTAAAATTAGCTTTGAGGCAATTCAGAACTAATTTGAATCAAATTAGAAGTTTTAAGAAAAAGATGTAGAAATTGGAAAATAGGGGTCACACAACTTAGTGAAATCACCCCAGATCGTGTAACTTTCGAACAAGGGACACAGGCCTGTGTCCTAGCCTGTGTCCTTACTCGTGTAAGTCACTGAATAGCCCCACATGCCCGTGTGCTAGGCCGTGTGCTAGGCCTTGTAACTCACTGACTTGAACACTAAGAAATTCTCAAATACACACGGCCGTGTGACAGCTCGTGTCCTAGTCCGTGTGAACCTAAAATTTTACCTAAAATCAAGCCATTTCATAACCAATTCATGCAAAACTAACCCATCCATTTATGCACACTTTCAGGGGACCTAAGCATCATTCAAATACACATAATCATGACATTTCAAACAACCTAATTCATCTAACCAATGTGCCATTCAAAGGCACCACAAATACATAAAAACATTACATACCAATACAAGTCAACATTACTTATTCATGCATAAAATCTAATTCTAACACTTACGAAAACTTATCACAAATAACCATTTTCAAGTCATCATAAAATACCAACAAGGAACCTTATGTATAAGCATTTGAAAGTGCACAAAATGACAATACTTGGTGAAGCCTTAAAGTACACAAAACCAAACATAACCTTCAACGCCTAAACATACCAAGACACAATTACAAAACATCCTATACATTTCAAAACCACATATTTATCGATATATACATGCCACTACCCTAGAAGATACAAAAACTACAAACTTAGATGGATAGTGTGAGCTGGTTGCTATAGTGTGAGCTGGTTGCTTGATCCTTCGAAAAGGTCAGCAATGATTATCTACAAAATAATCCACAAAAACCGGTAAGTTTACATAACTTAGTAAGAACATAGTATAACATTTAATCTAAATAGAATTAGACACATTTCACATACTATATGGTTTAGGGTTACCAAAGTAAAAATAGGGCACATATGTGCATTCAGGGGTACCAAAGTACAAATAGGGGAACTTATGTGCATTCAAGGGTACTGAAGTACAAACAGGGGCACCTATGTGCATTCAAAGGTACCGAAGTACAAACAGGGGCATGCATGTGCATTCAACAATAATTATATATAAACATATTAACTAAAGAACAATAATATAAGATTATGAGTAAAAATTTATTAACATATTCAAATATTATGGACTTACCTATGATTTAATTTCGGTTAATACGAAGGGACTGTTCCGTTATTTTCCCTTTTCCTCAGTTATTGTCTCTCTTATTCAAATCTTGATCTATAAAATAATTAAACACAATATATTAATCTCATACACACTTCACATTCAATTCAATGCATATGACCCTTAACTTTCCATTAATTACACATTTTCCTTAAACTTTTATAGCTTTTGCAATTTAGTCCTCTAACCCGAAAATCATCAAATTGAGTATTTTATAAGAATAAAATTATAGGTGAATGTTTGAGTCCCTTTAAAAGTCCCTATTATACATCAACTTCACCATCAAACCTTGAAAATTTGACATTTTAACAATTTAATCCTTAAATCAAAATCTAACAAAAATCACTTCACAAAACAACCAAATACCACAATCAAAGCTTCAAATATATAATTATCATCACACACAACCAAGATTCATCAATGGTAACTTCCAAAATTTTTAACAGATTCAAAAACGAAGGTACGGGCTAGCTTGACCTAGTTGTAACGATCTCAAAAACATAAAAATTGCAAGAAAACGGGCCAATTTCCATTCCATGCAAAGTTAAAAAAGTGAATGAAGCTCCTTAGTCTCCAATGGTGGTTTCGACAAGAGGTTTAAGAGAAGAGAATAATGTAAAATGTCTAATGTGTTTTAATTTGTTTAGTTTAATTTTGATTTATTTACAAATTTGCCATTAAACATCTATTATTTTATCATTTCCATACCATTTGTCATCCAACCATAAAAACTAGGGCTAATTGCCACATAGGTCCTTAATCATTTAGTTATTAAGCTATTTAATCATCTAAATGCAATAATTACTAAGTTTTGCACCTTTTTCAATTTAGTTTTTTTTTTCTTAATTAGCTATCTAAACGTGAAAATTTCTTGACCAAATTTTAATATGACTCTAATGACTTCATAAATATTCTATAAATATTATTTATGAGCTTTTACAATGGAAATTTGTGTTCCCAAAACCAATGTTCTGTCACTACTAAAAAACAGTTGTTACATAGAGGTACTCTCAAATGTAAATGATGGGGGGAGTCAACCCTTAATGCAAAGTCGAGATCCATGACTCTGAAAACCATCATAAGATTCTCTTAACATAATTTGAAGTTCATGTCATTTAACATGGGAATATAAGCAAAGCATGTAGTGATGTTGGTAAGTATAATAGTAATCGAATCAAAGAAAACAAACTCACCTAAGACTTTAAAAATAAACCAAAATAATAAGTTTGAACAAAGGGAAATCCCATTTTAAGATATCGGGCATCCATTCATATTTTATTTTTGGACAAACTATTAACTTGTAAATGATATCTTGGTGCAGTAATAAAAAACTAACAATAAGAACATGTAAAATAATAAATCTTCATTTAGCCCGATTTATTGCTCACATCTAAAACCAAATAATCGTCACAGGTTTATTACCGTAGTTACACATGTAATTTTGTTAAAATTAACCAATCATACGCATTTTTTCCCTAAATCGGGAATCATTTATCTATATAACATTAAAATAAATACATTACATTCAAAACATATCAATCATAGGCATTTTGTCCCTAAATCGAGCATTCGAGTCCCTGAAATCAGTTTTGAGGCAATCCGAGACTAATTTGACACAAATCAGAAGCTTTAAAAAAAAGTTATAATAATTGGAAAATAGTGGTCACATGGCTGTGTGGCCAGGACGTGTGAAATCACCCCAGGCCATGTAACTTTCGAACAAGGGACACACGGCCATTTCCTAGCTTGTGCCCTCGCTTGTGTAACTCACTGAGTACCCCACACGCCCATGTGCCAGCCCATGTGCTAGGCTGTGTAACTTTCTATGTTGCCACACACACTCGTGTGCTAGGTTGTATAACTCACTGACTTGAACACTAAGAAATTCTCAAATGACACAGGGTCGTGTGAACCTAAAATTTTATCTAAAATTAAGCCATTTTATAACCAATTCATGCATAACTAACCTATCCATTTATGCACACTTTCAAGGGACCTAAGCATCATTCAAATACACAAAATCACGCCATTTCAAACAACCTAATTCACCTAACCAATATGTCATTCAAAGGCGCCACAAATACATCAAAACATTACATACCAAAACAAGTCAACATTACTTAGTTCATGCATAAAATCTAGTTCAAACACTTACCAAAACTTATTACAAATAACCATTTTCAAGTCATCATAAAATACCAAGAGGAACCTTATGTACAATCATTTGAAAGTGCCCAAAATGACAATACTTGGTGAAGCCTTAAAGTACACAAAACCAAACATAACCTTTAACACATAAACATGCCAAGACACCATTACAAAACATCCTATACATTTTAAAAGCACATATTTATCTATATATCCATGCCACTACCCTAGAAGATACAAAAACTACCAACTTAGATAGATAGTGTGAGCCTGTTGTTTGGTCCTTCCAAAAGGTCAGCAACAAATATCTACCATATAATCCACAAGAACCGGTAAGTTTACATAACTTAGTAAGAAAATAGTATAACATTTAATCTAAATACAATTAGAAAATTTCTCATACTATTAGGTTTAGCGTTAAGAAAGTACAAACAGGGGCACGTATGTGCATTTAGGGGTACCAAAGTAGAAACAGGGGTACATATGTGCATTCAGGGGTACCGAAGTACAAATAGGGGCACATATGTGCATTCAACAATTATTATCTAGAAACATATTAACTAAACAACAATAATATAAGATTACAAGTAAAAATTTATTTACGTATTGAAATACTATGGACTTACCTACGATTTAATTTTAGTCAATATGCAGGGACTATTCTGTTATTTTTCGTTTTCCTCGATTGTTGTCTCTCTGATTCGAATCTTGATCTATCGAATAATTAAACACAATATATTAATCTCATACACACTTCACCTTCCTTTCAATGCATATGACCCTTAACTTTTTATTAATTTTCCTTAAACTTTTACAGCTTTTGCAATTTAGCCCTTTAACCCGAAAATCATCAAATTAACTATTTTGTAAGAATCAAATTACAGTTGAATAATTAAGTCCCTTTAAAAGTCCCTATTATACATCAAATTCACCATCAAACCTTGAAAATTTGACATTTTAACAATTTAATTCTTAAATCAAAATCTAACAAAAATGTAACACCTCTAACCAGTATCCGTCGCCGGAATAGGGTTACGAGTCATTACTGAATAACACACCTCATTCACATACACTTAAGCATTCATAATCGAAATCCATTCAAACATTTATAATGTCCCTTATAAGTCTCTACGATACCTTAAAACATGCTTAGAAGAGGTTCGGGACTAAACTGATAACAATCACAAACTTTGGGAAACATAAAAAATTTTCAAAGATATAAGGGTCACATGCCCGTGTGAACAGGCCGTGTGCCTTACACGGCTACCAGACACACTCGTATCACAGGCCGTGTGAAAACAGGGCATACATACTGACTTGTATCACACGGCCGAGGACGCGACCGTGTGCCATGGCTGTAGGAAAATTAGGGAGGTTACTAACTTGGGTCACAAGCCCATGTGCCAGCCTGTGTGCCATACACGACTGATAGACATGCCCGTGTGTCTAGGCCCTGTCAAAACTGTAAGGTGTACTGACTTTAATACATAGGGTACCCCAGGGGACACACGGCTGTGTAAGATAACCTTGTGTCACACACGGTTGAGACACACGTCCGTGTGGACAAAAATAAGCCATTTATAAGGCCAACATGCCGCCCAAAAAGGGTCATCTCTACAAACATCAACCAAAGCATAATTCATGATCAAATAGCAACCAAAACCATACCCAAACATGCATAATTCAATCCACAATATCACCAATCAATTTCATACTCAATTTCATATCAAAGCATACCAACTTCATGAACTAAAATCATTCCAATCCATTTGTTTCAAACACCATATAATTAAACTCAAAATCATAACAAAACTTTACCATTTTAACTACTAAATCATACCAAAATGGCCATTCACACAAGACTATATATATATACACTAATTATAACATTTTTCCATGACATAGTCTATACCAAAACCAATTCCATAGTCTCAATCATATTCATACTATATCACATGGTAAGAAACACACATAACACATATCATAACATCACTAGCCTATACATGCCATACATTAATATTTACAATTCGATAGTGTGACGACAATTCCTTAACAATCCTCGAGCTCACATTAGCTTCGGTAGTCTATAAAACAATGAAAAACACACACAAAGTAAGCTTTCAAAAGCTTAGTAAGTCATATACAAATAAACCTAATACATAAGATAAATATAAACCAATTAATCCATGGAATCCATAGCAAATCACATACACAAGTTTCATAGTTCACATCTAACTCATTTGTTCTTAATACACCTGCATTTAACCACTATTCATTCTTATGAAATTCACATGTCATTATTTGTACACATACTCACCTTTCATTCTTGAATAACATATACATTTCATACGTACATGAATTGGATACTCATTCACATTTTCATTCCATTTTCGATATTTCCCGTTGAACCATTTGGAATTGATAAGGATACTTGGATAGCTCGTAAACTCATACAATGCCAACATCCCAGACATGGTCTTACATGTTATCAAATATCAATACCACTGTCCCAGACAGGGTCTTACATGAAATCATATACGATGCCAATGTCCCAAACATAGTCTTACACATAAACCTCAAATTGATGCCAACGTCCTAGACGTGGTCTTACACGAAATCATATATCGGAATCCTATGCCATGACATATGTATCCTAACTATTCCTATGGTTCATACGGGACTTTCGGACACCATAATTCGATCAATGTTTTCTCAATTTCAGATATTCATTCCATAACCATCCATTACATTTCAATATCATAAAAGCATGAATAAATAAATTCAAATACATTTATTTGCATATGAACTTACCTCGTAATCGGAATAGAGGGACTGGATCGATTATTCGTCAACTTTCGATTTCCCCCGGTCTATATCCGTTTTCTTTCTTTCAGGATCTATATATATTCAAAATTAATCTATTTAATCACCAAATCAAACAATGTTACCAAAAACACACAAGTTGAGAATTTTTACATTTTAGCCCCTAAAGTTTCGCATTTAATCAATTTAGTCCATTTTCACAAATACGTCAAATTCACAAAATCCCTCAATATCAAAGCTTAGTTGAATTTTCATATAGTCTCTAGTAGCCCATAAATTTTATTTATTTCACATTTTAGTCCCTCAAATTCTCCTTTTTACAATTTAGGCCATAATAATCAAATTCATCAAAAATCCCAACACAAAATATATTTATCAATCATCAAGCTTCCATATTTCATCAATTAACATTACAAAGCTCACAAAATTAACAATGGCATATCACAAAATCATCAACAAATTCTAAAATTTAGGCATGGACTTGATAGAATACAAAGCAACAATCACAAAAACGTAAAAATCATCAAAAATCGAGCTTAAAGCATACCTCAATCAAGATGAACAAGGGCTGAATATCAAAACCTAGCTTTGGCTTATTCTTCTTTTAATTTTCGGTGAAAGAGATGATATTATGAGCTTATTTTTGTTTTGTTTTTATTAATATTAACTTAATAACTAATTTACAGAATTAACCCTAATTAAAAGCCACCATATTCCATCATATTAAACCCATTTATGTCAATTTCCACTTTCAATGGTCTAATTACAACATAAGGACCTTCCATTTAATAAGCCATAACAAATAGGCACCTTTATCAAATAGAATGCAACTTTTGCATTTTACGCGATTAACTCCTTTTATCAAATCAGACATTCAAAAGATAAAATTAAATCACGAAAATTTCACACATATTAATTAACATACTGTAAACACTAAAAATAATATTAATTTATTTTTTGACTCAGATTTGTAGTCCTGAAACCACTGTTTCGACTAGGGTCTAAACCAGGCTGTTACAAAAATTCACTTCACAAAACAACCGAATATCACAATCAAAGATTCAAATATAATATAATAATCACAAACAACCAAGATTCATCAATGGTAACTTTTGAAATTTTTAACAGATTCAAAAATGAAGGTACGAGCTAACTGGACCTAATTGCAACGATCTCAAAAACATAAAAATTACAAGAAAGCGGGCCAATTTCTATACCATGCACAGTTAAGAAAGTGAACGAAGCTCCCTAGTCTCCAATGGTGGTTTCGGGAAGAGGTTGAAGAGAAGAGAATAATGTAAAATGTCTAATTTGTTTTAATTTGTTTAGTTTAATTTTGTTTATTTACAAATTTGCCATTAAACACCTATTATTTTATAATTTTCATACCATTTGCCATCCAACCATAAAAACTAGGACCAATTGCCACATAGGTCCTTCCTTATTTAGCTATTAAGCTATTTAATCATCTAAATGCAATACTATATTTTGCACATTTTTCAATTTAGCCCTTTTTCCCTAATTAGCTATCTAAACGTTAAAATTTCTTGACCAAATTTTAATACGACTCTAATGATTCCATAAATATTCTATAAATATTATTTACGAGTCTATACGACAGAAATTTGTGGTCTCGAAACCCTTATTCTGTTACCACTAAAAATGGTTGTTACAACTCTCCCCCTTAGGAAATTTTGTCCTTGAAATTGTTACTTAAGAATAAGTTCGGATACTATAGTTTCATCGATTCCTCGTGTAACACCCCTAACCCTTATTCATCGTCAGATTAGGTTAATAAACATTACCATAAAAATGTAACTTTAAAACATACATATCATACAACAACATAATCCTAGCATAATCATTCATTACATGCATATCATCCCTTAATCGAACCTTTGAGGCCCTAGAAATCTAGTAGAAACAATTTGGGATTAAATTATAATCGATCAAAAATTTCATGAAAAAGTTAAAAAAGTTGGACTACATGGGTCATACGGCCGTGTGGCTAGGCTGTGTGACTCACACGACTGAGACACACACTCGTGTCTCAAGTCGTGTAACAATCAAAATAATGACACATGACCATGCCCCAACTTGTGCCCATGCTCGTGTAACTCTCTAAATTAGGTCACACGGCCAAGCCACATGCCCGTGTGCCAAGCCGTGTAAACCTGACTTTCATGACTTAAAACCTACAGGGGACACACGATTGTGCCGCATGGTCGTGTGTCTCACAGGACTGACTCACAAGCCCATGTCTCAGGCCGTATGGACATGAAATTGGCCAAAATTAAGCCATTTCCATCACCAGCTCAAACATGTACTTAAAAGCATTTTGTGCACAAGCTCAATGCTTCAAAACCTTACCAAAACATACATAAAATGACCAATTCAATAGACCAAAATCCATCCAACTAGTATGCCAAACAAGGTACCACGAATGCATTTATTCAAATCATTCCTAAACATGTAAACATTACCACATTTCAACCATACACATCATGTCCAATACCATTTCAAAATATACCCTATCTTGACCATATTAAAATAATCCATCACATACCATATTTGTAACACCCCTTACCCGAGTTCGACGCCAGAACAGGATACAAGGTGTTACTAGACTTACACACATACATACAAACATTTTCGGGTCATAAAATTTCACTCGATTTTTAAAACTTTCAAACTTCCTCTTAACGACCCTAATATAAACCTACGAGGTCCAAAACACGCTTTGGAAATGGTTTGAGAATAAACTAAACACTTTAGAAAACTTTATAAAATTTCAAAGCAGACAGGGGTACACGACCGTTTGTATTATTAGCATGGCCATGTTGTAAGCCCTTGTGGCTCACATGGCCTAAACATATCGGGACACGCCCGTGTCCCTAGCCCGTGCGAATTTATTTATCTATTCGAACCTACAAGGGTTTTTACATGGCTTGGCACATGCTTGTGTCCATGGCCTGTGTCATCCACATGGCCATGACACGCTCGTGTCTCAGCCCGTGTACAAAAACCTTGACATTTTGTTTCTGACATCAGCAACCCTTTAGGGGCACACGCACGTGTACTAAGTCGTGTCCTCCACACGGTTGGGACACATGGCCATGTCTCCACCCGTGTGGTTACTACTGGGCATTCTATTTTGCCAAATTTAGGTGCAGGGGATAGACGGCTTGCCTGCACGCCTATGGGGCAAACCGTGAGTCACACACGGTCTAGACACACACTCGTGTGTCTGCCCGTGTGGACAAAAGCAAGGCTATCTACCAAGCCTTTTTGCCTCTCTTACTTGCACCAACCTACACAACATCAAACATATCCAATCCAACCATAAACACACATAACTAAAACAACCACAACCATGAACATTTTCATCAAATGCATTTAATAGTAATCAATATTAGCCAATATCAATGGCCTATACAAAATGAATATCACATCCATATGGGTCAACACTTGTGGCTAAACTAACATGAATCTCAACAAAAGCCCAAGTCCCTATACATGCCACACTCAAAACATTCAAACTAGCTATACCAAAGCTTTAAGTGATAGTGTGATCGATGCCTCCGACGTCCCTTGATTTCCGAACTAGCTTGGCGACACTAAAAGAAAATGGAAAAGAGAAGATGTAACCATAAAGCTTAGTAAGTTACAAGTAAATAATTAACATTGTTTTACCAAGTAACATCATACTCATAACAAGATTCTTGAATGACTATAGACATAACTTACTCATTTCATCCTTACTACTCATATACATACTCCGAGCTCATTCTCATGAGTTTCAAGCAGGTAACTGTGCCACCCGCAACGTAATCATAACTTTTATTAATCATGATATAATCTTTAAATCACCCGTTGAACCAGTTGGAAAATAAATGGATATCCACTAAGCCTCATACAAAAGGGTAAGATGTCGATGCCATGTCCCAGACATGGTCTTACACTGGCTCTTGTATATCAGTGCTGACGCCATGTTCCAAACATGGTATTACACTAGCACACCTATCGAGGCCGATGCCATGTCCTAGACACGGTCTTACACTAGCCCACCTATCGAGGCTGATGCCATGTCCTAGACATGGTCTTACACTAGCTCTCATATATCGAGGCCGATGCCATGTTCCAAACATGGTCTTACACTAGCTCACATATCGAGGCTGATGCCATGTTCCAAACATGGTCTTACATGGTCTTACACTAGCTCTCATATCAATGCCGATGCCATGTTCCAAACATGGTCTTACACTGGCTCACATAACTCTAGTAACACGGCATAGATATCCAATCTATTCCTACAGTTCAACTGGGAGTTTCATCACATCCAATTTCATCATGCATATTCTTACTCAAATAAAACATTTCATGCAATATCCGTAATTTAATGCATCATAACAATAAAATGGTAATATTTACATACAACTTACCTCGGTATACAAAAAAATGGGCGACTAGTTAGATTTAGTCCAATAGCTTGGTTTCTCCCAGTCTAGGTCCAGATTTCATATTTCTTGATCTAAAATGATAAAATTCACTAATATAATCATCACATTCATCAAGACAGTTCACAAACTATATTTTGGCTGAATGACCATTTTGCCCCTAGACTTTTACAAAATTATGATTTTACCCCTAAGCTCGTAAATCAATTTTCATCAAATTTTCTCACTAACCAAGCCGACCTGAATTCTTTGTATACTAGAAGTAGCCCACAATTCCAATTATTTCACACATTTACCACATAATTTATAACTTATGCAAAATGGTCCTTAGTTAGGGTTTCCATGAAAACTACTTCACAAAAGTAACTTAACTACCATAACTCATTTTCTTCCACAATATTTCAGCAAACAACACAAAAAATTTCATGGAAAATCCCTAAACTTTCAACCTTTTGCAAAATAGCCCCCCATTAGTTAGCTAATGCTACAAGGGTTCCAAAAGTACAAAAATTATCAAGAAAAGCCATCAAAATCACTTACTTGCAAGAGTAAAGAGTGGCTGAAATTTTGAACTTCCGAAACCCTTAATGTAACACCCCGTACCCGAGACCGCTGCCGGAGTCGGACACGAGGGGTTAACGGCTTAAACCACTCATTTTCACAGTCCATTTTAAAAATTTCCAGGCAGTTGGCTAACTGCGTCACTGTCACTTTAAAAATCATATCTTGAGTTCCAAAACTCGAAAATCAGTTCGTAATTTTTCCCTGAAACTAGACTCATATGTCCATCTACAGATTTTTTTCTAGAATTTTTGGTTGGGCCAATTAGTACAGTTTATTAGTTAAAGTCTCCCCTGTTACAGGGTGCGACTACACTAACCTTCATGCATTACGACCTGGATATCTCCCTGTACAGGGCTTCAATACTGATGCCGTTTGTTTCTATAGAAACTAGACTCAAAAAGGAATCTATAAATATATGGCATGACTTCTAAATGTCTCTGGTTAATTTATAATGAATTTCCAAAGTCAGATAAAGGGATCCAGAAACTGTTCTGGCCCTGTCTCACGAAAACTTTAACATCTCATAATATACTGTTCATATTTACGTTTCATTACTTCCCTATGAAAATAGATTCATCAACGTTAGATTACATAATTTATTCAGTATTTAATTCTATTCCTACTATTTTTAGTGATTTTTCACATCCACATCACTGCTGCTGCCAGCATCTATTTTTAAGGTAAACTTTACCTATTTCATGATCCTTCATGGATCAACTAGAGTTTGTCATACATATATCAAAAGTGATCATGAATAACCATTCCCATGGCTAACTGTTGCCAACATTTCCATACCTCTCGACGGAAAACATACAAAACGATTATAATGCTATGATCAAAGTATATTTAAGCCATTTTCGCATGGCTATCCAAATTTACACAATACCGAAGGGTTCATGACCAACAACAAAAGGGAGGTCCTATACATGCCATTTCAAAGTTCAACCAAAAGTATACCAAAAGGAGCTTTGATAGTGTGGGCGACTTTGACTTCAAAATCCCGAGTCCGATAGCTGAAGAACCAAAATCTATAAAATAGAGAATCAAAGAAACGGAGTAAGCATTAAATGCTTAGTAAGTTTGAGCCATGAATTTAAACACAACCAAAGTATAGCATTCATGTAGCTAAACAGATAATTTCATATGCACAAATTCTCAATATCATACTTACTTCACATTACCAACCCTTATATTCATACACAAAGATCAACTTAGCCAAAGGTCGGTAGCTCATTTATCAACTGAGCGAATACTTATTTGCAAGGGCTCAATTAATTCAAAGCACATACGAAACATACCTCATTGTTGGGATTTCACAAGCGTATTAACTGAAATTTTTACAGCAAGTTCATTCATTCCCGAATCACGTACCTTTGGAGTTTAACCGGATATAGCTACTCGTTCAAATGCCTTCGGGACATAGCCCGGTTATAGTAACTCGCACAAATGCCTTCGGGACTTAACCCGGATTTAGTAACTCACACAAATGCCTTCGAATCTTAGTCCGGATTTAGTAACTCGCACAAATGCCTTCGGATCTTAGTCCGGATATAGTCACTTAGCACAAAGCCTTCAGGACTTAGCCTGGACATCATTCGAATAACCGTGCACATTTATCAATAAATCATGACACATTCGTATTTCATTTTCATTAGCAAAACTCAAACACAAGGCACTTTTCACACTTGCAATTTCGGCTCAATAGCCACACACAAAGAGCATGATTTTGATTTGCTTAAAACATGATCTAATCAAATCATAATCTAAGTTCCATTACTCGAAAACTTACTTCGGATGTTGTCGAATGATTTCGATGGCTATTCGACCACTTTTTCCTTCCCTTTATCGGATTTAGTTCCCCTTTGCTCTTGAGCTTAAATTGAAAAATAAATTGATTTAATCATTTGAGTATCAAAAAGAGGAACTCAAGGTACTTAGCCCATATATATTCATTAGACATTAAAGTCACATATGTACGAAATCATGAATCTAACTCAACACAATAGTCCACACTCTATTTTAGCCGATTATCTAAGCCAAGATAAGGCATCAATATGCTTGTCTCTAACCGAATGCATGCAACACTAATCTTCTCATGTGGCGAGTATGCATGTATATGTTGAGGCCAATTATATGCTTAATACTTCCTACAAGTATGGTTACTTGTATTGATTATATATCGCTTCGCTTCAAATTCAAAACTCGGCTAATACGCATTTATACACTAGTAATCAAATACTAACATTTTCATTTCATCTTACTACCATTTCACATCTACTTTCTACCATGGCCGAATGCATCAAGACACCATTTACCCTTGCAAGGCATAAATTTCACCATCAAAACTAACAAGCTTATAATCCCATGACCGAAACCTCTAACAACACCAATTAAAATACTTCATGGGTTTGAGGTAAAACCAAGAAAGAAACTCATGAATATCGAGATATAAGCACTAACATTGTTCATCTAGATTTAGCATGACACAACATCCATCACCCTTATATTTACCATAGACGGAAACCTTACTCATTCCAAAAATTCAAATCTCAACTTGGTCACAAAAATAACTTGATATCTCACCAACACAACATCAACACCAAGCAAGAATGATGCATCCATGGCCGAGTGTCATTTCCATCACATAGCAAGATTTAGACCATGGGCTAGGTAGAACTCAAGCTAACAACTAAAACATGCATGCATCTCATGGAACATCATCAAACATACCTTAGCCTAGTTACATGCATGGCCGAACCTCTTCAACCATTCTTCTTCCTTCCTCCTTAAAATTTTCGGCCAAGGATGAACCAAAGGATGAACACTTTTTTTTTGTTTTTCTTTCCTTCAACTCACGGCAATGGGGAGGGACAATCACACACATCCTTTCTTTTTTTTTTTTTGTTTCTCATCCTACTAACACTAATATTTTATTGCCCATGCTCTTTATTTTATTAATCCTTACATAATGCATTACCCCAACATGTTTATGACATGTTTTTAGCCATAACATCTTGTCCACCCATGCTCATGGCCGGCCACTACATATTAGGGGGGAAAATTGACATGCAAGTCCTCCCTTTTGATTACATGCACTATTAGGTCCTTGTAAATTAGCCTATCACATTTCAAAAATGTCACCCATAAGTCCTTTTGACTAAATTCACATGCAATTTACTAAATCGAAGCTTAAAACTTTCACACATTCATAATCACATATTTTAGACAATAAATATCTCATTCAAATAATTTGGTGACTCGGTTTAGCGGTCCCGAAACCGCTTTCCGACTAGGGTCACTTTAGGGCTGTCACAACTCTCCCCCACTTAAAAAATTTTCATCCCCGAAAATCTTACCGGTAAATAGCTTTGGGTATCGCTCTTTCATAGAGTTCTCGGGTTCCCAAGTAGCTTCTTCGATCCCGTGTTTGAGCCATAACACTTTCACTATCGGGACCCTTTTGTTTCGCAACTCTTTCACTTCACGAGCTAGGATACGAATCGGTTCTTCCTCATAACTCATATCGGCTTGAATTTCGACCTCGGAGGGGTTTATTACGTGCGAAGGATCGGATCTGTAACGTCGAAGCATCGAAACATGAAAAACGTTGTGGATTCTTTCGAGTTCAGGGGGTAAAAATAACCTATATGCAACTAGGCCAACTCGTTCGGAGATCTCATACGGCCCAATGAATCTCGGACTCAATTTGCCCTTACGGCCAAATCTGAGTATTTTTTTCTAAGGCGAGACCTTAAGAAACACTTTGTCTCCCACTTGATACTCAATATCTCTTCGTTTTAAATCCGCATACGACTTCTGACGATCTGATGCTGCCTTCAGAGTTTCACAAATTATTCTTACTTTCTGTTCAGCATCTTTAATCAAATCCACTCCGAAAATTTTACTTTCACCGAGCTCGGTCCAAAACAATGGTGTACGGCATTTACGCCCGTACAAGGCCTCGTAAGGTGCCATCTTAATACTTGATTGAAAACTATTGTTGTAAGCGAATTCAATCAAAGGTAAATACCATTCCCATGAACCACTAAACTCGAGGATGCAACATCTCAACATATCCTCAAGTATCTGAATTATCCGCTCGGATTGACCATCTGTTTGTGGATGAAAAGCGGTGCTAAAATGCAGCTTGGTACCCAAAGCTTCTTGCAATTTCTTCCAAAATCGTGAGGTGAATCTCAGATCTCTATCCGACATGATAGAAATAGGTACCCCGTGTAATCTCACAATCTGAGAAACATACAATTCAGCTAATTTATCCATTGAAAAATCTGTGCGTACGGGGATAAAGTGAGCCAACTTAGTCAATCTATCAACAACGACCCAAATCGCATCTTTCTTACTTGCCGACACTGGCAACCCAGATACAAAATCCATCGTGACTCGATCCCATTTCCATTCAGGTATCATGATCGGTTAAAGTAAACCCGTAGGCACTTGATGTTCCGCCTTCACTTGTTGACATACTAAGCACTTCGACACAAAATTGGAAATGTCTCGTTTCATACCATGCCACCAAAACTGACGTCTCAGATCGTGTACATTTTCGTACTCCCCGGGTGAATCGACATTCGGCTACAATGAGCCTCGTTCAAAATCATCGAAATGAGTTTTGAATTTCTTGGAACACACAAACGACTTCTGAACCTCAAACAATCATCATTATCAATTTGAAACTCTGATTCCATATTCGGAACACATTCAGCCCGTCTTGCAACCAACTCATCGTCGACTTTCTGAGCTTCACAAATTTGATGAATCAATAATGGTTTGGCCTTTAATTCGGCTACTAACACATTGTCGGGTAGAACAGACAAGTGTACATTCATTGCTCGTAAAGCAAACAGTGATTTCCGGCTTAAGGCGTCCGCAACCACATTAGCCTTTCCCGGGTGATAATCAATGACCAGCTCATAATCTTTCAACAACTCGAGCCAACGTCTTTGTCGCAGATTCAAGTCTCTTTGAGTCATCAAATATTTGAGACTTTTGTGATCCGAATACACATGGCACTTCTCGCCAAATAAATAATGTCGCCATATTTTCAAAGCAAATACGATGGCAGCTAGTTCGAGATCATGGGTCGGATAATTTTTCTCATGTGGCTTTAATTGTCTCGACGCATAGGCCACAACTCGACCTTCTTGCATCAATACGCAACCTAACCCAAGTAAGGAGGCGTCACTATAGATGACAAACTCTTTGCCCGATTCGGTGCGCACTAAAATTGAGCTTCATCAAATAAGTTTTCGATTGATCAAAACTTTTCGACATTTTTCCGTCCATTCGAACTTAATATCTTTTTGAAGTAGCCGTCATGGGTATGGCTATCATCGAGAAACCTTTTACAAACCGTCGGTAGTAACCCATGAGTCCCAAAAGCTCGAACCTCAATAATATTTCTGAGGCTTCCAGTTAAGTATGGCTGAAATTTTGCTCGGTCAACTCGAATACCCGATGCAGACACCACATGGCCCAAGAAGCTAACCTCTCTTAACCGAACTCACACTTCATGAACTTAGCATATAACTCGCTACCCGTAAAATTTGCAACACTAATCTCGGTGCTCAAGATGTTCGGTCTCATCTCTTGAATAGACCAAGATGTCGTCAATGAACACAACTACGAACCGGTCCAAATCTTGTTCAAGATCCGATTCATCAAATCCATAAATACCGTAGGGGCATTAGTGAGCCCAAACGGCATCACTAAGAACTCGTAGTGGCCGTATCTCGTTCTGAAAGTAGTTTTGGGTATATCCGAATCTCGAATTCGCAACTGGTAATACCCCGATCTCAAATCTATCTCTGAAAACACTGAGGCTCCCTTTAGTTGATCAAACAAATCATCAATACGCGGTAACGGATATTTATTCTTTATCGTCACTTTATTCACCGACGATAGTCAATGCACATCCTCATGGTTCCGTCCTTCTTTTCACAAACAATCTGGTGCACCCCAAGGTGAGAAACTTGGTCGAGCGAAACCTCTATCCGTCAACTCTTGCAACCGAGCTTTCAATTCTTTTAACTCGGTTGGTGCCATACGATCTGAGCTATCGAAATTGGCATAGTCCTGTACAAGCTCAATACCAAATTCTACTTCCCGAATAGGTGGTAAACCCGTAATTCTTCGGGAAAAACATTCGGTATTCACAAACCACCAGACTGATTCGGGTTTCTTTTCCAATTCCTTGTCATCAAGTACACGCAAGGTATGCTTCGCACCCTTTCTTACATATTTCGGGCCAACATTGCGATATTATATTGGCAACCCCTTTAAGTCCGTAGACTCAACTCGGATTATCTCGTCATTTGCGCACCTCAAATCAATAGTCTTGTTTTTGCAATTCACAACCGCATCATGCACGGTCAACCAATCCAAACCAAGAATAACATCAAATTCATCAAACGGCAAAAGCATCAAGTCCGTCGGAAAACAGGAACCTCGAATTACTAGGGGGCAGTTCTTACACACTTTGTCGACAAGTACGTAACGACCCAAGGGATTTGACACCCAAATTACAAACTCAGTAGACTCAATAGGTAACGTCTTACTGGATGCTAAGGTTTCGCATATATAAGAATGAGTAGAACCAGGGTCAATCAAAGCAATCACATTAGTATCAAAGAGAGTAAAAGTACCGGTAATAACATCTGGCGAGGAAGCATCCTCACGTGCGCATATAGCATAAGCCCTAGCAGGAGTACGAGCCTCAGATCTGGTCGCAGCATCTCTAGATCCTCTCTGACCACTACTAGCATTTCCCGTGTTTCTAGATGGTCTACCTAGAGCAGTGGTAGCACCCGGTTTCCCATTCTGATTTACATTCTGTTCAGACAATCTCGGGCAATCTTTGATAAAGTGGTCGGCTGACCCGCACTTGTAATAGGAGCTGTCATGGAACCTACAACTCCCCGAATGCCATTTACCACAATACTGGCATTCCGCTCTGTCTCGATGGCCATTTCCAACACTGGCGATCGAAGTGACTCGTGTGCTCACAGGGGGTCGATCGCGATCTCGTCTAGAAAAGCCCAAGTGTCTCTAGACCGGCCTAAGCCATCTCTAAATTTCTTCGATGATGTGGGAAGGGCTTCCCAAGACCTCTTCTGAAACTCCTTGCTCCGCCTCGACTTTTCTTTTCTCCCTATTGAGCTCCTCGGCTTTGCAAGCTCGCTCGACAAGTGCCACAAATTCTCGGATTTCCAAAATGCCAACTTACAGCTTTATATCATCATTCAATCCATCCTCGAAACGTTTACACATTACGGCTTCTGAGGAAATGCATTCTCGTGCGTACCGACTAAGCCTTACAAACTTTCGTTCATAGTCGGTAACCGACATGGAACCTTGTTTGAGTTCAAGAAATTCCTTCCATTTTTGGTCAATGAATCTCTGACTGATATACTTCTTTTGAAACTCGGTTTGGAAAAACTCCCAAGTTACTTGCTCTTTAGGCACAACAGAAGTCAATGTATTCCACCAATAGTAGGCAGAATCACGTAGCAAGGAGAGAGTACACTTTAGGCACTCATCGGGTGTGCAAGATAGCTCATCGAGTACCCGAATAGTGTTGTCCAACCAAAATTCAGCTTGCTCGGCATCATCGCTATCCATAGCCTTAAATTCAGAGCCCTGTTTTCGGATTCTATCAACTGGGGCTTATTTGACCTTATTTGGTCGATTCACGGAGGCATTGTAGTCTGGGGTGGTATTTGTCGGGAATGGAGGTTGTGGAACAGCCGTATTAGTTCGAATGTATTGGTTGAACCAATCATTCATCACGCTATAGAAAGCTTGACTAGCTTCATCATTTGGATTACTAGCATTAGGTTGAGAGTCCGCCAGCGCTGTCCCTTGTACGGGAGCAGGCGCTACACTCTCAAGATCATCAGCTACCGCTTGGTCGGGATCGGGATCCATTACTATAAATAAACACATTTGCAAATGTCAGAAATCACCACACTATCAAATAATCACATAAAATGGCATGTATAGCTCGACCCAAACGCATTACGGTAGTCCTAGAATCGACTAAACCGTAGCTATGATACCAATTTAATTGTAACACCCCGTACCCGAGACCGCTGCCGGAGTCGGACACGAGGGGTTAACGGCTTAAACCACTCATTTTCACAGTCCATTTTAAAAATTTCCAGGCAGTTGGCTTACTGCATCACTGTCACTTTAAAAATCATATCTTGAGTTCCAAAACTCGAAAATCAGTTTTATAATTTTTCCCTGAAACTAGACTCATATTTCCATCTACAGATTTTTTTCTAGAATTTTTGGTCGGGCCAATTAGTACAGTTTATTAGTTAAAGTCTCCCCTGTTACAGGGTGCGACTACACTGACCTTCATGCATTACGACCTGGATATCTCCCTGTACAGGGCTTAAATATTGATGCCATTTGTTTCTATAGAAACTAGACTCAAAACGGAATCTATACATATATGGCATGACTTCTAAATGTCTCTGGTTAATTTATAATGAATTTCCAAATTCAGATAAAGGGATCCAGAAACTGTTCTGGCCCTGTCTCACGAAAACTTTAACATCTCATAATATACTGTTCATATTTATGTTTCATTACTTCCCTATGAAAATAGATTCATCAAGGTTCGATTACATAATTTATTCAGTATTTAATTCCATTCCTACTATTTTTAGTGATTTTTCACATCCACATCACTGCTGCTGCCAGCATCTATTTTTAAGGTAAACTTTACCTATTTCATGATCCTTCATGGATCAACTAGAGTTTGTCATACATATATCAAAAGTGATCATGAATAACCATTCCCATGGCTAACCGTTGCCAACATTTCCATACCTCTCGATGGACAACATACAAAACGATTATAATGCTATGATCAAAGTATATTTAAGCCATTTTCGCATGGCTATCCAAATTTACACAATACCGAAGGGTTCATGACCAACAACAAAAGGGTGGTCCTATACATGCCATTTCAAAGTTCAACCAAAAGTATACCAAAAGGAGCTTTGATAGTGTGGGTGACTTCGACTTCAAAATCCCAAGTCCAATAGCTGAAGAACCAAAATCTATAAAACAGAGAATCAGAGAAACGGAGTAAGCATTAAATGCTTAGTAAGTTTGAGCCATGAATTTAAACACAACCAAAGTATAGCATTCATGTAGCTAAACAGATAATTTCATATGCACAAATTCTCAATATCATACTTACTTCACATTACCAACCCTTATATTCATACACAAAGATCAACTTAGCCAAAGGTCGGTAGCTCATTTATCAACTGAGCGAATACTTATTTGCAAGGGCTCAACAAATTCAAAGCACATACGAAACATACCTCATTGTTAGGATTTCACAAGCGTATTAACTGAAATTTTTACAGCAAGTTCATTCATTCCCGAATCACGTACCTTCGGAGTTTAACCGGATATAGCTACTCGTTCAAATGCCTTCGGGACATAGCCCGGTTATAGTAACTCGCACAAATGCCTTCGGGACTTAACTCGGATTTAGTAACTCGCACAAATGCCTTCGGATCTTAGTCCGGATTTAGTAACTCGCACAAATGCCTTCGGATCTTAGTCCGGATTTAGTAACTCACACAAATGCCTTCGGATCTTAGTCCGGATATAGTCACTTAGCACAAAGCCTTCGGGACTTAGCCCGGACATCATTCGAATAACCGTACACATTTATCAATAAATCATGACACATTCGTATTTCATTTTCATTAGCAAAACTCAAACACAAGGCACTTTTCACACTTGCAATTTCGGCTCAATAGCCACACACAAAGAGCATGATTTTGATTTGCTTAAAACATGATCTAATCAAATCATAATCTAAGTTCCATTACTCGAAAACTTACTTCGGATGTTGTCGAACGATTTCGATGGCTATTTGACCACTTTTTCCTTCCCTTTATCGGATTTAGTTCCCCTTTGCTCTTGAGCTTAAATTGACAAATAAATTGATTTAATCATTTGAGTATCAAAAAGAGGAACTCAAGGTACTTAGCCCATATATATTCATTAGACATTAAAGTCACATATGTACGAAATCATGAATCTAACTCAACACAATAGTCCACACTCTCTTTTAGCCGATTATCTAAGCCAAGATAAGGCATCAATATGCTTGTCTCTAACCGAATGCATGCAACACTAATCTTCTCATGTGGCCGAGTATGCATGTATATGTTGAGGCCAATTATATGCTTAATACTTCCTACAAGTATGGTTACTTGTATTGATTATATATCATTTCGTTTCAAATTCAAAACTCAGCTAATACGCATTTATACACTAGTAATCAAATACTAACATTTTGCATTTCATCTTACTACCATTTCACATCTACTTTCTACCATGGCCGAATGCATCAAGACACCATTTACCCTTGCAAGGCATAAATTTCACCATCAAAACTAACAAGCTTATAATCCCATGACCGAAACCTCTAACAACACCAATTAAAATACTTCATGGGTTTGAGGTAAAACCAAGAAAGAAACTCATGAATATCGAGATATAAGCACTAACATTGTTCATCTAGATTTAGCATGACACAACATCCATCACCCTTATATTTACCATAGACGGAAACCTTACTCATTCCAAAAATTCAAATCTCAACTTGGTCACAAAAATAACTTGATATCTCACCAACACAACATCAACACCAAGCAAGAATGATGCATCCATGGCCGAGTGTCATTTCCATCACATAGCAAGATTTAGACCATGGGCTAGGTAGAACTCAAGCTAACAACTAAAACATGCATGCATCTCATGGAACATCATCAAACATACCTTAGCCTAGTTACATGCATGGCCGAACCTCTTCAACCTTTCTTCTTCCTTCCTCCTTAAAATTTTCGGCCAAGGATGAACCAAAAGATGAACACTTTTTTTTTTGTTTTTCTTTCCTTCAACTCACGGCAATGGGGGGGGGGACAATCAGACACATCCTTTCTTTTTTTTTTTTGTTTCTCATCCTACTAACACTAATATTTTATTGCCCATGCTCTTTATTTTATTAATCCTTACATAATGCATTACCCCAACATGTTTATGACATGTTTTTAGCCATAACATCTTGTCCACCTATGCTCATGGCCGGCCACTACATATTAGGGGGGAAATTGACATGCAAGTCCTCCCTTTTGATTACATGCACTATTAGGTCCTTGTAGATTAGCCTATCACATTTCAAAAATGTCACCCATAAGTCCTTTTGACTAAATTCACATGCAATTTACTAAATCGAAGCCTAAAACTTTCACACATTCATAATCACATATTTTAGACAATAAATATCACATTCAAATAATTTGGTGACTCGGTTTAGCGGTCCCGGAACCGCTTTCCGACTAGGGTCACTTTAGGGCTGTCACACTTAAAATGGCTGGTATTTTCGGTGGTATGGACAAGAAGATGTAAAAGATGATAACCCCTTTCTTTTTGTTTTATTTCTAGTCAAAGTAAGCTACCAACTTCACCTAATTTTAACTTTTCTATTCCTCTTTGTCCCTATGGTCGGCCACCCTATAGAAATGGGTTTATTTACCCTTTAAAGACCCCTAACTATGATTCTTTAGCTATTTAACACCATTTCCTAGAAAAATAAAACTTTTTCCCTTTATACGATTTAGTCCTTTTTCGCATTTAAGCTCACAATCGCTGAAATTAATTCATCAAAATTTTCATGCATCCATGTAAACATGCTATAACACATAAAATTATATTAAAAATAATTTCTCCGGCCTCTGATTAGTGGTTCCGAAACCATAGTTCCTACAAGGCCCAAAATCGGGTTGTTACAATTCTCCCCCTTAGGGGGTTTCATCCTCGAAAATCTTACCGTTAAAAAGGTTTGGGTATTGGTCTCTCATGGTCTCCTCGGGCTCCCATATGGCCTCTTCTATCCCATATCTATGCCATAATACCTTCACAAGTGCTATACTCTTATTCCTCAAGTGTTTAACCTCCCAAGCTAAAATCTTAATCGGTTCTTCGCCATAAGTCATATCTGACCGAATCTCAATCTCTGTTGGTGAAAGAACACACGAAGGGTCAGAGCGGTAACGGTGCAACATCAACACATGGAAAAAATTGTGGATCTTCTCTAACTCGAATGACAAGGCTAGTCGATAAGCTACTGGTCCAATTCTCTCAGTCACCTCATAAGGTCTAATAAAACTTGAGCTTAATTTTCCTTTCTTACCGAATCTAAGGACTTTCTTTTGCGGGGATACTTTTAAAAACACCTTATCACTGACCTAAAACTCAATTTCTTTTCATTTCAAATCCACGTAGGATTTCTGTCTATCAGAAGCGGCCTTCAAACAATCACAAATTACCTTTACTTTCTTTTCTATCTCTTTAATTAACTCAACCCCGTAAATCTGATTTTCTCTGAGTTCGGTCCAAAACAAAGGCGTTCGGCACTTATGCCCGTATAAAGTCGCATAAGGTGCCATTTTCAAACTCGACTGATAGCTATTGTTGTAGGCAAACTCTACCAACGGTAAATACTTTTCCCAACTGCCTTGGAATTCAAGGACACAACACCGCAACATGTCTTCTAGAATCTGAATTAATCTTTCCTACTAACTGTGGGTTTGCGGATGGAAAGCCATGCTAAAACTCAACTTTGTCCCCAAAGCTTCTTTTAACTTTTTCCAAAACTGTGAGGTGAATCTCGGATCCCTATCCAAAATAATCGATAAAGGTACTCCATGAAGTCTCACAATCTTAAAAATATACAACTCAGCTAACTTATCGAGTGAGTAGTCGGTACATACCAGAATAAAGTGAGTTGGTTTCATTAATCGATCAACTATGACCCAAACAACATCTTTCTTTCTTAGTGATGACGGTAATCCTGTTACAAAATCCATGGTAATTCGATCCCATTTCCACTCGGGAACCATCACAGGCTGAAGTAAACCCGAAGGTACTTGGTGCTCGGATTTCACTTGTCGACAAATTAAACATTTCGACACAAACTCTAAGATGTCTCTTTTCATACCTAGCCACCAATACAATCTCTTTAAGTCATTATACATCTTGGTACTACCCGGATGGATTGACATACAACTACTATATGCCTCTTGAAGAATTTTCCCAACAAGCTCATCATCTCTAGGTACACAGACCCTATCTTGGAACATCAAACAACTATTGGAACTAATTTGAAAATCTGATTTAATACCTGACTCGCATTGAGCTCTCTTGGTTTGCAAATCACTGTCACCTTTCTGAGCTTTACAGATCTCTTGGAGAAACGTCGATCTAGCTCTCAACTCTGCTAGTATTGAACCATCATCGGACACAGTCAATTGAGTATTCAAAGTTGTTAAGGCAAATAAGGATTTCCTACTCAAAGTATGAGTGACCACGTTCACCTTCCCCGAGTGATAGTCGATCACCAGCTCGTAATCTTTTATCAGCTCTAGCCATCTCCGTTGGTGAAGGTTCAATTCTTTTTGAGTTATCAAATACTTTAGGCTTTTATGGTCGGTGAATACTCTGCATCTCTTGCCATACAAATGGTGTCTCCAAATCTTCAGTGCAAACACTATGGCTACTAACTCTAAGTCATGTATCGGATAATTTTTCTCATGCGGCTTCTGTTGTCTCGAGGTATATGCTATTACCTTGCCTTCTTGCATGAGCACGCATCCTAATCCATTCAAGGATGCATCACTATACACTACGAATTCTTTTCCCAGTTCTGGTTGCACTAAAATTAGGGCTTTAGTTAACGCCTTAAGTTTCTCGAAACTCTGTTGGCATTTTTTTGTCCAATTGAACTTGACATCTTTCTGTAGCAACCTCGTCATCGGAGTAGCAATCATGGAAAATCCTTTGACGAATTGTCTGTAGTAACCCGCTAAGGCTAGCAAGCTTCTAATCTCCGATACATTCCTCGACAGTTTCCACTCAACAATAGCTGAGATCTTACTCGAGTCAACTTTAATTCATCACCCGACATGATGTGTCCTAAGAATCCGACCTCTCAGAGCTAAAACTCACTTTTACTAAACTTGGCATACAACAACTTGTCTCTTAAAGTCTGCAAAACAATTCTCAAATGCTCTACATGTTCACTCTCATCACAAGAATAGATTAATATACCATCGATAAAAACAACAACGAACTTATCCAAGTACGGTTGGAAAATACAGCTCATTAAGTCCATAAAAACGGCAGAGCATTTGTTTAGCCAAAGAGCATGACAAGGAACTCATAGTGCCCGTACCTTATTCGAAACACGATTTTCAGTACATCTTGCTCCTTAACTCTTAGCTGGTAATAACTGGATCTTAAGTCTATCTTAGAAAACACTGTGGCTCCTTTCAATTGGTCAAACAAATCATCGATCCTTGGCAATGGATACTTGTTCTTCACAGTCACCTTGTTGAGCTATTTGTAGTCTATACATAACCTCATCGACCTGTCTTTCTTTTTTACAAAAAGTACCAGAGCACCCCACAGAGAATAGCTTGGTCTCGTCAAACCCTTATCTGTTAATTCTTGCAACTGAACCTTAAACTCTTTTAACTCCAATGGTACCATTATATACGGGGCAATAGATATAGGCGTAGTACTAGGGACTAACTTGATACCAAACTCGACTTCATTAGTTGGAGGCAGTCCGAGCAACTCTTCCGAAAACACATCCGAAAACTTACATACCACTGGCATTGACTCAATCTTTACTTCCGACACTTGGATATTCAACACAAACGCTAGATAAGACTCATACCTTTTTCTCATATATTTCTCAGCCGTCGTAGAAGAAATCACTACAGGTAAGCTATCCGGTTCACCTGATTCAACCTGAAGAATATCCCCATTTTCACATTTTAGTTCAATAAATTTGTAATACCCCGTACCCGAGACCGTTGCCGGAGTCGAACACGAGGTGCAAACAGACTTAATTCATTTATTGACACAGTCCATTTTAAAATTTCTAGACAAGCTGGCTAACTGCGTCACTGTTACCTTAAAAATCATATCTCAAGTTCCAAAATTCGAAAACCAGTTCTGTAAATTTTTCCTGAAACTAGACTCATATGTCCATCTAAAAATTTTTTTCTAGAATTTTTGGTCCAGCCAATTAGTACAGTTTATTAGTTAAAGTCTCCCCTGTTTCAGGGTTCGACTACTCTGACCTTTATGCATTACGACTTAGATATCTTCCTATACAGGGCTTCAATACTTATGCCGTTTGTTTCTAAAGAAATTAAACTCGAAAAGGAATCTATACATATATGGTATGACTTCTAATTATCTCTGGTTAATTTATAATGAATTTCCAAAGTCAGAATAGGGGATCCAGAATTTGCTCTGGCCCTATTTCACGAAAACTTAAACATCTCATAAAATACGGCTCATATGATCTTTTTGTTATTTTCATATGAAAATATATTCATCAAGGTTCGATCACATAATTTATTCACAATTTAATTCTATTCCTACTATTTTTAGTGATTTTTCAAATTCACATCACTGCTGCTGTCGGTATCTGTTTTTAAGGTAGACTTTACCTATTTCATAATTTCCATGATTCAACTAGCCCTTTTACATGCATAGCACAAAAATATGATCGTGATTAACCATTCCAATGGCTAATCATTGCCCAGAATTTCCACACCTCTCAATAACCATATATATATACAAAATGATTATAACGCTATGCTCAAAATATATAAGCCATTTTCGCATGGCTATCCAAATATATACAATACCAAAGTACTTGACTACCAACAAAAGGGCAGCCCTATACATGCCATTATCAGAGTTCAACTAAAAGAGTACCAAAAGGGCTTTGATAGTGTGGGCAACTTCGACTTTGACACTCCCGAGTCCGATAGCTGACGAACCAAAATCTATAAAACAAAGAATCAAAGAAACGGAATAAGCATTTAATGCTTAGTAAGTTTTGAGCAATGAAATTAGGCACAACTGAAGTATAGCATTCATATGACTAAACGAATAATTTCATATACACATATTCTCACAACCATACCTACTTCACATTTCCAACCCTTATATTCATACATAAGAAATCAACTTGACTAAAGGCAGGAAGCTTGTTAATCGATTGAGCGAATACTATTTAAAAGGAATCAATTATTCCAATGCATATACAAAACATACCTCAACGTTGGGGTTTTACGAGCGTATTAATTGAAATTATTACAGCAAGATTGCTCATTCCCAAACCATGTACCTTCGGGATTTAGCCGGATATAGCTACTCGCTCAAATGCCTTGGGACTTAGCCGGATATAGTAACTCGCACAAATGCCTTGGGACTTAGCCGGATATAGTAACTTCGCACAAATGCCTTGATTGCTTAGCCGGAATTAGTCACTAGCACAAATGCCTTGGGACTTAGCCGGTTATCATCCGAATATTCATGCACATATCAATAAATCATGACACATCTATATTTCATTTTCATAACTAGAATTCAAACACAAGTCACTTATCAAGCATTATCATTTTCGGCTCATTAGCTACATACAAAGAACATGATTTTGATTTGCTCATAGCATGATCTAATCGAATCATAATCTAAGTTCCATTACTCGAAAACTTACCTCGGATGTTGTCGAGCGATTTCAACGGCTATTCGATCACCTTTTCCTTTCCTTTATCGGATTTAGTTCCCCTTTGTTCTTGAGCTTAATTTAACAAATAAATTGATTTAATCATTTTGAACATCAAAGAGAAACTCAAGGTACTTAGCCCATGTATATTAGGCATTAGAGTCATATATGTATGAAATCATGAATCAAATTCAACATATTTGCCAATATTCCCCTTTAGCCGATTTTCTAAGTCAAGATAAAGCCATCAATATGCTTACCTATAGCCGAACGTACACATCAACCTATGTATTCATTCATGTGGCCGAATATGCATGTCTATGTTGAGGCCGATTGTATACTTAATACATTCTACAAATATGGTCACTTGTATTGACTAAATACCATTTTGTTTCAAGTTCAAAACTTCGCTAATACACATATATACACTAGTAATCAAATACTAACATTTGCACTTCACCTTAATAGCTAGCTTAGCAAACCTTAATTTAACATATAATTGTGCATAACACAATTAAAGTATCCTCTCCATTCCATCAATTCAAAACACATACATTACTCAATAATGTTCAAAATCATATTCGGCCTTAGTACATAACTTGCTAGCCGATTTTTCTCCATCTAGCAACTAATGCACATATGTGCTTATTTGTTAGACTCTACTTCATCTAACTACTAACCCCTTTTTTTTTTTCATCCAAATAACATGAACAACAATCATATTTCTCTTCTACTTCCTACCATGGCCGAATGCTCAAGACACCATACCATGATTTTCATAATTTTGACATGGGTTACTAAAATAACTTGATACCTCATCAACACAACATCAACACCAAGCAAGAATGACAACATCCATGGCCGAGTATCATCTCCATCAAATAGCAAAAAGAATTTAAACCATGGGCTAGGTAGAATTCAAACTAACATCTAAAAATATGCATGAATTTCATGGAATAACATCAAACATACCTTAACCTAGTTACAAGCATGGCCGAACCTCTTCAACCTTTCTTCCTTTCTTTCCTTTGATTTTTCGGTCAAGAAGAGCAAAATGAGAACTTTTTCTCTTTTTTTTTTTTCATCACCCATGCTCCTTATTTTATTATTCCTAACATAAAACACTAACATAAAATGTTTATAATACCTTTTAACCCATAGCATGGCCGGCCACTAGTTCAAATTTTGGGTAATTTGCATGCAAACCCATCATCTTTATAACATGCCTTAATAGGCCACTTACATTTGCCTAGCACATTTCTAAATTTTCTCACATAAGTCCTATTAACTAAATTCACATGCAATCGACTAAATCGAAGCTTAAAACTTTCACACATTCATATTCACATATTCTAGACAATAAATATCACATTCAAATACTTCAGTGACTCGGTTTAGCTGTCCCGAAACCACTTCCCGACTAGGGTCAATTTAGGGCTGTCACAACTCTCCCCCACTTTAAGAAATTTTCGTCCCCGAAAATCTTACCGGTAAATAGGTTTGGGTATCGTTCTTTCATAGAGTTCTCGGGTTCCCAAGTAGCTTCTTCCATCCCGTGTTTGAGCCATAACACTTTTACTAAAGGAACCTTTTTGTTTCGCAACTCTTTCACTTCACGAGCTAGGATACGAATCGGTTCTTCTTCATAACTCAATTCAGATTGAATTTCGACCTCTGATGGACTAATTATGTGCGAAGGATCAGATCTGTAACGTCGAAGCATCGAAACATGAAAAACGTTGTGAATCCTTTCAAGTTCAGGGGGTAAAAGTAACCTATATGCAACTAGACCAACTTGTTCGGAGATTTCATACGGCCCAATGAATCTTGGTCTCAGTTTGCCCTTACGGCCAAATCTGAGTATCTTTTTCCAAGGTGAAACCTTAAGAAACACTTTGTCTCCCACCTGATACTCAATATCTCTTCATTTTAAATCCGCGTACGACTTCTGACGATCGGATGCTGCCTTCAGACTTTCACGAATTATTTTTACTTTCCCTCAGCATCTTTAATTAAATCAACCCCGAAAATTTTACTTTCACCGAGCTCGGTCCAAAACAATGGTGTACAGCATTTACGACCGTACAAAGCCTCGTAAGGTGCCATCTTAATACTTGATTGAAAACTATTGTTGTAAGCGAATTCAATCAAAGGTAAATACCGTTCCCATGAACCACTAAACTCAAGGATGCAACATCTTAACATATCCTCGAGTATCTAAATTATCCGCTCGGATTGACCATCGGTTTGGGGATGAAAAGCAGTGCTAAAATGCAACTTGGTACCCAAAGCTTCTTGCAATTTCTTCCAAAATCGCAAGGTGAATCTCGGATCTCTATCCGACACAATAGAAATGGGTACCCCGTGTAATCTCACAATCTGAGAAACATACAATTCAGTTAGTTTATCCAATGAATAATTTGTACGTACAGGAATAAAATGAGCCGACTTAGTCAGTCTATCAACAACAACCCAAACTGCATCTTTCTTACTCGCCGACAATGGTAACCCAGATACAAAATCCATCGTGATTCGTTCCCATTTCCATTCAGGTATCATGATCGGCTTAAGTAAACCTGTAGGCACTTGATGTTCCGCTTTCACTTGTTGGCATATTAAACACTTAGAAACAAAATCGGAAAAGTCTCGTTTCATACCATGCCACCAAAACTGACGTCTCAGATCGTTGTACATTTTCGTACTCCCCGGGTGAATTGACATTCGGCTACAATGAGCTTCGTTCAGAATTGTCGAAATAAGTTCTGAATTTCTTGGAACACACACATGACTTCTGAACCTCAAACATTCGTAATCATCAATTTGAAACTCTGATTCCATATTCGAAACACGTTCAGCCCATTTTGCAACTAATTCATCATCGACTTTCTGAGCTTCACGGATTTGATGAATCAACAATGGTCTAGCCTTTAATTCCGCTACTAACACATTGTCGGATAGAACGGGCAAGTGTACATTCATCGCTCGTAAAGCAAACAGTGCTTTACGACTCAAAGCATCCGCAACCACATTAGCCTTTCCTGGGTGATAGTCAATGACAAGCTCATAATATTTTAACAACTCGAGCCAATGTCTTTGTCGCAGATTCAAGTCTCTTTGAGTCATTAAATATTTGAGGCTTTTGTGATCCGAAAATACATGGCACTTCTCACCAAATAAGTAATGTCGCCATATTTTCAAAGCGAATACGATGGCAGCTAATTCGAGATCATGGGTTGGATAATTTTTCTCATGTGGCTTCAATTGTCTTGACGCGTAAGCTACAACTCGACCTTCTTGCATCAATACACAACCCAACCCAAGTAAAGATGCATCACTGTAGATGACGAACTCCTTGCCTGATTTAGGCTGCACTAGTACTGGAGCTTCCGTCAAATGAGTTTTCAATTGATCGAAACTTTTCTGACACTTTTCTATCCATTCAAACTCAACATCTTTCTGAAGTAGTTTCGTCATTGGTGTGGCTATCATCGAGAAACCTTTTACAAATAGTCTGTAGTAACCGGCAAGTCCCAAAAAGCTCCGAACCTCAGTAATATTTCTCGGAGGCTTCCAGTTAAGTATGGTTGAAATTTTGCTCGGATCAACTCGGATGCCCGATGCAGATACCACATGACCCAAGAAGCTAACCTCTCTTAACCAGAACTCGCACTTACTAAACTTAGCATATAACTGCTTATCCCGTCAAATCTGCAACACTAATCTTAGGTGCTCAGCATGTTCGGTCTCATCTCTTGAATAGACTAAGATGTCATCAATAAACACAACTACAAACCGGTCCAAAATCGTGCGAAGATCCGATTCATCAAATCCATAAATACATGCGGGGCATTAGTGAGCCCAAACGGCATCACTAAGAATTCATAGTGACCGTATCTCGTTCGAAAGCGGTTTGGGTATATCCGAATCTCGAATTAGAATCGATAATAATAAACGATCTCAAATCTATCTTTGAAAACACTGAGGCTCCCTTTAGTTGATCAAACAAATCGTCAATGCGCGGTATCGGATATTTATTCTTTATTGTCACCTTATTCAGCTGACGATAGTCGATGCACAACCTCATGGTTCCGTCCTTCTTTTTCACAAACAATACTGGTGCACCCCAAGGTGAGAAACTTGGTCGAGCGAAACCTCTATCCATCAACTCTTGCAACTGAGCTTTTAATTCCTTTAATTCCGTTGGTGCCATACGATACGGAGCTATCGAAATCGGTGTAGTCCTAGGTACAAGCTCGATGCCAAACTCTACCTCCCGAACAGGTGGTAAACCCTGTAATTCTTCGGGAAAAACATTCAGATATTCACAAACCATCGGCACAGATTCAGGCTTCTTTTCTAACTCTTTGTCATCAAGTACATATGCAAGGTATGCTTCACACCCCTTTCTTACATATTTCTGAGCCAACATCGATGATATTACAGCTGGCAACCTATTTAAGTCAGTAGACTCAACTCGAATTATCTCGTTATTTACACACCTCAAATCGATGGTTTTTCTTTTGCAATTTACAATTGCATCATGTACAGTCAACCAATCCATACCGAGGATAACATCAAATTCATCAAACGGTAAAAGCATCAAATCGGCCGGAAAACAGGAACCTCGGATTACTAGGGGACATTTCTTACACACTTTGTCGACAAGCACGTAACGACCCAATGGATTTGACACCCAAATTACGAACTCAGTAGACTCAATAGGTAACGTCTTACTGGATGCTAAGGTTTCGCATATATAAGAATGAGTAGAACCAGGGTCAATCAAAGCAATCACATTAGTATCAAAGAGAGTAAAAGTATCGGTAATAACATCTGGCGAGGAAGCATCCTCGCGTGCGCGTATAGCATAAGCTCTAGCAGGAGCACGAGCCTCAGATCTGGTTGTAGCATCTCTAGATCCTCTCGACCGCCACTAGCATTGCCCGTATTCCTAGATGGTCTACCCCGAGCGTTGGTAGCACCGGTTCCCACTCGATTTACATTCATTCGGACAATCTCGGGCAATCTTTAATAAAGTGGTCAATGATCCGTACTTGTAACAAGAGCGGTCATGGAATCTACAACTCCCCGAATGCCATTTACCACAATACTGGCACTCCGTTCTGTCTCGACGATCATTTCCAACACTGGCGACTGAAGTGACTCGTGTACTCACAGGGGGTCGATCACGATCTCGTCTAGAAAAGCCCGAAGTGTCTCTAGATCGGCCTAAATCATCTCTAAATTTTTTTGATGACTGTTGAAAGGGCCTCCCCGAAGACCTCTTATGAAGCTCCTCTGCTCCCATATCAGCTTTTCTTTTCTCCATACTAAGCTCCTCGGCTTTGCAAGCTCGCTCGACAAGTACCACAAATTCTCGGATTTCTAAAATGCCAACATACAGCTTTATATCATCGTTCAGTCCATCTTCGAAACGTTTACACATCACAGTTTCTGAAGAAATGCATTCTCGCGCGTACTGGCTGAGCCTTACAAACTTTCGTTCATAGTCGGTAACCGACATGGAACCCTGTTTAAGTTCAAGAAATTCTTTCCATTTTTGATCAATGAATCTCTGACTGATATACTTTTTTCGAAACTCGGTTTGGAAAAACTCCCAAGTTACTTGCTCTCTGGGCACGACAGAAATCAACGTATTCCACCAATAGTAGGCAGGATCACGTAGCAAGGAGATAGTACACTTTAGGCATTCATCGGGTGTACAAGACAGTTCATCAAGTACCCGAATAGTGTTGTCCAACCAAAATTTAGCTTGCTCGGCATCGTCGCTGTCCGTAGCTTTAAATTCAGTAGCCCCGTGTTTTCGGATTCTGTCAACTGGGGGCTTATTTGGCCTTATTTGGTCAGTTACCGGAGGTATTGTAGGTGCGGGGGTTGTATTAGTCGGGAATGGAGGTTTTGGAACAGGCGTATTAGTTCGAATGTATTGGTTGAACCAATCATTCATCACGCTATAAAAAGCTTGTCTAGCTTCATCATTCGGATTACTAGCAATAGGTTGAGAGTCCGCTGGCGCTGTCCCTTGTGCGGGAGCAGGCGCTACACTCTCAAGATCATCAGCTACCGCTCGGTTGGGATCGGGATCCACTACTATAAATAAACACATTTTCAATTGTCAGAAATCACCACACTATCAAATAATCACATAATGGCATGTATAGCTAGACCCAAACGTATTACGGTAGTCCTAGAATCGACTAAACCGTAGCTCTGATACCAATAAAATTGTAACACCCCGTACCCGAGACCATTGCTGGAGTCGAACACGAGGTGCAAACAGACTTAATTCATTTATTTACACAGTCCATTTTAAAATTTCCAGACAAGCTGGCTAACAGCGTCACTGTTACCTTAAAAATCATATCTCAAGTTCCAAAACTCGAAAACCAGTTCCGTAAATTTTTCCTGAAACTAGACTCATATTTGCATCTAAAAATTTTTTTCTAGAATTTTTGGTTGAGCCAATTAGTACAGTTTATTAGTTAAAGTCTCCCCTGTTTCAGGGTTCAACTACTCTGACCTTCATGCATTACGACTTAGATATCTCCCTGTACAGGGCTTCAATACTTATGCTATTTGTTTCTAAAGAAACTAGACTCGAAAAGGAATCTATACATATATGGTATGACTTCTAATTATCTCTGGTTAATTTATAATGAATTTCCAAAGTCAGAATAGGGGATCCAGAATTCGCTCTGGCCCTGTTTCACGAAAACTTAAACATCTCATAAAATACGGCTCATATGATCGTTTCGTTACTTTCATATGAAAATATATTCATCAAGGTTTGATTAAATAATTTATTCACAATTTAATTCTATTCCTAATATTTTTAGTGATTTTTCAAATTCACATCACTGCTGCTGTCGGTATCTATTTTTAAGGTAGACTTTACCTATTTCATAATTTCCATGATTCAACTAGCCCTTTTACATGCATAGCACAAAAATATGATCGTGATTAACCATTCCAATGGCTAATCATTGCCAAGCATTTCTACACCTCTCAATAACCATATATATATACAAAATGATTATAACGCTATGCTCAAAATATATAAGCCATTTTCGCATGGCTATCCAAATATATACAATACCAAAGTACTTGACTAACAACAAAAGGGCAGCCCTATACATGCCATTATCAGAGTTCAACTAAAAGAGTACCAAAAGGGCTTTGATAGTGTGGGCGACTTCGACTTTGACACTCCGAGTCCGATGGTGACGAACCAAAATCTATAAAGCAGAGAATCAAAGAAACGGAATAAGCATTTAATGCTTAGTAAGTTTTGAGCAATGAAATTAGGCACAATTGAAGTATAGCATTCATATGACTAAACGAATAATTTCATATACACATATTCTCACAACCATACCTACTTCACATTTCCAACCCTTATATTCATACATAAGAAATCAACTTGACTAAAGGCCGGAAGCTTGTTAATCGATTGAGCGAATACTATTTAAAAGGAATCAATTATTACAATGCATATACAAAACATACCTCAACGTTGGGGTTTTACGAGCGTATTAATTGAAATTATTACAACAAGATTGCTCATTCCCAAACCATGTACCTTCGGGATTTAGCCGGATATAGCTACTCGCTCAAATGCCTTCGGGACTTAGCCCGGATATAGTAACTTCGCACAAATGCCTTGGGACTTAGCCGGATATAGTAACTCGCACAAATGCCTTCGAGACTTAGCCCGGATATAGTAACTCGCACAAATGCCTTCAGTGCTTAGCCCGGAATTAGTCACTAGCACAAATGCCTTCAGGACTTAGCCCAGTTATCATCCGAATATTCATGAACATATCAATAAATCATGACACATCTATATTTCATTTTCATAACTAGAATTCAAACACAAGTCACTTATCAAGCATTATCATTTTCGGCTCAATAGCTACATACAAAGAACATGATTTTGATTTGCTCATAGCATGATCTAATCGAATCATAATCTAAGTTCCATTACTCGAAAACTTACCTCGGATGTTGTCGAACGATTTCAACGGCTATTCGATCACCTTTTCCTTTCCTTTATCGGATTTAGTTCCCCTTTGTTCTTGAGCTTAATTTAACAAATAAATTAATTTAATCATTTTGAACATCAAAGAGAAACTCAAGGTACTTAGCCCATGTATATTAGGCATTAGAGTCATATATGTATGAAATCATGAATCAAATTCAACATATTTGCCAATATTCCCCTTTAGCCGATTTTCTAAGTCAAGATAAAGCCATCAATATGCTTACCTATAGCCGAACGTACACATCAACCTATGTATTCATTCATGTGGCCGAATATGCATGTCTATGTTGAGGCCGATTGTATACTTAATACATTCTACAAATATGGTCACTTGTATTAACTAAATACCATTTTGTTTCAAGTTCAAAACTCGGCTAATACACATATATACACTAGTAATCAAATACTAACATTTGCACTTCACCTTAATAGCTAGCTTAGCAAACCTTAATTTAACATATAATTGTGCATAACACAATTAAAGTATCCTCTCCATTCCATCAATTCAAAACACATACATTACTCAATAATGTTCAAAATCATATTCGGCCTTAGTACATAACTTGCTAGCCGATTTTTCTCCATCTAGCAACTAATGCACATATGTGCTCATTTGTTAGACTCTACTTCATCTAACTACTAACCCCTTTTTTTTTCATCCAAATAACATGAACAACAACCATATTTCTCTTCTACTTCCTACCATGGCCGAATGCTCAAGACACCATACCATGATTTTCATAATTTTGACATGGGTTACTAAAATAACTTGATACCTCATCAACACAACATCAACACCAAGCAAGAATGACAACATCCATGGCCGAGTATCATCTCCATCAAATAGCAAAAAGAATTTAAAACATGGGCTAGGTAGAATTCAAACTAACATCTAAAAATATGCATGAATTTCATGGAATAACATCAAACATACCTTAACCTAGTTACAAGCATGGCCGAACCTCTTCAACCCTTCTTCCTTTCTTTCTTTTGATTTTTCGGTCAAGAAGAGCAAAATGAGAACTTTTTCTCTTTTTTTTTTTTTCATCACCCATGCTCCTTATTTTATTATTCCTAACATAAAACACTAACATAAAATGTTTATAATACCTTTTAACCCATAGCATGGCCGGCCACTAGTTCAAATTTTGGGTAATTTGACATGCAGACCCATCATCTTTATAACATGCATTAATAGGCCACTTACATTTGCCTAGCACATTTCTATATTTTCTCACATAAGTCCTATTAACTAAATTCACATGCAATCGACTAAATCGAAGCTTAAAACTATCACACATTCATATTTAGATATTCTAGACAATAAATATCACATTCAAATACTTCGGTGACTCGGTTTAGCTGTCCCGAAACCACTTCCTGACTAGGGTCAATTTAGGGCTGTCACAAAATTTCTTCCCACAATTTACTATAACATCATGGGTAGACAACCAATCCATACCAAGGATAATGTTAAATTCATCAAACAATAATAACATGAGGTTAGCTAGAAAAGAATGACATCTAATTGTCAAGGGACAATTTCTACATACTTGGTCAACTAATACATGCTTGCCTAATGGGTTTGACAATTCTGTAGACTCGACAGGCATATTCATGCTAGACACCAATTTCACACAAGCATACGAATG
Organism: Gossypium arboreum; assembly: GCF_025698485.1. Taxonomy (NCBI): domain Eukaryota; kingdom Viridiplantae; phylum Streptophyta; class Magnoliopsida; order Malvales; family Malvaceae; genus Gossypium; species Gossypium arboreum. The sequence goes on from NC_069082.1 coordinate 20,039,418, forward strand.
GGTAGACTGAAAATCAATCAAAGCGACAATAGAAAATCATGAAGAGAAAAAGTATCCGTAATCACATCCGGTGACGATGCCTCTTCGCAAGCACGAATGGCATAAGTCCTCGCAAGAGCTCGGCCCTCAGACCTCACAACTGAATCTCTAAGCACACCTTGGTTGTTAGCCCCACTTCCCGGGCTCTTCTATGGTTTACCCCTCGAAGGGGCATTACTCGCTCTCACATCTTACTTTTTGCCTTTCTCATCCATTTCAGGATAGTTTCAGATGAAATGGTCTAGTAAGCCACACTTGAAAAAACCTCTATCATTTCCTCGGCACTCACCAAAATGACGCCTACCACAATGAGAACACTCAGGCCTATTTGGTTGAGCATTACCAACACTCGCGATAGAAGTGGTTTGAGCTTTACAAATTATGTACTACTTATTCTTATTTCTACTCAAGAATCCCACTGAAGCATTCGATTGAGTAAGAAATTCTCTCGGTCTCTTGGATGGGGTCTAATGTGATTTCCCCATCTGTCTTTTCTTTAAGCCATGAGACTCCATATCCACTTTTCTCTTCTCTTTGGCCAATTCTTCTGCCTTGCAAGCTCTTTCAACAAGCATCACAAACTCTTTTAACTCTAAGATGCCAACTAACAATCAGATGTCTTTGTTCAATCCGTCTTTAAATCTCTTGCACATGATAGCTTCGGTAGATACGCACTCCCTAGTGTATTTGCTGAGCCTCACGAACTCACGCTCATACTCTGTCACTGTCATTCGACCTTGCTTTAATTATAAAAATTCTTTCCTCTTCTGATCTATAAACCTCTGACTAATATACTTCTTTCAAAATTCCTTTTGGAAAACACCCATGTAATCCTTTCCCTTGGTACAACGACACAAGGGTGTTCCACTATTGGTAGGCTAAGTCTCGCAAGAGTGACACAATACACTTCATGTACTCCTCAAGCGTGCAAGACAATTCATCGAATACCCAAATGGTATTTTCTAGCCAAAACTCTGCCCTTTCTGGGTCATCATCTATATTCGCTCTAAATTCCTCGGCCCCTTAGTTCCGAATTCTGTCAACCGGAGGTCTCTCCCTCCTAATCATCTCTACAGCTTGGGGAGCTATGGGCACAAGCTGGGGAATTGGAGGGGGTGGAGAATGTGGAGTGTTTGGGTTTGCACGAACAAACTACAAATACCATGCGTTCATCATGTGGAGGTAGACTTCTCTAGCCCCTCTGCCCTGAGAAAATGTCACAGGCACACTCTCGACTGGCGCAGTCCCTTTAGCGGGAGCCGGTGTATTACTCTCTACATCGTCCGCCACTACTCCGTCGGAATCCATTTACTATATGAAAACACAATTTAAAGTCAGGAGTCATCACACCATCACAATGTATTTATGGCATGTATAGCTAGACTTGTACACTCGTCTGAGAATCGACTAAACCGTAGCTTTGATACCACTAAATGTAACACCCCTTACCCGAGTTCGATGCCGGAACAGGATACAAGGTGTTATCAGACTTAAACACATACATACAAATATTTTTGGGTCATAAAATTTTGCTCAATTTTTAAAACTTTAAAACTTCCTCTTAAAGACCCTAATATAGACCTACAAGGTCCAAAACACGCTTTGGAAATGGTTCGAGAATAAACTAAATACTTTAAAAAAGTTTATAAAATTTCAAAGTAGATAGGGGCATACGCCCGTGTGTATTCTTAGCATGACCATGTTGTAAGCCCGTGTGGCTCACACGGCCTGAACATATCGGGACACGCCCGTGTCCCTAGCCCGTGCAAATTTATTTATCGATTCAAACCTATAGGGGTTTTTACACAGCTTAGCACAAGCCTATGTCCATGACCCGTGTCCTTCACACGGCCATGACACGCCTGTGTCTCAGCCCATGTACAAAAACCTTGACATTTTGTTTCTAACGTCAGCAACCCTTTAGGGGCACATGGCCATGGTACACACCTGTGTACTAAGAAAATGGAAAAGATAAGATGTAACCATAAAGCTTAGTAAGTTACAAGTAAATAATTAACATTGCTTTACCAAGTAACATCATACTCATAACATATTACACACTTGCACAAGATTATTGAATGACTATAAACATAACTTACTCATTTCATCCTTACTACTCATATACATACCCTGAGCTCATTCTCTTGAGTTTCATGCAGGTACCTGTACCACTCGCAACATAATCATAACTTTTATTAATCATGATATAATCTTTAAATCACCCATTGAGCCAGTTGGAAAACAAATGGATATCCGCTAAGCCTCATACAAAAGGGTAAGATACCGATACCATGTCTCAGACATGGTCTTACACTGGCTCTCATATATCAGTATTGATGCCATGTTCCAAACATGGTCTTACACTAGCTACCTATCGAGGCCGATGCCATGTCCCAGACATGGTCTTACACTAACCTTCCTATCGAGGTCGATGCCATATCCTTACACTAGCTCTCATATATCAATGCTGATGCCATGTTCCAAACATGGTCTTACACTGACTCACATATCGAGGCTGATGCCATGTTTCAAACATAGTTTTACACTAGCTCTCATATCAATCCCGATGCCATATTCCAAACATGGTCTTACACTGACTCACATAACCCTAGTATCACGGCATAGATATCCAATCTATTCCTACGGTTTAACTGGGAGTTTCATCACATCCAATTTCGTCATGCATATTCTTACTCAAATTGAACATTTCATGCAATATCCATAATTTAATGCATAATAACAATAAAATTGTAATATTTACGTGCAACTTACCTCGGTATACAAAAAAGTGAGTGATTAGTTGGATTTAGTCCACTAGCTTGGTTTTCCCCCGGTCTAGGTCCGAATTTCATATTTCTTGATCTAAAATAATAAAATTCACTGATTTAATCATCATATTAATCAAGACATTTCACAAACTATATTTTGCCTAAATGACCATTTTGCCCCTAGACTTTCACAACATTACGATTTTACCCCTAGGCTCGTAAATCGATTTTCATCAAATTTTCTCACTAACCAATCCTAGCTGAATTCTTTGTATACTAGAAGCAGCCCACAATTTCAATTATATCACACATTTACCACATAATTTATAACTTATGCAAAATGGTCCATAGTTAGGATTTCCATGAAAACTACTTCACAAAAATGGGTTATTTAACAACCATAACTCATTTTCTTCCACAATATTTCAGCAAACAACACAAAAACTTTCATGGAAAAACCTTAAACTTTCAACCTTTTGCAAAATAGCCCCCCATTAGTTAGCTTATGCTACAAGGGTCCCAAAAGTACAAAAATTATCAAGAAAAGCCATCAAAATCACTTACTTGCAAGAGCAAAGAGTGGCTGAAATTTTGAAATTCCAAAACCCTTAAAATGTATGGTATTGTCGGCGATATGGACAAGAAGATGTAAAAGATGACAACCCCTTTCTTTTTGTTTTATTTCTAGTCAAAATATGCTACCAACTTTACATAATTTTGACTTTTCTATTCCTCTTTGTCTCTATGGCCGGCCACCCCTATAGAAATGGGTCTATTTGTCCTTTAAAGACCCTTAACTATGATTCTGTAGCTATTTAACACCATTTTCTAGAAAAACAAAACTTTTGCCTTTTATGCAATTTAGTCCTTTTTCGTAATTAAGCTCACAATCGCTAAAATTAATTCATCAAAATTTTTATGCATCCATGTAAACATGCTATAATACATAAAATAATATTAAAAATAATTTCTCTGGCCTTGAATTAGTGGTTCTGAAACCACTGTTCTGACTAGGCCTAAAATCGGGTTGTTACAATATTGTTCATTGAAACATGTATCAAACCATTGCTACATTAACACATACTAAATAGGCACCATAAATACCAAGATGTCATAAACCAATCAACAATAAATGATGCCAAAGCAACATGTACATACCAAATTCAACATCTAAGCATTCAACTAAACATCAAACTCTAGTCCACCTATACATGCCATTATAACCTTGGCCAAAACATCAAAAACTTCCAATATAATCGCTGGATAGTGTGATAGATCTCTGACGAACTTCCAACAGATTGAGCTTCCAATAATCTGTAAAGTAAAGGAAAATAATTATGTAAGTAATGAATGCTTAGTAAGCTCCTATAAAATTTAAACATAATATCCCATTTCAATAATGAACATTATAGAATAAATATAAACATATACCAAAGCCATAATACTTATAAAACTTTATAACCATCAACTTAGAAATGAGTAAGTCCATCAAAATCATATATATTTTTCATTCATAATGTAATAGGATTTTATAAGACATATTACTCAATCATTAACCTTTTCATGAGTTAGTGTATTTATCCATGATATAGGTAAATACATCTTTAGCATAAATAGATTTCTCACACATACGTACATCATTTAACTCATCGATCTTTTTATATCATCATATTACATCCCAATTATGAACTTACCATTTCATTCTCTTTTCTTACTAGTTCCATTTGCATATTACAAAGCATGGGCATAAAAATCCACAAGCTTGGCACAAGCTTAAACATCATCATCAATATGCAAGTTAGTGCATTTATACATAAATCTTTTGGAATCAACCACATGATAAGCCATTTCATGAGAAAATACATTATTTGATTCATACAACCTTTTCATGAACATAATCATATTTCCGTCGAAGTTTACCATCTCAATCATTTTCATTCATACATGATATAGTTCATTTGAACACTTACCGTTCCTTTCCTTTTCTTACCCATTGAACCACTTAGATTATCATTGGACGCTCGGGAAAGCTCACATGAAGTGTGCTTAAACATATAACCGTAACCTTTCATTTACATCGTTTCTCACACGAGCTATGAAATAGGTCTGCTCACATAAGCTGTGGGTCAGAATGTAGGCTACACGATGCTGCTCACACGAGCTGTGGAGTATCCGCAACAAATGTAGGACCTTAGTTATCAGTAGAACATTTAAGACCAGCACCTCAAACATGAAAACCCTAATGACATGTCATTTGTATCCTATGAATTCTTAAGGTTCAACATGGACTCGATAACCGTCAATTTGTCATAATGTGGATACATTCATATATATATATATATATATATATTGATTCATTTATATTAAAAATAACATAATAAAAATCTAATTTAATTATCATTATGATGATTACAATTAATAGAAACTTACTTGGCTAATTTGTAGTAATGACTAAGTACAGGGTTATTTGGTAATTTTCTCTTCTCCTTGATTTTCCACTCGTTTTTGTAATTTCATTAAATTCATTAATTTAGACAGTAAAACCAATTCACTTTATGCAATTTAGTCCTTTCTGAAATTTTTAAAAAATTACCCTCAACTTTTTACTTATTCAATTTACTCTCTATGTCCTAATCATGCAAATAAACCAATTTTATTGAAAATTAAAACCAACCGAATGTTACTAGCATCCATTACAGCCCACAACTATAAGAATTTCACACCAGTCCTTGAATTATTATTAATTTAGCAATTTAATCCCTAAACATTTAAATCATTAAACATTGCATAATAAAATACTTATAAATAACAACTAGTACTTTAAAATCATCATTTAACATCTAAAATCACAAAAAAATCATTAATGGCAACATTCAAAATCTTTAATAGTTTCAAAAATGAAGGTATGAGCTAGCTGGACCTAGTTGCAACAATCTCAAAAACATAAAAATTACAAGAAACGAAATCAAAATGTACACGCAAGTGTTAACAATGGCTGAACCTTCAAGGTAGGTTTTTGGGTGTTTTTCGGCTCTGGAGAAAGCAAATTGAGGAATAAACACATTTTACAACATTTAATTTCGTTTGAATTTCAAAAAATTTACAAAATTGCCATTACCATTCACTAACTAAAATAATGACTAATTTCCTTATTGGTCCTCCGACATTACTAATTAAGCCATTAAATCATCCAAAATGCTATAATTACCATGTTTTACACTTTTTACAATTTAGTCCATTTCATTTAATTAACCATTTAAACGTCAAAATTTCTTAGCGAAACTTTAATACAACTTTAATAACACTCCATTAATAATTAATAAAATATTTCTAGCTCGATTTATAAAAAATAGGTCCCGATACCATATTTTATAAAAGCACTTGACTTTAGGGTCATACCATTTGAACCTAATTATTCTTTTAAATAGCATAAATTACCAATTCAAAATTTATTTTAATACCATATTTGACTCGTAAATATTAAATAATAATATTTATGAACTTGTCGGATTTGTGGCCCTAAAACTACTATTTCTGACACCACTGAAAAACGGGCTGTTACACCTCGGTTTCCTAGATAGCTTCTTCATTACCATGTCAATGCCACAACACTTTTACTAAAAGTACACATTCATTCTGAAGTTCTTTGACTTCTCAAGCCAAAATTTTCACTGGTTCTTCAGAATACATCAAATTGGATGTAATTCAATCTCACTATAAGGAATCACGTGTGAAGGGTCAGATTTGTACTATCTCAGCATTGAAACGTGGAACACATTATGAATTTTCTCTAGTTCAGTAGGTAAAGCTAATCTGTAAGCTACAGGACTCATTCTTTCAGTAATCTTGTACAGCTTGATAAATCTCAGACTCAACTTTTCTTTCTTTCCAAATGTAGCACTTTTTTCCACGAAGAAACTTTTAAAAATACTCGATCGCCAACAAAAAGTTCTCTGTCTTTTCTTTTCAAATCCACGTATGACTTCTGACGATCAGATGTAACTTTCAAACAATCTCAAATAATTTGAACATTGTCTTCAGTTTCTCGAATTAAATCAATCCCTACCATTTTGGATTCGCTCAACTTGGACCAATACAACGGTGTTTTACATTTTCTTCCGTATAAAGATTCAAACGGTGCCATTTTAATACTGGATTGATAACTGTTATTATACGCGAATGTAGGTAACGATAGATATTTTTACCAGCTACCCTCTAATCGTAGCATGTCTTCTAAAATCTGAATTACTCGTTCTAATTGCTCGTTCGTCTAAGGATGAAACACTTTACTGAAATTGAGTTTAATGCCTAAAGCCTCGTGAAGTTTACTCCAAAATCTTGATGTAAACTGCGGATCATGATAAAAAATAATAGATTTCGGAACTCTGTGCAATCTCACAATCTGTGACACATATAATTCCACTAGCCCAATCAGTGAGTAATTTGTTCTGACTGGAATAAAATGGGCTGACTTAGTTAATCTGTCAACAATCACCCAGATCGAATCTTTCTTTTTCAGTGTTATAGGCAAATGGGATACGAAATCCATCGTGACTTGCTCTTACTTCCACTAAGGAATCATAATAGCTTGTAATAATCCCGACGACACCTAATGCTCTGCTTTTACCTATTTTCAAATCAAACATTTAGCTACGAAATCACAAATCTCATATTTCATACCCGACCACCAGTACATCTATTTCAAATGAACATACATCTTCGTGCTACCAGGATGAATGGGATATGTACTATTATAAGATTCTGATAGAATGTCACTTTTCAAATTTAAATTATTCGAAAAACAAATTTTATCGTGGTAATGTAATGTACCATCATCACTAATATTGTATTCAGTAGTCAAATTATCCTAAACCAAGTTTCATTTCATTATCAATTTCAGATCGTCATTTTACAACTCTTGGATTCGTTGTAGAAACAAAGGTTTAGTCCTCAATTCTGCCAATATAGAACCATCGACATTCAAAGCCAAATGAGCATTCAATGCTTGAAACGCAAACAATGATGACTTTCAATTGAGTACATCTGCAACCACATTTGCCTTTCCCGTATGATGATCAATAACCAAATAATAATATTTCAGTAGCTCTCACCAACATTGTTGTCTCAGATTCATTTCCTTCTAGGTCATTAAATTTTTTAAGCTTTTGTGATAAGTATACACGTGGCATTTCTCACCGTATAAATAATGCCTCAATATCTTCAAAGTGAAAACAATCGCAACCAACTCAAGATCGTGAGTAATATAATTCTTTTCATGCATCTTTAATTGTCGAGAAGCATAAGCTACCACTTTCGCTGACTGCATTAATACGCAACCTAAACCATTGAGAGATGCATCATTGTAACAACATATGCCGTTCCAAATTCAGGTTGAGTTAATACTAGAGCTTTTGTTAACATGTTTTTCAACTGATCAAAACTCTATTGACACTTATCAAATGAAACAAATTCGACATTTTTCTATAGTAACCTGGTAATAGGTGAAGCAATGATTGAGAAGTTTTTAACGAATCGTCGATAGTATTCGGCTAATCCCAAGAAACTTCGAAAGTCAGAAACATTCTTCAGAATTTTCCAACCAACAATTGTAGATACTTTATTTGGATCAACCTTGATTCCATTAGCAAATATAATATGTCCCAGAAAATCAACTTTTCGTAGCTAGGATTCACATTTATTGAATTTCGCATATAGTTTTTTTTCATGCAAAGTGTGCTTCACAACTTTTAAATGTTTGGCATGATCTGACTCGTTCAGTGAATAAATCAGAATGTCAAAAATGAATATGACAACAAACCGATCTAAATATGGCTAAAATACCTGATTCATCAAGTCCATGAATGTCGCAGGAGCATTAGTCAAACCAAGTGGCATCACTAGAAATTCATAGTGACCATATCTAGTTCTAAATCCAGTTTTCAGTACTTCTTACTCTTTAACTCACAGATGATAATATCCGGATCTCAAATCAATCTTCAAAAACACTTTAGCTCCTTTTAACTGATCGTACAAATCATTAATACGAGGTAATGGGTATTTATTCTTAATGGTGTCTATTTTTAGCTGTCAATAATCTATACATAGTCTCATTGACATCTTTCTTCTTCACGAACAAAACTGGAGCACCCTAAGATGACCTGTTTAGTCAAATAAATCTGTGATCTAACAAATCTTGCAACTACACTTTTAACTCTTTCAATTCTGTAAGGGCCATCCTATACGGTGTTATCAAAATTGGAGCTGTTTCAGGCACAAGTTTGATCACAAATTCCATTTCTCGAGTCGATGGCAACTTGGGCAGTTCTTTAGGAAAAACATTAGCATACTCTTTGACTATCGGCACTTGCTCAATTTTTTATTCAGCCACTTTCAAACCAAGAATGTAGGAAAAATAAGCTTCACATCCATTTTTAATCAATTCTAGAGCTAACAATGCTGAAACTACATTTGTAATACAACCGACCCCATCTGCCTTAACAAAAATAAATTCACCATTCGGACACTTCAAACTAACTTGTTTCCTTCAGCAACTCACTATTACATCATGCTCAGACAACCAATCCATTCCTTGAATGAGATCAAAATCATCAAAAGGTAACAACATCAAACTAGCGGGAAAGTCGTAACCCCTAGCTTTCAGTGGACACAATATACATATCTAATTAGCTAAAGCACACTGACCCAATTGATTCGTTACTTCGACAGTATATTCAATGAACTCAGCAAACAAAATCTTTTTGTCTACTAATGCAGTGCATATGTATGATTGAGTCGATCCAGGATCAATCAATGCATATACATTAATATCAAAGAGATAAAAAGTACCCGCAATAAAATTTGGGGCAATAGCTTCCTCACGAGCTCTGGTTGTATAAGCTCTAGCTAGTGTTTTCACTTTAGATCGTTCATTCATCTCGCTATTCTTCCCTAAACCAGTAGTAGCATTTCTAGCATTACCAGATCGTCTACCTCTCGGTGAGGTTGCTTCAGGCTTGTTTGTTTAATTGCCAAAATCATTATGAATTTTTGGAAAATTACGAAGGAAATGGTCAGTGGATCCACAACAGAAACAAGCTCCCAACTTTGATCGATACTCACCAAAATGCCTTTTGTTGCAATAATCACAAATAGGAACGGTTCTCTCAACATTCCTTACACTTCTGACACTAGCTGCTGGAGAATTAACAGACCTAAAATTGCTTTGTCTTGATTTATCTCTGCCAGTGAACTCTAAAGAGGCAGCTGATTGACTTGTCTCATTTCTAAATTTCTTCGATGGAGACATTTGAGCATGCTTGAACGACCTTCTTTTGTTAAAATCTCAAAATTTTGAATTTGACTGTTGTTTACTTTTGTAAATTTCTTCAATTTTCTAGGCTCTTTTTAAAAGTTCTACAAATTCCCGTAACTTAAATGCTACCACAGACATACGAATATCATCATTCAACTCATATTCAAATCCAATACACATTTCCTCTTCATTTGACACTATATTATGGGCATACTTGCTTAACTATACAAATTCCCGTTCATACTCAGCTACAGACCGATTCCCCTATTTTAATTCAAGAAATTCTTTATTTTTCTTCTCAATAAACAATCGACTTATATACTTCTTCTTGAATTCCATTTGAAAGAAGTCCCAATTAATGTGATTATTTGATGTCATCGTGCTTAAAGTGTCCCACCATAAGTACGCATCATCTTTTAACAATGATACATCACATCTCAAACAATCTTCAGGAATGCACATTAATTCTGTGAAGACTCTCTTCGTATTTATTAACCAGTACTCGGCTTTTGCAGTATCATCATCAACCTTTCCCTTAAATTCTTCCACTCCACATTTCTAGATTTTATTTAGGGATACTCAAGTAACTGTCATAGGTATAGGATTTTAAGAACCCAGGGGTGCCGGAAGAGGCACAGTAAGGGGTGGAGGTGGTGGAGTTGCAAGATTTGCTTGCTTGAATTCGTTAAATGACTAGTTCATTATTCCGAGAAATACATTTTTCATTTTATCACCAAAGGAATGTGGAATTGACGCACTATTACTTGCTTTAGAATTCGAAGCTTGAACATTACTTTCAGCTTCATTAACTACAACCCAGTTCGACTTAGCCGACATCTTGAATCAATAAGAAAATACAATATTAAAGTAGATCAAAAGCATCACACTATCAAAGGGTATATGTGGCATGTATATACTAAACTCTACCTTGCTACATTAGTCCTAGAATCGACTAAATCGTAGCTCTGATACCACTAAATGTAACACCCCTATCCCGTTATCATTGCCAGATTATGATTAAGGAGCATTACCATACAATCATGAATCATTTACCTATATAACATTAAAATAAATACATGGCATTCAAAATATATCAACCATAGGCAATTTGTCCCTAAATCGAGTATTCGAGGCCCTAAAATTAGCTTTGAGAGAATTCGGGACAAATTTGAAACAAATCAGGAGTTTTAAGAAAAAGTTGTAAAAATTCAAAAACAAGGGTCACACAGCCATGTAAAATCACCCTAGGCCGTGTAACTTTCGAACAATGGACACACGGTCGTGTCCCAACCCGTGTCCTCACCCATGTAACTCACTGAGTAGCCCCACACTCCCGTGTATCAGGTCATGTGCTAAGTCATGTAACACATTGACTTGAACATTAAGAAATTCTTAAATGACACACGATCGTGTTGCCAGGCCACGTGATAGCCTGTGTCCTAGGCCGTATGAACCTAAAATTTTACCTAAAATCAAGCCATTTCATAACCAACCTGTCCATTTATGCACACTTTTAAGGGACCTAAGCATCATTCAAATGCACATAATCATGCCATTTCAAGTAGCTTAATTCACCAAACCAATATGTCATTCAAAGGCACCGCAAATACATCAAAATATTACATACCAAAACAAGTCAACATTACTTAGTTCATGCATAAAATCTAGTTCAAAAGCTCACCAAAACTGATCATAAATAACCATTTTGAAGTCATCATAAAATACAAAAAAGGAACCTTATGTACAAGCATTTGAAAGTACATCGAACCAAACATAACCTTCAATGCATAAACATACCAAGACACAATTAGAAATCATCCTATACATGCCACTATCCTACAAGATACAAAAACTACCAACTTAGATGGATAGTGTGAGCCGGTTGTTTGATCCTTCCAAAATGTCAACAACAATTATCTACAAAATAATCCACAAGAACCGGTAAGTTTACATAACTTAGAAAGAACTTAGTATAATATTTAATCTAAATACAATTAGACACATTTCACATACTATTTGGTTCAGGGTTACCAAAGTATAAACAAGGCACGAATGTGCATTCAGGGGTACCGAAGTACCAACAGGGGCACGTATGTGCATTCAACAATAATTATCTATAAACATATTAACTAAAAACCATAATTATCTATAAAAATATTAACTAAAGAACAATAATATAAGATTAAAAGTAAAACTTTGTTTACGTATTGAAATACTATGGACTTACCTACGATTTAATTTTGATCTATATGCAGGGACTATTCCGTTATTTTCACTTTTTCTCGGTTATTGTCTCTCTCATTAAAATCTTGACCTATTTAAATAATTAGACAAAATGTATTAATCTTACACACTTCATGTTCCATTCAATGCATATGAACCTGAACTTTTCATTAATTACACATTTTCCCAAAACATTTACAGCTTTTGTAATTTGTCCTCTAACCCGAAAATTAGCAAATTGACTATGTTGTAAGAGTCAAATTATAGTTGAATATTCTATTCCCTTTAACAGTCTCTATTATACATCAAATTCACCATCAAACCTTGAAATTTTGACATTTTAACAATTCCATCCTTAAATCAAAATCTAACAAAAATCACTTCACAAAACAACTAAATACCACAATCAAAGCTTCAAATATATAATTATCATCACAAACAAACAAGATTCATCAATGGTAACTTCTGAAACTTTTAACAGATACAAAAACGAAGGTACGAGCTAGCTGGACCTAGTTGCAACGATCTCAAAAACATAAAAATTATAAGAAAACGGGCCAATTTCCATACCAGCAAAGTTAAGAGAGTGACTGGAGCTCCCTAGTCTCTAATGGTGGTTTCGGTAAATGGTTGAAGAGAAGAGAATAATGTAAAATGTCTAATTTTTTAGTTTAATTTTGAGTTGTTTGCAAATTATCCATTAAGCACCTATTATTTTATCATTTTTATACCATTTACCTTTCAACCATAAAAACTAGGGCTAATTTCCACATAGGTCCTTCCTCATTTATTTATTAAGCTATTTAATCATCTAAATGCAATAATTACTAAGTTTTGCACCCTTTTCAATTTAGTCTTTTTTCTTTAATTAACTATCTAAACGTTAAAATTTCTTGACCAAATTTTAATACGACTCTAATGACTCCATAAATATTCTATAAATATTATTTATGAGCCTTTACGATAGAAATTTGTGTTTCCTAAACCACTATTTCGTCACCACTGAAAAATAGTTGTTACACAGAGGTACTCTCATATGTAAGTGATGGAGAGAGTCAACCCTTAATGCAAGGTCGAGATCCATGACTCCGAAAACTATCATAAGATTCTCTTAACATAAATTGAATTTCATGTCATTTAACATGGGAATATAATCAAAGCATGTAGTGATGTTGGTAAGTATAATAGTAATCGAATCAAAGAAAACAAACTCACCCAAGACTTTAAAAATAAACCAAAATAATAAGTTCGGACAAAGGTAAATCCCATCTTAAGATATCAAGCATTCATTAATATTTTATTTTTGGAAAAATGATTAACTTGTAAGTGATATCTTGGTGCAGTAATAAAAAACTAACAATAAGAACATATTGAACAATAAATCTTCCTTTAGCCCGATTTGTTACTTACATGTAAAATCGAATAATCATCACATGTTTATTACTGCAGTTGCAGAAGTAATTTTGTTAAAATTAACCTTCCTTTGAGTCGATCAATATTAACATAACTTAAGCAGGGCCTGTTTGGGTTAACATACAGTCCTGCACTGGCCTCTGCACCTGATGTGTTTTAGTTTTCAGGTACTAGTTCACTGGCAGCATTTTGTCAGCTGCAAACTTTTAATGACTTCGTAGAAATGTATGACTTCAATGTTCTTGTCTACGATCCATATGTGACACTGCCATCTCAACCGACTCAATCAACCCAAATCGAAGAAAACGGAGACGAAAGGGATAGCTTTAGGGATAAGGGTAATCCAAACCAAAATCGTCAGCAACCACATCACCTTAGGCAACCAGCATAGAGATATAACATTAGAACTATTTCGTCAAACCATATATTTTGATTTTTAAATTTTAATTTTAGTTTTTTGATTTTCCATTTTTAATTTGAGAAGTTTGATTTTGCATTTTTTAATATTTTTAATTTACTTTTTTTATGTTTTAATTATTAAGGATAAGATTCTCATCTTCAATGATATATTTACTAACAATACACGTCGTTATGTAATATATATAAGTGGACAAATAAAAATAACTAAATTATATTCCAAATTAAGTTGATTGTCTTGATTTAGGCCATAAACAAGTATTGGAAACGACAACTCACAACCATCATCATATAGCATTTTCAGACGAGAAAGCTTGATCAGGAAAAATGATTCGATGCGAGAACCTGTTACAACAATGGTCAACATTTCTGCACAAGCCACATCTTTTTGGCTCATGTCCTTCGTGGGCACCCATATCAATCCTAATTTGAGTTGATTGTAGGCAACCTTTGGGTTCTCCCTATAGGCCCAAATTTGGTTCCAGCTTAGTTGGAAGTGGTGGCATTGGCTAGATCTCTTTTTTTCACCCATTGGTCGGAACTCATTTTCCCATACTCAGAGAATTCATTCCAACATGTTAACTTCATCCACATACTACATAAAATTGACGTTGATATGTGCACATGCAGCCATTACATGAGCACATAGAAAACAGAAAGTGCGGAACCTGCCATAATCACACACTTGGTTACACAGATCAACCCGGAATGATTTGGCTGGTATTCCTATGCAGTGACCAACAAACTCGGTCACCTAAATGTTACATGGGCACAAGATATATGTATACATTTATTGAGCTTGCTTTCTTTCAAGTGACTGTAATCGCCTTTTTGAGCTTGTTGTAATAAATGTGGCATGCCTCTATCAACGTCCATTTTTACACCCCATACGTAGGATGTGTGTTGTGAGCCTATAGTAAGTTGTTGAGAAGACAATTGATATAGGCAAATGATGAACACCCTTAAAGACAACATTTTTAGGTACTGACTTTACCTAAGCATTTCATGTATAAGTTTCATCTTTGTATTTTCAAGGTGTATTAGTGGGGTCTGTTGAATTATCTGTAACCACTACACTCATATATATTGTATTACATGTGTAAAGAAAGTTGATGTTGAGAATTTGATAGTAGTTTATCGAAAATTTGCTAAGTATTTTTTTCTTGTTTTATTCTCTCAACTTCTCAATACGCCAACAATTCGTATCAAGAGCCTTAGTCTTTGGGGGCCTTGTGAGTGTTTTTTTTATTGTTTAAAAAGAGTGTTAATTATATCTTGTTCGTATGGGAATGCTTCAAACTTCGTCATTGACATGTTGCACATCTTGATCAAATGATCAATTTTTGTTACAAAGTGGTCATTCATGCAGTAGTGTACTCTTCTTGCGAAGCTACAAGCTCAAGTATGTTTGCGACCTCACCTAAAGCTTTGAGTTTAACTAAAAGTGCAAGCTGAATTGAGGTTGCGGTCTCATCCTAGTTGCGAGCTCATCAAAGTGTGAACTGTTAAATTTTTTGTTGAACCATTGGTTGTGATGCTGGTAGGGTTCACATATGCTGATATAGATGTTTTATAATTAGTCTACTTACTGAGATTATTTGTTAAAGCAAGCTGAGTTAGTATTGAACTGACATTTTTAGGTACTGACATTACCTAATCATTTTATGTATAAGTTTCATCTTTGTATTTTCAAGGTGTATTAGTGAGGTTTGTTGAATTATCTGTAACCAGCACACCTATATATATTGTATTACATGTGTAAAAGAAAGTTGATGTTGAGAATTTGATAGCAGTTCATCAAGTATTTTGTCCTTGTTTTATTCTCTCAACTTCTCAAAACGAAAACAGATTTGCTGTCGCGAGAGGGGTTCATGAAATTGATCTTTGTTTATTAGGCAAGAGGTATACCAATGCATCCTACGATGCTGACATAGATGAAGCCACCATTTTTCATTTTCGTGATCATCACTGAAGTAAGTTCTATGAAGTTTCCTGTTATCTTCTTGTTGATGGGACTACTAGGAACATCATGAGCTCATCAATAAAGTTGTTGTGCTAGGAGCAATGCGACATGAGTCTAGAGCATTCTAATTTTCTTTGTTTCAACACCCTCAAAACATTGGACGTAGGATGGATGACTTTTAAAACATTGGACCTAAGATGAATAAGGAAAGTTCTCAAGGCATGTCCATTGATGAAATAGTTGGAATTGCATGCAAGTTTTTTGTGTTTGCAGCCTTTGTTTTTTTCATTCAATTTTGAGTTTTGTGACATCTCTTGAAGTGGAAATTTACCAATGGCATTCCATTCATTATTGATGATATTGCTATAACTATATACTAAGATGAAAAGATTTTTCTTCTGAACTCCTGAATCCAAATCAAGTGTTGGAACATTGGCAGCAGCAAAACACAAAATAAACAACAAATTTGCTCAAGAAGATCAAGTGAAACCAAGAGCAAAAATGAGCACAAACTTAAGCTAAAGTTGAAGGAAAAATCAGCAACAAAAGAAGGAAACAGAGAACAAAGAACAATGAAACAAATGCAAGAAACAAAGAACAAATTACTTGCTCACAAATGTGAAGCAAGGAAGCAATCGGCTTCAGCTAAGAAAATTGATTTGCTTACAGATATGCTTACTCATTCAATAAAGAAACAATACATTTATAGAGAAAACACATTACCAAATACTACCTACTCCCACTTAGTAGCCTAGGGACTTGCTAAGCATTACTCGTACACATCAATAAGCTGAATTATCAGCTCAATCATCACTTAAACACATCAAAACGTCAGCAACTTAGTTCATTTTCAACCAAACTAAACTAAATTGCAACTACAACAGACAACATGTTGCTGCAGCATGCAGCATGCATACAAGCCGTATGCACTCAACAAAAACATAACAGTAGCATGGATGGCCAATTTCCAACACTCCTCCTTGGACTCCATGCTGCAAATGTCATTCATTCATCAAGTTTTTGAACTTGGCAGTCCTTAGATGCTTTCTTTCAAGTTGACCCTGCACAAGAACTTCATTCTCAACTTATCTTCAACCTGTCCCAAGCTTGCTTAGGTGAGTCACATGCCATAATGCGAGTGAAGATCACGTCAGACACTCCATTTTGCAAACAGGCCATAGCTTTTGGCTTCTTGGCGATCTCCTCAAGATCTTGCCTCATCCGAGCAATGGTGGGATTGGCTCTCAAGGGAGGTGGCTCGGCATCATTCTCCACTACACTCCACAGATCATGTGCCTGAAGATAAGTCTTCATTTTACCACCCAAATGTGGTAGTTCTCACCAGTGAAAAACAGGTGGTGGAGGAGGTGTGAAGCTCATCCTACAAACAACAAGTTCAACGACTTGGTTTCCTACTTTCTTAAGCTTAAAATCTCAAACAACAAACAACAAGAGAAGGCCCTCAAAGACTTAGGCTCTTGATACCATTTGTTGGAACATTGGCAGCAGCAAAACACAAAATAAACAACAAATTTGCTCAAGAAGATCAAGTGAAACCAAGAGCAAAAATGAGCACAAACTTGAGCTAAAGTTGAAGGAAAAATCAGAAACAAAAGAAGGAAACAGAGAACAAAGAATAATGAAACAAATGCAAGAAACAAAGAACAAATTACTTGCTCACAAATGTGAAGCAAGGAAGCAATCGGCTTCAGCTAAGAAAATTGATTTGCTTACAGATATGCTTACTCATTCAATAAAGAAACAATACATTTATAGAGAAAACACATTACCAAATACTACCTACTCCCACTTAGTAGCCTAGGGACTTGCTAAGCATTACTTGTACACATCAATAAGCTGAATTATCAGCTCAATCATCACCTAAACACATCAAAACGTCAGCAACTTAGTTCATTTTCAACCAAACTAAACTAAATTGCAACTACAACAGACAACATGTTGCTGCAGCATGCAGCATGCATACAAGCCGTATGCACTCAACAAAAACATAACAGTAGCATGGATGGCCAATTTCCAACATCAAGTACCTTGGACGGTAAATCAGAGATTCTTCTGCATAGGTTTTCTAGCAGATGACCCCTCACACCAGCACGAATGATCTAGTCAAAAACTTAGCATAATTTATGTTACTCCATAATAACCAAAGTACTAAGTCTGTTTTTTTTCCTTTTATTTCTAGCATTAGCATCCGTAGAATTTTTCTTAAATATGATTAGAATGTAATGAAAATAAGGCAGCATTCATTGGTGTTGAATAGGAATACCTTCTATTTTTTTTTCTTTTTCTGGATAGCTGATTTAATATGGAATGTCTGATCCTTGATTGTTTTATTTTTGTCAAGCTTCACTGCAGCTACATGGCTGCGATTATATCGATGAAGAAACAGAAATAAACCATCCTCCTGTCCTCATCCATTATCATCTTAAGGAAAGTTCTTATTAATGGCACACATAGATCAATAAGTGAGATTGAGATTGCAGTTTATCTACTAAACAATGCAATGGTGATTGACCTGCTCACCAGACCTTACAAATGGTATGGAAGATGTGAAGTTAAAGAACCTTGTGACAGTTGTGCTACCGCGCGAAGGTAGAGGCTCTTTGTTTGGACATCATACACCCGAAGTTCATCCACCTATGGAACTGCTGATTCTTTGAACAGAACAAGCCTTAATTCTTGAAATCCTAATGCATGGCATGTAAAATAAAGATGACAATATGTGTAAGTTGAAGAAAGAAGATTATATATCCACCAACCTTGCCTTCAAAGTTATGGCTTCGTATATTCATTTGGCTTGTTATTGCGTCTAGATTAATTTTTCACTTGGGAATTATCTGAGCATGTTTTGTATCACATGAATCAAAACAAACAACCAGCAATTCTTAGAAGTGTCTTGCAGAATAATTGAGGCTAATTAGTTTAGGTTTCCGCATGAAGCAACCAAGAGAATGAACCTGAACAAAAAAGCATATCTTTTGGATGTACTCTGTCAAAAGTATGGGTTACTTCTAATAGAAGCTTTCTCATGGAATTGTTTGCAGACATAATTTATATCAATCATGCATAGCAATGCCATCCGAGGGGAGGATTAATTGTTCCAACAAAGGAATATCTGGCATTCAAGCGGTGTTTGTATATTAGCCAAGAATTTCCTGCTTTCTTTAATTATTTATAATGGTGGTTCAAATGGCTTGTTGCTGACAACTTATTAATAGTGATGATTCAAATGGCCTGTTGACTTGTTAATCTGGATCAAAATAAACCAAATAAAGCTGCTTCACAACCTACCAAAATTAGTTAATTTTTCTTCGCATAGGAACTAATGATCTTTCTTTCATAAATTGGTAGGGAATTATGTTTTTTTATCAGTTATAATTAAGCATGGTTTCATGGTTAATTAGCATTCCTTGATAGCTTTTCTAGATTGGTTAGGATATCTTCATAAAATCATTTCAGCTATACCTAATAAAAACTAGAGACTTTATTTCTTACTTGCACCAAAGAATATTAATGGAGATTTCCTGTTAATCAGTTAAATTGTAGCAGGATATGATTTAAGGTAAAAGAAGATTGTCTCCTCTAACTCTTTTAACAGGTAGAGATAGAGCTTTTTTGTTGACCAATCTGATTGGCAAAGTCTAAATAATCTAATTGAAATGCCAAACAATGATAATAATCCTTCTTTTTCAAAATTTGTCAATAAAGTGCTTTAAATCTATGGAAACATGGGATGAGAGAAGTGAATGTGCTGCATTTGTTTCATTTACCAAGAGACAAGTCTCTGGCAAGCTTCTATTAAGTGATTTAATCTTCAATTCCAAGGATATAATAATCCAAGTTAATGCTAGCAACATGAGGTGCGGTGTGTTATACGTGAAGAAAAAGGCTCAGTTTTTTTTTTCCTTCCGGAGAATGAAAAGGAAAAGCGTTTAGAATGTAAGAGTTGGGGAATCCAAAAGCTCTTTTTTCCACTTGTTACTATCATTCTCTCCTCTTCTATCGCTGTTATACCCCTTTATTTATTTTCCCTCAAATATTGGGCAGGTTCAATTCCAACAACATCAAAGCTATCATTTACCCCACCTGTGGATCACCATTTCAAACTGTACACCTTTGCCTATTTACACACTAAACCTACAATGCATAAATATACCAAGAAAATGTAGCATAGCGTGAGAAAGGGAAAGTCAGCTGTTCCTTGGAGTTCCCTTGATCACTTCATTGGGGATATTTTACGACCCTTGACACTGGAAATTTGGTCCTACTGAAGTGTTTGGGGGAACTTTGGGAGACAGTGGACACTGGTCAGCAGCATCAGTAGCAAATGTTTTTTGAGGCTTATTTCATGTCCAAGCAAAGCTTTCCCAACACCATGTAAACTTTGTCACCATGTAATTCAATGCTATTTGATGAAACCGTGCCTTCCACACATTATAATGCATCATTTTAAACATCATATTTAGTTTCATATTGCATCATTGTAGACATCATTTCTTGTTTCCTTTTGCATCATTTAGTTTTTTTCTTATTCTTATGTTTTCCTCGTACCCATTTTTTATATTTGCATAACTATCATCTATTGCTCCTGTAACACCCCGGATTTTGGGGTTAGAAGTTTTGAGCTTTGTGGTTAGGGGCAGTGAATAGGTTGATCTATTTTGTTTATTTTCACATTCTAGTATTAGAATAGGCATGCTGGTTTGGTGGTTGGTTGTGTGCTAGACTGTCTTTAGGTTTTGGGTTTGAATCTTTGTGTGTGTTTAAGGGAATAATTTTATTTTAGATTTTTTTCGAGTTGCTAAAAAATTTATTAGTTTTATCTATTTTAATTTATTTTTATTTTGAGAATAAAAAAAACCCCAAAAAGAAAAAATGCGTGTTGCACTTTTTTTGTTTGGTTTCTCTCCCTCCCACGTTCTCTCATTGTTCCCCTTGTTCACGTTCTTTTTCCTTATTATTCTATCTTCAATTTTTGTTTTCTCAAGTTTAAGGTTTTGATCATAAAACTTATTTTGGGATTCTTCGTTTTGGAATTTTGCCTTTTGCATTGTTTTTAACCTCATAACTTTAGAAGCTGGTGCCAAATCTTTAGTTATAGTCGTTTGTGTGTAGTGACTTCTATTGGGGTTTTTGAATCAGTTTGGAGGAGCGAATCCAACGATTCTGGTGTTTGCTATAGCGTCTAAGAAGTGTGTCCAGAAACTCTCCCTTTTCATTATCGAATTTCTAATTTGTTCCCTTGAAATTTGACATATTTTGTGTGTTTTTGAAATTGAACAATCGAAGTGTTGATTATTGTGGAATTGATTGAAATTCTGCATGTTTTTGGTATATTTTTGTGTTATTGAGGGTTAGGGATCGCTTCGACATCAAAGGCACATTTTGCAGCCTATTTTTGGTGTGGTTTTGTGGCCACAAGGGTGGCCACACGGTTGTGTGCCCCACATGGGTGGCTCACACGGCAATGTACAATTGGGAATTTAGGGTTTTTGATGATTTTTGGTACCACACGGCTTAGAAACACGGGCATGTGTCCCCACACGGGCGTGTGAGATCTCTACACGTCTGTGTCTCCTCTGCTCTTAATTTTTAGAACTTTTGGACAGTGAGTTACACGGGTTGTTCACACGGGCGTGTGTGGCCTTCACATGGGCGTGTAGACCCCCACACGGTCTGGGCACTTCCACATAGCCGTGTTGCCTTATGTCACCAAATTTTGTATTGTGTCTGTTTTTGATCGAATTATGATTCTGTGTTTTCGACTCTCGGCTAGGTCTTTGTAAGGGTGGTCAGGACTTTGTTTCAACTTGGACTTGTATGTTATTCGCAATCATAGCTCTAACTAAGCGATTTAGTTGAGTGTCAATTGATGTTATGTTATACTTGATTTTGATTCTGGGCATTCAAATGTGTGCATTTCTGATTTCGTACTCTGTTTCTGTAAGCCTGTCTTCAAATTGTGTGCATTTTGCATTTGCTGTAACAACTCTAACCCGTATTCGTCGCCGAAACAGGGTTGTGGAGCATTACCAAAGTCTACAGTTCAATTACAATTAATTTATGTCATTTATTATTAAATTTCAAAAATCGATCCCAATTAATCATAATGTCCCTTATATGGGTCCTCGAGACCCAAAATGCATATTAGGATCGTGTCAGGACTAAACCGAAATTACAAAAAAAATTTCCCAAAATCTTAAAAAAAAATTTCTTCAGTGTAGGGGACACACGCCCGTGTCCCAAGTCGTGTGGGAATTCGATGTGAGGTACACGGTCGTGGCCTAGTCTGTGTCTTTACCTGTGTAACTCCCTGACTTGGGTCACACGGTCATCCACACGCCCGTGTATTAGGCCGTGTGGAAAATTTAATTTTCAAAAATTAAGTGCAGGATTCACACGGCCATGTCACACGCCTGTTTGGTAAGCCGTGTGACTTACACGGTTGAGACACACACCCGTATCTCTACCCGTGTGACCAATTCTGAGCATTCTGTTTCTAAATTTTAAGGATGCAGGGGACACACTATGACAACCCATTTTTCAATGAAATCGGAACAGTGGTTTCGGGACCACAAATCGAATCTGAAAATAAAATTTATTTTTATTTTATTACATGGTCCATAATATGTTAGAAATGTCTTGTGAAAATTCTAATAAGAAAATTTTATTGATTCTGTGCTTAATTACGAGAAGGACTAAATCGTATGAAATGCAAAAGTTGAATTCTAGTACCTAGAAGAATTAAATAGCTATGGAATTTAGAACTTGAGGTCCTTATATGGTAAGTAGACCATTAAAGAAATGTATGTAGATATTTTAGTGACTCATCTTGTAATAGCCCAAAATTGGGTCTAGTTGGAACAGAGGTTTCGGGACCACAAAATTTGAGATATAAATAATTATTTTATGATTATTTTGAGGTCTATGATATGATTGCATGATTGTGTGAAAATTTCGTGAAGAAATTCTATCCATAAAGTGCTTAATTCGAAGTTAGGGACTAAATTGAATAAGTTGCAAAACTTGCATTCTAGAAGTTTCTAGTATGAAATTGATTTGAAATATTAATTAGGAGGTCTTAAATAGAAATTTTACCAATTTCTAAGTTATGGAAAAAAATTGGACATGGATGGAATTTTTGGAAAGTTTAGTAGTAAGGGTATTTTGGTCATTTAGGGGTAAAATGAATTAAAATACAAAATTAAAAGCCAATTTTGCTCATCTTCTTCACCATGGACGTGTATACCAAGGGAGACTCCATGGCTAGGGTTTTCAAGCTTCCCAAGCTCAATTGTAAGTCCGTTCTAGCCTCGTTTTTAATGATTTTTACGTTTTTGGAGTCCCGGTAGCTCGATTAAGCTTATGCTAGCAATAATTCAACCTAGGGTTCATATTTGGAAAAATACCCATAGGTAAAATTTGTTTATTCTGGTGTTTTATGATACAATATGAGGTTTTAAGTTATGTTAGACAACTTGTGCTACTCGGTTTTAAGTGAAAACGAGCAAAAGGGCTTAATCGGTAAAAATACCTAATAGTCATAAGTATATGTTAGAGTGAGAATTTGATGTTGCCATAGAAGGGAAAAGTGATCATCATGTCATAAAACATAAGAATAAGGGATGAAGTTTAATTCCCGAGCCTAGGGGCAAAAGTGTAAATATGCAAAAGTTTAGGGGCAAAATTTTAATTTTTTCAAAGTTTGAGTTAAGGACTGTTTTGAATAGAAAATTAATTAAATAAGTAAAATATGATGTTTTAGATCCCGGAAAATGAGATTTGAACCTAGAATGAGAGAAAAATTGAAAATTGGGAAAGTTGGTAAAATGGCCGTTTTAATATCAAGGTAAGTTCATATGTATAATAAGCATTAATTTATGCATGTTTCAATGTAAAATTGATATATTTACTACGATCTCCGAGGTGTTGAAAGTATGTAAGTTTGTATGATAATAATACAACAATAATCTGTAATTTATATTTGAAAGTTAAATTTAGTGAATTAATTGAATTATGTTACATTAAATGATTATGGTGCCAAGTTTATGAATTGATTTAAAAATATGTCTATGGTACATGAAGTGCATTGAATTATCATACATAAATGTGATTTCTATGATTATGGATATTATGGGAAATTGTAAGTTCATATGATTTTAATAAGACAATGTGTAATTTAATGTTATTGCGTTGATATTAAATGAGATGTAAGTTTATATGTAAGTAATACATCACTATTACTTGTATTATGATATTTTATAAAAATATTGGAAATATGTTTGTGGATAATTACTTGATTGGTGAAATTGTTGGGAAAGAGAGAAATCCGGTTGAACCTTGGAAAGATTGGATGATCTGAGATGGTATGTAGCTAGGTCACATGTATAGTCTTGAGTGCACATCATGTGTACAAGAGAGCTACAAGACATTATGATGTAGCTAGGTCGCATGGGTGATACTATGTGTACACCATGTAGACAAGAGAGCTACGGATATATGTAACTAGGTCGCATGCGTGGTTCCAAGTGAAGGACACCATGTAGACAAGAGAGCTACGAGATAAATGGCTAGGTCACATGGGTGGTACTAAGTGTTCACCATGTGTACAAGAGAGCCGAACTATATGATGGGTGGAGCTATGTGCTGAAACCACCAAGTATCGAGGATTGATCCAAGTGTTCAACGGAGACTCTCTATGTATTGCTTTGTGAGTTTTGTGATGAATAAGTGCAGGAACTTGGTTATGTGAATGATGTGTTCATTAAGTGACCAGGATGTGGTAAGGTTATAAACAAGTAAGTTATACATGAGGATGATTTTATGGTGACCTTGTGACCATGGGCCTATACTTGTGATGTATGAAATGTGGTGAAAATGATTTGTGATATGTATGTTAAAATGAGGTTAATACAAAGAAAGTGTGAAAGAGTGAATTAGCAATAAAACTGCTTTTGGACAAGAGCGATGACGTGATTTTAAAAATCACCAAAAATAGTATAAATTGAATCAGAGACTGAATGAGATATAAAATTAAAGATTAATGAGTATATTTTCATATAAAAGAAACATACAAAGCAAAGGAGTTCTATATTTTGAGATATTTATGTTTTTGTGAGACTGATTCTGAATGATTACGTGATCCCCTGTTTTGACTTTGGAAAATCACAAAAATTTGGAGAAAAATAATTAGAGTCTTAAAATTATATTTTTAAAATCCATAATGAGTATATTTTCAAGATAAATCAACAAGAACATTATCTCGAGTTCGTACTATGAGATAATTATTTTTAGTGAAGAGAGGTCGAAGCTCGAGAAAGTGAAACAAGGGAAATTTTAATGAATAAACTGTACTAATTGGCTAAACCAAAAATTATGAAAATTTTATGGTGGAAAGATATGTGAGTCTAGTTTCAGGGGAAATTTACAGATCTTAATTTGGAGCTCTGTATCTCGAATTATAAATAATTAAGTGACTATGGCTCGTGTGGACAGTTTAATGTGAACACTTATTAGTAAATTGTGAAATCGTACTTACAAGAATGCTATATACATTAAGGATGTGGAATGGAGAGGAGGAGGAGGAAAATAAATATATGTGGAATACATGGAAACTATGGTATATGAAATATTGATATAATGAAATAAATGATATGTGTTTATAAGAAAACAAAAAGAGAATGTTATGTATCATGACATGTATATATATATATATATATATATATATATATATATATATATATATATATGACTAGTCTCAATGTAATGCTTGTTGGGTATGGAATTGAATTGAAATGTTTCAGGCAAACATGTTATTCTGCCCATATGAATCGTGGTATTTTATAAAGATATGATTTAGCTTTAAATATGAATGCTTGATGATTAAGCTGAAGATATTTGGTAAGATGATAATCTTGGTATAAATGTATAAGTGGTACTATAATAAACAAGGTAAAATGAGTATGAGAGACACATGTATGATGACATACAAATGCTATGTTTGTGGTTTAATTGAGGATGTTTAATCATTAAATGAATACCATGTTATATGCTTTTGATTTTGTATAAGTGTGTAAGAGATCAAGGTTGACCAAAGCTTGGAAAATAGCCTAGGTATATTCCACATAGGCAGAGACACAACCATGTGTCTCAGCCGTGTATGGAACACGACTTTGGGACACGGGCGTGTGGAGCCTTAAAGCATGAAATTTCCAAGATTTTCATAAGTCCTCGGTTTAGTCCCAAACCCTTTCTAAAGTATGTTTTGGGCTCCGTAGACTCAAATAAGGGACTATGTGTAAGAGAATGAACGCTTTGAAATATGAATAAAATTTTATGGCTCGTATTTTAGTTTAATGTTTGTATGTTTGTCTAGTAACGCCTCGTACCTTAGCCCGGCCTCGGATACGGGTAAGGGGTGTTACACATCTATGGAAATTTAGAAAAATGCAAGGACTAAATTGGAAATTGAAATAATTTAATTAATTAAAAGATGAAAAAAAGAAAATATCATCTTATTTTCCCATCTTCTACCCCAAAAAATACATGGAAACCCTAGGAGAGAGAGAGAAAAAACTTTCATGGCTTAATTGGGTAAGTTTCCTTGTTCCGTTTTTAGTAATTTTGATATTTTTTAAACCAGGATTGCTTAATCTATCTATTTAGGGGATCAATTTGAAGAGTTATTAAAGTATGGAAATTAGATCATGGATGTATATGCTAAAAATTTGAAATTTATGGTAGAAAATGAAAGGTTGTTGATAGATAAACAACTTTTACAAAGTGATTTTTGATGAAAACATGATTTAGAGACGAAAATCTAAAGTTGTGAAAATTGATGAAAAATTCTAAAATTTATAGAAAATATGTGCCGTAAATTTTATGTTGAAATTTTGGTTAGGCTTGGAATGTAACATCCCTTACCCGTATTCAACACTGGAACATGGAATGAGGCATTACCGGACTTACCACACAAACAATCATACAATTCCGAACCATACATTTGCTTCCAAATTAAAACCATTCACATTCAATCATAAAGTCCCTAGTACGAGCCTCCGAGGCCCAAAACATGCTTTGAGAGTGGTCCGGGACTAAATTGACAACTCAAGGAATTTTTACAAAACTTAAAAAATTTTGCCACTAAACAGAGGTCACACGCCTGTGTGGTTAGGCTGTGTGGTTACACACGCCCGTGTCCCGACCCAGTGTAACTCTCTGACTTGTAACTCATGAACAAATTGAGATCATATGGCCAAGTCATACGCCCGTGTGCTAGGCCGCGTGGAAAATTAATTTTCATAAAATAGGTGCAAACTTCACATGGCCAGGGCACACGCCAGTGTTAGAGGCCGTGTTGTCCACACGGCTGATACACACGTCCGTGTCTCTATCCGTGTGCTCAATTCTGAGCATTCTATTTCTCAAAATTAAGGTGCAGTGGACACACAGCCAAGACACATGCCCATAAGGCAGACCGTGTGTCACACATGGCCTAGACATACGCCCATGTGTCTACCCGTATGGACAAAATAAAGGGTATTTACCAAGCCATGTGCCGCCCTTATTCACACATACACTTACACAATGTTGATTTCATATAACATAGCAATCTTGGGCAACCAAACATCCACAATTAAGACTAATACATATCAATGAAATACCATCCACTATCATGCTCACAACATTTATCATGCCCCAACTGGATCATGCTAATTTCACATATACAAAGTATCATTAAACTAGTTTCATGACACCTATTTGTACATAAAATAATCATCCCACAAATAAATCACAATTCTAAACATTTCATATTCATGCTATAAATCATATTCCATCATACACCAAACATACCATGACCATAACACCAAAGACATTGGGACTTATATGAATATACTTAAGTTTACAACCATGTTAGCTAAAATGAGCCAATTAGCATGGCAAGGTACCAAATCAACCAATAGCTATTACAACCCAATATGTTTTGTTACAGCCCATTTTTGGGGTTAAGCAGAATAGTGGTTTCGAGGCCACCAAATCCAACGAGTAGGTTTGTAAATATTATATTTAATATTTACGAGTTAATTGTGATTTTAAAAATGTTTTTGATATTGTGATTTTTGTTTTATAAGCGATTTATTAAATTCAAGTGGTATGACCTTAAGGTCAAGTGGGTTTAGAAAATGAGGTATCGGGACCTTGTTTCTATAAATCGAGTCGTAAATATTATTATAAATATTTATGTAGTGGCAATAAGATGGTATTAAAGTTTTGTTGAAAAATTTTATCGTTTCGATAGTTAATTAAGCAAAAAGGACTAAATCGCGTAAAGTGCAAAAGTTGTGTTCTATAAGCTAAAGGTATTAAATAGCTATAGAAATTTAAAGTGGAAGTCCTTATTTGGTAATTAGCATATTAAAGAGATAGTGGGATATGATGGCTTGGCATTTAGTGTAATAAATAAAGTGCATAAAGGTTAATATTGTAAATTGGTTAAAAATAATAATAATATGAATAAAATAAAAGAATCAAGGTGTCATCTTTTTCATTCTATTTTTACCAGCCGAATATGAAGGCTTGAGAAGCCATGGGAGAAGCTTCCAACTTTCGGCTAATGCCTGGTAGGCATTTCTAGTCTCGTTTTTAATTATTTTTATATTTTTGGGATCGTTGTTGCTTAATCTATCTAATGAGGGGTTTTTTTTGCAAAACCACTGAATAGTTTAATATTTTCCATTGATGAGTATAATAAGGCTTTGAAGTTTAATGGAAGAATATGAGTCCTTGTTGATAGTTAAACACTTTTTGTTAAGTAAATTTTTGTGAAATTGACAATTAAGGGCTAAATTGATAAATGTGAAAACTTTGTGGTTAAAATGTGAAATAAATGAAATGTGTGGCCTGCTAGAGACACTAGTGATATTCGGCTATAGTAGAATTTTACTCAATTTCATGAATTTGCATTTTTATGATATAGGGACTAAATTGTAAAGAAGTTGAAATATTAGGGGCAAAATTGTAATTTTACTATAAAGTGAATTATGGACTGTTTTGATACCATGAACATTCGGCTAAGCTTAATTATCGTTAAAATGGTTAATTTGCATGTTTTGAGCTCAGGGACTAAAATGAATAAAAGTAAAACTTTAGAGGCAATTTTGTAAAAATGAAAAAAGACCAAATTGTATGAAATGAAGTGTTTTACTGTCTAAATTAATATATTGAATGAAATTATTAATTTAGATCAAGATCGGGTGGAAAATCGAGGAAAATGGAAAAATTACCAAAGTGCCCCTGAACTTTGGTATCTCTACAATTTAGCCAGGTAAGTTCGTATGCAATAAGCATTGTTAAATTTATGCTTCTAATGCTTTAATATCGTATAAATTGTATATACGTGAATATTTTAATGCCTGACGACGTATCGACTAAATGTGGCACTTAGTGTGCGGGGCAATCAAATATGGCTCTCACTGTTCGAAATATTCAGAATGACACTTAGTGTGCGAGATATTGAGAATGACACTTAATGTGTGAAATATTGAATGATTCAAAGGGCAATTATAAATTGTGATTGAATGATTAAATCGAGCAAAGTGAACAAGTATACATGCTATATTATATGAATTGTTTATGAGACGACTTTATAATGGTGATATTTGGGCTTTGAGCCTAGCAAGCCTTGTGCTGGTGAATTAAATCGGGCTTATGCCTAGCAGGCTTATTGCCGGTGTATAAAATCAGACTTTGAGTCTAGTAGGCCTTGTGCTGGTGTGAGATACAAGCTTAGGCCTAGCAGGCTTTATGCCGGTGAATTACTATAAGTTTATGCCTAAAAGATTTATTACTGATATGGTAGTTGAATATGTTAAATGAGCTAAAATGATCAGGTATGTGATAATTGATTACCTATTTGAAAATAAGGTAAGTATATGTGCAAAGAATGTATTGTGATGTATATGGAAATGAAATATGATTATGTGCCAATGAAACATAAATGAATGAATAATATGTGATTTGTAAAGTTGCATATGTGAAATTTGTCAGATGCTATATGAATGAAAAGTGAATTTGATTATAAATAATCATACGAGATTCATATGAGAAAGATATATAATTAAATGTGTTATTTCCCATAATGTGTTCATTTGGTTATATGAAAGTGTGAAAGGGTTGATATATGAAAATTTAATTGAATAAGTTTGTGGAAGTTAAAGTTGGTTAAGTGAGTAAGTATAAAATTGAATGATGATAATTTGATATGAGAACATGTTATGAAATTTAGAAAGGTTGTGTGAGATAGCATATTATGTTTACAGCATTGTAATGAAAGTATTTGTTATGTTAAATTTATTAAGATACGAGCTTACTAAGCTTAAAAGCTTACTCTGTGTTTTCTTTTTCTTATGTTTATAGATTTTCAAATATTTGCTCGGGTTGGAAGTCGATGGAGATGACATCACACTATCCTATTATCATTTCAGTAAATAATATTATGAGACTCGGTTATGTGGCATGTATAGGCTAGTATTGGAGTTAATTATTTTGAAGGAGTATGTATTTAAAGGCATGCGAAAATGACTTGCTTATTATGCTTAAGTTTGGTTTTACATTTTCTTAATTAAAATGTTTAATGAGTTTGGCTTTGGTAGTCGTTTTAATAGTTAGCTCATTTTGGAAATAGGAAATGTGGTATAATTAGAGTAGTGGATGATGGTATATTAACTTAACAGGTTCGGTTACTAAGTGGTAAGTAATGAATATGTTTTATGATTGTTTTG
Organism: Gossypium arboreum; assembly: GCF_025698485.1. Lineage (NCBI taxonomy): Eukaryota > Viridiplantae > Streptophyta > Magnoliopsida > Malvales > Malvaceae > Gossypium > Gossypium arboreum. Next base: position 20,070,351 of record NC_069082.1, read on the forward strand.
GTTGATTGTATTGGTTGGATTCAAATGGTTAATGATGGTAATGATTAAGTATGTTTTGGGTTAGTTAATAGGATAAAAATATGAAGTTTAGGTATATTAATATAGATATGAATTAGATGCACGTTGGAGTGTTATTTGTGTTCAAGTGCTAAGTATGGCTTTTATGTTTAGGATGAATTGCGCACTTGTATCTATATACATCATTAGTATGTTCGGCCATGTTATAATGTATTTAAGTTTCATATGTGATTGCATAATAATTCATGTAATATGATTCAATTGGTTTTATTATGAACTTGTGCAGAAGTTATCAAATGATATGTTTGATATACGATTAATGAGATAGAAATTGGAATATATTCGAAGTATGAAGTGTAATGATATATAATGGAATATGATTTTAATTATGAAAATGGCATTAATATGATGGATATAAGGAACTGAATATTGGAAGTATTAAATATGTGAACATGTCTTTGATATATACAAGTTTGGTTCGAATTTAGTAATTATGGAACATAATCAGTTGGGTTTTGATATATGTTTGTATTGAATTAGTTGGAATTTTTGAAATGTGCTTATTTGCGATATATGTTCAGTAAGGTTTGATTATTTCTGAATTGGAATTATGACCCATGTGTTCGAATTTATAATAAGTGAATTGTGGATATTTGAAATTGATAAGTTTTAAATGTTTATTAATTCTTGGTGTATGAAAGGTGAGGAATGAGTGTGCTGAACTGTGTTTTATACAGTAATGCCTTATAACCCTAATTCGGCAACAGATACGGGTTAGGGGTGTTACTTGTTTGGCTAATCATAATGACACATATAACAAAATGACCAAGTCCCTATACATGCCATACTTTCAAATTGCTAAGATCATCAAATACCCAAAATAATAGTTTTGATAATGTGAGGTGAATCTCCGACGATCTTCGATATGAGCTAGCTTGGCGACACTATAAAACATGGAAAATAAAAGGAGTAATCTATATAGCTTAGTAAACTCGTATGCAAGAAATAAGCAACCTTACCATGAATATAACATTCAAATATACAACATAATTAAATGTAAATTTGCCATAGTCTCATGATCATAATTCATTCCATCACCAAATTTACCTTATTTTCATCATTTTAAGCATTTAACAAACATGAGCTTTACATACATACCTGAACCATCTCAAAATGAACTTACACATATTCTCATCTTTGACATACCCGTGAACCACTCAGAATAAAGATGTCAGATACTCGGGAAATTTGCACACTAAGTACCACATATGTAGCCAAAGCTACCCAATTCTCATATCACATAATTGCTCACTCTCGAGCTATCAACGGGCCTGCTCACACAAGCTTTCAGTCAAGACGTAGCTATGTGGTGCTGCTCACACAAGCTGTCAAGTATCTGCAACATATGCATGTATACTCAGCCACCGGTAGGACGTAAAAGACCAGCACCTAGATCACATAATCACATAACACATAATGACCCTAGTGACATGTCACTTGTATCCTACCCTATTCCTAAGGTTCAAATGGGATTAATTGCTTGTCAGTTTGTCGTCGAACTCGTTCATAGAGTTATACTCATTCACATAATCAAACATACAATTCATGCAATATTAAAGCATTTAAGTACAATTATTCTAAAGCTTATTTTTAACATACGAACTTACCTCAGTACAAAATGACTAATTGTTTGATTTAGTCCACAACCTTTGTAACACCCCAAAATCTAGGCATTTATTTTTGTGTGTGTTGTGTCACATAAATGCATGCTTGCTTCAGTGGTTGAGTGTCTTGAGAAGTATTGGAGAGGTCCTGAGCTCAAGTCTAGGCTTGTGAAAAATTTTAATTTTTGGCTTGAAGGAACTCTGTCTTCTATTGGAGAGTTATTAAATAAATGTGGTTGGGACATATCATAAAATGCCTACTGGTCTAGGGGATAAGGCGTGTGGAGTGGTTTAGGGGGTTTGAGGTAGTAACCCAAGAGGAGTTTTTATTTTGCTGTTGGCATTGGGGAGGTGTTGTTGTTTGACTAAAATTGAGTGCTTGTGTGGTGGAGGAAGTTGTGGCTGAATTCTAGGTGGGTGTTGGAGTGAATTTCGGCTGGTTGGGATATGGTTAGGTAGAATGTGTTTGAGAAATCTTAGGAGTGTTATGGGGAGAGAAATTAGGAGAGGTTGGAGGGAGTTAGGAAGGTGTGCCATTTGGGGACTTTGTTTCTTTGCAATTTCGGCTTTGTTCTTTTAGCTAAGGAGGTGTTTTTAGTTCTATTCTTTCTTAGTCTAATATTCCATTTTGGGGCATTTTTTTATTGTGAATAGCAATTCTTCTCCTTTTCGGATTAAGTCAGCATACGGTTTTCTTGAGTGGCTGTTTCTTATCATTGCTGAATAGACACTATCCTTGTCTTTCCCCAATTGGTAACATTCTTTCTTCTCTTCTCACTAGTCTTGCCGATTACTCTTTCCTCTTCCCTTTTTCGTGAATCATCTTATTCTTCTCACTTTGCTGCTTGGGCCGAAAATCTTCATCCTCTTGTCTCACTTTTGATTTTTGCAAGTGACCTTGGTACATTTTAGTTTCACGATTCTTTCTCCTCTCCCTCAACTGCTTCCGTCTCATACATCTCTTTTTCCTTGTTCGGTTCTCCCTTTTCTGACATCATTCTCCCTGTCCTTTCCCTTAACACTAATATGCTCCCTTTTCTGTGTTGTTCTTGTAGATTAAGTTGTATTCACGACATTGTTATTACGTATTAGGCCTACAATTTTCTTCGTCGTTATTGGGAAGTGGGTGTAATGGAGAAGTGTGGTGCTTCAAGTGCAACTCTAATATTAAAGGGGGGTGATTTTTGTGTGTAGGGGGTCATTGAAGGTGGTTGTCATTCTTTTCCAGAAGCCGAAAGTGCAATTGTTATTGTTGGGGTAAGAAGTTGATGTTTGTTTTGAGACTTCGTTAAGTTCTTTTGGTATTTGAGTAAAGTAACTAAATAGGTTTATACTGATTTATCTTCAGGTAGAGAAAGTATACGGACCGTGGATTAACTCCAATCGCCTAAGGTGTGTAATCACATTATCTCTATTGTGAAACGGCAAAAGCCGAAAAACTAGTATCATTGATGCCACACGGGCGTGCGCTCGCTCGTGTGGTCACCTAAACGCTAAAGCGCAAGCATGGGAATGTGGAGACCACCACGAGCGATTTCGTAGGCTTAGGTCATTTTGGGCCACGTTGGGCCGAAATGGGCCGTGTGGGCCCCACAAGGGTAAACCGTACGGATGTGTGGAGATTATTGGGTCGGCTGTGTGTCTACACAGCCAAGACCATTATTTGGCTTATAGGGCCACACAAGTGTGTGGGCCCACGTGGGCCATATTATGGGATTGGGCCCATTTTTGTTGTTTAATCGTTAAGGTGGCACGGGTCGCACGAGATGAATGTGGACTTACTACTAGGTCGATAAGTACACCTAGACCCTAATTTATGTTATGACTGTTATACCCCTATGAGGTAAATGACAGAAATACCCCTATGTGATATATAAATGTTTGAGCATGCCATCTTATTTATGTACATTTATATTATGTTGCATTGTATGGGGTGGGATATATGATATTAGAGGAATTGTACTGAAAGGCTATAAGCCTATACTGGCAGCCCTATTGCAAATACTGTTTGTGCCGAGACTGGTACTATTCTGGAGTGTAGGGATGGGTGGGTCGATTTTATCCCTACATGGAGTGTAGGGCTGGACAGAGTGGAGTGTAGAGGATGGTTGGGTAGGATCTTTGTATGCATTTATGATACTGTGTGGAGATGGGCTAAGACCCACACTGTTACTGATACTGTATTGGGCTAAGGCCACACTGATATTGCGACTGATATGGGCTTAGGCCTAGTTGTGTAACACTGTATGTTGATTACTTGATAAGTAGGGATTGCAAACTGAGTTTCATAAACTCACCTTTTGTTTCCTATCTGTACAGGTAATCCTTAGGTGAGTCGGTGCTGCGAAGGACTTGGAGATGGCCACACCACTGTTAATGCTTTCATTTTGATTTTAGTAAAAGTAAATTTATTTGGGTAAATTTATGTAATAAGGCCGTTTTAAGTTTTTTTTATTTTTATTTTTTGGGATTTTATTTAAATTGACTTTAATCTGTTAGCACTAGGACTCGGGCTTTAAAAGGCAAATGTTTTTCCACTACCATGCCACGTAACCTGTTTTAAAAGCGTCCGCTACAAACTATTTTCAAAATGTGGTAACAATATTAGTAAGAGATATGGTTTTGCTTAACAATCCTGAAATTTGTCAAATGAGTAAGATAAGTAGTTTTTCTAAAAGGACACATTGGGAGTTTAACACAAATTATCTTTATCCGATAAAACTATGTTTTTCCAAAACTCACTCCAATGTGCTATCACAGATTCGGCCATAACGTCTAGGCCGGGTTTAGGGTGTTACAACCTTATTCTTTCCCCGGTCTAGGTCGAAACCTCGTCTTTCTTGATCTATAATATCAAATTTAACTCATTCAATCATCACATTATTCAATTAAATCCCAAAAACACCTTATGGAAAAAATTACACTATTGCCCCTAACTTTTCAACTTTTTACATTTTAGTCCCTAGGCTTGTAAAATGATTTTTATTCGATTTCTTCATTATCCAAGCCTAGCCGAATATTAATAGTACCCATAGAAGCCCACAATTTTCATTTATTCATATTTTTACACACATTTTGCAACTTTTACAAATAGGTCCCCATTTGACATTTTCATCAAAAATCACTTGGTAAATATTGTTTATCTAGCACCAAAGATGCATTTTCTACCATTAGACATCAAAATACACAAATATTCTTAGACTTTTATTTTCTTTCAAATTAGTCCTTGAAATAGCTAAATCAAGTTACAACATTTACAAAAACATAAAAATCATTAAAAATAGGACAAAGACGGACTTACAATCGAGCTTGAGAGATTGGAAAACCCTAGCTATGGTTTCCTTAGAGACATTCAGTAATGGGGGACTAAATTGGGGAAGATGACATCTTTTTATTAGTTATTTTTGCCTTTATTTACCAAATGACCAAAATGCCCTTCACTTAAAACGTTGAAATTTTATCTAACCATGTCCATTTTTGTCCATACAAATTATAATGGTCTAATTATCATTTAAGGACCTCCAATTTAAAATTTCATAGCAATTAGACACCTCTAGCTTCTAGAACACACATTTTGCACCCACTGCAATTTAGTCCTATTAGTCAAATTGGACACCCTATCGATAAAATTTCTTAACGAAATTTTCACACAATCATTCAATCATACTGTATACCTTAAAGAAATAATAAATTAAATATTTCTACTTTGGATTCCTGGTCCCGAAACCACTATTCTGATATGACCCAAAAATAGATTGTTACATGGAATGGGAGTAAATTGTATAAATTTCATTTTTCGAGCCTAAGGATGAAATTGGAATTTATGGAAAAGATAGGGAAAAAATGGTTATTTTTATTGGGACATAAATTGAGCCCAAATGAATATGAAATGTGTGAAATTGATGATTAAAGTTATTTATATAGATTCGAACAACACAAATTCGAGGTTAGATCGAGGAAAGGAAAAGGTTTCGAATTAGTGGATTTTATACGCGAACTAGTGTCGAAGTAAGTTTGTGTAACTTAATCGAGCATATAAATATGTTAACTTGAATGTTATGATTGTATGCAATATGATTTATATTTATGTGATAATTATAAATGTGTGAAATGATTACATGTTCGGAAAATTGGAAAAAGGGTAAAGGCTCATTTGAATATTGAATTTTGATGGATAAATATGATTGCCTTATAAAATGAGGTCTTGCATTGGTTGCTGATGGGATTTAGCTCAGACGAGTAATCCTATTGAACTCATTATAGAAAGGATTTAGCTCGAACAGGTAATCTTGATATAATCCATCTCGAGCATATGTTACAATTAGGATTTAGCCTGGACTGGTAATCCTGTAATATGATATATGAGTCGAGAGTGTGATCTTTGATTAAATGCCCTAATGGGTACTCTTGAATAAGAATTGACAGGTTATTTAATTGTACACCATGAGTGTACTACTTGAGTATCCATCGGAATTTCAATGATTCAACGGACAAAACTCTTGGCATGATGAGAGAATTATGAGATGAAATGATAATGTATTGAAAGAATATTGCATGATGAGCTCATCTATGTTTACTTGATTGATATGAATATTTTGAGACTAACATGTTTGATTGAATGCACGTGTTCAGGCAATTTTGTCAAATGGATGGAAAACATGATATTGTATGCTTACATTTAACAAGCAGGATTGGTAAGTTTAGTTTTTGTTATACGAACGTACTAAGTTTGTAATGCTTACTCTGTTTTTATTTTGCCTTGTTTTATAGTGCTCGAAAGCTCGCGAAGGTTGGAGATCATTGGAGCATCGTCACACTACCCATTAGCTTATTTTAGGTATATATAGTAAAATCATTTTGGTATAATGACATGTATAGGCTAACTTGGCAATAGATAGCCTAAATATGTGGTTTGTAATCTAGCCATTGGAATGGCTAGTAATGGTTGTTTTTGATATACTTGTAATGTCATACTATGGTAGCTACATACATGTTAATTGTTGTTCAAATTATGCCTAACATATGGAATATACCAAGGTAAGATCATAAACATGTATGCATGTAATGATATGCCATGTTGAATGATAGAGTTTGCTTAATTTGAATGCTTGAAACGGTTGGTATTTGGATGTGAGTTTAAGTGCAGGTCATTGGTGTGATTTTGGGTGAGAAATGAAGCTAGAAATGGCTTTATTTTGTCCACACGGGTAGACACACGGGCGTGTATCTAGACTGTGTGTGACATACGGCCTGGTACATAGGTGTGTGGTTAGGCTGTGTGTCCCTTGAACCTTAAAAATTGAGAAAAAGAATGCTCAGAATTGAGCACATGGGCAGAGACACGAGCGTGTGTCTCAGCCGTGTGTCCTACACGGCCTAGAACACGGGCGTGTGTCTTGGCCATGTGAAACCTGCACCTAATTTTAAAAGAATTTAATTAACCACATGGCCTACCACACGGGTGTGCGGTATGGCCGTGTGCACAAGTCAGAGAGTTACACGGGGTCGAACACAGCTTGTAGCACGAGCGTGTCTTAGGGTCACACGGGCGTGTCCCTAGACCACACGGGCGTGTGAGCCGTGCACCTAGGAAAATTTTTGTAATTTCATGAAAAATTCTTAGAGTTTTTGATTAAGTCCCGACTTGATTCTAATGCTCATATTGGGCCTCGAGGGTCCATTTAAGGGACAATATGAATAATCTCGGTAAATGAATAGTAAATTTCATGAATTATCTAAAAAATGTTCTAAAATTTCTGGTAATGCTCTGTAACTCAGTTCCGGCGATGGATACGAATTAAGGGGTGTTACACATACGACCAAACCACACGCCCGTGCGCATGGTTGATCGCTTGATTCATAACAAGTAATAAATATTTATAATGAAGATCAAACCTAGACTAACTATTATCACGATGCAAAGGCAAGTGCACCTATCGAACAATAATATAGTAATGGCAAGACCGGGATATCGTACCCAAAGGAACCAAAAGTACTAGTAATAACTATCTTTTTATTATTTAACCTAGAAATAAAAAGGGGTTGTTTATTAGATTGATTAACTAAACTAATTAACTGATTAAACTAAAGCAAAGAGAAAATTTAGAAAAAGACTTGAAAAAAAGTAATTGATAAAGACGACACCCAAGGAGGAATCCATCTAGTTTTCACTTGTTATCTGACTCTGAACCAGACGATTTATTCACTTGACTTGATCTGTGAGACGCCCTAACCTATATTATTATCTTTTTCAAGACTAATAACATCTAACCCTCAATTGAATTAATCGAAATCTCTTTCTTAATTAAAACCCCCTAGGGAAGCAGTAAATCGATCTATGGACTCCCATATTAGGTTTCACCCTAATCCGGAAAAATCTCGTAACCCTATTTCTAGGCACTCTATCAACTCCACTTAATTATGCCAAATCTACTCTTAGACAGGGACTTTTGCTCCTCTGCATAAGTACATCAAATCATGAATTAATACTCGGAATATTAACTCAAGCATTAAGAACTGATAATTAAGAACAAATCAAGTATTTATCATATAGTTCAGATAATAATAACAAGATTCATCATAGGTTTCAACCACTTTAGGTATCTAAGGGGTTTAGTTCATAATAAAATAAGAGTACATCTCAAAAGTATAAAAATAACAAAACATAAAGAAAACTCTAAAACCCCTAAAGGAATTCTGAGAGAGATCTTCAGTCTTGGAGTAGCTCCGGCTTTTGGGATGGATCGTCTGGCTTCCTTCAAGTAATTCCCGGCGTGTGGCTCTATACTTCAGAAAAGTTCTGGAAGAGGCGGCCCTTTCTAAGTCATACTTAGGGTGTTTATATAGGCTTTGGATTGAATTTTTTCCTCCCTAAGTATCCTTTTCCGTGTAAAATACAACTCCTTGAAAAAGGGACACGCCCGTGTTCCACGGCCGTGTGACGTGTTTGCCAGGCTGTGTTTGATCCATTAAATTGCATACGGCCGTGCGGGTCCATGGCCAGGCCGTGTGAATCGTGAAAGCCTTGGTCGAAACCCTCGAAAGACACGGGCGTGTGAGCAGCCCGTGTGGCAAGGCTTAGGCCGTGGCATCTTCTCGATTTGGTCTGTTTTATCCCTTTTTGGCTCGTTTTTGGCTCGTTTTTGACTCCTGACGCTCTCCTGAGTACAAAACATGAAATAACCAGATTAAGAGCACCAAAATCCACAAATCTAGTAATAAACATCCATAAATATGCTAAGTATTTGGGGTAGAAAAATATATAATTTGACATTTATCAAATACCCCCACACTTAAGCATTTGCTTGTCCTCAAGCAAAACTCTCATTTACTACTAGAATTCATTCCTTTCAATCACATAATCATTACTGATAATGTTACAAATTATTCCACAGAAAATCATACAGTGAGAATTCAACTATAGGGGCATTAAAAGCCTCAAACAATCTAAATCGAATATTTTGATAATAAAATCATAGGTAATCTCATTCCTCTAAGTAATTAACTTTAGTCCTAGATATACAAGAGATGACATCTTCACTAAAGATTCACTCAAATCACTCAAAGTGTTTAAGGTTCAAGATTAAGCATTCGATTGTCTAACATGAAAAGTTATTACTATAGGCTTGCATGAAAATCAATTCTCCACCACTTGTAAATGATATGATACACAAATCAAAAGGTCTTTGCATGGTTATAACGGGGTTTAGGTTACGGGTATGGATACAAGCTGAAGAGACAAAGGTTAGAATCGAGATAATTTCAATATATTACCCCACTATCAAAAACTTAATTACTGAATCACAAACAAATATCTAGAACTATATTACATGAGCTCTCTCTTTTTTTTTCATGACAACTTTAGCTTGCTGAGGATTACAATAATAATACTGAGTTTTTTTTTAAGAACAAATCAAGTCAATACAATATAGAAATCATACTTCATGATTCAGTAACAAAAAATGGTGAATATAGTGAGGTAACAATATTAAATTTAATCTCGATAAAAAAGGGTAAATTAAGTAAGAGTATTTCAACAATAATGGGTTAATGGGTTAATGATGAAGGTTAATAAAAAAAAAGGTTAGTAGGCTCAAAGGGGGTTCACTAAGGGTTTAGTTATGTGGGAAGGCTTTTTATGGAGTAAGTGGGTTAAATCCTAAGTGCCTTTATCATCTCAGTATATCAAATCATACGTGCGATCTCGACATGTATAATCGAAGCAAGTTCTAGAATAATAGTTCAATGTTGACACACTCAAACCACAAAAGAAGTGAGCAAGAAAGAGAGCTATATGCTCAAAAGGCTCAAAAATCTCACCAAAAATTTGGGTTTTTGACGTCATTCCTGTATACTTAAGATTTCAAGATAATACCTCAATTTAGGAAAATAATCTAAAAAATTTTAGTTCTCAAAATATCAACTTATCATGCTCGATTCTCTAATTTCCTATAATCAAATAATCATGCATAATTCCCATGGTCTAATTCATGACATATCAACAATAATTATAGATCAATCAAAATTCATTCGATCAAGATTATGAGAAAATCACTTAAGCACAAGACCAAATTCAGGGATTTGAGAATAATGCAAAAAGTTAGGTTTCTTGTTCATGTTCACCCCCTACACTTAAGATGTACATTGCCCTCAATGTACAAAGATAGACTAATCAAAATAAAGAAAATCATAAGAGGGAAGGAGGTGAAACTCCCTATTATATAGATGCAGAGCTTGATTCTAAGGCTGGAGTGTTTGGGGAAAGTGGTAGCTGCCACTGTTCTTGGCTAGATGAAGAAATTGGGTCGTTGAACATGACACTTGTTGGGTATTATTCCCTATTTGTTTCCTCATTCCATAAAATATTCCTAGCAGCTTTGCTTGGAAGTTTGTAGAATCATGAAGAGCGTATTAAGAGATGGTGTGGAAGAGAGCGTAGTGGGATTACTTGTTAGAAATACCAGAAAAATGAAGAAAGTAAAATTTACAAATATAGATATTTCTTTCAAAATTAAATAATAAAATTGAAATAAAAATAAAAAGAAAAAGAAAAAGAAAAAGAAAAAGAAAAAGATAAGAGGATTCAATGATCCTCGTCAGTGGGGCCCTCAGAAGGTGGCGCTGGAGTGGCGATGTGAAAGTACTGGCACAGCTGTTGCGTCATGGCCTGCATGTCGTCCATCTATCTGTCACGTCGCCGATATCGCTCGTGAATCATCTCGAACTGTGTAGTGCAATACTGCTCGAAGTGAGCGAATCGATCAGAAAGGTGTGCCAATGAAGCAGCCGCATGAACTGGTCGTTCCCTAGGTGGCTTGGTAAAAGGCTCCTCGTGCTGTGGGGGGACATCATCAGGAATGTTGTAACACCCCGTACCCGAGACCGTTTCCGGAGTCGGACACGAGGGGTTAACAGACTTAATTCACTTATTTTCACAGTCCATTTTAAAAATTTCCAGACAGTTGACTAACTGCATCACTGTCACCTTAAAAATCATATCTTGAGTTCAAGAACTCAAAAATCAGTTTCGAAATTTTTCCCTGAAACTAGACTCATATATCCATTCAAAAATTTTTTTCTAGAATTTTTGGTCTAGCCAATTAGTACAGTTTATTAGTTAAAGTATCCCCTGTTACAGGGTTCAACTACCCTGACCTTCCTGCATTGCGACCTAGATATCTCCCTATACAGGGCTTCAATATTGATGTCATTTGTTTCTGTGGAAACTAGACTCGAAAAGGAATCTATACATATATGGCATGACGTTTAATTATCTCTGGTTAATTTATAATGAATTTCCAAAGTTGGAACAGGGAATCCAGAAACCGTTCTGGCCCTGTTTTGCGAAAACTTAAATATCTCATAATATACTGTTCATAGGATCGTTTCGTTACTTTCCTATGAAAATAGATTCATCAAGGTTCAATTACATAATTTATTCACTATTTAATTCCATTCCTACTATTTTTAGTGATTTTTCACATTCACGTAGCAGTACCTATTTTTAAGGTAGACTTTACCTATTACATAGTTTCCATGATTCAACTAGCCCTTTAGCATATATAGCACAAAATATGATCATGATTAACCATTCCAACGGCTAATCGTTCCCAAACATTTCCATACCTCTTAATGAACATCATACAAGACGATTATAATACTAAGCTCAAAGTGTATATAAGCCATTTTCGCATGGCTATCCAAATTTACACAAAACCAAAGGGTCCATGACCAACAACAAAACGGGTAGTCCTATACATGCCATTTCAAAGTTCAACCAAAAGTGTACCAAAAAGGGGCTTTGATAGTGTGGACGACTTTGACTTCAACAATCCCGAGTCCGATAGTGAGCGAACCCAAAATCTATAAAACAGAGAATCAAAGAAACGGAGTAAGCATTTAATGCTTAGTAAGTTTGAGCCATGAAATTAGACACAACCAAAGTATAGCATTCATATGGCTAAACGGATAATCTCATATGCACAAATTCTCAATATCATACTTACTTCACATTACCAACCCTTATATTCATACACAAAAGATCAACTTAGCTAAGTAGGAAGCTCATTAGTTTCTTGAGCGAATATTATTTAAACGGAATCACCACCCTAATGCATATACGAAACGTACCTCATTGTTGGGTTTTACGAGCGTATCAATTTAAATTATTACAGCAAGATCACTCGGTCTCAAACCAAGTACCTTCGGAGTTTAGCCGGATATAGCCACTAGCTCAAATGCCTTCGGGACTTAGCCCGATTATAGTAACTTGCACAAATGCCTTCGGGACTTAGCCCGGTATAATAACTCGCACAAATACCTTGGGACTTAGCCGGATATAATAGCTCGACAAACGCCTTCTGGACTTAGCCGGATATAGTAGCTTCGCTGAATGCCTTCGGGACTTAGCCCGGAATTAGCCACTAGCTCAAATGCTCTCGGGACTTAGCCCGGTTATCATCCTAACATTCATGCACATATCAATAAATCATGACACATCTAATTTCATTTTCATAATTAGAGTTCAAACACAAGTAACGTATTAAGCATTCCCATTTCGGCTCACTAGCCACATACAAATAGCATGGTTTAGTTTGCTTTATAACACGATCTCTATGCACATACATTATGACTTAATCAAATCATAACTAAGTCACATTGCTCGAAAACTTACCTCGGATGTTGTCGAACGATTTCGATTGCTATTCGACCACTTTTTCCTTCCCTTTATCGGATTTAGTTCCCCTTTGCTCTTGAGCTTAATTTAACAAATAAATTGATTTAATCATTTGAGCATCAAAAGAGGAACTCAAGATACTTAGCTCATATATATACATTAGACACTAAAGTCACATACATATGAAATCATGAATCAACTCAACATATTAGCCAATATTCACCTTAGCCGAATTTTCTAAGTCAAGATAAAGCCATCAACATGTTTACCTATGGCCGAACATACACATCAACCTATGTACTCATTCATGTGGTCGAGTATACATATTCCAATATGATTTCATTTCCATTTCGTTTAACACTTAACTTTTACCACATGTCAAATAACCCATTTCTTTACTCATGTGGCCGATTATATTCGGTCATGCATACACACATAAAATCAATTTGGAGACTCTATCAATCCAACATACATTCGGCAATAGTCCATAATTCTCTCTCTACCACTCATTTCCCACTTAACAAAGCTTCCATTCGAACTCATTAGTGAGTATCAATTAACTTAAGCTATCTTTTAAACCTTTATTTATCACTTCATGCCAAACCAAAGACCACATTCGCACTTTCATCCACCATTCTACCAAGCATGCAATATTCAACCACAACCAACTCACATTCGGCCCTAGTTCATAACAAGGTAGCTGAATTCTTTTTATGGTTCAAACACTCATCCATCATCATTCACCTAACTTTAACATGAAACAACAAAACTCACCATTATTAACTACCATAGTCAAAAACCTTACTCAATCCAAAGTCAAAATTTCATCATGGGTTACAAAAAAATAACTTGATATCTCACTCAAGATCAACTAAAATTTCAAGAACTAATATGAACACCTTACCTTAATATTGACCTAAGATGGCCGATTGCTTCACTCCTTTCTTCCTCCTTTCAATTCGGCCAAGAAGAATCAAAGGACACAACTTGTTTTCATCACCGAATGCTCTTGTTCCCTTTTTTTCTTTAGATTCGCTAGCAAGAACATGAATGATGATCCCTTTTTTTTTCTTTCATCATTTTCCTTTTCCATTTCTTTATTACTAACTTTTATTTTGTTGTTCCTCCATGATGCACCAACATAACATGTCTATGACATGTTTTGCCCATCACCCTTTGTCATGGCCGCCACTAGTAATTAAATGGGGAAATTGACATGTAAGTCCACCCTTTGATTACATGCACTAATAGATCCTTATAGATTAACCTATCACATTTCGAAGTGTCACACATAAGTCCTATTGACTAAATTCACATGCAATTTACTAAATCAAGCTTAAAACTTTCACACATTCATAATCACATATTTTAGACAATAAATATCATATTCAAATAATTTGGTGATTCGGTTTAGCGGTCCCAAACCGCTTCCGACTAGGGTCACTTTAGGGCTGTCACAACTCTCCCCACTTAAGAAATTTTCATCCCGAAAATCTTACGGTAAATAGGTTTGGGTATCGCTCTTTCATAGAGTTCTCAGGTTCCCAAGTAGCTTCTTCTATCCCGTGTTTGAGCCATAACACTTTTACTAAAGGAACCTTTTTGTTTCGTAATTCTTTCACTTCACGAGCTAGGATACGAATCGGCTCTTCTTCATAACTCATGTCGGATTGAATTTCAACCTCTGATGGATTAATTACGTGTGACGGATCAGATCTATAACGTCGAAGCATCGAAACATGAAAGACGTCGTGAATCTTTTCAAGTTCAGGGGGCAAAATCAATCTATACGCAACTGGACCAACTCGTTCGGAGATTTCGTACGGCCCAATGAATCTCGGACTCAACTTGCCCTTACGGCGAAATCTGAGTATCTTTTTCCAAGGTGAAACTTTAAGAAACACTTTATCTCTCACCTGGTATTCAATGTCCTTTCGTTTCAAATCCGCATACGATTTCTGACGATCTGTGGCTGCCTTCAGACTTTCACGGATTACTTTTACTTTCTGTTCGCCATCTTTAATCAAATCATTTCCAAAAATTTTACATTCATCGAGCTCGGTCCAAAACAATGGTGTACGGCATTTACGCCCGTACAAAGCCTCGTAAGGCGCCATCTTAATACTTGATTGAAAACTATTGTTGTAAGTGAATTCAATCAAAGGTAAATACCACTCCCATGAGCCACTAAACTCGAGGATGCAACATCTCAACATATCCTCAAGTATCTGAATTATCCGCTCGGATTGACCATCGGTTTGTAGATGAAAAGCGGTGCTAAAATGCAGCTTGGTACCCAAAGCTTCTTGCAATTTCTTCCAAAATCGCGAGGTGAATCTCGGATCTCTATCCGACACAATAGAAATCGGTACCCCGTGTAATCTCACAATCTGAGAAACATACAATTCAGCTAGTTTATCCAATGAAAAATCCGTACGTACGGGGATAAAATGAGCCAACTTAGTCAGTCTATCAACAATAACCCAAATCGCATCTTTCTTACTTGTTGACAATGGCAACCCAGACACAAAATCCATCGTGATTGTATCCCATTTCCATTCAGGTATCATGATCGGCTGAAGTAAACCCGTAGGCACTTGATGTTCCGCCTTCACTTGCTGACATATTAAACACTTCGAGACAAAATTGGAAATGTCTCGTTTCATGCCATGCCACCAAAACTGACGTCTCAGATCGTTGTACATTTTCGTACTCCCCGGGTGAATTGACATTCGGCTACAATGAGCTTTGTTCAGAATCATCGAAATGAGTTCTGAATTTCTTGGAACACACAACCGACTTCTGAACCTCAAACAATCGTTATCATCAATTTGAAACTCTGATTCCATATTCGGAACACATTCAGCCCGTTTTGCAACCAATTCATCATCGACTTTCTGAGCTTCACGAATTTGATGAATCAACAATGGTTTGGCCTTTAATTCCGCCACTAACACATTGTCGGATAGAACAGACAAGTGTACATTCATCGCTCGTAAAGCAAACAGTGATTTACGGCTTAAGGCATCCGCAACCACATTAGCCTTTCCCGGGTGATAGTTAATGACAAGCTCATAATCTTTTAACAACTCGAGCCAATGTCTTTGTCGTAGATTTAAGTCTCTTTGAGTCATCAAATATTTGAGACTTTTTTGATCCGAAAATACATGGCACTTCTCACCAAATAAGTAATGTCGCCATATTTTCAAAGCGAATACGATGGCGGCTAATTCGAGATCATGGGTCGGATAATTTTTCTCATGTGGCTTTAATTGTCTCGACGATAGGCCACAACTCGACCTTCTTGCATCAATACGCAACCCAACCCAAGTAGGGAGGCATCACTATAAATGACAAACTCTTTGCTTGAGTCAGTTGCACTAGAATTGAGCTTCAATCAAATAAGTTTTCAGTTGATCAAAACTTTTCGACATTTTTCATCCATTCAACTTAACATCTTTTGAAGTAGCTTCGTCATTGGTGTGGCTATCATCGAAACCTTTACAAACCGTCGGTAGTAACCGACAAGTCCCAAAAAGCTCGAACCTCAAGAATATTTCTGGAGGCTTCAGTTAAGTATGGCTGAAATTTTGCTCGGATCAACTCGAATACCCGATCGCGGATACCACATGGCCCAAGAAGCTCACCTCTTAACCGAACTCACACTTATCGAACTTAGCATATAACCGCTTATCCCGTAAAATTTGCAACACTAATCTCGTGTGCTCAAAGATGTTCGGTCTCATCTCTTGAATAGACCAAAATGTCATCAATAAACACAACTACGAACCGGTCCAAATCATCGCCTAAAGATCCGATTCATCAAATCCATAAATACCGCAGGGCATTAGTGAGCCCAAACGGCATCACTAAGAACTCGTAGTGGCCGTATCTCGTTCTGAAAGCAGTTTTGGGTATATCCGAATCTCGAACTCGCAACTGGTAATAACTCGATCTCAAATCTATCTTCGAAAACACTGAGGCTCCCTTTAGTTGATCAAACAAATCGTCAATACGTGGCATCGAATATTTATTCTTTATTTTCACCTTATTCAGCTGACGATAGTCGATGCACAACCTCATGGTTCCGTCCTTCTTTTTCACAAACAATACTGGTGCACCCCAAGGAGAGAAACTTGGTCGAGTGAAACCTCTATCCGTCAATTCTTGCAACTGAGCTTTCAATTCTTTTAACTCGGTTCTTTGCCATACGACACGGAGCTATCAAAATCGGCATAGTCCGTGTACAAGCTCAATACCAAACTCTACCTCCCGAACAGTGGTAAACCCAGTAATTCCTCGGGAAAACATCCGGTATTCACAAACCACCAAGACAGATTCGGGTTTCTTTTCTAACTCTTTGTCATCATACATACGCAAGGTATGCTTCGCACCCTTTCTTACACATTTCGGGCCAACATTGATGATATTACGGTGGCAACCCCTTTAAGTCAAGAGACTCAACTCGGATTATCTCGTTATTTGCGCACCTCAAATCAATAGTCTTGCTTTTGCAATTCACAACCGCATCATGCACGGTCAACCAATCTAAACCTAGGATAACATCAAATTCATCAAACGAAAAAAGCATCAAGTCCGCCGGAAAACAGGAACCTCGAATTACTAGGGGACATTTCTTACACACTTTGTCGACAAGAACGTAACGACCCAAGGGATTTGACACCCGAATTACGAACTCAGTAGACTCAATAGGTAAAGTCTTACTGGATGCTAAGGTTTCACATATATAAGAATGAGTAGAACCGGGGTCAATCAAAGCAATCACATTAGAATCAAAGAGAGTAAAAGTACTGTTAATAACCTCTGGCGAGGAAGCATCCTCGCGTGCGCGTATAGCATAAGCTCTAGCAGGAGCACGAGCCTCAGATCTGGTCGTTGCATCTCTAGATCCTCTCTGACCACCACTAGCATTGCCCGTATTTCTAAATTGTCTACCTCGAGCAGTGGTAGCACCCGGTTTCCCACTCTGATTTACATTCTGTTCAGACAACCTCGGGCAATCTTTAATAAAATGGTCAACTGACCCGTACTTGTAACAGGAGCGGTCATGGAATCTACAACTCCCCAAATGCCATTTACCACAATCGGCACTCCGCTCTGTCTCGACGATCGGTTCCAACATCGGCGATCAAGTGACTCGTGCACTCACGGGGTCGATCGCGATCTCGTCTAGAAAAGCCCGAAGTGTTTCTAGATCGGCCTAAATCATCTCTAAATTTCTTCGATGATCGTTGAAAGGGCCTTCCAAGACCTCTTACTGAAACTCCTTTGCTCCCATATCGCCTTTTCTTTTCTCCATATCGAGCTCCTCACTTTGCAAGCTCGCTCGACGAGTACCACAAATTCTCGGATTTCTAAAATGCCAACAGATGACTTTATATCATCATTCAGTCCATCCTCAAACGCTTACACATCACGGCCTCTCAAGAAATGCATTCTCGCCAGATCGGCTAAGCCTCACAAATTTCGTTCATAGTCAGAACCGACATGGAACCTTGTTTGAGTTCAAGAAATTCCTTTTGTTTTTGGTTAATGCATCTCTCGATCGATATACTTCTTTCAAACTCGGTTTGGAAGAAATCCCAAGTTACTTGCTCTCTGGGCACTGTGAAGTCAACGATTCCACCAATAGTAGGCGTAATCACGTAGCAAGGAGATAGTACACTTTAGGCACTCATCGGTGTGCAAGATAGCTCATCGAAAGTACCGAATAGTGTTGTCCAACCAAAATTCAGCTTGCTCGGCATCATCGCTATCCATAGCCTTAAATTCAAGAGTCCGTGTTTTCGGATTCATCAGCTGGGGCTTATTTAACCTTATTTGGTCGGTTGCCGAGGTATTGTAGGTGCGGGGGTGGCATTAGTCGGGAATGGAGGTTGTGGAATAGCCGTATTAGTTCGAATGTATTGGTTGAACCAATCATTCATCACGCTATAAAAAGCTTGCCTAGCCTCATCATTCGGATTCCTAGCAATAGGTTGAGTCTGTCGGCGCTGTCCCTTATGCGGGAGCAGGCGCTACACTCTCAAGATCATCAGCTACCGCTCGGTCGGGATCGGGATCCATTACTATAAATAAACACATTTGCAAATGTCAGAAATCACCACACTATCAAATAATCACAAAATGGCATGTATAGCTAGACCCACACGTATTACGGTAGTCCTAGAATCGACTAAACCGTAGCTCTGATACCAATTTAATTGTAACACCCCGTACCCGAGACCATTTCCGGAGTCGGACACGACGGGTTAACAGACTTAATTCACTTAATTTCATAGTCCATTTTAAAAATTTCCAGACAGCTGACTAACTGCGTCACTGTCACCTTAAAAATCATATCTTGAGTTCCAGAACTCGAAAATCAGTTTTGAAATTTTTCCCTGAAACTAGACTCATATATCCATCCACAAATTTTTTTCTAGAATTTGCGGTCAAGCCAATTAGTACAGTTTATTAGTTAAAGTCTACCCTGTTACAGGGTTCGACTACCCTGACCTTCCTGCATTGCGACCTAGATATCTCCCTGTACAGGGCTTCAATATTGATGCCGTTTGTTTCTGTGGAAACTAGACTCGAAAAGGAATCTATACATATATGTCATGACTTTTAATTATCTCTGGTTAATTTATAATGAATTTCCAAGTCGGAACAGGGAATCTAGAAACCGTTCTGGCCCTGTATCCCGAAAACTTAAATATCTCATAATATACTGTTCATAGGATTGTTTTGTTACTTTCCTATGAAAATAGATTCATCAAGGTTCGATTAAATAATTTATTCACTATTTAATTCCATTCCTACTATTTTTAGTGATTTTTCACATTCACATAGTAGTACCTATTTTTAAGGTAGACTTTACCTATTACATAGTTTCCATGATTCAACTAGCCCTTTAGCATATATAGCACAAAATATGATCATGATTAACCATTCCAACGGCTAATCGTTCCTAAACATTTCCATACCTCTTAATGAACATCATACAAGACGATTATAATACTAAGCTCAAAGTGTATATAAGCCATTTTCGTATGGCTATCCAAATTTACACAAAACCAAAGGGTCCATGACCAACAACAAAACGGGTAGTCCTATACATGCCATTTCAAAGTTCAACCAAAAGTGTACCAAAAAGGGGCTTTGATAGTGTGGACGACTTCGACTTCAACAATCCCGAGTCCGATCGCTGACGAACCCAAAATCTATAAAACAGAGAATCAAAGAAACGGAGTAAGCATTTAATGCTTAGTAAGTTTGAGCCATGAAATTAGACACAACCAAAGTATAGCATTCATATGGCTAAATAGATAATCTCATATGCACAAATTCACAATATCATACTTACTTTACATTACCAACCCTTATATTCATACACAAAAGATCAACTTAGCCAAGGCCGGAAGCTCATTAATTTACTGAGCGAATATTATTTAAACGGAATCACCACTCTAATGCATATACGAAACGTACCTCATCGTTGGGTTTTACGAGCGTATCAATTTAAATTATTACAGCAAGATCACTCGTTCTCAAACCAAGTACCTTCGGAGTTTAGCCGGATATAGCCACTAGCTCAAATGCCTTCGGGACTTAGCCCGATTTTAGTAACTTGCACAAATGCCTTCGGGACTTAGCCCGGTATAATAACTCGCACAAATGCCTTCAGGACTTAGCCCGGATATAGTAGCTCGCATGAATGCCTTCGGGACTTAGCCCGGAATTAGCCACTAGCTCAAATGCTCTCGGGACTTAGCCCGGTTATCATCCGAACATTCATGCACATATCAATAAATCATGACACATCTAATTTCATTTTCATAATTAGAGTTCAAACACAAGTCACGTATTAAGCATTCCCATTTCGGCTCACTAGCCACATACAAATAGCATGGTTTAGTTTGCTTTGTAACACGATCTCTATGCACATACATTGTGACTTAATCAAATCATAACTAAGTCTCATTGCTCGAAAACTTACCTCGGATGTTGTCGAACGATTTCGATTGCTATTCGACCACTTTTTCCTTCCCTTTATCGGATTTAGTTCCCCTTTGCTCTTGAGCTTAATTTAACAAATAAATTGATTTAATCATTTGAGCATCAAAAGAGGAACTCAAGATACTTAGCTCATATATATACATTAGACACTAAAGTCACATACATATGAAATCATGAATCAACTCAACATATTAGCCAATATTCACCTTAGCCGAATTTTCTAAGTCAAGATAAAGCCATCAACATGTTTACCTATGGCCGAACATACACATCAACCTATGTACTCATTCATGTGGTCGAGTATACATATTCCAATATGATTTCATTTCTATTTCGTTTAACACTTAACTTTTACCACATGTCAAATAACCCATTTCTTTACTCATGTGGCCGATTATATTCGGTCATGCATACACACATAAAATCAATTTGGAGACTCTATCAATCCAACATACATTCGGCAATAGTCCATAATTCTCTCTCTCGGCCACTCATTTCCCACTTAACAAAGCTTCCATTCGAACTCATTAGTGAGTATCAATTAACTTAAGCTATCTTTTAAACCTTTATTTATCACTTCATGCCAAACCAAAGACCACATTCGGCACTTTCATCCACCATTCTACCAAGCATGCAATATTCAACCACAACCAACTCACATTCGGCCCTAGTTCATAACAAGGTAGCTGAATTCTTTTTATGGTTCAAACACTCATCCATCATCATTCACCTAACTTTAACATGAAACAACGAAACTCACCATTATTAACTACCATAGTCAAAAACCTTACTCAATCCAAAGTCAAAATTTCATCATGGGTTACAAAAAAAATAACTTGATATCTCACTCAAGATCAACTAAAATTTCAAGAACTAATATGAACACCTTACCTTAATATTGACCTAAGATGGCCGATTGCTTCACTCCTTTCTTCCTCCTTTCAATTCGGCCAAGAAGAATCAAAGGACACAACTTGTTTTCATTACCGAATGCTCTTGTTCCCTTTTTTTTTCTTTAGATTCGGCTAGCAAGAACATGAATGATGATCCCTTTTTTTTTTCTTTCATCATTTTCTTTTTTCCATTTCTTTATTACTAACTTTTTATTTTGTTGTTCCTCCCATGATGCACCAACATAACATGTCTATGACATGTTTTGCCCATCACCCTTTGTCATGGCCGGCCACTAGTAATTAAATGGGGGAAATTGACATGCAAGTATACCCCTTTGATTACATGCACTAATAGATCCTTATAGATTAACCTATCACATTTCAGAAGTGTCACACATAAGTCCTATTGACTAAATTCACATGCAATTTACTAAATCGAAGCTTAAAACTTTCACACATTCATAATCACATATTTTAGACAATAAATATCATATTCAAATAATTTGGTGACTCGGTTTAGCGGTCCCGAAACCGCTTTTCGACTAGTGTGACAGCCTTAAAACGACCCTAGTCGGAATGTGGTTTTGGGACCACAAAATCGAGGCATAAAAATAATTTAATATTTATTTTATTGCCTATAATATGTGTTAACTCATGTGTGACATTTTTGATGTTTTAATTTAGAGTTATAAATGTGAATTTCACTAGAAAGGACCTAGTAGAAAACTTTGAAAGTATGATGGGAAATTTGTGATGATTAGTTGATCATGCATGCAAAATGTGGGGTTTGCATGTCAATTTCCCTTTATTTGCTAATGGCCGCCATGACAAAGAATTATGGGCAAAACATGTCATAAAACATGTTGGGTGAATGCTTGATGTTAGAAATAATAAAATAAAGAGCATGGGCAAAGAAGAAAAAAATGGTCTCATCCATGCCCCCTTGCCGTGAATGAGAGAAAGAAAACAAAGAAGAAAAAAAAAATTGTGTGTGTTCATCCTTGAACATCTTTTGGCCGAAAATTGAAGGATAAAGGGAAGAAGGGAGTGAAGCATTCGGCTATCCTAGGTCACTATTGAGGTAAGTTTGATGTTGTGCCAGGAGATTCTTGCATGTGTTAGTTGTTAGCTTGAGCTCTACCTAGCCCATGGTCTAAACCTTGCTATGTGATGGAGATGACACTCGGCCATGGATGTATCATTCTTGCTTGGTATTGATGTTGTGTTGATGAGATATTAAGTGATTTTTGTAAACCATGTTGAAATTTGATTTGTGGGGTGAGTATGGTTTTCGGCTATAAAAGATTAATAAGGGTGATGGTTGTGTTTTATGCTAAACTTAGATAAATAATGGTAGTTGCTTACATCTTGATATCTATAAGTTCTTTTCTTGGTTCTACCATAGACCCACGAAGTATATGTTTATTTGGTGTTGTTGGAGATTATGATAGAAGCTAATGAGTGAGAGTTTGATAGATACTATGAGGTTAAACTTCATGAGATTGTAAGCTTGTAATTTGGATGATGAAATTCATGCTTTGTGAAGGTAAATGGTGAGGAAGGAGCATTCAGCCATGGTAGTAAGATGAAATGCAAAATGTTAGTATTTGATTACTAGTGTATAAATGCGTATTAGCCGAGTCTTGAATTTGAAACGAAACGAGATATAATCAATACAAGTAACCATACTTGTAGGAAGTATTGAGCATAATTGGCCTCAACATGTACATGCATACTCGGCCACATGAGAAGATTAGTGTTGCATGCTTTCGGTTAGAGGCAAGCATAATGGTGCCTTTATCTTGGTTAGGACAATCGGCTAAAAGGGATGTGGGTTAATATGTTGAGTTGATGCATGATTTCACATGTATGTGACTTTAATGTCTAATGTATAAATATGGGCTAAGTGCCTTGCATTCCTTTTTTCGATGCTCAAATGATTAAGTTAATTTGTTTGTTTAATTAAGCTCAAGAGCAAAGGGGATCTAAATCCGATAAAGGGAAGGAAAAAGTGGTCGAATAGCCATCGAAATCGTTCGACAACATCTGAGGTAAGTTCTCGAGTAATGGAACTTAGATTATGATTTGATTAGATCATGCTCTTTGTGTGTGGCTATTGAGCCGAAATTGCAAATGTGATAAGTGACTTGTGTTTGAATTTTTCTAATGAAAATGAAATACGAATGTGTCATGATTTATTGATAATTGTGCTTGGCTATTTGAATGATGTCCGGCTAAGTCCCGAAGGCTTTGTGCTAAGTGACTATATCCGACTAAGATCCGAAGGCATTCGTATGAAGTTAATAAATTCGGGCTAAGCCCGAAGGCATTTGTGCGAGTTACTAAACCCGGGTTAAGTCCCGAAGGCATTCGTGCGAGTTACTATAAACGGGCTTTGTCCCGAAGGCATTTGAGCGAGTCGTTATATCCGGATAAATTCCGAAGGTACGTGATTCGAGAATGAGCGATCTTGCTGTAAAAATTTCAGTTAATACGCTTGAAAAATTCCAGCAATGAGGTATGTTCGTATGTGCTTGAAATTAGTTGATTCCCGTCGAATGATATTCGCTCAGTCGAGTAATGAGTTTCCGGTATTTGGCTAAGATGATCCCTTATGTATGAATATAGGGGCTGGAATGTGAAATAAGTATGATATTGAGAATTTGTGCATATGAAATTATCCGTTAGCTATATGAATGCTATGCTTTTGTTGTGCTGGAATCCCTTGCTCAAACTTACTAAGCATAAATTGCTTACTCCATTTCTCTGTTTCTCTGTTTATAGATTTTGGCTCGTCAGTTATCGGATTCGGGATCATCGAAGTCGAAGTCATCCACACTATCAAAGCCCTTTTGGTATTCTTTTAGTTGAACTCTGGATATGGCATGTATAGGACTACCCTTTGCTGTTTTTCAAGTACGTTTTGTGATGTATGTGTGTACAGCCATGCGAAAATGGCTCGTAAAGGTGGAGTATGGCATTAGACCATTTGTGTTTATGTATATATGTATGGTTTCGTGATATGACTATGGACTGGAATGGAATTGTTGGGCAAATGATCAGCCATTGGAATGGCTAAATATGATTATATGTGGACCTATGTATGACAAAACTCTTGTTGGTCCATGGAAACCACGAAATAGGTAAAGTTTACCTTGAAAACAGATGCTGACAGCAGCAGTGGTGTGGATTTGAAAAATCACTAAAATTTGTAGGAATGTAATTAAATAGTGAATAAATTATGTAAATGAACCTTGATGAATCTACTTTGATATGGAAGAAACTAAACGGTCATATGGGTTATATGTTAAGAGATATTAAAGTTCTCGTGAAACAGGGCCAGAACGGTTTCTGGATCCCCTGTTCCAACTTTGGAAATTAATTATAAATTAACCAGAGATAATTAGGAGTCATGCCATATATGTATAGATTCCTTTTTGAGTCTAGTTTCTATAGAAACAAATGGAATCAGTATTGAAGCCCTGTACAGAGAGATATCCAGGTCGAAATGCATGAAGGTCAGTGTAGTCGCACCCTATAACAGGGGAGACTTTAACTAATAAACTGTAATAATTGGCCCAACCAAAAATTCTAGAAAAAAATATGTAGATGGAAATATGAGTCTAGTTTCAGGGAAAAATTACGAAACCGATTTTTGAGTTTTGAAACTCAAGATATGATTTTTAAGGCTTCAGTGACGCAGTAACCAGCTTGTCTGGAAAATTTTTTTTATGGACTGTGAAAACAATTAAGTTAAGTCTGTGTGCACCTTGTGTTCGACTCCGGTAACGGACTCGGGTACGGTGTGTTACAGCTAGGGTCACTTTAGGGCTGTCACAAATGTCCTCAAGATCCTCCTCTTCAATGGCATGAGTGACACGATACTGAGGAGGATCGGTCCCACGTTGGCGCTCGATCATCCTCATGTGTAACATAGCCGTGATGCGACATCTGACCTATCAGTGTAAGCGCTGATGACTGGGCCACGGTGTTGAGGAGGCCGAAGTGTCTGGAAAGGAGCGTCACGTAGGGGCCGGTAGAGATTACTCCCTTCCAATGCCGCTTAGTCTGATGACGAATGGAGAAAGCGATGAAATATGCCAAGTCAGTCACGTGTGCATTCACCATGCACGATAAATAGTAGGCGTCATGGGTGTTGACGACGCCGATGCTCTCTCTTCTTCCGATTAATGTGGGTGCTAATATGGCATGGAGATATCGTACAAAAGGGGCGAGAGCTGAGGCCTTCGAGCTGCTGGTGTCGTAGGTGGAAGAGAGTGGTGCCAAAGCCTTCCAGCACAAAGAGGAGGAAATATGGATATCGCATGGTAGTGCATTCATGTCCTCCTCCTCTATAAACTCATCGGTGTAAAGTCCCAGAGCGACTCCAAACTCTGGGACACTTATCGCTCAAACTAGACCGCCTAATCGAAAGTGAACGGTGCCGAGGTTGTCATTTTTTGTCATCACCACCTGTAAATGAAAAGTAGAGCATAATTCTAAAGTTAGCTCTAAATAAGTGGGTTCAGTAATAGCGAAGAACCGTTCCCATGGGTCTGTGGTCAGGAGGGCGCGGATTGCATCAACTAGCTGGACTTACTCTACAGCAGCCTAGTCAATGCAGTGACCTGTAGTGAGGGGTTGCGCCTGTAGTATCTGAAAGAGCTCCTTTTGCGAAGCTTACAAAAACTCAAGGAATGGGTGCCGAACTTCGGCTGTAGCAAGTACCGAGGAAGAACTCGGTCCCCTACGTCTCTTTGAGGATGGGACCACGGCCTTCTTGCTTCTTAATGATGACATAAGGTACCAAAAGCTGTTGTAGGGTGGTGCACGGGCGTGTTGAAGGGAAGCACGAGCGTGTGGTGTGGGGATACAGCCGTGTGGAGAAAAAAAAATAGAGGGAAAAGAGAGAGGAAAGTGAGGATTGATACAGGGGGAGTGGATTGTAGGGTGGTTTGGGGGTTGGGGAAGTGAGAATCTGGGTAATGTGTTCAGAATAGGGATTAGGGAGTGGAGAAGGGGAGATTTTGGCTAGGGTTTCGGAAGAAAGAAAAAAATGAACAGTGATTTGCTTATATAGAAGAGGTGCACACGGCCTAGGGCCAGCCCGTGTACTCTGAAGGTGAGCCCGTGATTTTTGAATTTTGCAATTTAGGTTGTGCCAGGCAACTATCCCACGCTTGTGTGTCTAGGGCATGTGTGGTACACGACCATGTCACACGATCGTGCCTAGCTTTGTTCGCTTCTCCCACGCCCGTGTGTTAAGGTACCGTGCCCGTGTATTGTTGTCCATTGTTTAACATGCCCGTGTTGAAGAAACAGAATTGAGCCTTGCCCCTGGCACGCCTGTGTTTTTCCATTCCCACTCCCGTGTTCACCTATTAAGTTCATCCACGGCCATGTCGCACGGTCGTGGGGATTTATCGCATCCCGTGCTTTGGGTAAATCATGTCCTACTTCCACACGGCCGTATCGCACGACCGTGTTTCTACCCCTGCTTGGCTACTGCCTTAGGCACACCTGTGCCTGGCCGTATGTGCTGAGAAACTTTACAGTTTGAAGATAAAGTTAATAATTCAAAGTGTTAAAAATAAAGAAATCAAATATGTTAGTGCTTGGCTTGCTTCCCGAGAAGCGCTTATTTATAGTTTAAACTCGACTTACCTCTCCTGTAAATGGTCAGGGTTGTTCGAAGAGTTTATACTCCTCATTCCTGCTATCAATCTCATCAAAATATGGTTTTAATCGGATGTTGTTAACCTTAAAGTGCTGAACTTGGGGTGACTCACCTCCACCGTACCGAATGGAAAAATATTGAGTACCGTAAGAGGGATTTCCTCTTTCGGTGTGGTAGTGACAATGTGGGGATCTGTGACATCTAGTAAGACTTTATCACCAACCTTAAGTTGATTAGGATAGGCATCGAGCTTGTTTTGGCGTAGTTTCGATTTATCATGTGTTCTCGGTTTGTATGCTCGCCATTCGTCTAGCTCCTTTATCTGTAGCCTTCGTTCTTCATGATTATGTTCTCTATCATTTCTAGAACATGGCTCGTAAACTTCTTTGAAGCTTAATTTCTGCAAATTCATATTGTCAGTTTTAGTAGATTGGTGTGGACTATTACCTTCAATGTTCGATGTGATGCCAGAATTACGAGCTCGAAGGGTGATCGTTTTGTCTCCCACACAAAGTGTAAGCTCACCTGTGCCAACATCAATAATTGTTTTAGCAGTTGCTAAAAACGGCCTTCCTAAAATCAAAGGGGTGTTATTATCCTCCTCTATGTCTAGAACAACGAAATCAACGGGAAATATGAACTTATCTACTTTCACAAGTACATCTTAAATAATACCCCTAGGGAATCTTATAGCTTTATCTGCCAATTGAATGCTCATCCTAGTTTGTTTAGGTTTCCCAAGACCTAGTTGCTTAAACATTTTGTAAGGCATTACGTTAATATTAGCCCCTAAATCAGCTAATGCATGACTTATATCTAAACTACCAATTAAACAAAGAATTGTAAAACTCCTTGGATCTTTCAATTTTTGGGGTAGCTTATTCTGTAGAATAGCTGAGCAGACTGTATTTAGCTCCACATCCAGTGCTTCGTCCAACTTCCGCTTATTTACTAAAAGCTCTTTTAAAAATTTAATTGCATTTGGCATTTGCGACAAAGCTTCAATAAACGGTAAGTTAATATGTAATTATTTCAAAAGTTTAAGGAATTTACCAAATTGTTCGTCTGGGCGGTCTTTCCTTGTCGCGTTAGGGTATGGAACACAAGGTTTATATTCGACAGTCACTAGTTTGTTTGTATTTTGACCTACCTCATCTCTCCCTTTGCTTACCACAGTTTCTTGCCTCGGTTCTGGTTCAGGCTCAACGACACCTTCGTCATCTTGAGTATTAATTGCGTTGAGTTGTTCCCTTGGGTTAGGTTCGGTATTACTTGGCAAACTACCTTGTGGTCGTTCAGAGATCAGTTTGGAAAGCTGGTCTATCTGAGTTTTGAGTCCTTGGATCAATGCTTGTTGATTTTTAAGTGCTGTCTCGGTATTTTGGAAATGGGTTTCTGACATTGATATGAATTTTGAGAGCATCTCCTCAAGGTTCAGTTTCTTCTCTTGTTGATAAGGTGGCTGTTGAAAACCCTGAGGATTTTGTGGCTTTTGATTCCCTTGACCACCCTAGGAAAAATTTGGGTGGTTCCTCCAACCTGTATTATAAGTATTACTGTATGGGTTATTTTGAGATCTAAAGTTATTGTTACCCATATAGTTGACTTGTTCCTCTTCGGTTGTGGGATTGAAGGATTGATATTCTGTATGCACACCTCCACCGCTTGAGTCACACCTCATTACTAGATGTACCTGCGTAGAGCCAAGTAAACTATCAATCTTTTTATTTAGAAGTTCTACCTGATTTGACAGCATAGTAACTGAGTCGACGTTATAAACACCGGTTGTTTTTTTTAGCTTAGTCCTCATGAATTTCCATTGATAGTTATTCAATGACATTTCTTCAAAGAATTCATAAGCCTCTTCAGGTGTTTTGTTGTTGATGGTTCCGTCAGCAGCTGCATCAACCATTTGCTGAGTCGAGGGATTCAGACCATTGTGGAATATTTGTACTTGCGACAAAAGCGGTAACCCATGGTGAGGGCACCTTATCAGTAAGTCCTTGTATCTCTCCCATGCAGCGTAAAGTGTTTCTAAATCCATCTGCACAAAAGAAGAGATATCATTACGTAATTTAGCTGTTTTAGTTGGCGGAAAATATTTTAGTAAAAATTTCTCGGTCATTTGTTCCCAAGTCGTGATAGAACCTCGTGGTAACGAGTTCAACCACTGTTTAGCTTTATTTCTCAGTGAAAAGGGAAATAACCAAAGACGAATGACATCATCAGAAATGCCATTTATTTTAAATGTATCGTAAAATTCTAGAAAGTTTGCTAAGTAAGCGTTGGGATCTTCATCCTGCAAACCATCAAACTGAACAAACTGTTGTATCATTTGAATTGTGTTAGGTTTAGTTCAAAAGTATTCACAGCTACAGCAGGTCTAACTATGCTAGATTCAGTTCCTGTTAAAGAAGGTTTAGCATAATCATACATCGTGCGTGGAGCATGATTTTGATTAGCCGCAATTGCAGGAGGTAGCTGATTGCCTTGGTTTTCATCCATCTCTTCGGTTGGGGGTTGAGTATCGTCTTCTTGCTCGTTCTCCGTGTATCGTAAGCTGCGCCTTATCTCTCTTTGATTTCTACGAACTGTACGATCGATTTCTTTGTCAAAAAGTAATGGTCCCGACGGGTTTCTTGTAGTCATAAACTATAAAAACCTGCCAAGAGAAGGAAAAAAATAAATTAATAAATAATAATAATAATATTGCAAGAAAAATAAATGGCTAAAGTAATAAAAATTGAGCGTTCCTAATATTTTAGTTCCCCTACAACAGCGCCAAAAACTTGATCGCGTGATTCGTAACAAGTAATAAATATTTATAATGAAGATCAAACCTAGACTAACTATTATCAGGACGCAAAGCCAAGCGCACCTTTCGAACAATAGTATAGTAATGGCAAGACCGGGATATCGTACCCAAGGGAACCAAAAGTACTAGTAATAACTATCTTTTTATTATTTAATCTAGAAATAAAGAGGGGCTGTTTATTAGATTGATTAACTAAACCAACTAACTGATTAAACTAAAGCAAAGAGAAAATTTTATTATTTCCAAATTTATGCATGTGTTTATGAACAAAATTTATCAATTATACTAATTCAAATCCATTCATCATTTGATTTATATATCTTCTAACTTTCAACCATTTTAACACACTTCAAACATGATATGGCACTATATAATTACATCAAAATGCATATAACACTAGCCATTCCAAAGGCTAGTTACAACCAAACATATGCATGCCTCCATTAGGCACTTTAAACTATACATGCCATTATGTCCAAAATAAGTTTGCTATTTATACCAAAACAAACTTGAAGATAGTGTGATGATGCTCCGACTGCTCTATAACCTTTACGAGCTTCTGAGCACTATAAAATAGAGAAAAGAAAACTGAGTAAGCATTTCAAATGCTTAATAAGTTTGCATAACAAAAATTTAACTTACCATATATTTTCGTTTAAGATAAGCACACAAAAATGCATCCAAGCAATTTGGGTAATAGCCTAAAACACAACTTCATCAATCATGTTAGTCAAATAATTCACATAATACTAAGAAAATGGATGATTTCATTGTTTCATGATTTTCATATACATATGCTTTCTATATCATTAATCCATATTACATGTACATTTCCATGACAAATCATTTCAAGTTCATTTTAGCCATGTCTGAACTTTACCAGTTGAATTTATTTCAAATATCGATGGGTACGCTCATGTAGTACACTTAAAGCATACGAAATTGAAATTCATCAATTCATATCCAGGGGTACCCAAATAGGGCACATAATCAGGAAGCACTCCCTCGAGCCATGTAACAGGATGCTCATGTGAGCCATGTATCAGGAAGCTTATCCAGGCTAAATAGGAAACTCATAAGAGTTTAGAACAAGAAGCTCATTGAACTTAACAGATAACTCCGAAGAGTTATTAACAGGGAGCTCCAGATAGCATAACAGGGAGTTCAAGCGAGCCATATCAGGAAGCTTATAAGAGCCTATATCTAGACACTTACAATGAGCTGTGTTTGTGTCCACAATTGATTGTTGGATCACAACTGATCGAATCATGTAACAGGACACTCACAAAGGGCTGCGATAGTGCACAACACATGCAGGATCACTACCAATTAGGATGCTCGAGAAGGCTTTTAACAGGATGCTCGTCCGAGCTATACTGTCCGCAACATATGTAGGACTATAATCAATACAAAAAAATGTTGTATCCATCACATTTCATTATTCAAACAGGACTTATCAACTATCAAACAATATCATATATGTGATTAATTCCATACATTCAACATTTATGCAATTCAAACAAATACAACATTCGCTTTAAACATATTAATATACATAATTAAGTTACACAAACTTACCTCAATACTTGTTCGTATACAGAAATCTACTAATCTGGCACTTTTTCTTTTCCTCGACCTAACTTCGTATTTGAGTTTTTTGAATCTAAATAAATAAATTTAACATCAATTTTATCCTTTTCATACTCAACTGAACTCAATTCACTTCCTAGGTAAAATTACTATTTTGCCCCTATACTTTTCACAAATGATGATTTCATCGCTAAACTCGGAATATGAAATTCATGAAATTTAATTCTTATTTCAAGCCTAACCGAATTTTACATGTTACAATAAAATCCCATGAATTTCACAAAAATCATAATTTTTCCGTTGGCTTTACCACTTTTCAATTTAGTCCCCAAATCATAATTTCATCAAAATTCTCCTTGTAAAAGTTGTTTATCTATTAACAACCTTTCATTTTCTACCATAAATTTCATATTTCAGCATATTCATCCATGGAAAAATTTCAATATTTTGATAACTTTATAAATTGATCCTTAAAGTAGATAAATTAAGCTATTCTAAACTCGAAAATATAAAAATTACAAAAAAAGGGACAAGATTACTTACCCAATTAAGTCAAGAAAGCTTGCTTTCTCTTTCCTAAGGTTTCCATGTATTTTTTGGGGAAGAAGATGATATAAAATGATGATATTAAAAATTTATTTAATTTATCATCTTTTATTTATTTCTATTTCTAATTTAGTCCTTTTATTTTTCTAATTTTCCATGGATGAATCATCAAAAATATCTACTAACTTTTCTTAATGGTCTAGTTACCATATAAGGACCTCAAGTTTTGAATTTCATAGCTATTTGATACTTATAGCTACTAGAACTCAACTTTTTCATTTTATGCAATTTGGTCCTTTCCACAATTAAACATGCAATCGAAAAAATTTTCTTATCGAAATTTTCATACATCTTTCCCATCATAATACAAACCATGAAATATTATTAAAATAAATTTCTTTTTGACTCAGATTTGTGGTCTTGAAACCACTGTTCTGATTTCACTAAAAATGAGCTGTTACATTTACATTAATATTTTTGGGCTTGGTTGCGAAGAGAAGGGAGTCTGATCTTTTTGATAGTTGGGAGTCTGATCTTTTTGATAGTTTCAACTGCAACATATCTGTATAGTGGTTTACCGTAATGATCAGTACGACATATATTTCAGCTCTGCTGCATATTAACATTTGATTGGCTTAGTCCACATACTTGGTATGTAGGGTTGGATGGACCTTTTGAGGTCCTATGTGGTGTGCTTGGTTGGATGAGCTTAATTAGCTCTTTTTGGGGTGTGATTGGGGGACGGAAAGGTGTTTGGCTGGTTGGGTGGGTTTCTATTACTTGTTGTATTCATTCCACATTCTGTTTGTCTATCTGTTTGATTACGAGACTAACTATTTATAGCTCGAGGTGCTTCAGTACTGATACGTTTGATTTGTTGTGAATATTATTCGTACATTGGATTTCCATTGAGTTTTATTTTTTTTGACATTTTAATGATCATTTATCTATCGTTTTTGAACTCACACTGAGCTCGTATAGCTCAACCACCTTAGTTTATCCCTTTGCAAGTACCCTCGTTTTCTATTATTGGACTTGGCATGCCGGAGGTCTCAGACAACCACGTTTTAGAATCAACTTTAAAAGTATTTTCATATTTTCTGCATTTATAAATAAACAGTTTAAATTGTAAGTTTTAATTTGAGTATAGTGGTACGAAATGTTGTGTTATACGCACGTAAGCATCTTTTGGACTAAAATTTTTGTAATATCAGGATTTTACAACTGAGAGTGAGTTTTTACGTAACTTTAATACCGATTGTTCCCTGGTTGGTTAAACTAAAATTTTCCTACCATCACTTCGATGATCAATGTAACCTCAGAGATTCGGTCTAAACTTCTAGGCCAGGTTTTGGGGCATTACAACTCTAAAATTGCCAACATTCATAATGAAATTTACTATCAGTTTCTCTTTGTAAAATAACCACACTCTTTTAAATCCATTTACAAAACTTATGCAATAATTAAAATAGCTTCATCAAGAAACAAATGAAAGAATGTGAAATACACAAAGTTCATATCTAA
The DNA here is from genome assembly GCF_025698485.1 of Gossypium arboreum. Classification (NCBI taxonomy): domain Eukaryota; kingdom Viridiplantae; phylum Streptophyta; class Magnoliopsida; order Malvales; family Malvaceae; genus Gossypium; species Gossypium arboreum. Next base: position 20,104,276 of record NC_069082.1, read on the forward strand.
GCCTAATTGGTTGGTGATGTGTGTTTTCTCGTTACTAACTAAAAATACAACAAAGGCAAGTGCATCTATCAACAAATAGTATAGCTACGATGATTAAAGATATCATATCCACGACAACTAAAAGTATTAGTAATTACTGTTTTCCTATTATTTAGCTGAAAAATTGGACTGATTGGTTTAAATTAAGATTACTAAATTAATTTAACTAAAGAAATCAACAGAGAATGAATCAAAAAAATAATCAAGTAATAACCAATGAGAGAAACAATACCAAGGAAAGAACCCACCTAGATTTCATCTATTATTATGAATCTGAATTAAATGATTTATTCAGTTGGTATCTTAATCCATAGAAATCCCTAAATTATGCTAATATATCTTTTGAGAGTAAGAGAAACTGACTCTACATTGATTAATTAAAATTTCTTTCTAATTAAAACCCCTATTGTTGCATTCACTCAATTTATTGATTCCCCTATTAGATTTGATTGTAATCTGGTAGATTTATGTCTTCCTTTTTCTAGGATTGCATGCAACTCCACTCAATTGTGCTAGATCTACTTTTAAACAAGGATTTTTCCTCCTCTGATTTAACCACCTTAAACATTAATTAGTATCCCAGAAATATTAAAATAAGAGATAAGTACACATAACTAAGAACAAGAATCAAATATTTATCATGTAAAACAAAAATCAAATAATAGAATTCATCATAGGTTTCATCTTCCTTAGGTATCTAGGGAATTAGTTCATAATTGTGAATAAAAACATCTCAAAGTCAGAATAACCATAAGAAATAAAGAAACTCATAAAAACTTCAAAAGAAATTAAAAGGAGGTCTTCAATCTTGATGGAAATCTACTTCAGAGTTGGTTCAAATGGTGTTCTTTGAACTATTTTCTTCAATATTCTCTGATGACCCCCTGATTCTCTTCTTCTATTTGGTATTTATAGTTAGAATGCCCCAAAAGCCTAAAAATTGTGTTTTTCTACGTGTTTGGGGTGCAAGATGTGAAATCGACAAGGTCTGGAACAAGGCCATATGTCCATCTCGTGTGGCTCACACGGTCGTGAGTCCAGACCAAAAGGGAAGGTCTAGCCCCTGTGACTCCTGAAATCTAATTTATTTTTCTGTTTTTTGCTCCTTTTGCTCCCAAATGTTCTCCTAAGTATAGAAATATGAATTTAAAGGATTAGGAGCATAAAATTCACCAATTTGCATAAATAATTGACCAAAAACACATTAGGAATGGGATTAAAACATGTTACTTTTATCACTTATCAAATATCCCCACACTTAAGCGTTTGCTTGTCCTCAAGAAAAATCCTCAACTCACATTAAAGTTAATTTTACTCAACTTGTAATTCGCATAAATAATATCTCAATATAATTCACAGACAATCATACATTGGCAATTCAACTAAAAGGTCACTAAAGATTCAAAAAATCCAAGTCAAAATTTTTTAAGCACGAAAATATATGTAACACCCCTATCCCGTAACCGTCGCCGGATTTAATAGGTAAGGGCATTACGGACTTGTAACTCATGTCGAACAGTAAAATTTTGAACTTTTCTTGAAATAAAGATCATTCATTTAAATAAGTACTAAGCACGACCAGGATAAAATTTAAACTTCTAAGTAAACATTCAAAAGATGCCATTTTCGCATGGCTTATATACATTAACCAAAAATATTCTCCGCCACTAGTCTATTCTATACATGCCATAAAATAATTCTAAACATAACAAGAACAAGCAAAGTGGATAGTGATAGTGTGACTAGTTGCTGACGATCCCCGAGCCTGTAGCTTTGCAATGAGACCTATAAGACAGAGGAAACAGAGTAAACGGAGTAAGCATTACAATGCTTAGTAAGTTCAAGCAGTGTCAACAGATAACAATCAAATTATAACATAGTTGTTCGTATTTTTATTTCACTCTTCCTTCAGACATACCATCCCTTTTCCGAATATGCACATCTCATCATATACAATAGGCAGATAAACTCTCACATAAAAGTGAGCTCATGTGACATAGATATATCGTATGATTTCACATAACCTTTCACACTAATCTGATGTCACATAATCATAGGAATAGTCCCATAGATTGCTCTCGTATGCATCATATATAAACTTGGGGTACATACCTGTTTAACCTTTCGCATTGAATATATTTATAAGAAATTCTTATTACGAAGTCTTATAGCTTTAACCTCTACTCGAATTATCGGTGAGACCTTTAGCTCAGACGAAATCTCCACACGAAGTCATCGGGTCTTACCCGGACATACTCTCCACACGTAGTCATCCGGGCTTACCCGGACATAATTTCCACACGTAGTCATCGGGTCTTACGCGGAATATATTTCCAAGTTTCATGTACATTTAATCGCATGTTACAACCTTCACATTAGCCATTCGGCTTTACCACATATACATTTCACACATATATTTCACATTAGCCATTCGACTTTACCACATATACATATCACACATATATTTTACATTCGCCATTCGGCTTTACCACGTATACATATCTCGAATGTATTTCACATTCGCCATTCGGCTTTACCACATATACATTTCACACATATATTTCACATTAGCCATTCGGCTTTACCATGTATACATATCACACATATATTTCACATTTGCCATTCGGCTTTACCACGTATACATATCTCGTATGTATTTCACATTCTCCATTCGGCTTTACCACATATACATTTCACACATATATTTCACATTAGCCATTCGGCTTTACCACGTATACATATCACACATATATTTCACATTCACCATTCGGCTTTACCACGTATACATATCTCGTATGTAATTCACATTCGCCATTCGGCTTTACCACATATACATTTCACACATATATATATTTATCTTGCACAGCAATTTCAGCCATAGCTTATAAGCAACTCAAATAGTTTGATCAATGTTTACAACAAATTCACATATTCGCCACAAGCTGTTTTCCTGAGCAATAGTCACTAAATTATTTATAACTGGAGCTACAAAACTCGAAATCAATTGCCATTAATTTTCCCTGAACATAGACTCATATATCTTCCATCCATAAAATTTTCAGAATTTTAGGTTTGGCCAATCAATACCAGATTTTTCTTAAAGTTTCCCCTGTTTCACTGTTTGACTAATCTGCCCACTCTTCACTACGAATCAAATTTTTCATTGTACAGAATTCATAATGTGTTATATTTGATTTCATTTGAAACTAGACTCATTAAGGAGTCTAAGCATATAAATCTTATCTTATAACCATTTTGTACAAATTATAATGATTTTCCAAAAACAGAACAGGGATTTTGAGTCATCCTGACACTGCCCCACATAACTTTAAATATCTCTTTATAGGAAATTTCTTTGCTTCCACGGTCTCTTTTATAAGAAACTAGACCAACTAAGCTTTGATTACATATTTTATTCAGCCTATAATTCCACACCAACAATTTATAGTGATTTTCTAAAATCACATTACTGCTGCTGTCCAAGCAAATTATTACAATTTGCTCTTAAATTCCCAAGTCCAAACACTTATGAACTTACCATTTGAGTTTAAGACATATCATGGCCACATCATATCTTATTAAATCAACTCATTATGCCCTATTATGATTGAATTTACTCAACGTTTAATCACTTAAAACTTACCTCGAAGTGGTCGACGACTAGATATCCACGGCTATTCGTTTACTTTCACTTTTCCCTTATCCGACTTTGATCCTCTAGGCTCTTGAGCTAAATCAAACAATTTACTTCCCAATCAAACACAATCACACGGCATCCATATACATTTTAGAACCATTCTTAACATATTTACTACTCATTTACAAACAAAATACTCATATCACATTTATAAAACTATCTTTAATAAACACTATGGATAAATATGCATTTCTTCACTATTTACTAAGTCAAGCCAAACCACATGATTTATTAATCGTTGATATATATATATATATACAGCATTAACAACTTCACTTAAGCTTAAGTATAAAATTTGGTCTTACCAAATTTTGCACATTTTACCAAAATAATAACTACCAATTTTACACATAAGTGCCGAATCAAATCATACCATAGTTACAATATCACTTGACTAATGAAATATCCAAAATATCAATCTATCATTTACCAAATTCATAAACCACATATAAGGCACATTTTAAACTCAAGCATGTAGCTTAACAACTTAACCATTAGTTTGCATTTAACTAAATCATGCCTTAATGTTAAGCACATTCGACAATGGTGCAAACATCAATTAACAAACAAACATTTTCATTCATTTAGACAACATTATTTTGCATTCAATTAACTTATTAATGCAGCACATATTAATTACCAATTACATTCTTCAGTAGCTTAATTCGGCATCAATTCCGACATCATTAATTAACATTATTGCAACCATTTCTCCTGTTGTAATTAATTGTCCAGCAACAGCCCAAACAACATAATTATACAACTATTGAACACCATTTAACCATCACATTAACTGACACTTAGACATAAATTCTGCAACATTTACTTTGCTTTTATTCTCATCCAACAGCTTCCTAAATGACTGCTTTAACCCCTTAACAATCAGGTTTAGACACCATAAATTGCAACTAAATAAACATCATTAATTTGGCACATCAAATGGCACTCGGTCATACATCTGCAGCATTAAATTAGTCTTCTATTACCTTCCAAATGCATTAATGGCAGCATTAAAACTCCCATTCATAGGTTTCAGACATAATTAATACATCACTATTTATTCATTTCCATCCATACCAGTCGAACCACACAAGAAAGGAAAAGAAAAAAAAACTTTATCAGCAGACATACCATCTGCATGCAACACAGTTCATCATTCATCTTATACTAGCCTTACCAGTTTCGACATTTTAATAGAGCAGTTAAGAAAAAGAAAAGGAAAAAGATGTGAGAAACTCACATAAATTTTTTTCCAGTTAATCCTAGCTTCTAATATGCTCCTACATCTTCTTGCTACAGCCCTCTTCCTCTCCTTTAGCAGATCATTTGAAGAATATGCTCCTAGACGAGCTAAAACCAAAATTTATCTCCACATGCAATCGGTTTTGAGGTCTCTCCCTCCCTTCGAAAGCACTAGCAAGAACAAGGGAAGACAAATAGAAGAAATGAATCCCCTCGCTATTTTTTTTTTCCGTCCCATCCCTCGTAAGGGAAAGTAAAATAACTAAAAATAACTAATGGTAATAGCCATCAGCAAACTAACACTATCACCCATCTACTTTCATCATTGCCACCCACTAAAATAAAAGGGTCTAATTGACATGCAAGCCCCACATTTTAGCCATGTTAACAATTGGCCACTTTAAGAAAAAGACTTCTAAAATTTTCCTTTATACAATCAAATCCCAACTAAATAATTTAGCATCCAATTAACTAAATTAGACCACCCAACTTTCACAATAGGTAATTCACATAACAAAAACACTGAAATTAATATTTTACAAAATTTTTACTAGGTTTTGTGGTCCCAAACCATTTCCGACTAGGGTCAATTTAGGATGTCACAACTCTCCCTCACTTAAGAAATTTTCGTCCCGAAAATTTCTACCGATGCATAGTTTAGGATAACGTCCTCTTATTGAATTATATTCATATAAACATTAGCTCATTGATAGCAATTGTAATTCATTATTGATTTCAGCATCGAGCTATAAAATCATTTTCTTATCTTAAAACAAATTCATAAACATTTCTACAAGTATGCACCTATATCTCATTTTTTGATTTCATAAGCAATAATCACTTAATTTAATTTACAATGCATTTCAAACACATATTAAGCACATTTTAACATGTATAATTCACATCATCAACCCACATATTCATTCATGTATAAGTCAGTAACTCAACCGAAAGTACACACATACTCAAACACCCCAATAATTATCCTTTATAACTCCATCGTATCTCAATACTCAACTTAACTTATTTCCAATGAAAATTCAACTTCCACACACCGAACATTTAATTCATTTAGCACATTCAATCACCGTTAATGCTACCCGTATACAATCGATTAGGCATAAAGCCTCAGATAGTACATCGGCATGGGATTTATGTTAGCACGTAACCCATATATCCAAAATTATCAGCATTCATCACAAATTCTTACAGACTTTCAAATGTCGAACTTAATCGAAATAATTTCTTGAATATGATTAACAAAAAAAATAGGGTCATTTAGCAATAACACATATGACTTCATATACCAAGCATTCCATAGACTAAATTCAGTAACACATTTATAACTTGAATTCATTTCTTAACAACATATCCACCATCTTTTACTTTCATCCGATTTTCTCATACCTTCCATACATACTGTATCACTTATTTCGATCTTACTTAATTTATCATCTTAAATATACCCGTTGAATCATTCGAAATCATTACGGATACTCATTAAGCACATATAGCTCTTACAATGCCATATCCTAGATATGGTCTTACATATTCTCACATATCGAGCCGATGCCATGTCCCAGACATGGTCTTACACACTATCTCAAATCAATGCCTTCGTCCCAGACGAGGTCTTACATGAATTTCACTTCACACACTTAGTGCCCACTGACCGATCTCGCACTCATAGTGCTCGGTTAAAGGAATTTGCACACACACAGTGCCTCTAATCATTCACACACATAGTGCTCTTATTCATTCGTTATTACACATTGAAATGACTTAACCAAGTCTATAAACATCATGTATGTACACTTTTAAACATATCATCTCATTTAAGTTTGAATTCGTATAGTAATGAACACTTAAACTTTGCTCAAATTACCGGCACGAAGGCCCGAATACACGTCACCAGCATGATTGCTCTTCGGGACCTAGCCCGGATACATCACTAGCATGAATGCTCTTCGGGACTTAGTCCGGTTGCATTTCTAGCACGAATGCTCTTCGGAACTTAGTCCAGATACATCACTAGCACGAATGCTCTTCGGAACTTAGTCCGGTTGCATCACTAGCACGAATGCTATTCGGAACTTAGTCCGGATACATCACTAGCACAAATGCTCTTCGGAACTTAGTCCGGATACATCACTAGCACGAATGCTCTTTGGAACTTAGTCCGGATACATCACTAGCACGAATGCTCTTCGGAACTTAGTCCGGATACATCACTAGCACGAATGCTCTTCGGGATTTAGCCCGGATATATCACTCTCAATTCTCATGTACATATACACATATAGCAATACACATTAGTATATCATTTACGTTACTTGAATACAAACACAACATGCTTATTGACCATTCAACTTCCAGTTCCATAGCCACATACAAAAATCACATTTATAGTCATAACACTCTTTCAAAATTGCATCACTTATACCCTTAATTCAATCCAAATCGAAATTCAAATACGAGTACATGATACGTACCTGATCAACTTAATAATTTAGGCATATCTAAGTGAAGTTATATTGCAAATTCTCATAGTCGAAGCTTGCTACACTCGATCGGATCAAGATTCATTACAATACAAGAACCACATTTTAATAGTAAAAATCTTCACACTATCATTTTATCACTTTATGGCATGTATAAATAGACTCACGCGTGCTACGTTAGTCCTAGAATCGACAAAACCGTAGCTCGATACCAATAAATGTAACACCCTATCCCGAAGAATCGTCCGAAATAGGTAAGGGGCATTATCGGACTTGTAACTCATGTCGAACAAGAAAATTTTGAACTTTTTCTTGAAATAAAGATCATTCATTTAAATAAGTACTAAGCACTGACCGGGATAAAATTTAAACTTCTAAGTAAACATTCAAAAGATGCCATTTTCGCATGGCTTATATACATTAACCAAAAATATTCTCCGCCACTAGTCTATTCTATACATGCCATAAAATAATTCTAAACATAACAAGAATAAGCGGTGGATAGTGATAGTGTGACTAGTTTCGACGATCCCCGAGCCCGTAGCTTTGCAATGAGACCTATAAGACAGAGGAAACAGAGTAAGCGGAGTAAGCATTACAATGCTTAGTAAGTTTTAAGCAAGGTCAACAGATAACAATCAAATTATAACATAGTTGTTCGTATTTTTATTTCACTCTTCCTTCTAGCATACCATCCCTTTTCCGAATATGCACATCTCATCATAAACAATAGGCGATAAACTCTCACATAAAAGTGAGCTCATGTGACATAGATATATAGTATGATTTCACATAACCTTTCACACTAATCTGATGTCACATAATCATAGGAATAGTCCCATAGATTGCTCTCGTATGCATCATATACAAACTTGAGGTACATACCTGTTTAACCTTTCGCATTGAATATATTTATAAGCAATTCTTATTACGAAGTCTTATAGCTTTAACCTCTACTCGGATTATCGGTGAGACCTTTAGCTCGCATTTAAATCTCCACACGAAGTCATCGGGTCTTACCGGACATACTCTCCACACGTAGTCATCCGGTCTTACCCGGACATAATTTCCACACGTAGTCATCGGGTCTTACCCGGAATATATTTCCAAGTTTCATGTACATTTAATCGCATGCTACAACCTTCACATTAGCCATTCGGCTTTACCACATATACATTTCACACATATATTTCACATTAGCCATTCGACTTTACCACATATACATATCACACATATATTTTACATTTGCCATTCGGCTTTACCACGATACATATCTCGAATGTATTTCACATTCGCCATTCTACTTTACCACATATACATTTCACACATATATTTCACATTAGCCATTCGGCTTTACCATGTATACATATCACACATATATTTCACATTTGCCATTCGGCTTTACCACGTATACATATCTCGTATGTATTTCACATTCGCCATTCGGCTTTACCACATATACATTTCACACATATATTTCACATTAGCCATTCGGCTTTACCACGTATACATATCACACATATATTTCACATTCGCCATTCGGCTTTACCACGTATACATATCTCGTATGTAATTCACATTCGCCATTCGGCTTTACCACATATACATTTCACACATATATATATTTATCTTGCACAGCAATTTCAGCCATAGCTTATAAGCAACTCAAATAGTTTGATCAATGTTTACAACAAATTCACATATTCGCCACAAGCTGTTTTCCTGAGCAATAGTCACTAAATTATTTATAACTGGAGCTACAAAACTCGAAATCAATTGCCATTAATTTTCCCTGAACATAGACTCATATATCTTCCATCCATAAAATTTTCAGAATTTTAGGTTTGGCCAATCAATACCAGATTTTTCTTAAAGTTTCCCCTGTTTCACTATTTGACTAATCTGACCACTCTTCACTACGAATCAAATTTTTCATTGTACAGAATTCATAATGTGTTATATTTGATTTCATTTGAAACTAGACTCATTAAGGAGTCTAAGTATATAAATCTTATCTTATAACCATTTTTGTACAAATTATAATGATTTTCCAAAAATAGAACAGGGGATTTCGGAGTCATCCTGACACTGCCCCACGCAACTTTAAATATCTCTTTATAGGAAATTTCTTTGCTTCCACGGTCTCTTTTATAAGAAACTAGGCCAACTAAGCTTTGATTACATATTTTATTCAGCCTATAATTCCACACCAACAATTTATAGTGATTTTCTAAAATCACATTACTGCTGCTGTCCAAGCAAATTATTACAATTTGCTCTTAAATTCCCAAGTCCAAACACTTATGAACTTACCATTTGAGTTTAAGACATATCATGGCCACATCATATCTTATTAAATCAACTCATTATGCCCTATTATGATTGAATTTACTCAACGTTTAATCACTTAAAACTTACCTCGAAGTGGTCGACGACTAGATATCCACGGCTATTCGCTTACTTTCTCTTTTCCCTTATCCGACTTTGATCCTCTAGGCTCTTGAGCTAAATCAAACAATTTACTTCCCAATCAAGCACAATCACACGGCATCCATATACATTTTAGAACCATTCTTAACATATTTACTACTCATTTACAAACAAAATACTCATATAACATTTATAAAACTATCTTTCATAAACACTATGCATAAATATGCATTTCTTCACTATTTACTAAGTCAAGCCAAACCACATGATTTATTAATCGTTGATATATATATATATATATACAGCATTAACAACTTCACTTAAGCTTAAGTATAAAATTTGGTCTTACCAAATTTTGCACATTTTACCAAAATAATAACTACCAATTTTACACATAAGTGCCGAATCAAATCATACCATAGTTACAATATCACTTGACTAATGAAATATCCAAAATATCAATCTATCATTTACCAAATTCATAAACCACATATAAGGCACATTTTAAACTCAAGCATGTAGCTTAACAACTTAACCATTAGTTTGCATTTAACTAAATCATGCCTTAATGTTAAGCACATTCGACAATGGTGCAAACATCAATTAACAAACAAACATTTTCATTCATTTAGACAACATTATTTTGCATTCAATTAACTTATTAATGCAGCACATATTAATTACCAATTACATTCTTCAGCAGCTTAATTTGGCATCAATTCCCACATCATTAATTAACATTATTGCAACCATTTCTCCTGTTGTAATTAATTGTGCAGCAACAGCCCAAACAACATAATTATACAACTATTGAACACCATTTAACCATCACATTAACTGACACTTAGACATAAATTCTGTAGCATTTACTTTGCTTTTATTCTCATCCAACAGCTTCCTAAATGGCTGCTTTAACCCCTTAACAATCAGGTTTAGACACCATAAATTGCAACTAAATAAACATCATTAATTTGGCACATCAAATGGCACTCGGTCATACATCTGCAGCATTAAATTAGTCTTCGTTACCTTCCAAATGCATTAATGGCAGCATTAAAACTCCCATTCATAGGTTTCGGACATAATTAATACATCACTATTTATTCATTTCCATCCATACCAATCGAACCACACAAGAAAGGAAAAGAAAAAAACTTCATTAGCGACATACCATCTGCATGCAACACGATTCATCATTCATCTTATACTAGCCTTACCGGTTTCGACATTTTAATAGAGCAGTTAAGAAAAGAAAAGGAAAAGATGTGAGAAACTCACATAAATTTTTTCCAGTTAATCCTAGCTTCTAATATGCTCCTACATCTTCTTGCTACAGCCCTCTTCCTCTCCTTTAACAGATCATTTGAAGAATATGCTCCTAGACGAGCTAAAACCAAAATTTATCTCCACATGCAATCGGTTTTGAGGTCTCTCCCTCCCTTCGAAAGCACTAGCAAGAACAAGGGAAGACAAATAGAAGAAATGAATCCCCTCGCTATTTTTTTTCCGTCCCATCCCTCGTAAGGGAAAGTAAAATAACTAAAAATAACTCATGGTAATAGCCATCAACAAACTAACACTATCACCCATCTACTTTCATCATTGCCGTCCACTAAAATAAAAGGGTCTAATTGACATGCAAGTCCCACATTTTAGCCATGTTAACAATTGGCCACTTTAAGAAAAAGACTTCTAAAATTTTCCTTTATACAATCAAATCCCAACTAAATAATTTAGCATCCAATTAACTAAATTAGACCACCCAACTTTCACAATAGGTAATTCACATAACAAAAACACTGAAATTAATATTTTACAAAATTTTTGACTAGGTTTTATGGTCCCGAAACCATTTCCCGACTAGGGTCAATTTAGGACTGTCACAATATAGGTGTCCCCCCTTCTTTAAGTAATTACCTTTAATTTAAAATTAACAAGAATTGACATCCTTACTAAAGATTCACTCAAAGCACTCAAAGTGTTTAAGGTTCAAGAAATATGCACTCAACAGTTGAACAAGAGATGTCATTACCATAAGCTTGCTTGAAAATCAAATCTCCACCACTATAAAATGATATGACACACCAATCAAAAAGTCTTTAAGAGGTTGTAATGGGGATTAGGTTAAGGGTGTGGAAAAAGGCCAAAAAAATTGATTATAATCTAGATCGAGTTAATAAATTACCAAACTAGAAACAAAATAATCAAATGCTGAATTAAAAGAAAGTGCACCAATCAATACAATTCAAGAAAAAAATGAGCTTCTCAATAAAATATGAAATTAATTATTCAAGCTCAATCAACAAAAAAAAATTAATCAATATATTTATTTTTTTCGATTTTTTAACAAGAATAATAAGAATTAATTCAACAATTCGAACTAAAGAGCATAGTTAGGAAACTAACCAAATCAAATCTTAACAAAAGGGGAGTCAATAAAACAGGACAGAGTCACAACGAAAAAATGAGTTATGGGTTAACATTCATGGGTTAATCCAGAAAAGGTATGTTAGGCTCAACAGGGTTCACTAAGGGTTAATTCAATAGGCAAGATTTTTATAAGTTAAGTGGGTTAAAACCTAAGTGCCTTGATCATCTCAGTATATCAAATCAAAGGTTCGGTCTCGACATGCATAATCGAAGCAAGTTCTAGAATAACAAATCAAGTTGACACACTCATAACCAATAATAAAATGAGCATGAAAATGTATGCTCTATAGGCTTAAAAGCTCACAACAATTCATGGTTTTGATGTCAAACTAGCAAATTTAAAACTTCAAGAAAATACCTCAATTCAGGGAAACAACCTAAAAAAAATTTATTTATGAAAAATAACTTATCATGCTTGACTCTCTCATGTCTTAAAGATTAAATCAACCAATGCACAAATATCTACAAATCAATCCAAAACAACATCAATAAAAATCTCAAATTGACAAAAAAATTACTCTACTAGAAGTATGAGAAAATTACTTAAACGCTAGAAATAATTAATGAATTTTTAATAATTATATAAATAACCTTCCCACACATAAGAAGTACATTTTCCTTAATGTACAAACATATATAAGCAAAGAATAAGTATAATATAATAGGAGAGGGAGAAAACTAAAACTGTCCTAAATATGAATGAAATCGCCAGAATAGTGAAAACTGGAATTGTTGGCAAATGAAAATGTAGTGCATGGTTCCGAGAAAAATAATAAGAAAATAAACACAAATAATGAAGAAGATTAAGAGGTTACAAACTTAATTAGAAACAACCATAAAAATAAAAAACATAGTTCTAAAAAGATAAATGAAATAAGTCTAAGAAATAAAAATAAAACAACTAAAAACAAAAATAAAAATAAGGTTAAAAAGAAAAGAAATAAAATCAATGATATTCATCGTGAGAGGCATCAAGATTGTGAGGCGCTGGTGCTGAAGAAGAAATATGGAGATGTTAATAGATCTGCTGCAATATCGCATCAATACTATCGAATCGCTCAAAATAGTGCCTCTTAAAACGAGTGAACTGCTTGGAGAGGTCTACTAGGGTGGTTGCAGAAGTAGTTGTGACAGCCCAAAATTGACCCTAGTCGGAATGTGGTTTCGGGACCACAAAACCGAGGCATAAAAATAATTAAAAATTTATTTTGATGCCTATGATATGTGTTAAATTGTGTATGACATTTTGATGTTTCAATTTAGAATTATAAATGTGAATTTCACTAGAAAGGACCTAGTAGTAAACTGTGAAAGTATGATGGGGAAATGTGTGATGACTAGTTGAGCATGCATGCAAAAATAAGGATTTGCATGTCAAATTTCCCCAAAGATGGTATAGTGGCCGCCATAACAAGGAATATGGGCAAGGAAAACATGTTATGACATGTTTTGTTAATGCATGATGTGATAAATGATAAAAAATTAAGCATGTAGGAAGAGAAACAAAAAAATCAAAATTTGCTCATCCTTTCCCCTTTTGCCGTGAGTGAAAGAGAAGCAAAGAAAAAATTTTGTTCACCTATTTTTCTCTTCTTTGGCCGAAAATACTAAGGAAAAGGAAGGATTTTTGCTTCATTTTCTTTGTTTAGAAGAGATCTAGAAGGAAATTTGGCTAAACTTGCAACAAGAGTAAGGTATGTATGAGGTTGTGTTGGGAGTTTCATGCATGTTTTGGTTGCTAAATTGATGTGCATGTTAGCCATGGCTCAAATCTTTGTTATGCCATGGAAATGGCATTTGGCCAAAGTTGTTATGGTGATAAAGCCATTGCATGCTAAGTGTGAAGCTTGATGATGATGCATGCAATGATGGATTGTCTACTCTTGAGTAAGATTTTGAGTTTTCTTTTGTTTAACCATGATTGAAGTTGAAAAGGGCATGATTGTCATATTCGCCATGATGCATTCATGAGCATGGTTCATGCTTCTTGCATGTTAGTTAAAATTTGTGTTTTGGATGGCTATGGACACCTTGAAATTGACCATGCTCATATATGTATATATATGTTTGCACATGATGTTTTTTATGAACTAAGTGATGAATATATTGGTTTAAAGAAGAAGATGTGGAAGAATGCTTGTGAAATTGCAAGCACAATTCGGCCTAGCACACATATAAGTGCTTGATGCTATATTATAAGTTTTGGGCCACAATGTGCAAAGCATTAACTAGTAAAATGCATGCTGTTTTTGTGAGGTATTAAGTGCAAATTTGACCTCAACATGTACATGAATATTCGGCCTTGGGTAGCCTATAGAAGGCCTTAGCATTTCCTTGATGCTCGAATAAATTGTATTGAATTGCTTGATGTAGTATAAAATGTGCATGATCATTGTGTATTCAAGCTAAAGGGTGGCCATATGACCATTTAAACTCCTTGTCATATTCGCCATAAGCTAGCACAATGAGGTTTTAATAAATTGAATTTGTTTGAATTAGCTCAAGAGCTTAGAGGCCACAATTGGACAAGGGAAGGAGAAAGTGATCGAATAGCCGAAAAAGCCGTTCGACAACATCCGAGGTAAGTCCTCAAGAAGTGACCCTACTTGAATTATGTGAAATAAAGTATGGATGTGTATTGATTATTGATTATGTGTGCATGAGTATTTGAATTCTACCAGTGCTAAGTCCCGGCGAATATGCTTGTGACTATAATTGCGTTTGAGCCTTAGTAACGAAAATGAAATATGTATGTCCAATGATAATTGATGTATGTGTTCATGGAAATTGAATGATATCCGGCTAAATCCAAGACAATTATGCTGGAAATTATATCCGGTTAAGACCAAGGCAATTGTGCTAGTGGCTACATCCGGGCTAAGACCAAGGCATTCGTGCGAGACATTCTATCCGGGTTAAGACCAAGGCATTTGTGCACATCGTTATATCCGGTTATATTCGAAGAATCTTGGGCTGGAGGTGAGTGTTGGTTGCTGTAATAAATTCAATGAGTACACTCGAAAAGCCCAAAGAATGAGGTGCGTTTATATGTGCATTGGAAAGTCGACATGTTTGAGCAACATTCGCTCAATCGACTAATGAATTTCAGTTATTGAATTGATTGATACTTTGTGAAATTATATAATGATGAAGTGTGAAGTAAGAATGTGTATTAATGAAATGATGCATTTGGCTATGTGAATGTATTGCTGTAATTAGAGTTGATTATATTCCTTGAGACTTACTAAGCATAAAATGCTTACCCCGTTGCTTTGGCTCTCGTTTTCTAGATTTCGCTCAAGCAATCGGATTTGGGATCGTTGAAGTCGAAGTCATCCACACTATCAAGCCTCCATTTTGGTATAAATTTTGGTTGAACTTGAGATGGCATGTATAGGACTACCCTTGTTGGTTAAATATGTTGTGATGTATATATGTACGGCCATGCGAAAATGGCTCGAAAAAGGAAGCATGAACTTAGACTATTTGTGGTTTGTATGTATATATTTGGTGTCATGATGTGGCTATGGATTGGAAATGGGAATGTTGGTCACATGATCAGCCATTGGCATGGTTAAAATGATCATATATGAACCTATGTATGGCAAGACTAGTTGGTTCATGGGGACTACCAAATAGGTAAGACCTACCTTAAAAACAGATGCTGCCAGCTGCAGTGACGTGAATGTGAAAAATCACCAAAATTCGTAGGAATGGAATTAAATAGTGAATAAGCTATGTAAATGAACCTTGATGAGTCTATTTTCATATGGAAGAAACGAAATGGTCATAGGAGTTACATGTTAAGAGATATTAAAGCTATGGTGAGACAGGGCCAGAACGGTTTCGGGTTCCTGTGGCAACTTTAAAATTTACTATAAATTATCCAAAAGAATTAGGAGATATATATGTACAGATTCCATTTTGAGTCTAGTTTCATTAGAAACAAACGGCACCAACATTAAAGCCCTGTACAGAGAGATATTCAAGTTATACTGCTTGAAGGTCGAAAGCGATCGATCCCTGTAACATGGGTGACTTTAACTAATAAACTGTACCAATTGGCCCGACCAAAATTCTAGAAATAAATCCATGGATGGATATATGAGTCTAAATTCACGGAAAATTCTGAAACCAGTTTCCGAGTTTTGAAACTCGAGATATGATTTTAAGGCGACAGTGGCGCAGTTTTCCACTGATTGGAAATGTCAAATGGATGGGCAAAACAAGTGAACTTGGCTTGTTAACCCTCGTGTCCGAAACCGGCGATGGTCTCGGGTTCGGGTGTTACAATTTATTGGTATCGAGCCACGGTTTAGTCGATTCTAGGACTACCGTGATGTGTTTGGGGTCTAGCTATACATGCCATTAAATGATGAATCGATAGTGTGGTGATTTACGACAATTTGACTTTGTGTTTGTTTATAGCAATGGATCCCGATCCCAACCGAGCGATAGGCGATGATGTGGAGAGTGTGGCGCTGCTCCGTGCAAGGGACAGCGCCGCGGACTCTCAACCTATGGCCAACAATCCGAATGACGAGGCTAGGCAAGCCTTTTATAGTGTGATGAGCGAATGGTTTAATCAATACATTCGAACTAACACTACTGTTCCACAACCTCCATTCCCGACAAATGCAACCCCGCACCTACAATACCTCGGTGGTGACCAAATAAGGTCAAGTAAGCCCCGGTCGATAGGATTGAAAACATGGGGCCACTTGAATTTAAGGCTACGGATGATGATGATGCCGAAGCGAGCTGAATTTTGGTTGGATAACACTATCCGGTGCTCGATGAGCTATCCTGTACACCGATGAGTGCTTAAAGTGTACCATCTCCTTGCTACGTGAGTCCGCCTACTATTGGTGGAGTACTCGAC
Organism: Gossypium arboreum; assembly: GCF_025698485.1. Lineage (NCBI taxonomy): Eukaryota > Viridiplantae > Streptophyta > Magnoliopsida > Malvales > Malvaceae > Gossypium > Gossypium arboreum. Next base: position 20,121,497 of record NC_069082.1, read on the forward strand.
TTCGTGGTGCCTAGAGAGCAAGTGACTTGGGAATTCTTTCAAACCGAGTTCGAAAAAAGTATATCGATCGAGATTCATCGACCAAAAGCGAGGGAATTTCTTGATCTTAAGCAAGGTTCTATGTCCGTTACCGACTACGAACGAAAGTTTGTGAGGCTTAGCCGTACACACGAGAATGCATTTCGTCCAAGCTATTATGTGTAAACGCTTGAGGATGGGCTGAATGATGATATAAGGATGTTTGTTGGCATTCTCGAGATCGAGAGTTCGTAGTACTTGTTGAGCGAGCTTGTAAAGTCGAAGAGCTTAGAAAGGAGAAACAAAAAGCGATGTGGGAACTGGAGAATTTCGAAGAGGTCCTCGGAAAGTCTCTTCAACAAGCATCGAAGAGATTTGAGATGATGCGAGCGGTCTAGAGGCGTTTGGGCTTTTCTAGACGAGGACGCGATCGACCCTGTGACCACACGAGTCACTTCAATCGCCGATGGTGGAAATGATCGAGAGAGGCGGAGTGTCCACATTGTGGCAAATGGCATTCGGGAGCTGTTGGTTTCATGATCGCTCTGCTATAAGTGTGGATCGGCCGACCACTTTATGAAGGATTGCCCAGGATGCTTGAGCAGTGTGAGTCGAGTGGAAACCGGGTGCTACCCTTTGCTCGAGGTAGGCCACCTAGAAATATGGGCAATGTCGATGGCGGTCGAGAGGATCTAGAGATGCTACCATCAGATCGAGGCTCGTGCTCTGCAAGGACTTATGCCATCTGGCGCACGTGAGGATCTTGCCTCTCGGATGTCATTACTGGGTACTTTCACTCTTTTCAATACAAATGTGATTGCTTTGATTGACCTGGTTCTACTCATTCATATATGTGAAACCTTAGCATCCAAGAAGACTTTGCCTATTGAGTCTCATGAGTTTGTAATTCGGTGTCAAACCCTTGGGTCATTACGTGCTTGTCAACAAAGTGTGCAAGAAAAGTCCCCTAGTGTTCGAGGTTCTTGTTTTCCGGCGGACTTAATGCTTTTGCCGTTCGATGAGTTCGACGTTATTCTTGGTTTGGATTGGTTGACCATGCACGATGCGGTTGTAAATTGCAAGAGCAAGACTATCGATTTGAGGTCGCGAATAATGAAATAATTCGGGTTGAGTCTACGGACTTAAAGGGTTGCCAATTGTAATATCGTGATGTTGGCCCGAAATATGTAAGAAAAGGGTGCGGCGTACCTTGCGTCACGTGCTCGATGACAAGGAATCGAAAAGAAACCCGAATCTGTGCGTGGTTTGTGAATACCGGATGTTTTCCCCAAGAATTGCGGGTTTACCACTGTTCGGAAATAGAATTTGGCATCGAATTGGTACTGGTACCACTCAATTTCGATAGCTCCGTATCGTATGGCACCAACGGAATTAAAGGAGTTGAAAGCTCGGTTGCAAGAATTGGTGGATAGAGGTTTTGCTTGCCGAGTTTTTCGCCTTTGGGTGCGCCATGATTGTTCGTGAAGAAGAAGGATGGAACCATGCGGTCGTGCATCGACTATCGTCGACTTAATAAGCGACGATAAAGAACAAATATCCGTTGCCACGTATTGATGACTTGTTCGATCAAGCTGAAGGAGCCTCGGTGTTCTCAAAAATAGATTTGAGATCGGGCTATTATCAATTGCGAATCCGAGATTCGGACGTACCCAAGACGCCTTGAGAATGAGATATGGTCACTATGAGTTCCTAGTGATGCCGTTTGGGCTCACTAATGCCCTCGCGGTATTTATGGATTTAATGAATCGATCTTTAGACCATATTTGGATCGATTAGTAGTCGTGTTCATTGATGACATCTTGGTCTATTCAAGAAATGAGACCGAACATCTTGAACACTGCGGTTAGTCTTTGCAAATTTTACGGGATAAGCAATTATATGCTAAGTTCAACAAGTGTGAGTTACGGTTAAGAGAGGTTAGCTTCTTGGGTCATGTGGTATCTGCATCGGGTATTCGAGTCGACCGAATAAAATTTCAGCCATACTTAATTGGAAGCCTCAGAAATATTACCGAGGTTCGAGCTTTTTGGGGCTTAGGTTATTACCGATGATTTGTAAAGGCTTCTCAACGATAGCCACGCCGATGACGGCTTACTCCAAAAGGATGTTAAGTTCGAATGGACGGAGAAATGCCAAAAAGTTTCGATCAACTGAAAACTTATTTGGTGAAGCCCCAATTCTAGTGCAACCCGAGTCCAGCAAGGAGTTTGTCATCTATAGCGACACCTCTCTACTTGGGTTAGGTTGCGTATTAATGCAAGAAGGTCGAGTTGTGGCCTGTCGTCGAGGCAATTAAAGCCACATGAGAAAAATTATCCGACTCATGATCTCGAATTGGCCGCCATCGTATTCGCCTTAAAGATTTGGCGACATTACTTATTTGGTGAAAGGTGCCATGTATACTCGGATCACAAAAGTCTCAAATATCGATGACCCAAAGAGACTTAAATCTGCGACAAAGACGTTGGCTCGGTGTTAAAGGATTATGAGCTGATCATTGACTATCACCGGGAAAGGCGAATGTGGTTGCGGATGCCTTGAGTCGTAAATCATTATTCGCTTCTGGCGATGAGCGTGCACTTATCGTCCAATCCGATAGTGTGTTAGTAGCTGAATTGAAAGCCAAACCCTTTGTTGATACATCAAATTCGAGAAGCTCGAGAAAGTCGACGACGAGTTGGGCGCAAAGCGGCTGAGTGTGTTCGAACAAGGACTCGAATTTCAAATCGACGATGACGATTGTTTGAGGTTCAAAAGTCGTCTGTGTGTTCCAAAGAATTGAACTCATTTCGATAATTCGAATGAAGCCCATTGTAGCCGAATGGCAATCCACCCGGGAGTCGAAGATGTACAATGATTTGAAACGTCGGTTTTGGTGGCATGGTATGAAGCGAGACATCTCGACTTTGTTTGAGATGTTTAATATGTCAACAAGTGAAAGCGGAACATCGGTGCCTTGAGGATTACTTCACCAATCACGATACCCGAGTGGAAATGGGATCGAGTCACAATGGACTTGGTATCCGGACCGCCATTGTCGACAAGTAAGAAGGATGCGGTTTGGGTCGTGGTTGATAGATTGACTAAGTCGGCTCACTTTGTCCCGTGACGCACGGATTTTCAATGGACAAATTAGCCGAATTATACGTTCTCGGTTGTGAGATTACACGGGTGCCTATTTCCATCGTGTCGAATAGAGATCCGAGATTTACCTCACGATTTTGGAAAAAGTTGCAAGAAGCTTTGGGTACCAAGTTGCATTTCAAGACCGCCTTTCACCCCAAACCGATGGTCAATCCGGCGGATAATTCGAGATACTTGAGGATATGTTAAGATGTTGCGTCCTCGAGTTTAGTGGTTCATGGGAGCGGTATTTGCCGTTGATTGAATTCGCTTATAACAATAGCTTTCAATCAAGTATTAAGATGGCACCCTACGAGGCTTTGTACGATTCGTAAATGCCGTACACCATTTTTTGGATGAGCTTGGTGAAAACAAGATTTTCGGTGGATTTGATTAGAGATCTTGAATAGAAAGTGAAAGTAATCCGTGAAAGTCGAAGATAGCCTCCGATCGTCGGAAGTCGTGCAGCGGATCTGAAGCGTAAGGATATCGAGTATCGGTGGGTGATAAAGTGTTTCTCAAGGTATCACCTTGGAAAAAGATACTCGAGTTGGTAGTAAGGGCAAGTTGAGCCCGAGGTTCATTGGGCCATATGAGATATCGAGCGAGTCGGTCGGTGGCATATCGCTTGATTTTGCCCCCGAACTCAAAAGGTTCACGATGTCTTTCACGTTTCAATGCTTGATGCTATAGATCCGATCCATCGCACGTGATTAGTCCATCGAAATTGAAATTCAAGCTAATATGAGTTATGAGGAAGAACCGATTCGTATCCTATCACGAGAAGTGAAAGAGTTGCGAAACAAGCGGGTTCCGCTAGTGAAAGTGTTATGGCTCAAGCACGGGATAGAAGAAGCTACTTGGGAGACCGAGAATTCTATGAAAGAGCGATATCCAAACCTATTTACGGTAAGATTTTCGGGACGAAAATTTCTTAAGTGGGGAGAGTTGTGACACCAAAATTGACCCTAGTCGGAATGTGGTTTCGGGACCACAAAACCGAGGCATAAAAATAATTAAAAATTTATTTTGATGCCTATGATATGTGTTAAATTGTGTATGACATTTTGATGTTTCAATTTAGAATTATAAATGTGAATTTCACTAGAAAGGACCTAGTAGTAAACTGTGAAAGTATGATGGGGAAATGTGTGATGACTAGTTGAGCATGCATGCAAAAATAAAGGATTTGCATGTCAAATTTCCCCAAAGATGGTATAGTGGCCGGCCATGACAAGGGAATATGGGCAAGGAAAACATGTTATGACATGTTTTGTTAATGCATGATGTGATAAATGATAAAAAAATTAAGCATGTAGGAAGAGAAACAAAAAAATCAAAATTTGCTCATCCTTTCGCCCTTTTGCCGTGAGTGAAAGAGAAGCAAAGAAAAAATTTTGTTCACCTATTTTTCTCTTCTTTGGCCGAAAATACTAAGGAAAAGGAAGGATTTTTGCTTCATTTTCTTTGTTTAGAAGAGATCTAGAAGGAAATTTGGCTAAACTTGCAACAAGAGTAAGGTATGTATGAGGTTGTGTTGGGAGTTTCATGCATGTTTTGGTTGCTAAATTGATGTGCATGTTAGCCATGGCTCAAATCTTTGTTATGCCATGGAAATGGCATTTGGCCAAAGTTGTTATGGTGATAAAGCCATTGCATGCTAAGTGTGAAGCTTGATGATGATGCATGCAATGATGGATTGTCTACTCTTGAGTAAGATTTTGAGTTTTCTTTTGTTTAACCATGATTGAAGTTGAAAAGGGCATGATTGTCATATTCGCCATGATGCATTCATGAGCATGGTTCATGCTTCTTGCATGTTAGTTAAAATTTGTGTTTTGGATGGCTATGGACACCTTGAAATTCGGCCATGCTCATATATGTATATATATGTTTGCACATGATGTTTTGGTTATGAACTAAGTGATGAATATATTGGTTTAAAGAAGAAGATGTGGAAGAATGCTTGTGAAATTGCAAGCACAATTGACCTAGCACACATATAAGTGCTTGATGCTATATTATAAGTTTTGGGCCACAATGTGCAAAGCATTAACTAGTAAAATGCATGCTGTTTTTGTGAGGTATTAAGTGCAAATTTGACCTCAACATGTACATGAATATTCGCCTTGGGTAGCCTATTGAAGGCCTTAGCATTTCCTTGATGCTCGAATAAATTGTATTGAATTGCTTGATGTAGTATAAAATGTGCATGACCATTGTGTATTCAAGCTATAGGGTGGCCATATGACCATTTAAACTCCTTGTCATATTCGGCCATAAGCTAGCACAATGAGGTTTTAATAAATTGAATTTGTTTGAATTAGCTCAAGAGCTTAGAGGGCCACAATTGGACAAGGGGAAGGAGAAAGTGATCGAATAGCCGAAAAAGCCGTTCGACAACATCCGAGGTAAGTCCTCAAGAAGTGATCCTACTTGAATTATGTGAAATAAAGTATGGATGTGTAGTGATTATTGATTATGTGTGCATGAGTATTTGAATTCTACTCGGGCTAAGTCTCGAAGGCGAATATGCTTGTGACTATAATTGCGTTTGAGCCTTAATAACGAAAATGAAATATGTATGTCCAATGATAATTGATGTATGTGTTCATGGGAAATTGAATGATATCCGGGCTAAATCCCGAAGACAATTATGCTGGAAATTATATCCGGGTTAAGACCCGAAGGCAATTGTGCTAGTGGCTACATCCGGGCTAAGACCCGAAGGCATTCGTGCGAGACATTCTATCCGGGCTAAGACCCGAAGGCATTTGTGCACATGGTTATATCTGGTTATATTCCGAAGAATCTTGGGCTGGAGGTGAGTGTTGGTTGCTGTAATAAATTCAATGAGTACACTTGAAAAGCCCAAAGAATGAGGTACGTTTATATGTGCATTGGAAAGTCGACATGTTTGAGCAACATTCGCTCAATCGACTAATGAATTTCAGTTATTGAATTGATTGATACTTTGTGAAATTATATAATGATGAAGTGTGAAGTAAGAATGTGTATTAATGAAATGATGCATTTGGCTATGTGAATGTATTGCTGTAATTAGAGTTGATTATATTCCTTGAGACTTACTAAGCATAAAATGCTTACCCGTTGCTTTGGCTCTCGGTTTTCTAGATTTCGCTCAAGCAATCGGATTTGGGATCGTTGAAGTCGAAGTCATCCACACTATCAAGCCTCCATTTTGGTATAAATTTTGGTTGAACTTGAGATGGCATGTATAGGACTACCCCTTGTTGGTTAAATATGTTGTGATGTATATATGTACAGCCATGCGAAAATGGCTCGAAAAAGGAAGCATGAACTTAGACTATTTGTGGTTTGTATGTGTATATTTGGTGTCATGATGTGGCTATGGATTGGAAATGGGAATGTTGGTCACATGATCAGCCATTGGCATGGTTAAAATGATCATATATGAACCTATGTATGGCAAGACTAGTTGGTTCATGGGGACTACCAAATAGGTAAGACCTACCTTAAAAACAGATGCTGCCAGCTGCAGTGACGTGAATGTGAAAAATCACCAAAATTTGTAGGAATGGAATTAAATAGTGAATAAGCTATGTAAATGAACCTTGATGAGTCTATTTTCATATGGAAGAAACGAAATGGTCATAGGAGTTACATGTTAAGAGATATTAAAGCTATGGTGAGACAGGGCCAGAACGGTTTCTGGGTTCCCTGTCGCAACTTTAAAATTTACTATAAATTATCCAAAATAATTAGGAGACATACCTTATATGTACAGATTCCATTTTGAGTCTAGTTTCATTAGAAACAAACGACACCAGCATTAAAGCCCTGTACAGAGAGATATTCAAGTTATACCGCGCGAAGGTCAGAGCAGTCGATCCCTGTAACATGGGTGACTTTAACTAATAAACTGTACCAATTGGCCCGACCAAAAATTCTAGAAATAAATCAATGGATGGATATATGAGTGTAAATTCAGGGAAAATTTACGAAACCAGTTTCCGAGTTTTGAAACTCGAGATATGATTTTTAAGGCGACAGTGATGCAGTTTTCCAGCCTGACTGGAAATGTCAAATGGATGGGCAAAACAAGTGAACTTGGCTTGTTAACCCCTCGTGTCCGACACCGGCGATGGTCTCGGGTTCGGGGTGTTACAGTAGTAATAGGGTAACTTGGAGGTGGATGATGAGATGGATCCTCGTGGTGGAGAGGGACATCATTAGTAAAGTCTTCATGCTCATCCTGAGGGTCAGAATGAGATAGTCAGTATCGTGGAGGATCCACTCCACACAGTCACTCGATCATCTGCATGTGACTCATACTCGATAACCCTTGCAGGGACATCTGTCCAACTAGTGTAAAGGAGGAGGACAACTCTAAAGTGTCGAGGAGACTAAAATGTCGTGAGAGGCGAGTCACATAAGGGCCTAAGTAGATAGGACCCTTCCTACTATGTTTTGTCTAATTGCAGCAAGCAAAGGCGATGAAGTATGCAAGAACGAAAGTGCGCCCCGTCACCATGCTCCAAAGCAAATAAGCATCTAATGTACCAATGACCCCGATGCTCTTCCTCATACCGATCAACGTGTGAGCCAATATGGCATGAATATAGCGCAAAGCTGGAGGAAGTGAAGTCACCTTCGACCGGCTCAGGTCATAGGTTATCGTGCTAGCCGTAAGCTCTATCCAGCATAGAGACGGTGAATAACTGATGTGCCAGTATAAAGTAAGGAACCCCTTGGCACTCATGAACTCCTCATTATAGAGTCCTAGGGAAACTCTGAAGTCTGGGACGTTTAGATGACGCGTCATAATGCCAAGTCAGAAAGTAATAGTGCGCGACTCATCTTGGCTCGACATCACATACTGAAGGACGAATGTCAAACGAAACTTGAGGGTAAGCTCCGAGTAAGTGGGCTTGATGATGGAGAAGAATCAGTCCCAAGGGGCTGTAACGATCAATGCACGGAATCGATCAACTAGGTGAATCTAGTCCAAGGCTGCCCAATCAATACATCGACCTAATCCTAATGGCCACTGTCAAAGATGCTGATAGAGGTCCACTTGAGGACCTTGTGAGCATCGTATACACGGATGACTTACATCGATGGTGGGACCTGAGGAAGCGATCGCACTCGGAGTCTTCTGCTTTTTTGAAATGGGATTTGCCACGTCTATTTGTCATGATGTGCTTAAAAATGATCAAATAGCCCAGTATGAGAGAAGCAATAAAATAAGTATCACCAATTAAGCAAACATAAAGGTCAGTGAATCAACATGCACATTAAAATATGTCACTAACAATCATCTCATGACAAACATCAAAATCCAAGCTACTTAAATAGAAAATCTACACCTAAAACAATATGTATTATGACCAATCATGCAAAAACTAGTTATTAAATCTACTAAGCATGCAAACTATTCAGAAGAAGAAGAAAAATAATAGTAAGAAGAATAACAAGAATAAACTCAATTTAATGCTAACAATAATAATAAATTAAAAATCGGAAGAGTAAAGAGTAATAAGAATAATAACCAAACTAAATAAAATAACTAAATAAAATAACAAAGAAAGAGTAATAAGAATTAGAACAAGAAAATTAATATGAAAAAATAATAAAAGTAAAATAAAAGAAATACAAAATAAAATAAAATAAATTAGAATAAAAATAAAATAAAATAAAAATGAAAAATGGTAAATGGTAAATGGTAAATGGGGAGGAAACCAATGAATGAGCGGTGATCGGAGTTATTGGGAGGCGGTGGGCACGGCGGTGGGTGCAAGAAACGGATATGGTATTGTGCGAGGTGGTGGCTACTCGATTAGGGATGGCTTAGGGTTGTTTTGGCGAAGGGGAAAGGGAGAGGGGACGGGGGAGCTGCATTGTCGAAGAGGAAAGGGGCGGTCAGTGATAGGGGTGGTCGTAGGAGTTCAGCGAAGTGGAAGGGTGGGTTGTTCGACTAGGGGTGCGACGAGGTGAGGAAGAAAGGGAAAGAGGCATGTGACTTGTGCGTGTGTAACACCCCGTACCCGAGACCGTGACCGGAGTCGAACACGAGGTGCGAACAGACATAATATATTTATTTTCACAGACCATTTAAAAATTTCCAGCCAGCAGGCTAACTGTGTCACTGTCACCTTAAAAATCATATCTTGAGTTCCACAACCTGAAAATCAGTTTCGTGATTTTTCCCTGAAACTAGACTCATATATTCATCTAAAAATTTTTTTCTAGAATTTTTTGTTGGGCCAATTAGTACAGTTTATTAGTTAAATTCCCCCATGTTACAGGGATCGACTACACTGACCTTTGCACATTACGACTTGGATATCTCCCTGTACAGGACTTCAATACTGATGCCATTTGGTTCTATAGAAACTAGGCTCAAAGAGGAATCTATACATATATGGCATTTCTCCAAATTATCTTAGGTTAATTTATAATGAATTTCCAAAGTCGGAACAGGGAATCCAGAAACCGTTCTGGTCCTGCCTCATGAAAACTTCAATATCTCTTAACATACGGTTCATATGATCGTTTCATTACTTTCCTATGAAAATAGATTCATCAAGGTTCATTTACATAATTTATTCACTATTTAATTCTATTCCTACTATTTTTAGTGATTTTTCACATCCACATCACTGCAGCTGTCAACCTCTGTCTTTAAGGTAGATTTTACCTACTTCATAATTTCCTTGATTCAACTAGCCCTTTTAGCATACATGGCACAAAAGATGATCACGATTAACCATTCCAAGGGCTAATCGATTCCAAACATTTCCACATCTCTTAATGAACAACATACAAATTGATTATGATACCATGCCAAAGTGTATATAAGCCATTTTCGCATGGCTATCCAAATTTATACAAAATCAAAGGGTCTATGACCAACAAACGAAGGAGTAGTCCTATACATGCCATTTCAAAGTTCAACCAAAATGTACCAAAAAGGGGGGGTTTTGATAGTGTGGGCAACTTCGACTTCCAAATTCCCGAGTCCGATAGCTGACGAGCCAAAATCTATAAAACAAAAATTTAGAGAAAACGGAGTAAGCACTTAATGCTTAGTAAGTTTCGAGCAAAGAATTTAAGCACAACAGAGGTATAGCATTCATATAACTAAACGGATAATTCCGTATATACATATTCTCAAATCATTCCTACTTCACATTCCAACCCCTGAATTCATACATGAGGGATCATCTTAGCCAAATACCGGAAGCTCACTACTCGACTGAGCGAATATTATTCGAAGGGAATCAACTATTCCAATGCACATACGAACATACCTCATTGCTGGAATTTTGCAAGCGTATTAACTGAAATTTTTACAGCAAGATTGCTCATTCCCGAATCACATACCTTCGGAATTTAACCGGATATAGCGACTCGCTCGATTGTCTTCGGGACATAGCCCGGTTATAGTAATTCTCACAAATGCCTTCGGGACTTAACCCAGTTTTGGTAACTCGCACAAATGCCTTCGGGAATTAACCCGGATATAGTAACTCGCACAAATGCCTTCGGGACTTAACTCGGATTTGGGAACTCGCACAAATGCCTTCGGATCTTAGTCCGGATATGGTCACTTAGCACAAAGCCTTCGGGACTTAGCCCGGACCTCATTCGAATAACCATGCACATTTAACACTAAATCATGACACATTCGTATTTCATTTTCATTAGCAAAACTCGAACAAAAGACACTTATCACACTTGCAAATTTCGGCTCAATATCCACACACAAAGAGCATGATTTCGATTTGCTTAAAACATGATCTAATCAAATCATAGTTTAAGCTCTATTACTCAAGAACTTACCTCGGATGTTGTCGAACGATTTCGATGGCTATTCGACCACTTTTTCCTTCCCTTTATCGGATTTAGATCCCCTTTGCTCTTGAGCTTAATTAAATAAATAAATCGATTTAATCATTTGAGCATCGAAAAGAGGAACACAAGGCACTTAGCCCACATTTATACATTAGACATTAAAGTCACATACATGTGAAATCATGCATCATCTCAAGATATTAACCCACACTCCCTTTTTAGCCGATTGTCCTAACCAAGATAAAGGCATCAATATGCTTGCCTCTAACCGAATGTATGCACACCAATCCATCTCATGTGGCCGAATATGCATGTTGATGTTGAGGCCATTTACATATTTAATACCACACATAAATGGCATACATTTTACTAACTAATGCATTACATATTGTAGCTCAATACGCATCTATCATTTACTTCATAACCGAAACATCATCATAAGTAAATATATACCTTGAGATAGTATATATGTCATACCAATACATCATGTGCAAACATATATACATATAGGTACAAGGGCCGAATCTCAAGTTGATTATAACCAAATATAAACATATATCCAAAACACAAATCTTACCTACCATGCAATAAGCATAAATCATACTTATGGATATACCATGGCCGAATACATCACAACACCATACCATTTCAATTTTGGTCATGGCTAAACAAAGAACTTAATGTCTCACTCAAAAATGCTAGAAAGAAAATCCAAGAGCCATCAACCCACCATCACATATATCATTAACAAGCTTCATATTTAGCATGCAATGGCATTAACACAAAATCCACCTTGGCCGAACATCATTCCCATGACATAGCAAAGATTTGAACCATGGGCTAATTAGAACTCAAGCTAGCAACTAAAAACATGCATGAATCTCATGGCACAACCTCAAACATACCTTAATCTAGATACAAGTATGGCCAAACCTCTTCCTAATCCTCTTCCAAACCAAACATGAAGCAAGAACTCCTCCTTCTTCCTTAGAATTTTCGCCAAGAGAAGTGAAAAATGATGAACACTTTTTTTTTTGTTTTCTTTCCCTCAACTCACGGCAATGGGGGGAATCACACACCTTCTCTCTTTTTTTTTCCCCATTTCTTTATTCCTAACCTTAGTTTATTGTTTCCTCCCATAATGCACCAACACAACATGTCTATGACATGTTTTGCCCATCATCCTTTGTCACGGCCGGCCACCACTTACAGAAAGAAGGGGTATTTGACATGCAAAGCCATTGTTTTGCATGCATGATTCAATTAGTCATCACACATTTCCCTATCGTACTTTCAAAGTTTACTACTAGGTCCTTTTTAGTGAAATTCACATTTATAACCCTAAATCAAAACATCAAAAATGTCACACATGAATTAACACATATTATAGGCATCAAAATGAATATTAAATTATTTTTATGCCTCGGTTTTGTGGTCCCGAAACCACATTCCGACTAGGGTCGTTTTAAGGCTGTCACAGCGTGTGTGGTGGATGGTGGAAAGGGGGAAAGGGAGGGGAAGAATCGCGAGGGAAAAGAAGGGCGGGAGGGAGGATCGGGGTTGTGGAAGGGGCACACGGTCGACGATCAGGAAAGGGGAGGAAAAAGTTTGTGTTGGTCAATGGTGAAGGGGAAGGAGATTGGTGGCGGCTAGGGTAGGAGAAGAAAGATACTAAGCAAAAAAAATTAGGGTTTTTGGGCTCAAAAGGGGGAGAAGGTCATGTAAAGGCCCGTGTCGGGCCGCACGCCCATGTGGTGCTTCCTCAGCCCGTGTGATGTTTTAAAATTGAAGCCCAGTGGTCACACGGCCATGTGCCAAGCTATGTGTGGTCATCCTTCGCTTCTCCCATGCCCGTGTACGAGGCAGTGTGGAGCACACAGTCTCACACACGTTCATGTGACAGGCTGTGTCTTACACACGGTTGTGTCTATGGCTCGTGTAACTCTCTGACTTGTAATTAAATTTGAAAAATTAACTCCAGTATTGACACGACAATGTTGCTAGGACGTGTGGACCACCTCAAGCTATGTAACAATCAAAATTGGAAAAATTAAGTCCTAGGACTCACACTGTAATGGCCCGTACCCGAGACCGTCGCCGGAGTCGAACACGAGGTGTTAACAGACTTAATTCATTACTTAAATAGCTCAAACAATTTATTTTTAAAATTTTCAGTCAAGCTAACAATCTGCGTCACAGTCTCTTAAAAATTCATATCTCGAGTTACGAAACTCGAAATCTAATTCCGTAAATTTTCTCTGAAACTAGACTCATATTCTATTTACTAATTTTTTTCTAGAATTTTTGGTCAAGCAAATTAGTACAGTTTATTAGTTAAAGTCTCCCCTGTTTGTGGTTTGACCGCTCTGACCTCTGTGTATTACGAATCAGATATCTCCCTGTATAGAGTTTCAATGACTATGCCATTTGTTTCTAATAAAACTAGACTCAATAAGGAATCTGTACATATAAATAATGACTTCTAATTATCTTTGAACAATTTATGGTGAATTTCCAAAGTCAGAACAGGGGATCCAGAAATCGCTCTGGCCCTGTTTAACAAAAATTTAAACATCTCATAAAATATAGCTCATATACCTGTTTTGCTTCTTCCATATGAAAATAGACTCCTCAAGCTTCGATTACATAACTTATTCATTATTTAATTCCATTTATACTATTTTGAATTATTTCTCAAATTCACGTCACTACTGCTATCTGAATCTATTTTATGGTAAATTTTACCTATTTCATGGTTTCCATGGATTAGCTAGCAATTTGACATACATAACACCAAATATAATCATGATTAGCCATTCCAATGGCTAATCATTACCAAGCATTTCCATACCACTCAATAACCATATCATAAGACCATATATACAAAATGATTATAATGCTATACATGCCATACTCAAAATATACAAGCCATTATGCCAAGATGGTATACGGATAGTGTGAGCGAGCCTCCGACCGTTCCCGATTTCCGAGCTGGCTTGTCAAAACTACAAGGAATGAAAAGGAGGGAGTAAGCATAAATTCTTAATAAGTTCACATGCAAATAGCAAGTAACATAACCATATAAGCAAACATAAAACATCATTTGCATAATCATCACCAAGACATTCATATCACATTTTCATTTATCATCTTACCATATTGTTGTTATATCGATTTTTCAACCCGAGGGTTAAGTACATACCTGTTCAAAGTACCCATTTCACAACACTTACCAATACGTCCCTTTCATCTTGAGTATTCCTCCATTTCAAGAGAACTTTACCCGTTGAACACATCGAATATAATTCGGATACATGGAAAGTTTGCACATAAGTGCCACATATGTAGCCAAGCTACCATGTAACCCGCCCATAAGTGAACTCGGACTCAACTCAACAAGCTAGGGCGTTCGCATCCATAAGTGAACTCGGACTCAACTCAACGAGCTCGGATGCCTATTTACATCTCATGAACTCGGACTCAACTCAACGAGTTCGGATATTCGCATCCATAAGTGAACTCGGACTCAACTCAACGAGTTCGGATGCCCAAATATCCCAGTGACATGTCACTTGTATCCTAATCCATTCCTAAGGTTCAACGGACCTTTTTCCCAATCATGTGTCTCAACCATCTTCTACGGAATGTCGATCTGGGTATTTTCGGTAGTATTTCACATTTTCCAAGTATATCACATAATTTGACATATTATCAAACAATTATCACAAGTATAATATTTCATAATAATTATCATATCATTTAAATAACATTAAAACATTTAAAATAATAACTATGTTACCAACATTTATATATGAACTTACCTCGTATGCGAGAATGGCTACTTTTACCATTTCGTCCACAACTTGGTATTTTCCCCATTTTAGCCCGAATTTTAGTTTTCCTTGCTCTATCATTTAAAATATAGTCTAATTAGGACTCAAATTATTCAAATTGACCCAAAATCATATTTTGGAAAAATTATAATTTTGCCCCTAAACTTTCGCATATTTACACTTTTGCCCCAAAGCTCGTAAATTAAACTTAAGCCTATTTTCTTATGTTTTATGACATGCTGATCATTTTTCCCTTCTATGGCAACATCAAATTCTCACTCGAACATGTACTTATGACTATTAGGTATTTTTACCGATTAAGCCCTTTTGCTCGTTTTCACTTAAAATCGAGTAGCACAAGTTGTCTAACATAATTTAAAACCTCATATTTTATCATAAAACACCAAAACACACAAATTTCACCTATGGGTATTTTTCCAAATATAAACCCTAGGTTAAATTATTGCTAGCATAAGCTAAATCGAGCTAGGGACTCCAAAACGTAAAAATCATTAAAACGAGGCTAGAACGGAATTACAATCCAGCTTGGAAGCTTGAAAAACCCTAGCCATGGTTTCTCCTTGCTATATTCGGCCATGGGGTTGAAGATGAGCAAAATTGGCCTTTAATTTTGTATTTTAATTCATTTTACCCCTAAATGACCAAAATGCCCTTACTACTAAACTTTCCAAAAATTCCATCCATGTCCAATTTTTGTCCATAGACTTAGAAATTGGTAAAATTTCTATTTAAGACCTCCTAATTAATATTTCAAAACAATTTCATACTAGAAACTTCTAGAATGCAAGTTTTGCAAATTATTCGATTTAGTCCCTAATTTCAATTTAAGCACTTTATGCATAAAATTTCTTCACGAAATTTTCACACAATCATGCAATCATGTCATAGGCCTCAAAATAATCATAAAATAATTATTTCTATCTCGAATTTTGTGGTCACGAAACCACTATTCCGACTAGGCCCAAAATCAGGATATTACAACTCTCCCCCCTTTAGGGATTTTCGTCCCCGAAAATGTTACCAGAAAAGTGGTCTTCACTTTTAATCTCATATTCGATGCCGAAGAACTTTCACTTAGGCTGTACCTCCAATACATCTCTTTAATTTCTCATATGATCTGAAAGCTTACAGTCTCAACTCTCAACTGTTCTTAAATTTTCAACCCTTCTCAGTTTCCCATGATATCATGACATAAAACTCGGATCTTAACTTGATTAATGGAGATTGGAATTCCAAGAAATCCAACAATCAAAGAGACCTAAAATTCCATGAATCCGATGAGTAGGAATTCATTCAATATAGATATGATTTCTAGATCTCGCCAAACATTTAACAATAGGATACATCACATTTTCCTCTTTCCGCCATGGAATTAATTCTGATATGGCCTCAAGAATAATCCTTCTCATTTCCATCCCAATATCAACACTGACAAGGATAATTTTGATAGATTCCAATGCTCGGCTTTAACCCCTTTAACAACTCTGATTTTATGTAACATTGAAAGCTCTAAACTATCACATTACGTCACTGTCTTGAAACACATCACAATTCATACAATGGTACATTACTGAAAGTCAGGAAGTCTTTGCTCAATGTAGACTAGTCTAGTTCAGACGCTTCAGTTACCAATATTCTCATCTATCCGGACTTTGTCAACATGTAATAAACTTTTCAGCTTTCACAAGATGGAAACCTTATCATTCGTAGTGACTTAAACTAATATCCAACTCTTTCTAATAAATATACACTTCTCGTTCAAACTATTTACTCTTTTATCCATACAAAATGAAATTCTATTATCAGACTTGGGAAAAAATAATCCTGACATAATTGTCACATGAAATCTTTCAAATAAATAATTTACCATACCGACTGAAACTCGCACTTTTATCACCTATGCCTTTACTGATGTCAAATCCTTACACAGAAATTAGAAAAAATCCAAATACTAAAATCACCACATTACCAAGATCAAATTAGAAGTATAGTCATATTTGACATGATTATCACGAGCTGAAGAACCCACTTCGAACATGAGTCATAATTGACAAATTATGGAACAAAGATAATAAGAAAACCGAATAAAGAAATCCAAGATAGAGAAACCCGAAATAAAGAAATCCAGAATAAAGAGATCCAGGATAAAGAAACCCAAGATACGATACTATGCTGGAGAATCGAAAACCAAACTCATAGAGAAAATACGGAATACCCCGATAATTCTTCAAAGAAAGAAAGTCCAGAAGAAAACATCATTTAATCCTACTGAAATCAAATATAACAAGATCAATATATCTTCTCATACATATATATCAGATGAAGCATCAAGTAGAAGAAACAGAATCATAATATCATACGTATTCTCTCATCAATTCTTATCAGACGAAATGAAATAGAATACCCGATAAAATAGAGCAATATAAATTATAAACCATCAGACTACCAATGCTTTCATCCAACACGAATTAGAAGACATTCCCATATAACAAGAATTTCTTCGAAGATCAATAGCCATAGAAATATTTACGAGAACGGGTGAACACATAGAACATCTTAAAAGAGATCGCTAAATCTGTCCAGTCATAACTGTCACACTCAGATAGTTCACATTTCAAATATCATTTCCCCAACTAGTTCTACCGTCACAAATTTCATATTAAACCATTCACTAAAGAATGCCAGTTCTGAATAAATTTCGATTTACACTTTTCTCGACCTTGCACCTGAGTAATTCGATTTACCAAAGAGAATTCCTTCTCTAACTGGGACAGTGCATAATTCCAATAATCTTTTTATCAATCCGATACTTTACTGGCTCTGACTTTACTTATCAGCTCATTTTCAATCTTTGATCATACTTATAATTATTCTATCACTGAACTCTTTGGGTTCTCAACCGGAACAAATCTCATGAAATTCCATTATAAGTACCACTTCGATAAGGGGGAGGGGTTGTAGGACCTCTGACTCGACTTTCTTATACATACACATATGACACAACTTCCATCATCATAGCAACATCATCAAAATCATGTCATTCATTCAGGCAATGTAACATTCATGTTGGCTTACACAAATTTTCCTATTGTCCCATTTAGACAATATACTTATGCATACATTCTATGTTTTTTAGATAGCTTTACTTATCCATTCATTTAATTAAATTAATTCATGCTCATGACATCATATAAGGCCAAACAAATATAGATATTTGCATCACAATCACAACTTTCATTTCGTGCATCATCATGTACATATCATTACAATCATATAATTTAGTCCAACAATTTAACATAGATAAGTTCATTTCATTATAATCCTTTATCTCGTAAAAATTATATATCATTAGCATTCATCAACATTCGACGTCCAAATCAAGACAATGACATTTTCATTCATATCATAATATTATGACTTTTATTCATACATCTACTACTTTCTATTTATTCCGTTCATCTTATCAAGTAAGCCATATACACTACATCATATGAGCATTAAGCAAATATGGATATTTATCACATATGTATCATAAACTTTTATTCATACTTTTCTAAACCGAGACTTATCATAATCATAATTTTACTCAAATACCTTCACATAACATTAAACATGGTCGGCGCAGCTCGGTTGGAGAGTACCCTGTCTAAATAAGACGGTACTATACTCATACGCGTCGGAAGACATCACATTATCACAGATCAGTGGCATGTATAACTAAACTTTTACACATGCTAGGTTAGTCTGAGAACCAACTAAACCTGCTCTGATACCACCAAATGTAATGCCTCGTACCCGAGACCGTCACTGGAGTCGAACACGAGGTGTTAACAGACTTAATTCATTACTTAAACAGCTCAAACAATTTATTTTTAAAATTTTCAGTCAAGCTAACAATCTGCATCACAGTCGTTTAAAAATTCATATCTTGAGTTACGAAACTCAAAATCCAATTCCGTAAATTTTCTCTGAAACTAGACTCATATATCTATTTACTAATTTTTTTCTAGAATTTTTGGTCAAGAAAATTAGTACAGTTTATTAGTTAAAGTCTCCCCTATTTTAGGGTTTGACTGCTCTGACCTCTGTGTATTACAAATCAGATATCTCCCTGTACAGAGTTTCAATGACTATGCCATTTGTTTCTAATAAAACTATACTAAATAAGGAATCTGTACATATAAATTATGACTTCTAATTATCTTTGAACAATTTATGGCGAATTTCTAAAGTCAGAACAGAGGATCCAGAAATTGCTCTGGCCCTGTTTCACAAAAATTTAAACATCTCATAAAATATAGCTCATATACCTGTTTCGCTTCTTCCATATGAAATTAGACTCATCAAGCTTCGATTCCATAACTATTCATTATTTAATTCCATTTCTACTATTTTTAATTATTTTTCAAATTCACGTCACTACTGCTGTCTGAATCTATTTTATGGTAAATTTTACCTATTTCATAGTTTCCATGGATTAGCTAGCAATTTGACATACATAACACCAAATATGATCATGATTAGCCATTCCAATGGCTAATCATTACCAAGCATTTCCATACCACTCAATAACCATATCATAAGACCATATATACAAAATGATTATAATGCTATACATGCCATACTCAAAATATACAAGCCATTATACCAAGATGGTATACGGATAGTGTGAGCGAGCCTCCGACCGTTCCCGATTTCTGAGCTGGCTTGTCAAAACTACAAGGAATGAAAAGGAGGTAGTAAGCATAAATGCTTAATAAGTTCACATGCAAATAGCAAGTAACATAACCATATAAGCAAACATAAAACATCATTTGCATAATTATCACCAAGACATTCATATCACATTTTCATTTATCATCTTACCATATTGTTGTTTTATCGATTTTTCAACCCGAGGGTTAAGTACATACCTGTCCAAAGTACCCATTTCACAACACTTTCCAATACGTCCCTTTCATCTTGAGTATTCCTCCATTTCAGAAGAACTTTACCCGTTGAACACATCGGAATATAATTCGGATACATGGAAAGTTTGCACATAAGTGCCACATATGTAGCCAAGCTACCATGTAACCTGCCCATAAGTGAACTCGGACTCAACTCAACGAGCTTGGGCGTTCGCATCCATAAGTGAACTCGGACTCAACTCAACAAGCTCGGATGCCTAGTTACATCTCACGAACTCGGACTCAACTCAACGAGTTCGGACATTCGCATCCATAAGTGAACTCGAACTCAACTCAACGAGTTCGGATGCCCAAATATCCCAGTGACATGTCACTTGTATCCTAATCCATTCCTAAGGTTCAACGGGACCTTTTTCCCAATCATGTGTCTCAACCATCTTCTACGGAATGCCGATACCGATACTCGGTAGTATTTCACATTTTCCAAGTATATCACATAACTTGACATATTATCAAACAATTATCACAAGTATAATATTTCATAATAATTATCATATCATTTAAATAACATTAAAGCATTTAAAATAAAAACTATGTTACTAACATTTACATATGAACTTACCTCGTATGCGAAAATGGCTACTTTTACCATTTCGTCCATAACTTGGTATTTTCCCCATTTTAGCCCGAATTTCAGTTTTCCTTGCTCTATCATTTAAAATATAGTCTAATTAGGACTCACATTATTCAAATTGACCGAAAATCATATTTTGGAAAAATTACAATTTTGCCCCTAAACTTTCGCATATTTACACTTTTACCCCAAAGCTCGTAAATTAAACTTCAGCCTATTTTCTTATGTTTTATGACATGCTGATCATTTTTCCCTTCTATGGCAACATGAAATTCTCACTCTAACATGTACTTATGACTATTAGGTATTTTTACCGATTAAGCCCTTTTGCTCGTTTTCACTTAAAATCGAGTAGCACAAGTTGTCTAACATAATTTAAAACCTCATATTCTATCATAAAACACCACAATACACAAATTTCACCTATGGGTATTTTTCCAAATATAAACCCTAGGTTAAATTATTGCTAGCATAAGCTAAATCGAGCTATCGGGACTCCAAAAACGTAAAATCATTAAAAACGAGGCTAGAACGGACTTACAATCGAGCTTCGAAGCTTGAAAAACCCTATCCATGGTTTCTCCTTGCTATATTCGGCCATGGGGTTGAAGATGAGCAAAAATCGGCATTTAATTTTGTATTTTAATTCATTTTACTTCTAAATGACCAAAATGCCCTTATTACTAAACTTTCCAAAAATTCCATCCATGTCCAATTTTTGTCATAGACTTAGAAATTGGTAAAATTCTATTTAAGACCTCCTAATTAATATTTCAAAACAATTTCATACTAGAAACTTCTAGAATGCAAGTTTTGCAAATTATTCGATTTAGTCCCTAATTTCAATTTAAGCACTTTATGCATAAAATTTCTTCACGAAATTTTCACACAATCATGCAATCATATCATAGGCATCAAAATAATCATAAAATAATTATTTCTATCTCAAATTTTGTGGTCACGAAACCACTATTCTGACTAGGCCCAAAATCAGGATATTACACACACGGCCCAAGACATGCCTGTGTGGCCAGGTCATGTGACCTACACGATGATGTCTTCAAATCGTGTAACTCTCTATCATTTTCTCCATCATCTACATGGCTTGAGACACACCCATTTCTCCAGGCCGTGTGACTCACTATTGAACACCCCATTACGCACATGGCCTGGGACACGCCCGTGTGTCTAGGCTGTGTGGTTCTAAAAAACTTTTTTCTTTTAAATTTTAGTTTAATTAATTTTAAATTAACCCGCGATAAAATTAAAAGAATTAACAAAATTTAAACACTCAGGTTGCCTCCCGAGAAGTTTTTATTTACAGTCTAAGCTTGATTTTACCTTATGTGCGGACGGTTACAGTGGTTCTAAAAGCTGAAGCTCTTCTTTCTCGTTATCAATTTTAATGCCAAGATAAAGTTTAAGTCGAGTACTGTTTACCTTAAATGTGTCAAACTTAGAATGTGTTAACTTGATTGTACTGTATGGAAAGACATTCAGTACCATAAATGGGTTCGATTCGGTTGACTTAAGCTCTGAAGGGTAAATTTGTGGATCTGATTTATATAGCATTACTTTGTCCCGAACCTTAAATTGGCTCATTCTCATCACTTGCTTGTCGTGGTGTTGCTTTGTGTCAGTATCATGTTTTCTCGGTTTCTCCTCAACATGCATTCGTCATTCATCTAGTTCATCTAGTTGTACCATTTGCTCTTTATATGTTGTTCTGTTTCTACCACCTTGACCGAAACATGGCTCCAACATGTTTTTATGAGGGATTTCCTACAAAGAATGTTGAGCCATATGGTTACTAACATTAACAAAATATTTAATCTCATCTCGTTCACTAGTGATTTTCATAGAATCACGTGCTTGGAGAATAATCTTTTCGTCACCTACATGAAGCACAAGTTCTCCTATACGAACATTGATAATAGTCCTAGTAGTGGCTAAAAAGGGACGACCTCAGATCATAGGTACCTCACTATCCTCATCCAGGTCTAAAACAACAAAATCAATAGGGAATATGAATTTATCGATTTTCACAAACACATCCTCAATAATACCCCTAGGATATCTAATGGTTCTATCCGCTAATTGAATACTCATCCTAGTGTGTTTAGGTTTCCCAAGACCAAGTTGTTTAAACATTTTATAAGGCATGACATTAATACTTGCCCCTAAATCATCCAAAGTATTTTCAATATTTAAACTACCAATAAGACAAGGAATAATAAAACTCCCTGGATCTTTAAGTTTGTTGGGTAGTTTATTTTGGAGAATGGTCGAGAAAAATGCATTAAGCTCCACAGTCGACAAATCATCTAGCTTCCTCTTATTTGTTAATGGCTCTTTTAAGAGCTTGACATAATTTGGCATCTGCAAAAGAACTTCAACAAATGGTAAGTTAATTTGTAATTTTTTTAGGAGCTTAAGAAATTTACCATATTGTTTGTTTGTGTGGTCTCCCTTCAACGCGTTAGGATATGGCACTTGAGGTTTGTATTCTTTGACAACCGATTTTTTCTCTTGCTTATCTTCCTCAATCTCACCATTGTTTGCCATATCTTCTTGCCTCATTTCTTTTTCAGTTTCAACTAACCCATCCACATCTTGAATAGTAATTGCGTGAAGCTTCTCTTTTGGGTTAGTTTCAGTGTTGCTAGGCAAGCTACCTTGTGGTATTTCCAAAATTAATTTAGCAAGTTGACCTATTTGATTTTCGAGTCCTTGAATCGATGCTTACTAATTTTTCAGTGTTGCCTTAGTGTTTTGAAAACGAGTTTCTGACACCGATATAAATTTTGTCAACATCTCCTCAAGGTTCGACTTTTTCTCTTGCTAATAAGGTTGTTAAAAGCCCAGAGGGGGTTGTGTTCTTTGATTTCCTTGACCACACCAAGAGAAGTTGAGATGGATCCTCCAACCTACATTATATGTATTACTATAGGGATTGTTACCAATATAATTGACCTGCTCATTCTCTTTACTAGGACAGAAGGGTATTCCACCTCCATTTGCATCGCATTGCATCATCGAAATCACCTACATAGAAAAATATAAACTATCAATTTTATTATTTAGTGCTTCTACTTGGGTTGATAACATGGTGATGACATCTAAATTAAAAACACCATCTACTTTCATCGATTTCGTCCTTATGACTTGCCACTAATAATTATTCAGTGCCATCTCCTCTATAAACTCATAAGTTGCTTCGGGTGTTTTATTGTTCATTGTTCCACCAGTTGCTGCATCAATTAATTGCCTAGTTCAGGAACTTAAACCATTGTAGAAGGTTTGAACTTGTAACCATAAAGATAACCCATGATGAGGGCATCTTCTTAATAAGTCTTTGTATCTTTCTAATGCATCATATAATGTCTCTAAGTCAATCCGGGTAAAAGAAGAAATGTCATTCCTCAACTTAGTTGTTTTAGCAGGTGGGAAATACTTCAAAAGAAACTTCTCGGTCATTTGAGCCCATGTAGTGATGGAACCTTATATTAAAGAGTTTAACCACTATTTTGCTTTGTTCCTTAATGAGAATAGGAACAACCGTAAGAGAATAGTGTTATCAATGGCACCATTAATCTTGAAAGTGTCACAAATCTCCAAAAAATTAGACAAATGAGTATTAGGGTCTTCATCTTGCAAACCGTTGAGGTGAACTTGATGCATGTTTTCTCATTACTAACTAAAAAATGAAAAAATTAATAGAAATAAAGTTTCCCTAATATTTTAGTCCCCGACAACGGTGCCAAACACTTAATGTGTGTTTTCCCCTTACTAACTAAAAATACGACAAAGGCAAGTTCACCTATCGGTAAATAATATAGCTACGGTGATTGAAGATATCGTATCCACGAGGACTAAAAGTTTTAGCAATTATCGTTCTCCTATTATTTAGCCAATAAATTGGAATGATTGGTTTAAATTAAGATTACTAAATTAATTTAACTAAAGAAATCAACAAAGAATGAATCAAGAAAATAATCGAATAATAACCAATGAGAGAAATAATACCCAAGAAAGAATCCACCTAGATTTCATATATTATTATGAATCTGAATTAAACAACTTATTCACTTAGTATCTTGATCCATAGAAATCCCTAAATTATGCTAATATCTCTTTCGAGAGTAAGAGCAATTGACTCTAGGTTGATTAATTGAAATTTCTTTCTAATTAAAAAACCCTATTGTCACATTCACTCAATTTATGGATTCCCCTATTAGATTTGACTATAATCTGGTAGAATTATGTCATTCTATTTCTTGGATTGCATGCAGTTTCACTTAATTATGCTAGATCTATTTTTAAACAAGGACTTTTCCTCCTCTAATTTAAGCACATTAAACATGAATTAATATATCGAAAATATTAAAACAAGACATAAGCAGATATAACTGAGAACAAGAATCAAGTATTTATTGCTCAAAATAGAAATCAAATAATAGAATTCATCATAGGTTTCATCTTCCCTACGTTTCTAGGGAATTGGTTCATAATTGTGAATAAAAACACCTCAAAGTCAGAATAACAATAAGAAATAAAGAAACTCATAAACACTTCAAAAGAAATTAAAAAGGGGTCTTTAATCTATAAATTCGAATGATTGATTGAAAACTAAAATTAACTAAATTAATTAACTACGAACACGAAAAATAACAAATAAGGAAAATAAACGATTAACACCAAAGAAGCGAAACAATACTTAAGAAAGAATTCACCTAGATTTCATCTGTCACTATCGATCTAAATTATGCAATTTCTTCACTTAGTATCTTGATTTGTAAAAATCCCTTAATTATGCTAATATCTCTCTTCAAGAATAAGAGCAACTAACTTTAGGTTGATTAATTGAAATTTCTTTCTAATTAAAACTCCAATTATTGCATTAACTCGATTTATGGATTCCCCTATTAGATTTGACTCTAATTCAGTAGATTTATGTCATCCTATTTCTATGATTGCATGCAACTCCACTTAATTATGCTTGATCTACTCTTGAACAAGGTATATTCCTCCTCTGATTTAAGCACATCAAACATGGATCAATAATCTAGAAATATCAAACCAAGAATTAAGCACGCATAATTGAGAACAAGATCTAAGTCTTTATTGCGTAAAATAGAAATCAAACAACAGAATTCATCATAGGGTTCATCTTCCGCTGTATTTAGAAAATTAGTTCATGTTTTCAAATAAAAACATCTAAAATATAGTATAACCACAAGAAATAGAGAAACTCATAATAATCTCCAATGAAATCAAATGGGAATCTTCAATCTTGATGGAAATCTGCTTCAAAATCGCCTCGATTGTGTTTTTTGAGTTGTTTTGTTGAGTATTCTATGATGGCTCACTCCCATCTTCTTATTTTTGGCATATATATAGGATGCTTTAAAATCCCTAAAAATTGTATTTTTCCACTGTTCAGAGTGCAATGGCCGTGTGGCAGCCCGTGTGGAATGGTCCAGCCCATATGGCTCTTGAAACTCACTCCAATTTTTCAGTTATCGCTCGTTTTTCTATCCTTTTGCTCCCAAATGCTCTCCTAAGTATACAAACATGAATTTAAGGATTAGGAGCAGAAAATTCACCATTTACATCGAATGATCACCCAAAAACACATTAAAAATGAGACTATGTTACTTTTAGTACTTATCAAATATCTCCACACTTAAGTATTTGCTTTCCCTCAAGCAAATCCTAAACCCATATTCAAGTTAAATTTTCTCAATTTATTATTTCCACTGAGAATAGCTTAGGATAATCTAAAAATAATCATGCATTGGAAATTCTTACTAAAATGACAATAGACAGTACAAGCAATCAAAGCAAAGAATTTTAAGCATTAAAAACATTAGGCATCTGCCCTATCTCAATAATTACTTGAAATTCAAGCTCAACAAGAATTAACATCTTTACTAAGGATTCACTCAAAGTACTCAAAGTGTTTTAAGGTTCAAGTAATATGCACTCAATAGTCAAATGAAAAATTTCATTGCATTAGGCTTGCTTGAAAATCAAATCTCCACCACTATAGAATGATATGACACACCAATCAAGAGTTCTTTACAAGGTTGTAATGGGGCTTAGGTTAAGAGTATGGGAAAGGTCAAAAAAGTTAGTTATAATTGAGGATCGAGTTGATAAGTTACCAAATTAGAAAAAAGTCAGTTGCAGAATTAAAAAAACTTTACATCAATAAGAAATAAATAGAGGAAAATAGCTTTTCAATAAAATATGAAACTAAAGATCCAAGCTCAATCTTTTTTTTTTCATTTTCATTATTTTTTTCATTTTTGTTTTCTTTTTTTAAAAAAAGCAAAGTAATATTTAGCAATGCAAATGATGAAACATAGTCAACCAATTGACAAAATCAAATCTTGACAAAAAAGGAGTCATAGTCAACCAATTGACAAAATCAAATCTTGACAAAAAATGAGTCAATAAAAAGGATAATTTTACAACATTCATATGGGTTAAAGGGTTAACATTAACAGGTTAGAAGAAATCTGTTAGGATCAACGGGGTTTACTAAAGGATAACACAACAAGTAAGCTTTTTCCTGGTTAAAGGGGTTAAATCCTAAGTGCCTCTATCATCTCAGTATGTCAAATCAATAATGTGGTCACAACATATATAATCGAAGCAAGTTCTAGAATAACAAATCAATTTGACATACTCACAAACAAAAATAAAATGAGCACGAAAAATATATGCTCTATAGGCTCAAAAGCTCATAAAAAAATTATAGTTTTGATGTCAAACTTGTAAATTTAAAATTTCAAAAAATTCTTTAGTTTCGGGAGACAACCTAAAATCATAATTTCTGAAAAAAAACTTATCATGCTCTCATGTCTTAAAGTATAAATCAACAAAGCACAAACATTCACAAATAAATCCAAAAACAAAATCAATACAAACTCTAATTTGAAAAACAATTAACTTTAATGATAGATGTGAAAAAATTACTTAAACACAAACAACAATTTGGGGATTTTATCGCATAAAAATATAAATAACCTCCCCAAACTTAAGATGTACATTGTCCTCAATGTACAAACAGATAGAAAGAGAATAAGCAAAATATCATAACGGGGGGAGAGATCTGAAATTGCCCTGGATTTGGATGAATTCATCGGAACAGTGAAAACTGAAATTGTAGGTGATTCTAAATTAAGTACATGTTTCCAAGCAAATAATAAGAAAATAGATAGAAATAAATAAGATAAAGAGATTAAAAACTAGAAAAAAATTGAAACAACAAAACAAAATAAAATAAAAGATATAAATCTAGAAAAAAATATAAAAATCCAAAAAATAAATAAAAATGAAAACAGGGTCATGTAACTCATTGACTTGCATACAAAAAAAACTCTCAGATGACACATGGCCATGTCGCTAGGCCATGTGCCACATACAGCTAAGTCACACGCCCGTGTCCCAGGGCGTGTGGACATAAATTTGCCTAAAATCAAGTCATTTCCTATACCACTTCATGCATAATCATTTGAACCAATTGTGCACACCTACAAGGTATCAAATCATACCTAAACATACATATATTTGTCATTCCAAAAGTCCTAATTCAACTAACCAATATGTCATTCAAAGGCTCCTCAAAAGAAATCATCAAAACATACCTAAACATGTCAACTTTAACTAATTTCAGACATTAATATCTAGTTCAATACTTCTCAAAACATGGTGTAACAGCCCATTGTTCAATGAAATCGGAACAGTGGTTTCGGGACCGACCCAAAAATAAAATTTATTTTTTTATTAGATGGTCTGTATTATGATAGACATGTCGTGTGAAAATTTTGATACGAAAATTTTATTTATTAAGTGTTTAATTACGATAAGGACTAAATCGTATAAAATGTGAAAGTTGAATTCTAGTAGCTATAAGGATTAAATAGCTATAGAATTCAAAATTGGAGGTCCTTATATGGTAATTAGACTATTATATAAAAGTATGTAAATTTTTGGTGACTCATCCATGGAAATTTAGAAAAAGGGCAAGGATTAAAATGGAATTTGAAAAAAAAGTAATTAATTAAAAGATGAAAAGAAAATATCATCTTATTTTCCCATCTTCTTCAACCTAAAATACAGGAAAACCCTAGGAGAGAGATAAGAAACTTTCATGGCCTAATTGGGTAAGTTCCCTTGTCCCGTTTTTACTAATTTTGATATTTTTGAAACCAGGATAGCTTAAACTATCTATTTGGGGGTTTAATTTGAAAAGTTATCAAAGTATGGAAAATGGGTCATGGATTTATATGCTGAAAATTAGAAATTTATGGTAGAAAATGAAAGGTTGTTGATAGATAAACAATTTTTACAAAGTGATTTTTGACGAAAACATGATTTAGGGACTAAAATGTAAACTTGTGAAATTGAAGAAAAATTTTGAATTTTTATGAATACATGTGCTATAAATTTTGTAATGGGATTTTGGTTAGGCTTGGAATAGGGAGTAAATTGCACAAGTTTCATTTTTTGAGCCTAAGGACAAAATTGGAATTTATGCAAAAGTTGAGGGCAAAATGGTAATTTTGCCTATGACGTAAATTGAGTCCAAACAAATATGAAATATGTGAAATTGATGATTAAAGCTATTTATATAGATCCAGACAACACAAATTTGAGGTTAGACAGAGGAAAAGAAAAGGTTTCGGATTAATAGATTTTATATGCGAACAAGTGTTGAGGTAAGTTCGTGTAACTTAATCGGACATGTAAATATGTTTAATTGAATGTTGTGTTTGTATGGAATGTGACTTATATTGATGTACATTATTTGAATGCTATAATGAAAAATATAATACATGTTTGAAATGGTGAAAAAGGGTTAAGTCCCGATTGAATATTGGATTTCGATGATTATATGCGCTTTCCCGGAATGAGTAAGGTCATGCATTTGTTGCGGACGAAATTTAGCTAGGATGAATAATCCTATTGACCTTTTTATAGAAAGGATTTAGCTCAAGTCCTGCATTTGTTGTGGACGGGATTTAGTTCGAACGAGTAATCCTATTGACCTTGTTATAAAAAGGATTTAGCCCGGACGAGTAATTGGGATATAATACCTCTTGAGTATACGTTATGATTAGGGTTTAGCCTGGACTGGTAATCCTAATTGAACTCTATTGAGCATACGTTATATAAAGGATTTAGCTTGGACTGGCAATCCTGTTATATGATATGTGGCTCAAAAGTGTGTTCGTTGATTAGGTGCCCTAATGGGTATCCTTGAATAAGAAATTGAAGGATTATTGAATTGTACACCTCGAGTGTACTACTTGAGCATCCATCGGAATTTCAATGATTCAACAGGAATATAAATATTGACATGGCATGAGAATTATGAGATAAATGATAATGACTTGAAAGAATATTGCATGATGAGCTCATCTATATTTCCTTGATTGTTATGATGATTTTGGTGACTAACATGTTTGATTGAATGCATTGTGTTTAGGCAATATTGCTAATGGATGGTAAACATGATATTATATGCTTAGATTTATTAAACGAGATTGGTAAGTCTAGTTTCCTTTATACAAACTTACTAAGCATGTAATGTTTACTCCGTTTCAATTTTTTCTTGTTTTATAGTGCTCGGAAGCTCGTGTAGGTTAGAAGATTATTGGAGCATCGTCACACTATCAACTAGTTATTTGGGGTATACTTAGTAATATCATTTTGGTATAATGGCATGTATAGACAACTTGGCCATTAGTGGCATGTTAATGATGCTTGTAATCTAGCTATTGGAATGGCTAGTAATGGTTATTTTGGTATGATTAAGTAGGTTATTATGTTATAATCATATGTGATATGTTAAGTCTATGTAATCAAATGATGTTAATGCCTATGTTAATCCAAGGTAAGTTTTTAGACATATATGCATGTAATGGTATGCCATGATGAATTATATAATTGTTTAATTTGATTGCTTGGAATGGTTGGTATTGGATGTGTGTTTCAAGTGCAGGTCTTGGGTGAAATTTTGGGTGAGAAATGAAGCTAGAAATGGCTTCATTTTGTCCACACGGGCGTGTGTCTTGGCTATGTGTGACACATGGCTTGTTCCATGGGCATGTGGTCTGGCCGTGTGTCCCCTGCATCTTAAAAATGAGAAACAGAATGCTCAGAATTGGGCACACGAGCAAAGACATGGGCATGTGTCTTAGCTATGTAGTTGACACAGCCTTGAACACGGGTGTGTTACACGACCGTGTGAAAATTGCACCTAAATTTCAAAAATAAAATTTGTCACACGGCCTAGCACACGGGCCTATGACTTGGTCTTGTCACTTAAATTTCTTCATGCTTTAAAAGTCAGAGAGTTACACGGGCGTGTGTAGTATACGGCCTGATCACACAGGCGTGTCCCTAGACAACACAGGCATGTGAGCCCTGTACCTTGGAAAAATTTTGAAATGTCGCAAAAAATTTTAAGAGTTTCCGATCAAGTCCCAACTTGATTCTAATGCTCGTATTGGGCCTCGAAGGTACAATTAAGGGATGTATTGGCCCTCGAGGGTCCAATTAAGACACGTCCGTGTGTCTAAGCTATATAACTCACTGACTTGTTTAACTAATAAATAGCAGGCACACAATCGAGTCACATGCCTGTGTGCTCAATCGTGTGCGGCAAAATTAGGCTTGGTTTAAGCCATTTTTCCCACCTATCTTTCATGTACCTAAAAGCATTCATTTGGAATCATTTTCACATACAATAGGCAACCAAAAATGACCATTTCATGCACATTTCATGCATTTAAATTCCATCAATTTCACTACTCAAATCCATAACCAAAATCATGCCAAAACAATATGCCAAAATCATCAAACTTACATAACTTATAAATGCATTTCCTCATCATCTTATCAACTATTTCATACTTCAAAACATACCATTTCATCATCTCAAAATCAAGCCACAACATATCATCTTTCAAGCTTTAGCTCACCAAATGACAACTAGCTACTTGAGCAAACATATAACCATACCAAACATATCAAAACATACATCATGTAATACTTAACAAACACCTAATTCAAACCAACTTTAAATGACCATACACACCAACATTTACATCATTTCACAAGACAACATACATGGCTAATATCATATCTCAAAAATTATCATCAACTCATTAGCCTATACATGCCATATACCATAATTACAAAGCCCCAAAAGTACCAACAAGTTTATCGATAGTGTGACGATGTTCCCAAAGATTCCTGAGTCTGAGCTAGCTTCGATTATCTATAAAACAGGGAAAGAACACACAAAGTAAGCTTTAAAAGCTTAATAAGCCATACACAAATAAATTATCACAAGAACTAACATTATTCTCATCAATAGGAAAAATATGAGTAGGCACAAATAGATACCCAAACCTTTCACAATGAATACTTAATCAAATTCACATGTAATTTCATCAAATACTTCCCTTTTTAATACCCGTATGAATCTAGTACGTAACTGTGTCAGTTAATCCAATCTCATATTCTTTCTCATCTTGACTTAGCCTATTGAACCATTTGGAATCGTTAAGGATACTCAGAAATCATATATAGCTCGTACAACGCCATATCCCAGATATGGCCTCACATGTTATCACGTATCGATGCCACTGTCCCAGACAGGGTCTTACACGAAATCATATAACAATGCCAATGTCCCAGACATGGTTTTACACGTAATCACAATACAATTCCAATATCCCAGACATGGTCTTACATGTAATCACATCTCGGTAATCTTAACGTCATGACATTTGTATCTTATACTATTCCTAAGGTTCGTAC
The DNA here is from genome assembly GCF_025698485.1 of Gossypium arboreum. NCBI lineage: Eukaryota > Viridiplantae > Streptophyta > Magnoliopsida > Malvales > Malvaceae > Gossypium > Gossypium arboreum. The sequence continues at coordinate 20,153,737 of NC_069082.1, forward strand.
GGGACTTTCGAATATTGTAACTTCTTCAATTCTTGCTCGTATATGCTTGTTCAACACCCATAGAAATTCAATGACAAATAAACATATATAAATCAATTTAAAGGTATTTATTTGCATATGAACTTACCTCGTATTAAGAATTGACGTCTCGGGTCGGCTATTCAATAACCTTCGATTTCCCCCGATCTAAATCTGATTTCTTTCTTTTAAGATCTATATGAATTCAAAATAAACTCATTTATTCATTAATTCATTCAATTCAGTCCAAAAACACATATTTAAGCCAACTTACACTTTGGCCTTAAACTTTCACATTTCTTACAATTTAGTCCTTAATGCAATAAACACAAAATTCACACAACTCAATTTAAACCCATGTGTACCGAATTAAAATAGTACCCTTAGTAGCCCATATTTCACATTTTTTTTCACATTTCAACCGCTCAATTTACAAATTTCACAATTTAATCATATTTAGGCATTTTCATCAAAAATCACTTAACTAAACATAGAAATCTATCACCAAGCTTTCATAGTTCATCATAAAATATTCAAAAACACATAAATTCATCAATGGAAACTTTCAAAACATTAAGCAGTTTTGCAAATTAGTCCATGGGCTAGCTAGTACTCGATGCAACGATCACAAAAACATAAAAATCATTAAAAATCGAGTCAAAACCATACATTAGTCAAACTTCCAAGTGCCAAAACCTCAAGCCCTAAAATGGTGTTATTTTTATTCTCAAATTTGGCAAAAAAGACGGATTAAAGATGGTGGTTTTGTTTTCCTTTTCTTTTAATTTAACTAAATTTCAAGTTTACTAAAATAACCTTAATATTAAACCATTTAAAACCCATTATACAAGTCCATTAATGAAAAATTCCACTACCAATGGTCTAATTTCATAATAAGTACTTCCAACTTTTAATTTCATAACAATCAAACACTTTTAACATATAGAATGCAACTTTTGCATTTTACGTGATTTAGTCCTTTTTCTCAAATTGAGCTATTAAACGATAAAATTAGCTCACGAAATTTTCACATATATATAATCACATGCTATAAACACTAAAAATAATATTAAAATAATATTTTGACCCCAGATTTGTGGTCCCGAAACCACTATTCTGATTTAGCTAAAATTAGGTTGTTACAGAGATTATTAAATAAGTTAATTTTGATTATATTTAGATTAAGAAAGGTGAAATATGAATTTAGATCGAGGAAAGAACAAAGTTTCGGATTAATCAACTTAATTTTCCATTTTTGCATTCAAGGTATATTCGTAAGTAATAAGCATTGCTATAATTGTGTTTTAAATACTTTGACATTGCATAAATTGTTAATACAGCCTTACGAACACATTTGATGACAATTCAGCAAGTGTGAAGTCTCGGTTGAACCTTAGGAATAGTTTAGGATACAAATGACATGTCATTAGGGGTTATGTGATTTGGGTGTTGATCCATACGTCCTACCAGCGGTGGAGTCATCCGGCATGTGTTGCGGATACTCGTCAGCTTGTGTGAGCAGCACTGTGTAGCTTCGTCATGACCGTCAGCTTGTATAAGCAGACCCGTTGATAGCTCTAGTGTAAGCAGTATATGTGATACGAGATTGAGATAGGTTCGGCTATATATGTGGCACTTAGGGTGTGAGTTTCCTAAGTATCCGATAGTATTCCGAATGGTTCAACGGGTATATCGAAGATAAGGATGGGTATGAGATTGATACGAGATTGTACAGGTATGTACATGAACCGTATAAGCATTGAATCAATGAAAGCTATGAAATTCATATCAAATTTGTAAATGAAAATGTGAAAGGTTTGTTAGTTAATATGAGTTATGTGTTGAAATATTCAAATGTTTGAATTGTGTATTTATGAATAGTTGAGTTTATTTCATACAAGCTTACTAAGCTTTATAGCTTACATCGTTTATATTTTCGTGTTTTATAGTGAAATCAAGCTAGCTCAGATTCAGGGACCATTGGAGATTTCATCACACTATCCTACTATCACTTTGGTACTTTTGAACTTAAGTATTTTGAGTATATGGCATGTATAGGGATTTTGGGTCATTTTGGTATATCTATTGATAGTGAATTTAGCCATTTGAATTGGCTTGTAAGTTTAAATTTTGGTTTTGTATATAACCATGAAAGTTGGCTTAATGTGGTTAGTTTGCTTGTGTATACATATGTGCATATGGCTTTGGTTATGTGTTCAATGATAAATATGTGATGCTTGTTGATAGTAGGTATTGTGGATGTCAAATGGTTGATGAATTAAGAATTAGTATGCTTGTGAGTTTAGGCAAATTGATGCATGTTTGAAAGTTTCCATTTAATTAAATTGGGAATGTGAATTTGGTATAAAATGGAATAGCATATTGTGGTACATGTGAGACTACTTGTTGTTGGTATTGAGATGGTATGATTTATAATTGGTTGAGATTAGATGAATGCTTATATATGCTATTTTTTTGTGCCAAATCGGTTGGTTTAGGTGTGTGCAAGTTTGGGTGGCAAATTGGTTTGGTAAATAGCCTATTTTTGTCCACACGAGTAGAGACACGGGCGTATGTGGCGTGTGTCTCAGCCGTGTGTGACACCGGTTAGGTTACATGATCGTGTGTCCCCTAGTACTGATCTAAAAATCAAGTTAGTATGGGCGTATGACTTGGTTGTCTGGCATAAGTCAGTATACCCTACAGGTTTGGCACGGCCTAGTACACGGCTTGACACACGGGCATGTACGACCATTTTTAGGACACACGGACGTGTGTGTTGGCCATGTGACCCAAGTCAGAGAGTTACACGGGGTCGGACACAGGCTGGGACACAGCCATGTGATCCCATTTTGAATGTCCACACGGGGATGTCTTTGGCCGTGTGAAACACACAGCCGTGCCACACAAACATGTGTCCCCTGTATTTTGTAAAATTTTCTAAGTTTCGCAAAAATTTCCTGAGTTATCAGTTTAGTCCTGACCCTTCCCTAATGCATGTTTTGGGCCTCGTAGGCCCATAATAGGGACAATATGATTATTTGTGAATGTCGTTTGTATGGATCTAGAAAATGTATGTTTAAATGTATTATAAGTCCGGTAATGCTCTGTAACCCTACTCTAGCGTTGAATACGGGGGAGGGGTGTTACAAGTTGTCAATCGAAGAACCGCCTAAACTCGAACTAAAGGTATTTCCCATTTGAAATTTGTTTATTTAGGTAATAGTTCTACCTTGCCTATGATTGTTTCAACAGAATTAACAGAACACCAGGAGGAGCAACTGATTGTTGTTTTAAAGAAATTTAAAAAGGCAACTGGTTGGATCATAGTTGACATTCAAGGTATAAGCCCTTTTTTTGTATGCACAAGATTATTTTAGAGGAAGGCGAGTGAGCTAGAATCAATGGGCAAAGAAGACTTAATCCTATCATGAAAGAGGTAGTGCAGAAGGAAGTGATCAAACGGTTAGATGCGAGAATTATCTACCCCATCTTAGATAGTTCATGGGTATGTCTGGTACAATGTGTACCAAAGAAAGGTGGAATCATGATTTTCAAGAATAAACATATCTAGTTAATCCCAGAACTATCACAGGTTGGAGAATCTGTATTAACTATAGAAAGTTAGACAAAGCTACTCGAAAGGATCATTTTAAGTTACCTTTCATGTATCAGATGTTAGATCAACTAGCAGGTAACGAATTTTACTACATTTTAGATGGATATTCAAGATACAACCAAATAGTTGTAAGCCCAAATTACCAACATAAAACCACTTTTACTTGCCCGTAGGGTACATTTGCTTTTAGGTGAATGCCTTTTGGCTTATGTAATGCACCTGCCACATTTTAGTGATGTATGATGGCAATTTTTACTGATATGGTCAAAAAATTTGTCGAAGTTTTCATGGATGATTTTTTTATTTTTGGTAACACTTATGATGTTTGTTTGATTAATTTGGCTAAGGTACTAAAAAGATGTGAAGAGACAAATCTTGTCCTTAACTGGGAGAAATGTCATTTTATGGTTAAGGAGGAAACCGTCTTAGGACATAAAATTTCCAAAAGCAGAATCGAAGTTGATAAAGCGAAGGTGGACGTAATTGAAAAACTACCACCACTAGTTAGTGTGAAAGGAGTTCAGAGTTTCTTAGGCCATGCCAGTTTTATCGAAGGTTTATCAAAGATTTTTCAAAAATTTATAAACCTTTGTGTATGCTTTTAGGAAAAGAAATTGTTTTTATTTTAAGAAAGCATGTTTAGAAGCTTTTGAGGAATTGAATAATCGGTTAATCTCAGCCCCAATAATTGTTCACTTGATTGGAACTCACCTTTTGAGTTAATGTTTGACACAAGTGACTATGTTTTTGGAGCTGTGATGGGTCAAAGAAGAAACAAGTGTTTTAACCTATCTACTATGCAAGCAAAACTCTGACAGGAGCCCAACTCAATTACACGGTAATTGAGAAAGAACTTTTTGTTATAGTTTTTGCTTTTGACAAGTTTCGCTCATATCTTATAGGCACGAAAGTTACAGTATTCACTGACCATGTGGCCATTAAGTACTTACTCATGAAGAAAGATGCTAAACCGAGGATAATTCGATGGATACTTTTACTCCAAGACAGAAAGTGTGTTCAAAACCAAGTAGCTGACCATCTATCAAGGTTGGAACAAAATAAGGTAACCCCTTCACTTGTTCCAATTAATGAAAACTTTCCTGATAAGCATATCTTTGAGGTAAATCGAATTCATGAAACACCTTGTTTGTTTATTTTGCAAATTATTTAACACGTGGAATGATTCCTCGAGAAATGACATACCAACAAAGGAATAAATTCCTTCATGATAGTCAATATTATTTCTAAGAGGATCCATTTTTGTTTAAACAATGTGCAGATAACATAATCAGGAACTGCATAGCTGAAAGTGAATTTGCCAAGAACTTATACCATTGTCATTCAACTCTGACTGGGGGACACTTTGGTGGTTCATGTACTATAGCAAAGATTTTAGAAGCAGGAATTTTTTGGCCAATAATGTTTAATGATGTATATACATATGTGAAAAACTACGATAGATTGCAAATGATAAGAAACATATCAAGGAGGAACGAGATGCCCTTGACAAACATTTTAAAGGTTGAATTATTCGATGTATAGGGCATTGATTTTCTAGGCTTGCTTCCTTCTTCTTATGGGAACAAGTATATTTTGGTAGTTATGGATTATGTATCCAAGTGGGTTGAAGCCGAGACATACCCAACAAATGATGCTAAGGTTGTTATGCGATTCCTACATAAGCATGTTTTTACACGGTTTGGGACTCCGAGAGTTATAACTAGCGATGAAGGATCTCACTTTATAAATAAATGGCTTAAGTGGTTGCCTGAAAAGTACAATGTGAAACATAAAATTGCTACTGCCCATCACCCACAATCAAAAGGGCAAGTTGAAAGGGTGAATCATGAAATTAAAGGTATTCTTGAGAGGGTGGTGCACCTTAATAGAAAAGATTGTTCTCAAAGGCTTAATGATGCTCTATGGGCCTATCGAACTGCTTTTAAGATGCCATTAGGAATGAATCCTTATCGTTTAGTATTTGGAAAGGCGTGTCATTTGTCGCTTGAATTGGAGAATAAAGCTCACTAGGCTTTGAAATAATTAAATTTAGATCTTAAGCAAGCCAATGAAAGGAGAATGTTACAGCTTGACGAGTTGGAAAAGTTGAGGTTATTTTCATACGAGAATGCCAAGATGTATAAACAAAATACTAAGAGATGGCATGACAGGTGTGCACAACCTCATGAATTCATAGAAGATCAGAAAGTGTTGTTATTCAATTTGAGGCTAAGGTTATTTCCTGGGAAGCTCAAGTCCCGATGGAAAGGTCCTTATACCATCTATAAAGTTTAACCATATGGACCTGTACAATTGTACGACAACTAGGGAGGTACGTTTAAAGTTAATGGTCAACATCTCAAACACTAATGAGATGGTGAAGTTGAGTGTAACACCCCAAACCCAACCCAGACGTTATGGCCGGATCTGGCGATGTCACATGGAAGTGCTTTCAAAAACTAAGTCGTTGTTAAGCCATTTTTGTTATCTTAGATTATCTCTAAATCAAGTTATTTGTTTTCAAAACATTACCCATTTATTTACAAGTCGTTATAATTAGCGGAAGCCTTTAAAATGATTTACGTAGCGGTGAGTGTTTTGAAGGAAAACATTTGTAACTTTTGAAAACTCATGTTTTCCTACCACTAGTGATTATGAATCATAAGCAACGAAAAACAAATCCCAAATTAAGATAAAATCCATAAAGACCTTGTTACAGTAAAAATACCCCAAATAATAATACTTATAATCATAATCAAATATGAAAATATATACAGTTGTGTGGCCACCTATGAGTCCCTCGTTGCACAGATCTACCTATCTCTGGGGATTACCTTCACAGTAAGACAAAAGGGGTGAGTTTATGAAAACTCAATGTGTGATCCCCATGCACAAAAATAGATAGCATACATATAATTATAGCCTGGGCATAAGCCCTTTTTCAAGAATGATGTCGATCCGGTTTGGGCCTTAGCCCATCTCAATACTGATCTGAGAATGATCACGTATATGCAATCACAAGAATCCTACCCAACCAACCTCTACACGCCATCCCCGTCCAACCCTACACTCTATGTGGGGATATAATCAACCCACCCAACCCTACACTCCAAGTAGTACCAAATGCGGCACTAAACAGTAATATGCAGCTGAGCTGCCAGTAACTTAGGCTCAAGGCCTTTCAGTGCACTTCCTTCGAATAATATAATCCCTAACCCAATGCAATGCAATATACACATGTCATGCCAAATCATAGTATTATACATGCGTTCAGTACAGTTTTAGCAACATGCCTCATATACAGCCGTACAGATGTTTATATCATATAAGGGTATAATAGTCATTTCAGTCAATCAGGGGTCTAAATACACTTACCAACCCAATAGTAGGTTCACAGTCGTCTCGGGCGACCCTACAACCTTAGTAGATTATCAGTGAATATGGGCCCATAAGCCCATGTCATTTGCCCATGTGGGCCCACACGCCTGTGTTGTCCACAAGGACCAAAAATGGCCTTAGCCGTGTGGATCACACGACTTGGCCCAATAATCCCACAAGCCCGTGTGGGGCCCACACACTCGCAGGGCCCACTAGGCCCAATTCGGCCAGGCTCATGACTCGCACATGGCCTGCCTCGTCGATCACACGCCCGTGTTCCAACACATAGCCTACCACACAGGTAGCCACACGTCCGTGTGGTGTCGACGATTCACATTTCCAGATTTTTGCCGATTTCAGTTTGCGAGATTGTGTTTACACACACTTGGTTACGAAAAATGCGCACACTGTTCTTGAGCACTCCAAACCTATATTTAATCATAACACATAATTAATCACTTAACAACTGGATTAAAACGACCTCTCAACAACATTTGTCTAAAAGATCGATTGCCACTTGCCTTGTTTGAACAACTGAGGCCTTGCACACTAAAACCGTTGTAAAAGACTGATCACCAGCTCCTTAGTGATTGCCTGCATTCCAACCGAATCCTATTAACAATTATTCACACGAACAGTTTGAACCAAACGATTATCAAACTTACTGAAAGCGCAAAATCGTGTAAAGAAGATGGGTCAAATGAAGGCTAAAACCGGAAAGGAAAGAGACCAAGATAACCACAATTCGGTAGAGAGCAAAAATCAAAGATTAGTAACAACGAAGAAAGAAAGAGATGTACAATGAGGGAAGTAGAAGAAGGAAAAGAATTGGCAAAAGAAGGGGAAAGATCAAAGACAAGGCCGAAGGGAACAAAAGATATAGCAACCACATACCTAGCTATATTTGACAGAGGTTTTTGGGATTAACAAAATACAAACGAAACACTAGGAATAGGAAGCAGAAAGTCCGCAGCAATACGGAAGTATTTGGGAAAGCAAATGACAGCAAAGGAAGGAAATCTTGGGAAACAGACCAATTCAGCAGAGAGAACTAGAAGGGTGAAAATCAGTAGGAAAGCAACTAAGATGAAAATCAAGAAAATAAGCAAAACCGAAAGAATTGTGAGATTGAGTAGAAGAGTGTTCGGTCAAATAAAGCAAGAGAGGGACATTTTCTCGAAGAGTAGAAGAGAACAACATCAAAATAGAAAGAAAAAGATATTTGCATACACTCTCAGCAATAAAACAGTCGACAGAAACAGTAATAGAGAGAAAGTACCATCCAAAACTAAAAACTTGAGAAACAACAGTTCAAGTTCGGCACCAACTCTCCCACTATCTTCAAACTCCCACATTTTCCTCCCCAAATCCTTCAAAACCGTCCACTTCTCCCTCAACCACCAAATTCAAAATCCACCACAACTCTTCAGTAGTTCAGTTAAACTCAAACATCCACACGGCACAGCAGCAAAATAAAACACTCCATTGCGCATCCCAGGACTAGAACTCAAGTCCACCAGCACTTTGCCACACTATTTAACCACCAGACCAGTAGGCCCATTCTGACATGTTACACCCGTATTTATTTATAAACCTACTGACTAGAGACAGGGATTTATTCATTTAAAACAAAACTTTTGTACAAGCCAAGGCTTGAACCTAAGACTTCTCAGACGCTTCCCAGGACACTTAACCACTAAAGTAGAGACACACTTGTGTAACACAAACATACGAAAATAAATATTAAAGATTTTTGGGGCGTTACATTGAGCGAATTCAAACTTTATTCAATTTAATTTGCTCAATTTAATAGACCTTTAATTTTACATGTTTTTACTTTTTAATAAATAGTTAGAAATTATTTCATGAATTAGTACATTTAATTAATTCTATCTAAGGAGATTGAAACCTAAACGGGACCATTTGTGACCCCTCCAATCTTTCCTGGGAATTAATTAAATCTAATATTTTGAAAAGAAATTTTCTAATTAACTTCAAATTTTTATCTTCATTTTCATCTTGTTTTTAATGTTAATTTTATTTGTTTATGTTTAATAAGGGGGTCAAATTGGCCCAAGCACTAATCAGTTTATTTTACTTTAAGCAGTTCAATTTGTAAATAGTTTGGGCTTAAGGCCTGAAATAGCAAAGAGGAGAAAATTTACCCCACATTGCCGTCCAAAGAGTTCCCAAAACCCTATTATTGCCACCACTTTCTTTTCCATCTCACCTTGCCGCCCAAGCCATCCTTGTAGCTAAATTTTTGCTACAAGTTTCCCCTAATTTACTATTATATAAACCCCTCTTTACCACCATACTTTTCACAACCATTCAAGCAATTAGCTTAAAACCTAGCCACTTATTCTTTTTCCTCTTAGTCGATGACCTTAAATCCCGAAGAATCTCCCTAATTTCCTTCCCTTGTCACAAAACCCTCCTTATTTCCATCGTAAGTCTTTTATTGGAGCCTTACTATTATCGCTGCATAGCTCTGGTCGGAGCAATCTTATCATCGCTACAAGCCTTTCACCACCACAGTCCCATTAGTATCGTAAGCCTATCACCACCGTAAACCTATTGCTACCATCCATTGCCAATTTTTTTCCTTCTCTGTTGCCAAAATTCTGCTATTTTTCGAGAAAAATCACCATGTCTCACAAAAGAACTAGATCTTCCAAGACCTCTGCTGAAAATCCAATTGTAATTCAAGATGAGGAAGTGAAAGAAAGGTTTGATTCCATCTTCAAAAATCAACCTATAATGCCGGAAAAATGTTTCAATTTGGAGAGCAATGACAATTAGGTAGTGCCCCTTCCAATTCAAAACAAAATAATTAATGCCCTAAATTGGAATTATTTCTATGATGGGCAATCACTACCTAAAGAAGAGTTAGTTCAAGAATTCTATGCCAACTTAACCATGCCAGATGCTATTGAAGTTCTTGTTCACAAAAAGAAGGTACCCCTTACTTCTAAGTCTATTAATGATTTGTTTAATCTGTCTGAAGAAGAATATGAGTACTTTGCCATGATGACAAATATAAATTTAGATTTTCCTCAACAAGTGCTTAATGTTCTTACAAATTTAAGATCCCAATGGATTATAAGAAAGTATAGTAGTCATTCTTGCAGAAGGGAATATCTAAAATCGGTGGCTAAGGTATGGTTCTATTTTGTTCAATATAGCATCATGCCTATCTCACATAGTTCCACCATCTCAATGGATCGAATGCTTTTATTGTATGCAATTATGACAGAAAGTTCTATCAATGTTGGGAAAATTCCTCTCAAAGAGATCCACGATTGTGCTAGAAAGAAGGTAGGAAGTGCCTACTTTCCATCATTGATTACTTCACTTTGCTTAAGGGATCAAGTTAAATCAAAAGCAAACTTGAAGGGCCAAAATGCTAAAGGTTACATCACAGCCCATAATATTGAAAGGTTAGTGGAGAATGTCTATGAGCTAAACCCAATTGAACTGAGTGAACCAACCGAATTAGAAACTAACGAGTCGTCCAATAAATCTGAATCGGAAGCTGACTTAGTTGAGGAGACTGAAGAAGCAGAATCTGAAGAAGAACCAAACAACCTTGGACCAAGGGTGGATCCTAATGTTGCTAAACCAGTAGAACCGAGTTTTAGTCTTGAGTTGACCATGTTAAAGCCTAATTCTTCAAATACTATGAAGAAATTAGAATTTTCAACTATGATGGATATGGGAAATTCATTCATAAACAACAACAGGCCTATTGGGGTTATGCAAAAATTAAAGATGATTCTATTCAAAATACTTTTAAGAATATCTCTAATAGTTTTATTTTTGAGTCCATAGATCATATCTTCGAGCCATGGCAAGAAGAGCTTGTGGGATCAAGTGCGACCAAGAAGGAAAAGGAGAAAGTGTTAGACGATGATTCGAATTAAAAAAAGGGGCTTAGTAGTTTTTGTTATTTACTTTCGCAGTTAGTATTTAGTTTTTACACAATAAAATTGCAAGCATGAATAAAATACAATTCAATGCCTCTATTCTAATAAATAAAAAAAGCTAAGTAGTGTTGTTATATGAATGAACATGTCTAGGATTGGATTGTTGAGAAAGACTTGGTACTTAAGCAGCCTTCATGACTCACCTCTCTTTCTTGCTATCCTACCTGATGTTCAGTTATCATTCATTACTTTGATTACACAATGAGGACATTGTTTCTTTTTAGGGTGAGGGTAGGGCAATATTAGCTTGAAATTTGTTTAGAATAGTAGTTAGCATGAATTTTAATTTTTTTTCAATGATTACACATAAGTATACTGAAATAAAATGATGTTTAGAGAAAATTTTGGTTCATAAGTTAGCTCAAATGCAAGTATGATTTCTGATTTTATTTGAGTTTTTTTTTTTTTGCTATCTTGAGTTATGGAATGCTTTTATGTTCTTAGGTCGAATGTAGCCTTTTTCCATGAAAATTGAAATTCTTTCGAGATAGACGTGCATGAAGGTTTAATCCTTAGAATTGACTTAGAAACTTTCTTGAGGCAAAATCCTAAAAGGCATAAGAATCTAAACATGGTTTAGGCATATTTTCTTTGAATCATTTGAGCCTTTTGAGCCTACCATATGAATACGACCATTGAAACCTTAATTTGAGCCTTAAATCCTATTTTTGTTGTTTACCTACATAATAATACATGTTACCATCTTTTTAAATTTTATCCTATTTTGCACCTATCTTAACTATACTTTTCTTGGTAAGCAAAGATCAAGGAAAAATTCAAACTGATGTACACGTTTTTCATATGTTTAGAGGTGATTCAAAAAAAATAGAAAGGGAGAGTTATATTTGAATATCAAGTAAAAAGAACAAAGAAAAGAGCTCAAAGTATTAAGAAATATTGGGCATGTGCTTAAAAATTAAGTTCGGAGGGTGAAGAACCCATTAGTTGGAGAGATGTACCTCGAATTGATCCAAGGTAAAGCTAAGGTTAGGACTATTGAACCTAAAAATTCACTTCTCTTTTATCCTTACCTTGAGCCTAGCCTCATTACAATCATCCAAAAGACCTATTGATTTTGATGATTATACCGACTACATTAGTGGAGAGGAATTGCTAAGTTTAACTTATGAGGACCATTAATTAAACCTTTTGATTGTTCTATTTTATTAATAATAAATTTTGATTGAATGGTCAATGGTATGTATGATCTTGAAAAGCATGCACTCCATGACTTATTCTAGCATATTTCCACACTTAGAATAAAAAATTTGAAATAATGTTTGCATATGAACGGCTTGTCAATAAAAAGAGTTTGTGAGCATGGTTTTGTTGATGCATGATTTTGTGCAAAGATTGATGTTGCTTAATCATATTGCAAAATTTCCTTAGCAATTTTTTTTTGTTGTGCCTGAACATTACTCGAGACGAGCAATGGTTTAAGATTAGGGATGTGTAAACTCAAAATTATATAGGATTTTACTAGTAATTTTTACCACCTTTTTACTTAAAAATAATATTAATCTTGAGTATTTGTTAATTAATTAAGTGAATTTTACTTAAATATTAATAATGGACATGAATTTATAAAGTATACAAATTTGAGCCTTTTTATATGATTTTCTGCATAAAATTAAGTATTTCATGTTATTTATTAATATGTTAAATTGACTTGTGTAGTGGGACCAAAGAGTTGAGTTCATTATAATGTTGCATGGACATAAGCTATTTTTCTCATGTATTGGACGACAAGACCAAGCTTAATGGGTCATCAAGATGTCACCTTGACCTAACAAAAAAAATGATACATGCTGGTCAAGTCTACAAGCTCGTTGGGTCATTAACTGTCCACTTCAAGAGAAGAGAGGCCCAATTCATCAACCACAATTGGGCAGCCAAGAAATCAATTTTGGGACAATTATTTAAAGGCCCTCACACTTGGAAGAACATTGGAAATCGATAGACAAGATTTGCTTGAGAAATCGTCTACCCCTTGTAAAACATGCTTGAATCAAGCAACCAAACTGCCTTCTCTTCCACATATCATGGTCAGCCATAAGAGGGAGAAAGCCAAGGGATTGTTGATACTATTTTTAGTAAACTCTCCCACCTACTTCAAGTATAAATATCACACCTATCTCACCTTTTTCAATCATCCTTTCCTCATCCCTTCATCTCTCATTTTCACAACATTATTCATTCCCTCTCTTGCTCTCTTCATCCACCATGCCTATTATTCCATTTTCCCTTAGTTTTTAGCTAGCAAAAGCCTTGAAGATGTCATTTCTTGGCCGGTGACCTTGAGGAGTCATTAGCAAAGTTGCAATAGGACGAGCAGAGGAAAACACCTTCAATTAGAGTCCCCAAGACTGCCGACTTGAAATAAAGTTTATTCTTCCCTTGTTGTTTTAAATTAATAATGTTTGCAATGTGCTTTGTGATCTTGACATCAATAATGGTAGCTTAAATCTGTTTAGATAGGTTAATTACATTAACTTAATGAGATTTGTATTAATTCAATGGTAGCTTAAAGTGTTTGTGCCTTAGTCGATCATATTTTTAATCAAATTCAAGTATGTATTTCATTCATACGTGATTGGATGCATTAGAATTAGCTGACTGGTCCTAACCAGACAACAGCTAATGACGTAATAATTGAAAAGTGCATGCTTAGTTTAGATCCTAACCTGACTAAACTGAAGCTTTCTAATAACTTTAACAAGCTCTGTTATCTTGCACAATTTTTAGGTTTATGTGATTAAACTATTTCAGACCTAACTCGTCCTTGTTACTTCACATAAATGATAAGAAACCCTTAGTTTAATATGATTAGTAAAATGCATGTTTCGCTAAGTAAAAGATTCTAAAAGGACTTAATTTGGTTTCCAAACTCATGAAAGATCGAGTTGCCATGGAATGTTTTTTGAACCCTGTTAAGCATGATGAAAACGAATTAAGTTGATTAATGTAGTTATCCTAGCATATTCATGTTATTGATTGTTGAATTTGTGTTTCTACTACTAAATTCATTCATACATTTAGATAATTTGCATACTCAAGTTAAAATTGCATTAGGGATCAATTTTGCATCTAGTTAAATTAATCTAGTTTAATCATCATCACTCAAATTATTGTGTTTTTATCACCAAATTGTTAACTTATAATTTTATAATTAATTGATTAACATACACATTCTCTATAGAGACGTTAACTTATTTACTTACTTATTACTTGAATAACTGTGTTTATTTGAACAAACTAAGTGTGTTGCAAAACATTGAGAAATTAGCCCTTCACAATTACCCTTCCCACCACCTTGCTTGATTCAAGCATGATTTCATGCATGAATAAAGCAACCAAAAACCATTCCTTTCCACAATATACGACCGGCCAAGAATGAGAGCATATCATTGAATTCAAAATGCTATTTTTAGCAAACCTACTACCCATCCCTCTATTATAAATAAACCCTTTCATTCCAGTATTCAAGCACCCCTCACTTAACATTCATTCTCCATTTTTCATTCTCATCACATTTCTTTCCTTTCAAGCATAGTCGTCCCCATTTTCCCTTTTCCTTAGTTAGCAATTCCTTGAGAAAAAACACTCTCTTGGTCGGCCACCTTAAGGAACAGTTTGTGGAGGAGCATCTATGAGAGTTGGAGGAAGCCTCCATGATTAGTGATCACACTATCAAAAAGTTCTTTCTTCCTTTTTGCTCTTCCTTAATTATTCATTATGTTTGCAAATTGCTTTGTTATTTTTTCATTAATGATGATAGCTTAATTTTGTTTAGTAGAATACTTTCATTTATCTAATAAAGTTTATTTGAGTTATGTTCATATTGTTTTGTGCCTCAATCGTTCATATTTTCAATTAAACTCAAGTATGTATTTCATTCATATGTGTTTGAATGCATTAGAATTAGTTGAGTGATCCTAACCAAACAATGACTAATGGACACAATAACTAAAAAGTTCATACTCAATTTAGATCCTAACTCGACTAAATTAAAGGTTCATAATAACTCAAAAGAGCTCTATTATCTTGCATATTTTTTAGGTTTATGTGATTAATTTTTTTCAAAACTAACCCGTCCGTGTTACTTCACATGACTTCTAAGAAACCGTAGTTGAATATTATCAATAAAATGCATGTTTCTCTAAGTACAAGATTCCAAAATGACTTAATTTTTGTTTCAAAATCATAAAAGATCAAGTTGCCTTGGATTATTTTTTCGGAATATTGTAAGCATGATGAAAATGAACCAAGTTAAAAATGTAATTATTCTAGCCTATGCATGTTATCATTGTTAAAATCTTGTGAATTCTACTGCTAAATCCATCTCATCCATTTTAACCATTCATTTCATTTGCATTTAGGTTAACTTGCATTAGGGATCACTTTGCATCTAGTCATTTATTTTTTTCAACGTTCAAAATTATTGTGTTTTTCTTACCAATTTGTTAATATTAATTTTGCAAAATATTGATTAACATATGCAGTTCTTGTGGAGATGATAACTTCTATACTTACTTATTACTTTTTATAATGAATCTGTACATTTGCACAAACCACACATTACAAGGAACAAGTCTAGGCTTCTTGCTCAAGGTTTCACTCAAGAGAAAGGAATAGACTTTGATGCAACATATGCTCCCGTAGCTAGAATGGAAGCCATTAGGATGCTTTTAGCTTTTGCATGCTTTAATGATTTCAAATTATATCAAATGGATGTAAAATTGTGCTTTCAAAATGGCTTTATAAATGAATAATTGTATGTTGAACAATCACTTGGTTTTGAAGGTGTAAAATTTCTAAACCATGTCTTCAAACTTTCAAAAGCTTTATATGGTTTGAAACAAGTTCCTAGAGCTTGGTATGAAAGTGTAATGACCCAAAATTCACAGGCACCAGAAAAGTGAGTTATAGGGCCTCCGTCTTAGTAAACCAAGTCATAAATAATTATTAGAAATAATTATGAGTTTAGTTGAGTGCTTAATTAGGATTTAATTAGGTGAATTTAGTCTAATTAAGAATAATTAGATAAAAGGACTAGAATAAGGTGTAAAAGTTGAATTATAGATTAAAAGAAATCATAAAGGATCAAATGGGCAATTAAGCCACATTTGGTATATGAGCCAACAAACATTAAAACAAAAATCTAAGATTTTGTTAAGTTATAAATTATAAATATATTATTTTAGTTATAAATTGTATTAAATTAATTTAAAATAATTATATTATAAGATTTTTATATGATAAAGAAGTTATGATTTTGACAAATGGATAGTGATAAAATAATGCATGTGTAATTAAAATATGTATACAATTGTAGTTTATAGATTTAATTTGCTTATTAATTAAGCATAAGATATTTATTATTTATTATCTATTATTATTAAATTAAAAATAATTAGTATAAGATTTTTGTTGATAATAAATTATGATTTTGCTAAGTGTCGTAAAGATAAAATACAAGTGTATTAATTTAAGTATGTATATTTGTAATATTTTATTTAATTAGTAAATAGATATTTATTATTATTAAATTAATATATATATATGAGATAAATAATTAAATTGTGAGATTTTTGTATGATAAACAAATTAAGTAGTGACAATTGTAATAATGAGAATATATACATTTGTATTATATTTATTTATTTACTTGAAACTTAAGTATATGACAAATGTATGGTATTGATGGTTTACAAATGTGAATATATGATTGAATATTTAATAGATATTTAAAATAAAAATATAATATATGTTAAGCTAATAAATAATATAAGTAAATAAACTATAATAAAATAAAAAGGAAACAAAAGAGAAAGAAGAAATAGAGAACAAACGAAAAAGAAAGAAAGGAAAAGGGAAAGAAAAGAAAAAGGGAGAATTGAGATTTGGAAGCTTCAAGTTTATTTGGTAAGCTAAACTAAACTAAGTCTTTTCCTCTTAAATTTGATGTTTTAAAAGCTTTAAAACAAGGTTTTATTGAAATTAAGTTGATATTATAAGAGTTCATAGGTTTTCAAGTATAGTTTATGTTGAACAAAAAGATGAATTAGGGATATAATTGAATGAATTTCAAATTAGAATTGATCAAATGATAAAAATTGTGAAGTAAGCTATAAGTTTTATGTTGTAGGGACTAAATTGAGGAAAATTAGAAATTAGGAAAATATGCTGGAAATTCAATAGTTAAATTTGAGTTTGGATAAAATTTGAATAGAAATAGAGAGTGAATTGAATTAGGAAAGTAAGTAAACGTAGTTAAGATTAAATTGGGAATAAGGTAGGAATTGATTCGAAATTTAATTATTTATTATAATTAATGTTGTAATTAATAGTATAATTATTTTAATTTCCGTAGCTAACAAAGAACCCTAGGCATCGGCACTTAAAGGAAAGGAAAAAGTTGTCGGAAAGTAATCGAACAAATCGGGTTTGTATTACTATAATTCAAGTTATTTTATTAAATGTTAAATATTTAATTATATGTATGGTAAGTAAATTATGAGGTAAGTATTATTATGGAATTGAAAAGGAAATTGAATTGATGATGGATAAGTATTGATATTGAATTGTATATTTATGAAAAGTGAAATTGAATTGATTCGTAAATGAATTGAAAGTGATATTGAATTAAGAAAGTGAACTAAATACCCTATTAACTAGTCGGGCTGAGTCGGATATAGTTGGCATGCCATAGGATTGGAAGAGTTCAGGGATACTTCGACCTCGAGTCAATGAGACACTGGGTGTCACTGTTTTACTTCGGATAGATTCGATGAGGTACTGGGTACCACTTTACTTCGGCTAGGCCGATGAGACACTGGGTGTCAAATATTGCTTTGAACTATCCGATAAGGCACTGGGTGACAATTTGGTGTATTTGGTTGGATCTGTGTATCCGCCAAAGTCCGAGTCTGTTAATAGGGGTAATTAAATGAAAAGTTAAATCAAACGAAATGAATCAATTCAGACATTGAAAAGAAACGTGAATGTGGAATATGATTTGAAAATGTGAATTGAATATGAAAATGTGAATAGAAAGCATGAACTAAATGTTCATGAGATAAATAATGGCTCAATGTAATAGTATATGATGTTAACAAATGAAAAACCAAATTGAATTGTAAATATTGAGATATGGAAGTTATATATGAATTAGTCTAGTAAATTTTAAAGTTAAATGATTTAATTTACTTGGTTATTATATTATAATTTGAATTATAGTAATACCATTGAGTATAAAATACTCAGCGTATGATTTTTTCTGTGCACGAGTTAGTGGAAATTAAGGTCCCGGTTCAACATCCAGAGTGATCTCGACTCCAGCACAAAATTTGGTGATGTAATTTTTCTTTTGGTAAAGTGGCATGTACTAGGGTATTATATTGGTCACTTGAAAATGTCTTATGCTTTTGGTTGAAATTGATACTAAAATTTTATTTTGATACTTGGTTTAATGAAATGGAAATAGAATTATCATAACATATTTGGTATAGTTGGTAACAAGTTGAAATAGAATGAATGAAGCTTATTAAATTAAACAATATATGCGAATGCTTATTTAGTAAATTACTAAGTTGATGTTTAAGTTATGTTTAGGTGTATTTGAATAAGAAATTGTATGGATTGTGATATTGGTTTCGAATTGGTTGCAATTTGAAATTACAGGGAAGGTTAAATATTTATAAAGGGGTTATATTGAGTTTTTTTTTAAATGAAGTCAATTAGCAAAAGTTTTATATGAATTTATGATTATATTATAATATGTTTGTTATTTATTTAAGAATTATTTGTAAATTTTCTGATATGTTTGGTAATGTCTCGTAACCCTGTTCCAGCGACGGTTTAGGGTTAGGGGGTGTTACAAAAAGATTATCAAATTTTCTTGTTGGAAAATGTTTCAAAAAAAGGAAGGTTGACTAAACATTTTTTTATTAAAAGAAAAGACAATGATTTATTAGTAGTTCAAATATATGTTGATGATATCATTTTTGGTTGTACTAATGATCTTCTTTGTTAAGAACTTTCAAGCTAATGTAAGGAGTGTAACACCCTAAAATTTTAGAGAAAGGAATGATTTGTAATAGAAAAAAAATGTAAGCATTTATGTTCTGGTTTTACTAATTTTTAAAAATCACCCCCACCTACAATTTTCACGTTATTTCTTCTCTTTTGCTTCTTAGTGTTGCCCATTGCTCTCCCAACCTCTCATCATCAATTTTCTTTGGAAAATCTTTACTCTTTTGACTTTCATCATTCCCCAAGTATTAAACCTTCATAAATCTTCAAGAAAACATGTCAAAACTCCACAGATTTCATCTTCTTCTTCACTTGTGAGTTTTCTAGGTTTTTGGCAAATCTTCGTTTTTCTTCCATCAAAGGTAACCATTCGTCTACCCATTAGTTTCTAATGTTAATTAATCTTTAAAACTAAATTATTAGTCATTAAATCACATGTTTTGATTAAAAGCCGAAAATAGACTTGTTAATGGTGAATTTTGGGATTTTTAGTAAAAATGTGGTTTCAAAGTGTTTTTCTATAACATCCCGAAATAGGGCCTAATCGAAATAGTGGTTTTAGGACCACAAATTTGACGTAATAAAATTCATTTTTATTATATTTTTATGGTCTACAATTTCACGGAATGATTTCATGAAAATCTCGTTCAAATTTTTTGACATTTGGGCACTCAATTTGGTCAAAAGGACTAAATTGTAAAAAGTGCAAAAGTTGAGTTCTACATGCTAGAGGTGCCCAATTGATATGAAATTTTATATTGGAGGCCCTTGTATGGTAATTAAACCATTGGTTAAATATTTGGACAAAAATAGACATGAAATGGGTGAAATAGAATATTTCTAAGTTAGGTGCATTTTAGTCTTTTAGTAATTAAAATAATAAAAAGGGAAAATAAGCCAAAATTCATGGCCATCTTCTTCATCCAGTCAAAAATACCATGGAAACCATGGCTAGGGTTTGGTTCAAGCTTCCAAGCTCATTTGTAAGTGATCCCAAGCCTCATTTTTAATATTCTTTACATTTTTAAAGTCTTGGTAACCCGATTTACCTATTTCTACCATTATTTTGAGTTAGGGTTTATGTTTAAAAATTTACCCATGAGTGGCATGCTGGTATTTTGAGGTTTAATGGTAGATTATGCATGTTTATGGTTAGAGAAACAACTTTTACTAAGTGATTTTCGATGAAAACATCTGAAAGGACCGTTTTGCAAAACTTATAAAATTGGTCATAAAAGGGTGATTTAGTGGAAATTGGGGGCTGCTAAAGCTATGAAATTGATTCTCCTAGGCTTAAAATGCAAGGAAATTGAATAAAAATCATTTTACGAGCCTAGGGGCCAAAGTGTAAATAAGTGAAAGTTTAGGGGTCAAAATGTAAATTTGTAAAAGTATGAATTATGGACCCACTTGAATAATGTGAGTAATAAATGAGCTATATTTTTAATGTTAGATCAAGAATACAAGATTCGGGCTTAGAACGAGGTTGAACGAGGTTAAGGACTAATTCGAAATAATTAGTCGTACTCAGAATCGAGGAAAGTTGTTCGTGTGTCAATAATAATGCAATTCTTGTTTAAATTAAAAATCCCTTATTGTCATTGTATGAATGGCATGAGTGAATACATTGAAAGGTGATGGAATGAGTTCATGATGTCAAAATATGATATGAAACAATGATGCATGAAATTCAAGAGAATAATGATACATGATTAGTAAGTGCATAATTAATGTGACATTGTATGATATCTCTAATACCTTGATATAATTTGAAATGTAAATATTTCATTTCTACCATGTATTATGTGTTTTAATGTTTCATGTATTATATGTTAATTGTTACCATGAAAACATGAATGATATTATGAGACATGGATATAAATGGATGGAAAGGGGATTAAATACCCCAGTTGAATAAAAAGGATACTCTATAGATTCTCTTAAAAAAGAATTGACAGCAAAAAGGATCTAGCCCGAATGGGTGATCCAATCCCTATATAGCCCTCTCGAAGAATATGTGTAAACAGATTTAGCCCGGACGGGTACTCCAATTAGGATCTGAATTTAGCCAGGACTGGTAATTCAGATCCGAGCTCATTAGAGCATATGTCGTTACAGGGGATTTAACCTGGACTAGTAATTCCACTATAAGAAAGGAGGTTCACGGAAGTGTGCTCTTTAGAAAGGGAAAATACGAATTGACGGACATGAACTTGTAAAGTGATCTAGCCTCCCAAAGAATATGTGTGCTGGAATGGATTTAGCCCGGATTTGGGTCTGAATTTAGCTTGGACTGGTAATTCAGATCCAAACTCATAGGGTAGTTTTCGTTGCAAGGGATTTAACTTGGACTGGTAATCCCGACGACATTCTATGAGTTTATATTACGGGGGATTTAGCCTGGACTGGTAATCCCGCCGTAGGAACGAGGTTGGCGGGGGCGCATACTTGAAATGATCACTTGTATGAATTGACGGTGAATGGGATATCCATTGAGATTCTGAGAAATTCAGCGAGTTTGATATGAAAAATGAAATAAAGATTCCTTACCATGATACACCATTTATATTATATGGCAGTATTATGATGCATATGAATTGTCATGTTTAGACGAGTGTTGTGCTAAATGATAGCACAGGTACGTACTCGAAACCCATGAACATATGTTTGACATGTGAAATGAAATGGACTTGTGATAAGAATGTAAATGAATGAGTGATTCATATGTGAATAATTTTTATGGCAATCTTATGTTGATTATCATTTTGCTGCACTAAAATAGTTTGGACAGCAGCAGTAGTCCTATTTTGAAAATCCACCAAAAATTGTGGAAGTCAAATAAAAGGTTGAATAAGATATGGAATTAAAGCTTAATGAGCCTAGTTTCATATAAAGGAAAGTTTGTAAGCAGAGAAATCTCACATTTCGAGATGTTTTAATTCTTGTGAGACAGAGTAGAATGAATTTGGAATCTTCTATTCTGACTTGGGAAAATCACTAGAAATTGTACAAAAATAATCATGGCTACTTCATCTCAAGCTGTTCAACGCTCATCCGATATTAATGATGCCATCCTTGAGAAGTTAGAGATGAGGTTAACTCTCGATTGTCGATGTTAGAGATGCAAATGACATCTCTCCTCACTCATTTTCCTTCAACACTTCCATTTTCTCCTCATGGTGACAATTAGAGTAGATTTTTAAGTTTCATCTTCATATCATTATTCATAACATTTGCACCATTACTTTTGCTTATTTCCTATGACTATGGCTTTCTGAACCTTACTTTTTTTTATTAGTATTATAAGAAACTTTGGTAATTTTTTTATGTTAGTTCATTATTTCTTTATTTTTATATATAATCTTGAACTAACCATCTTTTTTCTCCTAAAGCTTTATTTGTCTTTTATGATATACCAAAAACAGGAGGAAGTAGAGGTAAATTGATTGATATTGTACTAAATTAAATTATCTTTATGCAAATTATGTGACAATTTTCTTCAAAGTAAAAATGAATGTAAAATTTTGAATTTATGTCAATTTTATATTTAGGCCTTAAATTGAAAGTGACTTTTATTAAAGGGGAGCAATTTATTCAAAAACAAATATACCAAATGTTTAGTTATATAAAAAGGGGAGATTGTTAAGCTAAGCTTTATTTGATAATATTTTTGATATAACAAATTAAAGTATTTTTGAATAAAAGTTAAAATTGAATAAAATTGATAAAAAAATTTCTCAAATGAAGTCTAAGAGAAAATTTTCAATCCTTACTTTGAACTCTTAAAAATTTTTTGTAACACCCCTTACCCGTGTTCGACACCGAAACAAGGTACGAGGCATTACCGGACTTAATCACTAATCATCGTATAAAAACCGGTTCATAATTTCACTCTAATTTAAAACTTTTTTCAAACACATTCAAGTTGTCCCTTAAAAAGAGCTTACAAGGCCCATATCATGCTTTAATTCAACCACACACATAGGCAAGCATGCACATTCATAAATTGCATCATTTAATTAATAACATAATCAAGACTATCTACATTAAATGACTTTATAAAATAGAGACCTTCAAATAATATAGGTCAGTATTTTAAACCAATTCCTAGCAACTTAATAACAATTAAACGAGTCTCCATACATGCCAAAGACTTAAAATACTTTAAAACCTTTATATATCGATCAATGGTTTGATAGTGTGATTTAACCTCTGGCGACCTCCAACTCGAGCTAACATCTTCGACACTATATGAAAAAGGAAAGGAAGGGAGTAAGCATTATAGCTTAGTAAGTAAGTATGTAAATATTAATAATCAATACATTATCATACTTTATTAATAATCAATACATTATCATACTTTAAACAAAGTCACAATATGTTCCCGGAATATTACCATCACAAACACACATACTTTCACTATTACAATCATAAACAGGTTCAAAATAAGCTGTCTAGTAGAATACCAGAAACTAAATTATTTATTTCTGGAGCTACAGGACTCAAAATTACAAACCATTAATTTTCCTTGAAACTAGATTCACATATATTCTTACCATAAAATTTTTAGAATTTTTGGTCTAGCCAATTAGTACAGTTTATTCATTGAAGTTACCCCTATTTCACTGCTCAACTGTTCTGACCACTCTTCACTACGAATCAATTTTCTCCTCGTACAGAATTCAAAGGATGTTCTAGTTTATTTCATTTGAAAATAAACTCATTAAGGATTTCAAGCATATAAATTATATCCCATAATTATTTTTGTACAATTTTTAATGATTTTTTCAAGTCAGAATAGGGGATCACGTAGTCATTCTGAACTAGTCTCTCAAAAACTTAAATATCTCATAATTTAGAATTCCTTTACTTACTCTGTTTCTGTTATATAAAAATAGACTCATTAAGCTCTAATTTTATATCTCATTCAATCTTTGATTCAATTTCTACTATTTTTGGTAAATTTTTAGATTCACGTAACTGCAACTATCCAGAACAGTTTTATTGTCAATTTTGATCTTTCACACTTCAATTATATTCATCACTTTCCCATAACAATCTTTCCAATTTCCAATCACATATCGAGCATATTGCTCATAAGTTACACATGTATATACTTACACTTATCATCACAAAGTCATACACAATTTCATTTAATCAATTTCCCAGTTGAACGCTTGAATAATAATGAGATCTGCTGATGGTATCGCACTTTGACCCACCTTTAAAATCAAAGCTCTCTTGTACACATAGTGGCCTTCACTTAGCACCACTCATGTGACCTAGCTCGATTGTACGCATAATTTTGGCTCTCTTGTACACATGATGAACACTTAATACCACACATGTGACCTAACCAGTTTATCTCGTAGCTCTCTTGTGGTGTCCTTCACCTGGAACCACACATGCGACCTAGCTACATATATCCCGTAGCTCTCTTGTACACATGATGTGCACTCAGCACCATACATGTGACCTAGCTACATACCATCTGTATCATCCAATCTTTCTGAAGGTTCAACCGGGATTTTTCTCTCTTTCTAATACTTGATTCCATACTTCCAATAGTCAATTATGATTCAAAAATCAGCTACAATACATACAATATGCTGAAATACAAAAACATAATAAAGATAATGTATTATTTACATACAAACTTACATACTTTCTCATTTCCATGTCGAATTAATATTGAACATTTAAATCATCATAACTATACTTACTTTCAACACCTCGGCAATCATAGTAAATATATCAATTTTACATTGAAACATGCATAAATTAATGCTTATTATACATATGAACTTACCTCGATACTAAAATGGTCATTTTACCAACTTTCCTGATTTTCAATTTTTCTCCCATTCTAGATTCAAATCTCATTTTCCGGGATCTAAAACATCATATTTTACTTATTTAATTAATGTACTATTCAAAACAGTCCTTAACTCAAATTTTGGAAAAATTACAATTTTGCCCCTAAACTTTTGCATATTTACACTTTTGCCCCTAGGCTCGAGAATTAAACTTCATCCCTTATTCCTATCTTTTATGACATGCTGATCATTTTTCCCTTCTATGGCAACATCAAATTCTCACTCTAACACATAGTTATGAACAATAACAACTTTTACCGATTAAGCCGTTTTACTCATTTTTGCTTAAAACCGCTTAGCAAAAGTTGTTTAACATAATTTCAGCCTTCATATTCTACCATAAAACATCAAAATAAACACATTTCACCTATGAGTATTTTTCCAAATATGAACCCTAGCTTAAATTATTGCTAGAATAAGCTTAATCAAGTTACCGGGATTCTAAAATCGTAAAGAACTTGAAAAACGGGGCTAGAACGGACTTACTATTGAGCTTGGAAAGCTTGAAAACCCTAGACATGGCTTCCCCCATGCTAATTTCGGCCTCCATGAAAAAGATGAGTCAATTTTGGCTTTATTTTCTCTTTTTATTTCTTTTAATTACCAATGACTAAAATGCCCTTAAGGCCTTTCTTTAAAATTTTGTCCTATTCATGCCCATTTTTGTCCAAACAAAATATAATGGTCTAATTACCATTTAAGTACCTCCTCTTTAAACCCCCAATTCAATCAAATACTTATGAATTAGAACACATATTTTGCAACTTTTGAAATTTAGTCCTAAAAGTCCAATTAAGCACTTTATCAGTAAAATTACTTAACGATATTTTTACACAATATTTTAATCAATAAATAAACCTTAAAACTTAATCAGAATAAATTTTTTTGACTTCAAATTCATGGTTCTAAAACCATCTGTAACACCCCAAACCCGGCCCAGACGTTATGGCCGAATTTGACGTGCCACATTGGAGTTGAATACCCACGTTCCGTTTTTAGTGTTTTAAAACCATATATTTTGTTGAGTTAACAAAGTGTATGGAAGCTGGGCACCAGGTAGGTATCCGAGATAGAGGAGGTGAGCCATGAAGGCTGCTTAAGTACCAAGCTCTTTAATTGGATCCAATCCTAGACATGCCCACAACCATAGCCACACTTTGTCATATCGAGTTTAAATTTGTTTAAGTGGACATCTTTGATAAATCGATTAATCGTGGTGTTGAGATATTTTGAAAACAAGTATCATTTTGAAAACACGTCCTAAGTCTAGCCCATTTGAATAATTATCAACCAGGTTTAAAGTTATTAAAATTAAAGTAATCCCAAAAGAAATAAAAGGAAAGTTAAAATGGCCTTATTACAACCCAAAAATAAATAATATTTAAAGGAAATTTAAAGAAAACCGACACTTATTTAAAAGTCCAAAGACAATCACCGTGGCCACTCTGAATCCCCTCCGGCCCAAGTCCCCACATCAAGGCTCACCTGCAAGGTTAAGGAAAGGGGGTGAGTTTGGAAACTCAGTGTGCAACAAGCCCCTTCGAGCCCAAAACAATAGCGACTGTTGGGTCTAAGCCCAAATCCAATCTCAAAACATGTACTGGGCCATAGCCCTTTTCATATTTCATATCTCATAACACTGGGCCGAAGCCTTTTCAAAATTTCATATTATTGGGCCGAAGCCTTTACTGTAAACGGTATGGCCCTTAGGCCCATTTCAATATCACATATAATTTCAATGAAAGAATGCAACCCATTTGGGGAGACTACTCAACCCACCATCCGCTACTCTCCACCCGTACCAACCAACACACCATGTGGGGATTAACTCGACCCACCCCGCCATACTCTCCATCGGCAAAGATAGTTGCTTTATCATATAACCTGGAGGCCTAGCCTCTTTTAATAACTGGGCAAAAGCCCTTTCAATAAGCGGGGCATAAGCCCTTTTATAAGCGGGCATAAGCCCTTTTGATAACAGGGCATAAGCCCTTTTCACTTCCTCCATCCATATAAAACCCAACCCAATGCGTTATGATTACATCATGTGCATATCATACATATCATGTGCATATCATACATGTCATGTGCATCTCATACATACCATATTTATCAAAATCCCATGTATTAAAATCATACATAAACCCTAGGGGTATAATGGTCATTTTACCTAGGGGCAAAACGGTCATTTTCATGGTATAAGGGTAATCTCATAATTTTACCAAAATTAGGGTTTCCATGTTCATTAACGATTACTAACAATCCATGGGTGCAAACAGTGATTCGGCCTATTTTTAGCGAAATCGAGTTATTGGGCCTAAAACCCTAATGGGCCCTACTTAGCCAATTTCGTCATCTAGGCCCATTTAGCCTATATTCCATAACGGTTTTAACGGTCTTATCATGCCATATAACAGATTTCGTTTTCTACCAATTTTACCCAAATGGGCCCGAAAGCCCAATGGGCCCCACTTGACCCCTCGAGGCCCAACTTACCAAGAACGCCAAAATCACATTCTTACCCGTTTCCATCGTTCTCGATCATCATCTCATCGATTCTAACTAACTAGTGAGCGTTCGCTTGCTCACAAGTCCTCGAAATGCCAGAATTTCGGCATTTCGGCTTTTCGGCATTTATCACTTTAAGCTATGAAAAAGGGTTCGTTACACACCTGATTTGCGATATTCCTTGACGAGATCTCCTATGCGATTTCTCCTATAATCAACCACTTATAGATTAGACCATGTTAATATTAAACCAAATCGAAAACTACCTATTATCATCACTTACACATTCGCCACCATCCACAATGGCCCTTGGGTTCATACCTTTGCCAAGTTGATGACTAGATTTAGTCACTCCGATGATCCAAGCTTTTCACACACTCCTCGATCGGTAGCCTTTAATCCTCACTAGTACCAACAAACCAAATAACACCAAAACCCTTTTAGCCTTAGTCGACGAGAGGGTTTTCACTTTTCTTAAACCACAAGATACAAATGGAAAGAAGGTTGAATACTTACCAAGAGATCTACTCATTGAAGAACGTTCCAAATACCTTCCTACCCCATATCCTTTGTGAATCCAACTTAAAGCGTCGTGAGAAAATAGATCTAAATATTAATTCCGAATCACTAAAATATGAAGCTTTGACTTTTCAAAGAAATATTAAACTAAGCTATTTAGAGGTTAGTACACACTGTTATGGGTTGAAGTTGAAACGTTTCCAAAATCAATCGCCACGATAACCACCATTGTCACTCAAACTTAACTAATCCAATATCAATATATGTAAATCCTAAGCACATCGGTCATACGGAACATAAGGGCATATTCGTCATTTTACCATACGAGGGTATTTTGGTAGTTTTACAAATTGAGGTATTGCGGTAATTTCACAAACCAAGGGTATTTTAGTAATTTTGTAAATCGAGGGTAAAACAAGAATTTCAGTAAATCAAGGGTAAAACAAGAATTTCAGAATCGAGGGTAAAACGATAATTATGTAAATCGGGGTAAAATGGTAATTATGTAAATTAGGGTAAAACGGTAATTCTATAAATCGAGGGTAAAATAGTAATTACAGAACCGAGGGTAAAACAGTAATTACAGAATCGAGGGTAAAACGGTAATTTTACAAATCGAGGGTAAAAGCGGTAATTCTATAAATCGAGGGTAAAATAGTAATTACGTAAATCAAGGGTAAAACAATAATTACAGAACCGAGGGTAAAACAAGAATTTCGTAAATCGAGGGTAAAATAGTAATTCTGTAAACTGAGGGTAAAACGGTAATTCTATAAATCGAGGGTAAAACGGTAATTTTACAAATCGAGGGTAAAACAATAATTCTATAAACTGAGGGTAAAAGCGGTAATTTCGTAAATCGGAGTACTTTGGTAATTTTACAAGTCGAGGGCATTTCAAGAATTGGTAAACTAAAGTATTCTAAACATGGATAACAACACGAATGGGCCTAAAGCCTATTCTCGGCCCAAATGGGCCCACACTCGTGTGGCCCTTTTAGCCCAAACCTAGCCACAGATATGCGATTCACCTAGCCTAGTCCAATATTTACTACACAATCAAACAACTTATCCAATTGGGCCGTGAGGCCCATTGGGCCCACATGGCCCCTTTCTACCATCGCGGCCAAGTAGCCATCCAACAACAAGAGTAGTGATAAATACACACCGATAGGAGACGGAGTTAATCCACACTCCGAGCACTCTTAGCCGATGCCCAACCCAAACGAGCACGCCATACAATGAAAGGGATCGACCAAGAAAGGTACATTTACTCTCTTCATGGTTCCTCTATTTAAAGCCGACTTCACAACCACTCTTATATTAGCTTCGATGTGGGATCCTCCAACATTAGAGTTTAAATTCAACACCAACTCTTGCCACTGTTAGCAAAATAAATGCTCTTTCCTTGCCATGGGATTCAACCTATGCCTCCCTTAAATGCTCCACATGCTACTTGCCACTAAGCCACAAGGCTTTTTGTGTCATATTTTATCCCCAATTAATTATAAGGTCTAAAGGCCAAAGTCCAGGTTCCTTTAAAAAACAAAATAAATTGCAAGAGCCAAGGGTTGAACCCAGGCTCCCATACAACCTTAATGACACCACAACCACTAGACTACAAGCTTCCTTGTGTCATTTATTTAACACAATAATTTAAAAACCCTCATCCAAGCATCCAAGTTTTTTTTTTCACTTAATACCAAAATTTTTGCTAAAGCCCAAGTTTGAACCCAAGATTTCTCCAACACTTCTCAAAGCCATTAACCACTAATAGCAAACATTTAATTGTGTTATTTCATTGCACAATTAAATACCTATATAAAACCTCTTTACGGACCCACACTCAAGGCCCAATACTTCTAGGCCCAAATTAGGGTGTTACAATTCTACTCCCCTTAAAGAAATTTCGTCCTCGAAATTTCCAACTATCAACTAACCGTATTACTCAAGTCAAACCTCTATGCTTCCGCTACGCACTCTAATTAAAAATAATTCTTAGTACAACCCAGAACATCTAATTACCAAAGTAAAGAAACATTTATCAAGCACGCATACAATTCATAACACATATTTAAATAAAATAAACTTGGCGATCCCAAGCTCGATGCTCCTTGGACCCACATCTAAGACATGCTCCTGTCTTCCTATGGCATTCACCCGGATGACGTCGGTTGCGGTCTTTGCAGATTGGATAGTTTGGTCGTCTTAGTAACATGTTTCACATTTTCTAAGAACTAGAATCCTTCCTTTTCTTACACTCCAAGCACCCTACTTGAAGCGTTTCCCTAATTTCCTTAATTTTGGTATCCAATACTTCTCTACCACTTTCCTTACTATCTCGGCAAGTGCCTCAAGACCAAGCTCCGAAGTTACCGCTACCAAGTTGGCGGACTTTGCTTACCCTCGAATCCATATCAATACTCTACATTACCAAGACACATATCAAATAACTACAAAGATCTCAAAAGTTTTACTATTTATTCATATGTCTTATGCGAGAGAGTATTTTCAAGTTTTTGTTCTTATAGAATCATATCCTAACCACGGTTTCAATCTTTTAGGGTTTTAGTTCTACCCTATCTATAGTTTCATATCAAAAGGCTCGATTCTAACTACAAGATTATTTCAATTGCATTACAAGATAGGAAAAAAAGTACTTACAGACTTGGTGCCGGGGATTCAGTATGCCACCTCCTCAGTTTTAAGATGAACTCAAAAGATTTAAACTTTTTGAAATCCATTTTTCAATCATAAAAAAAACAAGTTCGGAGATTATCTCCTTTAAACAAAAATTTGTTTTCAAAAGTCAGGTTTTTCCAAAAATACCCTTTTTGGCATAAAGTTTTGAAAAAATTTTGGACCCGATCCACAGCCGAGTTGTTGCAACCTAGGCTCTGATACCACTAATTGTAACACCCCAAACTCGGCCCAGACGTTATGGCGAATTTGACGTGCCACATTGGAGTTGAATACCCACGCCCGCTTTTTAGTGTTTAAAACCATATATTTTGTTGAGTTAACAAAGTGTATGGAAGTGGGCACCGTAGGTATCCGAGATAGAGGAGGTGAGCCATGAAGGTCGCTTAAGTACCAAGCTCTTTAATTGGATCCAATCCTAGACATGCCCACAACCATAGCCACACTTTGTCATATCGAGTTTAAATTTGTTTAAGTGGACATCTTTGATAAATCGATTAATCGTGGTGTTGAGATATTTTGAAAACAAGTATCATTTTGAAAACACGTCCTAAGTCTAGCCCATTTGAATAATTATCAACTGTGTTTAAAGTTATTAAAATTAAAGTAATCCGAAAAGAAATAAAAGGAAAGTTAAAATGGCCTTATTACAACCCAAAATAAATAATATTTAAAGGAAATTTAAAGAAAACCGACGCTTATTTAAAAGTCCAAAGACAATCACCGTAGCCACTCTGAATCCCCCCACCAAGTCCCCACATCAAGGCTCACCGCAAGGTTAAGGAAAAGGGTGAGTTTGGAAACTCGGTGTGCAACAAGCCCTTTCGAGCCCAAAACAATAGCGACTGTTGGGTCTAAGCCCAAATCCAATCTCAAAACATGTCTTGGGCCATAGCCCTTTTCATATTTCATATCTCATAACACCGGGTCAAGCCTTTTCAAAATTTCATATTATTGGGTCAAGCCTTTATTTAAGCAGTATGGCCCTTAGGCCCATTTCAATATCACATATAATTTCAATGAAAGAATGCAACCCATTTGGGAGACTACTCAACCCACCATCCGTTACTCTCCACCGTACCAACCAACACACCATGTGAGGATTAACTCGACCCACCCGCCATACTCTCCTTTGGCAAGATAGTGCTTTATCATATAATGGAGGCCTAGCCTCTTTTAATAATCAGGGCAAAAGCCCTTTCAATAATCGGGGCATAAGCCCTTTTATAATCGGGGCATAAGCCCTTTTGATAACCGGGGCATAACCCTTTTGATAAGCGGGGCATAAGCCCTTTTTCACTTCCTCCATCCATATAAAAACCCAACCCAATGCGTTATGATTACATCATGTGCATATCATACATATCATGTGCATATCATACATGTCATGTGCATCTCATACATACTATATTTATCAAAATCCCATGTATTAAAATCATACATAAACCCTAGGGGTATAATGGTCATTTTACCTAGGGGCAAAACGGTCATTTTCATGGTATAAGGGTAATCTCATAATTTTACCAAAATTAGGGTTTCCATGTTCATTAACGATTACTAACAATCCATGGGTGCAAACAAGTGATTCGGCCTATTTTTAGCGAAATCGAGTTATTGGGCCTAAAACCCTAATGGGCCCTACTTAGCCAATTTCGTCATCTAGGCCCATTTAGCCTATATTCCATAACGGTTTTAACGGTCTTATCATGCCATATAACGATTTCGTTTTCTACCAATTTTTACCCAAATGGGCCGAAAGCCCAATGGGCCCCACTTGCCCCTCGAGGCCCAACTTACCAAGAACGCAAAAATCACATTCTTACCGTTTCCATCGTTCTCGATCATCATCTCATCGATTCTAACTAACTAGTGAGCGTTCGCTTGCTCACAAGTCCTCGAAATGCCAGAATTTCAGCATTTCGGCTTTTCGGCATTTATCACTTTAAGCTATGAAAAAGGGTTCGTTACACACCTGATTTGCGATATTCCTTGACGAGATCTCCTATGCGATTTCTCCTATAATCAACCACTTATAGATTAGACCATGTTAATATTAAACCAAATCGAAAACTACCTATTATCATCACTTACACATTCGGCCACCATCCACAATGGCCCTTGGGTTCATACCTTTGCCGAAGTTGATGACTAGATTTAGTCACTCCGATGATCCAAGCTTTTCACACACTCCTCGATCGGTAGCCTTTAATCCTCACTAGTACCAACAAACCAAATAACACCAAAAACCCTTTTAGCCTTAGTCGACAGAGGGGTTTTCAGCTTTTCTTAAACCACAAGATACAAATGGAAAGAAGGTTCGAATACTTACCAAGAGATCTACTCATTGAAGAACGTTCCAAATACCTTCCTACCCCATATCCTTTGTGAATCCAACTTAAACGTGCGTAGAAAATAGATCTAAATATTAATTCCCGAATCACTAAAATATGAAGCTTTGACTTTTCAAAGAAATATTAAACTAAGCTATTTAGAGGTTAGTACACACTGTTATGGGTTAAAGTTGAAACGTTTCCAAAATCAATCGCCTACGATAACCACCACATCACTCAAACTTAACTAATCCAATATCAATATATGTAAATCCTAAGCACATCAGTCATACGGAACATAAGGGCATATTCGTCATTTTACCATACAGGGGTATTTTGGTAGTTTTACAAATTGAGGGTATTGCGGTAATTTCACAAACCAAGGGTATTTTAGTAATTTTGTAAATCGAGGGTAAAACAAGAATTCAGAATCAAGGGTAAAACAAGAATTACAGTAAATCGAGGGTAAAACGATAATTATGTAAATCGGGGTAAAATGGTAATTATGTAAATTAGGGTAAAAGCGGTAATTCTATAAATCGAGGTAAAATAGTAATTCAGTAAACCGAGGGTAAAACGGTAATTTTGTAAATCGAGGGTAAAAGCGGTAATTTTACAAATCGAGGGTAAAACAGTAATTCTATAAATCGAGGTAAAAGCAAGAATTTCAGTAAATCAAGGGTAAAACAATAATTTCAGAACCGAGGGTAAAACAAGAATTACGTAAATCGAGGGTAAAATAGTAATTTCGTAAACCGAGGGTAAAGCG
Source organism: Gossypium arboreum (assembly GCF_025698485.1). NCBI lineage: Eukaryota > Viridiplantae > Streptophyta > Magnoliopsida > Malvales > Malvaceae > Gossypium > Gossypium arboreum. The sequence goes on from NC_069082.1 coordinate 20,187,473, forward strand.
GTAATTCTATAAATCGAGGGTAAAGCGGTAATTTTACAAATCGAGGTAAAACAAGAATTCTATAAACCGAGGGTAAAACGGTAATTACGTAAATCGGAGTACTTTGGTAATTTTACAAGTCGAGGGCATTTCAAGAATTGGTAAACTAAAGTATTCTAAACATGGATAACAACACGAATGGGCCTAAAGCCTATTCTCTACCAAATGGGCCCACACTCGTGTGGCCCTTTTAGCCCAAACCTAGCCACAGATATGCGATTCACCTAGCCTAGTCCAATATTTACTACACAATCAAACAACTTATCCAATTGGGCCCATAGGCCCATTGGGCCCACATGGCCCCTTTCTACCATCGCGGCCCGAAGTAGCCATCCAACAACAAGAGTAGTGATAAATACACACCTGATAGGAGACTGGAGTTAATCCACGCTCCGAGCACTCTTAGCCGATGCCCAACCCAAACGAGCACGCCATACAGCGAAAGGGATCAGCCAAGAAAGGTACATTTACTCTCTTCATGGTTCCCTCTATTTAAAGCCAGCTTCACAACCACTCTTATATTAGCTTCCTGATGTGGGATCCCTCCAACATTAGAGTTTAAATTCAACACCAACTCTTGCCGCCCCCTGTTAGCAAAATAAATGCTCTTTCCTTGCCATGGGATTCGAACCTATGCCTCCCCTTAAATGCTCCACATGCTACTTGCCACTAAGCCACAAGGCTTTTTGTGTCATATTTTATCCCCAATTAATTATAAGGTCTAAAGGCCAAAGTCCAGGTTCCCTTTAAAAAAACAAAATAAATTGCAAGAGCCAAGGGTTGAACCCAGGCTCCCATACAACCTTAATGACACCACAACCACTAGACTACAAGCTTCCTTGTGTCATTTATTTAACACAATAATTTAAAAACCCTCATCCAAGCATCCAAGTTTTTTTTTTCACTTAATACCAAAATTTTTGCTAAAGCCCAAGTTTGAACCCAAGATTTCTCCAACACTTCTCAAAGCCATTAACCACTAATAGCAAACATTTAATTGTGTTATTTCATTGCACAATTAAATACCTATATAAAACCTCTTTACGGACCCACACTCAAGGCCCAATACTTCTACGCCCAAATTCAGGGTGTTACACCATCGTTCCGTTTAGGCCCTAAATTGGGCTATTACAGCAACTTCTGCAAATAAGCCCTAATAGGCAAATTAAACATGCAATCTATAAAATTTCTTATCAATACTCTAACACATGCATCTAATCACTCGGTAAATCATAAAAATTAATCGAAATAAACTTTTCTATCTCAGATTTATGGTTTCGCAACCACTATTCCATTTAGGCCCTATTTCGAGATGTTACATTTCTCCCCCTTTAGGGATTTTCGTCCCCGAAAATCTTACCGGTAAAAAGATTCAATATCTTTTCGACTAGTCAAACTATTTTTCTACCAAGTTAGTGGGCAAGTGTCGATATTTTTCAAAATATGGATACCCCTTTTAAAAATATTGATAATTTTCATATGGTATCGATAAAAATTTTTCTGGTATTGGTATTTCAACTCCAACTGGCACTGAATTTTGCATTTAATGGAAAAATTATCAATACCATTTTATCTGGTATAAATACTCATTATTGTAGGTGAATTAAACGTGTTAGTTTTCACATCCCCAACGTCTCTACTCATGTCTCCAATAACCACAATGGTTGGAAATCAATTAAAGGGGTATAAATATCAACTTCTAAAGGTCCTACAACAATAAGAAAGCATATTCAAGCAAAAAGATCAATCAAACAATCTTTGTGCCAAATATTTCCATACTTTTATTTCATACACTTGTGAGCTTTATTTTCATTCCATTTTCTCAAGTGTTTTTCATTGTAATTTAACTTAATTTGTAAACACATTGATCTTGTGAGGATTATTTATTTATTTGCTTCTTTGAATCTCTTTGAGAAGGTTTGTATCTTAAGGTTTGGGTAAAGACCTTAAGAGAGTTTTTAAGTTTAAACTTTATCCTCAAAAGTTATCAAATTAGTGAATTTTTGAAAATCCTTAGTAGTGCAAAGCAAAGGTAGTAGAGTAGGCAGTTGGGGCCGAACCACTCTAAATTCTTGTGTCAATTTTTTTTATCATTTCTCTTTAGCTTTCACAATTTTTTTAAAAAGTCAATTCACGTCCTCTTGGCAATTTTAGTTTGATTATTTAAGCTAACATATTTGTATATAAAATAATTGTATAGATCAAGATTAGGCTCAAAGTGGAGCTAATAAGGGAAAAGAAAAAATTAAATAGTAGTCCCTGAAGTATCCACTCTTTTCACATTTTGAATAGGTATGTCACACCCTAATACCCGTGTCCAATATTAATTTAAGTAATTACAACAATAATAGCACGTTTCCATGAGTAACTTCTATAGTATGTACATACTAAAACAAGGGTAAAAATGTAAGGTGATTTTTCTCCTCTTGATCGAATATATATACATAATGTATCTCGAATGCTTAACATGTTAGTTCAAGCATAACATAATCACACTCATCACAATATGGATTCATATGTCAAGTTGATTTCACTACAAGATTTATAATAAAACCATTATCACATCCATACATAGAACTTTAGCCATATTCACATGGCCTTATATATATATATACAATACTATCAAAATAGCAACCTCCAAAAATATTATTCTATACATGCCATAATGTCTATTTGAGTTTTAAACAAAAATACCAAAAAGGGTTGTCAAAAGATGTGATGACTTTGTAACAAATCCAAGCTTTCCTCGACAAGATGATCTATACGAAACCAATAAACACACCAAGTGAGTTATTAACTCAATAAGTCTTAAGAAATTTTCTTTTTAAAAGAATGTAATGATCCAATTAACAAATAAAGCACAAACCAAGCCGCTCCATCTATAAATCAATCTCCAATCCATTTAAATTCATTTATCATTAATTTATATCTTTGGTCAATTATATACTAATTGAGTCGATTACCTTTCTCTTCTTTCTCTCTTCCCGAGCATTATCTATTAATATACAGATATAAATCAAGTCCCATGTCTAATATCCATGCACATTTCATTACTCCTAGTTTAAAGTTTTAAACTTTTTCATTTGCACAAACAATTCTCTACAATCGATATCGCACACTTAGTGCTCAATTTAAAGGTCTGCACACATAGTGCTCTTACTCATTCGCACACATAGTGCCGTGTTTCCTCGCACACATAGTGCTATATAATCTCGCACACATAGTGCCATGTAGTTTTTGCACACATAGTGCCACATAACCTTGCACACATAGTGCTGAAATTTCTTATTTATAGCTACCACTATGTCGTAGATAGGTTGATAAATCTCACATTCGATTTTCACAAATTCATACATACCATGATTTCTTATCCAACCTATTTTATGTGCAATATTAACCGTAACTTAAATTACTTAGAAACTAACCTTTTTAGTCAGATGAACAACTCTGATCAGCTACTTAACCGCTTTCACCTTTCTTTTGGCCGAACTTGGCTCCCTTTGATTTTGAGCTCCAACTAAGAAAATAAAATATTAACCAAGCCATAAAAATTTAAAGTTTAACCCTTAAACTTAATGCACATCCAAACATACTTCTCATCAATTCCATTTATTCGCTACATATACAAGATAATTTCGGCAATTCACATTTCCAAACTATTTTAATCAAATTCTCCATAGCACATAAACTAAAATATGTACATATCTCATTCAAAGCATCCACACCAATTTATTATCCAATCAACCATAGCCGAAAACCTATCATACAATTAAAACCCTTGTTCAAATTATTATTCACTATAATACTATGGCCGAATCCTTCAATTAGCTAACATAGCCTCTTGTATTCAATCTAATCACGTATATACAACCTAAATTCCTCTTTTAACACATAATTCACTATCTTGGAACTCATTTTCTAACTAATTTAACTTACTCCAAAGCTGAATGCTATTTGAGCATTAAGCTCATGTTCTTTTCATTATTAAGTAAGTATTATAACTCAACTAACATCCATTTTCAATTTGAACATCAACATTCAAAATTAAACACGAAAATTCATAGTTGAATATATATATATATATATATATATATATACTTTGTCCCAAACTCATAAATTCATCCATTCTAAGCTCAATTTGCCAATTAAACAAGTACTACTAATATTAAGCATTATTTCACAATTTATCTTAAATTGCCGAATGGACTCGTGCTCCTAATTCATTTACTTAACTTTTAATTTCAATATTTAGCAAACTCAAACATTATCTTTCATCCATTACTAATTCAAAACATTAAAATATTCAAGATCCAACACATAGTAGCCAAAACCGAATATCATAAGCTAATGACTTCACCTTAAACTAACTTATTAAGCCTTTAAATCAACTTCTATCCATCTCACATTTAAAATTATCCATCATCTAATCTTCATGCTTACATGCCATAACCGTATGGTTCTTATCACACTTGGACCACAAAATGCATAAATTTCACAAATTCAAATTACTATCATAAGCTCAATTTCGGCTAACACTCAATTAAATACTTACAATTTAGCACTAATTTAGCATTTCAACATAGCCGATTGTCATTAAACAATTAAGCCACAAATATTAAATTTTATCAAACTCAACCAATTCAAGAATTAACAAGCTCAGACCTTATCCTTCTACCATATCTATTTCAAAACATTAACACACTATCCATGAAGTAGAAAACTTCCATGGCCGAATATACATGACAACACCAAATTTAAAATTTACACATGGGCTAATTAAAAGACCTAGCAACTATCTCAAATTCACTAAAATTTTAAAAGCAAACTCATGGAACATACCTTAATTCCCAACACAAGATGGTCGAATGCCTTAGGTGTTCTTTCTTCAATTACTTGTTTAGTTTCGGCAAAAAGGGGAGAAGAATGAGAAACTTTGTTTTTATCACCCTTTTTCTATTATTAATTCATGGTTTTCTAATATAAAACTATTTAATATTATTTCACTAATATAAAATACACAAAATGCCACATTTTTCATCATCATTACCATCCACTATAATCATAGTGGTCCAATTTACATGCAAGTCCTCTATGATGCTATCCATATACAATTTGGCCACTTCAACTTTTACCTATCACATTTTTATGGTTTCTCAACTAAGTCCTTTCAAGTAAAATTCCCATTCATAAGACTAAATTAAAACATCAAATTTTCACACATGCACTATCACACATAGAAGTTATGCAAATAAAATTTTAAATAAATTTTATGACTCGATTTTGGGGTCCCGAAACCACATTTCGACTAGGGTCAAATTAGGGCTGTCACAAGGTAAGTGTTGGATCTAGTGCCCTAAGTGTAGTATTTTCGTCTAAGTACACTTGTATTACATTAATAATTTTATCTTTTCCTCATGTGGTTTTTGCATGTAAAGCAAAATAGAAGCAAATAGTATCTTACTACTTGTCTAATCTAATACTAAGCAGCATAACGTGGTCGGATTTTAATACGGAAAGACAACTTCTATAAGTAAATAAAATTAAGCATGTCCCTAGTCTAATCAGAAATGGGCAAACCAATTGAAAGACCAATATGTTGTCTATCAAGTCCAATTGAGGAGATGCTTTGTCTTGGGCATCGGAGCGGATGACTCTAGAAAGATAGAGACATAGATGTGACTAATTGGACTAACAGTATATTGGACTGGACCCAAGAAGAACAGATCCTTAATCCATTTATGGATTTATTCATTTATGACGTTCATAGTGTGGCATACCTAAATCCTAAGTGGATGCCAAACTATGTATCGTGACTCGTATACTTTGATGTAAGTAAAAGCCTGAGTTCAAATAGATAAGGAACCGAAAACTAATGCGTTGGGTATACGAATTCTACAGTATGTAGTGCCATTCACAATAATGGAATTCATAACCTGAAACATGGGTAAATGATATCCTCTTATTGGCACTACATGGTTGATAAAAAGTAAATGTGGTCACCGGTCATTCGTCTTTATGATGAATGACTTAATTACTATTTGATAGTAATTGTGACAGCCCAAAATTGACCCTAGTCGGGATGTGGTTTCGGGACCACAAAACCGAGGCATAAAAATAATTTAAAATTTATTTTGATGCCTATGATATGTGTTAATTTGTGTGTGACATTTTTGATGTTTCGATTTAGTGTTATAAATGTGAATTTCTCTAGAAAGGACCTAGTAGTGAACTTTGAAAGTATGATGGGGAAATGTGTGATGACTAGTTGCTCATGCATGCAAAAATAAGGGATTTGCATGTCAAATTTCCCCCCCCAACATGAAGTGGCCGGCCATGGCAAGAGAGGATGGGCAAAACATGTCATGAAACATGTTTTGTTGGTGCATTAGGGAGAAATAATAAACAAAGGTGTATGGGTAAGAAAAGAATGAAAAAAAATGTGTGTGAGTGTGGTATTCCCCCCATTGCCGTGAGTTGTAGAGAAAGAAAGAAAAATTTTGTTCATCCTTTCTTTGAGCCAAAACTAAGGAAGAAGGAGGATTTTGCTCCATTTTTTTGTTTGGAAGAGATCTAGAAGGAGATTTGGCTAAGTTTGCATCAAGATTAAGGTATGTATGAGGTTGTGTTAGGAGTTTCATGCATGTTTTGGTTGCTAACTTGATGTGCATGTTAGCCATGGCTCAAATCTTTGTTATGCCATGGAAATGGTATTTGGCCAAAGTTGTTATGGTGATAAAGCCATTGCATGCTAAGTGTAAAGCTTGATGATGATGCATGCAATGATGGATTGTCTACTCTTGAGTAAGATTTTGAGTTTTCTTTTGTTTAATCATGATTGAAGTTGAAAAGGAGCATGATTGTCATATTCGCCATGATGCATTCATAAGCATGGTTCATGCTTCTTGCATGTTAGTTAAAATTTGTGTTTTGGATGGCTATGGACACCTTGAAATTCGCCATGCTCATATATGTATATATATGTTTGCACATGATGTTTGGTTATGAACTAAGTGATGAATATGTTTGTTTAAAGAAGAAGATGTTGAAGAATGAATGTGAAATTGCAAGCACATTGCCTAGCACACATATGAGTGCTTGATGCTATATTATAAGTTTTGAGCAACAATATGCAAAGCATTAACTAGTAAAATGCATGCTGTTTTTGTGAGGTATTAAGTGCATAATTGGCCTCAACATGTACATGAATATTCGCCTTGGGTAGCCTATTGAAGGCCTTAGCTTTTCTTTGATGCTCGAATAAATTGTATTGAATTGCTTGATGTAGTATAAAATGTGCATGACCATTGTGTATTCAAGCTAAAGAGTGGCCATATGACCATTTAAACTCCTTGTCATATTCGCCATAAGCTAGCACAATGAGGTTTTAATAGATTGAATTTGTTTGAATTAGCTCAAGAGCTAAGAGGGCCACAATTGGACAAGGGAAGGAAAAGTGATCGAATAGCCGTAAAAGCCGTTCGACAACATCCGAGGTAAGTCCTCAAGAAGTGACCTTAATTGAATTATGTGGAATGAAATATGGATGTATTGATTATTGATCTATGTGTGTATGAGAAATTGAATGATACCCGGGCTAAGTCCCGAAGGCGAATATGCTTGTGAATATATATGCGTTTGAGCCTTAGTAACGAAAATGAAATATGTATGTCCAATGATTATTGATGTATGTGTACATGAGAAATTGAATGATATCCGGGCTAAGCCCCGAAGACAATTATGCTGGAAATTATATCCGGGTTAAGACCCGAAGGCAATTGTGCTAGTGGCTATATCCGGGCTAAGACCCGAAGGCATTCGTGCGAGTTATTCTATCCGGGCTAAGACCCGAAGGCATTTGTGCACGTGATTATATCCGGTTATATTCCAAAGAATCTTGGGTTGGAGGTGAGTGTTGGTTGCTGTAATAAATTCAATTAGTACACTCGAAAAGCCCAAAGGATAAGGTACGTTATATGTGCATTGGAAAGTCGACATGTTTGAGCAACATTCGCTCAATCGACTAATGAATTTCAGTTATTGAATTGATTGATACTTTGTGAAAGTATATAATGATGAAGTGTGAAGTAAGAATGTGTATTAATGAAATGATGCATTTGGCTATGTGAATGTATTGCTGTAATTAGAGTTGATTATATTCCTTGAGACTTACTAAGCATAAAAATGCTTACCCCGTTACTTTGGCTCTTTGTTTTATAGATTTCGCTCGATAGCAATCGGATTCGGGATCAATAAAGTCGAAGTCATCCACACTATCAACGCCTCTATTTTGGTATAAATTTTGTTTGAACTTTGAAATGGCATGTATAGGACTACCCTTGTTGGTTTAAAAATGTGGTGATGTATATGTATACTGACCATGCGAAAATGGCTCGTAAAAGGAAGCATGAACTTGGACTATTTTTGGTTTGTATGTATATATATGGTGTCATGATGTGATTATGGATTGGAAATGGGAGTGTTGGTCACATGATCAGCCATTGGTATGGTTAAAATGATCATATATGAACCTATGTATGGCAAGACTAGTTGGTTCATGGAGACTACAAAATAGGTAAGACCTACCTTAAAAACAGATGCTGCCAGCTGCAGTGACGTGAATGTGAAAAATCACCAAAATTTGTAGGAATGGTATTAAATAGTGAATAAGCTATGTAAATGAACCTTGATGAGTCTATTTTCATATGGAAGAAACGAAATGGTCATAGGAGTTACATGTTAAGAGATATTAAAGCTATTGTGAGACAGGGCCAGAACGGTTTCTGGGTCCCCTGTCGCAACTTTAAAAATTTACTATAAATTATCCAGAAATAATTAGGAGTCATGCCTTATATGTACAGATTTCATTTTGAGTCTAGTTTCATTAGAAACAAACAGAACCAGTATTAAAGCCCTGTACACAGAGATATTCAAGTTATAATGTGCAAAGGTCAGAGCAGTCGATCCCTGTAACAGGGGTGACTTTAACTAATAAACTGTACCAATTGGCCCGACCAAAAATTCTAGAAATAAATCCATGGATGGATATATGAATCTAAATTCAGGGAAAATTTACGAAACCAGTTTCAGAGTTTTGAAACTCGAGATATGATTTTTAAGGCGACGGTGACGCAGTTTTCCAGCCTGACTGGAAATGTCAAATTGGTGGGCAAAACATGTGAACTTGGCTTGTTAACCCCTCGTGTCCGACACCGGCGATGGTCTCGGGTTCGGGGTGTTACAGTAATTGACTTTTCATGAAGGAAGATGTAATGGTTACCATGAGATAAAATAGGATCATATTGGGCTAATGAATATTAACCTAAAGATATTAAAGATATCCTATGAGGGTAACACACTTATGACAAGGCCATTGGATGAGCACTTATCAAGTTGCTTTCGTAATGGTATGTCATTAGGCATAGCTCAGTCATGATACTATAGTGGAATGACTTCATGATTAAATGCGCTTATAATTAATATGTGCAAAGCTAAATCTTAATAATAAATAATTTGATCCCTAATTGCATATGTTCAATCTTTCCTTACGCTAGTTTGTTGAAACCATATATGAATTGCATGTTAAATCAAGAGAACAAAAATGGATAGAAATTGTGAAAATGGATAAATGGGAAACATTTGGAAATGAAATGTCGTTTTCTCTAAAATGAAAACCAAAATAAAAAATTGGAAACAATTGGAAATGAATGTGGTTTTCCCTGAAATGAAAATAAAAATAACCTAAAAATGAATTTATGGTTTTCGAATTAAATGAAGTTTGAAAATGGAAATAAATTATTTGGTCGTAGTAAATAGTTGAATGTATAAATATCAAATATATTTTCTCATTGATTCTTTTACAGTAAAATCGTCATGATTTTAATAGAATTAGAATTGGGTTGAGAAGATTATTGAATTGAAAATTAATTGAGATGTTTATTTTGGAAAATAGAATAACAAATATCGGGTTGGATTGAATTATAAAGTACTAGATTAAAAGTCCAGAAAGTACTTCTAATTGGACCCTATCTAAAGAGGCCCAAAATCCCCTCATCTTAAAGGGACAGATGGAAAACTGATCTGTCGTAATTTGATATGCAAAATTAGGCTCCCTAATACACTTAAAAAGCTTGTTTCCGAGCAATTGATATGTTTTTGTTATGTTTTTACTTAATTTCCATTATTAACTTTAATAAGTGAAATAGTGCGCTTTTATTACTTTTGAGACCCGAAATAGCCAAATTCGCCATCGAGGACCTAATGGTTGGTTGAGTGTTGTAAGGAGTCATTGGAGGCCCGAACATGAGCGAAAACATAACCCAAAATAAGGTATTGTGATATCAAAGTTTGGAAGTCGTGATACCCCAGACAATGTTGAATTGAAAAGGATCGAGGCTTTGTTCATTGGTTTAACTACAAGCTATGGATATTGCGATACTCAACTCCCAAGAACTCCCCCATTTCAAAACTAGAGCTAATATTGTGATACCTAACCCTGGGTATCACGAGATCACTGTTGAAGGGCGACAAAAATTTACCAGAAAGGTAATCCTTGTCCAGCATGTCCCCAATCAAAATTATACCCTCAAGGGCAAATTGGTCAACAAAATTGGGTCTAATATCTGCTAAAAAAGGCCAAAATATTTGTTGAAGAGAGAGAGTCACTTAGACACTAGACTTAGCTTAGTTTTCTTACTTTTCTCTTCATCTTTTAGGGTTTAGTTTTCTTTTTTCTTCTCTAAAGATTAAGTTTAATTTCCCTGCACATTTTCTTGTCTTTATTGGTTCCATAGTTGGTAGTTAAGTTAGTTATTATTGTAGCTAGATTTTATTGATTTAGTTAATCCTTCAAACTCTCTTGTATTTACATTTTAATCCTAGTTTAATGCTAATCAGCTTTATTTAATTTTCTCTGTTAAAAATTACTCATTTAATGTTCTTGTTTACTTCTTTTGTTCCCATTGTTTTTGTATCCAAGCTTTTGCAAGAAAGCCTGGGTTTTTATTGATTTGCTCAAGGTTTAAGTTAGTTTTATTTTAATTTGATTTCTTGTTGACTATGGGTTTCAATATGAGTATGAATAGCTAAATATATAGGGGTTGGTTGATGGAAATGTTAGGTAATTGATTTTTGGGTTCGAGGACTAAATTACAAATTTGGATTAAATCGAATAGACTTAAAAATTTAAGATTGACGCCCCTGAGGGAAAATTAAGATAAGTGAGATCGAGAAGAGATCTTATTGGGCACCAATTTGATAAGTCCCAGGTTAGTTGGTGAGGTCGAGAGATAAATCATACTAATTTGTCTAATTTCGTAAAGTTAAGGCCTAGAGGTAAAATGGAGCCAATTTAGAAGTAATAACAATTTAGATACCTAATTCGAAAGTCAACCAACAACATGGAAATCAACCAACCACTCATTATTATCGTATTTACTCGTATTTGATAGTTAAGTAGTTTTGTTTTCTTTACAATTTAGTCCTTTGCAACATTTAGTTAGTTAGTTAGTTAGTCTAATCCAACTCTTGAATGGTTTGTCGTACTATAATATCTAGTGAGTAATTATTTAGACTCTTTAGTTACATACTTGTATCTAGAATTCACTTAATCGTTGACTCCTTTAGGTTCGATCCTCGGAGTACTCTTGTACCCCATTGTACAAATATCTTACAACTGATCTGTCACACTTGCAAATAACTCACGTAGTTATTGATTATTTGATTGTGTTTTGTGTTGATTTCTCTCGTGGTCCGCAAGGATGGCGAGACGTGGTCATAAACCTTAGTATTATTAACTAGGGTTGTTACCCCCTATACTTCTAGTTAGACTAGTTGTTTTTTTTTTCTAATTGAAATACATTTCTACATTTCAACAAGGGTTTGACTTTTTATCCATATAAATATATGGAACGAGTATGGTTAAATACAAAACTTTAAGATATTGTTACTCTGCTCAAAAATAGTTAGGGTTTATTCTCTAAGTGTTAAATTTATATTCCAGAATAACAATTTTGTCAGTTTCTATTGAGAAGTTTTTTTACTTTAATACTAAAAGTAAGGAAAACTATTTACCATTTTGTCTTTGATTTGAATCATTCGAGCCCACACTCGAAGCAATTCGTGGTACAAGAATAGGAGAGAAGGTCATTCGGTTTAAAGCTAGGAACGGCAAGGATCCGTCTAGCGAAAAACACATGTGCAATTTCAATAAAGGGTTTATTGCTATAAATATCATAAATCGCCTCAGTTTTAATTTTTTGTTGTGCAAGAAAACCATTTTCGAACCAGATTTTTTCCAACAGTAAGTTCATATAGAACTTACTGTCTTATTTTATGTTATGTCTAATTTTGGGTTTGGTTTCATATGTGTGTCTGGATATAATTAAAACACTAGTTAAATTTGCATGCATCGCTAGTAAAGGGCTAAATTGAAATTTTATGTGATCGTTGGCTATTATGTAATAGTACAGGGTACAAATGTGAAAGTTGATTAATTACAAGGTATGTAAATGAAATATGTTGTCATGTATACGGTACAATATGAATTATGGTTGATTACAGGGATTGGTAATGATACATATACGAAAATGATTTCTGTGTGAACTTAGTAAAATGTTAGGAAATAATTGGCATGAAAATAGAGTTACACATGTTCTTGATTAGATATTTACATGTTATAATAAGATCTAGCATCGTAAAAAGCTCTACATGTTTATATATGAGTTATATGAGTTGTTGCATGAATATGATGATGTATGATATGTACGCATGTAAAACAGGTATGGAAGAGTATGAATCAGTCAAGTGATTGATTGAATCCAAGTAAGTGTAATTGATTTTAAGTGAGTAAATCATTCATTTGTGATGCCTCCAGTAAGGTAGGTACACTGCTAACCGGACAGACAAATCACGTTGATAACAAGTATACTCATGCTGTAGCCTATGGTGAAATGTAAACTGAACTGGTAAAACATGACATAAAGATGCGTAAGTCTATGTGGCTGAGACCCATGGCATTGTATGACAATGAAAATATTCATGGTGTTGCCTTCGGTGAGATGTAAATCAGGCTGGCAAATCACGACATGAAAATATGCATAAGACCATGTGGAAAAAACCCCATGGTATCATCTGAGATAGTCCGACGGGACAGTATACTCATAATTCTCTATGAATTCTATGTGGCATATTTTGTAAAGCTTGTATGGCGTATTCCACAAGTTTGTACGTCTTATTCTGTAATGTCCTTGAAGTGAAGTTTGGTCAAACGCTTATATGTCATGATCTGGACAAGCTTTGACAATTCTTCTCTAGCTAATGCTATGATAAAGATCTCGTAAAAGTGAAGGTATCTTTGTTTGGTTAGTCTTATGGTAGAATTTGTATATAATCTAAGAGATATTCTTAAAAGAGATCCTAAAAATGTTTCTAAAAGAGGGAATCCTCCATAATAATTCATCTATATAGAGAACTTGGTCTAATAATATATATAGATGGTCTATATGTTCATCATATTTTATTTTATCTACGCTATGTAAGGAAGTGATCTGAGTTATCTAGTATCCGCCAAATATGAATAGTTTTCATGTTATGTAAAGAGGCCATCTAGAATATAAGTTGTTTATCAAGTTAGGCATTCTCGTGATAAGTAACATTGTAATCTAGAATTCTTTAAAATGATTTAGAACGTTTCATTATCAATATAAGTTATGATTTGGGGTTGATTTAAGAGATGATCTTATTGGTATTCTGATAGTTACTAGAATCAGTATTAGAATCTGCCAAAGGTAAGGTCAGTATGGAGTTCATCTTAACAGTTCAGTTAGTTTAATTATCTACCAAGAATAGTATCTGTGAGTAACCATCCTAGGGGAAAAATATTCAATGTCTATTTGAAAAAGAATTTATCAATGATAGGTTCTATATGGATATTCTTTTGAGAACTTTATTTGCTAAGAAGGAAATGAGATTTGTATTTATTGATGGAATCTGGAATCAATCCAAAGAGTGATTTTTTAATAGATTAGTCAAGTATGGAAGTTGATGAATGTGTATATGCCGATATAGGAAAGTATCCGCAAAAGAAAGAGATGAAATCCAAAATCCTCAAGATGAGAATTTCAACTAGAAAGGTTTTAAGGTAATTTGGGTTAAAACTCACATAGTTCGTGTGAACTTACCAATGTTTGTTCATATTTAAGGTTCTACTATAAGAGAAGGTACACTAGGAGGGGTCAAGCCTAGACTGTGCCAAAGTATCAGTTTGAGTTATGATATTACGTATACAGAGGACATCATATTAGTATGGTGTGTAGTACTCTACGCCATGAAGAGTTTGCTTGTAACAAAATTTTATATTGTAATGTTATACACTATTAATAGCTCTAACGTATATAATGAATATCCTCTTTTATGTTAACGAATAAAATAAATAAGATGTAAGTTTAAAAATAGTTTATGTCGGTTATATAAATTTCTATTAAGGGTTTTGTGTTATAACATCCAATATTCGGATCTGGTAATTCGGGTCTATAGAAGGTGCCACAATTTATTGGTATCATAGCTTTTGGTTTAGCTGATCCTCTGGCAATCAAGTGATAAACAGTCTTGTATGCATCATACGCTGGACCTGGCTTAGTCCCTCAGGTACATTAAAATTTTTTATATATAGTGGAATTTGTTATATTGATTGACAATGTGGTAAAAAACAGTTGGAAAAGAAAGATAGCTTCATTGATAAATGACAAGAAGGATAGTACATAAGGAATAGAAAGAGGAAGTACAAGGCAAGTGGAAACACGAAAATATACACACTTTGTCATTCCCTTTTTAACTCAAATTCATGCAGTTTTGATAAAATTCTTGTCGAAAAAATATATAATAATTATAAAATAATTAAATTGCACTTAAATTTTAAACATGTTGAATTTTAATTAATTTTATAATAAATTTTGATTAATTTTGATCATTTTCGACAGATTCGCACAAAGGGCGAAAATTGGCTCAGTACACATTGCTAGAAGCGCAAAACTGAGAAGTGATTTTGAAGCATCAAGGTGAATTAATTTTTCAGCCTAAGACGGTCTAAATTATGAATATTGATTCATAATGTAATTAATTTTAATTTTAATCCAAATTATTTTGGGTTAAATAAATTATTATTAATTAATTATGATAAGAGGTCCAATTGAGCTAAACTAAGAAAATCGATTCGACCGAGCACTAGGAAGCCCAAAATCATCCCACATGCTGACCCAATCAGCTTTTTTGGCTGCTTATTTGGCTTGCAAAACATCCCTTGAAGACTCCTTGAATTTGCATTCAAACCCCTCCACTTATCATGCCTTCCTAAATTTGCCCCTACCTTAAAATAGCAAGTTTGAAACCTTCAAACTAGCCATATCTGTGGCCGTCCATGGGGGGCTCTATGGCTGCTGATTTTTGCTATTTTTAGCATTCATATAAACCTATAAATACCCCCTTGGCTACTCATTTCAAACACACCTTAAAACCTCTCATCCTTTCACTTCTCTCTCATTTTCTCTCTTTAATCCCCTACCGTTGTTTTTCATTTTCTTCCCCATTCCCTTGTCAATTTAACCTCTTGAAAAAGAGTCCTTTAACCACCATTTGGAGTAGCATTCAAGTGTTCGTGGAAGTCTCGGTTCAACAAGAACAAACAGAGAAGGAGAAGCGGAGCAAACTAGTCAAGCCTCGAAGGAATACCAGATTTTATTCTTATTCCTTATCCTTTTAATTTTATTGTTGTTTTTATGAACATATCTATGAATAATTGTGATGTTGATGTGTTTAATTTAATTAATATGGCTTAAATTTAATTCGTGTTAGGTTGATTGCATTTTGTCCACTTAATTTATTAAAATTGTGTTTGTGTTGTTATAAGCCTTGGTAAGATGTTTGATTAAGTAAAACCATGACTAAGTTATTTTGCATTACAATTGTAAGGTAACTAATGAATTAATTATTTAAATGGATTGAAATTGTAATTAATTGACACGGTACTTAATCAGTGTATGTTTAGTCATCTAAGGTAGTTGAGGGTTAAATTAGCAACGATATCTAATGAAACATTAGCCTTGTATAACTTACAAAATTATTGTGATTAAACTGTTTCAAGGTAGGAATAGATTGTTACTTCACGTTTTATGTGCTTGTGAGATTGAAATAATTGTTTAAATTGGCATAAAGATATGTACAGGAGATTATTCTTAGTTTCATAAGTATGTATGTGCATTAACACATTCGCTTATTAAAATTTGTTTAATCGGTTGAATTCACATAGAGATATAGTCAAGAGATAAATGTGATTTTGGTAGGTGAGTATGTTCATAAGTTAGCAAATTACCAAGTTGCCGTGAATTTATTCGTAACAACATGAACATGAGTTTAGTAATTCTAAGTTAAGAAATGTAATTAATCTAACACAATTATGTTTTCTTGATTAAAATCATCTTTTGAAATCGTGCATTGGAACTTTTATTTTCTATTCATTTATTTTACTTATTTAAAAATCTTAGTTTTTAATCACTTCCTCAAATCAAAATATTTTTCTTCACCAAAGTGCTTTTAATTTTATTCATAAATAATTCTTTTCACAATCCCTTTAGGTATGATAACTCGACATTTACTTGTCACTTTTGTACTTGTTACAATTATGTACACTTGCACATTTCCATCGTTCCAAGTTTTTGGCGCCGTTGTCGGGGACTGTTTTAAAAGTCATTATTTGTGAATTTGTGAATTTTGCATTTTGGTTTATTTTTCTGTTCGATTTTAATTTAAATAATTTTTTTGTGTTGTTTTAGGTGTTTATGAGTATTGATCGTGTAACACCCCGAACCCGAGACCGTTGCCGGTGTCGGACACGAGGGGTTAACAAGCTAAAACCACTTATGGCACCGACCAATTTGACATTCCCAGGCAAGCTGGAAAACTGCGTCGCTCTCGCCTTAAAAAGCATATCTCGAGTTTCACAACTCGGAAACTGATTCCGTAAATTTTACCTGAATTTAGACTCATATATCCATCCATGGATTTATTTCTAGAATTTTTGGTTGGGCCAATTGGTACAGTTTATTAGTTAAAGTCGCCCATGTTACAGGGGTCGACTACACTGACCTTCACGCGTTACAACTTGAATATCTCTCTGTACAGGGTTTCAATACTGATACCGTTCATTTCCAATGAAACTAGACTCAAAAAGGAATCTGCACATATAAGGCGTGACTTCTAATTCATTCTGGATAATTTATGGCAAATTTTCAAAGCCGCGACAGGGGACCCAGAAACCGTTCCGGCCCTGTCTCACGAGAACTTTAATATCTCTCGATATACTGATCATATGATCGTTTCGTTACTTTCATATGAAAATAGACTCGTCAAGGTTCGATCACATAATTTATTCACTATTTAACACCATTCCTACAAATTTTGGTGATTTTTCACATCCACGTCACTGCAGCTGGCAGCCTCTGTTTTTAAGGTAGGCTTTACCTATATTGTAGTTCCCATGGACCAACTATAGTCTAGTCATACTTAGGTCCACATATGATCATATTTAGCCATTCCAATGGCTGATCATGTGACCAACTCTCTCATTCCAAAACATAATCACATCATGAAACCAAATATAATTACAAACCACATATGGTCAAATTCCATACTCCACTTTTACGAACCATTTTCGCATGGCCGTACACATATACATCACAAGTACTTAAAATAACCGAGGGTAGTCCTATACATGCCATATCCAAAACTCAACTAAAGGAGTACCAAAAGGGCTTTGATAGTGTGGTTGACTTCAACTTCTATGATCCCGAATCCGATCGTTAACGAGCAAAATCTATAATGAGAGAAACAAAGAAACGGAGTAAGCAATTTATGCTTAGTAAGTTTGAGCCATAATATACACACAACCAAAGCATAGCATTCAAGTAGCTAAACAATAATTCATATGCACAATTTCTCAAAGACATGCTTACTTCACAATCCCAACTCTTATTTTCATACACAAACAACGGCTTAGTTAAGGCCGATAGCTCGTTTATCATTGGAGCGAATATTCAACGACTTACTCATAGTGTGCAAAGCACACACAAAACATACCTTGTTGGGAATTTCACAAGTGCATTAACTGAAAATTTTCCAGCAGCTTATAAATTTGAATCACATACCTTTGAGTTTATCCGGATATAGCTACTCGTTCAAAACACCTTTGGGACATAGCCCGTTATGGTAACCCGCACAAATGCCTTCGGGACTTAACCCGGATATCACAACTCGCACAATTGCCTTCGGGCTTAGCCCGGATATCATAGCTCGCACAATTGCCTTCGGGCTTAGCCCAGATATCACAATTCGCACAATTGCCTTCGGGCTTAGCCCGGATATCACTCGAACATTCATGCACATCTTTGTTTCATTTTCACAACAAAACTTTTATGCACAATTCACTTAACAAAAATATCATTTCGGCTCAATGGCCATATACAAGGCGAATTTCGATTGCTTATTACTTCATTCAATCGAATCAAAATCTAAGTTTCGATACTCGAAAACTTACCTCGGATGTTGTCGAAGCGATTCCGATGGCTATTCGACTACTTTTCCTTCCCTTTATCGGATTTGGTCCCCTTTGCTCTTGAGCTTAATTTAACAAATAATTTGATTCAATCATTTGAGTATCGAAAAGAAGAACTCAAGGCACTTAGCCCACATATATTCACTAGACATTAAAGTCACATAAGTACGAATTCATGAATCGACTTAACACACAAAGCCTTCAACATGCTTACTCATGGCCAAACAACACAACCTCTTAGGCACTCATTCATGGCCGATTATGCATGTTGATGTTGAGGCCAATTACATGTTTAACACCACACATGAATGGCACACATTTTACTAGCTAATGCTTTACATATTGTAGCTCAATACTTATAATATAGCATCAAGCACTCATATGGCCGATTATACTTAGTCATACTTGCACCAAATCAACAATAAATTCCAAGATTTTCACATCATCTGTACTAGGCGAATGTACTTGCAATTTCACAACCATTCTTCAACATTTTCTTCTTTAAGCAAACATATTTATCACTTACTTCATAACCAAAACATCATGTGCAAACATACATACACATATAGGTGCATGGCGAACCTCAAGGTGTTCATAACCATCTAAAACACAAATTTTACCAATCAAGTAACAAGCATAAATCATGCTCATGAATGCATCATGGCCGAATACATCACATTCATACCCCTTTCAACTTCGGTCATGGTTAAACAAAGAACTCAATGTCTTACTCAAGATTGCTACAAAGAAATTTCAAGAGTAGTCAATCCATCATTGCATGCATCATTATCAAGCTTCACATTTAGCATGCAATGGCTTTAACACAATATCAACCTTGGCCTAATACCATTTCCATGGCATAACAAGGATTTGAACCATGGCTAACATGAACATCAAGTTAGCAACTAAAACATGCATGAATCTCATGACACAACTTCATACATACCTTAATCTTGATGCAAGTATAGCCAAATCTCCTTCTAGATCTCTTCTAAACCAAAATGGAGCAAAATCCTATCTTCTTCCTTAGTATTTTCGGCCAAAAGGAGAGAACAAGGATGAACAAAATTTTTTCTTTGCTTTTCTTTCACTCACGGCAACAATGGGGAGAATACCACACTCACACACATTTTTTTTGTTTCTCTTCCCACCACTAAATTTTTTATCATTTCATCACATCATGCATTACCAAAACATGTCATAACATGTTTTTCCTTGCCCATAACTCCTTGTCATGGCCGGCCACTATGCCATCTTTGGGGAATTTGACATGCAAATCCTTAATTTTGCATGCATTATCAACTAGTCATCACACATTTCCCCATCATACTTTCAAAGTTTACTACTAGGTCCTTTCTAGTGAAATTCACCTTTATAACACTAAATCGAATCATCAAAATGCCACACACAAATTAACACATATCATAGGCATCAAAATAAATTTTAAATTATTTTTATGCCTCGATTTTGTGGTCCCGAAACCACATCCCGACTAGGGTCAATTTTGGGTGTCACAACTCTCCCCACTTAAGAAATTTTCGTCCCGAAAATCTTACCGTAAATAGGTTTGGGTAACGCTCTTTCATAGAGCTCTTGGGTTCCCAAGTAGCTTCTTCCATCCCGTGTTTGAGCCATAACACTTTTACTAACGGAACCCTTTTGTTTCGCAACTCCTTCATTTCACGAGCTAGGATACGAATCGGTTTTTCTTCATAACTCATATCGGATTGAATTTCAACCTCCGATGGACTAATCACGTGCGATGGATCAGATCTATAGCGTCGAAGCATCGAAACATGAAAGACATCGTGAATCTTTTTGAGTTCGGGGCAAAATCGACGATATGCCCTTTGGACCGACTCGCTTCGGATATCTTATATGGCCCAATGAACCTCGGGCTCAACTTGCCCTTACTACCGAATCGAGTATCTTTTTCCAAGGTGAAACCTTGAGAAACACTTTATCTCCCACCGATGCTCGATGTCTTTACGCTTCAGATCCGCTCACGACTCGATGATCGGAGGCTATCTTGAGACTTTCACGGATTACTTTCACTTTCGTTCAAACATCTCTAATCAAATCCACCGAAAATTTTGCTTTCACCGAGCTCGGTCCAAAACAATGGTGTACGGCATTTACGCCCGTACAAGGCCTCGTAAGGTGCCATCTTAATACTTGATTGAAAACTATTGTTGTAAGCGAATTCAATCAAAGGCAAATACCATTCCATGAACCATCGAACTCGAGGATGCAACATCTTAACATATCCTCATGTATCCGAATCATCCGCCGGATTGACCATCGGTTTGGGGGTGAAAGGCGGTCTTTGAAATGCAACTTGGTACCAGAGCCTCTCGCAACTTCTTCCAAAATCGCGAGGTAAATCTCGGATCTTTATCCGACACGATGGAAATAGGCACCCCGTGTAATCTCACAATCCGAGAAACGTACAATTCGGCTAGTTTGTCCATTGAAAAATCCGTACGTACGGGGACAAAGTGAGCCGACTTAGTCAATCTATCTACAATGACCCAAATCGCATCCTTCTTACTTGCTGACATTGGCAGTCCGGATACAAAGTCTATGTGACTCAATCCCATTTCCACTCGGGTATCGTGATCGGCTGAAGTAATCCTGAAGGCACTTGATGTTCCGCTTTCACTTGTTGACATATTAAACATCTCAAAACAAAGTCGGAGATGTCTCGTTTCATACCATGTCACCAAAACCGACGTTTCAAATCGTTGTACATCTTCGTACTCCCCGGGTGGATTGCCATTCGGCTACAATGGGCTTCGTTCAGAATTATCGAAATAAGTTCCGAATTCTTTGGGACACACAGACGACTTTTGAACCTCAAACAATCGTCATCATCGATTTGAAATTCCGAGTCCTTGTTCGGAACACACTCAGCCCGTTTTGCAACCAACTCATCGTCGACTTTCTGAGCTTCACGAATTTGACGTATCAATAATGGTTTGGCTTTCAATTCAGCTACTAACACATTTTCGGGTAGAACAGACAAGTGTACATTCATCGCTCGTAAAGCGAATAATGATTTACGACTTAAGGCATCCTCAACCACATTCGCCTCTCCCAGGTGATAGTCAATGACCAGCTCATAATCTTTTAACAGCTCGAGCCAACGTCTTTGTCGCAGATTTAAGTCTCTTTGAGTCATCAAATATTTGAGACTTTTATGATCCGAATACACATGGCACTTCTCACCAAATAAGTAATGTCCCCATATCTTTAAAGGCGAATACGATGGCGCCAATTCGAGACCATGGGTCGGATAATTTTTCTCATGTGGCTTTAATTGCCTCGACGATAGGTCACAACTCGACCTTCTTGTATCAATACGCAACCTAACCCAAGTAGGAGGCGTCACTATAGATGACAAACTCTTTGCCGATTCGGGTTGCACTAGAATTGGGGCTTTAGTCAAATAAGTCTTGATTGATCGAAACTTTTCGACATTTCTCCGTCTATTCGAACTTAACATCCTTTTGGAGTAAGCCGTCATCGGCGTGGCTATTGTTGAGAAACCTTATACAAATCGTCGGTAATAACCTAAGCAAGCCCCAAAAAGCTCCGACCCTCAAGTAATATTTCTGGAGGCTTCCAATTAAGTATGGCTGAAATTTTGTTCGGTCGACTCGAATACCATGCAGATATCACATGCCCCAAGAAGCTAACCTCTCTTAACCGAACTCACACTTGCTTGAACTTAGCATATAATTGCTTATCCGTAGAATTTGCAGCACTAACCTCGGTGTTCAGCATGTTCGGTCTCATTTTTGAATAGACCAAGATGTCATCAATGAACACGACTACAAACCGATCCAAGTATGGTCCAAGATCCGATTCATTAAATCCATGAATACCGCAGGGCATTAGTAAGCCGAATGGCATCACTAGGAACTCAGAGTGACCATATCTCGCTCAAGGCGGTCTTGGGTACATCCGAATCTCAAATTCGCAATTGATAATAGCCCGATCTCAAATCTATTTTCGAGAACACCGAGGCTCCTTGAGTTGATCGAACAAGTCATCGATACTGTGTAACGGTATTTGTTCTTTATCGTCGCTTTATTAAGCTGACGATAGTCGATGCACAGCCTCATGGTTCCATCCTTCTTTTTCACAAACAACACTGGCGCACCCCAAGGTGAAAAACTCGGGTGAGCAAAACCTCTATCCACCAATTCTTGCAACTGAGCTTTCAACTCCTTTAATTCCGTTGGTGCCATACGATACGGAGCTATCAAAATTAGAATGGTACCAGGTACCAATTCGATGCCAAACTCTATTTCCCGAACAGGTGGTAAACCCGACAATTCTTGTGGAAAACATCCGGTATTCACAAACCACCGCACGATTCGGGTTTCTTTTCTAACTCCTTGTCATCTAGAACATATGCAAGGTATGCTTCACACCCCTTTCTTACGTATTTACGAGCCAACATTGCGATATTACGGTGGCAATCCCTTTAAGTCCAGTAGACTCAACCCGAATTAACTCGTTATTCGTGCACCTCGAGATCAATAGTCTTGCTTTTGCAATTTACAACCGCATCGTGCATGGTCAACCAATCCAAACCAAGAATAACGTCGAATTGGCCGAATGGCAAAAGCATCAAGTCCGCGGAAAACAAGAACCTCAAAATACTAGGGGACTTTTCTTACACACTTTGTTGACGAGCACGTAATGACCCAAGGGTTTGACACCGTATTACAAACTCGATGAGACTCAATGGGCAAAGTCTTCTTTGGATGCTAAGGTTTCGCATATATAAGAATGAGTAGAACCGGGGTCAATCAAAGCAATCACATTAGTATCGAAAAGAGTGAGGATACCGGTAATAACATCCGGTGAGGCAAGCATCCTCGCGGCTTGCGTATGGCATAAGTCCTAGCAGAGCACGAGCCTCGGATCGATGGTGGCATCTCTAGATCCTCTCGACCGCCACTAGCATTGCCCGTGTTTCTAGACGGCCTACCTCGAGTTGTGGTAGCACCGGGTTCCCACTTTGATTTACGTTTTGTCCGGATAAGCTCGGGCAATCCTTAATGAAATAATCGGTGATCCGCACTTGTAACGAGAGCGGTCACGGAATCTACAACTCCCGAATGCCATTTGCCACAATATTGGCACTCCGTTCGTCTCGACGATCATTGCCAACACCGGCGATCAAGTGACTCGTGTGCCCATAGGGGGGTCGATCGCGGTCTCGTCTAGAAAAGCCCAAAATGTCTCTAGACCGGCCTAAGCCATCTCTAAATTTTCTTTGATGACTATGGGAAGGGCTTCCCAAGACCTCCTCTGAAACTCCCTTGCTCCCACTTCACTTTTCTTTTCTCCATATTGAGCTCCTCGGCTTGCACGCTTCGCTCGACAAGAGCCACAAACTCTCGATTTCCAAAATGCCAACATACGACTTATATCATCGTTCGGTCCATCTTGAGCGTTTACATCACGACACGAAGAAATGCACTGCAGCGTCTGGCTAAGCCTCACAAATTTTCGTCAGTAGTCGATGAATCGACATGGAACCTTGCTTAAGATCAAGGAATTCCTTTCGTTTTGGTCCATAAATCTCGATGATATACTTCTTTCGAATTCACGGAAGAACTCCCAAGTTACTTGCTCTCTAGACACCACGAAGTCGAGTACTCCACCAATAGTAGGCGGAATCGCGTAGCAAGGAGATAGTACACTTTAAGCTTTCATCGGTGTACATGATAACTCATCGAGCACCGGATAGTGTTGTCCAACCAAAATTCAGCTTGCTCGGCATCGTCGCTATCCGTAGCTTTAAATTCAGTAGCCCCATGTTTTGAATTTCATCGATTGGGGCTTACTTGACCTTACTTGGTCGATTCATCGGAGGTATTGTAGGTCTTGAGGTTGCATTAGTCGGGAATGGAGGTTGTGGAACAGTAGTGTTAGTTCGAATGTATTGGTTAAACCAATCATTCATCACACTATAAAAGGCTTGCTTAGCCTCATCATTCGGATTGTTGGCAATAGGTTGAGAGTCCATGGCCATTGTCCCTTCTGCGGAGCAGCGCCACACTCTCCACATCATCAGCTATTGCTCGGTTGGGATCGAGATCCATTGCTATAAACAAACACAAACTCAAATTGTCAGAAATCACCACACTATCAATTTATCACTTAATGGCATGCATAGCTAGACCCAAAACATATCACGGTAGTCCTAGGATCGACTAAACCGTAGCACTGATACCAATAAAATTGTAACACCCGAACCCGAGACCGTTGCGGATTGCCGGACACGAGGTTAACAAGCCAAAACCACTTATGGCACCGACCAATTTGACATTCCCAGGCAAGCTAGAAAACTGCGTCACTGTCGCCTTAAAAAGCATATCTCGAGTTTCACAACTCGGAAACTGATTCCTTAAATTTTACCTAAATTTACACTCATATATCCATCCATGGATTTATTTCTAGAATTTTTGGTTGGGCCAATTGGTACAGTTTATTAGTTAAATTCGCCCATGTTACAGGGGTTGACTACACTGACCTTCGCACGTTATAACTTGAATATCTCTCTGTACAGAGTTTCAATACTGATACCATTCATTTCCAATGAAACTACACTCAAAAAGGAATCTGCACATATAAGGCATGACTTCTAATTCATTCTGGATAATTTATGGAAAATTTTCAAAGCCGCGACAGAGGACCCAGAAACCGTTCCAGACCTGTCTCACGAGAACTTTAATATCTCTCGATATACTGATCATATGATCGTTTCGTTACTTTCATATGAAAATAGACTCGTCAAGGTTCGATCACATAATTTATTCACTATTTAAAACCATTCCTACAAATTTTGGTGATTTTTCACATCCACGTCACTGCAGCTGGCAGCCTCTGTTTTTAAGGTAGGCTTTACCTATATTGTAGTTCCCATGGACCAACTATAGTCTAGTCATACTTAGGTCCACATATGATCATATTTAGCCATTCCAATGGCTGATCATGTGACCAACTCTCTCATTCCAAACCATAATCACATCATGAAACCAAATATAATTACAAACCACATATGGTCAAATTCCATACTCCACTTTTACGAACCATTTTCGCATGGCCGTACACATATACATCACAAGTACTTAAAAATAACCGAGGGTAGTCCTATACATGCCATATCCAAAACTCAACTAAAGGAGTACCAAAAAGGGCTTTGATAGTGTGGTTGACTTCAACTTCTATGATCCCGAATCCGATCGCTAACGAGCAAAATCTATAACAGAGAAACAAAGAAATGGAGTAAGCAATTTATGCTTAGTAAGTTTCGAGCCATAATATACACACAACCAAAGCATAGCATTCAAGTAGCTAAACAATAATTCATATGCACAATTTCTCAAAGACATGCTTACTTCACAATCCCAACTCTTATTTTCATACACAAACAACGGCTTAGTTAAGGCCGATAGCTCGTTTATCATTGGAGCGAATATTCAACGCACTTACTCATAGTGTGCAAAGCACACACAAAACATACCTTGTTGGGAATTTCACAAGTGCATTAACTGAAAATTTTCCAGCAGCTTATAAATTTCGAATCACATACCTTCGGAGTTTATCCGGATATAGCTACTCGTTCAAAACACCTTCGGGACATAGCCCGATTATGGTAACCCGCACAAATGCCTTCGGGACTTAACCCGGATATCACAACTCGCACAATTGCCTTCGGGCTTAGCCCGGATATCATAGCTCGCACAATTGCCTTCGGGCTTAGCCCGGATATCACTCGAACATTCATGCACATCTTTGTTTCATTTTCACAACAAAACTTTTATGCACAATTCACTTAACAAAAATATCATTTCGGCTCAATGGCCATATACAAGGGCAGAATTTCGATTGCTTATTACTTCATTCAATCGAATCAAAATCTAAGTTTCGATACTCGAAAACTTACCTCGGATGTTGTCGAAGCGATTCGATGGCTATTCGACTACTTTTTCCTTCCCTTTATCGGATTTGGTCCCCTTTGCTCTTGAGCTTAATTTAACAAATAATTTGATTCAATCATTTGAGTATCGAAAAGAAGAACTCAAGGCACTTAGCCCACATATATTCACTAGACATTTAAGTCACATAAGTACGAATTCATGAATCGACTTAACACACAAAGCCTTCAACATGCTTACTCATGGCGAACAACACAACCTCTTAGGCACTCATTCATGGCCGATTATGCATGTTGATGTTGAGGCCAATTACATGTTTAACACCACACATGAATGGCACACATTTTACTAGCTAATGCTTTACATATTGTAGCTCAATACTTATAATATAGCATCAAGCACTCATATGGCCGATTATACTTAGTCATACTTGCACCAAATCAACAATAAATTCCAAGATTTTCACATCATCTGTGTACTAGGCCGAATGTACTTGCAATTTCACAACCATTCTTCAACATTTTCTTCTTTAAGCAAACATATTTATCACTTACTTCATAACCAAAACATCATGTGCAAACATACATACACATATAGGTGCATGGCCGAACCTCAAGGTGTTCATAACCATCTAAAACACAAATTTTTACCAATCAAGTAACAAGTATAAATCATGCTCATGAATGCATCATGGCCGAATACATCACATTCATACCCCTTTCAACTTCGGTCATGGTTAAACAAAGAACTCAATGTCTTACTCAAGATTGCTACAAAGAAATTTCAAGAGTAGTCAATCCATCATTGCATGCATCATTATCAAGCTTCACATTTAGCATGCAATGGCTTTAACACAATATCAACCTTGGCCTAATACCATTTCCATGGCATAACAAGGATTTGAACCATGGCTAACATGAACATCAAGTTAGCAACTAAAACATGCATGAATCTCATGACACAACTTCATACATACCTTAATCTTGATGCAAGTATGGCCAAATCTCCTTCTAGATCTCTTCTAAACCAAAATGGAGCAAAATCCTATCTTCTTCCTTAGTATTTTCGGCAAAAAGGAGAGAACAAGGATGAACAAAATTTTTTCTTTGCTTTTCTTTCACTCACGGCAACAATGGGGAGAATACCACACTCACACACATTTTTTTGTTTCTCTTCCCACCACTAAATTTTTATCATTTCATCACATCATGCATTATCAAAACATGTCATAACATGTTTTTCCTTGCCCATAACTCCTTGTCATGGCCGGCCACTATGCCATCTTTGGGGAATTTGACATGCAAATCCCTTAATTTTGCATGCATTATCAACTAGTCACCACACATTTCCCCATCATACTTTCAAAGTTTACTACTAGGTCCTTTCTAGTGAAATTCACCTTTATAACACTAAATCGAATCATCAAAAATGCCACACACAAATTAACACATATCATAGGCATCAAAATAAATTTTAAATTATTTCTATGCCTCGATTTTGTGGTCCCGAAACCACATCCCGACTAGGGTCAATTTTGGGCTGTCACAGATCGAATCATTGATTTACTCCCCGTAGACCCTGAGATTGAAAGAACTTTTCAACAGCAAAGAAGACAAGAAAGTCAGAGAAGGACCAAAGAGATGAACTACGAAAATTTGATTCAAGGAAACGAAGCAAACCCTGATCAAAATCCTATCCTTATTGCTAATGATAAGGATAGAGCTCTAAGATAGTATGTCGTGCCAGTGTTTCATGATCCTAATCTGGGTATTAGGAGACCCAAAATCGAGGCACAACAATTTGAGCTGAAGCCAGTCATGTTCTAAATGCTTCAGATAGTGGGCCAATTTAGTGGAATGCCTACCGAAGATCCTCATCTTCACTTAAGACTGTTTATGAAGGTGAGCAATCCTTTCAAGTTAGCCAAAGTACCCGAATATTAGCTACAATTAAAGTTGTTCCCATATTCACTAAGGGACAGAGCTCGAGCCTGGTTGAACTCATTGCCCCCAAATTCCATTTCCACATGGTAAGAGTTAGCAGAAAGATTACTCATGAAGTATTTCCCTCCTAGCAAGAATGCTAAGTTGAGGAACGAGATCACTGCTTTCTAGCAAATGGATGATGAGTCCTTGTATGAGGTATGGGAAACGTATAAAGAATTATTACGAAAGTGCCATCATCATGGAATCCCTCATTGCATCAACTTAAGACATTCTATAATGATCTCAATGCTCACACGAGAATGGTAGATGGCGCTTCCGCTAATGGTGCTCTCCTTTCTGAGTCTTACAATGAGGCTTATGAAATCATTGAGAGAATTACCAGAAACAGTTATCAATGTCCAACCAATCGAGCAGCGTCAAGAAGATGAGTCACTGGAATACATGAAGTGGATCCACTCACTTCACTCGCATCTTAGGTATCTTCGATTTCTTCGATGGGTTTAACAATTTTGCAGCTCAGCCACCCAATCAATTTGAAAATATAGCCTGTGTTTATTGTGAAGAAGGAAATTTGTTTGAAGAATGTCCATCAAACCCAGAATCCGTGTATTATATGGGTAATCAAAACCAAAATCGAGGAAGGCAAGGACTGCAACCCAACTGTTATAACCCATCTTTGCAAAACCCCCCTAATTTTTCCTAGAGTAACCAAATAGCTGGAACCAGTAACACTTACGCCCAACCTAGACCGGCCCAGCAACCTATTTTTACCCAAAAAGTTCAGAAGCAACCTCAAGTTGAAACTTCCAATGGTTTAGGAAACTTTTTGGGCACATACATAGCAAAAAATGATGCATTAATCCAAAGCCAAGCAGCCACATTGAAAAATCTGGAAAACCAAATGGGCCAGCTTGCCACTGAACTCAGAAACAGTCTACAAGGTGCTTTGCCTAATGATACGGAGAATCCAAGAAATCTGGGGAAGGAGCATTGTAAAGAATTGACATTAAGGAGCGGAAAGACATTAGAGCCCAACACTATCGAAGTTGAAGAGGAGCCAACTGATGCTCAAAACTCAGTGGAAGTTCAATCGAGTGTTGAAATTCCAGTTTCACTAGAACCAGAATTTACAAAATTCGATAAGGTAACATCTGAATTAGTTAATTCTGATAAACTAATAACTTTGTTAGAAGTAGAGTTGCCACAGAAGATGAATCAACTAGTTCTAAAAAAGAAGCCTCCACCACCCTACCCTCAAAGGTTTCAAACGCAGAAATAGAAAATAGCTCAGTGAGACAGGAGATAGTGCTGACCTTAATAGATCACACTTAGTGAAAAATTGTCCTATTCCACCAGAGGAAGCATGATGTGGTAGAGAACTAAAAGGAACCACTGGTCGTTTTGGGTGTAATGTCTCTATTGGAACCTCAGCCAAGGGAAGATCAGTGGCGTGAACTGGGGAGCCTACAGAGTAGGCAGACTCCACTAGCTACTAGGAGCTACAGAAAGGGCGAGAACTGGAGAAGTATGAGTTTCTGGTGTAGTAAGCCCTTTCTTGAGTCTACGCCGTGTTAATTACGGACATTCACTATCCTTAGTTTTTTAGGTGCTTCCTTCCACCCTAGGCCTCTTCAGAGTTTTCTTCACTACTATTTTTAATTGAGTAGTAGTAGCCATTTCATTCGCACGGGCCTCTTCTAAAATGGCGAAGACATCTATGTTGTGTGTTGGAATAGGCGTAGGATGAGAACTTGAAGAAGAACCTATACCATCAACATGAGAGTTAGCCTGATTAGAAGAAGAAGGAGCACCATGATCTATAATATTTCAGTGGCGTGGTCGTAGTCCACAAATTTCGTAGAAGAAAACAGGAGGTTCCCTTATGCACCCTACTAAAACTTATGTCAAATCACCACTAGCATTATGAGGCCAGGTCACTGAAGTGAAAGGAACATTATGGTCATCCACTCATATTAAGAGGACATTTGGTCGACAATTGTTTAGACTTGAATCTTGTAGGCAATATCAAAAGATATTTCTTTCTAAGACAACTTCTACCAACTCCAGTACATGCCCTCCCCTTAGTTGTTTGTATTAATCCCAAGCAACTTGGGAGTTGACTAGCTAACTTTGTGTACAGATACATTCTCAAGGAAGGGACCATCATGTAGGAAATTTGAACCCAGACTCAAGTTTGCAGAAAACTCTCACATATTTTTCCTTTTTTAAATGAAGATTCCAAGTCCAGTTTTGGATTATGAGCTCACAGCCTTGGCATATGCTAAAGTGGGCGTTACCAATTTAAGTACCTTGTCTTTTTACCTTCAATTGATAAAACTTTTGGAATATGCCCAGCATCAAAGGCTCATTGTGCATGAAATAATCGATGAAAAAGGCCGCCAACGTCCACCAATATAAGGTTGTTAGTTGCCCAGGTGCGATGACGTACTTGTTAAGTACAGAACAGAAGAAGGGGTGGAGAGGTAGATGAAAACCAGGCTCCAACAAGATGAGAGGAAGAATTAAACCCCTAATATTATCGCTCAGACGACAACTTCGAGGTCGTTGGAAGTCGTAGGCAATTTTTTGTTGACAGATGCATCGGGCTCCAATATACTGATTCAACCCTTTTCGGTAGAGCTACATTCATACATCGGAGCCTCTGTGCATGGTGGGGTGTCATCGGGACCTTTGGGTCTGAACATATTGGACCTCTAAGATTGTTTTGGTTGCTAGGGCCACGGCCTCTTCCTCGAACGATGGTTCTAACAATTTTTCATTAAAGAAAAGAAAGGAAAGAAGAATGAGTATTACCTTAGGAAAAGAATGAGAATTGGATTCAACGAAAGCAAAACACTTAGACCAAAAAGAAATATAAGGTTTCGACGATAAAGCAAAGTGTTTGGAAAGGTGATTAGGTTTCAATCTTATAGGGAACCAAACATATGTGAGAAAGGTGATTAGGTTTCAATCTTAGGTTTCAATTTAAGAATTTATTCTCGTAGTATTCACCAATTGAACAAAGAGTACGACATGAAAAGAGTATGCCTCAAAGTTTTGATTAAGCATGAAGCACCTACTATGTATATGTTAAAGCTGTAAGGGGCTAAAGTGTCTTTAAGGCCACATTATATATGAGTTATCACCATAGGTGTGATACACCAAGTGTACTCAAACAATGTGCAAAATGAGTTCTGTAACTCGATTGGTTGGGAGTCAACTGAATAGATTGACTGGTCAAATAACATCGACATTAGATCTTTTTTATAAACTCTCTCAAATTTTTGTAGGACATTTAAGGGACAAATTTTGTTTGCATTTGAAACTTGTCAAGATCCACTATAAGGTATTGAGTATGTAACACCCCGTACCCAAGACCGTCGTCGGAGTTGGACACGAGGGGTTAACGGGCTTAATCCACTTACTTGCAGTTCATTTTAAAATTTCCAGATGACCAACTAAGCGTGTCACTTGTCACCTTAAAAATCATATCTTGAGTTCCACAACTTGAAAATCGGTTTCGTGATTTTCCCTGAAACTAGACTCATATATGCATCCACAAATTTTTTCTAGAATTTTTGGTCCGCCAATTAGTACATTTTATTAGTTAAAGTCCCCCATGTTACGTGGATCGACTACATCGACCTTTGCGCATAACGACTTGGATATCTCCCATGCAGGCTCAACTAATTCAAAGCACATATGAAACATACCTCATTGTTGGGATTTCACAAGTGTATTAACGAAATTTTACAGCAAGATCATTCATTTCGAATCATGTACCTTGAGTTTAACCAGATATATCTACTGTTCAAATGCCTTGGGACATAGCCGGTTATAGTAACTCGCACAAATGCCTTCGGGACTTAACCCGGATTTAGTAACTCGCACAAATGCCTTGGATCTTAGTCCGGATTTAGTAACTCGCATACGAATGCCTTGGATCTTAGTCGAATATAGTCACTTAGCACAAAGCCTTCAGGATGAGCGGACATCATTCGAATAACCATGCACATTTATCAATAAATCATGACACATTCGTATTTCATTTTCATTAACAAAACTCAAACACAAGGCACTTATCACACTCGCAATTTCGGCTCAATAACCACACACAAAGAGCATGATTTTGATTTGCTTAAAACATGATCTAATCAAATCATAATCTAAGTTCCATTACTCGAAAACTTACCTCGGATGTTGTCGAACGGCTTCAATGGCTATTCGATCACTTTTTCCTTTCCCTTATCCAACTGTGGTCCTTTAAGCTCTTGAGCTAATTCAAACAAATTTAACTTATTAAAGTCTCATTTTGCTAGCTTATGGCCGAATATGACAAGGAGTTTTATAGGTCATATGGCCACCTTTTAGCTCAAATACACAATGATCATACGCATTTTTAATCACATCAAGCAATTTAATACAATTCATTCGAACATCAAAAGAGAAGCTCAAGGTACTTAGCCCATATATACATTAGACAATAGAGTCACATATGTACGAAATCACGAATCGAATTCAACATACTAGCTAATATTTCCCCTTAGCCGAATTTTCTAAGTCAAGCTAAAGCCATCAATAGGCTACCTATGGCCGAACATACCCATCAACTCATGTACCCATTCATGTGGCCGAACATACACATCTATGCTAAGGCCGATTGCAACACTTAATACATTCTACAAGTATGGTCACTTGTATTGACTAAACACCATTTGTTTCAATTCAAAACTTGGCTAATACACATATATACACTATTAAAGCATCCTCTCCCTTTACATTAATTCAACACATGCATTACCCATAATATACAAAATTATATTCGGCCTTAGCACACAACTTGCTAGCCGATTCTTCTCCATCTTGCAACTAATGCACATACGAGCTCATTTGTTAGACTCTACTTCATCTAACAACAACCTTATTTCTCTTCTATTTCCTACCATGGCTGAATGCATCACAACACCATATCATTTCGATTTTGGTCATGGTTAAACAAAGAACTTAATGTCTCACTCAAGGATGCTAAAAGGAGATTCAAGAGTCATCAATCCACCATCACATGCATCATTACAAGCTTCACTTTTAGCATGCAATTAACATCAACACAAATCCACCTTAGCGAATATCATCTCCATGACATAGTAAAGATTTGAACCATGGCTAGTTAGAACTCAAGCTAACAAAAAAAACATGCATGAATCTCATGGCACCACATCAAACTTACCTTCACCTAGCTACAAGCATGGCCGAATCTCTTCAACATTTCCTCCCTTCTTTCCTTTGAATTTTCGGTCAAGAAGAATGAAAAAGGATGGACACATTTTTTTCTTTTCTTTCTTCTATTCACAGTAATGGAGGGGGCAACCACACACATTTTTTTTCCTTTTTCCATTTCTTTATTACCCATACTCATTATTTTATTGTTCCTAACATACATCACTACATAACATGTTTGTGACATGTTTCCACTCATAGCATGGCGGCCATTAGCTCAAATATTGGGCAATTTGACATACAAACCCACCATTTCTACAACATGCATTATTAGGCCACTTTACATTTGCCTAGCACATTTCTAAATTTTCTCACATAAGTCCTTTTGACTAAATTCGCATGCAATTTACTAAATCGAAGCCTAAAACTTTCACACATTCATAATCACATATTTTAGACAATAAATATCATGTTCAAATAATTTGGTGACTCGGTTTAGCGATCCCAAATCCGCTTCCCGACTAGGGTCACTTTAGGGCTGTCACAGAGTATATATATGGTAAAAAGGGGAGCATTCAGATGGTTTTTCTTCCTTCTGTTCTACACTTTAATTTTTATTTTTAAGATTTAATACTCTCTTCTTATTCATTAAATTGGAGGATAAGGTTTTTGGGTTATCGGTGGATGTTTCAATCTCTTGGTAAGTCTAGCAACTTTGCATGTAAGGATTTTGAAAGTGTAAGGATGTTAAAAAGTATGTCAGCAGTAAATATTTGAATAAGAGGGCCTGCATGGGGGTTGTCTATAATTAAGATTATAGTGAATTATTTATAAATGGATTTTTAATGGTGAATCCATGTTCTTTTAAGCAGTTGCTACTGCTGTTTCGTGAAAGACGTTTCGTTTTGGAATTTTGAGTTATATAAAGGTGAGTTTCAGGTGAGTTTCTATCTTGACTCATGAGTAATAATTTATAATGGAAAATCATATGTAGATGTTGCCACAGATAACTGGTGGAAGTATGTATGTGTGAAACATCGTAAAAAGCTCTACATTTTTATAAATAAGTTATATGAGTTGTTGCATGAATAAGATGTGTGGAAGAGTATGGATCAATCATGTGAGTGAATGACTCTATGAAAGTGTAAATGATGTTAACTAAGTAAACCATTCATTTGTGATACCGCCAGTAGGGTAGTTACATTGTTAACCGGAAAGGCAGATCACGTTGACAACAAGTATACTCATGGTGTAGCCTTCGGTGAAATGTAAATCAGACTAGCAGAACACGACATGAGGATGTGTAAGTCCATGTGGTTAATACCCATGGCATAGTTTGACAATTAAAATATTCATGGTGTTTCCTTCGATGAGATGTAAATCAGACTAGAAGATTACGACATGAAAATATGCATAAGACCATGTCGGAGAAACCCCATGGTATCATCTGAGATAGTCCTATGTGACAGTAAACATGTAATTCTTTGTGAAGCTTGTGTGGCATATTTTGTAAAGCCTATATAGCGTATTCTATAAAGCCTATATGGCATACCCTGTAAAGCCTGTGTGGCATATTCTACAAAGCCTATGTGGCGCCTTTTGTAAGACTATATGTCTTATTCTGTAACGTCTTTGAAGTGAAGTCTGGTCAAACGCTTTTGTGTCGTGATCTGGATAAGCTTTGAGAATTATTCGCTAGCTGATGCTATGATCAAGATCTGGCCTATGTGCTAAGCCGTGTACCCCTTGAAATGATTTCATACGCCTGTATGCCAGGCCGTGTGCTAGGTCATGTAACAGTCTAACTTGCATATCTTGAACCTATAGGGGACACACGACCGTGTCGCATGGCCTTGTGTCACACACGGCTAAGACACATGCCCATGTCTCAGGCCGTGTGGACATATTTCAAATGTCCACACGGCTGTGTCTCATCCGTGTGAGTCGCACGGCCCTGTGACCCCTGTTGTCCAAATTTTGCAATTTTTTCCTAAAATTTCTAAATGTTTTTGACTTAGTCCCTGATTGTTTCTATAGTATTTTTAAGGCCTCGAGGGCTTGATTAAGGGACATTATGAATGTATTTGAATAAAATTTGATTATGTTTGTATTAATGTATAATTCGAATGGTTTACTGTTCTGTTTGTCTAATGATACTCCATAACCCTATTCTAGTGACGGATAAGGGTTAGCGGTGTTATATTTAGTGGTAACAAAGCTATGATTTAGTCAATTCTCAAAATGAACGTAGTGTGTAAAGTGTCTAGAATTACATGTCATATAAATCTATGATATTGTGATGTGTTTATCCGATCTAACCTTCATTTTCTTATAGATTATAAAGATGCCAGACAGATCTGATCATGCTAACAATGATGAGGTTAACAGTAATGTACCGACTTCTGATCATGGGACGAGTACTAATGTTCTGATTCCTTCAGCTCAAGAACATGAGCTTAAAAATTTGTTCTTTGGGTATATGAACCAGTGGTTCAACAAGTTTATGCAAATGAAAATTTTGGCTCAACGACCTCCACCCCCTATTGTACCTCTTGTTATACCACCTATTGTACCTTCAGTTGCACCTTTACCTCCTCCAGTGATTGAACCTAGTTGACGAATTCCAACGGAGAAGCTTAGAAAGTACGGTGGTGAGGAATTTTTAGGTAGATTAGAAGATGGTCCGGTTAAAGTTGAGTATTGGTTACAGAGCATCTTGCAAGTCTTTAGAGAACTGGTTTGCCCTCCATATGATTATCTTAGATGTGTCATTTCATTGCTGAAAGAAGAAGCGTATAGTTGGTAGACTACACTAATGGTTGTGTTATCGAAGGAGAAAATTTCTTGGGATTTCTTTCAGATTGAGTTTAAAAAGAAATATGTCAGGAAAAGGTATTAGGATAAGAAAAAGAGAGAATTTCTTGAGTTACATCAAGGAAATAAAACAGTAGCCAAATACGAGAGAGAGTTTGCATATCTCAATAAGTATGCCCGAGAGATTGTATGTACTAAAGAAGAAATGTGTATCTGATTTGAAGATGGCCTAAATGATGAAATTAGAATGATGATTAGAGGTAATGAAATTCGAGAATTTTTTTCTTTATCTTATCGTACACAGAAAATGAAAGAAGTTTACAACCGCAAGATACAACGGGATAGATAGATTCTAGAGTTTCACAACAGAAGTTCTTTTAAGTCATTTTTTGCATCACCAACAAAGAAGATTAAAGAAGATTTTAGCTGAGCTACCTCAATGTTAGAGCATCCGAACATAAACAAGACAATTCAACATGATTTCAAAGTTCCTCCAAAACCTATTGATAGTGTGGCAAGTATACGAAATTCTCCGAAGCCCAGTTGTAGACATTATGAGAAATATCATCCTGATGAGTGTAGGACTAATACGGGAGCCTATTATAGATTTGAGTTGACTGATCATGTAACGCCGCCATACTCGAGACCGTCGCCGGAGTCGAGTACGAGGTGTTACTAAACTTAATTCATTAATTAAACAGCTCAAACAATTTATTTTTAATATTTCCAGAC
Organism: Gossypium arboreum; assembly: GCF_025698485.1. Classification (NCBI taxonomy): domain Eukaryota; kingdom Viridiplantae; phylum Streptophyta; class Magnoliopsida; order Malvales; family Malvaceae; genus Gossypium; species Gossypium arboreum. The sequence goes on from NC_069082.1 coordinate 20,224,783, forward strand.
AAGCTGGCCAACTGCAACATAGTTGCTTAAAAATTCATATCTCGAGTTCTAAAACTTGAAATTAAGATCTGTAAATTTTCCTTGAAACTAGACTCATATATCTATCTACTAATTTTTTTCTAGAATTTTTGGTCAAGAAAATTAGTACAGTTTATTAGTTAAAGTCTCCCTTGTTTCAGGGTTTGACTACTCTGACCCCTGTGTATTACAAATCAGATATCTCACTGTACAGAATTTCAATGATTATTCTGTTTATTTCTCATAAAACTAGACTCAATAAGTAATCTTCACATATAAATTAAAACTTATAATTATGTTTTTACAATTTTTGGTGAATTTTTAAATTAAGAATAGGGGATTCAGAGACCACTATGACCCTGTTCCACCAAAACTTAAATATCTCATAAAATATAACTCATTTACATGTTTTGTTCCATCCATATGAAAATAGACTCATCAAGATTCAACTTCATAACTTATTCATCATTTAATTCCATTTCTACTATTTTTAGTGATTTTTCAAATTTACATCACTGCTGCTGTATGACTCTGTTGTATGGCCAATTTTACCATTCTAAGGATTTTCATGGTTTAGTTAAGACATAAAGCATACATGTTATCATATATAAACTTGATTAGCCATTCCAATAGCTAATCATTTACAAACCCTTTTCTTACCAAACCATAACCATATCATATGATCATTTATACAAAGTGAGTATATTGCTATACATGCCACACTCAAAATATACAAGCCATTTTACCAATTTAGGTCTTCGGATAATGTGAACGAGCTTTCGACCTATCCCAATTCTCAAGCCGGCTTGTCAAAACTACAATGAAGAAAAAGGAGGGAGTAAGCATAGATGCTTAGAAGTTCACATGTAAATAATAAGTAACATGATTATGCAATCCAACATAAACATCATTAAAACACTCATAACATAAAAATACTTACTATCTTACCACAATTTTGTCTCACCAAGTTCTCAACCAAGAATTAAACTCATAACTATCTATTTTCACTTCTTCAACACATTCATCATTGAATCACTTTCGTTTTAAGCATCCTCAATATTCTCTTAGGATTCTCCCGTTGAACACATAGGAATATAATTTCGGATACGCAGATAGTGTGCACGTAAGTGTTATACTCATAACTGAGCAAGCTCAATAGCTTTTGAATCTATGTAGCCAAGCTACCATGTAACCTGCCCATAAACGAACTCGGACTCAACTCAACGAGCTCGGCATTCACATCTATAAGTGAACTTGGACTCAACTCAACGAGCTCTGATGCCTAGTTACATCTCACGAACTTGGACTCAACTCAACGAGTTTAGAACTCAACCATCCTAGTGACATGTCACTTGTACCCTAATCTATTCCCAAGGTTCAAACGGGATTCTTTTCAATTACACATTTCGATAGCCTTCTTCGGAATATAGAAATCGATACTTGCTAACATCTCATACTTATTAAATTTTTCACATAATTTGCGTATTACCAAATAATAATTCACAAAGCAAAATATTTCATGATAATAAATATTATATCATACAAGTATCATTAAATCACTTGAAATAAAAATTATGTTACCTTATTTACACATGAACTTACCTCGATACAAAATATTAGCAATCGAGCCTATTCCTTGTAAACTTTGTTTTTCCCTCGATCACGACTTGAATCTCGTTTCTCTTGATCTATAATGCCAAATTAATTTATTTAATACATACATTCATCAAAACAGCCCCTAATACGAACTTTGGCCATTTTGCCTCTAAACTTTCACATATTTGCACTTTTGCCCCAAGGCTCGTAAATTAAACCTCATCCTATTTTCTTATGTTTTATGACATCCTGATCATATTTCCCTTCTATGGAAACAACAAATTCACACTCTAACATGTACTTATGACTATTAGGTATTTTTATCGATTAAGCCCTTTTACTCGTTTTCACTTAAAACCGAGTAGCACAAGTTGTCTAACATAATTTAAAACCTCATATTCTATCATAAAACACCAAAATACACAAATTTCACCTATGGGTATTTTTCCAAATATGAATCCTAGGTTGACTTATTGTTAGCATAAGCTAAATCGAGCTACCGGGATTCCAAAAACGTAAAGAACATTAAAAATGGGGCTTGGAATCACTTACTATGGGGCTTGGAAGCTTGAAACAAACCCTAGCTATGGAGAACCCTTGAAATTTCGGCCTAATGAAGAAGATGGACAAAAATTGGCTTTTAATTTTGTTTTTAATTCATTTTAATAACTAAATGACCAAAATGCCCTTAATTAAAAACTATGGTGTTTTATCTTCCTTTAGGTATTTTGGTCCAAACTAGTATAATGGTCTAATTACTATCCAAGGACCTCCACTTTAAAAACCCATTACTCACAAGTACTTAATACCTTTGTGAACTAGAACACACATTTTACAACTTTTGCAATTTAGTCCTAAATATCAAATTGGACCCTCTATTGATAAAATTTCTAAACAAAATTTTCACACAATCATGCAATCATGCCATAGACCTTAAAATGATAATAAAATAAATTTTTCTACCTCGAATTTGTGGTTACAAAACCACTATTCCAATTAGGCCCTAATTCGAGATATTACAGATCATTTCTTTCGAAATTGTCCCATACAATTAAAAGAAAATGAAGATCAGAATGAAATTAAAATGACAACATCTTAGTAAAGTAGACATTCGAGTCAGAATAGTGCTGTTGGAACTACTTGTGCTAGGACTAAAGACACCGTTGTTCATTCAGAGACTAGAGCACCTGCTAGTACTTATGTTATTCGAGCTAGAGAGAGCTACTGCTCCTGATGTGATTGCCAGTATATTCTATCTCTTTGATGTTACTGTGAATGCGTTGATTGACCCTTGGTCAACTCATTCTTATATTTGCACTGCATTAGTAACGAAAAAGAAATTACTTGTTGAATCTACTGGTTATGATATTCAAGTTACTAATCCACTAGGTTAAAGTGTGATAGTTAACTTAGTTTGTTGTAATTGTCCACTGAAAATTAAAGGCTACGAATTTCCTGCTGATTTGATGTTGTTACCCTTTCGGGAATTCAATGTTATTCTAGGTATTGATTAGCTATCATTGCATGATGTTGTAGTGAACTATAGATAGAAACGGATTGATTTGAAATGTCAGACAGGAGAGATGATTTGTAACAGTCCAGTTTAGACTCTAGTAGAATAGTGGTTTCAGGACCACAAATCTGAGTCAGAAAAATGTTTAAATATTATTTTTTGTGCTTATAATATGTGAATTTACATGTGTGAAAGTTTCGTATGAAAATTTGATCATTTGTGTGCTTAATTTGATAAAAGGATCTAATCGCGTAAAATGTAAAAGTTGTTTGCTATTTGTTAAAGTGCTTAATTGATTTTTCTTATTAAAGGAGAGGTCCTTATGATGAAATTAGACCATTTAAAGCATGAGTGGACAATTATGGCCTTAATATAATGGTTTATTAAATGGTTTAATAAAAGGGCCAAATTGGTATTTAGTATTAATGTTTATTAATTAAACAAAACATGATCTTTGTTTCATTGTTTTATCATATGGCCAAATATATCAAAGAAAATAGGAGAGAAAACACAAGTTAGGGTTTCAGCACTTTGATTGGTGATTAAGGTATGGATTTTGTTCAGTTTTTGATAATTTCTACATTTTTGTGATCGTTGCTTAGTGTTCTATCAAGCCCATGCCTAAATTTCTGATTTTGATGATGATTTTGAAATATTCCATTGATGAAATTTTGAGCTTTGTGAATTTAGTTGATAGAAATTAAAGATATATGTTAGATTACTAAGTTTTGTCTTTGAATTTTTGATGAATTTGAGTAATTTGGACTAAATTGTGAAATTTGTAAATTGAAGGACTAAAATGTGAAATAAATGAAACATATGGGATTATATGAATACTATGAGAATTTAGCCTAACATGGGTATATGCAAATTTCGTGTATTTTGTGATTTTTGTGATTAGGGACTAAATTGTCAAAATGTGAAAATGTGAGGGCTATTTTGTAAATTTCCCTAAATGTGTTTTTTTGGATTGGTTTGAATGATTTGGTGAATAAAAAGGTTAAATTTTAATTTACATAGATCAAGAACTAAAGAAAACGGAATTAGATCGGGGAAAGTCGAAAGTAGTCTAGTATTCCGTCTATCTGAACCCATACGAGGTAAGTCTATATACAAATAAATGCATTTGAAATGGTTTATTTATACTTATATGCTATTGAAAAATGATGAATGGCTTTATGCCTTGAATTTGAGATATTCGAGAAAGTATCAACAAAGTTCTGACGTCCGAAAAGCCCCGTACGAACCTTAGTAATAGTTAGGATACATATGTCATGACATAGGATCTGATATGTGTTATCATGTAAGACCATGTCTGGGACATTGGTATCGACTTATGATTTACGTATAAGACCACGTCTGGGACACTAGTATCGTATTTGATTTCGTGTAAGACCCTGTCTGGGACAGTGGCATCGATATTTGATTACATGTAAGACCACGTCTAGGACATTGGCATTGTACGAGCTTTCCAAGTTATTCGTATATCCTTATGATTCCGAACAGTTTAACGGGCATTCCAAGAAAATAGATGACTATATGAATTTGTATCCGCCTCAGGTACGTTTGAATTGTATACCATGTTTGAGAATGAATGGTAAGTTTACGTACCTTGGTGAATATATGATATAAGTATGAGCTGCTATGAGAATGAGTTATGATATGTATATGTGAATCATGTTCAAATGAGATATAAGAGATATATGGCTCAGTGAATGTATTTTTATTTAAATTATATGAATGAATTGATGTTATTTGTTAAGTTTATTTGTATATGGCTAACTAAACTTTTGAAAGATTACTTTGCGTGTGTTTGCATTGTTTTTTTTAAATATCATAGTTGTCGGGAGCTCGGGGACCATCGAGGATCATCACCACACTATCAAACTTCTTTTTGGTACCTTTTGAATATGTGAATATAAAAGTATGGCATGTATAGGCTAGAAGTACTTTGATTATGTTTTGTGATGTAAATTTTGAAGTATTGAAACATATGCTTTGGTATGATTTTGGTATAGATTATGTGTATGATTTGGTTGTGAAATGGTTGAGAATTTGGTATAAAATTTTGTGGTTTTGGTGCTTTAGGGAGGACCCTTGATGGGTGGCATTTTGGCCTTGTAAATGACCGATTTGCCCATACAGGCAGAGACACAGACGTATGTCTCAACCGTGTTGCTCAAGGGCCATTTCGAAATGAGCCCAGGCAGATCACACGGCCGCACACATGAGCATGTGCTAGCCCATGTGGCCAAGTCAGTTTCGACCACGGGCTAGACACACAGGCGTGTGCTCAGCCGTGTGGCCAAGTCAGTAGCCTCCCTAATTTGCACACGGCCTGGCACACGGGCATGTCTTGTGGCCGTGTGGACAAGTCAGTATGTATGTCCTGTTTTGACACGCCTAGATACACAGGCGTGTCTAAAACCGTGTGAGGTACACGGCCTGTTCACACGGGTGTGTGACCTTTATAACTTTAAAAAATGTTTAAGTTTTGAAAAATTTTGTATGAGCTCGGTTTAGCCTCGACCCCTTTCTAAAGCATGTTTAAGGTCCCGTTGACCTATGTATGTAAGGGACTTTGTAATGATGTATGATTATGTGTGAATGATTTTTGTGAATTATTTTTGAAATGTTCCGATTTCTTCGGTAACGCCTTTCACCCTAGTCCGGCGACGGGTACGTGTAACAGCCCGAATTAGACCCTAATCGGAACGATGGTTTTGGGACCATGAATCTGAGTCAGAAAAATATTTTAAAATTATTTTCTGTGTTTATTTTGTGTGAATTTATATCTGTGAAATTTTTGTGATTTAATTTTGTCGTTTAGGTATCCGATTAAATAATAGGACTTAATCACATAAATTGAAAACTTGATAGTTTAAAGCATAAGGGCCAAATTGTTAGTGGCTTTCTAAGTTGGGGCATTTATGTTGTAAATATCCCATTAATACATAAGTGGGACGGTATAAGACATATGTTACATGGTTTTTATATTATATTATTATGGGTAAATAAGTAAATTAAACGTTAAGTTATTATATGTTATAATATAACATGAAACATAAAAAAATAAAATCATTTGAGTGTTCATATTCTTCATAGCCGAAACTTAATAAAAGAAAAAATAAAAGAAAGAAAGCTAGGGTTCGGGTGGTTTTAAGCTCAATCAAGGTAAGTATTCAACTCGATTTTTGATAATTTCTACATTTTTGAGATCGTTGCTTAGTAACCTTCAAGACCCAAGCTTTAATTTTTTATTTTGATGAATATTTTGAGTTATGCCATTGTTGATAACTTGTAATTTTTGTTGTTTGATGATGAAATATGAAAGATATGTTTTAGATTAACATATTTTGTATTGGAGTTTTTGATGATTTTGAGTAATTTAGACTAAATTGAAAAAATAATAATTTGAGGGACTAAAATGTGAAATTAATGAAATATATGGGCTTATATAGATATGGGTACCATTCATCCTAAAATGGGTACTTTGAAATTTTGTGTATTTCGTGTTTTGTGTAATAGGGACTAAATTGTAAAAATTGTAAATGTCAGGGGTAAAATGGTAATTTGCCCATTTATGTGTTTTTGGACTAAATTGAATGAAAATATTTTTGAATGAGCTTAATTTGAATATGTCTAGATCAAGAACCAAAGAAATCGAATTTGGACCGGGGGAAAACAAAAGTTGTCGACTAGCTGCCCTGTCCCGTTTTACGACGTCCGAGGTAAGTTTATAAGCAAATAGACGTGTTTAATGGTAATTAAATGCTAAATTTTTATGATGTTATGAAATGTTAGTATTTATATATGTTATGGTCGAACATGGATAAACTTGGCTACTGCACTTCCGATTTCGTTTCGACCGAGTTACGACGTCTAAAAGACCTGTATGAACCTTAGGAATAGTTAGGATACATATGTCATCACATAGGATTCCGATATATTTGTGCGAGTAAGACCATAGCATAGATATGTGATTCTGATATGTGTTTATGAGTAAGACCCTGTCTGGGACAGTGGCATTGATATGTGACTACATGTAAGACCACGTCCAGGACGTTGGCATTGTACGACTTGTGAGATTATCTGAGTGTCCTATCAAATTCTGAATGGTTCATCGGGCAAAGGTAAATTGTGTTTGGAAGTGAAATATGAGCTAAAAGGGCCAGGTATGGATTTAACTTGTTGACTAGTAGTAATAATGTAAGTATGTATTTGATATTCGCTCTTTTTATGTGTATCTGGTAATATAGAACATAAGTGAGATTGTGGCATATGTATTCGGCTTTGTGGCCAAATGAGTTGAATATCAATGAACAATACATAATAATGTGCAAATGTATGTGACTATGCGAAATCGGCTTTATAGGATATATATATATAAGTGTAACATTATGATATCATTTTCGAGCTTATGTTTTTTTTTTTAAGTATATGTGTGCATGATTTTTTTTCTTTTATAATTAGTTGTTTTGGAAGTTGATTACTATAAGTTTGAATGACCATGTTAGTATTCGGCCTACATGGAAAAAATGGTTTATGGAAATTTCTTAAGTATTTTATTTGAAGTCTTAAAGTCGAATATGCTAATATTATTATAATTCAGTTGATTATAATAAATTGAATATGTCACTTGTGTAACATCCCGGTTTTGGGCCTAGTTAGAACAGTGGTTTCGAAACCACAAATCCGATGAGGAAAATTTCATTTTTATTATATTTCTATGGTCTATGATTTCACGGAATAAATTTTTGAAAATTTGGTTCGAAAATTTCGACGTTTGGGCACTCAATTTAGTAAAAAGGACTAAATTGTAAAAAGTGAAAAAGTTGAGTTCTACATGTTAGAGGTGTCCAATTGTCATGAAATTTAAAATTGGGAGTCCTTATGTGGAATTAGACCATTAATTAAGTTGTGGACAAAAATGGACATGGTTAGGTATGTTTTAAATTGTTTTTCATTAAGGGTATTTTAGTAATTTGGCTAATAAAGCCAAAATAATATGAAAAAAAAAATGTCATCTTCTTCATTTTCATGCCTTGGTCGAAATTTTGAAGACCACCATGCCTAGGGTTGTTTTCAAGCTTTCCAAGCTCATTTGTAAGTGATCTCGAGCCCCATTTTTAATGTTCTTTACATTTTTAAGTCCCGGTAACCCGATTGACCTATTTCTACCATTAATTTGAGCTAGGGTCTATGTTTTAAAATTTACCCATGAGGGATATGCTTTTATTTTGATGTCTAATGGTAGAAAATAAGTGTTGGGTGTTAAATAAATGAGTTTTACTAAGCAGTTTTCAATGAAAACGTCCAAAAGGACTGTTTTGTAAAAGTTATAAAATTGGTCATAAAAGGGTGATCTAGTGGGAATTGAAGGCTGCCATAGTTATGAAAATGATTCAGCTAGACTTAAAATGTAAGGAAATTGAATAATTTAAAATTATTTTACGAGCATTAGGGTAAAAGTGCAAATATGTGAAAGTTTAGGGGTCAAAATGAAAATTTATAAAAATATGATTTTTAGACCCATATGAATAATGTGACTAATCAGTAGGCTAAATGTGATATCATAGATCAAGGAAATCGAGATTCGGGCTTAAATCGAGAAAATACAAGGTTATTGACTAAAATGGTAAATTGTCGTTTCTAGATCCAAGGTAAGTTCGCGTGATTTAATAAGCCTATTATTCATGTTATTATTTTTATACATGAAATATATCTTGTTATAATTGTATTGAATTCGATGCTAACAGAAATTTGATGGAATATGATATTTTAAAAGAAACAAGTTCGTATAACTAAATCAAGCATGTACATGTGTTGAATTGATTGATGAATATTGTGCATCATGATTTGTAATTGGTATGTACATGTAATAAATCAATCTTGATTTGTGATTTACATGTAAATGATGAAATATTACATGAATCTGTTTGAATATTGATTTCCGATTGGACAGGTGATTACCGTGTATGTGAGGTCCTGCATATGTTGCAGTAAAGGTTGTTCTGAAAGGGAAAATCTTTTGATTTCATTATGAAAAGGAATGTAAACCCAAAAGGGTAATACTTGAAAAGGATTTGTGTACCCAAATGGTACAATTTGAAAAGGTTAGGTATACTTTGTGTATACCATTTGAAAAGGAAAGGTACACTATATGTGTACACTTGAAAAGGTCATGTACACTTTGTGTGTACACTTGGAAAGGTTAGGTATACTTTGTGTACACCATATGAAAAGGAACGGTATACTTTGTGTATAACATATGAAAAGGAAAGGTATACTTTGTTTATATCATATGAAAAGGAAAGGTATACTTTGTGTGTACCACTTGGAAAGGAATGTACACCTCAAGTGTACAACTGGAAAAGGAAAGGTCTATCAGAAATTCAATAATTCAACGATAATGACATACATAGTGATATAAAGAAAAACGGCATGATATACTCATCTATGCTTAGTTGATACTAGTATGATGCATATGATTGTCCTGTTTGGATGAGTGGTTGTGCTAAGAGATAGCACAAGTACGTACTCGAAACCCATGAGTATGTGTTTGACATGTGAAATGAAATGGACTTATGGTCAGAGTGCAAATGAATGACTGATATTTATGAGAATAATTTCTATGACAAACTTGTGATGGTTATCTTTATGTTTCACTAAGACAGATTAGGTCAATAGCAGTGGTCTGATTTTGAAAATCCACTAAAAATAGTGTAAATTGAGTTGAGGCTGAGTAAAATACAGAATTAAAGCTTATATAGTCTAGTTTTTGATAAAGGAAACTCATATGATAAGATATTGGAATTTTTGTGAAATAGGGTCAAAGTGACCTCGGACTCCCCTGTCTCAACTTTGGAAAATCACTAGAAATTGTACAAAAATAATTATGAGTTAGAAATCATATTAATGAAATAGAAGAGATGGGAACATTATTCAAGTCTCGTACTATGAGAGATTTGATTTTTAGCAGATAGAGGTCGAAGCTGTCAGACAGCGAAATAGAAGAGAGTTGAAATAATAAACTGTACTTATTGGCTAGACCAAAAATTCTGAAAATTTTATGGTGGGAAGGGATATGAGTCTAGTTTCTAGAAAAATTAACAGAACTTTATTTGGAGTCTCATAACTCCAGATATAAATAATTTAATGACTATGACTCAGAAAAATAGCTTAGCTGAAATTTGAATAAATAGAAAGAATTTGAAAATAACATGTTATAACATTGCTTATTATTTTCATGTGAGCTTATTAAGCGTAAAGCTTACTCACTCCTTTCCATTTCTTTTAGTTTTTTCAGGTTAGCTCGGGTTGGAGATAGTCAGAGGCAGCATCACACTATCGAGTCATTACCCTTGGAGTATTGACATGTGTATGTTAAATGTTTTCAGGTGAGTGGCATGTATAGGGACTTAGTTTTACTATGATAAATATTGTTGTGATTAGCCAAATGTATTGGCTTATATTGATTTGTTATTTATAGTCATGAGATATGGCTTATAATGATTATGGCTTGTAAGCCTATTTATCCATGATATGTGTTAAATGTCTTGTGATTGTGCTTGTTCACTAATGAAGACCTTAGGACAGTTCAAGGCGGTCATGGTAATGTAATGATTGTGTGATATGGTAATAAGTTATTAGTGCCCTGAACATGGATGTTGATGTATAAGTTAATAACCATAATATAATGGTATAAGTGATTAATAAGATGACAAGGTCAAAAATATGTGTGTGCATGTGAAAATGACAAAAAGGCTTGGAAATTAACCTAAGTTTAGACCACACGGGTAGTGACACTGTCATGTGTCTCATCTGTGTGGAGGACACGGCCTCTCTCCACAGGCGTGTGCCTTGGTCGTGTGCCCTTAAATGGTTGCTGATGTCATAAACAGAGAGTTACACGGGCTGAGGACACGGGAGTGTCCCAAGCCACACGGCCCAACCCACACAGGTGTGTGACTCTCCAAAGCAAGAAAATTTGTTAAGTTGCCCAAAGATTTTCAAAGTTCTCAGTTTAGTCCCGAACCACCCTGATGTATGTTATAGGCTTCGAAGGTCTGTATAAGGTACGATATGCATGTGTTTGAGATGTTTTAATTTTGGGCAAAAATTTTGTGGCCCGATTTTGAATGTTGTGAATGTTTAAGTCTAGTAACACCTTGAACCCTATCTTGGCGTTGGATTCGAGTGAGGGGTGTTACAACTTGGTTGTTTATTTGCTTATGACTTACTAAGTTGTGATAGCTTACTCTGTGTGTTATGTTACTCTGTTTTGATAGATTTTGGAGTCAAACTACAAGCTCGGGGACTGTCAGCAAAGTTCATCACACTATCAACTATTTTGGTACCTTTATAAGTTAAGCTCGAATTATGGCATGTATAGGCTGAAACATATTTTTTTTGAAGTGTTGACTTTGGTTATGTAACTAAGGCCATGCAAAAATGGCTTGCTATTTATGGTTAAATTTGATTTTATGTGTGCTTAGCTATAATGCTTTATGATCTTGATTATGAAATATGCGGATATGCTTGATTGTGGTTTGATTTGTGGTAAGTATATTATGTATTGGAAATGGTTTTATTTTTAAGTTTGAATTTAATTATGTTGGACATGGTTAAATCTATTTTGATTAAAATGCTATATGTTTGGAATTATAAGTTATAAGTGTTAGGTATTATGTATTTTGAATCGGTTTGGTGGTGATGATAGATACAATGAGTAATCGGTTTTGTAATTAGCACTATTTGGAGATTATGTTCTTGTATATAAATGTGTGTGGTGAGCTTGGTTAAATAAGTCAGCTTGAATAATGCTCTAGCTGGTGTATGTGATTTTACTGTATAAATATGTGTATGTTCGAGTGATACATATTACTATAAATCGGCTAGGACTTGAAAAGATGGTAGTAGTTTATTTCGGTTGGTGAGTAGTTTTAATGAAGTTTTGAATTTAATTAATATATATGCTGATTGATGAATTGGCCTTTACATTTATATATATCTATGTATATATGATGTCTTGGTTTAATAAAAATATGCATTTGTATTTAAAATCAAATTATTATTTGGAAGATTAATTTGATGACCGAATCATAATTAATTAGTTGGGTTGCTTTTGTGCAACTTAGACAGGATAATTAACATGAGATTTGAGAGTACTTTAAATCATTAATTGTGTCTTGAATGGTTATTGTTTGCATGTAGATGATTCGGGTCATTTATATTAGTATGGGAGTTAAATTTTATAAATTTAAGCAATGATGGTTCGACAATAATCCAAATTTGATATAGTTTACTATGAATGATGTGATTATTGGTTCATGAAATGTATACATATTCATATATAATCATTCGGTGAATTTGTCTATGACACTTAAGTTAAAGAACAAATTAATATGTGAATTCTTTTAATTGGTTTAAGATGTGCATGTAATGAATTAAAAGTTAAATCTTCGATTTTTAATTAGAAATTCGATTACCAGTGGAGTATTGAACATATGATGTGCAGATTTGTAATATGATTTGTTTTCAATGAATGTTTAATATTTAACTAATTATATGCTTATATTTATATGATTATAATTTGAGTTATATATGAGTATATCCAGAATTGTGCTTTTTTTCAGTAATGCCTCACAACCCCATTCCAACGACGGATACGGGTTAGGGGTGTTACAGTACAGGCTAGGGGTGTTACATGATTTTAGTTGATTCAGAGAGTTTGAAAGAAGCTGTTCGAATTATTTCATCTATTTTTGCTCAGAGATTGATACGTAAAGATAATGAAGCATTTCTAGCCTACATTCTTGATACCAAATATTCAGAATTGAAGCTAGATCAGTTCCCGATCGTTAGAGAGTTTGTTGATGTATTTCCTGAAGAGTTGTCGGGTTTACCTCCTGATCATGAAGTTGAGTTTGTGATTGATTTGGTTCCTAGAACTACTCTGATATCAATATCGTTGTACCGTATGGCACCAGTTGAGCTAAAAGAATTGAAAGCACAGTTGCAAGAGTTATTAGATTGAAGGTTTATTGGACCGAGCGTGTCTCCCTGGGGATCACCTGTATTGTTTGTGAAAAAGAAAGACAACTCTTTGAGATTGTGTATAAATTACAGACAGTTAAACAAAGTTACGATCAAAAACAAATACCATTTTCCACGTATTTACGATTTGTTTGTTCAATTGAAAGGTGCTACAGTGTTCTCAAAGATAGATCTCAGATCCGAGCATTATCAATTGAAAGCTAAAGACTGTGACGTGTCAAAGACTACTTTCAGAACTCGTTACGGTCATTATGAGTTTCTGGTAATGCCATTTGGCTTGACTAATGCCCTTGCTGCTTTTATAGATTTAATGAATCGTGTTTTTCAACCTCATTTGGATAGATTCATTGTTGTGTTTATTGACGATATATTAATCTATTCCAAGACAGAATCCAAGCATGCTCAACATCTAAGAATCGTATTATAGACTTTTAGAGAAAAACAGTTGTACGAAAATTTAGTAAATGTGAGTTCTGGCTCCTAGAGGTTGGATTTTTGGGACACATAGTATCATCCGATGGAATCTGAGTTGATCCAAGTAAAATTTCGGCTGTGATGAACTGGAAAACTCCGAAGAATGTCTCAGAAGTACGAAATTTTCTAGGTTTAGCAAATGACTATCAACGTTTTGTTAAAAACTTTTCACTGATTGCTTCATTGATGACCAGATTATTATAGAAAAATGTTAAGTTTGTTTGGTCCAATAAGTGCCAACAAAGTTTTGATTAGCTGAAGTGCATATTGACAAAAGCCCCAGCCTTGACTCAGCCTGAATATGGAGTAGCGTATGTTTTTTATAGTGATACGACTCTCAACGGTTTGGGTTGTGTACTGATGCAATCAGGAAATGTAGTAGCCCATGCTTCTCGACAATTAAAGTCACATAAGAAGAATTATCCTACTCAAGATCTCGAGTTAGTTGTGATTGTATTCACTTTGAATATTTGGAGACATTATTTATACAGCGATAAATGTCACGTGTTTATAGATTACAAAAGTTTAAAGTATTTGATGACTCAAAAAGAATTGAATTTGAGACAAAGATGATGGTTAGAGTTACTGAAAGATTACGATTTGGTTATTGATTATCATCCGGGAAAAGCTAATGTAGTTGCAGATTCACTTAGTCAAAAGTCTTCATTGTTTGCACTTCGAGCGTTGAACGCTCATTTAGCTCTTAATGAAGATGGTTTTATATTAGTGGACTTGAGAATGAAACCCCTATTTCTACGATGAACTCGGGAATTACATGATGAAGATTCGAGGTTGATGATGAAACGACAGTCGATTTAGGATAATTTGAGTTCAGAGTACAGTATTGATGATAATGATATATTACGTTATCGTGGTAGGATTTGTGTTCCGAATAATCTGGAATTGAAATATGATATTCTTTTTTACGCTCATAGTTGTAACACCCCTAACCTGTATCCGTAGCCAAAATAGGGTTACGAGGCATTACCTATCAAATCACAACATACAACATAATTTCTCATCCAAGAATCCATTAATACATAAACACCAATCCAACATAGTCACATTGTCTGTGACATCCCAAAATTGACCATAGTCGGGAAGTGGTTTCGGGACCGCTAAACCGAGTCACCGACATGTTCGAACGTAATATTTATTGTCTAGAATATGTGAAAATGCATGTGTGAATTTTGAATTCTTTGATTTAGTTAATTTGATTGTGAATTGAAAGAAAAAGGACTCATGTGAAAGGATTTAAATAGATGTGGCTAATTTTAGGAGATTAATAAAAAGGATGAAGTAAAATAAATCGACTTGCATGTCAAATAGCCCATTCCTAAGGGTAGTGGCGGCCATGTTAAGAGTGATGGGCAAGGAAAACATGTTTCAAACATGTTTAGCTAATGGATTATGCTTGAAAGAATAAAGAAATGAAATTGAAAAAAATAGGGATATGATGAAAACAAAAGAAAAAAAAAAGTGTTCATTCTCTCATTTTCTCCTTGCTTGGCCGAATATACTAAGAAGAAAGGGGGGGAAAAAGCTTGAGAAAATCAGCCATGGGAGCTTACTAGACTAAGGTGTTTTGATACAAGAAGGTATGTTTTATGCCACTCTTGAAAATGCATGCATGATTTGGAGGATTGGTTCAAAATTTTCCTTGAATCTCAAATCGAAACTAAGTTGTTAGGTGAGTTAAATTTCGGCCATGCATGTTGTTTTCCTTGGTGAGTGTTTTGATGTTGTTGTGATGAAAGCATGGAGATGAGTGAGTTGAATGTTTAACAAAAAGGAAATTTTGTGCCATTGAGTTCTTGTTGTTATGTGTGTGTGTGCATGAGTATTCGGCCATGCATGTTGTCTTCCTTGGTGAGTGTTTTGATGTTGTTGTGATGAAAGCATGGAGATGAGTGAGTTCGAATGTTTAACAAAAAGGAAATTTTGTGCCATTGAGTTCTTGTTGTTATGTGTGTGTGCATGAGTATTCGCCATGCTATAGAATTTATGTTGCAAAATGATTAATGCTTAATGAGATGTATAATAGTACTTGTGAATGAGCTTGAGAGTATTTAAACAATTAGACATGAAAAGGGTGGTAATGAGGCTGAAAAATTGTTGGATGGTTAATTGGGTAAGGAATGAAGCATTCGCCATATGGGTTATAAATGGGCATAGGTGTTAAATACCTTGTATTGGAAACTTTGATAAATAAGTAGCAATAAATTAAGATGAGATTGAGTAAATTTTCAGCTTAGTTGTGTTAAGTATTCGGCAATAACCATAATAATGCATGTGAATGCCGTATGTTTGTGTTTGATGGAGAGGTAAATTGTTTGATTTAGCTCAAGAGCAAAGGGGAACTAGATTGGACAAAGGAAAGGAGAAAGCAAACGAGTAGCCGATTTGGAACCGTTCTACCCCAAACAAAGTAAGTCATTAAGCACATATGTTTGATATTGCTTAAATGATTGGAAAATCTATGCAATTGTGTTTAATGGAATGCTATATATGTATAAATGAAATTCTATGTGTATGGAGTGAGGATAATTGTTGAATGTAAAAGAAATAGTGGAATGTGTAGAAAGTTTGCTTTCGGCACTATGTGTGCGGGCAATACGTGTGTATGGTGACGAGATTGGCACTAAGTGTGCGTGCTGGAAATATAAGGCACTAAGTGTGCATGCTGGAAAAATACGACACTATGTGTGCAAGCTGGAAAAATACGGCACTGGGTGTGCGAGCTCGAAGGGTATGGCACTGTGTGTGCGGGCTTAAATTGCGTGGCACTAAGTGTGCGAAATCGAGTGGTAAGCACTGTGTGTGCGTACTCTATATATATGGAGGGTGTGTCTCCATTGAATTGAGTATGGACAGCGGATCGGGTAAGTACCTCGAGCTCATGACGAATAGAGAATACGTTCATGCTTGGGGTTGAATTTGGTAAGCCTTAAATCTATGTGATGATTGACATTGTATGGTTGTGCTGGAAAATGAGTTAATGTGTAAAAATGCTTCGATTATCTTGTTGTGTAGAATATGAAATGTGGATGTATGACTTGGTACGAGATTGGACCGAAAGGTCCGAGGTACTATGGTATAGATTCGATATGGATGAGTACCTAGCCTCGTTTGTTGTACATGTTGTAGTAACTTTATCAGTGGATTGATGAATGCTTATGACTTCTGAGTTGTAAACTCACTCGGTGTTTTCTTGTCACCCATTTTAGGTCTCTCGGACTCATATTGTTTGCGTGATCGGGACCGTCGTTGAAGTCATCACACCGGCTGAAATCTTGTGGTATTGTTTTCGTTGTTGAAGAACATTTGGCATGTATAGGCTATTATATTTTGTCAAATTGTGGATTGTAAACTTTAAGCCATGTGAAAATGGCCTATGTGGTCGTCGAGTGGGATGCTAGAACCTATAGCCACGAGTCTTAGAAACTCTAATTTTGATAAGGTGGCCATAATTTGTGTCATGTATGATGGATGATTAAGGCCAAGGAAAGATTCATGAAATTGGCATAGTCTACTGCAGTAACTGTTGCGGACAGCAGCAGTGAGATGAGATTGAAAAATCACTAAAAATAGTAGAAGTAGAATTAAATAGTGAGTAAATTATGAAATTTAACCTTGATGAATCTATTTTTATATGGACGAACGAAACGACCATATGAGCAGTATACTGAGAAATATTAAAGTTCTCGTGAGACAAGGCCAGAACGGTTTCTGGGTCCCCTGTCGCGACTTTGAAAATTTACCATAAATTATCCAGAAAGAATTAGGAGTCATGCCTTATATGTACAGATTCCATTTTGAGTCTAGTTTCATTAGAAACAAACGGCACCAGTATTAAAGCCCTGTACAGAGAGATATTCAAGTTGTAACGCGCGAAGGTCAGAGCAGTCGATCCCTGTAACATGGGTGACTTTAACTAATAAACTGTACCAATTGGCCCGACCAAAAATTCTAGAAATAAATCCATGGATGGGTATGTGAGTCTAAATTCAGGGAAAATTTACGAAACCAGTTTCTGAGTTTTGAAACTCGAGATATGATTTTTAAGGCGACGGTGATGCAGTTTTCCAGCCTGACTGGTAATGTCAAATTGGTTGGTACCTTGAGAGGATTTGGCCGTTAACCCCTCGTGTCCGACACCGGCGACGGTCACGAGTTAGGGGTGTTACATTGTCCCTTATAAGGCTCTAGGAGACCTTAAAACATGCCTGGAAGAGGTTCAGGACTAAACCGATAACATTTAAAAATTTTGGGAAACTTATAAAATTTTCATGAATACAGGGATCACATGCCTGTGTGAACAGGCTATGTGCCTCACATGGCCACCAAAAATGCCCGTTTACAAGCCGTGAGAAAATAAGGCATACATATTGTGTAACATCCTGGTTTGAACCCTAATTGGAATAGTGGTTTCGGGACCACAACTCCGAGTCAAAAAATATTTTAATATTATTTTTCGTGCTCATAATATGTAAATTGATATCTGTGAAAGCTTCGTGTGAAAATTTATCCTTTGTGTGCTGATTTGATAAAAAGGACTTAATCGCGTAAAATGTAAAAGTGGCCTTCTATATTATGAAGGTGTCTATTTGCCATGGCTTACTAAAGCAAAGGTCCTTATGTTGTTATTAACCTATTGATAATGTTAATGGACAATAATGGTTATTATATCATGAATTTTTGGTGGTTTTAATTAAGGTTAAATTTGTAATTTGGTATTTAACTTATAATTAAATAAAACAAACAAGAAAATAAAGGCCATTATCACCATTCATATCCAAAAATAGAAGAAAATAATAGGGTTTGGATGTTTTGAACATTCGGCATTTGCAAGGCTCAACTGGTATGTGACTTTGCTCGATTTTTAAAAATTTCTACGTTTTTGTGATTATTGTTTTGTGTTCTATTAAGCCCATGCCTCGATTTCAAAATTTGATGATGAATTTGAGTTATATCATTGATGAAATTGTGAGCTTTGTGATGTTAGTAGATGGAAAATGAAAGATATGTGTTAGGTTAATATATTCTGTATTGGGATTTTTTATGAATTTGAGTATTTTGGACTAATTTCTGAAAATGTGAATTTGAGGGACTAAAATGTGAAATAAATGAAATATGAGGGTTTATATGAGCTAAGGGAAAATTTAGCTAAGCATGTCTATATAGAAATTTTGTGTATTTTGGTGATTTTATGAAATAGGGACTAAAGTGTTAAAATATGAAATATGAGGGCTAATTTGTAAAATGCCCTAAATATGTGTATATGGATTGATTTGAATGAATGTGAAATTGAATAAGTCAAATTTGAATTTATATAGATCAAGAAAGGAGAAATTCAGACTTAGATGAGGTAAAAACAAAGTGCTCGATTGATCGAATAATATTGTCATTTTTACGTTCGAGGTAAGTTTGTGTAGAATACATATTGTTTAAATAATGCTTATATGTGATGAAATGAATGGAAACGTGAATTGTGGATTGAATATATGAGGCACTAAGTGTGCAAATAATGAAATAGATACGGCTATTAAAATGGCACTGAGTGTGCGAGATTATAACAGCATTGGCTGAGTAAATGGCACTATGTGTGCGGTGCGAGATTATAACAGCGTTGGCTGAGTAAATGGCACTATGTGTGCGGCACCGATATAAATTCAGTTTAATGTAATGACACTAAGTATGAAATATTATTATAGCTTCGGTTAATTAATTGGCACTAAGTGTGCGAGTTCACTGAATGTTTAAGGATGATTGAATGACATAGTGCATCGAGCATTGAAGTGATAAATGTGATAGATAAAATCATGATGGTACAGGTATGTACGGAACCTATGTGGTTGATGATATTAAGTATGAAGTAGATGAAAGATTATGTAAATGAACTATGAAATGAGTAGATTGATTATCATAATGAATGTTTATTATAAGCTAAATGATGTAGTATGAAAGTAAAATATATCCTTGAATAAGTATGAGAAATGTAATGAGTTATAATAAGTGTTAGTTAAATATTTGAATTATATTCAAATGATAAGTTAAATGTATTATATCATGAACTTATTAAGCTTTAAAGCTTACTGTGTGAAATGTTCTCTATTTTACAATGTTACAAAGTTAGCGCAGATCCGGGATTCGTCAGCGACTTAATCACACTATCGGACATCTATTTTGGCACCATTTTAAGTGTTGTATATGGTATATGGCATGTATAGGCTAGTGTTATCTTGTTATGTTTTGAGTTGTGATTATAGCCATGAGATTTGGCTTGTAAATGTTAGTATGTATGACCTTTTAATTTGGCCTAAATGATGTGATTGGTAAGTAGGTTAAGTGATATATTTAATGCATATATGATAGTCTGGTTTAGGTCTTGCTAAAATGGTTTATTTTGGTTGTGGATTTGGATGGCTGAATTGGTAATGTATAGATGGAATCATATGTGTATAATTTGGCATGTTTTGATTGCTCAAAATTGTAGTGAAATGGTGATTTATTGGTTGCTATGTGTGTATGAGTCGAGGGTGACAAAATTGGCTTTCAAATAGCCTATTTTTGTCCACACGGGCGTATGTCTCAGCCATGTGAGACACATGCTCACATTAAACAGCTGTGTGTCCCCTTAGGTAGTCCTACAATTTAAAGTCAGTCTCGACCACGGCCTCGACACACGGGCGTGTCTAATGGTCGTGTGTGGCACACGGGCTAGACACACAGACGTGTGGTTAACCGTGTGACCCAAGTCAGTTTCGACCACGGCCAAGGCACACGGACATGTCTCCGACCGTGTGGTGCAAGTTAGTATGTATGCCCTGTTTCCACACGGTCTGTGACATTGGCATGTCTGGTGTCCCTACACGGCCTGTTCACACGGGCGTGTGACCCTTAAATGTTAGAAAATTTTATAAATTTCTTAAAGTTTGTGAATGTTATCGGTTTAGTCCCGGACCACTTATAAGCATGTTTTAAGGTCTTGTAGACTTATAAAATGGATAATATGTTTATGAATGAATAAGATATGATAATATATGTGAATAGTGAATGGAATTTGTTTGTAAATGATGTGATATGGTTGGTAATGCCTCGTAACCTTATTCCGGGGATGAATACAGGTTAAGGGTGTTATATTTTATTGGTATCAGAGCTATGGCTTAGTCAATTCTAGGACTAACGTAGCGTGTGAGAGTCTAGCTATACATGCCATATATATAAATTGCGATAGTGTGATGATTTCTGACTGTTAAAAATGTGTTTTTATATAGCAAATGGATCCCGAACGAGCCATAGCTGATGATGTGAAAAGTAATGTACTTGCTCCAGCTCAAGGGACAGGGTCAGCCGATTCTAGGCCTATTTCTAGTATTCAGAGAGGAAAGGCTAAGCAAGCCTTCTTCCAAATGAATGAGTGGTTCATGGAATTTGTTCAAACGAATCCATCTACTCAACAACCTCCACCCCCGCCTGTTCCTCAACAAATTACAGTTGTGCTACAAGCAATAGATCTGATTCGATTGAGTAAGCCACCTGTTGATAAGATTCGTAAACAAGGGGCTTAAGAATTTCGAGCTACAGTAGATGATGATGCTGAGAGAGCTGAGTTCTAGCTCGAGAATACTATCAGAGTATTTGATAAATTGCTCTGTACTCCAAATGAATGTATGAAATGCATAGTATCCTTGCTTAGAGATAATGAATATCACTGGTGGAAAACGTTGACATCAGTGGTTCCTAGAGAATGGGTTACCTAGGAATTCTTTTAGACTGAGTTCCAGAAAAAGTACATAAGCCAGAGATTCCTTGATCAGAAACATAAAGAGTTTCTAGAATTGAAGCAGGGCCGAATGACTATCACTGAGTACGAAAGAGAATTTGTACGGTTAAGGAAATATGCTCGGGAATATGTGTCTACTAAGGAGATCATGTGTAAAAGATTTGTTGACGGATTGAATGAAGACATAAAGCTATTAGTTGGGATACTTAAACCGAAAGAGTTTGTAGTATTGGTTGAGAGGGCTTGTAAAGCCGAAGATCTCAACAAAGAAAAGAGAAAAGTTGATTCAGAAGCAAGAGATTCGAAGAAGAGATTGATGAATAAATTTTATCATTCTTCGTCGAAGAAATCTAGAGACTATTTTAACTGATCGACAACTTTAGCGGGATATCAGAATAGAGATTGCGGGAAGCAATATACCATTTCTAAAGCTCAAGCCACGTCAGTATCAAGTTTTGGAAATGTAAAAGATGTTAAACCTGAGTGTCAACAATGTGGAAGATGGCATTTTAGAGATTGTTGGGGAAAAAGTAATAATAGAACTTGTTACAGTTGTGGTTCACGAGATCACTTTATTAAAGATTGCCCAGAGTTAGTTGAAAACGATAATGCTCAGAACGTGAGGCCGAGTAACACTGCAACTAGAGGTAGACCACCCAGAAACATGGGCAATGTGAGTGGTGGTAGAGGTGTGACACGAGACACTACAGCAAGATCTGATGCTAGAGCACCTGCACGAGCCTACACTATTCGCGCACGTGAAGAAGCGTCATCTCCAAATGATATTTTGGTACTTTACTCTCTATGATACTAAAGTTATTGCATTGATAGTCCAAGATCTACTCATTCATATGTATGTGTGAATTTAGTATCCAATAAGACTTTGCCTGTAGAGTCTACTGAATTTGAACCCCTTAGGCGAGTGCATGTTGGTTGATAAAGTGTGCAAGAACTGTCCACTGATGATTCGAGATGTTTGTTTTCCAGCTGACCTAATGTTGTTACCATTTGATGAGTTTGATATAATTTTGGGTGTGGATTGGCTAATGTTGCATGATGCTATTGTGAATTGCAAAAGAAAGACGATAGACTTGAGATGGTAGAATAATGAGATTATTCGAATTGAGTCAGATGATCTGAATGGTTTGCCAGTAGTAATTTCTTCAATGTTAGCTCAGAAATATGTGAGAAAGGGTTGTGAAGCTTATTTTTCTTATGTGCTTGATACGAAAGTGACAGAAAAGAAGATTGAATTAGTGCCAGTTGTATGTGAGTATTCAGATGTGTTTCCTAAAGAGTTACCAGGTTTACCACCAATCTGAGAGGTTGAGTTTGGCATTGAATTAATACCAAAAACTACTCCGATATTGATAGCTCCCTATAGAATGACTCCGACCGAGTTAAAAGAATTAAAGTCTCAGTTGCAAGAGTTAACTGATAGAGGATTTGCACGACCGAGTTTCTCACCTTAGGGTGCTCCTATTTTGTTTGTGAAAAAGAAAGACGACACGATGAGAATGTGCATTGATTATCGTCAATTGAATAAAGTAACTATTAAGAATAAGTATGCTCTGCTCAGAATTGACTATTTCTTTTATCAGTTAAAAGGAACTACAGTGTTTTCGAAGATAGATTTGAGGTCGGGTTACTTTCAACTACGAGTTAAAGACTCTGATGTGCCAAAGACTACTTTCCGAACGAGGTATGTACATTATGAGCCGGATATTTAGACCGTACTTAGATCGATTTATTGTTGTGTTTATTGATGACATTTTGATCTATTCCCGTGATGAATCTGAGCATGCTGAACATTTGAGAATAGTGCTACAGACTTTGAGGGATAAGCAGTTGTATGTTAAGTTCAGTAAATGTAAATTCTAGTTACGCGAAGTTGGATTTCTGGGGCATATTGTGTCAGCATCTAGTATACAAGTTGATCCGAGTAAAATTTAAGCTATCTTAGATTGGAAGCCTCCGAGAAATGTGTCTGAAGCTTGCAATTTTCTAGGACTTGCTAGTTATTACCGACAGTTCGTAAATGGCTTCTCAATAATTGCAACTCCGTTAATGAGATTTCTTCAAATTGATGTGAAATTTGAATGGTCCCAAAAGTGTCAGAAAAGCTTTGATCAGTTGAAAGCCCTATTGACAAAAGCTCCGGTGTTAGTATAACCAGAATTGGGTAAAGAATTTATAATATATACTGATGCATCGTTGCATGGCCTGTTGCGTTTTGATGCAGGAAGGCAAATTCATAGCTTATGCTTGGAGACAGTTAAAGCCCCAAAAAAAGACTTATCCGATACACGATCTGGAATTGGCAGCTATTGTGTTTGCTTTGAAGATTTGGAGCCACTATCTATTTGGTGAAAAATGTCTCATGTTTTCTGAGCATAAAAGCTTGAAATATCTGATGACTCAGAAAGATTTGACCCTGCAACAGAGAAGATGGTTAGAATTGCTAAAAGACTACGCGCTTGTTATTGATTATCATCTGGGAAACGCAAATGTTGTTGTTGATGCTTTGAGTCGAAAATCATTGTTTGCATTGCATGCGATGAATACTCATTTAGTTCTGTCCGATAATGGTTCGGTATTAGCCAAATTAAAAGCGAGACTATTGTTTATACAACAGATTTGTGAAGTTCAGAAGGTTGATAATGAAATGTTAGAAAAACAAGCTCAGTGTGATTTGAACCCTGAATTAGAATTTCAAGTTTATGTTGATGATTGTTTGAGATTCAAAGGTCAAATATGTATTCCGAGAAATCTAGAATTGATACAAATGATTCTGAAAGAAGCTCATAACGGCCGTTTATCTGTTCACCCAGGAAGTACAAAAATGTATAACGATCTGAAACAGTTTTACTGGTGGCTTGGAATGAAAAGAGATATCTTCGACTTTTTTTCAAAATGTTTGATCTGTCAACAAGTTAAAGCTGAACATCAAGTGACATCCGATTTGTTACAACCGATTATGACTCCTAAGTGGAAATGGGATAGAGTGACGATGGATTTTGTGTCGGGATTGCCCCTATCTCCAAGAAAGAAAGATGCGATCTGGATTGTGGTTGATAGATTGATGAAATCAACTCATTTTATTTCGATACAATCTGACTACTAGCTTGATAACTTAGCTGAATTATACATTTTCAATATTGTCAGATTGTACGGGGTGCCAATGTCTATTGTGTCAAATAGAGATTTGAGATTCACTTTGCGATTTTGGAAGAAATTGCAAGAGGCTTTAGGTAAAAAATTGCACTTCAATACAGCTTTTCACCCACAGACAGATGGTCAATCCAAGCAGATTATTCAGGTACTCGAGGATATGTTGAGATGTTGCATTCTTGAGTTCGAAGGTACGTGTAAATATTTTTTTCATTGATTGAATTTGCATATAATAATAGTTTTCAATCTAGCATTAAAATGGCACCATACGAAGCTTTATACGGTCAGAAGTGTCAAACAACATTGTATTGGACTGAGCTTAGTGAGAAAAAGATTCACGGGATTGATTCAATTAAAGAGACTGAACAGAAAGTAAAAACAATCTGAGATAGTCTGAAAGCAGCTTCCGATCATCAAAAATCATATGCAGATTTGAAATGAAAAGATATTGAATTTGAGATCAGCAACAAAGTGTTTCTGAAGGTATCTTCATGGAAGAAAGTACTTCCGTTCGATAGAAAAGGTAAATTGAGTCTGAAGTCCATCGGACCGTATAAAATCATAGAGCGTGTCTGGCCAGCTGCGTACAGAATGCTATTGCCACCTGAGCTAGAAAAGATCCACAATGTATTTCATGTATCGATGCTTCAACGATACAGATCTGACCTTTCGCATGTAATTACTCCGTCCGATATAGAATTCAATCTGATATGACTTATGAAGAGAAACCGATCCGTATCCTAGCTCGTAAGGTTAAAAAACTACGAAATAAGAAAATTCCATTAGTAAAAGTAATGTGGCATTGACACGGTGTTGAAGACACTACGTGGGAACCCAAAGATGCTATGAGACAATAATATCCGAATCTGTTCAATGGTAAGATTTTCGGGGATGAAAATCTCAAAGGGGGAAGAGTTGTAACATCCTAGTTTAGACCCTAGTCGAAATAGTGGTTTCAAGACTAAAAATCTGAGTCAAAAAAATATTTTAATATTATTTTTTGTTCTTCTAATATGTAAATTGATATCTGTGAAAGTTTCGTGTGAAAAATTTATTGTTTGTGTGCTGATTTGATAAAAAAGACTTAATTACGTAAAACGTAAAAGTGGCCTTCTATATTATGAAGGCGTCTATTTGCCATGGCTTACTAAACCAAAGGTCCTTATATTGTTATTAACCCATTGATAATGTTAATGGACAATAATGGGTATTATATCATGAATTTTTGGTGGATCTAATTAAGGTTAAATTTGCAATTTGGTATTTAAGTTATAATTAAATAAAACAAACATGAAAATAAAGGTCATTATCACCATTCATAGCCGAAAATAGAAGAAAATAATAGGGTTTGGATGCTTTGAAGATTTGGCACTTACAAGGCTCAATTGGTATGTGATTTTGCTCGATTTTTTATAATTTCTATGTTTTTGTGATTGTTGTTTTGTGTTCTATTAAGTCCATGCCTCAATTTCAGAATTTGATGATGAATTTGAGTTATACCATTGATGAAATTGTGAGCTTTGTGATGTTAGTAGATGGAAAATGAAAGATATGTGCTGGGTTAATATATTTTGTATTGGAATTTTTGATGAATTTGAGTATTTTGGACTAATTTGTGAAAATATGAAATTCATGGGCTAAAATGTGAAATAAATGAAATATGAAGGCTTATATGAGCTAGGGGAAAATTCGGCTAAGCATGTGTATATAGAAATTTGTGTATTTTGGTGATTTTATGAAATAGGGACTAAAGTGTTAAAATATAAAAATGTGAGGGCTAATTTGTAAAATTCCTTAAATATGTGTATATGGATTGATTTGAATGAATTTGAGATTGAATAAGTCAAATTTGAATTTATAGTGATCAAGAAAGGAGAAATTCAGACTTTGTAACGCCTCAAAAATCTAAGTAACTATTTTTGTATGTTGTGTTGCGTAAATTCATGTCTACTTCTGTGGTTGAGTGTCTTGAGGAGTGTTGGAGAAGTCCTGAGTTCAAGCCTTGGTTGTACAAAATTTGTTTTTTCTTGAATTAAACCTGTCTCTGTTCAGTAGGTCTCTTAAATAAAATTAGGTAAAGTATGTCATAAAAAGACTGTTGATCCAAGGGGTAGTGGCGTGTTACTGTTGCTAGTAGGGCTTGAGTTCGAGCCCTGTTGCGCAAAAGGGTATTTATTTTTGTTGCTGTGCCGTGTAGGAAGTGGAGTAGCAGTGGAACTCTGAAGCTAGTGGGCGGTTGGAGTGTTTGAAGGGGAGTAGGGTGTGTGGCCGAAATTTAGGAGGAGTTTGAAAGGGGTTTGAATTGGTCTATTGAGGGTTGTGAGGAGAGATTTGGGGAGAGATTTGAGGAGGGGATCATGGAGTAGGTAAGTGGTAGTAGTTTGCTGGAAGTGGGTTTCCCATTGTGCCAATTTAGTTATAGGCTTTTGGGTGCCGAAATTGTGTAGTTTTGCTTCCCATTTTGATAGCTATTGTTTTCTTTGTTTTTTTGTTACTTTTTCACTTCTTTGGCTTTGGGGTTTTGTTGGTAGCTGAATTCTGAGTGTGACCATTTGGGGAACTTGTCATTTGGGTTTTTTCTTCAACAGTGCCTTGCAGACCGATTTCCTTTGTCTCTTTACACCTTAGCAGTCATTCTTCCTCTTGTTTTCCTTTGGCCGAACACCCTTCTAAAACTTGTTCAGGTATTAGTCTTTGTCTTGTTTGACTCTTGCTCTCTTCCCCCTTTCTCAATCGATTTCCCTTTAACTGATTGCATCTTCTTCCCTCTCTTTCCATTTGAATACTTGGGCTAATTTCTGCTTAGCTTCCTTTCCAATTGTTTCAATTCTTGCAATCCTTCTGTGGACAATCGGTTGCTGCCTGATTCTTCTCTAATCCCTTGCTCTTTTTCTTTATGTAGTAATATTGTCTCTAACTTCTTTTTATGCCGTTATGGCTAGAGCGTGAGTGTTAGCCTTGCCTTTGCGGTGTGGGTTTTTATTGTGCGATAGAAGACCGATTGTGTTCCTTCCCTAGAATCGATTTTTGCAATTTGGTAAGTACTATATGTTGGTTCAACTGGGTATGCGGATGTTCTAATAAAGGTTAATAGATTTCGACTTGAGTGCAGATGATCCGTAAGAGCCTATAATCAATCTTCGATATCGATTAAAGTGTGAGGAGTCTTAATCACTCGAGCAAGGCAAGTGTTAAGTTTAATTTAGTTAAGTTTTATTCAAGGGATTGTTAACCCCATAGATTAAAGGACTGATAGTGTATCGTCTTGATATAGGTTTGGGAAGCACACGAGCCATTCCCACATTTGCTCCGCAAACAAGTGTGTAAACACACTATCTTAAACGTAGATCGGCAAATTCTAAAAAAGTATGACCATTGACGTTACACGAACGTACGCTCGCTCGTGTGGTAGTCCAAATGCATAAACCATGGGCGTTTGACAGTAGAGGCCACCATGAGCGATTTCATGGGCTTAGGCCGGCTTGGGCCATATTGGACCGAAATGGGCTGTGTGGGCCCCACGAGCTCGTAGGCCCACATGGGTAAACCACACGGACGTGTGGAGAGTATTTGTTCAGGCTGTGTAGCTCACACGGTCAAGGCCATTTTTGGGCTTATTGGGCCACACGGGCGTGTGGGCCCACATGGGCCCTATTATGGGCTTTGGGCCCATTTTCACTGTTTGACCGTTAAGGTTGCACTGGTCGCTCGAGACAACTGTAGACCTACTGTTGGGTCGATAAGTATACTTGGACCCCATATTGATGAAATGACTGTTATACCCCAAGAGGTAAAATGCTGATTTACCCCTATGATATGTTTTACTATAGTTGAGCATGATATGTTGCATACACATATGATATTATGACATGACATATTGCATGGGGGTGGGGTTGATATATTTGGAGGAAGTGTACTGTACTGGCAGCTCTGCTGCAAATACTGTTTAGTGCCGCAACCGGTGCTATATTAGGAGTGTAGGGATGGGTGGGTTGATTTTATCCCAATATGGAGTGTAAGGCTGGACAAAGTGGAGTGTAGAAGATAGATGGTAGGACTTCTGTTTGCATTTCTGTTACTATTACTGTAATGGGCTAAGGCCCACACTATTACTGTTACTGTAATGGGCTAAGGCCCACACTATTACTATTACTGTAATGGGCTTAGGCCCACACTGATACTGGACGACCAATGAAATGGGCTTAGGCCCAAACTGTGTTTGCCTACGGTTTGACTGATTATTGCAAGGGGAGTACACACTGAGTTTTTCATAAACTCACCCTTTTGCTTTCCTGTGCAGGCAATCCTTAGGCGGGTCGATACTGCAAGGGACTCGATGGAGACAACCGCTTTTGCTACTATTTTAAACTTTTAATCTTTAAGCTATTTTATTTGGGTTTTTATTATGTAATAAGGCCTCTTTAATTTTTATTTTGATTTGGGATTACTCATTTTGATTTATATCTGCTAGAAGTAGAACGCGAATTTTCAAAAGATAAATATTTTCAAAACACCACGCCATTGCAATATATTTCAAAAGGTTCCGCAACAAACAATGTCTTTAAAGTGTAATAACAACCTAAAATGGTTAAACATTTGCTAAACCTACTGAGCTTTACACTTAAAAGTTTTGTAAAAGTTCACTACGAGGGATTTTTATATAGTACAAACTTTTCGAATAGAACGACACTTTTCAAAATACACTTCAATGTGACATCGCAGATTCGGCCATAACGTCTAGGCGGGGTTTGGAGTGTTACAGACTTAGATCGAGGTAAAAACAAAGTGCTTGATTGATCGAACAATATCATCATTTTTACATTCGAGGTAAGTTGGTGTATAATCCATATTGTTTAAAGAATGTTTATATGTGATGAAATGAATGGAAATGTGAATTGTAGATTGAATATATGAGGCACTAAGTGTGCAAATAATGAAATAGATACGGCTATTAAAATGGCACTGAGTGTGCGAGATTATAACAGCATTGGCTGAGTAAATGGCACTATGTGTGCGACAACGATATAAATTTAGTTTAATGTAATGAAACTAAGTGTGCGATATTATTATAGCTTCGGCTAATTAATTGGCACTAAGTGTGCGAGTTCACTAAATGTGCGAGTTCACTAAATGTTTAAGGATGATTGAATGACATAGTGTATCAAGCATTGAAGTGATAAGTGTGATAGATAAAATCGTGATGGTACAGGTCTGTACAGAACCTATGTGGTTGATGATATTAAGTATGAAGTAAATGAAAGATTATGTAAATGAACTATGAAATGAGTAGATTGATTATCATTATGAATGCTTATTATAAGCTAAATGATGTAGTATGAAAGTAAAATATATCCTTGAATAAGTATGAGAAATGTAATGAGTTATAATAAGTGTTAGTTAAATATTTGAATTATATTCAAATGATAAGTTAAATGTATTATATCATGAACTTACTAAGCTTTAAAGCTTACTGTGTGAAATGTTCTCTATTTTACAGTGTTATAAAGCTAGCTCGGATCCGGGATTCGTCAGCGACTTAACCACACTATCGGACATCTATTTTGGTACCATTTTAAGTGTTGTATATATGGTATATGGCATGTATAGGCTAGTGTTATCTTGTTATGTTTTGAGTTGTGATTATAGCCATGAGATTTGGCTTGTAAATGTTAGTATATATGGCCTATAAATTTGGCCTAAATGATGTGATTGGTAAGTAGGTTAAGTGATGTATTTAATGCATATATGATGGTCTGGTTTAGGTCTTGCTAAAATGGTTTATTTTGGTTGTGGATTTGGATGGTTGAATTGGTAATGTATAGATGGAATCATATGTGTATAAATTAGCATGTTTTGGTTGCTCAAAATTGTTGTGAAATGGTGATATATTGGTTGCTATGTGTGTATGAGTTAAGGGTGACAAAATTGGCTTTACAAATGGTCCACACGGGCAGAGACACGGACGTGTGTCTCAGCCGTGTACGGCACACAGTCACGTTATACAGTCGTGTGTCCCCTGGGGTAGTCCTACACTTTAAAGTCAGTCTCGAGCACGACCTAGACACACGAGCGTGTCTAATGGTCGTGTCTGGCACCCGAGCTAGACACACAGACGTGTGGTTAACCGTGTGACCCAAGTCAGTTTCGACCACGGAAAAAGGCACACGGGCATGTCTCCGGCCGTGTGGTGCAAGTCAGTATGTATGCCCTGTTTCCACACGGTTTGTGACATGGGCGTGCCTGGTGTACGTGTGAGGTACACGGCCTGTTCACACGGGCGTGTGACCCTTAAATGTTAGAAAATTTTATAAGTTTCTTAAAGTTTATGAATTTTATCGGTTTAGTCCCGAACCACTTACAAGCATGTTTTAAGGTCTCGTAGACTTATAAAAGGGATAATGTGTTTATGAATGAATAAGATATGATGATATATGTGAATAGTGCATGGAATTTGTTTGTGAATGATGTTATATGGTTGGTAATGCCTCTAACCTTATTCCGGCGATGGATACTAGTTAATCATGTTACATACTGACCTGTATCACACTGCCAGAGACACGTCCGTGTGCAATGGCCGTGTGAAATCTGAAGGGTATACTGACTTGGGTCACACGGCCGGCCACACGCCCATGTGCCATCCCGTGTGTCACACACGGCTAGTAGACATGCCCTTGTGTCTAAACCATGTGACTCACTAACTTGTTTAATTAAGTTACAGTAGACACACGATTGAGTCACACGCCTATGTGCTCAACTGTGTGGGGCGCAAATAAGCTTGGTTTAAGCCACATTTCTCACCCTCCTCAAGTAAACCAAAACCACATCATTTCATACCATTTCAATACATTTATAGGAAACCAAAACATACTATTTCATATACAAATCATGTCATTTAAAATCCATCCATTTCATTACCCAAATCATAATCCAAAACATACTAAAACAATATGCCATCACCAACAATTTCACCTATCTTCTCTATGCATTTTTCTCATCATCTTATCATCTATTTTAAACCACAAATCATACCAACTAATCATCACAACATCCATGACAAATATGTCAAAACACAAAGCCATTTATATACATCATGTTTCACTTACCAAACTCATATAATAAGCCAACCCAAATGGCCAAATACATACCAAAATTTACATCATTTATGAGCCAAATCTCATGGCTAATATCATATCTCAAAACACATCATCATATCACTAGCCTATACATGCCATATACCATTTTTACAAAGCACCAAAAATACCAACAAGTTGATCGATAGTGTGACACTGTTCCTGATGATCCCCGAGTCTGAGCTACCTTCAATTATCTATAAAACAGGGAAAGAACACACAAAGTAAGCTTTAAGAGCTTAGAAACATATACAAATAAAATTACCACATGAATCAACATCATTTTTATCAATAGGCAAACTATGAGTAAGCACATATAAGCTCACAAACCTTTCTCAATGTATACATATTCAATATCATAAATGAATTCATCATATACTTCCCTTTTCAATATTTGTATGAATCTCATACGTACCTGAGTCACTTAACTCATTCACACATTCTTCTTTGACTTGACTTTACCCGTTGAACATTTTGGAATTGTTAAGGATACTCGAAAATCACATATAGTTCATACAATGCCATATGCCAGATATGGTCTACAATGCCATATGCCAGATATGGTCTAACATGTTATCCCATATCGATGCCGATAGCCTAGCTATGGCCTTACACGAAATCAAATAGCGATACTATTCTTAATGTCATGACATTCGTATCCTATACTATTCCTAAGGTTCGTACGATACTTTCGGATATGGTTACCCTATCGATTCTTGCTCGTATTTGATCATTAAACATTCATAGCAGTTCAATGAAAATTAAACATATATAATTCAATTTAAAGACATTTTTTTGCATATGAACTTACCTTGTATTCGGAATAAACAGACTGGATCGATTATTCAATAACCTTTGATTTTCCCCGATCTAAATCTGATTTCTTTCATTCTTGATCTATATACATTCAAAATTAACTCATTTATTCATCAAAACATTCAATTCAATCCACAAACACATATTTGGAAATTTTTACACTTTAGCCCCTAAAGTTCCACATTTTTACAATTTAGTCCCTATTTCCCAAATACACAAAATTCATGAAATTTCATTAAACCCAAGCCTAGCCGAATTTCATACAGGTCCCTAGCAGCCCAACACTTTCATTTATTTCACATTTCAACCCCTCAATTTATACTTTTTACAATTAAACCCCTAATAGGCATTTTTACTCAAAATCACTTAACAAAACTTGTATAACTATGAACAAATATTCATTTTTCATCATAAAACATTCAAAATTTCAAGCATTAATCAATGGCACTTCACAAAATCATTAACAACTTCAAAAATTAAGGCATGGGCTAGCTAGAATACAAATCAACAATCTCAAAAACGTAAAAATCATCAATAACCGAGCTCAAAACACTTACTAAATGTTGATGAAGAAGAAATCCATAGATTGAGTTTTAGGGTTCAGCACATTTTATTCCAGTTAGAACAGATTTTTCACTGGAAAGATTGGCAGAACTATGTGTACCTGAGATTGTAAGCTTACACGGAGTTTCGACATCTATTATTTTAGATTGAGATCTGATATTTACATCGAGATTTTGAAGCAAACTTCACAAGGCTCTAGGTACTAAGCTTAATTTCAACACAGCGTTTCATCAATAGACTGACGAGCAATCAGAACAAGTGATTCAAATTCTTGAAGATTTGTTGAGATGTTGTATACCCAAATTTGAAGGTAACTAGGAAAAGTATTTACTGTTGGTTGAATTCGCATATAATAACAGTTATCAATCCAGTATAAAAATGGCACCATTTGAAGCTCTTTACGGGAGAAAATGGTGGGAGTTGATTTGATCCGAGAAACTGAAGATAAAGTTTAGATTATTCGGGATAGTTTGAAAGTTGCATCTAATCATCAGAAATCGTATGCGAATCTGAAAAGAAAAGATATAGAATTTACTATTGGTGATCGAGTATTTTTAAAAGTCTCTTCATGAAAGAAAGTGTTACGATTCGGCAGGAAAGGAAAGCTAAGTCTGAGATTTATCGGACCGTATGAAATTGTTGAAAGAATCGGCCCTGTAGCTTATAGATTAGCTTTGCCCTCTGAACTCGAGAAAATTCATAATGTATTCCACGTATCGATGCTGAAATGGTACAGTTCTAATCCTTCACATGTGATTCCTTATAGTGAGATTGAGCTATAGTCAGATTTGACATATTCGGAGGAACCAGTGAGAATTTTAGCTTAGGAAGTCAAAGAATTGCAAAATAAACAAGTTCTGTTAGTAAAATTATTGTGGCAACGTCATGGTTCAAAAGAAGCTACCTGGGAAATCAAAGAAACAATGAGATTACAATACCCAAATCTATTTCCAAGTAACAATTTCGAGGACGAAAATTCCTAATGGAAGAGAGTTGTAATAGCCCAATTTTTAGTGGTGATAGAACAGTGGTTTTGGGACCCTAAATTTCTGTTGTATCGACTCATAATTATTATTTTTAGAATACTTATAGAGTTATTAAATTCATATTAAAATTTGGTTTAGAAATATTAACGTTTAGATAATTAATTAAAGAAAAAAAGACTAAATTGTAAAAGGTGTAAAATATAGTAATTATAGTAATTAAGTGATTAAATGGTTTAATTCATAAATGATGGAGGACTTAAGTAACAATTATGCCTAAATAGGTATGGTGGGATGGCAAATTAATAGAAAATGACAAAAATAATAAGTTTAAATGGCAAATTTGTAATTTTAATGAAATCAAAACAAAATTAAGTAAAAGAAATATGTTTCTTCTTCATTTTACCTTCCATAGCCGTAAGTTTGAAGGTTGCTTGAGCTAAGGGAATCGTCCATACTTATTTATTTGCATGTGAGTTAATTTCTTACTAGTTTCTTGTAACTTTTATGTTTTTAAGATTGTCACAACTAGGTCCAGCTAGCAAGTACCTCTACTTTTGATTCTGTTAAAAATTTTGGAAGTTTCCATTGATGAATATTGAATATTTTTTATGAATACGATGTGTTTGGAACTTTGATTATGTTATTTCATGATTTTGTAAAGTGATTTTTGTTAAATTTTGATTTTAGGATTAAATTATGAAAATGTTAAAATATTAGGGTTTGATGGTCAATTTGATATTTATTAGGGGTTGTTGAGGTCTTAGTATATTTGGAAAAATATTGATTTGAGAAAAAAAAGGGTTAATTTGATGAATTTAGGGTTAAAAGACTAAATTGAAAAAATTGTAAAAGTTTGTGATAATTGTGTAATTTGGAAATTAAAGGGTATTAATTATAAAATGGATTGGAATTGAAATATATGTTGATAAATGTAACACCCCAAATTTCCCGAATTCCGGCTTTTGTAAACTTGTAACACAAATTATATGTTTATGTGTTTCTGTAATTATTTGACTCAACTGTGTTTCTGATTCAATGGTTAAGTGTTCTGGATGTGTGTGTGAGGTCCCAAGTTCAAGCCTTAGATTTGGTAAATTTTGGCATTTTTATGAATAAAGACTTTGTATATTATTGATTGTAAGAATGTATCAGAATGGGCCTGTTGGTCTAGTGGTTATTATGTGTTTTGGCGTGTTGGAGGTCTGGAGTTCCATCGTGGTTTTCCATCGTGGATTGGAAATGGTTACTAGTAATGTGTTTCTTCTTCTGTTAATGGTGTAGGAAGAGGCGCTGAGCAGCAAATCACGTATCTCGTGTTTTACCATCAGCGGAGGGAATCATAAGCGGTAAGACGAGTTTTTGTTCGTTCTTGGTTATCAACTTCACTTGGAAATCCATAAATTGATGTGGGGTGTCTTGATTTTAGGCCTTTGAGTGCTCGAGAGTGTTTTTGTTGTGAAATCAAACCAGGTGTGTACCCGAAACCACAGAAATCGAGAATCGACAAAAGCCAAAAAATGAATCTGTTGATGCCACACGGGCGTGTGGTCACCCGTGTGGTAGGCCGTGTGGCAGTACATGGGCCTGTGATCGACGAGCCAAGCTATACGCGCAAGACACGGGCGCATGACATGGTCGTGTGATGGCCGGTGAGGCCGTGTGCGAGACACAAGCTCAACCAATTGGGCTATGTGGGCCACACGGGCGTATGGGCCCATACTGATGAACCACACGGGCTTGTGGAATTTTGGGCCAGGCCATGTAGGCCACACGGGCGTGTGGGCCCACACGGGCAGACCACATGTGCATGTGAGCCCATTTTTCTGGAAAACTTTGTAAGGTTGCACGGGTCGCCCAAGTCGACTATGACCTGTCATAAGGTCAGTAAGCATTACTTAGACCCCTAATTTCGTGATCTGATTATGTGATGTATGATTTAAGCATGTGACACTTAGCATGTAAATCTGAACTGTTTGAGTAATCTGATAGACTACATTTTAGCATGCCATATATGCATGTTGCATTGCATCGGGGTTGGGTTGATGTTATATTGGAGGAAGTATTCTAAAAAGTTTTTAAGCCTGATATCTGGCAGCTCAACTGCAATTATCTGATTATGTGCCGCATTTCGGTACACCCTGGTGTGTAGGGATGGGTGGGTTGATTTTATCTCCACATGGTGTGTAGGGTTGGACGGAGATGGTGTGTAGAGGCTGATGGGTAGGACTTTGATGATCTGTTCTGCATCTGTATCTGAGTGGGCTAAGGCCCAGACTGGTTCTATAACAGGCTCTGACCCCAGACTGTGTTCTAATGTTTGATTATTCTGTATGTTTGGTATCTGTGGGGATTACACACTAAGTTTGTGAAAACTCACCCCTTTTCTGTTTTATCTGTTCAGTTAATCCCCAGCAATAGACGGGTCAGAGCAGTGGAGGACTCAGCGGTGGCCACATGGTTTTCCACTTGGACTATTTTCTGTTTTCTTATGACTTAATTTATATTTGTAAAAATTTGATGTAATTAAGGCCTTTACAGGTTTTTGCTTAATTTGAGATTTTGCAAGGTTTTACAGTTTTTACTGCTAGTAGTAGGAAAACTCGGGTTTTCAACAAAATTAAATGTTTTACGAAATTACCACGCATACGAAATGGTTTTAAAAGCTTCCGCAAAGTTTAACATTTTGAAAATGGTTAATGACACATTTTGGAAGATAGCATAAGATAATGAAAAAAGGTACCTACGAAGAAATGGTTTTAACGTCATTGCGATTTCTAAAGCACTATCATGTGACATCGCTAGATTCGACCATAACGTCTAGGCCGGGTTGGGGGTGTTACAAGAATTTTACATTTTAGATCAAGATTCCGTAGATATTCGAGGAAAAGGAAAAATTGTAGAAATAGTCCCTACACTTCTACAACTTTTACAATTTGGTCCAAGTAAGCTCGTACGGTTTAGAATTTAATATCTAAATAAATTATTGAATAGAATAATATGGTAAAATTTATATAATTAGTCTAATTTATTGGTGATGAATGGTAATTTGAGGATTAATAATGAACTTGATCTTCGGCTTGATCTGAACGCGGGATAGAGTACGATTGGGATTTGGTGCATGATGGTGGTTTGGAGATGAGATGGTTTAGAGTTGTAACACCTTTTTACCCGTGTCCAACACCGGAACAGGATACGAGGCATTACCGGACTTAATCGTTCACAACATGCAAAAACCAGGCTACAAAATTTCTTTTAATTCAAAACTTTTCACACACATGCATAATGTCCCATACACGGGCCTACGAAGCCCTAAACATGCATTAAAAGTAGTTCGGGACTAAACCAAGAACAACCTTAGGAAGTTTTGGGAAAACTTAGAAAAATTCTTTCCATGAAACAGGGTTACACGCCCGTGTAGACATAGGGACACGCCCGTGTCCTCAGGCCGTGTAACTCTCTGTTTATGATGTCAGTATGCAAATCGAACCACACGGCCAGGCCACATGCCCGTGCCTCCAGACCGTGTCCCTCACATGGTTGAGACACATGACCATGTCTTGGCCCGTGTGGTCAACACTTATGCTATTTTCCAAGTCTTCATGTTACCCATAAACCCTTACAACCTTATACATATTAAAACCACAATTCATGGCATCATTTTAGTGATTAAACACTTTTTATTAAGACATATTCATAACATAAACATTGCCTCTTACAAGAAATGCATCTACTCATGCAATACCAAGTCTAGCTTCCTTAATTCACATTCATAAGACTTGTCATTTTGATGATCACTTTTATCATTATACTATGGT
This sequence comes from Gossypium arboreum, assembly GCF_025698485.1. Taxonomy (NCBI): domain Eukaryota; kingdom Viridiplantae; phylum Streptophyta; class Magnoliopsida; order Malvales; family Malvaceae; genus Gossypium; species Gossypium arboreum. The sequence goes on from NC_069082.1 coordinate 20,262,711, forward strand.
TACTAACTTATCCATCAAGCACTCATGTTTACTAACTTATCCATCAAGCACTCATGTCCAACCATTATCACGTTGTTTTTATAACATGCAATTACTATATGGCTATGACCACCTTAATTGGTCATAGAGCATACATCTAACACACATGTCATATCATGGCAAAAAAACATAATCACATCATAAACATTAGACACGACATGAATAGCTAGATTTACAAGCCATAATCAATATGAGCCACATTTCATGACCATATACATATAACTCAATATAAGCCAATACATTCAGCCAAAGCATAATAATAAATGTCAATAAACTAGATCCCTATACATGCCACTTACTTGAAATTTCTAATATATGCTTCATTATCCCAATGGTAGTGACTTGATAATGTGATGCTGCCTCCGACGATCTCCAACCCCGAGCTAACTTGACAAAGCTAAAAGAAATAGAAGGGAGGGAGTAAAATTCACACTTATTAAGTCCATATGAAAATAATAAGCAACTTATCAACATGCTTCCACCAATTCTTGCAACATGCTCTCAAAGTAATACTATCATCATTTGCCTTTTTACCTATGTTCAGGTTAAGCTATTTTCTCGCATCACAATTACTAAATTAGTTATATCTGGAGTTATGGAACTCCAAATTAAGCTCTGCTAATTTTCCTAGAAACTAGACTCAAATATATTCTTACCATAAAATTTTTAGAATTTTTGGTTTAGCAAATTAGTATAGTTTATTCCATAAATTTACCCCTTTTTCGCTGACTGATAGTTCTGACACCTCTTCACTAAAAATTAATTATCTCATAATACGGGACTTGGATGATGTTCTTGTCTATTTCTCTTGAAAAAATACTCATTCAAAATTCTAAAAATATAAATTATAACCCATAAATATTTTTTTACAATTTTCAGTGATTTTTTCAATTCATAACAGGGGATTTCGAAATCATTTTGGCTCTGTCTCACAGTAATTTAAATATTTCATAATTTGAAACTCTTTTTCTTACACTATTTCTTCTATGTGAAACTAGACTCATTAAGTGTTAATTATATATTTATTCAGCCTCTAACTCAGTTCCACAATTTTTGGTGGATTTTCAAATTCATACAACTGCTACTGTCCAACACTGTTTTGGTGCAATATAATGATAACTATCATAAGTTCACTTTCGACTAATCATGGACTCACCATTTCATGAATTTCATGTTCAAATGCACAATATAAGTTAACATGAAATTGCAACAAAATTTATAATCATAATTCATACATCTTAGCTCACCGATGTCTCAATATTTCAAAGTCTCAATAACCATAAGTTTGGTGTACATACCTATACTCATCGTAATATATCATATAACCATACCTCTTTGGCATGCCTTCCTCGGGACTTCCATCACATCTATTGCATTACCCATTGAACCCTTGGAATACTATTGGATACGTAGAAAACTTGCACATAAGTGCCATATATACATACGTAGCCAAAGCTACCTCATAACATGTAACGCTCACAATGGAGCTACTCATGGGTGTGCTCATAAAAGCTATCGGTCAAGGTGTAGCTACACGGCTACTCACACAAGCTGTCAGGTATCCGACCAACTTAAGGATTACCTAGCCACTGGTAGGACACACAAACCATTTCCCGGAACCCAATTACATGTATCGCATCCATTATGAACTCGGACCAATTCAACGAGCTCAGATTCCTCATATATATCGCGAACTTGGACTAACTCAACAAGTTCAGATTTCTTAATTCCTAGTGACTGTTACATGTACCCTAGACTATTCCTAAGGTTCAGATGGGATTTTTTGATACTCTCTCTGTGTTGAACTTGCTCAAAGTGTTGATCTCACTATCCATAGTATCAATTGCCCTTTCATAGCATAATAAGGCATAACTCAAATAGCAAATAAGATTTTAAGATTTTACATAACACATATCACATATTGCATATATTACTTGTCATGGATCAACATTTTCTTACATTTCATGTAATATCAACATTTTCTTACATTTCATGTAATATTCTTCGATGTCATATTTCCACATCATATACACCATTTCATCAACTCTTCCTATATATATATATATATATATATATATATATATATATATAATCATACAATATATGCAATAATAGTAAATAATTATAATTCAAACATAACATTACACTATTATTATCATACGAACTTACCTCGAGTGCAATTTCGGCTAATCATTCACTTTTTGTCCTTAACAACGTACTTTCTCGATTTAAGCCCGAATCTTGATTTTTCTTGATCTAACATGATGAAATTCACTCATTTAATCATTACATTAATTAAAAAATTCTAAAATTCACAATTTGGCAAAATGATCATTTTGCCCGTAGACTTTACAAAAATTATGATTTTTCCCTTAGGCTCGTAAATCAATTTTTATCGAATTTATTCCTTTACCAAGCCTAGCCTAATTATTTTTATAACTATATCAACTCAAAATTTCAATTATTTCACACATTGACAACTTATTTTACAACTTTACAAAATAGTCATTTTTAGGTGTTTTTCGTGAACACCACTTCACAAAAGTTGTTTATTTAACAACCAAGATTCATTTTCTTCCATAAAAATTAAGAAAAAAAATGAATAGTCTCATGTAAAAACCCTATACTTTCAACCATTTTTCAAAATAGTCCCCTCATCAGCTAGATTATGCTATAAGGTCCCAAAAGTACAAAGATTACTAAGAATAGCTATGAAAATTACTTACTTGCAAGAGGATAACCTAGCTAAAATTTTAAAGCTTCAAAAACCCCCTCTTTGCTGGTATTTTCGATGGAGAAAGATATGGGAAGAAGATGATATCATTCCCTCTTTATTTTATTTTACTTTTAGTCAAATAAGCCACCTAATTCCACCTAACTTTGAAAATTGTCTTATCTTTGTCTCTACGGCTGGCCAGCCTATATTTAAAGGTCTATTTGCACTTTAAAGACCCCCAATTATGGTTCTCTAGTTATTTAACACATTTGGCTAGCAAAACAAAACTTTTGCCGCTTACGCGATTTAGTCCTTTTTCGTAATTAAGTTTACAATCACTAAAATTAATTCACCAAAATTTTCATGTACTTATATAAACATGCTATAACACATAAAATAATATTTAAAATAATTTCTCCAGCCCTGAAATAGTGGTTCCGAAACCACTATTCTGACTAGGCCCAAAATCGGGTTGTTATAGGAGTGGAGATAGTATTGAAGGGAGATAATTATATATTGCCTGAGTAAACCAAGGTTCAGCATTTGTTGTGAACTCTCGTGTTATACTTTCTATTTGGTGTGCTGGTTGGATTCGCTCTTATAAGCATTGGTGTGATGGTTGGATTAGCTCTTATGAGCATTGGTGTGATAGAGGGATTGGCTCGAGTGAGCATCTTGTGTGTTTGGTTGGACCAATGATGTACTTCTATCCGTAAGTCGTTCTTTGAGTAGAAAATCTCGGTAAGTTATCTTGTGCGTAACTCTAATGAAATTATCATATATACTTGGGATTTGAATTGTTTAGTCATAAATTACCAATTGGGATTGTGGATGATAGGAAACTTTTGCAGTTTTTATATTATTGTTTATGAATTATTGTATTCACTTCAGTAAGATTTATCGATTTAATACATCAAACTTACTAAGTTTCATTAAGCTTACTTGTGTTAAACTTTATTCTTGTAGATACTTGGAAGGTTGGACGATCGGATCAACACTCAAGTCATACTATCCAGCTTATTTCGGTAGCTTTTGACTGTTTACTTCAGATTATATGGCATGTAATAGGTTGAATGATGATATTAATGTTTTGGATATGTAAATAGTTATGTATGAATTTGGTTGTACAAATTACTTTGGTTGATCTTCTTTTGGTACTGTTGGTGCATTATCATGATGTGTATATGGCCATTTGATACTTGTTGGAATGATTAAAATAGTATATGATGATTGGTTGTTTAGTAGCTAAGATGTGGTATGTTTGAGTTGGTGTTGATTGGTGATATCTTGAATGAAATTATAGGTTGAATTAATGTTATGTTTTGGTATAAATGTATGTATATTTTTGGTATCAATGAGGGTACATTGGTTAGGCACTAAATTAGGTTGATTTTGGTATGTTTTTGGCATGATTAAAGTTAATTTGGATAGGTATTTTGATTGGTAAATGGTTTGCTTAGGTTCCAAATAGCTTGAAATGGTAAACTTGTTTATTAAGGTACATTTTAGGTCCACACGGCTTAAGACACGGGCTGTGTGTCTCAGCTGTATGTGACACACGGCCTTGTGTCCTCTGTAGGTTCAAGACATACAAGTCAGGCTGTTACACGGCCTAGCACACGGCCTGGCACATGGGCGTGTGAGATCATTTCGAGGGGTACACAGCCTGGCACACTGCCGTGTGGCTTGGTTGTGTGACCAAGTCAGTGAGTTACACGGGCCAAGACACAGTCGTGTGTCCCTATTTTGAATATCTACACGACCTAAGACATGGGCGTGTGTCTCAGCCATGTGAGTCACATGGCCTAGCCACACGGCCTGTGACCCTTGCAGTCCAAATTTTGTAACTTTTTCCTAAAATTTCCAAATGTTTCCGATTTAGTCCCAGATTGTTTCTATAGTATTTTTAAGGTCTTGAGGGCTCGATTAAGGGACATTATGAATGTATTTGAATAAATTTTGATTATGTTTGTATTAATGTATGATTTGAATGGTTTACTATTTTGTTTGTCCGGTAATACTTTGTAACCCTGTTCCGGCAATGGATACGGGTTAAGGGTGTTACAGCGCCCAACTCTACTATAGAAATTAGGTCATTCCCATAATTAATCTTGAAGTTGGGTCATTTTCATAATTTTTAAAACTTATAGGGCAAGATTCCTAACAAAGCCAGAAATTAAAAATATTTCCTAATAGATTCTTTTACAGTAAAGATGTCATCACTTTAACATAGCTAACTAAAATTGGGTTAATAAATTTATTTAATTGGGAAATTAATTTAGTTAATTTAATTAATTAATTAATTAATATTTATTTTGGGACAAATATTGGTTGGATTAGATTATGAAGTGCTCAGTCAAAATTCTAGGAAGCACGTATAAATGAAATCAATACATGAGATGTCCAATTCCTCTCATTTTACATCACAATACAGTGAAGGAATCAATTGGATATATAATTAGGGCGCAAATAATTTATAATTAAATTCTGGCTTTTCACCTATTAATTACAACTTATTTAATCATGAAGTCATTCCATTATAGTACAATGACTGAACTTTCCCTTATTATATACCATTACAAAAGCTATTTTATTTAGTGCTCATCCAATGATCTTATCATAATTTTGTTAATCTAATAAGATATCCTTAGTCTCTTTAGGATAAATTCATACTCCCAATATGATCTTATTTTATCTCATGGTTTCCATTACATCTTTCGATATAAAAAATGTCAATTAGTAACATATAGTAATTAAATCATTTTTCATAAGACAAATGATTTATGGCCACATTCCTTTTTCATCAATCATGTAATTCCCATGAGAGGATATCATTTATCCTTTTATTGAGTTATGAATTCCACTGTTTTGGAATGATGCTACATCATGCAGAAGTTGTATACCCAATGTACCAGCTTTTAGTTCATTATCTATTTGAACTCAGGCTTTCATTTGTATCAATGTAAACGAGTCATGCATACATAGTCCATCATTTACCCAGGATCAAGGTATGTCACATTATGAACGTCACTAATAACTAAATCCATAAAAGGATATAGGATAAATTCAACTTGGATCCTATCTGATGTACTGTCAGTTCAGGAAATGACATCTATGTCTCTATCTTCTGAAGTTGTTCGTTGATGCGTCATTAACCAACTAAAAATTTGATTAAGAAAAGTGCACCTATCAATTAATATTATAGCTACGATGAGCAAAGATATCATTCCCATGAAGACTAAAAGTACTAGTAATTACTGTTTTTCTATTATTTAATCGAATAAATTGAGTGACTGATTCAAAACTAAAAGTAACTAAATTAATTAACTAATGAACACGATAAAGAACAAAATACGAAAATAACTGAGTAAAAACCAATAAGTGAAACAATACCCAGGAAAGAATTCACCTAGATTTCATATGTCACATTAATCTAAATTACGCAATTTCTTTACTTAGTATATTGATCCATATAAATTCTTAAATTATGCTAATATCTCTTTCAAGAATAAGAGCAACTGACTCTAGGTTGATTAGTTGAAATTTTTTTTCTAATTAAAACACCTATTATCACATTAACTCGATCGATGAAGTCCCTTATTAGATTTGACTCTAATCTAATAGATTTATGTCATCCTATGTCTAGGATTGCATGCAACTCCACTCAATTACACAAGATCTACTCTTAAACAGAGTCTATTCTTCCTCTGATTTAAGTACATCAAACATGGATCAATAATCTAGAAATATCAAACCAAGAATTAAGCACACATAATTTAAAACAATATCTAAGTATTTATTGTGTAAAATAAAAATCAAAAGAAAAAATTCATCATAGGGTTCAACTCCCCTAGGTATTTAAAATTAGTTCCTGCTTGAAAATAAAAACATCCAAAACACAGTATAACCGAAAGAAACTCGTGATAATATCCTAAGAAATCAAATGCAAATCTTCAATCTTGACGAAAATCTACTTCAGAATCGACTTCAATTGTACTTTTCAAGTTGTTTTCTTGAATATTCTATGACGGCTCTCTCATGTTGTAACGCCCCAATTTTCGGGAATTCTGTGAATGTTGGCATAGGTTTAATTATGTTAGTGGCCTCTAGAAGGCCCAAGCTTAAGATAGAACCCGGCAATTTTAGTTAATTTTTTTGTTCCATAAGAAAAAGGGGGTGAAATTATGAAATAGGACCTATGTGAAAATGTTTGAAAATGCTATAGGCTAAACTGAAGTGGCCAAATAAATAGGAGTGCAAAATAGGAGGATTTGCATGACAAACCTCCCATTTTACATGAAGTGGCCAGCCATCATGTTGTTGTAGACAAAATATGCACTTGATATCCATAATTTATGGTACAAATTGATACAAATTGATAATGGGTTAGGTAAATGTTCCATGATAATGGGTTAGGTAAATGTTTTATGATAATGGGTTAGGTAAATGTTCCATGATAATGGGTTAGGTAAATGTTCCATGATGGGAATTTCATGTCTTTTGTATTAAAGAATTAAATGGATGAAATATGAAATTTTATTAAAAAAAAGGGGTGAAAAGAACAAAGTTTTGTCCATCTTTGTTCATCATAACCTAAAGTTAGAGAAGAGAAAGGAGAGGAGAAAGCTCTTGAATGTTCGGTCACTTGGGGAAGAAAATTGAAGGTAAGTTCATGGTAGTTTGCTTTTATTTTGAGGTTCATGAGTTCTTCTTGATTCTACCTTAACTCTTGAAGCATATTTTGGTTTTTAGTTGTGTTGTGAGCATTTAGTCATGAATTAAAATGAAGGAAATGGTTGTTATTTCATGTTCTTTTGATGAAAAATGGAAGATAGGTGAAGTTGAGCCAAACAAATGAGCATGCTTATGCCTTAGATGCTAAAGGGAAAAATCGGCTAACATGTTGTGCTTTAAAATGATGAAATGGAGATTATACTTAAGTAAATTCATAGATATGTGATGATTGATTGGTGATATACATGTTTAAATAACATGCATGCAAGTTATGTATGAAAGAGTGAATTTGGTAATAAATCTGCTTGGGACAGCAGCAGTAATGTGACTTTGGAAAATCACCATAAATTGTGGGAGATGAATTAGAAGCTGAATAAATTATGTAATTAAATCTTAATGAGTCTAGTTTCAAATGAAATAAACGATAACATATTTTGAATTCTGTACAATGAGAATTTGATTCGTAATGAAGAGTGGTCAGATTAGTCAAACAGTGAAACATGGGAAAACTTTGAGAAAAATCTGGTATTGATTGGCTAAACCAAAAATTCTGAAAATTTTATGGATATAAGATATATGAGTCTATTTTCAGGAAAAATTAACGGCACTTAATTTGGATTTTCGTAGCTCCAGTTATAAATAATTTAGTGACTGTTGCTCAGGAAGACAGCTTGCAGTGAAATTATGATTATGTGGTAAACATTGACAAAAATTTGTTAATGAGTTGCTTATTGATTTCTTATAAGCTTACTATGATCTGTAGGTGTGTTTGGCCGAATATTGTAAGGGGTTAATATGTAGTTTGTATTTGAATAGTTAGATTAACGTGTTAGTAATCCAATTGTAGGCAGTTCGTGTGTGGATCTCGTCAGCATATCGTCGCAAACAGGTGTGTAACTAACACCCTCTTATAGACTAGATCGACAAAAGCCGAAAAGCCGGTATTTTGAGATCTTGCAAGTGTGCTAATGCTCATGAGATTAATAGTTTGATGTATATGGTAAATTAAAGTGATAAGACTGCAGAGTGCGCGATTCCGTGCATTTCGATGTTTTTGGGCTTAATGGGCCAAAAACGGGATAATGGACCAACGGGCCCAAGTTGATAAGAAAACGCGGTAAGTGTTTCTGATCGTACGTAAATGGCTATGTTATGTATAAAAACCTTAAAAATAGTGAAATTACTTGAACACCCCTATGTTTGCAAAATTACCGTTATACCCCTAGGGTTATTTTTTTCTAAAAAGCATGATGTTTTGTTTCTGTATACGTATGCCATGACATATTATTTCTGTTGCATAAGGACATGGGTTATATTATGGAGGAAGCGTCCTGGTGGCTATGCCGCAAATATCTGATCTGATGGTTCTGCCACATATATCTGTTCTGGTGGCTCTGCCACGATTATCTGATCTGGTGGCTCTGCCACATATATCTGTTCTGGTGGCTCTGCCACGATTATCTGTATCTGGTGACTCTGTCACATTATCTGTTCTGTCAGCCATGCTGCATATTTCTGTGGTGTGTAGCGGTTGGGTGGGTCGAGTAGCCTCTCCACATGGTGTAAGGCTGGTACGGGGGTGTTATGGATGAATCTGGGTTGGGTTTCTGCATAAACATGTAATATCTGCTACGTTTCATTATGGGCCTATGGGCTTCATTCGAAATACATTCAGGCTAAGGCCAACTTATTTCATTTACGTGGTTTGAGCTGATTTAGACTATGGTAGGTTATTTTACACCGAGTTTTCTCAAACTCACCCCTTATTTTTCATCCACGTAGGTAAACCCCAACCATAGTGGGCTTGGAGCTGTGAGGGAATTCGGAGTGGCCACACGTTCTGCAAATTCCTGTTTTCTTCCGGTGAATTGGACATCTTTTCTTTTATTTTTATGATTTGGGTTTTAAGTTGTAATAAGGCCGCTTAATTATTTTTGATGGTTTTGATATGTTTTATTAAGATAGGTATTACTTATATTAACTGCTGGAATTGGATAGCTTTAGGGCGCATTTTCAAAAACAGTAATTGATTTCAAAATAACACAACAACAAGCAAAGCTTCCGCAATGAAGATATTTTCCAAAATTAATCAATTTTCCTAAAAAGGACTTAATCAAATCGGTTTCCTAGAAATATACATGACGTTAAGGTGTGGCAATGGCGGTGTGCATGTCTAGGATTGGATCTGAAGAGAGCTTGGTACTTAAGCAGTCCGATGGACTCACCTCCTCTTTTCCGGTTTCCTACCTGGTGCACAGCTTCCATCCACTTTTAAAACACTAAGTAAGTTTTTCTAGATCAACAATATAAAATATTTTGAATGCTTCGATATGGCATGTCGGATCCAACCATAACGTCTTAGCCGGGCTTGGGGTGTTACACATGTTTTCTTATGTTTGACATATATACATCTTAAAATGTCCAAAAAAAACCTAAAAATCTCATTTTTCTGCAGTTCAGGGTGCAAATTCGCGAAATCAAAACAACCTACCACATGGCTGTGTGGTAGCCCGTATGGGTCACACGACTGTGTGTCCAGGTAGTGTAGAAGGGATCAGCCCGTGTGGCTCCTGTAACTTGCTCCAAATCTTCAGTTTTCACTCGTTTTTTGCTCCTTTTGCCCAAAATGCTCTCCTAAGTATAAAAACATGAATTTAAAGGATTATGAGCATAAAATTCATAATTAACATCGAATAATCATCCAAAAATGTATTAACAACGAGGTTAAAACATGTTACTTTTAGCACTTATCATCCACTCCGATACTCAAAACAAGGCATCTCTATAATTAGACTTGATAGACGGCATAATAGTCTTTCAATCAATTTTCTCAGTTTCATTAGACTACAAACTACTTAGATTATCTACATGTATAAGTTGTTTCATCGCATTATGATTCGACCACATAATTCAACTTAATATTAGTTAAACATTAGGTAATCAATGAGTCAATATTTGTTTACATTTTGATTTACATGTAAAAGCTATTTTGGACATAAACAAATTATATTAATGTATAATGAAATTTTATTTAAACTAATCTATTTGAAAAATTACAAGTACAAATTAGCGAATATACTACACTTAGGGTAGATCCTAACAGATTTGATATTTCAAATCATCAAGAACAAAACTAGACGCGAAAGTATACTTGAATCCATCCATTGATTTGTTGAAATCTTCGAGTATCGTGGTTTTAATCTTCCAAATTAACACACAAATATTTTAAAGAAAATAGATCTCTCTTTTCTGAAAATGATATGTCAAAAAATTACGTTATGTAGTTCAAAGACCATAACCCTAATATATGTTTTTTTAATGTATGCTCACAATTTGTCATCTCTTATTGGATTGACAAACAAATTCTGTAATAATATTTTTATTATTATTTCATTTTAAATTTATAAAAAATTATAAAATTACATTTATTCTTAAATTTTAAATCTTAATCACTAAACACATTTTAGAACCTAAACTCAAATCCAAAATTTTAAAATCCTAGCACCTAACCAATAAACTCTAAACCCTCAAATCTAAATCTTCAAAACCTAAAATCTTTTATCCTAAATCTTAAACCATACATTCTAAACCATAACCTTAAACCTTAAATATTAGATTTTTAAAAGTTTAAATATTGATTTGTTTGAAAGAAAATCTTATATCTTACCAAATCAAAAACAAAACCATGGTTATAAATTGTACATATAAGATGGATTGTTAATAAATGACTCCCAACAAACTTTAGTCACATTAAATCACTTCTAATTTTGACTACCTTTAAAGATAGTAAATAATAGTATATAATTATTTTTATTATACTAAGATTGACACCAATAGTTTCGTTGGAGTAGGGCAATCATAGCAGATACAAGAACAAAATTAATGGTTAATTTAACATAATAGTTAAAAATTTTATATTCGTATATGGTTAATTTAACACAGTAGTTGAAACTTGAGAAGCAAGAAGAAAGCTTTATCTTAACAAATCAAGAAAAAAAACTCTCGTGGTGGTGGGGTGTTATAAGAAAAGATAATGGCAATGTAAAATATGGACTAGGAATAGAAAGTATCATTTGTTAAAGGGCTAAATTATAAATATTCCGATTATTAATAACACCTAAACTCTCCTTTGCATCTCATTGCAACCATGGCATAGATTTTACAATAATAAACCAATTCTAAGTCGATAACTTATACAATACAATGATACTGTCATAAGAAGTAGATTCTATGTTAATTCCTAGTCTTGTGAATGTTTACAATGTGGGTCGCAATTTCGCAAATGGTTGAGACTAAAATGAAGAGTTTCTTGTGAGGAGAAAGGCTTGGTTGTGTTTGTGTAGTATGGAGTTACGCGAACAAGCTTGAGATAAATGGTTAATGCAATACAAGTTACCACAAGTAACTTTGTTTTTATTTTTCTAACATGATAGGCATGATCCCCCCATTTTGCTTAACTTCGAAATTACCGTTAAATTTGTTTTATTGTCTTAAATATATATTAAATCATTTGAAACTTATCTATTACTAAGCAATGCAATGCTGCATAGTATGTTTCAGCAAACCAGCTTTAACTAGGGTCCTAAGCTTATATTACCAAGTCTCTGCTATTTTCAATGTTTTTCAGAACCTTTGGTAGTTTGATTCATGAGCTCAATGCCTTAAATTTCTTCAACCCAAGGCTTCTTCTAAGTTCACCTTCATCAGTTAGGTGATCATGGGAAATTGTCTAACGAAGAAATCTAGAGACCCCAACCAACAACCGCTTGAACCTGCTCGTCATCCTACTGGTTTGTCTCTCATTTCTGTCTGAAGTTTTGTTGTTTGGACATGAATCTCTCTGCATACGAAATAATATGTTTTGTTTTCAAGGGGTTGATGCCGTTCGAAGTTCTCGTTCCAGGGCAATCTCTATATCAGCGGCAGTTCAACAGAAAACTTCGTTTCATCCTTCAAAATCTTCGAAATGTAAGTCACTGCTATAGTTGATCAGAAATAGTTTTTTGTTTTAGCCATGAATAATCCGATTGTGCTGTTTTTCATTCATGATCCAGCAAACCCTGGTAAAGATGAAAAATATGGTGCAAGTGCAAGTGCAACGCGCCAACACAGAAGCAGCAGGCATGTTTCTTCACATTCACGTAGAGGTATAAAAACTACTCTAAAGTCTCCAATACTGCAAATACTAAATGGAGTTTTTTTTTATAAGATAATGCTCAAGTATTATGTTTCTGTTTTAGACAACGGTAAGAAGAATAAAAAACATGGTTCGCCAACAACTCCAAGAGATTGGCCAGTTTCAAAGGTGAAAAAAGTTGGATGGGTTCCTGCCCGGAACATCCACGGCTTTTGTTACAGTGTCTTGAGGGCCGCCACCCGTAAATTCAGTAAGGAGAACATAATCGGTGAAGGGGGTTTTGGAAGAGTGTATATTGGGTATATAAATCCAGACAGTATGAGAGCAGCAAAGCCAGACACTGGCAAGGCAATCGCTATCAAGGTGCTTGGTAGAAGAGGGATACAAAGCGACGAACAATGGCAGGTTGGGGTTCTGATTAAATCATCCTCTCTTTCTCCCTTTCACGGTATCTGAAAGAATTATGTTTTTTTGTTGATTTCAGAATGAATTGAGATTTCTAAACAAATCAAATCATCCAAATGTTGTGAAGCTTATGGGATATTGCTGTGAGAGACATCATAGGATTGTGGTCTATGAGTACATGTGCAACGGAAGCTTGGATGCCCATCTCTTGAGAGGTAGTGCTCAGTCCTTTACTTACTGTGACCGAAGAAAAATGGCTGATATAATCATGGCATACAGAGAATAATACAGAGCTAAACTGGAATAGGAGAATCAAAATAGCTATTGGAGTAGCAAGGGCAATAGCTTACCTTCACAACTGCACGAGGCCAGTCATTCATCGGGACCTCAAATCCTCTAATGTTCTCCTTGATGCTGTCAGTTTTTCTCCCATGATGCTTATTTTTATATGCATCCGATTACACATACACTAACTAACATTTACCCTCGAAATGTTTACATGGATCCTCACTGCAGTCTGCACAAAGTACTCATTTTAGTAAATATGAAACAGCTGAGGGTCACATTGCAGGATTTCAATCCGAAACTATCAGACTTTGGACTGGCTAGGCATGGACCTTTAGAAGACCAATCACATGTCAGTACAAGGATCCTTGGAACCAGAGGATACTTCGCTCCCGAATACTTTACAACAGGTAAATGTTTCAGCTTAACATTCTGAAGCCAGAGGAACTTTGGTGTATAGGTTTGGCACCCTTCAGCATTAGCTCAATTTTATGAAAAATTTTTCAGGGCATTTAACTGTAAAAGCTGATGTATACAGTTTTGGAGTAGTACTACTAGAAATATTTTCTGCCTGTGTTGCAATCAGGAGATGTACCGACGGTACCAAAAGCGATCTTGCTATATGGGCTAAACCACATCTAAGCAATTACTTGGAACTGCATAACATCATCGACAAGAAAATAGCAAGGAACATCAATATCGAAGAAGCACACAAGTTTGCTTCAATCGTCGGCCAATGCCTTAGATCGGACCCTAAGGATCGACCCACAATGGGGGAAGTACCAGCAAGTCTAGAGCAACTGCAACAAGATATGGTACTCAGCAATTTGAACACACTTGTTCCATTCAAATACCATAGAAGGTGTACACATACATTAAAGAGTTAATATCTCAACTATTTGTAAGTTGCTGTTGGTCACACTGAATTATGATTAGTTTATTTCACGAAGATTATCCTAACTCATGATATTGTATGCAAGATAATAAGAACTAACATTATGTGCATCAACCCCATAATTCATAAACACATGGATAAATACTTGGTTGTATCAGAATTCATACACACAATAATAAAAAATTCTTAGCATGTAAAAGGTTAATATTAATATGCATGACTGAAAGTAAGGTACTAATACACCAAAGAAAGCAGCTGTATACAACAACGAGAAACAGTAATCCTCACGAAGCAAGGGTGGTGCTAATTGGTTATATGAAATGCAAAATTGCATAAAAAAAAGAGGTCAAAAGTTACATTTCATAAGCAACAAAAAGGATATACACACGCATAGGAAATTTACAGACGGAATCAATATGCGCGTAGGGATTGCTTGTGAGAGGGTAATGGGGATGCACTGGGTGTTAGATGCATGGGCGAATGGCGTTGTCTTATCGGAGATTTCTGAACAGGAAGTGGAATTGATTGCTGATCTACTTGAGTGTGTTTGGATGCGGTTTTTGGGGCTTCAAGTTGCTCCAATGCTGCCAAAACTTCAGACATTTTAGGCCTGAGTTTGGCTTCAGTACTTAAACATTGTAAAGCAAGGGTAGCAGCTGTATAAGCGCTTTTCTGTGGGTACTGGCCCCCCAACTTAGTGTCCATTATTCGAAATAATTTTCTTTTGTCACCCAAATAGGGTTTCGCCCAGTCTACTAGATTCTGTTCGATACCAACTTTTGTTTTATCAACAGCCCGTCGTCCAGACAACAGTTCAAGCAGCACAACCCCAAAGCTGTATACATCACTCTTAGCTGTCAAACGACCTGTTCAACAATGGAAGCTTCATTACATGTAACTTCTGACAAGATATAATATGCAAGCTTCATTAGGAATCATCTCATGGAAAGATAATTTATCTGAGTGCCTACTTTTTTTCATGCAAGCAGTTTGCATATGAAAGAACAAAGAAAATAGTTGCTTTACATAAGTATCCTAGTTTTGGACCAATGACTAAACAGACAATTGCACTTTAGATACCTTCACAGCAACCAGATTAAGATTTAATTTTTTATTTCAGCAACAAATATCTCTGATAGTAAACTAAGATACTAAGAACTTATGAGCAATCTTCAGAAATTGCAAGCAGCATTATGGGGTTTCAAAAAACCTCATACCGGTAGCAACATATTCAGGTGCTGCATAGCCGTGAGTACCCATGACCTGAGTTGAGACATGAGTCCTATCACCAGTAGGCCCTGCCTTGGCCAACCCAAAATCAGAAAGTTTTGCATTGAACTCCTGCATCCATTGAATTATTACCATCAGAGACATTAATCTATAACATGGACAACCATAAACATGATACTGAAAGGCACAGAATTATTAGCTTTTTACTCAGCATACCCCATCTAGCAATATATTAGAAGCTTTAAAATCACGATATATGACTTGGGATTTTAAATCATGAAGAAAGGAAAGCCCTCTAGCAGCACCTATGGCGACCTTAAGCCTCACCACCCAAGAAAGCGGTTGTGGCCCTCCTGTAAAACAAGACGTAGCATCAAGCACAATACTTGTAATTCAACAATATCTACATGTTTTATTGTTCAGTTGTTTAAGAATCAAAACTGCATGGGAAACCTCCTTAGGACTGACCAATAATTATAGTCATGACAAACACGTAATAGAACGGAATTAGATTTCAAAAACCTTCCTCATAATTCATGGACGCAATACTTTTAAATAGATGACTCGTGAAAATATTCGTAGGATGTGATACTTACTTCTAAACAGATGATTCTCTAAGCTTCCTTTAGGCATGAACTCATAGACCAAAAGTCGGTTCTCTCCCTCAGAGCAATATCCAATCAACTTAACCAGATTTGGATGATGAAGTTGGCCGAGATAATCAACTTCAGTCTGAAATCAACTGACTATCAGCAAACAGGGCATGTGCGCAGACAGAAGTAAAGTAGAAGGGATAGAGTAAAAAAAATATTACAGAAATGAAACTCACCAACCACTCTTTGTGGCCTTGAAAACCTTCAGGTTTAAGCTTCTTGACAGCAACAACCATTCCTGATCCAGGCTTTGTAGCAGCTAATGTGTTTTCATCAATCCATCCTTTAAAAACATAACCAAAACCACCTTCACCTAGAAGACTGTCAGGACGAAAGTTTCTGGTGGCATTCTTCAACTCGCTGAATGAGAACGGCTTCAAATTGGGGGATGACAATATTTCTCCTTCAGTCCTTGGTGTTGGAAGACATCCCATACTACTCGTATCACTGAAAGATGGGATGGTTAAGCTCGAAGGAGCTGAAGACCGACTGGTTTTGCTGGAAACTCTTGAGCCTCCTGAAGCTGGAAAGAGAAAAACAAGTTCCTCAGGTCCCGTTTTCAAATAGAGAACATCATATATCAAATGCAAAACAAACTCAAAACTAAACTTATCTAGCGTCAAAAAAACACACATATTTCCATTTATGGAGCATGCATTTTAGAAGCAAACTTCTTTTACATCTAGTTTATGGTAGATGATATCCTCAATACATGGTGATAGTGAAGTCACAATTGACCTAGTTAACCAAACAAGGTTTGACACATACATCCCTATTTTAAAATCCTGTAACAATGGTTAAGGTAAAAAAACCACAGACTGCATAGCTCATAGAACTCCAAGCAAGCACCTACTGTTCTTTTTGCATTTCCTTTAAAACATAAATTTGCAGTGTATTTTCTACCCACTAGAACCCTGCATATTCATGTCCACATGAATACTCTAAACATTACAAACAAAAACTTAGCAAGTCAATCTTACACTTCCTTTTAGTTTGCACGTCGAAACTCATTAAACTTCAGTGAAAATGAAAAAAGAAAGAGCACCATTTTCAAGTGAACTACATCTATTCACCGACACAAATCCTCACACTCAACTCAAGAAATTGAAGAACAGTCTCAAGAATCTAGCTTTGAGCAGCTCTCTATTCCTTGAAACAGAACTAAAAACCCATGGACAACAATAACAGAAATGATAAAATGAATGTAATCATTAGCGATAAGCTTTCACAAGGACAAAAACAAATTAACACTAAAGGAATATACCCAAAAAAAGAAAGTCAAAACCAACATAAAAAGTTAAACCTTTAGAGCTAAAAAGACAAAAATAATCTTCAGAAAACAATAACCCACCAAAACAACAAATACCCTTTTACAGGAAATAAATGGTTACCTGAAGTTGCATGGGGGCTTTGGCTGGAATCCACTCTAGTAGAAGAAAATAAACAGTTTCCCATCAGAGATAAACTAATGCTTCTTCACTCAAGTAAGCAAAAATATTCCTTTTTGTTTTATAGGACTAACAATTCAACAAGTCATAGTCATTTCTGAAGTCCTAAAAGAAGACAGGAAGCTGAAAAAAACAGCTCTCCTTAACTTTGGGTTGTTTGGTGGATCAGTCAAACTGCAAAGTTTAGATAATGTGAAGCTCTAAATGGGAAAATAAAATCAAGAAGAAAATGAAAGAAAACAGAGACAAAGGAAAGCAGAGAAAGAAAGTGGAAGCTTTGGGTGTTTTTTATTTGTGTCGATAGAGAGAGGAATCCCAACAACCGCGTGAGAGGGACTTGTTGTGGGAGGGGGGGGGGGGGTACTTGGCCTTACCTATGACGCGTGCATCATACAAAGGCTTGGTATTGGTGGCAAGCATGTATGCTCTTCTTCAATGGCGACCCTTTCTTTTATATATGTACAAGTCCTTCAATGGCCAGAGAATCCATTCTTTTTTGTGTAATGACTGAATTCTCCTTTCTTTGATGTACAAGTGGGGTGAGCAAAACTCGATTCGATTCGAAAAAATCGAAAAAAAATTTGAATTTCGAATTATTCGAATCGAGTTAATCGAGTTAATCGAATTAATCGAATCAACTCGAATTTTTTTTTCGAATTTCGAATTCGAGTCGAGTTGAATTCTCGAATTCGAATAACTCGAATAATTCGAATAAACCGAATATAAACTATATTTTTAAATTTTTTAAATTTTAAACTTTTACTAATTACCAAACCCAATTACCCTAAGCCCAAATATTTTATTTTATCCCATTTTTCCTCACCCCAACCCCAAGCCCGTTTGCCCAAAACTTTATTTTCCTAAAACCCAAACCCAATTCCTCCCCCAAATCAATTCAAACCCCCAAGCCCCATGCCATCTCCAGCAGCCAAATCCAATTAATTTTCTTATTCTCTCCAGACTTTGTTTTTCACAAAACCATAAAATTAAACACTGTTATTCAAACCCCTTACCCCCATTTCAACGAAACCCTTACCCCCCATTTCTACGAAAGACGAAACCTTACTCTGTTTTGCTAAAAAAAAATCTTAAAATTAAAATCCTTCTTCTTCTTTTAGTTTATTTCAACCTTCAAATTAAAATTTTACCTCCAAATCGAGTTCTTTGTTCCTTCCGAGTAATGACCGAGGTACTTTGTTCTTTTCCATTTTAAGCTCAAGTTTTTGCATCTTTAAGGTTTGTCTTGACTCTTGAAACATTTTTGAATTATTGAAGACTTTGTTTTGATTCAATGGTTAAATTATTGAAGACTTTGTTCCATCGATCGTTATAAATTTAATTTGTTATTAAATGTTATTTATTTCCTAGGGTTTACTAATTTATAAGATTTTTTTAAAACTTAGTTAATTAAGTTTGTATTACTAGTTCAAGTTGTAATTATTAGATTTTTGTATGATTTTTATCCTTATGAATTAACTAATTTTTCTTCAATAATTGAAGAAGAAAAACTACAACATTAATGTTTATTTATCCATCTGTACATTTATTTTATGAACATCTATTTTTGGTTAATTGGCACTTAATGTACATCTATTTTCATTAGTATCCACTAGCAATGATTTCCAAAGAAAAATTTCTATGATATCACGACTATGAATACTTTAAATAAGCCATGGCTTTTGGATTGTTTTGTTTATTTGCAAGAATACCAATAAACATGCTTTTGTACTATTATATTAATTAATTTTAATTTAACCGATTTATTAGGTTTGATTTTAAATTAATTATTGGTCATGGTTAGTGATTGCAACAAATATTTACTTGTAGATGAGTGATTCAAAGCGAGATGGTTCAACTCAAAGTTCACAAAATTCTTCCCCAAGTAAAGATGATCAAACAACAACCAATGAAAATGTTCGAAAAAGATTACTCCAAGAGCATCTTGTTGGAACCATTTCACCAAATTTGTGACTAAAGAGGGGAGAAGAGAGCAAGGTGCAATACATGTGATGTTACTTACACCATGGAATCAACTTGGGTTCAACGAATTTGAATAACCATTTGAAAACATGCCTAAAAAGACCTCGAGGTAATACTTCTAATCCAAGCAATCGAATTAGCATTTGTGAAGGTTAGCCAAGAAACAACAGATTTATCAACTTGGGTGTTTGATAAAGATGCTATTAGAAAAGCATTAGTTCGTATGATAATTGTGGATGAACTACCTTTTAAATTTGTAGAGGAGAGGGTTTCAAATACTTTCTTTCTATAGCACCTTACGGTTTAGTCTTCCATCTCGTTGGACAATTAGAAGGATTGTCTTGATTTATTTAACTCCATGAAGAGTGTGATGAAGAACTATTTTGAAAAAGATATAAGTAGAGTTTGTTTGACTACGACACTTGGACTTCATTGCAGAGGATATCTTATATGGTTTTAACAAGACATTGGGTGGATGATGAGTGGAGGTTGCAAAAAGGATTATAAATTTTGCCCAATATCCGCTCATAGAGGTGAAAGCATAGGTCAAGCCATTGAAAAATGTCTTGAGATTGGGGATTGAGAGGGTCTTTACTATTACGGTTGATAATGCATCCGCCAATAGTGTTGCCATTGAATATTTGAGAAAGAAATTCAATCATCGAAATGCTTCATTGCAAATGGAAAATTTATTCATATGAGATGTGTTGCACACATTCTTAATCTCATTGTGCAATATGGTATTAAGGATGCTTCGTATCGTGGATCGAGTTAGAGGTCTTTGTGAGGTATATAAGAGCATCACCATCAAGGTTGACAAAATTCAACCAACGGGTAAAAGAAGAAATGATAGATAGTAAGGCTCAATTGTGTTTAGATGTGCCTACTAGATGGAACTCAACATATATGATGTTAAAGGTGGCTGAAAAATATGAGCGTGCATTTGAATCATATGTGCGTGATGACCATAATTTTTTCTTGATCTTCTTCTTTGGAGATGGAGTTCCTACATTTGATGATTGGGAAATTGTTCAAGAGTTATAAAAGTATTGGAGCCTTTTATCATCTTACATTGAAGGTGTCCGGATCTTTGCATGTTACCTCTCATTCACTTTTTGAAGTATTGACGGATGTGCATTGTCTTTTTGATGGGTGGCAAGATTGTGGAGATCTAGAAATAATTTCTATGACTTCCAAAATGAGAGAGAAATATAATAAGTATTGGGGTGAAGGAAACAAGATCAACATGCTAGTTTACTTGGCGGTCATCTTTGATCCCGATGTAAAATGAGTTTTTGGACTTTGGGGTCAACTTGCTTTTTCCTAATGTCGCTAATGACATTATAAAATGATTGATAAAGAATTGCATTGCTTGTTCAATGAGTATTCTTCTAATCTTTGGGAGAATTGAATTGTTTGAAGGTAGATCTAGTTCTTTGACTAATCTTTGCGTTCAATGGAAATAGATCGATCGAGAAATGAAAGCGGGCTTGGCCAAACAAAAATACCTTAAGAAGAAGAAACAAGTTGGATTAGAAAGCAAATCTGAGTTGGATAGATATTTGGGTGAAGATGAAGAAGTAAACAATTCAAGTTCATTTGATTTACTATTGTGGTGGAAAATGAACAGCCCTAGGTTTCCTATTCTTGCACAAATGGCTCGAGATATTTTTGCTATTCCTATCTCAACAGTTGCCTCGGAAAGTGCATTTAGCACGGGTGGACGTGTTCTCGATAGTTTTAGAAGTTCTCTAACTCCTCTCATGGTCGAGGCTTTAGTTTGCACACAAGATTGGCTTCGGAAATCTAGTGATGCCATCAATCTTGAAGATTATGTTGATGAACTTCAAATCATGGAAGACGGTAATATAAAAATTTTAATTTATAAAATAAGCTTTTGTATTATTTATATTAGTAAGCATTCCCATAATTTAACTAACACTTTTGTTTTTAAATTTGCTAGATTTATTCAAAATACCCGAAGATCAAGAAGGTAATACACTTAACATTAGTTTATAAAGTTAAGTGTTTATTTAATTTATTTTTGCAAACATTTTTTATCATTTAACTAACTCAATCAATACTTTTACTAGATGTTTCAAGATTATCAACAGTGATTGAAGCACAAGAAAGAAGTTAAACCATTCTATAATGGTTTTTGAACTGATGTTAGTTTGGTTTGGTTTGTTATTGTTGTTGGATAATTGAGCTTTTGTTGTGTTCTTTTTTTTTGGACTGGTGTAGGTTTTTATTGTATTTTAGACTTTTAATTATGTTTTTTTATTACAATGTTGTTGTATTGTTTTTGTTTTTTATTTGGACTCATGAAGAAACTTAAACTATTCTATAATGGTTTTTGAACTGATGTGTTATTGTTATTAGTTTGGTTTGGTTTGTTATTGTTGTTGGTTAATTGAACTTTTGTTGTATTCTTTTTTTTTTTTTGAGTGGTGTAGGTTTCTATTGTATTTTAAACTTTTGCTCATGTTTTTTTTATTATAATGTTGTTGTTTACTTCAACTTATGTTGTTTACTTTGACTTTTACTTATGTTTTTTATTATAATCTTGTTGTATTTTTTTGTTGTTTTTTGGACTAATGTTGTTTATTTAGGTTAATGTTGTGTTGCTTGTATTTATTCACTTATTTACTTTAATTTTTTGTTGTATGTTCATGTTTAAAAACTTTAAAGAAAATTATTTTTTGAAAAATTACATAAAATAAATAATGCTAGAGTCATTTTTTTAAACTTAACTCGAACAAATATATTCGATTCGATTCGATTGAATTACATCTCACTCGACTCGATCGAGAAAATTTCAAATAAAGTTAGGATGATAAAATAAGATTCGAAAACTCGATTAACTCGAAAATTTTCTATTCGATTCGATTCGATTCGATCGAATGCTCACCCCTATGTACAAGTCCACACAACCTCAAATGATGTCTCTTTTTCTTTTAATTATGTATTTAATTTCCTGAATTATCCCAATTGATCGGATTTTAGGTATAATTATGGTTTTAGTCCTTGTTTTGGGTTACCTACATTAGAAGTCACTCAACAATGGTTTTTCTCTTTTTTACTCTGTTATGAAAAGTTATAAAGTAGCCATTCAACTATTAATAAATTTCTTTCAAGTCACTCAACTATCTTGAATTTTTTAGTATTTCCATTTTTACATTAACCAATTGATGATCAAAAAAGATAAATTGAATAGTTAGGTGTGAAAAAAAAAATTTACTAATAATTAGGTGACCATTTTATAACTTTTTATAGTCGGATGACAAAAAACTATAGTTAAGTGACCTCTATCATAATTTACCCTTTTTTATTTGGTTAAATTTTGATATTTAATTTATTTATATTAATTTGGTATGATTTGATTTTCTATTTTATAATATTATTAATTAGGGTAAAGTGTTAGCTCCACGTAATTTTTCAATTTAAACTTTTCTTTAAATTATTAGTAAGTTTATATTTTAGTCACTTAATTTCAAAAATATTTCATATAAGTCACTGAGTTGTTAAAATTGTTTATGTTTGGCCTTCTCTATCCACACCGCTTGTACCAGTCGAAAGCTCTCATTCTCATTCTCATTCTCATCTACAGTTTTTATTTTTTCTCATGAAACAACATTGAACATCATAAATTTGCACATGAAAACCCAAACAGCTTTCTTTCGATCTCTGACACTAATTGTCAAATTGACTTAGATATAAGTTATGTTCTTCTACTTGTTGGTGAGTACTAATTAATCGTATCGATTGTCAAAACTTTCAAATAGTTTAATGATCATATTGTAACTTTTTAAAGTTGAGTGACCAAAACTTAAACTCACTAATAGTTTAATGACATTGGCTGTAGTTTACCCCTTTAAAAAAACGAATGTATTTTATTAATATGTAAACTTATTTTTTATTAAACATCATTGAGTAGTGAACGGTGATAGGTGAAAAAAATGGTTCGGCTGAACTTTTAAGTGGCTTTGAATATGTAATCGAATTTATCATTTTAATAACAATATTTTCAGGGTGGTGCCAACCGCCAGGGAAGCTAGCAAGGCACTCGGCCCCTTCCTAAAATATAAAATTTCACTTTTGGCATTTATATTTTACAAAATCTTAATCTAATAAAAGTTAAAATTACACTTTGACCCTCAAAATAATAAAACTTTGATTTAATATTTTAAAATTATAAATATTCAAGTTATTAAAATAATAAAATGCATTCTAACTCTCATAAAATATACAATTTAATTCCAACCCTAAAAATTTTTCTTATTTCACCCTTGAATATCTATTAATGTTACCAATTTTAATGTACTAATGACACTAGAAAAATAGGAATGGGTATCATATTAAATTAAAATTAAAATTATATTTCAAATTTTAACATAGTAAAATGATTAAAACCGTAATTTAGCAATTTTAACAAATATTAGTTTTATCGTTATTGATTTAAATGGAACCTGTCCTGAAATTTGAATTCTGATATTTTTAAATTATATTTTTATTTAAATTTCACGTAAGGCCCTAAAATTTATTAGCTAAATACCAAAACATCAACATATTCCTTTTTAATGAACATCGATAAAATTTTTTTATTTTTTTATTTTTGGAATTTGATAGGACAATAATGATAAAATATAATATACCCTTTGAGGTATTTATTTGAGTAATAATTTGGATGAATAGAGAAGATTTATATAAATTTGTTGTGGACATTTATGGAGCTTTAAATAATTGAGCAGACATTTTGATTCATTATTATCTAAGTAAATATGTTGGTTAAACTTTTATTTCTTTTCGTTGGAAATATAAATAGCAAAACTAAATAAGGAAGAGAAATAAATGTTTTATTTCTAAACTAGTCCGTCTTTAATATTATTTATCAAAGTTTTAGTTGATTTTTGAGTTATTCCTTCTTTTATATTTAACATATACTCTTTATTATCATTTGTTGATTTTTTTAATTTGAATTTATATCATTTAGATTATTAAGATCTCTTTTTTCATATATTCTTCAAGTATGGATTAACTCGATTTCATCTATAATTGAAATTATGAAATATACAACGATCTAATTTTTTATGTTATACTAAGGTGATATTGTTAATATGAGAAATATTTTTTCAAAACAACAAATGTCTTCTCAACCACAATTTAAATCCTTGAATGTTTTTGTCAAATTGTTCAAAACTTCATAACATTTCTTATAAAAATATAAGCTTTTGTCATAACTTTAGAAACTTATTTTTATAAATAAGTTATAATAAAAATTTATTATTTTTATAATATATAGCATGGACATATAAATAAATTATGTCCATACTTCTTACTCATAACTTTTCCATAAATAAATATATTATAACACTTTTATAACATATAAATTTTTTATAATAATTTTTTGTTCTAATTTTATAAAATACATATTATTTTTATAATATAATTTTTAGGATTTGTAAATTGTAATAGAAGAAAATTTTGGTCATAACCATCCAAAATACTCATACAGTTTGTATTTATAATATGATTTTTATAACTTGTATAAAAATAAAATTTTAAAATTAAATTTGGGTGTAATTACTCGTATAAATATTCCAATTCTCATCCTCCTCCTAAGAATTAAAAAGTATAATCAAGATGCTTCAATTTCAACCAATTCGATAAGACTCATCGATTACAATAATTACCCAATCATACTCTCCTTATATAATTATAAATAATTATATCTAAATTTAATTATTAAATAATTTTTCAACACTACCTAAAATCAGATTTGCACGTTGTACATTGCCACTAAATTTTGCTTTACTTCCAAATCACCCTTTCCATTAAATAAATATCTAAGTTTGAATAATGTTCCACATGGATTTATTTATATATATATATTAATTCAAATCTAGTACTATATATATATTTTTTTATATATTTTTTATAGTTATCTTAGTTTTATTAATTCCTTTGTCAACCAAATCCCGGCTAACCACAAAGCAGTTCCATTGATTTGAATTTCTGGTTGATATCAAGTTTAGTTGGATCCATCAAAACCTTTAACCTTTCTATTTATTAAAAATATATATTAATTTCCATCTTTTAGATAGTTATAAATTTCATGATTACATATCAACTTTTATTTAATGTCTAATTTGATACATAAATTTTAATTTTATGCAATTATGAATACAAAATTTTAATTGTGATTTAAATATACATATAAAACTTTAATTTTAAACAATTTTACAAATTTAAAAAACACATTAATTTATTTTTATATTGAAAAGTGTTAGTACCTTTATTTTTATTATTTATTTTAATTAACTTTAGATATGAGTTTTATCTAATTTGATACTTAATTGACCATTTTTTTATATAGATACAATTATTATCCAATGTGTCAAAAATAAATAGATATCAAATTGCAAGAAAAATTGACATGAGAACTCAGTTGAGGCACAAATCAAAATTTTTAAAATTATTTTATTATTTCTATTAAGACTTATCTTTTTATTTTATGTTTTATTAATTTAAATTGTTATTACATTAAACATATGTGAAATGTACAGGGGGCGTATGCAGAGCCAACCCTTTACTTTTCTCTAGGGTTTATTTACTTTAAGGTAAAGTACACCATTAGTTACTCAATTTTGATTTCAACACTTAACTTTGATCTCAATGTCAAAATAGTCACTCAACTTTCAATTCAGTCACTCAACTTTCAAAAAATAACAAATCAGTCCTACTAACCATTTTCCGTTACAGACGTAACGGAAAAGTGACCTGGCCTTTAACCGACTCTTTATTGTCATTTAATTGGCCAGTTGGAGGGTTTGTTGTTATTTAAATAGCCCCATTTAAGAACCCTCGTTGGGCATAAGTAAAAGAAGAAGAAGAAATGGGGATGTCAACCGTGATTCTAGTGTGGGCAATAGAAGAAAAAGAAGAAAAAAAATAGAAAAAGAGAAATCTCTGACCACTTTTGGCCATCGTACTCCTCTGCCACCACCAACTTCTGTCCACTTCTGGAAATTATGTGTTAATTAGTAAACAATAAAGGGATTAAGATTGCAATATCATATGCAAATAAACTTTTCCAAAGTCAATTAAATGAAAAAAAAAGCCCCAATTCCCAACAAAACCTAACCCTAGATTTAGAAATCACTATGGAAATCTATAAAATTAAGGCTGATCCACAGACGAAACATCAATTCCCAACAAATTTGATCCAAAAGGTTAACAAATCTACAGGTCAAACAATCTTTTAAATAAATGAAACCTAGAAATCAACTAACCATAAAATTTTATTTTAGAAAATTGATTTCTAATCAAACCGAAATCCAAATCCAAAAAATTCTAGCCCTAGAAAAGACATAATCGAAATTTACAAATCGAAAAGGAAAAATTATCCTTATTACTAAATATTAGAAACAAGAAGAAAAATAAAATAAAATTGGATAGGTCGACAAAGAATGAAGAAAATTAATGGGAATTGGTGGTGTGACCACTTCTGGCCGTCGTCCTCCTCTGCCATGAATAAACAGTGAGGAAAGAAAAGTTTGGATCTCTAATGGTTTTTCTTGTTCCGGCATCTCTATTTCTTCTCTTCTTCTTCTTTTACTATTTTGTTTGGTTCTTAAATTGGGTTTCCACCGTGGCAAGTTAATTGGCCATGTCAGCTAGTTAACTGGTCACATCATTTGTTCCGTTAGGCCTGTAACTGAAAACATTAGTGGGTGACTGATTTATCACTTTTTGATAACGTTAGTAACTAATTTGTTATTTTTTGAAAGTTGAGTAATTGTTCTGTTATTGAGATCAAAGTTGAGTGTAACACCCCCTAACCCTTATCTATACCCAAACAGGATTACGGGGCATTACCAGTCAATACAATTCAATTACGGACATTAATTAATATAATTGTTTACACTTATCCTAAATTTAATGTATCTTCCCTTTAATTGGCCCTCGAAGTCCAATATGAATAGTAAAATTAATTCGGGACTAATTTAAAATCACTACGAATTTTTCTAAAAAATTCAAAATTTTTCCTATCGAACAGTACCCACACGCCCGTGTCCTCTACCCATGTAACTCTCTGACTTATTACTTATGAACAAATTAGTTTCACACGACCAAGACACACGCCCGTGTGCTAGGCATTGTGGACTCAAAATAAGTCTTACAATGATTGAAGTTTACCAACCTTGCAAATCATAAACCACAAACAACATAATTTCTAATCTTTTAACTTACTCAAATTACGATCAAACACATCTAAAACATATTAAATCGACCATCTTAAGTGTCTAACCAATGTACCTTCATTGGTACCACAATTTTTATCAACAAAACCTAGCGATAATTTACTAATCAAACCTATTTATAATTATTCCCAAATTTGCATCTTTATACCAAACTTAATTAAGCTTTGTACTCAACCATTATCATTTATAACAACATTTATAATAACTTTCCAAAATGACCACTTTTGACATCCTAGGTACATGACATTACCAATAATGAACATATTTCTCCACTTACAGTTTGAGACCAGCTTGGGATATTGATTCAACGATCTGACTTAAACTTATCCTGCACATGGAAACAAACTGTATACTGAGTATGACTCAGTGGTATTTCTATAATCTGAACACTTAATAACATAACATACACTTAAAATCATATAATGATCATAAATATTCAATTATTCATTTCATGGATAAATTCTTTATAACTCATTCAATCTTTATCATCTATTAACCCGATTAGCTTTCCAAAATAAATTCACAAATCATTTAAAACAATAAAATTTTTGTAACGCCCCTAACCCGCATCCGTCACCGAAATAGAGTTAAGGAGCATTACCGGAGTTATCGATTTATTTATCAGATATTTTATTTTATTTAACGTTCATATTTGGAACCAATTAAAATCAAACATATTGTCCCTTAAACGTACTTATTTTTTTTCTCAACGTGTTTTACTTGAATTTATTACTAGTCTCAATATACTTAATTTTCTTGTATTAACGTATCAAAGATAATCACATATTTACATGTCATGATAAATATCATTCTCTTGCCATTTCTTCATAAACATAAATCAGGTAATTCATTATATTGATATTTCATGCATTTAAAATATACAATTCAAGTTACACTAACTTACCTCGTTGTTTGTTCATGTTTATAATTTCATTAATCCGATATCTTTTCTTTTCCATGTTCAATTCTCGTATTCGAGTCATCCATATCTTTATAAATAAATTTGATCGTCATTTTCATTTATTTCATGTTCTAATACATTCAATTAATGCTCTAAACAAAATTACCATTTTACCCCTAAACTTTTAATTAATGACGATTTCATCCTTAGGCTCAAAAAATTAAAATTCTTGTAATTTAATCCTTATTTCCAGCCGTTATTCTCATACAAACTGATAACAACCCATGAATTCTATAAAATATCAGAATTTTCCATAATTTCAACACTTTTCAATTTAATCCTTAAAACATGTTTTTTTCCCAATCTTGAACTAAATTAATAATTTCATTCAACTTTGTAGTTTCAAATAATAAAATAATCCATTTCATTCAAATTGGTCATTTCTAACATTTTTACAAAATTGCGCATAAAATTTTACTTTTATTCAATTTAGTCCCTGAGCCTAAAACATGCAAATTAACCATACTAGCTGAATATTCATACATATTTTCCTCCTCGTCCTCTCCATTCCACATTCTTTATTTATATAACATGCTATAAGTAACATTATCAATAATTTCACTATTTACTTATATGTAAATTCAAAACTATCCATTTGCGTCATAGTCACTAAATTATTTATATCTTGAGCTGTAGAACTCAAAATTAAGATCCGCTAATTTTATATAAAACTAGACTTACATATATTATTACCATAAAATTTTCAGAATTTTTGATTCAATCAATAAGTACAGTTTATTCTTTAAATTCACCCTTGCTCTGCTGTCTGACAGTTCCAACCCTTCTTTACTAAATTAATTACCTCATTGTACAAAATTCGAATGATGTTATCGTTTGTTTATATTGAAAATATACTCATTCAGGATTTTAAATATATAACTTTAAGAACCTAATTATTTTTATCCAATTTTTTATGATTTTCCAAAGTCAGAACAGGGGAACCCGAAATCATTCTGAACTTGTCTCACTAAATTTATTATATCTCACAATTTAAGATTTCATTGCTTACACCGTTTCTTCTATAAGAAACTAGACTCAATAGGATTTAATCCTATATTTTTTTCATCCTCTAATTAGATTTTCACAATTTATGGTGATTTTTTAAAATTAACCTACTGCTGCTGTCCAAAACTGTTTTAGTGCAAGATGTTTATTTACCATGTTTATAACACCCTTATTTTCTTTCTCTACACTATTTCTCATTACTTTCTCTTATTTTCTCTTCACTAACATATCAAGAACATAAGACCATATATAAGAAAACTCTACATTAACATCAATTCCACGCTTTTTCAATAATATTAATCTTAAAAATGTATTGAAATCTTGATGTTCTTACCTTGTTCCATTGATTTCAATCTTTAACTTGATTTTCTCTCTCCTCCAGCATCTATTTCTTGAATCTAACTTAATATTCTAGCTCTCCATAGTCTCCTTGTGATCTTTCTCTCTTGATGGCTATGGAAATTCTTTTGATTTCTAAGTGAAAATGGTAAATTTTTGGTGAAAGGACCAAATTGTAAAGAAAGTAAAACTTTCTTTCTTTCTCTCTTCTTCTCACGTTAGTTTGCATGGGAAAGATAATGGATGGTGTGTGTGTGTTGGTTTTTTTCCACACACACACACATATATATAGACTAAATAAAATAATAAAATATCTTATTAAAATATTAAATAAATAATAATTATCTAATTAAATAACTATAAAATATCACCAACATCATCATTACTTTCTAGATTTCTCTCTCTTCCAATTGACCATTTTGCTCTTTGTGATCTTTTAAAATTCCATTCTTGAGTCATCACTTAATTTGGTAAAATTGCAATTTAGTCCCTCATAATTCTTCACCTATTCAACTTGGTCCTTATTCATCAATTTTCCTTGGTTTCTAGATCATTCCACCCTTAAAATATTTGTACTATTAGTCCTTAAACTTTTCATATTTACACTTTAATCCCTCAAATTTTAAGTATTTACTCTTGGGCCACAAAACTTTTCTCACTTTTACAATTTAGTCCTTTCTTGAATCAATATGTCATAATATACTTCCCAGTGACATAACTCAATTTTCCTCTTCTTGTCATTTTATTTCCTTATTTTATTATATTAAGGATAATATCTTACTGTAGAAATTTTCAGGGTGTTACAATTTTTCATTCATATGTCTCACTTACACTTCTGTTCACTATTCAATTTCAGTAAATAATATTCAACTATTACATTTCATTCAATAACCCATATAATCCAAGCTCAATATAGTCAATATTTTTCAATGTCACTTAATTTATCAGTTTCATTTAGTAACATTTAATTATTCAGTAGCAATTAGTTATTCAGTAACAATCATTTGCTCAAGAGCAATCAATTATTCAAGAACGATCAATTATTCAAGAATCGGTCATTCAATTACTTTTATTTACCCTTATTAACATGACTCGGACACTGACGGATACACAGATCCAAGCATCACACTAGTACAGTACGGCATATAATGCCTCATCCGCCAAGCCGATGTAAACAGTAATAGTAACAGTACGGTACAGAATACCTCATCGGAATAATCTGAAGTAACAGTAATAGTACGACACCCAAGGTGCCTCATCAACTTAAAGTCGAAGTAACAGTACGACACTTATAGTGCCTCATCGACTCAAGGTCAAAATGTCCCTGAACACTTCCAATCCTATGGCATGCCAACTATATCCAACTTAGCCCGAATACTGTTAATAGGGTTTTCAATTCACTTTCAATTTTCCAACCAATACACATTTCAATTAATCACATATATTTTCAATTCAATACAATTCACTTTACGTTTCAATAACAAATATTCAAATTTCACAATAATCACATATTCATATCAATTTAATTCAATAACAATTACTAATATTTACCTTAATTATTTACCATAACATTTAATCAAAATAAAACAATTAATAATTAAATTCACCTTTCAATTCCAACCAATGTTTACTCCAATTCAGGTAATCATCTCAATGCACTTAACTTACATATTAAATAATAATTTCAACAATTATATATTAAGTTCAGATTATAGAAATACAAACCGTGAATTTTTCTCGAGTTTACTCCTCGTCCACCTTTTCTTTTCCTTTCTTCATAGATGCATCGGGTGCGATGTTAGCTATGAAAAATTAAGATAATTTATACTATTAATACAACACTAATTTATATTGAAAAATTGAATTTTTATTCAATTTCTACCTTATTTCCAATTTGATCCTAACTAAAGTTCACTTACTTTTCTAACTCAATTCATACTTTATTTCTACTCAATTTTCTATCATATTCAACATAAATATCCAATGTTCATGATAAAACCTTAATTTCAAATTTCTTCCAATTTAGTCCTTCAAACAAAAACTTATAGCTTACTTTACAATTTAATCCCTTTATCAATTCTAATCAATAATTTTATCAAATAAATCCCTAATTCATCTTTTTGTTCAACATGAACTATGTTATCTTTTTGTTCAACATAAATTATGTTCAACAACCTTGAAACTTCTAAACCTCAATTTAATTTCATCAAAACTTTATTCTAAAGCTTTTAAAACATCAAAATTAAGAGAAAAAGACTTGATTGACTTACCTTTTAAAGCTTAAAACTTCAAATCCCTAGTTTTTCCTTTTCTTTTATTTTTCTCCTTTCTTTTTTCCTTTCCCGTTTTGCTTTTTGTTCTTTCTCCTTTCTTTTCTTTTGTTTCTTTATTCCTGTATAATATATATATATATATATATATATATATATATATATATTAGTTTATATTAATAATTGTTTTTATAAAATCTATTTAATAACAAATATAATTAATACAATTGTACAATCATATAATTTACATTTGTCTCTATTTAATTTGTTTACCTCATAAAAATCTTATAATTTAATTAATTATCAAATAAACATCTTTTATTTAATAATAAATAATAAATATCTATTTAATTACTAATATTTGTATTACAAATGTTTTATTTTAATTAATACACATGGACTTTATCTCAATCATACATTTGTCATAAATCTAATTTATTTATCAACTAAAATCTCATATTGTAATTATTTAATTAATAATTATCTTTTACTTAATAAATATAAATAATAAATATCTATTTACTTAAATAAAAGTAATTAAATAAATATATCACAATTGTACAAATATAATTTTACACATGTATATTTTTATTACCATACATTTGTCTTTACTTTAATTTATTTCATAATATAATATCAATTTAATAAAATAACATTAATAAATATCAAATATAAAACCATAATAATAATAATAATAATAATAATAATAATAATAATAATAATAATAATAATAAATAACATCATCGTCTCATAAAATTGGATTGACGCCAAGTAAAAAAGAGCTCATTGATTCTATGTTAATGGGCATACAGTTGAAAGAACAGATTCAACCATCTGTCGTATTCAGTCTACCAAAGAACACATTGGCGTTTCCAATTAAGTGATTGGTTGGATCCGTCAAGGGAAATAGCAATAGAATTTAAATGCCCTGCATGGTTGAAGCTGTTGGTTCGAGTTGCACCCTTCTAGTTCACAAGGCTATCAAAGAGTTAAATCTTGGACGCGTGTTTTGTGGTTGTTTGTTCGGTAATGATTAGTTGTCGGGTGTTCCTACAATTAATTTACACAGAGAATGATTGGTGGTCTAAGGCATCCTCAATCACTATGACTGATTTATTGGTTAAAGGAGAAAACATGTTATCAAGGATTGGTTCAAAACCAGAACCAAAATCAAGCCTGAAGTTAGAATATCATCAAATTGTTTTATTCAATTTAATTTTGATTCTGTTTATTTTTTACTATTTTTTAATTTAAATTATCTCTATTATTTTTATTTTAATCATACTTAATTTCCCCTTTTTTATTTTTGCATAGATCATCACACATCGTGGGCACTACAGCTGCCTGGCGCTCAACCTGGTTAAACCGAACGACAATTTTAGATATACTAGTTTCTGTGGGATTGACCTTACTCCCTATACTGCTATTTATATACTGTTTAGGCTTAGGAATTTATTTATGGTGGAGTCGAGACCCATCATACCTTATACTTTGTAAGCTTAGGCCTAAATAAATGTAAGCAAGCTAGTGCAAGAAATGGCAAATAATCCATGTGCCTCATGCGAAATGCCTTAAAGGCCAAATGAAGGAATTTCCCTCATAAAGCACAAATGTTCTTCCTCCAAGCACTTTCTCCTCTTCTATTCTTAAATCTTCTACAAGTTCCCATTCCATCTTAACTTACCAATACGGGGTATATAAAGAATATAGTAATCCTAAATTTACGTGGGGGGGAGTCCGACACAAAGTTGTTAAATCTAGCACTTGCCCAAACATTGGGTGTAACAGTCCATTTTTAGTGGTATCGAAAATAGTAGTTTTGATACCACAATTTCGATTAACGAGTTAGTAAATATTATTTATTTAATATTTACAAGTCTATATTAGTTTCATATAAAAATTTGGTTAAGAAATTTTAACGTTTAGATAGTTAATTAGATAAAAATGAGTAAATTGTAAAAGCTACAAAAGGTAATTGCTAATAGTTAAATGTGTTAAATAGCTATAGGAATTTGAATTGAGGGACTTTAGATGTAATTAGACCATATGGACATTTAGTGGACAGTTTTGGCAATGTATTTCATGAAATTTGAATTATAAATTGAAGGATAAACTTGTAATTTGAGAAATAAACAAAATTATAATAAAACAAAAGATGAAACCATCATCTTTCTTGTTTCTTTTGTTTCAAAACCAAAACCACCATGGATGTTTTAGGGAGCTTTTGACCAAGCTTTTTTTAACATGCATGGTATGTGTTTGACTTCCGTTTTTAGTAATTTTTATGTGTTTTAGATCGTTGCAACTTAATTTAGCTAATGATAAAATTGAGAAATTTTTAAAATATTAGGGACTTACCATGAATGAGTTATATGTGTTTTTGAATTTAATTGATAGATTCATGAGCTTGATGGTTAAATAGGAACATTTTGTAAAATAGTTTTAATTAGTTTTGAATATAAGGATTTAATTGATATAATATTGAAATTTGCATGGTTTAATTGTAAAAATTTAGTTGTTAAGGGCTGTAGAGGGAATATAATAAATTCAGCTTAATGGTTTTTGGGTTAATTGTGTAAGTTTTGAAAGTTTTGGTATAGGAACTAAATTGCATAAAAGGTGAAATTTGAGGTAAATTTGTAAAATGTTAATAAAATGATTGATATACAAAATTTTAATTTAAGTTATTTTAAATGGTTAATTGAGTTAAAACTATTATATATATCAAGAAAAAAATTAACCGGACACAAATCATGGAAAAGCGAAGTTGGCGGAATAGTCGTTAGCATCATATTTGCAGGGCCAAAGCAAAAAAAAAAAAATTAGGGGGCCGAAATTAAATTGTAATGTTTAATAGTTTATATCATTATAATTTTAAAATGATTAAATTAAGTTTTTATCATTTTAGGAGGGCAAAGTGCAATTTTACCTTTACTAATTTAAAATTTAAAATTTTCTAAAGGGCCTAAATGGACAATTTCCCATTTTAAAAGGGGCCAAGGCCCCTTCTAAGCCCCTAGATACGCCACTGTGTATTTGTAATCGTTTTTGAATAGGTAAGTTTGTATGTTTATTAAACTAGTTAATTTTTGTTCTTGATGATTTATTTATTATTTTACATGTTGTGAATGAGGTAAATTAATTGATATTTGGTATTTTGTGAATTGAACTACAAGGCAGTATTAGTTAAATTGAAGATTATGTATGAAAACTGAGAACTACATGGATGTGTGCTTGTAATGGTTTAAAGTAAATGAATTGAATGTGTAATGTGGCCTATATGAACCTCGTGAATACTTAAGATACAAATGACATGCCATTAAGGGTATTTACCGTTTCGAGTGCTGGTTTTGAATATCTTACTGATGTTTGAGGTCTTGCATTTGTTGAGGATTGTCCACAGCTCGTGTGAGTAGCATTGTGTATCCTAGCATCCCAACCTACAGCTCGTGTGAGCAGACCCATTTTACAACTTGTGTGAGCATATACAATTACAACTTGTGTGAGCATCGTTCTCGCGTATTCGACGATATTTCGTTTGGTTCATTGGGTGATAAAGTGTAAATGAAAATGGATATATGAAATGGCTATATGAAATTAGTCATGAGAATGGATAATTTGATATGAACAATTTAAGTGAAAAGTATTATGTTAAATTAACATTGGATGAATGAATTGAGTTCAATATACATTTTCTTATAAATGTAGCATGTCATGGTTATGTTATATGTTGTATTTATAAATTCACAAACCTTGTGAGGTTTATGGTGTGTATAGGAAATGAGTGAGCTTATGAGCTAATTAATGAAATTATG
Organism: Gossypium arboreum; assembly: GCF_025698485.1. NCBI lineage: Eukaryota > Viridiplantae > Streptophyta > Magnoliopsida > Malvales > Malvaceae > Gossypium > Gossypium arboreum. The sequence continues at coordinate 20,298,887 of NC_069082.1, forward strand.
CATGATTTGTTAAAGTTAATTCCTATTAGATAAGTTTATGTTTAAGTTTTATGCGAACTTATTAAGCATTGATTTGCTTACGCCTGTTGCATTCTTTCTTTGTAGATAATCGAAAGTCACAGTCAGTTGGAAGTTCAAGCCAAAGCTCACACTATCTGTGTAACACCCCTTACCCGTACCCGAGACCGGGACCAGGTACGAGGCGTTACCAGGCATGTACTTGAACATTTTTGGGAAATACGGCTTATAAAAGTTGTTCCAATTTGAACCCAATCAAACAACATCTTAGTGTCCCTATTATGGGCCTACGAGACCCAAAACATATATTGAAAATGGTCCGGGACTAAACCGAGGACTTGCAAAAGTTCTTGGAAAAATTTCTAGGTTAAGCCTCACACGGCCATGTGGAGGCAATGCACACGCCCGTATGCTTTGGGACACACCCGTGCCCCTTCCCATGTAGAATTAATTGAATTTATTTCCTATTTCGAACCTACAGGGGTTTTCACACGGCTGAGGACACGCCCGTGTCCCTAGCCCGTGTCCTTCACACGGCCTAGACATGCTCGTGTGGTCACCCATGTCCAAAAACTCGAGCATTCTGTTTATGACATCAGCATGCATTTAAGGGCACTTGGCCAAGACACACGCCCGTGTGCTAGGCCGTGCCCTCCACACGATTGGGACAACGACCGTTTCTCTGTTCGTGTGTTTACTACAATGCATTCTGACTTAAAATTTTTAGGTGTAGGGGACACACGACCATACCACATGCCCATGGGGCGATCCGTGTGTCACACACAGCCTAGACACTCGCCCATGTGTCTACCCGTGTGGACCTTGTTGGCTATTTTCCAAGCCTTTGGTCACCCTCTAATATGCATATCCACTTATAGTTTTCAATAAAACTTGACATGATCTAATTATACTCTTAAATGACCTTAATACGCCTCATTGCATGTAAACCTCATCTCATCGGTTTTCATACATGCTATGTTATCCTCTTTATATTAAGGATTTCTATGACTTGTAACTTAATTGAGCTTGGCTCGTTATCTTAACTGATTGCCAAATTGTGTCCTAACCACCCCATGCGACTTGGTCATAATATATATGACTAATTGTAACACACCATATTTAATCTGTAACACCCCGTACCCGAGACCGTTGCCGGAGTCGGACACGAGGGGTTTGCAGACTTAAATCACTCGCTTTCACAGTCCATTTTAAAAATTTCCAGGCAGTTGGCTAAACTGCATCACTGTCACTTAAAAAATCATAACTTGAGTTCCAAAACTCAAAAATCAGTTTCGTAATTTTTCCCTGAAACTAGACTCATATGTCCATCTACATATTTTTTTCTAGAATTTTTGGTCAGGCCAATTAGTACAGTTTATTAGTTAAAGTCTCCCCTGTTACAGGGTATGACTACACTGACCTTCATGCATTACGATTTGGATATCTCCCTGTACAGGGCTTCAATACTGATGCCGTTTGTTTCTATAGAAACTAGACTCAAAAAGGAATCTATAAATATATGGCATGACTTCTAAATGTCTCTGGTTAATTTATAATGAATTTCCAAAGTCAGATCATGGGATCCAGAAACCGTTCTGCCCCTGTCTCACGAAAACTTTAACATCTCATAATATACTGTTCATATGAGTGTTTCGTTACTTTCCTATGAAAATAGATTCATCAAGGTTCGATTACATAATTTATTCATTATTTAATTCCATTCCTACTATTTTTAGAGATTTTTCACATCCACATCACTGCTGCTGCCAGCATCTATTTTTAAGGTAAACTTTACCTATTTCATGATCCTCCATGGATCAACTAGAGTTTGTCATACATATACCAAAAGTGATCATGAATAACCATTCCCATGACTAACCGTTACCAACATTTCCATACCTCTCGACAGACAACATACAAAACGATTATAATGCTATGATCAAAGTATGCTTAAGCCCTTTTCGCATGGCTATCCAAATTTACACAAAACCGAAAGGTACATGACCTACAACAAAAGGGTAGTCCTATACATGCCATTTCAAAGTTCAACCAAAAATATACCAAAAGGAGCTTTGATAGTGTGGGCGACTTCGACTTCAAAATCCCGAGTCCGATAGTGAAGAACCAAAATCTATAAAGCAGAAAATCAAAGAAACGAGTAAGCATTAAATGCTTAGTAAGTTTTGAGCAAAGAATTTAAGCACATCAAGTATAGCATTCATATAACTAAACGAATAATTCCATATATACATATTCTCAAATCATTCCTACTTCACATTCCAACCCCTATATTCATACATAAGGGATCATCTTAGCCAAATACCGGAAGCTCATTACTCATCGAGCGAATATTATTCAAGGAATCAACTATTCCAATGCACATCTGAAACATACCTCATTGTTGGGATTTTACAAGCGTATTAACTGAAATTTTACAGCAAGATTGCTCATTCCCGAATCACGTACCTTCGAAATTTAACCGGATATAGCTACTCGTTCAAACGCCTTCGAGACATAGCCCGGTTATAGCAACTCGCATAAACGCCTTCGAGACTTAACCCGGATTTAGTAACTCGCATAAATGCCTTCGGGACTTAACCCGGATTTAGTAACTCGCATAAATGCCTTTGGGACTTAACCCAAATTTAGTAACTCGCATAAATGCCTTCGGATCCTAGTCCGGATATAGTCACTTAGCACAAAGCCTTCGGGACTTAGCCCGGACATCATTTGAATAACCATGCACATTTATCAATAAATCATGACACATCTGTATTTCATTTTCATTAGCAAAGCTCAAACACAAGACATTTATCACACTTGCAATTTTGGCTCATTAGCCACATACAAAGAGCATGATCTAATCAAATCATAATCTAAGTTCCATTACTCGAAAACTTACCTCGGATGTGGTCGAACGATTTCGGCGGCTATTCGATAACTTTTTCCTTTCCCTTATCCAACTGTGGTCCTCTAAGCTCTTGAGCTTAGTCTAACAACCACCATAGCCGATTTTCTCAAGCTCTTCCCCTTCCTTTCTTTCCTCTATTCGGCCAAGGATGTTCAAGAATGAACACTTTTTTTTTTTGTTTTCTTTTCCTTCAACTCACGACAATGGGGGGGGGGGGAGAGAAACAAACATACACATTGCCCATGCTCTTTATTTTATCATTCCTTACATAATGCATTATCCCAACATGTTTATGACATATTTTTAGCCATAACACTTTGTCCACCCATGCTCATGGCCGGCCACTACATATTAGGGGGGGAAAATTGACATGCAAGCCCTCCCTTTTGATTACATGCACTATTAGATCCTTGTAGATTAGCCTATCACATTTCAAAAGTGTCACACAAGTCCTTTTGACTAAATTCACATGCAATATACTAAATCGAAGCTTAAAATTTTCGCACATTCATATTCACATATTTTAGACCATAAATATCACATTCAAATAATTTGGTGACTCGGTTTAGCGGTCCCGAAATCGCTTTCCGACTAGGGTCACTATAGGGCTGTCACATAATCATCACAAGAACATTGGAACATAACATGAACAATTTGGTATGTCATAACCTACACCAAAATAAACCAATTCCCATGGCCATATACAAGTGAACATTTATACTTTTACAAGCCTTCATATTGGCTAATCAAATGACACATATAACAAAATAACAAAAGCCCTATACATGCCATTGAACAAATTAAAAGTATCTATATACCGAAGCTAGACAAGATGATAATGTGTTGATTCTCCAACTGTCTCCCAATCTTCGCGAGTCCACGAGCTCTGTAAGACAGGGAAAAAAGAGGGGTAAGCATTTACATGCTTAGTAAGCTCGAATAACAGGAAAGTAAACTTACCGATTAGTTAGCATACATCCATATTAGGCAATGAATCCAATAAGCATGAATTAGTTTTCCCTATCACATACACTCAATTAACAAGTTAGTCTCATAACAATACACCATGTAAATTTGTCTTAGATGAGCTCATCATTCAACATTTTCATTTTTATATCTCATGTTAATCCCATAGAGTTTCTCAGAAATCTTGATGATTATCCATTTACCGTCAAGTCATAAGAGCGATCATCTCAAGTACGCGCTCCCGCGAACCTCACATCATACGGAGGAATTACCAGTCCAGCCTAAATCCCCGTAATGTAAACTCATAAGGTGATGTCGGGATTAGCAATCCAGGCTAAATCCTTTATAGCGACAAACACCCTTAATGAGCTCGGATCTGAATTACTAGTCCAGGCTAAATTCAGACACTAATCGGATTACCCGTCCGGGCTAAATCTACAATGCACATATATTATTCGGGAGGCTTGATCACTTAAGGAACACCTATCCGTGCTAGATCCTTTCTATATTTGAGATCAAAGGATTACTCGTTCGGGCTAAATCCTTTTCTGCAACACATGCAAGATCTCAAGTCATGTAAGCCATGGTTTATCCATCGAATTTCCCTTTTGACTTCAATCGGGACATTTATTATCATATCATTATTATTAACACATTTCGTGGATTTTCATGCCATGATTATAACCAATTATCATACATTCATAAAACATGCAATTAGGCATATTAATAGTTTACTTAAAGTTATTCGAACTTACTTAGTACTCGTTTCGGTTTCGCGTTTCGGTTATTCCGAAACTTTTTGCTTTCCTCGATCGACCTTCTAAATTCGTTCCTCGAGGTCTATAACAATAAAAATGAATCATTAATACCTCACATTATTCTTTTTAAGTCTAAATTTCACCCTCAGACAAAATGACTATTTTGCCCCTAACCTTTCACATTATTTACGATTTAGTCTCTAGGCTCGTATGATGAAATTCATGAATTTTCTACATTACCCAAGCCTAGCCGAATATTCTTTCCTCTTATGGAAGCCCAAAATTTTCCATTATTTCACATTTCTACCACATATTTTACACCTTTTGCGAAAAGGTCCTTTTAGGGGTTTTTCATGAAAATCACCTAGAAAAAGATGTTTAACACACATCCAACTTTCATATTCCTCCATAAAACATCAAAGAATAAACATGTCATACATGGGTTACTTTTCAAACATAAACCCTAACTCAAAATATGAGTAGAAATAGAGAGAGTAAGTTATCGGGATTTCAAAAATACAAAGAACATTAAAAACGGGGCTAGAGAGCACTTACTATTGAGCTTGGAAAGCTTGAAAACCTTAGCTATGGAGAACCTCAATTTTCAACAGAAACATGGAGAGAATGGGCTGATTTTTGGCTTATTTTCCCATTTTATTTCATTAATTAGCCAAATGACCAAAATGCCTTTAAGCCCTTTCTTTCAAATTTTATCCATACATGCCCATTTTTGTCCAAAAAAACTTAAAAATTGTGAAAATTGCTCTTTAAGGGCTTTTAATTAATATTATAAAGTAATTTCATGCAAATTTCTTCTAGAATCCAAGTTTTGCAATTTATTCAATTTGGTCTTTATTTTCCAATTGGACACCTTACTTATAGAATTTCTTCATGAAAATTTAGCACATGCATATTTTCACATTCTAGACCTCATAATAATTATAAAAAAAATATTTCAATGTCAGATTTGTGGTCCCGAAACCACTGTTCTGACTAAACCATATTTTGGGATGTTACAATTTGTTCATTGACTCGGTAGAAGTTTTGATTATTTTGGTTTGGGGTTATAAATGGAATGTACTAGGATTTTCTAAGTTCAATTGCTTATAATAATGTTTAAAACTTTGTTATGTAAGGTTTGTGAATGTGGACATATTTGGTGCTTTTGACTTAATTATGTCTATATATATGTGTGTGTGCAATGAGCAAGTTGATTCATTTCTTGAAAGATTAGTTTGAATTGTGGTAAGGTGTTATGACTTGAATGTTAGGTACTTGAAGGTGAGTGTGATTGATGAATATGTATGGTTTAATGCTTGAATTGTGGTGCCAGTAAGGGCATATTGGTTAGACACTTAGGTTGAATGTTTTTAGTATATTTTGGCATGATTCAATGTGTTTCGAATAGGGTAAAAATAGATGGAAATGGTATGGCTTGGAACCTAAGGAATGGTAGTTGAAATGGCTTGGTTTTGGAGTTATTTTAGGTGCACGTGGCTTAAGGCACAGTCTGTCACACAGTTGTGTACCGCACACGATCACCCCACACGACCATGTGGCCTATTTGATTTTTGGTACAGGATTGTCCACACGGTCTTAGAGAGTTACACAGCCTGACGACACGGCCGTGTAACCCTAAGTTACACGGACTTCAGTAGTTATACGGTTTGGCCACACGACCATGTCTTTGAGCCACACGGTCTAGGCTTTGGCCATACAGCTGTGTGACCCTTGTTTTTAGTTTTTACCATATTTTTCTGTTTTGTTTCAAATTAGTCCATACTTGTTTCTAAACTAATTTTAGGGTTCTGTAAGCTCAATTTAAGTCTTATTTTAGTATTTATACTATGAATAATTATTAATTTTTTATGCTTAAATAAATATTTGGATTGTGTTAATGTATTATCGATCTTGTTAACTATTTTAATATCCTGTAACCTTAATCCGACAACAAAGACGGGTTAGAGGTGTTACATTGGGCAAAAAACGTGAAGCCTATAAATACACATGCATATTATCAAGTAAGGTGCATTGAACCTTCAAATCCATTTTCTTTTTTTCTTTATTCCTTCTCTAACTTAAATAGTGGATTGTGCTTTAGTGATCGAATTTTGATATCCTTTTGATCCTTTTTTCCTCTTTTTAGATATCTAAGACTCGTAAGCCACTACCTCAAACTAACCCTCAAAAGTGACATCAACAAATAGATATAATTATTTGGGTATACAATATGTAAATGTACAATGGTGCTATATCGATAATTGTGTTAGTGGTTTGTGAAAACTAAATCAAATAAAATTTTATCGATAAAATTGTATAAAATAGAAGTTCATGTCTAACATTACACATTAAACCAAATTTCATGTATAATTTTGATATTTGTCCCTTTAAAAATCATATAACTTGCAAAAGTATTTTTAAATAAACCATGTCTTTTACTTAATTTAGTATAATAGCCAAGTTTTTAGTGGTATCAAAAATCGGTTTTGAAACCCCATTTTCTTAACGAAATCAGTAAATAAAAAATAGGAATATTTACAGAGTCAATGTAAAAATATATTGAAGTACGATCAAGTAATTTCATTGATAAAATAGTTAATTAACTTCAAGGACTAAATTGTAAAGTTCTAATTACTATAGAATTTTAATTGAGAAAAGACTTGAAGACCTAGATAGCAATTAACCAAAAGGACAAAATAGTTATTAGATAATTTTTAATTAAGAGATAGTGGATGATGATGACAATTCTACTAAGTGTGATTAAAACTAGCTTATGTTAATTAAGCCATGATTAATTAATTAAACTGAGTTAGCTAATGACTAATTACGGTATAAAAGCAAAATTTAATTAGATAATAAAGTCAAGCCATTTTCTTGTAATTTTTATAGATTTGTGATCATGGGAGCATGATTTAATTAGGTCATGTATTTTGTTCAATTATTGAATTTTTAGCAAGTTGCATTGTTGATAAATTGATGAATTAGGCTTGGAATTGATAGATATTGAGCTAGATTATGAAAATGACTAAATTGTAAAATTAGTTAAGCTTGTTTGTTATCTTTGTAACATTAGGGACCAGATTGATTAAATGTAAAATATATCATGAAATTTTGCTAGAAATAAAAAGTGTAGTCCCTAATGAGAGGATGTGAAATCAAAATTTAATCTGAAGCTAGGAATTGAAAATTATGCTTATCCCGAGTTCAAGGACTCGATTGAATAAAAAGTAAAATATGTGTGAAATTGAAAAAGGGATTTATTTTCGATCATACATCTCATGAAACTGTGTGATAATGTATGGTATTGATTTGGTACAGAAATATTGTATAGACCAACAATTGGACCAAAGTAGAGCTAGTAGAGGAAAAGAAAAAATTGAGGACTAAGCTCTGAGAAATTTACTCGTTTTGTATTTTGGAAAGGTAAGTTCATATGGAACTTACTACCTTTCCTTTGTTATATGTATGCTTGTATTTATTTCATTATATTTATGTTTGAACATAATTTGAAATGTTGATGAATTTGGCATACAAGGCCAGTAAATTGGATTGAATTAAAATAAAATGGGATTGGTGATTGATATATGATAGTACAAGGTATGAATGAGAAAATATGAATGGTTATAGGGTATGAAAATGAAAATGTGACCAATTACAGGGAATGATATGCATATGTGAATGATATAAGGTATGAATATGTTAAAATGTATGATAGATGCCCATATGAACTTAGTAAAAGGTTAGGATATGATTTGCATGCCAATAGGGTCATATGCGTGTTTGTATAGGATATTTAATGATACGGAGATTATGATAGGTTATAACAAGATCCAGTATCTGTTGCAGGTCATCGAGTATTATTTATCTTTACAAAGACTTTAGTGTAGTGGAGGAATATGATTGAAAATGTTTTAACATTTGATGCTTACGAGCGTAGCACTTTAATGCCTTTTTGTGGTGTAGTTTGCCCGTGTATCTGAATCTGTCTTACTAGGGTTCCATTGGGCAAGACATTGAAATCAAAATTAAAACCAGGAAATGAAATGAACTGAACTTTGGTAAGTTATTATGATATACGTTTTAAACTGAAATGATATGAACTTGTGAAATGATAATAGTATATTAATTTGTGATGAATTGGTAAGATTTGGTGATGTTTTAGATATGTTATAATGTCAAACCCATTTGGATACTTATGTTTTTATGCATCTAGTTGTGGCATTATGTGTCAAGTTTTAGCCAAATGTATACCAAAACTATGGTAGTTAGCATGCTCATCTATGAGTAACATAAGTGTTGTAATTTCCATTTGAACTTATTAAGCATCTAAATGCTTACTACTGTTATTTCTTTTACATATAGATCTCCAACTTGTGGAACTCATCAGGCCAGATAATTATGGATATTATACTATCATCAATTCAGTAGAATCATGTTTATTTTGAGTCCTAATATTGTGGCATGTATATAAGGTCTTGAATTTTTAATGGTCATTTTTATTTGTGAAGGCCAAGGTTGTATTTGTGGTTAAGGTTTGGTTGTATGTTAAGCTTGTTATTGTAACGCCCCCATGCCCGAGACCATCACCGGAGTCGAGCTTGAGGGGTTACCGAACATAATTTATCAATTTAAGAACTTCAAATCATTTGTTTCTACATTCACAGCTTTCTAGCTACTCGCGTCACAGTTACAAGAAAAATCATATCTTGAGTTATGAAACTAGAAATCAAGATCCGTAAATTTTCCCTAAATCTAGACTCATATATCTATTTACTAATTTTTTTATAGAATTTTTTGTTGGGCCAATTAGTACAGTTTATTAGTTAAAGTCTCCCCTGTTTCAGGGTTCGACTGCTCTGACATATGTGTATTACGAATCATATATCTCTCTATACAGAATTTCAATGACTACAAGGTTTCTTTTTCTTAAAACTAGACTCAATAAGGAATCTGTATATATAAATTAAAACTTCTAATTATTTTTTTAAAATTTATTATGAATTTTTAAAGTCAGAACAGGGGATCCAGAAATCACTCTGGCCCTGTTTCACAAAAGTTTAAATATCTCATAAAATATAATTTATATGCCTATTTTGTTCAATCCACATGAAAATAGACTCATTAAGATTCAATTTCATAACTTACTCATTATTTAGTTCCATTTATACTATTTGTAGTGATTTTTCAAATTCATGTCATTGCTGCAGCAATATTCTGTTTTAAGGCAAGTTTCATCTTTCCATGAATTTTTATGAACTAGATAACCTATTAAACTTCCATAATATCAAACATAATCTAAATTAGCCATCACCATGACTTATCAATATCAAACATTTTCTCAACCAAACATGGCCATATCATAAAATTATTTACACAAAATAGGTATATTGCTATACATGCCATACTTAAGTAGTTGTACAAGCCATTTACCAAGATAAAAGTCCTTTGGATAGTGTGATCGAACTTTCGACCTGTCCCGATTCCTGAGCCGGCTTGTTCAAAACTACAGTGAATGAAAAGGAAGGAGTAAGCATAAATGCTTAGTAAGTTCATATGTAAATAACAAGTAACATAACAATACAAATATACCAAACAATCTCGAATCATTTTCACCTTTTCTTCGGTTTCTTTTATTAAATCAACTCCATAAATCTGATTTTCCTTGAGTTCAGTCCAATACAATGGCGTCCGACATTTACGACCATATAATGCTTCATAAGGTGCCATCTTCAAACTCGTCTGATAACTATTATTATAAGCAAATTCTACCAATGGTAAGTACCTTTCCCAACTATCTTGAAATTCCAATACGCAACATCTGAGCATGTCTTCAAGAATCTGAATTACTCTCTTTGATTGTCCATCAGTTTGTGGATGAAAGGCAATGCTGAAATTTAACTTTGTACCTAATGCCTCTTGCAACTTTTTCCAAAACCGTGAGGTAAACCTCGGATCTCTATCTGAAATGATTGACAAAGGTATCCCATGAAGTCTAACAATCTCTCGGATATACAATTCAGCCAACTTATTAAGAGAATAATCAGACGTCTTTGGAATAAAATGAGCCGATTTAGTCGATCATCAACTATTGCCCGGATGGCATTTTTCTTCCCCAGAGTTAACGGCAACCACGATATAAAATCCATAGTAATCCTATCCCATTTCCATTCGGGAACCATAATAGGTGAAGTAATCCCGAAGGTACCGGTGTTCACTTTCACTTGTTGACAAACTAAGCACTTTGATACAAACTCGAAATATCTCTTTTCATTCCACTCCACCAAGACATTTTCTTTAAGTCATTATACATCTTCGTCTTGCCGGATGAACCGCCAAACAACTATTATGTGCTTCATGCAAAATCTTTGAATTAACTCATCATTTTTCGGTTCACAAATCCGATTTTAAACATCAAACAACCATCGAACCGATTCGAAATCGATCCCGTGTCGACTTCACTTTATTTTCTTTTGGCTAGCAAATCTTGATCATTTTTTGAGCTTGAAATCTCTTGTAAAAACATCGGTCTTGCTCTTAACTCTGCTAGAATCGAACCGTCATCTGAAATTTTCAACTGGCGTTCATAACTCTCAAAGCAAACAACAACTTTACGCTTAAAGCATCGGCAACCACATTCGCTTTTCCGGATGATAATCAATAACAAGCTCGTAATCTTTCAATAACTCTAACCATCTTGTTGTCTCAAATTCAAGTCTTTTGTGACATCAAGTATTTAAGACTTTTGTGATCGGTATATACTCGGCACTTTTCACCATACAAATAATGTTGCCAAATCTTCAAAGCAAACACCACTGCGACCAATTCCAAATCGTGAGTAGGATAATTCCTCTCATGAGGTTTTAAGCGCCTCGAAGCATAAGCCACCACTTTTCCTTCTTGCATGAGTACACACCCCAAACCATTTAGAGAAGCATCACTATACACCACAAATTCTTTACTTGATTCGGGTTGTATCAACACCGGTGCTTGATTAATAACTTTTCAATTCTTGAAACTCTGTTGACATTCTTCCGTCCATTCAAATTTAACATCCTTTCGAGTAGTCTAGTCATAGGAGCAGCAATTATAGAAAATTCATTTACGAACCGTAGATAATACCCACTAGCGCAAGAAACTCCTAACTTCGATTACATTTTTGGTGGTTTCCAATCAACAATGGCTGAAATTTTACTAGGATCAACCCGTATACCATCACGAAACAATATGACCCAAAATCCAACTTCCGGAGCCAAAATTCACTTTACTAAACTTAGCATACATTTGCTTATCTCTCAAAGTTTGCAAAACTATCCTCAAATGCTCAAGATGCTCTGTCTCATCTTTTGAATAAATTAAAATATCATCTATAAACACCACAACAAATCTGTCCAAGTATGGCGAAATATGCGATTCATTAAATCCATAAACACAAAGAGGAGCATTTGTCAACCCGAATGGCATAACTAAAATTCATAATGACCGTACCTTCTTCTAAAAGCGTTTTAGGCACATCGACTCTTTTACTCGCGGTGATAATACCGGATCTCAAGTCAATCTTTGAAAACCATGTCGCTCCTTTTAGCTGATCAAACAAATCATTAATTCTTGGCAATGGATACTTGTTTTTGATTGTCACCTTGTTTAACTACCGATAATCAACACATAATCTCATAGACCCATCCTTCTTTTTCACAAATAACACGGGAGCACCCCAAGGTAAAAAACTTGGTCTCACAAAGCCTTTATCAGTCAACTCTTGCAACTGCGACTTTAATTCTTTCAACTCTGTTGGTGCCATTCTATATGGAGCAATCGAGATCGGAGCTGTTCCCGGTATCAAATCTATACCAAATTCTACTTCCACGACGGAGGCAAACCGGTAATTCTTCCGAAATACGTCCGCAAATTCACACACAACCAGTCTTGATTCAACTTTCTTTTCAACTTCTTTTGTATTAATTACATCGCCAAATAAGCTTCATAACCCTTTCTCAAATATCCCCGAGCCGACATCAAGAAATCGTACTAAATATTGCCTCGATTTATGCGGTTCAACCCGCAAGATTTCACCACTTTCACATTTTAATTCTATAACCTTTTCTTTGCAATTTACTATAGCATCATGCAATGTCAACCAATCCATACCCAAAATAACATCAAATTCATCAAACGGCAACAACATCAAGTCGGTAGGAAAGTAATGACCCGAATCATTAAAGGGCATTTCTTGCATACTTTATCAACTATCATGCATTTGCCTAACAAGCTCGACACTCTAATCATAAATTACGTGTTCTCAACGGTATATTCATACTAGACACCGTTTCATGCATACATATGAATGAGTAGAACCGGATCAATCAAAGCAATAACATTAGTATCATAAAGAGAAAATGTACGGTAATCACATCGGGTAAGGAAGCATCTTCACGCGCTTTAATAGCATAGGTTCTAGCCGGAGCTCTTCCTTCAGATCTAACTGCTGCATCTCTGGCTACATTCTTACTGCTTGTTTCACTTCCAGCTTTTCTCGGATACCTTCCCCTCGAGTCTACACCACTAGATTTTACATTCTAATTTTTCTTTCTCAGCTCTCTCTGGGCAGTCTCTAATAAAATGATCTGGAGAACCACATCGAAAACATTCATTTGCTCTGACGGACCAAAATGATTTCTACCACACACTGGCACTCGGGTTTAACAAATCTCTATTTCCCACACTAGCCATAAGTAGTCTGAGATTTAGGACCCACATTTCGCTTCTTAAAATTTCCATATGATTGCCCGGATGAAACTTGGGAATGAGGATTCATATTTCTTGACTTTCCGGTTTCTTGTGAGGGTGCATTACTCATTGGTCTTTTCTTCCAATTTCGTGTTTGATTCTACCTTTTCTTTTCCTTGAAGAATTCTTCACCTTGCAAGCTCGATCGACAAGTACCACCATTTCTTTTAGTTCAAGGATCCCAACAAATACCTTAATGTCTTCTTTAAGCCTGTCTTCAAATCGTCGGCACATCTTGGCTTCTGTAGGAACATATTCCCTGGCATACTTACTTAATCGAACAAACTCTCTTTCATATTCTAAGACTGTCATATTACCTTGCTTCAGCTCAAGAAACTCTTTACATTTCTGATCAATAAATCTTTCACTAATATATTTCTTCCGAAACTCTTCTTGAAAGAATTCCCAGGTTACCCTCTCTTTCGGAACCACTGAAATCAAAGCCTTCCACCAATTATAGGCTGAATCTCTCAACAAAGATGTAGCACATTTCAAACATTTTTCAGGTGTACAAGATAATTCATCAAATACCCGGGTAGAATTTTCAAGCCAGAACTCTGCTTTCTCTGCATCATCATCAATATTTGCTCTAAATTCTTCAGCCCCTTGTTTACGAATTCTATCAACGGGGGTTCTGTGAAATTTTATCATATCCACTCCTTGAGGCATTGGAGGCATAGGTTGAGGAATTGGGGGAGGTGGGGGAGGTCGTACATTTGGGTTCGTACGAACGAACTCAGTGTACCATGCACTCATCATTTGGAGAAAGGCTTCCGATCCCTTTCTCCTCCTCCACGACCAACGATGGGAGGTGGGTTTTCAGTCGGCGCTGCCCCTTCAGCCGGAGCTGGTGCATTACTCTCTACTTCATCTGCCACAGCTGGATCGGGATCCATTTACTATATAAAAATTTATTTAAAAAGGTCAGAAGTCGTCACACTATCACAATTCATACATATGGCATGTATAGAAAAATCCGTACATACAACACGTAGTCCGAGAACTGACTAAACCTGCCCTGATACCACCAAATGTAATGCCCCCATGCCCGAGACCATCACCGGAGTCGAGCTTGAGGGGTTACCGAACATAATTTATCAATTTAAGAACTTCAAATCATTTGTTTCTACATTCACAGCTTTCTAGCTACTCGCATCACAGTTACAAGAAAAATCATATCTCGAGTTATGAAACTCGAAATCAAGATCCATAAATTTTCCCTAAATCTAGACTCATATATCTATTTACTAATTTTTTTCTAGAATTTTTGGTTGGGCCAATTAGTACAGTTTATTAGTTAAAGTCTCCCCTATTTCAGGGTTCGACTGCTTTGACATATGTGTATTACGAATCAGATATCTCTCTATACAGAATTTCAATGACTACAAGGTTTGTTTTTCTTAAAATTAGACTCAATAAAGAATCTGTACATATAAATAAAAACTTCTAATTATTTGTTTAAAATTTATTATGAATTTGTAAAGTCAAAACAGGGGATCCAGAAATCACTCTAGCCCTGTTTCACAAAAGTTTAAATATCTCATAAAATATAATTTATATGCCTGTTTTGTTCGATCCACATGAAAATAGACTCATTAAGCTTCAATTTCATAACTTACTCATTATTTAGTTCCATTTATACTATTTTTAGTGATTTTTCAAATTCATGTCATTGCTGCAGCAATATTCTATTTTAAGGCAAGTTTCATCTTTCCATGAATTTTTATGAACTAGATAACCTATTAAACTTCTATAATATCAAACATGATCTAAATTAGCCATCACCATGACTTATCAATATCAAACATTTTCTCAACCAAACATGGCCATATCATAAAATTATTTACACAAAATAGGTATATTGCTATACATGCCATACTTAAGTAGTTGTACAAGCCATTTACCAAGATAAAAGTCCTTTGGATAGTGTGATCGAACTTTCGACTGTCCCGATTCTGAGCCGGCTTGTTCAAAACTACAGATGAATGAAAAGGAAGGAGTAAGCATAAATGCTTAGTAAGTTCATATGTAAATAACAAGTAACATAACAATACAAATATACCAAACAACTTTAGCATGGTATCACCAAAACATATATCACATTTCTAAACATCATTCATCATCTTACCACCTTATCGCTGTTGTATCTATTTTCAACTCGAGGGTTAAGAACATACCTGTCCAAAGTGTCCATTTCACAACACTTACCAAAACGTCACTTGCATCTTAAGTGTTCTTCCATTTCACTAGAAATTTCACCCGTTGAACACATCGGAATACAACTCGGATACACGGATAATTTGCACATAAGTGCCTCATATGTAATCAAGAAATCATGTAACCCGCCCCTAAGTGAACTCGGACTCAACTCAACGAGTTCGGATGCCTAGTTACATCTCACGAACTCGGACTCAACTCAACGAGTTCGGACATTCGCATCCATAGGTGAACTCGGACTCAACTCATATAGTTCGGATGCTCAACCATCCTAGTGACATGTCACTTGTATTCTAATCTATTCCTAAGGTTCAAACAGGCTTTTTCCCTCAATCTCATATTTGTCGTCTTCCATGGAATATCGGAACCGATACTTGGTAGCAATTCATATTTATCAAGTAGTAAACATAATTTGCATATTACTCAACATTAACCACAAAGCATAATATTTCACGATTAAAAATCAGCGTATCATATAATTAACATCAATAACTTAAAAATAACAATTATGCTACATTATTTACACATAAACTTACCTTGGTACCAAAATATAAAGATTTTGCAATTTAGTCCACAATCTTTTCTTTTCCTCGATCACGACTTGAATCTCGTTTTTCTTGATCTATAATACCAAATTAATCTTATTTAATACATACATTTATCAAAACAGCATTTAATACGAACTTTAAAAATTACACTTTTGCCCTAAACTTTTGCATAATTACACTTTTGCCCCTAGGCTCGGAATTAAACTTTATTCCTTATTCTTATGTTTTATAATATGCTGATCACTTTTCCTTCTATGGAAACATCAAATTCTCTCTCTAACATATACTTGTGACTATTAGGTATTTTTTTGGATTAAGCCCTTTTACTCGTTTTCACTAAAACCAAGTAGCACAAGTTGTCTAACATAATTTAAAACCTCATATTCTATCATAAAACATCAAAATACACAAATTTCACCTATGGGTATTTTTCCAAATATAAACCCTAGGTTGAATTATTGCTAACATAAGCTTAATCGAGCTACGGATTCCAAAACGTAAAGAACATTAAAAGCGGGCTTGGAATCACTTACTATGGAGCTTGGAAGCTTGAAAAAACCGTAACTATGGAGAACCCTTGAAATTTCGGCCTAATGAAGAAGATGGACAAAATTGGCTTTTAATTTTGTTTTTAATTCATTTTAATAACTAAATGACCAAAATACCCTTACCACTAAACTTTCCAAAATTCCTTCCATGTCCTAATTTTGTCCATGAACTTAAAATTGGTCAAATTGCTATTTAAGACCTCCTCATTAATATTCCAAAACAATTTCATACTAAAAACTTCTAGAATGCAAGTTTTGCAACTTATTCGATTTAGTCCCTACTTTCAATTTAAGCACTTTAGGCATAGAATTTCATCACGAAATTTTCACACAATCATGCAATCATATCATAATTATCAAAATAATTATAAAATAATTATTTCTATCTCGGATTTGTGGTCACGAAACCACTATTCCGATTAAGCCCTAATTCAGGATATTACAGTTATGTGGGCTAGTTGGTGCATAGATATGATTGTGATTTTCAAGCATAAGCCTTATAGGTTAAAGCTTGAAAGGTGAAGTAACTTGCTATTATAAGGTTGAAAATAATTAGAATATGCGTAATTGTTGATCATGTGTTTGGTGCCATATTGAATGCTTGATTTCAAATGTTTGCATATTATATTTGGCATAGATTGGCATGAAATAATGTTATATTGTTTTAGAAAGAGCATATAAATGTATAATTGTAAAATGATAGGTTGAATTCAAAAAGGAATTGAATTTTTTGTATTATGTTTACAGAGTAATAACACCACCTCATGGATGTCACAACACTAGTTGAAAGATTGAAATGGACTAGTATTAGGTTGTTCTTAATGTTTCGATACCACCTTATAGATGTCACGGGTCATGACATTGAATTCCAAGGATGCGATGCCAAATTGTTCTAGTTTAGATGTAACACCCTTACCCAACCCGTTTGTCAAATCTGGACATGAAGTGTCATAATTGAATCATGTTCGTGTAAAATTTTAGAACTCACTATTTAAAATCAAATTGTGTTACCTATTTTTTAGAAAAAATAACTTAAAATAGAGGTAAAATTTTTAAATAAAAGTTCATTGTCCCAAATCTGGACTCTAAGAGATATAGATACAATATATTTTCCCCCATGGCGCAGTTTCTAAAGGTACCCCCTTCCTATGTTCATGACTCTACTCAAATGAATCTTCAATTTCTCTCGATATGGCTTGGTTTTTCTTCAAGTTCCTTGTTTCGCAGATCTTATAACCATAGGTCAAAGCCTTTGTAAGTTCAAATGAACTTAATGAGTCTTTTCATTTCCCATAACATGCCCATTTTTTAGGGTTCAATTAAATAATAATGATAATGATAGTAATATAACAAACTCCCTGTATATTGGAAACAATTATTTCAAATTGTCGTAGTGGACCTTATCCTATTTTCGATCATATTCACAAAAGGATAGATCATTGAGTGTGTTACTTTCGGCATTTTGATTGGCATCCAATCAACCTTGACAATTCCTTTTAATGTTTTTCCATCTTTGTAGGCTTTATCCTCTTAAAGGCTCTTGGTGGGTATTCCTAATCTATTTAATCCATGACAGACTCTTTCCTTACCTTAACCCCGCATGTCTTGCTCGCCTTTCTTCCGTTGGTAAGACTAACAAGGTTCCATGCCATTCTAGGGAAGTAAATCTTACTTAATTTGAATAGCGTCTAGATTACTTGTAACGTCCCCCTACCCGAGACCGTTGCCGGAGTCAAGCAGGAGACATTACAAAACTTATCATAGCACTTAAACAGTTTTCGTAGTAAACTATCCATCTGCATCACGGTCGCTAAAAAACTCATATCTCGAGTTACGAAACTCGAAATCCAATTCCGTAAATTTTTCCTGAAAATAGACTCATATATCTACTTACTAATTTTTTTTTAGAATTTTTGGTCAGGCCAATTAGTACAGTTTATTAGAAGAAGTCTCCCCTGTTTCAGGGTTCGGCTACTCTGACCCTTGTGCACTATGAATCAAATTTCTTCCTTTACAGAAATCCAATGACTATGCCATTTCTTTCAATTAAAAATAGACTCAATAAGGAATCCATACAAATAAAGTTTGAGTCCTAATTCTTAATACACAATTTATGGTGAATTTCTAAAGTCAGAACAGGGAATCCAGAAATTGTTCTAACCCTGTTTCACCAAAACGTAAATATCTCATAAAATACAACTCTTTTACCTATTTTGTTTCTTCCATATAAAACTAGATTCATTAAGCTTAAATTACATATTTTATTCATCATTTAATTCACTTTATACTATTTTTGGTATATTTTCAAAGTTGGACTACTGTTACTATCCAAACCTGTTTTAGTATAAAATGTTAATAACTAAGTTTATAACATCTTCATTTCTTCTCTCTACAACATTTACCAACAATTCCTCTTATTACTCTTCACTAACATATCAAAACATACCATACTTAAGGTTTTGGTAACATTTACAAAACATACCAAAATATCATTTAACAACTTAGATACTTTCAAAATAACCAAAAGACATCCTAGGTACAATGCCATTTTCCAAAAGATAGAAACTTCACCAATTTGAGTTTGGGGATCGGCTTGTATCTTTGAGTCCTTATACTTTCAGTACCTAGCTGCGACGAAACAAACCGTCGCTGAGAATACTCTCATGGTATTTCTATAAACAATAGCTTAATCAACTTTAAGACATGGTAATTCAAACACATTATTGCTATTATTCAATATCGATCAAGACTTTAATAACCTTTACTTTATTTACCCTTATTAACATAACTCGGACACTAACGGATACACGGATCCAACCCACACTCGGGATAAGCACATAGTGCTTCATCGAACAAATCCGAACTTTAACATTATAGTACACAAAGTACTTCATCGGAACAAATCCGAACTTTAACGATGAGTCGACACATAGTGTCTCATCGACTCAATGTCGGAATATCCCAATACTTCCAATTCCTATGACATGTCAACTATATCCGACTAGCCCGACACTGTTAATAGGGTATTCAAAGTCACATTCATTTCAATATGGTAAAAATACTTACCTCATTCACATTTTCATACAATATAAATATCAAATATAGCAATAACGATTAAGCTCGGTTTATAGAAATACAAACCACTATTTATCGAATTTAATCGATATCTTCGTTCACTTTCTCTTTTCCTTCTTTGATGACGATCCGATTGCTACGTTTGCTACTAACAATCATACAATTAAAATCATCAATATACTAATTCATAAAACACATTTTCACTTTCTATCAAACTTTTACAAATATTCCAATTTCGTCCTTTTCCATTACTAATCTTTTTTCTTTAACTTAAGCTTCATATTCTCTTTTAATCAACTCATTAACAATTTCTAACTCATAAAATTCATTATAAAACATAAATTTTGAGCTCTATTCAACTTAATCCCTATTTAAACCTAACTTAGAATTCTTTTAATAAATCACTCAATTTTCACTTCTAACTTCAATTCCTATCAATTTAACCCATAAAACCTCAATTTATTCAACTAAATCAATATCTAAAAATTTCCTATTTTTCTTCATTTTAACCTCATACATGTAGAACTAAATTAGGCATCCATAAACATAAAAATCATAAGAAAATGAGCTAAAACAACTTACCAATTAAACTTTAGGGCCTTAATCCTCAAATTTCCCTTTTCTATTTCTTTCTTTCTTTCCTTCTTTCTTTCTCACGTTTGCTCTCTGTAACTCTTTCTATGTTTCTTTACTCATTATTCTTTATTCATTATACTATATTATATTATTATTAACCTATAATAAATATAAAATTAACATGTGTAATAGCTATAACATAAAATATCTTATAGCTATTACACATATATACCAACTATTACACATGTTATATCATACATTCACACACATGGCACTTAGGGTCTAATTGCTAGATTAGTCCCTTTTACTAATCTTTAATCTATAATTAAACTTTTATACCGTATGCAATTTAGTCATTATTCTAAATTCAAGCTACTTAACTTAATCAAACATTAAATAACCATTCAACTATAATTCATAAATATTTCTAATAAATATTCATGAATAAATTTCACGGAAACAGTACTCAAGACTCAATTTCCGATACCGTAACTTTCGGTTCATTATAATTCTCTCCCCCTTAATAAATTTCGTCCTCGAAATTTACCTGAAAAGAGATGGGGGTATTGAGATCTCATCGTTTCTTCTGGTTCCCATGTAGCTTCTTCAACACTGTGACTTCGCCATAGCACTTTTACTAAAGGAATACGTTTATTACGTAATTCTTTTACCTCTCGTGCTAGAATCTCAACTGGTTCTTCTTTATACGATAAGTCAGGTCGAATCTCTACATTCTCGGTAGTAATAACATGTGAAGGATCTGATCGATATCTTCTTAGCATAGAAACATGGAAGACATCGTGCATTTTTTGTAGTTCAGGAGGTAAGGCCAATCGATACGCTACTGGTCCAATTCTCTCAATAACTTCGTAAGGCCCAATAAAACGAGGACTTAATTTTCCTTTTTGACAAAATCTTAGAATTTTCTTCCAAGGTGAAACCTTTAAAAATACTTTATCCCCGACTGAGTATTCAATATCCCATCATTTCAAATCTGCATACGATTTCTGTCTATCAAAAGCAGTTTTCAATCTTTCCCGAATTTTCTTAATTGTACTTTCCTTTTCTTGAACCAATTCAGGTCCAATCATCTTATTCTCATTCAGTTCTGTCCAACATACGGGTGATCGACATCTTCGTCCATACAAAGCCTCATACGGTGCCATCAGTATACTTGATCGAAACTATTATTATACACAAATTGGCTAATGACAAATAATATTCCCGATTAGACTCAAAATCAATCATACTGAGTTCAAGCATATCTTCTAAAATTTGTATTACCCGTTCAGATTGACCATCAATCTGTGGATGAAAAGCTGTACTAAAATGAAGTCGAGTATCGAAAGATTCATGTAATTGCTTCCAAAACCTTGACGTAAACCTTGGATCTCTGTGAAATTATTGATTTTGGAATACCATGTAATCTAATGATTTCCGAACATAAACCTCAGCAAGTTTCTTTAACGACCAATCGGTTCTCACTGACTAAGAAATGAGTGACTTCGTAAGTCAATCAACTATTACCCAAATAGCATTCTTTTTACTTGTAGACATCGGTAATCCCGTCACAAAGTCCATCGTTATTCGGTCCCATTTCCATTCGGGAATATTGATGGGTTGAAGTAATCCCGATGGAACTTGATGTTCGCCTTCACTCGTTGACAAGTCAAACACTTTGCCACATATTCGATTATATCCTTTTTCATTCCCGACCACCAATACAATTCACGCAAATCATGATACATTTTCATACCTCCAGGATGAAATGCAAATGGACTATTATGAGCTTCTCGAAGAATTAACTCTTTCAACTCAGAATTATCCGGAATGCAAAGTCGATTTCGAAACCTTAGACGACCATTTCCATCAATGCTAAAATTTTACATTGTACCATTCGAATCATCTCTCTTTTCTTTAACAACTTATCATCTTCTAACTGTTTGATCTGATTCGATCAAACATTACGGCTTTATTCTTAATTAGGTCAAAAGGCTTCCATCTTCAGTGATACTAAGTTGTGCAAACATTACTCGTAATTCAATCGCAGCTTTTCTACTCAGTGCGTCAGCTACTACATTAGCCTTTCCTGGATGATAGTCTATGACACAATCATAGTCTTTTAGAAGCTCTATCCAACGCCTTTGTCTCAGATTCAATTCTTTTTGTGAAAGCAAATACTTCAAACTTTTATGATCCGTATAAACATAGCACTTTTCACCATAAAGATAGTGCCTCCAAATCTTCAAGGAAAAAATTACAGCTGCTAATTCTAAATCATGAGTTGGATAGTTGCGTTCATGCGGTTTCAGTTGTCATGAAGCATAAGCAATGACTTTTCCGTTCTGCATCAGTACACATCCTAGTCCACTCAATGAAGCATCACTGTACACTACAAAATCTCTTTCTGATTATGGTAAAGTCAACACCGGTGCCTCTGTTAACATTCGTTTTAATGCTTCAAAACTTTTCTGACATTGCTCATTCCAAACAAATGGAATATTCTTCTGTAGTAGCTTGGTCATCGGTAAGGCTATCTTTGAAAATCCGTTGACGAATCTTCAATAGTAACCAGCCAATCCGAGAAAACTTCGTACCTCGATACATTCTTAGGAACTTTCCTTTGAATAACCGCTTCAATCTTCTTTGGATCCACTCTAATTCCATCCATCGATACGACATGACCAAGAAACACAACCCGATAACCGAATTCACACTTGCTCAATTTTCCATACAATTGCTTTTCTCGTAGTATTTGCAAAACAATCGGAGATGTTGCTCATGATCTTTTTCGACTTGGAATACACCAAAATATCATCGATAAAAACTACTACGAACCGATCCAAGTATGGCTGAAAATCCGATTCATAAGATCCATAAAAGCGCGAGGGGCATTTGTCGGTCCAAATGGCATCACTAAAATTCATAATGCCCATACCTCGCATGCGGAATGCCGTCTTCAATATGTCACACTCTTTTACTTTCAACCGATAGTATCCCGACCTTAGATCAATCTTTGAAAATACGGAAGCTCCTTTCGTTGATCAAACAAATCATCTATTCGGGAAGTGGATACTTGTTCTTGACGATCAATTTGTTGAGTTGTCGATAATCAATGCACAACCGCATCGACCCATCTTTCTTCTTAACAAATAACATTGGAGCTCCCCATGGTGATGTACTAGGTCATATAAAACCTCTGTCCAATAAGTCTTGCAACTGTACTTTTAATTCCTTTAGCTCAGTAGGTGCCATATGGTACGGAGGTATCGATACCGGATCTGTACCTAGGTAGACTTCAATCACAAATTCTACCTCTCGATCAGGGGGTAATCCAGGTAATTCCTCAGGGAATACATCAGAAAATTCACATACAGTCTGAATTTTACTACACGACTTTCAACGAATCCGAATTAATCACATATGCTAAGAAAGCATTACAACCTCGATAAAGAAGCTTGCTAGCTTTAATGGTCAAACAATACGAATTGATCCACTAGTCCAATACCATTTACTTCAATTCTATCTTCACTTTCATTCGAACAATAAACTTCTTCTTATAACGGTCTAAAATCACTCCATGTTCGATAACCGGTCCATTCCCAAAATAACATCAAAGTCGCCAAATGGCATAATCAGCAGATCAACAGGAATATTCTATCTTGAATCATTAACGAACATCTTCGACATATATGATTCACTAAAGTAGTTTGTCCCGATGGACTAGACACTTCTATTATAACTTTAGACAATTTAAACTCTAATTTTTTTGTCTCAACTACTTTCATATTAACATATGAATGTGATGACCGAGGTCTATTAAAGCATAAGCGGTGTTGAATTCAATAAGAATATACTGTCACCACATCGTGAGCATCTTTCTCTTCTCGAGTCCTCACAACATACGCCGATTTGGAGCTCTAGCTTCAGATTGTTGTGTAGCACTCTCACTAGTTCTTCTAGTACCACCTCTAGCAAACGAACTACTTGGCTGATCCCGACCTCGGAAGCAAATTCAGATCTTTGCACTACTGTCGGTGTTGTTCCAGATATCTTTGGGCAATCTTTAATAAAATGATCGGTAGCTCCACAACGGAAACAACCTTCAGTCAACTTTCTACACTCCTCTTTGTGTCGGTTTCACAATGCTCACATATTGGAATTTCAGATTTCGAATGGACTTGGATCTCGCCAGAGACACTGAGATCGTCTTTTCTGACCTTGATCACTCCTTTCCGATCGAGAACTAAATCTCCAATTACCTCATGATTCCTTTGACCGCTTAAGCTGTAGACTTGAACTAACCATTCCGGGACGTTTTTCAGTCGAACGAGCAACTTCAGACTTTTTATCCCTTCCGAGAATCTGTTCAATCATCTTAGCTCTTTCCATTAAATCTGCAAACTCAGTGATTCTAAGAGGCATCAACTATAGTCTAAATTCATCACGTAATCCTCTTAAAAATCTTTTACATCGGTCAGCTTCAGTCGGTACAAACTCAGTGGCATATCTGCTCAATCTCAGAAATTCTCGTTCATAATCCACTATGAGCATCTCACCTTGTTTTAGTGTTAAGAACTCTTGTCTTTTGTCTTCTATGTACATTTCTCCCAAATACTTATTTTGAAACTCTTTTTGAAAGAAGTCCCAACTTATCTGTTCCTCAAGTACATTCGAATCACTGATTCCCACCATACTAAAGCTTCCTCTTGCATAATGAGACAACACACACTAAGCTTTCTTGTGGTGTACATTCAAGTTGCTTGAACTCTCTTTGTAGTCTTTAACCAATTTTCAGCGAGAGTCGAATCAATTCCCTTTGCACCCAAAAATTCTGTAGCTCCATATTTTCTCAATTCTTTAATTGGAGCTCTTCGGGTAGTAGGGATAGAGGATGTAGCAAGCATAGTTCCTACCGCTTTTTGAAGGGCATCGGCGATTATTCTAAAGACTTCAGTATTATCACTTCCAACATTCGGTTGATTTCCTACTGAATTCAAACTTGGAGTTGCAGACTCTGATTCGTTCACATTATACGGTTCATCATCTTCACTATACATCTCTTGATCAGTATCCTCAATGCTTTTATCAGACATTCTTAATGCTATAAAACAAAAATATTCAACAAACATATCAGCATCCAATCCCAACTCAAATTTGACTCAGTAATGGCATGTACCTCTAGATTCACATTGACATTTGATTTAGTCCTAGAACTGACTAAACCTAAATAGCTCTGATACCAATCAATATTGTAACGTCCCCCTACCCGAGACTGTTGCCGGAGTCAAGCAGGAGACATTACAAAACTTATCATAGCACTTAAACAGTTTTCGTAGTAAACTATCCATCTGCGTCACGGTCGCTAAAAAAATCATATCTCGAGTTACGAAACTTGAAATCCAATTCCGTAAATTTTCCCTGAAACTAGACTCATATATCTACTTACTAATTTTTTTCTAGAATTTTTGGTCAGGCCAATTAGTACAGTTTATTAGAAGAAGTCTCCCCTGTTTCAGGGTTCAGCTACTCTGACCCTTGTGCACTACGAATCAAATTTCTTCCTTTACAGAAATCCAATGACTATGCCATTTGTTTCAATTAAAAATAGACTCAATAAGGAATCCATACAAATAAAGTTTTAGTCCTAATTCTTAATACACAATTTATGGTGAATTTCTAAAGTCAGAACAGGGAATCCAGAAATTGTTCTAACCCTGTTTCACCAAAACGTAAATAACTCATAAAATACAACTCTTTTACCTATTTTGTTTCTTCCATATAAAAATAGATTCATTAATCTTCAATTTCATATTTTATTCATCATCTAATTCACTTTATACTATTTTTGGTATATTTTCAAAGTTGGACTACTGTTACTGTCCAAATCTGTTTTAGTATAAAATGTTGATAACTAAGTTTATAACATCTTCATTTCTTCTCTCTACAACATTTACCAACAATTCCTCTTATTACTCTTCACTAACATATCAAAACATACCATACTTAAGGTTTTGGTAACATTTACAAAACATACCAAAATATCATTTAACAACTTAGATACTTTCAAAATAACCAAAAGACATCCTAGGTACAATGCCATTTTCCAAAAAGATAGAAACTTCACCAATTTGAGTTTGGGGATCGGCTTGTATGCTAAGTCCTTATACTTTTGTACCTAGCCTGCGCACGGAAACAAACCGTACGCTGAGAATACTCTCAGTGGTATTTCTATAAATAATAGCTTAATCAACTTTAAGACATGGTAATTCAAACACATTATTGCTATTATTAAATATCAATCAGTACTTTAATAACCTTTACTTTATTTACCCTTATTAACATAACTCGGACACTAACGGATACACGGATCCAACCCACACTCCGGGATAAGCACATAATGCTTCATCGGAACAAATCCGGAACTTTAACATTATAGTACACAAAGTACTTCATCGGAACAAATCCGGAACTTTAACAGTAGTCGACACATAGTGTCTCATCGACTCAATGTCGGAATATCCCAATACTTCCAATTCCTATGACATGTCAACTATATCCGACTAGCCCGACACTGTTAATAGGGTATTCAAAGTCACATTCATTTCAATATGGTAAAAATACTTACCTCATTCACATTTTCATACAATATAAATATCAAATATAGCAATAACGATTAAGCTCGGTTTATAGAAATACAAACCACTATTTATCGAATTTAATCGATATCTTCGTTCACTTTCTCTTTTCCTTCTTTGATGACGTATCCGATTGCTACGTTTGCTACTAACAATCATACAATTAAAAATCATCAATATACTAATTCATAAAACACATTTTCACTTTCTATCAAACTTTTACAAAATTCCAATTTCGTCCTTTTTCCATTACTAATCTTTTTTCTTTAACTTAAGCTTCATATTCTCTTTTAATCAACTCATTAACAATTTCTAACTCATAAAATTCATTATAAAACATAAATTTTGAGCTCTATTCAACTTAATCCCTATTTAAACCTAACTTAGAATTCTTTTAATAAATCACTCAATTTTCACTTCTAACTTCAATTCCTATCAATTTAACCCATAAAACCTCAATTTATTCAACTAAATCAATATCTAAAATTTCCTATTTTCTTCATTTTAACCTCATACATGTAGAACTTTAAATTAGGCATCCATAAACATAAAAATCATAAGAAAATGAGCTAAAACAACTTACCAATTAAACTTTAGGGCCTTAATCCTCAAATTTCCCTTTTCTATTTCTTTCTTTCTTTCCTTCTTTCTTTCTCACGTTTGCTCTCTGTAACTCTTTCTATGTTTCTTTACTCATTATTCTTTATTCATTATACTATATTATATTATTATTAACCTATAATAAATATAAAATTAACATGTGTAATAGCTATAACATAAAATATCTTATAGCTATTACACATATATACCAACTATTACACATGTTATATCATACATTCACACACATGGCACTTAGGGTCTAATTGCTAGATTAGTCCTTTTACTAATCTTTAATCTATAATTAAACTTTTATACCGTATGCAATTTAATCATTATTCTAAATTCAAGCTACTTAACTTAATCAAACATTAAATAACCATTCAACTATAATTCATAAATATTTCTAATAAATATTCATGAATAAATTTCACGGAAATAGTACTCAAGACTCAATTTCCGATACCGTAACTTTCGGTTCATTACATTACTTCTTTGCAATTCGCCTAAATCGCATTACCTTTAAATGTAGCATAGACTTATGTTATGGACCACTATGACCTACGATACTCAATCACTATCGCTAAATGACCATTTAGGATCCCGAGTCCTTTTTCTTATTATATTCCCTCCTAACTAGCCTTGTTGGCTGACATTACCTTATTGATTTCCCCTTATGAGGAATAGTCTCGACAGAAATACCTGTCACTTGTATCCTCCATAGCGTCTCCTCCTATCGATGGGTTCTAACTAACCCCTTTTCACCTTGTAAATTAAATGATGTACTTTTTGTTCAATCTCTCGCTTATAAGGTTTCATTGAGCACCTTCTAGCAGTTCTTAATAGTGAATCCTTGTCCATTATCATCGATTAAACCACCTTTTGTTCGCCTATATACTAGGCACCACCAGTGCATCAACTTCCATGTCTACTTCTTGCAAGGTTACCAACCATATGCCGAACCGACTTTCATAACTACTATTCTAGCTATATTTCCCTACTCTTTTTTACATTTCCCATTCTTTGGCAAATTCTTGACCCGCTGGCTAACTATTGTGCCTCATACTTCCATCCATTTTTCCTTGTTTACACAATTTCTCACGATTACCATCCTAGTTGACCACCAGTGTTTATTGTTCTTGCGAACTACCTTGTATCTATAGTTTCGGTGGTTGGTTATACATTACTATAGTCAAGCTATGGTTTTACTACTCACAATTCCTGCGCTTATTGTCTCGGTGAACTATCTCATGTTTAACGTCTCGTCAAACTATGAAATAAGGTCATAGCGTCTTTTAGCTATGTCATCTTAGTCCTATTTACCATGATGCCATAACGTCTTTTAGCCATGGTCTTACTCATTTATATCATGATGCCATGGCATCTTTTAGCTATGGTCTTACTTATCCTTATCATGATGCCATAACGTTTTTCAGTTATGATCTTACTCATTTTTAGGCATATAGCCTCCAATCGATCTTAAGGCCTAACTATGATCTTTACTATTCCCATTTCATTCCAACAATTCCTCCATTCATAGCCCTATACCTTGATGCTCAAACACCGTGATGTCTCCTCCGCAAGGCTCGAAACTTCGCTCATCACATGTGCACACAGCAACACCATATGGTGGTATCTAACAGAATCACCACTTTCTCATTTTCCCTTCCTAACTTTGCCTAAACCTAACAATGTTTCCCTTACCTACGTTACATGCATTTCATGGATGCAATACCATGGAATCATAGCTAATTTATGCACACTAGACTAAAACGGTAGATACTCATAAACTCATACAACCATACAACATACTTAGCATTTTAGGTATGAAGTGCAGAAACTCACCTAATGCTTATTTGTCTTGTTTGCTTAGTTTTTCCAATCTCTAGAGCTTCTACTCTCTTAGAAGCTAAGCATAATAACCAATTCATGGGTTAAACTCAATAATCCCAGTTTTAAACTTCGTTTTCTAAAAGCATGCAAAATCTTTAAAATGGTTCCTGGAAACATTTAACTTTGCTTTTCTAAGTCTTACATACATCGAAAGGCTCAAAACCTTACTAGTCTACTGGTTTCTCTATTTTGCTAACTTAAACCTCCTAATCATTGCTCAATACAGAGCCTTCCAATACCATTGCTTCCTCGAAGCAACCGTGAAAGATGAAGAAGAGAAGAAAATTAATTAGATTTGATGAATCCTCTCCTAGAAGTCACCTCTCGGCTATTTATAGCCCTTTTCTCAATGTCTTCAATCGTTTAAGGGTCATCCATTTAAAATCATTATGTCTCTTAACCGACTGGTTCTAATCCAACCGAACCATACTTAGTTCTCAAATTTGTTCAATTTCAATTACTATATTTTCCTGATTTTTAAGTAGAAATCGCCAGTTTAGGGTTTCTTTCAGTTTAACTCCTAATTTGTTCCAAATTTTTGGGTTTGAAGAGAAACCATGTGTGATATTGGAAACTTTACATTTGATTCCCTAAGTTGTGATATTTGCCTACTTTTTTGGAGGTCACGACATCTCAACTTTGGTGTCACGACGCCAGCCCGAAACATTTTAAAATTTTGCATTTTAGCCTTTCAATGTTCTTGAGCTATCAAAAGAGCTCTTGTGAGCTCATATAAACCTCGATTTGAATTATATGTTGTGATATAATGATCATGTTAGTGATTATAAATTGTTAAATTGATTAAAATTATGTTTCATTTAAATGTAGTTGCTTTGGCAACAACTGTAGCATCTTGTAGCTCAGACCTGACGCTTGAGTCGGGCAAATAGCGTTATATTTAGGTAAAGACCCAAATAAGGCTAGAAAATTTACATAACTTTAAGATTTAATTCTTCCATCAATTTTTATACTCTTTGAATTTTTGAAATGTAATTTCTCTACCTTTAATTTTAGAAATTTAGTTTCTCAACTTATTTAATTTAAAAACTAAAATCCAATTGCTAATATTCAAAAATTGTTTTAAAAATTGAAGTGGATTGATAACATATATTCAAATTTAACAAAAATAAATTAACAATAGTATCATTGATTTTTATTTTTAAATTAGATAAATAACAAGATTAAATTTCAAAAGTTATAAAAGATAGACATAATAAAACCTACCTTTAAACATCTATAAATGAATCATAAGAAGTATGTTTGATATCGTTTTTAAGAATAGCACAATGATTTAATCATTATTTTGGTAACCAGGTCGCATAATTTATTATCTTTAATCTATAATTTACAATATATTATCTTAAATATATCTATCTATAATTTATAATCTATAATATAATATAATAAAGTATTTTGTAGATGTTAGTATCATGAGTAAAATTTTCATCAATTAGATTAAAAATATAATTTAAAATTCAATTTTAAGAAATTAATAAGTCTTATTATAATGATATTTTTCATTTATTTGTTTTTATATAAAATGTTTAGATTAAACAACTAAAAACACTACTTAAAAAATTAAACATTTAAGAATGAAATTCAAAATTGATAAAAGAAAATTGTACATAAATACTTTATCATTTTATCTATAAATCTATTGTTGAATAAAATTTTATAAATATAATTTTAATATAAATTTGTTTTCATTGTAGATGTCACATAGTTTAATGGATTGTTATGTCAAATACTATCATAATTTACATTTTGTTTAGAAACACAAATGTTAAAATATGTCATAAGCTCTGGTATTGTTCATAAATTTAGAATTTAGTCTTTATATTTTTATTTCTAGTAATTTTGTCTCTCTACATTTTAGATTTTAAATTTTGAGTTTAACTGTTAATTTTATTAAATTCAAGTTTATTACAATTTTTTTCTATATTATTATCAAGTGAATTATTTTATTTTAAAAATCACACCAATAAAGTTAATAAAAATTTAGCAGTAACTTAAATTTTAAAATTTAAAAAGTAAATTAATTAAATTTTAAAAGTAAAAATATATAGACTAAATTTTAAATTTATAAAGAATATATATAGAGATAATTGCATATTTTAACCAAATGTAAGAGAGAAAATTAATTTGTTATCCTTTTTATAATTCCATTTTTAGTTTTCATGTCGGTTGAAAAAATAGAAGAGCTAAGTTTTTTATTTCCAAAAAAAGAAGGAACGTCAAAATTAGCTAAGCAAGTAACATCAATTGACGCAATCAACACGTTAGTTCCTGGGGATGATGTCGAATTGCTAGCTTCTATCTATAATAATCTGGAGCAACTCGGCATTCAGAGTGATTATTATAGCCTACTCCTCGAAACTGTCAATACATTGCAGCCAAACTCTCTTGTCATTGCCCACTAAAAGGTAAAAACAAAAGTGGTTGAGAGAAGGCATCTAAATTCTAAAGGCTCATTAGTCATTCCCCATTAGAGATGTATATAAGTCGGATTGGGTTGGATTTAGGTTAAATTTAATAAAAAAAATTTAGGTATGCCTTAAAAGATAGGTTTAAAATTTTACCTAAACTTAGCTCGGATAAAAATATTAAAACCCAAACTGATTTGCCTATATTAATTTTTTATATTATTTTTTCAAAATATAATACATAAAAATACTAAAAATTAAAATAAATGTTTCCCAACAAATTAAAAATAAATTAAAAAATATGTATACTTAAATAACATTAAGATAAATGTAACTTAACAAGCAAATGTGAAAAATAGTAACAAAACTAACAATAAAATAAGAGTTATACAATATCCAAATAATAACAACAAAATAATAATAACATAATTGTGAAATAATAGCAAAATAGTGAAAAAAACAAGAAAATAATAAAAACAATTAAAAAAACAACAACAGGTCTTTTTTTTATTTTCATATTCGGGCTGGGCTCGAGCCAAGAAAGCCTTACTCGAGGCACGACCCATTTTCTAAACAAGCATTATTTTTTTGTCAAACTCATTTTTCGGGCTTATATTTTTACCTAAACTCTTTCACTTTTCGGATGGACCTATAGACAGGTCTATTCCCCACCTTTCACATCAACATTGATAGTTAGAGATTTTTGTATTTTTATATTTGAATTTTACCGATCATAAATATTATGCATGGATTCTTAGTTTAGACTTTACGTTGATTTAAGTTTTGTGGATATTTTTAAATATATTTTATTTATATATTATATTCATCGGTTCTAATTGAAGTTATACGAATGTATTAATTATAACTTCAAAAAGTTCATATATAAATAATATTTAACCAATCAACCCAAAGTGAAAAAAAAAGAAGAAAAGGTTAATATGAGTCGAAAGGATAACATGACTTATAGATGATCTAATTGTAGATTGAGAATAGAAAAGATTAAGATAATAGATGACAGGATTAAAATTTAAGATTGTTTAGCCTTTTAGAAGTGAAGTTGGTCCAAAGAGGAGGAAGTTGGGCACGATGACAAGGTTTGGATTGTCAAGGGCTTTATAACAAGAAAATGAGTTACGGGAGAGTCGAAATTTGTGCTTTGGAATGTTACCTGCATTTAAGTTAATAAAGATGTAACCTCTCCAACCCAGCTTAGATTAGTTACCAGAGTGACTCAAAAACTTTCGGACTTTTGAAAATGGTAAATTTAAAATGTTTGTTTATCCTAGAAGAAAATTTAGTCTAATTTTTAGTAAAACTCAAAAGTTGTAAGATCTAGTTAATTTAAAACTTTTCTTGTAGAAAGGTAATTATCGTTGAAAACTTAGTTAATTTTTGATTTATTTGCTAATCAAATTTTAGTTATAATTGAGCAGCAGAAAGTGATATTTCTTAGTTTTTAATAAAAACCATGTTTCATGCATAGAAAATCTAATTTCGTATATCATCAACATAAAGTCAATTTAAATGTCATGCTAGCTAAAAGAAAATAAAACCTAAATCCCATGCCACAATTCAAAATAAATAATACAATCTTTGAATGGGAAAAATATTGAATAATAATGGTAATTAAAAGAATATTTAAAAAAACAAAACCAAGCCGAGACCTTCCGGATGCCGCGCCCACGTCCTAACGTGGTGGGTTATCTGAAAGGATGAAATATAAAAGTGAGTGAGCTATGAAGCCCAGTGTGAGTTTCATCACAAGATAATCAATGCAACCGATTAGCACATAAATCAAATCACATAGCTTAAATCACAATTAGAAAATTCAATATATCATATCATATATAAACAAATACACATATACCATATCATATCATATCGAAAATTTCAGAATTTTAAGCATATGATTTATGAATACAAACGGATTCGGTTTAACATATAAGATCTTAACCCACCGCTACACACCATAAGAGTTTCCCGGAACTCGTCTATCCCTACACACCGAGTTGTGGATGAACCACCAAAAGTCGCAGGTTAGTACACTGCTAAATGGTTGTAAATACACAACATAATTGCAGATAAAAGTTGCCAGATAATGGGTATGCGAACCACCAATGTTACAGGTTAATACGCTGTCAAATGGTTGTGAATACACAACATATTTGCAGATAAAAGCTGCCAGATAATATGTGAATGAACCACAGGATTTGCAAATTTATAGAATGTTAAAACTTTCTCCTTTTCAAAACGTCCCATCCCATGCAACAAATTAAAGCATGCTTAAAACCGATCATATCAAAAACAAATATCATGACTATAAATAATTAGATATGGCAGTAATACTTATACTTTCAACTAATCAGTACAATAGCAAAACATATGCTTTTCAAGATTCAATTTAGTGGGGTCATCAAGCATGTTATACAAAAATCACAAGTACAAATACAATAAATATAATTATTCATAGTTCATGCAATTATATATATATATATATATGTGTGTATATGATATTTAATTCAATCAATTAAATCATGGATTCAAGCATTATTCATATTATCACGGACTTTATTGCATAAATTAAATCCTATAAATAGTTCGGGAATCAATTAAGGACTAATATGAATAAATCATAAAATTTTGGGTGAAAATCGTAAATTTTGAGTTACAGAGGACACATGGACGAGTGACCGAATAGTGTGGGAAGCCCTGGGCCATGTAGAGTGGCTACACAACTGTGTGAGATATTGTGGCCTTGTGGTGTTCGAAAATTCAACCTACAGAAGAGGCAGGGCCTTGTGGTAGGCCGTGTGAAGAGGTTCAAGCCATGTGAGAAACGAAATTCCTAAGTTTTAAGGGGAACATGGTCGTGTAATGGGGTCGTATGATCCACATGGGTGGCCACACGCCCGTGTGGATAGCCATGTGGTCTAACCTGGGCTCGGGTTTGCCTTAACTTTCTTGTAAAAGAATCCACACTTGACTTCCAAGGTTTCGAACGACAATCTTCACGTCTAAGTCTAATCCCGGATACCTACAATGAGTCTTTCAACCGAAAAATACGCAAGGGTTAACAACAATCTTCAAGGAAAAATCAAAATTTTGGGAAAATTTGGCAAGATTTGTAAAAAGATCATTTAATCGATTTTGAAATTAACGAGAACAGAAACCTACAGGTATTTTGAGATCTAAATGTCGGAATTGAAATATTCTTATTGATTATTGACAACGTTTAAGGCGGGATTTGGTGGCGTTACACTAAATCGATTAGAAGATTAGTTGAACGGGGTTCAATTTCAAACTCGAGATAAAAATAAAATTTCTAGCAATGTAAAGAAAATAATTGAAAAAGGGGAAGATGAAAAAGAATAGGAGAAGAAATAGGGAAAAAGAAAGTGAAATCCTTGTTCAATTGGAAAAAGGAAGCTAGAGTTCTATTTTGATTTGGAAAAAAGATTAAACAGTTAGGGTTTTCAAATTTTGAAAGGTTGATTGCACAAATTACCTTTCTTGTTGTCCAAAAAAGAAATGGGAAGGGAGAGTGGCATGGCTTAAACTAGGGGTGCAAAGGATAAAGAGAGCGTGTAACCATTGGGCTGCTGACCATACTTAGCATATTTCTACCACATTTAATAAATATACTAACTTGATTTTGGTCCATAATTGCTGGGAAAAAAAATAAGAAGAGTGGGGCTTAAACCTAGAATTTCTTAAGAATTTTTTTAATTACATAATCATCAAGACTAAACCATTTCTTGGTGATTTAATAGATTTTAACCCTATATATTTTGGAATGTTACAAAAGAACTTAAGAAAAATGGAGGAATGAGGGTATTTAAATAGAAAAACTGTAAATGAAAAAGATGATAGTGAAGATAATATGTTTATTTCATAGATAGGATTAATTTATCGTTGAGGTTGGAAAGTGCAATAGAAAAATTATTGACAAGTTTGACAATATTTATCATTGTGGTAAAAAATGTTATTAAGGAGATAAAATGTCTATTTTATAATATTTTAGTAAAAAGCCCAAATATGAAGTATCTTTATTTTCACACATTATATCAAATTAGGATTTTAGTATTAACAAATATTCAACTTAGATAATAATACAAACATAATAAAAATAATTTGTAATAAATTATTGCTAAACATTTTAAATTATTTGTAAATTTTAAATATTGATATTTGATAGTTAATATAAATGAAGAGTGCGGAACTGACTTTTGAACGCCACAACTTTTAATTGTTTATCATTACTTTTGGATCCATCAAGTTTAAATGGCTGATTTAGGCGAAATTCTATAGTGTGCTAAAAAATCATCTTCAAAAAATTTAAAAGAAAACCCTTCAAAATCTTGGTTAAACTATGTTATTAATCTTTATATTTTGTGTTTATATTTTTAAAATTTTAAAATTTTACTTCTCCCCAAATAATAAGTGTGTTATTTATAAAATTTAATACGTTAAATATATTATCATATATTCAATGTCATGTCAATTTATTATTTCATGTTACTCTATAAAACTTTAATTAATGGATTAGTGGATTATCGATTACGTGAAGACTGAAATTTCAATATATATATATATATATATATATATATATATATATATATAAGAACTTATAATGATTCGATTGAATAATATGGACTAAATCTCCAATTAGTACATGACTAGTAATTAAATTTTAATAAATAGATTTAATAATTATAGTTTAGTTCAGAACAAAAATTTCAAAATTTTAAAAAGTAAAGAAACTAAAATCAATCAAGTTAAAATACAATAACTAAATCCATAATTTTTATAAAATACATAGTGTAATAGGATAATTTAACCAAAATTATCTAGAATAGATATTGATGCGATTTGACCAAAAATTCATTTACATGCGCTATCACTATTCACATTTGGACCCTACCATTTGTTTGGTGTAAGCTTCTATGTATATTTTATATCTGCCCATGTGGGTGATTGAATTTTTATTTGCTTAAAAGCAAAGGTGGTTTGGACAACTTCATTTAAATTTCAATGACACTTTGAATTTCTTCTTGGCCTGAATTTCCTACAGATCCAAAAGTCCTCCAGTGTTGACAAATCTCTCCTGGATCTTTTCTTTTACACTAAAACTACATATAAAAATAAGCCTCCATCTTTTTGTACAAGTAAAGATTAATCTCAGGAAAATGTCCTTGCTTACCTCATTAGTGGATCACCCAAATAACAGCTGCGATTTATTTTCTTAATCATTTTTTCAAGGATTCTATACATTCATAACTTTCACTGTCGTTTTATTAATCATATAAATTTGATGGGGCTTGCTTGACTGGAAAATTCTATATTCAGATTAATCCAATTACAACAAAATCATCGACAGGACGGAGCTTAATAGAGAAACCTTCAAATGGTAAAATTTTAATTTAAGTTATTTATAATTTATAAAATTTTAAATTAATAATAGTAAAATTATATTTTACTCTTTTAAATAAAAATTAATTTAACCCTAAAAAATTAATTTAACTGTTTAAAAATTATTAAAATAATAAAATATTTATAAAAATATATAATTTAATTTTAGACAAAAATATTTTTGGTTCTACCACTATATATCAAGCCAAGTAAAAGACTTGATGAAATTTTCCTAAATGACATTTAGTCTCAATTATGGCACATTAAAGAAAATGCTACTGATTTGTTCTCATCACGGGGTTTAATTAAGTGGGTAAATTTGAAAGATTTTAAGTTTAGATTTTAAAATTTTTAATTTTGGGTAGATTTTGAATTTAGTGTTGGGTTAAATTTTAGATTTAAATTGTTTTAAATTCAATCATTTTGAGTTTGAGGCTTGAATTTTTTTAGGTCGAATCGTTTCAAGTTCAGGTCTTAAGTTTTAGTTATTTTAGGTATATCACATGTCCTTTCAAATTTGATTCTTTTTGAGTTTGAATTATTTCAGGTTCTTGTTAATTTTAAGTTTTAATCAAATTGAGTTTGGATCATTGATATTTTATGACCAAATGGGGTTTAAGTCAAATTTGAGTTGATCAAGATGGAGTTTTTAAGTACAAGTAATTTTGTTTGAGTTTGATTATTTTAAATACTAATCAGTTCAAATTTAATTTTTTTATTAATTTTAAATTTGAGGCAACTCTAATTCTAGTTGTTGACATTTTATGATCTAGTTTGAGTTGTTAAAAACTTATGATCAAATGGAGTTGATTTCAATTCAAATTGATGGAGTAATTGGAGTAGGGATTTAAATCCAGAGGCTAAGAATCAAAAGAATATTAAAACCGTGTTGCAAGATTGATACTGCTGGGAAGGAGATGGTGGGGGCCGTGGGGCAGGGGCAGGGGCGGTCGTCCCTTTCTGATATGACAAATTGATGGAAGAGAGGAGGACCCCAACTCAAAGACCCCTCCCCTTTATCACGGCAGAATCTCCCATTGTTTCAACGTACAAGGAACGTGTAAAGAAACATTGTCTAACCCTAAATCCCATCCCATACTTTCTGTCTCATAAAAATAAAACTCCATGGCTTTGGATTCATTTATTAGGTCCAAATGTACACATGTTTTCCTTGGCTTAAGACACAGAAGCTTTTCTTTCCCCATTAAAATGCTCACCCTAAGGCTGAATACTAATAAATGACTACCGTCACGAAATTAAGGGACTAAGTACCCACACATGTTTGGGAGGACCATCATTTTCCTTACCAAAGTTTTCACCATCCATTACTTAATTTCTGGGATGCGGTTAGATTTAAAATTTTAACAACCCAACAAACTTAAGTTCATTGGTTAATCAATTTGATAGAATTGAAGTTGAGAGATGGAATCACCCGATTTAAACCATTGTCAAACAGATGTTTGGTAAAATCTTTAATCATCGCTTTATATAAGTCAAAAGTTAAAAATATTTATATTTATTATATATTATATATTTGAATTTAGGAAATATTACGAATTATATTAGAATTTTGGTTAGATTTGAGTTTTAAAACTATATAGTTGATATAAAAGTTGATTATCAGTAATTTAAGTTTTATCATACTTTTTTATGAGTCATGTATGTATATTATCCTTAGTGCATTTGGTTTATTATGTATGATTTATATTTTAAGTTTCACAAGTAGATTGAGGTATGACAAGTGTCATATTTATTTATATATTTAATTTTTTTTAAATTCCTATACTCTAAGATACTTGTTATACTTTAAATCATTTATAAATTCTAAAAATTTAACATAAAATATATGAGGCAATGTTCCTAAAAATATGAAAAATAAATTAACAATATGTTTGGTTCAATTGAATGGCTAAGCCATTCCAAGCATTTTTAGTACTCCACAATGAATCAAAGTTTAGTTGATTGAATGTTCATTTCGCAAAATAACCTAATCTAGTATTAAATAACAAAGTCATGTAAAACATTCGAGACACCCATATTTGAATACCTATTTTGCGATTACTTGTAAGTTTTTACTTAATTTACTCTAAAGCCCAAAAATTAAAGAAAAAAATCAATCAAAATATCCTAATTGAGGATTCAATGTAATAACACATAAAAATATATATAAAAAATACAAGATTGTCTCTTTTCCCCTAAAGTGAAGAGGGAGAGGATGATCGGCGATAAATGAAAGTTGTTTCGGGGCATTTTTTTATTTTTTGATTTTTGCACATGGATGAGATTGAGAGAGAGGAATGAATGGTTGAGACTCGATAAGAATTATCTATAATTCTACCCTAATTTTTAATTAAGAGGATAAATGTTTTAA
This sequence comes from Gossypium arboreum, assembly GCF_025698485.1. Taxonomy (NCBI): domain Eukaryota; kingdom Viridiplantae; phylum Streptophyta; class Magnoliopsida; order Malvales; family Malvaceae; genus Gossypium; species Gossypium arboreum. The sequence continues at coordinate 20,338,619 of NC_069082.1, forward strand.
ATGTGTTCAATTCATGTCTTTTATATTAATAATAATATTCATGTCAATTGAGTTAATATTTAGTCAACATCATTGATAATATTTAAATGTTAATTTTTAATATTTTAAAGAATATTTTTTAATATTCTTAATAAATAATTTTTAAGATTAATTTATTAATAATATTTTATAAAAATTGTAATCTTTTAATTTTTTTCTATATATTATTAAATATAATTAATTTAAATTTGAATAAAATTATAATAATATAAAAAATATTTTTAATTAAAGGATAATAATGTCATTTTATACATTTTTCATCTATTCGACAACATTATACTATCCAATCAAACAATGCAATACTATTATTTATCTATTCTATTCAGTGAACCAAACTGTATAATGCTTATTTACATGTCTATTATATTCCTACTGAATAGTTATTCAATTCTTATTTTATTTTATTCCTGTGAACCAAATGTGTCATCATTTTTAGTTGAAATAGTAAAAATGAGGCTTGAAAATTAGTGTCTTATGTTCAAGTTCATATGCGGTATTTTTATATTTATCGAGTTTAAATAGATTTTATATAAAAATAAATAAAGAAAAAATACTCTTATAATAATATTTATTATTTTGTAAAAAAAAGAGTTTTAGTCACTTTCTAACTGATTTGGCATCTATTAATTTGTGACATCAATTCAATAACTTAAATATAATACAAAATGATTCAAGATCTAACCCTTAAAAGTAGGCACCAAGCCCTTTAAAATTAGAAACTTTTATTTTAGACCTCCTAAATTTATAAAATTATAAATTAATATATAGTAAAATTACAGTTTAACCTTCTAAAAATAATAAAATTTTGATTATCTTTCTAAAAACTATAAAGATATAAACCAATACAATAATAAAAGTGCATTTTAAATACTATAAGAATATATAAATTAATCTCGCTTATCTAGAAAAAAAATTTAGGTTCACCTCTAGTTAGACGCTATTTGACATTATTTATTAGGGGCAAAAGTGCTTTTTCAATCCCAAAAGCAATAACAAACATTTGGCTTTTAGGGTTGAAAGTATAGTAAAAAAGTGTTTTTCCACCCAAACCCCAAAACTAAGGTGTTGGTGTTGGTGTTGGTGTTGGTGTTAGTGTTGGTGTTGGTGTTGGTGTTTTTGATTTTTGTTCTTGTATGCTGAAACTCAAATTATTAAAATATCTTTAATTATAATAACTATTTAAAATTTAGTTTAACTTATTATTATGTATTATTATATTAAATTATTTAAAATATCATTCTATTAAATAATTTAAATATAAATTTATTTTTAAAATTTTAAAATATTTCATGTATCATTACATTTACAAATAATTTATTAATTATTTAAAAATATTTAAAATACATATTTCATGTAAAATTATATTAAATTATTTAAATATTATCTAAATTAATTTATTGTTAATTTCTAAGTCTAAAATAAAATTTTAATTTTATATTACAATTTTATAATAATACCAAACACTTACAATTAACAAAATACATTTTTCATAACATTTCCCAAACTTTATAAAAGCAATTAGCAATAGAAATGTTAAACTTATCCTATTGTAAGCTTGTAAATTTTAACTTGAAAATAATAAATTACTAAAAAATAAAAACTAATTTAGAAAACGCATTAGAATATTTTAAATTTCTGTCCCTGCACCTAACATATTACTTTTCATGCAATGGATCAAAATGATTGCATAAAAACTAAACCGGGCTTCCAAAAGAATTAGACCAATCCCTGTTGCGGCCCATTTCGGTCCAACCATTTCATTTATTGGCTTCCCTTCAAAGTCAAAGAGAGCTTTTAAATAGTTCTAATTTCGAAATTTCTCCCACTACTTTACAAAAATTGAGAAATTAGTCCACCTATTTCTATTTGTAATAATTTGGTTTCTGTACTTTAGAAAACTAAAAGGTTAGTATTGTTAATCTCAAACTTAAAAATCAACCTTTCAACTATTTATATACGAAAGAAAATAGTGAAATTCAATAGTTGAGTAATTTATATGCAAAAATGACCAAAAATTACTATTTCAATAATTATATTAACTCCATAGTTTTAATAAAGTATGAAGTATGGGAGTAACTTGGCCGAGTCAAAACCGAAATTCAGGACTTGATATTTGGCTCAAGCTCAATTAAACATTAAATTTTAAGTTTGGGCTCAATTTAAGACATTATTGATCTACTTGAGCTCAAGTTCAATTAAGCTCCTTTTATCAATTTTCATATTCAAGCACGATTAAACTCACCTATACTTAAACTCTTTCTATATGATAAGGACAATTACATAATTTCATAATATAAAAATATATTACAATGAAAAGCTTGGTTAGATTTGTAAGTCGTTTGGATTGAGTATCATGATTCTCAAATCTATTTGAATAATAGCTTGAGTTGCTTGGGCTCGACTTGGTTATTATCAAATTGAATTTGAGGTTTTTTTTTTTATTTACTTTTCATATGAGTATAATATTATGATTACTAGTTTTTATTTTTTGATACAATGCCTAGAATTATCTATAGTCCCTCTTCAACCCTAAATAAGAAGATAATGTGCTTCAGCACGCACGAACTCACATTCTCTTGCGTTGCCAATAATGCCGATGCCAACTGAGCTAAGACTAAATTAACTAAAGTTGAGTTATTTTTAGTTGAAATTGAATGGCTTTTGAGTACTAATATCTCATTTGCACAGCTTGTATGAAGACTAAATTGTGAAAAATTAAAATAAATGATTAATTTTGTTAAAATTCATAAATCAAAGGGATGAAATTTAAAATTAGACCTATAGAAAACTTTTTGGAAGTTACGGTGGGGTTGAACATGAAGCTTGACGGAGGGATTGGAGAACCAGCACAAGGCCGCGTTTCAATAACCAATCAAAAGAAAGTCATGAAGTCATCAATCCAATAAAATAAAGACACGTGGGTAACCCACGTAACTTGGCGCTCCCTTCTTATTTTATGTTTTACATTTTTGCTTTTTTTCACAAAAGATCTCTTTTTCCCTCCTTCGTGATCTTCGATCTCCGTTCTTTTTCCCTTTTGGGTTTACCATATAATCTTCGCAATTGAATCAAAGTGAGAAAACAGTTATCGAGCGGCGTCGTAATGGAGGCACACGGCGCCGGACTCCGGCGAGTTTTGGTGTTGGCATTTTGCGTTGCCGGGATTTGGTCTGCCTATATTTACCAAGGCTTTCTTCAGGAAACTCTGTATGTATTATTTTTGTTTTTATTTTATTTTGTTATGTTTGATTTCTTCTGAACCTTTTTCGATTAGTTATTGCTTTGCTTGATCTGTTGTTGGAAATCCTTTTTGAATGCATTTTATTTTTTAATTTGCAACGAATTATTCGTAATCTTAGTTAATTCAGAGGTAGGTTTAGATGCGAAGAATAAAAATTTTGGATCTAGGTTAACATGTTACGGTTCGTTATTGATATGACTGTTATTTCTTTGAATTTGAATAAATTGTCGTGATTCTTCCATTTCTTCTTTTTACTTGGAACTTCTTTTTGTAGATAGCAACTGTTCATTTAAATAGTATCGTGTGTGTGTGTATTAATTTTTACTGATTTTGCGCTGGCATTTTCAAAATTTCACGTTGATAAATTGTTTTGCATTGATAAATTTCAAATTGCTAAAATGGATAGATGGGTGACCCGTCTTGGGAGAAAGATGTAGCTTTTCAACGAGTAAATTGTAGTCGTTTATCGTTTTCTAATTACATTTTCTTTTTATACTTTGTTGAGTTTAGGTCCACCAAGCGATTTGGTTCCGACGGGAAGAGGTTTGAGCATCTTGCATTTCTTAACTTGGCGCAAAATGTGGTCTGCTTAGTTTGGTCTTACATAAGTAAGCTTCTCCATTTGCACTATCATAATGTTTTTATAAATTTGGCTATATATGTACCATTGACTGGTGAGAATTATGGAAAATAATAATATGTTTGTTTTTGTGTCTTTCATCCAGTGATAAAGCTTTGGTCCAGTAGAAGCAATGGTGGTGCTCCCTTGTGGACTTATTGGAGTGCTGGAATCACAAATACAATTGGTCCGGCCATGGGTATAGAAGCATTGAAGTACATCAGCTACCCGGCTCAGGCATGTCTTTGATTCTCCATACTTTTATATGTCTTCTCTTTTTGCCTCATCTGTTTAAGTTCCCTCTGGTTATTGCCCATTAAGGTATTACCTGAATTGACAGATTGTTTAAATTCCTAGTTAGGCTGCTTTTGTAGGTGAACATGTGTAGTTGGAGTCTTTGGTATTAAGTTTAACGCTTAATGTTGCTTGTCTCTCTTGCAGGTGTTGGCCAAGTCCTCAAAAATGATTCCTGGTAAGATATAACTTATTTTTTGCAATTCCTTTTTCTCACGTGTTTTCATTGATCGGTACATTTCTGGTATAATGTAAACTCCTTTTCTCATCTTGTTTCAGTAATTAGCTAATAATGTATTATATGTTTATGCAGTCATGCTGATGGGCACTCTAGTTTATGGTATTCGATACACTTTCCCCGAGTATATCTGTACTTTCCTTGTGGCTGGAGGAGTATCTGCTTTTGCACTTATGAAGGTGGGAAAATGTTAAAAGTTATGACTGTAAAAAACATTGCTACTTTTATTTTGTGATTTATAATTGCTATCTTGCTTATTTTCTAGGCATATTGGAGGAGTAAATATCATTAAGCTTCCCCTATGAAACTCCTGTTCTGAGTCATATATTGCTCTTGTGTCTGCTTTGATCTTTATTCCAGACTAGCTCTAAAACAATTAGTAAGTTGGCACACCCCAATGCACCCCTTGGATATGGGCTCTGTTTTTTGAACCTTGCATTTGATGGCTTTACAAACGCTACGCAGGATTCAATAACTGCAAGGTATGTTTGTGGAAACATTTTCATACTTTTTATCTTTGGTGCCGTGTTCTTCTCTTAAAGCATTTATTATTATGATCATCATCATCATCTTAACATGGACATTGCTTTTTGGACAATAATCCTAGTATTTTGAAAATAATTGTAATAGAGGGATTGAGTTTTGAAGCAACTGGCTGACTTCAATATATACTCTGCTTTGTAAATCTTCAAGAATGAATTTTTGGCAATCAAGATTCATGAGAACTAAACAGATCAGCTTGCTGACACAACAAACCTCGGTTCCTCCATTTCTTGCTGTGGCTCCTAAAAATCCTGCAATTATTGATATCTTGCCAGCCTTTTTTTTATTCTAATTAGAACTGATTTTCTCTTGTTAATTCAAGTTTATATCGCTCAAATCTTTTTGGTTTCCTTTGCCTAGGTATCCAAAGACAAGTGCTTGGGAAATCATGTTGGGAATGAATCTATGGGGCACCATATACAACATGATTTACATGTTTGGCTGGCCGCATGGTAGTGGTTTCGAGGCAGTCCAGTTTTGCAAGCAGCATCCAGAAGCTGCTTGGGATATTCTCCTCTATTGCCTCTGCGGTGCTGTTGGCCAAAATTTCATCTTTCTTACCATAAGTCGATTTGGCTCCTTGGCAAACACAACCATCACCACCACACGCAAATTTGTCAGTATCGTGGTGTCTTCTCTGCTGAGTGGCAATCCACTGTCCCCAAAGCAATGGGGTTGTGTACTAATGGTCTTCTCTGGGTTGTCATACCAAATCTACCTCAAATGGAGGAAGCTGCAGAGGCTGCCGAAAAAGAAAAAGACCTAAAGGATGCCCTCTTTTGACAGTTTTGAACTTTACGAACTCTCATCTTTTCCCTATTGTATTTTTTAACCGTCCCTACGGTATACTATCATTGCAGCCCTAAGGTTCAATGGTATCCCAATTTTAAGACAAATACTTAGAAATTGGTAGATGTAATTGAAAAGATCTTCATCTGTATTTGTCAACTTATCATATCAAGGTTTATGAAAGAAGGCTTTAGTTGCATCGAAAGAAGATGCATTTCTCGTCTACTTTTTCCCCTACCCACAAATAGAAAATGTATCTTAATATTGGAAGTCTAATCTTACATTTATTGGGTGTTAAGGCATTATATGAACTAATTGAGCAAACTTTCGATAGTCTCTCTTTTCATTGATGCCATTAGCAAGCCCATCTCTTTATGATAAAGTAGGGCAGGTGAGTTAATCGTTACATATCACAGTCAAAACAGCACCTAAAAAGTTTATGGCCAATAGGTTCACTTTATTTTGTATGAGGTTCCCTCCCCTTTCATTTAATTTTACCCTCTGCTTTTTATACTTTAGCTTTGATCATGATTACGCTTGTCCACCACTATATCTGCTATCCCCTTCACCCTGGTCTTCCTTAACTACAGAGTTCCAACACTTCTCTGTAAACACTAACTCATCCAAGAGCTGACGGTTTCGTGTAGGAAGGAGACATGGGAAAGAAAGGGGTTGTTTCAACACTTCCTCTGTAAGTTTGCTTTAAGTTCTTATTTTCTTATGTTCCTTCAATGTTTGAAGTTCCCGATTTCATTGCTAGCTGCTGCTTTGAGCTGCAACAAGCTGTCAGCCCCTTCTTATTGGGGAAATTGCAAGTAAAGAGCTTAATTCACACCAAAGTCAAAACACATTCACTCAAATCATATGAGTTTCATTACATTAGAAAATCAGGATAGAAAACCACAAAAATAACTTATTCTATACCGCCTGCACACCCGACAACATTATAGAAGGTTAATCCTCCTTTACTATTTCTCTTTTTTTTTCTTCCTCTCTATCTTTTATCATATTTAGGCAAGTTGCCTATGTATAAGTACACTCTAATGACCTTATGAAGTAGGTTCTGTACTAGAATACAAATCAAGGACAAAAAACTTGATTAAAAGGATGGAAGAGACACCCGAAACCGCTCGGATGAGATGACAAACAGAAGAATGGCACACACTAACAAGCACACACTGGCTTTAATGTGAGTATTAAGGTAGTACTCTCTAGTAGGAAAAAATAAATAAAGGAAATTAATGAAACTCAGACCATCTTATTGGATGTGTCTGAGAAGCTAGAATGCACCAAAAACATTCTAAGCCAAGGAACTGGGAGTGCAGATCATTAGATGCCTTGTTGTAAAATTCCAGGCCAAGATGGCTGCAACCCTAGGACAAAAAGGGAAAAAAAAGATGGAAACTCAATATGAGCTATATGTTGCTCAGGGAAACAAATGAAGAGGTATACATCTATACGGAATTTAGACCAATGTTGATTTCATTATAAGAGATGATCAGAGGTTATTTATAGACTATGGAGGAGGACTCGTTTGCAAGGTGGTGGTTGTGAATGATTATTTCCCGGATTAGGAGAAGGGGACTCCATTCCAAGTGTCTTAAGTAGGAAGTTCCTTTCCTGAAAAATGAAACAAAAACATGCCAGTCAAAAGTTTCATATATTATGCCTATATGTATATATGCTTGGATTTCTATGCTAAATTAGAGAAAGGGAAACAAGAATACAAGCAAAGATAGTGCAGTAACCCTATTTTGAGCTTCACATGCTCACATCTTTAGAGCCAAAGAATACAATAAATAAGGAATGAATAGGATGAATTTTATGAGTAGATGGAATTGTAAGAGCCTAAAACAAGAGACTGAATCAGTATTACCACTTGACCATGAATAAAACCCTATATATAAAAAAGTTTTGGTTAAAAAGTTCTTTTCCTTAGGAAAACTACCATCCAGACTATTTACGTAGGTGGATGGAGGAAAGTAAGTTTGCTTTTAGTAACTTATCTTTTACTGTTAAGGAACACTACGATTAAAGGCAGTGACCAGGTTTCTACCTGGCCTGAATTAACATCTAAGCAACTATTCACAGAAACTTTGTTAAATGCAGAAAAAGTGGATAGCTACCAATAATGAGAAATATTTACGAGTGAAGAAGAAGCAGGGAAGGCCAATAACAAAATTAAATGTGAGGAGATATGTCAGACATGGATGTTGTACACTAATAGTTCAAGAAAAAATGAAGAGTAACATAGATTGATGGAACCAACAGTTCAAGATAACTTACACTTTCTGAAAAATTTGGACTGGGAATCCCTGCTGCCAGAGATCTGAAAAGTGGGGTAACTTGGATTGGGGAACTGAACTCTATGCTTGATGAGGTAGAAGCAACTATATTATTTGTATTGTCGTCACATGATGTGATTATATCAACTGTGGTAACATTAAGACATTCCATCAGAAACATTCTTATTTATCCACTTTATGGTCATAAACAAGGTATTCCTAGGCCTTCATACCAGATATAGAATTTCATTACCTAGATTAGTGTTTGCACCCGAAACAGCCCTTTTCTCCTCACTCCCGCAATTCTGCTCTCCGATATGACTTGAAGGTATATCCTGGTGCAGTTCATCTATCTTACCTTGGGCTGCTTCTCCTGTTTCCCCAGCTGGATGAGGAACCAGTGTCGACCCTGTACTGTATTCCGAGCTGGCTGGCGATGCCTCGTACAGATCAGGTTGCCTGAAACATATAAATCATGAGTTAGTGTTAACCAAGAAAACTTACTAAAATCTGTATTTAAGACAACTGATTTTTCTATTACCTCCAAGACGGGTGACTTCCCTCATTACTACTCCTTAAATCCTCTAGCAAGTCTTTGAAATCTTCAAGTTGCAAATCAATATCAGACATTGTATATCTGAGGATGTCATTTTCTTTACTCTGATTCAAGAAGTCTTGGAGCATCTGAATATAACATAGGATGAAGGTTAGGGACATAGTACAATGCACAGCTCGGACTGTTAGCAAGTTTCCCCCAAAATATTTAAGATTTAGCACTTTACCAATTGTGAGATATCATGTTGATAGCACAAAAAAAACATATAGAAAATAACAAAATCACTTCTCACCTTCCAAGCATTTTCCAGACTTTGTTCTAAGTTGTCCGAGTTAACTTTCAATGAAAGTGAGCTGAGTAGCTCTGCTTGCTGCATCAAAGCATTTATCTTTGGATCATCCTTTCTGAGAAATGTTCCTCGAGTGCTATTATCCTGAGCTGCTAATGAATAATGGGGGAAGAGAACATAAGTGTATATTATGAAGAAGTTTAAAGGAGAGGAGCAAATAGGACAGTTTTTGGCTAATGCAAAAACTTCACTTTGCAGGTTTGACAACAGAAACATAGGTGCCAATGCCAAGAATTATCGGCTCGAGGTGATTTACCGTCGTTCGAAACCTCCTTAACATTGTTGACTTGAGATTGAACCACGACATTGTTAGCATTGCGGAGATTTTGACCCAAAACTGCAAAGGGATGTCTTAGCTGTTGATTCATCATTGTTCCAGATACTCTATGTGATCTATCTCCAAAGTTGCAGTTTTCAGTAAGATCAGAAACGTGGGATCTCCTGAATATGGATAGAATAAAAGGTTCTCAATTTTTCGAATAATTCTCGATCGTTACTATGTATTTACATTTCTAAATTTAATGTACCTCATTCTTTTGACAGAATCAGTACAGTCTGCTGTTCCATCTAAATTGAACCCATTTTGAAGTAAAATTCTTTTGTTATTTGGGTTTATACATGTTGCTGTATTCTCTTTTGCTAAGGCTTCATATTTGGCTCTCTTCTTGCATAGTGTTGAGAATCGATTTTTAACAGCATTATCCGTTCTGCATTAATAACATAATCAATGAAAATAAGTCTGGGGTTCGAATCTTAGCTTCTGCAATCCCTTCCCTTATCCCGAAACTGCACCTTCTTTGAAGTAAAAAATGAGGAAACATATGTATACCTGCCTGAAACCACCTTTGCTATTTCAGTCCATCTATTGCCAAAGACTTTTTGTGCCTGCAGTTCACCATAAGTCATCTGCTTAGAACCCATATTCAACAACCTAAGAAAAAACACACTTATCCAAATCGAAATTAGTGGTTGTTGTTTTCCTACTTTTTTGAATGACATAAACTGTGTTCCAATTAGTTTAAATGGTCTGGCCTACCTCTAAATGTTTTTTTCTGTTTGGAAAATTCAAACACCTACTGTACCAGTAACATGCAATGGCCTGCTACAGCTGATCAATCGAAGTAGCAAATTTCCTCCAAATAAATCACCATTTAATAGTTTTTGAAAAAAAAAAAAGAAGTCTGACCCCATTAACTTAAATGAAAGTAGACCATACAAAATAAATTATCACCTCACATAAAAGCATATCTTCCTCTGGTGACCATCCTCCTTTCTTGAAGTCTGAATTCAAGTATGTGTACCATCTGTGTTTTTTTTTTCATTAAAACAAACATGTTATATCAGTTCTAAAGGATCAAATCACAAATGATTGGATCAAAATGCAAAGATCATCATGATCAAAATTGATCATATCATGGTATTCAAACCAACCTCCTCCTGCACTGCCTTGTTGTTTTATCCTTGAATTTAGAGGCAATGATAGCCCAGCTGCATTCAAAGATTCAACCAAGATAAACAGAAAACATCAACAAAAACAAACCCCCTTGAATTTCCTTCATCAGTAAAAATATAGCAAAGAGCTCACTTTTCAGTTCCATGTAAACTGATTTGTCCACGAAGGATATCATCTTCCTGCAACAACAACCCCCATCAAAGAACCCATTATCAATAAGAACTCCAACACAAATCATATCAATAAATCAACATATAGATAAATAAATGAAAAAAAAAAAAAAGAAACCTCTTGGGTCCATGTCACTATATGACGCTCCTTCTTCTTGGAATCTTCATTGCCACCATTCTTCTTCCTTGTTTCCTGCATTTTTTTTAAAACTTTTGTTTTTGCTTTCACTTATCTCTTATTGACGCTCCCTTGCCCTTTTATTAAAAAACCCAAGTGGCATATGCTAAAAAGGCAGCCCCTTTCTCACCCCTTTATTAAAAGAAAAAAAGGAAAAAAAAAACACTCTTAAATCCCTGGAAAAGGAACCAACACTTCCACCATTTCCCTCTCTTTTTTCTTTTCTTTGATTTTTTTTTTTCACAATACAGCTTACTGTAGGGTTCAAATGGAATCCATATTACTCTCAAGAACTCTATGCTTTGCTTGTCCCCCTCTCCTACACCATTCCTCGGATTCTAACTTTTTCCATATATATTTGGAAAATACCACCCCACCATTTAAATGCTACTTAAAGCTTGGATTTTTTTTATTCAAAATTACATTTATATACGTAAAATTGAAAAAATAAATGGAGTAGATCTAAAATGGAGAAAGGATTGAAACTTTGATGAGAAAATAAGGGAAAAAAATGAAGACTGACTGATGAAAATGATCTGTCTGAAAATGAATTTATATTTTGGGTTTCTTTCAAAGAACGAAACTTTTTGTTTTTTTTTTCTAGTACTTTCTCTTTCTTTCAAGGCGTTTGGATTTTGATTTTCTTAATTAAAAAAATAGGGTTAAAAATATTAATTTAAATCAACGGATTCTTGCTTTAGTGCGCGGGTATGAAGGCAGAGTTTGAAAAATATTTAAAAAAATTTTAAAAATTTAAAAAGTAAATCCATAAATAAATAACGCTGAATTTCATGATATTGCTGTGCTTTTAATGAATGCTTCGCAGACTAAGTCCACTGTGCTCTCTCTAAACAATCCCCATTTTTATTACCTTTTTTTTTTTAATCTTCATTATCACTCGCATTTTTAATTAATTTTAAGTTTTAAAATATTTTAATTACGTTAATATCATCTCCTTAATTGATAAACTTTAAATATTAACTTGAATTTGACATAAATATTTATAAAAATATTTAAAATATGTTAATCAAAATTGAAAGCATATGTATATAGTGCATGGATAGGTTTTCTTTTCAACATTTTAAATTCAATTTTTATATAATAAATACATAATTATTTAAAATTTGATTCACATGTTTTAAAAATAATTTTCACTTAACATTTAAATTGTATTTAATACTCGAGCTGAAAGCTAGGTTGATAGAAGTAATTGATAGAATATACTAATGCTTTGACAACTCAAAACATTTTGAAATTTTAAATAAATTTAAAATCTTCATCATAATTGGAGAATATATAGTACAAATATCTTATGATATATAAGTAAATATAAATTAATTTTGTAAATGAATACTTTTAGAGTAACCTTAATTATTTATTAAATATAATAATTGATGTTTTTATTTATCATTTTAACATATTAAATTATATTACAATATACACAAACATTTAAAGAAATTTTTAAAAAATAATCTTATTATAAGTTTTGATTATATCTGCTTTTTGACACAATACTTAGAACTATTCATAATTCCTCTTCAACCCATAAATAGGTGGATAGTACGTTTCAACTAGAGGTGATCATGGGCGGGCGGTTGGGCCGGCCCAAATAAAATTTTAGGCTCAGTATACTAGGCCGGCCCGGCCTACCTGAAATATGGGCCTAAAATTTTGCCCAAGCCCGGCCCGAAATAAAATTACTAAGCAGAGCACTGGCGGCCTACCCATATTAATTTTTTTTCTTATTTCATTAAATAAAAAATTTAAAAATATAATAAATCAAATATATTTAAAAACATAAAAATAAATATTAAAACAAATAAAATAATACTAAAACAATTCTTAAAACAATACACAAATTAACAATATAATAAAAAATAGTTATATTAAAATTTAAAATAATTAAAAATAAAATAAAAAATATATTAATATATAATTCAGGCGGGCGGGCAGGCCCGGCCAAAAACTCTTACCGAGGCCCGGCCCGTTTTTAAACAGGCCTCTTTTTACCCAAGCCCATTTTTCGGGCCTATATTTTTACCCAAACCCTCCCATTTTTCGGACGGGCCTTCGGGCCGGGCCGGGCCGGGCCGCCCAGCCCATGATCAGCTCTAGTTTCAGCCATTCTACACATATAACTTAACTTTTAATTATTCCTAATTTAAATTCATTTGATTTTTTAATTTTGGAGGGTTAATTTTACAATTCAAAATTCTAAACAGTCCACACTGGTCTTAATGGAGGGTGAAAGTCACGCTTGAGGTCATTGGTTGGAATGCCAAATGTGTCAGTCAACGTGTTTAGTTTTCATTGGGAAGTGAACTTTACTTAGAGTTTCTGGGTATTAAAATAATTTAATAATTTACTCATTTTTACTTTCTTTATAAGATGTAAATATAATCATTACACAAATTTGTAAAATTTGAATTACTACTAATAAAATTAATTATTACAAAATATAAATCATACACCATCAAGATATCTTAAAATAATTTCACATAATTTATATATATAATAAAATTTAAACGAAAATAAATTTAGACAGAACTCGAATTTAAGATTAAAAGACATTGAAACACAATCATGTTATGGGTGAAGGAGAAAATTTTATTTAAAAATATATAAAATAAACACAGTGGATTAATCAGTTTAAAGAATTTTAAAGCTTCTAAGCTGTTGTAGTTTAAATTATTTAATTTTTAAAACCATATATCTAATTAGAATTTTTATAAATGATATATATAATAAAAATATATGAATAATTTATTTAATGTTTTGACAAAATTGTTTACAACAATATAAAACAAAATGCAACGTTTATATATATAAAATTATAACACCTAAAGCAAAATGGGGTTAGTTGCTTTCATTCAATAAAATTTGTCACTTCTCTTCAAGTGAAGCAGATAAAAAATTTAGGTTTTAGAGGAAGATACAGAAATTGTAAATCAAAATATACGAAACTACACTCTTCAGATAGGAAACTTCTCTTTTGCTCATTGTTTTGGAAGGTTATAAAAAACACAATAAAGATCTTTTGTCTTTTTATAAATAAGAAACATCATAATATTCTAAATACAATATTGTATGAATTTACCATGAATCACCCTTTTATATCACGTTTTATAATTTTTCACCTTACAATTCTAAGGTTCTTTTACAAATAATATAAAATTGGTAATTCAACTTCGTATTTATAGGTTGTGCTTAGTATAATAATGATATCTAGCCCATTAATAAAGATTATATTTTGGAGATCCGATCGAATCAAATCACCATATTTAATACCTTGAATTGTGTATATTAGGTTGGATTAGAACACTACATTCTTAACTACCAAAAGTTCATGTTTACATTTTTCATTGCTATTATATTGTATTTCAGCTTATTCTATTAATGTTGTTTAATAGGGATTTATATAAATATTTTTATGTTAGCAAGTCTCAAAATATTTTATGTAATTAAGTGACTTGTATAGATTATTGTACTGAGAGAATTAAGCACTTAATCTATCCTTGTGAGGAGCTTTATTGTAAGAATGCACATTGATAGTAAAACTCTACGCGTTGTGATTTTACTTGTTGGGTTTATAATGATGAATTTAGTGGTGAGAATACCATTCCTCAATGTGCAAAGGTGAGAAAAATTATCACGGATGTGTGATAAATTAGGATCAATTGCTATAAGTGTTAAAGATAGTGGATATTTTCATTTAGTTAAGCTCTACAAACGTAGGAAAATTGAACTGCATAAACAACTCTTTTTTATTATGTTTGTTTACTATTTTACTTTCAACACTGAAGGAGTGCCTACTTATTTATCACTCCTTCAAATACTTGGCTTGTTTCTTAGCAACTGTTTGAACTAATAGAATATACCATTAAAACATTAAGAAAAATACTTCTTAAAATTTTAAGGTAATTTACATTAATAGGCTTAATTAACTAAACATTTTCTAATAATATAATGGTAAATGTTGAAATTATCCGTCAAAAAATATAAATATTGTTAATTTTAATATTTCATGATGATATTTAAGATTTAAGATTTTATGAGTTTGTGTTGTTTTCTTATATAAATAAATTTTATTGCGTTTTCAAAAAAAATTACAATGATATATATTATTAATAAACATAAATTTTAATTTGTTTATTTTTAAATAATATTATTTTTTAGTTTAAATAAAAATAAATTAATACATTTATCTCAAAATTAATATATGATTAAAATAAATATATTTAAATATTTAGTCTATATTTAAATTAAAATTTAATTCAATAGAAATTAAAATAAATTTAAAATTTAACATTTTTACGATGTCGTGGTTACAAAAAGTATTTTCTTTCCAACTACACAATTTACTTTCACTACAATAAAATAGGCCTACTATGACACTTTTTTTTACTTATGATGACGCAAAAAAGGTTGGCATAGGCACTCTCGACAATTTTCACGACGCTTCTGAAACCGTCATTGTTAGCACCGTTGGCATAGGTATCTCGACACTTTGGAAAAAGTGTTGGCATAATTCAACCTAGGTCGACCTTTATTTAAGGATTGCCAAAGACCTAGTCAAGGCTAACCTTTAAAAAAGGTTGGGATAGAAGAAAATAGGCAACTTAAAAAAGTTGGAATGAAGCATTCATATGCCGACTTTTAAAAAGTTGGCTCATGCCCCCGTCAAAGACGACTTAAAATTGGTTGAGTTCGGTCGCACTTGGTCCGACTTTTAAAGAGTTGGCTCATGTTCCAACCAAAGCCAACCTAAAAAAAGTTGAGTTAGTGTATGTTTATTCCGACACAAGAAACGTTGATTTAGGGTCAATCAAGACATCAGGTTAGACCGTGCCTACGCTAGCTTTATAAAGGTTGTACTAAATGTAATCAAAATCGACTCAAAAAAGGTTGAGATAGACCATTTTATGCCAACCTTAAAAATGTTGGGATAGACCTGTCTAAGGCAACCTTAAAAAGGTTGGGATAAACCTTGTCTGTGCTAACACCTTACCTAGTTGGCTCAGATCCCAAGTTTTTTACAACTTTTTTTCCTGACTTTTGAAGAGCTTATTTTGGCGAAATATGAGAAACTTTGTATGTGTTGGGTATGGACAAGTTTGAGACGATATTAATTGAACAGTTAACATAAACTGATTATATTAATACAAAATTACCACTGAATAATGTTGTCAACCTGTTTCCCATGACATCAAAAAGTTTAGGGACAATTGTATTCATAAACTATTATAACATATATATACACACATAATATGCAACAAGCCCCATTCATCATCATCAGAACTGAAGGCCTCATCATCAAATCCTCTACTATAAAATTCAATTGCAAAAATAACAATATACCTTTTCTATTTATATGATTTAGATGAGAAACAACATAACCACTTGGGAAGAATATTTCAATAATAGCCAAAGAACCATAAATTTCAGCTAAATCAATAAATTTCATCAGTACATCCATTAATTATTGGTTGATCAAACAATGAAGACACCAAATAAGAAACAAACATTCAGTTACAACATAAACAAATAGCCAAATAAAAACAATCATTCTATATTAAATCATCAACAAACTTATTGACAATCTAGTTCTAATAATAATTATTTAACTTACTTGACATTCCTTTTGCCATGCACTCGTTGAGGAGAGCCTTGTACTTCTTCTCACGAGCATCCATCATATCCATAAACATTGCCTCTCAAATTTCAGTCAATTTCATAAACCTTTCTTCTACCCCAGCTATCAAACGAGCTTCTCGCTCTGCGGCTTCTGCACGAAATCGAGATTCTACTTCCTCGAGTAAAGCCTTCTCCCGAACTACTTGTTCAACTTAGATTGTTTGTATTTTCTTGACATGTTTAGCGTTCATCTCTTCAATCGATGTACTGATGGCTAGTATAGATTGGCTTCCTCGAGTGATTGAACCTTAGCCAAACAACTTGGATTTGATCATCCCACGTCCATATCCCAACACTTTTCCATACTTTTCAAGGCCGAACACTTGTGTATACGCCTTGTTTTCCAATGCAACATTATCTTAAGGCACAAAAGAACTTCCAGGTGTTGGCATAGAGTCTTTAGCCTCTTGAATGCTTTATCATATAATTATCTTTCATTAGAAAATTCCATTTTGAAAAATAGTAAAGTTATTGTCAAAATAAAATAAAATAAATAAATAATACAAATTATTTCTTACATAAACTTGTTCTGCAGCCTCACTACTCAATTTGTCACTTTCATCTTTCCACAAATGTTGGAATCTAAACTGCTCCAAACGCGAGGGTTCATGCCTTCCTTTTTAGCCTATTATACAACAAAACAATAGTTGTTAACAATATTCACCAATAAGCACAGAACAATTAAAATAGGTTACTTATTGATTAATATGTAATATTTACAAATTTTTCATTAAGGGTCTCATATCCTCTATTACTAGCAGTGTGTGCATAACGCACTTTTGTTTGAGATTTTTTCGCCTTTTTTAATTGTGCTTATTTTTAAAATTGATGAGAAAAAAATATTCAAGTAATAGGAAAACTAAGTTTATTGTAGCTCATTCAACAAATCACGCATATATACAACCCCTACTTTGAGTATACAGTAAGTGAATGTAGAAAAAATAGAGCATTTAGTTTAATAAAAGTGCATACCACGGTTTGTGGTGTTCCTCATAGCTCCACCTGCAACTTCCATTGATTATCATACACACTAGGAGGATTGTTTTCATATATTTCTTCAAGTGGTCGACCTTCGTGGACTATCTCTTTGTAGTATCTAGTCTTCAAAGTCGATTTAAACTCCTTATGAAGTTTCCCAACATGTGAGAGGATATTGGAGTCCTGTACCTTACCTTGAAGATCGAACTTTTCCTACACATATAATAAATTAATATACCAAGTATTCATTGTATACAATTTCAAAAAATGCAAAATTATTGCAATACATTAAATTAAAAAATGATTATGTGCTGCATACATGAACGATTCTCAATATGTTTTCTAACACATATTTGGAAAGATGTTTCCAATGTTTGGTATTCAAAGGATAGATCGAATTGGTCCTTGCAATTGAGTTGAGGAATTCAACCAATTTTTACGTTTCTTTCCCAATAGGTTGGCCATATTGGTTGGCATCTACTACTATATGAGTTCCAAGTTGAAGATTCCATATATCTTTCATGTTTGTAGGCTATCGCTTTCTCTTAGTAGCATTTGTCAAAAGTAGCTGTGTATATAATGTACAGAATAATGATAAGTTCTTGCAATCCTTATACAAATAATGTTAATGAAACATTAATTACCAGCCGAAGTTGCAGGTACTTCTTTCGTCGTTTGACTAGGAGTTCTTCTCACGTACCTTGGCTATGGTAAGAGCACTTCCCAAGGTGTTCGAACCCATAGAAGAACCTCTCGAGGAAAGTTGTACACCTTTTAATGTTCGAGCTTTGCCAGCCATTTTCCTAGAGAAAATAGAGTAGGTACATGCATATATATATGTTAGGCGACCCATCAACATCTATCATTTTGACAATGAGTGGTAATGGATAAAGGTTAATGAGGAAGCACCAGAGGGAATCGACAGAGCACCGAAAAGATCTTGGGGGAATCGTGTTCTTCTTCTTATTATTACGTTCCGTTTTCCTTTTTTAATGTTTTGTCCTTTGGTTTTTGAGGAAGAGGAAAAAAACAAAAGTTTGGAACAGGGAAAGATGAATTTTTTACCTACTTTTAAGATTTGTTATTGGGAAAACCTAAGTCGACAATAAACTTGGAGGAGGGTTGGCTTTTTATTTGCTTATTATTGCTTATTATTTTGGGTTTTCTCTTTGGGCCAAGTTTTTACTTGGGCCAAAAAGTATATATAGTTCTGGTTTTCAAATTGTGTGTAAAGCTCACCTTATCAGATATGAGATTTGGTTTACTTGCTGTGAAAATAAGTAAGAATCAAAAGAAATTCACTTTAAAATTGTACCAAATATATGGAATAAAAGAGTAATGAATTACCTTCAACTTTGTATCTAGCTTGGTCGTGGTTAAGGTCAAGAGAAAACAAAAGAGAATATGGCAACCTTTTGGAACTATGAAATTGTGATTGCAAATTATTTTGTTTTAATAAGAACAATATAGAGGCTTTAAACTATATAAAGTCAGTGCAAAATTTACAAAAGAGACCATAATATGGTGCAAAATTAGATCAAAGAGATTACAGTAAGTTGATATATACAAGAAGTGGGTGAATGAATAGAGAGTAGAATATAAACAAAAAACTGGTGTTTGATAAAATGATGGAACATGGAAGGGAAAATAAGTTAAAATTTAATCAACACCCAAATGATAGTTTCAAAAACTAAATAAAACTCTTACCATTGCTAAAAAATAAAAAACCAAAATTTAATAAAAAAATGCAGTAGAACTTTTCAAAAAGAGTTTTGTAAAAAAAAAAAACTAGTATTAACAATTATAATCTTACCGATTGATGCCTTTCCCACAACAAATCATAGACCAAAATGCCATCACAAAACCAAACTAAAAATCCAACTATGTCTTCCATTTTATTTTTTTGCCTTCTGTCTCAAAGGAAACCACTTCTTTGCATTTTCAAAGACCTTCCTATTTTTTTTTATAAAATTTGCATCTATACTTTGTACTTTAATTGCTCAACTTTTACTTTCTCTTTGGGTTTTTCTTTAATTATCAGTATTTATTTTTTGGTACGAAATGGAGAAAATGAAGAGTATACGACAAGGTTTGTTGAAGTTAGCAGTTCTTTTTTTCTTTATTATGTTTACTTTATGCCATTGGTTGCTTGCTAGCTATTTTCAATTCAAAAATTGCATTCACGTCCATATCCCCACCCATGGTTCCATTTTATTTAACAATTTTTTTTCATTTTTATAGTTCTTTTCATAATATTTTCATAAGTTGGGTGTACTAAATTTAATTTTAAAAAGTTCAGTAAAATGCTTTTGAACAAAACAATTTATTTTTTCTTAGCTTATATTAGTTTCAAAATAATACCATCATTGTAAATATGTTCCTTACAATGATACCATCACTTTGCATACATATTAAGTTACAATATGATGATCACACTGCGGATATATATATTCATCATTTTCTATAGGGGTTTCAATGCCTAGATTGTACAAATCTTGGCTTTATTCTGATAACATGGAGCCATCTTTCACTCTTACTATCCTCGACGTAAAATACCTATTTCATTTGAGAAGCAAGTATGTATGGATCGTCTGAATCATGACTCCCTGTATGGATAAGCTTAGAAAATTTCACCATAATAAAGCCATTTGCATCCTTCTTCATACTCCTTGGAGATTTAATATTCACCCAATCACATCTAAGCATGATGACCCAAAACCTTTCATAATTGTAACATCTTGAATTAGGTAATAATCAGAATAGTAGTTTTGAGACCACAAATCTGACGTTAAAATAATTATTTTATGATCATTATGAGGTCTAGGATATGAAAATAAGCATGTGTTAAAGTTTCATGAAGAAATTCTATGTGTAAGGTGTCGAATTGGAAATTAAGGACCAAATTGAATAAATTGCAAAATTTGGATTCTAGAAGCAATTTGTATGAAATTTCTTTGGAATATTAATTAGAGGTCCTTAAAGAGTAATTTACCCAATTTCTAATTTTTTGGACAAAAATGGGCATGCATGGAAAATTTGGAAAGGTTAGTAAGAAAGGGCATTTTGGTCATTTGGTTAATTAATGAAATAAAAAGGAAAAATCAAGCAAAAATTCACTCATTTTCTTCTCCATGCTGCCGAATTTGAAGGAGTCTCCATAGCTAGGGTTTTCCAACATTTCAAGCTCAATAGTAAGTGTTCCCTAGCCCCGTTTTTAGTGTTTCTTCGTATTTTTGAAACCCTCGTAACATGCTCTATCCATTTTTACCCATATTTCAAGCTAGGGTTCATGTTAGAAATTTGAACCATGCATGGGATGGTTGTTCTTTGATGAATTATGGAGGGTTATGAAAGTTAGATGTTAGGTAAACATCTTTTGCTATGTGCTTTTTCATGAAAACACCAAAAAGGGACCTAAATAAAAAATGTATAAAATGTGGGCTAGTATGAGCTTATAATACATTCGGCTAGGCTTGGGTAGCCAAGGAATTACATGAATTTCATTAT
Source organism: Gossypium arboreum (assembly GCF_025698485.1). Lineage (NCBI taxonomy): Eukaryota > Viridiplantae > Streptophyta > Magnoliopsida > Malvales > Malvaceae > Gossypium > Gossypium arboreum. Next base: position 20,359,552 of record NC_069082.1, read on the forward strand.
AAGAGACTTAGGACTAAATTGTAAATATTGTGAAAGTTTAGGGGCAAAATGGTCATTTTACCCAAGGTGAGTTTTAGGCCTAAAACAAATAATGTGATGTATTAATAATCTAATTTTATTGATATAGACCCTGAGGAAACAATTTTGGAGGTCGACCGTGGAAAATGAAAGGTTTCGGAATAACCAAAATACGAAATCGAAGTCATTACCAGGTAAGTTCGTATAACCTGAATTAAACTCTTAATATACTTAAACATGTGTGTTGTTGAATGTATGAAAATTTAGATATTCATTGCATGATAATTTATGAATGTGCTTGTGTAAAGGAAAAATGATAGATGTCTCGGTTGAAATACAAAAGGAAATATGATGGATAAATTATGACTTATATGAAACGAGATATTGCATGTGTTGTAGAAAAGGATTTAGCCCGGACAGGTAATCTGACAATCTCAAAATAGAAAGGATCTAGCCCGGATGGGTGTTTCTTGAGTGATTGAGCCTCCCGAAAAATATAGGTGCATTAAGGATTTAGCCCGGACGGGTAATTCGATTGAGGACTGAATTCAGCCTGGACTGGCAATTCAGATCCGAGCTTATGAAAGCAATTATTGTAGAAAGGGATTTAGCCTAGACTGGTAATCCCAACATTGCTCTATGAGTTAATACTACAGGGATTTAGCCTGGACTGGTAACCCCGCCGTAAGATATAAGGTTCACGGGAGTGTGTACTAGAGATGATCACTTGTATAACTTGATGGTAATTGGACTATCCATCGAGATTTTCGAGAAATTCAACGGGATTAATAGGAGAAATAGAAATAGAAATATTGAATTGATGAGCTCATCTAAGACTAATGACATGATGTATTGTTATGATACTAAGTTGATGATTGAGTGCATGTGATAGGGAAACTATTTCATGCTTGTTAGAATTAGTGCCTAACATGGTTGTATGCTAATTAACTGGTAAGATTACCTTCCAGTTATCCGAACTTACTAAGCATATAAATGCTTAGCCCCTTCTCTTTTCCCTGCCTTACAGAGCTCGTGGGCTCGTGAAGATTGGAAGACTGTTGGAGAATCAACACACTATCGACTTGTCCTTCCTTGGTATATAGATACTTTCATTTTGTTTAATAGCATGTATAGGATTTTTGGTTATTTTGTTATATGTGTCATTTGGCTAGCCAATGTAATGGCCTAAATGGTATACTTATTCTTTTGTATATGGCCATGAGATATGGCTCATATTGATGTAGGTAATAAACCTACCAATGATGCATGTATATGTTTAAATGTCTCATGAGATATGATGATGAGGTTTATCATGACTGGATGATTGAAATGGATAATTTGAGAATGGACATAACATATAATGGTATATGATTATAATATGACCTAAGTGTAAAAAGTAAAATGTGCTATGTTAATCCTTAATACGAAAAGGATAATTTAGCATGTACTAAACCGATGAAGTAAGGTTAACATGCAATGAGTCATGTCAAGGTTGTTTAAGAGTATAATTAGGCCATGTTAAATACCATTGAATTCTCTAAGTGTGTATGGATGATAGAGGGTGACTAAAGGCTTGGAAAACAGCCTTAAAAAGGTCCACATGGGTAGACACATGGGTATGTGTCTAGGCTGTGTGTGACACACTATCAACCCATAGGCATGTTGCCCAGTCGTGTGTCCCCTACACTTAAAATTTTAGGTCAGTTTGCATGGTAGTAAATACACGGACAGAGACACGGCCATGTGTCTCAATCGTGTGGAGGACACGGCCTAGCACATGGGCATGTGCATTGGCCGTGTGCCTCAAAATGAATGATGATGTCATAAATAGAATGTCCAAGTTTTTGGACACGAGCGACGACACGGGCGTGTCTAGGTCGTGTGAAGGACACGGGCCAGGAACACAGGCGTGTGCTTGGCTGTGTGAAAACCCCTGTAGGTTCGAATTGAAAAGTAAATCCAAATAATTCAACAAAGGTGAGGGACACGGGCGTGTCCCTGAGCACACGGGCGTGTCCCTGAGCACACGGGCGTGTGAGGCATAACCCTAGTAATTTTTCTAAAATTTTCCATAATTATCAGTTTAGTCCCAGATCGCTTTTAATGTATGTTTTGGACCTTATAGGTCTATAATCGGGACACTATGATGTTGTTTAGTTGGTTTTAAATTAGAATGAAATTTTATAACATGTATTTTTCGAAAGTGTCCAAGTATATGTTTAGTAACGTCTCGTATTTTATCCCGGTCTTGGGTACTGGTAAGGGGTGTTACAATAATTCTTTAGCTCAATAGTTTCAATGCAATTACCATAATAGTTTCTCTTATTAGTAAAAACCGTCTCGCCACTATTCTGAGTTTTACGATGTTGCTCACTTTTTTTTTGTATGGACTCAAAAACCATTAATTATAAGCCCATCATAAAAGGAAATCACCTTATGCGGTCCCTGAGCAAGAGCAATTACATCGGCATCAACTTGTTCGGCTTCTATATTTGGAAACTGACCATATAGTAGAAAATCAATTAACTCTTGTTCTATGAACAAATTTCTACAATGTGCCCTCATTTTATAAATAATGAGATAAATTATTTTAACCATGACAATTTGCCTAGTTCGCAAGCCATTTCAACAACTTTTCAACCAACCATTTGTCTTATGTGCATTCACTCATTTGAATGCCATCATAAGTAGCTCGCTGATACTAAAAAAATTCACTATAAGATATTCGGTATTTTGCGGGAAATTTTGTCAAAATACATACAAATTAAGAAATATTACTTTACTCGTCTATTGGTTAAACAAAAGAATCAAATGACAAGATTTTCCTTAGGAAACTCATTGACAGTATGGTGATAACTTATCACTATGCAATAGAACATAGTGGTTTCCTTGTACAAGAGGTTGCATGCCCAAGATTTTTGTTTTCATAGTGCCAATTGGACATCCTCCAGAAGAGAAAATGTACCATTTTTTTTAATATTCCCATCAGTCCTAGGAGGACAAGAAAATATAGTTTCCATATCAGAAAAATAACGAGAGAAAAATGTAAGACATTTTGAAACTATGTACCCTTCAGCAATGGAACCTTCAAGATAAGCTCTATTCCGCATCGAAGCTTTCAACCCATTAGATACTTGTATCACATACATATATTTTACATACTTATTATATACTATGTTAACATAATAAAGATAAAATATTGTGAAATATTTCATATACCTTTTGATCGGGTACATCCACTTGTATTGAACAGGTCCACCAAGCTTAGCCTCTATCGGCATATGAATAATCAAATAAATCATGATTGTAAAGAAACTTTGAGGAAATATTTTCTCCATTTCACAAAGTGTTAACACCACTTGTATTTGAAGTTGATCAACTTCTTGTGGATCAAGACATTTTGCACATAATCTCTTAAAGAAATTTGACACATTTGTAATAACACTTAGCACCTTCTTTTCTACAACTCCTCTTAAGCATCTAAGAAGCAAATGTTGCATGAGAATGTGACCATCATGACTTTTAAGGTTGTTCAACTTGTGCTATTTCAAATTCATGCATCAAGATATATTTGATGCATAACTATCAAGTACCTTCAAGTTTTTCACAATGGAGAGGAAAATATTATTTCCCTTTGATGCAAGAGTGTAACACGCTTGCTCTAGGTGCTATTTCTCATTTCTCATTTCTGGATGAAGATAACTTCGGATGACAATATCTTATAGGTCATTGCGCATATTGATATTGTCTTTACCCCTACGTGAGATATTAAAAAGTGTGGCCATGACATTGTCACATACGTTCTTCTCGATGTACATGACAACTAAGTTATGTTGAAGAAGATTGTAACGCCAATAATGCAAGTAAAAAAATATGATCATTTTCTTCCATAAAGTTTTGTCTTGATTTATGAGATTCACTTCATCTCTCACTATTGCCAATTCTTTAAAGTCGTTAAACAAATCATATCCCTTGTCTACGTCGGGTTCTACAGACCCTTCATCATGTTCTTTTTTATCCCTCTTTCAGGCTTTTTTATAAATGAAATTGATACCTTCAACTTCCCTTAAGATATCTTCCACAGATTGTGGTATAGAAGCTACCCCACACTCTATAGTGCTATCGAATTCATGACTCTATTTTTGAAAAGGGTGTTTAGCCAATAACCATCAACGATGACCCATATAACAGAACTTTTGACCATACCATAGCCATCGGGATTGAGTTTTTTTAGCACATACCAGGCAAGCAATACGACCTTTTATACTCTATCCTGAAATATTAGTGTAAGCTGGGAAATCATTGATCATTTACAGAAAACAAGTCCGTAAAGTGAAAGATTCGGAAACTGATGCTTCAAAAGCATCAACTCTTATCCACAATTGCTTCATCTCATTAATTAAGGTTTGCATGTAGGTATCAATGTCGTTGCTGGGTCATTTCTCACCAGGGATAACCATTAATAATATCATTGATAATTATTTCACGCATGCCCAAGGTTCCAAATTATAAGGAATAAGAAGTACGAGCCATATACTGTGACTTGTATTCATTGTTCAGAATGGATTGAATCCATCGCTAGCCAAACCTAGCCTAACATTGCATGGATCAGCTGCAAAATTAGGAAACCTCTTATCAAACACATCCCAAGCAAAACCATTGGCTGGATGTCTCAATATACCATATTTGGTTTGTCCTTCTTTATGCCATCTCATGGATTGTGATGTCTTGGAGGATTGAAACAATCTTTTAAGTTTGAGAATCAAGGAAAGTATCGTAATACTTTGGCGGGTTTAGGATCACAACAAATACCATCAACCTGTTCATCTGTATCCAACTCTTTAGAAGACTGCTACCTTGAGTTTTTACACACATCACAACTGACCTTTTTACTAGCGTCGTCATAGTATAACATACAATAGTTCGAGCATGCATCAATCTTCACATACGCAAGATTTTGTGCAGAAATCTTTTTCTTCGCCTCATAGTATTTAGTTAGGATTATGTTTCTATCTAGAAATATCTCATTTAAAAAGTCCAATAAGCATGTCAAAGATTTTGCTAACCATCCAAAAAGTGCTTTGAAGTGGTAAAGTTGAAGTAGGAATGAGATGCATGAGAACTTGATGCAACCAGGATAGAACGGAATATCGCAATCATCTAGAAAAGTAGTTGTTCTCTCCGTAGTCCTTTGGGCCTCATTAGCATTATACTCCCAAGCATTATTCTAAAACTCGCTTGAAACTCCATTAAAACTCTCATTAGGAGTTGGAATGTTGATATCTAGAGCATCTATTATGAGTCTCTTATGTCAGATTCATTGTCTTATGACAACGTACTAATTGACAGAGAAGTTCTCACCATTTGCTTGGTTTGCACTAAAGGTGTCTATGGGTCGTTTTGGGCCCAATCAAAATTTTCGGCCTGATTTTTAGGGCCGAGCCTAGTTCGACCCGAAAATGGGCTGATATTTTTGTCCAAGCCCAACACATATTATATGTGCTAAACCCGGGCTCGACCCATTTTTTTAAAACATTTTATTACATAAAATAAATTTTAAAAATATAGTATATCAAATACACTAAAAAATTTCAAACAAATAATTCCTCAAAATTATCAAATTGCATTAACAAATATTAAAAATTGGATGAAAACTTATTATCATTTGTTGGATATGCACATCATTAGCATTCATAATAATTAATCATTGCTCTTTTAAAAATAATTAATCATTACTAATGTAATGATTATCTTTCCAAGGGAATAATAAATGTTACACAGAATGAAAAATAACAAAATACAAGAATAAAAAACAATAAAGTAAAGGATGACATCAAGGTTGTTTCATTGAAGTACATTAAAGCTAAATGACAGTACATGAAATTTGATAATTAGTAAAACAACTGGGTAACTAAAACCAACCACAACAAGGTTATATTCTCATGCAATTGATGTTGGAAACCTGAAAAAAACTAAAAGTTCTACAATATCCAAACAAAAGTTCTACAATATCTATATATCAAGCAAAATAGCACCAAAAATAGTAGTAAAAATTAGCACCCAACGAAAGCAATAGAATAATAGTCAAACAACACCCAAAATAGCACCAAAAACAACATGCAAAATGTAATCAACTATTCAAAATATCTATATATCAAGCAAACAACATATTTAATTTTATAACAAGCTATAAATTCAAAGGTAAATTGTATACCTAAAAAGGAATCGAAGAATCACTGTCTTCATCATTCTCATCCTTATCGTCATTCTCATCATTATTGCAATCAATTTCTAATATAAAACAAGAATAAATAGTTAGATAATCAAATTGATAAAATGTTATAAAATTATAACAATAAAATAAGAATAATAATTAACTATTGAAAATCCCTTAGCTCGCATCCAGTTATCAAAATAAACAATGGCTTGAACCGTTTTTGGTTTAAGGGAACTCTTCAAAGATATGATAACTTTTTTCTCCATGCTAAAAGTCGATTCGGAAGCTATAGTCGTCGATATTGGAATTGCTAAAAGATTACGAGCCAAAAATGAAAGCTCACGATATCGAATTAAACTTTTGCTCCAATAATCCAGTACATCTATTTAGCTATTCCACTCAAGCTTTGATTCTTCCAAATAAATGTCCAACTTTGACCTTTTACTCTTAGTATTGGATTTACTTAAGTATAGTTTAAAATCATCACTCTCATCATAATCTCCTTCCAAATCAACCCTATTAACATTGAGCTGATGCAAACTAAAATCAACATGATCATTATTCGAAACATTGGAACTTCCGACCAAAGAGGAAGATGTGGATTTGGAGTTCTTAACATACTCATCAAACAATAGTTTAAAATTGCTAAGAATGGTTTGCACAAAGTCTGAAGAAGGAGCACCGTAGATTGTAGTAAAGTAATATTGCATATAATTTAACTTGTAATGAGGATCTAAAATTGCAGCACATGACAATATCAAAGAATACTCAGCCCAATATTTATTAAATTTCTCTTGCATTTGCATAACCATTTGAGTTAAAAATGAATGAGGACCTTTAATTGTATCAATTAAGACCTTGTGAACCTTTCAAACCCTTCTAAAATAAAGATCAACCATTGGATAATTAGAACCAGAAAAAACACAAGTCACATCATAAAAAACTTTAAAAATTTTACAAAGAATAGCAACATTTCTCCACTCCTCATCAAAAAATGCATATATTTGATAATCTTTATCTCGTTGGCCTCAATAATCTAACACATCTTTATAATAAAGAGTAGATTCAAGTATCAAATAAGTAGAATTCCATCACACACACATTTTGACCTAACTTTTTAGTTATGTTCAAATGAAAGCTTTTGTCGGCCACATCATAAATTTTTTTCCTATGAATTCCTGACTTTTTTATGTACTTGATTCCACTTCGAATTTTACCAACAACATCATTAGCAAGTTCCAAACCAACTTTAACTATAAGATTCAATATATGTGCATAACATCTAACTTGAAAAAAAAACTATTACAAATAAGAGCTTGATTCGCACAAAAATGGTTTTCTAGATAAGAAACCATAAGACCGTTACAAGAAGCATTATACAGAGTGAACTAAAAATTTTCTTCTCTATACCCCACTAAGATAAACATAAAATAAGTTTATCCACTGTGTTCAAACCATCATACAGAGGAGATAAAGCTCTAAACCTTATTATTCTCTTTTGTAGCTTCCAATCTTTGTCAACCTAATAAGCTGTAATGCAAATGTATTCATCATAAATATGCTCAGAGTTCGAACTATCAAAAGTTAGAAAAATTAAACCAAGTGCTTTAGCCAACTCTTCTTTAACATGATCTCTCTCTTTTGCATAATACATTAAGACATCCCTAGTAGTTGTTTATCTACTTATATTCTTAAAATTAGGACTAGCAACATTCATCATGTGTCTAAATCCCAGTTCTTCAACTGTCTTAAATGAATGCTTGTCATACACAAGAAAAGTACAAACAGCTCGACGACACTCATCAGCATCAAACTTGTAGGTTTTTATAGATGAACCACCTCCTAAGGTTGGTTGAGTGGCTATGGTGTATTGAGTGATGTCCTTATTAATTTTTTTCAAACAACTATTTAGATGACGTCTTAAATGAGAGGTTCTGCTAGAAGATTTAGTGGAAAAAATACACTTATAGTGATTACATTGTGCCTTCAACTCATCCCACGCCTTTGAAATAGTAGACTTTTGATGTTTGGAAACACTTTCAAATTCATTAAATTCATCACCCACATGTATTAAAGTGTTCGAATTAGCCATTGTCATAAAAACTGAAGTCCTGAAGTTGTAAAAACTCAATTAATATATATATAAAAAGAATAGAATCAATTTTTAAATACATATATGGTTGGCTATGGTAGCATGATTTGAAAGCTTGGTAAAGTACAAGTACTGATAATGGATTTTGATCATTCATTTTTGGAGCCATACATATTTAACATCTCAAAGTTGAATACAAAATAATATAAACACCATCAAGGCATCAACCAAATAATAACTCATCTTACTATAAAAATAATATCATAATGGCATAAAGAGCTTACATATAAGCCATTTTTATATGCTATAAGTGAAAAAATTCACCGAAATATGAGTATCATAATTAAATTATTTAAAATTATTGGAATATAAGTTACCGTTTTAATATTTTATCCTATTAGTAAAATAATATTTATTTCATTAATTATTTTCATTTTAAGGTCAATTGTAGTATTTAAACAATTTATTTATTTAAACATTAAACATATTATTTCGTACATTCACTTATGATCAATTTTAGGCTTTCACAAAAATATAATTTTACTATAATTAAGCTCTTAACTTAACGAATCAGATGAACATCAACTTAGATAGAACTTAATTCTTAACATCGTATCTTATCAAAACTTAATTTCTAACTTCTACAAAAATAATTATTCTTCTCAAATTTGAACTTAACAAAATTTAATTTCTAACATCTATATCTTATCAAAACAACTAAAGTTCCATTTTAGTTGTTACATCATATATATATATATATATATATATATATATTCTTATATTTCAATGATGAACTATAAGAGTACCTTTATTCCTTACTTTCTTGGATGGAATAGTATAAATATTCACCGCAATTAAAAAAAATTATTTTAGTAAGTTGTCAACATTATTTGTCATTCACTTCCTAGCCAACAAAATAGCCCTGAAGTAAAAAACTAGTCTACTAGCAATTCATCAACAACTTGGAGAATCAAATAGAGAATTTAAATGTTGCTTTAGTCAAGCCAGACCAGAAGTGAAGGACCTCATTGATGAATAAGCCAGCTCCATGTATATTGCTGGCCTTGAACATAAGCATCTCAAGTACATATTGATGTTTAACAGGTCAAAGAAACTTTACCAGTTATATAAAATATAAGCATCATAAAATTTTGAATAAAGACAAAAAGAATTCTTTATTATGTCTTGCAATATATATAAGAATCTTCTTGTTCTTATAGTAAAGAAAAATGATTGGTAGTGCAATATATACAATAATTCTCTAGGAAAAAAATTCTATAAAACTAAGAAAAATGAGATCATTTATGTAGCGACGTAAAAATTTCTCTTTCGGTCGCTAATTGAGGCGATTATTTGAAAATTTAAAAATCAAATTTCGATTTTATTAAAAAAAGGAGTCGCCGACGATCTTTTTTCTAGGTGTGACCGGACACCTAATAAATCATCCTTTTTAGAAAAGAAAACTTATTCTTGCACAAAATGAAGGCGAATTTAGGTCTCGTCAAAAGCCGAACAACGTTGGGTTCGGAGTCGATTCTGTGAGGAAGGTATTAGCGACCTCATAGCGCCCAAAATTGGTATCTTATTAAACACGTGTTGTCTTGATTTTCAAAATACGAATTCAATTTGACATTTAAGTGTGATCCGATTGAAGGAAATGAGAAGTTGTAAGTTTTTGGTTTTTTAGAAGAATATCTCATTTTTAACACGAGCCGACTAACTTCACCCAACATAGTGATGAAATCAATGACTTAATGTTAAAATCGGTACATTGCCTTATTCTTAAAATTAAAATGTAAAAAGTTTCTAAAATGATAGTAAAAAAATCTAAGAATATTATTGTAAAAATGCGAATAGTGATGTGAATAATATAAAATATTAAAATATCAAAATATTAGAATAATAATAATTAATATTGACAAATAAAAAATAAAATAGAAATAAAAGGTGTACATAATATATATATATTAGAAATAACAGTGATGTTTAAAAATAATACTATTAATAATACTACATAAATATGTACATATATAAAAAATAAATACGTGATAATATTAAAAATATGTACATAATATAGTGTAAAAAATACATACATAATATAATTAAAATATATACATAAGATAACATGTAATATATATATATATAAATAATAAAGTATTAAAGATATATACATAAAATAGTATAATATATATATCGTAATATATAATTTAGAATATACCTAGTATATTAAAAGAATATATATATAATATAATATTAAGAAATATAATAATAACAAAAAAAGAGAGAGGAGAGAGTGGGTGATTTTACACACATGGTAAAACCAAATCCGATCACCACCATGGCATGGCCTCCATCGGTGCCACCATGTACACAGCAATGGGACCTCAAAAAAACTTTTTCGGTAAAAATGGATAAGCTTCCTCCTTTTATTTTTACTTTGGATAAAAGAAACAAAATAAGATTGAAAGAAAAATGATAAGCAAACAAAGAACTTAAAACGAGAATAGACGAAGAAACCTCTTTTGCTTTGATCTTTGATTAATCTCCAAAAAAACTACTCTCTCCAAAAACTAGCCTTTACAATAACTCTTCTCCTTGATTACTCTAAAAAATCCTTTACAATAACTTTCTCCCCCAAAACTTCTTCCTCCTCTAAATACAAAATATGAGAAGGCTTATATAGCCATTTACAAAATATTTTTTATTGTTTATGTCATCATTTGTAGGTACAAGTGGTGGTGGAGCAAGTGTGGCTAGTGGAGTAGGTAGTGGAGCAAGTGTGGCTAGTGGAGTTGGTGGTGGCAAAGGCTAGGATTTAGTTGAGAAAAGTTTAGGTTGTGGGCTAGGTTTTTTTTTTATTTTGATTTGGGCTTTGGGTTTGGGCCATTGGGGTTTTGATGTAAATTGGGCTTTGGGTAGTTAAGATTTTGGGTTTTGGGTTTAATTTTGGTGGGTTAGGTAAGGCTAAATTGAGTTTTGATGTAAATGGGTTAAAATTGGCCTACAACAATTTATATTCCACAGTAAAGATTATTGGTAATGAACGTGTGTTAGATGGTAAAATTATTGTATACGTTATCATAATAAGCAAATTTTTAACTACTAACCAGTTGTTATTATAATGTGTGACGAGACTGAAGGCTAAATGTTGGAGACAAATGAACAGTGGCGTTGGAGGTCTCTGGGTGGGGTGGGGGTGTCGTATCTATGAATGGATGAGTGGGGGAACTGAGGTTACAGAAGGCAGAGAAGCGAAAAGCAATAGTGGCGACTGACAAAGAAGTGGAAACCAGCAGAAGGCAGAAAAGCAACAATGGCAACAGTGGTGAAGAAACAAGCGAAAAGCAACAAAATGAAGAGAAGCAATAGTGGTGGAAATGACAAAGAAGTAAGGAAAAATTTAGGGATTAAGGGGAAATAAGGATTGGAAAGGGAAAGGGGAATATCGGGACTAGGTCTGTTGGGAAGTGGGGAACAAGGGTAAAAATTTAGGGTTAATAAAATCGGGTTGGGCCGAGCCCAGGTTGAAAATCTTTTTTGAAGCCCAACCCGTTTTTAAAATGGGCCTCATTCCTAAAATCAAGCCCATTTTTGGGGCCTATATTTTTGTTCGAACTCTCCTATATTTTAGGCGGGCCTTCGAGTGGCCTGACCTATGGACAGTTGTAGTTTGTGCCAATATCTTTTCAATGGATTCTCCATGAAAAATTCAATGCTTGTATTCTTTTATTATACCATGAAGACGAAGATGCTCACCCACAATATGTGGTTCGTGCAATATCCTATTATTGCAACGATGGCACAGAAAATATATTTTTCCATTAAAGAGTGATTTTCTAATTGCAAATGATAGGAATATTTTTATTCCAGCTAGGTGATTGGCGCTAAATTTCAGAGCATCCATCCAACTTTTATCTACCACCTGTTAAAGTAAATAATATGAAATAACATGAGTATTTAAACTCACAAATACCCATTTAGACATTTCATTGACAACATACAAAGCAACAACCCAACTATTTAAACTTACAAATACCATTTAGACATTTCATCGAGCACATGTAAGGCAAATGACCAATTTTAAACTAAGATCTCAATCAATGGAGATCCACACAAACCAATAATAAGATTATGTACATGACAAGAAAAAGAATGCACATATACCACATTTGACGAGTAGCACAAAATCAAGTTCAATATAACTAAATGAAAATTCCCACAAACCATTGACATAAACAAATAACTCAAATACAAAGAGGTTAAACAAATCATTTTTACCTCCATAACACATACTTTTCAGTGTAAAGCCTTCTCCTTTGATAACTCAAAGGACCCTTTTTGTTGAATGAAATTTTGATTACTTGAAGCCATCTCTTTTGATTTTCAAGCCTCGACCACCTATTTTATTTTTTTTTATAACATGAATTCTGATTTTTGGAGTGCTAAGCCCATTGATATTCAGAACACTATTGGGATTTGGGCTAATAACTCATAACATGTTTATTTGTGTAATAGTACTTCCAAATAAGGGTGCATTAGCAAACATATTTAATTTATTGCATAAACATATAATTCGTGCCAATTATTTCAACTTTGGGAGTATTTCAGAAAGTTTTCTTTTGAAATTATGATATTTGTTTTTAATTCTTAATTTGAAGTAGGATAAATATTAAATATATAATGTTATGATTATTATATTTGGACCAAATTGAGCTTAGATTTGGAAACTCCGATAGTTCACTTTTAAATTAGATTTGCCTTTTTTCTTTTTTTGTTTAAGCTCATATTTTGAATTTTTTTGTTCAAATCTTTCCAAATTTTGGACATAACGGTATTAAATAATGTATGTATGAAAAAAAAAAGGTTGAGATAAATCATGAGCAGATAAAGGCAACATAAAAAAGGTTGGGTTAGATAAAATATTTGCCAACGAATAATAAAAGTTGAGATAGGTTAACATTTTCCCAACTCTTCCTAAAAGGTTGAGATATGATTAGATTTTACCAACACCAAAAAAATTGCTTAAATGTACAAATTTAAACGACACAAAAAAGGGTCGGCATAATCCAAAAAGAGTAGTCTTAGGCTTTTCATATGACAACACTTTTATATAGTTGGAAAATGTATAACAAAAGTCGACATAGTGTTGGACAAAATCGACTCTTATTTAAGCGTTGCCTTAGGCATGTATATCCCAACCCTTATACAAAGAGTTGACCAAAACGTATGTCGGCAAGTCTATCCTGACACTTAAAAACGACACCCAAAAATGTCATCTTAGGGATGTTTTGTTGTACTATTTCTTACCATTATTCAAAGATATCACATTACCCTAATTAAAAGTAATTCCCAATAAAGTTAATATTTTGTAGCATATCAAATGTGAGAATCATTCTCCAATTATCTTTTTAAAAATTATCACATTTCATATTATTAAATGCGTTTGCAAATTAAAAAAAAACCTAATTTGTAGAATAAGTAATAAAGTTTGTACTTAAGTAAAGTTATTGAATTTGCAAAAGAAAATCATACATAAATGTTTAAATCATTTATACTTTATTTTAAGGATAATTATACATTATATTGATGGTGAAGTGTGATAAGCAAGATTAAGAGATCATCACATATATTTAAAAATAAACAAATGAAATATATCTATTTATAAAATTACAAAATCTTGAATATTAAAGATAATATTATTAACAAAAATAATCACAAACTTTAAACATAATCTATAAAATTAACCTCACAAATAAAAAAATAAATAAAAAAGTTAGAAAAACACCACTACTAATGTATCAAATGAGAATCCTATTTTTAGTTTCATAACTTAAGTGGAATTTAGCTCATGATGTGTGGCAAATATCTACACAACTATATAAGGCGTTACACAACGGACACCTGCCCATTTTTTCCTTTCTTTTTTCTTTACATGAAAACATTACGGGTAAATTTCAATTCCAATCCCTTTATTTTTTAGATTATAAAAAGGTTAAACTTCAATTTGATCCTTATATTTTGCTTAAATTTGAGATTTAATCTATATGCTTTAACTTTAACATAATTTGATACCTCAACTTTTATAATGTCATTAGTTAGTCTAAATATTCTATTCTAATTAAAATAATGATGTAAATTTTTTAAAAAATTAGCACTATTAAAATTCTTTTTAAATTATGGTTTGTTACAATGTTATGTTTTTTGTTACATAGATACCAAGTTTTTTTTCAAAATGTCACACCAACAAAAAGAATTTTAAAAGTGTTAACAAATTAAATTAAATTTTAAATTCAAAAATAGAGAAATTAAATTCTTGAAAATAAAAGTATGAAGATTAAATTTCAAATATATAAAAAGTATAAAAACGTAACCTTTAAATATTTATGCTATAATATTTTCAAGACCTAATGTGAAGCATAATAATTGGTGATTTTAAAACTAAAAATTTTCCATTTTGGCTAAAACAATGTTTTGATAGGAAATTACAAGTAGAAAAAAGTTTCCAAAAGTCGAATGTTATCTACAAACAAAATGATAAACCTTTTTCAACCTATCAACATCCAAAATGAAAGAAACCCGGATTCATCATGGAAATAAAAACCAAAATCAAAGAATATAGATTTGATGCTTGGATAAAATTAGTGAAGTAGAAGATTCCATGTATTAAAATTATAGTGATAATTATTCATTATGTTATTAGTAGTATATAAATTACAAACGTTTTAAAGAAATAGTGATAGCAAGTATAACATTTATGTTTATTATCATAGTTTTAACAATATGATCCAAAAGACATAAAGATGAATATTAAAAGTCCCACCCCTATTGGAAATTAATAATAATAATAAAACGTGTTACTGCAGTGGATCATTCTCTATCTACCTAACCCTACTTCAGTTGAAACCCTAGAATCTATAACTACTACTATTCGTTAATGTTTCCTCTAGCTACAACGGCTTTATCTACCCTCTAAACTTTTGAAATCATTCATCTAATGGTGGGAGCCGACCTAAGAAATTTTTTTTTAACTCTTACAGTTGCAATTGTTATCATCTCTTGATAATACTCTAAAATGACATATTTTTATGTATTAATTATATGTTTATTTTGAATATGATCTTACTAATTTAAGTTATTTATAAAAAGATAAAGTGTGAAAGATTTTGGGAGTAAAAATACAAAAGAAAAGATTTTATAGCACAAGGCTCTATTTAATATTTAATTATATTAGGATAATTATTAAGGATTATTATTTAGATTTAATTTTAGGATTTATTTTCCTTTATCTTTAATTATCTTTATTTATTTGTATTTATCTTTTAGAATTTAATTAGGAATAGGCTAGGTTTCTTAGCACTATAAATAGGGGATGTAGTAACACAAATTTTACTCATATTTTCTGTAACACTCTCTCCCCCATAAAGTTTAGCCTTTTGTTCTTTCCATATTTTTCAATAAAAATTTTATTTCCATTACACCTATTTCCTTTTCCTCAGAAATCACGAGCCACTAAACTTATCTAATCAAAAGTTGTCAAAAATCACCAAAAAAAGTTGATGAGGCTTAGAATTTGCGCTTAGCTTTCTCAAAAGAGTATTCGTCGTTTTTTCACATTATGGGGCTGACGCTTCCGTCCATATCCCTTAAAAAGTGATCTTTTCAACGTGTGTAAGGAACGATTGCTTTGTATATTTTGGGAAGGTTGCACAGTCGGTTCATTAGCTTACTGCGTCAAAGGTTGGTGAACCTAAGAGATAAAGTGGCGTGGTATTCGCCATTGAGAAGTGATGATCTAGCATAAGATGATCCCACAAAAGTAATTGTTGGCTAGAGTCAGGTTTCGCTAAATCGTAAGTCTAAAATCTTGGAGCTGGTGGTCGTAGGCGTCCTCTTCCACTATAACTGGCTTATTCTGTTTTTTATCAAAACTTTTAATTCTTTTTTTTCCCCAGGTATGTAGGTTTTCTTGGGCACGATTCTGACCAAGATTTCGAGAAACAAGCAATTGTGCAAATCCGGTCCCTGAAGATTTGACCCTACTTCTCTTATACTATTATTTTTATTATTTCCAATATTTTATAGGGATATGATATTTTTGGTGCTCTTAACGACAGCATCACTTATTGATAGTGAAATATCCCGCCAAAAATTAGGTATTAGTTCAAGTATACTTGTTTTAAAATATACTATAAAATCTATTGGATCGAGTAAGGTATTTTTATAGTTTGTTTTAAAATATATTTATTAAGTTGAGCAAAGAGAAAAAAATGATAAAAGAAAAGAGAGTATACATGCTTTAACTCGAAATCAAACTTTATCGATTTATTTAATTGATTTGATCGTAAAAGTCAACAATTCAAATCCATTCAATTCCAACTCGAAATTAACCCAAACCTAAAATAATCTAAGCTTTAAATGACTTGAACTTGTAACAACTTAAAGTAATGATTAAAATAAGTAACCCCAAATGACCAAAAACTGACATGATCAAAACACAAAATGATTCGAACACATAATGATCTAACTTGAAAAACTTAATCCTCAAATATGAATAATCAAACCCAAAATACCGAAATTGGAACCAACTCGAACCAAAACAACCAAAAAAAATTGAAAAAAAGAAGAAGCTCAAATTAACCTTATTCAAATTTATTCATCCCAAAATCAATTCCATCTGTACAATTAACATTTTGACATTTTCTAGAAGAAGTATTAAATTATCTAACATTAAACTTGTACCCCTACGCCTCCCTTGTATAAACACCCTTTGCCATTATGGAAAAAACATCACATAGGTACTACTAAGGACATGCATCACATTAAATTCAATCTCATTTATATTTCCAACTGCTCTTCTCACTTATCCCAAAGTGATCACATCTAGATTATACCTTAAAATTTTACCATGGAGGCAATTATGAGATGGGGGTCCCACTCCAAACCCTCTTTTATCTATAAATACCCTTTCCTCCAAGAGAAAAAGAATAAGTCAAGACACAATGCTATTCTACTTTAATACAATCTTAGGAACCCTAAGCCACCATTCATAGTGGATCTCCATAATATATACAGTGTGAATCACCTCCACTTTAGTGCTCTTCATATCCTCTATGGTGTGAACTGGCACTATTAAACCATTTTACGTTTGATATAACACAATTTTTATAACAAGTATGTTCATAAAATCACGTAGAATATTCTTATATGTATATATATATAATTTTAAGTATTTATATATGTTAGTACACAACTACTAGTGGTACAAATTGTGCCCAAATGACAAACTAGTACAACTTATATGTGCATCAGTTTTAGTATTGAAAATTTTTATTTTGTACATATTTTTATCGTTAAATTTATCTCTTAAGTAAGTAAAGTGTAAGGTATCTCTTTATTTAATCAACACAATCAGAAAATTCCAAAGTAAAAGAGTTTTATTTCAAGTATAACTCTTAAAGAGTTTTATTCCTATCTTGACAACAATCAAACATGAGGCTTGAAATAGGAGGTAGATATTATAAATAAATAAAGACTTGAAGATAATACCTTAAAAAGGCTTCAAGATAAAGTTTTTAAAATTAAATGATATTTATTTTATATGGAAGATAAAGTTTTGAAAGAATCCAAATCTACAATTTTTTTTCTTGCGATTTTCAAAATTAGAGCTAGATAGATACTCATGTATTAATCTTTAGTCATTTTTGTCTTGGCTCTCCCATTATTATATGTATGTTTTTGGGTCTTGTACGGTTATTTTTTTTTATTGGTTTTGGTTGGATAAACTCTCCCATTATTTTGTCGAAATGAAGGTACTTAGTGAGAGCTTATAAATTCATAGCAAACAACTTTTAATGTGAGTATTTTATTATTTGTTTATCTTTGAGTGATTAGTTTATACTAAAGTAAGGCCACAATTATCCTAGAGTTAAGGGTTAAGGTGGATTGAGATTAAATTATTGTAGGTACTACGAGTTTAGTGGTACATTTCTTCTCTAGGCAAAGTTCCACAAAAGTAAGTGATGCACCAAACTAAGTTACTACATTGTTAAATGCTTTGTTCATATCATCGTACCAAATTAAGTTTGTGGCCACATCACTTATCATATTATATGTACATGCTCTTGTGGTTTCTATATATAATGATGGGGTTAAAAGTGATATATCTGTTATTGTCCCACATGCAGCACAACAGCCATTAAAGAGGAAGACGACCCACAAAAAGACCGACGCTGTGGCACCCTATGCAAAAGTTTCATTCACTATTAGCCTCTTAATAACCCTCGTCTTCTTTCTAAGCTACACTTTTAAAAGAAAGGAAAAAAAAATGAAAGTCTCTCACAAAGCCATTGCATATACCCGTCCATTATCAGCTGCCCATTGCCCAATACCTCTTCCTTATTTTCCAAAAGATAAAAGAAAAAAACTAAAGGAAGAAAACTCCCTCCTCTTTCCTCTCCCATTATTATGCCTAAATTTTGTCTATTTTCAATCTGCTTTTATTTTGATAGTGAAACATGCATTAACCTTTAGTCATTTTTGTCATGGCTCGACCCTATACCTATAAATATTTATATTTTTCACTTTATATATATATATATATATATATATAATATTTTATTAATATTATATCTTTTAATATCTAGTAGTCGTATCAAATATTGATTAGGTTTGGCGTTACACTGGATTGGACTCTTAAACAAGGAGTAAAACTCTCCAAGCGATATTTCTCCATCCATAAGACTCAAATCTAATATCAATAGCGAATCTTGCCACTAAATTTTGAAAGAACTTATTTAAAATTTTCAAAAATCTTAAAAAGTTTAATGAGAATTTTTATAAATTTTGAAGACAAAAACTCTTAATTCCCATTAAGATCTACTACCTAAAAGAATATCGAATTTTTAATTACTCGACTAAAGGGGAATGAATAATTATTGCTTTTATCTCTTGTTTTGTGAAGGTAATTGTAAATATTGAAAAGCACATTATCGCAATCTTTGACATAATTTTAGAACAATGCAGAGTTTTCTTACTCCCAGGGTCCCAGAAAACGTGTTTAAAAAGTCCATTACGTTTTTAGTTTTACTTCAAACTTATATTAGATCTTTCTAGTTAGCTATATTTGATTTTCTATTGTAGGCCACTGCTGTAGGAGAAACGTCTTGCATTGGATTTGTATTTTACTCTTTATTTTATTCTATTATGTTTCTAATGATATGATTATTGAAATAAAAAAATCTATCAGCCATTGATTCTTAATAAAATTATATTTGATGTAATAATTTTATTTATTATGAGTGATATATGATTCACTCTACTTAGATAAAACAAATGTTTTTGATGAAAATATATGAAGTGGAATTCAATATACCACCATTGTTTTAGCTCTTAGCAGCCATCCAGTTTTTACTTTTATATTCATGAATGGATTTCAAAGGCAGCAAAGGAGAGGGACTGCGATGATGGTGCATGGGGGATGGGATTTGAGAAGGAGAGGGCCAAGGCCAACCTCAATTAATGTTTGCAATTCCCCACCAATTTCATGCTACGAATTAACTTTGTTATCAACATCATGATTAATTCAATACTAATACAACTCGATTGAGTGAAGCAGAAATTTTTAGGGGGACGGATGAAATTTTAATTTTTATAGTTTATATTTTTATAATTTGTAAATGATTAAATTGAATTTTTATAATTTTAGGGGGCCAAAGTGTAATTTTACCTTTACTAATTTAAAATTTTTAAAAATTCAATAACCTAAAATGAAAATTTTCATTTTAGGGGGCGGGCTCATGCCAGCCCCCAGCTCGCCTTGACTCGATTGTGTTATTGAGAATTATTAGTAGTCTCGAGGGTATTCTTGTATGAGATTTTAATTTAATGATAAAATTGAAATTTAAAAAAAATGAAATTTTAAGTGAGTCATTCCGTAACAACATGTGGATTATCCTTTATGAAATTTTTGTAATTTTTTTAAAAAAAATATTGGTATAGCTAAAGGCAATAGGTCCCTAACAACAATGCTTATTGATAAAAATTCTCCATGCCCAATGCCTATGGCTAGGAATGTAACAACTTTGCACCTATAATTTGACTCTTTCAATTTTCTAATAATAATACAATGTTTATTCTTTTTCTTAATTTTAGATTAAATTATGCAATAAGATTTAATTTTGTATTTAAATTTGGCATAATTAAATCTTTCTATTTTTATAGTGTTTTAGTTAATCCAAATGGATAATATTAAATTTCCTTTTTAAAATATTGTTGTATATTTTTACTTAAAACAAAAACAAAAATCATGATGAGCTAGAATAAATGTTTTTAACAAAAAACTATTTCAGTGTTTTAACCGGAATATTAACAATGTTAGCTATTTGGACTACTTGGTGACATTATAAAGGTAGATTGTGGTAATTCATGTGAAGTGTGGAAGCAGGTCATCCCTTCGAGAGTTTTGCTGCAATTATTTTTCTGCTTCGTTGATGGAGTGGCTTTGGATGAATTTGAAGAATGAGTTTGATTTAATTGTCACAAAAGTTGATTAGCAATCTTTATTCGGCATTATTTGTTGGAATTTGTGGGTGTTTCAAGGGGAAGCTTTAAATATATCTCACATACTCCAATTCTCGTGGTGTTGGGTGAGTTCCATCAAACATAAGCCTGGAATTTCTGCAAATAACACCATGAGCAAGAGACGATGTTGAGTGTGGAAATCTCCACCTTCGGGTTTCATTAAGTTGAACACGGATGGGGTAGGGGATCCTAACTCAGGGTTAGCTTTGGCGACAACTGTGGCAAGAGATGACCTTGGTACATGGCGTGGGGGAGTTGGGAGAAACATTGGCATGATGTAGCGTAGAGCAGACTAAGCTTTGGGCGATTTAGGATGGACTCCTTCTGGCAAGAGATGCTAATTGGGCTAATATTATTATCAAAACGGATTGCACTGAAGCTTTGGAAGCCATTTTAGATAAGTCTTATGGGCATTTGAACAATGATCTGGTCTTGAGAATCTAGGAGCTATGTAGAAGACAATGGTGGGTGGTCATGCAACAGACTCCTAAAAAAGCCAATGTTGCCGTGCATACACTAGCTGGGACGATGGGAGCTTTTCCTTATGGACCGATAGCATTCTAGGAGACTTCGGTAGCGGTCGTGGAGCAATTACAATTGGATGTTCGGCTTATATGTAATGGCACTGGAATAATTTTGTAATTGGTTCTAGTTTTTTTTTCTACCAAAAAAAAAGAGAGAGAGTAAAAGTGACTAAAGTATGTTAATTTAAAGTGAGAATTAAATCTCAAGTTTGAGCACAATAGAGAGACTAAAACTATAATTTAGCTTTGATTTTATTATTTTTATGAATAAAATATTATGAAATTTTAATTATAAGTAAAAATAAATATTAGTTAGAGGGAAAATGATAGTTACTATAGCATTAGTCGTTAATAAGTTAATATAGGCGAAGATGGAGTAAAGGACAATATGCAATATTGAAAGGGGCACTGGTAGATCTCTAAATGCATGCACTGCTATTTTGTAGGCAAAAGGGATACATAAAGAGCTCAAGACGCAATGATAAATTCCACTAATCCATGAATGAAAATCCAAACAAAAATACAAAAGATCAATGGCGTTTTAATGGTGGGAGAGAATGGGATAGGCCCAAGTTCCCAAAGAGATTGATATGCGATGAGAAGAGGGGCCACTGCCCAATGGCCGCTGTGGGTCTTACTTCCTTTTCATATTCTTTTGATGAAACTCCACATCATGCCAACTCCCATCACCCAATCAATTGCTGCCATCACATGTGCCACATCTACTTTTATGCCTTGTTTTTTTTAACACAATTTAAGATACTATTTTTATATTTATCTTCTGATTCATGAAAATTAAATATTGTAAGGTTGGTAGTTTCTCTTCGTAATAATATTTTCTTTAAATTTAATTTTTTAAGTATAAAATATTCATTCAATATTTATTACTTTTTAACTCAAAAAAATAAAAAAAATAAATGGGAATTTTATAAGCTACCATACCTCGACATAAAAGAAATATATGAATGATTACCTGCTAAATATTCAATAAGCTTATCATAACATGTTTCCTTTTTTTTTTTCTTTGCTTTAGCCTCTTATTAAGCTTAGTAAGCTTAATGGTGCGGTGGGCTCTTCGTCATTTGCCATATATTTTTGTATATGTTTGATAAAATGATAAATGAGCCTAATTTCTCCTACAAAATGATTTTAAACATACATTAAGGCTTAATTGCGTCAACATTCTCAGACTATTGTTCGTATTACAAATTGGCCATGAATTTTACAAACATTTTAATCAAAATATTGAATATCAATATCATATCAATTAGGTCATTTTGTTAGTTTAGCCATACCAACTCAAATTTGACTTGAAACATATTTAAAACACATGAATCTAATTGTAAATACGTGTATCTTGACTTATTAAAAAAAATGAAATAATCCTTCTAAATTTTCTTGAGATTGTTAAAATTTTTTAACATGTTAGATGAAAGTTGTTTATTTTGTGAATACGCGCGTGTTTTATAAGTATTTAATCGATGTGCTTTAAGTCATCTATCTAAACAGTAATTTAGGACGTTTGGTGTAATTTATGTTTAGATGATCCCAAAACAAAAGTCCTTTCTTCAATTAAACCAACTAAATTACTCCTTACTGGTTTTGGATCATTAATTTTACCCTCAAACATTCATTTGTAATATTACAATGTGGAATGCAATTTTTTGGGGAATTTGATTACCGGAAATGTAAAAGGTTACAAATTTAAATTTCGGTAAAGTTATATTGATGTGTTTTGTTGACTAAACATTTTACTAGGAATGTGATAATAAATTTCAAAATTACCCATAAATAAAATGCCATTTTTATTAATTTTAACATTTGTAATGATATTCATTTATCTCAAAATTAATATATAATTAAAATTTTTAAAATAATTTAAATTGATAGCATTTAAAATTAAATAATTTTGTGACTTTGTGGTTAAAAGTATTCTTTAAACATAATGAAATAAATAAGAAAAATTTTTTATCTCAAAAATAAATTATGATTTTCTAATTACATGAAAATTGAGAAAATTAATTTTCTACTACTATCGAAAAGAATCTCATTCCATGGTATGAGGAAAGTAATACTTTTAGTATACTAGATGCGATAATTGTTGTTTCACCAATTAAATTTTCAGAAAAGTGATAACTTTCCAAGTTTTATTTTCTGATAATGTATTTTAATTTTTGGTTGAATTCTTTTTTTATGATTGATTCAACCTCTTATTAAAAAAGATATTCTTTGGTTATATTTCATCCCTTCAACAAGTTTAGTAATGAGCATAAAAGCCCTATTGTTCCAATGGAGAGACAAACCAATGATTACCTATTTAGGAAATTTCCAGACGAACAATTTCACCGAAATATTTCAATTTATTATTTCACTATGTTCAACTCTATGTATTCCAGGGTATTCATAGTTCAGTTAAAACCGAATTAACCTATCGAACCGATCTAATTCGATTAATCATTCGATGGCTGAATTTAGTTCTGTCGGAGGTCAGTTATGATATTTTGAAATTTCGGTTATCGGGTAATTTACTAGATTAATCGAAATAAATAATATATATTATATATAATTTTTTTTATATTAGCAATGTATTTTTTGAAATATTATTTTATATTAATCAAAATAAGTTATATATTATATATAATATATTTTTGAACTATTAAAAAAAGAAAATGAACGTTAGCAATGTAATTTTTTTATATATTTTATACTTATTTTAACCAAAAGACAAAAACATATAAATTTTAGTTAACCGATCAAATTAACTGAAATATTTTGATTCAATTAATGTATTTGAAAAAATTTTGATTCGATTAACGGTTAAAATTTTTACATTTAATTTTATTCGATTAATAAATGGCTTATTGGAATAGATGTAGTTAAATAATACCTCCTAGAAACGTATAAGAAATTTTCTCCTCGTACAGCTCAAGAAAAAAATAATTTAATAAAAGTTATGTCTATGTACCAAATTGACTGTTTGAACACCCTAATGTATTTCTTTCATAATATGAAAATTTGAATATATACTTTTTGTTTGATTTGATTTACCCTTGAATGTTTCAATTTACTTTAACTGAGCTTACATGTCCAAATTATCAAGTAAATGATGTTCCTGATATAAGTAGTACATCTAAGCATATTAAACAATGGTACAAAAACATAAAAGCTTTGATGCTTTAATATATAGTTTTGAGTGGTAAAGTACTTTTTCACAAGTTTTTAATTTGTTTGATAAGTTTGGTTTTACGTTCTTTTTAATTAATCCAAATCTGAGGTTAATTTGTTTTGGCATGAAAAAAGTTGAACACTTTTACTACCCCATTTTCTATAGAAAGGGTCCATGATGGATCTTTTTACATTCAAATAAAGGGTATTTTGCTGAAAAAGAAAAAAATTAAAGAGATACATGGGTTAAAAGTTAAATGAGAGAGGACTAACGCCTCTTTAATTGAAACCATGGCCTATCATATTTCTATTCCAAATCATTTTATCAACATTAAAATAAGTACTCTAATCGTAATTAGAGATAGAGTTTTATTTCATTTATACTTCTTATATCTATAAATATAGACTTTGGCGAAGCATTGTAGATTATTCCAATTGATTAATAAAATAATCTCTCTTTTTGTTCTCCTATTTTCTTTATTCTCTGTCTTTTATTTTATAACAAAACCATCACCTATCATATTTCTATCCCAAATCATTTCGAGTTTAATGGGGATGATTTCCTTACAAGGCTGTTTAATAATGATAAATACATTTTATTTTAATCTTACTTATTGCTTTAGAACAATCTTACTTATAAATCTTTTACATCATAAAATAATTTCAAATTTACTTTAATCTTTATTGATGTCTTATGGGTAATTGATTGAATTTGCGTATAATTTTTATAAAAAGATTGATTCAATTTGGATGTTTGATGTTTTTAAAGATGAAAGCAAAGCTTTGAAAATATTGAAACTTATCTTTAATATTTAAATCAACATAGATGAAGTCAAAATTAATATTACCTTACTTAAGAATTCGGATTTATTCAAATAAGTAAAAACTATAATGAAAATAACAAGTATTTGTACAATATGTTTCATCTAGCTATGAAGAACCAAATTTTGACACAAGTAGGTAGCACCCACATTGTGACAGTAGATTATTGAAGGATCGGGTAGTGAGACATGCGATTCATCTAGGAACTTTTGGACTCTATTTATTTCAACTAGTACTGAATTGACAGCCCTATACTCTATCTCATTAGAGGAACGTGCAACAATGATTAGCAGATGGGATTTCCACCAAAGGCTAGAATTTTACCAGATGCTGAACTTTTGTTATTAATATCATCTGCCCAAGTACTTGAACAACGTTGAATAAGTCTTTTCTATCATGTGCAAACCATGATTTTTGGTATGTTGATGATACCTTTATGTTAAGGGTTAATTTTTTTGAATCAAGACTAAATTGATATAATATATGATTATTGAGGGTTAAAGTTGTTATATACCAATTTTAGAAGCAATTAAGTTATAAGGGTGAAAAAGATTTGAATAATTAAATGATTATTTTATAATTTTTCATAATTGAGTGATAAAAAGAAATTTACTAAAAGTTAGAAGACTATTAGTGAATTTATCCAATAAATTTTCCCTTTGGTCGGTTGGCCTTACTGTTTTTTCGGAAAGAAAAGCAGTTAGTCTATGGGGACAAGACATACTTTTGCCGGTGAATTGCCTTTTTGGATAGAATACAACGCAAAGCTCTCTATTTTATTTATTTATTTTTCTTTTCTTTTCTCAATAACTTCATATTAATTTGTCTTGTTGTTTGTGCACTGTCCCATAATAATAGACCAATTGATTATAAGCTAATTACCAATTTTAATCTCTCTTTTTTTCTCTTTTCAAGGGCCCCAATTTAAGATTTGTGTAGCATATACGCCATTACCCCCCCCCCCCAACCCTCACTATTAATTAGATAAATCAAAATTAAGACTTAAGCAAAAAGTAGACAAGAAGTTTGAAAAAAAGAAAAAGAAAGACCAAAGAGTACACATCACTTTCTACCATTTTCTATCGTTATAAGATATATGACTATGGTCAGGGATAATTTATCCATTTCGTAAACATGATTTTTTTTTTGTCAATGCCAAGATTTATCTGCATTGTTGGTCAACATATTCTTCAACTTAAACCTAAAAGCATATATAGTCAAGGCTACAATCTTGCTCTTTCTGGTTTTTATTTTATAGGTTTAATTATTTTCGAAATTTGTAGAGGTTATGTTCGAATTTTATCATACACGAGAGTTTTCCTTGAAATTATTATTGATTTATATATAGCTTTAAAAGAAAATCATTTCCCTTTTCCTTTTCCTTTTGAGTGTGAATGAAATGACAAATCTTGTTGCTATTGAACCATATTTTTGGTTGGAGAAAATATTCTTTGATGCCATGTTCAAATACAACCAAAAATAAACGAATAAATAAAGGAAAAGAGGGAAGGCCTACGTGTGGAACAAAAATTGGAGCATATGCATCACTATATATAAAAATTTATGTATATATAGGTTAATGTGCATGTTGGGGCATCCTTGGCTTGGGATTCCTACCTTTTGATATTTGAGCCACCTTTTCATCACAAGGCGATCTCACTTCACTTCAGTCCCTTTCTCTCCCTTATCTTTTTCTTCAACCCACGCTCTTCTTAAAGGAAAAGAGGGTTTTGGGAATCCAATGCTATTCCTACCTATAATACATCTCTTCCTTACTATACTTCCCATTTTATAATTTCGGGGTATTTATTCAAATCATTTCAAATTTTGTTTATTAATTTTTCATGATAAAAATAAGATTTATTTAAATTTAAACTTAATTTAATTTTTGCGTCTGAATCAAAATATACAATTCTATGAATTTATAAAATTAAAATAATCTCCTATTTTGCACTAAAGAATTGGAAAAATGTATGGGTCTATTCCATAGTGCATAACAAAATCATCACTCTAGCTACTATTGTTCTTTTTGGACATATAGCTACTATTTTTTAAAATACCAGAAGCTGCAAAAATTAATATCAACTATCGATGACAATTTTCATTAATTAAAATTGTTCATTTGACTGATTAATTTATGTCAACATAATATGATAAATTAATTTGCTTACCTACTTCCATGTCCATATATGATAAAATGAATCACATGAATTTTCTTTTGAATCTGATTTGATTCAATTGATGGCCCCATCAAAGATTTTGTGACAAAAGTTCTGGGATTCTCCTTTAATATGAATCAAGGGATAATTTAAATCATGACCCTTGGGACCTTCCTCCATTTTCTTCTCAACTATATTTTTGTTTTTGCATTGATACATATTGGTATTCATGTATTTATATATATCAATTTGAATTTATCCACACTATCTAACATTTTATCTATACCAGTATATGCATTTATTTTGAACCAAAAGAAGTACATAGACAAATATACATTGTATGCCTTCATTACATATACATTTATATATTTTTCCCAGGTAATCTATAATTTTGATATATATATATTTTGGAATTGTCATTTGACATCAATTGTCAGTTTAATTTGTTCAAAATGAGATCACAACAAAAAATACATTATTTAAGGTTATTCAATCATTTTAGTCTAAATCCACTATCCCAAAATGTTCAGAAAACTTGTAATATTTGTATAGATAAAACAACAAACCATATAAACACTTCTCACAAAAGGTTTATAGAAATATTATTTGATTATCATGAAAATTTATCTACTAAAATTTTACATCCTTTTTATATAATAGAATTTTAAACTCACACATTTACTTATTTAAATTACTACACAAGCATGACCTCTGATTAATCCCACAACTTCGAGGATATAGTGAACACTTTTGACTAATAGGCTAAATACTAAAATTTTACTAAAATTTTACACTACTTTATTAATAAACTTAATCAAATTAATACAATTAATTAAAATTCAAATAAATTTTGTGAGCAATTTATATCTAACCTAGTCTATTAGCCTAGAGTCAATTCCCAATCATATAAAGATCTTTGTACTGTTACATTCATTATTTGGTAACACCAGTGAGTAATAGTGACAATATAAGAGTACCAAAGAAGCCAATCAAATGGGTTAATTTATATATTGAAGTACACAAATTGGGTTTTTAAACAGAGACCTGCAAAGTGGCATCTGGAAAAGGGAGAATTGAAGATGAATTTACATTTTGCCACCCTGAGATGGGGTCTCACTCACTTATTCACTCTTTAGCTACTTTCAATAAAGAAGTTGTGTTCATAGAAGAGCTCACCTAACAAATGACACAACACAGTGAAGATTGCAAATTGCAAGCCCCCCTCCATCAGCCTGGCCTCAACCTGATGATACGTACAATATTCTTCTGCTTTTTTTTATCTCCTCACTGACACTATATAAACAAATAGTAACTGAAAAAGAAGTTTGGTAATGGTGACTGCTAAAACTTTGTCAAAAAGTACACTGCTATATGAATTTGATTATAACCCTAACACCATCACGTTTCTCTCTTTTCAGCCTGAGTTGGGGCCATTTTCTTCCTTTTCTTTTAACTCTGCCCGAGTGAGTAGGGATCACCATATTTGATAACCAAAGTTCGGGACTGGTTGAGTATTCATTACCACTTTGTTAAACATAAGGTTCGAGTCTCACCAGCAACCTCATTTAGTGGGTGATCAGTAAATACCACTTCCATCCTTTCATGAAACCAGCGGCATGCCTTGACCCTAAACTGGAGGTTTTGGGACTATGCATAATGCATGGACATTGAAGCATATAGCCAAAATCCTTTTAACACCGCCAATCATATCTTCATATTTGTCATTGTGATGATCTCTGTCACTGTTATTACATTACTGTTGTTATGAATATAGATGTTGACAGAAGTGTATTACGTCGGTTGACGGATGGTAAATTAGTGGCATTGAACATTCAAAGATATAACACAGACAGAGGATTATGATTTACTTACACTCTTTGAGTTTCTATGAGGAAAATTAACTGTCTCACTCTCACATGATTGCTTACTTTTTTTTCCTTTTTCACATTATCTGTCAGATTCTAATGAGTAAATTCCATTAGTTCCATGACACATATAAATCATTGAAACAGCGAGGATGTTTTGATTGAGCTTTTTCAAAGTTTTTTTTAACTTAAGTTCATATATGTCTGTCAATTGTCAAATAAATGATTCACTTTGAAAGCCTTATGGGACCCCCCATTCACCACTCCATGACAGAAACAAGTTGGGGAAGGGGGGGTGGAGCTTGTTTTGAAAGCCACTTTTCATGCATAAATAATGAGATTTCATTCAGTATTTTGGCTCCAGGGTTGAACCCCATCATCATGTGTCAACTTTCATAATAACAGTGTCCCTCGGCTCCATTTTGTGTTTCACTTGGATATGCGTATGGGCCAGCATTGGTCTACTCACGTCTAATCCCAGTGTATGCTCTCTCTTTTTTTCTGTAGGGCTTTGGACTTGTTGAGCCCAAGTCAAGTCAACAGTTTGACCTTCTTGACTTAGCATGTTAATATGTTGTAAATTTCGAGGTTAAGAAGCTAACTATGGCAATATAACGTTAACTAGAAGTCAAAAAAGGTGTAGTAAAACTGGGATCATTGCCATTGCTCCATATGACATACAAAAGGGAAGATGTCTCTTGATAATGGAACAAAATGACGTTTTACATTGTAATCATAGGCTTAAGCTAATTCTCGTTAAAAGATTCAAATACCTTTTGGGCCTTAATTGCTATTATTGTGACCCATCTAACTTTCTTTTTTTTTTATCCTGTTCCTACCTATACTCATTCCCATATCCTTGAATTGGGAATAATGTTTCCCATATCCTTGAATTGGGAATAATGATGTCAATTGAATTGAGATTAAATTGGCATCTATTATTGGTAATGCAAAGGATTATTGGTAGGTAGATATATCCTTCATTGGTTAAGTATGGAATATTAAGAGGGTTTTATATAGTAGACCTGCTCATAGGTAGCGCCACCAAACTCGACCTGGCCCGGCCCGGCCCGAAATGTGAGATGGTTTGAGCAAAAATATAGGCCCAAAAAATGCGTTTGGAGAAAAATAAGGCCTGTTTAAAAAATAGGCCGACCTTTGGGTAAGGCATTTTTGGCCTGGGCTTGGCCCGGCCTGAATTTACTAAAGGAAAAAAAAATATCTGACTTTTTAAATATTATTTTCTTGTTGTTTTCTCCCTATTTTGCTACCATTTTACTATTATGTTGTTATTATTTGGATATTGTATAAAACTTATTTTATTGTTAATTTTGTTATTATTTTAAAGACATTTCTTAATTTTGTTATTATTTTAGAGACATTTGCTTGTTAAGTTGCATCTATCTTATTGTTATTTAAATATACATTTTTTTAAATTTATTTTCAATTTGTTGGGAAATATTTATTTTGATGTTTTAGTATTTTTGATGTATTATATATATTTTAAAATTATATAAAATAATATAAAAATTAATATGGGTCGGTAGGGTCTGGCCCGGGTTTTAGTATTTTTATTCGGGTCGGGCTTGAGTAAAAATTTAG
The DNA here is from genome assembly GCF_025698485.1 of Gossypium arboreum. NCBI lineage: Eukaryota > Viridiplantae > Streptophyta > Magnoliopsida > Malvales > Malvaceae > Gossypium > Gossypium arboreum. The sequence goes on from NC_069082.1 coordinate 20,390,595, forward strand.
GCCCACTTTTTGGGTTGGTCCGGGCCCAGCAAACGGGCTTGAATTTTTAGTTAAGCTCGGCTAGAACCCGGCCCGGCTTGGCCCATGCACACCTCAATATATAGTCTTACTTCTTAATTTCATTGAGTAATTAGGTTATAGGTTTAACACATGTGCTTCGCCGTCGCTTGCTTGACCTGGTCCATGTTAACACGAATACCACGTGTAAGGCCCAAATTTTACCCGGGCCCGATATAACAAAACCAAGTAACCAAATATAAGAGTCCAATAGCCCAAATTCAATAACCCAAACCCAATTTATAAACTCTAATAGCCCAAGCCCACTATGTTAAAAAAATTTTCAGCAGCCACCAAAGTTTTCAGCCGCATGCCTTTAGCCACCAGCCTTCTCACGCGCGCCACCACTGCTCGGAGCGCCAATCACCGGCCTTCCACGCGTCTGACACTCCCATGACCTGCAAACATTTGGAAAAGAGGAAAAATGGCAGCAAAAAGCACAAGCAGTAGCAGAAAATAAAACAACAATATTTTAATATAGGAATCGACTATAAAGCCGAAATGAAACTGATTGTAACGGGGACGCACATTTGAATCAAAGAACAAAACAAAATTTAAAGGTTGATCTCTGATTTATTTTTTTTCTTTGTTTTTATTTCGTTCTTTCATCTCTTTAAATTTCTTTTTATTTATACTACAAATCTAAAAAACAAAAAGGGTATAAAATCAAAGAAGGCGACTTACCCGAATCGAAGTGACCGTCGTCGGAGATTGCTCCTCCGTCGTCGGATTCGACTCGAAGAGGTCATAGGGGGTTCCTTCTTTGGATGTTCTTTGGTCGAGGAAGTTTTCGCTGTTGAGTTCGCCTTAAACAGGGGCTTGAAAGCCCGGTTTACACCCCAACCATCGCCTGTGGTGGCGCTGCGGTGAAGGCGGCGATGAAGGTTCTGAGAACCCTAGCCGAAATGAGCAGGGAGAGAGAGAGAGGGTAAAGGCCCTCTGTTTTCTTTTTTCTTTTTTAAAATAGAAGTTGAAATGAAAAAGAAAAAAGAATGGCTTAAATGGCCACAGAAACGGCAGCATGTTTTTTTTAAGGCTAAAATGGGATATTTTTGTTCACGGTCCCTCCTCTTTTCCTGCGCCATTTGATTTAGTCCTTTTTACATTTTCTTTTTTTTTTAAATTTCGCCCACTTATTTCATTTCATTTCCGTTTTAATCCTCGGCCTGAGTGGTTGAAATGCAGCGCATTTGAGACTTGGGATAGTGTCCCATTTCGTCCCCATAACTTTGAATGCATTTTGATGTAGTCCATGACACTTATCTGTTATTATAATTTGTACCTTTTCTTTCATTTTGATTTTAATTTAATCATTTCCTCTTTATTTCAAACTGTTTCATTATATTTTATTATATGCCCCATTTGCGATTTATTTAGATATTATTTTATTTAGTTTCAAACTTTACACGGTATTTGTATATTAGCCTTTTTATAAAAAAAAACTGTTTTATATTTATTTATTTTAAGTTTTTTTACATATTAATTATTTTAATGCATACATATATTACATATTTTGTCTTCATTTTATTAGACTATTTGTTCTTTTTATTTTCCATTATTGTGCATATTCATTCTTAAATCTTTCACATGATGTTTTAGACCTTTTTATTGATCTGTTTTGGGTCTTTTATACTATTTTGCCTTACATTAAGATCCTTATTCATATTAGTTATTATAGATTGCTACGTTTTACTCCAAAGTACCATTTTATTTTAAATCATTTCATGTACTATTTATTTAAAATTATTTCGTTATCTTAAACCTTTTATTTATTTATTTTAGCATTCTATGTATTATTTATTATAAGTTTTGTATTACCCATTTTTAAACTTTATGTACTCATGTCTATATTTGTTATAAAATTTATGTATATATTTTTTGAAAATTGTCTTATGCATTATTGATTTTAAAAAATTCACTTCTTTCTATTATTTATTTTAAGCTTATTTGCTATCTTTTCAAATGGTTCATACGTTTTATTTATTTTGATTGGTTCCATACTTTTTAAATTGTTATATATGTCCTTATTGATTCTTCCTTAGCTAATTCTAGCATGTAAAATAATGTATGTTGAATCATTATCATCATTGTATGTACCACAATACGCTCGCTTATATTTTCACATTATCATCGTATATTTACGTGGTGTTAGTCATGTGTTATCGCCTATATTTATTATTATATCGTATTTCATATCATTGCTTTACAAATTAGACCCCAATACATTTACCTAATAAACCGTTTTATTTTAACCTAAATAAATAACACTTGTTGCTTAAATATTGCATTCATTACTATTCAAAAACGAAATTTTCCAAATTAGGCAATGTTATTCATTTTGGAACATCGAGGAATTGTGCACTAACTTACGAGGTTTTGATTTTCTCATTGTTTCTAAATAGCAAATATCCTTTTCGAGTTTTAAAACACATGGATTTCCAATTAAGATTAAAGACAACTTACGCTCGAGAGTTCATGGTATCGTGTCCTAACTTACGGGATTTGACACTTTGATATCTCGAGACGTGGAAATCTTTAGCAACCACTTTGATTTAATTCGAACTTTTTAAAATTAATATTAATAAAAAAAATTGTATTTCAAATCCGTTCCCGTTTTAATTTTCACTTTCAAAACCAAAGTCGATCCCGTTTTCAAAAAATGGTTACAACACTATCTTGTACGTTATATTTTATCATGTTAATGTGCTCTTTCATGCATCAGTTTTAAAAATGAGACTTCAAGGATTTCAAAAAATATAAAGGCAATGTTTGGTGTTTGGAAATTTCGAGAAAGTAGTGCCCTAACTTATTGGGTTGCAACTTTTCTCGTTGAGTTCGAATAGTCAAGTACCCTTCTAAGTTTTTAAGATTTTCAAAATACGAGCAACTGTCTTGGAATTTCAAAGCGTTGTGTCCTAACTTATTGGATGCGACGATTTGTCGTTTCGAGATAGGGATTTCCAAAAGGTTAACTTAGTGTCAATGTTTTGATACGAGTGAACCCAAATTTTCGAAGTTAAAATATTTTAAAGAGGATTACATCTTAATTTTTTTTTAAATTCCGACATTAAAGACATTTGATAATCAATTAGGTATCAATTTTTGGGCGTTACAAGGGTGCTAATCCTTCCCCATATGTAACCGACTCCCGACCCCGTTCTTTTATTTTGTCGACCAAAACTAATGATTTTAAAACAAAATGTTTTAAAGGTGATCCAATCACACCTAAAAAGATTGGTGGCGACTCCCGGTTTCATTTTTTTTTTAAAATCGATTCCCATTTTCTAAAACTCGATTTGAAAATGGTTTCGACAGCTTGGCGACTCCACTGGGGATTAATAAAAGAGTCAGACCATGTAATTGGTTATCTCTTGTCTTAATGTCGGAAATTAAAAATTTTAAAATTTAATCCTCTTTGCATTACATGTGTTTGTATTATTGCATGCTATATTCTGATCGCATTGCATTTGCATGACCGTTGTGGTCACACCCTTAAGTGGGAGTGAGAAGCTACGCCTTCGTGAGGTTTTCGCCTCCGTGCAGGATAGTGGATCACTTTCGGGATACATTCGTACCTATGGTTTCGTGAGATTTTCATATCCGTGTAGCCATAGGGAAATGTATTCCCCTGAACTGAACTCGATTCAAATGAGCCTATAATGGGTGAGGATCGAGGAATCTGCTGGTTCGGGTACCTCAAACTTTAGAACCAACCCCATGTCAAAGGACCGTATAAGCCCAACTTAGACATTACCCTTATAAGTTATCGTTGAAATTTATTGATATCATGTGATACTGACTATCTCTTTTCTTTTGCTTGCATGTCATTTTGCATTTACAAAGATATCGGTTCACGGTCAGTTTCTAAGTTAGGAAGTTTTATTATGGAGAACGGACTTCTTGATAAAGTGGAAGGCAACGTTAACGTCCACAGATGGTCCGAGCAAACTCAACTAGAAAAGGGAGATAGTATAGCTGAGGGAAATCGGAGTTGTCAGATTACACTCGTATTAGCGTCACGCAGAATAATCTCCAGGAGCTTAAGGCAATTTGGGATCAGTGGGGCAAAGAGACTAAGCAATTATTCTACGGTAATTATGGAGACTTACCTTACTTGCTTGATGTTGGATAGACGAGCACTTATTCCGAGCCCTTGCTCGACTTTGGAACCCCGTCTGATTGCTTCACTTTTGGGGAAGTAGACATGGTACCCTCTTGTGGAAGAGTACACCGCTTTACTTCGTTGTCCCCGGTTTCAGAATGACAGGATCTATTCCCGAGCTCCTTGTGTCCCTACCTTTTGGAAGAAATTGATGATTATTACGGGGATGAGCGAGCAGTGGGCCATAGCCCAAATTAAAGAAAAGGGTGAGTGCAAGTGCATTTCGTGGGATACTTTGAAAGATTTGATTCTGACATACCCTGATGAGACAAAGAAGGTAGATGTTTTTGCCTTAAGTTTATATGGATTGATGGTTTTCCCTAGGGCTTTGGGATATGTGGATGAGGCAACCACCGATCTTTTTCATCGACTCAGTAAAAAGGTCACTTCTGTCCCTGCAATTTTGGTTGAGACATTTAGGTCTTTAGGTGCATGTAGGAGGGCTGGTGCTGGCAGGTTCATAGGGTGTACTTAGTTGCTTTTGGCTTAGTTCTACAGTTATTTCCGGTTGATAGATAGGGTGGTTTGTCGAGTTTTCTTTGAGGATTACTCATCGTTGAAAGATATAGTAGCTTTAACCAGGAGAGTTGATGTTTTAGAAGAGAATTGGACAGTGCTGCTTCAGAACCTTCAGTCGAAAGATGTCGAGTGGAGGGCTCCGTGGATGACGCCTGGTGAGGTTCTTTACCGATGTAGTAGTTTTGATTGGGTACCCCTATTAGGAATTTGGGGTGCCATTGGCTATGCCCCTTTGCTCGTACTGAGGCAGCATGGATTGAGACAGTTCATACCAGCGACTCAGGGGTTGGCTCAAAGTGAGTTTGTATATAAAGGAGCCGATTACAAGAGGAGGGTTAGTGAAGTCTCTAGTGCTTGGAAGAAGACTTGTCGATTGAGAGGAGTAGCTATTAGCCCCGCTACGACACCGGAATACGTAAAATAAAGAGGTAGAAGGGTTAATGATAATATCCCTAAGCCAAGTATGGAAGGAGCTCGACCAATGGAGGAATATTTGCAAGTAAGGCCCTCAGAGTTAGAAATTATAAAGCAGGAGTTCGAGAGACAAAGCTTGAAATTCGAGAAGAGGGTAGCAAAGCTCGAGGAAGAAAAGATGTACTTGAGTTTAGAAGTTAATGTTCAAAAGATGAAAGTCGAGAAAGAGAGGAAAGAAAAAAGAAAGATGGAAGAAGATCGAGATGATCTAAAAGAGCATTACAAAAGGGCACAAGTAGCCTTGAGGAGGGCGAAAGTAGGAGGATCTTCAGATCAGTTGCAGAAGGAGGTCCAAAAGGAAATGGCTAGAGCTGAGTACTGGGAGAGGAAATTCCAAGAGATGCAGGTGCAGAATTTGGCATTAGAGGAAGTGAATAAAGGATTGAAGACCAAGGTAATGGAACTTGAAAAATCCCTGCGTTGGCACCAAAACCATAATTCTACAGTCGAGTTAAAAGAGCTAAGAAGCAAGGTCGAAGATTTGGAGGCGTGGCATGACGGTGAACTCCGGGTTGAGCGACTCAAGGCGCAAGAGGATTATCGAGGGAGAGCTACACGGGCTAAAAACGAGTTAGAAAAGGGATCATGTCATTGGTGAAGCCATAGCCCAGATTCAAGAGGTTGCTGAGTATGTACAAGACTTGGCAATTCGAGCTGGCGTTTTGAGTCTGATGTATTCATCATCGTCAGATGTAGGACGAGAGTTAGCCCTTTTATTAGATAGATTTAAAGCTTTGGGCCTTAGGGCAAAAACGTATTTGTAATCCTCTTATATGTAAAGATATTCTTTTTCTAAATAAAATTTTCTAAATGAAGTTGAACCAGAATCGATATTCTTTTTGCATTCATACATTTGCATCTCATAACATTTCATCACATCATTTGCATTCAAAGTTACAGAAAGACCCTGATTAATTAAAGTTTACTTTCTAAAGGTAGAAAAGAAAACCTGGAAATCACACATCCTTACGGAACTCGTACTAAAACTAAGAACATGGATCAAAGGTTCGAGCAATTACAAAAAGACATGCAAGATCAAATGCAAGAGGAGTTGGCCAAAATGCAGAATGAAATGAGGGAGCAGATGCAAGAGGCTCAGAGAAACATGATGGCTAAAATGGCTCAGCTGCTGAGAGCCATTGATAAAGGAAAAGCTCCCATGGTGATCATTGAAGAAGAGAATGAAGGTCCTCCTCCGGGTTTTACCCCGCCTCATGTGCCCCTGCAAACCGAGACACCTTTTAGAAGGCCATCTGTCACAGTGAGGCCTCAACATGGGCCAGTGGATGCTGGAATCCCCATAAATTTCCCATCTAGGTTGGGAAATAATTTGGGTGATAGCTCGGTCAACCCTATTACTCCTGATCTGGATTTAATGGAGAAGGAAAGAATGGTCACTGAATCCTCGAAACAATTGGAGGATCGTTGCAGGTGGTTAGAGGAGAAGTTTAGGGTTTTAGAAGGCGCTGGCAATCATCATGGGATCAATGCCAAAGACTTAAGTTTGGTTCCAGATTTGGTGCTTCCTCATAAATTTAAGATGCCGGAGTTCGAAAAGTATAACGGGACGAGCTGCCTTGAAGCTCATATTACGATGTTCTGTCGAAGGATGACGAGGTATGTTAACAATGATCATTGTTGATCCACTTGTTTCGGAGACGATCGATCGGATCTGCTGACCAAGTGGTATAACCACTCGGTAGTGCCCAAATTGGTTCGTGGAAGGACTTGGCTTAAGCTTTCATGAAACAATACGGTCACATGACGAACATAGCACCTGAGAGAATTACCCTACAAAACATAGAAAAGAAGCCAAGTGAGAGCTTGAGACGGTATACTGTGATGGAGGAAATAGCGATGCAAGTCCAGCCACCCTTCTTGGAGAAGGAAACGACCATGCTATTTATTAACACTCTAAAGGCCCCATTCATTAACCACATGTTAGGAAGTGCTACTAAAAGCTTATCGGACATAGTAATGTCTGGGGAGATGATAGAAAACGCAGTAAGATGTGGGAAGATTGAAGTGGGAGAAAATGCCAAGAGAATGGCTCCAAGAAGGAAAGAAAACGAGGTGAACAATGCGAGCGCATATCATAAGGGTTATTCCAAGCGGTCACGATAAACCGGTGAGGCGGTGACTCACGGCCATCGAGGCTCCATGATCAAGATTCCAACCCAAGGCCTAACACGGAAAGAGTCCAGTTCACACCAATCCCAATGACGTATAGGGAGCTTTATCAGAATCTGTTCGATGCGCATGTAGTGTCTCTCTTTTTCCTAAAACCCATGCAACCTCCATTCCCAAAGTGGTATGATGCAAGCTCGCAATACGAATACCATGCAGGAATTGTGAGGCACACAATTGAGAACTACACGGCCTTAAAAAAATTAGTCGAAAGGTTTATAAAGATGGGCATTGTGAAGTTCGATGATCCCACAAAACCTAATGTGGCGGGGAATCCATTACCCAGTCATTCAGACAATGGGGTAAACGCGATAAGCGAAAGTGGAGGAAGGAGAACTAAGATGGACGTATCGGAGGTAAAGACCCCGTTGAGATGGGTTTGGAAGAAAATGGTGGAAGAAGGTTTACTTATACAAGGTTTAGAGGAGAAGCCTGAAGGAGGGAAGTATTATTGTGAATTCCAAGACGAGGAAGGGCATGAGATCCAAAAGTACAATGAATTCAGGGCTCTGGTACAGAGATTGATAGAAAATAAAGAGATCGAATTCTTTGAGTACACCGAGGGCCCAAAGGGAGAAGATGTGTGCACGTTAGAGCAAGGGCCAACCAACAATGTCTGAATGGTCAATCATCCGGTCGTAATTATATCCCGACCAAGAGTTAATGAAGTCAGAGTACCAATTGCGCCAAAGGTCATAATTCAAAAGCCTGTTGTTTTCCCTTATAAGGATAGCGAAAGGGTTCCTTGGAATTACGACTGCAACGTAATGATCCCGGGAGGGGAGAATCCAGTTGGCACTTCGAAAAAAGGTCAAGACGAGAGTTTCTATACACGCAGCGGAAGGCGTTATACTCCGAACACAAAGGCAGAATCAGCTAAAGGAAAATCCGTGGTCGTTGAACAAGAAAAGGAAAAGGCGTATCCCTCAATGAGCCTGTAACTGAAAAAGAGGCTAAAGAATTCTTAAAATTCTTAAAACACAGCGAGTACAATGTTGTGGAGCAATTGCACAAACAGCCAGCTCGCATATCCGTACTAGCCTTGCTCTTGAGTTCAGAAACTCACCGAAGCGCATTGATGAAGGTTTTAAATGAAACATATGTTGCGGATGACATCTCTGTCAACAACCTCGATCGTCTGGTCAACAACATCAGCACGGATAATTTTATTTTCTTTAATGATGATGAAATACCACCGGGAGGCATGGGATCTACAAAGGCCCTACACATTACCACTCGCTGCAAAGGATACACATTACCGGGGGTATTGATTGATAATGGATCGGCATTGAATGTCATGCCCTTGTCCAATTTAAATAGGCTGCCAGTGGATAACTCTCACATGAAGACATGTCAAAACGTCGTGAGAGCATTCGACGGTACGGAAAGAAAAGTGATGGGAAGGATCGAGATACCTCTCTTGATTGGCCCAAATACATACGAGGTGGACTTCTTGGTAATAAACATCAAGCCATCATACAATTGCCTGTTGGGGAGACCGTGGATTCACTCGGCGGGGGCAGTGCCATCATTCCTACACCAAAAGTTAAAGTTGGTAACTGAGGGTAGGTTGGTAACGATAAACGCGGAGGAAGATATTATTGCATCCGTCACCAATGACACACCGTACGTGGGTGCAGACGATGAGGCGATAAAATGTTCCTTTCGATCGCTAGAATTCATCAATGCTATATTCATTGTCGAAGGAAACAAGATCCCAATACCCAAAATATCCAAAGCTACGAGGATGTACCTGCGACTGACGGTCGGCAAAAGAGCCCTGCCAGGAAGAGGACTTGAAAGGTGCCTCCAAGGAAGGAGCGAGATACTAATACTAAAAGAAAAACGAGACCGCTTTGGCTTAGGATTCAAGCTAGACGCGAATCAAAAGAAGAAGGAGCTAGAAAAAAGGCAAAAGATGAGAAGAGCACGTCTGCGCAGTGAGGAGGTCAAATGGGAACCAATGACCTTCCCTCATTTATCCCGAACGTTCGTGTCTGGAGGAACTATCCATCCAAAACAAGAGATGACAATGCAAAAAGTGGCAGAAGAGATGTTGGGAAGTTGGAGCATTAACGGCATATCTGAAGAAAAAGCTGAAGAAGGGGATTTATCTGGAATTTGCCCTTACATTTCTGGAAGTGTTTTGAACAATTGGACCATGGAGGAGATCCCTGTAACTTTTAGAATTAATTCAGAGTAATGTTCAAAACAAGCTTATTGCTCTATGCCTAGGGGCAATAAGAACCCTTTTATGAAATAGGCATATGTCCAAATATCGTCATTTCAATAAAAAATGCATTTTTGCGTATCATATTGAGCAAATATTCTTTTCTACTTCATTCATAATCATACCACACAAATCAAATATTTTTAGATTCTTTTGTTCTTTGGATTTCTTTCTTCATCCATAACAGGTCTCTAGATATCAATGATATGAGCAACGTTGCCAATGACCCAGAGATTCCTTTCGAGCAAGATTTGTGTATGGAGGACACTGAAAATTTTGAAGATGATCAAAATTGTAGCCTATCTCCTGATTTGTTAAGGATGGTAGATCAAGAGGAGAAACAAATCTTACCTCATGAGGAGTCAGTGGAAATTGTTAGCTTATGAGAAGGAAAAGAGGTGAAAATTGGAGCTAGTATCGCTGCAGAAACAAAGCAGGACCTCATCGAGTTACTCCGAGAATTCAAGGATGTTTTCGCATGGTCATATCAAGACATGCCCGGATTGAGTACTGATATCGTGGTATATCGACTCCCCATAAAGGAAGAATGCAGGCCAGTACAACAGAAACTCCGAAGGATGAGACCCGATGTTTTGTTAAAGATAAAGGAAGAGGTCAAAAAGCAATTCGACGCCCTTACAAGTGGTCAAGTACTCAGAATGGGTAGCCAACATAGTTCCAGTTCCTAAGAAAGATGGGAAGGTACGAATGTGCGTAGACTATCGGGACTTGAATAAAGCCAGCCCCAAAGACAATTTTCCATTGCCTCACATTGATACACTAGTGGACAACACGGCAGGTTACTCACTTTTCTCCTTCATGGATGGCTTCTCGGGATATAACCAGATAAAAATGCATCCTGAAGACATGGAAAAGACAACATTTGTAACCATGTGGGGAACGTTTTGTTATAAAGTGATGCCATTCGGATTAAAGAATGCAGGAGCAACATATCAGAGAGCCATGGTAACTTTATTCCACGACATGATGCACAAAGAGATCGAAGTTTACGTTGACGACATGATTGCAAAATCCAAAATCGAGAAGGAGCATGTGCAACTCCTGAGGAAACTATTCTTGAGATTAAGAAAGTTCCAACTAAAGCTCAATCCCGTAAAGTGCACCTTCGGGGCTAGGTCAGGAAAATTGTTGGGATTTGTAGTCAGTGAGAGGGGAATTGAGATTGACTCAGATAAAGTCAAGGCTATACAAGAATTACCCCCGCCACGCACTCAAAAAGAAGTTCGAGGTTTCCTAGGAAGATTAAATTACATTGCCCGTTTTATCTTACAACTAACGGAGAAATGTGACCCTATATTTCGTCTCCTTAAGAAGCATAATCCTAGTGTTTGGGATGAGGAGTGCGAGAAAACTTTCGATAAAGTCAAACATTATTTGTCCAGTACCCCAGTACTGATGCCACCTTGCCCGGATAAACAGCTAATACTGTACTTGACAGTGTTTGAAAACTCCATGGGATGCGTGTTGGGCCAACATGACGAGTTAGGAAGAAAAGAGAAAGCGATATACTATCTCAACAAGAAATTCACCGAATGTGAGACAAGATATTCGTCGATCGAGAAGTTGTGTTGCGCTTTAATTTAGACCCGAAGACTGAGACAATACATGTTGTACCACACAACTTGGCTTATCGCGAAACTAGATCCTTTAAAGTATGTGATGGAGTCAAATGCTTTGAACGGAAGAATAGCTCGTTGGAAAATTTTGCTTTCTGAGTTTGACATAGTCTACGTGAACCAAAAGGCTGTAAAGGGGAGTGCAATAGTAGATTTTCTGGCCAGTAGAGCTTTAGAAGATTATGAACCATTGAGCTTTGACTTCCCGAATGAAGCCCTAATGTACGTTGCGACCACAGAAGAAGACTCTCAAGGAGGTCACCTGTGGAAACCGAATTTTGACCAGACTTCAAATCTTGTGGGTAATGAATCAAGGCGATCTTGGTATCCCTAAGCGGAGATCATTATCCTTTCACCAGTAAACTGGATTTTGATTGCACAAACAATATGGCCGAATATGAAGCATGTATCATGGGAATTCGTGCAGCAATAGAACGTAAGATTAAAGTGCTAGAGGTATATGGGGATTTTGCATTAGTGATCTATCAGCTTAAAGGGGAATGGGAGACGAGAGACCCTAAGCTGATCAATTAGCGAAGGCTGGTTCTTGAGTTAATCGAGGAGTTTGACGATATCACTTTCTGCTACCTTCCACGAGACAAAAACCAGATGGCTGATGCTTTGGCAACCTTAGCTTCTATGATCAAAGTGAATAAACAAGAGGATATGAAGCCTATCCAAATGAGTATTTATGAGGCTCTGGCTCATTGCTGCAACATTGAAGAAGAAGAGAAAGATGATCATCTTTGGTACCAAGATATTTTATGATATGTGAAGAGTTGTGAATACCCAGACCAAGCGACTGAGAATGATAAAAGGACACTAAGAAGGCTGGCTAGTGACTATGTCTTGGATGGAGAGATCCTATACAAAAGAAGGAAGGATCAGGTACTCTTAAGATGTGTAGATGCTGTCGAGGTTAAGTAAATCCTGGAAGAGGTTTATGAGGGTGTCTGCGGAACACACGCTAATGGTTTCACCATGGCCAGACAGATTATGAGATTCAGATATTATTGGTCCACCATGGAGGGAGATTGCATCAACTATGCCAAGAAGTGCCATAAATGCCAAATTTATGGAGATAAAATGCATGTACCTCCTTCACCCCTTCATGTCATGACTTCTCCATGGCCTTTCTCTATGTGGGGCATGGATGTCATTGGGCCGATCTCACCAAAGGCATCTAATGGACACCGATTCATCTTTGTGGTCATAGATTACTTCACCAAATGGGTAGAGGCTACTTCTTACGCCAACTTCACAAAGTCGGCAGTTAGTAAGTTCTTAAAGAAAGAGATTATATGTCGATATGGGATGCCTGAAAGAATCATATCCGACAATGCATTGAACTTGAACAACAGCACGATAGTGGAAGTTTGTAGCCGTTTCAAGATCAAACATCATAACTCGTCACCGTATCGCCCAAAGATGAATGGTGCAGTCGAAGCAGCCAATAAGAACATCAAGAAGATCATAGGAAAAATGACTGAAACCTATAAAGATTGGCACGAAAAATTACCATTTGCCCTATACGCCTACCGGACGTCAGTCAGAACCTCTACCGGGGCAACATCTTTTTCTTTAGTTTATGGAATAGAAGCGGTTTTGCCTATTGAGATCGAGATTCCCTCTCTACGCGTACTTTCAGAACTAAAATTAGATGAAGCAGAATGGATCCAGTCTCGATACGACCAGTTGAACTTGATTGAATAAAAGAGGCTAAAGGCTATCCGTCATGGTCAAATGTATCAAAAGAGAATGATGCGGGCTTATAATAAGAAGGTTCGCCTTAGAGAATTCCATGAAGGAGACCTCGTATTGAAAAAGATCCTCCCCATACAAAAGGACTTCAGAGGGAAATGGATGCCGAATTGGGAAGGACCTTATGTGGTAAAGAAGGCTTTCTCTGGAAGGGCTCTGATTTTGACCGAGATGGATGGTAAGAGCCTGCCTAATCCCGTTAATTCAGATTCGGTCAAGAGGTATTTTACCTAAAAAAAAAAAAAGGAGAGGCCAAGGTGAAAACCCATGAAAGGGCGCTTTGAGACCAAATGGGTTTGAATTGAAAACCCAGGAATGGGTAATTCAAATTTTGATCGAACATGGGGCATACGGTAGTTTTGGCCTTCTCTGAATTAACAGAAGGGAGGGATGCTACATATTGGGGCATCAACAAAGTACTCTTGGTCTTCCAAACACATACCGAGTTAAAAAAGTCCTCGAGAAGTTTGTGCAACGAAGCTCATACTGCGATATTTGGGGCACCTATTCTTATCTTATTCATTTTGTTTAGCAGAATGTGCCACTTTGATTAATTCATAGGTTCTCATTTTATATCTTAACAAATGTGCTATCTTAATTACTTTGTTCATCTTGAGCTTCACTCTCAATAAAATTCCATCTTGCCTATTGTGATAATCTTTTTCAAGCGTCTCTCATTAAATTGATGATTAATGGACTAATAATATTCAAAAAGAGTTCTACATATTACTCTGAAATTTTTCTAAATGATACAAGGATCTGAAACGGGACTAATTAGTTTGAATTACCCTACATCCAAAGGTTGGAAACGTTGGTGAAATAACAGCCCAAATTGTGATTATTTGTCGGGTTTTCTGCCAGAGATACCGGTTGAAGAAAAGGCAGAGTAATACGTCATTGATAAAATCTCAGTGAATGACGAGTAATATCAGATCAAGCATGAAAAAAAAATAAATAATGACATTTTCATTCATATATCATTCATAACACGTCTAGTTAGGAGCATTTGATTCATTTCGATCATAGCATCCTAATTATTTGGCATAAGCATTGTTACCTGGAACCGATTCTATAGACAATACCCCTAGAGGATGGTGTAGCAACATCGGCGAATTCGCAGATCTTGACCCCCTAAGCAGTAGGGAAATAGATAGAAGATGATGGGCTTTAACCCCCTAAACAGTAGGGTAACAAGCCGAATTTACAAGCCTTAACCCCTAGCGGTAGGGTAACAGTGAAGATTCTGATCTTAACCCCTAGCGGTAGGAAACAGATCGAAGACGAAGGGTCTTAAACCCCTAAGCAGTAGGGTAACAGACCAAATTGTAGATCTTATCTCCCTAAGCATTAGTGGAGATAATCGAAGACGAAGAACCTTAAACCCCTAAGCAGTAGGGTAACAGGTTAAATTCACAGATCTTATCACCCTAAGTAGTAGGGAAACTGATCGAAGACGATGGGCCTTAACCCCCTGAGTAGTAGGGTAATAGGCTAGAAATCAAATATCTTCTTCCTGAAATGGCGTTGGAGCGGCTAAAAGCCACACAGATCTCCTTGAAGTTTCAGCGAATCTCTTCTTCCTGAAATGGCGTTGGAGCGGCTAAAAGCCACAATAGATCTCCTTGAAGTTTCAGCGGAAGAAGATCAAAACAAGTCTTATCCCCCTGAAGTTGCAGAGGAGCAGACTGAAGATAGCAGATTTGACATTCCTATCGTTATAGTGAAGCAGATTGGAGATTCCAGCATCGTATCCCTGTGTTTATAGGGAACAAGTTGAAGATGACAGATTTGGAGTCTCTGTATTAGACGGGGAGCAGATCAAAGATAGCAGATATCGCATTCCTGAGTTGCAGTAAAGCAGATTGCAGTTGTCAAGAGGCCATTTAAAGAAGATCAAGGATCAAGAACTCATGACTCGGCGAGCCCGGGCAAAATTGGTCCTTCTATAATCTTTGCTCCGTTCTCGTTACACGACAATGAGCAAAGAGGGGCAGCTGTAAGGCCCAAATTTTACCCAGGCCCGATATAACAAAACCAAGTAACCAAATATAAGAGTCCAATAGCCCAAATCCAATAACCCAAACCCAATTTATAAACCCTAATAGCCCAAGCCCACTACGTTAAAAAAATTTTTAGCAGCCACCAAAGTTTTCAGTCGCATGCCTTCAGCCACCAGCCTTCTCACGCCCGCCACCACCGTTCGGGGCGCCAATCACCGGCCTTCCACGCGTCTGACACTCCCATGACCTGCAAACATTTGGAAAAGAGGAAAAATGGCAGCAAGAAGCACAAGCAGTAGCAGAAAATAAAACAACAATATTTTAATATAGGAATCGGCTATAAAGCCGAAATGAAACTGATTGTAACGGGGACACACATTTGAATCAAAGAACAGAACAAAATTTAAAGGTTGATCTCTGATTTATTTTTTTTCTTTGTTTTCATTTCGTTCTTTCATCTCTTTAAATTTCTTTTTATTTATACTACAAATCTAAAAAACAAAAAGGGTATAAAATCAAAGAAGGGGACTTACCCGAATCGAAGTGACCGTCGTCGGAGATCGCTCCTCCGTCGTCAGATTCGACCCGAATAGGTCGTAGGGGGTTCCTTCTTTAGATCTTCTTTGGTCGAGGAAGTTTTTTCTGTTGAGTTCGCCTTAAACAGGGGCTTAAAAGCCCGGTTTACACCCCAACCACCGCCTGTGGTGGCGCTGCAGTGAAGGTGGCGACAAAGGTTCTAAGAACCCTAGCCGAAATGAGCAGGGAGAGGGAGAGAGGGTAAAGGCCCTCTGTTTTCTTTTTTCTTTTTTAAAATAGAAGTTGAAATGAAAAAGAAAAAAGAATGGCTTAAATGGCCACAGAAACGGCAACATGTTTTTTTTAAGGCTAAAATGGGATATTTTTGTTCACGGTCCCTCCTCTTTTCCTGCGCCATTTGATTTAGTCCTTTTTGCATTTTCTTTTTTTTTTAAATTTCGCCCACTTATTTCATTTCATTTCTGTTTTAATCCTCGGCCTGAGTGGTTGAAATGCAGTGCATTTGAGACTTGGGATAATGTCCCATTTCGTCCCCATAACTTTGAATGCATTTTGATGTAGTCCATGACACTTATCTGTTATTATAATTTGTACCTTTTCTTTCATTTTGATTTTAATTTAATCATTTCCTCTTTATTTCAAACTGTTTCATTATATTTTATTATATGCCCCAGTTGCGATTTATTTAGATATTATTTTATTTAGTTTCAAACTTTACACGGTATTTGTATATTAGCCCTTTTTATAAAAAAAACTGTTTTATATTTATTTATTTTAAGTTTTAGTACATATTAATTATTTTAATGCATACATATATTACATATTTTGTCTTCATTTTATTAGACTATTTGTTCTTTTTATGTTCCATTATTGTGCATATTCATTCTTAAATCTTTCACATGATGTTTTAAACCTTTTATTGATCTGTTTTGGGTCTTTTATACTATTTTGCCTTACATTAAGATCCTTATTCATATTAGTTATTATAGATTGCTCGTTTTACTCCAAAGTACCATTTTTATTTTAAATCGTTTCATGTACTATTTATTTAAAATTATTTTGTTATCTTAAACCTTTTATTTATTTATTTTAGCATTCTATGTATTATTTATTATAAGTTTTGTATTACCCATTTTAAACTTTATGTACTCATGTCTATATTATTTGTTATAAAATTTATGTATATATTCTTTTGAAAATTGTCTTATGCATTATTGATTTTAAAAAATTCACTTCTTTCTATTATTTATTTTAAGCTTATTTGCTATCTTTTTCAAATGGTTCATACGTTTTATTTATTTTGATTGGTTCCATACTTTTTAAATTGTTATATATGTCCTTATTGATTCTTCCTTAGCTAATTCTAGCATGGAAAATAATGTATGTTGAATCATTATCATCATTGTATGTACCACAATACACTCGCTTATATTTTCACATTATCATCGTATATTTACGTGGTGTTAGTCATGTGTTATCGCCTATATTTATTATTATATCGTATGTCAGATCATTGCCTTACAAATTAGACCCCAATACATTTACCTAATAAACCGTTTTATTTTAACCTAAATAAATAACACTTGTTGCTTAAATATTGCATTCGCTATTCAAAAACGAAATTTTCCAAATAAGGCAATGTTATTCATTTTGGAGCATCGAGGAATTGTGCCCTAACTTATGAGGTTTCGATTTTCTCATTGTTTCTAAATAGCAAATATCCTTTTCGAGTTTTAAAACACATGGATTTCCAATTAAGATTAAAGACAACTTACGCTCGGGAGTTCATGGTATCGTGTCCTAACTTACGGGATTTGACACTTCGATATCTCGAGACGTGGAAATCTTTAACAACCACTTTGATTTAATTCGAACTTTTTAAAATTATTATTAATAAAAAAAATCGTATTGCAAATCCGTTCCCGTTTTAATTTTCACTTTCAAAACCAAAGTCGATCCTGTTTTCAAAAAATGGTTACAACACTATCTTGTACGTTATATTTTATCATGTTAATGTGCTCTTTCATGCATCAGTTTTAAAAATGAGACTTCAAGGATTTCAAAAAATATAAAGGCAATGTTTGGTGTTTGGAAATTTCGAGAAAGTAGTGCCCTAACTTATTGAGTTGCAACTTTTCTCGTTGAGTTCGAATAGTTAAGGACCCTTCTAAGTTTTTAAGATTTTCAAAATATGAGCAACTGTCTTGGAATTTCAAAGTGTTGTGTCCTAACTTATGGGATGCGACGATTTGTCATTTCGAGATAGGGATTTCCAAAAGGTTAACTTAGTGTCAATGTTTTGATACGAGTGAACCCAAATTTTCGAAGTTAAAATATTTTAAAGAGGATTACATCTTAAATTTTTTTTAAATTCCGACATTAAAGACATTTGATAATCAATTAGGTATCAATTTTTGGGCGTTACAAGGGTGCTAATCCTTCCTCGTACGTAACCGACTCCCGAACCCGTTCTTTTATTTCGTCGACCAAAACTAATGATTTTAAAACAAAATGTTTTAAAGGTGATCCAATCACACCTAAAAAGATTGGTGGCGACTCCCGGTTTCATTTTTTTTTTAAAATCGATTCCCATTTTCTAAAACTCGATTTGAAAATGGTTTCGACAACACGTGTATGTTTTTGGATAAAGCTCTTATATTATTTTCCAGAAAATAATTTCTTTAAAAATAATTTTACTTTTTCCAATTTTTTTACTGTTACGAAAATCTAGAACTGAATATATTTTTTACTATTGTGCGAAAATGGTGGGTCAGTTATGCAACTGACCCTATGATTTTTACTCTTTTGCCCTACATATTTAGTATTTATCCTTCTGTTACTAGTATAAATAGAGAGCTATTTTCCTCATTTTTTTTACATAGAAAAACACAACAATTCGAAAACTCTTCTCTCCTACTCACCTCTTTTTCCATTCCCTTTTAAAATTATGCTATTTTCCCTAAATTACATTAGAAGAAATTCTGTCTAGGAGTTTAGGTTTTAAGTGGGACCGATTGTGACCCCTCCAAACTTTCCTGAGAATTGATCCTATTTTGGTTTCACTGAGAAGATCAATACCAATTGTGTTCCACCTTCCTTATTCGAGTGTACGAATATTGAAGTACTGTGTTAACTTTGAGGGGACGGTGTTCACTGCACGATTACACCGATCAGAACGAATTTGTTTCTAAGGAAGTGGTTCTTCCACAGTGCAATAAATTTTGATTTCTTAATTCTTGCTTTATTTTTCCATCCAGTGCTAACAAATTTGTTTTGTAGTAGTATATTTCCAACAATTTAGAAATGAATTACTACTGTTTAAACATGTCTACCCCAATCAAAAAATAAATCTCTAATCTCTCCAAGCTTGAACCTCTTGATGGGATTAACTACCACTGTTGGTCTTAAAGGATAGTCATCTTCTTTAAACAACTTGAAGTTGACTACTTCCTTTTTAATCCACCTACTACTGAGAAACCTGAAGATTCTGCCACCGTTCCAGAAGTCTCGGATGTCGTAACTACAAAAGCCAAGTTTGAAAAGGACAACAAAATGGTAAGAGGTCACATGTTAAGCTATATGGCTAACAACCTCTTCGACTTGTTTGTAAAAAAATAAGTTCGCTAAATCCATCTGGGATACATTGAAGAAGAAATATGGAGTCGATGATGCTGGGGTCAAGAAATATGTTGTTCGAGAGGCTCAAGTTCCAAATGACCGATGATAAGCCGATTATAGATCATTTACATATCTAAGAGAAGATGGTCTCCGACATCTTAACGAAAGGGATGGAGATGTGTGAAACTATCCAAGCAAACGACTTGATTGAAAAGCTGTTGAAATCTTGGTTCGAATACCATAATCTCCTAAAACATAAAAAAGTGGGACATTCCTTTGGAAGAACTGATTAGCCATATGATGATTAAGGAAGCCAATCGTCTTAAAGATAAGGTTTTAGTAACATCAACTCAATTTCCTTTAAAAGCTAAAAAGAAAGAGTAAAAATCTAGAATAAGAAGACTGCCAACTTCAAGAAACCAAGGAAGAATGAAAAAACCAACAACCATGTGAAATGCTACGTGTGTGGAAAAGCTGGACACAAAGCATACTGATGCTACCAACGTTCTGACCACCAGAATCAGAACAAAACACAAGTGCATATAGTTGAAAATCAAGATGAGGTTATAGCCACTGTGGTTTCTGAAGTGAACCTGGTTGAGAACAATGCCAGGTGGATAGTGGACACATGCACGTCCAAACATTTCTTTTGCGCCAAAAGAAAAATGTTCACTGAATTTAAAAGTGTAGCTAAAGGTGAACAAGTCTACATGGGTAATTCTAGCACTTCGGAAGTACTCGGTAAAGGAAAGATTTTACGCAAACTTACTTTTGGTAAAATGTTGGCATTGAATAATATCTTTTATGTACTTGCCTTGCGTAAAAAAAATGATTAGTGGTGGATTACTGGATAAGTGTAAACTCGAAATTATATGGGATATTTCTAGCAATTTTACCATATTTTGACTTAGTAATTATATAAATTTTGAGTAATTGTTAATAAATTAAGTGGATTTTGTTTAAATGTTAATGTTGGACATGAATTTAGAAAATATACGAAAATATGCTTTATTACATGAATTTTGTGCATAAATTATTTTATTTTCATGTTAATTATTAATATGTTAATTTTTATTATGCAGTGGATCCATATAAGATGAGATTAACATAATGTTGCATGGATATGAACACATCCACCTTACTTGGATGGCAAAACCATGGAAAATTGGGTCATAAGAATGTTAATTTTACTCAGCTAAAGTGTTGTTACAAAGTGGACATGTCTAGTTATTTATTGGATCATGAAACCGTCCAACAAGGGGAAGTCAAGCCCAAATTCGGCATAAGCATATGATTGCCAAATAATCAGCTTTGGGATATTTTATTAGAGGTTCTTGCAGTTGCAATTTAATTAGAAAAGAGCCTTGGAAGATTACATTTGAAACCATCCAATGCCTAATTATAGCATGATTTTGTGCTCAAAATAAGCAACCAAATTATCTCCCTTTCCACATATTGTGGCCTGCCAAGCAATTGAGAAGATGGAGGGATTCCAATCCTTATTTTTAGTAAACTTCACCCTCAACCTCACTTATAAATACCACACTACTCTCACATCTTAAAACATCCCTCATCTTTCATTTTCACAAACATCATTCATTCACTCATTCCCTCTCTTTCTTTATTCTCCCCACGCATAACCATTCCATTTTAGCCAACAAAAGCTTTGAAAAGATCACCTCTTGGCCAACCACCTTGAGGAACCATTAGCAAAAAAGCATCGGGCAAATCAGTAGAACACTTTGAATCCAAATCCGAAAGGCTACTGAATTGAAATAGAGTTTACTCTTTCCTTACTAGTTGTTTAATTTAATCATGTTTGCGATGTGTTTTATGATTTTTTCATCAACAATGATAGCTTAATTCTGTTTAGCTAGGATGATTGCGTTAGTTCAATAATATTTGTTTGAATCATGTTAAAGTGTTTGTACCTCAGTCGAACATGTTTTCAATTAAAATCAAGATGTATTTGATTCGTACATGATTAGATGCATTCAAATTAGTTGAGTGGTCCTAACCAAATGAAGGCTAGTAGACACAATAATTGAAAAGTGCATGCTTAATTTAGATCATTAAACCCGACTAAATTGAAGGTTCATAATAACTTTAATTAACTCTATTATCTTGCATAGTTTTTAATTTATGTGATTAAACTGTTTCAAACTTAATCTGTCCCTGTTACCTCACATAAATACTATGTAACACCCCTAACCCATATTAATCACCGGAATAGGGTTACAGAGCATTACCAGACTTATCACTTAAACAATCATACAATTCTCATATTCAAACAAATATCAAAATCAATCATATTGTCCCTAATACGAGCCTTCGAGGCCCAAAAAATAAGCATTTGAAATGGTTCGGGACTAAACCAAGAACTCAGGGAAATTTTGGGGAAACATAGAAAATTTTCAAAGTACAGGGGACACACGCCCGTGTGGCCCGGTCGTGTGACATTTGAAATGGGATCACATAGTCGTGTGACAACATCAAATTCTCACTCTAGCATGTACTTATGACTATTAGGTATTTTTACCGATAAGCCCTTTTACTCGTTTTCAATTAAAACCGAGTAGCACAAGTTGTCTAACATAATTTAAAACCTCATATTCTATCATAAAACACCAAAATACACAAATTTCAACTATGGGTATTTTTCCAAATATGAACCCTAGGTTGAATTATTGCTAGAATAAGCTTAATCAAGTTACCGGGACTCCAAAAACGTAAAGAACATTAAAAACCGGGCTTGGAATCACTTGCTATGGAGCTTGGAAGCTTGGAAAAAACCCTAGCTATGGAGAAACCTTGAAATTTCGGCCTAATGAAGAAGATGGACAAAAATTGGCTTTTAATTTTGTTTTTAATTCATTTTAATAACTAAATGGCCAAAATACCCTTAATTCAAAACTATGGTGTTTTATTTTCCTTTAGGTATTTTTGTCCAAACCAGTATAATAGTCTAATTACTATCCATTCATACATTTAGATAATTTTGCATACTTAGCTTAAAATTGCATTAGGGATCAATCTGACATTTAATTAAATTAATCTAGTTTAATCATCATTACTCAAATTATTATGTTTTTATCACCAAATTGTTAACTTATAACTTTGTAGATAATTGATTAACATACACAGTCCACGTGGAGACGATAACTCATTTTACTTACTTAGTACTTAAAGGACTGTGTACACTTGTACAAAAAACCCGTTACAAGTTTTTGGCGTTGTTGCCGAGGACTGTTGCCTTAATCATTATTTGTGAAATTATTTTTTACAGTTTGGTTTTTATTTAATTTCTAACATTACTAATTTATTCTTTATTCTTTATCTGTGATTTATTTATTAGGTGTTTATGAGCATAGATCGAATCATCGATCTATTATTACCTATAGACCGTGAAATTGAATGGACATTTAGACAGAGAAGACGCGGGAGGTTAGCTCAAAGACAAACCGATATGGACATTGGAAATTAAAATGATGGACAAGGTAATTGACTCAATCATGTGTACAATACAATCATTATTAGTGATGATACGGATCGCGCCATTAGAGAATATGCTGTGCCACTCTTTAATGAGTTAAATTCAGGAATTATAAGGCTAGATATCGAGGCACCCCAATTCTAATTGAAACCAGTGATGTTTCAAATGCTCTAAATGGTGGGCCAATTCAGTGGTATGCCCATGGAAGTTCCACACCTTCACATTTGATTATTCATGGAGGTGAGTTATTCGCTTAACATAGCTAGTGTGATTGAAGATGCATTAAGGTTGAAGCTGTTTCCATACTCCTTGTGGGATCGAGCACGAGCATGACTAATTCATTGCCACCAAGTTCAATATTTACATAGCAAGAATTAGCAGAAAGGTTTTTGGTAAATTATTTTCCACCAAGCAAGAACGCAAAGTTACGAAATGAGATAACCACTTTCTAGCAATTGGATAACGAGTCTTTGTATGAGCTGTGGGAAAGATTCAAAGAACTACTTTGTAAGTATCTACATTATGGGATTCCTCATTGCATCCAGTTGGGGATGTTTTATAATAGTCTGAACGCACACATAGATTGATGGTTGATGCTTCTACAAATGGTGCGATTTTATCTAAGTCATATAACGAGGCGTATGAGATTATCAAGAGGATCACTAGAAATAATTACCAATGGCTAAAAAATCAAGTAGCTTTAAGAAGATGAGTAGCCAGAATTCATGAAGTCGATGCTCTCACTTCATTCTCTACTCATGTATCTTCTATATCCTCTGTGCTAAAACAGTTTACCACTAATAGTTCTAATAATTTTACAGCTCAATCACCAAGTTAGTATGATGTAGTTTCCTGTGTATACTATGGGGATGGTCATTCTTTCGAGAATTGCCCTTCAAACCCCAAATCTGTGTATTATGTAAGGAATTAGTAGCAAAATAGAAGTGGACAAGGATCGTAGTCTAACTTCTACAATCCTTTGTTGCATAATCATCCAAACTTTTTCTAGAGTAACCAATGAAATGAACTGAACACTCATATACAGCATAGACCCAATCAATCTCAAGGGTCTAGTCAACAAGCCCTAAAACCACCTCAAACTGAATTATCAAATAGTTTGGAGGATTTATGGAAGGCGTACATGGCAAGAAATGATGCTTTAATCCAAAGTCAAGTGACAACATTGAAAAATTTGGAGAACGAGGTAGGTCAGTTAGCTATAGAACTTCGTAGTAGATCACAAGGAGCCTTGCCAAGCGACATAGAAAATCCAATAAATTTTGGTAAGGAGCATTTCAATGTGGTTGCATTACAAAGTAATAAGATTTCGGAAGCCAATGAGGTTGTGGTTGAAAATGAGCTTATTAAAAATGAGGAAAGTTAACCAACAGTTGAAGTTTCTACACCAGAAAAACTGAATGTTGAAAAATTTGATGAGGCAAATCCAAATCTAGTGAATTTTGAAAAGCTAACACATTTTTTCTTTCTTTTTTTTTTTTGCAAATTTGACTACTCAGAAAAGTTTTCCATTTCAACCTAAAGTTCCATATCCTCAAAAACTTCAGTTGCATAGGTAGAAACAAGAGGTATAATTCAAGAAGTTCTTGGATGCTCTAAAGCAACTGCACATTAATATCTTGTTAGTGGAGGCTTTAGTGAAAATGCCCAACTACGTAAAGTTTATGAAGGATATTTTGTCCAAGAAGAAAAGACTTAGCGAGTATGATACTGTTGCTTTAACGAAAGAGTGCAATGCGTTCTTACAGAACAAGCTATATCCAAAATTGAAAGACCTTGGAAGCTTTACGATACCCTGTAACATTAGAGAATCTTACTGCGGTAAAGCTTTGTGCGACTTAGAAGCAAGCATCAACTTGATACCCAAATATATTTTTAAGATGTTGGGAATAGGTGAAGTAAGATCCACTATTATGACACTTCAACTTGCGAATCGATCTTTGGTATATCCCGAAGGAAAGATTGAGGATGCTTTGGTAATAGTTGATAAGTTTATTTTTCCTACTGACTTCATTGTGTTATATTTTGAAGCAGATAAGGAAGTTCTGATCATCTTTGGGAGACCTTTCGTAGCTATGTGAAGAACGTTGATAGATATGCAAAAAGTAGAACTCATAATGAGAGTTCAAGATGACTACGTAACATTTAATGTTCTAAAGGCGATGAAATTTATCGATCCAATGGAAGAATGTTCAGTAATAGAGGAATTAGAAACCTTAGTTTCTATGGAATAGGAGAGCAATTTTGAAGAAGATCCATTGGAGAATACTTTAGGGTCTGAACATTAGGAAGATGAAAAAGGTAATGAAAGTATTACTTTGATGGACGCCAACCTGAGGAGTTATGTTCAACCACTGCAGTTCAAACCACTAGAGTTGAAAGTTCAGGAATTTACATAATCTAAGTTGTCAATTGAGGAACCGCCTATGCTTGAACTAAAGGTACTTTTGTCTCATTTAAAATATGTTTATTTAGGTAACAATTCTACTTTGGCTGTGATTATTTCAGCAGAATTGACAGAACATCAAGAGGAGCAACTAATTGCTGTTTTAAAGAAATTTAAAAAGGTAATTGGTTGGACCATAGCTGATATATGAGGTATAAGACATTCCTTCTGTATGCATAATATTATCTTAGAGGAAGGTGAGCAAGGTAGAATCGTTGGGCAAATGAGACTTAACCCTATCATGAAAGAGGTAGTACTAAAGGAAGTGATCAAATGGTTAGATGCGAGAATAATCTAACCCCATCTCAGATAGTTCTTGGGTAATTCCGGTACAATGTGTACCAAAGAAAGGTGGAATCATGATTTTCGAGAATAAACATAATGAGTTAATCTCGATGAGAACTGTCACGAGTTGGAGAATCTATATTGACTACAAAAAATTGAACAAAGCTACTTGTAAGGACCATTTTTCGTTACCTTTTATGGATCAGATGTTAGATTGATTGGTAGGTAACAAATTTTACTGCTTTTTAGATGGATATTTGGGATAGAACCAGATAGTTATAGCCCTAGAAGACCAGAATAGAACTACTTTTACTTGCCCGTATGGTACATTTACTTTTATGCAAATAACTTTTGGCTTATGTAATGCACCTGCCACATTTCAACGATGTATGATGACAATTTTCACTAGTATGGTTGAAAATTTTGTTGGGGTTTTCATGGATGATTTTTCTGTTTTTGGTAACACTTATGATGTTTGTTTGAGTAATTTGGTTAAGGTATTAAAAAGATGTGGGGAGACGAATCTTGTCCTTAACTGGGAGAAATGCCATTTTATGGTTAATAAGGGAATTAGGACATAAAATTTCCAAAAATGGAATTAAAGTGGATAAAGCACAGTTGGACGTAATTGAAAGATTACCACCTCTAGTTAGTGTGAAAAAAGTTAGAATTTTCTTAGGCCATGCTGGTTTTTATCGCAGGTTTATCAAAGATTTTTCAAAAATTTCTAAACATTTTTGTATACTTCTAGAAAAAGATTTTTTTATTTTATTTTAACAAAGCATATTTAAAAACTTTTGAAGAGTTAAAAAGTTCGTTAATTTTAGCCCTAAAGATTGTTACACTTGATTGGAACTCACCTTTTGAGTTGATGTGCAATGTAAGCGATTTCGTTGTTGGAGCTATGATGGGTCAAAGAAGAAACAAAGTGTTTCATCCTATCTACTATGCAAGTAGAACTTTGACAAGATCCCAACTCAATTATACGGTAACTGAAAAAGAACTCTTTGCTATTTTTTTTTTGTTTTTGAGAAGTTCTGTAACACCTCTAACCCATATCTGTCACCGAAATAGAGTTACGGAGCATTACCAAATTTTTTTAGAACATTTGAAGATATTTCAAGTCAATTACTATTCATTTTCCAAAATCATTCATAACGTCCCTTAAAAGGACCCTCGAGACCAAATATAAACATTAAATTCAAATTGGGACTTAATCAGGAACCCTAAGAATTTTTGTGAATTTTTTAAAAAGTTTTCCAAGTTACAGGGCTCACACGCCAGTGTGGTCCAAGGGACACGCCCGTGTGACCCTGGGGCACGCCCGTGCTACAAACCGTGTTCGATCCCATGTAACTCTCTGACTTGTGCACACGGCCATGCCATATGCCTGTGTGCTAGGCCGTGTGGTCAATTAATTCATTTCGAAATTAGATGCAAGTTTCACATGGCCAAGACACACGTCCATGTTCTAGGTCGTGTAGCACACACGGCTGAGACACATACCTGTGTGCTCAATTCTGAGCATTCTGTTTCTCAAAATTAAGGTACAAGGGATACACGGCTTAACCACACGCTCGTGTACCAGGCCGTGTGTCACACACGGTTTAGACACATGCCCATGTGTCTGCCCGTGTGGATAAAATAAAGTCATTTCCATCTTTATTTCTCACCCAAAATTTTAACCAAGTTCTTACACCAAATTTACATCCAAATACCAACCATTTCAAGCATTGAATCCAAGCAAATTATAACATCTAACATGATATATTGTTACATGAATTCATGCTTTTAATCTTACCTTTCACAAGCATACTTATTTAATCTTTCTCTATCAATCAATAATAAACACTTATGTTATCCATAAAATGAACTTAATACATTCATACATATACTATAACATAATCATCACTAGCCATTCCAATGGTTAGATTACAATAATCATTTACATTTACATGCCAATATAACCAATATAACCTATACATGCCATTGTAACCATAATTGCTTTACCATATTGTACCGACATGGGCCTATAGATAGTGTGAGTGATCTCCGCCAAGCTTCCAATCCAACGGGCTTTTGATTTTCTCTAAAACAGGGAAATAAAACTATGCTTAAAATGCTTAGTAAGTTCGTATAACATGGTACATAACTTACCATTCATTCGATTATGAGGTAACTATGTAAGACATATTCAATTAATTTGACCTTAAGCCCTACACACACATCCTCCTTGCCTTTGTTAGTCATATAATCCATAATAACATCAAAACATATATGGGCTCAACAACAATCAAGATTTCAAGCACATATGCTTTCCACAACATGTATTCGTTCAACATACATAATTTATCTCATTATTACAAGTATAATTTCATACTAGTTCATTTCTAGTTCAGATCATTTCATATCAGAAATTTACTTATATTACTCAGAATATCAATGTTACGATTAGTACACTCAAGGTGTATAAGTCTATAATTAAGGATGTACATACTCATCAAATAAATTCCATGTACAACATCGTCATTTCATATTTCCATATATCGATTATCACGTATCGTCATTTTCATGTATTTCAGGCCGATATGTGTAATAACTCATTTCTTCTCATGTCTAGAACTTTCACCCTTTGAATTTATCTGAAATATTGATGGATACACAAGTAGTACACCCGTGGTGTACAAATCAAGATTCATCAATTCATAATCAATGGTACCCATAAGGTACTATTTGAGGGAATACACTCTCGAGCCACACATGTATACAACAGGATTACCAGTCTAGGCTAAATCTTTTTTATGACATATGCTCTAAGGAGCTTGATCTGGATTAACCGTCTGGGCTAAATCCAATACATAACATATGCTCAAGGGGACTTATATCAGGATTACCCGTCCGAGCTAAATCTTTTCTGTAATGAGGTTAATAAGATTACTTGTCTGAGCTAAATCCTGTCAATAAAAAATGCAGAACCTCATTCATTTCGGGAAATCACATATCCATTGAATTTCCATTTTATTCAACTGGGATTTAAACATTTTTCTCAAGAATTATCGGGCATGTGATTATTTCATACATCTGCAACATTCATATAATTCAAATAAACACATTTCACATTCATTTCAAGAATATAAGTAACGTTCTCATTGTTTATCCTTTTTCATCTATTGGGCATTATCATTTAATTCAAACATTTTTATTTATCAAGCTTGATCAGATATGTAATCATTTTCACATATTTATGACATTTATAAAATTTACATAAACACAATCAATGCAAGCATGTAAATAAACACAATTTAGTTACACGAACTTACATCGACAATGTTCGTGTACGTAAAATCTACTAATCCGATATTTTCCTCTTTCCTCGTTCTAGCTGCGAATTTGGTCTATTCGAATCTATACGAGTATATTTTACATCAATTTCTCATATTTCTTACTCATTTAGACTCAATTTACATCCTAGGAAAAATTACCATTTTGCCCCTAACTTCTCCATAAATTCCCATTTCGTCCCTAGACTCGGAAAATAAAATTTGTGCAATTTACTCCCTATTCCAAGCCTAACCAAAATCCCATTACAAAATTTACAACACATGTATTCAAAAAAATTCTGAATTTTTCATCAATTTTCACCACTTTGCATTTTATTCCTCAAATCATGTTTTTATCAAAAATCAATTTGTAAAAGTTGTTTATGTAACAGCCCGATTTAGACCCTAATCGGAACGGTGGTTTCGGGGCTACGAATCCTAGTCAGAAAACTAATTTTAAATTATTTTCTGTGTTTATTTTGTGTGAATTTATATCTGTGAAATTTTCATGATTTAATTTTGTCGTTTAGATATCCGATTTAGAAACAAGGACTTAAACGCGTAAATTGAAAAATTGGCTAGTTCTCATAGTAGGGACTAAATTGGGGTTGGCTTCTTAAGTGGAAGCATTTTATATGAAAAAGTCCATTTTCTTTTATTGTATGTATATATGCTAGTGTACGGCATTAAATATATATATATATATACACATACATATATTGATAAACCATATAATAAAATATTTGTAAGTTAAGCATGCGTAAGTAAGGTGGACGATTATGTCCTTATTATATAAGTATGGGTTCTAAATCTATTAACGGCAAGATAGGAAACCAATAATTTGAGTTATTATAATGATACAAAACATATCATAAAACTTTCATTCATATTTTTTTCTCTTCATTGCCGAACATAAAACAAACAAAAGAAGAAAACATAAAGCTAGAGTTCGTACACTTCCAAGCTTAATTCAAGGTAAGTCCTAGCTCAGTTTTTGATAATTTTTACATTTTTGAGATCGTTACTTTGAGTACTACAAAACTTATGCTTGAATTTTTTATTTTGGTGAATATTTTGAGTTATGCCATTGAGGAGAGCTTGTGATTTTTGTTGGTTGTTGATGAATTATGAAAGATAAAGGTTGGGTTTACATATGTTGTATTGGGATTTTTGATAATTTTGAGAATTAAGACTTAATAGCAAAAAATAAAAATCTAAGGGTCTAAAATGTGAAATTGGGGAAACATATGGACTTATATGTGTGCTAGGAGTATTTGGCCTAAGCAAGATATTGTTAAATTTTTCTTATTTTTATTTTGTGCAATAGAGATTAAATTGAAAAAAAATGTAAATGTCAGGGAGAAAATGGTAATTTACCCATTTGTGTGTTTTTGGACTAAATTGAATGAGAACATTCGTGAATGAGCCTTATTTGAATGTGTTTAGATCAAGAACCAAGAAAATCAGAGTTGGATCGGGGAAAAACGAAGGTGGTCGACTAGTCGTTCTGTTCCGTTTTATATCGTCCGAGGTAAGTTATAAGTATAATTGTGATGAAATTTAACATCAAGTGTACGAGAAATAAAGTGACGGCACTAAGTGTGTGATACGTCACAAGACTTTAGCACTAAGTGTGTGATGATATTAATGTAACGACACTAAGTGTGCGATACGTTACTGATATATGGCACTGGGTGTGTGAGGTTGACGATTTTTTTTTTTAGTATATTGATTCATAACTATTTAGTTAGACTAGAAGAAGTCAGATACGTGGCAATTGAATCTCTATGAAATAAGGTAAGTTGGTTATCAAGACATGAGGTGAGCTTAGAAGGTGACATATGAAAATTATGTGTATATGAGAGGAAGGTTACCCGGCTTTATTTGATAGCATGAAGTGAAATTATGATTGAATAACGATTGAGCTACTAGGGTTTAAAATATGATTATATGTACAACGAAATGGGATTTATGAATATGTTTAGGTAAGGCAGTATATACGGCCATGTGTATGATAATAATATTGTAAGTGGGTAATATATATGATGTTATAAGTTGGGCATTCGGTCAAAGGGAATTAGATACATGGACAGTACATGATTATAAATTCTTTTCAATAGCCAAATTATTTACTTGAGTGTAATATTATATTTTTGATCTCTACTAATGATGATTAATTGTCATAGTATTGAATAATTACTTGTGACTTACTAAGCAGAGTTAGCTTACTCTGTGTGTTTATTTATTTTGTTCTATAGATTTTTGGAAGTTAAGCTGCAAGTTTGGGGAACGGTCAGCAAGATCATCACACTATCAACTATTTTAGTATCTTATAAACTGATCTAGAAATATGACATGTATAAATTAAATTTTTTTTTAGGGACTAGATTATTTAGAAGGGTAAATGTATAATGGCCATGCAAGACTGACCTAATGTTTATGCCTAGCTTTGATTTGTGGAATTATAATAAGAATTTCCTTTTTGAACTATAAAGTAATGAGTTATGGTCGGTCTTGAATTATATTATGCATTATAATATGTGGTTGATTGATGATCTTGGTTGAAATACAAATGACTCATTTAGTTATATATTTATATATATAGGTATATACGTTTGGGCATTCGGCTAAGGATTCATAATGCATGATAAATAAGCTAAGGTATGTTATGTATATCCTAAGTCAAATTAGGACTTATGTGCACTCATAAATTGATGCCCACGTGTAATTTCATGCTATAATATTTATGTATGCCATTCGGTCATGTCATATTAGTTAAATTTATACATACTATTCAAATGCAATATGGGTTTTTATGCTTCGTATATCATGCATATATGTACTTGCGAAAACATGTCAGGCCTAGATATGCTGGTCATGATTTATGTATGTATATCAAGATTTATGTATTTATTATTTTCTATAAAAATGTGATTATAGTGAGTAAGGCTGATGAATTATTGAATAAATGGCAGAACCTTGGTAGATTGAGTTGATGTTTTTCAGATTAAGTCAAAGTAGCTATTACATATATATATTTTTTATTAGTTTAGCTTGCAGTGTCCATGATTTATAATGCAGCTCATGGTCGAATAGTGACATTTTTTCTTTGCATAATTAGATAAGCATAACTTGATTAAGATGAATGAACAGTCAACGAAAAATCCTTATGATTTTTACTTGTTTAATACGGATTAAATTGTGGACTAAACGAACGAAATTAATAATCTCCTTATTAACAATTCATGACTGATTAATAACAGTGACATGCTGTCCTTAATATTAAGGTTTTGTCTGATAAAAGTTTCCAAGGGATTTTTAATGTTCACGTTACAATCGAACTAGCATACATATACAGAGCATCTTTATTTGTTCGTGATCATATGTTTTGTCCGTTAATACTTGGATAGGTTTAAGTCATTTTGACCGGATGGGTTTTATTCTTGATAAGAGCATTGTAAACACTCCAAAAATTTTATTGTATTGATTATCCGATTCTAGTTATATAATCTTGTGATTAAGCATTGAACACATGAGGTGGCAATTACGTGACAGTTGAGTATCGACCGTTAATGCCTCGTAACCTGCTTCGGTGACGGATCTGGGTTAGGGGTGTTACATTTTATTGGTATCAGAGTTACAGTTTAGTCGGTTCTAGGACTAATGTAGCGTGTGTGAGTTTAGCTATACATGTCATATTATATATATATTGTGATACTATGTAGTCGGTTCTACGGTTTAGGGGTATTACAGTTTATCTATCATCAACCTATCATTTTCTACCATAAATGTCAAAATTTCAGCATATACATCCATGACCCATTTTCCATACTTTGATAACTTCTCAAATTAATCCCCCAAATAGATAGATTAAGCTACCCCAGTTTTAAAAATATCAAAATTACTAAAAACGGGCCAAGGAAACTTGCCCAATTTGGCCATGAAAATTTCTTCTCTCTCTCTTAGGGTTTCCATGGAATATTTTGGGGAAGAAGATGGTTAAAATGATTTTTATTTCTATTTAATAATTTATCATCTTTTAATAATGTTGATTTCCAATTTAGTCCTTAGCCTTTTTCTAAATTTTCATGGATGAGTCACCAAAATATCTACACTTTTTATTAATGGTCTAATTACCATATAAAGACCTTAATTATTGAATTCCATAGCTATTTGATCCTTCTAGCTACTAGAATCCAACTTTTGCATTTTATACGATTTGGTCCTTCCTGTAATTAAACACTTAATTGATAATATTTTCTTATCAAAATTTTCACATGACATGTCTATCATAATACGGACCATATAATAAAATAGAAAATAAATTTTATTTTTCTGTTCGAATTTGTGTCCCAAGTCTACTGTTCCGATTTCATCGAAATTGGGTTGTTAAAAGTTCCATTCATATCTTATCGGTACCAAAGTTACAGTGTTTACCGATTATATGACCATTAAGTATTTACTCACAAAGAAAGATGCTAAACTGAGGCTAATTCATAGGATACTTTTACTCTAAGAATTTGATCTTGAGATCCAAAATAGAAAGGGTGATGAAAATCAAGTAGCTGATCATCTGTTGAGGTTGGAACAAAATGAAGTAAGCTCTTCACTTGTTCCAATTAATGAGAATTTTCAAGATGAGCATATCTTTAAGGTAAGTCAAATTCATGAAACACCTCCGTTTGCTGATTTTGCCAATTATTTAGCATGTGGAATAATTCCTCGAGAAATGACATACCAACAAAGGAAGAAATTCCTTCATAATAGTCGGTATTATTTATGGGAGAATCTATTTTTTTTTAAATAATGTGCAAATAACATAATCAGGAAGTACATAGTTGGAAGTGAGATTGACAAGATTATGTACTACTGCCATTCATCTCCGAGTGGGGGACACTTTGGTGGTTCTCGCACTACAAAAAAAGATTTTGTAAGCAGGATTCTTTTAGCCTACAGTGTTTAGGGATGCGTATGCTGATAAACCTTAATTTATACATATTTTTATCCCATGCTTAGCACATTTATGGATGGTTTCTCCTTAGATTTGGTGAATTCGATGCTCCTAATTCTTTAATTTCATGTTTTATACTTAAGTGAGCATAGGAGAGTAAAAAGAGCGAGAAACGGGCCGAAAACGGAGAAAATGGACCCACATAGGAAATCAACACGGCCTGGACTTCCTCACACGGGTAAGCCACACGGCCATGTCCATTTGGCAGGATCGAAGCACGACTTACACGGGTAGGCTACACGCCCGTGCCTATTTAACAACCTTGACCACGGGCTGGAGTAATCGTACACGGGCGTGTCCTTGTCATGCCCAAGTAAAGTCCTATTCAGAAAAGGCCACTTTAGAGGGCTTTTAGGCATTCAAAAGCCTATTTAAACACCTGATGAGGCACTTAGAATTGACACATGGAGTAGGAGGCAAGGAATTACTCAAGGGAAGCCAATTGATCCATCTCAGAAGTCAGATTCATCATCAAGACTGAAGATCTCCTTTCAGTTTCCATTCAGGGGTTTTGGGTTTTCTTTATGTTTTGTTATCTTTATTCTTTTGAGATGTTTTCTTTCATAATTATGAACTAAACCCCCTAAATATCTAAGGGAATGAAACCTAAGACAGGCCTTGTTATTATTATCTGAATTGTATGATAAATATTTGACTTGTTCTTAATTATGTATTCTTAATTCTTATTTTAATATTCCAGGCTACTGATTCAAGTTAATGCTCTTATTCAGAGGAGGAAAAGACCCTGTCTAAGAGTAAATTTGTCGTAGTTAAGCAGAGTTGATTGCACACCTAGAGATAGGGTGATAAGATTTTGCCGGATTAGGGTGAAACCTAATAAGGGGATCCATAGATCGAGTTAATGCAACACTAGGGCGTTAATTAGAAAGAAATTTCAATTAATCAACCTAGGGTTAGACGTTATTAGTCTCAAGAGAGATAATAATATAACTTAGGGATTTCTACGAATCAAGTCAAATGAATAAATCGTCTGATTCAGAGTCAAATAACAAGTGAAGTCTAGGTGGATTTTCCTTGGGTATTGTCTTAATCAATCGAGTTCTCCCAAAAGCTTTTCCTAATTTTCTGTCTGTGCACCCTTAGTTTAGTTAATTAGTTTAGATAAACAAATCCCTTAATTTTTAGGCTAGATAATAAAAAGAAAGTAATTACTAGTACTCTTGGTTCCTTTGGGTTCGACAATCCGATCTTGCTAAAGCTATACTACTGTTCAATAGGTACACTTGCCTTCATCATGATAATAATTAGTTTCAAGAACGAATAATTATAAATTTTTAAAACCTGTCGCGAATATCACGTATCAAGTTTTTGGCGCCGTTGCCGGAAAACTAAGATAATAGGAGCACTCGATTTTTATGACTTTAGCCATTTTACTTTATTTGCAATTTAAATTTTTATTTTCTTTTCTAATTTTTATTTTATTCGCTCTTGGCAGGTTTTTATAGTGTATGACTAGAAGAAACCCGTTGGGACCATTACTATTTGATAGTGAGATTGATCGCACAGTTCGCAGAAACCAAAGAGAAATAAGGCGAAGCTTACGATACATACAGGAAGAGCAAGAGGACGATACTTCAACCATAACCGAAGAGATGACTGAAAACTAGGAAAATCCACTACCTTCTGTGATTGCCGCTGGTCCAGTAAATCAGAATCCTACTCCGAATACTATGTACGATTATGCTAAACCTTCTTTAACAGGAACTGAATCGAGTATAGTTAGGCCTTCTGTTGCTGTGAATAATTTTGAACTGAAACCTAACACCATTCAAATGATCCAACAGTTTGTTCAGTTTGATGGTTTGCAGGACGAGGACCCAAACGCTCACTTGGCAAATTTCTTAGAATTTTGTGACACGTTTAAAATCTATGGCGTTTCAGATGATGCCATTCACCTTCGGTTATTCCCTTTTTCATTGAGGAACAAAGCTAAACAGTGGTTGAACTCGTTACCACGAGGGTCAATCACTACTTGGGAACAAATGAACGAAAAGTTTTTATTAAAATATTTTTCCCTGGTTAAAATGGCTAAATTATGTAATGATATGTCTTCTTTTATGCAGATGGATTTAGAAACATTCTACGATGCATAGGAGAGATACAAGGACCTTTTGCGAAGATGCCCTCACCATAGGTTACCACTCTGGCTACAGGTTCAAACGTTTCACAATGGCCTAAATTCTTCGACTAGACAGATGATTGATGCATCTGCTAGTGGAACTATCAATAATAAGACACCTGAGGATGCTTATGAATTTATAGACTAGATGTCACCAAATAATTATCAGTGACAATTCATAAGGACAAAGCCAACGAAAACAACCGACGTTTTTAACGTCGATTCGATCACCATGCTCTCTAATCAGGTAAAACTTTTGAATGAAAAAATTGACGGTTTTCTTAGTTCTTCACAGGTTCACCCAGTAATGCAGTGCGAAGCAAGTGGAGGTGGATCAAGCAATTCATAATACCCACCCTATGGTCACAACATGGAGAATGAGTAGTTAAATTACATGGTTAATAATCTTCGATCTCAAAATAATCCTTATAGTAATACTAACAATGTAGGTTGGAGGAACCACCCAAATTTCTCATGGGGCGGCCAAGGGAATTAGAGACCACCACCACCTCCAAGCTTCCAACAACCACCCTACAAACAAGAGAAAAAGCCAAACCTTGAGGAGATGCTAACAAAATTCATCTCGGTGTCAGAAACTCGTTTTCAGAATACTGAAACAACACTTAAGAATCAATAAGCGTCGATCCAAGGGCTCGAAACTCAGATAGGATAGCTCGCCAAACTAATTTTTGAATGACCACAAGGTAGCCTGCCAAGTAACACTAAATCTAACCCAAGGGAACAATTCAACGCAATTACCATCCAAGACAAGGAAGGGTCAGTGGAATCTAAACCAGAATCGAGGCAAGGAATTGTGGTAAGTAATAGCAGAGGTGAGGAAGACCGCAGTGAACAAACACCGGTAAGTAAAGAGTACAGACCTCGTGTGCCTTATCCCAATGCGACAAGAAAAGACCGCACATAGGAACAATTCTGTAAATTCCTTAAATTATTAAAAAAAATTACATATTATCTTACCGTTTATTGAAGCTCTTTCACAGATGCCAAACCCAATCAAATTCTTAAAGGAGCTTTTAACAAATAAGTGGAAGTTGGATGAAGCGTCGCATGTGGAGCTAAATGCGATTTTCTCAGCCATACTACAGAATAAGCTAGCCAACAAATTAAAAGATCCAGGGAGTTTTACGATTCCTTATTTAATTGGTAGCTTAGATGTTAATAATGCTTTGGCTGATTTAGGGGCTAGTATCAATGTGTGACAGCCCAAAATAGACCCCAGCCGGAATATGGTTTCGGGACCACTAAACCGAGTCATAAAAATAATTAATTGTTATATTCTATGCTTACTATGTGTGTGCATGCATATGTGGAAATTTCATTCTCTAATTTTACCCATTTGTATGAGAAAGTATTAAATAGGGATCAAAGTGAAACATGGTGAAATATGATAGGCTAACTTTGAAATGGCATGTATAGGACTACCCCTTGTTGGTTGAATATGTTGTGATGTATATATGTACGGCCATGCGAAAATGGCTCGTAAAAGTGAAGTATCGACTTAGATTCATTGTGGTTTGTATGTATATATTTGGTGTCATGATGTGGCTATGGCTTGGAAATGGGAATGTTGGTCATATGATCAGCCATTGGCATGGTTAAAATGATCATATATGAACCTATGTATGGCAAGACTAGTTGGTTCATGGAGACTACCAAATAGGTAAGACCTACCTTAAAAACAGATGCTGCCAGCTGCAGTGACGTGAATGTGAAAAATCACCAAAATTCGTAGGAATGGAATTAAATAGTGAATAAGCTATGTAAATGAACCTTGATGAGTCTATTTTCATATGGAAGAAACGAAATGGTCATAGGAGTTACATGTTAAGAGATATTAAAGCTATTGTGAGACAGGGCCAGAACGGTTTCTGGGTTCCCTGTCGCAACTTTAAAAATTTACTATAAATTATCCAAAAAGAATTAGGAGACATACCTTATATTTACAGATTCCATTTTGAGTATAGTTTCATTAGAAACAAACGGCAACAGCATTAAAACCCTGTACAGAGAGATATTCAAGTTATACCGTGTGAAGGTCAGAGCAGTCGATCCCTGTAACATGGGTGACTTTAACTAATAAACTGTACCAATTGGCCTGACCAAAAATTCTAGAAATAAATCCATGGATGGATATATGAGTCTAAATTCAGGGAAAATTTACGAAACCAGTTTCCGAGTTTTGAAACTCGAGATATGATTTTTAAGGCGACAGTGACGCAGTTTTCCAGCCTGACTGGAAATGTCAAATGGATGGGCAAAACAAGTGAACTTGGCTTGTTAACCCTCGTGTCCGACACGGCGATGGTATCGGGTTCGGGTGTTACAATTTTATTGGTATCGAGCCACGGTTTAGTCGATTCTAGGACTACCGTGATGTGTTTGGGGTCTAGCTATACATGCCATTAAATGATGAATCGATAGTGTGGTGATTTTCGACAATTTGACTTTGTGTTTGTTTATAGCAATGGATCCCGATCCCAACCGAAGCGATAGCTGATGATGTGGAGAGTGTGGCGCTGCTCCGCGCAAGGGACAGCGCCGGCGGACTCTCAACCTATGGCCAGCAATCCTAATGACGAGGCTAGGCAAGCCTTTTATAGTGTGATGAGCGAATGGTTTAATCAATACATTCGAACCAACACGGGTGTTCCACAACCTCCGATCCCGACAAATGCAACCCCGCACCTACAATACCTCCGATGGCTGACCAAATAAGGTCAAGTAAGCCCCGATCGATAGGATTGAAAACATGGGGCCACTGAATTTAAGGCTACGGATGATGGCGATGCGAAGCGAGCTGAATTTTGGTTAGATAACACTATCCGGGTGCTTGATGAGCTATCCTGTACACCCGATGAGTGCTTAAAGTGTACAATCTCCTTGCTACGCGAGTCCGCCTACTATTGGTGGAGTACTCTGACTTCTGTGGTGCCTAGAGAGCAAGTGACTTGGGAATTCTTTCAAACCGAGTTAGAAAAAAGTATATCGATCGAGATTCATCGACCAAAAGCGGAGGAATTCCTTGATCTTAAGCAAGGTTCGATGTCGATTACCGACTCTGACGAAAATTTGTGAGGCTTAGCAGATGCAGCGAGAATGCATTTCGTCAGAAGGTGTTATGTGTAAGCGCTTCGAGGATGGGCTGAATGATGATATAAGGATGTTTGTTGGCATCCTCGAGATCGAGAGTTCGTAGTACTTGTTGAGCGAGCTTGTAAAGCGAAGAGCTTAGAAAGGAGAAACAAAAAGCTGATGTGGGAGGCTGGAGAATTCGAAGAGGTCCTCGGAAAGTCTCTTCAACAAGCATCGAAGAGATTTGAGATGATGTGAGCCGGTCTAGAGGCGTTTGGACTTTTCTAGACGAGGACACGGTCGACCCCTGTGACCACACGAGTCACCTCGATCGCCGGTGGTGGAAATGATCACCGAGAGAGGCGGAGTGTCCACATTGTGGCAAATGGCATTCGGGGCTGTTGGTTTCGTGATCGCCCTGCTATAAGTGTGGATCGGCCGACCACTTTATGAAGGATTGCCGAGGATGCATGAATAGAATGTAAGTCGAGTGCAAACCGGGTGCTACCTTTGCTCGAGGTAGGCCACCTAGAAATATGGGCAATGTCGATTGGCGATCGAGAGGATCTAGAAATGCTACCATCGATTTGAGGCTCGTGCTCTGCTAGGACTTATGCCATCTGCGCACGCGAGGATCTGCCTCTCGGATGTTATTACCGGTACTTTCACTCTTTTCAATACAAATGTGATTGCTTTGATTGACCACGGTTCTACTCATTCATATATGTGAAACCTTAGCATCCAATAAGACTTTGCCCATTGAGTCTCTTGAGTTTGTAATTCGGTGTCAAACCCTTGGGTCATTACGTGCTTGTCAACAAAGTGTGCAAGAAAAGTCCCTAGTGTTCCGAGGTTCTTGTTTTCCGGCGGACTTGATGCTTTTGCCGTTCGATGAGTTCGACGTTATTCTTGGTTTGGATTGGTTGACCATGCGATGCGGTTGTAAATTGCAAGAGCAAGACTATCGATTTGAGGTGTGAATAATGAAATAATTCGGGTTGAGTCTACGGACTTAAAGGGTTGCCGGTAGTAATATCGGCGATGTTGGCCCGAAATATGTAAGAAAAGGGCGAAGCGTACCTTACGTCGTGCTTTCGATGACAAGGAATCGAAAAGAAACCGAATCTGTGCCGTGGTTTGTGAATACCGGATGTTTTCCAGAAGAATTGCGGGTTTACCACCTATTCGGAAATAGAATTTGGCATCGAATTGGTACTGGTACCACTCCAATTCGATAGCTCCGTATCGTATGGCACCAACGAATTAAAGGAGTTGAAGGCTCGGTTGCAAGAATTGGTGGATAGAGGTTTTGCTCACCGAGTTTTTCGCCTTGGGGTGCGCCCGGTATTGTTCGTGAAGAAGAAGGATGGAACCATGCGGTTGTGCATCGACTATCGTCGACAATAAAGCAACGATAAAGAACAAATATCCGTTGCCGCGTATTGATGACTTGTTCGATCAAGCTGAAGGAAGCCTCGGTGTTCTCGAAAATAGATTTGAGATCGGGCTATTATCAAGTGTGAATCCGAGATTGGACGTACCCAAGGCGCCTTGAGCGAGATATGGTCACTATGAGTTCCTAGTGATGCCGTTTGGGCTCACTAATGCCCTACGGTATTTATGGATTTAATGAATCAGATCTTTAGACCATATTTGGATCGATTAGTAGTCGTGTTCATTGATGACATCTTGGTCTATTCAAGAAATGAGACCGAACATCTTTGAACACTGCGGTTAGTCTTTGCAAATTTTACGGGATAAGCAATTATATGCTAAGTTCACAAGTGTGAGTTACGGTTAGAGAGGTTAGCTTCTTGGGTCATGTGGTATTTGCATCGGGTATTGAGTCGACCGAATAAAATTTCAGCCATACTTAATTGGAAGCCTCAGAAATATTCTTGAGGTTCGGAGCTTTTTGGGGCTTTAGGTTATTACCGACGATTTGTAAAGGCTTCTCAACGATAGCCACGCCGATGTGAAGCTTACTCCAAAAGGATGTTAAGTTGAATGGACGGAGAAATGCCAAAAAGTTTCGATCAACTAAAAACTTATTTGGTGAAGCCCCAATTCTTGTGCAACCCGAGTCCGCAAGGAGTTTGTCATCTATAGCGACGCCTCTCTACTTGGGTTAGGTTGCGTATTAATGCAAGAAGGTCGAGTTGTGGCCTATGTGTCGAAGCAATTAAAGCCACATGAGAAAAATTATCCGACTCATGATCTCGAATTGGCACGCCATCGTATTCGCCTTAAAGATTTGGCGACATTACTTATTTGGTGAAAGGTGCCATGTATACTCGGATCACAAAAGTCTCAAATATTTGATGACCCAAAGAGACTTAAATCTGCGACAAAGGCGTTGGCTCGGTGTTAAAGGATTATGAGTGATCATTGGCTATCACCGGGAAAGGCGAATGTGGTTGCGGATGCCTTGAGTCGTAAATCGTTATTCACTTTCTGAGCGATGAATGTGCACTTATGCATCTAATCCGAGCGGTGTGTTAGTGGCTGAATTGAAAGCCAAACCATTATTGACACACCAAATTCGAGAAGCTCGGAAAGTCGACGACGAGTTGGTTGCAAAAGCGGGCTGCGTGTGTTCGAACAAGGACTCGGAGTTTCAAATCGGCGATGACGATTGTTTGAGGTTCAAAAGTCGTCTGTGTGTCCCAAAGAATTGAACTCATTTCGATAATTCGAATGAAGCCCATTGTAGCGAATGGCAATCCACCCGGAGTCTGAAGATGTACAATGATTTGAAAGCGTCGGTTTTGGTGGCATGGTATGAAGCGAGACATCTCGACTTTGTTTGAGATGTTTAATATGTCAACAAGTGAAAGCGGAACATCGGTGCCTTGAGATTACTTGACCAATCACGATACCCAGTGGAAATGGGATCGAGTCACAATGGACTTTGTATCCGGACCGCCATTGTCGACAAGTAAGAAGGATGCGGTTTGGGTCGTGGTAGATCGATTGACTAAGTCGGCCCACTTTGTCCCCGTCGCACGGATTTTTCAATGGACAAATTAAGCGGAATTATGCGTTTCTCAGTTGTGAGATTACGGGGTGCCTATTTCCATCGTGTTGGATAGAGATCCGAGATTTACCTCGCGATTTTGGAAAAAGTTGCAAGAAGCTTTGGGTACCAAGTTGCATTTCAGCACCGCCTTTCACCCCAAACCGATGGTCAATCCGGCGGATAATTCGGATACTTGAGGATATGTTAAGATGTTGCGTCCTCGAGTTTAGTGGTTCATGGGAGCGGTATTTGCCGTTGATTGAATTCGCACAACAACGACTTTCAATCAAGTATTAAGATGGCACCCTACGAGGCCTTATGCGGTCGTAAATGCCGTACACCATTGTTTTGGGTGAGCTCGGTGAAAGCAAGATTTTCGGGTGGATTTGATTAGGGATGCTGAGCAGAAAGTGAAAGTAATCCGTGAAAGTCGAAGATAGCCTCCGATCGTCGGAAGTCGTCTGCGGATCTGAAGCGTAAGGATATCGAGTATCGGTGGGTGATAAAGTGTTTCTCAAGGTATCGCCTTGGAAAAAGATACTCGAGGTTGGCCGTAAGGGCAAGTTGAGCCCGAGGTTCATTGGGCCATATGAGATATCGAGCGAGTCGGTCCGGTGGCATATCGCGATTTTGCCCCGAACTCAAAAAGGTTCACGATGTCTTTCACGTTTGATGCTTGACGCTATAGATCCGATCCATCGCGTGATTAGTCCATCGAAATTGAAATTCAAGCTAATATGAGTTATGAGGAAGAACCGATTCGTATCCTATCACGAGAAGTGAAAGAGTTGCGAAACAAGCGGGTTCCGCTAGTGAAAGTGTTGTGGCTCAAGCACGGGATAGAAGAAGCTACTTGGGAGACCGAGAACTCTATGAAAGAGTGATATCCAAACCTATTTACGGTAAGATTTTGAGGGACGAAAATTTCTTAAGTGGGGAGAGTTGTGACAGCCCAAAATAGACCCTAGCCGGAATGTGGTTTGGGACCACTAAACCGAGTCATAAAATAATTAATTGTTATATTCTATGCTTACTATGTGTGTGCATGCATATGTGGAAATTTCATTCTCTAATTTTACCCATTTGTATGAGAAAGTATTAAATAGGGATCAAAGTGAAACATGGTGAAATATGATAGGCTAACTTTGAAATGGCATGTATAGGACTACCCCTTGTTGGTTGAATATGTTGTGATGTATATATGTACGGCCATGCGAAAATGGCTCGTAAAAGTGAAGTATCGACTTAGATTCATTGTGGTTTGTATGTATATGTTTGGTGTCATGATGTGGCTATGGCTTGGAAATGGGAATGTTGGTCATATGATCAGCCATTGGCATGGTTAAAATGATCATATATGAACCTATGTATGGCAAGACTAGTTGGTTCATGGAGACTA
Organism: Gossypium arboreum; assembly: GCF_025698485.1. Taxonomy (NCBI): domain Eukaryota; kingdom Viridiplantae; phylum Streptophyta; class Magnoliopsida; order Malvales; family Malvaceae; genus Gossypium; species Gossypium arboreum. The sequence goes on from NC_069082.1 coordinate 20,434,001, forward strand.
CCAAATAGGTAAGACCTACCTTAAAACAGATGCTGCCAGCTGCAGTGACGTGAATGTGAAAAATCACCAAAATTCGTAGGAATGGAATTAAATAGTGAATAAGCTATGTAAATGAACCTTGATGAGTCTATTTTCATATGGAAGAAACGAAATGGTCATAGGAGTTACGTGTTAAGAGATATTAAAGCTATTGTGAGACAGGGCCAGAACGGTTTCTGGGTTCCCTGTCGCAACTTTAAAAATTTACTATAAATTATACAAAAATAATTAGGAGACATACCTTATATGTAAAGATTCCATTTTGAGTCTAGTTTCATTAGAAACAAACGGCACCAGCATTAAAGCCCTGTACAGAGAGATATTCAAGTTATACCGCGTGAAGGTCAGAGCAGTCGATCCCTGTAACATGGGTGACTTTAACTAATAAACTGTACCAATTGGCCTGACCAAAATTCTAGAAATAAATCCATGGATGGATATATGAGTCTAAATTCAGGAAAATTTACGAAACCAGTTTCGAGTTTTGAAACTCGAGATATGATTTTAAGGCGACAGTGACGCAGTTTTCCAGCCTGACTGGAAATGTCAAATGGATGGGCAAAACAAGTGAACTTGGCTTGTTAACCCCTCGTGTCCGACACCGGCGATGGTCTCAGGTTCGGGGTGTTACACAATGTCATGCCTTACAAAATGTTTAAGCAACTAGGTTTTGGGAAACCTAAACAAACTAGGATAAGTATTCAATTAGCCGATAAAAAATCATATTTCCTAGGGGTATTATTGAAGATGTACTCGTTAAAATTAACAAATTTATATTCCAAGTTGATTTCGTTGTTCTAGACATAGAAGAGGATAGTAACGTTCCTTTAATTTTAGGGAGGCCCTTTTTAGCAACTGCTAGAACAATAATTGATGTTGGCACGGTGAACTCACACTTCGTGTGGGAGACGAAACAATCACCCTTCAAGCTCGTAATTCGAATAACACATTAAAAATTGAAGGTGGTGGTATAAATCATCCTACTAAAGTTGACCATGTGGTGCAACTTATTTTGCAGGAAATAGGTTCGAAGAACATACATGAACCATGTTCAGGCAATAACAAAGGACCTATCTATGAAGAATGAAGGCTACAAATCGAGGAGCTAGATGAATGGAAGACACATACACCGAAAACACAGAATAAACCAAAACCATGCCATGACAAGCTAAATTTTTCCCCAAATCAACATAAGGTTGGAGACAAAGTGTTATTAGACGTAGCAGACCCTCGTATTACCACTTCTGAACCGAATGAAAAAATTCTTCTTACGGTACTTAGCATTTTTCCATACGGTACAGTCGAGGTAATTCATCCCAAATTCGGCACGTTCAAAGTAAATAGTACTCGCCTTAACCCTTATGTTGATAAAACTGATAGTAGGGATGTGACAGCCCTAATTTGACCTTAGTCAGAAAGTGGTTTCGGGACCACAAAACCGAGTCGTAAAAATAATTAACCATTAAATTTTGTGTTTATTGTATGTGAAACAGGCATGTGTGAAAGTTTCATGCTTCAATTTTGTCAATTGTATGCGAAATTATTAAATAGGACTTATGTGAGAAAATTTAGAAATGTGTTAGGCAAATGTTGAAGTGACTTATTAATGCATGTTATAAAAATGATGGGTTTGCATGTTAAATTTCCATTTATGATAAGTAGTGGCCGGCCATGATGGGATCATATACATATAATATGTATTAATTATTAGTTAGTAGCTTTATATTTTATAACATAAATAAATAAAAAGGAAAAGTAATTAAAATAAGGAAAGGAATGGTGAAAAAAACAAAGTATCACCTTGTTCTTCTTAGCCGTACAAGAAGAAGAAAAAGCGGGGGGGGCATTCGGCCTTTTGAATGAAGAGAAGCTCAAGAGCTAAGGGGATCAAAATCAGAATAAGGGAAAGGAGAAAGCAGTCGAGTAGTCTATCCGTAACTGCCCCAAATTATACTCGAGGTAAGTCTTTAAGTAATGGAACTTAGCTTATGATTTGATAAAGCAATTACATATATATACATATATGTGTGAATGTTAATTGGGGTTTAAATCCGAGCTTGGTCTCGAAGGGCTTTTGAGCCAATGTCATAATCCGAGCTTGGTCTCGAAGGGCTTTTGAGCCAGTGTCATAATCCGAGCTTGGTCTTGAAGGGCTTTTGAGCCAGTGTCATAACCGAACCTAGTTTGAAGGGCCTTGGGCCAATGTCATAATCGAGCTTGGTCTCGAAGGGCTTTTGAGTCAGCACTAAGAATCGGGCTTGGTTAGAAGGGCGTCTGTGATGACATAATATTGAGTTGAAAACTTCGTAAATATTTATACGAGAAATCATATAATACATGTTGAAACAATTTTAAACAAATGTGCTACTTACGGTAAGATAACTAGGTAAGTAATTTACTCTCGTTGAGAATATGATTATGTTAAATTATGACTTTGAAATTGGTGGGGATGCTTAGACCATTGTTTAAAATCATTGACGTTTATGATCTGATTATGATGTATGAGTTCGAATTAGAGTTCAACTTCACAAATGTGAGATGTAGGTGTATATGCATGAGATTGACACGGAAATGTGAGATGAGCGTATTCGACTATAGAATGAATTTAGTTGGATATATATATTGCTTTCACCTTTGTGATATGAATGATAAAAGTAGTACCTTAGTTATTTTCTATTCGCCAAAGGATGAAACAAATAAACTTTGATATTATTATGCCACTCTTTTAAATGATTTCATTACTTAAACTTACTAAGCATCGAAGTGCTTAATCTTTTGCTTTAATTCTCTTTTTTATAGATTTTGTTAAATCACTATCGGACTCGGGAGTGTCAAAGTCGAAGTCGTCCACACTATCTAAGCCCTTTTGGTATATTTTTTGTTGAACTTTGATAATGGCATGTATAGGGATGACTTTTGTTGTTAATTAAATACCTTTTGATAATGTATGTGTGTATAGCCATGCGAAAATGGCTCGTATAATTTGAGTATGGCATTAAAATCATTTTGTGTATATATGCATGGTCTTATGATATGGTTATTGAGTGGTATGGAAATGTTAGTAAATGATCAGCCATTGGAATGGCTAATTATGATCATATTTGGTCCTTTGTATGTCAAATTACTAGCTAATCCATGGAAACCATGAAATAGGTAAAATTTACTACAAAACATTTTTCAGACAACAGTAGTGAAGTGAGTCTGAAAAATCACTAAAAATAGCAGAAATGGAATTAAATAATGAATAAAATATGGAATCGAATCTTGATGAGTCTATTTTCATATGGAAGAAGCAAAACAGGATATGAGCTATATTTTGTGAGATGTTTAAATTTTTGTGAAACAGGGCCAGAACGATTTCTGGATCCCCTATTATAACTTTGGAAATTCACCATAAATTTTACAAAGATAATTATAAGTCATGATTTATATGTAAAGATTCGTTATTGAGTCTAGTTTTATTAGAGACAAACGGCATAGTCATTGAAGCTCTGTACAGGGAGATATCTAATTCGTAATAAACAGAGGTCAGAGTAGTCGAACCCCAAAATAGGGGAGACTTTAACTAATAAACTGTACTAATTGGCCTGACCAAAAATTCTAGAAAAAAATTTATAGATGGATATATGAGTCTAGTTTCAGGAAAAATTTACGGAATCAGTTTTTGAGTTTTGGAACTCGAGATATGATTTTTAAAGTGACTGTGATGCAGTTAGCCAGCTTGTCTGGAAATTTTAAAATGAACTGTGTGAGTAAATGAATTAAGTCCGTTAACACCTCGTGTTCGACTCCGACAACGGTCTCGGGTACAGGGTATTACAATTTTATTGGTATCAGAGCTACGGTTTAGTCGATTCTAGGACTACCGTAATACGTTCGGGTCTAGCTATACATGCCATTATGTGTTTATTTGATAGTGTGGTGATTTCTGACAGTTAAAAATGTGTTTAGTTATAGTAATGGATCCCGATCTTGACCGAGCGGTAGCTGATGATGTTGAGAGTGTAGCGCCTGCTCCCGCGTAAGGGACAACACCAGTGGACTCTCAACCTATTGCTAGTAATCAGAACGATGAAGCTAGACAGGCTTTTTATAGCGTGATGAATGATTAGTTCAATCAATATATTCGAACTAATACTACTGTTCCACAACCCCACTCCGACTAATACAACCCTGCACTGCGATACCTCCGATGAATCGACGGATGAGGTTAAATAAGCCCTAGTTGATAGAATCCGAAAACACGGGCTCTTGAATTTAAAGCTACAGACAATGATGATGCCGAGCAAGCTGAATTTTGGTTGGACAACACTATTCGGTACTTGATGAACTATCTTGCACACGATGAATGCCTAAAGTGTACTATCTCCTTGCTACGTGATTACGCCTACTATTGGTGGAATCGTTGATTTCTATTGTGCCCAGAGAGCAAGTAACTTGGGAGTTTTCCAAACCGAGTTTGAAAAAAGTATATCAGCCGAGATTCATTGATCAAAATGGAAAGAACTTCTTGAACTTAAACAAGGTTCCATGTCGGTTCTGCGATTATGAGCGAAAGTTTGTGAGGCTTAGCGATGCGCTCGAAAATGCATTTCTTGAAGTCGTAATGTGTAAGCGTTTTGAAGATGGGTGAGCGAAGATATAAAAGCGTATGTTGGCATTTTAGAAATCGGAGAATTTGTAGTACTTGTCGGCGAGCTTGCAAAGCCGAAGAGCTCGATGAGGAGAAAAGAAAAGGCGATATGGGAGCAAATGAGTTTAAGTAAGAGATCTTGGGAAGCCCTTTCAACGATCATCGAAGAAATTTAGAGATGATTTAGGCCGATCTAAAGACACTTGGGTTTTTCAGACGAGATCGCGATCGACCTCCACAGTAATCTGTGAGTCACTTCGGTTGCCGTGTTGGAAATGATCGTCGGGACGGAGATGAGTGCGATATTGTGGTAAATGGCATTCGGGAGTTGTAGATTCCATGCCGCTCTGTTATAAGTGTGGATCAGTGACCACTTTATTAAAGATTGCCGAGATTATGCGAACCGAATGTAAATTAGAGTGGGAAACAGGGTGCTACTCTTTGCGAGGTAGACCATCTAGAAATACGGGAAATCCTAGTGGTGGTCAGAGAAGATCTAGAGATGCTACAACCAGATCTGAGGCTCGTGCTCCTGCTAGAGCTTATGCTATACATGCACGAGAGGATGCTTCCTCGCCAGATGTTATTACTGGTACTTTCACTCTCTTTGATACTAATGTGATTGCGTGATTGACCACGGTTCTACTCATTCATATGTATGTGAGACTTTAGCATCGATAAGACTTTACTGTTGAGTCTCTTGAGTTTGTAATTCGATGTATCGAATCCCTTGGGTCGTTATGTACTTGTTGACAAAGTGTGTAAGAAATGTCCCTAGTATTAGAGGTTCTGTTTTCCGGCTGATTTGATGCTTTTACCGTTTGATGAATTTGATGTTATCCTCGGTATGGATTGGTTGACCGTACATGATGCAATTGTAAATTGCAAAAGAAAAACCATTGATTTGAGGTGTGTAAATAACGAGATAATCTCGAGTTGAGTCTCTTGACTTGAATGGGTTGCCATTTGTAATATCATCGATGTTGGCTCGAAATATGTAAGAAAGGGTGTGAAGCATACCTTGCGTATGTACTTGATGACAAAGAGTTAGAAAAGAAGCTGAATCTGTGCGGTGGTTTGTGAATATCCGGATGTTTTTCGAAGAATTAGGGTTTACCACTTCGGGAGGTAGAGTTTGGTATTGAGCTTGTACAGGACTACACCGATTTCGATAGCTCCGTATCGTATGGCACTAACCGAGTTAAAGGAATTGAAAGTTCAATTGCAAGAGTTGACGGATAGAGGTTTCACTCGACCGAGTTTCTCACCTTGGGGCGCACCAGTTTTGTTTGTGAAAAGAAGGGCGGAACCATGAGGCGTGCATCGACTATCGTCGTTGAATAAAGTGACAATAAAGAATAAATATTAAATTCTGCGTATTGATGATTTGTTCGATCAAGCTGAAAGAACCTCTGTATTTTGAAGATAGATTTGAGATCGGGTTATTATCAGTTGTGAGTTAGAGACTCAGATATACCCAAAACTTCTTTCAGAATGAGATACGGTCACTATGAGTTCTTAGTGATGCCGTTTGGGCTCACTAATGCCCCTGCGGTATTCATGGATTTGATGAATCGGATCTTCGGACCATATTTGGATCGGTTTGTAGTTGTGTTTATCGATGACCTTACGGTCTATTTGAGAGATGAAACCGAACATCTTTGAGCACGAGATTAGTGTTACAGTTATGCGGGATAGCGGTTGTATGCTAAATTCGGTAAATGTGAGTTACGGTTGAAAGAAGTTAGCTTTTTGGGACACGTGGTATCTGCATCGGGTATTAGAGTTGATCCGGGAAAAATACCAGCCATACTTGATTGGAAGCCCCCAAGGAATATTACTGAAGTCCGGAGCTTTTTGGGACTTGTCGGTTACTACAGACGCTTTGTAAAGGGTTTCTCGATGATAGCCACCCCAATGACGAAACTACTCCAGAAAGATGTTAAGTTTGAGTGGTCAGAAGAATGTTAGAAAAGTTTTGATCTATTGAAAACTTATTTGACTGAAGCTTCGGTACTGGTACAGCCCAAATCCAGTAAAGAGTTTGTCATTTACAGTGATGCATCCTTACTTAGGTTGGGTTGTGTGTTGATGCAAGAAGGTCGAGTTGTAGCTTACGCGTCGAGGCAATTGAAGCCGCATGAAAAAAATTACCCAACCCATGATCTTGAATTAGCTGCCATCGTATTCGCTTTGAAAATATGGCAACATTACTTATTTGGTGAGAAGTGCCATGTATTTTCGGATCACAAAAGTCTCAAATATTTGATGACTCAAAGAGATTTGAATCTGCGACAAAGACGTTGGCTTGAGTTGTTAAAAGATTATGAGCTTGTCATTGACTATCACCGAGAAAGGCTAATGTGGTTGCGGATGCTTTAAGTCGTAAATCATCCTTTGCTTTCTGACGATGAATGTACACTTATGCATTCTATCCGATAATGTGTTAGTAGCGAATTAAAGGCTAAACCATTGTTGATTCATCAAATTCGTGAAGCTCGAGAAAGTCGATGATGAATTGGTTGCAAAAGCGGGCTGAATGTATTTGAATATGGAGTCGAGTTTCAAATAGATGATGACGATTGTTTGAGGTTCGAAGTCGATTGTGTGTTCCAAGAAATTGAACTTATTTCGATGATTACGAGCGAAGCACATTGTAGCCATATGTCAATTCACCCGGGAGTACGAAAATGTACAACGACACGAGGCGTCGATTTTGGTGGCATGGTATGAAACGAGACATTTCTGACTTCGTTTCGAAGTGTTTGATATGTCAACAAGTGAAAGCGGAACATCAAGTGCCTTCAGGATTACTTCAGTCGATCATGATACCTGAATGGAAGTGGGATCGAGTCACAATGGACTTTGTGTTTGGATTGCCATTGTCATCAAGTAAGAAAGATACGATCTGGGTTGTTGTTGATAGACTGACAAAGTCGGCTCATTTTATTCTGACGTCGGATTATTCCTTGACAAAGCTAGCTGAAATGTATGTATCTCAGATTGTAAGGTTACATGGAGTACCCATTTCTATTGTATCCGATAGAGATCCGAGGTTCACATCGCGGTTTTGGAAGAAATTGTAAGAAGCTTTGGGTACCAAATTACATTTTAGCACCGCTTTTCATCCTCAGACTGATGGTCAATCCGAACGAATAATTCAGATACTCGAGGATATGTTGAGATGTTGCATCCTTGAGTTTGGTGGTTCGTGGGAACAATATTTACCTTTGATTGAATTAAACACAATAATAGTTTTCAATCAAGCATTAAGATGGCACCTTATGAGCCTTTATGCGATTCGTAAATGCCGTACACCATTGTTTTGGACCGAGCTTAGTGAAAGTAAAATTCTCGGAGTTGATTTGATTAAAGATTTGAAGAAAGTAAAAATAATCGTGAAAGTCGAAGGTAGCTTCGGATCGTCGAAGTCGTCTGTGGATTTGAAGCGAAAAGACATTGAGTATCGGTAGGAGACAAAGTGTTTCTTAAAGTTTCACCTTGGAAAAAGATACTCGATTTGGCCGTAAGGGTAAATTGGGTCCGAGGTTCATTGGGCGTATGAAATATCCGAACGAATTGGTCGATTGCATATAGATTGATTTTACCCCGAACTCGAAAAGATTCTAGCGTTTTTCATGTTTCGATGCTTGACGTTATAGATCCGATCCTTCGCACATAATTAATCCATCGGAGGTGGAAATTCAAGCCGATGTAAGTTATGAAGAAGAACCAATTCGTGTCCTAGCTCGTGAGGTGAAAGAATTACGAAACAAAAGGTTCCTTTAGTAAAAGTGTTATGGTTCAAACACGAGATTGAAGAAGCTACTAGGAAACCGAGAACTCTATGAAAGAACGATACCCAAATTTATTCCTTTGGTAAGAATTTTTGGGACGAAAATTTTAAGTGGGGAGAATTGTGACACCTAATTTGACCTTAGTCGGAAGCGGTTTGGGACCACAAAACCGAGTCGTAAAAATAATTAACCATTAAATTTTGTGTTTATTGTATGTGAAACAGGCATGTGTGAAAGTTTCATGCTTCAATTTTGTCAATTGCATGTGAAATTATTAAATAGGACTTATGTGAGAAAATTTAGAAATGTGTTAGGCAAATATTGAAGTGACTTATTAATGCATGTTATAAAAATGATGGGTTTGCATGTCAAATTTCCATTTATGATAAGTAGTGGCCGGCCATGATGGGATCATATACATATAATATGTATTAATTATTAGTTAGTAGCTTTATATTTTATAACATAAATAAATAAAAAGGAAAAGTAATTAAAATAAGGAAAGGAATGGTGAAAAAAACAAAGTATCACCTTGTTCTTCTTAGCCGTACAAGAAGAAGAAAAAGAGGGGGGGCATTCGGCCTTTTGAATGAAGAGAAGCTCAAGAGCTACGGGGATCAAAATCAGATAAGGGAAAGGAGAAAGCAGTCGAGTAGTCTATCCGTAACTGCCCCAAATTATACTCGAGGTAAGTCTTTAAGTAATGGAACTTAGCTTATGATTTGATAAAGCAATTACATATATATACATATATGTGTGAATGTTAATTGGGGTTTAAATCCGAGCTTGGTCTCGAAGGGCTTTTGAGCGGTGTCATAATCCGAGCTTGGTCTCGAAGGGCTTTTGAGCGGTGTCATAATCCGAGCTTGGTCTCGAAGGGCTTTTGAGCGGTGTCATAACCGAACCTAGTTTGAAGGGCCTTGGGCCAATGTTATAATCCGAGCTTGGTCTCGAAGGGCTTTTGAGTCGGCGCTAAGAATCGGGCTTGGTTAGAAAGGCGTTTGTGTGACATAATATTGAGTTGAAAACTCGTAAATATTCATACGAGAAATCATATAATACATGTTGAAACAATTTTAAACAAATGTGCTACTTACGGTAAGATAACTAGGTAAGTAATTTACTCTCGTTGAGAATATGATTATGTTAAATTATGACTTTGAAATTGGTGGGGATGCTTAGACCATTGTTTAAAATCATTGAACGTTTATGATCGATTATGATGTATGAGTTCGAATTAGAGTTCAACTTCACAAATGTGAGATGTAGGTGTATATGCATGAGATTGACACGGAAATGTGAGATGAGCGATTCGACTATAGAATGAATTTAGTTGGATATATATATTGCTTTCACCTTTGTGATATGAATGATAAAAGTAGTACCTTAGTTATTTTCTATTCGGCCAAAGGATGAAACAAATAAACTTTGATATTATTATGCCACTCTTTTAAATGATTTCATTACTTAAACTTACTAAGCATCGAAGTGCTTAATCTTTTGCTTTAATTCTCTGTTTTATAGATTTTGTTCGTTCACTATCGGACTCGGGAGTGTCAAAGTCGAAGTCGTCCACACTATCTAAGCCCTTTTGGTATATTTTTTGTTGAACTTTGATAATGGCATGTATAGGGATGACTTTTGTTGTTAATTAAATACCTTTTGGTAATGTATGTGTGTATAGCCATGCAAAAATGGCTCGTATAATTTGAGTATGGCATTAAAATCATTTTGTGTATATATGCATGGTCTTATGATATGGTTATTGAGTGGTATGAAAATGTTAGGTAAATGATCAGCCATTGGAATGGCTAATTATGATCATATTTGGTCTTATGTATGTCAAATTACTAGCTAATCCATGGAAACCATGAAATAGGTAAAATTTACTACAAAACATTTTTCAGACAGCAGTAGTGAAGTGAGTCTGAAAAATCACTAAAAATAGAAGAAATGGAATTAAATAATGAATAAAATATGGAATCTAATCTTGATGAGTCTATTTTCATATGGAAGAAGCAAAACAGGTATATGAGCTATATTTTGTGAGATGTTTAAATTTTTGTGAAACAGGGCCAGAACGATTTCTGGATCCCCTATTATAACTTTGGAAATTCACCATAAATTTTACAAAGATAATTATAAGTCATGATTTATATGTAAAGATTCGTTATTGAGTCTAGTTTTATTAGAGACAAACGGCATAGTCATTGAAGCTCTGTACAGGGAGATATCTAATTCGTAATAAACAGAGGTCAGAGTAGTCGAACCCCAAAACAGGGGAGACTTTAACTAATAAACTGTACTAATTGGCCTGACCAAAAATTCTAGAAAAAAATTTATAGATGGATATATGAGTCTAGTTTCAGGAAAAATTTACGGAATCAGTTTTTGAGTTTTGGAACTCGAGATATGATTTTTAAAGTGACTGTGATGCAGTTAGCCAGCTTGTCTGGAAATTTTAAAATGAACTGTGTGAGTAAATGAATTAAGTCCGTTAACACCTCGTGTTCGACTCCGACAACGGTCTCAGGTACGGGGTGTTACAAGGGATGAGGATTGTAAACTCCTCGAACCACCATGGCCATGCAACAAAAGAGGTAAATCGAGCTTAGACTATAAATAAGCGCTTCTCGGGAGGCAACCCGAGCACTAACAGTATTGATTTCTTTAAAAATTTAGTTTTTAACATCTATTCACTAACTGAGTCCTTGAAACACAAGTTTTCTAATCTACACTACCAGGCACACGGGCGTGCCTTAGGCCGTACTCACACCATGAGAGGAGACACGGTCATGCGAAAACAGGGCAAAAATTTTCCCCAACACGAGATGCGATAAGCTGCCACGGCTATACGATGTGGCCGTGGGCGAGTCTGTCAAAACAACACGAGCGTGCGACACGCCTGTGTCTAGAAACCGTGGTTGAAACTGAAAATTTAGCATGGACGTGCGACACGCCCGTGCCCATCACCCGTGCTCAAGATTGATAAAACAACACGGGCGTGAACCTATACACACGGGCATGGGAGAAGCGAAAGAAGTAGAACACGGCAGTGCGACATGGCCGTGTGCATCGACACACCTAAGGAACACGGACGTGTGACGAATTTCAGACGGGCCCAAAATCAAAATCGGGAAACACAAGGGCTAAAATGAGGGTACACGGGCGTACCCCACGACCGTGTGCCCTAAAATCTATATAAACCCCTCACTATTCATCACCCCCTTCCCTAAAATCCCTAACCCTAGCTGCTGCAACTTCATGCGCCCTACCTGCCACGCTTGTGCACTGACCATAGCACCACCTTCGACGACCCAAAGCTTTTCCCTCTTGCGTTTGTTTACTATCTCCTCTCTATTCTCCTCAAATGTTTTATTTATTTGATGATTATTTTTTGTTTTATTTGTTTATTTTGAGTAAATGTTCATAGTTTTAATAATACTTATGCTCTTTGTTAGAAATTTTCCATTTTAGTCAATACATTTGGATACATTCATCCATTTATTTTTGTATTTCCATGGATTTCATGCTTACCACACCATATTTCATATTATCAAACCCACATGCATTCATTCACTAGATATTTTCATTTGCATGACTCTCGTAGTCCTATTCATAACAATGACTTGATATATCTGCTTTGGTTGTTTTAGTCTTGTACGTGAGCCCCATGAAATATTCTTATTCTGTTTTAACACGCGTACATTCTTGGGGAGTATTTAACTTCGACTCTTCATTGCAGGTATACAATGTCAACCTCACGTGGTAAGAAGACCACTGTCCCCGCCTCGAGAAAGAGGAAAGGTGCAACGCCATCCTCGGGTCCTACCACGGAGATTAGGCACACGTTGCTCCAGTTTTCCTTGGGACCCCAGTAGGAACTATTTCATATATTACGGGCCCGACCCCTAGGTGTGGGCCGCTGTATTGACTGGGTCGCACTTGAACAAATTCAAATGGCTGATACGGTCTGAGCCCTCTTGACGACTAAACCGTGGGGGCTCTTCTTTGAGATCATCGAGCAGACGTAACTTGAGCTCACAATATAACTCTGCTCGACCTTCCATCTTCAGGTCGTCATGACAAACGTTGACAATCCTGGAATGGTCTAGTTCTGCCTTGGTGGTCTAGTGCGCCAATTAAGCATACCGGAGTTTTGAATTGCGCTAGGGCTATACACGGAGGAGTTCATGGACGGCAATAAACTCGACACCCTCTATCGCCACATCCATTACTCTCCCTCAAAGTGCTGGAAGGACCTCGTCCCTGCCTCAGCCACGTATGATCCTAGCTGCTCTAAGGCATCAGCCCTCTCCCCATCACTGCGATACCTACACGCCATCTTGGCCCACACTTTGACAGGACGGCGAGAGAGCACTAGCATCGTCAACACTTATGACGCCTATTTCTTGTGGAGCATGGCGAACGGGCACCTCTTCGACCTTGCCTATTTCATTGCCCTCTCCATCCACCATCAGATGGAGCGGCATAGGAGAGGAGTCATCTCTATCGGGACCTATGGGACTCAATTGGCTCGACACTTTGGGCTCCTCAACACAGCAGCACAATCATCCTCCCTCACTCTTATCGGCCTGATGTCCCCACAGGGCATCTCCTGCATGCTACATATGAGACTGATCGAGAAACAACGTGGAACCTACCCTCCTCAATACCACCTAGTCCAGTCCACCGTGGAGGAGGACCCAGATGACATTATTGATGATGTCCCTCTACGTCATGAGGACCCATCGTCTCAGCCACCACCTATCCATCATCCAGTTCATGCGGCGGCTTCATACTCTGACATCTCTAAGTGCCTTACTCGATTTGAGCAGTAGTGTTTTCAGCGTTTTGATCACATTGATGCTACTCTTCATTAGATTTGTCAGCACCTTCACATTTCATCGCTACCACCACCTCGCGAGCCATCCGGCAATGATGATATTTAGAGACTTTTTGTTTTTTTTTATTTTTATTTCCACTTTTATCTTTCTTTATCTTCTTTAAGTAATTTTTATTTTATTTTCCTTTAATATTATTTTAATTTTAGGTTTTATAATTTTTATTGCATAATTTATAGTTTCGGCTATTTTATTACGAGTAATTATGCTTCCTTATAGTTCCTAAAGAGTTCTTGATTTTATCACAGTTATAAAGAGCTCCAAAGCTCATCATCACTTAGGAACTAAAAACTCCACTAGAAAAGGTTCTCCACGACTGCCATGTCCTGCTCGACCACGACCATAGCTACTACCAGATATAAATTCTTTTGGCGTAGGACTTATGGCCTAATGAACCTTTACCACCATCGAAGTATCCTCTTCCACTCTCATCATTATCTTGGCCGATTATTCTTTATAACTCCAATTCAAGGAGTTCATTCATCATTCAGGAAGTTTCACTTCTCTCCCGATCTTATGATGATATATCTATATGTTTCAATATATCTATCTTTGTACATTGATGGCAATGTACATCTTAAGTGTGGGGGGGTCTTTTATATCATTATCAGAAATCCCTGAATTTTGTCTTGTTCTCATATGATCTTCTCATACCACTATTAGAATGAATTTTGATTAAGTTATGATTTTTATTGATATTCTTGAATTAAAATATAGGCATTTATGCATTGATCGTTTAAACTTTAAGACATTAGGGAATCAAGCATGATAAGTTAATTTTTGAGAATTAAAAATTTTTAGGTTGTTTCCCCAAGTTTAGATATTATCTTGAGTTGAAGTTCACAAGTTTAAACATCAAAAAGCCATAATTTTTGTGAGATCTTGAGCCTTTAGAGTATATGTTATCTCTTTCATGCTCACTTTTATTATGAGTGCATCAGTATTGATTTGTTATTCTAGAACTTGCTTGATTATGCATGTCAAGACCACACCATTTGATTTGATATATCGAGATGATAAAGGCACTTAGATTTAACTCACTCACTCCACAAAAGCCTCCTTCATAATTAACCCTTAGTGATCCCCTTTGAGCCTAACAAGCCATTAATTGATTTACCTTTAATATTAACCCATAACCCATTATTGTTGAAATCCCCTAATTTGATCCCTATTTTTTTCGAGATTTGATTTGAATTAATTGCTTAGCTATGTTTTATTCTTCGTTGCAATAATTAAGTTCTATGTTATTTAACTTGTTCTTAAAAAAAATACTTACATACATATTGGTAGTAATTCATCGTTTTTGAGCTTGAGTGTTAATTCCATATTCTAAGAAGAAGCTCACTTGTATTCAACTGATAATTAGTTATTTTTCTAGTTAGGTGTTTTCTTCAATTCAATCTCGATTCTAACCTTTTCTTTCAGCTTGTGACTACACCCCCTAACCAAAGCCACGTTACAACCCTATAAAGACTTTTTTGATTCATGTATCATCTCAATGTGTAGTGGTGGAGATTTGATTTTCATCAAGCCTATGGTAATAACTTTTCATATTGACTAATGAGTGCTTTATTTGATGTCCTTAAACACTTCGAGTGAATTGAGTGAATCTTTAATGAGGATGTTAAACTTTTTGATATTTTGATCAAAAGTGATTACTTAGATGCGGGGGGGACACCAATGTTTTCATGATAAAATGCTCAACTTGGAATGTTTGAAACTTTGATGTATTTTTAGTTGAATTTTCAATGTATGATTACTTATGGATTATTTTGAGATATTATTGATAGGGATTATAAATTGAGAAGAATTTATTTTCATTGTGACTTGAGGATTTTGCTTGAGGACAAGCAAACGTTTAAGTGTGGCGGTATTTGATAAACTGTATTTTATACATATTTTTATCCCATGCTTAGCACATTTATGGATGGTTTCTCCTTAGATTGGGTGAATTCGATGCTCCTAATTCTTTAATTTCATGTTTTATACTTAGGTGAGCATAGGAGAGTAAAAAGAGCGAGAAATGGGTCGAAAACGGAGAAAATGGACCCACATGGGAAATCAACATGGCCTGGACTTCCCCACACGGGTAAGCCACACAGCCGTGTCCATTTGGTAGGATCGAAGCACGACTTACACAGGTAGACTACACACCCGTGCCTATTTAACAGCCTTGACCACGGGCTGAAGCAATCGCACACGGGCGTGTCCCTGTCAAGCCTAAGTATAGTTCTATTTGAAAAAGGCCACTTTTGAGGGCTCTTAGGCATTCAAAAGCCTATTTAAACACCTGAGGAGGCACTTAGAGTTGACACACGGAGTAGGAGGAAAGGAATTACTCAAGGGAAGCCGATTGGTCCATCTCAGAAGCTGGATTTATCGTCAAGACTGAAGATCTCCCTTCAATTTCCATTCAGGGGTTTTAGGTTTTCTTTATGTTTTGTTATCTTTATTCTTTTGAGATGTTTTCTTTCATAATTATGAACTAAACCCTCTAAATACCTAAGGGGAATGAAACCTAAGACAGACTTGTTATTATTATCTGAATTGTATGATAAATATTTGACTTGTTCTTAATTATGTGTTCTTAATTCTTGTTTTAATATTCTAGGATATTGATTCAAGTTAATGCTCTTATTCAGAGGAGGAAAAGACCCTGTCTAAGAGTAAATTTGTCATAATTAAGCGGATTTGATTGCATGCCTAGAGATAGGGTGATAAGATTTTACCGGATTAGGGTGAAACCTAATAAGGGGATCCATAGATCGAGTTAATGCAACACTAGGGTGTTAATTAGAAAGAGATTTCAATTAATCAACCTAAGGTTAGACGTTATTAGTCTCGAGAGGGATAATAATATAACTTAGGGATTTCTACGAATCAAGTCAAATGAATAAATCATCTGATTCAGAGTCAAATAACAAGTGAAGTCTAGGTGGATTTTTCCTTGGGTATTGTCTTAATCAATCGAGTTCTCCCAAAAGCTTTTCCTAATTTTCTGTCTGTGCACCCTTAGTTTAGTTAATTAGTTTAGATAAACAAATCCCTTAATTTTTAGGCTAGATAATAAAAAGAAAGTAATTACTAGTACTCTTGGTTCCTTTGAGTTTGACAATCCGGTCTTGCTAAAGCTATACTACTGTTCGATAGGTACACTTGCCTTCATTGTGATAATAGTTAGTTTCAAGAATGATTAATTATAAATTTTTAAAACCTGTCGCAAATATCACATATCATATGCATATTGGAAAAATTAAGATAGATGCCAAAGTATTGGAAACATATCAAGGAGGAACAGAATGGCCTTGACAAATATTTCAGACGTAGAACTATTCGACGTATGGGGCATTTATTTTCTAGGACCATTTCCCTCTTATTATGGGAACAAGTATATTGTGTAGCTGTAGATTATGTATCCAAGTGGGTTGAAGTCGAGGCTGTAACATCCCGAATTAGGGCTTAGTCGGAACAGTGGTTTCAGGACCACAAATTCGATAAGGAAAAAATTATTTTTATTATATTTTTATGGTATAAAATTTCACCGGATGATTTTGGGAAAATTTCATTCAAAAATTTTGACTTTTGGGCACTCAATTTGGTCAAAAGGACTAAATTGTAAAAGTGCAAAACTTGAGCTCTAGAAGCTAGAGGTGTCTAATTGCTATGAAATTTTAAATTGAAGGTCCTTATATGGTAATTAGACTATTGGTTAATTTTTTGGAAAAAAATGGACATGAAATAGGTGAAATAGAATATTTTTAAGTTAGGGGCATTTTGGTTTTTTGGTAATTAAAATAATAAAAAGGGAAAATAAAAGCCAAATTTTGCAATGGAAGCCATGGCTAGGGTTTTGTTCAAGCTTTCCAAGCTTAATAATAAGTCCGTTCTTTCTCCGTTTTTAATGATTTTTACGTTTTTGAAATCTTTGTAACATGATCTAGCTATTCCTACCATTTATTTGAGCTAGGGTTGATGTTTAAAAATTTATCCATGTGCTATATGTGTGTATTTTGATGTTTAAGGGAGGAATATGAATGTTTGAAGTATGTTTAACAACTTTTACTAGGTGATTTTTCGTCAAAACACCTAAAAAGGACTAAAATGTAAAAGTTATAAAATTTGTCATAAAAGTGTGATTTAGTGGAATTTGTGGGCTGCTATAGTAATGGAAATGATTCGGCTAGGCTTAAAGTACAAGAAAAATGAACACATTTCATTTTACAAGTCTAGGGGTTAAATTGCAAATATGTGAAAGTTTAGGGGTAAAAATGCAAATTTTTAAAAGTATGATTTTTTGGTCAATTTGAATAATGTGAGTAATAAATAAGCTATATTTGAAATGTTAGAACTAGAAAACCGAGATTCAGGCTTAAATCGGGAAAGTACGAGATTGTGGACTAAAATGGAATAATTAGCTGTGCTCGGATTCGAGGTAAGTTCGTACGTCATTAATAATGCAATGTTAAACTTGAGTGTTAATGCTTGATATTGCATGAATTGTAAGCTCATGTGTAAATGTTGCAATGATATATCATGTTTTTAATATTTTGTTAATGTATGAGTTTATATGATTACTTATTATGTCAAGTGTGTGGATGATGTTGTAATCTATGAACACGAGATTGTGAATGAATTCGAAAAACATGAGATATTGAGAAAATCCGGTTTGAACCTTAAGAATAATTTAGGATGCAATGTGGATATGGGCTCATGAACATATGTGTAAATGTGACATGTGAATCAGGGTACTAGTCTTGTACGTCCTACCGGTGGCTGGGTAGCCCGTCATGTGTTGCGGGTACCTGTCAGCTTGTGTGAGCAGCCTGAGTAGTTACATTTTGACTGTTAGCTTGTGTGAGTAGACCCGTGATTAGCTCATGAGCAAGCAATATGTGATTGTGATATGAGGTAGCATGTGGTTACGTTTGAAGCACTATGTGCAAGTCTTTCGTGTATCCAATAATATTCCGAGTGTTCAACGAGTACACTTGTGAGTTAGTCGACAAGTAAATCAATGAAGAGAGAATATGACATTGTGATTTGAGTTAGTACAAGTATGTACACTAAACTCATGAGTAATGTCTTGATATATGATGTTTCATGATAAAGAGGTATGTGGGTGATATTGCACTAAAACAGTCTTAGACAGCAGTAGTTGTGTGACTTTGAAAATCCACCAAAAATTGTGGAAATTGGATTAGAAATTGAGCAAGATATTAGATTAAATCTTATTAAGCCTAGTTTCACATGGAGGAAATGGAGTAAACAAAATAATTTCATATTATGGGATATCTAAATTTTTTTGAGACAGGGTTAGAGTGATTTCGGGCTCCCTTGTCTTAAATTTGGAAAATCACTAAAAATTGTAAAGCAAATAATTATGGGCTAAAATTTATATGACTAAATTCTTAATGAGTCTAATTTCAAGAGAAATAGATAAGAACATTATCCGAATCTCATACTATGAGATAATTAATTTTTAGTAAAGAAAGGTCAAAGCTGTCAAACAACAGAATAGTGGTAACTTTAAAGAATAAACTGTACTTATTGGCTAGACAAAATTTTTTAATAATTTTATGGTAAGAATACATGTGAGTCTAGTTTCAGGGAAAATTTGTGGATATTAATTTAGAGTTCTGCAACTCAAGTTATAAATAATTTAGTGACTATGACTAGAGTAGATAGCTTGACTAGAATATGAGCAAATAGTGGAATTTTGTGTAATTTCGATTGTGTTGCCATGAGAACATGCTGTAAGAATTTGGAAAAAGCATGTTAATAAATTGCTTATTATTATTTTCATACGGGCTTACTAAGCTATAAAGTTTACCCCTCTCCTTTCCGTTTCTTTTAGTGTTGTCAGGTTAGCTCGAGGTTGGAGATCGTCGGAGCCAGCATCACATTATGAAATTATCAAGCCAGGGTATTAATAAAACTTAAGTGTTTTCAAGTTAGAGACTGTATAGAGACTAAGTACTTTATGATATGTGTTTCATGATTTGGCCAATTGAGTTGGCTTATAATGATTCATTTGTATAGAGCCATGAGATATGGCTTATATTTGATCATTGGGTTGTAAACCTAATTGATTTTGCTTGACTGTTCTAATGTCTTGATGATGTGCATGTTGTGATGGCTTGTTATCGATGGATGTATGATATGGTATGCATATTTTATGGATGAACTTTGATCAATAGATGTGACCATATTCTTAGTATAAAAGTGTAAATTTAGAGTAAGTTAATGATGTTGATGAAGAATGAAATTGGTGTGGAGTGCCTTAAAGAAACATGTTAATGTGAGTGTGTGATATGTGACATTAAGGTTATAAATTAGACATGACTATGAATGCTAGATAATTAAGTTGAGAATATTAGCATGAAGATAACCATGGTGTAAGGGTATAAGTGGTATTGAAGATGACAAAGCCAAATGAATATGGTTTGGATATGTCTAGAATTGTTATAAAATGAGTATGAGAAATACAAGTATGATGACATGCAAATGCTATGTTTGTGGCCTAATTGAAGATGTTTAATCACTAAATGGATGCCATGTTATATGCCTTTGACGTTGTATAAATGTGTAAGGTTTTATGGTTGACTGATCGCATGATTCGTAACAAGTAATAAATATTTTTAATGAAGATCAAACCTAGACTAACTATTATCATGACAAGAAGGCAAGTGCACCTATCAAACAATAGTATAGTAACGGCAAGAGCGGGATATCGTACCCAAGGGAGCCAAAAGTACCAGTAATAACTATCTTTTTATTATCTAGCCTAGGAATAAAAGGATTTGTTTATTAAACTAATTATCTAAACTAATTTAATTAAAGCGAAGAGAAAATTTGGAAAAAGACTTGAAGAGAAGCAATTGATAAAGACGACACCCAAGGAGGAATCCACCTAGATTTCACTTGTTATCTGACTCTGAACCAGACGATTTATTCACTTGACTTGATCCGTAAGACTCCCTAACCTATGTTATTATCCCTTTCGAGAATAATAACGTCTAACCCTCAGTTGAATTAATCAAAATTTCTTTCTTAATTAAAACCCCTAGGGAAGCAGTAAATCACTCTATGGACTCCCATATTAGGTTTCACCTTAATTTGGAAAAATCTCGTAACCCTATTTCTAGGCGTTCGATCAACTCCGCTTAATTATGCCAAATCTACTCTTAGGCAGGGTCTATTCCTCCTCTGCATAAGCACATCAAATCATGAATTAATACCAGGAATATTAACTCAAGCATTAAGAACACATAATTAAGAACAAATCAAGTATTTATCATATAGTTCAGATAATAATAACAATATCCATCATAGGTTTTATCCCCCTTAGGTATCTAAGGGGTTTATTTCATAATAAAATAAGAGTACATCTCAAAAGTATAAAAATAACAAAACATGAAGAAAACTCTAAAGCCCCTGAAGGAATTCTAAGAGAGATCTTCAGTCTTGGAGTAGCTCCGGCTTTTGGGATGGATCGTCTGGCTTCTTTCAAGTAATTCCTGGCGTGTGGTTCTGTATTCCAGAAAAGTTCTGGAAGAGGCCTCCTCTCTGGGTCATACTTAGGGTGTTTATATAGGCTTTGGATTGGCTTTCTTGCTCCCTAAGTACCCTTTTCCGTGTAAAATACAACTCTTTGAAAAAGGGACACGACCGTGGCACTTTGGATTGGCTTTCTTGCTCCCTAAGTACCCTTTTTCGTGTAAAATACAACTATTTGAAAAAGGGACACGGCCGTGTGCCACGGCCGTGTGGCGTAATTGCCAGGCCGTGTTTGATCCGTTAAATTGCCACGGCTGTGTGGGCTCAATGGCCAGGCTATGTGAATCGTGTGAACCTTAGTCAACACCCCAGAAGGCAACGGGCGTGTGAGATGCCCGTGTGACAAGGCTTAGGCCTTGTGATCTTCTCGCTTTGGTCTGTTTTGTCCCTTTTTAGCTCGTTTTGGCTCCTTTTGACTGTTGGTGCTCTCCTGAGTACAAAACATGAAATAATAGGATTAAGAGCAGAAAAATCCATAAATCTAGTTGTAAACATCCATAAATATGCTAAGTATTTGGGGTGAAACTATGTATAATTTGGCGTTTGTCAAATACCTCCACACTTAAGCATTTGCTTGTCCTCAAGAAAAACTCTCATTTACTGCTAGAATTCATTCTTTTCAATCACATGATCAGTATTGATAATGTTACAAACTATTCCACGAAAAATTATACAGTGAGAATTTAACTATAGGGGCATTAAAAGCCTCAAACAATCTAAATCGGATATTTTGATAATAAAAATCATAGGTAATCTCCTTCCTCTAAGTAATCAACTTTAGTCCTAAATATACAAGAGATGACATCCTCACTAAAGATTCACTCAAATCACTCAAAGTGTTTAAGGTTCGAGATTAAGCACTCGATTGTTTAACATGAAAAGTTATTTCCATAGGCTTGCATGAAAATCAAATCTCCACCTCTTGTAAATGATATGATACACTAATCAAAAGGTCTTTGGATGGTTGTAATGGGGTTTAGGTTTTGAAGAACAGGGGTTAGAATCGAGATAATTTCAATATGTTACCCTACGATCAAAAACTTAATTACTGAACCACAAACAAATATCTAGAACTATTTTACATGAGTTCATGACAACTTTAGCTTGCTGAGAATTACATTTTTTTTAAGAATAAATCAAGTCAATACAATACAAAAATCATACTTCATGATTCAGTAACAAAAAATGGGAACATAGTGAGGTAATAATATTAAATTTAATCTCGATAAAAAAGGTAAATTAAGTAAGAGGATTTCAACAATAATGGGTTAATGAAAGGGTTAATAAAAAAAAAGGTTAGTTGGCTTAAAGGGGGTTCGCTAAGGGTTTAATTATGTGGGAGGGCTTTTTATGGAGTAAATGGGTTAAATCCTAAGTGCCTTTATCATCTCAGTATATCAAATCATACGTGTGATCTCGACATGTATAATCGAAGCAAGTTCTAGAATAACAGTTCAATGTTGACACACTCAAACCACAAAAGAAGTGAGCAAGAAAGAAAGCTATATGCTCAAACGGCTAAAAAATCTCACCAAAAATTTGGGTTTTTGATGTCATTTCTGTATACATAGGATTTCAAGATAATACCTCAATTTAGGAGAAATAGTCTAAAAATTTTATTTCTCAAAATATCAACTTATCATGCTCGATTCTTTAAGGTCCTATAATCAAATAATCATGTATAATTCCCTTGGTCTAATTCACGACATATCAATAATAATTATAGATCAATCAGAATTCATTCTATCAATATTATGAGAAAATCGCTTAAGCATAAGCCCAAATTCAGGGATTGGAGAATAATGCAAAAAGTTAGGTTTCATGTTCACCCCCCATACTTAAGATGTACATTGCCCTCAATGTACAGAGATAGATTATTCAAAATAAAGAAAATCATAAAAGGAAAAGAGGTGAAACTCCCTGTTATATGGATGTGGAGCTTGATTCCGAGGATGAAGAGTTCGGGGAAAGTGGTAGCTGCCATTGTTCTTGGCTAGATGAAGAAATTGGGTCATTGAACATGGCACTTGTGAGGTATTGTTTCCCTTTTGTTTCCTCATTTTGTAAAATATTCCTAGCAGCTTTGCTTGGAAGTCTGTAGAATCATGAAGAGCTTATTAAGGTTGGTGTGGAAGAGAGTTAGTGGAATTACTTGTTAGAAATACCAGAAAATGGAAAAAAAGTAAAATTTACTAATATAGATATGTCTTTCAAAATAAAATAATAAAATTGAAATAAAAATAAAAATCAAAAGAAAAGAAAAGAAAAGAAAAGAAAATAAATAAAATAAAATAAAATAAAAATAAGAATAAATTAAAAAATAGGAGGATTCAATGATCCTCGTCGGTGGGGGCCCTCGGTAGTGGTCTTTGGAGTGGCGATGTGAAAATCTTGGCATTGCTTTGCATCATGGCCTGCATATCATCCATCTGTCAGTCCCGACGCCGATCTCACTCGTAAATCATCTCGAACTGCGTAGTGCAATACTGCTCGAAGTGGGCAAGTCGGTCGGAAAGATGTGCCAATGAAGCAGCCGCATGAACTGGTCATTCCCTAGGTGGCGCGGTGGAAGGCTACTCATGCTGTGGGGAACATCATCAGGGATGTCCTCAAGATCCTCCTCGTCAATGGCATGCGAGAGACGATACTAAGGAGGATCGGTCCCACATCGGCGCTCGATCATCCTCATGTGTAACATAGTCGTGATGCCCTATAGGGACATCTGACCTATTAGGGTAAGCACTGATGATTGGGCCGCAGTGTTGAGGAGGCCAAAGTGTCTAGCAAGGCGTATCATGTAGGGGCCGATAAAGATCACTCCCTTCCTATGCCGCTCGGTCTGATGGCGAATGGAGAAAGCAATAAAGTAGGCCAAGTCAGTCATGTGTGCATTTTTCATGCACCATAAATAGTAGGCATCGTGGGTGTTGACGATGCCGGTGCTCTCTCTCCTTCCGGTCATGGTGTGTGCCAATATGGCACAGAGATATCGTAGGGAAGAGGGGAAAGCTGAGGCCTTCGAGCGACTGGGGTCGTAGGTGGAAGAGAGTGGTGCCAAAG
The DNA here is from genome assembly GCF_025698485.1 of Gossypium arboreum. Taxonomy (NCBI): domain Eukaryota; kingdom Viridiplantae; phylum Streptophyta; class Magnoliopsida; order Malvales; family Malvaceae; genus Gossypium; species Gossypium arboreum. The sequence goes on from NC_069082.1 coordinate 20,457,991, forward strand.
CCTTCCAGCACAAGGAGAGGGAGATGTGAATATTGTGTGGTAGTGCATTCATGTCCTCCTCCTCCATAAACTCATCGGTGTAAAGTCCCAGAGAAACTCCAAACTCTAGGACACTCATCGCACGAACTAGACCACCTAATAGGAAGTGAATGGTGCCTGGGTCGTCATTGTTCGTCATCACCACCTGTAAATGAAAAGTAGAGCATAACTCTAAAGTTAGCTTTAAATAAGTGGGCTCGGTAATAGCGAAGAACCGTTCCCATGGGTCTGTGGACAGGAGGACGCGGATGACATCAACGAGTTGGACTTACTCTACGGCAGCCAGTCGATGCAGTGACCTGTGGTGATGGGTCGTGTGTGTAGTATCTGAAATAGCTCCTCCTGCGAAGCTTACGAAAATTCACAGAACAGGTGCTGAACTTTGACTATAGCACGTAGCAAGGAAGAAACCGTTTCCCTACGTCTCTTTGAGGAAGGGACCGCAACCTTCTTGCCTTTTGATGACGACATAATGTACCTGAAAATACATGAGCATTGATAGAATCCAAGATACATCAGTAGTTAAGTAATAGGCCTAAAATTAGTATATGCTATTTAGTAGATTAAACAAGTCAAATATAGAAAATTAGAAAGAATTCCTAACTTGTCTAAAACATATTTGTAATAGTAACAATATCTATGCAAAGTATGTAGAATACTAATGTAGTAACACAAATTGGAAAAATAAGGTTGATAAAGTGAACCAAAGGCTGTTTTGAAGCGGTGCACGGGTGTGTGGTGGCGAGCACGGGCGTGTGATGCTGAGAGGAAGCCGTGTGGTGGAAAAATAGAGGGTATAGGGAGGGAAAAATGGGGATTAATGCAAGGGGAGTGGATTTGAGGGTGGTTTGGGGTTGGGGAAGTGAGAATCTGGGGAATGGTGGCCGGAATAGGGATTAGGGGTTGGGGGAGGGTAGATTTTGGCTAGGGTTTTGAAAGGAGGAAGAAGATGAATAGTGGTTTGTTTATATAGGGGAAGGTCACATGGCCTAGGGCTACGCCCGTGTACTTTGAGGGTGAGCCCGTGTTTTTTGAATTTTGCGAGTTAGGTCGTGCCTGGCTACTATCACACGCCCGTGTGTCTTGGGCGTGTGTCAAACACGGCTATGTCACATGGCTGTGCCTAGCTTTGTTCGCTTCTCCCACGCCCATGTTTTATAGTAGCACGCCAGTGTATTGTTGTACACGGCTGAATGGACCGGGCATGTCGCACGCCCGTGTTGAAGAAACAGAATTGAGCCTTGTCCCTGGCACACCCATGGTTTTCTATCCCCATGCCCGTGTTTTTCCTATTAAGTTCACCCACGGCCATGTCGCACGACCGTAGGGATTTATTGCACCCCGTGATTTGGGGAAATCATGTCTTGCTTCAACACGGCCGTATCGCACGGCCGTGTCTCTTCCCCTGTTTGGCCACAGCTTTAGGCACGCCCGTGTGCCTGGCCGTATGTGCTGAAAAACTTTGCAATTCAAAGACTAAGTTAATTGATTCAAAGAGTGAGAAGTTAAAAATAAAGAAATCAAAATATGTTAATGCTCGGGTTGCCTCTCAAGAAGCGCTTATTTATAGCCTAAGCTCGATTTACCTCTCCATTGACTTATCATGGTGGTTTGAGGAGTTCATACTCCTCGTTCCTATTTTCAATCTTAAAATAAGGTTTTAATCAGATGTTGTTTACCTTAAAAGTGCCGAACTTGTGATGACTCACCTCAACCATACCGAATGGAAAAATATTGAGTACCGTAAGAGGGATTTCCTCATTTGGTGTGCTAGTGACCATGTGTGGATTTGCGGCATCCAGTAGGACTTTATCGCCAACCTGAAGTTGATTAGGAGAGGTATCAGGCTTGTTTTGGCGTAGTTTCGGTTTATCACGTGTTCGCAGTTTGTGTGCTCGCCATTCATCTAGTTCTTCTATTTGAAGCCTTCGTTCCTCATGGGTGTCTTTGTTCTCTACATGATAATAGTGCACTGTCTCTGTTATCTTGGTTTGAGGGGGTTCTTGCAAGGATGATTGAGTATTAGTTTTATCATCGACAAGTTTTATAGCGTTATCTTGAGTTTTAGAGGTTTTGACTGAGTCGCGTGCCTAAAGTGTTATTGTGTCGTCACCAGCACGAAGTGTTAGCTCTCCTGTGCCTACATTAATAATGGTTCTGCCAGTTGCTAAAAAGGGTCATCCTAAAATTAAAGGTACCTCGTTATCCTCATCCATATCTAAGACGACAAAGTCTACTGGGTAAATAAACTTATCAATTTTAAGGAGAACATCTTCAATAATACCTTTAGGAAATCTAACTATTTTGTCAGGCAATTGTATACTCATCCTAATCTGTTTGGGTTTATCGAGACCGAGTCGTTTAAACATTTTATAGGGCATAACATTTATACTTGCCCCTAGATCAGCTAAAGCATTATTCACAGATAACTAACAATTAAGCAAGGAATTGTAAAACTCCCTAGATCTTTCAAATTGTTAGGTAGCTTATTCTTTAGAATAGCTGAGCAGAATGCATTGAGTTCCACATGCGATGTAGTGTCTAATTTCCTTTTATTGCTCAGAAGTTCCTTTAACAATTTTGCTGCATTGGGCATCTGCGAAAGAACTTCATTAAAGGGTAAGTTAATATGTAATTTTTTTAAGAGTTTGACAAACTTACCGAATTGTTCTTCTGTTCTATCTTTCGTCATCGCTTTAGGATATGGCACACGAGGTTCATGATTCGTACTTACCTATTTGGGATCATTATTGTTTACCTCTTCTTGTCCTTTGTTCATCGTGTTGTTTTACTGTATTTCTGGCTTGGGTGCAATGAGTCCGTCCTTATTTTGGGTGCTAATTGCATTGAGGTGTTCCCTCGGATTAGGTTCAGTATTACTTGGTAAGCTACCTTGTGGTCGTTCGGAGATTAGTTTGGACAGCTGGCCTATTTGAGTTTCGAGTCCTTGGATCGATGCTTGTTGATTCTTAAGTTCTTCTCGGTATTTTGGAAACGGGTTTCTGACACCGAGATAAATTTAGAAAGCATCTTTTCAAGGTTTGGTTTCTTCTCTTGTTGATAAGGTGTCTGTTGAAAACCCTGAGGATTTTGTGGCTTTTGATTCCCTTGAACACCCCAGGAGAAATTTGGGTGGTTCCTCCAATCTACATTATAAGTATTACTATATGAGTTATTTTGAGATCTAAAGTTATTGTTACCCATGTAGTTGACTTGTTCTTCTTCAGTTGTAGGATTGAAGGATTGATATTCTGTATGCACACCTCCTCCGCTTGAGTCACACCTTATTATTGGATGTACCTGCGTAGAACCAAGAAAACTATCAATCTTTTTATTGAGAAGTTCTACCTGATTAGAGAGCATGGTGACTGAATCGATGTTATAAATGCCGGCTGTTTTCGTTGGCTTTGTCCTCATAACTTGCCACTAATAGTTATTCAGTGGCATCTCCTCTATGAAGTCATAGGCATCTCCCGGTGTTTTATTGTTGATGGTTCCGCCAGCAGTTGCGTCAATCATTTGTCTTGTCGAGGGATTCACACCATTGTAGAACGTTTGAACTTGCAGCCAAAGCGGTAACCCATGGTGAGGGCATCTTCTCAGTAAGTCCTTGTATCTCTCCCATGCATCGTAAAGTGTTTCTAAATCTATCTGCACAAAAGAAGAGATATCATTACGTAATTTAGCCATTTTAGTTGGCGAAAAATATTTTAGTAAAAATTTCTTGGTCATTTGTTCCCAAGTAGTAATAGACCCTCGTGGTAACGAGTTCAACCACTGTTTGGCTTTGTTTTTCAGTGAAAAGGGAAATAACCGAAGATGAATGGCATCATCAGAAACGCCATTGATTTTGAATGTATCACAAAATTTAAGAAAATTCACCAAGTGCGTGTTGGGATCCTCATCCTGCAAACCATCAAAATGAACAAACTGCTGTATCATCTGAATTGTGTTAGGTTTTAGTTCGAAATTATTCGCAGAAATAACAGGTCTAGCTATACTAGACTCAATTCCTATTAAAAAAGGTTTAGCATAGTCATACATAGTATGTGGAGCAGGATTTTAATTAGCTGCAATTGTAGGAGGCAGCTGATCGCCTGGGTTTTCGGCCATCTCTTCGGTTGGGGTTTGAGTATCGTCTTCTCGCTCGTTCTCTGTGTATCGTAAACTACGCCTTATTTCTCTTTGATTTCTACGAACTGTGCGATTGATTTCTTCGTCAAAAATTAATGGTCCTGATGGGTTTCTTCTAGTCATAAACTATAAAAAGCTGCCAAGAGAGAGAAAAAGTAAATTAATAAATAATAAAATAAAATAAAATTGCAAGAAAAATAGATGGCTAAAGTAATAAAAATTTAGTGTTCCTAATATTTCAGTTCCCCAGCAACGGTGCCAAAAACTTGATCGCGTGATTCGTAACAAGTAATAAATTTTTATAATGAAGATCAAACCTAGACTAACTATTATCACGACAAAAAGGCAAGCGCACCTATCGAACAATAGTATAGTAACGGCAAGACCGGGATATCGTACCCAAGGGAACCAATGAGTATTTGTTTATTATCTAGCCTAGGAATAAAAGGATTTGTTTATTAAACTAATTATCTAAACTAATTAACTAATTTAATTAAAGCGAAGAGAAAATTTAGAAAAAGACTTGAAGAGAAGCAATTGATAAATACGACACCCAATGAGGAATCCACTTAGATTTTACTTGTTATCTAACTCTGAACCGGACGATTTATTCACTTGACTTGATCTGTGAGACTCCTTAACCTATGTTATTATCCCTTTCGAGACTAATAACATCTAACCCTCAGTTGAATTAATTGAAATTTCTTTCTTAATTAAAACCCCTAGGGAAGCAGTAAATCACTCTATGGACTCCCATATTAGGTTTCACCCTAATCCGGCAAAATCTCATAACCTTATTTCTAGGCGTTCGATCAACTCCGCTTAATTATGCCAAATCTACTCTTAGCTAGGGTCTATTTCTCCTCTGCATAAGCACATCAAATCATGAATTAATACCCGAAATATTAACTCAAGCATTAAGAACACATAATTAAGAACAAATCAAGTATTTATCATATAGTTCAGATAATAATAACAAGATCCATCATAGGTTTTATCCCCCTTAGGTATCTAAGGGGTTTATTTCATAATAAAATAAGAGTACATCTCAAAAGTATAAAAATAAGAAAACATGAAAAAAACTCTAAAACCTCTGAAGGAATTCTAAGAGAGATCTTCAGTCTTGGAGTAGCTCCGGCTTTTGGGATGGATCGTCTGGCTTCCTTCAAGTAATTCCTGGCGTGTGGTTCTGTATTCCAGAAAAGTTCTGGAAGAGGCCTCCTCTCTAGGTCATACTTAGGGTGTTTATATAGGCTTTGGATTGGCTTTCTTGCTCCCTAAGTACCCTTTTCCTTGTAAAATACAACTCTTTGAAAAAGGGACACGCCCGTGTGCCACGGCCGTGTGGCGTAATTGCTAGGCTGTGTTCGATCCGTTAAATTTCCACGGCTGTGTGGGCTCAATGGCCAGGCCGTGTGAATTGTGTAAACCTTGGTCGACACCCTCGAAGGCCACGGGCGTGTGAGATGCCCTTGTGGCAAGGCTTAGGCCTTGTGATATTCTCGATTTGGTCTCTTTTGTCCCTTTTTAGTTCGTTTTTGGCTCCTTTTGACTCTTGGTGCTCTCCTAAGTATAAAACATGAAATAACCGGATTAAGAGCACCAAAATCCACAAATCTAGTAGTAAACATCCATAAATATGCTAAGTATTTGGGGTAAAACTATGTATAATTTGGCGTTTATCATTGACCAAGGCTTGGAAAATAGCCTAAGTTTTGGCCACACAGGCAAAGACACGGCCGTGTGTCTCAGTCGTGTGGCGGACACGGCCTTAGCACACGAGCGTGTGACTTGGCCGTGTGACTCTATTTCATTGCTGACGTCATAAACAGAGAGTTACACCGGCTGAGGACATGGGCGTGTCCCGAGCCACACGGGTGTGTGTTACCACACGGCCTACCCACATGGACGTGTGACTCTCCAAACTAGAAAATTTTTTAAGTGTTGTAAAAAGTTCGTAAGTTCTCAGTTTAGTCCCGAACTATCCCTGATGTATGTTTTGGGCCTTGTAGGCCCGTATAAGGGATGATTTGCATGTGTTTGAATGTTTTTGAATTGGTTGAAATTTTATGGCCCGATTTTATGAGATTGTGTATGTTTAAGTCCAGTAATGCCTCGTAACCTATCCTGGTCTCGGGTACGGGTAAGGGGTGTTACAGAGGCATACCCAACAAATGATGCTAAGGTAATCATGTGATTCCTACATAAGCATGTATTTACATGGTTGGTACACCTAGAGCTATAATTAGCGATGAAGGATCTCACTTTGTAAATAAATGGTGGTTGCTTGACAAGTACGATGTGAAACATAAAATTACTACTACATATCACGTATGAAATGATATGTGAATTGTGCAGTATACACGTCGAATCAAGTAATGAAGTGATGAGTGAGTATCATTCCCACAAATATCGTATTGAGGCAAAAAAAGTGGCCAAGTTATTATAATAAAATGCAATTAATTCTATGACAAAAACAATGATAAGTATGTAGTAACAATTAACAAAATAGTGATGTATACAATATGTTGAATTAATGAATACTTGGAAATGTTATGGCAAAGTGAGAGTAGAAATGTAATGGCAATTATGAGAATTACTATGTTAATATTATGTAAATGAACAAATAAATAAGTAATAATAATGTGGCAAAGATACTAGGGCAAAGAATAAATGATATACAATGTTGATTTAGAAGGTCGATATTACTAAGAATCTACCCTTTCTGTCAATAATGCCTCGGCAAAATCATACTCAGTTTACTGCTTAGAAGAGTTCTAAAATGGTCTACTTATTTTGAGAGCAAAAGCCTCAAGTTACCTTGCCCGTGTCTATAGGCATTAATGTGGTACCCTGCATTGTTTTCCTTTTGTATGAATGCTGCTCTATGTCTAGACTCTACTGCAAGTATTAGTCGAGTACTTGTTTATATCATTCAATTTTGATCCAACTAATCCAACCTTTTTAGAATTAGATTTAGTTTATGGGCATGCTGAACAGTCATTTATGCTAAGGATTGTACACATACAATTTAAAATAAAGCAAATGAATGAAACAGTAAATTGATTCGGATATATGCTTCAACCATTAAACAAAATAAAAGTTTCATCATGTAATCCCAACCCAATGTGATTTAGCTCATGGGAAAATTCAAAACTAAAATAACATCCAACACTATTTTCATCATTCAATTTATGGAAGAAAAAAGTAAGAAATACGGAAGACTTCGGGAGTACAGCTTTTGCGTGTCCAGTTCACACTCCAGCAGCACAGTGTCTTACGATGGCTGAGAGGGACTGCTTTCATCTCCCTCTTTTTGTCTTTACTCAGTCGTTACCCTCTATTTTTGTCTAAGGATCTTTTCTTTTTTGTTCGTCCTTTAGGGTTTCCTTATTTGGCTTTTTATAGCTTTTTCCCTAGAGTAAATCCAACAACCCATGTTTATCTTCTCCTCTTTTTTAGGCAGATTTTTTTTGGTACAATTATAGATGGGCTGAAACTAGTATGCGTTGAATGTTGACCCAATCTTTCTGGCATTGCCATAGCATCCGTGTTGAAAAAATGTCCAACTCTTTTCCCCGACAAACTTTCACTCCTTTATTTCTTGTTTCGCAACCTGCACCTATTAAACCACCAGACATAGCCCTACCACAAGAAATTAAAAGTAACAAATAATAATATTTAAGCACCGTCCAAGCTTCTTATGCAATGTTTTAAAAATGTTAAAATAATATCCTAAAATGCAACTAAGTTCACTTAAGTACAGATAATTGAGCCAGTATAAAGGCATGAATTATAACTTTTTTCAAGAGTTATCAGTGCGCCCTAGTAGAAAAGATTGGTCTTGAAGGCTTGATGATGCTTTATGGACCTATCGAATTGCTTTTAAGACACCCTTAAGAATGACTCCTTATTGGTTAGTTTCTTGAAAGGCATGTCATTTGCTGCTTGAATTGGAAAATAAAGCGCATTAGGCCTAGAAACAATTAGATTTGGATCCTAAGCAAGCCGGTGAGAGAAGGGTGCTATAGCTTGATGAGTTGGAAAAGTTGATGTTATTTTCATAAGAGACTGCCAAGATATGTAAAGAAAAATTTAAAAGATGGTATGACAGTCGTATACAACCTCGTGAATTCAAAGAATGTCAAAAAGTATTGTTGTATAATTCGAGGCTAAGGTTATTCCTTGGGAAGCTCAAATCCCGATGGAGAGGACCTTATACCATCTACAAAGTTTATCCATATGGAGCTGTTGAATTGTACGACAACCATGGAGGTACGTTTAAAGTTAATGGTCAACGTCTCAAACATTATTGGGAATGGTGAAGTTGAACGAGTTAAAACCTCATTCAAATTAGTAGACCCTTAGTTTTTCATAATCTTACTTTTTATTAAATAGTTAGAATTTTTTTAAAATTAGTACATTTAATTGATTTTGTATAAGGAGATTGGAACTTAACGGGACCACTTGTGACCCCTTCAACCTTTCCTTGGAATTAATTTAATATAATCTTTTGAGAAAAAATTTTCTAATTAACTTTAAAATTTTTATTTTCACTTTAATTTATGTTTTTAATGTTAATTTTATTTGTTTATGTTTAATAAGGGGGACAAATTGGCCCAAATACTAATCATTTTATTTTATTTTAAGCAGTCTAGTTTGTAAATATAGTTTGGGCTCAAGGCCTAAAACAGTAAGGAGGAAAAATTTACCCCCTATTATAGTCTAAAGGGTTCCCAAAAGCCCTAATTTTTCCGCCAACTTATGCTTCAATTTTTACCTTATTGCCCAAGTCACCTTTGTAGCTAAATATTTGCTACAAGGTTGCCTTAATTCACCATTATATAAACCCCTCTCTACTTGTAACAGCCCCTACTCGTATTCGACGCCGGAACAGGGTATGAGGCATTACTGGATTCACATAACCAATAATCATATAATTCCAACCCATATATTTGTGTCCAAATTAAAAACATTTGTAATAAATCATAAAGTCCCTAATACGAGCCTGCAAGGCCCAAAACATGCTTTGGAAATGGTTCGGGACTGAACCGAGAACTTTAGAAAATTTTCCACTATACAGGGGTCACACGCCCATGTGGATATGGGCTACGCCAATGTGGGCAGGCCGTGTGGTCACACACACCCATGTCCTGACCCCGTGTAACTCTTTGACTTGTAACTCATGAACAAATTGAGACCACACGGCCAAGTCACACACCTGTGTGCTAGGCCGTGTGGTTAATTAATTAAATTTGAATTAGGTACAGGTTTCACACGACCAAGACACATGCCTTTGTTCTAAGCCGTGTGGCACACACGTCTGAGACACACGCCCGTGTCTCTGCCCGTGTGCCCAATTTTGAGCATTCTGTTTCTCAAAATTAAGGTTCAGGGGACACACGGCCTAACCACATGCCCGTTTTACCAGGTCGTGTGTCACACACAGTATAGACGCGCGCCCGTGTATCTGTCCTTATGGAAAAAATAAAGCCATTTCCTAGCTTCATTTCTTACCCAAAATCACCCAAAAAACCTGCATATGAAACACTCAACTAATTCCAACCATTTCAAGCATTCAAATTTGACAATTCCATCATTCATCAAGGCATACAATTTCATAGATACATGGTTACAAACCCACATTAGCTTAACTTAGGCATTAACAACATTTGATCACATGAACTTAGCATAACACACGAGTATATTTATATATCACAATAGCTTACTAAATCATACCCAAAATGAACCATCACTAGCCATTCCAATGGCTAGGTTACAAAATAACATTTCAAGCCACCATTGGCCAAGTTGTCCTATACATGCCATTATACCAAAATGATTCTACTATATATACCCAAGATAGCTAGCTGATAGTGTGACGATGCTCCAACGATCTTCCAATCTTCACGAGCTTCCGAGCACTATAAGACAGGAGAAAAATAAAAGGAGCAATCTTTACTTGCTTAGTAAGTTTGTATAACGAAAATTAAACTTACCAATCTTGATTATTAAATCTAAACATACAACATCATGTTTTCATCCATTTGGCTAAATTTGCCTAAGCACATACATTCAATCAAACATGTTAGTCACCAAAATCTTCATATAAATCAAGTAACATAGATGAGCTTATGATGTAATACTCTTTCAAGACATTATCAATTCATCTCAAAGTTTTCATGCCATGTCAAGAGTTTTATGTCTAGTGAATCATTGAATTCCAATGAATACTCAAGTAGTACACTCGAAGTGTAAGTTTCAACAATTCGTCAATTTCTTATTCAAGGGTACCTATTAGGGCACTTAACCAAGAAACACTCTCTCAGCCACATATCATTTAACAGGATTACCAGGCTAGGCTAAATCCTTTTCATAATGTATGCTCAAGGGAGCTCAATTAGGATTACCAGTCCAGGCTAAACCCTAATCATAATGTATGCTCAAGAGGTATTATACCGAGATTACTCGGTCGGGCTAAATCCTTTTTATAACAAGGTCAATGGGATTCCTCATCCAAGCTAAATCCCATCCACAACAAATGCAGGACCTTATCCGTTTTGGGAAAGCGCATATAATCATCGGAATTCAACATTCATTCGGGACTAACCCTTTATCATCATTTCAAGCACGCATAAATTTTCCATCATAACGTACATATAAGGCACATTATATAAATCACATTACAAACAATATAACATTCAATTAACCTAATTGCATATCCGATTAAGTTATACAAACTTACCTCGACACTTGTTCGCGTAAAGTTCTACTAATTCGAAATCTTTTCTTTTCCTCGATCTAGCCTCGAGTTTGTGTTTTTCGGATCTATATAAATGAATTTAATCATCAATTTCATACATTTCATACCTAAACGACTCAATTTACGTCATAGAAAAAAATTACCATTTTGCCCCTAACTTTTCCAGAAATTTCATTTTCGTCCCTAGGCTCAGAAAATAAAACTTGTGCAAATTACTCCCTATTCTAAGCTTAATCAAAGCCCCATTACAAATTTTCCAACACATGTATTCACAAAATTTGAGAATTTTTCATCAAAATTTACAAATTTTCATTTTAGTCCCTAAATCATATTTTCATCAAAAATTACTTTGTAAAAATTGTTTATCTATCAATAATCTTTCATTTTCTACCATAAATTTCTAATTTCTAGCATAATACATGTAATAGCCCAATTTTAGGCCTAGTCGAAATAGTGGTTTCGGGACCACAAATTCGACGAGGAAAAATTTATTTATTTTTATTATATTTTTATGGTCTACGATTTCACAAAATGATACCATCCAAATATATCAAACACGATACCATAGCGGAAGTCTGAGAACATAACTCATAAGAAAATAATAATGAAGATCTGGATAATTTCTCAGAGAAAACCAGAAGAAAACAATACTTACCAGTTCTGGAATTCCATCATAACAGAGATAATACATTTTCCAAATATTTATATATACAACAAAAAAACATCCAGTAGAAATATGTAACACCCCAAACCTGGCCCAGACGTTATGGCTGAATTCGACGTGCCACATTGAAATTTAAAATCCATAACAGAGGAGGTGAGCCATGAAGGCTGCTTAAGTACCAAGCTCTTCGATTGGATCCAATCCTAGACATGCCCACAACCATTGCCACACTTGGTTATAACGAGTTGAAATTTATTTGAGTGGATATCTTTGATAAACCAATTAATCGTGATGTTGTGTTATTTGAAAACGAATATCATTTTGAAAACGCGCCCTAAGTCTAGCCCATTTGAATTATTATCAACCAGTTTAAAGTTACTAAAATAAAATAATCCCAGAAAAGAGAAGAAAATAAAGTTAAAATGGCCTTATTGTAACCCAAAAATAAATAATAAATAAGGTAAACTTAAGAAAACCAATCACTTATTTCAAAAGCCCAGAAGTGATCACCGTGGCCACTCTGAATCCCTCGGCTCCAAGCCCCACATCAAGGCTCACTGCAAGGTTAAGGAAGGGGTGAATTTGGAAACTCAGTGTGTAAAGTATCCCAACGAGCCCAAATCGGTTCAAGCTTTCTTGGGCCTAAGCCTTATTCGAATTTAGTGTTAACTGGGCCTTAGCCCATATCAATATTAATCTGGGCCATAGCCCCTTACAGTAACAGAGTATACTGGGCCTAGCCCATATTAGTATCAATCTGGGCTGTAGCCCTATACAAGTCGAGATATATTGGGCCTTGCCCATATCAACACAATTGGGCCCATTTCAATACAGTCTCATATGATTAATGCATGATAACCCCATCCAACCCTGCACTTACCTCCGTCAATCCCTACACTTCCTGTGGGGAATAAATCACCCACGCCATCCCTACACTTACAGTGTTAGCACCGGTTGTGGCACTAACTATAATTCGCAGCAAAGCTGCTTATATCAAAATACGTGGCACAGCCAGTAGGAACAGGTTCTTCCTCCATAACAAAACCCAACCCCATGCAACAGATATACATGTCATGGCATACAACAAACATAATCAGAATATCATGCATTTCAGTCAAAATTAACCCTAGGGGTATGACGGTCATTTTGCACCTAGGGGTAAAACGATAATTTTCATACTTAGGGGTGTTTTAGTAAAATTCAATATTTTAGGGTTTACATACATCCTACAACCGTTAACGCATCAACAGAAACACTTACCGAGCGTCTTTACTGAATTGGGCCCGTTGGCCCATTAACCCGTTTTCGACCCATTAAGCCCAAATATACCGAAGTGCACGAAATTGTGCACTCTACAATCATACCGCTTTAGATTACCAAAACTAACAAACAACCATCTCACGAGCGCTCGCACGCTCGCAAGTTCACAAAATGTTGGCTTTCCGGCATTTCGGCTTTTCGGCTTTTGCCGATCTAGTCTATGAGTGGGTGTTGTTTACACACCTGTTTTTCGATGAAACATTGACGAGTTCCACACACGAGTTGCCTACAATCAATTACTAATACGTTAACTATGAATCCATAGCAACTTATATGCAAAACTCCTTACCAAAAATTGACCATTAACACTTTAGGCACTAGTGTTCTTACCTTTGCCGAAATATGAACTGGATCCAGATTCAATCGTTCCAATTATCCAAGCCTTCGATCAGTTGCCTTTAATCCACACTATAGGAAAACAAATCAGATATCACCATTAAACCCTTTTATTACAATCAATAGGCACCCTTTGCATATAGGGGTTTTTCGGCTTTTACTTTAATTCATGAATAACGAAAAAAAGATTCGAGCGTTTACCTATATCGTTATGACACTACTCCCAATCGATTTTAGATCCAACCACCGCTCAAGAAGGGAAAATATTCAACCAAGGGTTCGACCTTTGCAGTACCTCAAAGTAGTAAGATTTTGGTTTTGGAAGAAAAGATACGAGGTTTGGCTTCAATGGAAATTTGGCTAACCAGTTTTGTTGAGGATTTATGAGAGAAAAGAAGAAGAAGAATATGAAGGATTTAGGTTCGGCAAAAAGATAGGATAAGAATCGGCAAGAGGAGAAAGAAAAGAGAAGAAGGGAAGAGATGAGAGAAGGAAAGAAAAGAATAGAAAATAGAAGAAGGAAAAAAAATGAATCCTAAAGGCCAAAATATACGGCATTTAATATAGCTATGGTCGAAAGAGTGCTTTTCGGCATAGGAATTCTTTCCCAATTCCAATTCCCGAATTTCCTTGATTGTTGGCCTCATCCAATGTTTGAATTTCATTCAAACTCCTAGCCAATCGAGCCCACCGTTTCCACTGCTTCAGTATACTGCCAAGAGTCCTAATCAGACCCCAATTCCTTCCCTACGCATGCAGCAAAAATCCAAACCTTGCGTGCGCGAACTGCAGCTCGAACCCTAGACCTCCGTCCACCTTGCGCCCATGCCTGTGCTGCTGGCCACTGCACCAGGCTTCCTTCCTTACTAATATAAGGTCACAGTTAATTTTAAACCTTACCTACTGAAGCTCCAGTCCGCTTAAAAATAAAAGAGAATTTCGCCTTCCACGCGACTTGAACCTGCGACCTTCTAACCCCACACACACGTTGCTTGCCACTGCACCGAAGTTCCTTTCATGACATAATCCTTTCACATTTAATTTTAACCTTTACTCGCTTCAATTCTTGCTTGCTAAAAAAAAAACAGAATTCGCCTTCCCCTGGAATCAAACCCATAACCTCTTGGCAGGCCTAGCACGCTACTGACACTGTGCCACAAATGCTCCTTGTGTTAAATTATACTCGCAACCCCTCTTAACCCTTATTCCAATTGCGATCGCATACTAAAAAACTCCTAAATTACACCCCGTGCCTTGAACCGAGCACTTCCCACCTTCCTAGCGTGCTTAGCCACTAGGCAGTGCTCCTTTATGCTAAAACTCATTAAATTATTAATAAGGCCTACTACCCAGATTTCCTTAAGAGACCAAATTTAAGAATTTTGTGGGCGAACCACGGACTTTTCCCACACTATAAGCCCTTCGTTACTTATTTAATTACTAATAATAATAATTTTATAAATATATCTAATAATAAAAATTTCAATAATACATAAATAATAAAAATTTTCAAACATATATACAGTAATATTTTTCTAATAATAATAATTTTATCTCTTAAAATTTCGTAAAAATTTAAAATATCTGTAATAATAAATATAGTAAAAATTTTCTAGTAGTAATTTAATTCAAAAGTTTCTTCTTAAATGATAATATTTAAAACTTCTTAATTATTCAGGTTTTCTTCTATCCGAATCCCAGACTTAAAGCCCAACTCTTCTAGGCCCAATTTTTGGGGCGTTACAAAATAGATGAATAGTCTCAAATAAATTTTACCACCGACTTCATTCCAACATATTAGGATAAAATTCCGAAGAGATAAAGCAATGCCAATCATAAATCAAACAGACTATCAATACTTTTCATCTAACATTAAAGTTAGCTAACATTCTCACTCGATAAGAATTTCATTAGAAAACGGACATTCACATGAACCCCTGAGGATGAATGAATATATACAGAATACTCAGAAGAGATCATTGTAATCTATTCAACCATAACTGTTACACACAGACATCTTTACAATTCAAATATCCTTTCTCCGACTAATTTTGTTATCATAAACCTCGTATTATTCCACTCACTATCGAAAATCAAGTGTATTCAGAAATAATACAGTCAGTGATGGTACAGGAGTATTAATGAGATAGAGTTACCATAAATTTCGTATCAGGATTGTCATAATCTCCAAAAAGTAACAGTCATCTTTACAATTCAAATATCCTTTCCCCGACTAATTTTGTTATCATAAACCCTGTATTGTTCCAGTCACTATCGAAACCCAAGTGTATTCAGAAATAATACAGTCAGTGATGGTATAGGAGCGATAATGAGATAAAGTTACCATAAATTTCGTATCGGGATTGTCATAATCTCAAAAAAGGGAGATGTTATTTGGGTTGTGGTTGATTATTTGGAAAATATCCATATGATCATTTCAGTATGTGTAGAGTTCTTAATTGATAGATCACTGAGTATATGTGTTCTGAGAGAGTAATTCAAATTTTTTACGATTTGCTTCGACGCTGTGTGCTAAAGTTCAAAGGTTTTTAGAAAGAGATATACGAGGTTAAATCGATTTGTGATTCCAGAAAGTTAGTGAAAATGTTTCATGAGAGTTGAAAGCAACTTCTTATGGTAAGATTTTCGGGGACGAAAATCCCAAAAAGGGGGGGGAGTTGTAACAGCTCGATTTTGGGCCTAGTCAGAATAGTGGTTTCGGGACCACAAATCCGAAGAGGAAAAAATTATTTTTTATTATAATTTTATGGTCAAAAATTTCACAAAATTATTTCTTGAAAATTCCATTTGAAAATTTTGACGTTTGGGCACTCAATTTAGCCAAAAGGACTAAATCGTAAAAAGTGGAAAAGTTGAATTCTACATGCTAGAGGTGTCCAATTGTTATGAAGTTTTAAATTGGAGGTCTTTATGTTGTAATTAGACCATCGGTTAAGTTGGTGGAAAAAAATGGACATGGTTAGACATGTTTCCAAAGTTTTTCATTAAGTGCATTTTGGTCATTTAGTTATTAAAATGAATTAAAGAAAATAAAAGCCCAAAAATTTGCCCATCCTCCTTCTTCGCCAAGATTTATAAGAGGAAGCCATGGAGAGGATTTTTCAAGCTTTCAAGCTCGATTGTAAGTTTGTTCTAGCTCCGTTTTTAATAATTTTCACGTTTTTGAAATCCTTGTAACACGATCTAGCTATTTCTACCACTAATTTGAGATATGATGAAGGTATAGGTTTTGACCCATGTTATAAATTTGTGTATTTTGATGTTTAATGGTAGATTATGGATGTTTATCGTTAGAGAAACGACTTTTACTAAGTGATTTTTGGCAAAAATGCATAAAAGGATCTAATTGTAAAAGTTATGAAATATGTGTTAAAAATATTATTTAATAGAAAATTTAGGCTTCTATAAGCATATATGAGGTTCAACGATGCTTGGGTAGTAAAGAAATTGAGTACATTTCATTGTACGAGCCTAGGGACTTTAAGGGCAAAAACATAATTTTGACATAATGTGATTTTTGGATCACATTGAAAATGTGACTAATAAATAAGCTAAATGTGATGTTATAGGTCAAGAAAAATGAGATTTAGACCTAGAACAGGGGGAAAATGAGTAATTGACGGTTAGGTCCCTCTTTGCCATTTTTGGTGTCGAGGTAAGTTTGTATGTAAATAATCTATGTTATGTTTGTATTTTAGATATTCTAAATGCTTTGATAATGTATGAAATAAATGATTGATTCTATGGTTGTATTTGACGAAGTTCGAATAAGTGAGAAAATATTGTTTGAACCTTAGGAATAGAATAGGATACAAGTGACATGTCACTAAGGATATTTGTGATATATGTGTGATTATGTGATCCGGGTGCTGGTCCTATACGTCTACCAGTGGCTGGGTAGTCCGGCATGTTTTGCGGATACCTGACAGCTTGTATGAGTAGCACTGTGTAGTGACTTCTTGACCATCAGCTTGTGTGAGCATGCCCGAGATTTGCTCGAGAGTGATCATTTATGTGATGTGAGATATGAGGTAGCTTTAGCTACATATGTGGCACTTATTTGCAAAGATTTTTCATGTATCCATTCAATATTCCAAGTGTTCAACCGGTATGCCAAAGATGAGAAAGTAAGTGGTTATGTTACAAGATGGTACATGTATGTACTTAAAGATTTTAAGTATTGACTTCAGGATACTGTGAGTTATGATCACTATGAAAGTGACTTTGAGATAGCACTATGATTTTTGATTTATGGTCATGATATATAAATGCATGGAAACAAGGTTGATAACTATATGTTAGGCCTTAGAGGCTCAATTGATTGGTGGGATAGTAAATGTTGTTCATTTGATTTGTGATTTATAAATTATGAGAGAAAAGAAATATTGGCCTAATTGCCCATTAAAATGGTTAAGAAAGTATGGAAAGAAAGAGTTTATACAATTTGAAATATGTTGAGCTATATGCATGAAAATATGAATATTCATAAGTAATGTGTACTTTTACTAAGATGTTTAAAATGATTTGCTAGTTATGAAACATGTTACAATAGAGAAATTATGGCTGCTAGACTGAAAGTCAAGTAATGTTAAATTATTTTGATAAATTGAAAGAGAGTAAACATGTGAATAGGTTGTATTACAACCTTGAGATTTATAGCTATTTTATATTAACCTGTGCTTATATTGTCAAGCATAGTATATGACTAGCATGAGTTGCTCATTATTTTCATATGGACTTACTAAGCTATGAAGCTTATCCCCCTTTCTTTCCTACCTCTTATAGGTTTATTCAGCTAGCTCGGGTTAGAGATCGTCGGAGATTCTATCACACTATCAAGCTATCATTGTGGAGTAAAAGTGAATACAAACTTCTTAAGTTTATGGCATGTATAGGGACTAAGTCACTTTATGAATGTGTCATCATGATTTAGCCAAAGGTACTAGCTTGTGATGGTTAAAGGTTTGATGTAATGTGTAGCCATGTAAATTGGTTTATATTGGCTAATTGTTCATAAGCCCATATCTTTATTCATAAGCATATGCCAATGTCTTATGATGTGGTTTGTATTTATTTAATATATGTGATGGATTGCGGTTTATGACCTAAAGGTTTAATAGTTGAATGTGGCCAAATAGTCCTATTATTGAATATGATTTGGTATGTTTGGATTTGGTAAAGTATGATGCTATTAGCAAGATGGATGTGGGTATGTGATTGACATGTTATTGTTTGTTTGTGGTTGGTTTAAATGAATTTATATGCTTAAGATTGTGCCATGTGATGTATATGAATGTGCGCAAGTGAGGGTGGCAAAATGGCTTGGAAAATATCATTGTTTTTGTCCACACGGGTAGACACACGGGCGTGTGTATTGACCGTGTCTGACACACGGTCTGCCCCCATAGGCGTGTGATCCTGTCGTGTGTCCCCTGCACCTTAATTTTGGAAAAAAACAGAATGTCTAGAATTGAGCACATGGGCAGAGACACGGGCGTGTGTCTCAGCCGTGTGACGTCAATTTGATGATGATGTCATAAACATAATGCACCCTAAGATGGACACGGCCTGGAGCACGGGCGTGTGATATGCCACACGGGCATGTGGTCCTACTTTATGATGAAAATTTTCTATGTTTCTCAAAAGTCTCCAAAGTTCTCGGTTTAGTCCCAAACCACCCCTAATGTATGTTTTGGGCCTCGTAGGCCTATATAAGGGATGTTATAATTGAAGGTGAAAATTTTTAAATTTGGGTGGAGATTCATGTCTTAATTTTATATGTTTGCTTACGTTTAAACTTTTACAATTAGGTCGTTTTATGCATTTTCATCGAAAATCACTTAGTAAAAGTTGTTTCTCTAACCATAAACATACATAATCTACCATTAAACATCAAAATATACAACTTTCTAAAATGGGTCAAAACCTAGACCTTCATCATATCTCAAATTAATGGTAGAAATAGCTAGATCATGTTACAAGGATTTCAAAAACGTGAAAATCATTAAAAAGCGGGCTAGAACAAACTTACAATCGAGCTTGAAAGCTTGAAAAACCCTAGCCATGGCTTCCTCTTGCAAATTTCAGCCTAGGAGGAAGATGGACAAATTTTTGGGCTTTTATTTTTGTTTTCAATTCATTTTAATAACTAAATAACCAAAATGCCCTTAATGAAAAACTTTGGAAACATGCCTAACCATGTCCATTTTTGTCCATCAACTTAACCAATGATCTAATTACCATATAAGGACCTCCAATTTAAAATTTCATAACAATTGGACACCTCTAGCATGTAGAACTCAACTTTTGCACTATTTACAATTTAGTCATTTTGACTAAATTGAGTGCCCAAACGTCAAAATTTTCAAATGAAATTTTCAAGAAATCATTTCGTGAAATCGTAAACCATTAAAATATAATAAAAAATAATTTTTTTCTCGTCAGATTTGTAGCCACGAAACCACTGTTCCAACTAGGCCCTAAATCGGGCTGTTACAATACATCCATGACCCATTTTCGTACTTTGATAACTTTTCAAATTAATCTCTCAAATAGAGAGATTAAGCTATCCTGATTTCAAAATACCAAAATTACTAAAAACGGGACAAGGGAACTTACCCAATTAGGCCTTGAAAGTTTTTTCTCTCTCCTAAGGTTTCCATGTGTTTTAGGTTGAAGATGACGAAAATAAGATGATTTATTTCTTTTCATCTTTTAATTAATTAAGTATTTTAGTATTTCCAATTTAGTCCTTGCCCTTTTTCCATAATTCCATGGATGAGTCACCAAAAAAATCTACATACTTTTCTTAATGGTCTAATTAATATATAAGGACCTTAAGTTTTGAATTCCATAGCTATTTGATCTTTATAGCTACTAAAATTCAACTTTTGCATTTTATGCGGTTTAGTCCTTCTCATAATTAAACACTTAATTGATAAAATTTTCATATCAAAATTTTCACACATCATTTCTAACATATTACGAGCCATATGATAAAATAAAAATAAAATATATTTTGGGTCAAATTTGTGGTCCTGAAACCACTGTTCTGATTTCACTGAAAAATGAGCTGTTACACTACCATCATGTTTTTCACAACTATTCAATCAATTAGCTTAAACCTTAGCCACTTATTATTTTTCCTCTTATCTATCGACTTAAATCTTGAAGAATTTCTCCAATTTCTTTCCCTTTTCGCAAAACCTCATTATTGTCACTGCGAGTCTTTTGCTGCCGCAAGTCCATTTCAGTCGTAAGTCCATCACTGTTGCAAGCTTACAACCTTTGTAATCCCATTGCTGTCACAAGCTTATCGTTGTCGCAAACTCCTTGCTCCCATCCATTGCCGATTCTTTTCCTTCCTTTTGCCGAAGTTTTGCCTTTTTTTTTTTTGGAAAAATCACCATGTCTCGCAAAATAACTAGATCCTTTAAGACTTCTGCTAAAAATCCAATTGTGATTCAAGATGAGGAAGCGAAAGAAAGGTTTAATTCCATCTTCAAAAATCAACCCATGATGTCAGAAAAATGTTTTAATTTGGAGAGCAATGACAAGATGGTTGTGCCTTGGCCAATACGAAAGACAATTGATGCCCTCAATTGAAACTATTCTTGCAACACCCCCTAACCCATATCCATCATCGGAACAGGATTATGGAGCATTATCGGACTTTTCAGATTAAATACGAACATTTACATAATCATTTAACATACACATCATAAATTAATCATATTGTCCCTCTATTAAGCCATTGAGGCCCAAAATATATGTTAGAAATAAATCAGAACTTAATCGGGTATGTCAGAAATTTTTCATGAAATTTCAAAAGTTTTCCTAGATGTAAGGCACACATGCCCGTGTGGTGAAGGGCTCGTGTGACCATAGACACGCCCATGCCTCAAGCCGTGTCCAACCTTGTGTAACTCTCTAACTTAGATCACACGGCCAACCACACGCCCGTGTGTCTCACAGACATACGCTCGTGTCTATACTAATGTGAAATTACCTGAGTAGTCTATTTTAAAATTTTAAGGTTATAGGGGACACACGGCCAATTCACATGCCCATGTGTTAGCCTGTGTCTCACACAGTCTAGTAACACACCCCTGTGCCTGGCTGTGTGGACTCAAGATGAACCTGAAGCATCAAGTTTACCATACCTTGCAATCTTTAACAACAAGCAACTCAAAAGCCAATCATTCAACCAATCAAAAACACATTCAAATACATCTAAAACATGTCAAAACAATCAACTTATTGACCTTATCAATGTTCCCTCATAGATACTTCATATCTATTATCAAAACAATCCATTAAAACTTCATTCATGCTAATTTTAAAATCATGTCAATGTCAACCCATATATTCCTATATCATACTCACTTATGCATTTACTCAAACATCTCATATTAAACCTCAACATATCACACACACACACACACACACACACACACACACACACACACACACACACACACACACACATATATAAGCAACCAATGTCATCTTATGACATCATTTACAATCATTTTTCAAAATGACAAACATAAGACATCCTAGGTACATGCCATTGCCAAAAAGAAGTATACTTCACCATGTTTTGAGATTGGGATTATTGTGGATGCCGAATCAACGATCAACTTTAACACTTAACCAGCGCACAGAAAACAAATCATACGCTAAGTATGAACTCAGTGGTATTTCTATAATCCGAATGCTTAAAGGTAAATTAATATAACATATACATTAAATCATACAATAACCATATTTATATAATTAATTAATTCATAGGGATGCATTTAAAACACATTCAATTCTTATTATTTTCTATCCCAGATAGCTTTTTACAATGTAAACTCAATTCATTTGAACAATAATGTTGTTCATTTTTAACCAATTCATAAATTCACAATTCTTATGTTTCTATTCATATAGCAAATCATCATTCAATATCAATCATGTCACTGTTTACTTCAATTACCCCTATGAACATGACTCAGACTCGAATGGATACACGACCAAAACACACCAGTTTGGCACCCAGTGCCTTATTAGATAATTCGAAGTGACAAGTTGACACCTAGTGTCTCATCGACCTTGCCGAATTAAATTGGTACCCAGTAACTTATCAAATTTATTCGAAGTAATAATGTGACACCCAGTGTCTCATCAACTCGAAGTCGAAGTATCCCTGAACATTTCCAATCCTATGGCATGCCATCTATATCTGACTCAGCCCGATATAATTAATAAGGTTTCAAATCACTTTTCAATTTCAATCAATATTCATATCTATTCAAATAATCACATATACTCATAAGATCGATTTATTTCAAATCAATATCAAAATATCTTATACTCACCTCAACTATTTACCATGAACATTAAATCAAAATACCACAATTTAATAATTAGATTTAGATTATAGAAATACAAACTGTAATTTCTAAGCTACTCCTCGTTATCTTTATCTTTTCCTTTCTTAGCCGAGGTCTCCAGCACAACGTTAGCTACGGAATTGAAACAATTGAAGTTCATCAATACAATACAATTTCACATTGAATATTTCAATTTTTATTCAACTTTTTCCAAAATTCCAATTTAGTCCTTAAACCGATACTAAGTTTATTTCTTCAAAATTAGTTCCATATTTTCATTCAATTTTCACTTTAGACTAATTTCAACTCTCTAATTTCACTTAAATCCCTAAATTTTGAAAATTTCTCAATTTAGTCCCTATTACTCAAAACTTATAATTTATTTTACAATTCGATCATTTTTTTCATTTCTAACTTAGAATTCTATCAATTTAACCCCAAGTACTTAAATTATCCAACATAAACATCATCTAAAAATTCAACATTTTCTAAAATTCCAATATAAATTAAGTAGTATTTAACTCTAGGATTCTAAAAACATAAAAATTACAAGAAAATGGACTAAATTGACTTACCAATTAAGCTTTGAACTTGAAGCCCTAATTTTTCTTTTTCTTTTTCTTTCTCCCTTCCTCTTCCCTGTTTCATTTATTTCTTGTTCTTTTTATTCTTTTAGTTTCTTTCTTTATTTTGTTTTATGTTTTTTTTATAATAATATAATATAATATAATATAATATAATAAAATTTACTTAAATAATAAGTAAATATATATAATATAATATAATTATATGAATATTAATTTTACAAATGTCCTTTTCAACACCAAACACTTGTAAATTTAGATTTAATTACTCAATTAGTCCTTTACTTTTCTTTAATCTCTAATTAAACTTTCATATTTTATTCAATTTAATCCTTACACCTAATTATTCTTAATTCAAGCTAATTGATCTAGCCAAAACCTTATTAACCACGTAAATATAAAATATTTACGAATCTGTTTTACGAAAAATGAGACCTGAAAATAGACTTTCCGATTGCCCGTGACTATCGGGTCATTACAATTCTTGTGATGCATGATCATTACCGCAAGAGGAGTTAGTTCGAGAGTTCTATGCCAATTTAACTATGCCAGATGCTATTGATGTTCTTGT
The DNA here is from genome assembly GCF_025698485.1 of Gossypium arboreum. Lineage (NCBI taxonomy): Eukaryota > Viridiplantae > Streptophyta > Magnoliopsida > Malvales > Malvaceae > Gossypium > Gossypium arboreum. Next base: position 20,481,803 of record NC_069082.1, read on the forward strand.
TAGTAAGAAGAAGGTACCCTTAACTTCTTAGTCCATTAATGGTTTGTTTAACCTACCTGATGTTGAAGAAGATGACACGTCGGTGTGAACAGGCCGTGTGCCTCAGTCGGTCACGGACACACCCGTGTCACAGGCCGTGCGAAAACAGAGCATACATACTGACTTGTATCACACGGCCAGAGACACACCCGTGTGCCATGGCCATGTGAAATCAGGAGGGTATACTGACTTAGGTCACACGGCTGGCCACACGCCCATGTATTAGCCCGTGTGCCACACACGACTAGTAGACGCGCTCATGTGTCTAAGCCGTGTAACTCGCTAACTTATTTTAACTAGCTTACAATAGGCACACGGTTAAGTCACACGCCCGTGTGCTCAATCGTGTGGTTCGAAATTAGGCTTGGTTTAAACCACATTTCTCACCCTTATCAAGCATACCTAAACCACATCATTTTCTACCATTTTAATACATTTATAGACATCCAAAACATGATATTTCATATACATTTCATGCCATTTAAAATTCCATCCATTCAACAATCATTTCATAACCAAAAACTTACCAATTCATCATCTTAAAACCAAGTCAAAACATGCCATACCAAACATGCCAAAACACAAGGCAATTTATACATCACATATCACTTACCAAACTCATAAATTAAGCCAACCTAATTGGCCAAATACACACCAACATTTACATCATTTACAAGCCAACTCTCATGACTAATATCATTACTCAAAACATATCATCATAACACTAGCTATACATGCCATATACCACATTTACAAAGTATCAAAAGTACCAACAAGTTGATTGATAGTGTAACAATGTTTCCTGATGATCCCCGAGTCCGAGCTAGCTTCGATTATCTATAAAACAGGGAAAGAACACACAAAGTAAGCTTAAAAAGCTTAGTAAGCCATAAAAAAATAAATTATTTTATGAAACATCATTCCTATCATATAGACAATTTATGAATAAGCACATATAAATTCATAAACCTTTCTCATTGTATATCTATTCAAGGAATACATGTAAATTCAACAAATACTTTTATTTTCAATACTCGTATAAATCTCGTATGTACCTGTATCACTTCATTCAATCACACATTCTTTCTCGTCTTGACATTTCCCGTTAAACCTTTTGGAATCGTTAAGGATACTCGAAAATCACATATAGTTCATACAATGCCATATTCCTAATATGATCTTACATATTATCACATATCGATGTCGATAGCCCAGCTATGGTCTTACACGAAATCAAATAAAGATACCAATGTCCCAGACATGGTCTTACATGTAATCTCATCTCGGTAATCCTAATGTCATGACATTAGTATCCTATACTATTCCTGAGGTTTGTACGCGGCTTTCAGATATTGTAACCCTGTCGATCCTTGCTCATATTTGATCATTCGATATTCAATGCAGTTTAATGACAAATAAACATATACAATTCAATTTAAAGACATTTATTTGTATATGGACTTACCTCGTATTCGGGATAGACGGGCCGGATCGACTATTCGATAACCTTTGATTTTCCCCGATCTAAATTTGATTTCTTTCTTTCTTGATTATATAAACATGCAAGAGCCGAACCTTCAAAGCTTGTTAATGGCTTTTCTGCTTTTATGAATCAGTGAAGAAGATGATAATTAAGAAGGAATTTGGTTTGTTTTATTTAATCTTTACTTATTTTACATTTTACTATTTTAACCTTTATTAATACATCAAAACATGTTTAATATATGTCCATACATGTCCATCCTATTATCCATGGTCTAATTTCATAATAAGGACCTTTAATTTAATATCTCATAGCATTTAAACACTTTTAACAAATAGAATGAAACTTTTGCATTTTATGCGATTTAGTCCTTTTTCTCAAATTAAATAATTAAATGATAAAATTATTTCACGAAAATTTCACACATTCATACTTTCATGCTGTAAACACCAAGAATAACATTAAAATAAATTTTTGACATCAGGTTTGTGGTTCTAAAACCACTGTTCTGATTTAACGAAAAACCGGCTGTTACACAAACAATCCAGAATAGATAAAGGAACCATAAGTTTCTAAACCAAGAGAGGAGTTGAATGCTAATAAGCCGTGTTGATCTTGAGTTGACCATTATTATGCCAACTTCTTCAAATACTACGAAGAAATTAGAATTTTCAATGATGATGGATATGATGAAATTTATGAATAACCAACAACAGGCTTATTGGAAAGATGTGAAGATTAAAGATGATTCTATAAAAAAATGCTTTCAAAAATATCTCTAATAATTTTGTTCCTAAGTTCCCAGATTATATCTTTGGATTATGAAATAGAGAGGATAAGGATGAAAGCGATGATGAAGCATCAAAGGAGGAAGACAAGAGGGATAATTCAAATAAATAAAATGGGGGAATTTCTTGTCTTTAATATTTATTTATTTTCGGTGTTTATTTTTATTTCCTAACTAGTATTTTACTTTAACATTAGAAACAACAAAGTGATATGGTAATGGGAATAAACATGTCTAGGATTGGATTGTTAAGAAAGACTTAGTACTTAAGCAGTCTTTATGACTCAACTCTCTTTTCTTACAACCCTACTTGGTGTTCAATTTTCAGTCATTACTTTATTTTCTCAATGAGGACATTGCTTCTTTTTAAAGGGGGTAAGATAATACTTTGCATGAATTTTTAAATTTTGCAAGTATGTTTCAATCTTTTCACCTAAGTATGCTGGAATAAGTGAATGTTCAAAGAGAGTTTTTGTTCATAACTTTGTTCAAATACAAGCATGATTTTTTTTTTATCTAAGTTATTTTTATGTTATCTTGAGTGATGGAATGCTTGTATGTTTTTTAGTCTTATGTAGTATTTTCCATGAAAATTTAATTTCTTGGAAAGTAGACATGCATGAAGGTTTAAGTCTTTAGAATTGACTTAGTAACTTTCTTGAGGCAAAATCCTAGGAGGTACAATAATCTAAACATGATATAGACACTCTTTTTTGGATCGTTTGAGCCTTTTAAGCCAACCTTATTAAATTAACCCTTGAAATTTTACTTTTAAGCTTACTGGCCTGTTTATTAAAAATTACCTTCACCATGAGCCATATTATTATCTTTTTAATTTTATCCTATTTCTTGTACACCTATCTTAACTAAATTTGTCTTGGTGATCAAAGTTTGTGTAACAACCTGATTTTGGGCCTAGCCGAAACAATAGTTTTGGGACCACAAATTTGAGGTCATAAAATTTATTTTAATATTTTTTTGAGGTCTACAACATGATAATATGATTGTGTAAAAATTTTGTTAAGAAATTTTACCGTTTGAATGCCTAAATTGTGAAAAAGGACTAAATCGCTAAAGTGCTAAAGTTGTGTTCTATTAGTTAAATGTGTTAAATAGCTATAGAAATTAAAATTTGAGGTCTTTAATTAGAAATTAGGTGATTATATGTGTGGATGGCTGTACATGGAGTGTAATAAATGAAAAGTCAAAATTTGGTGAAAGTTGGTATTTGATGACAAAAGCAAAGATTAATAAAATAAAATAAATGGCCACCTTTCTTCTCCATCTTTTATCCACCAAAAAACACAAGAGGAAATGGGGTATTGAAGCTCAAATTTTCAGCAACTTAAATCCTTTGCATGTAAGTGAAATTTGTGCTTGTTTTTGTTGATTTTTATGTTTTTGGAACCCTTGTAACTTAATCTAACTAAATAGGGGACTAATTTGCAATATGGTTGGAAATATAGAGTTTTTCCATGAGAAAATTTTTGATGTTTTTGAATTTTAATAGAATAAAATGAAACCTTGTTTTGTGTTGAACAACTTTTGTTAAGGGACTTTTGATGAAAATGTGAAATAGGGACTAATTTGTGAAATGTGAAATTTATGAGTTAATGTGTGAACTTCTGAAATTTGTGAGCTTCTATAGGCATGAAAATGATTCGTCTATGCATGGGTAGTAAAGAAATTGAACACATTTCATTTTACGAGCCTAGGGGAAAATTGTAAATATGTTAAACATTATGGCAAAAATGTAATTTTGCCATAATATGATTTTTGGATCATATTGAATAATGTGACTAATAAATAGGCTAAATGTGATCTTATAGATCAAATAAAATGAGATTTGGGCCTAGAACGGGGGAAAAATGTGAAATTGATGATTAGGTCCCTTTTTGCCATTTCGGTATCGAGGTAAGTTCACGCGTAAATAATGCAACCTTATGTTGTGTATTTACTATTTTGATATTGCATGAATTGTATACATTTGTTTTTATGAAATTGATTAATGACGATTTCAACGAAGTTTCGAGAAATGAGAAATCTCGATTTAACCTCAAGGGTAGAATACAAATGTCATGTTATTAGTACTACCTTGATTCTGTATAAGACCATATTTGGGATATGGCATCGGTATGTGATTTCATATAAGACTATGTCAGGGACATGGTGTCGATATGATATTTCATGTAAGACCATCTCCGGGTATGGCATTGATACGGTACTAAGAGTATGAGAATGAAATTACTATGAGTAAACAGGCATGTACATAAGCCTAAATTGTAAATTCATGATTATTGTGGAAATAATTGTTTACTACACATTGTGGTTGATAGTGTACAATGAAATTACTATGAGTAAACAGGCATGTACGTAAGCCTAAAATTGTAAATTCATGATTATTGTGGAAATAATTGTTTACTACCCATTATGGTTGATAGTGTACATACTTGTGATGCTGGATATATGATAAATATAAATGATGATTATGTGTTAGGTTGTTGGGCTGAATTAAGATATGATCTAATATGTTTATATGCTCGAATTGTATTTCAACGAGTATGTTAAGAACGAGAAAGTATGTGACTATATTATAAGTGGTACAAGTATGTACACAGTACTCATGTGAAGTGAATTTGATATGTGATGAATTCTTGGTGAGAATATACATGAACAAGTTATACTTGTGAAACATTGATAATCTTGTGACAAGTGATCTACATTTATGATGAATGGATGCACGATAAGATTTAATAATGATAATGTGATAGGCTTAGGAGCCTAATTGATTAGTGACATTTTATGTTTCATTTATTTAAACAGAGTTTTCTTGGATATGAGGAAAAGAAAGACGGGGACAATTGCTGAACAAAGTCATTATGGGAATATAGTAAGATACGAGTTTAGACAAGTGAAAGATGGTTAAACTATATGATGAAATTATGATTACTCCCAAATAATGTGCATGTAATTAAGAGGATGGAAATAACTTGATAGTTAATGCGATATGTTATAGTGGGGAGACTATAGTGGCTAGGCTAATGCAAAGGCATGTAAACGGTGTTTATGAGATAAATAAGCAAGCACTAAGAATGAATAAGCGGAAATCTTATAATTTAAGGTCAATTGTAATTATGGTATTCTTATAGATGAATAAAGTAAATAAAAATTAATGGTTGTTTATTGTTTGCATGTGAACTTACTAAGCTTTAAAACTTACTCCCCTTGCCTTCTATCTTTTATAGGTTAATTTAGCTAGCTCGGGTTGGAAACCGTCAGAGATGCCATCACACTATCAAGCTATCACTATGGGTATAGTTGAATTCAAGTAGTTGAGTCTATGGCATGTAGAAGGACTTTGTCTCTTGAGTAATGATGACTTTGTTAATGTGGCCAAATGTGTTGACCTAGAATAGCTTGTGGTCCAACTTGTATAAGGCCATTAGATGTGGCTCATGTTGATTATTGGGTTGTAAACCTAATTGTTTATGTATGCATGCGTCGAAGTCTTGGTGATGTGAATGCTTGATGATGATGGATGATATGATATGGCACATAAGTATAATGAATGAATGATGACAAATTGGTATGGCTATGATCATGGTTTAAACGTGTAAATTGAGAATAGATTAATAATAATATTGATTGGATAAGAAATTATTGTGGAATGCCTTAAGTAATCTTGTTAATTTGAGTATGTGAAATGGTAGCATTGCTTGGGCATGAATTAGTCTTGTTTTGGTATGAATGATTGTCAAAAAATGTTACATGATGTGTGCCATGAGATATGTTTAATTATGCGAGTGTCAAAGGGTGACAAAAGGCTTGGAAAATAGCCTTATAGTGGTCCACACGGGTCGACACACGGGCATGTGTCGAGACTGTATGTGACACACGATCTGTCCCATATGCGTGTAATCCAGCTGTGTGTCCCCTGCACCGTAATAAAAGCAAAAAAAATGCTTAGTAGTAAACACATGGGCAAATACACGACCGTGTGTCTCAGCCATGTGAAGGACACAGCCTCAGGACATGGGCACGTGCTCTGGCCGTGTGAAGTCTAGACTTGATTTTGGAATTTAAGTTGCCACACGGCCTAAGCACACGGGTATGTGACTTGGCCGTGTGAACCTATTTAGTTGATGATGTCATAAACAGAGAGTTACACGGGCTGATGACACGAGCGTGTCCCAAGCCACATTGGCGTGTGTAACCACACGGCCTACCCACACGGGCGTGTGACTCTTGTGTTGAAGAAAGATTTTCTAAATGATATGAAAGTTCCAGAAGTTTTCAGTTCAGTCTCGAACCACACCCAATGTATGTTTTGGGCCTCGAGGGCCTAGATAAGGGACGACATGTATGTGAATGAAAAGTTTAAAATTTGGACAGAAATTCAGGACTCGATTTTGTATGATTGTGTGAGTTTAAGTCTTGTAATGCCTCGTACCTTGTTCTGGTGTCAGATATGTGTAAGGGGTGTTATAGTTTGAGGAAAAATACAAAAGATGTACGTGCTCTTCACATGTTCAAAAAAAAAAAGAAAAGAAAAGAAAAAGAAAGGAAGATGAAAGAACAAAGGAAAGCTAGACCACCTCCTTTTAAGAGAGAGCTGATGCTTGTTGGGTATTTTGGTTTGACACTGCTTCACACCCAAAAAGAAGCGAGCTATGTCTAAATTAAACTTGGAGATGGAAGCCTTCTTTCATTTCTCGAGTTGTTCAAAAGAATAAAGAGCAAAGAAAAGTTTGCTTAAATTTTGAAAAATAAAGGTTGAGCATGAGTTCAAAATAAGTTTGGGGGGTTGTAGAGGCCCATGAAGATTATGACACAAAAGAATCCAAGACAATGTTAGAGTTAAGATGATTAAACCTAAAAATTCACTTCTGTTTATCCCTACCTTTAGCCTAGCCATGTTACAACCTAATAAAAGACCTATTGATTTGATGATTATACCGACTACATTAGTGGAGAGGAATTGCTAAGTTCAACATATGGTGACCACTAATTAAGCCTTGTGATTGCTATGTTTACATTGATAAGAAAAGCTTGTTGATTGGTGACTGTTATATATGACTTTGAAAAGCATGCATACTATTACTCATGTTGACAATATTTTTACTTAATATAAAGTTTGGAAATAATATTTTCATTCTAGTTCCTTATCAATAAAAATAATTTATGAGCATGATTTTATAGATGTATGACTTGTACAAAGATTGATGCTGCTTAACCATATTGCAAAAGTTACCTTAACAAAAGTTTGTTGTGCCTGAACATTGCTCGGGACGAGCAATGGTTTAAGTTTGGGGGTGTGTAAACTTGAAATTATATAGGATTTTTCTAGCAATTTTTACCATCTTTTGACTTAATAATTATATTAATCTTGGAAAATTAAGTGGATTTTGTTTAAATGTTAATATTGGACATGAATTTATAAAGCAAGAAAAATTATGCTTTATTACAGGATTTTTGTGCATAAATTCTATTATTTTCATGTTAATTTTTATTATGCAGAGGGTCCATGGAAGATGATATTATCACAATGTTGCATGGACATGAACACATCCACCTTACTTAGACAGCAAAACCATGCAGAATTAGGTCATAAGGATGTTAATTTTACCCAGCTAAAGTGTTGTTACAAAGTGGACATGTTTAGTTATTTATTGGATCATGAAACCGTCCAACAAGAGAATGTCAAGCCCAAATTTGGCACAAGCACATGACTGCCCAAAAATCAGCTTTGGGATATTTTATTGAAGGTCTCTGTAGTTGCAATTTAATCAGAAAAGAGCCTTGGAATATTGCCTTTAAAACCGTTCTATGCCTAATTGTAGCACGATTTTGTGCTTAAAATAAACAACCAAATCAATTCAATTTCTACATATTGTGGCCAGCCAAGCAATAGAGAAGATGGAGGGACTCCAATCCCTATTTTTATTAAATTTCACCCTCAACCTCACCTATAAATACCACACTACTCCCACCTCTCAAAACATCCCTCATCCTTCATTTTCAAAAACATCATTCATTCTCTCATTCCCTCTCTTGTTTTATTCTTCCCATGCATAGCCATTCCATTTTACCTTCCATTTTAGCCAACAAAAGCCTTGAAAAACCACCTCTTGGCCAGCCACCTGAGGAACCATTAGCAAAAGAGCAATGGGTGGATCGGTGGAACACTTTTAATCCAAATTTAAAAGGCTGTTGAATTGAAATAGAGTTAACTCTTTCCATACTAGTTGTGATAATACTCTAAAATGACATACTTTTATGTGTTAATTACATACATATTTTGAGTACGATCCTACTAATTTGGTTTGTTTATGGTTTTTTTTAATCTTATAGGGACTAAACGATAAAAGGAAAATTGGGGGCAAAAAGCATGAATTTAAAGACAAAACGGGTGAACATGAGAAATAGAGAAGAAGTGGTGCCGAAAATGTAAAGTGTAAAAGACTTGGGGAAAAAAAATTTCAAAGAAAAGATTTATGAACGTAAGACTTTATTTAAATTTGAATTTTATTTTTAGGATTATTGTTAGGATTATTATGGTATTGTTTAGATCTAATTTCAAATTTTATCTTTTATTAGCTTCTAGAGTTTAAATAGGAACAAACTAGGTTTTTTATGTACTATAAATAGGGGATGGAATGACATGAATATTCACTCATCATTTCTGGAAACAACTCCTTCCTCCTAAGGCTTTTAGCATTTTTGTTCCTTTTATTTTCTAATAAAATTCCATTCCACTAAACTTGTGTTTTATTTCCTAAAAAACATGAGCCACTAAACTCATCTAGCCAAAGGTTATCAAGACTCCTCCAAAAAAATTCATGAGGCTTAGAACCCGTACTTAACCCGTCTCAATGAGTATTCATCATTTCTCTGCATTACGAGACTGACACTTCTGTTCATGTCCTTCCAAATGTAATCTTTTCATCTTATGCAAAGGCGACTGCTTTGTATGTTTTACGAAGCTTGAACAGTAGATTTGCTAACTTACTGCGTCAATTGTTGTTGAGCCCAAGAGACGAAATGGCATGGCATTTGCCATTGAGAAATGGTGATCTAGTGTAAGACGGTCCCACAAAAGTGACGGTTGGCTAAAGTCAAGTTCCTCTAAATTGTAATGTAATAGCTCGATTTAGACCCTAATCGGAATGGTGGTTTCGGGACCACGAATTCGAGTCAGAAAAATATTTAAAAATTATTTCTTGTGTTTATTTTGTGTGAATTTATATCTGTGAAATTTTCGGGATTTAATTTTGTAGTTAAGGCGTCCGATTAAATAAAAGGACTTAATTGCATAAATTGAAAATTTGATAGTTTAAAGTAAAAGGGCCAAATAGTTAGTGGTTTTCTAAGTTGGAGTATTTGTAATGTAATTATTCCATTAACATGTGGCTTGTGTGGTAATGGACATAGGTTATATAATTTTATTATTATTTCATTAAGGTTAGTTAGGTAAATTAATAATAAATTAATATATGTTATTATATCATAAAATAATAAGCCATATTCATGTTATTTCCTTCATCTTTGCACCGAAACTAAAACAAAGAAACAGAAAGAAAACAAAGTAGGGTTCGGCCTTGTTCAAGCTAGATTAAGGTAAGTGTTCAGCTCGGTTTTTGATAATTTTTACGTTTTTGAGATCGTTGCTTCGAGTACTACAAAACCCATGCTTGAATTTTTTATTTTGATGAATATTTTGAGTTGTGCCATTGTTGATAGCTTGTGGTTTTTGTTGTTTGATGATGTAAAATGAAATATATGTTTTAGATTAACATATTTTGTATTGGAGTTTTTGATGATTTTGAGTAATTATGACTAAATTGCAAAAAATAATAAGTTGAGGGACTAAAATGTGAAATAAATTGAATATATGGACTTGTTTTTGAGTGAGTAAAATTCGACCCAACATAAGTATAGGGCAATTTGGTGTATTTTGTGTTTTATGCAATAGGGACTAAATTGTAAAAATTGTAAATGTTAGGGGTAAAATGGTAATTTTCCTAATTATGTGTTTTTGGACTAAATTGAATGGAAATATTTTTAATGAGCTTAATTTGAATATGTTTAGATCAAGAACTAAAGAAATCAGACTTGGATCGGGGAAAAACGAAAGTCGTCGACTAGCTGCCCGATTCCGTTTTGTATCGTCCGAGGTAAGTTTATAAGCAAATAAATGTGTTTATTGGTAATTTAATATTATATTTATGTGCTGTTATGAAATGTTCGAATTTAAATATACTATTGTCGAATATGATTAAATGTGGCTACTACACTTCTGAGTTCGATTCGACCGAGATACATCGTCCGAAAGCCCCGTATGAACCTTAGGAATAACTAGGATACGTATGTCATGACATAGGATTCTGATATATGTGCGAGTAAGTCCATGGCACCGATTTATGATTTTGATATGTGTTTACGAGTAAGACCCTGTCTGAGACAGTGGCATCGATATGTGGCTACATGTAAGACCACGTCTGGGACATTGGCATTATACGATTTATGTGATTATCCGAGTGTCCTATCCAATTTCGAATGGTTCATCGGGCAAAAGTAAACCGTGTACGGATTGTATAATATGAGCTAAGTGGTCAGGTACGAGTTAATTTGGTATTTACTCAAGACAAGGTAAGAAAGTATTGTAGTTGTATGCTATAAATCATATATTTTGCAAATGAGAAATCCATGTATATTTGGATATGTACATTCGGCTTGTGATGAACAAATTATGTGGTATTGAAATGTCGTTTAGTATGTGTATATGTATACTTGCGTATTCGGCTACTTAGGTTTAAGCTATACAAGTGATGTTATCTAATGATTCTTATGTTATATAAGTGAATAAACGGATGTGTGATTTATTATGACTATTTGGCTGGAAGTAAATTTACAAGTGTTAAATGGTCATATATGCATTCGACTTAGGTGTATTATAGCTTATGGAAAATGTTTCACATATATAATTTATAAGTTTGAGGTCAAGCATAAAAATGTTAATGTATTTGTTTGATTATCATAAGATATTTATAGTAATGAGTTGTTTATTTGCTTATGACTTACTAAGTTTTGATAGCTTATTTTGTGTGCTATGTTTATTCTGTTTTATAAATTTTGAAGTCAAGCTACAAGCTCGGGGATTGTCAGCCAAGCTCATCACACTATCTATTGTTTTGGTACCTTATAAGCTAAACTTAAATTATGGCATGTATAGACTAGTTTTGGGATTAATTATTTTGAATGTGTTTGTATATTAGCCATGTGAAAATGGCTTGCTATTTATGTTTGAGTTTGACTTTATGTGGGCTTTGTTATAATGTCTTGTGATCTTGTTTTTCATAATTTTGGCTGTATTTTGTATTGTGGTTTGAGCACACTTTTGCTTAAATGCTATATCCTATGCAAGAATAATTCACATGATAGACGTTATATGTGTTAGTAATGGTTTGACAATGGTTGGTAAACTTAAAATGGATGGTGTAATGATCATTGTGTGTATGCATTTTCATAGCATGTTAAATTGATTTGGTCAAGGTTTTGAACATGTAAGACATACATGAATTAGTTTGAAACTAATTCAATAATATATTGGTATATTCGGTTATAATATACAATTGAATAAGAAAATTTGATTTATTTGTGGCTTGGCATTACTTATATGAATATTTTTGTATATGATAATTTGATTTGATATATTTGATATAAAGTATGTAATAATTACGTTCGTATATGTCTATATGTGTGATCAATATTTTGAAATTTCAGGAATAAACTCTTTTAGTTATTAAGTATTTTCGATCAACTAGTTGAATTATGGATGCATGTTTTTGGATGGGTATAAGTTGTTTAAATTTGGCTGTGGAAGCTAATCAATGCCTTGAGCTAATAATGACAAGTTGGGATTATTATATGAAATCATTAATTTATATTGTATCATATTTTGGTAAATGTGATTAATATAGGTAGTTATAGTAAATTTGTGTCCAATCTGTAGCATATTAAATGTTGTAATATTATATTATAGAATAAGTATAATGATTTAAACAATTAAAGTATATATATATATATATATATATATATTTATAAGTCAATTGATTTGAACCGTGAATGAGTAATAGTTAAGATCAAACTTGGCTTAGCTAAATGCATGAAAGAATGACTAGATGAATAATGGCATATGCAATAATAAATTATAATAATTATATGTGTTTTGGTGTGGTGAATAAGTGTTTAACTTAATATTAAATGAATGTCTAATTTGATATGATTTTTAAATAAAAAAAATAGTGGTACATTTGCGTAATGTAATTGTATATGGTTACAGTGTGCGATTAAAGTGTAATGAGGTCTGTATATCTGCATGTATTATGAGTTTGAATTAAAAGTATATTCAACTTTGTAGTACTAGTAATTAAATAGACTATGAAATTACTTAACGATTGTTTATATTTTCTTCCTTTTAGTTATTATAAGTGTGTGTGTGTACATGATTATCTGAAAACGTGTTTTTGACTGGTGATACCTTATAACCCTATTTCGACGACGGATAAGGGTTTAGGGTGTTACACGTAAGGCTAAAACCTAAGTGAGGCTGGTTGTCGTAGGCATCCTCTTCCACTATAACTGCCTTATTCGGTCATAAGAAGGATCACCTAAAAGCCTATGATTGAATCCAAGAAGGATTGAGATAACTGGAGGCTGGAATCTTTCAAATCGAAAAACCCTTTTCTCAACTCTATTTCTTTTTACAATTGCAATTTCAATTTATTCAATTTCAACTCATCCTTATTTTTAATTTTGTTTTTTCTTTATTTTTTCCCAAGTTAGACGTTTTTCTTGGGCACGACTTTGCCTAGGATTTTGAATAACAAGAAGCTGTAGCGATCCAATCCTCGAGGATTTGACCTTACTTCCCTTATACTATTCTTTTCGTTATTTATTAGGGATAGATTATTTTTGGTGCCTTCAATGATGCACCAAAATTTGGCACCATTTCCGGGGACTGGTAACGTACTAATCTTGTTTCTTTTTCTTATGACCAGATCTGCTTCAAGAAATCTTGCGTTCAATTCAGAAATAGAAAAGACTGCAAGAGCTAATCACAAGGAAACAAAGCTACAAAAAAAAATAGTTAGAGGTGGTAGGAACTCAGAGTAACCCACCATCGAAAATAGAAGCAGGCAATGAAGCTGGCGATGAAGCTAAGTGTAGGGTTAACGAAAACCCTACTCAAACACTAAAGAATGAAAGAATAGGAGTCGATCTACCATAAAAACTGCCTAACGCTGGGGTTAACATAAACTCGAATCTAGCACAACAACCTATGGCTCAAACGATTTGGAAAATGGCCGAAGCTCCTGGAGAACAATAGCCGTTATGCATTGTGTATCCTACTATGGATACTAATTTTGAACTTAAGTTAGGATTAATCTAGTTGCTGCCAACTTTTCGTGGATTACAAAATAAAAATCCACACAAACATCTAAAAGAGTTTCATATAGTTTGTCTTAGTATGAAACCTCAGGGTGTAATTGAGGATTAAATCAAATTACGTGCTTTCCCTTTTTCCCTAGCAAAGTGGAATGGTTATTATATTTACCTCCTAGATTTATCACAATGTGGGCTGATCTTTCCTGTTTGTTTCCCAATAGAGTTTTTCCAATATCACGCGCAGTTGAACTAAAGAGGGAGATTATTGGGATAAGGCAAAAAGATGTGGAGTCTCTTTACGACTATTGAGAGTGATTTAAGATGTTTTGTGTAAGTTTCCCACAATAGGGGATACAAAACAGTCTCTACTCCAAGACTTCTATGGGGGCTTGAAGCCCATAGAAATGAATATGATAGATGCCTCCAATGGAAGGGCATTAGTTAACATGACCCCCAACAGACAAGGGACTTGATATCCATGATGGCTGAAATACATAGCAATTCTGAGCCAATCCCGAACCCACTAGAATGGTTCACCAGTAAAGTATTTCAACTTAAGAAGACAAAGTTGAAAAACTTACTAATATCATGAATTATCGTTTTACAGTAAAAATAGTACCAGCCTAACTATTCGTAAATTGTGCAACACTCGAACATACAACAGATGCATGCTATAGTTTGTGTGACGATACTATGGCCCATTTGGATGCTATGGGGAACTTTCCTAGACCACCCCAAAGGCGATATGACTACGCTAATACATATAACCCGAGATGGAAGGACAATCCTAACTTGAGTTATGGGGCTAACCCACGGTATAACTAGCCATACCAAAATCGATTTCCACAATAAATGCGAGATTCAGGTACCTCCCTAGAAACCATGGTCAATAAATTAGCAGCTAATGTGCTTGATTTCCAACAACATATACAATGACAAACTTTTGATTTCCAAAAGGAAATAAAGGATTTTCAACAGAAAATCGAGGCATCTAGAAGAGAGTTGACCACATTAATTGAAAAAATGAACTCACAAGGAAAGCTGTCGTCACAAACAGAACCTAACCCAAGACAAAACACAAATGCAATGACGTTGCAAAGTGGAAAAGAACTAGAACCAAATCCTGGAAAAAATCTTGATCATGATTTTTCCCAAGGAAAATAGGAGAACGGTGAACAGGTTTGAAAGAAACCTCTATTACCCACAATTCAACCTCCATTTCTAAGACGGTTAAACCAACATAAAAAAGGTAAAGAGGAAAAAGGGATTTTCGAAACATTCAGAAATGTTGAGATCAACATACCATTGTTCAATGTCATTAAACAAATTTTGCGATATGCCAAGTTCCCTAAGGAACTTTGCACCAACAAACGAAAATTAACTGGAAATGAAAGACTAAGTATTGGTGAAAATGTATCTTCAGTATTGCAGTGGAGAATGCTAGTAAAATGTAAAGATAAAAGCATGTTTGCAATACCATGCAAAATAGGCCACTTAGGAATTAAAAAAGCTATGTGTGATTTAGGGGTCACCGTAAATGTAATGCCTTTTTCCATTTATGAATCACTTAACGTGGGTTTTTTGATAAAAACAGGTGTTATCATTCAATTAGCAGACATGTCTATTGTGCATCCCAAAGGAGTCCTTGAGGACGTATTAGTGAAAGTCGACGAACTTATCTTTCCTACGGACTTTTATGTGGTGAAAATGGAAGAGGATAACGCTCTTGGGTCTTTGGACATATTGTTGGGGCGACTTTTCCTTAGTACCGCAAGTACTAAGATTGACGTGCGTAGCAGAACCCTTACGGTGGAGTTTGACAAGGAGATCATGAAGTTTAATGTTTATGACGCTATTAGTCACCCAAGTGAAATCTTGAACGTAAACCGTGTTGACATAATTGACTCATTAGTAGAAGAAACTTTTGAGTCGCCTTATGAAGATAAACTTGAAACATTGTTTGATGATAATTTTGATTCAGAATCTATTTGCGAATTTGTTAATGAATATCGGCTCCTATGAACACTAAACTTCTACCTTCTGTTGTGCAGGCACCAGATCTTGAATTAAAACCACTTCCCAAGCATCTCAAGTGCACATTTTTAGAGAATGATGAGACCATTCCCGACTTAAAAGGGATTAGCCCCTTGACATGCATACATAAGATTTTCTTGGAGGAAAATACGAAACCAAAGCAAGAGGCACAAAGACGGTTGAACCCAAATATGTTGGATGTGGTAAAAAAGGAGAATTTTCAAGCCCATATGATCGAAAGAATCTAGCTGTAACAACCCCAATACTAGTTGGGGCGTCAAGCTCACGACGTTAAACAAGCGCTTGTTGGGAGGCAACCCAATTTCACATTTATTTTTTATTTCGTTTATATTTTATTTTTATTTTCTATTTTATTTTCTTGCATGTTAATATATTTTATCTCTTTTCTTACGTCCAGGAGAATCGAGGAAACAGAAAATTAAATTTGGAAATGGGTGGTGAAAACAGTAACGAAATGGCATGGGGAATGTTCTAAACCCTTTCTTTTTCATCATATTTGTTAATATTATTTTTCACATTGAGGGCATTGTGATTTAAGTAGGGGGAGAGACATTCCTCATTATTTCTATTGTTTTATCTGATGTTTTTCTATTGTGTTACTGTGGTTGCTGCCTTGTGCTTTTTTTTGCCCACATTTATTTTTTTAATATATCCTACCCCTTTTCATGCCCAAGATTTTTACTAAGAATTACCCACTGTTTGACCTACGAGCATGATTCTTGTCTACTGAGTTAGTTATGATTTTACTATATTGATTTCATCTACATTGTTTTATTTCTATTAGGCTAAAATAATTATGATTAATGAAGTTAATCCTATCT
Organism: Gossypium arboreum; assembly: GCF_025698485.1. Classification (NCBI taxonomy): domain Eukaryota; kingdom Viridiplantae; phylum Streptophyta; class Magnoliopsida; order Malvales; family Malvaceae; genus Gossypium; species Gossypium arboreum. The sequence goes on from NC_069082.1 coordinate 20,498,436, forward strand.
TGCTTATGGTAAAATCAATTAAGTCTAAATGCAAAGAGAACACTTAATACTAATGTATGCTAAATTTATTTTCATGACTGTTAGGTAGTTGCCAAAACTTATGTTTGACACTTGATTGTTTTTCATAATCCTCCAAAAGTAAAATTCCATTTAAAAAAAAAAGGAAAAAAATCTAATGATTCTGTGGTTATGAACACAAGCTTACAATTTGACTGATTGAGTGACCGGGGTAGGGTGCTTGGGTTGTCATCCTATTTCGCATAAAAATGTTGTGTGACTTGTTAGGTAAAACTTCGCTAACTAGAATTAAATAAAAAAATTTAAAAGTGTGTTAGGCTGAGTAACCGGGTTGGGGTGCTTGGGTTGTCATTCCACTTCACTTCAAAAGGGCTAAAATATTCTTAGACCAAATATATATATAATATAATATAATATAATAAATTAGGAGTATGTTGGGTTGAGTAACTGGGGTAGGGTGCTTGGTTGTCATTCCACTTCGTGTCAAAAGGGCCAATACATCCTTAACATTAAAAAATAATAAAATAAAAATAAATAAATAAATAAAATGAAGGAAAAAAGAGAATTACATTTAGGGACTAAGAGTGAAACAAATTGGGTGTCTTGATAAGTTTAGTAAATTACCTAACTTTCATGAAATAATCCAAGTTGATTTAATTTTTGTGTCTCTAAGTTGGAGTACTTTTCGGTTTTACTTAAAGCAAGCTAAATGTTCTCTTTATTTTCATATGCATTATGCCAAATTTTTATAAAACTTTGGAGTGATATTTCTCTCATGGTAAAATCTAAATTACGTAGTGAGATAAGAACCATACTTGAGGGCAAGCATGGGCTAATTAGGGGAAATATGATAATACTCTAAAATTACATACTTTTATGTGTTAATTAAATATATTTTTGAGTACGATCCTACTAATTTGGGCTGTTTATGATTTTTTTTATCTTATAGGGACTAAATTGAAGGTAAAAAGGAAATTTGGGGGTAAAAATGCAAATTTAAAGACAAAACTGGTGAGCATGCGAAATAGGGAAGAAGTGGTGCCGAAAATGCAAAGTGTGAAAGACTTGGGGCAAAAAAATTCAAAGAATAGATTTATGAACATAAGACTTTATTTAAATTTGAATTTTATTTTTAGGATTATTGTTAGGATTATTATGATATTGTTTAGATTTAATTTCAAATTATATCTTTTATTATCTTCTAGAGTTAACTAGATTTTTTATGTGCTATAAATAGGGGATGGAGTGACATGAATATTCACTCATCATTTCTGTAAAAAACTCCTTCCCTCTAAGGCTCTTAGCCTTTTTGTTCATTTCATTTTCTAATAAAATTCCATTCCATTAAACTTGTGTTTTTTTCCTGAAAAGCATGAGTCACTAAACTCATCTAGCCAAAGGTTATCAAGACTCTTTCAAAAAAAGTTCATGAGACTCAGAACCCACACTTAACATTTCTCAATGAGTACTCATCATTTTTTCGGATTACGGGACTGACGCTTTCGTCTATGTCCTTCCAAAAGTAACATTTTCATCTTGTGCAAAGGCGGCCACTTTCTATGTTTTACGAAGGTTCCAAAATCGATTTGCTAACTTACTGCGTTAGTGGTTGTGGAGCCCAAGAGACAAAATGGCGTGGCATTCGCCATTGAGAAATGGTGATCTAGTGTAAGACAGACCCACAAAAGTGACAGTTGGCTAGAGTAAGGTTCTTCTAAATCATAAGGCTAAAATTTAAGTGGAGCTAGTGGTCGTAGGCATCCCCTTCCACTATAACTAGCTTATTTGGTCATGAGAAGGATAACCTAAAAGCCTATGATTGAATCCAAGGAGGATCAAGATAACCGGAGGCTGGAATCCTTCAAATCGAAAATCTATTTTTTCAACACTATTTCTTTTAAAATTGCAATTTCAATTTATTCAATTTCAACTCATCCATATTTTTAATTTTATTTTTATTTTTTTCCTAGGTCAGACGTTTTTCTTCGGCACAGTTGTGCCTAGGATTTTGAAGAACAAGAAGCTGTAAGAATTTGGTCCCTGAGGATTTGACCTTACTTCCCTTATACTATTCTTTTCATTATTTCTTAGGGATAGATTATTTTTGGTGCTTTCAACGACGCACCAAGTTGTTTAATTTAATTATGTTTGCTATGTGTTTTATGATTTTTTTTCCATCAACAATGATACTTTAATTCTGTTTAGCTAGGATGATTGCGTTAATTCAATAATATTTGTTTGAATCATGTTAAAGTGTTTGTGCCTCAGTAGATTAGATTTTCAGTTAAAATCAAAATGTATTTCATTCATACATAATTGGATGCATTCAGATTGGCTAAGTGATCCTAACCAGACGACGGTTAGTAGACACAATAATTGAAAAGTGCATGCTTAATTTAGATCATTAAACCTGACTGAATTGAAATTTCATAATAACTTTAATTAACTCTATTATCTTGCATAGTTTTTTGGTTTATGCGATTAAACCGTTTCAAACCTAATCTATCCATGTTGCCTCACATAAATACTAAGAAACCCTTAGTTTAATATGATTAGTAAAATGCATATTTCACTAAGTAAAAGATTCTGAAATGACTTAATTTGGTTTCCAAACTCATGAAAGATTGAGTTTCCATGGAATGTTTTACGAACATTGTTAAACATGATGGAAATGAATTGATTTGATTAATGTAATTATCCTAGCCTATACATGTTATTGATTATTGAAGTTGTGTTTCTGTTGCTAAAATCCATTCATAAATTTAGATAAATTTGCATACTTAGCTTAAAATTGCATTAGGGATCAATCTTACATTTAGTTAAATTAATCTAGTTTAATCATCATTACTCAAATTATTTTGTTTTTATCACCAAATTGTTAACTTATAATTTTTGTAGATAATTGATTAACATACACGGTCCTTATGGAGACGATAACTCATTTTACTTACTTATTACTTGAACTACTGTGTACACTTGCACAAAAATCTCATTAGAATAAGGTAGGTGTTAAACTAGTCTTTGAATCTGATAAACTTGTACTTTCCCAAAATGGAGATTATGTGGGGAAAGGTTATTTGAATGAAGGTTTATTTTTTTATTGAGACTATGTTTAATAATAATAAAGCCACCACTTCTGCTTTTATTATTGAATCATTTGACATGTGGCATGCTAGATTAGGATATGTGAATATTCATTCTTTGGAAAAACTCATAAAAATGAATCTACTTCCTAATCTATATGATAGTAGCATTAATAAATGTGAAATTTTTGTTGAAGTTAAGCATGCTAGACCTTTTCTAAAGATTATTTTTGAGAGGAAGACTGAACTTTTAGAGTTAGTTCATACTGATCTAGTAGACTTTAAAAACAAAGAAAGTAAAAATGGAAAATGCTATTATATTGCCTTTGTAGATGATTACTCTAGGTATACAAAGGTTTATCTTCTATGAATAAAAGATGAAGCTGAACAAATCATTCTCTTTTATAAAGCAGAAGTAGAAAACCAGCTTGATAGGATAATAAAACATCTTAGATCTGATAGAGGTGGCAAGTATGGCATTAACTTTCTTAAAGAGGTTTGAGAGTAAGATGAAATTATACATGAGTTTTTTGCTCTCTATTTCCAAAAAAAAAAATGACATAGCTAAAAGAAAAAACAAAACTCTAAAAGAAATGATAAATGTTTTACTACTTAATTCTGGTTTACCTAACTGCATGTGGGGGGAGGCCGTACTTTCTGCAAACCACATTCTTAATAGAGTGCCTCATATAAAATTAGAATGTACCCTATACGAATTGTGGAAAGGTTATGCCCCTAATCTATAATACTTAAAAGTGTGGAGGTGCTTAGCAAAAGTAGGCTTGCATGCTTTTAAATAGAACACTATCGAATATTAAACTGTTGATATTGTTTTTGTTGGTTATGCTTTAAACAGTGCTGCTTATAAAATCATGTCTTTGCATGATTCTTCCATATATGAATCTAGAGATGCTGTTTTCTTTGAAAATATTTTTCCTTTAAATAAATCTGGCATAAATCCTGATATACAATTAGATGAGCATGTTTCTTCTTTTAGTACACATAATAGAGATATTCTTAATGATGATGTGAAATCTAGGAGAAGTAAAAGACAAAAGACTGCCACTAGTTTTGGACCTGATTTCCTTACTTCCTTTTAATTGAGATTAATGATTTAAACTTAATAAGTAATTTTATTGCACATGCATTTTTTATAGATGATGATTCAAAAACCTATGGTGAAGCCATAAAATCAATGGATGCTAGTTTTTGGAAATATGCTATTGGTAATGAGTTTGAATCTATTCTGTCTAATCGCACTTGGAAATTAGTAGACTTGCCTAGAGGTTTTAGACCTATTAGTAATAAATGAGTCTTTAGAAAGAAACTTAGACTAGATGGGTCAATACAAATATATAAGGCAAGACTAGAGGTTAAAGGCAAGACTAGAGGTTAAAGGGTTTACTCAAAAATTTAAAGTAGATTATTTTGATACATACCATCCTATGGATAAGATCTCAACCATTCAAGTTTTATTTTCTTTAGCTTCAATTCACAAATTTTTGGTACATCAGATGGATGTGAAGACAACTTTCTTAAACGGTGATTTGGATGAGGAGATCAACATGGAGCAACCTTCAGGTTTTGTGGCATCTAGTATGGAAGATAAAGTTTGCAGACTCAAAAAATCTCTGTATGCTTTCAAACAAGCTCCAAAACAATGGTATGAGAAATTTTATAAGTCTATTCTTAGTTTCAGTTTTATAGTTAATGGTGCAGATCCATATGTGTATTCTAAGATGTTTGGTTCTGATTGTGTCATCATCAGTTTGTATGTGATGATATGTTAATTTTCAGTTCCAATATAGAATCCATTAATAAAACCAAGAATTTTTTATCTACCAGATTTAAATTGACTACTTTGAGAGAGGTAGATGTAATCTTAGGAGTTAAGGTTACAAAATCTGAAAATGGATTTGCATTAAACCAATCTCACTATATAGAGAAAGTGTTAAAAAAATTTAATAGCTTTGATATAATCTCTGTGAAAACTCTTTATGATTCTAGCATACAACTATTAAAGAATAGAGGAAATAGTTTTTTCTCAATTAGACTATGCGAAGATTATTGGAAGTCTTATGTTCTTGATGAATAATACTCGATTAGATATTGCTCATGTAGTTATTAGACTAAGTAGATATACCCATAATCCTAGCAATGATCATTGGAATGCTCTAAGATGTTTGCTTAAATACCTTAAAAGGTACAATAACTTGGGAGTTAGAATTTTTAGATGCCCTGCAATCCTTGAGGGCTATTGTAATGCAAACCTGGTAACTAATAATGATGAGATGATCTCTACAAGTGGGTATGTCTTTACATTGGGCGGAGTAGTCATTTGGTGGAAGTTTGCTAAACAAACCTGTATTGCTCGCTTCATGATGGAGTCAGAGTTTATAGCTCTTAACTTAGTCGGGTAAGAGGTCGAGTGACTTAGGAATCTACTTGCAAAGATTTATTTATGAGGAAAACTAGTACCTCCCATATCTCTATTATGTAACTTACAAGCCACAATTTGTGTTGCTAAGAGCCAAACTTACAATAGTAAGAAGAGGCATATTCGAATAAGACATGAATTTGTAAGACATTTAATAAATAATGGAGTACTAGCGTTGGAGTATGTGAGGTCTGAAAGGAACCTAGCTGATCCACTAACCAAATGGTTAAATAGGAAAATAGTTCTTGATTCGTCGAGAGGGATGGGTTTTAAGCCCAGTGGTTGAGGTATTCATGGTGGATGCCCAACTTAGTTCTCTAAGTTCAATGTGGTCAAATGAAACCATGGAAAGACTCATAGTGTACATTTTACCTATCCCTATGGCGAATGATGTACATGTATAAGGTTGAGTTCTTACTCTTAATGAATTCATAGCCCAGAGTTTGGGTGGTTCTATTGAGACAGACTTAATGAATTCACCGACTTGAGAAGTTAATTTTATTACTCTTAATAAGTTCATATCCTAGAATTTGGGTGGTCCTATTGAGCCAGGTTTAATGAATTCACCGAATCTAAATGTGAGAGGATGAGCTTAATAAATGGTCTTAATGATTTCATAGTATTGATTTGAGTGGTCTATATTGAGATAGACTTGACAAAATCACCTACGTAAGTGTGAAGAACTAACCACCTTCTATGAAAAACTTGTTGATTTATCATGGAATATCAAGTGAATATGATATTAGTTGTGAGTCATGAGTTAATTCCTATCATAACAAGTTCAAGATTCGTTCACTTGTTAAAGAGAAGAATCATTCATTTCTCTATGTACTAGTTCAAATCCACAAGATATTAGTGCTTAAGTGACTAATTCCGCTATTGCTCTTCTCACGTTTTAACTAGAAAAACCTTTACTCTTTCTCGTGATTATTAAAAAAATTCAAAGTACTTTGCACTAGCGGGGAATTGTTGGTAATGCAAAGGATTGTTTGTAACACCCCTTACCCGTTACCGTCGCCGGAACAGGATACAAGGTATTACCAGAACATAACATATACCAAGATAGAAATATGTCATCCCATTTGATAATGCATCGTATAACATATATCTTGAACAATATTAGCCAACTTTTATGGCTTGTACAAAGTAACTGGTCGAAATCTTGTAACTAATATTTTAAACCTAGACAAATATGACACATAACAAAATAATTTTTGCCTACTATACATGCCATAATTCAAAACATTTAGTTCAAATACCCCAAAGTATGATAGTGCGGGTAGATCTTCACGATCCTTGACTCCTGAGCAAGCTGGAGAACACTATAAGACAAAAGAGAGAAAACGAAGTAAGCTTATAGCTTAGTAAGTAGTATGTAAATACTAATTTAAGAATCTAACATGTTTACACAACAATTCAAGTATGTCTACTTTAACTTCACTACTTATTCCACTTCGATTAAGCTGTCTCTGCTGTGTCATATTCACTAAATAAATCATAACTCGAGTTACAAAACTCGAAATTCATATCCGTAAAATTTCCCTGAATCTAGACTCATAAAGCTTCTTGCTAAATTTTTTTTTATAATTTTTGGTTCAGCAGATTAGTACAGTTTATTAGTTAAAGTTTCCCCTGTTACACAGCTCGACTGGCCTAACCTTTGTCCACTACGAATTGAATTTCTCTCAGTACATAACTCAAACAACCCTAAAGTCTGTTTTATTTAAAACTAGTCTCAATAAGGAATTTAGGCATGTAAACTATATTTCTTAGTTTGCTTTGTACAATTTTTAATGATTTTTCAAAGTGGAAACAGGGGATCACGTATTCATCCTGAGCAAGTCAGTTACAATTGTAAATATCTCAAAATATAGAATTCCTTTGCTTGCCCTGCTTCTTTTATATGAAAGTAGACTCATTAAGCTTTAATTTCACATCTCATTCAACCTCTAATTATATTCCTCCTATTTTGGTGATTTTTCAAAATCACGTCACTGCTGCCATCTAAAAACAGTTTTAATACTAATTTCACTCTTTCACACATTCTTTATGCTAACCTCATTTTATCGTATATATGTATATGCCACAATTCATTTTCACCACATTTCATTCACTATAAGTGTAGGTCCAAACCACAATGTCACCACAAAACCATCCCGTTGAACAATTCGGATCAATCCTCGATATTTAACGGTTTGAGACTGACCCCACCATCATACTTCATTTAGTTCGGCTCTCTTGTACACATGGGGAACACTTAGTACCACTCATGCGACCTAGCCGATTTGTCTCGTAGCTCTCTTGTCTACATGGTGTCCTTCACTTGGAATCACGCATGCGACCTAGCTACATTTATCTTTCACGTAGCTCTCTTGTCTACATGGTGTCCTTCACTTGGAATCACGCATGCGACCTAGCTACATTTATCTTTCACGTAGCTCTCTTGTCTACATGGGATACATCTCGTATCACGCATGTGACCTAGCTACTACAGGGTGTCTCGTAGCTTTCTTGTACACATGATGTGCACTCAGCATCATACATGTGACCTAGCTACGCCCTCTATTTCATTCGATCTCTCCAGAATGTTCAACAGGATCTCCTCTCTGTATTTATTTCCATTCTTCCCATAGTCAATTTATATTTTAACATCAGCTAGTATATTTATATAATAGGCTGAAATATAAGAATGTACATGAAATTATTGTAATATTTACATACAACTTACCTTGGTGCAAAATATGGAAATTTTGCAATTTAGTCCAAAACTTTTTCTTTCCCTGTTCGAGGTCGGTTCAGCGCCTTTCTTGATCTATAATAACACATTTAGCTCATTTAATACTCATACTATTTATTTCAATCCAAAAATCACATTGTAGAAAAATTACATTTTGCCCCTAACTTTTACAAAATTACAATTTTGCCCCTAGGCTCGGAATTTAATTTCAGCCCTTATTCTTATGTTTTATGATATGCTGAACATTTTCTCTTCTACAACAACATCAAATTCCCACTCTATCATATAGTTATGAACATTAGGTATTTTACCGATTATGCTGTTTACTCGTTTTCACTTAAAACCGAGTAGCACAAATTATTTAACACAATTTAAAACCTCATATTCTATCATAAAACATCAAAATACACAAATTTCACCTATGGGTATTTTTCCAAATATGAACCCTAGGTTAAATTATTACTAGCATAAGCTTAATCGAGCTTCCGGATTCCAAAAGCGTAAAGAACATTAAAAGCGGGCTTAGAATCACTTACTATGGAGCTTGAAAGTTGAAGAATCCCTAGCTATGGAGAGAGTGAAGTTTCGCAGCAACTAAATGGGGAAGATGACTATTTTGTGTTATTTTTCCCATTTTATTTCATTTAATATCAAAATGACTAAAATACCCTTACTACTAAACTTTCCAAAAATTCCTTCCATGTCCTAAATTTGTCCATGAACTTAAAATTGGTAGAATTGCTATTTAAGACCTCCTAATAAATATTTCAAAACAATTTCATACTAAAATTTCTAGTATGCAAATTTTGCAACTTATTCGATTTAGTCCCTACTTTCAATTTAAACACTTTAGGCATAGAATTTCATCACGAAATTTTCACACAATCATGCAATCATATCATAAACCCCAAAATATTTATAAAACAATTATTTCTATCTCGGATTTGTGGTCACGAAACCACTATTCCGATTAGGCCCTAATTCGGGTTGTCACAATTCTCCCCCTTTAGAGATTTTCGTCCCGAAAATCTTACCGATAAAGAGGTTTGGGTCTTGTTTCCTCATAGCTTCCTCGGGTTCCCACGTAGCCTCTTCTATCCCATGTCGTGCCACAATACTTTCACTAAGGCTATACTTTTGTTTCTTAACTGTTTAACTTCTCGAGCCAAAATCTTTATTGGTTCCTCCTCATAGGTCATATCCGATCGAATCTCAATTTCATTGGGAAATCACATGTGAAGGATCGAACGATAACGTCGCAACATTGATACATGAAACACGTTATGAATCTTTTCTAACTCTGCGGTAAGGCCAACCGATATGCCATTGGTCCAATTCTCTCAAGAATCTGACGGCCCAATAAAACGCGGACTCAACTTGCCTTTTCGACTAAATCTCGAATCTTTTTCCATGGTGACACCTTCAAGAACACTTTATCACCCACTTGAAATTCAATCTCTTTTCTTTTAAATCTACATATGACTTTTGTCGATCTCAAGCGACTTTCAAGCAATCCCGAATTACTTTTATTTTCTCTTGGTTTCTTTAACTAGATCAACTCCGTGAATCTGTTTCTCACTAAGCTCGGTCCAATATAAAGGAGTCCGACACTTACGACCATATAAGGCTTCAGACGGTGCCATTTGTATACTTGATTGATAAGCTGTTATTGTAGGCAAACTCAATCAAAGATAGATATTTCTCCCAACTACCTCCAAATTCTAAAACACAACATCTAAGCATATCTTGAGTACCGGATTACTCTTTCCGTTTGACCATCTGTTTGTGGATGAAATGCGGTACTAAAGTTCAATTTTGTACCCAAAGCTTCTTGTAACTTTTTCCAAAATCTCGAGGTAAATCTTGGATCTCTATCGATATTATAGACATAGGTACTCGTGCAACTTCACAATTTCAGCAATATATAATTCGCTAATTTATCAAGTGAGTAATCGAGTGCGTCTTGGTATAAAGTGGGCTGACTTTGTTAATCTATCAACCACTACCCAAACAAAGATCCTTCTTTTTAGGAGTTAAAGGCAAACCGGTTACAAAATCCATGGTAATCTTGTCCCATTTCCACTCGGGCACCATTACGGTTGAAGTAATCACGAAGGTACTTGATGTTCACTTTTACTTGTTGACAGATCAAACACTTAGTTACAAATTCGAAATGTCCCTTTTCATACCGCCACCAATACTGACTTCTTTAAATCATTATACATTTTGTGCTACCGGGGTGAACTGATAAATGCCATTGTGCGCCTCATGTAATATTTTCGAATCAATTTATCATTTTTCGGCACACATATTACGTCTCGAAACATCAAACAGTCATCCGGTCCAACTCGAAAATCGAGTCATAACTTCGATTCGCATTGAGTTCTCTTGATCCGCAACTCACTATCATTCTTTTGAGCATCACAAATCAACTGGAGAAATAACGGTTTAGCTCTCATCTCGCTAAAATTGACCCGTCATCGACAATGCTAACCCGTGTTCATGGCTCTCAAAGTGAAAAGAAATTTTCGCTCAAGGCGTCAAGAACTACATTTGCTTTTCCCGGATGATAATCAATCACTAGATCATAATCCTTTAATAATTCAAGCCATCTTCATTGTCGCAAATTTAGGTCCTTTTGATTCATCAAGTACTTCAAACTTTTGTGATCGGTAAAAATTCGGCATTTTCACCGTATAAATAATGTCGCCAAATCTTCAAGGCAAAAACAACAATGCCGCCCAAATCATGTGTAGGATAGTTCTTCTCATGCGGTTTTAAGCGCCTCAAGCATAAGCTACTACTTTGCCCTCTTGCATCAACACACATCCAAGGCACATCAATGATGCATCACTATAAATTACGAACTCCTTTCTCGACTCGGGCTGTACTAAAATTGGTGCTTCATCAATCGTGCTTTCAACTTTTCAAAACTCGTTGACATTTATCAGTCCATTCAAACTTAACATTCTTTCGCAACAATTTAGTCATAGGAGAGGCAATTATCGAAAATCCTTCAACAAAACGCCTGTAATACCCGGCCAAGCCTAAAAGCTTCTAACCTCAGATACATTCTTGGGCGGTTTCCAATCAACGATCGCAGAAATCTTGCTTGGATCCACCCGAATACCATCACCTGAGACTATATGCCCCAAAAATCCGACTTCACGAAGCCAAAACTCACTTTTACTAAACTTGGCAAACAGTTTCTTTTCTCTCAAGATCTGCAATATAGTTCTCAAGTGTTCGGCATGTTCAAACTCATCTCGAGAATAAATTAAAATGTCATCTATAAACACTACTACAAACTTATCCAAATATGGCCGGAAAATCCGATTCATTAAGTCCATAAATATGGCTGGAGCATTTGTTAAGCCAAAAGGCATCACCAGAAACTCATAATGTCCATACCTTGTCCTAAAGGCGGTTTTCGGCACATCTGACTCCTTAACTCTCAGCTGATAGTAACTAGACCTCAAATCAATCTTTGAAAACACTGTGGCCCCCTTTAACTGATCGAATAAATCATCAATCCTCGGCAATGGGTACTTGTTCTTTATAGTCACCTTATTAAGCTGACGGTAATCAATGCAAAGTCTCATTGAACCATCCTTCTTCTTCTGAATAATACAGAGCACCCAGGGAGAGAAACTCGGTCTCACAAATCCCTTGTCATTAACTCCTGCAATCGAGCCTTCAATTCTTTTAATTCAATGAGCCATTCTATATGGAGCAATCGAGATCGGTGCGATGCAAGCAACAAATCAATGGCAAAATCTATCTCTGTTTGGAGGCAACCCATGCAATTCCTCTCGAAATACATCTGGAAACTCACAGACTATAGGTACTGATTCAAATTTCAGTTGAGACATCTCAACATTCATTACATAAGCCAGATAAGCTTCACACCCTTTTCTCATGTATTTCTGTGCAGACATGTGCGAAATCACCATAGGCAATTTATTTGATTCGTCTGTTTCAACCCACAGAATTTCTCCATTTTCACATTTTAACTCTAGTGTCTTTTGTTTACAATCTACCTTAGCATCATACAATGTTAACCAGTCCATTCCCAAGATAACGTCAAACTCACCAAATGGTAATGACATCAAGTTGGCGGAAAACAGTGACCTTGAATCATTAATGGGCAATTCTTGCAAACCTTGTCAACTAGCACATATTGGCCTAAGGGTTCGACACTTTAATCGTAAACTCATAAATTCAACAGCAACTTTTTATTGGATACTAAATTCATGCAAATATAGGAATGGGTGGACCGGGATCAATCAATGCAATAACAATAGTATCATAAAGAGAAAATGTACCAAGAATGACATCGGAGATGATGCATCTTCTCGAGCACGTATAGCATAAGCTCTAGCAGGTGCTCTAGCTTCGATCTTGCCGTTAAATCTTTCATCACAGTTCTACTACTAGTCCCACCTCCGGTATTTCTCGGTGGTCTACCTCTACTAGCGGTGGTATTCATCTAACACTCAAATCTTTCTTCTTTAACCTTCTCCGGACAGTCTCTAATAAAATGCTCACGAGAACCACTTTTGAAACAAGCTCGCTCGGTCCCCAACACTCACCATAATGTTGCTCGCCACATTGTCGACACTCGGGCTTTCTAGGTCGCACATTACCCACACTTGCCACCAAGTAGCTTGAGCTTTAGACCCGAATATGCTCTACCACGATCTCTCTGTAAATCCCCAATTGAAACTGTCATTCGAGGGTTTGTCTCTTTGGACCTCTTTGATTGAGATTGAAATGGCTTACTTATCTGTCTTTTTCTGACATCTCGAGCCTCAATAGTAGCTTTTCTTCTTTCTTTGTTCAATTCTTGACTTTAAGAGCTCGATCAACCAATACTACAAATTCTTTCAACTCCAAAATCCTACAAACACTTTAATGTCCTCATTCAGCCCATCTTCAAATCTTCTACACATAATGGCCTCGGTGGACACACATTCTGGGCATACTTCTTTGAGTCTTACAAATTCGCGTTCATACTCTGCGGCAGACATTTTCCTTGCTTCAATTCAAGGAACTCCTTCCGTTTTGATCAATAAATCGCTGACTTATGTATTTCTTTCTAAATTCTTCCTGGAAGAAATCCCAAGTAACTTTTTCTTTTGGCACCACTGCAACCAAAGTCTTCCACCAAGAGTAGGTAGAATCTCTCAAAAGTGATACAAACACACTTTAAGCATTCCTCGGTGTACATGAGAGCTCATCAAATACGGGTAGAATTTTCAAGCCGAATTCCGCTTTCTCGGGATCATCATCAACCTTTGCTCTAAACTCTTGACCCTTGTTTTGAATCTTGTCAACCGGAGGCTTGTTCATTCTTACCAAATTTATACCTTGAGCAGCTACTGAGAATCGTCGAGGTATAGGAGGGGTGGAGGAGGTTGAGCATTTGGATTTGCTCGAATAAATTCAATATACCAATTGTTCATCATTTGGAGAAAGGCGTCCGAGCCTCATCTCCTTGTCCCAATGTCTCAGTCTACTTTCCACAGTAGCGGTCCCTTGTGCGGGAGCGGTGCATTACTAGCAAGATCATCATCCGCAGTTCCTTGGGATCCATTACTATATTAAAACAAAACACGCTTTAGAATAATCGAGTCACCACACTATCACAATATTTTTATGGCATGTATAGCTAGACTTTTACACACACTTTATTAGTCCGAGAACCGACTAAACCATAGCTCGATACCACTAAATGTAACACCCTTACCCGTTACTGTCGTAGGAGCAGATACAAGGTATTACGAACATAACATATACCAAGATAGAAATATGTCATCCCATTTGATAATGCATCGTATAACATATATCTTGAACAATATTAGCCAACTTTTATGGCTTGTACAAAGTAATGGTCGAAATCAGTAACTAATATTTTAAACCTAGACAAATATGACACATAACAAAATAATTTTTGCCTACTATACATGCCATAATTCAAAACATTTAGTTCAAATACCCCAAAGTATGATAGTGCGGGTAGATCTTCACGATCCTTGACTCTGAGCAAGTGGAGAACACTATAAGACAAAAGAGAGAAAGCGAAGTAAGCTTATAGCTTAGTAAGTAGTATGTAAATACTAATTTAAGAATCTAACATGTTTACACAACAATTCAAGTATGTCTACTTTAACTTCACTACTTATTCCACTTCGATTAAGCTGTCTCGCTGTGTCATATTCACTAAATAAATCATAACTCGAGTTACAAAACTCGAAATTCATATCCGTAAAATTTCCTGAATCTAGACTCATAAAGCTTCTTGCTAAATTTTTTTATAATTTTGGTTCAGCAGATTAGTACAGTTTATTAGTTAAAGTTTCCCTGTTACACAGCTCGACTGGCCTAACCTTTGTCCACTACGAATTGAATTTCTCTCAGTACATAACTCAAACAACCCTAAAGTCTGTTTTATTTAAAACTAGTCTCAATAAGGAATTTAGGCATGTAAACTATATTTCTTAGTTTGCTTTGTACAATTTTAATGATTTTTCAAAGTGGAAACAGGGGATCACGTATTCATCCTGAGCAAGTCAGTTACAATTGTAAATATCTCAAAATATAGAATTCCTTTGCTTGCCCTGCTTCTTTTATATGAAAGTAGACTCATTAAGCTTTAATTTCACATCTCATTCAACCTCTAATTATATTCCTCCTATTTTTGGTGATTTTTCAAAATCACGTCACTGCTGCCATCTAAAAACAGTTTTAATACTAATTTCACTCTTTCACACATTCTTTATGCTAACCTCATTTTATCGTATATATGTATATGCCACAATTCATTTTCACCACATTTCATTCACTATAAGTGTAGGTCCAAACCACAATGTCACCACAAAACCATCCCGTTGAACAATTCGGATCAATCCTCGATATTTAACGGTTTCAAAGACACAGCCCCACCATCATACTTCATTTAGTTCGGCTCTCTTGTACACATGGGGAACACTTAGTACCACTCATGCGACCTAGCCGATTTGTCTCGTAGCTCTCTTGTCTACATGGTGTCCTTCACTTGGAATCACGCATGCGACCTAGCTACATTTATCTTTCACGTAGCTCTCTTGTCTACATGGTGTCCTTCACTTGGAATCACGCATGCGACCTAGCTACATTTATCTTTCACGTAGCTCTCTTGTCTACATGGGATACATCTCGTATCACGCATGTGACCTAGCTACTACAGGGTGTCTCGTAGCTTTCTTGTACACATGATGTGCACTCAGCATCATACATGTGACCTAGCTACACTCCCTCTATTTCATTCGATCTCTCCGAATGTTCAACCGGATCTCCCTCTCGTATTTATTTCCATTCTTCCCATAGTCAATTTATATTTTAACATCAGCTAGTATATTTATATAATAGGCTGAAATATAAGAATGTACATGAAATTATTGTAATATTTACATACAACTTACCTTGGTGCAAAATATGGAAATTTTGCAATTTAGTCCAAAACTTTTTCTTTCCCAGATTCGAGGTCGGTTCAGCGCCTTTCTTGATCTATAATAACACATTTAGCTCATTTAATACTCATACTATTTATTTCAATCCAAAAATCACATTGTAGAAAAATTACATTTTGCCCCTAACTTTTACAAAATTACAATTTTGCCCCTAGGCTCGGAATTTAATTTCAGCCCTTATTCTTATGTTTTATGATATGCTGAACATTTTCTCTTCTACAACAACATCAAATTCCCACTCTATCATATAGTTATGAACATTAGGTATTTTTACCGATTATCTTGCTTTTACTCGTTTTCACTTAAAACCGAGTAGCACAAATTATTTAACACAATTTAAAACCTCATATTCTATCATAAAACATCAAAATACACAAATTTCACCTATGGGTATTTTTCCAAATATGAACCCTAGGTTAAATTATTACTAGCATAAGCTTAATCGAGCTTAGGATTCCAAAAGCGTAAAGAACATTAAAAGCGGGCTTAGAATCACTTACTATGGAGCTTGAAAGTTGAAGAATCCTAGCTATGGAGAGAGTGAAGTTTCGCAGCAACTAAATGGGAAGATGACTATTTTGTGTTATTTTTCCCATTTTATTTCATTTAATATCAAAATGACTAAAATACCCTTACTACTAAACTTTCCAAAATTCCTTCCATGTCCTAAATTTGTCCATGAACTTAAAATTGGTAGAATTGCTATTTAAGACCTCCTAATAAATATTTCAAAACAATTTCATACTAAAATTTCTAGTATGCAAATTTTGCAACTTATTCGATTTAGTCCCTACTTTCAATTTAAACACTTTAGGCATAGAATTTCATCACGAAATTTTCACACAATCATGCAATCATATCATAAACCCCAAAATATTTATAAAACAATTATTTCTATCTCGGATTTGTGGTCACGAAACCACTATTCCGATTAGGCCCTAATTCGGGTTGTCACATTGTTGGTAAGTGGGTATATCACACATTGGTTAAGTATGGGCTATTAAGAAGGTTTATGTATAACCTTCTTAATCTCATTGAGTAATTGGGTTATAGACCTAACACATGAGCGTCGTTGCCGCCCTCTCGACCTGGTCTGTGTTAACATGCCTATTGCATGTATTTCTTTTTGGATAAAACTCTTATATTATTTTCCAGAAAAGGGTTTCTTTAAAAGCAATTTTACTTTTTCCGGTTTTTTGATTGCTACGAAAATCTAGAATATAATGTATTTTTTTACTGTTGCACAAAAATAGTGGGTCAATTTTGTAACTAACCTTGCGATTTTTACTCTTTTGCCCTTGCATATTTACTATTTTACCTTTCTGTTACTAGTATAAATGGAGAGTTGTTTTCCTCATTTTTATACAGAAAAAAAAACACAACAATTAGAATTCTCTTTCCTCCTCCTCGCCTTTGTTTTCCATTCCCTTTTAAAATTCTGCCATTTTTCCTTAAATTACATTAGAGGAAATTCTGTCAAAGAGTTTGGATTTTAAGTGGGACTGACTGTGACCCCTCCAAACTTTCCTAGGAATTGATCCTAATGTGATTTCCCTAAGAAGAACAATACCAATTGTGTTCCACCTTTCTTATTCGGGTGTACGAATATTGAAGCACTGTGTTAACCTTGGGAGACAACCTCCACTATAAGATTACACAGACTAGGGAAAATTTGTTTCTAAGGCAATGGTTTTTCCATAGCGCAGTAAATTTTGATTTCTTAATTCTTGGTTTATATTTTAGTCAATGTTAACAAATTTATTTTTCAATATTATATTTCTAATATCCATCAATTATTTTTAACTCTTCATTTTATTTAAAATATGAGTTAATTGTATCAAATGTTCTCAAATTATGACCGCCATTCTATATTGGTTCTTAAGCTTTAAAATATTGTAATTACATCCTCAAACTATCATGTTATACCAATAAGGTCCTTCCATTATTAAAAATCATTATTTTAAAATGAAACTTGTAAAGATAGATGTTGTAAAAATCTTTGTTTTGAGGTTTTCGAAACTTTTATAGTAACTATCGTCCACTCTCTTTTTTCAGTTTTAATTTATTTTTAGTTTTTAATTTTAAAAGTTATGTGGTAACATTTTACTTTTCTCTAAAGTTTTCATTTGAAATTATGTCACATAAAATTTCTCATATCATTTAATGGTTAAATTAATTGTTTCAATAATGAAAAACCCGATTGATATAACATGATAGTTTTGAGATGTAATTAGAACATTTTAAAGTTTGGAGACCAATTTAAAATAAAGATTACAGTTTGAATATGTATGATGCAATCAACTCTTAAAATTCATATATTCGATACTTTAAACATGACATTTATTATAAAAAATTAAACATATGGTATGGCCATGTAGACTTGGCATGTCAAATTGATTTTAAGTTGATTCAATTTGAGTCTTGGATGTTTGGATAATTTTGATTTTAAAATTTTCATGTCATTTCAGTTTGGTTTGGTTTTGAATTTGAGTCATTTGAGTCCGAGACATTTCAAATATGGGTCATTTTGTGTTTGAGATTTGTGTTAATTGAATTTAAGGCTTCTATTTTTTTTTTTTTTTGATGAATCATTATAGGTTTGAATCATTTTGAGTTATTTGATAGTCATTTTAGGCTTGGATCAAAGTAGCAATACCGTACTAGTGAGTATTTCATCTTTGTCTTGATTCTTGTACATTATTAGTGTGCTTTAGTGTATTATTTTAGGTTTATAAATGTTTTATTTTCATATATATACACACACATTTATAGTTTAATTTTAATTTTGTAATAAATTATAAATTTTATATACATTATAAATATAAGATTTAATGTTAAAAATATATTATTTAAAATTATTATTTAAGTTCAATAACTTAATTATATTTGAAGTTGAAAAGTAATTCTTAAAATGTTTAAGATTTTAAAAATAAAAGTTAGGTTTGAAATATGAATGTGAACCTAAATTATTTAGTAGTAATTGAAGGCTGGAATGGTACATATTGAATGCAGATTAGTTTGAATTTAGGTTAGAGAAATTGAATTTTAAATTTGAATGAATGGATGGCTAGATGGTGGGTTATAAGACCAAAAGAGCTGAAAAGAAGAAACAAATGCTGGCTACGCCAATTTATAACATAGTTTTGGAGGGGATGATGTGTCGGGAATGGAAAGACCAACCTTGTTAGTTTTCTGTTATCACCATCATGACGATATTGCTATTTGCTAGCTATCTTGCTATTTTCTTATTCATTCTACACAACACCAAATACGAGTTTTTCACAGGGGAAAAGCGCTTACCACATTTACAAAGTTGATCCAAGATGCATATTGGTCATTGAATGATCAATGTTGTTGTAAAGGAACAATCCATTACTTATGGATGGATAGATTATATAACTTGTTACTATGCACCATGGCAACATATTGCATCAAGATGTCATATATGAGCATTAATTCAAAAGCTAGTAACTGTTTATTCTCCTTAAATCCGCCGGCCTCTTTTTCAACGTTGCCTTAGCCAGTTGGATTAGTCGACTTGAGTGAATTCCTCGATCGAGTTTTCTTTTTTATTTTAGAGATCAGAGCAGGGGTCTGGATTTTATGTCTTGGCTCTATAATTGTTTCTTCTTCCTTGATGAGGTCTTTAATTAGCTTAAAGTCTCTTGTGACGATCTCCCTTGGGGAGGCAGCTTCTGAGTTCTGAACGAAAGAGAGAAGACTAGTTGACCCCGACTTAGATATGTGCTGAGGTGGAACGGTGCCATTGCTTATGACGTTGATCTTCGCCTTGTGTACAATGTATATTGCATTAGTATTAAACTTTTTCTACTGTGTCAGGCTTTTGATTTGTTGATAGAGACATGGTTCGGGGATTTCATTTGTCTGCGTCGCTAATCTATCTCGTTGGGGAGGGCTGGGTTTATCGATCAAAATGTTCGGACTAGTAGATCGGTAACCATGGTTTCTCCCTACCTTGTACTTGTTTTCTTAAAGCCGTTTTTTGTTTTTTTGGTTCGCTTGTGGGTAAGGCTGTTCCATGTCGGCTTACGACGTGGACGTTCTCTTGGGTCTGTTTTGTACTGATCTCTCCCGCTCTGGGAGTTGAAAATGAACAACAAAAAAGAACCTATATCAGGTAAGGTTTAGAGGAAGTTCAGATGGTGAAGTTCGGATGTTCATTGTTTGATATACAACACAACTTGATTAACTCAATTTGGACCTCAACTCGTTCCAACAGGAACTCAAATTGACTTGAATCCAAACTGATTTGAACCTAACTTGAAATGATCAAAACCGAATATAAGCCTCAAACCCGGAATGATACAAAACTGAAACAACCTAAACCAGAAGTGCTCTAAACTAGTAGAATCAGAATTATCCAAGGAAAACATGAGTCTTGAACCCGAAAGATACAAATTCAAAACAATTTGAACTTATAATGGCTTAAGCCCGAAATACCCAAAAGATATAAAATTCTAATTAATATATCTAAATTGATTCGATGCAAAACTAATCTAATTTGCTCAATTAACAAGTCTAGTTGGAAAATCGATAATTTAGAGAAATCCATTAGGCTACTACTCCTACTAGTTAACCTCGCACCAGTAAAATCAAAATGCATCATCTGAAATAGAGAGCCTCAAACCATGTGCTCTGAAGTGTAATCAAAGGACCCCAATAGGTGCAGTAAAATTGAAATGCATCATCTTTAGTACTAAAATGCATAATCAAAGGAGCCCAGAATTGTACACATATAGTTAATCAAATGAAAATTTAAAGAGATACATTATCTTCTCAATTAAACTATAACAATGTGACACCAAAGTTGTATAAAAAAAATATCAAAGCAAAACCCAGAATTTACATACCTTTCCAGCTTTAACCTAAAACCCCTTAGGTCCAGTTTCTTTCAAAACAACAGGTTTCTCGGCCATGGCGAGACAGTACTTTGCAATCTCTCTAAACCTAGGGACGCTCCTAAGATCAACCTTAGTTCCATCTTTCAAGGTTATGATAACGTCACCCCATTCACCTATGAAACGCGGCACCACCTGCACGTCCTTAATCACCTTGTAAGAGAAATCGCTCCTATCCTGACCCGTCAGTCCCGAAATAACCGTCACCCGCAGGTTGGTGAACCTGTACCTGAGGAAAAACCCCCTCGAAACGGCGGCTAGAGTCAACGGCAGCCATAGAAGAGTGAAACCCAGAAGCAGATTGGCTAAGAGGTCCCCGTAGTGGGCTCCGCCGTCGAAGAAGATGGTTTCTTCTTTGGGGCTTTTGGAGGAGGGTTGGGCGGGAGTGGTGGTTGCGGCGGGTTGGTCAGTTGGGGAGGACACGTGGAGCCTGGAGGACGGTCTGTTGTTTCCAGAAATGGATTTGAAGAGGAAGTTACGTACAGGAAATTTGGAGGAGGGATGGAGGGAAAGGTGGGTGATAGAAGTGGCGCCCGCGGCGGTGGCTATGGCGGCCGGTGAAAGAAGAGAAGTAGAGGCCATGAAGGATTATCCGTTTGAGAAGAGGCAGATGGGGAGAGGCAGTTAAGTTGAGCCGTTGCTGGTCGTGTATTTGCCACGTCACACGCTAAAAACTCACTATTTAGTTCTGGTCAAATTCTGCTATTAGTCCCTGCATTATGCATAAATTATTTATTAGTTTTTAATTTGGGTCAATTTTAATTTTTATATTGTTTTCAAATTTTAAAACTTTAATTCTGATCAGATGAAATATGTCAAATTCCTTAATGCTCCATTTCGAAACATGAGTCGAAAATTTTAAATCTAAACTTCATTTATTATGTAAATGATAAGAATGAAATGCATATATTATGGATAGAATAATTGAAATTCAATCTAATATATTAGAAAATTGTAAGGGTAAACTATACCCATGGTCAATCTAAAATAGAGATTTTCCTATTTTAGTTAATTAATTTTTTTCTCAATTTAGTCCCACTGAGTAAAAAATTTTCCAAACTAATTACTATTATTAAATTTTTCATCATCTTCTACAAATTATTGACGTGACACATTAATCCCTTGAGTGACCGATACATGGCAATTTATTTTTTGTTGACTTTTTCGAGCACCATTTCATCTTTGAAGAAATCTTATTTTCTTTGTTGAACGTCCACCAATTCCCTATCCTACATTACCCTTATTGCATCTGTAACACCCCTAACCCGTATCCATTGCCAGAATAAGGTTACGAGGCATTACCGAATAATACACATCGTTCACATACAATTATGCATTCATAATCAATATCCGTTCAACTCATACACATTGTCCCTTATAAGGTCTTACGAGGCCTTAAAACATGCCTAGAAGTAGTTTGGGACTAAACCGATAACATTAGTAAACTTTGAGAAACTTTTAAAATTTTCAAACATTAAAGGGTCGCACACTTGTGTGAATAGGCCGTGTGTCTCACACGGTCACCAGAAACACCCTGTCATAGGCCGTGTGAAAACAAGGCATACATACTGACCTGTAGCATACGGTCGAGGACACGCCTGTGTGCCATGACTATGGAAAAACTGAAGGGGTTACTGACTTGTGTCACACAACCAGCCACACGCCCATGTGCCAGCCCGTGTGTCACACACAGCCAGTAGACACGCTCGTGTGTCTAGACCGAGTCAAACCTGTAAGGTATACTGACTTTAACTCGAAGGGTATCCCAGGAGACACACGATCGTGTAACTTAACCACATGTCGCACATGGCTGAGACACAAGCCCGTGTCTCTGCCCGTGTCTCTGCCCGTGTGGACAAAAATAGGCCATTTGTAAAGCTAAATTTCCACCCTTTTCTCATGTACACAAAGTAACCAAATTGGTACCAATTCAACACATATATAGGCAGCCAAAACATGCCAAATCAATATGCCACAATCATCAATTTCACATAACTACTAAATGCATTTACTCATCAAATTATCATCTATATCATGACACAAATTTTACCATATCATTCAAAATCAAACCACAATATGCCAATCTTCCAAGCATTAATACATCAACTACGAATTAACCAAATAAACAACCATTTGGCTATATCAACAACTATGGCAAACATACCAAAACAGGCCGACATATAGGGCATTATATACATCATATATATCACTTATCAAACATATAATTCAAGCAAACTTAAATGGCCATATACACCAACATTTACAAGCTAGATCTCATGGCTAATATCATAACTCAAAATATACCAAGGTGACACTAGCCTACACATGATATATACCATATATACAAAGCTTCAAAAGTACCAACAAAATGATCGATAGTGTGATGACACTTCCTGACTATCCTCGAGTCCAAGTTAGCTTTGATTCTCTATAAAACATAAACAAATAACACACAGTAAGCTTCATAGCTTAGTAAGTTCGTACTAAATATACTCAACAGTTCATAATATACAAATCATCAATTCGAACTAATTAATATTTAAATCATGATGACTAACAAACTTTTCTCATACTTACTCAATTGTTTATGAATAAGTTCATAACTTCTTCTATTTGGATTTCATGCTTTAAATGTACATACCTGTACAAATTCTTATCGAACTCATACCTTTATGTGATACTGTTGAATACTCGATATCTCGCACACTAAGTACCTTTCATAGCTGAAGCTATTATAATCTCGCACACTAAGTGCCTTTCATAGCCGAAGCTATCTCAGTCTCACACACTAAGTGCCATATATAGCCAAAGCTATTCCGATTTGCACACTAAGTGCTTTATATAGCCGAAGCTATCTCGATACGCACACTAAATGCCAAACATAATCGATTCGTCGTCATACACAACCATCGTCTCATATATATAATTTATGCAATATTAAAGCATTAAAAACATAATTGTAACAATGTTTATCACGTACAAACTTACCTCGGACGTAAAAACGATGAAACTAGTCTATTAGTCGAGTACTTTGTTCTTGTCTCGATCTAAGTCCGGGTTCCTCTTTTCTTGATCTAGATTATAACAAATTCAACTCATTTATTCACATAATCTTTCAATTTAGTCCACAAACAGATATTTAGGCATTTTTGCACTTTAGCCCCTAAATTTTCACATTTATTCAATTTAGTCCCTATTTTACAAAAACACAAATTACACAAAATTTAATAAGACCCATGCTTATTCGAATTCTCTATAGGTCACTAGCAACCCATAGTTCACATTTTTTTCACAATTTAACCCCTCAAATTACACTTTTCTCAATTTAATCCCTAATATGCATTTTTACTCAAAATTACTTTACAAAACATGTATATCAAACACCAAGCTTTCGTATTTCATCATCAAACATCCAAAAACACATGAATTTATCAATTTTAGCTTTCAAAATCATCAACACTTTCAAAATTTGAGGCATGGGCTAGCTACAATACAAAGTAACAATTACAAAAATCAAAAATCGAGCTCAAATCACTTACCAAATAAGCAAGGAGAGTGCCGAATGTAACAAGCCCTAAATGGTTTTCTCCTTTGCTATAAACTGTTGAAGAAAGATGAATGAAATTCATCTTTTTGTTTTTTTTAATTAAAACTTAAGTTAATAACTAATTTACCAATTTGACCTTGATTTAAAACATTAATAAATCACATAATATAAGGCCATTAATGTCCGTTAACCTTATAAATGGAAAAATAACATCATAAGGACCTTTGGTTTAATAAACCATAGCAATTAGGCACTTTTATCAAATAGAATGCAACTTTTGCATTTTACGCGATTTAGTCCTTTTCTCAAATTAACCACTTAAACGATAAAATTATTTCACGAAATTTTCACACATACATATTCACATGTCGTAACACATGAAATAATATTAAAATAATTTTTTGAACTTAGATTTGTGGTTTCAAAACTACTATTTTGATTTAGTTAAAATCGGGCTGTTACAGCATCACTTGCACCCTTCGTGTTTCTCGATAGTGAGGCACCTTTGTGCAAGTGTAACACCAGAAAATGATAAAAAAAAATAGCAACAACAAAACAAAACATATCAAGAAACTCATTTTCCTATTCAAATCTAGTCGCATACTCAATGCCCACTACATCTGCTTCATAACTCCCTCAACCCTCTTTCTTCTCCTAGTCTCTTTCTTTTCATCCATTTACCCCTTTATCTATCAACTCTTTTCTCCCACCTTTGAATCCCACCTCAGTTTCCTTCAAAAAAATGCCCCAATATTCTCTATTAAACCCATCATCTTAAATTTCCTCTATACTTTTATCTTCTTTATATTCTCTTTCTTAACTATATTACTTACATTGTTTTTTTACGTATTTTATGTCCGAACCCTTAAGCTTTTATCCTCTATTAATGTAACTTTCACTTCCTTCTTCCTTCTCCCCTCGACTTCCTTTGTAACCTAATTTATCGTTTATGGAATTAAACAGCCAAACTTATATATTGTGTTGCAAATTCTTCATCAAGCTTTCCATGTAATAACATTTAAGAAAAATTTTATATGTATTATATGTCCTGAATCATTTGGTGTAATATGATTGAAAATTTTATCAAACATTTTGAAATTATTTTTGAAGACTTGCAAAATACTAAAAATTATGCTTTAAATGTGTTTTAATTTATCTAAATATTTTTGGGTTAATACTAAAATGTTCTAAGTTGTTTAAAATGGTTTTAAGGGACTTCGGTATGCAAGTCTCAAGATATATGACTATATGTCTTCAGATAAGAAAACATCGAAGTAAAATTCTACTTCAGGAGTTGCATGTCTTAAGACAAAATCCTATTTGTTTCGAAACAAAAGCTTATATGCCTCGAGACATGGCATCCTAATGACTATATAACGACTATTTTTTAGGTTTCCCTCGAGATATCTTGTTAGGTCTCGAAAGATGACGTGTAGGGATAATTTTTAAGCCCAAAATTAATGTTTCCAAATTCATCCCCGATAGCCATAAACATCCACAAACTTATTTCTTGGAATTAATACACTTTAAAAACACTTCTACTCTCAGAAGAGAGATATCCAAGCATCAAGGTCAAGAGAAAATTATTCAAATCTTTATTCTTTCATTTTCTCTTGTAAAAAATATTCTTTAGGAGCTTATTATTAGATTTTTTATCACTCTTATTTTATTTTTTTGAGAGCTTAATTTTTGTAAACACATACCATGTAGAGATATTTTTGTTTACTCTCTTTCATATCACCAATTTTAAATTGGGAAGGTTTTAGTTGAGCCACAAAAACTAAGAACGATTTTAGTTTAGCCATAAAAGTTAGAGGGAAAGGTTTTGTCACACCCCAAAAATGGCAAATCCAAAAAGGTTAGTGACGTATGCATGTTAATGTTGAATCTAGTGCCTTAAGTGTAGTATTTTTGTTAATATACACTTGTAATTTTTTCGAATAGATTGGTTAATAAAAAATTTTCATTGGCTATATTAATATACTTTGTATAATTTTCCTCACATTATTTTTGCATGCAAAGAAAAATGGAAGCAAATATTGCTCGTTGGTTGTCTAAATGTTTAACTAATACTAAGTGGTATTACATGGTCAGATCGTAGTATGGAAAGACAACTTGTATTAGTAGACGAACCTAAACATGTCCCTAGTCTAATCGAAATGAACAAACTAATTGAAAGACTAATATGTCGTCTATCAAGTCTAATTGGGGAGATGTCTTGTCTTGGGCATCAGAGCGAATAACTCCCAAAAGATAGAGATATAAATGTGACTAACTGGACTAACAATACATCAGACTTGACTCAAGTAGAATAGATCCTGAATCTGTTTATGGAGTTATTCACTTTTGACATTCATAGTGTGGCATACCTAAATCTTGAGTGGATGGCGGACTATGTATGCGTGACTCGTACACTTTTATGTAAGTAAAAGCCTGAGTTCAAATAGATAAAGAATCGAAAGTTGGTGCATTAAGCGTACAACTTCTGTAGTATGTAGTGTCATTCACAACAGTGGAATTCATAGCCTAAAACATGGGTAAATTATTTCCTCTCATTGGCATTACATGGTTGATGAAAAGTAAGCGTGGCAACGAGTTGTCCATCTTTGTGATGGATAACTTGATCACTATTTGATTGTGATTAACTTTTCATGAAGTAAGATGTAATAGTTTCCATGAGATAAAATAGGATCATATTGGGAGATTGGATATTATCCCAAAGAGATCTAGGATATCCTATGACGGTAACGCACTTATGATAAGGTCATTGGACGAACATTGAGTAGTTGCTTTCGTAAATGGTATGTCATTGAAGAGATCTGAGTCACGATACTATAGTGGAGTAACTTTGTGACTGAGTTTATAATTTATAGGCGAAAATCCAAAACTTAGTTATAAATTATTTGAGTCTCAATTACATATGTCCAATCGGTCCCTCCACTAGCTCGTTGAAACAATAAATGAATTGCATGTTGAATAGAAAAAGAGAAATGAGAAACAATGAATGATTAGGTTTTATTCGAAACGAAGAAATGGAATCATTTGGAAATGAATGTAGGTTTCTAAAAGTTGAAATGGAAATGGAAATAAAAATGAAAATGGAAATTTTCAATTCTATATAGGATTACTTAGAAAATGATGGAAGACTGAGTTTATATTTTTGGACTATTTTGAAGCCCAGAAATGAAAATAAATTATTCGGGCATAGTGAACATGTTGAGTTGTGACATATTGAACGAATTTTCTTGAAATTTTATCGGGGGTAAAATTGTTAAAATTTTATCAGGGGTAAAATCGTCAAAATTTTACGAAGGATAAAATTGTCAAAATTTTACTGGGGTAGAATTGGGGTGAGAAAACTATTTTATTTGTAAATATTAAAGTTTGTTTGGGGAAATAGAAAAATTGAATCAAGTTGGATCATAATACAAAGTATTCTGTTAAAAAGGCCCAAGAAGTACTTATAATTGGACCAAATATGAGAGATGCCCAAAACCCCTCATGTAAGGAGGTGGGACAACAAAACCCTAGTATTATTAACTAAGGTTTTTGCCCCCTATATAAACTAGGGTATTATTTTTCTAGTGAAAATAAACTTCTACAACTCTACAAGGATTCTACCTTCTTTTATATGAATATATGGCTTTGGTAGAGTTATTTACACAACTTTTGAGGTATTGTTATTTTGCCAAAAAATAGAGAGAATTTATTCTAAACTTATAAACATATTTTTTAGAATAAAAATTTTAATAGTTTCTATTAAAGAAGAGAGAATTTCTATTTTCACCCCAAAAGGAAAAATTTTTCTAGTTCTATGTTTTGATTCAATTAGTTCGAGTCCACACTCGAATCAATTCGTGGTACGAGAATAGTAAAGAAGATCGTTTGGTTGAAACATGAAAAATATTAAGAATCTGCTTATCCAAAAACACAGGTACGAATTCAGTTAAGGTTTATTGTTATAAATATCACAAATCGAGACAGTTTTCAAAATTTTAAAAGTTCGCTATGCTAGAAAATCATTTGAAACTGAATATTTTTCAACAGTTAACTGTTTTGCCTTATTATGCTAGCATAATCCTCCACCCTGTTGGCTTGCTAGTGAATTAGAGTATTGGCGCATACTGGCATAAAGTATCCGTCCATTTACGGTATCTAAAGATTTAATTATAAGGTATCTTCAAGTGAAGAAAAATACGCTCAAGAAAGAGTACGCCGAAGGAAAAGTATGCCCCAAAGTTTTGGCTGAGCATGAAGAGCCTACCAAGGGTATGAGAAAGCTATAGGAGAATAAATTGTATCTAAGACCACTCTATAAGCGAGTCACCGCCATATAGTACACTCAGTTTTCCTGAGCATTGTTCAAGTTGGTTATTGTAACGAGACTAGTCGAGAGTCAATTAGATTGATTTGACCCTCCCCATAACTGTCAAATAGTAACATAGATCTTCACTAGATTTTCTTTTACCAACCTCCATATTTGGTAAGGAAATCAAAGAAATCGAGAGTATATATAGAGTGAAGGGGGAGTTCGAGATAGTTTTTTTCTCTTTGCTCGACATTCTAGTCACTCCTTCTAACTTAAATGTTCTGATCTTCTTCGTTAAGCTATAGATAAGATTTCGTTGAATCCGTGGATAATCCAACCTTCTGGTAAGTCTTATAGCTATGTATGTTACAATTGTTAAAGAGTAAGGTGTTAAAAGATGTAAGAACAGTAGGGTGTGAAAGGAAAACCCTGCACGTAGGTCGCATATAGTTGAAACATTAATAAACAATCTATAATGAGGATTCTAATAGAAATTCCATAATCTTTTAAGTAGTTTCTGCTACTAGTTTGGGAAGGTCAATTAAAACAGAAACTCCAGGCCAAGGTAAATGTGGGTCTTTGGTGAGTCTTTAAACCTAACTCCTGCACATTATTTTATAATGATTCTTTGTATGGTTGATGTCCATGTAGCTGTGCATCTCTTCTTGAAGAGTTTTTGTATGTATGCGTGTGTGAGTTTCCTATGAAACATCTGTATGAATGAAGTGTATGATGTGTTGCATGAATATGACGATATATGGTAAGCATGCATGGGAGAAAATTATGTGTTGGGTAGTATGATTTCTGTTATGAGTATGAGTGAAATCTATGTAAATGTGTCCATTATGTTAATTGAGTAATGCATGACAAATATGGTTAATGATAAGGGGGTTCGGGCAGAGTGTCGGGAAAATATGTAATATGATAATGGATCTTGCGATTGTGCTTTGATGACGTTCGTTGGGACATTAAACATGAAAAAAAAGGGCCAATGTAGCAAATATGTGGAAAGACCATGACCATAGCACATTTTGGAAATGACAGATGAGTCGCATTTGTCTACTAGTGTTTTTGTGTGCCCCGGGGGATGATAGGAAAATCTTATGCGATGCTGAGTTTAGGCAAATCCATATTGTCAAACACAACAGTTTAAGTGGTGCCTTGGTGGCAAACCCAATAGGCATATGTGGCATTATTGCCTTTGTGGCAAGTTACCTGAAAGACCTATGTGACATATTTTTTGGGAATCCTTAGTGGTGAAGTTATCTAGAAAACCTTTGCGACAAATCATTTGGGTATGCCTTTTAGGCATTTTCTGAAAGAGTTCTCGACAGGGTACCCGACTGATGAACTCGCCATAGTAACCCACTAGGGAAAAAAGTTGGCATATCTGTAATTGTAGGTGGTGTAAGTGTTCGCCAAAGCTGGAAGTTTTCACATTATGTATCGAAGTCTTAGGATTTTCTATTAGATGATTTAAAATATTGCATTCATCAAACCAAGTTCGATGTCTGGATTGATTTGAAGATATGGTGTGGCTTGAGTACTGACAGCCTGCTAGAGCCAGTATAAGAATCGACCAAGAGTGGTATACGTATGTTATCATTCAAAGGAATGTATCCAATTTCTATCTTCAAAGAGATTGTGAATTAGGATCCACAATAAGGTGTGAAGTTTGGGATCTGCCAATCGAGCAGAATGTGCATAAGAGAGTCAAGTACAAAGGTTGTGCAATACCCTGAAAATTTTTACAGTAAGATATTATCCTTGATATAGTAAAATAAGGAAATAAAGTGACAAAAAGGGAAATTTTGAGTTATGTCAATATTGAGAAGTATATTATGATATATTAATTCAAGAAAGGACTAAATTGTAAAAGTGAGAAAAGTTTTGTTGCACAAGAGTAAACATTCATAATTTGAGGGGTTAAAGTGTAAATATGAAAAAGTTGAAGGACCAATAGTGTAAATAATTTAAGAGTGGAATGATCTAGAAACTAAGGAAAATGGATGAATTAGGACCAAATTGAATAGATAAAGAACTATGAGGGACTAAATTGTAATTTTACCAAATTAAATGATGACTCAAGGATGGAATTTTAAAAGATAATGAAGGGCAAAATGGTCAATTGGAAGAGAGAGAAATCTAGAAAGTAATAATGATGCTAGAGATATTTTGATATTTTATAATTATTTAATTAGATAAATATTATTTTATTAATACTTTAATAATATATTTTATTATTATTTTATTAGTATATAAAGAAAGAAAGATGAGAAATTCTCATCCATATTTTCCCATGCACTAACGTGAGAGAAAGAGAGGAAGAAAGAAAGTTTTGTTTTCTTTACAATTTGGTTCTTTTACCAAAAATTCACCATTTTCACCCAAAAATCAAATGAATTTCCATAGCTACCAAGAGACAAAAATGTTAAGGAGAGCATGGGGAGTTAGAATATCAAGTTGGATTCAAGAAATAGAAGCTGGAGGAGAGAGAAAATCAAGTTAAAGATTAGTATCAATAGAACAAGGTAAGTATATCAAGATTTCAATATATTTTTAAGTTTGTTATTATTGACAAAGCATGGAAATAATGTTATAGTAGAGTTTTCTTACATAAGGTCCTATGTTTTTGATATGTTAGTGAAGAGAAAATAAGAGAAAGTGATGAGAAATGGTGTAGAAAAAGAAAATAAGGGTGTTATAACATGGTAATTAATAGCTTGCACAAAAACAGTTTGGACAAAGACGAGAGACTAACTTTGAAAAATCACCATAAATTGTAGAAATCAGATTAGAAGATTAAAAAAATATGGAATTAAATCTTATTGAGTATAGTTTCTCATAGAAGAAATAGTGTTGTAAGAAATGGATTTGTAAATTTTGAGATATAATGAATTTTGTGAGACAAGGTTAGAATGAATTCTGGTTCCCCTGTTCTGACTTTGAAAACTCATAAAAAAGTGAATAAAAACAATTAGGGGCTTAAATTTATATTTCTAAAATCCTGAATGAGTCTATTTTTAAGAGAAACAAACAAGAACATCATTTGAATCCTGTATGAGGAGATAATTAATTTTTGGTGAAGAGGGGTCAGAACTGTCAGACAGCAGAATAGGGGTAACTTTAAAGAATAAAATGTACTTATTGGCTAAACCAAAAATTATGAAATTTTTATGGTAAGAATATATATCAGTCTAGATTCATGGAAAATTATCGGATATTAATTTGGAGTTCTATAGATCCAGATATAAATAATTTAGTGACTATGATGTAGATAGACAGCTTGAATATTCATAAAAGTAAATAATAAAAATTATGGATAATGTTACTTACAAGTGTGTTATCTACATTAAGGATGTGGAATGGAGAGGAGGAGGAGGAAAAATATGTATGAATATTCATCTAGCATGGCTAATTTGCATATTTTAGGCTCAGAGACTAAATTGAATAAAAGTAAAACTTTATGGGCAATTTTGTAAACATGTCAGAAATGACCAAATTGAATGAAATGGATTATTTTATTATTTAAATTAAAAAATTGAATGAAATTATTAATTTAGTTCAAGATCGGGGGAAAACATGTTTTAGGGATTAAATTGAAAAGTGTTGAAATTATGAAAAATTCTGATATTTTATAGAATTCATGGATTGTTGTCAATATATATGAGAATAATAGCTGGAAATAAGGATTAAATTGCAAGAATTTTATTTTCCTGACCCTAAGGATGAAATCGTCATTAATTAAAAGTTTAGGAGTAAAATGGTAATTTTACCTAGAGCATTAATTAAATGCATTAGAATATGAAATAAATGAAAATGATGATCAAATTTATTTATAAAGATCCGGACGACTCAAATATGAGACTTGATCGTGGAAAAGAAAAGATATCAGATTAATGAAATTATAAACACAAACAAGCAATGAGGTAAGTTCGTGTAACTTGAATTATATTCTTAAATGCTTGAGATTGTGTTATTTATGTGAATATGATTTGAATGTTCATTGTATGAAAATTTATGAAACATTGATAAATTTGATAAAAGGAGAAGAAATCCCGGTTGAATGAAAGGAAAATTCGATGGATCTCAAAAAGAATTGGTGTAAAAAGGATCTAGCAGGACGAGTGATCCTATCCGATATAGCCCTCTGAAGAATATGTGTAAAGCGGATTTAGCCGGACGGGTAATCCGAATTAGGGTCTGAATTTAGCTCTGACTGGTAATTCATGTAACACCCGTGCAGAATCTAATTCTATCGAGTCGAACACAAGGTGCTACAGACTTAACTTAATTGTTTTCACAGTCCATAAAAAAAAATTTCCAGACAAGCTGGTTACTGCATCATTGTCTCCTTAAAAAATCATATCTTGAGTTTCAAAACTCGAAAATCAGTTTCATAATTTTTCCCTAAAACTAGACTCATATGTCCATCTACAGATTTTTTTCTAGAATTTTTGGTCAAGCCAATTAGTACAGTTTATTAGTTAAAGTCTCCCCTATTCCAGGGTTCAACTACACTGACCTTCATGCATTACGAATTGGATATATCCCTGTACAGGGCTTCAATACTGATGCCGTTTGTTTCTATAGAAACTAGACTCGAAGAGGAATCTATACATATATGGCATGACTCCTAATTATCTCTGGTTAATTTATAGTGAATTTCCAAAGTCGGAACAGGGAATCCAGAAACCGTTCTGGCCCTGTTTCACGAAAACCTAAATATCTCTTAACATACAACTCATATGACCGTTTAGTTTCTTCCATATGAAAGTAGATTCATCAAAGTTCATTTACATAATTTATTCACTATTTAATTCCATTCCTTCTATTTTTAGTGATTTTTCACATCCACACCACTGCTGCTGTCAGCATCTGATTTCAAGGTAAACTTTACCTATTTCATGGTTTCCATGGACCACTAGAGTTTTGTCATACATAGGTCCACATATGACCATATTTAACCATTCCAAGGGCTGATCATTGCCCAACACTTCCATTCAGTCCATATTCACATCATGAAACCATATACATATACATATACATAAACACAAATGGTCCAATGCCATACTCCACTTCTATGAGCCATTTTCGCATGGCTGTACACACATACATCACAAAAAGTACTTGAAAAACAACAAAGGGTAGTCCTATACATGCCATTTCAAAGCTCAACCAAAATTGTACCAAAATGGGGCTTTGATAGTGTGGGAGACTTCGACTTCCAAAAATCCCGAGTCCGATGGTGACGAGCCAAAATCTATAAAACAGAGAACAAAGAAACGGAGTAAGCAATTTATGCTTAGTAAGTTTTGAGCAAGGATTCCAGCACAACAAAAGCATAGCATTCATATAGCTAAACGGATAATTTCATATGCACACATTCTCAATATCATACTTACTTCACATTACCAACCCTTATGTTCATACACAAAAGATCAACTTAGCCAAAGGCGGTAGCTCGTTTATCAACCGGCGAATACTTACTTGTAAGGGCTCAACTAATTCAAGCACATACGAACATACCTCATTGCTGGAATTTTTGCAAGCGTATTAACTGAAATTTTACAGCAAGATTGCTCATTTCGAATCACGCACCTCGAATTTAACCGGATATAGTGACTCGCTCGATTGTCTTGGGACATAGCCCGGTTATAGTGATTCGCACAATTGCCTTCGGGAATTAGCCCGGATTTAGTAACTCGCACAAATGCCTTCGAGACTTAACCCGGTTTTGGTAACTCGCACAAATGCCTTCGGGACTTAACCCGGTTTTGGTAACTCGCACAAATACCTTCGGGAATTGACCCGGATTTAGTCACTTAGCACAAAAGCCTTCGGGACTTAGCCCGGATACCATTCGAATAACCAAGCACATATATCAACAAATCAATACACATTCTTATTACCAAAGCTCAAACACAAGACACTTATCATATTTACAATTTCGGCTCAATAGCCACACACAAAGAGCATGATTTCGATTTGCTTAAAACATGATCTAATCAAATCATAATTTAAGCTCTATTACTCAAGAACTTACCTCGGATGTTGTCAAATGATTCCGATGGTTATTCGACCACTTTTTCCTTCCCTTTATCAGATTTAGCTCCCCTTTGCTCTTGAGCTTAATTTAACAAATAAATTGATTTAATCATTTGAGCATCGAAAGAGGAATTCAAGGTACTTAGCCCACATATTTTCATTAGACCTTAAAGTCACATATGTACGGAAATCATGAATCAACTCAACACATTAGTTAGTACTCTCCTTAGCCGAATTTTCCAAGCCAAGAATAGGCATCAATATGCTTGCCTCTAACCGAATGCATGCACACCAATCCCCCTCATATGGCCGAATATGCATGTCCATGTTGAGGCCAATTATACACTTAATACCACACATAAACGGCATACATTTTACTAACTAACGCATTCCATATTGTAACTCAATACGCATCAATCATTTACTTCATAACCGAAATATCATCATGTGAAAATATATACCTTGAGATAGTATATATGTCATACCAATACATCATGTGCAAACATATATATATATATATATGCTAGAGCCGAATCTCAAGTTGATTGTAACTAAACATGAACATAAATCCAAAACACAAATCTTACTTTCCATGCAATGAGCATAAATCATACTTATGGATGTACCATGGCCGAATACATCACAACACCATAATTTTTGGTCATGATTAAACAAAGAACTTAATGTCTTACTCAAAAATGCTAAAAAAGAAAGTCCAAGAGCCATCAATCCACCATTACATGTATCATTAGCAAGCTTCATATTTAACATGCAATGGCATTAACACAAAATCCACCTTGGCCAAATACCATCCCCATGATATAACAAAGATTTGAACCATGGGCTAATAAGAGCATCAAGCTAGCAACTAAGAACAAGCATGAATCTCATGGCACAACCTCAAACATACCTTAATCTAGATACAAGTATGGCCAAACCTCCTCCTAATCCTCTTCCAAACCAAGCATGAAGCAAAACTCCTTCCTTCTTCCTTAGTATTTTCGGCCAAAAGGAATGAAAAAGGATGAACAATTTTTTTTTCTTTGCTTTTCTTCAACTCACGGCAAAGGGGGGTTCACTCACACATTCTTTTTTTTTTTCATTTCTTTATTACCCATACTTATTAATTTATTTTTTTCTCCCATGATGTACCAACATAACATGTCTAGGACATGGTTTGCCCATAATTCCTTGTCATGGCCGTCCACTAGCTATTAGGGGGGGAAATTTGACATGCAAGTCCTCCCTTTTGATTACATGCACTATTAGGTCCTTATAGATTAGCCCATCACATTTCAAAAGTGTCACACAAGTCCTAATAACTGAATTCACATGCAACCGACTAAATTGAAGCTTGAAATTTTCACACATTCATAAATACATATTCTAGACAATAATTATTAATGTCAAACATTTCGGTGACTCGGTTTAGCGGTCCCGAAACCACTTCCCGACTAGGGTCAATTTTGGGCTGTCACAATTCAGATCCAAGCTCATTAGAGTAATTGTCGTTGCAGGGGATTTAGCCTAGACTGGTAATCCCGACAATACTCTATGAGTTTATATTACAGGGGATTTAGCCTGGATTGGTAATCCCACTGTAAGGATGAGGTTCTCGGGAGTGTGCTCTCTGATATGAAATGTGTCAGACCATGGTTGAAAGATACCATGGCAACCTGATATGAAATGTGTAAGACCATGGTTGAAAGATACCATGGCAACCTGTGTGTAAGACCATGGTTGAAAGATACCATGGAAACCTGATATGAAATGTGTAAGACCATGGTTGAAAGATACCATGGCAACCTGATATGAGATGTGTAAGACCATGGTTGAAAGATACCATGGCAACGTGACATGAAAAGAATAAGACCATGGTTGAAAGATACCATGGCAACATGACAGAAAATGAGTAAGATCATGGTTGAAAGACACTATGGCATCACGTCAAAGATAAATAAGACCGTCGATGTGAGACGCTATAACATCTGTTGAACAATTGATATTCAGGTAAAATGTATCAGATGACGAATGGTTATATGAAATGGTTGTGTGAAATGTTTACAAGAACTGGTCATATGGAAATATATGTACAAAAGCGTTGTATGAAATAATTATGAAAATGGATAAACAAAATAAGTATAAGTACATGGAATATAATTAATGTTAAATTTGATATAAGCTATTACCAGAATAAATATACATAAAATATATGGAAACGATGAAGCATAAAATATTGATATAATGAAATGAATGATATATGCTTGTGAAGAAACGGTAAGAGCATGATATGTTTCATGACATGTACATATATGATTATCTTTGATATGTTGATACAAGGAAATTATGTAATTGAGACTATTATTAAACTCAAGTGCGACATGTCAAGAAAATAGATATATCAATGTTGAATTTTTATGAGATATGTGCAAGTATACTAACAATGTTGTTGTTTGATGCTTATACAAGTGCCAAACTGTTGATTGGATGGTAATATATTTATTTTATATGATGCATTGAATCGGTAAGTATTTTAATTTTTTTTAAGTGATCTGCAAATGGTAGTAATGCTCCGAAACCCTGTTCTGGCAGCGGATACGGGTTAGGGGTGTTACATTTAGTGGTATCAGAGCTACGGTTTAGTCGGTTCTCGGACTAAATGTAGTATATGTGAAGTCTAAAAACACGTGTCATTATAATATGTGATAGTATGATATCTCCCGACTCTGATGAGATTTGTTTTGCTTATAAAATGAGATGCTTTCTAACCCAAGATAATTCTAATAATGCTAAAAACGATACCCATGTATATGAGTACATAGTTGATTAGAATGAATCGGAATTCATAAAGGTATGAATAAATACATGTCGATGATGAATGTTATGTGTATTATTAAAAGTAAATTATATTGCTACACGAAATATTGTGCTGATGACTAAATTACAAAATATATAAAAGTGGTATATGAAGTACATGATAAGGATTATTAGTAAATTATGGATGAATAGTGAATTTTGAAAAACATTACATGTATTAAAGGTAGAGAAGACATAAATAAACTGATTATTGGTACAAGGATTAAATTATAAAGCATGTAAAAGCATTATGCGAAAGGTGTAAAAGTGATATGCGTGCATGAAATAATTTGCCCAAGTAGACAAGATTAGAACTACTAGGAAATTAAGGGACCTCAGCATGCTCTCTGATTACTAGCACGTTAGTGCTCTCTGATTATTTGCACATTCAGCACATTCGTACTCTCTGTCTAGTACTTCAGTGTTCTCTGTTTAATAGTGCATAATAACGCACCTCTGTATAAGTCCCGTATATCCGAAGTGTTCATTTAGTCTACTAGGCCTCTGCTAAGTAAAAAGTAAACAATTTTCGTTATGAGGAAAAAGGATTATCTCTGAGTAAAATGTTTGATAACAAAAATCTAGATTTTGTTTGGATTTCTAAATTTTTTATTTGAAAATCATGATTTACAAATTTTGAATTAATTCTCAATTTTATTATTTGAATAATTCAATTTTATTTGGATTTCAGTTACTTTTAAGCTTTAAAAACATTATTTTATAAGTAGTATACATACATAAAAATTATTGACTTAAACCACTTCAAAACCATTTACAAAAATGTTTATTAGATTTGTATTTTAAATCCTCTAACAAATTAAACTAATAATTCAATTATAATTAAAATTAAAATTTTCTAAAATTTATTTGACTTACCACCATAATAACTAAATAAATATGGGTTGAAGAACATCTTTATTAATTTGATTGTGTTATCTAAATTCTAATGCGTCTAAAAATCATACACTTACAAAAGAAAGTATATATCTATTCAATATATTGAAATTGATAAAAAGTGTTATGATTAAATTATAATATATAAAATATATGAATTTGTTAATTAATTATATATTACAATTTTCTATAATTTTGGATAATTTGATTTTTATCACCCAAAGAAAACATGAAACAACTACATTAAAATCCTCTACAACAATTGAAAAATGAACAAATCTTAATATGTTTTGTTGAAAATTATGGAATTGACAATTAGTACTTGATAGAATACTCACTCCCTGACCATTGAAGCTGGTTAAGATAGTTTCCATATTTATGATGTTGGTAATTTATTGAATCAAGTTTATTGGTTGTGCTGATTATGTGGATGATATTTAGCTCATTAATGAATATTTTATCACTTGGGGTGTAACACCCCATACCCAGCCCGGTCATCGATGTAACACCCCAAACCCCGGCCTAGAAGTTTGGCTCGAATCTGGCATTTCACATTGAAGTGTTTTTCAAAAACCATGTTTCCATTAAAAACCCTTCTTAGTAATTAAAAACTTATACCATTTTTAAACCTTGTTAGAAACCTCAGCTGAATAACATTCTTAACAACTTTGTAAAAATCTTGGCAGTTGCGGAAGCTTGATTTAAAAACAATTGCGGTTACGTGATGTTTTGAACAACAATAGTTGATTTGGAAAACCGTGTTCTAATACTAGCAATTATAAGAATAATAAATAAAATTCCAAATTTGAAATCCAGAAAATTGCAACGGCTTTACTACAACCCACATAAAACATTTAAAAGTAATAATCAAAACTATAAAATAAACAAAGTGTGTGGCTTCCTCCGAGCCCCTCGCACTCGATCCGTCTAAGGTGGAAATTACCGAAGGTTAATAAACGGGTGAGTTTACCAAAACTCAGTGAAATCCCTACTATAAAAGGAACATCGGTCATATAAAAGAATTAAAAGTCCGCCCCACCTTACTTACGTTTCAATACCAATTGGGCCTTAGCCCATTATAACAACCGATGCACTGATGGCCTTTAACCCATTATAAGAAACATTATCGAACTAGAATCGAATTAGAATCGAATTAGGTGACGTAATCAAAATCGAATCAGATCGTAATAGAATCAAAATCGAATCGATGTCGTAATGTAATCAAAAATCGAATGTGAATGCAATCCCAACCCAATCCAATTTATAACCAAACGCCACGCTCCACCACACCCAAACCCTACACTCCACGCTGCTAAAGATTGTCGCTCGGTTATCGATATTGTGATAGAGTCACCAGATATGAGATATTGTGGCGAGCCACCGTATCAGATATTTGTGGCATAGCCACGAAGCGAATAATGTGGCAAAGCCACTTAATGTAATATGTGACACAAAGCCATCGATAATCGCATTATGTTAGGCACATAGCCATCAACTAGAGTAACATAACCGCACACGACCTTAGGTAAATGTGATCGACACGAGTCGTCAATAACCATATATTGGCACATAGCCTTAGGCAAATACGTTTGGCACACGACCATAATCAAAGTTGGCACAGAGCCATATATAGGTTGACACAAAGCCATAATCGAAGGCTTTAAGCCATCGGTAGTCAGATCGTGTTAGGCACATAGCCATCAGTGACGGTAATATAGTCGGCACACAGCCTCGGGTAAATATGATCAGCACTCAGCCATTGATCGGTCCACAGTCGTCTTGGGCTCTTAAGCCTTTGGTGGATCCACAGTCGTCAAGCAACCATGCGATCCTAACAGATCAGATCTTCCTCCGTACAAAATCCCAACCCATGCAACATGTCATGTATGCAGAATGTCATGCCCATATTTGAATCAAACAATCACAGTCAAGTCATTCATATACCAACATATATTCATAATCAAATTCGTCAACCACACAGTCCAAGTTAGTCACTTGGCCACAAGGGCAAAACAGTCATTTAACACCTTAGGGGCAAAATGGTAATTTTACCCCACAAGGTATCTTGGTAATTCCACTCTACAGGGGTATTTTAGTAATTCTACCCTATAGGGGTATTTTAGTAATTTTACCCTACAGGGGTATTTCGGTAATTCTACCCTACAAGGGTATTTCGGTAATTCTACCCTACATGGGTATTTCGTAATTCTACCCTACAGGGGTATTTCAGTAATTTCACAATCGAGGGTAAAACGGTAATTGTGTAAACTGAGGGTAAAATGGTAATTTTGTAAATCGAGGATAAAACGGTAATTCTGTAAATCGAGGGTAAAATGGTAATTCTATAAATCGAAGGTAAAACGGTAATTTTGTAAATCGAGGGTGAAACGGTAATTCTATAAATCGAGGGTAAAATGGTAATTCTACAAATCGAGGGCATTTCAGTAATTTTGTAAACTAATAGTATTTCTATAATTTTTAGAAAGTCAAGGGTATTTCTGTAATTTTGTAAATCAGGGGTATTTTGGTAATTGTACAAATTAAGGGTATTTCGGTAATTTCACAAACCAGTGGTATTTTAATAATTTTACAAACCAGGGGTATTTTGGTAATTTTACAAACCAGGGGTATTTTGGTAATTTTACAAACTAGGGGTATTTTAGTAATTTTACAAACCAAGGGTATTTTGGTAATTTGGTAATTTGGTAAACTAAAGTATTCTAAACAAGGATAACAATACGAATGGCCCTAAAGCCTATTCTCGGCCCAAATGGGCCCACACGCTCGTGTGGCCCTTTTAGCCCAAATCTAGCCACAGATATGAGATTCACCTAGCCTAGTCCAATATTTACTACACAATCAAACAACTTATCCAATTGGGCTCAGAGGCCCATTGGGCCCACATGGCCCATTTCGCCCATTCATACCAAGTAGCCATCCTATGACTAGAGTAGCGAGAAATACACACGATTGGAGACCTGGAGTTAATCCACGCCCGAGCACTCTTAGCCGACGCCCAACCCAAACGAGCACGCCATAAAGCGAAAGGATCACCAAGAAAGGTACATTACTCTCCTCATGGTTCTCTCTATTTAAAGCCGACTTCACATCCACTCTTATGTTAGCTTCCGATGTGGGATCCTCCATCATCGAGTTTAAATTCAACACCAACTCTTGCCGCCCCATGTTAGCAAAATAAATGTTTTTGCTTGCCATGGGATTCGAACCCATGCCTCCCTTAAATGCTCCACACGCTACTTGCCACTAAGCCACAAGGCTTTTTGTGTCACAATTTCTCCAACAATATTCTTAAGGCCTACCTACTACACCTGTGGTTTGATTCACCTTAAACCAAAATTTTTGCTAGAGTCCGTGTTTGAACCTGGACTTCTCCAACACTTCTCAAAGACACTTAACCACTAAAACAAGCCTTCAACTATGAAATTTTCACGCACAACAGAATATTATAAGCTGCCTTCAACCGCTCCCATGCTCAAGGCCCAAAACTTCTAGGCCCAAATTCAGGGTGTTACAATCGAGCATGAATACTAGGACGCTACACCACCATCACACATCATTTACTTAGCAAACAGTTTCACAAGTAACCAATCATCATCTTTATTCAATCATGCATAAGATTTGTAGTTGTTCAACCACTACTTATCGTTAAAACATGCCATACATACACTAAGGGTATTAAAAACATCAATCAAACCTGCAAATGGGCCAAATTGCAAAATTTCCAAAACTATTACATAGGTATATTGTCTCAAGGGTATCGATATTTTCTTTAAGTGGTATCAATATCACATGAAAATCGATACCAAACAAGCATTCTGTTTCTCACCAAATATCAAACATCGAAATTTATCGTTACTTTTCAGAAGGTATCGATAAACTTTCCTCGAGTATCAATACTCAGGCCAAGGTATTGATAATTCTATATTTTGTTTCCCTACACTTTCGAAAATATAGAAGTGCCATTTTAAAAAAAATATATATCGATACCTCTACTCCAGACTATAAAATCTTATTATACATCAACATTAAAACCATTCAACCTTAATCCTAAACAACATGTTTTATTCACCTAGTTAAAGAAACATCAAAATATCTAAAATAGCAGTCCCAATATCATATTTTAGTCCACGTACTTCTAAACATAAATAGCATGCAAACAACCCAAAAATTGACTTAGCAAAATCGATATAAAATCTACCACATTGGCCTATCACATTGCTTTATTCCCCAAACATA
Organism: Gossypium arboreum; assembly: GCF_025698485.1. Taxonomy (NCBI): domain Eukaryota; kingdom Viridiplantae; phylum Streptophyta; class Magnoliopsida; order Malvales; family Malvaceae; genus Gossypium; species Gossypium arboreum. Next base: position 20,541,052 of record NC_069082.1, read on the forward strand.
AATAAGCATATAACACTTACTAATGGAAGCTAAATAATCGGTTCGGATCACATCTCGAGACCACACCGCTTACACCAGCACTGTGTATCTACAATGGTTAAGAATGAGGGGTGAGCTTAACAAGCTCAGTGAATGCTTAGAATAATCACTACATAAACCAGCCATTATGTATCAACTAAATAGATATATTTCATATTCATAACATATTTAAATCTAATATCATATTTCACACATTTAACCACATGATTATTAAGTATATATCACAACACAGTAAACCATATATAGTCACATTCAATCATATTATAAGATAGTTTGGCTTTTGAGGTTATGAAACATAATGTGGACTCAATCACCACATATCGGATACACTGATATAATGACTCATAGAGTCGTACATGTCCTATAAGTATAGCGTATAGCTAACACTCTCCAACACACCAATAATGACTCATAGAGTCGTACATGTCCCAAAGTGTAGCGTATAGCTAACACTCTCCAACACACCAAACACATATATCCCAGTAAATGGATCTTACTCACATTCCCTTATCTATTTGAAAACTATCCCTGGGCCTCAACGCCCCATATATCACAACACGAAGGTGAGTATCACAATCCTATGGCATGCTAACTATATCCAACGGTCTCATAATAACACAAGACCAATGTAACACCCCTAACCTGTATTTGTCGCCGGAGTAGGGTTATAAGGTACTATCAATCAATTCACAACGTAAGGCATACATTTATCAACCGTAAAGCATTCATTCTCAAATATCATTCAACACAATCACATTGTCCCTTATAAAGGCCTACAAAGCCTTAAACATGCTTTAGAAATGGCTCGGGACTAAACTGATATCATACGAGAATTTTGGAAACTTAATAAAATTTCAACCATACAGGGGTCACACGCCCGTGTGAGTAGGCCATGTGACTCACACGGTTTCAAACACACCCATGTCTCAGGTCGTGTGAAAATAGGGCATACATACTGACTTGGGGCACACGACTAGACACACCGGCACACACGGCCAACCACACGTCCGTGTGTCTAGCCATGTGCCAGGCTATGTTCTAGGCCGTGCCAAAACTGTAGGGTATACTGACTTATGCAACACGGCCAAGTCACATGCCCGTGTGCTAGGCCGTGTGTCAATTAGGGGGTATATTGACTTGTGCCACATGGCCAGTCACACATCTATGTGTATAGCCGCGTGGAGCATACTGACTTCATTTTAATAACCACACCAAGGGACACATAGCCGTGTAACATGACCATGTGTCACACACAGCTGAGACACACGTCCGTGTGGACAAAAATAGGCCATTTGCAAGGCCAATTTGCCACCCTTATTCATTCACACCTAAACAATCAAAATGGTACCATTTCATCATACAATTAAGCAGCCACAACATCAACCAAATGTACAATTCATATAATATTCATTTTAACCAATTTCAATACTCAATTCAATGCCATTTGCCTAATCAAATACTTATCAATTCAACTTATAAAATCATACCTCATCAAAGCATTTCTCAAGCCTTTAAACTCCACAATTCAATTTACCATGTTCATACCATACATGTCAAAATAAACCATTTCTATTAGTCAAACACACATCAACATTAACATCATTTACAACCCAACTCTCATGGCAATAAACAAAATCAAAATACCACACTTAGCCTATTTATGCCATATACCATATATACACAACTCAAAAGTACCAATTAGATGTCTGATAGTGTAATGATGTTCTCGACGATTTCCGGATCCGAGCTAGCCTTGATTCACTATAAAACATAGAAAAATAACACGAAGTAAGCTTCATAGCTTAGCAAGCTCGTATGTAAATAACTAAATTCATCAAATAAATACAAATCAACCAATTATACACATTAACTACAAACCTTTCTCATGTCTCAAAATATGACCAAATACCATCTCATCGAACTTTCTCTATTTAATACTCGAATAGGTTCTGTACATACCTGTATCCCCTTGTACTAACCTCTTTCACAACCACATCATTCATTTACCCATTGAACCATTCTGAATAAAGATTAGATACTCATGAGCCTCGTACGATAATTACCTATACCATGGCCTGTAGCCAAATTAAGGTAACTTATCTGAAGAACTATTTTCATGACTCGAAACCAAAACATCTGACATGCTTGGCCCGAAGCCAAATCAGTATAACTTGCACCCGAAATGCTAATATCATGGCTCGAAGCCAACTCATCCAATATGCATGGCCCAAAGCCAAATCGGTTTATCATCTTATAACATGTCACAAGTATCCAAATCTATTCCTAAAGTTCAATCGGGTTTTCTAGCTTATCGATTCCATCTTCGAATAATTTCGTAGAGTCGTATTTACATTTCATACATTAATGAAAATCTCATAATCATAGTCTAGGCAATATCGAAGCATTTAACATAAATTTATAATGAAATCGTCACATACAAACTTACCTCGGGTATGAAAATGGCGAAATGAGTCAATTACTCGATAACCTTACCTTTCCCTCAATCTAATTTCGGATTCCTCTTTTCTTGATCTGAATATATTCAAAATTAATTTCTTTAATCAAACACTCATTCAATTTAGTCCAAAACATACATTTAGTCCTATTTGCACTTTACCCCTAAACTTTCACATTTAGTCAATTTAGTCCCTATTTCACAAATACCCAAAATTCACAAAATTCATTAAACCTAGGCTTAGCTGAATTACCATAGTGCCCCTAGTAGTCCATAACTTTCATTTAATTCACATTTTAACCACTCAATTTGCACATTTCACAAATTAATCCGCATTATGAATTTTCATCAAAAATCACTTAACAAAACATATAAAACTATCATCAACTATTCAAAATAAGTCATCAACCATCAAATTACTCAAGTATTCAACAATGGAAACATGTTAAATCTTTAACAATTTCAAAATCTAAGGTACGGGCTAGCTAGAATACGAAGCATCGATCTCAAAAACATAAAAATCATCAAAAACGCATCAAAAATCGTACCTTAATTACTTGAATTTGCCTAGCCGAATAAAGAACCCTAGTTCTTCTTTTTCTTGTTTTTAATTTTGGTTAGTAGATGATAATAGGAACCCTTAATTGGTTTTGTTTTATTTATTATAAGTTAAATTACTAAATTACAAATATAACCTTAATAAATAACCATTTAAATCATTCATTTTATACCGATAAATGTCCATTAACGTTTAAAATGGTCTATTTACCATTTAAGGCCATCATATTTAAAATTCAAAGCCAATAGACACCTTTAACAAGTAGAATGTAACTTTTGCATTTTACGCGATTTAGTTTTTTCTTCTCAAATTGAACAATTAAACAATAAAGTTAGCTCACAAAATTTTCACACATACATGCTATCATGTTGTAAACACCAAAAATAATATTAAAATAATTTTCCAACATCAAATTTATGGTTCCAAAACCACTGTTCTGATTTAACTAAAATCGAGCTGTTACAACCAAAATATCCACATTATTATCACATATTTACTTACCGATCTTATGCACATATTCATTGTATATTCACATCATTAGCACATTATAAACACTGTCACATGGCATGAATAACATACCCACATATTTATTGTCACATGAAATGAACAACACACCCTTATATTCACTTTCACATTAGTCATCATAAGCTTATAGCATATGTCGTAGCAATCTCATATATGTTTATCATTTCACAATTTCACAAGCTTACATATATAGCACTTGACCATAGGCACGAGAACACTTACTCTCAAAATTTAGAGTAGGGGTTTATGCTACCTTGAAATTCCCAATTACACAATGAATCATCTACGAGCAGAGATTCCAGAACTCTCACCGAATATCAACTTTCGCCAAAACTCGAGAGCTCGAAGTAGCTCTTCCTCTAACTCGTAAAAGGCTCTAATGAATCTAAGACTTAACACATATCAATCACACAATACACGCAGACAAATGATAGCTAAGGACCCACTTAAACTAACCAAAACATAAGCTTAAGCTACCTTCTTATGTAACCAAACCATTTAGCATGACAGACTTAAAACACAAATATCTCGGTCTAAACTTAACATTTTCACATGAAACAAGTTTCATTCATCCCCATATTCATCTATGCTTAAACCCCAACCTTTAAACCACACAAAACTACATGTTTTAAGGTATCGACATTTTTCGACAAGTTTTGGCCATAATAACGAAAATTCATTAAAACACAAGAAATTCTTAACGACACTTCGAAATAATTTTAGAAACCTTCTAATCAAGTTAAAATAAGTTGAAAAACACTTTTAAATAACATTTTCATCTACAATCTCAAATTCCACCATTAATGACCCAATATTTGGGTTTTAATTAAAACATGCAATTTCATTACTAAAAACTCAATTTTAAAGTCTAGATAACATTAAAAACTAATGGGAAAGTGAATGGTTACCTTTGATGGAAGATTAAACAAGTTTTTACACAAATTCAAGAAGGGAATGGTTACCTTTGATGGAAGATTAAAAGAAGATGATGAAACCTATGAAGTTTTTGAGTGTTTTTCTTTGAGATTTATGAAGATAATTGACTTGGGAATGGTAGGAAATCAAAGTATTATGGTTTGGGAATCAAAAAACAATTGAAAGATCAAGGGGATAGCAAGGGACGACAATAGCAAACTTTGGAGAGCAACTATCGTGAAATAGAACTGGGAATGGGGTTTTATTAGGTTCACTTTTAAAAACTGGTAAAATTGAAAAATAAATGCTCACTATTTTGACCCTGTAACACCCCATACCAGTAACCCACTCGGAGTGGAATACGAGGCGTCACCTAACTCAATCTCATGCATAAAAATGTTCTTCAAGTCACCAAGACTTGGTCCAATTTAGAACTTTTTTAATTTCTACTTTAAACTTCTTATTATCGGCCTACGAGCCCCAAATCGACCATTGAAAACTATTCGGGATCAACCGGGTCCTTAAACCATCTATAGAAAATTTGACTTTGAAACAAGGCACATGCCCGTGTGGCCATTTCAACATGGTTGTTAATAGCCCGTGTGGCTCACACGACCTAAGTAATATAGGGACACGCTCGTGTCCTAGCCCGTGTACAAAAACATGAACATTTTGTTCCTGACGTCAGCATCCCTAAAATGTCACACGGCCAAGGCACATGCCAGTGTGCTAGGCCGTGTCTCACACAGCTGAGACACATGGCCGTGTCTCTGCCCGTGTGTTTTCTACTATGTATACTAACTTGAAATTTTTACGTGCAGAGGACACACAGCTGGACCACACGCCCATGGGGTAGACCGTGTATCACACATAGCCTAGACACACGCCCGTGTGTCTACCTGTGTGGATGATATAAGGCTATTTACCAAGCCTCTTTGCCACCCTTACTTACACAACCTACACAAAAGAAACGAAACCAATACAAGAATAACTTATTTAAACCAATCAGCCACGATAGACTATATATCAATTAAGCAATTACTCATTCATAAGAGTAACTTCATTTGCATATATCAAAATGAATATTTGCCATCATTCAAGGCTTGATACAAAATGAAGGGTTTCCAACCCAAGCCAACACATTTGGCCCATTCTAAATGACACAAAAAAAGTAAAGTCTAAGTGCTATACATGCCATATTCAAAAATATAAATCAAACTATACCGAATGCTTCGATTGATAGTGTGATCGATATCTCTGTCTTCCTTTGGTCCTTGAGCTAGATAGGCGACACTATAAGAAAATGAAAAAAGAGAGGGAGTAAGCATAAAGCTTAGTAAGTTGCACATAAATAAATATACAACATAACTTTACCATTCATCAACAAGTATCATAATACATAAATGGCATAAGTAAAACTTACTCATCAATATTCAATACACTTCATATAGCATATATTGAGCTCACATTTCATACATACTATATAGGTACCTGTACCACTCACAACACGGTTATACTTTCCTTGTTAACTTGAAATCATACTTTCACCGTTGAACCATTTGGAACATCATCAGATACTCATTTAGCCTCAAACATGGAGTCAGGTGCTGATGTCATGACCCAGACATGGTCTTACACAAGTTCTAGCATATCTGAGTCGATGCCATTCCCAGACATGGTCTTACACTGACCCATCTCGTAGCCGATGCATGTACCGACATGTCTTACACTAGCTTATATCTTGAGGCCAAAGCATGTCCCAGTCATGTCTTACACTAGCACTCATCTCAATGCCGATCTATGTCCCAGACATGGTCTTATGCTGGCTCTCATAATGTGGCCAATGCATGTCCCAGACATGTCTTATCGTAGCTCACACAAGTGGCCCAAACATCATGGCATGAATATCCGATTTATTTCTTAAAGTTCAATCGGGAATTCTACTATCTCTATTCTTATCACATTTTCTTATTTCCACAATCAAGAAATTTATGCTATAATAGTTTCAATACAATTCAAATACATATATTATTAATGTAGTTGTACTATTTACATACAACTTACCTCGGATTACAAAATGTGACGACTAGTCGATTTAGTTGATTTGCTTTGTAACACCCCAAACTCGGCCCAGACGTTATGGCCAGATCCGACATGCCACATCGAAGCGTTCAAAACATTTTATATTGTTGATCCAGAAAAACTTACTTAGTGTTTTAAAAGATAATTTCATTATAGGTTAAAGTGAATGGAAGCTGTGCACCAGGTAGGAAATCGGAAAAGAGGAGGTGAGTCCATCGGACTGCTTAAGTACCAAGCTCCCTTCGGATCCAATCCTAGACATGTATACCGCCATTGCCACACCTTAACGTCATGTATATTTCTAGGAAACCGATTTGATTAAGTCATTTTTAGGAAAAGTGATTAATTTTGGAAAATACTTTCATTGCGGAAGCTTTGCTTGTTGTCGTGTTATTTTGAAATCAATTGTTGTTTTTGAAAACGCGCCTAAAGCTATCCAATTTCAACAGTTAAAATAAGTAATACCTATCTTAGTAATACATATTAAAACCATCAAAAATAATTAAGCGGCCTTATGACATTTAAAACCCAAAACTTCAAACGTAAATAAAAGGATGTCCAGTTCACGTAAGAAAATCAAACTTTTAGAGCGGGTGGCCACTCTCAATTCCCTCACGCTCCAAGCCCACTATGGTTGGGGATTACTGCGTGGATGAAAATAAAAGGGTGAGTTTGGGGAAACTCGGTGTGTAAATTAACCCAACCATAGCCTATATCACTCAAACCACGTAAATGAATAAGTTGGCCTTAGCCCGCAATGTAAATTCGAATAAAGCCTATAGGCCCATAATGTAACGTAGCAGATATTACATGTTTATGCGTAAACCCAACCATATCCAACCGTATACACCTCGTACCAACCTTACACCGTGTGGGGAGACAACTCGACCCACCCAACCGCTACACACACACGAATTTTGCATGATGGCGCTGATGTATAATGTGACAGAGTCACCAACACAGATAATCGTGGCGAGCCACCGAATAGATATATGTGGCGAGCCACCAGATCGATATTTGTGGCATGGCCACCGGATGCTTCCTCCATAATATAACCCATGTCCCCATGCAATGTAAATAATATGTCATGGCATACGATCTGTAAATGTAACATCATGCTTTTCAAAAAAAAAAAATAACCCTAGGGGTATAATGGTAATTTTGCATACATAGGGGTATTCAAGTAATTTAACTATTCTTAAGGTTTTCATACATAACATGGCCATTTACATACGATCAGAAACACTTACCTCGTTTTCTTAAAAATTTGGGCCCGTTGGCCCATTATCCCGTTTTTGACCCATTAAGCCCAAAAATATCGAAATGCACAAAATCGCACACTCTGCAGTCTTATCACTTTAATTTACCATATACATCAAACTATTAATCTCATGAGCATTCACACACTCGCAAGATCTCAAAATACCGGCTTTTCGGCATTTCGGCTTTTCGGCTTGTGCCGATCTAGTCTATAAGAGTTACACACCTGTTTGCGACGATATGCTGACGAGATCCACACACGAACCGCCTACAATTGGATTACTAACACGTTAATCTAACTATTCAAATACGAACTACGTATTAACCCCTTACAATATTCGCCAACCACACCTACAGATCGAGTAAGCTTATAAGAAATCAATAAGCAAGTCATTAACAATTTTTTGTCAATGTTTACCACATAATCATAATTTCACTGCAAGCTGTCTTCCTGAGCAACAGTCACTAAATCATTTATAACTGGAGCTAAGAAACTCCAAATCAAGTGCCGTTAATTTTCCCTGAAAATAGACTCATATATCTTCTATCCATAAAATTTTCAGAATTTTTGGTTTGGCCAATCAATACCAGATTTTTCTCAAAGTTTCGCATGTTTCACTGTTTGACTAATCTGACCACTCTTCATTACGAATCAAATTTCTCATTGTACAGAATTCAAAATATGTTCTCGTTTATTTCATTTGAAACTAGACTCATTAAGATTTAATTACATAATTTATTCAGCTTCTAACTCATCTCCCAAAATTTATAGTGATTTTCCAAAGTCACGTTACTGCTGCTGTCCCAAGCAGATTTATTACCAAATTCACTCTTTCACACATAACTTGCATGCATGTTATTTAAACATGTATATCACCAATCAATCATCACATATCTATGATTTTACTTAAGTATAATCTCCATTTCATCATTTTAAAGCACAACATGTTAGCCGATTTTTCCTTTAGCATCTAAGGCACATGCATGTTCATTTGTTTGGCTCAACTTCACCTATCTTCCATTTTTCATCAAAAGAACATGAAACAACAACCATTTCCTTCATTTTAATTCATGACCAAATGCTCACAACACAACCAAAACCAAAATATGCTTCAAGAGTTAAGGTAGAATCAAGAAGAACTCATGAACATCAAGATAGAAGCAAACTACCATGAACTTACCTTCAATTTTCTTCCCCAAGTGACCAAACATTCAAGAGCTTTCTCCTCTCCTTTCTCTTCTCTAACTTTCGGCTCTGATGAACAAAGATGGACAAAACTTTGTTCTTTTCACCCCTTTTTCTTTTAATAAAATTTCATATTTCATCCATTTAATTCTTTAATACAAAAGACATGAAATGCCCATCATGGAACATTTACCTAACCCATTATCATGAAACATTTACCTAACCCATTATCAATTTTTATCAATTTGTACCATAAATTATGGATATCAATTGCACATATTGTCTACAACAACATGATGGCCGGCCACTTCTTGTAAAATGGTTTTGCTGTACATGCAAATCCTCCTATTTTGCACTACTATTTATTTGGCCACTACAAATTAGCCTATAGCATTTTCAAGCATTTTCACATAGGTCCTATTTCATAATTTCACTCACAAATGACAAAATCAAAGCATGAAATTTTGCCAACATTCACAGAATTCCCGAAAATTGGGGCGTTACATGCTTGGCTTTCCCCTGGTCTAGGTTTGGATTCGATATTTCTTGATCTATAATAGCAAAATGTACTTACTTAGTCACTAATTAAAATTAGGCAATCGAAAATTCATATCTTTGGTAAAATGACCATTTTGCCCTAGGCTCGAAAATCATTTTTTATCGAATTTCTTCTTATCTTAAGTCTAGATAAACCCTTTTTACTCTTATAGCAACTCCAAATTCCCACTATATCACACATTTAACATTTATTTTACAACTTATGCAAAATAGTCCTTCTAGGTGTCTTTATGCTAACACCTTTCACAAAAGTTGTTTATTACACACCCAAGACTCATTTTCTTCCTTAGAAACTAAAAATACATTAAAAATATTTTCATGGAAAAACCCTAAACTCTTAATCATTTAGCAAAATAATACCCTCATTTGAAAGCTCATGCTTCAAGGGCCTCAAAAATGTAAAAATCATCAAGAAAAACTACCAAAATCACTTACTTGTGAGGATTACAAGTTGCTGATATTTTTAAGCTTTCAGACCCCCTTCAATGGCTGATTTTTGATGGAGAAAGAAGATGAAAAAGGGATGATATCATATTTCCTTTATTTACTCCTATTTTAGTCAAAATAAACCACCTAACTTACCAAATCTTGAAAATTTGACCACCTTTGTCTCCTATGGCCGGCCATGCCTCCCTAAAGGGTCTAATTGCCCTTTAAAGACCCTAAATTTAGGTTCTCTAGCTATTTAGCATTTTTAGCTATCAAAATAGGACTTTTGCATTTTATACGATTTAGTCCTTTTTCACAATTGGGCTCACAAACGTCACAATTAACTCACCAAATTTTTCATGCACTCTTAAAAACATGCTATAACATCTAAATAATTATAAAATAATTTATTCGACTTCGGATTTGTGGTCCCAAGACCACTATTTCGACTAGGCCCTAAATCGAGCTGTTACAGACCTTGTTACAAATTAGTCCTTTTTCTAAAATTAAGTTATTTAAAACTCATTTTCAGAAATTGACTCAATTCCCTAATAGCCATTGTCGAAAACATTATCAAATACCAACCTTACAAAATTCTAAGCACATGTAGGCTAAAGCTCCTAAAATACACTCGAAACTCTTGGGCCCTATTTTAGAGTGTTACATGGGGAAACATATTTGGAGGATCAGATCGAATCACCCCTATCAAATCCCTTAAATCTTGCCTTAGATTGAATTAGAATGTTGTATTATTAGCTTTCCACGTTTAACTTGTTCACTAATATTATATTGTATCCAACTTATAATGTGACTATTTGATAGGGATTGATATAGATATTATTATGTTAGCAAGTTTCAGAATATTCTATATAATTAAAAGACTTGTATAGGTTATTGTACTAAGAGATTGAACATTTAGTTTTTCTTTGTACGAAACTTTATTTTATGAGTGCATATTGATAGTGAAACCTTTTGTATTTTGGTTTTACTTATTGAATTCATAAGAGTAAATTTAGTGATGAGAGTATCATTCTTTAAGGTGCAAAAGTGAAGAGATAGGCACGGGTGTATGATAGATTAGGATCACTTGTTGTAAGTGTTGAAGATAGTGAATATTTCTAACTAAACTAGGCTTTGCAAATGTAGGGAAACGAACTGCATAAACAAGTCTTGTATCCCCTGCTTGTTTTCTATTCCATGCAATGCTTGAAAGAGTGCCTACTCCCTTAGTGTAACACCCCCGAGCCGACGTAGGAGTTTCGGCTAAGTCGAAGGCATTACATTCGATCAACGAGGTGATCTTATAAAGCCATTCTTTTTGAAGCGTTGATTTATATGGAAAACACTCTTTTATTTTTAGGCAAAACATTCATAAATTTAAACCGACTTTACCTAATAAATCAATTACAACATCATTAATGTGAAGTTTTAGGAAAGCGATTTTGAGGTATTTAAGAAAAACCATTATAAAAAATTTAAGTGTTTTGCAAAGCAACAAAAAAATTTAAAGTAAGGGTTTCCTAAATCGAAAAGCATGAAAATATCAGAGTATTAACGAAGTGTCATGCTTTAAAATAAATAAAATAATCAATCCCAAATTTAAGATATAAAAGAAATTAATAATTACAATCCCAAAAATAAATTATAAGTGGAAACTTTTAAATAATAAAACAACATGCAAAAATAAGGAGTGAGCTTACAACAACTCAATGTGAGTCTAATTTATAAATCATTATATATAATTGTAAAATGGTAAAGTATACATTTTGATAGCATAGTAATGAACTAAGCATTCTTCATGTTACATATAATAAATGTATAATCAATTTATATGTGATGCAATACAATTTATGGATTAAGATCCCATTCGTCCATCCTATCTTCCTTCGAGCATAGCTCGACACTCCAAAACACATGACAGTAATTGACCATCCCGAATTTGATTTTTGATTTGATGGTAGTTCACTTATCATCTGTAAGGATGAATTTTGCTAGAATAACTTACCATTTCGGATGCCCAGTTTTTTATGGCTTTTTAAGCTATCGTTCTGGTTTATCCAATTTTGATGACATTGTCGTCTACTTCATGCAGTACTGTCTTTCGATGTGGACTTAAATTGCCATTATCTCCTACGGAACTCCTCCATCCTCCTTACTCATTTTCATGTACTTATGAACATATAATGCTTAGCATGTAATTCTTTTTATCATCAATCAATGTTTTATTCAATATTTCATACTAGCATTTAATGGCATGTGTTCATGCATATCAATTTCACATATACACATATAATTTGTATGATTAAAAGAAAAGAATATCACAAGTACATAATTTTCATGTGATTTTAACAGGCCTAGTTATCTAGCACATATACAGGTTCGCATGTAAGGCTTGCAAGTGAGGTTTGCATCTATGGTTTGTATGTTATTGTCACATAGGGTTCGTATACTATTCAAGGTTTTGCATTTTTCCTAGGGTTCGCTTAGTATACATGCTCGCATACTACCTAAGGCTCGCATGACATATAGGCTTGCATAAACCTAGGGTTTGCATAATATGTAGGCTCGCATGGACTTATGGTTCACATAACATATAGGCTCGCATAATCTTAGGGTTCACATGGCATATAGGCTCGCACAGGTAGGGCTCGCACCTAAGGGGGGTCGCACATAGGTTTGTACAAGTAGGGGTCACATCTAGGGGTTCACATGTAATAATCATATAGGTTGAATTGCCTATAATATTATGACTTGCATATAATAACTTATATTTGACTCGCACAAATAGTGGTTCACATGTGATTTTTAGCTCGCATGTATTGATTCGCACATATTGACTCACATATATTAACTCGTTGGTGTTGATTCACATAATTGATTCGCATATATTGTCTTGCATATACAATAGTTTAGGGTTCACACATAATAACCTAAGGGTTTGCATGTTTTTCATATACGGTTTGCATGGATTTACTAAGCGTTTGCTTCAGTAATCTTATATGTTTATGCATGTGGGGTCACAGTAGGGGGTTTGCATGTATGGGGGTTGCATATAAGGGGGTTCGCATATAGGGGTTTACATGCATTGGGTTTGCCTATTTGGAGGTTCACACATGCTAAGGGCTCGAGCACATAGGCTCACACATACAAGTTCTCATATAAGGGCTCGCACCATTAGGGGTTATCCTAGGGAATCGTACTAAGGGCTCACATACACAAGCTCGCTCTTGGCCTCACACATTGGTTCGCACATATTGAGCTTCTCCTTGGTTCACCTCTACTAGTTGTAACACCACTATATCCGGTTCGACCCAAGGAACCTAATATAGGAATATCACATTTGGTGCCAAAGTGATTTTGGTTAATCACTAATATATCTGAACATTAAAAAAATAAATTTTTATAACTTATATTTTAGTCCCTACTACTTGGAACATACTTGATCTTCGTAAGTACATGCCACTCTTATTCAAAATTTTGAAATATACCCACTTGGCACTTGGAGATGTGATGAGATGGATGCTCACAACCTCAATTACAACTTTTCAAAATCACTATACCTATTCTACGCACGGAAAACAAAATCGCACTCGAGTAAAACTTAGTGGTATTTCTATAATCCGAATATTTAAAAATAAGAAATTAAAATATACAATTGAAATATAAACATATATTAATATTTAAATATTATAACAACCATATCATATTTCATTTGTTTCACAAATATCTCAATTCTCATACTACTATATAAATAGCTTTTCACAATTTATTTCACATTTCATTATACAATTGTATTATTCATTCCATATTCACTTCATGAGTATATAACTCATATATTCCTTATATTTGCAACATATTTCACATTCTAATTTCAATTCACTATTTCACTTCCATTTCTCATACCATACCATTTTGATATCAATTATAAAACTTTATTATTCATTTACCTCTATTAACACAACTTGGGCTTGGACGGATACGCGGATCTAACCAAACACACCAGTTTGGAACCCAATGTCTCATCGAATAATTGAAGTAATAATTTGACATCCAGTGCCTCATCAAATTAATTCGAAGTAGCAAATTGACACCCAGTGTCTCATCGACTCAAAGTCGAATAAATCCCTCAACTCTTCCAATCCTATAGCATGCCGTCTATATCCGACTCAGCTCAATATAGTTAATAGGGTTTTTCACAATTCAAAAACAATCAATATCCAATATCAATTTTTCATATAATCACATAAACATATAAATTCAATTCAATATCAAAATGTCAAATACTCACCTCAACCACTTACCATAACATTTAATCAAAATACAACAATTAATAACTAAATCCGGATTATTGAAATACAAACCGAACATTCCGAGCTATTTCTCGTCGACTTTATCTTTTCCCTTTTTAGTCATGGGTTCCGGTACGACTTTAGCTACTAAATTAAAACAATTAAAATTCATCAATACAACACAATTCAATCTCATATTTAATATTTCAATTTTTTACTCAATATTTGCCTAAATTCCAATTTAGCCTAATAAACCGAGACTAACTTTATTTCTTTACATTTAATTCTTTATTTTCATACAAATTCTGCTTTAGACTAAATTTAACTCCCTATTTTTACTTAAATCCCTAAAATTTGATTTTTTCACAATTTAGTCCATATTACTCAAAATTTACAATTTATTCTACAATTCAATCCTTTTTCAGTTCTAACTTAAAAATCTATCAATTTAATCCCTAATACTAAAATTATTCAACATAGAAAACACTTAAAAACTCAATAATTTCTAAAATTTTGACATGAGTCGGGTAGTATTTAATATCGGGATTTCAAAAATATAAAAATTATAAGAAAAGGGACTAAATTGACTAACCAATTGAACTTGGAACTTTGAAACCCTAACCTTGCTTTCTCCTTCTTTCCTTCCCTTTTTCTTTTCTTTCCTTTCTATTTCTTTCTTTTTCGTTTGTTCTTTCTATTTCTATTTCTTTCTTTATTTGTTTTTATTATTATTATAATATAATATATACATACTTAATACTTAAGTGAAATTATTATAATATATATATATATTTTAACTTTAATTTATTATTAATATATATGATTTTTACTCTTATGCTGCCTCTTTTAAGGACAATGGCATAATTGCTTCTTTAGTCTTTTTAATTTTTCCTTAATCTATAATTCAACTTTCACCTTCTATGCAATTTAGTCCTTTTACTTAATTACTCTTAATTCAAGCAAATTCTCTTAACCAAGACCTAATTAACTATACAACTAGCTTCGTTACACTTTCTGACACCCCTGACTATCGGGTCATTACAATTCCCCAAAAATAAATTGTCCCAAAATTTACCTGAAAAGAGGTGGGGGTACTGAGATCTCATAGTTTCTTCCGGTTCCCAAGTTGCTTCCTCAACACTATGACTACGCCATAATACTTTTACTAACGGAACTAGCTTATTACGCAATTCTTTCACTTCTCATGCCAAAATTTCAACCGGTTCTTCTTCATATGACATATCAGGTTGAATCTCAATATCTTCCGTCAAAATAATATGAGATGGATCCGACCGATATCTTTTAAACATTGAAACATGAAAAATATCATGTAATTTACGCAATTCTACAGGTAAAGCTAAACAATGCGCAACTGGACCCACTCTTTCCGTGATTTCATACGGTCCAATAAATCGAGGACTCTGTTTTCCTTTTCGACCAAATCTCAAAATTTTCTTCCAAGGCGAAACTTTAAGAAATACTTTATCACCAATAGAATATTCAATATCTCGACATTTCAAATCTGCATATGATTTATGTCTGTCAAAAGTTGTCATAATCTATCTCAAATTTTTTTAACAATGTCTCCCGTTTCTTTAATTAATTACGGCCCGATCATTTTTATTTCACTCAATTCCATCCAACAAATAGGTGATCGACACCTGATTCAAAATCAATAACACAAGGACAAAGCATGTCTTCCAAAATCTAAATAACACGCTCAGATTGTCCGTCAGTTTGCGGATGAAAAGCTATGCTAAAATTAATTTTCATACCAAGAGATTCATGCAACTATTTCCAAAATCTCAAAGTGAATCGCGACTCTCGATTAGAAATTTTTGGCATAGGGACATCGTGCAATCTCACTATTTCTTGAATATAAACTTCAGCAAGTTGTTTGAAGTGACCAATTAGTCTTGACTAAAATAAAATGAGTCGATTTCATAAGTCAATCAACAATCACCCAAATAGCATTTTTCTTACTTGCCGATAAAGATAATATCGTTACAAAATCCATCGTGATACAATCCTATTTGCATTCAAGAATAGAAATAGGCTAAAGTAATCCGGTAGGAACTTGATGTTTTGTCTTAACTCGCTAACAAGTTAAACATTGAACCACATACTCAACCACATCTCTTTTCATTCCTAGCCACCAATATGATTCTTGCAAATTGCGATACATTTTCATTCCTCTAGGATACAAAGCAAAAGGACTATCATGAGCTTTGCGAAGTATCAACTCTTTCAATTCAGAAACATCTGGAACACAAATTCGATTATGAAATCTCAAGCAACTACAATTATCAATGTTGAAATTTTCTAATATACCATTCTGAACCATTTCTATTTTCTTCACCAATTTTTCATCTTCTAACTGCGCTGACTTAATCTAATCAAACATCACTGATTTGATTTTTAATTCAGCCATAGGCTTCCATCATCATTGATACTGAGCTGAGTAAACATTGCTCGCAATTTAATTGCTGCTTTTCTACTCAACGCATCAACTACAACATTAGCTTTATCAGGGTGATAAACAATAACACAATCAAAATCTTTTAGAAGTTCTACCCAATGACACTGTCTCAAATTCAATTCCTTTTAAGATAAGAGGTGTTTGAGACTCTTATGATTGGTATAAATATAACACTTTTCACCATACAGATAGTGTCTCCAAATCTTTAGAGCAAAACCACAACAGCTAGCTCTAAATCGTGTGTCAGATAATTACGTTCATGCATTTTTAGCTTACGAGATGCAAAAGCAATCACTTTCCCGTCTTGTATCAAAATGCAACTACGACCGCTCAAAGAAGCATCACTATAAATGACAAAATCCTTTCCATAAGAATAAAAAACCTTTAGTAGATTACCTTTGGAGTTATTCTTATAATCCTATATTTCCTTTTTTACTCAATTGGTCTCTTATTTCTATCTTTTTTTCCACTTAACCAAAAGTCCTTTCTTTATTTAGTTTTCCTAAAATCATCTTTATAATTCTATAGTTCCTTTCCACATATAGTTACCTAGCTTATCATTTATGTTCATTCTCTATCCTTTCTTTTCATTTATTTTTATTATTATTCTTATCACAACTATCTCATACAAATCATAACCTTTGTTCTTTTAACATTTTTTTAGACTCTACTTTGTTATACTTTTATATTCTCATTTTATTTCCTTTCTTTTCTTCTTCTTCTTCTTCTTCTTCTTCTTCTTCTTCTTCTTCTTCTTCTTCTTCTTCTTCTTCTTCTCCTTCTTCTTCTTCTTCTTTAGATCATTCTTTATTCACTAATTCTTAAAATAATTTCATTGCCTTTTTATGTTCTCTAAAGTACTCACACTATTTTTCATTGTCGGTTCTATTCTTATCTTCTATAATCTATTTTGAATTTTTTTTTATATTCAATTTATCCTCTTATTAATACCCATTACAGACTATTACTTGGTTTTCTCAATAATTCTAAACAATCCTTTATTCCATATCTTTTAGAGCCATACTTAAAGCATCTTTCAGAAAATATTCAATATTCACCTCAATGAGATTTTGTTTTTCGCATTTATCAAAAGGTCGGATAGTTCTTTTCCTTAAACCTTTAATACTTGCATTGGAGATAACCTGAGAACCTATTTTGTCTTGCTCTGTATGTTCGTATACTAGTACAAATTCTCAAGCTTCTTTACCTTTCTTAGCTGATTGTGGTAGAATTAAACTTGTCATCACTCTTTTACCTAATTCTTTTCTCTTTTCTTCTTTTCGTATTTTTTCAAGAAAATCTCCAATTCATCTTTTCACTAGAATTTATACCTTAAAAATATACCATTATAATTTTCACATTTTTTTAACAAAAACACTATGCTTCTTAACTATAACTTATCTCTATTAATACATTATAATATTATGTACCATCAATCTCTTACACTTATTATACTCTCTAATATTATATAACATAGACAACACTTAAAAACTCAATAATTTCTAAAATTTCGACATGAGTCGGGTAGTATTTAATACCAAGATTTTAAAAATATAAAAATTACAAGAAATGAACTAAATTGACTAACCAATTGAACTTGGAACTTTGAAACCCTAATCTTGCTTTCTCCTTCTTTTCTTCCCTTTTCTTTTCTTTCCTTCATGTTTTTATTTTTATTTTCGTTTGTTCTTTCTATTTCTATTCCTTTCTTTATTTGTTATTATTATTATATAATATATATACTTAATACTTAAGTAAAATATATTATAACATATATTTTTAACTTAAATTTATTATTAATAAATATATAATTTTTACACTTATCTTGCCTTTTTAAGGACAATGGCATAATTGCTTCTTTAGTCCTTTTAATTTTTCTTTAATCTATAATTCAACTTTCACCTTATATGCAATTTAGTCATTTTACTTAATTACTCTTAATTCAAGCAAATTCTCTTAACTAAGACCTAATTAACTACACAACTAGCTTCGTAAATATTTTTAAAAAATATTTACGAGTCCAATTTACGAGAACGAAGTATCAAAAATACATTTTCCTACACCCCTGACTATCGGGTCATTACACGAGTTCTTTAATCCATAATATCTATCAATTATACACAAAGATTTAGGTTTAGATTCCACACCTAACTTGAGTAAAGACAAAAACCTTAGTTGGAAGAGGTGGCTGACGATCCACTTGAGGGAGAAGGATGGTTTTGGTACTTAGACGTTCCAAATTTTTGCTGATCATGTCTAGAATAGTGTCCCGTTGTTGATTTTGAACATCCCGAACCTCTTGGTCCCTTTGCAACTTTTCAATCATAGTATAGCGAATCATTGTGAAAGCCTAAAAAGAACACAACACTCAATAAAAGAAAATTTAGGCAAGCATCACTGTTATGCACTCAAAAATAAAAATCAAATTCTCAATGAGGTAAGAATTAAAATTGTGAGTCTTTTAGAAGTGTTTATATCAACTAATCAGAATGTATTAGAATCGAACTAGTAAAGTAAACCTAATGACAGTAGAAGTCAAAATCGGCTAGACATTAAATAATTGTGTTACATGGAGGAAGGAATGTGCAATGTGCTTTAACCTACTAACACAAGAAACAATAAAGTGTTAGAACGCGTAAAGGAAAATTAAAAGCAAAAACAAATAAAAACCTAAGGCTAAGAGTTAATGAAAATTGTTGAAACCCGGAAGCCTGAAAAATTACAGAGAAACTTGACAAACTTCGTTCAAGGTGTTCCCTATTTCCAAAAATCAAAAAATTTAAACTGGAGCCTCCTCAAATAATTTAAATACAATCTGAAAAGTTTCAGCACAAAATTCAACCCACATTATATTTTTTTCTTTATTTTTCTATTTTTTCTACTTTTTTATCACTTTTTCTTGAAAAATATTTTTTAATATTAGAAAAGACTGCTAATAATCTTTATGTAAAATTTTAGATCTTTTGGAAAACGTTTACCCACTAAAAAATATTATTTTTCGAATAAAAAATTTGGCTTTGAGGCTGTTTGTTGGAAATTAGTTTATAAGAACAAAACGAACACCTAAAATGCCCAAGAAATTGATATCAAATTATATTGACGAGTGTGTAATAGGATCATAAGTTTTTTCTGGTCGTGGATTTTGTAACGCCCCAAAATCCTTTATAATTATTTTCATATGTTGTTGTTACACAAGTGTGTATCTGCTTCAGTGGTTAAGTGTTCTGGAAAGTGTCTGAGAGGTCCCAAGTTCAAGCCTTAGCTTGGGCAATTTTTACTTTTAAATGAATAAACCCCTATCTCTAGTCAGTAGGCTTATATATAAATGTTGATTAAATATAGCAGAATGGGCCTGCTAGTCTGGTGGTTAAACGGAGTGCACATGAGCAAGAGGTCTAAAGTTCGAATACTGACGCAAAAATAGAATTTATTTTTACTACTGGTGCAGTGGGAGTGTTTTGGTTTGACCGAAACACTAAAGATTTTGAGTGGAATTTGAATTTGGTGGTTGAGGAAGGGTGGACGATTTTGGAGAGAAGATTAAGGGATTTTGGTGAGGAAATTAAGGAGTGAGGAGTTTGAACACATTCAAACTGTATTTGCAAGTTCAGCTATCCCTCTTCCTCTTTCTTTTCTGACGTTACTCCCTCCTCTACCATCTTTCTTTTCTTTGTTGGGCCTGCTGGTTATGTGGTTAAATGGAGTGCACATGAGCAGGAGGTCTAGAGTTCGAGTACTGATGCAAAAATAGAATTTATTTTTACTGCTGGTGCCGTGGGAGTGTTGTGGTTTGACCGAAACACTAAAGAGTTTGAGTGGAATTTGAATTTGGTGGTTGAGGGAGGAGTGGATGATTTTGGGGAGAAGATTAAGGGATTTTGGTGAGGAAATTAAGGAGTGAGGAGTTTGAGCACATTCATACTGTATTTTTAAGTTCGGCTATCCTTCTCTCTCTTTCTTTTCTAACGTTACTCCCTCCTCTACCATATTTCTTTTTTTTTTTTTTTTTGCTCTCTGCCTCCATAATTGAATTCTACCCCTTTTTCCCTACCCCTTTTCGTTTTTTCCTTTGACTTCAATCTTCCTATGTTGCTGTTGTATTTTCAAGTGCTTTCCCCTCTACCTACTGATTTGTTCCCTCTCCATCCTTTTTTTTTTTCTTTTTGTTTTAGTCGAAATTCCCCATTGTTGCTATCTTTCTCTCTAATTCTCTATTGTAGTTGCCAAAACTTCAAGAGTTTCCTTTACCTTGCATTTTTGGTCTATCCTACTCTTTGCCGAATTAGTGTTCCATTTCTATTCTACAGGTTAGCGCTTTCGGTAAATGCTACTCGTTCTGGCTTAGACTATTCTTATAAATATTCTTTTAATAGGGGTTTCAACTGGAATTGTAGGAATTAATCGAGGAACTCGTGATCATTCTTTTCCAATGGTTTAAGTGAGTAGGGCTTACGCTGTTCAAACAAGGTAAATGGTTGTCGATCAAATGCCTAAGTGGTGGAATAGGGACCATTTTAAATTTATTTTAGGTGTGGTTAATTATGTGATCATGGTTGAACACAGGTTTCGGAGTGCTCAAGGATTGTGTGCTTATTTTTCGTAATCAGGTGTGTAAACACGACTCTGGGAGTGGAAATCATTGAAAAGCTGAAAAACATGAAAGTCGACGCCACACGAACGTACGGCCACCCATGTGGTAGGCTATGAGATCGGACATGGGCATGTGGTCGATGAGGTAGGCCATGTGCGATTCATGGGCTGGACCAAATTGGGCCATATGGGCCCTGCACGGGAGTGTGAGACTATTGGGCCAGGCCGTGTGATCCACACAGCCAAGGCCATTTTGGGCCATGTGGCCACACGGGCGTGTGGGCCCACATGGGCCTATAGGCCCATTTTCGCTGAGTGACTGCTAAGGTTGCACGGGTCGTTTAAGTCAACTATGGACCTACTGTAGGGTCGGTAAATGTACGTAAACCCCTAATTGACTGAAGTGACTGTATGTTATATATGAATAAGTACGATAATGTTCCACTAATTTAACACTGTATGCCCTGATTACATGTATGATTTTATGTTATAGCATACCATTTATGTATATTGTATTGCATTAGGTTGGGGTTTAATTGGTCGGAGGAAGTGTACTGAAAGGCCTTAGCCTAATTTACTGGCAGCTCAACTGCAAACTACTGTCTAGTGCCGCATTCGGTACTTGCTAGAGTATAGAGATGGGTGGGCTAATTATATCCCCATAGGGAGTGTAGGGTTGGATGGAGGTGGAGTGTAGAGGCTGGCTGCGTAGGACTTGTATGCTGTATAATTTGTTACTGATACTGTAAAGGGCCAAGGCCCAAATGCATGACTGTCTCTGTACTGAAATGGGCTAAAGCCCAACCTGTTACTGTCACTGTTATGGAAAAGGGCTTAGGCCCAGACTGTATTTTTCGTATGTCTATTTGATTTATAAGGGATTACATACCGAGTTTGTAATGAACCGAAAGTTACGGCATCAGAAATTGAGTCTTGAGTACTGTTTCTGTGAAATTTATTCATGAATATTTATTAGAAATATTTACGAATTATAGTTGAATGGTTATTTAATGTTTGATTAAGTTAAGTAGCTTGAATTTAGAATAATGACTAAATTGCATACGGTATAAAAGTTTAATTATAGATTAAAGATTAGTAAAAGGGACTAATCTAGCAATTAGACCCTAAGTGCCATGTGTGTGAATGTATGATATAACATGTGTAATAGTTGGTATATATGTGTAATAGCTATAAGCTATTTTATGTTATAGCTATTACACATGTTAATTTTATATTTATTATAGGTTAATAATAATATAATATAGTATAATGAATAAAGAATAATGAGTAAAGAAACATAGAAAGAGTTACAGAGAGCAAACGTGAGAAAGAAAGAAGGAAAGAAAGAAAGAAAAAGAAAAGGAAATTTGAGGATTAAGGCCCTAAAGATTAATTGGTAAGTTGTTTTAGCTCATTTTCTTATGATTTTTATGTTTATGGATGCCTAATTCAAAGTTCTACAGGTATGAGGTTAAAATGAAGAAAAATAGAAAATTTTTAGATATTGATTTGGTTGAATAAATTGAGGTTTTATGGGTTAAATTGATAGGAATTGAAGTTAGAAGTGAAAATTGAGTGATTTATTAAAAGAATTCTAAGTTAGGTTTAAATAGGGATTAAGTTGAATAGAGCTCAAAATTTATGTTTTATAATGAATTTTATGAGTTAGAAATTGTTAATGAGTTGATTAAAAGAGAATATGAAGCTTAAGTTAAAGAAAAAAGATTAGTAATGGAAAAAGGATGAAATTGGAATTTTTGTAAAAGTTTGATAGAAAGTGAAAATGTGTTTTATGAATTAGTATATTGATGATTTTTAATTGTATGATTGTTAGTAGCAAACGTAGCATCGGATACGTCATCAAAGAAGGGAAAAGAGAAAGTGAACGAAGATATCGATTAAATTCGATAAATAGTAGTTTGTATTTCTATAAACCGAGCTTAATCGTTATTGCTATATTTGATATTTATATTGTATGAAAATGTGAATGAGGTAAGTATTTTTACCATATTGAAATGAATGTGATTTTGAATACCCTATTAATAAAGATTTCGGGCTAGTCGGATATAGTTGACATGTCATAGGAATTGGAAGTATTGGGATATTCCGACATTGAGTCGATGAGACACTATGTGTCGACTATCGTTAAAGTTCTAGATTTGTTCGATGAAGCACTATGTGCTTATCCCGAGTGTGGGTTGGATCCGTGTATCCGTTAGTGTCCGAGTTATGTTAATAAGGGTAAATAAAGTAAAGGTTATTAAAGTCTTGATTGATATTGAATAATAGCAATAATGTGTTTGAATTACCATGTCTTAAAGTTGATTAAGCTATTGTTTATAGAAATACCACGAGAGTATTCTCACAGACATGTTTGTTTCGCATGCAGCTAGGTACGAAAGTATAAGGACTCAAGATACAAGCCGATCCCCAAACTCAAATTGGTGAAGTTTCTATCTTTTGGAAAATGGCATTGTACCTAGGATGTCTTTTGGTTATTTTGAAAGTATCTAAGTTGTTAAATGATATTTTGGTATGTTTTGTAAATGTTACCAAAACCTTAAGTATGGTATGTTTTGATATGTTAGTGAAGAGTAATAAGAGGAATTGTTGGTAAATGTTGTAGAGAGAAGAAATGAAGATGTTATAAACTTAGTTATCAACATTTTATACTAAAACAGATTTGGACAGTAACAGTAGTCCAACTTTGAAAATATACCAAAAATAGTATAAAGTGAATTAGATGATGAATAAAATATGTAATTTAAGCTTAATGAATCTATTTATATATGGAAGAAACAAAATAGGTAAAAGAGTTGTATTTTATGAGATATTTACGTTTTGGTGAAACAGGGTTAGAATAATTTCTGGATTCCCTATTCTGACTTTAGAAATTCACCATAAATTGTGTATTAAGAATTAGGACTCAAACTTTATTTTTATGGATTCCTTATTGAGTCTATTTTTAATTGAAACAAATGGCATAGTCATTGGATTTCTGTAAAGGAAGAAATTTGATTCGTAGTGCACAAGGGTCAGAGTAGCTGAACCCTGAAACAGGGGAGACTTCTTCTAATAAACTGTATTAATTGGCCTAACCAAAAATTCTAGAAAAAAATTAGTAAGTAGATATATGAGTCTAGTTTCAGGGAAAATTTATGGAATTGGATTTCGAGTTTCTTAACTCAAGATATGATTTTTTTAGCGACCATGACACAGATGGATAGTTTACTACGAAAACTGTTTAAGTGCTATGATAAGTTTTGTAATGTCTCCTGCTTGACTCCGGCAACGGTCTCGGGTAGGGGGACGTTACAGAGTTATCATAAACTCACCCTTCTAATTTGATCGTACAGGTAATCCTCAGGTATAGGCGGGTCGGTGCGGCGAGAGACTCGGTGGTGGCCACACAACATACTTCATTCTATTTTAGTACTTAAATAAATTATAATTTTATTTTGGGGTATTTTTATGTAATAATGGCCTCTTTGGATTTTTATTTTAAATTTGGGATTTTTACTGGTCTATTTTATAACTGCTAGAAGTAGGGCTAATCGGGTTTTCAAAAGAATCAGGCGTTCCAACAAATTTTACAGAAATACGCAAATTATTTTAAAAGCTTCCATGACGAGTGACGTTTTGGAAATTAATGATGTTTT
The DNA here is from genome assembly GCF_025698485.1 of Gossypium arboreum. Lineage (NCBI taxonomy): Eukaryota > Viridiplantae > Streptophyta > Magnoliopsida > Malvales > Malvaceae > Gossypium > Gossypium arboreum. Next base: position 20,566,077 of record NC_069082.1, read on the forward strand.
GGAAATTTAATATCATTCTGGAAATAAATAACTTCTTGATAATGATTCATGTTTTAGAAATGAACGACATGACTTCGAAATATAATAAAAAGAGGTTGAATAGAAAGGAGAGTTTTTAAACGACAACTTGTTTTATGAAAAACACTTCAATGTGACATCGTCAGATTCGGCCATAATGTCCAGCCCGGGTTTTGGGTGTTACATTTAGTGATATCAGAGCCAGGTTGTAAAGCTCAACTGTGGATTTGGGTTTTAAAAAGAATAACTTGTTTTTTAACTAATTTTTTTTAATACGAGAATATTTTTATTAAACGTATGGTATATCGAGTCTCTGGTGCCAATTCTATAAGTCCTCTATAACTATTATATGTTTCTAACTAAAACTGCTATAAGAAGTATATACTGGGACTACTATAGATAGACTGTACTGAAAACACCTAAAAAATGGTATATCAAAACTATAGTAAAATTGATAGACATTGATTAACACTGCGATGTACGAAACAAGCTTTAAACTTCTTATATTGTTCTTATAAAATATCTATTAATAAAAATTAGAACTGTAAACTGATGCATAAAACTGTTAATACAAATAAAACAAAATTAGACAATGAACACCAAAGGTACTCGCGAATGAGGTACAAGAGGCCGTGGTAGAGGCCGTAGAGGTGCTCAAGCTGGGTCTTCGTCATCTGGCAATCTGTTTAATTTGGATACTAGTGAGACATCGGCTTCACCTATAACTGAGACTGGGTCTCATAATCAAGTGGCTAGGGACGACGCACTGTTATAGGCTATGTTGAGGATTTTAGAGAGGGTCGCTGGGTCCAATACTAGAACGGGAAGCCGAGGGTCAGTTACGGAACGCCTCCGGTCTAATGGAGCTGAGATATTTAGGGGTGTCGCTGGGTCACCCCCAATGTGGCTGAAAACTGGATAGTGGCCACAAAGAGAATTATGGATGACTTGGACTACACCCTCAAGCAGAAATTAAAGGGTGTTGTATCATTGCTACGTGATGAAGCATATTAATGGTGGCTTACGATTAAGGAGGGCACTCAGCTCGATCAACTGTCCTGGGAGTTCTTCAAGACTGCCTTGTAGGGGAAGTATGTGGGTGCCAGTTATATGGATGCTCATAGGAGAGAATTCTTGAATTTGACTTAGGGGGATAGATCAGTGGCTGAGTATGAGGCTGAATTTCTGATATTGAGTCACTATGCACGACGTATGGTGGCGATTGAGTACGAGCGATGTGTTCGCTTCAAGGATGGCCTCAGGGATAATTTGAGGGTTCTAATAGCTCCACAAAGGGAGCAGGATTTTGCTGTCTTGGTTGATAAGGTAAAGATCACTGAGGAAGTAAAGCTCACTGAGTGCCAGAACCGAGAGAAGAGTAGGAGCAAGAGGGATTCGGAGCCCTCAAGTTCTATCTAGAGGCAAAAGAAAAAGGTTAGAGTTGATAGGTTAATCAATGTTGGGGCTCCTATTACTGCTACTAGACAGCCACTGTGTACTTACTGTGGTAGATACCATCAGGGCGAGTGTTGGAAAAGAACTGGGGCTTGTTTGAGGTGCAGTTCATTAGAGCATCGTATTAGAGAGTATTCGTAGAGGTCTAATCAAATGCAAGCTCCGCGGACTGGTACTGCACCAAATTCGAGAGTAGTTCAGCAGCCACCGAGAGGCCGTGGTCAAGCCAGAGGTGGTAATAGGTTGGGCCATGGTCAGAGAGCACCGGGCAGAGGTACTGGTCATACTGAGGCAAGGTAGCCAACTCTTGCTTATGCTGCACATTGCCGAGAGGATGGAGATACTCCGGATGTCACCACGAGTTCGTTCTTTATTTATAATGTACCCTATACTATACTGATAGATATAAGACCCATTCATTCCTATATAGCTTGTACCGTATCTGAAAACTTGGGTTTATTAGTCGAGAATACTATAAGTGAGGTCATTGTACTTAGTCCGCTGAGACAATCGGTGAGGGTTAACAAACTGTTTAGAGATGTTCCTCTAGAGGTTCAAGGGGCTATCTTTTTTGTTGATCTGATGGAACTGCCTTTTAGAGAATTTGATCTGATACTGGGAATGGATTGGTTGGTCAAGCACCGAGTGAGCTTAGATTGTGCCATAAAAAGGATTGTACTGAGAACTGCGGAGGACAACGAAGTAGTCATAATTAGGAAGCGTCGGAATTACTTATCGAATGTGATTTCTGTGTTAAAGGTTGAAAAGTTGGTTCATAAAGGATGTAAGGTGTATCTAGGCTACATTAGTGTTTTAGATCCTCGGGACTCTTCGATTAATGATATCAGGACAGTTAAAGACTTTTCGGATATTTTTCCCAAAGAGCTACATGGGTTACCTCCGAACCGTGTAGTTGAGTTTAGGATTAAGATCTTTTCTGGTACAGCTCCGGTATCCATCGCCCCTTATAGAATGGCACTGAAGGAGCTTGTGGAGCTTAAGGCTCTGATTCAAGAGTTACTGGATCGTCAGTTTATCTACCCTACTGTGTCTCCGTGGGGAGCACCAGTTCTATTTGTGAAAAAGAAAGATGGATCCATACATATGTGCATTGACTACCGTCAACTGAATAAGTTGACCATCAAGAATAAGTAACCACTACTGAGGATAGACGATCTGTTTGACTAGTTCTGAGGTGCTTTAGTTTTCTCTAAGATTCACCTCCAATTAGGGTATCACCAGTTGAGAGTTAAGGAGGCTAATGTGCATAAGATAGCATTTAAGACTCGATACGGTTATTACGAGTTCCTAGTGATGCCATTTGGACTGACAAATGCATCGGTAGCTTTGATGGATCTGATGAACTGAGTGTTCCAGCCCTATCTAGATCGATTCATGGTGGTATTTTTTGATGATATACTAGTGTATTCAAAGACTGAAGTTGAGAATGATGAACACCTTAGAGTGGTTCTACAAATTCTGCGAGAGAAACAACTATACGCCAAGTTTAGTAAATGTGAGTTCTGGTTACGTGAAGTAACATTTTTGTTACATGTGGTTTCTAATGAGGGGATTAGAGTCGATCCTCAAGAGATTGAGGTTGTCTTGGATTGAAAGCAGCCGAAGATTGTATCTGAGATCCGTAGTTTTTAGGGACTGGCAGGGTATTATCGACCATTTGTAGAGGGGTTTTCACTAATCGTCGCACCCTTAACTAAGCTGCTATATAAGGGTTTTCCATTTAACTAGATGGATTCGCAGCAAGAGAGCTTTAAGAAGCTCAAAACTGTACTGACTGAGGCTCATGTCTTGATATAGCCAGAGTCTGAGAAAGAGTTCACTGTTTACAGTGATGCATCACATGTCAGCTTGGTATGTATGTTGATACAAGAGAGTAAGGTGGTAGTGTACGCGTCTCGTCAGCTTGAGACTCATGAGGCGGATTATCCGATGCATGACCTAGAGTTAGCTACAGTGACGTTCGCACTGAAAATATGGAGGCATTATCTTTATGGTGAGAAGTGTATCATTTACACCGATAATAAGAGCCTCAAGTACCTCTGTAGTTAGAAGGAGATGAATCTTAGGCAGCGTAAATGGATTAAGCTACTTAAGCACTACGATTGTACGATTGACTACCACCTTGGTAAGGCTAATGTGGTGGCCAATGCACTGAGCCATAGGGCTGTGACTGATCTTAGGGCGATGTTTGCTCACCTTATTTTATTTGATGATGATAGTCTGTTGGCCAAACTTTAGGTTAAACCGACATGGATTGAGCAGATTAAGGGTAAACAGTTGGAGGATGAGTCACTGGGTCTTCGATTCCAATAGGTTGAGAGTGGTGATATAGTGGATTTTGGACTGAATAGCGAAGGGGTGCTCTGTTTCTATTGTCTTCCAAAGGATACTGATTTGAGGTAGCCCATAATGTGAGAGGCACATAGTAGCTCTTATGCTATGTATCCTTGCGGAAATAAAATGTACCACGACCTTCGTGAGTTATACTAGTGGCTAGGTCTTAAACGAGAGGTTACAAAATTTGTGGCTATGTGTTTGACATGCCAGCAGCTTAAGGCTGAGCATCAGTTACCTTCGAGATTATTGCAGTCAGTTAATATTCCACTTTGGAAGTGGGAGCAAGTGACTATGGACTTCATTAGTGGGTTACCCCTCACACCTACTAAGAAGGATTTTGTTTGGGTCATCGTGGATCGATTAACCAAGTCTGCCCACTTCATACCTATTCGTACTGACTACTCTCTGCAAAAGCTGGCTAAGCTATATGTGTCTGAGATAGTGAAATTGCATGGGGTACTGGTTTTAATATTATCTTATAAGGATCCTCGCTTCACGTCTCATTTTTGGAAAAAGCTACAGGAAGCTCTAGGTACAAGGTTGGACTTTAGTACTGAATTTCATCTTCAAATAGATGGACAGTTTGAGAGGGTGATTTAAATACTAAAGGACATGTTGAGGATTTTGTGATTGACTTCTGAGGCAGTTAGGAGGACTATCCGCCGCTAACCGAGCTCGCTTATAATAACAGCTTCCAGACAAGTATGCAGATGGCACCTTACGAGGCTTTATATGGTCATAAGTGTTGTACTCTTTTGTGTTGGACAAAACTGGGTGAGGGACGAGCGTTGGGTCCTGAGTTGATTTTTGAGACTGAGGATAAGGTTCGGCTGACTAGGGACCATCTAAAGGCAACTTCTGACAGGCAAAAGTCTTATACTGATCTGAGAAGGCGAGAGATTGAGTATTCTGTGGGGGACTTCGTGTTTTTGAATGTCTCGTCTTGGAAGAAGGTTCTGAGGTTTGGTCGCAAAGGCAAGCTGAGCCATAGATTTAAGGGGCCTTACCACATTCTGAGACGAGTGGGACCAGTTGCCTACCAGTTGGAGCTACCTCCAGAGTTGTATCGAATTCACGACGTGTTTCACGTCTCTATGTTAAGGGGCTACTGCACTGATTCCACACATGTTGTTCCTGTTTAGGACATCGAGGTTAGGCCAGATCTGACCTTTGAGGAGGAACCAGACAGGTATTGAACCACGATGTTAAAGTTCTGAGAAGAAAGTCCATCCAACTGGTTAAGGTTCTTTGGTATAATCATAGTTTTGAGGAGGCCACGTGGGAGTCCGAGGATGCAATGCGACAGTAATATCCTCATCTGTTCTGATCAGGTAAAATTTCGAGGCCGAAATTTTCTTAAAAGGGGTAGAGTTGTAACGCCCCAAAATCTTTTATAATTATTTCTGTATGTTGTTGTTACACAAGTGTGTACCTGCTTCAGTGGTTAAGTGTTCTGGGAAGTGTCTAAGAGGTCCCAAGTTCAAGCCTTAGCTTGGGTAATTTTTGCTTTTAAATGAATAAACCCCTATCTCTAGTCAGTAGGATTATATATAAATGTTGATAAAATATAGCAGAATGAGTCTGCTGGTCTGGTGGTTAAATGGAGTGCAGATGAGCAGAAGGTTTGGAGTTCAAGTACTGAAGCAATCATAGAATTTATTTTTACTACTGGTGCCGTAGGAGTGTTATGGTTTGACCGAAACACTAAAGAGTTTGAGTGGAATTTGAATTTGGTGGTTGGGGGAGGGGTGGACAGTTTTGGGGAGAAGGTTAAAGGATTTGGTGATGAAATTAAGGAGTGAGGAGTTTGAGCACATTCAAACCATATTTGCAAGTTCGGCTATCTCTCTCCCTCTTTCTTTTCTGACGTTACTCCCTCCTCTACCATCTTTTTCTTTACCTTTTTTGCACTCTGCCTCCATAACCGAATTCTATCCCTCTTTCCCCAACCCTTTTTCATTATTTTCCTTTGACTTCAATCTCCTTGTGTTGCTGTCGTATTTTCGAGTACTTTCCCCTCTACCTACTGATTTATTTCCTCTCCATCCTTTTCTTTTCTTTTTGTTTTAGACAAAATTCCTCATTGTTGTTGTCTTTCTCTCTAATTCTCTCTTGTAGTTTCCAAAAATTCAGGTGTTCCCCTCACCTTGCATTTTCGGTCTATCCTGCTCTTTGTCGAATTAGTGCTTTCGGTCTATCCATTTCTATTCTACGGGTTTGTGCTTTCGGTAAGTGCTACTTGTTCTGGCTTAGACTATTCTTGTAAATATTCTTTTAATAAGGGTTTCGACTGGAATTATAAGAATTAATCGAGGAGCTTGTGATTATTCTTTTCCAACGGTTTAAGTGAGTAGGGCTTAGGCTGTTCAAACAAGGTAAGTGGTTTTCGATCAAGTGCATAAGTGTTAAAATAGGGACTATTTTAAATTTGTTTGAGGTGCGATTAATTGTGTGATCATGGTTGAACAAAAGTTTCAGAATGCTCGAAGATTGTGTGCGTATTTTTTGTAATCAGGTTTGTAAACACGACTCCGGGAATGAAAGCCGGTGAAAAGCTGAAAAATGTGAAAGTCGACGCCACATAGGCATGTGGCCTCCCGTGTGGTAGGTCGTGAGATCGGATATGGGCGTGTGGTCGATGAGGCAGGCCATGTGCGATTCATAGGCCGGGCTATATTGGGCCGTGTGGACCCTACGAGCTTGTGGGTTCCACACAGGCGTGTAGGATTATTGGGCCAGGCCGTGTGATCTACACAGCCAAGGCCATTTTAGGTCGTGTGGGCCACATGGGTATGTGGGCCCACTAGGCATGCAACATGGGCCTATGGGCCCTCTATCACTGAGTGACTGCTAAGGTTGCATAGGTTGCCCGAGTCGACTGTGGACCTACTAGAGGGTCGGTAAGCGTACCTAGACCCCTAATTGACTAAAATGACTCTATGTTATATATGAACAAGCACGATAATATTCCACTAATTTAACGCTGTATGCCCTGATTACATGTATGATTTTATGTTATAGCATGCCATTTATGTATATTGTATTACATTGGGTTGGAGGTTTAATTGATTGGAGAAAGTGTACTGAAAGGTCTCGAGCCTAATTTACTGCTAGTTCAGCTGCAAACTACTATCTAGTGTCGTATTCGGTACTTGCTGGAGTGTAGGGATCGGTAGGTTGATTATATCCCCACAGGGAGTGTAGGGTTGGATGGAGATGGAGTGTAGAGGTTGGCTGGGTAGGACTTGTATGCTGTATGATTTGTTACTGATATTGTAATAGTCCAAGGCCCAAATGTATGATTGTCTCTGTCCTGAAATGGGCTAAAGCCCAAACTGTTACTGTCACTGTTACTGAAAAGGGCTTAGGCCCAGATTGTATTTTCCTTCTGTCTGTTTGATTTATAAGGGATTACACATTGAGTTTTCGTAAACTCACCTTTCTGATTTGACCGTGCAGGTAATTTCCAGGCATAGGCAGGTCGGTGCGGCGGAGACTTGGCGGTGGCGACACAACATACTTCGTTCCATTTTAGTACTTAAATAAATTTGAATTTTATTTTGGGGTATTTTTCTGTAATAATGGCCTCTTTGGATTTTTATTTTAATTTTGGGATTTTTACTAGTTTGTTTTATAACTGCTAGAAGTAGGGGTAATCGAGTTAAAAGAATCAAGCATTCTAACAAATTTCAAACAAATACGCAAATTGTTTTAAAGGCTTCCGCGACAAGTGACGTTTTGGAAATTAATAACGTTTTGGAAATTTAATATCATTCTGGAAGTAAATAACTTCTTGATAATGATTCACGTTTTGGAAATGAACGACATTACTTCGAAAGATAATAAAAAGAGGTTGAATAGAAAGGAGAGTTTTTAAACGACGGCTTGTTTTATGAAAAACACTTCAATGTGACATCGCCAGATTCGGTCATAACGTCCAGGTCGGGTTTTAGGAGTTACAGATTTGACTTATGGCTCTAGACTTTTAGAAAGAAACTTAAATTTTAACACAACCTCAAACGCAAACGAATCCAAGTCAAATAAAAAAAATTAAAGAAAGAAATTAAAATAAATAACTAAGATAAATAAAATAGAACAATAAATCAAAGATTAGAATAATAAAGAAGATAGATGGAAAAGATGAAACATGCCGTGTAGAAGTTCTAAGGAGCCTTAGAAACAAGAAGAATCCACAACCCCTTTCAAATGGCTCTAATTTCCCCTCCAAGGAAGAAAACTTAGAAAGAAAAAGTTTGAAACTGATTCCCACAGTCTGAAAAGATCTTTAAAACTCTTCTAAAACAAAACTCAAGAAAAATTCATAAAAAGAAAAACTCAAAGAGAATTTATTAACTCAAAAGAGAAATTGTTGAATAATAATGAATTGATTGTTTTGTGTATAATGTAAAGGCTAGATAAATAAAATATAAATAAAACTATTAAGTATACTAGAACTCTAATTAACTTAAATAAGAAGTAATTTTAAACTAAATTTTTTTATTGACATAAAACTCCTAAAAAACTTAAAATACTTAATAATTATAAAAATTTAGAATAAAAAATAATAAAATAATAAAATCTGATAAATACAATATTGGACTTATATATAATAAAAATTAAGCCTAAAACCCGAACCTAAAGCCTAAAACTTGTAATTTTCGTAATAATCCCGTTCAAAAATTTTGGTCGCATAGTCTTCACTAAAATAGTCATAACTTGAGTTCTCAAACTCTAAATCAAGTGATTCGAATTGTGTTTCAAAGATAAGAGATAGATCTTCAAACGCCATGAAGACATCTTAATCTAGAAATATCTGGATCTCATGCAAAAAATTGTCGTCAGTTGACTAATCTTTTCATCTTTAAAATTGACAGCTTGGTTGAATTAACTTTAATACTTTTCACCCATTCTGTGCATGTATCATTCCTCATTCCCTAGAAAAGATTCATCCTCACATACTTGGTTTGATCGAATCTTGGTTTGATTTGGTTGACTTTTGACATTGTTGTTAGGCGTTGAGGTAATGTAAGCCCATTACATCCATGGGCCTAAAATTGGGCATTGAGACTCGTATCAGGTTTGCACTTGAAAAACAATTTTGTTCTAAATTCTGTACAAAAGCTGGGTAGAATTTAGATAGTTTGCACAATTAGTCTACCCTTACACAAAGAAGTAATTGTAGCCCTAATACCTATCCCAATTGTACAAATCACTTTCCCTTAATTACCTTAAATAAAATTCTCCATAACAAATCCCTAAACAGGGGCATGTCAAAGACACCCCACATGACTAAAGAATAGTGTCGATCAACAACGCATTTATAGGCTCTACAACATGATCAACAATAAGTGTTTTGGTAAGCTTGAAATACTTCTGTAAAGGTTTTGGTTATTCCATTAATAATCTTGAATATTTATCTCATAAAAGCTTTCATAAACTAGTTTTCCAATAGTTCAAAACTCCCCAAGAGATAAGATAATGATTCAATTTTTATCCAATAAACTCATGGCCCTCACAAGATTCGATTGAAGCACTTGAAAGTTCTAGTTGAACTATATTATCGTTTTGTCAAATAAGCCACAAATTTAAGATTATAAACAACAAGCAACAATGGGCCCGAAACCTTCCCACGGCCCAAGCAGAAATTTATTTTGGTAAATTTATATAAAATAGGACATGAAACGATTAGTAAAAAAAACCCAACAATAATTACAAAATTCCCTCCCAAATTGCCTTCGAGAATCTACAATAAAAAAATGATTTTTTATTTCCTGTTCTTCATAACAAAGTTTGTATCTTCCATCAATATTCATTCTTCTCTGAATTAGTCTAGTCTTTGCAAAGAGTCGATCTAGAATTACTAGCCAAAAAATTGTAGTATGCTTTGATATAAGGAAAGGGAACCAAAGCAGCTTGCTCCATTACACTTCTGCCTCTTATACCATTTTCTTTATAATTTTCTTTTAAAAGAAAACATTGATTTATTTGCCTTCCAAAAAAAATACGACAGATAGCCTAAATAAGAGTTCAAAAAGCGAGGCATAATTTAGACAGAGTATCAACAACGCATTACAATCAACAAGCACATTAGACTAACATAAATCTTGACACACTATAATTTTCTATAAATAAATATAATATTTTCAACTAATCTTTTTAAAATTTGACTAATTTTAAAAATTTTCTGTATTCAAAATTCATTCAAATATCACAGTTCAAATTATTTTTTTACCTCTACTTTATTTGTAGCTTCAAGATTGTACAACAAATATTTTGAAGTCATATTAATAACTAATTGTTAAGGATCGACACTATTAAGCAACAAACAAATAAAAATAATAGAAGAAATTAAGAATTTGAACACATATATTTAACATAAAAAACTCCACCAAAGAGGATAAAAAATCACGGGTAAAGATAATTTTACTATAATGACAAAAAACAAATAGTACAAAAAATGGATATAACAACTAATTCTTGAAACCTGAAAATAAAGAACTATCAAAATTTAAACACAAAATTTTCCAAAAGTGTTATGAGTTCTAATCTTTAATGGGTGTATTTTCTAATATTGTAAAAGAATCTATTTACAAGCTAAATTCGTAGGTCAAATGATAATAAAATAATCTAGACTAACCAGAGTTCGACTGAAACAAATAAATAAAGTTTAACTTGGTGATTATCTCTCAAATTTAACTGAAATATGAGTCATATTCAACACTAATATTTTACATAAGATAATAGTTAAGTAAAATATAGACTTTATTCATGGTTTGGCCATTGAACTGTATTCGTCTTCTCACATTTGTGCTTAAAATTTTTTTGTTTCACTTTGATACTTAAACTATTTTTCTATTATGCTTTTTGACCCCTAAAACTAATGGTGTTACAAAAAATCCTCAATCAATCACATTGCATCACATGTCAATTGTTGATAATTTATGTGGCTATTGATTAATGACGTGTATATTTATATAAGTTGACTTTTTGTTGACCAGTTTTGACTGGCCAAAATCATTAAAATTATTTAAAATTGTATTTTAAAAATTAAAAATGTAAAAGAATATTTAAAAACATTAAAAATTATTCCAAAAATCATTAAAATTATTTAAAATTGTATTTTTAAAAATTAAAATGTAAAAGAATATTTAAAAACATTAAAATATTATTCCAAAATCATTAAAATTATTTAAAATTGTATTTTAAAAAATTAAAAATGTAAAAGAATATTTAAAAACATTAAAAATTATTAAAATTATTAAAATGATAATAAAATTTAAAAATGATTAAAAATTATGAAAATTATAAGTTAAAAAAATTGGCTTTAAGGCTAAATAAACAACAATTTGATCTTCAATTTTAGGTAATATTGTCTAAGGTTTAATAAAGCAACGAAGACAATTATGCAACTGATTTCGTGGGTCTCAAAACAACTTTAGAGAAATATTCTCTAAGACTAAAGCTTGATGAAGATGATGAAAGTTTCGCAAACTTGAATAAACTACGAAGCTTTTTAACTTTAGGTTTGATACAATAGATTGAATCTTGGAATTTGGAAACGAAACCAGCTCGATTTTGAGACGATAATAGATTCTTGAAAAAAAGATGAACTTTTGGGGTCCGTCTTTGAGGTGTGCACTTTAAACGAATGATTTAATAACCCGGATGATGGTGATGTAGACGATGACTTCACCGTGTTCTTCTTTTACTTTTGTCATCGACCCAAATTAAAAAAAAAACTTACAAACTAGCAAAAAAAAAATAAAACCTTTTTACTTTCATGAAGGATAAAATTGAAGATTTTCTAAATCGGTTACGGGGTTTAATGGATTTTTTTTATTTTTAATTTTATTTTGTTTTGCATTCAAACATAAAAAAAAAAAAATCTTTTTAATTGTTGTTTTAAAATTTGTTGAGAAAGAAATAGGGGATGAAGGGCTTTGCTTTTTTGTAAAAATAACTCAAAGTAAGAATTTGACTTTTAAGTAATTTTATAATTTTTTTAACAATTTAAAAAATAATTTTACTTTTAAGTAATTTTATAATTTTTTTAACAATTTAAAAAATAATTTTATTTTTTATAATTTTAAAATACTTTTTTTTAAGTAATTCTCTGACTTGGTTCACAAGACCAAGCCACACGCTCGTGTGCTAGGCCGTGTAACTTTCGACATGCAACCTATAAAAACTTACAAGGGACACACGGTCGCGTCGCGTGACCGTGTGTCACACACGGCTGAGATACACGCCCATGTCTTAGACCGTGTGGACAAGAAATAGGTCATTTTCAAGTCATTTCTTTCAGCCAAAATATGCTCATACATACAAAGCCTTGTACCTATTTCAAGCATTCAAAAATATACCTAAAACATGCATAATAAATCTAGATGAATATGGTGTTTATCCATACAACCAATATGCCCAAAAGGCACCTCAAAGCACGCACTCAACTTAGCAACACATAAGCATATTTGATCACCTTGCTACCATTTTAAAACATGTCATGCTTAACTTATACCTTGTCATTAGAACTTATCATTTGAATTATAGTTTTCATGCATCCCAAATATACATATATCTAACTTATACATATTTGACCATAACTTATCCATATATACATGTATATAGTTTAATTCCATACCAAGTTATACCATTTCAACTGCAATCATTTAAACATCATAAAGACTATAAAATCAACCATCATAAGGCCACATACATATATCAACCTAACAACCATTTCAATCACTTAAAATACCATAATTACAAGCCAAAACATAATGCCTATAATATCAACCAAAACACCTATACATGTGCATATGTAAACAATTATCACTTAACTTGTTTTAATGCCAAAATATAAAATAATTGATATGTAACACCCTCACCCATATTCAATGTCGGAATAGGGTTACAGAGCATTACCAGACTTATAACACATATAAACATTCACTTCACATATAATTCCACATTTTATGCATATATTATTCAAACTCAAGCACAATGTCCCTATAACCAGCCTACGAGGCCCTAAACATGCATTGGGAGTGATTCAGGACTAAACCGATAATTTTGGAAACTTTCACAAAACCTAGAAATTTTTTCTCAAAACAGGGGACACACGCCCGTGTGACCCGCCTGACATGGCCACCAGACACGCCCGTGTCACAAGTCGTGTGGACATTCAAATTGGGAGCAAATGGCCATGTCCTAGCCCATGTCTGACCCCCTGTAACTCTCTGACTTGGGTCACACGGCCAACACACACGCCCGTGTTGCTAGCCTGTGTGCCAGGTCGTGTGCTAGGTCGTGCCAAACCTGTAGGGTATACTGACTTATGCCATAAGGCCAAGTTACACGCCCGTGTGTGAGGCAGTGTGGAGCATACTAACTTGGTTTCAAAATCAACACCAGGGGACACACGGCCATGTAAGATGACCATGTGTAACACACGGCTGAGACACATGCCCATGTCTCTACCCGTATGGACAAAAATAGGCTATTTACCAAGCCAATTTGCCACCCAAATTTGAATGTACCTACAACACATCAATTTGCACAATCACATAGCATAAATAGGCATTTAAACCAGCCAATTAAAACCTAGTTCATACATATGCTATACCATATTTCTCAATACATACAAGTTGCAAAATAAACCAATCCATTTATACCCAAAATCTCATAAACTTAGATCATCAATATGGCTACTTAAAACATGCATTATTTACCTTGATTCACAAACAAATAACATCACCAATATCAACATTCAACTTCCTTAATACTAACTGTTAATAAGCATCACAAAACCAACCTCAATTTTACATAACATAAACTATAGGCACATACACATATACACAAGCAAATTAACTCAAAATAAGCTAACTCTCATGGCTACTATATACAAACCATGACATATGCATTTACAAAATCATCACCAAAACATAACCAACATGACCAAAGTCTCTATACATGCCATATACTCAAAACAAAAGCTTAAAGGTACCAAATCGTTTATAGGATAGTGTAATTAAATCACCAACGGTCCCCGAATCCAAGCTAGCTTTGAATTCACTATAAAACGTAGAAAAAAAATAAACGACATAAGCTATAAAGCTTAGTAAGCTCGTATGAAATAAACTCGATATAATCATAACCACATAATTCCATAATTGATTATAGATACATGAATTCACATCAACTAACAAACCCTTCAATTACTCTTTCGCAAAACTATATACTTTCTTCATCATTTCTTCGATTCAAAGCATGCACATACCTGTATCATCTCATACCAATCTCATTCTCAACCACATCATTCATTTACCCGTTAAACCATTCAGAATAACAGTCATATACTAAGGAGTCTTGCACACTAAATACCTATACCATGGCTCGAAGCCAAATCAAGGTAACTGATATCCGAAGTACTGATATCATTACCCGAAGCCAAATCAGCCGATTTTCATGCCCCAAAGCCAAATCGGCATAACTCGCACCCAAAGTGCTAATATCATGGCCCGAAGCCAACTCAATGTATCCCCTAATGACATGTCACTAGTATCCTAAACTATTCCTAAGGTTCAACCGAGATTTCAAATGCCGAATTTCCATCGATTCATTGTCGAACTTATCTGAAGTCTCGTATTCACAACTTATACAATATCAAAGCATTTAAAGTACACTTATAATGAAATTTATCACATACGAACTTACCTCGAATGTGAACACTACGGAATAAATCAATTAGTCGATAACTTTAGTTTTCCTCCGATCTAGATCTGAATTCCAATTTTCTTGATCTAAATATATTCAAAATTAACTTATTTAATAATCCCTCAATTCAATTTAATCCAAAACACACATTTAAGCACATTTACACTTTCACCCCTAGAATTTCACCACTTTTTCAATTTAGTCCTTATTACACAAAATCACAAATTCATGAAATTTCTTTAATATCCATGATAGTGGAATTACTATAATGCCTCTAGCAGCCCACATTTCTCAACTTTTCACACATTTAACTACACATTTTTACATTTTTACAAATAACTCCCTATTTTGTATTTTTACTCAAAATCACTTTACAAAATATGTAAATCTAGCAACAAGATTTCATATTTCATCATCAAACATCAAAGAACACATATTTTCATCAATGGAAACTTTCAAAATCTTCAACAGTTTTGCAAAATAGTCCCAGTTCTAGCTAGAACTAGTTGTAACGATCACAAAAACATATAAATCATTAAAAATGAGACAAAATATACTTACATACAAGCAAAAATGAGAAGATTGAATGCTCAAGCTTCCATGGCTGTTCTTATTTTAAATTTTCAATGGTGGTAGCTCAATTAGAAAGATGATATCTTAATTTTCATTATTTTACTAAAGGTTATTTATTAAATTACTTAGTTAACCTTTGTTATAATTCACCAAAATTTACTTAGTCATGTCCAATAATGTCCACCAACATTAAAAATGGTCTAATAACAACATAAGGACCTTAAAATTAAGGTTCTATAGCTATTAGACACCTTTAGCTAATAGAACACAAGTTTTATACTTTACGCAATTTAATTCTTTTTATCAAATTAAGCACTCAATTGATAAAATTTCTTAATAAAAATTTCACACAATCATATTTTCTTGCCGTTGACATTAAAATAATAATAAAATAATAATTTTGACTTTGAATTTGTGGTCCCAAAACCATTTTTCTGATTTGACTAAAAATGGGTTGTTACAACTCTCCCCCCTTAGGGATTTTCATCCTTGAAAATCTTACCACTGAAAAGGTTAGGGTACTGTTTTCTCATAGCTTCCTCGGGCTCCCATGTAGCCTCTTTAACACCATGTCGTTGCCAAAGTACTTTCACAAGAGATATGCTTTTATTTCTCAACTGTTTAATCTGACGAGCTAGAATTCTGATCGGTTCTTCGTTATACATCATATCAGGTTGAATCTCAACCTCTAACGATGAAATTACATGTGATGGATCCGATTTATTTTGACGCAACATCGACACATGAAAAATATTGGATCCTTTCTAATTCTGACGGTAGCGCCAGGCGATATGCCACTGGCCCTATTATTTCAATAATCTCATACGGCCTGATGAAATGCAGACTCAACTTGCCTTTACGACCAAACTGAAGAATTTTCTTCCACGGAGATACTTTCAGAAACACTTTTCACTGATCTGAAATTCAATGTCTTTTCGTTTTAAATCCGCGTACGATTTCTGTTGATCTGAAGCTGCTTTCAGACTATTGCGAATTACTTTCACTTTTTCTTCAGTCTCTCAGATCAAATCAACCCTGTGAATCTTTTTCTCATTCAGCTCGGTCCAATACAATGAAGTTCGGCATTTGCGACCACACAAAGCTTCGTACGGTGCCATCTTTATACTCGATTGAAAGATGTTGTTATACGCTAATTCAACCAATGGTAAATATTTATCCTAGTTGCTTTCAAACTCTAAAACACAACATCGAAGCATATCTTCAAGAATCTGGATTACTCTCTCAGACTGACCATCAGTGTGTGGATGAAATGTTGTAGTAAAGTTCAACTTAATACTCAAAGCTTATTGCAATTTCTTCCAAAATCGCGATGTAAACCTTAGATCTCTATCTGAAATAATCGAAACTGGCACCCTGTGCAGTTTAACAATCACATATTCAGTCAATTTATTAAGTGAATAATCAGTATGTACCAGAATGAAATGTGTCGATTTTGTTAATCGATCAACAACAACCCAAACAACATCTTTCTTTTTTGGAGTCAAGGGTAATCTCGATACGAAATCCATCGTAACTTTATCTTATTTCCACTCAGGTATCATTACTGGCTGTAGTAGTCCTGAAAGCACTTAATGTAATGCTTTCACTTATTGACAGATTAAACATCTCGATATAAACTCTAAAATATCTCGTTCCATGCTTGACCACCAATATAACTATTTCAGATCATTGTGCATCTTAGTACTTCCAAGATGAACGGATAAACAGCCACTATCTCGGAACATCAAACAATCATCAGATCCGATTTAGTACTCTGAATCACTAGTCGACTCACATTGCACTATTTCAGCTTGCAATTCACTATCACATTTCTAAGCTTCGCAAATTGGCTGAAGAAATACTAGTTTAGCCTTTAACTCAGATAAAATCGAACCATCATCAGACAATGTCAACTGTGTATTCATTGCTCTCAAGGCAAACAATGATTTTCTACTCAAAGCATCTACGACTACATTAGCTTTCCCCGGATGATAATCTATTACTAACTTATAGTCTTTTAGTAGCTTGAGCTATCTACGTTGTCGAAAATTTAAATCTTTCTAAGTCATAATATACTTTAAGCTTTTATGATCGGTAAAGATGTGGCATTTTTCATTGTACAAATGATGATGCCAAATTTTCAATGCAAAAACTATAGCGGCCAACTCTAAATCATGCGCCGGATAGTTCTTTTCATGCGGCTTCAATTGTCTTGAGGCATAAGCTATAACTTTTCCTTCTTGTATTAAAACACAACCCAAACCATTCAATGACGTATCACTGTAAACCACAAATTCTTTACCCCACTCAGGCTGAACCAAAACTGGTGCTTCGGTTAACAATGCTTTCAACTGATCGAACCTCTGTTGAAATTTCTTAGACCACTCGAATTTCACATCTTTCTGTAACAGTCTGGTCATCGTGTAGCAATAATTGAGAATCCTTTTACAAAACATCGATAGTAGCCAGCTAACCCCAAAAAGCTTCTAACTTCGAATACATTTCTCGGTGGTTTCCAATCAACAACTATTGAAATATTACCCAGATCAACTCTTATACCTTCTGCTAAAACAATGTGCCCAAAAAAATTGACTTCTCTGAGCTAAAACTAAAATTTGCTTAATTTGGCAAATAGTTGCTTATCTCTCAAAGTTTCCAACACAATTCTTAGATGTTCGGCATGTAACAACCCTATATTGGGGCTAGTCGGAACAGTGGTTTCAGGACCAAAAATTCGACGCAGAAAAACTTATTTTTATTATATTCTTATGGTCTACAGTTTTATAGAATGATTCCGTGAAAAATCTCGTTTGAAAATTTTGACGTTTGGGCACTCAATTTAGTCAAAAAGACTAAATTATAATAAGTGCAAAAGTTGAGTTCTAATTGTTAAAGGTGTCCAATTACTATGGGATTTTAAATTAGAGATCATTATATGATAATTAGACCATTAGTTAAGTTTATGGACAAAAATGGACATGATTAGGTGAAATTTCGAAGTTTTAAGTGAAGAGCATTTTAGTCATTTAGTTAATAAAAGAATACAAAGGGAAAGTAAAGCCAAAATTGGTGTCCATCTTCTCTCATTGGCCAAATTTTACAAGACACCATAACTAGGGTTTTCTTCAACTTTCAAACTTGATTGTAAGTACATCCTAGCCCCATTTTTAATGCTATTTACATTTTTGAATTTCTCGTAACCTTGTTTACTTATTTCTACCATTATTTTGACGTAGGGTTCATGTTTAAAAATTTACCCATGTGTGATATGCATGTATTTTGATGTTTGATGGAAGATATTGTATGTTTAAGGTGTGATAAACAACTTTTTCTAAGAGTGAAAATGTATAAAAAGGACTTATTTGTAAAAGTTGTTAAAATGGGTAGTAGAAATATGATTTAATGAAAAATGTAGGCTGATATGAGCATGTATATGGTTCAGCTAGGCTTGGGTAACAAAGAAATTGAATACATTTCATTTTACGAGCCTAGGGACTAATTTGCAAAAATGTGAAACTTTAGGGGCAAAAAGGTAATTTTGTCATAATATGATGTTTGGACTAATTTGAGTAATGTGAATATTAAATAAGCTAAATTTACTATTATAGATCAAGAAAAATGAAGTTCGAACCTTGATAGGGGGAAGAATAAGGTGTTTGACAATTAAATCATTTTCTACTAATTTGTATCGAGGTAAGTTCTTATGTAAATAATGCATTGTTTTAATTATTTTTTGTATGCTTTACTATTTTACGAATTATGATTGACCATTGAGCATGTTCGACAAAGTTACGACAATTGTGAAATCCCAATTGAATCTTAGGAATAGATAGGGTACAAATGTCATGACATTAGGGTTTTCGAGTCTTTGTGTAAGACCATATCTGGGATATGGAATCGATATGAGATTTCGTGTAAGACCATATCTGGACTATTGGCATCAATACAAGATCCCATGTAAGACCATATCTGGGATATGGTATTGGTGTGGTATTATGTGTGCGAGATACCTGAGTATCCTTTAGTATTCCAAGTAGTTCAAAGGGAAATGAAACGAGAATGTCAAAGTTGTGAAATACTATGCTAAGTTGTAAATTGGTACATGTATGTACATGAAACTCATGCTTAATGAGCTTGATATGTGGGAAATCCCTCGGTAAGGTTGTGATTGAGTAAGTTGGGTCCTGAGATTTATAATGACATTTATGTTAATTTACTTCAAATTAATTGTATGTTAAATGTGAGTTTATAATGCTTATTATTTGCATGGGAACTTATTAAGCTTTAAAGCTTAATCCCTTTCTTTTCCCTTGTCTTATAGTGTCACCAAGCTAGTTTGGGGATCAGAGATTGTCAGAGATCCAGTCACACTATCAACTTAACATTTTGGGTACCAATGATTTTATTATTTTGAGTTATGGCATGTATAGGGACTTGGTCTTTTGTTATGTGTCATAATTGATTTGGCCAAATGTGTTGTCTTATGTTGGTTAATAATTCATTTTGTAAATGGCGATTGAAATTGGCTAATATTGGTTTAAGTATATGTTTATGATGATGCCTTTCATGGATGTGGAAATTGTATGGTTTGAGTTGAATAGCATGTGATGGTTGTATGTGATAGATGATAGTATGTGAATGATGTGTGAATGTCTGGTTTATGGCTGATTAGGTTAAATGTATATGCTTGGAATGGTGCTATGTTTTTTTGTGTAGGTTTGTGCATGGAAGGGTAACAATATGGCTTGAAAAATAGCCTCATTTTTGTCCACACAGGTGTGTGTCTAGGCCGTGTGTCCCCTGCACCTTAATAGTTACAAAACAAAATGCTCAGTATCGAGCACATGGGCAGAGACACAGGTGTGTGTCTCATCTGTGTGGACGGCATGGCCTCAGGCACCGTGTAAAGTCTGCACCTATTTTATGAAAAATTATGAAAATTAAATCGACCACACGGCTAAGCACACGGGCGTGTGCCTTGGCCGGATGACTTAAATTTGTTCTTTGGTAACAAATAGAGAGTTACATAGGTTAGGGACATGGGCATGTATGACCACATGGGCATGTTCCATGCCACACGGGCGTGTGGCTCTTAAAACATGAAAAATTTTGTAAGTGTTGTCAAATTTTCCAAGGTTCTTAGTTTAGTCTCGAACCACTTCCAAAGCATGTTTTGGGCCCCGTAGGCTCGTTATAGGGACAATTTGAATGTATGTGAAAAGTTTTAAATTTGAACGGAAATTTATGTCTCGATTTTGTATGTTTGCTTGTGTTTAAGTCCAGTAATGCCTTGTACCCTGTTTCAGCGTCGAATACAGGTAAGGGGTGTTACACGGCAAACTCAGACTCATCTTGAGAATAGATCAGAATGTTGTTAATGAACACAACAACAAATCTATCTAAATACGATCTAAATATCCTGTTCATCAAATCCATAAAAACGACAGGAGCATTACTAAAACCAAAAGGCATAACAAGGAATTCATAATGTATGTACCTCATTTTGAAAGTAGTTTTCGGACATCTGAGTCTTTAACTCTCAACTAATAATAACCCGACCTCAAATCAATCTTCGAAAACACTGTTTCCCCTTTTAACTGATCAAATCAAACATGAATTCTCGGCAAAAAATACTTGTTCTTTATCGTAACTTTATTGAGCTATCGATAGTCAATACACATTCTCATTGACCCCTATTTCTTCTTTGCGAACAACACTAGCGCGCCCCAGGACGAAAAACTAGGTTGTGCAAAACCTCTATATGTTAATTCTTGCAACTGAAATTTCAATTCTTTCAATTCTGTTGGAGCCATTTTGTACGGAGCTATAGATATTGGCGATGTTCCCGGTACCAGTTCAATAGAAAACTCAACCTCTCTAACTAGTGGCAACCCAGACAATTCTTCTGGAAATACATCTAGATATTCACAAACTACAGGCACTGATTCAATCTTTATTTCAAACACTTTTGTATCTAAAACATAGGCAAGATATGCTTCACAATATTTTCTCACATATCTCTGAGCCGACATCGACGAAATCACTATAGGCAATCTACTTGACTCATCTGATTCAATTTGAAAAGTTTCATTGTTTTGACATTTCAATTCAATTATCTTTCATCTACAATTCACAACAGCATCATGCAGAGTCAACCAATCCATACCCAGAATTACGTCAAACTCATCAAAAGGTAGTAGCATCAAGTCAGCCGAAAAATAGTAACCTCGAGTCACCAAAGGGCAATCTTTGTAAACTTTATCAACAATAACATACTTGCCTAAGGGGTTCGATACTTTAATTACAAATTCTGTAGACTCAACAAGCAATTTCTTACTAGACACTAAACTCTTACAAACATACGAATGTGTCGATCCAAGATTAATTAAAGCAATCAAATTAGTGTTATAAAGAAAGAATGTACCGGTGATAACATCAGGTGATGACGCTTCTTTGCGAGTGCAAATTGCGTAAACTCTAGCTGGTGCTCTAGCCTCGATCTCACAGTTGAATCCCTAGTCACAACTTTTCCACTAGACACATTCCCCGTATTTTGCGGTAGTCTCCCTCTCGCAATCGTATTGGTCGGTCTTGTATTCTGAAATTTATCTTTCTCAGATAACTCTAGGCAATCTCAAATAAAATGATCTGGCGAGCCACATTTGAAACAAGCTTTATTACTCTTATTCCAGCACTCTCCAAAATATCGTCTCCCACACTATTAACGCTCGGGTTTATTGTTTCTCACACTGCCAACGCTTAAGATAGAAATTGCTTAAGCTTTAGGACTCACATGTTGATTCCACTATCTCTATTCTGCTATCCTTCCTAATGATGCATTTGATCGACTATATGAATCTCGGGATTTCTTTGATGAAGAATGATAAGGTTTATTCATCTGTCTTTTTCTCGAATCTCTAGCCTCTGAATCATCTTTCTTCTTTTCTCGGCTAAAGTCTTCGGCTTTACAAGCCTGGTCAACTAATACAACAAATTCTTTCAAATCTAAAATCTAGACCAGATGTTTAATGTAATCATTCAAACTGTTAACAAACAGCTTACACATGATCTCTTCGGTAGAAACATACTCTCGAGCATATTTGTTCAATCGCATAAATTCTCTCTCGTACTCGGTTACGGTCATACGACCTTGTTTTGATTCTAAAAACTCTTTGTGCTTTTGATCCAGAAACCGTTGGCTTATATATTTCTTCCTGAATTCGGTCTGAAAGATTTATTAGGTGACCCATTCTCTAGGTACCACAGATACTAATGTATTCCACCACTAATATGCGATATCTCTCAATAATGAAATGGCACACTTTAAACTCTCAGCTAGAGTACATGATAGTTCATCACAAACCAGAATAGTGTTTTCAAGCCAAAATTCAGCTCTCTTGGGATCGTCATCAACGGCAGCTCTGAACTCCTTGGCTCCGTACTTACGAATTTTATCAACCGGGGGCTCATTTAGTCATTAGAATACCATAACTTGAGGGGCTACAAGGATCAATTGAGGATAAGGTAGGGGTGGAGGTTGTTGAGCAGCCATATTTGTCCAAACATACTGCGTGAACCATTCGTTCATCATTTGGAAGAAGGCTTCTTTAGCCTCTCCTCCCTGGCTACTCAATACTGGTTTAGATTTAGAAGGAACTGTCCTTTAAGCGTGAGCTGGCGCATTACTTTCAACCTCATCAGCTACAACTCAATTGGGATCCATTTACTATATGAAAATACATTTTAAAATGTCAGAAGTCATCACACTATCACAGTTTATATATGGCATGTATAGCTAGACTTTAACATATGCTACGTTAGTCCTAGAATAGACTAAACCTAGCTGTGATACCAATAAATGTAACACCCCTCACCCGTATTCAACGCCAGTGTGACAGCCTTAAAACGACCCTAGTCGGAATATGGTTTCGGGACATGCATATTCGGCCAAATGAAGTAGATTGGTGTGCATGTATTCGGTTAGAGGCAACCGTATTGAAGCCTTATCTTGGCTTAGATAATTGACTAAATGGGTAATAAGTGAGGATGGTTGCCGAATATACAAACATACATATGCATGTGTAATTGAATTATGAATGTTTAGCAAGATGGTTAAACTAGTTGATTTATTGATTAAGCTCAAGGAGTTAAAGAAGGAGAATCAAGCAAGGGAAAGACGAAGGTCATCGAGTAGCCGACTTGGACTGCTTTTACCCAACACAAGGTAAGTCAAGAAGCATATATTTTGTATTGATTTGAATAGACATAATGTCTATGTAATTATGCCGAAAGGAATGATGAATTTATATACATGTGTGTATGTGGTGATGGAAGTATTGAATGGAAGGAAAAGAGGTGAGATGTATTGAGTTGTTGATTTCGGCACTAAGTGTGCGGGTATAAACATTTGTGATCATGAGAATGGCACTAAGTGTGCGGGTTTAAAACTTGTACAGCACTAAGTGTGCGAGTTTGATCATGTAGCACTAAGTGTGCGAGTTGATTATATAGCACTAAGTGTGCGGACTCACTATATGCTTTTGAATCACTATTGACACTGAGTGTGCGACACTATTGAGTTGATCACGGACAGCGGATCGGGTAAGTACCTTGAGTTCATGGCTAATAGGCGCTATGTTTATATTTGGGGTCGAGCTTGGTAAGTTTGAACCTATGTGACAATGTAAATTGAAGTCACGTACATAAGAATTATCGCAGAATGAGTGAAAGGTCATGTAGATGTATGATTGAATCGAAAGGTCTAAGGAACTATGGTATAGTTTGGTTTGAATGGAGTAATTAGCCTCGTTCCATTTTGTTTCCTCTTGCGATAATGTTATTAATGGTTGTTAGTGCATTGCTTATGACTTCATCGAGTTATATACTCATTCGGTGTTTGCTTGTCACCTATTTTAGGTTTCTTGGACTCGACTTTTTGCGTATTCGGGACCGCCATCAAGTCATCACACCGCTAACAACTTTTGGTATTTTCTTCGTAGTTGGTCTTGGAGTACATTTCGCATGTATAGGCTATTATGTTTTGTTTGAACTTGGTATGTAAAATTTTGAATAGCCATGCGAAAATGGCTTATAAATGTTTTGAGCATAATGTTATAATCATTTGGTATGTATATGCTCATTAAGAAGCACGAAATGTTTGGCAACGACCAGCCATTAGAATGGGTCATCATGATTATATTTTGGACTATATATGTAAAAGGGTGGTTGAATCATAGAAACTATGTGTTAGAGAAAGTCTACCCTAGAAATAGATGCTGGCAGCAACAGTGACGTGGATGTGAAAAATCACTAAAATAGTAGGAATGGAATTAAATAGTGAATAAATTATGTAAATGAACCTTGATGAATCCATTTTCATATGGAAGAAATGAAACAGTCATATGAGTTGTATGTTAAAAGATATTTGGGTTTTCGTGAAACAGGGCCAGAACGGTTTCTGGATTCCCTGTTCCGACTTTGAAAATTAATTATAAATTAACCAGAGATAATTAGGAGTCATACCATATATGTATAAATTCCTCTTTGAGTCTAGTTTCTATAGAAACAAATGGCATCAGTATTGAAGCCCTGCACAGGGAGTTATTCGAGTTGTAACGCATGAAGGTCAGTGTAGTCGACCCCTGAAGCATGGGATAATTTAACTAATAAACTGTACTAATTGGATAAACCAAAAATTCTAGAAACAAATTTGTAGATGGACATATGAGTCTAGTTTCAGGGAAAAATTACGAAACTGATTTTCGAGTTGTAAAACTCAAGTTATGATTTTTGAAGCGACTAGTACACAGATTGGCAGCTTGTCTGGGAAATTCTCAATAAGTGGTTTGAAGTCTGTTAACACCTCGTGTTCGACTCCATGACGGTCTCGGGTTCGGGTGTTACAATTTTATTGATATCGAGTTATGGTTTAGTCGGTTCTAGGACTACCATAGCACGTATGAGTCTAGCTATACATGCCTTAATGTTAATGTTTAAATGTGTGATGACTTCGACGGTTAAAATTATTGTTTTGATTAGTAAATGGATCCGTGTAGAGAGAACCTTGGCGGATGACGTTGAAAGTGTAGCGGCTGCTCCTGCACAAGGGACGCCACTGTTGAACCTCGGTCATCTGCGAATAATCAGGGTGAGGGGCTAGACAAGCCTTCTTTACCATGATGAATGAGTGGGTCGCGTAATATGCCCGAACCAATCCTATTGTCCAACAATTCCCGAATTTGAATAATCCATCCCAAGAGCCCGTAATGCCGCTGCCATCGACTTCGTGAGGCTGAGTAAGCCACTGTAGACTTGATTAGGAAGCGCGGGCTGAAGAGTTCAGGCCATAGTTACCGATGATGCCGAAGGGCCGAAGTTCGCTTGATAACACCATTCGGGTGTTTGATGAACTGTCATGCACACCCGATGAATGTCTAAAGTGTGCTATATCCTTGTTGCGAGACTCAGCCTACTATTGGTGGAGGACCTTGATTTCCATAGTTCCAAACGAACGAGTTACTTGGGATTTCTTTCAAACGGAGTTTCGAAAGAAATATATTAGTCAACGGTTCATCGATCAAAAGCGTAAGGAATTCTTGGAACTCAAGCAAGGCCGATGACAAGATTCTGAATACGAACATGAGTTCGTAAGACTCACCAGATGCCCGGAGTGTGTGGCTGATGAGGTTGCTATGTGCAAGAGGTTTGAAGAAGGATTGAATGAAGATCTAAAGCTACTAGTGGGTATTTTGGAGATAAAAGAATTCGTAACACTAGTTGAACGAGCCTGCAAGGCGGAGGAACTTGGAAAGGAGAAGAAAAAGGCTGAATTTGAAGCTAGAGACTATCGCAAAAGATCGACGGGTAAAGCTCCGTTCTCGGCTGTAAAGAAGTTCAGGGAGGACACCAATAAATCGAGGACGACTGCGGGAATTTCCATTAGAGCACGACCATTGACGGACTCCCGAGCTACTTCGGTAGCTAGTGTGGGCAATAACCGTCAAGAGAAACTGAATGCCCCAATGTGGGAGAAGACACATAGGTGAATGTTGGGGTAAGTCTACCAATAGGGCTTGTTACGGATGCGGTTCGAAGGACCACTTCATTAGAGATTGCACAGAGCTTGATGAGAAGAATAGGATGCAAGGTGCAAGACCTAGTGGAATGACAGCTAGAGGTAGACCACCAAGAATTTCAGGAGGTAGGGGTGGTAGTCGAGAGAGGGCCACCGACATACTGTTCGATCCGAGAACCGTACTCTCGCTAGGGCATATGCCATCCATGCACGAGAGGAAGCATCCTCCCCTGATGTTATCACTGGTACTTTCACTCTCTTTGATACTAATGTGATTGCTTTGATTGACCCCGGTTCTACTCATTCTTATATATGCGAAACCTTAGCATCCAAAGAAGACTTTACCTATTGAGTCTCATCGAGTTCATAATTCGGTGTCAAATCCTTGGGTCGTTACGTGCTTGTCGACAAAGTGTGCAAGAAATGTCCCTAGTAATCCGAGGGTCCCGCTTCCGCGGACCGATGCTTTTGCCGCTTGATGAATTTGATGTTATTCTTGGTTTGGATTGGTTAACCGTGCATGATGCGGTTGTGAATTACAAAAGCAAGACTATTGATTTGAGGTGCGCGAATAACGAGATAATCCGAGTTGAGTCTACGGACTTAAAGGGGTTGCCACCGTAATATCAACAATGTTGGCCCGAAACATGTAAGAAAGGGTGCGAAGCATACCTTGCGTATGTACTTGATGATAAGGAATTGGAAAAGAAACCCGAATCGGTGTTGGTGGTTTGTGAATACCGGATGTTTTTCCTAAAGAATTACCGGGTTTACCAATTGCTCGGGAAGTAGAGTTTGGTATTGAGCTTGTACTGGACTACGCCAATTTCGATAGCTCCGTGATCGTATGGCACCAACCGAGTTGAAGGAGTTGAAAGCTCAATTGCAAGAGTTGACGGATAGAGGTTTCGCCGACCAAGTTTTTCACCTTGGGGTGCACCGGTGTTGTTTGTGAAAAGAAGGACGGAACCATGAGGTTGTGCATCGACTATCATCGCCTTAATAAAGTGACAATAAAGAACAAATATCCGCTATCACAGACGATGATTTGTTCGATCAACTGAAGGAGCCTCGGTGTTCTCAAAAATAGATTTGAGATCGGACTATTATCGCCATAATTCGGATTCGGACATACCCAAAACCGCCTTGAACGAGATATGGTCACTACGAGTTCTTAGTGATGCCGCTTGGGCTCACTAATGCCCCGCGGTATTTATGCATTTGATGAATCGGATCTTCGATCGTATTTGGATCGGTTCGTAGTTGTGTTCATTGACGACATCTTGGTCTATTCAAGAGATGAGACCGAACATGTGGAGCACCGAGATTAGTGTTGCAAATTTTACGGAAAAGCGGCTTATATGCTAAGTTCAAGAAGTGTGAGTTCGGTTAAGAGAGGTTAGCTTTTTGGGTCATGTGGTATCTCTGATCGAGTATTCAAGTCGACCCGAGCAAAATTTCAGCCATACTTAACTGGAAGCCTCCAAGAAATATTATCGAGGTTCGAGCTTTTTGGGACTTGGCGATTATTACCGACGGTTTGTAAAAGGATTCTCGATGATAGCCACACCCATGACGTAAACCGCTTCGTAAAGATGTCAAGTTTGAATGGACGGAAAAGTGTCGTAAAAGTTTTGACCAATTGAAAACTCATTTGACGGAAGCTCCAAGATTAGTACACCCCGAATCTGCAAAGAGTTTGTCATCTATAGTGATGCCTCCCTACTTGGGTTAGGTTGCGTATTGATGCAAGAAGGTCGAGTTGTGGCCTATGCGTCGATACAATTAAAGCCACATGAGAAAAATTATCGACCCATGATCTCGAATTAGTCGCCATCGTATTCGCTTTGAAAATATGGCGACATTACTTATTTGGTGAGAAGTGCCATGTATTTTCGGATCACAAAAGTCTCAAATATTTGATGACTCAAAGAGACTTAAATCGAGACAAAGACGTTGGCTTGAGTTGTTGAAAGATTATGAGCTGGTCATTGATTATCACCCGGAAAGGCTAATGTGGTTGCGGACGCCTTAAGCCGAAAAATCACCGCTTGCTTTACGAGAAATGAATGTACACTTGTCTATCCTACCCGCAATGTGTTAATAGCCAATTAAAGGCCAAACCATTATTGACTCATCAAATTCGCGAAGCTCAGAAAGTTGACGATGAGTTGGTTGCAAAACGGGCTGAGTGTGTTCCGAAAAGGAATCGGAGTTTCAAATTGATGATGGCGATTGTTTGAGGCTCAGAAATCATTTGTGTGTTCCAAGAAATTCAGAACTCATTTCGATGATTCTGAACGAAGCTCATTGTAGCCGAATGTCAATTCACCCGGGGAGTACGAAGATGTACAACGATTTGAAATGTCGGTTTTGGTGGCATGGTATGAAACGAGACATCTCCGACTTTGTTTCGAGATGTTTAATATGTCAACAAGTGAAAGCGGAACATCAAGTGCCTTCAGGGTTACTTCAACCAATCATGATACCCGAGTGGAAATGGGATCGAGTCACAATGGACTTTGTGTCCGGGCTGCCATTGTCAGCTAGTAAGAAGGATGCGATTTGGGTTGTTGTTGATAGACCGACTAAGTCGGCTCACTTTATCCCCTCGTGCGCACGGATTTTCATTGGATAAACTAGCTAAATTGTACGCTTCTCGATTGTGAGATTACACGGGTACCGATTGCATTGTGTCGGATAGAGATCCGAGGTTCACCTCGCGATTTTGGAAGAAATTGCAAGAAGCTTTGGGTACCAAGTTGCATTTCAAAGACCGCTTTTCACCCCCAAACCGATGGTCAATCCGAGCGAATAATTCAGATACTTGAGGATATGTTGAGATGTTGCATCCTCGAGTTCGTGGTTCATGGGAACGATATTTACCTTTGATTGAATTCGCTACAACAATAGTTTTCAATCAAGTATTAAGATGGTGCCTTACGAGGCCTTGTACGCGCGTAAATGCCGTACACCATTGTTTTGGACCGAGCTCGGTGAGAGCAAAATTTTCGAGTGGATTTGATTAAAGATGCTGAATGAAAGTAAGAGTAATCCGTGAAAATCAAGATAGCCTCCGATCGTCAAGTCGACGCGGATCTCAAACGAAAAGACATTGAGTATTAGGTGGGAGATAAAGTGTTTCTTAAAGTTTCGCTTTGAAAAAGATACTCGATTTGGGCGCAAGGGCAAATTGAGTCCGAGGTTCATCGGGCCATATGAGATATCCGAACGAGTCGGTCCATTATGATCGTTTGATTTTGCCCCGAACTTGAAAAGATTCACGACGCCTTTCATGTTTCGATGCTTCGACGCTATAGATCCGATCCGTCGCACGTAATTAGTCCATCGAGGTTGAAATTCAAGCCGATATGAGTTATGAAGAAGAACCAATTCGTATCCTAGCTCGTGAAGTGAAGGAGTTACGAAACAAAAGGGTTCCACTGGTGAAGGTGTTATGGCTCAAACACGGATAGAAGAAGCTACTTGGGAACCCGAGAACTCTATGAAAGAGCGATACCCAAATCTATTTATCGTAAGATTTTCGGGGACTAAAATTTATTAAGTGGGGAGAGTTGTGACACCTTAAAACGACCCTAGTCGGAATGTGGTTTCGGGACCACAAAACCGAGGCATAAAAATAATTTAATATTTATTTTATTGCCTATAATATGTGTTAACTCATGTGTGACATTTTGATGTTTTGATTTAGAGCTATAAATGTGAATTTCACTAGAAAGGACCTAGTAGAAAACTTTGGAAGTATGATGGGGAATGTGTAATGACTAATTAAAGCATGCATGCAAAACAATGGCCTTGCATGTCAAATATCCTCTTTTATAAGAGGTGGCCGCCCATGACAATGAGGATGGGCAAAACATGTCATAGACATGTTTTGTTGGTGCATTAGGGAGAAAAGAAATAAACAAATAAGCATGGGTAATAAAGAATGAAAAAAATGTGTGTGAGTGAACCCCCTATTGTCGTGTATTGAAGAAAAGAAAAGAAAAAATTGATCATCCTTTCATTCTTTCTTGACCGAAAATCCTAAGGAAGAAGAGGGAATTTTTGCTTCATGTTTGGTTTGGAAGAGGATTAGGAAGGGTTTGGCTATACTTGCATCAAGATTAAGGTATGTTTGAGGTTGTGCCATGAGATTCATGCATGTTTTAGTTACTAGCTTGATGTTCTTATTAGCCCATGGTTCAAATCTTTGTTATATCATGGGGATGGTATTTGGCCAAGGTGGATTTTGTGTTAATGCCATTGCATGTTAAATATGAAGCTTGTTAATGGTATATGTGATGGTGGATTGATGGCTTTTGGACTTTCTTTTTAGTATTTTTGAGTAAGACATTAAGTTCTTTGCTTAATCATGACCAAAATTATGGTGTTGTGATGTATTTGGTCATGGTATATCCATAAGTATGATTCATGCATGTTGCATGGTAGGTAAGATTTGAGCTTTGGATATGTGTTTATATTTGGATATAAACAACTTGAGATTCGGCCCTTGCACCTACATGAATATGTGTTTGCACATGATGAATTGGTATGACATATATACTATTTCAAGGTGTATATTTGCTTGTGATGATGTTTTGTTATGTAGTAAATGAGAGATGTGTATTGAGCTACAATATGTAATGCGTTAGTTAGTAAATTGTATGTTGTTTTTTGTGTGGTATTATGTAAAATTGGCCTCAACATAGACATGCATATTCGCCAAATGAAGTAGATTGGTGTGCATGTATTCGGTTAGAGGCAACCGTATTGAAGCCTTATCTTGGCTTAGATAATTGACTAAATGGGTAATAAGTGAGGATGGTTGCGAATATACAAACATACATATGCATGTGTAATTGAATTATGAATGTTTAGCAAGATGGTTAAACTAGTTGATTTATTGATTAAGCTCAAGGAGTTAAAGAAGGACAATCAAGCAAGGGAAAGACGAAGGTCATCGAGTAGCCAACTTGGACTGTTTTACCCAACACAAGGTAAGTCACTAAGCATATATTTTGTATTGATTTGAATAGACATAATGTCTATGTAATTATGCCGAAAGGAATCATGAATTTATATACATGTGTGTATGTGGTGATGGAAGTATTGAATGGAAGGAAAAGAGGTGAGATGTATTGAGTTGTTGATTTCGGCACTAAGTGTGCGGGTATAAACATTTGTGATCATGAGAATGGCACTAAGTGTGCGGGTTTAAAACTTGTACAAGACTAAGTGTGCGTGTTTGATCATGTAGCACTAAGTGTGCGAGTTGATTATATAGCACTAAGTGTGCGGACTCACTATATGCTTTTGAATCACTATTGACACCGAGTGTGCGACACTATTGAGTTGATCACGGATAGCGGATCGGGTAAGTACCTTGAGTTCATGGCTAATAGGCGCTATGTTTATATTTGGGGTCGAGCTTGGTAAGTTTGAACCTATGTGACAATGTAAATTGAAGTCACGTACATAAGAATTATCGCGGAATGAGTGAAAGGTCATGTAGATGTATGATTGAATCGAAGGTCTAAGGAACTATGGTATAGTTCGGTTTGAATGGAGTAATTAGCCTCGCTCCATTTTGTTTCCTCTTGCTATAATGTTATTAATGGTTGTTAGTGCATTGCTTATGACTTATCGAGTTATATACTCATTCGGTGTTTGCTTGTCACCTATTTTAGGTTTCTTGGACTCGACTTTTTGCGATTCGGACCGCCATCAAGTCATCACACCGCTAACAACTTTTGGTATTTTCTTCATAGTTGGTCTTGGAGTACATTTCGCATGTATAGGCTATTATGTTTTGTTTGAACTTGGTATGTAAAATTTTGAATAGCCATGCAAAATGGCTTATAAATGTTTTGAGCATAATGTTATAATCATTTGGTATGTATATGCTCATTAAGAAGCACGGAAATGTTTGGCAACGACCAGCCATTAGAATGGGTCATCATGATTATATTTTGGACTATATATGTAAAAGGGTGGTTGAATCATAGAAACTATGTGTTAGAGAAAGTCTACCCTAGAAATAGATGCTGGCAGCAATAAAGGACGTGGATGTGAAAAATCACTAAAAATATTAGGAATGGAATTAAATAGTGAATAAATTATGTAAATGAACCTTGATGAATCCATTTTCATATGGAAGAAACGAAACGGTCATATGAGTTGTATGTTAAAAGATATTTGGGTTTCGTGAAACAGGCCAGAACGGTTTCTGGATTCCCTGTTCCGACTTTGAAAATTCATTATAAATTAACCAGAGATAATTAGGAGTCATACCATATATTTATAAATTCCTCTTTGAGTCTAGTTTCTATAGAAACAAACAGCATCAGTATTGAAGCCCTGCACAGGGAGTTATTTGAGTTGTAACGCACGAAGGTCAGTGTAGTCGACCCCTGTAACATGGGAGACTTTAACTAATAAACTGTACTAATTGGCTCGACCAAAAATTCTAGAAAAAAATATGTAGATGGAATAGGAGTATAGTTTCAGGGAAAAATTACAAAACTGATTTTCGAGTTGTAAAACTCAAGTTATGATTTTTGAAGCGACTAGTACACAGATTGGCAGCTTGTCTGGGAAATTCTCAATAAGTGGTTTGAAGTCTGTTAACACCTCGTGTTCGACTCCGGCGACGGTCTCGGGTTTGGGGTGTTACAGTCAGAATAGGGTTACAGAGCATTACCGGACTCATAACACATATAAACATTCAATTCACATATAATTTCACATTTTATGCATACATTATTCAAACTCAAGCACAATGTCCCTATAATGAGCCTACGAGACCCTAAACATGCTTTGAAAGTGGTTCGGGACTAAACCGATAACTTTAGAAACTTTCACAAAATGTAACACCCCATACCTGCAACCCACACCGAAGCAAAGTACGAGGCATTACCTAATCTTATACATGCAAACGTTCCCAAGTCACCAAGACTTAGCCCAATCCGAAACTTTTTCAATTTTTACTTTAAACTTTTTATTATGGACCTACGAGCCCTTAATCGACCATTAAAACTATTTGGGACCATTCCGAGTCTTTAAATCATTTATTGAAATTTTACCATTGAAACAAGACATACGCCCGTGTGGAAGGGTAACACGCCCGTATGGTAATTTCGACATGGTCATGCTGATGGCCCATGTGGCTCACACGACCTAAGCAATATAGGGACACGCTCATGTCCTCCACTCGTGTGGAATTAATTCTAAATGCACACCTACAGGGGTTTTTACACGGCCTGACACACGCCCGTGGCCCTGGCCTGTGTCCTTCATACAGCCATGGCACATCCGTGTCCTAACCTATGTGCAAAAACATGGACATTCTATTTCTAACGTCAGCATCCCCAAAATGTCACATGGCCAAGGCACACGCCCGTGTTCTAGGCCGTGTCTATCACACGATTGAGACACACGATCGTGTCTCTGCCTGTGTGTTTACTACCATGCATACTGACTTGAAATTTTTACGGACAGGGGACACACGGCCGGATCACACGCCCATGGGGCAGACCGTGTGTCATACACAGCCTAGACACACGTCCGTGTGTCTACCCATGTGGACAGTATAAAGCTATTTACCAAGCCTCTATGCCACCCTTACTTACACAACCTACACATTAGCAACCAAAACCAATACATGGCTATCTTATGCAACCAAATCAGCCACAATAAACAACATTCCATGTATGCATTTTACTCATCTATGAATACAACATCTTTGTATATAAATCAAAATTAATATCAGCCATCATTTGAGGCTTAATACAAAATAGGGAATTTATCCCAAGCCAACATATTTAGCCAAATTACTAATAATACAAAACACAAGTCTAATCCCATATACATGCCATTTCAAAAATATAAATCAAACTATACCGAATGCTTCGATTGATAGTGTGATCGATATCTCTGGCTTCTGATGATCCTCGAGCTAAGAAAGTGGCACTATAAAAAAAAGAATGAAAAGGTAGTAAGCATATAGCTTAGTAAGTTGCACATAAATAAATATACAACAACTTTACCAATTATCAGCAAGCTCATGATACAAAAGAGGGTATAAGCATAACTTACTCATCACTATCCATAAAAATCACATAGTATATACATTGAGCTCACATTTTATACATACCAATTAGGTACCTATACCACTCGCAACACAGTTATATTTTCCTAAATAACTTAAGTTCATAACTTTCGCCATTAAACCATTCGGAACACTATCGGATATTCATTAAGCCTCAAACGTGGGTAAGGTGCAGATGCCATGTCCCAGACACGGTCTTACACTAGCTCATATCTCATGTTGATGCCATGTCCCAGACATGGTCTTACACTGACTATCATCTCGTAGCCGATGCATGTCCCAGACATGTCTTACACTGGTTTACGTTTCGAGACCAATGCATGTCCCAGACATGTCTTACACTAGCACTCGTCTTGATGCTGATGCCATGTCCCAGACATGGTCTTACACTGACTCTCATAATGTGGCTAATGCATGTCCCAGACATGTCTTACACTAGCCCACAATAACCCATATGTCATGGCATGAATATCCGATATATTTCCTAGGTTCGAACGGGAACTCTACTATCTCTATTATCATCATACTTTCTCAATTTCAAAATCAAGCAATTCATGCTATATTAACTCAAATACAACTCAACACATATACATTAGTGATGTTGTTGTATTATTTATATACAACTTACCTCAGATTACAAAAAGTAGGCGACTAGTCGGTTTAGTCTAATTGCTTATTTTCCCCTGGTCTAGGTTCGGATTCGGTAATTCTGGATCTATAATAACAAAGTGCACTTATTTAGTCCCTTTCTCGATTTAAGCATTCAATAATTCATACTTGGGCAAAATGACTAATTTGCCCTTAGATTTGACAAAACGACCATTTTAACCCTAGATCCGAAATTCAATTTTTATCGAATTTATTCGTATCTTAAGCCTAGCCGAACCCTTTTTACTCTTATAGTAACTCCAGATTCCCACTATATTACACATTTATCATCTACTTTACAACTTATGCCAACTAGTCCTTTTTAGGTATCTTCATGAAAATCCTTTTACAAAAGTTGTTTATCACACCACTAAGCTTCATATTCTTCCATAAAATTTCAAAAAACACTCTAAATGCTCTCATGGAAAGACCCTATACCTTCAACCATTTGCAAAATAGTCCCCTCATTTGAAAGCTTATGCTTCAAGGGTCTCAAAAATATAAAAATCTTCAACAAAAGGGTATGAAAATCACTTACTTCTAGAGATGATAAGTTGCTGCAAATTTCAAGCTTCAAAACCCTTATATGGCTGGTAAAAATCAGTGAAGAAGAAAAATAAAGAGGATATGGCCTTTGTTTTATTTTAAATATTAAAACTAGTCAAAATTGGTGACCAAAACTCACCTAATTTTGATTTTCTCATCAATTTCTCTCCTATGACCGGCCAAGCTATCTCTGTAAGGTCTAATTGCCCTTTAAAGACCCCCAATTTATATTCTCTATCTATTTGACACCTCTAGCTATTAATTAAGGACTTTTACACTTTATGCGATTTAGTCCTTTTTCGCAATTGGGCTCACAAACGTCAAAATTAACTCACCAAATTTTTCATACACTAATATAAACATACAACAACTCCAAAATAATGATAGAATGTTTTATTCGAATCTGGAATTATGGTCTCGCGACAACTATTCTGACTAGGCCCTAAATCTGACTATTACACAAAATCTAGAAATTTTTTCTCAAAATAGGGGACACACACCCGTGTGACCCGCCCTTATGTCTCACACAGCCACCAGACACGCCCGTGTCACAAGCCGTGTGGACATTCGAATTAGGAGTACATGGCCATGTCCCAACCCATGTCTGACCCCATGTAACTCTTTGACTTGGGTCACACAGCCAACACACACGCTCGTGTGGCTAGCCCGTGTGCCCTAAAATGGCCATACACACCCGTGTGTCAGGCCGTATTCTAGGTCGTGCCAAACCTGTAAGGTATATTGACTTATGCCATACAGCCAAGTCACACGCCCGTGTGTGAGGCCATGTGGAGCATACTGACTTGGTTTCAAATTCAACACGAGGGGACACACAGCCATGCAACATGACCGTGTGTTTGCATGGCCGTGTGTCGCACACGACTGAGACACAAGCCAGTGTCTCTACCTGTGTGGACAAAAATAGGCTATTTTCCAAGCCAATTTGCCACCCAAATTTGAATGTACCTATAACACATCAATTTGCACCATCACATAGCATAAATAGGCATTTAAACTAGCCAATTAGAACCTAGTTCATACATATGCTATACCAAATTTCTTAATACATACAAGTTGCAAAATAAACCAACCCATTTATACCCAAAATCTCATAAACATAGATCATCAATATCACTACTTAAAACATGCATTCTTTACTTGGATTCACAAACAAATAACATCACCAATATCAACAGTCAACTTTCTTAATACCCACTGTTAATAAGGATCACAAAACCAACCTCAATTTTACATAACATAAACTATAGGCACATACACATATACACAAGCAAATTAACTCAAAATAAGCCAACTCTCATGGCTACTATATACAAACCATGACATATACATTTACAAGCTAATTTGAATGGCCAAAATCATCACCAAAACAAAACCAACATGACCAAAGTCCCTATACATGCCATATACTCAAAACAAAAGCTTAAAGGTACCAAATCATTTATAAGATAGTGTGATGAAATCCCTGACGATCCCCGAATCTGAGTTAGCTTTGACTTTACTATAAAACATAGAAAAAAATAAACGACATAAGCTATAAAGCTTAGTAAGCTCATATAAAATAAACTCGATATAATCATAACCACATAATTCCACAATTGATTATAGACACATGAATTCACATCAACTAACAAACCTTTCAATTACTCATTCACAAAACTATATACTTTCTTCACCATTTCTTCGATTCAAAGCTAATATGGTTTATGCACATACCTGTATTATCTCGTACCAATCTTATTCTCAACCACATCATTCATTTACCCATTGAACCATTCGAAATAAAATTCGGATACTTAAGAGTCTTACACACTAAGTACTAATACCATGGCCCGAAGCCAAATCAAGGTAACTTATATCCGAAGTACTAATATCATTGCCCGAAGCCAAATCAGCCGATTTTCATGCCCCAAAGCCAAATATGTATAACTCGCACCCAAAGTGTTAATATCATGGCCCGAAGCCAACTAATTGTATCCCCTAATGACATGTCACTAGTATCCTAAACTATTCCTAAGGTTCAACCGGGATTTCGAATGCCGAATTTCCATCGATTCATTGTCGAACTTATCTGAAGTCTCGTATTCACAACTTATACAATATCAAAGCATTTAATATACACTTATAATGAAATTTATCACATAAGAAACTTACCTCGGATGTGAAAACGGAAAAATAAATCAATTAGTCGATAACTTTAGTTTTCCCTAGATTTAGATCCGAACTCCGCTTTTCTTGATCTAAATATATTCAAAATTAACTTATTTAATAATCTCTCTATTCAATTTAATCCAAAACACACATTTAAGCACATTTACACTTTTACCCTTAGAATTTAACCACTTTTTCAATTTAGTCCTTATTACACAAAGTCACAAATTCATGAAATTTCTTTAATATCCATGATATCCGAATTACTATAATGCCCCTAGTAGCCCACATTTATCAAATTTTCGAACATTTAACCACACATTATCACATTTTCACAAATAAAATCCCTATTTTGCATTTTTACTCAAAATCACTTTACAAAATATGTAAATCTAGCAACAAGATTTCATATTTCATCATCAAACATCAAAGAACACATATTTTCATCAATTTCAACTTTCAAAATCTCTAATAGTTTTGCAAAATAGTCCCTGGGCTAGCTAAAACTAGTTGCAACGATCACAAAAACATAGAAATCATTAAAAACGGGACAAAATATACTTACATGCAAGCAAAAATGAGAAGACCAAATACTCAAGCTTCCATGGCTGTTCTTATTTTGAATTTTTGGTGGTGGTATCTCAATTAGAAAGATGATATCTTAATTTCCATTATTTTACTAAAGGTTATTTATTAAATTACTTAGTTAACCTTTGTTATAATTCACTAAAATTTACTTAATCATGTCAATAATGTCCACCAATATTAACAATGGTCTAATAACAACATAAGGACCTTAAAAACTTTAAGGTTCTATAGCTATTAGACACCTTTAGCTAATAGAACACAAGTTTTACACTTTACGTGATTTAGTCCTTTTTATCGAATTAAGCACTCAAATGTAAAATTTCTTAATGAAAATTTCACACAATCATATTTTCATGCCGTAGACATTAAAATAATAATAAAATAATAAATTTTACTTCGAATTTGTGGTCTCGAAACCACTGTTCTGATTTGACTAAAAATGAGCTGTTACATGATATATAATAACCATACCATTTTGGTCATTTAAAGATACAAATCTAGCCATATCCAGATGGTTCTAACAATCAACATGTATACAAACCATATTTCAGTCATGTACATCTATCCAAAACCTTTCCAAAGCATACCATATCTTGACCATTTGAGGTCAATTCATCATATATCACTTTAGCCATTCAAACATGCTTTAATACATTATCAAATTAACACATATCAACAAGGCATTAAATGTACCAAGGCTACATCACCCCAAATGACATATACATGCCAAACTCATCAATTAACATTCAATCAATCATCAACCATAAGTCCACCTATACATGCCATTATAACTTTAACCAAGATATCAAAATCTACCGATATAATCGCTGGATAGTGTGATAGATCTCCGACGAGCTTCCAACCTGATCGAGCTTCCAATAATCTAAAAAGTAAAGGCAAAACAACTACGTAAGTATAAACTTTAGTCATATTAATCCATTTCAAATATGAAATTTATACATATAAAATATAATCCTATACCAATAGCGCAAAATTCATGAAACCATATTCAACAACTCACAAAGTGAATAAATCCACAACATCACATATACATATCATCCCTAGCATAGTAGGATTTTATAAAACTTTAAACCGTTTCAATTTTTCTTATTTTCATTTGCATTTCATTACTTTCTATTGCATTTACTTTCTTTAGCTTAAACAACAACATCAATTCAACTCATTATTCCCTTTTTCATCATTCTACATGTAACAACCCTAACCCGTATCCATCATCAAAATAGAGTTACGAGACATTACCGAACAAATTATAACATAAATCATACATTTCTCACACATAAATCCATTATCACATAAACATCAATCAAATATAATCACATTGTCCCTTATAAGTCTCTACGAGACCTTAAAACATACTTGAAAGAGGTTCGGGACTAAGCCGATAACATTTGAAAACTTTGGAAAACTTATAAAATTTTCATGCATACAAGGATCACACGCCCGTGTAAACAGGTCGTGTACATGGCCACCAGACA
This sequence comes from Gossypium arboreum, assembly GCF_025698485.1. Lineage (NCBI taxonomy): Eukaryota > Viridiplantae > Streptophyta > Magnoliopsida > Malvales > Malvaceae > Gossypium > Gossypium arboreum. Next base: position 20,605,825 of record NC_069082.1, read on the forward strand.
TGCTTGTGTCACAGGTCGTGTGAAAACAGGGCATACATACTGACTTGTACCACACGGTCGGAGACACGCCTATGTACCATGGCCGTGGGAAAACTAGAGGGTTACTGACTTGGGTCACACGGCCGGCCACACGCCTATGTGCCAGCCCGTATGTCATACACGGCCAGTAAACACGCCCGTGTGTCTAGGCCTTGCCAAACCTATAGGGTATATTGACTTAAATCGAAGGGCTACCCCAAGGGACACACGGCTGTGTACCAAGGCCATGTGTCACACACAGTCAAGCCACATGCCCGTGTGCTCAACCGTGTGGATTGAAAATAGGCTTAGTTAAAGCCACATTTCACACCCTCCTTGAGCACACCTAAAACACATCAAATTGCACCATTTTCATACATATACAAGCAACTAAAACATGCTAATTTATACACATTTTATGCTATTTAGAAACCATCCTCTTAACTACTCAATTCCATAGTCAAAACATACCAAATCAATATGCAAAAATCATCAAACTTTCATAACTTCTAAATACATTTCCTCATCATATTATCATCTATTTCATGCCTCAAAACACATCATTTCATCAACTCAAAATCAAGCCATAATATACCATCTTCCAAGCAATAATATACCAAAACACAATGTAACTATTACTACATATATCACTTATCAAACTCATAACTTAAGCCAACTTAAATGGCCAAATATACACCAGCATTTACATCATATACAAGCTAAATCTCATGGCTATATCATATCTCAAAACTTATCATCAACTCACTAGCCTATACATGCCATATACCATATTTACAAAGCACCAAAAGTACCAACAAGTTGATCGATAGTGTGACGATGTTCCCGATGATCCCTAAGTCTGAGCTAGCTTCGATTATCTATAAAACAATGAAAGAACACACAAAGCAAGCTTTAAAAGCTTAGTAAGCCATACACAAATAAATTACCACATGAATCAACATTATTTCCATCAATAGGCAAAATATGAGTAAGCACAAATAGATACAAAAACCTTTCACAATGAATACTTATTCAAATTCACATGTAATTTCATCAAATACTTCCCTTTTCAGTACCTGTATGAAACTCGTACATACCTGTGTCATTTAATTCAATCTCATATTCTTTCTCAACTTGACTTTGCCCGTTGAACCATTCAAAATTGTTAAGGATACTCGAAAATCACATATAGCTCGTACAACGGCATATCCCAGATATGGTCTTACATGTTATCACATATCAATGCCACTATCCCAGACAAGGTCTTACACGAAATTATATAACGATGCCAATGTCCTAGACATGGTCTTACACATAATCACAAATAATGCCAATGTCCTAGACATGGTCTTACATGTAATCACATCTCGGTAACCTAATGTCATGACATTTGTATCCTATATTATTCCTAAGGTTCGTACGGGACCTTCGGATATCGTAACTTCGTCGATTCTTGCTCATCTTTACTCGGTCAACATCCATAGCAATTCAATGACAATTAAACATATATAAATCAATTTAAAAGTATTTATTTGCATATGAACTTACTTCGTATATACAATGAACGGATCGGATCGACTATTTAATAACATTCGATTTCCTCCGATCTAAATCTGATTTCTTTCTTTCAGGATCTATATGAATTCAAAAATTAACTCATTTATTCATTGAGTCATTCAATTCAGTCCAAAAACACATTTAACCCAATTTTAACTTTGGCCCTAAACTTTCAAATTTCTTACAATTTAGTCATTATTTCAATAAACACAAAATAACACCAATTCAATTCAAATCCATGTGTTCTGAATTACCATTGTACCCTTAGTAGCCCATATTTCACATTTGTTCACACCTTTATCCCCACATTTTCATCTTTTCATAATTTAACCCCTAATTTGTATTTTCTCTAAAAATTACTTATCAAAACATATTAATGTTTCAACAATTACTCATTTTCCATCATCAACATTCAAAAACATCAAGCTATCATCAATGGAACTTCACAAATTCATCAACCAATTCAGAAATTAGGGTAGGGCTAGCTAGAATACAAAGCAACGATCACAAAAACATAGAAATCATCAAAAACCGAGCTCAAAGCATACCTCAATCAAGAATACAAAGGGACCAACCCTAAAATGCTTCAAATGGTCTTTCTTATTTTGATTTTTTGTGAGAAAGATGAATATTAACACTAATTGTTATGTTTTGTTTTATTAAATATACATTAATACATAGTTTACCATTTTACCCTTGGTCATTAAACTATTTAATCATCAAATATAAGGCCATTAATGTCAAATTCCACTATCAATGGTCTAATATCAACATAAGGACCTTTCATTTAATAAATCATAACAATTAAATACTTTTAACTTATAGCATGCCACTTTTACATTTTACGCGATTAAGTCCTTTTTCTCAAATTAAGCATTCAAACGCTAAAATTAAATCACGAAACTTTCACACATACATGCTATCATACTGTAAACACATAAAATAATATTAAAATAATTTTTTGACCTCAGATTTGTGGTCTCGAAACTACTGTTCTGATTTAACTAAAATCGGGTTGTTACATTACAATTCAAGTATGAACTTACTATTTCATTACCTTTCCACACCCGTTTCATATGCATAAAACACAAGACATAATCATATCATCAACCATGACTACAAGCTAGTACATTTAAACATAGCTCTTTTGGAATTAACCACATGATAAACCATTTCATAAAGAATTACATAATTTAAACATTACCATTCTTTCATGAACATAAGCATATTTCCATTTGGGCACTTTCCATTTCAATGCATAGCTTATAAGTAAGCATAATACAATCCATCCAATAGCTTGGCCAAAGCCTAAGCATTCACACCAAACATGTTAACAATGTAAGCATAAGACATAAGCAATTTACTCATGGATGATCACAACATTTAAACGTGTAACATATGAATATATCATCCATCTCAACTTACATTTATCCATGTATCACCAATTCAATGCAATTCATATGTGAACATGTCTTATTTCATATCAAACTCATACCATTTTTTTTCAAATCATGCCCGTTGAACCGTTTAGAATACCGTTGGATACCCAGGATAACTCACACATAGTGTGATAGCTCATATAACTGTAATTCGTCAATTCCTGTACATGTATGCTCACACGAACTATGAATCAGAATGCTCACATGAGCTGTGAAAATGGGCCTACTCACACGAACTGTGGGTTGGAACGTAGCTACACGATGCAGCTCAAACGAACTGTGGAGTATCCGCAACACATGCCAAACCTCAGCCATCGGTAGGACATTCAGGACCAGCACCTGAATCATGTAAATCCTAATGACATGTCATTTGTATGCTACAAATTCCTAAGATTCAAACAAGGCTTGGTAGTCGTCAAAACATTGTTGGATTTTCAATCGTTTCATTACAAGATAAATTACATACAAATACATATATATTTTTTGATTAATCACAATATAATCACATATTAACATTAAATTTAATCAAAATTATACAAAATACAGTTCATATGAACTTACCTAGCTAAATTGCAGAAATGTCAAAACACAGGGGCATTTTGGTAATTTTCTATTCTCCTCGATTTTCTACCCGATCTTGATCTAAATTAATAATTTCATTCAATCTATCAATTTAGACAGTAAAAAAATGTATTTTATGCAATTTAGTTGTTTTTATATTTTTACAAATTTGCCCCCTAAAGTTTTACTTTTATTCAATTTAGTCTTTGAGCCTAAAACATGCAAATTAACCCTTTTTACCCAAAATTGAGCCTAGCCGAATAATTATGGCATCCAAAACATCCCATTCATACTATAATTTCACATCAAATCCTTGTAATTTTACTATTTTAACAATTTAGCCCCTAATAGAAAAATTCATCAAAAATCACTTAATAAAATACTTTTAAATAACAACTAATATTTCAAATTCATCATTTAACATCTAAAATCACAAGGATCATCAACGAAAACATTCAAAATCTTCAACAATGTCAAAATCGAAGGTACGGGCTAGCTGGACCTATTTGCAACAATTTCAAAAATATAAAAATTATTAAAAATGGGACTAAAATAGACTTACATGCATCTTCAAAATTAAAGCCGAAGTTTCAAGCTTATCCCTCTCTATTTCCATGGAAAATTCGGTGATGAAAGTAAAATGAGGAAGAAAACATTTTATTTTCTTTATTTTATTAACCTTTTATTTTTATTTTATTAAATAAATAACATATAAAACATTATAATTAAAAGAAATTAAGCATCCAACCACCCCACTAATATAAAATATGGTATATTTACCCTATTAATTCATATTATTTCATTCATTAAGCCATTTAATGATTCAAATCAAATAGCGACCAAATTTTACATCTTTTACGATCTAGTCCTTTTTAATTAATTAACTATCGGAACGTTGAAATTTTTCAACAAAAATTTAATACCACCTTAATGAAACTCTGTAAATATTTATAAAAAAAATTACGACTCGGTTTATAGAAATGAGATCCTGATACCTTATTTTCTAAAACCACTTAACCTTAGGGTTTTACCACTTGAACTTAATAAATTTGTTATATAACAAAAATCATTATATCAAAAACCTTTTTAAGACCATGTTTGACTCGTAAATATTAAATAATAATATTTATGAACTTACTTGTCAGATTTGGTGGCCCTGAAACCACTGTTTTCGACACCACTAAAAAACGGACTATTACAAAGAGATTGTATAGAGCGCGATGAATGAACAAGGAAAGATTATTGGCATGATGAGAAGGATACGCAATGATTATGGATGCAATTTCGAAGATGATGATTTTGTGATGAAAAGGGGATCAAACATGAATTTTTTGCACTAAAGACTCCTCAACAAAATGATGTAGTTTAGCATAAGAACAAGACCATGCAAGAAATGGCCAGAGTAATACTCAATAGTAAGAACATCTCAAATAATTTTTGGGTTGAAGTAGTTAACACTGCCGTACATGTTTTCAACTAAGTGATAATTAGACCAAAGACTCGTATGACTCCATATGAGTTGTAGAAAGGGAAGAAACCTACTATGAAGTACTTCCATGTTTTGGGGGGTGCATGGTTCATCCTAAGAGATACAACACCAAGGTAAATTTGATTTTGAATCTGATGAACTTATTTTCCTTAGTATAAGCCAACAACAGCAAAGCCTAAAGGGTGTTCAATAAACATACTCAGAAGGTTATGGAGTCAATCAATGTGGTGGTTAATGATGTTGGAGCTCATGAGATTCATGGTGATGATGATGGAGATAAGACTTATGATTTAGTGCTTAAGGGAGTGCCAACTCCCTTTATTTGGCACTATTAAACCTAAAGAAAAGTAAAAAGTAAAAAGTCAAAATGTTCAAGTTACTGATCTGGTCAATGACATTCTAATGATGATGAGTCACTTCAATCTTCAGCAAGAGTTGGGAAGAATCACTTGCTAATATAATTAGTGATGTTCATGATGGAACCAAAACAAGAGACAGACAAAACTACAGATGCATGGTTCGTTTAGCTTGCTACACTTATCAGATCAAGCCAAAATGAGTTGAAGAGGACCTTAAAAATGTTGATTACATCTAGGCCATGCAAGAGGAGTTGCAATTATCATATATGGGTCTCTAATTCTATGATGCATAGTTATGATGAGTGGGTTTTGTTTGGTTATAAGCTTAATGATATTATAAGCCTTCAAACTTAAAAAAAAAAAATTCAATTAAACCACTCTAAACTTTTTGCACCCAATTAAGCTATTAAACTAACAAAATTGGTCAACTAGGTCCTTTGACTAACATTTAACGTTAGTAATTACAGTAAAGTTGGCATGGTCATTAGCAAGGGCAAAGGCAAGAGTATGATATTGGGGTGCCAAAATAAGGTTTAAAAAGTTTAGGGCACAAATGTTTAAAAAATTACTTTAAAAATGACTTAATTAAATAATTCAAAACGACAATGGACTAGAATTGCTATTTCACCCCTCAACTAAGGGAAGGCCAAGGCATTTGTCTACCCCCAATTACACCGCTGACTATTAGCCCACATCAAAAAATAAAAATAAAAATTTCAAAAAAATAAAAAAAATATTTAAAATTATTTTTAAAATAAGTACACAATGGATCTTGGTTGTCCAAATTTATTTGAATTGAGCACCCATGTGTCTGTATACTTTCTATTCTAGAATTATAAAATATAAGAAATTATAAAATAATTAAACATTATAAAATTATTAGAAATTAATTAAAATAATAAATTTTATAAAAATATTATATTTATATTTTAACTCAAAAATGAATTTGAACAATTGCTTAACATGTTTTGTTATATTTTTTGCCTCTCATTCTCAATTAACCCAAGTTATATTAGTCAAATAATTTAATTAAAATGAGGAAAATAATTTTATAGAATTTTATGGTTTTAAATTAATTTCTAATAATTTTTATAAATATTAATAAATTTTAATGATTTTAATTATTTTTATAATTATTTTATGTTTTTTATAATTCTAGAATGAATTCAAATGAACTCGAATAATAATTTGTCCGATTCATTGTATATTTTTTTAATATTTTTAATTTTTAATTTTTAATTTATGTTGATATGGCACTGTCACCATAGATTCATTGTATATTTTTTAAATATTTTAATTTTTAATTTTTAATTTATGTTGATGTGGCACTGTCACCATAGCAATTAGCGCTGACTAGACCGTTTCTTAACAATCACATCAGCATTACTATTAAATATTAATGGTCAACATTAGTTAAAAGGCCTATTTTTTTAATTTTATTAATACAAAGGCTCAATTAAGTGCAAAAAGTTCGAAGGGACTTAATTAATTTTTAAAAATTTTCTAAAATTTATTTTACCCATAAACTTTGATTATATTTCGATTTTTCGTCTATTTGTGCTCTATATTATTTTGATTGTACTGTCTAATTACTTATATATAATATTATAGTTGTGATTGTAAAACTTAAAAAATACATATGAAAAAAGGATTAGAAAAATGGTGAAATGAAAATGGGCTATAAATGAAACAAAGGAAAGTGGGCTCAGTATTGGCAAGCAGAAGGTTGGATTATATTTATCTGAGACTGATTTGAAATGATGCCTTCCGGCTTTCTGCTGCTTCTATTTCAAGCTGCAACATTGTTTGTTTTTTCGTATAAATAATCTATTTTAAGAGAGTTTTCCCATTCTCCCTCAATAAAAGCAAAATAAAAATCACCATAATTAAAGTGGTTGTTATACATCCACTACTAAAGCATACAAATGATTTTTGAGAATTTACAAGTTGTTTTAATTATATATTAACTTAATTATCTAAATATATTTTAGTAACCATTACAATATCATTAAAGTCACATCATTGTGGACCATCATTAATTAATATCTGGGTCAAGGAGATATCAATATGGGAAAAAAATAAGTAACAAGATGAGAAAAGAGATATAATTTAAATATAAAAATAAAATTTTGGCTACCAAAACTATTATGCAACAATAGTACATTGGTTGATTTTTTTTTTTTTGTAACAATGTAAATTTAAACGTCAAAAGTTTCTCTTCCACCAAGTTAAAAGCTTTAAACTTAAAACTTGGAGGAAGTTTCTAAAAAAATGCCTTAAAAGATTGAGGTTGAATGAAGGGTAGAGGTGTGCATGGGCCGGGCTATCCGGCTCGGCCGTAAGGCCCGCCCGAAATGTGAGAGGGTTTGGATAAAAATATAGGTTTGAAAAATGGGCTTGGACAAAAAATAAGGCCCGTTTAAAAAAATAGGCCGAGCCTCAGGTAAAGTATTTTTAGCCCGGGCCGGGCCGGGCCCGACCCGAATCACTAAAGGACAAAAAAAATCTGCATATTTTTTTTATTTTTGAATGTTATTTTCTTGTTATTTTCTCTCTATTTTGCTACCATTTTACTATTATGTTACTATTATTTGTTGTTATTTTTGGATATTGTATAAACTTTATTTTATTGTTAATTTTCTTATTATTTTAAAGGCATTTGTTAATTTTTTATTATTTTAAAAGCATTTGCTTGTTAAGTTGCATTTATCTTAGTGTTATTTAAGTCTACATATTTTTAAAATTTATTTTTAATTTGTTGGGAAATATTTATTTTGATATTTTTTATATTTTTGATGTATTATATATATTTAAAAATAATATAAAAAATTTTAGGCCCATTTTTAGGCCCAAATTCTACCCTAACCAAATAAATGGGCATGATTTTTTAGTTGAGCCCGGCCCGGCCCATGAACACCTCTAATGAAGGGTATCTATACATGTTTTATAGCTTATTACGTTGTTGTATTCTCGATGTGGGATGATTACCTTAAACCTTGTTTGCTCAGTGTAACTAAGAACATATAAACACACTACTTTTAAATAAACATTTTCAAATTTGGTAACTTGGGCGGTAACATTTTCAACTACTAATTCTCTCCTCTCTAGAAGTCTCATTTGTTTTGGTTTGCCTATGAGCGGCCGCGTGTCCTCTGGCTAGCGCCACTTACTCCCCTACTTCGTTTTCCATTGTTTTTATGCTTTTTAGCACACTACAGGAAAATAGGGCTTTAGCGGCGTTTTTAGCGGCGTTTTATCAAAAAACGCCGCAAAAATTGTAAAACACAAAGCAATAGGGCGTTTTATCAAAAACGCCGCTAAAAACTGAGCAATAGCGGTGCTTTTGGTAAAGCGCCGCTAAAAGACAGAGATTTAGCGGCGCTTTTGGTAAAACGCCGCTAAAAGACAGAGCTTTAGCGGCGCTTTTGGTAAAATGCCGCTAAAAGACAGAGCAGTAGCGGCGCTTTTGGTAAAACGTCACGAAAAGACAAAGCATTAGCGGCGCTTTTGGTAAAACGCCGCTAAAAGACAGAGCAGTATCGGCGCTTTTGGTAAAACGCCGCTAAAAGTCATATAACTCTTAAAATCTTAAACCCCCAAAAAATCATAAGCACTGCTTTATAACCCCTAAAATAGTAAACCTCTAAATCCTAACAAACCCTAAACACTAAACTATAACCCCTAAAACCCTAAAGCAATAGGTGCATTTTTAGCGGCGCTTGGTTATAAACGCCGCTAATGTTAAATTATTTTGTTCAAAACTTCGTCGTTTATCTGTCTTATATATTTTTTACCTACACCTGATACACTTAACATTTTCTCCATTTTTCCCTAATTCTATTTCCCCCTTATTCCTCATCCTAAATCCCTAAAGTATTATCACCCATTCCCAAATTTGACATCCAAATCCCTAACGAATTTAATAATAATAAAAAAGTAATTTTAATAATTAAACTTAAATTCAGAAATTTGAAACATAGAGGAATTAAATTCTTAAGAATAGAAATATAATGACTAAATTTTAATTTTACTGAAAAGTACAAATACTTATCTCATATTTTAGCTTTTACAGATTAAGTGGTTTAGTATTCAATTTGTTAAAGTATGTTAAGAGAATTACTTTTTCTTTTTAAGATTTAACACTCCTATGTGAGAAAATATTATTTAACTCAGATATTTATTAAAAGTTTATATAAAAATTAATTTAAAAGTCTATATAAAATTAATTGTTATTTTAATCATAAAGTTAATTGTGTTTCAAATTTTATTATAGAAAATATTTGTTAAAAATGAAAAAATTAAAATACTGTTATTTAAAATAATTTTAAAGTTTTTGGGTATATGACTTATTGTTTTTAATTTATATATTAAATAAATTCTTATATAATAGTAAAAGAGATAGTCTTAATAAATTTTAAAATATTGAATTAATTATCATTATAGTTTAAGATTTATGGCTTAGCGATATGATTTAGGGTTTAAAATATAAGAGTTACTATTTTAAGGTTTACGGATTATGGATTATGGGTTTATGGATTATGGTTTACAATTTATGGTTTAAGGGTTGGGGTTTAAGGTTTAGGTGTTAGGGTTAGGGTTATGGGTTAGGGTTAGGGTTATGGATTTAAGGGTTATGTTGTATGATTTAGGGTTTAGGGATAAAAATTAGGGTTTAGGTTTAGATTAGTTAATTAGTATTTTTAATTTATATATTAAATAATTTCTTATATATTCGTAAAAGAGATAATATTAAATTTTAGATATTAAAATTATGATTATAGTTTAATTTATTTAAGAGATAATAGATAAACTTTATATATATTTAGGATTTAACTTGAGATTTGTTAAATGATGAAATTTTATGTAATCAATTAATGTTTTTATATTTAAAAATATTTAATCTAAACAATTTGATATATAAAAATATATAAAAAAATTAAAATTTAATCTAATTATTTTAAATATTACTTAAATTTTTAAAAAAAATTATTTAAAATTAATATAAAAGATATAAAAATTCAATATAAAAATTATAAAAAAGTCAAAAATTAGCGGCGTTTATGATAAAAACGCCGCAAAAGACAAGCAATAGCGGCGTTTATATAAAACGCCGCAAAAGGCAATCAATAGCGGCGTTTATGATAAAAACGCCGCAAAAAGTAATTTATTTTAAATAAAACAGTACCGTTTTGATAAAATACGCGGCTAAATTTTAGTTTTGATTGAAATGACACCGTTTTATTTCTCTCCCCCCCCCCCAATTCCCTTCTTTCCCGATTCCACTCTCTTTCTTAGCCATTCTTTGCCCGTACTTCTATTTCTCTCCCTCGATTCCCTTTTCTTTCCCAGTTCCCTTTTTTTTCTCAGCCTTTCTCAGACTAAGCCATTTGCCTAAATCATAGTTCCCCCGAAACCCTCATTTTCCCCCAAATCATAGTTCCCCCAAAACCCCAAAATTTCCCTAAATCAAACCCATTTGCTGTCTCCCTCTCTTTTCGATCGATAGGTATTATAATTTTCTAATCAAACCCAAAGCTCATTCTTTCATTTTGATTTCATTGCAGCAAGCAAGCCGTTTATTTTTTATTTCATTTCGACTTCGATTTCACTTCTGTTTTATTTTTGCAGCCAGCAGAAAGATTAAGGGATTTCATTTTGAAATCAAACCCGATTGAAGGCTACCTTTGGCGAGTCCATCAAATCAAGGTACTCTTATTTACTTGTTCTTTTGAATCCTAGACTTTAGCATGTTGACATTTATATATTTTTTTCTTTTGTGTTCTTTAGTATATGCCATCTATTGGGAATTTTATTGTTGTTCTCTTTCCCTCTGCGTATGTAGTTAGTTTCCTATTATGGGAATTTATTTTGTTGGTTTTGATTTCTGCGTTTGATTTTGGCTTTTTCGTTTTTTGAGTCGGAAGATTGATGGCCTTTTATGGGCTAGTTTTATTTATATTGGCATTTGATTATACATGATTGGAAAATGGTTTAATATGTATAGATTCTCCAAGACTAGAAACTTTATCCTTGATGTTTCAAGTTACTGAATGATGAACTTGGCTGTCTTGAAACTACAACCTACACATGAGTGACCTTCGATACCGTAAACATGTTTTCGGTTATCGCTCGATGTCTTCTCATGTGATCATTGGTAGAAGCAATTCCTTGTAGGATTAGATAGTTTAGGTTAGATAACCCGACCTATATTGAATTGCTTGCTCTATTTATTGTGTTTTGGTTTCAATGGTCAATATTCGGGCTTATTAAACTCTAAAAATGCGTGTCACCAATCATCCTCATGAAAACATGCCTCAAAACACTCTTTGCTTCTTTGTTGTGCTTGTCTTTTTTACACTCAAATATTTATGTTACCAATCTTAGCTGGTCCAATCACCTTTTCTTCCATGATCTTCGCATATTGTGTAACATTAATACATCCTTCCTTATCCCGCATTGCTTTTACATCGTTAAATAGCGGGTAGTAGCTATCCTCAAGTTTTCGCAAACTTTAGAGTCATAAAACCTCGCTAAAGACTTCCGATTTCGAAATTTGCTGCCTTGCGTTGGAGGCACCTATTGATATAATTAATAATTACGACCTTTTTTAGGTAAAATAATGTGAATTTGCATTTAATTAAATTGTTTATTTACCAAAGAATCTTTTTTTCGCAAGCCCCATGATATATATTTTCATTTCTCATTATTTTCTTCTAAGATCTTTTTATCATAATACTAAATCTACAGTTAATGGCTCCCTACCATCTTAAAAGTTGAATTATAGTCTAAATCACCATTTTTTTTCCCTTTAATTTCTTCGGTTAATAATTAGTACGGTAAACGTGGACCAATTGCCATCTTTAAAATTAGTTGAAATGACTCTTGAAACCCACAAAAAAGCTGGTACACTTCTCAAATTTTTATTTTTATTTTTATTTTGGTGGAAAACATTTCTCAAAATTTTAACCACGGTGTGACAAGAGATATGTATTTCTTCTTAACTTGGCAAGCTATACAGACTTCGCCAATACAAATTAGTCACGCTTCATAATTGTGAATCGGTAAGCAACTCACCATTTTTCTATATAAAAAAACATTTGGGCAAATCAAATTTATTATACATTTTCATGACAAGCCTCGCCAGCTGTTATCAATTTTATTATGTGCATGCCTCGCCATTTTCTTTTTATTTTGGTATATATCATTGAAGCTTGGAAGTATACATACTATTGGTGCTTATAATTTGCTCATATCGTTGGCTGTCATTAGTGATACCGTAACTGCATATTTGTTTTATTTTCTCCTTAATCCTCAAGTCATGCTCTAAGAAATACACTCAATTGAAGTTTGGAGCAACTCTATCCTCTTTTAACTCTATGATCTTATGAATGTGCAGAGCATGTTTGTAATGTCTCTGTCATAGTGGCTTCATCATATGATATCAATTACTATGTTACACATTGATGGTTAGAAAGCTGTAATTAATTATTTTTTATTCAATTTGATGGCTCGGAATAAATTGTTTGTGGTGACGCATGCATATTCACGTAATGAGATGATGTGATTGTTATACATAGCTACTACATGAGTTGAGACCTGATGAGAGTAAGTTGGAGAATAGCCCGTGTTATCCAAAAATTAGTATTTTGTTCTAACAATCACTCTTTTGCATGCTAACTCAGATATTACGTGACATCTGTGTCGGATCAATTGCTTGCCATTGAAAAGAAGGAAGGTGGGGCTATCCATTTGTACATCATGACATTGGGGTTATCCATTTGCCAAAGATATTACCCTAGACTTCGTGATGAGTTAAATGGATTTAACTCGAATAATGATTAATTCACTTGTTTTAAGTGTTTTTTTTCATTTTATATTTTTATATAAAAATATATATATTTAAATCACAAAATGATAACTAAACTATACTTATTTTCCTAAATTGATATTTAAACTTTTTGTTGTCATAAGTGGTACTTAAACTATACCACTTACCCATTTTATCTCTCGTTGTTAAAAAATTCCTTAACCAATCATTTTGTGGCATGATATAATTTTTAACTAAATTATCCAAAAAAGATTAAATATTATTTCCTTTATAAACATATTTATCTTTTTTTGTTCTTCACCTAAAAGTTCTAGTGACAAAAAATTCAAGAACTAATCGAGAAACACATTTGAACCTAGTTTTCGACAATAAAGCTTAGATTGCGATGAGTTTTTTTTTTCTTTTTAATTTTTTAATATATTCTACCGGACACATTGCAATTCCAAGTATCTATGTTAGTGATTTAGTATCTCTTCTTAAATTTGAATCTCGATGATAATTAAACTGGAGGATGCCATTACTGTAGTGAGGATCCTTTAAATATTTACCTTTTTTTAATAAATTTTGAACTAGAGTGAACTGGCAAAAGTGTTGTTAAGAAGCTGAGGGTGTTACCGTAGCTCAACCAATTTAATAATTTAGGTTGATGCTATAATGTTATTGAAAGGCATATTTGAGTCAGATTATTTTTTTATTTTATGGATGTTTATTGTTTGCAGGTGTAATTTAATTTGCTAGAATTGACTCTTCCATCCAATTTATAATTTTTAAGAGGTATGTATATTTAATTTGCTAAATCTTTATTTCTAGGAGATTATATTTGGTATGTATTCCATGAGCTAATTACAAGGTAATTACAATTTCAAATAGGTATGTATATTTAATTTGTTAAATTTGTTTTTAACTTGTTTTTTAATGGATCATTAATGGATCATGTTTTTAACTTATTTCAAGTCTGTCCTTTGATTATTTTTTTTAATTTGCTTATGTTGTTTATCCTTAGAGACTTGTTATGTTGTCTTTAATTTTTTTAATTTGCTTATTCTGCTTATCCTTTGGATCTCTTTGCTACTAGTTCCAATGCGTATGTTCTTCTCATTGCTACTGGAAACCTTTGCGTATGTTCTTAAGTATGAATTAATTTTATTACCATGTAGCTTGCTTGTCCATTAAAATTACAACAATAGCTCACCTTCTCTCCAACCTTTTTTTAAATATTTTAAAGATTCAAAGTACATAGGCTGGAAACCTGACGGGTTGCCTTATATCGAGCTGTAAGATATAATGGATCCTCCCTAGGTGTAACAACGTCACGTATGATGAATCTTAAAAAATTCAAAAAGACTTGAAAAAAGTTTTATCGAGCTCATTTACTATTGAATATTTATTACCATGTAGCTTGCTTGTCCATTAAAATTACAACAATAGCTGACCTTCTCTCCAACCTTTTTTTAAATATTTTAAAGATTCAAAGTATATAGGCTGGAAACCTGACGGGTTGCCTTATATCAAGCTGTAAGATATAATGGATCCTCCCTAGGTGTAACAACGCCACGTATGATGAATCTTAAAAAATTCAAAAAGACTTGAAAAAAGTTCTATCAAGCTCATTTACTATTGAATATTTATTACCATGTAGCTTGCTTATCCATTAAAATTACAACAATAGCTGACCTTCTCTCCAACCTTTTTTAAATATTTTAAAGATTCAAAGTATATAGGTCGAAACCCGACGGGTTGCCTTATATCGAGTATGTAAGATATAATGGATCTTCCCTAGGTGTAACAACGCCACGTATGATGAATCTTAAAAAATAACTTACATAATTCACATAACTTACATAATTTACATAACTCACATAACGTACATAACAACTTACGGAACTTAACTAATACATGTAGTGTAATCTAATAGTTTCCTTAAAAGCATATAGTTTAAAGTTCAAATTTCATAACTTACATAATCTACATAACTTACATAAAACATAAAAATATATCATATCAAGACTTACATAATAAACAACTTACCTATGTAATTTATTGTCAACTTTAGAATTCAAGAACTACGAAAAAGATAGGAGTTGGATGAAATTGTCAAGGGTAAGCAACGCCTATCGAAATAGAGTACAAACTTTTCTGAATTTTGCATTTCAAAATGCAAGACAAGAGAATATGATTCTTTGCCCGTGTAAGAAGTGTGGCAACATCAATTGGCATACTCGTGAAGTTGTCTACGAACATCTAATTGTTGATGGCTTTATTCGGGTATAAAAAATAGATTTTCCATAGAGAGTGTACAGCTAGTGGAACTTCTTCAATGATTAATCCGAATTATCCTGATACTGATTACCATCAGTATGTCAGACAAGATGACATGGAAGGTATGTTGCGGGATGCATTTAATATGCACAGTCATGGTGAGCAATCGTTTCCACCTGACTTTATTGCATCCGATGATTGTAATATTGGTGGAAATGTTTTTGGCGAAACGGGAACAAGTGCACCTTATGAGGAGCCAAATGAAGAAGCGGTGAAGTTCTACAATTTACTTAATGAAATGAACGAAGAACTTTACGAGGGATCAAAATATTCGAAATTGTCCTTTTGCATTCGTTTATTTCACTTAAAATGTTTAGGAGGATGGACTGGAAATTCTTTTACAATGCTGCTAGAGTTTCTGAGAGAGATATTTCCTTTTGCAAAAATCCCCCAATCTTTTCAAGATATGAAGAGACTAATAAAAGATTTGGGCCTTGGGTACGATAAAATTCATAGTTGCCCAAATGACGCATGTTGTAACTGGGTGATCAAGAACCAACAAGTGTTGTAATGTTTATGCAAGTCTCGTTGGATGAATGGGAATACGAGAAGATGTGAATGCGGATGAAAGTGGGGCACGATTAAGAAAGAAGCCACCAAGGTTTTACGATACTTTCCCTAATACCAAGACTTCAAAGGCTTTTCATGTCATCAAAGACTACCGAATCTATGAGGTGGCATAATGATCAATGATCGATGATGGATTATTAAGACATCCTGCGGATTCTTTAGCTTGGAAATCATTTGACATGAAATTTTCAAGCTTTACAAGCGATCCTCGAAATGTGAGGCTTGGGCTAGCAGCTGACGGCTTTAATCCATTTAAAATCATGAGTACTTCGTACAGCACTTGGCCTGTGGTGCTTGTTCCTTACAATTTGCCTCCATGGATTTGCATGAAGCAATCTTCGTTTATTTTATCAATGATTATTCCTGGAGAGAAAGGTCCCGGAAATGATATTGACATCTATTTGCAGCCACTTATTGAAGAGTTAAAACAATTATGGTCGGGTGTTGAGACATATGATGTATTAAGAAAAGAGAACTTTTATTTACGTGCAGCTTTATTGTGGACAATTAATGATTTCCCGGCTTATGCTAATTTATCGGGTTGGAGTACTAAAGGACGTTATGCTTGTCCTTGTTGTGCTGCGCAAACTTGTTCGAAGTGGTTGTACAATGGGAAGAAGTTCTCTTACATGGGCCATCGTCGGTGGTTAGATGGAAATCATAAATTTAGATTTCAGAGGACTTTATTTGACGGTACAGAAGAGTACAGAGGAGCTCCTCAGTAGACGTTGGATCTGAAATCTTGTTTATGTTAAAAGATATCAACTTCAGTTATGGGAAGATGAATCAACCACCTAACACGCAATCAAAGAGAAGATCAAGGGATGAATTCGATGATGAATCTGACGAAGAGGATGATCCTAATGAGGCAGACTTGTGGAAAAAAAGAAGTATTTTTTTTGAGTTGCCTTATTGAGAGCATAATATTTTACGCCACAATCTTGATGTCATGCATATTGAGAAGAATGTCTACGAGAACATAATTGGGACAATTTTGAATGTCGATGGAAAATCAAAAGACAATCTTCAGAGTCGACTTGATTTAGTTGACATGAGAATTCAGCGTGATCTTCATCCTCAAGTACTTCCGAATGGGAAATATCGATTGCCACCTTCTATTTTTTCAATGTCAAAGGAAGAGAAAGAGGTGTTTTGTATGGTGTTGAAGGATATAAAGGTCCCAGATGCGTATGCGTCAAATATATCTCGATGTGTGAGTCTTAAAGATCGAAGATTATATTCATTAAAATCACATGATTACCACATCTTGATGCAAGATTTACTCCCAGTTGCTTTGCGGTGCTGCATGTCAAAAAATGTGACGTCCTGTATAATTGAACTATCCAATATAATGAAAGCTATTTGTGGCAAAGTTTTGGATGTTAAAGAACTTAAGAAAGTACAGGATCGAGCTGCTTTGACTTTATGCAATTTGGAGAAGATCTTTCCACCTTCCTTCTTTACTATTATGGTGCACTTGGTAATTCATCTCCCTCACGAAGCAATACTTGGTGGACCGGTTTTTTATCGATGGATGTATCCAATAGAAAGGTGCTAATTTATTTGTCAAGTATTTATTATTCGCATCTATACATTTAGTTACAACTTTTGATAAATATTGTATATCGTGTTTAGGTTCCTAAGCAAATTGAAAGCTTATTGTCGCAATAAGCGTTATCCAGAAGGATCAATTGCTGAAGGCTACTTGGCAGAGGAGTGTATGACATTCTGTTCTAGATATTTAGAAGATGTTGAAACATGATTGAGTAGACCAAATAGAAATACTGGGCTCAATGATCATAACTTGGCCGAAACTTATTTATTCCAAAGTTATGGAGAACCAATCGGCAAAGTTGAAATTACAGAATTAGATGATATATCGTGGATACAAGCACATCGATATGTACTTTTTCACCACGATTTAGTTGAACCGTTACGCAAGTAAGTTCTAAAATTTCCTCACATATTCGTAGTTTTGATTTGTTTATCTTCTAACCAATTACACTTGTTTTTAATATAGTGAGTACAAACAAATTTTGAGATCTCGTGCACGCCTCGAAGATTGCAACATCGAGAGATTAATAAGTTATTCACAGAATCTTTTCATGAATGGTTAAGTCAAACGGTATGTAACTAAAGTTAATAAGTTACATATAATCCCGAAATTTAGTTAATTATTCAATTTACTTTCGATTCAATAGGTTTGGAGTGGAAAGGGCGTCAATGACGAAGTTAAATGGCTTTCCCAAGGTCCGAACAGAATAATAAAAAGATATAGTGCCTTCCTCATCAATGGATACAGATTTCATACAAAGTATCGTGAGAGAATGAGGAGAACTCAAAATTGTGGAGTTGTTGTTAATTCTTCAATTACAAGTTATGCTAGTGCTAGGGACAGTAATCCGGTTGAGGGTAATGTGGAGTATTATGGACTTCTTACCAACATTATTGAGTTGGATTGCTGTGGCAGATGGAAAGTTGTCTTATTTCGGTGTGATTGGGCTGATGTTAATACTGCTCGAGGAATTAAAGAAGATCAATTTGGTTTTACAATGTTGAATTTCTCTCGCTTGATTCACACTGGACAACAATTGATGGACGAGCCATATGTATTTTCCTCTCAAGTGAAACA
Source organism: Gossypium arboreum (assembly GCF_025698485.1). NCBI lineage: Eukaryota > Viridiplantae > Streptophyta > Magnoliopsida > Malvales > Malvaceae > Gossypium > Gossypium arboreum. The sequence continues at coordinate 20,624,597 of NC_069082.1, forward strand.
AGTTTTTTATTCGAAAGATCCAACTGATGAGGGTTGGTATGTTGTACTCCGGAACACCCCTAGAGACTTGTTTGAAATGGGTAATGGAAGTAGAGATGACATCTTCGAAAGATCAGAAACATTACCTTTTCCAGAACAAAACTTAGATGAAAATATCCCTAGTACTAATACACAACATCAATGGGTTCGACATGATGTGGATGAAGATATTTACGAATAATAATGTAGTAAGATTTTACAATTTTTAATTATATGTAATATTATAATTTTAATCTTTGTCATGTTATATAATTTAACTATTTTATATGTACTACTATTGTTGTAATTTGTTACTAAAACTTTAACTATTTTATGTGTATTGCGGGAAAAATGCGTAGAAGAAGATTAAGAGATTTAAGTATTGTCCGAATACTCCAAATTCGGAAGAAGGAAATAGTGAACAATGCAGACAGCTTGTTGGATCTTCGATCGCGCGGAGACACTTGATGAGCTGAAGAATTTCAAAGTAATGTTATGTTCATTTTACATGTGTTGACTTTTATTATTGAATTATTTGTCAATTTTAATATAATAGTAGTATATCATTTTCAATTTGAAAGTGGTAGGACGCGTAGAGTTCGAGGACGACGTTGCTTAGAGATTTATACGACTTAGATCTGTCGAGCGTGTTAAAGTAAGTAGAAATACTCATGGTCACTGTTGGATCCGAGGCTCGACTTTTAGCGAGCTATTTGGGCATTTTAGCACGAAATGCAAATATGTTACCCATCAACTATGAATCATGGCATCACATGCCTGATAGCAACAAAAATCAGGCTCTCGCTAATATTAAGGTAACAAAATGTGAATGCAATTTATAATACTTTGGTTTAAGTTTCATTTATATTTACATTCTAAACTTATGTTTTTTTAGGAGAGATTTGCTTTAGAAGTCTCCGATGATTATATCAAGAAGGCATTAGGTAAAAGATGGAGAGACAATAAAAGCACTTTAAAGAAACAATATTTTAAGAAAGACATAAGGCTCGAGGAAAAATTGAGAAATGTTCCGCCGAGAATGCTAAGGTATCAATGGGAAGATGCGGTTAGATTTTGGAATTCAAAGAAAGGAGAGGTATTGCGTATTTCCAAACTCTTATATATAGTGTTTACTTTATACGTAATAATAATTTTATTATGTAGGACCGTGAACGAGTTGGAACAAGTAGCAGGCAAAAACAAAAATTCACGCACACGGCAGGGTCGAGAAGTTTTGCTTCTGTAGCTGAGGCCGAGGTATTATGAATTTATTAATTCTTTCAAATATTAATAACTTTCTATTATTAAATAATATTCTTACTACTATATTGTAGGAAGTTAAATCCGGACAAAAAGTTGGACGCCTTCAGCTTTTTGAGATTACGATAGGAAGAAAGATGGATCTCCTATGACATCCAAGTGGAGAAATTATGGTATATTTACTTAATAATATTTGATTTATTCTAAATATTTATAATCTTTAATGATAATTTTTAATTTGATTTATTCTAAATCTTTATAATCTTTAATTATAATTGTTTAATTCAATTTATCATTAGTAGTTTTAAATAATGTTAAGTTATGTTGCATTCCTTTTTATTATATATTTCGTTTCTAACTCTTTAATTGATTTTTTAGGAGAAACTAAAGGAAAAGAGGGCAGAATATGAAGCGATTGCTTCGAGTGATAGTTCTGTTAATCTTGAGAACATTGATAACAGAATTATCACTGAAGTTTTGGGTCCTGAAAAGTTCGGTTGGGTTCGATTTCAAGGATCTGGTATTACCCCGACCCAATATTTTGGATCCGGCTCCCAGCAATACATGCCTTCCAAAAGTCAAGCTCAAGCTGAAGTTCAGAGGTTAAGAGACCAGATAGCTCAGATGCAACGAACACGGTTGAGCAAATTGCCGAGGTTCAATGAAAATATGAAGAACTCCAAGAACAACTTAGAGTGGAGGCGAGAGAGGGAGGAGGCAATGCGCAATGAGAGAGGCAGAGGCACGAGCGATGGTAGCAGAGCAAAGCAAAAAGTACGATGACCTCCAAATCTGACTTCAGCAGATGATGCATATGTTTCAAAGAATCGCAAAAGCCACCATCTTAGACATTAGTTTTCTTATTGTAAGAATGTTTTTAAGTTTTGTCACGTTTAACAAGATTGTAAAAATATTTTAAATTATACTTTATTTATTAATTATATCATATATCTTTAGTTAAATTTGAAGTATCATTTAGAATTAATTTTTGGTTGTATTTTTATGCTAAATTTTTGTTTTTGGTGCATTTTATACTATATTTGTTGTATTTGGTTGGAATTTAATGCAGGAAGGGCTGGATATTGGTAAAAAAAATATTGCAAATCTGCCAAAATTAGCGGCGCTTTTCCCACAAACGCCGCGGCTTTTTTTTCAATAAACGCCACAAAGTTTTATGGCGTTACCTATAGCGGCATTTTTGGCGACGTTTTAGAAAGCGCCGCTAAAGGCTAAAAAAAGCGCCGCTAAAAGTCTATTTTCCTGTAGTGGCAGAATCATCTGAAGACCTGCCTTCCTTCATCTCCGCCTAACCCAGGCCACAGATGAGAGGTCGGTTTGCTTGTCTCGTTTTCTCTGCCTAACTCAAAAATTGAATCCACTAAATAATTATCAAAGTAGACTCAATGATAGTCCTAGACTACTTGAAAGCTCAAGGTAAAAGCAATCTCACAATGTACAATTTTTTGCACTCACTCTCCCCAAATGACAACCAATTTTACCCACAAAATGTTCCCAACATGAATTGATAAAAAGACTCAAAACTCATCTCTAACAACATTTATATGGGTAGAGTAGTTGCTTAGAAAAACTTATGCAATCAGTTTGAATTTTGAATTTTGAAAAAATCCCAGTTGATGAACTTGGAATGACTCAAACTCTTCAAAGACTTTTAAACTTAGTTACCATAAGGACTTCGTATGGTTTTATCTAATTCCTTATTATTTCTTACAGTTGCTATCTATCACATATTTACAAAACATTTATTACAATAATACGTCTATCAAATATTAGCAATATTGAATAAAAAATTGTTTTGCCTAACAATTATAATCAATCATCTCCTTTACTTTGTATAGCTTAACAAAACAAAGTTTGTGATTACTTATTTATTTACTAATTTCAACCTTCTAAACGAAAATACATATTAATTTTGTTCTTTAATAATATAACTAGTTACCAAATACAGTGTAAAAAGAGATAGAAACAAAGAGAGTGGGGGGTAAAAAGGAGGACTGTGTTGGATGATAGGGAGTGGGTGACAGTGGCTCACATGATATATATGTATAAAGATCTGTGTATGTATGTATAATTTTGGTGCAATCAAAGAGTCCAAAAAGGGGGAGAGCAGGAACTGGCAGTGAGGATAGTGGTGGATAAAATAGGGTTTTGGATGTCATGCATAATTCCTTTGTTTGTGAATTGGCAGCCAACGTCCCCTTCACGAGAACGACCATTTCCTACTCTTCTTGTTTTCTTCTGTTCTTCATATGCTTGTCTTCTTCTTCTCTTGGAATGTGTGTTGAAATTGGATCCCTTTCTTTTCCATTTTTTACCGCCACAAAAAGAAAAAAGGTATTCTTTATATAAATAATTTAGATGAGGGTATATACCATTAGTTTAATAGAAAGCTGATCGTGGTATTTACTAATTAACCATTAATTGCGACCAAGATTAGAACCCTAATTTATATATATATTAATAAATAAATATTCACCATTGGGTTTTGATGATTATCAGGATATATATCATTATAATCCCTTTTTTTCTTCATGGTCCATGCTAGGTAGAGCTGCTGCAAACCAAGTAGTCATCATTGCCAACTTAAACTTAAATAATTTCACTTGGAAATTCTTCTTGCATGATTCAACCTAGCAAACGTCTCTATGCTCTAAGCCTATACATACACACACGCAAATTATTTCTCCATAATCATCACTTCAGGGCCCCGTTGATCATAAAAAAAATTTCACTTGATATGATTTCTACTTTTATACATCACTCTCTCTCTCGTTACCAAAACCTTGGATACATATCATAATCATTATGTATAACATAAACAAATACACCATGTTATGTTTTTCTGTAACTGGGATGACACTTTGATCGACGAGTACTTTTTCAAACATTCCAAATCATCAATTGAAATGGTGTTGTTCGAGCCACGGCCAAAACCCCGTTTGATCCTCGATGTTGCAGAACATGTTACCCAGGCCTTCTTCTTTAACAATTTGATCCATCTTTTGGCATTGAAGGTGATTATCAGGCCTTGATGATGAGGTTTGAAACAGTTGTGCGACTGCTGTAGTTGGCCTAATGGATGTTGGGAAAAGGGTTCTGCAGCTTGTCGGATGGCTGTCAATGACTGTTGGTGTCCTTGACATACCCAGCTTCACATCCGAGCTGTTTTCACTTCTGTTACTACATGAACCTTCCGTTTCCTTGTTGAGGTTGATGGATTCCGTTGGTTCTTTGCCTTTCAGTGCCAATATCTGCACCCACAAATTAACTCTTGCAGTTAAAGAAGAAGTATATACGCATGTTGTTGCACAAACTACTAAATAACTCAATAGTTTTGAAGAGGTTTAATCCATAATTTCATACTAAGACAATGAGATCCTTGTTCTAACTTGTAAGAAAAGATCTCTCATTCATTGCATTCCATAAGTTATCACTCATGATTACCCCTATTAATTTGAATTCTAATTATGGTTTTAATCTCTCTATAATGCTAAAATTTGTGATTTAATCATTTTACATTAATTCGGCATAGTTTATTCTATCTTCTTTTATAGTATCATTAGTAGGTCTAAATTGATAATACTGTTAATTGCTATTTGTAACTTGATGAAATGGTTTTTTTAAATAGTTTAAGTATTTAATTAAGATTTAAATTTATTATTGGTTGGACACAAATGATTAAATTTTTGCATGATCTTTTGTGATAGAACTTTAGCAATAACAATTAATGGTGTTATCAATTTGAATCTACAAATATCATTATAAAAATAAATGAGAAATTATACTAAATTAAAGTAGAGAGATTGAATCTGAGGCTAAAAACAGAATTAGACCGTCAATCAATAAAAAAAGTAAAATTATGTGGCAGAAATAAGGTTCTGAAAATAATGGTTCATGGTAAGTCAATAAAGCATGAAGAAATGGATCATAATAATCTTCAAAAAGCTCAATTATTCAACACACACACACACATACATATATATGCTTACCTCAGCATGAAGCTTTTGGTTCTGAGCTTGGAGTGCATCATTATCAGCTTTGATAGCTTCATACTGTTTTTTAAGGAGATCATAGTCTTTCTCAAGTTGCTTGGTTTTCCACCTTGCTCTTCTGTTTTGGAACCAAATAGCAATCTGCCTTGGTTGCAACCCAAGAGCTCTAGCCAGCTGCATTTTTCTCTCAGGTTCAAGCTTGTTCCCCAACTCAAAGTTCTTCTCAAGGGTCTTCACTTGTTCCATGTTCAGCCTTCTCTTCTTCTCTCCTGCCTGTGAACCATCATCTGATAAATCATCCTCCCCATTTCCTTCTTCACATACATGATCTATACCAGAAAATGATATTGATCTCTTCCCCAGAAATGGTGCAACACCTATATATATATATAAAAGAAATCAATTCCATGATAGATTTTACATATGTAAACCCTAAAGATTCAGAATGATATATATACCGTGAAAGTCTTGGGGTGTGCATGAAGGAAGCATTTGATTGATGGAAGTTGGGGGTTGATGATGATGATCTTCTTCATGAGGAGTTTGGAGCATGAAATTGGCCGGAAAAAAAGCCATCCCATTGCAAGACATGTCTTAATAATAATGATCTTAATTCAAACAATATTGAGAAAAATATATATTTTCATGCTTGACTGCCATGGCATGATGTTCTTCAAGGAAACAACAATACGCAGAAAATCCTGAGAGTAGACACAGAGTTTAATGAAAGAAAAAGCAAAAGAGAGGTTTGATAATTCAGTTTATAAAAGAAAAATAAATTAGTTTCTTGAATTGGAAGGTGATGCAGAGATTTTTCTGAAATGGATGGCTTATATATATATATATATCAATTCTGTGTGTGTGTGTGTGTAAGAGAGAGAGTGAGAGAGAGAGATATGCATGTATGTGACTATGCCATTGGGTGAGGGAAATGCTAGCTGATATTATTATTATTTTCTTTTAAAAACTAATTAGCAATAAAAATAATATCATGAAATTTAGTTTAAATAATTGCAACAAAATTTTTATACACGTGCATGCATGTTCATGAAAAAAAAATGAGAAAGGCTACTAACTAAACATTGGTTATATTATGAGTGTTGAAAGCATTTAAAGTAGTGATACCAATCCAAGTCCAATAATTTGAGGTCATTTTCATGTTACTAGACTTTTATTTCCACACTTGGGAGACAATTTGTGGTGTTTTTCTCAATAAAGACAGTTGTCTTTAGATGTAAAATAAATTTTCAGGATAGGGATGCAACCACTTTTTATGAAGCTTTGATTCCATAGGTGAATGTGGGTGCTTCTTTTTAACTGGTTTGAATTGTAATTTTATAAAACTTATAGGTTTAAATAGTAATTTTACAAATCAAGGAAGCCTCCCCTACCTCTAGTGAGTAATATTAGATTCTACTGTTATTATTATATTTTTAATAGTGCTAAGATTCCGGAGTATATCTTCTTTTAAGTAATATTACATTTTCATGATAATGTGAGATTTTTGATAAATTTATCTCAAAAAGGGTAAAAGACACCTACTCCTATAGTTTCAAGAATGCTCGTACCCATCAGGTTTAAAGAAAATTTCATAAACACCCCTTCAAATCTATTTACTAATTAAAAGATAAATTATTCCTTTATTATTATTTATCTATATATTTTCTATTTAATGTATTCATTTCTCTATTTTAATATTAAAAATTGAATGCTATACAATATATTTGACTTTTTCATAAAATTATATTTGAATTCAATTAAAATTAAATATTTTAAATTTATTTTAATTAGTTATGTATAAACCGTGTGAGATAAACTCTGTCATATATTTTATGTAAAAATAATTAATTACTAGAAAGTTTTAATGGGAAAAATTGATTGAAATATAAAAGTGAAATTTAAAAAAAATCATCGAAAATTTAATATTGAAAGTGCAAAAGAAAAAGTTGAAAATGAAAAAAAAACGTAAAAGAGAAAAAAATAATTGTCCAAAATTTTAAAATAAACTTATGGCGAACGAGGCCTTGGCTGAACTAGAAGGCTAAGACCCTCTAAACTTTAAGATATCATATCTTAAACTATATTTATTAAAAAAATATTAATTGAAAATTATTTATATTTAGCATAAGATTATATTAGAATATAATGTAATTTATAATTTAATTTAATAATAATTAAAATATTTTTAACTAATTAAATTTATTTAATTTTTCATTGAATATAAAAGGTGAAATTGTCATTCTATTTATTTCATTTAATAAAAAACTTTAAGAGGATCATGAATTTTTCATCAAACTTTACAGAAGGGTATGTGAGAATTTTTTAAATCATTGCGGGTAAGTGGATCTTTTTTTATCAAACCTGACTTTTTCCTAATAAAAACTCACCAACGACTCTGGATCCTTGATGTTGTTGTTATAAGTTGAGAAAAATAATAATTTCTCTATTTTATTTCTGCATGAAATTTTATATTTATGATAATTTTACCATTATTTTCTTTTATTATTTTGGTTAAAATTTCCATTACACCATAACAAATAACATGTTTTGGTAAAATTGTATTTTTTTCTCCTGTCACTTTGATCAAAGAGAAGCCTTAACTATTTCCTAATTTCAATTTATCTATTTGAAAATGGAGATATTAAATTAATTTAAAAAAAAAAGCATTCATTTATCAGTAAAATAAAATACTATAAGCTTAAACAATGTGTTGTAAAGAATAAAAAATAATAAAAATTCTCGATGACTATTTAGTAAAATGTGTTTAGATAATTTTATATTTCCTCAATCAAATAACAAAAACTTACTTTCAAACTAAATAAATTAAACAATATAATATAACATACCCAATAACGTGTTAAGTAATATTACGTTCTAATAATCATATTACAAAAATAATCATACATTCCTTAAACTAAACACCTTTTAAATGTATGGTTATCAAGTTGTGATGTTTAAATCAGCAAAAAATTTACAAAGGAATGCACATAAGATTCAAATCAAAGAAGGATGTGTATAAATGGATTGTTGTAGGGCTTTAGTCTTCTCCCATTCTTACATATACCAGTTCTCATGTAACGTGTCTTCCGTGTTTATTTTTAAATTTACTAAATAATATAGTTTATAAATTTTTAAAATATATATTTGTTAATTAAATTAAAATTTGTCTAATTTATAATAAAAGTCTGTTAATTTTGAAAAATAGTTTAAAGAAAAAATAACATTTTTAAAAGTAATGAAAATAAAAGAGTAGGAAATAATTGATAGTAAAATATTAAGTAATTAGATAAAATAACTTATAATTTGAATATAAATCAAAATTTCACCTATAAAGAACCAAGACTTTAATACTTCATTTTCTTTAACATAATATTTCATAACACAATAGTAAACATCATTCACAATTATGTAAATATTATTAAAATCAAATCATAGTAAAACTATCAAGTATTAAATAATAATAATAATAATTAAACATCTCAAACAATAATGAAGATCTTTTTTTTTTGATGGAAACAAAACCTATTAAATAATACTACAATATGAATTTTCCTATAATTCTTTAGATGTTATTTTAAATGAAAATGCATTGATAATGCATGTATTTATAGTACTAAATATTAGTTTTAATTTATATGTAACGTAACACTAATTAAGTGATAATTAATCTAAAATAGCAAATGTAATTTTATACGAATCCAAAATATAATTAAGTGATGAAAACAATAGTAATAAAATAATTATACGTAAATTTTATATTCAAGTTTTAATAAAATATTATTAATAAAATATATAGTTATTTTGATATAATATTATAGATTTTAAAAAATGAGAAAAATAGATAATACAAAATATTAATTCTTAATTTATTGATTTTATTTACATTACTTTCTCAAATAGATATGAGGCACACTATTTGATTATATGCACTTAGTTTTTATAAAAGATTTAATATTTAATTTAATTATAAAATATATCTATTTTCTTTTGAGTTTTTGACATGTAAATTAGACCATTTTTCTAAAAAAGGCCCATTGCCTACTTTATTTACGGAATTGGACCACTTAAAACTTTATTGACTGGAATGGACCAAAAAAATCCAAAACGTGCCTACGTGGAAGCGTTTTAAGGAGAAATTTCAAAAAAATGTGCTGACAGGGGCGAGCTTTACCCTATGTTAGTAAAAACGCACTAACGTGGGCACGCTTTTGCCTGTGCTCAAACTAAATATTCAAAAAAGATCATTTTTTAAAAATATTATAAAAATAGACTAATTTTTTAAAAAATTATGAGAATAAGCCTTTAAAAAGACCCAAAATGGCAACATTATTTTTTTTTAAAGGTGCAACCAATTAATATGGAAATAAACTTTACAAAATAAATTTTTAAATAGACCCAATGTTTCATTTCCCTTGTTTTCTTAAGCAACATGAGATGTGACATATGTGTATATATAGAGCCATGAATAGGTTTGCAATTTGTTTCTAGACAATATATGATTTCTTCCTCTTTTAACTAACAATATAAGATTAAATGCTACACTATATTTTATAATTTTTTACAAAAAATTCTATTTTTATATTTTGTTAACATTTTCTCATATTATAAAATTATCTTTTGAGATCTTTAATCTTGTTACATTTTAGAATTGTTAGCATATACAAAAGAACTATTAAAAAATAACAAATTGTACATATAAAACTTGTACACGCAGTAATATTCTATTCAATTTTAAATGTTTGAAGTTAATATCCATGCAATTCTAATTTTTAAAATATATGTTATGAATGTTTGATTAATAAATAAATGGTTAGTATTTGGTACTCAAATAATATTTTTTGTAATTTTAAAAATTGATATATCTTTTTAAATATATCTTTTTTAATATTTTACTATATTCATTAATTTTTAATCCTAATTTTAATTTAATTTTCATCACCTAATGAATGCTGATAAATTTATTTCAAATGTATTTTGATTAGATAGATAATCTATTTAAGCATAGTATATAATTATGTTAAATAAGTTTTTATAGAAATATATAATATACATAAATTATATAAATTATTTTTCATATTTTTATATCTAGATTAAATTATATTAGTAGTCACTTAACTATGATTTTTGGCTATCAAATTATAAAACTTACAAAATGATTACTCAACTATTAGTAGTTTTTAAATATTTATTTTTTAATATTTTGTCATACTCATTTTATATTTTATAATTTTTTACTTATAGAGTTTAAAATTTTATTTATAATGTAACAAATTTTAACTTTTTCTAAAAAAATTAAACTCTATAAGTAAAAAATATAAAATATAGTGTAGCCTTTAATTTTATGTTGTTAGTTAAAAGAGAAAGGAATCTCACATTGTCTAGGAACAAGTTGCAACCTATTAATGACTCTATGTATACACATATCTCACATCCCACACTTCTTACAAAAACAAGGGAACTGAGACTTTGAGTTTATATAAAGATCTGTTTTGTAAGTTTTATTTCCATAAATTGGTGGCACTAAAAAAAAAATAGTGTTGCCACTTTAGGTCTTTATAAGGGCTTATTATTGTGAATTTTTAAAAAATATGATTTATTTTTTAAATATTTTTAAAAATGACTTTTTTGAAAATTTAGTCTAAGCATAAGCAAAAACGTGTTCCTTTCATAGCATTATGGACATTTTTTAGTAAAATAATTTGTAAATTAAGAAAAAATAAATAAATTATACATTGTAGATTAAATTACCAATATATTGATCTATGTTATCTTTTCTTACATATAATTATATTTATTTAAATAAAAAAATTATATTTTATTATTTCTAATTTATCCAATTATATTTAATGAATTGTTAGATTTATAATATTATTAGTTAATAATATAGTAGGTATATTTTATTATTTCTAATTTATCCAATTATATTTAATGAATTGTTAGATTTATAATATTATTAGTTAATAATATAGTAGGTAGAAGGAAGAAATTTATGACTTTTATGTTAATAGAGTATCATATTAATTAATATTACTTTTATTATTATCACATAATACTAATAAATTATTATATTAATATGGATTTAATAGTAAAGTGTAATCACATCAATTCAATTTTTTTAATCAAATTCATGCTTGCACATAATAATTATAGATAGATAGACGGAGCATATAGGGAATGCTAGTCCTTTTACGTCATGTTTCCTTAAAAAGTATCCCATACATATTTAAATATTAATTAAGTTGTTTTAAATATATCAATATTGAATATGTTGCGTGGGCAGATCCGTTTGAGATAGGTGTTACATTCTGAAAGGGGTATCCACTAGCTTCTGCCAAATGGGGTCATGCGGGTCCGCCCATCCTGGCGTTATTTAGTATTGGATGTGATACTGTGTATTTCATTTATTTATGTGGGGTGACTTTGAGGGACTACTATTAGCCCTTAAGAAATCTGAAATTCTTTTCCTTCAGAAGGAATTGAGGGTCGACCAAGTTCCTGCTGTACTGATAAAAAAAAAAAAAAAAACATTTTGTTGAAAATAAATGAAATCTAAGTTTATATTTAAAAAAAAAAAAAAGATTTGAGTAGTGGGGTGGGTGAGATTTCACTTACTAAACTCCATTCAATTTGATTTTATTATTAATAATTTAAATCTATCTAATTTATTTAAATTTAAATTTATTTGAATCCAAATTTATTTGGACATATAATCCACAATAATCAAATTCAAAGTGATTAGAATAAAAATCATTTGAATTCATCATAATCAGATTCAAAATAATTTAAACCTTAAACTTTAAATGACAATTTAAATTTAAAACTGACATAGACCGAAATTGCTTGAAAATTTTGAAACAGGACTCAACCTGGTCCAAATAGACCCAAACCCTAACTAATTTGATGGACTAATGTGAAAAGAGTGATAGAAAAAAGGAAAAGGGAATTAGGGGATATGTAAGGGAAAAAAGGACGGGGTTGCTTAAGAAGAAAGAGAAATGAGGTGGCGTGCATGGTTTAGGGAGTAGGCTAAAGGGGATTCACATCGGAAATGAGAGGGGGGTGGAATCTAGTAGATGGCCAAGGTGTGGGGGAAGGGGCAGAGGTTGCTACCTAACCCACCAACACCCATCGTGCTTTAGGACCAAAGCTTCTTTCCCATCCTCTATCCCCTTTTCATCTCTCTCTCTCTTTGAAATTGAAACACCACAACAAAATAAGTAAATAAATAAGAGGGGGTTTTAAAAGCCCAAGCGAAACACCTCTTGTTAGGAACCCTACAAGTACAGGAGCTGGTCTCTTTTTTGTCTTTGAGCCCCTCCTTTGTCCATCTCTATCCCCCACTCCCACCCTATACATCATGCATTCACTCATTTCATTTCATGTTATGTCATTACTCTTTAAGTTTTGAAATTCGAATTTTTATTTAAATGTGAATTAAAAACTGTGAAGTAGAATTAAAATATGTGAATCAATTATCTAGAGAAATAATTTAAATATGTCATGATAAAAAAATAAAAAATAATCTATCATCAAAATTTTGGAGCACATGTTTTGGGCACGCTCCACGTGACATCCAAGCTAATGATAAGATGTAATTAATAGGATTCTAATATTAAATTAAAATGTGGTGCAATTAATCTTCTGATTTTCCAAAATTAAGAGAGAAAAATAAAAAAGTTAAATAAAATGTTTCCCACAAATCCATGCTAAAGCAAGATTCGGGTGCAATGATCAATCCCAAATCAGAAACTTCCTAACTTAAACAAACTTATACTCTTATGCTGGTTGTATGATTAGACATAGATGCTTCCATAAATTATTTTTTTCAACAAGGGTTGGTTTTCGTTTTAGAAACCAACTTTTTTAATTTTCTTTATCCAGATTTGCTGGAGATTTTCTTTTTCACTGTTGGATGGGAAAATAATTGAATATTTCAAGCTCAAGTGTGGATTTTCAATGTAAAATATCGTATTTAGATCAGATTTATGTATCGACTTATTTCTAAAAAGGAGACTAATATGCAATACACTATCAATACATTAGTCTCATTTACCATTAGTTAATAATAAGACAATATATCATTACTGGTGTAAAAAAAATGAATGACTTTTAAATATTAAACCTTTTTTTTTTCTTTCAAGTTTTGGGTTCCAAGTTTCGATTTTTGAATTTTGGATTTCAAATTTTGAGTTTGATATTTTGTATTTATTTATGTTTAACCATTATTATTTATATTTATTTTTAAATCCTTCAATTTTTTTATTTTACATCATAATGATATATCATCTTATTATTAATTGACAGTGTATAAGACCTATGCATCAATAATAAATCAAATATTGCCTAAAAAATTAACCAAAATATCTTCTTTAACTTTACAAATATTTTAACTAGATATTTTAAAAAATTATAATATTTTAACTATATTATATGTATTTTAATTAGATTTTTATGAGTTTATAAAATGTGTTTTAGAATTTACAAAAAGAAAAAACAACATTAAAGTAAAAAAAGGATAAATATTAAAATTATACATGAACTTTTTATCTAATATGTAATGTCATACATGAGCTTTGATTTTGTATAATTTTATACATAAAATTTTGATTTGATTTAATTTTCTCAATTCACTAACAACATTATTAAATTAGTGCGGTTTACATTGATATATTGTATCCGAAACAACTATATTAATCCAATATAAAAATAAATGTATGAACTCATTTTTTAAATGTTTACAATTGAATCAAAATTAAAGTTTTATACATACGTATAAACTATAATTCAAGTTTATATATAAAATCGTACATTAAACTAAAACTTATGTATAAATTTGGTATTTATCGAAAAAAAAAAAAGGGTCAGTCCGGTTGTATTGCCATCCCTTGGCTCAACCTTAATATTTACTAAACTTTAGTATGTATATTTAGAAGGTACCGAAAACAAGTCAAGTGTAGGTTTACTCTCATGTAGCCACAAGTTAATCCCCTTAGCTTTGACATTTTCTTTACCCTTATGATTGACTATATAAAATACCCCATATAGACCAATCATCTCGGAACACAAGTAGATAAATAATACTAATACCTTTTATTAAATCAAATAGAAAGAAAACTAGAAGCACTTGTGACTTCCAAATAAGCAAAGACTTGTTGTGGTAACTAATTTATTTACCAAAAGTTTGTAAAAGACAGTGGAAGGGTGGAAGTGAGTAAATACCCTTACAGTAAAATTCTAGTTTGACTAAAGTAGCACAGAATGTCCGTAAATACAGTAACGTTGAAATTTCATTTTACCACATTCTTACACAACACAGAGAATGTATTCGTGGTAGAAGAGAAGCTTGGCCTGAAAATACCGTTGCAATATTCTGACTTCACAATTACAAAAAAGGAAGTGTGCAAAATTTTTAACTTGGTAAAATTTTCTGACATTCTCCTATTCCACCTTTCACTTGCTAATTTTACAGAAAGAAAAATGGACAGATTTTGCTTTTCATTTCCCACAAGTGGTAAAATTCGTAGATGATGAAATGGGTTGTCAATTTCTTCTCTTTAGATTCAGGGTTTTGATCTTGACGTTTTGAAAAACCTACTGTCGTCCTCACTCACACAATTTCACCTCTCTCTTTTTTCCCTTTTCAAACAAAATGACATTTCATAAAAATTAGTTTATCAAATTATAAAATATTTATATATTTAAATTCATTTTTATAAACAATTTATATTGGTTGATTAAAAAGTATTTAAATTTTATATTTTATAAAAATAATAATAACAATATTAATAATGAGTTTCTATAAATTATTTTATTATGTTTTAACTTAATTTTTAATACCAAAATAATACTAATAACATAAAGATATGTTATTTAAAGTACTGTGTAGTATTAACAAATTTGAATATCATTTAAATTTACTTATTTCTTGTTTTATAACATCATAATCATTTTGACTTTTCATAGTTTGACAACAATATAAAACTTAAAACTAAACTTTTAAATTACTCAATTTGGGACAAGTTAATTCAATTTTTTTTTAGTTATTTTGAGCTTGAATCAGTGTTAAATTTCATGTTATTTTGGGTTTATTTGTTGAGTTTTTTGGATTGAGTCATATTAAGTTCATATAATATTGAGTTGTTTGAAGTTCAAGTCATTTCTTACTCTAACTTTTTGAAATTAATTCATGTTAAGCTAAGTTTTAATTTGGATTTATCTTTTTAAATTCGAAATAAAATTGTTTGGTTCATTATTACACATATCTCTTAAACCCTAATAAGCTCAAACCGAATATAAATTTTGAGATGTTAATTTTTAATGGAAAACATAAACATACTAGGTTAAACCTCATATTAACACCATAAAACAATATTGAAATATGTCTCAATCATTATAACCAAGATGGAGGTCTTGAGGCAACTGTGAATTTGATTTTACAAACTATGTTGTTTTGATCTATAAAAGTTTTAGAAATACAAATGAAAGAAAGGGGATAGGCAAAGACCATAGATGTTAGAGTGGTCATCCACATATATATAAATATGCATGGGAAGAATTCATGGTTGATGTTAAGTGGACGTAGGCAATACATGTTGTGGTTAGCTGTTTGTAACCTAAAGAAAGGAAGGGAAGTTGGGACCCCATCCACCAATCTGCATATTGTTGGTGGGTTCCATTAATATTCTAAAACATTGCAGTTGCTGAAGAACAATAATAAAAAAATTTGGGCAAAGACAAAAGCTACTCTCACACTCAATGCCTTTCACCATGACTTTATTAGCTGGAAATCTGAACTCAACCATGGCCCCAACTTTCAAAGTGTGTGTGAGGTGGAGGATCCATTCCATGTTCCTCACCCTTTTCTCTCATCTCCCCCCATTTCCATTTTTCCATTTAAACTCAGTAAATATTAAAAGAATGATTTATGCATCGGAATATAAAAGAAAAAGAAAAAGAAAAAGAGAGATTACCAAAATAAATAAAACAGAAAAAGTGAACGTTGGAAAAACACATGGGATATAGGTTGTGTTAAGGGGTGGGGGGAGGGGGGTTGAGCTTCAGCTTTGCAATCCCATGTGCTAATCTGTGCTTCACGACGTTACCTGCCCACCTCTCTGCCTTTTTATTTCAATATTTCTGGGCCTAAGGGAATATGTTATGTAACTTGATAGTGATTTCTCAACCACACTCCACTTTTTTTTTTTCTTTCTTTATTTTATTTTATTGAATTTATTTATTATGGTCATGGTGTGGCCCATTACTATCACATCCTTTCCATTCAACTCTAATACTTCTTGGATTCGGCATAAATCAGAAAGGACTTTAATTTTCTGTTTTCCTTTTCAAGTAAAATATTTTGTTTAAATAATGAATTTGAATTCCAAATATAATTATATAATAACGCATCATAAACTTGTTTACATAATTATTTTTAAATTCTTGAACTTATTAAATATCTATTTGATGATGCATTTAAAATATCTAAATAAATTTGAATATCATAAATAAATATCAACTTGAATCCTAATTATAATGCACATATTTTATCATTTATATCCCCATTAAATTTGTCAATTTTGATTTTTATTACTCAAATCCTTTCAACTTTAATATAAATTTGAAATATAATATATATATATATATATATTATAAAAGCTTCTTTGAATTAGTCTTTAAATATATATATTTAAAATTAATTCAATAAAATATTTAAAATAATTAATTCTAAAGTTCAAAAGATTTAACTCAAAAATGTCAACCGCACAGAGTATATTAAAAGGAGTTTAGAAATCTAAATCTATATTTTATATATAATTGAATTTAAATATAAATTCTAATTAATACCCAATCATTATGCAATCAATTTTCCTATAATAACTTTATCTGTCTCTCAAGA
This sequence comes from Gossypium arboreum, assembly GCF_025698485.1. Taxonomy (NCBI): domain Eukaryota; kingdom Viridiplantae; phylum Streptophyta; class Magnoliopsida; order Malvales; family Malvaceae; genus Gossypium; species Gossypium arboreum. The sequence goes on from NC_069082.1 coordinate 20,641,781, forward strand.
TTTTAACTATTATAGATAAGTTGTTATTTATACTATTTTTTAAATGTCACGAATTTGATGTCACAAGTCAATCGATCACTATTTTAATTAAATAAAATACTTTATATTATTATATTGATACTTCTGTTTTTTTTATATTTTTAATAAAACTAATAAAAGACTATATAATGAGCTTTGACCCCATGCCACCAACATTTATAACATCTTTTTACTTCTTAATCAAAGCTTTATTTTGACTTTTTATACATATTAATATTATTACATAAATGTTTTCACCCACATCATTTTTATATGTTACAAATAAACTCGATACCAACTAAAAACATAACAATACCACAATAAATAATTGGAATGCATTTAATATTCTTAATATGATATATTTATCTATTAAAATTTTCTTTTACTTACAATTTAAACTATTTTTAAATTTTAATTTCATCCATGTTACGTATGTGTTATTATTGTTAGTTCAAAACTTTCCATTTCATTGTTTATGATATGTTACATATTATTTTCTTATGTACAAGTATAATAGAATTTCTATTATCTATAACAACATTTAATAATTAAATAATATTTGACTTTTATTTTTATTTTAAATGATATATAAAATTTACTAATATACTTTCATTTATTAAATATTATTTTTATCGATAAATATAATTAATATATTTTTATGTAAAATTTAAATATTTTATTAAAATATCTTAATTAAAATTTATTATTTTAACTAAATTCATTAAAATTTGAGAGAAATGATTGTTATAAAAACTAATTTAATAGATGATACTTTGTAGTTTATTTTAATTGTTGAAAATGGAACTTTTTATAAAAAGTAAAAGATAAAAATCGAATTTACAATAAATTTATAATATTATTATAGTGATGATATTATAAAAGGTATCCAGTAGTAATATATACTGATAATAACTAAATTCAAGTTTTTTTTTTTGAGAAACTACAACAAGACCTAACCTAATCAAAGGATATATATAATATACACGAGAAAAGCCAACTCACCTTTTTTGTCAGTCAAACAACTCTTCCCTTAACATGAAATGTAGCATTCAACGAGTTATTTCTAAAGCTGAAATCAGTCACCTTCGTTAGCCAAACTTTACTACTAATGAATGGTTTCCTCAATAAAATAAATAAATAAACAAACCAAAGCAGTACTATTTTGTCAATATTCTGAGAATGCTACCATTGAAATAATTCAGCATTCACACGGCAATGGCATTACAAATTGCATTTACCATTCAACCATACAAATAAAGATCCGACATGACTAGACCCGACAAAACAAGCTCAAATCCGAATACTCACCCTTAATGATTTGAGCCTGAAAAAGGTTAAATTTATAATAAATTTGAGTTCGACAGAATTTGAACTCATAATATACCCGAATCTGATATCAATCTCGTCCGAGCTTGAAATAAATTTGATCTAAAAAAACACGAGAGAGCTCAACTTTAATCATTAGTATTCTAATTTATTAGTATTACTAATACATAAAATAATATTATAATATATAACTATTACTAAAAATATTAATACATATATAACTACAATTATAATATAAATTATAATAAAGATATAGTATTATATGATATGATATAACATCATATAATAATGTAGGAAGTCTAACTTTAAAATGTACAAAAATATAGAGACTTAGAGCATATTTCAACTAGTATAATAATATGTATGTATAATTATTATTATATTATATATTATAATAAAAGATATAATATTACATTATATTATAATGTTTAATCATTGATGCACATACATAAACTATTAATATTTTATAAACTATATGATATGATATATCATTATATAATATAGTAGGAGAGCTAACTTTCAAATATATGAAAAATATAAGGAATTAAAGCATATTTCAACCAGTTTAATATCTAAACAATAATATATGATAATAATTAATATTTATAATGTGTTACTATTATATTATAGAATAACATAAAAATTATATTACATGATATTATAACGTTTAATTATTAATATATATATATATATAAATTACTAATATATTATGTACTACTCTATGTTTGTATGTGATACAATATTATACAATGAAATAATATATTTTATAAGTATTAATATATATAGCTATTATTCAATTATAGGTTATAATAAACAAATACAACATTAATAATTATGTGTAATTTAGTATATTAAAATACATGTTTATAATTATAACTCATAATATATAAAATATTATTAAAAATTATTATCTCAAAAAATATATTAATTTTATTACATTAATTTTTGACTTAAGCTTTCAACCTTTATTTGGATATTGAGTTTATTTCATTTTATTTTGAATTTGAAACTTAAGCTATTATTTTATTTTGAATTTGAGTAATAATGAGTATATTATTTAAGTTTGCGATTAATATAATATATTTGATTTTTGAAATAAATATTTTAGAATATAAGTAAAAGGTTTATACATTTAATAAGAAAGATAAAAAGTTATTCAATTGTCAATATAATATAATAATGAACAATAAAAGATATTTTTGTTAATTCATATAATATCATAGAATAATAAATTTACATACAACAATCACTTTAATTATTTTACATAAAATAAATTTATTAAATATATATAATTTATACTTTTGTAAGACAAATTTGAATTGCGTTATCATCATATAAAAGCAAAATAGATTATTATATTCAAAATTAAAATATTTATAATCTATAAAATTTAAAATTATTTTGAATCCGTTAAAACCCGCCCAACTAGATACAAGCCTGAATCCAAACAATCCTAAGCTGAAAAGACCCAAGCTCAAAAAAATTTAAGCTCGTAATAGATCCAAGCCCAAGAAAATCCAAAAAAAAAAATCCAAGCCCGAAATAAGCCCACCCGTTTGCCAGCTCTAAACATGACCAAATAATTCCACTAGGCTAGCTCATATGCTTATTCCATATGTCATTATAGCGCTTTTATTTGATACTCGAACTACCATTTCATTGCTTGCAAAGAAGAAATCTATTCTAAGTCCCTCTTCCTAACACCCAAACCTATTACATAGTATGAGCAAGCAAATTCTAAGGCACAGTAATCCTAGTATTAGTTGTTCAGACAGGAAAATAGTTGCATACAGTATGTTTTTTCAGTTCGCATAAGAATTCCGCACAAGAATATTTCTGGAAATATATATAAAAACGGAAGTATATTCTCAAAACCAAAGGCGTTGAGTCCAGTGAAAAAATTTAATTATAAGGGAGCTGGTTCAGAAGTGCAGCAAACCTGGCTTAAGGACACGTCTAGAAACAGTCAGAGTTAAGTGGGGAATCAGGGAAGAAGACATTCCACCTTTTACAGAATGAAGCCTGCTGTTTCTGTTAGGTAGCAAGTTCAGGTCTGCACATCATCACATGTCATCCACAGATGCCAGCCCCTAAACAGCTGCTGTATGCTTGCCCACTTAAAACAGAAAGAAGAGCTACATCTATTCTATGAAGCAAGTGGATGCTCAACATAATAACGCCATCACTACACACACACAGAAGCGGTCAAGAATCCAGACATAAAAGTTGCAGAACCGGAATAAGCTAGATGTATATGCTGTTAAATCATCCACATCATAAACGGCTACTGCTTGATGATAACGGGGCCCTCTAAACTTTTTATCAGGCTACAATTCTAGAAAATAGGAAATGACAATAACAATGAGAAACAAAGGAAACGATCTTTATGATGTGAGAAAGGTAAGTATAGCTACCAAAGTACATAAGACACCGATAATCCTGATTATGTATATATTTTTCAATATGCTAACTCGAAATTTACACTCTGCATAAAGTGCATGTACCAACGAAGTGGGGGAATGAATGAATCAGGATACATAATATGCATAGATTTTAATATGAAAACTATACCTACAAATCATGTTAGAGCCATCCCCTGAAAACACATGGCAGTATTTTCATGGTTGCCAAGTATAATATACAGAGTGGTAGTCACCCAATGTAGGCCATTTGAATCCTTATCCAAAATGAAAACCAGATGACTTGAAGGAACTTGACAGATCAGGCAGCCTAAGAGTTGCAATAACCCCTGCAGCCAGAGCGCAGAAGGAAGCCAAAATAAAGGCCGGTATATTTCCTCCACCAAATAGAGCATCCCATGGACCCGCACCAAGAGATACAATCATCTGATAAAATCAATATTCAATAATACATTAAAATTCAGCTTTTACTAAAATGGACTAACTGAGAACAAACAATACAAGTTTCAATTTACAATACAATCAACATTTCGCTTTATTTACCCAAAATATCACCAGAATACAAACTTTTTTAAATACAAGGCACTCAAAATACTCAGATATTTGGAACTCAATTTAGGTTAGACCATATGAACTATGAAAAAAAGAAATCATCTGAAGTAGCAAGAAATCTTCAGTAATAACAAGAACAATATCTACCAACATGTCTAATTCTGTACCTGTGGAATGACAATTGCAAGGTTCAAAACTCCAATTGCCAATCCTGAAAAAACATGCAGATTCTTACAACATTTTCCAAATTTGGCAACTGTATAAAGCAGAAACACACTAGAAAAGATAATTGAGATATAAACCTTGGCCACCACCAGAATCTGCAGTCAACTCTGCTGTAACAGAAAATGGAACACTATAGGTAATCTACAAGAACAAAGAGAAAAAAACAAATTAGTTTTTAAAAAGTGCATCAGTTTTTTAAACAAAAATGGCAGGATATAGAAATTTTATAGAAATTTACTCCCAGTCATTTGATACATACAGCCAGAGGAAAGCCAAGAAGGGTGAAAACACCCAAGGCAGCAATCCTGATTGCTGCACTCCCACCAATTACATGTTCGATCCCTTGAGTATATTCTTTGACAGATACCAAACTAATGATAGCTGTAATGGCCATACAGGCAAATACAGTATAGTTGCTTGTTGCCCAAACAAGTCTTGACCCCATCCGTCGACACATAGGTCTAATAAAGAACGAACTAACCCCCAGAACAACCTACACCAAAATTTAACAGAAATATAAAAACTTTGTTAAATGAGTAAAGAAGAGATCAAATCACCTACAGCCCTCAAGGAACAATATATTACATTAATGCCACAGATGGAGCAAAAGAACGAAATAAAAACTAGCAATTGGTGCACAATTTTGAGTTCTTACAGAATTTAATAGCAAACCAAATGCACCTTCTCTGACACCTTGATCATACAACTTTATTTCAGCAGCATTCCCTTTTGGATCGCCATGGTATACTTCTCTTCCCATCCAATCCGTATCAAATAAAAAGAATGGGAACCAGGAAAGCTGCAAATAAGATACAAATAGACATGAAAACAACAATAATTAATGTTTGCTTCCCATGGGGGAAAGGAAAGGAAAGGGTTGTGAAATTGAAGGCAACTATCAGACAAATGCTAACAACCCTTAATTGTCTACTATCAATCAACAGATATTAGGCTCAATGGCAATTCAAAAATAAAATGTAATGCAGAGAACAAATTGTTGAGACTTACCCAACTGAGAGCCATAACAATAAGAACCGAGTGCATTGCAGGCGGTAAATGCCTTAAACTGGTTAATAAGTTGACCAATACGGCTCCAGGCCCATCACCGAAAACTTCATTTTGAACATTTGTATCTTTCAAGTTAGCATGTCTTGATTTTGAAACTCGCTCATATCCATTTTCAGCGGTGCTTCCGTTAGCATTGGCAACAGCGGACACATCAGATTTTGAATTTGAGTGTTGAAAGCCATTTTGTGTGGAATCATCCAACAAAGGTGCAGAATCAGATATATGGGTCGATTCGTTTGCTGGCGGTGGAAGCGGAACCTCCTTAGCAAACAATATAGTCACAGCAGTACAAAAGAAGAGAAATACCTGCACAAATGCCAAATGATTTTTTGAACTCATACAGGATGGCATCAAATAAAGTGTCAGGAAACATGTGCAACCGCAGAATGCTCAAAATTAGCATTCAAACAAACTCAAATATATTAGAGAATCTACACAACAACTTCATTGTTAATCTTATACAGTAGCATCAATAACTAATTCTAGGTCAACTCCTGAAAATACATGAACAAGGAAAATGATTTTTGTAGCTCATTGAATCAGCATGATATTGATAAATTAAACTAGTGGTCCACAAAATGCAAAGAAAATGGAATTTCGGATCAATAGTTTCAACCATAGTAAATGTCATGCTCATCTTAGCATACTTTGTCTAAAGAATCGATAACAATGTCTAAGTGACGTACCATGATTCAAGCCATAAATTGACCAAAAAAAAAGGGGGTACTGAAAGTACTACTTAGGAGGTGAATATCACTATAACATCCTACAGAGATTTATCCTTGTGAAACTTCAATGCATAATGCTACTTACAACAGCGACAAGAAATGCTGCCTTAAGATTGGCACAGGCTTCACAGCAAGCTCTACTTTCCAAGAAAGGAAACCACCTGTATTGAGATCATTTATAAGGATTAGATCAAAATTTAAATGCAGTATAAGATGAAACAGAAAACTTGTGTCTCCATAATTGTTTGTTTCATCACAGTAAAAACAGGTGGAAACATTTTTACCGATGCCAACTCCCACTAGCACCAGCCGAAAACCCCAAGATGTTTCCAACAGCCATCCATAAGCAAAATATGGCATTTGAAGAATTGTGCTGATCAGGACCTGTCATCCAGCATCTTGTCATGCACAGTATCAAAGAAGTGTAAAATTATACAACCTCGTAAATTAGAGGCATCAAAACTAAACGTCACAATGTTACCATGTACAGACTAAATTGTTTCCATTTTCTTAAGAAAGAAGTTCACCTGATAGATCAGCCAGAAGGGCACGAGCTGGTCCCTAAGAAAATAAAAATTCTATCATTCACAAACTTATACAACAGAAAACTTGAAAGTAAGAAAAAATCACCATGGATGGCTTACCTGCACTGTATTGTTAGCAAGATCCAACATCCAGAATCCAATAACAAAGACAAAAGCCGCCCTCGTTCGTGTACCTTTAAATGTACTGCATTGCATACATTATTTGGTCAATATCTTTCTATTTTTCTTTTGGGAGACAGGGGGTGCCAGAAAAGAATAGAAGAAATCAAAGCAGAAAATGATACCTGCAATGCTCCTTCGTATCACCTAAAATGTATCCAATGTCTGCAGAAAATCCGATTATTATCACCTAAATTACAAAATTTAGTTTAGCAGATATAAAACCCAGAAACATAGTATATAAGAATGAATTATGTAACACTTCAATGCTTACAGAAAGAGAGATCATGAGTGATCCAGCAAGGATAAAAGGCCGTCTCCTTCCATATTTTGAAGTGCATTTATCACTCCAAATACCGACACAAGGTTGAACCTAAGATCAAAATAAAAACAACTCAATAGATCACATATAAAGACAGCAATCTTTTAAGTGTAGTCATTTACATCAATTATTGCACCACCATAATAATGAACAGGGCATCAATATAAATTTATATGTAATATGGTTCCCATCACCTACCACAAGACCAGTTATTGGACCACAGAGCCAAATGAACGAAGAAAAAGCATGCTCTATTCCAAGTGTCTGCATGAATCAGCCAATATGAATGGTCAAACAACAAGGGAAATGCACCATAAGCTCAAAAGAAGCTCAGAGCAGTTGAAAAGGAATCAAGGCTGAGGCTAATAAAAAATAAATAAATACAAAGATAATGTTACCCAGTTTCACAAAATATTTTGAGAATTACTTTATGATTAAAACATGTTCTTCGAACAATGGCCATACTTTTTCTTCTTTTCTCAGAAGAACGACAATAATCAACAAAGCAAAAGCATTCTAGCCTTTTACTCCTTTTTTTTTTTTATTCCTTTTCAAACACTGCGAGGGCCTTCTATGATATGTTAAAAATTACAAGTATTTCTAGAAATTATGAGAAGAAATAGAAAGAAATTATATAAAGAGTTTTTCTCTCACGCCATAATCTTTCTTTTCCAAATTGTAATTGCACCCAAAATTCGTTCTAAAAATCCATGAAAATTAGGCAAATTACCGACTAAACAATAAAGAAAAAGTATTGCAGTGTATACTTTCTAATTGATGATTCAAAAATATCAACAAAAGAGTACTTGGCGCTGATATTCTTTTATTTCTATTTCATAAAATTAACAAAAGCAAAGCACAACATGCCATCTAATAATAACACTGATCTAATTCAAACACATTGCACAGAGTTCAAAATTAACAACATGCATAGTAAATAACCTAATTTTCTCCGTTACTTAAAAATATAAAAAGTATTAAGGGAAAACACACACAAAAAAAGGACCTGAATGTAAGGAGTCAAAAGCGAAAGTTGCAAAGCCCAACCAAATTGAACCCCGGCGGCGATCGTACAACTAAGAGCGAGAGTTATCAAGCTACAATCCTTAGATCTAACGTGGATCGGCGACGATAAGTTAGAGTTTCCGTTGGGAAATCTAGCCGAAGGCGGCGAAGCAGAAGTTGAAGGAGAGCCAGGAGACGAATTTAGATCGATCCGACGATGATATGGATCGTCGATCATTTCAACTTCCGAATCTTTCCTTAAGTTCCTGTAAGGAACCTTGACAGAAACTGAGTCACTCGTTCCTGCCATAGCCTCTTTGACTCAGCCGCTGGTTATCCTCCACGAGTTAACTCAATTAAAACCTTTCACATTAAAACTTTTGAATATACCATGAAAAAAGAAAAAATTGAAAATTGAAAATTGAAAAATGAAAATAAAATTGTTCTCTTTTTGGATATTAAAATTTAGATCTAAATTGCTAGAGCAAGAGAAGAAAAGGAGATTAAAGTTAAAAAGGTCAAATTTGGGCGGGTGTGAAGGAATTTTGCAATATTAGAAAGGACTACGGTCGCTCGTTCCCTCGCGCTTCTGGCTCTTCTTTGGTACGTCACATCTTCCTTAATGCGGTTGCGTTTTGTGATTTCTTGGGTTAATTCGAACGAAGGAATTCAAATTAATTTCGGTAAAAGTAGCATATAGAGCTTTGTATTAGGAGTCAAATTACATTTTGTCCATCTTTACTAAAAAATGGATATATTAATTCTTGTACATTAGATTAAAAAGTAAATTTTTTTAATAATTTCATCCATTTCTACTGTTAAAAATTGGCATGCCTGACAAAATAACTAGTCAATTACATGTGGCATGCCATGTGTAGCTCATTTTGACATACAAGGCCAGTTTTAACAATAGAGATGGGTAAAATTTTTATCAGAACAATTTACTCTTTGATCGAATGTATAAGGACTAATTTGCCTATTTTTTAGTAGTGGGGTAAAATGTAATTTAATTCTTAGTACAAGAATCTCCATAATACTTTTATTAGTTAATTTTTAAAATTCAAAAATATTTTTTTTTTACCTTACAAATTAGAGAGAGGAATTAAATTAACAAGATTTGAATCCTATCCTTGAAACAACCTTAACCATTACTCCTTTATACAGTTGGCTAAAACATTTTAATTGGATCATTAAATTATTAACATTGTATAAGTCAAGTCCTTTCTTTTACTCAAATCGACGTGGAACATATTTAAAATATATGAATCAAATTATAAACATGTTTGTATCTATCACATAACATTTTTTTTATTTAATGTGTTAAAAGGGAAAAAATTAGAAAGTACCAACAATTTTTTAATATTTATATTTTAAACATGTTTATTTAGTAGGTATATAAGTTTTCAATTTGATCCACATGTTTTAAGTATATTCTATGCTAATTTTGATACAACAACTATGTTCAAGCTATTGATTAAACTAACAAGGGGACCTGATTGATACAATATTGATGCTTTAAGAATTTAATTAGAACACTTTAAAATTTAAAGACTAATTTAAATTTTAGATCATGTTTTGAAAACATCTTATGAAATTAACCTATTTTTTATAAGATGGATCTTTTTAAGTGTGGTGTCCACTTTCTAGTTTTTTACTAATAATGATGACAAGCCTTAGAGATCAAATTTCAAAAGTTGACACCAAAGATAAGAAACGACGACGGAATGTGATAAACCGTAATTCATACATATTTCTATCCCATGCTTAGCACATTTTATGGATGATTTTTTCTTAAAATTGGTGAATTCGATGCTCCTAATGCCTTAATTTCATGTTTTATTCTTAGGTGAGCATATGAGAGTGAAAGGAACGAGAAACGGGCCAAAAACAGAGAAAATGGGCCAACGTACGAAATCAACACGGCCTAGACTTCCTCACATGGGCGGACCACATGGCCGTGTCCCTTTGGCAAGGTCAAAGCATGATTGACACGAGTAGATCACACGCTCATGCCCATTTAACAGCCTTGACCACGGCCTTAAGCAATCGCACACGGGCGTGTCCCTGCCGAGCCCAAGTTTAGTCCAATTCGGAAAAGGCCAATTTTAAGGGCTCTTAGGCATTCCAAAGCCTATTTAAACACCTGAGGAGGCACTTAGACAAGGGGAAGGAGGGGAGGAAGAAAGGAATTGCTCAAGGAAAGCCGATCGATCCATCTCAGAAGCCGAATTCACCATCAAGGCTGAAGATCTCCCTTCAAATTCCCTCAGGAGTTTTGGGTTTTCTTATGTTTTGTTATTTTTATTCTTTTGAGATGTGTTCTTTCATTAGTATGAACTAAAACCCCTAAATACGTAAGGGGAATGAAACCTAAGACGGATCTTGTTATTATTATCTGAATTGTATGATAAATATTTGACTTGTTCTTAATTATGTGTTCTTAATTCTTGTTTTGATATTCCAGCATATTGATTCATGTTAAGCTCTTATTCAGAGAAGGAATAGACCTTGTCTAAGATTAAATTTGTCATAATTAAGCGGAGTTGGTTGCGCGCCTAGAGATAGGGTGACAAGATTTTTCCGAATTAGGGTGAAACCTAATAAGGGGATCCATAGATCGAGTTAATGCAACCCTAGGGCGTTAATTAGAAAGAGATTTCAATTATTCAATCTAGGGTTAGACGATGTTAGTCTCGAAAGAGATAATAATCTAACTTAGAGATCTCTACGGAACAAGTTGAATGAATAAATCGTCCGATTCAAACTCAAATAACAAGTGAAGTCTAGGTGGATTTTTCCTTAGGTATTGTCTTAATCAATCGAGTTTTACAAAAAGTATTTTCCCCAAATTTCTTTTCTGTGATTTCTTAGTTTAGTTAATTAGTTAGATAAACAAAACCCTTTTATTTTTTAGGCTAGATAATAAAAAGAAAGTTGATACTAGTACTTTTAGTTCCTTTGGTTCGATAATCCGGTTTTGCTAAAGCTATACTACTATTCGATAGGTACATTTGCCTTCATCGTGATAATAGTTAGTTTTAAGAACGATTCATTATAAATATTTAAAACCTGTCACGAATATCACGTATCAGAATGTTAAATCAGGATCGTTTATTTATTGAGATGGAAAAAGGAAACCACTGACAAATGGAATTCTGAGTCAAGTCTACGGACAAAGCAGGCTATTAAAACAATAGCCAACCATTGACAAACAAATTTCAAGGTGGTTTATGTAAGGGATAATTATTTATTTAGTTTTTTTAATGAATTTTTACTTATTTATTTCATTATTTTTTGTTTAGAGATTGAATCAATTGAACCGGATATACTTGTGTGAAAAATAATGAAAAAATTGAAAAAAAAAGAACATAGAATTTTTACATAGAAAAACTCATTCGAAAAAGATAAAAAAATCACGGTCAAAGATAATTTCATTAAATCGGCAAAAAGTAAATAGTACAAAGATAGAGATAAAAATTAAACCCCAAAAGCCGAAAATAAGAACCTTTAAAGAAAGCTTGTAAAAGTTAATACTTAAATTTTTTATAGGTTAATCTTTCTATGGTAGAAAAGGGCCTAATTATAGGCTGAAATTTATAGCTTATATGACTAGAATATCCCTAGGTTAATCAGAGTTGAAGTGGGAAACTAAAACAAAGTTGAACTAAAAAAAGAAAATCATGAAACTTGAGGAACACGTTGCTATGTCATGACGTAGAGTTTGTTTATCGAGACGAAGAACGATCGTATCATCGGGACGAAAGTCTTCTTCTAGTCGTGATATTGTCTATTTGTCGAGGCGATGAGTCTTGTAACAGCACAATTTTGGGGGCTAGTCAGAATAGTGGTCTCGAGACAACAAATTCGAAGTCAGAGAAATTGTTTTATTATTAAAATAGAGTCATAGCATGTTTATGATAGCGCATGAAAAATTTGGTGAGCTAATTTTAACACTTGTGAGCAATTGCGAAAAAAGGACTAAATTGCATAAAGTGCAAAAGTCCTAATTTGATAGCTAAAGGTGTTATTTTATTAGAGAATAAAAATTAGAGGATTTTAAAGGGCAATTAGACCCTTAAAAGAAAGCATAGCCGGCCATAGAGTCAAAGAGCAGACAAAATTTTCAAATTTAGTGAGTTAGGTGGCTTATTTTTTACTAAAATAGAAATAAATAAAGGAAGGATGATATCATCCCTTTTTCATCTTCTTTATCTACCAAAAATTAGCCATTAAAGGGGGTTTGAAAGCTTAAAATTTTCAGCAACTTGAAGCACTCACAAGTAAGTGATTTCCATGTCCTTTGTTGATGGTTTTTGTACTTTTGAGACCCTTGAAGCACGAGCTTTCAAATGAGGGGTCTATTTTGAAAAATGGTTGAAAGTCTAGGGTTTTTCCATGAGAGCATCTAGGGTGTTTTCTAAAATTTTATGGAAGAATATGAGTCTTGGGTGTGACATAAATAACTTTTGTGAAAGGTGTTAGCATGAAAACACCTAAAGGGACCATTTTGCATAAGTTGTAAAATAGATGAAAATGTGTGAAATAGTGTCAATTTAGAGTTTCTATAAGAATAAAAGAGGTTCGGCTAGTCTTGAGAAATAAATAAATTCTATAAAAATCGATTTTCGGGCCGAGGGGTAAAATGGTCATTTTACAAAAGTTTAGGGGCAAAATGGTCATTTACCACAAATGTGAATTGTTGAGTGCTTAGATTGATAAAGTGACTTAACAAGTGCATTTTGTTATTATAGATCAAGAAATACCAAGTTTGAACCTAGATCGGGGGAAAGGCAAGTAAAACGACAAAACCGGCTAGTCGCCACATTTTGTAATCCGATGTAAGTTGTATGTAAATAATACAACTACATTGTTAATTATATGTGCTTAAATTATTATAGCATAAATTGCTTGATTTTGGAATCGAGAATGTATAATGATAAATGAGATAGTAGAATTTCCGTTGGAACCTTAGGAAGTAAATTGGATATTCATGCCATGACATTTGGGTCATTCGTGTATGAGCTAGTGTAAGACATGTCTGGGACATGCATTGGCTACATTATGAGAGCTAGTGTAAGACCAAGTCTGGGACATGCCATCGGCATTGAGACAAGGGCTAGTGTAAGACATGTCTGGGACATGCATCGACCTCGAGACGTAAGCCAGTGTAAGACATGTCTGGGACATGCATTGACTATGAGATGATAATCAATGTAAGACCATGTCTGGGACATGGCATCGACTTGAGATAAGAGCCAGTGTAAGACCGTGTCTAGGACATGGCATTGGCACCTTATCCTATGCTTGAGGCTTATATAATATCTGGTAGTATTCCAAATGGTTCAATGGTAAAAGTTATGTTCTTAAGCTAATGAGGAAAGTATAACCGTGTTGTGAGTGTTTCAGGTACATATGAGATATGAGCTCAATATATATATGTGACTTGTATAGATGGTAATGAGTAAGTTATGCTTATGCCTACATTGGTGTTATGAGCATGTTGATTTTTGATAAATTGTTGTTGTATACTTACTTATATGCAACTTACTAAGCTGTTATGCTTACTCCATTCCCTTTTCATTTCCTTACAATGCCGCCTAACTAGATCAAGGATCACCGAAAGTCAGAGATATCGATCACACTATTAACTGAAGCATTCGGTATAGTTGGATTTATATTTTTGAATATGGCATGTATAGGACTTAGACTTTATTATTTTGTGTCATTGAGGTTTGGCCATATGTATTGGCTTGGGTTGGAAACCCTTCAAATTGTATTAAGCCTTGAATAATGGCTAACATTTATTTTGAATTTATAAAAGATACATTATCATGGTTGAATGGATGTCTATTGTGGCTGATTTGTTATAGGAATTATGCTTGTTTTGGTATTGGTTGGTATTTGTATAGAACTACATATGTAAGGGTGGCAATGGGGCTTGGTAAATAGCCTTATATTGTCCATACGAGTAGGCACACGGGCTTGTGCCTTGGACGTCTGACATTTTTGGGTTGCTAACGTCAGAAACAGAATGTCCAGGTATTTGCACACGGGCTAAAGCACAGGAGTGTCATGGCTATGTGAAGGACACGGGCGTGTACCAGGCCGTGTGAAAATCCCTGTAGGTGTGCATTTCGAATTAATTCCACACGGGTGGAGAACATGGGCATGTCCTTGTCTTGCTTAGTCTCACACGGGCCATTAGCACGGCCATGTTGGAATGCTCACACGAGTGTGTTGCCCCTCCCACACGGGCGTGTGCCCCCTGTGTTAAGTGACGTTTTCCTATTGTTGTCAAAAGGACTTGGATTGGTCCCGAATGATTTTCGATGTGTGTTTTGGGCCTCGTAAATTCATATTAAGAATGTATTGATAAGTTTAAGAAAGTTTTAAAATTTCCAAGTCATGAAGACTCGGAATTGGTTGTAAGGATGAGTTCAAGTTAGGTAACGCCTCGTATCCCGCCTCAGCGTAGGATACGGGTATGGGGTGTTACATTTAGTGGTATCAGGGCTATGATTTAGTCAGTTCTAGGACTAACCTAGCGAGAGTACGAGTCTAGCTATACATGCCATAATTATATATTGATAGTGTGACGTCTTTTGATGATTATAAATTGTACTTTCATATAGTAAATGGATTCTGATAAAGATACGGCGGATGATGTAGAGAGTAATGCGCCAGCTCCCGTCGAAGGGACCGCGCCAGTTGAGAGTGAGCCTGTGACTATGGGCCAATACGGAGGGGCTAGGGAAGCCTATCTCCGAATGATGGATGCTTGGTACACGGAGTTCGTCCGTGAGAACCTGAACACTCCACCTCCCCCACCTCCTTCGATCCCTCAGTATGCCCCGGTAGCTCTGTGAGGCGCGGATATGTTTAGGAGAGAGAAACCTCCAGTAGATAAGATCCCAAAACAATGGGTTGAGGAATTTCAGGCTAGTATAGATGATGGCCCAGAAATAGTAGAATTTTGGTTGGAAAATACTATTAGGGTATTCGATGAACTATCATACACACCTGAAGAGTGTGTGAAGTATGCAGTGTCACTCTTACGGGATTCAGCGTATCAGTGGTGGAATACTCTCGTGTCCATTATGCCACGAGAGAGAATCACTTGAAAATTCTTTTTGGAAGAGTCCTGGAAAAAATATATTAGCCAAAGATTCATAGATCAAAAGAGGAAGGAATTCCTAGTGGTAAAGCAAGGCCGAATGGCAGTGACGAAATATGAGCGTGAATTCGTGAGGCTCAATAAATACGCGCGGGAGTGCGTGTCTTCAGAAGCTGTTATGTGCAAAAGGTTTGAGGATGGTCTAAATGAAGATATCCTAGTGTTTGTTGGTATTTTAGAGATAAGATAGTTTGAAGTGCTCATTGAGAGAGCGTGTAAAGTAGAAGAGCTAGTAAAAGAAAGGAGGAAAGCGACTATTGAGTCGCGGGATTCAAAGAAGAGACAGATGGGGAAATCACATCAGTTTTCTTCAAAAAGATCAAGAGAGTTTACTACTCGATCGAATGCTTCGGTAGGTTTTCTAATAGATGGGGAAATCACATCAGTCCTCATCTAAAAGATCAAGAGAGTTTACTACCCGATCGAATGCTTCGGTGGGTTTTCTAATAGAAACAAGAACTGGCAGAATGCAACTTCTAGATCTCAGACTACTTCTATCGCGAGTGTCGGTAGTGCTCGGCCAAATAAGCCAGGATGTTTGCAATGTGGTAGACGTCATTTCGGCGAGTGCCAAGGTAAAGAAAGAGGGTGTTTTAAATGTGTGTCACTAGATCACTTCATTCGAGACTGCCCTGAAATGGAAGATGGAGGGAAAAAGCAAGAAGCGAAGGCAAGTAGTGCCCCATTGAGTGGTAGACCACAAAAGAACCCTAGAAGTAGGGCTACTAGTAGAGGTGCACGAAGAGATGCTGCAGTGAGGTCTGAGGGTAGAGCGCCTACAAGGACTTATGCTATTCATACCATGAAGAGGCAGAGTCTCCCGACGTGATTACTAGTACCTTTTCTGTCCATGAAATATCTATTATTGCTTTAATTGACCCGGGGTCGACCCACTCCTATATTTGTATGGAATTGATACCTCATGTGAGCATGCTAGTAGAGTCCACTGAATTTGTGATAAAAGTGTCCAACCCCTTAGGAAAACATGTGTTTGTAAACCAAGTGTGTAGAAATTGTCCTTTGGCAATTAAGGACATTGTTTTCCAGCTAACTTGATGTTATTGCCGTTTAATGAATTTGATATAATCTTTGGGATGGATAGGTTGACTTCTCATAGTGTTGTAGTGGATTGTGGGAGAAAAGTTATTGAGTTGAAATGTGAAGACGAAAATGTTATTCGGGTTAGACCAGATGAGTCGAATAGTTTCCCTGTAATAGTAACATCTTTGACCGCTGAAAAATATTTGAGAAAAAGATGTGAGACACATCTCGCCTTTGTGTTGAACACTCAGGTGTCTGAGTCGAAGATCGAATTGGTACCGGTAGTTTGTGAATTTACAGATGTATTTTTGGAGGAATTGCTCGGATTACCTCCGGTGAGGGAAGTAGTGTTTGGAATCGAGTTGGTACCGGACACGTCACTTATTTCTATTGCTCCGTATAGGATGACTCCTATAAAATTGAAAGAGTTGAAGGTACACTAGAAAAAGTTAACGGATAAGGGCTTTGAGAGACCAAGTTATTCACCGTGGGGTGCCCCGGGGTCGATGAGGTTATGTATCGACTATAGACAGCTCAATAAGGCAACAGTGAAGAGCAAGTATCCTTTGCCAAGGATAGAAGATTTATTCGACCAGTTAAAGGGAGCCACGGTGTTCTCCAACATAGAGTTGAGGTCTGGTTATTATCAGTTGAGAGTTAAAGAGCAAAATGTAACGAAGACTGCTTGTTAGATGAGATATGGATATTATGAGTTCCTCGTATGCCCTTTGGCTTGACTAATGCTATAACACCTTGATTTTGGGCCTAGTTGGAACAGTGGTTTCGGGACCACAAATCTGATGATGAAAATTTTATTTTTATTATATTTTTATGGTTTACAATTTCACTGAATAATTTCGTGAAAATTTCGTTCCAAAATTTTGACGTTCGGGCACTTAATTTAGTCAAAAGGACTAAATCGTAAAAGTGAAAAAGTTGAGTCCTACATACTAGAGGTGTCCAATTGTTATGAAATTTTAAATTTAGGGTCCTTAAATGGTAATTAGACCATTGGTTAATTGCTGGACAAAAATAAACATGAAACAGGTGTAATAAAATATTTTTAAGTTAGGAGTATTTTGGTAAACTAATAATTAAAAGAATTAAAACAGGGAAATAAGCCAAATTAGCTATCATCTTCTTCATTCAACCGTTTCTACCAGAATCATCCATGGTTAAGGTTTTTTCGAACTCCCAAGCTCGATTATAAGTGCTCCCTAGTCCCGTTTTTAAAGTTCTTTACATTTTTGAAATCCTGGTAAATTGGTTAAGCTTATTCTAGCAATAATTTAACCTAGGGTTTATATTTGGAAAAATACCCATAGGTGAAATGTGTTTATTTTGATGTTTTATGGTAAAATATGAAGCTTGAAATTGTGTTAAACAACTTTTACTAAGCGATTTTACGTGAAAACGAGTAAAACAACATAATCGGTAAAAATACCTAATGTTCATAAGTACATGTTAGAGTTCGAATTTGAGGTTTCTATAGAAGGGAAAAATTATTATCATGTCAAAAAACATAAGGAAATAGGATGAAGTTTAATTTACGAGCCTAGGGGCAAAAATGTAATTTTGACAAAGTTTAGGGGCAAAATTATAATTTTTCCAAAATATGATTTTGGGTTAATTTGAGTAATGTGAGTCCTAATTAGGCTATATTTGAGATGATAGATCAAGGAAAAATCGAAATTCGGGCTAAAATCGAAAAATATCAGGTTGTGGACAAAATGGTAAAAATGGCCATTTTCGCATAAGGTAAGTTCATATGATTTTTAATAATGCAATGTGTAATTTAATGTTATTGCCGTTCATATGATTTTTAATAATGCAATGTGTAATTTAATGTTATTGCCTTGATATTAAATGAGATGTAAGTTCAGGTGTAAATGTAGTAACATAATTGTCATTTTAAGTAATTTAATGTTATTTATATGATATGATGATTATTATAATGAAATATTATGCTTTGTGGATTATTATTTAGTAATATACAAATTATGTGAGCTACTTGATAAATATGAAATGCTATCAAGTATCGGTTCCGACATTCCGTGGAAGATAGCAAAGATGTGTGATTGAGGAAAATCTCATTTGAACCTTGGGAATAGATTAGGATACAAGTGACATGTCACTAGGATATTTGAGTTCCGAACTCGTTGAGTTGAGTCCGAGTTCACTTATGGGTGGGTTACATGGTAGCTTGGCTACACATATATTTCGCAGGCTATTGAGTTTGTCTAGTTGTGGGCATGGCACTTATGTGCATGCATTCCGTGTATCCGATTATATTCCGAGTGTTCAACGAGTAATTTGGTGAAGTATTCATTGATGATCCCAATGAGATAAGCCATTGGTGAGTATGCCTTTGAGTTATGTTACAAGCTGTATGTACACTATACTTATGCGTGATGCCTTGACATGTGATGATCTATGATGTATATAGTATTTGGTGAATATTATGAAAATGACATGATTTGGAATAAGTCCTTGATACTTGATGATATTAAGATTATGGATTTATGCTTATGAAGCATAATTATGTGTTCTTACCATTATGAATGAAATGATATTGTATGGTTTGGTGAATAATAGTAATGAATGGGTAAATTTAGCCTTGGCCGTTTTGGGTTACTGTAGTGGTGCAATTTTGGAAATTCATAATAAATTGTGAAAATTGAATTAGAGGCTGAATAAAATATGAGGTTAAAGCCCAATGAGTCTAGTTTCACATAAAAAAAATGGTATATGCAATCTAAATTTATATTATGAGATATTTAAATTGTTGTGAGGTAGAGTCTAAATGACTTCGTGATCCCCTATTTCGATTTGAGAAAATCATTAAAAATTGTATAAAAATAATTATGGGTTGTAATTTATATTATTAAAATCCTTAATGAGTCTATTCTCTAAAAAGATAGATGAGAAGATTATCTGAATTCTGTACTATGAGAAAAATATATTTAGTGAAGAGAGGTCAGAACTGTGGGACAGCAAAACAGGGGAAACTTTAATGAATAAACTGTACTAATTGGCTAAACCAAAAATTCTAGAAATTTTATGGGAGAAAGGTATATGAGTCTAGTTTCAAGTAAAATTAACAAAACTTAATTTGGAGTCTCGTAGCTCTAGATATAAATGAATTAGTAATTATAACTTGGTAAAATAGCTTAACTTGAACAAGAGTAAATTGTACAATTATGATGTTTTACCCAAAACAAAATGTGGGTAATTGCTTATTAACTTCATATGGACTTACTAAGTGTAAAGCTTACCCCTCCTCTCTACCTCTTCAGTTTTGGCAAGTCGGCTCGGGGTTGGAGCTCGTCGGAGGCAAAATCACACTATTAAGCTATCATTTTTGGGAGAATTAATTCAAATATTAGAAATATAAAGTGAGTGGCATGTATAGGAAGTTGGTTTGTTATATGTATTATTATTATGACTTTGACCATACGTATCGGTCTGCATTGAGTTATCGTATATGATCATGAGATGTGGTCCTTATCCACTATGGTTTGTAAGTTTAATTAATCATGCCATGTCTTATGTTTTGAAGTGATGATATACTTAGATTTGTTTGTTATTGCATGATTATGGTTGTGTAAGTGCTCATTTATGCCACGTTATATGTCTTTAAATATGAGTCTATTCATGTGTTCAAAAAGTTTTGAATTAAATAAAATTTTATGGTCCGGTTTTCGTCTATGCGTATGGTTAAGTCTGGTATTACCTCGTACCCTGTTCCGGCTTTGGATATGGGTAATGGGTGTTACATTTGGTGGTATCAGAGCTATGGTTTAGTCAGTTCTCAGACTAACCTAGCTTCTGTAAAAGTCTAGTTATACATGCCACGGATCTATGATAGTGTGATGTCTCCCGACGCGTAAGAGCACCATATTATTTAGACAAAGGTACTCTCCAACCGAGCTATACCGACCATGTTCAAGGTGATTGAAGGTATTTAGGTAAAATTTTGATTATGATAAGTCTCGGTTCAGAAAAGTATGAATAAAAGTTTATGATATATTGTGATAACACGTGATATGAAAGTTTATGTTGTGATAAATATCTATATTTGCTTAATGCTCATATGATGTAGTGCACTTGGCTTACTTGACAAGTTGAATGGGATAAATAGAAATTCGTAGAGGTATGAGTAAGGGTTCATAATATCATGATACAAATGAAAATGTCATTGTTTTGATTGGACATTGAATGTTGATAAATATTAATGATATTTTTATGAGATAAATAATTATAACGAAATGAACTTATCTATGTTAAATTGTTTGGATTGAATTATATGATTGTAATGATATGTATATGATGATACACAAAGTGAAAGTTGCGGTTGTGATGCAAATATTCATGTTTGTTTGGCCCTTATGTGATGTCATGAGCATGACTTATTTGATTAAATGAATGGATAAGTAAAGCTATCCAGAAAACATAAGATGCATGCATAAGTATACTTGTCTAAATGGGATAATTGGAAAATTGGTGTAAACTAACATGAATGTTGCGTTGCCTGAAATGAATGACATGATTTTGACGATGTTGCTATGATGATGAAATGACATCATTTTGACGATGTTGCTATGATGATGAAAGTTGTGTCATATGTATATGTATAAGAAAGTCGAGTCAGAGACCTTACAACCCTCCCCTTTATCAAAGTGGTGCTTATAATGGAATTTCATGAGATTTGTACTAAATAAGTTCCCGGTTAAAAAACCAAAGAGTTCAATGATAGAATAATTATAAGTATGATTAGAGATTGAGAATGAGTTGATAAGTAAAGTTAGAGCTAGAAAAGCATCAGGTTGACATAAAGATTATTAGAGCTATGCACTGTCCCAGTTAGAGAATGAATTTACTTTGGTAAACTGAATTACTCAGGTACAAGGTCGAGAAAAGTGTAAATCAAAATTTATTCAGAACTGGTCTTCTTTAGTGAAAGGTCTAACATGAAATTTGTGATGGCAGAACTAGTTGTGGGAAATGATATTTGAAATGTGTAATATCTAAGTGTGACAGTTACGGCTGAACAAATTTAACAGTTTCTTCTGAGATGTTCTATGTATTTATTCGTTCTCAGAAAAATTTCTATGGCTTTTGATCTTTTGAAGAAATTCTTGTTATATGGGAATGTTTTCTAATCCTGGTGTTAGATAGAAGCATTGGTAGTCTGACTGGTTTATAATTTGTATTGTTGTATTTCCTCGGGAATTTTATTACATTTCGTCTAATAAGAATTGATGAGAGGATATGTATGATATTATGATACTGTTTCTTCTACTTGATGCTCCATTTGATATATATGTATGGGAAGATACATTGTTCTTGTTATATTTGATTCCAGTGGGATTAAATGATGTTTTCTTCTGGACTTCTTTTCTCTGAGGAATTTTTGAGATCTTCCATATTTTCCTATGAGTTTGGTTTTCGATTTTCTGGCATAATATCATATCTTGGATTTCTTTATTCGGTTTTCTTATTATCTTTATTCCATAATTTGTCAATTATGACTTATGTTCGAAGTGCGTTCTTCAGCTCATGATAATTATGACAAGCATGACTATACTTCCGATTTGAGCTTGGTAATGTGGTCATTTTAGTATTGGCAATAAAAGCGCGAGTTTCAATCAGTATGGTGGATTACTTCTCTCAAGTAAGTCAATTATAATTAATGACTTCAATTGAGATATTTTGGTTACTTAAGCTAATGCAATTGAGATGGTTTTGATTAGCGTAAGGAATGAATAGTAAAGGACTGCATGATGAATTGTTTAGTAACTAGAAGAAAGGATTACTTGAAATGTCATTCAACGGTGTTTAGATCGGCTCAAGTGTTTAATCTGTGTGAATTATTTATTTGAAAGATTTCATATGACAATTATGTTAGGATCATTTTTCCCAAGTCTGATAATAGAATTTCATTTCTTTACGGGTAAAAGGTAAATAGTCTGAATGAGAAGTGTGTATCTCTTAGAAAATTTTGATATGAGTTAAAGCTACTAAGAATGATAAAGTTTTCATCTTGCGAAAGCTGAAAAGTTTATTACATATTAGCAAGGTTTGGACAGATGAAAATATTGCTAACCAAAGCATCTGAACTAAACTAGTCTACATTGAGTAAAGATTTCCTAATTTTCAATAATGCACTGTTGTATGAAGGGTGATGTGTTTCAAGAAAATAAGGTAATGTGATAGTTTGGAGCATTTGATGTCACAGAAAATTTGAGTTGTTGATGGGGTTAAAGCTGAGCATTAGGATCTACCAGAATTATCTCTGCCAGTATTGATATTAGGATGAGAATGAGAAGGATTATTTTCTAGGCTATATCAGAATTATTTCCATAGCGGAAAGAGGAAAATGTGATAGTGAGTAGTAAACTGAAAGAGTACGGTGAGGATCGACTTATGATGTTGAATTTCAGATTGGATCTGATTCATGGTATTATTATTCCGAGGCTTATATAGAAAGAACTATACGAAGCTCACATTGAAAATTTTCCTATTCATTCAGAGAGTAATGACGTGTACTGTAATTTGATTCAGATGTTATTGGATTGTGATTTATCGATGATGAAAATCTGTATGATTATTTCGGAAGAGCGCAGGTCCCTTTGATTGTTAGATTTCTTGGAATTCTAGTCTCCATAAACCAAATTGAGATATGGGTTTTAAGTCATGATATCATGGGAAACTGAGAAGCCTTTGAAAATTTAAGAACAATTGGGAGTTGAGACCGTAAGCTTTCAGATCATATGAGAAATTAAAGACGTGTATTGTAGGCACCGCCTGAGCGAAGGTACTTTGGTATCGAGTATGAGATTGAGGAATCTAAGTGAAGACCACTTTTCCGGTAAGATTTTCGAGGACGAAAATCCCTAAAGGGGGGAGAGTTGTAACACCCTGATTTTGGGCCTAGTCGAAACAGTGGTTTCGGGACCACAAATCCGATGATGAAAAATTTATTTTTTATTATATTTTTATGGTATACGATTTCATGAAATGATTTCGTGAAAATTTCGTTCCAAAATTTTGACGTTCGGGCACTTAATTTAGTCAAAAGGACTAAATTGGAAAAAATGCAAAAGTTGAGTTCTACATACTAGAGGTGTCCAATTGTTATGAAATTTTAAATTGAGGGTCCTTAAATGGTAATTAGACCATTGGTTAATTGCTGGACAAAAATAGACATGAAATGGGTGTAATAAAATATTTTTAAGTTAAGGGTATTTTGGTAAACTAATAATTAAAAGAATTAAAAAAGGGAAATAAGCCAAATTAGGTATCATCTTCTTTATTCAACTGTTTCTACCAGAAGCAGCCATGGTTAAGGTTTTCTCAAACTCCCAAGCTCGATTGTAAGTCTCCCTAGCCCCGTTTTTAAAGTTCTTTACATTTTTGAAATCCTGGTAACTTGGTTAAGCTTATTCTAGCAATAATTTAACCTAGGGTTTATATTTGGAAAAATACCCATAGGTGAAATGTGTTTATTTTGATTTTTTATGGTAGAATATGAAGCTTGAAATTGTGTTAAACAACTTTTACTAAGCGATTTTACGTGAAAACGAGTAAAACGACATAATTGGTAAAAATACCTAATGTTCATAAGTACATGTTAGAGTTCGAATTTGAGGTTGCTATAGAAGGGAAAAATTATCAGCATGTCATAAAACATAAGGAAATAGGATGAAGTTTAATTTATGAGCCTAGGGGCAAAAATGTAATTTTGACAATGTTTAGGGGCAAAATTGTAATTTTGCCAAAATATGATTTTGGGTTAATTTGAGTAATGTGAGTCCTAATTAGGCTATATTTGAAATGATAGATCAAGGAAAAATCAAAATTCAGGCTAAAATCAGAAAATATCATGTTGTGGAGAAAATGGTAAAAATGGCCATTTTCGCATACGAGGTAAGTTCATATGATTTTTAAAAATGCAATGTGTAATTTAATGTTATTGCCTTGATATTAAATGAGATGTAAGTTCAGGTGTAAATGTAGTAACATAATTGTCATTTTAAGTAATTTAATGTTATTTATCTAATATGATGATTATTATCATGAAATATTATGCTTTGTGGATTATTATTTAGTAATATGAAAATTATATGAGCTACTTGATAAATATGAAATGCTATCAAGTATCGGTTCTGACATTCCGTGGAAGACAACAAAGATGTGTGATTGAGGAAATCTCGTTTGAACCTTGGGAATAGATTAAGATACAAGTGACATGTCACTAGGATATTTGAGTTCCAAACTCGTTGAGTTGAGTCCGAGTTCACTTATGGATGCGAACAACCGAGCTCGTTGAGTTGAGTCCGAGTTCACTTATGGGTGGGTTACATGGTAGCTTGGCTACACATATATTTCGCAGGCTATTGAGTTTGTCTAGCTGTGGGCATGGCACTTTTGTGCATGCATTCTGTGTATCCGATTATATTCTGAGTGCTCAACGAGTAATTTGGCAAAGTATTCATTGATGATCCAAATGAGATAAGCCATTGGTGAGTATGTCTTTGAGTTATGTTACAAGTTGTACAGGTATGTACACTAAACTTTTGTGTGATGCCTTGACATGTGATGATCTATGATGTATATAGTATTTGGTGAATATTATGAAAATGACATGATTTGGAATAAGTCTTTGATACTTTATGACATTGAGATTATGGATTTATGCTTATGAAGCATAATTATGTGTTCTTACCATTATGAATGAAATGATATTGTATGGATTTGGTGAATAATAGTAATGAATGAGTAAATTTAGCCTTGGCAGTTTTGGGTTACTGCAGTGGTGCAACTTTGGAAATTCACCATAAATTTTGGAAATTGAATTAGGGGCTGAATAAAATATGACGTTAAAGCCTAATGAGTCTAGTTTCACATAGAAGAAAAGGTATATGCAATCGAAATTTATATTATGAGATATTTAAATCGTTGTGAGGCAGAGTCAAAATGACTTTGTGATCCCTTGTTTCGATTTGAGAAAATCATTAAAAATTGTATAAAAATAATTATGGGTTGTAATTTATATTAATAAAATCCTTAATGAGTCTATTCACCAGAAAGATAGATGAGAACATTATCCGAATTCTGTACTATGAGAAAAATATTTTTAGTGAAGAGAGGTCAGAATTGTTGGATAGCAAAATAGGGGAAACTTTAATGAATAAACTGTACTAATTGGCTAAACAAAAAATTATAGAAATTTTATGGGAGAAAGGTATATGAGTCTAGTTTTAAGTAAAATTAATGAAACTTAATTTGGAGTATCGTAGCTCCAGATATAAATGAATTAGTAACTGTAACTTGGTAAAACAACTTAACCTGAACAAGAGTAAATTGTACAATTATGATGTTTTACCTTAAAAAAAAGTAGGTAATTGCTTATTAACTTCATATGGACTTACTAAGCGTAAAGCTTACCCCTCCTCTCTACTTCTTCAGTTTTGGCAGGTCAGCTCGGGGTTGGAGATCGTCAGAGGCAAAATCACACTATTAAGGTATCATTTTTGGGAGAATTAATTCAAATATTAGAAATATCAAGTGAGTGGTATGTATAGGAAGTTGGTTTGTGATATGTATTATTATTATGACTTTGACCATACGTGTCGGTCTGCATTGAGTTGTCGTATATGATCATGAGATGTGGTCCTTATCCATTATGGTTTGTAAGTTTAATTAATCATGCCATGTCTTATGTTTTGAAGTGATGATATAGTTAGCTTTGTTTGTTATTGCATGATTATGGATGTGTAAGTGCTCATTTATGCCATGGTATATGTCTTTAAATATGAGTCTATGCATGTGTGTGAAAAGTTTTGAATTAAATGAAATTTTATGGCCCGGTTTTCGTCTATATGTATGGTTAAGTCTGGTAATGCCTAGTACCCTGTTCCGGCCTTGGATACGGGTAAGGGGTGTTACAAATGCCCCGGTGGTGTTTATGGATTTGATGAACCGCATTTTTCAACCGTATTTGGATTAGTTTGTAGTCATTTTTATTGATGACATATTGATTTACTCGAGTGATTAGGGTGAACACGCGGAGGATTTGAGAATTGTGTTACAGACCTTGAGAGACAAGAAATGTATGCCAAGTTTAGTAAGAGTGAATTTTGGCTTAAAGAGGTCAGATTTCTTGGACACATTGTGTTGGGTGATGGATTAGAGTTGACCCAGGCAAGATCTCAGCTATTGTTGAGTGGAAATTGCCTAAGAATGTGACTGAGGTTCGAAGCTTCTTAGGCTTGGCCGGGTACTATAGAAGGTTTGTTCAAGGGTTTTCTATGATCGCTACTCCAATGACGAGGCTATTATAGAAAGATGTGAAGTTTGAATGGACAGAAAAGTGCCAACAAAGTTTGGAAAAATTAAAGGCTTTGTTGACCAAAGCTCCAGTGTTAGTGCAACCTGAGTCAGGCAAGGAGTTTGTGATATATAGCGACGCTTCCTTGAATGGTTTGGGGTGTGTGCTTATGCAAGAAGGCAAGGTTATAGCCTATGCCTCGAGACAACTTAAGCCGCATGAGAGAAATTACCCGACCCATAACTTGGAACTAGCAGCTATAGTGTTCGCTTTGAAGATTTAGAGACACCATCTGTATGGCGAGAAGTGTCGGGTGTTCACTGATCATAACAGTCTTATGTACTTAATGACTCAAAAGGAGTTAAATTTGCGGCAACGTCGATGGTTAGAGTTAATAAAAGATTATGAGTTGATTATTGATTATCATCGGGGAAAGACGAATGTAGTCGCTGACGCTTTGAGTAGAAACGCGCTATTTACTTTGAGGGCCATGAATACTTAGTTGACCCTGTCTAATGATGGTTCGGTTTTAACAGTGTTAAGAGCTAGACCAACATTTCTTCAAGAGATCTGCAAAGCTCAAAAAGGCGATGAGGAGTTGCAAGCTAAAATAGCTCAGTGCAAGACGGGGAAAGAATCCGGATTTCGTATTGATACCGATGGTTGTATGATGTTCAAGGATAGAGTTTGTGTACCTAAGAGAGTTTGTGTACCCAAGGACAATGACCTTATTCAAAAGATTCTACGAGAAGCACATAGTGGTTGTTTGTCCGTCCACCCGAGTAGTGTGAAATGTACAATGACTTGTGGAAAGTGTACTGGTGGTCGAGGATGAAAAGAGACATTTCATAATTCATTTCCAAATGTCTAGTGTGTCAGCAAGTGAAGGCTGAACACCAAGTACTTTCAGGTCTACTTCAGCGTATCACGATGCCCGAGTGGAAGTGGGATCAGATTACCATGGATTTCGTGACGGGTTTGCCATTAACCCCAAAGAAAAAGGATGCTATTTGGGTTATTGTGGATAAGCTAACAAAGTCGGCACATTTCATACCAGTGCGTACCGATTACTCTCTTGATAGATTGGCTGACTTGTATATTTCTGAGATTGTGAGACTACACGGGATACCCTTTTTGATTGTTTCGGATAGGGACCCGAGACTTACCTCGAGGTTTTGGAAAAAGTTACAAGAGACTTTGGGGACTAAGTTGCGGTGTTGTGTTCTCGAATTTTAATGTAGTTGGGAAAAGTACTTGCCATTGGTTGAATTTGCTTATAACAATAGTTATCAAGCAAGTTTGAACATGGAGCCTTATGAAGCTTTGTATGGGCGAAAGTGTCGAACGCCTTTATATTGGATCGAGCTTAGAGAGAGTCAAATTCACGGGGTCGATTTAGTCAAAGAGACTGAAGAGAAAGTTAGAGTGATTCACGACTACTTGAAGGCTGCCTTGGATAGACAGAAATCCTACGTGGATTTGAAACAAAAGGAAATTGAGTTTCAAGTTGGTGAGATAAGGTATTTTTAAAAGTATCTCCATGGAGGAAAGTACTTAGATTTGGTAGAAAAGGCAAGTTGAGTCCTCGTTTCATAGGACCTTATATGGTTACCGAAAGAGTAGGACTGATTGCCTATCGATTGGCTTTGCCACCAGAATTGGAAAAGATTCATGACGTGTTTCATGTGTCTATGCTACGTCGATATAGATCAGACCCTTCGCATATGATCGCACCATCAGAGGTTGAGATTCATCCGGACATGACTTATGGTGAAGAACAGGTCAAGATTTTAGCTCGAGAAGTCAAACAGTTGAGAAATAAGAGTATAACACTTGTGAAAGTTTTGTGGCATAGACATGGAGTCGAGGAAGCCACATGGGAACCTAAGGAGTCTATGAGAGATTAGTACCCGAACTTATTCACTAGTAAGATTTTTGAGGACGAAAATCCCTAAAGGGGGAGAAATGTAATAGCTCGATTTTGGGGGCTAGTTGGAATAGTGGTCTCAAGACCACAAATTCGAAGTTAGAGAAATTATTTTATTATTAAAATAGAGGCATACCATGTTTATAATAGTGCATGAAAAATTTGGTGAGCTAATTTTAACGTTTGTGAGCCCAATCGCGAAAAAGGAATAAATCGCATAAAGTGCAAAAGTCCTAATTTAGGTGTTATTTTATTAGAGAATAAAAATTGGTGGATTTTAAAGGGCAATTAGACCCTTAAAAGAAAGCATAGCCGGCCATAGAGTCAAAGAGGAGACAAAATTTTCAAATTTCGTGAGTTAGGTGGCTTATTTTTGACTAAAATAGAAATAAATAAAGGAATGATGATATCATCCCTTTTTCATCTTCTTTTTCTACCAAAAATTATCCATTAAAGGGGGTTTGAAATCTTAAAATTTTCAGCAACTTGAAGTACTCACAAGTAAGTGATTTCCATGTCCTTTGTTGATGATTTTTATACTTTTAAGACCCTTGAAGCATGAGCTTTCAAATGAGGGGTCTATTTTGCAAAATGGTTGAAAGTATAGGGTTTTTCCATGAGATCATCTAGGGTGTTTTCTGAAATTTTATGAAAGAATATGAGTCTTGGGTGTGACATAAACAACTTTTGTGAAAGGTGTTAGCATGAAAACACCTAAAGGGACCATTTTACATAAGTTGTAAAATTGATGAAAAATGTGTGAAATAGTGGGAATTTGGAGTTTCTATAAGAATCAAAGAGGTTCAGCTAGTCTTGAGAAATAAATAAATTCTATAAAAATCAATTTTCGGGCTGAGGGGTAAAATGGTCATTTTGTAAAAGTTTAGAGGCAAAATGGTCATTTAGCACAATTGTGAATTTTTGAGTCTTAGATTGATAAAGTGACTTAATAAGTGCATTTTGTTATTATAGATCAAGAAATATCGAGTCTGAACCTAGACTAGGGGAAAGCCAAGCACACCGACTAAACCGGCTAGTCGCCACATTTTGTAATCCGAAGTAAGTTGTATGTAAATAATACAACTACATTGTTAATTATATGTGCTTGAATTATTACAACATAAATTGCTTGATTGTGGAATCGAGAATGTATAATGATAAATGAGATAGTAGAATTTTCATTGGAACCTTAAGAAGTAAATCGGATATTCATGCCATGACATTTGGGTCATTCGTGTGTGAGCTAGTGTAAGACATGTCTGGGACATGCATCGGCTACATTATGAGAGCCAGTGTAAGACCAAGTCTGGGACATGGCATTGGCATTGAGACAAGGGCTAGTGTAAGACATGTCTGGGACATGCATCGGCTACAAGATGATAATCAGTGTGAGACCATGTCTGGGACATGGCATCGACTTGAGATATGAGCCAGTGTAAGATCGTGTTTAGGACATGGCATCGGCACCTTATCCTATGCTTGAGGCTTATGCAATATCCGATAGTATTTTGAATGGTTCAACGATAAAAGTTATGTTCTTAAGCTAATGAGGAAAGTATAATTGTGTTGTGAGTGGTACAGATACGTATGAGATATGAGCTTAATATATAATATGTGACTTGTATGGATGGTAACGAGTAAGTTATGCTTATGCCTACCTTGGTGTTATAAGCATGTCTATTATTGATAAATTGTTGTTGTATACTTACTTATATGCAACTTACTAAGCTGTTATGCTTACTCTATTCCCTTTTCATTTCCTTACAGTGCCGCCTAACTAGCTCAATGATCACCGAAAGTCAGAGATATCAATCACACTATCAACCGAAGCATTCGGTATAGTTGGATTTATATGTTTGAATATGGCATGTATAGGACTTAGACTTTTTTATTGTGTGTCATTGAGGTTTGGCCATATGTATTGGCTTGGGTTGGAAACCTTTCAATTTGTATTAAGCCTTGAATGATGGCTAACATTTATTTTGAATTTATAAAAGATACATTATCATGGTTGAATGAATGTCTATTGTGGCTGATTTGATTATAAGAATTATGCTTGTTTTGGTATTTGTTGGTATTTGTATAGAACTACATATGTAAGGGTGGCAATGGGGCTTGGTAAATAGCCTTATATTGTCCACACGGGTAGGCACCTGGGCGGGTACCTTGGCTGTGTGACATTTTGGGGTTGCTGACGTCAGAAATAGAATATCCAGGTATTTGCACACCAGCTAGGGCACAGACGTGTCATGGCCGTGTGAAGGACACGGGCTAGAGACACGGACGTGTGCCAGGCCGTATGAAAACCCTTGTAGGTGTGCATTTAGAATTAATTCCATACAGGTGGAGAGCATGGGCGTGACCCTATCTTGCTTAGGCCACGTGAGACACACGGGCCATTAGCATGGCCATTTTGGAATGCTCACATGGGCGTGTTGCCCTCCCACACGGGCGTGTGCCCCTGTGTCAAGTGACATTTTCCTATAGTTGTCAAAAGGACCCGGATGGTCCCGAATGATTTTCGATGTGTGTTTTGGGCCTTCTATGCCCATATTAAGAATGTATTGATAAGTTTAAGAAAGTTTTAAATTTTCCAAGTCATGAAGACTTGGAATTGGTTGTATGTATGAGTTCAAGTTAGGTAACGCCTTGTATCCCGCCTCGGCATAGGATACGGTATGGGGTGTTACAAGTCTTCCCTCATTGCAACATTACTCATTGTTTTGGTCGAAATGCGAGCCATATTTCCAAAATTCTCCACCTTGACTTGTATTTCTACAATGCTTTTTTTGCCGAGCCCACCACGGGCCTTTCTTAAACTTTGCAAGATATTAACTGAGTCCAAGTCATGCTTGAACTTTGAAATTGAAAGACTTCTAGTCTTTGGCTTGTGCACTACTAAATCAAAACTGACTCAGGTCTGTTTTCCAAGAACACAGTGCTTTGTCTTTCTAAATCTTGAACCCAAACGAGAACTTCTCTTATTCAAAACGATAATACCTTTTTCTCTCTTAGGACCAAATTGCCTCTACTTCAAATGAGTCAACTTTGACACCTAAACAGATGGACTTGTTGTTTTGCTAGTCACCGTTGAACTTTGCAGAACATAAAGACTATTGGTCTTTTGACCTTTCATCAGAACAAGAGCCCCATGAGATAATTTAATGTTGCTTGACTCGATGTTAATTCTACAACCCTTCAAATCTAACATGCTCAAGGAGATAAGATTCTTCCTTAAATTAGTACATTCTTGACATTTGATAGTGTCCTAATTTTTCCACTATGCATCCTAATCTGAACAGTACATTTATTGATTATCTTATTGGATGAGCCATTCCCCATACACACCACCTTCAATTAATCTGTATGTGGAGAACCAGTCCTTGTTGGGACACATGTGTAAAGAACACCCTGAATCCAGAATCCACTCGAATTTAAACTTAGACCTTTCGGTCGTAGACACCAATAACAAATCATCACCCTTGTTCCCAACCAAATTAGCATCAACGAATTCTTCATCGTTACTTATAGTAGCCCTCTTATTTTGCAGATTATAACAATCTGGCTTAACGTGACCTAATTTCTTACAGTAACGACATCTCTTATCCTAATTCCTTGATGTTACCAAAATCGAAGCTTGCCTATCTTACTTGCTATCCGAACCAAACTTATTGTCCAGTTTGTCTTTACTCAACAAGTAACCCTTCATATCCTCAAACGAGAGTTTATCTTTACCATAAATCAAGGCCCCTTTGAAAAAATTATATGAAGGGGGTAAAGAGCATAAAAATAGCATAGTCTGATCTTCATCATCAATCTGAACCTCAAGATTCTTTAAATCATTCAAAAGAGTAATAAATTGACTGATGTAACCTCTAAGGTGCTCACCTTCATCCATACGAAATGTGTGTAGCCGTTGTTGCAACATCAATCGATTAGCAAAAAATTTTGTCGCGTAAAGGGTTTCTGTAACACCCCTCGCTCGTATCCGATGCTAGGATGGGGTTCGTGGTGCTACCCGACTTAAACTCAACTAACTAAACAAATCTGAGTCGTGAAATCTCAAATAATTTAAAACTTTTCTTTTTCACATTCAATTTGTCCCATATACGGGCTTACGAGACCCAAAACATACATTCGGTGTGGTTCAAAACCTAATCGAGAACTCATGAAAAACTTAGAAAAATTTCATGCAACAAAGCTCCACATGCCCGTGTGGGTATAGAGCACACAACCATGTGCTAGGTACACGCCCATGTCCTGAACCCGTGTCTGAAAACCTGGCATTCTGCCAAAACCACAGGGCCCAAGCACACACCCGTGCCCTATAATCGTGTCTTTTACATGACCGAGACACATGGCTGTGTCTCTTGCCCGTGTACTGCTAGCATGCATACTGACTTTATGACACGGCATGGACACACGCCCGTGTGGCCTACCCGTGTGCTAAAATGACTTTAAAAATCTAAGTGCAGGGGATACATGGCCATAACACACGCCCATGGGTGTGAACTGTGTGTCACACACGGCCTATACACACACCCATGTGTCTTACCCGTGTAGACAAACTAGGCTATTTCCCAAGCCCTTTTGTCACCCATTTTGCACAACCTACACAAGATCATTTCAATATATAAATCTCATCGCAATGGGCACTAATTCATCCATAGAAAGAATATTATATGCATTCATCAAAATGAATAATAGACATTATTCCAGGCTTGATTACAAAATGAAGGGCTTTTGACTTCAGCCGAAATACATGAACGATTCTCTTAATACAACATCCTAGTCTAGCCCTATACATGCCACTTTCAAAAATATAAATCAAACTATACCAAGTATTGTGACTGATAGTGTAATCGATATCTTTGACTTTAAGGGATTCTTAAGCTAGCTTGATAACATTGAAATAAGAGGGAAAGAAAAGAGGGTAAGTATAAAGCTTAGTAAGTTGCATATAAATAAATATACAACAACAATCTCACCATTAGTCATCATACTTATAGCTCAAAGGTAAACATAATTTAACTTACTCATTATCATCTACTCGAGTCACATTCTCTAAATTAAGCTCGTTACTCATGCTTACCATATAGGTACTTGTACCACTCACAACATGATTATTCTTTCTTTATCAAAATTGATCTATAACTCTCATCATTGAGACGTTTGGAATACTACTGGATATTCTATGAACCTTCAACATGGGATATATTGCCGATGCCATGTCCCAGACATGGTCTTACACTGGCTCTCATATACGAGTGCTAATGCATGTCCCAGACATGTCTTACACTAGCACAACTTTTAGCCGATGCGTGTCCCAGACACGTCTTACACTGGCTATCACTGTCGAGGCTGATGCATGTCCCAGACATGTCTTACACTGGCACTCATCTCTGTGCCGATGCCATGTCCCAGACATGGTTTTACACTGGCTATCATAGTATGGCTGATGCATGTCCCAGACATGTCTTACACTAGCCCTCGTCTGGATGCCGATGCTATGTCCCAGACATGCTCTTACACTGGCTCTCATAATGTGGCCGAAGCATGTCCCAGACACGTCTTACACTGGCGCACAAAACCCAATGCCTTGGCATGAATATCCAGTTCGTATCCTAATGTTTCAACGGGATATTTCTATTATCTCAAATATTACTAGACATTCTCAGTTCATAACTTGACAACTCATACAATATCATTTCAATGGCGATATGAATACAAGCATTAACAGTGTAGTTGTATCATTTACATACAACTTACCTTGGTTTACAAAAAGTACTTGGCTATTCTGTTTAGTCGGTTTGCTTAGCCTTCCCCCGATCTAGGTTTGGATTTGGTAAATCTTGATCTATAATAGCAATATACACTCATTTAGTCACTAATTACAATTAGGCAATTATAAATTCACATCTTTGGTAAAATAACCATTTTGCCCCTAGACTTTGACAAAATGACCATTTTGCCCCTATGCTCAAAAATCGATTTTCATCAAATTTTTTTGTATCTTAGGCCTAAATGAACTATGTTTACTCTTATAGAAACTTCAAATTATCACTATTTCACATGCTTACTAACTATTTTACAACTTATGCAAAATAGTCCCTTTAGGTGTTTTTATGCTAACACCTTTTACAAAAGTTGTTTATAACACAACTAGGACTCATATTCCTCCATAAAAACTCAATAAACATCACAAATCCTTTCATGGCAACACTCTAAACTCTTGAACATTTTGCAAGATATCACCCTCATTTGAAAATTCATGCTTCAAGGGTCTCAAAAATACAAAAATCATCAACAAAGGGTGTGGGGATCACTTACTTGTGAGGGCTTTAAGTTGCTGAAATTTTTCAGCCATCAAAACTCCATTTTTGCTGATATTTTCAGTGGAGAAGAGAGATGGAGAAGAAAGAAATGATAGCTAGGTTTTTAGGCATTATTTTATCACCAAATCATGACATCATCCACCTAATACTTTGACTATTTGTTTAAAATCATTCACATGGCCGGCCAACACTAATAAAAAGGGTAAAATTGCCCTTTAAAAGCCCTAAATTTAAGTTCTTTAGCTATTTAACTCATTTAGGTACTGAAAATGCAACTTTTGTCTTTTATGCGGTTTAGTCCTTTTTTGAAATTGGGCTAGAAAACATTAAAATTAGCTCACCAAATTTTTCATGCACTAATAAAATCATACTATAACCTCATAAAAATAATAAAATAATTTTTATAACTTCGAATTTGTGGTCCCGAGACCACTATTCCGATTAGGCCCTAAATCGGGCCGTTACAGTTTCTAACCTTTTCCACAAGGCAGATGTCATTTTCTCCATCAACACCTCCTACAATACACTATTTTTGAGGCACAACTAAATTATAGACATGGCCTTCTCATCAACATCTTCCTATTTTGACTGATCTATATTATCAAGCTTGTAACACCCCTAACCTGTTTTCGTCACTGGTCTAGGGTTGCAGAGCATTACCATAAAAATCAGAACAGTTAGCATCAAAATAGTTTAATAATGCTATTTAATATTAATTAATTAGAACTCAGTACAAACCCAACAAACATATACATTTGGGCCTTAAATCGAGCTTTTGAAGCCTTAAAAATAGTTCGGGATCAAATTGGGACTAATTTAAAACAATTCAGAAAGTCTGAGCCAAAGTTGAAAAATTAAAAAAACAGGGGTCACACGGCCGTGTAGCTAGGCCATGTGACATATCTTGGACTGTGTAGTGTTTGAATAATGGGACACACGATCGTGTTATAGCTCATATCTTAAACCATGTAACTCATTGATTTAGGTCAAACGGTCGTGCCATAGGTCAGGTGCCAGGCCGTGCAACTCTCTGATTTGTGTCACACACCCGTGTCGCAGGCTGTGTGCTAGACTGTGTAACTCACAAACTTGATACACAAGGTTGTGTCTTAGGCTGTGTGATACTTAAACCTAAAATAATAAGTGACACACAACTATGTAGCCAGGCTGTGTATGTCACATGGTCATGTGACAGCCCATGTCCTAGGCTGTATAATCCAAAAATAAACCCTAAAACAAGCTATTATAAAACCAAACCTTGCCCAACAATTACTTCATTTGTGTATACATTAAATGGACTTAAACACATTTCAACCACATATAAATATACCAATTCAATCAACCTATTTCTCTCAACTAATATGCCATTCAAAGGCACCTTATTTATACCAAAACAACATCATTCTATCACAAAACTATGATGCCATATCCGTAATAGCCTATTTTTGGGTCAAATCAAAACAGTGGTTTCGAGACCACAAATATAAAGTAAAAATATTTATTTTATTTCTATTTTAAGGTCTACAGCATGATAGAATAATCGTGTGAAAATTTTGTTAAGAAATTTTCTCGATTGAGTGCCCAATTTGACTAGAAGGACTAAATTACAATAGGTGCAAAACTTGAATTCTATAAGTTAAAGGTGTCTAATTGTTATGTGCTTTTAATTAGAGGTCCTTAAATGGTGATTAAACCATTCTACTTTAGGATGGACAAAAATAGACATGGTTAGGTAAAAATTTAAAGTTATGCATTAAGGATATTTTAGTAATTTGGTAAATAAAGACAAAATTAACAAATAAAAAGTGTCCATCTTCTTCAATTTAGTCCCCCATAGCCGAAAATTTCAAGGTAAGACATAGCTAAGGTTTGGCCAAGTTTTCAAGCTCGATTATAAGTCAGTTATTGTCCCGTTTTCAATGATTTTTATATTTTTGAGATCGTTGTAACTTGATTTAGCTATTTCAAGGACTAATTTGAAAGCAATAAAAGTATAAAATTTTACCCATATTGAATATATTTGTATTTTGATGTTTGATGTAGAAAATGCATGTTCTTTGTTAGTTAAACAATGTTTGTAAAATGATTTTCGATAA
Organism: Gossypium arboreum; assembly: GCF_025698485.1. Classification (NCBI taxonomy): domain Eukaryota; kingdom Viridiplantae; phylum Streptophyta; class Magnoliopsida; order Malvales; family Malvaceae; genus Gossypium; species Gossypium arboreum. Next base: position 20,679,055 of record NC_069082.1, read on the forward strand.
AAATGTTAAATAGGGACTTATTTGTAAAAGTCTATAAAATATGTAGAAAGCTAAGAATAAATGAAAAATGTGGGCTATTATGAGTACAAATAACATTCGGCTAGGCTTGGGTTGTGATGAAATCGAAAGAAATTCATTTTATGAGCATAGGGACTAAATTATAAAATGTTGAAAAGTTAAGGGAAAAATGTAAAATTTTCCATAATATGTTTTTGGACTGAATTGAATAATGTGATGATTAAATAAGTTAAATATGGTATTATAGATCAAGAAAAATGAAGTTCGGGTCTAGATCGAGGGAAAAACAAAGTAATTGACGAATAGATCTCTTTAGTTGTTTTTGTAGCCGAGGTAAGTTCGTATGTTAAATAAGCTTTATTATAATTGTATTTTAAATTCTTTAATACTTAATGAATTGTGTAAAGACTCTAAGGACACGTTCGATGATGTTTCAGCAAGCGAAAAATCCCAATCGAACCTTAAGAATAGATTAGGATACAAGTGACATGTCACTAGGGTTTTATGTTATGTGATCCGGGTGCTGGTCCTGTACGTCCTACTGGTGGCTGAGTATACTGGCATATGTTACGGTTACTTGACAGCTTGTGGGAGTAGCACCGAGTGGCTACGTCTTGACTGACAGATGGTGTGAGTAGGCCCGTTAATGGCTCGAAAGTGTGCAGATAAGTGTTATGAGATAGAGGTAGAAATGGCTACATATGTGGCACCTTGTGTGCAAGATTTCATGAGTATCCGACATTATTATTCCAAGTGGTTCATTGGGTATGACAAAGATGAGAATGAGTATGAAGTTATTACGAGATGGTACAAGTATGTACTTAAAGCTTATGATTATTAATTCGTGAAATGACAATTTCAAAGTAAGTTTGTGATGGAAGTGAATTATGATCATGAGATTATGGTAAATTACATTATCTTATGTTATATTACTTACATGTTAATGATGATAAGGTTTGCTTATTTCTTTCATAGAGCATACTAAGCTATATATCTTATTCCGTTTTATTTTTCATGTTTTATAGTGTCACCAAGCTAGCTCAGATTGGAGATCGTCGGAGATCACATCACACTATCAAACTGTCATTTTGGGTATCGATGATCTTAAACATTTTGAGTATATGGCATGTATAGGGACTTGGTCATTTTTTTATATGTGTCATCATGAATTTGGCCAAATGTATTGGCTTGTAATCATCAAAGGCTTGATGTGGCATTTGGCCATGTAACTTGGCTCATTTTGGTTGAATTGGTTGTAAGCTTATATATATATATATATATATATGCATGTGCAATTATCTCTTGTTGACATGGTTTATAAATGCTTGGTAAATGGTTGAAGGTGGCTTAATGGTTTTGTTGTTAAATGGTTAAGATTGGCTCATTAGTATGCTAGGAAAAATAAGTAAAATTATGTATGTTATTGGTAGCCATATTGGAACATGTAGAATGCGAGTTTAGTATGATTTGTTTGGAAAAATATGATGTTATAAATATGTTGAGTGTGGATGATGAAATGATATGTTCTAACCTTGATTATGGATGTTTTGGTTGCTTAAATATGCCATGATTTATGCCATTAAGATTGTGGGTGTGTATGTGCAAATGAGGGTGACAAATAGCTTGGTAAATAGCCTTTATTTTGTCCACACGAGTAGGCACACGGGCGTGTGTCTAGACCGTGTGTGACACACAGTCTGCTCCATGAGATGTGTTTTGGCCGTGTGTCCCTACACCTTAATTTTGAGAAACAGAATGCTCAGAATTGAGAACACGGGCAGAGACACGGGAGGTGTGTCTCAGCCGTGTGAGGGACATGGCCTCAAGCACGGGCGTGTGTCTTGATTGTGTGAAGCCTGCACCTATTTTATGAAAATTAAATTAACCAAACGGCCTCGCACACGAGCGTGTGACTTGGCCATGTGACTTCAATTTGTTCATGCTTTGCAAAATAGAGAGTTACATGGGTTAGGGACACAGGCGTGTGTGACTACACGGCCTGCCCATACAGGCGTGTCCCAAACCATACGAGCATGTGAACCCTGTTCATAGCAAAAATCTTCTAAGTTTTGTAAAAATTTCCTAAGTTATCGGTTTAGTCCCGAACCACTTCCAAAGAATGTCTTGGGCTTTGTAAGCTTATATTAGGGACTTTCTGATTGAATACAAATGGTTTTAATTTGGATACCAAATTTATTACTCGATTTGTATGTTTGCTTGCGATGTAAGTCCGGTAATGCCTCGTATCCTGTTCCGACGTTGAATACGGGTAAAGGGTGTTACAATATCTCAATCACATTATATAGTTAATAGCTACCTAATGACAATAATTTTCCACTCATTCACCTTTCAAAATAAACATACCAAAAGGACCATATATTACAAAGTACTTAAAAGTGACCAAATGACATAAACCTACCAAAGCACTATAAGTCCAAACAAATAAAATGTAAACTCCAAAGGCATAATCATACCAAGTTGATCATTAGCATATTCAAAAACTTCCATTATAAAAAGTCCTATACATACCATTTATAAACTTAGTCAAAATAAGTCAAAAGCTACCAAAGTGAGTGCTGGATAGTGTGATAGAACTCTTCCAAGCTTCCAATCGATCGAGCTTTCGATGATTTATGAAACAGAAGAAAAATAACTACGTAAGAAATTCGTACTTAGTAAGCTCGTAAAAGAGAAACTTAAACTTACCATTTCCCCGAATTTAAACATTCAATCATGCTTAGTAGTTCATACAATTACTTGATATTCCTATTCAACATAATCCACACTATTAGTGAAAGATTTAACCATGTAACACCATAAAACACAATAAATGCCATGAACTGAGTTACATTCATTTACCTTGCTCATATGAATATTCAATAGTCTTTTCATCCATGGTACACATTAACTTTCTTATCTTATGAACATACATATCTATGATATTGCATACAAGACTTTTCATTTCCTTTTTCTTACTCATTGAATAGTCTAGAATTACATTGGATACTCAGGAATGCTCACACATAGTATGCCTTTCCATATAATCATAACCTTTTTTTTTAAATAGTGCTCACGCAAGTTGTGAAATGGATCTGCTCACATGAGCTATGAGTCAGAATGTTAGCTACACGATGCCGCTCACACTAGCTATGGAGAATATGCAACAAATACAGGACCCTAGCCATCGGTAGGACATTCAAGACCAGTACCCGAAACATGAAATCCCTAATGAAATGTCATTTGTATCCTAAGAATTCTTAAGGTTCAAATGGGACTAATTGACCATCAACATTCCGAAACATTGTCATAATCATCAAGTCAAAGTAAATCTATTATATTAAAATAAGTAAACTCAATTCAAAACCTCAAATGACAAGTTTTTATCTCTATACGAACTTACCTCGATCACCATGATTGTTACAGCTAATTTGATAGCTAATTCGAGATTTTTTCCTTTCCTCAATTCAAGTTCAATTGATTCTTTTCTTAATCTAAATAATAATTAACTCAATTAAATAATTCAAATAGCTTAATTTTATAGATTCTAACTTATAACCCACTTTAATGTAAAATAGTGTAACACCCCAAACCCGGCCCAGACGTTATGACCGGATCCGACATGCCACATCGAAGCGTTCAAAACATTTTATATTGTTGATCCAGAAAAACTTACTTAGTGTTTTAAAAGATAATTTCATTATAGGTTAAAGTGAATGGAAGTCGTGCAGGGTAGGAAACCGGAAAAGAGGTGGTGAGCCCATCTGATTGCTTAAGTACCAAGCTCCTTGAATCCAATCCTAGACATGCATACCGCCATTTCCACACCTTAACGTCATGGATATTTCTAGGAAACTGATTTGATTAAGTCATTTTAAGAAAAGTGATTAATTTTGGAAAATACTTTCATTCGGAAGCTTTGCTTGTTGTCGTGTTATTTTGAAATTAATTGTTTTTTTTGAAAACGCTACTAAAGCTATCCAATTTCAACAGTTAAAATAAGTAATACCTATCTTAGTAATACATATTAAAACCATCAAAAATAATTAAGCGGCCTTATTACATTTAAAAACCCAAAACTTCAAACGTAAATAAAAGGATGTCCAGTTCACCAGAAGAAAATCAAACTTTCAGAATGGGTGGCCACTCCGAATTCCCTCACAGATCCAAGCCCACTATGGTTGGGGATTACCTGCGTGGATGAAAATAAAAGGGATGAGTTTGGGGAAACTCAGTGTGTAAATTAACCCAACCATAGCCTATATCAGCTCAAACCACAGAAACAGAATAAGTTGGCCTTAGCCGAAGATTTCGAATGAAGCCCATAGGCCCATAATGAACGAGCAGATATTACATGTTTATGCGTAAACCCAACCCAGATTCATCCATAACACCCGCATCAAACCTTACACCATGTGGGAGACTACTCGACCCACCCAACCGCTACACACCACAGAAATCGCAGCGAGGCTGCCAAATATTGTGACGAAGTCACCAGATATAGATATTGTGGCAGAGCCACCAGAACAGATATATGTGGCAGAGCCACCAGATCAGATAATCGTGGCATAGCCACCGTATCAGAATATATGTGGCGAGCCACGGATCGAATAATTGTGACATAGCCACCGGACGCTTCCTCCATAATATAACCCATGTCCCCATGCAATGATATATAATCATGGCATACATCATACAGAATTAGATCGTCATGCTTTTCAGTCAAAATTAATCTTAGGGGTATAACGGTAATTTTGCACCTAGGGGTATAACAGTAATTTTCCATACATAGGGGTATTATAGTAATTTAGCTACTTTTAGGGTTTTCATGCATATCCTAACTATTTACGTACTATCAGAACACTTACCGCGCATACTTATCGAATTGGGCCCGTTGGCCCATGAACCCGACCTTTGGCCCATTAAGCCCAAATTATCAAAATGTACGAAATCGCGCGTACTGCAGTTTATTACTTTAGATTACCAAATATACAAACCCAACTATCTTACGAGCATTCGCACACTCGAAAATTCCCAAAATACCGACTTTTCAGCATTTCGGCTTTTCAGCTTTTGCCAATCTAGTCTATGAGAGGGTGTCAGTTACACACTGCTTTTGCGACGATATCTTGTGAGATCCACACACGAACCGCCTACAATTGGATTACTAACACGTTAATCTAACTATTCAAATACAAACTACGTATTAACCCCTTACAATATTCGGCCAACCACACCTACAGATCATAGTAAGCTTATAAGAAAACAATAAGCAACTCATTAACAAATTTTTGTCAATGTTTACCACATAATCAAAATTTCACTGCAAGCTGTCTTCCTGAGCAACAGTCACTAAATTATTTATAACTAGAGCTAAGAAACTCCAAATCAAGTGCCGTTAATTTTCCCTGAAAATATACTCATATATCTTCTATCCATAAAATTTTCAGAATTTTTGGTACGGCCAATGAATACCAGATTTTTCTTAAAGTTTCCCATGTTTCACTGTTTGACTAATCTGACCACTCTTCATTACGAATCAAATTTCTCATTGTACAGAATTCAAAATATGTTCTCATTTATTCCATTTGAAACTAGACTCATTAAGCTTTAATTACATAATTTATGCAGCTTTTAACTCATCTCCCACAATTTATGGTGATTTTCCAAAGTCACATTACTGCTGCTGTCCCAAGCAGATTTATTACCAAATCACTCTTTCACACCTAACTTGCATGCTTGTTATTTAAACATGTATATCACCAATCAATCATCACATATCTATGATTTTACTTAAGTATAATCTCCATTTCATCATTTTAAAGCACAACATGTTAGCCGATTTTTCCTCTTAGCATCTAAGGCACATGCATGCTCATTTGTTTGGCTCAACTTCACCTATCTTCCATTTTTCATCAAAAGAACATGAAACAACAACCATTTCCTTCATTTTAATTCATGACTAAATACTCACAACACAACTAAAAACCAAAATATGCTTCAAGAGTTAAGGTAGAATCAAGAAGGACTCATGAACATCAAGATAGAAGCAAACTACCATGAACTTACCTTCAATTTTCTTCCCCAAGTGACCGAACATTCAAGAGCTTTCTCCTCTCCTTTCTCTTCTCTAACTTTCGGCTATGATGAACAAAGATGGATAAAACTTTGTTCTTTTCACCCCTTTTTCTTTTAATAAAATTTCATATTTCATCCATTTAATTCTTTAATACAAAAGACATGAAATGCCCATCATGGAACATTTATCTAAACCATTATCATGGAACATTTACCTAACCCATTATCATGGAATATTTACCTAATCCATTATCATGGAATATTTACCTAACCCATTATCAATTTGTACCATGAATTATGGATATCAAGTGCTCATATTGTCTACAACAACATGATGGCTGGCCACTTCATGTACAATGGGAGGTTTGTCATGCAAATCCTCCTATTTTGCACTCCTATTTATTTGGCCACTTTAATTTAGCCTATAGCATTTTCAAACATTTTCACATAGGTCCTATTTCATAATTTCACCCCCTTTTTTCTTATGGAACAAAAAAAAAAAACTAAAATTGCCGGGTTCTATCTTAAGCTTGGGCCTTCTAGAGGCCCACTAACATAATTAAACCTATGCCAACATTCACAGAATTCCCGAAAATTGGGGCGTTACAAATAGCCCCTAAATCTCAAACTCACAATTAAACCACAATTAATGAAATATCATGATAGCCAATTTTCTCTAAGGTCTTTTACAACCTATCTTTCATTATTTTCCTAAATTAATCATTGAATTTTACCATTTTCTCAAATAAGTCCTTTAGCTCAAATTCATTAAAAATCACTTAACAAAAAGTGTCTATTTAACAACCAAACTTAATAATCCATCAATTGAATTCACTAACACTACAAACTCATTCATGGTATGTTCCTAAACATTTAACAATTTTACAAATTGACCCCCGGGCTAGCTAGATTAAGCTAATAAGAGTTCAAAAATATAAAAATCACTAAAATCGGGACAAAAATACATACCATGTAAAAATAATGAGCTTGACCAAATGTTCTCCATTCAACAATGGAGATTTCAGATTTTTTTGAGAAAGAAAAACACAGAAGATGATACTTCATTCATATTTTAATTACTTTGTTTAATTTATTTACTAATTTACCTTTTTACCCTTATTATAATCAAAAAAATTTCAACCTATGTCCATAACTATCCACTAACATGATTTATGGCATATTTACTTACTAAGCCCATTAATTCATCTTAATAAGGCTATTTAATCCATTTAACTAATAGAACTCAACTTTTACACCTTTTTGAATTTAGTCCTTTTTTTTCCTAATTAACCATTTAAACTTCAAAATTTATTAATGAAAATTTAATACTACCACTACAGAAAAATAGGGCTTTAGCGGCGTTTGAACAAAAAACGTCGCAAAAATTATACATTAGCGGCGTTTTGAATAAAACACCACTAAAAACTGAGCAATAGCGACATTTTTGGTCAAAATGCCACTAAGAACCGAGCAATAACGGCATTTTGAATAAAACGCCACTAAGAACCGAGCATTAGCATCGTTTCTGATCCTAAGCCACTAAAAACCGAGCAATAGTGGTGTTTCTAATCCAAACGCCACTAAAAACAGAGCAATAGCAGTGTTTCTGGTCCAAATGCCACTAAAAACCAAGCATTAGCGGCATTTCTGATCATAACGCCATTAAAAACCTAGCAATAGCGGTGTTTCTAGTCCAAACGCCACTAAAAACTGAGCAATAGCGGCGTTTCTAGTCCAAACGCCACTAAAAACCTAGCAATAGCGGCGTTTCTGGTCCAAACGCCACTAAAAACCGAGCAATAGCATCATTTTTGGTCCAAACACCACTAAAAATCGAGCAATAACGGCGTTTCTACTCAAAACGCCGTAAAAAGTTTATATATAGCGGCGTTTTTGGTCCAAACACCGCAAAAAGTTGAGCAGCCATTTTCGAGTAGGGTAACCGATACTTGTTTCGATTTGATCCGATTTAATTTTCATATTATTTTTTTATTTTTGTTCTGAATTCGATTTATTTGGATATTTGAAATTGACTTTATAAAAAATATAAACTATACTATTCACTTAGCTATGAGAAAGTTTCATTTTAGTTACTTAATTATGAAAAGTTACTAATTGATAACTAAATTATTTAGAAGTTTTCATTTAAGTTATCAAGATGTTAAAATCAACGCTGTATGGCTTTCTCTAAACCCTTAAACCCTAAACATAGACCATAAACACTAATCTATAAACCCCAAAACCCTAAACCCCTAAAAAATTCATATGGATGTTGATGTGTCTATACATAGATATTAATGTAAAAGCTTATGTTCATTATAAATTATGGAAGCAATACTTAATATTGATTAAATTTATTTTTGGGTTTAGTGTTTAATATTTAAGGTTTAAGGTCTATGGTTTAGGGTTTTATAGTTTAAGGTTTAATGGCCATGGGCCGGTAGTATGTTAATCTCAAGTGAATCATATTCAATTAAATCCTAAACCCTATAATTAATATATATTTCGGGGCATAACTAGGGGGTTGAAAGGGTCTCGACCCCTCTAAAATGAAAAATTTTCCATTTAGGCTTTTTGAATTTTTTAAAAATTTTAAAGGTAAAATTGCACTTTATCCCTCTGAAAATGGAAAATATTTTATTTTATCGTTTCAAAATTATAAAAATATATGCTATCAAAATGATGAGATTGCATTTTTACTTACAATTTAGGGTTCAATGTTTAGTATTTTAAGTTATGGTTTAAGGTTTGTTATTTTGGGCTTGGGGTTTGTTATTTTGGGTTTAAGGTTTAGGGTATATAATTTTAGGCTTTAGGCTTTAGATTTTAGGGTTTAATGTTCAGTATTCAAGGTTTAGGGTTATGATTTGTTATTTTAGGCTTATGGTTTAAGGTTAATGGTTTGTGGTTTAGTGTTTTATAGTTTAGGGTCTTAGTGTTAATGGTTCTAAGGGGCTAGGGTCTTAGGATTTAAGGGTTAGGGATTTTGATAAAAATGAATAAAATTATTTTAGGGTTTAATTAAACAATAAGATTAATTTTTAATAACTTTTGAACCTTGTAATATGTATTTAGGGTTTAGGGATTATGATTTTAGAGTTTAAGGTTTGGTTTCATTTTTAAAATTAATTTTGTCCACAATTATAAAATCTTACAAATTAATTTTATTTTATTTAAAAGTTTAATAATTTTATTAAAAGTTTATAAAATTATACAAATTAATTTTATTTTATTTAAAAGTTTAATAAAATTAATTTACTTTAGGCTAAACATTTTACTACATACCTTGCAAAATGACGGCGTTCTTTAGTGGCGCAACCTAATAAACGCTGCAATAGGTCGATTTTTAGCGGCAGTTGTGGAAAACGCTGGAAAAGTTCATTATGTTTACCAAAACGACGTCGTTTTGGTTTCATCCATTTTATCCCCACCACTATGCTGAAACTTCTTATTTTTCCCCCAACAGAATTTTCCCTAATCCCTAAATTTTCCCCAACTTAATACCCCAACTCGGGACCCTCAAATCCCTAAAAATTCCCCTGATTCGAAATCCCCAAATCTTTTTCCCAAAATCCCCAAATCGAAATCCCTTTTACTTTCGCGAAGTCCCTTTGAGGTGTTTATGAAATTGGATAGATGGGGTTATGAAGTTAAAACCTCTTCCGATTCTTGCATATCTGTTCAACACCGACTATCACCAGGTATTAGCTCTTCTCCATCTTTTACAGCAAATATTATCGGGGGTTTGCCATCATTAGGTGTTTCAGAAACAAACTTAAAAACTCTAGCAGTATTGCCAATTTTACACATTATCGTTGGGCAGACCTCTTTTTTCCCCCCTCCCACCCTCCAATGGCTGTTGGTTGACTGCATCATATGGTTTGAATAGCAGATTTGGCTTTGTGCTTGTACCACCACATCTTGCATTTCTACCTGTATTCAATGCTAATAGCTCATTAAAGCTATACTAGTGTCTAATTAATCCAAATTCAATTTGTTTTGTTTAAATTCAGCTTATATATATATAACTCCATTAATAGAAAATTAATTTTATTTTATTTAAAAGTTTAATAATTTGAAATTCTTTAAACATCGTCAATTCAATTATAAAAGATAAGATACCTAAATCCAACCTTAATCCATCCAAAAATAATATGACTTTGCCAAACATTTCTTTCGGTTCAAGAATATTAATTAAAGTCTTGTTTGATTCATTTGAAAATTAATGTTTTTAATGATTTAATTTTTAATGTTTTTAACGATTTAAACTTAGCTTAATTTTATTATTTTTAGTCAAATGTAAAAATTATTTTGTACTCCTTCTATTTAAAAGTTCATCCATTCCTATTGTTAAACAAACCATGAAATTGTCATATCTATATCATTATATATAACTTGTAAATGGTTATAATCTCATGATTTCCACGTATTTTATCTTTATTTTTATACATACCAGTATGATTTCAACCAGTTTTGCCTTGAGTTAATTATTTATTGAAACAGGGACGACTGTCATGAAACAGGGCATTATATTGAGTTAAATATATTTGTTAAAGCTGCATTATATTTGTTGAGGGAATAAGAAAACACTAATACTTAGTTTTTAAACATTGTCAGAGAATTTGACATTAAATAGTTTGACAATGTTTTAATAAGTTCATATAGTTAGGTTAATGTGCTTTTTTTTGCTTGAAGAAAAAGTTGGATTTCACTCTGAAAGTCATTGGTGGTGACATATCAACTATTCCAGGACTTTCTAATGCTATTGAGGTTTGTGTGACTTTTGACATTGGATTATCCTTACTACTTTAGTTTGTTCTTTTGCACTGTATCAATCAACTTTGCCAATTCTTCTTATTGTCTTTATTTTTTGCATCATTGTTCCACAAACAGAACTTGTTATCATCTTGGATTTACACTTGCAACTCAAATTCGTATTCCATTTTCATGCTTTGACATCTAATTGTTTATTTAGAGTTTGTGAATTTTTATAGCTCTTTGAAGTAATACAACATTAGTAAATAATAATTTGTTTCATGTCTGAATTGGTGTTATTTTCCCATTTATGCTGTAATATTTTATATGTTAATGTTGTTCATTTTTTAGCATCTTAATGCTATCCAAATACGGGAGTCTTTGAGATTTTTTTTTCTTTTGTGTTTCATAGCTTTGTGAACTAATATAAATTCCTGTTGCATTTATGTTGTCTAAGTCTGAATGGATTGAATGTGTTTCGGCATGCATAATGGCTGCATTTCTGATGTCCAATTTTTGGACAGTTTAAAATGTTTTTGCATGGGGAATTTCTATGTTAAATGCTGTCCAAATTTAGACACATTGAAGGTGAAATTAGCTTAATTGTGTTGTACCATGTTAAATGCTGTGCAAAGTCTTGACAAATTGATGATAGAATGTGCATGTTGAAATGTCATGAATTGTCTTCTTAATGCTGTCCGAAATAGCTTGTGCATGGGAAGTTACCATCATAATATCAAGTGTTTAAGGTCTCTTATTTATGGTTGTCCGAAACAGCCTATATATGTTAGATTTACATCATTTTTACAAGTGATTAATAAATCTTTATAATCCTGATTTTTCTCCTTAGTATATAACTTAAGTGACTCATAAATGATGGAACATTTGTCATAATTTTCTATAATCTGAAACTATACTAGACTGCATCAAATAATATAAGGTTGAGGGCCTCTTTATTTTATTTTTTATTGCCCTTCTGTTAATGCCCCATCACGTTAACCATTTTTTGCTTCAATCTTCCTATTTCATACGCTTAACACTAATATATATAGAACAACTACTTTATTTATTTTATTACAAGGTAAACAATATTTTTACCCTTTAAATTAAATTTTCCAGGCTAATGTTTCAAAAATCTCTAGTTTTCTGCCATCCAGTTTGCTTAGCTAAAATCCACATTCTCTAAGGTAAGTCAGTTCTAATTCCTTTCTTTCTCCAATTTTTGTTGCTTGTTATCCTGTGCCGTTAGCAACTCAGCATCATTGGCTTTAAATTGTTCTAAATTTTATTACCATGTTCTTCTCTAAAATTTATGTATACCTTTTGTCTTTGACATGCATGCCTCATGGTGTGAAATTGTCGCTAGCCCTCAGCTGCTTCTCCAGTTTGCTACCATCCAGTTTTCTCTTATCTCCAGTTTTGGTATGTATGATAGAATCTCAATTTTTTTTTCTAGTCACTTCTTCAGTCACTACCTTATTGTTCATGAGCCTAATTTTGATTTTAAATTTGTCAGGTGAAAGGGGAACCAAACATATCTTACATATATTCTAGGTACTATTGAGCACTTGAATTAATATTTGGTGCAATGAATACACCATGACCATTGACATCCAGTCTCTTTGGTCGTGTTTTGGTGAAACTATTGCTTGGGCAGGTAGATGTTTCATTGCATACTTTTTTTTACTTATTTATATGCATTTTCCCTTTAAATTGCTTAACAAATACTATTTTTCTGACTCCAGCCTCTGTTTCCTGGTGAGAGTGGAGTAGACCAGCTTGTTGAAATTATTAAGGTATGTTTTAGTTCAAAATTCTCATCAATAATAGTTTTATCATGATGATTTTGGAAAAAATTAATCTTTTCGGGCTCCAATTTTGTATAGATTTAATTGCTGATTTTCCTTTCAAATATTGGATCATTTTACTTACTTTACATTTGCCATCTAGTTTTCTACCTTATGTTTTCTGTTATCTGCCATTTAGTTTGCCATGTTCCTTTTTTGGTAAAATTTTATTACAATGTTGTTTTTTGTAAAAATTAGTTGTGAACAAGATAATATATAGTTTTGAAATGAAGTATGGAAGCAAAATTGAATTTGATGCCATAGAAATCATTTCGTTCACTAAACAATACGGCTTCCACCTATAAATTTGTTTCAATTACCTAGCAAAGATTGATTATGTTATTTTATTTTTAATATCAATTACTATTATTCTTATTTTTCATACAAGCGTAAATTGGATAATAACACATGAAAGTAAATATTAGCCATGTGAAATCTGGATCAAATTTATATATATATATATATATATATATATATATATATATATGATTCATTCACTGACCAAAGTACCCTTTGAAATACCTTGACTCACATGGGTATATCTAGTTAATTTTTCATCAATGAAAGGGTATTTTAGTCATTGAGAATAATTCACCATTGGTATATATGATCATGTCCAGCTGTTTGGAAAAGCTTGTTCCAAGATTTGCAGATCTCTTAATTAAATCCAGACAACTAATAATTACCGCTTAATCTTTTTATTGATTATTAATCACATTCTGTGCTCTTTTTTCTATGATAGAATGAGAGGGAGACAATAATGTTTAAAGCTTTACCATACCTTGAAACAAACAACCTATACTTAACATGTGATTTACAATCTAAGTTAAGATTTAATTATTTGATTCTTGTTCTGCCTTTTCTTAGTCCTTCATCTTTTCTGCTTGATTAATTCAATCCCTTTTTTATGTTTTCATTTTTACCCTCCTCCATACAATTAAACTCAATAAGTTTATATTAATGTTGAATTATGGGGTATCTTCGATAGTTTGATCCTTCTTCAACGGCATAGTTTTATTTTGAATATGTTATTTTATTTTATTTTATTTTAATCACGAAAAATATTTTGTCAACTTTTATTTTATTTTTAAATTACCTAATTAAATTAAATTGTATTTAAAGTTTTTTAAATATTTTATTTTATTTTATTTTAATCACAAAAATATTTTGTCTACTTTTATTTTATTTTTAAATTACCTAATTAAATTAAATTGTATTTAAAGGTTTTTTAAATATTTTATTTTATTTTATTTTAATCACAAAAATATTTTGTCTACTTTTATTTTATTTTTAAATTACCTAATTAAATTAAATTGTATTTAAAGTTTTATTTTAAATATTTTATTTTATTTTAATTTAATCATGAAAAATATTTTATTTACTTTTATTTTATTGTTAAATAACTTAATTAAATTAAATTTTATTTTTAAATATTGTTCAACAAATTAGACTTGACTTACTTGGAAAATAATTTTTTTAAATTTATTTGAAGGAATTAGCCCATTTATTCTTGAGTTGATTTAGCATTCATGTGACTCAATAAAAATAACCATAATTGAGTACACATGATGGACTTAATTCAAAATAAATAATTAACCCTAAACTTGTAAATTTATTTTAATAACCAATTCTTCACTTCCCTTGTGTTTTCCCATCAACACAATCACAATCTCATCAACATAAATATATATCATATCTTACATAATTTACATAATTTACATAACTTACATAATACATAAATATATATCATATCGTACATAATTTACATAAGATAAACAACTTACATAATACATAAATATATATCATATCTTACATAATTTACATAAGATAAACAACTTTCATAATTTACATAACTTACATGATACATAAATATATATCATATCTTACATAATTTACATAATTGAATAACTTACATAATTTACATAACTTACATAATACATAAATATATATCATATCATAACTTACATAACTTAATTATACTTATAAATAAACAACTTACTGTGTAATTTATTGTCAACTTTAGATTTCAAGAACTATGAAATGGATAGGAGTTGGATGAATTTGTCAAGGGTAAGCAATGCCTATTGAAATTGAGTACAAACTTTTCTAAATTTCGTATTTCAAAATGCAAGCCAAGAGAATATGATTCTTTGCCTGTGTAAGAGGTGTGGCAACATCAATTGGCATTTTCGTGAAGTTGTCTATGAACATCTAATTGTTGATGGCTTTATTCGGGGGTATAAAAAATTAATTTTCCATGGAGGGTGTACATCTAGTGAAACTTCTTCAACGATTAATTCGACTTATCTTGACATTGCTTACCATCAGTATGTTAGACAAGATGACTTGGAAGGTATGTTGCGGGATGCATTTAATATGCACAGTCATGGTGAGCAATCGTTTCACCTGACTTTATTGCATCCGATGATTGTAATATTGGTGGAAATGTTTTTTGTAAAACGGGAACAAGAGGAGCCAAATGAAGAAGCGGCGAAGTTCTACAATTTACTTAATGAAATGAACGAAGAACTTTACGAGGGATCAAAATATTCGAAATTGTCCTTCTGCATTCATCTATTTCACTTAAAAATGTTTGGGAGGGTGGATTAGAAACTCTTTTACAATGCTGTTAGAGTTTCTGAAAGAGATATTTCTGTTTGCAAAAATCCCCCCGTCTTGTCAAGATATGAAGAGACTAATAAAAGATTTGGGCCTTGGGTACGATAAAATTCATAGTTGCCCAAATGACTGCATGTTGTACTAGGGTGATAAAAAAAACCAACAGTCTTGTCCTGTTTGCGGTAAGTCTCATTGGATGAATAGGAATACAGAAGATGTGAATGCAGATGAAGGTGGGGTACAGTTAAGAAAGAAGCCAGTTAAGGTCTTACGATATTTTCCCCTAGTACTAAGACTTCAAAGGCTTTTCATGTCGTCAAAGACAGGTGATTCTATGAGGTGGCATAATAATGAATGGACCGATGATGGATTATTAAGGCATCCTGCTGATTCTTTAGGTTGGAAATCGTTTTACAGTAAATTTTCAAGCTTTGCAAGTGATCTTCGGAATGTGAGGCTTGGGCTAGCAACTGACGGCTTTAATCCTTTTAAAATCATGAGTACTTCCTACAGTACTTGGCCTATAATGCTTGTTCCTTACAATTTGCCTCCATGGATTTGCATGAAGCAATCTTCTTTTATATTATCTATGATTATCCCTGGAGAGAAAGGTCCTAGAAATGATATCGACATTTATTTGCAGCCACTTATTGAAGAGTTAAAAAAATTATGGTCGAGGGTTAAGACATATGATGTGTTAAGAAAGGAGAACTTCAATTTACGTGCAGCTTTGTTGTAGACAATTAATGATTTCCCGACTTATGCCAATTTATCTGGTTGGAGTACCAAAGGACGTTATGCTTGTCCTTGTTGTGCTGCGCAAACATGTTCAAAATGGTTATATAATAGGAAGAAGTTCTGTTATATGGGGCATCGTCGGTGGTTGGATGGAAATCATAGATTTAGATTTCATAAGACTTTATTTGATGGTACTGAATAGTTTAAAGAAGCTCCTAAGCAGACCATTGGATCTGAAATCTTGTTCATGTTAAAAGATATGAATTTCAGTTATGAGAAGATGAATCAACCATCCAACATACAAACGAGGAGAAGATCAAGGAATGAATCTGATAAAGAGGATGATCCTAATGATGCAGACTTGTGGAAAAATAGAAGTATTTTTTTTAGTTGCCTTATTGGGAGCATTACATTTTACGACACAATCTTGATGTCATGCATATTGAGAAGAATGTTTGCGAGAACATCATCGCGACAATTTTGAATGTCGATGGAAAATCAAAAGACAATCTTCAGAGTCGACTTGATTTAGTTGACATGGGAATTTGGCGTGATCTTCATCCCCAAGTACTTTCGAATGGGAAATATCAGTTGCCGCCTGTAATTTTTGCAATATCGAAGGAAGAGAAAGAAGTGTTTTGCACTGTGTTGAAGGATATAAAGGTTCCAGATGCGTATGCATCAAATATATCTCGATGTTTGAGTCTTAAAAATCAAAGACTATATTTTTTAAAATTACATGATTATCACATCTTGATACAAGATTTACTGCCACTTTCTTTACGGTGCTGTATGTCAAAAAAGGTTATGTCTTGTATAATTGAACTTTCCAATATAATGAAAGCTATTTGTGGCAAAGTTTTGGATGTTGAAGAACTTTAGAAAGTACAGGATTGAGCCACTTTGACTTTATAGAATTTGGAGAAGATCTTTCCACCTTCCTTCTTCACTATTATGGTGCACTTGGTAATCCATCTCCCTCGTGAAGCAATAATTGGAGGACCGATTTTCTATCTATGGATGTATCCTATAGAAAGGTGCTAATTTATTTGTAAAGTATTCATTCATTCACCTTTATACATTTAGTTACAACTTTTGATAATGTTGTATATGGTGTTTAGGTTCCTAAGCAAATTGAAGTCTTATTATCGAAATAAGCGTTATCCAGAAGGATCAATTGCTGAAGGCTACTTGGCAGAGGAGTGTATGACCTTCTATTCTAGATATTTAGAAGATGTTGAAACAAGATTAAATAGACCAAGTAGAAATGCTAGGCTTAATGATCCCAACTTTGCCGAAACTTATTTATTTCAAAGTTATGGAGAACCAATCGGTAAAGTTGAGATTGCAGAATTAGATGAAAGATCTTGGGTACAAGTGCATAGATATGTTCTTTTTCACCATAATTCAATTGAACCATTACGCAAGTAAGTTCTAGAATATGATAAATATTCATCGTTTTTATTTGTTTATTTTTTAACCAATTAAACCTCTTTTTAACATAGTGAGTACAAAAAAATCTAGAGATCTTGTTCACGCTCCCGAAGATTACAACGAGAGATTAATAAGTTATTCACAGAATCTTTCCATGAATGGTTAAGCCAAACGGTATGCAACTCAACCTTTTATTAACAAATAATAATTTTTTCTCATAACATTTATAATTACTCAATTTACTTTCGATTCAATAGGTTTGGAGTGGGAAGGACGTTAATGACGAAGTTAAATGGCTTTCCCAAGGCTCAAATAGAGTGGTAAAAAGATATAGTGTCTTCATCATCAATGGATTCAGATTTCATGCAAAATATCGCGAGAGATTCAGGAGAACTCAAAATTGTGGAATAGTTGTTAATTCTTCAATTACAAGTTATGTTAGTGCTAGGGACAATAATCCCGTTGAGGGAAATGTGGAGTATTATGGACTTCTTACTGATATTATTGAGTTCGATTACTATGGAAAATGGAAAGTTGTCTTATTTCGATGTGATTGGGCTGATGTTAATACTGCTCACAGTATTAAAAACGATCAATTTGGTTTTACAATGGTGAATTTCTCTCGATTGATTCACACCGGAGAACAATTGATAGACGAGCCGTATGTATTTTCTTCTCAAGTGAAACAAGTTTTTTACTCGAAAGATCCAACTGATGAGGGTTGGTATGTTGTACTCTGAAACACCCCTAGAGACTTGTTTGACATGGGTAATGGAAGTAGAGATGACATCATCGAAAGATCAGAAACTTTGCCTTTTCCAAAACAAAACTTAAATGAAAATATCCCTAGTACTAGTACACAATTTCAATGGGTTTGTCAAGATGTGGATAAAGATATTTACAAATTATGATGTAGAAAGATTTTACGATTTTTAATTATATGTAATATTATAATTTTAATCTTGCTCATGTTATATAATTTAACTATTTTATATGTACTATTATTGTTATAATTTTTACTAAAATTTCAACTATTTTATATGTATTGCAGGAAAAATGCGTACAAGAAGATTACGAGATTTAAGTATTATCCAGAATACTCCAAATTCAGAAGAAGCAAATAGTGAATAGCTGACAGTTATTGGATCTTCGAATGTGCCGGAGACACTTGACGAGCTTGAAGAATTTCAAAGTAATGTTAAGTTTATTTTACATGTGTGTTGACTTTTATTATTGATTTATTTTTCATTTTTAATATAAATAATAACATATCGTTTTTCAACTGAAAGTGGTGGGACGCGCAGAGGTCGAGGACATACGCTACTTAAAGATTTATACGACTTAAATCCTGTCGAGCGTGTCAAAGTAAGTAGAAACAGTCATGGTCAGCCTGTTGGATCTGAAGCTCGACTTTTAGCAGGCTATTTGGGCATTATAGCACAAAATGCCAATATGTTGCCCATCAACTACGAATCATGGCATCACATGCCTGATAACAAAAAAAATCAAGCTCTCGATAATATTAAGGTAACAAAACATCTAATTGTTATTTATAATACTTTGGTTTAAGTTTCATTTGTATTTACATTCTAAACTTGTGTTTTTTTAGGAGAGATTTGTTTTAGAGGTCTCAGATGACTATATCAAGAAAGCATTGGGTAAAAAATGGAGAGACCATAAAAGCACTTTGAAAAAATAATATTTTAAGAAAGACATAAGCCTTGAAGAAAAATTGCGAAATGTCTCGTCGGGAATGCTGAGGTACCAATGGGAAGATACGGTTAGATTCTAGAATTTAAAGAAAGGAGAGGTATTATGTACTTCCAAATTCTTATAAATTTTTCAGTATATAATGTTTGCTATATATGTAATAATAATTACATTATGTAGGATCGTGGGTGAGTTGGAATAAGCAGCAGGCAAAAACAAAAACTCACACACACGGTAGGGTCGAGAAGTTTCACTTTTGTAGCTGAGGTCGAGGTATTATGAATTTATTAATTCTATCAAATATTAATGACTTTCTATTATTAAATGATATTTTTACTACTATATTGGAGGAAGTCTCGTCTGGTCAAAAAGTTGGACGCCTTCAGCTTTTTGAGATTATGTATAGGAAGAAAGATGGATCTCTTATGACATCTGAAGCTGGAGAAATTATGGTATATTTACTTAATAAAATTTGATTTATTATAAATATTTATAATGTTTAATTATCATGGTTTAATTCATCGTTAGTAGTTTTAAATAATGTTAAGTTATGTTGCATTCCTTTTTATTATATATTTCGTTTCTAACTCTTTGATTGATTTATTAGGAGAAACTAAAGGAGAAGAAGGCGGAGTATGAAGCAATTGCTTCGACTAATAGTTCTGTTAATCTTGAGAACATTGATAACATAATTATTACTGAAGTTTTGGCTCCTGAAAGGTATGGTCGGGTTCGATTTCAAGGATCTGGTGTTACCCCGACCCAATATTTTGGATCCGGCTCCTAGTAATACATGCCTTCCGGGAGTCAAGCTCAACCTGAAGTTCAGAGGTTAAGAGACCAGATAGCTTAGATGCAAGCGAGCACAGTTGAGCAAATTGCCGAGGTTGAAAGAAAATATGAAGAACTCTAGCAACAACTTAGAGCGGATGCAACAGCGAGAGAGGCAGCGGAAGTAGCGAGGGAGGCAGAGGCAACAGTGATGGCAGCAGAGCAGAGTAAAAAGTACGATGAGCTCCAGCTATAGCTTTAGCATATGACGCAGATGTTTCAGCAGTCGCAAAAGCCGCCATCTTAGACATTTGTTTTCTCGTTGTAAGAATATTTTTAACATTGTCACATTTAGCATTATTGTAACAATATTTTGAGTTATACTTCATTTTTTAATTTACATCAGATATCTTTCGTTGAATTTGAAGTATCATTTAGATTTAATGTTTTTTGTTGTATTTTTTATGCTACATTTGCTATTTTTGGTTGGATTCAATGCTATATTTTCTATTTTTGGTTGGATTTAATGCAGGAAGGGTTGGATATTGGTGAAAAAAGTACATTGCAAATATGCCAAAATTAGCGGCATTTGTAACAAAAGCGCCGCTAAAAACCATGACTTTTAGCGGCGTTTCACCCAAAAACGCCACTAAAAGCCATGACTTTTAGCAACGCTTTTCCCACAAATGCCGCTAAAAGCCATGACTTTTAGTGGCACTTTTCCCACAAATGCAGCTAAAAGCCATGACTTTTAGCGGCACTTTTCCCACAAACGCCACTAAAAGTCATGATCTGTTGCGGCGTTTTTTCAAATAAACGCCGCA
The DNA here is from genome assembly GCF_025698485.1 of Gossypium arboreum. Lineage (NCBI taxonomy): Eukaryota > Viridiplantae > Streptophyta > Magnoliopsida > Malvales > Malvaceae > Gossypium > Gossypium arboreum. Next base: position 20,699,846 of record NC_069082.1, read on the forward strand.
AATTTTTGCGGCATTTTTTGCGGCACTTGTGAAAACACCGCAAATAGTTCTAGAGGCTAAAAAAATGTCCCTAAAAGTTTGTTTTCCTATAGTGTACCTTAAATTAACCCAATGGAAATTAAATAAAAATTAAAATATTTACTCACTCATCGGTATCGTGGTCCCGAAACCACTGTCTCCGACACTACTAAAAGTGGGCTGTTATAGGGCTTTTTCCTGGTAACGACCTTTTTTAGACCGTTCTAAACTAGAATTGTTGTCATCTGAACTTGTCATAGATTGAAATTTGTGATGCCATCAAACCTCTTAATGTTGAACCTTGTTGCTACCATCTCTGAATGGGTTGAGTGCCAAAATCGAACCAATCTCTAATACCAGTTTGTTGGGGATAAACCCGTATAAATAATGAATAAGAAAAAATAATGAAGAAATTGAGAAGATCAAACATAAAAATTTTATGTGAAAAACCCCCTTCAAAGAGGATAAAAAACCATAAGCAAAGATAAGTTTACTAAATCGACAAAAAAGAAAGAGTACAAAGTTGGAGATAAAAACTAAACCCCAAAACCCAAAACTAAATCGTGTCATTGGGATGAAAGTCTTTTTCTTGTCGTGATGTTAGCTGCTTGTTGGGGTGAGGAGTTTTCCCTCGTTTCGACATCACTCATTGTTTTGGTCGAATACAATGCATATTTCCACAAGGACATTGAAAATGATATTTTGAAATTGTACCAGATTATCACCTGGAAATTTATATAATTTTTTTAATTCTCAAGTGATGATGTGACACTATCTCTTTGATCGCGTGATTCGTAATAAGTAATAAATATTTATAATGAAGATCAAAACTAGACTAACTATTATCACGACGAAAAGGCAAGCGCACCTATTGAACAATAGTATAGTAATGGCAAGACCGGGATATCGTACCCAAGGGAACTAAAAGTGCTAGTAATAACTATCTTTTTATTATTTAACCTAGCAATAAAAAGGGGTTTTATTTATTTTAATTAACTAATTATCTAAACTAAGAACGCACAGAGAAAAGAATTAGGGAATTAGGGAATTTGGGCTTGAAAAGTGTCTAAATTAGTGGTTAATGTTATTTCTGGCTTAATATGTGTTGGGTTAAGTAATTTTGAGCTCTGGGGTGTGTCTGGGAGGTCCTAAGTTCAAGCTGTAATTTGGGCTAAATTTGGGTTTTATTGGAATAAGCCCAACTTGAGATCAGTGGGCTTTTAAGGAGTTGCTGGTAAAGACTTAACTGAATGGGCCTGCTGGTGTAGTGGTTAAGTGGCAAGAGATTATGTTTAGGGTCATGGGTTCGATTTCTTATAGTAGCAATGGGATTATTTTTGCTGCAAGTTCCAGTAAGCGATGTGCTTTAGTAATTCTGAGTTGTAGGCTTAAGGGAAAACCTAGGATTTTCTTCTTTTCCTCTTTTCTGTCAACAGTTGTTTTCTCTACTGTTTTTCTTTTTTCTCAATTTCCCTTGTGCCAAAAATTCTCTGCTTCCTTTCCCTTCTCCTTCATTTTGCTTTTCTTTTTCGATAAGCTTAGGTGTGTTCAAGCAGTTTTGTCGATTCGATAAGTAGCGTTTGAATTAAGTTAAGTATTTTCTATTGGAGATTGTTAAGAGTGACTTTGGTTGCTGTTTAGAGATTAATCAAGGCTCGGTGGATCAGTAATTGAGTTCTTAGCAAACGAGGAAATACCGTTCTTCGTCGAAGGTAAGTAGATCTTGCATTTAACGATTTGTTCATTCTTAGGTAAAACAATTTAAGTAATTGATTTTGGCTTAGTTTTTTCAATCTTAGGCTTAGGAGTGCTCGTGGTTGGATTAGCAGTGAAAACGAACAGGTGTGTACTCCGATTACACAAAAAATGAGTTTCGACGAAAGCCGAAAAACCAGTCTATCGACGCCACACGGGTGTATGGTCTACCTATGTGGTAGCTTACGCTGCGAGACACAAACGTGTAACAGACAAGCTAGACCGTGCACGCGCCACACAGGCACGACAGACACGAGAGTGTGAGGCTGGCGAGGCAGTCTGTGAGGCACGGGCTTGACCATTTGGGCCGTGTAGGCCGCATGGGCGTGTGGGGCACACGGGTGAACCACAGGGCGTGTGGGTCTTGGGCTAGGCTATGTGATCTATACGGGCAAGGCTAATTTGGGCCGTATGGGCCCACACGGGTAGGGCACACAGGCGTGTGAGCTAAATTTTCCCAAAATGTTCTGTAAGGTTGCACGGGTCACCTTAGTCGACTGTGACCTGCCTGTAGGTTCAGTAAGTATTTTTTTAGACCCCATACTATGAATAGATACTGAGTTGTATGTAAAACATGTTACAATAGGCATGTATATCTGCCTGATTTCGTATATCTGTTCTGCTATGATATGATCTAATTTTTGCACGTAAGCATGCCACGATATTTATGATGCATTGTATTGGGTTGGGTTATTGTAAAGAGAAGGAAGTCTGAGAGGCGATTAGCCTATTATCGGGCAGCTACGCTGCATATATCTGTTATGTACTATTTTACAGTACCACTTGGTGTGTAGGACTGGATGGGTCGATTTTGTCCCCATACTTGGTGTGTAGGGCTGGGTGGGTCAATTTTATCCCCACATGGTGTGTTGGATTGGACGGAGATGGTGTGCAAGGTTGGTGGGCATGATTTTTGTTCTCTGAGATCTGATCTGATCTGCATGCGATATCTGTATGGCTAAGGCCGAATATCTGAATTTTGTTATCTGTTTGTATGCATGCTGTTTGTGGGGATATACACATTGAGTTTGCGAAAACTCACCCCTTTATTTATTTTATGTCAGGTAATCCTCAGTAGTAGATGGATCGGTGTGGCGGAGGGCTCGATGGTGACCACTGTTAAACTCATGGGTTTTTGAGTAACGTTTATTACATCTGTTCAATTATTTTTCCTACATTTGTTTTGGGATTTAAGTTTTGGACTTGAGCTATTTGTTTTGGGTTTATTTTGGGGTTTTAAATTGTTAAGTTTTTTATTGCGAATTATTGATGTTTTAGCTTCCGCGTAAAAGAACGATTTTTAAATAATTAATGGAATAACGATTTCTCATTTAAGTAAAGATAATAATCTGAATGGTTTTTAACTTACTAAGCTTTTATAAAAGCACTCTCATGTAACGCCGCCAGGTTCGGTCATAACGTTTGGGCCAGGTTTGGGGTATTACATTTAGTGGTATCAGAGCTAGGTTTGCAAAAACTCAGCTATGGTTTTGGGCGTAAAAAAGAATGGTATTGGAAATCAGTGATAAAATAATTGAAAATATTTTTGATAATAAGTATGTGGTACATCGAGCCTGCAGCACTGATCGTGTAAGTTCTCTAAAACTTTGATATGTATTGTCTGAAAGCATGCTTAAAATGAAACATTGTCTATTTTTATCTGAAATACTATGTATGTATTATGAGACTACTACAGGTAGAACTTTGCTGAAACACCTTAGGTAGTGTAAACTGAAACCATAGTGAGACTTGCTATTTGCGATAACTGACTCTGAAACTCTGATATTGTTCTGCATAAAACATATGTCAATCATTATCGAAACTGTAAACTGATGTGCATAAAACTTCTAAATATAGATTAATTCGATAATTACGATGAGCACAAGAGGTACTCGTGGATGGGGTACTAGAGGTCGAGGTATAGGTCGTAGAGGGATTCGAGTTGAGTCTTCCGCATCTGATACGATCCCTAATCTGGACGCTAGCAAGACGCCAGTGTCGCCTGTTACTGAGACTGGTGCTGAGTCTCAGGATCGTACATCTGGGGACGACGCACTGTCTGAGGCCATGCTGCAAATTTTGGAGAAGCTCGCTGGGGCTAATGTTGGATCTGGAGGTCGTGGGTCAGTTACGAAACGACTCCGGTCGAGTAGGGCTGAGATATTTAGGAGTATCGCCGGAGTTGCTCCGAGTGTGGCCGAGTATTGGATAGAGGCCACAGAATGTATAATGGATGACTTGGATTTTACTGATGAACAGAAGCTCATGGGGGCTGTGTCTCTGCTTCGCGATGAGGCATACCAATGGTGGTTGACCGTTAAGGAGGGTACTCAGCCTGATAGGTTGACTTGGGATTTGTTTAAGACCACCTATTAAAGTAAGTATGGGGGAGCTAGCTACACTGACGCTAGGCGACGTGAGTTCCTAAATGTCACTCAGGGAGACCGTTCAGTGGCTGAGTATGAGGCTGAATTTCTGAGGTTGAGTCGCTATGTGAGGGGCATAGTGACGAATAAGTATGAGCGCTGTGTTTGATTTAAGGTTAATCTTCGGGATAGTTTGCGAGTTCTGATAGCTGCTCAGAGGGAGCGAGATTTCTTAGTCTTGGTCAATAAGGCCAAGATAACTGAGGCGGTGAAGTGCTCTGAGTGCCAAAACCGTGAGAAAGGGAAAGTAAAGAGGGATTCGGGGTCTACTGGTTCTGGGATGAGGCCTAAGAAAAAGGCTAGGACTGACGAGTCCATTAGAGTTGGGCCTACTATTGCACCTACTAGGATGGTGATCTACCAGCTATGTAATAGACGCCATCCAAACGAGTGTTAGAGATCTACTGGCACTTGCTTGAGGTGTGGATCGACTGAGCATCAAGTTAAGGATTGTCCACTAAGGGGTAATCAGATGCAAGCTCCAGTTGTTGAGACTGCGCAGCCACCAAGAGGAGTACAGCAGCCATCTAGGGGCTGAGGGCAGGCTATGGGTGGTAATAGTTTGGGGCGAGGTTAGGAGCACCTGGCAAAGGTGTTAGGCCGACTGAGGCGAGGTAGCCTGCACTTGTCTATGTGGCACGTCGTCGTGAGGATGGAGATGCTTCAGACGTCATCATGGGTACGTTTTTTATTCTTAATGTACCTTATGTTGCACTGATAGATATAGGCTCTACGCATTCTTATGTTGCGTGTTCTGTGTCTGAGACCTTGGGGGTTTTGCATGAGAGTACTTCTAGCGAGATTTCTGTGGTGTGTCCATTGGGCAGACCATTAGGGTTAGTAAGCTATTCAGGGATGTTTCATTGGAAGTCTAAGGGACAATATTTTTGGCCGATCTAATGGAACTTTCGTTTGAGGAGTTCGACCTAACTCTTAGGATAGATTGGTTGTTGAAGCATCGTGTAAGTCTAGATTGTGCTGAAAAGAGGGTGGTTTTGAGGACTGAGGAGGATAAAGAGATAGTCGTATTAAAGAACAACAAAATTATCTGAGCAATGTGATATCTGTGTTGGTAGCAGAGAAGCTGGTGAGGAAAGGATGTGAGGCATACTAGGCCTACATCAGTGTTTTCGATTCTGTGGACTCTTCGGTTAAGGACATCTAAACTGTGAAGGACTTTCCAGATGTTTTTCTAGAGGAATTACCAAGATTACCTCCGAGTCGTGAGGTAGAATTTGGGATTGAGTTGATTCTTGGTACAGCTCTGGTGTCTATCGCCCCTTATCAAATGGCACCGAAGGAGCTGGCAGAACTGAAGGCTCAAGTTCAAGAGCTATTAGATCGTGGGATTATTCGTCCTAGTGTGTCTCCATGGGGAGCACCGATTTTATTTGTAAAGAAGGACGGTACAGTAAGGATATGTATTGACTACCGTCAATTGAACAAGTTGACGATTAAGAATAAGTACCCACTTCCGAGGATTGACGACTTATTCGATCAATTCAGAGGAGCATCAATGTTTTCTAAGATTGATCTGCACTCAGATTACCATCAGTTAAGAGTAAAGGAGGCCGATGTACATAAGACTACATTTAGGACTTGGTATGGCCATTATGAGTTCCTAGTTATGCCTTTTGGGTTGACTAATACACCAACAGCAATTATGTATTTGATGAACCGTGTGTTTTATCCCTACTTGGATCAGTTTATAGCAGTGTTCATCAACGACATCTTGGTATACTCTAGGATTGAGAATGAGCACGTTATGCATCTGCGAGTGGTTTTGCAGATTCTTCGTGAGAAACAGCTTTACGTAAAATTCTCTAAGTGTGAGTTCTGGCTTCGAGAAGTGACATTTCTAGGACATGTAGTTTCTGCAGAAGGGATCAGAGTTGATCCTCGTAAGATTGAGGCTGTGTTGGATTGGAAACAGCCGAAGAGTGTGTTAGAGGTAAGCAGTTTTCTGGGTCTGGCAGGTTATTACTGACGTTTATCGCAGCACCGTTGACTAAGTTACTGCGTAAGGGAGTTCCCTTTGTTTGGAAGGACGCTCAACAGGAGAGCTTTGAAAAACTCAAGACAGTCTTGACTCAAGCTCTAGTTCTGATACAACCTGAGTCTGGCAAGGATTTCGTGGTTTATAGTGATGCGTCACATGTGGGTTTGGGTTGCGTTTTGATGCAGGATGGTAAAGTGGTCGCGTATGCATCTCATCAGCTCAAGACCCACGAAGCTAATTATCCGACGCATGATTTGGAGTTGGCAGTGATCGTTTTTGCTCTTAAGATCTGGAGGCATCACTTGTTCGGTGAGAAGTGTATCATCTACACTGATCATAAGAGCCTCAAGTATCTCCTCACTCAGAAGGAGTTAAACCTTAGACAGCATTGTTAGGTGGAGCTGCTTAAGGACTATGGCTGCATTATCGAGTACCATCCGGGAAAAGCCAAGGTGGTAGCAGATGCATTAAGTCGTAGGGTGATGACCGATTTGAGGGTAATGTTCGCTCGACTGAGTTTTTGTGACGATAGGAGCCTTCTGGCTGAGTTGCAGGTTAAGCCGACGTGGTTGAATCAGATTAAGGATAAGCAGTTGGGGATAAGTCTCTTGAGTTGCGATTCCGTCAGGTTGAGGCTGGTACTATCACTGATTTTAGGATTGACGGTAATGGGGTGTTGCGTTTCTGAGATAGGATTTGTGTACCTAATGATGAGGACTTGAGGTTGTCGATTCTGAAGGAGGTACATAGTAGCCCTTACGCTATGCATCATGGTGGCAACAAAATGTATAGGGATCTTCGAAAGTTGTATTGGTGGCTAGGGTTAAAGCGTGAGGTTACCAATTTTGTTGCTCGCTATGACTTGTCAACAGGTTAAGGCTAAGTTACCTTCGGGTTTGCTTCAACTAGTAAGGATACTGATGTGAAAATAGGAGCGAGTAACAATGTACTTTGTTAGTGGGTTGCCCTTAACACCCACTAAGATGAATTCTGTTTGGGTTATTGTGGATCGATTGACCAAGTCTACACATTTCATTCCTGTTAGGACAGACTTCTCCTTGCAAAAGCTTGCTAAGCTCTACATTTTCGAGATAGTGAGTTTGCATGGGGTTTCTACCTTGATCATCTTCGATAGGGATCCTCATTTTACATCTCGATTTTGGCAGAAACTTTATGAGGCTTTGGGTTCTCATCTAGACTTCAGTACTACTTTTCATCCTTAGCCAGATGGTCAGTCAGAGAGGGTGATTCAGATATTGGAGGACATGCTGAGGGGTTGTGTCATGGATTTTTGTGGTAGTTGGGAGGAGTACTTGCCATTGGCAGAGTTCACTTACAATAACAGCTATCAGTCTAGTATTTAGATGGCACCATACGAGGCACTTTATGGTCGTAACTATCGTACTCCTCTGTGTTGGACTGAGTTAGGTGAGTGACGTATTTTGGGTCCGGAGTTAGTATCAGAGACTGAAGATAAGGTCCACTTGATTTGAGATTGACTGAAAGTGGCTTCTGATAGACAGAAGTCCTATACGGATTTGAAAAGGAAGGACATCGAGTATTCTGTGGGAGACATGGCTTTTCTTAAGGTCTCGCCATGGAAGAAGGCTCTGAGGTTCGGTCATAAGGGCAAGTTGAGTGCTCGATTTATTGGGCCGTACCGGATTTTGAAGCGAGTGGCGCCAGTTGCATATCAGTTGGAGCTACCTCCAGAGTTGGATCGTATTCATGACATATTCCACGTAACAATGTTGAGATGGTATCACTCTGATCCTACTCACATTGTACCTGTGGAGGAGATTGAGGTTAGACCAGATTTGACATTCGAGGAGGAGCCGGTTCAGATTTTGGATCGCGATGTTAGGGCACTGCATAGAAAGTCTATTCCTTTAGTGAATGTGCTGTGGCGGAATCATATCACTGAGGAGGCTACTTGGGAGCCAGAGGATTCGATGCGTCAGCAATATCCTCACCTTTTCTGATCAGGTAAAATTCGAGAATGAATTTTCTTTAAGGGGGTAGAGTTGTAACACCTCAAATTTTTGAGTTTCGGCTTTTAGCGATTTTTGAGCTTGGGAAGTGTCTGAATTAGTGGTTAATGTTATTTTTGGCTTAATATGTGTTGGGTTAAGTAATTTTGACTCTAGGGTGTGTCTGGGAGGTCCTAAGTTCAAGCTGTAATTTGTGCTAAATTTGGGTTTTATTGGAATAAGCCTGACTTGAGATCAGTGGGCTTTTAAGGAGTTTTTGGTAAAGGCTTAATAGAATGGGCCTACTGGCCTAGTGGTTAAGTGGTAAGGGATTATGCTTAGGGTCAGGGGTTCAATTCCCTATGGTAGCGATGGGATTATTTTTGCTGCAAGTTCCAGTAAGCGATAGGCTTTAGTAATTCTGAGTTGTGGGCTTAAGGGAAAACCTAGGGTTTTCTTCTTTTCCTCTTTTCTGTCAACAGTTGCTTTCTCTGCCATTTTTCTATTTTCTCAATTTCCCTTATTCTAAAAATTCTCTGCTTCCTTTCCCTTCTCCTTCATTTTGCTTTTCTTTTTTCGATAAGCTTAGGTGTGTTCAAGCGGTTTTGTCGATTCAGTAAGTAGTGTTTGAATTAAGTTAAGTGTTTTATGTTGGAGATTGTTAAGAGTGACTTTGGTTGCTGTTTAGAGATTAATCAAGGCTTGGTGGATTAGTAATCGAGTTTTTAGAAAACAAGGAAATATCATTCTTCGTCAAAGGTAAGTAGATCTCGCATTTCGAGATTTGTTCATTCTTAGGTAAAACGATTTAAGTGATTGATTTGGGCTCAGTTTTGTCAATCTTAGGCTTTGGAGTGCTCATGGTTAGATTAGCAGTGAAAACTAACCAGGTGTGTACTTGGATTGCATAGAAAACGAGTTTCGACGAAAGCTAAAAAACTAGTCTATCGATGTCACACGGGCGTGTGGTCTGCCCGTGTGGTAGCTTGCACTGCAAGACACGGGCATGTGATAGATGAGCCAGGCCGTACGTGTGCCACACGAGCACGACTGACACGGGTGTGTGAGGCTAGCAAGGCCGTGTGCAAGGCACGGGCTCAACAATTTGGGCCGTGTAGGCCACACGGGCGTGTGGGTCACACGGGTGAACCACACGAGTGTGTGGGCCCACACGGGCAGGGCACACGGGCGTGTGAGCCCAATTTTCCTAAAATGTTCTGTAAAGATGCATGGGTCGTCTAAATCGACTATGACCTGCCTGTAGGGTCGGTAAGCATTTTTTTAGACCCCATACTATGAATAATTACTGAGTTGTATGTAAAACATGTTACAACAAGCAGGTATATCTTCCTAATTTCGTATATCTGTTCTGCTATGATATGATTTGATTTTTGTATGTAAGCATGCCACGATACTTATGGTGCATTGCATTAGGTTGGGTTGTTGTGAAGAGAAGGAAGTCTGAGAGGCGATTAGCCTATTATCGGGTAGCTACGCTGCATATATCTATTATGTACTGTTTTACAGTACCATTTGGTGTGTAGGGCTGGATGGGTCAATTTTTATACCCATACTTGGTGTGTAGGGCTGAGTGGGTCGATTTTATCCCCACATGGTGTGTTGGGTTGGACGGAGATGGTGTGCAAAGTTGGTGGGCATGATTTCTGTTCTCTGAGATCTGATCTGATCTGCATGCGATATCTGTATGGCTAAGGTTGAATATTTAAATTCTGTTATCTATTTGTATGCATGCTGTTTGTGGGGATGTACACACTAAGTTTGCGAAAACCCACCCCTTTATTTGTTTTATGTCAGGTAATCCTCAGCATTAGATGGATCGGTGTGGCAGAGGGCTCGATGATGACCACTGTTAGACTCATGGGTTTTTTAGTAACGTTTATTACATTTGTTCAATTGTTTTTCCTACATTTGTCTTGAGATTTAATTTTTGGACTTGAGCTATTTGTTTTAGGTTATTTTGGGGTTTTTAAATTGTTAAGTTGTTGATTTGCAAATTATTGATGTTTTAGCTTCCGCGTAAAAGAACGGTTTTCAAATAATTAATGGAATAAGGATTTCTCGATTTAAGTAAAGATAATAATCTGAATGGTTTTTAACTTACTAAGCTTTTATAAAAGCACTCTCATGTAACGCCACCAAATTCGGCCATAACGTCTAGGCCAGGTTTGGGGTGTTACAACCTTATTCTAATCAATATCCAATAGATAAAATTTAATAAGGTTTAAAAAACCTTATTCTAAAATAAAATAAAAGAAGTGTAATTCTATATGGATTCTTCTTTTATTTTATTTTACCACTATATTTTATTTAAATAAGGATTAGGGTCACTTAATTCTAACAGTAATCATATATGACATCAAACCGAAATGCCCCGTAGGTACATGCCAGGGAACAAAATGAAACTCTTAATACAAACTTCGTTGAGTCAGAAAAGGTAGTCTGGATGCTGACTTCAAGTCCCAGGGCTGTGAGAAATACCTGAACCTGTGCATGGAGAAAATAAATTGTACATTGAGAAATAGGGCTTAGTGGCACATTTATAATTCAAAGCATATAACATAATCATTAGCAAAACATTTCAATTCAATACATGTATATCTATATGTACATAACATCATACTACTTACAGTTTTAGTTACCATACCTTTCATCAACAACCTATACACCTAAGTATGCATATAACCAAATGTTAATCCATCCAATCCAATTACAACATTTTGCCTTCAAACATAAGTCTTTTCTACAAACCATTTATATTCCATGACACATAAGTCACTTTTTCATATCACATTATTCACAAGTTTCTGGAGTCTACTGACTCATTCATGTCCATTTTGAGCCCCAAGGCTCAATTTCATTTAATTTGTACTCAACTATATGATTTCAAAATTTCTTTTGTTAAGTACAGTTTATACACATTCATATCATTCACCAAGTTATATTTTGCAACCCCTATTAATCTAACTCGAATGTTTAGATTGATACACAAAATAAACAACCTGTATCTCAATTTGGCATCGTAGTGCATTATCAGATATACCAATGAAAAGTTACTGGTACATATAGTGCATCATTTGGCAAGCTGAAGCAATTATGTCGACACACAAGATGCATCATCGGATGAACCAAAGCAATTATACAGGCACCCAAAGTGCATCATCAAATAAATTGAAACAATCAAGCTAGCATGTAAGTGCATCATCGAATGTACTGAAACAAATATACTGGCATATGAGTGTATCGTCAGATATTCGAAGCAATTATACTAGCACATTAGTACATCATCGGATAAATTGAAGCAAATATACTTGCACGTAAGTGTATTATTGAATGTGCCGAAGGAAATATATTGACACATAAGTGCATCATCGGCTAAACCGAAGTATAACCTCTACAGGTAATAGAGTAACCAATTTCCAATTTCATCACATAGCTCAATTCACATCCCATCATTCTCAATTCAACATGAATTCATCATATAATATATCATAGTTCAACTCAATTTTATACTAATTTATCATATCAATTAAGTCATACAACTTTCTATTCTATTCAATTTAGTTTTTGTCTCGATATTCAATTTGAACCATAGCATATCAACTCAATAACCATTAGCAACTCACCTCAACATTATATAATGCAAAATGTCATGAATATGTAATAATTAGATTGATCTCGAGTCATAGAGATACAAATTGAAAGCTTGCGTCACTCGTTGTCAGCTCTTACCTTTCATTTCCCTCTCGGTGGTCCTACATTGTCTTTAGTTATGAATAATAATTCAGTAATAATACAATATCAAATTCCATATCAAAACACATTTAATTTCAAAGTCATACATATTTTGAAATTTATTCAACCTAAAACCGAGATAAACATAACATTCAATTCAAGGCTTCAGATTAAAATTTAATTTCACCAAATCCAATTAGGAACCCTCTATTTTCTATCCCTACAAAAAATTCTCAATAGTTTTTCATTTTATTTTAGTTTGGTTCATAATGTATGAAACTAACAATTAAGTTTTACAATTTAGTCCTTTTCATATACTAAGCTTAATTTCTAAAAATTTAACACCTTAATCATTCAATCCTTAACTATGAAGACTTTCTAAAACTTTAATAGTTTTATAAATTAATACATGGGTTAGCTAAACCGAGCTCCTATGATTCAATTTCTACAAAAATCAAAGAAAAATGACTAGAGACTTAATTAAGGCCAAAAGCTTGGAAAACCCTAATAATGGCATCAAGCATTTCTTTATTTCTTTGAATCGGTTGGAGAAGATGAAATTCTCCTTTCCACTGAAATTCTACTTATATAGCAGGATTAAGTCGTTAATTAATTTAATTAACCATGTTTTAACTAAATAAACCTTAATTTGCTTAAGTTAATGGCTAAATAATCATGTCGTCCACTTACACCCACTTTATCATGGTATAATTATTGTTTTGAAATTTTGGTTAATTGTAATTTGAGTCATTATGTCATTTACTAATTAAAAATCTATAGTGATTGGACTTTAAATTTAGTCCCTAGGCCCTAATTAGCCACAATTTTAGCTAAATTGACTATCTAAATTTCAATTCATCTATACTATAACTCCATAATATTCTTATTAAATATTTACGGGCTTAGTTTATGGAAACAAGGTCCCGAAACAATAATTGTTGACACCATTGACTTTTTGGTTGCTACACAGTATATGATATATATTGACATATTAGTAATTCATTGGTATAAACTGTTGGAAAAACAGTTTTGGAAAACGTAGCAGAAAATAACTTTAAGGAAAAATTTCCACAACTAGAACTTGGTTGTGATATCTAAAGTAATAAAATATTAATTAAAATTGTACATTTTCAATTTTTCTAAGATGAGCATTTCAAATGAGTAGTCTTCTCTGTTATCCTAAAGTTGACGTCTGCTGAGTGTGGGCTCACTTCGAATCAGAAAATTTTCCACAAAATTATCAGTGGGGAAAAATTGCTTGGTCCAAGTTTTAAATAAGAAAAATATCTCTAAAAATCTTTTGAAATAAATTCTTTAAAGAATTTTCTTTCTACAATTTTCTCTTGAATTAAAATGTGGGTAAAATAACGACCCATGACTTTTTTTTATATAGGGAGAGTTTAGAGAGTTCAACTATGATTAAATTTAATCACTTTAATATTAAATTTAATATAATACTTATCTAAAAATAAATATTAAATTTAATTTAATTTTAGATAACCACTTTAATATTGAATTAATAAAATACTATTAAAATAAGTATTAAATTTAATATTAAATTTATTAAAATAATATTATTTTTGAAATAGTTTATCTGAAATTAAGTTATCCGGTAGAGTCCCAGTAGGAGTGTAATTCTTCCATTGCTAAACCACTGAAGAATCACCGCAGCTGACCATTTACCGACCATTAGAATGTCGTTGTCACAACCGCTGGTACTACCGTGTCTAGTGGTGTAAGCACGACACCCTCACGACACCTAGAGGCGGTTCAATCTAGACCAGTGATAGCCCGACTAATTCGGTCTAGCCACCGGTTGGACTTTCGGACTAGTTTAACATAATTGGCTCGATTTGACCAATTTTTGGTCTCGGTCTCGATTTTTGTTTCTCGGGCCCAATTTTCGATCTCAGATCCAATTTTCAAGTTCAATTACTCATTGGGTCAATTATCTAACTTGAAAACTAATTTCAAAAAATATCACATCGAATAAATCGACTCAATTAAATTATTTCCAAAGTCATAGAATTTTCTTTTGATTCAAATGTAGTTTGATCGAGTTTTTGTTGAGCTAGTGGAGGGACCAATCAGACATATACAATTAGGCTCGAGTAATTGCAATTACGTTCAGAAGCACCATTTCGATAATTTACAATTTACTTAATCATGGAGTTAGTCCAGAAGAAGTACCATGATTGAAAACTCCTTATTGTATATTCTTTATGAAAGCAATTCATTCAACTATTGTCCAATGACCTCATCATGAGTTTGTTACCCTTATATGATACCATTGATTCCTTTTCGTTAAATCCATTAAGTTAATATAATATTATTTTATCTTTTTGTTACCATTGTGTCTTCTTAATGATTAATATGAACATTGTCAAAAAATGACTATGATAAATTTTTTATTCGAGAACAAGCAACTCGTGACCACTTTCCATATTTATCAATCCACACAATGCCAATGAGAGAATATCATTAACTCTTTAATTGAGTTATGAATTTCATTGTTGCTAGTAAATCCATGCCATACACAAGTCATGTACCCAACATACCGGCTATGGGCTCAATCATCTTTAGAGTATAAGCCTCCACTTATATCAAAGCACATGAGTTACATACCCATGGTTAATGACTAACTCAGGAATCAGGTAAACCACACCATGAATGTCACAAGTGAATTAATTCACAGACAAATTCAGAATTAATTCATATTGAGTACAGTCAAATATATCATTCTTCCAATGAATACATATTGTCTTTACCCATGAAGTCAACTGCTCCGATAGCCAAGACTAGCCATCTCCCTAATTAGAATTGCAGATGACATAATAATCCTTCTAATTATTTGAATCAAACGCTCACTTTGAATCTTTTACAGGATTACGAACTCGTTTAGATCATCTACTAATTTAAATTGCCTTTCTCACAATGCAAATGTTCTTACAGTGTCACTTATCATTAGTTTGAACTTAGACAATCCATGAGCTAATTTATGCTTATCACAATTTTGCTATGCATGCAAAATATGAAAGACAAAAACACAAAAGACATAATAGTGAAATGTGAAATTAACTTTAATTATTTATTTATTCATGGTTTAAATGCATAGAAAACAATTACATTTTTACTACAATATGGACACATTTCCCAACATAAACCTACTTATACCAATGAAATTTAATCATTAGTAAAAGTAAGTGTCAGTATATGACAATTTATTTGTAGTGATCCTTAGTAACAAGTGCAACAAAAGGAAATGAAAGCTTCAAGGTGCTATAACACCCCTTACCCGTATCCGTTATCAGGATAGGGTTCGAGGTATTACCGAAACTTTACGTTTAAAACATACTGAATTGAATTACCAAGTTTAGCTCAGAACTGAGACTTACAAGTATTCACATCTTGTCCCTTAAATGGGTCTTCAAGATCCTAAATACACATAGGGATGATTCGGGACAGAACCGGGAACATCCCATAACTTTAGAAAAATTTCCTTATTTAGAAGTATCACACGCCTGTGTGTGAGGGACCCTGTGATCACCCACGCCCATGTGGTCTAAGGCACGTCCATGCCTTTAACCCGTGGGCAACACTAAATTTTAGACACGGCCAAGGCACACGCCCGTGGTCTCACCCCATGCCCAAAACTTGAGCATTTTGTTAAATTAACACGACCCAGACACACGCCCGTATGTCCTACCCATGTACTATTTTGACTTAAATTTTTAGATGTAGGGGACACACGGCTATACCACACACCCATAAGGATGGGCCATGTGTCACACACAGTCTAGACACATGCCCGTGTGTCCAACCATGTGGACTTTATTAGGCTATTTTCTAAGCCTTTAGTCACCCTTTCTACTTCTTTTTCTTAAAAGATACCAAATTCAAAGTAAAACATGATTATACACTTGTAAATGATCTTGATGAAGTTAGTTGTACGGAAACCTCATATCATTGGTTTCATACGAAAAGGTTATTTCCCTTTTTGTATTTATGGGTTCTTATGTTATTGTAGTACATTCAAAACTTGGCTCGTTTTTTTACCTCATTGCCACTTGTAGCAACCATCATAATGGAGCATAAACATGCATATAAAGGAAGGTCATTGCCTACTTCAAATATGGCATTTTCCATGGCCTTATACAAAAAGATGAATGCATCTTTACATGCCTTCATTTGGCAATTCAAATGACACATATGACAAAATACTCAAATCCCTATACATACCATTAACAAAATAAAAGTGTCTTTATACCAAAGCTTGGCTAGTTGATAGTGTGTTGCTTCTCCAACCGTCTTCCAATCCTTATGAGTCCTCGAGCTCTGTGAAACAAGGAAAAGAGAGGGGGTAAGCATTTTCATGCTTAGTAAGCTCGAATAACCAGAAAGTAAACCTACCCGTTAATTATCATACATCCATACTTAATTCATGAAATCATCCATTATGAAATGATTTCCTATCACATGCACTCAATCAATGAGTTAGTCACTTAATCATGTATCATGAAATTTAACTAGATGAGGTCTTCATTCAACATTTCATTCATATATGTATATCCCTTGTTAACCTCGTTGAGTTTCTAGGAAATCTCGATGGAATACCCATTATTCGTCAATTCATACGAATGATCATTCCATATATGCACTCCTGTGAACCTTTCATCATATGGTAGGATTACCAGTCCAGGCTAAATCCTCTATTATATGAACTCATAAGGTGATGTCGGGATTACCAGTCCAGGCTAAATCCCTTATAATGACAAACACCCTTAGTGAGCTCGGATCTGAACTACCAGTCCAGGCTAAATTCAGACCCTTATCAGATTACCTGTCCTGGCTAAATCCATAACGCACACATATTCTTCGGGAGGCTTGATCATCCAAGGAACACCCGTCCAGGCTAGATTCCTTTCCATACTCAAGATCACAAATTACCCGTCCGGGCTAAATCCTTACTACAACACATGCAGGATCTCGTTTCTCATGTAAAACATGGTTTATCTATCGAATTTCCTTTTTATCCTCAACCGAGACGGTTATCAACAATTCATTATCAAAGATAAATTTCATGCATTTTCATGCCATCAATAAATACAATTATCATACATTCATAAATTATGTAATTATGCATATTAGGGGTTTACTTTAAGTTATCCGAACTTACCTGGTATTCTTTTTGGGATTGTGTTTCGGTTATTCCGAAACCTTGCGTTTACCACGATCGACATCCGAAATTTGTTCCTCGGGGTCTATAACAACAAAATTAACTCATGAATACCCCACATTGTACATTTTAGGTTTAATATCTACCCCTGGTCCAAATGACCGTTTTGCCCCTAACCTTTGACATTTTTACGATTTAGTCCCTAAGCTCGTATAATGAAACACATGCAATTTATATCTTACCCAAGCCTAGCCGAACATTTTTCTCTCTTATGGCAACCCACATTTTTCATTATTTTCCTCATTTCTACCACACATTTACATCTTTTGCAAAATGGTCCTCATAAGGGTTTCTCATGAAAACCAACTTGGAAAAGATGTTTAACACACATTTATCTTTCAAAGTCCTCCATAATCCATCAAAATACCAATATCTCATGCATGGGTAAATTTTTGAACATAAACCCTAGCATGAAATATGGGTAGAAATGAAGAGAGTAAGCTACCGGGATTTCAAAAATACAAAGAACATGAAAAACGGGGCTTGGGAGCACTTACTATTTAGCTTGGAAAGCTTGAAAACCCTAGCTATGGTGACTGATCGCGTGATTCATAACAACTAATAAATATTTATAATGAAGATCAGAATCTCGACGAAAAGGCAAGCCCACCTATCGAACAATAGTATAGTAACGGCAAGACCGGGATATCGTGCCCAAGAGAACCAAAAGTACTAGTAATAACTATCTTTCTATTATCTAGCCTAAGAATAAAAGGGGTTTGTTTTAATTAACTAATTATTTAAACTAAGAACGCACAGAGAAAAGAATTGGGGAATTGATTTTGGAAAAATTGATTGACTTGAAACAATATCTAAGGAAAAATCCACCTAGACTTTACTTTTTATTCTGGCTCCAAATCGGACGATTTATTCATTTAACTTATTCCGTAGAGATCTCTAAGTTATGTTATTATCCCTATTCAAGACTAATAACGTCTAATCCCTAGATTGAATAACCGAGACTTTTCTCTAATTAACATTTTAGGGTTGCATTAACTCGATCTATGGATCCTCTTATTAGGTTTCACCTTAATCCGACAAAATCTTGTCACCCTATTTCTAGGCGCGCAATCAACTCCGCTTAATTATGGCAAATGTACTCTTAGACAGGGTCTATTCCTCCTCTGAATAAGAGCGTGTCTTGAATTAGTATCTTGGGATATCAAAACAAGAATTAAGAACACATAATTAAGAACAAGTTAAATATTTATCATACGATTCAAAAAATAATAACAAGATTCGTCTTAGGTTTCATTCCCCTTAGGTATTTAGGGGATTTAGTTCATAACTAAATAAGAAAATATCTCAGAAGAATAAAGAATACAAAATATAAAGAAAACCCAAAACTCCTGAAGGGAAATTGAGGAGAGATCTTTAGTCTTGATGATGAATCAGACTTCTGAGATGGATCAATCGGCTTCCTTAGGGTAATTCCTTACCCCTCTTCTCTGTCCCTCTTTTCTCCTCCTCTAGTGCATATTTATAGGCTTTGGAATGCCTAGAAACCCTCCAAAGTGGCCTTTTTTGAATTGGACTTAACTTGGGCTCAGTAGGGACACGCCCGTGTGAAACGGCCATGTGACGTGATTGCCAGGCCGTGTTCGATCCATTAAATTGCACACGGCCGTGTGGGTCAATGGCCAGGCCGTGTGAATCGTGAAAGCCTTGGTCAATATCCTCGAAAGACACAAGCGTGTGAGATGCCCGTGTGGCAAAGCTTAGGCCGTGTCATCTTCTCGATTTGGTCCGTTTTGTCCCTTTTTAGCTCGTTTTTGGCTCCTTTTGACTCTTGGTGCTCTCCTGAGTACAAAACATGGAATTAAAGCATTAGGAGTATCTAATTCACCAATTCTAATGATAAATCATCTATAAAATGCATTAAACATGGGGTAAAAATATGTATAATTTACGGTTTATCAAATACCCCCACACTTAAGCATTTGCTTGTCCTCAAGCAAAATCCTCAACTCATAATCAAAATAAATTATTCTCAACTTATAATTCTTATCGATAATATCTCAAAATAATCCATAGGCAATCATACATTTAGAATCCAACTAAAAGAACATAAAAGTTTCAAACATTCCAAGTTGAGTATTTAATCATGCAAATATAGGTGTCTCTCCGCATCTAAGTAATTACATTTGATTCAGAATATCACAGAGTTTCACATCCTTACTAAATATTCATTCAAATCACTCGAGGTGTTTAAGGACAATAAATGAAGCACTCAATAGTCAATAATGAAAAGTCATTACCATAGGCTTGCATGAAAATCAAATCTTCACCACTATAATTTAAGATAATACATCAATCAAAAGGTCTTTAGAGGGTTGTAGTACGGCTTGGTTAGAGGGTGTGGTCACGAGCTGAAAGAAAGGGTTAGAATCGAGATTGAATTGAAAAATTGCCTAACAAGAAAAAGAATTATCCTTTACTTGCATACAACAGGGCTTCTTCTCAGAATATGGAATTACTAATATGTATACATAGTTCTCTTTTTTTTTTTAAGAACAAGTTAAATAAAGAAGAAAAACATAGCTAAGCAACTTTTCCAATTCAAATCTCGACAAAAATAGGGATCAAATTAATTTGGGGGATTTCAACAATAATAGGTTAATGGTTAATATTAAGGGTAGTACAATGAATGGCTTGTTAGGCTCAAGGGGGTTTACTAGGGGTTAATCTTGGAGGTAGGCTTTTCATGGCATGAGTGGGTTAATCCTAGGTGCCTTAATCATTTTGATATATCAAATCAAATGGTGTGGTCTCGACATGCATAATCAAGTAAGTTCTAAAATAATAGCTCAATACTGACTCACTCAAAGCAATAATAAAAGTGAGCATGAAAGGATGAATAGAAGCTCAAAAGGCTCAAAAATCTCATAAAAATTATGGCTTTTTGATGTTAAGACTTGTGAATTCTAATTCAAAGTAATACCTAGACTTAGGGAAACAACCTATAATTTTAATTTCTTAAAAATCAACTTATCACGCTTGATTCTCTAATGTCTTAAAGTTTAAATAAGCAATGCATAAATCCCTATATTTTAATTCAAGATACATCAATCAAAATCATAAATCAATTAAAATTTATCCTAAATATGATATGAGAGTTTTTCGTGAAAACAAGATGATTATTCAGGGATTTTTTTTGTGATAGTGAAATAAAATACCCCCCACACTTAAGATGTACATTGCCCTCAATATACAAAGATAGATGTTAGAGAATAAAAATAAGATAGGGAGAGAAGTGAAACTTCCTGTATGATGAATTCCTCGAACTTAGAGTTTTGAAGAGTGATCGGTTTGAGAGTGGAGGAGGATACTCCGGCGGTCGTAGAGGTTCATTAGGCCATAAGTCCTGCACCAAAAGAATATTATATCTAGTGGTAGCTATGGTCGTGGTCGAGCAGGACATGGCAGTCGTGGAGAACCATTTTTTGATGGAGTTTTAGTTCCTCTGTGATGATGAACTTAAGAGCTCTATATAACTGTGATAAAATCAGGAACTTCTTAGGAGATATTAGGAAGAATAAGGATTTGAAAAGAAATAGCGAAATAAAGAATAAAAATTTTAAAATATAATAAAAATAATAGAAATAGTTTCAATAATAAGTAAAAATAGAAAATAATAAATAAATATTTCTAAACATCTTCATCGCTGGATGGTTTGCAAGGTGGGACTGGTGATGAGATGGGAAGGTGCTGACAAATCTGCTGTAGGGTAGCATCAATGTTGTCAAATTGTTGAACACACTGAAGCTCGAATCGGGTGAGGTGCTTAAAGATGTTAGCATATGAAGCTGCTACATGAACTGGACGAGAGAGTGGTGGTGGCTGAGAATAGGGATCAGGGAGTGGAGAAGGGGAAATTTTGGCTAGGGCTTTAGAAAGGAAAAGGAAAATGAACAGTGGTTTGCTTATATAAGGGAGGGTCACACGGCCTAGGGCCACGCCCGTGTACTTATGAGGGTGAGCCCATGTGTTTCGAATTTTTCAATTTTAGGTCGTGCTTGACTACTATCCCATGCCCGTGTTTCTTGGGCGTGTGTGGTCCACGGTCATATCGCATGGCCGTGTCATCTTTGTTTGCTTCTCCCCCGCCCATGTTGAGGTACCACACCCGTGTATTGTTGTCTACGACTTAATGGTACGGGCGTGTCTCACGCCCGTGTCGCATAAACAGAATCGAGCCTTGTCCCTGGCACGCCAATGGGTTTCCATTCCCACGCTCATGTATCAAATTCACCCACGGCCATGTCGCACGACCGTGGGGATTTATCGTATCCCGTGTTTTGGGGAAATCATTTACTCTGTTTTCGCACGGCCGTATCGCACGGTCGTGTTTCCCTCCGTGTTGGTGCACACGACCTTAAGTACAGCCATGTTATAGGCCGTGTGGTGCTGGGAATCTGTACTTCAAATACTCTGTTAGTGACCTAAATTTTTAAAATTTTGAATTTAAAATAATTTAAAATGGTTAGTACTCGGGTTGCCTCCCGAGAAGCGCTTGTTTATAGTCTAAGCTCGACTGTTACCTTGTTAGTATACTCAGGGCAGTTTGTGGAGTCGTATCTCCTCTCCATCGACTTTAAAATCCTCACCATTATAAAGTTTGAGACGTTGTCCGTTTACTTTGAAAGTACCATATGATGGATGTCTTACCTCTATCGTGCCATATGGATGAACAGATTGAATTTTGTAGGGTCCTGACCATCGTGATTTTAGTTTCTCGGGAAACAATTTGAGTCTTGAGTTGCATAGTAAAACAAGATCTCCAACTTCAAATTGTTTCTGTTGCTTTAAACGAATGCCATGGACTGTTTTGTTGCTTCATTGTATAGGCATGAATTTTCGTATGCATTGGCTCGCCATTCATCTAGCTTGTTCAGCTGCATCAACCTGTTTTTTCCTGCAAGTTCGAGATCAAGGTTTAAAAATTTAATAGCCCAAAAAGCTTTATGCTCTAGTTTGAATGGGAGATGACAACTTTTTCCATAAACAAGTCTGCAAGGTGATGTCCTTATAGGAGTCTTAAAAGCGGTTCTGTAAGCCCATAAGGCATCGTCTATTTTTATTGCCCAGTCTTTTCTATTTGATTCTACCGGTTTTTCAAGGATCTGTTTGAGTTCTCGGTTTGCTACTTCAGCTTGTCCATTTGTTTGAGGATGGTATGGGGTGGCCGTTCTATGATGAACTCCGTATTTCTTAAGGGTTTTTTCAAATTGGGTATTACAAAAATGAGTGCCCCTGTCGCTGATAATTGCTCTAGGTGTTTCGAATCTCGAAAAGAGTTTTTTAAGGAAACGTACTACCACTCTAGCATCATTAGTAGGTAGAGCTTGAGCTTCTACCCATTTGGACATATAGTTGACTGCTACTAAGATATATTTATTTCCAAATGAACTGGGAAATAGGCCCATGAAATCGATACCCCATACGTCAAATATTTCACAAGAAAGCATATAGTTTTGAGGTATTTCATCACGTTTAGATATGTTACCTGTCCGTTGGCATTTTTCACATAAAGTAACATACTTGATAGTGTCTTTGAATAATGAAGGCCAATAAAAACCTGATTCAAGTATTTTATGTGCGGTCTTTGTTCCACTATAGTGTCCTTCGGTTGGCCCTGCGTGGCAGTGTTCCAATATTTTTGATATTTCTGATCCTGTAATGCATTTTCTGATGACTTGATCTGCACATCTGTGAAACAGAAATGGATCGTCCCAAAAGTAGTTTTCCACATCATTAAGGAATCACTTCTTTTGCTGATGTGTTAACCCTTTTGGGATAATGTTAGCAGCTAAAAAATTCACAATGTCTGCAAACCAAGGTACCTCGGAGTCAGATATAGTGAAGGATTTTTCTTCGGGGAATAAATCATTTATTTCCACATCATTTAGTTCTCTGGAATTGGATTTCTCGAGCCTGGACAGATGACCAGTTGCGAGATTTTCAGCTCCTTTCCTGTCCTAAATTTCCAAGTCGAATTCCTGCAAAAGGAGAATCCATCTGATGATTCGAGGTTTTGCATCAGTTTTAGTTAAAAGATAGCGAATGGCGGAATGGTTAGTGTAAACAACAACTTTAGACAATATGAGATATGATCGAAATTTATCAAAAGCAAAAACCACAGCTAACAACTCCTTTTCCGTAGTAGTATAGTTTTCTTGTACAGCCGTTAAGGTTTTGCTGGCACAATAGATAGTTTGAAAATGCTTGTCGCTTCACTGTCGCAGTACTGCACCTACTACAAAATCACTCACATCACACATTAGTTCAAATGGCAGGTTCCAATCAGGTGCAATTATAATTGGAGCATTAATTAATTTATCCTTTAAAGTATTAAATGCTTCTAAACATTCCTGATCGAAGTTAAAAGGTATATCTTTTTCTAGCAATTTAGTTAAAGGCTTAACTATTTTAGAAAAATCCTTAATGAATCTGCTATAAAAACCAGCATGTCCCAAAAAGCTTCTAATAGCCTTAACTGAACTAGGAGGTGGTAATTTCTTGATTGTTTCTACTTTAGATTTATCCACCTCAATCCCTTTACTAGAAATTTTATGCCCTAGTACAATACCTTCTTGAACCATGAAGTGACATTTCTCCTAGTTAAGCACAAGGTTTGTTTCTTCACATCTTATTAAAACTCGTTTTAAATTTTTAAGGCATAGATGGAAAGAGTTACCGAATACTGAGAAATCATCCATGAAGACTTCCATGATATCTTCCATGAGTTCGTCGAATATAGCTATCATACAGCGCTAAAAAGTAACAGGGGCATTACATAATCCAAAAGGCATTCTACGATAAGTGAACGTACCATATGGGCATGTGAATGTCGTCTTTTCTTGATCTTCAGGAGCTATTGGGATTTGGAAGTAACCAGAGAGTCCATCTAGGAAGCAGTACTACATGTGTCCGGATAATGTTTCTAACATTTGGTCAATAAATGGAAAGGGGAAATGATCTTTTCTTGTGGTGTCATTCAGTTTCCTGTAGTCTATGCAAACTCTCCACCCTGTAACCGTTCTTGCTGGGATTAATTCATTCTTCTCGTTGGTTACAACCGTCATGCCTCCTTTCTTGGGGATAACCTGTACTGGACTTACCCAAGAACTGTCAGAAATAGGATAAATAATTCCTGCATCTAGAAGTTTAATTACCTCGGCTTTTACAACTTTCATCATGTTGGGGTTCAGACGTCTTTGAACTTGCACACACGGTTTGTATTCATCTTCCATCAAAATTTTGTAGGTGCAAAAAGAAGGACTGATTCCTTTGATGTCAGAAATTTTCCATGCTATGACCTTCTTATGTTCTTTTAATACTTGGATTAATTCCTATTTCTCTTTGGGTTGCAAATTAGAAGCAATAATAACTGGTAATGTAGAATTATTTCCAAGGAATGCGTATTCTAAATGGTTCGGTAATTGTTTAAGTTCCAGTTTAAGAGGCTCCTCAATAGAAGGTTTTTGCTTAAGTTCATCATTTATCTTAATACCCTCATATTCTACTTGTCTTAATGGATGGTCATTAGGTTCCTCACCTATGTCCTCGTCTTGTGCTAGATATGGTTCTGTCATTTCCTCTTGTACAATTTCCTAAAAAGAGTCTTGAGTAATATGATCAATAGAGTCAATGAAATAACATGAATCATCCTGTTCCCTAGAGAATCTCATGGTATCATAAATTTTAAGATCATCTCCTCGTCACCTACTCTAAGTACCAATTTACTGTCACCCACGTCAATCACAGCTCTAGCAGTGGCTAGGAATGGGTGCCCCAAAATTAAAGGTGCTTCCACATCTTCATCCATGTCAAGCACAACAAAATCAATAGGGAATATAAATTTATCTACTTTTGTGACTACATCTTTTATAATACCCCTAGGATATTTAACAGATCTATTGACTAATTGAATACTCATCCTAGTGGGTTTAGGTTCCCCAAGACCAAGTTGTTTGAACATTCTATATGGCATCAAATTAATACTAGCGCCTAAATCAGCTAGTGCTTTTTCAATATTCAAATTACCAATGAAGTAAGGGATAGTAAAACTTCCTGGGTCTTTTAGTTTGGTTGGCAGCTTATTTTGGAGTATGGCAGAGCATTCCTCGTTGAGTTCTACTATAGATAAGTCTTCGAATTTCTTTTTATTTGTTACGAGCTCCTTCAAAAATTTTGCGTATGCTGGCATCTGCAAGATAGCTTCAACAAAAGGTAAGTTGATATGTAATTGTTTAAAAAGTTCAAGAAACTTACCGAATTGTGCATCAATGTGATCTTTTTTTAATTTTGCTGGATATGGAACCAGTAGTGTATATTCCTCCGGCTTTGGTTTGTCACTATTTTCAGGTTTTTCTTCCCTCCTTTCGTCTTTCGTGGCTTCTTGTGCTGACTTTTTGTCAGATTCCGCTAACACTTTCCCACTCCTTAATGTAACTGCTTTGACATGCTCTCTTGATTTGGTATTACTAAGTAAATTTCCTGGTGGTCTTTCTGAGATTAGTTTAGAAAGCTGGCTTATCTGAGTTTCGAGCCCTTGGATCGATGCTTGTTGATTCTTAAGTACAGTCTTGGTATTTTGAAAACGGGTTTCTGACACCGAGATAAATTTAGAGAGCATCTCTTCAAGGTTCGGCTTCTTCTCTTGTTGATAAGGTGGCTGTTGAAAACCCTGAGGATTTTTTGGCTTTTGATTCCCTTGACCTCCCCAGGAAAAATTTGGGTGGTTCCTCCAACCTACATTATAGGTATTACTGTATGGGTTATTTTGAGGTCTAAAGTTATTGTTACCTATATAGTTGACTTGTTCCTCTTCTGTTGTGGGATTGAAGTATTGATATTCTGTATGAACACCTCCTCCGTTTGAGTCACACCTCATTATTTGATGTACCTGCATAAAACCAAGAAAACTATCAATCTTTTTATTAAGAAGATCTACCTGATTAGAGAGCATGGTGACTGAATCGATGTTATAAACACCGGCTGTTTTTTTGGCTTAGTCCTCATGACTTGCCACTGATAGTTTTTCAGTGACATCTCCTCTATGAATTCGTAGGCATCTTCCGGTGTTTTGTTTTTGATAGTTCCACCAGCAGCTGCATCAACCATTTGCCGAGTCGAGGGATTCAGACCATTTTGGAATGTTTGTACTTGAAGCCAAAGCGGCAACCCATGGTGAGGGCACCTTCTCAGTAACTCCTTGTATCTTTCCCATGCATCGTAATGTGTTTCTAAATCCATCTGCACAAAAGAAGAGATATCATTACTTAATTTAGCCATTTTAGCCGGTGAAAAATATTTTAGTAAGAATTTCTCGGTCATTTGTTCCCAAGTAGTAATAGACCCTCGTGGTAACGAGTTCAACCACTGTTTAGCTTTTTTTCTTAGTGAAAAGGGAAATAACCGAAGACGAATGGCATCATCAGAAATGCCATTGATTTTGAATGTATCGCAAAATTCCAGGAAATTTGCTAAGTGAGTGTTGGGATCTTCATCCTGCAAGCCATCAAACTGAACAAACTGCTGTATCATCTGAATAGTGTTAGGTTTTAATTCAAAATTATTCGCAGCTATAGCAGGTCTAACTATACTAGACTCAGTTCCTGTTAAAGAAGGTTTAGCATAGTCATACATAGTACGTGGAGCAGGATTTGGATTAGCTACAATTGCAGGAGGCAGTTGATCGCCTGGATTTTCAGCCATCTCTTCGGTTGGGGTTTGAGTATCGTCCTCTCGCTCGTTCTCCGTGTATCATAATCTACGCTTTATTTCTCTTTGATTTCTACGGACTGTGCGATCAATTTCTTCGTCAAGAAGTAGTGGTCTTGATGGGTTTCTTTTAGTCATAGACTATAAAAACCTGCCAAAAGAGAGAAAAATTAAATTAATAAATAATAAAATAAAATAAAATTGCAAGAAAAATAAATGGCTAAAGTAATAAAAATTTAGTGTTCCTAATATTTCAGTTCCTCGGCAACGGCGCCAAAAACTTGATCGCGTGATTCGTAACAAGTGATAAATATTTATAATGAAGATCAGAATCATGACAAAAAGGCAAGTGCACCTATCGAACAATAGTATAGTAACGGCAAGACCGGGATATCGTACCTAAGGGAACCAAAAGTACTAGTAATAACTATCTTTCTATTATCTAGCCTAAGAATAAAAGGGGTTTGTTTTAATTAACTAATTATTTAAACTAAGAACGCACAGAGAAAAGAATTGGGGAATTGTTTTTGGAAAAATCGATTGACTTGAGACAATACCTATGGAAAAATCCACCTAGACTTTACTCGTTATTCTGGCTCCAAATCAGACAATTTATTCATTCAACTTGTTCCGTAGAGATCCCTAAGTTATGTTATTATCCTTATTCAAGACTAATAATGTCTAATCCCTAGATTGAATAACCGAGACTTTTCTCTAATTAACATACTAGCGTTGCATTAACTCGATCTATGGATCCTCTTATTAGGTTTCACCCTAATCTGGCAAAATCTTGTCACCCTATTTCTAGGCGCGCAATCAACTCCGCTTAATTATAGCAAATGTATTCTTAGATAGGGTCTATTCCTCCTCTGAATAAGAGCGTGTCTTGAATTAGTATCCTGAGATATCAAAACAAGAATTAAAAACACATAATTAAGAACAAGTTAAATATTTATCATACGATTCAGAAAATAATAACAAGATTCATCTTAGGTTTCATTCCCCTTAGGTATTTAAGGGATTTAGTTCATAACTAAATAAGAAAACATCTCAGAAGAATAAAGAATACAAAACATAAAGAAAACCCAAAACTCCTGAAGGAAAATTGAGGAGAGATCTTCAGTCTTGATGATGAATTCGACTTCTGAGATAGATCAATTGGCTTCCTTAGGGTAATTCCTTACCCCTCTTCTCCGTCCCTTTTTTCTCCTTCTTTAGTGCGTATTTATAGGCTTTGGAATGCCTAGAAACCCTCCAAAGTGGCCTTTTTCGAATTGGACTTAACTTGGGCTCAGCAGGGATACACTCGTGAGACAGAGTCGTGTGACGTGATTGCCAGGCCGTGTTCGATCCGTTAAATTGCACACAGCCTTGTGGGTCAATGGTCAGGCCGTGTGAATCGTGAAAGCCTTGGTCGACATCCCCGAAAGACACGGGCGTGTGAGATGCCCGTGTGGCAAAGCTTAGGCCGTGCCATCTTCTCAATTTGGTCCGTTTTGTCCCTTTTTTAGCTCGTTTTTGGCTCCTTTTGACTCTTGGTGCTCTCCTGAGTACAAAGCATGAAATTAAAGCATTAAGAGTATCTAATTCACCAATTCTAATGAGAAATCATCTATAAAATGCATTAAACATGGGGTAAAAATATGTATAATTTATGGTTTATCAGTGACCCTTGAAATTTCGACTGGATGAAGAAGAAAATGAGCTATTTTGGTTCATT
The DNA here is from genome assembly GCF_025698485.1 of Gossypium arboreum. Classification (NCBI taxonomy): domain Eukaryota; kingdom Viridiplantae; phylum Streptophyta; class Magnoliopsida; order Malvales; family Malvaceae; genus Gossypium; species Gossypium arboreum. Next base: position 20,728,449 of record NC_069082.1, read on the forward strand.
TTTTCCCATTTTATTTTATTAAAATATCTAATGACCAAAATGCCCTCATGCCCTTTCTTTAAAATTTCATCCATGCAAGCCCATTTTTGTCAAAAAATTTAGAATTTTGGCAAATTGATCTCCAAAACCTTCTAATTCATAATCTATAGCAATTTCATACAAATTGCTTCTAGAATCCAAGTTTTGCAATTTATTCAATTTAGTCCCTAATTTCCAATTGGACATCTTATACTTAGAATTACTTCATGAAACTTTAGCAAATGCATATACTCATATTCTAGGCCTTATAATAACCATAAAATAAATATTTTTATGTCAAATTTGTGGTCTCGAAACCACTATTCTGACTAGGCCCTATTTCAGGATGTTACATTTCTCCCCCCTTAGGGACTTTCGTCCTCGAAAGTCTTACCAGAAAACAGATTTGGATATTGGCTTTTCATAGTTTCTTACGGCTCCCATGTAGCTTCTTCAACACCATGTCGATGCCATAAATTTTTTATGAGAGCCACATCTTTATTTCTCAACTGTTTAACTTCGCGGGCCAATATCTTAACCGGTTCCATTCCATAGGTCATGTCCGGTCGAATTTCGATCTCAGTCAGTGAAATTACATGTGAGGTCTGATCGGTATCTCCTTAACATGGATACATGGAACACATCATGAATCTTTTCCAGTTCAGGTGGCAACGTCAAACGATAAGCTAACGGTCCAACTCTTTCGATGATCTCGTACGGTCTGATAAATCGTGGACTCAATTTACCTTTCCAACCAAATCTCAATACCTTTTTCCATGGAGATACTTTCAAGAATACTCTATCTCCAACTTGAAACTTAATTTCCTTTCTTTTCAGGTCAGCATAAGACTTTTGCCTATCTGATGCCGCTTTTAAACAATCCCGTATCACTTTAACTCTTTCTTCAGTTTCTTTAATCAGATCAACTCCGTGAATCTGATTTTCCTTAAGTTCTGTCCAACACAATGGAGTTTGGCACTTCCTACCATACAAGGCTTCATAAGGCGCCATCTTCAAACTTGTTTGGAAACTATTGTTGTAGGCAAACTCTACTAATGGCAGGTATTTTTCCCAAGTACCCTGAAATTTAAGGATGCAACAACACAACATGTCCTCGAGAATCTGAATCATCCGCTCAGACTGACCATCGGTCTGAGAGTGAAAAGCTGTGCTAAAACTTAACTTTGTACCTAAGGCATCTTGTAACTTCTTCCAAAACCTCGAAGTGAACCTCGGGTCTCTATCTGAGATAATTGACAGTGGTACTCCGTGTAATCTTACTATTTCAGAAATGTACAAATTAGCCAATCTATCAAGGGAATAATCCATCTTTACCGGAATGAAATGAGCTGATTTTGTCAATTTATCCACTATAACCCATATGACATCTTTCTTTTTCGGAGTCATAGGTAGTCTTGTCACAAAGTCCATGGTAATTCTGTCCCACTTCCATTCGGGGACCATTACAGGTTGTAACAAACTTGAAGGAACTTGATATTCAGCTTTAACTTGCTAACATACCAGGCATTTCGATACAAATTTAGAAACATCTCTTTTCATGTCGCTCCACCAGTACATCTTCTTTAAATTGTTGTACATCTTGGTACTTCCTGGGTGAACTAACAAACGACTATTATATGCTTCTTGCAAAATCTTCCGAATCAGTTCATTATCTTTGGGTACACAAACCCTATCTCTAAACATTAAACATTAAACATCTATCTTTTTCGGAGTCATAGGTAGTCCTCTCACAAAGTCCATGGTAATTCTGTCCCACTTCCATTTGGGGACCATTACAGGTTGTAATAAACCTGAAGGCACTTGATGTTCAGCTTTAACTTGCTAACATACCAGGCATTTTGATACAAATTCAGAAACATCTCTTTTCATGCCGCTCCACCAGTACATCTTCTTTAAATCGTTGTACATCTTGGTACTTCCCTGGTGAACTAATAAACGACTATTATGTGCTTCTTGCAAAATATTCTGAATAAGTTCATTATCTTTGGGTACACAAACCCTATCTCTAAACATTAAACATCCCTTAGGACTAACTCAAAAATCTGACTCACCACCAGACTCACATTGAGCCCTTTTTGCTGTAAGTCATCATCGTTTAACTGAGCATCATGAATTTCCTGCAGAAATGTTGGCCTAACCTCCAGCTCAGCCAAAACTGAACCATCATCAAGCAAGGTCAAACAAGTATCCATGGTTCTCAAAGCATATAGAGATTTTCTACTCAATGCATTAGCGACCACATTCGCCTTTCCCGCGTGATAGTCGATAACCAGATTGTAATCCTTAATTAATTCTAACCATCTCCATTATCTCAAATTTAATTCTTTCTAAATCATAAAGTATTTCAAACTCTTGTGGTCTATGAATATATGGAAAGTCTCGCAATACAAATAATGCCTCCAAATTTTTAAGGCGAAAACAATAGGAGCAAGCTCTAAGTCGTGGGTGGGATAATTCTTCTCATGAGGCTTCAATTGCCGTGAAGCATAGGCTATCACCTTGCCATCTTGCATAAGCACACACCCTAATCCATTTAAGGATGCATCACTATAGACCACAAATTCTTTTCTCGGTTCAGGTAGCACTAAAACAGGAGCTTTGGTCAGCAATGTATTTAACTTCTCAAAACTTTGCTGACACTTCTCTGTCCATTCAAACTTAACGTCTTTCTGTAACAACTTCGTCATCGGAGTCGCTATTATGGAAAATCCTTTTACAAACCTTCGATAGTAACCAGCTAAGCCCAAAAAGCTTCTAACCTCGGTTACATTCTTAGGTGATTTCCATTCAACAATTGCAGAAATCTTGCTTGGATCAACTAGGATGCCTTCACCCAAAATTATATGACCCAAAAATCTGACTTCCCAGAGCCAAAACTCACTATTGCTAAACTTAGCATACAGTTGCTTTTCCTGTAAGGTCTACAACACAATTCGCAGGTGTTTCGCATGCTCTGTCTCATCTTTAGAGTAGATCAAAATGTCGTCAATAAAAACAACAACAAACTTATCCAAATATGGTCGAAAGATCCTATTCATTAGATCCATGAACACAGCCAGTGCATTCGTCAGCCAAAACGGCATGACAAGAAATTCATAATGGCCATATCTCGTTCTAAAAGCTGTCTTGGGTACATCCGAGTCTTTAACTCGCAGTTGATAATAACCAAACCTCAAGTGTATCTTGGAGAATACGGTGGCTCCTCTCAACTGGTCAAAAAAATCATCAATCCTTGGCAAAAGATACTTATTCTTAATAGTCACCTTGTTCAGTTGCCGATAATCGATACAGAGCCTCATCGAACCATCTTTCTTCTTTACGAACAACACGGGGGCACCCCAAGGTGAAAAACTTGGCCTTGCGAATCCTTTATCCGTCAACTCTGGCAACTGTGCTTTTAACTCCTTTAGCTCGGTAGGTTCCATTCTGTACAGGGCAATAGAAATGGGAGTCGTCCCTGGCACCAACTCAATACCAAACTCTATCTCCCTTTCAAGAGGTAATCCGGGTAATTCTTCCAGAAACACATCTGGGTATTCACGTACTATCAGCATGGACTCAATCTTTAACTCTGTTTCCTTAGTGTTTAGTACAAATGCAAGGTAAGCTTCATATCCTTTCCTTATATATCGCTGGGCAACCATATCGTGATTACAATCGGCGGCGAACCCAATTCTCTTGATTCGACCCGTAGAATCTTACCATCCGAGCATTTCAACTTAATGTACTTACTGCCACAATTCACTGTTACATCATGAAGGGCTAACCAATCCATACCAAGTATTACATCAAATTCATCAAATGGTAATAACATAAGGTTAGCCAGGAAACAACAACCTTGAATCGTCAAAAGACAATTCTTATAGACTTTATCAACTAGAACTAACTTGCCTAGTGGGTTCGACACTCTAATAATGAATTTCGTAGGTTCCACAAGTATGTTCATAGTAGACACCAATCTCATGTAGATATATGAATGCGTTGACCCCGGGTCAATTAAAGCAACAACACTTGTATTAAAAAAGGAGAAAGTACCCGTAATAACATCAGGAGCAGAGGCTTCCTCTCGAGCACGTATCACATACGTTCTTGCCAGGGCTCGAACTTCTGATTTGGCAGCATCTCTCATCTCAACTCGACTGCTACTAGCACTCTCAAGGTATCTCGGAGGTCTACCTCGTGGAATGGGAGCACTCAACTTCTGAGCTAACTCCTCATCTTTTTCAGCTCGTTCCGGGCAGTCTCTGAGAAAATGATCAAAAGAACCACATCTGAAACATATGCCACTTTTCATTCGGCACTCTCCGAAGTGAAATTTATTGCAGCTCTCACACTTCAGTTTTTGATCATCTACACTCCCCACACTAGTCACCATCGGGGATGAAGACTTTTGACCCCATCGCTTAGAGCTTTTCAATCTACCCAAATATCCCACTGATGAAGTGGAGCACTCATGTAGGCTCCTAGCTTTCTTCACGGAGAACGAGAGTGTTTTACCGCTAGACCTCTTGCTCGCAACTCGAGCCTCTCTCTTAGCTTGTTTTCTTCCATTATTAAGTTCCTCGGCCTTTTTGTCTCGACCAGCCAGTGTGGCAAACTCTCGTATTTTGAAGATCCCAATTAACAACTTGATGTCCTCATTTAGACCTTCCTCGAAGTGTTTACACATTTCCGATTCAGTTTGGACCCATTCAGTTGCGTACTAACTTAGTCGTACGAACTCTCTCTCGTATTCTGCTACAGTCTTGTTGCCTTGTTTGAGTTCCGAGAATGCGCCGCTTCGAGTCCAAAACCGTTGGCTAATGTATTTCTTCCTAAACTCTGCTTGGAAGAAATCCCAAGTAATATTTTCCTTCGGCACTACCGAGGAAACGGTTTTCCACCAATTGTTTGCAGTATCCTTCAAAAGGGACATAGCACACTTCAAACATTCCTCGGGTGTGCATGACAAATCATCTAGCACCATCGTAGTGTTCTCGAGCTAGAACTCGGCTCTTTCAGCGTCATCATCAACTTTCGCTCTGAATTCCTCAGGCCTATACTTTCTAAGCTTATCTACAGGGACTTTAACGATTCTCACCGGTGCCATACCTCGTGGCACATCTTCATCAGGTTGGTTAGGGGGCGGAGGAGGTCTCGGTATATTGGGACGATTTCTTATATAATCCCCAAACCACTCATCCATCATATCAAAGAAGGCAGCTTGGGCCTCTTCTCAGCCTTCTGACATTAGCCTTCTACTACTACTAGATACAGCTCATTGTACGGAAGCTGGAGCATGGCTCTCGGCTCCCTCGGACTCATCTTGTGCTTCGTTGGAAGACATTTACTATATTTAAAACAATTTAAACAATTAGGAGACATCACACTATCAACACTTGAATAATAGCATGTATAGCGAACCTTAACACACTCTACGATAGTCCTAGAACTGACTAAACTGTAGCTCTGATACCAATAAATGTAACACCCCTTACCCGTATTCGTTATCAGGATAGGGTTCGAGGTATTACCAAAACTTTACGTTTAAAACATAATGAATTGACTTACCAGGTTTAGATCAGAACTGAGACTTACAAGTATTCACATCTCGTCCCTTAAATGGGCCTTCAAGACCCTAAATATACATAGGGATGATTCGTGACAGAACCGGGGACATCCCATAACTTTAGAAAAATTTCTTTATTTAGAAGTATCACACGCCCGTGTGTAAAGGACCATGTGATCACCAACGCCCGTGTGGTCTAAGGCACGTCCATGCTTTTAACCCATGGGCAACACTGACTTTTAGACACGGCCAAGGCACACGCCCGTGGTCTCACCTCGTGCCCAAAACTTGAGTATTCTGTTAAATTAACACGGCCTAGACACATGCCCGTGTGTCCTACCCATGTACTATTTTGACTTAAATTTTTAGGTGTAGGGGACACACGGCTATACCACACGCCCATGGGAATGGGCCGTGTGTCACACACAGTCTAGACACACGCCCGTGTGTCCAGCCATGTGGACTTTATTAGGCTATTTTCTAAGCCTTTAGTCACCCCTTTCTACTTCTTTTTTCTTAAAAGATACCAAATTCAAAGTAAAACATGATTATACACTTGTAAATGATCTTGATGAAGTTAGTTGTACGAAAACCTCATATCATTGGTTTCATACGAAAGGTTATTTCCCTTTTTGTATTTATGGGTTCTTATGTTATTGTAGTACATTCAAAACTTGGCTCGTTTTTGAACTCATTGCCCCTTGTAGCAACCTATCATAATGGAGCATAAACATGCATATAAAGGCAGGTCATAGCCTACTTCAAATATGCCATTTTCCATGGTCTTATACAAAAAGATAAATGCATCTTTACATGCCTTCATTTGGAAATTCAAATGACACATATGACAAAATACTCAAATCCCTATACATGCCATTAACAAAATAAAAGTGTCTTTATACCAAAGCTTGGCTAGCTGATAGTGTGTTGCTTCTCCAACCGTCTTCCAATCCTTATGAGTCCTCGAGCTCTGTAAAACAGGGAAAAGAGAGGGGGTAAGTATTTTCATGCTTAGTAAGCTCGAATAACCGGAAAGTAAACTTACCCGGTAATTAGCATACATCCATACTTAATTCATGAAATCATCCATTATGAAATGATTTCCTATTACATGCATTCAATCAATGAGTTAGTCACATAATCATGTATCATGAAATTTAACTAGATGAGCTCTTCATTCAACATTTCATTCATCTATGAATATCCCTTGTTAACCTCGTTGAGTTTCTAGAAATCTCAACGGAATACCCATTATCTGTCAATTCATATGAATGATCATTCCATATAAGCACTCCAACGAACCTTTCATCATATGGCAGGATTACCAGTCCAGGCTAAATCCTCCATTATATGAACTCATAAGGTGATTTCAGGATTACCAGTCCAGGCTAAATCCCTTATAACGACAAACACCCTTAGTGAGCTCGGATCTGAACTACCAGTCTAGGCTAAATTCAGACCTTTATCGGATTACCCTTCCTGGCTAAATCCATTAGCACACATATTCTTTGGGAGGCTTGATCATCCAAGGAACACCCGTCCGGGCTAGATTCCTTTCTATACTCAAGATCACAGATTACCCGTCCGGGCTAAATCCTTACTGCAACACATGTAAGATCTTGTTTCTCATGCAAAACATGGTTTATCCATCGAATTTCCTTTTTATCCTCAACCAAGACGGTTATCAACAATTCGTTATCAAAGATACATTTCATGCATTTTCATGCCATCAATAAATGCAAATATCATACATTCATAAATTATGCAATTATGCATATTAGGGGTTTACTTTAAGTTATCCGAACTTACCTGGTATTTTTTTCGGGATTGTGTTCCGGTTATTTCGAAACCTTGCGTTTACCACGATCAACCTCCGAAATTTGTTCCTCGGGGTGTATAACAACAAAATTAACTCATTAATACCCCACATTGTACATTTCAGGTTTAATATCTACCCCGATCCAAATGACCGTTTTTCCCTTAACCTTTGACATTTTTACGATTTAGTCCTAGGCTCGTATAATGAAACACATGCAATTTCTATCTTACCCAAGCCTATCCGAACATTTTTCTCTTTTATGGCAACCCACATTTTTCATTATTTTCCTCATTTCTACCACACATTTAAATCTTTTACAAAATGCTCCTATAAGGGTTTCGCATAAAAACTAGCTTGGAAAAGATGTTTCACACATATTTATCTTTCATATTCCTCCATAATCCATCAAAATACCAATAAATCATACATGGGTAAATTTTTGAACATAAACCCTAGCATGAAATATGGGTAGAAATGAAGAGAGCAAGCTACCGGGATTTCAAAAATACAAAGAACATGAAAAACGGGGCTTGGGAGCACTTACTATTTAGCTTGGAAAGCTTGAAAACCCTAGCTATGGTGGCCCTTGAAATTTCAGCTAGATGAAGGAGAAAATGAGCTGATTTTGGTTCATTTTTCCCATTTTATTTCATTAAAATGCGTAATGACCAAAATGCCCTCATGCCCTTTCTTTAAAATTTCATCCATGCAAGCCCATTTTTGTCCAAAAATTTAGAATTTGGGCAAATTGATCTCCAAGACCTTCTAATTCATAATCTATAGCAATTTCATACAAATTGCTTCTAGAATCCAAGTTTTGCAATTGATTCAACTTAGTCCCTAATTTCCAATTGGACATCTTATACTTAGAATTTCTTCATGAAACTTTAGAAAATGCATATACTCATAGTCTAGGCCTTATAATAACCATAAAATAAATATTTTGATGTTAGATTTGTGATCCCAAAACCACTATTCCGACTAGGCCCTATTTCAGGATGTTACAGGTGCAATATGCTAGCCTTCAGACCGAATATTGATTATATGGATTGGGTTTCTTGCTTGAACAATCCTTCAACGTGCAAGATTGCATGTGTCAACCTCTCTACAACTTTCCAAACCCCTAAGCAAACTTATGAGGGGAATAAGGACCCACATACTCATCTAGTGTAATATAATGATTTTATGAACATTCTTAGAGCCTAAGTTCAAATAAATAGGGAATTGAGACATGTCTGAATTGAGATTTCTTTAAGACCACTTTCCAGAGCAAGTATGTCGGAGCTAGTTATATGGATGCTCGTAGGCGTGATTTCATGAATATCACGCAAGGCGATAGACCTGTGGTCGAGTATGAGGCCGAGTTTCTGAGGCTGAGCAGCTACACTCGGGGCATGATGGCGTGTGAGTATGAGGGTGCGTCCGATTTGAGGATGGATAAAGGGATAATTTGAGGGTAATAATTGCTCCACAGAGGGAGTGAGAGTTTACGGTACTGGTTGAGAAGGCGAAGATCGCCAAGGATGTTAAGTGCACGGAGTGCCAAAATAGGGACCGAGAGAGGGGTAAGAACAAAAGGGATTCGGAGCCCTCTAATTCTATTTTGAGGCCTCAAAAAAAGGTCAGATCTAATGGGCCGGTTAAAGTAGGGGTTCTTGTTACTCATAGTGGGTTTCAGCTGTGTAGTGGCTGTGGTAGGCACCATTCAGGCGAGCGTTGGAGGAGGATTAGGGCTTGTTTGAGGTGTGAGTCAGTAGAGCACCGTATTAGAGACTGTCCACAACGGGCAGAATAGTTGAAAGCTTCGACTCTGGGTTTTGTGCAGCCTCACAGGGCAGTTCAGCAGCTACTTAGGGATCGTGGTTCTGTTAAGGGTAGTAATGGTTTGGGTCATAGGTAGAGAGCACTGAGTAGAGGTGCTAATCAGACAGAGGTGAGACAGCCTGCACTTGTCTATGCTGCTCGACACCGAGTAGACAGAGATGCTTTAGATGTTATCATCGATACATTCTTAATTTTTGATGTGTCTTATACTCTCTTATAGACATAGGTTCTACACCCTCCTATGTATACTGTTGAGAGCACTTCTAATGAGATCACTGTACTGAGTCCGTTGGGGCAGTCTGTCAAGGTTAGTAAACTCTATAGGGATATTTGGTTAGAGGGGCAAGGTACTGTTTTTCTGGCTAGTTTGATGGAGCTTCCATTTGGGGAGTTCGACTTAATTTTGGGCATGGATTGGTTGGTCAAGCACCGAGTTAGTTTGGACTGCGCAACTAAGAGGGTCATTCTAAGGATTGAGGATGATAGGGAAGTGGTCATAATCGACGAGCATCGAGATTATCTATCCAATGTGAACTCCACTCTTGTGGCTGTGAAACTAGTTCGGAAAGGGTGTGAGGCGTACTTGGCTTGCATCAGTATTTTTGATTCCAGGGACTCTTTTATGGGGAATATCAGAACAGTAAGGGATTTTTTAGATGTCTTTCTTGAGGAGTTATCGAGTTTACCTCTTAGTCGAGAGGTTGAGTTTAGGATCGAGCTTCTTCTGAGTACAGCTCCAGTGTCTATTGCTCTATACCGTATGGCAACAAAAGAGCTTACTAAGTTTAAGGCTCAACTTCAAGAACCTCTGGATCATGGTTTCATCAATCCGAGTGTGTCTCTGTGGGGGGTACCAATTCTATTTGTTATGAAAAAGGATGGGACCATGAGGATGTGTATTGATTATGGGCAGTTGAATAAGTTCACTGTAAAAAATAAGTAGCTGCATTTGAGGATTGAAGACCTGTTTGATCAGTTCCGAGGGGCTTCAGTGTTTTCTAAAATTGATCTTTTATTTGAGTATCATTAGTTGAGGGTTAAGAAAGTTGATGTTCATAAGACTGCATTAAGGACTCGTTATGGACACTACGAGTTCCTAGTTATGGACATTAGTCGTACCCACGACATTAGTAGCGATAAGGAGAAACTCGACATGAAAGCTCTGATGGAACCAATGCCAAAAAGCTCATTTACAATATGACCTCCGTTTCCTGGAAGGCTTGTCCATTACAAGAAGGAGCGTGAAAAGAAAAAATCCTCGACACCTTTTGGAAGATAGAAATCAACATACCTCTTCTCGACACGATCAATCAAATCCCACGATATGCCAAATTCTTCAAAGAATTATGCACAACTAAGAGGAAACTCCTCGGAAATGAAAAGGTAAGTGTCAGAGAAAATGTATTCGCTATTCTGCAAAGGAAAATACCACCCAAATGTAAGGACCAAGGTATGTTTTTCATATCCTTTAAAATAGGTAGTGTCAGTATCAAAAAGGCAATGTGTGACTTAGGCGCATCAATTAATGTTATGCCTTTGTCAATCTAGAAACTACTTAACACAGGTCCATTGAAAGAAACATGTGTAATTATTCAACTTGCAGATAGGTCTGTGGTGCATCTGGAAGGGGTGTTGGAAGATGTTCTGGTCAAAGTAAACAAGTTAATATTTCTTGCAGACTTCTACATTGTCGACATGGAGGATGACAATTTGGCCAATGCATCAGACATACTTCTTGGAAGGCCATTTTTTAGTACCGCACAAACGAAGATCGACGTACGAAGCGAGATACTCACTATGGAGTTCGATGGGGAAGTTGTGAAATTCAATGTCTACGAGGCCATTAACCGTCCTAGCGTGATTTCTAATGTTTCTAACATTGATATTATTGATCCTTTAACTGAATTACATTTGAAATATCATGACGAGGATGAATTACGAACTGTCCTTTGTAGGAGTTTAGACTTTGACGCCATTAAGGAACTAGAGGAGTGGATAACCATTGAAGATTCTATTCACGAGACAGTAGCTCATATGGAGGCATCGCAACTACAGAAAGCTACAGGTAAAACTTTTGAATTATCTTCCTCACAAACTAAGCTCGTACCATCTATTTTGCAGGCTCCGGAGTTGGAACTCAAACCACTCCCAGGCCACTTGAAGTATGCTTTTCTCGGTGAAGGAAATACTCTGCCGGTGATAATATTGAGTAAACTCTTGAGGGTAGAAGAGGAAAACTTGGTACGAGTCCTTAGGGACTATAAAGAGGTAATTGGATGGATGATAGCCAACATTAAAGGGTTGAGCCTTCGACTTGCATGCACAAAATTCAAGTGGTGGATAATGCTGTACCTAAAAGAGAGGCTGAAAAGCATCTCAATCCGCCCATGATGGAAGTGGTAAGAAAAGAAGTCCAAAAGCTACTTGATGCTTGGATGATCTATCCCATTTCTGATAGTAATTGGGTTAGCTCAGTCCACGTAGTACCAAAAAAGACTGATGTAACCGTAATTGAGAATTTGACAGGTGAGATGGTTTCACTCAGGTCCAAAACGGGTGGAGAGTCTGCATTGATTACAGGAAGTTGAATTCACTAACTCGGAAAGATTACTTTCCACTTCCTTTTATTGACCAGATGTTAGAACTTTTAGCTGGAAAGTCTCACTATTGTTGTCTTAATGGTTACTTAGGGTTTTTCTAGATTCCAGTGGCATCGGAGGATCAGGAGAAGACGATGTTTACGTGCCCATTTGGCACATTCGCTTACAGAAGGATGCCGTTCAGACTCTGTAATGCACCAGCCACTTTTCAGAAGTGCATGGTGAGTATATTTTTGGACTACGTTGAGAAAATAATCGAGGTGTTCATGGACGACTTTACTGTATATGGTGAGTCCTTTGAGGTATGTCTGACAAATCTTGCAAAAATTTTGGAAAGATGCCTAGAATTTAATCTTGTTCTAAATTATGAGAAATGCCATTTTATGGTAGACAAAGGATTAGTTCTAGGTCATATTATTTCTGCTGAGGGAATTTCTGTCGATAAAGCAAAAATTAACATCATTAACTCATTACCATACCCCACAACTGTGAGGGAGATTTGGTCTTTCCTTTGTCATGCAGGGTTCTAAAGGCGGTTCATTAAGGACTTTTCAAAAATTACGCAGCCTCTCTACAACCTATTACAGAAGGATAAGGAATTCGAGTTTGACCAATCATGCAGAGAAGCGTTTGACACGCTCAAACATAAGCTCATTTCGGCACCTATTATTCAACCACCGAATTGGAGTTATCCTTTCGACATAATGTGCGATGCTAGTGACCATAGTGTGGGAGCAATCCTTGGACAAAGGATCGAGAAAGAACTATACGTCATCTCCTATGCCTCTAAAACTTTGGACGCTGCCCAAAGCAGCTATTCAACCACCGAAAAAAAGGTTTTAGCTATATTCTTTGCCTTAGAAAAATTTTGTTCATATTTATTAGGAACTAAGGTTGTGGTTTTTTCTGATCATGCAGCTCTCAAATATCTGATCGGGAATAAGGAAGCAAAATCGAGGCTTATAAGGTGGATACTACTTTTGTAAGAGTTCGATCTCGAAATAAAAGATAAGAAAGGACATGAAAATTTGGTGGTTGACCATTTGAGCCGAATTCCTCCATCAAAAGATGTAACACCACTTAAAGATGATTTTCCGGATGAAAACTTCCTTACTGACCAGACAATTTTTCCTTGGTATGCAGACATGGTGAATTATCTTGCTACAGGTATAGTCTCTCCTAACCTATCACGATCTGAAAAAGACAAGATCAAACGTGAGTCTCGATACTATATTTGGGACGACCCCTATCTTTGGAAATATTGTTTCGACCAAGTAATTCGTCGATGCATTCCTGAAACTGAGGTAAAATCAATTATATCCTTTTGTCATTCTTATGCATGTGGTGGACATTTTGGCCCCAAACGAACTGGGCATAAAGTACTTGAATGTGGACTATATTGGCTAAATATTTTTCATGACGCATATCTGTTTTGTAAAACTTGCGAAAAATGTCAAAGGGTGGGAAATTTGAGTCAAAAAAATGAAATGCCTCAAACCCCCGTGCATGTTTGTGAAATTTTCGATATATAGGGCATTGATTTTATGGGTCATTTTGTCTCATCATTCGGTAACATTTATATTTTACTTGCTATTGACTATGTGTCAAAGTGGGTGGAAGCAAAAGCCACTCGTCGTGCTGATGCCAAAACAGTAGTCGATTTTCTAAAAAGTTATATTTTTCCAGGTTTGGCACACTACGAGCTTTGATCAGCGATCGAGGGACGCATTTTTGCAATAAAATAATTGATACGCTTTTGAAAAAAATACGGAGTGGTGCAACAAGTCACTACAGCTTATTACCCACAATCGAACGGTCAGGCGGAAGTGCTGAATCAAGAAATCAAGTTGATTTTGGAGAAGACCAAGCCAGATAGAAAAGACTGGAGTTTGCGACTTAACGATGCATTGTGGGCATACCATACAGCCTATAAAGGACCCATAGGTATGTCTCCTTATCGACTAATTTTTGGCAAACCTTGCCATCTTTCTGTTGAGCTATAACATAAGGCATTTTGGGCGGTCAAACTATGCAATATGGAATTGGAAGTTGCAGGTAAACATCGTAAATTACATATCTAGGAACTTGAGGAAATTCACCGAGAAGCATACGACAGTGCCCAAATTTACAAAGATAAGGTCAAAGCATACCATGACCAAAAGATAAACCGCAAACAATTTATGGTAGGATAGAAAGTATTACTTTATGACCCTACGTTGAGAATTTTTGCAGGTAAGCTTCAGACTAAGTTGTGAGGGCCTTTTATTGTTACTCATGTATTTCCACATGGTGCAGTCGAGGTTAAAAGAGAAGAATCCGAAAAAATTTTCAAGGTTAACAGATAGCGATTAAAGCCTTTTTACGAAAACTTTCAAGTCCACTTGGTTGAGGAATTAGTCCTTGAAGAGACAACTGAATAAATTTCCAGGTCGTCGTGCTAACGACGTTAAAAAAACTCTTTTTGGGAGGCAACCCAAACTTATTTATTCTCATTTATTAAATTTTTAGTTTAAGTAAATTTAGGGTGTAAATAAATAAATAAATTCCTATTTAACTCAGTCAATTTGATGTTTTCAGGAACAATATGGAGGTCATGAATTCCTAAGAAGACAAATAATAATGGTAGCATCGGCATGACTTGCTAATTTGGTGACAATGAAAATAAAATACCCAAATTTCCTAACCTTCATGAAATCCCAAAAAACCAAAATCCACTAAATTCCTACCCAAACCCATTTACCCACATACCAAAATACACAAAACCCAAAGTCCAATAAATATCCACCTCACTTAACCCACTTAAACTAAACCCAAAAACCAAATTACCCACTAAAGCCCAAATCTAACACCCATCCACCAAATAACCATCCCAAGTCTACTTACCCAAATTCTATATTAACCCAAAACACCCAAATCCATTTAATCCACCTTACCCACCAAATCCTAATTACCACATCCAACCTAATTAGCATACCTACCCAAACCAACAAAATTACTCACAAATAACCCATTACCCATTAACCCAACCACAAAAAAAAAATTTAAACACCCAAAATCCCTAATTTCCCAATTTCTTTTCCATCTTTATCATCTTTTCCATCTTCTTCAAAAACAAAACCCCAACCCCAAACCACCCCACGCCGCCGTCATAACCCATCACTGACATCACCTACCATCTCCAACTTCGCGTTGTCATCGTAAGCCGTCGTCGACCTCACCACCGCTGTTGACGAAACCGAAACCATAGAAAAATCCTCTATTTTTCTTTTCTTTCCTTCTTCCTATTACCCCATGATGTCTGACGCCTTGCCCACCATCGAACCACGACCGAACAGCAACCTCACACCCACGTCGCACTATCGTCGCCGAACAGAACCCCCACCGCCGTGTGCCACCGTGCATTTCCCCCCAACCTCTATTTTTTTTTTGTTCTTTCTTTTCCTTTTATTTGAAACACCCAACCCACCAGCCACCACCTTAACCAACACCCTCACCATCACCATTCAAAAAACAGTTGAAATCGCACCACCTACAGTTGCAGCGCCGCCGCAAGTCGTTGACCCCTGTCATCGTCATAAGTAACAAAAGTTGATTATTCGTGTCATCTACATAGATACAATGGTTCAAACTTAGAACTAAATGACAAACAATATCTCAATTTCACTCAATCGAAGTCGACATCAGTTTTTGGCACTTTTTGTCGTCGATATAGCCGACGATGAACCTTCTCCACCTCCTCCTAGAAAAGCGGCCCCACCAACGAGCGTCACCGACAAAGCCTGACTCCAGTCAATACAGAACACTCAGACAGCAACCTCGCTCCCGAAAGGTCAATTACTGATCCTCAACCTACTTTGCCTTTACTAACATATTATGCAGGTAATTCAGACGAGGCTCGAACCTCTAACAACCATGACAAGGCTCCTTCGACCACGAATGAACGTGTCAGTCAACACCAAACACGGTCTACTCGAAGCCGTCGACAATCGACATGTGAGCCAGCAACACCACCACACAGCAGTACTGATACTGCTGAAAATTCAAGTCCATCCCCCTCACCAGATGAATATGTTCGACCAACACGAAATAGTCAATGTAATAGACGAGGTCGTGCCAACACCATTCCCACTGAAGGACGATTGCGAGGGTTTTTGGATTTTTTGACCCTGGAGCATCGCACACTATACGACTACATTCGACAATGTCCAATCCCAGTCTGTAAGCAAATCAATTCCACCACTCTTGATATGTTAGATATTCATGATGCTGTGATGAATTATTTTGATGCTATTGGTTGGAGCTTATTTGCAAATATTTCTTGTAATGCATATTATGAGTTGATCTGAGTTTTACACCACATTTAGCTTCAATATTAATGCAGTACAGGCTATTGAAACACAAAGCATTGTTTGTTTTCATTTGCTTGGTAAGGACTTTTGAATGTCAATTTTTGAATTTAATATTGCCATGGGTTTCGTTGACCCTGACAATATTTAGTCTAATTCCTATCATATTGCTCTGTTAGATATTCTGAGCGACATTAATGCTCAAGATGCTTATGATGCTTTAACCCATTCTACTCAACTTTATAATCTGAAAACCACAAAAGACTTATTGGTGCATGAACCCGCTTTAAGATATATTCACCGATTTTTGGCATTTAGGTTTTGGGACGAAACGATTCGTCCTTTGTCTTAACGAGAACTGAATTGTTTTTCTTGTGGTGTGTGCATTCCAGTTTTAAAGTTAATTTATGTTTTTGGTTTGCACGAAATCTTCTTGCTGTTTTACGATGTAATCGTCCACTAATACTTAGGTCATATATTACGAACTTAATCTCTACACTTTTTCCCTCTAAAATATATTTCTCGTCCTTGACATGTGCACATCGTATGGACGGCCTAGATAAATATTATTTGGATTCCATGGGTTTGCTTGCCGGCACCCCTACTACATGTTATTTTGTTCCTCCAAGTACACGGACTGCTCGTGGGAATATGGTTTTTCGCCAACTCCCACATTTCGCTACTCAAGAATAAGAGGAACAACCTCCAACTGTGGAGGCTCGTTTAAGCCAAATCGAGGCTCGACTTGGAACAATGGAAACCCAAGTCTCCACAATCCTTGACATCTTGCAGAATCGTTACTCCCAACACCAACAACGTCATTAACATATATGGGGAGTGTTCTTAACTTTTTCTTTTTATTTATTTGGGTTGCTAACTTTTATTTCATATAATATATGCTTGAGGACAAGCATAGATTAAGTAGGGGGGATGGATGGTAAATATGCATGATTTTTGCTGCATGTCTCTCTTTTGCACATGTTCAATCTTACATTAAATTCATTCGATAGTTTATTTAACATTGAGCCTTTAATCTCATACTTAGTTAATTTGGACAATTGGGAAAATTTTGAATTAAAATGTTCAAGTATATAGATTAGTCGACATTTGTGTTTTAAAGTTGATATATGTAGCTAGATTTTTTGTATAAATTGATTTTTTGGAAAATTATATTTGCTTGTGCATAAATAAATAAGTAAATAAATGAAGGTTCAAGTTATGAGTGAAGTTTCGAAAATGTGACCAGATTGAGTAACCGGGGTAAGGTGCTTGGGTTGTCATCTTATCTCGCGTAAAAAGGTTCGAATGACAACTCGATAACCTATAAACATTCCGCTAACTGAGCCTTCACACACAAAAATAAATAAATAAATAAATAATAAAAATAAAAAAATTATTAAAAAAATTTAAGACTGTTTGAACTGAGTAACCGGGATAGGGTGCTTGGGTTGTCATCCTAGTTCGCGTAAAAAGGTTTGACCACGTCAATAATTTTATTATCTAATGCATAGTTAATTAATAATGCCTTGCAAATTATTGGGTTCAAACTCAATTTAATGAAATTATTTAGTTCACATATTTCAATTTTATGACACTTGTTGATCAAACTTTATATCTTGAGCATTTATTTATTCTTGCCTAAGTTGTTTACATTGATTATGTATGCGAAAAAGAGGGTCAATTTTTAATAATTTGTAGAATAAATTTTAATGTTTGAAAGAACAACATGCTTGAGGGCAAGTATGAGCTAAGTAGGCGAAGTTGATAAACATATTAATTTACATGATTCTTGTGTTTAATTTGGTTTATTTCTGAATTAATCCCTGCTAAATTGGTTTTTTTATGATTTAATCTTGTTAGGGATGCAATTGGTCAAAAACGAGCACAAAAGGGTCAAATTGAAAGACAAATCGTTGAATTGGGGCCAAATGAAAAGGATAGAGAGAGCCAAGGATTTATCATATATTTTGACTTTGTAAAAAGCTAAAAATAGGAAGATATTATTTTGTTTTATTTTATTTTATAATTTATTAATTTAGATTAAGCTATTTTTAGTAAACCCCATTTATATAATTAGGGGTTTTTAGTTCTTAGAAAATCATCCCTTGTCTTTACATTCCTATTTCATTTTGGAATTGAATTACTCTCTCTCTTGTATTTCCTTTTTCAATTTGGAGTTGGGATATCATTTTTTTCTCTTCAACTTAAAGTTGCATTTTGTAGCTTCGTCTCCAATTTTTGTTTCTTTTCTATAATTGGGCAAATTACTCTCCAAGTCCTTTCCATTCATTTCTTCACCATAATCATCAAACTTATTTCCAAGCTCACAAAGCATGAACAATTTCATGCTTAACTAAATTCTATCTTAGCTTTAGGCCGGTGTTCTTTCCGGTCAAGGATCGTGAGATTTGTACCCGTGCTTAAAATCCTTCCAATTGGTATTCACCATTTTCCTAAGCATCGGGATTGAAAACTCATCCCTTAAGGATAATTCGTTTTTAAGTCAAAAAGAGCTCATTGGGTTAAAATCGTGTTTTCTGAAAGTTGGAGAAATGAATTGGCCGTGCTATATTTGGATCTCCAAGAACAAATCGAGGAAGAGGTGATCGGGTTTAAATGACCCACGCGGTTGAGGCTGTTAATTCGAGTTGGGTTCTTCAGAATGCAAGGCTACTAAAATATTGAATCAGGAACACGCGTATCTCACTTAAACTATCGGTAAGGGTTGGTTTGCAGGACATATCGGGACCAGCTACGAGAGGGAGAATTGGTGGTTAGGACGTTCTTAATCACTATAAACGGCTTATTGTTTGAAGGAGAAGTTCAATTTTCGAGGATCGATTTTCAACACGAAGTTTACCGAGTCTAAGGCTAAGGCTTATAACATTTCATTACAAATCCCAATTTATTTTCTAATTTATTTAATTAATTACTTATGTTGTTTCAATTATCTAGTTTCTAAACATTCCAAAAACCCCCAATTTACTTTTATTTCTAATTTTTGCAGGTACGATTGGAGTTGAGGCATGACTATTGCCACGACCTTCGACACGACAAACAATCTGATCATAAGCAATACACGGAAGTTGATTAAAGCATCCGATCCTTGTGGATTCGACCCTACTACCACTCTTACTACTAATTAGAGTTATTTTGTAGGAATTATATTTGGTGGTTTTGACGACCATCAGGTTAAAATGGTAAACTGTATATTTATGTAATATTAATGAAACAAAACATGAATTTAGTGTTTTAATTCATCATCCTTGCCAAAATTACAAGAAAAAGAAGAGAAAATAAGAGTTCTATGGTTCGACACTTATATTGGCTAATTAAGGTATGTGTTTTGGTTTGTTTTTGATAATTTCTACGTCTTTTATCGTTGCTCTGTATACTATCAAGCCCATGTCTGAATTTTGGAAATTGTTGATGATTTTGAGTTGCCATTGTTGATAATGTGAGTTTTATGATATTTGATGATAGTAAATGGAAGATGTGTTAGATTACTATGTCTTGTATTGGAATTCTTGATGAATTTGAGTATTTTGGGCTAAATTGTGAAAATGAGAAATTAAGGGATTAAAATGTGAACTAAATGATAAATATGGGTTGATAGGGACGCATGGTTTTGATGAATTTTTTATATTTGGTGTTTTGTGTAATAAAGACTAAAATGTCAAAATGTGTAATTTTAGGGGCTAAAGTGGAAAAACGCCCAAAGATGTATTTATGTATTAAATTGAATGTGTTACTGATTAAATGAGTTAAATTTGAATAGATATAAATCAAGAAAAGAGAAATTAAGACTTAGATCGAGGCAAAAACAAAGTGCTCGGTTGATCGACTAATATCGTCGTTTTTACTCTGATGTAAGTTCGTGTCTAATACAAATTGTCTGTATAATATTTTTATGTGATGAAATAAATAGAAATGAGATTGAGAAGCTAGAGTATGTGAAATGTGAATCGAATTTGAGGAACTAAGTGTGCGAGAGTATAACAGGATGACTGAATAAATAGCACTATGTGTGCGATACTGATATAAGTTCAATTTAATGAAATGGCACTAAGTGTGTGAGTTCATTGAATGTTCAAGTATGATCAAATGAAATAGTGCATCGAGCATCAAAGTGATAAATGTGATAGATAAGAACGTGATGATACAAGTATGTACGGAACCTATGTGGTTGATGATATTGAGTATGAAGTAGATGAAAGGTTATGTAAATGAAGGATGAGATGAGTTGCATTAAGTGTTAGCTAATTGATAGAATTATATTTAATTGATGAGTTAAATGTGTTATATCATGAACTTACTAAGCTTTAAAGCTTACTGTGTAAAATGTTCTCTATTTCACAGTGTTATAAAGCTGGCTCAGATTTAGTAATCATCAGTGACTCATTCACACTATCGGATATCTTTTTTGGTACCATTTTGAGAGTTGTATATATGGTCTATGGCATGTATAGGCTAGAAGTATTTTAGTATGTTTTGTGATGTGAGTATCTAGCCATGAGTTTTGGCTTGTAAAATGTTTTAAGTTGGCCTAAATGATGTGTTTGAAAAGTAAGTATATGATGTATATAATGTTCATGTGATGGTTTGAATATGGAATGTTGCATTGACAAGTTTTGTGGTATGAAGTATGTGATAAAATGATGAGTTTATGTATTTGAAACTTATGTAAGTTGTGATGATTTTGGTACATTGATTAGGTATGTTTTGGATATGAAATTGAGTAGTGAATTGAACGGTATTTGAATGGCATGAAATATATACAAAAATGGTTGAATTGGTTGCCTATGAATGTATGCTAATAATGATAAAATTTTGTGAGTTTTGAGTGCTTGAGATAGGTGGAAAATATGGCTTAAGCCAAGCCTAATTTCACTCCACACGGTTGAGCACACGGGCGTGTGTCTCGCCCATATGTTTCGCCCGTCTGTCTATTGTAATTTAGTTATTTAACTCGGTCTCGAGCACGACCTCGACACACGGGGGTGTTTGGTGGCCATGTGAGGCACACGGCTTTGGTACATGGACGTGTGTGGCCATTTTGAAGGGTACACGGGCTAGACACACGGGCGTGTGGTCACCTGTGTGACCCAAGTCAATTTCGACCACAGCCAAGGCACAAGGGCGTGTCTTGTGTTCGTGTGGTGAATTCAGTATATATGCCTTGTTTTGCCACGGCTTAGATACACGGGCGTGTCTAATGCCGTGTGAGGCACACGGTCTGCTCACACGGGCGTTTCACCTGTATAACTTTGAAAAATGATTAAGTTTTCGAAAAAAATTTGTATGAACTCATTTAGTCCCGACCTCTTTATAAAGCATGTTTAAGGTCTCGTTGACCAAATTTAAGGGACTTGATATTGATGTATAACCATGATGATATGATGTTTATGAAATGAATGCGAAATGTTTTGATGTGTACAGTTATTTTTGGAAGGATTGAAATGTTGTTGTATTTTTGTGGTGTAGGATAAGTCGACAAACTGTGGTTTTCATTTCGTTTGTTCATCGGTGTTAACAGAGCATTTCGTCATCTTTAAGTCAAGATTTTGGTCGAATTGTTGTTGGCAAGTTAGTAAATGTAGTCGCTAAATTGGTGTTTGGCATGCTGTTATTAGGTCTTGGAAGGTTCAAAAGTGGTTTTTGCATCGAACTGGTACCAGGTGTGTACCCAAAATGCAGAAAGCAAGGCTACGGCAAAAGCTGAAAAACTGCACTGTCATTGCCACATGGGCGTGTGGATGGCAGTGTTCGAGACACGATCGAGTGATCGACGTAGGCATGGTCGTGCGTAAAACATGACTGTGCGGTGGCTCGAGTGTGGCCATGTGGGCCACATGAGCTAGGTCGAGTGAGGCATGTGGGCCACACGGGCATGTGGATTCTTGGTCCAGGCCGTGTGGGCCACACGAGAAGGCCAATCTGGGCATGGGGGCCCATACAGGAAAGCCACAAATATTCCCTAGGGTAGCGCGAGTCATTCCGTTAGAATATGGACATACCATAGTATAACAGCTCGATTTAGGGCCTAGTCAAAATAGTGGTCTCGGGATCACAAATCCAGAGTCGAATAAATTATTTTATAATTTCTGAGATGTTATAGCATGTTTTTAGGAGTGCATGAAAAATTTAGTGAGTTAATTGTGACGTTTGTGAGCCCGATTGGGAAAAAGGACTAAATCGCATAAAATGAAAAAGTCCTATTTTGATTTCTAAAAGTGCCAAATAGCTAGAGAACCTCAATTTGGGGTCTTTAAAGGGTAATTAGGCCCTTTAGGGAGGCATGGCCAGCCATAACAAACAAGGGTGGTCAAATTTTCAAAATTTGGTAGGTTAGGTGGCTTATTTTGACTAAATTAGGAGAAATTAAAAGAAAGATGATATCATCCTTTTTTTTTTATCTTATTTCTCCATCGAAAATTAGCCATTGAAGGGGGTCTGAAAGCTTAAAAATTTCAGCAATTTTAAGCCTTCACAAGTAAGTGATTTTCCAACCCTTTGTTGAATATTTTTGTACTTTTGAGGCGCTTGAAGAATGAGCTTTCAAATAAGGGTACTATTTTGCAAAATAATTAAGAGTGTAGGGTTTTTCCATGAAAGGGCTTGTAATGTTGGCTAAGTTTTTATGGAAGAAAATAAGTCTTGGGTGTATTATGAACAATTTTTTTGAAAGGTGTTAGCATGAAAACACCTAAAAGGACTATATTATGTAAGTTGTAAAATAGATTTTAACTATGTGAAATAGTGGGAATTTGGAGTTGCTATAAGAGAAAAAAAAGGTTCGACTAGGCTTAAGATGCAAAGAAATTTGATAAAAATCGATTTTCGGGCTTAGGGGTAAAATAGTAATTTTGCAAAAGTCTAGGGGCGAATTGATCATTTTACCCAATTATGAATTGTAGAGTGCCTAGATTGATAAAGTGACTATATAAGTCCATTTTGTTATTACAGATCAAGAAATACCGAATCCAAACCTAGACCAGGGGAAAGCCAAGTAAAGCGACTAAATCGACTAGTCGCCACATTTTGTAATCCGAGGTAAGTTGTATGTAAATAATAAAACTGCATTGATAATATATGTGTTTGAATTGCATTGAAATTATTATAGTATGAATTGCTTGATTATGGAAATAAGAGAATATGATGAGAATAGAGATAGTAAAATTCCCTAATGAAGCTTAGGAAATAAATCGAATATTCATGCCATGACATTTGGGTCACTTGCGTGAGCTAGTGTAAGACATGTTTGGGACATGCATCGGCCACATTATGAGAGCTAGTGTAAGACATGTCTGGGAATGCATCGGCTACAAAATGTGTCAGTGTCAGACCATGTCTGCGGCATGGCATCGGCACAGATATGCTAGAGCTTGTGTAAGACCATGTCTGGGTCATGGCATCGTCACCTGCACCCATGTTTGAGGCTAAATG
Source organism: Gossypium arboreum (assembly GCF_025698485.1). NCBI lineage: Eukaryota > Viridiplantae > Streptophyta > Magnoliopsida > Malvales > Malvaceae > Gossypium > Gossypium arboreum. The sequence goes on from NC_069082.1 coordinate 20,752,071, forward strand.
AGTATCCGATAATGTCCCAAATGGTTCAATGGTGAAAGTATGATTTCAAGTTAATAAGGAAAGTATAATCATGTTGTGAGTGGTACAAGTACCTAAATGATATGCATGAAATGTGAGCTCAATTTATGCTATATGAGGTGTATTGAATATTAATGAGTAAGTTTTACTTATGTCACTTGTGTATTATGATGCTTGTTGATGGATGATAAAGTTATGTTGTATATTTGTTTATGTACAACTTACTAAGCTTTATGCTTACTTCCTCTCCATTTTCATTTTCTTATAGTGCCGCCTATCTAGCTTAAGGACCAAAGGAAGTCAGAGATATCGATCACACTATCAATCGAAGTTTTCGGTATAATTTGATTTATATTTTTGAATATGGCATGTATAGGGCTTAGACTTTACTAATTTTTGTGTTATTGAGAACTGGCCAAATGTGTTAGCTTAGGTTGAAAACCCTTCATTTTGTATTAAGCCTTGAATGATGGCTATTATTCATTTTGATTTATATGAAAAGATGTTATTTACATGGATGAGTAAAATGCACAAATGGAATGTTCTTTATAGTGGCTGATTTGGTTGTATGAGATAGGCTTATATTGGTTTTTCTGCCATAGAGCAGGTTATGTAAATAAGGGTAGCTAAAAGGCTTGGTAAATAGCCTTATATTGTCCACACGGGTAGACACACGAGCATGTGTCTTAGCCGTGTGTGACACACGATCTGCCTTATGGGCGTCTGGTCCAGCCGCGTGTGCCCTGCACGTAAAAATTTCAAGTCAGTAGGCATGATAGTAAACACATGGGCAGAGACACGGCCGTGTGTCTCAGTAGTGGGGAACACGACCTAGCACACGGGCGTGTGCCTTAGCCGTGTGACATTTTGGGGATGCTGACATTAGAAATAGAATGTCCATGTTTTTGCACACGGGCTAGGACACGGGTGTGTAATGGCTGTGTGAAGGACATGGGCCAGGGACATGGACGTGTGCCAGGCCATGTGAAAGCCCCTATAGGTGTGCATTTAGAATTAATGGCTACACGGCCGTGTTGCCCTTCTACATGGGCGTGTGCCCTGTTCTAGAGCCAAATTTTTTATAGATGGTTTAAGGACTCGGGTTGATCCTGAATAGTTTTCAATGGTCGATTTGGGGCTCGTAGGCCCATAATAAGAAGTTTAAAGTAGAGATTGAAAAGTTCTTAAGTGGACCAAGTCTTGACGATTTGGGGAACATTTATGTACATGAGATCGATCATGGTAATGCTTCATATTCCGCTCTGGCGTGGGTTACGAGTATGAGGTGTTACACTAAGGTCGGTAAGAGTTAATTAAACCCCTATCTGTATGCTATGAAATTTTGTTAGACTGATCTGATTAGGATACTAATGTATGCTTGATTATACTAATATAGGTGTATCTGTTATTTGTGTAAAGCATGATGAGCATATTTAGTCTGATAAATCTGTATCTGATGTCTGCATCTGTTTTGGGGTGGGTTTTATATACATGTGGAGGAAGTGTTCTGAATGGTGACCATCGCCTATATTCTAGCAGCTTGGCTGCACTATATTTGATACGTGTCATAATGACACATTGTGGTGTGTAGGGATGGGTGGGGGTTTTTAACCCTACGTGGTGTGATAGGATGGTCGGAGTTGTTCTGTAAAGGATGGGGTTAGGACTTTACATATCGAAATCCTTTATCTGATCTGTACATCTGTTTTTGTAATTGTATCTAAGATGGGCATAAGCCCGATTCTGTATCTGATTGTCTGAAATGTTTCTGTATGTTTGCTTGTACATCTATTTGTCTGTTCTGTCAAGTAATCCACAGACTTAGGCGGATCAGTGCAGCGGAGACACAGCGATGACCACTATATCGTAAAACAGTTAAACTTAGTACTTTTGGTTTATTTTAAATTTTGGACTCATTTGAGAGTTGTAATTTTTGGGGACTCTCTGGACTGTTTGGTTTTAACTGTTTAGTTTTGGATTGCTTGTCAATTTGATTACTTTGGTAAAATTGTTTTATTAAACTGACAGTTTTTATGCAAACAACAATTTTTTTCCTAAAAACACGACTGAGTTTCCAAACTATAACGATTAAGGTTTCCGCTGTAATAAGTTTTAGTAAAAAATGACTAATTTGTGGTTCTAGTAAATTTCAAAGATTGATGTTTTACTAACTCAACACAGTTTGCAAAACTCATTCCTTGTGACATCAACAGATTCGGCCATAACGTCTAGGTTAGGTTTGGAGTGTTACACTAAATGTATTTTCTCTCTGTAAACAAGAGTTGACTTAGTAATAATTAATTTTTTAAATTATTATTTAATTAATTGGAATTCAAAGTGAAAATTAAATAAATTAGTCATCATAGTTTCATTGAACATATTAATTAGATTTATTTACTCATAGATTTAGTATCGTAAAGTTGTCATGACTTTAACGAGATTAGAATTGAGTTAATTTAATTAATTAATTAATATTTTGAGAACAAAAATTCATTTTTCAGGTTGGTAAAATTATATGAGTCAGTTTAAAGACCAGACAACATATATAATTATACTTGATATGCCAAACAAGCCCAATAGGCCCATAATAAGGCAAGGGGCAACAACCCTAGGGTTCCCAGAGGATGTTGCCACTGCCAATGCTATGTAGTCCTATTTGGAATATGTGTTTTTAATTAAAATATTATTTTTCTGTTAAACCTTGTTCATTTGAGACTCTTGTTATTTTCTTAATAAATATAAACTATGAGCTATGTCAAATTATACCATTCACCTACGTTGTTATTCTGCCAAAAAATAGTGAAAGTTATTCTACACAAATAATTCTTTCTCAAGTAATTGCTTTCTAGCCTTAGAAAGTTTTCATAAGTGTTCATCAGTTCACAAATAAAGCCCACACTTAAGCAAATCGATGTCAAGATTAATAGAGAAGATCAAAAGGTTAAAAGAGGGGAATTCAGAAAATATAAGTATAATTTTGGTAAACGTTTATTGCTCTAAATATAATTAGGCTCGGTTATAGAATTTTTTTAAAATTTTCTCTTTGCAACAAAAATGATTTCTAAACCAAATTTTCCCAACATCGACTGTAAATTTACAACCCTATTCATCTAGCCTAAGGGCCCATTATAAAAACAGACCTAAGTTAGTACTTGAGGGAAATCATTCTTGATAGTACTATAAGATTCAACATAATCAGTCATAGCAAACAAGGATTTACCAAGTTCGGCAATCCTAAGTCTAAAATTTTCTCTCTATCTTCGACGAAGCCAAATTTTATAAAGAAGATTGTAGAAGACAAGGAAGTAAAGTTTACTTTTTTATTAATCAACCACACACTCATGAAAACTTACATCAAAGCTTTCCTATTAAATAAGTTTTCAGTAATATGTCCTCCCACAACCTATGCCAGACTCAACGTGCACCAATCTTTCTTATTGGTAACCAATAAACCTTTTCCTCCTTTTTTTCTGAAAACTTCATTCTTTTTAACAAAGCACCAATCTCATTAGCCATTGAAAACTAAGAAAAAAAATTCCAAGTAAACAAAAGTAAAATAAAATTAGGATTGTTGTGAACTTTCCAAACAAGAGAAATAAAGAAGAATAACTTGTGAAACTGTAAAACAAAAAACTCCTTAGCAGCCTAAGCTAGGCGTCTGCATATCAAAGAAACCAAGTGTAACACCCCGAACCGAGACCGTCGCCGGAGTCGAACACGAGGTGTTAACAGACTTCAAACCACTTATTGAAAAGTTCCAGACAAGCTGCCAATCTGTGTACTAGTCGCTTCAAAAATCATAACTTGAGTTTTAGAACTCGAAAATCAGTTTCGTAATTTTTTTCTGAAACTAGACTCATATTTCCGTCTACAGATTTTTTCTAGAATTTTGGTCAAGCCAATTAGTACAGTTTATTAGTTAAAGTCTCCCATATTACAGGGCCGACTACACTGACCTTCATGCGTTACAACTCAAATAACTCCCTGTGCAGGGCTTCAATACTGGTACCATTTGTTTCTATGGAAACTAGACTCAAGAGGAATTTATACATATATGGTATGACTCCTAATTATTTCTGGTTAATTTATAATGAATTTTCAAAGTCGGAACAGGGAATCCAGAAACCGTTCTGGCCCCGTTTCACTAAAACCCAAATATCTCTTAACATACAACTCATATAACCGTTTCGTTTCCTCCATATGAAAATAGATTCATCAAGGTTCATTTACATAATTTATTCACTATTTAATTCTATTCCTACTATTTTTAGTGATTTTTCACATCCACGTCACTGTTGCTGCCTGCATCATTTTCTAGGATAGACTTTCTCTAACACATAGTTTCTATGATTCAACCACCCCTTTTTCATATATGGTCCAAAATATAAGCATGATGACCCATTCTAATGGCTGGTCATTTCCAAACACTTCCATGCCTCTTAATGAGCATATACATACCAAATGATTATAACATTGTGCTCAAAACATTTATAAGCCATTTTCGCATGGCTATTCAAAATTTTACATACCAAGTTCAAACAAAACATAATAGCCTATACATGCGAAATGTTTTCTTAAACCATCTAAGAAGAAGATACCAAAAAGTCGCTAGACGGTGTGATGACTTCGATGACAGTCCGAAACGCATAAAATGGATCAAGAACCTAAATAAACAACAAATAAGCACACCAAATGAGTACATAACTCAAGAAGTCGTAAGCACTACTCTACCATCCAACAATAACAATCATAAGTGAATAAACAAATAATACAAATCGATGTTTCCAACCATAACAACCTATACTACAATTTCTTAAATTTTAGTTCGATCTCATGCCAAGACCTTCAACCGAATCAAACGCCAAGTCAGCCCAATCGATTTGGATCCGTTTCCTCAAGTTGGAACAACAACGTACTAGATAATTTTATGCATACACCGCATGTCCCAATTTCGATATTTAGTTAGTAGCTCAATCACTTACCTCGTTCATTCACAAGTTATTTCCACAACCGAATGTGGCATACATAGTGCTTATTATGTTCGCACACATAGTGCCATAGCGAATCGCACACATAGTGCCATAGTAAATCGCACACATAGTGCCATAGTAAATCGCACACATAGTGCCATATATTTCCAAGACGCACACTTAGTGCCAATCTCGTCACCATACACACGTATTGCCCAAGACACTTAGTGCCGAAAGCAAACTTTCTACACATTTCACTATTTCTTTTACATTCAACAATTGTCATCACTCCATACACATACAATATCATTTATACATATATAGCATTCCATTAAACACAATTGCATAGATTTTCCAATCATTCAAGCAATATCAAACATATATGCTTAACGACTTACCTCGGATGTTGTCGCATACGTCTTCAACGGCTATTCAATTACTTTTTCTTTCCCTTGTCCAACTTCGATCCTTTGAGCTCTTGAGCTACATCAAACAAATTTACTTCCGATCAATCACACACATACATAAAATTTATTCATACATGACCCATAGTTCATTTGGTCATTCATCTCTCAAACCTATCGAAGCTTCCTATCATGCTTCCTTGGCGAATACACATATAAGCACACTTAGCATTTGATACATTCGGCCTTAGCATAATTTCATTTAAAAGTCCCTATTAGCCACTTCCCCATCAATTATCTCATCTACTTAATATTTCGTACCTATCATGCTAGCCGAATATTACTTATTCAAGTTCAACATCCTCCTATCGACACTAGCATCAAAGATGATATCTAATTCTTCTCTTTTCCTTTTCATCAAACAACCTATATGAACATTTAACCAATCCAAACTTCACCCATTCACACTTATTCATTTAACATAAAGGAAATAAATCACCCGCTTCACTATCAACTATGGCGAATGCACCAAGCATTACCTAACTAAGATTTCACAAATTTTAACCTTATATCGCCTCTACTTATTCAATACAACATGAAACAACCTCTTCTCCTAACCTCTTGATACACGGCTTGATGTTCCAACCACCATGAAAGTTTGATTTTCATGACATTGCCGAAATGCACTTTGACAATTAGCTCACAATGCAAAGAAGTTAAAGCCAACATCTCAAGACTTACCTCCAAGCTGGAAGAAGGGTTGCGAATTTGCTTAATGAAGAGCTCTCTAATTCCTTCCTTTGGTTTTCGGCTTTGGCAAGATGGAGAAGAAGATGAACACTCCTCTTCTAATTTCTCTTGTATTACTATTATTTTTTTTTGTTTTCTTTGCTCATTCACGGCAAAATGGAGAAGTTGGTAGGTAAGTCTTCCTTCACCTTTGTTTTCTTTACTTTATGTAACTAATATTATTTTATCTAAATTAATGCCACTTCTTAATTTAATATCTATTAAACATATATATTTGCCCATCCACATCCATCTTGGCGGCCACTAGAGAATAAATTGGGTAATTTGACATGCAAGGACAACATTTTCTAGCATGCATCAATAGGCCACTTCAACATTTGCCTATCACATTTCTAAGTTTTCTCACACAAGTCCTAATTGATAAAATTCACTTACAATTAACAAAATCCAAACATGAAATTTTCACACATGCATATATGCATATAATGAGCATCAATTATGATGGTTAATTATTATTACGACTCGGTTTAGTGGTCCCAAAACCACTTTCCGACTAGGGTCAATTTAGGGATGTCACACCAAGACCACTTTTGGGCCTAATGTAACCCAAATAAAACCATAAGTGCCTGATTAGTTGCAACCTTATTACCACAACAAAGAGTCCTAGTATAAATTAACTTATTGAAAAAAGTCCTTACTATGTAACTTTTTTAATATGATCTACTTCACTTTCAACCATTGCATGTCAATACGAAGACATGCAGACATTTTTTCATTGTCAAACATTGATTTTCGATTGCCTCTCCCTATCTCCCCCTACGGTTTCCTTAATGACAATTATAAAATAGCTTAAATAATGCACGCCATGTGTTGGAATATACCCAAAGACCAATAATGAGATAATTTATTTGCATTTTTATTTACCTGGTTTATTAATAAAGGCACCATTATTATTATTATCGATCTAATATATGCTTTAAATAAACTATTTAATAATAAAGTCTGAGGAATAATATGATTTTTCTTGAAAGTCCTTAGTCAAGTATTGTTGTGGGCTTAGAAAAAAAATTATACATTGAGACTAATATGTGCCTGATTGATGATAATGTCTAACTTTTCGACCTTGGAGCATCGCGCAAGTTACAACAACATCCGACAACATCCACTCCCTGTCTGTAAGCAAATTGATCTTTACACTCTTGATATGTTAAATATTCGTCATGCTGTGATTGGCTATTTTGATACTATTGCTTGGAATTCATTTGCAAATATTTCATGTAGTGCATATTATGAATTGATTTATGAATTCTACACCACATTTAGCTTCAATATTAATACATTACAAACTATTGAAACACAAAGCATTATCTGTTTTCGGTTACTTGGTAAGGATTTTAGGATGTTAATTTTTGAATTTAATATTGCCCTAGGTTTCGTCGACTTTGGCAATAATCAAACTGATTCCTGTCATACTACTCTATTAGATATTCCAAGTAACTTTGATGCTCAAGATGTTTATTGTGCTTCAACTTATTCTAGAAATCAACTTTATAATCCAAAGACCTCAAATGACTTATTGGTGCATGAACCCACTTTAAGATATATTCATCAATTTTTAACCTTTAGTTTTTCAGGTAAAAATGATTTGTTATCTGTTTTAACTAAATTTGATTTTTTTTGTGGTGTATACATTTTGGATTTAGAGGTAATTTAGGATATTAGTTTGCACAAAACTTTCATGTTGTTTTGCGATGTAATCGCATACTAATACTTGGGTCATATATTACCTCTCAACTTTTCCCTATGAAGGCGATTTCTCGTCCTTAACATGTGCATATAGTATGGATAGCCTAGATAAATATTGTTTGGATTCTATGAGTTTGCTTGCCAACACTCTTACTATGTGTGCTTTTGTTCCTCCAAGTACATGAACTACTCGCGGAAATATGGTCTTTCGCCAACGTCCACACTACAATAATAGGGAGCACAAGGAGCAAATTCTATCTGTGGAGGCACGTTTAAGCCGGATCTAAGCTCGACTTGGAACAATAGAAACCAAAGTCTCCACAATTCTCGACATCCTGCAAAGCCGTTACCCCCAACACCAACAACATCTTTAAAAGACACATGGGGAGTATTCTTAACTTTTGTTTTTACTTGTTATTTGGGTTACTGTCTTTTATTGCATATAAAATATGCTTGAGGACAAGCATAGATTAAGTAGGGGGTTGAAATGGTAAGTAAAATGGTAAATATGCATGATTTTTGATGCATGTCTCTCTTTTGCATATGCTCAAACTTATGCTAGATTTATTCGATAGTTTATTTGACATTGAGCCTCTAATCTTATTACTTAGTCAATTGGACAATTGGGTAATTTTGAATTAAAGTGTTCAAATATCTAGATTAGTCTACATTTGTGTTTTAAAGTTGATATATGTAACTAGATTTTTCATATAAATTGATTATTTGGAAAAAAATATATTTGCTTGTACATAAATAAATAAATAAATAAAATGAAAATTAAATAAATAAATAAATAAAGGCTCAAGTTATGAGTGAAAGTTTCAAAAACATGATCAAATTTAGTAAAAGAGGTGAGGTGCTTGGGTTGTCATTTCATCTCGCGTAAAAAGGTTTGAGTGACAAATTGAAAACTTACAAACATTCCACTAATCGAGCCTAAAAAAAGGATTGTTTGAACTGAGTAACCGGGATAGGGTGCTTGGGTTGTTATCCTAGTTTGCATAAAAAGGTTTGACCATGTCTAAAATTTTTATTACTGTGTGATTATTTAATAATACCTTGCAAATTTTGGCTTCAAACTCAATTTAGTAAAATGATTTAGTTCACATATTTTAGTTTTATGACACTTGTTGATCAAACTATATATTCTGAACATTTATTTATTTTTGACTATATTGTTTGTATTGATTATGGATGCGAAAAAGAGGCTCAATTTTTAATAAATTGTAAAATAATTTCTAATTTTTGAAAGTACAATATGCTTGAGGGCAAGCATGAGCTAAGTAGGGGGATTTGATAACATGTTAATTTGCATGACTTTTTTGTGTTTAATTCGATTAATTTTTGAATTGATCCCTGTTGAATTAGTAATTTTATGGTTTAATCTTGTTAGGGATGCAATTGGGATGCTATGAGTCAAAAACAAGTAGAAAATGACCAATTTGTAACACAGTAAATAAAGTGAGGCCAAATAAAAAATATGGAAGTGGCCAAGGACTCATTAGATTCTTTTGACTTTATAAAAGCCAAAATTAGAAAAAAAATATTTTTTATTTAATTTTAATTATGTGATGAAGTGGTTAAAGCCAAATTTAACAAATGTCATGTATATAAGTAGGGCTTTAAGGTAGCTTGGATGAACACATTACATTTTACATTTGATTTCCATTTGGAATTAAATAGAATTATTCTTTTTTTTCTTCCAAAGTTGATGCGTTAATAGCTACTGCTGTTTTATTTTTTTTTCTTTGTTCTTTTCCAAATTTGTTTAATTCTTTCCAAGTCCCTTCCCTTCCAAACTTCTATCGTTTTCATTCAAATCTACTCCATAACCAACTCATCCCTTAAAGTTAAATCGATTTCAAGTCAAAAAGTCACGTTTGGTTGGAGTCGTATTTGCCAACAGTTGGGGAAACGAGTCAGCCATGCTGTATTTGGATCTCTGAGAACAAATCACGAGAGAAGTGGTCAGGTTTAAACGACCCACGTGGTTAAGGTCGTTAATCCGAGTTGGGTTCTTCAGAGCGCAAGGCTGTTGGAATCTTGAATTAGGAACGCATGTATCTCGGTTAGATAACTGGTAAGGGTTGGTTTGCAGGTTGTATTGGGACTAGCTACGAGAGAAAGAATTGGCGGTTAGGACGTTCTTAACTGCTATAACCAACTTATTGTTTGGAGGAGAAAATTTATGTTTGAGGATCGATTCTGAATCCAGAATCCTCCAAGTCTAGGGCTAAGACTTATAATCACTGTTTAAAAAATCTGAATGTATTTCCCAATTTAATTTTATTTCCAATATTAATTAATTGTTTATTTATTCTGTTTCAATTATTTACTCTCTAAAACATTTTCAAAACTCCCCTAATTTATATTTTTATTTTTTAGTAGGTCCGTTTGGAGTCGTGGGCACGATTTTTTCCACGACTTTCGACACGACAAAAATTATAATCACAAGTTAAACACAAAAGTTGATTATAATATCCAATCCCTGTGGACTCGACCCTACTACCACTCTTTACTATTGTTTAGAGTTATTTTACTGTAGGAATTATTTTTGGTGGTTTCGACGCCCATCAATCATCTACGCCTAATTCAGAACTTTCAAACTAGATAAATCTACTCGATTCATGGTATCGACATTTTCGACATCTTTTAGGCAATTTTCACAAAATTCATAAAAATACGGGAAATCATTAACGAAACCTCGAGATGAGTTTAAAAATCTTCTAATTATGCTAAAAATGAGTTGAAAAACACTTTGAAACCAAGTTTTGACTCAAAATTCGAAATCCACCATTAATGGTTTGATTGTTTTGCTTTTATTTAGAATATGTGATTCAAGGGCTAATAATTCAGTTCTAAAGTCTAAATAACATTAAAAATTAATTGTGGCATGAATGATTACCTTTGTTGAAAGTACGAACGAGTTTTGACAAAAATTTGAAAACCCTATATTTGAAGAGGATGATGAAATTTATAGAATTTTTGGATGTTTTTCTTGAAGGTTTAAGATGGTAAATGACTTAGGAATGATAGAAAACCAATGTATTGTAATTTGGGACCAAAAATCGATTGAGAAAGTAAGGGGAATAGCAAGGAGCAGCAACTACAAGTTTGAAGAGCAACTATTGTGAGTTTAGGTTGAAAGTGGGGGTTTTTAGGTTTAATTTTAACAACTGGTTTAATTTCCACATAAATGCTCACAAATTTTGGCTATGCTACAATTTAGTCCTTTTTCAAAATTAAGGGTTTCTAAAACACTTTTTCAAAAATTGATTTGACAGTTAAGATGCTATAGTCGAAAACACTATCGAGTACCAACCTTACTAAATTTCAAGCTTATATAAGTCAAAATTCAAAATACCCCTAAAACTCCTAGGCTCTATTTTGGGGTGTTACAATGGTAGTTATGCTTGCTGGTTTTGGCAGAGCCAAATGGCCTAATGGCCTAATTGCTAATAAATGGAGTACCGAGCAAGGTATGTATTTAAATAGGAACCTCGATTATAGAAGGCCTTGTCGGGACTAATTGAATTGTGTATGAGCTGTATATAATGTTTAATTCTATGAATAATTTGGTTGATTGCATGTTTGATATGTTATGTCTCTGATTGCTAAATCCTTGGTGAAAATTGTGTGTTACATGCATGTGTAGCATGTAAAATTTTTGAAACACTAATTGATATGCATGTAATATGCCATGATTGACATTGAGCTTGTATGTATTTTAATTACATACCATTTGTGATATTGACTGTATGGAAGGCATGTACGCATGCCTCTGTTACTATTAAATGAAAGGTAAGTAAGGCATACACTGATACTGTTTATTGATATGCATATTAAGCATGTCATTGTACCAAAACTGTTATTGGAAGCATGATGTGTTTATTAATTGTATGACATATTACATCTACATGTGGTAGGTATTTGTGGTTGACAGAGGAGTTTTGTAGAGTACTGACGACATTTAAAGTCCGCAATATTGTTGTCAATGCACTAAACCGGAGTACCGAGGAGATTGAGCGATTTAATCGCATTACTAGTAGCTTGTTTGCAATATTCATGGCTAGTCCACATTACTAGCAGCTTGACTAAATTTTTACCGATAGTTTATTTGCACTACTATTACTGGTGGTTTATCCACATCAAGTTTCAACTCACACTGTTTGGAGTTCAGTAGACGGGTTCTGAGGAACTCGTGGTGCATAGTGGATGGTTGGGTAGGAACCTTTTGCATTGCATCGTATAACATAACATGCTCATACACTAATTGCATATTGCTATGCAATGGTATGGATTGGAAACGTTGACTATTATATCAGAAATGAATGATTAGATGATGTTCTGTAATTTTGACTCACATTGAGCTTCCTTAAGCTTACCCTTCTAGACTTAAATTTCTCAAGTCATGCTTGAGACTAGAACTAGACTCGACATATGGACAACCTTTTAGACTTTGGACTGCTTTATTTTTTAAAAATAATTTCCATTAAAGCTTTTCACTGGTTGGGATTTAAATTTGTTATTGCACTATGGCTTGGTAGTTTTGTTTTGGGATTTTTATGCATGCATTATTCATTTGAGTAGTTTGAATTTAATAATTGGTAATTGCATGTTATTCGGTTTAAATAAAATCTAACATAATTGTTGATTTTTCGAAGCATTATATTACCATGGGTTTTACAAAACAAATCAATTACACAATGGCTTAACTAAACTATCACTATTTGTAACACCCCTCACCAGTATCCAACGTCGGGATAGGATTCGAGGCGTTAACAGACTTAAACATTCATAACAACACATAACATGTTACCAACCATGCATGGCAAACAAGCATATACACATCACCAATATCAAACATAACATAAATAGCTAGATTTATAAGTCAGAAGCATTAGCTCACTAAAGACCAATATATTTGGCCAAATTATAATAACACATGTTATAAAACTAGGTCCCTATACATGCCACTCACTTGATAATTCTAGTATATGTGTTTATATTGTCAAGGTGTTGGCTTGATAGTGTGATGCTACCCCCAACGATCTCCAACCCTGAGCTAACCTGACAACACTAAAAGAAATAAAAAGGAGGGGGTAAGCTTTACGCTTAGTAAGCTCGCATGAAATAATAATAAGCAATTTACTACCATGCTTTCCATAGTAAAACTAACCCAATTGTACATTTACACATGTTCTGGTTAAGCTATTTTATTAAGTCATAGTCACTAAATCATTTATATCTAGAGTTACAGAACTTCAAATTAAGATCCGTAAATTTTACCAAAAACTAGGCTCATATATCTTTCCACCATAAAATTTTCAGAATTTTTGGTCTAGCAAATAAGTATAGTTTATTATTGAAAGTCTCCCCTATTTTTCTGTTTGACAACTTCAACCTTTCTTCACTAAAATTTATTTATCTTATAGTACAAGACTCAGATAATGTTCCTGTTTATTTTTATTAAAATTAGACTCATCAAAGATTATAATCATATAAATTATAACCCATAATTATTTTTATAAAAATTTTAAAAATTTTTCCAAGTCAGAACAGGGGATCTCGAATTCATTCTGACATTATCTCACAAAAATTAGAATATCACATAATATACAACTCTTTTGCTCCCTCTGTTTCCTTTATATGAAAATAGACTCATTAAGATTTAATTCCATAATTTATTTGAAATTTAATTCAACTTAAAAAATTTTTGGTGAATTTTCAAATTCACACAACTGCTGCTGTCCAACACTATGTTACTACTAAAATTTACTCTTACATAATTTCACTTAATCCATTTTGTCTTATCGAAGTTCACTCAAATATTGAGCATATTGCTCAAAATTTTCTTAAACATATACCTGCACTTATTCATCATATAATCATGTTCACATGTATTTTTACTTAATCGATTTTCCCGTTGAACTCTTCGGAATAATAACTGATACTCAGTTGCCTGCACATATTTTAACACTTGTAGCCAAAGCTATCTCGTATGCATAGTAGCCTGCACTTAGTACTACACATGCGACCAATTATCCAGTACACGTAGTAGCCTGCACTTAGTACTACACCGTGACCTAACCATCTGATACACGTAGTAGCCTGCACTTAGTACTACACACGTGATCAAAGTTATCGGGTACGCATAGTAGCCTGCACTTAGTACTACACATGCTACCAATTATCCGGTACACATAGTAGCCTGCACTTAGTACTACACACGTGACCTCACAATAGATCATTCGTTTCGTTTCTATTCCGAAGGCTCAACCGGGAAATTCCTCACTTTCCAACCTGTTACAATTTATTTATAGTCCTTTTTCAATTTGCTATTTACAACAAATAATCATTCTATAGGCAGCCACATTTCATATGATAATAAAATATAATAAAATAAAAAGAATCGATAAATTATTTATGTACAAACTTACCTCGGATCCAGAAATGGCAATTTACCATTCTAGTCCATGACCTTGTATTTTCCCAATTTAAGCCCAAATCTCGATTTCCTTGATCTATAATATCACATTTAGCCTACTAATTAGTCACTCATATGGGTCTAAAAATCATATCTTTACAAATTTGTATTTTAACCCCTAAAGTTTTGCATATTTGCACTTTTGCCCCAAGGTTCGGAAATTAAACTTCTTCCTATTTTCTTATGTTTTATGACATGCTGATCATTTTTCCCTTCTATGGCAACATCAAATTCTCACTCTAACATGTACTTATGAACATTAGGTATTTTTACCGATTATACTGTTTTACTCGTTTTCACGTAAAATCGCTTAGCAAAAGTTGTTTAACACAATTTCAAGCTTCATATTCTACCATTAAACATCAAAATACATGCATATCATTCATGGGTAAATTTTTAAACATAAATCCTAGCTCAAAATAATGGTAGAAATGAGCAGATCATGTTACCGGGTTTTCAAAAATACATAGAACATTAAAAACGGAGCTCAGAATCACTTATTATTAAGCTTGGAAGCTTGGCCAAACCTTAACCATGGCTGCTCTTGGTACAGTCTGCTGTAGCAAGAAGAAAGGGACACATTTGGAGTTTAAAATTTGTCTTTTAATTCATTTTACCCCTAAATGACCAAAATGTCCTTTTTACTATTCTTTCAAAATTTACCCAATCAAGGCCATTTTTGTCCAACAAGTTATACAATGGTTTAATTATCATTTAAGGACCTCCCATTTAAAATTTCATAACAATTTGATACCTCTAACATGTAGAACTCAACTTTTGCACTTTTTACAATTTAGTCCTTTTTACTAAATTGAGTGCCCAAACGTCGAAATTTTTGAACGAAATTTTCATAAAATCATTTCGTGAAATCGTAGACCATAAAATATAATAAAATTGAAATTTTTCTTATCGGATTTGTGGTCCCGAAACCACTATTCGGACTAAGCCCAAAATCAGGATGTTACACTATTAACAATAAAATAAATCCTAAAGTATAGGCGGCCTAATAAATGAAGGTTTTATCCTGACTCAAAGTAATGACCACGGTTTTTTTAAAATTAGATTAGTTAGTCTTCTTAGCCATTCCGGTGGCTAATTTAGTCTTTTCAATCTGGTTATAACGTCCAAGCCAAGTTAGGGAGGTTACAAAGAGACTTAAGAGCTTACCATCTTACTGAATCCTCCTCTTTCCAAACTTGAGTCTCACATTAATCACCCCATACAGAGCTTCCATAACCTCTTCTTTTTCAAAGCAACCCAAGAAGATGTTACAAATGAGAAGGAATTTATAAACTAAATGAGAAGAATTCCTTTCTCTCTCTTTTACACACACACACACACACACATCTTGATTTTGCACAATCTCTATAGTCCACCGTAGCCGTCAATCGCTAATTATTCTATCCCCCACTAAGGGACCAACCGGTTTCAATCTAACCAAACAATGATTGAAATCCAACTATTTTCAATCTAGCCATTTAAATTTTTGAATATTTTGGTAGAATCCACCATCTTGATACTTTGCTCAATTAACTCCCAATTCTCCTACAAATTCGGGTCTATATAAACTAGGTGTGACAATGGTCGTGCTTAAATGAGCAAATATGAGATTTCATACTCATTTGTTTATTTTAGTCTACTTGGGATTCAAGGAATAAAAGATTAGACCATACAAGTGTGATTGTTTTATAACTTGTGGTGAATCTGAATATCATGGACAAATGAATATACCGTATGATGATATTATCACATAAAAGTTATTTTAAACCATGACCACCTCATTGTTCTTCACTTTCCATAACTCCCAAAGTAACATAATCAAGCTGGCTAAGGCATCCCTGTTCAATTTGCACATAGCAAACTTAATCCAGCTATCAGTAGACATAGGGATGTCTAAAATTGAGATTTTTTTTTTTTTTTTACAAATGGCCATAAAACCTTGTCATGTACTGTTTTTAAGGGTGTTTTACCTCTTGCTTAATAAAATTCATCTTTGCTTAGCCAAAAAAAAAAAAGGCGTAATGTTTAATTTTATAGTTACTTAATCTCTATTTTTCTATATATATTTAATTTATTTCAAGCTATACTATTTGAAGATTCGACACTAAAAGAATTCTTTATGGTACATATTGAAATTAAGGGAAGAAATGACAACAATAAAATTTGAACCTAATTTTTAGATATAAATGTGTTATAATTTTTAATTTATAAAACTCAACAACAATAAATTTTATATTTTCTTATTAATAAAGTAGTATCATGTATAAATTTATTCTTTTTATCAAATAAATTTTGTTATTTGATTATATATAAAATGAGAAAAATATGAATTTTGTGTGCATACGTATGCGTATATATCACAAGTGATCAATTAAATGTATACAAATTTAAAAAAACCACAGAAATCTATTTATATAACATTAAAAAAGTAATGAGAAAAATAATAATATGATAAAATAATAATCAAACCAAAAAAAAAAAGAAAGAAAATCAAAGTCTAACTGGACGCAATGGCAACACAACTTTCCTTGGTACATTTTTTTTTCCAGAATTTAAATTATTTTAAATAATTTAAAATTTGCAATATATATAAAAGAAACAACCCTTTACTTTTAACCTTTTGTTCTGTATTACTGTTTACGAGTAGGGATGATGATATCACCACCACTTAGTGGTGAATTCGAGGGAAGCGCTGTCAGATGCGGAAATTTTTTTATTTATACCATTATATAATATATAAAATTTTAAATTAACAATGATAATTTTTAAAAATTTATAAAAATTAAATTATTAAAATATTAAAATAATATATTTTATTATCATAAAAATATACTACTTAATTCTAATTCTTAAAATTTTTTCAGACTTCAACCTCTTACTAAACCCTAGATAACAAAAGCTGGTAAGTAACAACAAAGGTGAGAGAATGAAGAATTATTTTATTACATAAGTAAACTCCTGACAATGGCTGCTTGGTCTTTATCAGTGTCTATGGAAGCTAACAGCTGGGATAAGCGGTCGCTTAGGTCCTCTACCTCTTTGTGTAAGTTTCTTATATAATCGCAAGTCTCTTGTAAGACCTTGGAAGCTGATGCCTAAAGAATAATTAAGAAAAAGAATTATTAAAAGCAAGATTAATTTTGAAGAGTAAAAACATTTGATTGTGAGATCTAAACAGAATGCATGCTATAAGGGAACAACTTGAGACCCACATCTCATATATGCTCGACAACATGTAACGAGAACCGCACATAGTCCAACTAATGACTTCAACTATTTCTATTCTCGTATTCAGAAAAATAAGAGAGAAAAAACCAAATAAAATATGATACGAAGTTGGTTGATTAATCGATTAAAGAGAGGATTATTTGGTTAAATTGATTTTTCTAATTTTTTTTAAAATCTCATTGCTAGAATTATGTACAAATGGGAGGCAACAGAAAAGAAACAAAAAGATGAAAGAAATGTTGGTTTTTTGTTAGGTGGAAGGAGAGTTCTGGGGGTGCACCTTGTGGGAGCGCCTTGCACAAAGCTCAGGGATAAGCTGTTGCAATTTGGATACAAGATGGGTGATTTGATCATCGCTGATGCTGGAAACACCTGAACCTGATCTTCTGCCTGACATTGTTGACGGGATGTTGTTTTGTCAGAAATGTCTATCTCTCTCTATATATAGATCTATGAGAAGTGAAGTTGAGGAAAGGGCAAAGAGACGATGTTAAGGAGGGAGATGAGTAAGCTTTGGTGGTGAAGAGACAAATTGCATGGAAGGAAGCAGCGGGCTATGGCTCTTATTTATATAGGCTAACTCACCCTAATCATTTCCTTTTTTCTCTCTTTTTTCTTTTCAAATGTGTGTGCTTGAACGTACATAAAAGGAAAAAACAAAAGAAAAAGGGGAATTACAGTTCATGCGTCTTGGATAGGGATAGACAACAACCCTCCTGTGCCCCTCAAAATTACGCCTTGTCTTTTTTTTTTATTATTTTCTTTTAGTTGTAATTCCTTTTTTTTTTGTAAGTGTTTTTCTGAAAAATTTGGATGAAATTGTAATTAAATTTTCAAATCATATTTTGATAGGATAAATATTAAAATTAATAGAATATAATAAATAAAATTTAATCCAAGTCATCAATTTTTATAGTTGAAGATTTAGCTATTTGAGTTTCGACAAGTTAATTATTAAATTAACTTTTCTTTTCAAGTTAAATTTAAATTTTGAATTTGAAAAGAGAAATACATTTTATTTTGTTAAATTAAATTTATGAACCTTTTTGATAAAAAATATAACTTAGTTTTGAAATTATATTAATGGTAAAAGACTTAAAATTAATAGAAACTAAAACAACAAAAAAGAAGTTAAAGTCAATTCATCATAAATTTTTAATTCATGAAAAATATAAAAATAGTAAAAATTACGTCATAGTTTAGTAGGTTGAGTTTTGATAAATTGATTGTTAAATTAAATCTAAAATATTAAACTAATTAACTTTTTCACCGATTAAGTTTTAATATGGGTAAATTATAAAAATAATTTTTTTATTTATTTTATGTTATATTTTAGTAACTTAGGTTTGAAATACTATATTTTAGTCACTTACATTATCGCATTGTGACAATTTAGTCATTGAGCTGTTAATTTCTGCTAATGGTGTAACAGTAAGATGACGTGACACGTTAAATAATTATTTTAAACAAAAAATTTAAGTTAATTTATATAATTGGTCCCCATATTTTTTTGTTTTGAGCAATTTAATTTTTTTCTTTATTTTCTATTCCCTTCTGCTTCTCCCCATGTTTTCCTCCATTCTCCATACCTTTTAACGTAGTTTTTCTATATTTTCTATTTGCTAAAACTTTTTTTTATATTTGGATGCTTAACATGTTTCAAAGAAAGATTCAAACAAGCTGGAATTCACCATTTGTACCTCTGCACCAAATGTACCTAGACTACCACCAATCTTCACACTTCACATCTTCTTCTTTTACAAATCATACCAGGCAAATTTTTGGCTATTAATCTCCACCAAAACCTTATCAAGCTGTTTGGAATAAGCTAATGGCTTTAAAAACGTTAATGTGGTAATGGTTCTAGTTCTTTAAATGGAAAGAAACTTAGTCCAAGATTGTTTTACTCTATATTCCTTCATTGTCTAAACATCAATTATCTCTTGGTCATAATTACAAACAACACATACGCGCCCTTCCAGGGCTGCCGCATCTAACAGATAGTTCTTATTGGCACATTCGGGTTGAAACACTTCAATAAACTCCTCATTTTCAAGATCGAAACCCACAATCCTATTCCTCAGTCCCAATTGAATTCTTGGAGGCATCACCCAATGTAAAACCCCACCAACAAGCACACCATAGCCTCGCCTTTGCGTTAGATGGTAGAAAAATTGATACATAAACCCAAGATAATGGGGGAGCTTAGTGATTTTCCTCCGAGAGTCATTTTTTAAACTATAAATCTTAAACTCATAATCGTAAAATATACCTTCATCATCTTCATAGTCACTTTTATTGAACTGTACCATCCTCACAACCTTGTAATCATTGGTTCTTTTAACGTAGCTTTTCTTTTAAATTTGTTTTGAATATAAATAATTCAATTTATGTTTAGATTTAATTAAGGATATGATTTTTATATTGATTAGTTAGATCCAATTTTACTTTCAAAAATAGGTTATATCAAATCGATATTTGATTAAGAATGATTGTTATTCGGCTTTGAGTAAAATTCAATTTAGGAATCATGTAAAAGAAACAACGACTTGGTTTATTTAGTGGGCAAAGATGATGTTTATGCAGTGAAGAATATCGGAAGAGAGAAAAAGAAAAGGGAAAAAAGAAAAGAAAAATAAAGAAATAAAAAGAAAAAATTAAATTGTTAAAAAAAAGTATAAGGACTAGTTTTAACAAATGAAAAACATAGGGAACTACATTAAAAGACATGGAGAAGGAAGGAAAACAAAGGGAGAAACGAAATAGAATGGAAAATAAAGAAAAAAAAAAAGGAAAGTTAGAAGAATATAAAAAGAAAAAAATTAAAATGCTCAAAATAAAAAAAAATAGGGACCAATTGTAGAATTTAACCTAGAATTTTCATTTAAAATGATAACTTAATGTGCCACGTAAGCTTACCGTTACATGTTAACGACAATTAACGGCTCAGTGACTAAAATGTTACAACATGATAACGTAAGTGACTAAAATGTAACATTTCAAACATAATTAACTAAAATGTAACTTGAGACAAACAAAAGTGACTATTTTAGTAGTTTACCTTTTATATTTATTTTTTAGGTGAGTATTTGATAAACTGATCATTTATATTTTTTAATTTCTTATTTAAAAAATTTCTACTAAAATTGAAAAATATAAATAACATGTGACACCATTTTGTTTTGGGGCATTATTTAAGGGTAAGGGATTTCAATTAGTTGGATAAAATAGTAAAATACATTGTATTAAATTTGAATTATTTTATTAAAAGAGATAATTATAAATTAGGAAAAGTTAGTTTTTGAAAATGATAAAATCAACATAAAACACATTTTAATTTTATAAAAAATAAAAGAAAGGACGAAAAGGACAAAAAAAAAAAAGGAAAAGGGATCCTGACCTACAAAGCTTAGGGTAAATAAGCAAGTGGAATAAATTAAAAAGGGCAAACGTGATGGATAAATCACCCTAACTAGGCACAACCTCACATTCTCTTAGTACTTCCTATCATTTGAATTTTAATACCTACAGTTCTATCTCCATGTTCTTTACACCCAAAAAATTTGAATCATGGGATATTTTTTAAAAACTGAAATGTTTATAAAATTCATATGAACTAATATATAATATTTTTATTTTCCACTTTATAGTTTATTTTTAAAAATATTTTTTTGTCACTATTAAACATTTGGAATAATTAAATTTAAGTTTTAAACATTAAAAAGTGTTCACAGAATCAACATACAACTAGTAATTTTATTTTACAAAAATAAAATAACTTAATTACTTATTGTTATCATGAGAATACAATATATCAAATTTTCAAACACATGATTCACAATAATCACACTAACAATACAATTTCTAAATAAAATTGTTTAATTTTTAATCAATATTCAAGAAAATCATGATTATAATAAATACAATCAATTCTAATTTCTTGAAGGAGTTGTATTAGTCAACCTTTAACAATTCTTGTCCGATCACGATGTTAGGAATCTCATAAAAATTAATATCCCATAATTATTTAATAAATAAACAATTAAATATTGCATAAAAATCCTAATTGATCATAAAAAGCTACAATCCTTATTTTCTAGAGATAAATCAATGAAGCTTAAAAAAAAGTTGTTATCGAATTAGGGAAACCCACTTGAAATTATCGAAAGATTGAACATTTATTGTCACAACCCGATATATGTACGGTTAAGAATATAGATTAAGCATGAAATGAGTTATAGGCTTAATGATTAAGTGTAGAGAATCCATCCTAGAGACCCAAGTTCAAGCCCCCCTTTCCCTTTTATTTTTATAAATTTTGACAAGCTTTGGGTAATTTACTTGTGCCACCCCTAGGGTTTACAAACCCTAGCTATTTAAGCATCTTTTTCCTACTTTGATCTTGACATTGCCTCTATTCAAAATTCTAATAAAATTAACTTTCCACCTTTTTCTTTTCTTTTCCCCTATTCTTGCACCATATTTTCACCTTTGTGCTGTCGAGTCTGTTTCCTTTAATGAATCATCCCCTGTTCATTCGTTTCTAACGGCGTATAGATCTTTCGTCGAATAACATCCGTTATCTTTGCCAAACATAGGTAAGTTCACTTCGTTAATGGTTAGATATTGTATTTCTGTTGTACAATTATCTTGCGTTAATTTTTCAATTCGATTAATCAATCTTTTTCGGATCTTGTCAAAATCTTGACACCAATTGTTAATTCATGTGTATTTGTCATTGAAGGAATGGATCAGGGTGAATCAGATCAAAATTGATCGTGAGGGTTGTCAATCGGACTCTTCATGAAAGGTGTGTGTTCTTTACCAAGCGAATCGATGGTAAACCGTGTGTAGATTTAGGGTCACACAGTTCCCCATAAAGGCATGTCGACAACACAAGAGGACCATACGACCATGTGCACTTGTAAATCTTAGTTTAGGTTGTGAATCACATGACCTCGCCTGTTACACGGCCTGCCACACGGTCATAAACCCCCTTCCACACAACGGCCTGACCACAAGACCATGTGACCCTTGTTTTGTAATTTTTCCTAAAAATTTATAATTTGTATAGTTTAGTTCTTCTATGGTCTCCAAATTTTTTTTAGAGTTTTTTACACTCAATTGAGACCCTGATATTATGAATTTTTTGGAATATGTGATCTGATTGACTGAATCATTATTGTTATATTTATGATGTGTGATTGGTACATGCCTCTCATCACTGAGTACTTGATAATCTGTTACTGTTGTCATTGCTTCTGTATTACTGATTGCATGTTTAGCATGCCTACTGCTAATGTTAAACTGATTGCATTGTAAGCATGACTATTGTTTCTATATTGTACTCTTACTAGCATGCCATGTTGCATAGCATGGGGATTGGGATGATTTGAAAGGGGGAAGTACTGACAGTTTTAGATTTGCAAATATTGGTGGTTTATCCACAACTTACAGGCAGTTAATCTGCAATCTTTTTATAAAAAAATTACTAGTGGTTTACCCACAATTTTACTGGTTGTTCATCTATAATTAATGATGGTTTATCCACAATGCATGTGTAGGGATGGATGAGTTCTAAGAAACTCTTACTATGATATGTAGCGGAGAACGGGTAGGAACCATTATTGTTAAACACGAATTGCATTGACATTCATAAGTATGCTCAAATAATCTGACAAACTCCATATTACTATACGATTATGATTGTTCTTAGAACTGTTAATTTGTATGTCATGTCTACTGTTTTGCACTGATTTTCATGTGCATAGACTCACACTGTTTAAGCTTTCCCATTTAATTTCCTCCTTTATAGATAACCTATAAGGTTAGGGCACCGACTCAGCATTTAGAGGGCTTGTCTCGGATAGTTTTTTTTTTCAATAAAAGTATTTTAGACATATTATTTACATTTTCTGTTATTTGGGAATCATATTGTTTTATTTGAACTATGTCATGAGACTTAAATTTTAGGTTAATTTTGGCATGCATGACATTTAAGTTGGTTAGGTTATTGAATATTGGAATTTAATTAAATATGCCTGAAATATGATTTTTAAATAGAAACCCTGTCGATTATCACTTTTTTGCTGCAATATTATGGATGAGTTTTTGAGTATTAGATAAATGGGAATACAACTTTTGCGAAATTAACATTAAAATCAAATCATTTTTCTTAAAATTTGTATCATTTAGTGAAAAAAGATATCACGCTAAGTTTTTTTTTCTTTTCTTCAAAGGTAGGCAAATGTTTTAAAAAGGTCTGTTTTAAAACTCTGATAATTTTATTAGGCCATTTCGGTGGCCAATGTAGCCTTTAGAATCTAGCTATAATGTCTAAGTCGAGTTAGGGAGGTTACATTTGGTTGTATTAGAGCCAGGTTGTTCAAAACTTGGATTGTTGATTTTTTTAAATAAGTCTACATGCATGTCTTAAGAAGGGGTATTTTGGGAAAAATTATGCCACAAACTTTTGAAAATGATTTACTTCAAAAAAATTGAACCCGAGACTTCAATGTCGATCCTAACGTAGAACTTTGTTTTTCTGAAAACTATAGTCAAACTGATACATGCATGGATGGGGTGGAATTTATTAAATTTCATTCACCGAAGTTGCTAATTTTCAAGTTTGGGAAATCCGCACACTTGTGACAACTTTTTGGATAGGATCTAGGCATTTTTGGGTTGATAAGTCTCATTTCATTCGAAGATCCATCTCTTATCGTCAAAATACATTTTGAATCACTCGATTTTGAGTTTGGGAGCTCAAGTTATGACCATTTTAGTGAAGACTGCGCGAGCAGAATTTCTTGACGGGATTATGATGGGAATTACAAATTTTAGACTTTTAATTCGAGTTCAAATCATATTGGGTTCGGGTTTTAAGCTTAATTTTTATTATATATGAGCCAAATATGATATTTATTATCTCTTATTATTTTATTATTATTTTATTACGAATTTTTATAATAAAACAACTTCTTATTTAGATTAATTAGAGTTTTAGTATAATTTAGAGTTTTATTTGGATGTACTTATTAAACAAACAATTTTTTTATTAATAAAGTTTTTAACTCTAGAAGTTTGTTTCTTTGTGCAAGATTTCCTTCTTATGATTTTTAAAAGTAGTTTTCTTTTCGATTTTCTTCAAGGAGTCATGGGAATTCATTCTCTACCCTTCAATTTGCTATGGATTATTTTTGAAGGGTTGATTAGAGCCATTAATTGAGTTTGTTGATATTTATATATCAAAAGGATTTATCCTTTTGTCTATCGTATCCATCAGTTTACCGTTCTATCTTTCACTTTTCTTTAATATATATTTTCACTATTTAGTTATTATTATGAATATTTATCCTTTATTTTTTAAAAATTTTCTTATTTTTCTTATTTCCTTTGTTATTTTCTAAATTTATTTTGTTTCTTCCTTTTAGGTCACATCTAAATCTTTCCTTCTTAAGTCGAACAACTTGAAATCAATCTTTCTTACGCTTCCTCCACTCTTTTTCCCTATCACAAACTTTAGACTAAAAACTGTAAATTTTAGACAATAAACACTTAGGAAAAATAGCTAATGCTTGAACTTCTTTTTGAAAAATATAGATTTACTTTAGATAAAAAGACTTCTGATTAATTATCATACTTTTGAAATATAGATATACTCTAAACTCTAAATCTTCAAGAATTCATTATAAGCACTCGAGGCAGATGTGGTAGAGGTAGGCCACGTAGAGTCGTTGCTGTTGAGCTGCCTACCACTCAAGATGAAACCTCAATTCCTAAGACAGATTACATAGAGGATTCATCTACCATTGGTGGTGAAGGTTATGATAATGGTGATGATGTAGTATCCCAAACGATGTTAAAGGATCTTTAGAGGGTTTTTGGAGCTCAAGCTAGTTCTGAGAATCCTTGATCTGTTACTGAGAGGCTCTGGTCTAATGGGGCTGAATTATTCAAGGGTATCTTTAGAATGACCCCTACTTTGGCAAAGTACTAGATGGAGACTTCTAAAAGGATTCTAGAGGATCTAGACTGTACTCTAGAACAAAAATTAAAAGAAACTGTGTCCTTGTTAAGGATGAGACCTACCATTGGTGGCAGTCTGTTGTGAGAGGTACAAAGGTTGAACAATTGACCTGAGAATATTTTTAGTAGTCTTTCTAGAAAATGTATGTGGGCACAACGTATGTGAAGACCCACAAACTCGAGTTCATTGAGTTAAAAAAATGAGATAAGACTGTGGTTGAATATGAGGCTAAATTTTTGAGGCTGAGCCGTTCTACTTAGAGTATGGTTGCTACTGAGAAAGATAAATCTGTGATGTTTAAGGATGGACTCTGTGATGTTTAAGGATGGACTGCATTAGGACATCAAGATTTAGGTTGCTCCATACCAAGAAAGAGTATTTGATACTCTAATGGAGAAAACTAAGATTATGGAGGAAATTAAGCGTTTGGAACGTGAACAACGGGAGAAAAATAAGGTTCCGATTAAAAAGGATTCTGGTCCCACTGGTTCGGCTTTTTGTCCCTTAAAACAAGCCAGAGAGGGTAGACCGTAGTAGGGGGATGTTGTAGCGGGTTCTGGGAGTAGGACTCTAAATTGTACATATTGTGATAAGCATCATTCGAACGAGTGTTGGAAGAAGTTGGGTTCATTTCTGAGATGTGGGTTGATTGAGCATAGAATAAAAGATTGTTCTTGTTAGGTCGATCAGATACAAGCTCTGACTCAGAATCAGAAAACAGGATAGTTACCTTCGAGGGGCCGAGGTCAGAATAAGGTTGTAAATATTGTTACAACTGGTAGTTAGGGACAACGAGCACTGGGACAACGAGCAAACCAAATTGAAGCTAGACAATCGACTTTGTATATGCCACTAGATGCTGTGAGGACAGAAACCCGTCTAACATCATAGCTGTTACTTTTACCATCCATTTTGTTTCGTATTTTTCCATAATTAATATAGGATCTACCCATTCATATGTTGCTTGTGATATGACTGATAAATTGGGTATTGGGGTAGAGAAAACTGCTAATGATGTTATTGTAGTTAGCATTTTGGGACAATAGGTTGTTGTAAACAAAATCTAAAAAAGATGTAACAGCACGATTTTGGGTCTAGTCGAAACAGTGGTTTTGGGACCACGCATTTGACGCAAAAAAAATTATTTTTTTATATTTTTATGGTCTACGCTTTTATGGAATGATTCTTTGAAAATTTCGTTCGAAAATTTTGACATTTGAGTACTTAATTTAGTAAAAAGGACTAAATTGCAAAAGTGCAAAACTTGAGTTCTATAAGTTAGAGGTGTTTAATTGCTATAAAATTTTAAATTAGAGGTCCTTAGATGGTAATTAGACCATTAGTTTAGTTGGTGAACAAAAATGGATATGAAGTAAGAGAATTTTTATGTTTTAAGTTAGGGGCATTTTGGTCATTTAGTTAATAAATGAATTAATAAGCAAAATAAAAGTCAATTTTTGCTCATCTTCTAGTCCTTGGCTGAAATTTACAAGAGGAAGACATAGCTAGGGTGTTTTCATCTTCCAAGCTCGATTGTAAGTCCGTTCTTGCCTTGTTTTTAATGCTCTTTACATTTTTGAAGCCATTGTAACTCGATCTACCTATTTCTAGCACTAATTTGAGGTATGATTAAGGTCTAGGGTCTGACCCATGTTTGACATGTGTGTATTTTGATGGCTAATGGTAGAAAATCATGTTTGTTGTTGGAAAAACAACTTTTGCTAAGTGATTTTCAGTAAAAATGTCAAAAAAGGACCTATTTGTAAAAGTTACAAAAATGAGTAGTAAAAGTGTGATTGAATGAAAAATGTGGGCTAGTATAAGTATGATAAAGATTTGGCTAGGCTTGGGTAATGATGAAATTGGATGAAAATCATTTTACAAGCCTAGAGACTAAATTATAAAAATGTGAAACATTAGGGGCAAAAATGTAATTGCCATAATATGATTTTTGGACTGAATTGAACAATGTGTGTATTAAATAAGTTAAATTTGTCATTATAGATCAAGAAAAGTGAGGTTCGGACCTAGATCAGGGGAAAAACAAAGTGTTTGACGATTAGGTCAAATTCTACTCTTTTTTTGGTATCGAGGTAAAGTTTGTATTTTATATTTATGTTTTAAATGCTTTAATATTGTATGAATTGTGATTAACTCTTTGGACATATTCGACAAAGTTCCGACAAGCGTGAATTCCCGGTTGAGCTTTAGGAATAAAATAGGATACGTGTGACATGTCACTAGGAACCCATGTGTTTATGTGATTTGGGTGCTGGTCCCATACGTCCTACCAGTGGCTAGGTATGTCGACATATGTTGCTGATACCTGACAGCTTGTGTGAGCAGCACTGTATAACTACGTCCTGACTAATAACTTGTGTGAGAAGGCCTGTGAATAGCTCAAAAATGAGCATATATGTATTATAAGATGTGAAGTAGCTTTGGCTACATATATGGAACTTATGTGCAAGATTTTCGAGTATTCATTAATATTCCAAGTGTTCAACGGGAATGTCAAAGTTGTGAAAGACTATGGTTATATTGTGAGTTGGTATAGGTATGTACGTAAAACTTATACATAATGAGCTTGATATGTGATGAAACCTTGGTAAGGTGGTGATTGAGTAAGTTATGACTATAAGATTTTAATAAACTCCATGTCAAATTTCATTATGTTAATTGTATGTTTAATGTGTGGCTATGATGCTTATTATTTGCATAGGAACTTACTAAGCTTTATAGCTTACTCCTTTCCTTTCCCTTGTATTATAGTGTCACCAAGCTAGCTCGGGGATCGGAGACTACCAAAGATCCACTCACACTATCAACAATTACTTTGGTACGAATGATTTCAACATTTTGAGTTATGCCATGTATAGGGTACTTGGTCATTTTGTTATGTGTCATAATTGATTTGGCCAAATGTGTTGGCTATTATAGGTTGAAAATTCATTTTGTATAAGGCCATTTGAAATTGGCTACTATTGGTATAAGTAATCTATATGATGGTATCTTTCATGGATGTGAGATTTTACTTGAGTTGAGTTGGTAAGAATGTGATGTTTGTGTATGATAAATGGTAGAATGTGAATGATATGTTGATGTCTTGGTTGTGGCTAATTTAGTTGTATGTAAAAGCTTGAATTGGTACTATGTTGTGTTGTGCAGGTGTGTGCATCAAAGGGTGGCAGAATGGCTTGGTAAATAGCCTTATCTTTGTCTATACAGGTAGACACACGGGCATGCGTCTAGGCCCTGTGTTACACACGGTGTACCCCATGGGCATGTGTTTGGGCCGTCTGTCCCCTGTACCCTAATTTTTGCAAAAACAGAATGCTTAGGATTGAGCACACAGGAAAGTGTCTCAGCCATGTGGATGACACAGCCTTAGGCACGGGCGTGTGTCCTGGGCGTGTGAAGTCAGCACCTATTTTTTGAAAAATCATAATTTCTAAATTGACCATATGGCCTGGCACAAGGGCGTGTGACTTGGCCGTGTGTCTTCAATTTGTTATTGGGTGAAAGACAGAGGGTTACACGGGTGTGTCCCATATCCACACGGGCGTGTGACCCCTTTTTGGTGAAAATATTTTCTAAGTGTTGTAGAATTTTCTAAAGTTTTCGGTTTAGTCCCAAACCACTTCCAAAGCATGTTTTGGGCCTCGTAGGCTCATATTAGGGACTTTATGAGGGAATGCAAAAAGTTTTAATTCGGACGCAAATTGATGACTCAGAATTGTATGTAAGTTTGTGTAATAAGTCCGATAATGCCTCGTACCCGATTTTGGCATCGAATACGAGTAAGGGGTGTTACATTTAGTCATATCAGAACTACGGTTTAGTCGATACTCGGACTAACGTAGTATGTGTAAGAGTCTAGCTATACATGCCATATATGAATTGTGATAGTGTGATGACTCTT
This sequence comes from Gossypium arboreum, assembly GCF_025698485.1. Lineage (NCBI taxonomy): Eukaryota > Viridiplantae > Streptophyta > Magnoliopsida > Malvales > Malvaceae > Gossypium > Gossypium arboreum. The sequence continues at coordinate 20,781,625 of NC_069082.1, forward strand.
AACAATTTTAAACTGTGTTTTCATATAGTAAATGGATCCCGACTGAGCTCCCGCTCAAGGGGCAGCGTCATCTGAAAATAGACCTCCCACTGTTAGTTAAGGAGGAAGGGCTAGAGAAGCCTTCCTCCACATGATGAATGAGTGGTATTTGGAGTTTTTTGAAACAAATCCAAATGCTCAACATCCTTAATCCCCTCCTTATCCCCAACCGATTCCTATAGTTCCTTAAGGTGTGGATTTCGTAAGACAGAATGAGCCTCCGGTTGATAAGGTTCAAAAGCAAAGAGCTGAGGAATTCAGGGCTAATGCAAATGATGACCTCGAGAGAGCCGAGTTCTGGCTTGAGAATACTATCAGGGTATTTGATGAGTTATCATGTACACCCGAAGAATGCCTAAAATGTGCTATATCATTGTTGAGGGACACAACATATCACTGGTGGAAGACACTAGTATCTGTGGTATCGAGAGAGAGGGTTACATGAGAATTCTTTCAAGAGGAATTTTGAAAGAAACATATCAGTCAACGATTCATTGATCAGAAACGTAAAGAATTTCTTGAGCTGAAATAGGGTCGAATGTCAGTAATAGAATATGAGCGAGAATTTGTCAGGCTCAGTAAGTATGCCCGAGAATGTGTTTCCTCCGAGGCTATTATGTGTAAAAGGTTAAAAGATGGACCAAATGAGGACATCTGATTGTTAGTTGGAATCTTTGAACTAAAAGAATTTGTTGTGCTGATTGAGTAAGCTTGCAAAGCCGAAGAGCTAAGCAAAAAGAAAAAAAAAGCTGAAAGTGAGGCTACAGATGCAAGAAAAAGGCCTATGAGTAAGTCATTTCAATCTCAGTCAAAGAAATCTAGAAAAATGAATTCTCGTTCAAATGTATCAGTTGGGTATTCGTACAGAGACCATGGGAAACAATTTTGAGTTTTAAATCTCAAGCCACTTCAATGGCAAGTGTGGGTAATGTTAAGTCTAACAGACCCGAATGTCGGCATTGTGGAAAAAAACATCCAGGCAAATGTAGGATGAATGACCGAGCTTGTTTCAAGTGTGGTTCTCAAAAGCATTTTATCTGAGATTGTCTTGGGATGGCTGAGAAAGTACAATTTCAAAGTGCAAGGTCGAGTAACACTACCAATAGAGGTAGGCCACTGAGAAATACCGGGAATGAAATTGGAAGAAAATGTGTGATGAAAGATACAACTACAAATCTGTGGCCCAAGTACCTCCTAAAGCCTATGCCATTCGTACTTGTAAGGATGCGTCGTCTCCTGATGTGATATCTGGTACATTTTCTCTTTATGATACTAATGTTATTGCGTTAATTGATCGTGGATTGACTCATTCTTATGTTTTTGTGAATTTGGTATCTAGTAAGAGTTTTCCTGTTGAGTCTACTAAATTTATGATTAAATTGTCAAACCCTTTAGGCAAATATGTGCTAGTTGATAAAGCTTGCAAGAATTGTCCTTTGATGATTCGAGGTCACTATTTTTCGGCTGACTTATTGTTGTTTCCATTTGATGAATTCAATGTTATTTTAGGTATGGACTGGTTGACACTGCATGATGCCATAGTAAATTGTAGACAAAAAACTATTGAATTGAAATGTGAAAATGGTGAAGCTCCGATGAATCAAGGGAGCTGCCTATGGTGATTTCGTCTACGTCTGCTCAGAGGCATGTAAGGAAATGTTGTGAAGCTTACCTTACTTATGTGTAGAATACAAAGATGTCTGAATTGAAAATTGAATCAGTGCTGATAGTTTGTGAATATCCGGATGTGTTCCCAGAAGAGTTGCCAGGGTTACCACCAGTTAGAGAAGTGGAGTTTGCTATTGATTTAGTACCTAAAACTTCACCGATATCGATTTCTCCATATAGGATGGCTCTGACTAAATTGAAAGAATTGAAAGCTCAGTTGCAAGAGTTTACAGATAAGGGTTTTATGAGACCAAGTTTTTTTCCCTAGGGTGCTCCAATGTTATTTGTAAAGAAGAAAGACGGATCTATGAGGCTTTGTATCAATTACCGACAGCTTAACAAGGTGACTATAAAGAATAATTATCCTTTGCCTGGGATTGATGACTTGTTTGAGTTAAAAGGAGCAACGGTATTCTCGAAGATTGATCTGAGATCTAGCTAGTATTAGTTGAGAGTTAAAGAGTCGGATGTGCCGAAAACTTCTTTCAAGACAAGGTATGGCCATTATGAATTTCTTGTTATGCCTTTTGGACTAACTAATGTACCTGTTGTTTTTATGGACTTGATGAATCAAATTTTTCAACCGTATTTAGATAAGTTTGTGGTTGTGTTCATCGATGACATTCTGATTTATTATCGAGACGAGTTCGAGCATGCCAAGCACTTGAGAACTTTATTGCAGACATTGAGGGGTAAGAAATTATTTGCTAAATTCAGTAAAAGTGAGTTTTGGCTCCGAGAAGTTGAATTTTTGGGACATATCATTTCAGGTGATGGTATTCAGGTTGATCTAAGTAAAATTTCAGCAATAATTGATTGGAAACTGCCAAGGAATGTATCTGAAGTTAGAAGCCTTTTGGGTTTATCCAGTTATTACCGACATTTTGTCAAAGGATTTTCGATGATTGTTACTCCTATGACCAAGTTGACGCAAAAAGATGTAAAATTTGAATGGTCTAAAAAATGTTAACAAAGTTTTGAGAAGTTGAAAGCATTATTGACTGAAGCACCGATTTTAGTACAACCTAAATCGGGAAAAGAATTTTTAATTTATAATGATGCTTCATTAAATGGTTTGGGTTGTATGTTGATGTAAGAGGGCAAAGTGGTAGCTTACACCTCGAGGCAGTTGAACCAAACGAGAAGAATTATCCGACACACGATTTGGAATTGGCCGCCGTCATTTTTGCTTTGAAAATTTGGCTTCATCATTTGTACGGTGAGAAATGTCATATTTTTACAGATCATAAGAGTTTAAAATATTTGATGACTTAGAAAGATCTGAACTTGCGACAACGGAGATAACTCGAATTACTAAAGGATTATGATCTAGTGATTGACTATCATTCGGGAAAGGTGAATATAGTTGTAGATGCCTTGAGCAGAAAGTCCTTATTGGCTTTGAGAGCTATGGATACGAGATTTACTTTGTCTAATGATAGTTCAATTTTGGCCGAGTTGAGTGCTAGACCGGTATTTTTTTAGTAAATTTATGAAGCTTAGAAAAATGATAGTGAATTGCAAGCTAAAAGAGTTCAGTGTGAATTGGCCAGTGATTCAGACTTTCGGATTATTTCAGATGATTGTTTGATGTTCCGAGATAGAGTATGTGTACCAGAAAATGACGAACTTATTTAGAAAATTCTACATGAGGCACATGTGGTTGTTTATCAGTTTATCCAGGTAGTACGAAAATGTATAATAATTTGAAGAGATTGTACTAGTGGTCAGGTATGAAACGAGGTATTTCAGAGTTTGTTTCGAGATATTTGATTTGTTAACAAGTAAAAGCCGAACACCAAGTGCCTTAGGGATTACTTCAGCTAGTGATGGTACCTAAGTGGAAATTTGATAAAATTACGATGGACTTCATGACGGGTTTGCCTTTGACTTCGAAAAGAAAGATGTCATCTGGGTTGTTATTGATAGATTGACAAAATCGGCTCACTTTATTCATGTGCGTACTGACTACTCACTTGATAAGTTAGCTGAATTGTACATTTTTGAGATTGTGATATTGCACGGAGTACTTATTTTTATTATTTAGGATAGAGATCCGAGGTTTACTTCGAGATTTTGGAGGAAGTTACAAGAGGCTTTGGGTACAAAGTTAAATTTTAGCACTGCATTTCATCCGCAAATCGATGGTCAATCCAAAAGAGTAATTTAGATTCTTGAAGATATGCTCCGATGTTGTGTTCTAGAATTCGAAGGTAGTTGGGAGAAATATCTACCATTGGTTGAATTTACTTATAATAATAGTTTTCAGTCGAGTATAAAGATGGCACCGTATAAGGCATTGTATGGCTACAAGTGTCGAACTCCATTGTATTGGATAGTGCTTAGTAAGAGACAGATTCACGGGGTTGATTTGGTTAGAGAAATAGAAGAAAAAGTAAAGGTAATCCGTGATTGCTTGAAAGCTACTTTAGATCGATAAAAGTCATACGCATATTTGAAAAGAAAAGAGATAGAATTTCAGATAGGTGATAAAGTATTTCTGAAGGTATCTCCGTGGAAGAAGATTCTGAGATTTGGCTGTAAAGGCAAGTTAAGTCCACGTTTCATTGGGTCGTATGAGGTTATTGAAAGAATAGGGCCAGTGGCATATCGGTTAGCTTTACCGATAGAGTTGGAAAAGATTCTTAATGTGTTTCACATGTCATGTTGCGACGAGACTGTTATTGCCCCTCACATGTGATTTCTCTGATAGAGATTGAGATACGACCTGATATAACTTATGGTGAGGAACCGATCAAGATTTTTGCCTGGGAAGTTAAACAGTTAAGAAATAAAAGTATAGCCCTAGTGAAAGTCTTGTGGCAACGACATAGGGTTGAAGAGGCTACGTGGGAACTTGAGGGAGCTATGAGAAAATAGTATTCAATCTTATTTTCTGGTAAGATTTTCAGGGATGAAAATCCCTAAAGGGGGAAGAGTTGTAATAGCCCGATTTTGGGTCTAGTCGGAGCAGTGGTTTCGGGACCATGCATCTAATGCAGAAAAATTTATTTTTCTTATATTTTTATGGTCTACTGATCTATGAAATGATTCTGTGAAAATTTCGTTTGAAAATTTTGACGTTTGAGCACTCAATTTAGCAAAAAAGACTAAATTGCAAAAAGTGCAAAACTTGAGTTCTATAAGTTAGAGGTGTTTAATTGCTATGAAATTTTAACCTAGAGGCCCTTAGATGGTAATTAGACCATTACTTAAGTTGGTGGAAAAAAATGGACATGAAGTAAGAGAATTTTTATGTTTTAAGTTAGGGGCATTTTGGTCATTTGGATAATAAATGAATTAATAAGAAAAATAAAAGCCAATTTTCTCATATTCTACCTCTTCGTCGAAATTTACAAGAGGAGGCCATAGCTATGGTTTGTTCATCTCTCAAGCTCGATTGTAAGTCCGTTCTTGCCTCGTTTTTAATGCTCTTTACATTTTTTAAGTCGTTGTAACTCGATTTGCCTATTTCTACCACTAACTTGAGGTATGATTAAGGTTTAGGGTTTGACCCATGTTAGACATGTTTGTATTTTGATGGCCAATGGTATAAAACACATGTTTGTTGTTAGAAAAATAACTTTTGCTAAGTGATTTTCAGTAAAAATGTAAAAAAAAGGACCTATTTGTAAAAGTTACAAAAATGAGTTGTAAAAGTGTGATTGAATGAAAAATGTGGGCTGGTATGAGATGATAAAGATTCAGACCTAGATCAGAGGGAAAACAAAGTGTTTGATGATTAGGTCAAATTCTACTTTTTTTTTGTACGGAGGTAAGTTCGTATGTAAATAATGCATTGTTATATTTATGTCTTAAATGCTTTAATATTGTATGGATTGTGATTAACTCTTTGGACGTATTCGACAAAGTTCCGACAAGCGAGAATTCCCGGTTGAGCCTTAGGAATAGAATAGGATACAAGTGACATGTCACTAGAAACCCATGTGTTTATGTGATCCAGGTGCTGATCTTGTACGTCCTGCCAGTAGCTGGGTATGCCGGTATATGTTACGGATACCTGACAGCTTGTGTGAGCAACATTGTGTAGTTATGTCCTGACTGACAGCTTGTGTGAACAGGCTCGTAAATAGCTCAAAAGCGAGCATATATGTATTATAAGATATGAACTAGCTTTGGCTACATATATGACACTTATGTGCAAGATTTTCGAATATCTGTTAATATTTCGAGTGTTCAACGGAAACGTCAAAGTTGTGAAAAACTATGGTTATGTTGCGAGTTGGTACAGGTATGTATGTAAAACTCATACGTAACGAGCTCGATATGTGATGAAACCTTGGTAAGGTGGTGATTGAGTAAGTTATGATTATAAGATTTTAATAAACTCCATGTCAAATTTCATTATGTTTGTTATATGTTTAATGTGTGGCTATGATACTTATTATTTGCATAGGAACTTACTAAGCTTTATAGCTTACTCCCTTCCATTCCCTTGTTTTATAGTGTCACTAAGCTAGCTCAGGGATCAGAGACTGTCGGAGATCCACTCACACTATCAACAATTATTTTGGTACCAGTGATTTCAAAATTTTGAGTTATGGCATGTATAGGGGACTTGGTCATTTTGTTATGTGTCATAATTGATTTGGCCAAATGTGTAACACCCCGTACCCGAGTCCGTTACCGGAGTCGAACACAAGGTGCACACAAACTTGACTTAATCATTTCCACTGTCCATTTAAAAATTTCCAGACAAGCTGGTTACTGCATCACTGTCGCCTTAAAAATCATATCTTGAGTTTCAAAACTCGAAAATCAGTTTCATAAATTTTCCCCGAAACTAGACTCATATGTACATCTACATATTTTTTTATAGAATTTTTGGTCGGGCCAATTAGTACAGTTTATTAGTTAAAGTCTCCCCTATTCCAGGGTTCGACTACACTGACCTTTATGCATTACGAATTTGATATCTTCCTATACAGGTCTTCAATACTGTTTCTGTTTGTTTCTATAGAAACTAGACTCAGAGAGGAATCTGTAAATATATGGCATGACTCCTAATTATCTCTGGTTAATTTACAATGAATTTCCAAAGTCGGAACAGGGGATCCAGAAACTGTTCTGGCCCTGTTTCACGAGAACTTTAATATCTCTTAACATATAACTCATATGACCGTTTTGTTTCTTCCATATGAAAGTAGATTCATCAAGGTTCATTTAAATAATTTATTCACTATTTAATACCATTTATACTATTTTTAGTGATTTTTCACATCCAAGTCACTGCTGCTGTCAGCATCTGCCTTTAAGGTAGGCTTTACCTATTTCATGATTTCCATGATTCAATTGGCCCATTTTGCATACATAGCACAAAGTGTGATCATGATTAACCATTCCAATGGCTAATCGTTCAAAACAATTCCATACCTCATAATGATCAACATACAAACGATTATAGTACTATGCTAAAAACGTATATAAGCCATTTTCGCATGGCTATCCAAGTTTACACAAAACCGAAAGGTACATGACTTACAACAAAAGGGTAGTCCTATACATGCCATTTCAAAGTTCAACCAAAATTGTACCAAAATGGGGGCTTTGATAGTGTGGATGACTTCGACTTCGATGATCCCGAATCCGATAGCTAACGAGCAAAATCTATAAAATAGAGAAAGCAGAGAAGCGGAGTAAGCAATTTATGCTTAGTAAGTTTGAGCAAGGATTCGGCACAACAAAAGCATAGCATTCACATAGCTAACGGATAATTTCGTATGCACAAATTCTCAATATCATACTTATTTCACATTCCAACCCCTATATTCGTACATAAGGGATCATCTTAGCCAAATACGGAAGCTCATTACTTGGTGAGCGAACATCATTCGAAGGAATCAACTAATTTCAAGCACATACGAACATACCTCATTGCTGGAATTTTCACAAGTGTATAAACTGAAATTTTACAGCAAGATTGCTCGTTCTCGAATCACGTACCTTGAATTTAACCGGATATAACGACTCGCTCAAATGCCTTGAGACAAAGCCGGTTATAGTAACTCGCACGAATGCCTTGGGACTTAACCGGGTTTAGTAACTCGCACAAATGCCTTGGGCTTAGCCCGGATTTATTAACTTCGCACGAACGCCGGATCTTAGTCCGGATATAGTCACTTAGCACAAAGCCTTGGGACTTAGCGGACATCATTCAAATAGCCAAGCACAATTATCAATAAAACATGACACATTCAGTATTTCATTTTCATTAGCAAAAATTCAAACACAAGTCACTTATCACATTTGCAATTTCAGCTCAATAGCCACACACAAAGAGCATGATCTAATCAAATCATAATCTAAGTTCCATTACTCGAGAACTTACCTCGGCCGTGGTCGAACGATTTCGACGGCTATTCGACTACTTTTTCCTTCCCTTTATCGGATTTAGCTCCTCTTTGCTCTTGAGCTTAATTTAACAAATAAATTGGTTTAATCATTTGAGCATCGAAGAGGAATTCAAGGTACTTAGCCTACATATACATTAGACATTAGAGTCACATGTGCACGAAATCACGAATCGAATTCAACACATTAGTTAGTACTCTCCTTAGCCAAATTTTCCAAGCCAAGAATAGGCATCAATATGCTTGCCTCTAATCGAATGCATGCACACCAACTCCCCTCATGTGGCGAATATGCATGTCCATGTTGAGGCCAATTATACATAATGCCACACAAAAACAGCATACATTTTACTAACTAACATTACATATTGTAGCTCAATACACATCTCTCATTCACTTCATAACGAAACATCATCACAAGCAAATATACACCTTGAAATAGTATATATGTCATACCAATACATCATGTGCAAACATATATTCATATATATATGTTAGAGCCGAATCTCAAGTTGATGGTAACTAATCATGAACATAAATCCAAAACACAAATCTTACTTTCCATGCAATAAGCATAACTCATACTTATGGATGTACCATGGCCGAATACATTACAAAACCATAATTTTTTTTGTCATGATTAAACAAAGAACTTGATGTCTTACTCAAAAATACTAAAAAGAAAGTCCAAGAGCCATCAATCCACCATCACATATATCATTAGCAAGCTTCATATTTAACATGCAATGGCATTAACACAAAATCCACCTTGGCCAAATACCATCCCCATGATATAACAAAGATTTGAACCATGGGCTAATAAGAGCATCAAGTTAGCAACCAAAAACATGCATGAATCTCATGGCACAACATCAAACATACCTTAATCTAGACACTAGTATGGCCAAGCCTCCTCTAATCCTCTTCCAAACCAAGCATGAAGCAAAATTCCTTCCTTCTTCTTTAGTATTTTCGGCCAAAGAATGAGAAAAGATGAACAATTTTTTTCTTTGCTTTTCTTCAACTCACGGCAAAAGGGGGTTCACTCACACATTTTTTTTCATTCTTTATTACCCATACTTATTTGTTTATTTCTTTTCTCCCATGATGTACCAACATAACATGTCTAGGACATGTTTTGCCCATGATTCCTTGTCATGGCCGGCCACTAGAACTTGGGGGGGGGGGAATTTGACATGCAAGTCCTCCCCTTTGACTACATGCACTATTAGGTCCTTATAGATTAGCCTATCACTTTTCAAAAGTGTCACACAAGTCCTACTAACTGAATTCACATGCAATCGGCTAAATCGAAGCTTGAAATTTTCACACATTCGTAATTACATATTCTAGACAATAAATATTACGTTCAAACATTTCAGTGACTCGGTTTAGCGGTCCCGAAACCACTTCCCGACTAGGGTCAATTTTGGGCTGTCACAAAATGTGTTGGCTATTATTGGTTGGAAGTCCATTTTATATAAGGCCATTTGAAATTCGCTACTATTGGTATAAGTAATCTATATGGATGTGGGATTTTACTTAAGTTTAGGTTGTAAGTATGTGATGTTTGTGTATGATAAATGGTAGCATGTGAATGATATGTTGATGTCTTGGTTGTGGCTGATTTGGTTGTATGTAAAAGCTTGAATTGGTACTATGTTGCGTTGTGCAGGTGTGTTCATCAAAGGGTGGCAAAATGGCTTGGTAAATAGCCTTATTTTTTTTTACACGGGTAGGCACACGGGTGTGTGTCTAGGCCGTGTGTGACACACGGTCTGCCCTACGGGCATGTGTTTGGGGCATGTGTCCCTTGCACCCTAATTTTTGCAAAATAGAATGCTCAAGGTTGAGCATACGGGCAGAGACACGAGTGTGTGTCTCAGCCATGTGGATGGCAAGGCCTCAGGAACGGGCGTGTGTCTTGGGCGTGTGAAGTCTGCACCTATTTTATGAAAAATCATAATTTTTAAATCGACCACACAGCCTGGCACACGGGCATGTGACTTGGCCGTGTGTCTGTAATTTGTTCTTGGGTGACAAATAAAGAGTTACACAGGTTGGGGTCACGGGCGTGTGACCCCCTGTTTAGTGAAATTTTTTTAACTGTTTTAGAATTTTTTAAAGTTCTCGGTTTAGTTCAAAACCACTTCCAAAGCATGTTTTGGGCCTCGTAGGCTCGTATTAGGGACTTTATGATGGTATGCAAAAAGTTTTAATTCAGACGCAAATTGATGACTTAAAATTGTATCTAAGTTTGTGTGATAAGTCCGGTATGCCTCGTACCCAGTTCCGGTGCTGAATACGGGTAAGGGGTGTTACAAAAGATGTCTGTTAGAGGTTCAGGGTGTAGTGTTTTCTGCTGATCTAATGAAATTACCTTTTGGTGAGTTTGATTTAATTCTGGGAATGGATTGTTTGGTTGAAGATCAAGTTAGTTTGGATTGTGCCACTAAGAGAGTGATCTTAAAGATAGTTGAAGGTAATGAGATCGTCATGGTTGGTGAAGTACAAAATTATTTATCTAATGTGACCTCTATTATGGTATTAGAGAAACTAGTTCGGAAGGGGTGTGAGGCCTATCTAGCTTATGGGCTAGATATGAATGCTAGAAGCGCAACTATAGATAGTATCTATTCATTAAAAAGTTTCCATATGTTTTTCCTGAGGAATTGCCAGGGTTACCTCTAGATCGTGATGTTGAATTTGGAATTGAGTTGTTGCTTGTAACTGCTCCAATGTCCATTACTCCCAACTGCATGGCACCTAAGGAGCTTAAAGAGTTGAAAGTCCAACTTCAGGAGCTTCTAGATCATGGTTTTGTAAGACCCAATGTTTTTTCCTTGTAAAGCTCCGATTTTGCTTGTTAAGAAGAAGTAAGGTTCTTTAAGGCTATGTATTGATTATCAATAGCTAAATAAGTTGATTGTTAAGAATAAGTATCCACTACTGAGAATCGATGAATTGTTTGACCAGTTTCGAGGTGCAATGATATTTTCTAAATTTGATTCGAGGTTTGAGTACTATCAATTAAAGGTGAATGAATCGGATGTGCCCAAGACTGCATTCAGGACTCAGTATGATCATTACGAGTTCCTTATGATTCCTTTTGGATTAACCAATGCTCCAGCCACATTATTGATATAATGAACAAAGTATTCCACCATTTCTTGATCAATTCATCATTTTTCTTATCAACAAAATTTTGGTTTATTTTAAATCTGAAACTAAATATGATGAACATCTTAGGGCAATTTTGCAAATTCTCCGAGAAAATAAGTTCTATGCGAAACTGAGTAATTGTGAGTTTTGGCTTAAGAAAGTAATGTTTTTAGGTCATGTGGTATCTACTAAAGGTATTTGAGTAAATTCAAAAAAGATAGAGGCTATTCTAGAATGGAAACAACCAAAAAAAAGTTGTTAAGATCCGAAGTTTCTTTGGTTTAGCTGGGTGTTATCGGAGGTTTATTGAAGGGGTTTCTTTGATTGTTACTCCTTTAACTAAGTTGTTAAGAACAAATGCTCCTTTTAAATGGACAGATGGCCTAACTCAAGCTTCAGTGTTGATTCAACTTGAGTTGGGAAATGAGTATGTAGTGTATAGTGATGCATCTTACATTGGCCTTAGATATGTGTTGATGTGAGATGAAAAAGTAGTAGCCTATGCATTGGGGCAATTGAAACTGCATGAGTGCAACTATCCGACTCATTATTTAGACTTGGAAACCGTGATGTTTGCACTAAAAATCTAGGGGTACTACCTGTATGGTGAGAAGTGCTATATCTACACGGATCAAAAGAGTTTTATGCATCTTCTCACCAAAAAAGAGTTGAACTTGAGACAATAGAGATGGATTAAATTATTAAAAGATTACGATTGTGTGATCAAGTATCATATTGGAAAATCTAATGTTGTGGCGGATGCTCTGAATAGGAGGCAGACAGCTGATTTAAGATCGATGTTTACTAGGTTGAGTTTGGTGGATAATGGAGGCTTACTGACATAGTTTCAAGTGAAATCTACATTGGTCAATGAGACTAAGGATAAAAAACCATTAGATGTGTCATAGTTGCCATAGATCAAGTAGGTTAAGGATGGTAAGACTGAGGATTTGGGGTTCAATGTTGAAGGTATTCTGTGTTTTCGAGGGAGGTATTGTGTGTTGAATGATAAAGGTCTGATATAGTCCATTCTTTGGGAAGCACATAGTAACCCTTATGCTATGTATCTTGGAGGGAATAAGATGTAACCAGATTTAAGGGAACTATACTGGTGGCCTGGTCTGAAACGAGAAGTGACAGATTTTGTAGTGAACTGTTTGATGTGTTAGCAAGTAAAAGTAGAACACCAATTTAGCAAGTAAAAGTAGAAGACCAATTTCCTTCTGGGTTATTGCAACCGATTAAGATTCTCGAGTGGAAATTGAAGCGATTGACCATGGGCTTTTTTAATGGGTTACCCTTAGCACTTACTAAGAAATATTTGATTTGGGTAATAGTGGACAGGTTGACTAAGTTAGCTCATTTTTTACCTGTTCATACGGATTACTCACTGTAGATACTAGCTAAGTCATACATTTTAGAGATTGTGAGACTGCATGGGGTACCACTATCGATTATTTCAGATTGATATCCTTGTTTTACATATCGATTTTGGAAGAAGCTATATGAGGGACTAGGTATTCTTTTGGTTTTTAGTACGACCTTCCATCTGCAAATTGATGGACAGTCTGAGTGGGTTATTTCAATCTTGGAAGATATGTTAAGGGGATGCATTATTGACTTCCAAGGTAGTTGGAAGGAGCACTTATATCTGGCTGAATTGTCCTACAATAACAGTTCTCAATAGAGTATACATATGACACCTTATAAGGCTTTGTATGGTCTTAAGTGTCGAACACCACTATGTTGGACTGAGCTGAGTGAAAGGAAAGTTTTGGGTCTGAGGGGAAAATCATATTAATTTAGAACAGATTGAAAATAGGTTCGGATAGACAGAAGTCATATACGGACCTAGAAAGGAAAGACATTGAGTACAGTGCCTATGACCAAGTTTTTCTGAAAGTGTCACAATGGAGGAAAGTTTTGAGGTTTGAACAAAAGGGCAAGTTGAGCCTTAGGTTTATTAGATCCTACCGAATTCTTAAGAGGGTTGGTCTAGTGGCGTATCAGTTAGAATAACCTCTTGAATTGGACCGTATCCATGACGTGTTTCATGTTTCCATATTGAGACGGTACCGATCTAACCTTCTCACATTATTTCAATCGAGGAGATTGAGGTGAGACCTAATTTATCCTTTGAAGAGGAGCCTGTAGAAATTCTAGATCGTGTTGTAAATGTTTTGAGGTGGAAATGAACTCTATTGGTTAATGTTTTGTGGTAGAACCATGGAATTTAGGAGGCCACGTGGAAACCAGAAGACTCGATTCATCAATAAGATCTTTATCTGTTTGGATCAGATAAATTTCGAAAACAAAATTTCTTTTAAAGAGGGGAGAGTTGTCACACCCTGATATATGTACGGTTAAGAATATAGATTAAGTATGAAATATGTTATAGGCTAAATGGTTAAGTGTAGATGATCCATCCTAAAGACCGAAGTTGAAGCCCCTTATTCCCTTCTATTTTTGTGAATTTCGACAAGCTTTAGGTAATTTACTTGCACCACCCCTAGGGTTTACAAACTCTAGAGATTAAAGCAGCTATTTCCTATTTTGATCATGAAATTTCCCCTTTTCAAAATTCTAGTAAAATTAGCTTTCCACCTTTTTCTTTTCTTTTCCTTTATTCTTGCACCATATTTTCACCTTTGTACTATCGAATCCTTTTCCTTTAATGAACCATCCCCTATTCATTAGTTTCTAGTTACGTTTAGATCTATCGTCAAATAGTATCCATTATCTTTGCCAAAGAACATTAAGTACATTTCATTTTAATGGTTAGATCTTGTATTTTTGTTGTACAACTATCCCATGTTAATTTTCGATTCGATTAATCAATCTTTTTCAGATCTTGTCAAAATCTTGATACCAATTGTTAATTCATGTGTATTTTTCATTGAAGGAATGGATCAGGGTGAATTAGATCAGAATTATTTATGAAATTACTTGTAAAACACTTTGGTAAGGTAAAAATAATTTGGCTTTAAAAGATGGTCAAAAACTATTTAAAAACTAAGTAAATGATTAAAAATAAAACAAAAGAGTTCTAATGCACGATTTCAAATAAGATTTAATCAAGGTAACATACTTGTGTTGGATTAATCATATTCCTTTAACTTAGAATTATTAAACTCATGTTTACACTGTTACGAATAAATTCACAGCAACCCAGTAATTTGCTAACTTATGAACAAATTTACATACAAAAATCCATTCATCTCTTGACATATCCCTATGTCAATTCAACCGACTAAACAGATTCTAGCAAGCAAACATGTTATTGCACATATATACTTATTAAATTGAACCAATCTCTTGCATATCCCTATGTCAATTCAAATGATTAATTAAATCTAATAAGCATATAAAAGACTTTGTGAAGTAACAAGGCATCCCTACCTTGAAACAAATTAATCACAATAATCTTGCAAGTTATGCAAGGCAATAATATCGCCAGATACATTGTTAATTTACCCTTCATCTACCTTAGAAGAATAAACATGCACTGATTAAGTACTGTGTCAATTAATTACAATTTCAATCCGTTTAAATAATTAATTCATTAGTTACCTCACAGTTGTAACGCAAGAATAACTTAGGCATGATTTTACTTAATCAAGCAATTTACCGAGGCCTATAACAACATAAACATCATTTTAACAATTCAAACAGAATATAATCAACCCAACACAAACATAATTTAAGCTGAATTGATTAAAATAACCATTTCAATAGCATAAATATTCATAAACATGTTCGTCAAAACAACAACAAAAATGAAAGAGTTAGGGAACAAGAGGCAAATCCGGTGTTTCTCCGTGGTTTGACTAGTTGCTTCGTTCTTCATTCTTTGTTGGCCTTCGCTATCAAGGTGGCTTATGAACACCTAATTGCTGCTCCAAAATGGCTGATAGAAGCCTCTTTCCCAAGATAAGAAATCGGCACTTGAACAAAAGGGAATGGAATGGAAAAAAAAAATGAGAGAAAAGTGAGAGAAGGAATGAGAGAATGATGTGAAGTGAGTGATGCTTTGAATGATCAGGAAGGGGTGCTTTAGTAGCTGATTGTGGCTGCTCAAAATAGCAAATTCCAGCAGCCAAAGAGACCTCCCTTGGCCGGCCATACACATGGCAAAGTTGAGAGTTTCAACTTTGCTATTTTAAGCTTGGGGTAAATCTATAAAGCCATAATTTAAGGTGGGGTTTGAATGCAATTTAGAAGTCTTTTGAAGGCCTTTTTCCAAGCATATTTAATCAGCTAAAATTCTGATTTGGGTCAGCATATGGACAGTTCTGGGCTGCCCATTTAGTGGCTGGTTCGGTTCACTCAATTTGGCTCGACCAGTGCGGTTCAACTGGACCCTTTCTCCATAATTAATTAAAAATAATTTATTTAACCCACATAAATGGGGAATAAATTAAAATTAATTAAATTATGAATTAATATACATTTCTAGACTGTCTTAGGCTGGAAATTAAAGTGCCTCGATACTTCAAATTGCTTCTCGATTTTGTGCTTTTAGCAGTGTTAACTGAGCCAATTTTCATCCTTTACGCGAATCTGTCGAAAATAGTCAAAATTAATCAAAATTAAGTATAAAATTTAATAAATTCACCATGTTCATATTTTTAACATAATTTAATTATTTTATAATATTTAATTATATTTTGACAAGAATTTAACCAGATTTGCATGAATTTAAGTAAAATTGGGTATGAAAAAGTATATAAATTTTTGTATTTCCAGATACCTATTGCTACTGGTAAATTGGTTGCATGATAAGCATGACTATTGTTTCTAGATTGTAGTCTTACTAACATGCCATGTTGCATAGCAAGGGGATTGGGATAATTTGAAGGGGGAGTACTGACAGTCTTAAATTTGCAAACACTGGTAGTTTATCCACAACTTACTGGCAATTAATCTACAATCTTTTTATAAAAAAATTTCTAGCAGTTCATCGTAATTACTAATGGTTTATCTACAATGCGGTGTATAAGGATAGATGAGTTCTAAGAAACTCTTATTGTGATTTGTAGCGGAGAATGGGTAGGAACTTTTACTGTTAAACATGAATTGCATTGACATTCATAAGCATGCTCAAATAATCCGACTAACTATATATTTCTATACGATTGTGCTTGTTCTGAGAACTATTATTTTGTATGTCATATCTACTATTTTTCACTTATTTTCTTTTGTATAGACCCATACTGAGCTTCATAAGCTCACCCCTTTAATTTCCTTCTTTACAGATAACCTAAAAGGTTAGGACACAGACTCGACATTCGAATGGCTTGTCTCGGATAGTTTTTTTTTCCAATATAAGTATTTTAGACATATTATATATATTTTCTGTTATTTGGGAACTACATTGTTTTATTCGAATTGTAGCATAAGGCTTAAATTTTGGGTTAATTTTGGCATGCATGGCATTGTAGTTGATTAGGTTATTGAATTTTTGGCATGTTTGAACAAAATATTTTGATGACTCAATTGTTTCTTTTTTAGGATCTTGTGTGGTCAATCTCATGTTTATCATTGGAAAAGAGATTGAATCAAGCAACGTTACTTTTCAAGGATTCTTATATAATCTACTACTTACTTTATATATATTGAGATATGCAACCCAAGAAGATATGAATTGATTTAATGATTTTTCTGTATCCTTATATTAAGCATAATTTATTTAATAGGATTTGGGCAACTCAAGATGGACTAAAGATTACTTTGTGAAGATGGATTCGTGCTCTAAATATAGAAGACTTGTTCAACCTTGATAGATGTTTTATTATTAAGACAATTGTTTTGATGTGGCTGTCAAAGTGCCAATGAAAGTTGCCACTACAACTAGCATTGCAACCGTCTTGTAACTTGGTCATATTTGGAGTTGGAAAATTTAAAATAAATTTTTTAGGCTTTGAATGATGTTGATATTGTGGAAGTATATAAATTGATTTATCAAGATCAATCCATTTGAAGCAACTTATCTTGAAAATTGGATTTGATTGAATTAAGCAATAGAATCTTTTAGATTGTGGAGTTTGGACCGGGATAACATTGAAGACATATCTCTAACTATATTGTATTTTTTTCTATTTTAGCTAGTTTTTAGTAGGGATTGGATTGTAATTGATCTTTAGTATGTTAGAAAGTCCTCGAAAATCTTATATATTGAGGCACTTGTATAAGTTTTGTATGGAAGAGTAGACCGTACTTATCTGTTCATAAAATAATATTTTGTAAAAGTGAATTAATTGTGTAAAACGAGTTTTTTGTTTGGCTTTACTATCTAAGTTCTCAAGTTGGAGAACTTAAAGGTGAGTGATCTCGATCTTTAGGTACAAAAGTGAGGTTGCTATACCGAGGTGTGATAATATTTAAATCACTTATTGTATTAAGATTAAATATAGTGGATTTACTCATTGATCTAGGCTTTGTAGATATATGCAAATTGAATTGCGTAAACAATTTTTTGTGTCATGTTTTTGTGTCATGTTTATCATAGTGCCATCTAAAGTGCTCACTCTACTTTTCTTAAGCAGTTATCAACTGTAGGTTCCAACAATTAGTATCAAAGCCTCTCACTTAACATATCTAGTGGTCTTCTTGGTGTCGATACTTGCTTAAGATGGAAAGTTCTTCATTGTTACGACTCTTTATTTTGGATGGAGCAAATTATGCTTATTGAAAGGCAATAAGAAAAGCTTTTGTAAATTCTATAGATGAGAGGTTCTGAATATCAATTCTCAATCGTTGGGAGCTCCTTATTGTTGATGTTTCAAGTGTTAAAACTCTTAAAGCTGAGACTACATGGACCACCAAAACAGAGAGGCTTGTAATTACAAACTTAAAGGCTCTTGATGCAATCTTCTATAGTGTAACGGTCAATAGTTTAAAAGGATTATTAAATGCAATATTGCCCCTAAAGCATGGTTAATTCTTGAGACAACCCATGGAGGAACCAACATGGTGAAGTAATCGAAGTTGCAGATGTTTTCCACCAAGTTCGAGATTCTCAAAATGTAAGAGAATGATACCATTTGTGAATTTTATGCCAACTTGAAGTTGGTGAGGGATGTCCTTCGATCCTTACTTGAGAGATTTGCAATTAAGGTGACGACTATTAAGGAGGCTAAGGACATCAATTGATTGTATATTGATGAACTCATAGGTTCACTTCAAACCTTTGAGGTGAACTTGGAGCAATGCCAAAGGTGAAAAGGGTATTAGTTTGCAAGTGACAAATGCAATGACCATTACAAACTCTAGAAATAAATAGATTTATTTACTCAAAACTTCAACAAGGCATTCAAGTAGTTGTCTAAACAGAGAAAAGAAGTTGGATGAGTGGTAACTAGTGAGAACCTTGGAGGAAATAAGAAAGGCATTCAATGTTAGAATGTGAAAGGTATGATCATTTTCAAGCTGAGTGTCTAAACACTATGAGAAAGATGTCTTTATGGGTAACTTGGAGTAATGAGGATTCCTCAAACAACTCAGATTTAGATGAGAATCACTTAAGCAATTATATGGTCTCTGTATAAAGGTTATTTCATGTGATTGACTCAGACACAGATTGTGAACCAGATGGTGAGTCAAATATAAAGTTCTTGCAAACCTGTAGAATAATGCTAGAGAAATGGAAGAAGGTGTATTATGTGAATGCAAAACTAGTAGATGTGAATTCCAGTCTCAAGGAAGAAATCTTGAATTAGTCAAACAAATGAATATGAATTATTCTATACTTACTAAGAGGATTGCTAGTCTAAGAATACACAAAAGGATCTTGCAACTACTCATTCATGCTAGAAAAATCCAATACTAGTAGTAATAAACTTGATGAAATTCTTACTACTAGAAAAAAAAAGGATCTAGGAAAAGGTGGCATTGGATATGTTAAGAAGAAAGGAAAAATTGTGTTGAAATGTCCAACAAATTTTGTCAAGCCACAAACAATGTTGATCAAGGTGAATGCTCTAAGAAACCTACTCTGGTTCATGTTGAGAAGAAAGTAATATCTAATCCTCGAGTTATTTATAATTATGGTTAAGTTCATGGTTATATTAGATTGTTATACTTCAAAGTGTGGCATGACCTGAGATGGAAAAACATAGTGCTCACTTCATGTGACACATGGCAAGGTTAGAGAAAAGATATGTATGAAGGGAAAATGAAAGGCATCTCTTGAAATAGAGGAGCATAAGAAGAAAAGAGTTAGTTGTCATTATTATAGTATGGTTGAACATATTAGACCACATTGTTACAAGATGTTCAAATATTTGAGATGGGGAAATGTTAGAAGTCAAGTTGCAACTTAGCCAAGATACAACCAAAAATAAATATGGATGAGAAAAATTCAATGGTTGATTGACACGTAAGTGAAGCATGAAGTGGTAATTGATGCAACAACTTTTGACAATTAGCATTAAGATATTTCTACTCCCTCAAGATCTTATGGTAAAGAACCTTGTTGTTCCATAAGTTATATCTCCCACATACATGACTATTGATGGATTAGCATCCATTGCACCTCTTGTTGAAACATCTTATTGAGTAGAGTGTGTTGATGTTACAACTAAGGGAAAGTGTGTTGATGGTATTACTAAAACTTTCAAAATGTATGAAAAAGACCCTCAAACTTTAAAAAAAAAAACAATTAAACACTTGCTCTCTTTTTTTTTTTTTTTGCACTCAATTGGGTACTTCAACTTTCAAAATGCATCAAAAATGCCCTCAAACTTGAGAAAAGAAGAAGCAATTAAGCTATTGTTTGTTTTTTGCACTCAATTGAGTACTTGAACTTTCAAAATGCATCAAAAAGGCCCTCAAACTTTTTCAAAAAAAGAAATTAGGCCCTTACTTTTTTTTGCACTCAATTGGATACTTGAACTGCCAAAATGCATAAAAAAGGTTCTTTGACTGTTATAACTTTAACAATTAACCGTTAAAGTTAACTGCCCCTAATTTTTTCAGTTAAAGCCACCAAGTGTCACAACCACAGTGTGGCATGTGGCAAAAATGATAAAAATAAAAATCAATAAAAGTTATCAAATATATTAAATTTTAATTAAAATTATTAAAAATTATTAAAATCATAAAAAATATAGAAAATTTTAAATTTTATAAAATTGTAAAAAATATATAAAATATATAGAAATATAGAAAAAATTATAAAATTTTATATTATAAGAAAATTATAAAAAATGCAAAGAAATATAAAATTTGTAAAAAAATTATAAAATTATTTTACCAAAGAAGCATTTTATAATTTTTCTATAACTTTATGGATTTTAGTTTTATCATTTTTGCCACATATCATCTTTGTGTTGCGACACATGATGACTTTAATTGAAAAAACTTGGGGTCGTTAGCTTTAACGTTCAATGGTTAAAGTTAA
Organism: Gossypium arboreum; assembly: GCF_025698485.1. Taxonomy (NCBI): domain Eukaryota; kingdom Viridiplantae; phylum Streptophyta; class Magnoliopsida; order Malvales; family Malvaceae; genus Gossypium; species Gossypium arboreum. Next base: position 20,802,265 of record NC_069082.1, read on the forward strand.
TGGTTAAAGGCAATTTTTTATGCATTTTATAATTTTATTTTATGATTTTATTTAAAATTTTATAATTTAATAATATTTTATGAATTTTAAATATTTTTATTTAAAATTTAATAACTTTTAATTGATTTTTATTTTTTATAATTTTTTGCCACATGTCACGCTGTGGTTGTGACACGAGGTGGCTTTAATTGAAAAAATTTAGTGGCAATTAGCTTTAACGGTCAACTATTAAAGTTAACGGTTAAATGGTCTTTTTGATGTATTTTGACAGTTTAAGTACTCAATTGAGTGCAAAAAAAAAAAAGCAAGAGATTAATTGCTTTTTTTGAAAAAGTTTGGGGGCCTTTTTGATACATTTTGAAAGTTCAAGTGCTCAACTGAGTGCAAAAAAAAAGTAGGGCTTAATTGCATTTTGTAAAAAAGTTTGAAGGCCTTTTTTTGTACATTTTAAAAGTTTAAGTACCAAATTGAATGAAAAAAATAGACTTAATTACTTTTTTTAAAAAAATTGGAGAATTTTTACACAATTAAACTCTATTAAACAGGATAACTACAAATTCAAAAAGTTAATTATCGTCATTATAAAATTAACATGAAAAATATTTTAATCATTGGATCTAAAATTGCAAATGATAAATTTAACGAGACTACTGAATAAAGGTAAAATTTTGAGTTTCATGTTAGATAAAATGAATGTGAGGGGTTATCCTCCTTAATCAATGGCATTTATCACTAATATGGTCAAAATTTTGTTGCTAAAACGAAAACGTAAACGTAAACGTAAACGAGAGGATTTAGGATCGACAAAATTTTCGCTTCCCATGTGTCATGTGTCCTCTAAAAATTCATGCAACGTGGAACACACAAAAGGTTTTGGCTGCAAGTGTTAATTTTTTTCCCTTTATTGGGTAGAATAGTTCAAGTACTCTCCATGTGTTTCCGTTGAAAAAACTTGCAGGCTCTCAAAGTAATTTGAACACAAATTTTGGGTCTTAATATTTCTGTATCATAATCAGGCTAGCTTGTATTTTAGTGAGAAAAATGGGTCAAACGTAATTAATTTTTTAAACAACATAGTACTAATAATAATTAGGGTTGGTTAAAACTATAGGTTAGTATAAAAAAATTCTAATTGAGTGTTGAAAATATTGATATGTTCTCACTTAAGTCATTCTCTCAATTTATTTAAAGTGTCGTCTAAATTAGATTGGATCAGTCAGTTAGATCGATTAAATCGAGAATTGGTCGGGGATTGGTTTGGAAAGTGGCTTTGAACTAGTTAAATCAGGAACAGATTGAATTGGTTAAAAATTCGATTGAATTGACGGTTGAACTGATTGAATCAAAGTTGTTTAATTTTAATAATTTTTTAATTGAATCGGTGAATTGGTAATTTGATCGGTTCAATAATCGGTCCGGTTTAAAAAAATATTGCTTACCTATCAACTTATAGTTAAATGCTAGCTTAAATTTAAGTTAAGCATATTTAAAATACATGAATAAAATTTTAAACACGTGTATCCATTGCATGAGCAACTTAGATATAATGTCTTAAAAAAACAAAAGAAAGAAATAATCATTCTAAATTTAATGATATTGTTTTATTTTAAATACGCAATATATAAATTATCCATGAAATAGATACAGGCGTGTTTCATCTTTGATTCATATGTATTAAATATGATTCACAATTTGTTGGAGCTAAATTTTAATGTCCAAAGTAATGATTAAGTGAATAGAAAAACTTAATTAATACAAATACTTTTAAAGATTAAATTAAAATATTTTGAAGTTTAGAAATCATATTATAATTTAAGACGTAATTTAAAAATGTATGTTGCAATTAACCCTATTAATAGAGCAAAAGATGTTAACCTTATCAAGGCAGAGTCTTGAACTTAATCAAAGTTGAGTTTCTCAAACTATTTCAAAGTCAAATCTGGTAGTATTTTGAATTAGCAATAACAATGGCATGTGACAAAAAAATGATCTGGCCATTGCTGTCGATTAGAAGCATGGCAAGCCATGGGACTGGCCAATTGCAACCCAAACGGCTGACCAATTGCTGTAGTTCAAACCCCAGACAGGCAAAGTCCCCGGTTTCATTGATCTTTATATATTTACTAGTATTTTCTTTTCCTTTTTAATATGTTTATATTTTTTTAGTCCTTGCAATATACTCATCAAATTAAATACAAGTCTTTTCGGTCTACAGTTTGCATAAAAATAAAACGTTAATGTCCGCAAAAGATGATCTAAAAGTTGAAGATAACGATATATAAAATTAAAATTATCATTGATAACAGCTTTATTTACTTATTTTTATTTGGGATAAATATTAAATTATTTTTTAACTTTGATTTAATGTAAAATTTGATGTGTGAATTTTAATTTGGTGTAATTATACATATGAAATTTAAATTGTGATTCATATGTATACATAAAACTTTGATTTGGATTTAATTGTACACATTTAAAGAAATGAATACATACATTTATTTGCATATTGGATTAATATAATTGTTTGTGTATGCAATACATTAACATAAAATGGTGCTAATTCGATAATGTTAGTGATTTTTAAAAACTAAATCAAATAAAAATTTCATGTATAAAATTGCACAAACTCAAAGTTCATGTATAACATTACGCATTGGATGCAATTTTGATACTTATCCCTTTTTTATTTTGTTGTTGAGCTAAGACTTTACATTGGATTTTGTTTGGAACTAAATCATCCCTTTATAAAATTATTTCCATAAACTATTTTTTTTTACTAAAATCTCATTTTGCTTGTTTCAAAATTTGAGGTTTATTAGTGTTAACTACAACTACACGTCCTAGTTCTCAGTCAGTTGTAATTGTAAACACCCCTTACCCGTGTCCACTTGCACGTAATAGCTTACTTTCTTGTCTTTGACACATTCCTTAAGATTTCTCATTGAACTTCTCTTTGGATTACCCGTTGAACACTCGGAATACCATCGGATACATCGAAACCTCGCACCTAAGTGCCCCATATGTAGCCAGTGCTACCTCATATCACATATCACATGTTGCTTGCTTTTGAGCTATTCACGGGTCTGCTCACACAAGCTGTCTGTCAGGATGTAGCTACACGGGCTACTCACACAAGCTGTCTAGTATCCGCAACACATGCTGGACTACCCAGCACCGGTAGAACATACAAGACCAGCACCCAGACCGCCATAACATGTGTCACATATATCATGAACTCAGACCACAACTCATGAGCTCGGATCACATAGTTCCTAGCTACATGTCACTCGTATCTGAATCTATTCCTAAGGTTCAAACGGGATTTTCTTCGATATCACATTTCTGTCGAACTTGCTCGTAATGTTGATTTTAGTATCCATAGCACCAATCACTTGCTCATGGAATAATCAAAGCATAATTCATAATAAAATTCAAGCATTAAATACATGATACAACATCACATTAAATATTTATGTACTTACCATGCATGCAATATTAAAGCATTTAAAGTATGGTGCATGTTGCATAGTTTACATATAAACTTACCTCGGTACAAAATGATAGAAACAAGCCTAATCCTTGTAAACCTTGTTTTTCCCTTATCAAGACCCGAATCACGTTTTTCTTGATCTATAATGCCACATTTAACTTGTTCAATACACACATTGTTCGAATTGACCCATAATTCATACTTTGGTAAATTTACCTTTTTACCCCTAACTTTTCACTTGTTTACACTTTAGTCCCTAGGCTCGTAAAATGAAATGCATGCATTTTCTTGGTTACCCAAGCCTAGTCGAACCTATACCAAGCTCATATCAGCCTACATTTTCCTTTATTTCACATTTTTACTACTCATTTTTACACCTTTTACAAATAAGTCCTTTTTAGGTGTTTTCATTAAAAAAATAACTTAGTAAAAGATGTTAAACACACATCAAACTTTCATATTCTTCTATTAAACATCAAAATACAACCATGTCACACATGGGTCAAATTTCATACATGAACCCTACTTCAAAATATGGCTAGAAATGGATAGATCATGCTTTAAGGATCTCAGAAATGTAAAGAACACTAAAAACGAGGCTTGAGAGCACTTACAATCAAGCTTGAAAAGTTGAAAACCCTAGCTATCGAGAGCATGAAATTTTCGGCTTCACTTCATTTTCCCTTTTTATTCTTTTATTTACCAAATGACAAAAATACCCTTAGGGCCTTTCTTTAAAAATTTTCCTATTCATGTCCATTTTTGTCCAAAATTTTAGAATTTCGTCAAATTGCTATTTAAGGACCTCTAATTGATAATCTAATACAATTTCATGCTTGAATCTTCTAGAACACAAGTTTTGCAACTTATTCAATTTAGTCCCTAAAGTCAAATTGGACACCTTAGGCATAGAATTTCATCATGAAAATTTCACACAAACATGCAATCATATCATAGACCTCATAATGCTTGTAAAATAATTATTTCTATTTCAGATTTGTGGTCTCAAAACTACTATTCCAACTAGACCCTAGTTCGGGATGTTACAACTCTCCCTTCCTTTAGGGATTTTAGTCCCCGAAAACTTTACCAGTAAAAAGGTTTGGGTATTGTTTCCTCATGGCCTCTTCGGGCTCCCATGTAGCCTCTTCAACCCCATGTCCCTGCCATAAAACCTTCACAAGAGAAATACTTTTATTCCTCAATTGTTTGACTTCTCGAGCCAAAATCTTAACTGGTTCCTCACTATAAGCCATATCTGGTCGAATCTCAACTTCCGTCGGTGAAATCACATGTAAAGGATCTGATCTATATCGGTTCAACATGGACACATTGTGACAGCCCAAAAATTGACCCTAGTCGGGAAGTGGTTTCGGGACCGCTAAACCGAGTCACCGAAATGTTCTAACGTAATATTTATTGTCTAGAATATGTGAATATGAATGTGTGAAAAATTGAATGTTTGGATTTTGTTAATCGTAAGTGAATTTTATCAAATAGGACTTATGTGAGAAAATTTAAAAATGTGCTAGGCAAATGTAAGGTGGCCTATTAATACATGTGGGAAAATGGTTGTCCTTGCATGTCAAATAACCCCCTTTCCTAAGGTGAGTGGCCGGCCATGACAAGATTATGGGCAAAGGAAACATGTTTCCAACATGTTTTGCTAGTGGTGTATGTAGGAAGCCATAAAATAAAAACTAGCATTAAAGAAATGAAAAAAAAAATGAGCATGGATGCCCCCCATTGTGCCGTAGCTAGAGAGAAAGAAAAGAAAAAAAAGGTTTTGTTCATTCATTGTTCATTCTTTTGGTTGTTCTTGAGAAAAAAAATGAAAGGAAGGAAGATTACCTAGGTCAATTCGGCAAGCATCTTCGCCTACTAGGAGGTAAGCATTGAATTTGTTGATTTGGTTTTGTAATATGCTAAGTTGAATGGTGGATGCACTCTTGGTAAGGTCAAGGAAGTTGAGATTTCTTGTGTGTGTCTAGGCAAAATGCCAAATGATTAAGTGTTGGAGATAGGAGCTTACTTAGAATGATAAATTCTTCTCCTATGATTATTTTTCTTGCATGTTAAATGGCTTCTACTTAGCCATGCAAAAATTTGTAATTTGTATGGATGATTGGAGCATTCGGCTAGGGTATAAAGGAAGGGATTTTGGTTGTTTCATCTAAGTATGGATGATGAATGTGCTATGGAAAGAAATTGGTCTTCCTATGAATATGATTCGTGAATGTTTATATTAGTAAAATAATTTATGTTCAAACACTTGAGGATTCGGCATTGTCCATGACTATTGTGTTTAAGATGTGATTTTGAATATTTGAATATTGAAAAGTAAGAATAGGTGTGATCGGTCATGGGAATTTGAGATGTTGTACATTAGAATTGAAAATACTTGAGACTAGATTACCTTAATAGTGATAATACATTCGGCCTTGATGCATTAATTGAATGTTGGCTAAGGTTTTGATATTTTGAACAAGGATAGTTGTGAATGGAGTGAAAACCATTAAATTATACACATAAGTATCCAGCAAGAATTTTAACTACTAAATGTATTTATACTAGGAAATCAAGACATCAAAAGGGGAGAATCAAACAAAGGCAAAACAAAGATAATCGAGTAGTCGATTGGAAATCGTTTCATCCAATATAAGGTAAGTCATTAAGCATATATTTGATATTGCTTAAATGATTGTAAAAATCTATGATTGTGCTTAATGGGATGATATATATATATAAATGAAATGTATGTGTATGGAGTGATGACATTTGTTGAATGTAAAAGAAATAGTGAAATGTGTAGAAAGTTGCTTTCGGCACTAAGTGTGCGGGCAATACGTGTGTACGGTGACGAGATTGGCACTAAGTGTGCATGCTGGAAATATATGACACTAAGTGTGCATGCTGGAAATATACTGACCTTTGGGTGTGCGAGCTCGAAGGGTATGGCACTAAGTGTGCGGGTTTAAAATTGTACAGCACTAAGTGTGCGAGTTTGATTATATAGCACTAAGTGTGCGAGTTGAATACATATAGCACTAAGTGCGCGGATTCACTATATGCTCTTGCATTACAATTGGCACTGAGTGTGCGACATCATCGAGCTAATCCCGGACAGCGGATCGGGTAAGTACCTTGAGCTCATGACGAATAGAAAATACGTTCATGCTCGGGGTTGAACTTGGTAAGCCTTAAATCTATGTGATGATTGAAATTGTATGATTATGGTGGAAATGAGTTAGTGTGTGAAAATGCCTCAAATATCTTGTTGTATAGAATATGAAATGTGGATGTATGACTTGGTATGAGATTGAACCGAAAGGTCCGAGGATTTATGGTATAGCTTCAATATGGATGAGTACCTAGCCTCGTCTATTGTTCATGTTGTGATAACTTTATCAATGGATGATTGTTGAATGCTTATGACTTACTGAGTTATAAACTCACTCGGTGTTTTCTTGTCACCCATTTTAGGTCTCTTGGACTCGTATTGTTGCGTGCTCGGAACCGTCGTTGAAGTCATCACACCGGCTGGAAATCTTGTGGTATTGTCTTCGTTGTTGAAGAACATTTGGCATGTATAGGCTATTATGTTTTGTTGAACTGTGGGTTGTAAACTTTAAGCCATGTGAAAATGGCCTATGTGGTCGTCGAGTGGGATGCTAGAACCTATAGCCACGAGTCTTAGAAACTTTAATTTTGATAAGGTGGCCATAATTTGTGTCATGTATGATGGAGGATTAAGGCCAAGGAAAGATTCATGAAATTGGCATAGTCTACTGCAGTAACTGTTGCGGACAGCAGCAGTGAGACGAGATTGAAAAATCACTAAAAATAGAAGAAGTAGAATTAAATAGTGAATAAATTATGAAATTGAGCCTTCATGAATCTATTTTTATATGGATGAAACGAAACGACCATATGAGCAGTATACTGAGAGATATTAAAGCTCTCGTGAGACAGGGCCAGAACGGTTTCTGGGTCCCCTGTCGCAACTTTGAAAATTTACTATAAATTATCCAGAAAGAATTAGAAGTCATGCCTTATATGTGCAGATTCCATTTTGAGTCTAGTTTCATTAGAAACAATCGGCACCAGTATTAAAGCCCTTTACAGAGAGATATTCAAGTTGTAACGTGCGAAGGTCAGTGTAGTCGACCCCTGTAACATGGGTGACTTTAACTAATAAACTGTACCAATTGGCCTGACCAAAAATTCTAGAAATAAATCCATGGTTGGATATATGAGTCTAAATTCAGGGAAAATTTACAGAATCAGTTTCCGAGTTTTGGAACTCGAGATATGATTTTTAAGGCGACAGTGACGCAGTTTTTCAGCCTGTCTGGAAATGCCAAATTGGTTGGTACTTTGAGAGGATTTGGCCCGTTAACCCCTCGTGTCCGACACCGGCGACGGTCACGGGGTCGGGGTGTTACACACATGAAACACATCATGAATCTTTTCGAGCCCTGATGGTAAAGCCAACCGATAGACAATCGGCCCTATTCTCTCGGTGATCTCATATGGCCCTATAAAATGAGGACTCAAATTGCCCTTCTTGCCAAATCTCAAAACCTTTTTCCATGGAGATACTTTCAAAAATACTTTATCACCGACTTGATACTCAATAAAAATACTTTATTACTGACTTGATACTCAATTTCTTTTCTTTTCAAATATGAGTAGGATTTTGTCTGTCTGAAGTAGCTTTCAAACAATCTCGAATCACTTTTACCTTTTCTTCGGTTTCCTTAACCAAATTGACTCGATGAATCAAATTTTCTCTAAGTTCAGTCCAATATAAGGGTGTCATGCACTTATGTCCATATAATGCTTCGAAGGTGCCATTTTCAAACTCGATTGATAAATGTTGTTGTAGGCAAACTTCACCAACGGTAAGTACTTTTCCCAAATACCTTGGAATTCTAACACACAACATCGGAGCATGTTTTCTAAGATCTGAATTACTCATTTAGACTGACCATCAGTCTGCGGATGGAAAGCAGTGCTAAAATTCAACTTTGTATCCAAAGCTTCTTGTAACTTTTTCCAAAATCGTGAAGTAAACCTCGGATCTCTATCCGATACAATCGATATAGGTACTCCACGGAAGTCTAACAATTTCACCAATGTACAATTCAGCTAACTTATCAATTGAGTAATCGATACGTATCAGAATAAAGTGAGCCGACTTTGTCAATAGGTCAACAACAACCCAAACGACGTCTTTCTTTTTCGGAGTTGAAGGCAAACCTGTCACAAAATCCATAGTAATTCAGTCCCATTTCCACTCGGGAACCATGATGGGTTGAAGTAAACCTGAAGTACTTGGTGTTCGACCTTTACTTGTTGACAACTAAACATTTCGATACAAACTCTGAGATATCTCTTTTCATACCATTCCTCCAATACATTTTCTTCAAGTCATTATACATTTTTGTGCCACCCGGGTGAATCGACAAACATCCGTTGTGTGCCTCATGTAAAATATTTTGAATCATCTCAGTGTCCTTCGGAACACAAATTCTACCACGAAATCTCAAACAACCATCGGAGTCTCTCAGAAAATCCAGTTCACTACTGGATTCACATTGAATTTTTTTAGCTTGCAACTCTTTATCAACTATTTAAGTATCACAAATCTGTTAAAGAAAAGTCGGTCTAGCTCTCAACTTGGCTAGAATCGAACCATGTTTTGATAAAGCCAACTGGGTGTTCATAGCTTTCAAAGCAAATAGCAACTTTCTACTCAAAGCATCGGCGACCACATTTGCCTTTCCTGGATGGAAATCAATCACTAACTCGTATTCTTTTAATAATTCCAACCATCTCCTTTACTGTAGGTTCAAATCCTTTTGAGTCATCAAATACTTTAGACTTTTGTGATCAGTGAATACTCGACATTTCTCGCCATACAAATGGTGTCTCCAAATTTTCAATGCAAACACAATGACGGCTAGTTCTAAATCATGTGTCGGATAGTTTTTCTCATGCGGTTTCAGCTGCCTTGAGGCATACGCTATCACTTTGCCTTCCTATATAAGTACATACCCAATCCATTCAAGGATGCATCACTATAAACCACAAATTCCTTTCCTGGTTCAGCTGTACTAAAACTGGAGCCTCAGTCAACAATGTCTTTAGTTTCTCAAAACTCTGTTGGCACTTTTCTGTCCATTCGAACTTGACATCTTTCTGTAACAACCTCGTCATCGGGGTAGAAATCATGGAAAATATTTTCACAAACCATCGGTAGTAACCGACTAGGCCCAAAAAGTTTTTAATCTCAGATACATTCCTTCGCGGTTTCCAATTCATAGTAGCCGAAATTTTACTAGAGTCAACTATAATACTATCACCTGAAACTATGTGGCCTAAGAATCCAACTTCTTGACGCCAAAACCCACTTTTACTGAACTTGGCATGCAACTATTTATCCCTCAAGATCTGTAAAACAGTCCTCAAATGTTTGGCATGCTCTGCCTCATCTCTTGAATAAATCAGAATATCATCAATAAACACAACAACAAACTTGTCCAAATATGGTCGAAATATTTGATTCATTAAATTCATAAACATAGCAGGAGTATTTCTTAACCCAAATGGCATAACAAGAAATTCATAGTGGTCGTACCTCGTTCTAAAAGCAGTTTTAGGCACATCCAACTCTTTAACTCACAACTGATAGTAGCCGGACCTCAAGTCTATATTAGAAAACCATGTCACTCCTTTCAATTGATCAAACATGTCATCAACCATTGGCAAATGATACTTGTTCTTGATTGTTACCTTATTGAGCTGTCAATAGTTTATACACAATCTCATAAATCTATCTTTCTTTTTCACAAATAATACCAGAATGCTCCACGGTGAAAAGTTCGGTCTCAAAAAACCTTTTTGGTCAATTCTTGCAACTATGACTTCAGTTCTTTCAACTCAGTTTGGGCCATTCTATATTGAGCAATCGAGATAGGTGCTGTCCCTGGCATTACATCAATGCCAAACTCCACTTCTCTGATTGGAGGTAAACTTGGTAATTCTTCCGGGAATACATCCAAAGATTCACATACAACAGGCATTGATTCAATCTTCAGTTCAGACTCTTTTATATTAAACACATAAGCCAAATAAACTTCACATCCTTTTCTCATACATTTCTGAGAAGACATCGAAGAAATCACAATTGGCAACCTCTCTGACTCATCTGATTCAACCTGAAGAATTTCACCATTTTCACATTTTAATTCAAGGACTTTTTTGTCTAAAATTTACTATAGCATCATGAAATACCAACCAATCCATACCCAATATAACATCAAATTCATCAAACGGCAACAACATCAAGGCAGTTGAAAAACAATAACCTCTAATCATCAAAGGGCATTTCTTACATACCTTATCAACTAAAACATACTTGCCTAACGGGTTTGACACTTTAATCATAAATTCCATAGGCTCAACAGGCATATTCATGTTAGATACCAATTTCATGCACACAATGAATGAGTAGAACCAGGGTCAATCAAGGCAATAACAGTAGTATCATAAAGAGAAAAAGTACCAGTGATCACACCGGGAGAAGATGCGTCCTCACACGCACGTATAGCATAGGCTCTAGCTGGAGCTCTAGCTTCAGATCTCACTGCTGTATCCTTTATTACATTTTTGCTACTAGCTCTATTACCGGCATTTCTCAGGGGTCTCCCTTTTGTAGCCGTACTATTCGATCTCGCACTCTGAAATTTTTCTTTCTCGATCATCTCAGGACAGTCATTAATATAGTGGCCTTGAGAACCACATTGGAAACAAGATCCATCATTCGTCCTACACATACCAAAATGGCTTCTACCACATTGTTGGCACTCGGATTTAGAAGGCCGAGCATTACCCACACTAGCCCCCTATTACCGGTATTTCTCAGGGGTCTCCCTTTTGTAGCCGTACTATTCAGTCTCGCACTCTGAAAATTTTCTTTCTCGATCATCTCAGGACAGTTATTAATATAGTGGCCTTGAGAACCACATCAGAAACAAGATCCATCATTCGTCCTACACATACCAAAATGGCTTCTACCATATTGTTGGCACTCGGGTTTAGAAGGCCGAGCATTACCCACACTAGCCACAGATGTACCTGAGATTTAAAACCTAGATTTTGCTTTTTACAATTTCTATATGAATGCCCTGTCAAAACATGAGAACGAGAATACATATCTCTGGATTTCTTAGGCTGAAATGGAAATGACTTGCTCATCGGCCTCTTTCTTATATCTCTAGCCTCAGCTTTGGCTTTTCTCTTTCCTTGGTCAGTTCCTCAGCTTTACAAGCCCGATCTACAAGTACAACAAATTCGTTCAGCTTAAGAATATCCACTAACACTGTAATATTCTCATTAAGTCCATCTTCAAATCTTCTACACATTTTAGCCTCGGAAGATACACACTCTTGAGCATATTTGCTGAGTTAGACAAACTCACTTTCGTACTTAGTAACTAACATGCGGCCTTATTTCAATTCAAGAAATTCCTTACGCTTTTGATTGATGAATCGCTCATTGATGTATTTTTTCCAGAACTTCTCTTGGAAGAATTCCCATGTGACCCTTTCTTTCGGAACCACTGAAACTAATGTCTTCCACCAATGATAAGCTGCATCTCTCAACAAAGAAATAGCACCCTTTAAACATTCTTTAGGTGTGCAAGATAGCTCATCAAATACCCTTATCGAATTCTCAAGCCAAAATTCTGCTTTGTCAGCATCATTCTCAGCATTTGCTCTGAACTCTTCTGCCCCTTGTTTCCAAATCTTATGAACAGGGGTTCTATGAAATCTCATAAAATCCATACCTTGAGGCACTAGGGGTACGGGTTGAGGATTTGGACGGGGTGGAAGGGGTTGAGCGTTTGGGTTCGTTTGAACGAACTCCGTGTACTAGGCATTCATCATATGGAGAAAGGCTTCCTTACCTCCTTCTCCTCTACTAACAGTTGTGGGTCTACTATCAGACGGCACTACTTCTTCAATTGGAGCAGGCGCGTTACTTTCAATATCATCTGCAACTACTCTTTCGAGATCCATTTACAATATGAAAACACATTTTAAAATCATCAAGAGTTGTCACACCATCATAATATATGTATGGCATGTATAGCTAGACTCTAACTCATGCTACATTAGTCCGAGAACTGACTAAAATGTAGCTCTGATACCACTAAATGTAACACCCTTTACCCATGTCCATTTACATGTAATAGCTTACTTTCTTGTCTTTGACACATTTATTAAGACTTCCCATTGAACTTCTATTTAGATTACCCGTTGAACACTCGGAATAACATCGGATACATAGGAATCTCGCAACTGAGTGCTCCATATGTAGCCAATGCTACCTCATATCACATATCACATGTTGCTCGCTTTCAAGCTACTCACGGGTCTGCTCACACAAGTTGTCAGTCAGGATGTAGCTACATGGGTTGCTCACACAAGCTGTCAGGTATCTGCAAAACATGTCGGACTACCTAACATCGGTAGAACATACAAGACCAATATCCGGACCGTCATAACATGTGTCACATATATCATGAACTCAGACCACAACTCATGAGCTTAGATCACATTGTTCCTAGTGACATGTCACTCGTATCCTAATTTATTCCTAAGGTTCAAATGGGATTTTCTTTGATATCACATTTCTGTCGGACTTGCTTGTAATGTCGATTTCAGTATCCATAGCACCAGTCACATGCTCATGAAATAATCAAAGCATAATTCATAATAAAATTTAAGCATTAAATACATGATACAACATCACACTAAATATTTATGTACTTACTATGCATGCAATATTAAAGCATTTAAACTATGGTGCATGTTACACAATTTACATATGAACTTACCTCGGTACAAAATGATAGAAACGAGCCTAATCCTCATAAACCTTGTTTTTCCCCTGATCAAGACCCAAATCACATTTTTCTTGATCTACAATGCCATATTTAACTTGTTCAATACACACATTGTTTGAATTAACCCATAATTCATACTTTGGTACAATTATCTTTTTACCCTTAACTTTTCACTTATTTACACTTTAGTCCCTAGGCTCGTAAAATGAAATGCATGCATTTTCTTGGTTACATAAACCTAGCCGAACCTATACCAAGCTCATATCAGCACATTTTCTTTTATTTCACATTTTTACCACTCATTTTTACACCTTTTACAAATAAGTCATTTTCAGGTGTTTTCACTAAAAAATCACTTAGTAAAAGATGTTAAACACATATCAAACTTTCATATTCTTCCATGAAACTTCAAAATACAACCATGTCAGACATGGGTCAAATTTCATACATGAACCCTACTTCAAAATATGGTTAGAAATGGATAGATCATGATTCAAGGATCTAAAAAATGTAAAGAACACTAAAAACGGGGCCTGGGAGCACTTACAATCAAGCTTGAAAAGTTGAAAACCCTAGCTATCGTGAGCATGAAATTTTCGGCTAGCACTTGGAGAAGATGGACAAGATTTTCACTTCATTTTCCCCTTTTATTCTTTTATTTACCAAATGACAAAAATGCCCTTAAGGCCTTTTTTTTAAAATTTTTCCTATTCATGTCCATTTTTGTCCAAAATTTTAGAAATTGGTCAAATTGCTATTTAAGGACCTCTAATTGATAATCTAATACAATTTCATGCTTGAAGCTTCTAGAACACAAGTTTTGTAACTTATTCAATTTAGTCCCTAAAGTCAAATTGGACACCTTAGGCATAGAATTTCATCATGAAAATTTCACACAAACATGAAATCATATTATAGACCTCATAATGCTCGTAAAATAATGATTTCTATTTCAGATTTGTGGTCTCAAAACCACTATTTCGACTAGATCCTAAATTGGGATATTACAATAACTTACTTCACAATTGAACTGTTGTATAACTAACCATATATGTAACACCCCATACTCGATCCATTCGTAGGATTCGAGCTACAACATATCACAACAGTAAACAAAAACATTTGTATAGAAATTACTCAATAATATCTATAGTTTAATATAAATAAGTTAAGTCTAAATTAAACATGCATTAAAAACAAAACCGAGTCTCAATCAGGCTTACGAAAGCCCTTAAACAAGCTCATTATTAAATTGAGACACACCTTTGAAGACACCCTAAAGCTGGAGCTTATTGCCCTCAATGTCGCGGCACAAGACCTGGTATGTCATGACATCATCTCTGTACAGGAAATAATTACGAGCCAGGGCTTTTTGGTTCGCATAATCAAACATTAAACACGAGGACGATAGCTGGACCTAGGGTTAAGGAAAACAACCACTCTAAAGTTTATAAATAGGCTTATTTAACACATGTTAGAGACAACTTTCGTATTGTATAATTTTCTTCTTAGATTTAGTTTTTAATTTTTCTCTTTTCTTAAGTTTAGGTTTATTTCAAGTTCTTGTTATTTACATTTGTGGAAGAAATCAAATTTGTGAACATAATCAAACTTTGTGAGGGTTCTGCATTTAGTTCTAATACAAATCAGGCTTCTACTGAACTTTATACTCTTGAATTATTCTTCATGTCTATTCTTTCTATCAAGTTTATATTGTTTATGAGATTCATGAGGAACTAATCCTCGTATGGAGGATTAGCGAGTGAAGGTATATTAATTAACTGTTTTGTAGGGTTTTTTAGCTGATCAATTGTTTAGGAAAGAATAACCTAAACCCTAAGCTTAACAACCCTAGGCCTAACAACCCTAGGAAGTCAAATTAACCCAAATTTGGTTTGGACTATTCGTGAACACCTTAACCCTGAGTCGATATGGACTATAAGGTCGAGAGATAAGTAGTTCTTGTCGACTCGTTATTCTAGTGTAAGATCGAAAGATCTTGCTGGGATATCAACTAGTTAATTGAACAAAAAAACTTGAAGCGATAGTTGGTTATGATTACTGAAGCAAGCTAATCAATCATGCCCAAATATGATATAGTCGCTTATTTGATTTCTCATGATTCATTTATTTATTTTCTTTCTTTTATTATTACCATTTGTATAGATCATCAAAACCTTTATTTTTATTTTATCGTAATATAATCCATTTAAAGTACTAATTAGATCTATTTATGCTTAAGTTAAAATTAATTTGGTGCTCGCTTCCCTTAGGTACGATCCTTAGAGTACTCATCTACTCCATTGTAACGATATTACAACTTGACCCGTATATTTGCGAATACTACCTTTTCATATATTTTGTGTAGGATTTCTACCCTAGACGTTAGTATGTCCGAAGGCGGTCAAGTTGTTGGTGCCATTGCCAGGGAGGCAACATCACTAGATTAATTTTAATTTCTTTCATTTTAATAGAATAATTAGGAAATATTTAGATTATAGAAATAATTTTAGTTTATTTAATTACCTGTTAACATTACTAACAATTCTCTTTTCTTCAAGGAACCTGATAGCACTAGAAAGAACATAGGTTTTCCTCCTTACTTATTGGTCAAATTGTTCCCATTTAGTTATCCTTAGCATATATTTTAGCATTTTCAGTTGAGTAAATTGCATTTTATAACTCAATGAATCCTAGCTTATTTTATCCTTAATTTTGCTATCTTTTTGGATTAATGTCATTGCATGAGTTAATTCCAAATTACGTCTAGAATTGTCGCCGCACCTGACAGCTATCTGAATAAGAACTAAAAATGTGTAAGCTGTCTAGTTTGGTATAACCAACCTATATGTATAGGGACAGAATAATTCTAAGGAAAGGACACCTGCACTGTTGGAGGAGGACATAAAAGGTTGAAGTAAGAAAAAAAAAAAGAGGAGAGCTTTTTCTTGACCATTATATTCTTTATCCTACCTTGAAGCTTGCGGCTACGGCAGCTTAAGCCTCTCACTGGTGAGCCAACGTGAAAATTTATGCAAATTAGCTTCTGAAGAGGAGACCTAGGTGCGAGACAAGAGAGAATAGAGAGATTTAGTCGAGTTGTCTAGGAATAGTATCTCCACTCGATTCTTTCTTATTTCTTTCTAAATGCTGGTGATTACTCTCTGTGTTATGTTTTTATGGAAGTACACATGAATTCTTGGTTAAATGTTATCTTATTCAATCTTGCTTTTATTGTTTAATCTTGGGGTTTGAATGTTTCTTAACACGGAAGTGTTATTGCAGTCACTGACACTGGAAAATGCAGTGATAGTTCGAGCCAACAAGCATTACTGTAACACCCCTTACCCGTATTTGACGCCGGAACAAGGTACGAGGCATTATCGAATCTAAACATAAGCAAACATAAAAATCGAGACGTAAGTTTCTATACAAATTTAAAAATTTTCATTTACATTCACATCGTCCCTAAAATAAGTTGACGAGGTCCAAAACATGCACTGGAAGCGGTTCGAGACTAAACCGAAAACTTTGGAAAATTTCACAACACTTAGAAAATTTTTCATGTTTTAAGAGCCACACACCCGTGTGGCTTGGGACACGCCCGTATGGACAGGCCGTGTGGTCATACATGCCCATGTCCCTAACCTGTATAACTCTCTGTTTGTTATCCAAGAACAAATTGAAGTCACAAGGCCAAGGTACACGCTCGTGTTCTTAGGTCGTGTGGTCAATTTAATTTTCATAATTTTTCATAAAATAGGTGCAGACTTCACACGCCCAGGGCACACGCCCGTGCCTGAGGCCGTGTCATCCACACGGATGAGACACACGCCCGTGTCCCTAACCGTGTGCTCAATATTGAGCATTCTGTTTTGCAATAATTAAGGCGCAAGGAACACATGGCTGGATCACACGCCCATGGGGTGAGCCGTGTGTCACACATGACCTAGACACACGCCCGTGTGTCTACCCCTGTTGACAAAAATAAGGCTATTTTCCAAGCCATATTGTTACCCTTCCATGCGCAAACCTATACAACAAAACATAACACCATTCCTGGTATATACATTCAACTAAATCAGCCACAATCAAGACATACACACATTTTTCACATGCTATCATTTACCATATACAAACATCACCTACTTACCAACTTAAACCATGCAAACTACCACATCCATTAAAGTCATCATCATATGTATATATACTTAAACCAATATTAGCCAATTTCAAAAGCCATTTACAAAATGAATTATCAACCAACTTAAGCCAACACATTTGGCCAAATGAATTATGACACATAACAAAATGACCAAGTCCTTATACATGCCATAACTCAAAATATTGAAATCATTGGTACCCAAAATATTAAGTTGATGTGTGACTAGATCTCCGACAATCTCCGATCCCCGAGCTGGCTTGATGACACTATAAGACAAGGGAAAAGAAATAGGAGAAAGCTTTAAAGCTTAGTAAGTTCCCATGCAAATAAAAAGCATTATAAACTCACATTTAACATACAATTAACTTGAAGTAAATTAACATAAATATCATTATAAATATCACAATCCAACATACTCAATCACAACCTTACTGAGGGATTTATCACATATCAAGCTCATTAAGCATGAGTTTCATGTACATACCTGGTATGTACCAATTTACAACATACCATAGTCTTTCACAACTTTGATGTTATTGTTTCAATTCCCGTTAAACCACTTGGAATACTAAAGGATACTCGGGTATCTGGCACACATAGTACCACACCAATGCCATATCCCAGATGTGGTCTTATATGGGATCTTGTTTTGATGCCAATAGCCCAGCTATGGTCTTACAAGAAATCTCATGTTGATGCCATATCCTAGATGTGGTCTTACACAAAATCTCATATTGATGTCATATCCTAGATATGGTCTTACACATAGTCTCGGTAACCCTAATGTCATGATATTTGTATCTTATCTATTCCTAAGGTTCAACTGGGATTTCTCACTTATCAAACTTTTTTGATCATGTTCAAGATAAAATCACAATTCATACAATATTAAAGTAATTAAAGCATAAATAACAATGCATTATTTATATAAGAACTTACCTCGGTACAAAAATAGTAGGAAATGGACGTAATCGTCAAATACTTTGTTTTTCCCCCGATCTAGGTCCGAACCTCATTTCTCTTAATCTATAATAGTAAATTTAACTTGTGACAGCCCTAAAACGACCCTAGTCGGAATGTGGTTTCGGGACCACAAAACCGAGGCATAAAAATAATTAATTGTTATATTTTATGCTTACTATGTGTGTGCATGAATATGTGGAAGTTTCATTCTCTAATTTTACCAAATGTATGAGAAATTATTAAATAGGGATCAAGGTGAAACATGGTAAAAAAATGATAGGCTAATTTGTAATGGCTTATTTGTGCATGTTGACACAAAGGTGGACTTGCATGTCAAAATTGCCCAAATTATTCTATAGTGGCGGCCAAGATGGATGTGATGGGCAAAGGAAAACATGTTTCCAACATGTTGGGTTAGTGAGGCATGTTGGGAGCAATTAAATAATGTGTTAGCATTAAAGAAAAGGTTGACAAAAAAAATGGATGGATGCCCCTTGTTGCCGTGAGTAGAGGAAAAGAAAGGAGAAAATTTGTTCATCCATTCTCAATTCTTTGGCTGAAAATACTAAGGGAAAAAGGGAGGATTTTGCTCCATTTTTGGTTTAGAAGAGATCTAGAAGGAGATTTGGCTATACTTGCATCAAGATTAAGGTATGTATGAGGTTGTGTCATGAGATTCATGCATGTTTTAGTTGCTAACTTGATGTTCATGTTAGCCATGGTTCAAATCCTTGTTATGCCATGGAAATGGTATTTGGCCAAGGTTGATATTGTGTTAAAGCCATTGCATGCTAAATATGAAGCTTGTTGATGATGCATGTAATGATGGATTGACTACTCTTGAATTTTCTCTTAGCATTCTTGAGTAAGACATGGAGTTCTATGTTTAACCATGACCGAAAATTGAAAGGGGATGGTGTGTGATGTATTCGCCATGGTATGCTCATAAGTGCGATTTTGCTTGTTGCATGATAGGTAAAAATTTGTGTTTTGATATATGTTTATATGTGATGATGTTTCGGTTTTGAAGTATAAAATTGGCTAACATGGACATGCATATTCGGCCACAATAGGGGAATTGTTGTGCATGCATTCGGTTAGAGGCAAGCATAATGATGCCTATTCTTGAATTAGGTAATCGGCTACCTTGATGTGAGCTAAGGCCGAATGTATGCGAAATTAAAGAAAATTGACTAAAGTGCTTAGTTATGTGATGTTGGGTCAATGATATGTGTATTCGCCAAGGCTAGCAAGTGAGACTTTAATAAGTTGAAATTGTTTGAATTAGCTCAAGAGCTTAGAGGGCCACAATTGGATAAAGGAAAGGAAAAAGTGATCGAATAGCCGTTGAAGCCGTTCGACAACATCCGAGGTAAGTCTTGAGTAATGACCCTACTTGAATTATGTGAAATGAAATATGGATGTGTAATGATTATTGACATATGTGTGTATGAGTATTTGAATGGTACCGGGCTAAGTCCGAAGGCAATTATGCTAGTGATATGTTTGTGTTCGAGCCTTAGTAACGAAAATGAAATATGGATGTGTAATGATTATTGATTTATGTGTGCATGAGCAATTGAATGATACCCGGCTAAGTCCCAAGACATTTATGCTAGTAATTATATCCGGTTAAGACCAAGGCAATTGTGCTAGTGACTATATCCGGGCTAATACCGAAGGCATTTGTGCAAGTTGTTATATCCGGCTAATACCCAAGGCATTTGTGCAAGTTGTTATATCCGGCTAATACCGAAGGCATTTGTGCAAGTCGTTATATCCGGGCTAAGACCCGAGGGCATTCGTGCGTGTGGTTATATCCGGTTGTATTCCGAAGAAGCTTGGGTTGAAGGTGAGCTTTGGTTGCTGTAATAAATCCAATTAGTACGCTCGAAAAGCCCAAAGGATAAGGTATGTTTACATGTGCAATGGAAAAGTCGATACGTTTGAAATAATATTCGTTCAATCGACTAACGAATTTTCAGCTCTTGAAATGGGTTGATATCTTGTGAATGTATATATTGATGAAGTGTGAAGTAGGTACGATTATGTGAATGTGTATTAATAAAGTGATTCATTTGGCTATGTGAATGTAATGCTTTAGTCAAAGCCGATTTCATTACTTGAGACTTACTAAGCATAAAAATGCTTACCCGTTGCTTTGGCTCTCTGTTTTATAGATTTTGCTCGTTAGCGATCGGATTCGGGATCATCGAAGTTGAAGTCAACCACACTATCAAAGCCCTTTTGGTACTCCTTTAGTTGAATTTTGGATATGGCATGTATAGGACTACCCTTGGTTGTTTTCAAGTATCTTTGTGATGTATATGTGTTTGGATATGGCATGTATAGGACTACCCTTGGTTGTTTTCAAGTATCTTTGTGATGTATATGTGTACGGCCATGCGAAAATGGCTCGTAAAGGTGGAGTATGGCATTAGACCATTCGAATTTGTGGTTTGTAATTATATATGGTTTCATGATGTGATTATGGATTGGAATGGGGGTGTTAGTCACATGATCAGCCATTGGAATGGCTAAATATGATCATAAGTGGACCTATGTATGACAAGACTATAGTTGGTCCATAGAGACTACAATTTAGGTAAGGCCTACCTTAAAAACAGATGCTGCCAGCTGCAGTGACGTGAATGTGAAAAATCACTAAAAATAGTAGGAATGGTATTAAATAGTGAATAAATTATGTAAATGAACCTTGATGAATCTATTTTCATATGAAAGTAACGAAACGATCATATGATCAGTTTACTAAGAGATATTAAAGTTCTCGTGAGACAGGGCCAGAACGGTTTCTGGATCTCCTGTCTTGACTTTGAAAATTTACCAAAAATTATCCAGAAGGAATTAGAAGTCATGCCTTATATTTACAGATTCCTTTTTGAGTCTAGTTTCATTAGAAACAAACGGCATCAGCATTGAAGCCTTGTACAGGGAGATATTCCAGTTGTAACGCGCGAAGGTCAGTGTAGTCGACCCCTGTAACATGGGTGACTTTAACTAATAAACTGTACCAATTGGCCCGAC
Organism: Gossypium arboreum; assembly: GCF_025698485.1. Taxonomy (NCBI): domain Eukaryota; kingdom Viridiplantae; phylum Streptophyta; class Magnoliopsida; order Malvales; family Malvaceae; genus Gossypium; species Gossypium arboreum. Next base: position 20,823,844 of record NC_069082.1, read on the forward strand.
CTAAAATTCTAGAAATAAATTCAGGGATGTATATATGAGTCTAAATTCAGGTAAAATTTACGGAATTAGTTTCCGAGTTTTGTAACTCGAGATATGCCTTTTAAGGCGACAGTGATGCAGTTTTCCAGCTTGCCTAGAAATGTCAAATTGGTCGGTGCTATAAGTGGGTTTGGCTTGTTAACCCCTCGTGTCCGACACCGGCAATGGGCTTGGGTTCGGGGTGTTACATAACTCATTTATTAATCATCTTACTCAATTCAGTCCAAACCTTACATTATGGAAAAATTACATTTTGCCCCTAAACTTTGACATATTACATTTTAGTCCCTAAGCTCGTAAAATGAAATCTATTCAATTTCATCAAGACCCAAGCCTAACCAAACCTCTTTCATGCTTATAACAGCTCACATGTTCGATTTAATCACACTTTTATACACATTTTGAAATTTTTTACAAATAGGTCCTTTTGACATTTCCATTAAAAATCACCTAGCAAAAGTTGTTTATTTTATATCTAACATACGTTTTCCACCATTAGACATCAAAATGAACAAATATTCTTCATGGGTAAAATTTTAGACTTTGATTTTCTTTCAAATTAATCCTTGAAATAGCTAGATTAGGTTACAAGGATTTTAAAAACATAAAAATCATTAAAAACGGGGCTAGAATGGACTTACAATCGAGCTTGGAAGATGAACAAACCCTAGATATGGTTCTCCTTTGAAATTTTAGGCCAAGGGTAGAAGATGAGCAAAAATTGGCTTTTAATTTGATTTTTAATTCATTTATCAACCAAATGACCAAAATGCCCCTAACTTAAAACATGAAATTTCTCTTACCTCATGTCCATTTTTGTCCATTAACTTAACAAATGGTATAATTACCATCTAAGGACATTCAATTTAAAATTTCATAACAATTTGACACCTCTAACATGTAGAACTTAACTTTTTCACTTTTTACAATTTAATCCTTTTTTGTTAAATTGAGTGTGCAAACGTCAAAATTTTCGAATGAAATTTTCAAGAAATCATTCTGTAAAATTGTAGGTCATGAAAATATAATAAAAACAATTTTTTTCTACGTCGGGTTCATGGTACTAAAACCATTGTTTTGACTAGACCCAAAATTAGGCTGTTACAACTCTCCCCCATTAGGGATTTTCGTCCCCGAGAATCTTACCAAAAAATAGGTTTGGGTAATATTTTCTCATAGCCTCCTCGGGTTCCCACGTAGCCTCTTCGACCCCATGTCGTTGCCAGAAAACTTTCACTAGGGCTATGCTTTTATTTCTCAACTGTTTAAGTTCCCGAGCTAAGATCTTGATCGGTTCTTCACCAAATGTCATATCAGGTCGAATCTCAATCTCTGATAGAGAAATCACATGTGAAGGATTGGAATGATATCATCGCAACATCGACACACGAAACAAATTATGAATCCTTTTCAACTCTGTGGGTAAAGCTAATCGATATGCTACTGGCCCTATTCTTTCAATAACTTCATACAACCCAATGAAACGTGGACTTAACTTGCCTTTACGACCAAATCGGAGAATTTTCTTCCACGGAGACACTTTCAAAAATACTTTATCACCAACTTAAAACTCAATCTCTTTTCTTTTCAAATCCGCGTACGATTTTTGTCGATCTAAAGCTACTTTCAAGCAATCACGGATTACATTTACTTTTCCTTTAGTTTCTCTAACCAAATAAACCCCGTGAATCTATTTCTCACTAAGCTCGGTCCAATACAAAGGTGTTCGGAACTTGCGGCCATACAATGCCTCATAAGGTGCCATCTTTATACTTGATTGAAAATTGTTGTTATAGGCAAATTCGACCAATGGTAGATATTTTTCCCAACTACCCTCAAATTTTAAAATACAACATCGGAACATATCTTTGAGAATCTGAATCGTTCTTTTGGACTCACCGTCGGTCTACGTGTAAAATGTGGTACTAAAGTTCAACTTTGTACCCAAAGCCTCTCGTAACTTCTTCCAAAATCTCAAAGTGAACCTTGGATCTCTATCCGAAAAAATAGACATAGGCACCCCGTGCAATCTCAAAATCTTAGAAACGTACAATTCAGCTAAGTTATCAAGTGAGTAGTCAATATGCACTGGAATAAAATGAGCTAATTTCATCAGTCTATCAACCACAACCCATACGGCGTCATTCTTCTTCGGAGTCAAAGGCAAACCTGTTACGAAATCCATCATAATCCTATCCCATTTCCACTCGAGCACTATCACTGGCTAAAGTAAACCCAAAGGCACTTGGTGTTTAGCATTCACTTGTTGACAAATCAAACATCTCGAAACAAACTTTGAAATATCTCATTTCATACCAGACCACCAATACAATTTCTTCAAATCATTATACATCTTTGTACTATCCAGATGCACAGATAAACAACCGTTATGTGTTTCATGCAGAATTTTCTAAATAAGTTCATCATTTTTCGGTATACAAATTCTGTCTCGAAACATCAAACAATCTTTGGATCCGATATGAAAATTTGAATCACTACTCGATTCACATTAAACTCTTTTGGCTTCGAAATCACTGTCACATTCCTGAGCTTCACAAATTTGTTGATGAAATAGCGGTCTAGCTCTCAACTCAGCTAGAATCGAACCATTAACGGACAAATTCAACGGTGTATTCAACGCTCTCAAAGCAAAAAAAGACTTTCTACTCAACAAATCTATGACTACATTTGCCTTACCCAAGTGATAATCAATGACTAGCTCATAATCTTTCAGTAACTCAAGCTATCTCCGTTGCCGCAAGTTTAAATCTTTCTAAGTCATCACGTATTTTAAACTTTTATGATCAGAAAAGACATGACATTTCTCACCGTACAAATTGTGTCTCTAAATTTTCAGAGCAAACACAATAGTGGCTAATTCCAAATCATGCGTGAGATAATTCTTCTCGTGCTATTTCAACTGTCTCGAGGCATAAGCTATCACTTTTCCCTCTTGCATTAACACACATCCTAATCCATTCAGTGACGCGTCATTACAAATCACAAACTCTTTTCCTGGCTTAGGTTGTACTAAAATCGGTGCCTCAGTTAATAATGCTTTCAAATTCTCAAAACATTGGTGACATTTTTTGGACCATTCAAATTTAACATATTTTTGCAACAACTTGGTCATAGGAGTAGCAATCATCGAAAATCCTTTGACAAATTATCAGTAGTAACCAGCTAAGCCCAAAAAGCTTCTAACTTTAGATACATTTTTCGGCGGTTTCCAATTAACAATTATTGAAATCTTACTTGGATCAACTCGGATGCTATCACTTGAAACAATATGTCCCAAAAATCTGACTTCTCGGAGCCAAAACTCACTTTTACTAAATTTAGCAAACAACTGCTTAGCAAACAACTGCTTATCTCTTAAAGTCTGCAATACAGTCTTCAAGCGCTCAGCATTCTCAGACTTATCTCGAGAATAAATTAAGATATCATCGATGAACACAACCACAAACTTATCTAAATATGGTCAACGATCCGATTCATCAAGTCCATAAAAACAGCAGGTGCATTAGTTAGTCAGAAAGGCATAACAAGAAATTCATAGTGCCCATACCTTGTCTTGAAAGCGGTTTTCGACACATCCGCCTCTTTAACTCTCAACTGATAGTAGTCAGATCTTAAATCAATCTTCGAGAATACCATTCCTCCACTCAACTGATCAAACAAGTCATCTATCCTTGGCAAAGGATACTTGTTTTTTATAGTCACCTTGTTGAGCTGTTGGTAATCAATACAAAGTCTCATAAATCCATCTTTCTTCTTTACAAATAACACTGAAGCACCCCAGAGAGGAAAACTCATTCTCGCAAAACCCTTATCCGTCAACTCTTGTAACAAAGCTTTTAATTCTTTCAATTCAGTCAGAGCTATTTTATACAGAGTAATAGATATCAGCGAGGTCCCTAGTACTAAATCAATACCAAACTCAACTTCTCTAACCGATGGTAACCCAGGCAACTCTTCCGGGAACACATCCGAATATTCACAAACTATCAGCACTGATTCAATTTTAAATTCTAACTCTTTTGTATTCAACACATAAGCAAGATACGCTTCACAGCCTTTTCTCACATATCTTTGAGCAGACATCAAAGAAATCACAACAGGTAACTTACTCGCCTCATCTGAATCAATTTGAATAATTTCACCATTTTCAAATTTTAGTTAAATAATCTTTCTTTTACAGTTCACTACAGCATCATGCAGTGTCAACCAATCCATACCCAAAATAACATCAAATTCATCAAATGGCAACAACATTAAATCAGTTAGAAAACAGTGACCTCGAATGATCAAGTGACAATTCTTGCAAACTCTATCAACTAACACATGTTTGCCTAAAGGGTTTGACACTCTAACCACAAACTCAGTAAACTTAATAGGCAAGCTCTTACTAGCTACCAATTTAACACAAACATAAGAATGAGTCGATCCAGGATCAATCAATGCAACTATATTAGTATTATAGAGAGAATAAGTACCAGTGATAACATCGAGAGATGTCGCTTCTTCGCAAGCACGGATGGCATAGGCTCTAACAGGTGCTCGAGCCTTGGATCTCACAGCTGTATCTTTCATCACATCTTTACTACTAACTCTATTTTTGGTATTTCTTGGTAGCCTACCCCTATTAGCAGTATTACTAGACCTCGGACTCTGAAATTTTCTTTCCCAGCCATTTCGGGGCAATCTCGAATAAAATGCTCTTAAGAGCCACACTTGAAACAAGCCCGATCATTCATTCTACATTCACCGGGATGACATCTGCCACAATGCTGATAATCAGGTCTGTTAGGTCTTACATTACCCATACTTGCCATTGAAGTGGCTTAAGATTTATAACCAGAGTATTGCTTCCCACGATCTCTATGTGAATATCTCGCTGAAACATTCAAACGGGAATACATCTCTTTAGATTTCTTTGACTAGGTTGGAAATGACTTACTCATTGATCTCTTCCTTAGATCTCTATTATCAAGATCAGCCATCCTCTTCTCTTTGTTCAACTCTTTGGCCTTACATGCCCATTTGACCAATACCACAAATTCTTTCAGCTCCAAGATCCCAACACACACACACACACGAATATCCTTATTCAATCCATCCTCAAATCTCTTGCACATGATAGCCTCGGTGGAAACACATTCTTGAGCATATTTACTAAGTTTGACAAATTCTCGCTCATACTCTGTTACTAACATACGACCCTGTTTCAGCTTAAGAAATTCGTTACGTTTTTAATCGATAAACCACTGACTAATATATTTCTTTCGAAACTCCTCTTGAAAGAATTCCTATCTAACCCTCTCTCTTGGTACCACCGATACTAGTGTATTTCACCAATGACATGCAAAATCTCTCAAAAGTGAGACGACACACTTTAAACACTCATCCAGTGTGCAAGAAAACTCATCAAATACCCTGATGGAGTTTTTGAGCCAAAACTCAGCTTTCTCAAATCATCACCCACATTAGCTCTAAAATCTTCAACCCCATGCTTTCGGATCTTATCAACTGAGGGCTTGTTCATTCTTACAAATTCCATACCTTGTGGGGCTATGGAAACCGGTCGAAGAATAGGTAAGAGTCGAGGAGGTTGGGCATTCAGATTTGTTCAAACAAATTTCGTATACTACTCATTCATCATATGGAGAAAGGCTTCCCTGCCCCCTTCTCCATAACCAGCCGTTGGATGTCTACAATCAGACGGTGCTGCCTGTTGAGCGGAAGCCAGTGCATTACTTTTAACGTCATCAGCCTCAGCTCGATTGGGATCCATTTACTATATGAAAACACAATTCAAAATTTTCAGGAGTCACCACACTATCACAGTTCATTTATGGCATGTATAGCTAGACTCTTACTCACGTTATGTTAGTCCAAGAATCTACTAAACCGTAGCTCTAATACCACTAAATGTAACACTCCTTACCCGTATTCGACGCTAGAACAAGGTACGAGGCATTACCAGACTTAAACATAAGCAAACATACAAAATTGAGATGTAAATTCCCATCCAAATTTAAAACTTTTATGAGCCTACGAGGCCCAAAACATGTATTGGAAGCGGTTCGGGACTAAACCAAAAACTTTGGAAAATTTCACAACACTTAGAAAATTTTTCATGTTTTAAGAGCCACACGCCTATGTGGCTTGGGACATGCCCGTGTCCCTAACCCATGTAACTATCTGTTTGTCATCTAAGAGAAAATTGAAGTCACACAGGCAAGGCACACGCTCGTGTGCTTAGGCCGTGTGGTCAATTTAATTTTCATAATTTTTCATAAACATGTCTCTGCCCGTATGCTCAATACTAAGCATTCTGTTTTGCGACAATTAAGGTGCAGGGGACACACGCCCATAGGGCGATCCGTGTGTCTCACATGACCTAGAAACACGCCCATGTACTCGTGTAGACAAAACTAAGGCTATTTTCCAGATAGTACCACACCAATGCCATATCCCAGATGTGGTCTTATATAGGATCTTGTTTTGATGCCAATAGCCCAGCTATGGTCTTACAAGAAATCTCATATCGATGCCATATCCTAGATGTGGTCTTACACGAAATCTCATATCGATGCCATATCCTAGTCTCGGTAACCCTAATGTCATGACATTTGTATCTTATCTATTTTTAAGGTACAACCGGGATTTATCACTTAGCAAACTTTTTCGATCACATTCAAGAGAAAATCACAATTCATACAATATTAAAGTAATTAAAGCATAAATAACAATGCATTATTTACATAAGAACTTATTTCAGTACAAAAATAGTAGGAAATGAACCTAATCATCAAATACTTTGTTTTTCCCCCGATCTAGGTTCGAACCCCATTTCTCTCGATCTATAATATCAAATTTAACTCATTTCTTAATCACCTTACTCAATTCAGTCCAAAACTTACATTATGGCAAAATTAAATTTTTCCCCTAAACTTTAACATATTTATATTTTAGTCCTTAGGCTCGTAAAATGAAATCTATTCAATTTCATCAAGACCCAAGCCTAACTGAACCTTTTTCATGCTTATAACAACTCACATTTTCCATTTAATCACACTTTTATATGTATTTTGAAATCTCTTTGCAAATAGGTCCTTTTGACATTTCAATAAAAAAATCACCTAGTAAAAGTTGTTTATCTTACATCTAACATACATTTTATACCATTAGATATCAAAATGCACAAATATTCTTCATGGTTAAAATTTTATACTTTGATTTTCTTTTAAATTAATCCTTGAAATAGCTATATTAGGTTATAAGGATCTAAAAAACATAAAAAATCACAAAAAATAGGGCTAGAACGGACTTACAATCGAGCTTGGAAGATGAACAAACCCTAGCTATGGTTCTCCTTCAAAATTTTCGGCCAAGGGTAGAAGATGAGCAAAAATTGGCTTTTAATTTGATTTTTAATTCATTTATCAGCCAAATGACCAAAATACCCCTAACTTAAACATGAAATTTCTCTTACCTCATGTCCATTTTTGTCCACTAATTGAACAAATGGTCTAATTACCATCTAAAAACCTTCAATTTAAAATTTCATAACAATTTCACACCTCTAGCATGTAGAACTCAAGTTTTTCATTTTTTTACAATTTAGTCCTTTTTTCTAAATTGAGTGCTCAAACGTCAAAATTTTCGAGTGAAATTTTCATGAAATCATTCCATTAAAATTGTAAACCATGAAAATATAATAAAAATAGATTTTTCTATGTCAGTTCGTGGTCCCGAATCTACTGTTTCGACTAGGCCCAAAATCGGGCTGTTACAATTACAACGAAAGTTGAGTGAGGATTAGAGAAATTTAGTCCACTTGTTCTTGATAATGCCATATTGCCATCATCAGAAGGTGGAGTTAATGTGCATGTTTAAATCTCAGATTAAATAGAGGTGTGACGCTTGGTAAGATATATATTGAAATTTTTTGCCTCGACAATCACCTATCATTTTATACCTTGTGAGCACTTAGTATTCTACTGAAGATTCATGTTGGGGATCTTATTTTATCATTATCATATTTTATTTTATTGTTTTCAATTTGTTGCTCTGACAACTATCCTCGCAATTTATCTTATTTCTATCTAGTTATTGCACTAACATTAATAGACGAAAATAACCATCCCTGTGGGATCGATATCTGACAGACTCACATATGTCTATTATACTTGCATCGATAGTGTATGCTTGCACATTATTGTTGTGACATTAAACAATCGATCAGAACCCTAGTGGACATTCTCATCTAGGATATCTACAGTAGTAAACACTTAAATCAGTTTAGCATAAACCATGGATAACTTTGATTACATGTGGTTGGATGAAGGATTAGATTATGATAATAACTTCTATGAGGAAGGAGTCTATGAGGAATGAGAGATTCAAGAGAACCAAGGATTACTGATGCTCAAACTAAATCAACTTCAAGGAGAAATTCCAATCTCTTCAAGATGATGACACTAGTATCAATACAAATTTAATAGGTCACTAATACGAGTAAGGTCAAAAACCAAACTAAGAAAAAACTCAACGCTAAACACTTGTGAGGAAAAAGTACTAGGACAAATTAGGAGAAATGACATCCCACGAAGTCATAGAACTAGTTGACAAAATGGTGGGCGAAAAAAAGAATCAATTGGGAGTTGGATTCACCTTCCCAACGACAATAGATTCTATCATTGGGACTAACACACGAGGTCAGCACATTATGGATCTACTTCGACAACTAGAAATAATAATATTCACTGCCAATATAGTAGATGAATGCTCGAAATCTCAAAAACTTGTGAAAAAGAGCAAGGAAAAACATGCAAGTTTGGGGGATACATTCAACTTGAATTTCTTTTGCAAGATATTAATCTTTAGTCAGACACCCCAAAAGTTCAACAATTTAGGGATCTTTCAGATGTTGAAAAAAGTTAAAAAAGTATACATTGACAGGACTTATGATCACGAGGTTGGCATAAACCAAGTAGTACCACTAGCGAGTGAGGAAACAAGGATGGAGGAGCCACAAATCACTCATTTACTACAAGAATCACCTAATAGACTAATAACCCAATATGTAGAAAAACCTAAAAACTTCTAAAACTAGAACTCAAGTTTGTGGTACATAATGACACATTAATCAAGAAGATCAAGGTAACTTCCATACTACCATTTCTATTAGAAGCATTAATTAAAAACGTTATGCACAAAAAGCATGAACAAAAACCACCAAATCTATTGTGGAACAAAGACTATAAAAGAATGTTAGGGTGGTTGCATTACTATTTGATTTTAAAAGTGACTAATGGCTACAATCTGTGGAAAGAATTTTCAGTGATCAGTGCAGATCAAAAGGGTAAATTTAGAGAGCAAGATAAATGAAGAAGAATAGAATGGCATCACAGGTGTTGGACCAATACTGACAGAAATAAAACACGAGAAATACCCAGGTGCATATTAACTGAGCTAACGGACGAGTCAGGATATATTCTAAATAGGATTTTCAGTTCGAGAAATTTTTGGATGTCTTGAAGCAACTCCATATCAATATACCATTACTAGAAGCCTTGGAGCAAATGCTCAATATGTGAAATTCATGAAAGATATATTGTCAAGGAAGAGATGATTGGGAGAATTTGAAATTGTTGCTCTTACTAAATGGTGCACAATGATGCTGATGAACAAATTGCCTCCAAAGTGGAAAGACCCAAGGAGTTTTACTATCCCTTGTTCAATTAGAAATCATTATGTTGGTAAGGCATTATGTGATTTTGGAGAAAGTATAAATTTAATGCCTATGTCTATCTTTAGGAAACTGCAAATTGGGAAAGCAAGACCCACGACAGTCACGTTGAAGCTAGCTGACCAGTCTTACGCACATCTGGAAGGTAAAAATTGAAGACGTGCTGGTAAGAGTAGATAAGTTTATTTTTCCAACCAATTTCATTTTTTTAAAATGTAAAGCTAATAAAGATGTGCCGATTATTCTTGGAAGACCTTTTTTTGCTACAGGCAGAACTCTTATTGATGTACAAAAAGGTGAATTGACCATGAGGGTAAATAATCAGCAAATCACCTTCAATGTATTCGGTGCCCTAAAATGTGCTGATGAGAATGAGGAATGGCATGTCATTGGGTTAATAGAAACAATAGTAGATGAGGAGTTTGCAAAAAATTTTCCACAGCAATTCTGATGAGGAAAAAATTTCACCTGAATTGAGTGAAGTAGAAATTTTTGAAGACCTTGGTGAACTTATGGGGACCAAGCAACTTGTGGATAGACCATGGAGGAAGTTTGAATCTTTGGATTTATACAATTGTTCTTTCAAACTTTCCAAACCCTTTGCAGTGGAACCTCCCATATTAAAGTTAAAGCCTCTGCCATTGAATTTAAAGTGCGCCTATTTGGGAGAGAACAACACTTTACCAGTAATTATATCTACAGAGTTGACACCTGCTCAAGAGACAATGTTGTTAGATGTTCTCCAGAAATTTAAGAAGGCATTATGATGGCCAATTACTAACATCAAGGGAATTAGCCCTGCTGTCTGTACACGTGAAATTTTGCTGGAAGATTGCCATAGCACTTCTATTGCACAACAGAGAAGGTTGAACCCCATCATGAAGGAAGTTGTCAAGAAAACGATTATCAAATGGCTTGACGCTGGGATTATATACACTATTTTTGATAGCTCGTGGGTGTCTTTTACAATGTGTACCTAAGAAAGGAGGAGTCACAATGGTTAGCAATGATAACAACAAGCTTATACCAACTCGTACTGTTATGAGATAGATAGTATGCATGGATTACCGCAAGCTTAACAAGGCAAATCGAAAGGACCATTTTCCCTTACCTTCCATCGATCTAATGTTGGATAGATTACTTAGGAAAACCTTCTACTATTCCTTGAATGGTTATTAAGGGAATAAACAGATCGCCATATACCCCAATGACCAAGAGAAGATAACTTTCACCTGTCCATACGAAACTTTTGTGTTTAGACGAATGTCATTCGGGTTGTGTAATGCCCCAACAATGTTTCAGCATTGTATGATGGCAATTTTCTCTGACATTGTGGAAACCTTTCTTGAAGTATTTATAGACAATTTTTCTGTGTTGGGAATACCTTTGTAGACTGCTTAAAAATATGGAGCTGGACTTTTGTCATTGTGAAGAAACGAATCAGGTTTTAAATTGGGAAAAATGTCACTTCATGGTTCATGAAGGCATTATTTTAAGACATAAAGTATCACAACAATATATTGCAGTTGGCAAAGAAAAAATTGATGTGTTAGACAAATTACCACCTTCCACCAGTGTAAGAGGTATTTAGAGTTTCTTAGGCCATCCAGGGTTTTATAGAAGATTTATTAAGGATTTCTCGAAGATATCCAAATGCTTGTGTACATTTCCAGAGCACAATAGACCTTGCAATCTTGATGAACCCTGTTTGTAAGCTTTCGAAGACTTAAAGAAACGACTAGTAACGACACCTATTGTGGTAGCTCCAGACTGGACAGTACCTTTTAAACTTATGTGTGACGCCGGCTTTGCTATAGGTGCAATGTTGGGGAAAAAGAAGGACAAGGTATTTCATGCTATATACTATGCAAGTAGGGCCCTAACTACTGCGCAGCTCAATTACACCACTACTGAAAAAGAGTTATTGGCTGTGTTATTCATGTTTGATAAATTCAGATCTTATCTAGTTGGTACCAAGGTTACAGTCTACGCAAACCACTCTGCTATGAAGTATTTAGTGACCAAGAAAGATGCCAAGCCAAGGTTGATCCAGTGGATACTGTTGATGCAAGAATTCGATTTTGAAATCAGAGATAAAAAAGGGACTGAGAATCAAGTGGTTGATCACTTGTCACGATCAGAAGCTGGACTTGAAGATGAAAATGCTCAACTTCTAGTGAGTGGGCTGATGCCCCCTAATTTAACCAGTTAAAAAAGATGGAAATTTCTTCATGATGCTAGGCATTACTACTGGGATGAGCTTGTTCTATTCAAGTATTGTGCTGACTAAATTATTTGGAAATGTGTTCCTGATGATGAGATTCATAGCATCCTACAACATTGTCACACTGCTCCCTATAGAGGACATTTTAGAGGAATAAGAACTGCTGCCAAGGTTTTCCAATCTGGCTTTTATTGGCAGAGTCTGTTAGGTTTTCCAATCTAGCTTTTATTGGCAGAGTCTGTTCAAAGATGCTCATGCATTCTATCAGTCATGTGTGATTATTGTCAAAGATTGGGTAATTTCTCTAGGTGACATGAAATGCCACTGCAAAATATCCTTAAGATTGAGTTATTCGATGTATGGGGACTAGATTTTATGGGTACATTTCCACCTTCCGCAAGCAAATTATACATACTTATGGCAGTAGATTATGTCTCAAAGTGGGTTGAAGTTGTATCCCTCCCTACTAATAATGCCAAGTCAGTGTTGAAATTTTTGCACAAAAATATATTCACAAGATTTAGTACACCTCACACAATTATCAATGATGAAGGCTCTCATTTTGATTCCAAATTAGTTGCTAATGCCTTGCCTAGGTATAGGTTGAAATACAAGATTGCCACGGCATATCACCCCCAGAAAAATGGACAGGTCAAAATTTCTAACAAAGAAATTAAGTACATCCTGGAAAAAGTGGTGAACTCAACTCGCAAGGACTGGTCATCTAGACTGGATGAAATTTTGTGGGCTTATCACACTGCATTCCAAACACCATTGGGGATTTCACCTTTTAAGCTTGTTTATGGGAAGTCATGTCACCTACCTGTTGAGCTGGAGCATAAAACATTTTGGGTCATTAAGAAGCTGAATATGGAGTAGATCCCTGCTAGCCATAAAAGGTTATTAGAGCTGAATGAAATGGAAGAATTCAGAGCTAGAGCATATGAGAATGCTAGACTGTACAATGAGAAGACCAAGCACTGGCATCACAATAGGATTATGCCATGACAATTTGAACCAAGACAACAGGTGTTGTTGTTCAACTCTAGGGTCAAATTGTTCCTTGGAAAATTAAATCTTGCTGGTCAGGACCTTTTGAAGTCGTTCGCATATACCTTAATAGAGCTGTGGATGTCAAAGATATAAGGACTGGGACTATAGTCGAAGTTAATGGACAATGCTTGAAGCATTCCTGGGGTGCTCCTGTGACTTGAAATAAACAGTTCATTAATCTCTGAAATGTTTAACTTATGTATCTCGATAGTTTTTTTTTTTGCTTTATTTTTCTCAAATTTAAATTTTTATTAGTTCTTTCATTTGTTTAGTTTGATAAATTCTATTCCTCTTGTTTTGTAGGTATGTTTGTTTTCTTACTAGAATAAGAGGATTTAGGCTTCATAAATTACCCATTATCTCATTGTAATTTTCCCTATTATTTACCCTCCAATCATATTTTTACTTTCCTTCCAATTTTCAATAATGCCACAGTCAGACCATCATTACCGTTCATCCACTCGTCCACGTCACACCATTACTTTGCCATTGTTTTAATTTTTCTTTTACCCTAATCGTTTCAATTTCTTTTATAGTTAACCTAAGTTTTCTTTCTCTCTGAACTTGTGTTTCTTTTACTCTTGCAAGTTTTCACCTTTTTTGTCTACCATTTACTCTACCTTCTCCTAATGGCAAGACGTTTTACTCCACAACCATCTACTATGTCACAATGCATTTTTTTCAACCAAGTAGCGTAAGACCGATACACACACAATATCTCCAAGTGTCATTTTTGCTTGGATAAAGGCTTTTTTTTTAAGACGAATCCTTTATGGGTTATGATTAGTCTATTTCTTCTATGGTAGAACAACATGGATGGCAGATTTTCTGTTTACGTCTAGAAGATGTTTTAACAAATGCGGTTCATGAGTTCTACGCTCACCTCACTTCTCTCAATGCTTTTATTTATGTGAGGGGAGCCTCGATGCTGTTTGATAAAGATGCCATCAATGCACAGTACGACCTTTATGCTATTCAAGATGAGTATAACTAGTTTGCTACTACAATCACTATTTATGGTCTGACTCAGGTTCTCCAAGACTTGTGTATAGCAGGTGCTAAGTAGGCAGTGTCAAAACAGGATTGTTAAACCGTGGAGAGGGCCTCTTTGAAACCCAACTGTATGGTTTGGTACCACTTCCTTAAGATACGTTTAATTCCTTCAACTTAAAACTCCACAATTTCTAAGGAGCGGGTGTTGTTGCTCTATTCCATCATAAAAAGTAAGAAGATAAATGTGGGAAAAATCATATTCAAAGAAGTGCACCAGTATGCCCAAAAGAATGCAGGGAGCCTTAATTTTCCCTCTCTCATCATCGCGCTGTGCCAGCATGTGAATGCCTTTGTCCAGGCCAATAAAGATGTCACCCCAAACAAAGGGGTCACTATAAAGAAAATTGTTGTAAATATTTCAGGGGAGGATTTTCCATGGCACCAACCTCCTGGTTCTGCCACTACCTCTTCTAACCCAATCTATGCCACAACATCACCTTCTACTACTAACAACATCTTTGAGTAGTACATGTTAAGCTTTTTCAAGAAGTTAAATAAGTAGCTCAATTTATTTGAGGCTTAGCAACTACAAATTGCTATAGACTTGGCATGGGTACAAGAACAAATGGCCATATTCTAGACCTATGTGGAAAGGAGAGACGCTACCTCAAAGATGTCCCTTTAAAAGAACTTCACCAAGGCTATGCCTGTGTTTCTTAAATTTTCCAAGGAACTGCATGTAGATGAAGAGGAAGGGGAAGGTGAAGCAGAGGTTGGTGCAGTAGACCCTATCCCCACACACCCTACTACTGAAAGACAAGAAGTAGAGGAACTTGCAAAAGAAGAAAATACCAAATCAGTCAGTATTGATACTAATAATGAGGAAGTAGTAGAAGAAACTCCAACTCTTGCTCCACCAATGGATATCATTACTACTATCCCACCTCCATTGACTGAACCTATGTCTACACAAGATTAGGAGATCAATCAGCTCATTGATGGTCTCACCAAATCTGGCGATGAGGAGGAGGTAGTACCACTCAATGCTTTGAAAAAAAAGTTGCGTTATAAGCATGTTACTCGTAAATCGACTCGCATAATTTAAAGTAACAATGAAAACTTAGCTGCAAGCATCTAATCAATTTTTTCTGCCATTTGTTTTTCTTTTTATTTTATTACATCAAGCATTCATAATTTTTGTCATATCATTTTTTGTATATATATATGTTTTTTCCTTTATGATTCTTGTCTGTTTATGCATTAAGAACAATGTATCCTTTAGGTTTGGGGGTGTGTTGTGCATGTAGGATGTATTAGATATTTAGTTAAGTATGTTCATTTTAGTATTTCTTTTCATTTTGTCATTCATTCTTCCATGACACATAATTGCCAATGAATGTTTAGACTGTGATGATAAATGTTTGTGATGTTCAATGAGGAGATTAATTCTTCAATAAATCTAGAAAATTGTGATAGTGGATTAGGTTATTTTAGTTTAGGATAGTTGCTTGAAAATAACCTCTAAAAATAGAATACCTTAACTTCTATTGTACTTAGTCTATAGTAAGTTTCTTTTAATAAACTTAGAGATTCTAGAAGCCAAATTCAGTAAAATGGCAATACTCAATAACGAATAAAATGGAAAATTTTAAGAAAAATTAAAAGAAAAATCAAAGAAATGCCATGAAATACTCCAACACTCTAATGTTTGAAATTTTCGAATAGGTCAGCAACATTTTATTTACTCCATTATGTCGTTGATTAGAAAAGTAAGTTTAAGTAAGAGTGTGTAAAAAACTAATAATAAGAAGAAATAGTTTAGGGGCATTCCACTGTAGTAATAGGTTAATTAACTAAGGAGATAGTTGTTTGCTCCATCCATCTTCTAAGTTAAAAGCCTTGGCTATATGAGTGAATCCCATTCAAATCATGACATGATTGAGTAGTCAACAATTCAATGTATGCTCCATTGTGATTGTCGAGTCAAAAAACCATGTGATAAGATGAGTCCCCTAGTTGAAAATTTTATATTAAATAGATATATACATATGAAGTGCCAAGTTTAAAAAGAAAGTTGAATTTGGTTAAAAGATGAACTAAGTAATTTAGGAGACAGTTGTTATAGTCAAAATTACTTAGAATTTTTTTTTAGGGCAACATTTTTTGCATTGCCTTTGCTAAATAAGCTTATGAAGTTTAACAAATTTTTAGACGCAGAAGATTGTTGAGATTTGAAGTGCAAAAGTATGTTCTATACAGTTTGGCAGAACAAAGGTAATAATATCGGTATAGTAATTCTTGTATTCATGCATTCATCGATATTTTGCTTGAGGGCAAGCAATAACTCGAGTTAGGGGCGTGATAACTTTTGAAGAGAGTTACTTTTTAGGCCTTTCGACTTGGTTAATTGCTTGTCTTAGTTGAATTTAGTTGTATTTTAGGGTATTATATTAGTATATTTTTAGAACATTGCATCATAGAGTTTGGATTGGGCTTAAATGTTATTATATGTTACTTTTTCTTATGGGTGGAAAGGATTTGTTTGTTGTTTGAGCGATAGGTGCATATTAAGGAAAAGGAAGTAAATGTGTGAAGTTTTGTTGTGGCTAAAGGTTGGTCAGTTTGCCAAAACTAATGCCATAGAAATGTCGTAAGATGTTGAGTCAACACTCAGTGTGTACTAGCCCCAGCAATATTTTTACTAGAAAATCTACTTGAAAAGAGGAGATGAAAAAGCATGGGTGAGGGACCTACCAGAGAAAAAAATATAAAACGAAAGGAAAGAACTTTAAGAAAGGGGGTTTTAGAGAGTCTTTTTAGGGGGAAAGATCCTAAGGAAAAAATGAGGGTAGCATATAGGTTGAGTAGTAGAGAAGAACAAGAGGGAGAAGAAGAAGGTAGTCAACCTGGTCTTTCCAAGACATTGCGCCACCAAAGTTGAGGCTGGATTGGTGAAAGCTTCCTAAAGTTCTTCCTTTATTTTCTTGAATTGCTACTTTGTGAAATTAATTGTTGAATATGTTGAATGATATTTTGAATTTTGATTTGATTAACCAAACCATGAGTTAAATCTCATCAGGTTGGGATTACTGGATGATACTTTAATTTTCCATTAATTGAGACTTGGATCTGATCTATTTTACTGTTTCATTCAACTTGTTCTTTCGAATTGCATGCATGTAGTCTCTAGACATAGATGAATGCATAGTATCTGTATAAACATAATCTAATTCTGAAAGGGTTAGGTTAGTTGGACCGCAAGTGACTGATACAAGTGGTGCTAGACAGAATGCCCACAGAAATCTCTAGACATAGAGCAACGTTTATACAAAGTGAATAGTAACCAGTACTGGGAATAGCCTCTGAGGTCTACAGACATATATTTCCTTACGTGAGTTAACTTTAAGTCTTTCTCTCAAAAGAATCAGACCATTTTAAATCCATTCTAAGCAGTAAGTTGATTCAGATTTTGTCGAGGTATTATTGGGTTGTAAGGGTAGATTCCTAGTAATTTGAGCTTTTCCATTCAACAGCATAGACCCTCTCACTTTTTTCTTGGTATCTTTGCCATATCATATTTTTAAATATTTTTTTGTTTACATATTGTGCACATCATCATTAGTTTGATTACCATTGCATTTCTATCATTTTTTTGCCTTAGCATAATTCATATACTTCATAACACCAACTTAACCAACTTAATCCTATCCAATCCTTGTAGACACAATCTTACTTATCATATATTACTTGATTTGACATGTGTAGTTGCACACTTTCACATTAAATTTAAACGCAACAAATTCAAGGTAATAATCATTCTTTGTGTACTATCAAGTTATTGCTAGAAGATACTGAAGAAGGGGTTTATCGAGGGACAGAGTAGATTAATTCAATCTCGAGTATTTAATCTCGAGAAACTCAAGTCTCAATGGTTAAAAGCAAGGAACATTTATCCCATCTATGACAGTCTGTGGGTGAGCCATGTACCAAACATATGAGGTATCATAATTGTAGAAAATGAGGATAATGAGCTGATTCCATTAAGGACAATCATAGGTAGGAGAATTTCAGTGAATGATAGAAAGTTGAACAGAACAATGCAGAAGGACCATTTCTTGTTGCTATTCCTTAATCTGATGTTGGAAAGACTTGTAGAGAGAGATTATTATTTCTTCTTAAATAGGTATGGTTGGTTTAACAAATGGCCCTTTGACTCTTCTTTGGACAAAGACAACTCATATAACAAGGAGCTTTTCTTTAAGCTCCTTATTTCTTTTATATTTTAAATTGCCATTTTACTTTGTAGTTTTAATTGTTTTTTTTTTAAAAATGTATAGAAAAAGGTTCATTTTGACCTAGTCTCTTGTTTTAATTGGTTTTACGTTGTTTTCGCAAGTACCAGTTCACCTATCCACCACCCTTACACCATATTCCAACTTGAACCATCCATCCCTTAAGAACCCCACACTGCCACCTTATATGATCTACAAAATCATATTGCTAGCCAACTACAATCATCAAAACCATTTCCAATCACCTCATTTAGAACTCCAACGATAGTGCACAAGCTTTGGATTAATTCCACTAAACTAGGCGACCAACTTGTGCAATTGTTCCAGATTTTATATTTGATTCATAGACCCCATTCAGAGCAAAATGAGTTGAGCAAGGAAAAAAATGATGAAGTGAAACCTAGTTTAGATATTGAGGGCTCTGCAAATAAATAAAATGGAGGACTTTTACTATGACATTCCAAACATGGGGCTAGAAGAAATAGAGATAAAAAAATTAGATTCTATTTAAAAAAAAACAAACGGTAGGAGAATTTAGTATGCCTTCAAAATTTTTATTGTTAACAAATTAGCAAGAATGAGCTTGCTAGTTCAATGTTAAAGCCTTAGCTTACCTCAAGGTCCTAAGTGTGAAACCCTTTATGTGCATTCAGCCAAAATATTTTATTTTCTCATTTTTAACCCATAAAAGTGTTAAATCTCCAAATTAGCCCAGCCTGAAAACTATTTTTTGAAATTTAGTCCTTAATTTCAATTAAACCCTAATTTTAAAATAATTCCTAATTTTATTTCAATTAAGGAAATGAAGTTTTATGAATAGCTCATGTTTTCAAACACTAGAATTTTTAATTAAAATTTTTCAAGAGAAAAACTCCCAAAGTTCTTCTTTCTCTACACCAATTTTCAATTGAGGATTCAAAGTTTTGAAAATCATTCCTCTCCTTTTGAGAAAATCACCAATCTCGTCATTCGATTAAATTTTTTGTGCTTTCAAAATCAAATATGGGATCTAATTTAAAATCATTATCTAAGAATAGTTATTTTGAATCATTAAGAGATTAGGGTTAAATACGTAAAGAACAAACAGGTGAACCCCTCTATTGAAAATAAACCCTCCATGCTAGGCGAACACCTATGATATGCAACCTCTAGGTAGTATGCGAACCCCCAATCGTGAAACCATATGCCAAACCTTATAGGAATCATTAGGCCACCCCTTAGTATATTGCATGCAAACCTTGGGAAATATGCGCACTCTGCATAACATGCGAGCCTATATGTTAGTCCATGTGAGCTTGTACGTTAGTATATGCAAGCCTATACGTTAGTTCATGTAAACCTATATGTTAGTACATGTGAGCTTATATGTTAGTATGTGCAAACCCCTAAGGTGAAAACCCCTAAGTTTGTGAAACCATATGTGCAACCTTATATGTAAGACCCCGATATGTGGGAACCCTAGGTGTGCAAACACATGTGTGAACCCTAAGCGTGCGGCCCTTTTTGTGAGAACCTAGGTGTAGGAGCTCATGTGGAAACCCTAGTGTGCAAACCCTATACATGTGAACCCTACTTGTGAACCTGTATGTGTATGTTAGCCAAACTAAGCATATTATTTGCATGAAGATATTGTATATGTGAAATTATTTTTAGATCGCTTAAAATAATTGTATATATGAAATTGATGAGAATGGATGAATATTCACATGCCATCAAATATGAGTATGAAATACTCAATGTAAGCATTGATTGATGATGAAAAGCATAATTTGATAAGTATATGTGCATAATACATGAAATCGGGTATGAAGGGCGGAGGAGTATGTTGGAGATAGTGGCAATTTAAGTCCATATTGAATGTCAATATTGCACAAAGTAGGCAGCAATGTCATAAAAATTGGATAAATCAGGATGGTAATTTGAAAAAAACCATCAAAATCGGGTAGACCAGGATGATAGTTTATTGTTGTAAACAACAATCAAAATCAAGCAACCGAGATGATAAGTTATTGTAGTAAAAGTCATTGTCACAGATGACAAGTGAATGACCATCTTCATTAGGAAATTTAGGAAGGGTAGTTTTTGATATGTGTTTATGGTGTGTCCAGTGATGCTCGAGGGTAGGTAGGATGGATGGGTGGGAAATTTGTCTTTGCATTGCATCGTACGTAAACTATATATACATTGATTTACTATATGTTCAACATGTTATGCTTAAATCGCTATTAGGTTATCAATTCTATACATTTCTGTTTGTGCAATTATATATAATGATTTATAAGTTAGTCTCACATTGAGTTGTTGTAAGCTCATCCCTCCTTTTTCCTTTACCTCTCAGGTAACGCAAAAGATTAAGACTCGGTATGGCATCAGAGAACTCTTGGATTAACAACTTGTTTTATTATTTAAAAACTTTCCATTTATCATTTACGAGATTGTAATTATTATTCTCTTTCTTTTATATCTTAAGTTTGGGATTGATTAGTTTATTTATCCTAAAGCATGACACTTAGTTAATATTCTGATATTTGCATGCTTTTCGGTTTAAAAAACCCTTACTTTAAATGTTTTCAACTGATTTGCAAAATACTTAAAGTTTTGATAAAGCCTTTTCTTAAATACTTAAAAATTGTTTTTATAAAAAAACTTCACGTTAATAACGTTGTAATCGAATTATTAAGTAAAGCTGATTTAAATTAATGTACGTCTTACTTAAAATAAAAAAGTGTTTTCCTTACAAATCAACATTTCAAATAGAATGGTTTTATAGGACCACTTCAGTGATCGAATGTAACGCCTTTGACTTAGCTGAAACTCTTAGGCCAGGTCAGAGGTGTTACATTTACTTTTCTTGTTAGAAAGTTATATTTTCATTTCATGTGACAGCCCAAAATTGACCCTAGTCGGAATGTGGTTTCGGGACCACAAAACCGAGGCATAAAAATAATTAAAAATTTAATTTGATGCCTATGATATGTGTTAAATTGTGTATGACATTTTGATGTTTCAATTTAGAAATTATAAATGTGAATTTCACTAGAAAGGACCTAGTAGTAAACTTTGAAAGTATGATGGGGAAATGTGTGATGACTAGTTGAGCATGCATGCAAAAATAAGGGATTTGCATGTCAAATTTCCCCAAGGATGGTATAGTGGCCGCCATGACAAGGGATTATGGGCAAGGAAGACATGTTATGACATGTTTTGTTAATGCATGATGTGATAAATGATAAAAAATTAAGCATGTAGGAAGAGAAACAAAAAATCAAAATTTGCTCATCCTTCCCCCTTTTTGCCGTGAGTGAAAGAGAAGCAAAGAAAAAAATTTTGTCCACCTATTTTTCTCTTCTTTGGCGAAAATACTAAGGAAGAAGGAAGGATTTTTGCTTCATTTTCTTTGTTTAGAAGAGATCTAGAAGGAAATTTGGCTAAACTTGCAACAAGAGTAAGGTATGTATGAGGTTGTGTTGGGAGTTTCATGCATGTTTTGGTTGCTAATTTGATGTGCATGTTAGCCATGGCTCAAATCTTTGTTATGCCATGGAAATGGCATTTGGCCAAAGTTGTTATGGTGATAAAGCCATTGCATGCTAAGTGTGAAGCTTGATGATGATGCATGCAATGATGGATTGTCTACTCATGAGTAAGATTTTGAGCTTTCTTTTTGTTTTATCATGATTGAAGTTGAAAAGGAGCATGATTGTCATATTCGCCATGATGCATTCTTGAGCATGATTCATGCTTCTTGCATGTTAGTTAAAATTTGTGTTTTGGATGGCTATGGACACCTTGAAATTTGCCATGCTCATATATGCATATATATGATTGCACATTATGTTTTGGTTATGAACTAAGTGATGAATAAATTGGTTTAAAGAAGAAGATGTGGAAGAATGCTTGTGAAATTGCAAGCACAATTGCCTAGCACACATATAAGTGCTTGATGCTATATTATAAGTTTTGGGCCACAATGTGCAAAGCATTAATTAGTAAATTGCATGCTGTTTTTGTGAGGTATTAAGTGCAAAATTGACCTCAACATGTACATGAATATTCGGCCTTGGGTAGCCTATTGAAGGCCTTAGCATTTCCTTGATGCTCGAATAAATTGTCTTGAATTGCTTGATGTAGTATAAAATGTGCATGACCGTTGTGTATTCAAGCTAAAGGGTGGCCATATGACCATTTAAACTCCTTGTCATATTCGCCATAAGCTAGCACAATGAGGTTTTAATAAATTGAATTTGTTTGAATTAGCTCAAGAGCTTAGAGGGCCACAATTGGACAAGGGGAAGGAGAAAGTGATCGAATAGCCGAAAAAGCCGTTCGACAACATCCGAGGTAAGTCCTCAAGAAGTGACCCTACTTGAATTATGTGAAATAAAGTATGGATGTGTATTGATTATTGATTATGTATGCATGAGTATTTGAATTCTACCGGGCTAAGTCCCGGCGAATATGCTTGTGACTATAATTGCGTTTGAGCCTTAGTAACGAAAATGAATTATGTATGCCCAATGATAATTGATGTATGTGTTCATGGAAATTGAATGATATCCGGCTAAATCTCAAGACAATTATGCTGGAAATTATATCCGGTTAAGACCAAGGCAATTGTGCTAGTGGCTACATCCGGGCTAAGACCGAAGGCATTCGTGCGAGACATTCTATCCGGCTAAGACCAAGGCATTTGTGCACATGGTTATATCCGGTTATGTTCCGAAGAATCTTGGGCTGGAGGTGAGTGTTGGTTGCTGTAATGAATTTATTAGTACACTCGAAAAGCCCAAAGGATAAGGTACGTTATATGTGCATTGGAAAGTCGACATGTTTGAGCAACATTCGCTCAACCGACTAATGAATTTCAGTTATTGAATTGATTGATACTTTGTGAAATTATATAATGATGAAGTGTGAAGTAAGAATGTGTATTAATGAAATGATGCATTTGGCTATGTGAATGTATTGCTGTAATTAGAGTTGATTATATTCCTTGAGACTTACTAAGCATAAAATGCTTACCCGTTGCTTTGGCTCTCGTTTTCTAGATTTCGCTCAAGCAATCGGATTTGGGATCGTTGAAGTCGAAGTCATCCACACTATCAAGCCTCCATTTTGGTATAAATTTTGGTTGAACTTGAGATGGCATGTATAGGACTACCCTTGTTTGTTAAATATGTTGTGATGTAAGTATGTACGGCCATGCGAAAATGGCTCGAAAAGGGAAACATGAACTTAGAATAATTGTGGTTTGTATGTATATATTTGGTGTCATGATGTGGCTATGGCTTGGAAATGGGAATGTTGGTCATATGATCAGCCATTGGCATGGTTAAAATGATCATATATGAACCTATGTATGGCAAGACTAGTTGGTTCATGGAGACTACCAAATAGGTAAGACCTACCTTAAAACAGATGCTGCCAGCTGCAGTGACGTGAATGTGAAAAATCACCAAAATTCGTAGGAATGGAATTAAATAGTGAATAAGCTATGTAAATGAACCTTGATGAGTCTATTTTCATATGGAAGAAACGAAATGGTCATAGGAGTTACATGTTAAGAGATATTAAAGCTATTGTGAGACAGGGCCAGAACGGTTTCTGGGTTCCCTGTCGAAACTTTAAAAATTTACTATAAATTATCCAAAAATAATTAGGAGACATAACTTATATGTACAGATTCCATTTTGAGTCTAGTTTCATTAGAAACAAACGACACCAGCATTAAAGCCCTGTACAGAGAGATATTCAAGTTATACCGCGCGAAGGTCAGAGCAGTCGATCCCTGTAACATGGGTGACTTTAACTAATAAACTGTACCAATTGGCCCAACCAAAAATTCTAGAAATAAATCCATGGATGTATATATGAGTCTAAATTCAGGGAAAATTTACGAAACCAGTTTATGAGTTTTGAAACTCGAGATATGATTTTTAAGGCGACAGTGACGCAGTCTTCCAGCCTGACTGAAAATGTCAAATGGATGGGCAAAACAAGTGAACTTGGCTTGTTAACCCCTCGTGTCCGACATCGGCGATGGTCTCGGGTTCGGGGTGTTACAATTTTATTGGTATCAGAGCCACGGTTTAGTCGATTCTAGGACTACCGTGATGTGTTGGGGTCTAGCTATACATGCCATTAAATGATGAATCGATAGTGTGGTGATTTCTGACAATTTGACTTTGTGTTTGTTTATAGCAATGGATCCCGATCCCAACCGAGCGATAGCTGACGATGTGGAGAGTGTGGCGCTGCTCCGCGCAAGGGACAGCGCGGCGGACTCTCAACCTATGGCCAGCAATCCTAATGACGAGGCTAGGCAAGCCTTTTATAGTGTGATGAGCGAATGGTTTAATCAATACATTCGAACCAACACGGCTGTTCCACAACCTCCATTCCCGACAAATGCAACCCCGCACCTACAATACCTCCGTGATCGACCAAATAAGGTCAAGTAAGCCCCCAATCGATAGGATTGAAAACATGGGGCCACTGAATTTAAGGCTACGGATGATGATGATGCCGAGCGAGCTGAATTTTGGTTAGATAACACTATCCGGTGCTTGATGAGCTATCCTATACACCGATGAGTGCTTAAAGTGTACCATCTCCTTGCTACGCGAGTCCGCCTACTATTGGTGGAGTACTCGACTTGTGGTGCCTAGAGAGCAAGTGACTTGGGAATTCTTTCAAACCGAGTTCAAAAAAGTATATCATCGAGATTCATCGACCAAAAGCGGAGGGAATTCCTTGATCTTAAGCAAGGTTCTATGTCCGTTATCGACACGAACGAAAGTTTGTGAGGCTTAGCCGACTGCGAGAATGCATTTCGTCCGAAGCTATTATGTGTAAACGCTCGAGGATGGGCTGAATGATGATATAAGGATGTTTGTTGGCATTCTCGAGATACGAGAGTTCGTAGTACTTGTTAAGCGAGCTTGTAAAGCCGAAGAGCTTAGAAAGGAGAAACAAAAAGCTGATGTGGGAACTGGAGAATTCCGAAAGAGGTCCTCGAGAAAGCCTCTTCAACAAGCATCGAAGAGATTTCGAGATGATGCGAGCCGGTCTAGAGGCGTTTCGGGCTTTTCTAGACGAGGACGCGATCGACCCCCTGTGACCACACGAGTCACCTCGATCGCTGGTGGTGGAAATGATCGCCGAGAGAGGGCGGAGTGTCCACATTGTGGAAAATGGCATTCGGGGAGCTGTTGGTTTCGTGATCGCTCCTGCTATAAGTGTGGATCGGCCGACCACTTTATGAAGGATTGCCCGAGGATGCATGAACAGAATGTAAGTCGAGTGCAAACCCGGTGCTACCATCGCCGAGGTAGGCCACCTAGAAATATGGGCAATGTCGTTGGCGGTCGAGAGGATCTAGAGATGCTACCATCGATCCGAGGCTCGTGCTCTGCTAGGACTTATGCCATACGCGCACGCGAGGATCTTGCCTCTCCGGATGTTATTACCGGTACTTTCACTCTTTTCAATACAAATGTGATTGCTTTGATTGACCCTGGTTCTACTCATTCATATATATGTGAAACCTTAGCATCCAGTAAGACTTTGCCTATTGAGTCTACTGAGTTTGTAATTCGGGTGTCAAACCCCTTGGGTCATTACGTGCTTGTCAACAAAGTGTGCAAGAAAAGTCCCCTAGTGTTCCGAGGTTCTTGTTTTCCGGCGGACTTAATGCTTTTGCCGTTCGATGAGTTCGATGTTATTCTTGGTTTGGATTGGTTGACCATGCACGATGCGGTTGTAAATTGCAAGAGCAAGACTATCGATTTGAGGTGCGCGAATAATGAAATAATTCGGGTTGAGTCCACGGACTTAAAGGGGTTGCCAGTTGTAATATCAGCGATGTTGGCCCAGAAATATGTAAGAAAAGGGTGCGAAGCGTACCTTGCGTACGTGCTCGATGACAAGGAATCAGAGAAGAAACCCGAATCTGTGCTCGTGGTTTGTGAATACCCGGATGTTTTCCCCGAAGAATTGCCGGGTTTACCACTGTTCGGAAATAGAATTTGGCATCGAATTGGTACCGTAGCACTCAATTTCGATAGCTCCGTATCGTATGGCACCAACGAATTAAAGGAGTTGAAAGCTCGATTGCAAGAATTGGTGGATAGAGGTTTTGCTCGCCCGAGTTTTTCGCCTTGGGGTGCGTCGGTGTTGTTCGTGAAGAAGAAGGATGGAACCATGCGACTGTG
Source organism: Gossypium arboreum (assembly GCF_025698485.1). Classification (NCBI taxonomy): domain Eukaryota; kingdom Viridiplantae; phylum Streptophyta; class Magnoliopsida; order Malvales; family Malvaceae; genus Gossypium; species Gossypium arboreum. Next base: position 20,850,415 of record NC_069082.1, read on the forward strand.
CATCGACTATCGTTAGCTTAATAAAGCGACGATAAAGAACAAATATCCGTTGCCACGTATTGATGACTTGTTCGATCAACTGAAGGGAGCCTCGGTGTTCTCGAAAATAGATTTGAGATCGGGCTACTATCAATTGCGAATCCGAGATTCGGACGTGCCCAAGACTGCCTTCAGAACGAGATATGGTCACTATGAGTTCCTAGTGATGCCGTTTGGGCTCACTAATGCCCCTGCGGTATTTATGGATTTAATGAATCGGATCTTTAGACCATATTTGGATCGATTCGTAGTCGTGTTCATTGATGACATCTTGGTCTATTCAAGAAATGAGACCGAACATCTTGAACACCTGCGGTTAGTCTTTGCAAATTTTACGGGACAAGCAATTATATGCTAAGTTCACAAGTGTGAGTTCGGTTAAGAGAGGTTAGCTTCTTGGGTCATGTGGTATCTGATCGGGTATTCGAGTCGACCGAATAAAATTTCAGCCATACTTAATTGGAAGCCTCAGAAATATTATCGAGGTTCGAGCTTTTGGGGCTTGCTTAGGTTATTACCGACGATTTGTAAAGGCTTCTCAACGATAGCCACGCCGATGACGGCTACTCTAAAAGGACGTTAAGTTCGAATGGACGGAGAAATGCCAAAAAGTTTCGATCAATCGAAAACTTATTTGATGAAGCCCCAATTCTAGTGCAACCCGAGTCCCAAGGAGTTTGTCATCTATAGCGACGCCTCTCTACTTGGGTTAGGTTGCGATTAATGCAAGAAGGTCGAGTTGTGGCCTATGCGTCGAGGCAATTAAAGCCACATGAGAAAAATTATCCGACTCATGATCTCGAATTGGCGCCATCGTATTCGCCTTAAAGATTTGGCGACATTACTTATTTGGTGAAAGGTGCCATGTATACTCGGATCACAAAAGTCTCAAATATTTGATGACCTAAAGAGACTTAAATCTGCGACAAAGACGTTGGCTTGAGTGTTAAAGGATTATGAGTGATCATTGACTATCACCGGGAAAGGCGAATGTGGTTGCGGATGCCTTGAGTCGTAAATCGTTATTCACTTTCTGACGATGAATGTGCACTTGTCCGTCCGATCCGACGGTGTGTTAGTGGCTGAATTGAAAGCCAAACCATTCTTGACACACCAAATTCGAGAAGCTCGAGAAAGTCGATGACGAGTTGGTTGCAAAACGGGCTGCGTGTGTTCGAACAAGGACTCGGAGTTTCAAATCGACGATGACGATTGTTTGAGGTTCAAAAGTCGTCTGTGTGTCCCAAAGAATTGAACTCATTTCGATAATTCTGAATGAAGCCTATTGTAGCCGAATGGCAATCCACCCGGGGAGTACGAAGATGTACAATGATTTGAAACGTCGGTTTTGGTGGCATTGTATGAAGCGAGACATCTCCGACTTTGTTTCGAGATGTTTAATATGTCAACAAGTGAAAGCGGAACATCAGTGCCTTGAGATTACTTGACCAATCACGATACCCGAGTGGAAATGGGATCGAGTCACAATGGACTTTGTATCCGGACCGCCATTGTCGCAAGTAAGAAGGATGCGGTTTGGGTCGTGGTAGATCGATTGACTAAGTCGGCCCACTTTGTCCCCGTGACGCACGGATTTTTCAATGGACAAATTAGCGGAATTGTACGCTTCTCAGTTGTGAGATTACACGGGTGCCTATTTCTATCGTGTCGGATAGAGATCCGAGATTTACCTCGCGATTTTGGAAAAAGTTGCAAGAAGCTTTGGGTACCAAGTTGTATCTCAAGACCGCCTTTCACCCCAAACCGATGGTCAATCCGGCGGATAATTCAGATACTTGAGGATATGTTAAGATGTTGCGTCCTCGAGTTTAGTGGTTCATGGGAACGGTATTTGCCGTTGATTGAATTCGCTTACAACAACAACTTTCAATCAAGTATTAAGATGGCACCTACGAGGCCTTATGCGGTCGTAAATGCCGTGACGCCATTGTTTTGGACCGAGCTCGGTGAAAGCAAGATTTTCGGTGGATTTGATTAGGGATGCTGAATGAAAGTGAAAGTAATCCGTGAAAGTCGAAGATAGCCTCCGATCGTCGAAGTCGACGCGGATCTGAAGCGTAAGGATATCGAGTATCGTGGGTGATAAAGTGTTTCTCAAGGTATCGCCTTGGAAAAGATACTCGAGTTCTACCGTAAGGGCAAGTTGAGCCGAGGTTCATTGGACCATATGAGATATCGAGCGAGTCGGTCCGGTGGCATATCGCTTGATTTTGCCCCGAACTCAAAAGGTTCACGATGTCTTTCACGTTTCGATGCTTCGACGCTATAGATCCGATCCATCGCACGTGATTAGTCCATCAGAAATTGAAATTCAAGCTAATATGAGTTATGAGGAAGAACCGATTCGTATCCTATCACGAGAAGTGAAAGAGTTGCAAAACAAGCGGGTTCCGCTAGTGAAAGTGTTATGGCTCAAGCACGGGATAGAAGAAGCTACTTGGGAGACCGAGAACTCTATGCAAGAACGATATCCAAACCTATTTACCGGTAAGATTTTCGGGGACGAAAATTTCTTAAGTGGGGGAGAGTTGTGACAGCCCAAAATTGACCCTAGTCGGAATGTGGTTTCGGGACCACAAAATCGAGGCATAAAAATAATTAAAAATTTAATTTGATGCCTATGATATGTGTTAAATTGTGTATGACATTTTGATGTTTCAATTTAGAAATTATAAATGTGAATTTCACTAGAAAGGACCTAGTAGTAAACTTTGAAAGTATGATGGGGAAATGTGTGATGACTAGTTGAGCATGCATGCAAAAATAAGGGATTTGCATGTCAAATTTCCCCAAGGATGGTATAGTGGCCGGCCATGACAAGGGATTATGGGCAAGGAAGACATGTTATGACATGTTTTGTTAATGCATGATGTGATAAATGATAAAAAAATTAAGCATGTAGGAAGAGAAACAAAAAATCAAAATTTGCTCATCCTTCCCCCTTTTTGCCGTGAGTGAAAGAGAAGCAAAGAAAAAATTTTGTCCACCTATTTTCTCTTCTTTGGCCGAAAATACTAAGGAAGAAGGAAGGATTTTTGCTTCATTTTCTTTGTTTAGAAGAGATCTAGAAGGAAATTTGGCTAAACTTGCAACAAGAGTAAGGTATGTATGAGGTTGTGTTGGGAGTTTCATGCATGTTTTGGTTGCTAATTTGATGTGCATGTTAGCCATGGCTCAAATCTTTGTTATGCCATGGAAATGGCATTTGGCCAAAGTTGTTATGGTGATAAAGCCATTGCATGCTAAGTGTGAAGCTTGATGATGATGCATGCAATGATGGATTGTCTACTCATGAGTAAGATTTTGAGCTTTCTTTTTGTTTTATCATGATTGAAGTTGAAAAGGAGCATGATTGTCATATTCGCCATGATGCATTCTTGAGCATGATTCATGCTTCTTGCATGTTAGTTAAAATTTGTGTTTTGGATGGCTATGGACACCTTGAAATTGCCATGCTCATATATGCATATATATGATTGCACATTATGTTTTGGTTATGAACTAAGTGATGAATAAATTGGTTTAAAGAAGAAGATGTGGAAGAATGCTTGTGAAATTGCAAGCACAATTCGGCCTAGCACACATATAAGTGCTTGATGCTATATTATAAGTTTTGGGCCACAATGTGCAAAGCATTAATTAGTAAATTGCATGCTGTTTTTGTGAGGTATTAAGTGCAAAATTGACCTCAACATGTACATGAATATTCGGCCTTGGGTAGCCTATTGAAGGCCTTAGCATTTCCTTGATGCTCGAATAAATTGTATTGAATTGCTTGATGTAGTATAAAATGTGCATGACCGTTGTGTATTCAAGCTAAAGGGTGGCCATATGACCATTTAAACTCCTTGTCATATTCGCCATAAGCTAGCACAATGAGGTTTTAATAAATTGAATTTGTTTGAATTAGCTCAAGAGCTTAGAGGGCCACAATTGGACAAGGGGAAGGAGAAAGTGATCGAATAGCCGAAAAAGCCGTTCGACAACATCCGAGGTAAGTCCTCAAGAAGTGACCCTACTTGAATTATGTGAAATAAAGTATGGATGTGTATTGATTATTGATTATGTATGCATGAGTATTTGAATTCTACCGGGCTAAGTCCAAGGCGAATATGCTTGTGACTATAATTGCGTTTGAGCCTTAGTAACGAAAATGAATTATGTATGCCCAATGATAATTGATGTATGTGTTCATGGAAATTGAATGATATCCGGGCTAAATCTCAAGACAATTATGCTGGAAATTATATCCGGGTTAAGACCGAAGGCAATTGTGCTAGTGGCTACATCCGGCTAAGACCGAAGGCATTCGTGCGAGACATTCTATCCGGCTAAGACCAAGGCATTTGTGCACATGGTTATATCCGGTTATGTTCAAGAATCTTGGGCTGGAGGTGAGTGTTGGTTGCTGTAATGAATTTATTAGTACACTCGAAAAGCCCAAAGGATAAGGTACGTTATATGTGCATTGAAAGTCGACATGTTTGAGCAACATTCGCTCAACCGACTAATGAATTTCAGTTATTGAATTGATTGATACTTTGTGAAATTATATAATGATGAAGTGTGAAGTAAGAATGTGTATTAATGAAATGATGCATTTGGCTATGTGAATGTATTGCTGTAATTAGAGTTGATTATATTCCTTGAGACTTACTAAGCATAAAATGCTTACCCCGCTGCTTTGGCTCTCGTTTTCTAGATTTCGCTCAAGCAATCGGATTTGGGATCGTTGAAGTCAAGTCATCCACACTATCAAGCCTCCATTTTGGTATAAATTTTGGTTGAACTTGAGATGGCATGTATAGGACTACCCTTGTTTGTTAAATATGTTGTGATGTAAGTATGTACGGCCATGCGAAAATGGCTCAAAAGGAAACATGAACTTAGAATAATTGTGGTTTGTATGTATATATTTGGTGTCATGATGTGGCTATGGCTTGAAATGGGAATGTTGGTCATATGATCAGCCATTGGCATGGTTAAAATGATCATATATGAACCTATGTATGGCAAGACTAGTTGGTTCATGGAGACTACCAAATAGGTAAGACCTACCTTAAAAACAGATGCTGCCAGCTGCAGTGACGTGAATGTGAAAAATCACCAAAATTCGTAGGAATGGAATTAAATAGTGAATAAGCTATGTAAATGAACCTTGATGAGTCTATTTTCATATGGAAGAAACGAAATGGTCATAGGAGTTACATGTTAAGAGATATTAAAGCTATTGTGAGACAGGGCCAGAACGGTTTCTGGGTTCCCTGTCGCAACTTTAAAATTTACTATAAATTATCCAAAAGAATTAGGAGACATACCTTATATGTAAAGATTCCATTTTGAGTCTAGTTTCATTAGAAACAAACGACACCAGCATTAAAGCCCTGTACAGAGAGATATTCAAGTTATACCGCGCGAAGGTCAGAGCAGTCGATCCCTGTAACATGGGTGACTTTAACTAATAAACTGTACCAATTGGCACAACCAAAAATTCTAGAAATAAATCCATGGATGGATATATGAGTCTAAATTCAGGGAAAATTTACGAAACCAGTTTCCGAGTTTTGAAACTCGAGATATGATTTTTAAGGCGACAGTGACGCAGTCTTCCAGCCTGACTGAAAATGTCAAATGGATGGGCAAAACAAGTGAACTTGGCTTGTTAACCCCTCGTGTCCGACACCAGCGATGGTCTCGGGTTCGGGGTGTTACATTTCATGCATAATAAACATTAAGTTGAAATCATTAACTAAATTGAGCAAACTTGCATATTATATTTTAAAATTCTTGAAAAATAAGAAGTGTGGTAATGGATATGTACATGTTTGGGATTGGATCTGTCGAGGAAAGACTTGGTATTTAAATAGTCAAATTTGACTCACCTCTCTTTCCTAAGATCCTACCTGGTGTACAATATCAATTCACTTCTTTAATTTTGTTTATTTTATCTTATGTTTTAAACAATGAGGACATTGTTTCTCCTAAGTGAGGGGACCAAAAATTAAAATTTATTATTTTTCTAGGATCGTTGAAATTGTAACTTTTTCTGAGATTGTTAACGAAAAATAATTTTTTCCATCACGTTATGATCAAGTAAATTTTGCTCAAAAATTTAAATTTTTGTCTAATTATGTTAGTTTTCATATATATAAAATTTCATTATTTAAATTATTTTTATGTTAGCGTAATTCGACTTAAAAATTATTTTTAGTAAATGTGTACAAATTAACCATGAAATTTGCTTCCCCTAATAAAACTAGGTATACATGAAGGTTTAAGTCTTTAAAATTGACTCAATAATTTTCTTGAGGTGAAATCCTAGGAGGCATGGTAGTTTAAAAATGATTTAAGCAAATTTTTGCTTGGACCATTTGGGTCTTTCAAGCCAACCTTATTAAAATTTATCCTTTGAAACCCACTTTTGAGTCAAAGTATCGAACCCCTTAGGCAAGTATGTTTTAGTTGATAAAGTTTGCCAGGATTGCCCTTTGATGACTCAGGGTTATTGTTTTTCGGCTGACTTGATGCTTTTACCATTTGATGAGTTTGATGTGATTCTGGGTATCGATTGGTTAACTCTGCATGATGCCGTTGTAAATTGTAAAAGAAAGACTATTGAATTGAAATGTCAGAATAGTGAAATCATTCGAAATTAATCCAATGAATCGAGTGGTTTGCCTATAGTGATTTTGTTGATAATGGCCTTAAGATATGTGAGAAAAGGTTGTAATGCGTACCTAGAAGATGTTTTAGATACCAAAGTGTCTAAAATGAAGATTGAATCGATGCCTGTAGTTTGTGAATATCTGGAAGTATTTCCAAAAGCATTGTCTGGTTGCCACCAGTCAGAGAGGTTGAGTTTGCTATTGAACTAGTATCGGGAACATTGCCGATACCTATAGCTCCTTACAGAATGGCTTCGACAGAATTAAAGGAGTTGAAATCTCAGTTGCAAGAGTTGACAGATAGAGGTTTTACACGACCAAGTTTTCACCTTGGGGTGCACCAATATTGTTTTAATGCTTTGATAATGCATAAATTGTATATATTTGACTATGGTTTGTGCACGATGATAAATCAGCTATGTTCGGCACTAAATGTGAGATTTAAAATAGCTTCACCTATAAATAGCACTAAGTGTGCGAATTGGAATAGCTTCGGCCATATGAGGCACTAAGTGTGTGATACCGAGATAGCTTCGGTTATTTGAGATGGCACTAAGTGTGCGGGATTGTTACAGCTTCGGCTAACCATTAAAGCACTAAGTGTGCGTGTTGAGGCCATTTTTTAAAATCGAGTTTTGGAAAATGGGGATCGACTAAAAAAACGAAAACGGGAGTCGCCACCAATCTTTTTTAGGTGTGATTGGATCACCTTTAAAACATTTTGTTTTAAAATCATTAGTTTTTGGTCTACAAAATAAAAGAATGGGTCCGGGAGTCGGTTACGTACGAGGAAGGATTAGCACCCTCGTAACGCCCAAAAATTGGTACCTAATTGATTATCAAAATGTCTTTAATGTCGGAAATTTAAAAATTTTGAGATGCAATCCTCTTTTAATATTTTTGATTTTTGAAAATTAGAGTTTACTTGTATCAAATAAATCAAAATATTATATCCAATAAGCTAGGACACAATATTTTTAAGATATTTGATACTAAGTTAGCCCTTTTTGAAATCCCTATCTTGAAACGACAAAACGCCACATCCAGTAAGTTAGGACACAACGCTTTGAAATTCCAAAACAGTTGCTCGTATTTTGAAATTTTTTTTTAAAACTTAGAAGGGTGCTTGACTATTTGAACTGAACATGAAAAGTCGCAACCCAGTAAGTTAGGGCACTACTTTTTGCGAAGCTTCCAAACACCAAGCATTGCCTTTTTATTTTTTTTGAAACTTGGAATCTCATTTTTTAAATTGATGCATGAGGAATCGTATTACATTATAAATCATTCATGATAATATATTATCGTAATAGGTAAATAAAACATGCATTTAAACAATATGATAGCAATAATATAAAACCATGCATTAGATACATACATAAAAAAATATATATATAGCAAATCTTTACAACATATGTACAAAGATATACATAGCATATATTGAAGATGAATAAGCAAAACACACAAACATACAAAGTAATAATTAAAAATGATATATGATATACAATTTAATATATATAAAAGAGTAATAATATCAATGTACATATTCATAAAATATATCATCAAAATAACATTTAATACATAAATGATATATATACAATAAAAATATATAAAAGGATAAAATATAAAATAATGTGAATAATTGTTAACAAAATATACTTATAATAAAAATATGATATTTAATAAGAATTTTAAAATAGTATTTAATATATAATATAAAATAAGAAAAAAATTATAAAAGATTAATAATTATGTATAAAATAAAAATATATTGGTTTAGAATAATAATGTATAAAATATCAAATATGTGAAAGAATTTATATTTAATAAAATAATTATATAATATATACAAATATAAGTTTAGAATAATATGAAATAAGTAATTAATGATGAAATATACGTATTATACAAATTATTATATTATAATATCTTCAAAATGTGTAATAATAGAATATAAGTAAGTAATTATTAACATATAAATAAAAATAAGTATATAATACAAGCTAAAACTTTTAATGATAATAATATATAGATAAAAATATATAGTAGTATAAAATATGACATAATAATATGAAAGTATATATGTAAGAATAATATATAATATATATAAGTAATATATAAAATAATTATATGATATATAATATAAAAATAAGATTAAAAATAAAACAAATAACAATAAAAAATTTATATATATATAATAATAATAGAAATAAATATATAGGGTTAAATTTGAAATTCAATAAAATTACAGGGGCGAATTTTAAAAAATAAAAGTTGCATTAAGGTCCTAATTAAAGCACGCGTAAAAAGAAAGGGACTCATTGGGCAAATCGCCCTATTCCCAAAACGGCAGCATTTTAATCCAGGTCTTAAAACAGTTATTGCAGGGACTAAATTAAAACTAAAACAAAATAATAGGGCCAAATCATAAATAAAATAAAGCGTAATTATAAACACAAAGAAAAGTGGAAGGACCAATTGAGTAATTAACCCAATGCTCAAAAACATGCGGATCCTCCTCGGGTAATCGGGTCAACGCGCGGATCCTGGGGCCTTAAAACGTTGTCGTTTTAAGCTTATCAGACTAAGCTAAAACGGTGTCGTTTCTCTTGGGCTATATAAGCCAAATTTCGACCAAAAAAATCATTTAGAAGCCTGGTTTTAAAAAAAAAACTCAGGGAAATCCTCTGTAGGAGGATTTGCGGTCGGCCTTAGAGCTTTGTCGGGCCCTTGTTCTCAGTCGTTATGCCCCCACGCGCCACCGTGAGGGCCACCGCGCACGTTGATCGGAGGGCAAAAAAACCCTCGTCCTTTCAGGGCAAAAATTCAGGTAACTCTTCCGTTTTAGTATTTTAATAGTTGATTTGCTGATGATGCTAAATATTTCATCAAAAAAAAAAAGGAGAACATGAAGTATATATATCACCTTAAAACTGCTTGTAACCCTTATTGTATTCGTATGTCTGCTCTTTTTTAAAAATGTCTATTCTCCAAAAAAAAACTCGTCCCCTTTTACAGATTGGAAAAAGGGTCTTTATAGCCTCTTCTACAGATCGACGCCACCGTTAGACCATCGACAGGCCTTCATCATTGCTGGGTTCCTTGCGCTCAGCTGCAAACAAAGGAAAGAAATCGCAACAGACAAGGAACAAATATGGAAAGAAACACAGCAAGAGCGAAACGAATATGGAATGTGCATCATATAAGCTTTGATAAAGCTCACGATACGTCACAGGGATAGGCGTGAATTGCATCCTCTCTGAATTCTGTCTTGTACCCGATTCCTATCTTCGAGTACTTTGTTGCTCGACCGCAGCAATTTTGGGTTGACCAACTGTGATTGCCCTCGATTTGAGGTTATTCATATTATTCACCTCGTTGTCTTTTCTCCTTGGGGCCGATCTTTTAGCTGCTTCCCCCTCAATTTTACGGCCCTTACGGTGTTCTCAATCATCTCTCCTTCCATAACTATATCCATAAAACTTTTCGTGGTGCTTCCAATCATGTGAGTGATGAATGGCGCCTTCAAAGTGTTGATAAATAACATGGTGGTCTCCTTTTCTAACAGTGGTGGTTGTACTTGCATCACCACCTCCCCCCATCGTTGTGCATATTGCCTAAAACTTTCATTAGGCTTTTTCTCCATGTTTTGAAGTGTGATCCTGTCTGGCGTCATATCAGTCACATGGTTGTACTGTTGCATGAAGGCCTGTGCAAGATCTCTCCATGAATCGATTCTTGCATGGCTCAACTAATTGTACCATCTAGCCGCTGCTCCTACTAAGCTGTCTTAAAAATAATGGATCAATAATTGATCATTGTTCACATACCCAGTCATTCTCCTAAAAAACATTGTTATGTGTGCCTCTGGGCAAGTAGTCCCGTTGTACTTTTCAAACTCCGGCATCTTGAATTTGTGAGGAACTACCAGATCTGAGACCAAACTTAAGTCTTTGGCATCAATCCCATGATGATTGCCAGCACCTTTCAAAACCCTAAACTTCTCCTCCAACCACTTGCAACGATCCTCCAATTGTTTTGAGGATTCGGTTGCCATTCTTTCCTTCTCCATCAGATCTAGATCAGGAGTGATAGGGTTGATCGGGCTATCGCCCAAATTATTTTCCAACCCAGATGGGAAATTTATGGGGATTCCAGCATCAACCTGCCCATGTTGAGGCCTCACAGTGACAGATGGCCTTCTATGAGGTGCCTCGATTTGCAGTGGCACATGTGGCGGAGTAAAACCTAGAGGAGGACCCTCATTCTCCTCTTCAGTGATTGCCATGGGAGCTTTTCCTTTATCGGTGGCCCTCAGCAGCTGAGCCATTTCAGCCATCATATTCCTCTGAGCCTCTAGCATTTGCTCCCTCATGTCATTCTGCATTTTGGCCAACTACTCTTGCAGTTGGTCTTGCATATCCTTTTGCAACTGCTCGAACCTTTGATCCATACTCTTAGTGTAATATTCTGAATTAGGGCTTAATCAGAATAGTGGTTTTGTGACCACAAATTCGAGATAGAAATAATTATTTTATAATTATTTTGATGAATATGATATGATTGCATGATTGTGTGAAAATTTCGTGATGAAATTCTATGCCTAAAGTGCTTAAATTGAAAGTAGGGACTAAATAGAATAAGTTGCAAAACTTGCATTCTAGAAGTTTTAGTATGAAATTGTTTTGGAATATTAATGAGGAGGTCTTAAATAGCAATTTGACCAATTTTAAGTTCATGGACAAAATTAGGACATGGAAGGAATTTTGGAAAGTTTAGTAGTAAGGGTATTTTGGTCATTTAGTTATTAAAATGAATTAAAAACAAAATTAAAAGCCAATTTTGTCCATCTTCTTCATTAGGCCGAAATTTCAAGGGTTCTCCATAGCTAGGGTTTGTTTCAAGCTTCCAAGCTCCATAGTAAGTGATTCCAAGCCCGTTTTAATGTTCTTTACGTTTTTGGAATCCCGGTAACTCGATAAAGCTTATGTTAGCAATAATTTAACCTAGGGTTTATATTTGGAAAAATACCCATAGGTGAAATTTGTGTATTTTGATGTTTTATGATAGAATATGAAGTTTTAAATTATGTTAGACAACTTGTACTACTCGATTTTAAGCAAAAACAAGTAAAAGGGCTTAATCGGTAAAAATACCTAATAGTCACAAGTACATGTTAGAGTGAGAATTTGATGTTGCCATAGAAGAGAAAAGTGATCAGCATGTTGTAAAACATAAGAATAAGGAATAAATTTTAATCCAGAGCCTAGGGGCAAAAATGTAAATATGCAAAAGTTTAGGGTAAAATTGTAATTTTGCCAAAATTTGAGTTAAGGATTAATTTGATAATGTGAGTATTAAATAAGCTAAATGTGTTATTTTAGATCAAGAAAGACGTGGAATCGACCTCAATCGAGGAAAAGAAAAGATTGTGGACTAAATTGCAAAATCTTTGTATTTTGGTACCAAGGTAAGTTCATGTGTAAATAATGTAGCATAATGGTTATTTTAAGTTATTGATGTTAATTATATGTTAAGCTGAATTTTATTATGAAATGTATGCTTTGTGGTTAATTTCAAATAATATGTAAATTATGTGAACTACTTGTTAAATATAATTGTTCTGAGTATTGATTTGGCATTCTACGGAAGGCGGCAAGGATAAGTGTTCGAGGAAAAGCCCGTTTGAACCTTAGGAATAGATTAGGATACAAGTGACATGTCACTAGGATGGTTGAGCATTCGAACTCGTTGAGTTGAGTCCGAGTTCACTTATGGATACGAATGTCCGAACTCGTTGAGTTGAGTCCGAGTTCACTTATGGATGCGAACGCCCGAGCTTGTTGAGTTGAGTCCGAGTTCGCTTATGGGCGGGTTAGATGATTGCTTGATTGCATATATGGCACTTATGTGCAAGTTATCCATGTATCCGAATTATATTCCGATGTGTTCAACGGGTAAAGTTCTACTCAAATGGAGGAATATTCGAGATGTAAAGAGACGTATTGGTAAGTGATGTGAAATGGATATTTTGGACAGGTATGTATTTAACCCTCGGGTTGAGTATTGATACAACCACGATAAGGTAATAAGATGATGAAAAATGATTAAAAATGTGATATGTGTTTTAGTGATACATGCTAATGTTGATTGGTATGATTGTTTGTTATGTTACTTATTATTTGCATATGAACTTACTAAGCATTTATGCTTACTTCCTCCTTCTTACTCATTGTAGTTTTGGACAAGCCAGCTCAGGAGTCGGGATAGGTCGAAGGCTCAGTCACACTATCCGGAAGACTTTTGGTAATGGCTTGTACATTTAAGTATGGCATGTATAGCAATATACCTTTTTTTGTGTAAATGATCTTATGGTATGGTGATGGAATGGTTGAGGAAATGCTTGATAATGATAAATTATGAAAATGGTTAGTTTAGATTATGTTTGATGTAAGGAAAATTAATAAGATACTTAGTGCATAAAAACTCATAAAATGGATGAAATTTGCCATAAACAGGATACTGCAGCAACACTGATGCGAGTTTGAAAATTTACTAAAAATCATAGCAATTGAATTTGGTGATGGACTACATATCAAATTGAAGCTTATTATGTCTAGTTTCACATGAAACAAATGAAACAAGTAAAGGAATTATATGTTAGAAGATATTTGAATTTTAGTGAAACAGAGTCATAGCAGTTTCTGAATCCCCTGTTCCAACTTTAGAAATTCACCATAAATTGTAAAGATATAATTAGGTGGTGTATTTTATATTCTAAGAATCCTTATTGAGTTTAGTTTCAGTAGAAATAAACCTCACAGTCATATGAATTTTTTACAGAGAGAAATATGGTTCGTAGTAAACAGATGTCAAACCAGTCAAGTCCTGAAACAAGGGTAACTTTAACTAATAAACTGTACTAATTGGCCCAACCAAAAATTCTAGAAAAAAATTAGTAGATAGGTATATGAGTCTAGATCCAGGAAAAATTTATGGATCTTGATTTCGAGTTTCGTAAGTCGAGATATGATTTTTCTTGTGACTGTGATGCAAGTAGCTTAAAAGCTGTGAATGTAGAAATAAATAATCCAAAGTTCTAAATATGTTAAATTAAGCTTAGTAACACCTCATACTCGACTCCGGCGACGGTCTCGAGCGTGGGGGCGTTACATTTGGTGGTATCAGAGCAGGTTTAGTCGGTTCTCAGACTACGTGTTGTATGTACGAATTTTGCTATACATGCCATATGTATGAATTGTGATAGTGTGACAACTTCTGACCTTTTTAAATGATTTTTATATAGTAAATGGATCCCGATCCAACTGTGGCAGATGAAGTAGAGAGTAATGTGCCAGCTCCGGCTGAAGGGGCAGCGCCGACTGAAAACCCACCCCCTACTGTTGGTCAGGGAGGAGGAGAAAGGGATCGCGATTCCTTTCTCCAAATGATGAGTGCATGGTACACTGAGTTCGTTCGTACGAACCCAAATGTACGACCTCCCCCACCTCCCCCAATTCCTCAACCTATGCCTCTGGTGCCTCAGGGAGTGGATATGATAAAATTTCACGGAACCCTCGTTGACAGAATTCATAAACAAGGGGCTGAAGAATTTAGAGCAAATATTGATGATGATGCAGAGAAAGCAGAGTTCTGGCTTGAAAATTCTATCCGAGTATTTGATGAATTATCTTGTACACCTGAAGAATGTTTGAAATGTGCTACATCTTTGTTGAGAGATTCAGCCTATAATTGGTGGAAGACTTTGATTTCGGTAGTACCGAAAGAGAGGGTAACACGGGAATTCTTTCAAGAAGAGTTTGGAAGAAATATATTAGTGAAAGATTTATTGATCGAAATGTAAAGAGTTTCTTGAGTGAAGCAAGGTAATATGACGATTTGAATATGAAAGAGAGTTTGTATGATTGAGTAAGTGTGCCAGGGAATATGTTCCTCTGAAGCCAAGATGTGCCGACGATTTGAAGACGGGCTTAACGAAGACATTAAGGTATTTGTTGGGATCCTTGAACTAAAAGAAATGGTGGTACTTGTCGATCGAGCTTGCAAGGTGAAGAATTCTTGAAGGAAAAGAAAAAGGTAGAATCAAACACGAAATTGGAAGAAAAGACCAATGAGTAATGCACCCTCACAAAGAAACCGTAAAGTCAAGAAATATAAATCCTCGTTCCCAAGTTTCATTTGGGCAATCATATGGAAATTTTAAGAAGCGAAATGTGGGTCCTAAATCTCGGACTACATGCGGCTAGTGTGGGGAATACAAGATTTGTTAAACCCGAAAGTGCCGGTGTGGTAGAAATCATTTTGGTCCGTGCAGAGCAAATGAATGTTTTCGATGTGGTTCTCCGGATCATTTTATTAGAGACCGCCAGAGAGAGCCGAGAAAGAAAAATTTGAATGTAAAAGCTAGTGGTGCGATTCGAGGGAAGGTATCCGAGAAAAGTGGAAGTGAAACAAGCAAGAAGAATGTAGCAGAGATGCAGCAGATTAGATCTCGAAGGAAGAGCTCGGCTAGAACTTATGCTATTAAAGCGTGAAGATGCTTCCTCACCGATGTGATTACCGGTACATTTCTCTCTATAATGTTAATGTTATTGCTTTGATTGATCCGGTTCTACTCATTCATATGTATGCATGAAACGGTGTCTAGTATGAATATACCTGTTGAGAACACGTAATTTATGATTAGAGTGTCGAACCCGTTAGGCAAATGCGTGATAGTTGATAAAGTAAGCAAGAAATGCCCTTTAATAATTGGGATCATTACTTTCCTACCGACTTGATGTTGTTGCCGTTTGATGAGTTTGATGTTATTTTGGGTATGGATTGGTTGACATTGCATGATGCTAAAATAAATTGCAAAGAAAAGATTATAGAATTAAAGTGTGGAAATGGTGAAACTCTGGGTTGAATCGGATAAATCAGAGGCATTGCCTAGTGTGATTTCTTCAATGTCGGCTCAAAGATATCGAGAAAAGGTTATGAAGCTTATTTGGCGCATGTAATTAATACAAAAGAAGTTGAAAAGAAAGTTGAACCAGTCTTGGTTGTGTGAATTTATGGACGTATTTCGGAAGAATTGCGGGTTTGCCTCCGTCGTGGAAGTAGAATTTGGTATTGATTTGATAACGGAACAGCTCCAATTTCGATTGCTCAGTATAGAATGGCACCAGCAGAGTTGAAGGAATTAAAGTCGCAGATTGCAAGAGTTGGTGATAAAGGTTTTGTGAGATCGAGTTTTCACCTTGGGGTGCTCCGTGTTATTTGTGAAAAGAAGGATGGTTTTATGAGGTTGTGTGTTGATTATCGGCGGTTAAACAAGGTGACAATCAAAAACAAGTATCCGTTGCCAAGAATTGATGATTTGTTTGATCAGCTAAAAGGAGCGACATGGTTTTCAAAGATTGACTTGAGATCCGGTATTACCAACTGCGGGTAAAAGAGTCGGATGTGCCTAAAAGCGCTTTTAGAACAAGGTATGGTCATTATGAATTTTAGTTATGCCATTCGGATTGACAAATGCTCCTGCTGTGTTTATGGATTTAATGAATCGCATATTTCGCCATACTTGGACAAATTTGTTGTGGTGTTTATAGATGATATTTTAATTTATTCAAAAGATGAGACAGAACATCTTGAGCATTTGAGGATAGTTTTGCAAACTTTGAGAGATAAGCAGCTGTATGCTAAGTTTAGTAAAAGTGAATTTTGGCTCCGGGAAGTTGGATTTTTGGGTCATATTGTTTCAGGTGATGGTATACGGGTTGATCCTAGTAAAATTTCAGCCATTGTTGATTGGAAACCACCGAAAAACGTAACTGAAGTTAGAAGTTTCTTGGGGCTAGCTGGGTATTATCGGCGGTTCATAAATGGATTTTCTATAATTGCTGCTCCTATGACTAGACTACTCCGAAAGGATGTTAAATTTGAATGGACGGAAGAGTGTCAACAGGGTTTTGAAGAATTGAAAAAGTTATTAACTGAAGCACCAGTGTTGATACAACCCGAATCAGGTAAAGAATTTGTGGTGTATAGTGATGCTTCTCTAAATGGTTTGGGGTGTGTACTCATGCAAGAAGGAAAAGTGGTGGCTTATGCTTCGAGACAGTTAAAACCTCATGAGAAGAATTATCCTACTCACGATTTGGAATTGGCTGCGGTGGTATTTGCTTTGAAGATTTGGCGACATTATTTGTATGGTGAAAAGTGCCGAGTATATACCGATCACAAAAGTCTTAAATACTTGATGTCACAAAAAGACTTGAATTTGAGACAGCGAAGATGGTTGGAGTTATTGAAAGATTATGAGCTTGTTATTGATTATCATCCGGCAAAAGCGAATGTGGTTGCCGATGCTTTAAGTAGAAAGTTGTTGTTTGCTTTGAGAGTTATGAACACTCAGTTGAAAGTGTCAGATGATGGTTCGATTCTAGCAGAGCTAAGAGTAAAACCGAAGTTTTTACAAGAGATTTTTGAAGCTCAGAAAGATGATCAAGATTTGCAAGCCAAGAGAAAGCAAAGGTGAAGTTGATCTGAGTCGATTTCAAAATTGGTTCGATGGGTGCTTAATGTTTAAAGATCGGATTTGTGTATCAAGAATGATGAATTGATTCAAAAGATCCTACAGGAAGCACATAGTGGTTATTTCTCGATTCATCCGGGTAGTACGAAAATGTATAATGACTTGAAGAAAATGTATTGGTGGAATGGAATGAAAAGAGATATATCGAGTTTGTGTCCAAATGCTTAATTTGTCAACGGTGAAAGTGAACACCAAGTACCTTGAGGATTACTCCACCTATTATGGTTCTGAATGGAAATGGGATCGGATTACTATGGATTTTGTTTCAGATTGCCATTGACTCCGGAAAGAAAGATGCCATCTGGGTAATAGTTGATGATTAACTAAGTCGGCTCATTTTATCCCGGTACGTACAGATTATTCTCTTAACAAGTTGGCTGAACTGTATATTAGAGAAATTGTTAGATTACACGGAATACCATTATCGATTATTTCAGATAGAGATCCAAGGTTTACCTCGCGGTTTTGGAAAAAGTTGTAAGACGCGTTAGGTACGAAGTTAAATTTCAGTACTGCCTTTCATCCACAAACTGATGGACAATCAGAGAGAGTAATCCAGATTCTTGAAGAGATGCTCAGATATTGCGTATTGGAATTTCAAGATAATTGGGAAAGGTACTTACCATTGGTAGAATTTGCTTATAATAATAGTTATCAGACAAGTTTGAAGATGGCACCTTATGAAGCATTATATGGTCGTAAATGTCAGACGCCATTGTATTGGACTGAACTCAAGGAAAATAAGATTTATGGAGTTGATTTAATAAAAGAAACCGAAGAAAAGGTGAAAGTGATTAGAGATTGTTTGAAAGCCGCTTCAGATAGACAGAAATCTTATGCGGATTTGAAACGAAAAGAAATGAATTTCAAGTTGGTGATATAGTATTTTTAAAGGTGACTCCGTGGAAGAAAGTCCTTAGATTTGGACGAAAGGGCAAATTAAGTCCGCGTTTTGTTGGGCCGTATGAAGTAATTGAAAAAGTTGGACCGGTAGCATATCAGCTAGCATTACCACCTGAATTAGAGAAGATTCATGATGTGTTCCACGTATCTATGTTACGTCGGTATCGTTCGGATCCTTCACATGTAGTTTCACCGACAGAAATTGAACTACAACCAGATATGACCTACGAAGAAGAATCGATTAAGATTTTAGCTCGAGAGGTCAAACAACTAAGGAATAAAAATGTTGCACTTGTGAAAGTGTTGTGGCAAAAGCATGGGGTAGAAGAGACTACATGGGAACCTGAAGAAACTATGAGAAACCAATACCCACACCTGTTTACCAGTAAGATTTTCGAGGACGAAAATCTTTAAAATGGGGGGAGAGTTGTAATATCCTGAATTAGGGCTTAATCAGAATAGTGGTTTTGTGACCACAAATCCGAGATAGAAATAATTATTTTATAATTATTTTGATGAATATGATATGATTGCATGATTGTGTGAAAATTTCGTGATGAAATTCTATGCCTAAAGTGCTTAAATTGAAAGTAGGGACTAAATAGAATAAGTTGCAAAACTTGCATTCTAGAAGTTTTTAGTATGAAATTGTTTTGGAATATTAATGAGGAGGTCTTAAATAGCAATTTGACCAATTTTAAGTTCATGGACAAAATTAGGACATGGAAGGAATTTTTGGAAAGTTTAGTAGTAAGGGTATTTTGGTCATTTAGTTATTAAAATGAATTAAAAACAAAATTAAAAGCCAATTTTTGCCCATCTTCTTCATTAGGCCGAAATTTCAAGGGTTCTCCATAGCTAGGGTTTGTTTCAAGCTTCCAAGCTCCATAGTAAGTGATTCCAAGCCCCGTTTTTAATGTTCTTTACGTTTTTGGAATCCCGGTAACTCGATAAAGCTTATGTTAGCAATAATTTAACCTAGGGTTTATATTTGGAAAAATACCCATGAGAAATTTGTGTATTTTGATGTTTTATGATAGAATATGAAGTTTTAAATTATGTTAGACAACTTGTACTACTCGATTTTAAGCAAAAACGAGTAAAAGGGCTTAATCGGTAAAAATACCTAATAGTCACAAGTACATGTTAGAGTGAGAATTTGATATTGCCATAGAAGAGAAAAGTGATCAGCATGTTGTAAAACATAAGAATAAGGAATAAAGTTTAATCCCGAGCCTAGGGGCAAAAGTGTAAATATGCAAAAGTTTAGGGGTAAAATTGTAATTTTGCCAAAATTTGAGTTAAGGATTAATTTGATAATGTGAGTATTAAATAAGCTAAATGTGTTATTTTAGATCAAGAAAGACGTGGAATCGACCTCAATCGAGGAAAAGAAAAGATTGTGGACTAAATTGCAAAATCTTTGTATTTTGGTACCAAGGTAAGTTCATGTGTAAATAATGTAGCATAATGGTTATTTTAAGTTATTGATGTTAATTATATGTTAAGCTGAATTTTATTATGAAATGTATGCTTTGTGGTTAATTTCAAATAATATGTAAATTATGTGAACTACTTGTTAAATATAATTGTTACTGAGAGTATTGATTTGGCATTCTACGGAAGACGGCAAGGATAAGTGTTCGAGGAAAAGCCCGTTTGAACCTTAGGAATAGATTAGGATACAAGTGACATGTCACTAGGATGGTTGAGCATCCGAACTCGTTGAGTTGAGTCCGAGTTCACTTATGGATGCGAATGTCCGAACTCGTTGAGTTGAGTCCGAGTTCACTTATGGATGCGAACGCCCGAGCTCGTTGAGTTGAGTCCGAGTTCGCTTATGGGTGGGTTAGATGATTGCTTGATTGCATATATGGCACTTATGTGCAAGTTATCCATGTATCCGAATTATATTCGATGTGTTCAACGGGTAAAGTTCTACTCAAATGGAGGAATATTCGAGATGTAAAGAGACGTATTGGTAAGTGATGTGAAATGGATATTTTGGACAGGTATGTATTTAACCCTCGGGTTGAGTATTGATACAACCACGATAAGGTAATAAGATGATGAAAAATGATTAAAAATGTGATATGTGTTTTAGTGATACATGCTAATGTTGATTGGTATGATTGTTTGTTATGTTACTTATTATTTGCATATGAACTTACTAAGCATTTATGCTTACTCCTCCTTCTTACTCATTGTAGTTTTGGACAAGCCAGCTCGAGTCGGGATAGGTCAAGGCTCACCACACTATCCTAAGACTTTTGGTAATGGCTTGTAAATTTAAGTATGGCATGTATAGCAATATACCTTTTTTTGTGTAAATGATCTTATGGTATGGTGATGGAATGGTTGAGGAAATGCTTGATAATGATAAATTATGAAAATGATTAGTTTAGATTATGTTTGATGCAAGGAAAATTAATAAGATACTTAGTGCATAAAAACTCATAAAAGGGATGAAATTTGCCATAAACAGGATACTGCAGCAACACTGACGCGAGTTTGAAAATTTACTAAAAATCATAGAAATTGAATTTGGTGATGGACTACATATCAAATTGAAGCTTATTATGTCTAGTTTCACATGAAACAAATGAAACAAGTAAAGGAATTATATGTTAGAAGATATTTGAATTTTAGTAAAACAGAGTCATAGCAGTTTCTGAATCCCCTGTTCCAACTTTAGAAATTCACCATAAATTGTAAAGATATAATTAGGTGGTGTATTTTATATTCTCAGAATCCTTATTGAGTCTAGTTTCAGGAGAAATAAACCTCACAGTCATATGAATTTTGTACAGAGAGAAATATGGTTCGTAGTAAACAGATGTCAGACCAGTCAAGTCCTGAAACAGGGGTAACTTTAACTAATAAACTGTACTAATTGGCCCAACCAAAAATTCTAGAAAAAATTTAGTAGATAGGTATATGAGTCTAGATCCAGGAAAAATTTACGGATCTTGATTTCAAGTTTCGTAACTCGAGATATGATTTTTCTTGTGACTGTGATGCAAGTAGCTTAAAAGCTGTGAATGTAGAAATAAATAATCCAAAGTTCTAAATATGTTAAATTAAGCTTAGTAACACCTCATACTCGACTCCGGCGACGGTCTCGGGCGTGGGGGCGTTACTCTTAGTTTTAGTGCGAGTGCCATAAGGATGTGTGATTTCCAGATTTTCTTTTCTACCTTCGGAAGTAAACTTTAACTAATTAGGGTCTTTCTATAACTTTGAATGCATATGATGTGATGTAATGCAAATGCATGAATGCAAAAAGGCATCGATCTCGATTCAATTTCATTTAGAAAACTTTATTTAGAAAAAGAATATCTTTACATATAAGAGGATTACAAATACGCTTTCGCCCTAATGCCCAAAGTTTTAACTCTATCTAATAAAAAGGCTAACTCTCGTCCTATACCCGATGATGATCCATACATTAGACTTAATACATCAGCTCGTATTGCTAAGTCTTGCACATATTCAGCAACCTCTCGAATCTGGGCTACGGCTTCACCAATAACGCGATCCCTTTCTCTGACCTGTCCTCTAGACTGATGAAGCTCTCCTTTTAGATAGTCTTCTCGCACCTCGAGCTGCTCAATCCGAAGTTCACCATCATGCAATGCCACTTCCAAATATTCAATCTTACTTTTTAGCTCTTTTAACTCGACCGTAGGATCATGGTTTTGATGCCAACGAAGGGATCTTCCAAGCTCAGTTACCTTGGTCTTCAACCCTTTATTCTCTTCCTCTAATGCCGAATTTTGTGACCGCATCTCTTGGAACTTCCTCTCCCAATACTCGGCTCTAGCTTTTTCCTCTTGGACCTCTTTCTGCAGCTGATCTAAAGACCCTCCTACTCTCGCTCTCCTCAAGGATACTTGTGCCTTTTTGTAATGCTCATTTAGATCATCTCGATCTTCCTCAATCTTCCTCTTTTCTTTTCTCTCTTTCTCGACCTCCATCCTTTGAATGTCGACATCAAGCTCAAGTACATCTTTTCTTCTTCAAGCTTTGCTATCCTCTTTTCGAGCTCCAAGTTCTTTCTCTCGAACTCTTACTTCATAATTTCTAACTCCGAGGGCATCACTTGCAAATATTCCTCTATCGGTCGAGCTCCTTCAACGCTTGGCTTAGGGATGTTATCATTAATCCTTCTTCCTCTCCATTTGACATACTCCGGATTCGTAGCAAGGCTAATAGCTATTCCTTTCAACTGACAAGTCCTGTTCCAGGCACTAGAAACTTCGCTAACCTTCCTCTTATAATCGGCTCCTCTGTATACATATTCACTTTGAGCCAACCCATGAGTTGCTGGTACGAACTATCTCAATCCATGCTGCCTTAGCACGAGCAAAGGGGCATAACCAATGGCACCCCAAATTCCCAACAGAGGGACCCAATCAAAACTACCGCATCGGTAAAGAATCTCACCAGGAATCATCCACGGAGCCCTCCACTCAACATCTTTTGACTGAAGGTTCTGAAGTAGCGCTATCCAATTCTCTTCCGGAACATCAACTCTCCTAGTTGAAGCTACTATGTCCTTCAAGGTGAATAATCCTTGAAGAAGACCCGACAAACCACCCTATCTATCAATCAGAAATGACTGTAGAACCAAGGTAAAAGTAACTGAGCACAACCAACAAACCTGCCTGCACTAGCCCTCTTACATGCACCTAAGGACCTGAATGTCTCCGCCAAAATCGCAGGGACGGAAGTGACCCTTTTACTGAGTCAATGAAAAAGATCTGTGGTTGCCTCGTCCACATATCCCAAAGCCCTAGGAAAAACCATCAGTCTATACAAACTTAAAGCAAAAACATCTACCTTCTTCGTCTCATCAGGGTGTGTCAGAATCAGATTTTTCAAGGCGTCCCACAAAATGCACTTGGACTCACCCTTCTCTTTAATTCTGGCTGTGATCCACTGCTCGGTCATCCCCGTAATAGTCATCAATTTCTTCCAAAAGGTAGGGACACAAGCAGCTCGAGAATAGATCCTATCATTCTGAAACTGGGACAATGAAGTAAGGCAGTGTACTCCTCCACAGTAGGTACCAAGTCTACTTCCCCAAAAGTGAAAGAACTGTACGCCGGGTTCCAAAACTGAGCAAGGGCTCGGAATAAGTGCTCGTCTACCTGAACATTGAGCAAGTAAGGTAAGTCTCCGTAATTATCGTAGAATAACTACTTGGTCTTTTTGCCCCACTGATCCCAAATTTCCTTAAGCTCTTGGAGATTAATCTGCGTGACACTAATATGAGTGTAATCTGACAGCTCCGACATGTATCCCACAGCTATACTATCTCCCTTTTCTAGTTGAGTTTGCTCAGACCATCTATGGACGTTGGCGTTGCCCTCCACTCTATCAAGAAGTCCGTTCTCCATAATAAAACTTTCTAACTTAGAAATTGACCGTGAATCGATACCTTTTAAATGCAAAATGACATGCACAAAACAAAAGAAAAGAAATAGTTAGTATCAGATGATATCAATAAATCTCAACAATAATTTATAAGGGTAATATCTAAAGTTTTACTCTAACTAAGTTGGGCGCTTACGATTTTCTATATGAGGTTGATTCTAAAGTTTGAGGTACCTGAACCAGCAGATTCCTCGATTCTCACTCATTATAGGCTCATTTGAAACGAGTTCAGTTCAGGGGAATACATTTCCCTATGGCTACATGGAGATGAAAATCTCACGAAACCATAGGTACGGATGTATCCCGAAAGTGATCCATTATCCTGCACGGAGGCGAAAACCTCACGAAGGCATAGTTTCTCACTCCCACTTAAGGGTGTGACCACAACGGTCATGCAAATGCAATGCATATCAGAATATAGCAACACATGCAATAATACAAACACATGTAATGCAAAGAGGATTAAATTTTAAAATTTTTAATTTCTGACATTAAGACAAGAGATAATCAATTACACGGCTTGACTCTCTTATTAGTCCCCTGCGGAGTCGCCAATCTGTCGAGGCCATTTTTTAAAATCGAGTTTTGGAAAATGGGGATCGACTAAAAAAATGAAAACGGGAGTCGCCACCAATCTTTTTTAGGTGTGATTGGATCACCTTTAAAACATTTTGTTTTAAAATCATTAGTTTTTGGTCTAGGAAATAAAAGAATGGGTCCGGGAGTCGGTTACGTACGAGGAAGGATTAGCACCCTCGTAACACCCAAAAATTGGTACCTAATTGATTATCAAAATGTCTTTAATGTCAGAAATTTAAAAATTTTGAGATGCAATCCTCTTTTAATATTTTTTATTTTTGAAAATTAGGGTTTACTTGTATCAGATAAATCAAAATATTATATCCAATAAGCTAGGACACAATATTTTTAAGATATTTAACACTAAGTTAGCCCTTTTTTGAAATCCTTATCTTGAAACGACAAAACGCCACATCCAGTAAGTTAGGACACAACGCTTTGAAATTCCAAAACAGTTGCTCGTATTTTGAAAATCTTTTTAAAAACTTAGAAGGGTACTTGACTATTTGAACTCAACATGAAAAGTCGCAACCCAATAAGTTAGGGCACTACTTTTCTCGGAGCTTCCAAACACCAAGCATTGCCTTTTTATTTTTTTTGAAACTTGGAATCTCGTTTTTTAAACTGATGCATGAGGAATCGTATTACATTATAAATCATGCATGATAATATATTATCGTAATAGGTAAATAAAACATGCATTTAAACAATATGATAGCAATAATATAAAAACCATGCATTAGATACATACATAAAAAAATATAGCAAATCTTAACAACATACGCATAAAGATATACATAGCATATATTGAAGATGAATAAGCAAAACACACAAACATACAAAGTAATAACTAAAAATGATATATGATATACAATTTAATATATATAAAAAGAGTACATATTCATAAAATATATCATCAAAATAACATTTAATACATAAATGATATATATACAATAAAAATATATAAAAGAATAAAAATATAAAATAAAGTGAATAATTGTTAACAAAATATACTTATAATAAAAATATGATATTTAATAATAATTTTAAAATAGTATTTAATATATAATATATAATAACAAAAAAATTATAAAAGATTAATAATTATGTATAAAATAAAAATATATTGGTTTAGAATAATAATGTATAAAATATCAAATATGTGAAAGAATTTATATTTATAATAAAATAATTATATAATATATACAAATATAAGTTTAGAATAATATGAAATAAGTAATTAATGATGAAATATACGTATTATACAAATTATTATATTATAATATCTTCAAAATGTGTAATAATAGAATATAAGTAAGTAATTATTAACATATAAATAAAAATAAGTATATAATACAAGTTAAAACTTTTAATGATAATAATATATAGATAAAAATATATAGTAGTATAAAAATGACATAATAATATGAAAGTATATATGTAAGAATAATATATAATATATATATATATAAGTAATATATAAAATAATTATATGATATATACTATAAAAATAAGATTAAAAATAAAACAAATAACAATTTATATATATAATAATAATAGAAATAAATATATAGGGTTAAATTTGAAATTCAATAAAATTACAGGGGCGAATTTTAAAAAATAAAAGTTGCATTAAGGTCCTAATTAAAACATGCGTAAAACGAAAGGGACTCATTGGGCAAATCGCCCTATTTCCAAAACGGCAGCGTTTTAATCCAGGTCTTAAAACAGTTATTGCAGGGACTAAATTAAAACTAAAACAAAATAATAGGGCCAAATCATAAATAAAATAAAGCGTAATTATAAACACAAAGAAAAGTGGAAAGACCGATTGAGTAATTAACCCAATCCTCAAAAACAAGCAGATCCTCCCCGGGTAATCGGGTCAACGCGCGGATCTTGGGGCCTTAAAATGTTGTCATTTTAAGCTTATCAGACTAAGCTAAAACGGTAGCGTTTCTCTTGGGCTATATAAGCCAAATTTAGACCAAAAAAAATCATTTAGAAGCCTGGTTTTAAAAAAAAAAACTCAGAGAAATCCTCTGTAGGAGGATTTTGGGTCGGCCTTAGAGCTTCGTCGGGCCCCTGTTCTCATTCGTTACGCGTGTCACCGCGAGGGCCACCACGCATGGTGATCGGAGCAAAAAAAACTCTCATCCTTTCAGGGTTTAAAATTCAGGTAACTCTTCCGTTTTAGTATTTTAATAGTCGATTTGCTGATGATGCTAAGTTTTTCATCAAAAAAAAAGTAGAACATGAAGTATATATATCACCTTAAAACTGCTTGTAACCCTTATTGTATTCGTATGTCTGCTCTTTTTTAAAAATGTCTATTCTCCAAAAAAAAAAACTCGTCCGCTTTTACAGATTAGAAAAATGGTCTTTATAGCCTCTTCTAAAAATATTTACATTTTGGGGAAAGAAATCTTCGATTTCTTTCCATATTCGTTTCGCTCTTGCTGTGTTTCTTTCCATATTTGTTCTTTGTCTGTTGCAATTTCTTTCTTTTGTTTGCAGGTGAGTGCAAAGAACCCAGTGATGACGAAGGCCTGTCGATGGTCTAACGGTGGCATCAATCTCGGCCTGACTCAGAGCCTAGAATTGTGGCCGTGAGAGATCAACAGATGCGTCCGTTAGGGTGCTTGCAGCGCGAAACTTCTGGAACCCTAGGGTTCCTGACCTAGGGTTAAGCATTTGGGCCTTCGGGATGCAGCTTATTGGGTCTTAGGAGTAGGCTTTTAGAAATGGGTCTATAATGTCATGGGTTGGGTCTGCAGGGTAGTGTTGGTATTTGGGTTTGCAATGTAATGGGTTTATGGGGCATAGGTTCATTGGGCTTTGTACATGGACTTTTTGAATGGACTTTTAAAATAAATATTTATTCATTTATTTTT
The DNA here is from genome assembly GCF_025698485.1 of Gossypium arboreum. Classification (NCBI taxonomy): domain Eukaryota; kingdom Viridiplantae; phylum Streptophyta; class Magnoliopsida; order Malvales; family Malvaceae; genus Gossypium; species Gossypium arboreum. Next base: position 20,877,555 of record NC_069082.1, read on the forward strand.
TTGTTTTGCCTTTTTAAATCCCGGTCAAATTTGGGCTATTACAGTGCGAATTCTTAAAGCATAGAAAGACTTCCGAATGAATTAATGTATTTGAAAGAGGGGTGAGAATGAAATGAATAAATACAGGAAAGTTCAGGTATGTACGATATCTATGTGGTAGATGATACTATGTGTATGAAGCTTGATGAAATTGTATGAACATATTAGATGTGATGGAATAGAATTGATGGATGATTTTTGAACTACTAAATGTTTATTTTTTGATGTTTTGTATTATATAAAATGTTGATTATATTAGATGTGAACTTACTAAGCTTCAAAGCTTACTGTGTGAAATGTTCTCTATTTTTTAGTGTTATAAAGCTAGCTCAGATCTGGGGATCGTCAGCGACTTATTCACACTATCGGACATATATTTTGGTACCATTTTGAGAGTTGTATATATGGTTTATGGCATGTATAAGCTAGAAGCATTTGAATATGTTTTGTAATGTGTATATCATGCTATGTCATATGGCTAGATTACAGTTGAACTTATGGTTTGATTTTGATATATGATATGTGATGCAAAAATGATATGTTTGGTGTATATATATATATGGCCTAGTGAGAAATTGTCTATTTGGTAAGTTAGTAATGTGATTTAGTTATAGAAATGGCATGAATGATGTAAGTTTCAGTTGTGAATTGGTTGAGAATTAGGTATAAAATTTTTGGTTTTGATCTTGTAGGGAGGACCCAAAATTAGGGTGGCAAATTGGCCTTGTAAATGGCCTATTTTTGTCTACACGGACAGAGACACGGGCATGTGTCTCAGCCATGTGTGACACATGGTTATGTTGCACAGTCGTGTGTCCCCTGGGGTACCCTACGAATTAAAGTCAGTATACCCTATAGTTTTGACATGGCCTAGACACACAGGCATATCTATCGGTCGTGTGTGGCATATGGGCTGGCACATAGACGTGTGGTTGGCCACGTGACACAAGTCAGTAGCCTCCCTAATTTTCAAATGGCCTAGTACACGGGCATGTCTTATGGCCGTGTGGACAAGTCAGTATGTATGCCCTATTTTGTCACGGCTTAGACACACGGATGTGTCTAATGTCGTGTGAGGCACACAGCCTGCTCATACAAGCGTGTGACCTTTATAACTTTGAAAAATTTTGTATGAGCTTGGTTTTGTCCCGACCCTTTTCTAATGGATGTTTCAGGTCTCATTGACCTACGTAAGGGACTCTATAATGATGTGTGACTTTGATGCTATATTAATTATGAAATGAATGCGAATTGTTTCGATATGTTTGGTAATGCCTTCTAACCCTATTCTGATGACGGATACGGGATAAGGGTGTTACACACACGGTCGTGTGCCCAGGCCATGTAACAATCGAAATAAGGACACATGGCTATGTCTCAACCCTTGTCCATGCTCATGTACCTTTCTGAGTTGAGTCACACGGCCAAGCCACACGCCCATGTGCCAAGCCGTGTAACACTCAAAATAGCCTCACACGCCCGTATGCCAGGCCGTGTGTTAGGCCATGTAACTGTCTGACTTGTAACCTTTAAAAACTACAGGGGACACACGGCCGTGTGTCACATATGGCTGAGACGCACGCTCGTGTCTTAATTCGTGTAGACATGAAATTGGCCAAAATTAAGTCATTTCCTTCACCCACTTCAAGCATGTACCTATAAGACATTTTTACCCTTAACCAATGCATCAAAACATACTAAAACATACATAAAATGACCAATTCAAATGACGAAATCCCATTCAACCAATATGACATATAGACACCTCAATCACAATCAAACTAACATACCTAAACTTATGCATATTTGAACTCATTACTACCATTTCAAAATATACCATACTTGACCTATACCATGTCAATATAAGCTTATCATTTAGAGCATTACTCACATACATCAAAATCACAAAAGTGACACAAACCAACCATTTACAAATGGTACCAAACTACCAACATATATATACATACCAAAATCAACATTTAGCATTCAACCCAAAATTTAAACATAAGTCCACCTATAAATGCCATTATCTAAAACATCAAAAACTATTGATATGTTTGCTAGATAGTGTGATATGTAACAGCCTTTTTAGTTTCAAATCGAAATAGTGGTTTTGGGACCACGAATCCAACGAAGAAAGATTTATTTTTCTTATATTTTTATAGTCTACAGTTTCATGTAATTGTTTCGTGAAAATTTCGTTTGAAAACTTTATCGATTGGGCACTTAATTTAGTTAAAAGGACTAAATTGCAATAGGTGCAAAATGTGTATTTTAGAAGCTAGAGGTGTCTAATTAGACCATTTTTTTAATTAGATGGAAAAAAATGGACATGATTAGGTGAAATTTTAAAGTTATGCATGAAGGGCATTTTGGTCATTTGATAAATCAAGACAAAATAAACTAAATAAAAAGTGTCCATCTTCTCAAATTAGTCCCCCCTTGGCCAAATTTTGCAAGAAGACATAGCTAGGGTTTCCAAGTGTAACACCCCTAACCCAAATCCTTCGCCAGAAGGATTACGAGGCATTACCGAAAATACACATATATTCATATCAATCATAAGTAATTATTTTCTTAAACTCTTAAATCAATCAAAGATCTCATTAATGAATCTTATAAAAACATACATAATCGAATATGCATCATCTTTATCTAACCCTATTCAGCACATGAACATTACTACTTGAAATATCCAAAACATCAAAACCACAAACAACATATCAAGCATAGTCCAGACTTATAATATACTTTGGTTGATTCCTCAACATGTGTAACCTCGTTTAATCAAAGTACTAAACTAATTTGACATAATAAACAATCCATTTTCGCATGGCTTATATGTGTACAAATCAAAATGAATCGTATCGAAACTAGCCTATACATGCCACATTACCAATTCTCAAAACACTTATTTACCGAAACGAAAACTGGATAGTGTGAAGACGTCTCCAAACTTCCAACCTGAGCAAATCTCCGAAGCTCTATAGACATAGGAAAAACACACAGAGTAAGCTTTGAAAGCTTAGTAAGCCATAAGTAAATAAATCATTTCAATGATAATTATAATTCCATAACACTAAACTGAATTATAAATATAAAAACCATGCATCATAATATCACCATCTTAATATCCATTTCATGTCCAGATTTCAAGTTAAGACCTAGTCATATCTCAAAACCATTTTTCTTATTTCATATTTCCTATGTTCAAATCATGGGACCACAAGGCCATATAGCAAGCACATATATCATATATTCATCTGTGTACCTTTCATTCATTCATGGTAACATGTTTCACATTTCATTATTAAATACATAATCACTTTACATTTCTGAGTTTCAAAGATAATTCAGATGTACCAGAATCATATATTTACTAACATGGTTACCATATCATGTTTCATATATAATTTATTTGATTATAGTCACGTGCCATTAATCACATCTCATTTTCACAAAGACCATATATTATCGGATCATAATCATATCCACTTCCAATCCAAAAAAATCATAATCATCATACATACATTTATCCATATAAACAAATCCAAAATTCATAGTATAATATCCCTCATATGTATACATAGCCTACATGGCCGATGATACCAAATCATGCAAATGTCATTATACATTCAACTATAATTCCACTCATTTATGCAAGCTCACAAGACAAGATTTAACTTCATATACAAGCATCACTTAATTGGCCGAAAAATACCATTGGGAACATACTTTATCTTAGCTAAGTGAACTTGGCTGAATCTACTTAGCTAATTTCAACATCACATGATTTCTTACTCATAAGATCAAATGTATAAAATTCACTACATTGTTTATATCCCAAAATGATGAATAGGTAGACATGTACGAATTCAACATATCATCACATGACATTTAATAATTCACTTCAATAGATTATTTCACAAGGCCGAATATACAAACCCTGTATAATCTCATGTATATATATATATACAATCGAATATGTCACTTCATTATAAGTTCATACCTAATCACATATGCCAAATCACTTTAAAATCACATATAACCAATTATACCAAATGTTCATTGACAATCGAATTCATATACATACTTATTTCACAAATATACACATCTTGACAATAAATATCGAAACACATACGTACCTTATTTCAGATAATTAATAATCCAATTTCTCCAAACCTTTAGGGCTCGTTTGCTACATTTGATCTCACATCGGTGTATAGCCTTCTAGACTTATAACTTAATACAATTCATCGGCTCAAGGCCTATTAGGCACGGAGCCCGATTTAATTCACTGGCACGAAGCCTGCTAGGATTATAACCTGAAATCTTACACCGGCACTAAGCCTGCTAGACTCAAGGTCTGATATTTAATCACTGGCAATAGGCACGCTAGGCATAAAGCCGAATAAACTTAACAACACAAGACTTGCTAGGCTTTTAGCCTAAATGAATCCACCGGCACAAGGCCTGCTAGGCTCGAAGCCTGAATATCTCAATCACATGTCTTACGCTACCGATCATTAACAGAACACTATCAAAGTCTTTGAATTATCATTTCCAACTCAAAATCACATCGGGCCATCACATTTAACTCATCACAATATTATTCACCCTTATAAATCACATTCGGCATTCACATTGAAACATAACAAATATCCTTCATATCATAAGACACATTCGACTTTCACATTGAAACATAGCATATATATTATTCACATTATAAATCATATTTGACTACCTCAATATACATCCATTAAAACCATTCATCACTTTAGATCACCTTCGGCTTTCACTTTTACTCTATAATAATATCATTCACCTTACAAAATCATTCGGCAGTGGTATAACAATTTCTAACAATTCAATTCGGCACTTATATTTAACATTTATTTAAATTTAGTACATAACATAGCTTAAGGACTTACCAAACTCAATTTTTTAGCATGAAATTAATTTGCTCCCTTAATGCTCAATAACTGATTTCGCACACTTAATGCTCAGAAATTAATTCACACACATAGTGCTTAAATCCAACTCGCACACTTAGTGCTCAGTATCAAATTCGCACACATAGTGCTTAAATCCAACTCGCACACTTAGTGCTCAGTATCAAATTTGCACACTTAGTGCATCCCTCAAACTTATTACTCATTTATACATATACACAATAAGCTTAAACATCAACCACGTATTAACTTATTCATATCCCTATTCAATATCTCATTCGGATATATTAAACTCACATATATATGTATACATTTCAATCGGCTATATCAAACTACACCTAGATACATATTCAGTTATATCCAATCACACATATATAGACATTCAACTTTATCCAACTACACATATATACACACTTAGTTATGTCAAACATATATATATATATATATATCATATTCAACTATATCAATCCATGTATCTATCACATTCGATTATAAGACAGTCACCTAAATATTACATTCGGCTATAGTAATAGCCTTTATATATATATATATATATATATATATATATATATACTTTCAATAAATTCAAAAACCTCATTAACAATAAATTCAATTTGACTTAATTGCTTAAAAACTTACCTCGGGTATTAGCTTTTGATAAAAACGATTACTCGACTAGCTTCGACTTCCCCCGATCCAAATCAGCTCTCTTTATTAAAAGAAATTTAAACTTATTTAATTAATTAACCATTTTATTTTCACTCAAAAATCATATAATATAATAATTTAAATAATACCCCTTTTTAAAATTAGGCTTCGACATTTCGGTTCAAGCATCCTTAATACATCAAAATAATTAAATTCTTCCCATGGCACACTAAAATCGAATATGTCTTATTCAAATATCAATTCTCATATTTCATTTATTTAACCATTTAACCCTCCTATTAAATAATTTTCACAAATTAATCTTAAACTCAAAATCACATAAAATCGTAACACAAAAGCTATTCATCTAACACTTGATTTCTAATTTCTAACATCAAACTCAAATTTCTTAGCTTATCAACTCATGGCCGAACATCAATTATTCACCAAAACAAAAATTTAACTCATGGGTTTTAGAGAAAATTAAGCAAGGAATTCAATGATACTAAAATTAACAAAAACAACATGAATTTTACCTTGAATTTTTGCTTTCAAATGGCCGAAACTTCAAAGCCACAAATTTTATTTTCTTTCTCCTTTGCTCGGCCTCCAAGATGAACTACATGCATGTTCTCTCTTTTTTTTTTATGCTTTGTTTTATTAAAACTTCACTTAATAATAATTTACTAGTTTAACCTTTGAAGAAAAAGGAAAAACATAAAATAACATAGCTTTATTTTTTTATGTCACATACCGTCCATATCAATTGCCTAAGGTTAAATATCATCAAGAATACTCCAACTTACAAAAAAACTTCAATTCGGCCCTAAAGATACAAACATGCATGGATTTCCATTTTATGTTTTATAATACTTATAAAAATAATTATCTCACAAATAACTTTAAAATAAACATATAAAGACATCATGCATTAAGCCATTACCGTCCACATATTTATTAATGATATAATTGCCATTCAAAACCTCAAAATCCTAAAGACATAACACTTTAACATTTTCATGATAGCATGCTTATTAATCAATTGATGCAATTTAATCCTTTTTAATAATCAAGCACTCAAATCATCGAATCTAAACACAAAATTTAGCACACTTAAATTCATACATTCAAAACATAAAAAATGATATTTAAATATTTTTCTAACTCTGATTTGTGGTCCCGAAACCACCGTTCCGATTAGGGTCAAATTTGGGCTGTTACACCAAGCTTTCAAGCTCGATTGTAAGTTCGTTCTAGCCCCATTTTTAATTATTTTCATGTTTTTGAGATCCTTGTAACCTAATTTAGCTATTTCAAGGACTAATTTGAAAGACAGATGAAGTTTAAAATTTTACACATGTTAGATATTTTTGTATTTTCATGTCTAACGGTAGAAAATTTATGTTAGTTGTAAGATAAACAACTTTTGCTAAGTGATTTTCACTAAAAAATTCAAAAAAGACTTGTTTGTAAAAGTTATGAAATAAGTAGTAAAAGTGTGATTAAGTGGAAAATGTGGGCTGGTATAAGTATGAAAATGGTTCGGCTAGGCTTGGGCTTTGAAGAAATTGAATACATTTCAATTTACGAGCCTAAAGACTAAATTGTAAAATATGTGAAACATTAGGGGAAAAAATGTAATTATTCCATAATATGATTTTTGGGCTAAATTGAATAATGTGAGTATTAAATAAGTTAAATTTGTTATTTTAGATCAAGTAAAACGAGGTTTGGACCTAGATCGGGGGAAAACAAAGTGTTTGACGATTAGGTCCAATTCTACTATTTTTGTACCGAGGTAAGTTCGTATGTAGATAATGTATTGTTATATTTATGTTTTAAATGCTTTAATATTGAATGAATTGTGATTGACTCTTTGGATGTATTCGACAAAGTTTTGACAAGCGATAAATCTCGGTTGAACCTTAGGAATAGAGTAGGATACAAGTGACATGTCACTAGGAACCCATGTGTATATGCGATTATGTAATCCATGTACTAGTCTGCTACGTCCTACCAGGGCTGGGTAGTCCGGCATGTGTTGCGGATACATGACAGCATGTGTGAGTAGCACTGTGTAGCCACGTCTTGACTGACAGCTTGTGTGAACAGGCCTGTGAATAGCTCGAAAATGAGCCCATATGTATTATGAGATATGGGGTAGCTTCTGCTACATATATGGCACTTGTGTGTAAGATTTCCGAGTATCCCTTAATATTTCGAGTGTTCAACGGGAATGACAAAGTTGTGAAAGGATATGGTTATGTTGCGAGTTGGTACAGGTATGTACGTAAAACTCATAAGTAATGAGCTTTATATGTGATGAACTCTTGGTAGGATTGTGATTGAATAAGTTATGATCATGAGATTTAATAACATTTATGTTAATCTTCATCATGTTAATTATATGTTAAATGTGTAGTTATGATGCTTATTATCTGCATAGGATCTTACTTAGCTATATAGCGTACTCCCCTTCTTTTCCTTTGTCTTATAGTGTCACCAAGCTAGCTCCGGGTTCAAAGATCGTCGGATATCCACTCACACTATCAAAAATTATTATGGTATCACTGGATTCAACATTTTGAGTTATGGCATGTATAAGGGACTTAGTTATTTGTTATGTGTCATAATTGTTTTGGCCAAATGTGTTGGCTTATATTGGTTAGCAATTCATTTTGTATAAGGTCATTTGAAATGGGCTAATATTGGTTATAAATATAATCATATAATGATGCCTTTCATGAATGTTGTGTTGATGTCTTGGTTGTGGATCTTGGTTGTACGTATATGCTTGGACTGGTGCTATGTTATGTTGTGTAGGTGTGTGTAATAAAGGGTGGCAAAATGGCTTGGTAAATAGCCTTATTTTTGTCCACACAGGTAGACACACGGACGTGTGTCTAGGCCATTTGCTACGCACAGCTTGCCCTACGGGCATGTGTTTAGGCTGTGTGTCCCCTACACCTTAGTTTTTGCAAAATAAAATGTTTGGTATTGAGCACACGGGCAGAGACACGGGCGTGTGTCTTAGCCGTGTGGACGACACGGCCTCAAACACGGGCGTGTCTTGGCCGTGTGAAATCTACAACTATTTTATGAAAATTAATTTTCCATACGGCCTAGCACACGAGCGTGTGACTTGGCTGTTGAGCTTAATTTGGTCATGAGTTACAAACAGAGAGTTACACGGGTTCAGGACACGGGCGTGTGTGACCACATATCCTACCCACACAAGCATGTCGCATAGCCACACGTGTAACACCCCTAACTCGTGACCGACGCCGGTGTCGGACACGAGGGGTTAACGGCCAAACCCTCTCAAGATACCAACCAATTTGACATTACCAGTCAGGCTGGAAAACTGCGTCACCGTCGCCTTAAAAAATCATATCTCGAGTTTCAAAACTCGGAAACTGGTTTCGTAAATTTTCCCTGAATTTAGACTCATATACCCATCCATGGATTTATTTTTAGAATTTTTGGTTGGGCCAATTGGTACAGTTTATTAGTTAAAGTCACCCATGTTACAGGGACCGACTGCTCTGACCTTCGCACGTTACAACTTGAATATCTCTCTGTACAGGGCTTTAATACTGGTGCCGTTTGTTTCTAATGAAACTACACTCAAAATGGAATCTGTACATATAAGGCATGACTCCTAATTCTTTCTGGATAATTTATGGTAAATTTTCAAAGTCGCGACAGGGGACCCAGAAACCGTTCTGGCCCTGTCTCACGAGAACCTTAATATTTCTCAGTATACTGCTCATATAGTCGTTTCGTTTCGTCCATATAAAAATAGATTCATCAAGGTTCAGTTCCATAATTTACTCACTATTTAATTCTACTTCTACTATTTTTAGTGATTTTTCAATCTCATCTCACTGCTGCTGTCCGCAACAGTTACTGCAGTAGACTATGCCAATTTCATGAATTTTTCCTTGGCCTTAATCATCCATCATGCATGACACAAATTATGGCCACCTTATCAAAATTTGAGTTTCTAAGACTCGTGGCTATAGGTTCTAGCATCCCACTCGACGACCACATAGGCCATTTTCACATGGCTTAAAGTTTACAACCCACAATTCGACAAAATATAATAGCCTATACATGCCAAATGTTCTTCAACAACAAAAACAATACCACAAGATTTCAGCCGGTGTGATGACTTCAACGACGGTCCCGATCACGCAAACAATACGAGTCCGAGAGACCTAAAATGGGTGACAAGAAAACACCGAGTGAGTTTACAACTTAGTAAGTCATAAGCATTCATCAATCCATCGATAAAGTTACTACTACATGTACAACAAATGAGGCTAGGTACTCGTCCATATCGAATCTATACCATAATACCTCGGACCTTTCGGTCCAATCTCGTACCAATTCATACATCCACATTTCATATTCTACACAACAAGATAATCGAAGCATTTTACACATTAACTCATTTTCCAGCACAACCATACAATTTCAATCATCACATAGATTTAAGGCTTACCAATTTCAACCCCAAGCATGAACGTATTCTCTATTCGTCATGAGCTCGAGGTACTTACCCGATCCGCTGTCCATACTCAATTCAATGGAGACACACCTCCATATATTTAACGACGCACACACAGTGCTTACTACTCGATTTCACACACTTAGTGCCACGTAATTTAAGCCCGCACACACAAGTGCCATACCCTCCGAGCTCGCACACCCAAGGTCAGTATTTTTCCAGCTTGCACACTTAGTGCCATATATTTCCAGCACGCACACTTAGTGCCATATATTTCCAGCACGCACACTTAGTGCCGATCTCGTCACCGTACACACGTATTGCCCAAGACACTTAGTGCCGAAAGCAAACTTTCTACACATTTCACTATTTCTTTTACATTCAACAAATGTCATCACTCCATACACATACATTTTCATTCATATATATATATATCATCCCATTAAACACAATTGCATAAATTTTACAATCATTTAAGCAATATCAAATACGTGCTTAATGACTTACCTTGTTTGGGGTAGAACGGTTCCAAATCGGCTACTCGTTTGCTTTCTCCTTTCCTTTGTCCAATCTAGTTCCCCTTTGCTCTTGAGCTAAATCAAACAATTTACCTCTCCATCAAACACAAACATACGGCATTCACATGCATTATTATGGTTATTGCCGAATACTTAACACAACTAAGCTGAAAATTTACTCAATCTCATCTTAATTTATTGCTACTTATTTATCAAAGTTTCCAATACAAGGTATTTAACACCTATGCCCATTTGTACCCCATATGGCCGAATGCTTCATTCCTTACCCAATTAACCATCCAACAATTTTTCAGCCTCATTACCACCCTTTTCATGTCTAATTGTTTAAATACTCTCAAGCTCATTCACAAGTACTATTATACATCTCATTAAGCATTAATCATGTTGCAACATAAATTCTATAGCATGGCCGAATACTCATGCACACACACATAACAACAAGAACTCAATGGCACAAAATTTCCTTTTGTTAAACATTCGAACTTACTCATTTCCATGCTTTCATCACAACAACATCAAAACACTCACCAAGGAAAACAACATGCATGGCGAATTTTAACTCACCTAACAACTTAGTTTCGATTTGAGATTCAAGGAAAATTTTGAACCAATCCTCCAAATCATACATGCATTTTCAAGAGTGGCATAAAACATACCTTCTTTATCAAAACACCTTAGTCTAGTAAGCTCCATGGCTGATTTTCTCAAGCTTTTTCCCCCTTTCTTCTTAGTATATTCGCCAAGCAAGGAGAAAATGAGAGAATGAACACCCTTTTTTTTTCTTTCTTTCTTTGCTTTTGTTTCTCTCATGTACTGCAAGGGGGGAAAGCATCCACACTCTTTTTTTTTTTTTGTTATCATCATTTTCTTTTTCCATTTCTTTAATGCTAACTTTCTTATTTTATTGTTTCCTACATGCATCACTAGTCTAACATGTTGGAGACATGTTTCCACCCATAGCATGGCCGCCATCATGCTTCATTTTGGCTAATTTGACATGCAAGGACAACACTTTCCCACATGTATTAATAGGCCACCTTACATTTGCCTAGCACATTTCTAAATTTTCTCACATAAGTCCTATTTGATAAAAATTCACTTACAATTAACAAAATCCAAACATGAAATTTTCACACATGCATATATACATATAATGAGCATCAATTATGATGGTTAATTATTATTATGATTCGGTTTAGTGGTCCCGAAACCACTTTCCGACTAGGGTCAATTTAGGGATGTCACAACTCTCCCCCACTTAAGAAATTTTCGTCCCCGAAAATCTTACCGTAAATAGGCTCGGTATCGCTCTTTCATAGAGTCCTCAAGTTCCCAAGTGGCTTCTTCCATTCCGTGTTTATGCCACAACACCTTCACTAACGGGATTTTCCTATTGCGCAACTCTTTTACTTCACGCCTCATAATGTGAACCGGTTCCTCTTCATAGCTCAAATTAGGTGAATCTCAATATCGATGGAGCAATTACGTGCGATGGATCGACCTATATCGTCAAGCATCGAGACATGAAAACGCTAGAATCCTTTCGAGCTCGGGGCAAAATTAATCGATATGCGATCGCCCAATTCGTTCGGATACTTCATATGGCCCGATGAACCTCGGACTCAATTTGCCCTTACGACCAAATCTAAGCACCTTCTTCCAAGGTGAAACTTTGAGAAAGACCTTGTCTCCAACCCGATATTCAATATCTTTTCTTTTCAAATCCGCATACGACTTTTGGCGATCCGGCGCTTTTAAACTTTCACGAATTACTCGAACTTTTGCTCGGCATCCTTAACCAAATCAACCCGAAGAATTTACCTTCACTAAGTTCAGTCCAGAATAATGGGGTACGGCATTTACGATCGTATAAAGCCTCGTAAGGCGCCATCTTAATACTTGATTGAAAGCTATTGTTGTGCGAATTCAATCAAAGGCGATACCGCTCCCATGAACCACTAAACTCAAGGATGCAACATCTCAATATATCCTCGAGTATTTGAATTATCCGCTCGGATTGACCATCGGTTTGGGGGTGAAAAGTGCTAAAATGCGCTTTGGTACCCAAAGCCTCTTGCAATTTCTTCCAAAACCGCGACGTAAATCTTGGGTCTCTATCCGACACGATAGAAATAGGTACCCCATGCAATCGAACAATTTGGGAGACGATAATTCGCCAACTTATCGGCGTAAAATCCGTGCGGACAGGATAAAATGAGCAGACTTGGTCAGTCTATCAACAATGACCCAAACCGAGTCTTTCTTATTCTGAGTCAATGGTAACCCAGACACAAAGTCCATTGTTACTCGATCCCATTTCCATTCGGGTATCATGATCGGCTGAAGTAATCCCGATGGCACTTGATGTTCCGCTTTCACTTGTTGACATATCAGACACCTTGAAACAAATTCAGAAATGTCTCGTTTTATACCGGGCCACCAAAATTGGCGTTTCAGGTCATTGTACATTTTAGTACTACCCGGGTGGATTGACATTCGACTACAATGGGCTTCATTTAGAATTATCGAAATAAGTTCCGAATTCTTTGGAACACACAGACGACTTTTGAACCTCAAACAATCGTCATCATCAATTTGAAACTCTGATTCCTTGTTCAGAACACACTCACCCGTTTTGCAAGCAACTCCTCATCAACTTTCGAGCTTCACGAATTTGATGAGCCAATAATGGTTTGGCCTTTAATTCGCTACTAACACATTGTCGGGTAGAATAGACAAGTGTACATTCATCGTCAGTAAAGCAAGCAAGTGATTTTCGACTTAAGGCATCCGCAACCACATTAGCCTTTCCGGGTGATAATCAATGACGAGTTCATAATCTTTTAACAACTCGAGCCATCGTCTTTGTCGCAGATTTAAGTCTCTCGAGTCATCAAATATTTGAGACTTTTGTGATCCGAATACACATGGCACTTCTCACCAAATAAGTAATGTCGCCATATCTTTAAGGCGAACACGATGGCGACCAATTCGAGATCATGGGTTGGATAATTTTTCTCATGTGGCTTTAATTGTCTCGACGATAGGCCACAACTCGCCCTTCTTGCATCAATACGCAACCCAACCCAAGTAGGGATGCGTCACTATAAATGACAAACTCTTTGCCCGATTCGGGTTGCACTAGAATTGGGGCTTCATCAAATAAGCTTTCAGTTGATCGAAACTTTTCGACATTTCTCCGTCCATTCGAACTTAACATCCTTTTGGAGTAAGCCGTCATTGGCGTGGCTATCGTCGAGAAACCTTTACAAATCGTCGGTAATAACCGCAAGCCCCAAAAAGCTCCTAACTTCGGTAACATTCCTTGGTGGTTTCCAATCGACTATGGCCAAAATTTTGTTCGGTCCACCACGACACCGATGCGGACACCACGTGCCCCAAAAGCTAACCTCTTTCAACCAAAATTCACATTCTTGAACTTTATGTATAATCGCTTATCTCGTAAGATTTGCAACACTAGCCTCGGTGTTCAAGATGTTCAGTTTCATCTCTCGAATAGACCAAAATGTCATCGATAAATACAACTACGAACCGATCCAAGTATGGCCTGAAAATTCTATTCATTAAATCCATAAACACCGCAGGGGCATTAGTGAGCCCAAACGGCATCACCAAGAATTCGTAGTGACCGTACCTCGTTCTAAAAGCGGTTTTGGTATGTCCGATTCTCGGACCCTCAACCGATAGTACCCGACCTCAAATCTATCTTTGAAAACACCGAGGCTCCCTTTAATTGATCAAACAAATCGTCAATTCGTGGCAATGGATATTTATTCTTTATCGTCACTTTATTGAGTTGACGATAGTCGATGCACAACCTCATGGTTCCGTCCTTCTTCTTCACAAACAATACAAAGCGCCCATGGAGAAAAACTCGGTCGAGCGAAACCTCTATCCGTCAATTCTTGCAATTGAACCTTCAATTCCTTTAATTCCGTTAATGCCATACGACACGGGGCTATTGAAATCGGCGTAGTACCGGTACAACCGATGCGAATTCCACTTCTCGAACCGGTGGCAATCTGGTAACTCCTCGGAAAAACATCGAATACTCACAAACCACGGTACCGATTCGAGTTTCCTTTCCGTCTCTTTACTTCCAAACACATACGCAAGGTATCTTTCACACCCTTTTTCACATACCTCCGAAGCGGTCATAGAAGATATTATCGCCGGCACTCCTTTTAAATCAAGAGACTCGACTCGGACTACCTCATTATTTGCACTCCTCAAATCAATGGTTTTCCTTTTGCGATCCACCTTTGCATCATGTACTGATCACCAATCCATACCAAGAATAACATCGAATTCATTAAATGGTAGAAGCATCGATCGGTGGAAAGCAGATTCTCGAATTATTAGGGGCATCTCTTGCACACTTTATCAACGAGCACGTATTGACCCAAAGGGTTTGACACTGAATTACGAACTCGAGAGACTCAACGGTAGAGTCTTCTTGGATGCTAAGGTTTCACATACATATGAGTGAGTAGAGCGGGGTCAATCAATGCAATCACAATAGTATCAAAGAGAGTAAAAGTACCGGTGATAACGTCGGGGAGGATGCCTCCTCTCGTGCGCGGATGGCATATGCTCTAGCAGAGCACGGGTCTCGGATTGGACAGCCGTATTAGAGGCTCCTCTCGATTACCACCCCTACCTCCAGAGATTCTCGGGGCCTACCTCCACCGTCGTTCCACTAGGTCTTGCACCTTGCGTCTTATTCCTCTCATCTAGCTCGTGCAATCTCTAATGAAGTGGTCCTTGAACCGCATCCATAACAGCCCTATTAGCAGACTTACCCCAACATTCACCTAGGTGTCGTCTTCCACATTGGGGCATTCAGATCTCTCTTGACGATTATTGCCCACACTAGCTACTCAAGTAGCTCGGGAGTCCGTCAATGGTCGGGCTCTAATGGAAATTCCTTGATCGTCCTCGACTTCTTGGTGTCCTCCCCGAACCTCTTTACAGCCGAGAACGGAGCTTTACTCGTCGATCTTTTACGGTAATCTCTTGCTTCAAATTCAGCCTTCTTCTTCTCCTTCCCAAGTTCTTCCGCCTTGCGTGCTCGTTCGACTAGTGTCACGAACTCCTTTATCTCCAAAATTCCCACTAGTAACTTTAACTCTTCATTCAATCCTTCTTCAAATCTTTTGCACATCGCAACCTCATCAGCCACACACTCCCGAGCATACCGACTAAGTCTTACGAACTCATGTTCGTATTCGAGATCTGATCATCCGGCCTTGCTTGAGTTCCAAGAATTCCTTACGCTTCGATCGATGAACCGTTGACTAATGTATTTCTTTGAAATTTGGATTGGAAGAAATCCCAAGTAACTCGTTCATTTGGGACTATGGAAATTAAAGTCCTCCACCAATAGTAAGTGAGTCTCATAACAAGGATATAGCACACTTAAGACATTCATCGGTGTGCATGACAGTTCATCTAACACTCTAATGGTGTTATCGAGCGAACTCGGCCTTTTCGGCATCATCAAGAACTATGGCCTTGAACTCCTCGCCCCACGCTTCCTAATCAAGTCCACGGTGGTTTACTCACCTCACAGGATCGAGAATCGGAGGCATTGCGGGCTCTTGGGGTGGAGTATTTAAATTCGGAATGGTTGGACAGCCGGGTTGGTTCGGGCATATTGCGCGACCCACTCATTCATCATGGTGAAGAAGGCTTGTTTCGCCTTCATTTTGATTATTCGCGGATGATCGAGGCTCAACGGCGGTGTCCCTTGCGCAGGAGCAGCCGCTACACTTTCAACGTCATCCGCCAAGGGTCTCTACCCGGGTTCCATTGCTAATCAAAACAAAAATTCCAACCGTCAGAAGTCATCACATTATTAAGCGCTAACAATTTGGCATGTATAGCTAGACTCACACGCGCTATGGTAGTCCTAGAACCGACTAAACCATAGCTCTGATACCAATAAAATTGTAACACCCTAACTCGTGACCGACGCCGTGTCGGACACGAGGGTTAACGCCAAACCCTCTCAAGATACCAACCAATTTGACATTACCAGTCAGGCTGGAAAACTGCGTCACCGTCGCCTTAAAAATCATATCTCGAGTTTCAAAACTCGGAAACTGGTTTCGTAAATTTTCCCTGAATTTAGACTCATATACCCATCCATGGATTTATTTTAGAATTTTGGTTGGGCCAATTGGTACAGTTTATTAGTTAAAGTCACCCATGTTACAGGGACCGACTGCTCTGACCTTCGCGCGTTACAACTTGAATATCTCTCTGTACAGGGCTTTAATACTGGTGCCGTTTCTTTCTAATGAAACTAGACTCAAAATGGAATCTGTACATATAAGGCATGACTCCTAATTCTTTCTGGATAATTTATGGTAAATTTTCAAAGTCGCGACAGGGGACCCAGAAACCGTTCTGGCCCTGTCTCACGAGAACCTTAATATTTCTCAGTATACTGCTCATATAGTCGTTTCGTTTCGTCCATATAAAAATAGATTCATCAAGGTTCAGTTCCATAATTTACTCACTATTTAATTCTACTTCTACTATTTTTAGTGATTTTTCAATCTCATCTCACTGCTGCTGTCCGCAACAGTTACTGCAGTAGACTATGCCAATTTCATGAATTTTTCCTTGGCCTTAATCATCCATCATGCATGACACAAATTATGGCCACCTTATCAAAATTTGAGTTTCTAAGACTCGTGGCTATAGGTTCTAGCATCCCACTCGACGACCACATAGGCCATTTTCACATGGCTTAAAGTTTACAACCCACAATTCGACAAAATATAATAGCCTATACATGCCAAATGTTCTTCAACAACAAAAACAATACCACAAGATTTCAGCCGGTGTGATGACTTCAACGACGGTCCCGATCACGCAAACAATACGAGTCCGAGAGACCTAAAATGGGTGACAAGAAAACACCGAGTGAGTTTACAACTCAATAAGTCATAAGCATTCATCAATCCACTGATAAAGTTACTACTACATGTACAACAAATGAGGCTAGGTACTCGTCCATATCGAATCTATACCATAATACCTCGGACCTTTCGGTCCAATCTCGTACCAATTCATACATCCACATTTCATATTCTACACAACAAGATAATCAAGCATTTTTACACATTAACTCATTTTCCAGCACAACCATACAATTTCAATCATCACATAGATTTAAGGCTTACCAATTTCAACCCCAAGCATGAACGTATTCTCTATTCGTCATGAGCTCGAGGTACTTACCCGATCCGCTGTCCATACTCAATTCAATGGAGACACACCTCCATATATTTAAAGTACGCACACACAGTGCTTACTACTCGATTTCGCACACTTAGTGCCACGTAATTTAAGCCCGCACACACAAGTGCCATACCCTCCGAGCTCGCACACCCAAGGTCAGTATTTTTCCAGCTTGCACACTTAGTGCCATATATTTCCAGCACGCACACTTAGTGCCATATATTTCCAGCACGCACACTTAGTGCCGATCTCAATCACCGTACACACGTATTGCCAAGACACTTAGTGCCGAAAGCAAACTTTCTACACATTTCACTATTTCTTTTACATTCAACAAATGTCATCACTCCATACACATACATTTTCATTCATATATATATATATCATCCCATTAAACACAATTGCATAAATTTTACAATCATTTAAGCAATATCAAATACGTGCTTAATGACTTACCTTGTTTGGGGTAGAACGGTTCCAAATCGGCTACTCGTTTGCTTTCTCCTTTCCTTTGTCCAATCTAGTTCCCTTTGCTCTTGAGCTAAATCAAACAATTTACCTCTCCATCAAACACAAACATACGGCATTCACATGCATTATTATGGTTATTGCGAATACTTAACACAACTAAGTGAGAATTTACTCAATCTCATCTTAATTTATTGCTACTCATTTATCAAAGTTTCCAATACAAGGTATTTAACACCTATGCCCATTTGTACCCCATATGGCGAATGCTTCATTCCTTACCCAATTAACCATCCAACAATTTTTCAGCCTCATTACCACCCTTTTCATGTCTAATTGTTTAAATACTCTCAAGCTCATTCACAAGTACTATTATACATCTCATTAAGCATTAATCATGTTGCAACATAAATTCTATAGCATGGCCGAATACTCATGCACACACACATAACAACAAGAACTCAATGGCACAAAATTTCCTTTTTGTTAAACATTCGAACTTACTCATTTCCATGCTTTCATCACAACAACATCAAAACACTCACCAAGGAAAACAACATGCATGGCCGAATTTTAACTCACCTAACAACTTAGTTTCGATTTGAGATTCAAGGAAAATTTTGAACCAATCCTCCAAATCATACATGCATTTTCAAGAGTGGCATAAAACATACCTTCTTTATCAAAACACCTTAGTCTAGTAAGCTCCCATGGCTGATTTTCTCAAGCTTTTTCCCCCCTTTCTTCTTAGTATATTCGCCAAGCAAGGAGAAAATGAGAGAATGAACACCCTTTTTTTTCTTTCTTTCTTTGCTTTTGTTTCTCTCATGTACTGCAAGGGGGGAAAGCATCCACACTTTTTTTTTTTGTTATCATCATTTTCTTTTTCCATTTCTTTAATGCTAACTTTCTTATTTTATTGTTTCCTACATGCATCACTAGTCTAACATGTTGGAGACATGTTTCCACCCATAGCATGGCCGGCCATCATGCTTCATTTTGGCTAATTTGACATGCAAGGACAACACTTTCCCACATGTATTAATAGGCCACCTTACATTTGCCTAGCACATTTCTAAATTTTCTCACATAAGTCCTATTTGATAAAAATTCACTTACAATTAACAAAATCCAAACATGAAATTTTCACACATGCATATATACATATAATGAGCATCAATTATGATGGTTAATTATTATTATGACTCGGTTTAGTGGTCCCGAAACCACTTTCCGACTAGGGTCAATTTAGGGATGTCACAACACGCGCGTGTGACCACTGTTTAGTGGAAAATTTTGTAAGTTTTGTAAAATTTTCTACAGTTCTCGGTTTAGTCTTGAACCACTTGCAAAGCATGTTGCGGGCCTTATAGGCTCATATTAGGGACTTTATGATTAAATGAAAATGGTTTTATTTTGGACGCAAATTTATAACCCAAAATTGTATGTTTGTTCATGTGATAAGTCTGGAGATGCCTCGTACTCTGTTTCGGTGTTGAATATAGGTAAGGGATGTTACATTTAATGCTATTAGAGCTATGGTTTAGTCGATTCTCGGATTACTGTAGTGTGTGTAAGAGTCTAGCTATACATTCCATATATGAACTGTGTTAGTGTGATGACTCTTGACAATTTTTAGCTGTGTTTTCATATAGTAAATGGATCCCAACTGAGCTGTAGCTGATGATGTAGAAAGTAATGTGCGGCTCTCGCTCAAGGGGGAGCGTCATCTAAAAATAAACCTCCCACGGTCAATCAGGGAGGAGGGGCTAGGGAAGCCTTCCTCCACATGATGAACGAGTGGTATTTGGAGTTTGTTCAAACAAATCCAAATGCTCAACATCCTCCACCCCTCCTTATCCCCAACCAATTCCCATAGCTCCTCAAGGTGTGGAATTTGTTAAGATTGAATAAGCCTCCGGTTGATAAGATTCAAAAGCAATGAGCTGAGGAATTCAGGGCTAATGTAGATAATGACCCCGAGAGAGTCGAGTTCTGGCTTAAGAATACTATCAGGGTATTTGATAAGTTATCATGTACACCCGAAGAATGCTTGCAATTTGCTATATCATTATTGAGGGACACAACATATCACTAGTGGAAGACACTAGTATCTGTGGTACCCAGAGAGAGGGTTACATGGGAATTCTTTCAAGAGGAATTCTGAAAGAAATATATCAGTCAGCGGTTCATCGATTAGAAACGTAAAGAATTTCTTGAGCTGAAACAGGGCTGAATGTCAATGACAGAGTATGAGCGAGAATTTGTTAGACTAAGTAAGTATACCCGAAAGTGTGTTTCCTCCGAGGCTATTATGTGTAAAAGGTTCGAAGATGGACTGAATTTGGACATCCGATTGTTAGTTGGAATCTTGGAGCTAATGGAATTTGTTGTATTGGTTTAACGAGCTTGCAAAGCTGAAGAGCTAAGCAAAGAGAAAAGAAAGGCTGAGAGTGAGGCTAGAGATGCAAGAAAAAGGCCGATGAGTAAGTCATTTCAATCTCAGTTAAAGAAATCTAGAGAATTCTCCTTCGAATGTTTTAGCTGGGTATTCACACAGAGACTGCGAAAAACAATATTCAGGTTTACTTCAATGGAAAGTGTGGGTAATGTTAGGTCTAATAGACCTGAATGTTAACATTGTGGAAGAAGACACCCGGAGAGTGTAGGATAAATAATCGAGCTTGTTTCAAGTGTGGTTCTCAAGTGCATTTTATCCGAGATTGCCTTGAGATGGTTGAGAAAGAACAATTTTAGAGTGCAAGGCCAAGTAATGCTACAAATAGAGGTAGGCCAATGAGAAATACCGAGAATGGAACTAGCAGTAAAGGTGTGATGAAAGATACAGCCGTGAGATCTGAGGCCAGGGCACCTGTTAGAGCTTATTCCATTCGTGCTCGTGAGGATGCATCATCTCCCGATGTGATTACTGGTACATTTTCTCTTTATGATACTAATGTTATTGTATTGATTGATCCTAGATTGACTCATTCTTATGTTTGTGTGAATTTGGTATCTAGGAAGAAGTTGCCTGTTGAGTTTACTGAGTTTGTGATTAAAGTGTCAAACCCCTTAGGCAAGTATGTGCTAGTTGATAAAGTTTGCAAGAATTGTCCTTTGATGATTCGAGGTCACCATTTTCTGGCTAACTTAATGTTCTTGCCATTTGAAAAATTCGATGTTATTTTGGGTATGGAATAGTTGACACTGTATGATGCCATAGTAAATTGTAGACAGAAAACTATTGAATTGAAATGTGAAAATGGTATGGTTCCTCGGGTTGAAACTGATGAATCAAGTGAATTGCCTATTGTGATTTTGTCTATATCTGCTCAGAGGTACATAAAGAAAGGTTGTGAAGCTTCTCTTGCTTATGTGTTGAATACAAAAATGTCTAAATTAAAAATTGAATCAGTGCCGGTAGTCTGTGAATATCTGGATGCGTTTCCAGAGGGGTTGCCTAGGTTACCTTCATTCAGAGAGGTTGAGTTTGCTATTGATTTAGTACCTAGAACTTGAAAGAATTGAAAGAATTGAAAGAATTGAAAGAATTGAACGGTCAGTTTCAAAAGTTGACAAATAAAGGTTTTGCGAGATCGAGTTTTCTCCTTAGGGTGCTCCAGTGTTATTTTAAAAGAAGAAAGACGAATCTATAAGACTTTGTATCGATTACTGATAGCTCAACAAGGTGACTATAAAGAACAAGTATCCTTTACCGAGAATTGATGACTTGTTTGATCAATTAAAAGGAGCAACAGTATTCTCGAAAAATGATTTGAGATCTGGCTACTATCAATTGAGAGTTAAGGTGTCATATGTGCCAAAAACTGCTTTTAGGACAAGGTATGGTCATTATGAATTTCTTGTTATGCCTTTCAGACTAACTAATGCACCTGTCATTTTTATGGGCCTGATGGATTAGATTTTTCGACCGTATTTAGATAAGTTTTTGGTTGAATTCATTGATGATATCCTGATTTATTCTCAAGACGAGTCCGAGCATGCCGAGCACTTAAGAATTGTATTGCGGGATTTGAGAGATAAGCAGTTGTTTGCTAAATTTAGTAAAAGTGAGTTTTGGCTCCGAGAAGTCAGATTTTTGAGACATATCATTTTAGGTGATGGTATTCGGGTTGATCCAAGTAAGATTTTGGTAATTGTTGAATGGAAACAGTTAAGGAATGTATCTGAAGTTAAAAGCTTTTTGGGTTTAGCCGATTATTACTGACATTTTGTCAAAGGATTTTCGATGATTGCTACTTCTATAACCAAGTTGATGCAAAAAGATGTTAAATTTGAAATGGTCCAAAAAATGTCAACAAAATTTTGAGAAATTCAAAGCATTACTGACTGAGGCACCGATTTTAGTACAACTTGAAGCACGAAAAGAATTTTTAATTTATAGCGATGCTTTATTGAATGGTTTGGGATGTGTGTTGATTCAAGAGGGCAAAGTGATAGCTTATGCCTCAAGACAGTTGAAACCACACGAGAAGAATTATCTGACGCATGACTTTGAATTGGCCACCATCATTTTTGCTTTAAAAATTTGGCGTCATCATTTGTACGGAGAGAAATGCCATATTTTTACAGATCATAAGAGTTTAAATACTTGATGACTCATAAAGATCTGGACTTGCGACAATGGAGATGGCTCGAGTTACTGAAGGATTATGAACTAGTGATTGACTATCATTAGACAAAGGCAAATGTAGTCGCAGATGCTTTGAGCAGAAAGTCCTTGTTTGCTTTGAGAGCTATGAGTACGAGATTGACTTTGTCTAATGACGATTCAATTTTGGCTGAGTTGAGAGCTAGACCGATATTTCTTCAACAAATTTGTGAAACTCAGAAAAATGATAGTAAATTGCAAGCTAAAAGTGCTCAATGTGAATCGGGTAGTGATTCAGACTTTCGGATTGATTTAGATGATTGTTTGATGTTTCGAGATACAGTATGTGTACCAGAAATGATGAACTTATTCAGAAAATTTTGCACGAAGCACACAGTGGTTGTTTATCAGTTCATCCATGTAGTACAAAAGTATATAATGATTTGAAGAAATTGTATTTGTGGTCAGGTATGAAACGAGATATTTCAGAGTTTGTTTCGAGATGTTTGATTTGTCAACAAGTAAAAGCTGAACATCAAGTGCCTTTAGGTTTAATTCAGCCAATGATGGTACCCGAGTGGAAATGGGATAGGATTATGATGGACATTGTGACAAGTTTGCCTTTGACTCCAAAAAAGAAAGATGTCATCTGGGTTGTTATTGATAGATTGACGAAATCAGCCCATTTTATTCCAATACATACTGACTATTGACTTGATAAGCTAGCTGAATTGTACATTGTTGAAATTGTTAGATTGCATGGAGTGCCTATTTCTATTATTTCGGAAAGAGATCTGAGATTTATGATAAACCATAATTTATACATATTTTTATCCCATGCTTAGAGCATTTATGGATGGTTTCTCCTTAGAATTGGTGAATTCGATGCTCCTAATCCTTTAATTTCATGTTTTATACTTAGGTGAACATAGGAGAGTAAAAAGAGCAAGAAACAGGCCAAAAATGAAGAAAATGGACCCACGTGGGAAATCAACACGGCCTGGACTTCCTCACATGGGTATGTCACACGGCCGTGTCCATTTGGCAAGATCGAAGCATGACTTACACGGGTAGACTACACACTTGTGCCCATTTAACAACCTTGACCACGACCTTAAGTAATCACACACGGGTGTGTCACATGGGTGTGTCCCTGCCGAGCCCTAGTTTAGTCCAATTCAAAAAAGGCCAATTTTGAGGGCTCTTAGGCATTCTAAAGCCTATTTAAACACCTGATGAGGCACTTAGAAGGGGAACGCAGAGTAGGAAGCAAGAAATTACTCAAGGAAAGCCGATTGATCCATCTCAGAAGCCGGATTCATCATCAAGACTGAAGATCTCCCTTCAAGTTCCTTTAGGAGTTTTGTGCTTTCTTACGTTTTGTTATCTTTATGCTTTTGAGATGTTTCTTTCATAAGTATGAACTAAACCCCCTAAATACCTAAGGGGAATGAAACCTAAGATGGATCTTGTTATTATTATCTGAATTGTATGATAAATATTTGACTTGTTCTTAATTATGTGTTCTTAATTCTTGTTTTGATATTCCAGGATTTTAATTCAAGTTAAGCTCCTATTCGGAGGAGGAATAGACCCTGTCTAAGAGGAAATTTGTCATAATTAAGCGGAGTTGATTGCACGCCTAGAGATAGGGTGATAAGATTTTGCCGAATTAAGGTGAAACCTAATAAGGGAATCCATAGATCGAGTTAATGCAATCCTAAGGTGTTAATTAGAAAGAGATTTCAATTATTCAACCTAGGGTTAGACGTTATTAGTCTCGAGAGAGATAATAATATAACTTAGGAATTTCTACGGATCAAGTCAAATGAATAAATCATCTGATTCAGAGTCAAATAACAAGTGAAGTCTAGGTGGATTTTTCCTTAGGTATTGTCTCAATCAATCAAATTTATCTAAAAGTATTTTCCCAAGTTTTCTTTCTGTGCATTCTTAGTTAGTAATTAGTTTAGATAACCAAACCTCTTAATTTTTAGGCTAGATAATAAAAAGGAAGTAAATACTAGTACTTGTAGTTCCTTTGGGTTCGACAATCTGGTCTTGCTGAACTATACTACTATTCGATAGGTACACTTGCCTTAATCGTGATAATAAGCTAGTCTCAAGAACGATTCAGTTATAAATCTTTAAAACCTGTCACGAATATCACGCATCAAGTTTTTGGCGCCTTTGCCGGGGAACTAGGATATTAGGAACACTCGATTTTTATTACTTTCGCCATTTTACTTTTATTGCAATTTAAATTTTTATTTTCTTTTCTAATTCTTCATTTAGTTTCTTCCGATAGGTTTTTCTAGTTTATGACCAGAAGAAACCCGTCAGGACCACTACTTTTTGACTGTGAGATCGACCGCACAGTTCGCAGAAACAAACAAGAAATAAGGCGAAGCCTAAGATACACAGAAGACGATACTTCAACCACAACCAAGGAGATGGCTGAAAACCAAGAAAATCTGCTACCTCCTGCGATTGCTGCTGATCCAGTAAATCAAAATCCTACTCCACACACTATGTATGATTATGCTAAACCTAATTTAATAGGAACTGAGTCAAGTATAGTTAGACCTGCTATTGCTGCAAATAATTTTGAACTGAAACCTAACATAATTCAAATGATACAACAGTTTGTTTAGTTTGATGGTTTGCAGGACGAGGATCCAAACGCTCACTTGGCAAATTTTCTAGAATTTTGCGATACATTTAAAATTAATGGTGTTTCTGATGACGCCATTTGCCTTTTGTTGTTTCCCTTTTCGTTAAGGAATAAGGTAAACAATGGTTGAACTCGTTACCATGAGGGTTAATCACTACTTGGGAACAAATGACCGAAAAGTTTTTATTAAAATATTTTTCGCCGGCTAAAACAACCAAATTACGTAATGATATCTCCTCTTTTGTGCAGACGGATTTAGAAACACTCTACAATGCATGGGAGAGATACAAGGACCTTTTGCAAAGATGCCCTCACCATGGGTTACCACTCTGGCTACAGGTTCAAACGTTTCACAATGGCCTGAATCCTTTGACTTGGCAGATGATTGACGTAGCTGCTGGTGGAACTATCAATAATAAGACACCTGAGGTGGCTTACGAATTTATTGAGGAGATGTCACTGAATAACTATCAGTGGCAAGATATGAGGACAAAGCCGACGAAGGTAGCCGATGCTTTCAACCTCAATACGGTTACTATGCTATCTAATCAAGTAGAACTCTTAAATAAAAAGATTGACAGTTTGTATGGTTCTACTCAGGTACATCCAGTGATAAGGTGCGATTCGAATGGAGGAGATCATGCACAAAATATCAACCCTTCAACCCTAGTATCAAGGAGGAACAAGTCCAATATATAGGTAACAATAACTCTAGACCCCAAAATAACCCGTATAGTAACACTTATAATGCAGGTTGGAGGAACCATCCCAATTTCTCATGGGGCGGTCAAGGAAATCAAAGGCCACAACATCCTCCTAGTTTTCAAAAACCACCTTACTAACAAGAAAAGAAGCCGAACCTTGAGAAGATTTAACAAAATTCATCTCGGTGTCTGAAACTCATTTTAAAATACCGAGACAGCCCTTAAGAATCAACAAGTGTCAATCCAAGGGCTCGGAACTTAGATAGGCCAACTCGCCAAACTAATTTTTACATGACCACAAGGTAGTTTGCTGAGTAACATTGAATCTAACCCAAGGGAGCAATTCAATGCAATTACCATTCAAGATGGGGAAAGGTTAGTTGCACCTGAACAAGAACCGAAGCAAGAAACTGTGGTAAGTAAAGGTAAGGGTGAGATGGACCACAATGACCAGAAACCGGTAAGTAAAGATACAAACCTCGTATGCCATACCCAAACGCGACAAGGAAAGACTGCACAGAAGAACAATTTAGTAAATTCCTTAAATTATTAAAAAAGTTACATATTAATTTACCGTTTATTGAAGCTCTTTCGCAGATGCCAAACGTAGTCAAATTCTTAAAAGAACTTTTAACAAATAAAGGAAAGTTGGATGACACGTTGCATGTGGAATTGAATGTAGTTTGCTCAGCCATATAACAGAATAAGCTACCCAACAAATTGAAGGATCCAGGGAGTTTTACGATTCCTTGTTTAATTGGTAGTTTAGATGTTCATAATGCATTGGTTGACTTAGGAGCAAGCATTAATGTTATGCCTTATAAAATGTTTAAACAGGTAGGTCTTGGGAAACCCAAACAAACTAGAATGAGCATTCAATTGGCTGATAAAACCATTAGATTTCCTAGGGGTATCATTGAAGATGTTCTTGTTAAGATCGATAAATTTATATACCTAGTAAACTTTGTTGTTCTAGACATGGAAGAGGATAGTAACACACCTTTAATTTTAGGACGACCCTTTTTAGCGACTGCTAGAACTGTTATTGATGTTGGTACAGGTGAACTCACACTTCGTGTGGGAGACGAAATAATCACCCTTCCAGCTCGTAATTCGAGTAACACATCAAAAATTGAAGGTTGTTGTATAAATCATTCTACTAGTACTAATCATGTAGTGACACCCTCTATGCAGGAAAGAGTTTTGAAGAACACATATGAGTTGTGTTCAAACAACAACAAAGGACCTATCTATGAAGAACGAAGGCTACAAATCAAGGAGCTAGGTGAATGGCAGACACAGAAACCGAGAATACCTAATAAATTGAAACCGAGCTAGGACGAGTTCAATTCCTCACCAAATCATCTTAAGGTTGGAGACAAAGTACTACTAGATGTAGTAGATCCTCGCATTACCACTTCTGAACCTAATGAAGAAATTCCTCTTACGATACTCAATATTTTCCCATATGGTATAGTTGAGGTAAATCATCCCAAATTCGGCACATTTAAGGTAAATAATACTCGTCTTAAATCTTATGTTGATAAAGTTTATAGCAGGGATCAGGAGTGTAAACTCCTCACACCACATCGACCATGCAGAAGAGAGGTAAGTCAAGCTTAGACTATAAATAAGTGCTTTTCAAGAGGCAACCTGAGCACTAACAGTGTTAATTTCTTTAAATCTTACTTTTTAACATGTAACATACTAATCGAATCATGGAACGTAGGCTTTCTAAAGACCACATGGCCAGGCACACGGGCGTGCCTTAGGCCGTATAAAAACAGGGCAAGATTCTTTCCCCAACACGGGGTGTGATAAGTTACCACGACCGTGCGATATGGCTGTGGGCGAAACTGCCAGAACAACACGGACCTGAGACACGCCCGTGCCTTGAAACCGTGGTTGAAACTGAGAATGTAACACGAGCGTATGACACGCCCGTGCCATCCACCTGTGGTCGACACTGTCAAAATGAACACAGACGTGGACCTATGTATACGGGCGTGGGAGAAGCAAACGAAGCAAGACATGGCTGTGCGACACAGCCGTGTGCGTTAACATGGCCAAAGAACACGGGAGTGGTCCAAATGTCAGACGCACGCAAATTCAAAATTCGCGAAACACATGGGCAAAAATTACGCCACACGGGCGTGTCCCACAACTGTGAGCCCTAAAATCTATATAAACCCATCACTATTCATTATCTCCCTCCCTAAAAATCCCTAACCCTAGCCGCTGCAACTCCACACGCCCTACCCCCCACGCCTGTGCGTCGGGTACAACACTGATTCCAACACCCAAGCTCCTCCCTTTTGCGTTTGTTTACTTTTTTCTCTCTCTTTTTTTAAATATGATGCTTATTTCATGATTTCTCTGCTCTATTAAACTATTCATAGTTAGAATATTAAAATACTCATGCTTGTTTTATAAAAATTTTTGTCATTTTAGTTACTACATTATGCTATACTCTTTCATTTTTCCTTGTTTCCATGAAATTTATGCTTACCTACATGCATTCATTCATTATTCCCATAATCTTATAACTTGAATTATTTAGTTATTCTACTTTAAGACTACTTTTTATTTTTCTTTAAGCTTATTTTTAGTATGTTTTATAATTATTATTTTACAATTTTAATTTTGACTATTTCATTACGAGTAATTATGCTTCTTTATATTCCCTAAAAAGTTCCTGATTCTATCACAGTTATAAAGAGCTCCAAAGCTCATCATCGCATAGGAACTAAAAACTCCACCTGGAAAGGATTTATAGATTAATGAACCTCGACTACCACCGGAGTATCCTCCTCCACTCTCATCTTTGCTTTGGCCGATTACTCTCCATAACTCCAATTCAAGGAATTTATTCATCATTTAGGAAGTTTCACTTCTCTCCCTATCTTATGATTATAAATATATCTTTCTCAATATCTCTATCTTTGTACATTAAGGGAGATGTAAATCTTAAGTGTGGGGGAGTCATTTATATCATTATTAGAAATCCCTGAATTCTGTCTTCTTCTCACGTGAATCACTCATATCACTATTAGAATGAATTTTAATTAACTTATGATTTTTATTGATGTCTCTTGAATTAAAACATAGACATTTATGCATTGATTGTTTAAACTTTAAGACATTAGGGAATCAAGCATGATAAGTTGATTTTTGAATAATTAAAAACTTTTAGGTTGTTTCCCTAAGTTGAAGTATTATCTTGAGTTAAAATTCACAAGTTTGAACATCAAAAAGCCATAATTTTTATGGGATCTTGAGCCTTTAGAGCATCTATTATTTCTTTCATGCTCACTTTTATTGTTTCTTTGAGTGCGTCAGTATTGAATTGTTATTCTAGAACTTGCTTGATTATGCATGTCAAGACCACACAATTTGATTTGATATGTCAAGATGATAAAAGCACTTAGGTTTAACCCACTCACTCCACAAAATCCTACCTTCATAATTAACCCTTAGTGAACCCCTTTGAGCCTAACAAGCCATTAATTGATTCACCCTCAATATTAAACCATAACCCATTATTGTTGAAATCCCCTAATTTGATCCCTATTTTTGTCTAGATTTGAACTAATTGCTTAGCTATGTTTTGCTCTTCTAAATATTTGACTTGTTATATAAAAAAAACGAATGTACTTCAATACATATTAGTTGTAATTCGTCGTTTTTGAGCTTGAATGTTAATTCCATATTCTGAGAAGAAGCTCACTTGTATTCAATTGATGACTAGTTATTTTTCTAGCTAAGTGATTTTTCAATTCAATCTCGATTCTAACCTTTTCTTTCAGCTTGTGACCATACCTGCTAACCAAAGCCACATTAGAACCCTCTAAAATACCTTTTTGATTGATGTATCAGCTCAATATATAGTGGTGGAGATTTGATTTTCAAGCAAGCCTATGGTAATAACTTTTCATATTTACTAATGATTGATTTTATTGATATCCTTAAACACCTTGAGTGATTTTAGTGAATCTTTATTGAGGATGTTAAACTCTGCAATATTTTGATCAAAGGTAATCACTTAGATAAGGGAGACACCTATGTTTTCGTGATAAGATGCTCAACTTGGAATGTTTGAAACTTTGATGAACTTTTAGTTGAATTTTCAATGTATGAATACTTATGGATTATTTTGAGATATTATTGATAGGGATTATAAATCGAGAAGAATTTATTTTGATTTTGAGTTAAAGATTTTGCTTGAGGACAAGCAAATGTTTAAGTGTGGGGGTATTTGATAAACCATAATTTATACATATTTTTATCCCATGCTTAGCGCATTTATGGATGGTTTCTCCTTATAATTGGTGAATTTGATGCTCCTAATCCTTTAATTTCATGTTTTATACTTAGGTGAGCATAGGAGAGTAAAAAGAGCAAGAAACGGGCCAAAAATGGTTAAAATAGACCCACGTGGGAAATTAACACGGCCTGGACTTCCTCACACGGGAGTGTCACAACTTACACGGGTAGACTACTGCCCGTGCCCATTTAACAACCTTGACCAGGGCCTTAAGTAATGGAACACGAGCGTGTCACACGGGCGTGTTCCTGTCGAGCCCAAGTTTAGTCCAATTCAGAAAAGGCCAATTTTGAGGGCTCTTAGGCATTATAAAGCCTATTTAAATACCTGAGGAGGCACTTGGAAGGGGAACGCAGAGTAGGAAGCAAGGAATTACTTAAGGAAAGCTGATCGATCCATCTTAGAAGCCTGATTCATCATCAAGACTGAATATCTTCCTTCAAGTTCCTTCAGGAGTTTTGGGTTTTCTTACGTTTTGTTATCTTTATGCTTTTGAGATTTTTTCTTTCATAAGTATGAACTAAACCCCCTAAATACCTAAGGGGAATGAAACCTAAGATGGATCTTGTTATTATTATCTGAATTGTTTGATAAATATTTGACTTGTTCTTAATTGTGTGTTCTTAATCTTGTTTTGATATTCCAGGATATTAATTCAAGTTAAGCTCTTATTCAGAAGAGGAATAGACCTTGTCTAAGAGGAAATTTTTCATAATTAAGCGGAGTTGATTGCACGCCTAGAGATAGGGTGATAAGATTTTGCTGAATTAAGGTGAAACCTAATAAGGGAATCCATAGATCGAGATAATGCAATCCTAGGGTGTTAATTAGAAAGAGATTTCAATTATTCAACCTAGGGTTAGACGTTATTAATCTTGAGAGAGATAATAATATAATTTAGGAATTTCTACAGATCAAGTCAAATGAATAAATCGTCTGATTCAGAGTCAAATAACAAGTGAAGTCTAGGTGGATTTTTCCTTAGGTATTGTCTCAATCAATCAAATTTATCCAAAAGTATTTTCCCAAGTTTTCTTTCTGTGCATTCTTAGTTAGTAATTAGTTTAGATAACCAAACCTCTTAATTTTTAGGCTAGATAATAAAAAGGAAGTAAATACTAGTACTCGTAGTTCCTTTGGGTTCGACAATCCGGTCTTGCTGAACTATACTACTATTCGATAGGTACACTTGCCTTAATCGTGATAATAAGTTAGTCTCAAGAACGATTCATTTATAAATCTTTAAAACCTATCACGAATATCATGCATCAATTTATTTCGAGATTTGGGGAGAAATTACAAGAAGCTTTGGGTGTGAAGTTAAATTTTAGTACTGCTTTTCATCCGCTAACTGACGGTCAATCCCAAAGAGTAATCCAGATTCTTGAAGATATGCTCCGATGTTGTGTTCTAAAATTGAAAGGTAGTTGGAAAAAGTCTACCATTGGTCAAATTTGCTTATAATAACAGTTTTCAGTCGAGTATAAAGATGGCACCATATGAAGCATTGTATGGCGGCAAGTGTCGAACTCTGTTGTACTGGACAAAACTTAGTCAGAAACAGATTCATGGTGTTGACTTGGTTTGAGAAACCGAAGAAAAAGTGATAAACCGTAAATTATACATATTTTTACCCCATGTTTAATGCATTTTATGGATGATTTCTCATTAGAATTGGTGAATACAATGCTCCTAACGCTTTAATTTCATGTTTTATACTTAGGAGAGCATAGGAGAGCGAAAGGACCAAGAAACGGGCCAAAAACGGAGAAAATGGGTCAAAGTATGAAATCAACACGGCGTGGACCCCCTCACACGGGCAGACCACATGGCCCTATCAATTTGGTAGGCTTAAGCACGGCCTGAAGTAGTCGAACACAGGCGTGTGCCATGGGCATATCCTTGCCGAGCCCAAGTTGAGTCCAATTCAAAAAAGGCTAATTTTGAGGGCTTTTAGGCATTCCAAAGCCTATAAATACACCCTAGAGGAGGAAAAAAGGGGAGATGGAGAATAAGGGGTAAGGAATTACTCCAAGGAAGCCAATTGATCCATCTCAGAAGCTAGATTCATCATCAAGACTAAAGATCTCTCTTAAATTTCCCTTCAAAAGTTTTGGGTTTTCTTTATGTTTTGTATTCTTTATTCTTCTGAGATGTTTTCTTATTTAGTTATGAACTAAAACCCCTAAATACCTAAGGGGAATGAAACCTAAGACGAATCTTGTTATTATTTTCTGAATTGTATGATAAATATTTAGCTTGTTCTTAATTATGTGTTCTTAATTCTTGTTTTGATATCCCAGGATACTGATCCAAGACATGCTCTTATTCAGAGGAGGAATAGACCCTGTCCAAGAGTACATTTGTCATAATTAAGCGGAGTTGATTGCGCTCCTAGACATAGGGTGACAAGATTTTTCCGGATTAGGGTGAAACCTAATAAGGGGATCCATAGATCGAGTTAATGCAACCCTAGAATGTTAATTAGAGAAAAGTCTCAGTTATTCAATCTAGGGATTAGACGTTATTAGTCTTGAATAAGGATAATAACATAACTTAGGGATATCTACAGAACAAGTTGAATGAATAAATCGTCCGATTCGGAGCCAGAATAACAAGTAAAGTCTAGGTAGATTTTTCCTTAGGTATTGTCTTAAGTCAATCGATTTTCCCAAAAGCAATTCCCCAATTCTTTTCTCTGTGAGTTCTTAGTTTAGATAATTAGTTAATTAAAACAAAACCTGTTTATTTTTAGGCTAGATAATAAAAAGACAGTCATTACTAGTACTTTTAGTTCCTTTGGGTTCGAAAATCCGGTCTTGCTAAAACTATACTACTGTTTTATAGGTACACTTCCCTACATCGCGATAATAGTTAGTTCAAGAATGAGTAATTATAAAATTTTAAAACCTATCACGAAATAAACGCAATAAAAAAGTAAAGGTAATTCATGACTATTTGAAAGCCGCTTTAGATCGACAAAAGTCGTACACATATTTGAAAAGAAAAGATATCAAATATCAGATCGGTGATAAAGAATTTCTGAAAGTATCTCCGTGGAAGAAGATTCTGAGATTTGGTCGTAAATGCAAGTTAAGTCCACGTTTCATTGGGCCATATGAGATTACTGAAAGAAAAGCGTTAGTGGCATATCGGTTAGCTTTACCGACAGATACCGTTTTGATCCCTTGCATGAGATTTCTGAAAGAATAGGGTCGTATGAGATTACCGAAAGAATAGGGCCACGTTTCACAATATGTTTCATGTGTCGATATTGCAACGATACCGTTCTGATCCCTCGCATGTGATTTCTCCGACAGAGATTGAGATTCGATCTGATATGACTTATAGTGAGAAACCGATCAAGATTTTAGCTCGGGAAGTTAAATAGTTGAGAAATAAAAGTATAGCCCTAGTGAAAGTTTTATGGCAAACACATGGGGTAGAAGAAGCTACATACGAACCCGAGGAAGGTATGAGAAAACAGTACCCAAATCTATTTTCCGGTAAGATTTTCGAGGATGAAAATCCCTAAAGGGGGAGAGTTGTAACAGCCTGTTTTATGGTCAAATCGAAACAGTGGTTTCGGGACCACGAATTTGATGAAGAAAGATTTATTTTTATTATATTTTTATGGTCTACAGTTTCATGGAATTGTTTTGCGAAATTTTTTTTCGAAAATTTTATCGATTGGGCACTTAATTTATTTAAAAGGACTAAATTGCAATAGGTGCAAAATGTGTGTTCTAGAAGCTAGAGGTGTCTAATTGCTATGAAATTTTAAACTAAAGGTCTTTAAATGGTAATTAGATCATTTGTTAATTATATGGAAAAAAATAGACATGATTAGGTGAAATTTTAAAGTTATGCATGAAGGGCATTTTGGTCATTTGGTAAATCAAGACAAAATAAACAAAATAAAAAGTGTCCATCTTCTCGAATTAGTCCCTCCATGGCTGAATATTACAAGAAGACATAGCTAGGGTTAGCCAAGCTTTCAAGCTCAGTTGTAAGTCTATTCTAGCCCCATTTTTAATGATTTTCATGTTTTTGAGATCCTTGTAACCTAATTTAGCTAGTTTAAAATTTTATCCATGTTAGATATTTGTGTATTTTTATGTCTAATGGCAGAAAATGTATGTTAGTTGTAAGATAAACAACTTTTACTAAGTAATTTTCGGTAAAAATGTCAAAAATGACTTATTAGTAAAAGTTATAAAATAAGTAGTAAAAGTGTGATTAAGTGGAAAATGTGGGTTGGTATAAGTATGAAAATGGTGTATGTCTCAGCCATCTGGACGGCATATCCTCAAACACAGACATGTGCCCTGGCCATGTAAAGTCTACACTTATTTTATGAAAACTAATTTTCCACATGGCCTAGCACACGGGCGTGTGACTTGCCCTGTGAACTCAATTTGGTCAGGAGTTCCAAATGTGAGTTACACAGGTTCGGGACACGGGCGTGTGTGACCACACGGCCTGCCCATACGGGCGTGTCCCATACCCACACGGGCGTGTGACCCCTGTTTAGTGGAAAATTTTTTAAGTTTTGTAAAATTTTCTAAAGTTCTCGGCTTAGTCCCGAACCACTTCCAAAGCATGTTTTAAGCCTCATAGCCTCGTATTAGGGACTTTATGATTAAATGCAAATGGTTTTATTTTGGATGCAAATTTATAACCCGAAATTGTATGTTTGTTCATGTGATAAGTCTAGTAATGCCTCGTACTCTATTTCGGTGTTGAATACGGGTAAGGGATGTTACATGGTAGGTCTCCGATGAGCTTCCAAACCGATCAAGCTTTCGATAATCTATAAAACATAGGAAAGAAAACTACGTAAGCATATAATACAACTTACCATTTCAATGCATAAACTTATTATTTAAGCATGATTTAATCCAACATAAGCTTGGCACAATCATAAGCATCATCAACAAAATATGTTAGTGTTCACTAACACATAATTCAATTGAACTATCACATGGTAAGGTAGATTTACATAAACATATTGTCATTGAGTTCATACTTTTTATAAACATAGATATGTATTCATTGATCATTATCATTTCATACCTTTTCATAGGTTCATAACATAGTCGATTGGAACACTTACCGTTCCTTCCCTTTTTATGCCTGTTGAACCATTCAGAATAACATCAGATACGCGGGAAAGTTCACACAAAGTGTGCTAACATATAACCTTTCTTTTTCCTTTACATCGTTGCTCACTCTAGCCATAAAATGGGCCTGCTCATACAAGCTGACAGTCGAAACGTAAGCTACACGATGCCGCTCACACAAGTTGACTAGCATTTTCAACAAATGCAGTACCTCAACCATCAGTAAGACATTCAAGACCAGCACCCAAAACATGGTAACCCTATTGAAATGTCATTTGTATCCTATATATTCCTAAGGTTCAAGCGGGGTTTGATAGTCATCGTAACATCATTGGATTTCCACAATTATTTACATGATAAATAGCCCAATGACATATGAATCAAAATAACATTAAATCGTTATTTAAACATACGAACTTACCTTGATAATAAAGATGTCGAAACAAGATCAACTAATCCAAGGCTTTAGCTTTTCCTTGATTTAGATCCGTACGAGGTTTATCTTGATCCAAATAAGCAAATTCAGTCCATTTAATACTCATACTATTCAATTTAGTCCAAAATTTATACTTTTGCAAAATTACACTTTTCCCCTAATATTTTAACTTCTTTACAATTTAGTCCTTAAGCTTGTAAATTGAAATTTATGCAGTTTCATCCATGTTTCATGCTAGAAAAATTACCTAGGGACTTATATCAACCCATAAAAACCATCATTTCACAATTTTATCATGATATTTTACTATTTTTACAAATAAGTCCCTAAATGATAATTTCATCAAAAATTACTTTACAAAACTTGTTTATTTAACAACGACTCATAATATTTCATTAAATTTCAAGAATAATGTAAACATGCTTATGGAAAACCCTAAACCTTTAAAAAAATTTCAAATTAGTCCCTGGGCTAGCTAGATTAAGCTACAACGACTTCAAAAACATAAAAATTAATAAAAACGAGACAAATTTTACTTACATGCAAGCTAAGAGAGTTGGTCAAATGCTGTAAACCATAAAATGATGTTCTTGGTCTTCAAAATTGGTGGAAAAAGAAGATGAATGAAAAATAGAATTTGTTTTGTTAAATTTTAACCTTAATTACCTAATTACCAAAATAACCTTTAAAAACTTTAATAATTTGAATAAAGTCAATCCATGAATGTCCACTAACTATATAAATGGTCTAATTACTATCTAATTCCTTTTACTTTAAATTTTCATAGCTATTTTATACTTTTAGCTACTAGAACTCTAGTTTTGCACCTTTTACGATTTAGTCATTTTCACGAAATTAAGCATGCAAACATTAAAATTCCTTCACGAAATTTTTATACAACCTTACTAATATACTGTAGACATTGTACTAATACAATTAACATTTACACATCGAATTTTTCGTCCAAAACCACTGTTCCGATTACACTAAAAACAAGTTGTTACAGAAACCCATAATGTCTACTTAAGACCTTAAATCGATCAAATTAAAATAAAAATTTATTGAGGTAGGATGTTGTCAAAACAACCTTATAAAACCCGTTTAAGGGTTTCATCAAATCAGCATCACCAAAATTTTCAGATGCAAATTATCTAGACTGCTTACAGTGATTTGACGCGAAACGTATGCACGAACGTCTAATGGCTTCACTGTTGGTTCGGGGCATTTAAGTCACCACCTAACACGAAAAAATACTAAAAACTAAGTAGCTAAAAAATCAATGTAACCCCTAATATAATCCATTAACACAATCCCTAATAGTCAATTTAAAACTTCACATTAACCTACAACTATCACACTTACTCTTCCCGATTTGTCATATCAAAATTGTCGAACAAGCAAGATCAAATTTTCCTAAGTCACACATGATTAAAGGATAATTAGGAAGAATTTATGAGACCAAGACCATCCTAGAAATATATGGTAAAAATTAATAAAAACAGCAGGCCCCTTTTGGTGCTTCTAGGCTGGCTCACCACCACCAACGATGGCAATTCGAGGTTGTTTTGTGACCCTATAAAAATTATTTTGAAGACTGGAAAATTATATTTGAAAATTTAAAAAATTTACCTCAATTATATATCTGGAAAATTGGGCATTTTATTTAAAGATACCAAAGAAAGCGAAACAAAATTGGCATTTACCCTTGCAAGTAGAAGGGGACGGTAAGGGGAATCTTCATGGCAACAATTGTAACATCCCTAACTCGTATCCATCGTTGAAATAGGGTTTTAGAGTATCACTAAAACATTCAAACCATTTTACAAATTATTTACGTAAATTATTATTCATTTAACAAGATCATTCAAAACGTCCCTTAATTGGACCCTCGAGGTCCAATACGAGCATTAGAATCAAGTCGGCACTTAATCGGGAACTTAAAATTTTTCATAACATTTCATAAATTTTCCAAGGTGCAGGGCTTACACGCCCGTGTGGTCTAGGGATACGCCCCTGTGGTCAGGTCGTGTACTACATACACCCGTGTCCCTAACTCGTATAACTCTTTGACTTATAAGGCATGAAGAAATTGAAGTCACACAGCCAAGTCATACGCCTATGTGCTAGGCCGTGTGGCGAATTTTATTTTCAAAATTTAGGTGCAGTTTTTACGCGGCCGTGTAACACGACCGTGTAACACGTCCATGTTCAAGGCCGTGTCAACCACACGGCTGAGACACACGCTTGTTTCTCTACCTGTGTGCCCAATTCTAAGCATTCTATTTCTCATTTTTAAGATGCGAGAGACACACAACCGGACCACATGCTAATGGGACAAGCTATGTGTCAACACAGCCAAGACACAAACCCATGTGTCTACCCGTGTGGACAAAATAAAGCCATTTCCTAGCTTCATTTGTCAGCAAAAGCTTACCATTTTCCTGCACCAAAACTCACAAGCATATATCCACCAATCCAACATTATATTCACATAAAATTTGACATCAATCATATGGTATTATCTAATGCATCAATGGATATAAACTTACTCTTATCATAAACTTATGCTAACATAGTTCCAACAAAGTAACACATAATAAGCACTTATGTGATTACCAAAATATTACTTCAAAATAGCCAAACTTAGACCTTTACTAGACACTCCAATGGCTAGATTACAAAACAACAATTACAAGCCATCATTGGCCAAATAAGCTTATACATTCTATTATACCAAAATGAGATTTCTATTTATTTCAAAATGTGATAGTGGATAGTGTGATGACTGCTTCGACTGACTTCCAACCTTTGCGAGCTTTTGAGAACTTATTAGGCTTGAAAAGTTTTCTTCCTCTCTTCGAGGGTTTCCATAGAAAAATTGGGGAAGATGATATGAAAATAGATGATTTTTTTCTTTTTAATTAATTATTATCTATTAATTTTATTGATTTCTAATTTAGTCCCTACCCTTTTCTAATTTTTCAATGGATGAGTCATTAAAATATCAACTAGCTACTCTCCAATGGTCTAATTACCATATAAGGACCTTAAGTTTTGAATTCCATTGCTATTTGATAACTATAGCTACTAGAACCCAACCTTTTCATTTTATGCAATTTAGTCCTTTCCCTAATTAAACACATAATCGGTAAAATTTTTCGTATCAAAATTTTCATGTGACTTTTCTATCATGATACCAACAATAAAATAAAATAAAATAAATTTTTATTTTTGGCTCATATTTGTGGTCCAGAAACCACTGTTTCGATCTCACCAAAAATGGGTTGTTACAATTCTCCCCCTTAGAAATTTTTGTCCTCGAAAATTCTTACCAGAAAAGAGGTTAGGGTATTTTTTCCTAATGGTATCCTCAGGCTCCCAGGTAGCTTCCTCTAATCGATGTCATTGTCAGAGAACTTTTACCAATGCTACCTTTTTATTTCTTAGATCTTTCATCTCATATGCCAGTATTTTAATCGATTCATTATGGTAAGTCATATCAGGATAAATCTAAAATTTTGTTGGAGTAATAATGTGTGAAGGATCTGATCGATATCATCGTAGCATGGACACATGAAACACATTATGAATTTTATCAAGCTCCGGTGGTAATGCTAACCGATATTCAATATGCCCGATTCTTTCAATGACTCATATGGGCCGATGAATTGTGGACTCAGTTTTCCTTTACGTCCAAATCGGAGAACTTTCTTCCAAGGTGACACTTTCAAGAATACTTTGTCACCGACTTGAAATTCTATTTCTTTTCATTTCAAATTTACGTAGGACTTTTGATGATCAGAGGCTGCTTTCAAACTGTCCCAAATTACTTTCACTTTTTCTTCATTCTCTGAGATCAAATCAACTCCGTGTATCTTTTTCTCAGTTAACTCTATCTAATACAATGGAGTTCTACATTTGTGACCTTATAGAGCCTAATACGGTGCCATTTTAATACTGGACTGATAATTGTTATTGTAAGCAAATTCAATCAAAGGAAAGTATTTTTCCTAGTTACCTCCAAATTCAAGTACACAACACCGAAGCATGTCTTCTAAAATCTATATCACACATTTAGATTGTCCATCTTTTTGAGGATGGAATGCAGTACTAAAGTGTAAACGAGTGCCTAGAGCTTCTTGCAACTTATTCCAAAATCGAGATGTAAACTGGGGATCTTTATCTAAAATAATGGAGATTGGCACTCTGTGTAGTCTTACAATCTCAGAGACATAATTTAGCCAATCTATCCAATGAAAAATCCATACGTACCTGGATAAAGTGTGTAGACTTCGTTAAATGATCGACAATTACCCAGACGACGTCTTTCTTTTTTGGTGATAAAGGTAATCTCATTACAAAGTCCATGGTAACTCTTTCCCATTTCATTTCGGTATTGTAATTGGCTGAAATAATCCTGAAGGTACTTGATGTTCAGCCTTCACTTGATAACATATCAAACACTTCGATACAAATTTAGAAATATCTTTTTTCATTCTTGACCACCAATACATCTTTTTCAGATCGCTATACATCTTATTACTACCAGGGTGGATAGACATGTTACCATTATGAGCTTCATTCAAAATCTTTTGTACTAGTTCTGAACTTTTTGGTACACATACTCTGCCTTTGAATAACAAACAACCATCGATCCAGACCTGGAATTCTGAGTCAGGAGTCGATTCACTTTGTATTTGTTTTGCTTCCAACTTAATATCATTTTTTTGAGTTTCGAAGATCTGTTGCAAAAACGTCGGTCTAACTTTTAACTCAGCTATTATTGAACCATCATCAGATAAAGACAATTGGGTGTTCAATGCCCATAAGGCAAATAAGGATTTTCAGCTCAAGGCATCTGCCACTACATTAGCTTTCCCTAAATGGCAATCAATAACGAGATCATAATCTTTCAATAATTCCAACCCCTTACATTGTCTCCAATTCAGTTCTTTCTGTGTCATTAAATACATCATACTTTTGTGATCCGCAAATATGTAACATTTTTCACCAAAAAGATAATGGCACTATATTTTCAATGTAAAAAAATAGCTGTTAGTTCAAGATCATGTATCGGGTAATTTCTTTCATGCGGTTTTAGTTGCCTAGATGCATAAGTCACTACTTTACCATCTTGCACCAACATACATCCCAAACCATTCAATGAGGCATCACTGTAGACTATAAATTCATTACCCAATTCAGGTTGGACTAATATGGGTGCTTCCGTCAATAAAGCTTTCAATCTATCAAAACTCTATTAGCACTTATCAGTTCACTTGAATTTCACTTCTTTTTGCAACAATCGAGTCATCAGAGAAGCTATCATTGAAAACCCTTTAACAAATCTCCAATAATATCTTGCTAGTCCCAGAAAACTTCTGACTTCTGAAACATTCTTCGGTGACTTCCAACTTACAATAGCTAAAATTTTATTCAAATCCACCCGAATACCCTCTGTAGATGCAACATGTCCTAGGACACTAACTTCCCATAGCCAAAATTCACATTTACTGAATTTAGCATATAGTTGTTTCTCACGCAGAGTTTGCAATACAATTCTCAGATGCTTAGCATGCTCATTCACATCCTAAGAGTAAACCAATATATAATCAATAAAGACAACCACGAACCTGTCTAGGTATGGTTTAAAAATTTTGTTCATTAAATCCATAAATACCGCCAGGGAATTTGTAAATCCAAATTGCATCACCAAAAACTCATAATGCCCATATTTGGTTTTGAAAGCCGTCTTCAGCACATCTGAATATTTTATTCATAGCTGATAGTAACCAGATCGTAGATCAATTTTTGAAAATAAAGTGGCTCCTCTTAATTGATCAAATAAGTCATCTATATAAGACAACGAGTACTTATTCTTTACTGTGACTTTATTAAGTTGTCTATTATTAATGCATAATC
Source organism: Gossypium arboreum (assembly GCF_025698485.1). Classification (NCBI taxonomy): domain Eukaryota; kingdom Viridiplantae; phylum Streptophyta; class Magnoliopsida; order Malvales; family Malvaceae; genus Gossypium; species Gossypium arboreum. The sequence continues at coordinate 20,919,781 of NC_069082.1, forward strand.
TCAATGTTCCATCTTTCTTCCTTACAAACAATATCGGTGCACCACATGGTGAAAAGTTGGGTCGGGAAAATCCTCTATCAATCGACTCTTGGAACTGTACCTTCATCTCTTTCAATTCAGCATAAGCCATATAGATATCGGTGTCGCCCCTAGCACAAGGTCTATAGAAAATTCCACCTCTCTAGCTAGAGGTAAACCAGGTAGTTCTTCTGGAAATACCTCAGGAAACTCACAAACAACCGGCACCGATTGGATTTTCAACTCTGATACTTTGGTATCTAGTACAATAGCAAAATAAGCCTCATTCCCCTTTTTAATATATCTCTGTGCTGATATTGCTGAAATCACATTAGACAATCCATCCAGTTTGTTAGTTTCAACCCGGAGTAGCTCACCATTCTAACACTTCAATACAATGTATTTATGCTTACAATTTACCACTGCATCATGTGGGGTTAACCAATCCATTCCCAATATTACATCAAATTCATCAAAGGATAACAACATCAAATTAGTCGAAAATCAGTAAACCTTTATCATCAATGGGCAATTTTTACAAATTTTATCCACCATGATATGCTGATCCAAGGGGTTTGAATCTTTAACCACAAATTCGGTGAATTCAACAATCATATTTTTAACAGATACAAATTTTGTGCATATATATGAATGCGTGGAACCAGGATCAATCAAAGCAATAATATCAGTATCAAGTAGAGAGAATGTACCAGTGATAACATCTGGTACCGAGGTATCTTCTTTTGCACGTATTGCATATGTTCTTGCCAGGGCTCGAGCCTCAGATTTAGCAGTTGGATCTTTTGCAGCACTACAACTACCCCCAACATTTCTGAAATACCATGGTGGCCTACCCCTCGAGATAAGTTTACTCGGCTTCGGGGTCTGTTCAATGTCTTTCTCAACCCATTTGGGGAAATCTTTAAGAAAATGGTTGAGAGAACCGCACTTAAAGCAAGCCCCACTTCTCATCCGACACTCTCTGAAATGCAATTTCTTACAGACATTGCATCGTGGTTTGAGGTTTCCAACACTCCAAACACTGTTGTTAAGGGAGGCGAAGACCTCGGGTTGGTGCATTTGGAACTTCATTCCTTTCCTGAACACTCCCTTGATGTAGCAAAGCGCTCATGATAGTTCTTTGATTTCTTTGAAGCAGATGATTGCGTCTTGTTCATAAATCTTTTACTCGTAACCTGAGCTTTCCTTTCTACTTGCCTCTTTTCTTTTCTCAATTCCTCGACCTTGTGTGCTCGTTTAGCCAACAATACAAATTTTCTTAATTCCAGAATTCCAATCAACAGCTTGATATCTTTGTTTAGACCTTCTGCAAATTGCTTGCACATTTCGGCTTTAGTCTAAACCCATTCGCTAGCATACTTGCTCAATCTAACAAATTCTCGTTCATACTTGGATATTGTCATATTTCCCTATTTGATTTCTAAAAATTCCTTCTTTTTTTGGTCCAGGAATCTCTGACTAATATACTTCTTTTTGAACTCTGTTTGGAAAAATTCCCATGTATTATTTTCCCTTGGTACTAAATAAGATATGGTTTTCCACCAATGGTAGGCTGTGTCTTTCAACAAAGATACCGCACATTCCAGACATTTGGCTGGTGTATATGATAACTCATCTAAAACCCGAATAGTATTTTCCAGCCAGAACTTGGCCCTTTTTAGATCGTCATTAGCTGTAGCCCTAAATTCTTTAGCCCCATGTTCTCTAATTTTATCTACTGAAGCCTTACCAATTCTAACAAGTCTAGCATCTTGTGGCGTTTCATCATGTTGTGTAGTAGGTGGGAGAGGTCGTTGAATAGTAGAGTTTGCTCTTATATATTCACTAAACCATTCATCCATCAATTAAAAGAAGGATACTTTTGCCGCCTCATTTTGGCCCTTAGATACAGGCCTTCTACTACCACTAGATGCAGCTTGCTGTACCAAAGCTTAAGCAGTGCTCTCAACTTCCTCAGTCTCAGCTTTTGCTTGGTTGGAAGACATTACTATATGAAAATACATTTAAAGGTGGTCAGGAGATATCACACTATCATAATTTATATAATGGCATGTATAGCTAGACTCGTACTTGCTACGTTAGTCCGAGAATCGGCTAAACCGTAGCTCTACTATCACTAAATGTAACACCCCTAACCCGTATCTGTCATTGAAACAGGGTTTCAGAGTATTACAAGAACATTCAAAACATTTTACAAATAATTTACGTAGATTATTATTCATTTACTGAGATCATTCAAAACGTCCCTTAATTGGACCCTCGAGGTCCAATAGGAGCATTAGAATCAAGTAGGGACTTAATTGGAAACTCATAATGTAACGACCCACATTTCATGGGCACCAAAAAAGTGAGTTTAGGGCTTCCGTCTTAGGAAAATGAGTTCGTAAATATTTATAAAAAAATATATTTACGAAGATATTGTGAGTTGAATTAGATTTTAATTAGGTGAACTTATTTTTAATTAGAAGTAATTAGTAGAAAGGACTAAATTGAATAAAGCATAAAAGCTTAATCACAAAATAGAGACATGTGTAATTAAACTAAATTAGTGACATGTGTAAGTTAGAAAATAAATACATGTGTATTTAAATTATTAGTACAAATGTATATAATATATATATTGACTTATAAATTTAGTAAAAGATATTTACTTATTATTATTATTACTATTATTATTATTATTATTATATTTTATGAAATAATTGACATAATAACAAATGTATGGTGATGAAATATTACATGTGTACATGTGTTTATGAATACACATGTAGTATTTTATTTGTATTAATTAGATATTTTATAATTAATTATTAATTAAGTAAATGAAAGAAATAAAATGAAATGAAATAAAGAATAAATAAAAGAAAGAAAAAAAAAGAAAAAGAAACAGAGAAGAAACGAAATAGAAATAAAGAAAGAAGAAAAGAAAAGAAAAAGGAGAAATTAGGGTTTGAAAGCTTGGAAGTTAAATTGGTAAGTCAATTAAGTCCCTTTCTTAGTGATTTTGATGTTTTTGAAGTTCTAAAATTGAATACTTTTGAATTTGTGTGAAAATACTGAAAGATGATGATCGTGTGATTCGTAACAAGTAATAAATATTTATAATGAAGATCAAACCTAGACTAACTATTATCACGACGAAAAGGAAAGCGCACCTATCGAACAATAGTATAATAATGGCAAGACCGAGATATCGTACCCAAGGGAACCAAAAGTACTAGTAATAACTATCTTTTTATTATCTAACCTAAGAATAAAAGGGTTTGTTTTAATTAACTAATTATTTAAACTAATTAACTGATTTAATTAAAGCGAAGAGAAAATTTGGAAAAAGACTTGAAGAAAAGCAATTGATAAAGACGACACCCAAGGAGGAATCTGCCTAGATTTCACTTGTTATTTGACTCTGAACCGGACGATTTATTCACTTGACTTGATCCGTGAGACTCCCTAACCTATGTTATTATCCCTTTTGAGACTAATAACGTTTAACCCTAAGTTGAATTAATTGAAATTTTTTTCTTAATTAAAACCCCTTAGGGAAGTAGTAAATCACTCTATGACTCCCATATTAGGTTTCACCCTAATTCGACAAAATCTCGTAACCCTATTTTTAGGCGTTCTATCAACTCCACTTGATTATGCCAAATCTAATCTTAGGCAAGGTCTATTCCTCCTCTACATAAGCACATCAAATCATGAATTAATACCCGGAATATTAACTCAAGCATTAAGAACACATAATTAAGAACACATAATTGAGAACAAATCAAGTATTTATCATACAGTTCAGATAATAATAACAAGATCCACCATAGGTTTTATCCCCTTTAAGTATCTAAGGGTTTAGTTCATAATAAAATAAGAGTACATCTCAAGAGTATGAAAATAACAAAACATAAAGAAAACTTTAAAACCCCTGAAGGAATTCTGAGAGAGATCTTCAGTCTTGGAGTAGCTCCGGCTTTTGAGATGGTTTGTCTGGCTTTCTTCTAGTAATTCCTGGTGTGTGGTTCTGTATTCCAGAAAAGTTCTGGAAAGAGCGACCTCCTTCTAGGTCACACTTAAGGTGTTTATATAGGCTTTGGATTGGCTTTCTTCCTCCCTAAGTACCCTTTTTCTGTGTAAAATACAACTATTTGAAAAAGGGACACGCCCATGTGCCACGGCCATGTGATGTGATTACTAGGCCGTGTTCGATCTGTTGAATTGCACATGGTCGTGTGGGCTCAATGGCCAGGCCGTGTGAATCGTGAAAACCTTGGTCGACACTCCCCAAGGACACGAGCGTGTGAGATGCCCGTGTGGCAAGGCTTAGGCCATGTCATCTTCTCGATTTGGTCTGTTTTGTCCCTTTTTAGCTCGTTTTTGTCTCCTTTCGACTCTTGGTGCTCTCCTGAGTGCAAAACATGAAAGAAATTGATTAAGAGCACCAAAATCCATAAATCTAGTAATAAACATCCATAAATATGCTAAGTATTTGGGGTATAGATATGTATAATTTGGCGTTTATCAAATACCCCCACACTTAAGCATTTGCTTGTCCTTAAGCAAAATTCTCATTTACTACTAGAATTCATTCTTCTCAATCACATAATCATTACTGATAATGTTACAAGTTATTCCACCGAAAATCATACAGTGAGAATTCAACTGTAGGGGCATTAAAAGCCTCAAACAATCTAAATCGAATATTTTGATAATAAAATCATAGGTAATCTCCTTCCTCTAAGTAATTAACTTTAGTCCTAAATATACAAGAGATGACATTCTCACTAAAGATTCACTCAAATCACTCAAAGTGTTTAAGGTTCAAGATTAAGCACTCGATTGTCTAACATGGAAACTTATTACCATAGGCTTGCATGAAAATCAAATCTCCACTACTTGTAAATGATATGATACACTAATCAAAAGGTCTTTGCATGGTTGTAACGGGGTTTAGGTTACAGTATGGATACAAGCTGAAGAGACAAAGGTTAGAATCGAGATAATTTCAATATATTACCCCACTATCAAAAACTTAATTACTGAACCACAAACAAATTTCTAGAACTATTTTACATGAGTTCATGACAACTTTAGCTTGCTGAGAATTACAATATAATACTGAGTTTTTTTTAAGAACAAATCAAGTCGATACAATATAGAAATCATACTTCATGATTCAATAACAAAAAATGGTGAACATAGCGAGGTAACAATATTAAATTCAATCTCGATAAAAAGGGTCAAATTCAATAGGAGGATTTTAACAATAATGGGTTAATGGGTTAATGATGAGGGTTAATCAATGAAAAAGGGTTAGCAGGCTCAAGGGGTTTCACTAAGGGTTTAATTATGTGGGAAGGCTTTTTATGGAGTAAATGGGTTAAGTCCTAAGTGCCTTTATCATCTCAGTATATCAAATCATACTTGTGATCTTGATATGTATAATCGAAGCAAGTTCTAGAATAGCAGTTCAATGTTGACACACTCAAACCACAAAAGAAGTGAGCAAGAAAGGAAGCTATATGCTCAAAAGGCTCAAAAATCTCACCAAAAATTTGGGTTTTGATGTCATTCCTGTATACTTAAGATTTTAAGATAATACCTCAATTTAGGAAAATAATCTAAAAAATTTTAGTTCTCAAAATATCAACCTATCATGCTCGATTCTCTAATGTCCTATAATCAAATAATCATGCATAATTCCCATAGTCTAATTCATGACATACCAACAATAATTATAGATCAATCAGAATTTATTCGATCAAGATTATGAGAAAATCACTTAAGCACAAGACTAACTTCAAGGATTTGAGAATAATGCAAAAAGTTAGGTTTCATGTTCACCCCCCAACACTTAAGATGTACATTTCCCTTAATGTACAAAGATATATTATTCAAAATAAAGAAAATCATAAGAGGAAAGGAGGTGAAACTCCCTATTATATGGATTTGGAGCTTGATTCTAAGGATGGAGTGTTCGGGGAAAGTGGTGGCTGCCATTGTTCTTGGCTAGATGAAGAAATTGGGTCATTGAACATAGCACTCGTGAGGTATTATTTCCCTTTTGTTTCCTCATTCCGTAAAATATTCCTACCAGCTTTGCTTGGAAGTCTGTAGAATCATGAAGAGTTTATTAAGAGTTGGTGTGGAAGAGAGCGTAGTGGAATTACTTGTTAGAAATACTAGAAAATGGAAAAAGTAAAATTTACTAATATAGATATGTCTTTCAAAATAAAATAATAAAATTGAAATGAAAATCAAAATCAAAAGAAATATAAAAATAAAATAAAATAAAAATAAGAATAAATAATAAAAAATAGGAAGAGTCAATTATCCTCGCTGGTGGGGCCCTCAGGTGGTGGTGCTGGAATGGCGATGCGGAAGTGTTGGCACAGCTGCTGCATCATGGCCTGCATATCGTCCATCTGTCGGTTCCGTCACCATCTCACTCATGGATCGTCTCGAACTGTTTAGTGCAATACTGCTCGAAATGGGCGAGTCAATTGGAAATGTGTGCCAATGAAGCAGCCGCATGAGCTGGTCGTTCCCTAGGTGGCGCGGTAGAAGGCTCCTCATGCTGTGGGGGAACATCATCAGGGATGTCCTCAAGATCCTCCTCGTCAATGGCATGCGAGAGATGATGCTGAAGAGGATCGGTCCCACGTCGGCGCTCGATCATCCTCATGTGTAACATAGTCTTGATGCCCTATGGGGACATCTGACCTATTAGGGTAAGCGTTGATGACTGGGCCGTGGTGTTGAGGAGGCCGAAGTGTCCGGCAAGGTGCGTCACGTAGGGGCCGATGGAGATCACTCCCTTTCTATACCGCTCGGTCTGATGGCGAATGGCGAATGGCGAAAGCAATGAAGTATGCTAAGTCGGTCACGTGTGCATTCGCCATGCACCATAAATAGTAGGAGTCATGGGTGGTGAAGATGCCGGTGCTCTCTCTCCTCTCGGTTAAGGTGTGTGCCAATATGGCATGGAGATATCATAAGGAAGGGGGGAGAGCTGAGGCCTTCGAGCGGCTGGGGTCGTAGGTGGAAGAGAGTGGTGCCAAAGCCTTCCAGCACAAGGAGGGGGAGATGTGCATATTGCGTGGGAGTGCATTCATTTCCTCCTCTTCCATAAACTCATCGGTGTAAAGTCCCAGAGCAACTCCAAACTCTGGGACACTCATCAAACGAACTAGACTGTCTAATCAGAAGTGAATGGTGCCTGGGTCGTCATTGTTCGTCATCACCACCTATAAATGAAAAGTAGAGCATAATTCTAAAGTTAGCTCTAAATAAGTGGGCTCGGTAATAGTGAAGAACCGTTCCCATGGGTCTATGGACAGGAGGGTGCGAATGGTGTCAGGGAGCTAGACTTGCCCTACGGTAGCCCAGTTGATGCAGTGACCTGTGGTGATGGGTCGTGTGCGAAGTATCTGAAATAGCTCCTCCTGCGAAGCTTGTGGAAATTCAAGAAACGGGTGCCGAACTTCAGCTGTAGCATGCATCGAAGAAGAACCCGGTCCCCTACATCTCTTTGAGGATGGGACCGTGGCCTTCTTTCCTCTTGATGACGACCTAATGTACCTGAAAATATATTAGCATTGACAGAATCCAAGATACATCAGTAGTTAAGCAAGATGCCTAAAACTAGTATATGTTATTTAGTGGCTTAAATAATTCAAATATAGAAAATTCTAAGGCAAATTCTTTACTTGCTTAAAGCAAAATATTACAATATCTATGTAAAGCATGTAGAACACTAATGTAGCAATACAAATTGGAAAAATAAAGTTGAGAAAGTGAACCAAAGGCTACTGTATGGCGGCGCACAGGCGTGTTGATGTCGAGCACAACCATGTGACACGGGGGTATAGCCGTGTGGAGGAAAAATGAAGGGTATAGAGAGGGGAAAGTGGGGATTAATGGAAGGAGAATGGATTTTAGGGTGGTTTGAGGGTTGGGGAAGTGAGAATCTTGGGAATGGTGGCCAGAATAAGGATTAGGGAGTGGGGAGGACGAGTTTTCGGCTAGGGTTTTGAAAGGGGGAAGAAGATGAACAATGGTTTGTTTATATAGGAGAGGGTCACACGGCCTAGGGCCACGCCCGTGTACTTCGAGGGTGAGCCCATGTTTTTCAAAATTTTCAATTTAGGTCGTGCCCGGCTACTGTCCCACGCCCGTATGTCTTGGGGGTGTGTGGCACACAGCCATGGCATAGGGTCGTGCCTAGCTTTGTTCGCTTCCCCCACGCTCGTGTGTTATGGTAGCATGCCCGTGTATTGTTATACACGGCTGAATGGTACAGGCATGTCGCACGCCTCTGTCGAAGAAATAGAATCGAGCCTTATCCCTGGCATGCCTGTGGGTTTTCATTCCGACGCCTGTGTGTTCCTATCAAGTTCACCCACGGCCATGTCGCACGGCCGTGGGGATTTACCGTGCCCGTGTTTTGGGGAAATCATGTCCTGCTTCAACACGACCGTATCGCACTGCAGTGTCTCTTCCCCTATTTGGCCATGGCTTTAGGCACGCTCGTGTGCCTATCCGTATGTGATGAAAAACTTTGCAATTCAAAGAATAAGTTAATTGATTCGAAGTGTGAGAAAATAAAAATAAAAATAAAGAAATCAAAATATGTTAGTGCTCGGGTTACCTATCGAGAAGCGCTTATTTATAGTCTAACCTCGACTTACCTTTCCATTGAAAGATCATGGTGGTTCGAGGAGTTCATACTCATCATTCCTATTGTCAATTTTAAAATAAGGTTTTAAACGGGTGTTGTTTACCTTAAAAGTGCCGAACTTGGGATGACTCACCTCCACTGTACCGAATGGAAAAATACTAAGTACCGTAAGAGGGATTTCCTCATTTTGTGTGGTAGTAACAATGTGAGGATCAACGGCATCTAGTAAGACTGTATCGCTGACCTAAGGTTGATTAGGAGAGTTATAGGGCTTGTTTTTACGTAGTTTCGATTTATCATGTGTTCTCGGTTTGTGTTCTCGCCATTCGTCTAGCTCCTCTATCCGTAGTCTTTTTTCTTCATGGACGTCTTTGTTCTCTTCATGATAGTAGCGCACTGTCTCTATTGTCTTTGTTCGAGGAAGTTCTTGCAAGGACGATTGAATATTAGTTTTATCATCGACATTTTTTATAGCATTATCTTGAGTCTTAGAGGTTTTGACTGAGTCGCGTGCTTGGAGTGTTACTGCGTCGTCACCTGCACAAAGTGTTAGCTCTCCTGTGCCTAAATTAATAATGGTTCTGGCAGTTGCTAAAAATGGTCATCCTAAAATTAGAGGTACCTCCTTATCCTCATCCATATCTAAGACAAAGTCTACTGGGTAAATAAATTTATCAATTTTAACGAGAACATCTTCAATAATACCCTTAGGAAATCTAATTGTTTTGCCAGGAAATTGTATGCTCGTCCTAGTCTGGTTGGGTTTACCGAGACCTAGTCGTTTAAACATTTTATATGGCATAACATTTATACTTGCCCCTAGATCAGCTAAAGTATTATTCACAGATAGAATACCAATTAGGCAAGGAATTGTAAAACTCCCTGGATCTTTCAATTTGTTAGGTAGCTCATTCTTTAGAATAGCTGAGCAGACTGCATTGAGTTCCACATGTGATGTAGCGTCTAATTTCCTTTTATTGCTCAGAAGTTCCTTTAAGAATTTTGCTGAGTTGGGCATCTACAAAAGAACTTCAATAAAGGGTAAGTTAATATGTAATTTCTTTAAGAGTTTGACAAACTTCCTGAATTGTTCTTCTGTTCTGTCTTTCGTTATCGCTTTATGATATGGCAGACGAGGTTCATGATTTGTACTTACCTGTTTGGGATCATTATTGTTTACCTCTTCTCGTCCTTTGTTCATCGCGTTGTCTTGCTATATTTCTGGCTCAGGTGTAATGAATCCTTTCGTATATTGAGTGCTAATTGCATTGAGGTGTTCCCTCAGATTAGGTTCAGTATTACTTGGTAGTCTACCTTGTGGTCGTTCGGAGATTAGTTTGGATAGCTAGCCTATCTGAGTTTCGAGTCCTTGGATCGATGCTTATTGATTCTTAAGTGCTATCTCGGTATTTTGGAAACGGGTTTCTGACACCGAGATGAATTTAGAAAGCATCTATTGTAGAACGTTTGAACTTGCAGCCAAAGCGGTAACCCATAGTGAGGGCACCTTTTCAGTAAGTCCTTGTATCTCTCCCATTCATCGTAAAGTGTTTCTAAATCCATCTGCACAAAAGAAGAGATATCATTATGTAATTTAGCCGTTTTAGCCGGTAGAAAATATTTTAGTAAAAATTTCTCGGTCATTTGTTACCAAGTAGTGATAGACCCTCGTGGTAACGAGTTCAACCGCTATTTAGCTTTGTTTCTCAGTGAAAAGGGAAATAACCGAAGATGAATGGCATCATCAGAAACGCCATTGATTTTGAATGTATCATAAAATTCAAGAAAATTTGCCAAGTGCGTATTGGGATCCTCATCCTGCAAACCATCAAACTGAACAAACTACTGTATCATCTGAATTGTGTTAGGTTTTAGTTTGAAATTATTCGCAGCAATAGTAGGTCTAACTATACTAGACTCAATTCCTGTTAAAGAAGGTTTAGCATAATCATACATAGTACGTGGAGCAGGATTTTGATTAGCTGCAATTGTAGGAGGCAGCTGATCGCCTGGGTTTTCAGCCATCTCGTCGGTTGGGGTTTGAGTATTGTCTTCTCGTTCGTTCTCAGTGTAGCGTAAACTACTCTTTATTTCTCTTTGATTTTTGTGAATTGTACGATCAATTTCTTCGCCAAAGAGTAATGGTCTTGATGGGTTTCTTCTAGTCATAAACTATAAAAACCTGCCAAGAGAGAAAAAAGTAAATTAATAAATAATAAAATTAAATTAAATTGCAAGAAAAATAAATGGCTAAAGTAATAAAAATTTAGTATTCCTAACATTTCAGTTCCTCGGTAACGGTGCCAAAAACTTGATCGCATGATTCGTAACAAGTAATAAATATTTATAATGAAGATCAAACCTAGACTAACTATTATCATGATGAAAAGGCAAGCGCACCTATCGAACAATATTATAGTAATGGCAAGACCGGGATATCATACCCAAGGGAACCAAAAGTACTAGTAATAACTATCTTTTTATTATCTAACCTAAGAATAAAAGGGTTTGTTTTAATTAACTAAATATTTAAACTAATTAACTGATTTAATTAAAGCAAAGAGAAAATTTGGAAAAAGACTTGAAGAAAAGCAATTGATAAAGACGACACCCGAGGAGGAATCCACCTAGATTTCACTTGTTATCTGACTCTGAACCGGATGATTTATTCACTTGACTTTATCTGTGAGACTCCCTAACCTATGTTATTATCCCTTTTGAGACTAATAACGTCTAATCCTCTATTAAATTAATCAAAATTTCTTTCTTAATTAAAATCCCTAGGGAAGCAGTAAATCACTCTATGGACTCCCATATTAGGTTTAACCCTAATCCGAAAAAATCTCGTAACCCAATTTCTAGGCGTTCGATCAACTCCGCTTAATTATGCCAAATCTACTCTTAGGCAGGGTCTATTCCAACTCTGCTTAAGCACATCAAATCATGAATTAATACCCGAAATATTAACTCAAGCATTAAAAAGACATAATTAAGAACAAATCAAGTATTTATCATACAACTCAGATAATAATAACAAGATCCATTATAGGTTTTATCCCCCTTAGGTATCTAAGGGGTTTAGTTCATAATAAAATAAGAGTACATCTCAAGAGTATGAAAATAACAAAACATAAAGAAAACTCTAAAACCCCTGAAGGAATTTTGAGAGAGATCTTCAGTCTTGGAGTAGCTCCGGCTTTTGAGATGGTTCGTCTGGCTTTCTTCAAATAATTCCTGGCGTGTGGTTCTGTATTCCAGAAAAGTTCTGGAAAGAGCGGCCTCCTTCTAGGTCACACTTAGGGTGTTTATATAGGCTTTGGATTGGCTTTCTTCCTCCCTAAGTACCCTTTTTCTGTGTAAAATTCAACTCTTTGAAAAAGGGACACGCCCGTGTGCCAGGTCGTGTGACGTGATTACCAGGTCGTGTTCGATCCGTTGAATTGCACACGGCCGTGTGGGCTCAATGGCCAGGCCGTGTGAATCGTGAAAACCTTAGTAGACACCCCCGAAGGACACTGGCCTATGAGATGCCCATGTGGCAAGGCTTAGGCCGTGTCATCTTCTTAATTTGGTCCGTTTTGTCCCTTTTTAGCTCGTTTTTGGCTCCTTTCGATGCTTGGTGCTCTCCTAAGTACAAAACATGAAATAACCGGATTAGGAGCACTAAAATCCACAAATCTAGTAATAAACATCCATAAATATGCTAAGTATTTGGGGTATAGATATGTATAATTTGGCGTTTATCAGATGATATATTTTTAAGTAGGGTTTATGTTGAACTAATGATGAAATTGAAAGTTTAATTGATAGAAATTTTGATTTAAATTGATTAAAAGATTGAATTTAAACAAGGTCATAAGTTTTGTATTGTAGGGACTAAATTGATAGAAATTCAAAATTATGGAAAAATGATAAAAATTGATGGTTATATTAAAGTTTTGATGGAAATTGAATAAGGAAATAATATGATTTATAAAAGGAAGAAGATGAAAATAGTTAGGATAAATTTTGGATTTAGGTTAAAGTTGCATGGAAAGTTATTATTTTCTATAAAATATGTGTGTTATTAATTAATTATAATTATGCTAATTTTCATAGCAAACAAGGAAACTGAGACGTTGAATGTGAAGAGAAAGGAAAAAGTGATCAAGGAGTAGCTCAAGAAAATATTGGTTTGTATTACCTTAATTCAAGTTAGTTATTATTAAATGTATAATTTCAATATATGTGCATGAAAAATGAAACTGAGGTAAGTAGTGATAATTGAATTGAATGAGAATTGGATTTGATTGATGAATGTATACATGTGTGAAATTGAATTGTATAATGAGTTGTGGTGAATTTGAAATTGTGATTGAATTGTTATTGCGATGGATTTGAATTCGAATGATTATGATCAACTGAAAGTGAAAGTGATATGAATATGTGATTTCGATACCCTATTAACTAGTCAGGCTAGGGTGGATATAGTTGGCATGCCATAGGATAGGAAGTATTCTGGGATTATTCGACCTCGAGTTGATGAGACACTTGGTGTGTCATATTTGCTTCAGATAGATTCGATGATGTGTTGGTCGCCACTTCGCTTCAGCTTAGCCGATGAGATATTGGTCGTCACTTATTTGCTTCGAACTATCCAATGAAGCGTTGGCCGCCACTCTGGTGTGTTTGGTTGGATCCGTGTATCCTCCAAAGTCCGAGTTATGTTAATAGGGGAAATATATGTGAAGAGAAAAATTCAAATGAAATTGATAAATTGAATTATTGAATGAAATGAGAAAGTGATATTGTAAGATGAATTAAAAATGCAATTTGTGCTATGAGATTGAAGGCATAAAACCAAGATTCATGAATTATTCATATTTGAATGTGAAATAGATATTTATATGTGATTGAAAGATGAACCAAAGGTTCATTTATAGTTAATGATCTTATTGATGAAATATTGAATCAAATAATGAAAATGATACAATGGAAATATGCTAACTTGGTATGAATTATATGTATAATTTTTTAATTATCTATGCATGTTTATGATATTTTATATTTGCTTTAATTTGAATTGTGTTATTACCACTGAGTATTTCCAATACTCAGTGTACGGTTTGTTTCTGTGAGCAGGCTAGGTAAAGTTGAAGTTTGGTGCAGCATCTGAGTCAATCCCGACCTCAGCTTAATTTTTTGGTGATGAATCTATCTTTTAGAAGTGTGGCTTGTATTAGGTTTTGTTTAGTCACTTTAATATATTTATGTTTTGGGTGTAAGTAATTTGTAGCTTTTAAGAAGTATTTGAAATGAATAAATGAATGTTATTTGATCAAGATTTACAAGTCAATGTATTGGGCATGAATTAGGTGTGTTTGATATGTGAAAATAGCTTTAAAATGGTGAAAAATCATGTTTTCACATGGCCAAGTCACATAGGCGCGCGCCCAGGCCGTGTGATAAAGTCAGAATTTCCCACAAGTTAGTCCCACGGTCATGTGAGCAAGTCAGATCTGCCCACGGGCTGTCCCCACGGCCATGGGAGCCGCATGGGCAGGCCACATTCTCAAAGAAAAGTTTCTAAAGTTCCCGGTTTAATCCCAAAACACTTCCTAAGTATATTTTGGGCCTCGTAGGTCCATATTAGGGACTTAAAGGTGGAATTTGAGAAATTTTAAATTGAAATATAGATTTATGACTCGATGTTGTTCGTTATTAGCGTTTAATTCCAGTAATGCCTTGTAACCCTGTTCCGGCAATGGGTTAGGTTTAAAAGGTGTTACACATAAAACTTTTCGTGACATTTCAAAAAATTTCCAAGGTGCAGGGCTCACGCGTCTGTGTAGTCAGGCCCTGTACTACACACGCCCGTGTCCCTAACCCGTGTAACTCTCTAACTTATAAGGCATGAAGAAATTGAAGTCATACGGCCAAGTCACATGCCCGTGTGTTAGGCCGTGTGGTGAATTTTATTTTCGAAATTTAGGTGCAGCTTTCATGCGACCGTGTAACATGCCAATGTCTCTGCCCATTTACCCAATTTTGAGCATTCTGTTTCTCATTTTTAAGATGCAGGGGACACACGACTAGACCACATGCCCATGGGACAAGCCGTGTGTCACACACAGCTAAGACACACACCCATGTGTCTACCTATGTAGACAAAATAAAGCCATTTCCTAGCTTCATTTGTCATCCAAAACTTACCATTTTCCTGTACGAAAACTCACAAGCATATATCCACCAATCCAACATATCATATGGTGTTATCTCATGCATCAATGGATATAAACTTACTCTTATCATAAACTTATGCTAACATAATTCCAACAAGCTAACACATAATAAGCACTTATGTGATTACCAAAATATTACGTCAAAATAGCCAAACTTAGATCATCACTAGCCACTCCAATGGCTAGATTACAAAACAACATTTACAAGCCATCATTGGCCAAATAAGCTTATACATGCCATTATACCAAAATGAGATTTCTATTTATACCAAAATGTGATAGTGGATAGTGTGATGACTGCTCTGACTGACTTCCAACCTTCACAAGCTTTTGAGCACTTATTAAGCTTGAAAAGTTTTCTTCCTCTCTCCGAGGTTTTCGATAGAAAAATTGGAGAAGAAGATATGAAAATAGATGATTTTTTTCTTTTTAATTAATTATCATCTATTAATTTTATTGATTTCTAATTTAGTCCCTACCCTTTTCTAATTTTTCCATGGATGAGTCATTAAAATATCAACTAAATACTCTCCAATGGTCTAATTACCATAAAAGGACCTTAAGTTTTGAATTCCATTGCTATTTGATACCTATAGCGACTAGAACCCAACTTTTTCATTTTATGCAATTTAGTCCTTTCCCTAATTAAACACACAATCGATAAAATTTTCATACCAAAATTTTCATGTGACCTTCCTATCATGATACCAACCATAAAATAAAATAAAATAAATTTTTATATTTGGCTCGGATTTGTGCTCCTGAAACCATTGTTCCAATCTCATTGAAAATGGGTTGTTACAGCAATTGAGACCAATTTTAAGTGTTGAAAATATCATATTTAGGACTAGAAAATGACTAAATGATAGAAAATGAGAGGAGGAGAATGGTTCAAAAGCCGTCATTAATGGAAGAAAAATAGGCGGTGGAGCTGAGTTGTTTGGAAGTGGCACAATCGGGACGAAGAAAAAAAATTATAGAGGAAATGAATAGAAGAAGGAGGTTGGGTGGCTAGGGCTGAAGAATAATGACCAAAGGTTAAAAGAAAATAGAAGTGATATTTATACATAGGTTTACTAGGTATGAGCGGCACAAAAATAGGGAAAAGGAAAATTTTTAGCAAAATTTAGCTATTTTGCAAGAGAGGATTTGAACTTGAGACCTTTATCTAGTTATATTGCTTCCTTATTTTTCTATTATTTTTCTTTTAACCACTGGGCTATTTACTCATCATTAAAATAATTCTACATTCTTTTAAGCTAAAATTTTGGATGTTACATAGACTCTTATCCATCTATCCACTATATTTATCGGTTTATTCAATCCATCTTCCACTATTTATTCTAGCATTTTTTGTTTAATTATTATTTTGAATATTTATTCTTTATTCTTGAATTTCTTATTTTAGTTTTTTTCTTATTTTCTCCTTTTCTTTCAAAATTTTTTTTAGTTTCTTTTTTTTAAGGTCAGATTTGAAATCTTTATTTCTCAAGTCGAACAGCTTAAATATAATCTTCGTCTACTTGCTTTTTTATCATCCTGCATAGCGCCATATTACTATTTACAACTATTTGTCTCCTTTATCCTTAAAAAGAGAAAAATCAAAAGATAAACAAGTCGAACTAGGTTCCTCATCCAGAGGCATTATTTTTTTTTAACCTCCTCTAGCTCCTCTAAGAAAGTCTCATCTTCCATAAAGTTACTACTCAAAGAATACCCAATAAAAATGAAGGGACACATTTCTTGATGGAAGAAACGTCAACCATCCCCGAATGACTATTGATGTTGAAATAAAAGCCTTAGCCATATCAGATTAAGTACAAAAACGGTCTAAAGTCCATCCCATATTTGTGTATAGACCAAAAGCTACATAAATAGTTAATATAACCCTATCCAGAGCGATGGTAGGAACAATAACCTGGACATGTTCTAGCTTTTTTTTTCTCCTTCTCTAACGCTCAACACACATTTTTAAGCTACAATTTTAAGTCCTTAACTATGACATCTCACTCTAGTAAAGCATCCTAGAGTTGTTGCTTCTCCTTTTTCAACTGCATATTCTCCCTCCTTTTAGAGAGAGTTCTCATCCTGAACCTTCCACAACATCTCACCAAACTACTGGTACAGCACCCTCATACCACTCATACCTTCTTGAACTACCAACGTACTTTTCAGAAAATCATTAGGAGCATGAGGAAACTCTTTAGATTAGTCTAACCCTCGAAAAGGAACAATCACCAGTTAAATAGTTTTTACAGACAAGAAATTAAGTTATGAAATTACCAATGGCATTAACAAACATCAAGTGTTACCTACAGAACTTCGACTTCCATCCATTGCAATAAATCTCTCGGAAGGAACTTGACCTGATGTCAAATGTAATAGTTATTTTAGTATTTAGTAGTTAGTATTAAAATTTAATAAAATAATTATTTTCTAACACATTTTATGAGTATTGTGACCTATTGGGATGACATGGGCCGTAAGTAGTGCTAATTTGTGTAATTGAGTGTGTAGGATGATGAATTATAGGCCTAATGGATGTGGGAGCAAAGGACAAGTGATGCACAAGCTTCCCAAGCCGTTAAAGCATGGAACGAACCAAGGAAGGCACAAAACCTATGTTGTGTCATGCCATAAACCTTGCATTGCACAACATAGCTTCGATGTGGTGCCCAAGTATTTCGAGGCTACTTCTGTTTGCACAATCGACTTTATATGAAGACTTAGGATGTTTCAAAGACCTAATTCGGGCTACCAACACTCCTATAAATAAAACCTTAGGGGTTTAATGTAACTAAGTTATCTTAGACGCATCTAGAAACCCTAATAGTTTAAGAGTAGGATTAAATTAAATTTTCTTTTAATTTTAAATCCAATATTTTTTTTATTTAATCTAAGTATTTTAGTTATTTCACTTCCGCATGTGACGATATTCGTTATTCTAATCGAGAGATCCGCTACTTCATTCTTCAATCGACATCAAATCTGGGATTATTCTAAGCTCTTTTTTCTTTTGACTCAATCGTTTGTTTACATGTTTAATTCAATTGAGTTTGAGATTATGAATAATATGAGTGGTTAAATCCCTTAGGGGAGATTAACAAGTGGATGGGGAAGTGGTTAACAGAGGATTTAGGGTTTCTTGATAGGACTAGTTGGTTTGAATTACGCATTCCTAAACCTTAGGCTTGAAAACCCTAGGACGTAATCATAGGTTAAACGAGATCGAGAGATAAGTTTTGTCGAGTAAAACATAATTTATCCTCGTTGAGAAAGTGAGGTCAGGAGATAAGTGAGTATCAACCAATTAATTAATCAGTTAGAGGCTGAAAGGTAATAATTGTTAGTTAATAGCTAATCCACCCTAAAACCCTAATTTGAAGTTAATTACAACCACTAAAACAAGTTAATCTTCCTGGTTGGTTTAATTGATTTCATCGTTTGTTTATTTTATTGTTTATTTTTTATTTATATAATTTCTATTATTGATCTCTTTATGATCTATCGTAATATAGAATTTAATTATTACTATTTAGACTTATTATTGTAAAGAATTTTTCAATATATTTAGTCCATCCTCCCTTGGGTACAATCTTCAGAATACTTCCCTGTGTTCCGTTGTAATACAAATACTATATTATAACTTGACCCGTATATTTGCAAACACTACTGATTTAATTCCAGATATTTTTGGTGTGATATTTATACTATAAATGATAAAATGTTTATAGGCAGTCAGAACTGATAGAAAATCTCTCTCATCGACATGAAACTCTACATTTTAGGTGGAGAGAGTAAGTATAACAGCCCATTTTCAGTGAAATCGAAATAGTGGTTTCGGGACCAAAAATTTGAGCCAAAAAGAAAATTTATTTTAATATTATTGCATGGTCTGCATTATGATATGGATGTTCTATAAAAAATTCTGATAAGAAAATTTTACCGATTATGTGTTAAATTGGGGAAAGGACCAAATTGCATAAAATGAAAAAGTTGAGTTCTAATAGCTATAAGTACCAAATAGCTATGGAATTCAAAACTTGAGGTCCTTATATGGTACTTAGGCCATTAAAGAAAAGTTAGTAGATATTTTTGGTGATTTATCCATGGAAAATTAGAAAAAGAAAATGATGAAATTGGAAATGAGAAAAATTAAAGGATGATAAATAATTAAAAAGAAATATTATCATATTATTATCATCTTCATCCCCAAAATTTTATGGAAGCCCTAGAAGAGAGAAAGGAAACTAATCAAGATTAATTAGGTATGTTTTCTTATCCCATTTTTTGGTAATTTTATATTTTTGAGATCGAGATAGCTTAATCTATCTATTTTGGGGATTAATTTGAAAAGTTATCAAAGTATAGAAATTTTACCATGGATAAATATTCTAAAAATTTGAAATTTATGGTAGAAAATGAAAGGTTGTTGATAGATAAACAACTTTTGTACAAAGAATTTTCATGAAATTGTGATTTAGGGACTAAATTGAAAAGATGTAAAAGTTATGGAAAAGTTCTAAATTTTGTGAAATGCATGTGCGATAAATGTTATATAAAAATTCCGAATAGGCTTGGAATAAAGATTAAATTGCACGAATTTTATTTTCCAAGCCTAGGGACGAAATTGAAATTTATGGAAAGTATAGGGGCAAAAGGGTAATTTTACCTAGGGTGTAAGTTGAATCCAATTGAATATGAATTATATTAAATTGATAATTAAATATATTTATATAGATCCGAATAACTCAAATTTGAAGTTTGAGCGAGGAAAATAAGAGGTGTCGGATTAGTAGACTTTTGAATATGAACAAGTGACGAGGTAAGTTCGTGTAACTTATTTATATATGTTAATATGTTTGAATTCAATGTTGTATTTGGGTGAATTATATAAATGTTTAAAGTATGAAATAAATCACATGCTCGATATTACTTGATAAATGACAAGTTTCGTTTGAATAATGAAATTTGATGGATATATGATTACCCGTATTAAATATGGTCCTGCATATGTTGCGAACAGAATATAGGTCGAATGAGCAATCTTGTTATAGCCACTCTTGCATCTTGTTATATAGTTCCTATGAGCATCCTGATCAGTAGTGATTTTGCATGTGTTGCATATTACTACAGCTGTTTGTGAGCGTCCTGTTACATGATTCAATCGGTTGTGATCCAACATATAATGCGAACACAAACACAGCTCTACATGAGCATCCTAATATAGGCTCTTATGAGTTTCTTGACATGGCTTGCTTGAACTCTCTATTACCTTATCCGATGCTCCCTGATATTAACTCTTCGGAGTTACCTGTAAAGCACTGTGAGCTCTTTGATTAAAACTCTTATGAGTTTCCTGTCTAGCCCAGGTAAGTGTTTTTTACATGGCTCATCTGAGCATCCTGATATATGGCTCGAGAGTGTGCTCCCTGATTATGTACCCTAATGGGTACCCCTGATTATGAATTGACGATTTATATTGTTGTACACCTTGTATGTACTACCTGAGTATCCATTATTATTTCAATAATTCAACGGATAAAATTCCTGATATGAGAAATTATGAGATTAAAAGAATTATGTCTTTAATGCTTCTGAAATACCTGAAAGTGTGAAACATGATGAGCTCATCCATGTTTATTTGATGTACATGTGAATTATATGACTAACTTGTTTAATTGAGTGTATGTGATTAGGCAAATTTCCAAATTATTGGAAAGCATATTATTGAATGCTTATTTTAATGAATGTTATTGGTAAGTTTAATTCATGTTATACGAACTTACTAAGCATTAAATGCTTACTATGTTATCTTTTTTTTGCTTTATAGTGCTTGGAAGCTCGCAAAGGTTGGAGATTGGTCAGAGCATTATCACACTATCTACTAGCTCCTTTTGGTATAAACAGTAAACTTATTTTGGTATAATGGCATGTATAGGTTAACTTGGCCAATTATTGGCTTGTCAATGAGAGCTTGTAATCTAGCCATTGAAATGGATAATGTTGATTTGAATTGGTATATTTATAAGTTATATAATGGTAATTACATATGTATTGAGTATGACTTGAGTGAGTTATGTTAATCATCAATGTTATAAAAGGTAAGATTATAAACATGAATACATGAAATGATATATCAAGTTAGATGTTAGAGTTGGCTTGGTTATATTACTTGAAATGGTTGGTATATGTTTGCAAGTATTGGTGTAGGTTGTTGGCAAATTTGGGTGAGAAATAAAGCTAGGAAATGGATTTATTTTGTCCATATGGGTTGACACACGGGCGTGTGTCTTGACCGCGTGTGACACACGGATTGGCACATGGGCATGTTGTTTGGTCGTGTGTCCCCTGCATCTTAAAATTTAGAAATAGAATGCTCAGAATTAGGCACACGAGTAGAGATACGAGCATGTGTCTTAGCCGTGTGTGATACATGGCCTCAAACACGGGCGTGTGTCTTGGCCGTGCTGTAACAACCCATTTTTTAGTGAAATCGGAAGAGTGGTTTCGGGACCACAAATCCGACCCAAAAATAAAATTTATTTTTATTTTATTATATGGTCCGTATTAGGATAGACATGCCGTGTGAAAAATTTGATACAAAAATTTTATTGATTAAGTGTTTAATTACGAGAAGGACTAAATCACATAAAATACGAAAGTTGAATTCTAGTAGCTATACGGATTAAATATGTAACACCCCAAACCCGTGACCGTCACCGGATTTGACCACGTGGTGTTACCGGGCTTACTTCCCTTATTTCTCTCTTTGAAATAATTGATTTCTGTTCCAGGCAGGCTAGCTAACTGCGTCACTGTCACCTTAAAAATCATATCTCGAGTTCCAGAACTCGAAAATCAGTTCCGTAAATTTTCCCTGAAACTATACTCATATATCCATCCCTGGATTTATTTCTAGAATTTTTGGTCAGGCCAATTGGTACAGTTTATTAGTTAAATTCGCCCATGTTACAGGGGTCGACTACACTGACCTTTGCGCATTACGACCTGGATATCTTCTCGTACAGGGATTCAATGCTCATGTAGTTTGTTTCTAATGAAACTACACTCAAAGGGGAATCTGCACATATAAGGAAAGACTTCTAATTCCTTCTGGATAATTTATGGTAAATTTTCAAAGTCGAGACAGGGGATCCAGAAACTGTTCTGGCCCTATTTCACGAGAACTTTAATATCTCTCAGTATACTGCTCATATGGTCGTTTCGTTTCATCCATATGAAAATAGATTCATCGAGGTTAAATTTCATAATTTATTCACTATTTAATTCTACTTCTACTATTTTTAGTGATTTTTCAATCTCATATCACTGCTGCTGTCCGCAACAGTTACTGCAGTAGACTATGCCAATTTCATGAATCTTTCCTTGGCCTTAATCATCCATCATACATTACACGAATTATGGCCACCTTATCAAAATTAAAGTTTCTAAGACTCGTGGCTATAGGTTCTAGCATCCCACTCGACGACCACATAGGCCATTTTCACATGGCTTAAAGTTTACAACCCACAGTTCGACAAAATATAATAGCCTATACATGCCAAATGTTCTTCAACAACGAAGACAATACCACAAGATTTCAGCCGGTGTGATGACTTCAACGACGGTCCCGATCACGCAAACAATACGAGTCCGAGAGACCTAAAATGGGTGACAAGAAAACATCGAGTGAGTTTACAACTCAGTAAGTCATAAGCATTCATCAATCCACTGATAAAGTTACTACAACATGAACAATAAACGAGGCTAGGTACTCATCCATATCGAATCTATACCATAATACCTCGGACCTTTCGGTCCAATCTCATACCAAGTCATACATCCACATTTCATATTCTACACAACAAGATAATCGAAGCATTTTTACACACTAACTCATTTCCACCACAACCATACAATTTCAATCATCACATAGATTTAAGGCTTACCAAATTCAACCCCGAGCATGAACGTATTCTCTATTCGTCATGAGCTCGAGGTACTTACCCGATCCGCTGTCCGGGATTAACTCGATAATGTCGCACACTCAGTGCCAATTGTAATACAAGAGCATATAGTGAATCCGCACACTTAGTGCTATAAATTTTCAGCTCGCACACTTAGTGCTATATATTTTCAGCTCGCACACTTAGTGCTATATAATCAAACTCGCACACTTAGTGCTGTACAATTTTAAACCCGCACACTTAGTGCCAATCTTGTCACCGTGTCCATTTATACCCGCACACTTAGTGCCGAGACCAATACCTTATGCATTTTGCTGCCTTTATACATTCAACAATGGCATCATTCCATACACATACATTTCCATTTACACATCAATTCATTTAAACACAATTGTGTATATATTATGGTCATTTACATCAACACCAAATATATGCTTAATGACTTACCTTATATTGGATGAAACGATTTCCAATCGGCTACTCGATTATCTTTGCTTTGCCTTTGTTTGATTTTCCCCCTTTGATGTCTTGATCTAGAATAAAAACATTTAGTAGTAAATTTTTTTATTCTAATGTACAACATCATGAATCAACTCAACCGAATTATCTCTATCACCCGAACTAAAATTCGCACCTTAACTTCATCTCATTACCCCTTAAAGTCCGAATGCACACATACACAATTTATATACAAATTTCATCCTCACAATGTATATAATTCATTCGCCATTCACCACTCACCTAACAAAACTTCATATCAAATTTCCATGACCGATCACACCTATACTTACATTCCATATAGCGAACATTACTTGTATATGTACCCATAAATTAAATGTGAGAATTTAGCAAAGTTACCTTTGAAAGACTCACCTGAACAACATGGAAATGTCCAGCTTTGGACAGCATTGAATTTTCAAATGAGACATGCATTAAACTTAACCGAATTTGTCATAAAATTTACAATATTGGACAGCATGTAAAAGCAAATTAAGGCAGCATAATAAGATAGTCACAATTGCACACGTCAACACATATTGAGCAGCCATACCACACCATTTACTTCACCATTTAGCCACGGTTTCCAGGAGCAAATTAATCCACACTCACCAAACAAAACTATCAAAATCTTACATGCATGCCGCATGCAACAACAATCTCAAGCATCGCAACACTTAAAACCGAACAGCTTAGGAGGAAATATAAAATATTTGTAAAGAACTGACCGAAAATTCCTCCAAGATGGAAATCACCTATTTGATTTGCTCCATTGTATTTCTCTATTATTGCTTCCTCTTCTTCTTCTAGTTACAACAATTGCAAAAGAAAGAAAACATGAACACTCCTTCTTCTTCTCAAGTCATGGTAATTGTAACAAAAATGGGAATGGATGAACAACAAGGATTTTTCTTTCTTCTTCCTCAACTCACGGCAATGAGGGGACATTCACCATTCTCTTCTTTTTTTTTTTCTTTATTTCCCTTCCATAATGCACTAGGCCAACATGTCTAGGACATGTTTTCTTTGCCCATCATCATGTCATGGCCGGCCACTAACCTTAAGAAATGGGTTATTTGACATGCAACTCCACCTTTGTGTTAACATGCACTAATAAGCCATTTAAAATTAGCCCATCATATTTCACCATGTTTCACATTGATCCCTATTTAATAATTTCTCACAAAATTGGTAAAATTAGAGAATGAAACTTCCACATATGCATGCACACACATAGTAAGCATAGAATATAACAATTAATTATTTTTATGAGTCGGTTTAGTGGTCCCGAAACCACTTTCCGACTAGGGTCAATTTAGGGCTGTCACAACTCTCCCCCACTTAAGAAATTTTCGTCCCTGAAAATCTTACCGGTGAATAGGCTCGGGTATCGCTCTTTCATAGAGTCCTAAAGCTCCCAAGTGGCTTCTTCCATTCCGTATATATGCCACAACACCTTCACTAACGGGATTTTCCTATTGCGCAACTCTTTTACTTCACGCCTCATAATGCGAACCGGTTCCTCTTCATAGCTCAAATTAGGCTGAATCTCAATCTCAGATGGAGCAATTACGTGCGATGGATCAGACCTATATCGTCGAAGCATCGAGACATGAAAAACATTGTGAATCTTTTCGTTTTAGATCCGCGTACGACTTCTGACGATCGGAGGCTATCTTCAGATTTTCACGGATTACTTTTACTTTCTGTTCAGCATCTTTAATCAAATCCACTCCAAAAATTTTGTTCTCACCGAGCTCGGTCCAAAACAATGGTGTACGGCATTTACGCCCGTACAAGGCCTCGTAAGGCGCCATCTTAATACTTGATTGAAAACTATTGTTGTAAGCGAATTCAATCAAAGGTAAGTACCGTTCCCATAAACCACTGAACTCGAGGATGCAACATCTCAACATATCCTCAAGTATCTGAATTATCCGCTCGGATTGACCATCGGTTTGGGGGTGAAAGGCGGTGCTGAAATGCAACTTGGTACCCAAAGCTTCTTGAAATTTCTTCCAAAATCGCGAGGTAAATCTCGGATCTCTATCCGTCACAATAGAAATCGGTACCGTGTAATCTCACAACTGAGAAACATACAATTGGCTAGTTTATCCAATGAAAAATCCGTGCACGACGGGATAAAGTGAGCCGACTTAGTCAATCATCAACAACAACCCAAATCGCACCCTTCTTACTAGTCGACATGGCGGCCGGACACAAAGTCCATTGTGACTCGATCCCATTTCCTCGGGTATCGTGATCGGTCAAGTAATCTCAAGGCACTTGATGTTCCCTTTCACTTGTTGACATATTAAACATCTCAAACAAAGTCGGAGATGTCCCGCTTCATACCATGCCACCAAAACCGACGTTTCAAGTCGTTGTACATCTTCGTACTCTCGGGTGGATTGCCATTCGGCTACAATGGGCTTCGCTCGAATCATCGAAATAAGTTCAATTCTTTGGAACACACAGACGACTTCGAACCTCAAACAATCGTTATCACCAATATGAAACTCCGATTCCTTGTTCGGAACACACTCAGCCCGTTTTGCAACCAACTCATCATCAACTTTCTGAGCTTCACGAATTTGACGTATCAATAATGGTTTGGCTTTCAATTCCTCTACTAACACATTGTCGGGTAGAACAGACAAGTGTACATTCATCGCTCGCAAAGCAAATAGTGATTTACGACTTCAGGCGTCCGCAACCACATTAGCCTTTCCCGATGATAGTCAATGACCAGCTCATAATCCTTTAATGTACTCGAGCCAACGTCTTTGTCGCAGATTTAAGTCTCTTTGGGTCATCAGATATTTTAGACTTTTGTGATCCGAATACATATGGCACTTCTCACCAAATAAGTAATGTCGCCATACCTTTAAGGCGGGTACGATGGCAGCCAATTCGAGATCATGGGTCGGATAATTTTTCTCATGTGGCTTTAATTGTCTCGACGCATAGGCCACAACTCGCCCTTCTTGCATCAATACGCAACCCAACCCAAGTAGGGATGCGTCACTATAAATTACAAACTCTTTGCCCGATTCGGGTTGCACTAGAATTGGGGCTTCAGTCAAATAAGTTTTTAGTTGATTGAAACTTTTCTGACATTTCTCCGTCCATTCAAACTTAACATCTTTTTGGAGTAGTTTCGTCATTGGTGCAGCTATCATCGAAAAACCTTTTACAAATCATCGGTAATAATCGGCAAGCCCCAAAAGCTCCTAACTTCGGTAACATTCCGCGAAGGTTTCCAATCGACTATGGCCAAAATTTTGTTCGGGTCTACCCTGACACCCGATGCGGACACCACGTGCCCCAAAAAGCTAACCTCTTTCAACCAAAATTCACATTTACTGAACTTTGCGTATAACTGCTTATCTTGTAAAATTTGCAACACTAGCCTCAGTGCTCAAAGATGTTCGGTTTCATCTCTCGAATAGACCAAAATGTCATCGATAAATACAACTACGAACCGATCCAAGTATGGCCTGAAAATTCTATTCATTAAATCCATAAATACCGTAGGGCATTAGTAAGCCCAAACGGCATCACCAAGAATTCGTAGTGACTGTACCTCGCTCTAAAAGCGGTTTTGGGTATGTCCGATTCTCGGACCCTCAACCGATAGTACCCGACCTCAAATCTATCTTTGAAAACACCGAGGCTCCCTTTAATTGATCAAACAAATCGTCAATTCGTGGCAACGGATATTTATTCTTTATCGTCACTTTATTGAGTTGACGGTAGTCGATGCACAACCTCATGCTTAGTCCTTCTTTTTCACAAACAATACCGTGCGCCCATGGAGAAAAACTCGGTCGAGCGAAACCTCTATCCGTCAATTCTTGCAATTGAGCCTTCAATTCCTTTAACTCCGTTAATGCCATACGACACGGAGCTATTGAGATCGGCGTAGTACCCGGTACAACCGATGCGAATTCCACTTCTCGAACCGGTGGCAATCCCGTAACTCCTCCGGAAAAACATCCGAATACTCACAAACCATCGATACCGATTCGAGTTTCTTTTTCGTCTCTTTACTTTCCAACACATACGCAAGGTATGTTTCACACCCTTTTCACATATCTCCGAGCGGTCATAGAAGATATTATCGCCGGCACTCCTTTTAAATCAAGAGACTCGACTCGGACTACCTCATTATTTGCACTCCTCCAATCAATGGTTTTCCTTTTGCGGTCCACCATCGCATCATGTACTGGTCACCAATTCATACCAAGAATAACATCGAATTCATCAAATGGTAGAAGCATCGATCGGTAGGAAAATAGGATTCTCGAATTATTAGGGGCATCTCTTGCATACTTTATCAACGAGTACGATTGACCCAAAGGGTTTGACACCGAATTACGAACTCAAGAGACTCAACAGCAGTAGTCTTCTTGGATGCTAAGGTTTCACATACATATGAATGAGTAGAGCCGGGTCAATCAATGCAATCACACTAGTATCAAAGAGAGTAAAAGTACCGGTGATAACGTCAGGAGGATGCCACCTCTCGTGCGCGGATGGCATATGCTCTAGCAGAGAGCACGGTCTCGGATCGAACACCGTATCGAGGCTCCTCTCGATTACCACCCCTACCTCCGAGAAATTCTGGGGCTTACCTCTAGCCGTCGTTTCACTAGGTCTTGCACCTTGCATCTTATTCTTCTCATCTAGCTCCGTGCAATCTCTAACGAAGTGGTCCTTCGAACCGCATCCATAATAGGCCCTATTAACAGACTTACCCCAACATTCACCTAGGTGTCGTCTTCCACATTGGGGGCATTCAGGTTTCTCTTGACGATTATTGCCCACACTAGCTACCAAGTAGCTCGGAGTCCGTCGATGGTCGAGCTCTAATGGAAATTCCCGCATGCCTCGACTTCATTGGTGTCCTCCCGAACCTCTTACACGCCGAGAACGGAGCTTTACTCGTTGATCTTTTACGGTAATCTCTTGCTTCAAATTCAGCCTTCTTCTTTTCCTTTCCAAGTTCTTCCGCCTTACGTGCTCGTTCGACTAGTGTCACGAACTCCTTTATCTCCAAAATTCCCACTAGTAACTTTAACTCTTCATTCAATCCTTCTTCAAATCTTTTGCACATAGCAACCTCATCAGCCACACACTCCGGGCATACCGATCGAGTCTTACGAACTCATGTTCAGATTCAGACATTGTCATACGGCCTTGCTTGAGTTCCAAGAATTCCTTACGCTTCGATCGATGAACCATTGACTAATGTATTTCTTTCAAATTCGATTGAAAGAAATCCCAAGTAACTCGTTCGTTTGGGACTATGGAAATTAAAGTCCTCCACCAATAGTAAGTCGAGTCTCATAACAAGGATATAGCACACTTAAGACATTCATCGGTGTGCATGATAGTTCATCTAACACTCGAATGGTGTTATCGAGCGAACTCGGCCTTTTCGGCATCATCAAGAACTATGGCCTTGAACTCCTCAGCCCCGCTTCCTAATCAGGTCTACTGGTGGTTTACTCAGCCTCACGTAATCAAGAATCAAGGCATTACGGGCTCTTGGGGTGGAGTATTTAAATTCGGGAATGGTTGGACACCGGGTTGGTTCGGCATATTGCGCGACCCACTCATTCATCATGGTGAAGAAGGCTTGTTTCGCCTTCATTTTGATTATTCGCGGATGACTGAGGCTCAACAGCGGTGTCCCTTGTGCGGAGCAGCCGCTACACCTTCAACGTCATCCGCCAAGGGTCTCTATCCCGGTTCCATTGCTAATCAAAACAAAAATTTCAACCGTCAAAAGTCATCACATTATTCAAAGACTAACAATTTGGCATGTATAGTTAGACTCACACGCTATGGTAGTCCTAGAACCGACTAAACCATAGCTCTGATACCAATAAAATTGTAACACCCCAAACCCGTGACCGTCACCGGATTTGACCACGTGGTGTTACCGGGCTTACTTCCCTTATTTCTCTCTTTGAAATAATTGATTTCTGTTCCAGGCAGGCTAGCTAACTGCGTCACTGTCACCTTAAAAATCATATCTCGAGTTCCAGAACTCAAAAATCAGTTCCGTAAATTTTCCCTGAAACTAGACTCATATATCCATCCCTGGATTTATTTCTAGAATTTTTGGTCAGGCCAATTGGTACAGTTTATTAGTTAAAGTCGCCCATGTTACAGGGGTCGACTACACTGACCTTTGCGCATTACGACCTGGATATCTTCTCGTACAGGGCTTCAATGCTCATGTAGTTTGTTTCTAATGAAACTACACTCAAAGGGGAATCTGCACATATAAGGCACGACTCCTAATTCCTTCTGGATAATTTATGGTAAATTTTCAAAGTCGAGACAGGGGATCCAGAAACCGTTCTGGCCCTGTTTCACGAGAACTTTAATATCTCTCAGTATACTGCTCATATGGTTGTTTCGTTTCGTCCATATGAAAATAAATTCATCAAGGTTAAATTTCATAATTTATTCACTATTTAATTCTACTTATACTATTTTTAGTGATTTTTCAATCTCATATCACTGCTGCTGTCCGCAACAGTTACTGCAGTAGACTATGCCAATTTCATGAATCTTTCCTTGGCCTTAATCATCCATCATACATGACACGAATTATGGCCACCTTATCAAAATTAAAGTTTCTAAGACTCGTGGCTATAGGTTCTAGCATCCCACTCGACGACCACATAGGCCATTTTCACATGGCTTAAAGTTTACAACCCACAGTTCGACAAAATATAATAGCCTATACATGCCAAATGTTCTTCAACAACGAAGACAATACCACAAGATTTCAGCCGGTGTGATGACTTCAACGACGGTCCCGATCACGCAAACAATACGAGTCCGAGAGACCTAAAATGGGTGACAAGAAAACATCGAGTGAGTTTACAACTCAAGAAGTCATAAGCATTCATCAATCCACCGATAAAGTTACTACAACATGAACAATAAACGAGGCTAGGTACTCATCCATATCGAATCTATACCATAATACCTCGGACCTTTCGGTCCAATCTCATACCAAGTCATACATCCACATTTCATATTCTACACAACAAGATAATCGAAGCATTTTTACACACTAACTCATTTCCACCACAACCATACAATTTCAATCATCACATAGATTTAAGGCTTACCAAATTCAACCCCGAGCATGAACGTATTCTCTATTCGTCATGAGCTCGAGGTACTTACCCGATCCGCTGTCCGGGATTAACTCGATAATGTCGCACACTCAGTGCCAATTGTAATACAAGAGCATATAGTGAATCCGCACACTTAGTGCTATAAATTTTCAGCTCGCACACTTAGTGCTATATATTTTCAGCTCGCACACTTAGTGCTATATAATCAAACTCGCACACTTAGTGCTGTACAATTTTAAACCCGCACACTTAGTGCCAATCTTGTCACCGTGTCCATTTATACCCGCACACTTAGTGCCGAGACCAATACCTTATGCATTTTGCTGCCTTTATACATTCAACAATGGCATCATTCCATACACATACATTTCCATTTACACATCAATTCATTTAAACACAATTGTGTATATATTATGGTCATTTACATCAACACCAAATATATGCTTAATGACTTACCTTATATTGATGAAACGATTTCCAATCGGCTACTCGATTATCTTTGCTTTGCCTTTGTTTGATTTTCCCCTTTGATGTCTTGATCTAGAATAAAAACATTTAGTAGTAAATTTTTTATTCTAATGTACAACATCATGAATCAACTCAACCGAATTATCTCTATCACCCGAACTAAAATTGCACCTTAACTTCATCTCATTACCCTTAAAGTCCGAATGCACACATACACAATTTATATACAAATTTCATCCTCACAATGTATATAATTCATTCGCCATTCACCACTCACCTAACAAAACTTCATATCAAATTTCCATGACCGATCACACCTATACTTACATTCCATATAGCCGAACATTACTTGTATATGTACCCATAAATTAAATGTGAGAATTTAGCAAAGTTACCTTTGAAAGACTCACCGAACAACATGGAAATGTCCAGCTTTGGACAGCATTGAATTTTCAAATGAGACATGCATTAAACTTAACCGAATTTGTCATAAAATTTACAATATTGGACAGCATGTAAAAGCAAATTAAGGCAGCATAATAAGATAGTCACAATTGCACACGCCAACACATATTGAGCAGCCATACCACACCATTTACTTCACCATTTAGCCACGGTTTCCAGGAGCAAATTAATCCACACTCACCAAACAAAACTATCAAAATCTTACATGCATGTCGCATGCAACAACAATCTCAAGCATCGCAACACTTAAAACCGAACAGCTTAGGAGGAAATATAAAATATTTGCAAAGAACTCAATCGAAAATTCCTCCAAGATGGAAATCACCTATTTGATTTGCTTCATTGTATTTCTCTATTATTGCTTCCTCTTCTTCTTCTAGTTACAACAATTGCAAAAGAAAGAAAACATGAACACTCCTTCTTCTTCTCAAGTCATGGTAATTGTAACAAAAATGGGAATGGATGAACAACAAGGATTTTTCTTTCTTCTTCCTCAACTCACGGCAATAGGGACATTCACCATTCTCTTCTTTTTTTTTCTTTATTTCCTTCCATAATGCACTAGGCCAACATGTCTAGGACATGTTTTCTTTGCCCATCATCATGTCATGGCGGCCACTAACCTTAAGAAATGGGTTATTTGACATGCAACTCCACCTTTGTGTTAACATGCACTAATAAGCCATTTAAAATTAGCCCATCATATTTCACCATGTTTCACATTGATCCCTATTTAATAATTTCTCACAAAATTGGTAAAATTAGAGAATGAAACTTCCACATATGCATGCACACACATAGTAAGCATAGAATATAACAATTAATTATTTTTATGACTCGGTTTAGTGGTCCCGAAACCACTTTTCGACTAGGGTCAATTTAGGGCTGTCACAAAATAACTATGGAATTCAAAACTAGATGTCCTTATATGGTAATTAGACCATTAAAGAAGTATGTATATATATATTTTTTGATGACTCATCCATGGAAAAATTAGAAAAGAGTAAGGACTAAATTGAAAATTGAATTAATTAATTAATTAAAAGATGATAAAAAGAAAATATCATCTTATTTTGTCATCTTCAACTCCAAAATTCTATGGAAACCCTAGGAGAGAGAGAGAGAGAAAACTTTCAAGGCTGAATTGGATCTAGATAACACAAACTCGAGGCTCGATCGAGGAAAAGAAAAGATTTCGGATTAGTAGATTATTTATGCGAACAAGTGTCGAGGTAAGTTCGTGTAACTTAATTGAGCATGTAAATATATGTAATTGAATGTTGTGACTGTATGGAATGTGGCTTACATTGATGTACATTATTTGAATGTTGTAATGAAAATTTTAATACATACTTGAGATGGTGAAAAAAGGTTAAGTCTTGATTGAATATTGAATTCCAATGATTATATGAGCTTTCTTGGAACTAATAAAGTCCTGCATTTATTGCGGATGGGATTTAGCTCGGACGAGTAATCCCATTGACCTTGTTCTAAAAAGGATTTAGCCCGGACAGGTAATCCTAATATAATACCTCTCAAGTATACGTTACGATTAGGGTTTAGCCTGGACTAGTAATCCTAATTGAGCTCTTTGAGCATACGTTATATAAAGGATTTAGCATGGACTGGTAATCCTGTTATACAATATGTGACTCGAGAGCGTGTTTCTTGGTTAAGTTCCCGAAGAGATAACCTTGAATAAGACTTGACGGATTATTGAATCATATACCCCGAGTGTACCACTTGAGTATTCATCGAAATTTCAATGATGCAACAGACATAAAACTCTTGACATGGCATGAGAATTATGAGATGAAATGATAATGTCTTGAAAGAGTAATGCATGATGAGCTCATCTATTCTTACATGATGTATATGTAAACTTTGTGACTAACATGTTTGATTGGATAGTTGTGTTTAGGCAATTTAGCCAAATGGATGGAAAACTTGTTATTGTATGCTTAAATTTAATAAACGGGATTGGTAAGTTTAGTTTCTGTTATACGAACTTACTAAACATGTAATGCTTACTCCGTTTATTTTTCCCCTGTTTTATAGTGCTAGGAAGCTCGCAAAGGTTGGAGATCACTAGACCATCGTCACACTATCAACTAGTCATTTTGGGTATACTTAGTAAAATCATTTTGGTATAATGGCATGTATAGGACAACTTGACCAATAATGGCTTGAAAATGATGTTTTGTAACCTAGCCATTGGACTGGCTAGTAATGGCTTATTTTTGGTATGATTAAGTAGGTTATGATGATATACTCATATGTGATATGTTATGTATATGTGATCAAATGATGCCAATGCCTAAGTTAATCCTAGGTAAGTTTATAAACACATATGCATGTAATGATATGCCTTGTTGAATGATGAAGTTTACTTAATTTGAATGCTTGGAATGGTTGGTATTGGTTGTGTGTTTCAAGTGTAGGTCTTGGGTGAAATTTTGGGTGAGAAATGAAGCTAGAAATGGCTTCATTTTGTCCACACGAGCAGACACACGGCCTGGCAACATAGGCATGTGGTTAGGCTGTGTGTCACTTGCACCTTAATTTTGAGAAACAAAATGCTTAGAACTGAGCAAATGGGCAAAGACACGGGTGTGTGTCTCAGTTGTGTGTAATCCACGACCTAAAACACGGGCGTGTGTCACGGCCGTGTGAAACCTGCACCTAATTTCGAATTGAATTAATTCACCACGGCTTAGTACACGGGCGTGTTCACAAGTCAGAGAGTTACATAGGGTCGAACACAGCATCTAGCACGGCCGTGTCACTTGGACCACATGGGCGTGTGAGCCCTACACTATGGAAAATTTGTGTAATTTTGTGAAAAATTTTTAGAGCTTCCGATTAGGTCCCGACTTGATTCTAATGCTTGTATTGGGCCTCGGGAGTCTAATTAAGGGACGTTTTGAATAATCTCAGTAAATGAATAGTAATTCACATAAATTATTTGTAAAATGTTCTGAAAGTTTTGGTAATGCTCCGAAATCCTGTTTCGACGAAGAATAAGGGTTAGAGGTGTTACATTTAGTGGTATCATAGTTACGGTTTAGTAGATTCTCGAGTTTTACATAGCAAACACAAGTTTAGCTATACATGCCATTATATAAATTGTAATAGTGTGATGACTCCTGATCATTTTAAATGTATATTTCATATAGTAATGTCATCCAATCGAGCTAGAGCTGAATTCGAGGAAGCTGAAAGCAATGCTTTAGCTTTAGTTCAAAGAGTTGTGTCTGTGTCTGGTAGTGAAAGCCTGTGTCTAAGGGCCGAAGTGAGGAGGCAAAACAAGACTTCTTTCAAATGATGAATGAATGGTTTATACAGTACTTGAGAACAAACCTTACTGTACAATGACCTTCCCCACTTGCTCCTCAATCAGTTCTCGGGGTACCACAGGGTGATGAACCTATTAGAATTGGTAAGCCTCTGATAGATTAAATTCGTAAGCATGAGACAGAAGAATTCAGAGCTACTGCAGATGATGATTTGGAAAAGGCTGAGTTTTGGCTAGAAAATACTATTTAGGTTTTTGATGGATTATCCTGTACACCTGCTGAATGTTTGAAATGTCTGGTATCTCTACTGAAAGATACAGCTTATCATTGGTGGAATACCATAACTTCAATGTTACCGAGAGAGAATGTTACATGGAAATTCTTCCGGGCTGAATTAAGAAAGAACTATGTGAGTTAGATATTTATGGATCAGAAAAAGAAAGAATTTCTAGAGCTCAAACAAGGAAATATGACTAAATGAGAATTTGTTTGGTTGAGTAAATATGCTCGATAATAGGTCCAGTCTGAGACCGAGATGTGTAAACATTTTGAAGAGGGTTTAAATGAAGACATCAAATTGTTTATTGGAATTCTCAAAATAAGGGAATTTGCGATGTTAGCTAATCGAGCACACAAAGCTGAGGAATTGAGTAAAGAAAAGAGACAAGCTAAAAGGGAGGCTCGGGTTTCTGGAAAAAGAACTATGAGTAAGTCACAATCATTTGCTTCAAAGAAATTAAAGAAGTATTATGATCGTGTTACCACCATTACGGGATATTCTAGAAGAGAGCGGGGCTCTCAGCGTTCTAACCCGAGGTCTTCATCTCCGTCTACGACCAGTGTGGGTAGTGTTTGTAATCCCAAACTAGAATGTAAACATTGTAACAAATATCATCATGGGGAATGTTGGTCTAGAAGTAGAGCTTGTTTCGGATGTGGATCATTCGACCAATTTCTCAGGGATTGTCCCAAAAGAGTTGAAAAAGAAATAGAACCAGCTCCAAAGCCTAACAATCCTGTTACGAGAGGCAGACCACTCCATCACCCCCGTAATGTTAGTGGTAGTCGAGGCACTACCAAGGATACAACTGTTATATCTGAGCAATGAGCACCTGCACAGACATATGCTATTCGTGCTAGAGAAGATGCCTCTGTACCAGGCATCATTATACATTTTCTCTACTTGATTCTGATATTACTACTTTGATTAATCCTGGTTCCACACATTCATACATATGCACAAACCTAGTGCCTATTAAAATTTTACCTGTTGAATTCACTGAATTTGTGGTTAAAGTTTCAAACCCCCTAGGCCAGTGTGTTATGGTGGATAAAGTCTGTAAAAACTGTCCGTTGATGGTAAAAGGTTATTTCTTTCCGTCTAACTTGATGTTATTGCCATTTAATAACTTTGATGTGATCCTGGGAATGGACTAGTTAACCCAATATGATGTAGTGGTGAATTATAAATAGAAATATATTGTATTGAAATGTCAGAATGGTGAATTATTTAATGTTGAATCTGATAAACTAGATGGATTACCTAATGTTATTTCAGCAATATCAGCATAGAAATATGTTAGAAAGGGGTATGACACTTATTTTGCATATGTGTTGGATACTAAAGTATCTGAGTTAAAGATTCAGTCAGTGCCAGTGGTATGTGAATTTCCTGATGTGTTCCCAGAAGAATTACCTGGTTTACCATCGGATAGAGAAGTGGAATTCTCTATAGACCTTGTTCCTGGAATGACATCTATATCCATAGCACCTTACAGAATGGCTCCTACTAAATTGAAAGAGTTGAAAGCACAGTTGCAAGAATTGATTGACAGAGGTTTTGTTCGACCTAGTTTCTCAGCTTGGGGTACGCTAGTTCTATTTATAAAGAAGAAGGATGGATCATTGTTGTGTATTGATTACAGACAGCTCAAAAAAGTTACAATAAAGAACAAGTATCCATAGCCTCGTATTGATGACTTGTTTGACCAGCTAAAATGTGCCACTGTATTTTTGAAGATTGATCTCCGTTCTGGTTATTATCAACCATGGTTAAAAGATTTGGATGTCCCAAAGATAGCTTTTAGAACCAGGTGTGAACACTATGAGTTTCTTGTGATGCCATTTGGTTTGACAAATGCACGTGCAGTTTTATGGATCTAATGAATAGAATTTTTAGCCCATATTTAGCCAGGTTTCTAGTGGTATTTATAGATGATATTTTAGTTTACTCTCGAGATGGAAATAAGCATGCTGAGCATTTGAGAATAGCATTGCAAACTCTACGAGACAAACAACTATACACCAAATTTAGTAAATGTGAATTTTGGCTATGGGAAGTTAGTTTTCTTGGGCATATAGTATCTACTAAAGGTGTCAGAGTAGACCGGAATAAAATTTTAGCCATTGTTAATTAGAAGCCACCGAAGAACGTGCCTAAAGTCTGAAGTTTTTTGGGACTAGCTGGTTACTATCGGAGATTGGTAAAAAGTTTGTCAATGATAGCTACCCCGATGACTCGTCTGTTACAAAAAAAAATGTAAAGTTTGAGTGGATTGAGAAATGCCAGCAGAGTTTTGACAGATTAAAGGCTTTATTGACAGAAGCATCTGAGTTAGTCCAGCCTAAATTGGGGAAGGAATTTATAGTTTACAGTGATACGCCATTGAATGGTTTAGGTTGTGTTTTGATGCAAGAAGATAAAGTGGTAGCCTATGCTTCATGACAGCTAAAGACATATAAAAAGAACTACCCAACACACGATCTTAAATTGGCAGCCATAGTGTTTTGCATTGAAAATCTGGCGGCGTTACTTATTTGGTGAAAAATGTCACATATTCACTGATCATAAAAGCCTGAAATATTTGATGTCATAGAAAGATTCGAATTTAAGACGGCGCAAATGGCTAGAATTATTGACTACCATCCTAGAAAAGCCAATGTAGTGGCAGATGCTTTGAGCAGAAAATTCCTGTATACTTTGCAAGCAATGAATACCCAATTATCATTGTCTAATGATGGTTCAATCATAGCTGAGTTAAAAGCTAGACCAATGTTTTTGCAACAGATTTCTAAAGCTCAAAAAAATGACAGTAAGTTGCAAGCAAAACGGGTACAAAGTGAATCGACTCCTGACTCAGAATTTTAGATCAAGACTGATGGGTGTTTGTTATTCAGAGGTAGAGTATGTGTACAAAAAAGATTAGAACTAGTACAAAAAATTTTGAATGAAGCTCACAATGGTTGCATTTCTATTCATCCTAGTAGTAATAAAATGTATAATGAGCTTAAAAAGATGTACTGGTGGTCGGGAATGAAACGAGATATTTTCGAGTTCGTATCTAAATGTTTGATATGTCAGCAATTAAAAGCTAAACATTAGTTGCCTTCTGGAATATTACAGCCAGTTACGACACCAGAATGGAAATGGGAAAGAATTACTATGTTCTTTGTAACGGGATTACCCGTGTCTCCAAAGAAGAAAGATGTCATTTGGGTAATTGTTGATCGGTTGACAAAGTCTACACACTATATTCCGGTAA
The DNA here is from genome assembly GCF_025698485.1 of Gossypium arboreum. Taxonomy (NCBI): domain Eukaryota; kingdom Viridiplantae; phylum Streptophyta; class Magnoliopsida; order Malvales; family Malvaceae; genus Gossypium; species Gossypium arboreum. The sequence goes on from NC_069082.1 coordinate 20,958,117, forward strand.
GTATGGATTATTCCTTGGATAGATTAGCTAAATTATATGTCTCTAAGATTGTCAGATTGCATGGAGTGCCTGTCTCTATTATTTCAAATAGAGATCCTAGGTTTACATCTCGATTCTGGAGCAAATTGCAAGAAGCTTTGGGTACTTGGTTACACTGTAGGACTATATTTCATCCCCAAACAGATGGTCAATCTGAACGGGTAATACAGATCTTGGAAGATATGCTTTGGTGTTGTATACTCAAGTTTAAAGGTAACTGGGAAAGATATTTGCCTTTGGTTGAATTTGCTTATAATAACAGTTATCATTCTAGTATTAAAATGGCACCATATGAAGCTTTATATGGTTGTAAATGTAGAACTCCATTGTATTGGACAGTACTCAGTGAGAAAAAGTTACACAGAGTTGACTTGGTTCGAGAGACCGAGGAAAAAGTGAAGGTCATTCGGGATAGTTTGAAAGTAGCCTCTGATCGTCAAAAGTCCTATGCTGATTTGAAGCGAAAACAAATAGAATTTCAAGTCAATGAAAAAGTATTCTTGAAAGTGTCGCCTTGGAAGAAAGTTCTCTAGTTCGGTCGTAAAGGAAAATTGAGTCCACAACTCATTGAACCATATGAGATTACAGAAAGAATTGGACTGGTTGCTTATCAGTTAGCTTTACCACTATAACATAATCGGATTCACAATGTTTTTCATGTGTCTATACTATGACGATATCGATCCAATCCTTCATATGTTATCCATTCGACAGAGGTAGAGATTCAGCCTGATATGACATATAGTGAAGAACCAATCAAAATCTTAGCTCAGGAAATAAAAGAGTTAAGAAATAAAAATGTAGCTTTAGTAAAAGTTCTTTGGCAACAACATGGTATTGAAGAAGCTACTTGGGAACCGGTGGATACTATGAGGAAGCAATACTTGAATCTTTTTACTAGTAAGATTTTCAAGGACAACAATCCTTAAAGAGGGGGAGAGTTGTAACAGCCCATTTTTCAGTGAAATCGAACTGTGGTTTCAAGACCACAAATCTAACCCAAAAATAAAATTTATTTTTATTTTATTACAAGGTCTGTATTATGACAGACATATCGTGTGAAAAATTTGATACGAAAATTTTATCGATTAAGTGTTTAATTACGAGAATGACTAAATCACATAAAATGCGAAAGTTGAATTCTAGTAGTTATAAGAATTAAATAGTTATGGAATTCAAACCTATGGTAATTAGACAATTAAAGAAGTATGTAGATTTTTTTTCTTGATGACTCATCCATGGAAAAATTAGAAAAGAGTAAGGACTAAATTGACAATTGAATTAATTAATTAATTAAAAGATGATAAAAAGAAAATATCATCTTATTTTATCATCTTCAACTCCAAAATTTTATGGAAACCCTATGAGAGAGAGAAGAAACTTTCAAGGCTTAATTGGATCCGGATAACACAAACTCGAGGCTAGATTGAGAAAAAGAAAAGATTTCGGATTAGTAGATTATTTACGAGAACCAGTGTCGAAGTAAGTTCGTGTAACTTAATTGAGCATGTAAATATATGTAATTGAATGTTGTGATTATATGGAATGTGCCTTACATTGATGTACATTATTTGAATGTTGTAATGAAAATTTAATACATACTTAGGCTGGTGAAAAAGGGTTAAGTCCCGATTGAATATTGAATTCTGATAATTATATGCGCTTTCCCGAAACTAATAAGGTCCTGCATTTGTTGCGGACGAGTAATCCCATTGACCTTGTTATAGAAATGATTTAGCCCAGACGGGTAATTCTGATATAATACCTCTCGAGTATACATTACGATTAGGGTTTAGCCTGGACTAGTAATCCTAATTGAGCTCTTTGAGCATACGTTATATAAAGGATTTAGCCTGGACTGGTAATCCTGTTATACAATATGTGACTCGAGAGCGTGTTTCTTGGTTAAGTGCCCTAAGAGATACCCTTGAATAAGAATTGACAGATTATTGAATCATACACCCCGAGTGTACCACTTGAGTATTCATCGAAATTTCAATGATGCAACGGACATAAAACTCTTGACATGGCATGAGAATTATGAGATGAAATGATAATGTCTTGAAAGAGTAATGCATGATGAGCTCATCTATTCTTACTTGATGTATATGTAAACTTTGTGACTAACATGTTTGATTGGATGGTTGTGTTTAGGCAATTTAGCCAAATGGATGGAAAACTTGTTATTGTATGCTTAGATTTAATAAACGGGATTGGTAAGTTTAGTTTCTGTTATACGAACTTACTAAACATGTAATGCTTACTCCGTTTATTTTTCTCCTGTTTTATAGTGCTAGGAAGCTCGCAAAGGTTGGAGATCACTAGACCATGGTCACACTATCAACTAGTCATTTTGGGTATACTTAGTAAAATTATTTTGGTATAATGGCATGTATAGGACAACTTGACCGATAGTGGCTTGAAAATGATATTTTGTAACCTAGCCATTAGAATGGCTAGTAATGGCTTATTTTGTGTTATGAAGATATAAGATATACTCATATGTGATATGTTATGTATATGTGATCAAATGATGCCAATGCTTAAGTTAATCCAAGGTAAGTTTATAAACACATATGCATGTAATGATATGCCTTGTTGAATGATGAAGTTTGTTTAATTTGAATGCTTGGAATGGTTGGTATTGGTTGTATGTTTCAAGTGCAGGTCTTGGGTGAAATTTTGGATGAGAAATGAAGCTAGAAATGGCTTCATTTTGTCCACACTGGTAGACGCACGGGCGTGTGTCTAGACCGTGTGTGACACACAGCCTGGTAAAATGGGCTTGTGGTTAGGCCGTGTGTCCCTACACCTTAATTTTGAGAGACAGAATGCTCAGAATTGAGCACACGGGCAGAGACATGGGTGTGTGTCTTAGCCATGTGTGATACACAGCCTAAAACACGGGCGTGTGTCATCGCCGTGTGAAACCTACACCTAATTTTGAATTGGATTAATTCACCACAGGGCCTGGTACACGGGCGTGTGGCATAACTGTATGTACAAGTCAGTGAGTTACCCGGGGTCGAACATGGCCTCTAGCACGAGCATGTGCCAGGGCCGCACGGGAGTGTCCCTTAGACAACACGAGTGTGTAAACCCTACACCATGGAAAATGTTTGAAATTTCGTAAAAAATTCTTAGAGCTCCTAATTAAACCCTGACTCGATTCTACTGCTCGTATGGGCCTCGAGGCTCCAATTAAGGGACGTTTTGAATAATCTCAGTAAATGAATAATAATTTACATAAATTATTTGTAAAATATTTTGAAAGTTTTGGTAATACTCTGAAACCCTATTTTGACGACAGATATGGGTTAGGGGTGTTACATTTAATGGTATCAGAGTTACGGTTTAGTCGATTCTTGAATTTGACGTAGCAAACACAAGTTTAGCTACACATGTCATTATATAAATTGTGATAGTTTGATGGCTCCTGATCATTTTAAATGTGTTTTTCATATATTAATGTCATCCAACCGAGCTAGAATTGAATTCGAGAAAGCTGAGAGCAATGCTTCAGATTCAGTTCAAAGAGATGCATTTGCGTCTGGTAGTGAAAGGCCCATGTCTGAGGGCCGAAGTGAGGAGGCAAAATAAACCTTCTTTCAAATGATGAATGAATGGTTTACACAGTACCTGAGAATAAACTTTGCTGTACAACGACCTCCCCCACTTGCTCCTCAACCAGTTCCTGAGGTACCACAGGGTGCTGAACCTGTCAGAATTGGTAAGCCTCTGATAGATAAAATCTGTAAGCATAAGGAAGAAGAATTTAGAGCTACTGCAGATGATGATCCGAAAAAGGATGGGTTTTGGCTAAAAAATACTATCCGTGTTTTTGATGAATTATCTTGAACACCTGTCGAATATCTAAAATGTGTAGTGTCTCTACTGAAAGATACAACTTATCATTGGTGGAATACCATAACTTCAGTGGTACCAAGAGAGAATGTTATATGGGAATTCTCCCAGGCTGAATTTAGAAATAAGTATGTGAGTCAAAGATTTATGGATCAAAAGAAGAAAGAATTTTTAGAGCTCAAATAAGGAAATACGACTGCGTCTGAATATGACCGAGAATTTATTCAGCTGAGCAAATATGTTCGAGAATAGGTCTAGTATGAGGCCGAGATGTGTAAATGTTTTGAAGAGGGTTTAAATGAAGACATCAAATTGTTGATTGGAATTCTTGAAATAAGGGAATTTACAGTGTTAGCAGATCGAGCACACAAATCTGAGGAATTGAGTAAAGAAAAGAGACAAGCTAAAAGAGAGGTTCGGGTTTCTGGAAAAAGAACTATGAGTAAGTCACAATCATTTGCTTCTAAGAAATTAAATAAGTATTGATCATGATACAACCTCTCAGCGTTCTAACCCGAGGTTTTCATCTCCGTTTAAAACCAATGTGGGTAGTGTTGGTAATCCCAAACTAGAATGAAAACATTGTCACAAATTTCATCATGGGAATGTAGATCTAGAAGTGGAGCTTGTTTTAGATGTGGTTCAGTTGACCATTTTCTCAGGGATTTTCCCGAAAGAGTTGAAAAAGAAATAGAACCAGCTCTAAAGCCTAGTAATCCTGTTTCGAGAGGCAGACCACACCGTCACCTCGACAATGTTAGTGGTAGTCGAGTTGCTACCAGGGATACATCAGTTAGATTTGAGGCATGAGCACTTGCAAAGACATATGCTATTCGTGCTAAAGAAGATTCCTCTGTGCCAGACGTTATTACTGGTACATTTTCTCTACTTGATACTGATATTACTGCTTTGATTGGTTCCACATATTCATACATATGCACGAACTTGGTGTCTACTAAAAATTTACCTGTTGAATTCACTAAATTTGTGGTTAAAGTTTCAAACCCCCCAAGCCAGTGTGTTATGATGGATAAAGTTTGTAAAAACTGTCCGTTGATGGTAAAAGGTTATTGCTTTCCGGCTAACTTGATGTTATTGCCATTTCATGACTTTGATGTGATCTTGGGAATGGATTGGTTAACCCAATATGATGCAGTGGTGAATTGTAAACAGAAATATATTATATTAAAATTTCAGAATGGTGAATTACTTCATGTTGATTCTGATAAACTAGATGGATTACCTAATGTGATTTCAGCAATATCAGCATAGAAATATGTTAGAAAGGGGTATGACGCTTATCTTACATATGTGTTGAATACTAAAGTATCTGAGTTAAAGATTCAGCCAATACAGGTGGTATGTGAATTTCCTGACGTGTTCCCAGAAGAATTACCTAGTTTACCACCGGATAGAGAAGTGGAATTCTCTATAGATCTTGTCTCAAGAACGACACCTATATCCATAGCACCTTACAGAATGGCTCCTACTAAATTGAAAGAGCTGAAAACACAATTGCAAGAATTGATTGACAGAGGTTTTGCTCGACCTAGTTTCTCACCTTGAAGTGCTCCAGGTCTATTTATAAAGAAGAAGAATGAATCATTGAGGTTATGTATTGATTACAGACAGCTTAATAAAGAACAAGTATCCATTGCCTCATATTGATGACTTGTTTGACCAGTTAAAATGTACCACTATATTTTCGAAGATTGATATCTGTTCTCATTATTATCAACTACGGGTAAAAGATTCGGATGTCCCAAAAATAACTTTTAGAACCAGGTATGGACACTATGAGTTTTTTGTGATGCCATTTGGTTTGACAAATGCACGTGCAGTGTTTATGGATCTATTGAATAGAGTTTTCAGCCCATATTTAGATAGGTTTGTGGTGGTATTTAAAGAAGATATTTTGGTTTACTCTTGAGATGAAAATGAGCATGCTAAGCATTTGAGAATAGTGTTACAAACTCTACGAGAGAAACAACTATATGTCAAATTCAGTAAATGTGAATTTTGGATACGGGAAGTTAGTTTTCTTGGGCATATAGTGTCTGTTGAAGGTGTCAGAGTAGACCCGAATAAAATTTCAACCATTGTTAATTGGAAGCCACCAAAGAATGTGTCTGAAGTCTGAAGTTTTCTGGAACTAGCTAGTTACTATCGGAGATTTGTGAAAAAATTTTCAATGATAGCTGCCTCGATGACTCGTCTGTTACAAAAAAATGTAAAGTTTGTGTGGACTGACAAATGCCAACAGAGTTTTGTGACATCCCTAATTTGACTCTAGTCGGGAAGTGGTTTCAAGACCCCAAAACCGAGTCACACAAGAAATTGATTGTTAAATTTCATGTCTATATTATGTTACAATTTGTGTGTGAAATTTTGATGCTTTGATTTTGTCAATTGAATGCAAATTTAATCAAAAAGGGCTTATGTGAGAAACATTGAAAATGTGTTGGTTAATTTTTAAAATGGCCAAATTGTTGCATGGATTAAATATGGGGACTTGCATGTCAAAGTCCCCATTTTTCATGATAGTGGCCGCCATGTTGATGTTTATGACAATATATATGTATTATTTACTAGTTTTAAGGCAACTAAATGGTTTTATAATTTTATAATATTATTGAATGAAGAAATAAGTGAGAATTTGGGTGAAGAAAAAAAAGCTTCATCTTTGTTATTCATGACCGAATTGTAAGAGGGGAAAGGGGGGGGGAGCTCCATTCAGTCACTTTAGGCTTGAATCAAGGTAAGACTTCTAATCAATTCTTAAAATTCTTGTTAATTTTAAGTTAGCTACCAAGCTCTTTATTCAACCCATATTAAAATTTTGATTTTTGGAAAGGATTTGAGCATTCGACCATGGGAGAAATTGAAGAGGATAGATTGTTGTTCTCATGTTTTAATGAAGTTTGAGTTAGTTAATACTTAGTTGTTAGTAATTATATTTACTTGAACAAATGCTTGGTATTTAAATGTTAAAATGTAAGCTATTGCCGTTTGGGTTATAGAAGTGAATGAATTAGAGGTTTGGCATTGTATATGAATTTTAAGGGTATAATTTGAATAATGTGAGTAGGGTTATGCATAGGTTTCGCTTTGATAATATTGTGTAAAGTGATAAGTAGAAATACTATGATGACAAAAGTTTAATAACATTTGGCTAAGGACTATAAGTGTTAGTTAATTCGGTATAAAAGTATGGGTGTTAATTACTTCGTATTTAAAGTTGTGAAGAGTAGGTAATGGTCAATTAAAGTGATGAAGGTTAAATTTTGAAGTTTGGTTAAATTGGACATTGGCATTACGTATGACATTGGATAAGAGTGTAGGAAAGTTTAAGCTTGAATGGTTAGGGCTAAATGGGGCATATAATGATCTTAAATGGATTGTATGCATATGAGAGTGTAAGTATTCGTGTGTACAACATTGAAGATAAATGGAAATTGGTATTGTGGTAAATGTTGATAAGATGACAATGGAATTAGCTATATGTTTTGGAACTATGCTGTAATTTGAAAATAAAAGTATATAATATTAAGGCATGTATTATACATATATGCATGTGTGTATGCGGTTGTGCATAATTAGGAGTAAATGGTTAAATGATGATAGTCATATATAGGTACGAACATATATATATATGCCTTATGTATGTACCATGTACACACGAGGACATTCGCGATATGATTAGATTCATGTATAAGAAGCATGATAAATTAAGTGACTCTTTGCTTGTGAATGTGAATTAGATATAAATTAAATAAGCATGAAATTGAGTCATGGCATGTTTTATTAAATATGATACATATTGAAATCTATTGTTTTAGATATAGATTAAATGATAAGTTATTTCCAAATGTGATTGTTGAGTGAATAATATTAGTTAAGTACTTAAGCAAATCTATTGTTTTACTTAAGCTTAAGAGCAAAGAGGATCAAAGTCGGATAGGAGAAAAGAGAAAGTAAACGAATAGCCGTGGATATCTAGTCGTCGACCACTTCCGAGGTAAGTTTTAAGCGATTAAACGTTGAGTAAATTCAACCATAATAGGACATAATGAGTTGATTTAATAAGATATGATGTGGCCATGATATGTCTTAAACTCAAATGGTAAGTTCATATGTGTTTGGACTTGGAAATTTAAGAGCAAATTGTAATAATTTGCTTGGACAGCAGCAGTAATGTGATTTTAGAAAATCACTATAAATTGTTGGTGTGGAATTATAGGCTGAATAATATATGTAATCAAATCTTAGTTGGTCTAGTTTCAGTATAAAAGAGACCGTGGAAGCAAAGAAATTTCCTATAAAGAGATATTTAAAGTTGTGTGGGACAGGGTCAGAATGACTCTGAAATCCCTATTCTGTTTTAAGAAAATCACTATAATTTGTACAAAAATGGTTACAAGATAAAATTTATATGCTTAGACTCCTTAATGAGTCTAGTTTCAAATGAAATCAAATAGAACATACTTTGAATTCTGTACAATGAGAATTTTGATTCGTAGTGAAGACTGGTCAGGTTAGTCAAACAGTGAAACAGGGAAACTTTAAGAAAAATCTGGTATTGATTGGCCAAACCTAAAATTCTGAAAATTTTATGGATGGAAGATATACGAGTCTATATTCAGGGAAAATTAACGGCAAGTGATTTGGAGCCTTGTAGCTCCGGTTATAAATAATTTAGTGACCATTGGTCAGGAAAACAGCTTGTAGTGAATATGTGATTTTGTTGTAAACATGGATAAAACTTGTTTTAGTTGCTCATAAGCTATTGATTAAACCCATACTTGAATTCTAATTGTGATATTGTAAAATGATATATGAGTGTTAGATGGATCTTTGATATTAAAATTTGTGAAATTGTAAGTTTATGAGTATTCAATATGAAATGATAGTATGGCGTGAAATTGAATTATTCATTGGAAAAGTGATTGATGTAGATTCAACCAAGCCCAAGTATGTACATGATAGTATATGTGGTATGTGAAGCATATTTGAATAATTGTGATGTGAATACATGAAAAATTTATATTTTGGTTTAAGATTTTACGATGAATGTGAATGTGTATATATGTGATAAGGCCTAATGGTCGATGTGATGAATGTGAAGGTGTATATATGTGATAAGGCTGAATGGCCAATGTGATGAATGTGAAAGTGTGTATATATGTGATAAGGCCTAATGGCCGATGTGATGAATGTGAAAGTGTATATATATGTGATAAGGCCTAATGGCGATGTGATGAATGTGAAGGTGTATATATGTGATAAGGTGAATAGCCAATGTGATGAATGTGAAGGTGTATATATGTGACAGGCCGAGTGGCCAACGTGATGGATGTGAAAGTGTATAAATGTGATAAGTCCCGAAGGGCATTTGTGTCAAGATTATATCCGGGTTAAAACCCGCAGCCTTATGCGAGAATATTATCTTGATTAACGTCCATAGGCTTCGTGCTTGTACTATATCCGAGCTTTAAAGACCCGACTACTAAATGCTAGGATTCAAGTAAGACTTTGATATTGAGTATCTACAATAAGTTACCATCAAATAAGTGTTATGTATTTAAGATGTTCAAAAGGACATTTACTCATCGGTGGAGTGATTTCGAGGTGAATTATCGAAGATCGAAGAGGTAAGTAAATGTGATTAATATTATGACTCCAAATATGTGAATGATCTAATTGGTAATGGTATGCCTGTATAATGAAGTATGTGATGAAATGTTCTTATGTATTAGAGCATATTCGCCCAAAAGCCTTATGATTTGAGTATGGGTTGGGCTAAATGTACCAAGACAAGGTAAGAATTATGTTTTCACATTTACGATATGTGATAAGGAATATGTTTGTTTCTTTATGTGCCTACTGTAATTCAAGATTTGTCATGTTGAAATACTTAAAAATAAGGGTGTGATTATGAATAAGTGGAAAGGAACATGGAAAGTTGAAAATTGACGAAGAATGTGCTTTGGAAATATTCGACCATCTAGGTCACTATTATTCAAGGTATATATATATAAGATGACCAAGTAATTCGTCTATTGATATTATGGTTCGAGATGAAGCTCTAGATTAACTTCATCGAACAGTTGAAATGAATGACCAATGATAGTGAATGAGAACACTTTGTGTTGCTTAAAACTTACTAAGCTCGCAAAAGCTTACTCTGCTCAATCATGTTTTGGTTATAGGTTGTGGATTCGACTACCATTTCGGGGATCATCAAGACTTCGTCACACTATCTACCATTGCGGCAACTATGTAATTAGACTTAGCTTATGGCATGTATAGGATAGACAATACAAGAGAATGATATTATGACTATTGTATATAAGCCATACGAAAATGGCATCTGTTGGACGTTTACTTATAGAAGTTTAGATTTTATCCTGGTCGTGTTTAGTACTTATCTAAATGAATGTTCGTTATTTCAAAAAAAAACAACATTAAAGAAGGGAGTTTAAAATTTTATTCTTCCGATCTTATTCCTAATTTCGGTAACGCCTCATCCTATTCTCGCGGCATTTACAGGATAGGGGTGTTACATTTAGTGGTATCGAGCTACGGTTTAGTCGATTCTAGGACTAACGTAGCACATGTCGATCTAGTTATACATGCCATAGAGTGATAATAAGATAGTGTGATGATTTCTGACAGTTAAAAAGTGTTTCTCATATTGTAATGAATTCCGATCCCAATCGAGCTGTAGCAGATGGTATTGAAAGTACTGAGACATGCTTATGATGCGTCAATATTGAGAAAGGTATGATATGAGTAAGTTTTGAGAAAGTGAATTTGGTATTTAATTTAAAATGCCATGATATACATGTATGATAGATGAATGATATCCTATTGTCCTTACCATAATAAGGTTATTGAGAAAGAAATCATAAACATGTTGTTTGTGTAGCCGAATGGCTATTAGAGAATTTAACAAAGAACAAAATTGGGGATATGTATATATTCTTATGTGTGTTTGCTCATTGAGCTGGAAGTTTGGTAAAAGAGGTATACATGTATTAGATTTGAATGATGTTCACAACACAAAGTCAATGAGCATGTTATATGCCTATGTGCGAATTAGTGGACTTGAATTTCAAATGTGATTTTGCTATGTGAATCGTGGTAACATGTGAATAAATATGTACGAGACTCAACGATGTGAATCCGGGCTTAAAGACCCGATGACTATATGTGTGGAGATTATGTCTGGATTAAGATCCGCTGGCTTTATATGGAGATTTCATTCGAGCTAAAGGTCTCGACGATGATCCGGCTAAGTCCCAAGAGCATTCGTCTTTGGCGATATATATCCGGTTAAGTCCCGTAGAGCATTCGTCTTTGGTGTTACATCCGGCTAAACTCAAGAGCATTCATGCTAGTGATATATCGGGCTAAATCAAGAGCATTCATGCTAGTGATGTATCCGGACCAGTTCAAGAGCGATCATCTTTGGTGATATGTATTCGCCTTCGCCGTTTCAAAGCGTGCTTTGTGCTTGGTGATATGTATTGGGGCCTTCGTGCCTAGCGTGCTTTGTCTTGGGTGATATGTATTCGGTCTTCGAGCCTAGCGTGCTTTGTGATGATATGTATTCGCCTTCGAGCCTAGCAGGTGCTTTGTGCCGGTGATATGTATTCGGTCTTCGTGCTTAGCGGGCTTAATGCCGTGATTCGAGCAAGGTTTAAGTGTTCATTACCGTATGAATTCAAAGTTAAATGAAAGAATACGTTTAAAGTGTACATATATGATGTTTTATAGACTTGGTTAAGTTTGTTTTCAATGTGTAATAACGAATGAATAAGAGCACTATGTGTGTGAATGATTAGAGGCACGTGTGTGTGCGAATTCCTTTAACCGAGCACTACGAAAAGCGAGATCGGTCGATGGGCACTAAGTGTGTGAAGTGGAATTCATGTAAGACCTCGTGCTGGGACGAAGGCATTGATTTGAGATAGTGTGTAAGACCATGTCTGGGACACGGCATCGGCTCGATATGTGAGAATATGTAAGACCATATCTAGGATATGGCATTGTAAGAGCTATATGTGCTTAATGAGTATCCGTAATGATTTCGAATGATTCAACGGGTATATTTAAGATGATAAATTAAGTAAGATTAGAATAAACGATACCGGTATGTGGAAGTTGATTTTCTGTTGGAAATAAGTTAAGTTGAATAGTGAGAGATGATGGAGTTATAAAGGATATTTATTGGGATGTTTGAATATATGTGTACGTTCGATTAAAGTTACTGACTTATACATGAATGAAAATGTGGGTTACAAATATGTGGGTTGATGATGTGAATTATACATGTTAATATGTGCTTAATATGTGTTTGAAACGCATTTGTGAATTAAATTAAGTGATTATTGCTTATGAAATCAAGAAAATGAGATATATGTGCCTACTTGTAGAAATGTTTATGTATTTGTTTTAAGATAAGAAAATGATTTTATAGATCGATGCGAAATCAATAATGAATTACAATTGCTATCGATGAGTTAATGTTTATATGGACATGATGTAATAAGAGGACATTATCCTAACCTAGCCGCTAGTAAGATTTTCAGGATGAAAATCCTAAAGAGGGGAGAGTTGTGACATCCCTAATTTGACTCTAGTCGGAAGTGGTTTCAAGACCCCAAAACCGAGTCACACAAGAAATTGATTGTTAAATTTCATGTCTATATTATGTTACAATTTGTGTGTGAAATTTTGATGCTTTGATTTTGTCAATTGAATGCAAATTTAATCAAAAGGGCTTATGTGAGAAACATTGAAAATGTGTTGGTTAATTTTAAAATGGCCAAATTGTTGCATGGATTAAATATGGGGACTTGCATGTCAAAGTCCCCATTTTTCATGATAGTGGCCGCCATGTTGATGTTTATGACAATATATATGTATTATTTACTAGTTTTAAGGCAACTAAATGGTTTTATAATTTTATAATATTATTGAATGAAGAAATAAGTGAGAATTTGGGTGAAGAAAAAAAAGCTTCATCTTTGTTATTCATGACCGAATTGTAAGAGGGGAAAGGGGGAGCTCCATTCAGTCACTTTAGGCTTGAATCAAGGTAAGACTTCTAATCAATTCTTAAAATTCTTGTTAATTTTAAGTTAGCTACCAAGCTCTTTATTCAACCCATATTAAAATTTTGATTTTGGAAAGGATTTGAGCATTCGACCATGGGAGAAATTGAAGAGGATAGATTGTTGTTCTCATGTTTTAATGAAGTTTGAGTTAGTTAATACTTAGTTGTTAGTAATTATATTTACTTGAACAAATGCTTGGTATTTAAATGTTAAAATGTAAGCTATTGCCGTTTGGGTTATAGAAGTGAATGAATTAGAGGTTTGGCATTGTATATGAATTTTAAGGGTATAATTTGAATAATGTGAGTAGGGTTATGCATAGGTTTCGCTTTGATAATATTGTGTAAAGTGATAAGTAGAAATACTATGATGACAAAAGTTTAATAACATTTGGCTAAGGACTATAAGTGTTAGTTAATTCGGTATAAAAGTATGGGTGTTAATTACTTCAGTATTTAAAGTTGTGAAGAGTAGGTAATGGTCAATTAAAGTGATGAAGGTTAAATTTTGAAGTTTGGTTAAATTGGACATTCGGCATTACGTATGACATTGGATAAGAGTGTAGGAAAGTTTAAGCTTGAATGGTTAGGGCTAAATGGGGCATATAATGATCTTAAATGGATTGTATGCATATGAGAGTGTAAGTATTCGTGTGTACAACATTGAAGATAAATGGAAATTGGTATTGTGGTAAATGTTGATAAGATGACAATGGAATTAGCTATATGTTTTGGAACTATGCTGTAATTTGAAAATAAAAGTATATAATATTAAGGCATGTATTATACATATATGCATGTGTGTATGCTGTTGTGCATAATTAGGAGTAAATGGTTAAATGATGATAGTCATATATAGGTACGAACATATATATATATGCCTTATGTATGTACCATGTACACACGAGGACATTCGGCGATATGATTAGATTCATGTATAAGAAGCATGATAAATTAAGTGACTCTTTGCTTGTGAATGTGAATTAGATATAAATTAAATAAGCATGAAATTGAGTCATGGCATGTTTTATTAAATATGATACATATTGAAATCTATTGTTTTAGATATAGATTAAATGATAAGTTATTTCCAAATGTGATTGTTGAGTGAATAATATTAGTTAAGTACTTAAGCAAATCTATTGTTTTACTTAAGCTTAAGAGCAAAGAGGATCAAAGTCGGATAGGAGAAAAGAGAAAGTAAACGAATAGCCGTGGATATCTAGTCGTCGACCACTTCCGAGGTAAGTTTTAAGCGATTAAACGTTGAGTAAATTCAACCATAATAGGACATAATGAGTTGATTTAATAAGATATGATGTGGCCATGATATGTCTTAAACTCAAATGGTAAGTTCATATGTGTTTGGACTTGGAAATTTAAGAGCAAATTGTAATAATTTGCTTGGACAGCAGCAGTAATGTGATTTTAGAAAATCACTATAAATTGTTGGTGTGGAATTATAGGCTGAATAATATATGTAATCAAATCTTAGTTGGTCTAGTTTCAGTATAAAAGAGACCGTGGAAGCAAAGAAATTTCCTATAAAGAGATATTTAAAGTTGTGTGGGACAGGGTCAGAATGACTCGAAATCCCTATTCTGTTTTAAGAAAATCACTATAATTTGTACAAAAATGGTTACAAGATAAAATTTATATGCTTAGACTCCTTAATGAGTCTAGTTTCAAATGAAATCAAATAGAACATACTTTGAATTCTGTACAATGAGAATTTTGATTCGTAGTGAAGACTGGTCAGGTTAGTCAAACAGTGAAACAGGGAAACTTTAAGAAAAATCTGGTATTGATTGGCCAAACCTAAAATTCTGAAAATTTTATGGATGGAAGATATACGAGTCTATATTCAGGGAAAATTAACGGCAAGTGATTTGGAGCCTTGTAGCTCCGGTTATAAATAATTTAGTGACCATTGGTCAGGAAAACAGCTTGTAGTGAATATGTGATTTTTGTTGTAAACATGGATAAAACTTGTTTTAGTTGCTCATAAGCTATTGATTAAACCCATACTTGAATTCTAATTGTGATATTGTAAAATGATATATGAGTGTTAGATGGATCTTTGATATTAAAATTTGTGAAATTGTAAGTTTATGAGTATTCGAATATGAAATGATAGTATGGCGTGAAATTGAATTATTCATTGGAAAAGTGATTGATGTAGATTCAACCAAGCCCAAGTATGTACATGATAGTATATGTGGTATGTGAAGCATATTTGAATAATTGTGATGTGAATACATGAAAATTTATATTTTGGTTTAAGATTTTACGCGATGAATGTGAATGTGTATATATGTGATAAGGCCTAATGGCCGATGTGATGAATGTGAAGGTGTATATATGTGATAAGGCTGAATGGCCAATGTGATGAATGTGAAAGTGTGTATATATGTGATAAGGCCTAATGGCCGATGTGATGAATGTGAAAGTGTATATATATGTGATAAGGCCTAATGGCGATGTGATGAATGTGAAGGTGTATATATGTGATAAGGTGAATAGCCAATGTGATGAATGTGAAGGTGTATATATGTGACAGGTACGAGTGGCCAACGTGATGGATGTGAAAGTGTATAAATGTGATAAGTCCCGAAGGGCATTTGTGTCAAGACTATATCCGGGTTAAAACCCCGCAGCCTTATGCGAGAATATTATCTTGATTAACGTCCATAGGCTTCGTGCTTGTACTATATCCGAGCTTTAAAGACCCGACGGCTAAATGCTAGGATTCAAGTAAGACTTTGATATTGAGTATCTACAATAAGTTACCATCAAATAAGTGTTATGTATTTAAGATGTTCAAAAGGACATACTTACTCATCGGTGGAGTGATTTCGAGGTGAATTATCAAGATCGAAGAGGTAAGTAAATGTGATTAATATTATGACTCCAAATATGTGAATGATCTAATTGGTAATGGTATGCCCAGATAATGAAGTATGTGATGAAATGTTCTTATGTATTAGAGCATATTCTGCCCAAAAGCCTTATGATTTGAGTATGGGTTGGGCTAAATGTACCAAGACAAGGTAAGAATTATGTTTTTCACATTTACGTATATGTGATAAGGAATATGTTTGTTTCTTTATGTGCCTCACTGTAATTCAAGATTTGTCATGTTGAAATACTTAAAAATAAGGGTGTGATTATGAATAAGTGGAAAGGAACATGGAAAGTTGAAAATTGACGAAGAATGTGCTTTGGAAATATTCGACCATCTAGGTCACTATTATTCAAGGTATATATATATAAGATGACCAAGTAATTGTCTATTGATATTATGGTTCGAGATGAAGCTCTAGATTAACTTCATCGAACAGTTGAAATGAATGACCAATGATAGTGAATGAGAACACTTTGTGTTGCTTAAAACTTACTAAGCTCGCAAAAGCTTACTCTGCTCAATCATGTTTTGGTTATAGGTTGTGGATTCGACTACCACTGGGATCATCAAGACTTCGTCACACTATCTACCATTGCGGCAACTATGTAATTAGACTTAGCTTATGGCATGTATAGGATAGACAATACAAGAGAATGATATTATGACTATTGTATATAAGCCATACGAAAATGGCATCTGTTGGACGTTTACTTATAGAAGTTTAGATTTTATCCCTGGCTGTGTTTAGTACTTATCTAAATGAATGTTCGTTATTTCAAAAAAAAAAAACAACATTAAAGAAGGGAGTTTAAAATTTTATTCTTCCGATCTTATTCCTAATTTCTGGTAACGCCTCATCCTATTCTGGCGACGGTTACAGGATAGGGGTGTTACAAGTTTTGACAGATTAAAGGCTTTATTGATAGAAACACCTATGCTAGTCCAGCCTGAATTGGGTAAGGAATTTATAGTTTACAATGATGCATCATTGAATGGTTTAGGCTGTGTTTTGATGCAAGAAGGTAAAGTGGTAGCCTATGCTTCACGATAGCTAAAGCCACATGAAAAGAACTACCCGACACATGATCTTGAATTGGTAGCCATAGTGTTTGCATTGAAAATCTGGCGGAATTACTTATTTGGTAAAAAAATGTCACATATTCACTGATCACAGGCCGTTTGGAACAATCAGAGAGTTACACGGGTAAGGACACGGTCGTGTACTTCATATCGAATGCCTACACGGCCTAAGCCATGGGCATGCTCACATGGCCTACTCACATGGGCGTATGACCCTTGTATATGAGAAAAATTTTAAAATTTTTCAAAAAAATTTTTGAGATTCTGATTTATTCCCGACTTGTTTCTAATGCTTAAATTGGACCTTGAAGGTCCATTCGAGGGACAATATGAATAGTTTTGGATATGAACAATAAATGTCGTAAATTATCTGTAATTGTTCTGTATACTCTGGTAATGCTCTGTAACCCTATTCCGGTGACGAATCCGGGTTAGGGGTGTTACATTTATTGGTATTAGAGTTATAGTTCAGTTGATTCTTAGACTAATGTAGCATGTACGAGTTTAGCTATACATGCCATTATATAATTTATGATAGTGTGATACCTCTTGATCATTTTTAAATGTGTTTCTCATATAGGTGTGTCATCCAACGAAGCTAGACTAAATCTGAGGAAGCTGAGAGTACTATTCAAGCTTCCGTTCAACAAGCTGTATCTAGTAGTAGTAGAAGCCCCGTATTTGAGGGATGAGGTGAGAAGGCAAAAGAAGCCTTCTTTCAAATGATGAATGAGTGGTTCACTGAATATTTGAGAACAAATCCTACTGAGCAACAACCTCCCCCAACTGCTCTTCAACCGGTTCCAGAGATGCCACAGGGTGCTGAACCTGTTAGAATCAGTAAGCCTCGAGTAGATAAAATTCGTAAATACCATTAGGGTTGAGTTTAGGGCTACTGCAAATGATGATCCAGAGAGGGCTGAGTTTTGGTTGGAAAATACCATTAGGGTTCTAGATGAATTATCAAGTACACCAGCTGAGTGCTTAAAATGTGCAGTATATTTACTAAAAGACATAGCCTACCATTGGTGAAATACCATAACTTCTATTGTACCAAGAGAAAATGTTATGTGGGAATTCTTCCAAACAGAATTTAGAAAGAAGTACATAAGTCAAAGACTTCTAGATCAGAAAAAGAAAGAATTTTTAGAGCTCAAATAGGGAAACATGACTGTATCTGAATACTAGCGGGAATTTGTTCGATTAAGTAAGTATGCCAGAGAATGGGTTCCGACCTAAGCTGATAAGTTTTGAAGAATGACTAAATAAAGATATCAAGCTATTGATTGGAATTCTTGAACTAAGGGAATTTGTTGTATTGGCTGATTGAGCATGCAAAGCTGAAAAATTAAGTAAAGAAACAAAACAAGCAGAAAAATAAGCCCAGATTTTTAGTAAGAGATTTATGAGCAAGTCACAATCATTTACTTCAAAGGAATCAAAGAAGTACCATGATCGTTCTATCACCTTTACAGGATATTTTGGGAAAGAGCGAGGCTCTCAACGTTCTAAACTGAGATCTTCATCTCTATTTGTAACAAGTGTGGGAAGTATCGGTAACCCTAAATTGAGGTGTAAGTACTATAATAAATTTCATTTTGGGGAACGTCATTTGAGAAGTGAAGCATGTTATAGATGTGGTTCTCTTGACCATTTTCTCAAAGGTTGTTCAGAAAGGATTAAAAAAGATATTGATCAGGCTTCAAAGCCAAGTAACCCTGGTTCAAAAGGTAGACCACCCCAACACCTTGGAAATGTTAGTGGTAACCGAAGTACTACAAAAGATTCAACAGTTAAATCTGAGGCACGAGCACCGGGGATGACATATGCTATACGTGCAAGAAAGGATACCTCTAAACTAGACATCATTACTGGTACATTTTCTCTCCTTGATATTGATATTACTACTTTGATTGATCTGGTTCAACACATTTATACATATGCACGAAATTAGTGTCTAATAAAAATTTACCTGTTGAATTCACTGAATTTGTGGGTAAAGTTTCAAACCCCGTGGGCCAGTATGTTATGGTGGATAAAATTTGTAAAAATTACCCGTTGATGGTAAAGGGTTATTGCTTTTCGGCTAATCTAATGTTGTTGCCCTTTGATTAATTTGATGTGATTTGGGGAATGAATTGGCTAACCCAGCATGATGCAGTGGTGAATTGTAAACAGAAATACATTGTGTTAAAGTGTCAAAATGGTGATTTACTTCATGTTGAATATGATAAGCTAGATGGTTTATCCACTGTGATTTCAGCAATATCAGCATAAAAAATATATCAAAAAAGGTTATGATGCTTATATTGCATATGTGTTGGATACTAAAGTATCTGAGTCGAAGATTCAGTTAGTGCCGGTTGTTTGTGAATTTTTTGTTGTATTTCTGGAGGAATTACTTGGTTTACCACTGGTTAGAGAAGTGGAGTTCTCTAAGATCTTATTCTGTGGACAACATCGATATCCATAGCACCCTACAGAATGGCTCCTACCGAATTGAAAAAGTTGAAAGCATAGTTACAAGAATTGATTAATTAAGGCTTTGCTCGACCCAGTTTCTCACATTGAGGGTGCACTGGCTCTGTTTGTAAAGAAGAAGGATGAATCATTAAGGTTGTGTATTGATTACAGGCAGCTTAACAAAGTTACAATAAAGAATAAGTATTCATTGCCTCGTATTGATGACTTGTTTGATCAACTGAAAGGTTCCACTGTATTTTCGAAGATTGATCTTCATTCCCGTTATTATCAACTACTGGTAAAAGATTCAGATGTGCCAAAAATAGCTTTTTGAACCAGATACGGGCACATGAGTTTCTTATGATACTGATTGGGTTGACGAATGCACCTGTAGAATTTATGGATCTAATGAATAGAATTTTTAAACCGTATCTAGACAGGTTTGTGGTCGTATTTATTGATGATATTTTGGTTTACTCTTGAGATGAAAATGAACATGCTGATCATATGAGAATTGTGTTGCAAACTCTGCATGCGAAACAATTATATGCCAAATTCAGTAAATGTGAATTTTGGCTACAAGAAGTTGGTTTTCTCAGACACATAATATCTGCTGAAGATATCAAGGTGGATTCGAATAAAATTTCAGCTATTTTTAACTAGAAGCCACTGAAAAATGTGTCTGAAATCAGAAGTTTTCTGGGGTTAGCAGGATATTATTGGAGGTTTGTTAAAGGGTTCTTGATGATAGCTTCTCCGATGACTCGATTGTGGTAAAAAGACATGAAATTCGAATAGAGAAATAAACGCCAGTAGTGTTTTAACAAATTGAAAGCTTTGTTAACTGAAGCATCTGTGTTAGTTCAACCTGAATCGGGTAAGGAATTTATAATTTACAATGATGCATTGTTAAATGGTTTAGGCTGTGTATTGATGCAAGAAGATAAAGTAATAGCCTATGCTTAAAGATAGTTAAAACCACATGAAAAATATTATCTGCTACATGATTTAGAGCTGACAGCCATTGTGTTTGCATTGAAAATCAGACGACACTATCTATTTGGTGAAAAATATCATATATTTATTGATCATAAGAGTTTGAAATATATGGTGTCCCAAAAGGATTTGAAACTAAAACAGCACAGGTGGCTTGAACTATTAAAAGATTATGATTTGGTTATTGATTATCATCCGAGAAAAGCCAATGTGGTTGCAGATGCTCTGTGCAGAAAATCTCTGTTTTCTTTACTAGCAATGAATACTCGATTGTCGTTATCTGATGATGGTTCAATCATAGCTGAGTTAAAACCTAGACCAACGTTTTTGCAGCAGACTTTTGAAGTTCAGAAAAATTATGATGAACTACAAGCTAAACGGGTACAGTGTGAGTTGAATTCTGATTTAGAAATTTAGATTAGGTCTGATGATTGTCTAATATTTAGAGGAAAAATATGTGTACTAAAGAATTTAAAATTTGTACAGAAGATTTTGAACGAAGCTCATAATGGTACTATGTCTGTTCATCCGGGAAGTAACAAACTGTACAATGATTTGAAAAAGATGTACTAGTGGCCAGGAATGAAATGGGATATTTCTAAATTTGTATCTAAATGTTTGATATGTCAGCAAGTAAAAGTTGAACATTAGTTACCTTCAGGATTATTACAACCAGTTACAATACTGGAATAGAAATGGAAAAGAGTTACCAAGGACTTTGTATCAGGGTTACCCCAATCTCCAAAAAAGAAAGATGCTATTTGGGTAATCATCAACTGGCTGACAAAGTCTGCACACTTTCTTCTAGTACGTATGGATTTTTCTTTGGATAGATTGGCTAAATTATATGTTTTTGAGATTGTCAGACTGGATGGAGTACCGATTTCCATTATTTCAAATGGAGATCCTCAATTTACGTCTCGATTCTGGAACAAATTACAAGAAACTCTGGGTAGACGATTACATTTCAGTATTGTATTCCATCCTCAGACTGATGGACAATCTGAACATGTTATACAGATTTTGGAAGATATGTTTTGGTGTTGTATTCTAGAATTCGAAGGTAACTGGGAAAAATATCTGCCTTTAGTTGAATTTGCTTACAATAACAGCTACCAGTCCAGTATTAAAATGGCACCATATGAGGCTCTGTATGGTTATAAATGTAGAACTCCATTATATTGGATAGAGCTTAGTGAGAAAAAGATACACAGAGTTGACTTAGTCCGTGAAACTGAAGAAATGGTGAAAGTAATTCGAGATAGTTTGAAAGCAGCTTCTGATCGTCAAAAGTCTTATGCCAATCTTAAACGAAAATAAATAGAATTTCAGGTCAGTGATAAAGTATTTTTGAAAGTATCACCTTGGAAGAAAGTTCTCCGATTTGGCCAAAAAGAAAAATTAAGTCCACAATTTATCGGGCCATAAGAGATTATTAAAAAAAATCAGACCTGTTGCATATCGGTTAGCATTACCGCCAGAACTTGATAGAATTCATAATGTTTAACATGTGTCTATGTTGTGACGGTATCAGTCGGATCTTTCACATATTATTTCACCAACAGAAGTTGAGATACAGCCTGACATGACTTACAGTAAGGAAACAATTAAAATTTTGGCACGTGAGACGAAAGAGTTAAGAAACAAAAAAGTGGCTTTAGTAAAAGTTCTTTGGCAATGACATGGTATAGAAGAGGCTACCTGGGAACTAGAGGATACTATAAGAAATAAATATTCAAACCTCTTTACTGGTAAGATTTTCGATGACGAAAATTCTTAAAGGGGAGAGTTGTAACAGCACATTTTTAGTAAAATCGGAATAGTGGTTTCGGGACCACAAATTTGACCCAAAAAAATTTATTTTAATATTATTGCATGTTCTGGATTATGATGTGAATGTTATATGAAAAATTCTGATAAGAAAATTTTACCGATTATATGTTAAATTAAGGAAAGGACCAAATTGCATAAAATGCAAAAGTTGAGTTCTAGTAGCTATAAGTACCAAATAGCTATGGAGTTCAAAACTTGAGGTCCTTATATGATAATTAGACCATTAAAGAAAAGTTAGTAGATATTTTTGGTGATTCATCCATGGAAAATTAGAAAAAGAAAATGATGAAATTGGAAATGAGAAAAATTAAAGGATGATAAATAATTAAAAAGAAATATCATCATATTATTATCATCTTCATCCCCAAAATTTTATGGAAACCCTAAGAGAGAGAAAGGAAACTAATCAAGCTTAATTAGGTATGTTTTCTTATCCCGTTTTTGGTAATTTTTATATTTTTGAGATCGGGATAGCTTAATCTATCGATTTTGGGGATTAATTTGAAAAGTATCATGGATGAATATGAAATTTATGGTAGAAAATGAAAGGTTGTTGATAGATAAACAACTTTTGTACAGTGAATTTTCATGAAATTGTGATTTAGGACTAAATTGAAAATATGTAAAAGTTATGGAAAAGTTCTAAATTTTGTGAAATGCATGTGCGATAAATGTTATATAAAAATTCCGAATAGGCTTGGAATAAAGATTAAATTGCATGAATTTCATTTTTCGAGCCTAGGGACGAAATTAGAATTTATGGAAAGTATAAGGGCAAAATGGTAATTTTTCCTAGGGTGTAAATTGAATCCAATCGAATATGAATTGTATTAAATTGAAAATTAAATTCATTTATATAGATCCGGATAACTCAAATTTGAAGTTTGATCGAGGAAAATAAAAGGTGTCGGATTAGTAGACTTTTGAATACGAACAAATGACGAGGTAAGTTTGTGTAACTTATTTATGTATGTTAATATGTTTGAATTCAATGTTGTATTTGGGTTAATTATATAAATGTTTAAATTATGAAATAAATCACGTGCTCGATATTACTTTATAAATGACAAGTTCTGTTTGGATAATGAAATTCGATGGATATATGATTACCCGTATTAAATATGGTCCTGCATATGTTATAGACAGAATATAGCTCGGACAAGCAATCCTATTATAGCCTCTCGAGCATCCTGTTATATAGTTCCTGCGAGCATCCTAATCGGTAGTGATTTTGCATGTGTTGCACATTACCACAGCTCTTTGTGAGCGTCCTGTTACATGATTCGATCGGTTGTGATCTAGCATATAATGTGAACACAAACGCAGCTCTACGTGAGCATCCTGATATAGGCTCTTATGAGTTTCCTGACATGTCTCACTTGAACTCTCTGTTACCTTATCTGGTGCTCCTTTATATTAACTCTTCGGAGTTACCTATAAAGCTCTGTGAGCTCTCTGATGAAAACTCTTATGAATTTCCTATTTAGCCCGGATAAGTGTTTTTTACTTGACTCATCTGAGCATCCTGATAAATGGCTCGAGAGTGTACTCTCTGATTATGTGCCCTAATGGGTACCCTTGATTATGAATTGACGGTTTACAGTGTTGTACACCTTGTGTGTACTACCTGAGTATCCATCGCTATTTCAATAATTCAACAGATAAAATTCCTGATATAAGAAATTATGAGATTAAAAGAATTATATCTTTAATGCTTTTGCATTAGGGGGCTAAAAGGTTCTTTTGTTGAAGATGATTCTAGAGATCATCGTTGTGAATTTTGTGAGGAAGATAGAAATCCAAATGATCACGCATATTTTTGTGAAGAATGTAACGGTCTAGTGATCGCTCATGTAGAATGCGATTTGCTAGAGTAAGTCAATTACTTCTATAACCTTTTAAATCTAGAGATAAAATACTTTTGCTCTGAAAATCTCTAACATGATATGCTTGTTGTCGCGGTGGACGACTATTTTAAATTCGACCTTTGGGGCTAAAAGAGTCACTAATTCTTCATGAAATGCAAGGAAGATCTGAAGATTCTAACCCAGCTATAATTGATAAGTTTATAAATAGTGAGAGTAACATTAGGGGGCTAAAAGGTCGATCCCTTATTCATAGTTTTCTAGAGTATTTATAGGAAAGATCCTATTGTCCGCTAGTACAATATTGGCTAGATAAACGTTTAATTTCATTCACTACACCAAAACAGGTTTTTAGCGGCATTTTAATGAAAAACGCCGCTAAAGATTGAGCATTAGTCCGCGCGTTTTTATTTAAAGGGCTAATTGCCCAATTGATCCTCCCGCATTTTTATTTTTTACAATCTCATTTTATTTTGTTTTAATTTAGCCTTGACCTTTTATTTTTATTTCAATTTAGTCCTATTTACTATTTTAAAGCTTATTTCGGGACGACGTCATTTTGGGATTAGGATCAAATTGCCCAGTGAGTCCCTCAACTTTTAACGCGTGTTTCAATTAGGTTCAAAGTTCATTTTATTTATTTAAAATTAACCCTAGATTTTTATTTAAATTCAATTTTAATCCTTTTATATAGATACATTTTACATATAATTTATTTATTTTAAATATTTTATATATATTATTTATTTTGATAAACATTATTTATACATGTAAAAATTATTATATTTATTTTTTTATTTTTGTGATTATTTATCATATTACTTATATTTCATTGTATATTATATATATTTTATTATATATTATATTTTATTATATATTGTTCTCTATATTATCTTCATTTTATTATATATTATTTTATTATTTATTATTTATTAGTATATATATAATCAAAATTTGTAAATTATTATTAAATAATGCATTTATCATTATTAAATATTTAATGTCTAATATTTTTAAATTTACTACAAAATTTTGTACCTATTTAACATATTATTATTTTTATAAGTATATTAAATTATTATATCATGTAGTGTATTTATATATTAATCATCTCTAAAAATTCATACATTGTTTTAAATATTTTATTTTTAAAATACTTCATCTATTTTTTTAAAAAATTTATTTGTTTTCTTATCTTTTTGATTTATATGTTCATGATTTTTTTGTATCTTTTGTATTTATTTAATATTGTTTTAGTATGTTAATGTTATCTCACCAACTATTTGTTATTTTTATGTTATTTGTTGTTTATTATATTTGCATAAAATTGATTATTTATGTTATTTTAAGTTGTATTTGCATAAAATATTGTTATATATTATGTAATTTATATTGTTATATTCATTATGCTATATTTTGCATGAAATATTATTATGTATGTATTATGTAATCTATATTGTTATGTTCATTGTTTTTCGTGATTATATTTGCATGAAATTGTAATGTATATTATGAAATTTATGTCATTATTTATCATTTTCTATATTATATTTGCATGAATTGTTAAAGTATGTATCATATAGTTTATATTATTTGGTATCGATACCTTGTAATATGTTAAATACATCATTGTCATAAAATTTATATTTCATTTAATCCAAAAGAATTTTAAAAATAAGGCAATGTTTTTGGTATTTAGGAATTCGGGAAGTAGTGCCCTAACATGTTGGGTTGCAATTTCTCGTTTGTCTAAATGTCTAAAATACCCTTCTAAATAGATTTCGTAAATCACGAGATTATTTCAGTTATGAAAGTTTCAAAATATCGTGTCCAATCATGCTGGATGTGATGTTTGTACTCTTTTGGAGCGAAGGAATCTTGATTTTTTTTACTCGAATTATTACGGTTTTAAAAAGAGATCTTATTTCTAAATTCTTTCAAACTTTTGACATTAAGACAAAATTATTCAATTTGGTACCAATTTTGGGCGTTGCGAGGGTGCTAATCCTTCCTCGTACGTAACCGACTCTCGAATCCGTTTTCTCGCAACTTCGTAGACCAAAATGTTTTGTAAGGTGACCCAATCACACCAAAAAGGGTTGGTGGCGACTCTCATTTTCAAAATACCTTCCCCTTTAAACAAAAAAGGTTTCGACAGCTTGGCAACTCCGCTGGGGAATATAAGAGAGTCAAGCCAAGAAATTGATTATTTTCTATCTTAATGTCGAAAGTTTGGAAATTTTAAAAAAATATTGATCTTTTTACATGTGTTTGCTGCATATGTTTGTCATCTTGTTGCCGCACACATTGCATTTGCATGACCGCTATGGTCGCACCCTTAAGTGGGAATGAGAAGCTACGCTTTCATGAGGTTTTCACCTCCGTACCTATGTCTTCGTGAGATTTTCATCTCCGTATGGCCATAGGGAAATGTGTCCCCCTAAACCAAACTTGGTCCATATGAGCCTATAATGGGTGAGGACCGAGGAATCTGCTGGTTCAGGTAC
The DNA here is from genome assembly GCF_025698485.1 of Gossypium arboreum. Lineage (NCBI taxonomy): Eukaryota > Viridiplantae > Streptophyta > Magnoliopsida > Malvales > Malvaceae > Gossypium > Gossypium arboreum. The sequence continues at coordinate 20,984,790 of NC_069082.1, forward strand.
CCTCGCTTTAGAACTGAAACGCATATAGTGAACTTTAAGTACTTACCCTAGGGAGTATAGTGATAGCCTTTAGTTAGCTACCCTTATAAGCGCTTGTTTATTATACTTCTATATATGATACTGACTTATTTTATTTTTCTATCATTGCATGTCACTCAGCATTTAAAGGTGTCAATTCACGGTTCAATTTCTAGATTAAAAAGTTTTGTAATGAAGAACGAATATCTTGATAAAGTGGAGGACAACGCTTCTGTCTATGCGTGGTCAGAAAAAACCCAGTTAGAGAAAGGAGATAGTGTTACCGAAGGGTATACGTCAAAGTTGTGGGACTTCACTCGTATCAGTTCGACACAGAATGAGATTCAGGAGTTGAAGGACATTTGGGCCCAATGGGATGACGAGGCTAAGTAGCTGTTCTACCAGAATTATGGAGATCTTCTCTATTTGCTAGACATCAAGGTGGATAAGCATCTATTTCGAGCTATGGTACAGTTTTGGAACCCTGCTTATAGTTGCTTTACATTTGGAGAGGTAGACTTAGTACCTACTTTGGAGGAGTATATGACCTTGCTTCGCTGTCCAAAAATTCAAGGTAACAAAGCATATGTTAGGGCTACTAATCTCCCAACTTTCGTGAAGAAATTAATGATGATTACAGGGGTGAGTGAACAGTGGGCCGCAGCTCGAATCCAACAAAAGGGTGATAGTAAATGCACTCTATGGGCAAGTTTGAGGGATTTGATATTGGCACACCTAGATGTGAAGAAGAGGGTTGATGTCTTGGCCTTAAGTATGTATGGTTTGGTGATTTTCCCAAAAGCTATAGGGCACATAGATGAGGCAGTTGCAGATTTATTCGATCGACCTAGTAAATAGAACACACATGTGCCTGCAATCCTAACCGAGACGTTTAGATCCTTGAGTGCATGTCGGAGAGCTGGTGAAGGTAGATTCATTGGATGTGCACAGTTGTTGTTAGTATGGTTCAATAGTCAATTTTGGAAGGTTGATAAGGTTCCTTGCCAAGTGCTCTTTGAGGATTATTCTCCCTTAAGGGAAGCAGTAGCCACGCTGAAAAGGGACGACATTACAGAGGAAAGATGGATGGAAATACTTCAGAATCTCCGAGAGGAAGATGTAATGTGGAAAGCCCCTTGGATGGCTCCTAATGAAGTCCTTTATCGTTGTGGAAGTTTTGATTGGGTACCTCTTCCTGGAATTTGGGGAGTTGTTGGTTATGCACCATTACTCGCCCTAAGGCAATACAAAGTGGGGCAGTTTATACCGACAACACAAGGGTTAGCTAAGAGTGATTTCTCATATAAGGGGGATCATTATAAGAAGAAGATACGAGAGATTTTCGAGGCTTGGAAGAAAATTTGCTGTGTGAAGATTCTAACTGAAGGACCGACGACAACCCTTGAGTACAAAGAGTGGTTTAGCAAAAGGATCAATGATAACATCCCTAGGCCGAGTTTGGGGTTTTCCCGATCAATGGAGGAGAGTTTACGAGTGATTCCATTAGAGTTAGAAGTCATAAAGTAAGAGTTTGAAAGGAAGAATTTGGAGCTCGGGAGAAAGATAGAGAGGCCTAAGGAGGAGAAGATGTATCTAAGCTTAGATGTCGATGTTCAGAAAATTGAGGTCGAAAAAACGAGGAAAGAAAAGAGGAAGATTGAGGAAGACCGAGATGACTTGAAGACATAATATAAAAGGATACAGCTATCAATGAAGAGAGTTGGATTGGGGAAGTCTTCAGAGCAGTGGCAACAAGAGGTTCAAGAAGAAAAAACCAAAGCCGAGTATTAGGAGAAGAAGTTTCAAGAGATGCAGGCACATAATTAGGCCCTAGAAAAGGAGAATCAAGGATTAAAAACTAAGGTGACTGAGCTTGGACGATCACTTCATCACCGAAGTCGTAACTCTGCGGTCGACTGGATAAGATCGTGGAAATGAAGCACAATATTGAAGGGTTGGAAGCAGCATTGCAGAACTGTGAGCTACGGATTGAGCAACTCGAGGCAAGAGAAGGACATTGGAAGGGAGAGCTTTACCATTTTCAGGATCAAGCCAGAGATAGAGACTACCTCATGGGAGAAGCTATAGTACAGATTCGAGAGGTTGCTGATCATTTGCAAGACCTGGCAGCGCAAGCTAATGAATTGAGTACAAAGTATGAGTTAGTGTCAGATAGAGGTCTAGAGTTAGCTTTGTTATTGGATAGGGTTAAAACTGTGGGCCTACGGCCGAAGGCGTATTTGTAATTCGTTTTTTATAAAGATTTTGTTTCTTAAATAACATTTTCTAAAAGAAACTGAATCAGAATCGATATCTTTTTGCATTAATGCATTTACATCTCATCGCATCATATGCATTCATGTGACAGCCCAAAATTGACCCTAGTCGGAATGTGGTTTCGGGACCACAAAACCGAGGCATAAAAATAATTAAAAATTTATTTTGATGCCTATAATATGTGTGTGCTCATGTATGACATTTTATGATGATTGATTTAGTGTTATAAAGGTGAATTCCACAAGAAAGGACTTAGTAGTGAACTTTGAAAGTACGATAGGGAAATGTGTGATGACTAATTAAAGCATGCATGCAAAATAATGGACTTGCATGTCAAATTCCCTTTTACAAGTGATGGCGGCCATGACAAAGAGATATGGGCTAAACATGTCATGAAACATGTTTTGTTGGGCATTAGGGAGAAATAATAAACAAATAAGCATGGGTAAGAAAAGAATGAAAAAAAATGTGTGTGAGAGAGTAGCATTCCCCATTGCCGTGCAACCAAGAAGAGGAAACAAAAAATTTGTTCATCCTTGTTCTCTCCTTTTTGGCCAAAAATACTAAGAGGAAGAAGAGATTTTTGCTTCATTTCCTTTGTTTAGAAGAGATCTAGAAGGATATTTGGCTAAACTTGCATCAAGATTGAGGTATGTACGAGGTTGTGTCATGAGATTCATGCATGTTTTAGTTGCCAACTTGATGTTCATGTTAGCCATGGTTCAAATCCTTGTTATGCCATGGAAGTGGTATTTGGTCAAGGTTGGTATTGTGATAAAGCCATTGCATGTTAAGTGTGAAGCTTGATGATGATGCATGCAATGATGGATTGTCTACTCTTGAAATTTCTTTGTAGCCATCTTGAGTAAGACTTTGAGTTTTCTTTTGTTTAACCATGATTGAAGATAAAAGGGCATGATTATGATGTATTCGCCATGATGCATTCATGAGCATGGTTCATGCTTCTTGCATGTTAGTTAAAATTTGTGTTTTAGATGGCTATGGACACCTTGAAATTCGCCATGCTCATATATGTATATATATGTTTGCACATGATGTTTTGGCTATGAAGTAAGTGATGAATATGTTTGTTTAAAGAAGAAGATGTTGAAGAATGCTTGTGAAATTGCAAGCACATTCGCCTAACACACATATGAGTGCTTGATGCTATATTATAAGTTTTGAGCTACAACATGCAAAGCATTAACTAGTAAAATGCATGCTGTTTTTGTGTGGTATTAAGTGCATAATTGGCCTCAACATGGACATGTATATTCGGCCTTAGGTAGCCTATTGAAGGCCTTAGCTTTTCCTTGATGCCCGAATGAATTGTATTGAATTGCTTGATGTAGTATAAAATGTGCATGACCATTGTGTATTCAAGCTAAAGGGTGGCCATTTGACCATTTAAACTCCTTGTCATATTCGCCATAAGCTAGCACAATGAGGTTTTAATAAATTGAATTTGTTTGAATTAGCTCAAGAGCTTAGAGGGCCACAATTGGACAAGGGAAGGAAAAGTGATCGAATAGCCGTAAAAGCCGCTCGACAACATCCGAGGTAAGTCCTCAAGAAGTGACCTTAATTGAATTATGTGGAATGAAATATGGATGTATTGATTATTGATTTATGTGTATGAGTATTGAATGATACCCGGCTAAGTCCCGAAGGCGATTATGCTAGTGATTATAATTGTGTTTGAGCCTTAGTAACGAAAATGAAATATGTATGTCCAATGATTATTGATGTATGTGTGCATGAGAAATTGAATGATACCGGGCTAAGCCCCAAGACAATTATGCTGGAAATTATATCCGGTTAAGACCAAGGCAATTGTGCTAGTGGCTACATCCGGGCTAAGACCAAGGCATTCGTGCGAGTTATTCTATCCGGGCTAAGACCAAGGCATTCGTGCACGTGGTTATATCCGGTTGTATTCAAGAAGCTTGGGCTGGAGGTGAGTGTTGGTTGCTGTAATAAATTCAATTAGTACGCTCGAAAAGCCCAAAGAATAAGGTACGTTTATATGTGCATTGGAAAGTCGACATATTTGAGCAACATTCGCTCAATCGACTAACGAATTTCAGCTATTGGAATGGTTGATACTTTGTGAAAGTATATAATGATGAAGTGTGAAGTAAGAATGATTATGAGAATGTGTATTAATGAAATGATGCATTTGGTTATGTGAATGTATTGCTTAAATCAAAGCTGATTTTATTCCTTGAGACTTACTAAGCATAAAAATGCTTACCCGTTGCTTTGGCTCTCTGTTATATAGATTACGCCGATAGCAATCGGATTCGGGATCATTAAAGTCAAGTCATCCACACTATCAACGCCTCTATTTTGGTATAAATTTTTGGTTGAACTTTGAAATGGCATGTATAGGACTACCCCTTGTTGGTTTAAATATGCTGTGATGTATATGTGTACGGCCATGCGAAAATGGCTCGTAAAAGTGAAGTACGAACTTAGACTATTTGCGGTTTGTATATATATATATGGTGTCATGATGTGATTATGGATTGGAGATGAGAATGTTGGTCACATGATCAGCCATTGGTATGGTTAAAATGATCATATATGAACCTATGTATGGCAAGACTAGTTGGTTCATGGAGACTACAAAATAGGTAAGACCTACCTTAAAAACAGATGCTGCCAGCTGCAGTGACGTGAATGTGAAAAATCACCAAAATTTGTAGGAATGGTATTAAATAGTGAATAAGCTATGTAAATGAACCTTGATGAGTCTATTTTCATATGGAAGAAACGAAATGGTCATAGGAGTTACATGATAAGAGATATTAAAGCTATTGTGAGACAGGGCCAGAACGGTTTCTGGGTCCCCTGTCGCAACTTTTAAAATTTACTATAAATTATCCAGAAAGAATTAGGAGTCATGCCTTATATGTAAAGATTCCATTTTGAGTCTAGTTTCATTAGAAACAAACGGCACCAGTATTAAAGCCCTGTACAGAGAGATATTCAAGTTATAACGCGCAAAGGTCAGAGCAGTCGATCCCTGTAACATGGGTGACTTTAACTAATAAACTGTACCAATTGGCCCGACCAAAAATTCTAGAAATAAATCCATGGATGGATATATGAGTCTAAATTCAGGAAAATTTACGAAACCAGTTTCCGAGTTTTGAAACTCGAGATATGATTTTAAGGCGACGGTGATGCAGTTTTCCAGCCTGACTGGAAATGTCAAATTGGGGGCAAAATATGTGAACTTGGCTTGTTAACCCTCGTGTCCGACACCGCGATGGTCTCGGGTTCGGGTGTTACAATTTTATTGGTATCGAGCCACGGTTTTGTCGATTCTAGGACTACCGTGATGTGTTTGGGGTCTAGCTATACATGCCATTAAATGATGAATCGATAGTGTGGTGATTTCGACAATTTGACTTTGTGTTTGTTTATAGCAATGGATCCCGATCCCACCGAGCAATAGCTGATGATGTGGAGAGTGTGGCGCTGCTCCGCGCAAGGGACAGCGCCGCGGACTCTCAACCTATGGCCAGCAATCCGAATAATGAGGCTAGGCAAGCCTTTTATAGTGTGATGAACGAATGGTTTAATCAATACATTCGAACTAACACGGCTATTCCACAACCTCTATTCCCGACAAATGCAACCCCGACCTACAATACCTCCGTGATCGACCAAATAAGGTCAAGTAAGCCCCAGTTGATAGGATTCGAAAACATGGGGCCACTGAATTTAAGGCTACGGATGATGATGATGCCGAGCGAGCTGAATTTTGGTTGGATAACACTATCCGGGTGCTCGATAAGCTATCCTGTACACCCGATGAGTGCTTAAAGTGTACCATCTCCTTGCTACGCGAGTCCGCCTACTATTGGTGGAGTACTCTAACTTCTGTGGTGCCTAGAGAGCAAGTGACTTGGGAATTCTTTCAAACTGAGTTCCGAAAAAAGTATATTAGTCGAGATTCATCGACCAAAAGTGAAGGAATTCCTTGATCTTAAGCAAGGTTCTATGTCGCCATCGATCACGAACTGAACGAAAATTTGTGAGGCTTAGCCGTGACGCGAGAATGCATTTCGTCCAAGCCATTATGTGTAAACGCTTCGAGGATGGGCTGAATGATGATATAAGGATGTTCGTTGGCATTCTCGAAATACGAGAGTTCGTAGTACTTGTTGAGCGAGCTTGTAAAGTCAAGAGCTTAGAAAGGAGAAACAAAAGTTGATGTGGGAACCGGAGAATTTCGAAGAGGTCCTCGGAAAGTCTCTTCAACAGCATCGAAGAGATTTCGAGATGATGTGAGCCGGTCTAGAGGCGTTTGGGCTTTTCTAGACGAGGACGCGATCGACCGTGACCACACGAGTCACTTCAATCACCATGGTGGAAATGATCGCCGAGAGAGGCGAAGTGTCTACATTGTGGCAAATGGCATTCGGGAGCTGTTGGTTTCGTGATCGCTCGCTATAAGTGTGGATCGGCCGACCACTTTATGAAGGATTGCCCGAGGATGCTTGAGCAGAATGTAAGTCGAGTGGAAACCCGGTGCTACCATCGCCGAGGTAGGCCACCTAGAAATATGGGCAATGTCATGGCGGTCGAGAGGATCTAGAGATGCTACCATCGATCCGAGGCTCGTGCCCTGCTAGGACTTATGCCATACGCCGCACGCCGAGGATGCCGCTCTCCGGATGTCATTACGGTACTTTCACTCTTTTCAATACTAATGTGATTGCTTTGATTGACCCTGGTTCTACTCATTCTTATATATGTGAAACCTTAGCATCCAGTAAGACTTTGCCTATTGAGTCTATTGAGTTTGTAATTCGGGTGTCAAACCTCTTGGGTCATTACGTGCTTGTCAACAAAGTGTGCAAGAAAAGTCCCCTAGTGTTCCGAGGTTCTTGTTTTCCGGCGGACTTGATGCTTTTGCCGTTCGATGAATTCGACGTTATTCTTGGTTTGGATTGGTTGACCATGCACGATGCGGTTGTAAATTGCAAAAGCAAGACTATCGATTTGAGGTGCGCGAATAATGAGATAATTTAGGTTGAGTCTACGGACTTAAAGGGGTTGCCAGCTGTAATATCAGCAATGTTGGCCCGAAAATATGTAAGAAAAGGGTGCGGCGTACCTTGCGACGCGTTCGATGACAAGAAATCGAAAAGAAACCCGAATCTGTGCCCGTGGTTTGTGAATACCTGGATGTTTTCCTTGAAGAATTGCCGGGTTTACCACCTGTTCGGGAAATAGAATTTGGCATCGAATTGGTACCGGTACCACTCAATTTCGATAGCTCCGTATCGTATGGCACTAACGGAATTAAAGGAGTTGAAAGCTCGCTTGCAAGAATTGGTGGATAGAGGTTTTGCTCGCTTGAGTTTTTCGCCTTGGGTGCGCCGGTGTTGTTTGTGAAAAGAAGGATGGAACCATGCGGTTGTAGATCGACTATCGTCGACTTAATAAAGCGACGATAAAGAAAAATATATCGCTACCACGTATCGATGACTTGTTCGATCAACTGAAGGAGCCTCGGTGTTCTCGAAAATAGATTTGAGATCGGGCTATTATCAATTGTGAATCCGAGATTTGGACGTACCCAAGACCGCCTTGAGCGAGATATGGTCACTATGAGTTCCTAGTGATGCCGTTTGGGCTCACTAATGCCCCGCGGTATTTATGGATTTAATGAATCGGATCTTCGCACCATATTTGGATCGATTAGTAGTCGTGTTCATTGATGACATCTTGGTCTATTCAAGAAATGAGACCGAACATCTTTGAACACCGCAGTTAGTGCCGCAAATTTTACGGGATAAGCAATTATATGCTAAGTTCAGCAAGTGTGAGTTCGGTTAGAGAGGTTAGCTTCTTGGGTCATGTGGTATCGCATTGGGTATTCGAGTCGACCGAATAAAATTTCAGCCATACTTAATTGGAAGCCTCCAGAAATATTACTTGAGGTTCGAGCTTTTGGGGCTTGCTTAGGTTATTACCGACGATTTGTAAAAGGTTTCTCAACGATAGCCACGCCGATGATGAAGCTACTCCAAAAGGATGTTAAGTTCGAATGGACGGAGAAATGCCAAAAAAGTTTCGATCAACTGAAAACTTATTTGACTGAAGCCCCAATTCTAGTGCAACCCGAGTCCAAGAAAGAGTTTGTCATCTATAGCGACGCCTCCCTACTTGGGTTAGGTTATGTATTGATGCAAGAAGATCGAGTTGTGGCCTATGCGTCGAGGCAATTAAAGCCACATGAGAAAAATTATCCGACTCATGATCTCGAATTGGCGCCATCGTGTTCGCCTTTAAAGATTTGGCGACATTACTTATTTGGTGAAAGGTGCCATGTGTACTTTCGGATCACAAAAGTCTCAAATATTTGATGACCCAAAGAGACTTAAATCTGCGACAAAGATGTTGGCTCGAGCTATTAAAGGATTACGAGCTGGTCATTGACTATCACCCGGAAAGGCGAATGTGGTTGCGGATGCCTTGAGTCGTAAATCATTATTCGCTTTTACGAGCGATGAACGTGCACTTGTCATTCGATCCGATAGTGTGTTAGTAGCTGAATTGAAAGCCAAACCACTATTGATACATCAAATTCGAAGCTCGTAAAGTCGACGACGAGTTGGTGCAAAACGGCCGAGTGTGTTCGAACAAGGACTCGAATTTCAAATCGATGATGACGATTGTTTGAGGTTCGAAGTCGTCTGTGTGTTCCAAAGAATTGAACTCATTTCGATAATTCAATGAAGCCCATTGTAGCCGAATGGCAATCCACCCGGGAGTCTGAAGACGTACAATGATTTGAAACGCCGGTTTTGGTGGCATGGTATGAAGCGAGACATCTCCGACTTTGTTTCGAGATGTTTAATATGTCAACAAGTGAAAGCGGAACATCAGGTGCCTTCAGGATTACTTCAGCCAATCACGATACCCGAGTGGAAATGGGATCGAGTCACAATGGACTTTGTATCCGGACTGCCATTGTCAGCAAGTAAGAAGGATGCGGTTTGGGTCGTGGTAGATAGATTGACTAAGTCGGCCCACTTTGTCCCCGCAGACGCACGGATTTTTCAATGGACAAATTAGCCGAATTGTACGTTTCTCAGATTGTGAGATTACACGGGGTGCCTATTTCCATCGTGTCGGATAGAGATCCGAGATTTACCTCGCGATTTTGGAAAAAGTTGCAAGAAGCTTTGGGTACCAAGTTGCATTTTAGCACCGCCTTTCACCCCCAAACCGATGGTCAATCCGAGCGGATAATTCAGATACTTGAGGATATGTTGAGATGTTGCGTCCTCGAGTTTAGTGGTTCATGGGAACGGTATTTTTGTTGATTGAATTCGCCACAACAACGACTTTCAATCGAGTATTAAGATGGCACCCTACGAGGCTTTGCACGGTCGTAAATGTCGTACACCATTGTTTTGGACTAAGCTTGGTGAAAGCAAGATTTTCGGGGTGGATTTGATTAGAGATGCTGAACAGAAAGTGAAAGTAATACGTGAAAGTCTGAAGATAGCCTCCGATCGTCGTAAGTCGACGCGGATCTGAAGCGTAAGGATATCGAGTATCGTGGGTGATAAAGTGTTTCTCAAGGTATCGCCTTGGAAAAAGATACTCGATTCGGCCGTAAGGGCAAGCCGAGCCCGAGGTTCATTGGGCCATATGAGATATCCGAGCGAGTCGGTCCAAAGTGGCATATCGTTTGATTTTGCCCCCTGAACTCAAAAAGGTTCACGATGTATTTCATGTTTCGATGCTTCGACGCTATAGATCCGATCCATCGCACGTGATTAGTCCATCAGAAATTGAAATTCAAGCTAATATGAGTTATGAGGAAGAACCGATTCGTATCCTATCACGAGAAGTGAAAGAGTTACGAAACAAGCGGGTTCCGCTAGTGAAAGTGTTATGGCTCAAGCACGAGATAGAAGAAGCTACTTGGGAGACCGAGAACTCTATGAAAGAGCGATATCCAAACCTATTTACCGGTAAGATTTTCGGGGACGAAAATTTCTTAAATGGGGGAGAGTTGTGATAGCCCAAAATTTACCCTAGTCGGAATGTGGTTTCGGACCACAAAACCGAGGCATAAAAATAATTAAAAATTTATTTTGATGCCATAATATGTGTGTGCTCATGTATGACATTTTATGATGATTGATTTAGTGTTATAAAGGTGAATTCCATAAGAAAGGACTTAGTAGTGAACTTTGAAAGTACAATAGGAAATGTGTGATGACTAATTAAAGCATGCATGCAAAATAATGGACTTGCATGTCAAATTCCCTTTTACAAGTGATGGCCGGCCATGACAAAGAGATATGGGCTAAACATGTCATGAAACATGTTTTGTTGGGCATTAGGGAGAAATAATAAACAAATAAGCATGGGTAAGAAAAGAATGAAAAAAAATGTGTGTGTGAGAGTAGCATTCCCCATTGCCGCAGCAACCAAGAAGAGAAAACAAAAAATTTGTTCATCCTTGTTCTCTCCTTTTGGCCAAAAATACTAAGAGGAAGAAGAGATTTTGCTTCATTTCCTTTGTTTAGAAGAGATCTAGAAGGATATTTGGCTAAACTTGCATCAAGATTGAGGTATGTACGAGGTTGTGTCATGAGATTCATGCATGTTTTAGTTGCCAACTTGATGTTCATGTTAGCCATGGTTCAAATCCTTGTTATGCCATGGAAGTGGTATTTGGTCAAGGTTGGTATTGTGATAAAGCCATTGCATGTTAAGTGTGAAGCTTGATGATGATGCATGCAATGATGGATTGTCTACTCTTGAAATTTCTTTGTAGCCATCTTGAGTAAGACTTTGAGTTTTCTTTTGTTTAACCATGATTGAAGATAAAAGGGCATGATTATGATGTATTCGCCATGATGCATTCATGAGCATGGTTCATGCTTCTTGCATGTTAGTTAAAATTTGTGTTTTAGATGGCTATGGACACCTTGAAATTGGCCATGCTCATATATGTATATATATGTTTGCACATGATGTTTTGGCTATGAAGTAAGTGATGAATATGTTTGTTTAAAGAAGAAGATGTTGAAGAATGCTTGTGAAATTGCAAGCACATTCGCCTAACACACATATGAGTGCTTGATGCTATATTATAAGTTTTGAGCTACAACATGCAAAGCATTAACTAGTAAAATGCATGCTGTTTTTGTGTGGTATTAAGTGCATAATTGGCCTCAACATGGACATGTATATTCGGCCTTAGGTAGCCTATTGAAGGCCTTAGCTTTTCCTTGATGCCCGAATGAATTGTATTGAATTGCTTGATGTAGTATAAAATGTGCATGACCATTGTGTATTCAAGCTAAAGGGTGGCCATTTGACCATTTAAACTCCTTGTCATATTCGCCATAAGCTAGCACAATGAGGTTTTAATAAATTGAATTTGTTTGAATTAGCTCAAGAGCTTAGAGGGCCACAATTGGACAAGGGAAGGAAAAGTGATCGAATAGCCGTAAAAGCCGCTCGACAACATCCGAGGTAAGTCCTCAAGAAGTGACCTTAATTGAATTATGTGGAATGAAATATGGATGTATTGATTATTGATTTATGTGTATGAGTATTGAATGATACCGGGCTAAGTCCCGAAGGCGATTATGCTAGTGATTATAATTGTGTTTGAGCCTTAGTAACGAAAATGAAATATGTATGTCCAATGATTATTGATGTATGTGTGCATGAGAAATTGAATGATACCGGGCTAAGCCCCAAGACAATTATGCTGGAAATTATATCCGGTTAAGACCAAGGCAATTGTGCTAGTGGCTACATCCGGGCTAAGACCGAAGGCATTCGTATGAAGTCATTCTATCCGGGCTAAGACTCAAGGCATTCGTGCGCGTGGTTATATCCGGTTGTATTCAAGAAGCTTGGGCTGGAGGTGAGTGTTGGTTGCTGTAATAAATTCAATTAGTACGCTCGAAAAGCCCAAAGAATAAGGTACGTTTATATGTGCATTGGAAAGTCGACATATTTGAGCAACATTCGCTCAATCGACTAACTAATTTCAGCTATTGGAATGGTTGATACTTTGTGAAAGTATATAATGATGAAGTGTGAAGTAAGAATGATTATGAGAATGTGTATTAATGAAATGATGCATTTGGTTATGTGAATGTATTGCTTAAATCAAAGCTGATTTTATTCCTTGAGACTTACTAAGCATAAAAATGCTTACCCCGCTGCTTTGGCTCTGTTATATAGATTACGCCGATAGCAATCGGATTCGGGATCATTAAAGTCGAAGTCATCCAAACTATCAACGCCTCTATTTTGGTATAAATTTTTGGTTGAACTTTGAAATGGCATGTATAGGACTACCCTTGTTGGTTTAAATATGCTGTGATGTATATGTGTACGGCCATGCTAAAATGGCTCGTAAAAGTGAAGTACTGAACTTAGACTATTTGCGGTTTGTATATATATATATGGTGTCATGATGTGATTATGGATTGGAGATGGGAATGTTGGTCACATGATCAGCCATTGGTATGGTTAAAATGATCATATATGAACCTATGTATGGCAAGACTAGTTGGTTCATGGAGACTACAAAATAGGTAAGACCTACCTTAAAAACAGATGCTGCCAGCTGCAGTGACGTGAATGTGAAAAATCACCAAAATTTGTAGGAATGGTATTAAATAGTGAATAAGCTATGTAAATGAACCTTGATGAGTCTATTTTCATATGGAAGAAACGAAATGGTCATAGGAGTTACATGTTAAGAGATATTAAAGCTATTGTGAGACAGGGCCAGAACGGTTTCTGGGTCCCCTGTCGCAACTTTAAAAATTTACTATAAATTATCCAGAAAGAATTAGGAGTCATTCCTTATATGTACAGATTCCATTTTGAGTCTAGTTTCATTAGAAACAAACGGCACCAGTATTAAATACCTGTACAGAGATATATTCAAGTTATAACGCGTGAAGGTCAGAGCAGTCGATCCCTGTAACATGGGTGACTTTAACTAATAAACTGTACCAATTGGACCGACCAAAAATTCTAGAAATAAATCCATGGATGGATATATGAGTCTAAATTCAGGGAAAATTTACGAAACCAGTTTCCGAGTTTTGAAACTCGAGATATGATTTTTAAGGCGACGGTGATGCAGTTTTCCAGCCTGACTGGAAATGTCAAATTGGGGGGGCAAAATATGTGAACTTGGCTTGTTAACCCCTCGTGTCCGACACCGGCGATGGTCTCGGGTTCGGGGTGTTACAATTCAAATTTATAGAAAAACCCTAATTAGTTAAAATTATTAGGGAGAAAAAGATAGTGAGAGAAAGAAAAAATCTGGAAGCAACACATCTTTATGGTACACGCGCTAAGACAAAGAATATAGATCAAAGACTTGAGCAGATCCAGAAAGAAATATAAGAGCAATTGCAGGAACAATTGGCGAAAATCCAACAGGAGATGAAGGATCAAATGTTAGAGGCTCAAAGGAATATGATGGCTGAGATGGCTCAACTACTAAGGGGGGCAACAGACAAAGGAAAAGCCCCTATGAATATCACTGAAGAGGATAATGAGGATCATCCTCCGGGTTTTACCCCACCTCATGTGCAAACTCAACCTGAGGCATATCCTTGAAGGCCGTCTGTCACAATAAGGCCTCAACATGGGCAAGTTGATACTAGAATGCCCATGAATTTCCAAACTGGCTCGGGATCCAACCCGGAAGATAACCCTACCAATCCAGTCATCCCTAATTTAGATGTAGCGGAGAAGGAAGAGATGAGACTCAAATCATCAAGGCAATTAGAGGAACGTTGCAGATGGTTAGAGGAGAAATTTAAGGTATTAGAAAATGTTGATAATCGTCAGGGAATTGATGCCAAGGACTTGAGTTTGGTCCCAGATTTTGTGCTTCCTCATAAGTTCAAGATGCCGGAGTTTGAGAAGTACAATGGGACTACTTGCCCTGAAGCCCATATCACCATGTTCTGTAGACGGATGACTGGCTATGTAAACAATGATCAATTATTAATCCATTGTTTTCAAGATATTTTGGTTGGGGCAGCAGCTAGGTGGTATAATCAATTGAGTCACGCAAGGATCGGTTGTTGGAGAGACTTAGCGTAAGCCTTTATGCAGCAATATAATCATGTGACTGACATGACTCCTCATAGAATCACTTTGCAGAACATGGAAAAGAAGCCTAATGAGAGCTTTAGGCAATATGCACAGAGGTGGAGGGAGGTTGCCATGCAAGTTCAACCACCGCTCTCGAAGAAAGAAACTACCATGCTGTTCATTAACACTTTGAAAGCCCCATTCATTACTCACATGATTGGAAGTACTACCAAGAGCTTTGCTGATATAGTTATGGCAGGAGAAATGATTGAGAATGCCATAAGGGGTGGTAAGATAGAGGGGGAAACTGCTAAAAAGTCAGTCCTAAGAAGGAAAGATAATGAAGTGAACAATACAAGTAGTTATAACTCAAAAGCGATTACGGTTAGTCAACCTAGAGCAACTACAGTTGGGCAACAGGATTCTCAAAAGCAGGGATCTAATTCGAGACAAAATTCTGAGAAGGTCTCATTTACGCCTATCTCGGTGACGTATCGGGAGCTTTATCAAAGTCTATTTAATGTGCATGCAATAGCTCCTTTTCATTTGAAACCACTACAACCCCCATATCCCAAATGGTACGATGCAAATGCCAAATGTGAATACCATGTAGGGATATCAGGGCATTCAATCGAAAATTGCACTGGCTTTAAAAAAGTAATGGAAAGAATGATCAAGATGGGGGTCGTAAAATTTGACGACACCCTTAGTACAGAGAACCCGTTACCAAACCATGGTGATCAAAGGGTAAATACAATTGGGGACACTGGTATGAGAAGAATTAAAGAGGACGTGGTTGAGGTAAGAATGCCGATGAAAGTAATATAGGAAGAAATGGTGAAAAGAGAAATGATAATCTTTGAAGAGGGAAATAAAGGAGCAAGGGACTATTGCGAGTTCCATACAGAAAAGGGACACGAGATCTAGGAATGTGACGAGTTTAAGGCTTTGGTACAAAGTCTTATGAATAATAAGGAGTTGGTATTTGATGAAGCTGGCTCAGATGAAGGTCATGTATGTGCATTGGAAGGTGAACCAAAGAATCAACCGGCCAAGGATCATTATTTCTATACCAAGGAATAATGAAGTTGAGACACAAACAGTGCCAAAAGTCATAATTCACAAACCCGTTTCCTTTCCTTATAAGGATAACAAGAGAGTGCCCTAGAATTATGACTGCAATGTGACAATACCGAAGAGAGAAGATGTAGCTAGTACTTCTAAGGAGGCTCAAGTTGAAGGATCCTACACACGTAGTGGGAAGCGTTATGATACAAAAGGCATCAGAGTTGAGCCTACGAAAGTGAAAGCCTTTAACATTGAGAAGGAGAATAGGGCTGAGGTACTTGTTAATGAACCAGTAAAAGAAGAAAAAGCTAGAGAGTTTCTAAAATTCTTGAAACACAGTGAGTATAGCGTACTTGAACAATTACGCAAACAACCAGCTCGTATATCAGTGTTGGCTTTGCTTCTGAGTTCATAGGTACATCGTGAGGCATTAATGAAAGTGCTCAACGAGACTTACGTTACTAATGATATATCCATCAACAAGTTGGATCGATTGGTTAGTAACATAAGCGCTGAGAACTTCATTTATTTTAATGACGATGAAATCCCACCTGGTGGCATGGGATCAGCTAAAGTTTTGCACATCACCACTCACTGCAAAGGATATACATTACCGAGTGTGTTTATTGATAATGGGTCAGCTTTAAATGTCCTGCCATTGTCCACATTGAACAAATTGCCTATAGACAGTTCTCACATGAAAACATGCCATAATGTAGTGAGGGCATTTGATGGCACAGAAAGAAATGTCATGGGAAGAATTGATATCCCCTTGTTGATTGAACCAAACGTGTGTGAGGTAGACTTTTTAGTGATGGACATCAAGCCCTCTTATAATTACTTGTTGGGGAGGCCTTAGATACATTCGGCAGGAGCGGTACCCTCATCTGTGCATCAGAAATTAAAGCTAGTAACAGACGGACGGCTGGTCACCATAAATGCGGAGGAAGACATCATTGCAGCAGTCACCAATGATGTACCCTATGTAGAGGCAAACGAGGAGGCTGTTGAGTGTTCTTTTCACTCCTTAGAATTCGTTAGGTGCCGGTACCTAGGATATCTAAAACCACAAGAATAGGTTTGCAGATGACAATGGGAAAAGGAGCCTTGCCAGGAAAAGGATTGGGAAGATATCTCCAATGAGGGATTCAAGTTCCAGAACTAAAGGAGAAGAGAGACCGTTTTGGCTTGGGTTTCAGGCCAGATCATAAGTAGAGGAGGAAGGAAATAGAGAAGCGTCAAGAAAGAAGAAGGGCGCGTTTAAGAGGAAGAGAAGTAGAGTGGAAACTGATGATGTTCCCTCATATATCCCAAACCTTTATATCAGGAGCGATAATTCACCTTGAGAGAGGGTTGCACGAAAAAGGAAATTATCACATCAATGTGTACATAATGAAGAGTCTAAACGAAGAAACCTTGAGGGCATTCGTCCTTACGAATCGAGAAGCTCTTTAAATAATTGGGTTACAGAGGAACTTCCTGTAGTTTTTAAAGATTTTTTAGAGTAATTTTCAGAACACTCTTGTAGCTCTAAAGCCTAGGAGTAGTAAGATTTCATTTGTAAAATAGGCTCATGTTCGGATATTTGCATTTCAATAAAACATGACTTTTGTTATCAATCTGAGTGAATATTCTTTTATACCGATCAATATTCTTTTGACCTCTTTAAATTCCTTCAAAATTTTCATTTTATACATAACACATAAATAAACATTCTTAAAATTCATTCATTCTTTGTACATTCTTTCGTACCTCGCAGGTCCCTAGATATCAACGACATGAGCACTGATACTACGAATCCTGAATTCTCTTTTGAGCAAGACATGTGTTTAGAAGAACTTCAGGATTTTAAGGATGACAGGGATTGTGATGTGTCTCAAGATCTGTTGAGAATGGTGAAACAAGAGGAGAAACAAATCCTACCCTGTGAGAAAGAGGCAATAGAGAATGTAGTCTTGGAGGAAGGAAAATAAGTGAAAATAGG
Source organism: Gossypium arboreum (assembly GCF_025698485.1). Taxonomy (NCBI): domain Eukaryota; kingdom Viridiplantae; phylum Streptophyta; class Magnoliopsida; order Malvales; family Malvaceae; genus Gossypium; species Gossypium arboreum. The sequence goes on from NC_069082.1 coordinate 21,002,263, forward strand.
GACACATATTGCAAAGGAAACAAGACAAGGTCTTGTTGAGCTACTACGTGAATTCAAAGATATCTTTGCATGGTCATATGAGGATATGCCGGGTTTGAATACTGATATCGTGGTACATCGTCCCCCCATAAGACAAGATTACAAGCTAGTCCAACAAAAATTGTGAAGGATGAGGCCTGATATTGTGCTGAAAATAAAAGATGAAGTCAAGAAATAGTTTGATGCTGGATTCTTGGAAGAGCTTAAGTATTCAGAATGGGTGGCTAACATTGTGCCTGTCCCTAAGAAGGATAGGAAGGTACGAATGTGTGTTGGTTACAGAGATCTGAACAAAGCTAGCCCAAAGGACAACTTTCCTTTACCGCACATCGACACTTTGGTGGATAATAGAGTGGGATATTCGTTGTTTTATTTTATGGATGGCTTCTCAGGGTACAATCAGATAAAGATGCATCCTGAGGACATGGATAAAACCACCTTTATAACATTGTGAGTCACCTTTTGTTACAAGGCAATGCCCTTTGGGATAAAGAATACAGGGGCAACATACCAAAGGCCTATGGTGACATTATTTCATAATATAATGCACAAGGAGATTGAGATGTATGTTGATGACATGATTGTCAAATCTCGAACAGAGACGGAGCATATTGAAGTCTTGAGGAGGTTGTTCCTAAGATTGAAGAAGTTTCAGTTGAAGCTTAATCTGGCAAAGTGTATCTTCGGAGCTAGGTCGGGGAAGTTATTGGGCTTTGTGGTCAGCAAAAAGGGAATAGAAGTTGACTCAGACAAGGTTAGAGCCATACGAGAATTGCCTCCACCACGTACTTAGAAGAAAGTTCGGGGTTTTCTTAGAAGGTTGAATTATATCGCTCGGTTTATTTCACAATTAACCGAGAAATGTGATCCTATATTTTGCCTCCTTAGAAAACACAACCAAGGTACTTGGGATGAGGAATGCCAGAATGCTTTTGAAAAAGTCAAGCAATACTTGTTAAACGCTCCAGTGTTATCTCCGCCAAGTCCAGATAAACCATTAATTCTATACTTATCAGTGTTTAGTAATTCTATGGGGTGTGTGCTTGGTCAACATGACGAGTCAGGAAGAAAAGAGAAGGCGATATATTACCTCAGCAAGAAATTCACAGAGTGTGAGATGAGATATTCGCCAATTGAGAAGTTGTGTTGTGCTTTAATCTGGAAAACTCGAAGGTTGAGGCAATATATGCTATATCATACGACTTGGCTAATTTTGAAACTTGATCCATTAAAGTACATGATGGAATCAACAGCCTTAAATGGAAGAATGACAAGGTGGAAAGTACTGCTTTCAGAGTTTGATATAGTCTATGTGAGCCAAAAGGCTATAAAAGGAAGCGCGATAGCAGAATTTCTGGCTAGTAGAGCTCTAGAAGATTATGAGCCATTAAGCTTTGATTTCCCTAATGAGGAGTTAATATATGTGGCAATTACTGAAGAATATCTATGGAAACTGAACTTTGACGGTGCATCTAACGCGGTAGGAAATGGAATTGGGGCAGTCTTGGTATCCCTAAACGGTGATCATTAGCCAGTTACATGTAAATTGGATTTTGACTGTACGAACAATATGGCCTAGTATGAAGCATGCATCATGGAGATTCGGGCGGCCAAAGAGCAAAAAATTAGAGCCCTAGAAGTATATGGAGACTCTGCGTTGGTAATTTATGAGCTTAGGGGTGAATGGGAGATAAGGGACCCCAAATTGATTCATTATTGAAATGTAGTTCTGGAGTTACTTGAGGAGTTTGATAACATCACCTTTAATTATCTCCCACGAGACAAAAATCAAATAGCAGATGCTTTAGCAACACTGGCTTCCATGATTAAAGCAAACCAAAAAGAAGATGTTAGACCAATTCAAATGAGTATTTCTGAGGTTCCATCTCATTGCTGTAACATCGAAGAAGAGGAAAAGGATGACCATCCTTGGTATCAAGATATATTACGATATGTGAGAAATCGTGAATATCCTGAGTAGGAAACTGAGAATGATAAAAGAACTTTGAGGAGGTTAGCCTGCGAATATGTACTAGATGGGGACATCCTTTATAAAAGAAGGAAAGATCAGGTGCTTTTGAGATGTGTCGACGCTGTGGAAGCTAGACAAATCTTAGAAGAGGTACATGAAGGTGTTTGTGGGACACATGCTAATGGCTTTACAATGGCAAGGCAAATCATGAGGTTTGGATACTATTGGTCTACTATGGAGGGAGATTGTATCAGCTATGCTAAAAAAATGTCATAAATGCCAAATATATGGTGTGACAGCCCAAAATTGACCCTATTCAGAATGTGGTTTCGGGACCACAAAACCGAGGCATAAAAATAATTCAAAATTTATTTTGATGCCTATAATATGTGTATGCTCATGTATGACATTTTTTGATGATTGATTTAGTGTTATAAAGGTGAATTCCACTAGAAAGGACTTAGTAGTGAACTTTGAAAGTACGATAGGAAATGTGTGATGACTAATTAAAGCATGCATGCAAAATAATGGACTTGCATGTCAAATTCCCCTTTATAGGTGGTGGCGGCCATGACATGGGTTATGGGCAAAGAAAACATGTTGAAACATGTTTTGTTAATGGAGCATGAAAGAAATGATTAATAATTAGATGTGGGAAGAGAAACAAAAAAAAAATGTGTGTGAGAGTGTAGCATTCCCCCATTGCCGTGCAACTAAGAAGGAAAACAAAAATTTGTGTTCATCCTTGTTCTCTCCTTTTTGGCCGAAAATACTAAGGGGAAGAAGAGATTTTTGCTTCATTTTATTTGTTTAGAAGAGATCTAGAAGGAGATTTGGCTAAACTTGCACCAAGATTAAGGTATGTATGAGGTGGTATTTGGTCAAAGTTGATATTGTGATAAAGCCATTGCATGCTAAGTGTGAAGCTTGATGATGATGCATGCAATGATGGATTGTCTACTCTTGAAATTTCTTTGTAGCCATCTTGAGTAAGACATTGAGTTTTCTTTTTGTTTAACCATGATTGAAGTTGAAAAGGGGCATGATTGTGATGTATTCGGCCATGATGCATTCATGAGCATGGTTCATGCTTCTTGCATGTTAGTTAAAATTTGTGTTTTGGATGGCTAGGGACACCTTGAAATTGACCATGCACATATATGTATATATATGTTTGCACATGATGTTTTGGTTATGAAGTAAGTGATGAATATGTTTGTTTAAAGAAGAAAATGTTGAAGAATGTTTGTGAAATTGCAAGTACATTCGGCCTAGTACACATATGATGTGGAAATCTTGGAATTTATTGTTGATTTGGTGCAAGTATGACTAAGTATAATCGGCCATATGAGTGCTTGATGCTATATTATAAGTATTGAGCCAAAATATGTAAAACATTAACTAGTAAAATGCATGCTGTTTTGTGTGGTATTAAGTGTATAATTGGCCTCAAATTGGACAAGTATATTCGCCTTAGGTAGCCTATTGATGGCCTTAGCTTTTCCTTGATGCTTGAATGAATTGTATTGAATTGCTTGATGTAGGATAAAATGTGCATGACCATTGTGTATTCAAGCTAAAGGGTGGCCATATGACCATTTAAACTCCTTGTCATATTCGCCATAAGCTAGCATAATGAGGTTTTAATAAATTGAATTTGTTTGAATTAGCTCAAGAGCTTAGAGGGCCACAATTGGACAAGGGAAGGAAAAGTGATCGAATAGCCGTAAAAGCCGTTCGACAACATCCGAGGTAAGTCCTCAAGAAGTGACCCTACTTGAATTATGTGAAATGAAATATGGATGTGTAATGATTATTGATTTATGTGTGTATGAGTATTTGAATGATACGGGCTAAGTCCCAAGGCGATTATGCTAGTGATTACATTTGTGTTTGAGCCTTAGTAACGAAAATGAAACATGAATGTCTAATGATTATTGATGTATGTGTGCATGAGCAATTGAATGATATCCGGCTAAGTCCGACGACATTTATGCTGGAAATTATATCCGGTTAAGACCAAGGCAATTGTGCTAGTGGCTACATCCGGCTAAGACCCAAGGCATTCGTGCGAGTCGTTCTATCCGGGCTAAGACCAAGGCATTCGTGCACGTGGTTATATCCGGTTGTATTCAAGAAGCTTGGGCTGGAGGTGAGTGTTGGCTGCTGTAATAAATTCCATTAGTACGCTCGAAAAGCCCAAAGAATAAGGTATGATTATATGTGCATTGGAAAAGTCGACATGCTTGAGCAACATTCGCTCAATCGACTAACAATTTCAGCTATTGAATTGGTTGATACCTTGTGAAAGTATATAATGATGAAGTGTGAAGTAAGAATGATTATGTGAATGTGTATTAATGAAATGATGCATTTGGCTATGTGAATGTATTGCTTTAATTAAAGCTGATTTTATTCCTTGAGACTTACTAAGCATAAAAATGCTTACCCGTTGCTTTGGCTCTCTGTTTTATAGATTTTGCTCGATAGCAATCGGATTCGGGATCATTAAAGTCAAGTCATCTACACTATCAAAGCCTCCATTTTGGTATAAATTTTGGTTGAACTTTGAAATGGCATGTATAGGACTACCCTTGTTGGTTCAAATATGTTGTGATGTATATGTGTACGGCCATGCGAAAATGGCTCGTAAAAGTGAAGTACTGAACTTAGACTATTTGCGGTTTGTATATATATATATGGTGTCATGATGTGATTATGGATTGGAAATGGGAGTGTTGGTCACATGATCAGCCATTGGTATGGTTAAAATGATCATATGTGAACCTATGTATGGCAAGACTAGTTGGTTCATGGAGACTACAAAATAGGTAAGACCTACCTTAAAAACAGATGCTGCCAGCTGCAGTGACGTGAATGTGAAAAATCACCAAAATTTGTAGGAGTGGTATTAAATAGTGAATAAGCTATGTAAATGAACCTTGATGAGTCTACTTTCATATGGAAGAAACGAAACGGTCATAGGAGTCACATGTTAAGAGATATTAAAGCTATTGTGAGACAGGGCCAGAACGGTTTCTGGGTCCCCTGTCGCAACTTTAAAAATTTACTATAAATTATCCAGAAAGAATTAGGAGTCATGCCTTATATGTACAGATTCTATTTTGAGTCTAGTTTCATTAGAAACAAACGGCACCAGTATTAAAGCCCTGTACAGAGAGATATTCAAGTTGTAACGTGCGGAGGTCAGAGCAGTCGATCCCTGTAACATGGGTGACTTTAACTAATAAACTGTACCAATTGGCCCAACCAAAAATTCTAGAAATAAATCCATGGATGGATATATGAGTCTAAATTCAGGGAAAATTTACGAAACCAGTTTCCGAGTTTTGAAACTCGAGATATGATTTTTTGGGCGACAGTGATGCAGTTTTCCAGCCTGACTGGAAATGTCAATTGGTGGGCGAAATATGTGAATTTGGCTTGTTAACCCCTCGTGTCCGACACCGGCGATGGTCTCGGGTTCGGGGTGTTACATATGGGGACAAAATTCATGTACCACCTTCACCTTTGCATGTTATGACTTCTCCATGGCCCTTTTTTCATGTGGGGCATGGATGTCATTGGGCCAATAGCACCAAAGGCTTTAAATGGGCATTGTTTCATTTTCATGGTCATTGACTACTTCACGAAATGGGTAGAGGCAGCTTCATATGCTAGTGTTGCCAAGTCGGCAGTAAGTCGTTTCTTGAAAAAGGAGATTATTTGTCGGTATAGAATGCCTGAGAGGATCATATCAGACAATGCATTGAACTTGAATAATAGCATGATTGTAGAAGTCTGCAGCGAATTCAAGATCAAACATAATAATTCATCTCCATATCATCCAAAAATGAATAGGGCAGTAGAAGCTGCCAAAAAAAATATCAAGAAGATAGTGGGGAAAATGACTGAGACCTACAGAGATTGGCACAAGAAATTACCATTTGCACTTTTTGCCTATCGAACGTCCGTCAGAACCTCTACTGGGGCAACTCCTTTCTCGTTGGTTTATGGGATGGAGGCAGTGTTTGTGACAACCCGAATTAGGGCCTAATCGGAATAGTGGTTTCGTGACCACAAATCCGAGATAGAAATAATTGTTTTATAAATATTTTGGGGTTTATGATATGATTGCATGATTGTGTGAAAATTTCGTGATGAAATTCTATGCCTAAAGTGTTTAAATTGAAAGTAGGGACTAAATCGAATAAGTTGCAAAATTTGCATACTAGAAATTTTTAGTATGAAATTGTTTTGAAATATTTATTAGGAGGTCTTAAATAGCAATTCTACCAATTTTAAGTTCATGGACAAATTTAGGACATGGAAGGAATTTTTGGAAAGTTTAGTAGTAAGGGTATTTTGGTCATTTTGATATTAAATGAAATAAAATGGGAAAAATAACACAAAATAGTCATCTTCCCATTTAGTTGCTGCGAAACTTCACTCTCTCCATAGCTAGGATTCTTCAACTTTCAAGCTCCATAGTAAGTGATTCTAAGCCCCGTTTTTAATGTTCTTTACGTTTTTGGAATCCCGGAAGCTCGATTAAGCTTATGCTAGCAATAATTTAACCTAGGGTTACCGTCGCCGGAACAGGATACAAGGTATTACCAGAACATAACATATACCAAGATAGAAATATGTCATCCCATTTGATAATGCATCGTATAACATATATCTTGAACAATATTAGCCAACTTTTATGGCTTGTACAAAGTAATCGGTCGAATCTTGTAACTAATATTTTAAACCTAGACAAATATGACACATAACAAAATAATTTTTTTTGCCTACTATACATGCCATAATTCAAAACATTTAGTTCAAATACCCCAAAGTATGATAGTGCGGGTAGATCTTCACGATCCTTGACTCTGAGCAAGTGGAGAACATTATAAGACAAAAGAGAGAAAACGAAGTAAGCTTATAGCTTAGTAAGTAGTATGTAAATACTAATTTAAGAATCTAACATGTTTACACAACAATTCAAGTATGTCTACTTTAACTTCACTACTTATTCCACTTGATTAAGCTGTCTCTGCTGTATCATATTCACTAAATAAATCATAACTCGAGTTACAAAACTCGAAATTCATATCCGTAAAATTTCCTGAATCTAGACTCATAAAGCTTCTTGCTAAATTTTTTTATAATTTTTGGTTCAGCAGATTAGTACAGTTTATTAGTTAAAGTTTCCCTGTTACACAGCTCGACTGGCCTGACCTCTGTCCACTACGAATTGAATTTCTCTCAGTACATAACTCAAACAACCCTGAAGTCTGTTGTATTTAAAACTAGTCTCAATAAGGAATTTAGGCATGTAAACTATATTTCTTAGTTTGCTTTGTACAATTTTTAATGATTTTTCAAAGTGGAAACAGGGGATCACGTATTCATCCTGAGCAAGTCAGTTACAATTGTAAATATCTCAAAATATAGAATTCCTTTGCTTGCCCTGCTTCTTTTATATGAAAGTAGACTCATTAAGCTTTAATTTCACATCTCATTAAACCTCTAATTATATTCCTCCTATTTTTGGTGATTTTTCAAAATCACGTCACTGCTGCCATCTAAAAACAGTTTTAATACTAATTTCACTCTTTCACACATTCTTTATGCTAACCTCATTTTATCGTATATATGTATATGCCACAATTCATTTTCACCACATTTCATTCACTATAAGTGTAGGTCCAAACCACAATGTCACCACAAAACCATCCCGTTGAACAATTCGGATCAATCCTCGATATTTAACGGTTTCAAAGACTGACCCCACCATCATACTTCATTTAGTTCGGCTCTCTTGTACACATGGGGAACACTTAGTACCACTCATGCGACCTAGCCGATTTGTCTCGTAGCTCTCTTGTCTACATGGTGTCCTTCACTTGGAATCACGCATGCGACCTAGCTACATTTATCTTTCACGTAGCTCTCTTGTCTACATGGTGTCCTTCACTTGGAATCACGCATGCGACCTAGCTACATTTATCTTTCACGTAGCTCTCTTGTCTACATGGGATACATCTCGTATCACGCATGTGACCTAGCTACTACAGGGTGTCTCGTAGCTTTCTTGTACACATGATGTGCACTCAGCATCATACATGTGACCTAGCTACGCTCCCTCTATTTCATTCGATCTCTCCAATGTTCAACTGGATCTCTCTCTGTATTTATTTCCATTCTTCCAATAGTCAATTTATACTTTAACATCAGCTAGTATATTTATATAATAGGCTGAAATATAAGAATGTACATGAAATTATTGTAATATTTACATACAACTTACCTTGGTGCAAAATATGGAAATTTTGCAATTTAATCCAAAACTTTTTCTTTCCCAGCTCGAGGTCGGTTGCGCCTTTCTTGATCTATAATAACACATTTAGCTCATTTAATACTCATACTATTTATTTCAATCCAAAAATCACATTGTAGAAAAATTACATTTTGCCCCTAACTTTTACAAAATTACAATTTTGCCCCTAGGCTCGGAATTTAATTTCAGCCCTTATTCTTATGTTTTATGATATGCTGAACATTTTCTCTTCTACAACAACATCAAATTCCCACTCTATCATATAGTTATGAACATTAGGTATTTTTACCGATTATCTTGCTTTTACTCGTTTTCACTTAAAACCGAGTAGCACAAATTATTTAACACAATTTAAAACCTCATATTCTATCATAAAACATCAAAATACACAAATTTCACCTATGGGTATTTTTCCAAATATGAACCCTAGGTTAAATTATTGCTAGCATAAGCTTAATCGAGCTTAGGGATTCCAAAATGTAAAGAACATTAAAAGCGGGCTTAGAATCACTTACTATGGAGCTTGAAAGTTGAAGAATCCTAGCTATGGAGAGAGTGAAGTTTCGCAGCAACTAAATAGGAAGATGACTATTTTGTGTTATTTTTCCCATTTTATTTCATTTAATATCAAAATGACCAAAATACCCTTACTACTAAACTTTCCAAAAATTCCTTCCATGTCCTAAATTTGTCCATGAACTTAAAATTGGTAGAATTTCTATTTAAGACCTCCTAATAAATATTTCAAAACAATTTCATACTAAAATTTCTAGTATGCAAATTTTGCAACTTATTCGATTTAGTCCCTACTTTCAATTTAAACACTTTAGGCATAGAATTTCATCACGAAATTTTCACACAATCATGCAATCATATCATAAACCCCAAAATATTTATAAAACAATTATTTCTATCTCGGATTTGTGGTCACGAAACCACTATTCCGATTAGGCCCTAATTCAGGTTGTCACAGTGTTACCCATTGAAGTGAAAATACCTTCTCTTCGAATTTTGTCAGAGATAAAGCTGGATGAAGCAGAATAGATTTAATCGAAGTATGACCAATTGAACTTGATTGAAGAAAAGAGGCTAAGGGCTATTCGTCATGGTCAGATGTATCAGAAGCGAATGATGCGAGCTTATGACAAGAAAGTTCGTCTAAGAAAATTCCACGAAGGGGACCTGGTATTGAAAAAGATTCTTCCCGTACAGAAGGACTTTAGAGTAAAATGGAGGCCGAATTGGGAAGGGTCGTATGTTGTGAAGAAGGTTTTCTTGGGTGGTGTACTGCTTTTGACATAAATGGATGGGAAAAGTTTACCCAATCCAGTGAATTCAGACTCGGTCAAGAAGTACTTTGTCTAAAAAGAAGGGAAGTCAAGGTGAAAACCTACAAAGGGCACTTTGAGACTTCTAAAATAAAAAAAAAATAAAAAAAATAGAGAGGCCAAGGTGAAAACCCGCAAAGGGCACCTTGAGACCAAAGGGGTTTTGAGTTGAAAACCCGAAAGGGCTACTCAAATTTCGAAAAGCATGTAGTGACCTAGCTATACCGGATTTGACAAGAAGTGGAGTATGTTACATACCGGGGCACCAACAAAGTACTTTGGATCTTCTAAACACATGTTAAACTCAGAACAGTCTTCATGGAATTTGTATACAGAAGACCAAGCTATGATATGTTGGACATTTGATTTTTGTCCTATTTACTATCTTTGGATTCTTTTCTTCTCAAAGATATGTTTTTAGATTAATTTCCTATTGTATTCTGATAATTTATCTAACTATTCTCAAGATCAAATTATTTGTCTTCCATTATTCATAAAGTGTGTTGCATTGAAATAATGATTGATGAACTAAATATTTTTACAAACGAAGTTTTGTATATTACTCTGGAAATCTTTAGATAATACAAGAAACTAAAACAGAACAATTCCCATGAGTGAAGGTCGGAGGTACTCAAGGAAATTTCTTCTTCAGTTCAAAGGATGATTGGACAATTCAAACGATTCAATCCTGGGAGAGGATCGTCTCCAGCAAGTCGTAACATTCGAAGAATGGTACAATAGGACCAATTTGATTCAAAGCATACGGGCAGAGTATGATTGATATTTCGAGAAAAATAAATACGAAACTCGGATGAATGAATGAATAAAGGCGTCTAAAATAGGAGTCATTTTCATAACATAATATATATCTAATTAGGAGCATTTGATTCATTTCGAGCATGGCATCCTAATCATCGGGCATGAGCATATATGCATTCTACAGGTTATGTCCTTTAAAGGAAAATATAGATTAGAGATAGTATATTTGGCGCCTCTGTATTGACAGAGAGCAGATCGAATATGACAGATTTGGAGTCTCTGTATTGTCAGAGAGCAGATCGAAGATAGCATATTTGGCGTCTCTATATTAACAGAGAGCAGATCAAAGATAGCAGATTTGGCGTCTCTGTATCGACGGGGAACAGATAAAAATAGCAGATTTGGTGTCTCTGTATTGACAGAGAGCAGATTGAAGATAGCAGATTTGGCGTCTCTGTATTGACAGAGAGCAGATCGAAGATGACAGATTTAAGGTCTCTGTGTTGACAGAGAGCAGATCGAAGATGATAGATTTGGCGTCTCTGTATTAGCCAGGGAGCAGATCGAAGATAGCAGATCTGACATTCGTATGTTCGCATCGAAGTAGATCGAAAATGACAGATTTGGCATCTCTGTATTAGACGGGGAGCAGATCGAAGATAGTAGATCTGACATTTGTATGTTTATATCGAAGCAGATTGAAGATGACAGATTTGGCCTCTCTGTTTTAGGCAAGGAGTAGATCAAAGATTTCAGCATGGCATTCTTGAGTTTGTAGGGAGCAGGTTGAAGTTAGCAGATTTGACATGCCTGAGTTACAGTGAAGTATTTTGAAGTTATCAGAATACCTTTGAGGAAGATAAGGATCAAGATTTCGAGACTTGGCCAGGCTGGGCAAAATTTGGTCCTTTTATAAACTTTGCTCTATTCCTGTTACATAGTAATAAACAAAGAGGGGCAGCTGTAATAGCCCAAATTTGCCCGGGCCCGTGAAATGAAATAAACAAAATTTATAAACTGAAAATAAAATGTCCCTGTAAATGTCCAATTTACAATAAACAGGCCTCAAGGCTTGATAGCCCAAACTCGGTTACATTTGTAGCCCAACTGGTCTAAACCAGAATACCCATTAACCCTATACCCGGTTACACCTAAAACCCTTAGCCCATGTACCCGAACTTAACCCAAATCAGTAAAGCCCAGTAAGGCCTAATCCCTAAACTGAATCAGGAAACCCTAGGGTTTCCAGAAGCTTCGTGCCGCAAGCACCCCAATTGTCACGCCCCTTCGTCTCGCGCCGTTCCAGTGGACTTTCATCGGCGCTGTCATTCTAGCTCCGTATCGCACCGTAATCGGCGCATGAATCAACGCCAGCGCACTCACCGCCGTGATACCCTCGTTGGTACCTGCAAAAAGGAAAGAACTACAACAGGAAAGCGAAGCAAATATAGAAAGAAATCCAAAAATTTTTTCCCAAAATGTAACAGAAGGCTATAAAAGCCTTTTTTATAATCTGTAAAAGAGAGATTTTTTTTTTATATATACAAGAAGTTGATACACACATAGACAAAAAATAGCAACAGATTATTGAAGAAACAGAGGTGAATTTTTACTTTATTTTTTTTTCTTTCGTTATGAATGTATGAAAATATCACTAAATAAGGAAAGGAGAGGCTTACCGACAGATTTGAATTAAAAAAACGAAGCTTTCCAGCTCCCGGCCGCCGTATGTGGCGAAGTTGACGGCGGCGCATAGGCGCATGGGAGCCCGTGGATGGAGACTCAACAGAGCTCCGAGGGTCAACCCTCAATCCTCTTTCAGAGGATTTTTTTGTTTTTTTTAAAAATCGTGTTTTAAAATGGTTTAAGGCCAAAAGTTGGCTTATATAGCTTCATAAGAACGACGTCGTTTTGGTTTAAAACAATAGGCCTCAAAACGGCGTCGTTTCAAAGCTCAGGATCTGCGCGTTGACCCGAAACCCGGGTAGGATCCGCGCGTTTTTATTTAAAGGGCTAATTGCCCAATTGATCCTCCCGCATTTTTATTATTTACAATCTCATTTTATTTTGTTTTAATTTAGCCTTGACCTTTTATTTTTATTTCAATTTAGTCCTATTTACTATTTTAAAGCTTATTTCGGGACGACGTCGTTTTGGGATTAGGGTCAAATTGCCCAGTGAGTCCCTCAACTTTTAACGCGTGTTTCAATTAGGTTCAAAGTTCATTTTATTTATTTAAAATTAACCCTAGATTTTTATTTAAATTTAATTTTAATCCTTTTATATATATACATTTTACATATAATTTATTTATTTTAAATATTTTATATATATTATTTATACATGTAAAAATTATTATATTTATTTTTTTATTTATGTGATTATTTATCGTATTACTTATATTTCATTGTACATTATATATATATTTTTATTATATATTATATTTTATTATATATTGTTCTCTATATTATCTTCATTTTATTATATATTATTTTATTATTTATTATTTATTAGTATATATATAATTAAAATTTTAAATTAATATTAAAAATGCATATATCATTATTAAATATTTAATGTCTAATATTTTTAAATTTACTACAAAATTTTGTACCTATTTAACATATTATTATTTTTCTAAGTATATTAAATTATTATATCATGTAGTGTATATATATATTAATCATCTCTAAAAATTCATACATTGTTTTAAATATTTTATTTTTAAAATACTTCATCTATTTTTTAAAATTTGTATTTGTTTTCTTATCTTTTTTATTTATATGTTCATGATTTGTTTATTTATGTTTGTATCTTTTTGTATTTATTTAATATTATTTTAGTATGCTAATGTTATCTCACCAACTATTTGTTATTTTTATGTTATTTGTTGTTTATTATATTTGCATAAAAATTGATTATTTATGTTATTTTAAGTTGTATTTGCATAAAATATTGTTATATATTATGTAATTTATATTGTTATATTCATTATGCTATATTTTGCATGAAATATTATTATGTATGTATTATGTAATCTATATTGTTATGTTCATTGTTTTCTGTGATTATATTTGCATGAAATGATAATGTATATTATGAAATTTATGTCATTATTTATCATTTTCTATATTATATTTGCATGAATTGTTAAAGTATGTATCATATAGTTTATATTATTTGGTATCGATACCTTGTAATATGTTAAATACATCATTGTCATAAAATTTATATTTCATTTAATCCAAAAGAATTTTAAAAATAAGGCAATATTTTTGGTATTTAGGAATTCGAGAAGTAGTGCCCTAACATGCTGGGTTGCGATTTCTCGTTTGTCTAAATGTCTAAAATATCCTTCTAAATAGATTTCGTAAATCACGAGATTATTTCAGTTACGAAAGTTTAAAAATATCGTGTCCAATCATGCTGGATGTGATGTTTGTACTCTTTTGGAGCGAAGGAATCTTGATTTTTTTTTACTCGAATTATTACGGTTTTAAAAAGAGATCTTATTTCTAAATTCTTTCAAACTTTTGACATTAAGATAAAATTATTCAATTTGTTACCAATTTTGGGCGTTGCGAGGATGCTAATCCTTCCTCGTACATAACCGACTCCCGAATCCGTTTTCTCGTAACTTCGTAGACCAAAATGTTTTGTAAGGTGATCCAATCACACCAAAAAAAGTTGGTGGCGACTCCCTTTTTCAAAATACCTCCCCCTTTAAAAAAAAAAATTTCGACAATAATCATTTCTAAAAGGTTGAAATGGATAAGAAGACACTTCTGGATTGGCTTGGGGTCTCCTCTTTTCCTTTGTCTTCCATAGGTTTTCTACATCTGTTTTAATTCTGTTACTTATTTTAATCTAGTCCATGATAATGCATTTGGACGGATGGATATGGACAACCAGACATTAAAAAGTGAATGTTTTTAACTTCATATTCATGTGACGCTTTGTTTTCTTGTCTGATAATAAAATCAATCAATCCCCCTGGAACGAATTGGGTGAAGCCAAGAACCAGAAGCAAAAGCAAATTGGATAAGAAAACTATGCCATGTGGTCCAATCCATGTATTGAACCCTTTGTTCCACAGCCTTAGAAATCCAACCATGTGGGGTGTTTCCATTTTTGCCTTGAAAATTGATGCATCCTCGGGGGGGCAGCAGCAATCATCTGAATACAATAATGTTGGCCTCAACTTTACACAATCATAATGCCAATAACATTCATAGCATCCGACTGCTAATAACAAACAGCTAATGAAGACACCCAAAGTCCCCAGAATTTTATGCAGATGGCTTCTCAAATAAAAACTGACCCTAATTGTTGTATGCTTTTGTTTGTTTACCAAAAAAAACTACAAGTGGGCAACCCTTCTTTCATATTCTAAGTTCTAGCCTTAAGCCAAAATTATTCCATTTCTCAAACCATGTGATTCATTTGCCTCTTGCCTTAATGTTATTTCTTCTTTTCGAGACAAAACAATCACAATCCTATATATTTACTTTTGGTCGGTCAAGTTTATATATGATATTAGAATAATTTCTTTAATTTGTAATAGTTAATTTAAATCCGTTTTAGACTCACTTATTTATTTTTAAAAATATAAACTATTTTTAATTAATGTTTAATAATTTTATTTGTATTTTATTAAAGTTTTAAAGTTTGACAACTTAACAAATTTTTAAAATTTTCTATAAATATTATATTATAAATTTAAGTTTTATGTGATATAAGTTACATAATATATAAAATAAAATAATATATTATAAATTTAAAAGAAGGACTGAGGCTTTAAATATTGAAGTCTAAAATCAACTTGTATTTTCAATTTCATTTTTAAATCAACTTTTTTATCCAAACCCTTATAAATATTGTGTGAAACTTTGAGTTGAAATATAAAACTTGAAACTTAAACATATTTACTGATAAGTTAGTGACCTTAAATATTTCTTTTTTTGGATTTTACAGCTGCTTTTTTTTCCTTGCAAAGTTCAAGTAAAACCAAGCATGGGTAGAAGGATGAACTTAAGGTTTGTTTGCTTGGTGTAAAATAATAATTTTTAAAAAATGTATTGATTTTAAAAAAAATTAAAATTTTTAATGTTTGAATAATTTTGTGTAAAATACCTTTTGCTATTTGGTAAATTTTTTAAATTATTTTCTAAAATTATTTTCAGTGAAACAAATACAGTATTAATGAGAACTTTTCATAATTAATCTAGAAAATAAAATTTAATTACCAATTAATTGAAATAATAAACAACATTGATTTGAAATGATTTTTTATAATAATATAAAAATTAAATTTAAGTAATATGTATAACGTTTATATCATAACTAGAAAAATAATCAAATGCATAAATTAAACTATAATTATATAGTTCATAGCAATATAATCTAACAACAATACCTAGGTGTATAGTTAGAGCAACACCAAAATTATCCACAAGCTTAAAGCAACAATAGCATGAAAAAAAAAGCATAAGGAAAACACCGTGAACTTCGAAATGGGAAATCTCAAATCTAAGATCTGAAAAATGAAAAAAAATGATAATCAACTTATTAATGACTTAAAATAGCATGAGAAATGAAAAAAGATTGAAGTACATAGATCGTTATCTAAAAATAGCACATATAATATTTTTCACTGAATTACTTCAAAACCTTAATTTTTTTTATTTCAAATTTATATAAAAGTAAAAAATATGACGACTTGAATATCAATTCAACTAATAGTTAGTGTGGCACAAACGAAACGAGAAATAAAAGGTAGTAGGAATCGCTATCTGAATATTATAGTTGAAGAGGAGTCAAATTATGGATCCCCGTACCGTTGTAGGACCACCCTCCTTATCACAAACCAACATCCATCCCTGACATGGGTGCTTGCTCTCATCATGGTTTTGCAAATATATTAGATTTATATATTTCTTGTTGTAATTGTGTTTAGAGGTTTCATTTTAATTCTCTTCTAAATATAAAATTATAAATTAATATAGTAAAATTACATTTTAACCCTTGAATGATAAATTTTAATTCAATCCTTTTAAATTAAAGAAATTACAAATTAATATATTATGAAATTACACTTTAATTCCTAAAAATAAAAAAATTATTTAATCACTTTAAGAATAATAAAATTATAAATTAATATATAACAAAATTTTATTTTAATCTCTGAAAAAATTACAATTAAATATCAATCTCTACTAAAAAATTTTGGATTCACTTCTAATTGTATTTATATATATATTATTATATATTTATATAAATATTGATATGCTAATCTTATATAAAATTTAATATGTTTGTGTTATTAATTCACCGTCATTATGCATCTAGTTTGTGTTATATTTACTAAATTGAATTAATTCGGTTTAATAGGTCAAGGATTTTAATTTTAAGTAGGTTTAGTTTTTCAACCCAATAAACCAACATGTTTATACATATATGTCGAAACCTTTTTCGCGATTTGACTTTTTTATTTTAAAATAAAAATAGAGTTGTGATCAACTCTTTTTATTTAGATGTAATTAGATCACCTCAAAATTCGGTCATTTTAATAAAATGTAAGATTTACTAAAATAATAATATTTGGTCTTACAAATCCAAAAAATGGGTTCGGGAGTTAGTTACATATGAGGAAAAATTAATACCCTCATAATGCCCAAAATTTGTACCTAATTGATTACTTGATATTTTGATGTCGGAAGTTAAAAATTTGGAGAGATTAAAATACAATCCCTCTTTGCATGATGTTCTTTTTAATTAAAATCACTGAACTAAATTAAATTTTATGAAAAAGGCCTTCTTTCGAGTTAGTCGAGAAGAAAAGATCATGCCTCGTAAGTTAGGACACGATACTTTGAATCCTCGACAACAAGAATAATCACCATTTGATCCTTACTTAAATCTTATTTTTATTTTAAATAGGACATTTGTTTACTTTGGTTCTAGGAAGATGCCATACTCCATAAGTTAGGAGTACGACTCCTCGAATCCCAAAAATAATGAACGTTGCCTCAGTTTTAAATATTTCCTATATGTTAGATAGAACGATTGTAACTTTTTAAAACAATATACTTTTTAATTTGTCTAGGCCTAGTAATAAAATGGATAAATATATTTTAACACGATACATGATATGGAGATTAGAAAAAAAAGTAACATAGTAGTAGGTAAAAAATGAAATGATGATATTAAAATGATAAATAAATAAATGATAAAATAAAAATGCTATGCTAGTAAATAATATTAATACAATTATAATAGTAATAAGAACATCAATTCACAGTGATAATAACAATGGTCATCATGGGCATTTCTATACTACTACTACTACTAATAATAATAATAATCAACAAAAGGAAATATAAATTCTATAAACTTGAGTGTTAAGATAAAAGAAGTAGTAAATAAAGAGGCAAAATTACATAAATGACGGGTTAAATTAAAATTTAAACAGAATTTAAAGCATGAATTGTGAAATAATAAAAAAATAGAGGATTAAATTGAAAATGTAACAGAATTTACCACCTAAATTATAAGGAAATAAAATATAAAGGATTAAATTAAAATACGATACAAAAGTTTAGGGACTTCGGGGACAATTATCCTAACACACTACACTCATCACTCCCTAAAGGGTCAGCAATATGAGGACCAAGCTAACAACGAATAAAAATCAAATGGTATAATTTCTAAAAAGAAAAAAAAGAAATTAGGACCAGATTAAAAAAAAAACTTAAAGGTAGAAGGACTAGGGCCATAAATAAACCCTTTCCACGAAAACACACGGATCCCAAGGGATCAGGATCGAGTCAGTGGGTTATGCCTAAAATGACACCGTTTTGGGACTTCTGAAACCTGGCCAAAACGACGACGTTTGATGATGCCTATATAAGCCAATTCCGATCATCAGCAATGGCGACTGTCGCCTCCCGTGGTCAGAGTTGTAACACCCTTAACCAGTATTCGTCGCCAAACTAGGGTTAAGAAGCATTACCAGACAATTGGAACATTTCAAATTCAGTTCACAATCAAAAAGTTATACGTCATCATATCATAATCAAACATCAACATAACGTCTGTGACAGTTCAATTTTGGGCCTAGTCGGAATAGTGGTTTCGGAACCACTAACCCGATGTTAGAGAAATTATTTTTAATATTATTTTATGTGTTATGGCATGTTTATAAAGGTGCATGAAAATTTTGATGATTTAATTTTAGCGTTTGTGAGCTTAGTTGCGAAAAATGACTAAATTGCATAAAGTGCAAAAGTCCTATTTTGATAGCTAAGGTGTCAAATAGCTAGAGAACCTAAATTGGGGCTCCTTAAAGGGAAATTAAACCCTTTAAAGAGGCATGGCAGGCCATAGGAGACAAACATGGTCAAAAAGTCAAATTTTGGTGGGTTTGGTGACCAGATTGACTAAAATAAAAATAATATAAAGAGAAAGGATATCATCTTTTTTTTTCCTATCTCCTTCTCCACCGAAAATTCAGCCATTGTAGGGGTTTTTGAGCTTCAAAAATTTCAGCCACTGGCTTTTCTTGAAAATTTTTATAATTTTAAAACCCTTGTAGCATGAGTTTTCTAATAAGGGGACTATTTTGTTAAATGGTTGAAAGTCTAGGATTTTACCATGAAAGTGTTCATGTTGTTTTCTAAAATTTTATGGAAGAAAATGAATCATGGTTGTGAAATAAACAACTTTTGTGAAGGGACTTCTCATGAAAACCCTAATAGGACCATTTTGTGAAGTTTGTAAAATAGATAGTAATTTGTGAAATATTGGAAATTTGGGGTTGTCGTAAGAGAGATAAATGGTTGGTTAGGCTTGACTAATAAGGAAACTCGATAAAAATCTATTTCTAGGCCTAAGGGTAAAATGGTCATTTTGTGAAAGTCTAAGGGCAAAATGGTCATTTTGCCCAAATCATAAATTATTGAGCGTTTAGATTTAATTGATGATTAAATGACTAAATGTTGCCATTTTAGATCAATAATTACAAAATTCGAACCTAGAACGGGGGAAGGCCAAGCAAGTAGATTAAATCAACTAGTCGCCACATTTTGAGTACCAAGGTAAGTTGTATGTAAATAATACAACTACATTGTTTTTATATGTGTTTGAATTGATATAGCATAAATTTTTTGTTTGTGGAAATGATTATGTATGATGAATATAGAGATAATAGAACTCCCGTTTGAACCTTAGGAAATAAATCGGATATTCATACCATGACATTCGGGTTATTTGTGTGTTAGTGTAAGACATGTCTGGGACATGCATTGGCCATATAATGAGAGCCAGTGTAAGACCAAGTCTGGGACATGGCATTGGCATTGAGACGAAAACTAGTGTAAGACATGTCTGGGACATGCATCGGCCTCGAGATGTAAGCCAGTGTAAGACATGTCTGGGACATGCATCGGCTACGAGATGTGAGAGCTAGTGTAAGACCATGTTTGGGACATGACATCGACTTGATGGATGAGCCAGTGTAGGACCATGTTTGGGATATGGCATCGGTATTATACCTTATGTTTGAGGCTTAGTGAATATCCGATAGCATACCAAATGGTTCAACGGTGAGACTTACAGTTTAAGTTAAACGACAAAAGTATAACCATGTTATGAGTGGTATAGGTACCTATTTGAAATGTATGAGATGTGAGATCAATACATGCTATGTGAATTGTATTGGATAGTGATAAGTAAGTTGTGCTTATGCCTACTTTTGTATTATGAGCATGATGATGAATGGTAATATAACAACATACACCCGTACCCTTCGCCGAGACGGGATACGAGGCATTACTTAACTCTAAACTCAAACTTTCATACATTTTCGAGTCACCAAACTTGACTCAATTTAAAACTTTTTCAATTTATATTTTAAAATTCTTATCATAGGCCTACGACTCCTAAGTCGACCATTGGATAGTATTCGGGATCAGCCCGGGTCCTTAAACCATCTATAGAAAATTTGACTTTGAAACAAGGCACACGCCAGTGTGGAAGGGCAACACGCCCGTGTGACCAATTCGACATGGTCGGGCTATTGGCCCGTGTGACTTATACGGCCTAAGTAATACAGGGACACGCCAATGTCCTCCACCTGTGTGGAATTAATTCTAAATGCACACCGACAAGGGTTTCCACACAGTCGGGCACACGCTCATGTCCTAGCCTGTGTACAAAAACATGGATATTCTATTTCTAACGTCAGCATCCCAAAAATGTCACACGGCCATGGTACACGCCCGTGTGCTAGGCCGTGTTCATCACGCGGCTGAGACACACGGTCGTGTCTCTGCCCATGTGTTTACTATCATGGATACTGACTTGAAATTTTTATGTGCAGGGGACACACGGTCGGAACACACTTCCATAGGGTAGACCGTGCGTCACACATGGCCTAGACACATGCCCGTGTGTCTACTCGTATGGACAATATAAGGCTATTTACCAAGCCTATTTCCCACCCTTACTTACACAACCTACATAATAGCAACCACACCAATACAAGAATAACTTATTTAAACCAATCAGTTGCAATAGACTACATATCAATTAAATGATTACTCATTCATGAGAGTAACTTCATTTGCATATATCAAAATGAATATTTGCCATCATTCAAGGCTTAATACAAAATGAAGGGTTTCCAACCCAAGCCAAAACATTTGGCCAGTTCCCAATGACATAAAAATTAGTAAAGTCTAAGCCCTCTACATTCCATATTCAAATATATAAGTCAAACTATACTGAATGCTTCGATTGATAGTGTAATCGATATCTCTAACTTCTTTTGGTCCTTAAACTAGATAGGCGGCACTAAAAGAAAATGAAAAAGGAGAGGGAGTAAGCATAAAACTTAGTAAGTTGCATATAAATAAATATTCAACATAACTTTACCTTTCATCAACAAGTATCATAATACACAAGTGGCATAAGAAAAACTTACTCATCAATATTCAATACACCTCATATAGCATATATTGAGCTCATATTTCATACATACCATATAGGTACTTGTACCACTCACAACTCGGTTATACTTTCATTGTTAACTTGAAATCATACTTTCACCGTTGAACCATTTGGAACATTATCAGATACTTATTTAGCCTCAAACATAGGGTCAGGTGCTGATGCAATGTCCCAGACATGGTCTTACACTGGCACATCTCGTAGCCGATGCATCTCCTAGACATGTCTACCACTGGCTTATGTCTCGAGGCCAATGCATGTCCCAGACATGTCTTACACTAGCACTCGTCTCAATGCTGATGCCATGTCCCAGACGTGGTCTTACATTTACTCTCATAATGTGGCCGGTGCACGTTCCAGACATGTCTTACACTAGCTCACAGAAGTGACCCAAACATCATGGCATGAATATCCGATTTATTTCCTAAGGTTCAACTGGGAACTCTACTATCTCTATTCTCATCACATTTTCTCATTTCCACAATCAAGCAATTTATGCTATAATAATTTCAATACAATTCAAATACATTTATTGTTAATGTAGTTGTACTATTTACATAAAACTTACCTCAGATTACAAAATGTTGCAACTAGTCGGTTTAGTCTATTTGCTTGGCTTTCCATCGGTCTAGATTCGGATTTGGTATTTCTTGATCTATAATGACAAAATGCACTTATTTAGTGAATTTATCAATCTAGGTAGTCTACAATTCATAATTGGACAAAATGACCAATTTGCCCCTAGACTTTTGCAAAATGACCATTTTACCCCTAAGCCTGAAAATCTATTTTTATCAAATTTCTTCACATATTAAGCCTAGCAGAACCCTTTCTAATCTTATAGAAACTCCAAATTCCCACTATTTCACACACTTATCATCTATTTTACAACTTATGCAAAATAGTCCTTTTAAGTGTTTTCATGCTAACACCTTTCACAAAAGTTGTTTATAAGACAACCAAGACTCATTTCCTTCCATAAAAACTCAAAAAACATTAAAAATCCTTTCATGGAAAAATCCTACACTCTTGATTATTTTGCAAAATAGTACTCTCATTTGAAAGCTCACGCTTTAAGTGTCTCAAAAGTACAAAAATATTCAAGAAAAGCCATTAAAATCACTTACTTGTGAAGGCTTAAAGTTGTTGAAGTTTTAAGCTCTTAAAACCCCATTTCTTTTCTGAAAATTTTGGCCAAAAGAAAAGATGGAGAAAATAAAATGATAGCTAGGCTTTTTGGTATTATTATAATACACCTTATGTCATCAACATTACCTGATGTTGACTTTACCACACTTTCATCTCTCATGGCCGGTCAAGCTATCACAATAGGGTCTAATTGCCCTTTAAAAACCCGCACTTTTTATTCTCTAGCTATTTGACATCTTTAACTAATCAATTTAGCACTTTTGCATTTTATGTGATTTAGTCCTTTTTCTCAATTAAGCTTACAAACGCTAAAATTACTTCACCAAATTTTTCGTGCACTCTTAAAAACATGATATAACATCTAAATAATTATAAAATAATTTATTCGACTCCAAATTTATGGTCCCGAGACCACTATTCTGACTAGGCCCTAAATCAGGCTGTTACATTTCTCTCCCCTAGGGATTTTTATCCCCGAAAATCTTACCAACGAATAAGTTTGGGTACTGATCTTTTATAGTCTCCTCAGGTTCTCATGTGGCTTCTTCAACTCCATGTCTATGCCACAAAACTTTCACGAGTGCAATACTCTTATTTCTTAACTGTTTGACTTCTCGAGCCAATATCTTGACCGACTCTTCGCCATAAGTCATGTTGGAAAGAATCTCAACCTCTGTTGGCACAATCACATGCGAAGGGTCTGATCTATACCGGCGTAGCATGGACACATGAAATACATCGTGAATCTTTTCTAACTCTGGTGGCAAAGCCAATTGATAGGCAATTGGTCCTACTCTCTCGATAACCTCATAAGGTTCTATGAAACGATGACTCAACTTGCCTCTTCTACCAAGTCTAAGGACTTTCCTCCATAGGGATACTTTCAAAAATACCTGATCGCCGGCTTGAAACTCAATTTCCTTTCATTTCAAATCCACGTACGATATCTATCTATCCGAGGCGGGCTTCAAGCAGTCACGAATCACTTTAACTTTCTCTTCAGTCTCTTTGATTAAATCGACCTCGTGAATCTGACTCTCTCTGAGCTCAATCAAATATAAGGATGTTCGACACTTTTTCCCATACAAAGCTTCATAAGGTGCCATTTTCAGACTTGTCTGATAACTGTTGTTGTAGGCGAATTCAACTAATGGCAAGTACCTTTCCCAACTGTATTGAAACTCAAGAACACAACACTGCAACATGTCTTTAAAATCTGAATCACTCTTTCTGACTGGCCATCGGTTTGCAGGTGAAATGCCGTGCTGAAACTCAACTTTATTCCCAATGCCTCTTGTAACTTTTTCCAAAACCTCGAGGTAAATCTCGGGTCCCTATTTGAAGCAATCAACAAGGGCACCCGTGTAGTCTCATAATCTCGGAAACGTACAATTCAACCAATCTCTCAAGGGAGTAGTCTATATGCACTGGTATAAAATGTGCCAACTTTGTTAGCCTATCTACAACAACCAAAACAACATGCTTTTTCTTCGAGGTCACCGACAAACCCATCACAAAAGCCATAGTGATTCGATCCTACTTCCACTCTAGAACCGTTATAGGCTGAAGTAGACATGAAGGTACTTGGTGTTCAGCCTTCACTTGCTGACACATAGTACACTTGGAAACAAACTCTGAAATATCTCTTTTCATCCCCGACCACCATTATATTTTCTTCAGGACGTTGTACATTTTTACACTACCCGGATGGATAGACAAACAACCACTATGTACGTCTCGTAGAATCTTCTGAATAAGCTCATTGCCCTTGGGTACACAAACTCTATTTTTGAACATTAAACATCCATCAACACCAATACGAAACTCGGATTCATATTCCGTCTCACACTGAGTCATCTTAGCTTGCAACTCTTATCATCTTTCTGATCTTCACGAATCTCTTATAGAAATGTCTAGCTCTCAACTCAGCTAAGACTGAACCGACGCTAGGCATAGCCAACTGAGTAGTCATGGCTCTCAAGGCAAACAAGGACTTTCTACTTAAGGTGTTGGCGACTACATTCGCCTTTCCCAGGTGATAGTCAATTATCAGCTCATAATATTTTATTAGCTCTAGTCACCTTCGTTGTTGTAGATTCAATTCCTTCTGTGTCATTAAATACTTGAGACTTTTGTTGTGACAGCCCTAATTTGACCCTAGTCGGAATGTGGTTTCGGGACCACAAAATCGAGTCATAAAATTTAGTTAAAATTTTAATTGCATATCTTATATGTGTGATAGTACTTGTATAAAAATTTGATGTTTTAATTTTATCTTAGGAATGTGAATTTTGCTTGAAAGGATCTAGTTGAGAGACTTAGAAAATTATGATAGGTAAATAAGTAAGGACCAAATAGTATTAAAATAGGAAAGTTTGGGTTTGCATGTCAAAGTGCCCAATTCATGTTAAGTGGGCCAAGCATGGTTCCATTCCTCCAAGTTTATGTTGTTTATTATTTAATATTGGTAAGTAAATTAAAATAAATTAAAGAAAGGAATTAAAAGGAAAAGATGAATAAAATAAGGAGGGAAGAGGAGTGTTCATCTTTTTTTTTCTTTGGCTATTGCTTAGTGAGTGAGGAGAAGGAAGGAGATTTGGTTATTTGATTTTGGCTTGGAAGATGGCTAGAATGAGGTATGTATTGAATGATTCTTGAAAATCTATGCATGTTTGAGATGGTTAGTTCAAATTCTACTCATCCTATAGATTAGACTTAGGATTTTGAGGTTGAAATTCGCCAAGAAGCTTGAAACTCTTAGTAGATGTGTTAATGTCATTAAAATGGATAGTAATGTAGGATATGGTGAGTGGTTAATTGCTTTTAACTTGAAAGTTGAGGTTAAAATGGGTTAAGTGATTGCGAATCTAATTTAGGGGTGGAGGATTGTGTTCATGTTATATTGGATAGGTAGAGGTTGTAATGAGGTTGAAATTGTTGAATTGTTAGTTGGGTAACAAATGAAGCAATCGGCCATATGGGGTAAAAATGGGATGTTCATTTTAGTTGTTGTTTCATTTTGTGAGAAATGGGTCAAGTGTTCATGAGATGAAATTTTGTGATTAGATGAATTAAAAGTAATAGTATAGTTGATATATATATATATATATATATATAGATATACATATTCGCCATCACTTAGGAGCTTATGTAATGTTGAGTTTAAGCTTTGCATATTGGCTATATATACATATATATGTAAGCCCATTCGTGATATTACCTTAGGACTATGTATATATAACCGACAAAAAAAAATGGGAAAAACTAGAAAAGGTGATTGCCGAATGTCCAAGTATACATATGCATGTGTGATTGGATTATTGAAAGTATGGTAATTGCATAAGGTTATTAGCCGAATAGCTAAGAACATAAGGTAGCAAGATAAAAATTTTACCATGCCGTTCCGTATGTCATAAAATCATTAAAATGTGAATACCAATATATGTAGCAAAGCAGTTGAATGAGTTAATTTATTTGTTTAAGCTCAAGATCCTAAAGGAGAGGCGTCCAACAAGGGGAAATCGAAGGTCATCGAGTAGTCGACTTGGAATTATTTTACCCAACACAAGGTAAGTCATTAAGCATATAGTTGGTATTGATTTAAATGATCGTAGTACCTATGCAATTGTGTTTAATGAGATGAAATGTATACAAATGTATATGTATGTAGAGAAGAAATTGTCGAATGTAAAAAAGAAGTGAAGCGTATAGAGTGGCTGGTTTTCGGCACTAAGTGTGCGGGCAATAAGTGTTCACAGTTTTGAGATTGGCACTAAGTGTGCGGGCTTGAAATGCATGGCACTAAGTGTGCGAGTTTAAAGTACATGGCACTAAGTGTGCATGGTTGATTATTAAGCACTATGTGTGCGAACCCACTATATATATATATTTTCTATCAATTATTTATATTAAAGGTGCGACCTTACCGAGTCGATTTGGACAATGGAAAGGGTAAGTACCTTGAGTTCATGGCTAATAGGTGCTATGTTTATATTTGGAGTTGAGCGTGGTAAGTTTTGAACCTATGTGATGATTATAATTGAAGTCACGTACATAAGGTTCATCGTGGAATAGGTGAAAGTTCGCTTAGTTGTATGATTGTAACGAAAATAAAATGATGTATGGAAATGCCTCAATTATTCTATTGAATAGCGTATGAAATGTCAATTTAGGACTTGGAATGAGATTGAATCGTAAGGTCTAAGAAACTATGGCATAGTTCGGTATGGATGGAGTACTTAGCCTCATTTCGTTGTTTCCTCTTGTGAAAATTTTATTAATGGATGGTAGTGTAATGCTTATGACTTACTGAGTTATATACTCATTCAGTGTTTGCTTGTCACCTATTTTAGGTTTCTTGGACTCGACTTTTTTCGTATTCGGGACCGTCATCGAAGTCATCACACCGGCTAGCAACTTTTGGTATTTTCTTCTTAGTTGGTCTAGGAGAACATTTCGGCATGTATAGGCTATTATGTTTTGTTGAAATTTGGTATGTAAACTTTTAGCCTTGAAAATGGCATAAATGTTCGGTTGGAATTGGTTCTATGATGTTTGGACACAAGTCTTGGTAATTCGGTTTTGGTTGAGTATTGGTTGAGGCCTACTCGATTATTATGCCATATGTCATGGCTGATTATTTTCGGTGTTAAATTCATGATTTGGTAATAGTGTAGTGGGGAGATGCTCGGTGATGATTAGCCTTTGGCATGGCTAGTCATGGTCATAAATTGTGACATGTATGATGAATTATTAGTTAGATCAAGGAAAAATCATGAAATAGGCATAGTTTGTTTTAGTAACAGATGCTGATAGCAGCAGTGATGTGAGATTGAAAAATCACTAAAAATAGTAGAAATGGAATTAAATAATGAATAAATTATGAAATCGAAGCTTGATGAGTCTATTTTCATATGGAAGAAACAAAACGACCATATGAGCTGTATGTTAGGAGTTAATTAAATTCTTGTGAAATAGGGCAGAGAGATTTCTGGATCCCCTGTTTTGATTTAGAAAATTCACCGTAAATTTTATCGAGATAATTAGAGGTCGTACCTTATATGTACAAATTCATTATCGAGTGTAGTTTCATTAGAGACAAACGGCATAGGCATTGAATCCATGTACAGGGAGATATTTAAATCGTTAGGTACAGAGGTCAGTGTAGTCGAACCTTGAAACAGGGGAGACTTTAACAAATAAACTGTACTAATTGGCCCAACAAAAAAATTCTAAAAAATTCCCCCCATATAGATATATGAGCCTAGTTTCGGGGAAAATTTACTGAATTGGATTTGAGTTTGAACTCAAAATATGATTTTTAAAGCGACCACGATACAAGAGCTGACTTGCTCGAACAAAAAAAATAGGGAAATAAATGAAGTAAGCGGTAACACCTCGTGTTCGATTTCCGGTAACGGCCATGAGTTCGGGGTGTTACATTTTTATTGGTATCAGATCTATGGTTTAGTCGGTTCTAGGACTACCATAGTGCGTATGAGTCTAGCTATACATGCCTTAATGTTAGTGCTTAATAATGTGATGACTTCGACGGTTAAAATTTTTGTTTTGATTAGCAAATGGAACCGGGATAGAGACCCTTAGCGGATGGCGTTGAAAGTGTAGCGGCTGCTCTCGCTCAAGGGACACCGCTGTTGAACCTCGGTCATCTGCAAATAATTAGGATGAGGGGCAAAACAAGCCTTCTTCACCATGATGAATCGATGGGTCGCGCAATATGCCCGAACCATTCCTACTGTCCAACCATTCCGAATTTGAATAATCCACCCCAAAAGCCCGTAATGCCATCGATTCGATCTGTGAGGCTGAATAAACCACTGTAGACTTGATTAGGAAGTGCGGCCGAGGAGTTCAAGGCCATAGTTCTTGATGATGCCGAAAGGCCGAGTTCGCTTGATAACACCATTCGGTGTTCGATGGTATCATGCACCGATGAATGTCTAAAGTGTGCTATATCCTTGTTGTGAGACTCACCTACTATTGGTGGAGGACCTTGATTTCCATAGTCCCAAACGAACGAGTTACTTGGGATTTCTTCCAAGTGGAATTTCGAAAGAAATATATTAGTCAACGGTTCATCGATCAAAAGCGCAAGGAATTCTTGGAACTCAAGCAAGGCCGTATGACAGTATCTAAATACAAACATGAGTTCGTAAGACTCAGTCGGTATGTCCGGGAGTGTGTGGCTGATGAGGTTGTTATGTGCAAGAGATTTGAAGAAGGATTGAATGAAGATTTAAAGCTACTAGTGGGTATTTTGGAGATAAAAGAATTCGTAACACTAGTTGAACCGATCCTGCAAGGCGGAAGAACTTGGAAAGGAGAAGAAGAAGGCTGAATTTGAAGCTAGAGACTATCGTAAAAGATCGATGGGTAAAGCTCCGTGCTCGGCTGTAAAGAAGTTCAGGGAGGACACTAATAAATCGAGGACGACTGCGGGAATTTCTATTAGAGCACGACCATCGACGGACTCTTGAGCTACTTTGGTAGCTAGTGTGGGCAATAATCGCCAAGAGAAACCTGAATGCCCCCAATGTGGAAGACGACACATAGGTGAATATTGGGGTAAGTCTACTAACAGGGCCTGTTACGGATGCGGTTTGAAGGACCACTTCATTAGAGATTGCACGGAGCTTGATGAGAAGAATAGGATGCAAGGTATAAGACCTAGTGGAATGACAGCTAGAGGTAGACCACCGAGAATTTCAAGAGGTAGGGGTGGTAGTCAGAGAGGGGCCTCGACACTACTGTTCAACCGAGACCGTACTCTGCTAGAGCATATGCCATTCGCGACGAGAGGAGGCATCCTCCCGATGTTATCACCGGTACTTTCACTCTCTTTGATACTAGTGTGATTGCATTGATTGACCTGGCTCTACTCATTCATACGTATGTGAAACCTTAGCATCCAAGAAGACTCTATCTGTCGAGTCTCATCGAGTTCGTAATTCGAGTGTCAAACCCTTTGGTTCAATACGTACTCGTTGATAAAGTGTGTAAGAGATGCCCTCTAATAATCCGAGAATCCTATTTTCCGGTGATTTGATGCTTTTCTTGTTTGTGAATTTGATGTTATTCGGGTATGGATTGGTTGACCGTACATGATGCGATGGTGAATCGTAAAAGGAAAACCATTGATTTGAGGAGTACAAATAATGAAGTAGTCAAGTTGAGTCTCTTGATTTAAAGGGGTGCAGCGATAATATCTTCAATGACCGCCGAGATATGTGAAAAGGGTGTGAAACATACCTTGCGTATGTATTTGATAGCAAAGAGACGGAAGGAAACTTGAATCGATACCGATTGGTCCGTGAGTATTGAGATGGTTTTCAGAAGAGTTACCGGGTTGCCACCGGTTCGAGAGGTGGAATTCGCATCGAAATTGTACCGTACCACACCAATCTCAATAGCCCCATATCGTATGGCATTAACGAATTAAAGGAATTGAAAGTTCAATTCCAAGAATTGACGGATAGAGGTTTCGCTCGACCGAAGTTTTTCACCATGGGCGCACTAAAGATCTTGTTTGTGAAAAGAAGGATGGAACCATGAGATTGTGCATCGACTATCGTCGGTTGAATAAAGTGACAATAAAGAATAAATATCCGTTGCCACGTATTGATGATTTGTTTATCAATTGAAGGGAGCCTCGGTGTTTTCAAAGATAGATTTGAGATCCGGTTATTATCGGTTGAGGTCCGAGACTCGGACATACCCAAAACTACTTTTAGAACGAGGTACGGTCACTACTGAATTCTTAGTGATGCCGTTTGGGCTCACTAATGCCCTCGCGGTATTTATGGATTTAATGAATCGAGTATTCGAGACCATACTTGGATCGGTTTGTGGTTGTGTTTATTGATGATATTTTAGTTTATTCACAAGGTGAAGTGAACATGCCGAGCATTTGAGATTAGTATTACAAATTTTACGAGACAAGCGATTATACGCAAAATTCAATAAATGTGAATTTTGGTTGAGAGAGGTTAGCTTTTTGGGGCACGTGGTGTCGTGATCGGTGTTAGGGTGGATCCGAACAAAATTTCGGCCATACTCAATTGGAAACCTCCAAGGAATATTCTTGAAGTTAGGAGCTTTTTGGGACTTGCGGATACTACCGACGCGTTTTGTAAAGGGCTTTTCGATGATAGCTGCAGTTGACAAAACTACTTCAAAAGATGTTGAGTTCGAACGGTCGAACACCGTCGGAAAGTTTCGATCGACTAAAAACTGCTTAACCGAGGCCCCGGTGCTAGTATGCAATTGAGTCCCAAGGAGTTTGTTACTTACGGTGATGCATCCTTGCTTGGGCTAGGTTGTGTGTTGATGCAAGAAGGTCGAGTTGTGGCTTACGCGTCGAGACAATTAAAGCCGCATGAGAGAAACTATCCAACCCATGACCTTGAATTAGCAGCCATAGTGTTCGCCTTGAAAATATGGCGACATTACTTGTTTGGAGAGAGGTGTCATATTTATTCGGACCACAAGAGTCTTAAATATTTGATGACTCAAAGAGATCTAAATTTGCGACAAATACATTGGCTTGAGTTGTTGAAAGACTATGAACTTGTCATTGATTATCACCCGGGGAAGGCTAACATGGTGGCCGATGCTTTGAGTCGTAAAGCACTGTTTACTTTGAGAGCGATGGATGCTCACCTATCCGTTTCGCCCGATGAGGTGCTAGTAGTTGAATTAAAGGCCAAACCATTATCGATTCATCAAATACTTGAATCCCGAAAGTCGATTTGAATTGGTCGCTAAACGAGCTGAATGTGCCTCGAATGAGGAATCGGAGTTTCGGATTGACAACAATGATTGCTTGACGTTCAAGAGTCGATTATGTGTTCCAAGAAATTTGGAACTTATTTCGATAATTTTGAATGAGGCTCACAGTAGTCGAATGTCAGTCCACCCGGGTAGTACTAAAATGTACAACGATCTGAAACATCAATTTTGGTGGCCGGGTATGAAACGAGACATTTCTGAATTTGTTTCAAGGTGTTTGATATGTCAACAAGTAAAAGCGGAACATCAAGTGCCATCGGGATTACTTTATCCAATCATGATACCCGAATGGAAATGGAATCGAGTGACAATGGACTTTGTATCTGGGTTACCTTTGACTCAGAGTAAGAAAGACTCGGTCTGGGTTATTGTTGATAGATTGACCAAGTCTGCTAATTTTATCCCTGTCCGTACGGATTTTTCACTCGATAAATTGGCAGAATTATACATCTCCCAAATTGTTCGATTGCATGGGGTACCTATTTCTATCGTGTCGGATAGAGACCCAAGATTTACATCACGATTTTGGAAGAAGTTACAAGAAGCGTTGGGTATTAAGATGCATTTTAGCACCGCATTTCATCCCCAGACTGATGGCCAATCTGAACGAATAATTCAGATACTCGAGGATATGTTGAGATGTTGCGTCTTAGAGTTTTGTGGTTCATGGGAAAGATATTTGCCTTTGATTGAATTCGCTTACAACAATAGTTTTCAATCAAGCATTAAGATGGCACCTTACGAGGCTTTATACGATCGTAAATGCCGTACCCCATTATTTTGGTGAACTTAGTGAAAGTAAAGTCTTGAGGTTGATTTCATTAAGGATCTTTGAGCGAGAAAGTTCGAGTAATTCGTGAAAGTTTGAAAGCCGCCGGATCGTCAAAAGTCGTATGCGGATTTAAAGAGAAAAGACATTGAATATCGGGTTGGGGACAAGGTATTTCTCAAAGTTTCACCCTGGAAGAAGGTGCTTAGATTTGGCCGTAAGGGCAAATTGAGTCCGAGGTTCATCGATCCATATGAAGTATCCGAACGAGTTGGGCGATCGCATACCGGTTAATTTTACCCCGAGCTTGAAAAGATTCAACGTTTTCCATGTCTTGATGCTTGACGATATAGGTCCGACCCGTCGCACGTAATCACTCCATCTAAGATCGAGATTCAGCCTAACTTGAGTTATGAAGAAAAGCCGGTTCGTATTTTGATGCGTGAAGTAAAAGAGTTGTGAAATAAGAAAATCCCATTAGTGAAGGTGTTGTGGCATAAACACGGAATCGAAGAAGCCACTTGGGAACTTGAGGACTCTATGAAGGATCGATATCCTAAATTTTTCACTCGTAAGATTTTCGGGGACGAAAATTCCTGATGTGGGGGAGAGTTGTGACAGCGCTAATTTGACCCTAGTCGGAATGTGGTTTCGGGACCACAAAACCGAGTCATAAAATTTAGTTAAAATTTTAATTGCATATCTTATATGTGTGATAGTACTTGTATAAAAATTTGATGTTTTAATTTTATCTTAGGAATGTGAATTTTGCTTGAAAGGATCTAGTTGAGAGACTTAGAAAATTATGATAGGTAAATAAGTAAGGACCAAATAGTATTAAAATAGGAAAGTTTGGGTTTGCATGTCAAAGTGCCCAATTCATGTTAAGTGGCCGCCAAGCGTGGTTCCATTCCTCCAAGTTTATGTTGTTTATTATTTAATATTGGTAAGTAAATTAAAATAAATTAAAGAAAGGAATTAAAAGGAAAAGATGAATAAAATAAGGAGGGAAGAGGAGTGTTCATCTTTTTTTTCTTTGGCTATTGCCGTGAGTGAGGAGAAGGAAGGAGATTTGGTTATTTGATTTTGGCTTGGAAGATGGCTAGAATGAGGTATGTATTGAATGATTCTTGAAAATCTATGCATGTTTGAGATGGTTAGTTCAAATTCTACTCATCCTATAGATTAGACTTAGGATTTTGAGGTTGAAATTCGCCAAGAAGCTTGAAACTCTTAGTAGATGTGTTCTTGTCATTAAAATGGATAGTAATGTAGGATATGGTGAGTGGTTAATTGCTTTTAACTTGAAAGTTGAGGTTAAAATGGGTTAAGTGATTGCTGAATCTAATTTAGGGGTGGAGGATTGTGTTCATGTTATATTGGATAGGTAGAGGTTGTAATGAGGTTGAAATTGTTGAATTGTTAGTTGGGTAACAAATGAAGCAATCGGCCATATGGGGTAAAAATGGGATGTTCATTTTAGTTGTTGTTTCATTTTTGTGAGAAATGGGTCAAGTGTTCATGAGATGAAATTTTGTGATTAGATGAATTAAAAGTAATAGTATAGTTGATATATATATATATATAGATATACATATTCGGCCATCACTTAGGAGCTTATGTGATGTTGAGTTTAAGCTTTGCATATTCGGCTATATATACATATATATGTAAGCCCATTCGTGATATTACCTTAGGACTATGTATATATAACCGACAAAAAAAAAATGGGAAAAACTAGAAAAGGTGATTGCCGAATGTCCAAGTATACATATGCATGTGTGATTGGATTATTGAAAGTATGGTAATTGCATAAGGTTATTAGCCGAATAGCTAAGAACATAAGGTAGCAAGATAAAAATTTTACCATGCCGTTCCGTATGTCATAAAATCATTAAAATGTGAATACCAATATATGTAGCAAAGCGGTTGAATGAGTTAATTTATTTGTTTAAGCTCAAGATCCTAAAGGAGAGGCGTCCAACAAGGGGAAATCGAAGGTCATCGAGTAGCCGACTTGGAATTATTTTACCCAACACAAGGTAAGTCATTAAGCATATAGTTGGTATTGATTTAAATGATCGTAGTACCTATGCAATTGTGTTTAATGAGATGAAATGTATACAAATGTATATGTATGTAGAGATGAAATTGTCGAATGTAAAAAGGAAGTGAAGCGTATAGAGTGGCTGGTTTTCGGCACTAAGTGTGCGGGCAATAAGTGTTCACGGTTGTGAGATTGGCACTAAGTGTGCGGGCTTGAAATGCAGGGCACTAAGTGTGCGAGTTTAAAGTACATGGCACTAAGTGTGCGTGGTTGATTATTAAGCACTATGTGTGCGAACCCACTATATATATATATTTTCTATCAATTATTTATATTAAGGGTGCGACCTTACCGAAGTCGATTTCGGACAGCGGAAAGGGTAAGTACCTTGAGTTCATGGCTAATAGGTGCTATGTTTATATTTGGAGTTGAGCGTGGTAAGTTTTGAACCTATGTGATGATTATAATTGAAGTCACGTACATAAGGTTCATCGTGGAATAGGTGAAAGTTCGCTTAGTTGTATGATTGTAACGAAAATAAAATGATGTATGGAAATGCCTCAATTATTCTATTGAATAGCGTATGAAATGTCAATTTAGGACTTGGAATGAGATTGAATCGTAAGGTCTAAGAAACTATGGCATAGTTCGGTATGGATGGAGTACTTAGCCTCATTTCGTTGTTTCCTCTTGTGAAAATTTTATTAATGGATGGTAGTGTAATGCTTATGACTTCTTGAGTTATATACTCATTCGGTGTTTGCTTGTCACCTATTTTAGGTTTCTTGGACTCGACTTTTTTCGTATTCGGGACCGTCATCGAAGTCATCACTTGGCTAGCAACTTTTGGTATTTTCTTCTTAGTTGGTCTAAGAGAACATTTCGGCATATATAGGCTATTATGTTTTGTTGAAATTTGGTATGTAAACTTTTAGCCACTTGAAAATGGCATAAATGTTCGGTTGGAATTGGTTCTATGATGTTTGGACACAAGTCTTGGTAATTCGGTTTTGGTTGAGTATTGGTTGAGGCCTACTCGATTATTATGCCATATGTCATGGCTGATTATTTTCGTGTTAAATTCATGATTTGGTAATTGTGTAGTGGGGAGATGCTCGGTGATGATTAGCCTTTGGCATGGCTAGTCATGGTCATAAATTGTGACATGTATGATGAATTATTAGTTAGATCAAGGAAAAATCATGAAATAGGCATAGTTTGTTTTAGTAACAGATGCTGACAGCAGCAGTGATGTGAGATTGAAAAATCACTAAAAATAGTAGAAATGGAATTAAATAATGAATAAATTATGAAATCGAAGCTTGATGAGTCTATTTTCATATGGAAGAAACGAAACGACCATATGAGTTGTATGTTAGGAGTTAATTAAATTCTTGTGAAACAGGGCCAGAGCGATTTCTGGATCCCCTGTTTTGATTTAGAAAATTCATCGTAAATTTTATCGAGATAATTAGAGGTCTTTCCTTATATGTACAAATTCATTATCGAGTGTAGTTTCATTAGAGACAAACGGCATAGGCATTGAATCCCTGTACAGGGAGATATTTAAATCGTAAGGTACAGAGGTCAGTGTAGTCGAACCTTGAAACAGGGGAGACTTTAACAAATAAACTGTACTAATTGGCCCAACAAAAAAATTCTACAAAATTTCCCCCATATAGATATATGAGTCTAGTTTCGGGGAAAATTTATGGAATTGGATTTCGAGTTTCAGAACTCAAAATATGATTTTTAAAGCGACCATGATACAGTAGCCAGCTTGCCTGGAACAAAAAAAAAATAGGGGGAAATAAATGAAGTAAGCCGGTAACACCTCGTGTTCGATTTCCGGTAACGGCCATGAATTCGGGGTGTTACATTTGTGGTCAGTGAATACTCAACATTTCTCTCCATACAAATGGTGCCTCCAAATTTTCAATGCGAACACGATGGCGGCCAACTCTAGATCGTGCGTTGGGTAATTTTTCTCATGTGGCTTTAGCTATCTTGAGGCATAGGCTATAACCTTGCCTTCTTGCATAAGCATGCACCCCAAACCATTCAAGGAGGCATCGCTATGTATCACAAATTCTTTACCCGACTCCGGTTGCACTAATACCGGGGCTTCGGTCAACAAAGCCTTTAATTGCTCGAAACTCTGTTGGCACTTTTCTTTCCATTGAAACTTGACATCTTTTTGCAACAGTCTTGTCATCGGGGTAGCTATCATAGAGAATCTATTTACAAACCGCCTATAGTATCTCGCCAAACCCAAAAAGCTTCGGACCTATGTCACATTCTTCTGTGGTTTCCATTCAACAATAGCCAAGATTTTGCTTGGGTCAACTCTAATCCCGTCACCCGACACAATGTGTCCTAGAAATCTAACCTCCTTGAGCCAGAATTCGATCTCACTGAACTTGGTGTACAATTGTTTGTCTCTCAGGTCTGTAATACAATCCTCAAATGCTTTGCGTGCTCACTCTCATCACACGAGTAAATCAGTAAGTCGTTAATAAATACAATGACAAACTTATCTAGATACGGTCAAAAAATGCAATTCATCAGATCCATAAATACTGCCAGGGCATTAGTCAAACCAAAGGGCATGAGGAGGAACTTATAATGCCCATATCTTGTTCGAAACGCAGTCTTCGGTACATCTTGCTCTTTCACCCTTACTGGTAGTATCCTGACCTCAGGTCAATTTGGAAAATATAGTGGCTCCCTTTAACTGATCAAACAGGTCATCGATCCTTGGGAAACGATACTTGTTCTTCACTGTTACCTTATTGAGCTGTCTATAGTCGATACAAACCTC
The DNA here is from genome assembly GCF_025698485.1 of Gossypium arboreum. Lineage (NCBI taxonomy): Eukaryota > Viridiplantae > Streptophyta > Magnoliopsida > Malvales > Malvaceae > Gossypium > Gossypium arboreum. Next base: position 21,039,293 of record NC_069082.1, read on the forward strand.
ATCAACCCATCTTTCTTTTTCAAAAAGAGCACCGGAGCACCCCACGGGGAAAAGCTCAGTCTCACAAAGCCCTTGTCAGTTAACTCTTGTAGTTGAGCTTTCAACTCATTTAACTCCATAGGAGCCATCCTATACAGAGCAATCGAGATGGGTGCCGTACTAGGGACCAAATCGATTCCAAACTCAACTTCTCTCTGGAGGTAATCTAGATAATTCCTCTTAAAACACGTCGGTAAACTAACAAACCACTGGTACTGATTCAATCTTCAACTCAGACACTTGAATATTCAGCACCAAAGCTAGGTAAGCTTCATATCCTTTTCTCAAATATTTCCCAGCAGTCAAAGACGATACTATTATAGGCAAATTATCCAACTCATCTGGTCCAACCCTAAGAACAATTCCATCTGCACACTTCAACTCAATAACTTTTCTCCCACAATTCACTATAACACTATGAGAAGTCAACCAATCCATCCCAAGGATTACATCGAATTCATTAAACGGCAACAACATCAAGTTGGCTGGAAAACAATGACCCCTAATTGTCAAAGGACAATTTCTACATACTTGGTCCACTAGCACATGTCTTCTTAAAGGGTTGGACACTTTTACCACAAACTCAGTGGACTCTACTATCATGTTCATATGAGGTATCAATTCCATACAAATATAAGAGTGGGTAGACTCTAGATCAATTAAAGCAACAATAGATATTTCATGGATAGAAAAGGTACCCGTGATCACGTCGAGAGATTCTGCCTCTTCACAGGCACGAATAGCGTAAGTCCTTGTAGGTACTCTGCCCTCCGACCTCATTGCATCATCTATTGGTGCACCTTTGCTAGCATCCTTGCTTCCAAGGTTCTTTTGTGGTCTACACCTCAAAGGAGCACTACTTGCCTTCGCTTCTTGCTTTTTCTCTCTCTTCCATTTTAGGACAATCTCGGATGAAATGTTCTAATGATCCACTCCTAAAATAGCCCCTTTCATTCCCTCGACACTTACCGAAGTGACGCCTACCACATTACAAACATTCTGGCCTATTCGGCCGAGCATTATCAACGCTCGCGACAGAAGTGGTATGGGCTCTAGAAGTTGTGTTCTGCCAGTTCTTGTTTCTATTCGAAAACCCCGATGAAACATTCGATCGGGTAGCAAATTTTTTCGATCTCTTAGATGAGGACTGATGTGATTTCCCCATCTGTCTCCTCTTAAAATCTAGTGACTAAATAGCCGCTTTCCTCCTCTCTTTTACTAACTTTTCTGCCTTGCATGCTCTCTCAACAAGCACTACAAATTCTCTTAGTTCTAGGATGCCAACAAATACTCAGATATCTTCATTAAGACCATCCTCGAACCTTTTACACATGGTAGCTTCAGTAGATACGCACTCTCGTGCATACTTGCTGAACTTCACAAATTCACGTTCATACTACGTCACAGTCTTACTACTTTGTTTCAACTCTAGAAATTCTTTCCTTTTATGGTCTATGAACCTCTGGCTAATATACTTCTTTCGGAACTCTTCCTGAAAGAATTCCCAAGTTACTCTCTCTCTCGATACCACAAACACAAGAGTGTTCCAGCACTGGTAGACCGAATCTTGCAAAAGCGATACTGCACACTTCATGCACTACTCAGGCGTGGACAATAGTTCATCAAATACCCTGATGGTATTTTCTAGCCAAAACTCTGCTTTCTCCGGGTCGTCATCTATGTTAGCCTAAAATTGCTCAACCCATTGCTTTCGAATCTTGTCTACCGAGTGCTTCTCTCTCCTAATCAAGCCTGCGCCTTGCAGAGCTACGGGGCATACTAAAGAATCAGAGGAGGTGAGGGAGGTGGAGTGTTCGGATTCGCACGAACGAGCTTTGTATACCAAGCATCCATTATTCAGAGATAGGCTTCACTAGCCCTCCCACCTTGGCCTATAGTCACGGGCTCACTCTCAACTGGCGCAGTCTCTTCGGCGGGAGTCGGCGCGTTACTCTCCACGTCATCCATCGTGGCTCTATCAAGATCCATTTACTATATAAAAAACACAGTTTATAATCGTTAAAAGTCGTCACACTATCAATATACATTTATGGCATGTATAGCTAGACTCATACTCTTGCTAAGTTAGTCTTAAAATTGACTAAACCATAGCTCTGATACCACTAAATATAGTAGCCCATACTCGTACCCTTCACCGGGAAAGGATACGAGGCATTACTTAACTTTAAACTCAAACTTTCATTCATTTTTGAGTCACCAAACTCGACTTAATTTAAAACTTTTTCAATTTCTATTTTAAACTTCTTATCATAGGCCCAGGACTTCTAAATTGACCATTGGATACTATTCGGGATCAGATCGGGTCCTTAAACCATCTATAGAAAATTTGACTTTGAAGCAGGGCACACGCCCATGTGACCAACTTGTCATGGTTATGCTATTGGCCCGTGTGACTTACACGGCCTAAGCAATACAGGGACACGCCTGTATCCTCCACTTGTGAAGAATTAATTCTAAATGTAAACTTACAGGGGTTTCCACACGGCCTGGCACATGCCCGTGTCCTTGGCTCGTGTCTTTCCCACAGCCATGACACGCCCTTGTACAAAAACATAGACATTTTGTTTCTGATGTCAGCATCCCCAAAATGTCACACGACTATGGCACACGCTCGTGTGCTAGGCCATGTTCATCATACAGCTGAGACATACGATCGTGTCTCTACCCATGTGTTTACTATCATGTATACTGAGTTGAAAGTTTTACGTACAGGGGACACATAGTCGAACCACACGTGCATAGGGCAGACCGTGCGTCACACTCGGCCTAGAAACACCATCATGTGTCTACCCGTGTGGACAATATAAGGCTATTTACCAAGCCTATTTGCCACCCTTACTTACACAACCTACATAATAGCAACCACACCAATACAAGAATAACTTACTTAAACCAATCAGTTGCAATAGACTACATATTAATTAAGTGATTACTCATTCATGAGAGTAACTTCATTTGCATATATCAAAATGAATATTTTCCATCATTCAAGCCAACACATTTGGCCAGTTCCCAATGACACAAAAATTAGTAAAGTCTAAACCCTATACATGTCATGTTCAAAAATATAAATAAAACTATACCAAATGCTTCGATTGATAGTGTGATCGATATCTCTGACTTCCTTTGATCCTTGAGCTAGATAGGTAGCACTAAAAGAAAAAGAAAAAGAAAAAGGAGAGGGAGTAAGCATAAAGCTTAGTAAGTTGCATATAAATAAATATACAACATAACTTTACCATTCATCAACAAGTATCATAATACACAAGTGGCATAAGCAAAACTTACTCATCAATATTCAATACACCTCATATAGCATATATTGAGCTCACATTTCATACATACCATATAGGTACCTGTACCATTCACAACCCGGTTATACTTTCCTTGTTAACTTGAAATCATACTTTCACCGTTAAACCATTTAGAACATTATCGGATACTCATTTAGCCTCAAACATGAGGCCAGGTGCTGATGCCATGTCCCAAACATGGTCTTACATAAGTTCTAGCATATCTGTGCCTATGCCATGTCCCAGACATGGTCTTACACTGGTACATCTCGTAGCTGATGCATGTTCCAGACATGTCTTACACTGGCTTACGTCTCGAGGCCGATGCATGTCCCAGACATGTCTTACACTATCATTCGTCTCAATACCCATGACATGTCCTAGACATGGTCTTACACCGACTCTCATAATGTGGCCGATGCATGTCCCAGACTTGTCTTACACTGGCTCACAGAAGTGACCCAAACGTCATGGCATGAATATCCGATTTATTTCCTAAGGTTCAACTGAGAATTCTACTATCTCTATTCTCATCACATTTTCTCATTTCCACAATCAAGCAAATTATGCTATAATAATTTCAATACAATTCAAATACATATATTATTAATGTAGTTGTACTATTTACGTACAACTTACCTCACATTACAAAATGTTGTGACTAGTCGGTTTGGTTTATTTGCTTGGCTTTTCCTCGGTCTAGATTCGAATTCGGTACTTCTTGATCTATAATAAAAAAATGTACTTATTTAGTCACTTTATCAATCTAGGCACTCTACAATTCATAATTGGGCAAAATGACCAATTTGCCTCTAGACTTTTGCAAAATGATCATTTTAACCCTAAGCTCCAAAATTGAATTTTATCGAATTTTTTCACATCTTAAGCTTAGCTGAACCCTTTCTACTCTTATAGCAACTCCAAATTTCCACTATTTCACACACTTATCATCTATTTTACAACTTATGCAAAATAGTCCGTTTAGGTGTTTTCATGCTAACACCTTTCACAAAAGTTGTTTATAAGACACCCAAAACTCATTTTCTTCCATAAAAACTCAAAAAACATTACAAATCCTTTCATGGAAAAATCCTACACTCTTGATCATTTTGTATAAGAGTACCCTCATTTGAAAGCTCATGCTTCAAGGGTCTCAAAAGTACAAAAATATTCAAGAAAAGCCATTAAAATTACTTACTCGTGAAGGCTTAATGTGAAAGCCTTAAAACGACCCTAGTCGGAATGTGGTTTCGGGACCACAAAACCGAGGCATAAAAATAATTTGATATTTATTTTGATGCCTATAATATGTGTTAACTCATGTGTGACATTTTGATGCTTTAATTTAGAGTTATAAATGTGAATTTCACTAGAAAGGACCTAGTAGAAAACTTTGAAAGTATGATGGGGAAATGTATGATGACTAATTAAAGCATGCATGCAAAACAATGGCCTTGCATGTCAAATACCCCCTTTTTACAAGTGATGGCCGGCCATGACAAGGGAGTATGGGCTAAACATGTCATGAAACATGTTTTGTTGGTGCATTAGGGGGAAACAATAAACAAATAAGCATGGGTAGTAAAGAAAAAAAAATGTGTGTGTGTGAGTGAAACCCCCCATTGCCGTACATGGAAGAAAAGAAAAGAAAAAAATTTTGCTCATCCATTTCATTCTCTCTTGACCGAAAATACTAGAGGGGAAGGGAGGAATTTTGCTTCATGCTTGGGTTGGAAGAGGATTAGGAAGAGGTTTGGCTATATTTGCATCAAGATTAAGGTATGTTTGATGTTGTGCCATGAGATTCATGCATGTTTTTGGTTGTTAACTTGATGTTCTTATTAGCCCATGGTTCAAATCTTTGTTATATCATGGGGATGGTATTTGGCCAAGGTGGATTTTGAGTTAATGCCATTGCATGTTAAATATGAAGCTTGATGATGATACATGTGATGGTGGATTGAGGACTCTTAGATTTTCTTTGAGCATTTTTGAATGATATACTAAGTTCTTTGTGTAATCATGACCAAAATTATGGTGTTGTGATGTATTCGCCATGGTGCATCCCCAAGTGTGATTTATGCTCTTTGCATGGAGAGTAAGATTTGTGTTTCGAAATCATGTTCATGTTTAGTTACAATCAACTTGAGATTCGGCTCTAGCATACATATATGTATATATGTTTGAGCATGATGTATTGGTATGACGTATATACTATCTTAAGGTATATACTTACTTATGATGATGTTTTGGTTATGAAGGAAATGATAGATGTGTATTGAGTTACAATATGGAAAGGTATTAGTTAGTAAAATGTATGTTGTTTTTGTGTGGTAATAAGTGCATAAATGGCCTCAACATGGACATGCATATTCGGCCACATGAAGGGAAATTGGTGAGCATGTATTCGGTTAGAGGCAACCATATTGAAGCCTTATCTTGGCTTAGATTGTTGACTAAATGGGTAATAAGTGAGGATGGTTGCCGAATATACAAACATACATATGCATGTGTAATTGAATTATGAATGTTTAGCGAGATGGTTAAACTAGTTGATTTATTGATTAAGCTCAAGGAGTTAAAGAAGGAGAATCAAGCAAGGGAAAGGCGAAGGTCATCGAGTAGCCGACTTGGACTATTTTTGCCCAACACAAGGTAAGTCATTAAGCATATATTTGATATTGCTTAAATGATTGTAATATCTATGCAATTGTGTTTTATGAGATGAAATATATACAAATGTATGTGTATGAAAAGATGATAATGTTGAACGTAAACGAGATAGTGAAATGTGTAGGAAGTTTGCTTCGGCACTAAGTGTGCGAGAAATAGATGTGTACAGTGACAAGATTGGCACTGAGTGTGTGAGCTTGTAATGTACGGCACTAAGTGTGCGAGTTTGGACTATATGGCACTATGTGTGCGGGCTTGAATCATATGGCACTAAATGTGCGTGATTGAGTATTAAGCACTATGTGTGCGAACTCTACACATATCTCCGATTGAACATTTATATGGAGGCGTGACTTTATCGAGATGAGTATGGACAGCGGAAAGAGTAAGTACCTTGAGTTCATGGCTAATAGATGCTATGTTCATGCTCGGGGTGGAGTTGGTAAGATTTAAATCTATGTGATGATTTCAATTGCATTCCCGTAAATAAGGTATCGTGGAATAGATAAAAGTTCATTTGATTGCATGATTGTTGCGGAAATGAAATGATGTATGGAAATTGCTTCAAATATCCTATTGAACAGTATATGAAATGTAAATGTATGACTTGGTATGAGATTGATCCGAAAGATCTAAGGAACTATGGTATAGTTCGGTATGGCTGGAACATTTGGCCTTGTTTCATTATTTCATTTTATGATAATTGTATTAATGGATGGTTGTGGAATGCTTATGACTTACTGAGTTATAAACTCACTCGGTGTTTTCTTGTCACCCATTTTAGGTTCCTTGGGCTCGTCTCCTTTTGGGTGTTCGTAACCGTCAACGAAGTCATCACACCGGCGAGCAATTTTTGGTATTGTCTTCTTAGTCGACTTAGGAGAACATTTGGCATGTATGAGCTATTTTGTTTTGTTAAATTTTGGGTTGTAAACTTTAAGCCATGTGAAAATGGCCTATGTGGTTGTTTGAGTGGGATGCTAGAATCTATAGCCACGAGTCTTAGAAACCTTAATTTTGATAAGGTGGCCATAATTTGTGTCACGTATGATGGATGAGTAGTAAGGCTAAGGAAGGATTCATGAAATTGGCATAGTCTACTGCAGTAACTGTTGCGGACAGCAGCAGTGATATGAGATTGAAAAATCACTAAAAATAGTAGAAGTGGAATTAATAGCTAAAAAAATTACGTACTCGAAGCTATGTGGGTCTATTTTCATATGGATGAAACAAAACGACCATATGAGCTATATTTTAAGAGATATTAAAGTTCTCGTGAAACAGGGCCAGAACGGTTTCTGGATCCCCTGTTCCGACTTTGGAAAATCATTTTAAATTAACCAGAGATAATTAGGAGTCATGCCATATATGTGTAGATTCCTCTCTGAGTTTAGTTTCTATAGAAACAAACGGCATCAGTATTGAAGCCCTGTACAGGGAGATATCCAATTCGTAACGCACAAAGGTCAGTGTAGTCGATCCCTGCAACAGGGGAGAATTTAACTAATAAACTGTACTAATTGGCTCAACCAAAAATTCTAGAAAAAAATATTTAGGTGGAAATATGAGTCTATTTTCAGGGAAAAATTACGAAACTGATTTTCGAGTTGTAAAACTCAAGATATGATTTTTGAAGCGACTAGTACACAGATTGACAGCTTGTCTGGGAAATTCTCAATAAGTGGTTTGAAGTCTGTTAACACCTCGTGTTCGACTCCGGCGACGGTCTCGGGTTCGGGGTGTTACAATTAAAGTTGCTGAAGTTTTAAGCTCTTAAAACCCCATTTCTTTGCTGAAAATTTCGGTCAAAAGAAAAGATGGAGAAAAGAAAATGATAGCTAGGCTTTTTGGTATTATTATAATACACCTTGTCATCAACATCACCTAATGTTGACTTTACCACACTTTCATCTCTCATGGCCGACCAAGCTATCACAATACGATCTAATTTCCCTTTAAAGACCCCCAAATTTTATTCTCTAGCTATTTGACATCTTTAGCTATCAATTTAGGACTTTTGCATTTTATGCGATTTAGTCATTTTTCTTAATTAAGCTCGCAAACGCTAAAATTACTTCACCAAATTTTTCGTGCACTCTTAAAAACATGCTATAATATCTAAATAATTATAAAATAATTTATTTGACTCCAAATTTGTGGTCCCGAGACTACTATTCTAACTAGGCCCTGAATCGGGCTGTTACAGGTAAAGTTGTTGTTATATTTATTTGCATGCAACTTACTAAGCTTTATGCTTACTCCCTCTCCTTTCCATTTTCTTATAGTGCCGCCTAATTAGCTCGAGGATCATCGGACGTCGGAGGCATCGATCACACTATCAATCGAAACATTTGGTATAGTTGGTTTTATTATTTTAAATATGGCATGTATAGGGCTTAGACTTTTGAGTTTTGTGTCAATGTTAATTTGGCCAACTGTGTTGGCTTGGGATGAATCCCTTCATTTTGTATAAAGCCTTGGATAATGGCTAACGTTTATTATTGATATATGCAAATGATAATATTTTCATGAATGAGATAATGCTTTGTGTGGCTGATTAGACCTTATATTGTTGTGTGGATTTTTCATGTTAGATGTTATGTAGATTAGTGCAAGTAAGGGTGGCAAAAAGGCTTGGTAAATAACCTTATTTTGTCCACACGGGTAGACACACGAGCATGTATCTAGGCCGTGTGTGACACATGGTCAGCCCCATGGGCGTGTTATCTGGTCGTGTGTCACCTACACGTAAAATTTGCAAGTCAGTATGCATGGTTATAAACACACGGGTAGAGACACGGCCGTGTGTCTCAGCCATGTGGACGACACGACCTCCGGCCATGGGCGTGTGCCTTGGCCATGTGCCCTAAATTGGACGCTGACATCAGAAATAGAATGTCAAGGTTTTTAGGCTCGGGCTGTGACATAGGCGTGCTATGGCCGTGTGAGGGACATGGGCGATGAGCACGGGGTGTGTCAGGCCGTGTGAAAAACCCGGTAGGTTCGAATTTAGAATTTAATTCGCACGGGCTCAGGGCACGAGTGTGTCCCCTTATGCTTAGGCAGTGTGATCCACACAGGCCATCAGCACGGCCATGTCATGGTGGCCACACGGAGGTGTTGCCCTTCCACACGAGCGTGTCCTCTATTTCAAGGGTCATTTTTATAAAGTCGATTTAAGGACCCGAGTTGGTTCTGAATAGCTTCTAATGGATGTTTGAGGCCTCGTAGGCCCATATTGAGGAGTTTAATCAAAGTTCGAAAAAGTTTTAAACTTTAAAGGGATCGTATGATCTGACTTAGTACATGTGTATGTGATTTGTGAACGGTAATGCCTCGTACCCGGTATCAGAGTCGAACTCAGGTAAGGGGTGTTACAACGTCCCTTTCCTAGTTCGTCGAGACTTTAAACATGCTTTAGAAAGGGGACAGGACTAAACCAAACACGTACAAATTTTTCCAAAACTTAAACATTTTTCTAAGTTATAAAGGTCATACGCCCGTGTGAACAGGCCATGTGCCTCACACAATGTTAGACATGCCCGTGTGTCTAGGCCGTGTCAAAACAAGGCATACATATTGACTTGTCCACACAGCCACAAGACACGTCCGTGTGCTAGGCCGTGTGAAAATTAGGGAGGCTACTGACTTGGTCACATGGCCAGTCATACGCCCGTGTGTCTAGCCCATGCTCGAAACTGACTTGGCCACACGGCTTAGCACACACTCGTGTGTGTGCGACCATGTGGTCTACTCAAGCTCATTTCCAAATGGCCCTTGAACAACACGGCTGAGACACACGCCCATGTCCCTACCCGTGCTAGCAAAAATAGTCCATCTACAAGGCCAATATACCACCCATTTTAGGTCCTCCCTACAAGCACCAAAACCAAACTAATTTTATACCAAATTTTCAATCAATTCACAACCAAAACATATGTTCCATCATCTCAATACACTTCATTCATTCTTATAGCACCATTATACCATTTCCATAGCAAATTCACATTTCTAACTTACCAAATCAACCATTTCCCACAAGACCCTTTTATACACATCAAAATATAGCATATAAACAATATTTCATCACAAAGATTATAACCTACTTCATTCTTATACACAACCAAAACCAAACCATATCACATGGCTAGATATTCACATCACAAAATCTAACAAAATGACTCTAGCCTATACATGCCATATACCATATATACAACTCTCAAAATGGTACCAAAATAGATGTCTGATAGTGTGATTGAGTTGCTGACAATCCCCAGATCCGAGCTAGCTTTATAACACTATAAAACAGAGAACATTTCACAAAATAAGATTTAAAGCTTAGTAAGTTTGTAATGAATATAATCAAAAATTTATACGATACAAAACTCCAACTAATAAACACTTAGTAGTTCACATTCATCCTTCAATTCTATTCCATCACATTTAACAAGTTCATCAAGCTTCTTACACATAGTATCATCTACCATTTAGGTATCGTACATACCTAATCTTTTCCCATGTTTATTCATTTCATTCTCACCTCTTTGTTCAATACATTAATTCATTCAGAAGCCTTTCAATTCTCTAAGAATTTGCACACTTAATGCATCAGTGATTAGTCGAAGCCATAACAATCTTGCACACTTAGTGCCATCTCAAAAAACTGAAGCTATCTCGGTATCGCACACTTAGGGCCTTATATAGCCAAAGCTATTCCAATTTTTACACTTAGTGCCGAACATAGTCAATTTATCATCGTGCTCAAACCATAGTCAAATATATACGATTTATGCATTATCGAAGCATTAAAACATAACTGTAACATCATTTATCATATACGAACTTACGTCGTACTTGAAATTGACGATTCGAATCGTTTACTCGATAACCTTCGATTTCCCTCGACCTAAATTCGAATTCCTCTTTTCTTGATCTATATGTATTCAAAGTTAACCCTTTTATTCAACAAATTATTCAATTCAATCCATATACACATATTTAGGGCATTTTACAAATTAATCCTCACATTTTCACAGTTTAACATTTTAGTCCATAATTCATAAAATCACAAAATTCCTTTTTACACATGTTAGGCCAAATTTTCATGGAGTTCATATAAGCCCACATATTTCATTTATTTCACATTTTATTCCCTCAAAAACTCATTTTCACAATTTAGCCCAATATACTCAAATTCATCATAAATTCAAAGACAAAACATGTTAACCCAAAACATATCTTTCATTTTTCATCCGTTAACATCACAAAACTCATAATTTTATCAATGGCTCAAGTCAAAATCATCATCAAATTCAGGAATTGAGACATGAGCTTGATAGATTACTAAGCAACGATCACAAAAACATAGAAATTATCAAAAACCAAGCAAAACTCATACTTCAATCAAACAAAATGAGTGTCGAACCTTAAGCTTGAGTTTTCTTTCTTTTATCTTTGTATTTTCAGCAAACATGGATGATAATGACTTAGTTTGATGTTTTGTTTTAATTAATAAACATTAATAAGCCATTTACTAATTTATCCTTATTTTCATTATAATTCCACTATCTCATGTCCATTAATGTCCATGCATTAATTCAATAGTATAATTGCATCAAAAGGACCCCACATATATAAAGACCTAGCAATTTGACACTTTAGCGATTAGAACACATCTTTTTCATTTTCTGCGATTAGGTCTTTTTCTCAAATTAAGCACACAAACGATCAAATTTTAATACGAAATTTTCACAGATATCAATTCACGTATAATAAGCACGAAAAATAATATTAAATTTTTTTTGACTTGGATTTGTGGTCCTGAAACTACTATTTTGACTAGGGTCTAAACCGGGCTGTTATAACTCTCCCACTTATGGATTTTTGTCCCTAAAAATCTTGCCACTGAATAGATTTGGATATTGCTGTCTCATAGTATCTTCGGGCTCCCACGTAACCTCTTCAACACCTTGACAATGCCACATTACTTTTACTAATGGAATTTTCTTGTTTCGTAGTTCTTTAACCTCGCAAGCTAATATACGGATCAGTTCTTCTTCATAAGACATATCTGGCTGAATTTAAACCAACATGCAAAGGATCTGATCTGTATCTTTGTAGCATCAATACATGAAATACATTGTGGATCTTTTCTAGCTCAGGTGGAAATAGCAATCTATATGCAACTAGCCTGACACGCTCTATGATTTCATACGGTCCAATGAACCCCGGACTCAACTTGCCTTTATGATCGAATAGAAGTATTTTCTTCCACGGAGATACTTTCAGAAACACTTTGTTGCCGATTTCAAATTCAATATCTTTTCTTTTTAAATCTGCATACGATTTCTAACGATCCGAAGCTACTTTCAGACTATCATGTATTACTTTCACTTTTTCTTCTATTTCTCTGATCAAATCAACCCCGTGGATCTTATTTTCACTAAGCTCTATCCAGTACAACTGTATAAAGCTTCGTATGGTGCCATTTTAATACTCGATTGAAAGCTATTATTATATGAAAATTCAATCAATGGCAAATACTTTTCCCATGTACCGTCAAACTCAAGAATGCAACATCTCAGCATATCCTCGAGTATCTGAATAATTCGCTCGAATTGACCATCTGTCTGCAGGTGAAAAGCAGTACCAAAATGTAATTTCGTACATAAAGCCTCTTGCAGTTTCTTCCAAAATCGCGAAGTGAATCTCGGATCTCTATCTGACACAATAGACAATGGTACCCTGTGTAATCTCACAATATCAGAAATGTATAGCTCAGCTAATTTATCAAGCGAGTAGTCAGATCATACCTGAATAAAATGAGCTAATTTCGTCAATCGATCAACTACAACCCAAATCGCATATTTCTTTCTCAGAGATAGGGGCAAACCCAAAACAAAATCCATCATTACTTTATCCCATTTCCACTCAAGAATCATAATCGGTTGTAACAAACTGAATGACAACTGATGTAACAAAGTCCAAGATATCTCGTTTCATACCATTCCAGCAATAAAGCTATTTCAGATTATTATACATTTTAGTACTACTCTGATGAATAGATAACCGACTGCTATGAGCTTCATTTAAAATCATTTGAATCAACTCTGAATTTCTCAGAACACATATTCAATGTGACAGCCCTAATTTAACCCCAGTCAAAAAGTGGTTTCGGGACCATAAAACCGAGTCATAAAAATAATTAGATGTTATATTCTGTGCTTATTATATGTGAAGGTGCATGTGTGAAATTTTCATGCTTTAATATTGTCATTTGTGAGTGAAATTATTAAATAGGACTTATGTCAAAATTTGTGAAAATATGATAGGTTATTTTTGTAGTGGCCAAATAATTAATGGTGTAAATAAATGGATTTGCATGTCAAATTTCCCACTTTAGTTGTAGTGGCCGGCCATGATAATGATGATAAGTAAAATATGTATTATATAATAATATTATAATGGTAATGGTTTAATTTATGAAATAAAAAAATTAAGTAAAATAAGAATAAGTAATAGAAAAAAAAATGTTTGTTTCATCTTCTTCCTTAGTAGTCAAACCTTAAAGAAGAAAAAGGGGATATAGCATTCGGTCACTTTGAGCTTGAATTAAGGTATGAAATCCATGTTAGTTTTTGAATTTTTTGCATATATTAAGCTAGTTATTAAGTCCCTTACTTTCCCATGTCAAAATTTTGAATTTGGTAGTAATATGAGTATTCAGCTATGGAAGATGTTTAAGGGAATGGTTGTTGCCTTTATGATTTAAGGAATAATTAGGAATGGGTGATGTTTGAACCAGTTTAATGTTCTTATAGATAGTTTGAATGATAGAAAAAAATCAGCTTGTGTAATTGTGAAAATGCTGAATGTGAACATAGATAATAGTTGAGTAATGCTTGTGTTTAAAATGATGGAATGGAGTGGATTCTTTAAATGTGTTATGAACAATTATAAGTTAAATTAAGGTTTGCTAAATTACCATTGTCATTGCCGAATATGTGTTTATTTAAAGAAGAATTTGTTGTTGGATGTTTCAAATGATTTAATAGTTATAAAGTAAGTTTGAGATAAGTATTATGTTTTTGAGAAAGGTTAATATGTTTGGGTTGAATTTGTGGCTAGTTCGGTTATGATATGCATGGATAATAGTATAGGTGTATTAGGTGGTGGTATTTAATCAATGTGTTGTAAGAGAGAATTGATAATTAGGGTTATTTTGTTATACCCGAATTTGATCAATAAATAAAATGTTTTAATATGATTATATCATAGCAAGATTTATGCTTTGATTTTATTTCAATTTGTAATTCGGCACTTGTCCATGATTTGATAATTGGATGTGTATGTATATTAATTTATGAAAATTTGAAAATGCAAGGCAATAAGTTAGGAAAATGTTCCATGATAGCTTAAGTTTATTAATAGGAATAAATGCAATTGTTAAGTGTAGCTTTGAAAGCTATGGTAAGAATACAATATGTATCCGATATTATAATAGTATATTCGAACATGTCATTATATATATATCAAGTTGTATGTGTGATTGTTTATCAAATTTTATAATGATCTTATAAGTTTTTTGTTTGTGTATTGTAAGCTAAATATGAAATGAATACTCAGCTATGAAGGTTATAAGTTAAGTCATAGAAATTTTGGTAATGCTAATATTTGGTTATTAAGGTTATATTGTACTTAGGCTATATGTATTATGTTTTAAGGCAAATTACTTGTTTAATATATATATTCGGTCATAAAGATGTACATGAGGAAATGTTAAATAAATTGTATTAAATGGCTTAATGTGATTAAAAATGTGTATGACCATTTTATATTTGAGCTAAGAATAGCTATATGATTTATTAAGTTTCTTGTCATATCCGGTCATAAGCTAGCATAATGGGACCTTATAAATTAAATTTTTGTTTGAATTAGCTCAAGAGCATAGAGAACCAAGGTTGGATAGAGGAAAAGAAAAAGTAATTGAGTAGCCGATCCGAGACTATTCAAATATATTCGAGGTAAGTTTTAAGTAGTTATATATATAATATTATTCAAAAATGATATGACAGATTATGAGAATTAAGTGTTACTTGTCATATATGTACATGGCCGCAATTTGTATTGGAAGTAAAAAGTGATATGTTTTCATGATCAAATGATAGTGTTAGATGAAAATGAGTAAGATTTTACGTGTAAACTATTATGTATTTAAATGTGAGTGATGAAACGAGATAAAAGCGAATGAAGTATAGGATGATATATTCGAATGATGATTGTACCTAAATTGGTGTGATTGTGTTGTATAAAACTTGTTGATTTGAATATTGTACAGTACTATTTGGGCCTTTGAGCCTAGCAGGCTATAATGCCGGTGAGATATTATTTGGGCCTCAAGCCTATCAGGTAAAATGCCGGTGAATGAATTTGGGTTTTTAAACCTAGCAGGCTGAATGCCAGTAATTTGATAAAAGTCTAAAACTAAGATACCTCGTGTTAGAACAATGAATGAATACATTCAATACGTTAAGTTGGCCAGGTACGTATTATGTATTTATATGTGAGTATGATTTAAATTGAATCACAAGAGTATAATTTGATACATATGTGAATACATGATATATTTATATCTATGATTATGATATATTCGGTCAAGGTGTGAATGTATGTGAAAATGTTCGATTTATTTATGCCATATGAATTCAGATTAAGTGTAATTAGAATGCTAAGTGTGCATTATATGCTTGTGTATATTCGACCAATGGTAATAAATATATAGGAAATGACCTTTTGAGAAATTGGATAATTGATGTATAATTGAGTTTTTCTGTTGTATTGCTTAAAACTTACTAAGCTTATGAAAGCTTACTCCTTTTGTTATATTTCTCTGTTTTATAGATTGTTGATTCCAGTTACCTACTCGGGGAGGGGATTGTCAGTAACTCGTCACACTATCTATCTTTTTGGTACTGCTATATTTTGGAACTAGTATGGCATGTATAGAATAGACTTAAGTGAATGTTATTTTGAGATGTTTTTGTATATATGCCATGTGAATATGGCAACTTTTGAATGTCGATATAAGTTGAATTTCTATCTTTGATGGTGTTTGGCTATAAGTATAACTGCTAATTAAATTATGTAAATGTGTATGTGTTAATGTTGAAATTCGGTTTAGTAATTCTTCATAACCCATTCTGGCGACGAATAAGGGTTATAGGGGTGTTACATTCAGCCTCTGAATCTGAAACAACCTTCAGCATCAACTCAAAATTCTGAATCAGTGTTCAAACCACACTAAGCCCATTTTGCTAACAATTCATTATTAACCTTCTAAGCTTCGTAAATCTGCTGAATAAATAATAGTCTTACTTTCAACTCAGCTAAAACTGAACCATCATCAAACAAAGTTAACTGAGTATTCATTGTACACAATGCAAACAATAATTTTCGACTTAGAGCATCAAAAACAACATTTGCTTTTCCCGGATGGTAGTCAATTACAAGTTCGTAATCTTTTAACAACTATAACCATCTTCGCTGTCATAGATTCAAATCTTTTTGAGTCATCAAATATTTTAAGCTTTTGTGATTGGAATAAACATGACATTTCTCACCAAACAGATAATAGAACCAAATCTTCAATGTAAACAGAATAGCTTCCAATTCCAGATCTTGTGTCAGATGGTTCTTTTGATGAGGCTTTAACTATCTCGAGGCATAAGCTATGACTTTGCCTTCTTGCATCAAAACACAGCCTAAACCATTCAAAGATATATCGCTATAGATTACAAATTCTTTACCCGATTCTGGCTAAACTAACACCAGAGCTTCAGTTAATAGAGCTTTCAACTGATAAAAAATTTTCTGACACTTTGCAGAGCATCCAAATTTCACATATTTCTGAAGCAATTTTGTCAACGGAGTCATAATCATAGGAAAGCCTTTTACGAACCAAGGGTAATAACTACCAAGTCCCAGAAAACTGTGAACTTTAGAGACATTTCTCAGAGACTTCCAATCCAAAATAGCTGAAATCTTGTTCGGATAAACTCAGATACTAGATGCCGACACAACATGCCCCAAAAAACCTACTTCTCGTAACCAAAATTCACATTTTCTAAACTTCGCATATAACTACTTATCTCGCAAAGTCTGTAGTATTATTCTTAAAGGTTCGACATGCTCAGTTTCATCATGCAAATAAATCAAAATGTCATCAATGAATACAACAAAAAATCGATCTAAATATGGTCTAAAAATTCTATTCATCAAATCTATAAAAACAGCAAGTGCATTCGTTAATCCAAAAGGCATAACTAGAAACTCATAGTGTCCGTACCTCATTCTGAATGTAGTTTTCAGAATGTCTAAATTTTTTACTCGCAATTGATAGTAACCTGATCACAAATCTATCTTTGAAAACATTGTAGCTCCTTTCAACTGATCAAACAAATCGTCAATTTGAGGCAGAGGATATTTGTTCTTGATAGTCACTTTGTACAGCTGACGATAATCAATGAACATTCTCATCGTGCCGTCTTTCTTTTTCACAAACAGAACAGATGCACCCCAAGGTGAGAAACTCAGTTGTGCAAATCCTCTATTGGTCAACTCTTACAACTGAGACTTTAATTCTTTTAATTCTGTTGAATCCATTCGATACAGCGCTATCGATATCAGAGTAGTTCTTGGCATTAACTCAATACCAAACTCAACTTCTCAGATCTGAGGTAAACCTGGTAACTCATCAGGAAACATATCTGGATATTCACAAACAACTGGCACTGATTCAATCTTCTTTTCAGTCACTTTCGTGTCAAGCACATAAGCTAAATAAGCTTCGCAACCCTTTCTCACATATTTCTAAGCTAACATTATTGAAATCACTGTTGACAATCCATTCAAATCATCTAATTCAACCCGGATAATCTCATTACTCTTACATCTCAAATTAATCACCTTTCATTTGCAATTCACAATAGCATCATGCAATGTTAGCCAATCCATACCAAGGATTATATCAAACTAGTCAAATGGTAACAACATCAAATTAGCTAGAAAGTAATTATCCCGAATCATCAATGGACAATTCTTGCACATTTTATCAACCAATACACACTTGCCTAAGGAATTCGATACTCTAATCATAAATTCAATAGACTTTAAAGGCAAAGTCTTACTGGATACTAAATTTACACATATATACGAATGAGTAGACCTTAGATCTATCAATGCAATAACTTTAGTATCATAAAGTGTAAAAGTACAGGTAATAACATCTGGAGATGACGCTTCTTCGCGAGTGCGAATAGCGTAGGCTCGTGTAGGTGCTCTAGCATCAGATCTTGCAGCAACGTCTCGTGTCGCACCTCCACTGCCACTCACATTTCCCATGTTTCCAGATGGTCTACCTCTAACTCCAGTGTTAATCGGCCTCGTATTCTGAGCATTATCTTTTTCAGCTAACTCTGGACAATCTTTTATAAAGTGATCTTGTGAACCACAACTGTAACAAGCTCTATTATTACTTTTCCCCAAACAATCTCCAAAATGCCATCTTCCACATTGTTGACACTCAGGCTTAACATCTTTTACGTTACCAACACTCGATACTGATGTGGTTTGAGTTTTAGGGTTGGTCTATTACTTTCTCCAATCTCTATTCTGATATCTTGTTGAAGCTGTCAATCGATTAAAATAGTCTCTAAATTTCTTTGATGAGGAATGATAAGATTTATTCATTGATTTCTTTCTCGAATCTCTTGCCTCTGAATCAACTTTTCTCTTTTCTTTTCTGAGATCCTCGACTTTTCAAGCCCTCTCAACTAATACTACAAATTCTTTCAATTCAAGTATCCCGACTAACAACTTTATATCTTCGTTCAATCCATCAACAAATATTTTACACATGATCTCTTCAGTAGACACATATTCCCGAGCATACTTGCTCAAACGTATAAATTCTCTTTCTTACTCAGTAATAGTCATCAGCCTTGTTTCAATTCTAGAAACTCTTTATGTTTCAAATCGAGGAATCTCTGGCTTATGTACTTTTTCTGGAATTCAGTTTGAAAGAATTCCTAGGTAACCTGTTCCCTAATATCACTGATGTCAATGTTTTCCACCAGTGATATGCATTATCTCTAAGTAAGGATACTACGCATTTGATACATTTATTTGGAGTACAAGACAATTCATCGAATACTCGGATAGTGTTCTCAAGCCAGAACTCAGCTCTCTCAGTATCATTATCAACTGTAGCCTGAAACTCTTCAGCCCGTGTTTATGAATGTTATCAACAGGTGGCTTATTCAATCGAATAGGATCTATTACTTGTGGCACAACCGGAACTTGTTGAGGAACAGGTGGAGTGGAGGTTGTTGAGCAACGAAATTTGTTCGAACGAATTTCGAAAACCACTCGTTCATTATCTGGAAGAAGGCTTGCTTAGCCTCTCCTTCCTAACTACTAAATATCGACCTAGATTCAACTGGCACTGCTCCTTGAGCGGGAGCAGGTGCATTGCTTTCAACATCATCAACTATCGCTCGTTTGGAATCCATTTGTTATATGAAATACACATTTTAACTGTCAGGAATCATCAAACTATCGCAATTCATATATATGACATGTATAGCTAGACTCTCACGCGCTACGTTAGTCTTAGAATTGACTAAACCGTAGCTCTGATACCAATAAGATGAAACACCCCTAACCCGTATCTGACGTCGGACTAGGGTTAAGCGGCATTACTAGACAATTGGAATATTTTGAATTTATTTCACAATAAAAAATTCATATGTCATCATATCATAATCAAACAACAACATAACGTCCCTTTCCTAGGTCATCGAGACTTTAAACATGCTTTAGGAAGGGGACGGGACTAAACCAAACACATACAATTTTTTTCAAAACTTAAACATTTTTTTAAGTTATAAAGGTCACATGCTCGTATGAACAGGCCGTGTGCCTCACACAACATTAGACACGCCTGTCTAGGCCGTGTCAAAATAGGGCATACATACTGACTTGTCCACATGGCCACAAGACACGCCCGTGTGCCAGGCCATGTAAAAATTAGGGAGGTTACTGACTTGGTCACACGGCCAGTCACACGCCCGTGTGTTTAGCCCGTGCGCAAAACTAACTTGGCCACACGGCCTAGCACACACTCGTGTGTGTGCGACCGTGTGGTCTGCTCAGGTTTATTTTTAAATGGCCCTTGAATAACACGGCTGAGACACAAGCCCATGTCGCTACCCGTGCAACAAAAATAGGCAATCTACAAGGCCAATATACCACCCATTTTGGGTCATCCCTACAAGCACCAAAACCAAACTAATTTTATACCAAATTTTCAATCAATTCACAACCAAAACATATGTTCCATCTTCTCAATACACTTCATTCATTCTCATAGCACCATTGTACCATTTCCATTGCAAATTCACATTTCTAACTTACCAAATCAACCATTTCTCACAAGACCCTTTTATACACATCAAAATATAGCATATAAACAATATTTCATCACATAGATTATAACCATACTTCATTGTTATACACAACCAAAACCAAACCATATCACATGGCTAGATATTCACATCACAAAACCTAACAAAATGACTCTAGCCTATACATGCCATATACCATACATACAACTCTCAAAATGGTACCAAAATAGATGTCTGATAGTGTGATTGAGTTGCTGACAATCCCCAGATCCGAGCTAGCTTTATAACATTGTAAAAAGAGAACATTTCACACAGTAAGCTTTAAAGATTAATAAGTTCGTAATGAATATAATCAACAGTTTATACGATACAAAACTCCAACTAATAAACACTTAGTAGTTCATATTCATCCTTCAATTCTATTCCATCACATTTAACAAGTTCATCAAACTTCATACACATAGTATCATCTACCATTTAGGTATCATACATACCTGATCTTTTCCTGTGTTTATTCATTTCATTCTCACCTCTTTGTTATATATATTAATTCATTCAGAAGCCTTTCAATTCTCTAAGAATTCGCACACTTAGTGCATTAGTGATTAGCCGAAGCCGTAACAATCTCGCACACTTAGTGCCATCTCAATAAACTGAAGCTATCTCGGTATCATATAGTTAGTGCCTCATATAGCTGATGCTATTCCAATTCGGATGCTTAGTGCCGAACATAGTCAATTTATCATCGTGCTCAAATAATAGTCAAATATATACAATTTATGCATTATCAACGCATTAACAAATAACTATAACATCATTTATCATGTACAAACTTACCTCGTACTTGAAATTGACGATTCAGATCGTTTACTCGATAACCTTAGATTTCCCTCAATCTAAATCTAAATTCCTCTTTTCTTGATCTATATGTATTCAAAATTAGCCCTTTTATTCAACAAATCATCCAATTCAATCAATATACACATATTTAGGGAATTTTAAAAATTAGCCCTCACATTTTAACATTTTAACACTTTAGTCCCTAATTCATAAAATCACAAAATTCCTTTTAACACATGTTAGGCCAAATTTTCATGGAGTTCATATAAGCCCACATATTTCATTTATTTTGTAACACCCCAAACCCGGCCTGGACATTATGGCTGAATCTGGTGATGTCATATTGAAGTGTTTTTCATAAAGTGTGAAATCGTTTGAAAAGCCCAGTGTTTATTTAGTCTCTTTGTGTTAACTAGAAAATGATTTTAAATTTACATCACTATCAAAAAATATTCACTTTAAAACTTATTAATTCAAAAATCTTGTTTATTGCGGAAGCTTTTGAAATGGTTTTGTGTATTCGTGGTAGTTTGGTAAATCATGCATATCTTTTGAAAACCCGTATTCTACTACTAGCGGATATAAAAAAAATAAATAAACCCAAAAAATTAAAAAAATTATAGAGGCCTTATTACCTAATGAAACCCAAAATAAAATCTTAATCATAATATTAAATGAAACTTCGTCGACTCTTTTCTGACGCATGTTTTAGGTCTTGAAGAGCTATATAAGGGACTCTATATTGATGTTGATCTCTGATTCTTTCATGTTTATGAAATGAAAGTTAAATGTTTCGATTCATCTGGTAATACCTTTAACCCTAGTCTGGAGATAGATACGGGTTAGGGGTGTAACATTTTATTTGTATTAGAGCTACAGTTTAGTCAGTTCTAGGTCTAACGTAGCATATGTGAGTCTAGCTATACATGTCATATTTATGAACTGCGATAGTATGATGAATCCTGACATTGAAATGTGCTTTTATATAGAAAATGGATCTCGAACGAGCCGTAGCGAATGATGTCGAAAGCAATATGCCTGCTCCCGTGCAAAGGATGGTGCCACCGACTATGAGTAGCCGTGATGGTGAGGCTAGACAAGCCTTCTATCAGATGATGAATGATTGGTTTAGCCAATAAATTAGAACCAATTCGACTGTTCAACTACCTCCACCCCCAGTTAATTCACCACAAGCTCCTGTTATGCCACCAGTGAATCTAGTTCAGTTAAGTAGATCACCAGTCGATAAGATTAGAAAATATAGGCCTGAAGAGTTTTGAGCTACAACAAGCGATGATGCTGAAAAAGTCGAGTTTTGGCTAGAGAACATGATAAGAGTGTTTGATGAATTATCATTAAATCCTAAAGAATGCATAAAATGTTTTGTTTCCCTTTTGAGAGATACGGCGTACCATTGGTGGAAGACTTTGACATCTGTGGTTTCGAGTGAACGGGTTACTTGGGATTTCTTCCAAGCTAAATTTTAGAATAAATATATCAGTCAGAGATTCATCAATCAGAAACGTAAAAAGTTTCTTGAGCTTAAATAAGGCCGATGTCTGTCACAGAATACAAACGAGAATTCTTAAGATTAAGTCAGTATGCTCATGAATGTGTATCTACAGAAGCAATAATGTTTAAAAGATTTGAGGATGGCTTAAAAAAAGATATTCATCTGTTAGTCGGGATTCTGGAAATCAAAGAATTTGTTGTACTTGTTGAACGAGCATGTAAAGTTGAAGATCTCGGGAAAGAGAAAAGAAAAGCTGATTTTGAAGCTAGAGAGGTATGAAAGAGATCATCGGGCAAATCATTTCAGTCCACATCAAAGAAATTTAGAGATGATTATAGGTTCAAACACTAATGTGGGGCATTCGAATAGAGATCGTGCTAGATCGCAGTCGAACTTCAAAGCTCTAGCTACATCCGTTGCCAGTGTTGGAAATGCTAAATCCGACTGCCCTGAGTGCAAGTATTGTGGTAAAAGATATCCTAGTAATTGTAGACTGTATGATCGGGCTTGTTTCATATGTAGATTGTTAGATCATTTTATCCGCGATTGCCCTGAATCTGTCGAGTAAGAAAATGTGCAAAATTAGAGACCGAGTGGCAATGCTTCTCATGGTAGGCCTCCTAGAAATATAGGAAATGTAAGTGGTAGTCAAAGAGGGACAAAAGATACAGCGTTAGATCCGAGGCTCGTGCACCTGCCAAAGCCTATGCTATCCGAGCTCGTGAGGAAACTTCGTCGCCAAATGTGATTATGGGTACATTTACTCTTTATGATACTTCTGTGATTGTTTTGATAGATCCTAGATCGACACATTCATATATATGCATGAACTTAGTGAACAGTAAGACTTTGCTTGTAGAGTCTACTGAATTTGTAATTAGAGTTTCAAACCCCCTAGGCAGATGTGTTTTAGTTGATAAAGTCTGCAAGAATTGTCTGTTAACGTTTCGAGACAATTGTTTTTTGGCTGAACTGATGTTGTTGCCCTTTGATGAATATGATATAATCTTGGGTATGGATTGGTTAACTTTGCATGATGCAGTTGTGAACTGCAAATGAAAAACTATTGATTTGAGATACAAAAATGATGAAATAGTTAGAATTGAATCTAGTGATTTGAATGGATTGCATGCTGTGATATCTTCAATGAAACTTTGAGTATTGTGAGAAAGGGTTGTGAAGCCTACTTTACTTATATAATTGATTCAGAAGTGTTAGAAAAGAAAGATAAATCAGTGCCTGTTGTATGCGAGTTTCCTGATGTGTTTCCTGAAGAACTTCCGGGTTTACCTCTAGTTAGAGAAGTAGAATTTGGCATTGAATTGGTACCTGGTACTACTCCGAATTTGATAGCTCCATATAGAATGGCTCTGACCGAATTAAAAGAATTAAAGTCTCAGTTGCAGGAATTGACCGATAGAGGTTGCTAGATCGAGTTTCTCACCTTGGGGTGCTCCGGTTCTATTCATAAAAAATAAAGACAAAACGATGAGAATGTGTATAGATTATCGTCAATTGAACAAAGTGAATATCAAGAATAAGTATCCTTTGCCTCGAATTGATGATTTTTTTGATCAGTTGAAAGAAGCTGCTGTGTTTTCGTAAATAGATTTGAGATCAGGCTATTATCAGTTGCAAGTGAAAGACTCAGACATTCCCAAAAGTGCTTTCAGAACGAGGTACGACCTCTATGAATTTTTAGTTATGCCTATTGGATTGACTAACGTACTTGCTATTTTTATGGATTTGTTGAATAGAATTTTTAGACCGTATCTAGATCAATTTGTTGTTGTATTCATTGATGACATATTGATTTATTCACGTGATGAATTCGAACATACCAAGCATTTGAGATTAGTGCTTCAGATTCTACGAGATAAACAGTTGTACGCGAAGTTTAGTAAATGTGAATTCTGGTTGCGAGAAGTTGGTTTTCTAGGTCATATTGTATCAGCCTCTAGTATTTGAGTTGATCTGAGCAAAATTTCAGCTATTTGGGATTGAAACCTCCGAGGAATGTCTCTGAAGTCTGTAATTTTCTGGGACTTGCTAGTTATTATAGAAGATTTGTAAAAGGTTTTTCGATGACTGCAACTCCGTTGACAAAACTGCTTCAGAAAGATGTGAAATTTATGTGGTCTGAAAAGTGTCAGAATAGTTTTGATTAGTTGAAAACTTTGTTGACTGAAGCTCCGGTATTGATACAACCCGAATCGGGTAAAGAATTTGTGATCTACAGTGATGCTTCGTTGATTAAACTAGGATGTGTTTTGATGCAAGAAGGCAAAGTCATTGCTTATGCTTCAAGACAATTAAAGCCGCACTAAAAGAAATATTCGACACACGATCTTGAGTTAGATGTGATTGTGTTTGCTCTAAATATTTGGCGTCATTACCTGTTCGATGAGAAATTTCATGTATATTCTGATCATAAGAGTTCAAAATATCTGATGACTTAGAAAGATCTGAATCTACGACAAAGAAGATGGTTATAACTGCTAATAGACTATGAACTTGTGATAGAATATCATCTGGGCAAGGAAAATGCTGTTGTTGATGCTTTGAGTCAAAAATCATTATTTGCTCTGCGTACAATGAATGCTGATTTGGTCCTGTCTGGGGATGGTTCAGTTTTAGCTGAATTAAAAGCAAGACCTTTGTTCTTCCAGCAGATTATCAAAGCTCAGAAGATTTATATTGAGATTTTAGCTAAACGAGCTCAATGTGATTTAAAGTCTGATTCAGAATTCAGAGTTGATAAAGATGATTGTCTAAGATTCTGAAATAGAATTTGTGTTTCGAGAAATCCAGAGTTAATTTTAAATGATTTTGAATGAAGCTCACAGCAGTCGATTATCTGTTCATCCGGGTAGTACAAAAATGTATAATGATCTGAAATAGCATTATTGGTGGTCTGGAATGAAAAGAGATATTTCTGGCTTTGTTTTGAAATGTATGATCTGTCAGTGAGTTAAAGCTGAACATCAAGTGCCATCTGGTTTGTTACAACTGATTATGGTTCTGAAATGGAAATAGGACCGAGCGACAATGGATTTTGTTTCTAGTTTACCCCTGTCTTTGAGAAAGAAAGATGCTATTTGGGTTATAGTTGATCGATCAACGAAATCAGCTCATTTTGTTCTGGTTCGATCCAATTACTCGCTTGATAAATTAATTGAGTTATACATTTCTGACATCATGAGATTGCAAGGTGTGCCTTTGTTTATAGTGTTAGACAGAGATCCGAGATCCACATTAGGATTCAGAAAGAAATTACAAGATGCTCTGGGTACTAAATTGCACTTCAGTACTACTTTTCACTCGCAAACAGATGGTCAATCTGAACGAATTATTCAGATACTCTAGGATATGTTAAGATGTTGCATTCTTGAGTTTGAAGGTATGTGGGAACAGTATTTACCCTTGATTGAATTTGCTTATAATAATAGTTTTTAGTCGAGCATTAAAATGGCACCATACGAAGCTTTATATGGTTGCAAATGCTGTACACCTTTGTATTGGACTGAGCTCAGTGAAAATAAGATTCACGAAATTGATTTGATAAAAGAAACTGAACAGAAAGTAAAAGTGATCCGAGATAGTTTAGAAGCAGCTTCCGATCGTCAGAAATCTTATACGGATTTGAAAAGAAAATACATCGAGTTTGAAACTGGGGACAAAGTGTTTTTGAAAGTATCTCCATGGAAGAAAGTATTTCAGTTCGGTAGAAAAGGCAAATTGAGTCCGAGATTCATCGGGCCGTATAAGATTACTAAGCGTATTAGGCTAGTAGCATATAGATTGTTGTTACCACTAGAGTTAGAAAAGATTCATGATATGTTTCACGTATCGATGCTTTGACATTACAGATTTGATCCTTTGCAAGTGATTCCTCCATCTAAGATTGAAATTCAGTCTGATATGACTTACGAAGAAAAACCGATCTGTATTTTAGCTCACGAGGTTAAAGAACTACGAAATAAGAAAATTCCACTAGTAAAAATGATGTGGCATAGACACGGTATTGAAGAGGCCACGCAGGATCCTGAAGATGCTATGAGACAGCAATATCTGAATCTGTTCAACGGTAAGATTTTTGGGGACTAAAATCCCTAAAGGGGGAGCATTGTAACAGTCCGGTTTTGACCTTAGTCAGAATAGTGGTTTCAGGACCACATATCCGAGTCAAAAAATATTTAAATATTATTTTTCGTGTTTATGATATGTGAATGAGCATGTGTGAAAATATCGTATGAAAATTTGAATGTTTGTGTGCTTAATTTTGAAAAAGGACCTAATCGCGTAAAATGTGAAAGTTGCTTGCTACTTGTTAAAGTGCTTATTTGATTTGGCTTTATGATTGTGAGGTCTTTATGTTGTTATTATACCATTTACATGGTTAATGTACATATATGACCTTGATATGAATGATTTGTTAATGTTATAATTCATGGATAAAATGGTAAAATGTTTATTAAAGTAATTAAAATAAAAACAAAAGCATGAAAATAAGTCATTTGGTGTTCTTCATTGTCGAAAATAAAAATAAAAGATTAGAGAAAAGTTTTGCTAGGGTTCAGCACTTGCAAGTTTTGATTTAGGTATGTTTTGCTTCGGTTTTTGATAATTTTTATGCTTTTGTAATCGTTGTTTTGTATACTATCAAGCCCATGCCTCAATTTCTGATTTTGATAATCATTTTAAAATGTGCCATGGATGAATTCATAAGATTTATGTTGTTAATTGATGAAATATGAAAGTTTGATGTTGGGTTTATATAATTTATCTTAGGATTTTTGATGAATTTGATTAAAATGGGATAAATTGTGAAATTTGTAAATTGGAAGACTAAAATGTGAAATAAATGAAATGTGTGGACTTGTATGAGTGCTATGAATATTCAGCCAAGCATGAGTATATGCAAATTATGTGTATTTTGTGATTTTGTGAATTAAGGACTAAAGTGTCAAAATGTGAAAATATGAGGGCTAGTTTTCAAATTGCCCTAAATATGTATCTATTGATTGTTTTGAATGAATTTGTGATTGAATAAGTTAAATTTGAATTTATTTAGATCAAGAACTAAATAATACGGAATTAGATCGGGGAAAGTTGAAAGTCATCGAGTAACCTATTCCATCTATCTAAATCCCTACGATGTAAGTCGATATACAAATAAGTTTGTTTAAATTGAGTTATTATTATTCATTTGATATTGAATTGTGGTGAATGAATGTCCGAGCTAAATATATGCTATCCGAGAAAGTATCGAAAAAGTATCGACGTCTGAAAAGCCCTATAAGAACCTTAGGAATAGTTAAGATACATATGTCATGACATAGGATTTCGTTATGGGATTTTGTGTATGACCACATCTGAGACGTTGGCATCGACTTCTATTTTACGTGTAAGACCATGTCTAAGACATCAGCATTGTATCTGATTTCATGTAAGACCCTGTCTGGGACAGTGGCATCAATGTTTGATTACATGTAAGACTACGTCTGGGATGTTGGCATTGTATATGTTCTCTGAGCTATCCGCGTATCCTTACGTTTTCGAATGGTTCAAACGGTCATTCCGAGAAAATGAATAATTTGGTGCAATCATATCATATTCAGGTATGTTTACTTTGTATAGCCTATTTGAGAATGAAAGGCAAGAATTTGAATATGAGATTTGTGTTAGCATTGGTATACAAAGTATAAATGATTTGATGATACTTATTTGCTTTGAATGATATGTTTATTTGTATATGGCTTACTAAGTTTTTGAAAGCTTACTTTGTGTGTGTGTTTGCATTGTTTTATAGATATCGAAGCTATTGTGAGCTCAGGGGTCATTGAGAATCGTCACTACACTATCGAACCTTATTTTGGTACTTTGAAAATGTATATATTAAAGTATGGCATGTATAGGCTAGAAGTTGTGGAATTATGTTTTGTGATGTACATATTTAGCCATGTCATATGGCTAGTTTGTGTTTGAACTTATAGTTTGATAATGGTATATGATATGTGATGCTAACATGAAATTGTAGTATGTTTTGGTTGGCCAAAAGAAAAGGTCAATGTTGAGAAGTTTTGGTAAGTTTTGAGCATATGATTGAATGATGTATTGATCATATGTTTAGGTATGATTTTAGTTTAAGTTTTGTTATGAATTGATTGATGAATTGAGAATTGAAATGATTGATAATGTTATAGCATGAATTATGTATGGTTTGGTATAGATTTTGGCTAAAATGGTTGTCCATATATGTTAGGTTTGGTGTTTGTAGGTTGACCCAAATTGGGGTGGAAAATTGGCTATTCAAATGGTCTATTTTTGTCCACACGGGTAGAGACACGGGCGTGTGTCTCAGTCGTGTGCTACACACGGCTATGTGGCACGCTTGTGTGTCCTCTGGGGTACCCTACAATTGTAAGTTAGGTTCGAGCACGGCCAAGGCACACAGGCGTGTGGGTAGCCGTGTGGCCCAAGTTAGACTCGACATGGCCAAGACACACGGGTGTGTCTTGTGGCTGGGTGAACAAGTTAGTATGTATGCCCTGTTTTGACACGGCCTAGACACACAGGCGTGTCCAATGCCGTGTAAGGCACACAGCCTGATTACACGGGCGTGTGACTTGTACTTGTTTGAAAAATGTCTAAGCTTTGGGAAAATTTTGTATGTCTTTGGTTTAGTCCCGACTCTTTTCTGACGCATGTTTTAGGTCTTGAAAACCTATATAAGGGACTTTATATTGATGTTGATCTTTGATCTTTGATGTTTATGAAATGAAAGTTAAATGTTTCGATTCATCTGGTAATACCTTTAACCTTAGTCCAACGATAGAAACAGGTTAGGGGTGTTACAATACTCGTCCATGGAAAAATTTAACACTTTGATATCTTTACAAATTGATCCCTAAAATAGCTAGATTAGGTTATTCTTATCTCAATAATATAAAAATTACTAAAAACAAGAAAAGATTACAAACCCAATTAAGCTTGCTTGATTTTCTTTCTCTTTCCTAGAGTTTCCATAGATTTTGGGGAAGAAGACGACATAGAATGATAATATTAGTTATTTATTTAATTTATCATCTTTTATTTATTTCAATTTTCAATTTAGTCCTTTTCTTTTTCTAATTTTCCATCGATGAATTATCAAAAATATCTACTAACTTTTCTTAATGGTCATTTCTATGCAATTTGGTCCTTCTAGCTACTAGAATTCAATTTTTGCACTTTATGCAATTTATTTATTTATTTCTAATTAAACACAAAATTAGTAAGATTTTCTTATCGAAATTTTCATACATATTTCCTATCATGATGCAAACCATGCAATAATATTAAAACAAATTTTCTTTCTGACTCGGATTTGTGGTCCCGAAACCACTGTTCCGATTTTACTGAAAATGGGTTGTTACATTTCCAACCCTTAGATTTGGTTAGTTATAACTAGTGGTCCTATTTCAAGTCCTTATAGTATTTAGAAACCTTTCAGGGCAATGTGTAGAAATCCTTTTACTTGAATATTGTTAGTCCATTAATCGTTATTTCAATGTAAAAACTGCTTGAAAAAGGTCGTAACAATGGATAAGATTGAAATTTATTGGGAGCAAAACTCGAAATGAAAAGATTAATCAAAATAGCAAACATTACTGAAACAAAAAAGGAGTAAAATGAAATTAGGTGCCCCAAATAACGCAGCATGAGCTTCTCTGCACAAACTTCTTAAGGACCATTTTGAGCTTGACATGTGTCTAAGAGGTTTAGAGTACTTTGTTGATGTCCCAAGATGCAACGTTTCTCCTTCTGAGAAGACACGACTACCACATGCTCAATCTTTGATCCAAATTTGAGCTGCCTTTTTTCGAGTTTTCAACTAAAAACCCATTTGGCCTCAAGGTGCCCTTTGCGAGTTTTCTCCTCGACCTCTGCCTTTTTTTATTTTTATGTGAAATATTTCTTGACTGAATTCGAATTCACAAGATTGGATAGGTTTTTGCCATCCATCTCGGTCAAAATTAGAGCTCCTCTAGAAAAGGCTTTCTTTACCACATGAGGTCCTTCCCAATTTGGCATTCATTTTCCTTTGAAGTCTTTTTGTATGGGCAAGATCTTTTTCAATACGAGGTCCCCCTCATGGAATTCTTTGGGGTGAACCTTTTTGTCATAAGCTTGCATCATTCTTTTTGGTACATTTGACCATGACAGATAGCTTTTAGCCTCTTCTCTTCTATCAAGTTCAACTGATCATATCGAGATTGGATTCATTCTACTTCATCTAACTTCAACTCTGATAAAACTCAAAGAAAAGGAATCTCGACTTCAATGGGTAAAACCACCTCTATTCCATAAACCAATGAGAAAGGCGTTACCCTGATAGAGGTTTTGACAGACGTTCGATAAGCACAGGGGGCAAATAGTAATTTCTTATGCCAATCTTTATAAGTCTGTCATTTTCCCCACGATCCTCTAAATGTTGTTATTCGTTGCCTCTACTGCACCATTCATTTTTGGAAAATATGGTGATAATTTGTGATGTTTGATCTTGAATTGACTACAGACTTCCGCTATCGTGCTATTGTTCAAATTCAATGCATTATCAGATTTGATCCTTTTTGGAATTCCATACTGACATATGATGTAACGGCCTAATTTTCAGTGGTGTCGGAAATGGTGATTTGAGATCACTAAATTCGACAAATAAGATTGAACAAGATAGTAATTTAATATTTATGAGTCAAGTAAGAATTTAGAAGAATTTGTGAAATGGTGAAATTAGTGAATTAAAAGAATTTATTAGGTCAAGCGGGTCAAAAATGAGGTATCGAGACCTCAAAGTTGAAAATCGAGCTATAAATATTTTTATAAATATTTATGGAGTGTCATTGAGTTAGTATTAAAGTTTCGTTAGAAAATTTTAACGTTTGGATGGCTAATTAATTGAAAAGGATTAAATTGAAAATAGCACAAAATTTGTTAAATTGTGAGTAAATAGCTTAAGTATTTAAAAAGATGGATTTAAAGAGCAATTAGACCCAAAGGTTAATGGCTGGACGGTTTGGGTATGAAATAAGCAAGAAAACAATGTGAACAAGGGCAAAATTGGAAATAGATAAAAGTTAATAGTTAAATAATGATGTAATTGAAAAATCTAGACATTTTCTTCATAATTTCTCAGCCAAAACGCCATAGAAGGTCTGGAGAAAGCTGGTTTTTCATATTTTTACATCATGTGAGTCTAATTCTTGCTTTTTCTTGATAATTTTATGTTTTTATGACTTTTACAATTAGGTCCACTTGTAGAATTCATTAGTTTTTGATTTTATGGGTGAAATTGGAAGTTACCCTGGATGGATAAGGGAATTTTATGATGAATTATTATGAAATTTAAGTTCTAATTTCATATTAAGGTGGTTTTATTAAGTGATTTTGATAGGAAATGATATTTAGGACCTAATTGTGAAAAAGTTGTGAATTGAAGGTTGCTGTTGAAATTCAGAATATAAAAGGTTTTGAAATAGTTTATAATGATAAAATAAAGTGTTAATTGAGAAAAATTAGTTCAATTGATGGGTGAATTGAGTAGGGACTAAATTGTGAAAACTGTAAATTTTGGGGTAAAAGTGCAATTTCGAAATTTGAACAGCATAAATTGTGAAGTGAAATAGAAATCAAATAAATGCTAATGAGTAGAAATATTTTATATTATAGATCAAGAATCCAAAGAAGAACGAGGAAAAGAAAAAGTTGCGGAATAGTCCCAAAATTTCAATATCTTCTACAAATTAGCCGGGTAAGTTCATATGGTTGAAATTAGATGTTTATTTGTGAATGATTGAAGTATATAATGTGTTATTATATACTGAATTTGTTGTGGGATTGTGTAGATTTTGTTAATGAAAGAATAAATGTGGAAATGCAAATTAGGAAAAACGCAGGATTGAGTACGTTCGTATCGTGACGTGTGATGAATTGACGGATAAGACCATGGTTGTTCCATGGCAAAGTGTGAAATGTAGGTATGGTATCATCCATACTGAGTTGTGAAATGTAGGTATGGTATTATCCATACTGAGCTGTGAAATGTAGGTATGGTATTATCAAATCCATACCGAAGTTAAGAAATGTAGGTATGGCATTTCCCATACCGAGTTAAAAAAATGTAGGTATGGTATTTCAATGAGGAAAACCATACTGAGTTGTGAATCGTGGCATTGAGCAACGACGTACTCAATTTCGTAAGCCGTTTCCTAATTTGATTATAAGAAATAAAAGAGAAGTGATCCAAATGAAAGAGATTGAGTAGTTGTTACTGTTGAGCTCAACTATGTGAATTATTATAACAATGGTTGTGAATCGCAGAAACTTTAGTAAATGTTTTGGTATTGTTTGGAAATATTATGTTTGGTAAGCATTACTTTTAACCTATGAACTTACTAAGCTTCAATAAGCTTACTTGTGTGTGTTTAATATTTTATGTAGATTGACTTGAAGTGAAGTGGGTAGATCGGATCAACACAACAAAGCACACTATC
The DNA here is from genome assembly GCF_025698485.1 of Gossypium arboreum. Lineage (NCBI taxonomy): Eukaryota > Viridiplantae > Streptophyta > Magnoliopsida > Malvales > Malvaceae > Gossypium > Gossypium arboreum. The sequence goes on from NC_069082.1 coordinate 21,072,669, forward strand.
CGATCAATTCGGTAGCTTTTGTTTTATGTTTGAAGATTTATATGGCATGTATAGAGTTTGAATGAATTGAAGTAAAGATGTTATAAACTAGTTAACAATATTTGTACTAAAATAGTTTTCGGTAAGTAGCAGTAGTTTGACTTTGAAAAATCACTAAAAATAGTAGAAATGGAATTAAATAATGAATAAATTATGGAATCGAATCTCGATGAGTCTATTTTCATATGGAAGAAGCAAAACAGGTATATGAGCTATATTTTATGAGATGTTTAAATTTTTGTGAAACAGGGCCAGAGCAATTTCTGGATCCCTGTTCTGACTTTGGAAATTCACCATAAATTTTACAAAGATAATTAGAAGTCATACTTTATATGTACAGATTCCTTATTGAGTCTAGTTTTATTAGAGACAAACGGCATAGTCATTGAAGCTCTGTACAGAGAGATATCTGATTCGTAATACACAAAGGTCAGAGTAGTCAAACCCTGAAACAGGGAGATTTTAAATAATAAACTGTACTAATTGGATTGACCAAAATTCTAGAAAAAATTGGTAAGTAGATATATGAGTATAAATTCAGAGAAAATTTACGGATTTGGATTTCGAGTTTTATAACTCGATATATGAATTATTTAGCAACTATGACACAGTTGGACAGCTTGTCTGGAAAGTGTGATATAAATTGTTTGAATTTGTTTAAGTGCTCAAATAAGTTTAGTAATGCCTCGTGCTCGACTCGTGACGGTCTCGGTAAAGGGCGTTACATTTATTGGTATCGAGCCTGGTTTAGTCGATTCTCGAACTAATTTGATGTGTAAAGTGTTTAAAATACATGCCATATAAATCGTGATAGTGTGATGTGAATGATCCGATCTAATTACTAATTTTTGTTATAGATTGTAAAGATGTCCGATAGACCCGATGGTGCTAGTCGGAAGAGGAAGTTAATAGTAGAATACAGACTTCGAGCAGGAACAAGTGGTAATGTCCCGATTTCTTTGATGAGAGAGGAAGAACTTAAAAATATGATTTACGGATTAATGAATCGGTGGTATCATGAAACAATACAAGGAAGAAGTCAGCACAACAACCTCCTCCTCCCCCTCTTGTACCACGATTATAACCCGGTTGCTCCTCCTTTAATAGATGAATCTAGCAAAAGAACACCAATTGAAAAACTCGAAAGTTTGGAGTGAAGAATTTCGAGGAGATCGGACGATGATCCGGTTAAAGCAGAGTATTGGTTAAAGAGTTTGAGAGAGTTTTAAACAGATGATGTGTTCTCCGGAGGACTATTTGGGATGTGCGATTTCGCTATTGAAAGAAGAAGCGTATAATTGGTGGGAAACCATTTAGGCGTGGTACTGCAGATAAACTTACGGGAATTCTTCCAAAACGAATTTAAGAAGAAGTATGTGGGAAAGAGATATTTAGATAAGAAGAAGAGAGAATTTCTTGATCTTCGACAAGGAATAAAACAATGGCGAATATGAAAGAGAATTTGTGTATCTCAAGAGATATGCTCGGATGTTGTACCGACAGAGGAAGAAATGTGCATTAGATTTGAAGAAGGGCTTAATGATGAAATCGAATGATGATTGGAGGTACAGAGATTCGGAATTTGTGATTCGTCGATCGAGCTCAAAAGATGGAAGAAGTGTATAATGAAAGATGCAAAGAGAAAGAAGAGGTAAAGAGGTATACAAAAGAAGTTTCTCTAGACCAACTTCGACTTTTTCGGCCAAAAAGTTCAGAAATGATTCTGGTCGACCTGTTATAATCCCGGAACGATCGAATAACAGTAAAACAACTCAACAAGATGTCGGAGTAACTAAGAAACCAGCAGCTAGTGTTAGTAGTGTGCAAAATATTCCGAGACTTAGATGTAAAAATTGTGGTAGATTTCATATTGGTGAGTGTTGGGGAAGAGCCGGAGCTTGCTATAAATGTGGTGGAACTGATCGTTTTATTCGGGATTGTCCTTAATTATTAAAAGAAGATAGGGAACAAGGGGAGAAGCAAGCAAATACTCCTCAGAAAGGTAAACGTTCAGGTCAAAGTAGTGCTACTGGGACTGTTCATTCGGGAACGAGAGATACTGCAGCCCGATCAGAGACAAGAGTACCTGCACGTACATATGCTATCCGGGCAAGGGAAGAAGCTTCTGCTCCAGATGTGATAGCTGGTAATTTCTATCTTTTTGATGATTCTGTGTATGCTTTAATTGATCCCGGATCTACACATTCATATATTTGCTTCGCATTAGTGTCGTAAAAGAAAATGACTGCTGAGTCCATCGACCTTGAATTGCAAGTCACTAATCCACTAGGGCAAAGTGTGTTGGTTAATTTAATATGTCGAATTGTCCTTTGAAAATACAAGGCGTGAATTCTCTGCGATTTAATGTTGTTACCTTCCGAGAATTTGATGTTATTCTTGGAATGGATTGGTTGATTGAACATGATGCCATAGTGAATTGTAGAGAAAAACGGATTGATTTAAAATGTCGATGTGGGAAATAGTTTCATTGAGTTTGGGGATAAAAGAATGATGTCGAATTATTTCACCTTTACTTTCGGAAATTGATTCGGAAAGGTAATGAAGCTTTTTAGCTTATATTCTTGATACTGGGTTCGAATTGAAGATGGAACAATTGTCGATTGTTAATGAGTTTATCGATGTGTTTCGAGGAATTACCCGGTTTACCCCGGATCGTGAGGTTGAATTCACAATTGATGTAATTCGATGCAGCCCAATATCAATAACACCGTATAGAATGGCACCAAATGAGTTAAAAGAGTTGAAGACACAGTTGCAAGAGTTATTGGATAAAGGGTTCATCGATCGAGTACATCACCTTGGGCGCACTGTCTTATTTGTGAAAAGAAAGATGGTTCGTTGCGATTGTGTATTGATTACGTGCGGTTGAATAAGGTAACAATTAAAATAAATATCCATTACCTCGTATCGATGATTTGTTTGATCAACTGAAAGGTGCTGCAGTGTTCTCAAAAATAGACCTTAGATCTGGGTATTATCAGCTGAAGGTTAAAGAGTGTGATGTGCCAAAGACTGCTTTTTCGAACTCGGTATGGTCACTACGAATTTTTGGTAATGCCTTTTGGTTTAACGAATGCCCCTGCTGCATTTATGGATTTAATGAATCGAATTTTTCAGTCTTATTTGGATAGATTTGTGGTGGTATTTATTGATGACATATTGGTCTATTCAAAGACGAATCCGAACATGCACAAAGACTTGAGAATTGTACTACGACTTTGAGCGAAAAAACAGTTATATGCGAAATTTAGTAAATGTGAGTTTTGGCTTCATGAGGTTGGATTTTTGGGTCATATTATATCAGTGAAGGAATTCGTGGATCCAAGTAAAGTTTGGCGGTGGTGAATTGGAAAACACCGAAGAATGTAAGCGAAGTGCGAAGTTTTCGGGATTAGCAGGATACTATCGCCGTTTTGTAAAGAATTTTTCCATGATTGCTTCACCAATGACTCATTTATTACGTAAGAATGTTGAGTTTATGTGGTCGATGAATGTCGCAGAGCTTTGATCGATTAAAGAAAATGTTAATGAAGCTCGGTCTTAACTCAACCGTAATCGTATACCGTATGTTGTGTACAAATGATGCATCTTTAAGTGGTTTGGGTTTTGTGTTAATGCGATCGGAAAGGTAGTGGCTTATGCTTCACGGCAATTAAAACCACATGAAAAGAATTACCCTACACATGATCTTGAGTTAATGCAATTGTTTTTGCCTTAAAAATTTGGAGACACTATTTATATGGTGAGAAGTGTTATATGTATACGGATCACAAAAGTTTGAAATACTTAATGACTCGAATGAACCGAACTTAAGACAGAGACGGTGGTTAGAGTTGTTGAAAGACTATGATTTGGTTATTGACTATCATCCGAGGAAAGCTAATGTAGTTCTTGATGCAATCGAGTCGAAAGTCATCCTTGTTTGCACTTTCGCAATGAATGCTCATTTGGCTCTTAATTAAGAAGGTGTTGTATTAGTAGAATTGAAGGTAAAACCAATGTTTCTTCAACAAATTGAAGCTGCAGAATGAAGATCCAAAATTGGTCTGAAACGACAAATGGTTCGGGATAATTTAGATTCGAGTTCAAGATTGATGATGAAGGTATATTGCGCTATCATAATAGGATTTGTGTTCCCAACAATTCGATTTAAAGAATGATATTCTTTTGAAGCACATAATAGTATGTATTCTATTCATCCGGTAGTACAAAAATGTATGGTGATCTGAAAAAGACATATTGGTGGCTCGGTATGAAAAGAGAAATTTCGAATTTATTGCAAAATGTTTGATTTGCCGCAAGTTAAAGCGAGCATCAAGTGCCAACGGGTTTATTACAACACATTATGATTCCCGAATGGAAGTGGGAGCATATTTCAATGGATTTTGTGTCGATTGCTGTGACTCAGAAAGAAAGATTCGATATGGGTGATTGTTGATAGATTGACAAAGTCAAGACACTTTATTCCAATCGAATAGATTTTTCACTTAATAAGTTAGCGTAATTGTATGTGTCGAGATTGTGAGACTACATGGAGTTCCAATATCTATCATTTCGCATCGGATCCGAGGTTTACTTCAAGATTTTGGAATAAATTGCAAGAAGCCTTAGGCACCAGATTGAATTTTAGTACAAAGATTTCATCCTCAAACAGATGGACAATCAGAGCGAGTGATTCAAATTTTAGAAGATATGTTAAGATGTTGTATACTCGAGTTTGGTGACATTGGGAAAGGTATTTCTTGTTGGTGAGTTTGCTTACAACAATAGCTATCGGCCTAGTATAAAAATGACACCATTTGAGGCTCTTTATGGTAGAAAATGCAAGACTCCATTGTGTTGGTCCTGAATTGAGTGAATCAAAAATAGTTGGGGTTGATTTGATTCGAGAAACCAAGAGAAAGTCCGGATTATTCGAGATAGTCTAAAAGTCGCTTGGATCGTCAAAAGTCATATGCGGATTTAAAACGAAGAGACATAGAATATGCAGTGGGTGATCGAGTATTTTAAAAGTTTCACCATGGAAAAGGGTGTTACGATTTGGTAAAAAGGAAAATTAAGTCCGAGATTCATAGGGCCATATGAAATTGTGGAAAGGGTTGGTCCTGTGGCTTATCGTTTGGCTTTACCTCCGAACTTGAGAAGATTCATAATGTGTTTCATGTGTCTATGCTAAGGCAAGATAGGTCGATCCTTCACACGTAATTCCCATACCGAAATTGAGCTTCAACCAGATATGACTTATTCGGAAGAACCGGTGAAGATTTTGGCTCGTGAAGTTAAGGAATTGCGGAACAAAAGAGTACCATTGGTTAAAGTATTATGGCATCGACATGGTATGGAGGAGGCAACACGGGAAACAGAGGAGTCAATAAGATCACAAGATCCAAATCTATTTTCAGTAACAAATTTCGAGGACGAAATTTTTAAAGGGGAGAGTTGTAACGGCCTAATTTTCAAGTGGTGTCGAAATGGTGATTTGAGATCACTAAATTCGACAAATAAGATTGAACAAGATAGTAATTTAATATTTATGAGTCAAGTAAGAATTTAGAAGAATTTGTGAAATGGTGAAATTAGTGAATTAAAAGAATTTATTAGGTCAAGCGGGTCAAAAATGAGGTATCGAGACCTCAAAGTTGAAAATCGAGCTATAAATATTTTTATAAATATTTATGGAGTGTCATTGAGTTAGTATTAAAGTTTCGTTAGAAAATTTTAACGTTTGGATGGCTAATTAATTGAAAAGGATTAAATTGAAAATAGCACAAAATTTGTTAAATTGTGAGTAAATAGCTTAAGTATTTAAAAAGATGGATTTAAAGAGCAATTAGACCCAAAGGTTAATGGCTGGACGGTTTGGGTATGAAATAAGCAAGAAAACAATGTGAACAAGGGGCAAAATTGGAAATAGATAAAAGTTAATAGTTAAATAATGATGTAATTGAAAAATCTAGACATTTTCTTCATAATTTCTCAGCCAAAACGCCATAGAAGGTCTGGAGAAAGCTGGTTTTTCATATTTTTACATCATGTGAGTCTAATTCTTGCTTTTTCTTGATAATTTTATGTTTTTATGACTTTTACAATTAGGTCCACTTGTAGAATTCATTAGTTTTTGATTTTATGGGTGAAATTGGAAGTTACCCTGGATGGATAAGGGAATTTTATGATGAATTATTATGAAATTTAAGTTCTAATTTCATATTAAGGTGGTTTTATTAAGTGATTTTGATAGGAAATGATATTTAGGACCTAATTGTGAAAAAGTTGTGAATTGAAGGTTGCTGTTGAAATTCAGAATATAAAAGGTTTTGAAATAGTTTATAATGATAAAATAAAGTGTTAATTGAGAAAAATTAGTTCAATTGATGGGTGAATTGAGTAGGGACTAAATTGTGAAAATCAGAATTTTAGGGTAAAAGTGCAATTTCAAAATTTGAACAGCATAAATTGTGAAGTGAAATAGAAATCAAATAAATGCTAATGAGTAGAAATATTTTATATTATAGATCAAGAATCCAAAGAAGAACGAGGAAAAGAAAAAGTTGCGGAATAGTCCCAAAATTTCAATATCTTCTACAAATTAGCGGGTAAGTTCATATGGTTGAAATTAGATGTTTATTTGTGAATGATTGAAGTATATAATGTGTTATTATATACGAATTTGTTGTGGGATTGTGTAGATTTTGTTAATGAAAGAATAAATGTGGAAATGCAAATTAGGAAAACGCAGGATTGAGTAACGCTCAGTATCGTGACGTGTGATGAATTGATTGGATAAGACCATGGTTGTTCCATGGCAAAGTGTGAAATGTAGGTATGGTATCATCCATCTTGAGTTGTGAAATGTAGGTATGGTATTATCGATCTTCGAAATGTGAAATGTAGGTATGGTATTATCAAATCCATACTTGAGTTAAGAAATGTAGGTATGGCATTTCCCATACCGAAGTTAAAAAATGTAGGTATGGTATTTCAATGAGGAAAACCATACTGAGTTGTGAATCGTGGCATTGAGCAACGACGTACTCAATTTCGTAAGCCGTTTCCTAATTTGATTATAAGAAATAAAGAGAAGTGATCCAAATGAAAGAGATTGAGTAGTTGTTCTTGTTGAGCTCAACTATGTGAATTATTATAACAATGGTTGTGAATCGCAGAAACTTTAGTAAATGTTTTGGTATTGTTTGGAAATATTATGTTTGGTAAGCATTACTTTTAACCTATGAACTTACTAAGCTTCAATAAGCTTACTTGTGTGTGTTTAATATTTTTATGTAGATTGACTTGAAGTGAAGTGGGTAGATCGGATCAACACAACAAAGCACACTATCCAGATCAATTCCGGTAGCTTTTGTTTTATGTTTGAAGATTTATATGGCATGTATAGAGTTTGAATGAATTGAAGTAAAGATGTTATAAACTAGTTAACAATATTTGTACTAAAATAGTTTTCGGTAAGTAGCAGTAGTTTGACTTTGAAAAATCACTAAAAATAGTAGAAATGGAATTAAATAATGAATAAATTATGGAATCGAATCTCGATGAGTATATTTTCATATGGAAGAAGCAAAACAGGTATATGAGCTATATTTTATGAGATGTTTAAATTTTTGTGAAACAGGGCTAGAGCAATTTCTGGATCCCCTGTTCTGACTTTGGAAATTCACCATAAATTTTACAAAGATAATTAGAAGTCATACTTTATATTTACAGATTCCTTATTGAGTCTAGTTTTATTAGAGACAAACAGCATAGTCATTGAAGCTCTGTACAGAGAGATATCTGATTCGTAATACACAAAGGTCAGAGTAGTCAAACCCTGAAACAGGGGAGATTTTAAATAATAAACTGTACTAATTGGCTTGACCAAAAATTATAGAAAAAAATTGGTAAGTAGATATATGAGTATAAATTCAGAGAAAATTTACGGATTTGGATTTCGAGTTTTATAACTCGAGATATTAATTATTTAGCAACTATGACACAGTTGGACAGCTTGTCTGGAAAGTGTGATATAAATTGTTTGAATTTGTTTAAGTGCTCAAATAAGTTTAGTAATGCCTCGTGCTCGACTCCGGCGACGGTCTCGGGTAAAGGGGGCGTTACATATGATCTCTTTCTTCAAGAATTTGCTGACTGCTGACTTCGTGATATTGGCATAGGAAGAAACTTCTACCCATTTGGTGAAGTAATCGATGACCACAAAGATAAATCTATGCCTGTTGGAAGCTTTTGGCGAGATCGACCCTATGACATCCATGCCCCCACATAGAGAAAAGCCATGGAGCAGTCATAACATGAAGAGGTGAAGGCAGCACATGAATTTTGTCTCCATAAATTTGGCATTTATGACATCTCTTGGCATAATTGATATAATCCCCTTCCATGGCAGACCAATAATTTCTAAATCTCATGATTTGTCTGGCCAATGTAAAACCATTGGCATGTGTTCCAAAAAAATGCTATGGACTTCTTCTAAGATTTTCTTGGCCTCGAATGCATCTACACATTTTAGTAAAGCCTGATCCTTTCTTCTTTTATATAGGATCTCCCTATCTAAGACATATCCATTGGCCAGTCTCCTTAGCGTCCTTTTATTATTCTCGGTTGCCTGATCAGGGTATTCACGATTCTTTACATATGGCAGTATATCATGATACCAAAGGTGATCATCTTTTTCTTCTTCCTCGATGTTGTAACAATGGGCCAAAGCCTCATAAATACTCATCCGGATAGTTTTTACATCCTCTTTTTTGTTCACTTTGACCATGGAAGCTAAGGTAGCCAAAGCATCAGCTGTCTAATTTTCATCTCATAGGAGGTAGTAGAAGGTCATGTCATCAAACTCCTTAATTAACTCAAGGACCAGCCTTCGATAATAGATCAACTTAGGATCTATCGTCTCGCAATCACCTTTGAGTTGATAGATCACTAGTGCAGAATCCCCATATACCTTCAGCACATTGATCTTCCGTTCTATAGCTAAACGAATACCCATGATGCATGCTTCATATTCTACCATGTTATTTGTGCAATCAAAGTCAAGTTTACTGGTGAAAAGATAATGATCTCCGTCTAGGGATACCAGGACTGCCTTAATTCCGTTATCCATGGCATTCGAGGCTTCGTCAAAATTTAGTTTCCAGGGATATTCTTCTAGAGCACCTTCTTTAGTGGTCACAACGTGCATTAGATCCTCGTTTGGGAAATCAAAATTTAAAGGCTCATAATCCTCTAGAGTTCTGTTAGCTAGGAAGTCCGCTATTGCACTTCCCTTTACTGCCTTTTGGTTTACAAAGATTATATCAAATTCAGAGAGTAGAATTCGCCATCGAGCCATTCTTCCATTCAACGCGGTCGACTCCATCATGTACTTTAAAGGATCAATTTTTGAGATGAGCCAAGTTGTATGGTACAGGATGTATTGTCTCAGTCTTTGTGTAACACCGCTCACCCGTATTCAACGTCAGAATAGAGTTACGGAGCATTACCAGACTTTTAACACATTTTAAATATTCATTTCACATAGAATTAATCAAATTATATACATTTCATTGACAACCAATAATTTTGTCCCTAATACGAGCCTACGAGGCCTAAAACATGCATTGGGAGTGGTTCAGGACAAAATCGACAACTTGGGAAACTTTTTGAACACTTAGAAAATTTTCTCAAAAATAGGGGACAAATGCCCCTGTGGCCCAACCGTGTTTCTCACACAGCCAACAGACACGCCTATGTCACAGGCTGTGTCCCAGCCTATGTTCGACCCCGTGTAACTCTCTGACTTGGGTCACATGGCCAACACACATGCTCGTATAGATAGCCCGTGTGCCCTAAAAATGGCCATACACGCCCGTGTTCCAAACCGTGTGCTAGGCCGTGCCAAACCTATTGGGTATACTGACTTATGCTACACGGCCAAGTCACACGCCCGTGTGTGAAGCCATGTGGAGCATATTGACTTGATTTTAATTTCAACACCAGGGGACACACGACTGTGTTACACAATCGTGTTTCACACACAGCTGAGGTACACGCCTGTGTCTCTACCCTTGTGGACAAAAATAAGCTATTTATCAAGCCAATTTGCCACCTAAACATATACACACCTACACCAATTTCAAATGGCACAAAACATAGCATATAATAGGCATTCAATCAACCTCTCTTAAGCATATTTCATACCATTTCCAACACCAACCAATACAAAACATATCAATACCATAATATGCCATCTAAATTCATACCAAACCCAAATGTGCATTAATGCCTAGATTCACTAGCATACCAATATTCATAATTCAAACATTTGCTATCTATAATGCTAATTATCCACAAGCATCACATATCCAACATTCAAAACATCACACAAGCCATACACACATATATATACATGATTCAATCACACAAAATAAGCCAACTTATATGGAAATATACAAAATCAACTTAGAACATTTACAAGCCAATTCAAATGGCTACATTCATCATCAACTGATAAACCAAAATGACAAAGTCCTTATACATGCCATATAATCAAAACATAAACTCAAAAGGTACCAAAGTGAAAGTAAGATAGTGTAACGTAATCTTTGACTATCCCCGAATCCAAGTTAGCTTTGAAGTCACTATAAAACATGGAAAATTAAACAAAGTAAGCTTTATAGCTTAGTAAGCTCGTATGAAATAAACTCAATCTTAACATGAATAGACAAATCATCAATTTGAACATATCAACATGTAATTCATTTAAACTAACAAACCTTTTACATTCTCAATCATAATCTTATATATGAACTTCACAACTTCTTTGATTTAAGCTTATACGGTTCGTGTACATACCTGTACCATCTCCTGTCAATCTCATACACAACCGCGTCTTTCATTTACCCATTGAACCATTGGAATACTATTAGATACATGAAAACTCGCACCTGAAGTGCCACATATATATATAGCCGAAGCTATCTCAATCTAATATCACATATATTGGTCACACTAGAGCTATCAACGGGCCTGCTCACACAAGCTGTCAGTCAAGACCTAGCTAGACAGTACTGCTCACACAAGCTGTCAAGTATCCACAACACATGCCAGTATACTCAACCTCTGATAGGACATACAGGACCAGCACTCGGATCACATTATCACAATAATCCCCTAATGACATGTCACTAGTATCCAAATCTATTCCTAAGGTTCAACCGAGATTTCGTGTAACACCCCTAACCTGTATCCATCGCCGGAGTAGGTTACAAGGCATTACCGATCAATACACATAATTTAACATACATAACTCATACATTTATGCAATCATACTCAGATAACATTCAACACAATCATATTGTCCCTTATGAAGCCCTACGAGGCCTTAAACATGCTTTAAAAGTGGTTTGGGACTAAACCGATATCATACGAGAATTTTGGAAACTTTATAAAATTTCAACCATACAAGGGTCACATGCTCGTGTGAACAGGCCGTGTGCCTCACACGGCTCCAGACACGCTTGTGTCTCAGGCCATGTGGAAACAGGGCATACATACTGACTTGTGTCACACGGCCAACCACACGTCCGTGTGTCTAGCCCGTGTGCCCTTCAAAGTGGCCACACACGCCCATGTGCTAGGCCGTGCCAAAGCTGTAGGATATACTGACTTATGCAACATGGCCATGTCGCACGCCCGTGTGTGAGACCGTGTGGAGCATACTGACTTTAGTTTAAAATCAACACGAGGGGACCCACTACCGTGTAACTTGACCGTGTGTTGCACACGGCTGAGACACATGCTTGTGTATCTGTCCGTGTGGACAAAAATAGGCCATTTGCAAGACCAAGTTGCCACCCCAACTCATGCTCACCTAAACAACTTAAATGGTACCATTTCATATTTCAATTAGGCAGCCAAAAAAACATCAACCAAATGCATAATTCAGATCATTATAATCTCATCTATACCAAAACTCAATCCACTATCATTTACTTAGCCAATTACATGTCAAAACAATACCAAACAATATGGATCATTTACCATAATTCAAATAACCATTTGAACAGCTATGAAACCTTAACCCCATTCATACAAAACATATCAAAATAAGCTATTACTCATGGCTATATATATATACAACCAAAACATATACATTTACAAGCCATTTCTAATAGCTAAACACACATCATTATTAACATCATTTACAAGCCAACTCTCATGGCTATAATCACAACCAAAAAACCACAAGTAGCCTATACATGCCATATACCACATTTATACAACTCAAAAGTACCAATTAGATGTTCGATAGTGTGATGATGTTCTCGACGACTCCCAGATCTAAGTTAGCCTTGATTCACTATAAAACATAGAAAAATAACATGAAGTAAGCTTCATAGCTTAGTAAGCTCATATGTAAATTACTTAAATCATTGAATAAGTGTCCAATTTCACATTAACTTCAAACCTTTCTCATGTCTTAAAACATGATTAAATACCATCTCATTGAAATTTCTCAATTCAATACTCGAATAGGCTCTGTACATACTTGTATCGCCTCGTACTAGCCTCTTTCTTAAACACATCGTTAGTTTACCCGTGGAACCATTCAGAATAAAGATTTGATACTCATGAGTCTCGTACGATAATTACAAATCAAGGTAACTTATCCAAAACAAAAACTATTTTCATGGCCCGAAGCCAAATCGGTATAACTCGCACCGGAAGTGGTAATATCATGGCCTAAAGCCAACTCATATGATGTGCATGGCCTGAAGCCAAATCGGTATAACTCTTATAACATGTCACAAGTATCTAAATCTATTCCTCAGGTTCAACCGAGATTTCTAGCTTATCGATTCCATCTTCAAATAATTTCATAGAGTCGTATTTACAATTCATAAATAAAAGTCTCATAATCACTGTCTAGGCAATATCAAAGCATTTAACATACAGTTAATATGAAATCGTCACATACGAACTTACCTCGAGTATGAAAACGACGAAATGAGTTAATTACTTGCTAATCTTGTCTTTCCCCCGATCTAATTTCAGATTCCTCTTTTCTTGATCTAAATATATTCAAAATTAACTTATTCAATCACATATTCTTTCAATTTAGTCCATAACATACATTTAAGCATATTTTCATATTAGCCCCTAAACTTCCATATTTTCACAATTTAGTCCCTATTTCATAATTACACAAAATTCACATAATTTCAATAAACCCAAGCTTGGCCAAATTTTCTATATGTTGCTAGCAGCCCATATTTTCAATTTATTCACACTTTTACCCACATAATTTTACATTTTCTCAATTTAATCCCTTTTTGACATTTTTGTCCAAAATCACTTAACAAAACATGTAAAACTATCATCAAGCTTTCATATTTTATCCTCAAACACTAAAGAACACATAAAATCATCAATGAAAACTCTCAATTTTTTTAACAGTTTCAAAATTAAAGGTACGGGCTGGCTAGAATATGAAGTAATGATCTCAAAAATATAAAAATCATTAAAAATCGAGCAAAAATCGTACCTTAATCAAGGATCCAAATGGCTGAACCTCAAAGGAACAAAATGGCTATTTTTTTCTTCTTAGTTTCAGCAAGAAGATGATGATAATGGGTGGAAATTTTTGTTTTATTTAATTTATTATTACTTAATTTATAAATTAATAAAATAACCTTAATAAATAACATCAAATTCACCTAATACATGTCCAAACTTGTCCATTCAAACAACCATTGGTTTAGTTTCAACATAAGGACTCCCACAATTTAATTTCATAGTTATTTAATACTTTTAACTAATAGAACTCAAATTTTATGCTTTACGCGATTTAGTCCTTTTTACTGAATTAAGCACTCAAACAATAAAATTTCTTTACGAAACTTTCACACAATAATTTTATCATGTTTTAGACCTTATTAAAATAATAAAATAAGTATTTTTACTTTGAATTTGTGGTCCCAAAACCACTGTTTCAATTTAGCTAAAATCAGGCTATTACGTTTCGAATGCCAAAACATCATCAAATCATTATTGAATATGTCCGTAGTTTTGTAATTCACATTTTATGCAATATCAAAGCATTTAAAATAATTATAACAATGCTTATTATATACGAACTTACCTCGGATGCAAAAACAACTAAATTGGTCAATTTGTCGAGAACTTTGTTTTTCCATCGATCTAGATCCGAGTTTCACTTTTCTTGATCTATATGTAATCAAAATTAAGTTATTTAATTATATCTCTATTCAATTTAGTCCAAAATTCATTTTAAAGCACATTTACACATTTGCTCCTAGTGTTTCACAACTTTTACAATTTAGTCCCTATTTCATTAAAACACAAATTCATGCAATTTAACCACAACCCATGCTAGCCGAATTACAATTAGGTCCTTAGTAGCCCATATTTTTCATTTTTTTCACATTTTAACCATAAAGTTTCCACATTTCATAATTTAATCCCTAATTTGCATTTTCACTATAAATCACTTAACAAAACTTGTATAACTATCATCAAACATCCATAATCTATCATTTAAACATCAAAATACTCATGTATTCATCAATGGCAACATTCAAAATCTTTAACATTTTTGCAAAATAGCCCCTGGGCTAACTAGACCTAGTTGCAACGATCTTAAAAACATAGAAATCATTAAAAATCAGACAAAAATGAACTTACATGCTCAAGAAGACAAGGCCGAATACTTAAGCTCCTTCAATGGAGTTTCCTAGCTCACAATTCGGTGGAAGATTATAGAAATTAAAGATGATTTTATGTTTCTTTTATTTTTATTAAGTTATTTCTTAATTTACTATTTTACCCTTAATTAATAACCATCAAAACACTTAATAAAATGTCCATATATGTCCACTCATGTTTCAAATGGTCTAATTACAACATAAGGAAATCTAAATTAAGATTCCATAGCTATTAGATATCTTTAGCTATTGGAACTCCACTTTTCCACTTTACGCGATTTAGTCCTTTTTATCAATTTAACTAATCAAACGATAAAAATTCTTAACGAAATTATCACATAAACATATTATCATGTTGTAGACATTAAAATACTAATAAAATAAATATTTTGACCTCATATTTGTGGTTCTAAAACCACTGTTCCGATTTAACTAAAAACGGGCTGTTACGACTCTCCCCCTTAGGGACTTTCATCCCCGAAAATCTTACCAGTGAATAGATTAGGGTATTATTTTCTCATAGCTTCCTCGAGTTTCCAATTAGCTTCATCAAACTCATGACGTTGCCAAAGTACTTTAACGAGAGCTATGCTTTTATTTCTCAACTATCTCTTGAGCTAAAATTCGGATCAGTTCTTCGTTGTACGTTATATCGGGTTGAATTTCAATCTCTGCTGTAGAAATTACATGTGATGGATTTGATCTATATCGTCACAACATTGACACATGAAACACATTATGGATTTTCTCTAACTCAGTAGGTAAAGCTAATTGATATGCCACTGGCCCTATTCTTTTAATAATTTTATACGGCCCACTGAAACGCGGACTCAGCTTGCCTTTTCGATCAAATCTAAGGATTTTCTTCCACGAAGAAACTTTTAGAAATACTTTATCACCGATCTAAAATTCAATATCTTTTCATTTCAAATCTGCGTACGATTTCTGTCGATCTAAAGCTGCTTTTAGACTGTCGCGAATTACTTTCACTTTTTCTCCAGTCTTTCAAATCAAATCAACCCCGTGAATTTTTCTCTCACTAAGTTCGGTCCAGTACAACGGAGTTTGAAATTTGTGACCATACAAAACTTCATACGGTGCCATCTTTATGCTTAATTGAAAGATGTTATTATACGCAAATTCTATCAATGGAAAATATTTTACCCAGTTGCCTTCAAATTCTAAAATACAACAATGAAATGCTGTACTAAAATTCAACCTCGTACCCAGAGCTTCTTGCAAGTTCTTCCAAAATCGCGATGTAAACCTCGGATCTTTATTTGAAATAATCGAAACTAATACCGTAATGATCTCAGTTATTTACATTCAACTAATTTATCAAGCGAATAGTTTGTACCTATCGGAATGAAATGTGTAAACTTCGTTAGTCAATCTACCACAACCCAAATAAGATCTTTCTTTTTTGAAGACAGAGGTAAACCTAATACGAAATCCATCATAACTCTATCCCATTTCCATTATGGTATCATCACCAATTATAGCAATCCTGAAGGTACTTGATGCTCAACTTTAACTTGCTGACACAACAAACATCTCAGTACAAATTTTGAAATATCTTATTTGATACTCGACCACCAATATAATTGTTTCAAATCATTGTACATTTTGGTACTCCCCAGGTGAACAGATAGACAACCACTATGTGTTTCATGTAAAATTTTCTGAATGAGCTCAAAATTCTTTGGTACGTAGATTCTACCTTAGAATGTTAAACAATCATCGAATTCGATTTGATAGTCAGAATCACTAGTCGACTCACATTGTATTCTTTTAGCTTGTAATTCAGTATCACACTTTTGAGCTTCACAAATTTACTGAAAAAATTAGTTTAGCTTTCAATTCGGCTAGTAACGAACCATCATCTGAAAAAGTCAATCTCGTATTCGTCGCTCTCGAAGAAAACATAGATTTTCTACTCAAAGCATCTGCAACTACATTTGCTTTCCCCAGATGATAATCAATTACTAACTCGTAATCTTTTAATAGTTTGAGCCATCTCTGTTGTCGAAAATTCAAGTCTTTCTGAGTCATAATATACTTTAAACTCTTGTGATCAGTAAAGATGTGACACTTTTCACCATACAAATGATATTACCAAATTTTCAATGTGAACACAATAGCAGCCAACTTTAAATCATGCGTCGGGTAATTCTTTTCATGCAGCTCAATTGTCTAGAGGCATAAGCTATGATTTTTCCTTCTTGCATCAAAACACAACCCAAGCCATTTAATGACGCGTCGCTATAAATCATGAATTCTTTACTCGACTTAGGTTGAACCAAAACTGGTGCCTCAGTTAGCAATGCTTTGAATTGATCAAAACTCTGTTGACATTTCTCGGACCACTCAAATTTCACATCTTTCTGTAATAACCTGGTCATCAATGTAGCAATCATTGAGAATCACCTAACAAAACATCGATAATAACTAGCTAATCCTAGAAAAATTATAACTTCGGATACATTCCTCGATGGTTTCTAGTCAACAACTGCTGAAATCTAGCTCGGATCAACTCTTATACCTTCCACTGAAACAATGTGTCCCAAGAATCCGACTTCTCTGAGCCAAAACTCACATTTACTAAATTTAGCAAAAAGTTGCTTATCTCTTAAGGTTTGTAACACAATTCTCAAATGCTCGGCATGCTCAGACTCATCTTGTGAATAGATCAGAATGTCGTCAATGAACACAACAACGAATCTGTCTAAATACGGTCTAAAGATCTGATTCATCAAATCCATAAAGACTGCAGGAGCATTAGTCAATCCAAAAGGCATAACAAGAAATTCATAATGTTCGTACCCTATTCTGAACGCAGTTTTTGGCACATTCGAATCTTTCACTCGCAACTGATAATAGCTGGATCTCAAATCGATCTTCGAAAGCATTGTTGCCTCTTTCAACTGATCAAACAAATCATCTATTCTCAACAGCGGATACTTGTTTTTTATTGTAACTTTGTTGATTTTTCGATAGTTAATACACATTCTCATTGACCCATCTTTCTTCTTTACAAACAATAGTGGGGCACCCTATGGCAAAAAACTAGGTCGTGCAAAACCTCTATCTATTAACTCTTGCAACTAAGCTTTCATCTCTTCCAATTCTGTCAAAGCTATTCTGTATGGAGCTATAGATATTGGTGAAGTTCTCGGTACTAACTTAATAGCAAATTCAACCTCTCTGATCGGTGGTAACCTCAGTAGTTCTGCTGGAAACACATCCGGAAACTCACAGACTACTGGCACTGTTTTAATTTTTGATTCAGACACTTTTTTATCTAATACATACGCAAGGTAAGCTTCTCAACCTTTCCTCACACATTTCTGAGCTAACATCGATGAAATCAAAATTAGCAATCCACTCAACTCATCAGATTCAATTCGAAGGATTTCACTATTATGATATTTCAATTCAATAGCCTTTTGTCTACAATTTACAATGGCTTCCTATGTAACACCCCAAACCCGGCCTAGACGTTATGGTCGAATCTGGAGGTGTCACATTGGTCTGTTTTTCGAAAACCAGCTCTTGCTGACGAAAACCCATTTGGAAATTTAAAGCCTCTTTGTTAGAACTCAAATCATTCTAGCTATTCATTTTTTATTTTAAATAGTCATTACTTTTAAAACTCTGTTTGTTGCGGAAGCATTTCAAAAGTGTTGCGAAAATGTAGTGTTTTGAAAATAGTTATCATTTTGGAAAATCGTGTTCTACTTTTAACAGATATAAATCATGATAAGCAAATATCTCAAATCAAAAGCTGAAAAATTAGAGAGGCCTTATTACATAATTCAAAACCCAAAACGAAATCTAATAGCAAATAAACGCCAAATAAAAGTAAACAGGAGCAGTAATGTGGCCATCTCCGAATCCCTCGCAGCTCCGATCCGCCTAACGCTGGGGATTACCTGTGCAATCAAAAGAAAGGGTGAGTTTACGAAAACTTAGTGTCTAATCCCCTTATCAGTCAATCGGCATACATCTACAATGATAGTCTGGGCCTGAGCCCTATTCAGAAGTAGTACAGAGTGGACCTTAGCCCAACACAGTAATAAAACATTACAGTAATGCAACCCAACCCAATCCAGCCAACACACCACTCTATACCACCAACACACCATATAGGGACAAAGTCGACCCACCCAGTCAGCACACCAATATTGCAGCAAAGATGATAGTAATAATATCACAGCAAAGCTGCCAGTAACAGTAACGCAGCAGAGCTACCAGTATTAGTATATGTGGCAAAGCCACCAGTAACAGTACACTTCCTTCTTAACAGAATCCCAACCTCATGTAGAATGTCATGTCATAAATCATATGTGTATGCAGAATGTCATGCTCAGAAAGAACAGTCATATACCACAAATTAGTTATTTACCCTCGAGGGGTAAAATAGTCATTTTACCCTTTAAGGATATTTTGGTTATTTTGCCAGTCTTGGGGTTTAGGTACTCTTATTGACCCATTAGAAGGTCTACAGTCGCCTTGAGCGACTCGTGTAACCTTAACGGTCCTAACAGTGTAAATGGGCCGAAGGTCCATTATGTGGTCCAAGTAGGCCCACACGCCCGTGTGGCCCATTAAGCCCAAAAATCACCACGGCTATGCGAACTACACAACCCAGTCCAGTAATTACCATATATTGTGGAATTTACCCGTGTGGAGCCAACAAGCCCATTGGGCCCACATAGACCATTTCAGCCTATCGTAGCCCAAAACAGACCAAACCCTTGAGTATGCTCATTGCAGCCTCTACAGTCGAACACCCACATTCCATAGGCTTGATTTACTACATGTGCGTTCACACACCTATGTGGCCAAAAGGCCATTCTTTCGACTTTTCGGCTTCTCAGCTTTTTCCGTTCTACAGTCTATTCAGTGTGTGAATACACACATGTTTACGAAGACTGCGCAAATCTCCACAACACCAAACCTTGAAAATGCAAACAGTTTCTCACTTAAACCACTAATGCAGCTACCTTCCAAACCTTGGCAAAACTGCATTACATTCCAACCTTGTTAACTAAACTGTAAACGTAAATGATTAGAACCAAATGGCAACAACTTACCACCACCAAGGAGTAATTGGCCTGCAAAGGTACGTTCTAAGATTGTAACACGAGATGAACAGTCACACCCCTGTTAGAGATGGCAGATAAAAAAGGATGTTAGAGGGGACACCTATTTTGATAGAGAGAAAGAGGGAAGAATAATCGTGATCCTTAACCTAGATAACGACAGCTGTAGAGTCTGACTATGTGCCATAGATTCAACAACCCAAACGAAAGAAACCAATTACCTTAAACCAGATTAGAGAGATTCGACTTCAAAAAGAAGAGAGCAATCAGCTAGCACAAAGAAAAATCGAATGAGTAGAGAGGGAGAGGAGGCAAGTGATATTCAGCGAAGGCTCCAAGAAGAAAAACACAGTTGAGAGAAAGAAGAAGAATGGAAAGGGATCAAAAAGGTATTAGGTCAAGCAAAATGAATGAGGGAGGGAGAAAATGGAGAAGTTCGGCCCACAATAAGATGCAAAAGAGAGGCTTGATGGTCTTCAGAGAAATGAGAGAGGGAGAAGAGAAACATTTGGCTAGCGAGAGGAGTGAAGAACCGTTATCAACACAAAAATAAAAGTATTACCTAGTCTTTTCTTTTTCCTTCCTCCAATTGGCCTTCAAAGAACAACATGAAAGAACCCCAAAACATGCACAACCCTTATAGTTTTCCCTAAAGCCAAATTTCCTTAAAGCTAGAGACCAAATTTGGCACACACTCCCCTTCTCACTCAACCCCCTAACTTCTTCCAAATATCTCTCCCTTTATCCCTCCACAATTCTCTCCATGAAATCCTCCTTCATTTTCTCCATGACCCATTCAAATTCCAACCTGCAGCGTTCTAGTCAAACTCCACTTCTCATGCAATAAAGAAGTAAAATAAATACTCCTTTCTGCAAAGAGTGACTCGAACCCCTAAACTCCTTAAAAGCACAACACGCCACTACCACTACACCACAAAACTCTTTTGTATCATATATCACCTAATTTAATATAAAAAGCCTACTATCTAGAACCAAGGGCCCTATTCACTTAAAATTAAAATTTTTTCTAAAGCCCAAGTTTGAACCTAGGACTTCTCCAACACTTCTCAGGACACTTAACCACTAAAGCTAGCATGCCTTTATGCCATTTTCTTGCACAACTAAATACTTACGTGCAGTCTCCTAGCTGTTCCCATGCTCAAGGCTTATTTCTTCTAGGCCCAAATTCGGGGCGTTACATCATGCAAAGTCAACCAATCCATACCCAGAATTACATCGAATTCATCAAATGGAAAAAGCATCAAATCAATCGAAAAATAGTAACCCCAAATCATTAAAGGGCAGTTCTTGCAAACTTTATCAACTAGAACATACTTGCCTAAGGGGTTCGATACTTTAATCACAAACTTAGTAGACTCAACAGGAAAAATCTTACTAGACACTAAATTTTCACAAACATATGAATGAGTTGATCTAGTATCAACCAATACAATAACATTAGTTTCGTAAAGAGAAAATGTACCGGTGATAACATCATGTGATGACGCATCTTCACGAGCGCGAATAGCGTAAAGTCTAGTAGGTGCTCTAGCCTCAGATCTCACTATAGAATCTCTCGTAGTACCGTAATTACCACTTGCATTTCTCGTATTTCTTGGTGGCCTTCCTCTAGCAGCTGTATTGCTTGATCTTGCATTCTGAGATTTGTCTTTCTCATTTAAATTAGGACAATCCTAAATAAAGTGATCTTGTGAACCATATTTAAAACAAGCTTGGTTATTCATTCTACATTCACTAGGATGTCATCTTCCATGTTACTGATATTCAGGTCTATAATTTCTCGTATTGTCAACACTCGATACCGTTGTAGCTTGAGCTGTAGGACTGGATTATTGTTTTCCACAATCTTTGTTCGAATACCCAATTGAAGCATTTGGACGAGTAAACAAATCTCTGGATTTCTTTGACAAAGATTGATATGGCTTATTCATCGGTCTTTTTTCTCGAATCTCTAGCCTCTAAATCTGCTTTTCTCGTTTTTTTACTCAGCTCCTCGGCTTTGCAAGCTCATCAACCAAAACAAGAAATTCTTTCAATTCTAGAATTCTGACTAGAAGTTTAATATCCTCATTCAACCCATCAACGAATCATTTACACATGATTTCTTCAATAGAAACATACTCCCGAGCATACATACTCAATCTTACGAATTCTCTTTCATACTCAGTCATAGTCATTCGGCCTTATTTCAATTCTAGAAACTATTTATGATTTTGATCAAGAAACCGCTGGCTTATATATTTCTTCTGAAACTCAGTCTGAAAGAATTCCCAAGTCACTCTTTCTCTAGATACCACTGATACTAGGGAATTCCACCATTGATATGCAGTGTCCCTCAATAATGAAATAGCACATTTCAAACACTTAACTAGCATACACGATAGTTAATCAAATACCCAAATAGTGTTTTCAAGCCAAAATTCAGCTCGGGCAGGATTATGATTAACGATAGCTCTGAACTCTTCAGCCTCGTACTTTCAGATTTTATTTACTGGCGGCATATTCAGTTATTGAAGTTCCACAACTTAAGGAGCTACGGGAATCAGTTGGGGACTAGGTGGGGTGGAGGTTATTGTGCAGTCGAATTTTTCTGGACAAATTACGTGAACCATTCGTTCATTATTTGGAAAAAGGATTTTTTAGCCTCTCCTCTATGACTACTCGATACATTTTTAGATTTAGACGGCGCTGCCCCTTGAGTGGGAGCTAGTGCATTACTCTTGACATCTTCAGTTACAGCTCGATCGAGATCCAATTACTATACAAAAACATAAATTAAATTGTCAAGAGTTATCACACTATCATAGGTTATATATGGCATGTATAGCTAGACTCTCATACACGCTACGTTACTCTAAGAATTAACTAAATCGTAGCTTTGATACCAATAAATGTAACACCCTTCACCTGTATTCAATGCTAGAATCAGATTATGGAGCATTACCGTACTTATAACACATTTTAAATATACATTTCACATATAATTAATCAAATCATATACATTTCATTCACAACCAATCATTTTGTCCCTAATACAAGCCTACGAGGCCCAAAACATCCATAATTGATATAATTCCCTTCCATGGTGGACCAATAATATTCGAATCTCAAGATTTGTTTGGCCGTTGTAAAATCATTGGCATGTGTTCCACAAACACCCTCATGAACTTCTTCCAAGATTTTCTTGGCCTCGATAGCATCTACCCATTTTAGAAATGTCTGATCATTTCTTCTTTTATATAGTATCTCCCCATCGAAGACATAACCCTTGGCCAGTCTCCTTAGCGTCCTTTTATCATTCTCGGTTGCTTGATTAGGGTATTCACGATTCTTTACATTTGGTATTATATCATAATACCAAAGGTTATCATTATTTTCTTCTTCCTCGATGTTGTAACAATGGGCCGGAGCCTCATAAATACTCATCCAGTTAGTTTTTACATCCTCTTATTTGTTCACTTTGACCATGGAAGCTAAGGTAGCCAAAGCGTCAGTTGTCTAATTTTCATCTCGCGGGAGGTAGTAGAAGGTGATGTCATGAAACTCCTTAATTAACCCAATGAAATTCACTTTTGAGTTGATAGATCACTAGTGTAAAATCCCCATATACCTTCAGCATATTGATCTTGCATTCCATAGCTGCACGAATACCCATGATGCATGCTTCATATTCTGCCATGTTATTTGTGCAATCAAAGTCAAGTTCACTGGTTAAAGGATAATGATCTTCGTCTAGGGATACCAGGACTGCCTCAATTCCGTTACCCATGGCATTTGAGGCTTTGCCAAAATTTAGTTTCCAGGGATATTCTTCTGGAGCACCTTCTTTAGTGGTCACAACGTACATCAGATCCTCGTTTGGGAAATTGAAACGCAAAGGTTCGTAATCCTCTAGAGCTTTATTAGCTAGGAAGTTCGCTATTGTACTTTCCTTTACTGCCTTTTGGTTTACATAAATTATATCAAATTCAGAGAGCAAAATTTGCCATCGAGCCATTCTTCCATTTAACGCAGCCGAATCCATCATGTACTTTAAAGGATCAATTTTTGAGATGAGCCAAGTTGTATGGTACAACATGTATTATCTCAGTCTTTATGTAACACACCTCACCCGTATTCAACGATGAAATAGGGTTACGAAGCATTACTAGACTTATAACACATTTTAAATATACATTTCACAGACAATCAATCAAATCATATACATTTCATTCACAACCAATCATTTTGTCTCTAATACGAGCCTACGAGGCCCAAAACATGCATTGGAAGTGGTTCGGGACTAAACCAATAACTTGGGAACTTTTTGAATAATTAGAAAATTTTCTCAAAAACAAGGGACACACGACCGTGTGGCCCAACTGTGTTTCTCACATGGTCAACAGACATGCTCGTGTCATAGGCTATGTGGACATTCGATATAGGAGCACATGGCCGTGTCTCAGCCTGTGCCCAACCCCATGTAACTCTCCAACTTAGGTCACACGGCTAATACACATGCCCGTGTGCCAGAAAAATGGCCATACACTCTCATGTGCCAAATTGTATGCTAGGTCATGCCAAACCTATAGGTATACTGACTTAAGCCACACGGCCAAGTCACACGCCCGTGTGTGAGGCCGTGTAGAGCATGCTGACTTGATTTTAATTTCAACACTAGGGGACACACAGCCATGTTACACAATCGGTCACACACGGCTGAGACAAATGCCCATGTCTCTTCCCGTGTGGATAAAAATAGGCTATTTACCAAGCCAATTTGCCACCTAAACATATACACACTATAACATCCTGATTTTGGGCCTAGTCGGAATAGTAGTTTCGAGAACACAAATCTGATAAGGAAAATGTTATTTTTATTATAGTTTTATGGTCACAATTTCACGGAATGAAATTTTGACGTTTGGGCACTCAATTTAGTTAAAAGGACTAAATCGCAAAAAGTACAAAAGTTGAGTTCTACATGCTAGAGGTGTCCAATTGTTATGAAATTTTAAATTGGAGGTCCTTGTATGGTAATTAGACCATTAGTTATGTTGGTGGACAAAAATGAACATGGTTAAGCATGTTTCCAAAGTTTTTCATTAAGGGCATTTTGGTTATTTAGTTATTAAAATGAATTAAAGACAAAATTAAAAGCCAATTTTGGTCCATCTTTAACCTCTTGGCCGAAAATTGCATGGATAAACAATAGCTAGGGTTTTTCAAGCTTCCAAGCTCGACTGTAAGTCCGTTCTAGTCCCGTTTTTAATGATTTTTACGTTTTTGCAATCCCAGTAACAAGATCTATCTATCTCTACAATTAATTTGAGCTACGGTTCATGTTTAAAAATTGACCCATGTGTGAAATTCATGTATTTTGATGTCTAATGGTATAAAATGAGTGTTGGGTGTTAAACAAACGACTTTTACTAAGCGATTTTCGATGAAAACGTCCGAAAGGACCATTTTGTAAAAGTTGTAAAAATGGTATAAAAGTGTGTTTTGATGAGAATTTTTGTTTGCTATAGTTATGAAAATGGTTCTACTAGGTGTAAAGAGTGATGAAATTGAATAAAAACTATTTTACGAGCATAAGAGCAAAAGTGTAATTTTTACAAAGTTTAGGGGTAAAAATGTATGTTTTCCAAAATATGATTTTTGGATCATATTAAATAATGTGACTTATAATTAGATTAAATGCGATATTATAGATCAAGGAAAATGAGGATTGGACCTAGATCGGGTGAAAAATGAAAAATCGACGGTTAGGCTTCTTTTTGCTATTTTGGTGTCGAGGTAAGTTCGTGTGTCAATAATATTGCAATGCTATATTTGAATTGAAAATTCTATATTATTATTGCATGAATGGCATGATTTAATATATATTGAAAAGATAAAATTTGTGAGAACAATGATATATGTCTAGTACCACATGAAATATTTGATGGTTCAATCATTGATGGCTTGCTGTATAGTAGCTGAATATATTGAGAATTTGAATAACATGATGTTTTTCTAAGTTGGATAACTTGTGAGAGAGTGAAAAGGAAGGTAAGTCCATTTGTAAATAAATAAAATGTGTGAGGTATGTTAATTGCTCAAATGATGATTATATGATAAATGTACGCTCTTCACAAGGATATGATTTGAATGCTCAATGTATGAAAATTTATGAAACATTGACATTATTGATAATAAGAGGAAGAAAAATCTTGGTTGAATGAAATAGGATATTCAATGGATTCTTGAAGAGGAATTGATGGTAAAAAGGATCTAGCCCGGATGGGTGATCCAATCCCTATATAGCCCTCCCGAAGAATATGTGTGAATGGATTTAGCCCGGACGGGTAATCCAAATTAGGTTCTGAATTTAGCGTGGACTGGAAATTCAGATCCAATATCATTTGAGTATATGTAGTTGTAGGGGATTTAGCCTGGACTGGTAATCCCGACAATACTCTATGAGTTTATATTACAGGGGATTTAGCCTGGACTGGTAATCCTACTGTAATAAAAGAGGTTCGCGGGAGTGTGCTTTTTAGAAAGGGAAAACACGAATTGACGAACATGAACTTGTAAAGTGTTCTAGCCTCCCGAAGAATATATGTGTAATATGGATTTAGCCCGGACAGGTAATCCGATTAGCGTCTGAATTTAGCCTGGACTGGTAATTCAGATCCAAGCTCATGAGATTAATTTTCGTTACAGGGGATTTACCCTAGACTGGTAATCCCAAAATTTACTCTATGAGTTTATACTATGGGGGATTTAGCCCGGACTGGTAATCCCACCGTAAGATGTGAGTTTCATAGGAGTCCGTACTTGAAATGATCACTTGTACGGTTTGACGGTACATGGGATATCCATCGAAATTTCTGAGAAAATTCAATGAGATTAATATGAGAAATGAAATAAAAAGGTTCTTGCCATGATAAACTCATTTATGTTATATGATACTATTGTGATGCATATGAATTGTCATGTTTTGACGAGTGTGGTGCTAAATGATAGCACAGGTAAGTACTCGAAACCCATGGACTTGTGATAAGAATGAAAATGAATGAGTGATACTTATGAGAGTAATTTCATCAAAATCTTGTGATGGTATCATTATATTGTACTAAAAAAGTTTGGACAATAGCAGTAGTCCTACTTTGAAAATCCACTAAAAATTATGGAAGTCGAATTAAAGGCTAAATTAAATATGAAATGAAAGCTTATTAAGAAACGATGTAAGGAAACAGTATTTAATATTATGAGATATTCGAATTCTTGTGAGACAAAGTCAGAATGAGTTAGGAATCCCCTATTTTGACTTGGGAAAATCACTAGAAATAGTACAAAAATAATTATGGGTTAGAATTCATGTTACTAAGTCCTTAATGAGTCTATTTTCAAGAGAATCAGACAAGAACATTATCTGAATCCTGTACTAAGAGATAAATAAATATTTGTGAAGAAAGGTCAAAGTTGTGAAATAGCGAAACAGGGGAGACTTTAAAGAATAAACTATACTTATTGGCTAGACCAAAAATTCTAAAAATTTTATGGTAAGAAGATATGTGAGTCTAGTTTCAGGGAAAATTAATGGATCTTAATTTTGGTGTTCCGTAGCTCCAGATATAAATGATTTAGTGACTGTGACTTGAGAAAACAACTTAACTGGACTTTGAATAAATAAAGAGAAATTGAAAAATAGCATGTTAATACATTGCTTATTATTTTCATACGAGCTTACTAAGCGTAAATCTTACTCCCTCATTTCCATTTCTTTTAGTGTTGTTAGGTCGGCTTGGGGTTGGAGATCGTCGGAGGTAGCATCACACTATCAAGCTAATATCTTTGGAGTATTGATACATATGTTAGAAATATCAACTGAGTGGTATGTATACGGACCTAGTTGTATGGCATATGTTATTATGATTTGGCCAAATGTATTGGCCTATTTTGAGCTATTGTATATGGCCATGAGATGTGGCTCATATTGTTTATGGCTTGTAAGTCTAGCTAGTCATGTTATGATTTATTGCTTATGATGTGAAGATATGATTATGTTTGTTTGTCATGTATGGTTGGCAATATGTCATGTGTGTTGAATGCATGTTTTATAACCATGAATTAAATGTGTAATATGAAGATAAAATAATAATGCTTTGAACATGAAAGTTTGATCATAAGTTGAAATAAATTGGCACAAAGATAACTGCGGTATGAGTAGTCTTGGTTTAATGTGAGAATGTGTAACACATGCATGTTGATAGGAAAATGATATGTTTGTATCAATATTGAGGATGTTGAATGCCATTGGATCCTTGTCTATGTGTGTGCATGTAAGGGTGAAAAAAAAGCTTGGAAAATAGCCTAAGAGTTAACTACACGGGATGAAACACGGCTGTGTGTCTCAATCTTGTGAGGGACACGGCCTAGTGACATGGGCGTGTGTCCTGGCTGTGTGGTTCAATTTATTTACTAACGTCATAAACAGAGAGTTATACGGCCTGAGGGCATGAATGTGTTGATGGCACGCAGGTGTGTAACCCTGTTTCATGAGAAAAATTTCTAAGTTTTCCCAGAACTTTCCAAAGTTCTCAGTTTAGTCCCGAACCTTTTCTAAAGTATGTTTTGGGTTTCGTAGACCCAAATAAGGGACTATGTGCATGTGATAGAATGATTTAAAATATGAATGAAATTTTATGGCCCGGTTTGCATGATTGCTTGTGTTTAAGTCTGCTAATGCCTCGTACCCTGTCCCAGCATAGGACACGGGTAAGGGGTGTTACACACACCTACACCAATTTCAAATGGCACAAAACATAGCATATAATAGGCATTCAATCAACCTCTCTTAAGCATATTTCATACCATTTCCTACACCAACCAATACAAAACATATCGATACCATAATATGCCATCTAATTTCATACCAAACTCAAATGTGTATTAATGCCTAGATTCACTAGCATATCAATATTCATAATTCAACGATTTTCTATCTATAATGCTAATTATCCACAAGCATCACATATCCAACATTCAAAACATCACACAAGCCATACACACATATATATACATGATTCAATCACACAAAATAAGCCAACTTATATGGCAATATACAAAATCAACTTAGAACATTTACAAGCCAATTCAAATAGCTACATTCATCATCAACTCATAAACCAATATGACCAAAGTCCCTATACATGCCATATACTCAAAACATAAACTCAAAAGGTACCAAAGTGATAGTAGGATAGTGTGACGTAATCTCCAACGATCCCCGAATCTGAGTTAGCTTTGAAGTCACTATAAAATATGGAAATAAACAAAGTAATAAACAAAGTAAGCTTTATCGCTCAGTAAACTCGTATGAAAAATGTAACAGCCCATTTTTCAGTGAAATCAGAACAGAGGTTTCGGGACCACAAATCCGACCCAAAAATAAAATTTATTTTTATTTTATTAGATGGTCTGTCTTATGATAAACATTTCATGTGAAAAATTTGATACTAAAATTTTATCGATTAAGTGTTTAATTACGAGGACTAAATCGCATAAAATGCTAAAGTTGAATTCTAGTAGCTATAAGGATTAAATAGCTATGGAATTCAAAACTAGAGGTCCTTATATGGTAATTAGGCCATTAAAGAGAAGTATGTAGATTTTTGGTGACTCATCCATGGAAATTTAGAAAAAGGGCAAGGACTAAATTGGAATTTCAAAAATAAGTAATTAATTAAAAGATGAAAATAAAATATCATCTTATTTTCTCATCTTCTTCAACCTAAAATAAATGGAAACCCTAGGAGAGAGAGAAGAAACTTTCATGGCCTAACTGGGTAAATTCCTTTGTCCTGTTTTTAGTAATTTTGATATTTTTGAAACTGGGATAGCTTAAACTATCTATTTGGGAGATTAATTTGAATAGCTATCAAAGTATGGAAAATGGGTCATAGATGTATAAGCTAAAAATTAAAAATTTAAGGTAGAAAATGAAAGGTTGTTGATATATAAACAACTTTTACAAAGTGATTTTTGATGCAAACATGATTTAGGGAGTGAAATGTAAACTTATGAAATTGAATAAAAATTTTGAATTTTTATGAATACATGTGCCGTAAATTTTTTAATGGTATTTTGGTTACTCTTGGAATAGGGAGTAAATTTCACAAGTTTCATTTTTCGAGCCTAGGGATGAAATTAGAATTTCTGGAAAAGTTAGGGGCAAAATGGTAATTTTTCCTAGGATGTAAATTGAGTCCAAATAAATATGAAATATGTGAAATTGATGATTAAACCTATTTATATAGATTTGGACAATACAAACTCAAGGTTAGACCGAGGAAAGAAAAAGGTTTTGGATTAGTAGATTTTATACGCAAACAAGTGTCGAGGTAAGTTCGTGTAACTTAATCGAGGTTGTAAATATGTTTAGTTGAATGTTGTGTTTGCATGGAATGTGAATTATATTGTTGTACATTATTTGAATGTCATAATGAAAATTTTAATACATGCTTGAAATGGTGAAAAAGAGGTTAAGTCCCGATTGAATATTGGATTTTGATGATTATAAGCACTTTCCCGAAACGAATAAGGTCCTGCATTTGTTGCAGACGGGATTTAACTCGAACAAGTAATCCTATTGACCTTGTTATAGAAAGGATTTAGCCCGAACAGGTAATCTTGATATTATACCTCTCGAGTATACGTTACGATTAGGGTTTAGCCTAGACTGGTAATCCTAATTTAGCTCTTCTGAGCATACGTTATATAAAGGATTTAGCCTGGACTGGTAATCGTATTATACGATATGTGGCTCAAGAGTGTGTTCCTTGATTATGTAACACCCCTCACCCGTATTCAATGCCGAAATAGGGTTACGGAGCATTACCGAACTTACAACACATTTATACATACTTTTATCATACATTTAACCAATTCATACAATCATCATTCAATCTCAATCAATTTGTCCCTAATACGAGCCTATGATCGCATGATTCGTAACAAGTAATAAATATTTATAATGAAGATCAAACCTAGACTAACTATTATCACGACAAAAAGGCAAGCGCACCTATCGAACAATAGTATAGTAATGGCAAGACCGGGATATCGTACCCAAGGGAACCAAAAGTACTAGTAATAACTATCTTTTTATTATCTAGTCTAAGAATAAAAGGGTTTGTTTTAATTAACTAATTATTTAAACTAAAAATGCACAAAGAAAAGAATTGGGGGATTGCTTTTGGGAAAATCGATTGACTTGAGACAATACCTAAGGAAAAATCCACCTAGACTTTACTTGTTATTCTGGCTCCTAATCGGATGATTTATTCATTCAACTTGTTCCGTAGATATCCCTAAGTTATGTTATTATCCCTATTCAAGACTAATAACACCTAATCCCTAGATTGAATAACTGAGACTTTTCTCTAATTAACACTATAGGGTTGCATTAACTCGATCTATGGATCCCCTTATTAGGTTTCACCCTAATCTGGCAAAATCTTGTCACCCTATTTCTAGGCACACAATCAACTTCGCTTAATTATGGCAAATGTACTCTTAGACAGGGTCTATTCCTCCTCTGCATAAGAGCGTGTCTTGAATTAGTATCATGGGATATCAAAACAAGAATTAAGAACACATAATTAAGAACAAGTTAAATATTTATCATACGGTTCAGAAAATAATAACAAGATTCGTCTTAAGTTTCACTCCCCTTAGGTATTTAGGGGATTTAGTTCATAACTAAATAAGAAAACATCTCAGAAGAATAAAGAATACAAAACATAAAGAAAACCCAAAACTCCTGAAAGGAAATAGGAGAGATCTTCAGTCTTGATAATGAATCCAGCTTCTGAGATGGATCAATCGGCTTCCTTAGGGTAATTCCTTACTCCTCTTCTTTGTCTCCCTTTTCCTCCTCCTCTAGTATGTATTTATAGGCTTTGGAATGCCTAGAAAACCTTAAAAGTGGCCTCTTCCGAATTGGACTTAACTTGGGCTCGGCAGGGACATGCCCGTGGCACACGATCGTGTTCGATTACTTCAGGCCATGTTTGAGTCTGCCAAATTGACACGACCATGTGGTCTGCCCGTGTGAGGAGGTCCAGGCCGTGTTGATTTCGTACTTTGGCCCATTTTCTATGTTTTTGCCCCGTTTCTCGTTCCTTTCGCTCTTCTATGCTCTCTTAAGTATAAAATATGAAATCAAAGCATTAGGAGCATCGAATTCACTAATTCTAATGAGAAATCATCCATAAAATGCATTAAACATGGGGTAAAAATATGTATAATTTACGGTTTATCAAATACTCCCACACTTAAGCATTTGCTTGTCCTCAAGCAAAATCCTCAACTCATAATCAAAATAAATTCTTCTCAACTTATAATTCTTATCGATAATATCTCAAAATAATCCAGAGGTAATCATACATTGAGAGTTCAACTAAAAGAACATAAAAGTTTCAAACATTCCAAGTTGAGTATTTAATCAAGCAAACATAGGTGTCTCTTCACATCTAAGTAATTACCTTTGATTTAGAATATCACAGAGTTTCACATCCTCACTAAAGATTCATTCCAATCACTCGAGGTGTTTAAGGACAATAAATGAAGCACTCAATAGTCAATAATGAAAAGTTATTACCATAGGCTTGCATGAAAATCAAATCTCCACCACTATAATTTAAGATGATACATCAATCAAAAGGTCTTTAGAGGGTTGTAATGCGGCTTGGTTAGGGGGTGTGGTCACAAGCTGAAAGAAAGGGTTAGAATCGAGATTGAATTGAAAAATTGCCTAACTAGAAAAAGAGTTAACCTTCACTTGCGTACAACAGAGCTTCTCCTCAGAATATGGAATTACTAATATGTATACATAGTTTTTTATTATTATTAAGAACAAGTTAGATAAAGAGGAAAAACATAGCTAAGCAACTTTTCCAACTCAGATCTCGACAAAAATAGGGATCAAATTAATTTGGGGGATTTCAACAATAATGGGTTAATGGTTAATATTAAGGGTAATACAAGGAATGGCTTGCTAGGCTCAAGGGGGTTTACTAGGGGTTAATTGTGGAGGTAGGCTTTTCATGGAATGAGTGGGTTAATCCTAAATGCCTTAATCATTTTGACATATCAAATCAAACGGTGTGGTCTCGACATGCATAATCAGGCAAGTTCTAAAATAATAGTTCAATACTGACGCACTCAAAGCAATAATAAAAGTGAGCTTGAAAGGATGAATAGATGCTCAAAAGGCTCAAAAATCTCACAAAAATTATGGCTTTTTGATGTTTAGACTCATGAATTCTAATTCAAAGTAATACCTAGACTTGGGGAAACAACCTATAATTTTAATTTCTTAAAAATCAACTTATCATGCTTGATCCTCTAATGTCTGAAAGTTTAAATAATTAGTGCATAAATCCCTATGTTTTAATTCAAGATATATCAATCAAAATCATAAGTCAATTAAAATTTATCCTAATTATGATATGAGAACTTTTCAAGAGAACAAGGCAATCATTAATAAACATCCCCACATCAAGATGTACATTGCCCTCAATGTACAAAGATAGATATTAGAGAATAAAAATAAGATAGGGAGAGAAGTGACACTTCCTGTATGATGAATTCCTCGAACTAGAGTTTTGGAGAGTGATCGGGTCAAGAATGGAGGAGGATACTCCGGCAGTCGTAGAGGTTTATTAGTCCATAAATCCTGCGCCACAAGAATATTATATCTAGTGGTGGCTATGGTCGTGGTCGAGCAGGACATGGCAGTCGTGGGGAACCTTTTTCGATGGTAGTTTTAGTTCCTATGTGATGATGAGCTTAAAAGCTCTATATAACTGTGATAAAATCAGGAACTTTTAGAGGATATTAGGAAGAATAATTACTTAAAAAGAAATAATCGAAAATAATAAAAATAAAAAAATAAAAAAATAAAAATAAATTTTCTAAAACACGATAAAGATAAAAAGTAGTTTCAATAAAAACATAAAATAATAAATAAGTATTTTTAAACATCTTCATCGCTAGATGGTTCGCGAGGTGGGGCTGCCAATGAAATGTGGAGGTGCTGACAAATCTGGTGTAGAGTAGCATCAATGTTGTCAAATCGTTGAAAGCACTGCTGCTTGAATTGGGTGAGGCGCTCAGAGATGTCAACATATGAAGCCGCCGCATGAACTGGACAAGAGGGTGGTGGTGACTGAGTCAATGGGTTCTCGTGCTGTGGGGGGACATCATCAGTAATGTCCTCGTAAGCCTCCTCCTCGGTAGATTGGGCGAGTCGATACTGGGGAGGGTAGGTTTCTCGGCGCCTCTCGATCATCCTCATGCCAAGCATGCTCGAGATGCCTTGTGGAGACATCTAGCCAATAAGGGTGAGGGATGATTCTTGAGCTGCGGTGTTGAGAAGCCCAAGATGTCGCACCAGCCGAGTCACGTGAGGGCCAATGGAGATGACCCCCTTCCAATGCCGCTCCGTATGGTGCTGAATCGCGAGGGCTATGAAATAGGCAAGGTCTATGACGTGCCCTTGCGACATGCACCATAAGAAGTAGACGTCGTGGGTGTTGATGACACCAGTACCTCAAGGATGGTGGGAGAACTGATGCCTTGGAGCGACTAGGATTGTACGAGGCCGTGCTAGGGGCCAAAGTGTGCTAGCACTTCGAGGGAGAGAAATGTATGTGGCGACTAAGAGCATGTAGTTCATTCTCCTCCCTAAACTCCTCCGTATATAGGCCTAGTGCAACACTAAATTCTGGGAAACTTAGCTGGCGGATTAATCCGCCTAGGCGAAACTGGACCGTGTCGGGATCATCATATCTTGTCATTAAGGTCTAGAGATGGAACGTTGTGTAGAGTTCCATTGTGAGCTTGTGGTATGTCGGCTCGATAATCCTGAAGAACAGCTCCCACGGGTCGGTGGTTAAAAGAGCCCGAATTGTATCAGCCATCTGGACTTGTTCTATAGCAGCCCAGTCGATGCAGCGGCCCGCTAAAGGTTGGACCCGAAGTATTTGGAAGAGCTCTTCTTGGGGCCCTTATGGAAACTGTAGGAAAGGGTGACGAATTTTTACGGTTGGACCAGCGGAGGATGACGCTCCGTTCCTTTTCTTCGAGGCTGGTATGGCGGTTTTCTTTCCTCCTGAAGACGACATTGAAGGCCTGTGATATAAAGAATAATAATAGGTAAACATATTCGAAAGGGAAGTAAACTATTTCAGCCAAAACTACTAATATGAAGCAAACTCATAAGGTTTTCCTCGTCTCAATTTAACATAAACTATATGGTAACTAACCTAGGAATGCAATTTAAATGATAGACATTAGCATGATAATAGCATGAAAATAAGCATAGTAATGTCATGGATATGAGGTGTGTCAAACAACTAGATTTAATTTGAAATGTATAATAAAGAACCTATAAATGCAAACTAAAAGATAAGGAACAAAAATGAGAACTAGTTCAAAAGTAATGGAGATTATTGTAATAATAAGCAATAATAATGAGTAAAATAGAAGTGAAAGGAGTAAACAAACGCTAAGGGAGAGGGGTTGAACTTTAAAAATGAAATTGAAGGTGGCGCACAGGCGTGGCAGGGGGCCGTGTGGAGTTACAGCGGGTAGGGTTAGGGTTTTTGAATGGAGAAGACAATGAATAGTGCAGCCTATTTATAGATCTTGGGACACACGGCCATGGGACACGCTCGTGTGCCCCAATTTTTACCCGTGTGTTTCACGTTTTTCTTATTTTAGTGTGTCTAAAATTTGACACACGCCCGTGTGCATCGGACGTGTTGGTTCCTCTGGCCGTGTCGCACAACCATGTCTAGCTTCATTCACTTCTCCCATGCCCATGTGTTCTACCCCACGCCCGTGGATATTTGACAGGTTCAACCACGGGTGTTCGACATGGGCGTGTGCAGGCTCGACCACGGCCATGTCGCACGGTCGTGGCGTTTTATCGTAGCCCGTGTTGGGGAAATCTTTTGTCCTATTTTCACACAGCCTTAAGCACGCCCGTGTGATTGGCCGTGTCTCTGTGGAAACACCTGTATTCAAAATTTCTATTAGTAGGTTATGAGTTAAATATCAGAATTTAAAGAAATTAATAATGTTAGTGCTAGGGTTGCCTCTCGAGAAGCGCTTATTTATAGTCTAAGCTTGACTTACCTCTCCGTTGAATGATCATGGTGGTTTGAGGAGTTCATACTCCTCATTCCTATTGTCAATTTTAAAATAAGGTTTTAATTGGGTGTTGTTTACCTTAAAAGTGCTGAACTTGGGATGACTTACCTCAACTGTACCAATTGGGAAAACACTGAGTGCCGTAAGAGGGATTTCCTCATTTGGTGTGGTAGTGACAATGTGAGGATCAACGGCATCTAGTAAGACTGTATCACCAACCTTAAGTTGATTAGGAGAGGTATCGGGCTTGTTTTTGTGCAGTTTCAGTTTATCATATGTTCTCAGTTTGTGTTCTCGCCATTCATCTAGCTCCTTTATTCGTAGTCTTCATTTTTCATGGACGTTTTTGTTCTCTACTTGATAATAGTGCACTGCCTCCGTTGTCTTGGTCCGAGTAGGTTCCTGCAAGAACAATTGAATATTAGTTTTATCATCGATAAGTTTCATAACGTTATCTTGAGTCTTAGAAGTTTTGATTGAATCACGTGCTGGGAGTGTTACTGCGTCGTCTCCTACACGAATTGTTAGCTCTTCTATGCCTACATTAATAATGGTTCTGCCAGTTGCTAAAAAGGGTCGTCTGAAAATTAAAGGTACCTCATTATCCTCATCCATGTCTAATATGACAAAGTCTACTGGGTAAATAAATTTATCAATCTTAACAAGATCGTCTTCAATAATACCCTTAGGAAATCTAACTATTTTGTCAACCAATTGTATGCTCATCCTAGTCTGTTTGGGTTTACCGAGACCTAGTCGTTTAAACATTTTATACGGCATAACATTTATACTTGCCCCTAGATCAACTAAAGCATTATTCACAGATAAACTACCAATTAAGCAAGGAATTACAAAACTCCCTGGATCTTTCAATTTGTTAGGTAGCTCATTCTTTAGAATAGCTGAGCAGACTATATTGAGCTCCACATGCGATGTAGCGTCTAATTTTCTTTTATTGATCAGAAGTTCCCTTAAGAATTTTGCTGAGTTGGGCATCTGCGAAAGAACTTCAATAAAGGGTAAGTTAATATGTAATTTCTTTAAGAGTTTGACAAACTTACCGAATTGTTCTTCTATTCTGTCTTTTGTCATCACTTTAGGATATGACACACGAGGTTTATGATTCGTACTTACCTGTTTGGGATCATTATTGTTTACCTCTTCTCGTCCTTTGTTCATTGCATTGTATTGCTGTATTTCTGGCTCAGGTGTAATGAATCCTTCATTATCTTGAGTACTAATTGCATTGAGGTGTTCCCTCGGATTAGGTTCCGTATTACTTGGTAGGTTACCTTGTGGTCGTTCGGAGATTAGTTCAGAAAGCTGGCCTATCTGAGTTTCGAGTCCTTATATCAATGCTTGTTGATTCTTAAGTGCAGTCTCGATATTTTGAAAATGGGTTTCTGACACCAAGATGAATTTAGAGAGCATCTCTTCAAGGTTCAGCTTCTTTTCTTGTTGATAAGGTGGCTGTTGAAAACCCTGAGGATTTTATGGCTTTGGATTCCCTTGACCTCTCCAGGAAAAATTTGGGTGGTTCCTCCAACCTGCATTATAGGTATTACTGTATGGGTTATTTTGAAGTCTAAAGTTATTGTTACCCATATAGTTGACTTGTTCCTCTTCAGTTGTGGGATTGAAGTATTGATATTCTGTATGCACACCTCCTCCGTTTGAGTCACACCTCATTATTGGATGTACCTGCGTAGAACCAAGAAAACTATCAATCTTTTTATTGAGAAGTTCTACCTAATTAGAGAGCATGGTGATTGAATCGATGTTATAAAAGCCAGCTATTTTTTTTGGCTTAGTCCTCATGACTTGCCACTGATAGTTGTTCAGTGACATCTCCTCTATGAATTCGTAGGCATCTTCCGGTGTTTTATTGTTGATGGTTTCGCCAGCAGCTGAGTCAATCATTTGTCTTGTCGAGGGATTCATACTATTGTAGAACGTTTGAACTTGCAGCCATGGTGAGCGCACCTTCTCAGTAAGTCCTTGTATCTCTCCCATGCATCATAAAATGTTTCTAAATCCATCTGCACAAAAGAAGAGATATCATTACGCAATTTAGCCGTTTTAGCTGGCGAAAAATATTTTAGTAAAAACATCTCGGTCATTTGTTCCCAAGTAGTGATAGACCCTTGTGGTAACGAGTTCAACCACTGTTTAGCTTTGTTTCTTAGTGAAAAGGGAAATAACCGAAGACGAATGGTATCATCAGAAACGCCATTGATTTTGAATGTATCGCAAAATTCAAGAAAATTTGCCAAGTGCGTGTTGGGATCCTCATCCTGCAAACCATCAAACTGAACAAACTACTGTATCATCTGAATTGTGTTAGGTTTTAGTTCGAAATTATTTGCAGCAATAGCAGGTCTAACTATACTAGACTCAGTTCCTGTTAGTACGTGGACCAGGATTTGGATTAGCTGCAATTGCAGGAGGCAGCTGATCTCTTGGATTTTCGGCCATCTCTTCGGTTGGGGTTTGAGTATCGTCTTCTTGCATGTGCTCCGTGTATCGTAAACTACGCCTTATTTCTCTTTGATTTCTATGAACTGTGCGATCGATTTCTTCGTCAAAAAGTAGTTGTCCTGATGGGTTTCTTCTAGTCATAAACTATAAAAACCTGCCAAGAGAGAGAAAAAGTAAATTAATAAATAATAAAATAAAATAAAATTGCAAGAAAAATAAATGGCTAAAGTAATAAAAATTTAGTGTTCCTAATATTTCAGTTCCCCGGCAACAGAGCCAAAAACTTGATCGCGTGATTCGTAACAAGTAATAAATATTTATAAAGAAGATCAAACCTAGACTAACTATTATCACGATGAAAAGGCAAGCGCACCTATTAAACAATAGTATAGTAATGGCAAGACCGGGATATCGTACCCAAGGGAACCAAAAGTACTAGTAATAACTATCTTTTTTATTATCTAGCTTAAGAATAATAGGGTTTGTTTTAATTAACTAATTATTTAAACTAAAAATGCACAGAGAAAAGAATTGGGGGATTGCTTTTGGGAAAATCGATTGAATTGAGACAATACCTAAGGAAAAATCCACCTAGACTTTACTTGTTATTCTGCCCCCGAATAGGATATTTATTCATTCAACTTGTTCCGTAAAGATCCCTAAGTTATGTTATTATCCTTATTCAAGACTAATAATGTCTAATCCCTAGATTGAATAACCGAGACTTTTCTCTAATTAAACTTTAGGGTTGCATTAACTCGATCTATGGATCCCCTTATTAGGTTTCACCCTAATCCGGCAAAATCCTGTCACCTATTTCTAGGCGCGTAATCAACTTCGCTTAATTATGGAAAATGTACTCTTCGATAGGGTCTATTCCTTCTCTGAATAAGAGCGCGTCTTGAATTAGTATCCTGGGATATCAAAACAAGAATTAAGAACATATAATTAAGAACAAGTTAAATATTTATCATATGATTCAGAAAATAATAACAAGATTCGTCTTAGGTTTCATTCCCCTTAGGTATTTAGGGGATTTAGTTCATAACTAAATAAGAAAACATCTCAGAAGAATAAAGAATACAAAACATAAAGAAAACCCAAAACTCCTAAAGGGAAATTGAGGAGAGATCTTCAGTCTTGATGATGAATCCGGCTTCTGAGATGGATCAATCGGCTTCCTTAGGGTAATTCCTTACCCCTCTTCTCCGTCTCCCTTTTCCTCCTCCTCTAGTGTGTATTTATAGGCTTTGGAATGCCTAGAAACCCTCAAAAGTGGCCTTTTTCGAATTGGACTTAACTTGGGCTCAGCAGGGACACGCCCGTGGCACACGCCTTTGTTCGATTACTTCAGGCCGTGTTCGAGTCTGCCAAATTGACACGGCTGTGTGGTCTGCCCGTGTGAGGAGGTCCAGGCCGTGTTGATTTCGTACTTAGACCCAATTTCTCCATTTTTGGCCCGTTTCTTGTTCTTTTCGCTCTCCTACGCTCTCCTAAGTATAAAATATGAAATTAAAGCATTAGGAGCATCGAATTCACTAGTTCTAATGAGAAATCATCCATAAAAAGCATTAAACATGGGGTAAAAATATGTATAATTTACGGTTTATCAGCCTACAAGACCCTAAACATACACTGAGGTGGTTCGGGACTACACTGATAACTTAAGAAACTATCACGAAACTTTGAAAAATTTTCTTAAAATAGGGGACACACGCCCATGGGGCCCGGCCGTGTGTCTCACACGACCACCAGACATGCCCATGTTACAGGCTGTGTGGACATTCGAAATGGCAGCACATGGTCGTGTCCCAGCCCGTGTCCGACCCCATGTAAATATCTGACCTAGGTCACACAATCAACACACACACCCGTGTGACTAGCCTGTGTGCCCTAAAGATGGCTATACACGCCCGTGTGCCAGACCGTTTGCTAGGCCATGCCAAACCTGTAGGGTATATTGACTTATGCCACATGGCCAAGTCAAACGCCCGTGTGTGAGGCCGTGTAGAGCATACTTGATTTTAATTTCAACACCAGGGGACACACGACCGTGTAACATGACCGTGTGTCACGCACGGCTGAGGCACACGCCCGTGTCTCTGCCCATGTGGACAAAAATAGGCTATTTACCAAGCCATTTTTCCACCCAAAATTAGGCACACCTACACAACTCATATGGCACATAACATTGCATCAATAGGCATATAATTCAATTCCAAATCAAGCATGATTATACCAATTCCGACACTAACCAATACAAAACATAAATATCACATAATGCCATCTAAATTCATACCAATCCTTGTCTTATCAAATCATCAAAAAGACCATTAACAAATATGCATTATTTGATCTAATTTCACAAGCATATCAACCATTCATTTACCTAGAAGGACAAACATGCCAAATCTCAAATTCAACCAATAGCTACTCCAAATAATAGTCCAAAATCAACCGTTCCACAAGCAATATAAACCACATCACAAAGTGGCATCAACAATCCCATATACATACATCATCAACCAAGCCAAATAGATCAGCTTATATAGCCGTATACAACATTATAAACACAACTTTTATAAGCCAACACAAATGGCCAAATTCATAACAACACCAATACCAAAAAGACCAAGATCCTATACATGCCATATACTAAAAATACTGAAGTTCATAGGTACCAAAAGATAGGTGGATAGTATGACACTATCTCCGATGATCCCTGAATCCAAGCTAGCTTTGACTACTATAAAACACAAAGAAATACACAAAGTAAGCTTTATAGCTTAGTAAGCTCGTACGAAATAAAATCAATGCAATCTCATAAATATAATTCAATAATTTGAATATACCAACATATAGCTTACATTAATTAAGAAACCATTCAAATACTCAATTATAAGAGTATACACTTCCTTCACAAGTTCCCTCGAATTGAAACTTAGATAATTCATGTACATACCTGTTTCATCTAACATCAATCTCAAACTCATCCACATCTATTGTTTACCCATTAAATAATTCAGAATAGAGGTCGGATACTCAGGAGTTTCATAAACTAAGTACCTATACCATAGCCCGAAGCCAAAACAAGGTAACTTATGTCTGAACTACTGATATCATGGCCCGAAGCCAAATCAACTGATATTCATGGCCCGAATCTAAATCAGTATAACTCGCACCTGAAGTGCTAATATCATGGCCCAAAACCAACATGTATATCCACTAATGACATGTCATTAGTATCCTAAACTATTCTTAAGATTCAACTGGGATTTCGAGTGCCAAATTTCTATCGAGTCAATTAATGAAATTTACCACATACAAACTTACCTCGATTTTGAAAATGATGAAATTGGTCAATTAATCGAGTATTTTGTCTTTTCCCCGATCTAATTCCAAATTATGCTCTTCTTGATCTATATAATATCAAATTCATCTAATTTAATTATCGCTCTATTCAATTTAGTCCAAAACACACTTCAAAGTACATTTACACATTTTCTCCTAATATTTCACATTTTTTCACAATTTAGTCCTTATTTCATAAAATGACAAACTAATGAAATTCAAAATAAACCCATGCTAGTAAAATTACTATTATGCCCCTAACAGCCCATATTTTTCAACTTTTCACTCATATAACCACACATTTTTCACATTTTCACAAATAAATCCCTATTTTTTCATTTTTACTCAAAATCACTTTATAGAATATGTAAATATAGTAACAAGATTTCATATTTCATCATCAAACATCAAAGAACACATATTTTCATCAATGGAAACTTTCAAAATCTTTAACAATTTTGTAAAATAGTCCCTGGGCTAGCTAGAACTAATTACAACGATCACAAAAACATAGAAATCATTAAAAATCAAGCAAAAATGGACTTACAATTTAGCAATGAAATGGTCGAAACTTTAAACCCTATGAATGGCATTTTCTTCTCTTCAATTTTGGCAATAAGATGATGATGATAATATTTAATTTGGTTTTGTTTTATTTATTATATGCTTAGTAAACAAATTACAAAATTAACCTTTAATAAAACCATTTAAAACACCTTAATATATGTCCATATATGTCCACTCACAAATAAAATGGTCTAATTATAACATAAGGACCTTAACTTTAAGGTCTATAGCTATTAGACACCTTTAGCTATTAGAACTCAAGTTTTCCGCTTTATGCGATTTAGTCTTTTTTATCAAATTGACCATTCAAGCGATAAAATTTCTTAACGAAATTTTCACACAATCACTCAATCATGCTGAAAACATTAAAATAATAAAAAAAACTTCAGATTTGTGGTCCCAAAACCACTATTTCGATTTGACTAAAAACGAGTTGTTATAGATTAAGTGCCATAAAGGGTACCCTCGAATAAAAATTGATGGATTATTGAATCTTACACCTTGAGT
This sequence comes from Gossypium arboreum, assembly GCF_025698485.1. NCBI lineage: Eukaryota > Viridiplantae > Streptophyta > Magnoliopsida > Malvales > Malvaceae > Gossypium > Gossypium arboreum. The sequence continues at coordinate 21,115,669 of NC_069082.1, forward strand.
GTACTACTTGAGCATCCATTAGAATTTCAATGATTTCAATAGGCATAAAACTCTTGACATGGCATTAGAATTATGAGATAGAATGATAATGACTTGAAAGAATATTGCATGATGATCTCACCTAGGTTTACTTGATTGTTATGAGGATTTCGGTGACTCACATGTTTGATTGAATGCATTTGTTAGGAAATATTGCTAATGGATGGTAAACATGATATTGTATGCTTAGATTTAATAAAAGGGATTGGTAGGTTTAGTTTCCGTTATACAACTTACTAAGCATGTAATGCTTACTCCGTTTTATTTTCCCTGTTTTATAGTGGTCGGAAGCTCGCGATGGTTGGAAGATCATTGGAGTATCGTCACACTATCATCTAGCTTATTTTGGGTATACCTAGTAAAATCATTTTGGTATAATGGCATGTATAAGACAACTTGGCCATTAGTGGCATGTTAATGATGCTCGTAATCTAGCCATTGGAATGGCTAGTAATGGTTATTTTGGTTTATTAAGAAGGTTATTATGATATAATCGTATGTGATATGTTAAGTATATCTGATCAAATCATGTTAATACCTAAGTTAATCCAAGGTAAGTTTATAAACAAATGTGCATGTAATGGTATGCCATGATGAATGATGGAATTGGTTAATTAGAATGCTTGGAATGGTTGGTATTGGATGTGTGTTTCAAGTGCAGGACTTGGGTGAAATTTTGGGTGAGAAATGAAGCTAGAAATGGCTTTATTTTGTCCACATGGGCAGACACACGGGCATGTGTCTAGACCGTGTGTCACACACGGTCTTGTAACATTGGCGTGTGGTTAGGCCGTGTGTCCCCTGTACCTTTATTTTGAGAAACAGAATGCTCAAAATTAAGCACAGGAGTAGAGACACGGGTGTGTGTCTCAGCCGTGTGTGCTATACTGCCTAGAACACGAGCGTGTGGCATAGCCATGTGCACAAGTCAAAGAGTTACAAAGGTCGAACACAGCCTCCAGCACAGGTATGTCCTAGGGTCACATTGGTGTTTCCCTTGGACCACACTTGCATGTGAGCCCTACAACTTGGAAAATTTTTGAAATTCCGTGAAAAATTCTTTGAGCTCCCCGATTAAGTCTTGACATGATTCTAATGCTCGTATTGGGGCTCGAGGGTCCAATCAAGGGTCATTTTGAATGATCTCAGTTCATGAATAGTAATTTACATAAATTACTTAAAAATTATTCTAAAAGTTTCAGTAATGCTCTGAAACCCTATTCCGACGATGGATATGAGTTAGAGGTGTTACAAAATAAACTTAATCTTAACATGAATATACAAATCATCAATTTGAACATATCAACATGTAATTAGTTTAAACTAACAAACCTTTCACATTCTCAATCATAATCATATATATGAACTTCAAAACTTCTTTGATTTAATCTTATACGGTTCATGTACATACCTGTACCATCTCATGTCAATCTCATACACAACCACGTCTTTCATTTACCCGTTGAACCATCAGAATACTATCGGATACATGGGAAACTCGCACCTGAAGTACCACATATATATATAGCCGAACCTATCTCAATCTCATATCACATATACTGCTCACACTAGAGCTATAAACGAGTCTGCTCACACAAGCTGTCAGTCAAGACGTAGCTACACGGTGCTACTCACACAAGCTGTCAAGTATCTGCAACACATGTCGGTATACTTAGCCTTCGATAGGATGTACAGGACCAGCACCCGAATCACATAATCACAATAATCCCCTAATGACATGTCACTAGTATCCAAATCTATTTCTAAGGTTCAACCGAGATTTTGAATGCCGAAACATTGTCAAATCATCATTGAATATGTCTGTAGTTTTGTAATTTATAGTTTATGCAATATCAAAGCATTTAAAACATAATTATAACAATGCTTTTTACGTACAAACTTACCTCGGATGCAAAAACAACTAAATTGGTAGATTAGTCAAGAACTTTGTTTTTCCCTCAATCCAGATCCGAGTTTCGCTTTTCTTAATCTGTATGTAATCAAAATTAACTTATTTAATTATTTCTCTATTCAATTTAGTCCAAAATTCATTTTAAAGCACGTTTACACATTTGCCCCAATGTTTCACAACTTTTACAATTTAGTCCTTATTTCATTAAAACACAAATTCATGTAATTTAACCACAACCCATGCTAGCTGAATTACAATTAGGTCCTTAACAGCCCATATTTTTCATTTATTTCACATTTTAACCACAAAGTTTCCATATTTCACAATTTAATCCCTAATTTTCATTTTCACTATAAATCACTTAACAAACCTTCTATAACTATAATCGAACATTCATAATCTATCATTAAACATCAAAATACTCATGTATTCATTAATGGCAACATTCAAAATCTTTAACAGTTGTGCAAAATAGCCCCTGGGCTAGGTAGACCTAGTTGTAACAATCTTAAAAACATAGAAATCATTGAAAACTGAACAAAAATGGACTTACATTCTCAAGAAGACAAGGCCGAATACTTAAGCTCCTTCAATAGAGTTTCCTAGTCAAAATTCGGTGGAAGATGATAGAAATTAAAGATGATTTTATGTTTCTATTATTTTTATTAAGTTATTTCTTAATTTACTATTTTACCCTTAATTAATAACCATCAAAACACTTAATAAAATGTCCATATATGTCCACTCATATTTCAAATGGTCTAATTGCAACATACGGACCTGTAAATTAAGATTCCATAGTTATTAGATACCTTTAGCTATTGGAACTCCACTTTTACACTTTATGCGATTTAGTCATTTTTATCAATTTAACTAATCAAACGATAAAATTTCTTAACGAAATTTTCACACAATCATATTATCATGCTGTAGACATTAAAATAATAATAAATTTGACCTCGTATTTTTGGTTTCAAAACCACTATTCTAATTTGATTAAAAACAAAATTTTCACACAAACATATTATCATGTTATAGACATTAAAATAATAAAATAAATAATTCAACCTCGTATTTGTGGTTCTAAAACCACTGTTTTGATTTGATTAAAAACGGGCTATTACACTCTGGGTTGTCCAGATTAAGGCGTAACACAACTTCTCAATTGGCGAGTATCTTGTCTCACATTCAACATGCATCTTTATCTGGCTGTATCTGGAAAAACTGTCCATGAAGGAGAACAGTGAATAACCTACTGTGTTGTCCACTAAGGTATCAAGGTGAGGCAATAGGAAATTTTCCTTCGGGCTAGCTTTATTTAAATCTCTGTAGTCTACACACATTCGCACTTTCCAATCTTTCTTAGGGACGGGGACTATATTGGCTACCCACTCTGAGTATTTGAAAACTTGTAAGAAACCGGTGTCAAATTATTTCTTAACCTCTTTTTTTTATTTTCAACAGGATGTCAGGCCTCATCTTTTGTAATTTCTGTTGAATCAGCTTGCATTATTCCTTTATGAGAAGCCGGTGTACTAAAATATCGGTACTTAGAATAGGCATGTCTTGATACGACCATGCGAAGACATCTTTGAATTCTTGGAGTAATTCAATTAGGTATCATTTTGTCACTATAGAAATGCAAGCTCCGATCTTCACTTCCTTCTTTTCTTATTTGTCTCCTAAGCTCACAATTTCCACTGACTCTTTGTGAGGTAGGATCTATTTCCTATCTTATTCTACCATCCTTAACAAATCAAAAGATAAGCTATAATCTTGATCATCTTTAAAGTCTTTAGGTTCCTCTGGACATATATCCTGCTCAAAAGGAGACTCTGAGTCAGTAGCAATGTCGCTCGTATCATTGATATTTAGAGACCTGTTATAGGAATAAAAGAAGACCCAAAGAACAAATCAATTTAGGAATAGTTATCTCTGTGGTATGAGTATGAATGAAATGAAAAAATAGAAGAACATTTGCCAAATGGGACACAAGGATGCATTATTTTACTGAAATAAAAATAGTGACATGTGTCCTTTTCACAAAAGGGTTCTTATTGCTCTTAGGCTTAGAGCAATAAGTGTGTTTTGATCATTACTTTAAAATAGTTCTAAAAATTACAAGGATTTATTCTGCAATAAGTGGGTTGTGAACATTACTTTGAAATAGTTTTAAAAATTACAGGGATTTCTTTTGCAGTAAGTGTGTTTTGAACATTACTTTGAAATGTCTGATAGGTTTTCTTCCCCAATTCCCTCTTCGAATATGGCATTAATGCTCAAGTTTCCCAACATTCCTTCACCAGTCTTGGTTAACAAGATCTCTTTTTCTACCATTTTTCGTTCAGGATAAATCATTTCTCCTGACGCAAATGTTTTCAATATATGGGGAAATATCATCAGTTTCTATTTGACCTTTCCCCCACTTAGTCTTGCTCTTCTTCTTTCTTGCTTCTTTTCTGATTCCTTCTTCTTCTATCTCGCATCTGGCTTGTACCCTAAGCCAAAGCAATCTTGTTTGTCTATCAGCATTGGTACATTGGCTCTTCCTTGAAGATAATTTCTAAGTCCTCTTCCAGGCAAAGATCCTTTCCTGTTCGTCAATTATAGACCCATCCTCGTGGTTTTGGATTTTTTTGCACCGGGATCTTATTTCCTTCAACAATGAAAGTTGCATTAACAAATTCCAGTTATCGAAAGGAACATTCTATTTACTCTTCATCCACTCCTATGTATGGTGCGTCACTAGTTACGGATGCGATGATATCCTCTTCAGTCTTTATCGTTACCAGTCAATCCTTCGTTACCAACTTCAGGTTTTGGAGCAGTGGCGAAGGCATTGCCCAGCCGAATGAATCCAAGGCCTATCCAACAGGAAATTATAGGAGGGTTTGATATCCATTACCAAATATTCTACCTCTTATGTGTCCGGACCAATTATGTAACACCCCAAACCCGGCCTAGACGTTATGGCCGAATCTGGCATGTCACATCAAAACATCGTTCAAAAATCGAGTTGTCGTTAAGAGTTTATTTCTATAATTAAAACCTTTTGCTCGAGGTTAGCAAATCATCTCGTCAAAAACGTTTACTTAAGGTCTGGCATTGATACTTTATGTTATTTCAAATCGCGGAAGCTACTAAAGTTTAAAATATAAAAACGTTTGTTTTTAATTGTTTTTTAAAATAGTTATTAATTTTTGAAAATTCATGTTTAGCAGTTTTAAATAAGGAAATCAAAATCCCAATTAAAAATTTAATCCCTCAAAGGCCTTATTACAGAATTAAAACCCCAAAACATAAAATTTAAATAAAAAGTCTACAGCAGAGCATCAGCGGTCGTGTGGCCACCTCTGAGTCCCTCATGGCTCCAAATCACCTAAGGCTGGAGATTACCTGCACAGTTAATAAACAGGGTGGGTTTATGAAAAATCAATGTGTATTCCCCTCCTAAATTAAAACAGTTAGTAAACAAACAAAATTCAGAATTAGTCTGGGTCGGAGCCCATTACAATAACAGAATAATGTGTGTGGGCCTAATCCCAGTACTATTTGACTTGGGTCTCAGCCCTCATTAAAATCAATTAGGCCTAGCCCATTCTCAATATTAGTAACAATTGGGCCTAGCCCATTAACAGAATCAAGTGGGCCTAAGCCCAATATAGAATCAATATCAGATGCAGATATGCAGACAGATATCCAGCCCAGTCCAACCAATACACCACCCGTACCTACCAACACACCATGTGGGGATAAAATCGACCCACCCAGCTAACACACTAAGCTTAGCACCGGTTGCAGCACTAAGTCAACAGAACGGTTCAACACCGTAGACAGAACGGCTAAAGGTCGTAAATATCACAGCAACGCTGTAGTTAACAGAATGACTATAAGCCATAAGTATCACAGAAAGGCTGAAAGCCTTATACAGAATGGCTACAGGCCGTACACTTCCTCCATCCATAATAACCCAACCCCATGCAATATGTCATGTCATAAATATTATGTGCATGCAAAGTCATACTCAGCACAATCACATATGTAAATCATAGGCACATCAGTCATGCGGAACATAAAGGCATAATCGTCATTCTATCATATAGGGGTATTACGGTCATTTTACACTACAAGGGTATTTCGGTGATTTTACAAATCGGGGTCTTAACGACCCAACAAAAGGTCCACCATCGCCTCGAGTGACTTAAGTAACCTAAACAGTCATAACGGTGCAAATGGGCCTAAGGCCCATTACTCAGCCCAAGTGGGCCCACACCCTTGTATGGCCCATTTCGCCCAAATTTAGATACGGCTATGTGACCTACGTAGCCCAATCGAATAATTATGACAAACTGTAGATTTAATCCGTGTGGAGCCCACGAGCCCATTAGATCCACATGGCCCATCTAGGCCCAACGTGGCCCAGAACTACATAAGTCGTGTGCGTGACATGACAAGTCTATCTACGTCCCACTTAGCAGTGAAGTTTACACACATAGGCCCACTCTCAGGCCCAATGAGATTGCTCATTGTGGCGCTCACATTTCGTGGGCTCGGTTTACCCCACGAGCGATCCCACGCTCGTCAGGCCCCAAATGCTGAATTTCGACTTTTCAGCTTTTGCCGACTTCCAACAAAGAAGGGCGTGAATACACATCTGTTTATGAGAACACGTCAAAGTCCACGATCACCAATGGGATTACTTTCAACCATTAGGAAAATTTCTTATTTCTTTATGACCACTTCAACCACAGAGTTCCAGTCCAACTCCACCGTCTACACAACTCAAACAGCAAAATAAATACTCCATTGCGCATCCTAAGACTTGAACCTTAGAACTCACAGTTACACAACATGCCACATTGCCACTACACCACAAGGCTCTTTGTGTCACCATTTTAGCCTCAATTAATTATAAGGTCTATAGGCTAAAGTCCAGGTTCCTTTAAAATAAAAACCAAAATAAATTGCAAGAGCCAAGACTTGAACCCAGGCTCCCTTGCAACCTTAATGATGCCACAACCACTATACCACATGCTTCCTTGTGTCATTTACTTAACACAATAATTTAAAAGGCCATCATCCAAGCATCTAGGGTTTTATTCGCTTAAAACCAAAATTTTTGCTAAAGCCCAAGTTTGAACCCAGGAATTTTCCAACTCCTCTCAGGACCCTTAACCACTTGAGCAGACATTTAATTGTGTCATTTCCTTGCTCAATTAAATACTTATATACAACCTACTTACGGACCCATACTCAAGGCCCAATACTTCTAGGCCCAAATTCGGGGCGTTACAAATTAAGAGTGGTATTTCAATCCTCCCTACCACCTTCTTTTCTGCACCATCGAATGCTCTCACTACATTATGTCACGCCTTCATTTGAGAGCTATCCACTAGCAACTTATTCAGTGTGACAGCCCAAAATTGACCCTAGTCGGAATGTGGTTTCGGGACCACAAAACCGAAGCATAAAAATAATTAAAAATTTATTTTGATACCTATAATATGTGCGTGCTCATGTATGACATTTTATGATGATTGATTTAGTGTTATAAAGGTGAATTTCACTAGAAAGGACTTGTGTGAGAAAACTTAGAAATGAGATAGGCAAATGTTGAAGAGGCCTATTGATGCACACTAGGAAAATGTTGTCCTTGCATGTCAAATTCCCCAAATTTGACTATAATGGCCGGCCAAGGTGGGCATGATGGGCAAGGGAAAACATGTTTCCAACATGTTTGGCTAGTGAGTCATGTAGGAAGTATTATAATAAAAATAAGCATAAAAAATGAAAAAAAAAAAAGAAAGATGAGCTTGGATGCCCCTTGCCGTGAGTGGAGAAAGAAGGAAGAAAAAAATTTTGTTGTGTTCATCTATTTTCACTTCTTGGCCGAAAATACTAAGGAAAAAGGGGGAGGACTTTTGCTTCATGCTTGGGTTGGAAGAGATCTAGAAGGAGATTTGGCTAAGTTTGCATCAAGATTAAGGTATGTATGAGGTTGTGTTAGGAGTTTCATGCATGTTTTGGTTGCTAACTTGATGTGCATGTTAGCCATGGCTCAAATCCTTGTTATGCCATGGAAATGGTATTTGGCCAAAGTTGTTATGGTGATAAAGCCATTGCATGCTAAGTGTAAAGCTTGATGATGATGCATGCAATGATGGATTGTCTACTCTTGAGTAAGATTTTGAGTTTTCTTTTGTTTAATCATGATTGAAGTTGAAAAGGAGCATGATTGTCATATTCGCCATGATGCATTCATAAGCATGGTTCATGCTTCTTGCATGTTAGTTAAAATTTGTGTTTTGGATGGCTATGGACACCTTGAAATTCGCCATGCTCATATATGTATATATATGTTTGCACATGATGTTTGGTTATGAACTAAGTGATGAATATGTTTGTTTAAAGAAGAAGATGTTGAAGAATGAATGTGAAATTGCAAGCACATTTGCCTAGCACACATATGAGTGCTCGATGCTATATTATAAGTTTTGAGCAACAATATGCAAAGCATTAACTAGTAAAATGCATGCTGTTTTTGTGAGGTATTAAGTGCATAATTGGCCTCAACATGTACATGAATATTCGGCCTTGGGTAGCCTATTGAAGGCCTTAGCTTTTCCTTGATGCTCGAATAAATTGTATTGAATTGCTTGATGTAGTATAAAATGTGCATGACCATTGTGTATTCAAGCTAAAGAGTGGCCATATGACCATTTAAACTCCTTGTCATATTCGCCATAAGCTAGCACAATGAGGTTTTAATAGATTGAATTTGTTTGAATTAGCTCAAGAGCTAAGAGGGCCACAATTGGACAAGGGGAAGGAAAAAGTGATCGAATAGCCGTAAAAGCCGTTCGACAACATCCGAGGTAAGTCCTCAAGAAGTGACCTTAATTGAATTATGTGGAATGAAATATGGATGTATTGATTATTGATTTATGTGTGTATGAGTATTCGAATTCTACCCGGGCTAAGTCCCGAAGGCGATTATGCTAATGATTATAATTGTGTTTGAGCCTTAGTAACGAAAATGAAATATGTATGTCCAATGATTATTGATGTATGTGTGCATGAGAAATTGAATGATATCCGGCTAAGCCCGAAGACAATTATGCTGGAAATTATATCCGGGTTAAGACCAAGGCAATTGTGCTAGCGGCTATATCCGGCTAAGACCGAAGGCATTCGTGCGAAGTCATTCTATCCGGGCTAAGACCCAAGGCATTTGTGCACATGCTTATATCCGGTTATATTCAAGAATCTTGGGCTGGAGGTGAGTGTTGGTTGCTGTAATAAATTCAATTAGTACACTCGAGAAGCCCAAAGAATAAGGTACGTTTATATGTGCATTGGAAAGTCGACATGTTTGAGCAACATTCGCTCAATCGACTAATGAATTTCAGTTATTGAATTGATTGATACTTTGTGAAAGTATATAATGATGAAGTGTGAAGTAAGAATGTGTATTAATGAAATGACGATTTGGCTATGTGAATGTATTGCTGTAATTAGAGTTGATTATATTCCTTGAGACTTACTAAGCATAAAAATGCTTACCCGTTACTTTGGCTCTCTGTTTTATAGATTTCGCTCGATAGCAATTGGATTCGGGATCAATAAAGTCAAGTCATCCACACTATCAACGTCTCTATTTTGGTATAAATTTTGGTTGAACTTTGAAATGGCATGTATAGGACTACCCTTGTTGGTTAAATATGTTGTGATGTATTTACATACGGCCATGCGAAAATGGCTCGTAAAAGTGAAGTATCGACTTAGACTATTTGCGGTTTGTATATGTATATATTTGGTGTCATGATGTGACCATGGATTGGAAATGGGAATGTTGGTCACATGATCAGCCATTGGCATGGTTAAAATGATCATATATGAACCTATGTATGGCAAGACTAGTTGGTTCATGGAGACTACCAAATAGGTAAGACCTACCTTAAAAACAGATGCTGCCAGCTGCAGTGACGTGAATGTGAAAAATCACCAAAATTTGTAGGAATGGTATTAAATAGTGAATAAGCTATGTAAATGAACCTTGATGAGTCTATTTTCATATGGAAGAAACGAAATGGTCATAGGAGTTACATGTTAAGAGATATTAAAGCTATTGTGAGACAGGGCCAGAACGGTTTCTGGGTCCCCTGTCGCAATTTTAAAATTTTCTATAAATTATCCAGAAAGAATTAGGAGTCATGCCTTATACGTACAGATTTCATTTTGAGTCTAGTTTCATTAGAAACAAACGGCACCAGTATTAAAGTTCTGTATAGTGAGATATTCAAGTTGTAACGCGCGAAGGTCAGAACAGTCGATCCCTGTAACATGGGTGACTTTAACTAATAAACTGTACCAATTGGCCCGACCAAAAATTCTAGAAATAAATCCATGGATGGATACATGAGTCTAAATTCAGGGAAATTTTACGAAACCAGTTTCCGAGTTTTGAAACTCGAGATATGATTTTTAAGGCGACGGTGATGCAGTTTTCCAGCCTGACTGGAAATGTCCAATTGGTGGGCAAAACAAGTGAACTTGGTTTGTTAACCCTCGTGTCCGATAACGGCGATGGTCTCGGGTTCGGGTGTTACAATTTTATTGGTATCGAGCCACGGTTTAGTCGATTCTAGGACTACCGTGATGTGTTTGGGGTCTAGCTATACATGCCATTAAATGATGAATCGATAGTGTGGTGATTTCTGACAATTTGACTTTGTGTTTGTTTATAGCAATGGATCCCGATCCCAACCGAGCGATAGCTGATGATGTGGAGAGTGTGGCGCTTGCTCGCCAAGAAAGGATAGCACCGCGGACTCTCAACCTATGGCCAGCAATCCGAATGATGAGGCTAGGCAAGCCTTTTATAGTGTGATGAACGAATGGTTTAATCAATACATTCGAACTAACACTACTGTTCCACAACCTCCATTCCCGACAAATGCAACCCCCGCACCTACAATACCTCCGGTGACTGACCAAATAAGGTCAAGTAAGCCCCCATCGACAGGATTCAAAACATGGGGCCACCGAATTTAAGGCTACGGATGATGATGATGCCGAGCGAGCTGAATTTTGGTTGGATAACACTATCGGGTGCTCGATGAGCTATCCTGTACACCGATGAGTGCTTAAAGTGTACCATCTCCTTGCTACGTGAGTCCGCCTACTATTGGTGGAGTACTCGACTACGTGGTACCTAGAGAGCAAGTGACTTGGGAATTCTTTCAAACCGAGTTCCGAAAAAAGTATATCAGTCAAAGATTCATCGACCAAAAGCGAAGGGAATTCCTTGACCTTAAGCAAGGTTCTATGTCGCCATCGACTACGAACGAAAATTTGTGAGGCTTAGCCAGACGCTGCGAGAATGCATTTCGTCCAAGCCATTATGTAAACGCCGAGGATGGGCTGAATGATGATATAAGGATGTTCGTTGGCATTCTTGAGATACGAGAGTTCGTAGTACTTGTTGAGCGAGCTTGTAAAGTCGAAGAGCTTAGAAAGGAGAAACAAAAAGTGATGTGGGAACTGGAGAATTCGAAGAGGTCCTCGGAAAGTCTCTTCAACAAGCATCGAAGAGATTTCGAGATGATGCGAGCGATCTAGAGGCGTTTGGGCTTTTCTAGACGAGGACGCGATCGACCCCCGTGACCACACGAGTCACTTCGATCGCCCGATGGTGGAAATGATCGCCGAGAGAGGGCGGAGTGTCCACATTGTGGCAAATGGCATTCGGGAGCTGTTGGTTTCGTGATCGCTCTCGCTATAAGTGTGGGTCGGCCGACCACTTTATGAAGGATTGCCCGAGGATGCATGAGCAGAATGTAAGTCGAGTGGAAACCCGGGTGCTACCATCGCTCGAGGTAGGCCACCTAGAAATATGGGCAATGTCGTTGGCGGTCGAGAGGATCTAGAGATGCTACCATCGATCCGAGGCTCGTGCTCTCGCAAGGACTTATGCCATCTGGCACGTGAGGATGCCGCCTCCGGATGTCATTACGGTACTTTCACTCTTTTCAATACAAATGTGATTGCTTTGATTGACCCCGGTTCTACTCATTCATATATATGTGAAACCTTAGCATCCAAGAAGACTACGCCTATTGAGTCTCTCGAGTTTGTAATTCGGTGTCAAACCCTTGGGTCATTACGTGCTTGTCAACAAAGTGTGCAAGAAAAGTCCCCTAGTGTTCCGAGGTTTTTGTTTTCGGCGGACTTGATGCTTTTGCCGTTCGATGAGTTCGACGTTATTCTTGGTTTGGATTGGTTGACCATGCACGATGCGGTTGTAAATTGCAAGAGCAAGACTATCGATTTGAGGTGCGCGAATAATGAAATAATTCGGGTTGAGTCTACGGACTTAAAGGGGTTGCCAGCGGTAATATCAGCGATGGTGGCCCAGAAATATGTAAGAAAAGGGTGCGAAGCGTACCTTGCGTACGTGCTCGATGACAAGGAATCAGAAAAGAAACCCGAATCTGTGCCGTGGTTTGTGAATACCGGATGTTTTCCCAAGAATTGCGGGTTTACCACTGTTCGGGAAATAGAATTTGGCATCGAATTGGTACCGGTACCACTCCAATTCGATAGCTCCGTATCGTATGGCACCAACGGAATTAAAGGAGTTGAAAGCTCGGTTGCAAGAATTGGTGGATAGAGGTTTTGCTCGCTTGAGTTTTTCGCCTTGGGGTGCGCCGGTGTTGTTCGTGAAGAAGAAAGATGGAACCATGCGGTTGTGATCGACTATCGTCGACTTAATAAAGCGACGATAAAGAAAAAATATCCGTTGCCACGTATTGATGACTTGTTCGATCAATGAAGGGAGCCTCGGTGTTCTCGAAAATAGATTTGAGATCGGGCTATTATCAATTGCGAATCCGAGATTGGACGTACCCAAGACCGCCTTGTAAGCGAGATATGGTCACTATGAGTTCCTAGTGATGCCGTTTGGGCTCACTAATGCCTCATGCGGTATTTATGGATTTAATGAATCGGATCTTGGACCATATTTGGATCGATTCAGTAGTCGTGTTCATTGATGACATCTTGGTTTATTCAAGAAATGAGACCGAACATCTTTGAACACTGCGGTTAGTCTTTGCAAATCTTACGGGATAAGCAATTATATGCTAAGTTCAGCAAGTGTGAGTTCGGTTAAGAGAGGTTAGCTTCTTGGGTCATGTGGTATCTGACGGTATTCGAGTCGACCGAATAAAATTTCAGCCATACTTAATTGGAAGCCTCAGAAATATTTCGAGGTTCGAGCTTTTTGGGGCTTGCGGTTATTACCGACGATTTGTAAAGGCTTCTCAACGATAGCCACGCCGATGACGGCTACTCTAAAAGGATGTTAAGTTCGAATGGACGGAGAAATGCCAAAAAGTTTCGATCAAGCGAAAACTTATTTGGTGAAGCCCCAATTTTAGTGCAACCCGAATCGGCAAAGAGTTTGTCATCTATAGTGACGCCTCCTCCTTGGGTTAGGTTGCGTATTGATGCAAGAAGGTCGAGTTGTGGCCTATGCGCGTCGAGGCAATTAAAGCCACACGAGAAAAATTATCCGACCCATGATCTCGAATTGGTCGCCATTGTGTTCGCCTTTAAAGATATGGCGACATTACTTATTTGGTGAAAGGTGCCATGTGTACTCGGATCACAAAAGTCTCAAATATTTGATGACCCAAAGAGACTTAAATCTGCGACAAAGACGTTGGCTCGAGCTGTTAAAGGATTATGAGTGATCATTGACTATCACGGGAAAGGCGAATGTGGTTGCGGATGCCTTAAGTCGTAAATCATTATTCGCTTTACGGTGATGAACGATGCACTTGTCTGTTCGATCCGATAGTGTATTAGTAGCTGAATTGAAAGCCAAACCATTGTTGATACATCAAATTCGAGAAGCTCGAAAGTCGACGACGAGTTGGCGCAAAACGAAATTTGGCGTGTGCGAACAAGGACTCGAATTTCAAATCGATGATGACGATTGTTTGAGGTTCAAAAGTCGTCTGTGTGTTCCAAAGAATTGAACTCATTTCGATAATTCGAATGAAGCCCATTGTAGCCGAATGGCAATCCACCCGGGAGTACGAAGATGTACAATGATTTGAAACGTCGGTTTTGGTGGCATGGTATGAAGCGAGACATCTCCGACTTTGTTTGAGATGTTTAATATGTCAACAAGTGAAAGCGGAACATCGGTGCCATTAGGATTACTTGACCAATCACGATACCCGAGTGGAAATGGGATCGAGTCACAATGGACTTTGTATTTGACCGCCATTGTCGCAAGTAAGAAGGATGCGGTTTGGGTCGTGGTAGATCGATTGACTAAGTCGGCCCACTTTGTCCCCGTGACGCACGGATTTTTCAATGGACAAATTAGCCGAATTGTACGTTTCTCAGTTGTGAAATTACACGGGTGCCTATTTCCATCGTGTCGGATAGAGATCCGAGATTTACCTCGCGATTTTGGAAAAAGTTGCAAGAAGCTTTGGGTACCAAGTTGCATTTCAGCACCGCCTTTCACCCCAAACCGATGGTCAATCCGGCGGATAATTCGGATACTTGAGGATATGTTAAGATGTTGCGTCCTCGAGTTTAGTGGTTCATGGGAGCGGTATTTGCCGTTGATTGAATTCGCTTACAACAACGACTTTCAATCAAGTATTAAGATGGCACCCTACGAGGCTTTGTAAGGTCGTAAATGCCGTACACCATTGTTTTGGGTGAGCTTGGTGAAAGCAAGATTTTCGGGTGGATTTGATTAGGGATCTTTGAGCAGAAAGTGAAAGTAACTGTGAAAGTCGAAGATAGCCTCCGATCGTCGGAAGTCGACGCAGATCTGAAGCGTAAGGATATCGAGTATCGGTGGGTGATAAAGTGTTTCTCAAGGTATCGCCTTGGAAAAAGATACTCAGATTCTACCGTAAGGGCAAATTTGAGCCCGAGGTTCATTGGGCCATATGAGATATCCGAAGCGAGTCGGTCCAATGGCATATCGTTTGATTTTGCCCCGAACTCAAAAAGGTTCACGATGTCTTTCATGTTTCGATGCTTCGACGCTATAGATCCGATCCATCGCACGTGATTAGTCCATCAGAAATTGAAATTCAAGCTAATATGAGTTATGAGGAAGAACCGATTCGTATCCTATCACGAGAAGTGAAAGAGTTGCGAAACAAGCGGGTTCCGCTAGTGAAAGTGTTATGGCTCAAGCACGGGATAGAAGAAGCTACTTGGGAGACCGAGAACTCTATGAAAGAGCGATATCCAAACCTATTTACGTGTAAGATTTTCGGGACGAAAATTTCTTAAGTGGGGAGAGTTGTGACACCCAAAATTGACCCTAGTCGGAATGTGGTTTCGGGACCACAAAACCGAAGCATAAAAATAATTAAAATTTATTTTGATACCTATAATATGTGCGTGCTCATGTATGACATTTTATGATGATTGATTTAGTGTTATAAAGGTGAATTTCACTAGAAAGGACTTGTGTGAGAAAACTTAGAAATGAGATAGGCAAATGTTGAAGAGGCCTATTGATGCACACTAGGAAAATGTTGTCCTTGCATGTCAAATTCCCAAATTTGACTATAATGGCCGGCCAAGGTGGGCATGATGGGCAAGGAAAACATGTTTCCAACATGTTTGGCTAGTGAGTCATGTAGGAAGTATTATAATAAAATAAGCATAAAAAATGAAAAAAAAAAGAGAAAGATGAGCTTGGATGCCCCTTGCCGTGAGTGCAGAAAGAAGGAAGAAAAAAATTTTGTTGTGTTCATCCATTTTCACTTCTTGGCGAAAATACTAAGGAAAAGGGGAGGACTTTTGCTTCATGCTTGGGTTGGAAGAGATCTAGAAGGAGATTTGGCTAAGTTTGCATCAAGATTAAGGTATGTATGAGGTTGTGTTAGGAGTTTCATGCATGTTTTGGTTGCTAACTTGATGTGCATGTTAGCCATGGCTCAAATCCTTGTTATGCCATGGAAATGGTATTTGGCCAAAGTTGTTATGGTGATAAAGCCATTGCATGCTAAGTGTAAAGCTTGATGATGATGCATGCAATGATGGATTGTCTACTCTTGAGTAAGATTTTGAGTTTTCTTTTGTTTAATCATGATTGAAGTTGAAAAGGAGCATGATTGTCATATTCGCCATGATGCATTCATAAGCATGGTTCATGCTTCTTGCATGTTAGTTAAAATTTGTGTTTTGGATGGCTATGGACACCTTGAAATTCGCCATGCTCATATATGTATATATATGTTTGCACATGATGTTTGGTTATGAACTAAGTGATGAATATGTTTGTTTAAAGAAGAAGATGTTGAAGAATGAATGTGAAATTGCAAGCACATTCGCCTAGCACACATATGAGTGCTCGATGCTATATTATAAGTTTTGAGCAACAATATGCAAAGCATTAACTAGTAAAATGCATGCTGTTTTTGTGAGGTATTAAGTGCATAATTGGCCTCAACATGTACATGAATATTCGGCCTTGGGTAGCCTATTGAAGGCCTTAGCTTTTCCTTGATGCTCGAATAAATTGTATTGAATTGCTTGATGTAGTATAAAATGTGCATGACCATTGTGTATTCAAGCTAAAGAGTGGCCATATGACCATTTAAACTCCTTGTCATATTCGGCCATAAGCTAGCACAATGAGGTTTTAATAGATTGAATTTGTTTGAATTAGCTCAAGAGCTAAGAGGGCCACAATTGGACAAGGGGAAGGAAAAAGTGATCGAATAGCCGTAAAAGCCGTTCGACAACATCCGAGGTAAGTCCTCAAGAAGTGACCTTAATTGAATTATGTGGAATGAAATATGGATGTATTGATTATTGATTTATGTGTGTATGAGTATTGAATTCTACCGGGCTAAGTCCGAAGGCGATTATGCTAATGATTATAATTGTGTTTGAGCCTTAGTAACGAAAATGAAATATGTATGTCCAATGATTATTGATGTATGTGTGCATGAGAAATTGAATGATATCCGGCTAAGCCCCAAGACAATTATGTTGAAATTATATCCGGTTAAGACCAAGGCAATTGTGCTAAGCGGCTATATCCGGCTAAGACCAAGGCATTCGTGCGAGTCATTCTATCGGGCTAAGACCAAGGCATTTGTGCACATGCTTATATCCGGTTATATTCAAGAATCTTGGGCTGGAGGTGAGTGTTGGTTGCTGTAATAAATTCAATTAGTACACTCGAGAAGCCCAAAGAATAAGGTACGTTTATATGTGCATTGGAAAGTCGACATGTTTGAGCAACATTCGCTCAATCGACTAATGAATTTCAGTTATTGAATTGATTGATACTTTGTGAAAGTATATAATGATGAAGTGTGAAGTAAGAATGTGTATTAATGAAATGACGCATTTGGCTATGTGAATGTATTGCTGTAATTAGAGTTGATTATATTCCTTGAGACTTACTAAGCATAAAAATGCTTACCCCGTTACTTTGGCTCTCTGTTTTATAGATTTCGCTCGATAGCAATTGGATTCGGGATCAATAAAGTCGAAGTCATCCACACTATCAACGTCTCTATTTTGGTATAAATTTTTGGTTGAACTTTGAAATGGCATGTATAGGACTACCCCTTGTTGGTTAAATATGTTGTGATGTATTTCTGTACGGCCATGCGAAAATGGCTCGTAAAAGTGAAGTATCGACTTAGACTATTTGCGGTTTGTATATGTATATATTTGGTGTCATGATGTGACCATGGATTGGAAATGGGAATGTTGGTCACATGATCAGCCATTGGCATGGTTAAAATGATCATATATGAACCTATGTATGGCAAGACTAGTTGGTTCATGGAGACTACCAAATAGGTAAGACCTACCTTAAAACAGATGCTGCCAGCTGCAGTGACGTGAATGTGAAAAATCACCAAAATTTGTAGGAATGGTATTAAATAGTGAATAAGCTATGTAAATGAACCTTGATGAGTCTATTTTCATATGGAAGAAACGAAATGGTCATAGGAGTTACATGTTAAGAGATATTAAAGCTATTGTGAGACAGGGCCAGAACGGTTTCTGGGTCCCTGTCGCAATTTTAAAATTTTCTATAAATTATCCAGAAAGAATTAGGAGTCATGCCTTATACGTACAGATTTCATTTTGAGTCTAGTTTCATTAGAAACAAACGGCACCAGTATTAAAGTTCTGTATAGTGAGATATTCAAGTTGTACGCGCGAAGGTCAGAACAGTCGATCCCTGTAACATGGGTGACTTTAACTAATAAACTGTACCAATTGGCCAGACCAAAATTCTAGAAATAAATCCATGGATGGATACATGAGTCTAAATTCAGGAAAATTTACGAAACCAGTTTCGAGTTTTGAAACTCGAGATATGATTTTTAAGGCGACGGTGATGCAGTTTTCCAGCCTGACTGGAAATGTCAAATTGGTGGGCAAAACAAGTGAACTTGGTTTGTTAACCCTCGTGTCCATAACACGGCGATGGTCTCGGGTTCGGGTGTTACAATTTTATTGGTATCGAGCCACGGTTTAGTCGATTCTAGGACTACCGTGATGTGTTTGGGGTCTAGCTATACATGCAATTAAATGATGAATCGATAGTGTGGTGATTTCGACAATTTGACTTTGTGTTTGTTTATAGCAATGGATCCCGATCCCAACCGAGCGATAGCGATGATGTGGAGAGTGTGGCGCTGCTCGCGCAAGGGACATGGCCGGCGGACTCTCAACCTATGGCCAGCAATCCGAATGATGAGGCTAGGCAAGCCTTTTATAGTGTGATGAACGAACGGTTTAATCAATACATTCGAACTAACACGGCCGTTCCACAACCTCCATTCCGACAAATGCAACCCTCAAGACCTACAATACCTCCGGTGGATCTGACCAAATAAGGTCAAGTAAGCCCCAATCGACAGGATTCGAAAA
Organism: Gossypium arboreum; assembly: GCF_025698485.1. Taxonomy (NCBI): domain Eukaryota; kingdom Viridiplantae; phylum Streptophyta; class Magnoliopsida; order Malvales; family Malvaceae; genus Gossypium; species Gossypium arboreum. The sequence continues at coordinate 21,134,573 of NC_069082.1, forward strand.
CATGGGGCCACTGAATTTAAGGCTACGGATGATGATGATGCCGAGCGAGCTGAATTTTGGTTGGATAACACTATCCGGTGCTCGATGAGCTATCCTCACACCCGATGAGTGCTTAAAGTGTACCATCTCCTTGCTACGTGAGTCCGCCTACTATTGGTGGAGTACTCGACTTCGTGGTACTTAGAGAGCAAGTGACTTGGGAATTCTTTCAAACCGAGTTCAAAAAAGTATATCGATCGAGATTCATCGACCAAAAGCGAAGGAATTCCTTGACCTTAAGCAAGGTTCTATGTCGCCATCGACTCACGAACGAAAATTTGTGAGGCTTAGTCGATGCGCGAGAATGCATTTCGTCCGAAGCCATTATGTAAACGCTTCGAGGATGGGCTGAATGATGATATAAGGATGTTCGTTGGCATTCTCGAGATACGAGAGTTCGTAGTACTTGTTGAGCGAGCTTGTAAAGTCAAGAGCTTAGAAAGGAGAAACAAAAAGCTGATGTGGGAACCGGAGAATTCGAAGAGGTCCTCGGAAAGTCTCTTCAACAAGCATCGAAGAGATTTCGAGATGATGCGAGCCGGTCTAGAGGCGTTTGGGCTTTCTAGACGAGGACGCGATCGACTTCGTGACCACACGAGTCACTTCGATCGCTAATGGTGGAAATGATCGCCGAGAGAGGGCGGAGTGTCCACATTGTGGCAAATGGCATTCGGGGAGCTGTTGGTTTCGTGATCGCTCCTTCTATAAGTGTGGGTCGGCCGACCACTTTATGAAGGATTGCCCGAGGATGCATGAACAGAATGTAAGTCAGAGTGGAAACCCGGTGCTACCATCGCCGAGGTAGGCCACCTAGAAATATGGGCAATGTCAGTGGCGGTCAGAGAGGATCTAGAGATGCTACCATCAGATCTGAGGCTCGTGCTCCTGCAAGGACTTATGCCATACGCGCACGTGAGGATGCTGCCTCTCCAGATGTCATTACCGGTACTTTCACTCTTTTCAATACAAATGTGATTGCTTTGATTGACCCGATTCTACTCATTCATATATATGTGAAACCTTAGCATCCAAAGAAGACTCGCCTATTGAGTCTCATCGAGTTTGTAATTCGGTGTCAAACCCTTGGGTCATTACGTGCTTGTCAACAAAGTGTGCAAGAAAAGTCCCTAGTGTTCCGAGGTTCTTGTTTTCCGCGGACTTGATGCTTTTGCCGCTCGATGAGTTCGACGTTATTCTTGGTTTGATTGGTTGACCATGCACGATGCGGTTGTAAATTGCAAGAGCAAGACTATCGATTTGAGGTGCGCGAATAATGAAATAATTCGGGTTGAGTCTACGGACTTAAAGGGGTTGCCAGCGGTAATATCAGCGATGGTGGCCCAGAAATATGTAAGAAAAGGGTGCGAAGCGTACCTTGCGTACATGCTCGATGACAAGGAATCAGAAAAGAAACCCAAATCTGTGCCCGTGGTTTGTGAATACCCGGAATAGAATTTGGCATCGAATTGGTACCTGGTACCACTCCAATTTCGATAGCTCCGTATCATATGGCACCAACAGAATTAAAGGAGTTGAAAGCTCAGTTGCAAGAATTGGTGGATAGAGGTTTTGCTCGCCCGAGTTTTTTGCCTTGGGGTGCGCCAGTGTTGTTCGTGAAAAAGAAGGATGGAACCATGCGGCTGTGCATCGACTATCGTCAGTTTAATAAAGTGACGATAAAGAACAAATATCCGTTGCCACGTATTGATGACTTGTTCGATCAACTGAAGGGAGCCTCGGTGTTCTCGAAAATAGATTTGAGATCGGGCTATTATCAATTGCGAATCCGAGATTGGACGCACCCAAGACGCGCCTTGAGCGAGATATGGTCACTATGAGTTCCTAGTGATGCCGTTTGGGCTCACTAATGCCCCTGCGGTATTTATGGATTTAATGAATCGGATCTTCGACCATATTTGGATCGATTCGTAGTCGTGTTCATTGATGACATCTTGGTCTATTCAAGAAATGAGACCGAACATGCTGAACACCGCGGTTAGTGCCGCAAATCTTACGGGATAAGCAATTATATGCTAAGTTCAGCAAGTGTGAGTTACGTTAAGAGAGGTTAGCTTCTTGGGTCATGTGGTATCAGACGGTATTCGAGTCAATTCGAATAAAATTTCAGCCATACTTAATTGGAAGCCTCAGAAATATTATGAGGTTCGAGCTTTTGGGGCTTGCCGGTTATTACCGACGATTTGTAAAAGGCTTCTCAACGATAGCCACGCCGATGACGGTTACTCCAAAAGGATGTTAAGTTCGAATGGACGGAGAAATGCCAAAAAGTTTCGATCAATTGAAAACTTATTTGACTGAAGCCCCAATTTTAGTGCAACTCGAATCGGGCAAAGAGTTTGTCATCTATAGTGACGCCTCCCTCCTTGGGTTAGGTTGCGTATTGATGCAAGAAGGTCGAGTTGTGGCCTATGCGTCGAGGCAATTAAAGCCACACGAGAAAAATTATCCGACCCATGATCTCGAATTGGCTGCCATTGTGTTCGCCTTAAAGATATGGCGATATTACTTATTTGGTGAAAGGTGCCATGTGTACTCGAATCACAAAAGTCTCAAATCTGCGACAAAAACGTTGGCTCGAGCTGTTAAAGGATTATGAGCTGATCATTGACTATCACCCGGGAAAGGCGAATGTGGTTGCGGATGCCTTGAGTCGTAAATCATTATTCGCTTTACGAGCGATGAACGTGCACTTGTCTGTTCGATCCGATAGTGTATTAGTAGCTGAATTGAAAGCCAAACCACTGTTGATACATCAAATTCGAGAAGCTCAGAAAGTCGACGACGAGTTGGCTGCAAAACGGGCTGAGTGTGTGCCGAACAAGGACTCGGAATTTCAAATCGATGATGACGATTGTTTGAGGTTCAAAAGTCGTCTGTGTGTTCCAAAGAATTCGGAACTCATTTCGATAATTCTGAATGAAGCCCATTGTAGCCGAATGGCAATCCACCCGGGGAGTACGAAGATGTACAATGATTTGAAACGTCGGTTTTGGTGGCATGGTATGAAGCGAGACATCTCCGACTTTGTTTGAGATGTTTAATATGTCAACAAGTGAAAGCGAACATCGGTGCCTTCAGATTACTTGACCAATCACGATACCCGAGTGGAAATGGGATCGAGTCACAATAGACTTTGTATCCGGACCGCCATTGTCGCAAGTAAGAAGGATGCGGTTTGGGTCGTGGTAGATCGATTGACTAAGTCGGCCCACTTTGTCCCCCCGACGCACGGATTTTTCAATGGACAAATTAGCCGAATTGTACGTTTCTCGTTGTGAAATTACACGGGTGCCTATTTCCATCGTGTCGGATAGAGATCCGAGATTTACCTCGCGATTTTGGAAAAAGTTGCAAGAAGCTTTGGGTACCAAGTTGCATTTCAGCACCGCCTTTCACCCCCAAACCGATGGTCAATCCGAGCGGATAATTCAGATACTTGAGGATATGTTAAGATGTTGCGTCCTCGAGTTTAGTGGTTCATGGGAACGGTATTTGCCGTTGATTGAATTCGCTTACAACAACAGCTTTCAATCAAGTATTAAGATGGCACCCTACGAGGCTTTGTACAGTCGTAAATGCCGTACACCATTGTTTTGGACTGAGCTTGGTGAAAGCAAGATTTTCGGGGTGGATTTGATTAGGGATGCTGAACAAAAAGTGAAAGTAATCCGTGAAAGTCTGAAGATAGCCTCCGATCGTCAGAAGTCGTACGCGGATCTGAAGCGTAAGGATATCGAGTATCAGGTGGGTGATAAAGTGTTTCTCAAGGTATCGCCTTGGAAAAAGATACTCGATTCAGCCGTAAGGGCAAGTTGAGCCCGAGGTTCATTGGGCCATATGAGATATCCGAAGCGAGTCGGTCCGATGGCATATCGTTTGATTTTGCCCCGAACTCAAAAAGGTTCACGATGTCTTTCATGTTTCGATGCTTCGACGCTATAGATCCGATCCATCGCACGTGATTAGTCCATCAGAAATTGAAATTCAAGCTAATATGAGTTATGAGGAAGAACCGATTCGTATCCTATCACGAGAAGTGAAAGAGTTGCGAAACAAGCGGGTTCCGCTAGTGAAAGTGTTATGGCTCAAGCACGGGATAGAAGAAGCTACTTGGGAGACCGAGAACTCTATGAAAGAGCGATATCCAAGCCTATTTACTGAGTAAGATTTTGAGGGACGAAAATTTCTTAAGTGGGGGAGAGTTGTGACAGCCCAAAATTGACCCTAGTCGGAATGTGGTTTCGGGACCACAAAACCGAAGCATAAAAATAATTAAAAATTTATTTTGATACCTATAATATGTGCGTGCTCATGTATGACATTTTATGATGATTGATTTAGTGTTATAAAGGTGAATTTCACTAGAAAGGACTTGTGTGAGAAAACTTAGAAATGAGATAGGCAAATGTTGAAGAGGCCTATTGATGCACACTAGGAAAATGTTGTCCTTGCATGTCAAATTCCCCAAATTTGACTATAATGGCCAGCCAAGGTGGGCATGATGGGCAAAGGAAAACATGTTTCCAACATGTTTGGCTAGTGAGTCATGTAGGAAGTATTATAATAAAAATAAGCATAAAAAAATGAAAAAAAAAAGAGAAAGATGAGCTTGGATGCCCCCTTGCCGTGAGTGGAGAAAGAAGGAAGAAAAAAATTTTTGTTGTGTTCATCCATTTTCACTTCTTGGCCGAAAATACTAAGGAAAAAGGGGGAGGACTTTTGCTTCATGCTTGGGTTGGAAGAGATCTAGAAGGAGATTTGGCTAAGTTTGCATCAAGATTAAGGTATGTATGAGGTTGTGTTAGGAGTTTCATGCATGTTTTGGTTGCTAACTTGATGTGCATGTTAGCCATGGCTCAAATCCTTGTTATGCCATGGAAATGGTATTTGGCCAAAGTTGTTATGGTGATAAAGCCATTGCATGCTAAGTGTAAAGCTTGATGATGATGCATGCAATGATGGATTGTCTACTCTTGAGTAAGATTTTGAGTTTTCTTTTGTTTAATCATGATTGAAGTTGAAAAGGAGCATGATTGTCATATTCGCCATGATGCATTCATAAGCATGGTTCATGCTTCTTGCATGTTAGTTAAAATTTGTGTTTTGGATGGCTATGGACACCTTGAAATTCGCCATGCTCATATATGTATATATATGTTTGCACATGATGTTTGGTTATGAACTAAGTGATGAATATGTTTGTTTAAAGAAGAAGATGTTGAAGAATGAATGTGAAATTGCAAGCACATTCGGCCTAGCACACATATGAGTGCTCGATGCTATATTATAAGTTTTGAGCAACAATATGCAAAGCATTAACTAGTAAAATGCATGCTGTTTTGTGAGGTATTAAGTGCATAATTGGCCTCAACATGTACATGAATATTCGGCCTTGGGTAGCCTATTGAAGGCCTTAGCTTTTCCTTGATGCTCGAATAAATTGTATTGAATTGCTTGATGTAGTATAAAATGTGCATGACCATTGTGTATTCAAGCTAAAGAGTGGCCATATGACCATTTAAACTCCTTGTCATATTCGCCATAAGCTAGCACAATGAGGTTTTAATAGATTGAATTTGTTTGAATTAGCTCAAGAGCTAAGAGGGCCACAATTGGACAAGGGGAAGGAAAAAGTGATCGAATAGCCGTAAAAGCCGTTCGACAACATCCGAGGTAAGTCCTCAAGAAGTGACCTTAATTGAATTATGTGGAATGAAATATGGATGTATTGATTATTGATTTATGTGTGTATGAGTATTCGAATTCTACCCGGGCTAAGTCCCGAAGGCGATTATGCTAATGATTATAATTGTGTTTGAGCCTTAGTAACGAAAATGAAATATGTATGTCCAATGATTATTGATGTATGTGTGCATGAGAAATTGAATGATATCCGGCTAAGCCCCAAGACAATTATGCTGGAAATTATATCCGGTTAAGACCGAAGGCAATTGTGCTAGCGGCTATATCCGGGCTAAGACCAAGGCATTCGTGCGAAGTCATTCTATCCGGGCTAAGACCAAGGCATTTGTGCACATGCTTATATCCGGTTATATTCAAGAATCTTGGGCTGGAGGTGAGTGTTGGTTGCTGTAATAAATTCAATTAGTACACTCGAGAAGCCCAAAGAATAAGGTACGTTTATATGTGCATTGAAAGTCGACATGTTTGAGCAACATTCGCTCAATTGACTAATGAATTTCAGTTATTGAATTGATTGATACTTTGTGAAAGTATATAATGATGAAGTGTGAAGTAAGAATGTGTATTAATGAAATGACGCATTTGGCTATGTGAATGTATTGCTGTAATTAGAGTTGATTATATTCCTTGAGACTTACTAAGCATAAAAATGCTTACCCGTTACTTTGGCTCTCTGTTTTATAGATTTCGCTCGATAGCAATCGGATTCGGGATCAATAAAGTCAAGTCATCCACACTATCAACGTCTCTATTTTGGTATAAATTTTGGTTGAACTTTGAAATGGCATGTATAGGACTACCCTTTTGGTTAAATATGTCGTGGTGTATTTACATACGGCCATGCGAAAATGGCTCGTAAAAGTGAAGTATCGACTTAGACTATTTGCGGTTTGTATATGTATATATTTGGTGTCATGATGTGACCATGGATTGAAATGGGAATGTTGGTCACATGATCAGCCATTGGCATGGTTAAAATGATCATATATGAACCTATGTATGGCAAGACTAGTTGGTTCATGGAGACTACCAAATAGGTAAGACCTACCTTAAAACAGATGCTGCCAGCTGCAGTGACGTGAATGTGAAAAATCACCAAAATTTTTAGGAATGGTATTAAATAGTGAATAAGCTATGTAAATGAACCTTGATGAGTCTATTTTCATATGGAAGAAACGAAATGGTCATAGGAGTTACATGTTAAGAGATATTAAAGCTATTGTGAGACAGGGCCAGAACGGTTTCTGGGTCCCCTGTCGAAACTTTAAAAATTTTCTATAAATTATCCAGAAAGAATTAGGAGTCATGCCTTATATGTACAGATTTCATTTTGAGTCTAGTTTCATTAGAAACAAACGGCACTAGTATTAAAGTTCTGTACAGTGAGATATTCAAGTTGTAACGCGCGAAGGTCAGAACAGTCGATCCCTGTAACATGGGTGACTTTAACTAATAAACTGTACCAATTGGCCCGACCAAAAATTCTAGAAATAAATCCATGGATGGATACATGAGTCTAAATTCAGGGAAAATTTACGAAACCAGTTTCCGAGTTTTGAAACTCGAGATATGATTTTTAAGGCGACGGTGACGCAGTTTTCCAGCCTGACTGGAAATGTCAAATTGGTGGGCAAAACAAGTGAACATGGTTTGTTAACCCCTCGTGTCCGACACCGACGATGGTCTCGGGTTCGGGGTGTTACAATTTTATTGGTATCAGAGCCACGGTTTAGTCGATTCTAGGACTACCGTGATGTGTTTGGGGTCTAGCTATACATGCCATTAAATGATGAATCGATAGTGTGGTGATTTCTGACAATTTGACTTTGTGTTTGTTTATAGCAATGGATCCCGATCCCAACCGAAGCGATAGCTGATGATGTGGAGAGTGTGGCGCTGCTCCCGCGCAAGGGACAGCGCCGGCGGACTCTCAACCTATGGCCAGCAATCCGAATGATGAGGCTAGGCAAGCCTTTTATAGTGTGATGAACGAATGGTTTAATCAATACATTCGAACTAACACGGTTGTTCCACAACCTCCATTCCCGACAAATGCAACCCCCAGACCTACAATACCTCCGTGGATCGACCAAATAAGGTCAAGTAAGCCCTCAATCGCGAGTGATTCGAAAACATGGGGCCACTGAATTTAAGGCTACGGATGATGATGATGCCGAAGCGAGCTGAATTTTGGTTGGATAACACTATCCGGTGCTCGATGAGCTATCCTGTACACCGATGAGTGCTTAAAGTGTACCATCTCCTTGCTACGTGAGTCCGCCTGCTATTGGTGGAGTACTCTGACTTTTGTGGTACCTAGAGAGCAAGTGACTTGGGAATTCTTTCAAACCGAGTTCCGAAAAAAGTATATCAGTCAAAGATTCATCGACCAAAAGCGAAGGGAATTCCTTGACCTTAAGCAAGGTTCTATGTCGCCATCGACTACGAACGAAAATTTGTGAGGCTTAGCGATGCAGCAAGAATGCATTTCGTCCAAGCCATTATGTAAACGCTTCGAGGATGGGCTGAATGATGATATAAGGATGTTCGTTGAAATTCTCGAGATACGAGAGTTCGTAGTACTTGTTGAGCGAGCTTGTAAAGTCAAGAGCTTAGAAAGGAGAAACAAAAGATGATGTGGGAACCGGAGAATTCGAAGAGGTCCTCGGAAAGTCTCTTCAACAAGCATCGAAGAGATTTCGAGATGATGCGAGCCGGTCTAGAGGCGTTTGGGCTTTTCTAGACGAGGACGCGATCGACCCCTGTGACCACACGAGTCACTTGATCGCCGATGGTGGAAATGATCGCCGAGAGAGGGCGGAGTGTCCACATTGTGGCAAATGGCATTCGGGAGCTGTTGGTTTCGTGATCGCTCCCGCTATAAGTGTGGGTCGGCCGACCACTTTATGAAGGATTTCAGGATGCATGAACAAAATGTAAGTCGAGTGGAAACCCGGGTGCTACCTTCGCCGAGGTAGGCCACCTAGAAATATGGGCAATGTCGGTGGCGGTCGAGAGGATCTAGAGATGCTACCATCGATCCGAGGCTCGTGCTCCTGCAAGGACTTATGCCATCGCGCACATGAGGTTGCTGCCTCTCGGATGTCATTACGGTACTTTCACTCTTTTCAATACAAATGTGATTGCTTTGATTGACCTGGTTCTACTCATTCATATATATGTGAAACCTTAGCATCCAGAAGACTCGCCTATTGAGTCTCGAGTTTGTAATTCGGTGTCAAACCCTTGGGTCATTACGTGCTTGTCAACAAAGTGTGCAAGAAAAGTCCCCTAGTGTTCCGAGGTTCTTGTTTTGGCGGACTTGATGCTTTTGCCGTTCGATGAGTTCGACGTTATTCTTGGTTTGGATTGGTTGACCATGCACGATGCGGTTGTAAATTGCAAGAGCAAGACTATCGATTTGAGGTGCGCGAATAATGAAATAATTCGGGTTGAGTTTAGGGACTTAAAGGGTTGCCGTGTAATATCGGCGATGGTGGCCGAAATATGTAAGAAAAGGGTGCGAAGCGTACCTTGCGTCGTGCTTTCGATGACAAGGAATCGAAAAGAAACCCGAATCTGTGCCCGTGGTTTGTGAATACCGGATGTTTTCCAGAAGAATTGCGGGTTTACCACTGTTCGGAAATAGAATTTGGCATCAATTGGTACCGGTACCACTCCAATTTCGATAGCTCCGTATCGTATGGCACCAACAAATTAAAGGAGTTGAAAGCTCAGTTGCAAGAATTGGTGGATAGAGGTTTTGCTCGCTCGAGTTTTTCGCCTTGGGGTGCGCCAGTGTTGTTCGTGAAGAAGAAGGATGGAACCATGCGGCTGTGCATCGACTATCGTCAGCTTAATAAAGCGACGATAAAGAACAAATATCCGTTGCCACGTATTGATGACTTGTTCGATCAACTGAAGGGAGCCTCGGTGTTCTCGAAAATAGATTTGAGATCGGGCTATTATCAATTGCGAATCCGAGATTCGGACGTACCCAAGACTGCCTTCAGAACGAGATATGGTCACTATGAGTTCCTAGTGATGCCGTTTGGGCTCACTAATGCCCCTGCGGTATTTATGGATTTAATGAATCGGATCTTCAGACCATATTTGGATCGATTCGTAGTCGTGTTCATTGATGACATCTTGGTTTATTCAAGAAATGAGACCGAACATCTTTGAACACTGCGGTTAGTCTTTGCAAATCTTACGGATAAGCAATTATATGCTAAGTTCAGCAAGTGTGAGTTCGGTTAAGAGAGGTTAGCTTCTTGGGTCATGTGGTATCGATCGGGTATTCGAGTCGAATTCGAATAAAATTTCAGCCATACTTAATTGGAAGCCTCAGAAATATTCTTGAGGTTCGAGCTTTTTGGGGCTTGCGGTTATTACCGAACGATTTGTAAAGGCTTCTCAACGATAGCCACGCCGATGACGGTTACTCCAAAAGGATGTTAAGTTCGAATGGATGAGAAATGCCAAAAAAGTTTCGATCAACTGAAAACTTATTTGACTGAAGCCCCAATTTTAGTGCAACCCGAATCTGGCAAAGAGTTTGTCATCTATAGTGACGCCTCCCTCCTTGGGTTAGGTTGCGTATTGATGCAAGAAGGTCGAGTTGTGGCCTATGCGTCGAGGCAATTAAAGCCACATGAGAAAAATTATCCGACCCATGATCTCGAATTGGCTGCCATTGTGTTCTCCTTAAAGATATGGCGACATTACTTATTTGGTGAAAGGTGCCATGTGTACTCGGATCACAAAAGTCTCGAATATTTGATGACCCAAAGAGACTTAAATCTGCGACAAAGACGTTGGCTCGAGCTGTTAAAGGATTATGAGCTGATCATTGACTATCACCCGGGAAAGGCGAATGTGGTTGCGGATGCCTTAAGTCGTAAATCATTATTCGCTTACTGAGCGATGAACGTGCACTTGTCTGCTCGATCCGATAGTGTATTAGTAGCTGAATTGAAAGCCAAACCCACCGTTGATACATCAAATTCGAGAAGCTCGAAAGTCGACGACGAGTTGTGCGCAAAACGGGCCGAGTGTGTGCCGAACAAGGACTCGGAATTTCAAATCGATGATGACGATTGTTTGAGGTTCAAAAGTCGTCGTGTGTTCCAAAGAATTGAACTCATTTCGATAATTCGAATGAAGCCCATTGTAACCGAATGGCAATCCACCGGGAGTACGAAGATGTACAATGATTTGAAACGTCGGTTTTGGTGGCATGGTATGAAGCGAGACATCTCCGACTTTGTTTCGAGATGTTTAATATGTCAACAAGTGAAAGCGGAACATCAGTGCCTTGAGATTACTTCACCAATCACGATACCCGAGTGGAAATGGGATCGAGTCACAATGGACTTTGTATCCGGACCGCCATTGTCGCAAGTAAGAAGGATGCGGTTTGGGTCGTGGTAGATCGATTGACTAAGTCGGCCCACTTTGTCCCCGTGACGTCACGGATTTTTCAATGGACAAATTAGCGAATTGTACGCTTCTCGATTGTGAAATTACACGGGTGCCTATTTCCATCGTGTGGGATAAAGATCCGAGATTTACCTCGCGATTTTGGAAAAAGTTGCAAGAAGCTTTGGGTACCAAGTTGCATTTCAGCACCGCCTTTCACCCCCAAACCGATGGTCAATCCGAGCGGATAATTCAGATACTTGAGGATATGTTAAGATGTTGCGTCCTCGAGTTTAGTGGTTCATGGGAACGGTATTTGCCGTTGATTGAATTCGCACAACAACAACTTTCAATCAAGTATTAAGATGGCACCCTACGAGGCTTTGTAAGGTCGTGAATGCCGTACACCATTGTTTTGGACTGAGCTTGGTGAAAGCAAGATTTTCGGGTGGATTTGATTAGGGATGCTGAGCGAAAGTGAAAGTAATCCGTGAAAGTCTCAAGATAGCCTCCGATCGTCGTAAGTCGACGCGGATCTGAAGCGTAAGGATATCGAGTATCGTGGGTGATAAAGTGTTTCTCAAGGTATCGCCTTGGAAAAAGATACTCAAATTCGGCCGTAAGGGCAAGTCGAGCCCGAGGTTCATTGGGCCATATGAGATATCCGAGCGAGTCGGTCCAAAGTGGCATATCGTTTGATTTTGCCCCGAACTCAAAAGGTTCACGATGTCTTTCATGTTTCGATGCTTGACGCTATAGATCCGATCCATCGCACGTGATTAGTCCATCGAAATTGAAATTCAAGCTAATATGAGTTATGAGGAAGAACCGATTCGTATCCTATCACGAGAAGTGAAAGAGTTGCGAAACAAGCGGGTTCCGCTAGTGAAAGTGTTATGGCTCAAGCACGGATAGAAGAAGCTACTTGGGAGACCGAGAACTCTATGAAAGAGCGATATCCAAGCCTATTTCTGAGTAAGATTTTCGGGACGAAAATTTCTTAAGTGGGGAGAGTTGTGACAGCCAAAATTGACCCTAGTCGGAATGTGGTTTCGGGACCACAAAACCGAAGCATAAAAATAATTAAAATTTATTTTGATACCTATAATATGTGCGTGCTCATGTATGACATTTTATGATGATTGATTTAGTGTTATAAAGGTGAATTTCACTAGAAAGGACTTGTGTGAGAAAACTTAGAAATGAGATAGGCAAATGTTGAAGAGGCCTATTGATGCACACTAGGAAAATGTTGTCCTTGCATGTCAAATTCCCCAAATTTGACTATAATGGCCAGCCAAGGTGGGCATGATGGGCAAGGAAAACATGTTTCCAACATGTTTGGCTAGTGAGTCATGTAGGAAGTATTATAATAAAAATAAGCATAAAAAATGAAAAAAAAGAGAAAGATGAGCTTGGATGCCCCTTGCCGTGAGTGGAGAAAGAAGGAAGAAAAAATTTTTGTTGTGTTCATCCATTTTCACTTCTTGGCGAAAATACTAAGGAAAAGGGGAGGACTTTTGCTTCATGCTTGGGTTGGAAGAGATCTAGAAGGAGATTTGGCTAAGTTTGCATCAAGATTAAGGTATGTATGAGGTTGTGTTAGGAGTTTCATGCATGTTTTGGTTGCTAACTTGATGTGCATGTTAGCCATGGCTCAAATCCTTGTTATGCCATGGAAATGGTATTTGGCCAAAGTTGTTATGGTGATAAAGCCATTGCATGCTAAGTGTAAAGCTTGATGATGATGCATGCAATGATGGATTGTCTACTCTTGAGTAAGATTTTGAGTTTTCTTTTGTTTAATCATGATTGAAGTTGAAAAGGAGCATGATTGTCATATTCGCCATGATGCATTCATAAGCATGGTTCATGCTTCTTGCATGTTAGTTAAAATTTGTGTTTTGGATGGCTATGGACACCTTGAAATTGGCCATGCTCATATATGTATATATATGTTTGCACATGATGTTTGGTTATGAACTAAGTGATGAATATGTTTGTTTAAAGAAGAAGATGTTGAAGAATGAATGTGAAATTGCAAGCACATTCGCCTAGCACACATATGAGTGCTCGATGCTATATTATAAGTTTTGAGCAACAATATGCAAAGCATTAACTAGTAAAATGCATGCTGTTTTGTGAGGTATTAAGTGCATAATTGGCCTCAACATGTACATGAATATTCGGCCTTGGGTAGCCTATTGAAGGCCTTAGCTTTTCCTTGATGCTCGAATAAATTGTATTGAATTGCTTGATGTAGTATAAAATGTGCATGACCATTGTGTATTCAAGCTAAAGAGTGGCCATATGACCATTTAAACTCCTTGTCATATTCGCCATAAGCTAGCACAATGAGGTTTTAATAGATTGAATTTGTTTGAATTAGCTCAAGAGCTAAGAGGGCCACAATTGGACAAGGGGAAGGAAAAAGTGATCGAATAGCCGTAAAAGCCGTTCGACAACATCCGAGGTAAGTCCTCAAGAAGTGACCTTAATTGAATTATGTGGAATGAAATATGGATGTATTGATTATTGATTTATGTGTGTATGAGTATTCGAATTCTACCCGGGCTAAGTCCCGAAGGCGATTATGCTAATGATTATAATTGTGTTTGAGCCTTAGTAACGAAAATGAAATATGTATGTCCAATGATTATTGATGTATGTGTGCATGAGAAATTGAATGATATCCGGCTAAGCCCCAAGACAATTATGTTGAAATTATATCCGGTTAAGACCAAGGCAATTGTGCTAGCGGCTATATCCAGGGCTAAGACCAAGGCATTCGATGCGAGTCATTCTATCCGGGCTAAGACCCAAAGGCATTTGTGCACATGCTTATATCCGGTTATATTCCGAAGAATCTTGGGCTAGAGGTGAGTGTTGGTTGCTGTAATAAATTCAATTAGTACACTCGAGAAGCCCAAAGAATAAGGTACGTTTATATGTGCATTGAAAGTCGACATGTTTGAGCAACATTCGCTCAATCGACTAATGAATTTCAGTTATTGAATTGATTGATACTTTGTGAAAGTATATAATGATGAAGTGTGAAGTAAGAATGTGTATTAATGAAATGACGCATTTGGCTATGTGAATGTATTGCTGTAATTAGAGTTGATTATATTCCTTGAGACTTACTAAGCATAAAAATGCTTACCTGTTACTTTGGCTCTCTGTTTTATAGATTTCGCTCGATAGCAATCGGATTCGGGATCAATAAAGTAGAAGTCATCCACACTATCAACGTCTCTATTTTGGTATAAATTTTGGTTGAACTTTGAAATGGCATGTATAGGGCTACCCTTGTTGGTTAAATATGTTGTGATGTATTTACATACGGCCATGCGAAAATGGCTCGTAAAAGTGAAGTATCGACTTAGACTATTTGCGGTTTGTATATGTATATATTTGGTGTCATGATGTGACCATGGATTGGAAATGGGAATGTTGGTCACATGATCAGCCATTGGCATGGTTAAAATGATCATATATGAACCTATGTATGGCAAGACTAGTTGGTTCATGGAGACTACCAAATAGGTAAGACCTACCTTAAAAACAGATGCTGCCAGCTGCAGTGACGTGAATATGAAAAATCACCAAAATTTGTAGGAATGGTATTAAATAGTGAATAAGCTATGTAAATGAACCTTGATGAGTCTATTTTCATATGGAAGAAACGAAATGGTCATAGGAGCTACATGTTAAGAGATATTAAAGCTATTGTGAGACAGGGCCAGAACGGTTTCTGGGTTCCCTGTCGCAACTTTAAAAATTTACTATAAATTATCCAGAAATAACTAGGAGTCATTCCTTATATGTAAAGATTCCATTTTGAGTCTAGTTTCATTAGAAATAAACGGCATCAGTATTAAAGCCCTGTACAGAGAGATATTCAAGTTGTAACGCGCGAAGGTCAGAGCAGTCGATCCCTGTAACATGGGTGACTTTAACTAATAAACTGTACCAATTGGCCTGACCAAAAATTATAGAAATAAATCCATGGATGGATACATGAGTCTAAATTCAGGGAAAATTTACGAAACCAGTTTCTGAGTTTTGAAACTCGAGATATGATTTTTAAGACGACGGTGACGCAGTTTTCCAGCCTGACTGAAAATGTCAAATTGGTGGGCAAAACAAGTGAACTTGGTTTGTTAACCCCTCGTGTCCGACACCGGCGATGGTCTCGGGTTCGGGGTGTTACATTCAGTGTGGATAGAGGCAAGACATTCAGTACGGATTTATTGTCGATTAACACTCCTAGCAATGTATATCTTTTGCAACGGGTAGTGATGTGTAGAGCCTTCATGGATCCCATACCTCTTAGAGGTATTTCATCATCATTGAAGAAGATGAAATTTTCAGCATTCAAATTGTTAACTAAATGATCTAGCTTGTTTACAGAGATATTATCAGTGACATAAATTTCATTTAACACATTCATCAATGTGTTACAATGTGTCTCTAAGCTCAGGAGCAAGGCTAATACTGATATGCGAGCTAGTTATTTGTGTAGCTGTTCTACTACACTATATTCGCTATGTTTCAAGAATTTCTTAGCCTCGTTCTTAATTACTGGCTTATTGACAGGTGATTCAAGTCTAGTCGTTTTTTCTTTCTTATGCTTAACTGCTAAGGTTTTTTCCTTAAGGGGTTCGGTTCTTGCATTTGTAGGGCTATAGCGCTTCTCACTATGCACGAAAAAACCAATATCCTGGCCCACTTTTGAAGTGCCAATCGAGTTCTCCTCTCCTGGGATCATCATGTTGCAATCATAATTCCAAGGAACCCTTTTGCTATCCTTGCAGGGAAAAGCCACAAGTTTTTGAATTATGATTTTTATCGTAGCTGCTGCTCCCACTTCATTACTTCTCAGCTGGGAAATAATCACCATTGATCCTTGTAAACTTTCTCCATTGATCCTTCCTCTAAGGCACAAACATCTCCGCCTTTCGATCCCTTGACATATTTAAAAAATTTCAATTCTTTGTTATCCATCAGACTTTGCACTATAGCTCTGAATTTGGTGCACTCCTAGATCTCATGACCTTCTTTAGCATGGAACTCACAGTAGCTCCTTAATCCTTTGGACATTTCCTCTAAATCTTGAATGATTAATCCCACATCTATCATTTTTTGCCAAAACCATTTTAGCGGGGATTTCACCTTCGCGACATTGGTTTTGATCCTCTTTCCTCTACTCTCGATTATCGCATTTACCTTTTGGTCAGGATGACTGGGTAACAGATTTCTGCCACATTAGGTCTTAAGGGATCATCGAACCTTACAGTCCCCATCTTGATAAACCTCTCGATTAACTTCTTGAATGTAGTGTAATTCTCAATCAAGTGTCCCATTATTCCTACCTGATACTTATATTGAGCATTCGCATCATACCACTTTGGGAATGGAAGTTGCATCAATTTTAAGTAAAATGGGGATACTACATACGTGTTGAACAAATTTTGATATAACTCTCCATATGTCATTAGGAGAGGTGTGAATTAGAGTTTTTTCGTGTTTGGCCTTGAGTTAGATTCTTACCTCGAAGGGCCTTAATGGCTAGTTGTCATGGTCCTTGGTTGGCCTACAGTGATCGGTTTTGAATAGATCTTATTATCACACTTGCGGTGTTTACTTCATTTTCTTTCTTTCTTGGGGTAGACCTTTTAGCATTTTCCCCTGCGTCTACTTTCCTACTCCTTACTACATTCCCAATCATTTCTCCGAACATTACTATATCTGAGAAGCTCTTGGTAGCACTACTCAACATATGGTTAATAAATAGGGTTTTCAAAATGTTTATGAAAAGCATTGTCGTCTCCTTTTCTAGAAGAGATGGCTGAAATTGTGTTGCCACCTCTCTCCATCTTTGAGCATATTGCCTAAAGCTTTCATTTTGCTTCTTCTCCATGTTTTGTAGCATAATTCTATCAGGTGCCATGTCGGTCACATGGTTGTATTGTTTCATGAAAGCCTGTACCAGGTCTTTACATGAATTGATCTTGACACAGCTTAGCCGATTATACCATTTGGCAATCAACCCGATCAAACTATCTTGGAAGCAATGGTTTAACAATTAGTCGTTATTGACGTATCCCATCATTCTTTGGTAGAACATTGTGATATGAGCTTTAAGAAAACTAGACTGTAACACCGCTAACCCATCTCTGTCATAAGAATAGGGTTACGAGGCATTATCGATCAATACAAATCGTTCACATACATAACATATACATTCATGCATTCATATATAAAACCCATTCAAATCAATTTACATTGTCCCTTATAAGGCTCTACGAGACCTTAAAACATGCTTAGAAGTTCTTCAAGACTAAACCGATAACATTCGCAAAATTTGAGAAACTTAGAAACTTTTTCAACATTAAAGGGTCATACGCTCGTGTGAATAGGCCGTGTGCCTAACACGGCCACCAGACACGCCCATATCACAGGCCGTGTGAAAACAGAGCATACATTCTGACTTGCACCACACGGCCGGAGACACACTCGTGTGCCATGTCCATTGGAAAACTAGAAAGGTTACTGACTTGGGTCACACAGCCGGCCACATGCCCATGTGCCAGCCTACGTGCCACACACAACCAGTAGACACGCCCGTGTGTCTAGGCTGTGCCAAACCTGTAGAGTATACTGACTTACCTTCGAAGGGCTACCCAGGGGACACACGACCATGTACCAAGGTCATGTGTCACACAGAATCGAGCCGCACACCCATGTGCTCAGCCGTGTGGAGTGAAAATAGGTTTGGTTTAAGCCACGTTTATCACCCTCCTCATGCATACTTAAAACACAACATTTTACACCATTTCAATACACTTATAGGCAACCAAAACATGCTAATTCATATACAAATCATGCCATTTCCTGTACAAGACACATACCAAAACTAGCATGATTCATTTCTCATTCTACAACTATTCAATCCTATACCAAAACACATATCATGCTTATCAATACAACCTATTTCAATATGTATTTTTATTACCATTAATCACATACAAAACTTGACTCATAAATCATCTATTAGCCATTCCTTTATTAAGTCCAAAATCATGCTTTTCATAAGTAAATACCCATCATATACCAAATGATCAAATGATCATCTTGATCCATCACCAACCATACTAAATTATGCCATTATACAAGGCAAATTACACATCAAACATAAGTCATTAATAGGCCATATAAAATGACCAATACATTACCAAAACCTTTATCAAAAAGACTCAAGCCTATACATGCCATATAACCAAGTCACAAACTGTAAATAAAATACCGAAAGTTAATAGCCAGATAGTTTGATGCGATCTCCGATGACTTTCAACCCGAGCGAACGTCCGAAACACTATAAAACATAGAAAAATAACACAAAGTAAGCTTCACGGCTTAGTAAGTTCGTATGTGAGCCTAAAATGATCACAACATTCATTTAGCAATTTAAAGCATCAATTCATGAGCTAACATCAAATTATTCATGTCCTCATTCGCAAGTTCTCAACTTCATGTAACTCGATACTTTAGTTGTAACAGCCCTAATTTGACCCTAGTCGGGATGTGGTTTCAGGACCACAAAACCGAGTCATAAAATTTAGTTAAAATTTTATTTGCATACCTTATATGTGTGGTAGTACTAGTATAAAAATTTGGTGATTCAATTTTTATCTTAGGAATGTGAATCTTGCTCGAAAGGATTTAGTTGAGAGACTTAGAAAATTTGATAGGTAAATAAGTGAGGACCAAATAGTATGGAATTATGAAAAGTTGGGTTTGCATGTCAAAATGCCCCAAACTAAGTTGAGTGGCCGGCCAAGCATGGCTTCATCTTTCCAAGATCATGTTGTTATAATTATTTAATGTTGGTAAGATATTAAAATAGAGGAAATAAAGATTAATGATAGGAAAATGAACAAAAAAAATAGGTGTTCATCCTTGCTACCTCTTAGCGAAAAACCAAGTGAAAGGAAAAGAGAAAAGCTTTGGAGAAGTCGGCCATACTAGTATCCAAGTTGAGGTATGTTGGAGTTATTCCTTTAAATTCATGTGTATTGTTGGTTGTTAGTTTGAATTCTATCTAACCCATGGTGGGATTTGGGGTTGTTGGAGAGTTGGGATTTGACAAAAAAAAAATTAGTAGATACCTTGATGCTATTGACATGTTAGTTGTGTGGATGAACTAAGTTGCTTGTTATGTTAGCATGAAAGTGAAGATGTTAGTCATTTTGTTGGAGGTGCCGAAGTTGGGACTAAGAAGGGGAGGAGTATTTGGCTAACATAGTTGAAAGGGGATGTTGCCGATATTTAGAATTGGGTTAGGGGAGTGGCTATAATGGGCATAGAGATGTTGAACCTAAGAAATGTAGCAACGTGCAAATTTATATGATATCACAAATGGAGGTGAAGCTATGCTAGATTGGGAAAAAAGGTTGGTCAAGTGTGCATTAGAAGAATTTAGGTGTTTAGATGATGTTATAGATGACACTATACATATATATATATTCGGCCATCAAAGGGAGTACATAGGTGAGGTTGAGTCAAATTTTTTTTGTGCACAATCGGGTATGTATATATATATATATAAGTATGCCCATTCATGATGTTACAATTTTATTGGTATCAGAGCCATGGTTTAGTCAGTTCTAGGACTACCATGGCACGTATGAGTCTAGCTATACATGCCTTAATGTTAATGTTTAAATGTGTGATGACTTCTGACGGTTAAAATGTTTTTTTTGTTGTTTTGATTAGTAAATGGATCCCGATGTAGAGAGAACCTTGGCGGATGACGTTGAAAGTGTAGCGATCGCTCTCGCACAAGGGACGCCGCCTATTGAACCTCGGTCATCTGCGAATAATCAAGGTGAGGGGCTAAACAAGCCTTCTTTACCATGATGAATGAGTGGGTCGCATAATATGCCCGAACCAATCCGGCTGTCCAACAATTCCGAATTTGAATAATCCACCCCAAGAGCCCGTAATGCCATCGCCATCGACCTGTGAATTTGAGTAAGCCACCAGATTTGATTAGGAAGCGCGGGCTGAAGAGTTCAGGGCCGTAATTATCGATGATGCCGAAAGGGCCGAAGTTTCGCTTGACAACACCATTCGAGTGTTTGATGAACTGTCATGCACACCGATGAATGTCTAAAGTGTGCTATATCCTTGTTATGGACTCACCTACTATTGGTGGAGGACCTTGATTTCTATAGTCCCAAACGAACGAAGTTACTTGGGATTTCTTTCAAACGGAGTTTGAAAGAAATATATTAGTCAACGGTTCATCGATCAAAAGCGTAAGGAATTCCGAACTCAAGCAAGGCCGCATGACAAGATCTCGAATACGAACATGAGTTCGTAAGACTCGATCAGTATGCCCGGAGTGTGTGGTGATGAGGTTGCTATGTGCAAAAGGTTTGAAGAAGGATTGAATGAAGATCTAAGACTACTAGTGGGTATTTTGGAGATAAAAGAATTCGTAACACTAGTTGAACGAGCACGCAAGGCGGAGGAACTTGGAAAGGAGAAGAAGAAGGCTGAATTTGAAGCTAGAGACTATCGCAAAAGATCGACGGGTAAAGCTCCGTTCTCAACAGTAAAGAAATTCAGGAGGACACCAATAGATCGAGGACGATCATGGGATTTCCATTAGACCACGACCATTGACGGACTCCGAGCTACTTCGGTAGCTAGTGTGGGCAATAACCGTCAAGAGAAACCCTGAATGCTCCTAATGTGGGAGAAGACACATAGGTGAATGTTGGGGTAAGTCTACCAATAAGGCTTGTTATGGATGCGGATCGAAGGACCACCTCATTAGAGATTGCACAGAGCTTGATGAGAAGAATAGGATGCAAGGTGCGAGACCTAGTGGAATGATGACTAGAGGTTGACCACCAAGAATTTCAGGAGGTAGGGGTGGTAGTCGAGAGGGCTCTTGACACTACTGTTCGATCTGAGACCAAGGCCCTGCTAGAGCATATGCCATCCGCAAGACGAGAGGAGGCATCCTCCCCGACGTTATCACCGGTACTTTCACTCTTTTCGATACTAATGTGATTGCTTTGATTGACCCCGGTTCTACTCATTCTTATATATGCGAAACCTTAGCATCCAAGAAGACTTTGCCTATTGAGTCTCTCGATTTTGTAATTCGGTGTCAAACCCTTGGGTCATTACGTGCTTGTCAACAAAGTGTGTAAGAAAAGTCCCTAGTGTTTCGAGGTTCTTGTTTTCCCGGACTTGATGCTTTTGCCGTTCGACGAATTCGACGTTATTCTTGGGTTGGATTGGTTGACCATGCACGATGCGGTTGTAAATTGCAAAGGCAAGACTATCGATCCGAGGTGCGAATAACGAGATAATTCGGGTTGAGTCTACGGACTTAAAGGGGTTGCCACCGTAATATCGCAATGTTGGCCCGAAATATGTAAGAAAAGGGTACAAGCGTACCTTGTGTATGTGCTCGATGACAAGGAGTCGTAAAAGAAACCCGAATCTGTGCGCGTGGTTTGTGAATACCGGATGTTTTCCCGAAGAATTGTCGGGTTTGCCACTGTTCGGAAATAGAGTTTAGCATCGAATTGGTACTGGTACCACTCCAATTTCGATAGCTCCGTATCGTATGGCACCAACGAATTAAAGGAGTTGAAAGCTCGCTTGTAAGAATTGGTGGATAGAGGTTTTGCTCGCCGAAGTTTTTCGCCAGGGTGCGCCAGTGTTGTTTGTGAAAAGAAGGATGGAACCATGAGGTTGTGATCGACTATCGTCGACTTAATAAAGCGACGATAAAGAACAAATATCCGTTATCACAGATCAATGATTTGTTCGATCAAGCGAAGGAGCCTCGGTGTTTTCGAAAATAGATCCGAGATCGGGCTATTATCGATTCATGAATTCGAGATTCGGACATACCCAAGACCGCCTTGAGCGAGATATGGTCACTACGAGTTCCTAGTGATGCCGTTTGGGCTTACTAATGCCCCTGCGGTATTTATGGATTTGATGAATCGGATCTTCAGACCATATCTGGATCGGTTCGTAGTTGTCTTCATTGATGACATTTTGGTCTATTCGCAAAATGAGAACGAACACGCTGAACACCTGAGATTAGTGTTGCAAATTTTATGGGATAAGCAGTTATATGCTAAGTTCAACAAGTATGAATTACGGTTAAGAGGTTAGTTTCTTGGGTCATGTGGTATCTGCATCGGGTATTCGAGTCGACCCGAGCAAAATTTCAGCCATACTTAACTGGAAGCCTCCAAGAAATATTACTGAGGTTCGGAGCTTTTTGGGACTT
This sequence comes from Gossypium arboreum, assembly GCF_025698485.1. Lineage (NCBI taxonomy): Eukaryota > Viridiplantae > Streptophyta > Magnoliopsida > Malvales > Malvaceae > Gossypium > Gossypium arboreum. The sequence continues at coordinate 21,157,086 of NC_069082.1, forward strand.
GCCGGTTACTACCGACGGTTTGTAAAAGGATTCTCGATGATAGCCACACCCATGACAAAACTGCTTCAGAAAGATGTCAAGTTTGAATGGACGGAAAAGTGTCAGAAAAGTTTCGACCAATTGAAAACTCATTTGACGAAAGCTCCAGTTCTAGTACAGCCCGAATCTGGCAAAGAGTTTGTCATCTATAGTGATGCCTCCCTACTTGGGTTAGGTTGCGTATTGATGCAAGAAGGTCGAGTTGTGGCCTATGCGTCGAGACAATTAAAGCCACATGAGAAAAATTATCCAACCCATGATCTCGAATTGGCGGCCATCGTATTCGCCTTAAAGATATGGCGACATTACTTATTTGGTGAGAAGTGCCATGTGTATTCGGATCACAAAAGTCTCAAATATTTGATGACTCAAAGAGACTTAAATTTGCGACAAAGACGATGGCTCGAGTTGTTAAAAGATTATGAGCTCGTCATTGATTATCACCCGGGAAAGGCTAATGTGGTTGCGAATGCCTTAAGCCGGAAATCACTGTTTGCTTTATGAGCGATGAATGTACACTTGTCTATCCTACCCGACAATGTGTTAGTAGCCGAATTAAAGGCCAAACCATTGTTGGCTCATCAAATTCGGGAAGCTCGGAAAGTTGATGAGGAGTTGCTTGCAAAACGGGTGAGTGTGTTACGAACAAGGAATCGAGTTTCAAATTGATGATGACGATTGTTTGAGGTTGAAGTCGTCTGTGTGTTCCAAAGAATTGAACTTATTTCAATAATTCGAATGAAGCCCATTGTAGCCGAATGGCAATCCACCCGGAGTACGAAGATGTACAACGATTTGAAACGTCGGTTTTGGTGGCATGGTATGAAACGAGACATCTCCGACTTTGTTTGAGATGTTTAATATGTCAACAAGTGAAAGCGGAACATCAAGTTCCTTGAGGTTACTTCAACCGATCATGATACCCGAGTGGAAATGGGATCGAGTCACAATGGACTTTGTGTCCAAGACACCGTTGTCGACTAGTAAGAAGGATGCGATTTGGGTTGTTGTTGATAGATCGACTAAGTCGGCTCACTTTATCCTGTGCGCACGGATTTTCATTGGATAAATTAGCTGAATTGTACGCTTCTCAGTTGTGAGATTACACGGTACCGATTTACTTGTGTCGGATAGAGATCCGAGGTTCACCTCGCGATTTTGGAAGAAATTGCAAGAAGCTTTGGGTACCAAGTTGCATTTCAAAGACCGCCTTTCACCCCAAACCGATGGTCAATCCGAGCGAATAATTTAGATACTTGAGGATATGTTGAGATGTTGCATCCTCGAGTTCAATGGTTCATGGAACGGTATTTACCTTTGATTGAATTCGCTTACAACAATAGTTTCCAATCAAGTATTAAGATGGCGCCTTACGAGGCCTTATGCGAGCGTAAATGCCGTACACCATTGTTTTGGACAGAGCTCGGTGAGAGCAAAATTTTCGAGTGGATTTGATTAAAGATGCTTTGCAGAAAGTAAGAGTAATATGTGAAAATCGAAAATAGCCTCCGATCGTCAAGTCGACGCGGATCTGAAACGAAAAGACATTGAGTATCAGGTGGGAGATAAAGTGTTTCTTAAAGTTTCGCCTTGGAAAAAGATACTCAGATTTGGGCGCAAGGGCAAATTGAGTACGAGGTTCATCGGGCCATATGAGATATCCGAACGAGTCGGTCCAGTTGCGTATCGTCTGATTTTGCCCCCTGAACTTGAAAAGATTCACGACGTCTTTCATGTTTCGATGCTTCGACGCTATAGATCTGATCCGTCCCACGTAATTAGTCCATCAGAGGTTGAGATTCAAGCCAATATGAGTTATGAAGAAGAACCGATTCGTATCCTAGCTCGTGAAATGAAGGAGTTGCGAAACAAAAGGGTTCCATTAGTAAAAGTGTTATGGCTCAAACACGGGATGGAAGAAGCTACTTGGGAACCCGAGAACTCTATGAAAGAGCGTTACCCAAACTTATTTACCGGTAAGATTTTCGGGGACGAAAATTTCGTAAGTGGGGGAGAATTGTAACAGCCCTAATTTGACCCTAGTCGGGATGTGGTTTCGGGACCACAAAACCGAGTCATAAAATTTAGTTAAAATTTTATTTGCATACCTTATATGTGTGGTAGTACTAGTATAAAAATTTGGTGATTCAATTTTTATCTTAGGAATGTGAATCTTGCTCGAAAGGATTTAGTTGAGAGACTTAGAAAATTTGATAGGTAAATAAGTGGGGACCAAATAGTATGGAATTATGAAAAGTTGGGTTTGCATGTCAAAATGCCCCAAACTAAGTTGAGTGGCCGGCCAAGCATGGCTTCATCTTTCCAAGATCATGTTGTTATAATTATTTAATGTTGGTAAGATATTAAAATAGAGGAAATAAAGATTAATGATAGGAAAATGAACAAAAAAAAATAGGTGTTCATCCTTGCTACCTCTTAGCGAAAAACCAAGTGAAAGGAAAGAGAAAAGCTTTGGAGAAGTCGGCCATACTAGTATCCAAGTTGAGGTATGTTGGAGTTATTCCTTTAAATTCATGTGTATTGTTGGTTGTTAGTTTGAATTCTATCTAACCCATGGTGGGATTTGGGGTTGTTGGAGAGTTGGGATTTGACAAAAAAAAAATTAGTAGATACCTTGATGCTATTGACATGTTAGTTGTGTGGATGAACTAAGTTGCTTGTTATGTTAGCATGAAAGTGAAGATGTTAGTCATTTTGTTGGAGGTGCCAAGTTGGGACTAAGAAGGGAGGAGTATTCGCTAACATAGTTGAAAGGGGATGTTGCCGATATTTAGAATTGGGTTAGGGAGTGGCTATAATGGGCATAGAGATGTTGAACCTAAGAAATGTAGCAACGTGCAAATTTATATGATATCACAAATGGAGGTGAAGCTATGCTAGATTGGGAAAAAAGGTTGGTCAAGTGTGCATTAGAAGAATTTAGGTGTTTAGATGATGTTATAGATGACACTATACATATATATATATTCGGCCATCAAAGGGAGTACATAGGTGAGGTTGAGTCAAATTTTTTTTGTGCACAATCGGGTATGTATATATATATATATAAGTATGCCCATTCATGATGTTACATTAGTAGTTTTCCGTACATACCTGTATTGATACCTTTATATTTATCACCCATACTCTTATCAAACCTCTCTAGATTATAAGTGCTTATGATACAAATTTATCGATTGGCATAGTCCAATTATGGTCTTACACATACATTGCCAAGGCCCTGTTGTGGTCTTTCTTTCAGTGTCATAACCCGGTTATGGTCTTATTAGTTGATTGCCATATGTATATTTAGTTAAAACAACTATTATTCATATCTCACATAACATTCAATATATACTTCATTATAGTCAAATAAACACATTTTGATATGAAACATACTTATACACAATTCTTTCTTATTTAATATACATAATACAATATGAACTCCCCAATTTACTTTATTTGATTCTCACATAAGTTTTGTACGTACCTATATTACTTATTCTAATCGTACTTTAATTCTCGTCTTGACTATGCCCATTAAACCACTCGGAATTGTTAAGGATACTCGGTAATCACATAAGCTCATACAATGCCATATCCTATATATGGTCTTACATGTTATCACATATCGATGCTACTATCCCAGACAGGGTCTTACACGAATCATAATACGATGCCAATGTCCCAGACATGGTCTTACGCATAATCACACTACAATGCCAATGTCCCAAACATGCTCTTACATGTAATCACATCTCAATAACCTAATGTCATGACATTCGTATGTCGTAACTCTGTTGATTCTTGCTCGCAGTTGCTCATTTAACATTCATAACAGTTCAATTACAAATAAACGTATATAATTCAATTCAATTCAATAATAAATAAGCATTTATAACATAGTTTAAATACGTTTATTAGCATACGAACTTACCTCCATCGTCAAAACGTCGAAATGGATCGACTAGTCCAAAATTTCATTTTTCCTTCGATATAGATTCGTACGAGGTTTAACTTGATCTAATTAATCAAATTCATCTATTTCAATTCATATTCAATTCATTTTAACCCAATTTCATATTTTAGTAAAATTACTATTTTACCCTACATTTTTAACCTTTTTACAAATTAGTCCCTAAGCTTGTAAAATGCAAATTTAATCAATTTTATCATAGCCCAAGCTAGAAAAATTCCATACATTCTCATAACAACCCATACTTTTCATTTATTCACACTTTTACCACACAATTTATCATATTTCACAATTTAGTCCAAAATTGACATTTTTACTACAATTTACTAAACAAAACTCATTAATCTAACATCAAAGATTTATTTTCTATCATTAAACATCAAGATACCCAAACATTAAAAAATGACATCATCCAAATACTTTAACATTTTTGAAATCGGAGGTACGGGCTAGCTAGATTACAAAGCAACGATCTTAAAAACGTAGAAATTATTAAAAAAATAGAGTAAAATACATACCCAATTGATAGAGAAAAGAAGTGTCGAACCCTAGCCTTCCTTTTCTTCAAGAATTCATTTGATTTTCTCTTTTTGGAGAAGATGAATTCAAAAGACACATTATGTTTTATTGTAATTATCATTTTAAACATCAATTACCATATTATCCTTAATAAAAATTAATAATTACAACCAAATGCCAAACCACATCATCCAATATCTAATTAATGGTCCATTTATCACATAAGGACCCTAAATTTTAAATTCCATAGCTTTTTGAAACCTTTAGCTTATAGAATGCAACTTTTACACTTTACGCGATTTAGTCCTTTTTACCGAATTAAGCCTTTAAACGGTAAAATTTCTTTATGAAAATTTCACACAATAATTATATCATGCTGTAAACCCTAATAAAATATTAAAATAAATATTTTTACTTTGGGTTGTGGTCCTGAAACCATTGTTCTGATTAACATTAAAAATGGGTTGTTACATAGTCCCATTGTATTTTTTGAATTCTGGGGTTTTGAATTTTGGTGAGAGCACTAGATCTGAGATTAAACTCAATTCCTTGGCATCGACCCCACAAAAGTAGTCAGCATTCTCCATAACTCTGAATTTCTCCTCCAATCATTTGCATCGATCTTCAAGCTATTTTGGCAATTCTACTCTTGCCCTATCCATTTTCGCCATTTCGTCCAAATCTAGAACAATGGGGTTGTTGGATTACCCCCGGGGTTGAACCTGAACCTATTGGATAATTCACTAGTCCTAAGGTACCAGCTTGGTATTGCTTTGGCCTTATGGTAACTGGTACTCTTCGTGGATATGTATCTGGTTGGGCTTTAACATTCACTGGAGTAAAGCTCGGGGGATATGTAGGGTTTTCATTATCATCCCAGTGTTAATCACAGTACTCTTCCCTTTTACTCTTCCCTTTTTCAATCCCTCCGGCTAGTAACTGGGTCAACTGGCTTATTATGCTTCGTTGGGACTCTTGTATTTGGTCATTCATGTCTTGCTGTACCTTAGCTAATTGGTCCTACAGTTGCACTTGCAACTGATCTTGCATGTCTTTCTGAATTTGTTCTAGTCTCTCTAACCTTTGATCCATGGCTTTGGTTTTACCGAGGGTTTCGTAATGATCTTCGATTGGTAGATTCTTATTGGTTTCCAGGGTAACTGTCATAATTTTGATTACTTAGGGTTTTTTTGTGAAATTTAATGCATGTGATCAAATGTAATGCTAATGAATGAAACATGAATGCAAAAAGAGGCATTGATTCTGATTCAATTCTATTAGAACAACTTTACTAGCAAATAATTTTTTTACATAAAATGGATACATTTTACATATACGGCCTTGCCTTAATACTAAAAGCCTTGACTTTCCTAAGAAGCCAAGCTAATTTTCAGCCCCAATCTGATTTGTATATCAAGCTCAGCATGTCAGCTTAAACTGCTAGGGTTTGCAAATGGTCTGCTACTTCTTGTACTTGAGTCAAAGCTTCATCCGTGATGTGATCTCTATCCCTGATCTGACCTTGAGAGTGTTGGAGTTTCTCTTTCCAATATTCATTGTTCATTTCAATATGGTCAACTCAGAGTTCACAATTTTGCAATGCAGCCTCAAGCTCTTCTATCTTTCTCTTCAACTATTCAATCTTAGTCAACCTTACTTTCAACTCAATCAGAGTGTTTCAACTATGAAGTTAATGCAAATATCTTTCTGATTCTACTATCCGAGCTTTCAATACAACTTTTTCATCTCAGTTTAGAGAACCTTCTCAGACGCAAGCATCTTGGAAATTTTTTTCCATTAATCAGCTCTAATATTTTCTTGGATTTCTTACAGCCATTGTTTCGATGTTTTACCCAATTCGGCAGTCCTTATTGACAAATGTAATTTTTTATTATCCGTTTTTAAACTGTCCAAGTCTTCCTTAGCCTTGTTTTTTCCTTCCTTATTTTCTCGACTTCTAACTTTGGGATGTCGACATCTAATCCTAGCTGAATCTTTTCCTCTTCCAACTTCTCTATCCTTTTCCATAATTCTGAACTCTTTTTTTCTAAGTCTTTCTTTACGATCTCTAATTCAGACGGGATCACTTGCAAGTGTTCTTCTATAAACTGAGTATTTTCTTGACTTGATGAAGGGACATCGTTGTTAATTCTTTTACCCCGCCACCAATCATATTTTGAGGCCATCATGGGATTTGCAAAAAATCTCTTCATTTTGTGAGTTTGGTTCTACGTATTCAAAATTTCACGAACCTTCTTTTTGTAATTATCACCTTTGTATGCAAACTCACATTAAGCCAACCCTTGTGTTGCTGTTATAAACTACCTTTATCTGTATTGTCTCAATATAAGTAAAAGGGCAAATCCAACAGCTCCTCATATCCCGAGTAGAAGGACCCAACCAAAGTCTCCACATCTGTACAAAATTTCATCCGGGATCATCCAAGGGGCCCTCCATTCAACGTCTTCATTTTGGAGACTCTAGAGAATTACCATCCATTTTTCTTTAAAAATGTTATCTTGTCTTGGGATAGCCACAATTTCTTTCAACGAAGAATAATCCTCGGAGAACACTCGATAAGACTTTTTTTACCTTACAAAAGTGGCTATGGAACTAAACTAGCAAAAGCTGTGCACATCCGATAAATCTTTCTTCACCTGCTCTTCGACATGCGCTTAAAGATATGAATGTTTCAGCCCCTTTTGTCAAGTCGGTCATGCTCTAGTGCTTTAGAGAACATGACCAACCCATATATACTCAAGGCGAAGACGTCGACCTTTTTCCTCGTATCTGGATGTACAAAGATCAAATCCTACATAATTTTCCAAAGGATGCATTTACTATCCCCTTTTCATTTAATCCAAGCTTTGACTCATTGCTCGCTCATCCCAGTTATGATCATTAGCCTTTTGAAGAAAGTTAGGACGTTGGTGGCTCTAGAGTAGTCTTTGTCAACTTGGACCTTCAAACAGCGGAGCAAAGTGGTGTACTCTTCTACGGTAGGCACCAAGTCTACTTTCCCAAAGGTGAAGCAGCTATAGGTAGGATTCCAATACCAGGCAAGAGCTCGGAATAAGTATTTATCCACTTTGACACTAAATAGATTAGGCAAATCACCATATTCACAGTAGAATAACTGCTTGATTTCATCATCACATTGATCCTATATTACTTTTATCTCTTGAAGATTATTTTGAGTCACACTAATGCGGGTGAAATCCCATAATTCTGACATGTATCCCGACAGGCTATCGCCTGTAACATCCTGGATTAGGGCCTAGTCGGAACAGTGGTTTCGGGACCACAAACTCCCTGTAAGAAAACTTATTTTTATTATATTTTTATGGTCTACAATTTCACGAGATGATTTCATGAAAATTTCGTTCGAAAATTTTGACGTTTGGGCACTCAATTTATTCAAAAGAATAAAATTGTAAAAAGTGCAAAAGTTGAGTTCTACATGTTAGAGGTGTCAAATTGATTTGAAATTTTAAATTTTAAGTCCTTAAATGGTAATTAAACCATTGGTTAATTGTTGGACAAAAACAGACATGAAATGGGAAAAATAGAATATTTTTAAGTTAGGGGCAATTTGGTAATCTAATAATTAAAAGAATTAAAAAGGGAAAATAAGCCAAAATTGGCCATCATCTTCTCCATTCAGCTGAAACTTGCATGGACACCATGGCTAGGGTTTGGTTCAAGCTTCCAAGCTCATTTGTAAGTGATCTCGAGCCTCGTTTTTAATGTTCTTTACATTTTTAAAGTCCCGGTAACTCGATCTATCTATTTGTACCATTATTTTGAGCTACGGTTCATGTTTAAAAATTTTCCCATGAATGATATGCATGTGTTTTGATTTCTAATGGTAGAAACTAAAAGTTGGGTGTTAAATAAACAACTTTTGCTAAATGATTTTCGGTGAAAATGCTTAAAAGGACTGTTTTGTAAAAGTTATAAAATTTGTCATAAAAGTGTGGTTTAGTGGAAATTAGGGCCTTCTATAGTTATGAGAATGATTCAGCTAAGCTTAAAATGTTAGGAAAATGAATAAAAATCATTTTACGAGCCTATGAGCCAAAGTGCAAATATGTGAAAGTTTAGGGGTCAAAATGCAAATTTGTAAAAAATGATTTTTAGACCCATATGAATAATGTGACTAATTATTAAGCTAAATGTGATATTATAGATCAAGGAAAATGAGATTCGGGCATAGATTGGAAATGAATGAGATTATGGACTAAATCGAAATAAATAGCCATGCTCGCATTCGAGGTAAGTTCGTATGTCAATAATAATGCAATAATATCATTGTTTATGATTGAACTTAAATTGATGTGTTAACATTATGTGATGAATATTTATATATTTGATATGATGATTGTATTATGTGAAAAATGTCTAAATGTTATTATGAGCAATGCCATGTTTATTTCATGAATATGAGAATGGTGAATTGGTCAGCATGAACGATATTATGGTCATTGTTCACGACATGGCAAGCAAGTACAATGGAGATACTATATGCAAATGAGGATAATTCCGTTTGAATCTTAGGAATAGTTTAGGATACAAGTGACATGTCACCAGGAATTAAGAAATCCGAGCTAATTGAGCGGTCTGAGTTCGTGATATATGTAAGAATCTGAACTTGTTGAGTGGTCCAAGTTCATGATATATGAGGCATCTAAGCTCGTTGAGTGGTTCGAGTTCATAATGGATGCGATACATGTAGCATCCGAGCTCGTTGAGAGGTTCGAGTTCATTATAGATGTGTTACAAGTTATAAGGTAGCTTTGGCTACGTATGTTTATGTGGCACTTATGTGCAAGTTTTTGTGTATCCAATACTATTCCAAGTGTTTAACGGGAATTATAATGGATGATGCGATGAAAGTCCCGAGATGGGCATGGTAATAAAGGTAAATTTATTCGATATGCTAAAGATACGTACAGGTACGTATGTTATACTCATGAGTAATGCTTTGTTACAAGATGATATATGAAAAAAAAGGTATATTCATGTATATGTATATGAATATTTGATTAATGAGCTAGAATGCTTGAATGATGAATAATCATGGTGATCATGTTATTATGCCAGCATATGATAGTTATCATGATATTGCACTAAAACAGTTTTGGACATCAGCAGTTGTGTGATTTTGAAAATCCACCAAAAAATGTGAAAATTGAATAGAGACTGAATAAGATATGATATTAATGCTTATTGAAACTAGTTTCACATAGAAAAAATGGTGTAAGAAAAAGAGTTTCATATTATGAGATATTTGAACTTTTGTGAGACAGCGTCAGAGTGATTTCAGGCTCCTCTATCTCAACTTTGGAAAATCACTAAAAATTGTACAAAAATGATTATGGGTTATAATTTATATTACTAAATCCTAAATGCGTCTATTTTTAAGAGAAATAGACAGGAACATTAATCGAATCCCATACTAAGAGATAATGAATTTTTAGTAAAGAAAAGTCGAAGCTATCAAACAGCAGAACAGGGGTAACTTTAAAGAATAAACTATACTTATTGAGTAGACCAAAAATTTGAAATTTTTTGGTAAGAATATATATGAGTCTAGTTTCAGGGAAAATTAACGGATCTTAATTTGGAGTTCCGTAGTTCAAGATATTAATAATTTAGTGATTATGACTCGAGTAGACAGCTTGACTAGAATATGAACAAATAGTGGAATTGTGTGCAATTTCAATAATATTACCATGGAATCATGTGATAATTGATTGTGAATTGGTGTGTTTATAATTGGTATAAAATGAGTAAGAAAAACACATGTATCATGATATATGAATATTACAATTGAGTCTTAATGGAGGATGTTTAATCATTTACTTGATGCTACATTGTATGTGTCTATAATGTATTTAAGTATGTGAGGTATTAATGGTAACAAAAGGCTTGGAAAACCGCCTACGTGCTAGCCACATGGCTAGAGACACGGCTAGGTGTCTCAACCGTGTGGAGGACACGGCCTAGCACATGGGCGTGTTGCCTGGCCGAGTGGTTAAATTTGTTTTGTTGACGTCATAAACAGAGAGTTACACGGCCTGAGAACACAGCCGTGTCCCTGTGTCGACAGGGCGTGTGACCTTGTTTCATGAAATTTTTATAAGTTTCCCAAAATTTTCTAAAGTTTTTAGTTCAGTCCTGAACCACCCCGATGTATGTTTTAGGCCTTGAAGGCCCGTATAAGGGACGATATACATGTATTTGAAAAGTTTTAATTTGGACAAAATTTTGTGGCCGATTTTCTCATGTTTGTGAATGTTTAAGTCCGGTAATGCCTCGAACCCTGTCTCAGCGCTAGACACGGGTAAGGGGTGTTATATCGCCTTTCTCTTATTGTCTTTTCTCAGACTATATTCGTACGGCTGTATTGTCTTCCACTTTATAAAGAAAAAACTTTTCTATGACAAGCTCTCTATTTAGCAACTAAACACGAATCAACACCCTTTTCTATGATGAAAATGCAATGTAATCACAGCCAAAACAAAATGAAACAAGTCAGTACATTTCATACAAAGCTAGAATACAAAGCAAGAAATAATGAATAGAACATCTATTCGGGTGACCACTAAAGGTTTGATATAGTTCTACCTAGGGTAGGTTCTTTAAGGCTCATTCTATGCGGCTCGATTCTAAAGTAAGGGTACCTGAACCAGTAGATTCCTCAATCCTCACCATTATAAGCTCATATAGACTTAGTTTAGTTCAGAGGAATACATTTCCCTACGGTCGTACGGAGATGAAGACCTCGCAAAGACATAGGTATAGATGTATTCTGAAAGCGATGCACTATCCTATACGGAGGTGAAGACCTCACGAAGGAATAGCTTCCCATTCCCACTTAAAGGTAAAATGGAACGATTATGCCATCCAATATATGTGAAAAAATACTAAGAGAAACTTGAACCAATAAAGCAGACATGCTAAATCATTGTGTAACCTGAGATAACAAAGACATTATTTACCACTAAAATAAAACATGAAGGATGAAATACAAGTGATCGTCAATTTAAACCAACTTATCAATTTTTGACAAAAAGACCAAAAAGTAATCAACTCGTGGCTTGACTCTCTTATTTATCCCCAGTGGAGTAGCCAAGCTGTTAAAACCTTTTTGGCGATTCGACTTTTTTATTTTAAAATGAAAATGGAGTCGCCACCAACCCTTTTTATTGAGGTGTGATTGGATCACCTCAAAACTTAGTCATTTTAATGAAACAATAATATTTTGTCTTACAAATCTGAAAAATGGGATCGAGAGTCAGTTACATATGAGGAAGGATTAGCACCCTTATAACGCCTAAAATTGGTACCTAGTTGATTACTTAATATTTTGACGTCGGAAGTTGAAAATTCAGAAAGAAACTGAAATATGATCCCTATTTTCATGATGTTCTTTTTAATTAAAATCACTTAACTAAATTAAATTTTATGAAAAAGGCCTTATGTCGAGTTAGTCAAAAAGAAAAGATCATGTCCCGTAAGTTAGGACACGATGCTTTAAATCCTCAAGAACAAGAATAGTCACCTTTGATCCTTACTTATATCTTGTTTTTATTTTAAATAGGACATTTGATTACTTTGGTTCTAGGAAGATATCATACTCCGTAAGTTAGGAGCACGACTCCTCAAATCCCAAAAATAATAAACGTTGCCTCGGTTTTAAATATTTCTTAGGTAAAATGAATGTAACTTTTTAAAACTATATACTTTTTAATTTGTCTAGGCCTAGTAATAAAATGGATAAATGTATTTTAACACGATACATGGCATGGAGATTAGCAAAAAAAAATAACATAGTAGTGGGTAAAAAATAAAATGGTGATATTAAAATGATAAATAAATAAATAAAAGGTAAAATAAAAATGTTATGCTAGTAAATAATATTAATACAATTATAATAGTAATAAGAACATCAATTCACAGTGATAATAACAATAATCATCATGGGCATTTCTATACTACTAATATAAATAATAATAATAATAAACAAAAATGCATCATAACAAAAGGAAATATAAATTCCATAAACTTGAGTGTTAAGATAAAAGAAATAGCAAATAAAGAGGCAAAATTGAATCAAAGAGGGATTAAATTAAAATTTAAACATAATTTAAAGCATGAATTGTGAAATAAATAAAAATAGAGGACTAAATTGAAAATGTAACAAAATTTAGCGCCTAAATTATAAGGAAATAAAATATAAAGGATTAAATTAAAATGCGATTCAAAAGTTTAGGGGCTCTAGGGACAATACACAAATCACTCCCCAAAGGCTCAACAATATGAGGACCAAACTGAAAATGAATCAAAACCAGATGGAATAATTTCGAAAAAGGAAAAAAAAAAGAAATTAGGACCAGATTGAAAAAAAAACTTAAAGGCAGAAGGACTAGGGCCATAAATAGACCCTTCTCACGAAATCATGCAAATCCTAGGAGATCCGAATCGGGTATGAAGGTCAAGCCAGAAACGACACTGTTTTGGGACTTCTGAAACCTGGCCAAAACAACGTCGTTTGATGATGCCTATATAAGCTAATTTTTTTTTTTAAAAAAATTATTTCTACTCATTTAAAAAACAAAACTTAGGCTCCTTTTCTTTCTCTGTAGTTGTTCCCTATCCGACCATAAGGCCGTCGTCCCCCACCGTGTCCACTGATCATCGACGATAGCGACCGTCACCTCCAATGCTGAAGTTATAAAAAATTACCTTTTTAGCCCATTTTAACCCCCTAGGACCCAAATTTGAAGTAAAATGATGAAACCCTAAAGAGATTTTTAAGAAAACTTTTGGTTTCTTGATTTCTTTTGAAGGGTAACCTATTTTTCCTCATCGATGAAACTCAGATGAGGCTGTCTTTCATCAGAGACAGTGGGTTTGGCCTCCCACGGTGAAGAACAAATCGACGCAGGTAAGAAATAAATTTTCTTTTCTTTTATTTATATTTATATTTTTCACAAAAATAAAAAAATAGATAAAACGAACTACCTTTCTTTTAAACTTGTTTCCTTTTTTGTATTTGATTTCTTGTACGTCTGTAAAAAATTACATGCCATTGTTATGGCTTTTATAGCCATATATTACAGAATATTTGGTTCTTTTTTCTGCTTTTTTCTGCCATTTTTGCTTTCTATTCTCTGTCTTCTTCTTAGCAGGTATTCTTAGCAAGGTCAACGGCGCTAGGGAGTCGTGCTTTGCCATTTCAGTGAAAGGGGAGAGACAGGCCTCGGGTGACGCACACGCTGACATGGAGCAGCGCCGAAGGCTCAAGGGACCAACTAGGGTTTTTGATTTGTAAAGGTTACAGGCTTGGGCTTTAGATGTTTAGGGCTTTTAGGGTTAGGTTATATTTTTAATGTATTTGGGGTTGTATGGGTTATTTGGGTTTGTAAGTGAAATTTAGTTATTGTTTTGTTTTTTTATTGTTTTATTTATTGGTTCGAACATATTTGGGCCCTTACAATATATGTAGTAAACCTGACATTAATATAAAGACCAAATTTTTAATATCCAACTCTAAGACCCATATCCAAGCGAATCCAACCCAACCCATAACAAAATCCAAATACCCAACACATAATTAACATTTTATAATTAACTATTTAATTTAATTGCAATAAACATAAACATAATTAAACTTTTTTTCCTTTTTAAATAAATCTTAGATTTAAAAAAAAAACCTCACAAATGGAAAACTATTTGAACTAATTTTAGGCGACATTTTTCACAAATTTGATGAACAAAAGGTCTTATTTTCATAGTTGTTATTCTTTAAATTTTTACAAATTCGTTTATTGGAAGAAAATAAGTTTCTTAAAATTTGAATTGGATCTTCTTGAAAAAAATCTTGCCTAATTGTTCGAATCCTTATTGCGAAGTCTATAAATTATACGCCACTAATTAAATCATAAGAGTGGCGCCCCAAACCCGACCAGGACAATTCGACTCAAATTTCAAACATCACATTAGCTACAAAAGTTACTCTTTGTTAATCCACCACAAAGCACACCATCCAACCAATCACACCCACAATTACTATATTATTTCTTATGAAAAATCCTAACACATGCTCTACTAATCAAGTCAACCAAAACTTTTTAATGTAAATCAAACATACAGTACTTGTGACCCCACCTTACAACGAGCTAATAAAGAAAACTTTTAACAGCTAGTAGTCAACCCTGCAAACCTCTATTTCTGGCTAGCCCAAATCTAGCGAGCTCTAAAACAATCCTACCATCGCATAATTGAAAGATTGATTTGTGAATAGCCCATCTGTGACCCCCTGCTCTGAAGTGGCGAGCTCTAGCCTTAGCAAAATCTTAATTATATATTTCAAATTTGATTAATATTACCTTATGTTATCATTTAATCCTTGTATGAATCGATAAACTTTGTGATCCTAACATGATCTTCCCTAATTAATTAATAGTTTATTAATATCTCGCACTCACACAACATGCCACAACATATTTCTCATACATACTAGATTATAAAATTTATTTAAACACACTTAATAATTAAAGACATACCTCTCTGTTCAGTGAGCTCTTTAGTTTGCATATACTTTTTAGTCCATCAATTTATCAAAAAAACCAACATGCCATTACAATTCAAACATTTAATCATTCAATCAAGCAATTATAAAAGATCCAAAAGTCCAAAATTAACAGTCCCTAAATTTCAATTTACAACCCACCAAAATTTGTTAGAAATATCTAAGTCTAATCCCTTGGAATAGTCTCAGGTTGCTTTTCTTATTGGGGTTTAGAAACACGGCATATACTCAGGAAATTTGCCTTGCAATGGATTATTGGAAAGCCCCACTTCTCAATTGTCTCGCAAGCTAATTTTCTGTACAGCGAAGGACAGGAGTGCGAGTTTATTAAAGCTTAGTGAGTGCACAAAACATACTACAAGTGAACAAATCAATCAAGTTAAAAGTAAGCATGCTATACAGTTCAGACAAAAATATAGCTAACATGAATTCTGGCTCGCACGATAACAAAGACATAATAGCTTGCAATAAATTACAATGTCATATAGCTCGCATGATAAAATCAACTCGCACAAACATAACATAATCATAACACATAATATTGATATATTGGCATTTTATGACTGTGAAACATAATCATAAAACATATTCATTGGATAAATGGATCTCCAATTACACCCAATGACTCATAGAGTCCTATGCTATCTCCAGTAAGTGTAGCACAGGTGCTAACACTCTCCAAACACACCATGTTATCTACGGTGAATGGAGTTATGCTGTACATTCCCTTATCTCTCCAATGCTATTTTTGGGCCACAATGCCCTATCACAATGCCAATGATATCCAACAATTTCAAAGGTTCACAATGCCAACATATCATATTTAAACACATTCGCAGAACAAAATATAATAGGGCTCGCAATTTAGCAGAGCTCGTATATAGTATAGCTCACAATATCACAGTTCGTAGTATATATGTTAAATATGACTCCTATTTTCAATCAAATTTGGAATAATCTATCAGTTAAACTCTGTTTATTTGTTTCAATCAAACACTGATTAATTTAGATTATTTTATTATTATTTTCCGTATGAATTTAGCCTATAAATAGGCTCTTTTGCAACCTTAGAAAAAACACCCATTAGATATTAGAACTCATAGCACATTTAGAGAATTTTGTGTTTACGTTTTGAGGGTTCTTTATTTTTGAGTTTTTGGGGTTTAGTTTTTATCTCCATCTTTTGTACTCTTCGTTCTTTTTCCATTATAGTAAAATTATCTTTACCCATGGTTTTTTATCCTTTTTGGAGGGATTTTCCACGTTAAATTTGTGTGTTCAATTTCTCAATTTATTCTGCTATTTTTTTTACTTGTTGCTTAATCGGGTCAGTCCTAACTAGTGGTATCTGAGCTAGTTCAATTTTTATAGATCAACTCATTTAGAGATGGCAACAACAAGGTTTGAAATTGAGAAGTTTGATGGTGAGACAAATTTCAATCTGTGGCAAGTTCGGGTGATGGCAATTCTAGTTCAATCCAGCTTGAAAAAGATTGTTACCAGGAAAAAGCCTGAGAATCTAAATAAAATAGAATGGGAAGAGCTTGATGAAAAGGCTTTGTCTAGAATCTAGTTTGCCTTGCGAATACAGTATTGGAAGAGGTATTGATGGGGAAAACCTCATCCGCCTTGAGGAAAAGGTTAGAAACTCTTTATGCGACTAAGTCTTTGGCTAACCGTTTAGTGTTGAAACAATGTCTATTTTGCTTTTCGCATGAATGAAGGTGAGCTTCTTAGAAATCACATCAATTAATTCATTACTCTTTTAAATGATTTAAAGAATGTTGAGGTTCATATTGACGATGAAGGTCAGGCTATGCTATTATTGTGCTCTTTACCCCTTCATACAAGTCTTTCAGGGAGACCTTGATTTATGGCAGAGATAAACTCTCGTTCTAATATGTGAAGGGTCATTTGTTGAGTAGAGACAAAATGTGAAGGGTCATTTGTTGAGTAGAGACAAACTCGACAATGAGTTTCATTTGGATAGCAAGACAGATAGGCAAGCTTCCATTTTGGTAGCATCAAAGAAACGAGACAAAAGGTGTCACTATTGTAAAAAGTTAGGTCATGTCAAAGCAGATTGTTATAAACTGTGAAATAAAAGAGCTGCTGAGAGTAACAAGGAAGATGTAGCTGGTGCTAATTTGGTCGATGAAAATGGTGATGATTTCTTGTTAGTGTCAACGAGCGATAATTCCAAGCTTAAGTCTGAGTGGATCCTAGATTCGGGATGTTCTTTTCACATGTGTCCCAATAGAGAATGGTTCTTCACATACAGTTCGGTTGAAGGTGGAGTTGTACGCATGGGAAACGATTCATCTAGTAAGGTAATTGGTATTGGTACTATTAAAATTAGGATACACGATGGGATAACTGAGACACTCTCAGATGTCAGGTATGTACCTGATTTATGAAAGAATCTCATCTCATTGAGTATTTTAGACTTGAAAGGATGCAGAATCAACATTGAGTCAAACGGCATTAAAGTATCTCGTGGAGCTCTCGTTTTGTTAAAAGGTAAAAGAACTAGCAGTCTTTATATTCTAGAAGGTTCTATAGTGAATGTCAAACTGGACGCCCTTCGTCCATTACAGAGTCGAAGTCAACTCGTTTGGAACGGAGTCAACTTGGTCATAGGAGGGAAAAATGTAACACCATTTCATTGAAGAGAAGTTCTCTTCTGGATGTAGGTTTTAAAAAGTTAGGGCACTGTGTTCATGAAAATCAAACCCGGGTTAGTTTTGATTTGGCAGTGTACAAGTCAAAGTCTAGAAGTCTTCCAATTTCTAAGCACATATTCAACTCCGTCAATTCCCTGCATGGTTCAAGATAGGCTCGTAGCGGGTCTTGGAAAAGATGACGTTGTGAAAATATGAGTCAAGGAGGAGATTTGTTAAATATGACTCTTATTTTCAGTCAAATTTGAGAAATAATCATTTAGTTAAACTCTGTTTATTTGTTTCAATCAAACACTGATTAGTTTAGATTATTTTATTATTATTTGACTTATGAATTTAGCCTATAAATAGGCTCTTTTACAACCTTAGAAAAAAACACCCATTAGATATTAGAACTCATAGCACATTTAGAGAATTTTGTGTTTACATTTTCAGGGTTCTTTGTTTTTGGGTTTTCAAGGTTTAGTTTTTATCTCCATCTTTTGTACTCTTCATTCTTTTTTCATTATAGTAAAATTATCTTTTCCTGTGGTTTTTTATCCTCTTTGGAGGGGTTTTCCACGTTAAATTTGTGTGTTCAATTTCTCAATTTATTCCGCTATTTTTTTTACTTGTTGCTTAATCGGGTCGATCCTAACAATATAGCTTGCATTATAAACAGTTCACAATACATGTAACTCGTATTTCATATAGTTCATAGTAAAGCATGGTTCGCATGTGATATAGTTTGCAAGCAACATAGCTCAGAGTTATTCAACAATTCACATAATCAAAGCATAGCTCACATATAATCTTAATTCGATATGGCATAGTTCGCATATCATGGCTCGCATATATCACAAAATTTCACAATACACAGCTCATATAAATAAGGCATAGCTCACAATACACTTAAAGATTGCAACAAACATAAGTAAAAATCACATATGAATACTTACTCCTGAAACTTAGGTTAAATGGTTACACCACCATAAATCATGTATGAATACCTACTCCTGGAACTTAGGTTAAATGGTTACACTACCAAAGTTCATCGTTAATACTTGATGTGTGACTGCAGTATGTAATACACTCACCTATCACGGCTTCTTTGCTTTGCCGAGCCTAGGTAAGATTTTGTTTGCCTTTGTCCCTGCTCGATGAAGCTCTTTTGAGATCTGATGCTTTGCATAACAACACACACAAACACAAAAGATTACTATCAATCTGAAGTAAAATGACCTTCCAAACTACCTAGCCTCTCACCATTCATACTTCTCTAGCTAGCTTACCTTGCATACCTCAAAAACTCTAACTTATGTACTCCCACTCAATTTAATCCTTATTTCCTACTTCCTAACATCATACTTAACATTTAATTACAAATCTATACTACTAATTTTATTCAATTACACTGATCTTTATTTTCCAGAAAAATCACATTCTTTTTTTAATAGCGTAGAAGAGAAATCATTTCCATTCAAATTCATTAAAGATTTATTAAATTCATTTTAAATACCTCTTGATTTCATCAATATAAGTTTAAATTCAATTTAAAACAATCACTTAGCTCACAATTCTGAGATCTACCATTTTCGAGCAAAACTAAGCTTCAAATTGATAGATCTCATGAATTCTTAATTTGACCTATAAAAACTAGAATTAAAACCACATATTATCTATGTTAATATAGGAAATTAGATAATTACCTTTGATTTGAGGAATCTACGAAGATGTGGATGAATTTTTGAAAATTGTGTAAAAGAATAGTTGAAAAATCAAAGAGAAATTATAATTTTCTTTTGAAATTAGAGAAGGAAAATATGTTTGGATGCTTAGAAAATCAAGATGGTTGAGAGAATTTTGAGAAAAATCTTCTAATTTGGATCGAATGAAAATTTTAAAATGAGTAGAAATATGGAGGGATAGGACGATGAGTGTTTTTATATAGCCAACAAGTTTTTAAAGTTTGGTTTATTTCCCTTAAAGCCTCTTCCTATTCTCTCCATTTTTCTACTAAATCTCACTTCAATTAAAATTCCTTATTTTCACATTTGAACTCTAATTTAAATTTCATTTCAATTTAATCTCTACTAATATGTATATTTTTATTTTTATTTTTAACATTATTATTATTTTAATTAATTACTATGACTCTAATTTTGATATCTAACTCGAGCCCAAGACTTAATTACTCGATTCTACCAACACGATTTTTAGGGTGCGGCAATAAACTCTCCTGAAACATAACCTAGAATCAAAACTTTGTTATCTAAAGGAATCCAGAGTAGGAGTGATTTACCAATTAAACCTCCAAGAATCCATTTTTTTTTGTTCTCTTATTCCAAATAAAACTTCTTTGACATATCAACTACTACAAAGCAGGAATTCTATTAGATAACCCATGTTTTTTTTTTTGTTTTTTTCTTTGACATATCAACTACTGTAGGGTAAGAATTCCTTCTAGTCGAGCATTGAATTCCCAACCCTACTAAATTTTTATTTTTTAAGGCAATATGGTGATCCAAATTTTGTAAGGTCCAATACGGTTAAGTTGAAAAAATCCAACGAAAGCCCAATAAGAAGAGTATATATTTGATACCAAGCTCAATTTGATCATATTATGAATTTAGTATTGCTCCCTCTAGTTCAATTATTTTAATTTTAGGGTCAAATACAAATATAATTATTTATGTATGGTCTAAATTACATTTTGGTCGGGGATTTGTTACATTTTACACATTTTTTCTTTTTTCTTTTTCTTTTTACTTTATTTCTCCTTCGTTTCTTTTTTTTTCCTTATGCTTTTATTCTCACCCCTCACTCGTCTTTAGCCAACAACTCCATCTTCAATTAATAAAAGCCCTACACCAGTACCCCCTTTCAATCCCCTCTTGATTCTCCCAAATAGCAAAGCCTCCAACCCCTACCCATCATTTTGATCTCATCCACTAGTACTTTACCACTACTCTAACCTTATCCATGACAAACCTTAACAACATTATCCCATCATCAAATAAACCCATATTCAAATCAATCATGAACCCAAGCAAAAAATAATCAGTAAGCCTAAAGAAATCATAGAGAACCAAAGACAAAACATGCAACAAAGAAAAGGGGTGTAAAAAATAAAAAATTAGAGGAAAAAAAGAGGGGTCAAATTCGGTCAAGAAGGAGGTATTGGTGAGAAGGAGCACATATCATAAAATCAGGTCAATCTAACAGCTGGTGATGGAGATCTAGGCTTAGTTAGTTTGAAAGCTAGTGATTTTTTTTTTTTTGGAGATGTGTTTAGAAGCTCCAAGCCAAGTGTATTGACAACTAAACTTGTTCCAGAATTAAAAGAGTCAACTATTATTTAAAACAAGAGAAGTAATTAATGAATTCTCCAAATGCTTCCATTGAGTTAATATATGGAATCAAATGAATTAGCATTTAAGGAGATGAATGAATAAATAAAAATATATATACAAGAAAAGAAATCACTCTCTCCTTGTTACATTTTCCTCTTTCCTATTCTATTTTTTTACATTCCATTTTTTGTACCTTTGTACAATTGAAGCCAACAAATTTGGTATCTAAGCTAACACAACCAACACATCATGGCTTCAACCAGCTCGATTCAATCACAAGTGCCCAAGTTGACGAAGAAAAACTACGGGATGTGGAGTATCCAAATGGAGGCCCTCTTGTGCTCTCTAGATGTATGAGACCTAGTGGAAAATGGGTACAATGAGGATGATTCGTTGGGAGAGGATGACTTGAAGCTTAAAGATAGAAAGAAAAGGGAGAAAATTTTATTCACGATCTACCAGGGATAGATGAAGCAACGTTAGAGTTAGTTGCCCCCACAAAGACATCAAATGAGGCTTGTGAGATATTGAAAAAAGCATTTGAAGGAGTTAGAAAAGTGAAGAAGATCCTCTTGTCGTCCTTGCAAGTTAATTTTGAAACACTACAATAGAAGAACACGAAATCTATCTCTAATTATTTTAATTGGGTAAACTCTATTGTGTAATAGATGAAGAGGAACAGTGAGAATATGGAGGAAATTCGGGTCATAGAGAAAGTTATGCAATCTCTAAATTCAAGGTTCAATTATGTTGTTGTGGCAATCGAAGAGTCCAATGATCTTGGGGAGATGTCCGTGGAGGAGCTTTAAGGTTCCTTACAAGTATACGAGGACTATCATACAAAGGAAGAAAAAGAAGGAAAAGAGTCTAGAGTAAGCTTTATAGATAAAGCTTTTCCTCAAGAAAGGTGGATCGTTCAGGTGAGGCTACTAACTAATAACTCTTGAAAAGAGTTATATTTTATGCCTTTGGACCTAGTTAAATGCCTGTACTTAAGTATATGTAATTGCATTTTAGGGCATTTCATAAGTATTTTTAGCATTGCATTAGAAGTTAGGATATGTTTAAATATTAGTGCTTTTCATTGCTTATGTAAGGGTTGTGTTTTGTGGTATTGGCAGGTGCAGGATAAGGTGTCAAATTGCCAGCTTGTATGCTGTGGTAATACCGGGAAGGTGTCCATCCAGCATTTAGTGCATATTAGTTTCAACCCAACTCTACTTGTACTAGATAAATCTGTCCAGAAAAGAGGAGAAGATAAATCTTGGGTTGTGGTAATTATCCTAAAAAAAGAAAAAAAATGAAAAGAACTATTTAAAAAGAAGCAAAAGAGGCAACCCTAGAGAGTGAAAAACAGCGGGTAGAGATCCTTAGGTGAAATAGAAGATAGCAACTGAATAAAGATAGGAAAAGGAAAAAAAAAGGCAATCCCTCTCAACCACCTCAAGACACAGAGCAACTGGAGTGTGGATTGGATAAGTGAACGTTGTCTTCCCGACACTCTTCCAATATTTCTAATCTATTCATTCATGAATTACAGTGATGGAAACAATGTTTGAGTTGAATTTTATTTGCCAACCTATGAGTTAAATCTCATAGGGCTCGGATTACTTTGATGAAAATTTAACTGTCTTGAATGGCTATAGTATAAATCTAAATTATTTTACTATTTCATTCAATTATTTTATTCTTTTCAATGTATGTGAGCAATCCCTAGACATAGTCAACTGTGCATTATACCCTTAAATTAATCTAAATTCTAAAAAGGTTAGACTAGTTAGACCGTGGTTGAATGATATGGGCAAGTACTAGATAGATATTTGTAGTAGACTTTATACATAGAGCATCGTTCATACAAAAGGGAATAGTGCAGGGTACCATATTAAAGGCCTAAAACACAAGTAAGGTAACTTGAGGTTTTAGCTCCCGGAAGAAGCAGGCCACTTTAGAACTCTTCTAGGCAGTGAGTTAAGTATGATTTTGCAGAGGCATCGTTGATAGGAAAAGTAGATTCTTAGTAATCCAACCTTCCCACTCAACATTGTATAACCCTTATCTTTTGCTGTAGTATCTCTGCCATAGCATTCTTAGTCATTTATTTATTATTTTTCATATTATTCACGTAATTATTCGCATAATTGCCTTTGTATTTTTCTTTTTCTTTGCCTTAGCATTTTCCAAGATTAGTTAGTATACATTTCATACTCATTCTTATTATTTTATTTTATCACTGCATACTTAACTCGGTTTTGCCATAACATAACATTACTCGCACTTTATTATAATAACTTGACAAATTCTATATCTAATCTGACCATTGTGGAGATGAATGCACTTACCACTTTATTACTTGATTCGACATGCACAATTCACATATATATTCACATGCGACAAGTTTTTGGCACCATTGCCGGGGACCGGCAATTTGGTTTAGTTATTTCACTTAATTTCAATAGTTTTATTTAACTTCGTTTAATTTTATTTCTCTTTTCTTTAACAATTTTGCCAGTAGTGCATGAGACAAGGCATTCCTGCTAATAAAGAGTATCCTTTTGACCCAGTGATTAAAAGAACTTTGAGAAGAATACGAAAAGAATTGAGAAAAATGGCTAGTAACGGGAATGATCCTGGTCTCGGATATCCAAATGGTCAAAATGTTAATCCTCATATTCATAGGGTGATACTGGATTGAATGATAATTGAATGTTCAGGGCACTAATCCTCATGTCTGTAGGGTTTTAAGAGCATGTTGTGCCAATTTTGGATAACCTGAATCCAAGGATAGTCAGGCCACAAATACAAGCTCAACAGTTTGAACTAAAACTAGTAATGTTTTAGATGTTACAAGCAATAAGACAGTTTAGAAGACTACCCACTGAAGATCCAAGATTGCATTTGTGACTTTTCCTAGAAGTATGTGACTCGTTTAGGCAACAAGGTGTTCTTGAATATGCCTTGAAACTTAAATTGTTTTCGTATTCCTTAAAAGACCGACCAAGAGCATGGTTGAACGCTTTGTAATTGGGAACAATGACATCATGGAATAACCTTTTCCGGAGGTTTTTGTTACAGTATAACCCGCCAAACATGAATGCCAAGCTAAGAAATGACATCACATCTTTTTTATAATTAAAGGATAAAAAATGCTATATGAAGCTTGGGAACGATTTAAAGATTAATTCAAAAATTTATGATGCATGGATTTTAGCACTAGACTCAAATGGAAATGTTCTATAATGGGTTAAATGCATATAAGGAATGGTAGTCGATGCATCTACCAATGGTACATTGTTGGATATATCTTACAACAAAGCATATGAGATTTTGGAAAAGATTGCCAACAATGACTATCAGTACCCTACCACAAAATTTGGGGGGACAAAGAGAGCTGTTGGTACCATGGAGCTCAACGTAATTACTTCATTGATAGCCCAGGTATCTTTTTTAGCTAATATGATTAAAACAATGAAAAATCCTACTTTTGTCCATGAGATGAAATAAGCCGAGCTATCATGCATTTATTGTGGTGAAGATCATGTGTTTAATGAATGCCCATCAAACCCAAAATTGGTATACTGGGTAATTTTAACTGAAATAATAATCTTTATTCCAACACTTACAATCCGAGGTGGAAGCAGCATCCAAATTTTAGTTGGAGTAATCAAGGTGCAAGGAGTTATCACATTGTTGCAAGACAAAATATCCACAATGCACCACTCAGTTATAATCATCCTATGCCAAGGTAGAATGCTCAACAATGTTAGGTATTATCTTTTAATTCTATTTAATCTTTGTTGAAGAAGTATATGACCAAAAATGATATTATGATTTAGAGTCAAGCTGCATCTTTTTGAGTTTTTCAAAATCAAATGGGCCAAATAGTAAACGCTCTAAATTCAAGGCCACAAGGAGCATTGCCAACTGATACTGAAAATTCGAGAACCCAATGGATGGAGTAGTGTAAATTCATCACTCTTAGAAGTAAGACTCAGTTGGATGAAGTTGTTCAAGATGCTACGAAAAAGGAAGACAAATCCAGCCATAACTAGGAAAAGATCCCAGAACCTACTAAATGGCAGACACAACCTGAAAAGGGTACCTAAAGAAATGTTGTGACAAAATCAATTCATGTTGCCAACAAAAATGCTACAGCAAAACAGTATCAGCAACCTAAAGGACAACCACATTTACCTTTTCCTTAACAATTCTAGAATGCTAAAAAGGATATTCAGTTTAAAAGGTTTTTAGATGTTTTGAAATAACTCTACATTGACATGCCGTTAGTGGAAGCTTTGGAGCAGATGCCAAATTATGTGAAATTTATGAAAGAAATATTGTCAAAAAAATACAGATTGGGAGAATTTGATATTATTTCTTTCACTGAAGGGTGCACAATAATAAATTACCTCTAAAGCTGAAGGATCCAAGAAGTTTCACTATCCCTTGTTCAACTAGAAATCATTATGTTGGTAAACCATTATGTGATTTAGGAGCAAGTATAAATCTAATGCCTATGTATATTTTCAGGAAGCTAAGAATTGGGAAAGTAAGATATACTATGGTGACTTTGCAATTAGCTGATCGATCCTACACCCATCCAGAAGGTAAATTTGAGGATGTACAGGTAAGAGTGGATTCCTGCTAATTTCCTTAGTTTAGAATTTGAAGTTGATCAAAATATGCTAATTATTTTTGGAAGACCTTTTCTTGCTATAGGTAGAAATCTAATTAATGTACAAACAAGTGAACTGGCCATGAGGGTAAATGATCAATAGGTTACTTTTAATGTTTTTTATGCTTGTACAGAAGAAAATGAAGAATGCCACGCTGTTGGTTTAATAGAAACAGCAATAGAGGAAGAAATCACCAAACTTTGCCACGGCAATTCTGATAGTAATGAAGACTCATTAGAAAGGGTTGATGAAGTAAGTTTAGAAGAATTCGGTGAATTCATGGAAGCCAAATAGACATTGGAGAGACTAAGGAAAAAATTTGACTCTTTGGATTTATTGAGTCATTCGTTCAAGCCTCCTAAACCTTTTATAGAGGAACCTCCTACATTGGAGTTGAAACCTCTGCTACAACATTTAAAAAATGAATACTTGGGAGATAACAACACCTTGTCGGTTGTGATTTCTACGGAATTAAAATTTGAACAAGAGGTCAAGTTGTTGGAAGTCGTACAATAATTCAAGAAGGCATCAGGATGGACCCTTACTGATATAAAATGAATTAGTCCTTCATTTTTCATGCATAAAATCTTGTTAGAGGATTGCTACAGCAAAGTCTATTGAGCGGCGGAGAAGATTGAATCTGATAATGAAAGAAGTTGTCAAGAAAGAGATTATCAAGTGCCTTGATGCTAGCATTATTTACCCAATTTCAGAGAGCTCATGGGTAAGCCCTGTACAATGTATCTCCAAGAAAGAAGTTGTCACAGTGGTTAGCAATGACAATAATGAGCTCATACCAACTCGCACGGTCATAGGATGGAGAGTGTGCATGGATTATTGGAAGTTTAACAAGGAAACTAGGAATGACCATTTTCCTTTTCCATTTATTGATCAGATGTTGGACAGGTTAGCAGGGAATGCTTTCGACTATTTCTTGGACGATTATTAAGGGTATAATCAAATTTTCATAGCCCCAATGACCAAGAGAAGACAACTTTCATGTTTCCATATGGTACTTTTACGTTTAGACGAATGCCATTCAATTATGTAATGTCTCAACAACTTTTTTGCGTTGTATCATGGCCATATTCTCATATATGGTGGAGAAATTCCTTGAAGTTTTCATGGATGATTTCTCAGTATTTGGAAATGATTTTGAAGATTATTTGAAAAATATGGAATTGGTTCTGTGCCGCTGTGAAAAACAAATCTTGTCTTGAACTGGGAAAAATGTCACTTCATGGTCTGTGAAGAAATTGCCTTAGGGAATAGGATATCACAGTGAGGAATTGAAGGAGACAGAGCAAAAATTGAATTCATAGAAAAATTTTCACCTCTCACCAGTGTCTAGAGTGTTAGAAGTTTTCTAGGTCATGCGGGATTTTATAGAAGATTCATTAAGGATTTTTTGAAGATATCTAAACTCTTATGCACACTACTGGAGCAAAATAGACCCCCTCAATTTTGATGAACACTACCTGGTTTCTTTTGATGAATTAAAGAAAAAATTAATAGCTACAACAATTGTAGTAGCTCCAAAATGGACCTTGCCATTCAAACTCATGTGCGATGCTAGTGACTATGTCGTGGGAGCAATGTTGAGGTAGAAGAGAGACAAAATGCCACACGCAATATATTATGCTAGCAAAACTCTGATGGATGCACAGCTTAATTATACCACCACAGAAAAAAGAGTTGCTAGTTGTGGTGTTCGCGTTGGATAAATTTTGTCCTTGTCTAGTGGGTACTAAGGTCACAATTTACAAAGATCATTCTGTTATTAAGTACTTGGTGCGTAAGAAACATGCCAAGCTGAGATTGATTAGAAAGGTATTGTTACTACAAGAGTTTGACGTGGAAATTCGGGATCCAAAGGGGACTGAAAAACAAGTGGCTGATCATTTGTCAAGGTTAGAATCGGGTAATAAAGATGGCAATAATAACTTTATTAAAGAAGATTTTCCAAACGAACAATTGTTATCTACCAAGGCATTACCTTGGTTGTCAATATAGTGAATTTATTGGTGAGTGGTGTGATGTCACCTGCATTCCTTCAACTTTAGAGGTAGTTTGTCTTGAAGATATGCACTGCATTCCTTCATCAGGGTTATCGTCTCAAATTCTCCAAGTCTTCGTTTCTTGGACAGGATATACTTCATGAATTTGATGTAATTCGGTATTTGTTCAAGAGCTTCTACCAACAAAATATTGATATGAAGTTGCTTCAATACGTCTAGGAACTTTTTGAACTAGACTTCCTGCTTTAGCTTTTGAAGTCTTTGAGGGTAGGGTGGTGGAGGATTCTTTACTTGAACTAGTTAATTCATCTTCTGTGGCAATTCTGCATCTAATGAAGTTGTTAGTTTATAAGAATTAACTAGTTCAGAAGTTACCTTATAATATTTTGTAGATTCTGGTTTAGGTGAAATTGGAATTTCAACACTCAGTTGAACTTCCACTGAGTCTTGAGCATCAGCTAGCTCCTTTTTAACTTCAACAATTTTGGGCTCTAATGTCGTTCCGCGCCTCAACGTCAATGCTTTACAATGCTCCTTCCCCAGATTTCTTGGATTCTCCGTATCACAAGGAAAAGCACATTGCGGACGATTTTTGAGTTCAGTGGCACATTCACCCACTTGATTCTCCAAATTCCTTAAAGTGGCATCATTCTTTGCCATATACACTTTCAATAAGTTCTCTAAACTATTGAAAGGTTCAGCTTGAGTTGGTTTCTGAACTTGTTGGGTAAAAACAGGTGGTTGGGTCAGTCTAGGTTGGGCATAAGTGTTACTAGTTCTGCCTCCTTAGTTACTCTAGGAAAGGTTAGGGTGGTTTCGCCAAGATGGATTATAAAAATTGGATTGCAGTCATTGCCTTCCTCGTCTCTGGTTCTGATTACCTATGTAATACACAGATTCTAGGTTTGATGGACATTCTTTGAACAAATGTCCTTCCCCACAATAAACACGAGCTATATTTTCAAAGTGATTAGGTGGCTGAGATGCAAAACTATTAAACCTATTAGTAGCAAAATTTTTAAGGATTGAGGAAATCGAAGATACCTGAGATGCAAGTGAAGTGAGAGCATCCAGTTCATGTATTCCAGCGACTCATCTTCCTATTGCTGTTCGGTTGGTTGGCCATTGATAATTTTTTCTAACAATCCTCTCAATGATTTCATAAGCCTTGTTATAAGACTTAGAAAGGAGAGCACCATTAGTAGAAGTGTCCACTACCATCCTCGTGTGAGCATTGAGACCGTTATAAAATGTCTAAAGTTGGCTACAATGAGGGATTCTGTGATGAGGGCACTTCCATAATAATTCTTTGTACCTTTCTCGTGCCTTATACAAAGACTCATCATCCATTTGTTGGAAAGCAATGATCTTGTTCCCCAACTTAGCATTCTTCCTAGGCGAGAAATACTTCATAAGGAATCTTTTTGCTAATTCTTGCCATGTGGAAATGGAATTTGGTTGCAATGAGTTCAACCATGCTCGAGCTCTATCCCTTAGGGAATATAGGAATAGCTTTAATCGTAGCACATCTTCAGGTACTCCGGCTAACTTGAAAGAATCGCTCACCTCCATAAACAGTCTTAAGTGAAGATGAGGATCTTCAGTAGGCATTCCACTGAATTGGCCCACTGTCTGAAGCATTTGGAACATGACTGACTTCAGCTTGAATTGTTGTGCCTCAATTTTAGCTCTCCTAATACCCAGATTAAGATCATGAAATACTGGCATGGCATACTGTCTTAGAGCTCTATCTCTTTTTTTCTAACAAGGATTCTTTTTTAAAAATGAACCCTATATGAGGGATGACCAGTCTATATCATCAATAGTAGAGCAGCATGGGTGGGGTATTTTCTATTTGCACTCAGAGGATATTTTGGGCTGAGTAGTTAGGGAGTTTTATGCCCATGTGAACTCCCCTGATTCTCCTTTCATATATGTGCGGGCACTTCTATACCATTTTTTGAGGACCATATAAATGCCCAATATGACCTTAGAGAGGTACAACATGAACATACTAAGTTTACGGATAAAATCACAATTGATGGCTTGACACAAGTTTTGAAGGATTTATGTGTCGAGGGCAGACAATGGATTGTCTCTAGTTAGGAATGCTACACTGTTGAAATAGCTTCACAATACCATCCACGCACAATACCATCGTTTCTAAGGAAAGGATAACATCATTTCTTGAAAAGTCGGCTTATGCCATCCACACACAATGCCACCGTTGGAACGACGAAAATATGCAAGTCTACACATCGTAACGAGTAATAAAATGACATGTAAATGTCGAGTTATCATACCCACAGGGACTGTGAAAAGAATTATTTATGAATGTAATTGAAAACACTTTGGTGAAGAAAATTATTTTGATTTTGAGGAAGTGATTAAAAACTAAAATTTAACTAAATAAAATAAAAATAAAAGTTCCAATGTAAGATTTCAAAAGAATATTTTAATCAAGATTACATAATTGTGTTAGATTAATTACATTTCTTAACTTAGAATTACTAAACTCATGTTCATGTTATTACGAATAAATTCACGGCAACTCGATAAATTTTAACTACTGCTTATACGTACCTATTAAATTAACTAATCTCTTAGAAATTTTCCAATGCCAATTCAAAAAATTAATCAATCTTCATAAGCACATAAAAGATTGAGTGAGGTAACAATGTATTCCTACCTTGAAACAGTTTAATCACAGTAATCTTACAAGTTATGCAAGGCTAATGCACTGTCTAATACCGTCGCTAATTTAACCCTCAGCTACTTTAGAAGTTTAAACATGTACTGATTAAGTATTGTGTCAATTAATTACAATTTCAACACGATTAAATAATTAATTCATTAGTTACCTTACAGTTATAATGCAAAAATAACTTAATCATGATTTTACTTAATCAAACAATTTATCAAGACCTATAACAACACAAACATAATTTTAACAACTTAAGCGGACAAAATGCAATCAACCTAACATGAATTAAATCTAAATCATATTAATTAAATTAAACATATCAACATAAAAAGTATTCATAAACATATTCATAACAACAACAATAAAAATTAAAGGATAGGGAACTAGAATCAAATCTAGAGTTTCTCCAAAGCTTGACTAGTTTGCTCCACTCCTTCTTCGCTTGTTCTTGTTGAACCGAGGCTTCTACGAGCACTTGAATGTTGGTACCAATGGTGGTTGAAGGGCTCTTTCCCAAGAGAGGAAATCGAAAAGGGAATGGAAGGGAAAAACAAGAAAAAGGAAGGGTTTTGAAGAGAGAGTGAGAGAGAAGTGAAGAATGAAAGGATGAGAGGTGTGAGAGGTGTGCTTGAAATGAGCACCAAGGGGGTATTTATAGGTTGGATAGGTTGCTAAAAATATCAAAAAAACAATAGCCATAGACTCCCCCATGGCCGGCCACACATGTGGCAAGTTTGAAGTTTCAAAGTTGCTAAATTTAGCTAGGGGCAAATTTACAAAGGCTTGATAAGTCGGGTTTGAATGAGATTTCAATGAAGCTTCAAGGGTTATTTTGCAAGCCAAATAAAAAGCTAAATAAGCTGATTGGGTCAGCATGTTAGACTGTTTTGGGTAGCCCAGTTGCTCAATTGGATCGCTTTTCATAATTTAATTAATTATTATTTAACCTAAAATAAATTGGATTAAAATTAAAATTGATTATATTATGGATTAATATTCATAATTTTGACTGTCACAGGCTGAAAAATTAATTTTCCTCGATGCTTCAAAATCGTTTCTCGATTTTGTGCTTCCAGCATTATTTGTCGTGCCAATTTTCACCCTTTGTATGAATCTGTCGAAAATAAATCAAAATTAATCCAAATTTATTATAAAATTAATTAAAATTCAACTTGTTAATAATTTAAGTACAATTTAATTATTTTATAGTTATTATATTTTTTTAAAAGAATTACTACGAAATTGCATGAATTTGAGTTAAAATAGGCATGAAAAAGTGTGTGTATTTTTGTGTTTCCAAGAAAAGGATGATATTGTTGCATTCTATTATAAAAGGAAGAACAATTAATTGGGAAGGGTCATTTTTCAATAAGTCCATCGTTGTGCTAGAAAAATGCTTGAAGTTTAAATTTTCCTTCTCTCATTACTGCATTATGCAAGACTACTAATGTTCCTTTTACTGATGCTGAGGATATTACCCTTAATATGGGTGTACTAACAAGGGAAATTTTTCCAAGCACCGAGGCATTGATACTACCTCGAAAACTCAACAAAGTCAAGTTTCTATTGCTACGCGTATTCCCACAGCAACACCATCAGTCACTCAGCGCTCATTTGATCAGAAAATATTGAAATCCCTAAAGCAGCTAGAGCAAAGGATGTCCTTATTTGAAAGCCAACAGTACCAACTAGCTAAAGAGTTGGTCTAGGCTAAAAAGCAGAAGGCTCAGTATTGGTCATATGTGAGGGATAAGGATTTGGCAGTTAAGCGATCTTTGCAAAAGAATTTTTCGAAACCAATGCTAGAATTCCCTATCATTCCCAAGGTTTTGCTCCCATCAGCTGAGACTGAAGCAAACTAGCTCCAACTATTGTTGGAGTTGACTCAGTAAATGAAGAGACCAATGCTGATATTGGACAAGCTATTGAGGAAAACAAGAAGTCAACATCTATTGAGCCTTGGAAGCATAAAGAAGGAAGAAAGGAAGGACAAAATGACCCTACTACTGCTACAACTCCTGCCACTACAAAAGGTAAAACTCCTTTACCACCATCTCCACTAGCCTCTATGACTACATAAGATCGTGCAATTGATCAGTTAATCGATGATCTCATGGAGGCTGATAAGAAAGGTGAAGATGAAAACTGTAACACCCCTTACCCGTACCCGACGCCGGGACAGAGTTCAAGGTGTTACTAGACTTAAACATTCACAAACATACAAAACCAGGCCATAAAATTTCATTTAAATTAAAAACATTCAATCACATGCATAATGTCCCTTACACGAGCTACCAAGGCTCTAAACATGAATTAAAGGCGGTTTGGGACTAAATCAAGAACTTTAAAAAGTTTTGGGGAAGCTTAGAAAAATTTTCCTGAAATAAGGTCACACGCCCATGTGGACACAGGGACACGCCCATGTGTCTCCAACACGCCCGTGTCCTCAGGCCGTGTAACTCTCTATTTATGACATCAGCAAAACAAATTTAACCACACAGCTAAGCCACACGCCCGTGTGCTAGGCCGTGTCCTCCACATGGTTGAGACACATGGCCATGTCTCTGCCTGTGTGACTAGTACTTGGCTATTTTCCAAGCCTTTTGTTACTATTAATCCCTCACATCTTTACACACATCAAAGATATTTATCATTGCATCATTTTAATGATTTAACATACTTCACTAAGGTATATTCTTACCTTTAACATGCTATCATTCACTTATTACACATAATAATATAATATCAAATCTAGACACAACAATTCTATATTCATTGACCTTATCATTTGATGATCACTTTTACTAAACTTTCATAACCATCAATCTATCAAGTAGCTTCAATCAAAATCAAGTATTCATGTTCAAACATTATCAACTTATTTTCATATTATACATTTACCACGTGGCTATGACCATTTCGATCGGTCAAGAAGAACCCATCATGCATATATGTCATAATACCAACCATACATTTCCCACAAGCATAAACACATCATCGCATCACAAGCATTAGAACTTATCATGGATAATTAGGCTTACAAGCCACAATCATTACAAGCCACATCTCATGGCTATATACAATGAATTAATATAAGCCAATACATATGGCTAATCATAACAGCATCTATCATAAAACTAAGTCCCTATACATGCCATTCACTTGAAGACACTAAGATTCAACAATACTCCAAAGAAGGTAGCTTGATAGTGTGAGGTTGCCTCCGACTGTGACAGCCTTAAAACGACCCTAGTCGGAATGTGGTTTCGGGACCACAAAACTGAGGCATAAAAATAATTTAATATTCATTTTGATGCCTATGATATGTGTTAATTCGTGTGTGACATTTTTGATGATTTGATTTAGGGTTATAAATGTGAATTTCACTAAAAATAACCTAGTAGTAAACTTTGAAAGTAGGATAGGGAAATGTGTGATGACTAATTGAAGCATGCATGCAAAACAATGGTTTTGCATGTCAAATACCCCTCTTTTTATAAGTGGTGGCTGGCCATGACAAAGGAGGATGGGCAAAACATGTCATAGACATGTTTTGTTGGTGCAATATGGGAGGAAACATTAAACTAAGGTGAGGAATAAAGAAATGAAAAAAAAAAAGAAAGAAGGTGTGTGATCCCCATTGCCGTGAGTTGAAGAAAAAGAAAAAAATTTGTTCATCCTTTCTTTGAGCCAAAACTAGGAAGAAAAAGAAAAAAAAGAGAAAAGAAAAGCTTCATCCTTTGGTTCTTCTTGGCGGTTTGAAAGGAGAAAGGTTGAAGATATTCGGCCATATTTGCATCTAAGTTAAGGTATGTTTGATGGTGTTCCATGAGATTCATGCATGTTTTTAGTTGCTAGCTTGAGTTCTAATTAGTCCATGGTTCAAAACTTTGCTATGTCATGGGGATGATATTCAGCCAAGGTGGATTTTGTGTTGATGCCATTGAATGTTAAATATGAAGCTTGCTAATGATACATGTGATGGTGGATTGATGGCTCTTGGACCTTCTTTTTAGCATTTTTGGAGTGAGACATTAAGTTCCTTGTTTAACCAAGACCAAAATCGAAATGATATGGTGTTGTGATGTAT